>NC_054834.1:25171304-34451304 GCF_018345385.1 Vulpes lagopus
CCCACCTCTCCCACCACCCTAGGGCGTTGGTCGCTCCTGAGTGCCAGGCCTCCGCTACTGCCGACCCTGCTCTTTCCTCCAGAGGCATGGTGCAAGGCTGAGAGACAGCTCCGAGAGACAGCTCCCTGGCTTCCCACTCTGTTGGCTACAGAGTCCCAGGTGAGTGTTTGTCCGCTGGGCCAGCCAGCTGGTCATCTCTCGGGTTGCCAGTGACGGAAGATTCCCAGGTTGGGCGGGAGGTGCTATGATCAGAGTAGCCTACAAAAGATGCCTTCTGAAACAGTAACTTCTTGGTGCCCAAGAACAATGCCATTGTCTCCCCGCAGCATGAGTTTTGTCTCCAATTTAAGCGAACATTCCAGTTTCTGGGCTCAGCACTCCTCTTACTAGCTGTAGGACCTTGGGAAAGTGTGGAGTGAGTGTCTCCCATCCCCTTCCGACCACCCCCCTAAACCCAATTGTGTCCACATCCTTCTCCCTGGAAATTGTGGATGTTAGGTTCCAGGGCATGTGGAGGCCAAGAAAATTAAGGCCATTCCACTTTAAGTTCAGCGTTAGCACAAGTACAGCCATCCCAGGCCCCTGTGAATAAGAGCTGAACTTTACCTTACTTCAGTTACAGGAAGAAAACAGTTTACAGCTTAATGTCCTAGAAAGCCCCATATTATTAAAAAAAAAAAAAAGAAAGAAAGAAAGCCCCATATTAGAATAAAAACAGAGCCCAAGCCAAGGGCAGGAGCCCCTATTAGAATAAGAACAGAGCTCAATGCTCTTGAAGGCCCCATATCAAAATGTAAACAGAACTTGAGGGATTCCTCCCCCCACCCCCACCCCGGAGGTCCCCTAGACCAGTCCTTAAAACTAAGCTGAAACCCACCTTGGGGGTCCAAGTCCCTGCTCTGCTGTGTTGGGTATACTTGTACCCACGCTGGAGCTTGTAAATAAACCCTCATGTGCTTGCATTGGTGTCGGCTCCTCACAGTTCTCGGATTCGTAATCTTGGGCACAACAGGGCAAAAGGTTGTTAAGACTTCAGGTGGAATTAAGGTTGCCAATCAGCTAACTCTAAAATATGGAGATGACTGGATTCTCCAGGTGGGCCCCATATGATCAATTGCAAGGGCCCCTCCAAGTGGATGAGGGCAGGGTGCTGGTCAGAGAGAGATTTGAAGATGGAAGACTCTGCCACCAGCCAAGGAATGCAGGAGGCCTTAAGGAAGCTGGAAAAATGGTCGCCTGTGTGGCTCAGTTAAGTGTCTGCCTTCTGCTCAGGACAGGGCCCTGGGATCCAGGGGGCATCAGGCTCCCTGCTCAGTAGGTAGCTGGCTTCTCCCTCTCCATCTGACTCTCCCCTCCCTCATCCTCTCTTTTGCTCTCTCAAGTCAAAAAATGAATTTTTAAGAAAAGGCTGGAAAAGGCCAGGAAATGAATTGCCCCCTTGAACTTCCATAAGAAAGACAATTCTGCTTCTACCTTAACTTTAGCTCAGTGAGATCTAATCCAGACTTCTGATTTGCAGAAGAGAGTACATTTGTGTTGTTTTCAGCCACTAAATTTGTGGTGATTTGTTACAGCAGCAAGTCTAAGAAACTTAGACTTAAACTTAGGCTTTAAGTTCCTACCTTGTAGGAATACTGTGGAAGTCAAAATGGATATATTAGAAAAAAATTTCTATATATATACATATAGAAGTTCTATATATATCCTTATGTGTGTGTGTATATATATATATATATATATATATATACACATAACAAATTCTGGTTGAACTGATAAGTGCTGAATGTGTTCACCATAACACAGCAGAGTTAATATATGATTATTCTGAAGTATAGTAATAAGAGCAGGGCCTCTGGAGTATCATGTTCTTTCTGAATGGTCAACATTTGCAGCATTCACACTGCTTGGGTTCAATTAAAGAAACAAACAAACAAAAAAAAACTACTATATGTGCCTATGCCCAGAATGCTGCTATAAGCTTGTTTCCATGAACTAATGCTCCTGCTGATTAACCACATGCATGGACCCCAACCACTTTATATTCATGACAGCACTGGGGCAAAAGTCATAAAAACAGTATTTTCTTTCCCAACCAATGTAGATAGTCACGAAAAGGACTTTGTATCCTCTCATGGTTCTAGAGCCAAGACATCCAAACAAGGGCATCAGCAGGATTCTTGCTGAGACTCAGAGGGGGACCTGTTTTAGGCCTCTCCCTTTGGCTTGTAGAATGCTGTCTCCTGTCTCCTCACATCTCTTCCTAGTCATATTGGATTAAGAACCAACCCTAGACCCACCTGACTTCCTCTCCTTCATCTTAATTAATTGCAACTTCAATGATCCTATTTCCAAGTAAGGTCACATTCTGGAGTACTGGGACTTAAGACTCCAACTACCTTTTTTTTTTTTTTTTTTTTTTTTTTGGTGACACAATTCAACCTGTTAATGATCAGCAAGCACAGACTAGTGAGTATGAAGGAAGAGAATGGATGTGACCTCTTTTCTCTCCAGCATTGCCAAGGTGTGGATCCCAGCCAGGGGAGCTTCTGAACAGGGTAAATGATTGGAAATGAAATATTACTATACATAACATGTACAAGATACTAGGCAGTTTTAAGTGTCAACACATGTGAAGTGCTTAGAGTAGGACTAGATAAGTGTTAGCTATCATCTCATTTTAACCTCCAAAGCAACCCTTAAGGTGAAATTATCTCTGAGACATAGAGAAGCTATTTGCCTCAGATCCCAAGGCTAGTAAGTGGTAGAACTGGAAATAGAACCCAGGAGGTAGGATTCAAGTCTGATTCCTAACCACTATCCTACAGTTAGATGTTGCCTGCAATGGTAAACAGTGTGAAAAGCTTATCAAGTTGAAAAGCTCCCATGTAGTCTTAATGTTACATTGATCTAGGTCAATGAAACATTGCTTATTAACTTAGTAAACGAGAAAAAAAAAACAAGTTGTAGAACCATATATGGTGCCGCTTATGACCAACGAAGCAAAACAAAACCTACAAAATCCACGCATTCCTATGCATGTTTATAGGTGTATAAGTCTATGTATAGGTTAAATATACAGACAAAAATTGGGAAGGTTACTGTACTATTATTAGTAACATTCAAGAAGGGTGGTGTAGTTGGAGTAGAGAAACTGTGCTTTCCCTGTATTTGGATTTAACAAGAATGTATTTGGATACACAAGTGATGGGCTGTAGAAAACCCCAGACAGAAGTCTCTGCTTTTGCCTTGGTAGTTACTTCATCACTCTGTTTATTGGTCACTTTTGCTCCCCAACTTTCATATGGTCGCCCAGTACCTCATTTTCACATATTTCAGGTCTAACTACCTAGAAAAGACTCAGTCTCCATTCCCAAATACCTATGAAGAAGACTCTGACAGTTCAGATGGGGCGAGCTGCCCATTCCGACCAATCAACCAGGGGAACAACCAGATAATATGACAAAATGACAGAGGGGATTATTTCCACTTTACCCCTCAGAATCTACTAAGTAACTTCACCATGGTTACATGACTTTTAAGGGAAGGTAGGAGCTGAGATTTTCAATGTGGATCTGTTGGACTTCAAAGCCAACACACTATATATTATATGCTTGGAGATACTGAGCTTGGAACAAACCTAGGTCAGACACTGATAACCGTTCATAAGCAGCTGAAAAGGAGTGAAATCTGTCTGTTTAAAGAGACAGATTTTCCCACAGTTGAGGGAGGAGGGGGAAAAGCTCCCTATGTAACTTGTCCAAGCAGAATGGTTTATCTCAAGTTTCCTCTCACTGAGGCATTTCAAGCTACTCTGTTTGGACAAATGAAACACATGGTATACTTCTTATGAGACTGAGAGTATAGGCTAGCTTGAAGTTTATTTCAAAATGGCATTTTCAACCATTCATACAAAGTGTGAAAAAAAATTTAAGGTAAAAATTAAAAATTAAGGTATACCTTTAGATAGATTGATCAATTTTTCAAAAGGAAATAACATTAAGTACATATTTAAGTATTAAAAACCCCAAGTCAAATCCATCCAGAATGTATTTCAAAGGCAAGGTTCAAATTTATTCTCTGTAAGCTGCATTTCCTATTTGTTGAAATAAATGTTACCAAAACATCACTGTACAGATATATTTATTTATCAACATTAGGTACACAGTTTATAATAGAACAAAAGTCTTCTCTAGAGCATAAAAGCAATGATCAGGAATGGGGCTTTTATTGTTCCAGGGTTTCTGTTTGCTTGTTGTGGCTTTGTATGTCTCTTAGGAGTTGGCCAAGTACCTCAGTATTCATGGCAGTAAGCTCTTTTACTGATATTCACAGTATAGCAGGAATTGTCAATCTCAGCACAGGGACTTACTAAGAAAGGTAAATTTTGTCAAGTAGTTCAAACCTGTTTATATCCAAGGAACATAGTGATCATAATGTTGGCTTGTTTGCTTTCAATAGTCTTAAATTGTTAGCTATTAAGTATAAGTAAATGTGCATCAGAAAAGGTGTTCTAGATAAATTTTATATATTTATGTGGACATGTTCTTAAAATTTAGAATATACATGCCAGCCTTTAAACAGAATACTGAGTCTACTATTGTCATGTCCGTTAAAACATGATAGTTATGTACAATTAACAGTTTATTCTCTCCACACATAAATATCATGTGTAAAATTGCCTATAAGTCTCCAAACTATCCTCTATCCATTCTACGGTTTCAAAGAGTCAGTAGTTTCAAAACTGTGTAATATAAAGTGCTTGAAAATCATATGGTGTTTTTTTCACTCATTCCATTTGTATAATAGCACCTACCTTTGTTATAGAACAAATCTTTGAGTATAAACATTTTGAACTACTTGACAATTTTACCTTTCTTAGTACCTTAAAAAATGAACGCATGTGCGTGTCAGAACGAGTGTGCAGGGATATTGGGGGCATCTCTTCTAACATTTCTTGTTTAGGTCTCCTCAGTGGCAGAGGATTTTCTTTTTTTCCTTTTCTTTTTTTTGGGAGGAAGAGGTGATGGTATGGAGAATCAATGAGGGAAGACACTGAGTTCAAAATAAAACATGCTAGGTGAAATACCTGAGACATCTCGAGAAATCCAGCAAGCTGAAAAGACATTTATATCTATTAGGCAATTATTAGAGATTTTTACCAAAAGATGTTTCAGTTATAGGGTATACCTGAAAATGTTTACATTTCATATACCTGACAGCTAGTGACTCTCTTCTATCTACTATTGCTAGCAAAGGGAATTCTTGAATGAGCTTCTCGAGAGCAGAAAAGAGATGATAGAATTTAATAGGTAAAATTTTAGAGGTCATCTAATCAAACTGCTTCATTTTAACAAAGGGAATTAAGGCCTAGAGAGGCAAGTTAACTTTCATAGACAATGATAAATTTGAGTTTTGAACCAGGCATTCTAACTAAAAGTTCTTACACTGCATAAATCCACTGAATCTCAGAGGTATGCTCCCAGACATAAGAGGAGAGAAACATCTTACAAAGAAGTTTAAAAAATGAAAAATATTCAGAGAAGTTTAATAAAATCATAATTAACTGGAAAAAATAAAAACATATTTGACTTTTTCTTGACTCTTCATTGTTAAGATCTGCAATTACATGTCGCATTTATTTGATAGGCTTAATTTTTTAATGAAAAAATACACGTTTTATATTCTCAGACATTAACTAGGTTGTCAAGTCAAAAATATTAAAAGCAGTGATTATATTTCATACTTTAAAACAAGGCAGTTCTTAGACCACATTTCTTTTCTCAGAATACTTGTTTTGCCACTTGAACTTTTGAAAATGAGTCTCTTAATTTATAGAATAAAAATGAACTTCTGCTTTCATTTTTTGTGGCTAATTTTCATCATTGTTTTCAATTTTCTTCTCCAGGGTCACATATTTCTCTTTACACTCTGCTTTCTCTGTGAATCCTTGGCTCCAGTTATGCATCCTAGCTATTCTGCCTTAAGCCACCTTAGGTAATGTCCCCTCTGGTTCAATGCAGCAGGAACCTCACACCCCTTTCCAGGTGGAATTGTGTCAAATACGATTACCCTTTAGCACAGTGTTTCATACAAAATAGCCAGTGAGAGAATATCTGCTGAATATTTGATTTATGATTCGAGTGCAAGTTCAAATAGCATTGTTGGCTTTGCTGAGACTAAAATGAGTAGGCCTTTCTTTGAAGCTAAAGAAAATAATTTTTAAAAAACTCTGGACATAATCTCCAAAAATGAACTTTTGAGAAACTTGATCAAAAGGAAATACATTTTAGAAACATTTGCCCATAAAAACGAAAACCCCAACCAAACCAAAAACCCTAGAGATAGAATTTATTTTGTACCCAGAGCCTTTGGTAGCAACAGTAGGAAGAAGCGAGAGGTGTGGTATCAAATCACTATGGGGCTAATAAGTCAGAGAAACTAGTTTATCACCATTCTCTATGTGTGGGCAGGACCCAACCTATGGCACAAAATTGTGAGAATATTAAGAAACACTCTTCAAAAGAAAGACTTGTCTCATAACGCAACAGAACCTGCTAACATTTTAAAAGTTAATTTAACTCCACTTGCTTTATATCCATTAAATAAATTTTAATATTAAAAATTCAATTTCATAGATTTCTTAATTATGAAATGTGCAAAATGACATGTTGTGCTAACATATTTCTCACATCAGGTTTCATTAAATGTAGATTTCAGCATATATCCATCTCCTAACGTCTGATTATCACTAGTTCACAGGCAAGTTTTATAAGATTGAGAAACAGCTTTTAGAATATGCAAGCATTATGGTTTTTAAACATTCATTGCTACTACATATGTAATCACAATTTTATCAAGTTATGTTGTGATATGCTCCAAAATAATGTAATACTTTACACTATATTAATAAAGACCAGTAAGTTTTGTCGATCCCACCACATTTGTAGATCAGATGGCCAGTAGTGGTAGACTTACCCAAATCTATGTGTCCAATGATGACCATGTTGATGTGAGTCTTTTCCTTTCCCATTTTGGTTTAGGTTTAGCGGTGGTTTTCATGACACCTGTGTTCTGGTGACAAACCTGTTGCGAAAAAGAACTATCAAAAAAATTGAGAAGGAGGCTGCTGAGATGGGAAAAGGCTCCTTCAAGTATGCCTGGGTCTTGGATAAACTGAAAGCTGAACGTGAACGTGGTATCACCATTGATATCTCCCTGTGGAAATTTGAGACCAGCAAGTCTTATGTGACCATCATTGATGCCCCAGAACACAGAGACTTTATCAAAAACATGATTACAGGCACATCTCAGGCTGACTGTGCTGTCCTGATTGTTGCTGGTGGTGTTGGTGAATTTGAAGCAGGTATCTCCAAGAATGGGCAGACCGGTGAGCATGCCCTTCTGGCTTACACACTGGGTGTAAAACAACTAATTGTTGGTGTTAACAAAATGGATTCCACTGAACCACCCTACAGCCAGAAGAGATATGAGGAAATCTTTAAGAAAGTCAGCACCTACATTAAGAAAATTGGTCGTAAAACCTTCAGAAGGAAAGGAGAATGTTTTGTGGACCATTTGTTTTTTGTTGCTGTTGTTTTGTTTTGTTTTGTTTTTGTGCATGTGTGGCAGTTTTAAGTTATTAGTTTTTGTCATTTAGCTGAGTATCTGATTAAGTGTTGTTTGCTACTAGAAAATACATTTTGTAGATAATCCCTAGTTTATGTATATTAACATTTTTTTACTAGTTGCCCCAGACACAGTCCTCCAACCATTCTTCACATATTTTGTGAGCCCACAATGTGCCAGAAGGTGTATCCAGGGTTTCAAGAAGCTTACATGGTTGGAAAGAGTAAACTAAATGTGCAACCACATTGTGGCAGGGACAGTACTATATTACAAGGTTGCATGTCCAACAAAAGTTTATCAGTAATAACACTAATATTTGTCTCTTCCTTTTTTGAATCCATGGGTAAATTGATTCAGAGCCCACAGAGGGGAAGAGATGATTGGTACTCCTGAGAAGTCTACAGTCAATTCTTAATTAGTATCAAGCTTTTATTTTTATTTTAAAAATACAGTTTACAAATTGCAAATAACCTTTATTATTTTTTTTTTTTGAGGGAGAGAGAATGTGTGCGTGCATGAATGGTGGAGGGGCAGAGGAAGAGGGAGAGACAGAACCATAAGCAGGCTCCATGACCAGTACACACCTGACCTGGGGCTTGATCTCAGGACCCTGGGATGATGACCTGAGCTGAAATCAAGAGTCAGATGTTTAACCGAGTTAGGCACCCAGGTGCCCCCAAAATCACTTTCCTTAGTGTAGAATTCTGTGAGTCTTGACAATTGCATGGCCATGTAATCATCACAGTGAGAATATAGGGGAGTTTCATCAACCCTCAAATTCCCCTGTGCCCCTTTTTGGCCCACCTCTCTTTCCTATCTTCTGGCTCTGATAATAGTGATCTGATTTTTATGCCTGGTTTGCCTTTTCTAGACTATCACATAAGCAGAATAATATGGTGAGTAGCTTTTTAAAAAAGTTTTATTTAAATTCCATTTGCTAACATACAATATAATCTCAGTCTCAGGTGTATCACGTAGTGATTCAGCACTTCCATACCCCAAGTACTCATCACAAGTGCCCCCCTTACTCTCTATCACCTATATTATCCATCCCCATACCCACGTCCTCTCTGGGAACCATCAGTTTATTCTCTATAGACAAGAATCTGTTTCATGGTTTGCCTGTCTTCCTCTTTTTTCCCTTTGCTAATTTGTTTTGTTTCTTAAAGTCTGCATATGAGTGAAATCATGTTATTTTTCTTTCTATGACTGACTTATTTTGCTTAGCATAATACTCTCTAGCTCCACCCATGTCATTGCAAATGGTGATATTTTATTCTTTTTATGGCTGAGTAATATTCCATTGTATATATATATATCCTTCTTCCTATCTACTCATCAGTCTATGGACACTTGGGCTGTTTCCATAATTTGGCTGTTACAGATAGTCATGGTATAAATATTGAATCAAGTATTTTTTCCTTCTTTGGATAGATATCTAGTAGTGCAATTGCTGGATCCTAGGGTAGTTCTTTTGTTAATTATTTCAGGAACCTTCATACTGTTTCCTAGAGTGGCTGCACCAGTTTGCATTTCCAAGAGGGTTCCCCTTTTTCTACATCCTCACCTGCACCTATTATTTCTTATGTTGTTAATTTTAGCTGTTCTTGACAGGTGTGAGGTGGTATCTCTATAGTTTTGATTTGCATTCCCATGATGATGAGTAATATTCGGGATCTTTTCTTTTCATGTGTCTATTAGCCACCCGGATGTCTTCTTTGGAAAAATATCTATTCATATCTTCTGCCCACTTTGTAATTGGATTATTTGAGGTTTTTTGGTTTGAGTTGGATTCCTTTTTTATATACGTTGGATACTAACTCTTTATCAGGTATGTCATTTGCAAATATCATGTCCCATTCCATAGGCTGCCCTTTAGTTTACTGATTGTTTTCTTTGATGTTCAGAGTAGTAAATAGCTTTTTGAGCATAGCTTCTTTCACTCAGCATAATGCCTTTGAAATTCATTCAATAACAAGTTGTGTTTATCATTATAAATCAGTGTTACATTTTAATATCTTAATAGTATCCTCATTGCTATTCTTCCGCAAATTGTCTTGAAACCAGGTTAATTATTCATTGATATTAACTAGAATGATTTTATCAAATGCTATGAATGCTAAGTAATTATATATGCATTACTTTTATACATTGATTTAGGAAGAAATACAATATTGACAATATTGATTTTTTTAATCCTAGAACATGGTTCATTTCTGCATTTATTCAGGCCTTCTTCATTTATCCCCCAGCAATATTTTATAACTATTTTCATTAAGTACTTAAAATATTAATCTTATGAATTACTTAATTTAGGGTTTTTTGGAAGCCATTTTTACTTGTAACATTTTGGTATTCATGGAATGTAGAAAATTGATATTTGTATATATATATATTTACTTGAAATTAGCCACTAACCTAAATACTAATTCACTGAAATTTTTAGTCAAGTTTTTGGGCTTGGATTATAACGTTTCAACTATGATAATATTATTTTCCTATTATTATTATTTTTAAAGATTTTATTTATTCATGAGAGACACAGAGAGAGAGAGAGAGAGGCAGAGACACAGGCAGAGGGAGAAGCAGGCTCCATGCAGGGAGCCTGATATGGGACTTGATCCTGGGTCTCCAGGATCATGCACTAGGCCAAAGGCAGCGCTAAACCACTAAGCCACAGGGGTTGTCCTTATTTTCCTATTATTTATGAATATCTTTTTTCATATTTTAGCTCATGATATGTCTAGGACTTAATTCCATTTAGAAATTTTTCCTGAATGCCAAAGAACAATATAGATATATGTCATAAAAGGTCTGACACAACTGTACTCTAGTAAGAAGAATTACTGATTTTAATATGTATATATAATATGATGAATATTTTACATATTTTTATTAAAATGACACATATTTTGGATAGTAACAACTACCAATTGCACTTGGATTATTTGACATGGAAAAATCTATTAATTTTAGGGGGCTAATGTTAACATTTCCGGTGGGTAGAGGTAAATCTTTTTTAGTTATAGAAGAAATCTAAGAAAATGAATCCAAAGTTGATTGCTTACGACTCTTAACAAAAACTGAAAAAAGTTTACAAGAAGCTTCCTGCCATCTAGTGGTTGCAATCTCCCATGTTTTTCTTTGTAGCTTTAGCAATGCCAAGAATTAGGAAGGAGGATTTATAAGAATGGTCTGGAGTCTTTCCAATCCCCCAGTAGCAATCTGTATACAGCCTATACCCTCTAAGGTGGCAGTCAAGGTGATTACCATCTCACCGTTACCAAACATACACGTTTTCACAAATTTTAATGTTATTCTAAAGGCTTCCTATCCTCTAGTATCCTTCAGCCAAATCCAGAATTCCAAGGGATGTCACACTCATTAAATCATTATTAAGAATTAGAGTATTCTGGAGGAGGGGGCAACATGGCGAAAGAGTAGGGTCCCCAAGTCACCTGTCCCCACCAAATTACCCAGATAACTTTCAAATCATTCTGAAACTTATGAATTCGGTCTGAGATTTAAAGAGAGAACAGCCTAGAATGATACAGTGAGAAGAGTTCGTGCTTCTATCAAGTGCAACTTGTTTTTGGCCACTCTGCACTGAGCGAAATGACTAGAAGGAAAAAGTCACCTCAAAAGAAGGAATCAGAAATAGTCCTCTCTCCCACAGAGTTACAAAATTTGGATTACAATTCAATGTCAGAAAGCCAATTCAGAAGCACAATTATAGAGCTACTGGTGGCTCTAGAAAAACGCATAAAGGACTCTAGAGACTTTGTTACTGCAAAATGGAGATCTAATCACGCTGAAATTAAAAATAAATTAAATGAGATGCAACCAAGCTAGGGGTCCTAACAACAAGGGTTAATGAGATAGAAGAACGAGTGAGTGACATAGAAGACAAGTTGATGGCAAGGAGGGAAACTGAGGAAAAAAGAGAAAAACAATTAAAAGATCATAAGGATAGGTTAAGGGAAATAAATGACAGCCTCAGAAGGAAAAATCTGCTTTTAATTGTGGTTCCTGAGGGCGCCGAAAGGGACAGAGGTCCAGAATATATATTTGAGCAAATCAGGAAGTTAGAGAAGAATTAAAAAGATTCATGGAAACTAATTAGAATGAAGATACAACCATTCAAAATCTTTGGGATACAGCAAAAGCAGTCCTGAGGGGGAAATACATCACAATACAAGCACACATCCAAAAACTGGAAAGAACTCAAATACAAAAGCTAATCTTGCACCTCAAGGAGCTGGAGAAAAAAAAAAACAGCAAATAGATCCTACACCCAGCAGAAGAAGAGAGTTAATAAAGATTCGAGCAGAACTCAATGAAATATAGACCAGAAGAACTGTGGAACAGAAAAACAAAACCAGCAGTTATTTCTTTGAAAGAATTAATAAGATAGATAAACCATTAGCCAGCCTTATTAAAAAGAAGAGAGAAAAGACTCCATTAATAAAATCATGAATGAAAAAGGAGAGATCACCACCAATACCAGGGAAATACAAACTATTTTAAAAACTTATTATGAGCACCTATATGCCAATAAATGAGGCAGTCTAGAAGAAATGGCTGTATTTCTGGAAAACCATAAACTACCAACCTGGAACAGGAAGAAATAGAAAACCTGAACAGGCTGATAAGCAGGGATGAAATTGAAGCAGTCATCAAAAACCTCCCAAGACACAAAAGTCCAGGGCCAGATGGATTCCTGGGGAAATTCTATCAAGTGTTTAAAGAAGAAACCATGCCTATTCTACTAAAGCTGTTCCAAAAGATAGACAGAGATGGAGTACTTCCAAACTCATTCTATGAGGCCAGCATCACCTTAATTCCAAAACCAGACAAAGACTCCACCTAAAAGGTGAATTATAGACCAATATCCCTAATGAACACAGACGCAAAAATTCTCAACAAGATACTAGCCAATTGAATCCAAGAATACATTAAAAAGATTATCCACTATGACCAAGTGGGAAATATCCCCGGGATGCAAGACTGGTTCAACACTCGGAAAACAATCAATGTGATTCATCATATCAGCAAGAGAAAAAACAAGAACCATATGATCCTCTCAATAGATGCTGAGAAAGCATTTGACAAAATACAGCGTCCATTCCTGATCAAAATTCTTCAGAGTGTAGGGATAGAGGGAACATTCCTCAGCATCTTCAAAGCCATCTATAAGAAGCCCACAGCAAATATCATTCTCAATAGGGAAACACTGGGAGCCTTTCCCCTAAGATCAGGAACATGGCAGGGATGTCCACTCTCACCACTGCTATTCAACATAGTAATACAAGTCCTAGCCTCAGCAATCAGGCAACAAAAAGAAATAAAAGGCATTCAAATTGGCAAAGAAGAAGTCAAACTCTCCCTCTTCGCAGATGACATGATACTATACATAGAAAACCCAAAAGACTCCACCCCAATATTGCTAGAAATCATACAGCAATTTGGCAGTGTGGCAGGATGCAAAATCAATGCCCAGAAGTCAGTGGCATTTCTATACACTAACAATGAGACTGAAGAAAGAAAAATTAAGGAGTCAATCCTATTTACAATTGCACCAAAATCATAAGATACCTAGGAATAAACCTAACCAAAGAGGTAAAGGATCTATACCTTAAAAACTATAGAACACTTCTGAAAGCAATTGAGGAAGACACAAAGAGATGGAAAAATATTCCATGCTCATGGATTGGAAGAATTAATATTGTGAAAATGTCAATGTTACCCAGGGCAATTTACACATTTAATGCACTCCCTGGTACAGCCACTCTGGAAAACTGTGTGGAGGTTCCTCAAAGAGTTAAAAATAGATCTGCCCTATGACCCAGCAATTGCACTGCTGGGGATTTACCCCAAAGATACAGATGCAGTGAAATGCTGGGACACCTGCACCCCGATGTTTCTAGCAGCAATGTCCACAATAGCCAAACTGTGGAAGGAGCCTCGGCAGCCATCGAAAGATGAATGGATAAAGAAGCTGTGGTCTATGTATACAATGGAATATTACTCAGCCATTAGAAACTACGAATACCCACCATTTGCTTTGACGTGGATGGAACTGGAGGGTATTATGCTGAGTGAAATAAGTCAATCAGAGAAGGACAAACATTATATGGTCTCATTGTTTTAGGGACTATAAAAATAGTGAAAGGGAATAAAGGGGAAAGGAGAAAAATGAGTGGGAAATATCAGAGAAGGAGATAGAACATGAGAGACTCCTAACTCTGGGAAACGAACCAGGGGTAGTGGAAGGGGAGGTGGGCAGGGGGTGGGGATGACTGGGTGACGGGCACTGAGGGGGGCACTTGATGGGATGAGCACTGGGTTTATGCTATATGTTGGCAAATTGAACTCCAATAAAAAATATATATAAAAATAAAAAATAAATAAAAATATTCCTGTCAGGCTTTAGTTGAAGAGAAAAAATAATAATAATCTATCCCCATGGCAACAAGACTTTTAAGAGTGGTTTATCGTACGGTAGTGATCTGTGACAGCTTTTGAAGATGTTTGAGGGTTTGTTTTTCATGACTACCTCCGTGAGAGAGAAAGAATAGAAAGGATACAAAGCTGAATATGTGGATTTTGAATTATCAGCTGGGGAAGCCTTAACTTCATTATATTCAGAGGTGAACTTAAAAGGTGCTCCTAGGGATCCCTGGGTGGCACAGTGGTTTAGCCCCTGCCTTTGGCCCAGGGCGCGATCCTGGAGACCTGGGATCGAATCCCACATCGGGCTCCCAGTGCATGGAGCCTGCTTCTCCCTCTGCCTGTGTCTCTGCCTCCCTCTCTCTCTCTCTCTGTGACTATCATAAATAAATAAAAATTTTAAAAAAAAGGTGCTCCTGATGATAAAACTGAAAGTCTTTAGAAAGGTAAATTACCTCCTCCATAGGTAAGCTGCCAAACCTCAAACATCATGGATTAGTCTCTGAGTAAGAGGCTACATGCAAGTGCTTGATAAGAATAATAAAGGTTTGCAGTTATTTAGAATTCATCTCAAGTCAAAACAAGTTTCCTTAGACCATCTCTTAACAAAGGGAGACTAAGAATTAATCTCAGGTAAAAAGATGTTGCTGTATAAATGGCGGGTTTTATTAGAGAGTGTGTTCAATGCTGGCTTGCTCCATTTCCCCATGAAAGAGACCTTAATAAGCCACACTGTAAGATGCCCTTTTGCAGCTCCATGGAATCTGGAGAGGAGTCATGCAGAGTCAAGAGGGGAACTCCTTTTGTGCAACCAGGCTCATCTTCAGGTGACTGTTAGACCAGGTCTGGGGCTCAGTCAATACAAAGGAGGTGACTTTGATGACAAATAAGCACTGAAGCAAGAAAACCAGAGCCCAGACTTCTATTTTATAATATAGATACATATTGAATGCAACTCAAGACATCCCTTGATTCCTATTGTTTTCTGGTTTTAAAGGAGGAAATATCTCTTATTGTTGAAAATTTCAGGATGTACAAAAAAGTATAAGGTACAAATCATCCATCACCACCAGCCAAAGGTGATGCCAATCTGATTTTGATAATTTTTGGATACACTAGTGACAGAGTTTTAGAAAGGAAAGATATCTTTAAAGGTTAGGTTGTGGGACCCAGGAAATCTAACAAAAATCCCCTACCCCTGGACAAGCAGAGCAGGACTAACTCCATTCTGTGCTATACCAGCCATCTCATGTAAAACCCTGCCTATTGCTTAAGGCACTCCCTCACCCTAGTCTAACTACTAAGCATGAAGAAACCCCCTGTGAGTAGGACCAGCCCTAATCCAGAGGCAGCCCATCCAGGTGCCTTCCTGTAATTTTAGCAACAAAAAGCATTCTGTTTGTGATAAGAAAACCATTTCCCCCATGATTGGGTCCTTCCTTACATTCCTCTGATGGGGGGAAATGTGGAGGCCTAGAAAATTAAGGCCATTCCACCTTAAGTTCAGCGTTATCATAAGTACAGCCATCCCAGGCCCCTGTGAATAAGAGCTGAACTTTACCTTACTTCAGTTACAGGAAGAAAACAGCTTACAGCTTAATGTCCTAGAAAGCCCCATATTGGAATAAAAACAGAGCCCAAGCCTAGGGCAGGAAGCCCCTATTAGAATGAGAACAGAGCTCAATGCCCTTGAAGGCCCCATAGCAAAATGTAAACAGAACTTGAGAAATTACTCCACCCCTTCTGGAGGTCCCCGAGACCAGCCCTTAAAATTAAGCTGAAACCCACCTCGGGGTCCAAGTCCCTGCTCTGCTGTGTCGGGTACACTTGGACCCAAGCTCGAGCTTGTGAATAAACCCTCGTGTGTTTGCATCGGTGTCGGCTCCTTGGTGGTTTCTCGGATTCGCGATCTTGGACACAACATGGACCAAAAAAAAAAAAAAAAAAAAGCTATGCACTACAAAGTACATTGGGATGCCTGGGTGGCTCAGCAGTTGAGCAGTTGCCTTTGGCTCAAGGGCATGCCCCCTGGGTCCTGGGATCAAGTCCTGCATAGGGCTCCCCTCAGGGAGCCTGCTTCTCTCTCTGCCTCTGTCTCTGCCTCGCTCTCTATGTCTCTCAGGAATAAATAAAATCTTTTTAAAAAGTACATTCATTTTTCTCCAGCTATGTGCTTGATCTCCTGATCTTGGTATTCAAGAGAGAGACCGGGATCCCTGGGTGGTGCAGCAGTTTAGCACCTGCCTTTGGCCCAGGGCGCAATCCTGGAGGCCTGGGATAAAATCCCACATCGGGCTCCCGGTGCATGGAGCCTGCTTCTCCCTCTGCCTATGTCTCTGCCTCTCTCTCTCTCTTTCTGTGTGTGACTATCATAAATAAATAAATAAATAAAAAACTTTTAACAGAGAGGCCATTGGGTCTGCAATAATCAAATAGCCTTTAATCCCCATTACTTATCTTGGGAGATGCCACAGGAACAGTCCCTGAGGAATTAGGGACCCACAAACCCTGGAATCTTTTTTTTTTTAAATTTCAAAGTCCCGTTCTTTACCATATCAAATGTATTTAAATGCGTCCACTGTGCATATTACAAATTATTTTGAGTTATAACATTCATGAAAGGTCTTTTATAAAGTTGAGTGCTGTTAAGGATGCATGGTGTTTTTTTTTTGTGCCCAAGATTGCGAATCCAAGAAACCACCAAGGAGCTGACACCCATGCAAGTACAGGAGGGTTTATTAACAAGCTTGAGGTTGGGTCCAAGTGGAGCAGGGACTTGGACCCCAAGGTGGGTTCCAGCTGAGTTTTATGGGCTGGTCTAGGGGGACCTCCAGAAGGGGTGGAGTAATTTCTCAAGTTCTGTTTACATTCTGATATGGGGCTTTCAAAGGCATTAAGCTCTGTTCTCATTCTAATATGGGGCTTCCTGCCATTGGCATTGAGCTCTGTTCTCATTCTAACATGGGGCTTTCAAAGGCTTTAAGCTGTTTTTTTTCCCTGTAACTGAAGTAAGGTAAAGTTTAGCTCTTATTTACGGGGGCCTGAAATGGCTGTACATATGCTAATGCTGAACTTAAGGTGGAATGGCCTTAATTTTCTAGGCTTCCACATTTCCCCCCATCAGAGGAATGTAAGGAAGGACCCAATCATGGGTCCAGGTTGCTCTCACAGTGAGCCAGGGGGAATGATTAAACCAGGATTTGAACCAACCTTGTTGCTATTCTCATTCCTGTTTATGTCCCAGTGAAGAAGCAACAGCCTACGTTTAAGGCAGCACATAACCCCCACCTTGATGTACGAAGACTAAGTCTAATCCCCTTCTATTTTGAAGGACAACCTCAGACTAGGGAGTCTTGGAGGTGGGAAATTAGTGAGAACAGCACAGTCTTAGCTTTAGGGGATTGTCTTTGTCTGGTTGGCTTTTGCATTCTGGAACAAAGTCCTTGAGAATGGCGAGTGGGTCAGCGGGCCAGACATGGGTGTAGTGGACCCAGAGAGTAATCCCATTGGCCTTGAGAGTGGTGGGAGTGGTCAGGATCACGATGTAGGGTCCCTTCCAGCGAGGTTGAAGCTTCTGGTGTTGGTATCTCCACACGTACACCCAGTCACCCAGACAATATAGCTGGGGATCCAGGGGTAGCCCAGTCTCGTAGAGGGCCCTCAGCTTAGGCTACACCTTAGAGACGAATCCTGGTCCATTGTCTGATCCAATCTTAACAGGAAAACCATACCTCGGGAAGATGTCTTCCAGCAGTTTCTTGGTCACAGTCTGTGCCGTTTCATGTTTGGTGGGAAATGCCTCTGTCCATCCTGAAAAAGTATCTATGAACACTAGTAAATACCTGTATCTGCATTTTCCAGGTTTTACTTCAGTGAAGTCCACTTCCCAGTAGGCTCCTGGGCGGTCCCCTCGGAGCTGGGTGCCCGGGTTACATCCATGGGCGGTGGCATTAGTTAACTGGCATGCGTGGCAGCTTGCCACAATCTGCTCGATCTTTGCTCGAGAGTCTTTAATCTCAATCTTTGCATGTCGTATGAGGTCTTCCATCTTCCTTGTTCCCATATGAATACTCAGATGCATTTTGGATAGGACTCGCCGTCCTAGTTCCTCTGGCAAGATGATGCTGGAGTCTGCAGCCCTCCACCAGCCACGCAAGCACTGGGTCACAGGGAAGCGTTTGATCCAGTGTAAATCAGCATCAGTATAGTTGGGGGTGTCGGGCAGGGTCGGTGCCCCCTGATCGGTGCCCCTGGATCAGGTCTCCATTTCCATGGTTATGGCTGCCCCCGGGTAACTGATTCCTTCTCAGATGAAACTGCTGCGTCCATGTACCCAGGTGGCATCCGCGTTTGGCAGTGGCTGCTCCTGGAGATCAGTTCGGATTCTGTGCCCCTGTGCCAAAATTTCTTGAGAGTCATGCAGAGGGGGGTCCCAGTCTTGATTAGGGAGAAGAGAGGCATGGGGTATTGGCAGACCCTGATAGGGTCTGCCCCCAGCTTTAGTTCTATATATGTGGCCGGTCGGTGTCAGGCCAGCCCAATTCCCCCAGTTTCTGCCTATGCTTGGGGAAATTCCTGCAGCCAAAGGTCAATGTCAGTGCATTTGGTGAGGCTAAGGGCATTTGGTGGAGATGATATTCATCTTCTAGACTCAGGACAAGCACCTGAATTGGGTACCCCTCTTTGTTTAGGATTTTTGCCCCTTTGGGATGGAAGCGAATTTGTGCCCCATCTTTGTGAGCAAATCCCGACCTAACAATGGGTAAGGAAGGACATTCAGGGATGACCATGAAGGAGTGGGATACCTGGCCCATGCCGAGATCCCCAGTTCTTCGGGTAGCCCATGAGTACTGTTTGGTGCCCATGGCCCCTTGCATCCATGAATTCTTGCTTGCCAATTTCCCTTGGGGTTGTAATAAAACCAAATGTTGTGTCCCAGTGTCCACTAGGAATTCAACGGGTTGCCCTTCCACTCTGAGAGTTTCCCTGGGCTCAGGGAGGTGTGCCAAACCTCGATTCCCCTAGTCGTCCAGGTCCTCCATCTCCAAGATCTTGGCAGTGGCCCTCTTCTTTGCAAAAAGCACATTGGTTTTTGTTCAGCTTAGGGCGCTCCCGACGGGGACGAGGACCATCCTCCTTACCTGTCCCTGAGGCCAGCTTCTTGAGGCGCCTCTGTCTTTTCCGTGGGTCATCCATGGTTGTGGCCAGCAGGATCTTGGCCAGGTTTCGGGTGTGCTGGTCACTTAGTTTGGTTTGTTGCTCTTCCAGACTTTCTCAATTATTATAGACTCGTTCTGCTACTATCACTAAGTCCTGCAAGCTCTTCTCTCCCAGTCTCTCTACTCTTTGCAATTTCTTTTTAATGTCTGGAGCGGCCTGGTTAACAAAGCCATGATAACTGCAGCCTTTGTTTCTGGGGCTTCTGGGTTCATATGCGTGCACTGCCTAAAAGCCTCCATGACTCTCCCTAAGAAGGCTGCTGGACTCTTGTCCTTACCCTGTCTCACATCATCGACCTTGGCCAGATCAGTAGGCTTGCGCAGGGCAGCCTGGAGACCTGCCATTAGAGTCTGGCGGTGGACCTGGAGTCTCTCCTTACCTTCAGCCGAGTTGTGGTCCCAGGTGGGGCGGGATAAGGGGAAGGCAGCATTTATGAGGTCTGGGTTTTGAGTTGGCTGTCTGTCCTCCATCAGGACAGACTTCCGGGCTTTCACCTGAATTCATTCTCTCTCTTCGGTGGTGAAGAAAACCTGCAAGAGCTGTTGGCAGTCATCCGAAGTAGGCTGGTGGGTAAAGAGAACAGTATCTAAAAGCCCGATTAGATCTCTCGGATTATCAGAGAGCTTTGCATTTTGGGTTTTCCAATGATATAAATCACTGATGGAGAAAGTTCCGTACAACATTAGCTGTCCACCAGTCTCGTCGGTTGGGGGGGGGTCCCATCATGCAGAGGGGAAGGGCGGTGGAGTCTGCCCTCCATGCGTTAGGGGGTGGGGCCGCCTGGTGGGTCCCTCCGCCCATCCCCGCTGCTGGCTGGTGCACAGGGACTCCCTCGTCAGGGAGGGGTGGCACCCCTTCTGCAGCCCCCGGTGCCTCCAATGGGGGGGGCGGACGGGGGATGGGGTGTCCAGTAGGGTAGGATCAGGTCCTCCGGGGAGGAATCCTGGAAGACCAGATAAAGGGGTGCTTGGGGCATAGAGTCAGTCTCCTCGGCTATCCGCAGGGCTAGAATCTTGGTAGGTCCTGCTTTTGGGGGTAGAAATAGTTTCATCCAAGGAGGGGGATTCTCGATCATGTTCTGCCAGGCCAGGATGTAGGGCATCTGGTCAGGGTGGCCGTCCGGTTTGTCCCTGAAGATCACAGTCTTAACCTGTAAGAGAATAGGTAGGTGGAAAGTTCCTTCTTGGGGCCATCCCACGTCAAAAGTTGGCCATTCTGACATAAAGTTTTTAATTTCCCTCTCCTTATGTAAACAGTTATGACAGTAAACAAAGACACAGCAACACAGACAAATGCACAAACAGTTAACAAGGACATAGTAACACAGACAAACGTTCCAGTGCGGCTGCAGAGAGAAAACAGAAAGTAACCCAACGGGCTGGCAGCCAGCCCTCCTTACAGACAAGGACCCCGTCCTCCCAGCGGGGGCAAGGGACATCTCCCAAGACCCCTGGGCGATGGCCCGCCAGCATGTCCACCTAAGCCAATGTCGACCCAGTACAGATTGGAATTCCTATAGGTACAGTACAGTTTAGAGCTCTCAGAAAATATGTGCAAAAGGTGGAAAAAGTTGAGTGCACTCACCACGCGTGAACCCCTCCGGATGGGGTCCTGGGGGTCTCTCGGATTCCAGACCAGCCCCCAAATATTGTGCCCAAGATTACTTATCTGAGAAACCACCAAGGAGCTGACACTGATGCAAACACATGAAGGTTTATTTACAAGCTTTAGCTTGGGTCCAAGTATAGCCGACACAGGGGATGGCAGGTCACACTTCATCCTCTGGAGCTGGGTCATGGAGGCCCGAAGGTGTCTGAGCACCACCTTCTCCTCCAGGGCCCAGGGCTGGGCCAGCGAGTCCTGCAGGAACTCCCGGGGACCTTCCAGGGGCAGCTTCAGGAGGCGTTCTGGGTGGTGGGTATGAGTCAGACCCAGAGGGCCCTGCCCTGTGGCCCCTGGTGACCCCAGGGACAGTGGCTGGTGTCCCGCTGTGCCCAGGAGTGCCATGGGCAGTGCGCTGGCCGGGTTGGCCTCTGCCTGCTGCTCCTCTCAGGGAGCCCCACTCCACCTACCTGCCCCGCCATCCCCCCACCTCAGGTCTGGGTGCTGCTCAGAGCACAGGGTCACCGCCCCTGCCCCCCCACCCCAGGCACAGCTGTGCTCCCAGGGGCTCACTTACTCCTGTGCACCTTGAAGATGGTGTAGGTCATGGCTGTGAGCATGCACTCCCCATCCAGGATGTAGGCATCCCAGAGTTTCAGGGTGAGCGAGAAGGGGGTCTAGGGGACAGCGGGGGTGGGAGGAGTGGCCTGAGCAGGGCCCCTGGGGGTCGCTGCTGGGGCTAGGCTCAGCCTCCCATCTTCCCACAGTCCCTGCCATCCCCCAGCTGCCTCCGATGAGGCCCCACAGCATCCCCAGTGCCTGCCTTCCTCCCAGGGAGATCAGGGCTCCCAGCCACTCCAGGTTCTGACCCCAGCCAGCACCCCCTGCACACCTGGGGACACAGACTCTGCCCCCATTTGATGACACCACACCTTGAGAGGACCCCAGGCTGGCCGCCCAATGGGCCGAGGGCCTGGCCATACCCCAAGCTGACCCGGCCTCCCCTGGGGAAGCTGAGGCAGAGATGGCCCACCCCACCCCCAACCTCTTCCAGGGACCCCCTGGACTTTTCCAGGATGGGCTGGGCTGTGAGTCTCAGCCTCAGGGCCCTAGGGTTGGGCCTGGCTTGTCTGGAGGGTGGGGCTGAGCTGGGCCCTCCCTCGGGGTCAGGGGGCAGGTCAGGGAGCATCACCTTACCAGGTCGATGAAGCACTGAAGGAACCACTTGGGGGTGTAAATGCCAGTGCACATCTGTTCCTCATCCTGGCGGAAGGGCAGGAGGTGCTCAGGCCCCATGCTGTGGCCACTGGAGCTGGGTGGACAGGCTCCTCACAGCCTCGCCCAGCCCCGAGGGTGCCCCCGGCCCCAGGAGGAGGAACGTGACCCCAAACTCTGGGCAGCTCAGAAGGGCTGTGCCCCCCAACCCCTGCCCTGGGCCATGGAGATGGAGTCTGGGAGCTTCCACTCACCATGTGCTTCTTCAGCTTGGGGAGAGCTCTGTCTAGAACGTGCTTGTGATGGGCCTGGAACCTTGGCAGTTTGGGGAACCCTGGAATGAAGAAGACTGAGAAGGCCCCAGGCCCCCACGATCAGGGCCTCCTCCTGCACCAGGTGGGTGGGGGGTGTCGGGCAGGGGCTTTGCCCGCATGCGCTGACCCCCGTGTGCCCATAGCTCTCTGAGCCCTGACCGGACATGCTCTTTCCAGAGGGCAAGACTGCCTCCCAGGCCCGGGGTACAGGGCCTGAGGACCCTTTTCCTCACAGAGACTCCGCAGGGTAGATGCCCAGGGATGAGGACCAGGCCCGGATGACCCAGCACCCTCTCTCCTGCAGTGGCCACCACAGGGACAGGCGGGTCCCCAGCCCCGAGGGGCAGTGGGTGCAGGCCACGGGGAGGTGATGGGCGTGCATAGCCCTCTGTGGGGCTTGGGAGTCAGGCTGGGGGCACCCAGGAGGGAGAGATGCTGCCCCCTGGGCCCCGTGTGGCTGTGGGCTGGCAGGGGAGCCTGGGGGGCAAGCAGGCAGTGGGACGGGAGGCTGAGGGAGCAGCGGGAGTTCAAGACTGGTTTGCAGATGGTGGGGTGGGTGGCCGTGGCTCCAGGGCCCCGAGGCCACTAGGGAGGCGGGGCCCTTGCCTGTGGGGAGGCGGGCTGGGGGGGGGGGTCCCTGCCTGCCCCCTGGTGCAGCAGCCTGCAGGGAGGCTCTCCTGAACTTCCATCCTGTCCAGGCCCCTACCATGCATGGCGTGCCTGTTGTCAGTCATCAGCTGGGCCAGCGCCCAGAAGGCGTCCTCCTCGGGCAGGAACATGAGGAGAATGGCCACGATCTCGCTCATGCCCTGGCAGTAGCCCACCTCCTGCAAGAGCCAGAGCCCCATGGAGGGCGTGCACCCCGAGGCCCCCTCCGAGCACTCTCCCCGCGGGCGTCAGGCTCCCTCGGCTCCCTCACAACCTGGGCTCCTGGAGGGGGCTCCCAGAGGGCAGGGGGCAGGTGCAGGGCCACCCAGACGAGCTCAGGCACCAGCACCCCGGACCCTGCTACGGAGCCCTGCGGCCACCATGCCAGAGCCCCCGTCCTCAGACCAGGAGGAGGGGCCTCCATGAGCTGTGCCAGGCTGCAGGGGACCCACCAGGTCTGGAGACCCCCCACTGAGGGCAGGTCGGGGGCCTGACTGTGGCCCCTGGGAGGTCCCACGAGGGGAGCAGGGCCAGGACACCCCACGAGGCCTTGGAGTGTGTGAGCTGGGGTTCTCGGGGACCCTTCTGGAATACGCCATGGAAGGGAGGGGCCTCCTGGATGACCACAGCCTCCTGCCCTTCAGGGGAGTGGGAGCATTCCTCTCCCGGGTTCTGATTAGTAGTCCCGTCTATCAGGGTCCAGACCCGACTTCTTGGACGGCAGCGGTGCACGTGCGGGCCGGGCAGCCCCGGCCCTCGGGCACGCAGGCCCTGCCTCCCCTGGGAGGTCTGCACCCTGCCCCCTGCCCGGTCCCGGAAGAGAGAGACCCTCCCTGGCATCTCGGGGCCATGGAGCTGGGGCCCTAACTCTGATTCCTGCTGGTCACCAGCACTTAGGACAAGGCCGCCCGCAGGGCAGGAGGCGGGGGCAGGGACACTCATGGTGTCATACATGGAGTAGGCCGACAGCACAGTGAACAGGGCTCGCTGCCTAGGAGGGGGGACAGCGGGGGGCTCTGCTCAGTCAGCCCCCGCCCAGCGAGGCCAATGTGGTGCCGACACCGGCCCTGCAGGCCCCGCAGTCCTCAGGGCCCCTCCGCGAGGGCCGATCTCTGGGGTCAGGTCTGCGCACGGGGACAGGCAGCAACCTCACACGTGCAGTGTGTCAGGGGTTATGTGCATCCTGGGGTTTCCAATGCCTCCGTGTGGCTCCCGCCATGGGGTGTGCAGCTCCTGGCTCCCCCAGCGCTGCCAGCGCCCCCTCTAGCCCTTGAGCAGCCCCCCCTGCACCCACCCTGGGAGCCAGCGCTATTCCT
Source organism: Vulpes lagopus (assembly GCF_018345385.1). NCBI lineage: Eukaryota > Metazoa > Chordata > Mammalia > Carnivora > Canidae > Vulpes > Vulpes lagopus. The sequence goes on from NC_054834.1 coordinate 25,195,696, forward strand.
GCCCTGCTTCCGGCAGCCCCTGATGCCTCTCCTCTCCTGCCCTGGCCTGTCCCCATGTCCTGGGAACACCACCAGCCCCACGTGGCCGCCTGCCCCGAGCCCACGCAGCCAGGGCGTCTGTGGCCCTGAGCGCACCCCCAGGCCTTCCCAGGTGTCCGTGGACTGGACTCTGTGATGGGGACCCTGTGCCTGCCCATCTCAGAGCATCTCAGGGCTCCAGGTCTGAGCAGCCGTGAAGAGAGCAGGGAACGTCTATGCAGGTGTGACCCCGATACAGGCTGCGAACCCCTGGGGTCACTATCTGAGCATGTGGGGGAGTACGGAGTGCGGCCCTGCTCACTGCCAGGAGCCACCCGCCTGCCCCCCACATGGTGGCCTGAGTCTGCACCCCGGCTCCGTGGCCCCCGGCCGGGGCTGCTGGAGGCTGGCTCCCCCTGGGCGGGGTTCACAGGTCAGCCTGATCCAGCCACACTCTGACGGCCATGGGGGCGCCGGGGGGGGGGGGCAGCAGGTTCCCTGCAGGGAGGAGCACCAAGCTATCATGGGGAGACGGTCCGAGCGGGCCCCTGAGGAAGCCCCAGTGCACCCCTGCCTGGTGGCTCCTCAGTCCTGCCCCTGGCGTCCCTGCAGGTCACCCCTGGCAGTCCCGGTCTCCCACACACCCCAACCACTGCACACAGATGGAGCTGCACCCTCTGCTCCACCCACCTGCACCTGCCCTGTCGGAAGCACCCTGCCTTCCCCCCTCCCGGCGGCCCCTGGGGACTCTATGGGACACCCTGGCTTCTGATGGGAGCAGGCCGCCCGGAGAACCCCAAGGTGGCCAGGGAGGTGTAAGCATGTCCCACAGGGGCAGCTGCACCACGTCCTTGCCAGGGGGGTGGGGGGGACAATAGTGTGGGGGATGGTGTGGGGGCGGCGGTTGAGGGGGATGGCATGGGGGGCCTGCGGACACAGGGCACCCCCTTCTCTAAGATGCACACAGAGACGTCTACAGATAAAGGTGACCCCAGTCTGGGGTTTGCTGTGACACCTGCCCCTGGGGCCCCGTGTGCTCAGCGCAGGGCCTTCCTGGGCTGGGGGCGGCATCTGGGGGTCGTCATGCTATGTGTGCTCACCAACTGCAAATTGTCTAAAATCAAATGCTCAGAATTCAGAAATACGTAAAGCACCAAGGGTGGGTGTCACCCTGACCCATCCGACCCTTGTCGGCCCATGTGTCTTGGTCCAGCCACTGCCAGGCCGCCTGGCCCCCAGGTCCCCTTACTGCCCCCCACGCCCCCAACCCGGCCCCCTGCTCTTCACGGGGCCGTCCCTCACCCCCTTGGGTTCAGCTCAGACGGTGACCCCTGGAACCCCATCCTCGAAGCCTCCCCATCCCCGAGACCCCAGGGGTGGGGGCACGGGGTTCATCCCCAGCACCCTACCATGTGGCAGTGTGTTTGCTGCCATCACTTCCCCTGGCCTCAGAGACCTCATGTCCCCTGCACAGAAGCCCCCGGGCCTCCCTCGGGCCCCTGAATCCCTTTTGCCCAACAGCCTCACCCGGCCCCATAGCAGTCCCAGAACATGGTGTGGCTGTGGAACGTCCTGTTGACGTCCAGGTCTATTTGTGTAATGTCCCAGGAGGAGACCAGAGCCTCCTCCTTCATTTCCTGTGGGGAGACCCCAGGAGGAGGAGGAGCCGGCATCAGGGACACAGTCCCTGACCTGTCACCAGCTGCCATCCTGAGCAGGGAGCCCTGGGGCCACCATGGGAGTGTGTCCTGCAGAAACCTCCTTCCTTCCCCTGGGAGGCTGGGGATGGTGGGAGTGCCCACCGTGCTCGTGGGACCTGTGTGAGGGCCTGTGCCCTGCTGTCGTGGGTGGGGAGGGGACTGAGGGTCAGCCTGGGTGGGAGGGGACAGGGGGTCAGCCCAGGTGGGGAGAGGACATGGGGTTCAGCCCAAGTGGGGAGGGGACATGGGGGGTCAGCTCGGGTAGGGAGGGGATGGGAGCTCAGCCCAGGTGGGGAGGGGACATGGGGGGGGGTCAGCCTGGGTGGGGAGGGGATATGGGGGTTCAGCCCAGGTGGGGAGGGGACATGGGGGGTCAGCCCTGGGTGGGGAGGGGACAGTGGGTCAGCCCTGGGTGGGGAGGGGACATGGGGGGGTCAGCCTGGGTAGGGAGGGGACACGGGGGGTCAGTCCTGGGATGGGTGGGGACATGGAGGGTCAGCCGGTTGGGGCGGGGACATGGAGGGTCAGCCCAGGTGGGGAGGGGACTGAGGGTGAACGGGGAGTGGAAGGGTCCCACTTGGTATTTCCCTGGGTTCCTGGCCTTAACCTTGTTGATGTTCAGCAATCACAGCCACACCTGTCCCCGCATCTGGGTGGGACCCCCTTGTAGACCGGCCACAGCTGCAGGAAGGAAGGCAGTGCTGGTGAGATGGGCCCAGGGAGGGCCCTTGGAGCCCAGGGAGGGCCCTTGGAGCCCATGGAGCGAGAGGCATCTAGAAGGTTCTGGCTTCAGCTCCACGGTGTCTGCAGAGAGGCTGGGTCTCCCTGGAGCTGGGCCCTGTCCCCCACGAGGAGCAGGGGGCTGTGGACCCGATGTGATGCTCCCCCACCACTGTCCCGGGGCCTGGGGAGGCTTGGCTCCGCAGCGGACTCTCCCCAGGCAGGGGGCTCCCCTGGAGATGGGGCAGGAAGACACTGAGGTGGCCCCCCAGCTCTGTCAGGACGGAGAGCCCTTGGGGGCACCCAGCGCCCCACCTTCTCGCTGGGGAGGTAGTGGTCTCATTGCTTGAGCATTTTTATCCATTTGTCGGCGTGCCGGGTCCCCTGGCGATGTTTCTGGAAAAGGACAAGTGGGGGAAGCAGATGAGGCTCCAGCCGTGAGAGTTGGGCCCTCGGGCTGCGTCCAGTCCCCTACGGGGACCCGGAGGAGCCAGGAAGGCACAGGCCCCCCGCAGACCACGGTTCCGGGTCTGGGGTGCGTTCCCGGCAGCCTGTGCAGCACTCGTGGGGGGATGTCCTGGGGGATGGGGTGCAGACAGCTGGCCCCAGTCCCACCCCCGCACGTCCTGCCTGGGTCCCAGGACGGGCTCTCACCTTGGCCTTGTGGGGGCTGGGACCGGGCAGCTCCTTGTCCCTGGAAGGCAAGAGACACAGAGCCCTGAGCCTCCGGCCGGCCCCACAGCCCACTCCCCCAGCCCCGCAAGTCTGGGCCCAGGGGCGTGGGGAGGTCAGGGCTCCCCCCAGGGAGGGCAGGAGCTGCCAGCGACCTGTGGGTGGGCAGGGGCGGCATTCTGGGGGCTCTGAGAAGGGTGGTTGCTGGTGGTGGGCTGGGCGAGACACCTCGGGCCCCCAGGGGGTGACCTGCCCTCCTCCTCGAGGGACCAGCCCCAGAGCTGTCAGTGTGGCCCGGGTGCCCCATGACCGTCCCGCTGATTTCCCCCGCCTTCCCAGCGTCCAGCCGGCATCCCCCTGCCCCCTGGCCATCCCCCTGCTGTCCCCTGACTCCACCCCTCTGCTGTCACCTCTGCCACTCTAGCCCATTTTACCTCCTGTCCTGTTGGAGCCCCTAAGCACTACCTACCCCTGAACCATCCCAGCAGCCACTGGGCAGTGAGTAGGGCTGAGGGGGCCCCACCTGGGGTCTCTAGCCTCCTTCAGGTTCTCATGGGGCCATCAACCCAGCAGCCTCCTCTCCTGCGACCAAGGCCCCTGGGCTGTCCAGTCCCTCGTTCCCACCCAGGGCAGCCCCCTCCTCCTCTTCCCTCTTCCTGCCCAAGCTGGTAGGCCCCTCCCTCTGTGCCCCCGCCCCCAACCTGGCCTGGTCCCCAGCATCTACCTGCAGCCCCGCAGAAGCCTTCGGGACTGTGGGGACCCTGGCCTGGGGGGTGTGGGTGAGGAGCACCCCTGCGGACTCGCCCCAGCCTAGGCCGTCCCCCTACAGAGAGAATGCCCGTGGCCCCAGGGCCCCTCACCCTCGGGGATCCCTGCCCCCCGGATGCAGGAGGCAGACACCTGGGCCTGCCTGAAGCAGGCATGGAGGCCCCTCCTCTGAGTGCCCAGGGGCCTTCCCGGGGCCCAGCTCCCTTCCTGCCCACATCCCAGGTCGGCCTCCGGGGTCTCTCAGCTGCAGCCCAGTGCAGACGTGGCGCTCAGAAGGCTTCAGGGGACAAGGTCCTGACGCTGGGGGAGTGTCAGCCTTGAAAGAGCCGATCCTGCACATGCAACCCCCCCTTAGATGGATGAGGGGGTGTCCAGCAGACTCACTGCAGAAAGCCCTGGTGGTCGGTGACCTTCCACAGTGACAGGTCCTGTGGAGACTCTGCTTGGCGTGCCTGCAACAGAGGGTGCCCCGTGGTGGGGACTGATCAGAGCCAGGGACATGGAGACAGGAGGGAGCAGAAGGGCTGCTTCCTTCCCTGAATCCTGAAGGAGCGCCAACCCTCTGAGATTGGCCGGGCCCCAGAGAAGGGCCTGTCTGCATGGTGGGTGCAGCCTGACAGCCTCACCTGCTTCTACCAGTGATGATCCCCACCTGGACCTGACCTGACCTGGTGACTGTGGTCCCCACCTGGGCCACACTTGACCTGGTGACTCTTATCCCCACCTGGCCATCACCCGGACCTGGTGACTCTGATCCCCAATTGGGTCTCACCTGGACCTGGTGACTGTGGTCCCCACCTGGCCATCACCCAGACCTGGTGACTCTGGTCCCCAGTTGGGCCTCAACTGGACCGGGTGTCTCTGTTCACCACCTTGGCCTCACCTGGACATGATGAGTGTGGTCCCCACCTGGGCCTCACCTGGACCCGGTGACTGTGGTCAATCTCTGGGCCTCGCCTGGACCTGATAACTGTGGTCCCCACCTGGGCCTCACCTGGATCCAGTGACTATGGTACACACATTGGCCTCAGCTGGAATGAGTGACTCTGGTCCCCACCTGGCCCTCACCTGGACCTGGTGACTGTGGTCCCCAATTGGGCCTCACCTGGACCTGGTGACTGTGGTCCCCACCTGAAACTCACCTGGACCTGGTGACTCTGGTCCCCACCTGAGCCTCATCTGGACCTGGTGACTATGGTTCCCACCTTGGCCTCCCCTGGACCTGGTGACTCTGGTCTCCCCCTGGCCCTCACCTGGACCTGGTGAGACTGGTCCCCACCTGGCCATCACCTGGACCTGGTGAGACTGGTCCCCACCTGGGTCTCACCTGGACCTGGTGACTCTCATCCCCACCTGGGCCTCACCTGGACCTGGTGACTATGGTCCCCACCTGGGCCTCACCTGGACCTGGTGACTGTGGTCCCCACTGGGGCCTCGCCTGGACCTGGTGACTGTGGTCCCCCTCTGGGCCTCACTTGGACCTGGTGACTCAGGTCCCCACCTGGGCCTCACCTTGACCCAGTGATTGTGGTCCCTACCTGGGCCTCAACCGGACTCAGTGATTGTGGTCCACACATGGGCCTAACCTGGAACTGGTGACTGTGATCCCCACCTCGGCCTCACCTGGACCCAGTGACTGTGGTCCCCTCCTGGGCTTCACCTGGACCTGGTGACTGTGGTCCCTGCCTGGGCCTCACCTGACCTAGTGACTCTGAACCCCACCTAGTCCTCACCCGGACCTGGTGACTGTGGTCCCCAATTGGGCCTCACCTGGACCTGGTGACTGTGGTTCCCACCTGGGCCTCACTTGTACCTCGTGACTGTGGTTCCCACCTGGGCCTCACCCAGACCTGGTGACCCTAGTCCCCAACTGGGCCTCACCTGGGCCTAGTGACTCTGGTCCTCATCTGGGCCTCATGTGGACCTGGCGACTATAGTCCCCACCTTGGCCTCACCTGGACCTGGTGACTGTGGTCTCCACCTGGGCCTCACCGTACCTGGTGGCTGGGCTCCTCAGCTACCAATGACTAGGATCCAGGATGGACCCTTAGTTGCTACTGATACCGGGACCATCCTTGTTCCTGGTGACTATGGTCCTTGTCTGGGCTGACCTGGCTCATCCTTGGCTCTGATCCTCTCCTGGGCCTCCCCTGCTCTTGCAGGTATGGTCCCCCCTGTTGTGGGTGTGTAGTGTCTGTGGTCCCTTCTGGGCCTCACCTGATGGTACTGGGCCACAACATTGGCCCTTTGCAAGGCCAGCAGGGTCTCCGAGTCCTCTTGCATGGTGCTGCTATCCAAACACATCCAAGAATGACGGCGCATGAGAACCTTCCGAGGACACATGCGTCCGGGTGCTCCCCCTGGGCAAGTCCCCCTCTGACTGACCCCATAGCCCTGAGGGGCACAGGCTGGGCTGGAACATCACACATGGGCCCTTACTGCCTGTCTGTCGCTCGCCCACCTACAGTCCACCTTCCCAGCCACTGTCCCAGGACACGCCGTCATGCTGAGATCACAGAGCGCTCCCACCCCGGTAGCAGGAGCACACGGGCGGGGGACCCAGGAGGCTCCTCAGAACTGCCGATCTGATGCTGGGGGTGATGTCTCCCAACCCGGGGGGATCGAAGGTTTCTCTTAGATTCCACAAGCACAACAGCCAAGGGGAGAAAGCAACGGACTGGACTTCATCAAAATTAAAACCTGATGCCAGCAAGAGTGCGAGCAAACTCCCCACCCTGAGGGCAACGATGCATGAATAGCGTGACGGGGGGCCTGGGGGAACACGAGGGACTCCATGTACCAGTGCGTGAAGAGCAAGCCTGCTCACCGGCCAAGGGGACCCAGCAGGCCCTGACCATCCTCCCCTGACCAGAGGGCGGGGCGGGGGGTGTCACCCCTGTCGGGGTCTATGCATCTAGGACGGGCTGGAAAGGTCATGTATTGGGTCTCCCTGCATAGCACAGGGCTTACAGGGGAGCGGGGATCCTGGGAGATTCGATTCGATTTGATTCGAGTCTTGTCGATCCTTTTCTATTCTATTCTATTTGATTCGATTCGATTCTTTTCTATTTGATTCAAGTCAATTCGATTCTTTTCGATTCTATTATATTCTATTCGATTCAATTTGATTCTATTCTATTCTATTTGATTCTTTTCTATTCTGTAATTTTTGATTCAATTCTTTTCTATTCGATTTGATTCAATTCATTTCTATTCGATTTGATTCTTTTCGATTCGTTTCTTTGCTATTCGATTCAATTCGATTATTTTCTATTCTATTCAATTGGATTCTATTCGATTCTCTTCTATTCTATTCGATTTGACTCAATTTGATTTTTCTATTCTATTTGAGTCGATTCAATTCGATTCTTTTCTATTCATTCCATTTGATTCATTTCCATTCTATTCATAGATTTCAAATCTATTCTTTTCTATTCGATTCTATTCTTTTCTATTCAATTCGATTCTCTTCTTTTCCATTCGATTCGATTCGATTCTTTTCTATTCTATTCCATTCAATTTGACTCGATTCTTTTGTATTCTATTCGATTCGATTCGACTTTTTCTATTCCTTTCTAATGATTCGATTCGATTCTTTTCTGTTCTATTCAATTTGATTCGATTCCATTCGATTCTTTTCTATTTGATTCGATTTGATACGATTCAATTCTTTTCTATTCTATTCTATACAATTCGATTCGATTCTTTTGTATTCTATTCAATTTGATTCGATTCGATTCCTTACTATTCGATTCGATTGGATTCGATTCGATTCGATGCTTTTCTATTCAACTCAATTCGATTCGATTCCTTTCTATTCTATTCGATTTGATTCGATTCAATTCAATTCAATTCTTTTCTATTCTATTCTATTCTTTTTGATTCAATTCGATTTGATTCTTTTCTATTCTATTCTGTTGTATTTGATTCACTTCGATTCTCTTCTATTCTATTGGATTCTTTTCTATTCTTTTCTATTTGATTCGACACTTTTCTATTCTAGTTTATTCGATTTGATTCAATTCGATTCTTTTCTATTCTATTCAATTCGATGCGATTCGATTCTTTTCTATTCAATTCGATTCGATTCTTTTCTATCCTATTCTGTTTGATTCGATTCTTTTCTATTCCTTTTGAATGACTCGATTCGATTTGATTCTTTTCTATTCTATTCGATGTGATTCGATTCGATTCTTTTCTGTTCGATTCGATCGATACGATTCGATTGTTTTCTATTCTATTCTATACAATTTGATTCGATTCTTTTGTATTCTATTCAATTTGATTCAATTCGAATCCTTAGTATTCGATTCAATTCGATTCGATTCGATTCGATGCTTTTCTATTAGACTCAATTCAATTCGATTCAATTCAATTCGATTCTTTTCTATTCCATTATGTTGTATTTGATTCAATTCGATTCTCTTCTATTCGATTCTTTTCTATTCTTTTTGATTTGATTCGACTCTTTTCTATTCTATTTTATTCGATTTGATTCTATTCGATTCTCTTTTCTTTTCTATTCGATTCGATTCTTTTCTATTAGATTCGATTTGATTCAATTCTTTTCTATTTGATTCGATTCAATGCGATTCAATTCTTTTCTATTGGATACGATTCAATTCTTTTCTATTCGATTCTATTCAATTTGATTCGAGTCGATCCTATTCTATTCTATTCTATTCTATTTGATTCAGTTCGACTCTTTTCTATTCGATTCAGTTCTATTCTATTCTATTCGATTCTTTTCTAATCTTTTTGATTCGATTCGATTCTTTTCCATTCGAATCGATTCATTTCAATTCGATTCGATTCTTTCTATTTTGTTCGGTTCGATTCGATTCTTTTCTATTCGATCGATTCGGTCAATTCTTTTCTATTCGATTTGATTCTTTTCTATTCGATTCGATTGTTTTCCATTCGATTGGATTCGATTCTTTTCTATCTGATTCTATTCCACTTGATTCAATTCGATTCTTTTCTATTCCATTCTATTTGATTATTTTCTAATTGATTTGATTCTATTTGATTCTTTTCTATTCTATTGTATTCGATTCGTTTCGATTCTTTTCTATTCGGTTTGATTCGATTCAAATCGTGATTCTTTTCTATTCTTTTCGATTCTATTCAATTTGATTCAATTCTTTTCTATTCAATTGGTTTCCTTTCGATTCAATTCAATTCGATTTTTTCTAATCTTTTTTATTTGATTCGATTCTTTTCCTTTCTATTCGATTCCTTTCTATTCTATTTGATTCGATTCTTTTCTATTCGATTCGATTCAATTCTTTTCTATTCTTTTCTATTAGATTCTATTTGATTCTTTTTTATTCTTTTCGATTCGATTTGAATCTTTTCTATTTGATTCAATTCGATTCTATTCATTTCGATTCTTTTCTATTCAATTCATTTCTTTTCTATTCGATTCGATTCTTTTCTATTCGGTTCTTTTCGATTCAATTCTTTTCTATTCTATTCGATTAGATTCAATTTGATTTGATTTTTTTCTATTCTGTTAGATTCGATTCGACTCGATTGTAATCTTTTGTATTTGTTTCGTTTCGATTTGATTCTTTTCTATTCTATTGGATTCGATTCGAATCGATTTAATTCTTTTCTATTCTTTTCGGTTCGATTCAATTCGAATCGATTTTTTTCTACTCTATTTGAATGATTTGAATATTTTCTATTCGATTCAACTCGATTCTATTCTTCTTTTCGATTCACTTCTTTTCTATTTGATTCAATTCTTTTCTATTCGATTCGATTCTTTCCTATTCAATTCTATTCGATTCGATTCTTTTCTATTCAATTTGATTCTTTTCTATTTTATTCTATTCGATTCTTTTTTATTCTATTTGATTCGATTAGATTCTATTCTTTTCTATTCTACTCTATTCGATTCTATTCGATTCTTTTCTATTCTATTCGATTCAATTCGATTCTTTTCTATTTGATTCGATTTGATTTTCCATTCTACTATATTCTATTCAATTCTATTTGATTCTTTTCTATTCGATTTGATTCCTTTCAATTCAATTCAATTTTTTTTCTTTTCGATTTGATTCAATTCTTTTCTATTCTATTTGATTCCACTCGGTTCGATTCGATTCAGTTCAATTCGAATTGATTCTTTTCTATTCCATTCGATTAGATTCGATTCGATTCTTTTATATTCTATTCGATTCTATTATTTTCCATTCTATTCGATTCGATTCTTTTCTATTCTATTTGATTCGATTCATTTTGATTTGATTCAATTCTTTTCTATTCTATTCTATTCTATTCTTTTCAATTGTATTCGATTCGATTCCTTTTCTATTTTATTCTATTTTATTCGATTTTTTTCTATTCTATTTGATTCGATTCATTTCTTTTCTTTTTTTTTGATTCATTTCTTTTCTATTCAATTAATTCAATTCTTTTATATTCGATTTGATTCGGTTCTTTTCTATTCGATTCGATTCAATTCTTTTATATTTGATTTGATTTTCTATACTACTCTATTCTATTCGATTGTTTTCTATTCAATTCAATTCTTTTCTATTCTATTCAGTTCAATTCTTTTCTATTTGATTCGATTCTTTTCTATTCGATTTGATTCTTTTGTATTCGATTGGATTCTTTTCTCTTCGATTCAATTCTTTTCTATTCGATTCGATTCTTTAATCGATTCTATTCAATTTTATTGTTTTCTATTCGATTCAGTTCTTTTCTATTCTATTTGATTCATTTCTATTCTATTCAATTCGATTCGATTCTTTTCTATTCGCTTCGATTGGATTTTTTTTTCTTTTCGATTCTATTCGATTCGATTCTTTTCTATTTGATTGGATTCTTTTCTATTCAATTCGAATCTCTTAAATTCGATTCGATTCGATTCTTTTTTCGATTCGATTCTTTTAAATGCAATTCGATTCTAATCTTTTCTATCCTATTCAATTCAATTCAATTTGATTCTTTTCTTTTCTATTCTATTCGATTCGATTCCTTTCGTTTTGATTTGATTCTTTACGATTCGATTCGATTTGATTCTTTTCTATTGGATTTGATTCTTTTTGATTCTATTTCATTTGATTCATTTCGATTTGATTCGATTCTTTTCTATTCTATTAGACTCGATTCTTTTTGATTGTATTCGATTCGATTCCTTTTCTATTTTATTCGATTCAGTTTTTTTCCTTTCTATTTGATTCATTTCTATTCGATTTAATTCAATTCTCTTATATTCGATTCGATTTGTTTTTTTTCTATTCGATTCGATTCCATTCTTTTCTATTTGATTCGATTTTCTATACTACTCTATTCTATTCAATTCTTTTCTATTCCATTCGATTCTTTTCTCTTCGATTCGATTCTTTTCTATTCTATTCGATTCTTTTCTTTTCGATTCTTTTCTATTCTATTCAATTTGATTCTTTTCTATTCAATTTGTTTCTTTTCTTTTCGATTCGATTCTTTCCTATTCAACTCTATTTGATTTGAATCTTTTCTATTTGATTCTATTTGATTTTCAATTCTACTCTATTCTATTCAATTCTATTCGATTTTTTTCTAATCAATTCCATTCTTTTCTATTCGTTTCTTTTCTATTCGATTTGATTCTTTTCAATTCGATTCAATTCTATTCTATTCGAATCGAATCTTCTATTCGATTCTTTTCTATTCGATTCGATTCTTTTCGATTAGATTCGATTTGATTCTTCTCTATTCGATTCCATTCGATTCATCTTTTTCTATTCTATTCTATTCGATTCGTTTCTTTATATTCTATTCGATTCGATTCTTTTCTATTTGATTGAAATTTATTCTACTCGATTCTATTCTTTTCTATTTTATTCATTCGATTCAATTCGTTTCTTTTCTATTCTTTTCAATTTGACTCCATTCTTTTCTATTCAATTCGATTCGATTCTTTTCTTTTTGATTCTTTTCTATTCGATTCGATTCTTTCCTATTTAATTCTTTTCGATTCGATTCTTTTCTATTTCATTCGATTCGATTTTCTATTCTACTCTATTCTATTCGATTCTATTCGCTTCTTTTCTATTCAATTCAATTCTTTTCTATTCTATTCGATTCTTCTCTATCCTATTCGATTCGATTCTTTTCTATTCTCTTCAATTCTTTTCTATTCTTTTTGATTCGATTCGATTTGATTCTTTTTTTCTATTCTATTCTATTGGATTCAATTATTTTCTATTCTATTCAACTCCAATCTTTCCTATTCGATTCTTTTCTGTTCGATTCAATTCTTTTCAATTCGATTCGTTTCGATTCGATTCTTTTTGATTTGATTCTATTCGATTCGATTCTTTTCTATTCGATTCGATTCACTTCTTTCCTATTCTATTCGATTCGATTTGATTCTTTTCTCTTTGATTCGATATGGATCATTTCTATTCTATTCTATTCGAATCTTTTCTTTTCCATTCGATACGATTCTCTTCTATTCGATTCTACTCGATTCGATTCTTTTCTATTCGAATCGATTCAATTCTATTGCATTAGATTCAATTTCTTTTCTTTTTTATTCGATTCAAATCTTTCTAATCGATTCTATTCAATGATTCTTTTCTATTCGATTCTAATCTTTTCTATTCCATTCCATTCGATTCTTTTTTATTCTATTTGATTCAATTCTTTTCGATTCTTTTCTATTCTACTCTATTCTATTCGATTTGATTCCATTTTTTCTATTCGTTTCAATTCTTTTCTTTTCTATTCAATTGATTCTTTTCTGTTCGATTCCTCTCGAGTCAATCCGATTCTATTCTATTCGATTCGATTCTTTTCTATTCAATTCAATTCTTTTTGATTCGAACTTTTCGATTCAATAGGATTCATTTCTATTTGATTCGATTCTTTTCTATCCTATTCGATTCTAATCTTTTCTATTCAATTCGATTACAATTCTTTTCTATTCCACTCTACTCGATTCGATTTGATTCTTTTCTCTTCGAATCGATTCAGTTCTATGGATTCAATTCGATTCCTTTTCTATTTTATTCGATTCGATTCTTTTTTATTCGATTTGATTCAATTCGATTCGATTCTTTTCTATTCTACTCTTTTCTATTCTATTCTATTTGATTTGATTCCATTCTTTTCTATTCGATTCGATTAGAATCAATTCTTTTCTATTCTACTCTATTCTATTCGATTCGATTCAATTTTTTTCTATTCGTTTCAATTCTTTTCTTTTCTATTCAATTCCATTCTTTTCTGTTCGATTCTACTCGAGTCGATTCAATTCTATTCTATTTGAATCAATTCTTTTCTATTGGATCGATTAGATTCCTTTTCTATTTTTTGATTCGATTCGACTCTTTTCTATTCGATTGTATTCGGTTCTTTTCTATTCGATTCGATTCCATTCTTTTCTACTTGATTCGATTTTCTATACTCCTCTATTCTATACAATTATTTTCTATTCAATTCGATTTTTTTCTATTCTATTATATTCGATTTTTTTCTATTCGATTCGATTCTTTTTTATTCGATTCGATTCAATTCAATTTGATTCTTTTCTATTCTATTCGATTCGACTCATTTCTATTCAATTCGATTTTCTATACTACTCTATTCTATTTGATTCTTTTCTTTTCAATTTGATTCTTTTCTATTCTATTCAATTCGATTCAATTCTTTTCAATTTGATTCTATTCGATTTTCTATTCTACTCTATTGTATTCGATTCTATTCAATTATTTTCTATTCAATTTGATTCTTTTGTATTCTATTCGATTCTTTTCAATCCTATTCGATTCAATTCTTTTCTATTCGATTCGATTCGATTCTTTTCAATTCGATCTTTTTCTATTCGATTCGATTCTTTTTGATTCAATTCGATTCAATTCTTTTCTATTCGATTCTGTACGAATCTTTTCTATTCTTTTCTATTCAATTTGATTCTTTTCTATTTGATTCAAATCTTTTCTATTCAATTTTTTCTATTTGATTCATTCAATTTGTTTCGCTTCTTTTCTGTTTTTTTCTATTCTATTCTATACTTTTCTATTTGATTCGATTCGATTCTTTTCTTTTCGATTCTACTCGATTCGGTTCTTTTCTATTTCATTCGATTCTTTTCTGGTCAATTCGATTCTTTTAAATTCGATTCAATTCGAATCTTTTCTATCCTATTCAATTCGATTTGATTCTTTTCTATTCAACTCGATTCGATTCTTTTCGGTTCAATTTGATTTGATTCGATTCTTTTATCTTCGATTCTTTTCGATTCCATTTGATTCGATTCTTTTCGATTCAATTTGATTCTTTTCGATTTTATTCGATTCTTTACTATTCAATTCGATTCGTTTCGATTCTATTCGATCCGATTCCTTTTCTATTTTATTCAATTCAATTAAATTCTTTTCTATTCTATTCTATTCTATTCAGTTCTCTTCGATTCGATTCGATTGTTCTCTATTCGATTCAATTTTCCATACTACTCTATTCTATTCGATTCTTTTCTATTCAATTCGATTCTTTTCTATTCGATTGTTTTCTATTCGGTTCGATTCTTTTCTACTCGATTCAATTCTTTCCTATTCAATTCGATTCGCTTCGATTCTTTTCTCTTCGATTTGATACAAATCATTTCTATTCGATTTGATTCTTTTCTATTCTATTCGATTCGAATCTTTTTGATTCGATACAATTCTCTTCTATTCGATTCGACTTGATTTGATATGGTTCTTTTCTATTTGAAACGATACAATTATTTTGGATTAGATTCGATTCCTTTTCTATTTTATTCGATTCAAATCTTTTCTAATCGATTGTATTAGATTTGATTCTTTTCTATTCGATTCAATTCTTTTCTATTCTATTCGATTCGATTCTTTTCTTTTCTATTCGATTTGATTCGATTCTTTTCTATTCGATTCAATTCCATTCCTTTCTATTCAATTGGATTTTCTATAGTACTCTATTCTATACGATTATTTTCTATTCTATCCAATTCTTTTCTTCTATTCTATTCTATTCTTTTCTTCTATTCTATTCGATTCTTTTCTCTTCGGTTCGATTCTTTGAAATTCGATCCGATTCTTTCCCTTTCAATTCGATTCTTTTAAATTCAATTCGATTTGAATCTTTTCTATCCTCTTCAATTCGATTCAATTCGATTCGATTCTCTTCTATTCGATTTGATTCTTTTGATTCGATTCGATTCCTGTTCTATTTGATTTGATTCAATTTGATTCTTTTCTATTCGATTTGATTTGATTCTTTTCGATTCTTTCAAATTCGATTCATTTCTTTTCAATTCAATTCGATTTGATTAGATTCTAATCTTTTTCATTCGATTTGATTCGATTCTTTTCTATCCAATTCGATTCTTTTCTATTCTATTCGATTCAAATCGTTTCTTTTCAATTCGATACGATTCTCTTCTATTCAATTCTACTCCATTCGATTCGAATCTTTTCTATTCGATTCTATTTGATTCGATTCTTTTCTATTCCATTCGATTCTCTTCTATTTGAATTGATTCATTTCTATTGGATTTGATTCTATTCTATTCTATTCTATTTGATTCGATTCTTTTCTATTCTACTCTATTCTATTCTATTCGATTCTTTTCTATTCTATTTGATTCAATTCGATTTGATTCTTCTATTCTATTCTATTCTATTCTATTCTATTCTATTCTATTGGATTAAATTCTTCTCTATTCTATTCGATTCGAATCTTTTCTATTCGATTCTTTTCTATTGGATTCGATTCTTTTCTATTCGATTCGATTGTTTGTATTCGATTCTATTCGAGCCGTTTCTTTTCTATTCTATTCTATTCAATTCTATTCTACTTGTTTCAAATCGATTCGATGCGATTCTTTTCTATTTGATTCATTCGATTCTTTTCTTTTCGATTTGATTTGATTCTTTTCATTTCGATTCTACTCGATTCGATTCTTTTCTATTCAATTGGATTCTCTTAAATTCGATTCTATTCTATTCTTTTCTTTTCGATTTGATTGTTTTAAATTCGATTCAATTTGAATCTTTTCTATCCTATTCAATTCATTTTGATTAGATTCTTTTCTATTCTATTCAATTCGATTCTTTTCGTTTCGTTTCGATTCGATTCTTTTCGATTTGATTCTTTTCTATTCTATTTGATTCGATTCTTTTCTATTCAATTCGATTCTTTTCTTTTCGATTCGATTCTTTTCTTTTCGATTCAATTCTTTTGTATTCGATTATATTCTTTTCTATTCAATTCGATTCTTTTCGATCTGAACTTTTCTCTTCAATTCAATGATTCATTTCTATTTGATTCGATTCTTTTCCATCCTTTTCGATTCCAATCTTTTCTATTCGATTTTATTACGATTCTTTTCTATTCGAATCTACTTGATTCGATTCGATTCTTTTTTATTCGAATCGATTAAATTCTATTGGATTCGATTCTATTCTTTTCTATTCTATTTGATTCTATTCTTTTTTATTCGATTTGATTCAATTCGATTCGATTCTCTTCTATTCTACTCTTTTCTATTCCTTTCGATTCTTTTCTATTCGATTCGTTTCGATCCTTTTCTATTCATATCAATTCTTTTCTTTTCTATTGATTCTATTTGATTTGATGTGATTCTTTTCTGTTCGATTCTACTCGTTTTGATTCAAATCTCTTCTATTCGAATTGATTCATTTCTATTGGATACTATTCTATTCGATTCGATTCTGTTCTATTCTATTCTATTCTATTCTTTCCTATTGTATTCGATTCAATTCGATTCTTTTCTATTTGATTCGATTCGATTTTCTACTCTATTCTATTCAATACTTTTCGATTCGATTCTTTTCGATTCGATTCTTTTTTATTCTTTTCTATTTTTTTAGATTTGATTCAATTTATACCTTTACTATTCAATTCGATACATTCATTCCGATTCTTTTCGATTCGATTCTTTTAAATTCGATTCGATTCTTTTCTATTCGATTCGATTCTTTTCTATTCGAATCGATTCCGTTCTTTTCTATTTGATTCGATTCGATTCTTTTCTATTCAATTAGATTCTTTTCTATTCTATTCGATTCCGTTCTTTTCTATTTGATTCGATTCGATTCTTTTCTATTCTATTCAATTTTCTATACTATTCTATTCTATTCTATTCTATTCTTTTCTATTCAATTAGATTCTTTTCTATTCTATTCGATTCGATTCTTTTCTATTCGATTTGATTCTTTTCTTTTATTTCGATTCGATTCTTTTCTCTTCTATTTGATTTGAATCTTTTCTTTGGATTCGATACGATTCTCTTCTATTCAATTCTACTCCATTTGATTCAAATCTTTTCTATTCAATTCTATTCGATTTGATTCTTTATTATTCGATTTGATTCAATTCTTTTCGATGCTTTTCTATTCTACTCTATTCTATTTGATTCGATTTGATTTTTTTCTATTCGTTTCAATTCTTTTCTTTTCTATTCAATTCGATTCTTTTTGGTTCGATTCTTCTCGATTCGATTCAATTCTCTTCTATTCGAATTGATTCTTTTCTATTGGATTCGATTCGATTCCTTTTCTATTTTTTGATTCGATTCGATTCTTTTCTATTTTTTTAGATTTGATTCAATTCCATTTGATTCGATTCTTTTCTGTTCGATTAGATTTTTTTCTATTTGATTCAATTCGATTTTTATTCGATTCGATTCAATTCTACTTGAATCTTTTCTATTTTACTCAATTCTACTCGATTCGAATCTCTTCTATCTCTTTGATTCTTTTCCATTCTATTCAATTCGATTCTTTTTTATTCGATTCAATTCAATTCTTTTCGATTCTTTTCTATTCTACTCTCTTTTGTTCTAATCAATTCGATTTTTTTCTATAAGAATCAATTCAATTCTATTGGATTAGATTCGATTCCATTTCTATTTTATTCAATTCGAATATTTTCTAATTGATTATATTCGATTTTATTCTTTTCTATTCGATTCGATTCTTTTTTATTCGATTCGATTCAATTCTTTTCAATTCTTTTCTATTCTACTCTATTCTATTTGATTCTTTTCTATTTGAGTCGTTTCAATCTTTTTCTATTTGTTTCAATCCTTTTCTTTTCTATTCAATTCGATTCTTTTCTGTTCGATTCTCCTCGAGTCGATTCATTTCTATTGTATTCGAATCAATTCTTTTCTATTGGATTCGATTCCTTTTCTATTTTTTTATTCGATTCAATTCTATTCGATTCAATTCTTTTCTATTCGATTCGATTCAATTCAATTTTTTTCTATTCTATTCGATTCCTTTCTATTCTATTCGATTCGATTTTCCATACTACTCTATTCTATTTGATTCTTTTCTTTTAAATTCGATTCTTTTCTATTCTCGATTCAATTCTTTTCTATTCGATTCAATTCTTTCCTATTCAATTCTATTCGATTCAATTCTTTTCTATTTGATTCGATTAGATTTTCTATTCTTCTCTATTCTATTCGATTCTATTCAATGTATTCTCTTCGATTCAATTCTTTCTATTCGATTCGTTTCTTTTCTATCCTATTCCATTCGATTCTTTTAAATTCGATTTGTTTCTTTTTGATTCAATTCGATTTGATTAGATTAGAATCTTTTCGATTCATTTTGATTCGATTCATTTCGATTCATTTCAATTCTCTTCTATTATACTCGATTCGATTCTTTTCATTTTTATTTGATTCGATTCCTTTTCTATTTTATTCATTCGATTGGATTCTTTTCTATTCTTTTCGATTAGATTCGACTCGATTCTAATCTCTTCTATAAGATCGGTCGATTCGATTCTTTTGGATTCGAATTGATTCGATTCGATTAAAATCGATTCAATTCTTTTCTATTCGATTCTATTCGATTCAATTCATTTCAATTCGATTCTTTTGTATTCTATTTGGTTCGATTCTCTTCTATTTGAATCGATTCGTTTCTATTGGATTCTATTCTATTCTATTCTTTTCTATTCTACTCTATTCTATTGTATTTGATTCTTTTTTATTCTATTCGATTCAATTTGATTCTTTTCTATTCGTTTCAATTCTTTTCTATTATATTTGATTCGATTCGATCTGACTCCTTTATTCTATTCTATTGGATTCTATTCTTTTCTATTCTATTCGATTCAAATCTTTTCTATTCGATTCGATTCGATTCGATTCTTTTCTATTCTATTCGATTCTTTTCTTTTTGAATCGCATCTTTTCTATTTGATTCAATTTTTTCTATTTGATTCATTCCATTCAATTCCTTTCTTTTATGCTCTTTTGTATTTGATTCTTTTCAATTCTTTTCTATTCGATTTGATTCTTCTAAATTCGATTCAATTTGAATCTTTTCTATCCTATTCATTTCGACTCAATTTGATTCGATTCTTTTCTATCCAATTCGATTCGATTCTCTCTATTTGATTCGATTTTCTATACTATTCTATTCTATTCGATTCTTTTCTATCCAATTCGATTCTTTTCTATTCTATTCGATTCAAATCGTTTCTTTTCAATTCGATACGATTCTCTTCTATTCAATTCTACTCCATTCGATTCGAATCTTTTCTATTCGATTCTATTCGATTTGATTCTTTTTTATTCGATTCAATTCTTTTCTAATCAATTTGATTCTTTTTTATTCGATTCGATTCAATTCTTTTCGATTCTTTTCTATTCTCCTCTATTTGATTCGATTCAATATTTTTCTATTCATTTCAATTCTTTTCTATTCAATTCGATTCTTTTCAGTTTGATTCTACTCCATTCGATTCGATTCTCTTCTATTCGAATTGATTCTTTTCTATTGGATTCCATTCAATTCCTTTTCTATTTTTTTGTTTCGATTCTATTCTTTTCTATTCGATTCGATTATTTTCTATCCTATCCGATTCAATACTTTTTATTCGAGTCTTTTAAATTAGATTTGTTTCTTTTCGATTCAATTTGATATGATTATATTCGAATCTTTTTGATTCGATTTGATTCGATTTTTTTCGATTCGATTCAATTCTTTTTCTATTATATTCGATTTTCATTTTATTTGATTCGATTCCTTTTCTATTTTATTCATTCAATTCGATTCTTTTCTATCCTATTCGATTTGATTCTTTTCTATTCGATTCTTTTAAATTCGATTCGTTTCTTTTCTATTCAATTCGATATGACTAGATTCGAATCTTTCCGATTTGATTTGATTCGATTCATTTTGATTCAATTCAATTCTTTTCTATTATATTTGATTTGATTCATTTCGATTCAATTCAATTCTTTTCTATTATATTCGATTTGATTCGATTCATTTTGATTCGATTCAATTATTTTCTATTATATTCGATTCAATTCTTTTCATTTTTATTTGATTCGATTCCTTTTCTATTTTATTCATTCGATTAGATTCTTTTCTATTCGGTTAGATTCGACTCGACTCTAATCTCTTCTATACGATCGAACGATTCGATTCTTTTTGATTCGAATTGATTCGATACAATTCGATTCGATTCTTTTCTATTTGATTCGATTCATTTCGATTCGATTTGATTCTTTTGTATTCTATTTGGTTCAATTCGATTCGATTCTCTTCTATTCGAATCAATTCGTTTCTATTGGATTCTATTCTATTCTACTCTATTGTATTCGATTCTATTCTTTTTTATTCTATTCGATTCAATTTGATTCTTTTCTATCTGATTTGATTCGATTTTCTATTCTACTCTATTCTATTCATTTTGATTCGATTCTTTTCTATTTGATTCGATTCTTTTCTATTCTTTTCGATTCTCTTCTATCCTATTCGATTCGATTCTTTTCTATTCGATTTGATTCTTTTCTATTATATTTGATTCGATTCGATTTGATTCCTTTATTCTATTCTATTGGATTCTATTCTTTTCTATTCTATTCTATTCGAATCTTTTCTATTCGATTCGATCCTTTTCTATTCGATTCGATTTCTTTTCTATTTGATTCTATTCAAATCATCTTTTCTATTCTTCTCTATTCAATTCGTTTCTTTTCTATTCTATTCGATTCGATTCTTTTCAATTATACTCGATTCGATTCATTTCTATTCATTTCGATTCTTCTAAATTCGATTCCTTTTGAATCTTTTCTATCCTATTCATTTCGATTCAATTTGATTCGATTCAATTTTTTCAATTCGATTTGATTCTATTCAATTTCTTTTTATTCGATTCGATTCATTTCTATTCGATTCGATTTTCCATACTACTCTATTCTATTCAATTCGATTCTTTTCTATTCTATTCAATTCTTTTCTATTCGATTCAATTCTTTCCTATTCAATTGTATTCGATTCGATTCTTTTCTATTTGAATCGATTAGATTTTCTATTCTCCTCTATTCTATTCGATTCTATTCAATGTTTTCTATTCAATTCAATTCTTTTCTATTCGATTCAATTCTTTTCTATTCGATTCTTTTAAATTCGATTCGTTTCTTTTCGATTCAATTTGATTTGATTAGATTCGAATCTTTTCAATTTGTTTTGATTCGATTCATTTCAATTCGATTCAATTCTTTTCTATTATATTCGATTTGATTCTTTTCATTTTCTTTGATTAGATTCCTTTTCTATTTTATTCATTCGATTCGATTCTTTTCTATTCTTTTCAGTTAGATTCGACTCGATTCTAATCTCTTCTATATGATCGATCGATTCTATTCTTTTGGATTCGAATTGATTCGATTTGATTCAAATCGATTTGATTCTTTTCTATTCGATTCAATTCATTTTGATTCCATTCTTTTGTATTCTATTTGGCTCAATTCGATTCGATTCTCTTCTGTTCAAATCGATTCATTTCTATTGGATTCTATTCTATTCTTTTCTATTCTTTTTTATTCTACTCTATTCTGTTGTATTTGATTCTTTTTTATCCTATTCGATTCAATTTGGTTCTTTTCTCTTTGATTCGATTCGATTTTCTATTCTACTCTACTCTATTCAATGTGATTCGATTTTTTCTATTCGATTCAATTCTATTCTTTTCTATTCTTTTCTATCCTATTTGATTCGATACTTTTCTCTTCGATTCGATTCTTTTCTATTCAATTTGATTCTTTTCTATTCTACTCTATTCGATTCTATTCGATTTGATTCTTTTCTATTCGATTCGATTATTTTCTATTTGATTCGATTTTCTATACTACTCTATTCTATTCGATTCTTTTCTATTCTATTCTTTTTGATTCTTTTCTATTCGATTCATTTCTTTTCTACTCGATTTGATTCTTTCCTATTCAATTCTATTAGATTCGATTATTTTCTATTTGATTCTATTAGATTTTCTATTCTACTCTATTCTATTCGATTCTATTATATTGTTTCTATTCAATTCAATTCTCTTCTATTCTATTCAATTCTTTTCTATCCTATTCAATTTGTTTCTTTTCTATTCAATTTGATTCTTTTCTATTCTATTCTTTTCTATTCGATTTGTTTATTTTCGATTCAGTTCGATTCTTTTCTATTCTATTTGATTCGATTCGATTTGATTCTTTTATTCTATTCTATTCTATTCTATTGGATTCAATTCTATTCAATTCGAATCTTTTCTATTGAATTCTTTTCTATTCGATTGGATTCTTTTCAATTCGATGCGATTCAACTCGATTCTTTTCTATTTGATTCGATTCTTTTCGATTCAATTCCTTTCTATTCAATTCGATTATTTTCTCTTCAATTTGATTCTTTTCAATTCGATTCGATTCTTTGTTTCGAACTTTTCTCTTCGATTTAATACGATTCTTTCTATTTGATTCAATTCTTTTCTATTCTATTCGAATCTTTCCTATTCAATTAGATACGATTCTTTTCTATTCGATTCTACTCGATTCGATTCAATTCTTTTCTATTCAAATTTATTCAAATCTATTGAATTCGATTTGATTCCTTTTCTATTTTATTCGATCTGATTCTTTTCTATTCATTTCGATTCTTTTCTATTTGATTTGAATCGATTCGATTCGATTCATATTTTTTCTATTCTATTCAATTCGATTTGATTCTTTTCTATTCGATTCTCTTAAATTTGATTCTATTTGATTCATTTCTTTTCCATTCGATTCGATTCTTTCCTATTTAATTCTATTCGATTCTATTCTTTTCTATTTGATTCAATTCGATTTTCTATTCTACTCTATATTCAATTCTTTTCTATTCGATTCAATTCTTTTCTATTCTATTCGATTCTTCTCTATCCTATTCGATTCGATTCTTTTTTATTCGATTCAATTCTTTTCTATTCAATTCTTTTCTATTTGATTTGATTCTTTTTGATTCGATTCGATTCTTTTCTATTTATTTGATTCGATTCGATTTCTTTTATTCTATTCTATTGCATTCTATTCTTTTCTATTCTACTCATTACGAATCTTTTCTATTCGATTCTTTTCTATTTGATTCGATTCTTTTCTATTCTATTCGATTCAATTCTTTTCTATTTGATTTGAATCTATTCTATTTGATTCTTTTCTATTTGATTCATTCGATTCGATTCGTTTCTTTTCTATTCAATTAAATTCAATTCAATTCTTTTCTTTTCTATTCTATTCGATTCTTTTCTATTTGATTCATTCGATTCGGTTCGATTCTTTTCTATTCTATTTGATTCGATTCGATTTGATTCTTTTATTCTATTCTATTCTATTCTATTGGATTCAATTCTTTTCTATTCTATTCAATTTGAATCTTTTCTATCGAATTCTTTTCTGATTGGATTCTTTTCAATTCGATTCGACTCGATCCTTTTTGATTCGATTCTTTTCGATTTGATTCCTTTCTATTCGATTCGATTCTTTTCTCTTCAATTCAATTCTTTTCGATCTGATTCATGTTTCGAATTTTTCGATTCAATATGATTCTTTCTATTTGATTCAATTCTTGTCTATTCTATTCGATTCGAATCTTTTCTATTCGATTAGATACGATTCTTTTCTATTCGATTCTACTCGATTCGATTCAATTCGATTCTTTTCTATTCAAATTGATTCAAATCTATTGAATTCGATTCGATTCCTTTTCTATTTTATTCGATTTGATTCTTTTCTATTCGTTTCGATCCTTTTTTATTTGATTTGGATCTATTCTATTCGATTCTTTTCTATTTGATTCATTCGATTCATTTTTTTCTATTCTATTCAATTCGATTCGATTCGATTCTTTTCTATTCTATTCGATTCTCTTAAATTCGATTCTATTTGATTCGTTTCTTTTCCATTCGATTCGATTCTTTCCTATTTAATTCTATTCGATTCTATTCTTTTCTATTTGATTCGATTTTCTATTCTACTCTACACTATTCGACTCTATTTGATTCTTTTCTATTCGATTCAATTCTTTTCTATTCTATTCAATTCTTCTCTATCCTATTCGATTCGATTCTTTTCTATTCGATTCTTTTCTATTTGATTTGATTCTTTTCAATTCGATTCTTTTCTACTTGATTCGATTTGATTTGATTCTTTTATTCTATTCTATTCTATTACATTCTATTCTTTTCTATTCTATTCATTACGAATGTCTTCTATTTGATTCTTTTCTATTCGATTCGATTCTTTTCTATTCTATTCATTTCGATTCTTTTCTATTTGATTCATTCGATTCGATTCGTTTCTTTTCTATTCTATTCTATTCAACTCGATTCTTTTCTTTTCGATTTGATTCGATTCTTTTCTATTCGATTCGATTCTATTCCTTTTCTATTTTATTCAATTTAATTCAATTCTTTTCTATTCGATTTTATTCGGTTCTTTTCTATTTGATTCAATTCGATTCTTCTCTATTCGATTCGTTTTCTATACTACTCTATTCTATTCGATTCTTTTCTATTTATTCGATTCTTTTCTATTCTATTCGATTCTTTTCTATTTGGTACGATTCTTTTCTCTTCGATTCTATTCTTTTCTATTTGATTCTATTTGATTTGATTCTTTTCTATTCGATTCGATTCTTTTTTATTCTATTCGATTCAATTCTTTTCCATTTTTTTCTACTCTATTCTATTCGATTCGTTTCGATTTTTTCTATTCGTTTCAATTCTTTTCTTTTCTATTCAATTTGATTCTTTTCTGTTCAATTCTACTCGATTCAATTCTATTCTCTTCTATTCGAGTTGATTCTTTTCTATTGGATTTGATTCCTTTTCTATTTTTTTGATTCGATTTGATTTTTTTCTATTATACTCTATTCTATTCTATTCGAATCTTTTCTTTTCGATTTTATTCGATTCTTTTCTATTCGTTTCAATTGTTTTCTATTCCATTCAATTCTATTCTTTTCTATTCGATTCGATTCTTTTCTCTTCGATTCTCCTCTATTCGATTCGATTTCTTCTATTCAAATCAATTCTCTTCTATTGGATTCGATTCGATTCCTTTCCTATTTTTTTGATTCGATTCGATTCTTTTCTTATCGATTCTATTTGATGTGTTTTGATTCTTTTCTATTCGATTCCATTCTTGTCTATTCGATTTGATTTGATTCTTTTCTATTCTTTTAGATTCGATTTGATTTGAATCTTTTCTATTCGATTCAATACATTCAATCTGATTCTTTTTGATTCAACTCGATTTTTTTCTATTCGCTTCGATTCAATTCTTTTTCATTCAATTCGGTTCATTTCGATTCTTTTCTCTTCTACTCTTTTCTATTCAATTCGGTTCGATTCTTTTCTATTCAATTCGATCTTCTATACTACTCTATTCTATTCGATTCTTTTCTTTTTTTAATTTTTATTTATTTATGATAGTCACACAGAGAGAGAGAGAGAGGCAGAGACACAGGCAGAGGGAGAAGGAGGCTCCATGCACCGGGAGCCCGACGTGGGATTCAATCCCGGGTCTTCAGGATCGCGCCCTGGGCCAAAGGCAGGCACCAAACCGCTGCGCCACCCAGGGATCCCCTATTTGATTCTTTTCTATTCTTTTCGATTCTACTCGATTCGATTCTTTTCTATTCTATTCGATTCGATTCTTTTCGATTCGATTCAATTCTTTTCGATTTGATTCGATTCTTTTCAATTCGATTCGATTCTTTTCATTTTTATTCGATTCTATTCCTTTTCTATTTTATTCATTGGATTCAATTCTTTTCTATTCTATTCGATTTGATTAGACTCGATTCTAATCTCTTCTATACGATCGATCGATTCGAATCTTTTCTATTTGATTCAATTCTTTTTGATTCCATTTGATTTGGTTCATTTTGATTCGATTCGATTCTTCTCTATTCTATTCGATTCGATTCCTTTCTTTTCTACTCGAATCGATTCGATTCTTTTCTATTCTTTTCAAATCCGTTCTTTTCTATTTGATTCGATTCAATTCTTTTCTATTCGATTCGATTTTCTATACTACTTTATTCTATACTTTTCTATTCAATTCGATTTTTTTCTATTCTACTCAATTCGATTCTCTGTTATTAGATTCGATTCCATTCGATTCGATTCTTTTCTATTATACTCTATTCTATTCTATTTTTTTGTTTTTGATTCTATTTGATTCGTTTGTATTCGTTTCAGTTCTTTTCTTTTCCATTCAATTCGATTCTTTTCTATTCAATTCTACTGAATTCAATTCGATTCTTTTCTATTCGAATCGATTAAATTTTATTGGTTTGATTCTATTCCTTTTCTATTTTATTTGATTCGATTCTTTTTTAATTGATTCTATTCGATTTTATTGTTTTCTATTCGATTCGATTCTTTTGTATTCTATTCGATTCTTTTTTATTCGATTCAATTCAATTTGATTTGATTCTTTTCTACTCTACTTTCTATTGTATTCTATTCGATTCTTTCCTATTCGATTCGATTACGATTCTTTTCTATTCGATTCTACTCGATTTGATTCTTTTCTATTCGAATTGATTCTTTTCTATTGGATTCGATTCAATTCGTTTTCTCTTCAATTCAATTCGAATCTTTTCTATCCTCTTCAATTCGATTCAATTTGATTTGATTTTTTTCCTTTTGATTTGATTCGATTCTTTTCTATTCGATTCTTTTAAATTCAATTCTTTTCGATTCAATTCGATTAGATTCGATTCTTTTCTATTCTACTCTATTCGATTCGATTCTTTTCTCTTCTTTTTGATTCGATTTGATTTGGTTCTTTTATTCCATACTATTGGATTCTATTCTTTTCTATTCTATTTGATTCCAATCTTTTCTATTTGATCCTTTTCTATCCGAATCAATTCCTTTTGATTCGATTCGATTCTTCTCTGTTCTATTTATTCGATTCATTTCTTTTCTATTCGATTAGATTCAATTCTTTTCTATTCGATTATTTTCTATTTGATTCGATTCGATTTGATTCTTTTATTCTATTCTGTTGGATTCTGTTCTTTACTATTCTATTTGATTCCAATCTTTTCTATTCGATCCTTTTTCTGTCCGAATCAATTCTTTTCGATTCGATTTTTTTCTATTCTATTCGATTCATTTCTATTCAATTCGATTTGATTCTTTTCTATTCGATTAGATTCTTTTCTATTCGATTCGATTTTTTTCAATTCTATTCTTTTAAATTCGATTCGATTTGAATCTTTTCTATCCTCTTCAATTCGATTCGATTCTATTCGATTCTTTTGATTTGATTCAAGTCAATTCCTGTTCTATTTTTTTCTATTCAATTTGATTCTTTTCTATTCGATTTGATTCGTTTCTTTTCGATTCGATTCTTTTAAATTCGATTTGTTTCTTTTCGATTCAATTCGATTTGATTCATTTAGATTCGATTCGATTCTTTTCTATTCGATTCGATTCTTTTCATTTTTATTCGATTCGATTTCTTTTCTATTTTATTCATTCAATTCGATTCCTGTTCTATTTTATTTGATTCGACTCGATTCTAATCTATTTTATACGATCTATCGATTCAATTCTTTTCTATTTGAATCGATTCGATTAGAATCTATTCGAATCTTTTCTATTCTTTTCGATTCGATTCTTTTCTATTCAATTTGATTCTTTTGTATTCTATTCGGTTCGATTCGATTCAATTCTCTTCTATTTGAATCAATTCATTTCTATTGGATTCTATTCGAATAGATTCGATTCTCTTCTATTCTACTCTACTGTATTCTATTCGATTCTTTTTGATTCGATTCAATTCAATTCGATTCTTTTCTATTTGATTCCATTCAATTTTCTATTCTACTCTGTTCTATTTGATTCAATTTGATTCTTTTCTATTCGATTCGATTCTTTTCTATTCAATTTGATTCTTTTATATTTGATTTGATTCGATTTGATTCTTTTATTGTATTCTATTGGATTCTATTCTTTTCTATTCTATTTGATTCAAAACTTTTCTATTCGATCCTTTTCTATTTGATTCGATTCTTTTTGATTCGATTCGATTCTTTTCTAATCGATTCTATTCAAATCTTTCCTTTTCTATTCGATCCGATTCTTTTCTCTTCAATTCGATTCTTCGATTCGATTCTTTTCTGTTCAATTCTTTTCTTTTTGATTCAATTCTTTTAAATTCGATTCGAATCTTTTCTATCCTCTTCAATTCGATTCAATTCGATTTGATTCTTTTCTATTCGATTGGATTCTTTTGATTCGATTCCTGTTCTATTTTATTCGATTCAATTCGATTCTTTTCTATTCGATCCAAATCTATTGGATTCGGGATCCCTGGGTGGCGCAGCAGTTTAGCGCCTGCCTTTGGCGCAGGGCATGATCCTGGAGACCCGGGATTGAATCCCGCATCTGGCTCCTGGTGCATGGAGCCTGCTTCTTCCTCTGCCTGTGTCTCTGCCTCTCTCTCTCTGTGACTATCATAAATAAATAAAAATAAATCGTTAAAAAAAATCTATTGGATTCGATTCGATTCCTTTTCTATTTTATTCAATTCAATTCTTTTCTACTCTATTCAATTCAATTCTTTTATTAGATTCGAATCAATTCGATTCGATTCTTTTCTATTATACTCTATTCTATTCTTTTCTTTTCAATTCGATTCTTTTCTATTCGTTTCAATTCTTTTCTACTCAATTCGATTCTTTTCTATTCAATTCAATTCTCTTCTTTTCTGTTTGATTCTACTCGATTCGATTCGATTCTCTTCTATTCACATCCATTCTCTTCTATTGGATTCGATTCAATTCCTTTCCTATTTTTTTATTCGATTCGATTTTTTCTAATTGATTCTATTTGATGTGTTTTGATTCTTTTCGATTCAACTCGATTTTTTTCTATTCAATTCGATTAGATTCTTTTTTATTCGATTCGATTCTTTTCTATTTTATTCAATTTGATTCTTTTCGATTCGATTCGATTTTCAATTCTTTTAAATTCGATTTGATTCTTTTCAATTCAATTCGATTCTATTAGATTCGATTCTTTTTTATTAGATTTGATGCGATTCATTTCAATTCGATTCGATTCTTTTCTATTCTATTCAATTTGGATCTTTCCTATTTTATTCGATTCGATTCCTTTACTATTTTATTCGATTCGAATCTTTTCTATTCTATTCTATTCATTTCTTTTCTACTCAATTCGATTCGATTCTTTTCCATTCGATTCGATTCTTTTCTATTTGATTCGATTCTTTTCTATTCGATCGATTCTATTTGATTCTTTTCTATTCTATTTGATTCTTTTCTATTCTATTGTATTCGATTCGATTCTTTTGTATCCAATTCGATTCGATTTGATTCTTTTATTTTTAATGATAGTCATAGAGAGAGGGAGAGTGGCAGATACCTAGGCAAAGGGAGAAGCAGGCTCCATTCACCGGGAACCCCGGTGGGATTCAATCCTGGGTCTCCAGAATCCCGCCCTGGGCTAAAGGCAGACGCTCAACCACTGCGCCACCCAGGGATCCTCAGATTCTTTCTATTCTATTCAATTGTTTTATAGTCTTTTCGATTCGATTCTTTTTTATTCTATTTGATTCGATTTAATTTGATTCAATTGTTTTCTATTCGATTCGATTCTATTAGATTTGATTCTTTTCTATTCTACTCTATTCTATTCGATTCGATTCTTTTGTATTTGATTCGACTCGATTCTTTTCTATTTGATTCGATTTGATATTCTATTCTACTCTATTTGATTCGATTCTTTTCTATTCGATTTGATTCTCTTAAATTCGATTTGATTCGATTCTTTTCGATTCGATTCTTTTCAATTCGCCTCAATTCGAATCTTTTGTATCCTATTCAATTCGATTCAATTCGATTCGATTCTTTTCTATTGGATTCGATTAGATTCTTTTCAGTTCGTTTGATTAGATTCTTTTCGATTCGATTCCATTTGATTCTTTTCTATTCGATTTGATTCTTTTCAATTTCATTATTTCGATTCATTTCGATTCGATTCAATTCTATTCTATTCGATTCTTTTCTATTTTATTCAATTCGATTCCTTTGCATTTTATTCGATTCGATTCGATTCTTTTCTATTCTATTCAATTCAGTTCTTTTCTATTCTATTTGATTCGATTCAATTTGATTCTTTTATTCTATTCTGTTGCATTCTATTCTTTTCTATTCTATTCATAACGAATCTTTTCTATTCAATTCGATTCTTTTCGATTGGATTTATTCTATTCAATTCTTTTCTATTCAATTCTATTCGATTCATCCTTTGTATTCTATTGTATTCAATTCTTTTCCATTCTTTTTGATTCGATTCTTTTCTATTTGATTCTAATCTTTTCTATTTGATTCTTTTCTATTCCATTCATTTGATTCGATTCGTTTCCTTTCTATTCTTTTCTATTCGATTCGATTCTTTTGTATTTGATTCAATTCTTTTCTTTTCAAATCTACTCGATTCAATTTTTTCTATTCGATTCGATTCTTTTCTTTTCGATTCAATTCTTTTAAATTCTATTGAATTCGAATCTTTTCTATCCTATTCAATTTGACTAATTCGATTTGATTCCATTCGATTTGATTCGATTCTTTAATTCGAATTGATTCGATTTTATTCAAATCGATTCTTTTCTATTCTATTCCATTTGATTAGATTCATTTCTTTTCTATTTTACTCTATTCTATTCGATTCGATTCTTTTCTATTTGATTCAACTCAATTCTTTTCTATTTGATTCAATTCAATTTTCTTCTACTCTATTCTTTTTAATTCTATTTGATTATTTTCTATTTGATTCAATTCTCTTAAATTCAATTTGATTCGATTCCTTTCTTTTCTACTCGATTCAATTGTTTTCTATTCATTTCGATTCGGTTCTTTTCTATTTGATTCAATTCTTTTTGATTCTTTTATTCTATTGTATTGCATTCTATTCTTTTCTATTGTTTTCATTACAAATCTTTTCTATTCGATTCTTTTCTATTCATTTCGATTCTTTTCGATTCGATTCGATTCTTTTCTATTCAATTCTATTTGATTCTTCTTTTCTATTCGATTCTTTTTTGTTCTATTCAATTCGATTCTTTTCTATTCGATTTGATTCTTTTCATTCGATTCATTCGATTCGATTCGTTTCCTATCTATTCTATTCTTTTGTATTCAATTTGATTCTTTTCGAATCTACTCGATTCGACTTTTTTCTATTCGTTTGATTCTTTTCTATTCGATTCGATTCTTTTCAATTTGACTCGTTTCTTCTCAATTCAATTCAATTCGATTTCTTTTCTATTTTATTCAATTCAATTCCTTTCGATTCGATTCGGTTCTTTTATTCTATTCTATTCAATTCGATTCTTTTCTATTCTATTGTATTCGATTTGATTCTTTTATATTCGATTCGATTTTATTCTTTTTTTTTTAAATGATAGTCACAGAGAGAGAGTGGCAGATACCTAGGCAGAGGGAGAATCAGGCTCCCTGCACCGGGAACCACGGTGGGATTCAATCCTGGGTCTCCAGAATCCCGTCCTGGGCCAAAGGCAGGCATTAAACCACTTCGCCACCCAGGGCTCCCCAGATTCTTTTCTATTCCATTCTATTCTTATCGATTCAATACTTTTCTATTCTATTTGATTCCATTGTTTTCTATTCAATTCGATTGTTTTCTAGCCTTTTCGATTCGATTCTTTTTGATTCTACTTGATTTGATTTAATTCGATTCGATTCTTTTCTATTCGATTCTATTAGATTTGATTTTCTATTCTACTCTATTCGATTCGATTCTTTTCTATTTGATTCGACTCGATTCTTTTCTATTTGATTCGATTTGATTTTCTATTCTATTCTATTTGACTCTATTCGATTCCTTTCCATTCGATTCGATTTTTTTCGATTCGAATTGATTCGATTTTATTCGATTCGATTCTTTTCTATTCTATTTCATTCGATTAGATTAGTTTCTTTTCTATTCTACTCTATTCTACTCTATTCTATTCTTTTTGATTCGATTTGATTCTTTTCTATTTGATTTGATTCGATTTTCTATTCTACTCTATTCTATTTAATTCTATTTGATTCTTTTCTATTCGATTCTCTTTAATTCGATTTGATTCGATTCTTTTCGATTCGATTCCTTTCAATTCGACTCAATTCGAATCTTTTGTATCGTATTCAATTCGATTCAATTCAATTCTATTCTTTTCTATTCGATTCGTTTCGATTCTTTTCGATTCGATTTGATTCAATTCTTTTCGTTTCAATTCCATTTGATTCTTTTCTATTTGATTTGATTCGGTTCTTTTATCCTATTCTATTCTATTTGATTCTTTTCTTTTCTATTCTATTGTATTCGATTTGATTCTTTTATATTCCATTCGATTCACTTCTTTTTTTTTTTTAATGATAGTCACAGAGAGAGAGAGAGTGTCAGATACCTAGACAGAGGGAGAAGCAGGTTCCGTACACTGGGAACCCCAGTGGGATTAGATCCCAGTTCTTCCCGCCCTGGGCCAAAGGCAGGCACTGAACCACTTCCCCACCCAGGGCTCCCCAGATTCTTTTCTATTCTATTTGATTCAATTGTTTTCTATTCAATTCGATGCTTTTCTATTCAATTCGATTCGATTCTTTTTTATTCTATTTGATTCGATTCAATTCGTTTTGATTCTTTTCTATTCGATTAGGTTCGATTCTTTTCTATTCCACTCTATTCTGTTCAATTCAAATCTTTTGTATTCGATTAGATTCTTTTCTATTTGATTTGATTCGATTTTCTATTCTACTCTATTCGATTCTATTCGATTCTTTTCTATTCGATTTGATTCTTTTCTATTCTATTCGATTCTTTTCTAACCTATTCGATTCTCTTCTATTCGATTCGATTCTTTACGATTCATTCGATTCTTTTCTATCCAATTCAATTCGATTCTTTTCTATTTGATTCGATTCTTTTCTATTCTATTCAATTCGAATCTTTTCGATTCTATTCTTTTTGATTCGATTCAATTTTCTAGTCAATTCTATTCGATTCATCTTTTCTATTCTACTCTATTCTATTCTACACTTTTCTTTTTTTTTTATTTTTATTTATTTATGATAGTCACACACACAGAGAGGAGAGAGAGAGGCAGAGACACAGGCAGAGGGAGAAGCAGGCTCCATGCACCGGGAGCCTGATGTGGGATTCGATCCCGGGTCTCCAGATCGCGCCCTGGGCCAAAGGCAGGCGCCAAACCGCTGCGCCACTCAGGGATCCCTATTCTACACTTTTCTATTCGATTCTTTTCTATTTGATTTGAATCTTTTCTATTCGATTTGATTCTTTTCCATTCGATTCATTCGATTCGATTCATTTCCTTTCCATTCTATTCTATTCTATTCTTTTGTATTCTATTCGATTCTTTTCTTTTCAATTCTACTCAATTTGATTCTTTTCTATTCGATTTCATTCTTTTCGATTCGATTCTTTTAAATTCCATTCAATTAGAATCTTTTCTATCCTATTCAATTCGATTCGATTCTTTTCTATTCCCTTTGATTCGATTCTTTTCGAGTTGATTCTTTTCTTTTTGATTCAATTTGATTCTTTTCTATTCTATTCTATTCTTTTTGATTTTATTTGATTCGATTCCTTTTCTAATTTATTCGATTCAATTCGATTCTTTTCTATTCGATTCGATCTTTTCTATTCGATTTGATTTTTTTCTTTTCGTTTCGATTTTCCTTACTACTCTCTTCTATTCCATCCTTTTCTATTCAATTCAATTCTTTTCTATTCCATTTGATTCGATTCTTTTCTATTTGATTCGGTTCTTTTCGATTTAATTTTCTATTTGATTTTATTCTTTTCTCTTTGATTCGATTCTTTTCTATTCGATTCGATTCTTTTCTATTCTATTCGATTACATTCGATTTGATTTTCTATTCAATTCGATTTTTTTCTATTCGATTCGATTTGATTTTTTATTTGATTCGATTCTTTTAGATTCGATTCTTTTCCATTCAATTCTATTCGATTCATCTTTTCTATTCTATTCTATTCTATTAGATTCTTTTCTATTCTATTTGATTTGATTTTCTATTTGATTCAAATCTTTTCTAATCGATTCGATTCTTTTCTATTCGATTCGATTCTTTTCTATTCGATTCGATTCTCTTGAATTTGATTCTAGTCGATTCTTTACTTTTCGATTCAATTCTTTTAAATTCAATTCAATTCGAATCTCTTCTATCCTATTCAATTCGATTCAATTCGATTTGATTCTTTTCGATTCGATTCTATTTTTTTCTCTTCGATTGTTTCGATTCGATTCTTTCCTATTCTATTGTATTCGATTTGATTCTTTTCGATTCGATTCTTTTCTATTTGAATCGATTCTTTTCTATTTGATTCGATTTGATTTTTTATTCGTTTCAATTCTTTTCAATTTGATTGTTTTCTATTCAACTCTATTCGATTCACCTTTTCTATTCTATTCTATTAGATTCTTTTCTATTTTATTTGATTCTTTTCTATTTGATTCGAATCTTTTCTAATCGATTCAATTCTTTTCTTTTCTATTCGATTCGATTCTTTTCGATTCGATTCTTTTCGATTTGATTCGATTCCTTTTATTTTATTCGATTCAATTCGATTCTTTTCTATTCAATTTGATTCAGTTCTTTTCTATTCGATTCGATTCCTTTCTATTCGATTCAATTCTTTTCTATTCGATTCGATTCTATTCTTTCCTATTCTATTCTATTCAATTTGATTCTTTTCCATTCTTTTCTATTTGAATCAATTCTTTTCTATTTGATTTGATTCGATTTGATTCTTTATTCGTTTCGATTCTTTTCGATTCGATTGTTTTCTATTCAATTCTATTCGACTCATCTTTTCTATTCTATTCGATTCGATTAGATTCTTTTCTATTCTATTTGATTTGATTCTTTTCTATTTGATTCGAATATTTTCTAATCGATTCGATTCTTTTTTCGATTCGATTCTTTTCTATTCAATACGATTGTTTCCTATTCTATTCGATTCGATACTTTTCTTTGATTCGATTCGATTTTCTATGCTACTCTATTCTATTCGATTCTATTTGATTCTTTTCTATTCAATTCGATTCGATTCTTTTCTATTTGATTCGATTCGAATCGATTTGATTCTTTTCTATTCGATTGGATTCTTTTCTATTCTATTTGGTTAGATTCGATTTGGTTCTTTTCTTCTATTCTATTCTATTGGATTCTATTCTATTTTATTCGATTAGAATCTTTTCTATTTGATTATTTTCTATCCGATTCGATTCTTTTCGATTCTATTCTTTTCCTTTTTTTTCTTTTTTTTTTTTCGATTCTATTCTTTTCTGATCAATTCTATTCGATTCATCTTTTCTATTCTATTCGATTAGATTCTTTTCTATTCTATTTGATTCGATTCATTTCTAATCGATTCGATTCTTTTCTTTTTGATTCGATTCTTTTCGATTGTACTCAATTCAATGCTTTTCTATTCTATTCGATGCTTTTCGATTCTTTTCTATTTGAATCGACTCGATTCTATTTTATTCAATTCGATTCTTTTCTATTCGATTCGACTAGATTCTATTGTATTCGATTCCTTTCTATTCGATTAGATTCGATTCTTTTCAATTCAATTCTTTTCAGTTCAATTCGATTCGATTGTTTTCTATTCGATATTTTTTTCTTACGACTCGATTCGATTCTTTTCTATTCAATTCGATTCTTTTATTCTATTTGATTCTTTTCTATTCTATTCTATTTGAATTGATTCTTTTCTTTTCGATTCTTTTTTTTTTTTTTAATGATAGTTATATATAGAGAGAGAGGCCGAGACCTAGGCAGAGGGAGAAGCAGGCTCCATGCACCGGGAACCCCAGTGGTATTCGATCCCGTCTCCCAGATCCCGCCCTCGGCCAAAAGCAGGCGCTAAACCACTGCGCCACCAGGGATCCCCGGATTCTTTTCTATTCTATTCGATTTGATTCTTTTCTATTCGATTTGATTTTCTACTCTATTCTTTTCTATTCGATTCGATTCTTTTCTATTGTATTCGATTCGATTCTTTTCGATTCAATTCTTTTCCATTGGATTCGATTCCTTTTCTATTTTATTCTATTCGATTCAATTCTTTTCTAATCGATTCTATTCGGTTTGATTCGATTCTTTTCTATTCTATTAGATTTGATTCTTATCTGATTCGATTCTATTCCATTCGATTCTTATCGATTCGATTCTTTTCTATTCTAATCAATTCTTTTTGATTTGATTTGATTCTTTCCATTTTATTCGATTCGATTCTATTCTTTTCGATTTGATTCTTTTCCATTCGATTCGAAACTTTTCTATTCTATTCGATTCGATTCTTTACTCAATTCGATTAGATTCTTTTCTATTCTACTCTATTCTATTCGAATCTTTTCTATTCGATTCGATTCTTTTCTATTCAATTCGATTCTATTCTATTCAATTTGATACGATTCTTTACTAATCGATTCTACTCGATTTGATTCGATTCTCTTCTATTGGAATCTATTCTTTTCTATAGGATTCGATTTGATTCCTTTTCTATATTATTCAATTCGATTTTTTAAAAATTTTTATTTACTTATGATAGCCACAGAGAGAGAGAGAGAGAGAGAGGCAGAGAGAGAGGCAGAGACACAGGCAAAGGGAGAAGCAGGCTCCATGCACCGGGAGCCCGACGTGGGACTCGATCCCGGGTCTCCAGGACCGCGCCCTGGGCCAAAGGCAGGCGCCAAACTGCTGCGCCACCCAGGGATCCCCCCACTATGCTTTTTATGTTGTATTCTGTCAAATGCTTTTTCTGCAACTCTTGAGGGGATCGTATGCATTTTGTCCTTTCTCTTTTTTGTTTTTAAAGATGCTATTTATATATCCTTGAGAGACACAGAGAGACAGAGAGAGAGAGAGAATGAGAGAGAGAGGCACAGACACAGGCAGAGGGAGAAGCAAGCTCCCTGTAGGGAACCCGATGTGGGACTCGATCCCGGGACTCCAGGATCACGCCCTGGGCCGAAGGCAGGCACTGAAGCGCTGAGCCCCCCGGGCTGCCCCATGTCCTTTCTCTGGTAAATGGGATGGATCGTGCTGACTGACGGCCAGAGGGACCGAGGGGGGCAGGTGGGCAACATGGATGAACAATAGGGGACAGTCGGTGATGCCACTTCTCGTGGGGAGAGCTGAGTGAGGCACAGAATTGTCAAGTCACTAGTGTCACATTGTGTGTCGACTGTACTTCTATAAATACCAAGGAAAAGGGGTTTCTGGTAGGACTCCCGGTGGGTCCGGGAAAGGCATTTACACGGTCGTTACACACACGAAGGCACCTCTGCAGAGGGGATCAAGATGCTCACGTGTCTTCATGTTAATTTTTAGAAGATTTACTTGAGAGAGGGTGTAGTGAGGGGGGTGCGGAGGGAGGGGGGGAACCTGGAGCGGACTCCTCACCCACTGGAGCGTGAGCCCCACGTGAGGCTCCACGCCACAACCTTGAGATCCTGACTTGAGCCAAACTCAAGAGTCGACGTGGAACCGACGGAACCACCCAGGAGCCCCTCAAATGTTCCTAACTGCAACCCCATGCTGTGAACCCTGTGGGGTGGGGGGGCATCTGTGACCCCCAATCTGCCTTGAAGGGCGGGAGGCCTGCAGGGCCCGTGGATGGGAACTGAGGATGTGGGAGGGTGCCTGCAACCCCTTCCCACCCGGCGTGGGGACAGGACCCTCCCCTGGGACCCTCGTCCTTAAGGGTGAAGGGCTAAGTGCTGATTGGACCCCGCCTGCCCACAGTGATGATGCGGGACCCCACTCTGGGCACAACTGTGGTGCCCCCGGGTTCCACCGCTGCCTGATGCCCACTCTGCATCCACAGACCTTCAGAGGCACTCGTGCTCCAGATCTGGCTCGCAGTGACCCGACTCTCCTGCTCTCCCCAGTAACCCCACTCTCCGACTCTCCCCAGTACCCCAACCCTCCCACTCTCCCCAGTACCCCAGTACTCCCTCTCCCCAGTACCTCCACCCTCCCACTCTCTCCAGTACCCCAACCCTCCCACTCTCCCCAGTACCCCAGTGCCAAAAGAGGAGGCACTCACACAGCGACAGGTCACAGGTGAGTGGCAGCTGATCCTTGCTCCCCGCGGGCCACAGTGGGGTCTGTGAGTCCGGGTGGGGGCACAACCTCCCGGGCTGGTGTCCACAACACCTTGACCCCCCATGCGATGACCATGAGCAGCTCCTGCAGCCCTTCCACAGCCCCACGGGGTGAGAGCAGCCACCCTGCTGCCCCCGTCCAGGGAAGGAGGCTGCAGTCGGAATGCAGGCAGCTCCCCCGGGACCCCCGCTCCCCTGTAAGCCCTCTGCTGTGCAGGCACCCAAGCCAAGACCTTTCCAGCCTGCCCTAGACACATGGACCCCAACAGGGGTGACTGACACCCCCCCATCCTGCCCTGTGCCCGCTGGATCCCCCTGGTCCGTGAGCAGGCTTGCTCTTCACGCACTGGAACATGGAGTCCCTTGTGCTCCCCCAGGCCACCCTCAGGCTATTCACAGATCGCTGCCCTCGGGGAGTTTGGTCGCACTCTTGCTGGCATCAGGTTTTAATTTTGATGAAGTCCAGTCCATCGCTTTCTCCCCTTGGTCATGTGCTTGTGGAATCTAAGAGAAACCTTCGATCCCCGCCCTACCCCAATCCCGCAGGGACACTGGCCGGCCCACCCACCACCATCTCTGCACTGTCCCCGGGCTGGGAGACGCCACCCCCGAGCATCAGGTGGGCAGTTCCCCGGAGCCCCTGGGTCCCCTGCCCGTGTGCTCCTGATACTGGGGTGGGAGCGCTCTGTGACCCCAGTGTGATGGCGTGTCCTGGGACAGTGGCTGGGAAGGTGGATTGTAGGTGGGCAAGGGACAGACAGGCAGCGAGGGCCCGTGTGTGATGCCTGTGCCCCTCGGGGCTACGGGGTTGTCTCCGGCTCCGGTCAGACAGAGGGGCACCTACCTGTCCACGGGGAGCACCGGGATGCATGTGTCCTTGGAAGGTTCTCACGTGCCGTCATTCTTGGATGAGGGGCACCTACCTGTCCACGGGGAGCACCGGGATGCATGTGTCCTTGGAAGGTTCTCACGTGCCGTCATTCTTGGATGTGTTTGGATTGCAGCATGATGCACGAGGACCCGGAGACACTGCTGGCCTTGCAAAGGGCCAATATCGTGGCCCAGTACCATCAGGTGAGGCCCAGAAGAGACCATAGACACTACACACCCACGACAGGGGGGACCATACCTGCAAGAGCAGGTGAGACTCAAGAGGGGATCAGAGCCAAGGATGAGCCAGGTCAGCCCAGACAAGGACCATAGTCACCAGGAACAAGTGAGACCCTGGGGATGGTCCCGGTGTCAGTAGGAAGTAAGGGTCCATCCTGGATCCCAGTCATTGGTAGCTGAGGAGCCCAGTCACCAGGTCCAGGTGAGCCCAGGTGAGGACCAGTCACCAAGTTCAGGTGAGGCCAAGGTGGGGACCACAGTCACAGATCCACATGAGGCTCAGGTGGAGACCAGAGTCACGTAGGTGAAGCCCAGTTAGAGACTAGAGTCACCAGGTCTGGGTGAGGCCCAATTGGGGACCAGAGTCACCAGGTCTGGGTGAGGGCCAGGTAGGGATCAGAGTCACCAGGTCAAGTGAGGCCCAGGTGGGGACCACAGTCACCAGGTCAGGTGAGACCCAGGTGAGGAACAATCACGAGGTCCAGGTGAAGCCCAGTGGGGGACCACAGTCACCGGGTCCAGGTGAGGCCACGGTGGGGATCACAGTCACCAGTTCCAGGTGAGGTCCAGGTGGAGACCAGAGTCACCAGCTACAGGTGAGGTCCATCTGTGAACCACAGTGTACTGGGTCCAGGTGAGGACCAGGTGGGGACCACAGTCACCAGGTCAGGGGAGCCCAGGTAGGGCCCATGGTCACCAGGTCCAGGTGAGGCCCAGGCGGGGCACCACAGTCACCAGGTCCAGCTGAGAGCCAGGTGGAGACCAGAGTCACCAGGTCCAGGTGAGGCCAAGGTGGGAACCACAGTCACCATATCCAGGTGAGAGCCAGGTGGAGACCAGAGTCACCAGGTCCAGGTGAGGACCAGGTGGGGACCAGCGTCACCAATTCCAGGTGAGGCACATGTGGGGACCACCATCACCAGGTCCGGCTGAGGGCCAGGTAGGGATCAAAGTCACCAGGTCAGGTGAGACCCAGGTAGGAATCAGAGTCATCATCAGGTCCAGGTGAGGCCCAGGTGGGGATCAGAGATACCAGGTCAGGTGAGACCCAGGTAGGGATCAGAGACACCAGGTCAGGGTGAGGCCCAGGTGGGGATCAGAGACACCAGGTCCAGCTGAGACCCAGGTGGGGACCACAGTCACCAGGTCTGGGTGAGGCCCAGGTAGGGATCAGAGACACCAGGTCCGGGTGAGGCCCAGGTGAGGACCACAGTCACCAGGTCCGGGTGAAGCCCAGTGGGGAACCACAGTCACCGGGTCCAGGTGAGGCCCAGGTGAGGAACCACACTCACCAGGTCAGGTCAGGGCCACGTGGGGATCGTCACTGATAGATAGAAGCAGGTGAGGCTGTCAGGCTATGCCCACAGGGCAGACAGGCCCTTCCTCTGGTGCCCGGCCAATCTCAGAGGGTCGGCGCTCCCTCAGGATTCAGGGGAGGGAGGAGCCCTTCTGCTCCCTCCTGTCCCCATTTCCCTGCTCTGATCGGTCCCCAAGACGGAGCCCCCTCTGTTGCAGGCGCACCAAGCAGGGTCTCCGCAGGACCTGTCACTGTGCAAGGTCACCGACCACCAAGGCTTTCTGCAGTGAGTCCCCTGGACACCCCTCATCCATCTCAAGGTGGGTGGCGTTTGCAGGAACACCTCTCTGGAGGCTGACCACCCCCCCAGGTCGGGACCTCATCCCCTGGAGCCCTCTGAGGGCCATGTCTGCGCTGGGCTGCCCTAAGACACCTCGGAGGCCGACCCGGGGCATGGGCAGGAAGGGAGCTGAGCCCGGGGGAGGCCCCTGGACACTCAGAGGAGGGGCCCCCACGCCTGCTTCGGGCAGGCCCAGATGTCTGCCTCCTGATCCGGGGGGGAGTGGTGTCCAGTCCCTTCAGCAGGGGCTCGTGCGGGTAAAGGACTCTGGGGCTGGGGCGTGCACTCCATAGGGGGAAGGCCTGGTCTGGGGCGAGTCCGCAGGGGTGCTCTCACCCACACCCCCCAGCCAGGGCCACCACAGTCCCGAAGGCTTCTGCGGGGCTCCAGGTAGATGCCCGGGACCAGGCCAGGGCAGGGAGCGGGGAAGTCCGCAGAGGGAGGGCCCGACCAGGCAGGAGGAGGGAAGAGGAGGAGGGGGCTGCCCTGGATGGGAACGAGGTGGGGGGGACAGCCCAGTGGCCTAGGTCGCAGGGAACGAGGCTGATGGGTCAACAGCCCTACGAGAACCTGACAGAGGCTGGAGACCCCAGGTGGGGCCCCCTCAGCCCTGCTCATGGCCCAGTGGCTGCTGGGATGGCTCAGGGGTGGTTGTGCTCAGGGGCTCCGACTGGACAGGAGGTGAAAAGGGCCAGAGGCAGAGGGGACAGCAGAGAGGGGAGTCAGGGGACAGCAGGGGGACAGCCAGGGGGCAGGGCGAGGCCGGCTGGACGCTGGGCAGTCAGGCCCTGGGGAGGCGGGGGGACCTCAGCGGGATGGTCACGTGCACCCGGGCCACGCTGACAGCTCTCGGGCTGGTCCATTGAGGAGGGGGGCATGTCACCCCCTGGGGGCGCTGAGGGGTCCCCACCCAGCCCACCACCTGCAAACATCCTTCTCAGACACCCCAGCCGCTTCCTGTCCACCCTCAGCCGCTGGAAGCCCCTGCCCTCCCTGGAGGAGCCCTACCCTCCTCAGGCCGCTGGGTTGCAGACGGGGCGGGGGGGTCTAAAGCAGGGTCCTCAGGGCTCTGCATCTCTTGCCTTCCAGGGACAAGGAGCTGTCCAGCCCCAGCCCCCACGAGGCCAAGGTGAGAGCCCGTCCTGGGCCCCGGGCAGGACGTGGGGGGGGGGGGCTGGGGCCAGCTGTCTGCACTCTGTCCCCCAGGACATCCCCAGGCACCTCCCCAGTCCCCCGTCCCAGTGCTGCACAGGCTGCAGGGAACGCACCCCAGACCCGGAGCTGCGGTCCGTGGGGGGCCCTGTGCCTTCCTGGCTCCTCTGGGTCCCACGGGGGACTGGACGCGACCCGAGCGCCCACCTCCCGGGCTGGAGCCTCACCTGCGGCCCCTGCATGTCCTCTTCCAGAAACTCTGCCAGGAGACCCGGCGAGCGGACAAATGGATAAAAATGCTCAAGCGATGGGACCACTACCTCCCCAGCGAGAAGGTGGGGCGCTGGGTGCCCCCAAGGGCTCTCCGTCCTGACGGGGCTGGGGGGCCGCCCTCAGTGTCCTCCTGCCCCGTCCTCGGGGGAGCCTCCTGCCTGGGGAGAGTCTGCTGGGAGCCCGAGCCTCCCCAGGCCCCGGGACGGCAGTGGGGGAGCGTCAGGTCGGGGCCATGGTCCCTGATCCTCGTGGGGGACGGGGCCCAGCTCCAGGGAGACCCAGCCTCTCTGCAGACACACTGGAGCCAAGCCGGAACCTTCTAGATGCCTCGCACTCCCTGGACTCCAAGGGGCCACCCTGGGCCCCTCTCACCAGCACTGCCTTCCTCCCCGCAGCTGCGACCCCGGGTCTACAAGGGGGTCCCGCCCCAGGTGCGGGGACGGGTGTGGCTGCGATTGCTGAATATCCACCAGGTTAAGGCCAGGAATGCCGGGAAATACCAGGTGGGGCCCTTCCACTCCCCGTGGACCCTCAGTCCCCTCCCCACCAGGGCTGAACCCCCATATCTCCTCCCCACCCGGGCTGATCCTCCATGTCCCCTCCCTGTCCAGGGATGACCCCCCGTGTCTCCTCCCCACCCGGGCTGACCCCCCATGTACCCTCCTCACCCCGGCTGATCCTCCATGTCCCCCCCCTGTCCAGGACTGACCCTCAGTCCCCTCCCCACCCACGCTGATCCTCCATGTCCCCTCTCTGTCCAGGGCTGACCCACCATGTCCCCTCCCCACCCACGCTGATCCTCCATGTCCCCCCCTGTCCAGGGCTGCCCCCCTGTCCCCTCCCCTCTAGGCTGAACCCCCATGTCCCCTCCCCACACGGGCTGACCCCCCATGTCTCCTCCCCACCCGGGTTGATCCTCCATGTCCCCTCCCTGTCCAGGGCTGACCCTCAGTCCCCTCTCCGCCCACGACAGCTGGGCACAGGCCCTCACGCTGGCCCCGCGGGCACGGTGGGCACTCGCTCCGTCCCCGGCCTCCCAGGGGAAGGGTGGAGGTTCTTGCAGGACACACTCCCATGGTGGCCCCAGGGCTCCCTGCCCAGGATGGCAGCTGCTGACAGGTCGGGGTCTGTCCCTCTGATGCCAGCTCCTCCTCCCGGGGTCTCCCCACAGGAAATGAAGGAGGCGGCCCTGGTCTCCTCCCGGGACATCATGCAGATCGACCAGGACGTCAATCGGACATTCCACAGTCACACCATGTTCTGGGACCGCTACGGGGTTGGGTGAGGCTGCTGGGCTTGTGGGGTTTGGGGGCCCAGGAAAGGGCCAGGAGCTTCTGTGCAGGGGACACGGGGTCTCTGAGGCCGGGGGGAGCAACGGCAGCAAACACCACACTGCCACATGGTAGGGTGCTGGGGATGACCCCCATGCCCCCACCCCCAGGGTCTCAGGGATGAGGAGGCCCCAGGATGGGGCCTCCAGGGGTCACCATCTGAGCTGAACCCCAAGGGGGTGAGGGGTGGCCTCGTGAAGAGCAGGGGGCCGGGGTGGGGGCGTGGGCGGCAGTAAGGGGACCTGGGGGCCAGGGTGCATGGCCATGGCTGGACCGGGGCACATGGACCCGACGAGGGTCGGACAGGTCAGGGTGACACCCACCCTCGGTGCTTTATGTACTTCTGAATTCTGGGCATTTTATTTTAGACAATTTGCAGTTGGTGAGCACACATAGCATGACGACCCCCAGATGCTGCCCCCGGTCCAGGCAGGCCCTGAGCTCAGCACACGGGGCCCCAGGGGCAGGGGCAGGAGTCACAGCAAACCCCAGACTGGGGTCGCCTTTATCTGTAGACGTCTCCGTGTGCACCAAAGAGAAGGGGGTGCCCTGTGTCCAAAGGCCCCCCACACCATCCCCCTCAACCAACGCCCCCACACCATCCCCCTACATCACCCCCACACGATCCCCCACACCCCCCACCCCTACACTATCGGTCCCGCGCCGCCCCCCACAAGGACGCAGTGCAGCTGCCCCCTGTGGGACATGCTCAGCCTCCCCGGCCACCTTGGGGTTCTCTGGATGGCCTGCTCCTGTCAGAAGCCCGGGTGTCCCGTAGAGTCCCCAGGGGCCGCGGGGAGGTGGGGAAGGCAGGGAGCCCCCGA
Source organism: Vulpes lagopus (assembly GCF_018345385.1). Taxonomy (NCBI): domain Eukaryota; kingdom Metazoa; phylum Chordata; class Mammalia; order Carnivora; family Canidae; genus Vulpes; species Vulpes lagopus. The sequence continues at coordinate 25,240,414 of NC_054834.1, forward strand.
CAGGGGGGGTGCAGGTGGGTGGAGCAGAGGGTGCAGCTACCTCTGTGTGCAGCGGGTGTGGTGTGTGGGAGCCCAAGACCCGAGGGGTGACCGGCAGGGGCGCCAGGGGTGGGGCTGAGGAGCCACCAGGCAAGGGTGGCTGGGCTTCCCGGGGGGCCGCTCGGACCGTCTGCCCACGAGGACTCGGTGCTCCTCCCTGCAGGGAAACTGCTGCCCCCCGGGGCCCCCGCGGCCCTCAGAGCACGGCCGGGACAGGCTGACCTGTGACCCCTGGCCCAGGGGGAGCCAGCCTCCAGCAGCCCAGGCCCAGGGGCCGCAGAGCTGGGGTGCAGACTCAGGCTGTGCGGGGGGCATCGGGCGGCTCCTGGCAGCGCTGAGGGGGCCGAACCCAGTACCTCCCCCCGTCCTCAGATAGTGACCCCAGGGGTTTTCAGCCTGTATCTGTGTCACACCTGCATGTCGTTCCCTGCTCTCCTCACAGCAGCTCAGACCTGGAGCCCTGAGATGCTCTGGGATGGGCAGGCCTGCGGTCCCCGCCCCCAGAGTCCAGCCCAGGGACACCTGGGAAGGCCTGGGGGTGTGCTCAGGGCCATGGACGCCCTGGCTGCGTGGGCTCGGGGCAGGGGCCACGTGGGGCTGGTGGTGTTCCCGGTACACGGGGCCAGGCCAGGCCAGGGCAGGGGAGGAGAGGCATCAGGGGCTGCGGGGACCGGGGCAGGGGGAGCGCTGACTCCCAGGGGGCATGCAGGGGGTGCCGCTCCAGGGCTGGAGGTGGCGCTGGGGGAGCCTGGAGCTGCACACCCCACCGCGGGAGCCGCTCGGAGGCATCGGACACCCCAGTGTGCACTTAACCCCCGGCACACTGCACATGTGAGGTCGCCACCTTTCCCCATGCGCAGACCTGACCCCAGAGATCGGCCCCCGCAGAGGGGCCCTGCGGGCCGCGGGGCCTGCTGGGCGGGTGTCTGCACCTCGGCGGCCTCGCTGGGTGGGGGCTGACTGAGCAGAGCCCCCCGCTGTCCCCCCTTCTAGGCAGCGAGCCCTGTTCCACGTGCTGGCGGCCTCCTCTGTGTACGACACCGTGAGTGTCCCTGCCCCCGCCTCCGGCCCCGCGGGTGGCCTTGTCCTGAGTGCTGGTGACCAGCGAGACTCACAGTTAGGACCCAGCTCCACGGCCCCAAGATGCCGGGGAGGGTCTCTCTCCTCCGGGACGGGCAGGGGGCAGGGTACAGACCTCCAGGGGAGGCAGGGCCTGCGTGCCCAAGGGCCAGGGCTGCCCGGGACCTTGCGTGCACCGCGGCCGTCCTAGAGCTCGGGTCTGGACCCTGAAAGACGGCACTACTGACGAGAACCCGGGCAGGGAAGGCTCCCACTCCCCTGAAGGGCACGTGGCCGAGGCGCCCAGGAGGCCACCCCCTTCCACCGCGCATTCCAGAAGGGTCCCCGAGGACCCCAGCTCACACGCTCCCCAGCCCCACGGGGTGTCCTGGCTCAGCTCCCCTCGTGGGACCTGCCAGGGGCCACAGTCAGGCCCCCAACCTACCCTCCGGGGGGTCTCCAGACCTGGCGGGTCCCCTGCAGCCTGGCACAGCTCAAGGAGGCCCCTCCTGCTAGTCTGAGGACCGGGGCCCTGGCACGGCGGCCGCAGGGCTCAGTAGCGGGGCCCGGGGTGTTGGCGCCCGAGCTGGTCCAGGTGGCCCTCACCTGCCCCCCTGCCCTCTGGGAGCCCCCGCTGGGAGCCCGGGCTGTGAGGGAGCTGGGGGAGTTTGACGCCCGCGGGGAGGGCTCAGAGGGGGCCTCGGGGCGCACGCCCTCTGTGGGGCTCTGGCTCTTGCAGGAGGTGGGCTACTGTCAGGGCATGAGCAAGATCGCAGCCATCCTCCTCATGTTCCTGCCCGAGGAGGACGCCTTCTGGGCGCTGGCCCAGCTGATGATGGACGACAGGCATGCCATGCACGGTAGGAGTCCGCCGGGCCGCCGGGCGGGAGGGGAGCTCAGGAGGGCCTCCATGCAGGCTGCTGCACCGGGGAAGGCGGGGACCCCCCCCCAGCCTGCCCCCCCACAGGCAAGGGCCCCACCTCCCCGGTGGCCTCAGGGTCCCGGAGCCACGGCCACCTGCCCCACCATCTGTAGGCCGGACTCGCACTCCTGCTGCTCCCCCAGCCTCCCGCCCGGCTGCCTGCTTGCCACCCAGGCCCCCCTGCCAGCCCACGGCCACACGGGGCCCAGGGGGCAGCGTCTCCCCCTCCCGGGGACCCCAGCCACACTCCCAAGCCCCACAGAGGGCCGTGCATGCCCATCACCCTCCCCATAGCCTGCACCTGCTGCCCCTCGGGGCTGGGAAACCGCCTGTCCCTGTGGTGGCCCCTGCAGGAGAGAGGGTGCTGGGTCAGCCGGGCCTGGTCCTCAGCCCCCAGCCCACGCCCCGCGGGGTCTCTGTGAGGACCAGGATCCCCAGGCCCCACGCCTCTGTCTGGGAGGCAGCCCTGCCCTCTGGGAAGAGCAGGTCCAGGCAGGGCTCCGAGGGCGGTGGGCACATGAGCGTCAGGGCATGGGGGGAGGCCCCTGCCCCAACACCCCCCACCCCGCCTGGTGCAGGAGGAGGCCCTGATCATGGGGGCCTGGGGCCTTCGCAGGCTTCTTCCTCCCAGGCTTCCCGAAGCTCCTCAGGTTCCAGGCTCATCACGAGCGCATCCTCCAAAGATCTCTCCCCGACCTGAGGAGGCACATGGCAAGTGGGAGCTCCTGAGGCTCCGTCCCCAGGGCCCAGGGCAGGGGGTGCGGGACACGGCCCTCCCAGCTGCCCAGAGTTGGGGTCACGTTCCTCCCCCTGGGGCCCGGGGGCGCCCTCAGGGCTGGGCTGGGCCGTGGGGAGCGCGTCCACCTGGCTCCAGGGGCCGCGGCATGGGGCCTGAGCACCTCCTGCCCTCCCACCAGGACAAGGAGCAGATGTCCACTGGCATCTATACCCCAAAGTGGTTCCTGTAGTGCTTCCTCCGCCGGGTGAGGCCCCCCGGGACCCCCGCTCCCGGACCTGCCCCCTGCCCCTGGGGAGGGCCCAGCTGAGCCCCACCCTCCAGACGAGCCAGGCCTGACCCCGGGGCCCTGAGGCTGAGGCTCGCAGCCCAGCCCGTCCTGGAGAAGCCCAGAGGGTCCCTGGACAAGGTTCTGGGGGGCGGGCCGTCTCTGCCTCAGCTCCCCTGGGGGAGGCCGCGTCAGCCCGGGGTGTGGACGGGCCCTCGGCCCATCGGGCGGCCAGCCTGGGTTCCTCTCCAGGCGGGGTGTTATCAAATGCGGGCAGAGTCTGTGCCCCCAGGGGTGCGGGAGGTGCTGGCCGATGTCGGAACCTGGAGTGGCCCGGAGCCCTGATCTCCCTGGGAGGAGGGCACGCACAGGGGGGCTGTGGGGCCTCGTCGGAGGCAGCCGGAGGCAGATGGCAGGCCTAGCCTAGCCCCAGCCGAGCCCCCCAGGGGCCCTGCTCAGGCCGCTCCTCCCACCCCGCTGTCCCCTAGACCCCCTTCTTGCTCACCCTGAAGCTGTGGGATGTTTACATGCTGGATGGGGAGCAGGTGCTCACGGCCATGGCCTACACCATCCTCAAGGTGCACAGGAGTAAGTGAGCCCCTGGGAGCCCAGGTGTGCCGGGGGTGGTGGGGCAGGGTGGGTGACCCTGTGCTCTGAACAGCACCCAGACCTGGCACGGGGGGACGGCGGGGCAGGCGGTGCAGCGGGGTTCCCTGAGAGGAGCAGCAGGCAGGGGCCACCCTGGCCAGAGCACTGCCCACGGCGCTCCTGGGCACAGCGGGACCCCAGCCGCTGGCCTGGGGGCACCGGGGGCACCAGGGTGGGGCCCTCTGGGTCTGACTCTCGCCCACGGCCCAGAGTGCCTCCTGAAGCTGCCCCTGGAAGGGCTCCAGGAGTTCCTCCAGGACTCTCTGGCCCAGCCCTGGGCCCTGGAGGACGAGGTGGTGCTCAGACACCTTCGGGCCTCCATGACCCAGCTCCAGAGGATGCGGTGCGACCACCCCCCCCAGGTGGGCTCAGGGCCCCGGCCCCTCCAGACTCGGCCTGCTGGGGCTGCCCACAGGTGACAGAGCTCCCGGGGCCCCCGTCCTCATCTCTGGGGCTCTCCTCTTCTGCTCTAGCCTCGGGGACCCCAGGCCAGGGCTGGGCAGGCTGGCACCCACTGCAGGGCCCGGGCACCAGTGTGGGGGGCTGAGCACAGGGTCAGGCCAGGGGGCCATGCGGGAGCTGTGAGGACCCCCGGGTCCCCCAGCGGGGGACACACAGCCTGCTGGAGACGCTGACTCCGTCGGCCTCTTTCCAGCGGGACCTGAGGAGTTCCTTACGAGGCCCCTGGGCCTGTAGCAAGTGTCCCCGGTGCCCGGGCCTCTCCTCCCTTCTCCGGCCTCTGAGCCAGTGCCCAGGGTGGAGGAGCAGGCCTCCCCGAGCCCAGCCACCCAGCCTGAGCCGCCCGGACCCCCTCCCAGCCAGGCCATCGTCCAACCTCCCCCCCAGCGATGGAACTCCCTCCCCACCCTCCCAGTGCAACAAGACGGTGCAGGCAGGCTGCCCCTCCCGGAGGGCGGCACCCCCAGCACAGGACACCAGCCCCTGACCCAGAGGGACCTGGGCTGGCCTGGCCCCGGGCTCTGTGGGGGCAGGGGCGACTCAAGACCCCCCCAGGCCCAGCACTAATGGGATCCAGTGCCCCGGGGCCCTGGCCAGGCCTGCGTTCTGGCCCCGGGCTGAGCGCGCCCTCTCACAGCCGGATGTGGCCTCCTGGGCCCTGGGCGTGTCCCACAGATCCAGGTCGCTGACCTAGGGCAGCCCTGGGGATCCCGGGACACCCCAGGGCAGGGCAGCAGGGGCAGGCCCGTGGGCCCCACCCGCACCCACACCAGGAGGCAGGCTCCTCCACGTGCTGGGGCTCCAGCAGTCAGTCACCTGGCCCCAGGGGGCCCGAGGCCGGGGTCCAACTGCCCTGCTTGTTTGTTTTGTTTCTTAAATTCCACATATGAGTGAAATTGTATGGTATTTGTCTTTCTCTGACTGATCTCACTTAGCATAATACTCTCTAGCTCCATCCAGGGCATTGCAACTGGCAAGATTTCATTGTTTTTCTATAACTGAGAAATACATAAATATGAATATGAATATGAATGTGAATATACCTGCCATTTCTTTATCCATTCATGAGTCAATGAACACTTGGGCTGTTATAAACAATGCTGCTGGAAGCATCAGGGTGCATGTGTCTCTTTGAATCAGTATTTTTGTATCCTTTGGGCAAATACCTAGTAGTGCAATTGCTTGATCGTAGGGCAGTTTCATTTTTAACTTTTTGAGGGAACACAACTGGCTCCATAGGTTTGTATTCTCACCAAAATACAAGAGGTTCCCCTTATCTTCACATCCTCACCTATTGTTTCTTGTGTTCTTGATTTTAGACATTCAGACAGATATGAGATAATGTCTCGTAGTTTTGATATGAATTTCCCTGATGATCAGTGACATTGAGCATCTTTTCATGTGTCATGTTGATGAATTCATTTATCAGTTCTAACTCTGAACATTTTCTGAATCTTATCTTTGGCCTATTGGTTGTTTTAGAATATATTGTTTATTTTGCTTAAAATTTGAAATTTACCACTGTAAATGTTCATATTTAAAAGGAAGATAGAACGCAACACAATAATATCATTTTATATATAAAGAAACTAGAAAAAGAGGAGCAAATTTACCCTAGGTAGCAGAAGGAAAATGATAATAAAGATTAGGACAGAGAAACAAAACAGAGAGTAAGAATACAATAAATTCCGTAAAACAAAATGTTTGTTCCTTGCAAAGACTGACAAAATTGACTAATCTTAGATGGATTAAGAAAAAAAGAAAGAAGATTCAAAGCACTAAAATCAGAAAAGTAAGCGGGCACATGACTAACAATCTTACAGAAAAAATATTATGTAAGAATATTATGAACAGTTTTATATCAACAAACTAGATAACTTAGATGAAATTGACAAATTCCTAAAAACATAAAATTTACCAAACCTACTCAAGAAAATATAGAAAATATGGATCCCTGGGTGGCTCAGCGGTTTGGCGCCTGCCTTTGGCCCAGGGTGCCATCCTGGAATCCCAGGATCAAGTCCCACGTCGGGCTTCTGGCATGGAGCCTGCCTCTCCCTCTGCCTTTGTCTCTGCCTCTCTCTCTCTCCCTATGTCTATCATAAATAAATAAAATCTTAAAAAAAAGAAAACATAGAAAATAAATCTAAACAGCCCTAAACAAATAAAGAGCTTAAATTAGTAGTCAAGAACCTTTCCCTTCAAAAGAGCTCAGGATCACGTGGCTTAACTAGTGAATTTCCAATAAAAAATTTATCCTAATGCCTCTCAAATTCTTCCAAAGAATAGGAGGGAACAGGGGATCCCTGGGTGGCGCAGCGGTTTAGCGCCTGCCTTTGGCCCAGGGTGCGATCCTGGAGGCCCGGGATTGAATCCCACATCGGGCTCCCGGTGCATGGGGCCTGCTTCTCCCTCTGCCTGTGTCTCTGCTTCTCTCTCTCTCTCTCTCTCTGTGTGACTATCATCAATAAAAAAAATTAAAAAAATCAAAAGAATAGGAGGGAACAGTGCCTAACATATTCCATGAAGTCAGCATTATACTGATATCATAGCCAGACAAAGGCATCACAAGGAAAATAAAAGGGGGGGGACAAAATCCCTTATGAACATAAATGCATAATTCCCCAACAAAATACTAGCAGACTAAATCCAGTATCATATTAAAAGGAGGACATACTATGATCAAGTGAAATTTATCCTAGGAATGCAATGGTGGTTCAACATATAAAATCAAATACTGTAATACAGCACATTAATGGAATAAGGGGAAAATCCATACCATCATTTCAGTGCATTTGGGAGGAAAAAACAGCATCCTTTCATGATAAAAAAAAAAAAAAAAAAAACAACTCAATATTCTAGGAATAGAGGGTAACTTCCTCAACATGAGAAAGGGCATATATGAAAACCCCAAAAGTAGCACCATACTAAATGGCTAAATGGTGCCTGAAAGACTGAAAACTCCCCTCCTAAGATCAAGCACAAGACAAAGATGCCTGCTTTCACTGCTTCCCTTTGGTATTATCCTGGAATTTTCAATCATAGCAATTAGTAAAAAAAAAAAAAAAAAAAAAAAAAAATTCCTCAAAATGGGCAGGAAAAAGTAAAATTATCATATGGTTTCACTCATATGCTGAATATAAGAAATAGTGCAAGGGACTGTATGGGAAGAAGGGGAAACTGAATGGGGAAAAATTAGAGAGGAAGACAAACCATGAGAGACTCATGTCTGGGAAACAAACCGAGGGTTGCTGGAAGTGGGTGGTGAAGGGGTAACTGGGTGATGGGCATTAAGGATACCCGTGATGGAATGAGCACTGGGTGTTATACACAACTGATGAATTATTGAAAACTCCATCTGAAACTAATGATGTACTATATGTCAGGAAATTGAATTTAAATTAAAAAAATAAATTAGTAAAAAAATCAAATAAATAAATAAGTCAATAAAATTAACTATATTCACAACTTAAACTATGACTACCTCAATACTTGTATCAAAATTCCTTGATAAAATTCAAAGTGCATTCAAAATTAAAACAAATGGTAGAAAACAAAGAACAAAATGGTACATGCTTAACTTAGGAAAATAATTATTACCTGGGCCTGTGATCATCCTGCAAAATGACTAAATACTGCAACCTCTCTGTGAACGGGAAAATACCAGGTTGGCTCACCATTTTTTGTACCAGAGGAGATGATCTACAAGCTAAGGCAAGAAAATGACTAGCACACATTTTGGAAAGGAAAAAAAACCTTCAATTTTCTCACTAGACGGTATCATTTTCTAAGTATAAACTGCAAAGAATCTAGAGTTTAAAAATTACAAATAAGAATTTTACAAGGTAAATAGATAAAAATATCACTATACTATAGCCATTTGCATTTATATATCAGAAACAAACTCCTTCTATAAAATAAAGTTTAAGGTTGAGATACTACCTAAACAGTATAAAAAATATCAAGTAAGTATAAATAAAAACAAAAGACATGTGAAAGCAGTAAGAGAAAAAGCATATAATTTTTCATGTTCAAAGCCTCAAAGATATAATATGCAAATAATGTCCATGTTTCCACAATGATGCATAAGTATTATAGAATCCAGGTCTGATTCTCAAGATGATTTTTTCACCTGTACAAATGTCTATGATACTCACAATGTCAAAAATAATCAAAGCAATTTTAAAGGAAGAAAAGAATGTAAAGAATTTTTCCATGAAGTATCAAGGTAAATCAGTATGAAGCTACATCATTAAGATATGATGGGTTTGGTGCCAGGAGCACCTTATGAAACAAATTAGAGTTCCCAGCAGTCAATCAACACAGTTTTTTAGTCCCGATACATGTGATCAAGTAAAGAAGTATGGTTTACAACCGTAGTGTAGGTTCTTTTCTAAGTATGACCTGAGATATATCTGATATCATGTCACATAAAATATCATTTTCACATGCATTGAACACCTAATTGTAGAAACAAATCTATTAAATATTTTATAGAATAATTATCTTCAAGAGATTAGACCCGATATATTTTTCTTTAATTTTTTAAAAGCCCAAGTGTAAATAAAAATATTAAAAGATTTTTATCTCTCAAAAATTAAGACTATAAAGTGAATGTGCTAACAAGCCCTAGGGAGGAGGAGTTATTTGCCACAAACATAACTGCAAATTCTGGTATGCAGAATGTATTTGGTTGGGTATGTGCATTGTACTCAAGCTAGAAGAAGGAATATTGACTATAAAAGAAACAAAGGAAAAGGGAAAGAAATGCAAAAGGACAACAAATGTACTTCTGAAAATAGGGTATGGTAGTGAAGATCTTGGAAACAGCAGAAATACCGTGATTATTAACAGAAAGGGAGAGTGACAGGGTTGCAGAAGCAGATAAATGGAATGAGAAAAATTACATAAAACACTAACCTGGGGGAAAACGATTAGGTACATAATTAAAAGAAATAAAAGACTGTAGAGTATCTTTAAAAATGTCTTAAAAACAAGTGCATACAGGGCACCTGGGTGGTGCAGTTGGTTAAGTGTCCAACTCTTGGTTTTGGCTCAGATCATGAAAGCCGGGTCCTGCTCCACACTCAAAGCAGAGTCTACTTAAGACTCTCTTTCCTTCTCCCCTGCCCCTCCCACACCTCACACTTGCTCACACACACACTCTCTCTCTCAAATAAATAAATAAATCTTTAAAAACAACAAAACAACAACAAAAAGTGCATAAAAGCTGAAGACAGGGGATCCCTGGGTGGCGCAGCGGTTTGGCGCCTGCCTTTGGCCCAGGGCACGATCCTGGAGACCCGGGATCGAATCCCACATCAGGCTCCTGGTGCATGGAGCCTGCTTCTCCCTCTGCCTATGTCTCTGCCTCTCTCTCTCTCTCTGTGTGACTATCATAAATAAATAAAAAAAAAAAAATAAAAAATAAAAAAAAAATAAAATAAAAAAAAAAAAAAAGAAAGCAAGAAATGGGAATAGAAGGAGTAGTAAGTTGGATGAGCTCCAAAGTATGAAGGACCAGGAAGGAATAAGGAGGAAAGGCAAAGACTAGGCTACGCAATCAGTATATGGTATATGTCAATCTGTCATCAAGTATACGTAAGACAATGTGCACTAATAATGTTATCTCAATTAAATGTAGAGATTTTTTTAAATAAATGCAATTAAAGAAGAAAGATGGATATAGCCAGGAAAGCCAAAGGAGAAATTTAAGAAAAGAATTTAATGAATGGGGAATTAACTAATATATTAGCAAAAGAAGATAATAGAACAATTTTTAAAAAGTGGTACAGTAGGGGCACCTGGGTGGCTCAGCATTTGAGCATCTGCCTTCAGCTCAGGTCGTGATCCCCAAGTCCCTGGATTGAGTCCTGCATCGGGGACCCTGCTCCATGGGGAGCCTGCCTGTCCCTCTGCCTCCCTCTCTCTCTCTGTCTCTCATGAGCTCATGAGTAAATAGATAAAATCTTTTTTATAAAGTGGTATAGCAAAACCAAAATGCTTATCGTACCATAAAAAAATAATACAAAGAAGAAATCTGAAATAAAGGGGAAATTTTAAGAGACAGAAGATCAGGTTTAGATTTGAAAAGAAGAGAATAAAATGAGTAGCAGAGTTCAGCAAAGGACTTAGTATCTCCTTTGCAGCCCTGAGACCCCAGTCACAGCAGCATCCTTACCAAAGCCCATCTCTGTGGCTCCAGGGCAGGAGGACAACGCTCATGGGCCGTGCTGAAGAGCAATGGCAGGATGTCAGGGTTATGGGGAAGGGGCCGTGTGACTTCATCTCCCCCTGGGCACTAACTTCTTTGTTATCCAAAATGGAATTGGCCTTGTGTACAGTGACTCAGCCCGGCATGTACACAGGAGCCTGAGCGGGACTCGGTGGTGCCGGGTGTCTCCTGTTAGGGTCATTAAGACCGTCAGTCACAAGTGCACAATTACCTTCTGATGTAACAGACGGCTCCCAGGTTGGCCTAGTTGTAAATTATTCCTCAGGGTTCCAGAATAATGATGGGATGCTAATCAGAAGTTCAGTTCTCTCAGCTGACCAAACTTGGCAACCACTGGCCACAGTGCAGCAACCCTGAGGCTGGGGTGGTGACTATTCAGAGTTGAATTTCAGGTTTCTGAAATTTCCATATAAAACAAGCATATTGCTTTGTCTTGTTCAATGACCAAATCAATCCAGTTTTTATTTTAATTCTCAATACAGGGTCAGTGATATAATGTACACAACTTTAAATACAGGAAAAAATCTCTTTTATTTAAATGTTTCTTTTTGAAATAATTATAGATTCACAGGAGGTTATCAGGGCAGAAAAGTCGTATTAACCCTTCACCAAGTTTCCCCTAATGATTATATCTTTCACAATAGGGTACGATATAGAACAATTTGATAACGATGCAATGTGTATGTACAGTATTTGGCTCATGTGTAGGTTCATGTAACCGCTACCTCCCTCCCCGATACAAAACTATTCCACCCAGAGATGCCTGAGTGGCTCAGCGGTTGAGCGTCTGCCGTCAGCTCAGGGTGTGACCCCGGGGTTCTGGGATCGAGTCCCACATTGGGCTCCCTGCAGGAGCCTGCTTCTCCCCCTGCCTGTGTCTCTGCCTGCCTCTCTGTGCCTCTCATGAATAAATAAAAATAATAAAAATCTTTACAAAAAAACCTATTCCATCTACATAAATGTTCCCTCTTGCTACTTCTTCATACTCACATTCACCCCACCACCACATATCTGTTTTCCATCACTTTATTTTTGCTATTTCTAGATTGCTATATAAATATCATGTAATTATACAGCATATAATCTTCTGGGATTTGGTTTTTATCACTGAGCATTAGTCTCTGGATCCATCCACGTTGTGCAGGCATCAGTAGCTAAATTCTTTTCACTGTGGAGTAAAATTCCTGGTATCAGTGGCCCACAGTTCATTTAATGTTTGCCTACTGACAAACTCTATAGTTGTTTTTCAGTATGGCTACCACAAACAGACAACAGTTTTGCATTACTCTGAACAACTGTATACGAATCTTTGTGTAAACATAAGTTTTCATTTCTCTGAAACAAATGCCCAGAAGCACAACTGATGTACTGTGTGATACAGGTATAGTCAATGTTTAACTACAAAACTGTTTTCCAAAGTGGCTGGGACATTTACAATCCTACCACAGTGTAGGAGCAATCCAGTTGCCGTACATCCTCCCCAATATTTAGTATGTGATTATCTTCTTAAAAATTGTGGTACACCACAAATAATGTAAAATCTACCATCTTCACTGTTTATAAGCATATAGCTCAGAGGTATTAAGTATATTCATGTTGTTGTGCAATGGATCTCCAGAACTTTTCCATCTTTCAAATCTGAAATTCTATGCCCATTAACCAATGCCCTCCTTCTCCCCTTAATCCCAACATCTGGTAACCACCATTCTTTCTATTGCTATGAATTTGGCTACTTAAGATACCTCATTAACTGGAATCATATAGTATTTGTCATATTGTGACTGGTTCATAATACTAGGCTTAATGTCCATTCTGTAGTGTGTGACAGGATTGCCGTTTAAGGTTGAATGACATGCCAGTAGATGTATATACCACACTCTGTATATTCTTCCATCCATTCATGGATTTCTTGTGTTTACCTTTTTTAAAAAAATATTTTATTTGTTTATTCATGATAGACATAGAGAGAGGCAGAGCCACAGGCAGAGGGAGAAGCAGGCTCCATGCCAAGATCCCGACGCGGGACTCGATCCTGGGACTCCAGGATCACGCCCTGGGCCAAAGGCAGGCGCTAAACCACTGAGTCACCCAGGGATCCGCTTGTGTTCACCTTTTGTGAATAATGCTGCTATGAACAGGGGTGTGGAAATATCTCAAGATCTGCTTTCAATTCTTTTGGATTATACCCAGAAATGAAATTGATAAATTACACAGTAGTTCTACTTTTGCTTTTTTTGAGGAACTGCCACACAGTTTCCCATAGTGGTTTTCCAGAGATTCTAATTTTTCCACATCCTTGTCAACACTTGTTATTTTCTGATCTTTTGATAGTAATGGGTGTGGAGGTGATATTTAACTGCGGTTTTGATTTTCATTTCTCTGATTAGTGATGTTGAGCATCTTTTTGTAAACTTGTTGGTCATTTGTATATCTTCTTTGGAGAAAGGTCTGTTCATATTGTTGGATCATTTTTAAACCAACTTACTTGATTTTTTTCTGTTGAGTTGTAGGAGTTGTCTACATATACTCCTTATATTATTAATCCCTTATCATTAAGATTTACAAATCTTTTCTCCCATTCTATAGACTTATTTCACTCTGTCCATTGTGCCCTTTGATGCATGAGTGTTTTATTTTTATTTTTTTTTTAATTTTATTTATTTATGATAGTCATACAGAGAGAAAGAGAGAGAGGCAGAGACACAGGCAGAGGGAGAAGCAGGCTCCATGCGCCGGGAGCCTGATGTGGGATTCGATCCCGGGTCTCCAGGATCGCGCCCTGGGCCAAAGGCAGGCGCCAAACCGCTGCGCCACCCAGGGATCCCGCATGAGTGTTTTAAAGTTTGATGTAGTCCCATTTGTCTTTGCTATTATTGCCTATGCTTTTGGTGTCACATCCCAGAAATCACTGCCAAATCCAATGTTATGAAGCTTTCCCCTATGTTTTCTGCTAGGAGTTTTGGAGTTTTGGATCTTATATTTAGGTCTTTAATCCAGTTTGAGGTAACTTGCATATGCCATTATCTTATATTTTAGCTATTTTGATAGCTGTGTAGTGATACCTTATCACGGTCTCAATACCTTACTAAAGGGTAGTGACGTTTAACATCTTTTCATGTGCTTATCTGTCATTTGTATATCTTATTCAGTGAAATTTTCTTTGTGTCTTTCTTGGGTGTCCATTTTATAATTAGATTGTTTGGTTTTTAAACATTGAGGTCTCAGGCTTCTTCACATAATCTAGATAGGACTCCTTTGTCAAATAATATAGCATGTAAATATTCTCTCTCAGGATGTAGCTTGTCTTTTTATCTTTTTAACAGAATCTTTCAGAGAACAAATGATTTTAATTTTTATGAAGTCCAATTTTTCCTATTACAGATCATGCTTTTGGTGCCCTGGGATTTTTCATTTGTTTTGTTTTTAAAGATTTATTTATTTGAGAGAGATGGGGGGGGTTTGCAAAGGGAGAGAGAGAATCCTCAAGCAGACTCCCAGCTCAGCACAGAGCCTCACACAGGGCTCAATCCCAGGACCCTGAGATCATGACCTGGGCCAAAGTCCAAGGCTTCGCTAACTGAGCCGCCCAGCTGCCCCATTTTTTGTCATGTTTAAGAACTCTTTACCAAGACCCAGGGCACAAGGAATTCCTCCTATTTTATCTTCTAAGAGTTCTATAGTTTTACAGTATACATATGCTTGATATCCATTTTGAGCTTTTTAATAATGTGTGGGGCTTAGGTGGTGTTCTTAGACAGATGGATTACACAAATCTTCATTTCTGAAGTGTGGGGATCACTAATACTCCTGCCTGAATTGGATCATTGTAGTTTTCCATCAGCTTTAATCACAGAAACTGGTAGTAGTAAAAGTCATCCTAAAGGCTCACTTGTATTTCAGACACCCTTGGCCTTATTTCCACTGTGTAGTAGCAGCCCAATTTCCCCTTGCTAATTGAGATCAATTATCCCACCCAGTACAGTAGCTCCTAAAAATATCTTCATGTTTATTGAACACTCAAAGGTCTATCCACATTTCTCCTCCCCACACCTTTTTCTCACCAACTTTCTAATCATATTCCTTCCAAATGGCTAACCATCCAGCTAAACTGTTGGCCACAGCCCAAAACCTTGTATATACCCATACTTCTGACTACTTCTTCCAAAGCAAAATGAACAATTAGCTGCACCTGATTGTTCCCACTCAGAAGATTTCCTTTCACCACTGTCCTTCATGGATGTCCCAGAAAGGGACTGTGGTGCCACATTTGTCCACTTTTGAATGATGCATGCATATTATCTGTAAACCAAGCTTGAGCTTTCACTTTCCTAGTCAACTAACAGTGCAGACATCCCTAGGAGGCCATAGGTGCAGGCTAGGAGAGAGAAGGTAATGTAGCAGGAGTGAGGTCCGTGGGCTTTTGGGTTATGTCTTCGTGTAATTTCCTTGTGCCTTCAGGGCATGTACAACCCTAATCTTGTATGGACCGCTTCCATTCAACAATGGAATACTGCTGTGCATGCCCGACCCTATGGCTTTACTGGTCAGACGATGTCTAGCTTAATACTGGAAGCTCAGGCTGCATAGTAACTGGGTGGCCCATGGTAGCATTCAGTCTCTACCAAGGCCCAGTAGCAAGCCAAAAGCTGTTCCCCAAAGAGAGATGATAGGGTTTTTGGAGGATAATAGGACTTTCCTCACAAATACTAGGTGTCCACATTGTGACTCACATCCAGAAGGCCTCTACCTACCACTGCTGCTTTGAGAACTATTGGATCTGCTGCATCATACAGCCCAAGTAGCAGAGCAGCTTGCATGACAGCCTGAACCTATTGCAGAACCTTCTCTCATTTTGAGTCCCACCCAAAACTAGCAGCTTTTCAAGGTCACTCAGTAAATGGACCCAAATGAGGAATATGTTGCCTCCAAAATCCAAGGAGGCCCACTAGGCATTCTGCCTCTTTTTTGCCCTTTAGAAGGAATATCTTGACATGCCTGGTGCCAAGGGACCTCTAGAAATTTCACTGAGGAGAAAGGCCTTTGAATTTATCATATTTAGTTCTCACCCTCTGACATGCCAATGTGTTGCCAATAACTCTGGAGTATTTGCTACTTCTTACTCACTAGGTCAATCAATATAATGCCATCAGGACCCATGTCCAGGGAAAGGCAATCAAGATCCCTGTGGACCAAATTATGATATATAGTTAGAGAGTAGATATACCTCTGAGGTAGGACAGGGAATGTGTACTTCTGGTCTCGCCAGCTAAAAGAAAAATATTCTGTTGGTCTTTACTAATAGATGTCAAGGTGTGGTAAAGGCATTTTCCAGATCAAAAGCTACATACCCAAGAATGGGGGATGTGTTAATTTACTCAGCAATAAAACCACATTTGGAACAACACTTACAACTGGAGATACCATCTAGTTAAGCTTACTAGAATTTACCATCATTTTACAAGATCCTTCTGTTTTCTGCACAGGCCAGATATGTGAATTGAATAACCTATGAGAGATTCACCACTCACCCCCCAATTTTCCAAGTCCTTTCAAGTCCTTCATGGTGGCATTAATCTCTTCCAGAATGTGGAATTTCTGTTGGTTTACTATTTTCCTAAGTAGAAAGAGTTCTAGTGAATTCTACCCCTCTTCCTTCCTACCCGTATAGAGCTATTCCAGCAGCCAGGGAAGCAACGCAGTTCAGCCAGTTACTGAGTATGTGAATTCAATAAATGTAATTCCGTTACACAAGATCGCTCTGGAAACATACCAGATGTGCTCGGAGATGCCCTGGCACCAAACTGCCTTGCTCACCTGCTCTCCCTAAGCCCCTGTGCTGACTAGTGGACCACAGTGACATTTTAGGTCTCCTGAAATTAGTGTCAGTTTAGAACCAGTGTCCAGTAATCTCCAAATTGGAAATGTTGGAAAACAAAGAACAGATGGAACACATTTTTTTTTTTGAAAGAGAGTACAAGCAGGGTGGGAGGGGCAGAAAGAGATCAAGAGAGAGAATCCTGGGGATCCCTGGGTGGCTCAGCGGTTTGGCGCCTACCTTTGGCCCAGGGCGTGATCCTGGAGTCCCGGGATCGAGTCCCACGTCGGGCTCCCGGCGTGGAGACTGCTTCTCCCTCCTCCTGTGTCTCTGCCTCTCTCTCTCTCTCCGTGTCTATCACAAATAAATAAATAAATGAATCTTAATTGACATTTCCCTGATGGCAAGTGATGCAGAGCATTTTCTCATGTGCATGTTGGCCATGTCTATGTCGTCCTCTGTGAGATTTCTCTTCATGTCTTTTGCCCATTTCATGACTGGATTGTTTGTTTCTTTGCTGTTGAGTTTAATAAGTTCTTTATAGATCTTGGAAACTAGCCCTTTATCTGATATATCATTTGCAAATATCTTCTCCCATTCTGTAGGTTGTCTTTTAGTTTTGTTGACTCTATCACCTCACACCAGTGAGAATGGGGAAAATTAACAAGGCAGGAAACCACAAATGCTGGAGAGGATGCGGAGAAAAGGGAAACCTCTTACACTGTTGGTGGGAATGTGAAATGGTGCATCCACTCTGGAAAACTGTGTGGAGGTTCCTCAAAGGGTTAAAATTAGATCTGCCCTACAACCCAGCAATTGCACTGCTGGGGATTTACCCCAAAGGTACAGATGCAATGAAACGCCAGGACACCTGCACCCCGATGTTTCTTTTTTTTTTTTTTTTCACCCCGATGTTTCTACCAGCAATGTCCACAATAGCCAAACTGGAAGGAGCCTCGGTGTCCATCGAAAGATGAATGGATAAAGAAGATGTGGTTTATGTATACAATGGGATATTACTCAGTCATTAGAAATGACAAATACCCACCATTTGCTTCAACGTGGATGGAACTGGAGGGTATTATGCTGAGTGAAATAAGTCAATCAGAGAAGGACAAACATTATATATTCTCACTCATTTGGGGAATATAAATAATAGTGAAAGGGAATATAAGGGAAGTGAGAGGAAATGTGTGGGAAATGTCAGAAAGGTAGAACATAAAGACTCCTAACTCTGGGAAATGAACTAGGAGTGGTTGAAGGGGAGGAGGGCGGGGGGTGGGGATGAATGGGTGACGGGCACTGAGGGGGGCACTTGACGGGATGAGCACTGGGTGTTATTCTGTATGTTGGCAAACTGAACACCAATAAAAAATAAATTTATTATAAAAAATAAAAACAAAAATAAAAAATAAATGAATCTTAAAAAAAGAGAGAGAGAGAGAGAGAGAGAGAATCCCAAGCAAACTCCATGTGGGGCTCACTTTCATGACGCCGAGGCCATGACCTGAGCTGAAATCAAGAGTCAGACGCTTAGCTGATGGAGCCTACCCAGGCACCTCTGGAACAAATTTTCAGAAAGGCAAGGATTACAATAACTGTGAATGGTCTTAGAATGATGTTAGAGAAGGTGGCAAAGCAGGAAGCTCCAGGAAAACATCTCCCATTCTAGACAAAAATTGTACTTATTCTGGGGTCTTTTCAAAGGCTTGCAGCCTTCAGGGGAAAGACCGGGCAGCACACTGTGGTTTCTCTCCACTCTCAGCATGTGGTGGCCACTCAATCCTCATCTTCGGCCACATGGCAGACATCCATGTCTGCGTCCCTGACATGTCATGAATGTGATTTTGGGGGGCTAATGTAGACAATATGGATCTTTCCCGACAAGTATCAGGGATTTATATTGTGATTGCTGCTTCTGATCTTGGAGGTACAAGCAGGGAGGTAGACTGCCATTGTTGCAAACCTACTGGCTAAAGAAGCCGCCGGGGAAATTAAGAGACAGGGTTTTATTCCAGCCCCCTTTATTTTTCCCTCTTCTCCCTCTGGGAACTGGACATTTGAGGACTAGGACATTCAGAATGAATTACATATATTATGGAATTTAGAAAATCACCACAAATCCCCAGTGCAACACTGGCTCAGGGGCTCTCTGTTTGAATCTCCCACCTGCCAAAGGAGGGAGCACTTAGCTTTCTCACCAACTCACCCAGACATGGGACAAAAGGAAAGAGGAAGGGAGGCTCAGAGGCTGCCAGCACTCCAAAGTCAAAAACTGAGTTCGGGGCACCTGGGTGGCTCAGTGGTTGAGCGTCTACCTTTGGCTGATGGTGTGATCCTGGGATCCTGGGATCAAGTCCCACACTGGGCTCCCCACAGGGAGCCTGCTTCTCCCTCTGCCTGTGTTTCTGCCAGTCTCTGCGTCTCTCATGCATAAATAAAATCTTTTTAAAAAATGAGTCCAACTCTTAATCTTTCATCAAGCAGGCAAGTTTCAGCTATGTTCATGTAAATATTGCTCTCTTCACTACCCACCCTGAGGTCACTCCCTTCAGGGCTGACTGTCTGACCTGCTGTCGGGGACTCAGCCCTCCTTGCCCTTCCCTCAAGTTCCACCCCTCACCCATGTGCAGGCACATCCTCTCCTCTCCCACAGTGAGAAGTACTGCTTACAAGCAAGAGAAATTCACTCTAACCACCAAAGCAATGGGGATATACTGAGAGGTGAGGGTCATTCCTCATTGTGCCAAAGGGAGAAACAGACACCTGGGAAGACGGAGTCCCGGCTGCTGTGGGAATGGTGGGTACCACCTCCATGTCCTCTTGTGGCTGTCTTTGGTCACTGCTCAAGACCTGAGTGGGCCCCGCAGAGGCAGCGGGTCTGCTCCTTGACACAGTGACTGTGCCCCGGGGCTGGGGTCCTCATACTGGCCCTGGCCTACTGTGGTGAAAAAGATGGGGAAATCATTAGAACGAATGTTCGAGGCACTATCCTCAGGAAGGGTGTGTGAGGGCCATGAGGTTCAGAGCAGCCAAGTAAAATGCCCAAGGTCACACAACAAGGAAATGGTGATGTATTATTCTTTCTATGGATTGCTCCATCAATTTGCCAATATTTTGTTGAGGACTTTTCTGTTCATGGGGGGATAGTGGTTTGCAATTTTCTTTTCTTATAATATCCTTTTCTGGTTTGGCATCACTGGTATCCTGGGTCCATGAGATGATCTCAGAAGTATTCCTGCCTCTATTTTCTAAAAGATTTTCTATAATACTGACTTTAATTATTCCTTAGGTTTTTGATAGAATTTACCAAATGAAGCCAGCCAGGCCCGGAGTTTTCTTAGTGGGAAAGTTATAAATTCAATTTGTTTCTTATAATTTTTTTTTTTAATGATAGTCACACACACACAGAGAGAGAGAGAGAGGCAGAGACATAGGCAGAGGGAGAAGCAGGCTCCATGCACCGGGAGACCGACATGGGACTTGATCTCAGGTCTCCAGGATCGTGCCCTGGGCCAAAGGCAGGCGCCAAACCGCTGCACCACCCAGGGATCCCTGTTTCTTATAATTTTGAAATAATCACAAACTTAGAGAAAATCTAGACATACATTTGTGAGAAAGTTGCAAAACTGACACCACATCACCCCTGAAGATTTTGGCATGTATTTCCTACAAACAAGGACTTTTCCCCACACACAACTGCAGTGCATCCTTGAAAATGAGGAAGCTGTCATGGATGTAGAGCTGACACCTGGTCCTCTGGCTTGTACTCAAGTCTCATCTATTATAACACCCTGCAGAGTAAAAGGTACTCCATGTCTCCTCTCCAGTCCCTGGGTACTTTCCAACACCACAGCCAGCTGTTTGTAGAACATGGAAGGCCCCTCATCTGGATCATCTGACATGTCCTCATGCGTAAAGTCGTGTGTCTTTGGCAAAACATCTTGAGGTAATGCTGTGCCTATGTCCTTGTAGGAGGCACACAAGTTCTCCTTGTACTACTGACAATCACGCACTGAAGCTGGGATCTCCCACAGTCTCCACCATGATGATACTCTTTCTCCTTTGAAATTACTAAGCATTTTGTAGGGACATACTTTCCAACTATATAAATACCCCCTTCATCATAGAATTTTCGATGTAATCACTTATGTATTTATATCTGTAATATGATTTCCTATTTTACTGAGTTAGTCCGTTCTCTCACTGTTTCTCTTGACATTCAAACCATATCAGACTTGACCAACATGAGGCCCTCCAGGCTGGCTCCTGTATCCCTGTAACATGCCTCCAGTCTGTGAGCCCCTCCTTGCTTTTTTGGCACAAGATGCTCCAGGCTTCACCTTGTAATTTTCCTAACATGGCCCTGGAATCATGGAGCTCTGGTTCGTTTGTAGAAGCCAAGACCTGGGATCATTGTTATTGGATGTTATAGACAGTGACTATCTATCTATTATCTATCTACTATCTATCTATCTATCTATCTATCTATCTATCTATCAATCATCTATCTTCATCATGTATTACTTATTATATACCTTATTATACCTTATTGTATTAGTATACCTCAGTACCAATTTCTAGATTAATGTTGTTGTGGGCAGAAAACAGAGAGTATGAGGCTCACTTCTCTGCAGAACTCCAGTTTCTGTCTCCCCAGGTGCTGGAACTCACTGCTTATCATTTGCTTCCTATCAGCCCCATTCTGCCCAATTTCTCAGCCCTGAAACAGCAGGTGCTTTGAGGGGAAGCAGCAGGAAGTCAGACTCACTGAAGTCTTAGGATTCAGGCCCCTCGTTTATTTGTTTTTGTGTATAAAGCATTTTTATTTAAACTCTTAATATAACAAGGACAACAAAAGAGCAAATGAGGGAGTTTATAGTTTGGGAGTTGATGCTGGTTCATATCAGAGGAAAGTCAGCCAACTGTGGGCACAGGTTTTGAAAATTCTTCAGACCTTGAGACTCAGACACTATGCCCTTTTCATGTCCACTGGAGCCACATAGCTAAAGTGCTGTATGTTCCGTCTTTGTCTCCTTCAGATGCCTCTTCCTATCATATTCCTTGGCTCCATGACAAGCAGGTCCTGCATCCCTCCCGCCTGGGTTATTCTTTCTTTTTTTTTTAAGATTTATTTATTTATTTGAGAAACAGAGATTGTATCCACAAATAGGGGGTAGGCAGAGGCAGAGGGAAAGAATTTTCAAGCAGACTCCCTAATGAGTGTGGGGCTAGACTCGGAACTCGATCTCAGGACCCCAAGATCATGACCTGAGCCAAAATCACCAGTTGAACACTAAATCTACTGTTGGACATTGAACCAGGCTGAAAGCACCCTTCCTGGGTCACTTTCTAACCAAAAACTCCAGGCTGGGTAACTTTGCCGTGCGTTTCATGTCAAAATAACACAAACTTATATCCATTTATCCAGAGAAAGGGAAGGAGAGAACATTTCCAATTCAATATCTGAGGCTAGCAAACCTTGATACAAAAGCTTCACAGAGGCATTAAATAAAAGGGTAATGAAAGTCAAATCTATAATCACTAAAGAAAACATTACAAAACTATATGATATAAAATGCTATCAAAGTACCAAACAGTATTAAAGGGTAGTACAGTGTGATCAAACAGACTTATTCTAGAAAAGCAAGATTGATTTAGCATTCAAAAATCTACTTAAGTAATTAACCATATCTATAGAACATATGATCATGTCAGTGGAGGAAGAAACATTATTGTATAAAATTAAAAATCCATTCATGATAAAAAGAAAAAACTATGAATAGAAGTATATTTACTTAACCTGTTGATGTGTCTTCAAAACACTCAAACCAAACATCATGCTTGATGGTGAAGTCTAAAAAATCCTTCTCCTGAGGTTTGGAGCAAAATACAAATGGCTGCTCACACCATCCCCATTCAGTGATGGGCTGGAGATGCCACCCAGACTCAATAAGACAAGAAAGAGAAAAGTAATGAGACTGGAAAGGAGTAGATAAAGATGTCATTAGTTATTGATTACATCATATGAACACTAAAAAAATCCAAAGAAGTCTATGAGAAACTACTATGATAATAATCAGAGTTACTTGACACAATTTTATATTTCTAAACAACAGCAACAATTGGGAAATTAATTATTAAATGACATCATTTATAATTGCTTCAAAAATACCAAACACTTGGGAAAAGATCTAATAAAGTATATGCAAAAATAAAAACCTGAGTGTTTGGAGTGCCTAGGTGGCTCAGTCAGTTAAGTGTCCAACTCTTGATTCTGACTCAGGTCATGAATCTCAGGGTCGTGAGAGGAAGCCCCATGTCAGATTCCCTGCTCAGCACAGAGTCTGCTTAAGATTCTCACTCTCACTCTCCCTCTGCCTCTCCCTCCATCCGCACCCTCTCTCTAAAACAAATAAATAAATGGATAGATGATTGTAAAACATTATTGAGAGGCATAAAGAAGACCAAAATAAAGACAGATATGGCTTATCCATGGATTAGAAGACTCTATTATAGGGGCAGCCCGGGTGGCTCAGTGGTTTAATGCCACCTTCAGCCCAGGGTGTGATTCTGGAGACCCGGGATCGAGTCCCACATCAGGCTCCCTGCATGGAGCCTGCTTCTCCCTCTGCCTATGTCTATGCCTCTTCCTCTCTCTGTGTCTCTCATGAATAAATAAATAAAATCTTTTAAAAACAAAAGACTCTATTATAAAATGTGAATTCTTCCCCCAAATTATCTATAGAATCTAACAATCCCATTCAAAATTCCAGCACATATTGTGGAAGTCAAGTTAATTAAAAAATGTATATGGAAATGCAAGACTAAAATAGCAAATACAATACCAAAGAAGAATAAGAAAGATGATTTACCAGATATTAAGACTTACTAATTAAAAGCTACAGAAACTCAGACAGTATGATATGAGCATATGATTAAACAAATAGATCAACAAAACAGAATAGTGTTTGGTGAGTACAACCACTTTGGAAAATTATTTAGCAGAATCAGGTAAAACGGATCATATGCAGATTCTATGCTCCACAACTCCCCCCTCTCCTGAGCATGTAACTGTGGCAGGTGGAATGATGGCACCTCAAAGATGGCCACCTAATCCCCAGCATCTGTATATATATTCTGCTACATGCAAAAAATAATTAAGGTTACAGATAGAATTAAGGTTACCTTATCAGTTGACCTTGAAATAGGGAAATTATCTGGAATTACTCAAGTGGCTCCAATCTAATGAGATGAGTCCATAGAGAAGGAAAGCAGAAGAGTCTGTGAGAAGCACTGGACTCACCATTGCTGGCACTGAAGATGGAGGAAGGTGTCACAAATCAAGACATGTGAGTGGCCTCTGGAGCTGGGAATGGGGGCACCTGGGTGGCACAGTCAGTTGAGCATCTGACTCTTGGCTTTGGCTCAGGTCATGATCTCAGAGTCATGAGGTCAAACTCCGCATTAGGCGCCACACTCAGCACAGAGTCTGCTTTGGATTCTCTCTTCCTCTCCATCTGCACCTCCTACTTATTCTCTCTCTCTAACAAATAAATAGATGAAGAAGGAAGAAGGAGGAAGGAAGGAGGAAGGAGAAGAAAAGAAGAAGAAAAGAAGAAGAAGAAGAAGAAGAAGAAGAAGAAGAAGAAGAAGAAGAAAAAGAAGAAGAAGAAGAAGAAAGAAAGAAAGAAAGAAAGAAAGAAAGAAAGAAAGAAGAAAGAAAGAAAGAAAAGGAAGGAAGAAGGAAGAGGAAGGAAGAAGGAAGGAAGAAGGAAGGAAGAATGAAGAAGGAAGGAAGAATGAAGGAAGAAGGAAGAAGGAAGAAGGAAGAAAGGAAGGAAGGAAGGAAGGAAGGAAGGAAGGAAGGAAGAAGAAGAAGAAGAGAAGAAGGGAATGGCCCTCAGCTCATAACCAGCAAGGAAATGGGACCTCAGTCCGACAACTTGTTGAATCCTACCAACAAGCTGAATGAACAGGAAACAGCTTCTCCCCTGGAGCCTCTAGAAAGAAATAAAGCCCTGCTAACCACCTTAAGTCTAGCCTGGTGAAACCTGTATTAAACCTCTGACTCCTTACAGAACTCTAAGAGAACACATTTGTGTTGTTTTAAGCCACCAAGAAATTTGTTACAACAGCCACTGACAATTAATACAACAGAGCAAGCAAAAAACATTACATATTCAACCACAGTCCACCCCTCGGTTCCCGAGTATGCATGCAGATTTGCATACACATGTACACACACCCTTTCCCTAACTAATTATTCCAAAGACTGCACTTCTCATAATGCAACAATCCTTCTTTCAATCACAAAAAACTCCTCTTCCTTTGGAAGATGGCTCAGGACTGGATCCAAGTAGATCATACTGCAACAAGCTGAAAACCTGGAGGTGCTGTACATGCATCATGGAAGGTGAAAATGTTCAGTTTCATGATCTTGCAACCATGGATTTAACAGTTACCCAGATATCTAACCTAATCAAGGAAGGAAAACAGAGCAATCAGAATAAAAACTCTCTTTCAGAAAAGGAAATGTAAATCCAGTCATCAGTGGTCTGAATAACACATCACACCCCTCTGGATAGGGAGAAAGTGACGTCCTGCTCAATGGACAGCTTGGCTGGCTGGGTTCCCCCTGCATGGAAGACTTGGTTTCTGCTCCCTTCTGTTCTCTGTGGCCCTACTAAAAGGGTTATTGCCCGGGGACAGCATTCTGAGGGTGGAGGTAACTATCCTGGAGGTGGCCTTGGGGACTGAACAGTAAGGCTCCTGCGCCAGGGCACCCTTCACTGACACTGTCCCAAACACTATTTTGATGCCAATTGATTGATTTCCTGAGTCCTGCCATGACTATTGGTCCTATCTCTAGTCAGTGGCTTCTGGCCCAGCCTTCTCTCTGCCTCTAAAGCAGTGGGAACAAAGAACTGGGATGGCCAGGCGGCCCCAACCAGTCCGAGAACACCTCTCAGGCCCCAGGCCACCACCCCACCCAGATTTATGGTAGAGCCAGAGGCACAGAGGCCTTCAGCAGCAGCAGGCATATCAAGAGTGGTTTGGGGGGCAGGATCCCCCGATCCTCCAGGCTATCACATCCCGGCTTCCAGAATACCACAGTTTGATGATCCCATCCCTAACGCTGCCATGGGCCAAATAATTCAGCTTTTGCAATTCAAGAAGGTAGACAATTGCTGAATTGTAAGTGGCCCTGGTCCTCTGCACTCTTAAATCTCAGACTTTCCAGCTGGCAACTTCCTGCTGTCCAATCTGCAGGACTGAAACGAAATGCATCAGTTGTGCACTGCCTCACTGATGGCCTCAGTAAAGAGCCAGCACACTAACAATGTTGGCTCCTCCCCACAGGTGCTAGGCACCAAGACCCAGTGCCCTTGCTAACAGTGAGCAGAGCATGTCCAATCATACAATGAAACACACACCCTGGTTCTTTTAGGAAGCCTATACGGTATAAGCCTATACCCTTTATCCAATTAATTATTACCAAGTTTTCCTTGTTGTAAAGTCCAAAGGGTCCAGTTTAATACTCACATTATCCACATCATCTGTTTTTAAAAAATATGCAGAGAAAAAACACTAGAGGACACCATGGACAGGGAAATTAGGCAATACCATTGAAACTCAAGTGTTTCTAGGAATAAAGATGCCACTAAATTAGCAGAAGTCTTAAAAGTCTTTTTTTGAGAAAAGATTGTAAAAGACTTAGAGACCACTTTTTCAGCCCCCATTACATTAGAGATAAAGAGGCTGTGGCGCATGGATCCCTGAACCTGCAGCACTGGCCCTTAAGAACTAGGCTATGATATGCATTCCCAGATTTTGTTGGAAACGGCCTGGCCTCTGCATCACCCGGGAAGAGAAGGAAGAGGGAGAGGAACCCAGGAAGAAGTGCGGTCTCTGTGGCACCACCATGACTCTCTTACTTGTCAGGGGGGTCTCCACCTATGGCTGTGGAGGGACTGCAAAGGCGCTGCTGGGGGGATGGGCAGGAAACGCTTCCCTTCCTCCACCTTCAGCCCGGGCCCTAGACCCCTCCGACTGCAGTTCACAGTTGGCCAGGTGCTCTTCTGACGTCTGCAAACACTTGGGAGTAAGCTGCTCTCAGGACTGGGCCCCGTGTTTCTTCCTCCACTTCTCGAATCAACTTCATTAAACTCAAGGAAGGGGTCTGATGTGCAAAGGAAAACACCGAGATGCCTATCACGCCTCCTGGAGCATGTACAGTCAGTCACTAATGTATCGTATTACTGGTGTCTTTTAAGTGCCCTTGATTATTTTCATTCTATGATCAGTTAAAATAAAAGCACTCCTACGTCATCCCCATACCTGAGGGGTGCGAAGCCTACTCTTCAGGAGCCTGAAGAACCTGGAGCATCACACATGCAGCGGGCACAATGGCAGAGCGGCTCTTGGGCACACGCACACGAACACGCACTCGCACAGGCCCCCGCTTGGGCGCTCCCGGCTCCACCAGCAGCCACCGAAGAGCGGGGTACACCCTGCCGGGCGGTGTTCCTAACCACCGAGGAGCTGGGGTACACCCTGCCGGGCGGTGTCCCTAACCACCGAGGAGCTGGGGTACACTCTGCCAGGAGGTGTCCCTAACCCGCAGAGCCCGGGGACCCGGCAGACCCCGGGGGACCCCGCAGAGCCCGGCCGGAGTCCACAGGCTTCAGAGCGCTTCCCCAGGGACGCGGAGACCCAGAGCAGCCTCCAGGGGCGCAGGGTTCCTTCCCAGCACCTGGAGGCAGGTTTGTGAGAAATTTCCAAAGCCTCTAGAAGTACCGATCCTAATTCTGCGTAAAGTGCCGCGATCGAGGCCATGTACAAAACGGCAAATGGCCCATGACACCATGTGTGAAATGTCCAGAATAGCTAATCCAGAAAGTAGATGAGTAGTTGCAAGGGAGTGGGAGAGGGGAGGCGACTGCTACCGGGTGAAGGGTTTCCCTGGCCTGATGGAAAAGTTCTGGAACCGGATAGCGGTGATGGTTATACAGCATCCAGAGTGTACTTAATGCCACTGAATGGTAAAAATGGTAACATTTATGGTGTGTGTATTTTACCACAAATATATATATCATAAAACTTCGTGGTAGGGGCATAGGTATCCCAGAACCAGCTCATCAGAAGTTATTTTTCCAGGGCACGGAAACCAGTCATCACTGGTTAATTGAAAAAGATGTTTAAGCACTGGGTGTTATTCTGTATGTTGGTAAATTGAACACCAATAAAAAATAAATTTATTATAAATAAAATAAATAAATAAATATATTATAAATAAAATAAATAAAATAAAATTTATAAAATAAAATAAAATGGGGCGAGGGGTCCCTAAGAGTGTTACACATACTGAAAATTGTATTTCTTTTTTTTTTTTTTTCAAGAGTAAAAGACATCAGCATATACCAATTTGCCCATTTTGTTCTGCTGATTCAAATCCAGGTATTGGTGGCATCATCCTGCCCTAAAAACCTCCTCAGGGCTCTGTTTCAAAGCAGTTTGTGAAGATTTAACAAACGAATCTACCCAAAGTCCTTTGAACTTAGTTACATCCTCCAGTGCCCTAATTTTTTTAAATGTAAAATGAAATCGTCCACATTTCCACATAATACAGTGATGGGACACACAAACTAATATTGTCAGCAAACCACACGAGGATGGCACAGGTTCTGCACCATGGCATCTGTTTTGTCATTGATCCCCAGGCAACCTAAGAGGTGGAGACTTCTGTTATCCTCCGGGTTCGGGCCGAGTCACCAAAGCTGGGTGGTGAGGGGGCTGCCCAACAGAGACCCGGCCCCTCTCTGTGGCTTGTTCAAAGGGGCTGGGATCTGGCTGGAGAAGACCAGGGCAGACCTCGTGGGACAGGGTCCCCCGGTTAGCAGGCTCCAAGGAGCCTTACAGGGTGGGGGTGGGGGATGAGCTATTGAGCCCCTCCTCACCCACTTGGCTGGCTTGTCCCATTTGGGGCCATTATGAATAAAGTGCTATAAATAGTCCCTAGCAGACACATGTTTTCATTTCACTCCAGTGGGCAGACAGGAATGGAATTACTAGGTCATGTTTAACATTTTAAGAAACTGAAAGCTTAAAAAAAAAAAAAAGAAACAAAGTTTTCCACTAATGGCAATTCCAGTTACTCTAAATCCCCTCCAACAATTGAGTGTCCATCTTCTGAATTTTGGCCATTTTAATATACGGGTACAAGTAATTTACTTTAATTTGCATTTTTCTGATGAATTATGATGGTGCCTATGATCTTACATGCTTTTTGGTCATTAGCATATTTTCTTTTTTTTTTTAAAGATTTATTTATTTATTTATGATAGACATAGAGAGAAGAGAGAGAGAAAGAGAGAGAGAGAGGCAGAGACACAAGAGGAGGGAGAAGCAGGCTCCATGCCGAGAGCCCGACGCAGGACTCAATCCCAGGACTCCAGGATCGCGCCCTGGGCCAAAGGCAGGCGCTAAACTGCTGAGCCACCCAGGGATCCCTGCATATTTTCTTTAATGAGGTATCTATTCAAATTATTTGCCCATTTCTAATTGGTTAGTAAAAGTCCTTCATGTATTCTGGATACAATTCCTTTCTCAGCTACATGTACTGCAGGTATTGTTTCCCATTCTGTGGCTTGCCTTTTCGGTTTTTTAATTTTGGTGAAGTCCAGTTTATTAATCTTTTTCTGCTACGGTTAGTGATTTTGGTGTCCCATCTAAGGCATCTTTGCATATTGCAGGGTCACAAAGATTTTCTCCTCTCAATGTCTGTAGGATCTAGAACTATCTCCCTTTTTTCCTTGCTGTTGGTAATTTGCTCCGCATCACTGGCCATCAGGGAAATACACATCAAAACCACAATGAGATCCCACCTCACACCCGTGAGAATGGGGAAAATCAACAAGACAGGAAACAGCAAATGTTGGAGAGGATGTGGAGAAAGGGGAACCCTCTTGCACTGTTGGTGGGAATGTGAACTGGTACAGCCACTCTGGAAAACTGTGTGGAGGTTCCTCAAAGAGTTAAGAATAGAACTGCCCTACGACCCAGCAATTGCACTGCTGGGGATTTACCCCAAAGATACAGATGCAGTGAAACGCCGGGACACCTGCACCCCAATGTTTATAGCAGCAATGTCCACAATAGCCAAACTGTGGAAGGAGCCTCGGTGTCCATCGACAGATGAATGGACAAAGGAGATGTGGTCTATGTATACAATGGGATATTCCTCAGCCATTAGAAGGATGAATACCCACCATCTGCTTCAACGTGGACAGAACTGGAGGGTATTATGCTGAGTGAAGTAAGTCAATCGGAGGACAATCATCATATGGTTCCACTCATACGGGGAA
Source organism: Vulpes lagopus (assembly GCF_018345385.1). Classification (NCBI taxonomy): domain Eukaryota; kingdom Metazoa; phylum Chordata; class Mammalia; order Carnivora; family Canidae; genus Vulpes; species Vulpes lagopus. Next base: position 25,269,962 of record NC_054834.1, read on the forward strand.
TATAAAAAATAGTGAAAGGGATTATAGGGGAAAGGGGAGAAAATGAGTGGGAAATATCAGATAGGGTGATGGAACATGAGAGACTCCTAACTCTGGGAAGCGAACACGGGTAGTGGAAGGGGAGGTGGGCGGGGGGACGGGGTGACTGAGTGATGGGCGCTGAGGGGGGGCACTTGATGGGATGAGCACTGGATGTTATGCTATATGTTGGCAAATCAAACTCCAATAAAAAAATACCAAAAAAAGAGGTAAGCCAAACAGGAACATTAAACATTTGCTTTCAATGACATTTTCTCTTCCTCAGCCACCCTAAAGGACAGCATTGCAGACTGCCCAGCTGACCGACCCATGAATCCAGGAGGAAGTGAGCATGCCTCTCCACAGGTCAATCTAGAACTGTTTTCTGAAGGAGACTTGCTTCTTCGGGTACTGTATGACATTTTCCAAATCTATCTCCTGTCAGTGGTTATGATAATAGCAGAATCGGGGCCTCAGAGGTTTTCAAAAAACATTTCATTTCAAATCTTGTTGAATTTATCTTTAATTATCAAGTCAATTTTCTGGTTGGATAAAGTATTCTATATCTATTCCTTCCATTTTTCAGACAATTCTATAACCAAAGTGCCATGTGGGTGAGAGTCACACAGGGCAGAGTCAGAAAGCCTTGATGTCCATCCCTGACAGTCACCTGCTAGTCAAAGAGCAGCCACCTCTCCCCACAAGGGTGATGCTGCAATGTGTCCTATCTGTTTCAGGAAGTGTGAGACTCAGGGGGAGGGATGTATGTGTAAATCATACCATAAGCCATCAAACACAAGAAAGGAAACAAATGTACAAAGGAAAAATATCTTTTGTGTATATGGAAATATTAGCAATATTAGCATACCATATTTCATTTTTACTACCTTTGGGCACTTGAACATTTTCTTTCTCTGAAATTTTCTATCTAAATATGATATATTGGGCAGCCTGGGTGGCTCAGAGGTTTAGCGCCACCTTCAGCCCAGGGCCTGATCCTGGAGCCCCGGGATCGAGTCCCACGTCGGGCTCCCTGCATGGAGCCTGCTTCTCTCTCTGCCTGTGTCTGTGCCTCTGTCTCTCTTTCTCATGAATAAATAAATTAAATATTTAAATAAGTAAGTAAGTAAGATATATTGCTGGTACCTTAGCAAGGAATCCAGGTTCTGGGTGGCTCAAATGTAACAGATCTTCACCTCCCAAACCAGAAGTACAAAACTTCCACAGACAGTTCAGGAGGAACATGCATCACCACTGGGTGAGTGGCCACAGAAGAGGCTGGGTCTGTTCTTTAGGAAAGAAGGGGTGGCATGAAAAATCATTGCATGTTTATTTGTATGGTAAGGGCTTATTTATCTATTGAGACAAATCATCACTTTTCTCAGAGTAACTTAAAAGTCAATCTGTGATCTCTCCCCACTCTCAAGCTGAAATAACTACATTTTTAATGCTTCAGATCTTTAAAAAAAAAAAAAGAAAGAAAGAAAGAAAGAAAGAAAGAAAAGAAGAAGAAAAGAAAGAGAAGAGAAAAGAAAAGAAAAGAAAAGAAAAGAAAAGAAAAGAAAAGAAAAGAAAAGAAAAGAAAAGAAAAGAAAAGAAAAGAAAAGAAAAGAAAAGACAACTCCAAAAGGAGTTTTCCAGGGCGAAAAATCCTGATCACGCGCTGTGGGCATGAAGAGCCCGGCTCCGAACGCTTGGCAGGAACCGGAGAAACAAAGATACCAGTGACTTTGTCTAGGAAATAAACACGATCCTGGGGTGGGAGTAAGGACACGAGAGAGCCGCGTGGGGCCAGGAGAAAGCAGTGAACTGTGGGCGGAGGCTCCACCTTCCGGCAACTCGGCCGCCGGGCACGAAGCCAGGCACCGCCGCGGGCCTCGCCAGGACCCGCCGCACGCGCTGAACCAAGGACAGAGCATCTCCGAGAAGCGCTAACCTCGGGGCTTCCCTGTTCCAACAGAACAATTACTTACGCCCCCTCTGCATGGGCCAAACCTTGTGCACATCCTGAAGGACGCCTCATCCCCCAGGGCAGTCTCGGGTCCAGGCTCCCAGGCTGTTCCGGGGGCTCCCACGAGGCTCGCAGGGCGGGGGCAGAACGGACACGGCCGCGGCCGCTCCGCGGAGCACAGGACCGGGCGGAGGCCTCCGCGGGGCCTCGGCAGGACGGAGGCGCGGGGCCCTCGGCGTCCGCGGAGCACGTGGGGCCCAGAACCACGGAGCCGGGGGGGGAGGCGCCTCCGCAGCAAGCGCAGTGGGTCCCGATGCCGCCGCTCTCGTGCGTCTGCGCTGGTTCCGCGTCCCGGTAACCGGAGCGAGGCCCCCGCACAAGCCGCCGAGCCCCCGGGGCCGCCCTCGCGCTCCAAGCCCTGCCGGCGGCAGAGGAGACCCGCAGGGCCTGTCCGCAACAGGCGGCCGCGACCCCCACAGCCGAACCCCAACACCCGCAGCACGTGGGACCTGCGCTGGAGGGAAACCGGCCCCGGAGGACAGGAATGGAAGGAAAGTCGAGGCGGCCCGCGGGGGGTCGGGGGCGTCGGGTACGGGGGGGGGGGGCGCCCGCCGGGGACCAGCGTGGACCCGGCACGGACACGCCCGCGTGTGCTCCCGAGAGCTCCGGGTCCCGAGGACGGGGACGGGGCGGGAGGACGGGCCGGGCGCGCCCCTCCGGGAGCGGGGAGAGGCCGGGGCAGCCGCGGGGACACCGAGGGCGCCGCTGCGGCACCGCCACACCGCGGGGGCCCGGGGCGGCCGAGGGGCTCCTCGGGGGTCCGCGTCCGCGGCGTCGGCCCAGGTCAGCGGTGGCCGGTCACGCGGCCCCGGGCAGGCGCACGCGGGGAGGGGCCCCTCCGGCGGCTCAGGCTGGCCCCAGCCCCCCGCAAGCGGCCCCGGCGTGGTCGGTGCCGGGCACGCGGCCTCCAGCCCCGGGAGGCTCCGGCGGCGGCGGCGCAGCCACGGGGACAAGCCACGGCCTGGCCGTGTGGGGCGCAGGGAGCCGCGGGCGGGGCGCGCCTGCACGGCGGGGGGGGGGGGGCTCACCCCTGCGTCCCCGAGGCCGAGGCCAGGGCTCCCCCGACGGGCCCGGCTCCAGGCCCGTGTTTCGCAGCGAGGACACGCGCCGCCCCACAGGGACGCGGAGCACGACGCAGAGCCACGGCTCGACCCCCGGGGCGCCCCGGCGCCGAGGAGCGTGGAGGTCGCGGCGGCTTCGGCCTACCTGCAGGCGCGGTCGGCACCGCCACGTCCGGGTCACGCGGGGCCACGCGGGGGGCAGGGCCGGGCCGAGGCCACGGGCGGGCACAGGGGGTCGTCCAGGAGGCCGGAGGCAGACGGAGCCGCGGGACGGGCGCGCCACGGGCTCGGGGCCCAGGTGCCGCCACCCGCCAAGCTCGAGGGGAGGCCGCGTGCTCCCTCACGCAGCCCCCGCGGCGAGGCCTCCGAGCTGCTCCGCCGCCCGGCCGGAAGCCAGGGCTCCACGGGGCCTCCGCCGCCTCCCCTGCTGCTGCCCCGGAACCGGAACCGAGCAGAGGAGACCTCGCGGGAACTGCCGTCGGGACAGCCTCAGGGGGAAAGGCGGCCTCGCCCGGCCCAGGGCAGCAGGAAGCGCCGAGACTTCCGGGCGGGCCGCCGCCACGCTCAGCCAATGAGAAGCCGCCCCATCCCCTGCAGCCAATGAGAAGCCGCCGCCACACGCAGCCAGCGAGAAGCCGCCTCCGCCCTCCAATGGGCTTTCCTTCCATACAGCCCCGCCCACCCCCTTCCATATAAAAGAGTTTCCCGCCCGCTGCTGCTCCTGGAGAAACCCGGTTTGCTGGTAAAATAACCGCTTTATCTTGCAAGGTCAACGCTTTCCTGTGAATCCTGCAGCCCTGCCTGGGAAGCGGAGAGCCCAGCAGGGGACCTTATCTTACCCCTCACGGATCCAGGTGGCCCCTCGCCGCGGAGGCCTGAACACTGTGACCTGCCCTAGGTCACTAAGATCCATCTGTGTGGGCTACGGGGCCCGGAAGCAGCCAGTAAGGAATTTTGTTCTTCAAAGCCCGTTTGTGATTGCTCAGAAGCCAGTTTCCATCAGATGTTGACTTGGGCGTCGCAGACTGTGACCGTCCCGTAGCCGACGCGTGTCCCCAGGAGTGGCCCGGCCGGCCCCGGCCGCTCCCTCCACTGAGCTGCGCCGCGTCAGGTTGTACTTGAGGGAAGTGCAGGTAGTTTCGGGTATTTTCTGCGGAGTTTCATGAATATGCTCTTGCGACGACCTAATGTGAGTCTTCTGTGATCTGCCGGTCACCGTAATGTGTGGTCATGCTACATTACCAGGCCTGTAAAATGTACGGACTGTAAGAAAGAAATCCTGAAAAGATGCCAGACTAATGCTATGTTCATGCATTTTTACTGAAAAGTTGCACTGGCTCATCATTCCATGGTTGAATGGAGGCATCGTTCAAACTTATGAAATGACTATTCACGACTCAGAGTATTTTCTGGCAAGAAAAACAATTATTCATTCAACAAGTATTAGTGTTGGAGGTGGTAGGTGCATCACTGAAATCCTGCCCTGCGGAGGCCTCTGTCCTAGAGCAGGTGGGGATGCAGAAGGAACAGCTGGCTTGTTGACGAGACCACCGAGGAAGCGGACGACTTCTATCTACAGAGGAAGTATAAGGTGCACTTGGAAGATGCGGAAAAGAATTTCAACAATACAGTTTTACCAACACAAATTCAAATTGTTATGTAAGATTTTTATATGGAAAATCAGCATAATGTTTTAATAGGCTTATCTATATTTATATATGTAAACATGCAAATTCTTAATATTTAATAGGTTTTTTCATTGTGTACTTTTATTGATGAAAACATCTACACATACACAGAATAGAGCAGTGGACTTCACACATGTCACCCAGCTTTGGCAATCATTAGCATTTTGCCGTACTTGTTTCACTGATCTTCAGTTTTCTTTTTGCTGGAGTAACTTCAAAGAAAAACCTAAACGCATCATTTCACCTGGAAAACCATCAGTTGCATTTCAAATAAAAAAGGCATTTTCCGGGGCTCCTGGGTGATTGTCTGACTCTTGGTTTCAGCTCAGGTCATGGTCTCAGGGTCTTGGGATTGAGGTCAGACTCTGCCCTCAGCAGGGAGTCTGCTTGTCCTTCTCCATGCCCTTCCCCATGCTCTCTCTTGCTCGCTCACTCACTCTGGCTGTCTCTCAATAAAATCTTTTAAAAGAAAAGACATTTTCTTACTTGTGGCATTTTCACACCTATGAAAATTCACCATGATTTTTTTTTAAGATTTATTTATTTATTTATTTATTTATTTATTTATTTATGATAGACATAGAGAGAGAAAGAGGCAGAGACACAGGAGGAGGGAGAAACAGGCTCCATGCTGGGAGCCCGACGCAGGACTCGATCCCAGGACTCCAGGATCGTGCCCTGGGCCAAAGGCAGGCACTAAACCGCTGAGCCACCCAGGGATCCCCTCACCATGATTTCTTAACGTCAGTTTGTGCCTATTTCAAATTTAAACTTGCCATTTCTGAAAAAGAAAATGTTCTTCCACAGTTGGGTTTTTTTTTTTTTTAGTTTATTTATTCATGAGAGATACTGAGAGAGAAGCAGAGACATAGGCAGAGGGAGAGGCAGGCTTCCTGCGGGGAACCTGATGTGGGACTCGATCCCAGGACCCCGGGATCATGTGCTGAGCCAAAGGCAGACGCTCAACTACTAAGCCACCCAGGGGTCCCTTGACAGTTGGTTTTATTCCCATCAGGACTCAAACGTGGTGCACACGCTGTATTTTGTTCCTGTGCCTCCGAGACCTCTCTCTCAGCCCACCCTCTCCGAGTGGAGACAGGATCTGTGCTGTCACTGCCACAAGTGACTGAGCGGTGTATCCATCCCCCAGAATTCCCCAGTTGGGACCTGGCGTCTGTGGACTGCTGTTTCACTAGACCTTCTACCTGCAGAGTAGAAGTTAGCTCTAAATGTTTGACTAGATGCAGGATCCTTTTTGTTCAAGAATATTTTAAAAACCAAATATATATATTTTTTAAATGAATGACACTTGTGATGGTTAATTTTGTGCCAACTTGGCTAGGCCTATTTAGTCAAACATTGTTCTAGATTTCTCTGTGAAGGTATGTTCTAGGTGTGATTAACATTTAGATCATTAGACTTTGAGTAAAGCAGACGAGGCTCTCCAGTGTGATGAGCCTCATGCAGTCGGTTGAAGGTCTTAGTAGAGATGAGACTGACCTCCCTGAGAAAGGGGATTCTGATGGCAGACGACCTTGACCTTCGGACTCAAGCTGCAGCATGACATCTCCTGGGTCTCCAGCCTGCGGGAGAGAGGCACGATCCACATATACAGATAGTGACCACAAGGATGAAGATAGAGACGCTGTAGATCGAGAGAGATGACATGGGTAGCACACGTAAATCCTATTGGTTCTGCTTCTCGGGAGAACCCTGACAAGACAGTACTTCTTAAGGGAGAATATTTCAGGAAATACAGCTCCCCAAAATATAAAAAGGGCAACATGAAATGTCAAATTAACAAAAAATAATGCTGAAAATATTGAAGTTATGCTTGCCTCCAGTTTCTCTCTTCTGTGTTCAAACTGAACTTTGATGAATTTCAGAGGTGAGTGTTGCTCTTGGATGGAAAAGAGTAGATTGTGGCCGGTTACAATCACCTTTTCCTAGTTAGTTTACACATCATTTAATATTAATTATGTTCTGGCACATTAAAAACAAACACATTTATTCCTGATAGGGCCCCCACTCAACCTCCACTTTTATGTATTTTTTAATATGTAGCCCATTTCTTTTTTGTAAAATTGGCACTAATACCTATTTTGGGATGCTGCATAAAGTCTGGCCCAAAATAGCAATAAATGTCAATGGTCATTATCACCAGCATCACCACCATTTGCTTTGCTCTGAGTCCACGTGGAGCTCCTCGCACGGCAGAGAATGCATTTGCTTCCAGGGTGAGTTAATGAAATGACATTTTAAAAGTGGGACTCATTTCCCAGGCCTCACTTAACAGTACTCCCAGCTGATACGGCCCGTCTCCCCCAAAAGCCGACCCTTTGCTTCCCCCAGAGGTCCCAGCTCCTCCTGCATTATTCACGGCCCTCTGGGCTGTGTGCAGTGGAGCAGAACAGCTCAAATGAGGTTCGTGCATTAGGGAGAAAGCTGCAGGGCAGTGAAGAAGCCTGCCCATCCCTGCCCCTTCCCAACCCACAAGGGGCCTTCTTTTAACACACCCGAAGTCACCATACAGTGCTTGTCACAGAAACCCGATTTGCTGGTAAACCATTTCTCGTTTGCTCAGAAGCCAGTTCATCAGATGTTGATTTGGGCTTTGCAGACTGTAACCCACCCCCTGGGTTTCCTGACAAAACACCATTTTATAGATGACACGTGTCCCAAGGAGCAAACCCCGGGCTGGACACCCAGGCGGCCTCCCTTTATTGAACTGTGCCGCGTGTCAGGTTGTACTTGAGAAAAGTGCAAGATCTCTTTGAATATTTTCTGCGGAGTTTCATGAATATGCTTTTGCGACGACTTAATGTGAATCTTTTGTAAGCTGCCGGTAATCTTAATGGGTGATCATACTATATTATCAGGTTTGTAAAATGTATGGACTATAAAAAATTCTGAAAAGACGCAAAACTAATGCTATATTCATGCATTAATTACTGAAAAGTTACACTGGCTCATCATTCCATTGTTGAAGCATCGTTCAAATTTATGAAATGACTATTCACGACTCAGAGTATTTTCTGGCAAGAAAAACAGTTATTCATTCAACAAATATTAGTGTTAGAGGTGTTAGGGTACATCACTGAAATTCTGCCGTGTTGAGACTTCTGTCCTAGAGCAGAGATGGGAATGCAGAAGGAACAGCTGGCTTATTAATGTAACAACTGAGGAAGCAGACGACTTTTATCTTGGATACAGAGAAAGTATAAGGTGCACTTGGAAGATGCTGAAAAGAATTTCAACAATACAATTTTAGAAAGCTCAATAAAGGCAATAAATAGACAAACAGACGGATGGATGGACAGATGGCTGGCTGGCTGGAGTGTGTCTCTTGCAGATCCCAACACAGTTCCATGTAACTGATCCTCGCCACATCCTTGTGATGTGAGCAGGGAAAGTAAAGTCCCCTTGACAATGAGGCAACCAACGCAAGACCCTGGCAGGATGGAAGTGGGTGTCAGTTTTCACAGTAAAGTGCAGTTTATCCTGGTTACCTCTCACCACGGTGCGAAGTTGAGGACAGGTGTCTTGTGTCAGGTCACTATTTCCTGCACGAATACTGTATGGACAATTTCTAAAGAAAAAAATTTCTATCTCACTATGTCAACCTAAATTATCATATACCTTAAATATAGGTTAGTGTAAACTCCAAGCAAATGCATAAACTGACTTTAATAGAGCCCTATGCCAGTGCCTCTGGCTGCCACCAGCACCTGGGGCAGGGCTCCAGGGGGGACTCTCCCCGCCGGCGGCCCCCCACCCCTTGCTCAGTCCAGGCCAGGCCCCAGGCTCCACTTGCTACTTTCCGCATTTCCTGTGGAAGCAGAGCGGCCAGAGAGACCAGCTGGGGGCGGGACGCAGCAGCCATCCCAGGGGGCTTCTCTCCACGCAGGGCCATCGAAAGGCCGAGGTGCTGAGCTTCAGCTCCCCAGGGGCAGCGAGCAGACGGACCAGGGCAGCCCAGCACCCAGGCGCCCGGCGCATCTGGGCCGAGCCTTGGCTCCCTCCTGCCCTCTGCTTGCCACCCTCCCCCCTGCTGGGACGGCGGCCCGGTGTGTGCCCAGGGCAGGGGCGCCTGCAGGCCTCCCGGGGCGCAGCAAGGGGGACAGGGCCGGGAGGCTGCGGGGCAGCGGGCCTGGCCCAGGCACCACTCCCCCTGGCCCCCCCGCAGGCTCCCCGGGATGCACCGGCCTCATTCCCCCTCGGTCTCCCGCTCCTGCAGTGCCTGCCATGTGCCAGGCCCCGTGCTGGCCTCAGGGGGGAAGGCTGGGAACCGCTCAGAACCTGAGCTGGCCGGGCTGCGGTGGCCAGAGGCTGGAGGCTGGAGGTCGGAGGCTGGAGCCTACCCTCAAGGGCCCCGATGCCGCAGCAGGGGCAGCAGGCCGCGCTGCACGCCCACAAGTCGCCCCCACCCAGTCTGGGCCCTGGGCATCGCCGCATGTGGGCACAACACGTTTTGTAAAAAACCAGACAGATGCAGGTCAGTCGAGGTCTCCCTGTTGCAACAATGACCTTTCCTGAGCCTCCAGGTCCACCATGGGGTCAGCTCCGGGGTGCAGAGGGTGTGGGGTCGGGCCGGGGGGTCGGCCTGGGGCTACTCAGGAGGCTGCTCCTCCCACCCCCCCCACAGCGGGGGCAGCCCCAGTAAGCAGATACCCCTAAAGCCACCCCACCCCGAGCACAGGCCAGCTGCCAGGCCTCCAAGGGGTGCCGGGATGGGGGCTGGCAAGCTCGTGGCCCTGTGAACAGCGCGGGGTGGGGCTGTGCCACAGGAGTGCCAGGTGCCCCCACAGGTGCCCCTGACATCCCCTGTGGCCCCCCATCATTCAGGGGTCCCCGATATCCCCTGCCACCCCCCCCATCATTCAGGTGCCCCCGACATGCCCTGCAGCCTCACCCCCCCATCATTCAGGAGCCCCTGACATCCTCAGAGGCCGGCTCCACAGTGGGGGTTCCATCCCAGCACAGGGATGTCGGGGGTCACAGCAGGGCCCCACAATGTGACTGCATTGCAGATCGGGGCCTTAAGGACATGGGTCAAATTAAGCCGCCGAAGTGCAGCTGTGTCCTCGGAGGCCCGCTCCCTCCCTTGGTGGCTGCCTGAGGGGACGAGGAGGCACAAGCGGCCGAAGCATCGGGGCTGAGCAAGCAACACGGCTGCCCGTGCCGATCCCGGCGACATGGTGGCCTCCACAATCATCTGACAGCATGACGCACATTCAAGTCCTTGTGACCTCAGGGGAGTGAGATCACTCAGGTCGTCCTCTGAGCACAGTGACATTTAGCTAGAGATTAATAATAAAAAATACCTAGAAAATTCCACCTTTGGAAATTAACCCACAATTTCTAAATAGCCCTGGGACAGCAGAAGAACTCATAATGGGAATTAGAAAATACTTGGAACCGGGAGATACTGAAAATAAATCAAAATATGCTGTTGCCACCGCAGCAGCTCTAAAGGAGAAAGCAAGGGTGCACGCAGCGGGAGAGGAAAGAAGCTGCAACTCCACTGCCGGAGCAGCCACCCCTGGGGACGCGAATCCCGAGCCTGCCCTGATGGCCCAAGAGAAACCAAGGCGGGGGGCGCTGAGCTGTGTGCCAGGGCGAACGACAGAGCCATAAACGGAGACAGATTCCTTCCACCGGACGCAGCAAGTGTATCCTTAAGGAAAATAATGTCCAATCGGACAAAATAAAACTTAAGAACTTCTGTTTATCAAAATAGAGAGAAGACTAAGCCACGGAGCAGGTGTTCGCAGAACAAGCCTATGAAGGGCTTCTAGCCAGGCCCCGCCAAGGACGGCCGACGCTGAGGACCCTGGCTCCCAGGAGCCCCACGGCGGCTGTGCACCCAAGGGAAATGCGCGGGCCCACACGAACCACCCGCTGCATCTGCCGGGGCCGGGCCCGGGAGGCCACCTGCTAGCCACCCGCTGACCATCGGCTGGGCAGGACATGGCGGGAACCCGCGGCAACACGGGGTCGGGGCTCACAGGTGCCATGAGCTGAGCGACGCCCATAGCGAGGGACAGGGCCCGGATGGCACGGCCCCAGCGGCTTCAACGGCCCGGGGGCTGGACGTCCCCCAGCCTGGCGGCCTCCCCCCTGGAGACCCGGCCCGGTCCCCAGGCAGCCGCCTTCTGCGGGGCTCTACCCCGGAAGGGCGTGAGTCTGTCCCGGGGCCCCCCTCGAGGCCTAAGCACCTCCCAAACACCTGCTCCTAATGGCCCCCCCACCGGGAGCCTCAGCCTAGGAATGTGGGCGGCACAAGCTTTGGGCTCCAGGAAGCGACCTGTGTGCCCCACAGGCCCCAGGAAGCTGCGCATCACCGGGGGCACCACCCTCGGAGGCACTGCGTGCCGGGCACTTGGAGCGGCCGCTCGCAGCCGATGGTCTCGGTCGAGTGCTTGTTACAGGGAGATGCACACCTGCACACCCGTCACTCACGTGGTTGGGATATACCGTTCATATTGCAATGTAAAGTCAACTAAAAATCAAAACAATACACACCAAAAGACGTAGACCTGCACCTACAGGCAGGGACGTTCCTTCACACCAGGTGAGAAAGGCTACAAAGCAGCACACGCGGTACGATCCCAAGCTTGCCGACACAGCACACGCGCACGGAAATGGGATACACACCAACACTCATTTCTTTAAAAATATTTATTGAGTATGTGCTATGCGCCAACACATAATTTACGTGGAAGACATCTCTACGACTGTACTATCCATGCAGAGTCCCGTCACATGCATCACTGCCTCCAGGCCCTGCACGGTTTTGGGGCGCCCATCGTCGCACGACAGGGAGGGACCCGGGCAGCAAGGACACCATGACACATGATGTGTGAACAGCCACTTTCACAGGAGTACAAGGTTGATGCGCGTGTGCCCTACGAGTTGAGATCTAGACCTAGCTTAGGGACACGGTGCCACTGACTCAGCCACGAGCCAGACTGTGGACACCTGGGGACACAGCCTACTTCTAGAGCACAGACACGGGCAGTGACAGGGGTGAGGGGTCCCTGCTGAGCCCCACACGGCACCTGTGGAGGCCCCGAGGAAGGGAGCGCGCACACACGGGGGTCCCGCCGCTGGGCAGGGGAGCTCGCGGGCCACAGGAATGTGGGCTCACATCCAAGCGCCTCTCCCCCCGGGCTCGTTCCTGCAGCACCTGCTTCCCACAGCTTCGACCGTCATCTCCAAATGGGAAAGACCTTCTCTCCAACCTGAAAACAGAGCAAATCAGTCATAATAAACTGCTTGAGTGTGACTCACACGCAGTGCCTCCTGATGACGACTCAGGATGGCACCCAAGAGCAACTTCCAGGCGGAGAAGTTTTCTTAATGACCAACATTAAGACTTTGACATAAAATTAGCACAAAACAGGTAGGAGACCAGAGGAGAACCGTCGCGTCCCCTCTGCCGTCCTGCACCAGGTGTGGGAACGGCGGCCCGGCCCGCTCTCCACTGGGACCTCCTGGACACGGGAAGGGTGGCCCCCCTGTCCTCAGACTCACCTTCCTGCCCCCGTTTCCTGTTCTACCAATAACAGCATCCACTTCCCGTGAGGAGGGTGAGAAAGCAGCGCAGGCGCGCGAGGACGAGGCCGTGGCACCCCGACCGCCACGCCCGTCTCCCAGCACCAGCGCCCAGCACCCACCCTGCGGCACGAGCCTTACTTTCTGCCATGTGGGGTCTTGTGTGGAAGTGACGGACCAGCTGAGTGCCACAGACATGTGCCTCCACCACACGGGGTTTCTCTGCAACACAACTGAGCCTGTGACCACATCTCCCGAGAGCATAGACACGGGCTTGTCCATCATAAACAGCACCTGCTTCCAGTGGGTGGTTCTGCAAGACACGGAGCACGCATCACCTCTGTGGGGCGGACCCCCAGGCTCCCCCCGCGGAGCAGACACACCAGGCCCACGGCGAGGCCTCTGTGGGCGCCAGGGACTGGGCCACAGCCCAGTGAGCACGCGGCTCTAGGCGCTCCCAGGCCCCCGCACCCTGGCACGGGGCGTCTACCGTGTCCCTGCCTGGTCCCTAGGCTGCCAATGCCCAGTTCTAGTTTCCGCAGCGCAGGAAGGCCGCTGCCCCTGGGAGTCGGGCTGGAGGGGGTGTGGCAAGTGCGACATCTGGGACAAACGGTCATGTTCCGCGCTCTCCGGGTTCTGCAGGCCCTGAGGACATGGCTCCATGGCCTGGGGGTCATGTTCAGCCCTCACATCCCTCCGGCCCCAGCCGCTGTGAGGGCCCCTGTCCCCGCGTCCCAGAGCACTGCCCGGGCTTGGCACCTGCCTGCCCCACCCCACAGTGTGCGGGTGCACGACCGCCAGGGGCCTGAGTTCCCACCCTCAACTGGCGACAGCTCACATCTGTGCGCCGGGACCGGGAAGGGCCGCCGGAGGCCTGGCCCCGCCACCTCCACGGATGCTCCGGCCAACAGCCTGGCTCCTGTTGTGCGGATGGACACGAGGCCCTGAGGACCCCCGCTGCAGCCAGTGTTGACCCGAGCAGCGTGGCTGCCCGCCCGGGCCCCAGGCACCTACTGCGCAGGCCCATGGAGGCCCCATGAAGGCAGCGCTGCGCCGGGCTGCTGGGTCCAGCTTCGAGGCAGACCGCAGCGCCCAGCACGCCCGAGCAGCGTGCAGCGTCAAAATGCTACTGCACAGAAGTGTCCCAGGGGCGGCTGGGGGCTCAGTCTGGGGAGCGTCTGCCTTCGGCTCAGGGATGACCCCGGGGCCTGGGATCGAGTCCCGCATCGGGCTCCCTGCTCAGCGGGGCGTCTGCCTCTCCCTCCCCTGCCCCCGCCCTCTGCTCATGTGCTCTCTCGCCCACTCTCTCCCTCAAATAAAATCTTTAAAAAAAATTTGTCTCAAGAAACAGTGACCTTCCTCAAGAAAGTTTTGGGGAGTTAAAAGCCCCTTTAATTCCATGGGTTGTGCTTGTATTAGACCATGGGAAGCTGAAGCAGCGTCCAGGGCAACTGAGGCAGGCAAAGTGTGCTCCGCCCATTCATGCAGGGGTCAGAGGGCAAGCAGGGCAGCCCAGGGCAGGGGCGGGTGGGGCACGGTCCCAGTCCCCCGCCGACCGCCCGCACATGCTGCTGCCTCCCCGATGGCCGCATGGCAGGGGACCTGCACCTGCTCCTCCCGGGGCAGCGGAGCCCCTGCGGGTGCTGCACAACACGGGTGAAACGGGCCTGTGCTCAGCACCAGCTGAGGCTCGTCCTCCTCCAGGCTCTGGAACCGGACACTGAACCAGGCGGTAAATCCATGCAGCATGCCGGCCTTCCTGATCTCAAAGTGCAGCTCGCCTTTCATGGTCTGTTCAGGCAACATAAGGAAGGGACGCGGCTCCCATAAGCCCGTGACAGCAGGCGGCGAGAGCTCCAGGGCAGGAACTAGCAGCTGTCCTCCGCCAGCCCCGCTCAGATGCCGCTGCACTGCCTGCCCGGCCCCACGTCTAGTCCAGTAACTGTGGATGCAACTTGCTAGTGTAGCCAAACACAGCAAACCTGTTCCTCGGGAAAGAACTACTAAAGCTGGCAGCACAAATTCACATGCTGCAGATAATCAGGAAAGGTTTCAAGCAACGTGGGCCTCATTTGCCTCATTTTCTGGCCCCATATTTGAGTGGAATCCTATTTCTTCTCAATTCTTGGCATAAAGAACCGGGCCTCTCTATACTGCGAAACTAAGTGCAGAGCCAACAGCTTAGCTCCCGGCTGAGCTCCAGGGGGTTCCAGGCACCCGCTCCCAAGCTCTGCACCTCCGAGCACACCCTTAAAATGAGACCCTCCTGAATGCACACGCGCCACCTCGTGGCAACAGGGGGAATGTAAGAGTAAGAATAAAGAATTTTGTCATCCACCGTAGCACAACTTAGAAAAAAAATTTTTAACTTGAAATCCTTGAAGAAACTAGATATAATTTATTAGAATCTCAAGATGCTGAAAATATCAAACATAAATATAAAAATGACTGATGATGTTAAAGAGGTCCGTGAAAAAATAATGTAAAAATACAAAATCAGAGCATAAAAAAGACAAGACTCAGGGAAAATCAAAGGCAAGCTTCCTCAATCTGTTTATTTGCACGGAGTCTGGTACGTGCGCTGCCCATTTAGCCTCCGGGGCTCTCACCTCCAGGTCAGTGATCTGCACGGTTCTCATGTCCAGCTGCAGGATGGTGCACAGTTCAGACAGACAGTCTTCTGGCTTCAAAATGTGGTTGTACTTGGGCTTCGAAAAAAACTCCTTAATCGCTAAAGATCTAGGGAAAAAGTCAAAGGAGTTGCTCAGAGGCGTGAACCAACAGCTCAGGTTCTGACACACACACTCGCTTTGTCTCCAGCGTGAGCAGGAATTCCACACCACCGTGTGCGGCTCGAGGGCCCCAAGGCAGGACCGGGGGTCCCTGGGGCGGCCTGCTGAGCCTGCGCCGTGTGTGAGGACACCTACGCCCTCCTCATGGGGCCTGAACACACCAACACCCTTCCCACCCAGGCTGCCCGGCCCACCCCACCGCCGTGTCTCTGGTCACCGCAGCCCCCTCCCAACACTCTGACAGGAGGTCCGTGGGAGCTGAGTGCCGGGTCACCCGCGCAGACACTTGTCTCGCGGCACAAGCAGGGTGAGGACGGTGAGATGTGCACACACGGCCCTGTCTAGGTGGCTCCATAAGAAATGCTCTGAGGCCGCAGGACTGCGGGCCACGGGCCGATCGGGGCAGCCCCCGCCCTGCGCTGGGCGTCCTGCCGCCGACATCTGCACTGCTGAGTGCTGCCCCTGGGTGCAGACGGTGGGGGGGGGGGCGGGTGGCTGTGGGGCCGGGGCCTCAGGGCTCTGCATCTCTTGCCTTCCAGGGACAAGGAGCTGCCCGGCCCCAGCCCCCGCGAGGCCAAGGTGAGAGCCCGTCCTGGGCCCCGGGCAGGACGAGGCAGGGGCTGGGGCCAGCTGTCTGCACCCCGTCCCCCAGGACATCCCCGGGCATCTCCCCAGTCCCCCGTCCCAGCGCTGCACAGGCTGCCAGAACGCACCCCACATGTGGAGCCGCAGTCCGCGGGGGGCCCTGTGCCTTCCTGGCTCCTCCGGGTCCCGCGGGGGACTGGACGCGGCCCGAGCACCCACCTCCCGCGGCTGGAGCCTCACCTGCGGCCCCCGCTTGTCCTCTTCCAGAAACTCTGCCAGGAGACCCAGCAAGCGGACAAATGGATAAAAATGCTCAAGCGATGGGACCACTACCTCCCCAGCGAGAAGGTGGGGCGCTGGGTGCGTCCGTCCTGATGGGGCTGGGGGGCCGCCCTCAGTGTCCTCCTGCCCCGTCCTCGGGGGAGCCCTGCCTGGGGAGAGTCTGCTGGGAGCCCGAGCCTCCCCAGGCCCCGGGACGGTGGTGGGGGAGCGTCAGGTTGGGGCCACGGTCCCTGCTCCTCGTGGGGGATGGGGCCCAGCTCCAGGGAGACCCAGCCTCTCTGCAGATACCTTGGAGCCGAAACCGGAACCTTCTAGATGCCTCACGCTCCCTGGGCTCCAAGGGGCTGCCCTGGGCCCCTCTCACCAGCACTGCCTTCCTCCCCGCAGCTGCGGCACCCGGTCTACAAGGAGGTCCCGCCCCAGGTGCGGGGACAGGTGTGGCTGCGATTGCTGAATGTCCACCAGGTTAAGGCCAGGAATGCCGGGAAATACCAGGTGGGGCCCTTCCACTCCCCATGGACCCTCAGTCCCCTCTCTGTCCAGGGCTGACCCCCTGTCCCCTCCCCTCCAGGCTGACCCCCCATGTCTCCTCCCCACCCAGGTTAATCCTCCATGTCCCCTCCCTGTCCAGGGCTGACCCTCAGTCCCCTCCCCACCCGGGCTGACCCTCAGTCCCCTCCCCGCCCACGACAGCAGGGCACAGGCCCTCACGCAGGCCCCGCGGGCACGGTGGGCAGTCCCGCCGTCCCCACCTCCCAGGGGAAGGAAGGAGGTTCCTGCAGGACACACTCCCATGGTGGCCCCAGGGCTCCCTGCCCAGGACGGCAGCTGCTGACAGGTCGGGGTCTGTGTCCCTGACGCCGGCTCCTCCTCCTGGGGTCTCCCCGCAGGAAATGAAGGAGGCGGCCCTGGTCTCCTCCCGGGACATCATGCAGATCGACCTGGACATCAACCGGACATTCCACAGTCACACCATGTTCTGGGACCACTACGGGGTCGGGTGAGGCTGCTGGAACTGCGGGGTTTGGGGGCCCGGGGAGGCCCGGGGGCTTCTGTACAGGGGACACGGGGTCTCTGAGGCCGGGGGGAGCGACGGTGACAAACACCACACTGCCACATGGTAGGGTGCTGGGGATGACCCCTGTGCCCCCACCCCCGGGGTCTTGGGGATGGGGAGGCCCCCACGACAGGGCCTCCAGGGGTCACCGTCTGAGCTGAACCCTAAATGGGTGAGGGGCGGCCCCGTGAAGAGCAGGGGGCTGGAGTGGGGGCGTGGGGGAGCAGTAAGGGGACCTGGGGGCCAGGGTGCATGGCCGCGGCTGAACCGGGACACATGGATCCGACAAGGGTCGGACAAGTCAGGGTGACACCCACCCTCGGTGCTTTATGTACTTCTGAATTCTGGGTATTTTATTTTAGACAATTTGCAGTTGGGCACACATAGCACACATAGCATGACGACCCCCAGATGCTGCCCCCGGTCCAGGCAGGCCCTGCGCTGAACACACGGGGCCCCAGGGACAGGGGTCACAGCAAACCCCAGACTGGGGTCGCCTTTATCTGTAGACATCTCCATGTGCACCTTAGAGGAGGGGGTGCCCTGTGTCCGCAGCCCCCCACCCCATCCCCCTCAATCACTGCCCCCACGCCATCCCCCTACATCACCCCCCACACCATCCCCCACACCCCCCCACCCCCCACCCCTACCCTATCGGTCCTGCCCCCCCCCCCACAAGGACGCAGTGCAGCTGCCCCCTGTGGGACAACCTCAGCCTTCTCGGCCACCTAGGGGTTCTCTGGACGGCCTGCTCCCATCAGAAGCCCAGGTGCCCGTAGAGTCCCCAGGAGCTGCAGGGAGGGGGAAAGGCAGGGAGCCCCTGACAGGGGGTGCAGGTGGGTGGAGCAGAGGGTGCAGCTCCCTCTGTGTGCAGCGGGCGGGGTGTGTGGGAGCCCGGGAACCCAGGGGTGACCTGCAGGGGCGCCAGGGGTGGGGCTGAGGCTTCCTGGTGGGCCGCTTGGACCGTCTCCCCACGAGAACTCGGTGCTCCTCCCTGCAGGGAACCTGCTGCCCCCCAGGACCCCCGTGGCCCTCAGAGCGTGGCCGGGTCAGGCTGACCTGTGACCCCCGGCCCAGGGGGAGCCAGCCTCCAGCAGCCTGGGCCCGGGGGCCGCAGAGCCGGGGTGCAGACTCAGGCTGCTGTGCGGGGGGCATCAGGCGGCTCCTGGCAGCGCTGAGGGGGCCGCACCCCGTATCCCCCCCCATGCTCAGATAGTGATCCCAGGGGTTTGCAGCCTGTATCGGGGTCACATCTGCACGACGTTCCCTGCTCTCCTCACGGCGGCTCAGACCTAGAGCCCGAGATGCTCTGGGATGGGCGGGCCTGGGGTCCCCCCCCCAGAGTCCAGGCAAGGGACACCTGGGAAGGCCTGGGGGTGTGCTCAGGGCCACGGATGCCCCGGCTGCGTGGGCTCAGGGCAGGGGCCACGTGGGGCTGGTGGTGTTCCCGGGACACGGGGCCAGGCCAGGGCAAGGGAGGAGAGGCATCAGGGGCTGTGGGGACCGGGGCAGGGGGAGTGCTGACTCCCAGGGGGCATACAGGGGGTGCCATTCCAGGGCTGGAGGGGGCGCTGGCAGCGCTGGGGGAACCTGGAGCTGCACACCCACGGCGGGAGCCGCTCGGAGGCATCGGACACCCCAGGGTGCACTTAACCCCCGGCACACTGCACGTGTAAGGTCGCCGCCTGTCCCCGTGCCCAGATCTGACCCCAGAGATCGGTCCCCACAGAGGGGCCCTCAGGGCGCGGGGCCTGCCGGGCGAGTGTCTGCACCTCGGCGGCCTCGCTGGACAGTGACTGACTGAGCAGAGCCCCCCGCTGACCCCCCTCCTAGGCAGCAAGCCCTGTTCCACGTGCTGGCGGCCTACTCTGTGTATGACACCGTGAGTGTCCTTGCCCCTGCCTCCTGCCCTGTGGGCAGCCTTGTCCTGAGTGCTGGTGACCAGCGGGACTCACAGTTAGGGCCCAGCTCCACAGCCCCGAGATGCCGGGGAGGGTCTCTCTCCTCCGGGATGGGCAGGGGACGGGGTGCAGACCTCCAAGGGGAGGCAGGGCCTGTGTGCCTGAGGGCCGGGGCTGCCCGGGGCCCCCGCGTGCACCGCGGCCGTCCTAGAGCTCGGGTCTGGACCCTGACAGACGGCACTACTGACGAGAACCCAGGCAGGGAAGGCTCCCACTCCCCTGAAGAGCACGAGGCTGAGGCGCCCAGGAGGCCACCCCCTTCCACCGCGCATTCCAGAAGGGTCCCCGAGGACCCCAGCTCACACGCTCCCCGGCCCCACGGGGTGTCCTGGCCCAGCTCCCCTCATGGGACCTGCCAGGAGCCACAGTCAGGCCCCCAACCTGCCCTCCGGGGGGTCTCCAGACCTGGCGGGTCGCCTGCAGCCTGGCACAGCTCACGGAGGCCCCTCCTGCTGGACTGAGGACCGGGGCCCTGGCACGGCGGCCGCAGGACTCGGTAGCAGGGCCCAGGGTGCTGGCGCCCGAGCTGGTCCGGGTGGCCCTTACCTGCCCTCCAGCCCTCTGGGAGCCCCCGCCGGGAGCCCGGGCTGTGAGGGAGCTGGGGGAGCCTGACGCCCGCGGGGAGGGCTCAGAGGGGGCCTTGAGGCACACGCCCTCTGTGGGGCTCTGGCTCTTGCAGGAGGTGGGCTACTGCCAGGGCATGAGCAAGATCGTGGCCGTCCTCCTCATGTTCCTGCCCGAGGAGGACGCCTTCTGGGCGCTGGCCCAGCTGATGATGGACGACAGGCACGCCATGCACGGTAGGGGCCTGGACAGGATGGAAGTTCAGGAGAGCCTCCCTGCAGGTTGCTGCACCGGGGGGCAGGCGGGGACCCCCCAGGCCGCCCCCCCCACGGGCAAGGGCCCCGCCGCCCCGGTGGCCTTGGGGTCCCGGAGCCACGGCCACCTGCCCCACCATCTGCAGGCCGGACTCGCACTCCCGCTGCTCCCCCAGCCTCCCGCCCGGCTGCCTGCTTGCCACCCAGGGCCCCTGCCAGCCCACGGCCACACGGGGCCCAGGGGGCAGCGTCTCCCCCTCCCAGGGGCCCCCAGCCTCACTCCCAAGCCCCACAGAGGGCCGTGCACACCCATCACCCTCCCCGTGGCCTGCACCCGCTGCCCCTTGGGGCTGGGGACCCGCCTGTCCCCACGGCGACCCCTGCAATAGAGAGGGTGCTGGGTCAGTCGGGCCTGGTCCTCAGCCCCCGGCCCATGCCCCGCAGGGTTTCTGTGAGTACCAGGGCCCCCGGCCCCCGCGCCCCTGGCCTGGGAGGCAGCCTTGCCCTCTGGGAAGAGCGGGTCCAGTCAGGGCTCCGAGGGCGGTGGGCACACGGGGGTCAGGGCGTGGGGGGAGGTCCCTGCCCTGACACCCCCCACCCCGCCTGGTGCAGGAGGAGGCCCTGATCGTGGGGGCCTGGGGCCTTCGCAGGCTTCTTCCTCCCAGGCTTCCCGAAGCTCCTCACGTTCCAGGCTCATCACGAGCGCGTCCTCCAAAGAGCTCTCCCCGACCTGAGGAGGCACATGGCAAGTGGGAGCTCCTGAGGCTCCGTCCCCAGGGCCCGGGGCAGGGGGTGGGGGGCACGGCCCTCCCAGCTGCCCAGAGTTGGGGGTCACGTTCCTCCCCCTGGGGCCCGGGGGCGCCCTCGGGGCTGGGTTGGGCCGTGGGGAGCGCGTCCACCCGGCTCCAGGGGCCGCGGTGTGGGGCCTGAGCACCTCCTGCCCTCCCACCAGGACTAGGAGCAGATGTCCATCGGCATCTATACCCCAAAGTGGTTCCTGTAGTGCTTCCTCCGCTGGGTGAGGCCCCCCTGGGACCCCTGCTCCCAGACCTGCCCCCTGCCCCCGGGGAGGGCCCAGCTCAGCCCCACCCTCCAGACGAGCCAGGCCTGACCCCGGGGCCCTGAGGCTGAGGCTCGCAGCCCAGCCCGTCCTGGAGAAGCCCAGAAGGGTCCCTGGACAAGGTTCTGGGGGGCGGGCCGTCTCTGCCTCAGCTCCCCTGGGGGAGGCCGCGTCAGCCCGGGGTGTGGACGGGCCCTCGGCCCATCGGGCGGCCAGCCTGGGGTCCTCTCCAGGTGTGGTGTTATCAAATGCGGGCAGAGTCTGTGCCCCCAGGGGTGTGGGAGGTGCTGGCCGAGGTCGGAACCTGGAGCGGCCTGGAGCCCTGATCTCCCTGGGAGGAGGGCACGCACAGGGGGGCTGTGGGGCCTCGTCGAGGCAGCCGGGGGGCAGATGGCAGGCCTAGCCTAGCCCCAGCCGAGCCCCCCAGGGGCCCTGCTCAGGCCACTCCTCCCACCCCGCTGTCCCCTAGACCCCCTTCTCGCTCACCCTGAAGCTGTGGGATGTTTACATGCTGGATGGGGAGCAGGTTCTCACGGCCATGGCCTACACCATCCTCAAGGTGCACAGGAGTAAGTGACCCCTGGGAGCCCAGGGGTGCCGGGGGCGGGGGGCAGGGGCGGTGACCCTGTGTTCTGAGCAGCACCCAGACCTGGCGTGATGGGACGGCGGGGCAGGCGGGTGCAGCGGGGTTCCCTGAGAGGAGCAGCAGGCAGGGGCCACCCTGGCCAGTGCACTGCCCACGGCGCTCCTGGGCACAGCGGGACCCCAGCCGCTGGCTCTGACTCTCACCCACCGCCCAGAGCGCCTCCTGAAGCTGCCCCTGGAAGGGCTCCAGGAGTTCCTCCAGGACTCTCTGGCCCAGCCCTGGGCCCTGGAGGACGAGGCGGTGCTCATACACCTTCGGGCCTCCATGACCCAGCTCCGGAGGATGCGGTGCGACCTGCCCCCCCAGGTGGGCTCAGGGCCCCGGCCCCTCCCGACTCGGCCTGCTGGGGCCGCCCACAGGGGACAGAGCCCCCGCGGCCCCCGTCCTCATCTCTGGGGCTCTCCTCTTCTGCTCCAGCCTCGGGGACCTCAAGCCAGGGCTGGGCGGGCAAGCACCCACTGCAGGGCCCGGGCACCAGTGTGGGGGGCTGAGCACAGGGTCAGGCCGGAGGGGCCACGCGGGAGCCGTGAGGACCCCCGGGGCCCCCAGCGGGGGACACACAGCCTGCTGGAGATGCTGACCCTGTCGGCCTCTTTCCAGCGGGACCTGAGGAGTTTCCCACGAGGCCCCTGGGCCTGGAGCGAGTGTCCCCAGCGCCCGGGCCTCTCCTCCCTTCTCCAGCCTCTGAGACACCACCCAGGGTGGAGGAGCAGGCCTCCCGGGGCCCAGCCACCCAGCCTGAGCCGCCCGAACCCCTTCCCGGCCAGGCCATTGTCCAACCTCCCCCCCAGCGATGGAACTCCCTCCCCACCCTCCCAGTGCAACAAGACGGTACAGGCAGGCAGCCCCTGGACATGGTGGGCTTCAAGACAAAAAACGGGGTCCCCTTCCCTTCAGCACCTGCCTGGGCCACCCCAGAGGCCCCGCGACGGACCAGGCCCTGGAGCACCCCCGGGGCTTCCATCACGGGGTCCGCCCAGCCCCCTAGGGATGATCCTGTCGGGCCCAGGACACCCTTCCTGCCCCGCGGCCACTACAGCTCATGCCCCTCGCTGGGCAGTGACGGACACAGCCAGGGCACAGCCAGGGCGGCACTGAGCCCGCTGCCCCGAGGCCCCACACAGACCCGGGACCCTCTGCCCTACGCGTCAACGGGGCAGCTCGATGCTCGCGGGCCTCGGGGGCAGAGCGTGGCAGTGAGTGCTGGGGCCCGGAGGCTCTGGCCCGCCGTCACCGTGCCCTGCCTTGTCTTGCTGTCCCTCCTGGTGGGCGGCACCCCCAGCACAGGACACCAGCCCCTGACCCAGAGGGACCTGGGCTGGCCTGGCCCCGGGCTCTGTGGGGGCAGGGGCGACTCGAGCCCCCCCCCCCCAGGCCCAGCATAATGGGATCCAGTGCCCCAGGGCCCTGGCCAGGCCTGCATTCTGGCCCCGGGCTGAGCGCGTCCTCTCACAGCAGGATGTGGCCTCCTGGGCCCTGGGCGTGTCCCACAGATCCAGGTCACTGACCTAGGGCAGCCCTGGGGATCCCGGGACACCCCAAGGCAGGGCAGCAGGGGCAGGCCCGTGGGCCCCACCTGCATCCACACCAGGAGGCAGGCTCCTCCACGTGCTGGGGCTCCAGCAGTCAGTCACCTGGCCCCAGGGGGCCCGAGGCTGGGGTCCAGCTGCCCTGCGGGGACCCAGTGCAGGAGCCCATGGGCCATAGGGCCACGTCAGCCCTGCTGTCCCCAGAACCATCTCTCAACACCCCAACCTCAGGACACGTGCCCCCACCCGGAGTCGAGTCCGCACAGGCTCCCAGGTGGGGGACTCCATCACCCACACCCCTGTGGGATTCCCGCTTTCCTCTAAGGACAGGAAGGTCTCCCAGAGGAATGCGCGCACCCTCGGCTCTGAGCCCCTGTTTGCTGTTGCAAGTTCAATAAAGTGTTGTTGTGTGAAAATGCACGGCCGGCTCGTTTCTGCGTCTCCCAGAGCTCTGTTCACGGGGTGTGGAGACACCCCCAGAGAGGAGGAGGGGGTTACCGCCCAGGCCCCCACCAGCCCCTGCAGGGGCGCCACCAGGCACACACAGCTGACATCCCCACGTGCCTTCCAGGGGCGGCCAGACGCCAGGGTCAGGCCCCCACAGACTCTACTGCGACTCAGCCTGTGCCCATGGCCAGGATGTGCTTGGGACAGAGAGACAGCCGGGGAGCCTCAGGTGACCAGGGTCTGTGCAAAGCGCCCTGGGAGGTCTGTGCCCCCTCTGTCCAGGGGGCCTGGGCTGCCCAGGCTCCGGGGCGCTTCCTCCCCTCCCCGCCCCAGGCCTGTGCGCCTGGGGCACAGAGGGCCCGCGGGGCGGTCAGCGTGGCCCCGGAGGGGATGTCAGGACAGCAGGCCCTTGCAGCTCTCACACCTGGGCCACCCTCACTGGGCGGGCTCAGCGTGCACACCTGGTGCTGCTGGATCTCTTGCACCAGAGTGTGGAGGGCACCCTGCACGCCCTAGAGAGTAGGGGCTGGGTGAGTGTGGGGCTCGGTCTGTGGGCAGGCAGTGCAGGGGACCAAGGGACCCCAGCCCCGTCCCCACCCCGACTCCCACACACAGGCAGCCCCAGGGCTCCCCCCATGGGCAGCCGCCTCCTCAAGGTCTGGCTCCCCGCTGGAGAGGCATCAGGGAGAAGAGAAGCGGCCGGTGCTCTGCAGCGACCCACTGCCACCCACTGGAATGTGGCCGAACCAGACCTTCCAGCTCAGCTGACCCTCCGGCAGGATGGCATGGCATGGGGGAGGCCGGGTCGGCTAGGAGAACCCAGCTAGCTGCCCAGCGCCAGCACCAGAAATGATGGTGTTTCAACCATTTCGGCGTCGGGATGATGCGGCCCGAGGATCAGATCACGGCACGGCCACAGACACACACACACCCCTAACCCAACAAACGTTCTCGCTGTATTCCCATCCTAGAACGACCTTCGCCATTGAATAGCAATTTAAATAAATCAGCAGTCAAATGACTCCTGGTCAAGGAAATGGCCAACTTGTCACGTGTGTGGGCCCCCCGCTCCCTGGGCTCCCGGGGAGGCTCTGCTTTCTTTAACATCAATCAAGGTCCCAATGACTCCACTGCACCTCGACGCAGGGGCTCAGTTTCTGCCCTGACACAGGCAGCACGTCGGCTTCAATTAATACCTATCAATCAATCAAAGGGAGCCTGGCTGCTCGGTGTGGTTCGTAAGAACACGTGACTCTTGTTCTTGGGGCGGAGAGTTCAAGCCCATGTGGGTGTAGAGATGACAGAAAAATAAAATCTTAAAAAGAAAATCAATCAGTCGGTCTGGGGGAGACACAGCCCCGGATCCCACAGGGGCAGGGAGCCAGCTGACGGGTCTATGCACAGTATTAAAAGCAGCAGAGCACAAAGTCAGAACTTTCAGAAGTCTGCTAGAGTGGGGGACACACCGGCCTTGACGGTGCTTGGGAGGCGAAGTGGGGGGCGGCCCCTGGAGCGACAGGGTGGGCTCAGGGTCCCGGGGGTCCCAAGGATGGTGGCGCCAATGGTTCCCAGGCCCAGGAGCGGGGATCCCGGCTGAGAGCTGTGGAACTAGGGCCAGCTGTCTGCCCTGCGTGGCCATAAACTGCAAACCCCTGTGCAGTCATGGGGCCGTGTCCCTGGGCCAGGCCAGCAAAGGCCAGAAGTAGGAGGAGACCCTCTGGGCAGGAGGAGCATGGGTCTCCCCCAGGGCAGCCCCTAAAACTTGGAGGTTTGAAACTCAGTCACTTGTCTGAGATAAGAAAGAAAGGAAAGAAAGGAGAAAGAAAGAAAGAAAGGAGAAAGAAAGAAAGAAAGAAAGAAAGAAAGAAAGAAAGAAAGAACTCAAATTAATAAAATCAGGGATCAAAGAAGAGAGATCATGACCAACTCCAAAGAAATACAAAGGATTTTAAGAACATATCATGAGCAACTATATGCCAACAAATTAGGCAATCTGGAAGAAATGGATGCATTTCTGGAAAGTACCAAAACTGAAACTGGAAGAAATAGAAAACATAGAAATAGAAATAGAAAACAATAGACCCATAACCAGCAAGGAAACTGAAACAGTAATCAAAAACCTCCCAGAAACAAGAGTCCAGGGCCAGATGGTTTCCCAGGAGAATTCTACCAAACATTTTAGAATTACAGACCAATACCCCTGATGAACATGGATGTAAAAATTCTCAACAAGATAGTAGCCAATAGGATTCAACAGGACGTTAAGAGGATTCTTCACCACGACCAAGTGGGATTTATTCCTGGGCTGAAAGGCTGGTTCAACATTCACAAATCAATCAGTGTGATAGATCACATTAATAAAAGAAAGGATAAGAACCATATGATCCTCTCAATAGACACAGAGAAAGCATTTGACAAAATACAGCCTCCATTCCTGATCAAAATTCTTCAGAGCGTAGGGATAGAGGGAACATTCCTCAACATCTTAAAAGCCATCTACGAAAAGCCCACAGCAAATATCATTCTCAATGGGGGAAGCACTGGGAGCCTTTCCCCTAAGATCAGGAACAAGACAGGGATGTCCACTCTCACCACTGCTATTCAACATAGTACTGGAAGTCCTCGCCTCAGCAATCAGACAACAAAAAGACATTAAAGGCATTCGAATTGGCAAAGAAGAAGTCAAACTCTCCCTCTTCGCCGATGACATGATACTCTACATAGAAAACCCAAAAAGACTCCACCCCAAGATTACTGGAACTCATACAGCAATTCGGCAGTGTGGCAGGATACAAAATCAATGCCCAGAAGTCAGTGGCATTTCTATACACTAACAATGAGACTGAAGAAAGAGAAATTAAGGAGTCAATCCCATTTACAATTGCACCCAAAAGGATAAGATACCTAGGAATAAACCTAACCAAAGAGGTAAAGGATCTATACCCTAAAAACCACAGAACACTTCTGCAAGAAATTGAGGAAGATGCAAAGAGAGGGAAAAATATCCCATGCTCATGGATTGGAAGAATTAATACTGTGAAGATGTCAATGTTACCCAGGGCAATGTACACGCTCAATGCAATCCGTATCAAAATACCATGGACTTTCTTCAGAGAGTAGGAACAAATCATCTTAAGATTTGTGTGGAATCAGAAAAAACCTCAAATAGCCAGAGGAATGTTGAAAAAAAAAACCAAAGCTGGGGGCATCACAATGCCTGACTTCAACCTGTATTACAAAGCTGTGGTCATTTGGCAGTAGGTGCCGGCACAGAAACAGACACCTAGGGCACGTGAGGTGATGAGCGCCAGGTGTTACGCGCAGCTCATGAACTACTGAACACCACATCTGAAACTAATGATGTACTGTATGTTGCCTAATTGAATTTAAACTTAAAAAAAAAAAAAAAGAACTAGCAAGAAAAGAAGATAATTATTTCAACCAGGCAGGTCACTTTTCATCTTCTCCACGCAGGGAGCCTGGCACAGACCTGATCCAGGGACTCCAGGATCATGCCCTGGGCTGAAGGGAGGCGCCAAACTGCTGAGCCCCCCGGGGATCTCCTCAGCTCAGGTCTTGATCAGGGTCATGAGTTCAAGCCCTGTGTTGGGCTCCACACTGGGCACAGAGTGGAAGGAAGGAAGGAAGGAAGGAAGGAAGGAAGGAAGGAAGGAAGGAAGGAAGGAAGGAAGGGAGGGAGGGAGGGAGGGAGGGAGGGAGGAAGAAAGGAAGGGAGGGCAGCTCTGTCCCTGCTCCAGCAACAAGTCACTGACGGCCCCCCTCCGCCATGGGAAACCACCACCTCCTCAAACTCTGGCTCTGCAGGGAACCTCCGTTCAGAAGAACCCTCCTCAATTTCATTTCAAAACCTAATAGAAACTATCTCTTTGGACCTCCCTGTGGTTCACCATGGCTTGTTTGTCCTGAAAAGCAGTTGCCCTGCTACTCTTTTTTTTTTTTTATTTTTAAGATTTTATTTATTTATTCATGAGAGACACAGAGAGAGGCAGAAACACAGGCAGAGGGAAAAGCAGGCTCCCTGCAGGGAGCCCGACATGGGACTCGATCCCAGGATCCCGGGATCATGCCCTGAGCCCAAGGCAGATGCTCAACCGCTGAGCCACCCAGGCATCCCTGCCCTGCTCTTCTTGAATAGACTTTTTTTTTAAACGTAAATAAAATTGCCTTAGCTTTGTTTACAGTTAACCGTGACAATCCCTTCCCATTTGGACCTGCTGAGTGACCGGTCGGGCTTGCCCTGCAGAGCATAGCCCGCCCAGCTTGCCCACCCTGGCCTGGCCCTACACTGCAGAGCCCTCCCTCTATGCCTGCAGGGACGGGAGTGGCTGTGGGAGTCTGTCCTGCAGTCCTGCTCCTGTGACCCAACCTGTCCTGACTCTGGCCTTATTCCAGATTCCCGCCACCTACACAGGGTGTGCAGTTTGCACCCCTTCACGAGGCTTCATACACACCGCCCAGGGCTGGGGAGCTAGGACCCCGCTGAAACCTCTTGCATAGACAGCAGAGTGCAGGGAGCCCCCCACCCCCAAAAATCCCCTGGAAGCAGCTGCTGCAGACGTCACACGGAGTCTGCACTTGGACTTCTCTCACTTGAGTCCTGGCAGCCTCCAGCACCCAGGGCCCCCAGGTGTCTCCTGTTGTAGGACACTTCCGTCGGCCACCCTGGCTCCTCAGCAGGGATGCCAAGGAAGCCGAAGCTCTGGCTTCAGGAGGAATATTCTTAGGGCAAGTTTGAGTTTCTAGTTGGGCATATGCCCTGTCCCCGGGCTGCTGGCCTCAGTGCTCAGGACCCTGGCAACCCTGAGCCCCTTTGAAATAAATGTGCACATACAGGCACAGTGTGGACCCTTCCCGCAGGCCTTGGGGGACCTTCTGTGTCACCGCCCACCTAAGCCCTTGGATATTGTCCCCCCCAACAGCAGTATCTGATCGTGGCAATGCAATGGTGCCAAGGGTCTGTTCCTACTTTGAAGCTCTGTTGATGGGATGAGGCCCGCTCCAGCAACCAGGACTCCTTGGTGCCTCTCACTTTAGGTGGCCTGGTCCCTCCACGTCTGTCTTTGGGACAAGTGGGAGCCTTTGAGTCATGCAGATCCCTGGCTCCTGCTAGTTAGTCCGGGGCAGTGACACTGCCCCACCCCCAGCAGTCCCGAAAGCCCCCTTCCCCAGCGCACTTCCTCTTGGGCCTCAGCTGTCCCCAACAGAGCAGAGGCATCACGGTCCCAGCGTTCAAAATATGCCACAAGCTGTAGTGACGAAAGCTATGTGACCCTGGCACAGAAACAGACACAGGTGCCTTTTGAACCCTTTCTTCTGTAGCTGGAGGAGCTTCCCTGTACTTGCTGGACGGTTGCTGCCCTATACATGAATCGCTCAAG
Source organism: Vulpes lagopus (assembly GCF_018345385.1). Lineage (NCBI taxonomy): Eukaryota > Metazoa > Chordata > Mammalia > Carnivora > Canidae > Vulpes > Vulpes lagopus. The sequence goes on from NC_054834.1 coordinate 25,298,873, forward strand.
AAGGCCGGCATCAGTTGAATTACTCAGCTGAATGTTGCTCAGCCCTGGGAAGGTCCAAAGGGAAACCTGGGGTTTGACAGAGCTTCGTGCCTGTGGAGGAAGGGGAGGGGGACTGAGGGGACGGCAGGACAGGACGGATGAGTCTTCCGCCCTCCGCTTCGTCCAGGTAGGACAGCTGCACAAGTTACCCTCAAAGGATCAGACCCTGGACAAGCTGGAAGAGCACTGCACGCGCAACTGTGGGAAGGAGATTCAGTCCAGACTCCGGAACGTTCTCCGACCTAGGAAAAGTTACTGAATATCCCTGGGATTGGTTTTCTCATCTACAAAATGAGCAGTTTGGACTAAATTAGCTTTTCTCCAAAAATATTATTCATTCATTCATTCATTCATAAGCTTTATTTTCATGAAGGTTTGAGGAACTTAATTTTTTGGAGCAGTTCCCTCTAAACAAAATGGAAAAAGTTTCTTTGCTGCAGGACTTTACAAAGTATTTCATATGCTCATGTGCATGGTTTTGCTTATAAAATCACTTGTGCGTGGAGCATGCTGAGAAGCAGCAGTCCGAGGAGCTTACTCTGAGAAACACTACGGAAGGTCATTCTACTATTCACACTCTATGACGCTGGAACGGAACCAAGGAAACCAGGCAGGCTAAGGGGGAAGCATTTTTTACTTTTACCGGCATCTGCTATGGACTTCTCCCTCTTCTTGGTGGCATCAAATTCTTGCTGTCAGCCCAGCCAGAGGCTTCTATACTTCAGTTGCGCCCTTGACCCTCAGCTGGGAGCCCATCCATCGCTGGAACCTGACAGTTCACCCTTCACATCATCTCTGAAACTCATTTCCACACCGGTCACCCTGCTTCCAGGCTTTGCTGGTGGGCCTGGTTCTTGATTATTGCTTTGCCAGTGGATAAGCTGAACTAGTAAGGGCATCTCTCGGCTTGTGCATTCTTTCCCTTACGCCGGAGACTCTTCTTCCAAACCATGAATCTCATCGGGTCATCACCCTGCTCAAAAATCTTAAAGGCCCCACATTGTTACCGAGTAAAATTTGAGTCTTCAAGGTCATTCATGTTCTAGTCCTGATTTAACCTGCCTTTCCTCTCCCTGTAAGCCAAGCTCCTAGCTCCTCAAAAAAAATCTTATTTCATGCCTTTTCATCTCTATTAATATAATTTTCTTTCTTTGGGATCCCCACCTCCTATCTCTTGTTATTAAAACATTTGTCTCCAATAAATCATTTGTGTCAGTCAAGACTCTCCTGCTCCTGGACATTCCCCTTGTGCTGATATTCGGATGGTCACCTTCCATCCTCAGTGCTTGGTTAGAACATTCCAGATCTAACACGCCCCCTGCCAGTGCTGGAGTGACTTGTAAACTCACCTAACTATTCTTTGGGTGATGGGTTTATGGAACAGGAGTAATAGTGCATGACTGCTGGCCCAGGACTGAAAAGCTCAGGCCGGTTCCATCATGCCTGACACCATGCGTTTGTTCACTCATTCAACAACGATTTCTTATGTGCCAGGCAATGGGGAATATAAACACGGATAATCCCTGGTCACCCTGCACAGCCCCAGGTGCTGAAGGAGAGGCCCCCACAGGCAGTCTGTCCCAGATCACCCAGATCTTTCCTGAGCAGCGAGAAACCCAAACACCCCAGCTGTGATCACCCCTCTGGCCCTGATGGTAAGATTCTCTCATTTGAGATCCCAATGTTCCTTAAAAACAGACTTTTAAAAGCACCTGTCCTTTGATTAAACCTCCAAAGCCCCATTTTCAGATTTGTCCTATTGAGGCTCTGGGACAAGTCTGCCCCAAACACTCTGCAGACCCCAGGATACTCACTGGAGTGTCATTTACTGGGACTTGGGTGAAGTGCGCAGCAAACACACAGAGGTCCCCACAGCCAAAGGCTGGCAGATGCGCCAGGGGGATAAATGAGCTTTGATGATGATTTCAGTGCATGGTAATCTCTGGCTTCCATGGATACTCCACAAACACAGCTGTCAGAAGCACATTGTGTAAATCAGATGCTAATTAAATTAAATTCCCACTAGAATTAAGGCAGCAGAGTATTTTGTCTTGTTTCCTGGCACACTGGGCTCTTGACGTGACAGCTGGAGGTTCGTGGCACGACAGCTGCAGGGACGCCAGGCAACTGGTCTCATAAGTATATTGTCATCAGTAACAGAAATAGACTGCATTTTGGGCAACATTGGTAATGTTAAAAATGTGAATGATCTAGAAGAAACAGAGCTAGATGGGGAGAGAAGAGAATGGAGTTTTGAAGTGAGTTTGGCAAAAGTCGCTGTAGGATTTGAGCTTCCCCCTCTGCCCCCCCCCACCTACCTCCCTGCTCTCCTTCCTCCTTTCCATCCACTGAGTATGTAGTGAGTTTCAACGACTGCCAGCCAACGTACTGGGGTCCGGAGACTCAACAACACAAGACTCTCGGGTCCTCTGGATGCTCCTGGTCTCTTTGAAGAACCAAGAGGTGGGACTTGGCACCTTCCAGGACTTGGCATTCTGACACTGGCACTCAGGTGGGAGGTCTGCTCATCAGTGCCTAGTTAAAAAGAAGAGCACACAGGATTGAAACAGCATTTGAAAAAATAAATATTCCACAGCTATAGATAAGCAGATATAAGAAAATATTACCTAAATTATATACAGAAGTCCTGAGGCTGAAGCTCGGGTGAAGGAGCCATCCAACACATGCTTTCTTTCATCTGCTCACTCAGTCGTTCATTTATGAAACATTTACTAAGTACCTACTATGTGCCAGGTTCTGCACTGTGACCTGGGAATCCCCAAGAGACAGTCCCTGTCACCAACGAGCTTCCAGCTAGTCGGAGAGGCAAATGTATAAAAGGTTTATTATGAGAAAGGTCATTGCAGCACTGATAGAATCAGTGGGATACGATGCACAAGGGAGACGTCTTCTTTAAAAGCAAACTAACTTAAAGGACTATTAAAGGTACTGTCTCTCCATCCTTTTCATCATCCCTGGAGTTTGTGTTGCACATGTGACTCCCCATCAATATTGCACGACTCAGATCCCGGTGTAGGTGGAAGTTAACTGTGCGGGACGCATTTACCAGATAGACCCCAGCGCAGGGCGGCGGCATCGCTCACAAGTACAATCTGACACCGATGATTCTTACTGAAGAATACTTGGTGTTGCAACAAGAGAAAAGTGGAATAACAAACTGGTACTTTGATAAAACAGAATGCAACCCAGCAACAAAAAGGAGCAAACCACTGATGCACACGACAAAAATAAACCTCCAAAACATGCTGAGAGAAAGAAGCCTTAAACAAAAAAGTGGTTAACTATCTGCCTTTGGCCCAGGGTGTGATCCTGGGGTCCCGGGATGGAGTCCCACATCCGGCTCCCTGCAGGGAGCCTGCTTCTCCCTCCCCCTGTGTCCCTGCCTCTCTCTATGTCTCTCATGAATAAATAAATAAAATCTTAAAAAATATCTATAATATTCCTTTAACTTGACTACGTTTCATAATAAACTCTGGGAGGTGGAAAGGATATGTGATGTTCCCAAAGAGCTGGGAGTGCCTGCTGTTGGCTCTTCTCTCTTCTGTGTATCTTCCTGAGGTCCTCATGGAGGATTGAACACCTGGGATCCTGTGAGGCATGTTAGAAAATCCACTCCTCAGGGATACACCCTTAGAGACTAATTTCAGGACATCTGGGATGGGGACCTGGATAACTGTGACTTTCAAACCTCCCAGGTAAGTTGCATGTAAGCCCCAGGGACCACCTCCCATCACAGGGAATGCAAATTTCTGTCCATTAAATAGGCCTGAAAATAAAGAGCATCCATCAGAGCTTCTGGGCCCTTCCCTGCTTAGGAGCTCCTGCCTTGCCACACGGAGAAGCCCTAGGTTGAGTGACCGAGGTGATGGGGGACCACTTCTAGCAGCCCCAGGACGGTCCCAGCGTGGGCACGTGCTTGGGTAGCCTGCAGGTGGAAGGAAGTCCAGCGTGATGGATTGGTGGTATCTTTCAGCTCGTTCCATGTGAAAGGCAGCTTTCGAGGTTGGGGTTGAAAATAGGAGAACTTTGGGGCATCTGGGGGGCTCAGTCAGTGAAGGTGCTGACTCTTGATGTCGGCTCAGGTCATGATCTCGGGGTCGTAGGATCGAGCCCCATGTCGGGCTCCATGCTCAGGAGCCTGCTTGTCCCTCTACTCTACTCCCTGCTCACTCTCACTCTCTTGAATAAACAAATAAATAAAACCTTTATTAAAAAAGAAAGAAATTAGGGCAGCCCGGGTGGCTCAGCGGTTTACTGCCATCTTCAGCCCAGGGTGCGATCCTGGAGACCCAGGTGGAATCCCATGTTGGGCTCCCTGCAGGGAGCCTGCCTCCCTCTGCCTGTGTCTCTGCCTCTCTGTCTCTGTGTCTCTCATGAATAAATAAATAAAATCTTGAAAGGGAAAGAAAGAAAGAGAGAAAGAAAGAAAGAAAGAAAGAAAGAAAGAAAGAAAGAAGAAAGAAAGAGAGAAAGAAAGAGAGAAAGAAAGAAAGAAAGAAAGAAAGAAAAGAGAGAGAGAAAGAAAGAAAGAAGAAAGAAAGAAAGAAAGAAAGAAAGAAAGAAAGAAAGAAAGAAAGAAAGAAAGAGAAAGAAAGAAAGAAAGAAAAATCAGGAGAACTTTGAGTAGTGGTTGACCTGGCTGGGTCTTTGGCAGCTTATTTCAACTCCCTGATTTCTACGTGAAAGTAAATTCCTCAGAGGCTCAATACCCTCTTCTTGCCGTCTATTTCTCCTTTTTCTATCCTCTGCTCTTCTCACCTCTCCTTTCTTCTCTATCGTTTGAAAATGCAAATGCAAAGATATGACATGTAGAGCCATGTCTGTGTTTGCCTCCCACTCAAGCTCTGGAAGGCCGTCCTGCTCTGTTCATCCGTACGGCATCCATAACCTGAGCACAGGACCTATGCAAGCAGCAGAAATGCAAATGAATTTAATTCAAAGGATGGATCGAGGGGCACCCGGGTGGCTTAGTGGTTGAGCGTCTGCCTTCAGCTCAGGGCGTGACCCTGGGGTCCCAGGGTCGAATCCCATGTCGGGCTCCCTGCATGGAGCCTGCTTCTCCCTCTGCCTGTGTCTCTGCCTCTCTCTCTTTCTCTCTCTCTCTCTCTGTCTGTCTCTCATGAGTAAATAAATAAAATCTTTTAAAAAAAGAGGATTACCTCCTTTTGTGCACATAACTATTTTTTTGCTTCACTTAAAAGTCATCTGTGTCTACTTGGGTCCAATCAGGAGATTGAAGCCACAAAGTGATTTGAATTATTAAACACAGCATGGAATTGGCCGGTAAGATGTGGAGGAATATAGGAAGAGGCCACTATGTGCCCTCTGGCTGATTTCGAGGGGAAGGCCCCATGTTGGGGGTAGAGATTACTTTAAAAAGAGTAAGATTCCTTCCCGTAACCCTGAGCCAATCTTTGCTCCCTTCAGGCCAACATTACCTGTGGTGGAAAAGCCTGATGACAACTGTCAGGCAGCATGAATTCATCCTCCGTGGATCAGGCGGGGTAGCCAGGGCTCAAGGTGTGAACTCTGGTGCGTCTCTCGGTTCTGGGTCTCCATTCCCAGGACTTTCGGGATGTGAGTTCAAATATCTTCAGGATCCAGGTTTGTAACATGAATAAAGATGCATCCAGACTTACGAAGTGTTCAACTTAGGATTTTTTTCCCCTTACGATGGCGAAAATTGATACACATTCGGTACAAAGCCAAGTTCGGGTTTTGAACGTTGGTTTTCTTCATCTGCGTCGTGCAGCCCGAGGCTCTGGTGATGCCCTCACGGGCCACACAATCCCGAGGCGCCACAGACAACTCTCCGACATCCTCTGGTTTTCGTCTCGGGATTCAATAAAACATATAACATAGTCAGCGCTTCATTATAAGTGGGCCTTTTGGTGGGTGCTGTTGGCCGACCGTAGGCAGGAGAAGCGCGTGGATGCATCCCGGGCGGGAGGCTGAGCCGGTGTTCCTGTGCTCCGTGTGCCACGCACGGCGTGGGCACAGTTGCGGTGTGTAGCCTAGTTAGGCCAGTGCAGCAACAAGGCGTAAGGGGAACACGCCACTCCGGAGACAACTCAACCTGGTTAGAGCCACACACGCGCACTTGTGCAATAGCACTGTGCCTGTCAGGCAAGACGCTTCTGTGGGCTGAGTTCGTCCCCAGAGGTTGGCATTTGCCACCTTTGGACTAATATCCCCTTTGGCTCTAAGACTGTTGACCATTAAGCAAACAACGGTGCCCTCGGACAGTTTTAAATTATTTTTACTTTCTGTTATCTAATATTTATACTTATAATGAGCCATTCGTGAGAGATGTGCTCAGGAACACTGAGGGGGACCTGCAACAAAACAGTGCAGAAGATAAAAATGATGCATTTCCACGGGCTTTTCTCCAGAAAGGGGCTGGAGCCTGGTCTGACCTGGATCCTTAAGACGCTCAGCTCTGGCGCTGCTGAGTAGAGACAGTGATGACACCGATGGACGGAGAGCAGAGTCGCACCCACCAGCTCAAGGCAGACACCAACAGAGAGAGGTCTCAGTCCCCAGGACCCGGGATCCCAGTGACAACACAGTGCTCAGGCAAATAGGTTTTCTGTTTCCTGCGGGGGCCTCAGGAGTGGGAGACGGAGGAAGGGGAAGCAGGGTGGGGCCGAGAACCTAAGGAGAGCTGGTGGGCCTGTAGCCCACCTGGACACTCGCCAGGACAGATGGGCACTTCCCCGCTGCTGTGCTGCTAAAAGGCAGAGAGACACTGTCTCCCCCCAGTCGGGGCTGGTGGCAGCACAGGACAGGGACTGGCACAAGTCTTTGATGTGTTTTGACCACTTGGGATCTCCCAAGTGTCCTCCCAGAGTGTCAGGGGTAGGAGACGTATCTCCAAGCCACATCCACTTGGCTCTAGGGCAGCGGCTCCCCACAGTCCGCAGGAGGAAGACAGAAATGGGGGTAAAACAGGGTAGCTGGGCTTTTCTGGTGAGATGCTCATTTCCAGTTAACTACCTGGGATTACGTTGGGAATAGGGCTGATAATTCCTCCTGCCAGCAGGTCCTTCCTATTCTACATCAGTCCTACCGTCCCTGAGCACATGCGGAGGAGCCTCGAGCCAGACGCCGTGGCCGCCTGCCCCACCCCGATGGTGACAGGGAGACCGTCGAGCCGCACGGGGAGCAGAGGGCCGGCGCGTGTGCACCCGGGGCAGCGCCGTGCCCCAGGCGCGGGCTGGGGACTGGGCCTTGCGGGGTGCTGGCTGTGGGCCGGGCCGGGCCCCCCAGGCGTCCTCCTGCTGCACCTCCCGTGCTCACACCACAGCTGTGTCCGCCTCTGCGCAGCAGGTGCTGGGCGGCCCCGGTCCTTGCCATCCGCGGGCCCAGCTGTCCTGAGAAAATGCACCTGAGAGGAGGAGCATCTCTGACAGCTGCTCGACATCGGGGTCGGGAGCCGGGAAGTCATCAAGTTGATTACATGAGTCTCAAGGAACGGTTTTTTACAAAATAAAGTGGAGAAAAAAAATACATGATCAGAAAACAGGTGGTAAAGATAGCTGGTTTGGGGAAATTTTCATTTCCGCTTTTATAGATATGTGTCTATACAGCTCCAAGGGAAGTGTAGTGTCTTCCTCTGGCTCAAGGTTAAGAGGTTTGAAGAACACTGACCACTGACCTGGAGTGCACCATGGTCTCCACCCAGTGGACATATCAAGACTCAATTATGTGTGATAAGATCTTGTTAGCAGAAGAGACTGCAGGGCCTGCCTCTGCATGGCTCAGTCCGTGAAGTGTCTGCCTTCAGCTCACATCATGATCCTGGGGTCCTGGGATCGAGCCCCATGTTGGGTTTCCTGCTCGGCGGGGAGTCTGCTTCTCCCTCCCTCTGCCCCTACCCCTGCTTGTGTGCGCGCTCTCTTTCTCTCAAATAAATACATAAATAAATAAAATCTTAAAAAACAAAGGGATCGCCTGCTTAGGGATATCGTCAAGGATGCTTTCAAGGGCAGCCCAAAAAACACAGACACCACACAAAACAACCAAGTCAAACACTATTATTCACCTTGCTTCGCACACTTCTAGGCCGCCAGACCCCAGGCTGTGGCCTCCCAAGCAAGGGAGGCTCTTCTACCTCTGAGATCCTCTAACTGGTTCCACAGGCAGCCCTGAAAATGGAGCATCTGTGTCGACACAAACTCCTTTGAGGCCCCAGGGGCCAAAGTTGGGTCACAGGTGCTGTAGACGGAATGCATGCACCCCGGCCCCGTCCTAGCCCCACTGTGACACTATTTGGAGGTGGGGCCTTTGGGAGGTGCTCAGGTGTGAGGTGAAGTTCAGGAATGGGATCAGTGGCCGTAGAAGAGATTTCGGGGAGCCTCCTTGCTCCTCCTGCCACATAAGGACACAGGAACAAGATGGCCTTCCACACGCCAGGGAGTCCTTAGCAGACACTGGACCTGCTGGCACCCTGGTCTTCGACTCCTCAGCCGCCAGGACTGCGATGAGTAAATTCCCATTGTTTCTAAGCTACACAGTCCATGCATTTTGTTACAGCAGCCTGGAGGGATCAAGACACAGGGCGACCAAGCACCCGTTTCCCAAAGAAGTGCGTCCTCTTGGGGCAAAGCTCCCAGGCGCACAAGACCATCAGCGTGTATTGGCACCTATGACGCGCAAGGCCCGATGTCCGATGCTGGTGGCCAACTACAACGGCCCCTAGGTCCCAGTGCTCGCCCTCTGTATGTAAAAATACGGTAAAGACATAACCCCACGTGAGCAAGATGCTATCCTAACAACTTCATAAACGGTTTGGACACCGTACTCTTGGCAAGAGAAAAAGAGACTCACGTACTTAGTGGAGTGAGTGGAACTTACTGTGAGTGTTGGGAAATGGGCAAGACGTGACGTGTGCCCAGGCTGGAAAGACATGAAGGCTGCCGGAATCTTGGCTCTGTGGCCAATTAGCCACGTGACCGGAAGTAAGTCAGTAAACCTAAGTTTTAATTTGCTTATTAAATGAAGTAAATGATGGCACAAGGTCATTGTGCGTAAAAAATGAAATGATGTGCATGAGAGCACTCATCGCAGTGTCGGGCTCCAAACAGGTGCCCTTACCACCCATCGTGCTGATCCTGAGTCCAGAGCGGGAAATCAGGGGATCCCTGGGTGGCTCAGAGGTTTAGCGCTTGCCTTCAGCTCAGGGGGTGACCCCGGGGTCCTGGAATCAAGTCCCACGTCGGGCTCCCTGCATGGAGCCTGCTTCTGCCTCTGCCTGTGTCTCTGCCTCTCTCTGTGTGTGTCTCTCATGAATAAATAAATAAGATCTTTAAAAAAAAAAAAGAGCAGGAAATCAGGTGAGTGAGCTGAAGGTCACTGAGGGGGTATGGTAAAGGGGGCACAGTCAGCAGTCCTGTGGGAAACAGAGGCAGAGGGCGCCTGGAGGGCTCCATCAGTCCAGCGTCTGCCTTCAGCTCAGGTCATGATCTCAGGGCCCTGGGATCGAGTCCCGCATCGGGCTCCCTGCTCAGGGGGGTGTCTGCTTCTCCCTCTGCCTCTATCCCTGCCCTTGCTCCATCTCTCACTCTCTCTCAAGTAAATAAATAAAATTTTTTGTTAAAAGAAAAAAAAGGAAGGCAGAAAGGCGGAGTGAGTGGAGGACATGGCTGGAAAGCAGTTCTGGACCTAAGCCAGAGGAGCCCATGGCTGAGGTACTGGGTACCGGTTATCGACGTCCACCTACGTCACCCACACCTGTGTGTCCCCCATTCAGCAGCGGGACGGGCATCACCATCAGGACCCCACAGGACGCTGGGAAGTCCTCAAGTCTTAACCCAAACCGAATATCCTGTAACTAAAAATTTGGTTGTAAAGGTTATGCTTCAAAAATTAATCTCTAACATAATTATGTGCCGCGTAAGACAGTCCCTGAGGAAGCAGAAATAACTAAAGCAACACGAGGCCGCAGCTCCCGCCTTATGCACAGGAGACACAGAGGATTGGGGTCCCTCATGGCAACTGCAAGTTCAAGGAAAACACAGTTCAAGTGCTGGAAATACTCTGGGAGAGTGGGACCTGGGGGCAGTGGAACCCTGGGGACATTGGGACCTGGAGACAGTGGGACCTGGGGACAGTGGGACCTGGGGACAGTGGGACCCTGGGGACATTGGGACCTGGAGACAGTGGGACCTGAGGACAGTGGGACCTGGGACTGTGGGACCTGGGAGACATTGGGTCCTGAAGACAGCGGGTCCTGTGATAGTGAGACTTGGATACTGAGACCCTGGGGTCAGATGGTCCTGGAGACATCCTGGAGACAGTTAGGATGCATTCAATCCAGGAGAGACCAGGAGGCCATGGGATGTCCTGGGAAAGACTCTGTGGGAGTCCTGCCTTGGCTTTCCTCAATTTCAATATCAGATTTTCTGCCCAATTCCTGAATCCCAAATCCCACCCGCACCCCATGCTCAGTTCTAGTACGTGGACCTTGCTGCTGCTCCTGAAGGTCGGGGCAGCCCCGAACTGTGGACCTGATGGTCAGCCTGGGCCCCGCAGGACCTGCTTTCAGTATCCTACAGAGGGGCGTTCTCCTTTCCCCGGCCTGGGTCCTTGGCTCACTGCCACCCACAGAGGAGCCAGAGAAGCACAGCGGCTCACAAACAGCCATGTGTGTCTCATAGAGACACGGAGAAGCTCAGGTGCTCACGGGACCTTGAACACAGGACAGGAAATCCTGGAGAGATGACAGCACAGAGGACAGCGTTCCAGGCTCCAGGGCAGGGGAGTGCACGCCCGCGATGGGGTGTAGGGGCCGCGGGGAGGCCTGTCTGTAGGGGCCTCTGCTGCTGTCTCTGCACTGATGAGAGGCTGGAGCTGCCTCTTGGGGCTCCTTGGGGGGACGTGGGTTCAGTGTCTGACTCCTGGTTTCTGCTCAGGTTGTGATCTCAGGGTCATGAGATCGAGTTCCGCATCGGGATCTGAGCTCAACAGGGAGCCTACCCGAGGTTCTCTCTCCCTCTGCCTCCGCACTTGCCCCCATGCTGTCTAAAAAATAAATAAATAAATCTAAAAAAAAATAAGTAAAATAAGAAAATAAAGTTGTCTCTGGTACTTTCCTTTTGTCCTTTCTGATAGAGGGGAAGGAGGAACACTTGTGAAATGTGTGTCCTGCCTTTAGGTTTTCTGAAAAACGAGTTGCGCGTCTGATTCTTCTTGATTGCCTTCTGCTTAAAGTAAGCCTGCAACAATGTGGCAAAGTGGCATATTTTGGGGTGACATTCTGGTTTCCTTTCATGTCATCATGTTCCAGAAATCTGCCGAGAATTTCTGCTGTTGGTCTGGACCCTGCGTGAATTGCTCGCCAGACCTCAATGTGCCACCCCGGGGTGCTGACCTGACCCCCCATGCAGCAGAGTGTGTCAGTAGGAGCCCGTGAGCGCTTGCAGGGCCAGGAGAGAGGCCTGGGCGGCACTGAGCAAGACGGGGGCATTCGGGCATTCGGGCATTCGTGGGTGCTGGAGGCACAGCAGCTTGTGGAGCCTCACCCCGCTGCAGGCGCTGGGGGCTGGGGTGCAGGGCTCTCCTGCGACAGGAGGTGGAAGGTCGCTGGGGGGGAACCCAGGGCAGGCCGCCGGGGCCTCTCAAGCTGGATCCGAGACCCCTGAGGCCTGGGGGGCCCTGGGTGCTTGGCCTCGGTGGTGAGGGCCTGCCGGGTCCTCCCCCCGCCCACCCCCTTCCCCCTGCGTCTCCGCCCTCGCGCCCCTCCACCGCCTCTCCCCCATCCACCGAGGCGGCCCTCCCTCCCCGGCGCCCCTCCCCCCTCCATGCCCGCCCCGCCCCCTCCCCGCCCCCCTCCCCCTCCCGCATCCCCCCTCCCTGCCCCCCCCCCCCCCTGTCCGGCCAGGCCGCGCCTCCCGCAGGTGTCGCCGTGTGCGGGACCGTCCCCAGGTGGCGCTGTCGCCCCGGGCACCTCGAGCTGCTGCTGCGGCTCCGGGAGCTGCCGAGACTGTTTTTTCTGGATTTAATTTTGAGAATTCCCGCGTAGGAACCGAAGGGAGGGAGACCTGGACCTCAGGCCCCGCGCCGGCCGCGCCTCCCGCCTGCGGTTGACCCGGGTCATGTCGCCCTGCGGCCCGCGGCGTCGGTCCAGGCGGCGGCAACGAGCATCCGGCACCTGCGGGCGGGGGGTGGGGGGGGGGGGGGGCTGTGAGCGGGAGTCCACAGCCTGCCCCGCGGCTCCACCTGCGGCACAGACCGGGTCAGCCCTCCGGAGGGGGGAGGGAGGCCGAGATGGGGGGGAGGCCGAGGGGGGGAGGCTGAGATGCAGAGGGGGGAGGCTGAGATGGGGGGGAGGCCGAGGGGGGGAGGCTGAGATGCAGAGGGGGGAGGCTGAGATGGGGGGGAGGCCCAGATGGGGGGAGGCTGAGATGGGGAGGGGAGGCCGAGATAGGGGGAGGCCGAGATGGGGAGGGGAGGTCGAGGTGGGGGCGGAGGAGGGAGGCTGAGATGCAGAGGGGGGAAGCTGAGATGGGGGGAGGCTGAGGTCCGGGGGGAGGAGGCCAAGATGGAGGGGAGGCCGAGATGGGGGGGGAGGCCGAGATGCAGAGGGGGGAAGCTGAGATGGAGGGGAGGCTGAGGTGGGGCGGGGAGGCCGAGAACCTACACAATCTGTATCCTACTCTCAGGTTAACAAAAAATGAGTAAAGAAATACTGGGTGCAGAGGCATCGGCTGAAGCACATGGGGAAGAGATGTGAGCCAAACCGGATCCCTTCTCCCAGGATAGGCAGGTCCTAAAAGCCGGGTAACCGACCCCATCTGGCATCTACAGGCTGAAGCCTACGCCGTGTCGCCTGAGGAGCTGATGGTGTTTGGATCCAGAGGCTGTGGATTGGCAACTCGGGTCACATGGGGTCATATGGGTGAGCTCTAACCCAGTAGGACTGGCGTCCTTGTAGGAAGGGCCACACCAGCGCGATGCTCACACAGGAAAGACCACGTGGGGACGCAGCAGAAAGCCTCCTGCCTGCTGGCCAAGGAGCGGCCTCAGAAGGAACAGACCCTGCCACCCTGACCGTGGATTTCCAGTCCCAAGACCCGGGAGGCAATGAGTGTCGGTTTAAACCAGAGTCTGCTTTATCACACCCGATCTAGCAAACCAGGACAACTCATAAATACGAAACATCTGTGGAGGAAGGCCCTGCCTGGACCTGCGCTGGATGGAGGGGCTAACTCGTCTCTCATGTCAGCCCAGGGGTGCGTGGCCACCTGTTGTGCTAATACATCTGGTTCCTCCTGGTGTCCACGGCTTCGCCCTGTTGTCTCTGCTTGTACACCTTCCTGTCCACCGACGGTCAAAATCCACCCACCCTTCAAGCCACAGACAACATCCCCAGGGTCTTTCCTCCGTTTGAACTCAATGTCATTTGTCTGTCCTTTGCTCCTGTGCCATTTTGGGGGTGGCTTTCCTGTAGTCTTCATTGCCCACAGATTTACTCACGGACCTTTGTACTTAGACCTACCCATTCTTCCCCTTAGAAATGCTGCAGTATAAGGAAATGCCTCTCATTTAACTTTATATCCCTGATGGCACCTGTTCCTGGGACTTGCACACAGTAGATGCTCAATAAACATTTATTTAATTATTAATTAATAACGCGTGCGGTGGGACTTTCTTATCCCAGTCACGTTGGCTTCTTCCTGACCTCTGGATAAAAAGTACGATGCAGGGAAGGAGGAAGTACGAATTATTGAAGAGATTTTTCGAAAGAAAGGACTAATTCAAATTATGTTTTGGTGATAGAAAAGCAGAACCTTGGGCAGAAACGCGTGGGCCGGTTGGCATCCATGACTCACCGGGCAGGCGGCAAAGCGAGGAGATGTGGCCGTGGGCCCTGCTGCCCGGGTCCCTGAAGCCCAGCCCCGCGGAGCCTGTCCCCTGAGGGCTGCGCCCGCCAACGGCTCATTGCAAAGATGTGATACACTCGGGGAATCCTTTGCCTCCAATATGTGGGGTCGCCTGTGTCTCTGCGCCTCAGGCTTTTGAAGATAAGACTCAAACCACGAGATTGTCCACGAGCGTACTGAGGTCATACACGAGTGTGTGTGTGCACATGCCTGCACACGGGTTGATTTCCCTGCGGGAAGGGACGTGCATCCATCATCCTGTTCCCAAAAGGGACATGAGGGAGGGTGAAGAATCAGTGACCTCTGGGCAAGGTCCAGAAAACCCAAAGCAAAACCAACTGAAACAAACCCCGAGAGGTAAGAGCAAAGCCAATGCCCCCACGAGGCCAGCGGAAGGGCAGTGGAAGGACGGTCACCGTGGGGCGCAGAGGCACTGAGCCCCCGAGCATCTGGCCCCACGCAGCCTCCCGGGGATTCTCCCCGAGGCCCGGGGACCCGAGGACCCGGGGAGGGAGCTCAGCAGCCTTCCTGAGCGACAGGGGGCCTGCGGCCTGACGCCACCCTCGCCGTGACACAGGAGTCTTCTCCCCCTCGAAAACTGGGCAGAATGACTGCTCTAAAAATTGGGGTAAAACTGTACTTTTACCTGGGAGCTTTTGTTTAAAGACTTCCATTTTTTTAAACTTCTATTTTATTTATTTTCAAATATGTTAGATCTCAAGGAACAGTTGTGGGTCAGAGCACTCTCCGGGAGCCCGGTCCTGGCTGCTCGGGCTGGGCGTGGGCGGCGAGGCCCCGGCCGCTCCCAGAGGCTGAGCCTTCCAGAATGTTTTCTGCCTCCGTAAACAGATCTCCTTGGGCGCTTACATAAAACAGTTTATCTTTCTCTTTCCTGTGTGAATGAACCGGAAGAGAAAGGTGAAATTGCTCAAAACAGTTTATTTTTGTTCAGTAAAAAAAAAACAACTATATTTCATGTCATGACTAAATAATTTTGTTTAAAGTTCAATTGTTTACTTTTCATTTTTTTAAATTTTTTATTCTAATATTTTCAATCAGATTTTGCGGCTCTAACTGGCCTCCAGTACCGTGCCGAGCTGGGGACCTCACCACCTGTTAGCCCCCTGTTAGCCCCCGACACTGGCCAGCTTGGGGGGGGGGCTCTGCAAAGACTCACCTGGCTGGGACCCTGCAGGGAGCACACGCTCTGTCACTCGGCGAGCTGCTTCTCAGCTTCTGTAGCTCATCCCAGTATCTCAGCCTTTTTTGTTCTTTACTTTAAAAATTTTTTCAATTGAAGTGCACTGGACACACGCTGTCATGTTAGCGTCGGGTGCACAACATGGTGATGCAACAACACATGTGCGTTATGCTGTGGCCAGGCCTGTGGCTGCATGGCTGCACCTGTCACCACGTGTCCCCATGACAACGGCAGGACTGGGCCCCCCTGCGGCGCTGTTCCTGCCGGGACTCATCCATCCGGACTGGAAGCCGGAGCTCCTCCCCTCTGCAGCCACCACTTTGTTCTCTGTATTCACGGCTCTGCTTCTGCTCTTGCTGGCCTGTTTTTTAGATTCCTCACATGAGTGAAACCATATGGTATTTGTCTTTCTTGGACTGACTCATTTCCCTCAGCATGATGCCCTCTCACTCCATCCACGTTGTTGCAAACGGCAAGATCTCATTCTTTTTATGGCTGAGTAATATTCCATTATCAATCAGTAGCACGTCTTTATCCATCATCCATCATCCATCCATCGCTGAGCACCTCACGTTGCTTCCAGACCTTCACTACCGTAGATGACCTGCAGCAAACTCCGGGGTGCACTTATCTTGCTAAATTGATGTTTTCGTTTCCTTTGGGTAAATACCCACTACTAGAATTACTGGAATCTGTGCTATTTCTATTTTTACCTTTTTGAGGACCTCCGTACTGTTCTCCACAGTGCTGTATTAATTCACGAGTGCGATGGTTCCTTTTCCTCCACATCCTCGCCAACATCTGGTATTTCTTATGCCTGAGTGATTTTAATATTTTAAACATACACTTGTTTTTTTCTAAAGTAGGTAGGAATGCTTTTCCTTGCAGGCTCATTCTTCCGCTGCTTTCACAAACTGATTCGTGTCACTTTGCATGTGACGTAGTCAAGTAGGAAAAGGAGAAACTTCTTGTCCAGGCTGCATTTGCTGTGTGTTTGTCGAGTGAAAGCTGCTACTGTTTGAGCTGCTTGACTTTTTTCATTTTGCTAGTTGCTGACATAAGCACGCTGCTGGATTTGGAGCGGCTGGGACAGCGAGCCCACTGCTCAGCCTGCACTGGGCGTCCATCCTTCTGGCTCCACTGGCAGTTCCTTAGCTGTGTCCTTGTGGCACCCACCTTTCTTCACCCACCACTTCATCATTCTTCCTCTGTATTTGACTTTTTTTTTTTTTTAGCAAGGAGAATAGGTTAAATTTGCATTTTTCATATCTTACAGTTGGAAGAATGACCCTTTGTATGAAACACTACTGCAGTTGAGCTTTCCCTTCTGTGAACTTTCACAAAACTCACTACCTCAAGGCATATGGTACATCCTGTGTATTTAGACATCTTTGCAGTATAAAAATTTTAAAAAGTGGGCACCTGGGTGGCTCAGTGGTTGAGCGTCTACCTCTGGCTCAGGTCATGACCCCGGGGTCCTGGGATCGAGTCCCACATCGAGCTCCCCGTGGGAAGCCTGCTTCTCCCTCTGCCTGTGTCTTTGCCTCTCTCTGTGTCTCTCATGAATAAATAAAATCTTAAAAAAATTTTTTTAAGTAGTACGATGAAGTAATGACTTTGGAGTCCAGTTTGAGTTTATTTGCATCCAGCCGGCTATATTAACATGCGGCACAAGCTTCTTTAGCTTCTCAGAGTCATGGAGTCAGATGTCACGGGGCCCAAAGTCTCCCCTCCTCTCACCGGGCAGCGGGGTTGCGGGATGGGCCGTCCCCCTGCCTAATCTGAGTTGCTTTTATGTGATCAATTCACTTGTGCATTTGCTGAACATACGCTGGGCAGCGAAGTCATCAGTTTGGGTGCATTTGCTGCCTTCTAGGGAACGTAAATTCCTGTAAGGAGAGACAGATGCAGACCAGCCAAGGCAGCACAGGCTGTGGTTGGTGGCCTTGAGCCGTGGGAGTCTCCACTGGCTTGGAGGACTCGAGTCACTTCCTCTGCTCGGAGGGCACCGTGGGGCAGGCCCGGGGGCAGCAGGTGTGACCTGGGGGAAGGGGAAGAGCGTTGCTCATCCAGAGACCCATGAGGCTGATGGCTAGAGGCCCAGCTCAGCCTTCTAGCAAGAAGGTAGACTTTGTTCGAGGGGCGAGGACACACGTAGTGACGGGGACAAGTGGGGAGGGAAAGGGCCCCTGATAAGTTGGAAATGTAGCTGGCCTCACCGAGCGGCTGCGGGGTCCCCCAGCTGAGGCCACCATGCTCGCACCCCCACGGGTGGCGGCGGCCCAGGTGGCCCTGGGGGCTCCCCTGCGGCGACCTGCTTGGAGCCTGTACAACTGTCAACCAGGGCCCGTGATCGCCCTGTTTTAAGACGATGAGGCCAAAGCACAGAGAGGTTAACTGGGTCACCCAGGGCTGCTCAGCTAGTGAGCCAACAGCTGGCGTTTGACTCAAGTGAGAGGCACTTGGCCAAGAGCAGCGTGGCTGGTGGAGGAGGAGGCGGAGGTCCCCAGGGCGGGGACAGCACCGTGGGCCCAGCTGGCAGAGGAGGAGGTCCCCAGGGTGGGGACAGCAGCCCTGGTGGCACAGTGAGCGGCATCAGCACCGTCCCACCTGCTGCCACCAGGCCCAGTGCAGTCTGAATTCTCCAGGACTGTTCCTTGCGGGACCAGGGCTCCGGTGAGCACCGTCGCGGGAGGACGTCAGCGACTATTACTGCGCTCACGGCCCGCGGGGCCCAGCCTCTCTGCTCTCTGTTCACGTAGCCGTTTGCTTCATTCTTACTGCAGCCAGATTTCCTTTCGGGAAAAGTCGAGCATTTAAAACGGGGCATGGTACGTGCTTCCAGCACGAGTGTCAACAGAGGGGTTCTCCTGTTTTCTAGACGCAGTAGAGCAAGCTGCTGGGCAGCACCTGGCGTGGCTCCCTGTCTGCGAGTGGCCCGTGTTTGGCGGACCTTCTGTGGCCAGTGGGCCAAACACTGATGATTTTAGTACATAGTGGCAACCTAAGCACTGTGTCCCTGTGTTTCTGCCTCTGCCCCCGGTTTCCGCCCCTCTGGGAGGAGGGAACCCTGAATAACAAAGCTGGGGTCGATGTCATGCCTCGGCCACTGGTCTCCATTTGCTTAGCAGGCGAGTAGAGAGGATATTTGGTGCCTTATTCATTCAACAAGCCTTGACTGACACTGTCACATGCAGGGTTTTGTGGCAGCTGCTTGGAATTGGAGCTGAATAAGACGTGATTGGTGACCTTAGGAATGTTCTAGCCACCTCATCGGTCAAGCTCCAGCAGGAGGAAGAACACACACTCGTTACACCAGAAGAGATTTTGTGCAGGGAATCGGGTCCCTGGGTGACAGACTCTGCAGAGGTGAGGGGGGCAGGGCTGCGGGGCTGCAGGGAGGACTCTGTCTGTGGGGCAGGGGAATGGGGAGCCCTGATGCAGCCGCCCGCCGGGCGCCTGCTGGGGAAGCTGGCCCGGAGCCGGGGAAAACCTGGCACAGGTTTCCCAGCGGCCAGCCGTTCCCAGGGCAAGGGGTCATCCCCGGTGATGCCAACGGAAGCAGGAAGCAATGTCCCTCTCACGAGCCCACGGGTGGCCTCACAGGGGCGGTGGGCAAAGGGGAAGAGTCCACCAGGCCCAGGCGGGGAGACAGAAATGCCAGGAAATCAGTCATTCTAGAAAGGAGTCCAGTCTGAGCCTAAGCCAGACTGAGACCTGCTTGAGTGTGCCGCAGCTTCAGAGCTGGACATCCAGAACTGGCTGTCATGCTCCTGCCTCAGGGCCTTTGCCCGGCTGTTCTGTCTTGGAGCACTTTCCCCTAGACGTGTCTTTTTTTTCCCCACTTTTTTCAAGCCTCTGCTACAATGTCCCTTCTTGATGACTGTAATTGTAAACTGCCCCCCTGCCCACTGTCCCCTTCTTTCATCATGCCCTATTTTTCCCCTAAAACATTTAATATGCTATAAAATAACCTGTTAAATCATAATATATGAACATATATCATCATGTGAATAAATAAAAGTGTTATTTTTTGTCCCCACCCCCTTAGAATGCAGACTCCTCACGGTAGGTATGGCTGTCTCTTGTTTACCTACGGGCCTAGGTGGTTGATGCTGTCCGGATGGTTGTTGAATGAATAGAGGATGGAGGGGGTGCTTAGTTGTTAAGAAGGTTGCCTGGGGGCAAAAGGCTAATACGACTAATAAAACACACTAATGAGGAAAGCATTGCGTCTGTCTAGATATTATTGGTCACTCCTCCACATAGAGGGGAGCCGCAGGTGTTTTACAGACAACACTTGCAAGACATGCTCAGGTGACAAAGTAAGGCAAAGGCTGGGGAGAGGTCACTTGCAGAGGCCAAGCAGGTCCCTGGGGGCGGGGGCGGCAGCCCGGCCTCCTAGATCCTAGATCCTAGTGCACGTACCCTTGGTCTTGGCAGAGTGAACGGTAAAGAGGGTGCAGAGAGAGAGGTCGGCATTGTGAATGTCGTCTCGATGTTCCATTTTCCAGAAATTCTCCACGATTCTTTGGGATGTACTCCTCTAATGTGAGAGATCCACTTGACTTCTGTGAGAAGAAAGAAGAATAAAGATACAGAACATGACTCAAGAAAACAAGCCACTACAGAAAAGTACTTCAAAAGTAAGTATGGTGAAGCCATGGGTCTGGCTCAAAAGCACTTGCCCACCTGCCACGAGTTCTCAGGCAAAATCCTAGACTCCCGTACTTAGCAATGTCCACCTGCAAAGTTACTGCCTTACAACTATGAGGGCATCAGATCTGTGTCTCTGATTCAGTCTTCCAAACTTTCCGCTGAATTCTTAACAAACCCCTTCACAGATATGTGGTTCTGCTTTTCTTTCTTTCTTTCTTTCTTTCTTTCTTTCTTTCTTTCTTTCTTTCTTTCTTTCTTTCTTTCTTTCTATGAAATGTTAAGGAAAGTATACAAAGGTGGAAAGCGTTATACAGTGTATGGATGGTCCAATGTTCTGTGCATGATTTGGATGAGAAAAAAATTGCATTGCTATATATAAGGAGTCTCGTTTATGTGCAATAGGGTTGCCGGATTTCTCAAATAAAATTAGACTATGCTTAGTTAAATTTGAAATTTAGATACACAATAAATAAATAATTTATTATTTTAAGTTTGTCCCAAGCAATCTGTGGGACATACTTATGATGTAGGCAGGCCAGGTCCGAGAACAAAGGGGACCCCACAGAACCAGCCAAGAGGGTCCTTGGCTTCATGAAGAACAGAAATCAAATGCAGGCCAGGATAAAGTGAGAACAGAGTCCATGGAATAGTGCAAGTGATGCAGGCAGAGCAACTGGGAGGCTCAGAGAGGAGAAGTGAATCTCCCCATAGCCTGGGGCTCGGGGCTTATTTTGGAAGGGGGTCCAGGGTACACCAGGGGAAGGTCCAGTCAAGAGCACCTGACAGATGAGCAACAGATGTTCCATAAATTACTGAAGGTAGGAGGTATTGATGCTAGGGGTGGTTGGGCTTTAAAGAGATTGTCCTGGAACAAGCTTGGGATCTGGTTCTTCTTAGGTATTATCAGGTGTTTGGCGTCCTAGGATGAAACTCGGAGAATGATGAACTTTCTTGCTTCCCCCTTAGAGTGGGAACAGAGCTTCTTGGGCCTGCTCAGATGCAAGGACACCTAGAACATGAGTAAATGGGGCCTAGTGGATAACTGGAAACAGTGGATAACTGGATAACTGGATAAACAGTGGATAACTGGAAACGCCAAGTTTCCTGGTTGTATTTTACGGGTGGAATTTCCATTGGTGTAGAACTTAAAGAGATCTGAAGTGGAAATATCTGATTATTGTACAAAGTGTCCCTGTGGAAATCACAGGCTTCCTTTGAGGTGAACAAGGCCCTATTTTATTTCCACTCACAAATGTTTACCTGCAGAGGATATGAATCCATGTTGAACATATTTCTATGGGATATAAAGCCTATAGACCTAGACCAAAATTAGATTTAGGGGAGGTGGGTTTTATGGGTACAAACTCTCTGGGAAGATAGAGAAAGTTCTGGAGACGGACGGGGAAGGTGGCTACACAACGTTGTGAATGCACTAATGCCACTGAAGTGTGCATTGGAAAGTGGCTGAAATGGTAAATTTTATATGTCATACATTTGACCACAATAAAAAAAATTAGACCAAAATATCAAAGGTCATGTTTTTTAATATTACAGTGAAATGGAAACATTTCTGGGGCAGTTCCCCAGGCTACCCTTTTAGGAAGAAAGCCCCACCTTAAATGTAAGTGATATTGAATCACAGAAGATTGAGATCCTCATAAAAAATACTTTGCCTTGAGCATCGTACAGCCGAGTTGGGAATTATTAACTGGAGAGCACTGACTTGACCTTATTGTTCAATATGTAATCTTTAATGAATATAATTTTACACTAAGCAGTTAGGAGTTCAAGGAGCATGCTGTTGTGATTGCCTCCAACTACTTTATTTCGCAACAAATTACTAGTGGCTGCATGTGCCAGGGGACGAAGGCCCGTGGTGAACCTAACTGCTCATGACACTGATGGGTATTCTGGTTGATGCTGATAAGAACAACACTCACGCACAAATCATACATAATGTACATAGAAAGTGTGGGGGATCCCTGGGTGGCTCAGCAGTTTAGTGCCTGCCTTTGGCCCAGGGTGTGATCCTGGAGTTCCGGGATTGAGTCCCGCATCGGGCTTCCTGCATGGAGCCTGCTTCTCCCTCTGCCTGTGTCTCTGCCTCTCTCTCTCTCTCTCTCTCTCTGTCTCTCTTTCTCTCTCTCCTTCTCTGTGTGTCTCTCATGAATAAATAAATAAAATCTTTTTTACAAAAGTGTAAATATGCCCTTTAACCTTATTAGCTCCATTCATTGACCCATTTAACTGTCTGAGCCAGTTGGCGAATACACAGGACATCTTTCCTTAAAATGTTCTCTCTCCTGGTTCTTTTTTTTCTTTTAAGATGTTATTTATTTATTCATGAGACACAGAGAAAAGAGGCAGACACAGGCAGAGGGAGAAGCAGGCTCCCAGCGCAGAGCCTGATGTGGGACTCAATCCCGGGATCATGTCCTGGGCCACCCAGGTGCCCCTCTGTCCTGGTTCTGAATAAGACGTCTGCCTCCCACCTCACTCACAACTAAAGGGTGTCACTTAGGGCTTTCACAGAGGCCTCGGGATGTGGGGGGAGGACTGGGAGGGGCAGGATTTGGAGCTAGTCCTGTTCCCTGGACTGCTGAACTGTTTGACCTTGGGAAGACCAGGCCCTCCCCTCCCTTCTGGTGCCCCCCTGCAGCTCCCCAGTCCCCCCCCTGCAGCCCCCTGGCCCTCCCCAGCTCCAGGTGCCCCCCATGCACCCCCTGATTCCCCATGCAGCCCCCTGATCCCCCGGCTCCCTCCATGGAGCCCCCTGGCCCGCCCCCCACTCCTGGTGTCCCCATGCAGCCCCCGGCTCCCTCCATGCAGCACCCTGGCCACTCCCCGGCTCCCCGTGCCCTCCAAGCACCCCCCCCAGTCCCCCCGCTTCCGCGATGCAGCCCCTGGCCGCCCCCCCCCCCCGCCCCGCTCCGCCGAGCCGCTGGGCTGTCTCCGGCCCGGTCTCCCGGGCTTGCACCCCCGCCCAGCCCAACCTTCAGCTCCCAGAGGTGGGGGGCGCCGGTCACCTCCCGCCCGGGCCCCTCCTGCGCTCCGCCCGCTCCTACGCCCTCTCCTCCCCTCGCCACGTGCCATGCCCCTGCCCCGCCCCGACGCCCCGCCCCGACGCCCCGCCCCCGTCTACGTCCCGCCCCTCTCGCGCCCCGCCTTCCCCTCCCACGCCCCGCCCCTCGCCCCGCCCTCCCCCTACGCCCCGCCCCTCCCGCGCCGCGCACCGTCCCGCCCCCTCCCCTGCCGCGACCCGGCGGTCTGGCAAGGAGCGGGCGGGCGGAGAAACACGCGGCTCGGCCGAGGCCGGGGGCAGCCCACGGACGTCGGTGTGACCCCCCGCCCCGCCGAGCTGCTGACAGGACCGCCCCCGGCCGCCCCCCTCAGCCGCCGCTGGGGCGGGACTTCCGGTCCTGCTCGGGACGCCTTCCGGCGGGAGGCGGAAGCCGGCTCCGGGTCCGCATCGGGGCCGGCGCGTCCGGGGCGCCCGTCTCCTTCGTGGACGCGTCCCGGCCCCGCCGCCGCCGCCGCCGCCGCCGCCGCCCCCCGCGCCGCGGGTCCGGGAGACCGGGTAGGGACGCGGGGCCGGGCAGCCCGCGCGGGCAGAGGGCGGGCAGGGTCGGAGCAGCCGCGGGGGGCGGCGGCGGGGCCGGGCGGGGGCGCGGGGGGCCGGGGCGGGGGCGGGGGCGCGACCGAGGGCGGGGGGGGGGCGCGGGGCGGCTCCTCGGGCCCAGTGTGCTCCGGGTCCTCTGCGCGGACCCCGAGCCCCTGCGCCGCACCGCTCGCGCCCTCGCCCTTTGTCGGACCCGGGCGCCCGCCGCGGAGGAGCAGCGCCCCCGGGACCGCGGGGCAGTGAGGTCGGCGCCCCCCGGGGCCCCGGTGCAGTGAGGTCGGCGCCCCCCAGTGAGGTCGGCGCCCCCCGGGGCCCCGGTGCAGTGAGGTCGGCGCCCCCCACCCTGGTGCAGTGAGGTCGGCGCCCCCCACGGCCCTGGTGCAGTGAGGTCGGTGCCCCCCACCCTGGTGCAGTGAGGTCGGCGCCCCCCGGGGCCCTGAAGCAGTGAGGTCGGCGCCCCCCACCCTGGTGCAGTGAGGTCGGCGCCCCCCAAGGCCCTGGTGCAGTGAGGTCGGTGCCCCCCACCCTGGTGCAGTGAGGTCGGCGCCCCCCGGGGCCCTGAAGCAGTGAGGTCGGCGCCCCCCACCCTCGTGCAGTGAGGTCGGCGCCCCCGGCCCGGGTGCAGTGAGGTCGGCGCCCCCCACCCTGGTGCAGTGAGGTCGGCGCCCCCCGGCCCTGGTGCAGTGAGGTCGGCGCCCCCCGGCCCTGGTGCAGTGAGGTCGGCGCCCCCCCGACCCTCAGCTGCGCGGAGCTGACCCCGAGCGGCCGCGGGTGCCCTGCGCCGCCTGTGCTGCAAGCCGGCAGGTGGGCCCCGTGTCAGGTGCGCAGGCTGCCCCCCTCCTCGGGACTGCTGGGCTCGGATTTCTGCCCCGGCGCCCGGGACAGTGCGCTAGCGACCCTTAGTGACCCAGGGGTGTGGTTCTACACGCGCCGATCGCGTCCAGGTGTCTCCAGTGGCCGCTGCATGCTGCGTGCGCTTGGGAACAGCGGTCACCTGCCGGCATCGTGCTTATGCTCAGTGGCTGCCCCCGATCCGCATCACACAGTGTCGCCCGCATCACACAGTGTCGCCCGTGAGTGTGATGCCAGCCACCTGCTGCGACCTGGACTCTTGCATGCCCTGGGCAGCGCGGCGCGAGAGCCGCTCCACGGCCAGGGGTAGACGCTGACAGTTGACGAGCACTTGCTGGTTACAGGTGCTTCCTGTGTTAAACTTTTTTATTTTTCAAGTTACTGCGTTGCTCCAGGAAGTGTTTGCATCTGACTTGCACTAATTCAGCCCACTAGAGCATTGTCTGTGTACTGGTGGCTTAGTGTCTTGCTAGCTTCTCAGTTCCTCCCCGCACCCCAGGTTTATGGAGGTATAACTGACAAATAGAGACAGTAGCTGTTTAAGGTGGACGGCGGGGGTGGGGGTGGGGGTCTGCTGTACCTGTGCCTTGTGAAGTGATCACCATAGTCCTCACCTCACAGACTTCACGTCTCTTGTATCTGTTTTTGTTTTGGTGTGGTGAGAACACCTAGGTGAGAACACCCAGATTTCAAATGACAATATTAGTGACACTTATAAACTCTTGTGGACTTGAGAATCTGTGCTTGAGGTAGATACTTATAAGGTCCCTATACTTAGGGACACAGCTGATAGTACAAGTGAAAAGCAGCAGCTAGGAATAAACAGTGCTTTAACATGTAATTGAGCATGTTGAATGGTTTTTCAAATTAGAAAATGAAAAGATGACACTGATCTTCATAGTTATTGAATAAACTGCTGTGTACAGTTCTATGTGTCTCCATCTCATTTCTTTAAATTAGTATCCTTTTTCTGATAAGGCTTGTTCTGAATTTTCCATAAAAATCTTGGTTTAAACAATGTTTTCTTTTTCCCTTGGTTTTGGGGAGATAAAGCACGTGAAAAAGTATGGAGATCTTTAGACTTTATTTTGGGGTAGAGGAAGTGCTTGTTTTTGAAATCACAAGAGCTCTCCTCTAGCAAGTTTCTAGTTATATGTTTGAATGATATATTTGAAATTAGACTGCTGTATGCTCCAGATAATCTTTGGAATCTTCATTACACTTATTGTTGGGTAAATTTTTAAGCTTTCTATAGTAAATCCTATGTTATTCTGTAGGATTTAGACACATTTTACAGTTTAACCAATAGTGGAATTTTTTTATAAGGTTGTAGGAAAGTACTGGTTATTCTTATGTATCTATTATTTCTGTTTGGCAGAATATATTTCTGCTATGGCAAAATATGTATCTGTGCATTGGGAGAAATACTGAAAAAGTGAGAGCCCAGACTTTGTTTTTACGGACACGCATTTACACATTTTGTTTTCTATAATAACCTGTGTGTAATATATGAAGTAGTTTGCTATATTGAGTCTTTTGGTTCTGTGCTGATTGTCTGTTTTATAATTACATAGTCCATAAGTACATAGTCTGTACACCCTAGTTAGAAAGGCATTCCCCACCATTTGGTGGAATCAGGAGAATTTGTTACTGCTGAGGAATCCTGCTTCTGGATAGGGAGATCCCAAGCAGTGTTGATTTTCTGCTGACTTACCTCCCAGCTGCATTGTCTGTA
Organism: Vulpes lagopus; assembly: GCF_018345385.1. Taxonomy (NCBI): domain Eukaryota; kingdom Metazoa; phylum Chordata; class Mammalia; order Carnivora; family Canidae; genus Vulpes; species Vulpes lagopus. The sequence continues at coordinate 25,324,882 of NC_054834.1, forward strand.
ATGCAAGCATGGTTGTCGCCGAGATTGACTGAGGCATACATAGTCAACCCCTTCTTTTAGTAGGACTCTCCATCCTCTTTGTTTTCCTGAGTTAGACCTTTTCTTTTAGTGATCAAGGTGACCTGGCCTTAGTGTGACTTGGGGATCAGAGCAGCCAAGGGGGCTGCAGTCCTGTTGGTGTAGTCTTGTTCATTCTGCTGAGTCTCATCCCATACATCTTGGCAAAATTTCCACCCTCCAGACACGTAGTTATGGCTGTGAACCATTTGTTCACAATCCTAAAGCATAATTGGTTGGATTGTATAAATGGACTCTACTTATCTTTGCTTTCGAATGAGACATCAAGTTAAATTATACACAAACTTTCCTATTAAAGTGCCACAATTGCAGATACTATATAGAAAATACACTGGTTGCCATTAGTCTTTGTTCTTGTTACTAGTTTTCTTTGTTGGTTTGCTTCAATTTGAGATCCTAATGAAAAGAAGAAATGTCAAATAAAAGATGTGGGGTGGGGAGGGAAGCTGGCCATTATTGGTGATGTGTTAAGAGGTGATGGTGGGAGCGGTCTGCAGTGGTTGGAAGGAGTATCTTAGCCCTGACATTGTTTAGAATTGCCAGTGCTTGATGATAATAAAAAGCAGAAAAACTTAGTTGGGTTTATTATTGTTTTAAAATACCCTAGAGACAATGCAGGCCTTTATTGCCTCCAGGGGGCAGAAAGAAATCCTTCCTCCTTTTCCCACCTACATGAGAACGACTGGGCAAAGGCTCTTGAGGTCAAAAAGTTTACGGGGTAGTTGGGAATCTTGGAAAGGCTTGAGAGAAGGATCGAAATATGAATAAAAAAACCCCAGGGACTCCTGGGTGCTCAGTGGTTGAGCCTTTGGCCCTGCCTTTGGCGCAGGGTGTGGTCCCGGGGTCCTGGGATCGAGTCCCATGAGTCCCACGTCGGGTTCCCTGCAGGGAGCCTGCTTCTCCCTCTGTGTCTCTGCCCCTCTCTCTGTGTCTCTCATGGTGGGTGAATGGAATCTTTAAAACGAACAAACAGATATTGAGGTTTATTTTAGCTTTGGTGTTTATTTTCAGTATTGAGAAGAAAGCATGGAGATTGAGAACATTGCAGATATGAGACGACCAAGCACTATATATGAGTGAACCTGTCTTAATTAAAGTGGAGGAGGGAGGGCAGATCCTAGGAAGTGATGTATTGTCAGTGTTCAGACTTTACCACAAGAGCTAACGACTACGCAAGTAAGAAGTTTCAGAGTCAACACCTAATATTTTAAACCTAAGTGGTGACTATTTCATGTGATTGAATGGAGTTGTAAAAATAAAAATAGTACAAGAAACCACCTGTATACCTTTTATTTGGATTCACCTTAACATTTTACCCCATTTGCTTTATCACTTAAGAAGAATAACACTTTTTTTTTTTTTAAAGTAATCTCTACACCCGGTGTAGATTGAACTCATGCCCATGAGATCAAGAGTCATGTGCTTTTCTGACCAAGCCAGCCAGGTACCCCACCTAGAATGCTCATAATAAAATATATTTCCGAGTAGAACTAATTTTTTAAAAAGATTTTATTTATTTATTCATGAAAGACACAGGCAGAGGCAGAGACACAGGCAGAGGGAGAAGCAGGCCCCCTGCAGGGAGCCCGATGTGGGACTCTTGGGACTCCATCCCAGGACCCCGGGACCATGCCCTGAGCCAAAGGCAGATACTCACCTGCTGAGCCTCCCAGGTGTCCCTAGAACTGCTAATTGTGTTTTTCTTTCCTAACAGTTTATTGGCTCCCATTCACAGAGCTAGCTTTAGTACCTTGGTGGACAGTCTGATGTAACTCCCTGAAGGGTAGTGAATGTTGACCAGTCCACGACAGGTGGGCTTTGATTTCTAGACCTCAGTATCCTCTTCTGGGGTCTTATCATCCTGACCAGGGTTGTAACTCCTATATCTGTCTGTTGCTTTTTGGTTTATACATTTTCACTTGATCTCAAAACAAGCATGTAAATGTTCTTCCTTAGACCTATCTGATCTCACTTTTATTCATTCAAGTCTCACTCCTTTCTTTTTTTTTTTTTTTTAAGATTTATTTATTTGAGAGAGAGAGAGAGAGCAAGCCAGCTCGAGTGCATGAGAGAAGGAGCAGAGGGAGAGAATCTCCAAGCAGCCTCCCTGCTGAGCATGGAGCTGACTCATGACTCAGGGCTTGATCTCAGGACCCTTAGATCATGACCTGAGCTGAAACCAAGAGGATTTTGGCTCAATCAATCAAGATGCTCAACCAACTGGGCCACCTGGTTGCCCCAAGTCTACCTCCTCGCAATCTGTAGTCCTTGGTTATTGAAAACAGCTAAACAGTATCCTTTTTAAGAACATTTAACCTATTTTGTAATAAATACCTTGTTAATACTTCAGGTAAGACTGTACCTTTCTACCTAAAAATATACTTCTCATGTCTTTAGTCCATTCACAGGGCCTTATATTGGTTGATCTTTCAAGATTCTGGGTTTTTCATACCCTTTTTATTTTTTTTATTCTTATTTTTAAAAGATTTTATTTATTTACTCATGAGAGATGGAGAGAGAGAGATGCAGAGACACAGGCAGAGGGAGAAGCAGGCTCCATGCAGGGAGCCCGATGTGGGACTCGATCCTGAGTCTCCAGGATCAGGCCCTGGCCTGGAGGCAGTGCTAAACTGTTGAGCCACCCGGGCTGCCCCTTTCATACCCTTTTTAAAGTGTGGTGAGCAGGGACACCTGGGTGGCTCAGTGGTTGAGCGTCTGCCTTTGGCTCAGGGCATGATCCTGGAGTCCCAGAATCGAGTCCCACGTTGGGCTCCTTGCAAGGAGCCTGCTTTTCCCTCTCTCTGTGTCTGCCTCCCTCTCTGTGTCTCTTATGAATAAATAAATAAATAAAATTTTTTAAAAAAAGTGTGGTGAGCAAAGCTGAGAAGAGCCTAATATAGAATAACTGATCATTTATATGTAAATTATTTACATAATGCTTTTCTTTTAATTTAATTTAATTTTCTTCTTAGATTATGAGCAGGGGGGAGAGGGAGAAGCAGGCTCCCCACTGAGCGGGAGCCTGACATGGGGCTCTATCCCAGGATCCCTGGGATCATGACCTAAACCAAGGGCAAACACTTAACCAACTGAGCCACCCAGGGACCCCCAGAGTGCTTTTCTTCCATAGTCATTTGGTCCTTAGGGCAGGACATGTAGTATTCCATGTCAGGGACAGAAACCTTGAGCTACAGAAAGGTTAGGTGGCTTCCTGGGTGTCTTCTGGAATGAGGCTGTGTTGGACTTCGGATGCAACCCCCAGTCTTCTACCCCTGAATCCATATACCCTTTATCCCAATTCACCTATTCTATTGCATCTAACTTTTAGGTCTTTCTATTATCATGTATTTTAAAATATATTGTAGAATCCCCTTGGCTTCCTTGTTTCTTCTCCCTTTTCATCAACTGAATTTGCTGTTAGGGAAAGAAAGTGCTGACTCTACTTAATCTTTTTCTTCTGCACCTAGCATACTGTTGCAGGATGGAAGTGGAGCACTAGTAGTCATTTAACCTAATCTTCTACCTAATTTGGATACTCTCATACCTCTTCCCTTCCCAGAGTATTTAGGGCTAATAACAAGGTGTTCATCTCCTTCTAATCAGCCTTGGTTTATTGTTGGGAGGTTCCAGTTAGAAAATTATTTTCTTTTACTTATAATAGATCCAATTACCTGTAGTTCTTATCTGTTTGCTTTCGTTATATCATCCAGAGCAACATAGAAGATCTAGGCAAATAACAACAACTGTGTCTTCTCAGGTTAAATAATGCCACTACCTAGATCTCTTACCATCCTGATCGTCCTATTCTGGTTGCACTAGGTTGTCAGTATCTGGAAAATATGGCTTCCCTAATTGTCTACACTATTTCAGAGGTCTGATCAAGGCAGCAAATAGGTAGACCATTACTTCCTGTAAGGTGGACACCTACTATTTTATCACTTCAATATTTTTGAAGTGCAAAATTACATTAACATTTAAGCAGACATATCTTGCTCTCATATCCAGCATTTGTACGTCAAAGCTCCCAAAATTTTCATGGGCAATCTATTAGTCAAGTCCTTGCACCTGGATAGCGGTTTTTTGCCTTAATTACAAGACTTCACACTTATTCCTGTTAAATTTGATCCTGCCAGGGTTTCAGAGGTCCAGCATTTCAGGCTGTAGTGATCTGTTTGAGACTCAGTTTTGTTACTCTCTTACCCTTTCCAGCCTTGTCTTCTATGTTTATAATACTTAACCTCTTCAAGCTTGCGGCTTTGGATTGACGATAGCCACCTAGCTAATGCTGCTCCTCGGGCTTAGAGGGAGATGGTCTGTGGATCATGTTATGCCAGGTCTTCTGTAGAGAAGTGTGACAAGCACTGGTTCTCTGGATCTGGTGCCTTATTGCCTGGGAGACCCGAGAATTACTCAGAGGGAATTAGGCAGAGGCTGTCCCAAAGTTTGTGTTGGATTTTCCGCTCCCTACCCCTCACTTTGACATGCATGTCTCTGAAGAATGGAGAAAACAAATCCTTCGAATTGTGCTTCCTCTAGCTGGCCCTCTCCCTGCCCTCCAGATAGAAAGTTAACTTAAACCTACAGAATTGAAACTTGGTTAGTGATCTGTGACTGCCATTTCTTACATTTATGACTTTGCTTGGAGTTGGTCTTTGAATTGTATATGAACTCTTATCCATGCTCTAAGGACTAAAAAACTGCCCTGAACTATAACAGATTTTTTAAGACTTACAGAGAAAATGATAATTAATATTTTTGGAAACTAATCTTGCCAGTGGCCTCAGTCCATTATTGTAACAGAGGTGGATAATTATACATGTGAATTATACATAGGTCGACATAGATTGTATGTAGAGCTTATTTTCACTTTCAGTCAATGTTAAACCTTTTAATCCCAAACTAGTAATGTCTTATATAGACACATTTTTTAAGGTTTAGTTCAAATCTTAGTTTATCTCCATACTTTTTTTTTCATCTCCATACTTTTTATATTAAAATGGTTTATAGCTGGGGCACCTGGCTGAGTGGTCCAGCATTTGCCTTTGCCTCAGGTCCTGGGATCGAGTCCCGCATCGGTCTCCCTGCAGGGAGCCTGCTTCTTCCTTTGCCTATGTTTCTGCCTCTCTCTGCGTCTCTCATGAATAAATAAATAAAATCTTTTAAAAAATGGCTTACAGCTAAGTCTAGACTTCGAGGAACACCTATCAGTTGGCGAGTTAAATTCTGTATTTACTAAATAGTGAATGGGGAGTTAGACATGAAACCATTGTGTTTTCAGTGAGTTGAGAACATAAAGGTAGAGGAATCAGAGGTGTATTTTATTATTATTTTTAAAGATTTTATTTATTTATTTGACAGAGAGAGCATAAGCCAGAGGAGGGGCAGAGGGAGAGGGAAACTGGAATCCCCGCTGAGCAGGGAGCTCCACATGGGCCTCGGATCCCAGGACCCCGGGGTCACGATCTGGGCTGAGGGCAGATGCTTCACCGAATGAGCCACCCAGGCGCCCCTAACACTCTGTTTTTAGAACAGGTATTTTATAATTCCTCCTTTACAGTCCTAAACTAAATCCATAGATACCCTGTACATATAAACCTGATGGCAGAGAAATGAACATAATCTCTTACTGTGATATGAAGGAGGGACAAAAACAAAATCACTTAAAGATATATCTGTAGTGTGTGCGCTTGCTCTACACGTTCCACTTAGTGTTTTGCAGCTATGTGTAGGGTCGCTGTGAACGAGACCCACATATGTGTAGACCTACGCGCTTATCGCACGTCTGTACCCTGAATGCTGGCAGTGTCATCGAGGTCACTGCCCAAAATGGTGAGCAGCTCGGTCACATTCAGACAATAGTCAGAATGGTCTTGCCTTGGCTTTCAGAGCAGTTACGTTTTGGGAAAATTTAGTGATTATTAAAAATGTGAATGAGGGATCCCTGGGTGGCGCAGTGGTTTAGTGCCTGCCTTTGGCCCAGGGCGCGATCCTGGAGACCTGGGATTGAATCCCACGTCGGGCTCCCGGTGCATGGAGCCTGCTTCTCCCTCTGCCTATGTCTCTGCCTCTCTCTCTCTCTCTCTCTGTGTGACTATCATAAATAAAAGAAATAAAAATTAAAAAAAAAAAGAAAAAATATGAATGAGATAATTTGTGCTTTTATGTTAAATGGCTCAGATAATGTAACAGGTTTCCTACCCGCGTGTATTTCTGGTGGAATATTGCGCAGGCCAGATGCGATGACCCTGGTGATGCAGAAGTGAGGCATGCACCGTGCTGCAGGGCGTCTTGTGCTCCTGGCCGGTCCACCTGCTGCCTTCAGGGCCCCTCAGCCATTCCCAAAACCAAGAGGTACTTTCACAGACTTTGACAACCCCCCTTAGGGTTTAAAATTAAACCATATTATGTTTCAGCCTTATGAAATTACAGGAAGCCAGTTTCTTCTCAGAATGTGTATGTAGAATTCCTTTTATGAGGGATAACAAGTATGTTCTAAAGTCACATTCATTGGTGATGGTTGTCTTGAACATCATGTTAAAAATTTGAGAGAGTCCAGTCTCATTATTAAAGGATGTTATGATTTATTGGTTATATTTGCCATATGTAGGAGGGGGAGTGACTATATAAGACATGTGCCACAGTCTCTCGTCGCTGTTACAGTTTAGTGGATCTGGACCCACTAGGTGCCGACACCTCCACCCTAGGGAATTTGGGAATATGTGGGAAAGTTTTTGGTTGTCACAGTGATGGGTGTATGTGTGTGTAGGTAGCATTTAGTGATTTGAACCAGGGATGCTAAATGACCCACAGTGCTTTGGACGGTTCTAGACAGTGGGAACATCCTGATGTCCCTTGTGGGGAAACACGGTCTAGCTTGGAGAAGAGTCTGATTATAGAAACTGCCCTGAGTGGGATGGTCAGTGGGACTTAAACAGAGACCAGATATCTATTTGTCACAGATACTATGACAGGTATTTTGGCATTGAGTGGGACATTGTACGATATGCTCTCCAGGGGCTTTTCCAGCTCTTTGATTTTCTGAGTGTGCGGCAGGGGTCAGGCTAACTGTGGCCTGTCTTAATGAATACAGTTCTCTTGGGACACAGCTGTCCTCGTCTGTTTATGGATTGTCATTGACTGTGTTGAGGCTGCAGCAGCCGACTTGTGAGTAGTGGCCCTAGAGATCATAGGGCCCGCAGAGCCTAAGCACTACCGGCCTCTTTACAGAAAGTGTTTATAGACATCGCATATCATCATGTTTTTTTGGATGGCCCCAGTGTGTGAACTGATGTCACAAAGTATGTGATTCTCATATCTTTAGTTTTCTGGGTATGTGGTGGTTTCGGAAATCTTTTTCTGGGTCACTGTGGCACTGAAGACTCACCCACTGATGTATCTGTAGTAAACATTACAGCCAGAGAATTCCCAGCTTGATTTTGCAAATGTCACTATGTAGGATGAGCTCCGCATCTGTTTTGTATGATTCTTCAGGTTTTGAGATTGGGCTGATGGGTGACTTTCCACACGGTGACATTATACTAACTGGTCTTTAGGAAATGCTTTTAAAGCCATGACAGGGATCCCTGGGTGGCGCAGCGGTTTAGCGCCTGCCTTTGGCCCAGGGCGCGATCCTGGAGACCCGGGATCGAATCCCACATCAGGCTCCCGGTGCATGGAGCCTGCTTCTCCTTCCGCCTGTGTCTCTGCCTCTCTCTCTCTCTCTGTGACTATCAAAAATAAATAAAAAAAAATTAAAAAAAAATTAAAAAAAAAATAAAGTTAACCTATTGTAGATATTAACCGCATCTACAAAATACCTTCCCTGCAACACCTAGGTTAATATTTGATTAATTAACTAGGTCCTGTAACCCAACCAGGTTGACTCATAGGACCAGCTATCACAGTATTTAAGAGGTGTTTGGTATATTAAAATATATGGTATATAAAATATTGTGTAGTGAGGACTGATTAGGATAGTGTCTATATATACTTAGAGCAGGAGTCTGTAAGGCATTCCCTAGTCTTCATTCATGTGTCAAATGAAGAATAGAAAATGGACAATTAAATCAACCTTGTCACCCTTTGAAATGGAAAAGTTCTCTTTCATGGTTTTTATGTATTGTGTATTTTTTTAATTTAAGGTGCCTTGAATAATTTAAAAATTTTCTAGCCATGTTTTTGTTTTATTATAAGTTAGTGCTATGCTAGCCTTTTTTTTTTTTTTTTTCTATTGCTAGCCTTTTTTGCACAAAAACTTCTTAGAGGAAGGAATTAGTCTTGAGCTCATTTAGTCCAGTTCTCCCCATTTGTGGTTGAGAAACTTAGTCCCAGGAAGGTGGAGTAGTTTGTCCAGGTAACACAGTGAATAAAGGAACCGTCATTAGAAGCTGGATCTGATGCCCAGTCTAGTACCCTTTCTGCTAACGAGAGTGATCACTAGTAAAGGGGTTTCCTGAAGAGTCCCTACTTAGGGGATTGAGTATGAATTGATAGTTAAGAGGATAGGGGTGATATTCGGGTCGTTCAGTGATGCAGAAAAGTGGGGGTGTCCGGGTGGACAGCATATCCACTCAGGGCACACAGCTCCGTGTGATGCCCAGGGGGCTTGAGGAGGTTTTACACGTACAACCTAGCCATCGGATGACTCACGGGATTTTCCAGAGGATCTCAGGTCGAGAGAATGTGTGGTTCATAACAAGTTGCTGAGAGAGCTCTTTCTTCCCTGAGGTTAGTAGAGAAACATGTGGCTCTTGGGACCCAAGTGCTGTCCGAGTAGCACAGGGCTGGAGTTTGGAAATCCCCCAAGAGGGAATTTTAAGGATTCCGTGAGGCATAGAGGAAACATTGTAGGAGGTAAATGGGTTCTTTAGAAGGTTGCAGGGTTTCGGGCTTAATCTAAGTTTACTTCCTTACCTGCAAAATAAGCCTATTAATACCCACTGCACGTAGTCGCTAGAGGGAATAAAGGAAATAACATATGTAATGTGCTTGTTAGCACAACCCATGGCACATGGTACTCAAAATGATAACATTTATATATTATATCATGGCAGCTGGCTGAGAGTCTTACCAGAATGTATCACTAGAGTGAGATTTTTTTTTGTCTTATTCCTCTTTTCTTTCACTTACTCTAACTACTTTATGTCACTCCACAGCTGTTCAGTATGGTTTCTTATTTCAGGTTTATTATTTCCAGGGAGGGATGTATCTCTGACGGTACTTAGTACTTCTTCACCTCTGATCAACAGGCCTGGTCTTTTTGAATAAGCTTTGCCCCTTCTTAGGGAGTTATATTTCAATTGTCAATTTTATCTCATCAAGTTCAAAAATGTACTTAACTATGGCACTATTTCCTATCAGACTGACTGACTTATTTATTTATTTGCACTTTGGAGTATAACTGGGAAGATAGAGTTGAAAGGGGGAGTGAAGGTGCAAGATTTTGAAGCAACTTGTCCCTTTCCTCTTCCTCAAAGGGTTATTTCCTTCAGGTTTTGAGTAAAAACCAAAATGAAGTATTTCAGTGGATGTCAGCCCCGAAGGGAACTTAATTGCATCTGAAGATATAAAAGTACGTATGGATGTAGACTCAGAAGTAGTCAAATAATAGATTTTTTTCAGCGTATGGGATCAAATTTGAAATGACTAGTTATTAAGCACAGAGTATCTGCCCCAGCTTTGTAGTGTGATTATTTCAGAACTAGACCTGGGAGCTGTTTCCCTCGTATTCAAAACATTGGTACAATTTGCATCTGACTGAGTAACCTGGAGTGTTTAGTTTCCTTCTGAGGAACCTCGGTGGTCCTCGAAGATCTATTGAGTAGGGTTCTCTCTGGAACCCTTAGGGCTGGACGAAAGCTTCTCTGCACAGGTCTGTATGTAGGGTTTAAATTTAAATTGAGAAATTTCTGCATTTCTACATTTCCAAGCAAAGAGAGTTCAGAAAAGCTTAAAAATAAAAGCTCATGGTATATATAGGGTTATCTAGGTTGAATCAAGCCTGTTTAGTTATTATGCTATACTTAAGTGAATGACTATGTCTAAGCTAAAGTTCAGAGGCCTTTCGGACAGAGGAATAAATGTGAATGTTTCTTTTGAATGACCTCTAACTGCTTTTTTCAAAAAAATGATGCAATTAAATGAATACTAATTTTTGAATGATGATTTTTCTGTAGTTTAATCATTAGGTAGGACAGTTTTGTATTTGCAGACTCCAGTGTTTCACATTACACAGTATCCTGGTTCATAGACCTAGAGTTGATGAATATTGGTAACCTGCAGTAGCATTTGATTTTCAGTGAAATGTGCTGGCCGTTGTTGCCTCTAAGAAGCCAGAGGAGGGGGTCCTTCCGTAGCTGACTGCAGGCTCTCCCGTGGGCTCTTCCCCTGCTCTCCTATTGCCTCCATTAGGTAGTGCTGCATGCCTTAAAATCACCTATTCCTCTACTTTTTAAAAAGATTTTATTTATTTATTCATGAGAAACACAGGCAGAGGGAGAAGCAGGCTCCCTGCAGGAAGCCCCATGTGGGACTCAATCCTGGGATGCCAGGGTCAGGCCCTGAGCTGAAGGGAGACACTCAGCTGCTGAGCCACCCAGGCATCCCCCATTCTTCTACTTTTGTACTGGGAATGGGAATCTCTCATTTCCCTCATAACTGATGGCTGATCCATAATTATTTGGTTATGTTAATTCAGATGAAGGTGTGGATGACTGATGGATTTACTCCTAAGGTACATTATTTGAATTGTATATGTGTTTCATTTTTTAAAGATTTTATTTATTTGACAGAGAGAGCACAAGCAGGGAGGAGGGGCAGAGGGAGAGGGAGAAGCAGACTCCCCGCTGAGCAGGGAGCCCTATGCAGGGCTCCATTCCCAGGACCCCAGGATCATGACCTGAGTCCAAGGCAGACACTTAATGATTGAGCCCCCCAGGCACCCCTGTATGTGTATTTTAAAGTGGAATTCATAAAACCGAACAAAAATCCGTCAGTCCAAAGAGGTAGTAAGTGGTTTAATCTATAGAGATTGCTTATTTACCTTGTCTCTTCAGACCTCCTTACTGAGGACCTCCAGTTTCAAGGAGAATGTATTTCTTCCCTGGAGGAAAAAGGATAATGGGGAGAGACGAACCTTTTTGAACTTGAGACACCTGCATAGCTGCTTCCTGACTTTGGTCAAGTCCTTCCTCTGTAATCTCACATACTTTCTGGGTTTTTGTTTAAATGCTCTTGTTATGAGATGAGCATTCTTACTGCAGATGAGACTCCCTTCTTACTGCAGGTCCTGTCTTCCACCTTGCTGGGAGCTAGGTCTCCTCATCCATGCCAGTCCCTTACAGTTTCTCCCGTGAAGCTTATGGTTTTCACTTTGTCTTTTTAGACCAGTAATAATAAGTTTTGCTGACAGGGTGAATTTTTTTTTTCCACCAAGGAGTAGAAGTCAGCACTAAAAGTGTTCCTCTTGATGAAAATGTCTCTAATAATACTAGCTTCTACTAATTGATCCTGTACTATATGGTAGGTGTAGGCATTTAATATACATTGTATTCAGTCCTTACAGCAGCCTTATTTAAGGTACATATTCATATTTCCCTCTTATAGGGGAGGAAACCAAATTTCGAAGAGATTAAGTAACTTGTCTACTTTTGTAATGCTCCTAAATAGTGGAGCTAATTGTAAAGCCTGTCTGCTTTTGATTGTATGCTCCATGTCTCAAAAGCACCTTTAGATTCAGTGCCTACCCTTACGTACTTTCTGGAGAGTACGAGCAGCTTGTTGATTGTAGAATTCTCTTTAATATCCACGTACTCACAGTAGCATTTGTGAGCTGTTCCACTTTAAACTTTTGTGAAATGCAATCAGTGTATTAGGGATAAATGTTTCTTTCAGGGGCATCACCACAATGAATGTAGCATGTAGCCCGAAGTAGCAAATGCTTGCAAACTATTTGCTGCTTGGATAAAAACAGTGACAACAAGAGAGGTGGTAGTTAGCGAGAGGGCTGTGCACAGAACGGATTCCCTTGGCGAGAAGCAGGACCTTTCTGGCATTGCCGTGAGCTGCGGGGCGGGGCTGGGCCCAGGCTGTGATGAACGGGCCCAGGGTTTTCTGCTTTACAACCGCAAGTTGTTGCCCCTGAAAAGGGTAGTGAGTCATGATGAATGCATTTCCATTTGCTGCAAAGAAAATGTTTAATTCTTTTTAAATCGAGATAAAAAGACCGGTTTGAAATGCAGAGTAAATTAGTGGCTCCCGAGTGAGTGGTTGTGAGATTCCTGCCCCAGGAATGGGCTAGGTGCCGCCGGTCGTGGCTGCCGAGGCTGCTAGTTCCCGGTTCCGGCCCAGCTGGTTTCTGCCTGGTGCTGTAAGAATGCAGGCTTGCTTACCGATCTTCCCCTTATCCCGGTTGTAGGATTTGGATAGAGCTGTTACCTTCCCTGAGACGACTTGGGTTTTCTCAGGCTGTCAGGGTTGAGTGCAAACCAAGCTTTCAGAGTTCTCTGCCCATGGAACATGGAACTCAGCTGTTGGGATTCGGCCCCTGTCGCTGTCACCCTCCCCCAGCTGCTAATAAGGCTGTGAGGAGGCATGTATGGGATTGCTGTGGTCGCAGAACAGTTGGTGGTTCTTGATTCTTTTTGACTTTATTATGGTTTTTTATGGTTCCCTCTCAAGATCACTGCAGCAGTATATTGTAGAAAAATTTCATTAGCCCCTTAATACTGTGACCTAATTATTAGTAATCAGATCTCCGGGCTCAAGTGAGCAGATTAGTAGTCTTTGTTATGCCTTAATAATTTTTAATGATTTAATTCGTGGCTGTTTGGTATTGGATCTGGTTATTGTGTTTGCTGAATGCTGTCTGATGGGTATTAGGATTGCCTACTATCTGGGAATAACTAAAATATAAATTCTTTAATTACTGCATAAGGTGCTTCTCAACACTTCCGGTTGTGTGGTACTGTAAAATAATATTGGAAACAGGATAATAACTCTGTGACTAGCTCACAGTTATCAGATATTTACTATGTGCCAATTCTTGTGGTAAGGGCTTTTATATCTGTTATATCTAATTTAATCCTTACTGTAGTCCTATTAAGGGCTACTAGACCAGCCTCCCAGATACAGAGACCGAAGTCTGTGGAAGCTAAGGGGCTTGCCTGTGTGCCACAGTCGTCGGGGCTGGGACTTGACTCTGGGCCTGAGCTGAGGGCCGCAGCCCTGAACCCCTCTGCCGGACGGCAAGCTCTGGGGCCTTCTGTTTTCTCCATCATGCAGCTCTGCTTCAGCTTTCTACTCCTAGGAGGCCACCACGTCATTTCCTATCATTCTGTGTATGCATACAGGATTTTCCATTTCTAGTCAAATAAAACTTTCATCTGTAGTCTTAGTGGTTGCCAGTTGGTTTCTTGCAGAACAGTTTCAGCTCTTAGCGTTTTTATTAAAGGTAAGAGAACTGTGTCACCTTGCTGACTATTTGGTGATTGCTTTACAGTTGGGGGTAGCCAAACCTTTGCACTGGTAGAAGCAAAAGGTAAAGCTTTCATAATTTATTTTGGGTTATAGTGTAATTTGGGTGGCAGATTTGTCATTGTAATTTATCTTAGTCGTAGAAATTAATTTCTGCTTGCTAAAATGTACAGATGGGAAAGTTCTGGAAGCATCCTGTGTAGAAGAGAAAAAAATCCACTCAGAATTTAAAACTGGCCATGGACAGTTTAAAGTGGGGATGAGGGGAGGGCATTGGTAATCCATGGGTGGGTCGTTGAACTGAGGGTTTTTCACATTATTTTGTCTTTAGAGTCAACCCTTACAACACTATTATTGGGAAATAGTTGACTTACTAAGCTTTCACTGAACACTCTGATTTCTGGAGCATAGTTTCTAGATTCACAAGATAGACCGTATACAACAAGATGTTACTTCACTGTATTAAGGGATTAGATGCTCATTCTGAATTTTGACAAATTTTAATTAACTGAAATGGGTTAACATCTTTGAGGTGAAAAATTTTTTTAAAGATTTTATTTATTTGAGAGAGTGTGAGCTGGAGGGAGAGGGGCAGAGGGAGAAGCAGACTCCCCACCCAGCAGGGACCCTGAGACCATGACCTGAGTAGAATTCAAGTCAGGTACTCAACCACCTGAGCCACTTGGGCACCCAAGATTAGCCTCTTTCTGATACAAACTATTTTTATTAGTGTTATAGTTCTGGGACTTGATCTTTTAACCCCAGAAATAACAGTGTTCAGGTTTACCCATATGCATTTATCTCGTTTTTGTTTTTTCTGTCTGACCATCCTTCCATGCTGTGTGCTCCGGCCCTGCCCCCCAGCGTTGCCTCCTGTCACCCTGTCTCCCCACTTAGGTTCTAGCCAGCAGGACTGTGCAAATGCCCGAAGAATGTGCTGCTTCCAGAAGTAGCTGCCCTTTAGATTCATGCTTTCCTTTCTACCTTCGCACATTTCTCTTGCTTTATAGCTAGCTCTGCCATACATTTAAAAAATAACTTTAAAATATATAATACAGCTTTGTCAGGGGGGTCTCTGGCCATCGGGTTTACACTGCCGTAGAAGTCCACGTTATCACTCTGCTTGATTGAAGTGTTTTGCGTTGAACCTGGGGGTGGGGGGGAGGACTCCCATACCCGTTCTTACTAACTGGTGAAACTCATTGAGAGTCCTAAAAAAAAAAAAAAAGTCCTAAAAAATAACTTGCTGGAGCCTGCCAGTGCCCTGGAAGTAACTTGTTTGAAAGGGAATGATGGGGTTCAGAACATGGTACCCCAAATATGGCACCTTGACATGTCAAATATTGTAAACCAAAGGAATTTGAGAACTGGTATGTGCAGGAAGGACTTTCTGACCTTCCCCTGAAGCAGTTCCTGCACCCAAGAGGCGCCCTCCCTAAACCCAGAGGGAAGGAGCATCCTTATCTCTGAGGATGGACGGATGCCAGGAGGAATTGGAATGAATAATCCTTGCTGAGTTTCCCCATTTTACTACCCTTGGCTCATGCCCTTCTTTATCTCATCACATATTTCCATGACTCTATGGCTCATCATATCTAGTTTAAAAACACTTAGGTTTAACCTTTTCTTTGATCTTAATTTCCTTATGAAGGCTCCTCTGTCACATAAAATTTATGTTAAATAAATCTGTATGCTTTTCTGTTGTTATCTGTTTTCTGTTACAGAGACCCAGCCAAAAATTTAGAAGGGGAGAGATGCTGTATTCCTCCCCTGCGGTGTCTGGTGGTGACCATGAGGGCATGGCTGGGACACCCCGCTCACCCCAGAGTCTGTGGATGGGATCTTGGGAAAACTGACAGAAGTCCATGAAAGGTAAGCCTTCTTGCCACAGTCAGCTCTCCCAGATCTCTGTCCGTAGTGCCCAGTCTACACTAAAGAGAGGAAGGTGACATTTATTGTTGTCCCTTCTTTTCCAGATTCATATTAGCAGGAGGAAAAACCTTTGTAAACATCACATCTTGCAAATTTGGTTTTGGGTAACCATTGCTTATTGATCATTTCCCTCCCTGTCTCACTGAGTGTCCCGAGAGCTCGGCCTGGCTTTCTCCCTGCTGGGGCCCTGCGGGTGATTGGACTTGTGTGTGCAGTCGGTCAGCTACAGGTTGGGGTCTCCAGGAATGTGGCATCTTCTTTATGGCTACTGTCCTACCCACTGTTGCCACCTCTCAGGGGTTTGTCTAAGTCCTTCTTTTGGCTGTCTTTACTAGTGGCTCGGGATCTTGACAGGCTTGTATCTTCTGCAGCCTCTTTGGGGAAGCCTGGTTGTGTCCATGTTTGAGCCATAGAAGGCTCATTGGTTTTAGGTCATAAAAGGCCCATCAGTTTAGTGTCACTAGAAATAGGTATACCTTTGGTTAAAAAAGGAGGAGGGAGTTCAGTACTGCCAGGAGTATTTACTGTTTGTCCTATCTGAAACCTGATTAAGATATTTTATTTTATTTTATTTTATTTTATTTTATTTTTTTAATTTTTTTATTTATTTATGATAGTCACAGAGAGAGAGAGAGAGAGGCAGAGACACAGGCAGAGGGAGAAGCAGGCTCCATGCACCGGGAACCCGATGTGGGATTCGATCCCGGGTCTCCAGGATCGCGCCCTGGGCCAAAGGCAGGCGCCAAACCGCTGCGCCACCCAGGGATCCCCTGATTAAGATATTTTAAAGGATTTTTTTTTTTTTAAGAGAGAGCACAAGCAGGGAGAGGGAGAGAGAGAATCATAAGCAGGCTCCATGCTCAGTGCAGAGCTTGATCTCATGACCTGAGATCATGAACTGAGCCAAAATCAAGAATTGGACACTTAACCAACTACACCACCCAGTTGTCCCTGGGAAAAGTTTTTAAATATTTTCAAGGCAGCAACTTACTCCCATTGTCCACTTTCTATAGTGAAGTTGTGGTCATCAGGATTGGAAAATTAAAATCATTTGTATTACCAAAGATGGAGAGGCGATGACATGACTGGTGTATCTTATAGTCTAGATGACTCCAATTTAGTTTGAGAAGATTATTATCCTTGTCAAGGATACAAATATAACCGTAAAATTAAAGAATAAGTGACCCTTTCAAAATTTGAAATTTTCTTTTGTTCATTGAAACTGCTTCCGACAACTGATATGTGCCTTTTATTTTTATTTTTTTTTTTAAATTTTTTTTATTTATTTATGATAGTCACAGAGAGAGAGAGAGAGGCAGAGACACAGGCAGAGGGAGAAGCAGGCTCCATGCACCGGGAGCCCGATGTGGGATTCGATCCCGGGTCTCCAGGATCGCGCCCTGGGCCAAAGGCAGGCGCCAAACCGCTGCGCCACCCAGGGATCCCCGATATGTGCCTTTTAAATCACTGCCCACAATTTAACAGAACATGGTTTCTGTGCTCTCAGAAATCTGTGAAAGAGCATAATATTAATTTAGTCTAAAAACAAATATTGAAACCCACAAGACTGGGATTTGGAATGCTCATGTGATGTATATCCACGGAACTTACTGCCAATGAAACACAAATAGTTACGCGTTAAGCCTAGATAACAGATTAATACCCGTCATTAACTGAATCCCTCTTGTGCACCTGGCACTGTACTAGGTGCTTTACACATAGGATTTTTCATCTCAACAACTCTACAAGAATTTTTTACAGCTCATTAAAAAAAAAGTGAACATTCACAAGAAGCGAGAACCTTCCCCAATATCGCATGAGTCATGTGTGATCCAGCCAGAAAGAGAGTCAGTTTATTTTCTGAAAAACTAACTGGAAGGATATATGTAGCTTACTAAACAGAATCAGATGGGCATTATCTTAAAATATCAAGTCTTAAGTACCATCTCTGGGTATACGAATGCTCCCAATGCAGGGTAGCATTGGGAGAGCATGCAGCGTGCGCGGTGTGTCAGGTGTGCAGGTAAGCTTGGTGAACACTCCTGGGCTCTGACCGAATGTCTCCGCAGGGAGGCCTGTGCTCCCCGCCTGGGATAGATTATCTTTCTTGGACCCAGACCAGACTCCTGAATTGTTCATTCAGCTGCCAAGCCTGGATTCCTCTCTGTCCAGCTTTTACCCAGACACCCTTCCTTCCCATATTGATGTCCTCTGGATCCCCAGCTGTTACTTCATTCCTTTTCCTTGGAGGCAGACGGAGAACTGAAAGAGAACCATGTTGTTAACCACCCGCCTCTTGACTAGTGGGGATTAGCCACAGAGAGTTAGCTTACCCATCCAGCTATAGAATAGGGCACTCTGCTTTCTTTACACTCTTTTATTTCTAAAATGGAGAAGAATTAACCAAACTTCTGAGGAAAAGGGTCAAATAGAATATGGTGAAAAGTTCTTAAACTTAGAAATAAACAAACTGAGATAAGCACGTACAGTAGACATGGTTCTGCCCTTGGGGCTTCCAGCTTCCAGATGTGTGCTGTCGCTGGCCTTATGGGTGCTGTGGCTCCCGCTGCCACCTGCCACCTGCATAGCTCGTTAGGATTTTGTAACCTGCTTCCTCAGCATCTTCTTTAGGCCTCACTGCAGCCTCCAGCAACAGGGATAATGGTCCCTCCCTTTACTAAAAAGAAAGCCAATGAAGAGGGCCTACTTCTTGCTCGGGGCTGCCTGGAGTCAAGCCAGGTCTTCTGGCTCCAGTTCTATTACCAGAAGAGTCTCTGAGGACACATGAGTCTGCTTTGTGTTAAGAGCTCGCTTCATAGCAGCTGAGACAAATGCGTCGTAACTCGTCATCCTGCCGTGCTGTCCTCATGGTCGTACGAGGAGGGTGGCACCTGCAGAGCCATGGACGCCGAAGAACCTGAGCGGGCCGAGCCTTTCCTGCTGACCCTCGGGCTAGGCCCCAGCTCCCGTGCTGCCGAGTCCTGCCCACTGTCCGGCGGTGCCAGAGACGAAGGTGGTTCCACTAGTCCTGGAGGCTGGCAGTGAGGTACCCGAATGTTCAGTAGGTCGACCGAGGTTGGAGCCCGTGGAGTGCCCTTGAACAGAAAAGTAGGCAGCCTGGAAGGACGGACTTACTCTTCAGGAAGATAGGGCCCTGTGAGGCTGCAGGTGGGCCCGCTCCCCGCTGGCCTCCCGCCTCCATCTGTACCAGCGTGTGGAAGCTCTGATTCCGCTGTGCTTTCCAGCTCCGCATTCGAATGAAGAAAACACCAGCAGTGACAAGACAAACCTCCATCCACCTTGTCTTCCTGAAAATGGCACCCTCTCTACTGATAAGGGCGGAATTGCGGAACTGGCCCACCCTGCCTCCCGCTCCTTCCCCCAGCCGCGTCAGGGGGACAAGATTGCTCTGGTTAATTCTGGCTTTGCATTTAACTTATTTAAATGTAAACCTGAAAATTTTAACCCAGCTTAACGTATATTCATTTTCATGGTAGATTTAACTTAAAATTCATTCAAGTGTCCAAAAGAAATAACCATTAGCTAAAAACAACCTTTTGTTTAAAAAATTCTCAACTGAGAAACTGGTAAGTGAAACACTAAAATTTTTGTTAGTGATGATCAAATAGGTTTTTTTATGTTTAATGATCTGTAATCAAAACTGAAAGTTCTTATTAAGGCCTTAAACATTAGAAAATTTGATAACAACTTGGTGATTTGACAGATTTATCATCACAGATCAATTGGAGAGGTTGCGCAGGGTCACTAAAGCATCAGGCAGCCAATCAGGACTTAGAGCTGTGCTCCAACCTGCTCTGTTCTTCTGCGTAGTTGGTGCCTGGTGCACGGTACTTATTCACTTGGTCAACAAAAGAATCAGTGATCAATCATCTGAATGTTTCCCAAGGTGTAGTGTCCCTCAGGATGGTACTCACTGTCCTGCAGGTCCTAGCCTCAGTCTCCTATACCCTGATGTGGGTCCAATGCACTACAACAATACTGGTCCCTGAAACACATCCTGCGATTACCCCCTTCATTCAGCCTCCCTGTATGTCCTGTACATCTACACTTCTCCAAAGCCCACCCTCAGTTTCCCTGCAGCTCAGGTCATTATGTCCATAAATTTTTCTCCAGTCCCATTGTCCTGTGATAATCTCCTCTGAATCACTACAACACTTATGCACAGCAAGTACAGGATGTGAGGTTGTTGAAGATTGGGGAAAAGAATTTATTATGGCTATTTATAAATTCTGGCCAGCATCACACATAGGTCTGTATACATCATGGATATTTAGCATATATTAAATAAATTTAGGAATGCCTTTTTTGTCCAAAAGTAAACTTATTGTCCCCAAAATACTATCCACATATTTTACACATCATTGCCTGATTACTGAGTAATAGAATGGAGTAGTAGCTCTTATCAGGTAATAATGCTGCCATTCAGTGTTAACCCAGTTTTTAAGAAAATTGTCTGAGAAGCATTTCACATTAGCACAATTAAAGGCCAGAATATTAAAGGTTCTACACAACTAGTATGTACACACATCCTGCGTAAGAAAAAAGGACCCACAAACCGTTTTTAGAGGAAACATGTTGAGAACCTTACAGATACGTGAATCCAAAAGATCCATCTGTTCCGTGTTCCACCATAACAGCCTTTGCAGGTTCTTCACAAACATAGAAACCATTCTTTAGAGATTAGGCTCCTTCCCCATTAAAAGAAAATAAAAGGACAAGGAGCAGAGGTTATCTCAAGACGCTAACTTGTCATCTGTAAAAGACAGCCGCAAAATGCCATACACAGTGTTCGATTTTTTAAAATGTCACGGCCGGTTCCTTAGCACAGAGCTGACTCTGCTGGTGGCAGGGGCCATTGGGGGGTAGACAGCTAAACAGTACTGTACAAATGTGTGCATTGAAACTCTAAAGAATGTGAAGGGGAAGGGGACGGAGGGAGGGGAAAAGTTTCCAATATACATACACAGATGGTACAGTCTTTTCATGGCAATGACCTGAGCCCCCCAAATAAAAAGGAAAATCTACTTGCAAAGGGTCCTTTGAAAGAGTTGATGGATTTCATGGTCCAGTTACATGGTTTGTAGGACTCGAAGATATTCAAGTCTGTGGTAAACACCAAACTGCATGACCCCCTGGAGGAAAAAGCACAGAGAAAGCTGTTGTAGTTCACACTGGCAGTGCAAAGATGGGACTTAAGTCGTTAACCTCACCACTTAAAGGCAAGCGACCGTTTTCCTTCAAATGCTCATCTTTTCTCTTAGCACAAACTGAAAACCCCTGCCAACTACGTTAAATTAACACCGCCTGCTACAGAATAAATTTGATAAAGCATTAACCTTAACCCATTAAAAAATATGAGTTAAGCGTCTTTCCTATTAAAATTGTATTTTAACAATGTAGGTAATCACATTGTAAGATTATATTAAAAAACGAGTCTAGTAAACACTGCTCTAAAATTATTTTCTGCTTTTAGATGCCCTCTTAATACTTATTGGTGGTAAATAAGGAGAAGAGATGAAAAATAGAACAGACGTCGTTTTTGATAATGCATTTTTTCTCTTAAAAACATGAATTAAAACAGATTCGAGGAAAATTTATCTAATTTCTTTTAATAATAATAAAAAAGCTGTTCTTGAGCCTAAAATCTGAAGACAGCTGATGAAGTACAGTTATCTCTTTGAAGATTACTGAGGCCCTTAAAGAAGGTAAATGCTCAGAACTTTGCAAAATTCTGATACAAATAAGTTTTGACATGTTCATGTTAACTTTAGGCTTAATATTATAAGTATTCTTAAGAGTATTGCTCCTACGTAAGCTTTACACATGGCAATTGATGCTCAGCATAAGTAATTCTTGGCTTCTGTTTATCTC
The DNA here is from genome assembly GCF_018345385.1 of Vulpes lagopus. Classification (NCBI taxonomy): domain Eukaryota; kingdom Metazoa; phylum Chordata; class Mammalia; order Carnivora; family Canidae; genus Vulpes; species Vulpes lagopus. Next base: position 25,346,257 of record NC_054834.1, read on the forward strand.
AGAATAAGATGCAAGATAAAACAATACTTAATGCCTTATTAAGAGATCTGTTTCAGACTTTTCTCTTTCTTCCTCTAGAGGACAATCAATATAAGCCTGCATAAAGGGGAGTATTCAAAAGTTTTCTTTGGAAGTCATCTGGTGAAGACTTCTCATGGGGAGAAAAAAGCCGGCTTCACTTCTACCTTCCTAAGTTCTCTATAACAAAAGAAATTAATGAAAGAGGGACACCTGGGTGCTCAGTGGTCGAGCGTCTGCCTTTAGCCTAAGGCGTGATCCTGGAGTCCCGGGATCAAGTTCTGCATCGGGCTCCTACATGAGCCTGCTTCTCCCTCTGCGTGTGTCTCTGCCTCCCTCTCTCTCTCTCTCTCTCTCTCTGTATCTCTCATGAATAAAAAAATAAATAAATCTTTAAGAAAATAAATTAATGAAAGAATGCATACAAATTTATTTAATACAAATTTTATGTGATACAGGAGGTTTCAGAAGGAAATGAAGACCAAAGAAATGGTTAAAACTTGATTTTTATCCTAGGTTTGATCAAAATTAGAAAATGAAAAATATGATGGGACAAAAACAAGTATGAGCTGAGAGTAGTAAACAGAAGAAAACAGGGTCTTCTCAGTGTCCCTCTGTCTTTGGAAAGGAGTATGCTCCTTCTCTCTGGATCCAGGGAGGGCACCTCTCATTTGAGCATCTTATGCTCTATCAGGGGAAGTCCAGATAGTCATTTCTGCACGTGCCATTTCTTAAATTCCTTCAGTTTGTAATATTCAGCATACCAAGGTGCCATATTCTGGGGTAGCATGTCCTGAACCCTGTCATTCCCCCATGAGAAACTTTCCCAAGAAGTCTCCTAGTCCAGACCTCGAGTTGGTAGACTGTCCCATAACCCATGGAACCAGTCTCAGTCCTGGAAGAGGTCAGTCCTGTCAAACAGTTGTGTCTCGTTTCAGGAAGTGGTAGTATTATCAGGTGGAGTAGATGCCTACCTGTGTTAGGTCTTTCCATGGTATGAGCAATCAGGCACTTAAGAAAGGATATTTTTCTAGAGACAAAACAACAACAACAAAAAAGATTCAGGCAGCCCCTGTGGCACAGCGGTTTAGTGCCTCCTGCAGCCCAGGGCGTGATCCTGGAGACCCTGGATCGAGTCCCACGTCAGGCTCTCTGTATGATGCCTGCTTCTCCCTCTGTGTCTCTGCCTCTCTCTCTCTCTCTCTCTCTCTGAATTAATAAATAAATAATCTTTTTTAAAAAAGAGATTAATGGTTAGAACAAACTCTAAACTCGGTTTTTGAGTCCAGAAGGCAGGCAGTCAAGATTTCTAGATAATTGGGCTCAAAGCATCTTTTAGATGGTGGAGTGAGGGCAGGCAATGCCGATCTGACAGATTTTCCTGATTTGCAGTTTGAATGTCTGTGGCGTCATCACGTGTTCCAGTGAACTTTCTGAGTGGCCTACACAGCTGCAGGCAGGAAGGTTGCTTGCATGATCTGCTGGAGTGATTTCTCAGAAGTTTAAATCAAGCCCACTATCCTCAGCTTGCAGGGTTTCAAGAAGAGAACAGTTTGGGTTCTGTGATTCTGAAGCGAAATTTAGGGAGAATTTAGAAGTGTTTAGAAATTTAGTGGGAGAAAAATTAGAAATGTTAGTTTAGAGAATTATAGCTAGATTTTGGAGAAAGCCAGAAGAATTCAGGATCCAGTCCTATTTATAGGTAGATAACAAAACCTGCAACTTAATGAACAAGAGTAGAAATTAAGACCCCCAAGGTAGACTACAGTTAGCTGTAGTCTCTCTACAGTCACTCCCATTTCTATCAAAGATAAAGTATTCTGTTTGCCAAGTAAGCCTAATCTCATTAATTTTGGCCTGATTATTTACACAGGTGCAGCAAGAAAAGTGATTGATGATATAGAATCAAATTTTTAAGCTTGCTTTGCTAGAACTTTCAATGAGTCTCAAATTAGATTTAAAAGCTTCTCATGACTAGGAAGCCAGGCCAAGAACTTGCCACTGGATTTTTGCCTTATTGCCTATAGATTTGGCTGAATTCCTGTCTTCCTGAGATTCCCACAATATTTCATGTTTCCTGAGCACCCTAGGAAGTGACATTCCGTACTCACCTGTAAGATTGGGAAACCTATAAGCCAGTTACTAGGCCAATTTTTTCTCTCAAGAGTTTTATTAGCACTAGCTCCCTGAAGACATCTTTGTTCCTTATCTCTGCCTGGTCATATCTAATTGTATACATCATTCTCAGATATGACAGTTGAGTCAAAGCCTTGGTAATATAACCAATGCTTTTGATTAGTTCCTGTTACAAGGAAAACCGATTTTTATTGGGCTTAGGCAAATAACTATATTGTGATGAAAACAAAAATATTAAGAGGTTCTGAACACTGGAAGGACCAGGGAAGGAAGAAAACAAATTGTTTCATCTCTGTCCACAAAACCATACTTTACCAAATTGTTGTAAATTACAGACCATTTAAGAGGAAACCCAAATAATAAAAAATGAGCAATGTTTTAAGCAAAAAGTTAAGTTACAACCTTCCTCATCAGTTCCTTCAGTCTCATGTAATTAATTCTTGTTCTAGTTGATCTTTGATTAGCAGTCTTATGACCCCATCAGCTTCATTAGTTTGGAAAATTAGTCCACTGGCATGGTCTAAAAGGGTTGGCATCATTGGGCATTCTTGCCTGTACCTGATTGTAAACATGTTCAGAGAAGGATCAGGAGTAAAAACAAGTCTTTTGTCTGTGAATGACAAAAGACTGTAAAATGGCCATGGTTAAAAATCTGATAAGAGGTTATTCTAATGTAACTGACAAGGAACTTTATTTCAGTGAGATATGATACTTTAACATAATAACCAGAATTATGACTGATAACATGATGCTAAACACATCATGAACATCAAAAATACAAATTTCTGTGAACTTCATGCAGTTCTGAAATACTTATATTAAATAGCATATATCCGTACGAATATAACCAAAAGAAAGTTTATCACTTCTTGGACAACATTTCCCATGCAGTTTAATATATCAAATAAACCTAATTAGTTTTTTTTTAAAGAGTTTATTTATTCATGAGACACACACACACACACACACACACACACACACACACAGAGGCAGAGACACAGGCAGAGGGAGAATCAGGCTCCATGCAAGGAGCCCAACGTGGGACTCGATTCTGGGTCTCCAGGATCACGCCCTGGGCTGAAGGCAGGTGCTAAACCGCTGAGCCACCCAGGGATCCCCAAAACTAATTAGTTTTAACATCTCTTTCAAAGTGAGAGACAAATCCTTTGAGATTTTTCCAGGGACCCTCTTTAAAATATCAAAGTTAGTTTAGGTAGAAAAGACTATCTAGAATTTGATTTTGGAAATCTTGTCAAAAATGTCAAAAGATTTGAATGCTTGATTAAATAGTACCATAGATCATTATAATACTTCATTACTTAACCAGAGTGACAAAAAAGTGCTTAAAGGCAAATACAGAAGGTAACATAGTTGTGAACAAACCCTTAGCTCTCTTAATATGAGAAGATTTGGTTTTCCTAAATAATCAAAGACCTGATGAAGACAGCATGAAGCCCAGAAAGTCATTCTGATGACATGCAGAACTTTGGTTCCCCAGGAAACTTTTTCAGTTTCTTAATGTAAGCAGACAGTAATCCAAGGAAATTTGTCATTCTAGTTTTATATCAGTATACCTCTGATATTAAGGTTCATCTTTTTGGGGGCACCTGGGTGGCTCAGTGGTTGAGCATCTGCCTTTGGCTCAGGTTGTGATCCCGGGGTCATGGGATCTGGTCCCACATCAGGCTCCCCACAGGGAGCCTGCGTCTCCCTCTGCCTTTGTCTCTGCCTCTGTGTGTCTCTCATGAATAAATAAAATCTTAAAAAAAATTTATCAGACAGAGAATGCATGGGTGCAGAGGGCAAGGGAGATGGAGAATCTCAAGCTGACTCTCTGCTGAGCATGGGGCTCGGTGTGGGGCTCAGTCTCACCACCCTGAGATCATGACCAGAGCCAAAATCAACAGTCCTATGCTTAACTAGCTGAGCCACCCAGGCACCCTCATCTTTTGTTTTTTAACTTACAAATAAATCTATTTAATCTTAACAGCTTAAACACAATAAAATTCCTTTTCCTCAGACCTTCTATAAACAAAAAATTACTCAGTTGGGGCTCCTAGGTGGCTCAGTTGGTTAAGCGTCCAACTTAACTGCCACATACTGTCTGTAGCACAACTATGAGCTGTCTGCCACATAACAATCTGTAGTTTGTTAGAAAATATATGAATATACAACTTCACAATTTCTAGAGGCATATGCTTCCTCTAAGTATAGCTTTTCAGTGTGGCAAAGCACATGTTTGCTAACAGACGTAAGTATCTTCTGTCTCTACCAAATTTAAGAATCAAAAAGTACATAAACTTATAATGAACAATTAATGTTTCAGTGCTTTAAGGTATTTGGAAATGGTCAAGATAGTCAATGACTCTCATTTATTTATTTTTCTGTTTTTTTTTTAAAGATTTTATTTATTTATTCATAGAGGCACAGAGAGAGAGAGAGAGAGAGAGAGGCAGAGACACAGGCAGAGGGAGAAGCAGGCTCCATGCGACAAGCCTGATGTGGGACTCGATCCCTGGTCTCCAGGACCACACCCCGGGCTGCAGGCGGTGCTAAACCGCTGCGCCACCAGGGCTGCCTGACTCTCCATCGTTTAACTTATTATAGCTAAGTTTCTAAAAAAAAAATTTTGGAAACTTTTTAAGTAGACATTATAAAACAATGGTTTTTAAAAAGCTCGTTTATAAGCTTTTATCCCACTTACATTAAATCACTTATTCTTAGTAGTTATTTATGAATTGCTCATGAAAATTTTGTGAGATATTAAATAAAACTAGCCATCATTTTAAATTATTTTTCTTCTGGACAAATCAAGCAAGTATGAAAAATACGTGATTCTCCCACTCTTTTTTTCATCCCCCCCCTCCTCCTTCATATTCTTCCTTCTTCCTTTTTTTTTTTTTTTACACTGTTGTCCTTGACATACACCAAGTAATGTATTTTTATTGTACATTTTGTTCTAGGTTGGGTTTATATTTCATAATCTCAAAACATTTATTAGAGATAACATAAGCTTGTGTGACTTGTAAACCTAAGTAGAAAAAAAAAAAGCCTGTATGGTGCATTATATTTAAAACTGACAGCCCTAAAAATATACCTGTATCTTATCAACAATTGTAAAGCTAGCTTTATTTATCAAAGCTTATCTCAGATCATGTGAACTTAAAAAAATAAAAGTTTGGGTTAGTTTCTATATTTCTGTGAATTTTAGAAATAATTTATATAAGTGCTCATTTATCTCTAAGTCAATTTTAAAAGCCCTCCTTTAAGAGATTTTATAAATTAATCTGGTAATAACTTCCAGAGATAGAATAATATCACATATCCATAATCTACACGTATATACAGACAACACAAAGATTTCATAGCTTTTATTCCAAAATTTTGCTGATGTTTTAGTAAAACATAGTAAAACTCACTAGTTTTTATCCATTTTATATCTTTATCTGAATTGTGTTTCTGACAAATAGGATAAATTGAGGGTTGCCTACTCAGCATGAGGACTAATGACTTTTACTAATATTTTTGGAAAAGGCTCTTAAGAGTTTCATTTGCCTTGACGTGTAGTCTCATGGAGGCTGTGAAGTAGGTTTTAGGCAGGTGACTGAGGAGATAGTGCTGTCTCAGTGTCTCCAGTGCTCATCTGGGGAGAGAAAATGTTACATCAATTTCTGATTAGCCTTTTTCCTTTCAGTCTGACACTGCTTTTGAAGACTGTGAGGTCACTGAGAGCAGGAGGCCTGAAGTTCAAGTATCCCTTGAACTCAGTCCCTTGAGATTGAGGCCCGTGTTGAGTTTCTTTCTGGGCGTGGAGCCTGCTTAAGATTCTCTCTCTCTCCTCCTCCCCTCCAAAAAAACAACATAAATAAAAATAATAACTGTTTCCCAATTTTGTTATATTTTTTTAAAAGATTTTTATTCATGGCAGAGAGAGAGAGAGAGAGAGAGGCAGAGACACAGGCAGAGGGAGAAGCAGGCTCCATGCAGGGAGCCCGATGCAGGACTTGATCCCAGGACCCCGGGATGATGTCCTGAGCCGAAGGCAGACACTCAACCACTGAGCCACCCAGGTGTCCCCATACTTAAAAACCATATTTCATTTTCTGCAAATGTACCAAAGTGGTAATGTATGACCAGACTTTAGGATTGATCTCCTTGGGACTAGAGCTTTGTTATCACCTGGAAGAAAAAATTACTCAAACAATTTAACATGTGGGAATGACTATAATTATGACAGGACAAACCTTGCTCTCACTAGAAGATAGGATAGGGTAGTGGAAAAAAAACCCACTAGAATGGAAATTGTAGGATCTGTACTTGCCGCATTTTTTCCCACTAACTGGCTGTAGGAACTTAAGCTCTGAGTTAGTATTATCTGTAAAATGATGGACTTAGAAGTAAATATTGAGGGTCCCTTCCAGATCTATCTACATAGACTGTGTACAGATGTTTATTATGGAAATCGGTTCTGCAGATGGAGATCGAGAAGTCCCACATTCGGCCGCCTATGAACATGTGAACCAGGACAGTTGATGGTGTAATGCAGTCTAAGTCTGAAGGCCTGAGAACCAGGGAGGATAGTGAAGGTGTAAGTCCTGACTTGAGTCCAGGAGTGCTAGTGCCTGAGGGCAGGAGAAGATGTATGTCTTGGGTTAGATGGGGCAAATTCACTCTTCCTCTACAGCTTTTGTTCTTTCCAGGTTCTCAAAGGATCGGATGATGCCCACACACATTGGGGAACACAATCTTTTTTACTCAGTTCACCGATTCAAATGCTAATCTCTTCCAGAAATACCTTCATAGACACACCCAGAAATAAGGCTTTACCAGCTGTCTGGCATCCCTTGCTCCAGTGAACTTGACACATAAAATTAACCATCTCAAGCCAACTTGGCACATGTATGCATCTTCTTAAAGATATTTGCAGAGTTTTGTGCTTCATGTACATGTTTACTTAGTATATGTCCTCGTACGCTCATTTGTAACAAATATGACCAATACAGACCTTATTGCTGTAACTGGTCACATGGTCGTAGCTGGTATTTATAACTCCCTTCACCTGCTGCCCATTCTGTATTCCCTGTGTCTTCCGCTGGCACCTCACCTGGTCGTGGTTCTTTACCTGATGGAGTGACACAAGCCTTCGTTCCTGAAGGATCTGCAGCGTTAGTAGTCCTGCCGGGATGGCATTGTAGTTTACATTGACCTTAATTCTGGCAACACTAAGAGATAATAGCCTAGGGGATCTCCTGATCCCCAGACATACTGGTACACCCATTATGGACTTGCTGCCCAGTTCCCCCTATGTAGTGGGGATCCTGGATCTTCTTATCCACTTGATTGTTAGAATCCTCCTCTGCTGGAGTTACTCTGCTGAGTACTCACATGGGACACAGATATGTTTTGCCCATTCAGAGAGGTCTGTTCCATATTCATCTTTCCCAGCTTTCTTGGTTACCAATTTTCTGATTATCGTTCTCCCATTTCCGTGACCATCCAGCCAAACCATCGGCGGCAGCCCATGAATTATCACGTTCAACCACGTCTGGCACAGGACACACCTCGGTGCACTGCACACAGTTCTGTCCGCTGAGGGGATTTCCCTTCCCCGCTTTCCTTGAGGAATGCTCCGGCGAGGAGGAGGCGTGCTGGAGCTGCGCACTCTCTGGCGGTGCCTGCTTAGCAGCAAGACGCACCTGTAAACCAGGCCTGAGTCTTCGTCAGTGAATCACGGGGAACCCCCATGAAGCTGTAGGTGCAGGCTGGGAGAGAGAAGGCAGGGTAGCCACAGTGGGGGCCGTGGGCGTTTGGGCCACTTCGTGTGTCTTTCTTGTGTTTTCAAGGCCTGCTTGGGCCTGATCCCTGTGCCACTTACATTTGACGGTGGAGAATGGCTGCACACGCCCAGCGTATGGCTTGGTGGGTCATTATACTCCCTTCTTGATGGGCAGCACTCCCTCCCTTCCAAATTACTCAGGGTAATTTGAGGCCAAGCGTTTAATTGGTACTAAGGCCTAGGAGCAGGCCAGGAGTGTGTCTTAAAAGGAGAGTGAGGATGGTGGCAGGTCCTTGCTCCCAAATCCTGAAGGCCTGTGGCAACTCACCGATGGGGCCTGCCAGGTGCTCCAAACACATTCTTGCCTGCCGCTGCCTCCGCAGACTCCATGGGATCCTCTGGATCACGGGACCCAAAGGGCAGGGCCCCAGTCAAACTAACAGCTTTTCAGGTCACTTGGTAAATGGGCTGAAGTCACATGCCAACATGAGGAGTGGGTTCCCTCCAAAATCCAAATCGAGGCAGGAAGGCTGGAGTAGTTCTTACTCTTCCTTCAGTGGAACCCGATCAGCACAGTGCCATCAATGTATGGACCCGTGGAAGGTGCGGGAAGGAAAGCCGATTCGGGTGTCCAGGAAGTCAGCTATGCTTACAGCTAAAGAGGTGATGTACTTCCGAGGCCGGACAGTGAGGGTACCTGGTTCTGGTAGGGCCTGTGGACTGGGCGGGGGAAGGTATTTGCTGGATCGGTCACTGCCCCCCAGGCCCCAGCGGGATGCGTTGGCTCCTGCAGCGGAACCACATCCAGCACAGCAGCGATGACCAGTTCCCACCCGGTTGAGCTTAGGGCGGCCCCTCGTTCTCCGGGGGCATCTGCCTTCGGCCCAGGGCCACATCCCCGGGGGGGGGGGGGTAGGCATTACCACCCTGCATCTTTCAGCTACTTGGCCATAGCACTAAGCTCTGCAGTCCCTGTGGGATGTGGTAGGGGATGTGCTGTTGCTTCCAATTTGCCGTTATCCTAGGTTTGGGCAGTCCTGCCGCTTCCACGTGGCTTTCCCGCCGTAGGAGCCCTCGTTACATGGGTCAGGGAACCAGTGTGCGTCCTTCTGTTAGCAGCAGCTCTGCCAGCCTCTAGGTGTGCATGTTCCACTCACGCCTTCCGGCACGGGGGCCATGGCACAGGGTAGCCTTGGGGACCCCCCGGATCCGTGTGACACAGGCCTGGGCCAAAACTCCATTGATGCCCTGAGCCCGCATAGGCCCCCGCTCTGACTGGAGGGCCACGTGACGTTTGGGTTTCCTGGAGTTTGTTAGTTCAGGGCCAGTGTCCATGAGTCCTTAAAAGGTCTGATTGTTTCCTTTCCCAAATCCACAGTTAACGTTGGCAAAAGCCCGCGTAGGTCCCTTTGGGGGAAGACTGGGGAATGATTGACCGTGTTCATTTTTGCTCTGTGCCAGGGTCCTTCCTCAGGGGGATTGGGCCTCCCCTTATTCAAGGGCTCTAGATCCGGGGGCGCCCGGGGGCTCAGCTCAGCATCCGACTCAGCGTGGGTCTTGGTCTCAAGGTCAGGAGTTCACGGCCTGCACTGGGCTCCACACTGGGTACGGAGCCTACTTTTAAAAAGTGTGGCTGGGGGCCCTCTGGCTCAAGTGTAGGAGTTGATGGGGGGCCATGGCTCTGTGTTAGTGGTTTGAGTTAGACTTTTGTTCTCTTGACCTAGGTTGATTCTGCTTATACAGGTCAGGTAAGACCACAGTAGACCTCATGCGGATTCCTCTTCTAGCAGCACCGTGGGTCACTAGCTCGTGCCATGGCCCTAAGTGAGTCCTGCCATTCTGCTTGCTGTTCCGGCTGCCACCCGTTTGGCTGTGGTGCACCCACCTTGCCTTTGGCTGCTCGGGATCTCGCTTGGCACCTGCCACCCCGGGACCGGCCACTCCCGTTGGTTTTAGGTTTTCCAGTTGAGTTGGTTGTAGTTGTCAGTGTAAGGTCTAGCCCATGTAGGAAGGCAGCTAATGGAGTCCTTCAAGGCTGCAGCCCTCCCCCCAACAAATTTATTTCTCAAAGTATTGGTGAAAATCCTGTCTTCTGGATTCAACCCTGCTGAGCAAGCAGGTCGTAAGTGAAAAATCTGCTCTAACGTCCCAGCCTCCCTGCGCCTTTGGCTCCCTTCTTCTGCGTTAGACCAAGGGAGCTTGGGCGGTTCCAGTTTGCTCGCAGCGCGGCCTCTGCTGACCTCCCTCCCCCCGACCAGCCAGCGGCCCCAGAGCCTGCGCTGACTCCTGAGCGGCATCATTACTGCTCAGTATCTTTGTGAGCCCGTAGCAGTCAATCCAGCCTGATCCAACGTGATGTTTTTCCACTATCATCCCACAGCCCTAAATATCCATTTCTACACATGTTCCTTGGATTTCTGCTTGTATAGATTAGAAAACCCAAGTAATTCTTTTGAAATGCAGCACCGTTCCTCATGACCCACACGCTGTCTCCCACGTTTAGGGACGTGATAGGACTCCATTGTAGTTGCCAGTCTAGAAATACAGATGGGTAGGAGAGGGGAGTCCTGACCACAGTCGGCATTGTCTTGCATGACTGCTGCCTCTGGGGGGATCATTACTGTTTCCTTAGGCAGTGAGGGGCTGAGCCCCTCAGATAGAAGTGGACAGGCCGATCCTGCTGTGGGTGGGGAGGCCACTACTTCTGGACACCCAGGAGTGTCTGGTTAGAACCAATCCAGTTGTGCCATATTTAGCAAGACATTGTAAAATTTATATGTACTCCTCTTGTCACTTAGCATGATTTACTAGAAATAATATAGGATCTAGAGATAAAATATGCAGTTGAATCCCGGCTTAATTATTACTAGCTATGGGGCCTTTGGCAGATAGCTCTGAATCTCAATTTTCCTCACTTAAAAAAGTAGGGGTGATGATGCCCACCCCATGACAAAGACGGCTAACTGTACTGCAGTGGCCATTTTTTTTCTTCTTTTGACAAACAGACTTCCCAGTCCCACCCCAGCGTCAGCTAACCCATGACCACCCACCAGTCACTGCATTTCCTAGCAAGATCACCTGGACACAGCCTTGTGACTACATTTGGGACACTGGGATTGGAAAGGAAGAGTTGCAGGCAACTTTTGGGCCCTCTTCTTAAAGAGAGTTATTTGCCCTGGATGTCCTCATTTCCTGCTTCTGTTTGACTGGGAAATGACAAGAATGGAAGTGGCAGCCTTGGATCCAGAGGCGGACACCAAATGATGAAGACAACAGAACGGACTAGCTGCTCTAGGTTCCTTGGAGCAGAGCGCTCACCGACCACAGGTCACTCACCTTTGAACTGTTACCATGAGAGAAATAAACATCTGTCGTACTTAGCGCTTGCATTTCTGTATTTCTTTGCTACAGCTGTTACAGCTTGCTGCCTTCTACCAAACAAAACACTACCTTAAAGACTTGTGGGTTGCCTACTGAATGTCAGAAGTATTTGCAAATCATCTTATATAAAGGTCTAATATCCAAAAATATAGGGACGCCTGGGTGGCTCAGTAGTTGAGCATCTGCCTTTGGCCCAGGGCGTGATCCTGGAGACCTGGGATCGAGTCCCACATCGCGCTCCCTGCAGGGAGCCTGCTTCTCCCTCTGTGTCTCTGCCTCTCTCTGTGTCTCTCTTGAATAAATAAATAAAATCTTAAAAAAAAATCCAAATATATAAAGAACTCCTACAACTCAATGGCAAAAAAACATGTGATTAACAAATGGGCAAAGGATCTGAACAGACATTTTTCCAAAGAAGACATACAGATGGCCAACAGGTGCCTGAAAAGCTGCTCAACATCACCAGTCATCAGGGAAATGCGATCAGAGCCACAGTGAGATCCCACCTCATGCCTGTTAGAATGGCCATCATAAAAAAGACAGAGAACAAGTCGGTGAGGATATGGAGAGAAGGGAAACTTCAATGCCCTGTTGGTGGGAATGTAATTTTTTTTTCATGCTAGAATTCTACACATACGTTTTGTTTTTCAATTAAAAAAAATTTTTTTTGGGGGGGGGGATAAATTTGTATAGCCACTGTGGAAAACTGCTGAGGTTTCTCAGAAAAATCGAAAATACAGCTACCATATAATCCAGCAATTCTACTTCTGAATATTTAAGAAAATGAAAGCAATCATTCAAAATGTTATCTATACCCCCATGTTCATAGCAGCATTATTTACAGTAGCCAAGATGTAGAAACAACCAGTGTCCGTTGATGGGTGGATCGATAAAATGTGATATCTGTGTGTATATATGTCTATATATGTCTATACACACACACACACACACACACACATAAAATAATCAGCCGTAGAAATGAAATCTTACCATTTGCAATAACACTGATAGATGTTGAGGGCATTATGCTAAGTGAACTAAATCAGACATAAAAGATAAATGCCGTATGATCTCACATGTGGAATCTAAAAATGAAAAAACTGCTCATGGATATAAGGAATAGATGGCAATTGCCTGAGGCCGGGGGTGCAGGTGGGCAAAATGGGTGAAGGGAGTCAAGGGGTTCAGATTTCCAGTTATAAAATAAATAAGTCACGGAGGCGTAATATACAGCATGGTGATTATAATTAATGACACTGTGTTGGATATTTGAAAGTAGTAAGAAAAGTGGGTCTTGAAAGTTCTCATAAGAAAAAGAATTTTGGAACTCTGTATGACATTGGGTGTTAACTGGACTTAATTCTTGTGGTCATTTTGCAGTACATACAAATCATTGTGTTGCACACCTGAGCACCTGAAACTCAGATGTGCAAGTATACCTCAACAGAAAATAAGTTGTGAAGACCAGATTTTATAAATTTCCTGGTTTGGCACATACCACATAGGAAGTGCTCTGTTAGTGTTATCTATTATTGTTAAATAGGTTCTTTCTCCCTGTTGTGGGTGGGGCACAATGCAAACTAGAGAGGTCATGAAAATCCTTTCTACTGTGGTGGATTTAAGAATATTAAAAACAAGAATTATTTAAGTATTTAAAATGTATGTCAAATAGGTAATAACAGCCAGTTACAAAACAAAACTTTTGTAGTGTTGTGCATAATAGTAACCAAGAATACACTTTATCTAGAATGAAACAATCAGATATGAGCAAGAGACCCTCTAAATCAGAAAAATGTACAATTTAATTGAGATAAAAGAATGTAAAAATGTATGGAGAGATAGTTCTTGTTATCTAATGTTATAAACACTTGTTTCCCACAAACGTTTACAGGTTTAATTACTATTGAAAAGTCAAACAATGAGGTCAAGCGTCTAGAGAAAGACATTGGTCAGTAGCCCCAAAGGTGGCTGGTTTGATTTCTTTCAGCGTTTTTTTCTAGTATTTATGTCTCTACTTTTCAGTATTATTTATGATGCCATTTCTTCATTTGTCACGTATCTCTTGACATTTTAATGAGGTAATTGAGGATTTACCTCTTTTAGACCTTGGTTGTCCATTCTTTCCCTCTCCCCTGCAACATTGTTCCCCGTAACAGGTACCTGGTTTTCGGTTGGTCAGTGACTTCATTATTATAATTATTATTTATAGCGGAGCCACAGAGTGATTGCGGTTATATTCACTTTTTCCCATAACTTGTTTTTCTTGGAGTTTGTGGGAAATTTTCTTGTATTATCTTTTTGATGATTTCTTCTCTCCCTTTTCTTTTTACTAGAATTTCTGTAGTCCAGTATTAGATCTCCTAGATTTTGGTCTTCTAATTTTTTTTTTCTTTCTTTCTTTCTTTCTTTCTTTCTTTCTTTCTTTCTTTCTTTCTTTCTTTCTTTCTTTCTTTCTTTCTTTCTTTCTAGTGTGTGGGAGATCTCTTCTGCTTTATCTTCCGATCTTATATATGTATTTAAGTTTCTGCTCTCATTTTAAAATCCCAGGACCTTTTTCTGGAATCCAAACATTCCTTTGGATAGTGTTTTTTGGACAGGCTTTCAAGACCTAAATAGCTACATAAAACAGGGATTTATTCTATTTACCTAACTGGGAAGTTTAGAGAAATGCCAGTCTTATGTGCTGTTTGACCGAGACTCTTGTCTTTGTCTGCAGTTCCTCCAGCTCTGCTCTGGTCTGCCTGTAGAATTCGTGTTCACGCCTGCTTCCCTCAGGGCTCTAAAATGGCTGCATCAGCTCCAGGTTGAGAGAGGCTCTTTCCCAGAAGTTACCAGAAGACCTCTCCAGGGCGGGACAGGAATTAGACCGATTTACCTAGCACCTGAGCTTTAGGTCCCGTTTCTAGAATGAGGGTGCTTCTAGTCTCCCAAAACATACGGGTTCTGTGAAGCAAGAATAATTGGTTTTCTAAGGGCATTTAAATCCTCATTTCCGCTCCTTGATAGATGTTACAATTCAAGCTTCTTGGTCATTGAAACTGGCAGATCTGCCGCAGCAACCACGGTCGGCTCCAGCGCCCGCTCCGGGCTGGTTGGGGCCTCTCCACATTTAATTTCTTACTGCACGTTTCAGAAATGTTTGTTTTGTTTATCCAGCATTTTGGAATGTTTAAGTTTGTTTTAGGTCTGGCTCACCTGGGAACAGAAATCCGAGGCAGAGATTTGCATGTAGGAGGTTTCTTAGACAATTCTCTTGGCAACAACACCTGTGGGGAAGTGAGGTTTGCGACTCACGATCGGGCAGAGGGAGGAGCCAAGCCCGGTGCAGCTGCATCCAGTGCTTTGGGTCAGGCCCTGGGGCAGCTCTGGACCTCGGGGTTCTCAGGCATCCAGGGCCCGGGGCCAGGTCTTTGTGGCGCGGGGTGCCAGCTCGGTCGCTGGTGCCCGTGGCCAGCCCGGCCTCAGGAGGACAGGTGGCCTGAGCTCAGCAATGCTGCTGGCCTGCTCTCAGCAGTGCTCCCCGTTGCTTCGGGGGGTGCAGTGTCCCCAGGGCCCTGCTGGAGCGTAGCTACAGCCTTACCTCGTACATGCTGTCAAGGTGCCCACTTCTCTGAACAGAACCGTCACCTGCTTCACCATCCTCCACGGCACTTGTGGTATTTCTCCTTCGCGTGTTGTGTGGCTGCCACTTTTTCCACATTTCAGGAGCTGTCTTACTTGTGTCATTCTGTCATTTCCAGCCAGGGTCCTTGTCCGGGTTGCATCCTGTGTCGTGGGAGAGTGCTCCCAGCTGCATGAACTCTCCTTTGTCCCCCATGACCCAGCGTCTTTAGGATGCAGCCCTATGTCTTCAGGCTCCTGCCCTACACGTTGGCTGAGTCAGTCCTGCACTCCTTCAGTATATGGTCCCTTTCTTCCTGAGCATTAGGTTTTGTGATTGGCCTGGAGGCCGGGAGGAGAAGTACACGTGGGCCCCAGAGGACACAGGTTGTCCCATAAGGTAGTAATCTTTGGGTCCTCTTCACACAAGGGGACGTGCTAATTCTGCAGGATCAAATGGTTCCTGGGAATCCAGAGATCAGGATTCGCATCATCTAGGTGTCCTCGTCTTACGTCTTGGGGTTCCACCTTTTCCTAATCAGAAGTGGACCTTGGTCTGGCTGACTTGAGGGGCTGAAAATGCAGCTGGGAGCTCAGTTCATCTCTGTCTTGTCCTGGGTTCAAGCCTCAGATTTTGGGTGTCAGGGTGTGTTACATGCCGCCAGGGAGGTCCTTCCTCCTTCACACTCAGCCTTTGCTGTCTGCGCATGGCGTCAGCAGCACCGGCGAGAGCCATCTCGTTGCATGGCCCTTGTAATTACTGCCTCCCTTACTTCTCGGGGCCTGAGGTGGCTCGGCTGCTGCCTGCCCCTTCTACTGGTTCTCATCCCAGGGCACGACTGGCCGTGGCACTGTGGGGTACCACATCTCCCCCTAGTGATGGCGGGCTTTGGGTGAGAGCCATGCCCAGAGCCCAATTCCTCTGTGAGCCCGCAGCAGGTGGGGCATCGTGTCCTTAGGGGTGAGATCCAGGCCCTGGAACCACAGCATCCACTAACAAGAGTTTAGGTATCCTGGTGGGCGGGAGGGCCAGAAATAAGAGCTAGCTGAAGCATGTAGGTCATAAATGCTTGCGTGGACTCTTTCCTAATAGGTAACAGGTTTGGATATGATTTCTTGGAGTTGTCCAATCAAAGAAGCATGTAAATCATTCATCATTTCACTTCTGAAATCAAAGATGATTTTGAGATAAACCTAGGCATCATTGATTTATTACTTTAAGGGGTGGATACAATTTTTGGTGATGGTGATATAATTTCTATTTTTAGGAAGTTTTATAATAGGGTGTCATATTGCCAGCTCATTAAAAAAAATTGTAAAAAAAACCGAGTCCTGCAGCTTAACTACTGACATTCATGAAAAACAAATCAGAACACATACTCAAAGCTAATATCTCTCTCTAATTTTTTCAAGTTTTATTGAGATACATTTCACATATTGTGAGTGTGCTGTTCAGTGGTTTTAGCATATCCACAGATGGTTGTGCAACCATCTCATCTACTAGTAGGAAAATGTTAACACCCCTCCCCCACCCCACCAAGGAAATCCCCTGCCCAAGAGCAGTCCCTGCTCCTCATCTCAGCAGGAGGCAACCAGTAATCTACTGCCTTTGTGGATTTGCTTATTCTGGATGTTTCACATAAAGGGGGTCATATAATATGAGACCTTTTGTGGCTGGTTCCTTTCAACCAGCTTATATACTTGCATTCCCTTACATCAAGATTAGTAACAATTCTTTTTTCATAATAAGGGAGAGTCAGAACATTGCAGAACAAAGCTGAGACTTCCAAAACCATCTCCACTTGATGCCATGAGGGCTCCATCAGCTGGAGCTTGGTGAGGAGTTTTTGGTTATCAGTAGCAACTATTATATCACTGTGTTTGTGAATTAACGCGTCATGAAGTATTTCAGTGATTTAGTTCTTTAATTCATTCATTGATTCATTCACTCATCCCTCCCTTTTTTTTTTTAAGATTTTATTCATCTATTTATTTGAGAGAGAGAGCGCGAGCGCACAAGTGGGAGGGGCGGGCAGAAGGAGGGGGAGATCCCTGTGAGCAGGGAGCCCGATGTGGGGCACGAGCCCAGGACCCCGAGATCTTGACCTGAGCTGAAGGCAGATGCTCAACCCCCCAGCCCCGCAGGCACCCCTCACTCATCCATTTGAATTCACTTTGTGGAAGGATGGAATGAGGAAGAACTGCATTCCAGTTGGTGGTATTTTTTACTTTGAAAGCAACAGTTTTTTGGTTTTTTAAAGAAGCAGAACGATGTAAGCCCATTCTCTGCTGCTGTCTCCCCGTCAGAGGAGTGACGCGCCTGGTCACGGAGTTGTCATCTTCATCCCATTGGTTGGGGGCTCACAGAGTTCTGTAGGGAACAATGCTGGTGGTGCATGGGTCAGGGTTCAGGACCTCCCCACGAAGGCCGGGAAGCCACAGCAGGGGGCCCTGCAGCAGTATTGGGGTGACTGCGGAGCGGGGTTCACAGCTGTGGCCACGTGTCAGCCTGCCCGGCTCTGTTGTGCGCTGACGCCTGTTGGGCGTGTGTGATGTGCCGGCCTCATGGTCTCATTTGAACTCACGTAACCGTGGCTTCTGGGATCCTCCCTTCCAGGTGACACGTTCAGGTGCCCTGCGTCGTAGAACTCAGAAAAGGCGGAGCTGGGCTGTGACCCGTGCATCCCGGTGCCGAGGCCTGCGTCCACTTCGTCCTTCAGCGGCAATGATAGTCCTCCTGCCATCGCTGACCTTGGTGCTCCCTTCCAGTCTTGGGCTGTTTCTGCTTAGTGATCATCTTTATCTTGCCACTGATCTTGCCTTTTCAGTTTTGATAGAATGGTGAATTGATAGAAGTCACTTAAAATAATTGATTAATTGTATTTTAGTAAGAAAAATGGGAAGATACTAAATACTCGGCAGGTACCTGGGTGGCTCAGTCGGTTAAGCGTCCGACTCTTGATTTCAGCTTAGGTTATGATCTCAGGTGGATCTCAGGGCACCCTCTGTGTGCTCTCTTATAAATTTTTTAAAAATCAACTTAAAGATAATGGCATGCAACTAATTTTATCCAGTGGAGTAGTCTAACAAGGAATGGAGAAGTTGAGGAGTTAGATTTTCTTAAGAATGTACTATCTGATATCCTAAATATTTAGGAATATGCTGCTGATTTCAGCTGCTGAGACAGTGCAGAGGGAGAGAACCATTCAGATAATTACTGTCTGCTCTTAAAGGGATTATAGACTTGAGGCTTTTAAACATTTCCATATAAAAGTTTTCTTTTAAATCCTGCTTGACCATTTATTTCTGTTGACTGAGGCTTTGTATGCATGGTGTATACTTGAATAATCTAATCTGGAGATTATAAGGCAAAGTAGATACAAGTAGCCAAGTTAGAAGGACATCAGCCAACCCACAGCAGGAATATGAGGGTCTAAGAGCAACTGTAAAGCTGCCTCAGAGAAAAGAAGCACATCACAGGCTTCATTTTTTTTTTAATTACTTTTTATTCATGAGGGACACAGAGAGAGAGAGGCAGAGACACAGGCAAAGGGAGAAGCAGATCCCTGCGGGGAGCCCGATGTGGGACTCGATCCTGGGTCTCCAGGATCACGCCCCAGGCCGAAGGCAGAGCTAAACTGCTGAGCCGCTCAGGGATCCCATATCACAGGCTTCAAATGATCCCTGCTCATCTTTCTCAGAGCAATCCAATTATTTGATAACAGAAAACAATACTAGTTTCTTTTAAGTTTAGCTCTCAAAGCCAGGTTGTCCTTCCAATAGGCTTTATTTTTTTTTTTTAATTTTTTATTTATTTATGATAGTCACAGAGAGAGAGATTGAGAGAGGCAGAGACACAGGCGGAGGGAGAAGCAGGCTCCATGCACCGGGAGCCTGATGTGGGATTCGATCCCGGGTCTCCAGGATCGCGCCCTGGGCCAAAGGCAAGCGCCAAACCGCTGCGCCACCCAGGGATCCCCCAATAGGCTTTAATTAACCACTGAGTCTGTAGCAGGAAGGAGGAGTGAAGGAGGAGCAGAGAAGACGTGATTACGTGTGCTTGTCCTTCTGGGTCACTGGCCATCGACTTTCATTTGCCGTGTGTTTAGGGGGTCATTTAAAACAATGACAACAGGGCACCTGGGGGGCTCAGTTGTTGAGCATCTGCCCTTGGCCCAGGTCATGATCCCCAGGTCCTGGGATCGAGTCCTGCATTGGGCTCCACAGGGAGCCTGCTTCTCCTTCAGTCTGTGTCTCTGCCTCTCTCTGTGTCTCTCATGAGTAAATAAATTTTAAAAATCTAAAAAACATTGACAACAAAACCACATTTCTGCAGTTATACCATTTAGTTAAATACTATATACATATGACTTATTAACTTTAAATTTTTAATAAATGCTAAAGTGAGCAGAGTACCCAAGTAATCTTGGGCCAAAGAGTTTATCTTGTTTGTCTTTGTGACTTTGGCACCTAGCACGGTGCTGGACATGCACGTAGCGACATGTTTGAAGGAATGAGTGAGTAAACTAGGGATCATGTACCAATTTGTAAAGGGGTGCACCTATCCTTTTCATCCATAAATCCTTCTGTTAGGAATAGAATGTTTCATTTGCTTTCCCTGGGTATTTGTCTCATTCCTTTTTTTTTTTTTAAGAATTTATTTATTTATTCATAGAGATGCAGAGAGAGAGAGAGGCAGAGACACAGGCAGAGGGAGAAGCAGGCTCCATGCAGGGAGCCCGATTGCTGTGGGACTTGATCCCAGGACTCCGGGGTCACACCCTGGGCCGAAGGGAGGCCCTAAATTGCTGAGCCACGCAGGGATCGCCCTGTCTCATTCCTTTTAAAAGCTCACTAAACTCTGGGGTCCGAGGGTAGCTCAGTCGGCTAAGTGTCTGCCTTCAGCTCAGATCATGATCCCAGGGTCCTGGGCTCGCTGCTCAGCGTGGAGTCTGCTTCTCCCTCTGCCTCTGCCTGCTGTTCCCCCTGCTCAGGTTCTCTCTCTTTCTCTCAAATAAATAAATACAATCTTAAAAAAAAATAAAAGCTTACCAAACTTCATTTCAAGTAACTTTCTCTTATAGTAAGATTCAGTAACAAATAAATTAAAAGCATATTTAACACATATTTATACAGAGTTTACTATGGGCCTGATACTCTTCTCCATAGGTTATGTTCTTCTCATGAAAACCTTATGAGATGGCTATTGATATTACTCCAATTACATGGAGAAACTGAGGCATAGACAAGTTAGGTAACTTGCTCAGAGTTACCAGCTAGTACGTGTCTCAGCGGGATTTGCCCCTTTGTCTGAGCTCGAGAGTCTGTGCTTTGCCACCGCAGTAGGTACACTCTTGTTTTTAACAAATACCAGCCCTAAACCTATTTCCATCTTCCCAGAAGACTGTCCATACCACTGGGGCTTTTCTTATTGTTTACAGTAAAATTTTGCTAAAATAGGCATGTTTTCACAGTATCATTCACTATATTTCTCTTTTATCATCAAGCTACATAATGAATATGTTGTGTTACTTAAAAAGCTACATTTAAGTAAGCGTATTTGAAATATGTCTTGTGGGATCCCTGGGTGGCGCAGCGGTTTGGCGCCTGCCTTTGGCCCAGGGCGCGATCCTGAAGACCCGGGATTGAATCCCACGTCGGGCTCCCGGTGCATGGAGCCTGCTTCTCCCTCTGCCTGTGCCTCTGCCTCTCTCTCTCTCTCTCTCTCTCTCTCTCTCTGTGTGACTATCATAAATAAAAAAAAAAATTAAAAAAAAAGAAATATGTCTTGTAAGAGTTACGTTGATCAGCTCCTGCTGGTGGCAAGTGGGGCATTATTTCAGTATGTAATGATGGGTGGGTGTGAGTGTGGGGTTGGTAAAGTGTTCTTTCTGTCTGAAGCATCTTTGAGGTGTCAGAAGAAATGAGAGTCATTGGATCAAAAGGATTGGATTTTTAGGCATCTAGCTGTTATTTTTGACATCTGTGCTAGGCACCTGATGAGCCTTGAACCTAGGAATGCCGTTGGTCTGCTAATAGCCCTGGGACCTGAGGAATTGGAGCGTCTCTGCTCCTTGCCTAATTCTGTGACCCAGGAGAGTGCTCTGAAGATTCACACTCTACTTTGGTTTGAGTTTGGTATCACACAAATCAATTCACGTTTTTTGTTTTTGTTTTTGGGTTTGTTTTTTTTTTTTTTCACGGCTATATGCAGCCCTTCTTTAAAAGCTTTTGGGATATTACTATTTTAGTTGTTTAAAGTCCCCATTAGAAAAAAAAAAAAGTCCCCATTAGCCTGAAGTTTTAAAAAATGCAATGTCTGAATTCGCTGTGCCGTCATAAAAACAAAAGGAATCGTCTGTTGAATTCACATACAGTTACAGCAGAAGGGTTACATGTGTTGTTTCTTTTCAAGTACTACTGTTTTATTTCTGTTTTTAACATGTATGCCTTCTCTCGCTCCCCAGTAACCAGTACCTTTACAAATACAGTATCTTGTAGAAATAGCTTTTTGTTAAAGATTAAAACCAGCAAGCAATAATAACTGTTTTCTGTAAATCTTGGTATTTGCCAAAGTATATTCTGGGGGACACTACTTTTGGGGGATACTCTGCTGCAGTACGGTTTTGTAATTATAAGCTGAGGAACAGTTGCATGAATACCACCCCTGCAACATACGTAAGGTGCGTGGGTCAACACACGTGCTGAGGAGCTACAGTATATATTAATATGTTAATAATACTGAGGACTCCTGTAGTGGTAAAAACTGGTTAGCTTTGCTTAGCTCCACATTTCCCACATTTGTTTGAACCTAGAACCCCTTTTCCCCATAATATCTGCTAGTTGTCTGATGTCCTTTGTGCTCCACAGGCTGATCTTTGAGAAATAATGGTGTGCAGTATAGCAGTGTAACAATATAGTATTTTAATGAGGTTTCAGAATAACGGTCCATCCAAAATCTACTATTATTATTTCATCCCTAGTTAATAAATCGATTTGAGGGAGTAACACTTAGAAATTGTTAGAAATTGAAGATGCAATGAATTTTCTTTGAATTTATATACTATACTTCCTTGCATTTATAGACATGTTATTTACAAAAGATTTGATTTCTCTACTTAATGTATAGTGTCAGAATGATAAGCCTGATTAATTCCAGCTATTCGGAAAGTTATACAAATCCAAGATAATGTAAAAAAGAATTTTTTTTTTTAAGAAATGCAGTTTTATCACTGTAAACACTTCATCTCAAATTATGCTAACAAAATATTCTCACGTTGAAGATTCTGGGTGGAAATTCTTTAGAGTATAAATATCAGTGATTTATAATTAGTTCAGGTGCAAATATATATAAGTACTTCTGAAATGCTTGAGATTGTTTTAAAGCATTTCTTTTGTAGACTTTAGCTTTTATTACCTGTGTATTTGCTTGCTAAATCATTTCCTCGTAAAGTAATTTACAGATTCTTAATATGGCATATCTCATAAAGCCTTACTTATTTAGTGAGCTGTATCCAAATTGAGAATGGAATGAAACATGGAAATAAGGCAAAAGAGAGATCTTATCTAATGATGAAGGAGGAAAAACATTTTGAGCAGTGATAAAAATGAGAACTCAAGACTTGACCATTAAAGCTAAACAGAATGATTAATAATTACTAAACCAAAAAGAAAGGCATCTGTTTGTTGAGAAGTCCAGATCAAATATCAAGAAGTATTAAGTCACCACAGAATGAAAGAACAAGAAAAAGAACAGTGAGGAGATGCTGAGAAAGATGAAAAGATGCTGGAAATGAAAGATGAAGTTAATTGTGGTGTTGGATGTGGAGGAGGCGGGAAAGCAGGGGCCAGTCCACAGAAGAGTCAGCCTCAAAAGGAGCAGAAGCAGCAGCAACGACAGGCGCGGGTACCACTGTCACGGCTGCTGGACATCCTTGTGTGCCCCTCCCTGGCGAAGGATGCTCGTGGCTAGGAAGGACCCCTGCGGAATGCAGCCGCCGGCTGCCTTCTTACACGGGAAGTCTTTATCTCTAGAATATATCCAGAATGGTCCAATCTCTACTCTTTGTTTTTGTATTTTTCAAATTAGCATACACACATTTGTTTCTAAAATCTTGTCATGTCAGCAGTTCTTACTAGGCTTTAATCAACCTGAAACGTTAAGATTTCCTTTAATTGCTTTTCGCTTCTTCGGTACTTTATATTCCTTTGTGCTGTGAGAAAGGATAGTAAAGCCTGGAGTGTCACCACTTTTGTAAGAATGGGGACATCAGGGCGAAGCTTTAGTAGCTTATGCAAAGAATGAAGGGAAGAGGCTTTCAAGAGCAGGAGTTTGGTATTTTCCCGGGGAAAAACTCTGATGGCTAAGTGAGCAGGCTTTCTGAATTTAACTTTTATATGCTTGATTCTGCACTCCAAGTATTAAATCTTGAAGCATTATCTGTATCAGCACTGACTAATCTGCCTTTCATTATACAATGGATAGCTGATCTAGCTTTTCCTTTTAAGCAAATCCTTGATGCATTAGATCGTTAAAACAAATTCTAACATTTGGTGCTCATTAGTGGTGTAACCGAAACAAAAACATCTTAATGGTTGATCCCAGAGTATTTTGAAGTTAGTGTAACTTTGCTAGAAAGGTATCAATTACAACCAGGCCATGAGCCAACTTTCAAAGCTGTTTCTAAGTAAGACATTGAGTTTTTTAGAATGCAAAAAATACATTATGTGGCACTGTGCCTTGTGGCAAGGAAGCAGAATGGAACAATTACAATGGGATTTGTATTGATAACAGTGTTTCTGAGTAATTTAAGATATTGTCAAGCAGAGTTCCGAAAAACTCCCCGATGTGTTGATGATTGCTTTATTTTAGTTATAGACCACAAAAAGAGGTGTTTTGAATATAAAGGATGAGAATCACTGGTCAGCAATTAAAGCTTCAGACTCAACATTTAGGGTTCATAGCTCATTGACCAGACTAAAAATGGGATATGGTACATTTCAAGAAAACTGGCATGTATTCATCTATTAAGGTAAAATAATGTTTGTTTGTTTTTTTTTGTAATCTAGTGATTAAAAAGGTAAATTCTTAATTCAGATACCCTACTGTTTGTTTTTGGCCCAGCAAAAGAGTTTGGCAAACAGGATATTTCTTACTAACTTACTTTGCTAACTTACTTTGCTTGAGGTAACTGTCAAAGAAAGGCAGAAATATTACTAACATTAGATGTGCACTTGAAATTGATTCTGCACTCCATTTGGCATCCTAAAGCAAAATAAATAAATAAATAAATAAATAAATAAATAAGAAGTGGAAGACAATGATTAGATTGACAGTAAATACAATCTAGTGGTTTACGTGTGTTTTGATTTTTAACCACAGACACTATTCTTTGAAGGGACTCTTTTCTTTTTTGATCCTAGGGTAAGTATTTTTTATTTAAAATTGTTTGAATTTGTGTAATTTCTCAATGAAAGATAAAAGACTTAAAAGTACATAACTGTTAGATGTGTTTTCAATGAGTAGTTTTGAAACATTACGTAGATCTGCAATGCTACACACATTGGCACTGGAAACATTTCTTAACCCAGCTCTTGGCGAGTTTCTGGTTATCTGAACAATATGTTTAAGTTGTTTTGCATTATTGACTGTATTGAATTGACTGTGAATTGATTTGTTTTTGTGTGTGTGTTTGTATATTTTCGTTTTATCTGGACTTGAACCAGACAGTTTAATAATAGTGCTATTGAGAGAGAATTCTGAAGCCTTACTCTTTACTTTTTTCCCCTCCATAAAATACATACTTTGGGGTGGAAGTATGTTTTTAGGTATAGGATTTGGAAATGTATGAATCATTTGACATGCTCCAATATTCAGAATAATTTACAATGAAACTGAATTCTCTGCAGTCAATGTCCCTTATTGAATAACTGCTATTTTTACTTAAAAAATGTAAATTTATTAAGTTCCACTTGTAGGATACTTTGAAAATATATTCTAAATATTGGTTTCCTACCAGTTTAATTTTTAATTTTGAAAAAATTCAATTCAGTTAAAAACAAAATTAAAAATTTTAATTTAATAATAGTTTTAATTTGTTTTGGTTTATTTTATTTTGGTCCAGATCCACATTATAGAATGTTGCTCATATAGAATAAAATGTCATTAACTCCAAATAGGTTGGAGTAATTTCTGTAATCATTCTAGTGGTACTTCTGTAATTTTTTATTGTTTCTTGAGCTTCTTGTTTTAGGCAAGTATTGCCTACTGCTTTTTTTTTTTTTTAACCTGTTCTAGCTGGTATGACTTACATGGAGAATAAGAGCTGTGGGTGTTCATTAGGAAGAAGAATGGTAGAAGGTAGTAGATCTGTTTGGAAAGTATTTTCGGGCAGCCCGAGTGGCTCAGCGGTTTAGCACCGCCTGCAGCCCAGGGTGTGATCCTGGAGACTCGGGATCAAGTCCCACGTCGGGTCGGGCTCCCTGCATGGAGCCTGCTTCTCCCTCTGCCTGTGTCTCTGCCTCTCTCTCTGTGTGTCTCTCATGAATGAATAAATAAAATCTTTAAAAAAAGGAAAGTATTTTCAATGATACAAATAAAATCCAAATGTCATCTTTATGATGCTGAAGAAGTGTGGTGAACAAGTACATAAAATGTCAGGAGAGTTTAAGGGCTGTGTCAGTTGCTGACACTTTCCATTGAGAGGTGCGGGAGAGCTAGAAATCCGTAAGAGAAGATGCTCTCAAGTTCATTTTCTTTCTTTTCTTTTCTTTTTTTTTTTTTTTTTTAAAGATTTTACTTATTTACTCATGAGACACACCAGAGAGAGAGAGAGAGAGAGAGAGAGAAGCACAGAGACACAGGCAGAGGGAGAAGCAGGCTCCATGCAGGGAGCCCGATGTAGGACTCCATCCCAGGTCACCAGGATCAGGCCCTGGGCTGAAGGTGGCGCTACACCGCTGAGCCACCTGGGCTGCCCTCAAGTTGATTTTCTAATTATGATGAAAAACACTGTTTTATGGGTAATAGCTTATCTATTTCAGATAATTCTTTACGATAGATGCTCTTTGCATGTGGTAAAACATTCAGAAGGTCTAAGTGTTATTAGTCTCTCTAGCCTTGCCCGGTCTTAGAAGGGACAGTTGACACCAGGTCTTCAGTATCCTTCCTGAGTTTTGATCCACATACAGTGTGTATGTGATATGTGCATATAGTCTATTTTTCAATCTATTACCCTAACCATACCACGCCGCTAACAGCGTCATGTGGCCTCTTCCCTATTTAACAACACAGCTTGGAGATCATTCATTTAACAGATGTGTAGTAAGTGTCCGGCTGGCCCGGATCCCGGGACAGCAGCTGTGAACGAACCAGACGAGACCTCTGCCCTCCCAGAGCTCACTTCCCAGGAGGGGAGTTAACCACACATGGAGAGAATGAGTGAAGACTCAAGCAGGGTGATTTGGCAGTAACACATGACTGAACTAGGTGTTTAGGGATGGCTTCGGAAGCAGTGACTTTTCACTGGTGACCCGACTGACAGAAAGGGCCCAGCTGAGTGAAGATGAGTGGAAGGAGGCCCCAGGAAGCTAAGAAATCCATGTGGGTGAGGGCATGGAGGGTGATGGGGTCAGGCAGGCAGGTGTTAGGCCAGGTAGGGCCAAGGCACAGGGTTTGGGTTTCATTCCAAGAGTGATGCGAGGCTATTAGAAGGCTTGTTTATGTGCTTGTCTGTTTGGTCAAGAGCGTGATACCTGCTTTAGGGTTTTGAACAGGCAGTGCTGGCTGCTGTGAGGCTGGATACTGTAGCTATCTGTGCACACGCAGCTGCTTACCAGTCCGTTGTAAGGGCGGTGGGGTATGTGCTCAGTCCTCTTTGGTTGACCTTTAGGCTGTTGCCATTCTTGGATCTTGTGAGCAATGCTGTAGTGGCACTGTTGTGTATGTGTAGATAAATCTTGTAATTTTTTTAGGGTGGGGGGAGCAGAGAATCCTCAAGCAGGCTCCATGCCCAGTGCTCAGCCCAATGTGGGGCTCAATCCCATGACCCTGAGATCATGACCAGAGCCAAAATCCAGAGTCAGACGCTAAGCCGACTGAGACATCCAGGCACCCCTTGTTTAAACATATTAACAGGAAGTTTTAAAAGTGTGGCAGCAGGATGATTCTCATGAAGGAGAACCAGCGATGCGTACAACTAAAATGCGTTTTGCAGAAGACCAGATATCTCCACCCTGAATAGCTTAAGGGGACTGGGGAAAAGTCAGAAACATGTGTAACCTTGGTAACCAGTGTGAAACGAACATTTCTGAGTCCCTCAATTTAGCTTTCTAATAAAAGTAACTTTATTGAGATATAATTTATGTGTGATGAAACGTACCCATTGTAAGTGTGCAGTTTTAGGTGTTTGGCACATCTCTACAGCCCGTAGCACCAGCACAGTCCAGATACAGCACATGTCCATCACCAGGGAAGCTCCCGATGGCCTTGCACTCCTGGCTCTGCTCCCCACCAAGCCTCAGACCCTGGTCAGCTTGTCACTGTGGGCGAGCTAACCCGCTCTTGAACTCATGCGGCTGGTATCACGTGGTTTGTCCTGTTCGGTGTTTGCCTGCTTTTGCTCAGCATGTTTCTGAGATTCATCCATGTTGCATGATGAGTAGTTTTTTTCCTTCTATTGCTAACCGTTGTATGGTTACACCACAGTGCATTTATCCATTTGTCTATTGGTGGACTTTGGGGTTGCTTCCAGTTGTTTGTTTGTTTGTTATTATAAGTAAGTCTCCTATGAACGTTAACATACAAGTGTTTGTGTCGAAACATGTCTTCACATCTATCTGATTAATATTCAGGAATGGAGGGCAGCCCGGGTGGCTCAGCGGTTTAGCGCCGCCTTCAGTCCAGGTTGTGACCCCAAGGTCCTGGGATCGAGTCCCACGTTGGGCTCCCTGCATGGAGCCTGCTTCTCCCTCTGCCTGTGTCTCTGACTCTCTCTCTGTCTCTGTGTCTCTCATGAATAAGTAAATAAAATCTTTAAAAATATATTCAGGAATGGAATTGCATTATCTTATGGTAAACTTACGTTGAGCTATATGAGAAACTGTGAAACAGTTCTCAGAGTTGTACTGTTTCTCGTTCCCACCAACAACATGCGAAAGTTCCAAATGCTCCACATCCTTATCCACACTCCATGTTGTTAGTCTCTTTAATTTTAGACTTCAGGTGGATGTGTGTGTAAAGGCATCTTATTTGCTTTAAAGTTTTGGCTTTTCATGTGCTTGTATTCCATCCATATACCTTTTGTTTTGGCAAAATGTCTATTTAAATCTTTTGCCCATTTTGAAATTGGATTTTCTACTTGTTATTGAACTATAAAATTTATTTACGTGTTCTGGACTTAAGGCCCGTGTTAAATGTTTGTATTGTGAGTATTTTCTTCAGCCTATGGCTTGCGTTTTAATTTTCCTGATAAAGTTTTTTTAGGGTATAAATCTTCATTCATTTTGATGATGTTTAGTTTATCAATGATTCTTTTTTTTTTTTTTTAAGTTTATCAATGATTCTTACATGGTTTGTGCTTTAAGTGAGAAATCTTTACTCAGCCTACGGTCTCGAAGATTTCCTCCTAGATTTCCTTTTGGAAATTTTTTTTTTTTTGTAAAAATTGAGAATTTATTATAGGCTTCAAGTTCTAAGGTCTAAATGTTCTAGCTCCCCCATGGCATTAATTTAGGTAGGAATTCTGGATGGATGGTTACTCTCTTCTTTCTCTTCACACTCCAAGTCTCTGTCTTTTGCTCCAAAAAGGAGACCAGGTCTGGCTTTGACACAATGAGACCCAAGAAGAGGAGGTGTCCGTAGTTCTCTAACATCACATCCCTGTAGAGTTTCCGCTGAGTGTGGTTCAGCCATGTCCACTCCTCCTGAGAGAATTCTATGGCCACATCCCTGAATGTCAGCAGTCTCTGAGACCCCGCCATTTCTGTTCCTTTCACCTCGTCCTCTTGCGTGCTCTCTCACAAGATCTTCGTGGAGAAATCCCCTTTTGGAAATTTTATATGGTTTTAGCTTTCACTTTTAGGTTTTATTTTTATTAGAATCCGTTTTGAGTATTGAGTGTGTATTTTTATTGTGTGTAGTCAGTAAAACCTACTGGAAATGTTTGCACATGGAGACAACTTTAGTGGCAGTTTGGAGACTGCAGTGAGGAGAGAAAAGATAGCTGGTGTGAGCTGACAGCAGCAGGCGAGTGGGGGAGCTGGGGACAGGACAGGTTTGATGGTGTCTTAGGGAGAAAAGGAGTTGGGTGAGGAGTGAGCATGAACTGCATGGGGAATATGGGCTTTATAATTCACTGCTCACTTCCGGCTTTCTAGGAGGAAGATTCCACAATAATAATAGTGATAGCATTTAAAGCTTAAGTATTGCTTACTATGCACCTAGCAATGTTCTAGGTATTTAATATAAACTCATTTACTCCTCACGACACTATTACTATCCGTTTTCAAGACAACAACTAAACGAGAAAGATTATTAACTTGGACACGTTCATACAGCTCATAAATGGCAGAGCCAGGTAGGTGTGAAATGTCTCACTTTTGTCTTTTTTTCTTAAGATTTATTTATTTTAGAAAGAGAGAGTATGAGCGGGAGGGAGAGGGGGAGAGAGAGAATCTCAAGAGGCTCCCTGCTGAGCATAGAGCCTGACGTGGAGCTCGATCTCAGGACCCTGAAGTCATGACCTGAACCAAAACCAAGAGTCAGACACTTAACCGTCAGCACCACCCAGGTGCCTAACTTTTGTCTTAACCATAAAGAAAACAGTATCTGAATGCAGGAATAAATGTCAACTAATAGTCAGCCTTGGGACGCCTGGGGGGCTCAGCGGTTGGGTATCTGCTCGTGGCTCAGGGCGTGATCCTGAAGTCCCTCATCGGGCTCCCCCAGGGAGAGTCCTCCCTCTGTGTCTCTGCCTTTCTCTCTCTGTGTCTCTCATGAATAAATAAAATAAAATGTTAAAAAAAAGAAAAACTCAGCCTCAATGTCATAGAGAGAAAGCACGCACAGCGTGCCTAACTAGAGAACAGATGCCCCATCTAAAGTTCGGCCACAAAGTAAAACAAAAGCCTGTATTTTTTGAAAAGCCAAACCTCTGGAGTTTTAGAAACAGCTAGATAGAGCCACCAAATTAATAAATAAACAGAGCCACCAAACAAAGCTGCCAAAAAGGAAAGAAAGCCACTAAATAAGAAAGAAGCCACCAAATACATACATAACCATCCATTCGTTCATCCATCCATCCATCCATCCATCCATCCGTACATATATACTTAAAGCCACCAAAGTAGTTTCTATTGTATTTCTCTCATATTTTTATCACCACTAACAAGGATGTCCCTTCCGTCTTTGTCCAACACGTGCATGTGTCATGGTGTCACTCTGCTCCCATGTGCCTGGCTGCTCCATCCGCATTTACTGTGGTGCCCATGTCATTGCTCCAAGCTGAGTCCTGCGTCTTGGTGACATATCCCCGTGATTGTTTGAGCACTTTCTTAATCCCATCACAAAGAGCTGTTCTGGGCTCATCTTGTCCTTTGCCTACCTGAGCCCTGTTCCTAATCATTTCTCCAAGGAGCTCTGGTTCTTCCTCGTGGAGAATGGTGTTTGAAACAAAGATCTAGACACTCGGTGTCCTCATTGCTTTTAGCTCCAGCCAGTGGGCTGACTTTGGGAGTCATACATAAGTGTGTGTGTGCGAGTACACATGGCATACCTATCTCCGTGTATTTCTGCATCTGTTCATCTGTATAAATACCCTCCAGTTGTATTCCAGTCATAGGGCCTTCTTCTTTTAATGCAGCCTGCTTCCCATTAACCTCAGTATTTTATTTATTTGCTTGAACCCCTTAAACGTACAAATCTTCTGCCCATAATTAGCCAGATTCTTGCTCCAGGACCTGTGGGCTCCCCTCTCCCAGCAGCCATGCCCCAGCCCAGGGGACAGGGAAAAGGGAAGAGAAGGGAGAGGTGAGAAGGGGAAGGACTGAATCTTGGCCCATTACTCTGCCGGGGGGAAGAACTGAGGGAAGGAGGGCCAGATGGAATTTTAAACTTGAAAATAGTCCATTTCATCAATTTCTCTTTCTCTCTGTTTCCTTCCTGTCACCAGCTAAGTTCCTAAAAGTGATTGTAGTACTCTTTATGTAAGCCTTTTGTTTTATTTTTGACATTTGAATCTTTAATCCACCTGAAATTTAGTTGGGGGTGTTTTAGGATCTAATTGTATGTAATGTGTCCAAGTGATTAGCCAGGTACCCCAGCATGGGTGTTCACTGGTCTTTCTTTCCCCTTCTGAGTTGAAATGCCATCTCCACTGGATTCTGTTTTACATTGTTCTTCTTCTGTATTCCTGTGTTCCATTTGTCTGTTTCTTCCACTGTATGTCCGGTACTGGGACCTCACCTCACGGGCTCATTGTGAGCATTGCAGGAGAAAAGCATGTCAAATGATTAGTAATGGGTAAAAAGATGTGAAATGCACACAGTGGAATATTGCTCAGCCATAAACAACAGTGAGACCTTGCCATTTGCAACACATGGATGGGCCCTGAGGGTGTCCTGCCAAGTGTGACATAAGTCTCACGAGAAAGACAAATACTGTGTGATCTTACTTATATGTGGAACCTCAGAGACAAAAACCAAGCATCTAGAGACAGAGAGCAGATTGATGGTTGCCAGAGGCAGGGGGTGGGGGAAGTGGGTGAAGAGGGATAAAAGGAACAAACTTCCAGTTACAAAATAAACTACTTATGAGGATGTGATGTGCAGCACGGTTAGTGACGCCGTAGTGCATATTTGAAAGTTGCTAAGAAAATAAATCAAGTTCTCATCACAAGAAAAATATTTTGTAACCATGTATGGTCAGTCACCTAGGCTTACTGTGGTGATCATTTCACAATATAGACAAATATCTAATTGTGTTCTACACCTGATGCTGATGTAGTGTATGGCGATTACACCGCAGTAAGGTGGTTAGAGGCGGCTGTCTACTGCAGTCAGCACGTACTACGCGTTGTTATCAGCATCTCAGCGGAGAAGGAATCAGATATTGAAACAGTAGGAGAATAAACTGCAAAAGAAAAGTAAAAAGTATAGTAAGAAGTACTGGCATCTCTTTCCATAAAAACTCAGAACTTCTCATTTACAAAAATGAGAAACTATGCTTTGGGATGACAAGAACTCCTATTCCTTATAGTCAGATGAATTACTTTAAAAAAGCACAACCAAGGTTAGGTGAAGCTCGGTTATTTACACTCAGGTGCTGTAGGTTACATCCTAGGTCCCATAGCAGGGTTTGTCCAGCACCGCGGGGACAAACAGGTGCCAGGCAGCGGCCTGCAGTCTAGCTGGGGAAACTGACATCTAAACAAATAAATATAAATATGAAAATGCTGACATACAGTATTTTCATTTGTCTTCCCTGATACGGAAATTTTTATTTTTTAATTTATTCACGAGAGACAGAGAGAGAGAGAGAGAGAGAGAGAGAGAGAGAGAGGCAGAGAAACAGGCAGCGGGAGAAGCAGGCTCCATGCAGGGAGCCCGATGCGGGACTCGATCCTGGGACTCCAGGATCAGGCCCTGGGTTGAAGGTGGTGCTAAACCTCTGAGCCCCCCCGGGCTGCCCTGATACGGAAATATTTATTTCGGAACTGCGCTGAGCCATTTCCCTAAACAAAGGATGGGAAGGTGAGAATACCTAAATAGTGGTTTTTTTAAAAAAAGATTTATTTGCAAGAGTGAACGAGCACGCACGAGCGAGGGCGCGAGCATGGGGGGCGGGGCAGAGGAAGAGAGGGTCTCGAGCAGACTCTGCTGAGCACAGAGCCCAGCATGGGCCGATCCAGCCACCCTGAGATCACGACCTGAGCTGAAACCAAGAGGCCGACGCTCCACTGAGCCACCCGGGCTCCCCTTAAATACTGTTTTGGGCCAGCTTCCCATGAACTGCATCTCTGGAGTACTTACGTGTCTCCCCCCACACCCAAATCCCTATGCAATGTCAATCTCGGAGAAGGCAAAAAGGCACATTTCGGGAATGCTTCTTTAGTATATTTTCTGCTTTTAAAAACATCAACTCCATATAGTCCATGTTCAATTCTGAATAGCGAATGCGTATAACCCACATATTAGCAGAATGATGGCCATTTCTGTACCTTCCTCTAATATTTCCTCTGCTGCTTCTAGTTCTGTGACTAAAATCACATAAGTAATTTGTGTTTAAGATCAAAATAATGCATTTTAAAATCCTAAGAGTCTGTTCTCTGTATGTTCCACACCTATGACAGGATGATTTTTGAGCCATTCTCTTGTAAACGAGAAACACGATATTGAGGGTACACCGCCAGCTGTGAAACCCCCATTCCGGTTTTTTGTTTGGTAACCATGTGAGAAATGCCAGTTACTGAAACTGGGGAGGGAGAGTGGCGTTCCCTGTAACCCTGGTTCGTGCGCAGAAAGGGCCATCTGTGCCACCACGGTGCTAGACCGGTGACCGCGTCTGTATGACGTCGACTTTTCAAGGTCAGCTGACACCAGCCCCAAGCCTTGGGCAGCAGCTGGCCCAGGACGGTGCTGTGGGAAGTGACACTACCAGCAGCAGCTGCAGGTCTGGATCCTGGGGCCGCCCGGTGGCACGGGCTCCCTGTGCGTGCGCAGTCACAGGTCTTGTTTCTAGTACATGTTTTATTATACCCAATACATACGGAGCATTTTATCAAGTGGAATTATGAAAGTTTCAAAAATTAAAAGGCCAGAAAGAAGTACCAGTTGGGTTGGAGCAAACGTCGCGACACAGAGGTTACCTGTGGATCACATCTCCGCACAGCTGGAGGCAGAGGAAGCCCTGACCTGCCCGTCCTGACCACAGCGTAGCGGAGGTTCGGGGACCCTGCGTCCCCAGGAAGAGCCTGTACTCTAGGGCCAGTGACACTAGAGCATCACCCCCAGGAGGAGTGAGGACAGGAGGGTGGGGATGACAGCCCTGCTGGGCAGGGTGGAGGCTGGCTTGGTCCCCGGGAAACCCTGCCACGGTCCCCGCCCCTTTCCGTGCCTTCGGGACGTGGGCAAGATGCATGTCCTGTGTGCTGGTGAAAGCGGCCTGGGCGCATCCAGGAGAGACACGCAGTGGGTCCTGTGCACCCGAGCAGCAGGCGGCGGCCTCAAGTGACCCCCCCTCCCCCTTCTTCCTTCCCTCCTCCTCCTCCTCCCCTCCCTCCCCCTCCCCCCTCCTCCCTCTCCATCTTCTTGTCTTCCCCCCTTCAGTCCCACCCGCTCAGTTTCCCTCTCTCCCTCTTCTGTTTCCCACTTTACCCCGAGGCTGGATTCTAGGCTTCCCAGTTCCTGTCCTTTGACAGGCCAGGGGCTGTGCTTTGCTCTTCCTTCGGGGGACCTGGCCCGGATCTGGCCTGATCCTGGGGTGCCTTCCAAGGGCCGCACCACCCTGGAATCGTACACAAGGCTGTGTGGAGAAGCTTCCATAGTTCTTCCAGTTTCAGAGGGTTTCCTGGGTTCTCTGGGTTGACGATGTCCTCGCTCCCAGATGACTCATTGGGCGGCTTCCATCTGCCCTTTGGGTGTCGGGGGAACTGTCTGCAGCAGGGCGGCCCTCAGAGGGGACGGAACTGCTCCATAGCAGTCTAAAGGGACTTGACTGTCCCCCAGCAATTCATTAATTATTACATTCCTGTGCGTGCCTCAGCATGGGAGGGTAACAGCTTTGCTTTTATTTATTTATTTATTTATTTATTTATTTTTTTTCAGCTTTGCTTTTAAAAACCGTAGTGCGCTTAGGCTTGTAACATGCAGTCTATAGTTATTTTCCATATTTCAAATATTTCTAACCAATGGTCGGCTCCATTTAAAACAACGTAGGTATTCTCATGTTAATTGTATTTTTTCCAACTCAGAAACAAAGGCATTCAGTGTTTTTGAGGCTGACTGTCCAGTGGAAGAACATTGTTTTTGGAATCAGTTATAAATTCATTAGAAAAAAAATGTCAGATTGATGGCATCTGGGGTTTCTTGTAAGGCTTTGAAGGCGGGCAGGTAAAGTATAACAAAACAGTAATGTAGACTTTTAACTATAGTTTTTTCTAGTTGGTCAAGGAGCCCAAGTTATTTTCTGGACTAGAATCCTCATTCCCGTGAATCGTCTTGATAGCCTGGGGAGTCGCGCCTCCCGCGGTGCCAGGGCCTCCACACCTGGCGGGTGTCAGGGGCTAGAGCAGAAACGTTCTCCTTGGAATTGGCTGCTGCGTTTGTCTCTGCACTGATAACTCTGGCCTCAAAAACAAAATGCCCATTTCTGAGGGTCTTAATTCTCCTGGGATGTCATCAAATCTAAGTAACCAATGCGAACCCCTCACTCCCACTTTTTAAAAAATGCTGATGATCGACCGTGGCTCAGAGTGCGGGGCTGAGCCAGCAGAGCGTCGTCACAGGGCCGGTGTGGGTGTGATGGTGAGCGGGCATGGAGGTCCTGGTGTGTGTGCGTGCGTGTGTGTGTGCATGCGTGTGCGTGTGCATGTGTGCTACGTACAATCGGGGTGAACAGGCCCCTGCCGAGGGCAGTTTCTGCCTTGGGATGCCCCCGTGTTCACGTGGAGCCCCTCTCTAGCCTCGAGGGTGAACGTGTCTTCTGCGTCTTAGTGATGAAGGCCGTGTCAGGCCGGTGTCAGGCCGCCGTTTGCGGCGGCAGAGAAAGGAGGCGGCGGGCGCCCCGCGGGGCAGGTGCAGACCCGCGCCCCACTCCCCACCCCTGGTGCCCAGCACGGCTGTGTCTGGGCCCCTCCGGGGCTGAGGCGTGGACTCTGGCGCCTTCCCTGTCGCTCCTTGGAAGAGGAGCCCGCGGTCGGACCTAGGTGCTCAGCTCACCGTTTTGCTTTGCTTCCCCTTCCGGGGGTGCGGGTGCGGGTGCGGGTGCGGCTGACGCTGTGCTTACACGAAAGCTGAGCCCTGGGGGACAGACGGGCGCCGAGCTGTTCCAGTGAGTGCAGTCTGGGGAGCAGGACAGTGGCTGCTGCAGCACCCCGACGGCCCTGTCTGTCCTGGGGGACGGACGTGGTCCAGTGTACAGCGTTTGCAGATTTGTCTGGGGGGGCAGGGGGGCCCCGGGGGGACCCTCGGGGCGGGAGCTGCGGGGGAGGTTTGCAGACACGGGGTGAGGGGGCCTCTGCCCATCGCACTCCCTTAACTCAGGAGCTGCCACAAGGCCAAACAAACAACTCGACAGCAGTGGACAAATTCTGGCTTCTTTGTCCCCGCCCTTCCTGCATTAGGACGAGCACAGCAGCCCCCGAAGAGCCCCGTCAGGACCAGGAGCTGCTCACCTCCACCGTCCCCTGCTGTTCCACGGAAAGGAAGCAAAAGGAGCTAACAGTTGGCTTCGGCGCTGGAGGCGAGGTAAGAGAGACCCGCGGCGGAGGGTGCCTTGCGGCATTCTCGGTCGTCGGAAAGGCCTCTCAGATGCCCTTTCTTCAGTTTTCTAACTAAAGGAAAAGCTGTGTCACCCTTCCTAACAATATATACAGAAGTATTGGACACTCTGGACTCTTGGGAAAGCAGCAGGTTTTAGCCAACCCTGAGTCTCATCCTTTGCAAGACTGGCATGTGCAGGTGGCCACTAGGTGCCGGCAGGTGGGTGCCCAGCGCGGGCCGCCTCTGTTGGCCAAGTCTTCGTTACTGACGCCAGGCCGGTTGGAGTTTCGCCGTTAACCTTGCTTTGTTGCCGAGTGCTTTCCATGCTCAGTGGAACAAAATGTAAAGAATGAACTAGCTTAATTTTGAGTGCGAAATGCTTCCTTTTTAAATCTCAGAAGACCTTTACTCCCCGCCTCTTGAGGATCTTTGGACTCTCCCAGGTTGTGCATAATGCTAAGAATACTGTCATTTATACGCTGTAAGGGAATGTGATTTGAATGCTTCCTACCTAATGCGACTGGTATTTTTCCCCAATTACGGGAGAGGCAGACCATCACTCTCCAGTTTCAAAAACAGAATGCAGCTGGCTTCAGGAGGGCTGAGCTAACAGAACATTTAATATTTTGAAAAATATGTCCTGGGGGGAAAAGACTTTTCTGTACAAAAAGATACTAAATTATTTAGCTTGGCAGCTCCAGGGTGTGAATATTTTGTGCGCCATGACTGTCATTTATTTTTTATTGAGTTCAAATGGAAACATTGCAAACCTTACTCCGACGTGCAGTCCGTTTTGAGATCTCATCAGACCTCTGGCTGCAGCTGCCAGCGCGTCCCTGTGATCCGCATAGGCGCATTCCACTCGAGGGGATCAGTACTTAATTTTCAAAATTCTCAGCAAATAGCAAAGCTGCAGCCAGAAATTCCTGCTCTGACACTCCTTCCGGGCCAGATGAAGCTAATAATTCCCGGCTGTGTTGCTGTCATTCATTACTAATCCAGGTATGGCTGCTCACTGGTTTTAATTTTCTTTTTCTGAACCCAAAGGCAGTGTTTGCCTTTTCCCATGAGAAGGCAGAGAGGACATGCCCGAGATTCCGGCGCCTGGAGGGGGGCCTTCCCTGCCCGGATGCCCGGGCTTTGCTGCGGGTGTGAGCTTGCACCTACACTCCCAGCGGTGCAGGGCCGGCGGGCGCCTGGGCCTTTGAAAAAGAGCGCTGTTAGGGATTTGCCCCTAACTTTTTAAAGCTGGTGTCATAGGAAGAAGCTCTTTCTTACCACA
Organism: Vulpes lagopus; assembly: GCF_018345385.1. Classification (NCBI taxonomy): domain Eukaryota; kingdom Metazoa; phylum Chordata; class Mammalia; order Carnivora; family Canidae; genus Vulpes; species Vulpes lagopus. Next base: position 25,383,927 of record NC_054834.1, read on the forward strand.
TGGTATCAACTGATGCCACTTGCAGTTTGAGGACAGAATGTTGAATTGGATGGATAGCCCGTTTTAATGTTTATTACAAGTCTTGTTATAAAAATAATAGAACTTTGGGAAACATTCAAAATGTTCTTGCCACTTAACATTCTGTTAAAATCAGATCAGGGTGTATTGATCTCATGTTTTAAACTGTATTAATGGATACTTAAAAACGGTGTGTGTAGGGTAAAAAACGTGGAATTTGGAATTAGGCAGTTTTGGCTTTGTCTCAGCTGGCTCTGGGACTTTAAGCCAGTGGCGTAAGATCTCTGAGTCTTAGTCTTTTTATCTGTAAAGAAGCACAACGGCATAAAAGAGGGTCAACGGTCTGGTAGAAACAGAGTGCCTCGGGCATACTTGGTGCTCAGCAAATGGTACAGTATATATTGATTAAGAATAATCCACCTGCCTACCTACTTGCCTATCTATGTTTATCTTATAGATCTTTTTTTGTCCTCTCCCCTTTTTTAAAATCCAGCTGTGTTCTGGGGGGTGCGAGGTGACTCAGCCATTTAAGCATCTGACTCTTGGTTTTAGTTCAGGTTACGATCGATCTCGGGGTCGTGAGAGTGAGCCCCACGTCGGGCTCTGTACTCAGTGTGGATTTGGCTTGGGATTCTCGCCCTCTCTCTCCCTCCCCCTACTTGTGCCTGTGTGTGAGCTCTCTCGTTCTCTCTCTCTCTCTCTCTCTCAAAATAAAAATAAATAAGGCCTCTGGGTGGCTTAGTTAGTTAAGCATCTGCATTCGGCTCAGGTTGTGACCTCAGGGTCCTGGGATCAAGTCCTGCATCTGGCTCCCTGCATGGAGCCTGCTTCTCCCTCTGCCTGTGTCTCTGCCTCTCTCTTTGTGTGTGTCTCTCATGAATAAATAAATAAAATCTTCAAAAAATAAATAAAACTTAAAAGTTAGAAACAAACAAAACACTACAGTTAATCCACTCATGAATGTAGCCATTCGGTTGACAGTAAAGACCATAAATGTCACACAGTGAACAGAGATGAACAGAACATAGATCCATGTCCTATCTTTGAGGACATCCCCGGCTTGAAAGGGTTGCTCAGCCTTTCAGAAAAACAAAATATAAAATTATCTTTTTTTTTTTTAAGATTCTATTTTTTTAAGTAATCCGTACAGCCAATGTGGGGCTTGAACTCACACCCCGAAGGTCAAGAGCCATATGCTCTACCGACTGAGCCAACCAGGCGCCCCTAAAGTCATCTTATTACCACTCTCTTTTAATGCGGCCACAATGCCTCACAAGGAAAACATACTGTGAAGGACGTGAACATTTCCTTGCTATGGTAGAAGGGAAAACCTACTATAAACTACTCTAAACTATCTACTATAACAAGAAGATCTACTATAAACATTCCTAAAAATAAATAAATCTACCTCTTGAGAAGCAAGCAGAATCCTTGCTTTAAAAATATTTTTGTTGTAACATGATCTATATTAGGATAATGTTAGCAGAGAACTCAGGATGTGTGGCTTTCCTAATACCAAGTGTTGTTGATAAGCATCAGGCGAATCATCCTGTGGTGCGTGAACTTGGAAAGAACAGTAGGGTGACGACCAGGGCCTACAGGTGACAGGACTGGGCGACATCTGGGGAACAGGGGCCCGCAGGTGTTCGCTGGAAGTCGAGAGAGCAAGAGGCGGGCGTGGACACCCCCAAAGGACCCCTGACGAAATGCGCTCGAGTCACTAACGCTTGGGCAGCCGCCCTGACTTCATCACCACGCTGGATTTTTCAGAGACTGAGCACACAGCTGTGACGAGAACCGGGAGAACTCCCGTCGGACACCCCGGACGGCTGCGTGCACAGGACAGACTCCCTGGGACCGACGGGGCGCCCGTGTGGCAGGACTCCCCCCGTGCAGCACGCGCAGACGGGCCCTGGCTCACAGTGCCGGCCTGAGTGCAGTGGCCGGGACCCCGGTCCTCACACGTTTATCCAGGATGCCAAATGTTTTCATAGTTTAAAGGTCAACAGAATACAGCTAGATTTTTAAAGAGATTTTAATGATTTTTAAAAAGATTTTACTTATTTCTTCATGGGAGACAGAGAGAGAGAGAGAGAGAGAGAGAGAGACGGGGAGGGAGAGGGACGGAGGGAGGAGCAGCCTCCCCACGGGGCAGGGAGCCCCATGCGGAACTCGATCCCAGGACCCCAAGATCACAACCCGAGCTGAAGGCAGATGCCCACCCGCTCAGCCCCCCAGAGGCCCCTATAACTTTTATTTTGGACCTAATTTCGAACTGGGAGCCCCCGGGGACTCCTGGGTCCCCTTCCAGCCTGCCGGGCGCCGTTCGTGGCCGTGATCAGCGCCGTGGGCTACCCTGCAGCCCGGGTCTGTACCGCTGCTGCTCTCTTGTCCACCATCCGGCCCAGGCCACACGCTCCACGTAAGTTCGTGTCCTCCTTTAATGAAATGTAGGGCGGCTCTTGAGTCCTTTACTTTCTTGATCTTAATCAGCGTATTTTGAAGAGCAGGGGTCAACTATTTTGTCGGATAGCCTCAGCTTGGGTTTGTCTACTGTGTCCTGGTGAGAGTGAGGTTTGCTAGTTCGGGCAGGAAAGGGGACGGGGTGTTATGCCCTCCCCAGAGCTCACGCCAGCAGGTACACGATAGGAGTACAGATGCCATGCTCTCCCAGTCGGTTAGGCTGTGTCGCCCGGTTTCTCCACTGTGAAGTCACTGTTTTCCCTTTGTGACTAATACGTAATTTGTGGGGAGATGCTTCGAGACTGTAAATATCTTGTTCCTCAGCAAACTTTCACTCGGTGGCTGTAGCTTCCATCCTCCTGCGTCCCATATTTATTGGTCAAGAAAGAGCTTCCCTGTCTTCATGTTTAAAACTCCTATTATTAGTTCAAGCTCACAGATTCTTACTTTATTCAAGGAATTATATTTGTCACCATCATTAATTATTTTGATGCCGGAGTTCTGCCAGCACTGGTCTCTGGGAGTCCTTACCTACTCACTGCTCCCCTGGCCTTGGGGTAGGTCTCCGCAATTTTTTGAGAAATTCTTACTTTCTGGTGAAACAAGATGTTCCAAGGTCTTCATGCACCTTCTTTGTCACAGTCCTAGACTCTGCCTTGATTGCTCTGTGTGGAGAACGGTATTTTACAAGCAAGATCTGGGTGTTTGGTGTGCACGTGGGTACTAATACACTGTTAGCTCTAGACCCTGTTCGTGTTGGGCTCTCAGGCTGAGCCAGGGAATACGTGTCTGTGCGTGAGTGTGCCCGTCCGTGCCCAGCGGGCCATCCACAGCACCCCCTTCCCATCTAGCCGCCCAGGATTCACTCCAGTGTTGTCATGCTTGGGACCCCACAGGGAGGAGCCTCGCTCCGTGCTGCTGTTGGAGCCCCTGCCACCATGTCCAAGCCTTGGTCCTGAGTGCAAATCCACGGCTTCAGGATTTGGGTGAACCAGTGAGTAAATATAATAGTTGTGGTGTCCTCTCCATATGTATCCTCACAGCTGTGACCAATATCTGGCGAGAGGCGGATGTAAAATAAAATTTTGTTGAACATGTAGTTCTTTCCTCTCTAATATCTTCCTTTTTTTTTTTTAAAGATTTATTTATTTATTTATTTATGATAGGCAGAGAGAGAGAGAGAGAGAGAGAGAGAAGCAGAGACACAGGCAGAGGGAGAAGCAGGCTCCATTCTGGGAGCCCGACATGGGACTCGATCCCGGGACTCTAGGATCGTGCCCTGGGCCAAAGGAAGGCACTAAACCACTGCGCCACCCAGGGATCCCCTTATCTTCCTATTTTATCTTCAAACCAGATGAGATATGATTCCATATAATGGGTTCATATATATCCATGTAATGATTCCTGTTTTTTTTTTTTTAATTTGTTTATCTTTAAGACTTATTTAGTTAGAGTGAGCACAAGTGGGAGGGGCAGGGGGAGAGGGAAATAGAATGTGCAGTTGACCGTGAGCCGTGGGCCGTGCGCAGCATGGGGCTGTGTCTCACCACCCAGAGATCATGACCTGAGCTGAAACCAGTAGTTGGACGCTTAACTGGCTGCACCACCCAGGCACCTCAAGTGCTCTTGTTTTTTGCCATTTAAAGCTCAAATCCAGAGAAATTAATCAATAGGAATAGTCATTTTCCAGTAAGAGAAAGTCATACATAAAAATAAAATTACTGTTCATTTGTCTGAAAAAAAAAAAAAAAACCTCAGGTTTGGGCAGCACCATTAAAAAGGTTTCCATTTTTCTAATTACAGAAATTGTAGCTTGCAGAGTCTGGCACATTTTTCACATTTGTCAGCTCTGGCGACGTGAAAGAAGTTCTTCATCTGAATTCTGTTCTTACACCCCTGCTGTCAGACAGAAGGAATTTCCATGTCCCTGCTGCTTGTTATTAAGCTGCTATGAGAAAGAATGCTTGAAGATAACTTGGGAGCAAGTGATTAGAAATTCCTGACAACCTTCAGACTCCTTGCCAGTTGTATTAACTGTGAGTAATCTGGGGGAAAACAGTAGGGTTTCATTCACCTATGCCCTCGAAGGTTGTAGATTTACAGTTTAGGACAGCCGTTAATCATGTTCTCTCTCAAAGGGGATTTTTTTTCTTAAACCTCAGGAAATGTCTATTTTTCTCTTGATATAATTAAAACCAACAACTCCTTGCTCGCGGACTCTTACTTTATCCCTAGAAACTTGTTTGAAAAACTCCTTTATCCTTTTCTGTGTTTGCTTTTTCAGTTTACCTGAAGGATATTTTTTTTTTTAAATTTTTTAATTTATTTATGATAGTCACAGAGAAAGAGAGAGAGAGAGGCAGAGACACAGGCAGAGGGAGAAGCAGGCTCCATGCACCGGGAGCCTGACGTGGGATTCGATCCCGGGTCTCCAGGATCGCGCCCTGGGCCAAAGGCAGGCGCCAAACCGCTGCGCCACCCAGGGATCCCTACCTGAAGGATATTAAACGTTGCATATGCATTGTAACTTCAGGACAGCATGCGACGTGATTTCTATTTTTTTTTTTAACTTTTTTTTTTTAATTTTTTTATTTTTTTATTTTTTTTTTTTTATGATAGTCACAGAGAGAGAGAGAGAGGCAGAGACACAGGTGGAGGAAGAAGCAGGCTCCATGCACCGGGAGCCTGATGTGGGATTCGATCCCGGGTCTCCAGGATCGCGCCCCGGGCCAAAGGCAGGCGCCAAACCGCTGCGCCACCCAGGGATCCCGCGACGTGATTTCTAGTGAGTCATCCTAGCAGAAACCAGGAAGGAAACAAGGGGGTTAGCTTTGTGTTTGGGAAGGTTCTTCCTACAGCTGGCTGGGAATTGATTATTTTTTGTTTTAAAGAAGTTTTCTTCCAACAGGGTCTCTGTGACCCTTTACAGAAACACTTTGGCCTCCTGCTTAAACGGAGGGAGTGCCAGGAGTCTGCATCTTTTAAAACTAACAAAAGTCAAGACACTTAAAGACTTAGTTAAAGTCCTCCTTATTTAAAGAAAAATTAAGTACTTTACAGAGTGTTTTCTAAGATTAGATTTTGGAAGTAAGGTTTCTTGGGTTTGTTTTCTTAATTTGAGAGAGCGAGAAAGAGCGTGCATGTGAGCGGGGGGAGGCAGAGGGGGAGAAGGCGGCTCCACGTGGAATAGGGAGCCTGTCGCAGGACTCGATCTCATGACCCTGAGATCACAACCTGAGTGGAAACCAGGAGTTGGACGTTCAGTCCGCTGAGCCCCCCAGCGCCCCTGGATTTCTGTGTGTAAACTTACAAAGCTGAAATCCCAAAAATTGTTGTTTCAGGAATACTTGGGGGAGTTTAAAGTGGGGGGAGCAGAGGGGCAGCGGGGGTCTCTCCAGGCTGTTAGCGCCCTCGCTCTCAGGCACGCCTTCCGCTCTGTGAGCCACAGCTTTGGCTTCACCCCCTTCTCTCACAGGAGGACGGGGCCTGAGAGGTGCCTGGGGCCGGGTTGCACCTCCTCTGTTTCGTGTGTTTCTGAGTGAGACAAAGCTCAAGCACATGAAGCTGCAGGTACGTTTTCATTTCATGAGCTAAAGGATATGCATGGATGTGAAGTAACTTGGGTCACCCTTTCCTGTAACTTTGCAGCGAGCCAAGTCTCTCCGCCAATTGAAGTAGACACTTACTTTCTTTTCAGTTTTCAAGAATCGCAGACGGGCAGCTGGTGGCTCAGTCGGTTGGGCACGAGGCTCTTGATTCTGGCTCAGGTCGTGATCTCGGGGTTGTGAGGCTGAGCCTGGGGGTGGGGGGGCCTGGTGCTGGGCGTGGAGCCTGCCCAGGACTGTCTCAGCCCCCACCCCCCACTCGCGTACTTGCGCCCTCTCAAACAACAACAAAAACAACACAGCGGAATATTGGTAAAAAATGACACATGAATCTTTTAACAGAAATATATTAAATTTAACTGAGTCAAGTCCAATTCTAGAGAGGGCCAGTTTGAATTAGAAAACAGTGTGGAGGGGCCCCTGGGGGGCTCAGCAGGCGAGCGTCTGCCTTCAGCTCAGGTGACCCCAGGGTCCCGGGATCGATTCCTGCTTGGGCTCCCTGCAGGGAGCCTGCTTCTCCCTCGGCCTGTGTCTCTGCCTCTCTCTGTGTATCTCCCATGAATAAAGAAATAAAATCTAAAGAAAAAAAAAGAAAATGTGGTGTGCAGAACTGTAGGTGTGTGCTGTGTGCCATCCCAGCGGTGGGGGGCCTGGTGTCCTCCCTGCAGCTGTAGCCCTGGAACAGTGCAGTGTCTGCCCGGCACACTGCACATGCTTGATGAAGACCCATTTAATGAGTGAGTCAACCCTACAGCTCTGGGGGTGCTTTTTAATTTTGTAAGTGAAGCAACTTAACCTGGAAACTGAATGGCTGAGGTGGAAATAGAGCCAGGTTCCCAATAGCCATTCAACACTTACCACATTGTTTTAAAATTAATTTTAGTATTTTCAAGATCTGTAACAATTCGAACTGAGCCAAACATAAAATAATGTGAGATATTTAGTCATGCTGCTTCAATAAAATGACCATTGTAGTTATGATTGGCATATAAGTCATAAATAGGTAATTATAATGTTCTTACGGAAGTACATACACAGTTTGCATTTTTTTTAAGATTTTATTTATTTATTCATAAGAGACAGAGAGAGAGAGAGAGAAAGAGAGAGAGAGAGAGAATGGCAGAGCCCAGGCAGAGGGAGAAGCAGGCTCCGTGCAGGGAGCTCGATGTCGCACTCGATCCCGGGACCCCGGGGTCATGACCTGGGCTGAAGGCAGATGCTCAACTGCTGAGCCACCCAGGTGTCCCCACGGTTTGCTTTCTTGAGCGGTTAAAATATTTTTTATTTAATATTGTTTGCGCTGTTAGTTTGTGAGCAAACCCTTTGTGGGAGTTACACAGAGGTTCTTTTAGTGAATTGTGCTCTCTGGGGTGTCCTAAAGCCAGCGTTCACTGAACAGTGTAGGATCCTTGATTTCGGTGTGAAGGGACCAGAGTTATCTAGTTGAAGCGACTCATTATTTAGAGGCGGAAATGGGCCTCCAAGTAATGCTGTAGCTTCTCGGGGTCACACTGGCCATTCATGTCGACACTGGAGAGAGAGCCTGGGCTTTCCGGCCCTCTGTCCGGGTGTCTCCCTTGTAACCAGGCTTTGCAGCACCGTGTAGCGAGTTGGCATCTTGCAGTGCAGGCTTACCTGGGCCGCACGTTCAACACGTTGGGGTCAGGGGCGCGGAGGGCAGCCTTCCCCGTCCGGATGCATTTAGAGAGTGGTGCTCCTGCCCTGCCTCGCGCTCTCTTGCTCTCGGGGTGTTTGGTGCCGAAGCGGCTGCGGGGGGGAGGCCCAGGTCGGTGAGGGCGGGGAGACGATGGAGGGTGGAGGCTGTCGTGCGGAGTCCGGGCCGTGTCCTCGCGTCTGTGCTGGGCGGTGGCGCCGGGATACTGGGGACAAAGGCCAGGAACGTGAGAAGCTCCCGGACGTGGATGCGGGTGCCGAGCCAGGCTCTGGCCTTCGCCGTGTCCTGGAGCGTGGAGTGGGGTCTGGACACCGTGTCCCTTGTTCGTCCTTATACTGTTTGATTTGTTTCAAGAAGCATCTATTGCTTTTGTTATTCAAAAGGACTAATTAAAAATTCAAATCAATCTGTAGCTTTGTTATTTATGATTTTTTAAAGCAATCTGGGCTGCTTGAGGCCCCTGGGGGGCTCAGTTGGTTGATGTCAGCTCCGGTCCTGGGCTCAGGGTGACGAGCCTGAGCCCCGCGCGGGCCTGGGCAGGGAGCCCTTGTGAGATTCCCTCCCTCCTCTCCGTGCCAGCCTGGCCCCGCAGCTCCTGTGCATACCCGCTGCTCTCTCGCTCAAAAATAAATAAATAACCGCGATGCTTCATGAATTCGTGTGTCATCTGTGCGCAGGGCCACGTGATCTTTTCCGTATTGTTCCAATTTTAGCGTATGAGCTGCTGAAGCAAGCACTGATGTCGTTGGTAGTGGTTTTTTGTTTGTTTTTTTTAATGAACTTGTAACAGTGAGGTCAGGCAGTAGGATTTCCCATAGAAGGAAAACACGGATTACTTGGCTACCAGTTGGTCTGTTTGGATGCCTTCAATTGCACTGAAATTCTTCAGTAATAACATACAGAAAGGAACATCTTGAGGATAATTTTCAGATGTGCTTTCCCTAAGATCAAATTTTTCAAATGCTTATATTCGTCATTCACATAATTTTAAGCATTTCTGCATACTTCACTTCATAATCTTTTACATTTAGCAGTAAACTGATTAAAATAGTATATTTACCAATGAAAGATGAATTTTCTTTTTTTAAAGATTTTACTTATTTATTCATGAGAGACACAGAGAGAGACAGAGAGGCAGAGACACAGGCGGAGGGAGAAGCAGGCTCCACGCAGAGAGCCCGACGCGGGACTCGATCCCGAGTCTCCAGGGTCTGGCCCTGGGCCAAAGGCAGGCGCTGAACCGCTGAGCCACCTGGGCTGCCCTGAATGTTGTTTTCATGTGAAACCAAGGCTAATCAATTCTCATGCCCATAAATTAATAAAGACCAGACCTTCCTTTTGTCAAGAAATGAATTGCTTAGTATAGTTACATTTTTTTTTATTTAATAAGAGAACGACATAAACTCTTTCCATTTTGCAAATTTTTTTGACTTCTAAGGCTCTGAGCCTTCAATAACTCCAAATATGTGCAGATACTCTTGTAATTTTCCAACAGAGGGGGTGCCTCATGCCCCAAGGTGGTGGTGTTTGTTTTGCTTATTTTTTTATTATTTATTTTTTAAAGAATTTATTTTTTGGAGAGAGAGAGAGAGAGAGAGCAAGTTCAAGCAGAGGGGAGGAGAAGCAGACTCCCTGCAGAGCAGGGAGCCCAACGTGGGGCTTGATTCCAGGACCCCGAGATCATGACCTGAGCAGAGGGCAGACGCTTTACCACCTGAGCCACCCGGGCGCCCCTGTTTGTTTGTTTTAACTTACAGGTACTAATAAAAGAAAAATATTTTTGGATGTAAATATTTACTGGAACTTTGTTAGTCATAGGTTTCAAATAGCACTAACAAAGCCATTATTCACATAAAGCTTAAAAAGTAGTCAATCTTAAAACTTGAGGAAAAATATTGGTAACAATTTGACTGTATTTGGGATGGAGAAAAAATACTAACGCTTTTCTTGGCTAAGGTCTCTGTGGTATAATCAGTTGATCTTGTAGCAGGCTTTTATTTTTTCTTTAGAGGAGCACAAAATTAGCTTTAAAAGACCACGAGAGTGTAGCCAAGACCTGATGCAGCACCTCCCATTGACGGGGGTTCTTTCTCTGCCAGGAGCCGGCATGGCCTGCAGGAGCCACAGCAGCTGGCGTACAAGCCCATAACCGAAGGGCTAGTTGACTTATGCTGCAGAAGAACAAAATCAATTATGCAAGATGGAACAATTATAAAGAAAAGTGGGGTGTGGGGGGAGCTAGACAGTGCTGAAGACGAAGATGCAAAGCTACGAGCCACGTGTGCAGCCCTGAAGGCCCTGCTGGGTCAATGGGGCAATGAGGAGAGCAGCCAAAGACACTGTCTGGTAGACCAGAGTCCCTTAAAATCAGGGTGAACCAAAGACATTCTCGAAGGATGGTTCGGAAACAGCTGTAAACAATGGGACACTGTCGGGACATCTTACAGATTGATCTGCTGAAGGGCCTGGAGTCATCCGAATAATCAGAGTTTAGATGACTTTTTAAAAGAAGATGAGAGTCGAGAGGTGGAAGCTGCATCCACACACACGGGTGAGTCATTTTTTAAACATCTGTGCGATTGGAACAGGACTTTGGTCCTCTGTGAGCCTTTTCTGCCAGTAGCTGTTCACCCTGAGGTCACGCCTTTCACTGTGATAGAGGCTTTGCTCCGCGCATTCCTGTTTACACTGTTAGGCAAACACAAAGCTAAAGCCTCAAATAGTGAACAAATTCCAGGGAACTTAAGGTCTTACACGCGGCTTCCCTGGGCAGGAGCAGTGTTAGCAGGTGACAGCGACGCCCCTTCCCGCTCCCCCGCCCCCCCCAGCCCAGGAACAGGGAACGTTTGGTGCGTTTTCCCTGCATTTGTGGCTTGAACAGCTGCCGAAGGTTCAGTGCCCGGAGCACCCTGTGCTGTGTCCTGGGTGGGTGGGTGGTGGGTGGATGTGTCTTCTGGGGTGCTGCCTCTCCCTCCCACGATCCCCCCCAGGGGCCACCGAGAGGAGGCTGCAGACCCTGCTTCCCCAGGAAGCAGGTCTCCTTCCTCATGATCACATTTAGAGGACGCTGAGAATCCACTCCTTCCGACACTGGCAGGTAAAGGAAGGACCAAGGACTTCACGGCAGCCTAGAAAACTAGAGGAGCACAAAGAGAAGCATTTTAAGTAAACAGTGGACGTAAAATTCTGCTATAGGAACCAACCTTTATCCAGCTGGTTCCCGTTTCCTCGTCTTGCTCTTCCTTCGATAAACAGAGAATGTGCTGCAAATAGGCTTGTTTGTATTAGGAGCTTTAGTCGTGGAGTCAATTGTGGCCGCGGGATTTCTGGCTTAGAGGGTATTTTGGAAGCTGTACTAAAATATCAATACCTATGACTGTGTTTCCCCTGGAGAGGTTATGCCACACCCCGTCCGTGGGGGCGTCCGCAGGCTTTCCTCTCGACGTGCAAGTCAGAGTAGCATTTTGTTCTGAACAGAACTTTGTTCAGTACGTTAGTTTACCTTTATTCATTTATTTTTTAACTTGACATTTTTTGGTTGATGCTTTTGATTCATGTCTAACCAGGAGTCCTTACATTTGATGCTTTGGTTGGCCCAAGGGGCTCTGGGGCTTTGGTTAAGCTTTCAGACCTGTGGGTTCATAAGGGAAGGTCTTCAGGGGAGGAGCTCTGCTCTCTGGGTAGCTTTACCCCAAGTCACAGGATATTCAAGCACAGATGCCCTAGGTGCAGAGATGTGGGGCTCGTAAGGAGCACCTGCACCACTTCATGGCAAAGCATTTCCGTAAACCCTAAAGTCATGTAGTAATACAATGTTACACTTTTTATAAGTTTACTTACTTTTGAAAGCAAAACCTTTACGTGTTCTTTTCAGTTTTTAAAAAGGTATTTTGATTTTATTTTTTTAAGATTTTATTTTTTGCATTTTTTTTATTTTTTACATTTTTAAATTTAAATTCAATTTGCCAACATATAGTATAACACCTATGTGCCACCTGGCACATCACGTGCCTGCCTCACTGCCTGTCACCCAGTCACTCCATCTCCCCACCCTCCTTCCCCTCCGCAACCCTTTGTGTTTCCTAGAGTTAGGAGTCTCTCAGGGTTTGTCTCCCTCTCTAATTTTTCCCACTCATTTCCCTTCTTTTCCTTTATTTTAGAGACAGAGTAAGAGAGAGGACTAGTGGAGGGGGGAGGTGCCGAGTGAGAGGGAGAAGCAGGTTCCCCGCAGAACAGGGCACCCAATGCAGGGCTCCATCCCAGGACCTGAGATCATGACCTGAGCCAAAGGCAGGCACTTCATGGACTGAGCCACCCAGGTGCCCCTAATTCTTTAAAAGATCTTTAAGGGAGCTTCTGTACCTTAAAAAATTAATTTCAGAAAAGCTGATTTCTGTCGTTTAGAATTAACCAGCAATTGTGATTTTATATGTAAGGAAACAAAGTATAAATACTTGCTTTTTGGGGTATAAATAAAAGCAGCATTTTAATTAATATATCTTGATTTGGCATCTTGGTGTTTTGTTTTTTCTTCTCTCCTGAGCAAAGGCTTTGCCCTGTAGTAGATGAGGGCCCTGACGTTACACCTCTAACTGAAATTGGCTCACTCAGGGATGGACGTTTGCAGACCATTAGTTTTATAATTATGCTTGTTAGTGTAACATTTGTTTTAAAAGCAGAATTTTTAATATCTTAAATGATAGTTCATTCTCTGGCAGTAAGACAACTGGCTTAGTTGTTTAGGACCTCAGTGATACACCTTACTTCTCATTTCCCTTGCCATGTAAAATGTGTCAAGTACTTTTGCCACAGACAAGCACATTTCATGCACATGGGCCATGCACAAGCGTGTGTGGTGCTGGTTGTTGAGAAGTGAGGGTTGCTGTGCTGCTGAGGTTATAATGAGGAACTGAGTGAAATGCATCCTGTATTAGGTGACCTCATGTGATACCATATGATGACTTGAATGACTGCTAAACCAATTTCAGAAATTATATAAGGAATATCCATATATAATAACATTTTAAATTTCTGTAAATAGAATTGTCTGAATTTTCCCCTGCAGATCATTAAGAATATTTTTCAACATAAGGTCATTTTTTTTAGGGCATAAAACATCAACAAGAGAAGAAGACAAAAAGCAAACTGGTAATATTGTAATTTCATCAAAAATGATGAGATTGATATCCATGAAATATAAATTCTTAAAAATACAAATTGATCAGAAGACCAAATTTTTTTTTTTAAGATTTTTATTTATTTATTCATGAGATACACAGAGAGAGAGAGAGGCAGAGACACAGGCAGAAGGAGAAGCAGGCTCCATGCAGGGAGCCCGATGGGGTACTTGATCCCAGGACCTGGGGTCACGCCCTGAGCCGAAGGCAGACGCTCCACCACTGAGCCGCCCGGGTGCCCCTAGAATTAGAGCCTTGACACATCTTTAAAGGAAACACTACATGAGCATAAAAGGGATCCTCTGACTTTCATCTGAGACTAACATGGAGTGCTTTGAGCTTTTCTTAATTTTTCCATATGGTCTCTTTACCACATGTTCATGTCGGGAGATAATCAAGAATAAGATATTTGTACATTGGAAATCATTTAAGATAAAATGTACTTTGCAAATAAATACAATCATGTTATTTTTCAGTGATTTTTTTTTTCATCTTTGAAGATTTGGCTTCTAACTTCAATTCCTCCTTGCCAGCATGTGAATTTTTCCTTACTCCTGGAGGGCCATTCCAATCTCCTGCACCAGAAAGGAGCATTTGCCCTTGCCAGTGTAGGGTGGCAATATTTGGAGGAACTCCAGTACAGTGGCAGAAGGGATTCAAGTCTGGTGGGATCTTGTCTCATCTGTATTACATTTAAAAGTGTCTTTTTCTGGACGGGGCAGGAGAAATCTTGCAAATGTGCAGGTTAATGCAACGGGGCCAGATTTTTCTCTTTGTAACTCAGTGAATGGAGAGAAATAGTCTCTGTATGTTTCCTTTGTTCTAGTTTTAAAACCTCCTATGTGTTCCACGTTTAGGGCATTTCCCATTTGTCTGACTTGCTTTTCCATGGAATTTGTCAGAACAAAGACAACATTTTATAGTGGGATTACATACATTCCTTGTGTCCCTGTGACAGGCCAAACCCACAGGAAATAACAAGTGAGGGCAACGATCGAGGGGATGTTAAATATCAGCGTAGGGTATCGGTATGGATATTTGGAAATTCATGAGTAGAGAAATTAAGAGTCCTATCAGAGAAGATAAAAAAGATTAATTTTTCTTTTTTGTTTAAAGATTTATTTATTTATTTATTCATGATAGACAGAGAGAGAGAGAGGCAGAGACACAGGAAGAGGGAGAAGCAGGCTCCATGCAGGGAGCCCGATGTGGGACTCGATCCCGGGACTCCAGGATCGCGCCCTGGGCCGAAGACAGGCGCCAAACTGCTGAGCCACCCGGGGATCCCCAAGATTAATTTTTCAAAGGAATTTTCCAGAAAGAACGTTGAAGTCTGTCACGTGTAAGGATTGTACTGCGAGAGGCCAGATTATGGCTGGAGCAGCTTTTAGGGAAGATGTGTGTGTCCTTGCAGCAAAGGACCTGCGAGATAGTACCATTAACTAAAGAAATACCAGTTAAAATAAGGCAGGAGGATAAGTTCATGTATTTTAAACCTACATTTTTTGTTTTTTAAAGATGAGGAGGCCCAGTACTTGTTGGGTTGAAGGGCGGTTTGGGGGTGCAGTTAAAGCACCGCAAGGAAGTCCACACCCTCTGGCTCAGTAATTCCAAGCGTAAACATTTATCTTTGGAAAGTAATTTAAAGGACTTAAACACAGTGCCCCAGAAACCCAGGAAGTACACATGCTCCAAGTGCTGCGTAGAAACCTTATTTTTCCACTTTACACATTTTCCAAAATAAAGGGCACACATTCGGTGCTCAGAGACGGACTGTGCAGCAGTCACACGACACAGTCACACGGCTCCAGGTGCACAGGTCTGTTCATCCTACATCTGAACTTGTGCGTGTGCTTGCACGAGCATCCCGGACACGGGCCGGGGCTCTGGACACGGGCTGTGTGGGACGCAGTTCTGTGCTCATGCAGCGAACCTGGACGCTGTGCTGACTTTGCTTATAAGTAGACAAATGCAAAACGCACATGCACAGCGGCGAGGCCAGTCATGCCCTGTAAGGTGAGGGGTTCGGGGCAGCAACCGCACCGACACCAAGTCCTGCGCGCAAGATGCCCGGGAAAGCACCTGTCCTTCGGCTTCCTTAATGTTTCCTCTCGCATTCTTTTCTCTAGATCCTGGTTGCTGGTTGGGGCTTCCAAACTCCTCCCAGGTACCTGCATCAGAATCCCTTGAGCTGTTTAAAAATATAAATGAACTCTGGTTCATTCATGTGTGCCTTTTTTTCCAAGTTTTTATTCTGAAATAATTTTAAACCCTCAAGAAACTTGGAGGGGTGCATGGATGGCTCAGGTCCTGCTCTCAGGGTCCAGGGATGGGTCCCGGCGTCAGGCTCTGTGCTCAGGGGGCAGTCTGCTGGAGACTCTCCCTCCGCCCCCTCACTGTCCTCACATACATGCTCTAGAATAAATAAATAAAATCTTAAAAAAAAAAAAAAAGCTTAGAGAGTCCCCCTTGACCCTTCACCCAGCATTTCTTCCTGTTTTCCCATGTAACTATAGCACAGTTATTGACACACGGAATGAGCATTGGCATAATATGACTAACTGATCTATAAGCCTTATTTAAATTCTGCTAGTTTTCCTATTTATATCCTTCTTGTGGCCCAGAATCTGATGTAGGACCCCTCATTGCACTGAATTGCACTGAATTGCCGTGTTTTCCCAGGGTCCGTGTGTGATGATAGCTCTTCAGTGTTTATCTTCCACGACCTTGGCGATTTTGAAGAGCACTTTATATGTATATATATGTATATATATAAATATATATACATATATATATATATATATATATATATATATATATATATATAAACATCTCTCAATTCGGGTCTATCTGATGTTTTCTCATGATTAGATTGAGGTTCTGCATTTGGGGCAGAAATACCCCAAACAAGAAGCCTACACTAGTCAGGACATCACATCAGGGAGTGTGTGAAGTCAGAGTCCGATGACTGGTGACACTTTGATTGCTTAGGTAACGTGTCTGCCCAGGGTTTTTTTTTTTTTCTCTGTAAAGTTACTATTTTTTCCTTTGTAATTAAGTATCTTGTAAGGAGATACTTTGCAAATATCCCATTTCTCAATAAAAAAATACCACGAGGCCGATACAACAGTCATAATTCTTTCAGTCAAGGGCACCTGTGGTTTGATGATTTCACAAATACCCTGATTCCCACCAAACCCAGACTCTTGCCTGCAATAATTATTACTGTGATATTTGCTTAATTTCTTATCTCTGCCGTTCCTTTCATGTTCAATAATTGGAGAGTAACTGTAAGAAAGAATCGTCCCTTTTTCCTAGCATCCGTGTTTGTGTCCGTCCAGCCTCATGAGTGTTTATTTTACTCTGTGGGTTCTCACCCGACACCATTGGTAATTTGTTTTCCCACTCAGATTGCTGCAGCCTTGGCGACTGTGAGCTCCTCTGAATCAGCTTTTGTCTTCCTTCCACCTTTTTTTAGCACCTCTATACGTCGAGACATCACAAGATATCCCAGGTTGCCATATACTTTTCCTGCAAGGGCTCTAGAGCTCCGAGGGTTTCCTATTGGAGAACGGAGCTTAGAGACCAAGGTTCGGGTGCTGGGCCCCTCCTTGCGGCTTGCACGTCCTTGCTCGTAGGCCTTCGGGCGGCGGCCGGATGCACAGCTACGCTCCGACATCTGTTTGAGTATCTGTGTCTAGAAACGCGGCGTTCCTACCGCTGGCTCGTGCTGCTTGGGCAGAGTTCCTTCTAACGCTCCTCCCTTTCTCATCTGTAGCTCCTTCCTCCAGCGGTGAGACGCTCGGCTCCCAGTATCTGTGATATATTTGCTTGTCTGTTCAGATCCTGCACACGGAAAGCCGTGACTCCAGCCGCAGCCCGTTTTGTGTCCCAGGGGCCACCTGGCAACGTCTGCAGAGACGGTCAGTGGCCCCGGTGCAGGCGGATGTGCCGATGGCATCTCGCCCCCCGGTAGGCACAGGACAGCCCCCAGCCCGGAACCAGGTGGCCCTTGGACAGACAGCAGGTGCTTCACTCACTAGCACATAGCATCTGCGTAGTTACTTCTTTAGTCCTACGGTGTTCGGTGCAACAGTGCTACTGATGCATTAGGGCAGTTCTTTCCTCCAGCCCTTCAGGGCGGCTGGTAGGGCTCATAACCCAGTTAGGGTCGCCGATGGACTGAGAGTATATGTTCTAAAAGTCAGAGCAGTGCAGAAGGATGTGCTCAGAAAGTGGGGATCTGTTTGTATGAGTGCCCCAGGTGGTTCTGATTTTACCTTTTTCAGAACCAGTGGTGTAGCTCATGGGCTTTGAAGTCAGACCTGAACTTAAATCCCATGTCTAATCAGGTATGTGATGTCCCATAAGTCACTTTCTCTCACTGAGCCTGTATTTCCAGGGGTTGTGGTAAGGGTATGAAAATACTCGTGCGGTATTTACCAAAATGCACGAGATTGGAGACCAGCTGAGAGATGTGTTCATTCTTTCATATATCTACTTAATTGATAAATTGCCTTGCTACCATGTGCCGTGTACTATTCGCTAATGAGACAAAATAACGAAGACATGGTTCATGCCTTTGAGTGGTTCACATTTTAGGGGTGCTGTTGGCAGTTTTGCAGAAAATATAATGGCCATTTCTTACATTGATGTGCAATATAGGAGACTAAGATAATAGCGAATCATGACTTTATGGAAGCTTCACCCTAGAAAGCCTAACGGGTGCAGAAAGCCTAACGGGTGCAGACAATGTATGTATCTCTCTGGTGAGCTCTCGTGGTAAAAAAAAAAACAAAAAACAAAAAACAAAAAAAAAAAACACTATAATCTAGAGATGTAGATCATTGTGTTCTCTGACTCTCTCAAATAGAAGTGATTTCAGGTTCCTAAGGATGTCTAGATGTCAGACTGTTTGAGTGAAATTGAACTCTCTCGTGAGCACTTGTAGTCAGGTGTTCAGAGTTCTTGGATACTAGGCATTCAGGTGGTTTTTAAAAATATATATGCAAATGTTCTAGAGCAGTGCCTCTCAATTTTAGTATGCACAGAAGTCATCCAGGGACTTAGTTAAAAAGTAAAATCAGTAGATCTGGACCGGAGCCTGGGACTCCGTATTTATAACCAGCTGCCGGCAGATGCAACTGGTTGTTGGTCACACTTTGAACATCAAGGGTTATTGCATGACTTGGAAATCATATTTTCTGGCTTTGGATCCTTGCTCTTCAACTTATTAGAGATGTGCCTATTATTATTAGTCATTGATTTCAATCTTAGCAAATTGTACCTTGAGGTTATTAGCTATTGAAGTCTCAACTTGTAACAGATCAACATTTTAAATTAACAGTGCGTGAAGACAAACCTCTAACAACTAATTGGTAGAATTGAAAAACAAGTGCCATGATTTGGTATTCCAGCTGAAGATGTGCTTCTCACATTTGGATCTCCATATTATCTTTAAGATTTTTCTTCCCGATTGTGACAGCTACTAAAGCTAAGTACCTAAATAAACTGAAATTAGGACCAGAGTGGTATTTTGTTTTGTTTTTTAAGTAGGCTCCATTCCCAGCATGGAGCCCAAGGCAGGGCTTGAACTCACAACCCTGAGATCAAGACCTGTGGTGAGACCGAGAGTCACATGCTTAAGGGATTGAGCCACCGAGGTGCTGCAGGACCAGAGGTTTAAAAAGAAAAGAAAAGAAAAAAGTATGTGTATGTATATACATACACACAGGTATAAAAACACTGTTCTCACTATATTAATATATAAATAATAAATAAAAATGTTTTTGTGGAATAGATTTTCAGCCATCAATAAATAAAGCAACACATTGTATTGCTTACATTGTCCTGCTAAAATTTCTAATCTCTATGTTTTTTAATTTAACTTATTTTTTGGTATAAAAGTACATTTCTGTAATTCATATTGTAAATCGGGGGTTATGTGCTCAGGTGTACAAGGAGTGGAATATAAAAAAGTTTTGATTTTACTGCGGAGAAAAAAATGATTTTTTTTTTTTTAGGAAAATGACTTTCTTTTGAAAAAAATATTGAGGGCAGATGTGAATGGTTTGCCAGTTAGACTAACAGAAGATCTCCTTAGGGTGTTTCCAGGAGATCCGACACTGAGAAACTCTTTGTGATCACTTGATGTAGCTCAGGTGGATTTGGGGCCGTTCACTTGGAGCTAAATGTCTGTGGCAACAGCACATCCCTTTCCTCCCCCAAACACAGGGTAAGGGACCTTAAGGGAATTTAAGTGGCCAATTAGTGTATTCCACGAACTAAACGTAATTGTCCTAGTCCCAATTAATGAGGGTTCCAGGACCTTAAAAATAATTATTACAGGCATGTGACAGTAGGTATAGATGGATTAGCCACCCTGGCAGTGTAGCAGCACCAGCCACTCGGGGCCCCCTAATTCTCAGGCCTCCTGCTCTGGAGAGCCCTGTACACTCTTCCCACTGGTTGGGGACCCCGTTTATGTGAGTTACAGCTGTTGGTCTTTACCATAGAAGGAATTAAAACAGAATTTTAAGATATTCATTAGTTCATTAAAAAGTAAAACAATCGCATGTTAACATAAGTATTTTATGAAAAATAGCTATAGTCCACGTAAAGACTGAGAATAGTGGCATTGTTTTATGCTATTTACAGGTAGAGGACACCTGGATTCTTCTGTCTGCTTTTCCACTGTCTGTGGTACACTCGTGGGTGAGGGGGACAGAGGGATATGTGGTGACATCACATAGTTCCGACCTCACGGGTGCCCTGGGAGCATCTTGGTTCCTTGGCTAGGGAGGGGTCGCCGAGGCTCCCTGAGGTCTCCTGCAGAGGGGACCCCTCTCCCCTGTTTCAGCCTCCCCAGCGGCATCCGTTTGAGCCCCAAGTCAAGCTCTGTGGTCCTCTGACTTCCTGCTGCGTCCAGTAAAGGCGGGCTCTTCCAAGTTCACTGAAAAATACACTAAATGGATAGAATTTACTCAGTTTTGAGTTTTTCTCTTATAAATTATTCATATCTGTTCTCACCTCTTGTTAGTGAACATTATGTAGAAAGACAAATGAACGGTGAAATTACATTATTATTAATGCAAGACCTTGAAATGATCATATAAAATTCATAAGCTTGTTTTTTGTTGTAATATACGGGCCCTTGGTTGACTTTTGTTTAAAAATATATGTATCCATGGGATGCCTGCGTGGCTCGGTTGGTTAAGCAACCGACTCCTGATTCCGGCTCAGTTTGTGACCTCAGGACCATGAGATTGGGCGCCAAGTCGGGATCCGTGCTCAGGGCAGAGTCTGCTTGGCGTCCCCTCTCCCTTTGCCCTCCTGCCCATTCTCTCTCTCTCTCTCTCTCTCTCTCTCTCGGTCGCTCGCTCACTCGCTCACTCATTCTCACTCTCAAATAGATCTTTGAAAAAAATACCCAGTAATATTTTCTGCAATGGAAAGATTCCTAATTTGTATTAGAGAAGTAACTATACTGCATTTTATGGCATCTCATGCACTCAGTGTGACCCTCACACAGACACGGTGGTGGGGAGGAGGGCCCTGCCACGGGCGGCTCGGGAGGCGCAGCTGGGGTGTCACCCGCTGTGTGTGAGGCCGTCCCTCCGGGGGCCCGGTCCATGGGTGCTGCAGGACTGCAGAGGCAGGGGCAGCGCCTGCCGGGCTCAGGGGCTTGTGCGGTCGGGACGTGTTTGCTGAGCACCTACTGTGTGCCCTCGACCTCCGCTGACAAAGGCCGAGAACAGGGACAGTGAAGGAAGACGCGCGTGGCTCTCCGCGGTGGGGTCGCCTGCGCTCATGCTCCAGGAGGACTGCCCGGGCCTCGAGGCGTCTGAGCACCGCACGGCTGGCGGGGGCAGCAGTGAAGTTGCTGAACTTGTGTAGACGCGGTGCATCCCGGGTCCCCACGGCAGGGGAAGCTGCGTGTCCCCTGATGCCCAAGCTGTTGCGGGCACTTCCTTCAAAGCACAGTGACTCAGGTGGTCTTGCCACGTGGGGCCAGTGGGCGACCTGGAAAAGCCTAGAAAGCAAACCCTCTGCCAGAGGGCGGCTGAACGTGGCTACGGGTTATTTGAAGCACCGTGTTTACTTAAAGAGCTTGGAGAGCTAATCGAGTTTCCCCAAAGGCAGAGGGCTGGTTAAGAGGGTGCCTCGCGGGCGGCTGGGCAGGATGTGCCCCGCCGGGGACTAGCGTGCCTTTCAGGAGGACCAGGCTACGGCGAGGGACAGCGAGGGACAGCACTGCGTCAGCACCGAGGCTGCGCTGAGATGTGTTGAATTAAGGGTTTCAAGTGGGAAAAAGTCATCACAGAAGCTGCAGGTTCGGTTCAGAGATACGTGGTCATCAAGTTTCTCCTCCCCGACATCAGGTTAATGGGAAATCGGGAACCAAGAGCCGGCTTGTGTCACCCTCTCACGCCTAAAACCTTGCTTGGTAAGACAGGCATGTTTTTAAAATACTTGTTTGAATACCTGAATTACAAGCCTTATTTTTCTGCAACTTGTCATCCTTCTGAGTGGCTACTCTGATCACAGCCAGGAGACCAGTTGGGATTAAAAGAAACTTGTCAGAGTATTTTCTTGTCCCATTACTCTTACCCTCCTGGGTCAAAATACTTAGAGTTTCGGGCACAAGAGTTTCTTGACCTAAGTCACTGCTGGTAAATATCACATTGGTCTTTAAAGCATTTTTATCGGGGATCTCTGGGTGGCTCAGCGGTTTAGCGCGGGCTTCAGCACAGGGCGTGATCCTGGAGTCCCGAGATCGAGTCCCGCATCGGGCTCCCTGCATGGAGCCTGCTTCTCCGTCTGCCTGTGTCTCTGCCTCTCTCTCTCTCTCTGTGTCTCTCATGAATAAATAAATAAAATCTTAAAAAAAAACAACAAAAAATAATGATGTCTTTGAGAATGGACACAGAGCTTTTACCCTAACGTTGCAGGTGGGAGTGTGGTTCAAGGGTCACAATAGCAGAGAAGTGTCACTGCTGAACCTTTATCATCTGGTTGTTTGAGTCACTGATGCTGGGATCTGATAGGGACTCTCCCTGGGTCGTTGGCTGCTTGGTCTTTGAAATACGAGTGTGGAACTTGGAGGAGTCCAAGTTGTGGGTTGTGGGTGGGTTTGCAAAGTGCGTCTGCCTGAATTAGGAGCAAGTTGGCATTTCATACCAGTTGCTTCATTTAGGACCATTCCAGGTAGATGGTGTACTTTATGGACTTAGCTGAGGTGGTCACAGCGTGGCTGTCGTGGGGTTTGCCCACACTCTGCTCAGTGACGTGTGTGCAGGACAGAGAGAGGCTGCTGGTAAAGTCTGATCCCAGACGCAGAGGCCATCACGCTGAGCCTCCTGCATGACGCAGAGCTGGCCGCTGCACGGGCATGGATGCCACGGAGCATCCACGGAGCATGCACACCTGTGGAGCAAACCGTCTTCTCCAGGGTGACGTTTCAAGCTATTACATATGTTGGACCAGCCAATCATAAGAAGGAAAGAGTTTTTTAAGGTAAAAATTTTTGTGGTAGTTTATTTAATGAGAAGAGGTAAAAGTTCTACTCTTGGAAGATATTTTGGTGTCCTTATTGTTGCCGTCCATTGAAGACAACAGGCAAACCGGACGGTGTTCCCAAAAATCCTTATTTTCTCCTACAGATGTCCCCAATCTTCCTAAACACAATGCTACTACCCTTTATCAGAACTCTGAACATTGTAAATTTTCCTTTTATGTTATTTTAGTGACAACCTTATCTTGAGCCGTGTTCTGTGTTTTGGTCGGTTTTCATTGTTGTCGGAAAGACTTTTAAGAGATTTGTTAGTTTAGTTAGCTGTTTACTTGTTTTTAACCTTGAGAACTTTTAGATAAATACTTTGTTTTTCTCTGAGATTCTAACTCTTGTTAAAAATGCATTTTATACTTTGAGTCATGTTTTTCTGATTATGATGTATTTTGGAAAAGAGTGTTAGGATCCTTTCTGAGGTCAAGAATTTTTACTGTAAATTGAACACCAATAAAAAATAAAAAAAAAATAAATTCATTATTAAAAAAAACAAAACAAAAAAAACCCCAACAACAACAAAAAAGAATTTTTACTTTAAGAATGAGGGAAGAAGAAATGTCAAAATCCAAGTAAGCTAGTATTAAATAAACTACTGTTTAATCCTTTGAGAGCCGGGGTTCTGTTTGGTGTCCAGTTCCCTTGTCTGCTGAACTGATTAATGATAGGGGATCTGTTTTCCCCCAGTAAGTGCTTTTCTGCAGTTCCTGAAGATGCCTATGCAAAAGGAACTCTTTCCAGAGATTTTTCTGATTAAAGACAACAATGCAAACACTAGAACCTGGGACACTATCTCTCGGCTTGTGTGATACCATTTTCTCCAAATATGGCTTGAATTGATTTACCATTTTTCTCATAGTCGTAGCCACATACTATTACAACCACATGAAATGTATGTGCTGTGGGCCAAGGCCATAGGAAACAGAAAAAAGGAAAATCCTTATTCTGTTAGAAACTTAGGATACTGGGTGAAAATAATTTTTAAAAATTTCTCGATGTTGTGCGGCCCTGGGTGCTCAGTCGGTTAAGCATCTGACCCTTGGTTTCAGCTCAGGTTGTGATGTCAGGGTCACGGGACAGAGCCCCCATCGAGCTCCCTGTTTCTCTCTCCCTCTGCCCCTCCCCCTGCTCACTTTCTAAATATATAAATACGATATTTAAAAAAAGTTCTTAATGTTGCTAACGTTTCCTCAGCAGTAGGTAGTAGTCTAAGGAAGACACTTTTCATTACTGACAATCTTGAAAAAGACATCTTGTCCTTCTCCATTTTGCTGTTTCAGAGCAGAAACCTTACTGAAGAAAGTATCCCAAAGTTTTGTGTCTTCTGTCCATGAATTTAAATCATTTTGAAATCCATCATAGCTGAGAGCTATGCCTCTGGAGTCCTTTTGTTGGGAAACCTTTTTAAATATCAGATGGAAAGCAGAGGTGAGCTGATCAATAATTATTGTTACTAAAAGAGAGATGTCCTTTAACATATAGAAGCTTGCAGTCCCCACACTTCTGTTATTCTGGGAACTGCCTGCCTTATTAAATAGGCTCATTCAGTCCTGTGTTTAACACATGTCATGAGCTTTCTCCGGACCCCACTGTCTGTGATGGAGCCAGGAGCGGGCAGCGGTCCCGGGTCCTGCTCCTAGTGTTCGCTGCCGGGCTGGTTCACCAGGCGCCAGCCAGCCCCTGGCGCTGCCCTACAGGTGGGGGTCACGCTCCGTGGAGGAAGAAGTGAGCCATAAATAAGTATGTACGTTGGTGATTAAGCTAATTTCAGGCAGGGATCAGTGCTTCAAGATCCGGGAGCGCTCACCGTGGGCGCAGATAGATCTATGTCACCGGGGAGAGGAGGAGACAAACGCTGGTCAGTCACAGAGATAAACAGGGCTAAAGCCACAAAGGAGAAGTGCAGTCCTAGGGGACCATATGAGTGGGTGGGTGGGTGGGGAGGAGTCCATTTTGGGGGAAAATAGGGAAGATTTCCTGGAGGAGGTGACATGTGGGCTAAGACTTGGGTGATGACTAGGTGTGTCAGTCTCTGAGCGCTGTCACATGCGGTGCCCCGGACTGGACGGTTAGGGCGATAGAAGCCTGGATCAAGGTGTCCCTTCCGAGGTCTCCAAGGAGGATGTCTTCCGTCCTCTCTCCCAGCTTCTAGTGGTTTGCTGGCCGGCTTTAGCATTTCTGGCTTGTGGACATGTCACCCCGTCTCAGCCTTCATCCTGACTTGGGTGTTCTCCCCGTGCGTGCACGTGCATGTGTGTGTGTGTGTCCACCCTTCCTCTTTACATCAGGACACCGGGCATCTGAGTTCATCTCAAGAAATTACTCTGTTGACCGTGTTTCCAAATGAGGCTCCATCCTGCGGCACTGGGGTTAGGACTTCAGTGAAGGGACTGGGGTCAGGGCAAGTCCCAACACCAGCCATTGGCCAAGTGAAGACAACAGGATGGAAAACCTTTTTCTCAGGAAGTGAAGACAACGTGTGCAGCGTGGCCCACTTGGGGATAGACGTGGGAGCCGGGGCAGTGCGGTGACCCCACGACCTTGGAAGGGTCGGACGGCTGCAGAGGCCGCAGGAGCCCTGAGCACGGCCTGCAGGAAAGCGTGATCGCCGTCTCCAGGTGCTGGCCTCCAGTAGCAGGAGTTTGTCTGTCGGGAGGCAGAGAGGCTGCGGCGGCAGCTGCAGAGGAGCTCGTGGGTTCGGGACGTCCTGGGTCAGAGTTCCCTAACGTCGCTCGGGAACAGGATCTCAGGCATGAGGGCTAGGACTCAGAACCTGAGGGGACTGTGTTTCAGGAAGAAGTCAGAGCAAGCAGCCCACGAAAAGGCAGAAAGAGCCACCTGCAGCAGGAAGTGCCTGGACGGTGCCCTGTTTGGAAAACCGAGTCCGAGGCGTCTTGGGACCTCAGGACGGGTGAGTGGGGTTGGGTGCTGCATGGAAGTCAAGGAGGAGAGAGTGGGGGAGGGACGTGAGGCCAAGACGGGCTCTGTAGGAGGGGAGCATGGAAGCCCGGCTGTTGCGCATCGAGGAGTAGAAAGCAAAGCAGGCGTGAATACGTAGGAAGCGCGTTTACCTGGGGCGCAGTTACAGGAGAGCGTAAAATCCCGGGGAGCGGGTCGAGCGTTGGTGTGGAGGCTGCGCCAGGCGTGGTAGCAGGTGGCACGGCGAGAGGCAGGGGGCCCGTGAACTGGGACGGGCTGGCGACAAAGAGACGCAAGAGCGGTGTTTCCCTGCACAACCTCTGTCCTTTTCTCCAGACCCCAGATGGTGGAGAAGCCAGCGATGTGGGGACCCTATTGTAACTGTCCCGTGGGAGCAAGGCCTACGAGTCCAGGCAGAGGTTGCGGATTCCCAGACCCTGGGCAGAGTGGGCGGGAGAGCAGTGGGATCCCCTGTGGCTGCCGCCCAGGGCGTGCGTGCCCTCGGTCAGTCACAGGCCCATGCACACGCTGCACTTTGTGCGATCCAGGCAGTGCCAGGTCGTCGCGGCCGCCTGCAGCTGCGCGTCATGCCCGATCACTCGTGGGGGTTCGCACACGGCCCGACTGTGTTTGCTCGTGGTGGCCGGGTCGCAGAACCTGGTCCCGGCTGCGAGTGTTCCGAATGCCTGAGGAGCCACTGCCAGGAGTGGGGGGGGGGGGGGGGGGGGGGGGAGGGGGGAGGGGGGGCCCCGGCAGAAAGCGGACCCCATCCTGCTCTAATGCTCTGAATTAGCAAAGCGTTCCTGACCTATTGGCAAAACCAAAATTGGGGCAAGCAGACAAAATTTCTCTGTTAAAAATGGAAATGGCCGTGGAATTTAAGAAATACAGCAAGTGAACAAAGGGCAAAACAGAGACAAATCAGGAAATAGACTCTTAGCTCCAGAGAACACAGTGATGGTCACAAGGGGGAGGTGGGCGGGACGGGCGGGAAGGGGTGCACCTGTCGTGATGAGCAGCGTGGAATCACTGGGCCGGACACTCGAAACTAGTATTACACCGTATGTCAACTATCCTGGATTTTAAGAAAGCAAAAAAGGAAATGAGTTTAAATGAAGGAAAATACACCCAAATGTCCAACTTGGAGATGACACCATTGGTGCAAAATGAAAAAAGTTTGTGTCTGAATCATTTGTCGTGAAAAAGAGACTAAGACTGTCACCGTTTTGTGTGTTTTCAGTTTTTCATTTAAAAAAATGACGTTTGGGGTGCAGTTTACAACAGCATTGGTAATACTGCAAGGTAACAGATACTCTGATTTATAAAACAAAAATTAACTTGCGTCTTGACTGTGATGGGCAAGCCCGCTGGCCAGGGCAGGGCGGCCGGGGTGGGTGGTTCTGGTCAGGAAGAGCCGACCAGGGGTGGGCGCGAGGGCCAGTTGAGTGCCCGGGGAAGCATTTTGGGGGAATTGCAAAAGGCTTACTCACCTTTATGGAGCTAACCCCCTCGGTGCTTTTTTGCCTCCGTACTCATTTCAAGGAGTTAACTGAATAACTGTCCACTTAGAAAACTAGTTTAACCCATTTTAGTGTTACTTTGGCTTATATTTATTGTTTTAAAAATAAGTGATCTTTAAAAAGATTTATTATTTATTTGAGAGAGAGAGTGTGCATGCATCCCGCAGGTGTGTGCACGTGGGGGGAGCAGAGGGACAGAGAGAGAACCTCCCGCAGACTCCCCATGAAGCACGGAGCCCAACACGGGGCTCGACGCCACCACCCCGAGATCACAGCCTGGGCTGAAACCAAGGGTCAGATGCTTAGTTGATGAACCACTCAGGCGATCTTTTTTTTTTTTTTCAGTGATCATTTTTAAAGAATGCTGAAATACACACTCGGCCATTCTTTTCAACCTGTTCCTATTCCTTGTTGGGGGGATGTCGGGAATCCATCCACAGCAGCAGTTGCGTGGTTCTGAGCCTTCATATCAGGATGGAGGAAATGATGTGCAGTTCATCTCTTTAGAAGAATATGATTGATAGACGAACAGTCAGAACAGAACAAAGAGTCCAGAAATAGACCCACACGGATAACCAAGTGAGTTTTCCGCAGAGGTGCCAACGTCATTCTGTGGAGAAAGATTAGTCTTTTCCACGTGTGCTACTGGGTTGGCTGGATCTCCTGCGGGACGGCTGAAATGGCCTTGATCTCTGTCTCACGGCAAATACCAAGGTCTTTAAAAAATAGATCATAGACCTAAATGTCGTAAAACCGAAAACCGAAACTTACAGAGCAAAGGAGAGGAGGCCTTTGTGTGCCTAGGGTAGGCAGTGATGTCTGTCTCTGTCCGTGCAGGCCTCTGCAACAAAGCACGGGCATGGGTGGCTTAGGAAACACAGATTTAGTCTCTCACGTCTCTGGAGGCCCGAAGCCTGAGGTGCAGGTGCCGGCAGGTCGGTGGAGGCCATCCGCACGTGGCGGAGGGGGCTGCGGGGCTCCCCGGGCACTAATCCCGTCCCCGAGGGCCTCTTCCACGTGACCTCATCACCTCCCACAGGCCCTTTCCTACCGTCCTCACAGTAGGATCGAACAAACATCCAGGCCATAGCAACTCCTTAGGACAAAGTCACTATTCATGAGATTAAAACAAACAAAAAAGTTCTGATCAATTGGACTTCAAGACTGTACACATTTGTGGCCTCCAAAATTATCTATTTAAAAAATGAAAAAGCAAAGTGTAAAGGGGAAAAAAATATTTGTAAAATAATGCCTGACAAAGAGCTTGTATTTAGAAGGTTTAATGAACTTTTACAATAATAAGACAATGTCTTCAAAATCTGCAAACTTGAAAGGACACTTCAGTTATCTAAAATTCACAGTGGGGACGCCTGGGTGGCCCAGTGGTGGAGCATCTGCCTTCCACCCAGGGCGGGATCCTGGAGTCCCGGGATCGAGTCCTGCATCGGGCTCCCTGCATGGAGCCTGCTTCTCCCTCTGCCTCAGTCTCTGCCTCTCTCTGTGTCTCTCATGAATAAATAAATAAAAATCTTTTAAAAAAAATAAATAAAATTCACAGTGAGGGGCACGTGGCTGGCTCAGTCAGTGGAGTGTGCTTAACCATAAGATCTAAACAACAAAATAAAATTCGCAGCAAGGTACCGGTTCCAGCGCCACGGGGACGTGTCCGCTGTCGTCAGAACACATTCGGTTAGAGGCGTAAGAGCTGTACCTTTGTTGTGTGTCAATTATCCACCAACAGAGCTGCTTACAAATAAGAACCTGAAGTTGTGTTTTAAATAATTAAAATACTGTTAGCATCTAGTTGTCCATATTTGTTAAAAAGCATTAGACCAGTTAAATTTGCGAGGAGTCACTGTGATTGGGGGGGGGGGGGTTAACCCTCTGGGGGCCGCTCCGTGGCCCGTCCCGAGTAGTCCCATCCCGCGCCCCACGATGTGTGCTTGAGAAGTGACGCCGCCTGCCCCATCCTCTCCGAGAGCAGCTCCTGAGCATCCGCAGCCTCACTTCGGTCGAGCGGCTCGCGTCTGTAACCTGCGCGCCGGGTTCGTTACCTGTTCTGTATTTCCAGAGGCTGAAGTATGTGGTGTCGCCGTGGAACGACACCTGCCGTAGGAATGTGCACGTGTTCATCTTGGGTTGACTGTAGGGAAAGCGCTGGCTCCCCCTGAGTCCCAGGACTGCACCTTCTCCCTCCGTCGTGTCCCGCACCTGTGCCCTCGAGCTGCTTGATGCCCTGCACATGCCCCGTTAGCATCCGATTCTCACTAACCGGGTTCTTTGAGCTAAAACATGAGCTTTCTTGCTAAATGGTCTTATCTGTAGAGCTGCGGTCACTTTCTCAGGGGTCGGTTATAGAACATGGAAGACACTGTACTGCAGGGATGTAAACGCTCTTTTGGGTGGAAAAAGTCTGCACTAGACGATGTATTATAAAAGGTTAAGCCAGTATCAAAATCTCTCTTTTCCAGAGGCGGTAAGTGGGATTATTTTTAACAGACTGAGCTCACACGGCAGCTGGGGGAGGGACACAAGTACTGAAGCATCGGGTTGGTTTTTATGCGGCATAGAATAGTCTTTGAAGAGGAAAAGTGATTCTGTTGAAGAACAAGTGAAAAGTATTAGGTAGTTTATAGCTCTTGAAACGCTTCCTGCTGAATTTTTGGTTTAATGATAATTTTTTTTCCGATTAAAAATGTACCTAATACTCTAAGCCATTTCCTTCCTTTTTTGTTTTTGAGATTTATTTATTTGACAGAGAGAGAGAGAGAGCACGAGTGGGAGGAGGGGCAGAGGGAGACCAAGAATCCCAAGTCGACGCCCCGCTGAGCGCAGAGCCTGACCCGGGCTCCACCTCGGGGCCCCGAAGTCAGAGCAGAGCCAGCGCCCCATAAGCCATTTTCATTTTTTTAAATAATAAATTTATTTTTCATTGGTGTTCAATTTGCCAACATACAGAATAACACCCAGTGCTCATTCCGTCAAGTGCCCCCCTCAGTGCCCGTCACCCAGTCACCCCCTTCCACCACCCCTAGTTCGTTTCCCAGAGTTAGGAGTCTTCATGTTCTGTCTCCCTTTCTGATATTTCCTACCCAGTTCTTCTCCCTTCCCCTCTATTCCCTAAACATTATATGTTCTCATTCATTTGGGGAACATAAGCTAATTTTCAAATGCGCATCTCTCAGGAGCTCCTGCACAGCTGCCTGGGGCTGGCACCTGGGGCTGGCAGACGAGGCTCCTTTTCCCTTTGTGACGGGTGCTGGGTCCTGCGATTCCCCCCGGGCCAGATCACCTAGTAACATCACATGACTTTCCTTCCCTTGCGTCTCCTGACACTTGAGCTTGGATTTTGGACTAGTTTAAATCGAACAGTTGGGGGACTTGGTCCCTAATCCGGTTTATTATAGTACATAACTAATACTGAGCTAGCTGAGCTTTTGTGACTTTTAATCTTTGATGCTTCTGAGGAAAGATTTAAATGTTTTTGGAAAAGATTTAAATATTTTTAGAAAATAAGTTGCAAAAAAAAAAAAGAAAAAAGTTGCATGTACGTTTTTGAGCAGCTTCTATTTGAAACAGCACTTGGCGTGAATGCAATCTTTCACTTTTTCAGCTGATTCGTACAATAAGGCCACGAGAAAACCAAAATTCACAAGAATTGTGTTTCATACAGTCTTGCCACAGCCTTGTGCTCTCTCCTGGAGTTTTCAACCTGTTGATTATAAGGAGGAAATCAAGAAAGTAGAGTCTTAGATTCTAACGGTAAGAGGATATCTACAACAGTTTTACAAGTTACTCACTTTCGGGGCGCCTGGTGGCTCCGTGCTTGAGCGTCTGCCTTTGGCTCAGGCTGTGACCCCGGGGTCCCGGGATCGAGTCCCACATCGGGCTCCCCACAGGGAGCCTGCTTCTCCTTCTGCCTGGGTCTCTGCCTCTCTCTCTGTTTCTCAAGAATAAATAAATAAATAAATCTAAAAAAAAAAAAAAGAGTGCAACATATGCTGTATCATTAGGTGAATTTGTGACATTAATTAAAGCAAGTAAAACTGAGGTAGTTTAGTTCCTAAAACCCCGAAGGGGCTCAGGTGTTGGAGAGTGGACGTCGCCTTACGAACATGCGTCCTTAGGACTGACCAGACGGTGGGTAGGAGGGGGCTCTGGGCTCAGATGCCAGCTTTTAGTGTCCGTTCTGCAGTTTGGGTAAACCTTTGTTTTCTCGTTGATGAGATGAGGGCCGTCCTGGTGCTTGCTCCTCTGGGGGCAAATGAGGATT
Source organism: Vulpes lagopus (assembly GCF_018345385.1). Lineage (NCBI taxonomy): Eukaryota > Metazoa > Chordata > Mammalia > Carnivora > Canidae > Vulpes > Vulpes lagopus. Next base: position 25,415,142 of record NC_054834.1, read on the forward strand.
CATCAAGGTACTGGTCATGTGAAGCCGTACTTAGGTCGTCCACGGGACATCGCGGGATGGGGAATTTGGATCAACTGTGTCAGTACACGACACAAAATAAGAAATCTAATTGGTGAGTGGCTTTCACTCCATTGTACCTTCATGTGTTGTTTTTCTTGGCTTCTGTTTTCTTTCTTGTGCTGGAGACCCAAGGAATGAATCAGATTGTGGAAAAGTAGCAGCACCCTTCACCACGTTTGCAGACGGGTGATATATCACTGAGTCATCTGAAAGACTGGAATTTGCCTGTAATTATGCTTTAAATGAAAACAACAATAACCAAAATAACCCAGGACTGACTTTAAAAAAAATACTATTTTTCTAGAGCAGTTATAGTTTCATAGCAAGTTGGAAAGGGAGGTGGAAAGACCTCCCGCGTGCCCCCCGACGCCACTTCTTGGAGTGGACAGACCTACACTGACACAGGATCACTCAGAGGCCGCAGTTTTCTACATTAGGGTTCATTCTTGGGGTTGTGTCTTCTGGGGATTTGGGCAGGTGCATCTGTCATTATCGAATCACTGCCCTCCCGAACCCTAGAGTTTCACCTCCTCACCCTTCCTTCCCCCTTGCCCCCCAGCAACCACGGATCTTTCTATTGTCTCCATAGTTTTTCCTTTTCCAAAAGGCCCTATAGTTAGAATCATACAGCAAGTAGCTTTTCAGATCAGCTTCTTTCACTTAGAGAGATAAGCATTTAAGTTTCCTCGGTGTCTGTATGTGGTTTGAAAGGGTCATTTCTTTTTAGCTCTGAGTAATGTCCCATTGTCTGCGTGGACCACCATTCATTTATCCATTCATCTGTTGAAAGACATCGTGGTTCCTTCCAGAACATACTTTTAACGCAGGATAATAACTCACCTGACAAATTAGGGATAGATCAATATGGAGGTAGTGAACCACAATCCCAGGTGATCCCAGTGTGATCCCACTGAAGTTAACTATGATCTTACTTGTGATCAAAGCTAATATTATTATAAGAACAGAGTGATGAGCGGGGGTTGAAGTGAGGGGCTCGTCTGGAAATCTGGGCGTGGGTGGAGGCGAGGTCTTATGTTTGTCTTGTTGTTATTTTTTAAACGGAAAAAAAATAAGAGGTTATTTGTGAACCAACGGGAGTGACCCAGTAGAGAGGGAAGATTTTGCAAGAAGCGTTGGACAGTAGCCTGTGAGGTAATGGAATGGAGTGCACAGGTGCAGGGTCAGCCTTACGGGCGGGAACAGCTTATCTCTGGAAACCGGCAGGTTTCAGAGAGCTAACCTGCCTGCAGGTGCTGATGGGCCCATGGCAGTGATGGTTCTGCCGGCTGCTCCAACATCCCTAGGAAACTGGAAACCCAGGTCGTTGGCCCAGCCTGGGGATGGGGAGGATTTGTCAGAGGTTTGGGATCAGATGTGAAATAATCATCTAAAAGGAAATGCTGTCAGTGACTGAAGACAAGGGTAGGTTTCCTTCCTAAAAACTGACAATAGACTTACCAGCAGGTGCCAGAAGGCTGTGGGTAGGTAACACCTTCCAAGTGCTGGGCAAATAATTTTTTTAAAAGATTTATTTATTTATTCATGATAGACACAGAGAGAGAGGCAGAGACACAGGAGGAGGGAGAAGCAGGCTCCATGCTGGGAGCCTGACCTGGGACTCGATCCTGGGTCTCCAGGATTGCGCCCTGGGCCAAAGGCAGGCGCCAAACTGCTGAGCCACCCAGGGATCCCCTGGGCAAATAACTTAAGAGAAAAAGTGGAAAGAAGACATCTTGGGATGTGCTGACACTGAGGATATTTACTATCAATAGACTTTTTGCCAAAAGAACTATAGAACCTTATGGGTCAACTAGAAGGAACTTGAACCCAGATGCAAGTGTGAGAGGCAAGAATCCATGTGAGCAGAGAAATGGGCAACTATTTTGGTATATCTAAGTAAGCATTAATTGTAAAAAAAAAAGTGAATATTAAAATGTCATACTGTATGTTTAAATATATCTACTAAACGACACTGTGACGGGTTTGGAGCATGCGCTTTACTCTGACAGATTGCTCAGGTTGCCGTGCTTCGCCTCTAGGACGAGTGAGGACAAAAAGCCACGCAAACTCCTGCCCCTTAAGCTGCCTTGGTGATTGCCGTTTAGAGATTGTGGGTGTGGTGCCCCCCGGATTGCACTATGGAAAATTGGAAGGGACCAGAGGTAGCAGAGATATGTGACATTACCTTCCAGGTATACTAAACATTTATCAGACGCCACAGGCATGCCCAGGCTCCGGGGTGTTTGCATAGAGCCTGGGAAGAGTGCCGCTCCTTGCGTCAGAAGCCGTGCATTGGGCACTCCCTCAGCCCAAGACGGCAAGGTGAAGAAACCTCAAGTGTGTGCTTAAATACATTTTTTTAAAAAAAGATTTTATTTACTTATTCATGAGAGAGAGAGAGGCAGAGACACAGGCAGAGGGAGAAGCAGGCTCCATGCAGGGAGCCAGACGTGGGACTGGATCCCGGGACTCCAGGATCACGCCCTGCCCCAAAGGCAGGCGCCAAACCACTGAGCCACCCAGGGATCCCTTAAATACCTTTTTTTATTATCCTTGTCTCCTCCACTGTGCTCAGATCAAATAAGACCTAGCATAGGTGCCGTGTGCTCCCCACAATTTAGGTCCCTTTGTGGAAAAGGAAAGTCTGTCTGTTTCTTCCAATCAGGAAGGCCGGAGCTAGTAGGCAGCTGAGAAACACTCTCGTGTCCTTTACATAAAGGGTTAGACGTCTTTGGAAATCACTGGGGGCGCCTGGGTGGCTAACTCTCTTGGTTTCTGCTGGGGCTATGATCTCAGGGTTGTAGGGCGGAGGCCTCCCCAACCCCCCCACCCCCACGTCCTCTATCGGGCTCCACACTCAGTGGGGTCTGCTTGAGATCCCCTTTCCCTCCGCCCTTCCCCACTCACACATGCGCTCTCTCTAAAATAAAAAAGTGAATCTTAAAGAAAAAGAAAGAAAGAAATCACTTGAAACATGGAAGTTTTGATTACCTGCCAATGTGACGTTTTCTCATCTCTTTTTCCAAAACTAAAAGGTTGCAGTTTCTGAATTGTAAGATAGAAAATCTAGTTTTGTGGGAGCTTCCTAAACCTCTGCTCTTAGGTGATCATCATAAGTCGTTACTAAGCCATTTATTCTGAACGGTGCCAAATATGCTATTAATATGCTAAAATATCCATAGACTTTTCTCACCTAACGTTACCATTCTTGATGTTCAGGAAAGCTTTTTAAAAATGCATTCCCAAAATTTTCCTCTTAATATGATATTTTATATTAAATTTAGAAAGGATAATTTTTAGCTTATTCGGGGACTTGTGTTTTACCTAATAAAATGATTCCCAGTTATTTGGTCATATTATTAGAGCATTTTACCTTTTTAAAATTGTATTTTACTACGTCATTAGGAAAACATGAAGTATACTCATGGTGCAGGTAACGTCTGCTGGTAATGCAAACCAGATTGCTTCTTTTGAGGCTGATTTTATTGAGTTTTTAGATGAAAATTCTATTGTTAATATATCTAAAATAAAAAAAGGAAAATAAAAAAATAAAAAAAGGAATTAAGCAGCTATCATAAGCGCTTCTAGGGATAAGTCAGAGCATAAAATACAAAAATAAGATGTGTTATGACACATGAAATGTTCTGTGGGGTTAACATTTTACAAAAAGTCAAAGTAAGTCAAGAAATATCTTTCCCTCTCGGTGTTCATACTAAGGCCGGCTAGTCTGAGACACATATCGCTAATGCTCAGAATGGAAAATGCATGCACACCTGTGGTACAAGAAAAATGTCCTGGTAAATATGTTTATACAGCTGCGCGGTCATGTCAGTTATTACGAGTCCGCTCACAGAGTCCTGTAATGAGCCTCATTTTCAAGCAGCCGTTAACTTTGGCTTAGAAATACTAATTAAAGAATAACTTCATTTTTCAAATGCAGACTGTATAAACAGTATATGGCATCGCCCTGCTGTCCACAGGCGCTGAGGGCGTAAATTTGATCATGAGTAGATGTTGCCTAATTTCTGAGGAAATAGAGACTTTCTGTAGGACTATTTATTTATAACTTATGCTTTCATGGCATACGATGCCCGCTTTTAGTACCAGACTGAGTTTCCATTAAACTTTATTGCGCTCACATGGGCTCTTCTGTCATGCGTTAATAAAATCATAAAATTGACTTAATTGGGCCTGCCTGAAAGCTTCCTTTATCATTAATAATTCCATTTATTCCCTGGGATTATTAGTTTTGGATAACTTGAGTGACTTCATTAAGATCTGCACTAGAATATGAAGGAATATCATTTAAAAATTAAGCACGAGTGAAAACAGATTTTAACACGTAGGCATAGGCCTCTGAGGATTGAAAACAATCTATTTGATTCAAAAGAGTGGGTAACGTGTCGCCACTAAATACATATCGCCGGGGTGTTATCGGTGGAAACATCTCATCTGAAAACGTGGCCGGCAGTGAGGAAAGGTCAAGGGCTGTGGAGTGCCCGGAGTGCAAGGTGCACGGCTCGCCTGTGGCCTTGCTTGCTCGTGCCCGCTCAGGGAGCCCTTCGGGAGGCTGAGGTGGCAGCAGGTGCCCTCCGTCGGCAGCTGCAGCAGCCCCTGCACGGGCAGCGGGAAAGGGGCCGCGGTGGGGACCCGTGTGTCCATGTCCACTCCTGGAAAAACCAGGTCGGAATTTTTTTTTTTTTTTGCTTGTTTAAACAATTTAATTTCTAAGGTGGACACGGACTCATGAGGTGCTTGCTGCTTTGAGGTTCGTCATGCCAGGTTTCGGCCTTGGTATTTTTCATGGCCCTCGGTGTGGCGACAAACATATGGCCAGAGCCTCATAAATACTTAGTGAAGTTCGGAGCGAGTACTAGGAAGGAGAAGAGTGGCCGTCTGCCGGCAGGGAAGGAGGGCCTTCGGGCAGAGGAGGTCCGGGGCGGCCACGCTGCTGCAAGGGCCTGCTCGGGAGACCAGGTGAGGTCGGGACGGACGAGGCACCTGCTTACCAGAGGGGCCGAGGTCACTTTGTGATGGCCTGGCTGCTCCGCTGACGTCCAGCCCGGGGAGGACTGGCTAACTCTGTTGGATGTGGCAGAAGGGGAAGAAGCCAGGCCGCGGTTCTCCAGGCCGGTCCCCCAGCTCAAGCTTCTGCGTCCTCCGGGAACGTGTGCGACACACCACATGCAGGTCCCTAACCAGCGTCTCCCGGGGAGGGAGCAGCAGCCTGGGTGCCAAGCGGGTCTCCGGGGCCTCTGCTACCGGCGGGCTTCTCGGGAAACGGCGGGGGCCCAGGCGTCGCACGGACCGGAGGACGCTGGGCCGTTCCAGCAGAAGACAGGACGGCTCACGGGCAGGCGGGCGGGCGGGCGGGCGGTCCGGCACGGCGGCGAGCCATTAGTGGGCCTTCACCGCGCGGCGTCCGAAAGGACAGAGATGTTGGCACTTCGATGGAGGAGCACAGGCTTTCAGCCTTGTAGGTCATCAGTTTACCCAGAAGTAACTGGACACTTATTCATAAAACACGCGGTCGCTATATTGTGTGAGGGCGGGAACAAAACCAGCTCAAGCCAGAATGACGCGCTTCCACGCGATGCGTTTATTTTCCTAGAAGGTAAAACTACCAATCAAAGCACCAGGTGATGCCCAGAGAATTAGGTCATTGGCAGCTGGATATTCTTAAGCATTATTTATTTTGAAATCAATAACCCAATAAATTTGATTTCTCTGCACCAAAAAAATATTTCAATGTGAAATAAATGGAAGCCTTTTACAAAATCAAAGACCATTATCTCCTGGTCACTGCTGGAGACGTCTAAAAAATTTTTATTCTTTGACCTTTCCCTTTTCTTTCTTTTCTTTTTTCTTTTCTTTTCTTCTTTTCTTTCTTTTTTCTTTTTTCTTTCTTTCTTTCTTTCTTTCTTTCTTTCTTTCTTTCTTTCTTTCCTTTCTTTCTTTCTTTCTTTCTTCTTCTTCCTTCCTTCCTTACTTTTCCTTCCTTTTCCTTCCTTTTTCTTTCTTTCCATCTCTTTGTGGTATTAACATACTATATTTTGCAAATGTACGGGATCCTGGTGGCCTGAAGATTGGTTGGGAGACACTCTTTTCCTTACATATATACTTCCTACAAAAAAAGCTTATTGGGATGGCTTACTGCTTTTTTTTTAAGGTTTTATTTATTTATTTTAGAGAGCATGCAAGGGAGGGGAAGAGGGAGAGAATCTCAGGCAGACCCTGCACCGAGCACAGAGCCCTCCTTGGGGCTGGATCCCATGACTTGAATCAGGCCCTGAGATCACGACCTCAGCCGACACCGAGAGTGGGACGATAAAGGACCGCGCCGCCCCGGGACGCCTCACTTCCGAGACTGATGGTGGCTAAGTGGGTTTGAACCGGTTCCTGTTAATATCATGTTCCAATCCAAGAAACATTTTCCTTAGGATCATGTCACCAACCATACGTTTAATGTGGAGAGCAGGTTCAGGAGGGATGGGTCAGCCCATGTGCTTAGTGTTTTATACCCATTAGCTCGCTGGGGTTCTTGGAAGTCAAGCGTTGCGGCTCGTTGTGAGCCGCGCAGGTCATGTGCCCAGCATACACGTCGCTCCTATTTGCAATCAAAGCAGATACAACATACATGCCACAGAGGCTGCGTCAGTGCTGTGACGACCCAAGTTTCCATGGACACGTCTGGCTGTGTGCACACCTTCCGGCGCTTGTGCGCCCACGTTGTTTATCCAAACCCGGCTGTGCGCTAGGCAGCACTTGGAGACCACAACACGCAAGCTCCGGACCGCAGGCCAATGACACAGGCCTGAGCAAACAAGCGATGCGGCCACCAGAGGATCGGGACGTGCCCCGTAGACCCTAGGGTGGCAGGATGGGGAGCTGCGAGGGGACGGCCTCGGGCTGTGATCCTGCCAGCGTCCTGCTCAGGGAAGGAGTGAAGCGAGGACCTTCCCTGCCTCATGTCACTGTCGTCCCGCCGGCTGGTGGGGGGGCCTTGGGGCCACTGGACGCCGCGGCACGCAGAGGAAGGTGGGAGATGAGGCAGCAAGGCGACCACCACCGTGCCAGGGCCAGGCTGTGACGTGCTGGTGGCCACGGGGCTGCCCATGGACACGGGTGGGCAGGACGACGGGCCTGTGGCCACCAGGAAGGGGGACAAGGAGGGACAAGGTCCGGACCGCACAGAACACCTGCCCTCTGACAGTGACCCTGCAGCCCGAGTGCCCAGGTGTGTGTCACAGACGACGCCCCCCGACCTGGCACAGCGAGCCACTCTCTGGCCATGTGTCCAAGCTCAGAGGCGAGGCCGCGGCCTTCCAGAAGCGCCGGGCGTCGGGGTTGGCTCACCGGGGTCCTCCGGACGCACGTGGGCCAGCAACGACTGGGCGGCAAGAAACACCACAGTGGCTGGGAAGGCCTTTGGGGAGGCGGCGTGAGGCCCCAGAGCCTCGGCCCGGCCGCTCGATGCAGCGACCGGAGGCGCGGGGTGCACGTGGCCTGGGAGTACGAGGAAACGAGGACTTCAGAGACGTGCATGTAAGGTCAAGGTGTTTACCGTGCACACACCGCCTAGAGGAAACCCCAGAAAGCATCATCGACCAGACGAGCCAGCCCGGGGGGTGCACGCACGGGCGAGGTCACGGCCATCGGAGCCAAAGCCACGGCAGCGGCTTGGGAGTCGCCCGGCTCGGTGCCCAACGGGGCCCCCACGGTGGCCTTAGTGCAGGTTCTCCAGCCACAGGTGAGGGGTGACCGAGGGGAGAGCTGCGAGGGGTGGCCACCTGCACCGGCTGTGTGGAAGGTGCTCCCGGGGGCCTCAGGTGGCCGTGCCAGCTTCAAGAACAGGGGCCCTGGCCCTCAGAGGGTCCCGCTGCACCCCCGGGCCCCAGCAGCCCCCGGTTCACAGTTCTTACTAACGCGTTGGCCGCAGTCCTGGCGTCTGGGGTGACCGCGGGCAGCAGGGGCCCCAAGAGAACGAGGCTAGAGCCTCGAGAGAAGCACGTGTGGGGCACGTCATCACCGCTGGCTCCCGGCCACCGCATCTCCGGTAGGTAGGTGCAGGTGACAGCAGCCCGATTCCCCGGCCGCCCCCCGCAGCGCTCGACTTCGTTCCCCCTCGGCTCCCTCGTGCCCCCGGAGGCCACAGCTCTGCCTCGTTGCCCTCCTTCCCCGTCAGGTCTGCCCCCTTGATGCTGTGGCCAGTGTCCACTTCCCACGTGCCTTTACCGTTTTGGGGGGTCGACCCCTGTGTTAATCAAGCTGTCCTCACTTTATTCTCCGGGCTCAGTAGAGAGCAGAGGCCCAGAAGCCAGTCGCGCTCCATCTATGAGCTCTGGTAAACTTTTGTTGAACTTGTTTGGTTATTTGAGGTTTCACTAAAGAATGTGAGCTAGAAAAATAGCCGAGTGATAGGGAAGTGCTTTCATGTCTGCGTGTTGACGTGCGCTCGAGCGGGGGCGGATGGAGCCCGGGGTCTTGCACCGTGAGGCCCTGGCAGGACTCTCCACCGGCAGGATTGTATTTTTTATAGCAGGAATGCTGGGGGGGAAAAAAACTATACTTAAAAAAAACTTTGAACTGCACTTTCAAGTGGTGAAATAAAGTAGAAAGTATGATCGGAACTTAGCACGTTAAAAACTAGATTTATTTCGATGCTGTGAAAAGTGTTGCCCCACCCTGTCTCCAGGGTTCTCTTAAAAGGTTTAGCTCAGAAAAGATCAGAAATAAAATATAAAATCGAAAGACTGAATCATTTTATAAGTACTAAAGAATTAAGCAGAGAAACCAATGGGTTAAATTTATTTTTCATGAATAAAACAACCAGCTTTCATATACCAGACCATTAGCTTGTAAGTATCGATTCAGAGTGCAGGGGTTAACCCGCAGGCCTCCCTCATCCAGGCTGAACTTCAAGGTCAGGGCCTTGTCTGAAAAGGAGGTCGGTCCACAAAATATTAAAATTACTGGAACTCTATTTGTTTTTATTTGCTCAGGAACAAGATTTTACCCCGTAGGCTTCTTTTCCCTTTTCCTCTGCTTTTATTATTTAACCTTTTATCCCAAAAAAGAAGTCCCAAGATATTAGCATTAAACATTCAGTGAAAGAGCAGATGAAAAAGGGAACAGGAACCTTTTATTAGCGTCTGCCTTTTGGATAACGTCTGTAAAATCTGAGATTCAGACGCTCCTCGTTCCCGTATAACCGCTCTGCTCCAGAGCCAAGTGTGGATACCTTGTTTTATTCCCAAATTCGTACTTGAAGGCAGGACTACTCCATTTTTACAAAGCGCTCCGCGTAAGGCATGAGCGAGGCCTGCTCATCCGGCCGATGTTCGGCTCCCCTGCCCCGGGTGGGTGGAGGCCTATTGCTCCGATGCCCGGGATCCGAAGAAAATCATTAAAACCCCCAGGGCGGTTGTAAAACCGCTTGCCCCTCTATTTGAGGTTCGTCTCGATCAAAGACACCAGGAGTTCATTTTTTTTTAATATTTATTTTTATGTATTTATGATAGACACACAGAGAGAGAGAGAGAGGCAGGGACACAGGCAGAGGGAGAAGCAGGCTCCACGCAGGGAGCCCGATGCGGGACTCGATCCCGGGACCCCAGGATCGCGCCCTGGGCTGAAGGCAGATGCTCCACTGCTGGGCTCCCCAGGGGTCCCCAGGAGTTCAGTTTTTTAAAGGAACTTTGTGAAAGGAAAAGCTTCAGGGAGACGGTACAAATGCACAGTGGAGCTTCTCGCACCCAGCGCCGGCCGCCTCGAGCGAAAACGTGTTGCCACACGTGACTTCAGGTGCCCCGGGGGGTGTTAGGTGCATGCTTTGAAGTTGGGGTCAGAAGATTTTTTTTTTCTCGTGACCCCGTGGGGGTCTATGCATTAGTATCAATTAAGATTCAGGTTTCTTCGGACCGGTTCGAGGGGCTTTGCCGTAGAAACAAGACGTAGGAAGGAGCACCTCCTCCTGCAGCCTTCCTTGCCCTCTGGAGAGCGACACAGGTGTCACAGCCCAGTAACCGCTGCCCTCTCCACGCGGGCTCATGCCGAGGGATCTTGTAGAAACGCGAGGAACTTTAGATCCTAGTAGCAAAGACTGAACATCTTTTTTTTTATTTTTTTAAGATTTTTTTTTTAATTTTTTAATTTTTATTATTTTTTTATTTTTTAATTTTTTTATTTTGGTAACAAAGTTAGCCATGCATTAATTCTAGTGCTGGAAATCGCTCCTAGAATCCAACTACTTTGGAAAAAGAAATTAGAAATATTAAAACAAACAAAAGAATGAGACAACGGCCACAACCCCTATGCTGTTGGTCTGGGAGCATTCCCACAGGACAGGTTTGAAATGATATTATATAAACAATAGGATTTTATTTTTAAGTAATCTCTACACCCAGTGCGGGGCTCACACTCATGACGGGGAGGCCAAGGGTTGTATGCTCCAGCGACTGAGCTGGCCAGGCACCCCCGGACAGCATGGATCCGGCCTCGGTCCTGAGCTCCGCTGCAGCGGTCCTGGACACGCCCTGTAACCGTCGTGGTGAGACTGGGGACAGCAGTCATTCCCAAAAGGGAGGCTTCTTTGATCTACGTAAGAAGTATATCTCTGCTTTAGGGATCGTTTTAGAGATTTGCGACAGGCCCTCTTGTTTCTGGACACCGTGCAAAGCCAGCGGGGTGCAGGAGGGCCTGGGGCGGAGCTGCACCCTTGAGTGCGGGGTCGGGGGGAGCCTGGCGCCCCTGTTCTGTGGCCCAGGACGGGCTTGCTGTGCTGGCCAGGGAATTGGCTCGAGGAAGTGGGGCCTGCTGAGGCCCGGCCGGGGGTCCCCAGGGGGACCAGGACTGTTTGGAGACCGGACAAGGCAGATGCCGTAACTGGGGAAGGAAGCAAACCGCTCGCTGGGCCCATTTCTCCAGTTCCCCCCACGTTGTTTCTTGTCTTCCGTCGTCCGGTGACAGGCCTTTGCGGATCTCCGTGCTGGATGTCACTAAGGACGTCGTGGTGACTACTCTTCTGTCCCTTCTTGAGGCAGAGGTGGTACGGGTGCGTGTTGTTACCGTAACTTGAAACCCTGATACAACGATCTGCCTGATAAGGTGCGTCCCTTACGGTGTTGCTGTGGTTGCTCCGGACTCGGTGACCAAGCGCCTGTCTGCCTTGGTGGTTCTGGGCGAATGCAGTGCTTGGGCCAAGGCCTGTCCTGCGTCTGCCCTGGTAATGTCGTTACACTGTTAGGTTGCAGGCTTTGTTGTAAAGGAACAGAAGTGTCAACATCCCCTTTAAGGACTTCCCACTACATTTTTGTCAAAAGTTTTGTGATCGTAGGTTATTTGAGATCTTGGAACAGGTCCACCAAGTTGTGGCTTTTTCTTCTCGACAGATGCTTAGGATTGAGGATGTGCCAGGTGGCCGCTGTAGGTTTTGTCCACCCCTGGACACAGCATTCGGGGTCCTTTATGGACGCCGGAATGCAGCAGCCCTTCCCACAGCATGTGCATGGCCTGCGCTGGGCACTGGGACGCCTGCCTCATTGTGGCCTCATTTCCCAGCCGCCGAGCTAGAGCTCTCATCTGTCCGGACCCGCGAGGCCCACCCTGGCTGGCGGCCCAGAAGTCTCCCCTTCACGGACAGTCACGGCCAGCTAGCCTTGCCTAGGCTTCCTTAGGCCTTTGGGGTTTGCAGTGAATGTGCCCAAGATGCTTGTTCTTGAGGATCCCATTCGGGGGGTGGTCATGGAGAACAGCAGCCGTGATGGTGTCCGTTCCCCTTCGGAGGTGGCGCATCCTGAGCTCAGTGACCTGCCGGGCATGGCGAGGGGCCCTCCCACCTTCCATGACCTGATCCTGGTTTCTGACGTTCCCCCGTCTCAACGTTTGCTGGCAGCCAGGCCTACGACTCGCATCTAACGACCCTGCGATACGTCCAAGGACTTTAAAGAAGCCTCAATACAGTACACAGTGGAGGCCTCTGGGATTCTGATTCGAATGACTGTCCCCCTCCCTCTTCCTCTGTTATTAACCCATTTCTTATCTTGTTAGGGGCAAGTCCCAGAACTTTCTTTTGTACAAACTACTCTCTGAAGCCAGACATGGCACGAGTTTCATCATTTTAGACTATTTGAACTTCTGAACCACTGAGGAGTGTTTTCCACGTAGGAAACCACTCCCACTGCTTTTGGGAAATGCAGAGGCCCCAGTGCTGTACTCTGTCAGGGTTTGGGTCGTTTAAGGTTCTTTGCGTGCCAAAAATAATATTACCACTGTTACAAAAAGTATGAATCAATGAGACCAGGATTCTCCCTTACTTTCCTTTGTGCAGCTATGTCTGCAGTGTGTCATCGGGCCCCTTGGTGGGAGTCCTCGGCAGCGACAACAGGTGTCTGTAGGCGAGGGACACATCTGTTTTCCTGCAAGGTCTGACTTTTGGAAAATTAATTTGCCTGCGTTTTTATTTCATGACATACAGAAAGCAAGTGTAACTTTCTCCATAAACATTAGAAGTCTGGCCCCTAATAATTTTCGATTTATTAGTCATAATCCCACTCTTAACCTACGCATACCACATTCATTTAGATTTATTTAGATTTATTTGGTCGCAACACAACTGAAACCCTTAGAATAGTATTGCAATTAGATCAAGAGTCAGGACACAGGGGTCTCCGTTCTGGGAGTATATCTCGTGCCGGGAGAACCTACTGTTAAAGTGAAGTTATCTTCCTTTGAAATCCTATATCACAAACCAGAAATATTTTGGGAACTCCCAAGAGCCCATGGGTATGTTAAACTCCGCCTTTAAATCATCGTGCATGACACGATTATATTCTCAGATGATCCACAGTCTAATCTATTTTGTTATGGCTGAAATGTCCCAGCTAGTTTTTGATGCGAGACTATCAGCCCCGGGCCTCGGCTCCTCCTCTAATGCATGACACATCCGGCGTGCGTCCCGCGGAGGAGCCGCTCTACCTTAAAAACAAAACAAAATTAAGCTTTTAAAGCGTCCCAAGAGGAAGCTTGCATGCTAGCTGCTGGAGCGACCTCCCATGGTCTGGATAAAAGTGAAAAGCCGATCACTGGTATTGCTTATGATTCAGCAGCGGTTTAATGCTCCCAATTTATAAGCAGACAGTAGTGCCACACATCGCAGTCATGCTTAAAATATATTGGATCTCGGCTGTTTCTTCCCCATAACCGCAGCGGGCGTGGTCCTTGGGGCCCACAGAAATCAGCAAAAAAAAAAAAAAAAAAAAAGTAAGATTCTGTAGGCCGAGTTTTCTTTTGCATTGCATTCCAAAATCACATTTATTCTCCTTAACAACGCAGCAGTGACTTGACAAACGGAGAATACGACAGTGACAGCTGTAAGACATCATTCTTTCCAATAAATATTTGTCAGGTACGTGCCATGCACTGGGGGGGATGATAGTAATAGAGTCTGTGGGGTCAGGTGTAGATTAAGAGGGTGGAAGAGAGAGAGAAAAAAAAAAAGAGGGTGGAAGAGGCATAGAAATGATGGTGAGTCTGGGAGCTCGGTGTTGCCTGAAGCGGAAATGTGGGTGAGCTTGGCCGAGGGCCGTGCCACCCGGGAAGGAGGGGGCACGCATGGCAGCTCACAGGGATGGGGTCTTGGGGTCTCAGGGTCTCGGGGTCTCGGGGACACAGGGGTATGGGGCCTGGGCAGGCAGCCAGCCGAGGCTCAGGACGTGGCACTGCGCACACGTTCAAGAGATACTTATTTAAGTTAAAGTTTGGGGTTTAAGTGACTAAGAGGATAAACAGGATGCTCGAGAGGCTGAGGATGACTCGATAATTATACGGGAGCTCCCCCTTCCCGGGTTGCACTTCCCACAGGCTCGGTCAGCCGCCGTCTGGAGGCGATGACCTGCTGATGTGGCCAGAGCGTCAGGGGCCTGTGTCCTGCACCCCACACACCGCCTGCCCCGTCACAGGAGGTAGGTGAGGGCAGATGTCAGGGGTTCAGAGGGAGAGGCCACGTTCCCGCAGTTACTGCAGCCCCCTTGTGGCGATGGCCGTGCATTATCATGTGTAGGGTTGTTCATCACCCCCCCCCCCCCCCCCCCCCCGGGGCCCCGGCTATACCTGAGGCTGCAGCCTAGCAGGTGTTACAGGGACGGTTCTGGAGGGTCCCGTACTGTTTGCGGTCTCAGGCTTGCCCGTGTCCCCACAGGTCAAGGGGACGACTATATTCTAGATCATTGAATTTGAGCTGCTGGCAGGACACAAATACTGAAATTGAAATGTCCTGAGACTGCAGGGGCTGCAGAAAAAAAGGTCAGGGACGCCTGGGGGGCTCAGTGGGTGAGCGGGGCATGCCCCTGGAGACCCGGGATCGGGCCCACGTTGGGCTCCCTGCTCCGCCCACTCCCTCTGTCTCTCTTTCAAATCAATAAATAAAATATTTTTAAAAAGAAAAGAAGTTAAAGGCGACGTCACAGGAGACCGAGCTGACAAGAGCCGAGCATCGCTAAGATTCGGAACAAGACAATGGCGAGACTCCTCCAGAAAAATGGGATCGGGGGTCTCAAGGTACCGGACGTCAGCATAGTGGAGACCGACCGGGAGAAGGGAGCCTTGCCGGGGGCCGTAGGGGGCGAAGAAGTGAGTATCAGGAAGGACGGGCGGCGGCTCTCGCTTCTGAAGGATGGTCTTGTGTCCGGAGGGCAGGACGGAGGAGGGTCGGGGGGCCGGACGGAGGAGGGTCGGGGGGCCTGTCCCGCCGGGAGGGGAGGACTAGCAGGCCCCCAGCGGCCTCCCGGGCTGGGGGACGTGAACGGCCTTGCAAGCAAGAGAGGAAGGAGCTGGCACAGAGGAGGGGGTGCAGGGTGTCAGACTCGTGAACAAGAAGTGGGGTTCCGGAAGGCGCTGTGGGCGCTGCAGGCCATGAGAGGAGCACAGGAGGCCGCTGCGGCGGGCTCGCTCCCCGCGGGCGTCAAGAGTGGAACGGACACATCCTCGTCCTTGCACGGTGATCCCCAAGTTCGTGAGAACTGAACTCAGAGCTGGGAGGGGCCTGCGGGGCCCTGCGTGGGTTGTGTGGACCCGGGGTCGCGGCGAGGGCCACAGTGTGGGTCACGGAGCTGGCTGGGAGCTGTGACCCCGGGCCCGGCCACGACGACGGGCAGCAGCTGGCTGCCCCAGAGCCCGCTCTGCCTCCTCCCGCCGGGACGGCACGTACGGCGGCTTCGACATTCCCGACCGAGGCCCCGTGGACAGGCGAGCTCATCGGCACATCCTCTCCCCCCTCCTGGGGCTGAGGGCCCGACCTGCCTGCTGGCTGCTGCCGCCAACCTGGCCCACGCCGCGTCCCTCTGGCACAGGAGAAAGGACCTCCAGGGTGCCATCCCCGGAGCATGGGCTGTGAGTCCCGAGAACGTCGGACGCTCAAGCCGTTAGCACTCGCTTGGCCTCTGCACCATCCGTGGAGGATCAGGGCGGGCGCAGAGCTGGGCCGCTTGTCCTGTGCAGAGTGGGCTGCGGTCCTCGGGGCCAGACGGGGCCCCTTCTAAGTGTCCAGGCTGACGGGACCGACAGTCTCAACCAAGTAATTAAGTACAGAAATCAGTGACTTGGTTAAAACCGCGAGCAGGAGTTTGGAGCTCACGAGCTGGAGAGCTGAGGTGTTTGGCTTCTAGGGCACCCTAATGGTCTGCGGGGTTTCTCGGGGAAATTCAGGGGAGCAACAGCCCTGGAGCCTTTAAGATTTGTTGGCCGCGCACGATGCACAGGGATTAGCTGCTGTAGTAAACTAAACTAAAGTCCTGGTCACACCATCAAACAACGATAAAAATAACTTCGTTTTCATCTGAATTATTTCTCTTTTGGAGGTTTTTTGGTCGTATAGCATTCGGTGGGCGTGGAATGCGCGCACCCTACTATTTCAGATGCTGAATGTGCCCCTGCTGACCACGCAGCAGCGTCCCGACTCCAGGGACGTCCCCGTGCCTGGAACGGACGCGCGACCCTTCGTGTCTGGGCTTCCAGTGTCACATTTCCCAGGTTCGTGCGTGTCGTCATGTGCACCGTCGGTCCTTCGCACTGGGGGTGGGTGCGAGTGTGTGTGTACAGCTCGCGTTCGTCCTGGTGGCCGCCGGCGGTCACCAATGGTCTTGCCGTGAGGCCGGGGTGCAGGTGCATGGATGAGCCGTGTCTGCGGTTCCTTGTTCATGCGAACTTGGGCTCGACGCTCGCGTAGCTAAGGCCGTGGTTCCTGGTGAGGCGCCTCCCGCCTTGGGACCTACCAGCCACGGCCAGCAGCGCGCGCTGGCTTCGGGGCCGTTTTAAACAGTGGAATTGCCAAAGAAACGCACAGAAATCATGAAAACATGACACTAAGTAGAGAAAACCGCTCATTTTTAAGACCAGGCGTCACCTCGTTTGGTGTCCCCTGTTGCTCGTCCTTATCGTTGGGTGTTCACGCTGTGGACACGAGGCTCTCGGATCCCCGATGCGCAGGTGTCTCCTCCCCGTCCGCGGGCTGTCCTTCCGCACCTTCCCCGTAGTGCTCGTTCCCATACAAAAGTCTCCTTATCTTAATGAAGTCCAACGCTATCTGTTTTTTTTTTTTTTGATTACTTGTGTTTTCGGCTTAACTTCTTCAATTTTGAAAGTGCTGTCTTTGTACAGCCTGTTAAAAGGGTTGTTTACACACTTTTTTTTTTATTATTAGACAAGTGTTAGTGAAGGGTTAGGGTTCTCGGGTTCAATAAATCGTGACTTCTTTGCCAGTAGATGTAAACGGAGTGTTTGTCTGCAGATGTCGGGTATTTACGAGGGTTTTTTCGCTGTGGGTGTGGAATTTAAAATAACGGCATCATCAAGGCCGCAAGTCTATAAACAGTATTGTCCGGGTCCTTTAACGAAGGGCTGGTCCGCTTAGAAAAACTGAAGGGAAACCCTCAGAACTGCTTTAAACAATGCTTTCCTCTTTAATAAAGAGGACTCTGTCTCTTAAGAACCTTTAACTTTCTGCCCTAAAAGCAGGGGCTCAAGAGCCATTTGTGAAAAGACTTAAGAATCCCGGAACTTGGAAATAAACACGGGTCGGTGTTTATTTGGCCAGTTTAAATGCGGTCCCCTGCGTGTCAGGAGCCCGACCCAGCCCTGGGGTCAGCCGACGTGCGACACCCGAGACACCCGATGCCCGACACCCGCGACACCGGTTCAGGGGCCTCCATCTGCTGAGTAACTTTGAATCCCAAAGATCAAAGGAGGTTCTAACTGAAAACAGCCCTTGTTGCAGTTTTCGCGTTGGAGCAGGAAAAGGCTAGAAACGACATGCGGCCGCCCTCATATCCTGGCTACACCACCCTGCCCTGTGCTGGCATCGCTGCTGGCTCCTGCTCCCGGCTTGCTTGGCTCTGGGCTCTGCTCTCAGAGCCCCTGCCCCTGCCCTGCCCCTGCCGAGCTCCCACCCCCAGCCCTGGCCTATGGGAGGCCCGGCTGCAGGCCTGCCCTCCCCCAGACTGTGCCTCTCGGGCTGCTCCCCAGCCCTGCTGCTCCCACCCCTGCAGCTCCCCGCCCCTGCTGCTCCCCACCCCTGCCGCTCCCCACCCCTGCTGCTCCCCACCCCTGCAGCTCCCTGCTCCTGCTGCACCCCACCCCTGCCGCACCCCACCCCTGCCGCACCCCACCCCTGCCGCTCCCCACCTCTGCCGCTCCCCGCCCCTGCTGCACCCCAGCCCTGCTGCACCCCAGCCCTGCCCTCCCCACCACTGCTGCTCCCCACCTCTGCAGCTCCCTACCCCGGAGCTCCCTGCTCCTGCAGCTCCTCACCCCTGCTGCACCCCACCCCTGCCACTCCCTATCTCTGCCACTCCCCACCTCTGCCACTCCCCACCTCTGTAGCTCCCCACCCCGGAGCTCCCCGCCCCTACTGCTCCCCACCCCTGCCGCTCCCCACCCCTGCTGCACCCCAGCCCTGCTGCTCCCACCCCTGCAGCTCCCCGCTCCTGCAGCTCCTCACCCCTGCTGCACCACACCCCTGCTACACCCCACCCCTGCCACTCCCCACCCCTGCTGCTCCCCACCCCTGCAACTCCCCAGCCCTGCTGCTCCCCACCCCTGCAGCTCCTCACCCCTGCTGCTCCTCACCCCTGCTGCTCCCCGCCCCTGCAGCTCCCCACCCTTGCTGCTCCCCACCCCTGCTGCTCCCTAGCCCCGCTGCACCCCACCCCTGCCGCTCCCCGCCTAGGAGCTCCCCACCCCTGCAGCTCCTAGCGGGCCTCGAAGCAGTGCCAACCAGCCAGGCCCCAGCCAGACTCGCTGCCCTGCACACGGAGGTAACACATTTACTCATGCTTCCATGTGTGTGAATTTGGGGTCTTGCGAGTTTACTTAGAAACAGTTTTGTTCTCTGCTTCTAGGATCGAATTTAACATTTCTGCTCACAGGTTCTGGTTTGAACTTTGGATGGCATCTTAATGAGTTAGAATCTTAGGAAGTTTATTTGAATTTTGATCTAACACTGTGAGGTCCAGCCATTTCTTGGGTTTATTAAAATGTTCTTTCTTTAGTAAGTCGGGAGGAAACCTCCAATTTTGAGGTAGTTTATGTTGCTTCGTGCTTTGAGAGTCTTATTTAGCCTCTAAATGAGAGGATTTTGAAAACATGTGCTTCTCTCCTCAGCTGGTAGAAAAATAGGTGTAGAACCCTAGGAATTAGTTTAATTACTTGTGTACTTAGATGTTGTAAGAAGACGGTAAAACATTAACATCTTCCGACCTATATGGACATGGACCGGAGTCTGGGGAAGATCTCGACGGAGACCCACACCCCCGCAGCAAGTCCTACCCGCAGTGATGACCATGTGCAGCACAGGCCGTGTGCGTCCTCCAGTCCTCCATCCGTGCTCGAGTCGGTCGCACGGTCGTTGATTTACTTCGCCAAGTGGAAGTCAGAACATGTGGGCCGCACGCACACGTTTTCTTTTTTATTGAATACATTTGACATTTACCGTTGTGGACATTTAAGGTGTGCGTGTGTTAATTTGGTACGTGGGCGTATGGTGCTGTCGTAGAGATAGCACTTCGGTCCTTCCCAGCCTTGGGGATGGTTCGGTCTTAACGTCTTAGCAAGTTTGATGATTGTAGCTCAACATCGTTGTCTGGATTCATCCCACTGTGTGAGCCCTCTCACTTGTTTGCTGCTCCTTGCAAGTTTATACCTTAAACAACATCAATCTTATTCCTGCCGTGTTCGCTTTTGCTTGAAGTGGATAATTTATATGCCGCTGGCAGGAAATTGCAGACTGTTTCAACTTGTGAAATATTTGTATGTCTGAGAGTAAAATGTAAATTTTAAAGAAATTAAGCAGAAAAAAAAAAGAAAAGAAATTAAGCAGATAAAAACTTTGTGAAAACTGGGGTATTTCTTGCAAATCACTGACCCTCAATGAGTTTCTTTGGTGATATTACAAGACATTGAGAGCACACTTTGCAATTTGGTATAGTTTTCTCTAACAGATATCTTATTGAAAGAAAAAGAATGAAATATATCCTTCTTACCCACCAGAAGTTTATTTTTTATGATAGTATTTATAATTAAGAAAGCTCTAGTTTTCTTTGAAGCCTCAGAAGTCACTAAACTATGTAAATAAACTCCCAACTAGTGCGTGTTTCACTTGCAGTCGGTAGAGTCACTGCTTCCCGTGGATTTAATGTCCGTGGCACATTGGTGCTTCTTAAAGTGCGAACATACGTGATCTCTTTGCATTATGTCATTTATTTTTAGACGTTACAGCTCCAATTAGACCAAATGCTTTCATTGCTGATCTTAAACATTAGGACACTTTTTATTGGATTGCGCTTCATTTGTAGCTTCCTGTTCTCGTTCACACAAATAAGGCAGGAGTATTTTCATGCATCTTGCACGATTCATGTAGCTTCCATCACGGATGTAAATTGTAGGACTGTGAGCATGAACTGTTTGCACTGATCATGAAAAATGTAGGCGTCTGAAAGCTGGACCGACAAAACAGCTTAGAAAACACATGACCTTGTGCCGTCCAGAAAATGACGCGTGTCCTAGCACTGATTCGCCCAACATTTAAACCTGCTCCAGGGTCTCTGCAGTCCACCCTGAGCCGGTCAGCCCTTGCTGGCCTCCGGTGGGAGCCCTGTGCCAGCAGGTTGCACACGGCCGCCTGGTGCCTACGGGGCCTGGTGGGAGCACCTTGCCCGAGGCCTGGAGCGCTGGCAGCCTGGGCCCTGTGAACACAGCCTGGTCTTTCCCAGTGGCCAGTCCCGGTCCCACGCGACCACAGAAAATACACGTGGGTGTTTAGGATTGGACACACGGGGTGCTTAGCCTGTCAGTCTTCTTGGGAAAAATACAAAACAAAGGAACTAAAGCAAAACTTTGAGAAGCACAACTGGAAAGAGGGCGGCCTTTGTTCGCTCCATCTTGGTTTCTGTGCTTCGTCGACTTAGCAGCACGTGGGCTCATACCCTGTAGGTGCACGCATGTGGACCCCGAGAAGGACGTTTGCTGCAGACACAGTAGCCACGTAATAAATAAATGCTTGCTGAAGAAGGACATTCACCTGTTTAACTGAAAAATGTGAAAGGTGCCCTGCGTGGCGCAGGGTTGGCTGCCCTCGGACGACAGCCCGTTTTGGGGCATTGCTCTCAGAAACTGGATTTGCTGCTGCTCAGACTTCCCAGAATGGTGGGGGCGGAGCTGGCTACCGGACGCTGAGCATTTGTGGGGAGACCTTCCGTAGTCCTGAGGGTGATGTTAAAACCCAACACTGTCACCATCCGACCCAAACGACCTCAAGTCCTCTGTGCTGATTGATCTCTGTTTCGGACATCGGGGAAGACGTCTGAAGAATTCTCTCACATTCCTCCGCCTCACACTATGTGGGAGTAGGATTTTCTTGATTTGATTTATCTCCGTGACGTGTTTTTCCTTTGCGCTGCTCAGTTTGAGTTTCTGGGATGAGAGAGGGATTAACATTCCCGGGGTCTTGAGGCGCCCCTGGGACCCGCTCAGCACATCAGTGAAGGCCGAACATGATCCTGTTTCCGCTGGGGAAGAGCTACAGACGGATCGCTGGGTGCGGAGTTGCCCGTTTGAGGGTTTTACTGGAGGTAGTAGTTTCAGATGGAATCTTATGGCCTCAGTGTAGACCTATCACGGTGGGGGGGGGGGGCGCTGCTCATTACCAGAGCGTCCTGGGGTTCTTACTTGTCGGGGTGTGAGGCGAGATGCGGGCCTGGCGTCTGAAGTCTCTCTGGTCTGAGAATTAGAACTTAAAGATGCTTAAAATCCAGTCGTTTTCTTTTCCTTCTTCTTTTTCCCTTTCTTTTGTTTTCTTTCTTTCTATTTATTTATTTATTTTTGGTTCAAGAGTTCAGAGAACATGCTCTTTTAATACAAGGGCTTGAGGGGCGCCTGGGTGGCTCAGAGGTTGAGCACCTGCCTTTGGCCCAGGTCGTGACCCTGGGTCCTGGGATCGAGTCCCGCATCAGCTCCCTGCATGGAGCCTGCTTCTCCCTCTGCCTGCGTCTCTCCCTCTCTCGTGAATAAATAAGTCTTTAAAAAAAAAAATACGGCGACTTGGGACTTCATTTTGAAGATTGACAACGGGCTGGGGATATAATTTTTCTTGAGGATTAAGTAAACTCATTAGTCAAATTGGCTGTACCCTAAACTTGAGTGGGCTGATCCTCAGGTCTGGGGCCACGCGGTGCCACATTTTGGTTTTCGCAGCGTTGCCGCGTGTGACCTCTGCAGGCTGCCTCCCAGACTGTGCCGGGAAGGCTCTTCCTGCCTGCGCCCCGTCCCGCCCTCACAACCTCGAAAGTGCTCTTCACTGGAGCAGGAAGAGACGTAAGAGGATCTAAACGCTCTAGGGCTCGTCTGACGCGGAGCGTCCGTTCCGTGTTTTAGTAGAGAGCAGCATCTTTCTGCACGTTGTCCATTTCGAGCGGCGGTTGCTCTTGCGACTTGGTCGGCGTTGATTAATAAAGTAAATAAATCGGTGATTCGCAGCCCTGGCCGCACACTGGAATCGACTGAGGAGTTTTAAAGACGCTAATGAGCACAGACCTTTACAATATGAATTCAATCAGAACCTCTGTGGCCAGGCCCTTGGCCTGTAATTTTTTTTTTTTTTTTTTATGATAGTCACAGAGAGAGAGAGAGAGAGGCAGAGACACAGGCAGAGGGAGAAGCAGGCTCCATGCACCGGGAGCCCGATGTAGGATTCGATCCCGGGTCTCCAGGATCGCGCCCTGGGCCAAAGGCAGGCGCCAAACCGTTGTGCCACCCAGGGATCCCTGTAATATTTTTTTAATATTTATTACTAAAGCGATGTAATTTTCTTAAAAATGTTTATTACTAAAGCGATTTCACTGCACTGGAAGGCTTGAGTGCTGTAACAGGCCTGTAATTTAGTGAACACTTGTTGTATTTATTACATTCCCTCTGAGGCAGAGTCCAGACGATGGCGTGGCTGGCGCCTGGGTTAGGTGAACACTTATCGGATGGCTTTCCAGAATGTGTTTGAAAGACCTTTGATGGATATGAATAATTATAGAAAACTCCACCGGTCTTATTTTACATGTGCTTCATTATACCCGTGGGCTCACGTGACCGTGAAACTCAGAATATAAGAAACCTTTCTTTTCCAAGGGCGTGGATATTTGGAGGCGGCGCTGTCGTGAGCGTGGGGGGTTGTGGCGTGTGGGGTGCAGGCTGATAAGTTTGCGGGCGAACTGTCCTTATGACGGCAACACAGCCGTAGTGCCCGTGGAAGAGGAATTTGGGAAGACGAGTGTCGATGCTGAAACGATGCTCTTGACTATCACTTATCCCGGATGTAAACGATGAACGCTATTTTACGCTGCTCTTCCCGGGTAGACCTGTTACCTCAGGCACCTTGCACATACAAAGGAGCACAGTGAGGTCGCTGGGTCTGCAGCCAGGAGGGCCCGCGGGGCCCCGGCCAGGGTCGGGGTGTCTCTGCTTTGACAGCCAAACCCACAGCTGGCGATAGCGCTGCTTCCTTCCCAGCGTCGGTTTTCCAACTTGCTGTGACACCGTAAGATCTTCCAAAGGTCACTGAACTTTTATATTTTTTGGTTGCGAATCTGGGAGGGAAATTTTGTCAGGCCGCTTTCCTCCTGCATATCACCAAGCCGCCTGTGAATACCATGAGCGGTCGTACAAGTGAAACATTGCACATTTACAGTTTATTGAGGTCTTGATCAGTATAGACTCTGTGCATGAAAAGAGGTCGTATGAAAGTATTAGATTTCATTTTCAGAGGATGGTGTTTGTTATCGGAAGTCAAAACTACCTTCTTAAAAAACTACCTTCTTGATAATATGAATTTAATAGAAAATAGCTTTCAAAAAAAAAGGAAAATAGCTTTCATTGTAAAAGAATAGTGACCCTGTGACTCTCAGATTTCTCGGATTCAGTCAGTTTGCTTTTTCATGGTGCAGGGAGAGCATCCTGCCCCCGGCAGGCTCCCACAGAATGTGGGCTGGGGTACAGGTGCTCGAGGTGCACTGCTGTCTCCCAGGGAGGATGACTGCAGTTATGGCATTTATGAGAAAGGGGAACAACAGCCACATTACCTTTTTTTTTTTTTTAAGATTTTATTTATCTATTCATGAGACACACACACACACACACACACACACACACACACAGAGGCAGAGACACAGGCAGAGGGAGAAGCAGGCTCCATGCAGGGAGCCCGACGCAGGACTCGATCCCAGGACCCCGGGGTCACGCCCTGGGCCAAAGGCCGCTCTCCACCGCTAAGCCCCCCGAGCTGCCCACATTACCTTATTTTTGTGTAGTTCTTTGCAACACATGCAATCCTCACCAGTGATTAAGTGAAGATATCACTGAGTGTTCTTGTAGAAGGAGCGTTTAGGGGTAGAAAGTTCACAAACTGAAAAATAAGAACATTTAATTTGTCTCAGAAGGGGAGAAGATCACGTCTCCTTACAAGACCAGACATTTCAGTTCCCTAACAGGATCTGACTCTTTGACTAAAGGTGCAGATTTTGCTGTCAGGTCACAATCATGTTTTGAAACTGTCCAAACAGCGCGTGACACCGACGCTTAGCTCCCTGCCTTGCTTTTCAGGTTTGCACGGATGGAAAGCGACTTCTAAATTCAGTGAAATCATGTCTCTGACACTCTTGGATGCTGTGTTGTGCCGTTCAAAACTATCTTGGGAAATCCTGAATTCGGAGGCTATTTTTCATGCGGCCCTGCAGACTGGATTTTGTACTAACAGCCTGCGGTGGTCCTGCAAACGCTGGGGGACCGGGCTCTGGCCTGGAGGTGTCCTGAGGTTGGAGGCAGGCTGGCCTGAGGCCAGATCCCAATCCTGGGATCCACGTTGGTCCCACCTCCGTCCTTGGAACCCTCAGGTTCCCTGCGGTGGGTTTAGGAACGTCTACAAAGAGGTATTGTAAGGAAAGTGCTAGACTCCGTGAGATGCTAAAAACAGCTCCGACGGCCCTTTCAGGGGAAGCGCCTGGCTTCTGCAGGCCGCTGAGCGCCCGCTTCTGTGGCCGCAGCACCACGTATTAGTAGGTCGGCTTGCTGCCAGTGATTGGGGACGAGCCGTCGCTAGGGACGAGCTTCAAGCAGCTTGAGGGGATGATTTCATGTTTCAACACATTTGACAAGCAGTGGATACAGGTTTTCCCCAGACCCTTATACCTGGTGTGAGAAACTACCTCCGTCCCCTCGTGTCTTGAGGGAAGAAGACGGTCCCCCCAGCTAAGTGGACATGGTGCTCTAGTCGCACTCGAGAGTCCGCCAGCATGACTGAGGTCTGCGGTTGTTTCCGTGCCCCGACACCGGTGGGCTGTACGTAAGCTTAGCTGCCACCTGGAACCTCTGCCGGGCAGATGGGGCACTTTCTCTCCTCTGCAGAACAGGAGCCCCTTATTTCTTTTTTTTTTATGGGCTTATTTTTTTTAAGATTTTATTTTTTTATTTATTCATGAGAGACACAGAGAGGAGACAGAGAGAGAGAGAGGCAGAGACACAGGCAGAAGGAGAAGCAGGCTCCATGCAGGGAGCCCGACTGGGGACTCGATCCCGGGTCTCCAGGGTCACGCCCTGGGCTGAAGCCGGCGCTAAACCACTGAGCCACCTGGGCTGCCCGGAGCCCCTTATTTCTGTCACTCTTATCCTGCCCCTGCCTGTCGGGTCCACGCTGCTTTAACGGTGTTGCTGTAACAAGTCCGGACCCTCCGGTGGCCTCCTCCGCGGGTCGCTGCCCATGTCCTGCTACACCAGGTGTGTTCCCGGCACTGGCCGTTGCACCCCTGCAGGTGGACTGGATCGGAATCTGCACTTTAGCAGCGTCCCCAAGTGACCCTTGCGTTTGAGAAGCACTGGGTGTTTGGGGTTTTCCTTAGTGGAACTGTGCGGGGTGGGGGGAGAGTGTCGCTCTCCTGAAGGGGACCGGCCGCAGCATGGGACCACGCGAGGGATCCCATCTGGGCGCCCACTGTTGAGTTTGCTGATGGGGATGTGATGATGTGATCAAGCTTGCAGACAGCCCTTTAGCGGAAAGCCCCAAACCCGTGGCGTCGGCCCTGGAGTCTGTGCCCCCAGTTCTCTTTAGCAAAGCCAACCGGTGATGCCCGCACACCTGCTTTCCGGAGGGTCGAGTCAAGGGGGGTCCTGCGTGGGGAAGGCCCTGCGTGGCCATCGGTGGCCTTGGCGCCACGCGTCTCCTGCCGGTGCGCCCCGCCGTGTGGGGTCCCGGCGGCCAGGGGAACAGGCCCGGGGATTCTCCTCAACGTGACATTTAGATCTTAACCTTCACAGATTCCGGCCGCGCGCAGTCCTAACCTGCAGTGCCAGGTGGCCCCTGCGGGGCTTTCGCAGCTGCTCCTCACACCCCTGCGCCCAGGAGCTTGGCTGCATTCCTTAGGACCCTGTGTCCTCAACTATTTGGAATAAGGTGAATAAGATGAATGAAACTTTCATAACTCAGCAGCCCTGCTGTGGTTATACCATAGTATGTCCCATGAGAACTAGCTCTTGTCTTTTAAATGTAATTTCCATATATTATGAAAATACATGTTACTAGATTATTGCACTTAATTATGCTATTAGTGTGTATTGCACGTAATTATACGTTCTATCGCTCTAAAGCCATGAGTTTCCTGGGCCCCAAGCCAGGGCAAGAGGTACTCGTGTGATCCCTGTGATCGCATGAGCTCGACGACTCTTCTCTCCGCGAGGAGACGGGGCCGAGGGGTCTCTGCAGCGTCCACACTGCCTGCCTGCCGCGTTCGGAACTGGTCCCGGTCCACAGGTAGCTTTGGTCCAACAGATGGTCACGTGTGTTTCCAGAAACCCCCAGCGGCAGTGAGATCAGACATGGAAACCCTTCCCGCGCACTCTGTGCGTCAGTTCTGGCTCTTAGCTTGGCTTTCATTTCCTGCTTCATCCAGTTATTCAGGCTATTGTGTGGCTGTGATTGCAACAGCAGATACACTTCAGAGGTCCTAAAACCATTCCCCCGATACCCTTGAGGTAAGATAACTGTTTCTGTTCTTACATTTTAATGATAATTACCTTCGTGCACTGTCAGTCACTGTGCTGGAGACTTTATATGTTGTTTTATTAGTATTTTATGACTATGAAGAAGACACAATTGTAGCAAAAGTCATACATGGTACAGAAAATGAGATGTGAAAAGTCTTCTCCAAAATTCCCAGTCCAACTCCCCAGCAGGAAGCAATCTTACCATTTTTTATGCCCTTCTGACAATCACATGTGCCCCGACCATAATACGTGTCTCTCTCTCCTGTTTAATGAAATGCATTCGTCCCGCGTAGGCTGTCCCATAGCTGGGCTCTATTTACACATAAAGATGTACTTTGGACTTCGTCCCGTAGGGAAGTAGCACAGCCCGATGTGACTCGTTCTTTTTTATTGTGTGGAATGCCCAATACGGCTACGGCAGAATTCAAGTCCGCCGTTGGTGGCATTTTTAGATTGTTTCCACTTTCTCCTGGTCCGGACAGCGGTGCGGTCTGGAACATCTTCGTCTGTGCATGTATCTCCACACACTGTTCGAGTGTATCCAAAAGCTAAATTCCCAGTAGTGCTGTGGGTCAAGGGACAGGGGCATTTAAACTTCTTATTAACGGTGCCATGTTGCTCTCTGGCACAGTTGTGCTCATTTGCATTTGGAATTTAGCTCTAAGAAGAACCAAGATGTGGAGACAGTAAGAGTGTCAATAATCCAGCCCCGTTCTCAAAGGTAGAAAGTAGTAGAGTCAGCGTTCAAACTCAGATCCACCCACACCGTTTCCTCTAAGCTTCAGGTGTCTCACCTCCTGGTTTAAAGCAGAATTTTGGCTCTAAAGCTAGGAAGCACTTTTTATATTCTTCCTTTTTAAAAAGATTTTATTTATTTATTCATGAGAGACAGACAGAGAGAGAGGGAGAGAGAGAGAGAGAGAGAGAGAGAGAGGCGGAGATGCAGGCAGAGGGAGAAGCAGGCTCCATGCAGGGAGCCCAACGTGGGACTCGGTCCCGGGTCTCCAGGATCCCACCCTGGGCTGAAGGTGGCGCTAAACCGCTGAGCCACCCGGGCTGCCTCCTTTTTTTGTTCCTGATGGTAAAGGAGAAACTTTCAGATTTTCACCATCGAGGATATTCGCGGATGGTTTGTCATATGTGGCCTTTACTGGGTTGAGGTACATTCCCTCTACAACACTTTGCTGAGGGTTCTTACCATAAATGGACGTTGAATTTTGTCAAATGCTTTTTTCTACATCTGTTGGGATTTCCATATGACTTTTGTCCCTCATTCTATTAAAGTGGGTCACGTTGACTGATGCACGAGTGCTGAACCATCCTTGCATCCCTGCAGTAAATCCCACGTGAGCACGGTGTGTGATCCTTCTAATGTACTGTTGAAGTCGGTATGCTAATGTTGTATTCGGGATTTTTGCCACTCTATTCATCAGGAAAACTGGCCTGTAGTTCTCTTTCCTTGCAGCGTCAGGATAACGCCAGCCTCGTAAAATGAGCCTGGAGTTTTTCCTCCCTCCTCTAAGCCCTTAATGTTTGACAGAAAATTTTTACATTCTCATAGTGGTCCTATGAGATGGACATTGATTATTATCCTGATTAATACCTAGGAAGAACTGAGGCTCAAAGGAAAAAAAATTAAAATTTAAAATCTCATTTCAAGCAAATTCCTATTCATACTATTATTTTTGTCAAGTGCGAGCAATGCTACATAACACAGAAGACAAAGTAATACGTTCTTAGCAACTTTTATGGCATGTTTGTTCATTTTCTAAAGCATTATATTGATTGGTTGAGGGGAAAAAATGTTGATGTCTGTTATCTTAGTCATGACAATTCTTAGCTGATTACTTTTTATTTATTTATTTTTGTCTGCTGTCTACAACCTGAGTGACTTAGTGGGAATAGATTTTCTTGAGATTTTTCTAACACATGAGACATTCTGAAGATCATTCAAATTATTTTAACCTACACAACTCACTGCCATCATGGTGGCTTCTAACACCCCACTCCCGGGTGGAGGGTTGAAGGGTGGCGTTGGTGCCCTCTGCCACCTATGATGCGCTAGTCTTACCCTGTACTCCACACCGAGGACAGGGAGGCGCAGTGGGAACGGCGGCTCGCAGGTGCACCGAGGGCAGGTGCACGGCCCAGGCACCGCAGACCCACCGGGCCCCTTGCAGCGGCCGCTGGGCTTCCCCCACTCCCTCGATTCCTGTCCCCAGCTTTCCTGTCATGTCTGCATAGCTGCCTGCCCACTGTCACTGGCTGGTTTTGTATCATTTTCTCTCTTAGGGCCAAGGAATTGGAGCATGGCTGTGAGCACTGGCAACAGCGGTTCTGTGGTTCTGAGCAACAGCGGCATCGCTACTGGTGCTCCCGCCCCCGGCGCCCTCCCGCCCTGTGACGGGGACCTCGCCGCCCAGCAGCTCATGCCCAGAGAGGCACCAGGGGCAAAAGGGAGTCCGAATGGGGGCCTGCAAGTCAATGGCGCAGTGAAGTCCTCCTTTCTGCCCGTGGACCAGCCCCAGGGAGCACCTGCGATGTTGGCCCAGTGCTGCCACCCGGGCCCGTTGCGCCCGCCCCTGGCGGCCCAGAGCCGCCCCCACGAGGCCTGCCCGGCCATGCCAGCTGCTCCGGGCCCGTGCTGCATGCAGCCACGCGTGGAGTGCGCTGCTGCCCTGGGTCCCGGCCGCTCGCCCGTGTACCAGACTGCGTGCTGCCTCCAGCCCTCTCCGCCCCTGTGCCCGCACCCCCCATGGCCTGGCCGCCGCCCACACCAGCCCAGGTGAGTCCCCGCGGCCCCGCTCAACCGGGCCCAACGCAACCCGCCCACAGCTGCCACCTGGTTGCTGTGCCCAAGGGGAGGAGGCCCAGTGGGCCAGAGGAGGAAAGCCAGATGCGCATGACATCCTGGGGACCTGCTGTCGGCGGGCTCTGGGTCAGGCGGACCCTCGCGGGCTCCCCGCCTGCCAGCCTTAGCTGTCCGCATGGCCTCAGCTCCCCAAGCTCAGTGGGGCTTCTCTTGCCAGCGGTCCCTGTACTGCCTGTGGGGGGCACATGTGTCCCAGACACGAGCTTGGTGGTCACCAGACATTGGTGACAAGGAATCGTGAACCAGTCGCCTCCTTGGGGTCCCGCTCGGGGACCCATGTGTGCAGGCTCTGATCCTGCGGTTTGGGCGACCCTTGGACATGTTGGGAACAGACTTCCCCGCAGGCGGGACCGATGGCTCCGCAGCCCAGACCGGGGGGGCACGTTTGCTGAAGCACTGTTGGGTCGGCCGCCCGAGAGGCACGGGGCATGCATGGTGTGGCCGCTGCTGCCCCCGGCGCGCCTCCCGCTGTCCCCTGCCCGTTCCCGTGCGCTGGGGCAAACCGCGTGGCCGCGACCTCTGAACTGCTAAGTGCTTGGTGGAGACAAGGCTCAGTGCACGCTCTGGGTGACGCGATTCACATGAGCGAGGGGCACACGCCCCTTTTCTGGTGGGGTGTAGTGTCCACACGGGGAGATGCACCGGCCCGAGCTAGGCTTTGCTCGGCGTTGACCCCCGTGTAGACCACACTGCGGCCCACTCGGGACGCCTCTTTCTGGGGTGACGGAGAAAGTCCCCTCCTGCCGCCTTGTGTGGTGACAGATTTGTCACGGTGCTGACTTCACGGTGCTCGCAGAGTGGCTCCCATCGAGACTAGTCTATGCTCGATGCCAGTTACCGCGTTCACAGGGGCTCAGTTCCGGGTGGGGACTCAGTGACAGGCGCTCCAGACCTCACCCAGCTGCGGCCGCTGCTGCCCTCGGTTCCCGTGTTCTGAAGCGAGGAAGAGAGGGCTGGGGAGGGTAGCAGCACCGCGTGCTGGGGCCTTCCTCGGCAGCGGGTCTTAGAAGGCCCTAATACATTTTGCACGTCGGGTGAGAGTCCTTCGGTCACAGAACTAGAGGCAGGGCGCCCCCCGGCCCCTCTCAGGCCTGCTCACCACGCTGTGCTGGGTGACCAGCCCTAGGCTCCTTCCACCTGGAGTTAAGCCGTGTGAGCAGTTGACTTTGAAACGACGTGGTCGACATCAATGCTTTAGCGGGCGTGAGGGTGGACTGCGCTACCCTGCGAGGCTGATCCCGCCCTTAAAAACCTGCAGGGCAGCCCCGGTGGCGCAGCGGTTTGGCGCCGCCTGCAGCCTGGGGTGTGATCCTGGAGACCTGGGATCGAGTCCCACGTCAGGCTTCCTTCATGGAGCCTGCTTCTCCCTCTGCCTGTGTCTCTGCCTCTCTCTCTCTGTGTCTATGAATAAATAAATAAAATCTTTAAAAAAAAAAAACCTTCAGAAAATATTAAAACTATGGACAGGTACCAATTCTTTTGATGTGCAGGCGTGTGAATATTTTCAAGACTTTAGCTTAGCATTTCTCAGAAACCTGTTCTTCAAGGGATGAGAGTCCCATGTGCCTACAGCTGGGGTGCCCGGGTGGCTCGGTCGGCTGAGCGCTGACCCCTGGTTTGGGGTCAGGTCACGATCTTGGGGTCGTGGGGCCCGGCCCTGCACCAAGCTGCACCCTCAGTGTGAGTCGGCTTGTGATCCTCTGTCTCCCTCTCCATCCCCCCTGCTCACTCGCTGTCTCTAAAATAAATTAAATAAATAAATAAATAAATAAATAAATAAATAAATAAATAAAATCTTTAATGAGAAATAAAATAAACAGAAGGGCATTAAAAAAAAACAGGTAAAAATGTCCTATTTGTACATCAAGAAAAGTTGTAGAAAAAAGTGGAATGTTACATGGGAAAATTTTCATTTTTAGAATTTTTTTCTAAAGAATTGGAGCCATTTGATCCACTATTAATAACAGACCTAGAGCCTGTAAGGGGCGGTCTGTTCACATCCGTGTGTACCACACACGTCCACGTAAAATGTGTGTTGCCAAAGCTACTTACCTATTTTATACATTTCCGTATTTGTATTATTAGCAGTACTTAGGTGTGCCAGGCATCACAGATATAATTCTGAACAAGGGGGGGACGTGTGGCCCACACAGAGCTGCAAGGGAGGAAGGGAGACAGAAAAGCCAGCCGTAGCCCCGAAACCGAGAGCCGTGTTGCCGAGCGGCTGCGGGTGTAGAGACGTCACCTGTGGGCGCAAGCAGTTGGCACACTTGCCTCTGCACCTGCGCCACAAACGGGCCCGCCTGGCTGGTGTGCTGGTTAGTTTTTTAGAGTTTTGTTGATAAAACACTTAAACCATAGAGTGTTTTAAAGGGTCAGTCGAGGAGAAAGTGTGGTTTTATCCTGGCCTGTTGACGCTTCTCTCTTTTCTTAACCTTTTATAAAATGGCAGTTTCTGTTTCCTCCCCTCCTGGCCTCTCCAGCGCATTTCTCTAGAAGATTCCTTGTATCAGTCACCTGTGTGCCTTTCTGCTTTGTGACCTTATGTTAATCTTTTCATTGATAAAAATTAAGATCCCTGCAAGGATCAGAGTATATCCTACTTTGATTCCATTTATCACCAAATACTGAGTAATTTACTGAGATCTTGTTTTAAAGCTTCTAGTTTGTTTCTAGGAGCAGGGGCGGAGCATGGGGAGGGGAGGGGAGCAAGGGACAGGGCATGGGGAGGGAAGGGGAGCAGGGACGGGGCATGGGGAGGGGAGCAGAGGGGAGGCTAGGGGAGCCCTTGTAAACCCACCAGCCTAAGGAGGCGAGCAGCAAGTGGGATGGGGGGTAAGGGGTATTCCTGATGCTGAGCCCAGCCCTGCAGGTCTGGCAGGTGCCCCTCTGCAGCCTCTCGCAGTCCAGGGGCACTGGTTTGGGGTGTCTTCGCTGCCTCTGAACCGGGAATGTCATGGTGTTAGGATGTGCCCCACAGGGAGTCTCCCAGCAGCAGACAGATCCCAATCCAGGCTCTAGCGAAGTTACCTTTGCTGTTGCCAAGAGCTGTTGGTGACTATGGCCGAGGTCTCCGTCGGAGGCGCTTGGCAAGTCCAACTTGTTATCATCACAGGGACCCTGTGATGGTTCTTTTACTTCCCTAAAGGTAGCTTCGCGGATGGAGGGTCACTGTGAGTGCTCCCTGCACTGGGGGCACGAGGCCCCTGGGAAGTCAGGCCTGTGGGCAGTCAGGCCCTGGAGGTCAGGCCCCTGGAGGTCAGACCCCTGGGAAGTCAGGTCCCTGGAGGTCAGGTCCCTGGGCTGTCAGGCCCTGGAGGTCAGGCCCCTGGAGGTCAGGCCCTGGAAGGTCAGGCCACGGGAGGTCAGGTCCCTAGAGGTCAGGCCCTGGGAGGTCAGGTCCCCTGGGAGGGTCAGGGTCCTGGGAGGTCAGGCCATGGGAGGTCAGGTCCTGGGAAGTCAGGCCATGGGAGGTCAGGTCCTGGGAGGTCAGGCCATGGGAGGTCAGGTCCCCTGGGAGGGTCAGGGTCCTGGGAGGTCAGGTCCTGGGAGGTCAGATCCTGGGAGGTCAGGCCCCGGGAGGTCAGGTCCCTGGAGGTCAGGCCCCTGGGAAGTCAGGTCCCTGGAGGTCAGGCCCCTGGGTGGTCAGGCCCTGGGAGGTCAGGTCCCCTGGGAGGGTCAGGGTCCTGGGAGGTCAGGCCATGGGAGGTCAGGTCCTGGGAGGTCAGGCCATGGGAGGTCAGGTCCGTGGGAGGTCAGGCCCCGGAGGTCAGGCCCCTGGGAAGTCAGGCCGTGGGAGGTCAGGTCCCCTGGGAGGTCAGGTCCTGGGAGGTCAGGCTGTGGGAGGTCAGGTCCATGGGAGGTCAGGTCCTGGGAGGTCAGGCTGTGGGAGGTCAGGTCCGTGGGAGGTCAGGCCCCTGGGCGGTCAGGCCCCTGGAGGTCAGGCCCCTAGAGGTCAGGCCCCTGGAGGTCAGGCCCCTGTGAGGGTTAGGGTCCTGGGAGGTCAGGCCTATGGGAGGTCAGGGCCCTGGACGTCAGGCTCGTGGGCAGGCGAATACGTCTCCTTCTTTGGTTCCCCTACCTTGCCTTGGACCAGTTGCTGGTACTACGTGTGTCTCCAGGGCCCAGCACGGTGCCTGAAATTTAGCGAACACTGAGAAATGAATTGTTCAACGCGCTAATCAAGAACCGAGCATCCTAAATAAAAATTAAAAAAAAAAACAAACAAAAAAAAGGGGATCCCTGGGTGGCGCAGCGGTTTGGCGCCTGCCTTTGGCCCAGGGCGAGATCCTGGAGACCCAGGATCAAATCCCACATCGGGCTCCCGGTGCATGGAGCCTGCTTCTCCCTCTGCCTGTGTCTCTGCCTCTCTCTCTCTCTCTCTCTGTGACTATCATAAATAAATAAAAATTAAAAAAAAAAAAAAAAACAAAAGAACCGAGCATCCATCGAGTCCTTCTCCTGCAGAGCTTAGTTTTATGGCCTGATAATTTGATACTGAAAATCAGGAACCATTGTTCTAACATACTAAGATATTTCCCAAATGGTGGGGGGAGACGCCACAGTTTGTTTCCCTGAAAAACACTTTTTTTTAGATTTTTATTTATT
Source organism: Vulpes lagopus (assembly GCF_018345385.1). Taxonomy (NCBI): domain Eukaryota; kingdom Metazoa; phylum Chordata; class Mammalia; order Carnivora; family Canidae; genus Vulpes; species Vulpes lagopus. The sequence continues at coordinate 25,449,250 of NC_054834.1, forward strand.
TATTCATGAGACCCAGAGAGAGAGGCAGAGACGCAGGCAGAGGCAGAAGCAGGCTCCATGCAGGGAGCCCGGCTCAGGACTTGATCCCGGGACCCCGGGGTCACGCCCTGGGCTGAAGGCAGATGCTCAGCCACTGAGCCACCTGGGCTGCCTCCATTCTTTTTTTTATTGTCTTTTGAGTCTATTTGGGGGGATAGCTCCTTCTGTTCTTTAAATCTCCCCGCAAATGCATTGGTTTCTGACTTAAAACAAATCCCAGACTCCTTCACGAACAGACGCAGGCGATGCAGGGACCAGGCCCTCCTCGCAGCTCCTGAGCTGGGTCCTACCGTCGGGGGGCGAGAGCCGTGGCTCTGGGGTGTCGCCAGAATAAGCTGTGTCTGCATGGCTCCGGCCCCTCCTGGACGTTCGTGCACCTCTTAAGAGTGAATCCCGCAGCTGGTGCGTGAGCCCGCGTAGGCGCTGGGGCTCTTCTTGGTTCGCCTGCTCTGTGAGCCCAGAGAGGAGGTCCGGGCCAGGTGGGGTTCCTTGCCCTGTGTGGATCTGCTGAGCTAGGTGGTCCCATCGTTACTATTCCCCTGTCCCCCGAGCCAGGGCTCCGACCATCACCGGGTGGCGTGAGGCTCAGGCCCGAGGTTTCTACGGGATGTGAGCCATCCGCTGCTTGCGAGCGTGGGTCTGCGTGCCCGGTAGAGCAAGCATGCACAGCCAGCGTGTTCGCTCGCTGGGTCACCTGGGCCCACCACCCCCGTCCTGAGACGCAGCTTCCACTCTGCCTTGGCCCGTTTCAGGAATCCTGGGGGGCACGTGCTTGTGCAGGAGGGAAGGGGGCAGCTCAGCGCAGGTGTGGCCGGACGGACCGGGTGAGGGTGGTGGGGTGAGCTGACGCGGCCCTTCTGCAGCTCGGCCATGCGCACAGCAACCTGGTGGATGGTGGGCCGTGCCTTTGTCTCCACCGAGATATCATGAGACTTAGATAATTCTGGGGTCCCTCCGGGACTTTACTTCTTGGGTATTATCCGCCCAGGACTTTGTAGTTGCCAGCCGTCGGCCGCCAGCAAATAAAACTGCTCCGTCATGAAGCAGCCCAAGGAGACGTGCCGCTCACGTGTCATCTGATTGCTGAAACGTCCCCCTCAGGCTCGGACTTAGGCCCACACTGAGCTCCACGCTGTAGCCATGGGGTTGTTTTTTTTTTTTCTTATTGTACCTTCTTACCCTCACCTTCTTCCCCCAAAGCATGTTGAACGCGAGCAGCGTTAGCGTCTGGCAAGTGTTGTGGCTTCGATTTCAGACTTGAGTCCAGCATTCCATGCTCCTACCTCAGTGAGGTTTAATAAGGTTTTGCTGGCTTTCTGTGAGCTTTTCTTGGATCTCTCATTAGTGATTATTACTTACCTCTCCCTTGGGCTCTGAGTCTGAGTGGGACAGAGGATCACGTATATTATGCACAAAACACACTTTCCTTTTGGAACATCATGTAGAAATGTCTCCATGGGTCACTAGGCCCAGTCACCGATAGAGGCCACTGGTCTCGCCGTCCCGCATCCCCACCTGATGGACGACCGTGCATGTCTGGCAGTCCCCTTCTGCCAGCAGGTTTTGATTCAGTTGGCATAGGAATTTTTTTTAAAGATTTATTTATTTAATCATGATAGACACAGAGAGAGAGAGAGGCAAAGACACAGGAGGAGGGAGAAGCAGGCTCCATGCAGGGAGCCCTAAGCAGGACTCGATCCTGGGATTCCAGGATCACACCCTGGGCTGAAGGCGGCGCTAAACCACTGACCCACCCAGGGATCCTGGCATAGGGATTTTTAAATGTGTTCTTCAAAATGCACACGTTGCTATCGTTGTGTCTGCTGAATCTCTGCAAAATTCTTAATGTTTCGGCGGGGGGGGACTGCAAATTATTTAATAGCTAGGTTGGAGGTGGGATTTTCTCAGCTGACCCATAGCCACTGAGTGCTTCTGTGGGCTTTGACGTGGGTAGAAGTGAAAGACAGCAAAGGAGGCTCAGAAGCAGGATTGCCCATAATCAGACATTTTAGTTGGTCGGTCATTTCAGAAAACATACTTTATTTTCTCCTGTACATTGGCTTTTCCTGTCAGTCATAAAGAGAATACAAAACCCGTATGTTGAAAGTGTGGACATGTGTTATTACAGGTAGAAATCAGGCGTCTAGATGTATCTTAGATGTAAATTCAACATGGTTTGAAATATGATTGTAGTGTCACATAGTTTCTGAGTTAAATATTTTATTTTTCATTAATTAAAGTAACTGACCTATGACCCTCTCTTTAAATTTAAAAGAAAAGCAATTTGGGGCTCCTGATGGCTCAGCAGTTGAGTGTCTGCCTTTGGCTCAGGTCGTGATGACCTCAGGGTCCTGGGATCAAGTCCCACATCGGGCTCCCTGCATGGAGCCTGCTTCTCCCTCTGCCTGTGTCTCTGCCTCTGTCTCTCTCTCTCTCATTAATAAATAAATTAAATATTAAAAAAGAAAGAAAAGCAAATACTTCCCATTGTGAATTAAGTCTGTAAAATGTAGAGTACACTCATGTGCATGTCACAGGTGCCACCAGGGCACGTGAAGATGTGGGGAGATGAAGACCATCGTCAAGGAGACGATGTCTCCCTTTTTCTCCTATGGACGTGGGCTTTGTGTGGAAATATAATCAGCTACTAATGGCTTCTGTGTTCATGACGTACTTGAATATGTCTTGTCATGTGCAAAATTAAGAATATAGTGAAAGGGAATAAAGGGGAAAGGAGAAAAAATGAGTGGGAAATATCAGAAAGGGAGAGAGCACATGAGAGACTCCTAACTCTGGGAAATGAACTAGGAGTGTGGAAGGGGAGGTGTGCGGGGGGACGGTGACTGGTTGGTGGGCACTGAGGGGGGCACTTGACAGGATGAGCACTGGGTGTTATTCTATATGTTGGCCAATTGAACACCAATAAAAAATAAATTTATTTAAAAAAACAAAAAAGAAAAGAATTTTAAAAAATAATATTTAGTTTCCTATCTGCCTTGTAATTTAGATTACATAATATTTAAATTATTTTTTATTCTTCTCTCACATGAATATGTCCTTTATGTAATGTCATAACAAAATCACCTTTCTAAGAATTTTAGTAGTAAGTTTTATCACTATTACAAATATTCTAAAGTATTCCAAAATAGTGAATAGTAGTCTTGAGCAAATGCATGAGTGAACAAAATTCTTTCAGAATTATGAGATGGGACTTGGTTGTGCGTTGTGCCTGTGTCTTTGGCAAAGAAAATGGATTTTAGTGACATAAAGTCTCGAATTTACGACGATATTAATGGTTTTGTTGAACCCTTCCTGTATACCAGACCTTGTGCGGCGTATTACACATGCTCCCAAATTTAATCCTGAAAACAGCCCAAGGAACTCAGGGCTACTGCTCATTTCCATTTACAGATGAAGAAAAGCATGGTTTGAAACAAAGTGGGGTTGCAGAGACTAGGTGGTTACAGGGCGTGGGGCTTGCAGTTGAGCCCTGGTCTCCGGCACGAAGCTTCTCCTCGCTGGCCTCTGCTGCTCCAGCATCAGGGAATGGGGTGTTCTCGTGTCAGCGGAGGTTCCACAACCAGTCCCTGCGTCCTTGCTGTGTCGTAAGCACCGCGCGGGCTCGCACATGAGATCACGGAGCACGCAGGGGAGCCCGAGAAACACGGATGATTGGCCCGGAGCTGCAGGAGGATTTCCAGGTGGGGAGGCAGGGATGGCCTCCTCGCTCGCCCTGCTCAGATCCCCGCTTCCTGCCTTGTCTCTCATGCGAGGGGTGTCTCTGTATTCACGGTAGTGTGTGAGACATCTTGCTTTGAATATTCTACCGAAGAGTCCGAGGAGAGCACTTGGAAACCTTCAGCGGGAGCCTGTGCACCTTTGTTAATTAGACTCGTAAGCATAACTTGTCGTAACCGGATATCATTGACTTAGGCAAGAGCATGAATTTTGGAAGAAACTGAAATATGAAGAAGCAGAACAATATGGATTTTTTAAAATATCCTATTCAGGGATGCCCGGGTGGCTCAGCGGGGGAGAGTCTGCCTCCGGCTCAGGGCGTGACCCTGGGATCAAGTCCCACGTCAGGCTCCCTGCGTGGAGCCTGCTTCTCCCTCGGCCTATGTCTCTGCCTCTCTCTCTCTCTCTCTCTCTCTCTCTGTGTCTCACATGAATGAATGTATAAAATCTTTAAAAAAAAAAAAACCTATTCAAAAGTAGCATAATGACAGAAAACAGAACCAAGAATACCCTTGATCAGTGAAGTTGTGCTGCTTATCAGAGGCAAAGGATCCACGAAGACGCATCTATGAGCCACTCATTTAAATCTGACCAGGGCTTCATTTTTATATATTTTCCTAAATTTGAGCTAACCGGAATTTGATTCTAAGTTTGACCTTAAACTTATCTCTTTAGCTATCTTTAAAAAAAAAAAAAAAAAACAGGTGATGCTTTAAGCAAAACTACGCTCTGGTGAGAGAAGCGAAGGTTGTGTACCTCTGGGCGCAGGATATGGTTATTGACCCGAGGGGCCAGCAGCGAGCCTGCAGGGGAGCTGGGCAGGCCCTGGTCCCGGCCTGAGTGGTGGGTGGAGATCCATCAGGCCGGACCCTTGCGCGTTGTGCCTCCGACGAAAGGGCTGCGTGCAGTAAGGATGAGGTGAGGGGCTGGAGAAGCTGACATTTCCTTTCCTGTAAAGGGAAAAGGCAGGGACCCTATCCCAGTAATTCTTAGGTTCCTGGTGATGCAGTGGGAGGCGTGGGGTGGACGCGCGGCTTTACCCGGGACCTTGTGACCCCGAGTCGTCCCCTGCTGTGTGTGTATAAACATGTTTCCCTGGATCTGAAGGGAACAAACCACAGTTCCCAGCAGCTGGGTTTTTATTCAGAACCTGACACGGTCACATCCTTGCTTGTCTGCTTACTGCTCTTGTCTGTCGGCCGCCCATCTTCCTGTTTTGGTGCTTGAGAGGAGAAACTGTCTTCTACTCAACCACTAGTGAATTGGGGCTTTTAGGGTGGAGAAGAGATGACAAAGGAATGACTTAGTAACGCTGGGAAAACCGCCCTCCTTTGGGAGACAGAAAGGCATCTTTTCCATCCCTCTGCCAGAGGTCTTACGATAGAAGTAAGCCATTATAAAAAGATTTAAGTTTTCCAGATGGAAGAGCCAGATTTAGGGTCAGGGAAAAGGAACAGAAGGGGGTGTTTGTGACGTTTCTGACACGAGAGAGTCTATGTATGTAAGCCTTTCCTTCCAGGATCCCTCACCCTGAGACATACGTCGGGTTCGGGGGAACTTGACACGCTCGGTTACTCAGAAGTGAACGTGAGCTCCCTTGGTGGGAAGTAGCCTCATTCTAGGAAACCCGTGGGAGTCTTGCTGTAAGTTCTGCCTTTGGGGCTAATGCACGCATCCCATCAGGAAGCCGTCCTGAATGAGCCGAGGGCCCTGGATCTCCTCCAGGACCTGTGTTCCGCGCTCTGCTGCGGGCTGTGCCGTCACTGCAGAGCTGAAGGCCTCCTATCGCCCCTGTGGTTCGTTCACTAACCGGACCTCTGGTCAAGCTAGAGATGCCGGAGTAGCACCCCAAGCCGTTAGGTCTCCTCGGTGCACCCTGTCCCGGGTCTTGCCACCCTGAAGCCAAAACAACTGGCACAGAGCAGTTCTGTGAAAAGCATTGGATCCGTGGATCCACCGGGACCGAAGAACAGCCCTTAGTCTGCACACAACGTCAACAAGGTACGACCCCTTGATGGCCCGTGGGCTCCTGGCTCCCACCCGCTCCCATCCTCAAACGGGGCCAGACATTTGCTGCTCCTGACAAAAGCCTGGAGGAAGTGGAGGCGGTTTCCGCGGCCCCGTGGCCCAGATCTGGGTAGCGGGCGCCAGCTCTTGGAGATTGCTCACCGTGGTCTAGTCTACACCGGCCAGTGGGTCAGAAGCCACGGCTACCATCATCGACGAGGACCCGACGCAATCAGCTGGACGGCCCGTGTCCAGTGGGTTTGGGTGCCTCAGCTCGCCGCCGGCACAGCGTCAGGTGGCACATGCTGCGTGACAGTGAACATCCAGACTCTAGTCTCTCCGGAAAGCAGGCTTCGCAGAAGATGACGATGGACGCTGGCTTCGGTTACTCCGTGAAATCGGGCCCAAGGTCACTCGTCAGCGGTAAAAGTAGTTCCAGAAATTACACAGGAGAAATGCAACTGCGGAAATTTTAAGATGTGTGTCCAAAAAATCATGTTAAAAACAGGCCACAGGAAGGAGAGAGTTTCCACAATTGTGATGCTTCGCAGCCGTAAATGGGGCTTAAGTGACAAAGCACGTCGAAGGTAAATTTTTTAAATAAAAGAATGACAATGTCTTGCTGCCTCTCTGCAATGGTAAGTAGGGGTGACCCGGGTAAGAGGCTCTGCAAAGCCTGGGCGCCCGCGTGTGCTGCGCTGGGGGGCACCTGGGCTGGGCCCTGCGGTCCCCTGGGACAGGCCAGCTCGGGCTGCCCCGAAGCCCACAGGCGGGAGCCCTCCTGCCAAGCCCTTTCTAGCACTTTTTTGGTTAAACCATTTATGTCGCGTTTTAAAAAAAATATATATCTCTCTCTCGCTGTTCACGTCAAGAGCATTATTTTCAGAGCATTTCAAAACACCGATTCTTAGTGCTCTTGGGGGGATTGTTCCTACCACTTGTCACCTGAAGCATTTCAGCCTAGAGTCCCGATGAGGCGCCCGGAGTTCGGGTGCGTCAGCAGCCGTCTGGGTGGCCTGGAGCCGCCCGGAAGGCAGCAGAATTTCACAGCGGGAAAGCACCCCGGGAATCCTTCGATCCAGCTCTCCATACCGTCCAGATGTGGAGCCGGAGCCAGACGGGGGCCCCAGGCCAGCGCCCTGTTAGCACGGGCCTCCCACCCTCTTGTGCTCCTGACACGCCGTCCACACGCGGCACACTGCGTCTGGGTGTCCCCGGCCTGGGGCCGCGCCTCTGGGAGCTGCACATGGCGCCCCAGGTGTCCACCTGGCACCTGGGAACAGGTGGGTCCCCCCGTCGGGGTTTTCCTCCTGCTTCCTTGGAACATTCCCGTTCCTTCTCAGAGTCTTCTAAGCTCAGTTGATGTCTTTAACCTTGGGCTTCCGGCGGACAAGACGTCCCTGCCCTATCAGTGTTATCCTGACGAAAGCTGACCTTGTTTTAGCTTTGATCTATGTGTGAGAGCGTAGACCGTGGAGTTGTGAAAATGTACGTTCTAAGTTAAAGGATGGATATGAGCAAATTGAGTTACGGAGGAAGAGTCTGTTTCCCTACATACCATTGTCCTTAAAAGATTAAAGAAGTTCTGTGGATGGCGAGGCCCTGGCCGTCCCTCTGGCCGTCCCCCTCGCCGTCCCCGTGGCTGTCCCCCCGGCCATCCCTCTCACCGTCCCTGTGGCCATCCCCCTCACCGTCCCCCCGGCCGTGCCCTTTGCCATCCACCTGCCGTCCCCCTGGCCGTCCCCCTCACCGTAACCCCGGCCGCCAGGATGAAGACGTCACAACAGCTGCAAGGTATTGCTTACACCGTTGCAATTGATTTTGATGTGGCGGATCTTTATTATTTTCCTAACTCCCCTTCCAAGTTGTTCTTTTTTTTTTTTTCTTTCTTTCTAATAGCAGGTGTGACTTTTAACCTTCCACACTCAAACTTCTGTGATACTGCGTAATTTTGGAGCGGCAAACTCACCCAGGACACGTGGGAAATGAATTTTAAGAAAAGTTAATGATACTTACATGTTTGAGCTCAGATGATAGTTGTTACGGTGAACCCCACACGGACCACGTCGGACTACAACCCAGAGGTCGGAACGTGGAGACGATGGTGATGACGGGTTCGCGCGCCTGCTATGGTCTGTCTCCCCGGGGCCAGCGCTGTCCTTGCAGCGACCCCGGTGACCGACCAGACGTGCACGTGCCCCCCCCCCGAGTCCCTCATAACCTGCACGTGCTCACGTATGTCATTCGGTTTGTAGTGAAAATGCAAAATGCTTTTACTTTTTGTAGATAAGACCTGTGAACTTTGAGAGTGAGAAGCATCTGTGTGTCTTTCTTAATAAAAGTAGGGAAATGTATCCGTTGGATCAGGCTTAATGTCAGTCTCCGCAATGTGCTGCAAATCTGCCCTCACACCCCAGGCTGACCCTTGGGACAAGCTGCTTGTGCAGATTGTCACCGGCTTTGCCGTGGGAGGCCCTGCTGCCTCGTTTAGTTCATTACGTAAAGAGTTAGTGTAGTTTCAGGCATTTCCCTCCTTCCCGAGGCCTGTTCAGCCTGACTCCTAGGGTTACTCGGCTTCGAGGTCGCCTCCCCGTCCCCCACCCACCCACGCTTGCGTCGTGCCTCCACGCCCTGGCTATTCCCTTGTGTTCCCTTCTATGCCTGTGCGTCCCATCCTCCTGGAGACTGCCCGAGGCGGTGGCCCCGGCTCCGACCCCGCAGGTGCTGCTCGAGCCCACTGACGCCGACCCCTGCCGGGGAGCCGGGCCCCCCGCTTCTGTGAAGCCGCCGTCCGATTCGTTCCAGCGGTGATCGGCTTCCCCATCACCTAAACTGAAGGAAATCGTGGAATTGAGCAGAACTAACGATCAATCTCATATGAAATGGATTTTGTTTTGAGTTCCTTGGAACTTAGGATCTGTGTGTGGGGTGACTCCTTTTCATCTAGTGTATCGTTCGGATTCTGTGTCAGTGAGGGAAGTTCTCAGATGAAATACGTGGGTCACACGCACCAGAACAACACGTGTGCAACTTCCCTTTAAAAAATTCTTTGACTTCAGCTTAATTACACAACCAACTTGTGAATATATCCTCACGAGTTCAGGAATACAGAGGAAAACTCATGCTTTACTCTTTCCGCTGGGGTAAAGAGGGCTAGCGATCTGCTGTGCCCACCTCCAGATTTATAAAATACGTTTGCGTATTTAGGGGGCGCCTGGGTGGCTCAGCCACTTGTGTCTGACCCTTGGTTCCAGCTCCTGTCGCGATCTCGGTGTCGTGGGGTCGAGACCCACGTGGGGCTCTGTGCTCAGCGGAGAGTCCACCTGGGATTCTCTTTCCCGCTACTCTCTCTCTTTAAATAATAAGTAAGATCTTAGAAGACATCTACATGTCTTGTACTTGGTCTTCCCCGTGAATACGGATCACGGGGAGGAAGTCCACGGGTTCCCTTCTCCGAGTAGGTTTCTGCATATGATGCCCTTTATCTCTCTTAGGTTCAGCAGCAGGTGAAGCAGGCGGAGGCCTGTGGTGCTTGTGAGCTGAAGAGCATTGCCCTCGTCCCCGTCCGTCCTCTTTTTTTTTTTTTTTAAGATTTATTTATTTATGATAGAGAGAAAGAGAGAGAGAGGCAGAGACACAGACAGAGGGAGAAGCAGGCTCCATGCCGGGAGCCCGACGTGGGACTCGATCCCAGGACTCCAGGATCACGCCCTGGGCCAAAGGCAGGCGTCAAACTGCTGAGCCACCCAGGGATCCCTCCGTCCGTCCTCTTAACCAGGCAACCGTGGCAGTGGTCAGGGGACCACGCTTCCTCCGGGTCATGCCCCGCGGCCCACGGACACCTGCCGCCCGGGCCGGGGAAATTGAGGGACTTGCTCAGGCCCATTCAGCCCATGGATTGCAGGGCCCAGACTTTACCCACTTGGTTCTACTCCCAGGTTCACCCTTTTCCTAAGGACAGTTCCTGGGCGTGCCTGGGAGTCAGTCGCTTGTCTGACTCGCTTTCTGCTCAGGTTGTGAGTCTTGGGGTCATGGGTCCGGCCCCGTGTCAGGCTCCCTGCTCAGCGCCGAGTCCGCTTCAGATTCTCTCTCTCTAAAATAAGCAAATAAGTGAAATATTTTTTTAAAAAGACAATTTCCTCATACTCAAGCATTTATTTAATAAAAAAGGGCTAACGTCTTTTTGAACATGGATAACGTGCTCAGTGTTTGTGAGATGCTCCTTAAACATCAGCCGTCCACTACCAGCCCTTCCCTCGCTCACCTGGTTCATTCTCATGTGCTCCCAGCTCCAGGCGTGAGGTGCCCCACGCAGACCAACGTCCCGCATCTCCCGCTCAGGAAAGGCATCACCTGGCACTCGCGGTGGGGGTGGGGGGGGGAGTTGTCCTTGGAATCTCTTGGCACAGACCATGCACACCCACCGTTCCTGGTGGATTAGAGGCCGATCTACGGGGTGCTCGTTTCATCCTCACATCAGCACCCAAGTGTCCCCGTGATGATCCATGCAAGTCCTGGAGGACAAAGCCTGGTTATGTTTCTGTGGGAGATCTTTTAAGAAGGCCCGTCAGCATGTGAATTCTCTACTTTCAGACGGTTTCTTGCTAGCATGCCAGCACTGAACCGAAAACTTACTGTTTGCAGACTGCCCTTTTCCAAAAGGCATTAGGGCACAGTCCAGCGGGAGAACTGACCTAAATGTGCCTCTTCAGCCACTTTCTTAAATTTGGCTACAGCCACGAAGCAAAAAATGTATTTCCTTTAGAGCGTTTTCATCGTTCGGAAACATACAAAGCTTTATAAATGTTGCCCAGACTTATGGTGGTGAGTCTTTTGCAATAAATACAGATACTGAATCATTAGGTCCTACTCCTGAAACTAATTAAAAATAGTGTATGTCAGTTATACTTCAGTTTAAAAAAAAAAAAGGACGAGGAAGAGGAAGGAGAAGAAGAGGAGGAAGGAGAAGAAGGAAGAAGAAGAAGAAGAAGAAGAAGAAGAAGAAGAAGAAGAAGAAGAAGAGGAGGAGGAGGAAGAAGAGGAGAAGGAGGAAGAGGAGAAGGAGAAATGGAACAGGATGGAGATCCCAGAAATAAACCCGGATGTATATGGTCAATTAATCTAGGACAAAGGAAACAAAAATACCCAATGAGGAAAAAAAAAGACAGTCTCTTCAACAGGCAGTGTTGGGAAAACTGGGCAGCCACGTGCGGAAGAGTGAAACAGGACCACTTCATTACATCAGACACAAAGATAAGCCCAAAATGAATGAAAGACCTAAATGTGGGGCCTGGAACCATAAAAATCCTAAAAGAAATCACTAGCAGTAAACTCTGACGTTGGCTGTAGCAACGTTTTTCTAGATAGGTCTCCTGAGGCAAGGGAGACAAGAGCAAAAGCAAACTAATAGGATTACACCAAAATAAAAAGCTTTTGCCCAGTGAAGGAAAGCCATGAGCAAAATGACAAGGTTCAATCTATTGAATGGGACGAGATGTCTGCAAATGATAATCTGGAAAGGGGGCTAATATCCAAAATACATGAAGAACTTATACACCTCCGGACCAAGAAAGTCCCAAATAATTCAAATTAAAAAATGGGCAGAGGAGCTGAATAGCCAATTTTTCCAAAGACATGCAGGTGAGCAGGAGACACAGGAAAAGATGCTCGGCATCCCTCAGCGTCAGGGAAGTAGACGTGGAAGCCACAGCGGGCTCCCACTCACACCCGTCAGGATGGCACAAAGCAAAAACTCAGCAAACAGCAAGTGTTAGCGAGGATGTGGAGCAAGGGGACCCTCCCGCCCTGCTGGGCGCGAAGGCTGTGCAGCCGCTGGGGGAAACAGAGCGGGGGGGGGGGGGGGTGGATCTCCGAGGCCTACAGACAGAGCTGCCCCTCAGCCCAGCGATGGCGCTGCTGGGGGTTTGCCCCAAAGCCAATGAAACCACTGATTTGAACGGATTTATGTGCCCGGGGTACAGTAGCCGAGGAGGCAGCCCCCGCGTCCACCAACACCTGCCCCGACACAGAAGCTGCGGCAGTGAGGCTGCTGGCTGGGTGGTCCTTAGGGCCCAGGACTCTTGGTCCCAGGGCCAGGAGTTGGAGCCCCACACTGGGCATGGAGATTGCTCAAAAAAGTAAATAAAATACTGCAGTCTTAAAAAAAAGAAGATACGGTGTACACGAACACGATGGAACACCACTCAGCCACGAAGAAGGGAGAAGTCCTGCCATTTGCAGCCACCTGGAAGGACCAGAGGGTGTCACACAAACACTAGATGATCGTGTGGAACCTAAAAGCAAACGAGAGCAGAGGGGAGGAGTGCAGGGTCGGGGGAAGGGGAGGAGCTCCGGCTTCCAGTCAGGATGGATGAGTCCCGCAGGAACGGTGCCGCAGGGGGGCCCAGTCCTGCCATTGTCACGGGGACGCGGGGTGACAGGTGCAGCCACAGGCCTGGCCACAGTGTAACGCACACACGTCGTCGCGTCACTGTGCTGTGCGCCCCCTGTTAACATGAAAGCATGTGTCTGCTGTGCTTTAAAAAAAATAAGTAATAAAGAAAAGACACAGTTTTCCATCATAGTGTGGATTTTCCCAAACGGAACTTGTGAGGCCTGACACTGCGTCTGGAGGTCGTGGCGCTAACGGTGCAGCTCTGCCCACGGCGCACGGGCTGGGGGTGGCATGCACGCCGTTCCCTGATCTCATTTCCCTCAGCCTGCCATCTCCCACTCTGTCCCCAGACACCGCTACAAGACAGGAGAGGCAAGGGACACAAAGAAACAGCATTTGTAGCTTTTCCACGTTTTTTTTTTTTTCTGTTTCTTGTTAACTTCTTTCTCATACTTTTTTTTCCTATTACCTTTTTAAGAAACTTCCCTTCCTGCCGTATCTGTCTCGAGGCAGTTCTGGTGGCTCCCTGCTGGCCTCCTGGGAGCTCTGCGGGTTCAGGGTGCCCTGGACCACAGGCCGCACCGGCACCCCCTGTTCTCTGGTGGGACGTGCCCGACTACCGACTACCGATCTCGAGGCCCCGAGCTCCATATTCACAGAGTGTTTCTGAAGCAGCCTGGAGCGTGGCCCCGTGAAGACGTGGGTGTCACCCGCATGCGGACAGAAGTGGGTTCTGGACGGGGCAGGGACACCCGCTCGGCCAACCCTCTGAGACGGGCCTGCAGCCCAGGCTCCCCCGGACTGTGCCGCCGAGCAAACGCTGTCTGTTTTATTCTCAGTTGAAAAAAGGCTAAAACCGAACCAAAGACCAGGAGGTGTTCCACTTGAGGTTAACTAATTGGTTTCCGGCGTGTGTTTTGACTATAGGGTGTTAGAAGGTGAAAGGCCCCTGGAAACGACGCCTTCGATCTGTGATAGGGAGCAGATCTGTTAGTCTTTAGAGTCATTATTCATCAACCCAAGACTGATCAGATGGAGATTGAGAGTAGCAACGCGGAAAGGTTCACAGATGGAGGAAGAAGGCGGGTGCGAGTGTGGTGGGCGCCTTGCCGTGGCGAGAGCGGCCAGGCCACCGTCTCCGACGGCGACAGCACAGAGCAGATGGGTCTCGGGTCCACCTGTGGTTGAATTGTCACCTGTCACGTCCGTCAGTGTGACAGCCTCCGAGGGAGTTCACGTTTCCCCAAGAGGTGTCTTGGTGGCAACGGATGTGACCGTCTCTGCTTTCCCAAACACACACAGAATGACGTCTTTATTCAGACAGAACAACGTGATGGGTCTGTGGGTGTTTCTGCCTCCAAGGAGTAAATTAGTCATAGATCCACGGATTTATCTGTTAAATAAACAAGTTTGCGGGGCTGAGTAGGAGGAAAGAGAAAATTGACATTTGTTACAACCCAAAGTGTATATGATAAATTATCATTTCTTTGCAACTGCTCAGTATGACCTGCCCCAGAGCTGCGGCTCCGAGGGTCACTTCAGACCTAAAGTCAACAAAGTCTGCTGCGTTCCCGTAGAAATTCAGGGAGTGGTTTTGAGGATGTAAGAACCTGAGGGTTCATGTACAAATTTAGCGATTTGCTTCTGTGTTCAGCACCTTGCCCTCCTGCTCTGTAAAAACCAGTTTAAATGGATTAATTGTATGGTTTGTGAATTATATTTCAATAAAGCTTAACAAAGAAATATGTAATTACATTGAAAATGTAGTGTTTTGGTTTTCAGGTACATTTACCCCCCAAAATTAAATGTTCTTTATTACTTCTCGAGTAGTAGCTGTGTTGAACGGAAGCCCCTCTATGGCCTTCACAGACTAAGTAGTGTCGCTTCTCCCGCCATCCCTGCGGCGCCCCGTCCTGTGCTCCACGGCAGCCACGCACCCCTGCTCCTAGCATCCGAGGAGGATGGTTACCCAACCTGTGCGTGCCGGCTGCGCGTGTTTTTGTAATTGTGTCATTTAATTCAATTTTAAAATAATCCATTTATGTATAGGGTCTAATAAGAGATGAGTTGTTCTTGTGAAAAGCAAATGGTAGTTTTCAGGAAGATCCAATAAGAGGTTATTATTGTCAAAAATGATATGAGGCATGAGAGAAACAATTGTAAGAAAATTAAGGGGAGCCATCAAAATTCAGGTGTATTGAAGCGGCTTACGTACTCAGGATGCGTCCAGAACCGGCAATCCTGGACGGGGCGGCTCGGCTTGTGGGAGAAGAGATGGGCAGTTGAGCATACATTTGTGTTGAAGTTACGAATCGATATTTAGGAATGTGTGTGTTACGTTTTTAGAATTTTTCACATCGACTTTCTGATTAACCATCAAAGTTAGTGGTCGCTGCAATATTGGATATGAGAGGATCCCTCCTGCAGGATGGAGAGCCCAACGGAGCCTGACAAGGTGTAGGGAAGTGGGGAGGGACGGACAAGGTGGGAGTGGGCTGAGTGTGCTTGTGAGAGAGAGGCAAACAAAGCTCCGGATGTCCCCAGACACATTCTCACTAGCCAGTGACTACTGACTTCAAAGCTCTTGATCCTAAGAAACGTAATCAAAGATGCTCCCTTATCTGGGTGTCTGGGTGGCTCAGTTGCTTATGCGTCAGACTCTTGATTTTGGCTCAGGTCATGATCTCCGGGTCCTGGGATTGAGCCCCACCTGGGAGGGGGGCGACTGTTTCTCCCACTCCCTCTGCCCCACCCCCCCGCTCATGCTCTCTCTCAGATAAATTAAGTCTTTTTTTTTTTTTTAATTAAGTCTTTTTTAAAAAAATCATCCTGTTTTCCAAAACAAAGAGAAGTTTACCAAGGTAAGTTGCACCGTATCACGTTTTTGCGAACCCTGTGACCTGCAGCTCTGTTAACGGAGGACAGAGTGGTTCTCACGTCTGCCGCTGCGGCCAGCCCATGGCCATATGCTGTTTGGTTGGAATTGATGAGATGAGGAAGGCAGTCTAGCATTCTCCGGTTACCCAGTCGAAGGGAGGCTGCCCCAGGCCGTGGCGGGAGGGGGGGTCTCGGGAGCTCCCAGGGGTCTTCACCACACCACACAGAGCAGCGTGAGTGGTGCATTTTGTTTATTCACCAAATGTTTATTAAGTGCCTGCCATATGCCAGTAAATAGGAGAAAACGACTCTGGTGGGAGCAGAGGGCTTGGAGGTTGAGCCCGAGTCCAGCACGTCGGGGCCAAGAGGGAAGGGCCGGCACTTGCTCAGTGGGCTGTGGAGCTGGATGCGGGACACTGGGGAAGACGGAGAAGAACGCTTCTGGTGCAAGGGGGTGTCGGCGGGCTGTTTACAAGAGGTGCCGGGCCGCAAGCGGGCGGGGTCTGGGCACCGCGCAGCGTGACCCCTGCTCCGTCCCAGGGTGCAGACAGTCCGCGTCGGCCAGGAGCGAAACAAGGGCACATAAAATGCCTTAATGTTACAATGCCTTGTTCCTCATTGGTTTTCCTCTGCTTTTTTTTTTTTTTTTCAGACCATGCAGACCGTTCAAGTTCCCAAAAAGGTAAAGTCATCTGCGTCCTCCTATTAGATCATAAAGTCACTTGCCTACTTTCCTCTCCGGTGCTTTGTTCACACTTTGCTGCTGTTTCTACCTTTCTCATTCATATTTTTATGAAGGAAAAGTAAATTTCCCTGAGTTGCCTGCATGAGTCATCCTGTCTCCCAAAGGGGTTTTGACCTGAAGGTGGATTTTTAGTCTTTAGATTCTGTGTGTGTCTCGTCGTCTATATTGGCCCAACTGCGTTTCCTCCCCTTTGTTTGTGGTACTTTATTGCAGATGGTTGTCTGTGTTTCTCCCCAGAACTGTTGTTACCCTAATTAAAATGGATGTATTTCATTTAGAAATTTTGAAGTTTTTCAGTAGAAAAGCTAAATTTAAATGGATACACATTTCTTCAAAGAAAGAAAGAAAGCACGGGTCCGTCGGAGATGTGCTTGCAGGGGGTGTAGGCGACTTAGCAACCTTTGAAAGTCACCTGCCGCAGAGGCGCTGGTGACTGAAGCCTTATGCTCTCTTTCGACTATAATCACTACATAACTTTCCATTAATAAACTCCCTTTCCGTTTAGAAATTGTTTATTTTTAAAAATCCTGCTAAAATACACACAGCATGAAATCCTCCATTCTCGCCACGCGACGTCCACGTTACTGTGCAGCCATGGCCATTTTCTGCCAAGCGTGGAGCCCTCCTGAATGTCCAAGGCTTTTGCATTTTGAAGACAGTCATACACATTTTCTCTATCATCAGGTTGGTATTTTTGCAGGTCCCAGATTCTTCTTTTCCGTACAGGCACGTACGCACCCAGCTTCTTCAACAGAGCCTCTCCTGCTGCCGTCCCACCTTAGCTGCGAGTAATCGCTCCTGAAGTCACCGAACATTTCTCTGTATCCCTCTGAAAACACGTTATTTCTTGGCCTGGTTTCGCAAGTATTTGTGAAGTTGTCTGATTTTCTGTATGAGGCTCCAAGTCCCTTAAGGGCGAGGTTGCATCTGCCGTGTTCTGGTCCCCGGACGCCTGCACCTTCTTCTGCGACGCCGGCTGCATCGACTTTGTCACGTCCAAGCGAGGTGGGGGAGCAGGGCTCCGTGTCCTGCCCGCAGCCTGTCTTCCCTCCTGCTGGGCCGAGAGCCGATGCCGCTGGGAAAACCGTGACCGATCGCATTGTGCAAGACTCCCCCGCTGCCCTGCGCGGGACGAGAGGAATTAGGAGCGATTATGAAGGGAAAGACCAGGGGAGACGCTAAGGAGGAAGATTCTCAGGGAGCAAAGGGGCAGTTAGCAAGGTGCTGAGTCCACTCAGCTCAGCGGGGACGGAGACCAGCGGTGCTGGCGGTTGGCGCTGGCGGGTCTGGGAGAGTGCCTGGTGCCCGCAGGCTGGGCGCTGAGTGTGGGGCACGCGGACTGAAGCAGACGGAAGGGGAGAAAGGAGAGCCTGCTGCGGAGAGGAGGGGCCGGTGAGCCTCACGAGCTGCGACGGGACGGTGGCTTGTGGCCACACCGGGCACCAGGGACCCACTGCGCCTGGGGGCCCGGGGGTCCACCTGTGAGAGGCTTTGTGCCCTTCCTTTGACGGTTACTTCTGATCTTTCCCAGAGTGAGCCCGGTTACAGGTAGCCGGCAGCCCGAGGGGCATGGGGGATGCACACGGAGAGCCGGTGAGCGGGCCAGGCCACCCAGCAGGCCCACCCAGCCCCCTGTGGCCGTGGATCGTGCCACGCACCCTGCATCCCGTCAGGGGCGAGTGGCCGAGCACCTCGGGTCCGTGCCAGCTGCCTCGGTGTGCTGCCAAGGGGACCGGGCCGCCTGCCTGGAGAGCTCCTCGGGCTTGTCGGCTCCCGCAGCCGCACTGTGGCGTCTACACACTTCAGTCGGGACGTGTGGGACGGATCACAGTAAAAGCTGGGGCCTTATGACGCGTCCTCGCCGGCCCCCGGGGTCCGCTTCCCAGGAGCGAAACGCGTAGGCACGCGCTTCTTTGAGCTCCATTGCAGCACGGACCTCGAGCCTAGACTCAACAGGAGTGGAGTTAGGGGCAAACGTAGCTCTGACTCCTTTAGGCCACATCTGACTTCCTTTACTCCTCCGGTTCTCCTGCTTTATTAGATTTGCAGCGTAATGTCATGCCGCTATGGCGCGGGTTCCACGTTGTACGAGAGCCTGGAGCGTCCCGTGCGGTGCCCACGGCTGCGCAGGCTCGGGCTCGGGCGGCAGGAGCGGCAGACGGACCGCAGCAGTGCCTGGTATTGAGGACAGACACGCGTCGGAGTCCTTCCCCCAGTGGCAGCAGCACGGCCACTCCCTGGACGTGGGAACCGTGTCCCGGGCCAGGTCTGGAAGCCGCGTGCGGAGACGGCCAACACGGCGAGGCTCCCCTGGGGAGTCAGCACACACGCGACTGTCAAGTCACGTCCGACATTCTGAACGCGAAGGAAAGCAATGACTGAAGAGGGTTTCCAGGTTGCAACTCATGCGTGTGCAGGTGTTTCGAGAACACAAGACCAGAAGTCATTACGTGGGCAGGTCAGCCCTCGGCGCTGGAACGAGGCCCGGTGCCCCCCCGCCAGCAAGCGGTCTGTAGGTTCATTTGTGGGAAAACGGGTCTAGTTAAAATACCGCGTGGTGAGTAGTGGTTTCTGCCTAGGGCCGTTTTCACGTCACAGGCTGATACTGGAAAGGTCCACGGTGTAGGACGAAGCTGGGAACAGGAAGCCTCAAATGCACTGCTGACAAAGGACCCGACCGCCCCCCTGCCAGTGGCTTTCATCTTGAGTTTGCATTTGGTGGCGGAGGAAATAAGATCAGAGCCTCTCCATGCCGGGTGTGTTCTGGAAGCTGTGTCCGCTTGAGCAGCCCCAACCAGCGCCCACGGTTGGCATGTTTTCACTACATTCGGAGTCACGTTTCAAGCATCATTCCATCTCATCTAGAGGGATTTTCCCTGAGCGAGTTGTTAAATTCAGAATCGGCGGAGCTCGTGAGTGATGCTCAGACGCAGACGCCCACAGACCTAAGTGGTCTTGCATCACAACGTTGAGTGTGTGGCTTAGGGGTTCAGCACACAGGGCGAGCTGGGGGCAGCGTAGGCTCGGGGCGCCTGGACTTGGTCCTGTGTCCCTGTCGCGCTCGTGTTCGAAGCAAGAGATGGTGTCGCCATGATTGGGAGCTCCCCCCCTCCCCCTGCCGGAGCTGGGCTTCCTGTTGGCGACTCCGCACATGAGCTCCGGCTGACAGGTGACCTCACGTCAGCTCCGGGTGCAGCTGGACGATCCAGTGTCTGTACCAATGGTGACGCGATCACCACGGCAAGGTGCAGGCTTCTGTTTTCTCGTGATGAGACCTTTGAAGGTCCACTGTGTCGGCCGCTTGCAAGTGCGTGAGATGCTGCAGGTGTCGGCAGCGTGCCGTGTGCTCCGCGGGACGGGCTCGCCGTGCACCTGGGCCGGCCTTGGCTCTCTGCATGTGTCCAAACCGCACCCCGGCGCGTCGCATGGGGCCGGGAGAATGAAGGGCAGCGATGGGTGTGAGTTGGAGTGAGTGTAAGTCCCTCCTCTGGAGGCTGGGCTGAAAGGGAGAGCCCTGCGGGATCCCCGGGCACCAGTGAGGGGATGTGCTCCCTGCACGCATAGTCATGCCCCACTTTAATTTCCATATTGAGATTCACTTTGAAGTAAATGCCCCCCGAGAGCCAGACCTGTGAGCCCGTGTTGAGAATGGGGACCAGGGTCCTACGGGGTGGAGGGGCACCCGGAGGAAAGGACTTGGACCTGGGGCTGGGCTGGCGGTAGGGAGGGGACCCGCAGCCCGGTGGCGGGCCGGTGGCTGGAGAGTGAGGACGGGGTGGGTGCCCACAGCCCCCTCCAGAAGGCGCTGTTCTGGGTGCGGATGCTGCATGAAACCAGCGCCCGCCCTGGAGCCGCGGCCCCTGCATTCCTGACGGCGCAAGCCAGAGCCAGAGCCCGTCGGGACTGGGCTCGGTGTGGTCTGGTCGCTCTGACGAGGAATTCGCGAGCCTGTGGTGGACCGTGTTCTTCTCCGGGAGCTGATGCAGCTCGAGGCGGGAGGAGCGAGTCCTGGAGGAGACTGCAGGCGGCGGGGGCTCCCCGCGGGGCGCAGGCTGTGCACCTCTGTTCGGGGCTCCGTTCGCAGCCCGTGCCGTGTCCTGGTCTCGCCACCGCCCCACCGAGAGGCCCCAGACAGGGTCCGAGCTGGGATCAACACCCTCCTGTCGTGGCAGCGGGCCTCTGGCCGCGTCTGAGCGCCCTCCTGTGCTCCTCTCTGCCCCGCAGCTACGCGTCCCTGATAGCCGACTGGCCCGTGCTGGTGCTGGGCATGTGCACCCTGCTCATCGTAGTCTGCGCCTTGGTTGGGGTGTTAGTGCCGGAGCTTCCCGACTTCTCTGATCCGCTGCTGGTAAGGAGAACTCAGCCTGTCGCGTCTCTGTAACCTCAGGGAATTAAGTATCTTAATACCTGTTGCATTATGTGACTTCTATCCTGTTTCCCCCAAACCTCCTCGAGCCATCAGGAGCTTGCAGTTCTCCTGAAAAGTAAACCCATGTCCTCCGAGTCTCAGGTTCCTAAGAGGTCAACGGACTTGCTCTCACCGCTACCAACCTGGAGGTTTTCCTCCTTGGCTGCCACGTTTAAGTTAAAAAGCAATAAAATGGAGAATCTGAATTCTATAAAAATGTTTTCATAACGTCTTTAAGACTGGATGTCTCCCTTTTTCCCCCAGCAGAGCAGTGAAAGGAATTTCAGCATTACAGAGAGATGCAGGGTCTGTTTTTTTGTTTGTTTGTTTTGTTTTGTTTTGTTTTGTTTTTTTTGCAGGGTCTGTTTTTGAGTAAATGTTCCTGTAAAACGCTGCATGACATGGTCTGATGTGACCATAATTTTTTGTGACATCCAAGTAAGCACCTGCTAATTGCTTAGGTGTGATCTTGAAAGGGAAGCTTCGGATACAGTCCCCGCCCCCCCCCCCCCCCCCCCCCCGTTTTGCTGAGACGGATCACGTACCAGGGAGCCTAACCACGTTGTCACTGTGAACGGAGGCCGCCATCGGGTCGGGCCACCTTGCTTGGTGCTGTTCATCCCCGGGCAGCTGCGAGCGCATCCCCGCTTCGTACCGAAGCCACACGGCATCCCAGCACCACATCCCCAACCCGCTGGGACCCTACTTGGCCTGAAGCAAACCGGCACTAATAGGAATTTGTGATATTTTGTCTCAGGGTTTTGAGCCAAGAGGGACTGCGATAGGCCAGAGACTGGTTACGTGGAATAACATGGTGAAAAATACGGGATACAAGGCAACATTGGCAAATTATCCGTTTAAGTACGCAGATGAACAAGCAAAAAGGTAATTGTTTATTAACTTTCACACAAAACCTTGCTGAATGAATTCGACTTCTAAGTATTGCCCAAGCAAGATGATTAAGCTCAAACTCTTTGCCGCTGACTTGTGTACATTCTTGTTGTTTTTTAAGATTTTGTCGTATTAAGATAAAAAGAGTGAGGGTTTGGGTTTTTTTTCCCCCCTTTTATAGACGTGAGAAAATGGATGTTGGTTGCTTATATGCATCCTTTTCATTTCAAGTAGGTCATGACTGAGAGTAGACCGTTACAGGTGCGCTTGTTGGCCTTGAAACAGCTAGTACTGGGATCCCTGGGTGGCGCAGCGGTTTAGCGCCTGCCTTTGGCCCAGGGTGCGATCCTGGAGACCGGGGATCGAATCCCATGTCGGGCTCCCGGTGCATGGAGCCTGCTTCTCCCTCTACCTATGTCTCTGCCTCTCTCTCTCTCACTCTGTGACTATCATAAATAAATTTAAAAAAAAAACTAAAAAAAAGAAAAAAAAAAAGAAACAGCTAGTACTTTATTATTTTTAAGTGTTTATTATCGCGTTGTGGTTAGTTCCGGGCATACAACAGCAGTGAGACACACGTTTACTCTATGCCGGGCTCGCCTCCATCGCTGTTACATCGTTGCTGACTGTGTGCCCTGTGCTGCTGATGATACTTTACTCAAGACCACGTTGTTGTTCTGTTTCAGCCATCGGGATGATAGATGGTCGGATGACCACTATGAAAGAGAGAAAAGAGAAGTCGACTGGAACTTCCACAAAGACAGCTTTTTCTGCGACGTTCCGAGTGAGTGGCATCCCAGGTGAACAGCCCCTTGGGGCTCCTCGCGCTCAGAATGGAGCGCAATTAAATCCAGACCGGTGGGAAGACATGCTGGGCGCTGACACGGATAGCAGTGACTCGTAGTTTTACTTCCCAGGGTCAGTCGACCACTAAGCTGGATTTATTTGCCTGTAATAAAAGTCAATAAGAGATTTAGTTTAAAGGGACACAAAATATCTAATGAGATTTTTGATCTTGTCCCGAATTCCAAGTCATTTTAAATTTTTTACATTATTTAAAAAATATTGTCAGGTACATATTTTTGGATTGAACCCCTAAAATAATCTCCTATCTTAGAGAAATATACTTTTTAAGTCTTGTTTCATTCAGAGAGCATATATATATATATATTTTTAAAATACTTTATTTATTCATGAGAGACACAGAGAGAGAGAGAGGAGCAGAGACCCAGGCAGAGGGAGAAGCAGGCTCCATGCAGGGAGCCCGACGTGGGACTCCATCCTGGGACCCCGACGTGGGACTCCATCCTGGGACCCTGGGGTCACACCCTGGGTCTAAGGACGTGAGGACCTACAGCTTCTCCCCCAGTGAATCTTCACAGCAGTTCTGTTTTGAACTCAGCTCTTTAAAATCTGTTGAAAATGCCCCAAAATGTGTGCTTTCCTGTCCTGTTAGCTCTCTAGCAGGCCTCACCGGGCCTCTGATGCTTCTAGGCGTAGCTGAGCCTGCGGCACCCACAGCATCAGGCAGGCGCACAGTAGGAGGTCGGGGATGTTTTGTCTTGGTCCCGGGAAGGAGCACGTGTGGCTTTTTCTGCGCTTTTAGAAAATCTGAGCTCTGGTGAATGTCCAGGCTGCTGGGTCTGTCTCGGAGTGGCAGTGTGCATCCTGGACTGGCCTCCCTTGGCCAGTCCCCGCACAGGCCGGTTGGGGTCCCTGCAGTCCACATGCACACCCGACCCCTGGCCAGGGCTCTGCCTCAAGGGGGAGATGGCTGTTTCCATGGCCTTGATTTGCTCTTCGGAGTCCACATAGGATAACGGCCGTCGGGTGAAGAGTTCGCTGAAGGAAACCTCCTGGTGGTGAATAAAAGCTCGCGTGGTAAAGCTTTATTCACACGGTCACAGGTGGCCGCAGTGTCGGCACAACCAGGCGAACTCGTACGAAGTCCCCGGGGCGGACGGAGTGGAAGCGGCGCTGATGGCCCAGCGGTGTGTCCTTGGGTTCCCGCGCCTGAGACACGCGTGCCCACGATGGGGGGCGAGAGGGGCGGCGGGCTCCGCAGCCTGCTTCCGCGCCATCAGCGCAGTGTAGACCCTGGCCCCTCGGGTCCCGGCGGGTTGGTCTCAGTGCTTTTAAACTGACCCCCGCCGTCTGCCCCTGGCTGACGGCCGCGGAGAACAGCCCAGTGTGTCCTCCTTGGGCTTGTGCCGCGTCCTGGTGCCACGTCTCCCAAGTCCGGGTTCTCTCGGATCGCGGTTGCTATCCTGTCCTGGACAGCCGGCAAGCCCTAGGTGTCGTGGGCAGGAAGGAACCCCGCTGCCAGTGGCCTGTCCTGTGCTCCCCCAGTAGGGCTGCTCCTGGATGCTGAGTCTGATGACGGGAGTGGACAATTATGAAACTTTGTCTTTTCTTTTTCATGTCACCAGGTGACCGGTACTCCAGGGTAGTGTTTGCATCAGCCGGAGGGGACACGCTGTGGAGCTTACCTGCCATTAAGTCCATGTGCAGCGTGGATAACTCGAGGGTATGTAAAGTGACCCTGGCATGCGTCTCAGACAAACGAGCTGGCATTCGTGTTGGTCGCTTCCCTGCTGAGCCTGGTGAGCGCGGGCGGAGCGTGCTCGCTGGGGCCTCCGTCCTGGTCACCTGCGTGTGCGCCCCAGGATCCTGGAGCCCCTGTGTGGCCCCCGCGGACCCGCCCCCCCCAGCACAGCGCCCCCTCCTGTGTCCCACGCGGGTTTCCTCCCAGGGCAGCAGTTCAGACGCTGGCTCTCCTTTCCCGGGTGGTCTCTCCTCAGCTGGTTGCAGGGTTTCCCCCTGTGTCCTCGTCCCCGCAGCCTCTCTGGCGACCAGCAGGTCTTGGGGCAGGTTCAGGGCACGGGCGGGGAAGAGGACTTCCGGACGCCAGCGTCTGTAAGACGGGAGTCCCTTGCAGACAGAGGACGCGAGACGGTCCGTGGAGCCCGAGCGGTGGGGCCAGGGCCCCTGGAGAGCGCACTCTGCTGCCGCCGCCACCGCCACACCTGCCCACGCACAGCCACCAGGGAAGGAGGGCGCCGCGTGCCGGGCATGCATCCAGCGCGTGAGCTCACCAACAGCGGGAGACATGCTCGCACCCAGGCTGAGAGCTGGCCTGGCCCTGGTGCTGTTGTCTACACCGCACACGGGGCTCCTCGGGGGAGGCCGGGCTCCTGGCGGTCAGCGGGCTGGCTCCCCGGCTTCCCGGCTCCCGACACGACTCTCCAGCGGGAGGACTGTGTGTACCTCCCGCCATCAGGCCAGCCGGGTTTTCCGCACGCGCCATCTGCTCTTGGCTGCGCCCGCACAGACTCAGACCATCTGCAAACAAACCAAGTTCCTGGATCGCTGGCCAGCGTCTGCCTGTCGCGTCATCTCCTCGTCTGCAGCTGTCAGTTCGTCACCCGGAAGCTGGGACATGTTACGAGCCACGTGGTATGGACAGGAGGCCCGGAGCGAACACAGGGCCCCCTGCTCGGCAGCGCCCGCCCCCACGGGGTCCCGTCTTTGCAGGCGGTGCGGTGATGCCCGTCCCGCCCACCACGTGTCCCTTCTGTCCTGTGTCCTTGTGCCGTTTCCGCTCGGGGTCTTCCGGGAGTACTCACGGCCTAGAATGCGTAGCTGTTTGAGCCGCAGCTGACTGTGCAGTGCCCCTGGGCTCGCACGCACCCGGACCCTCACCCGTCCGCTGTGGGTCACATTGTGACATCCCGCGAAAGTCCTCAGCCGACGTCGGGGGTGGCCCTGAGCCTTTGTAGCCGCGTCTCAGGAGGTGGCAGGAGAACGTCGAGCAGCAGCTATTCCTGCAGGAAGTCAGCGCCATGACGTCCAAGTGCGTGGCTTCCCACTGGCCGTGCTCGGTGGCGTCTGCGAAGGGAGGACGGGCCGTTCCGCCCATGGGCTCCGCCAGGACCAGGGCCCTCAGCTCCAGTGTGCGGTTCCTGCGACAGCACGGCCGCACGCGGTCCTGCCCCGGGAATTGGAGGCACAGACGGGGAGGCCGGGCCCAGACGCAGCGCAACAGGCGAGCGAGCCAGGCAGCCTCCTGGCCACCGTGTCCTTTCACTCGCCGTTTCTGCTGGTTGCGCAGGGCAGCCGCTCCCCACAGGCCAGTCCTGGGGCCCCTCGGGGTCCGGCTCCACACCCGCTGAGTGTTTCTAGGACCTCGAGGCCGCTGGAAGCTCCCGGGCTCCTCAGTCCTGCCCTCATCGAGGTCCACACTCAGGCAGCGAGCTTCGCAGGAGGGGTCTGAGGTCACAGCGCCCGTGTACGGCGCGGGCTTCGGGGCCCCCAGCAGCGCCTGCGGGCCAGCCTGTGGCACGTGAGGATGGACGGGCCCTGTAGCAGGACTCGCTCTGTTCCCGTCCTGCTCTCAGCCTTCCGGGGAGGCTCCCCGTAGCCGGCAGTTTACAGGTTAAGGCGTCGTCTGAAGCTCTGCAGCCCCCCCGCCGCCCTGTCTGGCCCCTGCTCCCGCTGTTCCGCGACCTAAGCCCTGCGACCGTCCGGCATGGACGTGTGCTCGGCCCTGGCACAACCACGGAGTGACACAGCTCCCCACCCTGCACAACCCATGGCCGCCCCATCCCCTGAGCTGCGAGAAGTCACTTCCACTCCCCCTGCGGCGTGATCACGGATTCGTTCATCTCTCGAGCTGCATCCCCGTGGGTTCAGGCGCCGGCGTCCAGCTCGGGGCCACGGTGGCTGACTCCGTCCTTACTTCTGGGCCCGTCCGGGTCCTGGAGGACCGTTGGCCGGTCGCCCGTCGGCCGCCTCCACCTACAGACCGGGCCGGGCCCACGCTCGATGGCGCTCGGCAGGTGACCCGCCGTGGATCCACGTTTACCGTGTCACCGTTGAACCTTTGGCCAAACCACGCTCGCTCGCACGCAAACCCTGGTATCATCCGAGGCCCGTTGTCTCGGGCTGTGGCCAGCAGCCCTGCTCCCTTCACCGCCAGCACCTGGCTCCTGAGCCCTGGACGATGCCCCTCTGCACAACCGCAGCCCGTCCACCCTCGCTGCCCCTAACCGAGAGCCTCTGGCATCGGAGCCACCCACCCCCTTCCAGATGCAGCAGGCCAACGGCCGCTTCCCTGCGTCCCCGGAGTCGGCAGTGTGGACGCCTGCGCCCAGAGGCCACCAGAACCGATGACCCGTGTCACAAACACCAACTAACGGTGGCTCTTCAGAAACGAGCTGGCCGATCAGGCTGTTGGGGTGACACCTTGGTCCCCTTGGAATGATCGCCCTTTGGGCTCACTTGTCTTTACCATCCATGGAGATGCAGGCAGAGCGAGGCTCAGCCCCGCGGAGGAGACGCAGTCACCCCGGCTGCGGAGTCTCCTGCCTGGGGCAGCCAGGCGGGAGGAGGAGGAGGCTGAGCCTCACGCACACGCGTCCGGGTTGTGCGGCGTGGAGGCCCGGCCCCCCGTGGCCTTGGCGTCGTGTCTTGGTTTCCCTCCCGCCGTGGAGGAAAGGCTGCGTGCACCGTGCATGTGCTTTACCAGACGAGCTCGAAGGATGCGCACGTCGTTGGCTGCCAGTCAGTATCCATCTCACCTGCATGGACGGATGGGACTGGACGCCGCGGCTCGTTGTGCTCGTTGCTCAGGGAGCCCTTGGCTGTGGCCCCGCACACCCCAGACATCGGTGTCCGACGTCAGCCGGGGGCTCGCTGGCGCTCTTCTGGGCGACCATCTCCTTGGCTTCCCGCTAAGTTGGTTGCACTCGTGCCTTTGTCACCTGGAACCTCAGGCCAATGACTGGCGGTTTCGGGCCAAGGCAGCAGCTGGTGTCCTGTGCCCTTGAGCCCCGCAGGTGGAGGAGCGCGGGCCCCCCGTCCCTTCCTTTGCCCTGAAAGTGCCTTTGAAAAGGCTAGTCTCCTCGAGAGCTGCTGGTTTTACCTCCTCGTTAAGACCGAGGCTGCACTGGAGGTTTTTCGGGTGCTTTGCCGCCCAGAGGGACGTGCCAGGGGGGCCGTGGGGGGAGGCTCAGGGGAGGCCGTGCACCTGCCCCCCCCCGCAGGCCTTAAACGCTGGTGTCCGCATGTCTCTCTCTGCAGATCAGAGCCCACCCGCAGTTCAGCGACCTGTGCCAGAGGACCACGGCGGCGTCCTGCTGCCCCAGCTGGACGCTGGGCAACTACATCGCCATCCTAAACAACAGGTCGTCCTGCCAGCAGATCGTAGAGCGGGACGTGTCGCACACGCTGAAGCTGCTGCGGGCCTGTGCCAAGCACTACCGCAACGGCACACTGCAGCCCGACTGCTGGGACGCAGGCGCCCGCAGGAAGGGCCAGCTCAAGTGCAGCGGCGTGCCCCGCAAGTGCGTCAAGTACAATGCCGTGTACCAGATCCTGCACTTCCTGGTGGACAAGGACTTCCTGGCCCCGAAGGCGCCCGCCACGCCTGCCGCGCCTGCGCTGAGGTACAGCATGCTCTTCTCTCCCACGGAGAAGGGGGAGAGCATGATGGACATCTACCTGGACAACTTCGAGAACTGGAACGGCTCCGACGGGGTGACCGCCGTGGCCGGGATCGAGTTCGGCATCAAGCACAGCCTGTTCCAGGACTACCTCCTGACGGACACGGCCTACCCGGCCATCGCGGTGCTGCTGGTGCTGCTGGTCATGTGCGCCTACACCAGGTCCCTGTTCATCACCCTGATGACCATGTTTGCCGTCATCAGCTCGCTGATCGTGTCCTACTTCCTCTACCGCGTGGTGTTCAACTTCGAGTTCTTCCCGTTCATGAACCTGACGGCGCTGGTCATCCTGGTCGGCATCGGTGCGGACGACGCCTTCGTCCTGTGCGATGTGTGGAGCTATGCCAAGTGCGACAGGCCGCACGCGGCGACTGCGGAGACGGTGGGCGTCACCCTGCAGCACGCGGCGCTGTCCATGTTCGTCACCAGCTTCACCACGGCCGCCGCCTTCTACGCCAACTACGTGAGCAACATCACCGCCATCCGGTGCTTCGGGGTGTACGCGGGCACGGCCATCCTGGTGAACTACGTGCTCATGGTCACGTGGCTGCCAGCCGTGGTCGTCCTGCATGAGCGCTACCTCCTCAACCTGTTCAGCTGCTTCCGGAAGCCGCAGCCGCAGGTGTACGACAGCAAGAGCTGCTGGACGACCGCCCGCCGGAGGTGCCACAGGGCGCTGCTCGCAGCCTCCGAAGCCTCTCGTGTCTTTTTTGAGAAGGTACTGCCGTGCGTTGTCATCAAGCTCCGCTACCTTTGGCTGCTGTGGTTCCTGGCCCTGAGCGTGGGCGGGGCCTACGTGGTGTGCGTGAACCCCAAGATGAAGCTGCCCTCACTCGAGCTGTCCGAGTTCCAGCTGTTCAGGCCCTCACACCCCTTCGAGCGCTACGACGCCGAGTACAAGAAGCTCTTCATGTTCGAGCGCGTCCACCGTGGGGAGGAGCTGCACATGCCCATCACGGTGGTGTGGGGGGTGTCCCCGGAGGACAACGGCGATCCCCTGAACCCCAAGAGCAAAGGCAAGCTGGTGTTGGATGGAAACTTTAACATTGCCAGCCCTGCCTCCCAGCTCTGGATCCTGCGCTTCTGCCAGAAGCTGAGAAACCAGACCTTCTTCCACCAGACGGACGAGCAGGACTTCACGAGCTGCTTCATTGAGACGTTCAAGCAGTGGATGGAGAACCAGGACTGCGACGAGCCCGCGCTCTACCTCTGCTGCCGGCGCTGGAGCTTCCCCTACAAGCAGGAGATCTTCGAGCTGTGCATGAAGAGGGCCATCATGGAGCTGGAGAGGAGCACCGGCTACCACCTGGACAGCAAGACGCCGGGGCCGAGGTTCGACATCAACGACACCATCCGGGCCGTGGTGCTGGAGTTCCAGAGCACCTACGTCTTCACGCTGGCCTACGAGAGGATGCACCAGTTCTACCAGGAGGTGGACGCCTGGATCTCCCGGGAGCTGAGCTCGGCGCCCGAGGGCCTCAGCAACGGCTGGTTCGTCAGCAGCCTGGAGTTCTACGACCTGCAGGACAGCCTCTCCGACGGCACGCTCATCGCCATGGGGCTGTCGGTGGCCGTGGCCTTCAGCGTCATGCTGCTCACCACGTGGAACGTCGTCATAAGCCTGTACGCCATCGTTTCCATCGCCGGGACCATATTCGTCACCGTCGGCTCTCTGGTCCTGCTGGGGTGGGAGCTCAACGTGCTGGAGTCGGTCATCATCTCGGTGGCTGTCGGCCTGTCCGTCGACTTCGCCGTCCACTACGGGGTGGCCTACCGGCTGGCCCCGCACACCAACCGGGAGGGGAAGGTGATCTTCTCCCTGAGCCGCATGGGATCTGCCATCGCCATGGCCGCCCTGACCACCTTCGTGGCGGGGGCCATGATGATGCCGTCCACGGTTCTGGCCTACACGCAGCTCGGCACCTTCATGATGCTCATCATGGGCGTCAGCTGGGCCTTCGCCACCTTCTTTTTCCAGTGCATCTGCCGGTGCCTCGGGCCCCAGGGCACCTGCGGCCAGATTCCCCTCCCCAGGAAGCTCCGGTGCGGCGCCTTCTCCCATGGCTTGTCTGCAACGCCCGGAGACAAGGCACCGAGCGGCTCCCGTGCCGGGAATGCCTACCACGTGGCTCCCAGGGCCCCGAGGTCCGAGGCGGAGCGGGAGTTCTACGAGCTGGAGCCCCTGGCCTCGCGTGGCTGCGCCGCCCCGGGGAAGGCGGCCTACGAGGAGCCGCACGTGTGCTCCGAGGCCTTCAGCGGCCAGGCAAAGGCCCTGGGGCTGCCCGCGCATGCGGCCTTCAGCCCCAGCGCCAGGGGCGAAGCAGGCCCGGCCCCTCTGCAGCCCTCGCTCGAGCAGCACCCCGCGTGCGCCTTCCTCTCCCTGAGGCAGAGGTGTAGCTGCGCCAACGCGTTCCAACACTGGAAACCCGGCCCGCTCGCCTCCCCGTGGCCCGGCGACGGCCTGTGCCCCCGCTGTGCCGCCGCCGCCAGCAGCTTGGCGCACGTGCAGCCCGTCGTGCGCCCGGTCCCCGAAGGCCTGGTGTGTGCCGTCCCGCGTGTCCACCACTGCCCC
Organism: Vulpes lagopus; assembly: GCF_018345385.1. Taxonomy (NCBI): domain Eukaryota; kingdom Metazoa; phylum Chordata; class Mammalia; order Carnivora; family Canidae; genus Vulpes; species Vulpes lagopus. Next base: position 25,479,424 of record NC_054834.1, read on the forward strand.
TGCCTGCAGGGCAGAGCCACGCGAGCCGGGCTGCAGCGCCCTGCGCCCCCCAGCCTCCCGCTGCCGCCGCGCCTCCAGGGCCGGGAGGAGCCTGGGGCGCAGGCAGGGGACCCCACCTCCACTGTCCGCAGGAGCCCCGGGTCTTCCCGGAGAGCGTGCTGCGATCCCGACAGGAGCCAGAGGGGACCGTGCGGGGACAGTGCCGTGGGGGGCTCGGGGGGCGGCCCGGGGCCGGGGGCTGCGGCAGACGAGGAAGCAAGGCACGCGGAGCCGCGCCTGTCACAGGACCCGGAACACCGGAGCCCCAGTGGGCCCAAGTGGGTGCATAGCCACGTCACAGGGGATGCCCGGTGCCGCCCCGACACCCATCACAGCTGTGGCCGAGGGACGTGCGGTTCCGGGGACCCGCAGATGCCACACGGCGAGGCCAGCGCGCCCCCAGCGCCGACACACTCGGAACTTGAGGGTGAAAGTTTGTTAATAAAAACACTTTAATAAATACAGTATCACGTTCAGAGCCGGTGCCTCTCCATGGTTCTTTGAAATGGGAAGTAAAAGCCAGAGGTTTGGAAAGGGGCCCCCGGGACGCAGGGGCTTCACGCTGAGGATCTCGGGGTAGTTTCCGGCTCTGCAGCAACAAAGTCATGCATGTGACGAGCATCGGCTGAGGACTGGCTTTGATATTTCCAGAAAGTGCCAAGTTCTAACGTGTGGTCTCTTTCACCTCGAGGCGGCCTGACCCAGGGCCTGAGCGCAGGCGTGGCCGATCCAGCGGCCGCCCAGTGGGGCCCAGGCCGCCCAGCGGCCTCCTTTAGGGGTTGGCTGGAGCCTCGTTTAGGGATTAATTCCCGCGTCTGTGAACTCGGCCCGTTACCCGGGGTGCCCTCCCCTGCCACGTGCGTCATCCATGAGGCCACACGCGTGTTGATGCCCAGAGGGAGCAGCCCCAGTGCTTGCTGGGGTCAGGCAGTGTGGACGGGTGGGGGGATGGTGAAAGAGGGGGATGGGTGAGGGTGGGGTGGGGGACATGGGTGGGGGATGGGCGAAGGAGGGGGATGGGTGCGAGGGGGAGGACAACTGCGGGGGTGACGGCTGGGGGGGCAGGTGGGTGCAGGGGGATGGGCACGGGAGGAGCCGGGGAGGGTGGGCAGGGGAGGAATATGGGGGAGGGGGAGGGCATGATGGCGGGGGTGGGGATAGATGGGCATGGGGGATGGGCACAGGGGGAGCAGGGGAGGGTGGGGGGACAGTGGGTGGGGGGGAGATGGGCAAAGGAGGGGGGATGGGTGCAGGGGAGGGGGGAGGGCGGTGGGGGTGGGTGGAGAGATGGGCAAGGGGGGATAGGCTTGAGGAGGGGGAGCAGGGGACGGTGGGCAGGGAATGGGTGGAGGGGGAAGGGGAGGGGGGATGAGTGCAGGTGAGAGGAGGACAACGGTGGGGTGACAGCAGGGGGACAGGTGGGTGCGGGGGGATGGGCACAGGGGGAGCGGGGGAGGGTGGGCAGGGGGGAGGAGGAGGATGGGGGAGGGGGAGGGCGTGATGGTGGGGATGAGGATAGATGGGTGCAGGGGATGGGCACAGGGGGAGCAGGGGAGGGTGGAGGGAGGAGGCAGGGAATGGGTGAAGGGGGGAGGGTGGCGGGGGTGAAGCAGAGGTGAAGGCAGGGCGGGGGGTGGTGCATGTGGGTGCAGGAGGGCGACCTGTGCTGACTCAGGGTCACGGTGCCGACGGTGGACAGCCCCACAGCTGCAGGGCTGGGACCCGGGACATGCACAGAGGGAGCGAGGACACCTGTTGTTGCGTCCCCCAAGGGTCCCGATGTCACCGAGTGCCAGAACTCGGAGGTCGTCCCCTGCGGTCCCAGCACAGGCACCGCCTCCCACTGTGGCCCTGGGAGCGGGGCTGGTCCTGCCCTGGCGGCAGGCGTCGTCCCCCCAGAGCCCGGGACGCAGGTCAGAACATGTTCTCGCCCCCGGGCCACAGCGAGGCCACGGCGAGGGTGCCGGGGGCACAGCGCACAGAGCTCTGCAGACAGGCCGTGGGGTCCCCACGCGCAGCCCTGGGGCACGGACTCGGTGCTGCTGGTCGCCTGCCCTCCACCCTCCGCCAGGCGAGCACGCGGCAGGAACCAGGGCGCCATTCAAAACCGCATGTCCCATTAGCGACCCCAACTGCCGCGACGCCCCGCGCCCAGGTCTGCCCATGTCCGGGGGGGTGGCTTGTCTACAGCCGGAGCTAAGCGTGGGACGTGAAGTGGGCGCCACCGTTCGCCGCTGCAGGGCCCTGGGCCCCGACCTGCTGGGAGGCAGGCAGGGTCACGGGGTGCAGGTGAGGGGGCGGCTGCCCCTGCCCCGACCCGGGCAGCAGCCGGGGAGGAACGCTCAGCCACAAGCCGCCTCTGCTGGGTTCCAGGGCCACGTCCGTGCCAGGTGCTCGGCCTGCGTGCGGACCAGCAACGGGGCCTCCAGAGGCCGCCCTCGGGGCACAGACAGGGCAAGACCCCCGGGGCCAGCCACAATCCGGCAGGACCCGGGGGTGGGGCCCGAGGAGCTCACGCCAGGCCCACCGCCGCCACCGTGTGACGAGTCTGCAGCCTCGGGGCAGCCGACGGCTGGGCCAAGCTCCGGAGTGACTCCCGGGTGCAGAAGGTGCAGGTGCGGGGACAGCTGTCCGCGCCCCAGGCCGGGCCCTCCCGGCGTTGTCCCCGCCTTGACTGCACCCTCCGCCCCCCCAGCCCGGGCCTGGGCTCTCCTCCCTCCTGGGAGCTGCGCTGTGGCCGCCCTTGGGAGAGGCTGTCCGGGCAGGAGTCATCACGGAGGGACTTGGGGATCCAGATCTGACCGCGGGGACCCTGTCCTGGGAGGGCAGACGAGTCGGCGGGACCATCGTGGCCAAGGCTTGGGGCCTCTGGGAGGGGCTCCTGGCCATCGGGCAAGCAAGGCAGACGCCCCTGCAGTGCTTCTGTGGTGCAGACCCCTAGGGAGCCAGCGAGGCCGCCTGGGGATGCCGTGGGCTGGGAGGGGCTGTGGGCCGGGGCGTGGGCTCCAGCTCCAGGGGAGTCCCTGCCGCCCGTCCTATCCCGTCCAGGGCCTGGCAGCTCCGGGGCCCGGGAACCTCCAGGACGTTGACCCCGTCCCCGAGAATTCAGCTGTTTTCCCTGAGTCGTGTCCCTGGGAACAGCTCCCGTGGGCCGATCCCTGCGCCTTGGACGCCAGCAGCCCACGCCCAAGAAAGCCTCCTCTGAGAGCCTGGCCCGCCTCCCGGCTCTGCGTGGTCCCCGCATCGGGCCCCACATGTCGCGTCCACACTGCTCCTTTGTTCCCTGGGTCCGGGAGCGCGAGGCCCCAGGCCCGGGCTGGGCAGGCTGGCCGACTGGCCCCCGGGGCTGGGCATCGCTGGGGCTACGACCCCACAGTCCCCGGCCCCGGGGGCAGCTGGTGCCCGAGGTCTGACCCCAAGCAAGCTTTTAATGCCCGTTCCTGATGTCTTGAGGCCAAACGCCTGAGAGCTGTCAGGTGATGGAGTCGGCTTCTCCCGCGGCTCCTGGGGGTCGTCGCCAACACCCCCTGCCCGCTGGGCCCCCGGATCCCAACACGTGCCCTCCCTCACCCGCTGGCCCCGGACCCCACAGCCCACACCTGCTCCAGCGGCCGGCTCATTCCTGCACCTCCCGCGACAGAGTCTCTGGGTCCTTCTTTATTTCCTGACTTCGTGGAGGTGTTCACGTGCATGGTGTGGAGCGGTGGCCTATCGGGACATCACGTGCCCCAGCTGCACCGAGGGGCACGCTCCAGGGGCAGGGGCCGCAGCCGGCGGGCGGCGCTCAGCGGTCAGCAGCAGCCCTTGCGGAAGGCGACAGCCCACCCGCGGGAGGACATCTTCACAGAGAGAAGCACCCAGGGGACCAACATCCCGGGACGGGGACGGGGACGCGGTGCGGAGCTGCGGTGAGGGGCCGGATCTGCCGCCGAGGCGGCACGGAGCTTCCGGGCTTGTCCCCGGCAGGCGGGCTTCCAAGCGGCGGGAGGCCTCGCTCGAGCTGACCCCTGGCGTCTAACATCTGAGGCCGTGTTGGGATCGGAAGCGGCCGGGTGCGCGGTCCGGGTGCCCGAGAGCAGAGCGGAGCCACCCAGACACCCCGTCAGGGGTCAGCTGCTCACTCGTCTCCCCGTCGCCCTGACTCCTCGCGCCTCCTCTGCCCCGGAACCGTCGCCGTCCCCACGCCTCGTGTCCTGCATCCCCATGAGCCCAGCCTGAGCAGCCGTGTCCTCGCCGCTCGCCACTCTGCACGCGCTGCCACACCCTGGGGCCCCCACCGTCTGTATTTTGAGGGATGCCGTCCGGTAATGTCGCTCAAAACATCTTCCCCGGAAACCAGAGTCTTGTCTCTCGGGGGAGGCTCCACCGTCGGGGGCTTGTCTCCCGCCACCGGCTTGTCCCCAACATCGGGCTCCTTCTGTTCCTGTAAACGGCGGGACGTGCTCTGCTGCCCCTTCTTGGCTCATATTTAGAAACACACTTAACTTCTGCACGTTGGGCTCCCGTCCTGGGGCTGCTGGATCCTGCTGGGCTGTCTGCGCGAAATTCCGCGGACGTCACCCGTGGCATCGTGCGTGTCCCTACGGAGCGCCGCCTCCGCCCGGTTATGATGATGGTCGTCGCCGCCCGAGGGTCGCTGCCCTGTCCTGCCTGCGGTGCCACCTGGACAACCACCCACGGACCTCGAGGTCTGACTGCCCCCCGCCCACCATGACCCCAGCAGGACCCACGGCACACGTACCTGTGCCGCGTGGGGCCTGAGGCTGTGTGTGGGGGGGGCCGGCTCGGCCACTGCTCCACACTCTTCCTCCCTGCTTGGGGGACATGGGGGAGCGAGCAGGGGAGCCCGGGCCTGGCTCGGAGCGTCTGTGTCATGGCAGGAGGCCGCACGTGCCCAGAGGCCCCGGGGTGACCACGGGACGGGGCTCGCTGGGTATGAGGCTGCCCTCAACACGGGGACACGCAGGTGGCCTCCCAGAGGCCATGCTGGCTTCTGTCCCGTCAGGGCCGCCGGACACCTGAGTCCCCGTGACTTGCGTTTTCTTGGGAGCGCCGGCTGCCGCGCAGGCGTGTCTGGAGCCCGCGCTCTAACAGACGGGGCTTGTCGTGTGTCCTGAGGTCCCGCGAGGTCGTTCCCGGTCAGGAGGGCCCCCCGGCGAGTGTCCACCCGGCAGGTTCCCAGGTGCAGAGACACAGGAGACGCACCTGCTGTCCCCCGCGCCGGGGCTACTGTGCTGGGAACACAGGCAGGGGAGGGACGCCCAGGACGGTCCTTCTGAGAATCAGCCTCCGGGTGGGGCTGCCCCACGCGGCACAGCCTGTGTGAGGCCCCGACGGGCCCAGGGCTGCGGTGATGGGCGCTTCCACCCGCGCCCGTCACCGCGTGGGCTGTCCCCGGGCAGCGCCGGCTTCCCTGCTGTCCCTGTTGCCCCAGCGGGGGCGCCCCCCTCCCTGGGGAGCTACGCAGGTGAGCCCCTCCCTGCCGGGGCACCTGCTGCGGGGAGGGCCGGCCCCAGGCCTGTGGCCGCGGCTGCACGCTCAGCTCTACTGAGCCCACCTCTCCCATCAGCAGGTGACAGTGGCCGGGGTGGGGGTGGGGGCGGGGGGACGTCGGGCGGCGTCTGAGTTTGGTTGTCGCACTGGCCTCGGGTCGCAGGGGCCGGCGCTGGCGCCAGGTGAGGCTGAGAGCACTCCATGCACAGCTCACCCCCCTCAGCCCCCCGGGGTTGCTGGAAATGAGTGATTTCTGTGCGTGTGGCACGCGCGGCCCAAGCCGCTGCCGCTGTGGCTGCAGGGACCCCACAGCCACAAGTCCTGGCAGCAGCTGCTTGGGGCGGGGGACGCGCTCCAGGTCGGGAAGGCCGCCTTTCTCTTTTTCCTTTTCACAAAGTGGATTGTTACTGCGGGCCACGGGGTTCTCAGGTGGTTCCTTAACCTCCTTAACCGTGAGGAGTTCCTGAAGGCCGCGGGGAAGCGCTCGCTGAAAAGTAAAGGAGGTCAGGAGAGAGGACGCGGCCCGCGTGTCACATGGACGGACGGACGCTTCGCTGACGACCCTTCCCTCCAGCAAGAGCCCACCAGAATCCATCAGAAGCTGAAGTGCTGGCGCCGCGATTTCCTGGTGAGGAAGCCACGAGCCGAGGGGGGGGGGGGGGCAGGCACCGTCTCAGGAGCCAGTAGGCTGCTCCCAACGACACACACAAAACCCGCGGCTCCTCCCATGGGGCGAGGGGCGAGGGCACCATGGCTCAGGGCCCCACAGGCCGCAGGCCCCACGTGCTCACCGCGCCGACGGACACACGGACTCCGATCCCGGGCTCTGAGCAGCTCACGGATTCCCACTCGGAGTTTGAAAGTTGCTGTGTGGGCGCGGGGCCCACGTTTCCTGCCACCGTGACTCAGTTTCCCTCCTGGTTCGCCCAGCCCACACACGGCTGAGGGACAGGCCCATGTCCGCCCCGAGTGGAGAAGCTCCTGGAGCGAGTTGGGTGTGTGCACCTCATGCTTCCCGGGGGCGCATGCGCTGCGGGCTGCGGGGTGGGGGGCTGCGTCCAGGTCACGCTGCCAGGCGGGGGTGAGGGATGCGGTGAGGGACAGGGGTGGATGGAGGGGAACCGGGGGCGGGCAGCTCTGGATGAGACATGGAGCCCATGCCTGTGGCGGGGGGAGGGCTGGTGCTGAATCCCCCCAGAGCACAGCTCCCCCTCCCCCCGGGCCGCAGTGTCCCTTGGCCTTGGTGCCCCCGAGACTCTCCCCAGCCGCAGCCCCTCACAACTGCCCCAAGGTTGCCCTGCCCATGGGGCTGCTCACGTCCCCCTCCCCCTCCCCCACACACCCCCAGCCACCCCCACCCACGCACCGCAGCGCATGGAGCCCTTATGGTTACTTGGGTCCTGATTTCCTCGCACCAGAGGCACAGTTGGCGCAGGAAGGCACAGCCTCCGTGCTGGAGGTGGGCGGCCTTGGGGGCAGCGGGGTCCCCCCCTCCCTCCTCCCGTCTTGCTTTCGGAGGTAGCCTTGGGCTCTTGAAGACGAGCCGGAGAGAGGAAGGACATCCAGGCAGGCCGGTGACCGGCTGTGTCCAGGGGCTTCCGTGCCGCGGGGTGCGAGGTCGAGGTCCTGCCCCAAGCGGCGGGCACGGCAAGGATGGGGTCCTGTCGCACGTGGGCCTCGGGCAGTGTCTGCCGTCACAGTCACGCCCGGGCACCCGGCGTCTGGGCTCCAGTGGGTGTCGGGGTCCTTCCAGGGTCTGCACGTCACCAAGTAATCCACCTGCTTGCATTTAACTTCTCTTGCTGAGCGACTGACGTAAAGGCCGTTCCCCACCAGAGGGTCTCGGACACTAAAGTGACTAGAAGTCCTGTCCTAAGGGGGACATGGATGTGGGGTGGGGGGACGTGGACACAGGGTGGGGGGACAGACATGGGGTGAGGGGGACATGTACACAGAGTGGGGAGGGACATGGACATGGGGTGGGGGCGGACAGGCCGGGGGGGCAGGGGGACACAGGGCAGGGGGATCGAGATACATGGAAGAAGAGAAGCAGAACCCATGAGTGTCCAGCCCCGAGGTGGCAGGCTGGATGCACTGAGGGCCATCCCGCCCCCCAGGCAGCAGGAGCCATTCTGGCTCATGGGTCTCCTTGAGGTGCCACAAGGACGGGGGAGGGAACGGGGGCAGAGGGGTTCTGGAGACCAGTGTCTGGGAGGTGAGGTGATGCCTACACATGCTGCCCTGGGGGGACCGGACATGGGGTGCCCGCCTCTTCCTGCAGAAGGCCTGGCAGTGCACGACCGCCACAGACCCTGAGGGCGGAGCTGGAGCAGAATGGCATGTGGCGCCGTCAGGAGGGCTGGGCTCTGTCCATCCGGCTGGTGGCCGCGTAGATGCCTCCCTGCTCTGGCCGCCAGCTTCTCCGTGAGGCCGGGCGGGGCCCGGGGGTGCAGGGCAGCAGAACAGGGCAGCCTCAGAAGGCCGGGCACCGCTGCGGCAGGATGGGGACAGGTCGGGACTGGGCTACGGACGGCCAGCGAGAGGCGCTGGAGGCCTCAGCCCTTGGGACTGCCATTGCAGCATGGGACTGGCATCCCCACGGACGACGCGGAACCCCCAGACCCTCGTAGGGCCGGGCATGGAACTGGCGCCGTGGGTTCCGCCGCAGGCGGTGGGGCCGGGAAGGAAGAGGCAGGCGGCACGTGTGCACAGGGGGGCAGCCGTCAGAGGCTGTGGGGTCGGTCTGTGTCCCACACGGGGGCCCCGGTCCCGTGTCAGGAGGCGATGCGTTTGCCCTCCGGTGTGAGATGCAGCCCCCACGAAGCGCAGGTCCTTCCGGGTCCGTGAGCCCGGCCCTCAGCCCCCGATACCTGGTGCTCGAGCAGCTGCTGGGCCTCCCCGCCCCCCACGCGGCCCCTTGATCGGCACCCGGGACGCCGCAGCCCCCGACCCGACACCCTGCCTGACCCAAGTCAGCGACATTTAGTGTCTGGCGCGTCCTGGCCATCTTCAGTCGCAGGACAGCTGCTGGCTGCTGTGGACGCTTGGACTGGCAGAGACACCCCCACCGGCCCAGGCGCCCAGGTCCCAGTTGGTTGGTGGGTGAATTGGCTCGCTGTGCCTTGGTGGGACTCGCGCCAGGGAAGGGACACTGACCTGTTTGCTCGGCCTTCCCATGGAGACGGGGTGCAGAGGGCACACGGCTCTGGCCCAGCACCCGCGGTTCTCCCACCTGCTCTCACCCTGTTCCCTTGGGGAGGACCTGGCTGGGGCCCCACCGTCAGGCAAGGAGACCAGACCTGGGGCGGCCCGTTGCCCCGGAGCAGCACACAGCCGCAGGCCGGCTGGCCTTGACCCCCGGCAAAGGAACGTGTCTCACTGGTCCCTCTGCAGGAGGAGCCGCCCTCCCTCCCACCCCAGAGGGAGGCCGGGGGCTCCTCCCTGTGGAAGGTGCGATTTGGGGTCAGCTCTGACTTTCCCCTTCCCCCCCTCCCAGGAGGTGATGCTTTCTGTTCCGTAGCCTAGAACTCCTGACACAAGGGGCGGAGGAACTAGAATATTCCTGAGTCCTTGCCTGCAGCCTCCCCATGCAGACAGCTGCCGGCAGGGCTCCCGCAGCCTGGCCTGCGCCCCCTGCCACCTGGGGTCTCCCCCTGGTATGTTGCCCGGCCCTGCCCAACCAGCATGGCTTTCCCACGGGGCCAGTGTGGGAGCACACTTGCATGGTGTGTGTGTGTGTGTCTCTCTCTGTCCTGGGTGTGTCTGTGTGTCTGTCTGTGTGTCTTTGTGTCTGTCCTGTGTCTTTTTCTGTCTCTCTGCTTCTGTCTCTGTGTCTCTCTGTCTGTCTCTCTGTCTGTCTCTCTGTCTGTGTCTCTGTCTCTCTGTCTCTGTCTCTATCTCTGTCTCTGTCTCTCTGTCTCTCTCTGATCTCTCTCTCTGTCTCTGTCTCTGTCTCGCGCACGCGCTGTGAGGCCCACGGCCCGCAGTCGCTTGGTTGCGGAGGCCAAGGAGGGGGTCCCGTGACGTCAGCGGCCCCGCAGTTCCCCGGGCGCCCCCGCTCTGGGAGGGGTGGAGAGAGCCCGGCTGGGCGGAGCGGGGCCGGGGCTGCAGCGCCATCTGGGGGCGGCGCGGGGAGCGGCCGCGGGCGGGGGTGGGGGGTGTCCCGGGTCCCAGGTCCGGGGCTGCAGAGGGGAGGCCGCACCGCGGGGAGCACAGCCCGCCCCGCCCCCCCCCAGGGCCCGGCCTCCCCCTCCCCGGGTCGGGCTCCAGGCTGAGCCCCGGAACCTGCAGCCACGACTGCGGGGCCCCTTCCTGCCCCCAGCCTGGGCCAGGCCCCCCCTCCCCCCCTTCCCCTGCCGTTGGTCTGTCTGCGTGTGGCCCCTCTCCCAAGGACACCCGTCAAGGTCACCCTGCAAGGAGACAAGGGCCCACAGCGAAGCATGGCTCTGCCCGGGGCCCCGCTGCAGTCGGGGGCGGGGGGCTGAAGCCAGGGGCAGCCTGGGGGCCTGGGGGTGCGGAGCCACGCTGAGGGACGGGGGACCCTGAGCAGGGACACCAGGCCGCAGGGCAGGGTCTTCCCAGGAACCTTCCCGCAGGGCTGCCCGGCTTGTCCCCAGGCAGGAGTTAGGGCCCTGGGGGAAGCAGAGCCCCAGGGTCACAGAGGGGGGCTCGAGGGCAAGCGCTGTGGGGGCCCCGAGGTCCCAGCAGATCCAGACCCCTCCCGCCTCCCCAGGCAGCACCCGGCCGGTCCACGCACCTGAGCTCCCGCCCTTGTGGCCCCTGCACTGCAGAGGGCGGCCTCTCCCCTCCGCCCATCCCCGGGCACGGGGGGCACCCACTGCCCACAGCAGGTGCTCAAAGCCCAGTTCTGGAGGCCGCGGGCCCCCGGAGGCCAGGCCACCGCGTCCCCCCACGCCGGGCCCCCAGGATGCACGGGTCCTGAATGCAGACGGACGTGGGACCCTCACATGGCATGTCCTGGGCTTCCCAGCAGCCGCCCTGCAGCATCTCCCCCCGGGGAATTCCGGGCATGGAGGTGACGAGAAGAGCCCCCGCGCGGGGAGGAGGGTGGTGGCCGAGGCGTCTGGCGCCAGAGGCAGATCCTAACCAGGCAGCTGTTCTCTTCAGGGGCCGGAGTGGAGTTTGCCTATTTGCGCCTCACAATCTTCCCACTCAATAAACTCCGCGTGACGGGGATGCTAACGGCTTCAGAGTCACGTGTCAAGGTGGATGGCGCGCTCAGGGGACAGCGGCTCTGCCTCCCGCACCTGCCACCGTCCAGGCCCTGCAGGGGACTCCGCAGTGCAGACCCGGGACCGAGGGCTGGCACCGGAGCAGGGCCCCCCAGGGGCCCCCAGGGACCGACGGCACTGCAGAGACTGGGCGCGGGTGGGGGACACCCTGTGAGGCTGTTCCTGGGATCCCGCAGGGCACTGCGACCTTGGTGCAGAGCTGGCGCCACGCATGCCCTGCCCTGCCCATGTCAGGACCTGGAGGCGGGCGGCCGTGGGCCTGATGGCGGGAGAGCCTGCACCCCTGTGTGCTTCATGCAGCGTGGACCCGAAGCCCGACCTCCTCTGTGCCTCCCACCCCACGAACCGGGTTCCTCGGTGGACCCCTAACACGGGGGGAGCGAAGCGCGTCCTCCAGCCGGCCCAGGTCAGCACCGTAGCCGACTCCACGGAGGGGAGGCCGAGGCTCCAGGACGCTGGTCCCATCCGAGGAGCGCAGACGGCACAGGCAGGCGTGTGGCTGCAGGGCTCTGCTCCCCCCACCCCTGCACGCAGCTCCTGTGGATGGGTCGGCCCTGCGCCCGGCCTCACACTCGCCCACAGAATCGTCCAGGTCGTCACCGGAGCTGCGCTCTTGCTTCCAAACCCCACGTGCAGTACCTCCTGGTCCTTGCTGTATGGCGGGGGGGGGGGGGGGGGGGGCGGCTCACACTGGAGCTGAGGCCCTAGCCCGTGCCCTAACCAGCACCCTAACTCATGTCCTAGCCTGCATCCTAGCCCGTGCCCTAGCCCGCGCCCTAACCAGCGCCCACCAGCGCCCTAGCCAGCACCCTAGCCCATGCCCTAGCCCACTCCCTAGCCCACACCCTAACCAACACCCTAACCAGCACACCAGCCAGCATCCTAGCCCATGCCCTAACCAGCACTCTAACCAGTGCCCTAACCAGCGCCCTAACCAGGCCAGGCCTGGCTTTCCTTGTTCGCTTGTCCTCACGGTTCGCCCCAGGATGTCGCGGCGCCGTCGTGTAGTGGGTGCTCCAGGTGTGCTCCGGGGCGTCAGAGCCGCTGGCGTCTGGTGTCCAGCCTCCCAGCCATGACCGTCCGTGCCCTCAGGTGCATCTGCCCTGAACCACGGGCAGTCGTCTGCGGCGTCAGCGAAGGGGAGAGCAGGGCCTCGGGTCTTTGGAGGCGGCTCGGACGCTCTCTTCGTTTTCTTCCTCTTTGAGGCTTGTTTTTAACGACGGGGCCGTTGGCAGCACCCCAGAAGCCTTGTAGCGGGCATCTTGGGGTCGGTCTGCTTACACTCGGGGGGGCCGGGGGGACCGTCGGAGTCGCTGCACCGCGACCGGCCGCGTCCCTCTGAGCTGCGGGTTGCCGGCCCAGCATTGCCGAGTCTGCAGTTCACGGCCCCGCGGGGGGCGAGCGTGGTTCCTTCCGCGTCCAAGCGCGTGCCGACCTCCCGTCCGCCGAGAGCAGCTGAGGCCACGTGAGCTCGCTCTCTCCCGCACGTGCTTCACTTCGCACGGACCCCGAAGCGCAATGCTTCAAGGACAATCTCCACGAAAGTGCGGTGCTGCTAACGCGGGGGAGCTCACGGTTCCTTGGTGTTGGCGGGGACGCCGGGGATGCTGCCGCCCGCTCCTTGCACACTTGGGCCACGAGGACTGAGCGCTCTCTCCGGGAAGAGTCTACACGGCTTACCCGTCCCAGCTGAGACTAATAAGCAAGATGAAGCTGCACATGCACTCATCCTACGTTGTGTGAAGGGACCGACAGAAGTTTTTCCAAAACGTGTAGAGGGAGGCGCCTGGCGGCCAGGGCACACCTGCTACGTGCTCGCGGGACAGGGACAGGCGTTCATGCGGAACAGCTCGTGTGCTTACCTCAGCAGCATCTGAGCTCGCGGCCCCTGGTGCGGCCCTGAGTGTGGCGCATGCTCCCGGCCCCACGTCCCCCGAGCTCGCCCGCTGTGCCCCTGGCGCCTCCTCTAGGTCTCTCCACGCCTTGGGCACAGCACACCCTCAAGTCTCTTCCGTCTACAGCAGAACCAAAACCTGTTCCTGCGTCTCCCTTCTAACATGTGTCTCCCCTGCCGTCTGCAGCCCGGCTGCCTCTGAGCCGTCTACACTGCCTGTCTCCTCCCTCTGGTGCTGCTCATTCCCCAGACAGCTGCCGTGTGGCTCCCGACACTGCTGAGTACCTCCGTGACCAGGACCAAAGCCGGCTCCTTTCTTAGGGTATTTCCACACAGCACCTGGCAACAACGTCTGTGACCCCTCACCCACCCATCCTCCATCCTTCCGTCCTTCCTTCTGTCCATCCATCTGTCCATCTTCCCATCCATCCATGCGTCCATCCATCCATCCATCTGTCCCTCCATTTATCCGTCTGTCCCTCCTTCTGTCCATCCATCTATCCTTTGGTTCCTTCTTCCTTCAATTTATCCTTCCTTCCATCCATCCATGCTTCTTCCATCCGTCCATCCATCCATCTGTCCATCCTTCTGTCCGTCCGTCCATCCTTCCATCCACTCGTCCTTCTGTCCATCCGTCCATCCATCCTTCCATCCATCCTTCCTTCAATTTATCCTTCTGTCCATTCATCCATCCTTCTATCCTTCCATCCATCTGTCCGTCCTTCCATCCTTCCTTCCATCCATCCGTTCGTCCGTCCATCCATCCTTCCTTCCATCCATCCACACATCCACCCATCCATCCATCCATCCATCCATCCATCCATCTGTCCATCTATCCATCTGTCCATCCTTTCTTCAATTCATCCATCCTTTCATCCATCCATCCATCCACACATCCATCCATCTGTCCATCCATCCATCCATCCATCCATCCATCTGTCCATCCTTCCTTCCATCCATCCGTTCGTCCGTCCATCCATCCTTCCTTCCATCCATCCACACATCCATCCATCCATCCATCCATCCATCCATCCATCCATTTGTCCATCCTTCCTTCCATCCTTCCATCCACCCGCCAGGTGGAGGGAATGTGAATAGAGGGTTCTCTGTTTTGGGAACCAGGCTCCTGGCTGCTGTGCTGCTGCTCTCTCCTGTCCCATCCCCACCTCTCTGCTCCTGTCTCCGTCCCGTGTCCTCTAAACATCGGTGTTTTCCACTGCTCTGTCCTTGACCTCAGCGTCGCTCATCCTGCACATTCTTCCACTTGTTGCCTCAACTTCTCCCTTTGTATTGATGCCCAAAGCAGCATGTCCAGCTGGGTCCCTCCCCTAATCTGCCGAAGCACCCCCAGCTCTCTGGCACCAGGGCCTCTGCTCTAAGCTGTCACCCACAGGCCCTGCTCCACTATGTGACCCTTGAACGGCCCAGAATCCTGGGAGCGTCCTTGACGCCTCCCTCTGTGGTCGCCCAGCTTCAGGTGTCGCCCCTGTGGCGAAGCGGCAGGATTCCACCAGCAGCCCCGGGAGCCGTGAGGGGACGTCAGGGCTCCCCCAGCTGCATCCTCAGCCTGCCCGCTGCTCACGGACCCCGGCTGTAGCCCCTTTGCTTTGAGGTCATCCTGGCCAACATGAAGTGAGCATCTACTGTGTACCGGGTGCTGAGACAAGCCACCTCGCTGAATCCTCGCGAGCCCCGTGAGCCCAGCATAATGTTCTCCCAGGTTTACAGACGGAGCACTGGGGTCTTGGGTGGGCCCTTCATGGGGGCGGCCTCCTGGGCTCCCCAGCCTGCTGTGTTCCCACGTGGCTTTCGGCTGCCCCGGACCTGGAGCACCTGCCACCCCTCCTGTGCCCCCACAGCCACAGCCCAGCACAGCATCTTGGGGCCCTGCCTGCTGGAGCTCATCTTTTTTGCCCGCATGCCTTCCTGCCTGAGTTCCTAAAATACAATTAAAAAATTTTTAAAGAAAAAAAAATTAAAAAAAATTTTAAAGTCTCTTAATTAAATCCTGTGCCCTCAGGAAGTGTCTTTCCAACCTGTCGTCCTCCTGCAGCAGGGGTAGGTCTCAAAGCACTAATCTGCTCATGTCCCTTGGAGCTTAAAACCCTCCAATGATGCCGCTCTGTTCTTAGTACCAATCCAAGGTCACGGCGGCTTCTCCCCGGCAGTCCCGGGGGCGCATCCGGCTCTGCTCCGGCCAGCACCTCAGTGCCCCCTTTCCTTCCTTCTACGTCGCAGACGAGCGTCTGCGGCCCTGAGAGCAGGAGGAGAAGGTCCAACCAGCAGACAAACTGCAGGACCCCGGCTCTCAAGGCGTTTGCCGACATGGGGCAGGGGGCGGGGGGTGGGCAGAGACCAAGGTATAGCAGGGACAAGCTTCTCCGTGGAGGGGACACTGGCCAGGGCTCCATGTCAGTTCAGGCTTGAAGATTCCACAGGCGGAGGGTCTGCTCCCTTCCCCTGCGATGCCCCGACCCCTCCTGCCTGCCTCCTGGGCCGTCCTCAGGTGCCCAGGGCGCTCAGGCACTGGGGTCCCCCCCAGGATGCCCCTGGACTCCCTGCTGGAGGCTGGCGGCGGCCTGGACGCATCCCAGGAGCAGCCTTCAGAGCCGAAGCCTGAGTTTTATCCTAAATGCAGTCAGGTCCCGTTTAGAGATGTCGAGGTGGAGGGCGACAGGATGGGGCTCATGGTGAAGGGTCCTGGCTGCTGTGTGGGGATGTGAGGAGGCAGGGGGAGCACCCGGAGCAGCGATGCCAAACCCCGGGCCATGTTGGGGTCCCAGGCAGTGGACACACAGTTCCTGGGGCAGCCGGGCCACAGTGTGGCCACGGGATACTCTGAAGGTCCCCAGCGGGCCCCACAGGCAAGGCTGGACCCCACGTGAGACCCACCTGGGCACATGCGGCCAAGGCCCAGCTCCTGCCTCGGGATCCCGGCAAAATTTGCAACGGGTACAGGGGCATCACTTCTCCTTCCCTAAGGGGCGAGCGATGGCCCCGGGCTGGGTCCACCTCCCAGCCTTTGCCCGGCCTGTGCTGCCTCCCGCAGCCCCAGTGGCTCCAGCCGCGCCTGCATCACAAGGGCCCCCGCGGTCCCACTGCAAAGAAAGCCGGATGCCCAGGGACCCAGGGACCCTCCTCCGTGGGGGCATCTAGGCTGAAGAAACATGGGCCTCGCCCGGGGACGCACTGGACTGAGCCCTGGGGTGGGGGAGACGCTTCCACGTGGGTGGGGCGCGTGTGGCACGACGCGTGGGCTCATCCCACGGGCCCTGGAGCACGTTCCCTCACGTGTAACCCCGAACAAGTGGGGTGCGTGACACAACCATCAGGTGTCCTGGGGGTTCACCTAATAAAGGACAACCGGTGGCGTCTCGGACACGATGAAATTATTCCGCTTTTGATTTTATAACCAGCTCAGAATTTCGTTGGCAGACGGTCTCCGGGCCAGCACGTGGTCACCGCCCCGCTGAGACGACGGAGAATCCTGAACCGAGCAGCTCCTGTGTGCGCGGAGGTCGCGGCGAGGAGCATTGTGATGCTCTGAAGCTTCGTCTGCTCTTACCCTCGGCAGCACTGGTGCAGGCGGTGACCTCGAGGGTGACCTGGTGGCAGGCCGGATCCCCGCGGGGGGACGCCACGTGCTCTTGCCGCTGCGCCGACGCTCTGGTCCCACAAGATCGGGGCTTGGAGCTGGTGGGGAGGCGCCGGGGCTGTGCACCCCGCGGGGTGAGGACAGGGTCCCTGAGGGGCCAGGCCCAGCGGCCCTGCGTCACTGCCTACACGGCCCATGTGGCTGCTTCACGGCGGGTGTGGACGAGCACCAAGGTTGCCGGCACCAAAGTCAGGATTTTACCCGCCAACTGCCTTAAGCGTGGATGAAATGAGTGTCCCTATAGCCGTGAGCCTGCCCGCCACGTACCCCTAACTCCCAAGCCACCCGGCGGCACCCAGAGCCACAAGGGACCCCACCAGCTGCTGCCCTCGGAGGGACCAGCCCAGACGCGGAGCCCTGTGTCTGGAGGGTGGGCAGCGGCACGCGGGGCCTGGGGACCCTGTCCAAGGGGCCTCCCAAAGGCCATTGAGTGGCCACGTGTCCTCCGTCCACCAGCCCCAAAGCCCGGGGCCATCGAAATGCATCTCTGCAGGACGTACAACACGTGGGGCTGGATCCCTGGGTGTGCAGGACGCCCCAAGATGGGAGCTTCCCAGAGGCAGCCCCACGCACCTTTAGATTGCAGCCGGGGCGGGTGCTCGTGGCTCCTGGGGTTGTTGCCGGCTCGTGGGCTGATCCCCAATGGTCCCAAAGGGGCCCCGTGCTGGGGACGAGGACGCCACTGTCCCCTGCAGGAGTCGGGACCTGTCCTAGTGCACCTCCAGGAGGGGAGGCGCAGGACGACCAGCAGAGGCGGCCAGGTGCCCAGCCGGCTCGACCCTACTCTTCCTCCCATAAACCAAACAAGGAGACCTAAGCTGAGTTCACTGATTTGCCCCAAAGTCACGAATCGAGTCCAGGCCCAGGGGGGACTGTCCGCGGGGCAAGGTGGGCACGACCATCACTCTGTCTGCAACAACCTGGCGTCCGAGCACGGTGACATCCCGAGGTCCCAGGCCCGGGCCTGACACAGGAGCTTCCGGGACCGCCCGCCGCCACCACTGCGAGCTGACCTTTGTCTGCACTTACTTCCCCGACCCGCTGGGAAACAAGGGCCTCAAGGCCACAGACGGGCTGGGCCATGGGCCGTGGGGTGGGGCTTGGGGCGCAGAGGCTTGCGGGGAGCATGTTGGCTCAGGACCCAATGGGGCCAGGCCGCAAGGCCCCAGGACAGTGAGGGGGGGGGGCGGCAGGAGGCACATGGAAAGGACACAGGAAGCTGAGTCTTTGCAAGAAGCAGCACCTGGGGGATCCCTGGGTGGCGCAGCGGTTTGGCGCCTGCCTTTGGCTCAGGGCATGATCCTGGAGACCCGGGATCGAATCCCACGTCGGGCTCCCGGTGCATGGAGCCTGCTTCTCCCTCCACCTCTCTCTCTGTCTCTCTCTCTCTCTGTGTGACTATCATAAATAATAAATAAAAATTGAAAAAAAAAATTTAAAAAAAAAAAAAAAAAAAAAAAAAGAAGCAGCACCTGGGGAATGAAGTGCGGCGGCCTGTGGGTCCACCGTCCTGCTCCCCCCAGACTGCGGCAGGAACCTCGACCTGTGAGCACATTTCAACTGTTTCATTAGGAAAACTTCTGCTATTTGGGTTTCTCAGTAAGAGGATTAGAAGGGCAGTGGGACGGGCCCCATCCCTGCAGACTTCTGTGCAACCCGCCTGCCGTGCCACAGCTTGGCCTGCACGTGTCTGTCCGCGTGTCCGGTTCTACTGGGGAAACACTCACGGGACCGTCAGCCAAGGCCAGGGCGCACCGGGGGTGGCAGCGCCACAAGCCCCCACCCGCCAGCCCAGGGTCCCCTGCCCGCAGCCCCGATGGGACACTAGGCGGCTCCCTGTTCCTGCTGTGGGGATAGCAGGGCTGCTGGGCGCCTGCGGTGGGAAGCGCTTCCTCAGTGGGTGGCCTCTGCCTTCCCCAGGCTGGGCTCCAGGTGAGGCCCGCAGGCCAGCCGCCTCCGCCCTGGAGTTCACCTCGAGGCTCCTGGGACTACAACGCTCAAGAGGCCTCTTCACTCTGCCCTCCTGCTTCATGCCCCACCCTGTCCTCCACCCCACCCCACCCCACCCCTCCATCCCCTATCCCCACCCCATCCCATCTCCCACCCTACCATCCCACCCCCATCCCCACCCCCCACCCCCCACCCCTCCATCCTTCTACTCCCATCTCCACCCCCACCCCTCCATCCCCATCCCTCCATCCTCCACCCCCATCCCCACCCCTCCATCCCTGTCCCCACCCACCCCTGCATCCCCCATCCCCCACCCCCATCTGTCCATCCCCTATCCCCACTCCTCCATCCCCCATCTCCCCTCCATCCCCCATCCCCCCTCCATCCCCCATTCCCATCCACCATTTCTCACCCCAACCCCCACTCTACCTCTCCACCCCCATCCTCACCCCCTACCCCTCCATCCTTCCACTCCCATATCCACCCCTACCCCTCCATCCCCTACCCCCACCCCTCCATCCCCCAGTCCTCCATCCCCATCACCCACTCCATCCCCACCCCTACCCATTTATCCCCCTCCTCACCCACCCCTCCATCCCCACCCCTCCATGCCCCATCCCCATCCCCACCCTCACCCCCATCTTTCCATCCCCCATCCCCCACCCCTTCATCCCCCAGTCCTCCATCCCCCATCCCCACCCCCACCCCTCCATCACCACACCCAGTCTCTCCATCCCCTCCTTCTAGCCCCAACCCCTGGCTGCTCATCGAGGCTGTGACCGTCCCCCCCCCAGGAGCCCGTGAGTGCTGAGCCCCAGGCCCAGGCCTTCTGCTGCCCACCTGGCACCTGCCTTCACATGTCTGCCCTGTCCTCCCGGGAGTGGACACGGACACAGACGCGGGGATGCTGGGCTTCACAGCACACCTCATCCGGTGATCCAGCACCTGCTATGGACCAGGCACCCTGTAGAGCTCAGGGTGCAGGGTGACCGGGCCCAAGTCCCCTGCCATCGGGGTTCACGGTCTGGCCACGCACGGCAGACTGCAGGGGCTCGGGAACGGGCAGTTGTGCCAGGAAGCTCCCCAGGCTGACGGGGATGAGGACAGGGACAGGAGACACCTTGAACACGGCCTGGGAGGGTGGGTGAGGTGGGCCTGGGGGAAAGGCCTCCGCGGAGCTGGCATCTGGGCCATGGCCCCCAGGCTCCCCGCCCCCACACGACACTGCTCGCAGGCTCCCCTGGGGCAGGCGGCTGGGCTCTGAGGAACACGGAGGCTGGACGCGCAGAGCGAGGGAACATTCCAGAAGGAAGGTCGGGGGTGATCTGAGGGTCAGGACCGGGGCACATTTGGGAAACTGAGCCCCAGGCCGGGCGGCCCCCAGTGCTGCAGCCACAGGGCAAAGCCGGCACAGCTTCCTTGGCTGAAGCCTCCTGACGCGTTTGCAGGAAAACCTTTCTGTATGAAAATAAACACGACAAAGACAGAAAACGAGACGCGTAGGGTTCTTTGAGGAAACGACGACCCTGCAAGTCTCGGCTGCTCCAGGGGGGCTCCAGGTGTGCAGCAGCCGTCGGGCGGCGAGGGGGGCCTGGGCTCGCCCTCCCTCGGGTTCGTGCTCAGTGTCGTGCTGCAGAGCCCGGGGCCCCCTGCCTGCGACCAGGGCTGGCGGAACCCCTTGAGGAGGCGGGTCGGGGAGAACGGGCTTCGTGTGCAATCATGTTCTCCAGGTAGGAAACCGGCGGTGACCCGTGCAAATGGCAAGAGCCCCGTGGCCTGGGCTCAGCCGGCTAGGCGACGGCCGCCACGGTGCGCAGCGGGATGCTGCTGTCCCCGTGTGCGCCCCTCTGCTCCTGCAGGATGTGTCGGGAGAGCGTGTCCAGGAACCAGCCCACGTCCTGCAGATCCTCGGGCCACCTCAAGTACTGGCACTGCCGCACGAAGCCCCCGATGGCCGGGTGCCTCATCAGCTGGTACTGCGACAGGGAGCCCACGACCACCAGGACGAGGGCGCTGTCCAGGTGGGACGCACAGCGGCTCCGTGCAGCCGCGAAGGCCTCCAGGCACCACCCGTCGCGGAGGAAGTGCCTGCTCACCAGACAGACCACCTTGCGGCTGCTCCACACGGCGTCCTGGATGTTGGCAATGTGCTCCCGCCCCGGGACGAAGTCCCTCTCCTCGAAGCACAGGTTCAGCCTGTTTCGGGAGCTGTACTGAGCGTCTAGGTGCCTGAGCAGCGCGCGCTGCACCCACTCGAAGTCTCTGCCGCTGAAGCACAGGTAGGCGTCGTACTGGTACGCGTCGGGCGCTCCGTCCTCGGCGGGCCCCGTGGGTAGGAGGCGCCGGGCCGCCTTGTAACAGAGGAAGCAAAGACCCCGGAGCTTGGCGGCCACAAGGACAGCCAGGAGGAACAGCGTGACCCCGACGGTGGAGAAGACGAAGAGGGAGAACGCGAGGGCCCGCAGGGCCTCCTCGTCGTCACAGCCCTCCATGGAGACAGAGGACAGGGGCGTCCCTGCAAGCGAGCTGGGGTAGGCGCAGCGCATGTCAGCGTGGGACCCGAACACGGTGACGTTGGTCCGGTTGAGCCACCTCACCAAGGGACGGAGCTCGCAGCCGCAGATGAACTTGTTGTGCGTTAGGTCCACGGCTCTGAGTGGGGCGAGCAGCCCGGGGTCCAGGGACAGGAGCTGGTTCCTGGACACGTCCAGCACCTCCAAGGTAGCAGGCAGGTCGCCCCGGGACAGCGTGCTCAGCCTGTTGGCGCTCAGGTCGAGGCCCCTCAGCGCCGTCAGGTCCCGCAGCAGCCCCGGCGGGAGGGTGGCCAGGTAGTTGTGGTTCAGGTACAGCACCCGGAGCCGGGGCAGCCCCCGGAACACGTCCCAGCACCGCCCAGTCTCCCAGGCCAGCTGCAGCATGTTGCCCCCGAGGAAGAGCCTCTCTGGGCCGACGCTGCCCGTGGGGCCGTGTAGGCCGCGGCACGCGGACAGGCGGTTGCGGTTCAGGATGAGGACCTGCAGGGCAGGGACCCGGAGGAGCGAGTAGAGGTCGCCCAGGTCCTCCAGCCTGTTGTCCGACAGCTCCAGGAAGCTGGCTGTGAGGTCCACGTGGGACACGGTCTCCAGCTTGTTGTTGCCCAGGAAGACGGTGTCTATGCCAGGCACGAAGGAAACGGTTTTGAGGGCATTGTCGTGGAGATCCAGGGTCCGAAGCGCCCCCAGGAATCTGAACGTCTGGTCCTGGATGATCCCGATGTGATTGTGCTGCAGGTCGATGTAGGCGACCTCCGCGAGCCCCGAGAAGTCAGAATTGTAGAGCTCGCCCAGGAGATTGTGCGACAGGTTGAGAACCTGGACGCTGCCGAGACCGTGAAACGCTTCTCCCGCGATCCTGTTGATCTTGTTGAGGGCGAGGTCCAGGAACTTCAGGTCCCCGAGCGCCTCGAACAATCGGGCGTTCAGGGAGAAGACGAAGCCGTGCGACAGATCCAGCCGCAGCACCGAGCTCCTGGCCAGCCCCGCGAACGTGCTCCGGTCAGGGTCCCGGATGTTCTGGAAGCCAAACCCCTGCCCCATGATGTGGTGGGCGAGCACCAGGGAGGAGATCTGGCTCCCGCCGATGGCCCTGGTGACGTTGCCCGTGACATCCGCGGTCCAGCCGTTGTTAGACACATCCAGGGTCTCCAGGACCATGTTCCTGAATGGGTTCCCGCACAGCCCCCAGTCCACGGGGGCCCGGCTGTACAGGCCGTTGGCCGCGAGGTTCAGAAGGGAGAGCGCCCTGCCCTGCAGGGGCCTGAGCCCCTGCTCGCACACGGCCGGGATCTGGTTGAGGGAAAAGTCCACGGACCTCAGGGAACCCAGCTCTCGGAAGGAGGCGTGAAGCTCGAGGCTCCCAATCTGATTTTTGGACAGGTCCAGGCGCGACAAAGCCCCCAGGTTTCTGAAATAACCGTCTGTCAACACGACGTCGGAGAGGCCACAGGCAAACAGCCGGAGTTCCTGCAGGTGGGGCAGCCCCTGGAAGGCGTCGGGATGCAGGAAATCCACCCGGCTGTTGCCCAGGTCCAGGGTGCGCAGGTTGGGCAGGTTCCTGAAGGCTTCTCTGTCGACGCTGAAGGGCGTCCACTGCGTCCCCAGCTCCAGCAGCTGCAGCCGCTCCAGGAGGGGGAACGAGGTGCGGGTGATGGCCCGGATGTAGTTGAAGCTCAGCAGGAGGATCTCGGTGGTGCTGGGGACCGGGGGCACCTGGCTGAGGTTGCAGGAGCGGTACAGGGCCCTCCGGCCGTCGGCTGCGCAGCAGGATGCCGAGGCCACGGCGCTGGCCACAAGCAGCAGCCCCAGTGCGCGGCCCAGCTGGTGGCCCATGATCCTGCGGGACGGAAATACAGCCGTGCAAGCCCAACACCACCCCGGGGCCCGGGACGGGGTCCCTGGACGCACACCTGCCTCCCCCACGCGTGGGCCCGGCAGGGCGCGCACTCAGCACCGTGCTGGGTCCTTGAAAAACACTTACCTCGAGGAGAGTTTGTTTGCCATCACTCATTCGGGATGCGTGCAGGGCATCGGGGAAAACGGCAGGTGGAGGACACTGGTGCCGTCCCCACCCAGTGCCGGGCGCCCGCCCGCCCCTCCGCCCCCCACACGCTCCACACACGGCCCGGGTCAGCACGCACACGCTGGTCCTTCGGGCCGCCATCTGTGAAGCGCCTGGCCTGACGGGTCAGCACGTCCCCCCCCCAACACCCGGGCCAGTGGGGGTGAGCGCGGCGCGGCTCAGGGCACCTGTCATCTGGACAAGTGCCACACGTCTGCTCTGTGCACAGGGTTCAGCAGGGGCTGGACACACGGGCCAGCTGGGGCGCACGTCCTGGGGCAGGTGGCAGCGGCCAGAGCGGCCAGGAAGGCCCCCGAGGACCTGATGATCCAGAGTCCAGGGGCCCCAGGGACGCAAAGGAAGGAGAGGCCCAGGCCCAGCGGCGGGGATGGGGGTTGCAACACGGGGGCTCCGGCTGCCTCTCCACGTGCTTCCAGGGCCGGGACTTGGCACGTGCTGCTTCCTCTGCATGCACGCTCTCGTCCTGCGGCTCTGTGGCTCATCTCCTGCGGGCGCCCCCCGCTCCCCGCTCGCTCCCCTGCCCCCGACCTCTCAGGCCACCTTGCTTATGTCCTTCTGAGCGCGTCCTGGGCCCTGATGCTGTAGGTGGCCCGTCCCCCTGACGAGCTGTGTTCACCACTGCACGGCAAGCGTTTGGGAGGGCACCCACCGCCGGGTCGGAAAACCAGAGCTGAAGGAGTGGCTCCGCCAGCGAGGAGAGCCTCAGTTTACCCCTGACTGAGCCCTGGCGCCCGGGGGCCCGGTGGGAAGAGCGGCCCGGCAGGAGCCTCGCGTGGAGCCTGCTGGCGGCCTTGATGCAGAGCCGTGCTCAGAGCTCTGCCCAGGCCCAGCCCCAGCGGCCCACGGCACGGGCTCCGTGCTTTCTCCACCTCGTGCGCCAGGGAAGACAGTCCCTTGGCAGTTTGCGGCCATTCGGGGACCCCTCCGGGGGACGGCCACTTGCTCCCCACCCAGTGCCCACGTGAGCCCTGAGCTAGGCCCTCACTTCCAAACCTCTCATGATTCTTACAAAGCTCCAGACACGTCCGTGGACAACTTCCCTGCGACTCCTGCATCCAAGCGTGTTCTGCAGGGTGAGCATGGCCATGTCGCCGACGCCTCCCCTCGTGGGGCTCCCGCTGACTCGCCCTGAAGGACTTGCCCTCCCGTTTGCTCTGCGGCTTCCCGAGAGGGCACAGAGCCACACCGAGCGTGACTCCACTTCAAAATGGGAAACTGGTGGTTTAAACGTCCGTGGTGAAAGGCGCCCGCGGGCCCCACGTCACCTCCCCGCAGTGAGACGTGGACGGCGATGCACCCAGAGCTGATGCCGTCGGGTAGCAGGAGCCGGTCCCCGCGCCGCAGGGTCACACATCACACCAGGGCTTCGGGGTGCGGCCGTGGCACCAAGAACCTGACCATGCAGTTTCCCCACGTTGGGCGGTTGGAAACAGGCGATGCGGGAGACGCCGTCACCTGGAGGAAGGCCTGTGCCCGCCGGGCCACAAAGTGGGGACAGGTCAACGGTGGCAGGCGTTGCGCCCTGAAAACCCACGGGGAGCGGGGGGCTGCGTGCGTCTTGCTTCCTCACGGCGGGGTGCGAGGCCTGCCCTGGGCACCTGCGTGGCATGGCCTGTGGACGGGTGCGCTGCGGACTCAGGGATGGGGCTGGGGCCTCTGCCCGGCCTTGGACGCGCTTGCAGGACGCTTGATCCCCCACGGACACTGCTGCCACGGGGCTGGGCACGCCCACGGTTGCAGGCACGCAGCTCCCGCCTGGGCCGACGGCCTCACCTCGGAGCACAGACTTCGTTTCCAAGGCTCACGTGTGGATGACACTTCTGCGTGGAGCCCGCACACGGGGCTGGGGGGGGAGGTTTGCAGCCATGCGCTCACGTCCTCACGCGGGGGGCACGGGTCCCCGACTTCCTTCCTTAGGAACCTCCGGGAGACGACGGTGGTCGGTGCTGATGTGGGGAGTCGCGAGGGAGGGCTCTCGCCTCCCCAGAGGGGAAAGGCTAGTTCAGAGAAAAAAAGAGAGGAGAAAAAGAGAGGAAAAAGGGAAAGGCTAGTTCAGAGAGAAAAAGAGAGGAGAAAAAGAGAGGAGAAAGGGAAAGGCTAGTTCAGGAGTAAAAGAGAGGCCCTGCGGGGGTCGGGGGTCCGGTGTCTGCCTTCAGCCCAGGGCGTGACCCCGGGGTCCTGGGATCGAGTCCCGCATCGGGCTCTCTGCACGGAGCCTGCTTCTCCCTTTCCTTGTGTTTCTGCCTCTCTCTCTCTCTGTCTCTCATGAATGAATAAAATCTTTTAAAAATGCACATTTTATTTACTTATTTATGTATTTATGTACAGAGCATGAGCAGAGGTGGGGCAGAGGGTCTCAGCAGACTGTGCACTGAGAGCAGAGCCTCACAACCCCAAGATCAGGACCTGAGCCGAAACCAAGACTCGACACTTAAGCCAACGGAGCCACCCAGCCGCCCCCCTGCGCGTGGTTTTCTAGGCCACACAGCAATTTTTGACCCGCGAGGTCGGGCACTCCGACCAGGACCCGAGGTCTCAGGCTGAGGACCATGCTGTGTGCACGCTATGTCTTTCCGATCTTCCAAAAATGCCAGGATGCACGGTGCCGGGAGCCTGAGCCAATGCTCTGCACGGGAATTGCCGGGAAAGGCATGCCGAGTGAGCGGGCTGGGCAGGAGCTGAGACTCTGCTTCTGGAGCAAGCCTCAGGGGACCTGCTGTGGCCCGGGGTCCCCGTCCCCGCCCAGGGCTCAGGCTGCCCGTCTCCCGGGCCTGAGGCCCACCGGCTGCGTCCGCACCACTTCTGGGAAGGGGCCGCGTTGACCTCGCCCCAGCTCACCCCAGCCCTGGAGGGTGGCACCGAACGGGAGGGATGGGGAACAGCGGCTGCCTCTGAGGAGCGGGCGATGGGGGGGGGGGGCTCCGACAGGGGGCGCGGGGTGGCAGGGGTGGCAGTGGAGGGGCACAGGAGCTGGGCCTGGGGAGCGGGGCTCAGGGGGATCCCCCACCGCAGCCTAGGTGCCCTGAGCCCTGCACCAGTTGTCACGGTGGGGGCGGTGACAATGAGGACGAAGTTTGCAGCCTAATGGCTGTGACCTCGAGCCAGCGCCTAGCGTCTCCGAGCACCAGCGCGATCATCTCTGCACTAGGGGCAGAAACGGTGTCTACACTGCAGGGACGCCCAGTGCCCGCCCCCAGGGACCCCCGTGGCGCCCGCCCTCAGGGATGCTCCAATGCCCACCCCCTGGGACCCCCAGTGCCCGACCCAGAAACCAGCTGCTGATGCGTGACCCTCTAATATTTCTTGCCTAAGTACCCACCCAGGCAGCAGTTACCTGTCCCTCGCCAGAAACAAAGTCCTGGAGGAATCCACGGAGGGGAGCCAGGGAAGAAGTGGAGTCTCAGCCCAACGCCACCTGCGGTTTCCCTTTCCTGCGGTGGAGACCCCGCAGCACACACCCACCCATTCGTCCAGACGCTGGAACCCCAACGGCACGGCCCTCTTCTGCTCCCTAGTCATCCCTCAGCATGCTCGTGGGCCCCTGGTGCAAGCAGATGATGCCACGGGTGATTGTTGAGGGCCTAGGGCTTAGCGTGAGGCGACCACAGTCCTTGTGCAAGGAGCGCTGGGCTGGAGCCAAGCCGATGTGTTCAGGCACAGCCGGAGCAACAGGACGGAGAAGCTTGGCCTGCGAGGCTCCGCCCGCCTCCCTGAGGGCCGCCCAATGCCGGGCCAGGGCCCGGGCCCAGGAAGGAGCATGGGGCTCACGGGCTTCGTGATGCAACGAGAAGCAGCGGCGCCAGGAGTGCCCCCCGTCCCCAGGCCAGGATGAGGTCGGGATCTGTGTGGGGCTGGATCCCAGGGGCTCCTGCTGAGTCCGGAGCCTGCACAGCAGCGGGCCCACTGGGTCTCCAGCCTCACCAGGCTCGGGCTCCAGGGCTAGCGGCCCAACGAAGGAGGCTCTGCGAGGCTGGACGCGGCTTCCTGGCAAGTGTCGCCTCCGAGGGAGCCCAAGCCTGGCAGGCTCGGCTTCGCAAACGGCGCAGCCCACACACGCCCTGCCCTGATTGGGCCCAGGTGCTCGTGAGGCCCAGGGATGGCCCCTGCGGAGCCCGTGGGTCACCCTGCCCCACTGTCTGCCCCGAGACAGGCTGTGCCTGCTCACAGGAGGGTGCTGGCTGCTGTCTTGTGCCCACAGGAGCCAGGGTGAAGCCAGGCGGCCATCGGGGGCCGACACATGTCAGCACTCCGCCAGGCTCAGTAAACGCGGGGAAGTGATTCAGACTTGCTGCTGTGGTGGGGCCTGGGGGCTCCGGTGGGGGCTCCCCAGCATCAGGGTCCCCAGCATCAGGGTCCCCGGCATCAGGGTCCCTGGCATCAGGCTCCCCAACATCAGGGCCCCCGGCATCAGGGTCCCCAACATCAGGGTCCCCAGCATCAGGGTCCTCAACATCAGGGCCCCCGGCATCAGGGTCCTCAACATCAGGGTCCCCAGCATCAGGGCCCCCGGCCTCAGGGCCCCCGGCATCAGGGTCCCCGGCATCAGGGTCCCCGGCATCAGGGTCCCCAACATCAGGGCCCCTAGCATCAGGGCCCCCAGCATCAGGCTCCCCAGCATCCGGGCCCCCAGCTCCCCCGGGGCCCCCAGCTCCCCCCAGGCCCCCAGCAGCAGGAGCCCCAGCAGGTGTCGGGGCGGCCCAACAGGGCAGCAGAGCCACGGGGTCTGCGCGGCCGCACCTCCGGACGGCTCCCTCCCACCCCGGCCTCGGGCGCCCCCCGCGGGCTCTCCCGAGGCCTCCCGCGCTCCGTCCTCCCCGCAGGTCGCTGACCGCGGCCGGGCCCACGCACTCACCGCCGGGGGCGCTCCCGCGGCCTCCGCGTCCGGGACCCGGGACACCTGCCCCTTCCCAGGCGGCGCGAAACCGAAAGTGAGGAAGTCCGCCCGCTGCCCGGGCTGGGAACCGGCCTCGCGCCCCGCCCCGCGCCCGACCCCGACCCCGACCCCGACCCCGGGGCTCACCTCCCGGAGGGGCCGCGCCCCGCGCCCCCGCGCCCCGCGCCCCCGCGCCCCGCGCCTCCTCCAGGAAGGCCTCCTCCGGGCCGCGCCCACCGGCCTGCCCCGCCCCGCCCCCGCCCCCGGCCACGCCCCGGCCACGCCCACCGGCCTGCCCAGCCCCGCCCCCGCGGATCGGGCCCGCCCACCCCGGCAGGCCCCGCCCCCGCTGATCTGGCCCCGCCCCCCGGCCTGCCCCGCCCCGCCCCCGCAGATCGGGCCCGCCCACCCCGCAGGCCCCGCCCCCGTGGCCCAGGTCCCCTCTTTGGCCCAGTCCTAGGAGGAGGGACCTTGGGACACGGCCCGGCCCGGTGATGGGGGAGCAGGGACCAGCTGAGGACAAAGGCCGCCGAGCAGTCCCGGAAACAGGCAGGGGGACCTTCCTCTGGGGACTGAGCTGCCCCCGCGCTCCTCCTGTGCTGAGGGCAGGAGGCAACCTTAGCCCGACCCCGGGCCCCTGCGAGTCTACTGTCACGTATAAAAGTCCCCCTAGAAGCATCCTTTGTCTCTACCCCAAGATCCGCGTGGGTGATGACCCCAAGCACACGGCCTAGCGCGCTCTGAAGGGTCTCAAGACCCGGGTTTTATTAGATGGTGATCAGGCCCCCCCACTGCAGCCAGCCCTCAAGGTCCCCAGCACCTGGCTTCCAAGCCCTTGGGGCGGCTGTCCCAGGGGCCTCCCACCCCAGGTGTGCGGTGGCCTCCTCACAGGCCCGGCCGCAGCTCCGTGTCCACACGGCCGGTCCCCGGGATCCCAAAAAACCACCACTTTGCACCAAAGACGCCTCAAGAATTCTTTCCTGGCTCCGGGCCTCACCCCAAGCTGCACCTGGATTCCAGGACTTCATCACCCCAGCCATGCCCTCGAGGCTCTGCAGCTGCAGGGACGAATGTCGGGGCCCCGGGGCCCAGGTGGGAGGTGGGGACACACGGGCGCTGGGTGCTTGAGGCCTGAACTGAGGGGAGCTGACCGTCCTTGCAGACCTCCAGGCCGGCGCGGCCGCCCCCGGTCCTGAGCTGCAGAGGAGCCGCGGAGCAACCGTCCAAAGGCACAGCCCAGCTGGCGAGGAGGAGCTCAGCCCCTGCTCCTGGACTCCTGGCACAGTGCTCCCTCCCCCTGGCCGAACCCCAAGCCAGTTTCCCAAGGGCTTGAGAGACTCAAGGCAGCTGGGGCGGGGCCGGGGCTCCACCACAGGGCCTTGAGATCAGGACCTGAGCCACCGGGGCGCCCTGCTCCTCTGGATTTTAATCCCCAGGAAGCAAGTGACGGTCCTCAGCCCCCGCAGCAAACACATTGATCCCCGGCTCCTCTGCAGCCGCAAAGATAATGGAAGCTCAGTCGCTCGAGGGCCGCTTGTGAGAAGACCCTAGCTGTTCCAGTCACCTGGGGAGGGGGGTTGTCACCCCCCAGACAGGGCTGGGTGGCAGGAGCTGCGTCCCCAGAGCCAGGAGCAGCGCTGAGCAGAGGGCTCTGGGAGTCCCATCTATTAGTCCCATCCCATCTAATAAAACCCGGCGTCGGAAACGGCGCCGGGGACACTCCTCCCTTCCCTGCACGCTCCGGGATGTCACAGCCACGCCGCTCGGCCACGTCAGCCAGTAAGCGTGTTTGCGCTTCGGAGAGCCCGGCACCCTGGGCTGTGCATGTCCCCGGCCCGCGGGCTCCTCCGACCTCAGGTGGTGCATGTCCCCGGCCCGTTGGCTACTCGGACCTGGGGTGGCGCGTGTCTCCAGCCCGCAGGCTCCTCCGACCTGGGGCGGTGTGCTTGCTCCCCGTGACACCTCCCAGCGCAGGGAAGGACAGACATGGGGGAAGGAGAGCTACGGGGACCCCGCGTGCTCATGCTTCCCTCTGGGCTCCCATCGTCAGACCATCTTACTAAAACTGGGGTCCAGATCCAGCGAGGGGGGCCCACAGGTACGCCTGGATGTGACTTCTCCAGTTTCATGTTCCAAACTCAGCTCTTGGTCAAACGAGCCCCGTGAAGACGTAACTTTCTTCCGTAGAGGTTACGTCATCCGTGCCCGAACCTGAGAATACTTTTACACCGTATATCACAAGTACTTTGGCTGGGAATAATATTCTCCAATTCTTACTTTCTTCACTCAAACCGTGCAGGATGCAACCTTAGGAAAATACCTAGCATTGCCGAGGGGTCTGTAACACAAAACCCGTTCCTCCGTGTATTGTGCAGATGGAAGATTGTCCTTTTCTGGGAGCGGTCGGTGCAGCGTCTTGTGCTCTGGTATCATTGGAAACTGCTTCCAGAAGGTTTCTAGGGACGCACCAGGTTGTTGCTTTTATCTGGAGTCCAGGCCGCGCTCTCACACTCGGGCCATGGGCCGTGCTAACTACACTCGATCTTTCTGTTCACTGCCCAGTCGCCCTCCCACCCCCGCGCTGGGGCGCCATTCGCTCTCACTTCTCTTTCTTTTTTTCCTTCCTTTATTTCTTTTTTCTTTTCTTTTCTTTTCTTTTCTTTTTTTTTTTTTTTTTTTTTTATGGGAGAGAGCTTGCATGAGCGAGCACGAGTAGGGGCAGGGTGCAGAGGGACAGACAGAGCCTGGAGCAGACCCCAAGCCCAGCACGGAGCCCCACGCCGAGCCGGATGGGAGGCTCCAGCCCACGCCCGAGGTCACAACCAGAGCCACAATCAAGAGTCACAGGCTGAGCCGTTGAGTCACCCGGGGCCTGTCGTCCATGTCTGCTCCTCGGACACGAAGACCCCGTCGCCTGGCCTGTGCACTGCACCTCCCCCTGCGTGCGCACCTGCCCCCCGACTTGTGAGTGTGCCGCCCTCTAGGGGCTTCGCCTCCCCGACCCGGTGGATCTGTTACTTCTGCTCTTGACCCACACGGTGCAACTTCCTCCCTTCTTATTGTGAAAAGTCACCTAATGCAAGAGCCGCAGGAGTCATGCGGGGTCACCACACGGATTTAGTAACTGTCACTCTCTTATTATTTGGCGTAGAGGCGCAGTTGACGCGCTGTATGCCGCTCCAGGCGCACCCGGTAGCTGCCTCAGCGCCTCCGCAGCCCGCACACCCCCGCCCTACACCCCCTGGCCCTATACTCCTGTCTCTGCCCTACACCCCCCCTACACCCCCCTACACCCTCCCGCCCTACACCCCCCTCCCCTACACCCCCTTACACCCCCCACACCCTCCCTACACCCCCCTGTCTATCTACCCTCCCCCCATCTACCCTCCCCCCCCAGGGGCAGGTACTGATCAGACACTCCTTGCTGCTTTGCATTATGGCCCTGACAAGACCTGCTGCCCTCTCTCGTTCTTCAATAACTGTGTTGGGGGTTAGTCCTAAAGATATTTTGAGAACTGTGTTTCCATAGAATTCACTGATTTTCATGTGGTTCTGAGGAAGCCTCCCTAGGCCTTTGCAGACATGGGGGCCCGGGACCCGATGAGTGACGGGGGTCAGACCCGCCTGGGTCACCGGCTGCTGCCCACAGCCTCATGCGCTGTCCCCCAAACCATGCTTCGTCCCCTCCGCACGATCGGCTTGTGGGGCGCGAGGGGCTGTCCCGGGCTTGGGAGAAGCCCACCCCACTCGTGGTGCGCCGTTCCCTGAGAGCCGAGAGCGGACCGCGATGACGCCTGCATGCCCAGGTCTCAGTGAGGCTGTTTGCAAAATCCCGTTCTGGTTGGGATGCCGGATTTCAGTCACCAGGGGCTGGCCTCACGCCTGAGGTCCCCCAAGAGGCCCCTAGCAGCTACGGGAGGGGGATCCCACCCAGGTGGGGAAGGAGCAGGGGTCCTGGATGCCCAAGGGGAGTGCATGAGCCCCGAGGCCCCGGGGACAGAGACGGGGTTCAGGGGAAACAGGCCCCAAGGAGGAAGGGGGTCTCTGGGTTCCTCGGGCATCGGGAGTTAAAGATGGCAAGAACCAGTGTTCACGGGACCTCCACGGCCCGTGACTCCCGACAAGAAACCGAGGCCCGGCCCTTCACAGCCTTGCCCTACGGTGCAGGACGGGAGGCTAAGCCCCAGATGTGGCCTGATGGGGCCTGGGGGCTGCCCGAGGCTGCCGTGAGGTCCACGCCCACGCCAGGTCGGGAGGGCAGGGCCGTGGCCGTGGGTGGGAGGGCACCCGGGCTGGGGGGAAAGTCCGGGGGGAAGAACCAGTCAGGCCAAACTAACCTTATTCTTTATGGCTTTGCCCTGGATGCTGTGCGGTGGAGGGCGCAGGGCATGCTCCATTGTCCGGGATCTCCGGGGAGGATGCACCGGGGTGAGCTGCCCAGGCCCCAGGGCGCTGCCTCCTGGCAGGTGGAAGGGTGTGCAACCCCGGGGCGGGCTCGGCCTCCCGTCGGGAACCGCAGGCCAGCAGCTCGCGCCTCAACGTGTCCTCCTCACGAGGCCCGGGTCCCCTCGGGTCCCATCAGGTCCCACGCACCCACTCACTTCCTGAAACCTGTGCTGTGGCCCTCAGCTTTAGGGCAGCAGGTGTCAGGTGTCGCTCACCTGACCCTGGAGTGGGGGAGGGCAGGGAGGGGACCCAGGTCACAGCACCCCTGACCTCTCGCCTTCTCCATCCCCGTGGTGGGATGTCCGCTGAGTCCTGGAGCCTTCTAGTTTCTGGCCGGTCCTCCTTCCGCAAAAGCCTCCACGCGTGCTGCTCAGTCACAAGGCCGCATCGAGAGCTTCCGGCCTCTGCGAAGGCCGCACTGCAGGGTGGGAGGAGCCGGCGGTGGCCACGGGTTCGGGGACGGAGGGAGGGGGAGGTGGACGCGGGGCCTCTCCCTTCCCGGCCCTGCGTGGCGGCTGGACCCCTGGACCCGGCGCCTTGAGTGTGGGCCGGGCCTTCACCGCCCTGGGGATGTGGGGACGCCCGTGTTTTGTTTTGTTTTGTTTTGTTTTGTTTTATTTTATTTTATTTTATTTTATTTATTTTATTTTATTTTATTTTATTTTATTTTATTTATTTTATTTTATTTTATTTTATTTGTTTTATTTTATTATTTATTTTATTTTATTTATTTTATCTTATTATTTTATTTTATTTGTTTTATTTTATTTATTCTATTTTTTATTTATTTTATTTTATTTTATTTTATTTTATTTATTTATTTATATTTATTTTTAATTTTTTTTTTTCCCTGCTTTAAATCCTGGAGAGACTACACCAGCGGGGGGGCGCTGCAGGGCCTGCAGTCTCGGGGAAGGAGGTTGCCCGCCCTTCCTGAGCAGAAGCTTCTGGAGCAGAGGGTCGGACACTTCTCTCTGCCCAGAGGGCCTGACATAGAAGTCAGGGAGGGGCATCTGCCCACGTGCCGGGGCCGCCCCTGCAGGGTTCGCCACCACCATCCTTGGGGGCCGCGGGGTGCACGGCGCCTGCAAATTCCCCCCATGATGCCCTGACTCACGCTCAGCGGGAGGGGTGAGGCCTGCCGGGTGCAGGGAGCATGCCCGGAGGTAACTGTCCTCCTCACCGCAGGCCAGCAACGGAGGCCAGGACAGGGGGTGGGGGCTGGGGGGCTCCTCTCTCGTTTCCGCCTCGGGGATGGAGGCCCCAGGAGGCAACCTGCGTCCAGACGCACAGCCCGGATTGGAAGCCAGGAGGCGGCTGTGGCGGAGCCATGCTGTCCCCTGGTGCTGCCCTGTGGGGACCCAGTCCTGGGGCCGGGGGAGCCGGAGGGTGTCTGCACCCCGCAGGCCGTGGCCCCTGAGCCCCTGCATCCACCTCCCGGCTGCTCAGGCCTCGGCCTGCGGGGTGGCCGGGGAGCAGGAGGCGGACTTGTGCAGCTGCTGGGCTCGGGCCAGGGGAGGGGGCGCTGTGGAGACCCCGCGCCAGCAAATCAGACTCTGCAGGCGACTCAGCGTGTATTTGAGGAGATTTCAGGACTCAGGAAACATTCTCATCAATCTGTTCCTCGGGAACAGCCCCCGGGGAGCCCGGGGAGTACACGCGGCCGGAGCCCGTGGCCCTGGAGCGGGAGGGGGGCCATCTGGGCCGGGGGCCGGCCTGTGGACTCTGTGGACGGAACGGAAAGAAAAAGATTCCAGCCTCATACTTTATTTGGAGGAGGAGCACGTTTACAGAAACAATTTCTGTTTTGGAAAATAAACATATGGCTGCATTCTGGGGGTGGGGGGTGTAGCAGGCGACCGGCAGGGCTCGCGAGACAGACGCCGGACACGGTGCCTGTGGCCATCTCCGCCAGGCCGCGTCCGAGCACGGCCAAGCGCCCACGACGTCAGGAGACAGGAGCCCGGTCCGCGCGCCCTTGGGCCCACGACACGGATCCCGACCAGGTTTCGGCAAAGGCAGGCTCAGAGGAACCGCACTTGGGGGCGGTCAGCCCGCGCCCTGCCATTGAGTACCGCGTCCCGGGGACGGGCCTGCGCCCGGGCGCCCAGAGCCGTTCGCACGGAGGCCGCGCCGCAGGGAGCAGACACGGGGCGAATTGGCGAGGGACGTGGGGGCAGCGGGAGGTGCCCTCAGCTCAAGTCCCGGGTGCGAATTCAGCGGAGTTGAGTGGAGCCCCCCCGGGAGCGCCAGGCCCCTCGGCACCCACTGCCCGCGAGGTCGTGGGAACCGCCACCAGCACGTGCCAGCCGCAGAGCCGGGCCAGGAGCGGAGGCGCGTCTCGGTCCCGGGCACGGAGCTGCAGACCCTGCGCCCCTGCTCCATGCCCCTGGGCCTCGCTCGCAGGTGCTCGGTCCCCGGAGGGTGGGGGTCCTCGCAGCTCTGCTGGCTACGGGTCGTCCTCCATCAGCGGGATCTCTGTGGAGGGAGAGATGTTCACCCGCTCAGCTGCAAGGACCGGGCCTCGGCGCTTCGAGGACACGAATACAGTCCGCGTCGCCCGGGAGCGGAAGACGACGTCCGGTTCTGCACGTGCGACAATAATCACGCGGCGGCTCCCCTGCGCCAGGCTCTGCTGGGAAATCTCCCGTCTGGCTCGGGGCAGATGGACCGGGAACACTTAGGCCCGCGCCCTCGGGGTCAAGCCGGACGAAGGCAGAGTCGCGGGCAGGCGGGCAGGTGGAGAGCCCCCCGGCACCACCCTGGTCCCTCTCCGCCGTGAGCCAGAGCCGCCCTTCCTGCGCCAGGCGCACACCTGTTACTCCCCACCTGCCGGCAGCGCCCTGTGTGCCCACGGCGTCTCCAGGGCCGTCTCCTGCAGGTGCACGGGGACCCTGTCTCCGAGCGTGCCCTGAGCCCCCCGAGGGCACCCTGCCTCACCTGGATGCTGCAAAGCCCAGCTTGGTCCTCCGCAGCCCCCCTGCTCTGGCCACCGTGGCGCCTCCTGAAATCTCAGCTCCGGGCTCACCGCAGGGACAGGGCGGCCTCACCCGTGTCCTCGCCCGTGGGGGGAGCGGCGAGAGGTTCAGGCGCGGAAGGGGCGGGGGGCAAATACTCACCGTCTGCGATGTCGATGCCCGGGCTGGTGGACGCCGCCTCTCCCACTGAGCCAGCACCCGTGTCCACGCTGCCGGGGCGTGGGCCCCCGTGGCCCTCGGAAGGCGGGTACGGACTCTGGAGCAGCTCGGAAGGGCCCGAGCCGCTGTCACAGGGTTCGGACGCCCCCGGGCCCATGTCCGTGTCCCCTGAGCCAGGGTATGCGGGGGGGCTCTGGTCGTTCACAGGCAAAGGGCAGCCCCGGCCCACGGCGGCCAGGTACCCGGGGCCCAAGGCCCCCAACCCTCCGCTCACAGCCTCGTCGTAGGACGGAAGCATGACTGGCACCCCGTCCACCACGACGAAGTCTGGGTCGCTGCTGGAGCTCCGGGGAGGTCCCCTGTGCAAAGAGAAGCAGCGCCCACAGGTGAGGGAGCTGGCCACCCCAGGGCGAGGTCCCCAGGGTGAGGTCCCCAGGGCAAGGTCCCCAGGGCCAGGTCCCCAGGGCCCACAGGGGAAGGGGCTCCTCTGGCGGCCGGGGCGCTGAGCATGGTGGCCACGCTCGGCAGGCAGGCGGCGTTCCTCCTCCGTGTTGGGTCCTGCACCCCCAGTGTCCCTGGGAGGATAACGTGGGGTGGGAGCTGGTGCGCTGGAGCCCGGGAGTGTCTGGGGGACGAGGTCGCCCCGGGGAGGACTGGGGGCTCGGTGTTTGCAAGCCCCGCCGTGCCCCCGGGCCCTCCTGCAGCCCCATCACTACCAGGATGGAGCGCAGTGCTGGCCAAGAGGTTGCGACGGGAGGCCGCGCAGCAGGGGGACGGGAGGTTGGCGCTTCCACCTGCCACGACCTGAGGGTGACCTGAGGCCGGGAGGGTGGCGGGGGGAGGGTCCAGGGAAGGGGCTGCCCCGCATGCATGCCTCGCCACGGGCCTCGTCCACTCCCAACACCAGCACCCCGTTTCCGGGGTGGCCGGCCCTGCCGGGCTGACACGGGTCCTTTCCGAAACTCGAGGTGTCACAGGGAGGCCCACGCAGGTCGGAGCCCGAGGACACGCAGCAGCCCCTGAGCCTGCCAGCGCCCGGCCCCCCCACCTGGTTCTCGGGCCAATGAGCAGTCAAGGCCTCGTGCCAGAGGCCCTGCTGCTCCTCCTTTTCCATGAGGACCGCAGGGAGGTCGGAGGCATCAGCACAGGGTGCGCCCGGGGCGGGGGGGGGGGCACAGGTCCTGCCCCTCCCACCCCCTCCCCAGCACCCCTCCTTCCCAGCACGTCCCTGGCAGGTGTGTGAACCTCTGCTGGGTCTCGCACCTTTGGCCTGTCTCCTCGTGCGTTCCCAGAACCTCTCATCCCCCCCGTGGGCCCCACATGTGTGAGGGCAACGGGAACGGGGCCTGAGCCCTCCTGCAGGGGCTCTCTGGTAGGTGAGGAGGAGGCGGCGCCTGTGCAGCGGCGCCCTGAACCCCGCACCCCGTGCCCCCCCACCCACCTGACCCACCTCCATGCCCTCAGCACCTCCACCACCAGCCGCTCGGAGCCCCCCAGGCACCCGCCCACCACACACCTGGTGGGAAAGTGGGTCTTGAACTTGGTCTGGAACATCCTGGCCAGGATGACGAGCAGCAGCACCAGCAGAACGCTGGTCGCCGTGAACGCCACGATCTTCCACGTGGTCAGGAGGGTCTCGTGGGGGCTGGGCCACGTTTGCTCTGCGGGGGGGCGGGGGGGTGAGGCCCCACCTTGGGATGGCCGCGGCCCGGTGCTGGGTGGATCGGGCGAGGAGATGCCCGTCCCGTGCCCCGGGGCCCTGAGAGGCTGGAGCTTCTCGCCATCAGGACCCGCACCCGCTCCGCACGGTGCATGGAAACACACCCGCTTCTCTGGGGGGGACGGGGTCCCCTCCCTGGGGTGCTGTGTCCTGCAGGGCAGGGGAGCGGCCTGGGGTGCTTGGCTGTGCTGAGGAACGGCGTGGGGGTAAGGGGATGAGCACTTGGAGCCCCTCATCCCCAGTGCACCTGCCAGCGGGGGTCCCAGCCCTCGGGCCCAGGCCGCCCCAGGGCCTCCAGGTGCTGTGTCAACACGCAGGTCCCCAAAGACGGTGGCAGGGGGCAGAGGGCTCGGAGGTCACCACTGCCTTGTCAGGGGGCTGCAGGGCGAGTGGGCAGGGCCAGCTGCACCGGACTTGGCGGGTGCAGGTGCAGGTGCGGGGCAGGGGCCCCGCTCTGCGTCCCAGGTCCCCGCCAGGGCTCACCTGACTTGATGCAGTAGACCTGGTAGGAAGGAAACCACTCCCCGTACTGGCAGGTGATGTACTTGTAGTCGCTGGTGAGGCTGTAGCCGGGGTCGCAGTAGAACTCCAGCACGGTCCCGTGGCTGTAGCGCTCGCAAGGCCGCGGGTGGCAGATGAAGTCGCCGTGACTCACCGTGGGGGGCAGCGGACACACTGGGGCAGCAGGGGAGGGAGCGGATGCCTCAGAAGGTCACCTGGGGTCACAGCCCCAGCGGGAAGGTGCACCCATGCCCGGGGCAGCCCCTCCCTCGGTGCACCCGCTGGCCCCAGGCCACTGGGCAGGGAGCTGCTCACGCGGCCGAGGCCTGCTTAACTGCCGCAAGAGCTGCCGTGGGGACAGGCCACCTTGCGAGGCCGGCGCCCCCGGGGTTCAGCCCACGCCTGAGGCACGGGTGCTGCAGGGTGCATGCAGACCCAGAGCCGGTGACGGTAGGAGGAGCCCCCGGCCACGGCCCGGTTTCCCACCCCCAGATGGAAGCTCGGTCTGGGGCGCTTCCCACCTGCGGTTCTGACATTTCAGGGGGAGAAACTTCCTTTTTGGTTTCGTTTCAGGCCGCAGATGGGTCAGCGATGCTCAAAGGTGCCCGAGACTCAGAGCACCACCCGGTCTTACGTCTCCGTCCCGCCTCACCCCTGCCAACCACCCACACGTGCCCTGAATCCGCAGCCCTGGGGCTTGTTTCTGTTTTGTTAGGTCCCACGTTGGAGTGAAGTCACGCGGTATCTGCCGCTGACGACTCACTCAGCACCGCACCCTCGGGGTCCACCCACGCCGTCGCAAATGGCACAACCTCATTCCTAACCCCACAGCGAGCAACATCCTGCGCATTTGCACCACTTCTTCGTCATCCGTTTACCCCCCGGTGCGCCCCCGGGCCGCTCCCGGACCTCGGCTGCTGTGGGTAGCGCTGCCGCCAACACAGGCACCCGTGTCCTTTCGGATCAGTGGTTTCACTTGTTTTGGGTAAATACCCAGTCGCGGGATCACAGGGTCACAGGGTCGCAGGGCACAGCACCCCAGGGAGGGGATCCCGTGTGGGACCTGTCTCCAGCTTCTCGAGGCCCGTCCCCACTTCCCCGCAGCAGCTGCGGTGGCCCGCGTGCCCACCAGCAGGTAAGACATTCCCCGGCTCTGCGTCCTCTCCTCCTGGGGTCTCCTGGCCTTGATTCGAGCCACTGTGACAGGTGCGAGCTGGGATCTCACGGCGCTTCTGGTTTGCGTCTCCCTGATGCTGAGGGATGCTGAGCGCCGTCTCCCAAGCCCGTGGGCGGTCCGGATCAGCAGGCTGATACCGTGATGAGGGTTCGCACGTGACCGAGCTCCAGGGACACTGGCTTGCCACGCCCTTGTCTGGTTTTGGGATCCGGGGAACGCGAGCCTCGTAAGACGAGTTTGGAAGCATCTCCTCCTCTTCACGTTTTTTGGAAGTTTTGAGAACAGGTATTAAATCTTTGGGGGACACCCAGGTGGTTCAGTGGTGGAGCATCTGCCTTCGGCCCAGGGCGTGACCCCAGAGTCCTGGGATCGAGTCCCCCGTCAGGCTCCCTGCATGGAGCCTGCGTCTCCCTCTGCCTGTGTCTCTGCCTCTCTCTCTCTCTCTCTCTCTCGCTCTCTCTCTCTCTCTCTGTATCTATCATGAATAAATAAATAGATAGATACAGAGAGAGAGAGACAGAGAGCACGCATGTACAGAGGGACAGGCAGAGGGAGACACAGGCTCCATGCAGGGAGCCCGATGTGGGACTTGATCCCGGGACTCCAGGATCGCGCCCTGGGCTGAAGGCGGTGCCAAACCGCTGAGCCCCCCGGGCGTCCCAATCTGCCACTTTTTGATGGAACTTTCTGTACGTGTCTGTTAAGTCCATGTGGTATAAGGTGTCATTTGAGGCCGATGTTTCCTTCTTGACTTCCTGTCCTTTTCTTGGTATCTACCCATCGATGCAGGGGGGTAATAAACGGTGTCTCCTTGGGTCTGTTAGTATTTGCTTCTCGCATCTGGGTGCTCCTGTATCGGGTACAAATGTGGCCGTTGTATCTTCTTGCTGGACTGGCACCGTTATCATTACGTACAAAGGAAAGAACCCTTCGTGGTCCGCCCTCGAGTCTTTGGTTTAAAGTCTTTGCCAGAAGCGTTGCTCCCTGGCCCTTCTGCTCACTTCCAAATATTTTTTTTTATTTATTTATTCATGAGAGACAGAGAGAGAGAGAGCGAGGCAGAGACACAGGCAGAGGGAGAAGCAGGCTCCATGCAGGGAGCCCGACGTGGGACTCGATCCCCGGTCTCCAGGATCATGCCCCAGGCCGAAGGTGGCGCTAAACTGTTGAGCCACCCGGGCTGCCCTCTTCTGCTCACTTCCATGGCACGGGATGTCTTTCCATCCCTTCCCTTCCCATCTCTGTCCTTACTTCTGAAGTGAGTCCTCTGTAGGCAGCAGAGACGCGAGCCTCTTGCTTCAACCCACCCAGCCACTCCCTGTCTTTCTGACTGGAGAATTTAGTCCTTTTACACTTAGAGTAATTATCAACAGGCGTCTACTTATTGCCATTTTGTTCCTTGCTTCCTGGCTGCTCCGTAGTTCCTCTGGTCCTTTCGTCCCTTTCTCTCCTCCCTTGTGGTTTGATAACCATCTTCAGTGTTGGGTTTGGATCCCATTCTCATTTTCCTGTGTCTTTACTATACATTCTTGCTTTGCAGTTACCATGAGGTTCACATACATCATCCCATATTGAAAACAGTCTATCCTAAGATCGTAGCAACTTAATTTGTTTTTTTTTTTACTTTATTTTTTTAAAAGATTTATTTATTTATGATAGACATAGAGAGAGAGACACTGAGAGGCAGAGACACAGGAGGAGGGAGAAGCAGCTCCATGCTGGGAGCCA
The DNA here is from genome assembly GCF_018345385.1 of Vulpes lagopus. Classification (NCBI taxonomy): domain Eukaryota; kingdom Metazoa; phylum Chordata; class Mammalia; order Carnivora; family Canidae; genus Vulpes; species Vulpes lagopus. The sequence continues at coordinate 25,519,906 of NC_054834.1, forward strand.
ACACAGGACTCGATCCCGGGAATCCAGGATCCCACCCTGGGCCAAAGGCAGGCGCTAAACCGCTGCGCCACCCAGGGATCCCTGTTTTTTTAATTTTTTAATTTTTTATTTTTTAATTAAATTAATTTATTTACTTTTTTTTTACTTTTTTTAAAACTTAATTTGGATGCATTCAAAGACACTACATTTTTACTCCCCCCCAGTTTATCTTCTCTGTCACATTTTACATCTTTTTATGTGCCCCCAAACTAATCAATGTAGTTATAGTTAATTTTGCTAGTTTTGTCTTTTAACTTTAAAAATTAGCTTTATAAGTGACTAAGCTGCTGCCTTGACTGCCCTTTCAAGTGAGGTTTTTTACTTCCATATTTTTTTGTTATTAATTAGTCACATTTCTTTTCAGCTTAAAGATGTCCTGTTACATTTCTTTAAGGCCAGTTTAGTAGCAATGAATTCCTTCAGCTTTTGTCTAGAAAAGTGTTTCTCTCTCCTCTGATTCTTTCTTTTTTTTTTTTTTTAAGATTTTATTTATTTATAAGAGACACAGAGAGAGAGGGGCAGAGACACAGGCAGAGGGAGAAGCAGGCTCCACACAGGGAGCCCGATGTGGGACTTGATCCTGGGACTCCAGGATCATGCCCTGGACCGGAGGCAGGTGCTAAACCGCTGAGCCACCCAAGGATCCCCCTCTCCTCTGATTCTGAATGATGACCTCACGGGGGAGCGTATTCTTGGTTGGCAGTTTTCTCCCCTCAGCACTTCGAATGCGTCCTGCTGCTCCCTCCTGCCTTGCAGAGTTTCTGCTGAGAAATGTGCTGAGAGCCTGTGGGTTTACCTTCCATGTAATAAGTCGTTTCTCTCTTGCTGCTTTAGAGATTCTCTAACTTTTGACATTTTAATTATAATGTGTCTTGGGGTGGATCTCTTTCGATTAATCTAATTTGGCCCTCCCTGGGTTTCCTGGATGTGGATGTCTGTTTCCTTCCCAGATTAAGGAAATTTTTGGCCATTACTTCTGCAAATAATTTTCCTGCCCCCCCTCCCCCGGGACCCCTGGAATGTGAATGTCATTCCACTCAACGTTGTCCCAGAGGTCCCTTATGTTATCTTCATTTGTAAAACCCCTTTTTTTCTCTTTGCTACTCTGTCTGGGTGAGTTCCATTGCTTTGTCTTCCAGCTCCCTGACCTATTCTTCTGTTTCATCCAGCAGTTGAGTCCCCCTGGTGTATTTCTCGCTTCAGTTTTTGCATTCTCGGGCTCTGTGACTTCTGTTTGGTACTTTATTGTTTTCTGTCGCTGTGTTCATTCAGTCTTCTTCTGAGTTAGGTGAGTATCTCTGTGACCACGACTTTGAATTCTTTGCAAGGAGGATTACTTATCCCTGTTATCATTAAGATCTTTTTCTGAGGTTTCGTCTTGCTTTTTCGTTTGAAACACATTTCTCCGTGTCTTCATTTTGCTTGACGCTTTGTGTTTGTTTCTACGCGTTAGGCCCAACAGTTATTTCTCTCATGCTTAAAGGAGTGACATTTGGAGGCAATGAAACTTCTCATTCATCCTGCCCTAGCCCTTGGTTGTCTCTGGAGCCTTTGTGATTGTTTGAACTGCCTGATTTATTGGTGATATGCTCCTGTTGAAGGTGTTCCAAGACCTGTCAGTATTCCAAGAGGGAAGGATCTCATGTAGTACCTTGCTTTAGGCTCACTGGAAGCCAGTCAGCAGCTTTTAAAGTGTGCAAATACATACAGTCCTCTGGGGCCACAATCATAACCCTTGCTGGTCTCTGGACCAGGCGATATGGAGGTGTCCCCTGGATGGCACTGCAGAACTTGGTCCTTTCTAGATTTGAACCCATCTTTTTCCATGATATTTACTGAAAGAAGGACTTCTGGTTAAAGGCTCTAGGCCTCTAACTTCACAGTGGTAGACGAAAGAGTCTTTGAGTGTGGAAGGAGGCATCACAACCAAGGATCCCCAGGTCCAAGTCTGAGCTTCACCCCTCCATCCTCCCAGTGCTCGCTACCTGCCTCAACAATGCAGACCTGTGACCTCTGTGGTTAACCTGCTCCCATGAATGCCTGCCACAAGATTCCCACCACCCTGAGCTACTCCCCAGGCATCTGAGAACCTGACTGTGAGAATGTTCTGGCTACTTTAGGCTCTCGATGGTTCTTCTCCAGGTAGAGAGAGAGCCCTTCTCTGTAGCCTCTATGCCCCGGATCCCTTGTAGCCCCAAGGAGGGCATGCGGTCCCCCTGCAAGTATTGTTGCACAGGTGATTCACATGCTTATCCTTACGCCCCTAGACGTCCTTCCATGTTCCTTTCCTCCAAACCACTGGGCTGCATCCTCACCCTGAGCCACACAGCCTAGGTTAATGGGCCCTAGAGAGCTTCAAAATGCACAGCCATCCGTATGAGTGAGATGTTCAGACTCCTTTCCTCCCAAAGCTCAAGTAGAGATAGAAAACATGCTTCTGTCTGGTCTCTGAGAGAAATAAATAAAACTCCAGCAAACCCCAGGTGGAAATTTTCATTTTACGATTGTGGTATCACCTACGAGAACGGTCCTTCCACCTTCCCAAGGTCATAAACACTCTGTGGCCCTTGGTAAAGGCAGCTGCACACCAACGCAGGTGCCATCTGCAGCGATGCTGGTCTCTAGAGCGTGGGACTTGGCATCCGCTTCTTCCCAGTAGAGTGTAGGCCCTTCGGGGTAATGGATTATGACTGTTACTCTCTTTGTAATTCCCCAGTGTCCAGTCTGGTGCTGCTCTGTGCCTAGCAGCTGTTCAGTCAACACCACCAGCGACATAAACCCAGTCCTCAGCACTGGGAAAATGCCCATATTCGCTGTTAAAGGTTTGGGGGTTGTTTTTATCCTAAAGATTTATTGGATTCCGTGTGTGGGTGTGAAAGAGACAGAGGGGGATGGATGCCTCGCAGGGGTGGGGGGACAGAAGGGAGCACAGACAGGTCAGCGGCACTGGGTGCAAGGCGGAGGCCCACGCGGGCCAGGCTGGAGGCAGACCCCGAGGCGCCACTTCCGGGTATATTCATATGTCCACGTCTATTTCTAAATGATGGAGCAACATTCCGACTCAAGGCTTCATGGTTTCAGGTGCAGTATCACCTCCTCCAACACCACTGCCAGGAGCACATGCTCCAGGACTGTCCACCCTCGGGACAAGTGTGCGGGCGCCGGGACCCAACTACCTTGGGTGAAGCTGCCAGAGCTTCTCCTCCCAAAGCACAGACCCCTTCACGAGGCCGGGCATCCCTTCTGGGCCTGCCGACCTGTGAGCCTGGCCGCTGCCAGCTGACGCCGCCCCAGAGGAGGCTGAGCCCTCAGACTGCCCTGCGGCCCGCCGCAGACGAGAGGCGCCGTGTGGCAGAGGGAGCCCCGAGCCAGAGGTGGGGCGTCGGACAGGCTGCACCGACCCCAGGGCATCACGCTGGCCGGCTCTCCTCGGTGGCGGCAGAGAGGGGCACACCTCGTCTACGATGACGAGTCCCTTCCTGGGTGTTAATTCTTTCAAAACTGGCTGGCTCTCTAACACGCGGCGGGAGTGGGTCCCGCTGCTCCCGCTGGGCTGCAGAGCACGCGGAGCCGCCATCTCGAGCCTGGCTGGCCCATTGTGCAGGGGCCCCACACCGGTGACCCCCTGGCTCTCGGCAGGTCTGGGCTCTCACTGGTGGCTCCACCAGTCTCTGGGGGCCATGTGGGGACAGCTGGGACAATGGTTTACACACACAGGGCACCCAGAGGTTCCGGGTCGTGACCCTGGGGTCTGGGGTGCCTGTGCCCCCGCTGCCGCCCCCCTGCCCGGGCTCTCCCGCTCTCCCGCACAATCTCTCAAACACACAGACTCTTTAAACGCACCCCCGTGGCCTTCCGGGCCTGGGCCGCCTGGGTCACCCAGGGCCACGGCCCCCCGCAGGGATAGGGACGCCACCAGCTCACTGCCTGTGCCTCTGCCCGTTGCCCCGACGCGTGGATCTGTCTTACTGTGTTCACGGCGTCCTCGGAGGCTCCACGAGCAGCTCTGCAAGCTCCAAACGCTGCTCTTCACAAGGTGACCACTTGAAAAACCTTTAACCTGGACCTGACGAGGCCTTAAAGCAGGCATCTCAGACCGACGGAGTCCGACCCATGACACCGACCCTGAGCCCAGCTCCGGCTCCGGGGCAGGAGGCCCCCAGGCCCCGAGGAGCCACTGTGCTCACGGCCCGCTCGGCTCCGCCTGCGCCCTGGGCCGGGGGGTCCCACCCTGGAGGTCAGGGTCCCCAGGGTGGGGCAGGTGACAGGCCGGCCGCGCAGCCGAGTCTGAGCCGTGGACCTGACATGGGGTGACTTCCGAGCACGAGCTAAGGCCTGTGCAGTGTTTAGAGGAGGGAGGCCAGCGACCCGGCTCCAGGCTCATTGCCACAGCCCGGCCGAAACCGCACAGAAAGCGGGAGACGCCCAGACGCAACAACGACACAAGGGCTGAGACTAATGACGCCGTGGTACAATGTTTCCACGTAGTGCGGAGAAAATTGGTTTTTGAGGACGTTTCACTTCTTTTGGCAATAGTTTGCCGCTTAACCTTTGATGCTGGGAACTTTGCTCTTGATCCCCTTGGGGCCGGGTTTCCGGCTGGTCCTTGGTGCTGCCTCTGCCGGGACCCATGGGACCCGTGGGACCAGTGCGCGCAGGCGCTGAGAGCGAAGGCTGCCCCTAACTCTCGGCCTTTCCCTCCCTTTGAAACGCCCACTTCCTCAGGCCCGAGACTCACCCGCCCAGGCCCCAAGGCATGTTACCTTCCAGAGCAAGGCACCGGGGTGGGCTGGATGACCAGAGGAGGCTGTGCAAGCACTCGAGGGACTCGGCCCCCTCCAGCTTGAATCCGGGGAAGCAGTGGTAGGAGATGACCGTCCCCACCGGGAAGGAAGTCTGCAAGTCGGAGACGTTCATGTAGCCGTTGGAAGAGGCCAGGGGTCTCAGGCAGCCTGTGGGGGGAGAGGAGGGACCGTCCCACTGGGTCACCTCTGTGCATCCAGGGCCCAGATGCCCTGGCCCTGTGGTCGCCCTGCTTGGCTCAGCACGCGACACCCCGTCTGCCTCCCATTCCATCACGATGCACGTATTCACTCTCCTGGTTGCAAACCTTGCAAGCTGCATGGAGCCGGGGGGTCGGGAGGGAGGGTGTAGCTAGGATCTAGGATCTAAGATCTTGGACGCGGGAGCCCTGGCCAGGGGCTGCAGCCTCCAGTCACCCTAGAATCACCCCGGGCTCCACACCCGCCTGGGCTCCCTGCCGTCCCTAAAGCCCTGCAGGAGCTGGTGCCCCCGGAGAACCGCGTGTGAGCGACGCAGGCAGAAGGCCCTGCCCCTCCAGGCACGTGGGCGGCGCCGGGGGTCTAAGCACCGAGCGCCCCGTGAGGTGGTCAGTGCTCGGGTGCAGCATCTGCATTGGGGAGGCCCAGGAGCCCCCGCCACCCAGACCACCCACTGGGGGGGTGAACATGGGAGCCACGTGACCACGTCCCATCTCCACAGCCCTAAGTCTAACCTCGGGGCTGAACACTGACCGTGTTCACGGCAAAAGCGAAGTGTCAGGGAGCAGAGGGAGACTGGGAGAGCAGAACCCACAACTAGAAAACACAGGGAGCGCATCGGAGCCCCCGAGCACCGCTCCGCTGAGCGGGACCAAGGTTCTCGGCCCCCCACACAGGGAAGCTGGCTCCCCCTGAATAAAATCATCTGGCCCGCGGTGGACAGCCGCTCCCCAAAACACCAGGTGCTCCGGACAGGAGCCCCGAACAGCGCCAGCCCCCGCCGCTGCCCCAAGGAGTCGGGCTGTTATCCCTTGGGCAGCAAGTCCGACAAGGGAGGATGCTCGTTGGCGGGAGACAGTCCGACCTGAACACCGCAGCGGAAAAGCGTCCCCGTGATTCCTATTTGCACCTCGAGGCAATGGAGAGCCAGCACCTTGGGCTCCGGCCCCGGATCTGCGGGTGCCTTGGGACGAGGTGTCAATCGAAGGCTCGTGGGGTCAGCCGCCAGGTCCTCTGGCCCGTGCTGGGCGGAGTGGGTGGTCAGACCTGGGGACAGGGTGCGGGCCAGGGCAGCAGCCGTGGGGGCAGAGGGCCCGAGGGGGCAGGAGGTGGCTGTGGGCTGCAGGCCCCGGTTGTTCGGTGATGCTCTGAGGTCCGAGTGTGGGGCGCGGTGGGAAGGCCACGGGGACCCGGAGGAGGGCACCGCATCGGGCATCTCAGAATAGAATAGGGACAGAATAACTGGGACAGATGAGCCCACAGAGACCGAGGAGGACGGGCTCGGAGGGAACAGGGGCGTCCCGGGAAGTGCCCCCGAGTCTCATACGCCCTGAAGGGCGGCCTGTCACAGGCCACACACCCGGCACCGATGCTTTCCGCAGAGAGGCGCGCAGGTGGGGGCCCCTGGGCACCCTCTGTCCTCCCCGCCCAGGCCTTGGTTTCGGCAAAGCGGCCACGAGGCCCGAGTCCTCACAGGACGAAGTAACTCACTGCCCACGGCAGGGCCGCACGGCAACCTTCAGCCTTCCCCACGGAGCCCGCTTGTGCCCCGGAAGCCCCCTCCCCTCCGCCGCCCTCCCCTGCCCTCCCCTGCCCTCCGCAGCACTTATGCCCCAGCTGCTGGCTCCTCCATCCGAGCCACGCGTCAAAAAACAAAACCAGAATCAGCGGGAATGCGAGGACCTCTTTCCACACGTAGGCCCTCCGTTGGCCCAGGCAAGTTTTAAAAACGCAAGAGGATGAGTATTCTCGGGGCGGTTTGGATAAAATCTGAAGTTGATCCTTTCCCTGCTCCTCATGCGTTGTAAAAAGGGAAAACGTTATTAGGGAAAGCTCAGCCTCCGTGGGGCCGACCTTAAACGTGTGGCCGAAATAAGTATAAATAAGTATAAACACGCTGTTATTTGCGTAGCGCACACACAGTGCTCGTCACCGTGCCCGCTGCCTGGCTGCCGGACGCCTCCTTCTGAGACCCCATTTGGTTTCCTAGCGTGAAGGAGGCCCCGACGCGCCGAACCCGGGGTTGCGGCTTCTGCAGCCTGATGGGCGTGTGGGGTGGGCCCTGCATCCCCCCCGAGGCCCCAGGGGAGCAAGCTCCAGCTCACGCCCCCGCCCCCACCTTGACAGAGGGGCAGGTTGTCCCACGTCCCATCATCACGACACAAGGAAACCATGTTGTACGGGTCGGGGTAACGGATCCTGAACCCCTCGTGACAGGCGACCGTCAGCGTGTCCCCGCGTCTGTAGGTCTTGTTACGGATCTCCGCATCTTCGATCTGAGGGACACGGCAATCTGCAATTGTGTAAGAGGGACACGTTAGTTTCTAAATTTATTTTTATTATTTTTTTAACGATTTTATTTACTTATTCATGAGAGACACAGAGAGAGAGAGAAGCAGAGACCCAGGCAGAGGGAGAAGCAGGCTCCATCAGGGAGCCTGACGTGGGACTTGAACCTGGGACCCCAGGGTCACACCCTGGACCAAAGGTGGCGCTAAACCGCTGAGCCCCCCGGGGACCCCCTAGCTTTTAAATTTAAACTAGAACCCGGTCGTGGTTCAGAGCCCGGCAGGAAGGCCTCATGGTCAGAGCTGGCCTCAGGCTACCCCGCGTCTGCAGGCCCCACTCACGGCTGCGCTCAGGTCCCAGGACCAGCGGCAGCACCTGCTTCACAGGGACAGAGGAAAGGGGGTTCTGGGGAGACCCGGTGCCCGGATCCAGCCACGAACGGAACTTGACCGCTGGCCCCCACGCTTCACACCCCAAGGCCGAGCTTCGGGCGACTGTGGGACTAGGTGCAGAGGGAGCCCGTGGGGGCCGCCCGCTGCCTCTGCCTCAGGGCGGGAGGAATGTGCTCGTGGAGCAGAGAGGCCCGCGGGGCTGCACCTCCCTTCCCCGAGCCCCCGACTCCAGCATGTGGTTGGGAAAGTCTCGGTGGGAGCCTTGGCCCTGGAGCTCCCCAAACCCTGGCCTGTCGCTCCAAGCCTGAGCAGCAGATGGAAGGTGCCGCGGCCGCCTGTGCTCAAGGATGCACACCCCGTCCCGGGGGCTCGGATGCGGGGCTGCGGCTGGGTTGGCTGGAGCCACAGGGAACCCGACAATGGCTCCAGAAAATGGGTGCCGGCAGCGGGAAGCCTGGGGCCTCCGGGCACATCCTGACATTTTTCAGTAGCGCTGGGTAGGGATTACTTGCAGCAAATAAAAACACGGTTCCCAGGGCACGCGTCTGTAACACCCTGGCTGTACATGGGCCACGTGGCGCGGGGTGACATGGCCAACGTACCGGTTCCCTGGTCGACTTGTCCAGACCCAACCCGGGTCCTGGGGGGTGGGGCGGGTAGTCCGGGGCAGGGGGCAGGTAGTGGACGGAGGGGACAGCCGGACACCGAGCGGGGAGGAGGCGCCTGCCTGGGGAGGTGGCTCCTCCGCACAGCGGCCGCCCACGTGGATGCCCCAAACCCCCGACCAGATGCCCGTGTCCACGGCGGCCACATGACAGCAGGGGCCCAGGCCACCGCGCCTCCCTCCACGGGGACCGGAACATACCAACGGGCAGTTGGAGCTCCAGCCTTGAGGCCAGCAGGGCTATGCCCGGGAAAAGGACAGGACCCAACTCCGTGGAACAAGCAGGCTGGCCCGGAGCCGGGCTCGGACTGTCGCCACTGTGTCTGGCACCTGAGCCCCGACGGCGGAGCCGAGGAGCAGGGCCCCCCCGGGGCGCCCCGGGACGTGACTGCAGCCTTACTATATGGCAACAGGGAAGCCAGGACTTTCAGTGCCCAAATGAACACGTGACCTTCGTCCACTCTGAAGTCTCACACAGACATAACACAAATCTAGGCTCACGTGCGTCCGGCCAGCAGCAAGGATTTTTAAATTCTTTCCGGCCAATGCAGAAACGCCGTCGCCGAGGACTACGAACAGAGGTGCCGGTGTCCGACTGTGTGGGGAGCACGGCCAGAGGTGACACTGCACATAGACGGGCACACACGGGCACTGGGGGCTGCGCCTGAGGGACCACACGCCCCCCTCTAGGGATCCCCCCCATCGCTGCTCCTGAGTCCTGCTTTTTAACAGGGGATTTAGTATAATTAGTGACAGAGGGGATGTTAGGGCACAAGCACACGTCTATACCGAAGAACAAGCTAACTGATCACACTAGTCAGCCCGGAGCAGGGTCCCAGGAATAGAGCAGAGACGGTTTTAAAACCATGTGCCACGTACCCACCAGGTTTACTTTGCTTTTCAAGAGTCAGTTATATGTGAAAACGAATCTGATTTCCTGGAAGTGCCAACTTCCGCCATCAATTCTCCCTAAAACGTGTTTCCAGGAGCATGAGCACGTATTACACACTCGTGGCTCAGCACTCATGTCTACACGGTCAGGGCCCTGGAAGCCTTGCTGTGAAGAATTCTGCAGCATTCGGTTTCCACCCACATCTACAAAGCTCGTTATCCCCCATCTGCCTGTCTGTCCCTCTGCCCCTGAGCTGCTGTGAGCACACAGCTTACGTATGAGACGTGCTGGGCACTGGGCACGGTCAGGAATCACACCCTTGCCACGCTGCGTGGAGGGCCACCCACAGTCAGCAGGTGTGTGAGCTGACGGTCACACGGCACGAGGGCTGCTCTGGGAGCAGGTGCACGGCCACCAGACTGACCGAGGGGATGTGGGCCTGAGGAGATGGCATCGATTATGCTGAGCCCAATGGCGAGGCCTCCTGTAGATCTGGGAGGAGGCACAGAGGGAGAGGGAGAGGGGAGAGGGAAAGGGGAGAGGGAGAGGGGAGAAGGGAGAAGGGAGGGGGAGAGGGAGAATGAGAGGGCAGAGGAGAGGGGGAGAGGGAGAGGGAGGGGGAGAGGGGAGAGGGGAGAAGGGAGACAGGAGAGGGCAGAGGGGAGAGGGTGAGGGCAGAGGGAGAGGGGAGGGGGAGAGGGGAGAGGGGAGACAGAGAGTGCGACAGGTGGTATAAAGGCCAGGGCACAGTGAGTGTCCAAGATACAGTGAGCATGGAGGCAGGGGGACGGACACGCACGCGGCCAGATCACACTGGGCCCTGTAGACCCGGGTGGGGGATTTGGGCCCGACTCCCATGCGATGCAGCATGAGCAGCTTTTTACGCAGGGGATGCGACATGACTGGCTTATGTCCGGGAGGAGTTTGTGTTTTGTTATTTTAAGTACTTCTTTTTATATTTAGTCCGTGGAGAGGAATTCCTTGTGGGTTCTCAGCTGTTCACTCGGAAGCACTAAGACATCTTTTAAGCAAAACATTCACAAAAATCGATCAGCCTTGGGCTACAAACATTGAATCACAGAGCACATTTTCTGGCCGCAGGGAAATTCAGATGCGAATGAGTAACAAAAAATACCCCCCATGTGTGGAAACTAATCCCTTCGTATGTAACCTGTGCGTCTAAGAGGCGACAGTGATAAATATATATATTGTGAACGGAGAAGAGTGAAAATGCTGCAGCTCGGATCGTCCCTTGAACTACAGATTCAGGTGTTAGAAGAAAAGTAGCTGAGAATCCAGCGGTTGGTTGGGTCAAGTTTGCTAATAAGGTTGCTTGGAGTTTCTCTGCATCCGGGTTGGTTTTTCCTGACTGAAACCCCAGGAGAGCAGTGTTTCCAGCGCCCGCTGTGACTGTGGACTTGTCCTTAAAGTTCTGCTAATTCTTCCTTTTCACACGTCCTGGTGTGTCATTAGATACACGTGAATACTGAGGCTTCTTCCAGAAACGTTAGACGAAGGACAGTTAATGAAACTCAATGAGAGTACCAGAAAGAAAATAATAAATAAAAGAGGAAGCATTAATGAAAACAAGGAAACGTAGGTCAGAGACGATAACAAACCCAGAAGCTTGTTCTTTAAAATCATTAAAATGGATTCCCCGGCAGGTGAAAGTGACCGCGGAACGAAGGTGGATGCCACATGGGCCATGAGTGTGAGGGACGCTGCTACAAATCCTGTATTAACAAAATACGATGTTACAACAAACTCCAGGCCAAAAACTCACAAATGAAAAATCAAACAAACAAACAAACAAAAAAAACACTGTACAATTTACCAAAACTGACACAAGAAGAAGCAGAAAGCAGTTACAATCCTACAAATATTAAATGAGTCGAATTCAAAACGAAAACATTCTTGCCAAGAAAACTCCAGGCCTAGTGGCTTCCCCATGAACGCCACCAAACATTTAAGGAGGAAATCACTCCCGTCGCACACGGACACTCGGGGTTGCTTGGTGAGCGCAGTGTGACCGACTGTGAAACAAAGACTGACCCAATCCGTCCCATCAACATAGGCACGTGTGTATGAATATTGGCAGATACAATCCAGCAACACATTAAAAAAGAAAAAACACGTCACGAGTAAGTTGGGCTTATTGGATGGTGATTGACTCAACATTGACAGCCAACCCCTGTCACTACAGGGACAGAATAGAGGGGAAACACAGAATTGTCTTGATAAGTGAAAAAGCATTTGATAAGTTTCAACATGCATTCAGGATACATTTTTAAAGATTTTATTTATTCATCCATGAGATGCCTAGAGAGAGGCAGGGACACAGGCAGAGGGAGAGGCAGGCTCCGTGCAGGGAGCCCGATGTGGGACTCGATCCCGGGACCCCGGGGTCACGCCCTGGGCTGAAAGCAGACGCTCAACCACCGAGCCACCCAGACGTCCCACATTCATGATATTTTTTTAAAAACCCTCTTGGCTGATCATCAGGGAGCCACAGGTCAAAACCACAATGAGGCACCTGTCAGGAGGGCGAAAATAAACAAGTGAGGAGCCGCGATGTTGTCGAGGACGTGAAGGGGCACCAAGCCTCTCAGCATGGGGGGATGCAGGCGGGTGCAGCCACCCTGCACGCAGCGGAGGGTCCTCAGGAAGTTACAATCGGGCTGCCCTGAGACCTGGCTGTGTGTTCCCCACGTGCGTCCCTGCTGCTCCTGGCGCAGAAAGAGCTGCCAGGCCAGTCGCAGGGGCCACGCTGACCACAGGCCCTGGGCGCAGCTCCTCCTCGGGGGGCACACAGAGCCCTGGCCCTGGCCCTTGGCAGCTGGGCCCCTGCAGGGAAGCCTCCCAGAGGTTTGGAGCCATCCTGGAACCTGCCCTGGACGCCCCGGCGTGGACGCAGCTTCACCCATGTCCGTTGATCTGTCTCCTGTGCAACCACCTGGAACCGACTTGGAAGGAGGGCCCGCATGACCACCTACGTCCTCGGAGCTGCTCGGGGACACACGGTCGCATCCTGACCAACGTGCAGATGAATGTCCCTGCAGCAGCCAGACCCGGTGCAAACACCTGCATTGTCCGTGGCCGCAGCCTCCAGGAGAGAAGCCCCCAGAGGAAAAGCAGAGGCTGTGGTTTTGTGCCCGGGGCTTGGGGCGCCTGGGTCCACGCGAAGCATCAGCTCCCGGGCTGGAGGCGTCCGACCCGGGACTGTCCAAAACCCCTCCCCACATCAGGATCCCGAGGAGGAGGGGTCGGGGCAGGAGGCTGTAGCCCAGCGCCCTCTGCACCCGGGGACCACGGACAGCAAACACAACCCTCGAGGCGCACCACGGCCCGGCCATGCCACGAATGGGCGCGAAATGAAACGTCTCCCTTAATGTCGGTGATACGCCGGGTTTGGCAACACGCAGGTGATTCTCACTCCCACGCCCCCCCAGTACTGTCTCCATATGAGTGGATTTGTGTGAATCCTATTCTGGTCTCATTCAGACGTTTATTTTTAAAACACGCTAGTTCCTTCCCCGTGCAGGTGGCCGCCTGAATCGCCACGCTGACCCTGCCCGTCTGGGGGGGGGGGGACACCCTGCCTCCGTGTCCTGGTTGACGCGCATCCGCTGCATCCATGTAGGCCAGTCTCGGACGACGGCGGGAGAGGGCGTGCTTGTTGCGCGGCGGCCCGCGGGCGGCACCCACCGCGCCCCGGGCGCTGCACCTGCCGCAGACCCCGCGCGTCCCTGGCTCCCAGACCAGCCTCCAGCCTCGTAGCTGCCCAGGCCGGGCGGGCTCTGGAGTCGCCCAGTGGCGTGGGGGTCCCTGCCCGTCCAGGACGCACGGCGCGGGGGGCGCGGAGCTCGTGCACCGCTGGTGTCCACTGAGTCCACACCCGCCTCGCATCGTGCGTCTGGAGTAGAGTCGTGGGTAGCGGGGCGGGCCCGGGGCACCTGTGCGGGCACCTGTGCGGGCGCGAGGGAGGCCCTGGGTGTCCGCGCGGGCAGGCCTGGCTGCCGCCTGGAAGCCCGGGAGGAGTCCAGGAGGCGGGGGCGGCCGGTGGCCAGCCTGGGCCCGCGACACCGGCATGGGGCGGGGTCCCCGAATGTTCTGGGCGCAAGGAGCACACACGGAGTCGGAGGACGGGGTCCCCACGTTTGTGGGCGACCAATGGGGTGACCCCGACCTAGGGCGCGGGCCTGACGGTGCATGCGCTGTGCACCCCGTGTCCCTGGGGCCCGGCGGGTCGAGGGCGCACAGGAGCTTGAGGACCAGGCCCTTCACCCCCGCGGTGACCCCTGGCCCCGCCCCGGCCCCCCCAGGCCCTGCCCCACCTGCCCTGGTCCCGCCCCCGGTCCCGCCCCCACCTGCCCTGGTCCCGCCCCTGGTCCCGCCCTCGCCGCCCTGGGCCCTGCCCCTGCCGCCCCGGACACCGCCCCCACCGCCCCGGGCCCCGCCCCCGGGCCCCGCCCCATCCCCGCCCACCCCTGCCGTCCGGGCCCCGCCCCTGCTGCCCCAGCACCCCACCCCCACCCCCGCCCCCACCGCCCAGGCCCCGCCCCCTCCGTCCCAGGCCCCGCCCCCCGCCGCCGCGGGGGGGGGGGGGGGGCCCTCCTGTCCCCCATCTGTGTCCGCCTTCAGGCCGTCAGTCCCTCCGTCCTGCTGTTTCGAGGCCTGCACCCCCGCGTGTCTGCCCCTCGCCCTCCCCCTGCTCCTGGCTCTGAGACGACGCGACCGCGAGGCGGAGACGGGGCCGGAGCTCAGGGCTCGGGGCTCGGGCGCCCGCCTGCCCCTCTCGCCCCGGTCCGCCGGGGTCAGGCGCTCGATGGCCTTGCGGAGGCGCTGGCTGCGGGGTGTCGTGACCGTGGGAGCCCCGGGCTGGTGTCGCCGAGCCCGCGCCGGTCCTCCGGTCCCGAGGGCAGCCCCGGCCTGGGCCCCGCGCCTCGTGTCACACCCTGGACGCACCTGCACAGGTGATACCAAGCTCACAGTCGCTCCACGCCGCAGGCAAGCCAGCTCGTGGCCACGCAGGGCCCGTGGGGTCACTGCGACCTCGACGCCCGCGGGTCGCTGGCACCGCCCTGCTCGGTCCTCCAGACCTTCGGGGTAACACGTGTCCCTGCGTCCTCAGCCCTGGTTCTGGCCGGCGTCCACCTGCCCCGGCGAGTGCCACGGCCACGGGCAACAGCCTCTTTGTGGGGCCCTTCAGCGAGAACCCGGCCTGGCAGCAAAGCTGGGCAACAGAGCTTTGGAGGAAAACCCCCATTCTCGGGGATGCCGGGGTCAGTGCACACCTGCAGGTTGGCAAAGCCCAGGTGACACAGAAGAGAAGGCACCTCTGAACACGCTCTTGGACGCCATGGCCCTTCCTGCCCCAGCGACGGTCACCGGCCGCCACCGCCCATAAGCGCCTCCAGCACGACCCACACACAGGCCTTCTGGTGCGCGTGGACCTGCTCCCTGCTGGGACGGTGCCCCCTGGACGCGTCCAGCCGTGGCCAGGTCAGCCTTCGCAGGGTCTGGGAGGGACACGGGAGGGTGAGCACTGCACACGTGCGTGCGAGAGGCTGCAAGGCTGGGGCGGGCTCGCGGGACACAGGACAGACTGACCGCACTGTGACGGACGCCCCCATGGTGAAAGCCCTCGCCCCTGGCCCTCAGCCTACCCCACCTGCCCCGTGTCTGGAGGCTCCGGGCCCCGCCCTCCTAACCCCCAGTCCCGCTCTGCAGCCGACGAGGATCATGTGGACGGCAGCCGCCACCAGGTCTGGGCTGTATACCCCTCGAGGACAGGTCCGGCCACCTCTCCATCTTCACGTCCCGCAGGATCTGCCATCGCCTGCATAGAAGCAGGTGCACGACATGTAAGGAGTGGATGACAGCGTCAGGGGTCGGCAGCGTGCTGGGGTGACCCCGGCTACACGGAGGCAGCGGGCAGCCATGGGCAGGGCAGGCCCTGTGGGTCTGCGGTGAACACCTGCTGGTAGCCACGGGGGCAGGTCCCCAGGGGATGGCCTGGTGTCACGTGACCCGTCCATGGTGCTGGCCCTCGCCTGCCTGAGTCTGGAAGCCTCGGGTGACCCCGAAGCAGGTGGGCCGCATGGGGCGGTGGGCAGCTGAGGCGCACAAGGAATGGACACCAGCCCACCAGAGGACAGGGGACAGGGGACAGAGGACAGGGGACAGGTGGGCGCAGAGGGTGCAGCGGCTGATGCGGGGCCCCGGGGTGGGGGAGCGCGGGGGCGGCAGAGGGAGGCTGAGCGCGGCCTGTTGGCCAGGGGCTGGGCCTCGAGCACGTCCTCTGTGCAGAAATGTCTATTCATGTCTTCCGACCATTTTTAATGAGATTATTTGTTTCTTTGGCTTTTCCGTGGGTTCTTCGTGTGCTCGGGGTGTCAGCCCGAGGGATGGAGGCTGAACAAAGACCCGCCTGGGTCCCGAGTCCCCGAACCACTGGCCTCCCTGGCAAGGACGGGCTTGCAGGACCATGCAGGAGGCGGGACAGGCTCCCGAGATGCCAGCGGGAGCTGCCGCAGCAGGGCCTGCACAGCGGCTTGTGAGAGGTGCACCCGTGGGCCGGGGCAGAGGGAGAGGCCAACGGGCAGGAGCAGCGGGGGAGCCGGGCACAGCGGCTGCAGGGGCTTCTGCGGACACAGACGTTCCAGTTCTGGGACCGAGGGGCGGCAGCAGCCGGGGGACGGACGTGAGTTACGGGAGGCGTCCGGGGTGGCCCCCGGGTTCGGGCACCGAGCCTGCTGACGGACACAATGGGCTGAACCTGGGGCCGGCGGGTCCTCCAACACCCGGGAAGGACAGTGACTGGCTGCAGGGGCGAGTGGGCAAGTGCGCAGCCCTGGGTGCATGTGTGCACGTGGGCGGCGGCTCCTGGGAGCAAACACGGTGAGGGGACAGCGTGGGCTCCGCTGGGCACCCCACCAGGGGCCTGAGGACACAGGAAGGTGGCTCTGCAGGCGGGTGGCCTGGGGCGAGCAGCAGCCCCTGGCTGAGGAGGGCGGGCGCTGGGGGCGCTGTCGGGGAGGCACCTGCCCAGGTGGGAGGGCGCGGGGGCAGCAAGCGAGCACTTCCCCTTGCTGCGGACGGAACACGGGGCACGTCCTGCCCAGGCCCGGGGAGGCTCTCCTCTTGCCCTGTTTAAGTTCTAGGACGAAAGGGATCTGAATCTGTCTGCACACGGTGGGCGGGAGCAAGGAAGGCTGCGGGTGAGGAGGGGACGCAGTGGCCTGTGGTTGGGGAGGGGACCCAGCCCTGCAGGAGGGCTTGCCTTCCTTCCCCTGAGGCAGGAGGGGGTTTATCAGCCCCTGGGGGAGGCTGGTCCCCATGATGTGTCCACCCTCCAGGACCAGCTCCAGGTGCCTCCCAGGAGCCATCCTCCCCCTTCAGAGTCTGCCCAGGAGCCTCTCTGCCCTCAAGGCACCAGGCCCAGATCTTCTAGAGGTGACCCCTGGCCCCTGGTAGTGCCGTGGCCTCACAGCCTCTCCCACTGGGCGGGGACCCCTGCCCTGGAGGAACCGGGTCTTACTCTTCACTTCCTCAGCACCCAGCATGCTGTTGGGTGAGTGGGCATTCCACAGGGGCTCCTCCTGAAGGAGGGAGAGAGGGAGGGAGGGAGAGGTGGAGGGAGGGAGGGAGAGGTGGAGGGAGAGAGGGAGAGGTGGAGGGAGGGAGGGAGAGGTGGGGGGAGGGCCCCAGCACAGACAGGGCTCTCCCACAGCCACTCACCCCCCCTTCCTTCTCCGAGCCCCGTGGACCGCATTCCTTCATTTCCCAGGCCCCCCATCCAGCCCTGTGCACAGCTCCCGTCCCCGCCCTCTGCTCCCCAAGCCTCAGGTCCCCCTCACACCCCCCAGGAGCCATGCTCACCCCGGGTCAGAGGTGCCGACCCCCGGCTCTGTGCCCGCTCCCCAGGCAGAAAAGTTCTGAGGACACAGACCCCGGTGAGAGCGGAGCCGGAGTCTCCATGAGCCCTGGGACTGGATCCCTCAGAACCCTGACTCTGGATGGATCTGGGCTCCCCTCCCCTCCCCTCCCCTCCCTGCTCCACGCTGGGCCTCCTCCCTGTCTCTGCACATGGACGACGGGGTGCAGCGGTGGGTGCAAAGGGGGAACGAGGACGGGTGGGGACACAGCAGGCAGAAGGCAGGGGGGCGCCGACGAGGGTCTTCCTGGCGTAGACCCCGAACCCCACAGAGCAGCGCAGTTCTTCCAATTGAAAGCAGTGGAAGCGACGGGAAGCAGGGTCTGCACAGGCACGGAAAAGCAGCCCGACCTCAGCGCGTTGCGAGGTCCCGACCCCACTGGTCTGTGACTTCTGAGTCCCTTGAAGCCCGCCAGACAGCCTCACTGTGAGCAACAGAAACCTCTGAGAAGAACCAGGAAGATGAAGGAGGCGTGAAAGGCAATCCTCGGCTTATTATAACTGAAAAGCCATCCTCGGGGAGGGCAGAGCGCACCATAGCCCCTGCGACTCGGCCGCGACCACCTCCCGTGAGCGGCTGCATGAATCTTTGGAGGAGGAAACGGGACAGAGACACGGAAATTGATTTTCTTTGTGTTTCCTTAGTGAGAGGGTCCTGGGCGTCCCTGCCACAGTGGAAACACGCGTGTCTGCACATGGGAGCTGGAGTCCAGGGCCCGCCTCGGCCCTCGGGGGGCGCGGGACCACCTACAGGGCCGGTGCGAGCCTGGGCCCCCCGGGGAGGATGCCAGCCTAGGGGCGGTCTGGACAGCAGGGTGAGCAGCACAGCAGGACCCACAGGCGGCCTCGGGCTCCCCGTGCTGGCCCTGCCCCCCCCACCGGGGCCCTTCGCATGGGGCGCGGCTCGCGTCTTCATGGCCTCACAGACCCTTGGAGGGAAAGGGCCTGCGGAGGGTCAGGGTCTCCGTACCGGCTCAGCGGGACTGAGCACAGACCGTGGGGAAGCGTGAATGACCGCACAGGAAACAAGCCTCGTGGTCGGCCTCTGGGCGGCGTGCGAACCTTCCGTGTCCCCCCACACGCCCGATGCGGGGCTCCCATGGACCCCAGTGCAGTGTGCACGGCGCTGCTGGGGAGAGCCTCGGAAGAGGCCGTGGCCCGGGCCCAGGGAGCGGCTCTGAGTCAGATCACCCGTGGACCGGGAGCCCGCAGTAGAGGCGGGGCGGCGCTGACCCAACGTGGGGACCCCAGGACGCACGCCTGGCAGCATGACGGCAGACCTGAGCAAACCCAGCTTCCGCCGGGTGGACTCTGCTCTCTCCCATCATGAGCGATGCAGACAAGCCTCTCGGAAGCTGCAGAGCCCCAGGCCGAGGCTGTGCCTCCCCAGAGGCAGCCCTCCAGGCGCGTCAGGGGACAGTCTGGGCGACCGGCCTGCTGAGTTCTAAGCACCCACAAAGGGCCACCAGGCAGATCCTGAGGGCTGGCTGGCAAGGCCCTCCGTCCCCCCCCGCACCGTCTGCCGCCTGGGGCCCACCCCATGGACGGACAGCCTGTCATTCCAGAAGCCACGCGGGCTGGCGGCGTGTCCATAACGAGGCATCAGTGAGGGATGACACTGCGGAACGGCTGTCAGGTGACACCCGTCCAGCAAACCAATCAGCCTTCACACCAGTGTTTCCAGACACGTGCCCGGCCGACGGCCGTCGGGTAGCACAGCACCGCCTCACCTGCCGGAAGCTCCCAGCCACCCCACGGCCCGCAACCCGACAAGTTCTGGATGTTGGGCCGCGGCCAGGGCAGACTGGCAGGCTCGGGGGAGCCCCCTCCCTGGTGGCAGACCATGTGGGGCTGGGCTCATCTTCCGGAGAACGCCGGGCAGGACCCAGGAAGCTGCCCTGGGCGGCCACGGAGACGGGGGAACCCAGCCCAGCCCGTCCTTGCAAAGGACACCCTCACGGGGTCCCCGAGGGCCCAGCGTCCGGGCACAGGACAAACAGCAAGGTAACGACTTAACACTTACAAGTACAATCGATGGGAAAGCGGATCTTGCTTCATAAAATGCATTTATGACCCGCATTTCCATAATGAGACCGTTATTAAGTGATTTTTGACCTTCCCTGTTCCAGGCCAAATAATCTCTACGTTTGGCAAAACTTCAGGGCTTTGCTTTTAAAAAGAAAAGGGAAGGAGGAGAGGAGGGGATTCTCATCTATTTATGCACTGTGAGTCCACACACGGTGTTGGGCACTGCGGGACAGCTGCCGACGGGCACTCGGCCAACAACCACGTGAGTCCGGGTGCTCCCGACGTGCGACCTTAGGGGTCGGACCCTCAGGAGCTCTTGGTCTGCAAGTTGTGGCCTTATGGCAAGTCCCGAAAGCAATGTTAAGGGTCACAACGGACACTTTAGAAATGAAATAGGAAGGAGAAGTCACAGTGCATCCACCCGGTAAGGGGAGAACTGTTTGATGCGGTTTCATTAGTTGAAATAAAATAGATTTGTCTCAATGTAAAAAGGTTTGGAAGACACTGCTTCGCATGTACTGTAGCCTGTCGTTCCAGTCGAAGACACACATTTCCTTCAAATGATGTGGATGTTCCAGGTGTGGAGGGAGCCTGTGGGCTCCACGTCCTGACTTTGCCATTTTCTGGCTGTGTGGTCCTGGGTGAGTTACCTAACCTGCCTGCGTCTTAGGTCTCCTTGTGCGTAAATGGGTGCATGAGAGCACGCGCCTCCTTCTGGGGCTACTGAGGAATATAAGGGAGATGTGAACTGCCGTAACTCAATGGCCCGCACGTGGTAAGTTCAGGACAGACGTAGAGAAGCTGTTGTGTCACTAACATTCAACCCGCCCCTTAAAGGACAAAGGCTTCGTAAAGAGTCAGACTCCTGATTTCCTAGAGCCACTGTGATCTCCAAAACTATTCAGGCTTTTCCCCTCGTTTGCCCTAGAATTGTCTCTGCAAATGACTGTTGAACATAAGAACAACAAATGCTGCAGGTGGCTCAGTGGTTCAGCACCTGTCTTCGGCCTGGGGCATGATCCAGGGGTCCCGGGATCAAGTCTCGCATCGGGCTCCCTGCATGGAGCCTGGTTCTCCCTCTGCCTGTGTCTCTGCCTCTCTGTGTCTCTCATGAGTAAATAAATTAAAAATCTTAAAAAAAAAAAAAAGTGGAGAAAGCCATGAACAAAAGAACAGGTCCAAGATGCATTCTCAGACGTGATACAGAAGCGAAAATGCTACAAAGGAAACCAAATACTTCTAGGATGACTCTGCCTGTGAATATAGTCTCACTCCACAGCCCAGCACACTGACCCTTTACGTGTTTAAGGTGCATCTTGAAAAACAGGGCGCTGACCACAGCCACTGTTTATTAGGCTAAATGGACTTCTCACTGAAGATGCAGGATCCCCTGGGAGACAAGGCCAAGATGCCAGGAAGCAGGACCAGGAGAGTCACGGCAGCACGTGCAGCCCAGGAGCACGGCACGGCGTACTCCCGCAGGTCCCCAGCAGCCGGGTACCATGCACGCCTTACTCTCCTGCAGCCACACGTGGCCTGGGGGACACGGCGCCCGCGGGTCCACTGCCTGCACCGGCGCCCAGCAGGTAGGGGACTCTCCTGGGAACCGAGATGATGCGCCCGTGTTTCAGGAAGTATCCAGAAACGAATACAAAGTCGGCCGTGTCTGAGCGTCTGAGCGAGTAGATGCAGCAGAAGTAAATCTTAATGGCATAAATTAGACTTGATTAAAATGCATAAAGACCACAGATGTGGAGTCGTAAACGCTCCCCATTTGATGCCAAAACTGATATTTTCCCCTTCTTGATTTAATTCCCTTTGATTACCCAATTATTCCTAAATCCTTTCGCTCCGCTTCAGCTCCTATAAAACTGATAACGGTGCTAAGGCGTAACGCGCTTCCCACCCAGTCTCCGGAACGCTCCGTAAACACATGCCCAACGACGTGACAGACGGACGGCAGCCTGTGATGTTAAGACGGTGAAAAGCAGAATGAGCCTTTCTGGGTTTGAGATAAAGCAGCCCCGGAAACCATCCGAGGGAGCGATCCCAGGGTCTCTCCCACTCACAGGGGATGGGGAAGCGTCATGTAGGCAGAAACGTCGGGGCTCTTGGCTGACGACCTCTGACGAAGACCTGCGTCAGTTCACAAAACTGGCTAGGATGTTAAAAACGGGGCTCTTCTCTGAAGCAAGTCCTTATTGGATATAACGAGGGTGCTGGATAAATAGCTGTGACCCTGAGGGTCGTCCCGTGTTACCACGATGTGAGGTGAACGGGGGACCCCTCTGATCCCTTCCGCTCCTTCCGAGACTTCCAGTCTCTTTCTGATGAAAACTGGTAACGAAGCCCAAGCCGTCAGACCGACACAGCCCAGGAGACAGCTCACGGCTTACAGAATGAATCTCTTTTCCACGGCTCCCTGTGTTGTGTCTAAACCCTCAGTGTCCTCTCGTCTCCATGAGCAATACCCAATGCTTCCCACATGCACAGGACTCTACAGTTTGCCAAGTGTACAAATGATCTCCTCTCGGCCCCGTGGGATTGACGCACTGGTGATGGCGTTCGTGTCCACGGCCACTTTATGAAAGTCCCGCCGCTAATAAGCAGCACTAGCTGTACAGTCTTCTGGAAACGTCTGTATCTGCCTCCTTCCTGCCCAGTGGTTCATCCGCCAACGGGCCTGGATCACCTGGGAGGGTTCCATCTCTGCCTACATTCTCCAGTGCATCTGGGACTTTTCTCAGGGCCGGGGGCCGGGAGGGGAGAGCCAGACGCTGTGTGAAATAGGACGGAGGCGCTGGCTGCCATCGGGCCACGCGGGGCAGGGGGAGGCCCTCTGACCCCATACAGGTAACCCTCGCCTCGCCCACAGAGCCTCCGTGTGAACCATCTGGTGGCGACGCGCCCATGCACAGGGTGGATCACCAATCCCCTCCTCCCCTCAGTAAGGTCGTCGGAGTCAAGTGGGATCTTCATAAAAGTATCTTGAAGGGATCCCTGGGTGGCGCAGCGGTTTGGCGCCTGCCTTTGGCCCAGGGCGCGATCCTGGAGACCAGGGATCGAATCCCACATCGGGCTCCCGGTGCATGGAGCCTGCTTCTCCCTCTGCCTATGTCTCTGCCTCTCTCTCTCTCTGACTATCATAAATAAATAAAAATTTTAAAAAAAATTTAAAAAAAAAGTATCTTGAAAACTACAAAGTCACAAGCACATAGGTGCCTGCTGAAGCCTCAGGGCCACACGGAATCTATGGGGTGCTTGCCAGAAGGGGTCTTACGGGTCGCCCAGATCAATTCCCCTTGTTTTGTAGCCAAGAAATTTGAGACCACACAGACTCCCAGGCTCTCGACAGGGCCCAGAGCCCCTGCCCCAAGTCTGCACCCCTTTGGGGAGGCCACGCCACGGCGCCCTGACCTCCAGCTGCAGCCAAAGCTGAGCTCCAGCCACACACAGGGGTCAGCCCGTTGAATAAATACCAAGGATTTTCTCTGAATCAGGACATTGGCGTGAATTTGTCCAACAGACCCGAACAGAGTGTGCCGTCTGTCATTCTTTCCCACTGGCGGACGCGGGGAAGCTACCCTTCTGACGCCTTGCGCCCTCTGCCAGCTGCCTCCGAGCCGCGGGGCAACAGGGCTGCAGGGGCAGATGAAAAGAAGGAAGTTGCTAGGTACACACGAGCTCTCACCGCCTCCCCGCAGGCGGACCTGCTGCTCCGACGGCCGTCCTGCACCTGCTGCCTTTGTCCCTGGGACAGGAGGGCTGCGGGGACTGCGCGAGGGCCGGGGAGGTGGGCCCGGCCGTGTCCTCCGCTTTGGGGGGGTGCTGCATCGAGTAGGAGGCAGCCTGAGTCCCCACCCCCACCCCGAGGAGCCGCCTCCTCCGTGCAGCTGCCAAGGACTGACCACCCCGCGCCCTCTGGGGGTCGCAGTCTGACCCAAGGGCCATGGAAGGAACACAGGAAGGTCATTCCAGGTCCCCAGGACACGGCGCACGGGACTAGACTCATCAGCCAGGCAGTTGGCGGCTCCAAGGACGTCAGACTTAATTCAGGAAACTACAGGACTTGGTCTCCCCGTGGAGCCTCATCCCTGGTATGGCCGTCTGGCCGTCGGGTGTAAGCGGGAGGACTGAGCTGGGGGCGGCAACTCAGGCTGCAAACCCCGCCCCCCTCACCGGGTGAAGGCCCCCTGGGGATGGGTTTTCCCTAGGGCCCCGCAGGGCTTTGGCAGCAGGTTTTCTGACCTCAGGACATTGGGTTTCCCCACGTGACCTTGTTGCTTGTGACCTAGCACGTGCACACCACCGGCATCTGCCTGCCGAGTTCTAACCCAGTCTACACACGAGCCCCAGCAACCGGGGTGCCCGGGGGTGGAGAGGCGGAAAGGCGGAGAGGAACGTTCTCCAGTGCGGGCCTGGAAAGGCTGCACCACCGGCCTCCTGCACACGGCGGGGGGGGGGGGGGGGGCAGGGGCAGGGCGTCTGGGCCCCCCTGGGCCTGGCCCCTCCTCAGCACGGCAGTGGGGCTCTGGCCGCCACTCTCCCACGCGGGAATCCCCGTGCCCCCGACCCGCAAGCCCGACCGCACTTCCTCGGGGCTCATGGACCACGCCGGTGCGGTGGCTAATGATCCAAGCACACCATACGGGCCCTGAAGACTTTCTGATCCTTAAACGTGGGAGATTAACGACTGCCCACATGGGGAACGTGAAACACAAAACACAAAATAGCACGTGCATCTCGATCCTCACCTTTAATGTGCAGAAAGCACGCACGTGCGGAGAAGAGAAGGATGCGCAGATACGACCTGGGTTATTTGGGATTCCGGGACGACGGGGGACTTTTACATCCTTCCTAGACATTCCCATCTGGGAGCTCATGGGTGACAACAGGGGACGGATCAGAGCCGGGCGGCCGAGGCGCCGCCAGTCCCCGGCACAAACGTCCTTCCCTTGGATCTCGGCGAAGGCTGCCAGGAGGAGGAGGGGAAGCGCCGCGCAGGATGGAAGACCTCTGGGCGGCCTGGCTGTGAGGGAGCAGCTCCACTTCCAGAAAGATCGTAGGCACCAAAGGGCACATTCCCACTGTCCTGAGCGGCCCCAGATGCGGCCCCATGTGTCACCACGGTGACAGCCAGGCGCTGCCCCAGGACCCCACGCGGGAATCCATTAATTCAAGATGAAGACGAAGAAAACATGCAAGCGGATATTCGTTTACTCAGAAACAAGCTCAGGTTTTTTTTTTTTTTTT
The DNA here is from genome assembly GCF_018345385.1 of Vulpes lagopus. NCBI lineage: Eukaryota > Metazoa > Chordata > Mammalia > Carnivora > Canidae > Vulpes > Vulpes lagopus. The sequence continues at coordinate 25,544,399 of NC_054834.1, forward strand.
TTTTCTGTTACTATTTTTCTTAAAAAAATATTCTGAGATCCCCGAAGTTCTGTCGACACAGAAGCAAAGTAGCGCTTCTCCACGGCGGAGACGCAGCCCGCAGCATCTCCGCGGCCGGAACGGGGATCGACCTGCGCCCAGGACCCGGCACCGCACCCCTGTCCTTTCCGCTGGAGGAGCGGCGTCCGGGTCCGGGATTCGGCGCAGGCCCGTCTCCCGGCCCCGATGCTCTGCTACCTGCACCTGGACGCGGTTTGGCCGGGGACGCTGTGGCCCCCAGGGCGCACGGCAGGGCTGACGCGGCCCCCAGAGCATTTCCCAGCCACAGGCCTGGGGCGCCGTGGGCTCCGCGCAAGCCTCCCGGACCCTGCAGGCCACACAGCCCCCGGGAGCTGCCACAGGTGCGGCCGTCACTCCCGGGTCGGAGAGGAGGAGGCGACACAGCTGCTCTTCATGCTAATGGGGCACAGCCTGTCCCACGGGCTGGCGAACGGGGCGGGCTGCCCACCAGAGCAGCTCTGGCCTCGCAGCTGCAGGAGAAGGGCATGGATTGGTAAACTGAGGCCCAAGGGCAGCGGATTGGACTGGAAGCACAGTGGTGCGTGCAGCTGGGACCCCGGGCTCCTCCAGCACCCGGGTCTGCTCGTTGTGGATGGAGGGAGGATGGCCGTGTTTCTAGGGTCACTTCCACTCAGAAACAGGGTGGGGTCACCCCGAGGCAAGCGGTGGTAGCCCCTGCTGGGCAGGTTAGGATGGCGGGGGCGGGCGGAGGGGCAGCTGGGGTGGAGGAGGCAAGCCAGGGCTCCCGGAGCTGCCCGGGTGTGCCCCCATGCGCCCCAGCCCCGCGGCCTGCAGGTCCTGAGTGACACGGCCTCATGTCTACACCTGCAGGACCCAGGATGGGGACGGGACGGGACGACAGACAGCCAGGCCTGGCCGCCAACCCCAAATCCTGGGGCTCACTGGTGGCTCCGCCATCGCTTAGCTCAGGGACATCACGCGGCCACTTGACCTTTCATTTGCTCCAAACCAGGCTCCACACCGTGGGCCCCATGGAGCTGAGTGCGGAGGGAGCGTCCCCCGGGGCCCCAGCGACAGCCGCTCCCAGCTGGACACACGGACGGCAGACACCTGGAAGCAGGGAGGTGCCCCAGGGCACCCCGCACACCCCCCTCCCCGCTGCGACCGCCTCAGGGTCCCCACAGAGGGAAGGGGGGAGGGGCCGTCCCTGCTACGCCTTTGGTGTTGGGGTTCCAGGTAACACTCGCTCCCAACACGTTTCTGCTACTTTCTACGTCTTAGGACCCGGGTCTGTGCACGTGCATAGCGGCTCCTCAGCTCCCCTGGCCAGTGCAGGCTCCAGGTCTGGGTCCGGGGTCCAGACCAGGCGCCCCCACACACCCCACGCAGGGCCCGGCTCATGGTTGGGGGGACACGGAGGACGCAGGGCCCCATCTAGGGCCGGGGGGATGCAGAGGACGCAGGGCCCATCTAGGGCTGAGGGGACGTGGAGGACGCAGGGCCCAATCTAAGGCCATGGGGACACGGAGGACCCAGGGCCCCATCTAAGGCCACAGGGATGCGGAGGACGCAGGGCCCCATCTAGGGCCGGGGGACACGGAGGACACAGGGTCTATCTAGGGCCGGGGGGACGCGGAGGACGCAGGGCCCCATCTAGGGCCGGGGGGATGCGGAGGACGCAGGGTCCATCTAGGGCCGGGGGGACGCGGAGGATGTAGGACCCACGAGCCACTCTGCCCCTCCCAGCAAGTTCCTGCCAGTTGAGGCCTCTCTGACCTTGTCTCAGGGCCACGCTGGATCCCGCGATGGGATTACCCGAGAATCCTCCTGTATTGGAACTGGCTTATTGATTTTTTTGGGGGGGGAAATAAAATCTCAGCGGGTGGGAGGGCTGTCCCTGACCTGGCGCCCGCACGGAGATGTGGCCCCTGGGGGACGGGAGCCCAGACGTCCTTGTGGCCGGGGGCGCAGGGTGCTCGTGGTGGGCTCTTTCCCCAGAGCCCTCAGCCTGTCCCCAGGCATTCTGCTGGCATCTGCGGCCCAAGCCTGCAGCTGGTGGACGCTCGGCCTCGGGTCCCTCGGAGCCACCGTGTCCCGCCCCCAGCAGCCCCTCGCCCTGCTGGCCCCCCGTTCTCAGCAGCGTCACCCGGACGCACAGAGCCCCTCACGCCACGCGGGAGCCGAGCCCCTACCCGCCGCTGCAGCGTTTCCCTCCGAGCCCGACAGGTCCTGGCGACGCCGAGGCCGAGTCTCCGACGGAGGCAGGAAGTGCGTGCCCTCCGCCGTCCCCCCTAGGGCCGGAGCTGCAGTGGGGCCGTCCTGTCCCTGGCAGGCAGGGAGGACTGTCCGCTCCCCTGCGTGCCTGCTGTCAAGTCCCCTTGTCCCCAGGCCCCCTTCCCTCTGCTGGCCTCCATGCACCGCGCTCCTCACCCCAGGGTAACTGCGCGAGGCCTGCAGAGAATGTGACTCTAACAGTGCAGGTGCATCCGTTTAGCGTTTTCAAGATATCATCCCTGGGGCACAAACAGAAATACACCGGGTCTGTGTCCACGCGGATCTCCTCTAGTCAGGGAGCCAGAGCCATAATCGATTCAAGTCACACGACGGATGCAGCCCCACTGCAGCCCTGAGGCCACCCACACGTGTGCACATGCATGCACAGGTGCACCTGCCCAGGCCCTGCACTCCTGACCATGCACACGCATGCACACGTGCCCAAGACCTGCACTCCTGACCGTGTACATGCACGCACATGTGCCCAGGCCCTGCACTCCTGACCATACACACACACACACACACACACACACACACACGTGCCCAGGCCCTGCACTCCTGACCACGCACACACATGCACACGTGCCCAAGACCTGCACTCCTGACCACGCACACGCATGCACAGCCCCTGCACTCTTGACCATGCACGCACGTACACGCATGCACACGCATGCATGCGTCTACCTTCCTGATCGCCTGCCTACAGCCTTTCCCAGTTTTTATCTTACGTCGGTTCTCTGTGTGCAGAGTCTAGCGCCTACCCTGCAGGAGCCTCATCTGTTTTGTGGCAAAACGTCCTAAGTTCATTAATTTAAAAGGAGTGTGCTCGGTCCTTGCCATGTCCTGAGCTCTGTACTTGAGGCCAGGGTGAGAAAGGTAAACGCAACAGTGGGAAGCTCCCGGGGTGGGTGAGGTTCTCTGAGAACCAATACCCTTGACTTCTGCTCCTCTGAGGGTGCCGAGCCCCCTTCCGGCTCCTCAGGAAGGTGGGGAATCGCCCGAGTGACCCCACAGGTCCCGTGACGCTGTCGGCAGCAGAAATCCTGGGCCTTGTCATGCCGCTTGTTGTGTCTCAAAATGTCCCCATGCTCATCCTTCCTTTGAAGTGAGGGTCATCGTCAGTCAGGCAGAGCTCGTTACTGATGTGTTAGTAAAGAACACGCATCACCTTGTCACAGATCTGTTCTTGAAAATGCTTGACTGTGTTTCACGTGATCGCTGTCCTCTGTGACCTGCGCTTTATGTTCCACGTAGGAGCGTCACAGCAGCGGGTCCTTGCCTTCAGCAGGAGGCCTCCAGGAGGGGCTGCGGCGACAGGACAAGGAGGCCTGGGCCACTGGGATCGGCAAACACGGCTGCGTGGTCCCAGCGATGGGAGAGGCGAGGCCGTGAGCGTGACGTGGGGGGCTCGGCGCTGCCCGGGGAAGACGAGGACGATGCTCAGGGACAGCGAGGACCACAGTCCACTTGCTGGGCAGGTGCCAGGCTGGGCTCTGAGCGTTTCGGGCATCACATCACCGACACTCCTTCCAGCCCTGGAAGGCGAGCACCTCGGACAGAGTGGGGCGCCGAGGCCAAAGGGGCGCCTGACTTGTCCCAACCCCTGCCGCTGGACACAGGCTGGGTCGGGGAGACGGCAGTTTGTACGCTCCACTGTCTGGCTCCTCCCGGCTGCGCGCACGGCCCCCAAGGTGCAGGAGGCCGACTCGGGCTGGGCCCCGTGGACACCAGGTGGGCAGCGTGCAGCGGGGACTCTGCTCCCGGGGGGCGTGCCCCGTGCTGCCCCTGACGCAGGGACGGGGGCGCCGCAGGACCCCACGAGGGGGCGCGGATGCAGGGCCTGGACCTGGCTCCGTGGATTCAGGTCCAGTTTTCAAGAGCTAATCGAGCTCCTAGAGGGCGTTGGAGAGAAGACACGCTTGTCCACACGGAGGCAGGAGGAAGCGCGAGAGGGGCCGGGCGGGCGCCACCTGCACCTGCTCCGTGGTCCCGCCGCGTCCAGGCCACCCACGTGCGCGCAGCCCGGTGCCGCTCAGAGTCCGCGGCCAGGCGGTGTCCAGTCTGGGAGCCGCGTGTGAAGACACGGGACACATCACAGAGAGATCACGACCGTCACCGCTCCGGACACAGGACAAGGTGGCACAACCACGAGACGAGAGCCCAACGCCATTGTAAAAATCAGCGTGAAAAAGGAGGGTTCCTTTTAAGTACAACACAGTCGCTCAAAAAACTTGACAAAACGTACAGGAAAAGTTACAGAAATCCTTCAGAAAAGGGAATGAGGGCAAAGAGATGGGACGTTGGGAGGAAAGGACACGCGTGACGGGGTGGATCTGGCCGAGCCAGCGTCCTGCTGAAGACACCCGGAGGAAGAGGCCACCGACCAGGAGGGGTCGTCACAGCCGCGACGCCAGGAGACGCCCGAAGCAGGGCCCCCGGTGGACAACACCAGAGCAGGCGAGCAGCCCCCAGACCCCACACAGACGCTGGGACCCAGGAAGCCAGGCAGAAAGGGACGGACAGGCGGCTTCTGGGGGCAGGAGGACGGGGCCCAGGGGAGCCTGGGACCCAGGATGGGCTCAGGGTCAGGGTTGGGGTCGAGGTCAGGGGCAGGAGGACGGGGATCAGGGGAGCCTGGGATCCAGGATGGGCTCGGGCTCGGGGTTGGGGGCAGGTGGATGGGGCCCAGGGGAGCTTGGGATCCGGGATGGGGTCGGGGTCAGGGTCGGGGCCAGGGGCAGGAGGACAGGGCCCAGGGGAGCCCGGGATTAGGGATGGGGTTGGGGTCGGGGTTGGGGGCAGGAAGATGGGGCCAGGGGAGCCCGGGATCCAGGAGGGGGTTGGGCTAGGGGTTGGGGGCAGGAGGATGGAGCCCAGGGTAGCCCAGGATCCAGGAAAGGCTCGGGGTCAGGGTCAGGGGCAGGAGGATGGGGCCCAGGGGAGCCTGGGACCTAGGATGGGCTCAGGGTCGGGGTTGGGGTCGAGGTCAGGGGCAGGAGGACGGGGACCAGGGGAGCCTGGGATCCAGGATGGGGTCAGGCTCGGGGCAGGTGGATGGGGCACAGGGGAGCTCGGGATCCAGGATGGGGTCAGGGTTGGGGTCGGGGTTGGGGGCAGGAGGACGGGGCCCAGGGGAGCCCGGGATCTGGGATGGGGTTGGGCTCGGGGTCAGGACTGGGGGCAGGAAGATGGGGCCAGGGGAGCCCGGGATCCAGGAAAGGCTCAGGGTCAGGGTCGGGGGCAGGAGGATGGGGCCCAGGGGGGGCCAGGACGGGCTCCAGGACCTACGAGGACAGTGAGCGCCGCCTGCCTGGCAGCCCGTGAGGGGTCGCCTGTCACCCTGCCGATCTCCGCCACCTCCCGCAGCCAGAACGCGGGGCCAGGTGCCCGTCGGGGCCTTGGCGGGCTCCTCCCGCAGGTGCAGCCGCAGTTAGCACGGGGGACGCTGACTCAGCGCCAGGTGGAGCCTCCCGGGAGCAGCGGGCAGCTTAGGAACAGCAGAGCCGGGGCTGCCGGGGCCGCAGGGCAGGGGTCACCCGCGGAGCCCCCCAGCCCCGCACGGTCCGCAGGGCTCCCAGCAAGGCCCCCGCCCGGAACAGCAGGCCCACGGGGGAGCGTGCCCAGGTCCCTGACGCGGGTCTCCTTTGAGTCACGCCTGCTTCTCCACGTCCCCGGCTCCGTGGCAGCGTGTGCGCAGGTGTCCCCACTGCCCCCTGCAGCCCACGAGCAGCGAGGGGGTGCGAAGTCCTGGCCGTGCTGGGGTTGCCGTGAGGTCAGAGAGGCCTGTACTGAGCCGGGGCGGGGGCCCACCTGCGCCTGCCCACCGCACCCCCGTCGGTCACTCCTCAGGGTCTCAGAAATGCGTGTCTAACAGCTACGGTCACTCGTGGGTCACGGGAGCAGCGCCCTCCTGCACACGAGCGAACAAGTGAGCGAGCAAGGGAGCAGCCGCCTCTCCCCGGGGCTGCGGTCTGGGCTGCGGGAGGGGGCACACGGGGCCCGGACCCTCAGCCTCCTGGTCCGGGTCCATTTTCCACGTCAGCCACGTCCCCCAGGTCGGGGACACTTTGCACAGGAATGCGGGACCCTCGGGGCCGATGCTGTCTTTAGAGCCCCCCCGCCCCGGGAACCCAAAGGAGGCTGAATGTGACGGGGGGGGCGGGGGGGCTGCTGTGTTCCTGACGACATCAGTATTGAGAGGTGTCACCTGTCCCTGGGTTAATCTATGGAATCGACCAAATGATCCTAGAACACAGGTGGGGGAACAGTGCCACTGAGTAGCGGAGAACGTTTGCAGAAAGATGAGGTGACCGGGGCTTGGCTGCATCCGGTGAGACGGGCGCAGAAGAGACGGCGGGTCAGGGGCTGGGACGGACGCCGGCCGTGAAGCCAGGGCCGTCCCGCGAGGCCGCGCGGCGAGGTGGGCCACTCGCGGAGCCCAACGGTGCGCCGCGTCCCCAGCACACAGGAGCGAGGGTTCAGGCGCTGAGCTTTAGGGTGACAAGCGCCATGCGGGAACCAGCTGGCTGTTGAGGCAGCTTCAGGCTGGTGAGCGGCCTGCGGGGCACGGCACACCCGGAGACACAAGCTGGTGGACTCTCCTTCGTTATCGGAGACACGGGAGCCGCCACCCGGACCAGACCAGCCGCCTATGGGGCTCCAGGAACCGGAAGCAGCAGAGGCCCCGCAGAGAGTCCAGCTCACGACTGGAACCACCGTGACGCCAACAGGCAATAAGGACGCGCCCCCGGTTTCTGCCCTCGGGACACAGGACCCCTGCACGGTGCCTCCTCCTCCTCCAGGAAGCCCGGGTGCAACGCCAGCCGGCTCTCCTCGCGGCCGTTTCTCCAGCCAGAGATGACGTGTCTGTGTCTGCGACAGTCGGACCTGTGGACACACCGCTCGCTCCTTGAGCGCTGGGGGTGCAGTGGCTCGGTTCCATGGGTTACGGGACCCGCAGCACCTGGAGGACTAGCGGCCGCGCCAAAGCCCGGCAGGAAAGGACCATCTTTAAGGGATCGCGGGGGGTGCCGTGATAGGCTCCGCAGCCCGAGCCACCGCGCCACCGCCTTCCTGGGGGCAAAAGGTACACATGCAGGAAAGACACACACATCTCATGTTCAAGACACTTCGCGTGACGTTTAGTTTCTTGATTTCGGTCATCGAGGTTCTGTTCGCGATTTCCACCGACGCAGCCCTTTGGACACGAGGGAAAGACGGGGATCGCGTTGTCCCGGCGGCAGCCACAGCGGCACCAGCACCGGCGCCCGCAGCAGGAAAGCCGACGTGGGGCCCAGGCCCTTGCAGGGAAGCGCGGGTTTCTGGGCTCCGTGGATGCCAAGAGGCCGAGGCCACGCTCGCCCCTAAATCCCGAACTGCCGTCACAGCGCGGCCTCCGCGTGGGCCTTGGTGACCTGACCACGGCCAGGCGGCCAACACCCCCCGGCTCACGCCCGCCAGCGTGAGGTTCCCGCCACGACCCCAGCTCCCTGGCGGCGGCGGCCTGGGCAGCTCTGGTCCCAGAACCGGTGCCCACGGCTGGGCGTTCACGCCGCCAGCAGCGCTTCCCCGCACAGGCCCGGGCACTGCACCCTGAGCAGCGCAGCTCCGTCCCCAGAAAGGAGCTGGGCACAGCAGCCCGGCCTCCAGGGCTGCGGCGTCAGGCCCCAGGGAGGGGACACGGCTGGACAGAGGGCGTGCGACGCGGCGCTGAGAGCAGCCACCCGGAAAGTGCACACGGGGCAGCGTCCCCCACAACCACGAGCATGAGCGAGGGAAGTGCAAGGGGCGTGTGGGGAGGAGGCGCCCCGGAGGGGGGGACGGTCGCCCTCGCAGACCTTGCTCTGTACGTGCTTCCACGTGTGGTCCCATGGCCCGAGCCCCCTGGCACCGCTGCTACGCTGCCAGCTGTCCATGGAGGCCTCGAGCGCCCCCGCGCCCTGCACGTCTGTGAATACGCATGTGCACTGCTCCGCGGACGGTCTATGCTTCCTGCGCACCCCTGCACCGAGCACCCATAGCCCCCTCCCCGTCAGCGCGCTCCCACCTGCACCCCTGCACTGAGCACCCACAGTCCCGCCCTGTCACCGCGCTCCCCACCCCGAACCCCTGCACAGAGACCAAAGTAAACACGACCTGTTTGGGTTCGTTGCTGTGAAGAGAAACAACATTGTAGAGGAGTGACCCTCCCGACCAAGCTCTACTCCCGCGCTGGTAATTCCACGAGATAAAAGTCACCAATTTCAAACAGAAACATCACACAGCAGGTCAAACCTTAATTTCCAGAAAGCCTCGCTCATCCTCCCTGTTGAAAACCCCAGCGTCCCGGGACAACGATGAGCGCTCATCCGTCAGGTCTACGGCCCCCGCCCCTCCTGCCCCCCAGAATACAAGTTCGCCCTGGAGCCTGGGCCTGTGTGCGGCAGGTGCGCCCGCCCATGTGCCCACGGCCTGCCCAGGGCACAGGCCGCCGTGGAGCTGCCTCCCCCTCGGAGCTCCCAGGGCCGGGTTGTCTCCACAGGACGTCAAGGGTCCTTTTGTTTTACTTTCCTGGTGCACCCAGTTTACCTCGTTGAAGACTCATAAAGCAATTACAACACTCAGTTAAGAAGCCGTTTGGAAGTGCGCTCCTTCCCCCTCCGTGAGATGCTCGCTTGTTTGTCTTCTTCTTGGGAGGATAATTCCTTCTGTCTGGCCGTAGCACAGCGACCTGTTCCTCCAAGAAGAGATATCGGGCGAGTCCTTCCCTAAAACCTAGTGTCTTAGGCCGAGCCCATCGCGTGTCCCGCTGGGCAGCACGCTGAGCAAGCTCAGATTTCATCAGCTACCAGACCCTATTCTCACCTCGACGTTGACTTCGGGAGGGAGCGTCTACCCACACGCGTGACCCCCCGGGCACCGCCTCCTCTGCTTTGATACACACTGACCACATTATCGTCTACACCCCTGCTGGGCGCTGGATCTTCTTTGTCTTAGTTTCCTCGTCTGTAAACTACGGGTCCGTACCTGCCAGCCTCGGGCAGGTGTGGCGGGGTCCTGCTCGGGGCGCGTGCAGGCCCGACTCAGGGTGGAGGCTGCAAGGTCCCCAGTCAGGGGCACTGCACGATGATTCGCAGACCGTCACCATGCGGGGCGTGGCCGGGCTGACACCCGCCCCGTCCCTTCCCAGGCGCCCGTGCTTAGCAACAGGTGAGCAGCTCACCTTGTGAGGACGGACCAGGAATCCGTAAGACGGTGTGTCTCTGACGTCTATGCGGTGTCTGTCCTAAATGCTGTGGCTGGTTTTCCAAACAAATTGGAAAAACTTTTTATCTGCCCCTTCTTGCCCTGCATGCACACACAAGGAGCCGTGGTCTCTTTTGCTACCTATGGTTATTCTGATTGTCAAACACCAAGCGAACTTGCAAACTGAGACAAGGATAAAGGAAAGTGGCCTGAGAACATCACCCTTGTCATCATTAGCGATAAATAATGCTAAGTTTTGCACTGAATTAAAAATACATGGGGCAGCCCGGGTGGCCCGCCTTCAGCTCAAGGTGTGATCCTGGAGACCTGGGATCGAATCCCACGTCGGGCTCCCTGCATGGAGCCTGCTTCTCCCTCTGCCTGTGTCTCTGCCTCTCTCTCTCTCTAAATCTTTATATATATATACATAAGAAAACATAATTTCATGCAAGCATTTTGCATCTGCACTTTTGAGGAGAAAGTGGCCCTCCATTGCGTGCTTCCCTGGGAGCAGGATGCGTCCCTTGCTGTGTCTCTCCAGGGTATACAGCAAGCGCTCACCGAAGACCAATGGGGAGATGCGAGGCAGAGAACCGGCTTCACGGGAGGTCGGAAGCCATCGCCGTGCTGTAATCACAGAATTGGAGCCGGCGGGCGGTGTGGGGAGGACGGGGCCAGGGGCCTGGCTTGCGCCTGCCCAAAGCCACGGGGCCAGCCAAGCAGGGACTGAGCCTGGCCCGTCACCCCTGAGGATCGCCAGCCGAGTCTGCCGTGGAGCTCCCCGGCTGAGGGCAGGTCTCCAGGCCTTCGGAGGCTTTTGAACTATGCCTTGATGCCGAAGCACAGGCTGTGGGTGCTCCTCTGCACGTATCCAGTCAATATTTACCGGACAGAGATCTTGCCCTGCCCCGTCCAGCACCCCAGAGTCACAGGACCACGGCCTCCCTCCACCTCGGCGCTCGGGCCTCTGGCAGCCGAGACGGGCGGCCTCTGTAGGAAATCTTCCGCGGGCCTCCGGAGCGCTCAGATTCCACCTTGTGGATAAATCAAACACTTTCCGTGCTGCTCACACGTATTCAGGTGGCCTTTTGCTGAAGAGACGTCGTTTGTAGTTTGAGAAGTTGGGATTTTCGTTTACGGTCTAGGTGCAGTGTGACATGGTGACTTTTAGGCGTCACGCGGCATGAAGAGCTCCCACTGCACCAGGTAAGAACACCCTCGATAAGACCGAGAGACGGGCGGCTCGGAACCGGCGAGCCGATAGAGGCCCGAGACCCCCTGCCGGTGCACAGCCCAGTGCCGTGGCCACAACGACACCTCCAGGGGCTGCATCCGGCGCACAGGTGCCGCCCTGACACGGGGGCAGGGCCGAGGGGGCCAAGGGCAGGTCTGCAGGCACCAATGGGAACCGACGGGGCTCGGAGGAGTCGGGCACCCCGGGCGCCCCAGAGCAAGTCCTCAGGCCTGAAGCCCACCCTCGGAATCCTCACCAGCTGCCAAGGACCCGAAGCAGAGGGGGCCAGCCTATTAGTCCCCTAACTCGAGTGGCTCCGCCGAGTGTGCTGCTCTAGGTCAGCCCCACTCTCTGGACCTCCCCCAGGTGTGCCGTTCTAGGTCAGCCCCCCTCCTGACCCTCCCTGGTGTCCTGTTCTAGGTCAGCTCCCCCTCCCGACCCTCCCAGGTATCCTGTTCTAGGTCAGCCCTGCTCTCCTGACCCCCTACGTGTCCTGTTCTGGGTCAGCACCCCCTCCCGACACCCCTGCATGTGCTGTTCTAGGTCAGCCCTGCTCTCCTAACCCCCCCCAGAGGTGTTGTTCTAGATCAGCCTGCTCTCCCGACCCCCCAGGTGTGCTGTTCTAGGTCAGTCCCCCTCTCCTGACCCCCCACGTGTCCTGTTTTAGGTCAGCCCTGATCTCTGGACCTCCCCCAGGTGTGCTGTTCTAGGTCAGCCCCACTTTCTGACCCCCCTACATGTGCTGTTCTAGGTCAGCCCCACTTTCTGACCCCCCTACATGTGCTGTTCTAGGTCAGCCCCACTCTTCTGACCCCCCCCAGAGGTGCTGTTCTAGGTTATCCCTCCTCTCCTGACCCCCCACGTGTCCTGTTCTAGGTCAGCCTTGCTCTCTGGACCTCTCCCAGGTGTGCTGTTCTAGGTCAGCCCCTCTCCCGACCCCCCGGGTGTCCTTCTCTAGGTCAGCCCTGCCACCCACCTGCACAGATGACCTCATGACCACCTCCATACTTTGCACACGGTGTCTCCCCTCCTTGCTTTGCCCCAACACCCGGCTGTCAGCTCCCAGCCTAACAGCCCTTTTGCTCTAGAACCTTTCCTGAATTCTCCTCCAACCTTGTAGGCCACACCAAACGGAAGTGGTCTCAATGGCCCTGAAACTCTGGCACCTTTGCGATCGCCTGCAGTCATTATTTCCTCAACAGCGTAGCAGTAACTAGGGGCTCCTTCCAGCCGCCGGTCAGCGTCAGCTGGGCCTTGCCTGTGTGTCGGATGCCATGCTGAGCGCCGGGGACCCAGGCGAATAGACCCAGGTCCTGCCTTCGGGGCCTTGCGGGCCAGTGGGTGACACTGCTCTATGGGGAGGGCTGGATGCGGCAGCCAGGGAAACGTGAAAGCGACTTTGCCACTTCTGGGTGTTTTGAAGTAAATTTGTTCCCTGGACAAATAAGAGAGAATAAGAGAGCGTCCTTGTAGGTAAGAGAACGTTGGACACCACAGGGCCTGGCAGGTGTTCGGCACAGGGTGTGGACGGCTCCCAGTTATTTACTGAACGGAGACAGCAAACGCCTGGACAGCCCGACAGTCTGTGCTCCCTCATTCCCAGGCGCCCACTGAGCGCCTCCACAGTTTCCGGCCGCACACCAACCCCTGGAGTCAGGCAGCAGCATCCCTGTTTACAGGTGAGGCCACCAGGCTTCCGAGGGCTGAAGCCCCAAGGCCTGGAGCCGCAGAGCCAGGGCCCGGCCTGCGTTCCAGACCCCACCGGGCTGTGAATCTCTTCCAGGCCTGACTTGCAGGGCAAACCCGGAGCCCCCTTCCCTCCAGGCAAACAGCCCGCGTGTCTCCGGAGGGAGAGGAGCAGCCCAGGCCCCGCTGCACACTCCACGCGGACCCTGGGGACAGCACGGCCGAGCGTCCCTGTAAACCACTGTTAGTCCTCTACATGCATCAGGTCTTGGGGCGCCAGACGCGGGCCCTTCGCCCTAACTTACAAAAGACACCCTGGAAAGCCACCCAGGAGTCACCTCGAGCCCGCTCAGCCCCACGCGTTCCCTCCTCAGTCTCCCTTTCTAGGCCAGAGCTCCTCCTTTCTGACGGACTTCTTCCCCCCCTTGGTCGAACGCTCTCAATTTTTCCCTTTCTAGTTTGGGCTTTTCCTGAAATACTTGCATTGGACACGCGCTTTTTTTTTTTCCCTCTTAGCTCAGATTATCTCTTACTACTGTGCTGGTTTTCTTTTTCCACCGAAAGCAATCAAAAATGAAAATGCACATTTTACAACAGCATCTATTACACATGCCCCTTTTTTGTGAACCAAAAAAAAAAAAAAAAAAAAAAAAAGGAAAGCACTCTGGGAGGGCTGATTTTCAGGTTTGTGCCTCATGGGAAGATTATGAGGCCTCTGGGCCTCCCCTGCCCCCTCACCAGGCCCTTGCATTTGGTACCTGGGAGCGAATCTGGGGTCAGAAACAATGTGTTTAAGGATGTCTCAGCGTGGTCCTTGAACTATGAGTGACGCATCCCCCAGGAGCGTGTGGGAGACGTGCAATCTTCCGCGCCCTGCCCCAGAGCAGCTGGAGCAGAACCTGCCCTTCCCTGAGATCCCAGGGGACGGTCGGCACATCGAAGCCTTAGATGCACAGCTCTCGGACCAAGGGATTTGCTGGCACTGCCGTCCGTCCCGGAGCCTGCACGCGAGTCCTCCCCCCGTAGTGTCCTCACAGAGCGTCCCTATCGCCCCCTCCACCCCAAGTGTCCAAGCACAGAGCAATCCGGAAACGATAGACGCTTCCTGCAACCACCCTCGCGGCCGGAAGGAGTTCGACGACGTGAAACCCAGATGCTGGGAGCCTTTCTGCAATGTGGGCGCCTGAGAAGGAACAGCCCTGAGCCCAGGGGTCCCGGGCAACCCTCCCTCCCTCCCTCCTTGGCCTTCAAGGCTCTGGATGCTTGCGCTCAGGTCTCCTCCCTCCCTCTGAAGAGCAGGGTGAAGGACGACATGAGGGCAAGGGGCTCTGAGGTCCTTGAGGGCGGGCTCTGCAAGCAGGAGCAGCAGAACCAGACGCACAGCCCAGCTGAGAAGCTCACGCTCCCAGTGACAGCGGTCAGAGCCCCGCAGGTGAACCCCGACGGCTGGCGCCTGCACGGGAGAAATGGCCCAGGGGTGCACGGAGGGCATGGACCTGGTTCGGCCCGGGGGTGCACGGAGAGCATGGACCTGCTTCGGCTCAGGGGTGCACGGAGAGCAGGGACCTGGTTTGAGGGCTCAAAGTGAGAACGGGGGGGCAGGGGGAGCAAAGAAGGAAGGGGGAGACACAGCCCCACCTGGCGCTCTCCTGCCCACCTGTGCCCACCCAGCTGAGGAGCAGAGGTCGGCGCGGGCCCCGCAGAGGCCGTGACCACAGCCCTGCACGCCGCGCCAGGCCATCCACCTCACACATGTTCCTATAACATGTCACCCCTTGTTAGAAAACCAACAAAGACCAAACGGCGTCCCTACGGCAAAGCAAGTGTCCCCTTGCTAATTCTGCGGCGCGTCCCAGACCGCGCCTTACCCTCGCTGGGGCCCGGGTACCCCATCCAGGCGCCTGGCCCTGACCCTGCGTGGGAGTCCAACCTGTCTTCCCTCCTCTATGTCCACTAACGCCTCCCTCAGGTCTTTCCTTCTGCGCCTTCCCTCTAGAACGGCAACATCTTAAAACGGGAAATGGTTTATTTACATCCATCAATACCTGCTTTCCACCGATTATCATTTATGTATACGTGGACAGGAGTTCAGCTCTGCAAGGCGAGTCTGCGCTCCCGCAGGTCCGCGCCAGCGAGCTCCAGGGCGCAGGCAGCGGGGGCCCCGTCCGGGGCCTCCCCCCAGCACCCAGGACCCCAGGACGAGCCACCGCTGCAGACGGGGCTGCTTGCACCTGCTTCTCCGTCACCGCCGCGCACTGACTTCCCCGCTGCGCACCGGGGGTCAGGCCCCGGGACACCTGCCAGCGCCGCCCGCGCCCCTGCACACGCACACCTGCGGGAACACCCCCCTCCCGCCCAAGGAGGCCGAAAGTTAACTTCCCCGGAGCCGTCCCCGGGCCAGGGGCCTGCGCGCAGCCCCGGGAGGCTCGCCGGGGCCCCGGGCGGCCGCGTGTGTCCGCGGAGGAGGGCGCACCCCGGGCAGAGGCCCCGCGCGCCGCAGCAGCCCTTCCCCCGCCCCGGCCCCCGCCCCCGGCCCCCGGCCCAGGTGGGGCCCCGCGCAGGTGCGTGCGCGCGGCCTGCGGGGCTGGGGTCCCGGGCGGGGGCGGGGGCCGGTCACTCACCGCCCGTGAGCTGTGCGGGCCCGAAGCACAGCGCCAGCTGGATCCACAGGACGGCGGCCAGCAGCCTGCGGGGGGGCGGCGGCGGCGGCTCCCGGAGTCCTGCGCCCGCGCTCGGGGTCGTTCCAGGATGCATCTTTCCTCCACGCGCCGCATCCGGCTCGCAGGCGCCTGCAACGGGGCGGGGGGGGGACGCGGCGGTGCCCGGGCCTCGGGGCCTCGCGGCCGCCCCTCTGCGCGCCCCCCGCGCCCCCTCCCGGCCCGCGCCCGCGCCCCCGCCCCCGCGCACCCAGGCACGCGCGGCCCGAGGCAGGCCGCGGACAGCGGAGGGGCGGCCGGCCGGGCCGCGGGGGACCGGGCCCCGCACTCCCCCCGCCCCGCGTGACCCCGGGCAGCTGGCGCCGGCTCCCGCCCCTCGGGCCCGCGCTCACCTGCCGCCGCCGCCCCGCGCCGCCCCGACCCGCATCTGGGCGCGACCAGCCTCGGCGCCCGCCCCCCTCGGCTCCCGGGGCGCTGGGGCGCGGGGGGCGGGGACGCGGGCCCGACGCGCGCCCGACACCTGGGCCCGCGAGCGCGACGCCGAGGACGGGGCCGCGCGGGGCGGGGGCGCGCGGGGGCGGGGCGGCGCGGGGACCAATGGGAAGCCCGCGCGCCTGCACCTGCCGGCCCCGCGGCCTGAGCCACCGGCCGGGACCCACGGGCCCGCGCCTCCCCGCGCCCCGCCTGGACCCTTCGGAGAGGGGGGCCTGGAGAGGTGGGTGCCCCCAGGGGTCGCCAACGGGGGGGGGTAAGGGGGGCAGTCGGTGCACCTGCAGGAAGGGGACCTGGAGAGGGGAGGCCTGGAGAGGTGGGTGCCCCCAGGGGTCGCTGTCCGGGGGGAGGGGGCGGTCTGTGCACCTGCAGGACCTGGAGATGGGAGGCCTGGAGAGGTGGGTGCCCCCAGGGGTCGCCAACGGGGGGGGGGGTAAGGGGGGCAGTCGGTGCACCTGCAGGAGGGGGGACCTGGAGAGGGGAGGCCTAGAGAGGTGGGTGCGCCCCAGGGGGTCGCCATCTGTAGGGGGGGGCGGTCTGTGCACCTGCAGGACCTGGAGATGGGAGGCCTGGAGAGGTGGGTGCCCCCAGGGGTCGCCAACGGGGGGGGAGGTAAGAGGGGCAGTTGGTGCACCTGCAGGAGGGGGGACCCGGAGGGGGGGGGCCTGGAGGAGAGGTGGGTGCCCCCCAGGGGGTCGCCGTCCCGCAGAGTGGGGGGGATAGGGGCAGTCCATGTACCTGCAGGAGGGGAGACCAGGAGATGAGAGGCCTGTAGAGGTGGGCGCGCCCCAGGGGTCGCTGTCCGGGGGGAGGAAGGGGGGCCATCCATGCAGCTGCAGGAGGGGGACCCGGAGGAGGGAGGCCTGGACAGGTGGGTGCGCCCCGAGGCAGCCGGGGTGTTGGCTCCCGTCCTCCCTGCACACCCTGGTTGGCCGCCGGCCGCCCCCGCTGCCCGCCGGGAGGGGTGGACTGGAGGTGCTGCCGCAGGCAGTGCTCACATCGGGTGGCGCCCCGGTATTCCGCCCGATTCCTTCACCCAAAACCCCGCGTCTGACACCGCTACCAAATCACCGCTGCCTCCCATTGGCTTTCTCAAAATCTCCCACGCTGACCGATGGTCGTTGGGACATGACAGTTGTTCCTGTGTTGTGTCACCGGGAGCCATCTTCATGAATTCTGTCGGGACAGGTTGACTTTTACTATTTGTATTTATTGTTTCTGCTTCGTCAACCGGAGGTGGTGGCCGCCCTGCACCGGGCGGGCTTGAGGCCGGGCTGTTGCGAGCTCCTCCTCTGGGGGCTCCATAGTCCCACGGGCCCCCCCACATTTCCGAGGTCCTGTGACCGACCTCTGCGGTTTGAATACTTACTTCATTTTTTATTTTCTCAATTTCCAAGCCTTTCTGCTCGCTGCCACATCCACCAAGCTGAAAGCTATTTGCTGACGGCGCACGTGTCTTCCCGGTAGTGGGACACACGTCTGCACTCCGGCTGGGGATGGGTCCCCTCTGCGGGCAGAAGCGGCCGCAGCCCACCGCACGACCCCTGGACTCCTCACCCGTGTCTGGACGCAGCCTAGTGTCCCCGTTTTCTGGCTGGCACATGACGGGACTGACCAGTTACTCTGAATTATTTGCTTCTCTGAACGGATCTCAGGAGGATGAACGTGGGGGCAGCCCCCACAGTACACTGCGGCGTCTCCTGCGCCCATCCCCTGGGGCAGCCCCCACCACACCCAGCTGCGCAGGTGGGCGCGACACGACCTACTTTCTCTGCGTGAGTCGGGGCGCTGGAGGTCAAGGTGTCAGCAGCTCTGGCTTCTTCCGAGGCCTCTCCCCATCTCCCCCCGGTGGCCTGGGTGCTTCCTCCGTGTGTCCCCCTCCACGTCCTCTTGCAAGGACACCACCCTAATGACCCCATTGGACCGCGATTACCTCTCTCTAAACCTACTCACATGGGGAAGGCCTGGGGCTTAGGGCCCAGCGTCAAGCTCGAGAGGACACAGTTCAGCCCGCATCTCACAACAACAATGAGGCATCTGCGTGTTGCTCAGCTCATCCCACATGGCAGGATGATGAGGACGGGGAGATGGATCTGCGGGTTCCGGGGCGCGGAGCCAGTGAGGGCCGCCAGCCGCCCCCAGCTCGTGGGTCCACCGCCCGTTATCCTGCAGATGCTACGTGGGTGCCCTTCTCAGGAGACGGAGAGGACAGGGCAGGTGGGACGCGGGCGGGAGCATCCCTTACACCGCCGCTCGTTGGCGGAAGGGTCCTCCGTGGCCCTTCCTCTCGTGCAGGCATCGTCTCCAAAACCAGCGGGCGCAGAGCCCTGGGGTGTCCTCGGACGCCCTGGCCCGGCTCCAGTGCTCCCTCCTCCCTCCACCACCAGGGTCCTCCCTGCCTCCCCCCGCCCCTCCCTGCCCACCTGCCCACCTTTGCAAAACTAACTGAATCTCCCCTGAAAACACTCTGGTTTCACTTCCGTTCCGGGGGTATTACCTGAGCACCAACCGTGAATGGGCCCTGCGGTCGGCGCCGGTGGCGAACGCGACACAGAACGCCCGCGCCCTCAGGGAGCTCACGCTCCTGGTGAGGAAGGCACGGGCCGGGCGCCGTCCGCACGTGGAGAGAGGAACGAACAGACTCGCGCGGATGGAGAATATGAAAGATGAGTCGGGGGTGGGCGGGGGCCAGAGGGTGCGGGCTGCGGGCGAGGGACCAATGCCCACTGCGCCTTCGCCCTGCCGCTGCTGACATGCCGGACGGTGGGGTCCTGGGGCCAGGCGTTCCCCCCTACCTGTCCCCCTGCGGCTGAGCCCGGGGCCCCGTCAGGTGTCCATCGGCAATTCATCCCTCCTGACGGAGAGGACAGGGCTGGGCCCGGGGATGCGTCCTAAGCTGACACGGGAACGCCCGTGGGCCGCGAAGCACGGCAGGCCCGGCCAGCGACAGCAGGTGCCGTTGGTCACCAAGCTGTCCCAGGAAACCTCCACTGGGCCTCCGCAATTTCAATTCGTTACATGGTTTAATTTAACCCATTTGTTTGTACAGTTCACGGCGAGCCCACCGCCCATCCCTGCGGGATCAAAAATCACTTTGAAAGGCACAAGGACAGATAGGGACGGAGAGGAAGGAGCAAGAAGGGGGCCGGCGGAACGGGTGCAGCACCCGGCGGGCGGGGGAGGGCGGTGACCTCAGGGAAGCTCCCCTTGGCCAGGGACGGGCACAGGCTGCTGGGCTTCTGCCTCGTCCAGAAGCTTCTCTCCCCACGACCCCCTGAGCAGAAAGAACCAGAGGGGGCAGCCCGTCTGCACAGACCAGAGCCCTGTCCACAGGCACCCCTGAGACGGACAGACATCAGGGTGCGACAGCTGAGGCTCGGCAGACGGAGGCTGCACCTCTGTTATGTCAGCTCCAAGTGGAGGGCGTCAGGCAGGGCCACACAGGTGGGTCCCCGGGGCAGGGTCATGGCCAGCGGGTGATGGAGGCCACACAGGTGGGTCCCCGGGGCAGGGTCACAGCCATCGGGTGATGGAGGCCACACAGGTGGATCCCCGGAGCAGGGTCACGGCCAGCAGGTGATGGAGGCCACACAGGTGGGTCCCCGGGGCAGGGTCACGGCCAGCAGGTGATGGAGGCCACACAGGTGGGTCCCCGGGGCAGGGTCACGGCCAGCAGGTGATGGAGGCCACACAGGTGGGTCCCTGGGGCAGGGTCACGGCCAGCGGGCACTCAGGCGGCCACTATGGTACCGTGAGGGGGTCACAGTCTGTTGGGCCGTGGGCTCCCCGCACAGCTACCTGGAATGTTCTGGAGTGCTCCCGGCCTGCGGGCTGTCCCTGGGCAATGAGGCAGCACAGGGACCCAGAGGCAGTGCCCAGCGCGGGGTGGTGACAGGGATGGAGTCCAGCGCCGGGAGGGCCTCCGTAGGGCGAGGCCCCCCACGCCCTCTTGCCTTGGGCCCTTTCTGCGGCCGTGGATCCTGGGCGGGGGCTCCTCCCCCACAAAGCCCGGGGTCACCGCCGCGGGCAGGGCCAGCGCCTGGGGCCTGGCAGGGGCGGCGGGTCCTTAGGAGACCCGGTGTGTCGGGGCAGATGCCACGGGTGCGGAGCAGCGACGGCCCGGGCAGCTGCCTTCCTGACGGCCAGGTGGAGCGGCCCCGACCCTGAAGTGCCGGATTGGCCCTCGGGTCCCTGGGCAGCCACCAGGGCGGGTGACACAGCGTCTCCCCTTAGCGACGACGGTGGGAGCGCAGGTGGCTTTCGGGCCTCCTGCATTATGGTCAAAATGCCACTTGCCTGAGCGTTGACTTGGTCTCGCCCGTCAGCTCCCTCCCTCCTGGCCTCTTGCCTTTCACGCCCCGGGCAGCTGGGTGCCAGGGCTGCCCTGGGACGACCCCGAGCTCGGTGGGGTCGCCCCTTGAACCCGGGTCCGGCGTCCATGCCGCTCCTTGTGAGGAACCCAGGCCCTGGAGACGCCCGACAGGCCCACCGGAGCGCGCCCCACAGAGGACACGGGCCTCGCTTGCGCCCGTCCCCCCATCCGACCTGGTGTGTCCCTTGCCCCCTGATGCTTCAGGGCCGCCCTTCTAGCAGGTGCTGCTGGCCGGCCGCTGTCTCTGAGTCCACGAGGCGCGGGAACCAGGTCCCAATCTTCCCTCTGCCGTCAGGCCGAGGCCACGGCACGTCCATTCAGGGGCGCCCGGCGGTGGCCCCTGGTGGGCCTGAAGTCCTGGGGCGGGGTGGGCGTTGTCACGGGTCAGTACGGGGTGTCCCCTGATCGGGGCAGCCGGGACGGCTTCCCGGGAGCCGAGGCTTGAGGAGGGGGCACTGCTCGGTGTAGACGGCAGCCCAGTTAGCGACACGGGCAGGTAGAGCCAGGGGTGAGCGGCCGGGCGAGGGGCACCGAGGCTGGACCCGCCCAGAGGGTCCCCCACCCCGGATCCCCGCAGCTGAGCTCCCCGCGTGTCCTGCCGAGCTTTGTGACAGACGCGTTGCCTCTGAAAGTTAAAAACTCCCGCCTTTGTAAAAACTTTTAACAAAGAGCGGCCCCATGCGGCGTGCACGCGGTGGCCACGGACGCTGTCACTCCCCGGCGTCTGTATTCCTGGGTGACCTGAGGAGGACGTGCGGCGGGCCCCCGAGGCCAGACTTGGAGAATTAATAAGGTCCCCTGTAGCTCAACCATTGAGAAACACTGTTTTTTTGCTTTATTTTATTTACTTACTTTTTGAGAAATACAGTTGGGACCCCAAGTATCATCTTCTTAGAAAAGGTGACCTCAAAGCAATTCGAAATCAACTTTGAGAGTGGAGTTTCGATCCACATCTCGAGTCACCGACGTAAGGAAGCGTCCGGATAGTTCCGTAGAAATCCCCAAGGCTGCGCTCCAGGACTCCCGGGGTGGGGGGGGGGGTGCGGCAAGCTCATTCCTGTTTCATCGTGAATTGGGATCATGGAATCAGAGCACACCTGCCGTGTTTTCTAGAACTCCAACAAATGAGGAAAGGAGGCCCCGGCCTTTATTTGGTGGAAGGCCCAGATCCCGGGGCCTGCGGGGGACCTGGAGGTTTGGCGCCGAGGGCCTCCTGCCGCACAGAAGGCAGCTCGCCTGTCTGCAGAGTCCGGGGACCGCCCGGCCCCTTAGCTCCGGCAGGGCCCCATCAGCCGCCAGGGCAGGGCCGTCCTCTGCGGCGTCCCGGGGTCTGAAGCCTCCGCCAGCCCGACCCCAGAGGCCTCCCGTCCCCATCCCGTCCAGCCCTTCCCAGGCCGCCGTCCACTGTTGTGCGTCGTGGGGCTCCCGTGCCCCCAAGGGCCCCTCCCCGGAGCGCATCACGGCCTCTCCAGGCGGAACCACCGGGGCCCCAGGGCCTGGCCTGTCCACCACCTCCTGTCCCCCGGCCACCGTCAGGCTTACTGACCCCCCACCGGATTACTGCACGGATCTCCTCCCCGGCCTTTCTCCCCGGTTGACTGTCCACACTGCTGCCGGCTGAGTCCCGAAATACAGGCCCGATCAGGTCACGCTGCATGGACGCCTGGGCCCACACAGGGAACCCCAAGCCCCGTCCTCCTCGGGGAGGCGTGACCAGCAGCCCCAGACACGAAGCAGGGTAACCGTGGGCTGTGCTGGGGACACAGGTCTCCCCCACACCTGCACCTGCTGGGCAGCTCTGCCCTGGATGCTGGGGGCCCCACCCGCCACACCCCTGCACACGAGCCCCCAGCCTTGCACGGCACACACAGGCCCCCGTGCGCCAGGGCTTCCTGCAGCTCCACAGCGGCCCCCCAGCTTCTGCCCCTCGCCATCTGGCGGGACGATGGCTGCCCCTAGCTCTGCTACCCATGCCCGCCTGAGACCCTCCGTAGGAACCACCCAGGTAACGGGCCTGACAAACCCGCCCTCTTGCCTCCAGGGACCCCGCCAGGGTCACCGCAGAACCACCGGCCACGTCTGTTGCCTGCAGTGCTGGGGGCCAAGCCCCAGGGGACCCGCCTGGCGTGGCCCAGACCCCAGTGGCGGACGTCTGTGCTGCCTGGGCTGGAGCCGTCCTCTCTGCAGGAAGTGTCAGGCACAGGCCAGCACCCTCGGCCCTTGAGGAGTTCTGAGGACGCCGGGGGAGCCCAAGGCCGAGAGCCCTGAGCTGGGGACCAGAGTCCCCGGGCTCCGCTCCAAGCCGGCCCTCTCCGTTCGGCCCCCAAGCCCCGGTTTTACCACTCGGGGCGCAACGGGAATGATAGTCCTGGGGCCTGGGCGCTGCCAGGAGCACGCTCACCGCTTAACCCGGGTTGGCTTCAGTTTCCCGGATGCAGCCGCCTTGCCCCAGTGACGTTCGCAGCTGGAGGAACCCACAGATCGTCTCCCGACAGGATGAACCAACGAGAGCTGGACGTGGAGCCGTCCACTCAGGGCGACCCTGGGCTGCAGCGCTGGCCGGGGGCAGGTCCCCCTGTGTCCCCGTGTCCCCGTGTCCCGCTGCGCCACGCCCCCCAACACCCCTTTGCAGTGATGGGACACGGCCCCGTACCGGCCATGGCCATATTTCCAGGCGGGGAGATTTCGCAGGTTTTCCAAAGCTTTACCGGTAAAACCCACAGTCACAAACTCCTTTTTCCAACGACGATGTGAACAGCACCAGCAGAGGCCGAGGGCAGAAGCAGCTTCTCCACTGCGGTTGGGCTGCTCCCTGCCCCCCGTGGGCTCCCGGGGGCTTGTCACAGTTCTGGAGGTCCGGCTCAGAGGAGGCTCTGCTGTCTGCGACCAACGCCAGTGTGGGGCCCCACCCTCATCCTGCAAAGGACCCTACGCACCTCGCAAAGGCCGGCCCCCAAGGACCAACCCATGGGGTGTTCGGACCTCGATCCACTAGTGGGGCCCGAGGGCGGTGGGCTACCAGGTCAGGGACACAGCACCCCCAACCCCAAGCACATGTCCTGAGAGGCTCATGCTGACGTGGACAAAGGGGTGAGTCTGAAAACCCCTGCCGTGAGCCAGGTGACCTCCGGGGTCTCAGGTTTGTCTTAAGGACTTGTTATCAATCCTACAGGCCCTGCCTGGCAGGGTTGGTGCGACGTGGCCAGGAGATGCGGGTGAAGGGGACAGCATGACCCCTGCTCATCCCGCTCCTCTGCGGGTGGCTGTACCCGGAGACTGTGGTCCAGACCAGCCTCCCCACTGCACCCCAGACAGCGGGACACCCCGAGATGCTCCACATGGAGCTTGCTTTAGAACTGCCCTAATTCCACTCTTTTCTTGAGCTGGGAAATCTGCAGAAACTTCTGCAGACCCCTATATTAACTTCAGTTGAAAACAGGCAAACAAAACACACAGGGGTGGGCTTGCTCCAGCACAGGAGGGGCCCACCCAGAGCTCTGCAAGCCCGGGAGGTGCAGCCGGGCCCCTGCCCCCCCATGCCCAAGGTTTACGCTGCGGGTCTGCCTCCAGCCGGCTCCTTCCAGGTGCACTTGTGCCCCCCCAGGACCCGGTTCCCGCGGAGCAGCCCCTGTAGGCCAGGCCCCCTCCCGGCAGTGCCCCCAGGCCAGTCCCCTTCCCCCACCAGCAAGCCCCTTAAGGACAGGCCTCCCCACGGCAGCCCCAGAGGCCCTCCTACCCCAGCAGGCCCTGAAGTCCAGCCACCCTCCCCACAGACCCCGAAGGCCAGCCCCCTCTCCCCGCAACCCCCCAAGGCCAGGCCCCTCCACCCTCACCCTCTGCAGCCCTGAGTGCCCCCTACCCTCGCAGGCCCTGAAGGCCAGACCCCCATCCCCCCCGCAGTCCTCAAAGGCCAGCCTACCCCCCTCCCCGCAGCCCCCCCTGCAGCCCCCGAAGCCACCCCCTCCCCCTCCCCCTCCCCACCGCAGCCCTGAGGCCAGACCCCCCTTTGTGAAGTGGCCACCGCGTCACAGGCCCGGGTGGGGCCGGGGAGGGGCCAAGGCCCGCGGGGTGCACAGGGGCGCAGCATGGAGGGCCTGGGCCTAGGCCTCTGCTCCCCGCGCTCGCCCCTGCGGGGGTCCCGTCGGGAGGCGGGGTGCCCCGACTCGCCCCGGGAGAGCCGCAGCCTGACCCACGTGGCCGCGAGGGCCCCCGTCTGCGCCAGGAGGCCCCGGCCCCCGCCCGCTCCCTGCCCGCAGCCCCGGGCGCCCCCGCAGCGCGCCCCGGCCCTGGGAGACCCGCCCCCGCCCGCCGGGAGTCTCGGGGCGCAGCGGGCGCAGAGCGGGGACCCGTGGGCGGGGCGCGCGGGGGGCACGGAGGGCGCGGGGGGCGCGGGGCACTGGTCCCAGGCCTCGGGGCTCCCGGACGAGCCCTCCGTGGCGACCCGGGGGGTCCGGCCGCCCTGCGCCTGCCCGTGCGCCTGCGGGAGGGCGGCCTGCGAGCCGCGGGGGTCCCAGGGCAGCCGGCCCGCCCCGGCCTCAGGGCCCTGCGCAGATCCCCCAAGCGCGCAGAGCCTGCGGGACCCGCTGCAGGAGGCCGCAGCGCGGCCCGGGGACCAGAGGGCGGCCGTGGTGCTGGCGCGGCTGCAGAGGGCCCGGCGCATGCGGGAGCTGCAGCGGCAGGCGGCCCGGGAGGAGCTCCAGCGCTCGGGCCACAGGGTGCCGGCGACCCTGGGCCGCCAGTGCGGGCGGCTGCTGCAGGAGAGCCCGGAGAGCGCGGAGAGCCCGGAGAGCCCAGAGAGCCAGGCGCAGTGGCCACAGCAGGAGCCGCGGGGCCGCGGGCAGGACGGCCAGCCCAGGGGCAGCGCCAGGCCCGGACACCCCGGGGGAATCCCCACCGCAGAGGCGCAGCCCGCACCCTGGACGCAGAGCCTCAAGCCGCCACCACAGGAGCCTCCCCTGGCGGTGCAGAGCCTGCGGGAGCAGGACGGGCCACAGGACGGGGAGCAGGCCCCTCCGGGGAAGCTGCCCGCCCCCGAGACCCAGGCCAGGGCCCGGGAGACCAGCCTCAGCTCGCTGGTCAACCACCAGGCACAGAGGGTCCTCCTGGACTGCCAGGCCAAGGCCGAGGAGCTGCTGAGGAAGCTGTCCCTGGAGCAGAGCTGCCCACAGCCCCTCGACAGCCAGCTCGAGCCGAGGACCGGGCCACAGAGGCCGCAGGAGCAGCTCAGGCAGGTGCAGCCGCACGCAGGGACCACCGAGGTGCAGACGCGGGCGCACCAGCGGCTGCTGGCCCAGCTGGCCGAGCTGGAGAGGTGGCCGCCCAGGAGTCCGGAGCACAGGAGCGCCAGGGACAAGGGGCAGCGCAACCCCGAGCTGAGTGTCCCGCGGGAGGAGCTCCGTCACATCCTGAGGCTGACAGCCAAGAAGGAGGAGAAGGGCCATGTGGAGGGCATCGTGGAGGGCATCAAGGAGGCCGTCAGGAGGAAGGAGCAGAGGCTGGAGCAGATCTCCCGGGAGAGCGATGCCGCCTTCCAGGAGTTCCAGAAGCTGTCCTGGGCCTCGAGGAGGGACCAGGCCCGCACGCTAGCCACCAGCCTCCTGGAGCGCAGGCCGCTCAAGGGCCCGCGTGGGGAAGGGCCACAGGGGTGCTGAGAGTGGGGTGCCTGGGGCCGGGGCGAGGCAGAGGCAGGCACCCCTACGCCCTGCAGAACCGGGTCACCACCCAGTGCGGGTTTCAGAAAATATATAAAATACCTGCACTTTCCGCTCCTGAACTCCCTCATTGATTTATGCGGGGGCTTGGGAGGGCTGGGGGTACACATGCCGGGATTTTAAGAAAAGGCCTTGCCTTCCTAAGTTTCGATTTAAATAGAAAATACTCATTTCGCTGTCGGGTAACCCTAGAAGCACACATCAGGCCCCTCCTTGAGGAACTAGAGAAGAATCCACAGGAGGGGATTCAGATCCGGGTCCTAAGTCTTTGGCCGTCCCAGAACTCACACATTATAACTGGTTGGGAACAGGTGCTCTGAGGGACGGGAAGTAAAATAATCACTGTAACGAGAGGTGTGAAGTCACAGGAAACCTCCAAGAAAGAAGAGATTGTGTGTGAGTGGGTGAGTGGGACGCTCTCTGCAAACAAGTGGGTCTGGGAACCCTGCACACCACGTGCCCTCTTAGCTGTTTCTAATGCACCTGAAAGCTTTAAAGGCTCTGAAAAGGCCTGCAGTAAAGAAATTAATGGTGAAACCTAGTGGTTGTCACAAACCGTGGAACCCTTTTACCCTCGGATCACTCCATGGAATTGGCGTTCTGTGACTTGGGTTTGGTGATCCTGCTGCTTCCCCACTTTGCCGCAGCCACGCTATCCTGGAGCTCACTGGGACCTTCTTGTCTGATCCTTTGCACACTCCCCCACTTTGGCCAGGCCTATCCAGTCTTTTGGAACAAAATTCGATTGGAATCTTTCTATTTCTCCTCTGTACCTCCTGAAGGAGGTGGGTGATGTCGTCGGTGTACACGCGTGGTGTCTAATGGGCCGAAGCAGCCCTGAATGAATGACTAAGCGTGATTCAGGAACAGGGCATTTTCAAATTAAGGAGCCACAGGCTGAGCAGATTTTAACCCATCACACCCCAAAGCATCTATCAAAACATTACACAGGTTTTCTTCAAAGCCCCTAATGTTAACATTTGTCTTTAGAAAAGACAGAAAGAGAATAAGCCTGATTATCTTATTAGGATTTTTGAAATGACATGAAAGGTAACCTGACAAGGGATTTTGATCAGAGGTCAGTGTGAGAGTCACGTTCTTATCTTAAAAAAAAAAAAAAGAAAAAAGATTTTATTCATGAGAGAGAGAGAGAGGCAGAGGGAAAAGCAGGCTCCATGCAGGGAGCCCAACGTGGGACTCGATCCCAGGACTCCAGGATCACACCCTGGGCTGAAAGCAGATGCCCAACCGCTGAGCCACCCAGGGATCCCAACTTTTTTTAAAAAAATTTATTATTTATTTCAGAGAGAGAGCAAGTGAGCGTGGGAGCTGGGGAGGGACAAGCAGAGGTGTGCTGAGCGCAGAGCCCGACTCGGGGCTCGATCCCACATCCCTGAGCTGAAACCAAGAGGCAGCCGTTCAACCGCCTGAGCCACCAGGGCGCCCCCTGTTCTCCTGCACAGCAGGGACCCTTTAGACCCTCTTCCCTGATCCATGCCCTGCGCCTGTCCTGGGTCCCCCAACGAGGCCTCCGCGGGCCTCGCTCTTTTGCACAGAAATGCAAGGGCTCCTACATCTTGCCTCGATCTCCAGCTTAACCTCTCCTCTTCCTCTGGGTCACCCCGCTGTTCCCACCACATGCCACCCACATGCCCGGGGTCATGGGACAGTGTGTGGTGGACCAGACCTCGTGTGAATCTAACTCCTCCCCTCTGTGCAGCCGACCCACAACTTCGGGGAAGTCACCTTCCGGAGCCTCAGCTTGCTCACCGGTGAAGCAGTTATAATCCGCACTCGTCAGGGACGAGTCACCAGTGTGCGCCGCTCAGCGTAGCGCCCGGAGCCCGGTGCAGACCTTGTCAAGTGTTGCATTTTATTACTGATAATAGTTCTGAGTTCTGTTCTCCTTGTGTCCACCCCTTGGTCAGCTCCCCAGTGGTGCTCCTATAAAATAAAACAGAAGATGGAACATACTTACTTTCCCTGTTCCTGCATCAAAATAAATCAGTGTATAACTATATACCCTGAGAGTCGTCTATGAAACAACACTAGAAAAAGTGCAGAGAAGGCCAAGGGGCTGCAGACTCAGGACTCGAGGAGCTGCACCGAGCAAATGCACTGGGTTCCTTTCCGCTGCACACACCCCAGACCCAGAAGCGCCAATGAGCCAAGATGAAAAATGCTCCAACAAGTCTGTTGTCTCTGGCCAAACCAAGAAAAGGGCAGCTTAACAAGATGGAAAACGTTCAGATAGTAATTCCACTCCAGCTAAACACCCCAGAAAATCCCGTGATCTGCCCCCACCCCGCCATGTCAACAAAGACCTCGGTTGTTGTCAGGTTGAGATAAGGAGCTCCCCACCCTGGCAGTGTCAGTGGAGACCAAACAGGGGGCTGAGACTTTTACCCACCACCTCTACACTTACCCGCCCACCCACCACCCACCACAATCACCACCCCCACTATCACCACGACCACCATCCACCTACCCCCATGCCCACCCACCACCACCATCACCACCCCATGCAGTGATGGAGCATCCCTCCCTCTTCCTGCCAGGAGCTGTCAGAAAAGCCTAGTAGACAGTGCAGAGTTTTGTCACCATCCAGCAACCAGGGAGTATCCAGGTGGCCTCAAGGGAGTGAGTATTCCCACCTCCACCAGACAGTGATGAGGAAACCACCTCCCTCTCCACAGACACACACCTCAGGTAGCAGTGGAGCCTGGGTGAAAACCAGACTTCTCCTCCACCTGGCAGCAACGAGGCCTCAACCTTCCTCCTTCTGGAGCAGTGAGACAGGAGCCCAGATAAAACAGAAGGTTTATATAAGATCTAGTCTTATGAAACTCAAAATGATGAGGTTTCAACTGAAAATCAGTCATCATTCCAAGAACCAAGAATATCTCAAACTGAGTGAGAAAGAGAACATGGGAATGAAAAATGGGAGAAATAGCTCAAGATTCTACACCAGACACAATAAAAATGCTTCCCCAAGTGATTATGAAAACATTTGAAACAAAAGGAAAAGCAACAACTGACTCTTGGTAAATAAAAAGTCTCAGCAAAGAAACAAGACCTATAAAGAAACACCAAATGGAAAGTTTACAACTGGAAAACACAATAACAAAGATGAAAAGCTCAGTGGATGGGCTCAACAGCAAGCAGGAACAGCACAAATTGCCCAGTCTGAAAAACAGAAAATTTGCCAAGGGAAAAAAATAAAAGTAGCAGAGCCTCAAGGACCTGTGGGCCTATCACAAAAGATCTAGCGCTCAGGGCAGGAAGAGAGTAGAAAGTAGGCAGAGCTGAAGAGGTACTCAAAGAAATAATGACTGAAAAGTTGACAAACTTGGTAAAAGAACTAACCTTACATATTCCAGATGTTACATGAGCCCCCAAAATGGGCAAACCCACAGAAATGCAAAAAGACAAATCATGGTCAAATTTCTAAAACTGAATAAAAGTTCTTTTTTAAAAAGGATTTCATTTATTTATTTAAGAGAGAGAGAGAGCACCCATGAGCAGGGGGAGGCACAGAGGGAGAGGGAGAAACAGACTCCCCACTGAGCAGGGAGCCCGATGTGGGGCTCGATCCCAGGACGCCAGGATCATGACCTGAGCCACCGGCAGATGCTTCACTCACTGAGCCCCCCAGGTGCCCTGAAAAGAAAAAATTCTCAATCAAGAGAATCCAAAAACAAGCTACAGACTAGGAGAAAACATTTGCAAAACAGTGGCTATATTTAATGTGAGAGAAAATTTTGGATTAGTCATCTAAGCTCCGGCCTCAAGAACCTAGAAAAAAGCAAAATACACCCAAAGCAAGAGTAAAATAACAAAAGAGCAGAAATCAATTAAACTAAAAACAAAAAGAGTGAGTTGTTTGAAAAGTTGGGTAAAATGGACGAACCTCGCCAAGACTGACACCGAAAAACAAGACACAGACTCCAGCCATCAGTGAACCGCTGCATCACTATGGACCCTAAAGACATCAGAAGGGTAATAACACAGAGCACTGCGTGCACGTAACTTTGAGAACTTAGACAAATGGACCATGTTCTCCAAAAACACAGACCTCAGCTCACTAATACAAAAGAGAGCACTTAAACAGTCCGTAGCTGCAAATAAAATTAAAGTCATAATTTAAAAACCCTCCCCCCAGGGGATCCCTGGGTGGCTCAGTGGTTTAGCACCTGCCTTCAGCTCAGGGCCTGTTCCTGGGGACCCGGGATCGAGTCCCATGTCGGGCTTCCTGCATGGAGCCTGCTTCTCCCTCTGCCTATGTCTCTGCCTCTCTCTCTCTCTCTCTCTGTGTCTCTATGAATAAAAAATTTAATTTAATTTAATTTAATTTAATTTAATTTAATTTAATTTAATTTAAGTCACGTAGTGACTTACACACCGTGTTTACTGGCTGGCGGCTCCCAACTTCCAGCGATTCGGCAGGAGTTTTTGTTTCTGCGACGGCGCGAAAGTGAAGAATGCATTCAGGAGGAGCCGTACTTCTTGGATGTTTTTTTAGGTTATTAAATAATTTGTTTGTTGTACTGCATTTATAAAGAAAACAGACAATGCACCCAGTAGAAAGAATAAAAAATGCATTTGGGGTTGTAACTGACAGCAATAGAAATCCTTTAGTGAGATCATGGCAATCTGACAATATTATGATTAAGTTCAATAAAGGTAAATGGGGGGATCCCTGGGTGGCCCAGTGGTTTAGCGCCTGCCTTTGGCCCATGGCGTGATCCTGGAGTCCCAGGATTGAGTCCCGCGTCGGGCTCCAGCATGGAGCCTGCTTCTCCCTCCTCCTGTGTCTCTGCCTCTCTCTCTCTCTCTATGTCTATCATAAATAAATAAATAAATCTTAAAAAAAATAAAATAAAGGTAAATGGGGTACTTGGAAGATCAAATTCTATAGCTGCCTCTTTCTACGGCTTCTAATTCATCTGGCTCAGATTTTGACCCTTCCCAGGGTTGGCGGTGCACGGCATGGCCCTCTGGGGAGGCTGCTTAGCCCATCACTAACCCTGGGAAGGGTCAAAATCTGAGCCAGATGAATTAGAAGCCGTAGATGGAACAGTTGTCACCATCCTCAATTCCCTACAACGCGCTCTGTAAGTTACACGACACATTTGAACACTGGACTCAACCTCTGTCATCAAGTAGGCATCGTGTAGGATGATTGGACCCAACTGTAGGCCAGGTACGTTGAGGGTGGGGAGGCTAGCCCAGGACAGCAGGTAGATTAGGCGTGTTACACGCGTTTTGGGTTTATGGGATCTTCAACTTGTGATGGTTTGTTGTTTGTTGGGACGCAACCCCGCTGTAGCTCAAGGAAGACCTGTGCCTGTGAGATCCGAGCGTCCTGTCTCCTCGTAGCCAAACCAGGCACCTGATGCACTCAACACTTTTAAATCCGGTCGTATGCCTTGATTTGATGACCTCCGCAGCGTAAGCACTAGGGTATTTCACAGACAAGGACCAGAGGCTTAGTGAGGACGAGCAGGATCTCTGGGTGGCCCCTGCTGTGAGCAGCCTTGTGGTGCTGGACCTGAACCCAGTGCTTTCTGGCTCCCTCGCAGTTTGCACGCCTCACGTGGCCTCTCAGGGATGGCGGTGGGGCTCGCAAACCAGAGTGCGCATGTGCAAACCCCGCTGCGCCACTGCAGGAATGAGTGACCCTGGGCAAGGTCATCACCCCTCCACGCATCCATATAAAGGAAGCAGAGAACCTAATCCGTAGGGTTATGACACTTGAATGGCTCGACGCACGCACGTAAGGAACCTGGGACGGTAGCTAGCACACAACACGAATGTTTTGTTCGCTTCTTGTTATGTAACATCGCCTTGAGTCTCACGCTGAACAAGTTTCCATTCAAAAAAAAAAATCTGATTTGCGAGTACGCTTGGAATTTTGGGGAATGAATGGCAAAATAACGCAGCTCCCGCCAAATCCTAGCATACCTGCGTCTTTTATTGCAGAATTTAAAGACTGACCATGATATTAGTTGCATTTGAACTGAAAGACATCAGGGATTTTGAAGAATTGCCTTCGGCTCCAGGGCGTCCAAGTGTTTCTCCACTGACTGTGTAATGGAATTAATCCCACGTCGGACCAGCCTTTATTAATGCTCCCCCTCCATCCTGATCCTGTAGTGATCCTGCGAGGTGTGTACGTGGGGTCGGGGCGGGAGATGCTGGCTCAGGTGAGTGTTAGCAGGAACCCCTCCTGCCCTTGGAAGGTCACCGAAATGATCTGGAACAGTGTTCTCCTTTCTGTATGTCCTGGATAATCAGGAATCAATGATGGGCTCTTTAAAAAAATCATTTTTTGAGGCACCAAACATTTGCCCATTGATTTTGCCTTCTTCAAAACCCAGAAAGCTCTGGACACTTTCCAGCACTTTCCAGCTCCTCATCTAGTGACAGTGGGACCCAGTTCACTGTCTCACAACACTTGAAACCAGAATAGTTCTATTTCCAGTCGATTTTTCTGTGCTTGAAAGGGGCCATTGTTTCACTTTGATGTTGCAGATGTTTTAACTCAGAGGAACCAGGCGGTCAGATTTACTGGCAAGCCTGCGTTTTTGAGGTTAAGCAGAGGTGAGCTAATTCTCGAAAGGGGCAGAGGGGCCCCTCCAGAAGGTTCTGAATCTTGCTTTCTCCACCAGCCTAGCTGTCGCCTGTGCTGTGTGGATGGATGGTGGGGATGCTCGAAAGCCATGACCCTTTCAGTGCCTTGAAGATGGCAAGGGACAGAAGGCCTAGGTTGGGTTGTGGCGTGGCCCGGGAGCCTCCTGCAGCCGTCTGGGTCTGCACGCTGCCAGCAACTACCCACGTCTCATAATCACTTTGCAAATATCTTCTGTAGGCTCAGCTATGAACCATGTACTCACCAAGGCCTCAGATGGCCTCTCTCCACACGGCCACTGAAGGGTCAAGCCTCTGGGTTAGCCTGTGTGCAACTCAAGAGGAGAGACGTCCCTGCCTCCAGGACGGGAAGTGCCAGGGAGGACTCGGACTGGGCCAGCGGGCCCCCAAGACACACTGTGTGCCCACGACAGCACTGGGACATGAAGCATTATGCCTGGTCCAGCCTGCAAGTTGGGCGTCTCCAGGCTGTTACAGGACGGAGGCGACAGGGGAAGGCAAGCGTGTTCTTGAGCTGCTCAACCGAAGGAAGGACGCTGAGCTCTTGGACCTCAGGAAACAAGCTTCAGCATGTGAGGGAGGCCGAGAACAACGACAAGACGAGATCTGGGGACATACTCGCTGTGAGCAGTAGCTAGCATTTAGTTAGGCTAGCTTTGCCGGCAATGGAATTTCTCCACATCCCCACCCCCTTCATTAGTGCAAAACAGGCTCCAGCTTCTACTTCCCAGTCTTGGGGGCCCGCCTGCTTCAGAACAGCTGTATCCTTCATAAAACAGTATCGTCATTGTGCCTCCAGGATCACAGCAGTAAGGGAAACCCTCTCGGAGACCCAGACGCACGCGCAGGCACATACGCTGTCTGAGACCTGATCACAGATGCTCCGGGAACGTTGCAAACAGCAGCACCTCAAAAACAGAAGCTGGCTCTGAGAGCAGGGACTGGAAGGCTCAGCCATGTCCCTTGTTCCCGGAGACGCAAACGCAGCCCACTCACTTCAAGCTCCCGAGGCTCCACAGGCCAAGCCCACCTGGATACAAATCATCGTGAGTGATAACCAGCAGGAATGCGACAGATCAGGGCCCATACAGCTGTGAAATCCTGGAGTCCCCAGAATTGGAACAGAGAAGAGAAGAGCCACGTATGAAATGTCTGAAAGGAAACAGAAGAACCCTGACATGAGCAGGCAGCGGGGTGGGGGTGCGGGGAGAGCAAGGAGGCCTCCTAGGGAGACTTGAAAAAGGCAGGGAAGTTTTGGAAATGAGAAGTAATAGTTTTTGCTGTGAAAAAAAAAAATGACCCAGAAGGTGAGGTGAATAGCATATTAGACACAGATGAAAAGAGAATCAGTAAAATGGAAGAGATCTGTAGGAATGTCCCAGAAGAAAAAGCTCCAAGAAAGAGGCATAAAATGCAAACAAGAGGCGAAAAGACAAGGAAGATACTCCGTTATGAAATCACAGTCCAGGGAGGAGGAGGGGGGCTGACGGGGGGGGGGGGGGGCGGTGGCCAAATCTAAAGGTGCTTTTCTAGAACAAATGAAAGACGCGAGTTTAAGGACATGGTAAGGAAGGCAGCTACCAAACAAGGTGAAGGAGAAGTAAATCCAGACCTCAACACGTTGAAGATAACATGCCAAACCCCAGAAACAAGCCACAGATTTTAAAAGCCTTAAAAAAAAATCATGCATCAGGGCAGCCCAGGTGGCTCAGCGGTTTAGCGCTGCCTTCAGCCCAGGGTGTGATCCTGGAGACCCGGGATCGAGTCCCGTGTCGGGCTCCCTGCATGGAGCCTGCTTCTCCGTCTGCCTGTGTGTCTGGGTCTTTCTCTGTGTCTCATGAATAAATAAATAAAATCTTAAAAAAAAAAATCATGCATCAGCTTCAAAGGAAGCCTCTCCGCAGTTTTCTCAGCAGCAAAAACCAAAGCCATGAGATAGCAGAAGAACATGTCCTGAACGCCGCAGGTAAAATCGCGGTCACCCTGAAATTGTCTGCGCAGCAGAAATGTCTTCACCCGTGACAGTGAAATGAGCCTTTTCGGAGAAACAGGAACAGTTTGCCAGTGACAGACCTCGGCCCCCAGGTGCCCTCCAGGCGAAGAGCCGTGATCCCGGAAGGAAGGTCTGGGGCGCGAGGAGGTGGGCAGACGGCGGCCTCACCTGCAACAAACCACACGAACGTCTACCTCCCACGACCGACTTGCGGAAATAAAGATGTTTAAGAGGAAGAAATTACAACGCTGCCAGCCGCGGTGGTTGTGCGGTCTGTGGGACGGCCGCGGCTGATGTAGGAGGGCCGCAGGTTTGCACGACAAAGTCCCCAGGGTCACCACGAGGTGCTCCCAGTACCTCTTCCATCTGATGGG
This sequence comes from Vulpes lagopus, assembly GCF_018345385.1. Lineage (NCBI taxonomy): Eukaryota > Metazoa > Chordata > Mammalia > Carnivora > Canidae > Vulpes > Vulpes lagopus. The sequence continues at coordinate 25,579,088 of NC_054834.1, forward strand.
ACAAAAAATACCAGTAACGTTTTAAGACTTCGGCCAGCAGGTTCCGTCTATCGGAAACATGTAGACTCGACATGGCCAAAGGATGTTTACGCAAGTCGATCGTGGAACACCCCAGAAAGGGGTTAACATCGCAGGCTCGAGCCTCTCTAGCCACAGGGCAACTTGATTAGACACCAAACGATATGCTTAGAAGTTTTATTTTTTTTATTTTTTATTTTATTTTTTTGCTTAGAAGTTTTAAATCTCACTCTCATGGATTAAAACGCGACCAGAGAAATTTAAAAAAAATTTTTTTTTAATTTTTTATTTATTTATTTTCAGAGAAATTTTTTGTAAAGGTTTATTTATTTGAGAGGGAGAGAGAGAGAGAGCAGAGGAGGGGGCAGGGTAGAGGGAGAGGGAGGCTGAGTCCCCGCTGAGCAAGGGCCCCACAAGGTGGGCGCAGGGGCTGGAGGTGGTGGTGGCGGCTATCCTGAGGTCATGACCTGAGCTGAGACCAAGAGCCAGACGCTTAAGGGACTGAGCACCTGGCAGTCACTCTCCCCCTCGACAAGAAATTTTTAAATGTCAGAACTAGAGAATCCTGAAAATTCCGCCCTCCAAGGCTTATGGCATCATTGACCTTAAACATAAAAACTGCCAGTTATTTTGCTGACAAAATGCGTCTATGCGGGAGTAGCAGAGGATTGCTCACCCGGACGTGCAAGGGAAGCAACGCATCACTGAGACAGCAGCAGAAGTAAGTGGCTCTTTCATGGAGGAAAGGAAGCCCTCCCTCCTGGGCCGGGGAGGGGTGGTGGCGGGGTGGGGGGAAAGCATTATAAACACAGGTCGCTGGAGTGGCTCTGCAGTTCTCAGGGGCGCACTGCTGTCTCCCGAGTCAGCTCTACCCCAGGCCTTGGAAAACGGGGAGCTGGGCAGGCTTCTAGCAGAATTGGGCAGGAAATGAGAGAGCCACCAGTGACGCGGAATATAAAGAGGAGGGTACAGCGAGGCTCTAGCAGGACGAGAGAGCCCAGAGTGGGGACGCCTGGGTGCCTCAGCGGTGGCTCACCTTTGGCTCCCGTTGTAATCCTGGGGTCCCGGGATCGAGTCTCGCGTCGGGCTTGCTGCAGGGAGCCTGCTTCTCCCTCTGCCTCTCTCTCTCTCTCTCTCTGTGTCTTTCATAAATAAATAAATAAAATCTTAAAAAAAAAAAAGACCCAAGTGCGCTGTGCAGAGACGACGCAAAGGCTGCGTAAAGACGCACGAACACCGGCCTTTAACAGAACCAACTCAGAGGAACAGAAACTCCAAATAGCTTCGAAAACCACTAACGCTTGGGAATCCATTGCTCGATTTTCCTACAAAGAATCACCACCAGGCACAGGTGAGTTGAGGTGAGTTCTTGGAACGTGTCATTCCGGTCTTAGACAAATCGTTTGGGGAAACAAGAAAACTATTCTATTCTGCGTCCACTATGCCTTTGACACTAAGATCTGAAAAGTACAGTGAAATCTGAAAAGTGCACTAAAACCTGAAAAATCTAGGCTCATCCATGAACCTAAGGGCGATAATCCTTCATAAATAGCAGAATGGATTCTGGGCTTTGCAGAAAAAGATATAGCGCATCAGGACGAGTCTGGGTTTATTCCAGGAATATAAGGCTGAAGCTCGGAGGATCTGTCTCACTGACTACATTAGCACATCAAGAGCAGGGCAACAGGGTCATTTCAATGCATGGAGTAAACACACTTGATCAAATTCAAAATACCTATTTATGGTTTTGTGAAAAAATGTAAGCAGCTCAGAATAGAAAGGGATTTCCTTAATCTGATAAGGAGACTCTACCCAAAACCTACAGCAAACATTATTTTTAATGCCAAGAAATCAGGGGGAAGAAGAAAAGAAATTAAAAAAGTAGAAGAGGGATCCCTGGGTGGCTCAGCGGTTTGGCGCCGCCTTTGGCCCAGGGCGAGATCCTGGGGTCCCGGGATCGAGTCCCATGTCGGGCTCCCTGCATGGAGCCTGCTTCTCCCTCTGCCTGTGTCTCTGCCTCTCTCTCTCCTCTCTCTCTCTCTCTCTCTCTCTGTCTATCATAAATAAATAAATCTTTAAAATAAATAAACAAACAAATAAATAAATAAATAAAAAGAAAAAAGTAGAAGGTTTGGAAAGGGGGAGAAAACCCTCCACACTCATTCATTATTCACAGAGGATGTGATTGTGCACATAGACTGAGTCAGCTACAATTTTAAAGTTTAAATATTATTTTTAACAAGATTCTTACTTTTTTTGGAAAAAAAGATTTTATTTATTTATTCATGAGACACAGAGGGAGAGGCAGAGACACAGGCAGAGGGAGAAGCAGGCTCCATGCAGGGAGCCCAACGTAGCACTCGATCCCGGGTCTCCAAGATTGGGCCCTGAGCCGAAGGCGGATGCCCGACCGCTGAGCCCATAGATGCCCCATTTAAATATTCTTTTTTTTTATTTTTTAAATTATTATTATTATTATTATTATTATTATTTTAAATATTCTTAATAAGTTTTTGTAACAGCCGAGAACTAGAGACACCCGAGCATTGGTCAGTGGAGTTCCGTGCAGCAAGCAGCAGGCGAGGTCACAGCCATGGGGGAGGAAGGAGGCACGGTGCCCTCAGCATCGTCGCCCTTGGACAGACCGGGGGCACGGGGCAAGATGCAGGGACACCCCCTCCCCAGTTCCCTGGCCACCCAGGGACGTGGCCACTGTGAGCTCAGTTTCCTCTGCCGGAATCGGGCGCGGTGACGGCACTGGGTCCTGGGCGGTGGGAGGCGACGGGTCAGCGGGTGTGAAACGGTGGCTCCGGAGGCCCCGAAGGGTGTGGCTCCAGTGGTCGGGGGTCACCCCTTGCCGTCTGTGCCACCCGGAGCCCACAGAGCCCTGGGCCCAACCGAGGAAACAGCGTTCACACAGCAGAGGCCGTGGATTTAAGACGTTAGGGATGTGCCACAATCCGGGGGCCTGGTGGGCACTACCCACAGTGTTCTGTCCCTGGAGCCCCGGCCAAGGTCACAGGCCCCAGGGCCACACACAAGTTCCCGGAGGGACACGACCACCACGGCCCCCGGAAGGCTGGTCCCGCCTCCTGGCTTGGTGCTTAGGCCGCTGCAGCCCCAGGACCGGGTTCGGAGGCCACGGGCCGGTCTACCAAGCTTCCAGCCCCCCCCCCCCCCCCCCCCCCCCGCGCTCCGGTCCTGCCCCTGCCCCGTTTCCACTGTGTAAGAGCTCCTACCATCGACTGGAGTCGCCCAGTCTGCACCCGGCGCCGTGCTTTGCAAACTGTTTCTTGGATAATTATTTTTGCTTAGTGTTCGAAAAATGACCTTGCTCGGCCTGGATGTGACCTCAGTGGGCAGGAGCCCCGCGGACTCCGAGGGCCGCAGATAGGAGAAGCTTCTGGGCAGGTGACCGCGGCAGGCTGACCGTGAAAGGACCATCCTCGGAGCAGAGGGGATGGAAGAGGCCAGGTGGGGCCTGCACACAGGCCGCCCTACTGCTTCCCTGTGTTGCTCACAAACCCCAGGGCCGTGCTGCGTGGGGGGAACGGGTCGCAGGCGCCGAGCGGTCACCTGAGTTGGGTGATAGGACACGGCCCTCTCGTAATCCCAAGCCCCCGCCCCTGCCCCTGTTCTCACAGAGCAGGGCCATACCGCCTGTAACCCCTGGCCTGTGTTCAGAAGCCTGACGTGGACCGTACCGTGGAAGTCACCGTCCCACCAAAACCGGCTGCCGACAATGAGAGGACACACGAGGGAAGGGCGCCTGGCGGTCAGGTCAAGGCTGCCTGACTGCTTCCTCCCCCCCGGTGGCGCATGCGGGCTGCGCTGTGACGCCCCAACAGCACGCATGTGCAGTCTCGGGAGCTCCCCTTATCCCTGAGTCAGGGGTGGGTGCACGCCATCCGCAGGTTTCCTCTGAATGCCGTCTTCGCAGGCCAGAGGCAATGGCGTTCTGGTCCTCCGCTCTACAGGAGGCAGGCTGGACTGCATCGGGCGCGCTCGGGGGGCTCGGGGACCCGGGCCTTGCTCTGTGATCCCGCGAGGAGACCCCCAGCCCATGCTGAGGGGTCCGGGGCCGGCCGAGGGCCCGGCTCCCCGATGGGCAACTGTGCCCACGCAGACAGGGAGCCTTCGAGGGCTGCTCCCAGGTGGACCTCATGGACTCGGCTCCCTACACGGCCGCAGGACACGGTTCCTTGGTCTGCGCCCTGTGCCGTCAGGAGCCCCACGAACCCCAGCACTGAGCCCCGTGCACTTCAGCTGCTGCAAACAGACTCCGCTCGCCCAGGCGCCCCGGACGGCTCGCTCTCAGGCTCGAGTCCTGGCGCCCTGCGCGGAGCTCCGGGCTGTCGGTTTGCAAGACCTACGTGATGCCGACAGTTTGCAAGAACGAGGATGATAAACATACACAGACTGTCTAGAAGGTTCTTCCCCTCGGGAGAAAGCCAACGATCAATGAAAAGGAGCCATGGATTCGGAGCGGCAGTGCGTGGCAGACGTTGTGAAGTTGGGGACTGATTTGGGATCAAAAGATGCTTAGCGATTACGAGGTAACCTGACAAAAGGGCGACAGGCCCCTCGCAGTGGGTGGCCAGCTGCACCCCTGGTCTGCAGCCTGCGTGGCCTCCTGACGGTGCGCACAGGCGGAGGGGGGGCTCCACAGGCCCAGGAGCCAGGGCTGTGAACACAGCGATGCTGCTCGATAACCGTCGGAGGTCACAGGAGATGAAAGAGGCAGGGCCCGGAGTCCAGTCGGACGTCCTCTGCTGCGAAGGACATGCTAGGGAGCGGGGCTGCCATGCCCACTTCCTGCTCCGGGCGCCTGGGGACACAGAGCAGCAAGGCGCACGTGGTAAAGGACCAACACTTACTGAAATTGTTTTACAATATATTTATTTTAGGGGTGGAGGGGTGGGGGGAAAATCTCAAGTAGACTCCATGCTCTGTCCCACGACCCCAAGATCACGACCTGAGTGGGAACCTGGAGCTGCACCCTCCACCGACGGAGCCACCCCTTGCCTCCCTCGGCAGACAGCGCATCCCCGGCGCTAAGTGAGCATTCCGTCCTCCCTCACGGTATTCACTGCACGAGACCCTGTGTCGGTCGTCTGTGTGAGCGTCACCCACCTCCCTGAGCGCCCAGCTCCCCTGAGTGCCCCCCACACTCCGCGTGGCCCTGCAAGCCCAAGTGCACGACGCTGGGACCAGGTGTCCCCCGGCCCGGCTGCGTGCTGCGGGGGACTCTGCAGGGCGGGACGCACGGGGACCGGTGGAGGTGGAACGGCACTCTCCTCGCATGCTTTCCCTCGGGAAACGACCTACAGCAGCACGAGTCCCATCCCGGGGGAGGAGATTCGGGGAAGAGAAGCAGCAAACCCAAACTGAACTGTCGGAAACGATCAACGAAAACCAATAAATCAGTTTACAAACAGGAAGCCCCAGAGCCGGGGCAGGTGTTGGAATAGACTGCGGGTGGGAAGCTCACGAGCGTCCACACGGACCGTTTCTGCTGAGCGGCTCCACGGCCCCAGGACAGGTCTCACACGGGGAGCTCTGTACATGGAAAACTGTGAGATATTTATGAAAGAGATTGGAGAAGATACAGATAAATGGAAAGATACCTTGTGTTCTTGGATTGGAAAAAATTATTAATGTTAATAAATATTAATAAATCAACACATTTATTAATAAATAGCAAAGTAATTCTGTACTTTTATTTATTAATATTTATTAATAATAAATATAGTATTTATCAATATATTATAAATATATTTATAATAATATGTTATTATAAGTTATTATAATAATAAATATTTATTAATATTTTTTAATGGAATTGGGGCCCCTGAGTGACTCAGCGGTGGAGCATCTGCCTTTGGCCCAGGGCGTGACCCCAGGGTCCTGGGATTGAGTCCCACGTCGGGCTCCCTGCTCTCTGCCTACTTCTCCCTCTGCCTGGGTCTCTGCCTCTCTCTGTCTGTGTCTCATGAATAAATAAATAAAATCTTTTTAAAAAATAGGTATGGAATTAATAAACTGCATGCCACCCAAAGTGCAAACCTTATCAAAACTCCAATGATATTTTTCACAGAAATAGAAAAAAAAATCCTAAATTCATATGGGACCAGAAAAGACCCCAAATATCCAAAGCAATCTTGCAAAGAAGACATCACACATCTTGATTTCAAAGGTCTTGCTAATGGGTTTTTTGGTTTTGACACCAAAACACAAACTAAATGCCGCAGGCACAGCAAGGAAACAATCAGAAGAAGGAATCACGTGCGTGTGACGGGGCTAGCATCTAAAATGTAAGTAAAATAAATAAATAAATAAATAAATAAATAAATAAATAAATAAATAAAACCTATAAGTAACGCGTGCAAGTCAGCAGCAAAGCAAAAGCCAAGCAACCCGATTTTAAAACAGGCAAAGAACCTAACAGACATTTCTCTGAAGGGGCACAGATGGCCCGACAGACACACAGAAAGATGCTCCACGTCGCTGGTCATCGGGGAAACACAAATCAAACCCCAACGAGATGCCACCTCGCACCTGTCGGGACAGCTACGCCAACGCGACAATGAACCGAACCACAGGTGTCGGCGAGGATGTGCGGCTGCCGGGGCAACAGTGCGGAGGGGCCTCAGGAAGGTAGATAGGGCTGCCCGTGATCCCGCGCCCCCACTTCTGGGAAGATATCCGAAGGAAGTGAAGTGAGTGTTGTACAGAAACACCTGCAGTCCCACTCCCACCCACCCCCTGGGGTCATCCCTCCCTCTGTGAGATGGCGCTGCCGTGGCCCTGCCCCCTAGGGACCATCCCATCGAGCCCTCAGGGTACGGCCGCCCTGTGACCTTGGCCCTGGCTGGAAATGGTGCTCCAGGGAGCAGACCCTGAGCCGAGCCCCGCGGGCCAGCGTGTCCTGCGACCTGTGCTGAGGGGAGATGCCGAGGGGTGGGAGCAGAGTCCGCCTGGTGGCAGCGGCGCAGGATGTCCTACCGTCTGGGGCCGGTCGGTCCCAATGCCTGTCATTCCTCCAACCCCGATTACTCAGTTGCTGAGTGTGCGCTTGCGTGAGGCACCTGAGGGCACCCCCGCTGCTGAAGCGCCATCTGAAGCCGCTTCCCAGGGTTCCGGGGAGACGCCCGGCTCGACCTGGCCTCCAGAAGGGCCTTTCTTGGGCCGAGGCCACCCCAGCGCCAGCGGCCGTGGCCGGGGAGGGCGGGCCCGTCCTTGGCCGTCCTGGGGGCACGTTTCCCGGTGACTGGAGCCCCCAAGGAAGGTCCCCAGGACAGGCTCGGGCAGGGGAGGAGCCCGGGGGGAGGGAATCGGCCCACAGAGGCGAGGCGTCGGGGCGCAGAGCCGGGCCAGCTCCAGGTGAAGCTTTGGCACCGCTGGCCACGCGCCTGCAGAGCCCAGCGCCACAGGCTGTTGAGGGGGCAGCAAAGTGGGGGCTCGGGTTAGCGCTCAACTCTCTTGGCTGCGAAGCCGCGGGGACGGGGCGCCTGCGGGGTGGCAACGTGGAAAACGAGCCCGAGGCCACAGCGCGCCCAGCCCCAGCCTCCAGGCCTCCCACCCCGCGGCTGCTGCGGTCCCCACAGGGCAGGGCCCCGTCTGGGCTGCATCCCTGCAAGTGGACCAGCGCCCCCCTCATCCCCGAAGGCCCCAGGCTTGCGTCCCAGGTGGAGGGAGCCACGACACAGCCCGGCCCACGACTCCCTCACTTCATCCTGCCACGTTGTGTTTGTTTGCTTAGCGGTGAGCACACAAGAGCGTGAAATCCGCGTCCCTGTTCCACCGGAGCCACCCCATCACCCCAGGACCTGTGCTCCCCAGAGGCAGCCCCGCTCCCTTCCAACAAGCCCTCGGCCTGCAGGTCTCGACGGGCACCCACTAGGGCCAGACCTGGGCCCTGGGCTGAACCGCGTTCCGGGCTTTGCTGACACAGCGTGGGGTTCTGTCCGCGTGCGCGTGGACGTTCGGGTCGCTTCCCACCTCTGCTCTCGGGAGCACGTTCTCCTTCCTGACGCTCCTGGGGCTACCAGGCCGGGTGCCCCGGCCGCCTCGTGGGCAGGCCTGCGAGGCCGGGCCCGTGCTGCGCGACGTCTCCGGGTTGCCCTCTCCGCGGACTGCGGACACGCGGCCCGACTCAAGCCTGCGTGTCCGTCGGGTCTGCACATTCCTGGCACGGGTGGCACCTAGATTACCTGCAGCGTCTCGCCCCTAGGAGCCTCGCGGCAGAGTCCTCGTGCCCGTGTGCTCTCCTGTGGGAAGCTCCTCAGGCAGAGTAACCAAGGGCTCCCCAAGTACACGGTGGGGGGAGGCGCCAGGTGTGCAGTGTTCACCCTGCCGCGTGACGAGGCACCATGTGCCCATCTGTGCACGGACGGGACAGGGAGATGTGCAGGGGCTTCGGGGCCACAAGCCTCTGCGTGATGGGCCCCCTGAATCAGCAGGTGCATCCGAGGGCGCCCCGCCATGGCTGTGACAAGGCCGCCGGTCAGCTCTGATCCCTTCCTCATCCAGATGAAGAGAACTGAGGACCCGGGGGCCCGGGGGGACTCACCTGGCCAAGCTCACCTGTGCGTGGGGCAGAAGCGGCGTCAGCTCTGCGACATCTTGCTTCTTTCTAGTCTGAATACGTCCGACTGTTGAATGACGTGTGTCCTCCCCGCCCGGGCTGCCAGCTGCACGCAGGCGCTCGCCCACTCCTCACAGCCCCCCCAAGACCCCCTGAGCCCCGGGAGCATCGCAGGACCCACCACCCGCACTGACGCTGCACTCACTAGGGTGTGAGCTCCGTGACAATGGGACTGATGGGGGCCCTGGGGGCTCAGCGGGTGTGTGGCTGCCCTCGGCCCAGGGCGTGGCCCCAGGGTCCCGGGATCGAGTCCCGCGTTGGGTCCCTGCAGGGAGCCTGCTGCTCTGTCCGGCTGGGTCTCTGTGTCTCTCATGATTAAATAAATAAAATCCTTAAAAGAAAATTGCTGAGGGGTGCGAGGCACGCTCTACACACATGCCCGTGAGCGTCGTGTAGGACTCAGAACCCCGGGTCGCTCCTCCTATGTCCTCACCTGCTCGGGGAACACAACACAGGCGGGACAGAAGGACGCGGCCCGCTGGCCTCCGCGCAGGGAGGGCACTTCAGACCCGCTCCGGCCTCCCCTCCCTATGCCGGCCGCGTCTTCACCTTTCCTCGGGGTCCCCCTCAGTGCTGGCATGGGGCGCACCCCACCCCCGTTACCGCCCCTTGGCCCCTTACCCCCTGTACCCGCCCCTCGGACTCCCTCATCCCCCGTACCCGCCCCTCAGCCCCCCAACCCCCATTACCCGCCCCTCGGCCCCCCTCATCCCCAGTACCCAGCCCCTCAGCTGCGAGCGAGGCCAGGTGGGCTCTTAGTCGTCCAGCCTGGGTCTGCAGGGGGAGCCCGGGGAGAGCGCGGTCTGTGGGGAGCCAGTGCCCCCTGCCGGCGAGGATGGGCTCTGGCTGGGCGGGCCCCTGGGTTGGCAGGGAGGGCGCGAGAAGGGCTCGGTGGCACCTGCTCTGGACATTCCTGCGGGCCCCAGGTGCAATGTGGATCACGTGTCAGGCGGAGGGGGGGAGGGGGGAGGGCTGGCCAAGCCCCGAGCATCTTTACCCAGCAGGTCCTCCAGCTCGGAGCCAGCGCCAGCGGTGGGCCTCCTGCTGCTCCCCCTCCTCCTCCCCGCAGAGGGGTCAGCCCCCCCCTCCTCCCCCAGGCAGCAGTGAGGTTGCCTCAGCCGCCTGGCTCTAGCAGCTGCTGCTCCTTGGGAGCTGCCTGGGAGCCTGGCCCGGCAGCAGCACCCGGCCGCATGCTCCCCGCTCCCCGGGCCTGGGGCCTGTGCACGGGCTCCCACCCGCAGCAGGTGCACGGAGCTGTGTGGCCCCCGCTCAGCCGGACGTTGACGCAGAGCCCGTGTCTCGCAGCACCGTGGGGCCGGGGTGGGGGCTGCCTGCCGTCGCACGTCCGAGGTTCACACGTGGGTAAGCGCAGCGCAGAGCACCTGCCGCACCGGACCCGCGTGCTCGGCCCACATTCCTCAGGCCTCGGCCTGGGCCTGGACTCCCGAGTGGGCTGCCTGCCGAGGGGAAATGACCCGAGTCCAGAGGGTTCGAGGGTCCTTCCCAAGACCCTTGCGTGCAGCCTCCCGTCTGCTTCTGAGGACGGGCCTGATGCTCCGACGTCCTGCCCGTAAGACCCCCGAGGCGGTACCGAGGTCGCACGGGGTGTCCACGTGACACTGCCGGCTGCAGGGAAGAACCAGGGTGAAGGACCAGGTAGGGGTCCGCCCCACTAGGGGACGACGACACGGGCACACTCGCTCCCCAGCCATTCAGGGACTCCAGCGCCAGGAAGGAATCCGAAAACAGAAGCAGCAGCAGCAGCAGCAGCAGCAGCGCACCTGCCGCCCCGGCAGCTCTGAGGACGGGTTCCTGAAAGCGCGTCACGCACAAGACAAGAGGCAGAAAACGTGTGGGAGAAACAACATGCGGCTTTTTAAAAAACAGTAGGTCTGTGTGTGATGACAAAGACACACGCCCGAGACGCAGTGTTTGGCCTCGTAAGGAAGGCAAGTGGTACAACAACACTTTGGAATAATCCACTTGCTGAATTAAATCATAGACGTAGACAGTCTACACTTGAGCGTGAGCCCAGAGCCGAAAACCCTGGGTGGTTAAGACCCAGCGGTGTAAGGGGACATCCTGACTTGGTAAGTTGAACCGGGGAGAAGATGGCAAACTTGCCCCGTGGCCCCCCTGCCCCACGGTCACTCCTGCCCCACGGTCACCCCTGCCCCAGCCCAAGATCAGCACCTGAGCAGGAGGTTCGGGTTCCCACATGAGTAGGTTCTCATGAGACTTTTCTTTCCCCTGAAACAAGCCGACAAATGAAGGGCCCAAGGGGGTGACCCACAAGATTTGGGGTCCCTTCAGGACAGGCCACTTATCCCCTTGCTGAGCCCAGGCTTGCCTGCGTGCACGGCCTGACCTCGCCGCCCTGGGAGGGGTGCCCGCTGCCGCGCTGGGGGCGGTGGGGAGGCCGGGGGGAGGCAGCCGTGTGCAGGCCGCGTCTCTGCCATTCCCGGGGCGACCACCTTCTCTCTGCTTTCCTAGGAGCCCAGGCCCTGCGAGGGCAGGTCCCCCCCTGGAGCCGGTGATGGGGTCCCGCCCGAAAAGGCTGCCGCTGCGGCAGGGGCCCCGGGAATCAGCAGGCTGGAGGCTGGACGTGAGGGCCCCGCCGTGACGAGCGCCGGAACGAGCTGCCTCAGCGGAGGACGTGGGGGCCACCCGAGCCAGACACCACAGCAAGGTGGGAACCTTGGCCTGGCGCCGCCCCGGGAGGAGGGTGCAGAGGGACAAGGACCCCCACCACCGCTTCTGAGCTGCAGCCAGGGTGCTGCCGAGGACAAGGACACGAGGAGCTTGGAACCTGCTGTGACATTTAAGTTTGAGGCCAACGGGACAAGGACATTCTTTCAAAGCCAGGAAGTGACTGAGAAGCCATTGCGTCTGCCCAGGGTGGTCCTCGGGGCAGGTCAGGGAGCCCGTATCATGGGCCAGGTGTCAGCTGCATGGGCGGGAGGGACACGAGGTGGCCCGGGCTGCAAATTCAGCCCGCATCTACACCAGCACGTGTATGAAGGAACCGCTGGTCAGCAGGTGCCTGAGTGCGGCTTCCCTGCAGCAGAGGAGCACGGCGCGGGAGGCCCTGGCCGGGTCTTTCCCCGGCCACTCGACCCTGCTCCGCCACCCGCCAGCCGAGGGGGAGGGGACATGCTGGATGTCACTGTGTGAAGCATCCCCAGCCCCAGGTCCGGCCACCACAGCCGCCATCGGGTGCATGGCCCCTGGGTGCTGTGCGCAGAGCACCGTGCTCAGGGCGGCAAGAGCGAAGGACGCGGATTATCCCCAGTAGCAGGAGAGGGAGCGGGCCCTGGGGTCAGCCTCTTGCCCAAGGCCGCCCGGCTACCCGAGGCTGGGCCCACGCAGACCCCGCCTGCCGCGGATCCCCGGAGGGAACCGGGATCCCCGGGCGGGGTGAGGCTGCGTCCCCACGGTTAGGACCCACCCGGCAGCAGGGAGGCACCGCCCCAGCTCGGGCAGGCGGCGGCTGTGGCCGGCAGGTGGCACCGCTGCACCGCAGAGGGCGCCGCGGGGCCTGCGGGGCACAGGCTGGGATCTGGGGGGGCTGCGGGGCACAGGCTGGGACCTGGTGGGGGGGCTGCGGGGCACAGGCTGGGACCTGGGGGCGGGGGCTGCAGGGCACAGGCTGGGACCTGGGGGTGCTGCGGGGCACAGGCTGGGACCTGGTGGGGGGGCTGCGGGGCACAGGCTGGGATCTGGGGGGGCTGCGGGGCACAGGCTGGGACCTGGGGGCGGGGGCTGCGGGGCACAGGCTGGGACCTGGGGGGGCTGCGGGGCACAGGCTGGGACCTGGTGGGGGGGCTGCGGGGCACAGGCTGGGACCTGGGGGCGGGGGCTGCGGGGCACAGGCTGGGACCTGGGGGGGCTGCGGGGCACAGGCTGGGACCTGGTGGGGGTGCTGCGGGGCACAGGCTGGGACCTGGTGGGGGGGCTGCGGGCACAGGCTGGGATCTGGGGGGGCTGCGGGGCACAGGCTGGGACCTGGGGGCGGGGGCTGCGGGGCACAGGCTGGGACCTGGGGGGGCTGCGGGGCACAGGCTGGGACCTGGTGGGGGGGCTGCGGGGCACAGGCTGGGACCTGGGGGTGCCAGGCACAGGGCCCGGTGCAGGACAGGTCTGGGGTCTGCGGATCCCGCGCGGCGGGGGACAGTCGTGTCCGAGTGGAGGGCGGGGCCTCGCACTGTCCATCATCCGGTTGGGGGCGGGGCCTCGCTCTGTGGTTCCCCATGTGGGGGCGGGGCCTCGCGCTGTCCATCATCCCGTTGGGGGCGGGGCGAGCCCTGCGGGTCGGTCGGGGCCACGCGGGAAGCATCCATGCGGGCGGCCGCAGCTGCAGCTCGGAGCTGCTCCGGGTCCCCGAGGCCGGAAGCCTGGGGCCTGGGTGCGTCCTGGTGCTGGCGAGGCCCCTGCTCCGGGCCCTCCGTGCGCGGGGCGGGGGTTTTGGGGGTGCAGCTCCGCGGCCTCTTCCTCCTGTGGGGCCGGGACCCTACCTACCCCCACGAGCCCATTGAACCACGATTCTCTCCCAAAGGCTGCGTCTCCGAAGGCGGTGCATGGGGTCAGGGCCCCTGGGCGGGTTGGGGCACCGGGCTCGGTCCGTAGCAGCAGCTAAGCAGGGCGCCTCGGGACACGGACTGTGGGACCAGGGAACCAAGGGCGCTGCGAGCTCCCTGGGGCCCTGAGGGTGTTCCGGGCTGGAGCCCTGGGGCTGGGGTGACCCTGCGCCTCCCGCTCCCCCCAGGTGCCCTCTCCCTGCGGCGGAGCCCCCCCGCGCCCCACCCGGGCCAAGCTTCATCAGTCTGAGCTGTATCGGCCTGAGCGGAGGTTCCAGCTCCAGGAAGCTCAGCTGGGCCGAGGACAGAGAGGGGAAGAGGACGGGTCTCCTCCTCGTCTGCCCGGGGAGCTGCACGGGGAGCCCGCTGTGGGTAGGCCTCGTGGCCGCCAGGGGAGGACGGCCCCTTCCCAGGGCCTGAGCCTCAGGAAGCAGGCCTGAGGCCCCCGAGCAGGAACAGGGACCCACACCCCACGGCCGGGTGCGGTGGCTGTGGCTGCTGGGGGCGCAGGCTCCACCCTGGAAGCTGAAGCCAAAGTGGTCAGAAGGCAGAGCGGGCCATCAGGCACCCATGGGCGCGAGCAAACGCACAAGGGGGTGAAGACGCGTCCTGGACCTGGCAGCTACGCTGACCCGGGGGGCAGAGGGCGTCATGAGCCAGGCGAGAACGGGGACATCCTAGGGGTCCCAGGGTCAGCTGAGGCACATACAGGGCTCGGAGCCGAGCCCGTCTCCATGTGCATGTGTGCCTGCCCTCTTCACCGACCCCAAGGATGAGGCCTGGGTGCAGCCCCCTGGGTCAGCCAGCGTCGCCCTGAGCACCTGCCGGCCGGCCTCCCCACTTCCCGGCCCGGCGTATGAGATCATAAGTCACCTGCTGGGAGCCCCTCCGCCCTGCACAGTACGTGGGTTATTTATCAGTGTGACCCTGGCTCCACCATCAGAGGGATAAACAATGAGGTCCCTGTAAATGAGTGATTCCGAGCGACATCCCCGCACCTGCTGATTCACAGCTGAGGTCCGGAGGGCGTGGGACGCGCGAGCCGTCCGGTGGCCTCCCCGGGTGCCAGCTTCCTGGGCCACTGCCCCAGGATGTGAGGTCAGGGGTGGATTGGCCCCCTGGGCCTCCGGAGGTGGGTCCTTGAGGTGACTGCAGGGCCCAGGGCTCCTTCCCAGCGGCATTCGCTGGGGGAACACACATGGTGCCTCGGGGGCCCCAGGCTGCGCGCTGGATGCTGGGAAGCCAACGACCAGCCGCGCGCCCCGGGGGCTCCATGTGATGTGTGGGAAAGCACGGCGCTCGGTGTGACCGGTGTCTCGGAGTCCCGCGGGTCACGGAGCCCGTGACCAAGCTGGGGGTTTCCGGGTCCCCAGTGAGCTGGACGGCTGGGATAAGAGCCCCACGGAGGCCGCCTGCAGGTTGGTGGAGGGACGGTCCTTCCCCGGGTGCAGGCGAAGCCGAGACGCTGCAGGTGCCGAGCGCACCGTGGCTCCTAGGGCTGCTGGCAGGGGAGGGTGGCACCCACGCTCCCGGTCCATGGACAGGCCTGCTGCTGACCCCAACCAGGCCCCGGCACGCCGGCCAAGCAGCCACGAGCAGGCTCCCGAGCTTCTGCATCCTCGGTTCCTCGGGCCAGAGCACATTTTGGAGGATGACCTGGACCGTCCACAGGCGGCTCTCAGCTCCGCGGCTCACGGTGGGGGGAGGGGGCGGCGAGCTGCCGACACTAGTTTCCAGCACCGTAGGCCATAGTAGGAGGGGACTCTGGGGGCCGGGTGACACCCTCGCGCGCGCGCGCGCACGCGCACACACACACACACACACACATGCCCACAGCCCCACCCAGTGACAGCCTCCCCAGCATCCCCTGACCCCCCGCGTCACCACCACCGTCAGCCAGGGGTGCGGGGACGCAGGCCAGCTCCCTCGTCCTCGGCACACCCCCGGGTGTCCTGGGTGCTCGCTCACCCACTCCCGGCCTCAGGTGCTGCCTCACCGCAACCAGAGCCACCGTGGCCCCTGGACACAGAGCCCGGCCCGGAGCGCCCGACGTCCCCTGAGGCCCAGGCCTCCGCGGTCCGCTCTAACTGCCATCACCCCGGCCCCGAGCAGCCTGGGCTGTCCCCCGACCCGTGAAGCTCAGGCCTGGACCAGCCGGAGGATGGAGCCCAGGGATCGGGTGCGGTGAGCCTGCGGCACGGGCTCGTCTCTGGGGAGGCCCCGAGCTGCGCGCCACCGAGGCCCCCGGCTCCCGCCCGACGCTTTCTGTTGGCTTTGGAGGAGACACGACTTCCATCTTCTAGAGCCGATGACGCGGGCCTCCCGCAGCCCGCAAGTGCTGGGCAGGTGCTGGGCAGGTGCTGGGCAGGTGCACGGCATCTCCCGCGGCTCCTGCCCGCGCTCCAGGGCCTGGGGGGGGAGCAGACTGCGGGCTCCAGCACGGAAGCTGCGAGGCGAGAGCCCTGAGCTTCACAGGGAGAGGCGGGGAAGGACAGGTGCCGTCCGGCAACGAGCGCGGGTGAAGGAAGGCTCTCTTCACCCCCTGTCCAGCCTGGGGGTCCTGGTCCTGCCCTGGGGGGTCAGGGTCCTGTTATGGGGGTCATGGTCCTGCCCTAGGGGTCATGGTTCTGCCCTGGGGGTCACGGTCTTGTCTTGGGGGTCACAGTCCTGCCCTGGGGGTCACAGTCCTGCCCTGGGAGACGTGGTCCTGCCCTGGGGTTCATGCTGTTGCCATGGGGGTTGTGGTCCTGCCCTGGGGGTCAGGGTCCTGCCCTGCGGGACATGGTTTCAGCCTGGGGGACGATGGACACTTGATGGGTGACCGGGGTCACTACCGCACGGGGGAGGCCTGGAGAGCAGGGCAGGTGCGGGGAGATGCACCGCCCTCACGGGTCCAGATGCCAGGGAGATCGGGGTGCGGGGGGGTGTCCTCTTCTGAGGAGCAAAGCCTCCATTCACATCAAAAGCGGTGTTTGCGGTGCGCCCCCCGTGCATCTCGGGCTCTAATCCTCAGTGTCCCCCCACGTGTGCCGCGAATGGAGGCTCAAGGAAGGGGCTGCGTGGCGCCCGTTGAGCCAGCACCCCATGGCAGCTGTGGCCAGGCCCCAGGGAGGCGGTCAGATGGTGCCGCCCCTCAGACGGCTCGGTGCCCGGAACGAGGTCTCGTCGGGCTGCCGACCCTGGTCAGTGAGCCCCATCTGCACACTGAGCATCCCCTCCGTGGCTACAGCTGCGGGCACCTGCGTGTCGCCCTCACCCCGACTGGTGAGTCAGGGCAGCCCCGCCATTAGGCCCGGGACGCCAACCCTGCGCGGCAGCCACCTGCCCACAGCCACGTCCTGCAGGTCCCCAGGCCGCACGGCGCAGCGCAGCTCTGGGGCAGACGCGCCGAGCTCCTGGGGAGCCCACACCCCAGACGCTGCTTCGGGTCCCGCACTCCGGAGGGTGCCCTGTGTTCCCCCTCCTGCTTGGGCTGGTCTCCCTCCTGGATGTGCGGCCTCTTGTGGGCGACCTCATACGGCATGGTGACCTCAGCCAGGCCCTGAATGCCACCTCTATGGTGACCCCCAAAGTCACATCTCCCGCTCGGAACTCTCTTGATCCCCGAGTCCATCACCCGACTCCCTGCGGGCTCGGCCCTCGGTGTCAGGTTCAGCGTCAGGCCCGAGCCAAGCTCCCCTCCTGCCCTGGCCGCCCCCCTGTCTCCCGGGCCCGCTCCGTCCACCCCCCTTCCCGTCTCGGTCCACGACAGTGCCCGAGCTCCGGCTGGATGTGACCCTCAGGGCACCTGCTGCCGCTGCCACCCCTCACCCCTACCCCGCAGGTCACCCGGTGTCCCACCCTCAAGCCAGGCCAGGATCCCTCCGTCCCGCAGGTCTCCCGCTCTGGTTCCCCTGAGCCTTGGCCCGACTGCTGAGCGGCTCCCCTCTGGCCTCCGTGTTGCCTTCGGCAGCCACAGTTCCTGTTCAAACCCCGGCCGTGCCGCTCTCACCCGGGCCCGACGCTCCCCTGGCAGCGTGTCATGTCAGAGGTAAAATCCCCAGGGCCGAGCTCGGCCTCCTCCACTGTCCTCGCGGCTCCTCAAACACCGGACGCCCTCCCGCCCTCCAGCCTCCGCACCTGCTGGACCTGGTTAGGAAGCTCCCCCTGTCCCTGTGCCTCTGACCCCCTCAGGGCTCTCCTGTCCCCTCCCCCGAGGAGCTTTCTACGGCCAGCCCGTCCCCCAGCACCTCCTGCTCGCCTTCGGCTTTAGGACTTGCCATCACCGGCGGCATGACAGGCCTTACCGAGTGGTCACGTGGCCCAGCCCGCTGCGTAGAGGGAGGTTGAGCCTGCCCGGGTCTCTGGCCGATGCCTGGGGCAGCGCCCCCCCTTTCCGTGGACCCCCGAGTAAGGCTTGGAGGGATGGAGGAAGGAATCCCGTGCCCCCACCCCTGGGTGCTCTCAGCGTTGGTGGAAACGGGGGTTCCCGGAGCCCCGTGCCCTGGTGTTCCCCGTTGGCAGCGAGCCTGCAAGTTGCCACCGTCCGCTGCCCCGTTCACGTGTGAGCAGAGACGCAGCCTGAGCAGAGGGGAAGAGAAGTCCTCGTGCATGTGGGTCGCAGGGCCTCGGCCCCTCTGCCAGCCCGGGCAGCCCTTGCCTGGAGGGCAGCTCACCTACACGGCGGGGGGGGGGGGGTGGGGGCTGCACGCCAACGTCGGCAAGGACGCTCTCTTCGGGAGACACACAGCTCCTTGCTCACCTGGGAGGAGGTTTCTGGCTTATTGCATCTCTCTCCAGAGTTACGGCTTTCCGGGCCTGCCCGAGGCCACCAGGGGAGCGCTGCCTTTCAGACCCGGGCTTCCGATCCTGAAAAATTAATTTTAGAGACGCATTACACTTCCCTGCAGGGCACTTTGCAGAAAGTGCTGCTTGGACGTCACTTGGCTGCCAAATCCGCTGGCCGGGGCTGCTGAACGGCGGGTCTTTGCCCCTGCCCAGCCCTACAGGCCCCCCAGCAGGCCCCACATATCCCCCAGCCGGCCCCACGGGCCCCCCAGCTGGCCCCCCAGGTCCCCACAGCCTGCCCTACAGGTCCCCCCAGTCGGTCCCACACATCCCGCAGCTGGCCCCCCCAGGTCCCCCAAGCCGGCCCCACAAGCCCCCCAGCCAGCCCCATAGGCCCCCCAGCCGGCCCCCAGGTCCCCCAGCCGGCCCCACAGGCCCCCCAGCCGGCCACATGTCCCCCAGCCGGCCCTATGGGTCCCCGCAGCCAGCCCCACAGGTCCCCTAGCTGGCCCCCCCCAGGTCCCCCCAGCCGGCCCCCCAGGTCCCCCAGCCGGCCCCACAGGCCCCCCAGCTGGCCCCCCAGATCCCCTCCCTGGCTTCCTCACTCCTCGAGAGCCGGCACGTTACACAGAGGGCGCTGAGAGCAGGTGCTCACCTTGCCTCACGCAGGGGAGGGTTTGAGGTCAGAACCAGGGATCTCGGAGGTGGCACATTGCAGGACACCCCCCCCCCAGCCCCGGGTCCCCTGAGGTGCCGGAAAGCGGCCGTCGGCACACATGTGCGTGCACACGTGTGCTCAGCGGCTTGGACCGTGAGAGGCGGTGGGTGCGGGAGCCAGAGGCGCTGGCGCGGGTCAGGGCCAGGCTGCCTGTCCGGGCTGCGGGTGAGTGTCCGCGGCCTCGTCTGTGGGACATGGATGAGGGCCTCCCGCGGCCGCTGTCCGGCCGCTGCTGCCGAGGACGCATGGGGCAGCCTTTGAGTGTCCGGGACCTCGGGTACGACTGGACTGCCTCTCGTGGGCGTGTTCCTCGTTCCGAGAAGGGAGAGGCCGGAGCGAGCCCTCCCGAGGGCTTCTTGGAGGAGGCGGACGTCCCTGGAGCCTGAAATGTGCAGAGCCTCTCCTGACTTCTTGTCTACAGTCTGACCCTTGAGGCCGTGAGCCCAGGGTTTTCCCTGTCTAATTCAGGTCCTGAGGCAAGTGGTTTGAGTTCACCAGAAGGGAGCGTCCTGGGGGGAGGCACAGGCGGAGGAGGAGGGAGGACAGAGGGAGCATGAGGGGAGGGAGGAGGGAGGAAGAGGAGGGAGGAGGAGCAGGGAGGGAGGCTGCGCCAGGGCAGGCAAGCTGCAGCCCCAAGCCAACCCTGGGGCTGGAGGTGGGGGCAGCGCTGGCTTCCAGGGCCCAGGCCGTCGGTCCACAGCACAGCAATGGAGCCCGGAGGCCCCAGCCAGTCGCCGCGTCCGCACAGACCCCTGGCCGGGGCTCCCAGGCTGCCTGCCCCCCAACCGCCGCCTGACCCCCGACCGCCCCCCTGCCTCAGGCCCGGCTTCCCGTGCTGGCTTTGGGCCTACAAACCATGAGCGGCCCAGCCGGTGCAGCCGTCAGCGACGCGTACAGGGAGGAGCGGCTCCTAAATGACCCCTGGTCTCAGCCCTTCCCTGGGACTTGCTCCAGGGGCAGGTGTCGCTGGCCAAGGGGCTCACGGTGGCGGGGGTGGGGTGGGGGGGGTGGGGGTGGGGAGGGGTGGGGGGGTGGGGGGGAGTGGGGGGGGCAGCGGGGGCCTCGGGGCGAAGCTTCTAGGCCACAGGGCCCTCCCAGTCCCCGCAGGTACACCCCTCCCGGCGGAGTCGGCCGCCCCTGCCAGCCGCGGGTGCCCTGCCTGCCCTCCTGCCGCCCCTGCCCGGGGTGAGGAAGCAGCCAAGGGCCCCTCTTGGGGACAGGGTCATGGGGCCCGCGCCACGGCCACGGGGAGAGTGAAGGAGGAGCCGCCTGAGAGCTGCGCTGGCTGCCCCCCAGGACCCGGCAGAGGGGACCACAGGGCTAAAACCCAGGGAGGGAGGAGGAAGGCCAACCTTGCCTGCCTGTGGCCTTGCTGACGCCGGAAGATGTAGCAAAGCCAGCCTCATCCCCCAGGGCCGGGGGGCGGCAGGGGGCAGGGGGACAAGGCGCCGAGTCCGGGGGTGGAGGGGGACACCTCACGAGGGAGGAGTTAGGATGCGTCTGTGCAGCCGCTTGGGGAGGTTCGGTGCCCGGCCTAGGGTAGCCCTGTTCGGGGCAGGATGCGGGGACAGACCGCTCCCACGTGGCAAGTGCTACGGGCTGGACCACGTCCCCCAGGGTCACATGTTGAGGTCCCAGCCCTGGGACCGCGGAACATGACTGTGCACGGAAATAGGGCCTTCACAGGGGGAATTGAGATAAAACGACACCATCTGGGGGCCCCTGACCCAGTGGGACCAGCGAGTTTACAGGACGAGTTTGGGACACGGGGCACAGAGCAAGTCCCCGCGAAGCCACGAGAGAGGCCAGGCTGTGTGACCGCAGGACCCTCGGTTCCCAGACTTGTGGCCTCTGGGGTCTGAGAAATGCTGTGGCCACAGAGCCCGCGGAGCTGTGTCCGGAGGCGAGGTTAGCTGTGCCGAGAAGGGGTGAGCCCAGGAGTGGGCGCAGGCCAGGAGGGGGTGCAGACCTGCAAGGGGTGCAGGCCTGGAGGGGGTACAGGTCAGGAGGGGTGCAGGCTTGGAGGTGGTACAGGCCAGGAGGGGCACAGACCTGGAGAAGGTGCAAGCTTAGAGGGGGTGCAGGCCAGGAGGGATGCAGGCTTGGAGGGGATACAGGTCAGGAGGGGTGCAGGTTAGGAGGGGTGCAAATCTGGTGGGGGCACAGACCTGAAGAGGGTGAATGCCAAGAGGGGGTGCAGGCCAGGAAGGGTGCAGGCCTGGAGGGGGTACAGGTCAGGAAGGGTACAGGCTGGGAAGGGTGCAGGTCGGGGGGGTGCAGGCCAGGACGGGATGCAGGTCAGGAGGGTGCAGACCTGAGGGGTGCAGGCCAGGAGGAGGTGGAGCCTGGGCAGGGACCCAGGGGGCCGGGGGGGGGGTGGCTGGAAATTCTTCGAGGCCCCAGGGGCCGTCTCGTGCCCCCCTGCCCTGCCCCGCGGCCCCAGCCCCTGGTGGCTCCAGTTTATTTTCCAGGGAATGAACCGGCGGCCGGCGCCACCTCAGCTGTTCCTGGAGGCGCCGAGCTGCTAAAGGCTCCTGTCCAGAGGGTGGCTGGTGCCCCAGGGCCCCCACGTCACAGCGGCCAACCCTGGCACCCCCTGCCATGCAGGCGAAGGGCCAGGTGGCTGGTGCTGGGGATGGGGGGGTGGTGAACTCGCGCTGCCTCTGCTTTTTGCCAGGGGTCCCCAGCGGGTCGTTGACCCTGAGTATCAAAGTTGCTCGGGGTCTGGGGACCCTGCCCTTCCCGGCATGTGAGGGCAACAGGACTTGGATGAGGACCGAGAGGGGAAGTAGGCCGCTGCCTCGCGTCTGGCCTGGCAGCGCCACTGGGCAGCCCCGGGCAGGCTCCCTCAAGGCCCAGGGCGCTCCCTGCGCCCCCGTAAGACGGAGGAAATGAGGTTCCTGGAGGCGGATGAGACGAATCACAGCAAAGCCGTGGAACGGTGCGGGCTCAGGGCAGGGGCCAGGACAAGGGCTGCCACCAGCAGCAGCATCACCTCCACCATCGCCATCACCACCACCAGCACCACCACCAGCACCACCACTACTATGTGGTCCCCAGCATCACCACTACCATCATTATTCATCATCATCTTAATCAAATACCAATTCTGTGGCCCGAGTGGATCCAATTTTGTGGGACACGAAGCCTGCGTTGTTTGGTGGGGTGGGGAAGAGGCCCCCTGAAAGAGAAGGAACACACAAAACTATAAGCTCACAAATAGGTACAGAAGTGAAATTCCATTTTAAAAATGAGAAAAGGAATCATAATCGATTATGCATTTCTAGAAGCTGGGAAATGAAAAGCTCATTAAAAACCCAGAAAAATAACATAGTCACTTTTAGTAACTGTCTGAGACGCTACGTCATATTTTTTCTCCTTTTTTTTGGCTGCACACCCTTTGACTCTTCATAATAGTTTAGGAGTTTTTTTTATCGAAAGAGGAGGATCGTTCAGATTTCCCCTGCTGTGGTTGGTCAAAATGCACATTTTTGGCGTTGAGAGTGTTTAAGGATGCCTTTGAGCTTTAAAGTCGCTGCGGAGGTCATCCTGCGTCCGATCGTAGGATGCTCGTCAAACGTGGAGACAGGAGAGCTGGGCCCTTCTTCATAGCCTAGTGGTTTCAGGGCCGCGCACGTCCTGGGGCCATCGAGGCCCGGGTTCAGGGTGCGAGCGCTCGCAGTGGCCGCGGCTGTCCCATTCGAGCCACCGAGGCATGTGGAGCTTGCCCCGCTGTGGCCACGTGATGTGCTCCTCCCGGGTAGTTGGGTCATCTGCCGCCCCCTTAACGCAGCAGCTGGCCCAGGATCATCCGGGCTTTGCGGGGCCATTCACTTCTTAACCCCGAACAGCGCCCAAGGATCCACCTAGGACTAGATGGGGCGCCCCTACGGCGGGAGGACGTCCCCCTCGACAAAGCATCGGGGAGGGCCACACCCGCCGCTCGTCGCCTTACGCAAAAGTCATGATGAGAAGGAACAGCAGACGTCGTCGCTGTGTGTCCTAACGTGGCACCCTCGCGACTCGTATGCGGAGCCAGGCCAGCAGGTGCCGCCCAGAGCCGTGCAGCGCCGTGAGCGGGTGGACCCTGTCAGCGGGCGGTCAGCCCACCTCCGGCTGTGGCCCCTTGGCAGGTGGTAGTCTACGGGCTCGTCCTGGAAGGCCCATCTCGTACCCGCGTGGCTCCAGGTCAAGTACAGTGTCCATAATCACCCCGTCGGAAATGTGCTCCTTGGGGGGCACCTGGGGGGGAGTCAGCGGTGGAGCATCTGCTTTTGGCCCAGGGCGTGACCCCGGGGTCCTGGGATGGAGTCCCACGTAGGGCTCCCTGTGTGGAGCCTGCTTCTCCCCTGCCTGTGTCCCTGCCTCCCTCTCTGTGTCTCTCATGATAAATAAATAAAATCTTTAAAAAAAAATAAAGAACAAAGACAAATTAAAAAAAAAAAAAAAGGGATGTGTTCCTTTGGTTAAAGCCCTGCCCGGTGCTAACTCTCCTTGAAGGTACACCTGGGGCAGGGTGGGGCCGAGGCTTAGGCAGGAGGGGAGCTCTTGGGGTGGCGGGATCGAGGTATGAAGGTCCAAGGGGGAGGCTGCAGCGCAAAGG
The DNA here is from genome assembly GCF_018345385.1 of Vulpes lagopus. Lineage (NCBI taxonomy): Eukaryota > Metazoa > Chordata > Mammalia > Carnivora > Canidae > Vulpes > Vulpes lagopus. The sequence continues at coordinate 25,602,418 of NC_054834.1, forward strand.
CGGCTTCCTCTACCCCCACCGTGCAGGGGGAGGCCCGCTGGGGCCCGTGGTGCATCTTGGGCTGCAGCCGCCGGTGGCCCCAGGGCCAAGGGACAGCCAGGGAATGGCCACAGCACCTCAGCGTCCTTCTTAGTCAATCCTGAGCCACCCTAGAAGAGACGACAACTGTCCAGCTTCTCCGTAGCAGCCCCTGAGCACGTGGCCCTGCCGGCTGGAGCGTTGGGACACCCTCTGGGGCCGCGCCGGGGATCCCGCCACAGGTGGGCTTTGCTCTCGGGCTCACCCCCACCCCCCCGCGACCTGGCCCACGCGTGCCCCGCAGCTGCTCCCGGTGGCGGGACACGGTGACTCGGTCTCAGCCCGCCCGCCCGTGAGGGGCAGCAAGGGCCAGGGCACAGCGGTGACACCCCGTCCTGTTTGGGGAAACCCTGAAGACCTGGAGACCGGAGGCTGCTGGGCGTAGAGTCCAGAGGGCCGTCGAGGCCACAGAGGGCTCGCCGGGCATGTGTCCCACACGCGGCTCAAGGGCTCACCATCCACCAGGAAACCTGGAGCCGCTGGGGCCTTCGGGGCGGCCGCGCCGATCTTCAGGGCTCTCCTGTTCCTCCGGGCAGGAGCCTGGCCCACAAAACTCGATTTTTTTCTTTTTTTTTTTTAATATTTTATTTATTTATTCATGAGAGACACAGAGAGACAGAGGCAGAGACCCGGGCAGAGGGAGAAGCAGGTCCCTGCAGGGAGCCCTACGCGGGACTCGATCTCGGGACCCCGGGGTCATGCCCTGGGCCACAGGCCGACGCCCCACCGCTGAGCCCCCCCGGGGCCCCCCAGCCAAGCTGTTTCACCAGAAGAACTGGCCTGTGGCCTCCCGCGGATGATGAGCCGCGCTGCCGAGTTTCTCCGTTATAAATACACTGTAGGGCCCTGTGACTTGGCCATAAATCGCCGCACTGTGCTCAGGTGATGTTGCCCGACGCTGGGCGGTATTTATAGCTTTGTTCACTGTTCCCTGGGATCTTTTTTTCTTTTTCTTTTTTTGCACATTCCGGGTAACGCATGTGTCCCCACCACCCACGCTGAGGAGGGGAGGTGAACTTCCGGGCCGTCTCTGTTCTCCCTGCAGCACCTTGGAGGGCTGGTTTCCTACAGCCCATCGCCTCCCTCCCGCGGCCCAACCGCCAGCCGTGCGGCTCCCTGTCACCTTTGCACAATCCAGAAAAGGGACGTTGGTCTGCGTGTCTCCGCCCCGGGAGCCGACTCCAGGGGAGGCACCACGATCGCCACAGTGGACGGTCCCGTGTGCAGCTTCGGAGTCAGCAGGGCAAGGCTCAGTGCACCCCAAAGGCCCCAGAGCCACCAGGGAGGCTGGAGCGCCGGCAAGAGCTGGGGGCCGCGAAGGGCAGGGGCAGGCCCCTGGGGCCTCCGTGGGGTGACCCCCCCAGGCGCTGGACAGTCCCCCACCCGGAGGTGCCGGCCAGCGGTCCCGGGTTTGAACAGGATGGAGGCTGGTGCCTTCCTCACGACATGGACCTGCGAGAAGCTGTCGGCCGACGACGTCTTCACCCGGTGAGCACCCACGAAACCACAGCCATGTCTGCGCCAGGAGTGCGCCCCACGTCCCCAGGGCCCACGGCTCCCGTGTAGCTGCCGCTGTGGGCCTCGGGGCTGCTCCTTCACCCCCTGCCCCCCCTGCACCCTGGCGGCTGCCTCCCCCTCCCTGGGCCCCCCAGGAAGGGCCGTCCTTGGGAGCAGCCGGTTCCTGTTGTGGGGTCTTTTTCAGGGGGGATGGGGGGCTCTTTTCCCTCTGGCCTGTGTTCCCTTAGGGTGTCTCTCCACGGCCCAGGGTCGGGCTCTCGGGGAGGACTTGGGGCCGAGCCGGGGCAGGTGGGCTTATGGAGGAGGGGCGCCGGCCAGGGGACCGACGGGGTGCCAGGGCCTCGCTGCTGGCTGTGCCTCGGAGGCTGGAACGCAGGCAGTGGGGGGACATGAGACCAACATCCTCCATCTGTCCCTTTAGGAAATGCCACCAGAGCTGCAGCCAGACTGTCTGGCAGGCCCCGCTGGGCCCATTCCCGGCGGGAGGGAGCTGGGACGCGGTAGGAGCAGCCTCTGACCAGGCATTTGCCCAGCGCACCTGTGCCCCGGGAACCCCTCCGCGGCCTCTCCAGGGAACAGCCCCTGACGCCCCACAGAAGCTGAGGGGCCATGGGTCTGGGGCCTCAGCCCTGGCAGGAAACCGAGGCCCGGTGAGGAAAGGGGCGTGGGCCACACGGTGACGTGACTGCGGGTGCCGGCTCTCCGTCCCCCGCTCCTGGGCACCCGGGCATCTCCACGCACGTACGTTCTCGGGCTCTGCGGGCATCTCCCTCCGTCTGCGCCTCCCCACCCTGCGTGATCAGCTCCGGGCTGCAGAGGGTTGAGCCTGCCTCAGTTTCTCATCCCGGATGCTGCCTTCGTACATGTGCACAGGATGGACACGCAGGTGAGTGGGCTCATCTCCCCCCAGCCAGGGTCCTGCTCTCAGCCAGCCTGACCAGGCTCCCCCGGCATGGACCTGACTCTCCTCTACCCTGAAACCCTGTCCCCCGTCCAGAGGCCAGGGCACCCCAGGTGGTGACGCAGTGACAGTGGCTGCCCTGGGGCCCCACCGGCCCCGCCGGAGCCGAGCCAACAGGAGCACACGCTGCGGCCCCACGGTGGAGGCAGGTCTGGGGACGGGGTTGGGGCCGAGGCAGGAGCCCTTGGATGGCGCGGGGTGTGGAGGCCTGGGAGGAAGACCAAGGAAGCCCAACCAGGGGAAAGGGAACATGAGGGACTCGGCCCTCTCCGCGGGACCCCCTGCCCGCTCCACCTCCGTTCCCACCTTCAGAGGCGGGAGGTGAGCACCCTGTGGAGTCAGGGGCTCTGGGCGGCTCTGGGTGCAGGGGCGAGCTCAGCAGGACCCCCCCACCCGCGGGCTCAGGCCACGACCCCACATTGCCTCTACTACAGGGACCTGTCCCCACGTCGGGGTTGGGATCTGAGGCAGGAGTGGAAAGATTTGGGGGGCACCTGCCCCGCACACCACGGACCCCAGCGGCCATGCCGCTCCCTCGCAGGGTCTGGGTTGGCGGTGTCGTTGCAGGCGAGCCCCAGGCTGCCATCTGGACAGGTCCACGCAGCCGCTGGGGGCGAGGGGGACCCGGGAGGAGCCCCGGCGCCCGAGGAGCTCGGGAGGAGGCCAAGGAGGGCACGGACCGGGGGCAGGCAGGATGGGCTCGGGGCGCCGCGCCGTTGGGAGGACTTTCCAGGCCGCAGGCCGGGACTGGGCCTTGCTATGCGTCTCCGTGTCTGTCTCCCGCGGGCAGCGGGGCACATCCCCCGCCCCCTTGGGGGAAACGGGACAATCTATAGAAGGCTTCTGCCGTTGTTCGCCCTCCTCCAGACCGAGAACCCACTTGTGTCTCCGTGTGGCTTCACCCGCCTAGGGCCATAAATCGCCTTCTGCTCACTCGCCGACCTCTTGATCTTTTTGCTTTTGTGCTCAAAAAGTTATTAATATTTCTGTGACTCCATATATAACCTTCCGCAGCTTCTCTCCCTCGGTGGCGGCATGTCCCCAGGGACCCCTCCCTCCGTCTGCAGGTGCAGCCCTGTCTGGGCCGCCCGGCCCAGTGCCCACCCGTGTGCGGGAGGCAGCTTCCAAGGCCCGGCTCGGGGAGCTGAGAGCTGCATGGCTGCTGAACCCCGTTGCCCTCACGCCCCCCCACAGGGCTCTCGTCCCCATTTGCAGGTGAAGAAACCTGGGTCGGGGAGGAACCAGGTCCGGGAGACACCACCGGGTCACACGGAACGTGAGGGACAACGCCTGCGTGATGATCCCCCTGCAGGTGTCCCAACCCACGTGCTTTGTCCTCCACGTCCTGCTGCCCCTCTGGTGGCGAGAGCAGCTCCCGTTCCTCCCATTTGCCCTCGGGACGCCGCAGGGACGCACGCAGCCCTTGCCCTGAGGGGCGCCAAGTTGGACGGGGTAGGAGGCAGATGCCGTGTCCTGGGCCACGGTGTCTAGTCCGGCGGAGAGGACCCAGACTCGGCCTCTGGGGCCCCCACCTGACCCTGGGGGTCAGCCCCATGCTGCACCCTGGGACGAGAGCCGGTGCGAAGGCTCCAGCAGGCTCAGCGAATCCAGGAGTGTCTGGCAACGTTTGTGCCACAGAGAGGAGCCCGGAGCAGAGAGAGCAGAGTGCAGCCCGAGGTGCGCAGGCCTGGCCAACAGCAGTGCTGCCGCGTGGCAGGGCAAGCACCTCGGGGCTTCCCCCACACACCCTGGACGATCAGCCTCTGGAGTGAGGCCAAGGCCCTGGAGCTTTTAAAAAGCTTCTCAGGGGGTTTGCTTCCCGGCTGGCGTTGAGGGCCCCGGGCTAGGGCGGGTCTTCGGCTCCTGATCTGGGCGCCCAGTGGCTTACGGGAGGGGATTCTGTGGAAGGGTGTCCTAGGACAGACGGAGGGAGCCAGGACGGAGGGGGCCGGGACAGAGGGGGCTGGGACAGAGGGGGCCGGGATGGAGGGGGCTGGGACGGGGCAGGCCAGGATGGGGCAGGCCAGGATGGAGGGGGCTGGGCCAGGGCAGGCCAGACCAGAGCCGGGCCGGGTCGGAGGGGGCCGGGACAGAGAGGGCCAGGACAGAGCAGGCCAGGATGGAGGGGGCCAGGATGTGTGGTTACAGAGGCGCAAGGAGGCTCCGGGAGCCGGGGGCGGGGGGGCTACTGCTCCGGCGGCTGGGCAGCTGGCTGTCCTGCTGCTAGGGCTTCCAGGTGGCAGGGACATCAGTCAGGACAACGCCGTCCATCCCGCACGGAGAATCTCGGTCACACCTGAGCAGAAGCAGGAGGGCGGTGGCTGAGTAGCTCTCAGCGGAGCGTGCTCTCACCCCTCATGGCCTGGCCTGCTCTCCTCAGCCTCACCTGAGTCACCGCCCGTGGTCCCCTCTAGCAGGGCGGTCTCCCTGCCCCTGCGCGTCCCTCGCCGCGCTCACTGCCACCCGGTATACTTTACATTTCGTAGGTATTCGTGGGGAAAGCGGCAGTGACTGTGCGTGACACCTGCCTCTTCTTCCCCTCCGGGATGGAACACTACGGAAGAGGAACTTTTCCTTTTTTTTTTTAATCCCCCCCCCCCCCATTGTTGTATCTCCAAGGCCTAGAATCGTGCAGCCCAAGCAGGCATGGGAGAAACATCAGTGCTCGGTGGTGCCTGGGTGGCTGGTTCTCCTCCTTGAGCCCCAGCGGCTCCCGCTCTGACTTTCCAGGTGTCCTGCGCGGGGGGCGTGTGTCTCTGAACCTGGGACGGGCTCCCCGGGTCAGTGCGTGGGGCCTCGGGGGAGCTGGTGTCCCCCCAGCATCGGCCCCCCAGGTGCACGTGGACCCGTCACTCGGCCTCAGGGTCCCCAAAGGAGCCAACCTGCGCCAGCAGAGGGCACTGGAGAGCTGTGCGCCTGCTCTTTGGGGCGAAATCCAGAATTCTTGGCGGGTAGCGTTAGGGACCCAGGAGACCAGGAGTGGTGGAAAGCAGGGAGCGCAGCCCTCTCTAGACCCAGAGTCCCCCGAAGTTGTGCGGTTGCTGCGCAGAGTCTGATTTCCGCCCCCTTTCTCCCCTAGGAACCCCCCCTCAAGCCCTGGGCGCAGAGGCATCTGGTTGGGGTTGGGAGGGGGCGGGTCGCCCAGCTGGGCCCCTAGGAAAGGGACCCCCAGGGAAGGCCGCGGCGCCCCAAGGGCCTCCCTCCCGTCCCCGTTCCCAGGTCTCCCAACCCCAGAGGATCGCAAGCTCCTCCGGCTTCGAGATCCTGCCCCCCCCAAGCCCCCCAGCCCGGAGTTCCCTACTTTCTCCTCCTGGACGGAACCACCCGGGATGAACAAAGGCGGGAGGCCTCTGCGCCCTTCCCGCGGCGGGGGCTGCGACAGCTGGCCTGGCCCCACCGGGTGCGGGGAAGGGGGCGGGGGAAGGGGGGCGGGGAAGGGGGGCGGGGGGCCGCGGCCCCGGGGCGCCGCTCGCCGACCCAGCTCCGGGCTTCGTAGGCGGGGACAGGCGCGCACCGCCCCCTCCCCACCCCCGGGAGGCCACCGAGAATTCCCGATTTCGGGGATCTCGGGGTTAGAGTCTGGGTGTGGGATTCACCAGGAAAAAGCAGGCATTTTGTGGTTTTTGACTCCAAGATCCGCCACCTGCCCGCCCCCCCCCCCCGCCGGCCTCCCCATCCCCGCCATCCCCGCCCGCAGGTCCCCGCCCCGCCGCCCGCGCAGCCCGCCGCCCCCTCGGCAGCGCGCCCCGCGTCCCCCCGGGTCCTCCGCGCCCCCCAGTGTCCCCCGCGCCCCCCAGGTCCCCCGCGCCCCCCGTCCCCCGCGGCCCCCAGGTCCCCCGCGCTTCCCGTCCTCCGCGCCCCCATTCTCCGCGTCCCCCCCGTCCCGTGCGCCCCCCGCGCCCCCCGGGTCTCCGCGCCCCCGTCCCCTGCGCCCCCCGCGCCCCCCGGGTCTCCGCGTCCCCCGTGCCCTGCGCCCCCCGTCCCCTGCGCCCCCCGCGCCCCCCGGCCCCCGCGCCCGGGTCCCGCGCCCGCCGCATCTCGTCCCGGCGAGGGGTTTGCGTGCGCGCCGGGGGCCGGCGGGCCGGGGGCGGGCCGGGCGGGAGACGTCAGGAGGGGCGGGGAGGGGAGGGGAGGGCCGAGGCGCCGAGGGCGGAAGAGCCCCGGAGAGCGCGAGCCGGGAGGCGGCGGCGGGGCGCGGGCGGGCCGGGCGGGGGCGCGGGGCCGGGGGGCGGCGGCCGGGAAGTGAGTTGTGCGCGCCGGGTGCGCGCGTGCGAGCGTGTGTGCGCGTGTGCACGCGCGTGTGCAGGGCCGGGGGCGGGCTCCGGCCCGCGCCCTCCTCCCGCCCGCGCCCCGCGCCTGGCCGCCGAGTCGGGCCCCGGCGCGCGGGCGGCGGGCAGCATGCTGAGCCTCCTCGTCTGGATCCTCACTCTCTCCGACACTTTCTCGCAAGGTAAGGCCGCCCCGGCTCCCGGCGCCCGCGGGGCTCGCACCCTCCCCCCCCACCCCCCCGGCGCGGGCCCGACTTTCCCGCGGATGCGCCCAACTTGTCCCCGGGCGCGCGCTGGGGTCGGGCCTCGGCGGGACCCGCGCGCAGCGCCCCCGAGCCCCCCGCGGCCTCCCCGCCCCTGCCGGTCCTGCGGGGGTGATGGGGGGGTGATGGGGCGGCGATGGGGCGGCGATGGGGCGGCGACGGGGCGGCGACGGGGCGGCCAGGGCGCTGGGGGCTCGGATCTGGGGTCGGGCCGCCGGGAGCGGGGACCCTGCTCGGGAAGATGCCGAGGGAATCCCGACCCCAGGCCAGCCCGGGGGAGGGGCGCGGGGAGGGGGGCTCCGGCCTGCCTGGGCCGCCCCCCTGCAGCACGGGAGGGCTGCCCGGGCCCGGTGGGACCCCTGCCCGCGGAGGCGCGGGCTGGGAGCGACTTCCAGGCAGCTGGGCGGTTGGACCTGGGGGGGCGCTTGGAGGGGGCGCGGGCCCCTCCTGGGGGGAGAGCCTGCTCGTGGAGCTTACTAGGAGCCGGCACGGGGGAGGCCCCCGACCGGGAGGTGAGGGAGCCGTGGAGAGGGATGAGGCCCGAGCGACCCCGAGCTGGGCGTGGGGGAGCTGGGGAAGCCGAGGGCCCAGGCTCGGGGTGCACGTTCCCTTCCCCTGGGTCTCACTCCCGGAAGAGTGAACCCCGCCGAGCTGGCCGCCCCCCTTCCAAAAATGGAGCTGACACACCAACAGGGAGGAGCAGCCCCGGCCGGCAGAGACAGCCACTCACCTAGGGAGACGGACCTCCCCACAGGCATCCCCCTAGCGAGCCGGCACATCCACACAAAGACACCGGCACCGGGCGCACAGATTCCTCCCCCGCGGCGGCTTCCACGCTCGCGCACCCAAACACACCCCAACTCACCCAGACAGGGGCGTGTGTGCGGGCGGGCGTCCACAAGGACGTGCACACACTGAAGCCCTTCCACAGACACCAACCCTCCAGCAAACAAAGAAACTTGAAGGGACGTCCACACAGCAGACACCTAGGGAGGTGTGCAGCCTGCATCGTGGAGGCGGGGGTCCCCCCGCGGGTGGAGGCCGGGCTGGGGAGCAACACCCTGGGGTGCTGGCTGTGCCAGGCTGCCCATGTGTGTAGGGGTGGGGGTGCTGCGGGACCCCTCCTCTCGTCGCCAGGCCCTCTGCAGCCCCCAGGGCTCGCCGGCTGTCTCAGTGGGGGGCTGGCCTGCACCCTTCTTTCCCATCGGGGCCCCCCGGGGTCCCTCAGCACGAGCTAAGACACAGGAAGGCGCTCATCCCCTGTGGGAGCCGGGTGGGAGGCGGCGCCCGGAGGGCGGCCTGGCCCCGGGGTTGGCAGGCCAAGCAGCCACTTGGCAGAAAGTTGGGAAGAGGACCTAAGTTCTGACTTCGCTGGGCGGCTGCGAGGGGTGAGGGGTGGGGGGCAGCCCGGCGGGGTCACGCAGCGTGTGGCGGGGGCAGGCCGTGTCCGCTCCCTTCCCGCAGCCCCAGCCTGTCAGCAGTCTGGAGCAGAGTAAGCTCCAAGCGACAAAAGCTGCAGCTAGCAAGCAGGGGAGCCATGTGGATTGGATTGGGCAGGAGGCGGTGAAGGAGGGGAGCGCGCTGGTGCCTCCCGCCCTCCGGGACTGGGGAGGGTCGGGGTGGCCGGGTGCCCCCCTGGTCCCCACGGGGCAGACAGCGAGACTGATGTGATGTCAGGGTGTGCAGTGTTTGGGTGGGGGAGGGGGCCCAAGGAAAGGAAGGGGGGAAGAGGCCGGGAGGGAAGAGGAAGTCCGGGCTGAGGTTCCTGGGAGGGCCTGGGGAGCCCAGGGAGGGCCGTGGCAGGGACCTGGGGGCACTGGGACCCCCACGGGGTGTGGGATGCTCCTTGGCCTCCATCCTTGGAGAGAAAGATCTCCAGGTCAGGGACTGGGGTAGTGGGAGAGGAACGAGGGGGAGGGGCCGGGGGAGGCTGGGGAGGGGAGAAGGTGGCAGCAGTGAAATTGGGGGGGGGAGCAGCAAGGAGGGGGGAGGACAGATTCAGCCCAGGCAGAGAAATAAAACTCGCGTTTTAAAGAATTTCAATGGGCTTCATCAATCTTCATTTTTCACTAAATAATTTTCTGTATCTTATCTAAATGAAACCCATTATCCTTCCCCCCGTTTCCATCATGCGCCGGCTCCTCAGACTGATTGCGCCGAAAATTGAAATATTTATTCATTTTCTGGGAGATTTTCTCGCTCCCCAGTCTCTGGGAGGAGAAATTGAAAAAGAAAGATTATAGCTAATCAGAGCAATGTGGGATGACAGGCTGGCTGGGGCGGGAGCTGCCTCGGGGGATGGAGCGGGGGGAGGAGAGGAATCGGTCCCTCCAGCCCCCAGAGGTCCCCAGGGCCCCCGCCGCGCGCGAGGGGAGGCCTCAAGAGCCTCCTGCACCCCCGGTTCCACGGGAGTCCGCCCTGCCCTCCCCCTGCGCACAGGCTGCAGACGCCCCCTGGGCCTCCTGGAGGCCGGGGAGCCGCGGGTCCCCCTCTGACCTTGGGGGGACGCTGCCTTCCCCTCGGGGTTAAAGCGGACACGCATGAGGGAACGGCGGGGAGGCACCGGGCCTTGGTCTCCACCACACGCGGTCACCAGGCCCGGCTCAGCTGTCACCTGGAGAGCCCATGTCCTGATGGAGGCTCCCCTGGCCTTCCTGCCCTGGGGACCGGTCTTGAGTTGTCCTCTGGTCTTGAGTTGTCCTCCGCGCCCCGGTCTCTGACACCAGAGCCGGGCACTCGAATGAAGTGCCCTTGACTCCCTGATGGGTTGGTTGGCGGGATGCAAGCGCCGCAGGTGCGTGGGAAGGCCACGCATGACCACATGGCAGGCTCCGGGCTGCTCGCTCTGTGGTTATGGCCCCTCAGCCCCTCTGTGCACGTGTTGGGTCAGCTTGAGCGTGGCTGGCGCCTTCTCGGGGCCTCCCTCTGCTCACCTGGACACCGAGGACGGAAGGCGCACCCCACGGGGTCAAGGCGGCCATGAACGTGCTGCCGAGCGCCTGCCACCGAGGTGCGTCACTGTCGGAGTTTGCGGCTGGGCCTTCAGGGCAGCAGGCGGGTGGCCGCTGCCTTCTCGCAGGTCCTCCTCGTGCTCCTCTGCCTTCTCCATTCTTGTCCTCGACCTCAGGGCCCCCTCGGTGGGGGTGGGGGCGGCAGGAGGGGAAACTGAGCAGCCTCGGCTGGCTGGAGGTGTCGGGAGCTCTGGGGCGGGCAGGAGAGCAGAGTGGAAGAGGCTGGCCCTCCAGGGGGAAGGCTCCAGGGCCCCAGCGGGCAGCAAGGAGGGACAGGAGCTGGAGGTGGCCTCGTTCCTGAGCTGGAACTAGTGCGGCTCACTTGCGAGGCCCTCGCACCAGCTACTCCCCCTGCGTCCTCTAGTCTAATCTGCGCAACAAGCCCCGAGGTCGGCTCCGTGCTGGTCCCCTTTCCTGGATGGGGAACTGAGGTGCAGACGGGGTCCACGTCTTGCTGGTAGTTGTGGGAACCCACTGGCCTCAAAGCCTGCACCATGTCCCCCACCCTGGGGACCCCATGTGCCCCCAGGGATGGATCTATCCGGGGCCCTGTGGAATGGCAGCTGGGGAAGGGAGGGAGGGAGCGTCCGGTAAAGGGGAACTCATTCACGTTTTAAAAGCAATCCTTTATTCCGAAATTCCGTCTTCACACGTCTAAGTACGGTCTGGGCTTTCTCAGGCGGTGCGACCGGGCTCTTGCGTGGCTTTTTGGAAAGGAGGTTCCCTGGCTGCAGCCGCCTCTGCGTCCAGTGCCGAACACAGCCGTCCGGTGGGCGAGCCGCACCTGTGGGAGCTCTGCGCGGGGTCGCCTCCTGGGACGTCCAGAGCCGGGAGCCGGGAGCAGGGAGCGGAGCCGGAGGCACCCGGCGGTCACCTCGGAGCAGGCCTTCCTGGCGGGACCGAGGCGGGGTCTGCGGCAGCCTGTGCGCGGGGGGCTTTGAGGTGCTCCGCGGCCAAGTGTGGGTGACGAGAGCTTGGGGGGCGGGTACACAGCACAGCACCCGAATCAGTGCATGCTGAACTCCCACCGTGTGCTTCTCACCGTGTCCCTTAGTCCTGTTAACGACCCCGTGAAGTGGGTCCTTCCCTCCCCAGTTTGTAGATGAGGAAACCAAAGCTGAGTTCAATGAACTTGTTCAAGGCCGTACCTGGGGTGCTGGGTCCCATGTTAAGATTCTCCTTTGCATGGCTACAAAGCCCTCACTCAGCCAGGCACCCCCACGACGGGCGCACGTGCATCTAGGTGCCTTCATGACAGGCATGCGTGCATCTGGGGGCCCCCATGACGGGCGCAGGTGCGTCCAGATACCCCCCCGACGGGCCTGTGTGTCTGGGCACCCCCGCGATGGGCGTGCATGCGTCTGGGTGCCTCCATGATGGGCGCAGGTGCACCCAGGAGCCCCCATGACAGGCATACATGCGTCCAGGTGCCCCCGTGATGGGTGTACGTGCGTCCAGGTGCCTCCATGATGGGCGCAGATGCATCCAGGTGCCCCCATGACAGACGGAGGTGTGTCCAGGCGCCCCCGCGATGAGCGTATGTGCGTCCCAGGGCCCCCGTGATGGGTGTGTGTGCGTCCAGGTGCCTCCATGACAGGCATGTATGCGTCCGGGGGCCCCCATGACGGGTGTACGTGTGTCCCGGGGCCCCCACGATGGGTGTGCCTGCATCCAGGTGCCTCCATGACAGGCGGAGGTGCATCCCGGGGCCCCCGCGATGGGCGTGTGTGCATCCAGGTGCCTCCATGATGCGCATGCGTGTGTCCGGGGCCCCGCGACGGGTGGATGTGCCTCCGAGTGCCGAGCATCCCCCGGAGCTGGGGCAGCCCGGAGGGTAGAAGCCGCATCCTCCCCGGCACCCCCGGCGCCCAGCCGTGCTGTCTCCCCGCCCCGTGTGGGCGCTCTGTGGCCTCGTTAGTGGGATGGGAACCGTGCGTCCTGCCCCGACCCCTGCGGCCCCCCTTCTTCCTCCGCTCAGTTCTCTCTAGTTGCAGAGTACCCCACAGGTTCCGCGCCGCCACCTGTGCCACCTCCTCTGGGAGGGACACGAGCACCTACCACGCGGGCAGGACGGTGCTGCTTCTCCGCCTGGGAGATGAGATCACGGACCCCGCCAGCGGTCCGTGCAGGGAGGGGCCGGGGGCCAACACCTTTGTCTCCCTGGTACCCAGGGACTGCTTGTGCCGGCAGGGACATCGTTGCCCTGCATACAGGGCTGAGAGCCTTCCTGACCCCCAGCTCCAGCCTGGCCTCTTCCCCGGGGCCTCTAGGCCGTCTTCCAGGGCAGCGGGGCCCAGGCCAGGGAAGGGCGGCAGCAGAGGGGACAGACCTGAGATGGGAGGCCTGGGAAGGCCGACCCCGCAGCCAGGAGCGACCGTGGGCGCACTTCAAGTGAGGGAGGAGGTCCTTGGCTCTTGGGAAGGACCCACTTTGTGTTTGTGAGTCGTAGTGCCCGACATCAGACCCACGGCAACGTGCTGGGGCAGGAGGTCTGTCCTCACTCTGTCCCCGCACGAGGAAGAGCCAGAGGAGAGAGGCCGATGGTCGGGGACGAGGCCAGGAAGCCACGGAGGAGCCAGGGCAGCAGCCCGAGCCGCGACGTTGGGGAGGGAGGGGGTCGTGGACCAGTGCGTGTCCTTAGGACGTCGTGCACAGGCCCTCCGTGCAGCGTGTGTCCCCGGGCATGTGTCCATGTGCTCACCCCACCGCCCGTGCCCCCGTCAGCCACCCACCTCTCAGCCCACATGCGCCTGGACACGCGGTCCCCGGTCTGCCCCAGCCCGCCCCCCCACGCCGCTCCTGGCTTGGGCGCCGTCCTGGGCCCCTGAAGGCCTGCGCCTGTCCTGGGGGTGCGTGTTGAGGCCAGAGCTCGGCAGGACCCGGCGGCTCCGTTCCCAGGCTGGGACCCCCAGCTGCAGCCCCCAGCCCTCGCACCCGCCTGTCCTGGTCGCAGCGCCCGGCCCCGCCGAGGTCCTCTGAGCACCCGGGGCGAGGGCAGCTCGAGCTCCGGGGCGGCGTGGACGCGGCCTTCCGTGTCGTCTCCCCTCCTGCTCTCTGCCCCCTCGGCTCCCGGAGCTCCCGGTCTCCCCCTCCCTCCACACTGGGCTTCTCCAGCAATGCTTAGGAGCCTCTGCTGTCCCCGGGGGTGATGCCGCCTCCCTCCCTGCCCTCCTTGAGCCCATTTAACAAAATTGGGGTTGGATTGAAATAAATGGGCTTTGCAGCCAACTGCCCTCCTCCGGATGAAGGGTCTTGAATGCAGGCCTGGGAATCTCTAGCTCTCCCTGGCAGCTTCCCTCGTTCCTGGGGTGCGTCCCTCCACGGAGAAGGGACAGCGGAGACGAGCCTGAGGGGTCCTGGGGCCCTGGGGGTCCTGGGGGTTCAGGGGCTCTGTGCTCGGGCTGTCCAGGCCAGGAGGGGAATGCGGATCCTTCTGGACTTTGGGGGGCTGCTTATCTCTCCGCCCCTTCTGGCCTCTGGCGGCACCTTGGGGAGCACAGCCTCAGGGAAGACGTGTGGGAGGAGGGGGCACCAGGCCCTTCACCGGGAGAAACGCCTCCGTGGACAGACGCAGACCTAAGGCCCCGTCCCTGCCCCGCAGGGCCTCCTGTCCTGATTCGCTGGCTTCAGGAGACCCCTTTCCTCTTCCGTAAAATGGGGAGAAGTCATTTTATTTTTTCAAGCCAGCCAATGTATGTCACTGTGTCCGACACAGCCTTATGGGCGTTATGCAGGAATTTTTAAAAATGACACGATATCGGAGTCCGTCCCAGAAGCCCAGGTGTGCGTGCCCTGGGTCCTGGCATTGCTGCGCAGGGTGACCCCACGCCCCGGGGGCCACAGGGGCCAGGGAGGGCACCGTGCAGGCCCGGGGCCAGGGATGGACAGGATGTGCGAACGGCGGGAAGACAGACAGGAGGGCCAGCGCCCCCGAATTGCCCAACTTCTGGAGCCAAGGTGTGGCTGCAAAGTGCGGGGGGCGGGGGGGCCCTGGAGGTCACTTGCTGGGGGGTCTGCTGGGGCCCGGGGCGAGGTGATGTGGGACAGACCGGGACAGATCCCGGGAGGTCGGGGAAAGCCAGGCCGGACTGGGCGCTGCGGGGCGTGTGGGGCCCGCTTCCGTTGTCCAGGGTGAGCCCCCCTCGCTCCTCCCTGATGCCCCTTCTCCAGGCGCCTCGCCCACCGGGCTGCCCTCCAGGTGAGATTTGTAGCCCTTCCCTTAGACGGCGAAGGAGACCGAGGACCAGGGCCCCACCATGCAGGAGCGGGCAGCCGCCTGCGGGGAGGGGTACCGGTCATGCCCGTCCTCTGGCCGGGGACGAGCCTGAGTGGAGCCCTCAGGTTTAAGATAAAGATACGTGGGGGAGCCCAGGGCAGGTCAGGGCCCAGAGCCCAGAGCCTGGGGAAGCTGGGAGGGTCCTGGGGGGACCTGGAGGGTCCTGGGGGGGCCTGGGGGAGCTGGGGGCCGGGGAGGAGCTGGGGGACCTGGGGGGCCTGGAGGGAGCCTGGGGAAGCTTGGGGGGGCCTGAAGGGTCTGGGCGGCCTGGGGGAAGCCTGGGAGGACCTGGGGGAGCTGGGGGAGGACCTGGGGGAGCTGGGGAGGCCTGGAGGGCCTGGAGGGCCTGGAAGGTCTGGGGGCTGGGGTAGCTGGGGGGCCTGGAGGGAGCCTGGGGGGTCTGGGGGAGCTGGGGGGAGCCTGAGAGGACCTGGGGGTGCTTAGGGGGCCCTGGAGGTCCTGAGGGGCCTGAAGGGTCTGGGGGTCCTGGAGGGCCTGGGGAAGCTGGGGGGGCAGGGGGTACTTGGGGGTCCCTGGGGGGGCCTGGAGGGTCTGGGGGGCCTGGGTGGGCCTGGGTGGGCCTGGAGGGCCTGGGGGATCTGGGGGGCGTGGAGGTTTGGGGGGCCTAGGGGACCTGAGGGGTCTGGGTCCTGGAGGGCCTGGGGGAGCTGGGGGACCTGGGGGGTCTGGGAGGCCTAGGGGGCCTGAGGGGTCTGGGTCCTGGAGGGCCTGGGGAGCGTGGGGCCTGGGGGGGACCTGGGGAGATCTGGGGGGGCCTGGAGGGTCTGGAGGTCCTGGGGAGCCTGAGGGTCTGGGGGACCTGGGGGGGCCTGGGGGTCCTGGGGGCTGCCCAGAGTCTAGGGGAGCCATCTGGTTGGGTCTGAGGGCCAGTGCAGATGACCCAGAGCTGGTGGCCACAGACACGTGCACCTGGGGGCTGGGAGCCCAGACTGTGTGCACCTCCGGAGCCCCGAGCTCCCCTTCAGATGGAAAGCTCTGAGGAAGGTTCCGGCCTCGGCTGCGAGCCTGGGTCCCGCGAAGCAGGTGCTGCTGAACGGCTGGGCCGGGCCCTGTCCTAGGCACCTGGGCGGGTGGGAGGGCCCGCGCAGGGTGGACCCTGCCCCGCTGCAGGCAAGCAGGGTGACACGCTGTGGGATGGAGCTGAGGGAGGAATGTGAAAAATGCTGAGGTCTGACCGGGCGGCAGCCAGGGGAGGCGGGGAGGCCACAGCCCGGCCGGGGGAGGGGACCGCAGATGGAGGCTGGCTGCGCTGGAGGGCTGGAATGCCGCCGTCCCCATCCCCGTCCGTGTCCCGCTCTGGACAATCCCCGATTGTGCCCCCTGCTCCGGATGGAAGGAGCCGCGGAATCCGAGGGAGCAGGCCGAGGTCCCTCCCCAGGATTATGATTTCCAGGAACAAAGGCTGGGGCTCCGTAAAGCCCGCTTTGCCCAAATCTCAGCCCCGCGTCCTCCTCCTCCCGCCCCCGCCGCACCCACCGGAGCTCATCTCTAAATTAACTTTGTCCTTGTAATCAGCTTAGCCAGGCTCTCCCCCTCCTCTGCATCCTCCCAGGAGCAGCCTGGGGCCCTGCTCGCCCCATTACCCAGCAGCATCGAGCCAGGAGGTGCTTTTAACTGCTTCTTCCCATTCGATTCGCTTAACTGGGAGGTTATTAGGAGGAGAGGAGCTGAGATGGGTAGACGGGGCGAGAGGGACCTGCGGGGGAGGAGGCATCGTCTAAGGAGCAGGAACCCCGGGCCGGCAGGCAATGCCCCCGAGAGAAGTTGAGGTTTGCGCCCCCGGGGTGCCCTTGGTCTCCAGAAGCCCTTCGGTCAGGACAGCAGGGCTCCTGGGTTCCGGTCCCGGGCCCCGAGCGGGTGCCATCCTCTCCCCGCGCCCACGGCAGCCGCCCTGGGCACGCGGATCCCCCACCACTGCGCCTATCACCCCGCTCCCATCTGGGAAGTCGCCCCTCAGCAGGCGGTGGGTGAAGTGGGAATGCAAACTCATTTTAATGTCAGTTTGAGCCAAATATAATTAGAAGGGAAAATCTGACTTTGCAAAAAAAAAAAAAAATCTAATGCATTGCAAAGCCAAGTTGAAATGACTTCTGGATTATCTGCGCAGCGGCCGCTCTCCATTTATGCAGAAAATTGAGAGCGGGGCCCGCGGGGCCTGCACCAAGGGGATTTAGCTTGTGCTCTTGCCTTTGGTCTCCATCCAGGGTCGGGTCACGGAGACGGCGCCTGGCGTCCGGTGAGCCCTGGAGCGCCCCGGGGCCTCCTTGCCGGGCGGTCTGGGGGACGGCCACCTGCGAGGTTGCCACCAAGCCGCTGGGCAGGAGCTTCAATTCCCTGGCTCCGGACACGGGAACAGTGCGCGGCACAGCGGCCCCTGGCGCCTCGCTGCTACCGCCCTGCGAGGGGCCCACGGCAGGTCATCGTCCAAGTACGGCGGGCGTCGGGGTGCCGCGGCATCCGGCGGGGACCGCGAAGGCCCAGGCGGCCGGTGAGCGCCCCGGGCGGCGCCCTGGTTGGGAGCCCTGGGCCCCGGCTTCGGCACCTGCAGCGCTCACCGCACCGTCCCCGGTAGGCGTGACCCCGGCACCCAGCCTCTGTAGGAAGTCCCCACTCGGTGTGTCACGGCCACGGGTCCCGAACCCCGGCGTCTCAGGGGACACCGCGGGGTCTCGACAAAGGGCGCCTCTGATTTGGACGGTCTCCCGCAGGTGGAGGCGCCGCTGCAGCCCCGGGTCCCGGACCACATGGGAGGCTCGGAGGCGGGCACCACGGGACGTGGGCCTGGCACACCCTGCCTAGGGGCGCCCGAGAACGGAGTCCTCGTATCCGGTCCCCCCATGGGCCTCCCTAGCCGGACAGCAGAGCCTCCCTGAGCCTGGTCCCCACCACCCCGTCTGCCCCAGGCCTCGCCAGGACAGCAGCTGCCAGCTCCAGAGCTGCAGAGCCCGGCCTCGGAAGAGGTCCTCAGGCTGCAGAGGGACGCCCTGGGAGACCCACCGGGGGAAGCAGGAGCCCCCAGAGGACGAGGCGCATGCGCACATGGGGATACCTGCCCACAGACCGGCGGGGCTCCAGGGTGGCCGTGGATCTCTGCGCCTGGAACCGAGGGCTGTGTCAGGGATGCGAGCGGGGAAACGACCCTTTAGGGACCTGCACGTCCCCGGACTCTCAGGACGACTCTTGGGGCCCCAACCGAGTCCACGCGGACCTCGGCCTGTGTCCTTTGTGGAGGAGAAAGGATGTGCCTTACCCGCCCTGCTTCAGGCCCCGTGAGCCCCGAGTGGGAGGCTCCCCTCTGCTTCCCACTCTAACCCCTCCTGGCCCTGCGGGAGCTGTCTCATTGGGGCTCCAGCTGCACAAACGTCCTGGGGCCTCCGTGTGGACGACTCACAACTCCCCCCGCCCCGGCATGTTCCTCTTCTCCTTGGAGGCAGGGGTCCCGGCGGCGGAGCAAGCCCGTAGGCCCCACACGAGCCAGCGCAGGGGGTCCTCTCGGGGGCAGGTGGTTCCGGCGAAGCACCGAGGCTGCTCTCCGGGTGTCCCCACTCAGGCCCTGACTCGTCCAGGGTCCCGTCCGAGGGCCATGGGCGCTGGGGGGCCCTGGTGTCCTTCCCACCGGCCGACAGCCCAGGGCCCCCCATTCCCGCTGCTCAGGGCCGGGGGAGGGGGCCCCGACGGCTGGGGCTGCGGGCTGGGGGCACGGAGGAGGCAGACCCCCGGCAGGCCCCGTTCCAGTGTCACAGCAGGCGTCACGGGGGGTGTCCTCGGCCCAGCCATGCCGGGGGGGGGGTGGGGGGGGGGGGGGGGGGGGGGGTGGGGGGGGTGGGGGGGGGTGGGGGGGCGTGTTGACCCGGGGGCCTCCATGTGGGCAGAGGAGGGTGGGGGTCTGCCTTTGGGGTCCCCTGGGAGCCTGGGCCCCGTGAGATGGTGCAGACCGTGGCTCTGGACCTGACCTGAGGGAGCAGACGTGGTTTCCCTGGGGGTCAGCGGGGCCTAGATCCTCCCCCACACGCGAGGGTTGTCTAGACGGTGGGTTCGAACCCCTTGTACATCTGCTCGGAAGGAGACAGAGATTCGGGTCTGCAGGGTCCATTAGGAAGGTGCCCTGGACGGGCAGGGGGTGGGGGACAGGGGGATGGGGGGGATGGGGCCCTGGGTGGGGTCGGGGACCCTGGGGGGCAGAGGCCCTGATCAGGGTCCTGGGGGGGGAACAGGGGTCCTGGAGGGGGAGATGTGGGCCCTGGTTGGGGGAATGGGAGCTCTGGGGGGGGAAATGGGGCCCTGGTTGGGGGAACGAGGGCCTTGGGTGGGGGAATGGGGACCCTGGAGGGGGAGATGGGGCTCTGGTAGGGGGGATGGGGCCCTGGTCGGGGGCAGGGGCCCTGGGGGGGACGGGGGCGACGCCGGTCCCAGGCAGGGACCCTGAGGGAGGAGCCTGCCCACGTGAGGCGAGGGGGCCGCGGGAGCTGTGGCATTGCCCCGTCACGTGTGACCCCGCAGTGCTCGCACCCACTCCCTGCGGTCGCCCGGTGCCCGTGCTCCCCTCGGCCCGGTCTCCCGCGTCCCCCGCGGCCCTTCGGCGTCTGCAGGCCTGTCCCTCGGCAGGCCTGAGCCGGGCCCGCTCCCGCAGCATTCGGTGCCTGATAATTTGTGGATTATGGCTAACTCTCGATAAAGATTCCCCTAATTGCCGGGCTCACCTCAGGTTCTATCATCAAAGCAAAGCCGCAAGGCCCCCTCTCGCCCTCCTTTCCTTTTTATTATCTCTTAATTAATCACTCTGGCTTTCACACTTAGCAGATAATTACAGTCTCCTGGGCACGCAGCTCATTTTCATAACCTCCTGCTCCAAGCCGGCAGCACGGGGGTGGGGGGAAGGGAGGGACGCTGAGGGGGGGGCGTGGGTGGGAGGGGGCGCAGGGAGGAGAGAAGGGGCCCCAGGCGGCCTGGGCGCCCCCTGCAGCCATGGGAGCCGAGGGGGCCGAGGGAGGTGCTGCCTGGGGAGGCCCACCTGCGCCCCTGAACCCGCCCGCTGCACCTGCACCCCGAGGCCCCCACCCCCCAGCTGTGTGCCCCCGGCCTCCTGCCCCCCTGTGGCCACACAGGGGCCTGGTGAGGAGCACGACGTGGTCGCAGGTGAAGTCCCTCCAGTGTGTGCCGGGTGAGCGGCCTGCGGGTGGGGGCCTCCATCCAGGCGGGACCCCGGGTCGTGGCCCAAGAAGTCTGTGCTGGAGGGGAAGGGACGGCGGTGTCCCCTGGGGCTTCACCTAACCCCACGGGGACCGGCAGGCAGCGCGGGGCCCCACCCCGTGGGACGCGGGCCACCATCACCGGGCGCCAGGGACCCGAGGCTCCGCGTCCACGAGGCTCCCGCCCCGGCCTCGCCGCAGGCCTCAGGCTTTCCTCGCGCTTCCCCCAGAGTTGTGAGGCCTTGGGGTTGTCACGCGAGCCCCTGAGCCCCTGAGTTCCCTCTGCAGGGTGAGGCCCCCTGAGGAGGCCACTGTGCCCCCCGCGAGCCCTCCTGTCCCCCCTCTGAGCCGGCCTCGGGGGCGGAGGCACCGCAACAGGAACAGCTGTATCCAGGAGCCGATGCGAGAGAGCACTGGCTCGGGAGTCTGGCTGTGCAGCTTAGCCCCGGTTGTGACCCAGTGACCTGGCCTGTGTTTTATTTCACCGTAAAATGAGGAGGTTAAGTCTCCAAGACTCTGGCGGCTCTGGCAGCCGGCTCCCGGCTCCTGGCCACCGTCCTGTGGGAGTTCACGAGGAGAACTGCTCTTGCCGGAGGAGGCCGGCCCTGGGTGTCCAATTCGGGTTGGGGAGGTTCGGACTCCAGAGGCCCGGAGCAGGGTCACCCAGGATGGCAAGGGGCGTGGGTGGGGTGGCCTGGGGGGGGCACGTTTCCATGCTGTCGAGCGTGCTCTGGACTTGGCGCAGGAAATCAGGAGTGGATCCCCCCCAGGGCCATGCGCGTCGCGTCCACGGTCCCGGATGGATCAGACGTTCGGGGTGCGCGCAGCATCCATGGTCCTGGGGGGACCCTGCGCTCGGGGTGCACTCAGTGTCCACGGTCCCGGGTGGACCAGGTGTTCGGGGTGCACGGCATCCATGGTCCTGGGCGGACCATGCACTTGGGGCACACTGGGTGTCCATAGTCCTGGATGGACCAGGCGCTCGGGGTGCGCAGTGTCCACGGTCCCGGGTGGACCAGGTGCTTAGGGTACGCGGGTCCATGGTCCTAGGCGGACCAGGCCCTCGGGGCGCACGTGACGTCCACGGTCCCGGGGGTACCAGGTGCTCGGGGTGCATGATGTTCATGGTCCTGGGGGGGACCCTGTGCTCGGGGCACGCACAGCGTCCATGGTCCGGGTGGACCAGGTGCTCGGGGTGCACGGCGTCCACAATCCCGGGGGGACCCTGTGCTCAGGGTGCAGTCTGCGTCCACGGTCCCGGGTAGACCATATGCTTGGGGCGCACATGATGTCCACGGTCCCGGGGGGGACCCTGCGCTCGGGGTGGGGGCCTGAGGGGGGCTGTGGGCGCACTCGGGCCCACGTAAGATCTCTCCCTGGGGAGACGTGCTCTGGCGTCGCCCTGACCGTCAGCTCGGGTCTATGAAAAGACTTTGCCGAGTCTTGTGGGAACATAAACATTTGGCAGCTTTCTTTCCCCGAAAGCTATTTCTTCTCTTGCTCTGGGAACGTGGGGCAGGCAGATCCAGGCCGCGCGCCCTCCCCGCCCTCCCTCCCGCTCCCCGCAGGGCAGGCACCCTGGCCTGGTGGACCCTGGGGCGCTGGGACCCCCTGCCCCGTTTGGGCGAGCGGAGCAGGGAAGCAAACAGCCCTCCCAGGAGGAGGAATTACGAGCAGGGAGGAGAGGGAGGGAAAATAAGCAAATGGCATCAGCGGTGAAAAGTGAATTCCAGACATTTAAAATTCTTTTGGTTTTAATCATCTCCGAGCCCTACTGGAGCTGGGCTGGGGGGAGGGAGGAATGAAAACCAGGGCGCAGACAGGAGCCGTGTGCGGGCGCCCCCCCATGCCTGACGACGCCTCCGGGGGCCCCTCCTGACTTACCTCCCCTTTATCTCATTTCACAGACTCCGCTTAAAGCACTGACCTTTCGGTTTTCCACCAGATTGCAAGTTCCCCGAGGCCCTGGGTTGTGTTTTGTGAAAAACAAAACAAAAATAACAAACAACAAACCCCAACCTCTTTCATAAGTCATGCCTGGGCCTCCTTGGCAGCCGAGGGTCAGGGCCCCCAGGGGAGCTTCGGGGCCTGTTTTCCTCCTCTGGGAGCGAGTTTGAAGAGAGGGGCTGAGCCTGGGAGGGGCCCCAGAGGCCCCGGAGGCCGAGGGGTCCGGGCGCCGGGCCGGTGGGGAGCTCAGGGCCGGCAGGGTCAGCATCTGCTCTGGGAGAGGCCTGAGGTCAGGGCCCTGCCCCCTGCATGCTGGGGCCGCTGCTCAGGCGGGGTCCCTGGGGCGCTGGGCTCTGGAGGGCCGGGGTGCCTGGGAGGTCGCCGCCGGGAGCCTTGCCTGAGCCTTTTCCCCCTGGTCCGGGTCCCCCCACCCTGTGCTCGGCCTCTGCTTTCTGAGCACCCCCAGTCCAGGCCCCTGATTCTGACTTTTCTAGTGTCTTGTGAAGTGAGCTCCGCGCGCAGCCAGGACTTGAACTCAGGATGCTGGGGACGGAGTATCACAGGCCCACTTCACTCCGTGGGCGCCTACTGTGCCCGTTTGGGGTTTCTCCGGCCGGACAGCCTGGCGCCCGGGCCCCGCGGGCTCCTTGCAGCTGGAGGGTACCCAGGACCCGCAGGCTCCCTGGCCGGGCCTGCCTGGGGCGCTCCCTCTGCGCAGGGGCGCGTGCATGCCCCGTGGGGCGGACACCTGGGTCCCGGCACCTGCGTGGCCACCGGGCAGGGACCTGGGCCGCTGGAAGCGCGCGGTCGGATCGAGTCCTGACGCTCTGGGTTTGTCGTCGGGAGTCCCTGCATAGGCTGCAGCGCCCGCCCTGACTGTCGGGGTGATGGTGACCTCACATGGCGCCGCGTCCCAGCAAGCCCACCTGCGCTCCCGCCGGGGGTTGTGAGGGTGCGTTCACGCAAAGGCCTCGGGGCCCAGGACCCCTGGGTGTCGGAGCGATGCCTCCGGTGACGGGTGTCCCCGATGCCACGGCCTGCCCGCCTGGGACTGCCCTGCCACCCCTCGGCCTTGGCGGTGCAGGCGGTGCCAGGCGGCAGGACGGCAGCGTCTCAGGCGCCCCCGTACCCCACTGCCCCTCGCCTCGCACCTGCCGAGGCTTCTCAGGTTTGAAAGCTGCTGATTGCCTCCCACCCCGACAGCAGTGAGCACGGGACTCGAGAGGGTCCGTGACCCATGGCCCTGAGCGGAGCCTGCACCCCGTTCCCGCCGCCTCCCCCCAACACCCCTCCCGCCCCACTTCCGTGGCACAGACCTGGAGGTCCGGTGGTGAGATCAGGAGCCTGTGGGGCTCCCGGATGTGCCCTGTCCCCCACCCCCGCCCCACCCCCGCAGCCTGGGGATTAGGGCCAGCCTGGAGCCTGAAGGTCTGGGGAGGGGGGGTGGGGGGGAGGCAGGTGGAAGGAGGAAATGAGAGAAGAGGTGATGATAAGGAAGCAGCTGGATGGAGGGCGCAGGGCAGGGAGGAAGGTGAAGGGGAGGGCCGGGATGAGAGCGAAACCTCATCCATCCCAGAGAGAACGAGGGGGGAGGGGGGAGGGAAGAGAGAGAGAAACCTCAACTTTTTATTTAAAATCAGAGAGCAGTTGTACGCCTGGAGTCGTTGCCATGGCAACCGCAAAGAAAAGGAGACAGAGGCCCTGGTGAAGGCGTGAAAACCCAACAGGGGTAAATGTTTAAAGCCAGGAACAAAAACCATTCAGAGATAATTAAGTAACAGGCTGCAGGTTCCAGACTCCTGGCCATTGTGTCGGGGGTGGACGCTGGGGACGCCGGGTCCTCGTTCACCCAGGGGCTCAGCGGCACCTGAGCTCCAGCGCTGCCTCCACCTCCTCCCCTGCGCCTGGGGCCGCCCCAGCCCCGAGGAGAAGGCCGGGGTCAGCGGGCAGGGCTCTGGTCAGATCAGGATCCCTCCGCGGAAGAGCTTCTGGACCCCGCACGCTGGGAAGGGGGGGACCTCAGGTGTGGACGGCCTCCCGCCAGGTGATCTCCAGGGTACAGGACGCAGGGTCACCGGCTGGCTGACCTCTGTGCTGCCTCGGGGGGTGAGATGGGGTCCCCGGGCTCTCTGTCCAGAGGGGGTGAGGGTCCAGCAGTGGCCACGAGCTTTGCTGGAGCCACTCACCTGGATGCTCCAGGTGGGGGGGGGTGCCTCCAGCAGGACCCCCTCTCCCCAGCCTCAGGATGGCCAGGAGCTAAACAATATTTGGGGCTCCCGTGTATGCCGTAGAGATTTATTTTAAATGCCCAAGTACTTTTGTATTTTGGGGGTTCCACTCAAGCAGCCCCCCCTGCCGCGGACGTCGGCGTAGCTGGCAGCCCACAGTCTTGGCTTCTGGCTCCTTCCCTGCAGGTGCCTCCCGGGAACCAGTGGCCGTGGGAGCAGTGGCTGTGCTGGGGCAAGAGTCTGGCCTCCCGTGGGGTGCTCTCCCTCAGCCGTGACGCCTCCCTGCTGTCCTCGCCTGCAGATACTCTGGGTTTATCCCCAGACTGAGCCAGAGCCTCAGAGAGCGGCCGGCAGGGGCTGACGGGCCCCCAGGAATTGCTTCCCCTGAGCCTTGAAACTCGGTATTTACTGGGTGGGGGGGATGTTGCCAGACGTGGCTTAGCGCACCACGCGTCCTTGCTGAGCATCCGCCGAGAACGTGCTGTGGCCGTGCTCTTCCCAAGCCGCCAGCTGGTTTTTATTTTGAGGCAATGGGACGTTGCGTCACTGATTTTTGGCTTCGCCCTCGTTGCACTTGCTGCTCGGAAGCTCCTGGTGAGCACCGAGCAGACTAACTGGGCCCAAGCTCGAGTCGTTGCTCCCGTCTTGCTTCTCTTTCTGGCTCGACGCTCCAGCCCCGCCTCGCCCACTGCCCACTGCCGACTTTCTCCTAGAAACGTACCGTGCGCATCCTGGACTAAACGGCTGTGTATATGGCCCCGAATCTTTCATGGGGTAAATCCAGTCAGTTGAGATGGGGCAGAACCTGCACCCGGGCGGGCAGCCAGGCAGTGAGCAGCTCCTAAGATGCGAGCCGCGGTCGTAGGCCACCTGGTATCGTCGGTGGAGCGGACTGTGGAGAGCCGCGGGAGCCCCGGGTGAGGTGTGCAGGTGCAGTCCACCCCCGGGGGCGCGGGAGGGGGGGCTCCCCGCGGGCAACACCCGCTACTGCCTCCAAGTAATTCCCTTGAACGCTGGGACGCGGGCGCCGGGCTGAGGTCTTGATGATCACACCCGCCTTCTCATTGGCCCAGGGAAGGCCACGGGTAGGACGAGAAGAGGTCGGCACCGTGTGACCTCTGGGGGCCTCGCACACCTGCACCCCGGGAGACGGGCCTGAGCCCTGTGCCTCTTGTCGCTCTGTCCCCAGCCAGCCTTTCATCTGGTCCCGGGGGAAACGAAAAACAGCACCTTTAGCCCGTGACAGCCTGTTTTGCTCATTCCTGCCCTTATTGAGCATTTACTGAATGCCAGGCACTGCCAGGTGCTGCACGGAGGGGAGCGCTCTTCCTACGGCCTCAGCGGGGGCTTCCAGTTCCTTCTTTTCTAATTGGGAGAAACTGTTCAGTAGACATGCAGCCCTGTTGATGGGCACCCAAGTCCTCCCAGTGATGGGTGTCCTGGGTGCTCCCAGTGATGGGCACCCAAGTCCTTCCAGTGATGGGTCCCCGAGTGCTCCCAGTGATGAGCCCCCAAGTGCTCCCTATTATGGCCTCCAATGTGCTCCCAGTGACAGGATCCCATGTGTTCCCAGTGATGGGCTCCCCTGAGTGCTCCCGGTTATGGGTTCCTGAGTCCTCCCAGTGATGGGCTTCTGAGTGCTCCCAGTGATGGGCTCCCGAGTGCTCCCAGTGATGGGCTCCCGAGTCCTCCCAGTGATGGGCTCCCGAGTGCTCCCAGTGACAGGCCCCC
This sequence comes from Vulpes lagopus, assembly GCF_018345385.1. NCBI lineage: Eukaryota > Metazoa > Chordata > Mammalia > Carnivora > Canidae > Vulpes > Vulpes lagopus. Next base: position 25,627,909 of record NC_054834.1, read on the forward strand.
ATGTACTCCCTGTGATGAGCCCCCGAGTGCTCCTGGTGATGGTCCTCCTAAGTGCTGGGTCACATGCCTCCGGCCCCCCTCCTGCTTCTGTATTTCTCCCAGCCTTCTTCTGTCTTTTCCTCAAGGTCTTTCTCTTGTTTTCCATTAAAATAAATTTTTGAGAAAGAAAATAGCTGCATATTGTTTTTTCCTGTCTTTTATCCTTCAGATTTTTTCTTTTTAAAATTCTTCCCCAATTACTTACAAGGGGGAAAAGAAAGAAGGCCGCCTTTGGAATCCCTCAGTTCTTTCGCTCAGAAGACAAAAGATCCTTCAGAATTGGGGGGGGGGGCGGGGAGAAGGGCTGCGGCTAAAAGTCTTCATCAGAGTCAGAAACCTGACAGAAAAGCTTTGTTGGGAGGGAAGGGGGGACTGGAGACTCTCGGCTGAAGGGAGCCGGGTAGCGGGGTAGTGCGCGTTCCCATCCACATTTTCACCGAGTATCCTCCTCCCGAGGCTTCTGGAAGCCGCCAAGCCCGGGTTTGCATTTCAGCCCGGCCCACGATTACCAGGACTCAGGGCCTGGGAGGAGAGGAGGCCCGGGTGAGGGCGGCAGCGATGTAGCCTGGCTGATGTAGCCTGGCTGGCGGAGGGCAGGGTGCCTGCCTGGGGAGGGAGGGAGTGTGCGGTGTGGACGAAGGGGCACGTGGAAGCAGCTGGTCCAACCTCCCGGGTCGTGGGGCAGAGAGGATTCAGAAACATCCGCCGCCAGTGAGGGAGAATGAGAAGGGGGTTGCACGGGCATTAGGAAGGGGGTCTAGCAGGGCGGGAAGAGGCCCTGGACGGAGCAGGACGGAGCCCCCACTCACCGGGCGGCCGGGCAGCGGGCCTGGCAGGAGGACTATCTGTGGCAAGTGCTTGACTCCCAGGCGGCCCGAGCCAGCACCCGGGACCCAGCACCCAGCATGGGCTGCTGTGTGATGGGGGACGAGGGCGGATCTTCCCAGGAGCCTCAACAAAATGTGATTAGGGAGAGAAACTCGCTTCTGCTGTTCTGGCTGCTGCAGAAGGGAGTTATGTAAGGGCTCCTTTGGGTGACTCGGAGCATCCTCCCCCGTTCTGGTCCCCGGGTCTCTGCCTGAACCCCAGAAGTGGGAGCCCAGACCTTCCACCCTGGCTTCTGGAAGGTCCTGGCCATGGACATGCTGCCGGGGAGCAGGTCTGACTGTCAGCCTGCGGAGGGTGAGCCGGGACATGTGTGGATGGAGGAGTCAGTACCTAATGAGACCCTGGGAGCCCAGGAGCCGAAGGGGGGAGGGCGGGAGGAGGGAGACTGGGCAGGGCTGGGGCAGGCGGGCGCACAGAAACAGGCCGGGTGGAGGAGGAAGGGTTAGGGTTAGAGCGGAGGCCGGGCCGGGTTGGAGGAAAGGAAAAGAAAGTAAAAAAAAAAAGAGAGAGAGAGAGAGAGAGAGAGAGAGAGAGAAAGGACTGAGTGATCCCGAGGTGGGAGCCCCGTGTGCCTAGCAGGGTTCCGGGATCCCAGGGGGTGGAGGAAAGGGTGTGGCCCGTTCTGGCCCAGGCTGGGGCGGCTGACCGCGGGGTGAGGGCAGGGTGGCCCAGGGGCGGCCTTGGCGCGGCCGGTGTGGGGGGGCCCTGGGAGCGGGCTGTGCCCCGGCGCCTGGCTGGGGCGGGGGCAGCAGGAGTGGAAACTCTGGGCCTAATTGCTGGGTCTCAGCTCTCGCAGGGAGCGCGGGGCAGGAAATTCCTGGGATTCCAGGCCTGTAGGATCATTGCTGAGCGCAACCGCAGAGGCAGAGCAGGGAAGGGCAGAGGGCTGCTCCCCTCCATCCTCCTCCCCTGCAGTTTTAAAGCAGCGCCGGGAGGGGAGCTGAAAGGGAGGCCCCAGGCCTCAGAGCCTGGAGAGGAAGGCCCAGGCGGGGGTCCGGGCGACAGACAGGCGGCCCCTCTGTGGGGTCGGGGACAGGCGGCCGGCTGGGGCAGGGATCGCCTGGGAATGAGCCTGGGGGCAGGACCTGAGCCAGAGCCCCACCAAGGCCCATCATGGGGTGTCAGGGCCCCGGGGGCCTGGGGCCTGGGGGTCTGGGGATCTGGGGTTTGCTGTTTCCTCTGCTCTAAGGGGGACAGGGCCCCAGGGCCCAGACCTCCCCCACTGGGAGGGGACTGAAAGCCAGCCCAGGCCGTGTGTCCCCTCTCCATCCCCTGAACAGCCCCTGCCTTTCCTCACCTCCCAGCTCTCCCTTGCCCACGTGCAGGGTCCCCAGGGAGCCCTCTTCCCATCCTTCCTCCTGGACCTGTGTCTGCCCCGAGGGCGCAAGGAGTCCTCTCAGGCCTGTCCTCCATGTCCTCCCAGCAAAACACCCTTTGCTCTCCAAGTGGAGGCCTCAGCCTCAACGTGGCCCCTGCGTCAGTCTTGGTCACAGTGGGTCATGCCCACCGCCTCCCCCACGGACTGGGCGCCCGGGGTGTTGGGGACGCGCTCTCCCTTCCCTCTGGGGCCTGCCACACAGGGGGGCGACGCGGGCGTGCGTGCACACACACTCCATACACATGCACTCACGTGCACACGCCACATGCACACACACGCACGGAGCTTGCAGAGCCACCGCCCCACTGAGCTTCGGGCAGGTCCCGGGAAGGGAGGGCTCCAGGCCTGCCTCCCGGCCGCAGCCTCAGCGGCCGGGACACCGTCGGGTGCTGCTGAAAACTCATTTTTCTGCTTTCCGAAGCCAATGACTTCTGCACTGTCTACGCCGCTGCTCTTCCTGGGGTAGGGGGGGCGACGGGACTGCCTTCACCGTGGTTGAGGTGGCGCTGCCCCGGAGGGCACTGGGCTCCGGCGCTCGAGGGGGCCGTGGCATGGCTTCTGCTCAGAGCCCGAGCCCCCGGATGGACGCAGCGCTTCCTCCAGGAAGCACCCCCGCCAAAACCCCAAAAGCTCTCCGTCGGAAGCGCTGTATCTGGACTTCATTCCAGGACTTGGTGGACTTTCCTGGGGTCAGATCATGAAAGGTCTTCACTTCCTCCTGAGACCCGGGTGGCCGGTTGGTAACCAGGCCCCTCTCCTGAGGGCCCAGGGCCTGTCCCTCCTGAACCTGAAGCAGATCCTGCCCCTAACAGAACTCACCTGCCCCGCGGGTGGGGGTGACTCCTGAGTTTGGGGGGGCTGGGGTGCATCAGGCATCGCCCTCACCTCGGGGTCCTTCCTGTGCCAGCTGTGTGGCTCGGAGCCCTTCGCTCCACCTCCCCGGGCCTCCCCTCTGGCCCGTAACTCAAGGAGGTCAGCGCGGGTCAAGACCGTGTCAGCTGTGGCCTTCTGTGTTTCGGGGTGAAATTGTGGCGTTTCTCGCCTTCCTCCTTCCCTGGGGCCTGGGAGGCCCTGGGGCTGTGTGGGCTGCAGGAAGGGGGGTCCCTCGCAGGGCCTGGGGGCACGCCGTGCGTGTGCTCCCTCGGGCCTGCGTGAGCGGCTGTGGTGGGGCTCGGGCGCTGGGGCTGGAGCGCAAGGGGAGGAAGCCATCGGGGTGCGGAGAGCCCCAGGCTGCTTGGCCAGACAGACGTCCTTCCAGGTGCGGGTCTGGAGCAGGGCTGGGGGCGTGCTGTGCGGGGACAGAGAAGGTGCCGCCCGGGGACCTGCAGTCACCCCTCCGCGGCCCCCGACTCGTTCTCAGCGCCCTGAGGCGTCCTCAGGCAGGGCTTTCGGGGGGCCGCTTGGGTGGGGCCTGGCACTGCTGCTGCTTCAGCCCAGGATGGGGCACCTGTACTCCTGGGGCTCGCTTCCCCGGTCCGCGCGCACCCAGAGCCTGGGGGCTGCCCCGGGGTCGCGGGACCGCACATGCCCCCGGGCTCCCCGCCATGCCACGCTCGGAAGTCGGACTTGCCCCCCAGCCTCTGCCCCCCGCCACCCGGCCCGCGGCCAAGGGGTGAACCCCACGCGGGCACAGATTTCACAGCAGCCGCTTCAGAGAGAAGGGGAAGGTCCAAGGGCTGAGGCGAGCGCTGCTCCCCTGGGTCCGCTCCTGCCGCAGCAGCTGGGTTCTTTCTTCTTTTGTTTTAAAGATTTTATTTATTTATTCATGAGAGACAGAAAGAGAGAGAGAGAGAGAGACCCAGGCAGAGGAAGGAGCAGGCTCCATGCAGGGAGCCTGATGTGGAACTCCATCCCAGGACCCCGGGGTCACGCCCTGGGCTGAAAGCAGACTCTCACCCACTGAGCCCCCCAGGGGCCCCCACATCTGGATTCCTGTGTGCGAACAGGGCTGTGCACCTGCTGGAGTGCGCGGCCCAGTCCACCTTGCCCCGCACTCCGTGGACTCCCACCCGCGTGGACCCGGCGCTGCTATGCGAGCATGAAGAGACCTAGGACTTGGTGGGGGGGCCAGGAGGACCCAGGGGCGACCTCTCCAGGTGACATCGGGTCCAGGGGGGCCTTCCGCACTTCTGCGTGGGGCCCACGGGGCTCCTCGTGTCTTCTGTCCACGGGCTTGTCCCAGAGCCGTGAAGAGGGCTGAGGATGGTAGGCCTTGGTGGAGGGGGCGGGGGAGGAAGGGCTAGAAGTTCCAGTGGAGCCCCCGGGGGCGGGGCCTGCGAGGGGAGGCCTAGGGCCCTGTGGGTTTAGCCGGGGGTGAGCGCCCACGTTTCCCTGTGCCCCGAGGCTCCGAGGTTCCTGCCGGCTTTTCCTGGTGCCAGGCCCCGGGCGCTGACGAGTCAGGAGCACAGTCGGGCCGCCCCTCCCAGGCGTGGGTGCAGCCTAGGAGCCCCACTGCGGACACTGATGATGTAGGGGAGACTGCGACTGCAGGGAAGGCTGCTTGGGGGGTGGAGTCTGAGCGGTGGTTCTGGAAATCCCCTCCCCCTGCGGTGGGGCAGCACCAGGAGGAGGTCAGGTCATACTCCCTCTGCTCTGCAACACGCTGAAGCGCCCTGGCACTGGGTGCACTCATGCTACACTTCCATAAGCTACACTTCCGTAATTTCTCTCCTTCTGAAAGACAGGATCAGTCCAGGAAGGCTTCCTGGAGGAAGTGCAATGTCACTGTTTGAAAAAATGGGGAGGAAACCTGAGTTATTGTGCTAGGGGAGGCACCCAGGCCGTGTGCGGCATCATCTGGGAGAAAGGGGGGCAGGAATGAGTGGCAGGAGGGGGTAAACTGAGGCAGAGGTTTTGCGCACACATTGGAAAGGCGTAGTGGCCGAGGTTGTGCAGCTGGAGGATGAGCACGGGGCTGCCTCGGGTGCAGGGTGCAAGACGGCATCCTGGCCTGTGGGGGGGGCGCCTGGACACGGCTGGGGGGCATCGGAGTGTCCCCCCAGCAGCCGCTCCGCCCTGATCTCAGAACCCAGCCCGACCTCCAGCCGCGGTTCTCTGCTGTGGACGGCCCGGGAGTGGCCGGCAGGAGGCCACCGAGGTGACCAGGCCACCCCGGTATGGCCACCCCTCGTGTGGGGAGGGCCTCCTGGCTCCTGGGCCCCGACCTAGGCCCACAGGCCCGTCCACACCTGGGTTTCCTGGGCCCCTGGGTCTCTGGGACCCGCCGTGGACCTGGGCTCCTGGGGCAGGGGATGGGGAGGTGCGCCAGTGTGCTCCTCGAGGTGCCGGCCTCCTGCCCAAATACAAACCCTGAAGGGTCCACCGCCTTTCCCTGGTGGAGCCCCCTGTGGGGAGGGGAGGAGGGAGGAGGAGAACCAGCAGAGGGGGGATGGCAGGAGAGGGCAGCTGGAGGGTAGAGGGGCAGAAGGGGAGCCTCAGCGATGAGACCAGGGATGGCCTGGGGGGGCAGAGAAGGTCAGGAAATGGCAGGGGCACGGGGCCACCTCAGGAAGCCGATCCTGGGGCCCAGGGAGGGGACGATGGTGGATGGTGAAGGCAGCTGCGGCCCGAGGGGCAGCAGGGAAGGGGACGCCCCACTCCCCCCCTAGGGGCCGCGTGTGCCTCCCTCCTCGGCAGGAGGTCTGAGGAAGGCCCTCAGCGAGCAGCAGGAGCGGAGGGGAGGGGCAGGAGGGCAGCGCAGGGCCGAGCTGGCAGGATGGCAGGTGGGGACTGCCGGACACGGCCTCCCTGGCGCAGGTGGCGGGCGCTGTGCCTCAGGGCACCTGGGAGGTGGGGGACAGCGGCTCCCCTGGGAGCGGGGCGCTGCTGGCCTCTTAGAGGAGCTGCGGAGCCTAGAGCCACGCGAGGAAGAGGCGGGGGAGGCAGCAGCTGGAGCCGCGGTCCCCGTCCCCAGGTCCCCAGCACCTCCGGGGGCCTTTCCCCCTGCCCCGTGTCACCGGCTGGGCCGCCATGACGCTTCGCCTCCTGATGTCACAGGCTCTGGAAGTGCATCTGGGGCAGCCCCTCGTCCTCCTGCCCCGGTCCCGCGGGTTTGGTGCAACACACCCCGGGCAGCCCCTTGGTGCCGTGGAGGCCGGGCGCACCGCCACCACCCAGCGGGACCTGTCACGGCCCGGGACCGTGTAACGGGGCATCCGGGCGAGGGAGGCCCTGGGGACGTGGCCAGAGCGTGTCCCGAGGCCGCCGCCGCTGGTTGTAACCCCAGCCTACGGGCTGCAGCCGTGCGCCAGGCACCAGGGCCGTTCCCGCGTTTCCGCGTGAGCCGCGAGTGGCCTTTGCGGGGGCCCTGTGGTGTGGGTCCCCGTCACACAACGGAGTCTGAGGCGCAGAGAAGTGAGGCAGCTTGTCCACCGCCTCCCGGCGAGGCCTTGACGGGGCCGCTGGGCCCGAGCGCTGGGTGGCTGTGCTGCCTGTGACCTTGCCCCAAGGCCGTTCTCTGAAATGGGGCTGATGGGCCAGCAGGGCTGGGGGGTGGGAGAGACTCCACTGTCACCGGGTGGGCAGATCACCTCCGTGGGTGCGCTGGGCCTGGGCCCTCAGGGAGAGTCCCCTGGAGCTCCTAGGGCAGGGGCCTCTCAGCCCTGGAAGCATCAGCCAGGGACGACTTCAGACACATGAGCACTGTGACCTCCCTTGCACCCTGTGACCTCCTGGTGCACCCTGTGGCCTGCTGTACCCTATGACCTCCTGCTGCACCCCGTGACCTCCCCTGCACCCTCTGACCTCCCTCTGCACCCGTGACCTCCCGCTGCACCCCTGTGACCTCCTGTTGCACCCCCGTGACCTCTCGCTGCACCCCCATGACCTCCCACTGCACACCTGTGACCTCCTTACTGCACTCCCGTGATCTCTTGCTGCACCCTGTGACCTCCCACTGCACACCTGTGACCTCCTTACTGCACTCCCGTGATCTCTTGCTGCACCCTGTGACCTCCCACTGCAACCCCGTGACCTCCGCCTGCCCCCGTGACCTCCCCCTGCACCCCCGATGCTTGGACTTGTAGGAATTGGCTCCGTTGTGTTTTATTGCTCTTCCCCCGGTTTCCTGAGCAGCAGGGTTGGAGCACTTTCCGTTCCCTGCCACCTGCGCGTTCCCTTGATGTCACCGCAGTCCCACAAAGGGAAGTGGGTGTTGGTGTCCCCATGGCACGATGGACAGACTGGCCGTGTGGGGGGGCTGTCCTCCCGCCTAGAGCCGGGTGGAGCCGGGGACCCTGTCCAGGTAGCATGTCCCCCCGCCGCCCCACGTGGTCTGCCTGGACACGCCCCTTCCCCCGAGGGTCCCCTCCCTGAGGAGGATGACAGGCCCGCATCTTCACGGTCATCTGCTGAAGCACAGAATGGCGTGTGGCCCGGGGTGAGCGCGGCGTGAGGGTCAGGTCGCCCCACGGGGCCCAGCTGTGGGCGTGTGGGCCGCGCAGCGCCAACGGGCTGTCGCGGGGGCCGCGTGCGAGGCCGGGAGGCTGCAGGGGGGGGCAGGGAAGCAGGGAAGCAGCGGCCTTGTGTGCACAGTGCCGTCACCTGATGACGTCATGTGTTTCTGTGACATTTTTAAGTTTCTATTTTTAGCACATGATGCACGTGGTACAAAACTCCAAATCCGCAGGCAGTGACAGGAGCTGTCTGTCCCGCTGCTGTCGCCCAGAAGCGCTGCGTGGCAGGCGGCACCGTGCTCCGCCTCCTGGGCTTCCGGGAAGGGACACCGAAGCCCTGGAGCTTGGGGGCTCCCTGAGGTCACCCAGATGGAAGCAGGGTGCGGTGGGGCGTGGCCCCCGCTGCAGGCCCTGAGGTGTGGGGGCCGCAATCTCTTGAGGTGTCAGGAGGAGCCCAGCCATGCGGAGCTGCGCGTGGGATTCCCCGTGGCTTCTCCATGGGTGACACCGGGGCCCTCCCGAGGTCCTGAGCAGGGCCTGGGCTCTGGGGGCCGGGCCGGGCGCCGTCACTCCCCGAGAAGCCCCGTGCTCCGGAATTGGGAGCTGCGTGCCCCTCATCCTGGCCACGGCGCGTCTGGGCATGTGACTCGGTCAAACACGTATCCAGCAGAGGGGTTTGTGTCCCGCGTCCCGTGGAGCCGTGTCCCCAATGTCGTTGTGCACTCGGGGAAATCGTACGCCCAAGGCCTCTTCCTCCCCGGGCCTGCAGAGACTGAGGTAGGCAGAAAGTGGGTTCGTACTCGGAATGCGGTCCCGCGGGGGCACAGGGCCGGCCCCGTGGGGTGGGGGCTGTCCAGCCGGCGCCCCTCGCGGGCCCTACTCCCGGAATCGAGTCTCTGGCCCACTGGTCAGACCTCCGCGCCATCTGCTTGTCCTGGTCTGGGGGAGCGGTCGTCCCATTGTGGGGACACGTCCCGTAAGGCAGCTGCAGGCTGGGGCCGGCAGGCGCCTGGCAGGATTCGGGCCCTGCAGGGAGGCCCCCATCGACGGTTGTGGGGGTTTGTGCCCCCGATAAGAGTGTTAATTAGACGTCGTCCTGGACGGGATGCTACGCAGAGAGATTCAACTCCAGCCAGTCAGCAAGGCCGCCCTGTGCCTCGGTCCCTGCAGGGGAGGGTGAGTGTAGTCGTGGGACAGTGAACCTGACACGGAGGAACAAGCAGGAAGGTCCCCTTCGGTCCGCTCGGCTTCTGGGATGGTTGCTTTGTCCTGCTGCTACCTCTGCCGCCCACTGCTCTCTGTTCCTTTCTGTGCCACACATACACATGCACATGCACATGCACGCACACACACGTATGGATGCACAAGCATGGACATGTGGGGACGCACACATGTACACACATGCACACGTGTATGCACGGACATGCCCATGCGTGCGCACACACCTATGTGCACACTGCCACATGCTCACACACGGACACATGGACAGACAGACATGTGCACACATGTATATGCATGGACACACATGTGCACACATAGATGCATGCACACACATGCACGGATGCACAAGCACAGGCATGTGCAAGCACACATCTACACTGCACATGTATGCACATAAACATGCCCACATGAGCACACACGTACACACATGGACGCACACAGGTACACTCCTGGATGTGCACACACGTACTCACACACACTTGTGGGGTCCCGTTAGGATGGCCTTGTCTGGTTCTCTGCGGGGACCGGGCCCGGGCTGCGAGGTGAGCGCTCCCACCTCCCGCGGCCGCGGGTCCCCTGAGTAGGCAGCGCGTGTAGACTTCAGCCTGGGCGGGGCTGCAGCAGGTGCTCGGCGACCACTGGTGTGTCGGGTGGCCGGCCTAGCCCTAGGGACAGTCCGGGGCCTGGCCGTGGCTCCTTGTGGGCAGAGTCCCCCTGGAGGGCTCCCGCCTGAGGGCGGAGGGGCTGGCGCGGCCTGACGTCTGGGGACGCGGGCAGGTGAGGGCAGGGCGGCAGGAAGCTGTGAGCTACCAGGTGGTGGGGGGACCCGGGGCCGGGGAGACCTGAGCGGCCCGCTCCCACCGCCTGGAGGTGTGCAGAGGAGGGTGGAGGCTGGGCGGGTCTGTGGGGGAGCCCCCGAGGGCAGGGCCAACTCCCCAGCACCCCGCGCACTGTGAGGCCAACACTGCAGACACGGAGCACGAGGTTCATCTCCTCTTAAACTTTGGGTGCCTCGGTTTGGGGTCCTCACCTGGGTTCGGTGGGGGGTGCCCAGGTCAGCGGAGGGAGCAGCTGGCGCCACACGGAAGCCTCAGGGACCCGGGTGGACTCTGCACACCGTGTGGCTCCGGGTCTGCAGGAGGCACTTCCGGGACCAGGGGTCAGCAGGTGGGGGGGGGTGCTGGGGGCTGGTGAGGCCTGAGCCCCACCTCTGGGTGGGTGGGGCTGGGGGCTGCAGGTGGGAGTGAGGGGGCGCGAGGGCGGGGTCTGCACCGTCCCCTCCCACACTGATGCTGGCCTCCCCCCTGCCCACCCTCTCCCCTGCCCTCCCTCTTCCCGGGACCAGGATGGGGACCAGGACGGGGACTGGGGCCAGGACTGGGACCAGGATGGGGACCAGGACAGGAACCAGGACCAGGACAGGCACCAGGACCAGGACGGGCACGCGCTCACGTGGCCACATCTGAGAACCTGCCCCCGGGCCCCACACCAGCCCAAGGAGCCGGTTTTCCTCCCTCCATGCAGATGGCTCTGAAGCACAGGGTGGGGGTGGGAGTGGAGGTGCCCCTCGCCTCCCTCCGTGGGTGTCCTGGGCCTGCGAGGGAAGCACAGCCCGGCCGAGCACCCATCTCCGGTTTCCCGGCCGTGTCGCCGGGTGGCCTGGTGTTGCTACCTGCGGCGTGTTGGTCCCACAGGGAGGTCCCAGAAGGCAAGGGGCGTGTCTGCCTGTTCTTTGCAGAGAGCTGCATCCGTCACCCGTGGGTGTTGTCGTTATGTTTTTTGGTTTGTTTGGATGTGTTTGGTGTTTTGTTTTTTGGCAACCATGCCACCTCCGGGAGGGCTGCCGATGTGCGCGCACCGCAGGGCTCCAGAGAGGCGGCCGGGGTGCACAGGGGGCTCCCCTGCGCGGAGCAGGGCACTGCAACTCCCCAGAGTGCCCCCTGCGGATGCTTCCTCGCCGCGGCTCCTGCCTGGGGAGTGCGGTCACCCCCGCGCGGCCGCCCAGCCACTCTTGTGTTTGCTCGATGAACTGCACGGATCCAGGACCTTCGGGGAGCCCAGGGGAAACGCACGCGTGCTTATGCCATGGGGCGGAGCCAGGGGCCCCTGATGGAGGGAGGAGGCCCCCCCCCAGGACACAGGCCACACCTGCGGAGTCAGACACACGGGGGTTCAAATCCCAACTCGGTGTCGAGCTTCGCGACCCCCTTGAGCGTGGTCAGTGGCAGGGGCGCGTCTGCCCTCCAGCGCTGCAGTGAGGTGACGCGTAGTCAGGGCCCTGGAAATGTGGGGCCCTCGCCCCCTCGCCTGAGGGCAGGACGGGACTGGCTGTTCACCTGGAGGGCTTCACGGAGGAGGCGGGCGGAGTTTGGTCTCCTAGCACAGGGGGACCGGGAGAGGACACAAGGCCCAGCCCCGCAAGTGCCGTTTCCAGCAGGCGTTTCCTTCCCTGAGGCCTAGTAAGGAAAGGGCCCGGCCTGTGGGGAGAAGGGAGGGCTCCCTGTGCAGGGGTGCGGGGGGGAGGGGGAGGCACCCCGGCACCCCCAGAGGCGGGGCAGTAAGCGGGACAGGATGGAGGGGCTGCCGTGTGTTGGGTGACCGCTTCGGGGGGCGGCGCGGAAGCCACCAAGTGGGTGTGGGGCGGGGGAGATGGCAGGGTGCACGGAGCCTCGGGGTCAGTCCTGCAGCAAGCGTTTCCTGAGCAGCTGTTATGTGCCAGGGGCCTGCACCGAGGAGTGAAGCAGGGGTGGGGGGGGGGAGGGCAGATGAATAAATGGGGGCGGCGTGGGCGGGTGAACGCTCCGGAGAGTCGCTGGGGTCCAGGGGGGCGGCCGCTCAGCGGGTGGACCAGCTATTGGAATCGTCCGGGAGACGGACACGGGGGACAACCCAGGAGGTGCAGAAGGTGCTTTGGGTTTGGCACCGACCGTCAGCTTGAGGTAAAGATGGGGGGTCCAGGCCGTGCGAGGGGCCGGGAACGGTGGTCCAGCCCCGAGCAGGGTGACAGCACGCCGACAGCAGGCCGACATCTGGCGGGGGAGCCCACTGCGGGGCCGGGTGGCCTGGAGGAGGGGGCTGCCCTTCCCCACCCGCCCCGGCTCTCTCACGGACTCTCGGGGCCCTGGGCAAGCGCGTCGTGGGCTGGCGCCGGGGCCACTGGCCTCACGCTGGATGGCAGCCTGGCCTGGGTGCCCTGCGGGGGAAGGGTTTGCGGGGGGCAGCTCATTGCTCCACAGCTTCTTTCTGGGGAAGGAGGTGAGAAGAAGGGGGTTCAGGGCCTTCACGGAACCTGCTGCACTGCCCGGTGTGGCCAGGGCCAGGCGGAGGGAACGAGGAGGGAGGGGACGAGGGTGAGGGGGTGAGGGGGCTGGGGGAGGGGGATGGGTCAGGGGACGAGGGGGCGGGGGCGGGAGGAGGTGGCTTCGGGGATGAGAGCCCAGGAGGACAGCCCAGGACAGCCCGGGACAGCCCGGCCCGGGGCCTCTCCCAGAGGACAAGCCAGCGAGTGTGTGCTGGAGTCAGGGATGGTCACTATCAGGGTTTCCAGGTGAGCGTGCAGGTGAGGGGCATGTCCAGGGGGCGGGGCAGGGGAGGGGTGAGGTGACATCCAGGCCACAGTCAGGGGCGCTGGGAGGGGGGAGAAAAGTTCTTGAAGATGGCAGCAGCCTCACATGGGCAGCACCGCGACCCCGCTCTGACCCGGCCTCCCTGCACTCCTTGCACACCCCGTGGTTTGGGGTGGAAGGCTCTGGGGTGTGCAAGGCCCTCAAGTGCCAGCCCTGCTCCGCCGCGCCCTGTGCACAGCGTCCATTGCACCCTCGCCTCCTCTGGGGTCGGGGGGCTGTGCCCGGGCTCCTCGCGGTGCGTCCCCATAAGGGCCTGACACCGTGGAAACAGCCTCGGGGCTCACGCGGGCACCAGTTGGCACCTGGCGACTCGCGGGGTGGACCGCGCGACCCCGACCACCGTGCTGCCCCGTTCCCTCCCCCCGCGCTGCCCCTGCGCCCGGCCCCCACCCCGCGGTCAGACGCGGCCTTTGTCTTTCTGCTTGGCTGCTCCCTTTCAGGGGACAGAGGCCTGGGCTAGGAACGCGGACAGTCAGGGCCCCCAACGGGCCGCCGCCTTCCCGAGCGTGGGCGCCTCATGGTGTTGATGGTCCAGAGGCCGCGGAGGAGGCTGCAGCCCTGCTGGGCCCCTGCCAGGAGGGGAGGTGCGGGGTGGGGGGGGGGCGGTGAACAGGTTAGGAGGGAAGCCGGCAGGTAGGGTGGATGTTGGCACGCGTCACCGACAAGGACAGGACACGGGGCAGCCAGAGGGAGGTGCCTGAGGCCAGGTCTGGGTGGGGGAGCCGATGCACGGGGGTGGCGAGGGGCGAGGTCTGGGCAGAGGGAAGAGCAGATGCAAAGGTCCTGAGGTTGGAGGTTCCCGCTGTGTTCCAGGGAAATGCAGGATGAACGCGGTGAAGTGAGCAAGAGAACAGGGGGTGGGGGGGTACACGGTGCTCACGCCCACGGACCATGAGGGCCGCACCCTCCACCCTGCAATCCTGATGCCAACCGCCCAACTTGGCGCGGCCCCCAGGAGCCCGGGGGTCCCCAGGCCAGCCCCTCTTGTGAGCACGGCCCCGCGGGGTCTGTGAACAGCTCGCACACCTGGGCAACGTGCCTCATTGACGGCTTCACGGGAGGGGATGCGGGTCACCAACTGGGACCCCCTGAGCCGCAGTGTCTAGGGGGCTTTCATGATGGAGCCGCCCGCCCCTGGTGGAGCCCCCGGGCCGTCCCGTCCCCCGGGGCCAGCGGGTCGGCCTGGTTACCACGGCCCCGACCCCAGCCGCCGGCGCCGTGCAGATCCACCCAGAGCTGTGCTCCAAGAGCCCACAGACCCTTGGTCACCTGGGAGGTCCCGAGGGTGTACAGCCTCCACCCCAGGACCTGTCGGCGGTGACCAGAACCTCGAGGGGGACGCCCGTGGTGCGCTCTGGGCACAGGCGTGGCCGCTCCCTGGGTCAGCAGGGTCGCCTGGCTGCTATGTCACCAGTCGAGGTGGCCATGCCGGGAGGACCGGCTTTAGGGGAGGAAGGCCAGGGGGTCTGTTCCGGAGACGAGGTGGGATGGCCCTTGGATACCCCAGTGCGGCCACGAAACAGGCTGTGTGCGGGTGGGGCCGGCGGGTGAGGGAGACGACCGAGCTGGCCAGGGGCCCGAACACCGAGCCTGTGGACCCTGCAGAGGAGGCGGGGGAGCTGTGGGCAGCTGTGCCCGGCGCTGCTCACCCACCGAGCCAGGTGGCAGCGAAAGCGAGGAGCCGCATTGAGCTTTGCCAGCCGTAGGGCCCTGGGTGACCGGGAGCCGCGGTGTGAGTCCCTGGGGGGGGGGGGGGGAGAGCCCCGAGTGCTCTGCGGGGCTTTGCTATGCAGGGGGGCGGGCGGGGGGCCAGGGCCCACAGCACGGGGGCAGTTCCAGAAAGCGGAGAAGAGGGACTCGGTGCAGGTCCTGGCTGCGCCCTCGCCTGGAGCCTGTCACCGGGAGGAGCGTCAGGTCCACTTCGTGTGGCTCCAGAAGGCGAACCGGGGTCATGGCGAGAAGCTAGAGGGAGGAGGGGACCAGTGCCCCGAAGCGAGGGCCCTGTGCACCTGCCTGCTGATTCGCTGGGGGCCCCGGGGGCTGACGTGCCTGTGCACCCGGCACAGCCCTCCTCGGCCCGCGGCTCCTCTGGCTGGCGGCGGGGTCGGGGCCTGGGGTGCCCTGATTCCACTGTGAGGGCTCGTGCGGGGGCCACCTTCCCACCACGGAGACCCAAGTTGGCTTAAATAAGTGAGGCTTCCAAGGTCCTCCGAGCTCCCTCCGTTCAGGGGCGCCTCCCGGGTGGGCGCAGCTGTCATGACACCCAGGCTGAGAGCTGGGAGGTGCTGTGTCCTCGACCCTCACGACCCTCGTGGGCAGGTCTCACCCTCCCGCCCCCCCACCCACGGCACCGTCCTGCCCGCCCTGTTGCCCACCCCCCCGAGGCTCCGAGCAGACACTGCAGACATGGAGCCACGTCCCCAGGTCCCCGCTCCCATGGGCAAAGCCTCCCCAGGGCTGCCGGGGGCGCAGCCATGCTGCTCCCACCTGCTGCGGCTGCGCAGAGCCGTTCTCTGGGCCGGTTTGGGTCTCCTATGGGACGAGCCGCAGACCACGCACCTCCCCAGCGCCGCTGCCTGCCCTCTGCCCAGGACTTGCCCGCCCTGCCCTCCCTTCCCCTGGCCCGGGCTTCCCTTCTCTTACTTCCGGGCCATCCCAGGCCGAGGGTGGCTGAGCAGTGGGCATCCTGTGCCAGCCCTCAGGCCCTTGGGCTCCTCGGTGCTGATGACCCCCATCCAGTCCCCAAAACCAGAGATGTGCAAAAATAAGGGTGGAAGGGCAGGGCAAGATAAATCAGAACGATGCCTGACACTTGCCTCGTGCTCACCGTGCGCGGGGGATACTAGTGTCACCCCTTTTCACAGGTGAGCACAGAGGCTCAGTGGTGGAGCCGCCCCTGGACAGCCGCGCCCCTACGGGGAGACAGGGCGAGACACAAAGACTAGATTGTTCTAGCGGCCCCTGCCCTGAGCCACGAGGGAAGGCCTAGCTGCGCTTCCTGCCCCTGGTGACCTCTGGCTGGCGCGGGGTCCAAACTGGGCCCCAGAGAGGTGCGACAGACACCTTCGGGGGGAGGGGCACGCGCCGCTTTGCTCGTGTATAAAAATAGCATGAGACACGCGAGTCAGCAGCTCCGCACGGGCGCTCACCCCGCGGCTGCGCACCTGTCACGGCACAGACGCCGGTCCTGCCCGCGGCCGCCCAGGGACGCGCAGGTGGCGGGGTCCTAGGACTGGGCCAGGAGGGTGTGAAGCACTCACTGCGGGGGGTGGGGGGGGTGGGAGGGAAGCGGCAGGGGAGGCCGCGGGTGGGCGTGGCACGGGGCCAGGGGGCGGGCGGGGCTGGATGGCGGAAGCCTCCCGGAAGAGGGCGCTCCGGTGGAGAGGCCAAGCTGCCGTTAGCAAGTGCGGACTGGCTTGAGCAAGAAAGACATTTCTGGGGGCGAGGGACAAGAGAGACATGGTTACTGGTGGGGTTACCGGTTACTGGTGGGGTTACTGGTGGGGTTACCGGTGGGGCTCTGGGGGCTGGGTCAGGCGTCCCACGCATCACCCACGGGCGTCCGTGCGGCGAGTGGGGGCACGCGGGGGAGCAGCAGTGAGGGCGGCCGGGCCTTAGGGCTTGAGCTTCACCGGGACCATGTCGGGGGTCACGCGGGGTGACCCCAGGACGTTCACCGAGGCCGCTGTGCGGGTGCCCGACTTGAGTGCAGGGCGAAGCCACGGGGCAGGGGCGGTGGGGCCCCGACACCGGGCGGAGGAGTCGGGGCGCCCCGGCCACTGCCCGCCTGGGTAGGGGCTGGCGCTGGAGTCCCTGCGTGGGCGCGGGCTGGTGAGCGCACCTGGAGGCCCTGCAGGGGGACCCGTGGGGGTTCTCAAGGTTTCAAGCTGAGAGTCGGTGTCGGGAGTGGAGGACTGTGGGGGGGGGTGCAGGGGGGACACGTGCGTGGAGAGACATGTGGACCGTCCACCCAGGAACTCCTGGGTCCTGGGTCTCAGCTCAGCGCACCCACGGCCTCCCGCAGAGTAGACGAGGCATCCCGCACCCTCCACCAGTGCCCGGGTCCTGCAGGGGTGTTGGAGAAAGGGCTTGGGGGCTTCTAGAAAGACAGCATTCCTGATTACAGCCGCACCCGGGTGCTGGCGGGGTGCTCAGTGTGCAGGGGTGCTTCTGCGGGGATGGCCCCAGGGAGACCGCAGCTGTGCCCCTGGCGCTGCTAGCCACCGGCTCCGGGGCTGGGGGGGGCTCACCTCCCCTCGCAGGGCCTCGGTCCCCGTCTGTGAGGGGCCATCATGTCGGGTGTCCTCCAGGCGACCCGCTGCAGGCCCTGGGAGCGCAGTAGCACCACGGGTGGCTGTCGGCCGGCCCTGCGCCCTGGCCTCATTTCTCATTTCTCCGGAGTCTCACCTCCGCCTAGTTCCCGACCCCGGGAGCGCGGGAAGCCCTCGCCCCGCAGCCCTGCCGAGTGGGGCCCCTCCTCGGCCTTCAGTGCCCCCCGCTCTTCCGTGGCCGCGTGGGGGTCTGGCCGGGTGGGCGGCCGTAGGGCTGTGAGGTTGGCTCACGCTCACGCCCGGTGCCTTTGCGACCTTCCCGCCACTGAGCCTGTTCCTGCTGCTCCCTGTGCCCGGAAGCGGGGTGTCCAGCACCCATTGTCTAGGGCCACAGGCCATCATAGGCAGGGTCACAGCACACACGACCTACCGGCAGCCGTTGTCACACACGATGGCTCACATCGACTGCGCGTGCATCTCGTTCCACGCTCACCACTGAACGCGGCCAACAGCCGCCCATGGCCGCGAGGGCCGCCCCCGAGTCCTGTCATGCTCGGGGCATCCGGTCACCTCAGCTCTGGAGGCCGCACCCTGACGCCGGCCCCCATGCTGTGGTCGCGAGAGCAGGGTATCTGGGGTCCACTCGCCCGTGCCCCCCCCGTGACCCCCACTCCTCACAATGACCTGGGGTCAGGCCACCCCGCGCCCCTCTGGGATTCCTGACTTCTCCCGCCGTGAGTGGGTGGACCCCGCACCTGGGCACAAGGCCACCTCTGGGCCTCTGCCTCCTCCCAAGCTCGGGGTCCTGCTGACCCCACGTCCTCCGTGTGTTCCCCGCCGGGGCAGCGCTACATCCTTGGAGCTCCTCTCCGCAGCCGAGCCGCAGCTGCTGGCGGGTGCTCCCCCTCGGTCCTCCTCACTCCTCTGGGCCCGAGCCCGAACCCCAGGCCTCCCCGGCACCCAGCATGCAGAGCGGCCTGTGCCCACGGGTCTCTGTGTCACCACGACCACGTGCAGAGGCCCCTGTCCCTCCGAGCCCCTGCTCCCATGTCCACGCTTCCTGGAGGAGCTTCTCCACCCCCGTGACGGGCTCCCGCATCCGCTTGGGGACCCCCCGTCCCGCGTTCGGCGGAGCTCCTCTCTACCCCTCCCTGGGGACTTCCTGGTCGCCAGTCCCCCCACCCCTTCCCAGGCCAGACGGCCTCCCTGTCGGCCGCCCCTTGCATCCCTTGCGCAGTGATCAGTGTGCCGGTGACCCCACATGGTGCTCGCGTGTGCCGGGCCGCCCCTCTTTGCGGATTCCGTGGGGGGCCCGAGGCAGGTGGGACTCCGGGCTGACGCTTGCTGAGGTAAGAGGTGGGGATGGAGGCACCACCTGCCACGACCCACTCCCCTCTTACGCCCCAGGAGCCACAGACAGCCCAGTGCCGTATAATTGCCACGCGCGTGTGGCTTGCACGTTCAAGGGGATTGTCACCTTGAATCCCGACAACCCTGTCATCCCACGAGCACCCGGAGCTCCAGCCAGGCCTCGCTCTACCCGCGCACCCCACCCTCCCCGCAGGCTTTGCGCAGACTCGCGTTGCCTCCTGTGTGCTGCCGCGGGGCTGTCCTGCCCGCACCCAGCCTCTGCCTAGGTCCCCACCTGGTCTTCCCCGCGTCAGAATTAATCATTTCTCCCCACGCACGCCGCTGGTGGCTGGCGGGAGCCTGATCTCTCCCGAAAGCAGTTTATCACGGGCGCCCCGAGAGCAGGGCTGTGCCTTGAGAACCCCTCGTGTCTGGAACTGGGTGGAAACGCTGGCACACAGCCGGTCCCCCTGGATGTGCTGCGAGTGTGGAACAGACTCCAACTGAATATTGCGCTCTCAGACTTGTTCCAGGATTCCACGGGGGCGGGGGTGGGGCGGGTGCCACGGGGAAGCCTCAGCACAAG
Organism: Vulpes lagopus; assembly: GCF_018345385.1. Classification (NCBI taxonomy): domain Eukaryota; kingdom Metazoa; phylum Chordata; class Mammalia; order Carnivora; family Canidae; genus Vulpes; species Vulpes lagopus. Next base: position 25,646,661 of record NC_054834.1, read on the forward strand.
TTACCAGGTTTCTGGCCACCCACTTGCCCGTGGACATCAGCCGAGGCGTCCTCATCACCATTATCTGACTTGGGGTGACCCCCGGCGTGCTGAGCGCTAAGGGCTGTGCCCTGGCCCAGCTAAGCCCCGCCAGAGGCCGAGGGCTCTGAGAACCTGCCCACCCTGGGGGCCTCTCGGGAGGAGGGGGCACCCGCGGGCGTCGTCCCCCAGCGCCTCATGAGGGGGCCTGAGGGCCGGGCGGGAGGAAAGGGCGTGGCTGGCGTCCTGGCGTCCTCACAGGTGTCCCCACGCCGTCCCTCCCCGAGTCTGCCGCGCCCATGTGGCCCTGGGCTCCAATGCCCCGCGTCCTCCCCACTCTTCAAGTCCCCAGGATTCCCGTATGGCAGGGTCCATGGCAGGGAGGCCCGAGCAGGGCTGCGGGGCCGCTCGGGTGGGCCACGGTGGAGGCTCCAGGCCTGGGAGCTGCCTCCGCCCGGGGGGAGGTGGGTGCGAGGGCCACGGCCCCAGCGCGTCCGTGGGCTCCTGCCACCCCTGCGCTGTCCCAGTTCCCCCGGGACACGGGCTCCCCAGCCTGCTCTGACACTGCCCTCCGGGAGCCCCTGCGTAGGGCCCTCCTGGGCCTGCTGCCGTCGGTCCCTCCCGAGGGCTGGCCTTCTCCGCCCCCCGTCCTTCCTCCTGGCTCCCGGACTGACCAGCGGCCTAGGGGTGCAGGGCTGGGCCGGGGTGCCCAGGAGGTCAGGGCTGCCCCCCCACCCCGGCACCCCGGTCACGAGTCGCTGTGCCATGTGCGGCCCTAACGATAACCCGCCACCCGGAGCCGGGGGCAGCTGTGAAATACGACTTCCCAAGTGTTAATGAGGCGTCACAGTTGGGTGACACTTTCCATCCTGCCGCGAGTGGTGGGAGGTGAGGGGGGGACGGGGTGGGGGCGGGGGCAGGCTCCACTGCAGGACGTCCCTGGGGAGCACTGGCTGCTCTCTGCTGCCTCGGTTTCCCTTTCCGAAGCCGTGACGGGAGGCTCGGTGTTGGAGCCCCGCCGCTTGGGTGGCCCCTCGTGCCCTGACCTCCCCCAGGCTGCCCCTACAGGGGCGCTGGTCCTGCCCCGAGGGGCGCCCCGCCAGGTCTCGGCGTGCCTGGAGCCACAGGCCTGTACATCCCTGACCTCAGAGAACGGGCACCTGTCGGCCCGCCTGCTGCAGCCTCTGCACCTCCGATGACGAACCCTGCTCTTCGGTACCTGCCAGGGCTTCTCAGGCTCCTAGAACATTCCGCCATCGGTGTCACCGAGCCCTTTCCACTTGTTGCTCCGGAGGCTTGGCAGGTCTCCACCTCCCGGCCCACGGGCACGGCCACCGCTTCCAGGAAGCCCGCCGAGAGTGATGGGGGAGAAGACGTGCGAGTGGAGGCGGGTTTACCCCACGCTTTCCACGGCCCCCCCCGACCCGCTCCACCCCCCCCCCCCACACCGCCCCTGTGCGAGCAGCGCCGCCCCAGGAAAGTACGCGTGACAGTCAGATTTGGTAAAGCTGTGTTCATTTTGGGGAGACGTGGGTTTCTGGTTTCCCGCGGCTGCCCCTGGGCCCCAGTGTCCTCCGAGTACGGGGTGTGGAAGGGTGGCGGGTGGGTTCCTGGGTGAGGGCATGACTGCCGTCCCGGTGGGTGCCGCCCCTCAGGCGGGGGTGTGCCCGGGCTCCGCGACGGGCTGTCATCGCCTGGTGCTGGGTGGCCGCGTGGTGGGAGGGGAAGCGCCCCGAGGGCCTGGGCCCAGCCCCGCCTGCCCCTGCGCTGCCCGGTGCTCCCTCGGTGCTCGCTCAGTGCTCCCTTGGTGCTTGCTCGATGCTCCCTTGGTGCTCCCTCGGTGCTCGCTCGCAGCTCTCGGCCGCCCGCCCTCCGCTCCGTCTCCCTTCCTGGGAAGACAGTTCCTCGCGAAGTTTTCCCAACGGGCTGCGCGGCGCCGTTCAGCTGACACCGGAGCTGAGGAGTTATTAAAAATCCTTCATTATTATTCCGTCGCTACCTCCCCGGCCCCCCCAGGCTTGTGAGGCCCTTGGCCACAAAGAAGTGCCCGAGGCGCCTGGCCAGGCCAAGGCAGACCCTCCCCCGCCTCTCCTGTGTCCCCTCCTTCCCCCCACCTCCCCCCCCCACAGGAGCTACAGCTGTCCCGAGGCCACGGTCCCACGGGGGCAAACGGGGGTGCTGGTGTGGGCGTGGGGGTCCTCGGGGTCTGTGTCCAGGCCCGGCTGGGGCGTGGTCTTGGTCCCGGAGACCCGGGAGGGCTGCCCTCTGGGACCCGGTGCTCGTCGCCTGGAGGAGGAGGAACGGCGGGGCTCCAACCCGCTATGTAGGGCTCAGCTCCTGGCCCGCCTTGGCCCGCGCCCCGGAGCGGGAGGGAGGCGCAGGGTCCCCGCGGCTCAGCACCCCAGGGCACCCTCCCCACCGCAAGGCCTGCGCGGGCGCCGCACGAAGGCCTCCCTCCCGCGTCGGGCCGGGCACCCATGTGTGTGTGGCTCTGCGCTGGCGTCCACCGGCTCGTCGCCGGCTCGCCGCCCGCTCAGGTGCCTCCTGGGTCGGCCTCGCTCGTCCTGGGGCCTCAGCGTCCGGCCTTTCGTCCTGAGCCCCGGCCGTGTCCAGCCGTGTTCAGCCCTTTGCCTGGGGCAGAGAGCTCTGGGTGGGGGCCCTGGGTAGGGGCCCCGGGGGCTCACCTTCAGCCCAGGGCGTGACCCCGGGGTCCCTGAATCGAGTCCTGGTTGGGCTCCCCGCATGGAGCCTGCTTCTCCCTCTGTCTGTGTTTCTGCCTCTCTCTCTGGGTCTCTCATGAATAAATAAATAAAATCTTTATTAAAGAAGCAAGCGAGCTCTGGGCAGCGTCCTCGAGGCGCGTAAGCACCCGCACCTGGCCTGAGAACTCAGGGGCAGACGTTCCCACCAGGACCGGGGCCCCGCGTCCCCAGATGCGCGGTCACCACTCAGCAGGGGGACAGAGTGAGGTCAGCGAAGCCGCGCTAGGGACAGCGGCCCCCAGGATTGAGGCGGGCGGCGGCCAGAGCCGGGCCTGAGGCCACGGGCGCTCGGTGCGGGTGCTGGGGCGGGGGTCAGGTTGGCTTTCCGGGCTCGCATGTCCATACCCGCCTGCTGAGCGGCAGGCACGAGGGAACCTGAGCTGCTGGCCGCCTCGGGTGGGTTCTAGCCAGACGGGGTGGCCTGGCTGCCAGGACGAGATTGTGGTTGGAATCAGTGCTGCTGTGGGGGGGCGGGGTGAGGCTCCCCCCCACACCCCCCACACCCCCCACACCCCCCTGTGCCTTACCCACGCTCCTCTGCCACCCGGCGCCCCCAGGACTTTACTGGACTCCGTGTAATGACCGTGGTGTCGCCCTCCACAGCCCCCACGCCCCGCCCAGCCCAGTTCTGGAACCTCCCCCCTTGCCCTCCTGTGTCCCCCTGACCGGGCCACTACAGGGCAGCCGAAGCCCCCGCACCCCCCCTTGCACCCCTGCCCACCCGCCCACCTCTGTCCTGTCTCCTGCGTGGGGCACCCTCCTACCTCCTTGGAGGCGTCAGGGCTGCGAGCGACAGGCCCGGGTCACGCCCTCCTGCCCTCCATGGGGCCTGCCCTGCTCCTGCCCCGCTGGCTGCCCTCTGGGAACCTTCCACCCCGTCCCGCCCTCCCGCCTGGACTGGAGCACATTCCCTGCAGTGTGGACACCTGCCGCGTCCAGCCGCCCAGCCCGGAGCTGTGGTGTTGGTAGGGAAAGTCATTCCCAGGGGGATGAGGTGTCTGGGACTGCGTGAGCGGGGGCACAGCTGGTGGCCTGTGTGTCCCTTGGTCGTTTGGCTCCTGAGCGAAGCAGTGAGCGCTCCCCAGCAGGTCATCCCTCCTGCCATTGCTCTGCGTGGGGAGCTCCGTGCGCCCGGGGAGGTTGGGGCGCCCAGCAAGAGGCAGGGAGGTTGGGGAGCCTGGTGAGGTGCGGAGAGGTCAGGGTGCCCAGTGAGGTCCCAGGAGGTTGAGGAGGTCGGGGTGGAGGTCGGGGTGGCTCGGGAAGGAAGGTCTAGGATGATCTGAGCCAAGGCCAGGGCGCCCAGTGCCACCTGCCATCTCGGAGAACCCGCGCTGAGGCCCGTCCCCCACCCCACCCCCGTGGGGGCCTCTCCCTGGCGCTTGGAGCCCCCCTGCCCCAGCTCCCTGAGCTCCTCCTCCCCCCGCCCCGTCCACCCCGGGGGGCAGGCCGAGCCTCAAGGGCTCTGATATCCGGGGCGGATGCCGGCCTGGATGTCCCGTCGCGGGGTGGGGGTGGTGGGGGTCACCCAGAGGGACATCGCGGGGCTGAATCTGCTGTGAGCGGAGTCCCGGGCGGCCAGATCCCCGTGGGGAGGGGCTGCCGGGTGGGGACTCGTGAGGTTACTGCGGAGACTGCGGGGGTGGAGGGAGGAAGGACAGACAGACGCGGGCTCCCGGAGGCCGAGGGGGAGGGGCCGGGAGAGGCCCCCGGCCTGCACCTGCGTCCTACCCGCGTGGCCCCAGGACACTAGTGGGCAGAACGTGTGCGAAGCCGGGGGGCGGGGCGCAGCCCAGGTGGTGGCGCGGGAGGCCTGCCTGGAGGAGGGGGTTCGGAGGAGGCCCACCCGCGGGAGCCCCTGCGGTGCCGCGCGGCCACCCGAGGCCCCCGCGCCGGTCACGACGGAGCCTGCGCGCCGCCGGCCCCTCGGCCCCAGGTCAGGGCCCCTCGCCCAGGCAGGACGCTCCGGGTTAGGCGGAGCCGCGGGTTGCGCAGGACTGACCGGCGTCGCGCCCCGGGGCCTCCATGTGGCGCTGCGGGGAGCCTTTTGCATGGAGGGTAAGTGGAAACGCCGGGACCGTCCTGCCGCCGGGGCGCCTCCGCGTCAACCCTCGTGCGGAGGGGAGCAGGGACACGGGCTCCGAGGCGCGGCGCGCACACAGGGACACACGTGCCCCCCCCCCCCGCGCGCACCAACACACGGACGCGCACGCACACGGACATGCGCACGGGCGCACACGCACGCGGGCGCGCATCCGTGCACGGGCTCATGCACATGGACATGCGTGCACACATGCACGCGCACGCACGGACACGCCCTCACACAGACGCGCGCACATGCACGCGCACGGACGCCCACAATGCACGCACACGCCCACACAGACGCGCGCACATGGACGCGCACACCCACACACGGACACGCACGTGCACGCGCACGGACGCCCACACATGCACGCACACGTCCACGCACGGACGCGCGCACATGCATGCAGACGCCCACACGGACACGCGCACATGGACACGCACACCCACACACGGACGCGCGCACATGCATGCGGACGCCCGCACACAGACGCGTGCACACGGACGCGCACACACGCACGCGCGCACCAAACACCCGCCGCCGCCCCGGCTGAGCAGATGGGCGTCACGCCGCAGCCCCGAACCTCAGAGCAGCCCGGTTTCCACTTCCGTCTCCTCCAAGTCAGGACATGCCCTGTCTGCGTGCAGCCTCTCTCAAGGGCGTAGAAGCTTCTGGAAAGTAGAGGAACGCCCAGACGGGGAAAGCGTTTCATTTTTCAAGACACACGACCCGAGTTCCAAGTTCGCCTCGGTTCGCGGCCCTGCAGCTGCTCGCAGGTGTCTCGGCCCGTGTCGGTGGCGTCTGGGCTCCCGCCGCTCCTTTGGGGCCGTGTCCCCCACCCCTGCTCCGTCGTCAGGGCTCCGTGGACGACCAGCCAGCAGGTGCGTGTCCGTGGAGTGTCCCGTGCGCCGCAGGGCCGCCAGCGCGCAACCCCGGGCCCAGCCCGACGTGTGGGCAGCGCCGTGTTTCCACTGATGGAGGGCACGTCCCCAACCCGCCGGCCATCGGCGGCGCTGCCCGGGTGCTGGCTGGCCGCCCAGGCCGTGCAGGGTGGCGGGTCGCCGATGGTGCGACGGGGGACATCGGGATCCACCTGCGGTGACAGCCGAGTCACTGTCCACTCTGTCATTTGGAGGCTCAAACGCTGTGCGTCTATGGGGCACCTGCTGTGCACCCAGCACGTCGTGCACCTCACTTTGGAAGGTGCCTAAGAGGCCGCCTGGCGTCCCAGTCTACAGCCTCCTCTTGCAGCCGAGGAGTCACCATGAGACACAGCACAAGCGACACACGAAGCCACGGTCTAAGTCTATGTGATCAGACGCTCAGCCTGTCACTGACCCACAGAGGTTCGCCGTCGGTCGCTGGGACAGAAGTTTTCCGACGTGTGTGACTTCCATCCTGGACCACTGTGTGTGGCCCATCCTTTCTCTGTCCCTGCACCCTGCGCAGAATTTCTGCCTCTCGGCCTTGGTCCCGCAAACTGTTTCCAGCCACCCTGATCGAACGGTTACGGATCGATTATCTGATAGGCCTGCGTCTATCCATGAGGGGAACATGGGAGGCACGTGGGGAGAATCGGAAAGCGCCAGGCCCCCAGGAGGTGGCTGGCAGGCGATCATCATCCGGCCTCATCCAAGCCCCTGCAGACGTGGGGAGCGCTCGCCGCGTGCTGTTGGAACGTTCTTGCACGACAGGGAAGCCTGCTCCCTGGGGAACTGCGGTCACTGCTGTCGCCCGGCCTGGGGGCTCCTGGCCAGCCCTTCCCGCAGACGCTGCTGGGGAGCAGGGCACCCCGTCCGCACCCTGCGCTGTCCCTGGGGCCTGCCTAGCCCGGCTCTTGGCGTTGGGGGATCTGCGGGGTCATCTGTGCTGAGGCCGCCCCGGCCCCAAGGGAGACAAAGTCCCGTACCCGGATCTGCTGGGCTTTCTCCTTTTTTTTTTAATTTTGAGAGGAGGTGGTGTGAAGTGTGAGGGATACAGTGAAGGTCTCAATCCGGGAGGGGACAGGACAGGTGTCCCGAAGAGCCCCTGCTTGGCGAGAGAGAGGCTCGCGGCTCCAGGGTGGGGGAAAGCCCTCCTTCTGCCCGCCTGCCCGCTGCAGAGGGTCTGGGGAGCAGCCTGCCTCGCTCCCTGGGCCTCGAGCCTTGTTGGGGGGGTCGGGGGACTTTTCTGTGGGGGAGCCCGGGCCTGGCCCCCAGCTGCCCCTGGAGTCACCTCGTTGTCTCCTCTCCTAACCCCCCCCCCCCCCCCCGGCCTTGGCTAATCTGCTCAGAAATCCCTTCCCTTTCTCAAGGATTTCACTCCTTCCCGTTGACCTAGATGCTCAGGGCCTTGCGAGGCAGCCTCCCAGCCCCGGGCCTCGGCCCTGCTGCTCACTGTCCTCTCCCAGATGCCCCGTCGCTGGCCCCGCTCCTTCCTCACTGCCCCCCCCCCCCCCCCCGCTCCACCCACCTTCCTGGCCTTCTGGTCCACACCTCACCTCCCGCGCTTTCCCTCCCGTCGCGGGGGGCAGAGGTGGGGGGTCCCGTGCAGGACCAGCAGGGCTGGGGGGACCCCAGACGGGGCCTCTGGCTGGGAGGTCAGCTCGGGGGCCACCGGATACCTGCCTCCCCTGCCGACCCTCAGTTTCTTGGAGTAAAGCTGTTGGATGGTGACCAAGGCCCTGTTCCCTCTGACCTTCGGACTCCCTTTCTCATTTCCTTTTCTTCTTTCCGTTTTTCGTCTGGTTCTCTCCTGTTGCTCGCCGCAGCCGCCCCTGGGCTCCTTCGCCCCCTGCCTGCCCCGACTCCCTCTGCTGGGTGTGGCCCTCTTCTCGCCCCAGCCTCTGCTGGTGCCCCCGTGTCTGCGCCCACTCTGCCAGCTGGGGGCTGCTGGGGGACAGCAGGTGCAGGGCTGGGGGGCGTGGGGGGGCAGGGGTCGCCGTTCTGTGCCGCCTTCTGTCCGTCTCCTCGGCCTCTGGCTGTGCGACCGGCCTGGCCTCTGCTGTCCTCCCCGCCCCCTCCCGTCAGCGAAGTCCTTGCCGGCCACCTGCCTCTGCTCCCACACCGCCCTCCCCTTGTCCACTGAAGCCAGATTGAAATTCAGGTTTTCAGCAGAACCGTCACCTCGTGCGGCCCCCTCCCTGCTCCCGCTGTCATACCTGCTGCGGCCAGCCCCACTTGGGCTCTCATGCCCTTGTCCTTCCCACCAAACATTCTCTGGGTCCCCTGCCAGGGGCACATTTGCATAGAGCTGTCAGCTCGGGTCTGGCCCAGGTGTCGCCGGGCTGGCAGGACAGAGGGGGCCGCAGGGCCACAGGCACACGGGGGAGGGGGTGTGCGTCCAGCTGCACCTGCCAGTCTCTCAGAGCTCGGGAGCTCAAAATCCTTGCGAGGGGCCTGGGCTGGCAGGTCCCCCGAGGACCGGGGTGGCCGGCCCTCTGCCCTCCGCTTGCCCACTGTGAGTCCAGCAGAGGGGATGTCAGGAGAGTGGACGGGGAACGCCCTGCAGGGGAAGCCGAGGCCGTCCTTCCTTCCCTGTGTGGGGTCACCATCTGAGTCTTGTCCCAAACCCAAGGGCCCCCGCCCCCGGCCGGGAGGAAGCGCCAGGCTGGCCGCAGGTGCACCAGCTCTTCCCCGCGGTCCAAGAGGGACGGGCACGGGGCCGAGTCCTTGGACGGTCAGCAAGGTCTGGCGGAGGCCCCGGGGGAGCAGGTGTTGCCACAGGATCTGAAAGCAGCAGAGCCAGAGGGCCCTGGGGGCCGGCGGCTCACCGTCCTGGCTTGAGGAGGCTGAGGCCCAGAGAAGCGAAGTCCCAGAGTTGGAGGGGCCGGGGCTGCCCACCGCTGCCGTGTGCCCTCCCGGTGCTGGTCCGGGGCCAGGCCCAGCCTCTCTCAGGTTCCTGTCCCTGCTTCTCCGGGGCTGGCCCGATGGCGCAGACCAGGGAACTGCTCTGCGGTCTCTGGGAGGACCAGCCGGCCCCGCGGCCAGCCCTGCGGCCTGTTCAGACGCAGGAAACCAGGCCAGAGTGTGGCCACTTGTAAAATCCCATCTGGTCCCTGGAAAGACTCTCCCTGGGCTGTGCCTTCCCCAGCTTGCATCTGCTTCAGCAGCTTGGCCAGCCCGCTCTGGGGGAGGGAGGGAGGGAGGGAGGGCAGACCGGTTCGGGTGGGGGGGGGCGGGGGGCCGAGTCTGGGCGCCCAGGGCCACTTGCTCGCCTCGGGCAACGAGATGGATCCCACGCAGCAGGGCTGGGGCAGCCGTGGAGGCTTGTCTGGGGCCACATCTGATCTCGCGTCACCTGACGTCTGCTCAGTCGCGCCCGAGGGCACCTGCGCCAGCCTCCTGACCCCGGCTCTCGGCTTGGCAGAGCCTCGGGGGCCACAGCACGTTGTCTGATTCTGGCCTGGACTCGGGCCACGCCAGGTCAGCAGAGCCGCGCCCCCCCCGCACCCCCCTCACCCGCGGCAGCTTCCGTCCAACCGGAGCCACGGCGTGTCCCCCTCCCGCGTGGCCCTGCCTGCCCGCTGCCCACAGCCCCTCCGGCCCTGCCTCCGCCCTCCCCGCCTTCTCTGCTCCTCTGCCCGAAGTGCGAATCCTCCTCTGTCCTCCGCTGTCCCCTCAGCCGGGCCCAGCCGGAGATCGCAGTCCTTTGCTCGGGGAGATGAGCGAGGCCGACAGAGGGGCCTTCCCTGGCTGCTGTGTCGTAGAGCAGGAGGGGCGGGGGGGGGGGCAGCGTGGCAGGAGGAGGGGTGGAGTGTGCAGAGATTTAGTTCCATCTGAGAGCTGTCGGGGCAAATCACAGGCTTCCCTTTGAGCCAGCAGCAAGCTGGAGTACGGAGCGTGGGTTACTACGCGGCTGATAAATCCCGGGAGACAGGGCCCAGCCCCCACCAGCCCCCTCCCGCAGCCTCGTGTGCCTGGCCCCATCCCCCTGCTTCCCGGCTGGCCTGGCAGGCAGCGCTCTGGGGACAGGATGCCGGGGCGTGCGGGGGGCGGTGTGCCCCGGGGGGTGCCCAGGAACACGTGGGCTGCTGTGTTACAGCCGTGCGTGTCCACATGGAGCCTGTGGCGTGTGTCGCAGCATCTGCAGGCATCTCCGCGGCCTGCAGGACGGAGTGAGAGGTCCCTTCTGGTTCCGAATCAGACGTGGACTTCGACCCCTGTGCTCCCTGGGCCCAATGGAAGGGGAGATGACGCAGGGTGGGGGACGGAGGGAGATTGGCCCAGGCCCAAGTCCGCAGAGCCGTGCTGGAGTCCGAGGCGTGAAGTGGGGACCAGCCCCGAACACTGGGTGTCCCCGGGGATGGCACGGGGCCGAGTGCCCCGAGTGCGTGCTAGTCGCTGCCACTCGGTAGTGTCCATACCTTACGTCCCCAGAGCCTCGTTTCCCGTTTGTATAAAGTGGACGGAACAGCCGCCGGCGCAGCTATCGTGATGGTGGACACGTGTGTGACGCGTCCGCCCCATGCCTGGCGCGTAGCTGGACCTTATGATTGGGAGTCACCATCCCTAGGGGCCACTGCCCGGAGTGAAGGGGCGACAGAGGTAAATCAAAGCATCCCTGTCCTCCAGGGGCTCCAGAGGTGGGGGACACAGAGGCGCACACGAGGACCTGAGTCCCAGGCGGGCTCGAGAAGTGCCGCGACCCGAGCCAAGCAGTGCAGGGAGTAGTGGGGCGGGAGCTGGGGGGCAGGTGCTGGGGATGGGGCTTCCGCAGCGACCCTGCCCGGCTCCCGTGGGAGGCACAGAGTGCCCCGCCCCCGCACTCCTCCTTTCTCCCCGGACCGCTCCCTGCCACCCTCCAGCTTCTCCTCAGGTCCCCTTCATGTCCCTCGCCCTCCCGGCCTCTGCGCAGGCTCAGCCTGTGTCGCCGGTCCAGGGTGGCCACCCCCCCAGACCCTCCTGGAGCGGGAGCCATGCCTGGGCCCTGGGTGGGAGGCGCGCACCCTGGGGGCTCCGAGGCCTCGGGGCCATGGCTGTGTCCTCGCCAGGCCAGCTGGGCCACTGGGACCGGCTCCTCAAGCCTCTGTGACCCGGAGGGTGTCCCCAGGACCTCCTCCTTCATCTGCCCTCGCGGCGATGCCCCAGCTGGTGACCCTCACGGCTCACTTTCTAGGCTCTTCCTCAGCCATCCCATCGTGGCGTGGGGTCCCCGGGTATGGGCTCCCCTCCTTATCCCAGCTCGGCCCTGCGCTGCCTCCCCCGGGGAGCCTCTCGGGACTGACTATGTGCCCTGCCCCAATCCCAGGGAGACCCCCGACCCAATGGCCCCAACCAGGAGCAGGTTTTACGCGCAGGCCCCGGCGTCTGTGCTGGGGCTCCCAGGCCACCCCGCACCCGCAGGACCCTAACTGCCGCCGTGAGCGTGAGTGGGCACACACGGCCCGCCCTGCCCTGCGAGCTCCCCCCGCCTCTGCCCGCCAGGGCCTCCCCTCCTTTCCGCCGCAGGGGCGGCTGCTGCGTGCTCCCCGCGGACAGAGCCGCTTCCTGGTGCTTTCTGGGGACTCCCCCTGGAGATGGGGGTCCGGGCCCCGCAGGGAAGCCGGGAATGAGGCCCAGCCCTGGCCCTGGGCAGGCTCAGCCGGGGAAGGAGAACCGCGGGCGTGGGGCGCAGCTCCAGGCGCAGTAGAGGGGCACAGGGCGTGAGGGAACCGAGTAACAAGGGGGGCGATGCGGGGAGTGATCACGAGGCTGCGCTCTGGCCGCTCTCCGCCATCTCGGCACCTGCCCAACCTCCGAGGCCCAGCCGTGGGCACCCGGTGGGCACGGGTCTGCGGAGATGCCCGTGGATGCCGCCCCCGCGGTGGAGACGCTGCCCCGCCTGGCCGTTGGTGCAGCAGGCAAGCTGGACGTCAGATGTCCAGGGAGACTCGGGGCGGAGACGGCCGGCCCTGACCCTGGCATGCGGAGCCCCCCCGCCCTGCAGCTGCGGTCTCCCCGAGACAGAGATGTGGGTGCAGTCTGTTCCCGTTTGGGACAGAAGTGCAGACCGAGGGCACCCGCTGTGCGTGGCCTAGGACCTTGGGACCCTCAATCCAGGAGGGCTTCCGGGAAGAAGGGGATGTGGGGCCGGTTTGGAAAGAAGGGGAGACACGGCGCTGGAGGAGGAGGCAGCAGGGAGGGGGACGCAGCCTGGGGCCCACGTGGGGGGCTTGGTGGGAGGTCTGCGGCGTGGAGAGGCCCCCAGAGGGTTGGGTGCGGGGACTCGTGAGCGCACAGGGAAGAGGCGGGAGGAGCCCCCTGAGCTCTCAGCAGTGATGGGCAGTGACAGGCGGACGAGCTGGGGACCCCGGCCCCCCCTCCTGCGGCGCCTGGGGGAGCCGCCAGCAACCCAGGCCGCGCTCCACTCGGGCTCTGCAATTAAAGGCAATTACTGTGCAGCTCTCGGCTCCGCTCCCGCCGCGGCCGTGGGGCTCCACCGAGGGGAGCAGAACAGTCATACGCGCTGGGCTCCCATGGGGTGGGGCGGGGCGGGGGCACGCGGACACCCCCCTACCCTGGAGTCGGGGCAGGCGCAGAGAAGCAGGCTCGGGGTCCGCGCCCTGGACACTGCGCAGACACCCTCAGGTGGGCCCTCGGGGGGGGTGGTTCTTGGGGTGGGTCCCTGGGATGCATCCTGGGGTGGGCCCTTGGGGTGTGCCCTTGGAGCGCGTCCTCAGAGGGGTCCTTGGGATGTGTTCTAGGGGTGTGTCCTCGGGGTGTCTTTGGGGTGCATCCTCAAGTGGGTCCTAGGGGTGCATCCTCAGGTGGGTCTTCAGGGTGCGTCCTTGGGGCACGTCGTCGGGTGGGTCCTCGGGGTGCGTCCTCGGGGTGGGTCCTCAGGGTGCATCCTCTGCTGGCCCATGGAGCCGCTCACATGTGTGCCTGGTGGCGGCTCACTCAATACACCCGGTGGGGGCAGGGTACAGAGCCCAGCTGTGCCCCAGGATGGCCAGCGGTGCTGTACCAGGACGCAGCTGGCACCTGCAAAGGGGTGGGGGCGGGGGTGGGAGCGGGGGGGGGGCGGTGAGACGACCCAGGCCCGGATGGGAGGACCGAGGCTCAGGCTCATGTCCCCACTCTGACCCTGTCCCCCCTGTGCTGGCCTCGGCATCCCCCCATCCCCCTTGCCCTGACCCCAGCGTGTCGCCCCACCCCCGCCCTGGCCTCGGCATCCCCCTGTCCCCCTCATCCCGTCCCCCTCGTCCTGGCCGCAGCATCCCCCCACCCGTCCCCCTTGCCCAGGCCCCGGCATCCCCCCGTCCCCCTCGCCTCGGCCCCAGTGTCCTGTCTGTACCCCACACGGCGGGACTCGCCTGGGCCCGACCCTTTACATAACAGGGCACCGCAGTCTGCGATGGCCAAGAGCCTCCGCTCCCAGGACATTCCCAGGGGCAAGCAGGGAGGGGGCTCTGGGGTGAGCAGGACCTAGGGGAGGGGCCGGGCGGGCAGGGGGCCTGGGAGGGTGGCCTGTGGTGCAGCCCCCTCCCCCCACGTGTCCTTACCCGGTGCCCGTTTGGCCTTGCCAGGGACCCAGACCCGCTTCAGCCAGGAGCCGGCCGACCAGACGGTGGTGGCGGGCCAGCGGGCCGTGCTCCCCTGCGTGCTGCTCAACTACTCGGGCATCGTGCAATGGACCAAGGACGGGCTGGCGCTGGGCATGGGCCAGGGCCTCAAAGGTGAGTGGGCTCCCGCCGGCCCAGCGTCCACACGCCCCCTCCCCGTGCTCCCGCTGTGTGTCCCAGCCTCCACCCTGCCCCCCACCCCAAGCACTGCCCTTGGTCCTGGCTGCCGCCGGGCACAGAGAGGGCAGCAGGAAGCCTGAGACCCGGAGGGAAACCCAGAGACCTGTAGGTAGAAGAGCTTCAGGCAGACGGACGCCAGGGAGGCGCTCCAGGCAGACGGAGGGGAGGCTGTGGTCCCGGGGGCGGGGAGCACAGCCACCGTCCCCCGGAGGAGCCTGCTGCCCTCGGGCACCCTCTGGGCAGGGTCCTTGCCCTGCATCCTGTGGGCAGGGGTGCGTAGGATGGGGGTTGTGCGGGACAGCCGCCTCTCCTCTCCGGGCCTCAACTCACCCCGGTGTCCGAGGAACCCCTGTGAGCGTTGAGCCCATGCCCCACTGGGACCTCCTCCTCTTCCTCGTCCAGGATGGCGGGGTCACGGGCCGGGACAGGAAGTGGGGACGGGAAGTGAGGGGCTCACCTCCCCACCGTGTCCCCGCAGCGTGGCCGCGGTACCGGGTCGTGGGCTCCGCAGACGCTGGCCAGTACAACCTGGAGATCACGGACGCCGAGCTGTCCGACGACGCGTCCTACGAGTGCCAGGCAACGGAGGCCGCCCTGCGCTCGCGGCGGGCCAAGCTCACCGTGCTGAGTAAGGCCCCGGCCCCCACCGGCCCTGACCCCGCCCCGGCCTCCTCCTGGCCTCGCGCTGCCCCCGGAGCCCCCAGCCGTCCCTAAACCCCCCCAGCGCCACGTCCAGTAGGAGGGAGCGGGGCGGGCGCCTGGGCCCCGGGTGGGTGCGTGAGGTGGCCTTGGCCGGCTGGGCTGGGCTCCACCCGGGGGACACGTGGCTCCCTGGGGCCCGGCCTTGCTGCCCCGGGGTTGCTCCGGGCCCCCCAGTCCAGCCCAGTAACTGACCCGGGGCTGTTTGCCCCCCTCACCAGGTCCCCAGGCCCCTGACCCCCTCCCCGGCCCTGAGATTCCCCTGGGGTGAGCCGGGGGCTGAGAGCTGGGGTCCTACTGCCTGAACAGATGTCTCTCCTGGGGGGATCCCGGCCGGTGGCATAGTGGGGGGTGGCCACGACACGCCCCCTGGCACCCGCCTCTACAGGGCTTGTTTCTGCCCACGACGCCCCCTTTGTCCTCCGGCTGCCCCATTCCTTTCTGTCCTGCTCCCTCTCTTCCCTCCGGTCGCCTGGAATCTGTGACCCGGGATGAGCCCCTGGAAGGGTGGGAGGGGGACAGGCTGACGGGTGGGCAGGGGTGGAGAGAGGGCCACAGGACGTGGTCCTGTGTCGGGGTCCGGAGAGCTGGGCCCTGCAGAGGTCACGACCCTGGGGTGTCCCCAGGTGGCCTGGTGACCCCACGTGAGGCCCGTGGTGTAGCCACAGAGGCTGGACGGAGCCCACGCGCAGCCCTCGGGCACCTCGCTCAGCCCCCGCGGGCACCGGCCCTGTGTGTCGCGTCCGTGCTCCCTATTTGACCTCACGGCACCGCCCCTGGGAGAGGGTTCCTGTTACTTTTTAAAATTTTACAAACAGGACAATGGAGGCCGCGGATGCGTGTCCATGTTAACACGCACGTTTGTCACAAATCATAAAAATGTTTTTGCGAACCGGCATCCCCGTGCACGCGTGCCTCTAGCTGGCGGTGGGGCAGGCGCTTTAGCGGCCCCGTTTTCCTTTGCGCAGACTCGGAGAGGCAGATGGCTCAGGACCGGGCCGGGTGGACCCCGCGTGGGGTCTGTGTCCACTCCGGCCTCCCCACGCTGTCTCCGTGCGTGCACCCGCTGGCCTGGGACCAGGTGCTCCCGGGAGGAGGAGCCCGGGCCTCGGCGCACAGTCGGGCTCGTGTGAGCTGTACAGGCAGCCCGGGCATGTGGGACACGGTCGGGCCAGCACCATCCCCACCTCCCCAGAGCCCCCAGGCTGGGCACGGCTGTGCCCGGACCCCAGGGCCTCCCCAGGTCCCCTGACAGGTGTGGAGATGGGCCAGGCTTGAGGCCAGGGCAGCCTGCGTGGAGAGCCGCTCCTGCGGGCCCGAGTGCAGGGTGGCGCAGGTGGGCCCAGGTGGGCGCAGGTGGGCGCAGGTGGGCCCCTTCCAGGGCTCCTTCCCGGGAGCCCCGCCCCCGCCGGCCTGCAGGGGCCTCCCGGCTCCCGAAGCACGTCGCACGGAGCCCCTCCAGGCCCGGCCAACACTGGGCGCACCCGGAGATTATCCCCGAAGCCCTGCCTGTGTGTGTTCCGCCCCTCGCTCGTTGGTTGGGTGGGCTGGGATCCCCGGGGACCGGCTGCCGCCCGCCCTGGCAGCCGGGCTTTCAGGGCAAGGAGCGGCCATACCTCCAAGGAGCCTGTAATCCGATCGCCCGGGCTTCAGGGGCCTGTGGGGATAGGGCAGGGGGGCCTCCTGTTTCTTGGCATCGGAAATCTGAGCCAGCCAGTCCCTCCTGCGGTCAGCCGGGGCCTACTGTGCACCGTCGGTAGGCGCCTGGGGACAGCAGCCCTGGCGGGGCGGGGGCCGCACAGTCACCTTGTGCCCCCAACACAAGGTAGGTGAGGTGCTCAGAGCACCCGCCTGGGAACCGCTGACAGGTGGCTGTGGTGGGATGGCCCCTGCAGCAGGTGGGGGGGACGGCAGGGGACAACAGAGGTTCAGGTGAGCCAGTGCAGGGAGGCTGAGGATCCTGGGACGGGGCGGCAGGGGGGACAGCAGAGGTGCAGGTAGAGCCAGTGCCGGGAGGCTGGGGAGCCTGGACCGTGAGGGGGATGCTCGGTGGCCTCACAGGTGTCTGGCAGGGCGCTGGCCCGCTCTCACTCCGCTGCAGGAAATCACCCGCTGGTGGGGATGGCTGTGTCGCTGGGTGGGGGGTGGGGGATGCTGGCAGTGCACCAGGCGCCAGCCTGCAGGTGGCTCAGGGCCAGCCCAAGGACGGGGCCCACGGGGTGGGACGCAGGAGGACGCTCCTCCGCTTCCCCGGGTTGAGGCCAAGCCCCCTGTGCACCGTGCGGGCTGTGCACGGACAGGGGCGGGGGGCGCAAGGGGTCCATGCTGGTGGCCTGGCCCGAAGCCCCTGGGAGCGAGCGGTACAGTGATTGTGAGTGGGGGGAGCCAGCCCCCGCCAGGGGCTGGCTGCAGAGGCAGGGACGGCACCGGGCAGGGGCTCTGTCGGCCACACCCCAACTTGGCTCTGCTCGCCCCGCAGTCCCCCCCGAGGACACCAGGATCGACGGCGGCCCCGTGCTCCTGCTGCAGGCCGGCACCCCGCACAACCTCACCTGCCGAGCCTTCAACGCCAAGCCGGCCGCCACCATCATCTGGTTCCGGGACGGGACGCAGCAGGAGGGCGCCGTGGCCAGCACGGTGAGGCCTGCTGCCCCCCAGGCCTTCGGCCCCTCCACCCAAGGGGTGTCGGGAGGCGGGCGCTCCTTCCCGCACACAAGGAGGGACACACGGGCCAGAGCTGGGCAGGATGGACGGACGCGTGCGCTGGGAGGTCCTGAGGGCTGGGGTGGCCGCCAAGGCTTTGCAGAGGGGGCAGGTGCACGTGGAGGAGCCGCGGGGGCTGCCGGACACACGGCGTAGGCCCCGGGGTGGCGGGGCACGGGGGCCACGGTCAGCCGCCCGGTGCGGACACCTCGCAGCCTCGCACTTGGGACTCTGCGGGGTCCGGGAGGATGGTGCACGGAACCCGCTGCGCTTTTTGTCCAGTTTCTCTGGATGCTGATGAGCAAGGAGCAGAGCAGAGCCGGGCCCGGGGGCGGGGGGGGGGGGCAGGGGCGGGCCGGCTGAACCCCCGTTGAAGCTCACGGCCCGGCCGTCCCGATGGCAGCCTAGGCGGCCTGTGGCCTGACCCTGTGCCCCCCCGTGTCCCCAGGAACTGCTGAAGGATGGCAAGAGAGAGACCACTGTCAGCCAGCTGCTCATTAACCCCACAGACCTGGACATCGGGCGCGTGTTCACCTGCCGCAGTGTGAACGAGGCCGTCCCGACCGGCAAGGAGACCTCCATCGAGCTGGACGTGCACCGTGAGCGGGCATCCTGGGCGGGGAGCACCCAGGGGGCCCCGGGACCTGGCCCGCACCACATGCAGCCCAGCCCGTGACCCAGGCTGTGACCTAGTCTCTCTGAGCCTTAGTTTCCAATTCTGTAAACCTGAAGAGGCTTAAAACCCAGGCCTGCAGGGTCTTCCCTGAGACTCCAAACTAAAAGCAATCTGGGGGGCAAAATGGGAGCGCACGTCATCATGGTGGTTTCCTTAACCACGTGCGGGGGCGAGGTTTTGCCGGGACCCTGCGGGGTCGCGTGGGAAAGGCGCTTCCTCGGAGCTAGAACGCTACAGGGTCCGGTTCCCGGCTCTCCGCCCAGTGGGGATGCCCGGGCCATGTGTTGGGAAGAGAAGGAAAGATCCTCCGTGTTCCGTTTGCAGACCCTCCCACGGTGACCCTGTCCATTGAGCCACAGACAGTGCAGGAGGGCGAGCATGTCGTCTTCACATGCCAGGCCACGGCCAACCCCGAGATCCTGGGCTACAGGTGCACAGCGGGTGGGGGGGGGCGGGAGCTCCTGGGGCCTGGGCTGGGGCTGGGGGGAGCCGGGGGGGCCCAGCCCTGAGCTCCACGCTGTGTTGCCCTCCCCCCAGGTGGGCCAAGGGCGGATTCGTGATCGAGGACGCCCACGAGAGTCGCTACGAGACCAACGTGGACTATTCCTTCTTCACGGAGCCGGTGTCCTGTGAGGTCCACAACAAAGTGGGCAGCACCAACGTCAGCACCTTGGTGAACGTGCACTGTGAGTGGCCGCGGGGGCCTCGGCAGGCTCCGGGGGGTCAAGGGCGCCGTGGGGCCGGGGGCCGGGGCAGCAGAGGGGCAGAGGACAGCGCCCACGGGCCCCCGACGACGCTGAGATCCTCGCCCGGGCTCCTCTCTGTGCAGTTGCCCCCCGGATCGTCGTGGACCCCAAGCCCACGACCACGGACATCGGCTCCGACGTGACGCTCACTTGCGTCTGGGTGGGCAATCCCCCCCTCACCCTCACCTGGACCAAAAAGGATTCAAACATGGTAAGACGCTTGCTGCCCGACCCGGGCACCCGGAGCAAGGAGTCGGTCGCAGATGGGACGGCGGGGTATGGTGGGGACAGGCCACAGCCAGGCGTGTCGAGGGCCCCGGGACGTGGAAGCCGGTGCTCGCCATCGAGACCCGCTTCTCCTGGCAGCGCAGCTGGACGGTTCCGTGGCGGTGGGGGGCGGTGGAGGGGCTTCCGCGGACGGGGTGGAGCCCTCCGGACTCCGGAGGGCGGGAAGCACGGACTGCACGGGCCAGAGCCGTGGGGAGAGGGATTTCAGGGGGGAAGCCGCCTACCATGTTTGGCAGGGAAAGCCCTAAGAAGGGGTGTCAGGGAGGCTGCGTCCTCAGGGGAATCACCGAGCCACCGGCCGCTGTGCCCCCATCAGCCCAGGCCCCTGAGATGGCGGGCGTCGGCGCGGCTCCGTTTGGGGTCGGGGGATGCGCCCTTTGCCCTTCCGGGAATTCACTTGTGGCCCTTCCTGCTTTCTCTCCACTGCGTCCAATGCGGGGCCCCCCTCGCACCCAGGGGCCCAGGCCTCCTGGCTCCCCACCCGAGGCTGCTCTCTCTGCCCAGGTCCTGAGTAACAGCAACCAGCTGCTGTTGAAGTCCGTGACCCAGGCCGATGCCGGCACCTACACCTGCCGCGCCATCGTGCCTCGGATCGGCGTGGCCGAGAGGGAGGTGCCCCTCTACGTGAACGGTGAGCGGCCTGCGGGGCGGCCCGTCCCCCGCCCCCCTGCCCCGGCACGCCCCGGCCCTGACCGCGTTCTCTTGTTCGCAGGGCCGCCCATCATCTCCAGCGAGGCGGTGCAGTACGCTGTCAGGGGCGACGGCGGCAAGGTGGAGTGCTTCATCGGGAGCACTCCGCCCCCCGACCGCATCGTGAGTCCCCCCCCACCCCGGTCGTGACCCTGAGCCGCTATGAGCACTCCCCAGCCCCTTTGGGTCCTCAGCAGCCGGGGCAGGCTCCCTGGCGGAGGGTGTGCGGGCGTGTGCAGCAACAGGTGCAGGAGGCCGGCACCGGCCACCTGCCCCTCCTGCCTCCCCCCGCCCCCTCGTCCCCACACCACGCGCCATTAAGTCTTCCCGTGACCATTAGCCGTCGAGGCCCTCATCACAGTTAACGGCCGTTCGGCTAACTCCGCGGCTGCCCGGGGACACTTCATTACCACGGCCGCGCGGCGCACGGCTCCCCGGGGCCTTCTCCATGGAGTTAGGAAGATCGATCCTGGAAGGGAGCCAGCGCTCGGCCACCGCCCCTCACCCCTCGGCTGCACTGGAGGGGCCCTGGGGGAGGGGCCGCTGCTGCGTGGGGTGGGGGAGCCTGGATGGCTCCCACCTGGGTTGGCCGAGGGGGAGGCTGGGACTGCTCCACGGTCAGTGAGCCTCTCAGACCACAGACCCGGAGCCTGGGCCTGTCATGCTGTAGGCGAGGACGGGGGGCCACACGGGGGCCGGACATCGGGGCTGCCAGACGTCGGTGCATTGGCCTGGCCGTATCTGCCTTCACGGGATTGCTATGAACACGGGGCTTCCCGGACCCCTCTGGAGGCTCATATTTCAGAATTAGGGCCCGGGTATCTGCATGCTGGAGTGTCCCCAGGTGTGTCTGAGCGCTTCCAACTCCCCGGCATGCCGGGAGCCAATTTTTCTTACGCTGGAGACCCCGTGCCGTGGTTAGAGGCAGCAGCTGTGACGAGTTTGCTGCAAGGCTGGACGCCTGTAGGGCACGCAGGACACGCAGGACGAGGGTGCCCTGAGGGTGCCCTTCCTTATTACCCCCTGCCCTCCCCCCCCAGGCCTGGGCATGGAAGGAGAACTTCCTGGAGGTGGGGACCCTGGAGCGCTACACGGTGGAACGGACCAACTCAGGCAGCGGGGTGCTGTCCACCCTCACCATCAACAACGTCATGGAGGCCGACTTTCAGACCCACTACAACTGCACGGCCTGGAACAGCTTTGGGCCGGGCACGGCCATCATCCAGCTGGAAGAGCGAGGTGACCGTGGCCAGGGTGTGGGCAGCTGGGGTCCTGCTCCCTGGCCTCTCCCCCGGCAGGCCTCGTGGGGAGCAGCTCTCTGGGGCCTGCATGGGGCCCAGCTGGGGAAACCCGCTCCCAAGCGGTGGGGCCACGGGGTGGGGAAGGACGGCAGGCCCACGGGCAGGCGTGGGGCAGGGCCCCGACCCCGATGCCAATGGAGCGCGTGGGGCTCGGCCTGCGGGTCCTCGCGAGCCGCTGTCCTCACCCCAGCCCTCCCTTCCTCTGCAGAAGTGCTGCCCGTGGGCGTCATCGCGGGGGCCACCATCGGCGCAGGCATCCTGCTCACCTTCTTCTTCATCGCCCTGGTGTTCTTCCTCTACCGCCGCCGCAAAGGCAGTGAGTACGGTCCCCGCCCACCCCGTGCCCACAACGGGCAGGCCCAGGCGCCCCGGGGTGAGCCGCAGAGGCTGGCGGAGCATCCAGGCTGCCCCTCCCTGTCCAGGCCGCAAGGACGTGACCCTGCGGAAGCTGGACATCAAGGTGGAGACCGTGAACCGCGAGCCGCTCACGATGCATTCCGACCGGGAGGATGACACTGCCAGCGTGTCCACTGCCACTCGGGTCATGAAGGCCATCTACTCGGTGAGGGCCCCTGCCTCCCGGCCCACTCCCCTCTTCCCGCTCTTGGGACCCCCGGCCCCCGGCTCTACTGACCTTCTCCCCCACGTCCCTTCCTGGGCCGGCCTTGGTCCCATGTACACACGTACGTGTGCTCACACGTGCTCCACATGTACACGCAGCTGCACAGACGCTCGTGCACACATGCATGTGCGCACATCCTCCCCTGGCTGGTTTCCCAGTAGCAGAGGACCTGCAGGCCACACCCTCCATAGGCTGCACTTGGCCCTTCCCATGCAGTCAGAGTTGGAAACGCCCGGAAGTTTTCTGGTCCAGCTGCCGGGCAGCTCAGACAGGGGCTGTCCCAGGGAGGGGCAGTGACACGCCCGGAGTCACACTGTGCGTCAGCCACAAAGCTGGCACCAGCTCCGGTCTCTGCCCCCACGGGCCCCAGAGCCTCTGCTGCACTCGCACCCAGCACCCGGTCTGCCCGTGACCCCAGACTCCACGTCACCCCCCCACCCCCCCACCCCCCCGCCCCACAGCCAGGGGCCCCAGGGCGCGGGGCTGGGCGGCACAGGGCGAGTCCCCAGTCCTGACGTCCACCCCTGCGGCTCCGCAGTCCTTCAAGGATGACGTGGACCTGAAGCAGGACCTGCGCTGCGACGCCATGGACACGCGGGAGGAGTATGAGATGAAGGTGCGGGGGCGGAGGGGGGGAGGGGCGCGGGCTCCCTGGAGGAGAAGGTGCGCACAGTGGGGGGGGATTTGGGGAGGGGGCGCAGGCTCCCCGGAGGTGAGGTGCGCGCATTGGGAGGGCCTGGGGGGGGCCTGGGGAGGTGAGGTTCATGCATTGTGGGTGCTGGGGAGGGGCGCGGGCTCCGGGGACATGAAGGTGCGTGCAGTGGGGGCGGGGTCTGGGGAGGGGTCGTGGCTCTCCAGGGAGATGAAGGTGCGCGCATTGGGGGCGCCTGGGGAGGGGGCGCGGGCTCCGGGGACGTGAAGGTGTGCACGGTGGGGGGCGCCTGGGGCGGGGCGCGGGCTCCCGGAGGGGGGGGCAGGTGCTCGGCTCCCGCGCCTCCACCGCGCCCGCCTCGCCCGCAGGACCCCACCAACGGCTACTACAACGTGCGCGCCCACGAGGACCGGCCTGCGTCCCGGGCCGTGCTCTACGCCGACTACCGCGCCCCGGGGCCCGCGCGCTTCGACGGGCGCCCCGCCTCCCGCCTGTCGCACTCGAGCGGCTACGCGCAGCTCAGCTCCTACAGCCGCGCCCCCGCGTCCGACTTCGGGCCGGAGCCCCCCGCCGCCGGGCCCCCCAACCCCGCGGGCGCCGACGGGGCGGGCGCGCTGTCCTACGAGAACTACGACAAGTTCGGCCCGCACCCGTTCCCCGCGGCGGCCGGCTTCCCGGGCTACCGGCTGGGCTACCCGCAGGCGCCGGCCGGGCTGGAGCGGACCCCGTTCGAGGCCTACGACCCCATCGGCAAGTACGCGACGGCCACGCGCTTCTCCTACACGTCGCAGCACTCGGACTTCGGGCAGCGCTTCCAGCAGCGCATGCAGACGCACGTGTAGGCGCGCGCCCGGCCGCAGCCCTGGCCTTCGGGGAGCGGGTCTCCCGGAAACACCCCGTCCCGAGGATGGTGCTCCGCAAGCCCCGGCCTCCCGGGCCTGCCCTTCCCTCTTCTTCGGGAGGACGTGTCTCCTCCGACCTGTGCCCTCGCCCTGCGCCGGCGCGGCCCCGGGGAGCCAGGTGCTGGGGCGCGCGGGGCCCCGAGTGCGCGGGGGGCGCGCGCACAGGTGGTGGAAAGGCGGTGGCCCGGCCAGGCCCTCTCAGTCCCCTCCCGGGCTGCAGCAGGGACCTCGGGTCAGCGGGTGCGGGTTAGCGGGTGCGCCCCAGCTCGCCTCCAGCCCTCTCCAGCTGCCACCCGCGCGCCCGTGGGGAGACCTGCGCCTCGGCCTGCAGAGGATCCAGATTTCTCCAGTAGCTGCTTTTTTCCCGTCCGTGTAGAACCAGCCGGTTAGATGGGGGGCGGCCCGGGAGGGGGGCACCGGGTGCTGACAGCCAGCTCCCCCCGGGACCCCTCTGCCCGAACCCCTTCCCACGCCGACGCCCGCATCCCGGCTTCAACTCTGGGGCCTGTGCCGGCGGGTGGCGTCGGGGTGGGATTCCACAGGCTAGGTTTCAAAGACAACAACAACAAAAAAAAAACAATGAAAACCTCATTAGGGGAGGCAAAATAAAAGCTGTAGGGAGTCCCCCCTGCCCCCTGCACAGAGCCCCAATGGGAGGGAAAGGGGGCACCCGTTCTCCGCCAGATTCCCAGCACCGTCCATTTACTCTGAATTTCCAAGCACTTTGAATCCATTTTTAAACATTCAGGTGGTAAGACCTGTCCGGAGGCTGTGACAGGCTCGGGGAGGGGCCCGGCCCTCAGACCCGCCGTCCCGCCGCTGCCGCTGGGCAGGGAGGCTGCCACTCGGGGGCACGGGCCGCAGTGTCCAGAGACAGCTTTGGGTTTGTTGTTGAGTGTCTTTTTTTTTTTTTTAATTTTTGTTTCTTGGACCAATCAGATTCTCCTTTCACTTCCAGTGCCTTGAGTGTCCAGCTTCGGTCGAGGGCCCGGTGTGGGGGGCCACAGGGGACGGGTATCGCCAGCCCCAGACGCGCCGTCAGGTGTCGGTGGGAAAGGGGCCTGGAGGGGAGGGGAGGGCCGCCCCGGGCAGGTGACGCGGGAGGGCACTGCAGGCAGTCACGCCCATGCTGTCCCCACACGCACATTCCACGCGGCCATTCCCAGCCACCACCTCTGACCAAAGAGAACTGTGCCCCCACCCGGGCTCCCTGGCACCCGCGTGCCCTCTCTCATGGTCATCACTCATTAGTCCTGTTTGCTTTAATAACTTACATGCTCATCAGCCACGGGCCATCGCCACCCTTGCAGATGGGTCTGCGGGGTGACATTCCTCACCCGCCCTGGGAGGGACGGACCGGCTAATGCCCAGCCTGTGGGCTGCCCCTGTGCACCCCCCCCCCCCCGCAGCCACAGGGGCTCCAGCTGTGCCCGCCCCTCCCCCGGGAGCTGGCCCTCCCTCAGCGTCCCCCTGGGCGAACCCGGGATAGGCCTGGGAAGGGTGCAGGTTCCCGTGCGGGTGGATTCCTGCCTGGCCTGACGGTCGTCGCAGAAACAAGCTGCGCGCAGCCCGGCCCACTCACCTCTGAACACCACGATGGCTTTTTTAAACACGAGCGTCCCAGAAACTGTTCATTTGGACTTGGGGTTTGGCCACGTTGTGACTCCTCCCTTTCTGTGTCAGCGCTGGGCCCACTTGGCCGAAACAATGACATGGAGGCGCCCGGGGTCGCTAGCCGCTGGCCACCTCAGCTGACGGCTTGGGGACCGTGGGTTTCCAGACGCCTGTGAGCGGAGCCTCTTCCCCGCTCTGGGCACGGCTCGGGGGACCCCAGCGCCCCAGTCCCTCCCCGCCCCCTGGTCTGATGGAGGGCTGCCATCCTGGTCGTGCTGTTCGTTTGGGGAGGTGGAGGCCCAGCGCCAGGGTGGGGATTGGGGGGCAGTACACCAGCAGGGCGGGGGCGCAGGAGGGGCTCCTCTGGGAGGGCGCTTTGGCTGTGGGCGTCTGGTTGGACGTGTGGGGGACGCGCGCCTGCAGGATGTCCTGGGGGCCGCAAGCCAGGCCTCGGTGAGGTGGGCCTGGGGCGACCTCTGGCTCCCGCCTGACTCCTGTGTGTGGCCAGGCCAGGGCATGGGCTGTGTCCCCCGGTGTCCAGCTCCGGGCAGCCTGGACCGAGGGGAAGGGCCGCAGCCTCCCTCGCTGGGCGTGGAGAAGCCAGAGTGCCCCCAGCACACGGGGAGGTGAGCGCGCTGTCCCCTCTGTGCAGCTGGGAGACCCAGGAGGGCGGAGCGTTGTGACACAGACTCCGAATGTCCCAGAGGCGGGTGTGACTTGGGGAGCCACGGGGGCTGCCCTGGTGGGGGCCCAGCCCCAGGGTGGTGGTGAGCTCAGGCAGGAGCCCGCAGGGCCGGGGCGCCCTGCCTGGGGAGGGAAGGTCAGCTTGACCCGCCTGCGGGCCCCCCCCTGCACCCCTCTTGCCCCACACATTGAGGGGCACATCCGGGACAGAGCCCCCGTGCCCTCTGCTCTGTGTGGCCCTGTGCTCCTCAGGATGGAGCCAGGTGGGCTGTGGGGACCCCTGCCCCTGCATGTCCAGGCCCGGCCCTGGCTCCCCACGGCTGCCCTGTCCGTGCTGCGTTCCTCCGCGGGCCCTTCCCGTTAGGAAGTCACGGCGCATGGGGCCGGCGGGGAGCCGGGGACACTCCCGCAAGCACCAGGTGACAGTGCTGGGACAGGCGTGTTTCTGTTAAGAAGCTACAAAGCTCGACTTAGCTCCCCCCTCCTTGGTTCCCCCCACGGCACCTGCTTGCCTGGCTTCCCTGTGCCGCCTTGGGCTCCCTCCGCTAGGTGCACAGCCAGGTGCGCGGGACCAGGTGCTTGGCCAGGTGCGCGGGACCAGGTGCGTGGGACCAGGTGTCCGGCCAGGTGCATGGGGCCAGATGCGCGGCCAGGTGCGCGTGGGGGCAGGGCGGGGTCAGGCCCACCGAGCATCACTGTGAGGGGGCTCCAGGCCCCGTCCCTGGAGAAACCATTGCTGCGCAGCAGTCACAGGCCATATGGGCGGCTCTGGTACAAGCCTGCCCTGAAAAATAATAACGGTAATAATAATAATAATGTTAGTAGCTCCGTTTGCGTAGAACTGTCACATTCCCGCCAGCCTCCTGCCCCTGCCCCTGGCCTCCCGCCCGCCGCGACCGCTGGCCTTCGTCGGGGCGGTGGGCCTGCGGCCTTCTACCTGTGTCTGGGGGTCAGGTGCTGCCCCCGCCCCTGGGAACACCCCCACCGGGGACGGAGCAGCCGAGCGGCCGTGCAGTCCCCCTGGGCGCCGCCTGGTAGCGGCCAGACCCGGGGTGGGGGCACCCCGTTCGCCAGGAGGGGGGCCGCGCTCTCTGCCCCGACCAGCCTGGGGTCACGGCCTTCACTCCTGGCTCTGGCTGCGTTTTGTTCTCCCGAACCCCAATAATAAACGGATCCATGATGATGATTAAGAGAAGAGAGAAAAGAATATTATTTTTGTTAGGACAGACCATCGTAGGTTTTTAGCAACGTGTGTCTGTGTGCCCTCACGCCTTTTCCTACTCTGTTTTCATTTTCCTTTTTTTTAAATATTATGTACTATATTTTTAGTCTCAAACACACTATATATTATATATATTTAATTTTTTTATATATATAAATATAAATGTTTTAAAAAGTACCATGTTTTGTGTCCTTTAAGGCATGGGCAGCTCTGGTTACTTAAAGGCTGGGAGTGATGGGGTCACACTCGGGGGGATTTGGTCCTTGGGGTTGCGCTTGCAGGGACGGTCTGCTCGCGTCCCCTCCAGGCGCTGACTTGGGGTGCGGTGCCGCAGGGCCCTGAGGCCGGGGGGTGGAGGGGTGCGGGGCGCCAACAGTGGGAGGCTCCAGCCGCCACAACCCCGCGCCCGAAAAGCCGTTGCCTCTTCCACTCCTGGGGCAGGAAAGGGGGCGACGGGGCCTGGAGTCCGGATCCCAAAGGAGCCAGGAGGCGGGGGAGCCAGACCGTTTCCAGTTATTAAGGTGCAGATGTCCCGAGCGGGGGACGGAGCGGGTGTCGTGGATGGCACGGCCATTCCGCCGACAAATCCGAAATCCCAGGGTGCGGTGGCCTCCGAAAGGATTTCGCTCTGACCGTTGCACAAGCGTGTTTGAGGCGCACCAGGAGAAAAGGCTGTGTTCAGATGATGCTTTCGAAAGCCATAAATCTCCAGAGACACGCGAGGCCTTGTGGTCTGCATCACGCATGGGACAGCCAAGCAAAGTAGCACTGGCCCGCGGCGGCCACTCTGCGTGCCGGGGACACGGACGCACAGACGGAGGTGGCGCAGCTGAGCCGCACGCACAGGTGAGGCAACCCTTTCCGAGCAGGTTGGAGGTGACGTGCGGAGGCCCCGCTGAGGCAGGGCTGGCGCCGCGGGAGCCGTGGGGAGAGGCGGCGGGTGGGAATGAGAGGCCGGGGGCCACGGGGGGGAAGCAGGCTGCTGCACTTGGGGTCCAGAGGCGAGCGGAACGGCCTGAGGAAGGAAAGACGAGGAGAAACAGGCGCTCATCGTGGAGGCCCGTTGGGCAGGTGCCGTCCAGGTGGGATGCCCGGTGCCCCGCCGCCCCCAGCCTGCGGACGGGCAGGGACCACCAAGCTGCGCAGCTGTAAAGGCCACTCCCCTGGAGGCCCTCCCCTCCCCCGGGCCTGATGTACCTGCGACCCTCCTCGGAGGTTCGGGCCCGTGACCCTGTGTGGTGGCCTCGGCCCCGGCACATGTGTGGAGGACAGATGGACGGGAGGGGACAGTGGGCAGCCCCGGGGGGGAAAGGACAGTGGGCAGCTGCAGGGGGGACAGGATGGTGGGCAGCCTGGAGGGGACGGGAGGGTCAGCCCCATGGACGCCGGGCACCCAGGTCCTCCCCCCGAGGGCCCTGCACTGACCCACGTGCGTTGGCCGTGGAAGGACGTTGCGGGTCCCACCGACTCAGCGCCCAGGCTGGAGGATGAGGCCGCCCTGCGTGGTGCGGGTCAGGGCGCAGTGATCACAGGTGACCCGTGGCTCCCTGACGACCGGCGCTCTCTGCCCGGCAGGCGGGTGCCGTCACCACATGATGATGGGCCCTGCCCAGGGAAGGGGGTTCCTGAGCGTGTGCCCCGGGGCCCCTTTCCCTGGTGACATAGGGGCAGTCGGCAGCCGCCCCAGGTGCCTTGGGCCTGCAGGGTCTCGCAGGTCAGCGCCCGGGCGCAGCCTTGGAAAATGCCGTGAGCGCGCAGGGCGGCGAGGCACCCGAGCCCCAGCACCTGCCGAGCGCTCGCCCACGGGCGCCAATGTCCTTGGGTGCGACTCGTGGCACCCGCCCCCCCGCCTCCCCCGTTCATGCTGTGTCCTGACGGCCCCATTGAGAGCCGATGGCGGGCAGTGGCCTCTGTGTCCCCCGCGTCTGACCCGGGAGACCAGCTGTCTGCACACCTAGCACCTGAGGCGGAGGCCGGGCGTCTCCTCACCCCCATCCTTACGCACTGACTACT
Source organism: Vulpes lagopus (assembly GCF_018345385.1). Taxonomy (NCBI): domain Eukaryota; kingdom Metazoa; phylum Chordata; class Mammalia; order Carnivora; family Canidae; genus Vulpes; species Vulpes lagopus. Next base: position 25,675,037 of record NC_054834.1, read on the forward strand.
TGCCCCCAGGTGCCTCCTCACACAGGAGCCAGCGGATCTCTTGTCCCTCTCCCTGTCCCTCTCCCGTCCCTATCCCCGTCCCTCTCCCATCCTTCTCTGTGTCCTTCTCCCCATCCGTATCCCATCCTTCTCCCCATCCCTGTCCTGTCTCTCTACCCATCCCTCTCCCCATCCCTCTCCCGTCCCTCTCCCATCCCTCTCCCTGTCCCACTCCCTGCCCTCTCCATGCCCCTCGAGGGGCAGACTCTCGAGAAGCCACCCTGCTCCATGCCCCTCGAACATGCCCCTTGGCACTGCTCCCTCATTTGTCGCCAGGCAAATACATCCCTCACGCATTTGCCAAGTAGGGATCATTTCATATTTTTCGTTCCCGTATAACAGGCCCCGGTCGGTAGTGCCCCTCAGGCGGCGCCGTGCCCACTCCGTGGCCTGGTACCTGGTCGTGAGTTTCTGGAGGTGACCAGCACTCTGCTCCCCAGAGAGCCTTCCCCGGCATAGGTGGTCTGCACCCCTGAGAGTCGAGGCCGCCCCTGCGGGACCCCGCCTCCTCCGCACCCGGAGCAGGAGCATTTATCCGGCCTCGGGACAGTCTGTGCATCAAGACCCTTGGTCTCCGAGAGCAGGGTGGCTTCTCAAGAGTCTGTGCTTGGGGATCTGAGTCCCGGGGCTTCCCTCGGCCCCTCCAGGCAGGTGCTTGGAGCCGCTGTGAACATCATGTGACCCCTCCAGGCCCCGGGTCGCTGGTTGACACTCATCAGTCCTTCATTCTCGCCAAATATATGTACTGGACGTTCACTGGGGGGTGGGCACTGTTCCAAACCCGGGGAGTTTGCAGGGTGACAGGGCGCCTGCCCCCGTGGCGCTCCCGGGGACGATGGTGGACAGTGGGTGGAGGGTGACACCGCGGGGCGAGCGGGCGGGGGGCAGGGCGGGCGGGACGAGGGGGTGTACAGGACGAGAAGAGCCCGGGTCAGCTTGCGGAGAGAATGTTCTAGGCAGAGGCACCTGCAGTGGCAAAGGTCCTGCAGCAGAACGGAGGTGTGAGGGTCCACGGCCCCTTCTTAATTTCTGACCTCAAGATACTCAGTTTTTATTGTGACACCATTTGTTGTTCTCCGACATGCTTAGGCTTGCGTTTGCTTGATCACTCACTAAATTACCTGATTTATCTTCTAGACCAAAAACAGAAGGGGTGCGGGAGGTGGGGACGGGGCTTGGGGGCCTGCAGGCCAGCAGAGGGCTGGGGTTGCTCTGAGGTGAGGAAACGCACGCAAGTGCTGTTTTTCTAGGTCAGAGATGGTCGAGCATCAGCAATTCTACGTGGTTCAACCTAATAGATGTGAACGTGCCCTATTGCTGATTTATTATCAGCACTTTACGAAAACCAGGCTTTCCCATTGTTTTGGCAGGACCGAGGGGAGGACGTTTCTTGCTTCTACTGAGCATGAACCTGCCTCCTTGCAGTTGCAGTTTCCGCCCAGTGGCTGTAATCCCGGGGCGCTGCTGGGCGGGACCACCCCCTCCACGTTACTTGTCGCCGTGACGTGATGTCATGTCTCCTCCGAGGCACCAGGCGGGTCTCTTCCGAGTTAAATATCTCGGATCCTGCAAACCCTTGCTGTGGCCTCGCGGTTCCCTGGCTCTGCTCCTCTGGCTCGGGCGGTGGTGGGCAGTGGGGAGGAGGCCGTGAGTTGGGAGGCCATGGCGGGGAGGCTGTGGGGGGAGGCGGTGGGGAGGACACGGTGGGGGGCAGGCTGCGGGGGGAGGCGTGCTTCCCGCCACACAACACTGGGGGGCAGCTCTGCACCTCACCCCGCTGGGGCTCTCCGCATTCCCTGGCCGGTCCCCCTCAGTGAGCACGTGGCCTTCAGGTCTCCCCTTAGGGGACGGAGGAGACGGAGGGGATGGCGGCCCTTCACCTCCCAAAGGCCCGGAAGCCATCCTGTCCCCGCAGCAGGAGGGCCCAGCTCCCGTGCCTCAGGCTCAGCCAAGCCCACCCCACACACTCGACTCCCCGGCTGCCCCGAGGCCTGGAATGTTCTGTGCAGGGGCCTGCCCGGAACTCTTCAACCGGGCGGCTGGCGTGGCAAGGGTCACTGGGACCTCCTGCGTCTCTGATTCCTCATCCCCGCTCCCCTGGCTGTGCCCTGGGGCCTGCGCTCCAGGCCGCGTGGGTGCGGAGCTGTCGCCCCCGGAGAAGGAAGCTCCTCGTTCCCCTGCTGGTCCCGGCGAGCAGCAGCCGCCCGATGTCCCCCTGAAGTGCAGAGGACGCGCCCAAGTGCCAGGCCGGGCCGGTCAGCGCAGGAGCCCCCAGGGCCGTGCTCACCCAGCCACCCTGAAGGCCGTTGACAGGCTCCCGGTTACTAACCCTGGTTTGACGCCTGTGTCTCTGGCCCTGGCCCCGTGCACGGTCAGGCGGCGGGCATCCGGGTGGTCCCCCCCGCCCCCGGGAGGACTCAGCCGCCCGCGCACCGTGTCCGCCAGCGTCCCGCAAGGCCAGGGACCAGCGCCGGGTGCGGGCACCAGGGGGCGCGGTGGGGACCGGCATCTTCCCCCCTTCATCTGCCGCAAACCCAGGACACACGCAGAACACTGGCACCTGGAGGCCAAGGCCCGAGCCTCTGTGGAGCTGACACCGGGCACGGGCCGGGCTTCCATGGGGCCTCACCCTTCACCCCAGAGCCGCCCCCCAACCTCCTGCTGCGACGCTAACCTGATGCGGTACCTCATCCTGGGGTCACTCCGTGGTCCCTGTCAAGGGCGGCCCCGAATCCAGCCTGTCAGCACCTGCAGGCCACCTGGCCTGATGCCCCTTCCAGTGTCCGGGCAGCTCGATGCCTCCCCGGGGCCCACCCGTGAGGCTGCTTTCCGTTCCGGGGGTCCCAGGGCCCCCACGGGAACCCGGGGATCCCTCCTGCCGTGGAGGCGCGTGGACGGCCGACCCCCACATCTGGCTCTCCTCCGCGGATCCAGGGCACAGCAGGTCGCGGCCGGGGCCCCCCACACTCTGCGGACAAACACCCGGGTGGCCCGTGTCCTCGGCAGCCAGGCGCTGCGGGGAGGCCGCCTTGGCCCCTCGTGCCCGTGAGGGAGGTGTGGCTCCCCTTCAGCTCCCAGAGGGTTGGAAACGGACCCGTAGCCTCCCTTGGCTGGAGCACAGAATGGTTTTCTCTTAAAAAAAAAAAAGAAAAAACAGCAAAAAACAAGCTTAATATGTTATAGGTTTGATTTATTTTCATTAGCTTCCGTGCCGGTCAACATAAAATAATTATAAATTCAAGATTACAGTGGAAATCACTACCATTTTAATTAAAAAAAAAAAAACCAGGAGGAGGTTGGGAGGCTATATATACTGTCTGCCGTATCTCTCCTGGGAACGTTAAAAAAAAAATCCTGTCACGCACTAGGAAAGGTTTTAATGGGAGAGAGAAGGGAAGAGGCAAAGAGGTGGGAGCAGGGAGCGTGGGGAGGAGCCTGGGAGCCCAGGACGGCTGCAATCTCGGCGCCTTTGGGGCCCCCAGACCCTGGGGTGCTGCAAAGACCCCGAGTCTGGTGCCAAGCTCAGGGTCTGTCTCCCGGCCTCCCCTGGAGCACCCAGGCCTGGGCCTGCATAGGAGCCGCTGTCGCCATCCGCCACCCGGAGGAGAGCCGCCGCCGGAGCCCCACGTGGGTGGGTCGGGGCCCCCAGCCGGGCCCCCCTCCGGCCCCCCCATCCCACCACCCCGCCCAGCACACGCAGTGGGAGAAGGCTGAGACGGCCACCGTGTCCTGGCGGAGCCGCAGCTGCCCCGGCCGCGCAGGAAGGTGCATCACACTCGCCCACAGACACGGGTGTGCGCTCCGAGCCTGGGCCCCCGGGGCTGCCCCCCAGGGCCCCGCCGCCACCTGCCTGCATCCTGGCCGGCCCACCCGGGGCGGGGCCGGGAGCTCCACCGGGCCCTCAGAGGTCGCGATGCCCAGAGAGCAAGCAAACAGTGTTCCTGCGGGGCTCTGACGTCCGCAGCTGCGGGTGGGACGGAGGCCTTCAGAGGCCGCGTCCCTCCAGCCCCAGCCCCACATGCAGGCGCTGGCTCCCTGGCCCTCGTGGCGTGGGCCGCCACATTTTAGGGTCTGGCCAGTAGGCTCAGGGCATTGTTGGCTCTCCCCACATGTGCTCCCCTGGTCCCGAGCGAGCCCTGTGGGACAGGCGTCCCGCTCAGCGTGGAGCTGAGGACACAGCTGGTCACGTCCCGCCAGAGGCCAGCTCTGCCCGAGTCGGGACGGGGCTCCTGGGGGGAGCGTGAGGCCACCGAGGAGCAGGGCGCGGTCGCTTCTTCTGTGAGCCTTTGTGTCTCCGTCTTTCAACGTGTGCGCGGTGGCTCCTCTTCCCCGAGTCCTGGGGGGATGCAGCGCGGAGGGCGAGGCTTGGCACATGTAGGCGCTCGAAGAAAGGAGCCCCTCACCCTTGAGCATCGCCCTGTGTCCCTGTGCACACAGGGGGCTCGGAGCTGGGAGCCTGGCTGGACGCAGATGCCCCGGAGGACCCCGGGAACCATTTGGGTCAGGATCCCAGACCTGTCCATACCCTTTGGGCAGCTGCTGAAGCGCCTGGACTCCTCACGGTCGGGAAGCAAGAACCCCCGTCCCCGTCGTGGTCCTTCTAGCAGGACCAAGACCGCAACCCACAGGAGACAGATCAACAGCAGGAGATGACATTTAAGTCTGTATGGACAGGAATTCCTGGTGGAGGGTGTGGGGACGGGAGACAGGGCTTAAAGGAACCCAGGCCTTCGTCCTGCTGGGCGCACCCACGAGGGCTTCAGGGACACACGGGGTCTCTAGGGGCGGGGCAGCCAAGAGGCTGGGGCTCGAGGGGGCGACAGACACAGGGCTCCCGTCCTGGGAGGCCCGCGCTGGTCCAGGTGCTCTGCTGCTCCATGGCCCCCTTGCTCTGGCCTCCTCCCTGGAGAGGAGCAGGCGCCGTCCAGCTCGCCCCACCCGCGGCGGGGCATGTGGGCCTGGCTCCAGCCGTCCCCGGGCTGTCCCCAGGCCGTTCCCCTGTTGTTCCCCATGAGGTCCCCATGAGGTTCCCCCTGCGGTTCTCGGAGCAGTTCCCCCTGCGGCTCCCCCTGTGGGCCCCCCCCGCGGCTCCCCACGCGGTTGCCCAGGCCCTGCACTGCTCTACCAGCTTCTGCACCTGCGCCGCTTGCTAGGCTGCCTGCCGCCCTGTGGCAGCGGCAGGGTCGGGGGCACCAGCCCAAAGGAGCGGGGGCCAATCCTTCAGGCTGAACAGAAAAGGGCTTGCCATCTGGGGAAACTGAGGCTCATCTGTGCAGAAAGTGAGTGACCCCCTGGGGCCAGGAGCCCCCGTTGTGACTTTTTCTAGGACCCGCTTCCATTAGAATGAAGACAGGTGCCCCGAGGGTGGATGCAGCAGTGATGCAAAGGTCCTGGGGCACCGGGGTGACACGGAGAGCCCCCTACCTGGAGGACAGCGGTCACCGGGAGCCCCGCAGAGGTGCGTCCCTCAGTCACCACCCGCCGCCCAGTTGGCGGCGCCAGCTCCTAGGACAGGCCCGGGGGGCCCGATGAGCTCCTGGCTCCAGGGACGCCCAGTGCTCTTTGTGCTGGGAGTGGCCGCAGGCTTCTAGGCGGGATGCTGCCGTGGGGTGGTGGCAGTGGGGCCCTCACCGCCGCGGCCAATCCAGGAGGGCTGTCACCCCCTGCACGGAGGCGGCCGCACCGGCGGGATGGGGACTGTGTGCAGCCGCTCACTCAGCAGCTTGGCCTCCCCGCCCGCGGCGCTCCTACTGCAGACCCGGACCCAGCCCTCGCAGGACAGCCCACGGGGGGGGGGGGGGGGGGGGGAGGGAGGTGTGGGGATGGGGGATGGGGTAGGGCACGGGGGATGGGGGGCCGCCGGTGGGGGCCCAGGAAGCGGAGCTGGGCACGCACAAACACCCCCCCCCCCCCGCTTGCACCTGCCATGGGGCCGGGTGGCCAATGTGCGCTTGCAGGTCAGGAGACAGACGTGGAGCCTCAGTCGGCCTCGGGGGCTTTGGTGTCTCCCCCTCAGAAGCTCTGGAGGACCCCGAGGAGCATGGTGCGCAGGGTGGTGTCTCCACATCCACCCTGTTAGGGACCCACCCGCTCACCTGCAAGTAGGGACCCCGGGCGCCCTCCACAGTAGCTGAGCGGCGGCCGGGCTGAGCCTCCTGACCCCTGGCCACTTAAGCGCACCGACCGCAGCTGCCCACCCCGGCCCCGGCCCCAGGCCCGGCTCAGCTGGAGGTACCGCCAGCTTGGGGCCTGAGTGCCAGCCCTGCACTGCGTGCAGAGCTTGACTTTAAAAATTTTTTTAAATGAAAAGGCAAAGAACACGGAGATGTTTGTAGCAAAGCAGCTTCCACCCCGGGAAGGGTCGTGGGGGCCCCCAGAACCCCAGGACCCAGCTCTGAGGGTCACGGCTTCACTGTGCCAGTGGCTGCGCAGCCGGGTGACGTGGTGAAGCTAGCACCCACCCACCCACCCACCCCCATCCTGCCCCCACGTGACCCCTCTGGGCACCCTTGGGCCCTGACTCCTGCCCCAGCTCAGCGGCTCCAGGTCCCAGGCGGGGCCACAGGAGGAGCGCGCTGTCTACGCGGCCCTGGGGGCAGCAGCAGCCACATCTCCAACGGAGAGACGAGGATGGGGGGGTCGTGCGGGGACAGGCTGTGGTCCAAGGTCGGTCCCCGTGACCTGCTTTCAGACGGAGATCAGAATTCTGCCTCCCTTTGTCCTCACAGCCAGTGGTGAGCAGGGACAGGTCTAGAAAAGGGCACTGGAGGCGGAGGGAACGGGAATTAGGAGGTTGCAGACGCAGGGAAGGACCTGGAAGTGGGCGCGTGGGCCAGCCTCTCCCAGGCCTGTCGCCTGCGCCTCGATGGTGCTGTCACCCCCGCCCCCTCGTCGAGAGCCTTCCCTGTTCCTCCTGCTTGGATGTGGGAATCCTCGTCGGCCGTCCAGGCCTGTGCCACCGCTGGTCCTTTCTTCCTGGCCTGGCTGCGCTGTTCGGCTGGCTCCCTGCCCCTTGGCCTGTTGTACGTGTTACATGCTTCCCTGCACCCCACATCCTGCCTGGTACCCCAACATGTCCCTGCTTCAGGAAGGCCTCCTTGATGGATCCACCCCTGGAGCACCCCATCAGCACCCGACCTTGGCCAGTCTCCGACATCACGCTGGCCCGAGGCCGGCCGTCAGCCACCCGTGGAGCCCCTTCCCCACCTCCTCCCTCTGGTCCCCGTCACCCTCTGACAGCTGGACGGTCCCTGCGCACACGGGGCCCGGGCAGCCCTCGGACTGCTTGGCAGGTGCAGAGGCCAGGGAAGCCGGGGACGCGGAGGGGGGTGGTCCCGCGGGGCTGTGCGCCCCTCTGAGCTCTGGCCTCAGCTGCCCGGCCGTGGAGTCAGCGGCCTTCCCAACCGCGGCAGGACCGACCAGCTGCCCGGAGCCGGCCTGTGATTCGTGCTCCTTGTCTGTGTTTTAAAAAGGATGAACTCGCGGCTGGGAGATCCCAAGAGGCTCTTATTCCTGGGGAGAGGTGGCCGTCCCCGCTGGGGGCTGGGTCAGCTGTCCTGCCCGAGGGGGGAGGCTCCCGGCCTCCTGTGGCCCCCCCAGGCCCGGTTTGCTGGCCCTTTGCTGCCATCGGGTGGCCTTAAGCCTGCAGTGCAGCCCGGCCGGTCGGCGCGTGAACATTTGAGGGGCGCGGGGGTGACCGAGGGCCCCAGGGAGCAGCCTGTCATACTCGCACTTGGCTGCTAACCGCAGGGCCTTAGTGGCTGGGGCCACCTGCCCTCCAGGGTTTGCGAGATGCACCCCCCACCACCACCACCCTCGGGTTTCCGTCCTCCTGCGTTCTTCTCTGCTCTAGAAGCCCCGTCCATCCTCCGTGGACACAACCAACTCCACCCGATGGGCCCCGCGGTGCTGGCCTCGCTCCGGATGGTCGGCCTCCGCGCAGCCTCCCGCGCACACCTGGTGCCCAGCCCGTGGCCAGCTCCACACTCACACCCCGCAGGCCCCCCGTAAGGCCGGAGCGCGTCTGGGTTTGTAACCAGTATCCCCGCGTGTGAGCGCCTCCCCAACGTCTGGGTCTCAGTGCGCTGGGGAGATGGGGCCCCTTCCCCTTGTAGCCCCCCCGCCCGGGACTCAGCCTGGCCCATGGCACATGCTCTGCAAGCATCTGACGGCTGACCGCAGGCTCTGCAGGGCGGGAGACGGGTCGGCGAAGGTCGGGGTGCCGAGGACCTTGCGGCCGACCCCGTGGCGCACTCGGGCCCCTGCGGAGCCCTCCTCCTGAGCCACGCGTGGAAGCCGAGCGCACTCAGGGCAAGGCCCCACCCCACCCTCTGCCTCCCAAGCTGGCGTGCTGGACGGAGACAGGGTGCGGTAGCGGCGGGAGACGATGCCAGTGGCCTCGGAGAAAGGGACCCACATGCGGAGGAGAGACAGGCGCGTCCTGCTCTGCCCTGAGGCCTCCGGGCGCCTTGCTGGCCCACTGTGCTCCATCCCTGCTGAAGCTCACGGACCACGGAAAAAGCCACGTCTCCTGAGACAGCGGAGCGGGCAGCTGGGAGCCCCGCTGGCCCGGGTGGGCCCCCCTTGGGTCTGGTGCTGGGACGGGCCTGTCCTCAGCACCAGGTGACCAGGCTCCTTAACGTCTACGGGTGAAGGTGGGACCGCGTGGCCGAGCCATGGTCCAGATGCAGATTCGCAGCCCAATTCCAGGGGAAGAGGACGGTCAGAGACCCGGGACATGGCCCCAGGGTTCTAAGCGACGGCAAGGGCTCTTGGGGGGGGGGGCGGCGGCCTTAACAGTAGGGTTGGACACGGAGGCATTTCCCCAAAACACTGCTGATTCCTTCCAGGCAAATGGCCAAATGCCCCTGGGGGCGACCCAAGCCCGAGGGAGACTGCATTTCCAGAGCACAGGCCCTTGAATTCGGATGCCACTTGCGAAGCGGGTCAGTTTGCTGGACGCTCGGGAACTGCCGCTTAGGACTGAATCACTAGGTTAGAACAGGACGTTCCCGGAGTCTGCCAACCCTGCGGCTGGGGGCCAGCAGGAGAGAGGGGTACCAGGTGCCTCAAGTCACTCTTCAAGGGGCGGCACCCTTTTATTGGAAGGCCAGGTGACGCGCGGGGGGCACTTGCCCCAGGACTTGGGGGGCGAGCTGTTGGAGCCCGAGGACCTCCTGGAGCCGGGCCGTGAGCCGTGGGCGCCCCAGGGGCTTCCGCCCCACTGACACGGGACCCAGGCCTCGCCATCCGTGTGTAGTCCTCCCTGCGCCCCTTTCCTCTGTTCACGCAGAAACCCAGAGCCATTTACGGCTTCCGTCTGGGAGATCCACAGAGAGAGGACCCGGGAACGGCCCGGACAGGGGACCAGGGGACGCGCCGCCTCACCAGAGGCTGCGGCGGCGGAGGGCGAGGGAGGCGGGGGCTCGGGGGCGCGGGCTCCCCCCCACCCCCTGAGCCTCTGGGCGGGCCCTCAGGGGCGCCCACGGCAGAGCCCCTGCGTCTTCATGCCAGGGGGGTCCCCTCCTTCCGCGGGTCCTGCGCTCTGACCGCGGAGCCTTTGTCTTTGGTGACTTTCCAGACCAGGATGAGGAGTGCGATGAGTGTCATCAAGAGCGTAGAGAAGAAGAGGACCTTCACCAGGTAGGCGGGGTCCGCTATGGCGGTGGCGAGGGTGCCCTTGTCCCACAGGAAGGCTGGGAGTTGTGAGGAAGACATGGGGAGCCGAGGGGTGTGGACGCAGACTGCCCCGACGGCTACACCCCAGACGGCTGGCGGCCCCTCCGTGCGTCCTCAGCCCTGGTGCTCACGTGCGCCCGCCGCCCTGGGATGGATGTCACTGCGGCTGAGGCCTTGTCCGCAAGGTTGAGCAACTGCTTCCCAACAAGCACAGTCCCCAGGGGGTGGCTTGATGGATGCACCCCCAGGTGGTGGGCGGGGCGCCTGAGGCTCTGTGACGTCACCTGAGCAGGAGGCAAGGGTCTGAATCGAAGGTTCTAGTCCACAAGCCCTCACGCCCGGCCTCCAGGTCGGGAAGGGCTCCCCAATTGTGCATGAGGGCGCCCCTGAACCCCCTTTATTGTTCTTCTTTTCATTTGGCTATAATGGTAGACATGCAGGAAGCTGCGGAGATAGCAGAGACCCCGCGCATCTAGAAGCTGCAGAGATAGCAGAGACCCCACGCACCCGGGAGCTGCAGAGATAGCAGAGACCCCGTGCATCTGGGAGCTGCAGAGATAGCAGAGACCCCGCGCACCCGGGAGCTGCAGAGATAGCAGAGACCCCGCGCACCCGGGAGCTGCAGAGATAGCAGAGACCCCGTGCCCCCCAAGGGCCGACTGTGTGCAACCACAGGACCAAGTCAAAGCCAGCCAGCGGGCGTCGGAACGAGTGTGAACGTGTACCTCTACGGCAGCTTGTCACCCGCGGAGGTTCCTGTAAGCGCCGCAGAATCACCCCAGGCCGTGAAGACTCAGGGTGTCCACACCCTCCCAGTGAGAGACAGGGCGAAAAACACGCCTCCCACGGGCTGCACCCCGCTCCGCCTCCATTGTCCAGGCGACCTTGTTAAGTATTTCCTCTAAACAGGTGGGAATTCGCATCCAGCAGCGCCAGCCCAGCTTGGAGGGTTGGGCACGACCCAGAGGGTGTGCGGGCGGGAGGAGGCCTGCGCTGCCCGCCCGGCGACCGCTCCTTGGCCTGGCTCAGCTGGACGCGACGTCCTCACGGCCGCAGACACTCTCCCCGGCCCCTCCTCACCCATCCTGGCCTCTTTGACTTTGGTGATCCTACTGCGCGGTTCCAAAGTTTCCAGGTGGTTCTCCTTCTGTGTCATCAACGTCTTCTCTGAGATTTTCTACTTCTTTGTTTCAAGTCTATTCATAGCTGCTTGTTGGAGCATTTTTATGATTCTTTAGAGTCCTTGTTGGGTACGTCCAGTCTGTGCACCGTCTTGCTGTTAGCATCCTTTTTTTTTTTTTTTAATCAGACTTTTTCCTGTGGTTCTTGGTGTGCCGTACAACTCTTTGTTGGACATCTGGGTGTCCCGAGACTCTGGGTCCTATTTAGCTCTCCTGTTCTGGCGGGGCTCCTGTGACATCAACGCCAGGCAGGGGTGAAGGTCCGAGTTCTCCGCCTAACCTCATCAGCCCAGGGTCGGGGAGACAGGTGACGCCTGACGGCTGGGTGGATAGGGACCTCAGGGCCCCCAGGTCACTGGGAAGGGCACTTTGCTACCCCTGAGTGGGGACCCCATTACCTTTGGGCAAATGCAGAAGCCCGGGACCCCCACCCAGGGTGGGGCATGGGGAGGGGTGCCTCACTCCAGCTGGGCAACAGTGGGGCCCTGGGATGCCCAGTTGGTCTTTGCTCACAGGTGGGGGTGGAACCACGTTTGGCTCGAGTAGGCCAACCATGGTCTAAGACCTTGATGTCTCCTGGGATTGCCATTTACCCAGGGTTTGGCTACAGAAAGCCCCGCAGGCTTTTCTTGAGACTCTGGTCTACGCCCCTCGTAGTGCTTCTCCAGCACCCCGCCCACGATGTAGGAGACAAAACGAAGGCCCAGGGAACCCACTGCCATGTGCATCCTTGGCTCCCAGGTGCCCAGCCCGTCTGCCCCCCACCTCGGAGTCGTCTTACACTCATTTTACATGAAACGCGCGGTGTTCGTGAGCTCCAGGTGCAGCTCCCCCAGCCGGGCCTCAGGACTCCCGAAGCCACCTCGAGAGGCAGGCAGGTGGTGCCAGCGGGAGGACTCCGGTCGGAGTGCAGCCCTCCGTGTGTGCGGCGCCTGTGACCTCGGTCGGGTCATGTCGTCTCCCCGAGCCCCCACCTACACCTCACGAACGGAATTAAAGCGATAATGCAACGCGTACCGGTTTTTATGGGACTGGAAGGAGCTTATAAGGCATAAGGACCTTTCAACCATAAAACGGGACACAAATGTAGGTCATTTTAAATAAGAGTCGGAGTCGGGGAGGAGGGAGGATACAGGGCCGGGCAGCTTTCCTCGAGCTGCTTCTCCCCCGGGTCTGCGAGTGGCTTCCCTACCCCGGGACGACCTCCCTGGACGACGTGGGGGTGTTATGGTCCCGCAGAAGATGGGTAGACTTAGGGACCTGGAGGGGAGGTGCCCCTCCTGCTTATCCTACTGGGTCCCAAACACAGTCACACGTGCCCTCGTGACACAGAGGAGGACGCGAGTTGCAGGAGAGACAGACACGTCGCCGAGAAGGAGGAGGAGGAGGAGGAGGAGATGCTGGACGGGCAGAGAGACGCTGCCCCAGAGCCTCTGCAGGGGGCATAGCACTTGATTCCAACCCCGGGAAACGGGCACGGGACCTTGCCGACCACCTGCCCACGTCCCTCACCTGTCCGAGGAGCTGACGGAGAAAGTGACCACGGACACACGCTCGGCGCTCCAGCTCCCCCTCCCCATGTCCACTAGGACACGTCATCGCTGTCCTCTTTTATTTTTTAGCGTCTTCACTGAGGAAGGAGTCACGCACCATGTAGTCACTGTGTAAAGTGTGCGGTCCGATCTTCCTCCCCCGCAAACCGAGCCCCAGGCCCGTCAGCATCCTCGTTCGTGTGTCCTCTGCTTCCCGGCTGCAGACCCCTGGGGCTCCTCTCGGCTCTGCAGCAGGCTGGGCCTCCCCGTCCCTTACCTGTCATGCTCCTCCCTCAGGTCCTAGTCCGCGGCCTCCCCAGGGCTGTGGTTTGACCGGCTGCCCCAACTCACGTCTCAAGGGGCACTGAAGGCCTTCGATGGCCTCCCGGGCCTGCTGGTCTCCTTCATGCTCCCTGCTCAGGTTTCCAACCTGCGGGAAACAGCCAAGCACTCAGGATGCCTGAAAGGACCGCGTGGCTCCTCGTTCCCCTCTGGGTCATGGTGAAGCCCCTCTGGCATCTCTGGGGAAACACCACTGACGCACCCAGCACACGTCGACTTCACCACCAGTGGGCTTGCATCTCTGGGGGACCAGGTGGCGGTACCCAGATGCCCAGGGAGGGAGCAGGACCTGGAACACGGGGGTGCTTGGATGCCCAGGGAGGGAGCAGACCCCGGGTGGGGGTGTCTGGACGCCCAGGGAGGCAGCAGGACCTAGAACCCGGGGGACACTTGTCCCGCACTCCTGAGCTCCTCTCTCTCTCGGAGCAGCGACCCTGCAGCCAACACTCGTGGCCTCCCTGTGCTCAGCTTTCCCTCCCTCCCCGTGCCCGGAGCAGAAACAGCCTCGCGCTTGCCCCTGGCCGTGACCCCACGGAAGCTCCCGCCAGCAGTCGGAGGCCTGGGCTTCCCGTGCCCCTGAGGACGCGCTGGGGTCAGCCTGAGGCCGTGTTCCGTCGGGAGGCCAGCGGTGGCTGCACCCCAAGCCCGTCTTCCCACACGGTCTCCCCGCTGCAGAGCTGAGCTGTGCCAGCACCTCTCGTCTCTGCATCCCCCGTGAGCTGCGATGGCCATCCTGTCGCGCCCGTGGGCGACAGCACCGCCGGCCTCGGGCCTGGGTCCTTGGCTGAATCACAGGTGCAGGTGGCAGAGCAGGAGGCTTGGGCTCCATCACCGCAAAGCCAGTTCCCGCCATCCGTGTGTACACACACGCACACGCACACATACACACAGGCATCTGCACGTCCGCCCACTGCCCCCCCAGCCTCCCGCCTCTGTAGAGTCCCCGAACTTTCCGACGCGGAACAGAGAGGAGGTCAAGCTCGCGGGGCCTCCGCTCAGGAATTGACGGTCTGCGAGCCAGTGACCCCCACCCAGGACCGCAGCTGCGGGTGAAGGCTGACCGGCCGGCTTAACCCCCGCAGGCAGTGCCGCTCCAGAGGTGCACTGCTTTGCTCCAAGTCGTGCAGAAATCTTACAACCAGGCATTTGACTTTACAAAAAAAAAAAAAAAAATCCACCGTGGGGCTGTTCTTATTCCAAGGCTCCTCGCACCGTGGTTCTGCTCTTCTCTGCCTGCACCACCTGGATCAGGTCAGCACGCGCTCCTCCCCGGGGCTGGTGGCGCCCCTGCCCCCCCACTCCAAGAACCCCTCTGACCTGCAGGACCTGCTTCTGTTCCTCAACGTCCGTGCCCTTGACCCTGTGGACACAGGCTGCTGGGCAAGAAGCCTCCAGCTGGGGGCGGCTCTGTCCTCATCCCCCTAAACCCACAAGCCCCCCTCCCCTGCCTGCAGAGTTGCTCTTTTTTTTTTTTTAAACATTTTATTTATTTATTCATGAAAGACACAGAGAGAGAGGCAGAGACACAGGCAGAGGGAGAAGCAGGCTCCATGCAGGGAGCCCGATGTGGGACTCAATCCAGGGACCCCGGGGTCACGCCCTGGGCCGAAGGCAGACACTAAACCGCTGAGCCACCCGGGGATCCCCCAGAGTTGCTCCTCCACTAGTTCATTTGCTGCTTCATCCCAAAGCTGTATCCAACATGGATCTGCAAAGGAGGCTGAGCCAAGGAGGGGGGAATTATGGGGACACATGATAGGTCAGAGAGATTTCTGGAACAGGCAGCCAGGCCCCGCCAGCTGAAGTCGAGTGGCCCGCGGTCCCTCCGCACGTGGGCACCCGAAGGAGCAGGGCGGAAACAGCGGACTGCAGGGCCGCGGGAGGTTCTGTGGGCACCGCCCCGCCTGCTGCTCCGCGGCCGCAGCCTTGCTCCCGAGTCTCTCTCGGGTTTGCAACGTCTCTCCCAAGGCTCCTCGTCTCCTCAGCACAGAAACATCGACGTTATTAGTGATGATCCGCCAGGCACCCAGTAGGCTCCAGCGGGCTGACCCCCCTCGCAGGCTGAGCAACGGCCCGCGCAAGAGGCACCACGTGGCCTCGTGCTCTCCGTGGTGACAGGGACACGTGGCTGCCTCTGAAGACGAGGCGGGGCCGGGCCCAGGAGTCCAGGCCGCCTCTGGAGGCCACTCAGGGCCACGAGACAGATTCCTACCTAGAGCCTCCGCGAGGGGACCGGCTGGCGGCCTCTGACCTCCAGGCCTGCGGGAGAACAGATCTGCGTCCTTGGGGCGCACGACCCTCAGGCGGCCTTGTCTCCTGTTGGCCTGACAGCCGGGCTTACCGACTGGAGCCGGGTCGGCTTCCGCAGCCCTGCACCCTCGGCCTGCAGAGCCCACGACGCCCAGCCCCCCTACATCTCCCGTCCTATCCCTCCCAGTCCCCCCATCTCCTGCCCTCTTCTTCCCCCTAGGCAACCCCCCCAGCCCCCACCCCTGTGTCCCCCCCACCCTCCCCCAGGGCCCTGCTGTTTACCGGCCGCTCCCTCCCAGTCCACCCCCGCCCTTGTCTTCTGGGGTCCCCTCTGGTCATCTCATCCCCTCCCCTAGTTCGGGGGGCTGCCCGCACCACGCGGCCCTGTGCCTGCACCCAGACATCACCCCCCCTTGTAGGCACCGCCAGCACCGCCAGCCCACCCTCCAGTCCATGCCGTCCGCCTGTCCGCCGCCCCCACTGCGCAGCAAGGAGCCCAGGAGTTCCTCCTCCTTGACCCCCCGCTGCCCCGTGTCTCCCCACTCCCGCCTCCCCGTGTGCTCCGCTCCTGTCCTAAGGCTGAGCCTGGGACCCTGACCTGCACCTCCAAGCCATGCATGCGGAAGTCCAGCAGGGCCCTTGGGGCTCAACGTGTGCCCCACCCCCACCCCAGGGCCGATGGTGACTTGAGAGCAGGAACCGTCTTTGCTGTCGTTTCCCTGAAAATCACCATATGCATGTTGTTCCCATGTATTTGCGGAATGAACAGCAGAATGTGATGTCCTGGGTAGGCTCGTGTTTTAGTTCACCCGGAAACTTGGCTCTTCAGACAAAAATGCTGCCCCCGTGCTAAAGGGGAGAGCGGATGATTCAGGGCGGGAGATATGGGAGGGTCTTGTGTTGGGAACCACGTCGTGTGACACACCCAATCTCATCCTGGGGCCCTGGAGGCCAAGCGGCAGTTTTCTGTGGGCCTGTGGAACACCTGCTCCACCGTGGGGGGTGTGGAGGGAGGGGACAGCGCCCGAGGACTCTACCTGGGGTCTGAGCACAGGCGTCACACTCCGGGGCTGTTCACCCGTCATCCTGTCCTCACTGGCGTGGAGGGCCCCAGCCAGACACACGAAAGCTCCCTCACCCCTTCCGGGTCCGCCAACGGTGGCTCCAATGGGAGGAACGTCCCACCCAGAGGCTGCAGTGCAGCGACAGCAGAAGCTGCGAGCTCCCTTCCCTGGCAGCCTGCTAGCGGGAAGGTGGTCCTGCCGGTGCACAAGCGTCTCTGAGGCTTCTGAGAGTCACGCGAGCAGCGCGGAGGTCAGCAGGCCTTGAGCCATGTGGCTGGTTCTCCTCCCAAGAAAACAGGGGAGCCCGGTTGCAGCACCAGGGGTGGGACCTGGGGCCTGCGGGAAGCAGCACAGCTGGAGCAGAGTCCCCCATCGGGGATCGTGCGACCCCAGGGTTTCCAGGAAACTAACCGCGTGCCCATTAGAGCTAGTGTTTGGGTGCCTTCCAGATGGAAGGTGTCGGGGGCCAGGGGGCCAGTCAGCCGTACCTCGGGAGGCGGAGAACCTGGATGACTGCGGTTACAGGCCCAGTCAGGCGAGGGAGCGCCTTGCCCTCCAGCCCCAGCTCCCCCAGTGCCCCCTCCAGCTCCCAGCGCAGGGAGTACTTTACATTAGCGGGAGTCCTCCGGAGGACACGTCGCACCCGTTCCCCCAACCAAGTCCCACAGCGGAAGCCTGGCAGGTGCGGAGGGGCTCGACAGTGCAACCCTGGTGTGAGGCTGAAGTTATGGAGCAGATTCACTCGCCTGGACTGCTGGTAGCCGAGGAAGCAGAGAGCTGCAGGGTGCGGCGGAGCCCCCCAGGGAGCACGGAGTGTGGCCGGAGGCTCTGGTGGACGCCGGGTGGCAGGGTGCCGCCCGCCAGGATGCTCATTAGGGTGCTTCTGTAGGGAGGGGTCCCAGGGAGGAGCCTGGTGTGCGGGGACTGGAGCGGCCGCGTCAGGGGAACCCACGGCCTGCTGTAATGATCACACGTGCATCTTAGAAGGATTCCACAGGGCTTGCGGGGCGAGGGGGGGGCACCAGACGCGGGGAAACCACCCCAGCAAGACATGATGGTCATCTGTGAATGGGGCGGATGGGAAGGTGGTCCCACCGGAAGGGACGTGGGCGGAGAACCGCGCGGATCTGCCGCGGAGGAAAGGCCCGGCGACGCCGCCCCGGTGTTTCCGGGCTGCCTCCTCCAGGCGGCCCCAAGGCGCTGCCCTGCTTGCCGCACCTGCTCCCGGACCCGACGCCGCACCTGCCCGGTGCACCTGCTGGCTTGCCACCTGCCCTGTGCACCTGCTGGCTTCCCCACCTGCCCGGTGCATCTGCTGGCTTCCCACCTGCCGGTGCACCTGCTGGCTTCCCACCTGCTCGGTGCACCTGCTAGCTTCCAGCACCTGCCAAGTGCACCTGCTGGCTTCTCACCTGCGCGGTGCACCAGCTGGCTTCCAGCACCTGCCAGGTGCACCTGCTGGCTTCTCACCTGCGCGGTGCACCTGCTGGCTTCCGCACCTGCCCGGTGCACCTGCTGGTGTTTGCAGTGCTCCCGCAGGGTGCACGGGGCCCGGGGCTCTGCGCCGCAGGCCTGGGTCCCCAGCCGCCCCGCGCCACACGGCAGGCTGTGCCAGGGCCTCCCGGCTCCACCTGACTTCGGGCGCCCGGTGACCCCAGGGCTGCTTTGTTACCCGGCCTTAGGCTTTTTAAAAATAGCATCCCGTTGTTGCATCCTGAAGTTACACACGAAGAAAAATAATTTTAAAAAAAAGCATTATCCAAAATACTAAGTCCTTGGAAGAGCACTGAAGACCATCAGTGCATCAGGGCTCTCGACTCGCAGGCAGGTGGGGAGCAGTGCGCATGCGCCCCAGGTCCGGGACCCGCCGGGAAAGGCGGAGAAGTGCGCATGTGCTCCAGGTCCCGGACCCCGCCGGGGAAGGCGAACTGCGCATGTGCCTCAGGTCCAGGACCCGCCGGGGAAGGCGAACTGCGCATGTGCCCCAGGTCCAGGACCCGCCGGGGAAGGCGAACTGCGCATGTGCGTCAGGCCAGGACCCGCCCCGGAAGAGGTGGGAAGGGAGCCTACAAGGAGTTGCGTGGCCCCGGCCGTCCGCCGCAGCGGCCCACGCTTCATTAGCGGCACGGACACCGCCGAAGGTCCCGTCCTTGGACCGAGGGCCGGCACCTTGGTTCCGCGTGCAGTGCCGCACTTTTGGAATCCCCGAGGGTCAATCTGAACGGGTCACAGCACAGAATGAGCCCTCTCTTTCGGTGGTTTTTCCGGGGCAGAGGAAGTCGGTGAAGCCCATTGGCTAACGGGGGCGGAAGGGGCTGGGCCGCTCATCCCGCGCGCGGGGCATGACGGGTGTTGTAGTTCCGTAGCCGAATCTTTGGAGTCCGTGCGGCCGCTGCGGGCAGAGGTGCGCTTTGCACCGGAGAGCCCGGCGTGCAGGAGCCGCGTGGCCGTGGCGTGACGGCCCGATGGCAGGACCGCGTGGGGAGAGAGGGGACCCCTGGAGCAGGCCTGGCGGACGGGGGCGCGTGTGTGCAGGGGAGGAAGCGGCCCTCCCAGCGGGGGCACGAGGTCACGGGGTGCAGGGGGGCGCCGGTGCCTTGCCCTGCTGCGCGGTCCTCCGTATCTTGCTGTTGCGTCGCTTCGGTGGCCCCAGAGGGGTTAGTAACCCAGGGCGCTCCACGCCTGGCCTCGTCCTAGGTGAGACGGGGCCGTGAACCCTCGGCCAGGGCTGCGCCCACCTGCAGCCCACCGGAGCTGGGTCTCTCGCAGGTGGGGCAGGTGAGGTGCCGCGCAGCCAGCAGCGGCTCTTAGCTGGCGATGGGAGGGACCTGAGGTTTGAGGAGTTAGCCTTAGGGGAAGCCCGTTGATGTGTGATGAGTTGAACCCTGCACAAATGGGGAGATTAGGCCTCAGCATTTTTTTTTTAAAGCACGCCTTAGGGACGCCTGCAGGGCTCAGCGGTTGAGCACCTGCCTTCATCCCAGGGCGTGACCCCGGGGTCCCGGGATCGAGTCCCATATCGGGCTCCCTGTGTGGAGCCTGCTTCTCCCTCTGCCTGGGTCTCTGCTTCTCTCTCTGTCTCTCTATGTGTGTGTCTTTCATGAATAAATAAAATCTTTTTTTTTTTTCTTTTTTAAAGCATGCCTTAGTGCACTGATTGGCCTGGCACAGAAGCATTGCCCGCTCAAAAGATTTTCCTGAACTGTTGAGAAACCTTTTTTCCGTGGTCTGCCCTAAGTTGTCTTACTGGAGGCAAGAAGGCAGCGGCGGGGGTGGGGCAAGCGTCGATCCCCGAAGACTAAATAATTTTATGATTGTGATTATTTAGCTTGAGAATGCGTTGCGATTCCTGTGGGCGGTGGATTTACCCTCAGGGGTGTCTGACTAATACTTGCTCCCACCAGAAAGAAGTGAAACTGTGCCTTTGATTTACTTAAATATGCTCACGGTGATTCCTCTGCAAGCCTCATATGATTGCGCACCCAGGGACCTCCTCCGCTCCTCCTGAGGCCTCTCAGCTCTGGCTGCCCGGACTTCACTGCCGTCGTCGTGAGAACACGCCAAGCACGCCCTCCCTGGAATACTCTCCCTCCCCCCTAACCCTAACCCTAACCACCCCCCTGCCCCCAGGTGACCTTGCTCAGGGCTTTCCTGAGACACTGTCCTCAGGTCTTCTCCAACAACCGTACCTGGACAGGAGCCCTTCCTGGCCGCTCTGTCCCGGCGCCTTCCCTAATCTCCCTCTAGCATCATCTCGCCGTGAACGGACTTGTTCACTTGCTGGAGGCCTGTCTTCCAGACTACGAAGTGAGCATCAGGAGGGTGCGGTGCTAATGTGTTCACCTTCCTGCAGATCTGGGGGGAGGAGCACGTCCTCCAAGGCTTCCTCCCGGGGCCGCCCCTTCCGTCAGGACGCAGCAGGCTACTGTACTTTCCAGCCTCTCTCACCTGCGGGGCTGCAGGTCCTTGGCCCCGCGTCCGGTGGGTGGAGGGCTGAGGCCCAGCTCTGCTGCGGGGTGGCCGTGGGCCACCGACTGGTTGTCGGTGTCTGCTCACTGTACAGGCCCCGGTTGTCCCATCGTCATATTCTCAGCGCCTGGCACCGTGTTCAGGGCCCGCGGTCTGCTTCTCCCTGCACACGTTCCCTCCTCCCTGCCCGCATCCCATGCATCCGGGTCCGAGACCTCGGCCTGGGCCTCACCGCAGCGGCCACGGGGCGCAGGGAGGATGGCGAAGGCAGGGGCATGCCAGGGGCTCCCTCACTCCCCTACGGCTGCTCGGCGGGTGTCTGCTAGGGTCCCTGGGGGGTCGGGGTGGCAGCGGGAGTGAAGACGCAGTTAGGGCGAGAGGACGCAGCGGGAGACGAGTCAGCCGGCGAGTATCTGCTCCCGTGCATTCCAGCTGGGCCGCGAGAGCGGGAGGTGCCAGCAGGCCGGGAGGGCTCCCTCGCTTGCCGGCCCTCGGAGCTCCTCCAGGGGCCGGGTGAGCGTGTTTCACACTCGTCTCATGACAGCCCCACTTTCACAAAACGCTCGGTTGTATTTTCTTTTTTTAACGTACTTATTTTAGAGACAGCGAGCAGCGAGCGAGCTCGCACACGAGCAGGGGAGGGGCGGAGGGAGAGGCACGGGCGTGGGGGGGGGATCTCCAGCAGGCTCCCCTTGAGCCCCACGCGGGGCCCGGTCCCACGGCCGCCAATGGATGCTAACGTGAGCTGCAGCCCGGAGCTGGGTAGTAACCGACTGCGCCCCGACCTGACCCGGGCGCCCCTTGTTCTCCGGCCTGCCTTCCGCTCATGCAGGGCCGTCGAGGCCTCGCCCGTCCTGACTGCCGGCTCCGCTCTGCAGCAGATGAAGGAAACGAGACTTGCTTCCATACCCGGTCGCCCCGCATCCACCTGGACGCTGGTCCCCTCCATCCTGCGGGCCCGTCCCCGGGCTTGAGGCCCCAGCCTGCACCGTGTCCTGGGCACCAGGTGCCCTTGGCGCGTCATCGGTGAATACGCGTCAAAGGAGCAAGCCCACCTGTGTTGGGTCCCACTAAGCCCCTTGGCTTCCTTCTCGCCATCATCCTTCCATGTGACAAATGCCCGTATGGGTCTCGTTCTGTTTGCCCCCAGCCCTAGGTCCGTCCTGTTAACGTGCACGTTAGGACTGCAGCCCTGGAGTCCAAGTGACCGGGGCTAGGGTCTCCGTAGTGGGATGGTTCCCAGCTTGTTGCTGCCGCTGAAATGCGAGCAGGTGGCGAGAACGCTCGGGTCCCACGTGGCCTTGCAAAGGGGGAAGGTCCGAGGCGGGGCCTGCGTCTCCAGGTGGGAGCGGCGTTTTCACGTGACCGTGTTTGGCGTTGGGGAGTCGGAAGGCCTCCCGCATCCGCATGCCGGGCGCGGTCCCTGACCGGGAGGCCCTGGGAAGCCACTTCACCTGCTTTTGCATCCCCCCCGACAGGTGCAGGGCCCTGGGGCTGGCGCCCCCGAGACCCGATCCCTTGCAAAACCTTGTTCCCTGCACAGTGTCTGTCGTCAGCCCTTCTTCTCCCTGCTCACCCTCGTGTCTGGAAGACTGCTCTGGGCCTTCGATTCTCTCCCACGAAGCAGCTCCCCTCAATGCGCCTCACTGTCCCTGGAAAAACGACAGGGTCGGATGAGCTGGGCCCTGAGGTCACCCTCCTTGTCTCTGTGAGTGAGGGCAGGCCTTGCTGCTGCCCGCCTGCCGGGAGTTTCCTGGGGCTGTACATCGTGCCTCCCCGGGTGATTCATACCCCCGGGGGGCTGGAGAACCACACTGTTGGGAAAACAAAGTGTACAGAGGAGGGAGAAGCAGAAGAGGGAATAGCAGTGTGCTTGGAAGGGGAAGTGGTGCTGCCTGAGCTCCACTTGAAAGAGGTCACGCTGCAAATGGATTGATTTATCCATGGGAGGTGCAGGGGCGTGACAGGGATGGGCACCACGGGTTGGGTGCGTGTTTGTGGAAAGCCCTGGAAGGTCAAGAGAGTGACTTCCTCCTTTTCCCGACCAAAAGGGTTGTTGGGAGGGAGTCTGTTGATGGGGGACGTCAGCAGGCCCCAGGAGCCCGCTGCACCTGCTCCCTGGCTGCTGCAAGGTGGCTTCTTCAGAGCGGGGCCTTGGCCCTCCCGCTTGGGGCGCAGTTGACCAGCCGCGTGTCCCGGGTCCCTTAGGTGATGGAGCAGACGAGGGAACCATCACTCACTCTCTCCCATCCAGCCTCTTGGCTGACAGGTGGGGGTGGGAGTGGGGTGGCAGGGAGGGCTGGTGGGACGCGGACGCGGGGGAGGCGGCTGTTCAGAGGGCAGGGCTGGTCCTGCCGCATCCCGCCTCCCCGGCAGAGGAAGGCACATCTGGGGCTGGACAGAAAACCGTGTGCGACTTCGGGTTCTTTGGGGACCCCGCTGCTGTTTCCCAAGCGCCCCATGACTTTGGTTGGCTCACGTGTGTGGCTGGCGGGTGGCTGGTGCTTCAAGACGAAGGGACCCATGTCCTGGGCTCCGTGGCCTCATCCGGGCCTTGCTGCACAGACGACAGCCTTCCCCCCTGTCCCCCCCCCCCACATCCTCCTCATGTACTGATTACCTGTTGCCGCCTTGGCCAGCGGCTTGTTTGACGTGTCGGTGGGGTTCGCAGAACTCCCAGAAAACCCGCTTTCCCTCCCCTTCATAAGCACAGGAAACAGACTTTACTTCCTGTGCCTTATCAGGCCTGGCTGATGGGTTATAAATTAACGTTTTCCACCCTCCCTTTCGTTACGTGTCTTGTACACATTTCAGAAAACCCCTTACACTGTGGAACCAAACAAAGGTCGCCTTTTGAAATCTTGATTTGGAAAAAAGGCCGTGAACATCTTAGAGATGTCCCTTCCAATAGCCTTATCTACACATGTATGGAAACTTAATATATCACAACTATTTTTATTTATTTATTGAAAGATTTTATTTATTTATTAGAGGGAGCATGAGCACGAGCAGGGGAGGGGCAGAGGCAGAGGGGGAAGCAGACTCGCTGCTGAGCAGGGCGCCCGACGTGGGGCTCCGTCCCTGGACCCCGAGATCATGACCTGAGGGCAAGCCAGACGCCTAATGGAATGAGTTACCCAGATGCCCCTATGTCACTGTTTTTAATATACATTTTTTAAAGATTTTATTTATTTATTTATGAGAGACAGAGAGAGGCAGGGACAGGCAGAGGGAGAAGCAGGCTCCATGCAGGGAGCCCGACGCGGGACTCGATCCCAGGACTCCAGGATCACACCCTGGGCCGAAGGCAGGCAGGCGCTAAACCGCTGAGCCACCCAGGGATCCCTAATATTTTTTTTATTTTTAATATATTTTTAATTATAGGTGAAAAAATCCAAGCTATGGCAGAGGAACAAAGGGTCTGTGATAGCAATCAGGTAGCATCTTTTGTGTTTCCTCCCTCGCCTGATGCTTAGAGAAAGGCAGATGCAAGTGAGACCGGAGCAGGGCTGCCGGGCTGCGTGGGCCACGCTGGCCTCCGTGGGGAGCTGGGGCACCTGCTGGCAGGACCTGCGTGGCCTCGCACAGCGGGATTGCTGTCCATGAGAGTTAGGATGAGGCTAGGACAGCACCGTCTACTTAAAGGTAGAGCAGAAGCCACACACATACTTGAAAAGCACTCGGTAGTCATGTTAAAAAAGGTAAAAAGAGCCAGGTGCGACTCCCTGTAATACATGCAGCCCAATGCACCCCAAATATGGACATTTTAGCACGCGATCACTATTTTTCAGATTATGGAACGACGTGGCGTCTTACGTGATTTCCTAGTGGAAAAGCCCGGCATGTACTTCACGCTGGCGACTGTGCGGCCCCGGGCAGGTGGCCGAGCTTCCCTGCGTCCTGGGCGGCCAGAAGGGCCCACTTCCCTCAGCTCCTTCCCTCACTGGTGTGAACTTTGGTTGACATGCCGTCCCTCACGGAGCACGTGGGCTGTGGGTGAAACAGAAAGTCACCGAAGGGTCGAAAAGTCGGAGCCCGAGCTGGGCCACGGCGGTCACAGTGTGAACCCCATTTTGTGTCAGTAACGTCCATTTCTCGGGATCCCTGGGTGGCGCAGCGGTTTAGCGCCTGCCTTTGGCCCAGGGCACAATCCTGGAGACCCGGGATCGAATCCCACATCGGGCTCCCGGTGCATGGAGCCTGTTTCTCCCTCTGCCTGTGTCTCTGCCTCTCTCTCTCTCTGTGTGTGTGACTATCATAAATAAATAAAAATTAAAAAAAAAAAAAGTAACGTCCATTTCTGTGCCCCCGGGGCAGACGCAGCCCCTGAGATGCCGCCTGGGACATGGGCTGGAGCAGGGGGCGGATGTAGGAGAGCAGGAGCCGGAGAGGGGATTCAGGGCAGGCTGGAAGGAGGGGAAGGGAAGGGCCGAGAGGCCCTGGGGGGGGATGAAAAATTCCCTGGATCCGCGAGATCTGTGTAGACAAATCCCCTGGCAAGTGTAGCTGTGTGCTTCTTGCAAAATGTTTCAGAGGCTCCTCATCTGTGGGTTGTGAGTCCTGGAGTTCTGGACCAGGTTCAAAGGGCGAGGTGTCCCGTCCTCTCCTTGAAGGGAAAGTTGTAGGACGTGAGAAAGCAGCCATTCAAGACATGTCTTCCTCCCTCTTTTCGGTTAACCTGTGAACTTTGTTCCTTTTCTTTCTTTTTTTTTTTTTAAGATTTTATTTATTCATGAGGGACACACACAGAGAGAGAGAGAGGCAGAGACACAGGCAGAGGGAGAAGCAGGCTCCGTGCAGGGAGCCCGACGCGGACCTCGATCCCGGGACCTCAGGGTCACGCCCTGGGCCGAAGGCAGGTGCTCAACCACCGAGCCGCCCAGGGATCCCCCTTTGTTCCGTTTCATTGGTGGCCAACACACGTGGATGTCCAGGCCACTTGAACCGCAGACCATGAAGGGAAGAGCCCGTGAGATTAGAGCTTTATCACCGCACCAAGGAGTCTTAGAATTGCAAGACCCCCCCCCCCCACTCCGTGCAGTAACTTCTTTACCAGCGTGTCTGGCACGTGGTCATGCAGGTGCAGGACGGGCACCGCTCCGGGCCCAGCTCACACACACACAAAATCAGACCGTCTTTTACCGAGTCCCCGTAGCGGCTCTAAGGTCATCCCACTCTTGTGTCGAGCTACATTGTGCCTTCGGTGACTCTCGCACCCGGGGCCTAACACCACCTGCCAGAGCAGCCCACCGAGTGAACGAAGGACGCAGGAAGGATCTTCAGACACGGGCTGGTCTGGCGAGCTCCCTAAATTGCTCTTTGTTTTGACGGATCTCAGACTCTTCCCCGTTTTGAATGACTCCTTTTGGACAGGATGTCACTGTAAATGCTCTTCTCCAACCAACCAAATAATATCCAACACTGTGGTGAATAGTCTCCGGTAACAAAACACAATTAGGTAATAGGGGCTGGCCCCCCCCCCCACCCGCTGCACTCCAGCTTGGGGTTCAGAGACTTGTACATTTCACCCGAAGATGATAAACACACAGTCAAGCCCAGACCTGCCTGTGCAAAAGAGAAGCCCCGAACCCACCATAGTAAGAGGGAGGGACGGTGGCAGTTCACGGGCACGCGGGTCCTGCTTACACCTACGTGCTGGTGGCTGGCTTTGCTCTGCCCAGGCAGGGACCGGAGACATGGCTTGGGATCGTGGAAGGTAGAAATTTGTGAGATGGGTCCCTTCATGATGCTGGCTCCTCTAATAGGTGTAAAATCTATGACAAGGGGCCAAGAAAGCCCTGCTATAGACCCCAGGAAGTGATGAGAAAGCTCACTAGGGCTTTGGGTAAAATTAATATATATATATATATATATATATCATGCTGGAGAAATTACCCTCCAGGCCTGCGATATGCGCTGATTTGAGGCCTGATATCATCCACCAGGACAGTGAGCCTCACACTGAGGAATTACATAAGAACTGATGGGGACTGTTGGCATTCCTAGGACCTTGCCAGCAGCAAAATGCAAAACAGTTCTCCATGAATTTCCCCTGCAATCTAGGTCAGATGGGACGCTCACAGGGAAACAATTATAAAACCTCAATGGAAGTGTACGGAAAGGAGGACGTAAGAACAAGTGCACATTATGTTCGTGGAAGAGTCAGCAGTCACAGTAAGAAAATTCACGTCTCAAGAGCTGCAGGTAACGAAGTAAGGTAAAAGATAATAAAACAAGTATGCCAAAAATGTAAAATCAGCTAAAATGGAAAAAAAAAAAAAAAAAGGAAGAGAAACCCTCACAAAAAGAAGAACAGTATGATGAAAACAGTAGGATTTCCTCAAAAATCAGTTGGACCTAATTTAAGGACTTAGGAACCAGTCTCCAGTATTAGCAAGTCAGTGAATAAGTCAGTAGCACAACTGAGATAGTTGAGTTGGTGACGTAGAAGGTGGTCCCCAGAAAAGTACCCAAAAGTGCAGGAAGGGAGGGAAAAGGGAGGAAAGAATAACTGTGAGCCGAAGAGACATAGGGGAGAGCGAGAAACTGCAGCGGGTTTGTGCTGGGACGTCTAGGGCGGACTCGCAGGGGCCCTGGAGAAGCAGCCCTGAAAATATAACTGGGAGCCTCAGAAATGAAAGAAATACCTGAAAGCTCCACCTAAGGAAGCGCGAGGGCTCCCAAGCTGGCTGGCTGCAGTGCGGGGTCCTTGCACACATGGCTGCTGTGAACACGGGTCTCGGTGTGCCCGGGTGTGCACTGGGGCTGGTGGTGCCATCGGGCACACAAGGCTGTGTATGGGAGCTGGTGGTGCCGTCGGGTGCACGGGGGTGTGCACGGTGTGCACCAGGGCTGGCGGTGCCGTCGGGCACACACAGGTGTGCATGGTGTGCACTGGGCACTGGGGCTGGTGGTGCTGATGGGTGTGCACTGGTGTGCACGGGTGTGCACGAGGGCTGGCGGTACCATCAGGCGTGCACAGGTGTACACGGATGTGCACGGGGACTGGTGGTGCCGTTGGGCATGCACTAGTGTGCACGGGTGTGCACCGGGGCTGGCGGTACCGTCAGGTGTGCACAGCGCCCGTGGGGTAGCCGTGGGCCAAGGCTGCGCAGACCCGGTCCATGATCTGTGACCCCAGCTGTGGATGCGGGGACCCTGCTTCACCACCACCTCGGGCGGGGACCAAGGGCTCACCCCTGGAGCATGTGAGAAACGTGCGCAGGCAGCGTCCACACTGGCCTGGTTCCTGCTGCGCCCATGCTGCTGCTGGCGGTGCTACCTGTACTGATGACTGAGCAGTGGGACCGGGGACCTCGGTGCCCAGCTCCCCTTCCACCTCCCGCCCCGCCGTCTTGGCCCCAGGGTCCCGGACCCTCACACCCTTACTCACATTCCTCTCCTGGGTGGGAAAATCCCGAAAATCCGCTGGCCCTCCCCTGACCTCTGTCGCCACCACAGTCAGGGCCTGCCGGGGGGTCTTAGGGGTGAAGGTGCGAGGTTCGGTGTGAAGAACGTGATACTTGGGAAGAACGCAGCCGAGCTAGGGGCCCAGCGTCCCCACTGAAACCCGCGGAAATCTGTCCTCGCACCGCTTAGCCCAGCAGTGAAAGGTGAGTTAATACAACCCGTCTTCGTTCTCTTTAAAAAAATATTTGCTTGCCTGGGACGGTTGTAGGTGCTGAAGACCACAGGGGACATAACCGGCAAGACACCTTTTGGAGCCTTTAGCAGGACGGGGTAAGTCACCGCTCAGACGGCTCAGAACGCCGCAGACTAGATGCGCTTAGCGACATTCTTGCCCGATAAACACGCATCGACATCTGCGGTGCAGCCGGCAGTGTAGTGGCCGCTGGGCACCGTGTCGAGTCAGACCAGGGCAGGAGGTGAGAACGGAAAGGAGCCCTTTCATTTCTGAGAGTGACACGCGGGCGCCAGTTCTCGGGGGTCGGAGCGCCAACGACAGTCGGGTGGAGCCCGCGGGGGTTGGCCCAGGTCAGCGGCAGGCCCGGCATGGGAAGGAGCCCGGGGGGCGCAGGAAGCCCAGGCCGAGGCCTGTGGGTCCCGGGCGGTCCCGGGGCCTCCTCCCCCCTCACCGGGAGGCCGGGTGGTAGTCAAGCCGCAGACCCAGGCGCCCGGCCGGGCCTCCAGCGCTGGTCCTGTCTGTGGCCACTGTTGGTCAGACCCTTGTGATCCTCGGAGCAGCCTCCACCCTGCCCCGGCCGTGGTGGCCTGGGGTCACGGACCCATGAGGCTGAAAGAAACCACAGGAATTCTGTCACCTAGTATCATCCTACCTCCTAGTAGGACGTGCCCCCCCCCCCTCCCGGAATGCAGCCCTGAGAAAAAGAAGTCCTGGGCCAGGGGTTAGCAGACCTCAGTCGGAGTGCTGGCCCATGTCGCTGTGGCCAGGCCGCTCCCTGGCCCCTCGGGGGTGATGACCCTTCTCTCCAGCAGTTGTTATGGGGGGCACGCAAAGTGGCCCATGTGACGGCTCTTAGGGAACCAAAAATGCTCTAGAAGCGAGGGCGGGCTTGATCTGGGGGCTCGGATGGCAGCCAGTTCCCGGCACTGGGGGAACACTCTGGCCCCTTCTCCTGATGACGCCCGTGCCCTGCTTCTGTGACCCCAACCTGTGGGATGGGACCTGGCCTTGCCCCCCAGGGTCCTCCGGTGACTCCATGAGTCTCCTCCAGAAGGAAGCAGCTAAAGCTGTCAGGGCTAAATGCATCTGCCTCACGTGACCTTTGGAAAATTCGTTGGCGCATCTCTATAACCCTGATGGTCATGCTACCTGGCTTTTGTTTCTGATTAAAAAAAAAAATCCCAAATAGTTCTTGAGTCAGAAAGGATGTTAGCACTAGAAAATTCAAGGATGCAGATAAACTATAAACAGATTCTTCAAGTTTGACAGGAGGCTGGATGCTGGGAGGATGCTAAGTGAGGCACCACGCTGGGATTGGGAGAGCGTCGATCCTTTTACTTCAGCCACCTCCTCTCTGGGCTTCCAGCCACTATTTGGGCAGTTTCATAGCTTAATTCAGTCACTCTCCCCTTGCAAAACAAATAATTTTTTGGAAGATTGTATTTATTTGACAGAGAGAAAGCACAAGCAGGGGGAGCGGTAGAGGGAGAGGGAGAAGCAGGTTCCCCTTGGAGGAGGGAGCCCGATGCCGGAACTCGATCCCAGGACCCTGAGACCATGACCCGAGCCGCAGGGAGGTGCCTAAGCAGCTGGGCCTCCCAGAAGCCCTCAAAATAATTTGTCCATGTGGTCTCAAAGTGTTCTGGGGCTGCACTGAGCGCCCCGAGGCAGGCTGGGTAAGGGCTGCCTCCCAGACACAGCCTTGTCTCTGGAGGACTGTCCCTGCACCCCGCAGGCTCTGCGGGGCCGGGAGGGCTGGGAGAGAGACAGAGCTTGGCTCTCTTCTTGTTGTTGTAATTACCAGCAGATGTGCCCAGGGAGCGGGGAGTGACACAGCTGGCAGCGGAGAGGGGCCCCTTAGGGCCTTCCTGTCTGCCTTTGCTCATTCAGGGAGATCCGGGAAGACCCCTTGAGAAAGTGACCTTTGAGCTGAGGTCTGAGTAAGAGAAACTACGCATCAGAAGGGGGTGAGAGGAGGAGCGGGCCTGGAGCTTTCCAAGCGGAGGGAACTCTGTACAAAGAGGTCGGGCAGGAAGAAGCTTTGCATGTTGGAGGAACTGAAAGCCTGGTGGCTGGGCCAGGCACGGAGCACTGGGAGGGACACAGCAGGGCCACCGAGGTCAGGCCAGGCCCCATCCACCTCTGTGGTCTTTATCTTAAGAAACCTACTTCCGGAGATGCAGCCACAGGTTAGGGTGGTGGCGGCGCTGAAAGGTAGAGGAGGACACACTTGAGATGCTTCCAAAGATGGGGCTGGAGGAGTTGCCCAGGATTTGGGTAAGAGGAGTGCGGGGCTGGGAGGTGTCGGGGCGTCTAGGTTCGGACCTGCCAAAGGGGCCTGTCCTCACGCTCTGGAGCCCCGGCGGGTTGCTCAGGGCCACTGGGAACCGTGGGGGCGCTGCTGTCCCCATGCAGTCGTAATGGGCTTTCGGCCTTTGGGGCAGAGGCTCACATCTGGAGGGTGACCGGAGGAGGGGCTGTAGCAGAGAGGGGGCAGGTGGAGAGGCAGGGGGTGAGCGGGAGGGGCGGGGGGGCGGGAGGGAAACAGGAGCCTGGATGGGGGGAAAGGGGGGCTGGGGACACTGAGGGCGATATTGATGAGATTGGAGGGTGTGAGGTGGGGGCAAGGAGACTGGAGGGGCGGGGGATTCAGATGTTGGAGGGGGAGGATGGGGGCGGGGGACAGGAGCTTGGGGGGAGGATGGAAGCTTGGGGTGGAGACTGGGAGCTTGAGGGGGGAGGATGGGGTGGGGGATGGGAGCTTGGGGTGGGGGATGGGGCGGGGCCTTGGAGTTTGTGGGCTCGGATGGGGCGGGGATTGGGGCTCTGGGGGAGGATGGGCCGGGACGGAGATTGGAGGAGGGGACGGGGAGGGGCGTCGCGGGGGCGCCCGGAGCGGCTTTAAGTGTGGCAGGAGGCGGGGGGTGCGGGGGAGGGCTGGGGCGGAGGGGCCGTCCCGCGGGGAGGGCGGCGAGGTGGGCTCCCCAGCCCGTGCCCTGGGCGCTCCGCGGCCGCTGCTGGGTGGGGGGGTCGCCCCGCGGGTCGGGGGAGCCCTGGGGGCGCGCGGGGCGGCGCGCGCGGGGGGTGCCGGAGCCCCAGGGCCCCGGGGCCCCCGACGGGCCGCGGCGCAGGTGCGGATCCCGCGCGGCTGGTGGCTGCTGTGGGCCGCGTGGCTGCCGCTGGGTACCGGCGAGCCGCCCGCCGCGCCCCCGCCCCCGTCCCCGTCCGCGCCCCCGTCCCCGTCCCCGTCCCCGTCCCCGTCCCCGTCCCCGGCCCGGCTGCGCTGCCTGCAGGTGTCGGTGTTCGCCAACGGCAGCTGGGCGCGCACGGACGGGCAGGCTTGGCTCGGGGAGCTGCAGGCCTTCGGCTGGAGCAACGGCTCGGACGCCGTCCGCTGCCTCCGGCCCTGGGCGCGCGGCGTGTGGGGCGCGGGGAGGTGGCGCGCGCTGCAGGAGCAGCTGGGGCTGTACCGCCGCAGCTTCACCCGGGACGTGCGGGAGCTCGTGAAGATGCTGCAGCTGCGCTGTGAGCCCCCGGGCCCCGGCGGCCGCCCCCTCCCCGGGCCCCTGACCCGCACCCGCGCCCTGACCTGGTCCCCGCCCCGCCTCCTCGCAGACCCCTTGGAGATCCAGGTGTCCGCCGGCTGCGAGGTGCGCCCCGGGAACACCTCCGAGGACTTCTTCCACGCAGCCATCCAGGGGGAAGAGATCCTGAGTTTCCAAGGGTCTCACTGGGTGCCGGCGCCCCAGGCCCCGCGCTGGGTGCACAGGGCCACCAAGGAGCTCAACAAGGACCAGGGGACCAGGAGGACGGTGCGGGAGCTCCTCCAGGACACCTGCCCCCCGTTTGTCAGAGGCCTGCTCGAGGCAGGGAGGTGGGAACTGGAGAAGCAAGGTGAGCCTGCCCCTCTCACCCCTGCCTGCACCCCGGTGCACACTTGCTGAGGCCAGACTTCACAGCTCTGAGGTCACCGGGGAGTGGGGTGGGGGCCTGAGGGTGTTTACTCATCCCAAAGACACTCACCCAGCCCCCCTGGGGTCCCAGGAGCTGAATTAGGTAAACACTGGGGGTCAGGCAGGGTCTCTGCCTGAAGAGACCAAGGAACAGTTAGAGCAGTACACCTTACAGGGTTCTGCAGGGGATCCCGGAGGAGGGCCCCCCCAGGAGCCTGGGATGGGGGCGCTGTGAGGGAGAGTCAGGAGGGCCTCCACCCCCAGCGGGTCGCCACCTTGAGATCCCCCCCTTCCTCGCTGGACACAGTGCGACCCGAGGCTTGGCTGTCCGCGGGCCCCGCTCCCAGGCCTGGCCATCTGCGGCTGGCGTGCCACGTCTCCGGCTTCCACCCCAAGCCTGTGCGGGTGACATGGATGCAGGGCGAGCAGGAGCAGCTGGGCACCCGGCGAGGCGACGTCCTGCCCCATGCTGATGGCACGTGGTATCTCCAAGCGACCCTGGACGTGGCGGCCCAGGAGGCGGCCGGCCTGTCCTGCAGGGTGAAGCACAGCAGTCTAGGGGGCCATGACATGGTCCTCCACTGGGGTGAGGAGGGGCTGGGGCCCCACTGGGCATGGGGAGGGGGTCTGCGAGCATCCAGGGGGGCCTGGGCCACAGGTGGGTTAGGACACACAGGACAGAGGAGTTTCCAAGATGAGCCCGCTCCCCGCCAGGAGGGCAGCCACATAGAGGAACAAGTCTGCACGGGAGAAGGGTCGGGATGGGGCGCCGTCCACCGTGGGTGGGGGCTCAGTCGGCAGAGCGTCCGCCTTCAGCTCAGGTCATGGGATCGTAGGATCCAGCCCCACGTGGGGCTCCTGCTTGGTGGGGATTCTGCTTCTCCCTCTCCCTCTGCTGCCTGCCCCCCCGCCCCCCGCTTGTGCTAGTGCATGCTCTCTTTCTCTTTCTTTCTCTTTTTCTCTGTCAAATAAATAAAATCTTAAAAAAAGGGGCGGGGGTTGAGATAAATGTCCCATATTTAAGAAAAAAGAGACCAAACAATTTGCAGGTCCAGAAGTAGGTGTCAAATAAAGAATCCCAGGAGGGGTCCCTCCCCCAGAGAGGTGGGGTTGAGGGCTCCCTGACTGTGCCCCGCCTGGCGGCCCCTTGTCCCCAGCTCCTTTGAAACTGGTGCCATTCTTCTGAGTTTAGGGCTGAAGGGACGGGCACTGAGCTGGGTCGGTTCCGCTGGCCCTGGTCCCGTGGGGGGAGTGGAAGAGCTGACCCAGGTCGGCCTGGCCGCGGGGTCCTTCCTTTGCGCGGGGTCCCGCCTTGTGCTCCAGCGCGGGGTCCTGGCCCTCAGGCCCGGAGACAAGACGGGCTCCCTGGATTGCAGAGGAACAGAGTGGGCGCTCCCTGAGGGGAGGCGGTGAGAAGCGCTGCAACACCCTCCCGTGGGCATAGGGAGGGGTCCCAGGGTGAGAGCCTGTATTCCCCACGCAGGGGGGAGCCACTCCTCCGCGTGGCTGGTCGCCGTGGCCGTGCTGGGGTCCCTCCTGGTGATCGGGTGCCTTGGATGCTCAGCCGCCTGGTTCAGGGCGCGCCGGTAGGTGTCCCCTTCCTGACCCCCCCCTTCCCTCAGCCTCTCCCCGTTGCCTCGTCCCCCGCGGCCCCCTTAATGCCTTCTCCCCCCTACATCCCCAGCTCCTATCAAGACATCTTGTGACTGTGCTCGCCGCACCTGCCCGTGTGGGACTCAGGACCCCAAGGGCCCAGGACGTGGGCACAGCGGCTGAGGGTGAAGAAGGGCTGCCCCGGGGACACAGGACACTCACAGGGCAGCTCGCATCATGGCCCTTTAACAGTCTAAGGTCAAAGCTCTTTCTCAGTAAACTGCAAGTTTATAAGCTTCAAGGGGTTCTGTAAACCTGGGCGTGCAAAGGTCCGGGGGCAAGCAGGGAGCCCTGCGCGAGGCTGTGTGCGGCTGTCGGTGTTGGGGTGGCACCCTCGGCTGCGATTTGGGAAGCGCTTGTGCCCCAGGAAGTCGGAGAGGAAGGGGCGCATGAATAGAGGAAGAGCCTACATTTTCCAGGGGAGCGGATGTCTGGTTTCTCGCGCGAGCCCCTTAACACACGCACTCGAGCTCTTCCAAGACGCGTGCCCCGCGCCGCGATCCCCTGAGCGGCTCCCGGATGGCGCGGGCGGGCTCAGAGTTCGGGTCTCTTTTGGAAAAGAGCTGGTCCTGAATGACAGGTTGGTAGTTCGGGGGCACAGCTGCTTCTGCGAATCTGACCTTATCAAGGGGAACATGTTCCTCTTTCAGAGAAAGGCTGTGAGAAACAGGGGTTTCTCAGGGTTTATTTGCTGTAACTGATTTGCGAAGGGGAAATGGGAGCGGGTTAGGAAAAAACACAACAAAACAAAAAGTTACTCTGAGTGGGGCGGTTTTTCCCAAACGGCCACTTCGTTGAGATTGGAGGAAGGGAGTCCTGAAGGAGTCGGCTTGGGCTGAGGCTGCGCTGGTCCCGCCCAGTTGGGGACCCTCGAGTGACTCCGGGAAGTGGGGCTAAACTTTGGAGAGTGTTTGCTGGAGAGAATTAGGATATTTGGCCTCTTGTACGCTGGGCCCACAGGTGGAGCCTTGGATGTGGGCGAGGACCTCCCCACTCTCAGGGCCCTGGTTCCCAGCTGCCTTCTCCTGACCGGGACCCCATCTCGGCCCTACTAAGTGAGGGACGGGAGCCGGGCCCCCGGAACGTGTGTCTGAACAGGCCTTCGGGGGGGGGGGGTTCTGACGTTCAGACGCGCGCCTCGGCTTTGGGGAATGTGGTGCCATGGATTCCTCCGACGGCTAGTGGGGGCCCGGGCCTGGGCTTAGTCGGAGGGGGGGAGCTTCCTGGAAGGGGAGGTGGAGGCAAACCAACAAGGGCCTCGGCCGCGGGGTCCTCCTGTGTCGAGTGGAAACAGGATCCTGACTCAGGCACCCGGCCTTGGGCCCCCAGCCTGCAGAACGGGGTATAAGCCACCCCTTCCTGGCATCTGGGCACAGCGCCCAGTGGGCGACGACAGGTGACCTCCCGGGGGTGGGGAGCAAATGCGGACCAGTGTGTGGTGTGTAACGCCTTCACCACAGGGGCCTGGGGGCGCCCGGAGGCTCCGTGGGCGGGCGCCTGCCTTCAGCCCAGGGCGTGACCCCGGGGCCCCGGGATCGAGTCCAGCGTCGGGCTCCCTGCATGG
The DNA here is from genome assembly GCF_018345385.1 of Vulpes lagopus. Taxonomy (NCBI): domain Eukaryota; kingdom Metazoa; phylum Chordata; class Mammalia; order Carnivora; family Canidae; genus Vulpes; species Vulpes lagopus. The sequence goes on from NC_054834.1 coordinate 25,709,907, forward strand.
AGCCTGCTTCTCCCTCTGCCTGTGTCTCGGCCTCTGTCTCTCGTGAATAAATAAAATCTTTAAACAAAAACAAGGACCCCCCACACACACACACACCCTGTTACCATCCCTGGTACCACCTGACCCGGGCGCGCGGTTGGCTCGTCCTCCCGCAGCAGAGGCTGCGGACCCTCCCGGTGGCCGGTGCACACTCAGGCCACGCGTTCCAGTCCCTTCTGAGATCGGTTTGGAAAGGCTTCAGCAGGCGTTGAGGGAGACTCTGGTTCCTTTTTAAGGAGCTTGACTTTCTTCTGGAAATAAAGTCCCGTATCTGGGAAAATCTGCCTTGTCTTCAAATCCTCGGCTTGGAGTATCTCAGGGAGCCCTGAGAATACACTGCAGAGGCTGGAGAGGGGGCAGGGGCGGTGACGTTCTCCGCGACCCTACCACTGCCCACCGAACCCTTGTCTGGCCAGGATCCTGCTTGGTGACAGCGGAGGAATTCACTCCTTCAGACTCAGCGCAGTGCCAAGCTCAGGGCAGTCGCAGGGGGTGGGGGTGGGGGTGGGGGTGGGGGGGCCCTGCCCGAGGGAGGGAGGGGCTGCCCCAGGTCCCGGCCAGCGCAGTGGGTCTGAGAGTGGGTGCCCACGGTGCCCCCGTGGAGCGCACAGAGGGGGCATGGGTGCCCACCCTGACAGGCCCCTCCCACCTGGAACGCACAGTGGGTACACAGATGCCCGCCCTGCCAGGCCCATCCTCCCACCTGGAGCGCACAGTGGGTGTACGGGTGCCCACCTTACCAGGCCCCTCCGCCCCGCCCCCCCGGCCCGGAGTGCACAATGGGTGCGCAGGTGCCCACCCTGCCAGCCCCACTGCCTGCCCAGAGCACTTGGACACGGCCCTGTGCCCTCAGCGGGGCCATAACCTTCACATGCCCTGTCTGCATGGACACCGGCGCCCCCAAGGATCACTGGCACATCATCCGTTGGTCTGTCCGGGAGCCCACTCCGCCTGCAGGGCCTCGCCCAGCCTATGCTCGCGCCCCTGCTGTGTCTGCAGAACTGCTCCAGCGTGTGCACCGACTGCAGGCCGCATGTGGCCCTCTCGGCCTCCACCTGCTCTGACGACGCCTGCGCTCCAGCCCTGGAGGGGCAGGGTCACCTTTCCAGCCGTGCCTCTTTGCACATTCTCCCCCAGCCCTGCAGTTTTCCATAGGGTCTTCTTTTTATCTTAGTTACCGTCTTATCATGTTTACCGATTCTACTAACCCCCCTCTGTTTCGCTCATGCTGTGGTTTCTGCTTCCTAACTGGACTTGGGTGGGTGCCCCTGGTGCGTCTGTGACCATACGGAGGCCTTGGCGCACTCTCCGAGGCTGTCCCTCACCTGACCCTTGCTCTTAAGTCTGTGGCACAGAGTCGATGGGCTTCACGGTGAGGCCGTGGCTTTCCCTCCCAGAGCTTCCCTGCCAGGCCATGCTGGGGTAGGGGGCGACCCAGTGACTAACCAAGCAGGGCAGGCATGACGGGGCACAGGCTTTCGGGGGACGTACCGTTTGCTGTGTGCGCACAGCCTCGGCTCCTGAGCACCGCCCCCCGGGATGGGCCTCTGTTCGGCAGAGGCCACAGGGACCCTCCCGCGCGGCCGTCCGCTCCTCAGGCTCCCCCACTCCGACGGTCTCCCCGCGGCTTCTGCGCCCCCTGCCCCGTTGGCTCAGTGCGGCCGCTGCCGTGGGGCGCTGCGCGGGGAGGCTGGGCCCTCCGGCTGCGGTTTCCAACTCGGGCTGGCTTTCCCCAGGGCTTCTGTGCTTCTGTGATCCTGCTGCACCATCCCTAGAGGGGTCTTCTACGTTTAGTCCCTTGGCTTTTCACCCTGCACCTGACCATCTTTTCTATTTCTCTGGGAAAGTCAGGATTATCCAGGAATGAGTCCCACCCACATCTTCCTCCTTCTGGCTCACGGGGTGAGGGGCTTTCCCCTCACGTCTATCAGCGGACACACGTCCACCTTTGCTAAGCTGGACCCTTCCACCTGGCCTTTGTGCGGCACAGCCCTGGGGCTTGTGCCTGGTGTCTCGACCCTGCGGGCTCCCCACCTTGAGTGCACCCCTGTTCCTAGATGGCCAGGGACATTTAAAACACAAGCACCAAAAAAACAAAACAAAACAACCCTATAAATAAATAAATAAATAAATAACCACAAGCGCAAAAACTTTGTGGGCCCAAACTCCCTTTTTTTTTTTAAATTCTGAAGTTATGTATCTGGATAATATTCCACGTTTGAACACATGTCTTCATTCCTTTCCTTGAAATTTTATTTTTCATTCTTACCCGTGTACACGAGGTGCCCGCGCTTTCCTGCATGCCCCGGGGAAGAATGTCGCAGAACGGGGAGACAGGAACCCCAGGTTACGTGGCCGAAGGTTCAGTGATGGCAGACGGTGTAGGACGTGGCAGGTTAGACCGGAAGATCTTCGCAAGCCAGAGCAAGGTGTGTGTGAGGGCTCTAGCTGCCCGTGACACGTGTGCCAGGGTGGCAGCAGGCCCCGGGGAGAGTGACCAGGGGGCAGTCCTGGGTGGTGGAGCGGGGAAGCCGTGACACATGCTCGTGACTGTGGCACCGAAAGGTCAGGACGGACACCGGATCTGAGAGGCGATGCGGGAAGCGAGGCAAACATTTGAGCCTCGCTTATCTGCGTGGCTCAGGGGACAAGCACCGGGGGCCGTTGGATTTGGGTCAGGACTCCGGGAACCGTGGCAGAGACCGGGGAAAGCTGAGGTTCTGTGTCCCTCCCACCCCCCCGCCCCTGAGAGGAGTGAGGCTCAGACCTAGAAGTTAGAGGTCGAGCATGGACGCCAAGCAAAGTGCTGTGCGCTCAACCTGCAGTCGAACACGTACACCTGCCACCTGCGGGTTGCGAAGCATTGTCTGCAGCCATGTCAGGGATGACCCCCAGCCCTGAGCCAGAGAATGTTGAGCCCCCCGCCGGGCCCGTGCTGGACAGTGTGTCTGATGTCGGGATGGACACGGACATCCCCGTGGGTTACGATGCGCTCCGTGTGAAAGAGGCCTCTGAGGGAAGCCTCGTTTGCTTGTGGACACGCAGTGGCTGCAGGCAGAGGAACCCGAGGGGGAAAGCAGCCTGGTCAGAGCTTCCTGAGAAGATTAGTTTCTGTGAATTCCAGAGCTCTAGCTTGAAATGGAGGGAAGTGGGAAGTCACATCCGCGGCCTGGATCTCGGATTCCAGATTTCAGCAGCGCCAGCCACATCAAGGCCTGACAGCTCCGGGATGGCGCTGGCCTGGGGGCAGTTTCACCTTAGAAATGTAGAGCCTACTCCCAGGGAGCGCATTTTGGAGGGTGCAGAGTCGCACGCCCTGCGCTGCACTTCAGGCGTTTAAGGTCGTGGTGCTGGCAAAGGAGAAACGGGAAGTGGGGCCGGTTTCTTGCTGCGCAACCAAAGAGCGCCCGACACAGAGAATGTGCTGGGAGGCCCGGGCCAGGCCGGGTGAGCCGTGAGGAGCCCTGAGTTGAGATGTCTTGCCGGCCTCATGGCCTTTGGAAAACCAAGCAGAAGTCCTCTTTTCTCGAGACCGAGACCTAGCTGGCAAGGCAGAGGGACCCTTGTGTCCTCTATAGATGTGACGAGAAGAGCTAAGCTTAGCTCTTCCCGCAGGTGGTAAGACCTTTCATACATGGAAAACCCAAGCAACAATGTGGAGAACGGGGAACCCTCCTGCACTGTTGGTGGGAATGTGAACTGGTGCAGCCACTCTGGAAAACTGTGTGGAGGTTCCTCAAAGAGTTAAAAATAGACCCACCCTACAACCCAGCAATTGCACTGTTGGGGATTTACCCCAAAGATGCAGATGCAGCAAAACACCCGGACACCTGCACCCCGATGTTCACGGCAGCAATATCCACAATAGCCAAACTGTGGAAGGGGCCTCTGTGTCCATTGAAAGATGATGGATCAAGAAGCTGTGGTCTATGTGTACAATGGAATATTCCTCAGCCATTAGAAACGACAAATACCCACCATTTGCTTCAACGTGGATGGAACTGGAGGGAATTATGCTGAGTGAAATAAGTCAATCGGAGAAGGACAAACATTACATGGTCTCATTCATTTGGGGAATATAAAAAATAGTGAAAGGGAATAAAGGGGAAAGGAGTAAAAATGAGTGAAAATATCAGAGAGGGAAACAGAACGTGAGAGACTCCTAACTCTGGGAAACGAACAAGGGGTGGTGGAAGGGGAGGCGGGCGGGGGGTGGGGGTGACTGGGTGACGGGCACTGAGGGGGGCACTTGACAGGATGAGCACTGGGTGCTATATGTTGGCAAATTGAACTCCAATAAAAAATAAGTTTATTAAAAAAAAGCTATTCTCTCTATTAGCAATAACCAACTAGAAGTGAAAATGGGAATAAATAGTCTATTCAAAAAATGACAGAATTATAAAATTCTTAAGAATAGTTTTCACAAAAATGGTACAAACCCCAAATGAAGAAAAGGCACGGAATCCTCTGAGGGGCAAAAGACACGTTCTGAATGAATGGAAACATACGGTCTGTTCTTGGTTTAGAAGAGTTAAAATAATCAAATATCAATCCCCAAGATGTGTAAGGTAAATGACATTCTTGGTATTAAAATAGCCAAAAATGTGAAAAAAAAAATGGTGTGAGTATGGGATCTGCAGTACTAAATGTTAAAACTCAGAAGCAGTGTCATCAAAATACTACGGTCATGGGCAGTGGGGGTGTGTGTGGGGGGACAGGATGAATGTGAACCTGGACAGAGATTCTAACTACAGTAGAATGAATACAAATCATCAAACTGGCTAAAGACTCTAGCTTTTAATTATTCCAACCACTAAAAAGCTATTAATTTTGTGACATGAAAGAGGTGCTAATTATTGGTACAATGGCAATCGTATTACAATATACAAACATATCGAATTCAAATGTTACATACCTTAAATGAATGCTATGTTTTGTGTCAGACGTGTTTCGGAGAAAATCTAATCAAATCATGAAAGGCTAAGAAGAAAGGACTCTGGTGATAAAATTGAGCAATAGTTGAGTAGAGGAGTAAAATAGGCAAAAGATTTATGCAATCTGAAGAGAAACCAGAGTATAGAGGAGTAAAAGAGGAAGGCAGGGAAAGGAGAGAGTTCCTGTCACTGCAGAAGTGTGATCAATGAGGGCGCTGGCTCTCCGTCTAGGAAAACCGTAATATTGGAAATCTCCCTCGCCACGTAAATAAATTCCAGATATATTAAACACGGAAGTTTTGAAGTCTTTTTTTTTTTTTACCAAAATAGGAACAAGTAAACTATAAAATAAAATATACATTTTATTTTAAATATATAAATAAAATATATTTATAAATATAAATTTAAATATAAATTTAAAAAATTAGAATTTTTTATGGCAGGAGACAGATTGGGGAAAATATCTATATTAAATCACAGATGGCCTTGCACAGTGTTAATAATGGGAAACGTCTCTTACTCATTTATAAGAAGCAGCTCAGAGCTCCAAGAGTAACGGGGCAAAGACTCGCGGGTAACTCATAAAGAGCCAATCTGAATTGGGTAATAACCATAAAAAGAAATAACCAGCGTCGTAGTTGTCATGGGACCGCAGGTTGGGTACAAGGAGCTGGCTTTCTCCGCAGACTGGCAGCCGGGAGGAGACTAGATGTGATTTTTCAGAAGAGCCCTTGGGAAAGCTCTTGGACAAGGTCTCGTCACAGGAAGAAACCATAGACGTCTCGCCCCACAGATGCACCCCTGAGACTGTATTTTGGGAAAGTGAAGGAAGCAGCCCGGAGGCTGCAGGCGAATGCGGTTCCGCAGAGAAGGGTGCAGGAGGCCGTGGGCTCCCCGAGGCGAGCACCACGCAGGCACCAGTCTGGGCTCGGGGGGTCCTGGGCTGGGACAGCCCGACCACAGAGTTCGGCGGCCGAAGCAAAACCGAAGTTGACTTGTGTCAGAAGATCGACGTCCCCAGGTAGGTGCCAAGGGGGACTCACAAGGAGGGTGGGGACGCGGGCTTCCCGTGAAGTGCCACCGGTGTAGGCACCCCGAGCGCAGGGCCGGGCCTGGGAAGGGGACGGTGGTTTCTCTGTAGGAGGACAGGGCAGCACAGCCGTGTGGCCTCGTGTCCCTGGGAGCAGGGCCAGTGCGACGGGCGGGAGGTGGCCACTGTGCTGGTGACCGCGGCCTCCTGGGCTCGGCGGGCCGGGGGTGGCTGGGTGGCCGCCACCGACGAAGCCACGCAGTCTGTCGCCGTCCACTTGGCTGGGTCCCGGCAGCGTCATGAGAATTCAACTTCTTTCTCTTAACTTCACCTTCCTTTCTTCACGGGGATGACGACTCACACGTGTGTGAAGCTAAGAGGGACTCAAACACCAGGGCGCAACGGGAAGCCACGAACCGCTGATGTGCTGTGGCTCCTTGGCCAGCTTTCCATTCCCTAAGGGAACCTAAACTACCGTGCCTCCGGGGGGGGGGCACCCCAGTGGGGAGCAACAGGATGACGGTTTACGGTAACACAGGGTGGCTCAAAGCAACAGGGGGACAGCGGGCTGCGACCCTGACAGCACCCAGTACTCTCTGGAGACTCTGCACCATTTTGACTGTTGGCTGTCACCCCCGACGGAGCCGCAGCCCTTGGGAAGCTCTGCGATCCTCTCGAGGGGAGCTCCTAAGTTCATGACAGAAAAATGGAATCCTCGACGCCACGCTGAGTTTTATATGTGACTGCGTTCTTTCTTTCCTTTCTTTTCATCAAACAGATAGAAGCCGGAGGTGAACCAGGGCAGTCCTAGGAAAAAAAAAAAAGAAAACGAAGACACTATCCTTTTTTTTTTTTTTTTTTGCAATTTGGATACGCTGCAAACACGAGCAGCTTTCTGACTGGGATCGGAAAGGAGGTGGAAGATCCTTGTTACCATCATAACAGTAAGAATTAGACATTATAAAAGGGGTATTTATCTAGGAAGCTATTGAAGAGATGTGGAAGCAAGAAAACGCCCAACGGACTGATCTTCAGAGAGAGGTCACCTTACCCGTGACGAAGGAAGCAACATTGGAGAAGAAAGCTTGGAAGCGTTCAGAGAGGAGGAAGCAATGTCGGGGGCGGGCTGGGGTGCTGGGGTCTCGAGACTCTCAAATGCAGCAATAATTTACTTGACCTAAAAATTCTCCCTAGCTTCCCAGTCTCCTTGTGCTGAGAAAAGGGGAAGTGCGGGTGGGACCGTCAAATAGAAAAGAGTCTAGTCTCACGTCTTCTTGTGATTTTATCCTTGTCTCAAAAGATGAAACGTGTCCAACTCCCGCCAGGCTCCAGGATTGAATATTGATGAGACCAAAGAAATCAGACTTGGCGGGAACCACTGTAGCTCTGGGAGGACAGGACGGTTGAAAGGCAAGGCCAATTTTAAACACTTGCCTAGGCTAATGTTCATGTTATACTTAAGACAATCTGAGCAGTCACCTCCTCACTTCAGCAGCCCTGCACTGGAAAGAGATTGCATGTTCTTAGAAATAAAAACAAAGCAAAAGAGCTGAATTATTATTTTTTTAATAAACTTATTTTTATTGGTCTTCAATTTGCCAACATACAGAATAACACCCAGTGCTCATCCCGTCAAGTGCCCCCCTCAGTGTCTGTCACCCAGTCACCCCCACCCCCCGCCCACCTCCCCTTCCTCCACTCCTAGTTCATTTCCCAGAGTTAGGAGTAAAAGAGCTGAATTATCAAGACCCCGTGGTATCTATGTACAATGTAGAACATCATAAAACAAATGGAAGGTATTAGAGGAAAATGGGACACATTAAAAAAAGATATCAAGAGAAAGGGATCCACTGATAGCCGAGATGTTGAAACTAACAGGAAAGGAGCTCGAAACTAGGACCAGCAATGAGTTTGGCCCAGGGAACTGCCGTGGGCTGTCTCTGGCCCTCAGGTAGGGATCACTGCTCCCCTCAGAGTGGCTGAGTCTGCATCACTTTCTCCTCCTGGGTTCCACTAATGACTCCTTCTTCTTGGCTAGTAGGGCCTAGAGCTGGTGATGGCTCTGTGGCCACTAGCTTCAGGTTACTTTACTTGAGGTTCACTTACACTGCGTCCATAGTCCTTTATAAACCTCTCTCTTCAAAGAAAAACACATAATATATATTTAGAAATTTAAACGTCAAGATAAAAAGAATGTGTGAAAATGGAGAATCTCATAGACTACAGCAAAACTTTAAAAATGTACAGAACCGGGGAATCCCCGGGGGCTCATCAGGGGATGAGCCTGCCTTCGGCCCAGGGCGTGATCCTGGAATCCTGGGATCCAGTCCCACGTCGGGCTCCCTGCATGGAGCCTGCTTCTCCCTCTGCCTGTGTCTCTGCCTCTCTCTCTCTCTCTCTCTCTCTGTCTGTCTCTCATGAATAAATAAATAAAGTCTTTAAAAAAAATGTACAGAACGTGTTGTGAGAAAAGCATGGTGTGGGATCTTAACAACAGAATAAACACTACGGAAGAAGGAGTCAGTGATGTGGAATAAAGGACCACAGAAATAATCTGAAATAAAACATTGGGGGAAAGGGCTGAGAAGCTAAAATAATTGAACAGCACCTTTGATTTGAGTTTTAATCATTGGATAGAGGCAGGAAAACTATTTTTAGAAATAATGGCCCAATTTTCCCCAAGACTGATGAAAGAACATCAGCTCAAAAATTCAAAGATCCTAGCAAGTCCCAAGCAGGATACACTCCAAGGGAACCACACCAGCGTATGTCCTCATACGCGCCGAAATCCAAAGAGAACGAGAAAATCCTAAAAGCACCCGTGAAAAAAGACAGTGCGTACAAGGACAAATGTAAGAACGACATCTTCCCAGTAGAAATAAAAGCTGAAGGGCAAAGAATGGTATCTGCAAGCACAACCTTCAATTTAAAATTTTATGGAATGCTAGATACATTCAGCAAAACTATCCTTCAAACATAAAGACTAAGTAAAAATATTTTCTGATAAATGAGTGCTGAGAGGATTACTGCCAGTGGACCTATTAAGAAATGCTACTGTGAGTCTTTTAGGATGAAGAGAAATGATACCAGGTATAAGCTTGGATATACAGAAGGACCAGGGAGATCTGGGAATAGTCTATAACAGAAATACCTCATAACAATAACATTATGATCAATTCATAAAGAAGGTGTAAAAATGTCATCAATGCACCTGATAACAGAGTTTCCAAATTCCTGATGGAAATATTGGTAGATCCTTAGGGAGAAGAAGAATAATCATGATTGGAGACTTTAACACACTGTATTTATTTATTATTTATATTATTATTTATATTATTATACTATTAATATTATTTATATTATTATTTATTAATTTATTATTTATATACACACATTGTATTTATTAATACAATAAATAAACAAAAATCAATAAGGACATAGAAGATTCGAGTATAACACCTATTGAACATTACACCTTGTTCATTCAGGATATATGTTTTTTCGCCGGCACATGAAACAAGTATCACTGTATACCTTGTGCAAGGCCATAAGTGGTCTCAGCAAATACCAGAGAATTGGAATTCCTCGGAATGTATTCTCTGATCATAACAGAATTGAATTTGAGATCCATGGTAAGAAGACATTTTAAAAAATACCCAAATGTTTGAAAATTAAGCAGCACAATTCAAATAATTCATTGGTTAATGAAGGATTCAGAAGGGAGTTTAGGAAGTTAGGGGTTTAGAGTCAAGCAGACTCTCCATGGAGCGAGCGCAGAGCCCTCCTCAGGGCTCAACCCAAGACCCTCGACTACCACCTGAGACCGTGACCCGGGTCGAAACCAAGAGTGGGACTCTCAACGGACTGCGCGACCCGGGTGCCCCTGCTTTATCTAAATTTTAAAATAAATGTACGTGGTGGTGAAACCAATACAAAAGAAAATCAAGTAGTGAACAAGACCGCGTAGAGCAACATTCAGGTATGTACAGTTTAATCTGGGAACGTTGCATTTTGGAAGAAACAACAGTTACGAAAGGAAACTCACAAAAATAAATCCTTTACAAGTGAAATTCAACATTTGAGTTGCCAGTTAGTTTTTACCACGTATAATTGTTTCATAGGAAAAAGTGTCAATCCAATGAATATACTTTCAATAAGGTATAAATAAAATTGGCAACAATAGGAATCATTTCATTGCGGCTTTAGAATAAGGGAATTAGGTTGGACTAATGGAAGTTACTTGGTATACTTTCTCCTAAATCCTTAAGTTTGCAGCCTGAAGTAGAATGCCTCCCCAAAGCTGGAGAAATTAGGACGTTTAGGTTGCAAAGGTGACACAGATATCTCATTTAAGGCTGACTGCAACTGTGGGAAAAAATGGGGGTGGGGAGAATAGCCCAGAGTGAGATAAAACCCCGCACTTACAGCAGAGTCTGACTACAAAGCTCCCCACATCAATGTAGTTTACTTACAAGGTACTGCGATGAGTTGTCTGGTCTTTTAAGAAGTGTTGGGTTAAGATAAGGTCCCAACCGATAAACAGATGTCACTGCAGGTGACTGTGCACATCAGGCACCGGGTTTTGAATTCAGATCAAGTGCGTCTGAGCAGCAGAGGAGTGGGGTGCGTGCGGGTGGGGGTTGGGGATTGGGGTCAGGAGTGGGATTCCCCGCAGACACCACCCAAGCCTGGGAAGTCGATGCCCCTGGATGTGTGTAGTTCACCATTAGGTGTCACTGGGTGTGAGTTACTGAACAGACTGGAACCTGGAAGGCTCCCCATGAAAGAAGTTGACTTTGTGTGTCATTATCTCTTTTCTTTGTTTGCTCCCCAAATCCTGAGAGTTTCAGGGGCCTCCTGCGTCCTGCCTCACAGCTTCTCAGCACCACCCTGAGAACCAACTGCAGCTGCCTTGCTTATCTCCTGCATTTGGGCGCTAAGGCTTTTCTCAGGATGTGGTTGGGATGCCTGTGAGAAGCTGCTTATTACTAGCGGATGCAAGCATGGGGGTAATTCAGGCCCCACGGGGTATCCTGGGCCAGTAGGGGGAGAGGGGCTGGTACGTGCTCCCCTCGCACCCTCGGGTGAACCATTGAGGATCGGGGCTTCCTGTGACCCGTTGTACTGGCCTTTCCTTTCCTGGTCTAACTCCCGGGGTTCCACTGCTAATGCCTGGCGTCATGTCTTAACCTATCAAGCTTTTTGTGAACCTGAACCCTCATTTCTCTTGGGACCGTATGTGGAAATGGAATCGCTGGGTCACAGGTCACACACTGTTTGTGCATTTGATGGATACTGGTTAACAGCTTTTCGCGGTGATCCACCTTCCATTGTCCCCACATTCTCACTTCTATTTGGTGCTCACCTTTTTAATTTTAGCCATTCTGGAGGGGATGTAGTGTATCCAACTGTTGGTCTAGTTCGTGTTTCCCTGTCGACTAATGGTTCTTAACCTATTTTCATATGCCTGTTAGCCATTTGGATTCCGTCTTCGGTCAAGGGCCAGTTTAGGTTTTAGCTATTTGTGTGTGTGTCTAGGGGAGGAGTCAGTCATTTTCTTATTGAATTGAATTCCTTTATAATTCCTGTACACAAGTGCTTTGTTGGATTCGTGATTGTGAATATTACCTAGGAGGCTCTGCTTTACTTTCTACTCTCATAAAGTCATATTGGATGAGGAGGATTTCTTTTTGACAGCACACGGTTTGTGGATGTTTTTCTTTACGACCATCATTATCTAATCCCATAAATTATTCACTCCTATGCTGAGGTCACAAGATTTTCTCCTTAATCTGTGGTTCTCAAATATAAGTGGAATCATCCAGAAGGCATTTTAGAGCACAAATTGTTGGGTTTGTAATTCTTTAGGTCAGGGAAGAGGTCCAGAAATTTGCATTTCTTATAATTTTCAGATGATGCTGTTTCTGTTGGTTTGGGGTCATCACTGAAAACCACTGTAGTATTTTACCTCTGAGAACCTGAACTATTTAACCTTTTACATTTAGTTGCACAATATACCTGGACTGATGTTTGTGCCTGGTGTGAAATATGGTAACGCTATGTTATTTGTGATGTCAGTCACTTGACTAATACCACAAATATGTAGGACCAGGTACCTTGGCTGTATATATGGATCTGCTTCTCAACTCATTGTTCTGTTGCTGTCTTCTGTAAGCCTATCCTTTTGCCAATGAAATGCAATAAAGTAATTATTTTAGATTTTTAAGATATCTTAATATTCATGAGAGTAACTCTTCCTTTTTCCTCTTCCTCAAGTGCATCTAGTAGAAAAGGAAATATATTTATTTTTGCATTTGATTAAAAACTGGAATTATGAATACAGCCAGAGCCCTCCCCCCTAGTAGCCCAAGATGCCCTGTGGGGCGTGAATTTCCCCACACTTGCAGTGCTGAGCATTCCCTAGTGATTAGATCATAGATGTTGATTTAATCCTAAACACCAGAGCAGCAATTTATTAATAAAAAGACAATGCAGAGTTACAGGCTTTGGGGAGGTTAAAGGTCACTTTCACAAGAGAACAATAGTCTCTGCAGTCTAGAAATCAATGACAACCTTGTTTTTTTTAAAAAAAAAAACACACATTATTGGGGTGCCTGGGTGGCTCAGTCAGTTGAGTGACCGAGCTCGGTTTTGGCTCAGGTCATGATCTTACAGTCATTGGTTTGTGCACTGCATCAGGCTCATTGCTGAGCTTCGGATTCTCTCTCCCTCTCCACCCTGTTCTCTCTCATTCTCTCAAATAAAGAAATAAAATTTAATAAATCACATTTGAAAGTGAAGAACATTTTGAAAAGTGAAATATCCAGGGTCATGGGCTGTGCTGTGTCTCCCTGTATTTGCATGTTGAAGCCCTATCTCTAGTGTCTCAGATGATACTGTATCTGGAGATAGGGTCTTTAAAGAGTAATCAAAATGAGGCCATAGGGGCGGGGGGGGGGCGGTCGACCCTGGATGGTGTCCTTAAAAGAGGAAATTTGGACATAGAGGGACTCCAGGGGTGCCCCGAGGAAATGTGATGTGAGGACACAGGGATAAGGAAGCCATCTGTCTACAAGCCTAAGAGAGAGGGCTCAGATGGAACCAAACCTGCCGACACCTTGGTCCTGGACTCCTGGTCTCTAGAAATGTTAGAAATACTTGTTTGAGCCCCCTAGTCTATGGTACTTTGTCATCCAGCCCCAAGAGACTAACACAAAGTTTTCTTTTAAATAGTTAGGCATTAAGCAAGAGGAAAAGTAAGCAAACATAGAGCAGTCCTTGAAGGATAATATTAAATCCTTAGGTAGCATTTTCAGATCTTTTTATGGAAAATTAAAGTCTTAAGATAATTTTTGTAGGGGCAACTGATGACTTGGTGTTTGAGCCTCTGCCTTTGTCTCAGTTCATGACCTCGGGGTCCTGGGGTCAAGACCCACATCGGGCTCCCCGCAGGGAGCCTGCTTCTCCCTCTGCCTGGGTCTCTGCCTCTCTCTGTGTGTCTCTCATGAATAAACAAATAAAATCTTTAAAAAATGATACTTTTTGTAGAAGATGCTTTTAAGTAGAAATTTGAGTAAACATACAGCAAAGAGTATCTTCATGTACTTTCTATCTGATCACAAGAGTCCTGACCAAAAAAAAAAAAAAAAAATCAATATTAAATGCAATCAGTCCATCTCTGTTTGTTACCTACTGCACCCACTGAGTTTTTAATTACAGTGGTTAGAGCTTTTATTCCTAGAAGTTTAATTTGCTTTAAAAAAAATCTGTCTGAAGGCAAGGGAAACAAAAGCAAAAATGAACTATTGGGACTTAAGATAAAAAGCTTCTGCACAGCAAAAGAAACAGTCAACAAAACTGCAAGACAGCCTACAGATGGGAGAAGATATTTGCAAATGACGTATCAGATAAAGGGCTAGTTTCCAAGATCTGTAAAGAACTTATTAAACTCAACACCAAAGAAACAAACAATTCAATCATGAAATGGGCAAAAGACATGAACAGAAACCTTACAGAGGAAGACATAGACATGGCCAACACGCACATGAGAAAATGCTCTGCATCACTGGCCATCAGGGAAATACAAATCAAAACTACAATGAGATCCCACCTCACCCCAGTGAGAATGGGGAAAATTAACAAGGCAGGAAACCACAAATGTTGGAGAGGATGTGGAGAAAGGGGAACCCTCTTGCACTGTTGGTGGGAATGTGACCTGGTACAGCTACTCTGGGAAACTGTGTGGAGGTTCCTCAAAGAGTTAAAAATAGATCTGTCCTACGACCCAGCAATTGCACTGCTGGGGATTTACCCCAAAGATACAGATGCAGTGAAACTCCGGGACACCTGCACCCCGATGTTCACAGCAGCAATGTCCACAATAGCCAAACTGTGGAAGGAGCCTTGGTGTCCATCGACAGATGGTGAATAGAGAAGATGTGGTCTCTGGATATAGTGGGATATTTCTCAGCCATTAGAAACGACAAATACCCACCATTTGCTTCAAGGTGGATGGAACTGGAGGGTATGATGCTAAGTGAAGTAAGTCAGTCGGAGAAGGACAAACATTATATGGTCTCATTCATTTGGGGAATATAAGAAATAGTGAAAGGCATTAAAAGGAAAAGGAGAGAAAATGAGAGGAACAATTAGAGAGGGAGACAGAACATGGGAGACTCCTAACTCTGGGAAACAAAGGGTTGCAGAGGGGGATGCAAGTGAAGGGATGGGGTAACTGGGTGACGGGCACTGCGGGGGGGCACTTGACGGGATGAGCACTGGGTGTTATTCTGTAGGTTGGCAAATTGAACACCAATAAAAAATAAATTTATTATTAAAAAAATGTAAAAAAAAATAAAAATGGGATGAAAACAAATAAAAAATAAAATAAAAAATAAAAAAATCTGGTATTTTTTGATAATGTGTATTTCTTTCCTGGTATTATTTCTTTTTATATCTTTATGCTTTTAAAACATAATTTCTAGGCAGCCCAGGTGGCTCAGCAGTTTAGCGCCGCCTTCAGCCCAGGGCGTGATCCTGGAGTCCCGGGATCGAGTCCCATGTCGGGCTCCCTGCATGGAGCCTGCTTCTCCCTCTGCCTCTCTCTCTCTCTCTCTCTCTCTCTCTCTCTCTCTCATGAATAAATAAATAAAATCTTTAGAAAAATATAATTTCTGGTATGTATGATTTCTTGAGGGATCTAATGTGTTATTTGTCTGCCGACTTAACTTCATGATGAATTATTTCTCTCTGTGCTCTCTAATTCAGGATTCTGGTCTCATACTGGGAAAGGCTTGATGTGTGTAGAATCCTTCCAGCTTGTGTCGAGGGTGGTTCTCTTGAGATTAATTTTGCATTAAAATTCACCAAGGGTCACAAGGGTGTTACAAATTTGGAATCGCCCATTATTTTAATTTATTGGATCATGTACTTCAGGGTCACACGCATAGAATATTTGTGAACCACAATGTCCCACTTGTGATTAGTGATTCTTAGAATGAGGAACAAGCATATAAGGAAGCCAACACTCAGGGAATACACAGATGGACAAACTTCCTCTTCTGTACAACGGGGTGGGTTTCTTCTGGTCCTTCCTGTCACTGAGAGGTCACAGCAGAAACCCTCATGGCAACTTTCACCTGTTTGGTTAGTCTCAGGCCTTGTCTCCTGATCCAAGCAGGGAGACCAGAACAGCCAGCCCCAAGGGGACCCACGTAGTGCCGTGTATGCTCACGTGCCCTTTTTGCCATGCCGGGTTCCCATTTCTTCTGTGTTATTCTCCGGGGGTTTCCCTTATTTCATAATGAATGCAGCTCTGCTTTCAAAAAGAACTAAGGCCTTTTTTTTTTTTTAATCTTGCATTTCTGGGTGTTTGTATTATGTATCTCTTCAAGTTATGGAGCATGCTGTCTTGCCAGGAATAGAATCTATATCTATTCTGTATATCTGCTCACAGGATCCCAAGGGTCACGTGCTTTAGGTTTGAAAGTAAGTCTGGAAGGAAGGAAGAGGTTGTACTGAATGGATGGGGAGTAGGAGGAGATGGAGGGGGTGACCCGGGAGCTGAGTTGAAGGCCATGGGGACCTGGCTGCAGAGCAGAGTGGGGAGGAGCAGAACATGTTTGTGGGAGGAGACAGGGACACAGGACGACATGTAGAGTGCCAGAGTGCCGAATGGTGCTAGAAAATATTCAGTTCCTTCAATCCCGTCGTGTTACAGATGAGGAAACTGAGACCAGATGCCAATACGTTTTCTTCAATTCACTGTGTCCAGTGGCTATCCCAGCCAGAAGTTTTCTTGACACTCAGTCCAAAGCTCTTTTAGTAAAAGGGATGTGATGGGAGAGGTGAGGAGCACCCAGAGCAGATGCAGACAGAGGTGCTGGAGGTCAGACGGACAGGAGACACACTGGACAGAGAGTGTGGGGGGAAGGAGAAGCTCAGTAAAGGCACATAGTTAGTGAACTCCTCCAGCTGAGAAGTTGAGGTTTCTTTTGTTTGAGGGGCACTCAAGGGGATTCCTGGGGAGGTGGATCATGTCTGTGTCCTGAAGAAGGAGGAATTCAAGGGCTGTGATGGTGTTTGGGGGGCACCCAGCAAGAGCTGTTAGAGAAACTCGAGTGTGCTCAAGGCCTGAGCACAAATGAGTCAGTAGGAGGGTCCAGGGCGATCAGGGGAAATGGAAGATGCCCTGCTCCCCAGGGGAGGTTTGAACACCCCACCAGCTCACCTCCAATCACCTTCCAGAGTTCTCCATGGGGGGATTCCTGTGTGCAGGGAGTGCACGGTTGTCGGTGACCTGACAGCCAGCCCTTCTCCTCCACAGTCTGCTCTCTCTTGAGAAGCTCCTCTCCTATCTCTTCCCTCAGAATCTGACCTCTCCAACCTACCTGTGTATTCCCTCTCCATACCTGCAGGAGTGGAGCTGGCTGGTGTTGGGAGGAAGAATTTCCTCTTCACTTCATGAGCCTTCTAGCTGGACTAAGAATCAAACTGACACGGGACAGATTAATGGAATAAAATCAAATTTAATTGTACATCCAGGGAAGCCACACGGACATGGGATTCCAAAGATGGTGAAGCAACATGCAGTTATGTGAGCTCAGAAGAGTCCTGGGGGCTGAGGATAGAAAGGGGAGGAAGACCACTAGTGGGAAGGTGAGGGGACACGTTGGAAAACAAAGGTGCTCTCTTGTGCGGATACATTTCTTAGGTAAAGAGGAATCTTTGCTGGTAGCTCCCGTCCTGGTACAGTCTCTGCTTTCCAATGAAAATTTAGACAGTTGAGAGAGAGAGACAAAGTGCTTTTCATGAATTTGCTTGATTTTGCTTTCTTTTAACTCACAATACTATTCATGCCAAGGTGGCCCATCCTAGGGCAGCCTGCCCTTGACCTCTATGCTGAGAAAGCTGTAGATCCTCAGGGGAACCATGACTTATGTACCAGCTGCTTCCTGCACCCCTGATTGGAGTCCCCTCTGCCCACAGGAGCTGAGCTCTAAGCCACTTAAATTTCCAATCTTCTTCTTCTTCTTCCTTCTCATTCTCTTCCTTTCATTACCAGAAGCTGCCCTTACCTCTCGGTGAGCATCGAGCCAAAAGACACAGCAAGCTGAAGAGTAAGACAAGGAAGGGCTCTACTTGCAACAAACAAGGAGAACACAGGGGATCGTTCCCAAAGCAGTGTCTCTGCAGACAACAAAATTGAGGAAGTTTTAAGTAAGGGAATGCATACATTCTCAAGCAGGGGCTTGCGCAGTGGGGAATTCAGCATGGAACAGGGGAAAAGTCATCTGAAGGTGACAGACGTCAGGTCAGTCACGAGATCCACGGGAGTGGGCATCACCAATTCTCTGGCTGCAGTAGGGCCAGCATCTGGGTGCCCCAACAGTTTTAGACCCTGCAGAGATGATTCAAGAGTGTGTGCCAGGTCAGCCCTCACTTTTGAACCAGCCCTGGGAGTTTCCCCACTGATTTAGTGTGATGTGAGGTTATCTCCTGGGCTATCTCCTGGCCTGATGGTGGCTCTTCTTACCTTCTTTCACCAGCTGGCTAGTGGGCGAAAATGACTTTTCCTATGTCAGAAAAGCTATATTTGCCTTTTTTTTTTTTTTTGTTCTGGAGACCTCTAATTCTGCTTGTTTACACTCTGTCTTCTGGGTCCTTCTCTTGCATCTGTTATGCCCTTTGATGTCTCTGGCCAGTTACAGACACTTTGGTGCCAGAGCTGCACTCCTCATTTTATTATCACTCTTCCTTCTCCTTCCTTCCCAAAACCATCCACCCACTCCCACTATCCCCACACCAACCTCAAGAGTGTTCAGGCTTGGGGATCCCTGGGTGGCGCAGCGGTTTGGCGCCTGCCTTTGGCCCAGGGCGCGATCCTGGAGACCCGGGATCGAATCCCACGTCGGGCTCCCAGTGCATGGAGCCTGCTTCCCTCTCTGCCTATGTCTCTGCCTCTCTATCTTTCTCTCTCTCTGTGTGACTATCATAAATAAATAAAAATTTAAAAAAATATTAAAAAAAAAAAAAAAGAGTGTTCAGGCTTGAGCATAAAAAAGCATTTGTGAGTCCTCATAGTTAAAGAGTGATGGTGGGGGGAGTTGCTTTTAAAGGCCTTCCAATATCAAACTTTTGCTTTCTTTGAAGTCTTTACTGTTCAACTTGTCATAGTGTTTCTTGTTCTTGTTGCTGTGGCTTTTGTTCATTTAATGTGCAAAATGTCACTCTTCCTCGGGCACAAGGGCTCAAATGGCAAATGCAGACTCTCTTAGGTGCCTGGGGGCACCACTCCCCTGCTTTTATTTGCATCTGTTTAATAATTTTTTATCAAAATGCAAACATCTCAGGAGAATAAGACACTGAGGTACATACGATACATATATATATATATATATATATTTTTTTTTTTTTTTGGCATGGCAATGTGTCTTCTTGTTCTTTTGCTAAGTGTTGTGTAGGGGGATCAATCCCTCTAGTGGAGGTACCTGGGTTTGTGCTGATTGTTTCTACAGTCCTCATATTTCTCTTCCATTACTTTCTTTGTAGGGTTGAGCTGTTTGCATGAGGGTTTGATACTTACCAACTGTGAGTATTACATTTGGGTTCTGCCTCAGGTTGATTTTTTAAAAAGATTTTATTTATTTATTTGAAAGAGAGAGAAAGCATAGGAGCAAGTGAGAAGGGCAGAAGGAGAAGCAGACTGCCCGGTGAGCATGAACCCAGATGCAGGACTGGATACCAGGACCTGGGGATCATGACTTGAGCCAAAGGCAGACACTTCACTGACTGAGCCACCCAGGCACCCATGATTGATCTTTATAGGGACCAACAGCAGGCCATCCCAAAATGGGTCACATTGACATAAAGGTTATTTTGAGGTAAAAGCAATAAAAACCCAGCATCTTAAAGAAAAGTCTTGACCTCCCCTTCACTTGCATGCCAATATCAGGAAGGGAGTTATTAACAAATATTCCTCTTTACCTAAGAAACTTATCTGCATAATAGAGCAGCTTTGTCTTCCAAACCTCTCCTCTCACCTTCTACTAATGGTCTTCCTCCCCTTTGTATCCTCAGGCCTCTATGACTCTCCTGAGCTCACAGAAGCTTCATGTTGACTTATTGTCTCTGGAATTCCATTTCTGTGTGGATTCTCTGTACATATGCAATTAAATTTAATTTTCTCATGTTAATGTCTCATGTTAATCTGATTGTAGTCTAGCTAGAAGGACTGTGAAAGGCAGAGCAAGTTCTTTCTTTTTGACATCTTCATCCACTTGCCCCTCGACCAGCAGAGCAGCTCGTGGTACCCTGCTGGCTAGCCTGCTTGGGACAGAGAATGGGGCACCAGCTCTGTTCTGGTCCAGTCTGATCCTCAGCCAGGTGCTTTGTTTTTCAGTTTTGGGATTGGGCCTCCTAAGGTTTCCTGCATTTACCTCAGTAGACTGAACCTCTTAGTTTGGGACAGGGGGAGGGACAGTCCCTCTTTCACTGTCCCTTCCCCTCCAGCTGCACTGTGGTTACACCTGTGCCCTGAGGCAGTGGGGCTCCCTGTCCTTTCCATTTTTGGTTAAGTCTTCTTTCTGTTGGGAAATAGTGGTCTTCCTGCCCTTCTCAGAGAACACCTGCTCTCAGGCCTCAGACTTGTACCAGGAAAAAGCAGTTCCCAGACCAGCAGTTCCTGGTCTGTATCCTGGATACCAACCAGTCAAGAGTCCTTGGTGAGGTTGATAGAAAGACTAGAGATACAGAGAATTTCAAGTCTGTCATTCTCAGGGCTCCTGGTACTCAGGCTAGCCTTCGGTCATTTGTTAACAATTTCAGCAGGTTTATTCTTTCTGACCTATAGAGCCTCTCGCATCTGTCCCAAGCAAGCCAAGGATTGCATCCCCTATTTCTTTGGAGGTGACTGCCTTTCCCCAGATTTTGGGTTAACAAGTTGCCTTTGGCTCTTGTCAACAGAGAGGATTTTTGATCATCCAGCTTCTCAAAATTTTGACGATGGGAGTGCACTCTTTCTATATTCCAATCAACTTTCCAAAAAATATTATCTGTCTAGCATTAACCTGAGATTACTCCTGTTTACTTGTTAGCCAAGAAATAACAAGTCAAATAGCCAAACACATTTATCCAGTTGATATAAAGCACAAACAAATATTGAAGTGTCATAAAACACTTAAGACCATCATGAAAAAGGAAGGTCAGCATGTCCAGCAGAGGTCAGCTCATGATAAAAGAAGCATGGAACATTAAACCAAGAAGAGTAAGAAGGGAATCTGGATACATGATTCTAGAACATTCTACTAACTTCAGTTGCCTCAAATTCTCATGGTATTGAATGATAAACAATAGGAGATTTACAGCTGGACTCTCTACTTAAATTTCATAATTATTAGCATATGGCTTTATTCTCAAGAAAAAAAATAGGTAAGATTGTCATTTCATCAAGTAGAATTATAGCTAATACTTTGTGATGCTTAAAAAATTTTTGTGTTGAACATCTCCATAGTATTTAAGAGTAACTGGATCTCAGAATTGAATTATTCAATCATTCATAAATAATCATTGAGCACCTACCACTTGCCAGGCCCTCTGTTATGTGGAAGTCATGAGGGGGGAGAAACACCTGAGGCCAACCAGCAAGTCAAGATTATGAAGGGCAAACATGAGCAAGAGTCATCACTTTAGAAATACTGTTTCAAGCAAGCTTCTTTTTGTTAGAGTGCACATGAGTATCTGCAGGTATATTTGTGTGGGATAGTGTAAACGTGCATATATATATTGTGTGTGTATTTGTGTATTCATGTGCCTGTGTACACTGGTGGAGTGGGTGCTACCATATACCCACGGATGGGAGTGTCAGCCTGGTTCCTTCCTTAGCAACTTGGGCCCCAGGGCCCTGTGCTCTCCTGAAAGATGGGTACGAGGCTCAGGCTCTGGGGCAGCACGTGTCTCCTGAGACAACTATGGCTTCCCTGCTCTCCATATTTTGGTTTCCATACCCGGCACCTTGTTCTCCATTTTCTCTTTCCCATTGTCCTCCTCTTCCAAAGTGAATCTATTCTTTTCCCACAGACTTCCAAGAGCCAATCTCCTTCCAAATCATCCTGACCTCATCCTTTTGTAACCATTGCTGGACGCAACATCTGGACTCTTCTTGGCTTGGTGAAGTTCAGACTCATGTCTGGGATAGCAAGAATGGTGCTTCCATTTTCATGTGGCCTTGGTCCACTGGTCACTTCAGCAAGGAGCAGCTCATAGAGGTGGAAAGGATACTCCATACAAACTCCATGGGATTTCTTCAGATAATTCATGACAGTGTCAGTGATTGGCAACTTGAATGTGAATTCACCACCCTTGAGGGTGGGATGGAAGAGGCAGGTCTGTGTGTGTCCTGGGATCCTTCCTCCTCAAGGAAAGAGCCTCCACTGGCTTCTTAACCTCATGTGTCCCCATTATGAAGCTGAATCACACCACTATGGGCAGAGCGTGGAGCCAGACCCTGATTCCTGAAAAGCTTCACATCTTCTGCTCTGTCCCACTCCTCTCATTGGCCACAGGCTGGGCTCTCCTGTCCCACTAGTTCTCCTATGACCACCCCTTTCCCTGGCCTCCAACCAGGCACCTCTGGTCCTCACTCTGTGACTGACTCCTTGATCTGTGTGCTTTCCTCCCCATTGTGTCCCATCATCAATGTCTGTCTATGTGACCCTATGCCCCACTGCTCTACCTTCACTCTAGATTATTTCTAGCTTAGCTCTCCCACTGAGCTCTTCCTTATTCTCTGTCCACACCCTTCATGCCCCTCTTTCAACATTCTTTCCTCAAGTATTCAACTCTTCCTTCACCTCCAGCAACCACCATTTTGTCTGAGTCTCCCCTCAAACCAAACTTTGCTCCATTCCCTCCAATTCCCTGAATTTCTCCCTCTGTTTCCACCATCCATGGCTTCTGCTCATCTCATTTCATCCCCTTCCACCCTCCCTGTTCTGTAACACTGTCTTTCTTGCCCAGATCCCTTCCAAGTACAATGGCAGAAGCTGTGAGCTATATGTTGGGAAACCATCAGTAGGCTTTGCCCAGATTGTTTACCAAGGATCAGATTTCCTGAGCTTCTAGAGCATGTCATGATGGCCATCTCCAAATGGAGGAAGTAGGGCTCAACAGGTCTGCAAACAATTGACTCAGTTCTATATCATCCACAAATTAGTACACACACTCCTCTATGACACTTGCCCCAGGTTCCTGCTGAGTCTCTAGGAAGCAGGGAAGGTGAATCTCCAGCTACAAGGTCAGTCCTTCTCCCTCCCTCCAAGTATTCTGCATTCTACACTCAGAAATCTGCACCGTGCCCTCAAATTCAGGGTAAGAAAGAGCCATGAGAGAGAGAGGATGATGGTGACAGTTCTAGAGGTGGAAAGATGTGTCTATCCAAAGTGATGGACATAAAAGGCATTCAAATTGGCAAAGAAGAAGTCAAACTCTCTTCTTCTCAGATGACATGATACTATACATAGAAAACTCAAAAGACTCCACCCCAAGATTGCTAGAACTCATCCAGCAATTCAGCTGTGTGGCAGGATGCAAAATCAATGCCCAGAAATCAGTGGCATTCCTATACACTAACAATGAGACTGAAGAAAGAGAAATGAAGGAGTCAATCCCATTTACAATTGCACCCAAAAGCATAAGATACCCAGGAATAAACCTAACCAAAGAGGTAATGGATCTATACCCTAAAAACTACAGAACACTTCTGAAAGAAATTGAGGAAGATACAAAGAGATGGAAAAATATTCCATGCTCATAGATTGGCAGAATTAATATTGTAAAAATGTCAATGTTACCCAGGGCAATTTACACGTTTAATGCAATCCCTATCAAAATACCATGGATTTTTCTTCAGAGAGTTAGAACAAATTATTTTAAGATTTGTGTGGAATCAGAAAAGACCCGGGATAGCCAGGGGAATATTAAAAAAGAAACCATACCTGGGGGCATCACAATGCCATATTTCAGGTTGTACTACAAAGCTGTGCTCATCAAGACAGTGTGGTACTAGCACAAAAACAGACACATAGATCAATGGAACAGAATAGAGAACCCAGAAGTGGACCCTCAACTTTATGGTCAACTAATATTCAATAAAGGATGAAAGACTATCCACTGGAAGGAAGACAGCCTCTTCAATAAATGGTGCTGGGAAAATTGGACATCCACATGCAGAAGAATGAAACTAGACCACTCTCTTGCACCAGACACAAAGATAAACTCAAAATGGATGAAAGATCTAAATGTGAGACAAGATTCCATCAAAATCCTAGAGGAGAACACAGGCAACACCCTTTTTGAACTCGGCCTCAGTAACTTCTTGCAAGATACATCCATGAAGGCAAGAGAAACAAAAGCAAAAATGAACTATTGGGACTTCATCAA
Source organism: Vulpes lagopus (assembly GCF_018345385.1). Lineage (NCBI taxonomy): Eukaryota > Metazoa > Chordata > Mammalia > Carnivora > Canidae > Vulpes > Vulpes lagopus. The sequence continues at coordinate 25,733,847 of NC_054834.1, forward strand.
GATAAGAAGCTTCTGCACAGCAAAAGATACCATCAACAAAACTCAAAGACAACCTACAGAATGGGAGAAGATATTTGCAAATGATGTATCAGATAAAGGGCTAGTTTCCAAGATCTATAAAGAACTTATTAAACTGAAGAGCAGAGAAACAAACAATCCAATCATGAAATGGGCAAAAGACATGAAGAGAAATCTCACAGAGGAAGACATAGACATGGCCAACATGCACATGAGAAAGTGCTCCGCATCACTGGCCATCAGGGAAATACAAATCAAAACCACAATGAGATCCCACCTCACACCAGTGAGAATGGGCAAAATTAACAAAGCAGGAAACCACAAATGTTGGAGAGGATGTGGAGAAAGGGGAGCCTTCTTGCACTGTTGATGGGAATGTGAACTGGTGCAGCCACTCTGGGAAACTGTGTGGAGATTCCTCAAAGAGTTAAAAATAGATCTGTCCTACGACCCAGCAATTGCACTGCTGGGGATTTACCCCAAAGATACAGATGCAGGGAAACACCAGGACACCTGCACCCCGATGTTCACAGCAGCAATGTCCACAATTGTCAAACTGTGGAAGGAGCCTCGGTGTCCATTGACAGATGATGGATAAAGAAGCTGTGGTCTGTGTATACAATGGGATATTCCTCAGCCATTAGAAATGACAAATACCCACCATTTGCTTCGACGTGGATGGAACTGAAGGGGATTATGCTGAGTGAAGTAAGTCAATCGGAGGAGGACAAACATTATATGGTCTCGGTCACTTGGGGAATATAAAAAATAGTGAAAGTAAATAAAGGGGAAAGGAGAAAAAATGAGTGGGAAATATCAGAAAGGGAGACAGAACATGAGAGACTCCTAACTCTGGGAAATGAACTAGGGGTGGAGGAAGGGGAGGTGGGGGGTAGGGGTGACTGGGTGACGGACACTGAGGAGGGCCCTTGATTGGATGAGCTGGGTGTTGTGCTATTCTATATGTTGGCAAATTGAACACCAATAAAAAAAATAATAATAAAAAGACATTAAAGAAAAAAAGGCCCATCTCTGAGGAGGGATGGGAGAAGTGAAAGGAGGATGGGTGGTTGGTCAGGGAGAGGGTGACGGGGCGGAGAGATCCTGGGAGGTACAGCTCAACCCAGGGTGGACCGGAAATGACACCCTCTGTGCCCAACCCCACAGAGCAGCCCCACTCCGTGGGCTTGGTCTTCCTGGTGGTGCTCGTGCCCCTGGTGCTCCTGGCAGGCCTGGCGTGGTGGCTCTGGAAGCGCTGGTAAGTCTCTGGAGCCCCCTTCCTGCTCTTTCCCACCTGTCTCCCCACCTTTCAGTGTGTCCTCAGCCCTCCTGCGGCCCGTGCCTTTCCCCCCTGCAGCCTCCCCTCCACCTGCTGCAGAGGGCCTCCTCCTTGTTCCTCCCAGGAAAACACACTGGAGACCTCAGTGCAGGGACTTCCTTTTGGAGAGAGATCTCAGCAGCCCAGGCCCCAGGATTTACCTAAACCCAGCTCAGTGGTCATGTCCTGGTAACTCTGCATGTAAATTTCTTTCAATTCCGCTTATTGACCAGTTCTCAATGTAAACTCAGTGTGATTTAGTGTGGTTTGTTGTTCAAACATGGTTCTGGAACTTAAATCTCAAAATGTAACTCAATGTAAAATGAAGTCCCAGCAACCTCCATGAGTCACAGGCATCAGATGTCACTTCCTCCAGTGAGCCCTCCCTGTTTCACAAGTTGAATCAGTTTACATTATAAGAATATCCACCACCTTTATTTGAACTTTGGCAATTCTATTCCTGCCCCTCAGCCCTTATTGCCCCTCATAGTTCTCTTTATCCCTCTAATTTATATGATTTTGAAGCAAAGTCTATGTCTTTTTATTATTTGTATTCTTAGCAAGGAGACTCACTTGTGGGGATCGCTGGGTGGCTCAGCGACCTGCCTTCGGCCCAGGGTGTGATCCTAGAGTCCCAGGATCGAGTTCCACATCAGGCTTCCTGCAGGAAGCCTGCTTCTCCTGTCTGTGTCTGTGTCTCTGTCTGTGTCTCTGTCTGTGTCTCTGTCTCTCTCTCTCTCTGTGTCTCTCATGAATAAATAAATAAAATCTTAAAAAAAATGAAGGAATCTCTCCTGCATGAAACATGTCCTTAATAAAAATCTGTGTTGATGGGTGCCTGTTTGACTCAGTTGATTAAGCATCTGACTTCAGCTCAGATTATGATCTTAGGAACCTGGGATCAAGGACTGTGCCAGGCTCTGTGCTCAGTGAGGAATCTGCTGGATATTCTCTCTCCCTCTGTCTCTGTCTCTGTCTCTCTCTCTCTGTGCCCCTCATTTGCTTGTGCTTTATCTCTCTTTCTCTCAAATAAACTAATAAAACCTTGCAACTCCCCCCTCATGTTGAATTCATATTAATTAAATTCATAGGTTTTCTTTTGCTTTTGCTTCCTGACATGTTTGTAGTAGTGGAAATATTTGGTGATGTTCATGTTATAGGTGTTCTCATGTGGCCAAGGTCTTCATGCTTTCCCTGTTCTGGTTGACATCTCCAGGTCTTTTAGTAGAAACAAGTTTTTCTGTGAAGGTTTCTGTTCTACAGGTTTCTGTAACTACAGACACCTACTGGACTGGACCTGTTGCTCCAAGTATCCTGAATTAAAGGAGGAATGCAGGATGCTTGCTATTTGTATGGCTCAGAGACAGCAGCAGAGCTATTACCTTGGGGATTGCTGGCAATATAGGATCTTGGCCTCAGCTGAGACTCACTCATTGCAGATGAAAGGACTCAAAGTAAAGTGGCTTAGTCACCATAGGAGGGCACATACAGCTCACATTGCAGACACACTTGAAGTGCCAGATTCTGAAAAAGAGGGGCCACTGAAGGTCACTACAGAACCTCCTCTTCAGTAGAGCACTGCTTTAAAAAAAATATTATTCATGAGTAACACACAGAGGCAGAGACACAGGCAGAGGGAGAAGCAGGCTCCCTGAGGAGAGTCCGATGTGGGACTCAATCCCAGGACCCTGGGATCATGACCTGAGTCAAAGGCAGATGCTCAACCACTGAGCCACCCAGGCATCCAGAGATCACTACTTTCAGTAGCAAGAGACAAGCTAACTTTCCTGACACACAGAAACAGAGTTGGACAAAATGAGGAGACAGAGGAATATGTCCCAAATGAAAGAACAGGCCAAATTCACAACAAGAGAGCTAAGTAAAAAGGAGAAAAGTAATACACCTGATAAAAAATTTAAAGTAATGGTCATAAAGATACTTGCTAGACCTTAGAAAAGAGGAAATGACCTAAGCAAGATCTTCAGCCAAGAGATGGAGAGCATAAAAAGTATCCAATCAGTCCTGAAGAACTCAATAAATGAAATAAAAAATACATGGATGAAAGTAACAGAATAGAGGAACCAGAACAGATCAGTGATCTGGAAAACAGGGTATAAAAAGCAATTAAGTTGAAGAAGGGAAAGGGGAAAAACAAAGTAAAAATAGGCTTAGGAAACTCAGCAACCCGATCAACCATAAAAAATATTTGCATTATAGATCACAGAAGAAGAGAGAGAAAGGGGTCAAATAATTATTTGAGAAAATAATAGCTGAAAACTTCGCAAAACTGATGAAGGAAACAGAAATCAAGAGTTCAGAGGTATAAAGAGCCTCCAGTAAAATCAACTCAAGGAGTCTACACCACAATGCATGTTAATTCAAATGGCAAAAATTAGTGATAAAGGAGAATTTTAAAATAAGCAAAAGAAGAGAAGAAAGTTGGGCAGCCCCGGTGGTGCAGTGGTTTAGCGCCGCCTGCAGCCTGGGGTGTGATCCTGGAGACCCAGAATCGAGTCCTACGTGGGACTTCCTGTATGGAGCCTGCTTCTCCCTCTGCCTGTGTCTCTGCCCCGCTCTTTCTCTCTCTATGAATAAATATAATCTTTAAAAAAAAAAGGAAATGAGATATCTTCCTGTTGTTTAAAAAAAAATAAAAAAGAAAAGAAGAAAGTTACATGCAAAGGAAACCCATAAAAGCATCAACTGATTTCTCATTAGAAACTTTGTAGGCTAGAAGAGAGTGGCATGATATATTCAAAATAGTGAAAGGAAAACAAACAAACAAAAAACAAACCCTGCAGCCAAGAATATCTATCCAGCAAGGCTATCATTTAGAATAGGACAGATACAGAGTTTTCCAGACAAACAAATGTGAAAGGAATTCATGACCACTAACCCAGCCCTGGAAGAAATGTTAAAGGGGAGTCTGAGTGGAAAGGAAAGCAAAGACCAAGGAAAATAAGATGATAACAGTAAAAATATCCATAATTATTAGTCAAGGGACTCACAAAATAAAAAGATGCAAAGTACGACAGCATATTTAAAAATTTGGGTCGGGGAGGGAAAGGAGTAAGGAATGGTTTCAAATTTAAGTGACTTTAACTTAATATTGACAGTTCTCTACGGAAGCTGTTATATACAAAGCAAATGATAAACACAAACCAAAAATTAATAATAGCTATGCAAAAAATAAAGAGAAAAGAATCCAAGTATATCACAAAAGAAAGCGAGTTAACCAAGGGAGAATATAGCAAGAAGGCAAAGGAGCAGAGCACCACAAAACCAGTGACAGACGGCATTAAGTCCAACCCGTCAATAATCACATTGAATGTAAGTGGACTAAATGCTCCAATCAGAAGATGCAGGGTGATGGGATGGGTAAAAAAACAAGACCCATCTACATGCAAAACCTAGAAAAGATTCATCTCAGACCTAAAGACACGTGCAGATAGAAAGTGAACGGATGGAGAAGCATTTATCAAGCAAATGGTTGTGAAACGAAAGCCAGGGCAGCAATACTTGTATTGAACAAAATGGACTTTAAAGAAAGACTTTAGCAAGAGACAAAGAAGGACACTATGAGATGGATCAGGGCACGATCAAGAGCGCCTGGGTGGCTCAGTGGGTTAGGCGTCTACCTTTGGTTCAGGTCATGATCGCAGAGTCCCAGAATTGAGCCCTGCTCAGCAGGGAGCAGGCTTTCCCCTCCCCCCACCTTGTTCATGCTCTGTTTCTCTCACGTGTGCAAAGTCCTGTGGTCTCTATGATGCCTACTGGTTCCTCACTAAGAATAATGGAGGACTGGGGGGTTGCTGAGACTCTTACAGAGGCAATCATGGGGGAATCTGGACAAGCAAACAGAGCGACTGTTAAGAAATCCCAGCCTCGGGGATCCCTGGGTGGCGCAGCGGTTTGGCGCCTGCCTTTGGCCCGGGGCGCGATCCTGGAGACCCGGGATCGAATCCCACATCAGGCTCCCGGTGCATGGAGCCTGCTTCTCCGTCCGCCTGTGTCTCTGCCTCTCTCTCTCTCTCTCTGTGACTATAATAAATAAATAAAAAATTTAAAAAAAAAAAAAAAAAAAAAAAAAAAAGAAAAAGAAATCCCAGCCTCAAATGGGTGACAGTGTCTGGTCAGACCAAGTCCCCAAACTTTGCTTATTCCCTAACCAACTGCAGTTCCCACCTCCCCCAGAAATAAAGTCTTCACCATCAGTGAGGGATTCTCTGGTTTGGCCCAGGGAGGTTCTCTGTCACACGCGCCCTCTCCATCCCCACAGAGGGGAGGTCATCCGCATGGTTAGACCCCCTGCTCTCCCCGTTAAGTGTAAGGGACCTTCCCCGAAACACTCCTTTCTCTTCATTTGCCAACTTCCTTCCTATGAAACCCTCCATTTGCACCACTGCTCGGAGCTCCCCTCCACCTGCCAGGTGGGAGGCTGCCCCATTCTTGAATCACTTAATAAAACCAGGTAGATATTCAGATTTTCCTGGATGATTAGTTTTTAACTACAAGCAGTGAGAAGTCAGAAATATGAAGGAGTTGGGGTGGGGGTGGGACAGGGAAGGAAATACCTGGGGGGGGCGTGTCACAGGGCAGGAGGGACAGAGAGACAGCAGGTGCAGGGCTGGTGCTGGGAGCTGGGTGTTTTCCTGGGTTACTGTCTGGGTGAGAAGAAAGGGCTGAGAGGTGGGGCCACTATTCCATGCCACGTGGGACTTGTTCTGTAGCATCTGAATCAGGGAGCAGGGGCGGGATGGACGCTGGTGACAGGGAGAAGCTGGAGGCCAGAGGGGAGTCAGAGCAGGAGGGGAAGTGAGACTGAGTAGGTGTCCAGGGCTGAGGGAGGAGCACATTTGCATTGTGGCAGAGACTCAGGGAAGGGTTGTGTGTGCAGAGGAAGTCAGAGGAGAGGAGCTGGGAGGGGGTGGGTGTGTGAGGACAGAAGTCAAAGAGCGACTTTGCAAGAGAAAGAACATCTGCAAACACAATGCTGTTCCTGCAACTTGTGGGGTTGGTGGTTCTCCTCCCGGAGGGTGACAGCGAAGATGGTGAGAGCTCCGGTCCTGCCCAGTGGGCGCACATGTGTGAGTGTGTGTGTGTGTGTGTGTGTGTGTGTGTGTGTGATTCTGAGTGTGTATACTTGTGTGTATGTGTTTCTTTGTAGGTTCTTTTGTGTTAGTGTGTTTGTGCATATGTCCTTCTGTGCAATTGTCCCTGTGTGTGTGCACGGGTGGTGTGGGTGTGTGGGTTCCCCAGCACAGACCTGGGCAGGGAGAGAGTCCGCCTGCTTCCTTTCTGAGCATCCCCGGCCCCAGGGCCCTGTGCTCTCCTGAAGGATGGGTGCGAGGCTCGGGCTCGGGGGCAGCACGTGTCTCCTGAGACGCCTATGGCTTCTCTGTCCTCCTGATTTTGGGTCCCGTCCCCGGCCCCGTAGTCTCCACTCCCTCTCCTTCCCAATGTCCTCCTCTTCCTCAGTCTATCTGTCCTTTTCCCACAGATTCCCAAGAACCAGTCTCCTTCCGAGTCATTAGAACCTCATCCCTCTACAACCGTTCCTGGACACAAAATCAAGGCTCAGTTTGGCTGGATGACGTGCAGATTCATGCCTGGGACAACAAGAATCGAACTTTCGTTTTCCGGTGGCCGTGGGCCCAGGGAGACTTAAGCAACGAAGAGCGGATGGAAGCAGATCAGTTATTCTATTCAAACTATATTTTTTATAATCTGGTTTTCCATGACCATGTCAGCCAATGGCAGCTTGAATGTGAGTTCAGGTACCTACGAGAAGGTGGGATGGAGGTGGCAGATGTATGTGTGTCTGTCCTTGGATCCTTCTTCCTCCAGGAAAGAGGCTCCATTGGCTTCTGAACCTCATGTGTCCCCATCACGAAGCTGAATCCCACCACTGTGGGCAGAGCGTGGAGCCAGACCCCGATTGTTGAAAAGCTTCCCATCTTCTTCTGCTTCTGCTCCTCTCATTGGCCACAGGCTGGGCTCTCCCGTCCCACTAGTTCTCCCACGACCACCCCTTTCCCTGGCCTCCAACCAGGCAGCTCTGGTCCTCGCTCTGTGACTGACTCCTTGATCTGTGTACTTTTCTCCCCATCCTATCCCAGCAGCGATGTCTGTTTATGTGACCCTGTCACCCCCTGTGCTCCCTTCACCCTCGGTTGTTTCTAGCCCAGCTCTCCTGCCAAGCCCTTCCCTTTTTTATGCCCACATCCTTCATGTTTCTCCTCCAACTTTTGCTCCTTCCTCTATTAATCAGCTCTTCCTCTGCTTCCAGCGACCACCACTTCCCCTTTGTGTGAGGCTCCCCTCAAACCAAACTGTGCTCCATTCCATTCAATCCCCTGAACTTCTCCCTCTACTTCCACCGTCCATGGCTTCCACTCACGTCATTTCATCTCTTTATTTCCCCCTGTCTTGTAACTCAGTCATTTTCCCCCAGATCCCTTTCAGGTACAGATGGAAATAGGCTGTGAGCTGCGCATTGGAGAACCTTTCTCAGGATTCATGAGGTATGCTTATCAAGGTGCAGACCTTATACATTTCCAGAACACGTCATGGAGGCCATCTCCAAAGGGAGGAAGTAGGGCTCAACAGGCCTCCAGCGTATTCAATCAATACCATGAAGACAATGAATTCACACATGAGCTCATCACTGGCTACTGTCCGCGTTATGTCTCGAGTCTTCTTGATGTGGGGAAGGCGGATCTCCAGCGACAAGGTCAGTCCTGCTCCCTCCCTCCAAGCTTTCTGCATCCTGGGCTCAGAAATCTGCATGATGTGCTCAAATTCAGGGTAAGAGAGAGTCAGGAGGGAGAGGGGGTGATGGTGATGGGCTTCAAGAGGTGGAAAGTTGTGTCTGTCTAACGTGATGTGAGCACCTCCCCTCAGTCTGTGAATCCCTGTCCTGTCTCTGCAGTGCGGCCCGAGGCCTGGCTGTCCGCTGGCCCCAGCCCAGGGCCTGGCCGTCTGCTGCTGGTGTGCCATGTCTCTGGCTTCTACCCCAAGCCTGTGTGGGTGATGTGGATGCGGGGTGAACAGGAGCAGCAGGGCACCCAGCGAGGTGACGTCCTGCCCCATGATGATGGGACATGGTACCTTCAGGTGTTCTTGGATGTGAAAGCCAAGGAGGCAGCTGGCCTGTCCTGCCGAGTGAGACACAGCAGTCTAGGAGGCCAGGACATGGTCCTCCACTGGGGTGAGGAAGATCTGGGGCCTGGCTGGGCAACATGGTAAATGGACATCCATCAGAGCTGGGAGCCTGATGAAACTTTTGGGAATCTAGGGACTCTAGAGCAAAAAGAAGACAATTTTAGTAACTGAAGAAATGGAAGAGCTGAGGGTGAGGGTCCTGCAGATGTGGGAGGATGCGGAGGGTTAGGTGGAATGTCCATCTCTGAGGAGGGATGGGAGAAGTGAAAGGAGGAAGGGCGGTCGGTCAGGGAGAGGGTGACAGGGGCAGAGAGGTTGTGGGAGGTGCAGTTCAACCTGGGGTGGACGGGAAATGACACCCTCTGTGCCCAACCCCACAGAGCAGCCCCACTCCGTGGGCTTAGTCTTCCTGGTGGTGATCGTGCCCCTAGTGCTCCTGGCAGGCCTGGTGTGGTGGCTCTGGAAGCGCTGGTGAGTCTCTGGAGCCCCCTTCCTGCTCTTTCCCACGTGTCTCCCCACCTTTCCCTGTGTCCTCAGCCCTCCTGCCGCCCATGCCCTTCCGCCCTGCAGCCTCCCCTCCACCTGCTGCAGAGGGCCTCCTCCTTGTTCTTCCAGGAAAGCCCACTGGAGACCTCAGTGCACAGACTTCCCTTCGGAGCAGGATCTCAGTCGCCCAGGCTCCAGCACTTACCTAAACCCAGCTCAGCACTGACGTCCTGGCCACTCCCTGTGGCCAACTCTTCCTTAGTCCTCCCTATTGACCGGTTCTCAGTGTCAGCTCAGCGTGATTTAATGGAATTTCCTGTCCTGATTGGTTCAGTATCTTAAGTCTGAAAATTGAACTCCGTGTAAATGACCCCAACAACCTCTATCCATTACAGGCATCATATGTCACTCCCTCCAGTGGGCCCTCCCTCAGTCAGAAGTGGAGGCAGTCTACATGGTGATAATTTCCACCACTTTAACCTGCATTTGACAATTCTATTCCTGACCCCCAGGCCTTGCTGCCCCCATTGTGTCCCTTGCCTTCTAATTATTGGATGTTTGACAGCAAAGTCCATGTCTTTTTAGTATTTGTATCCTTGGCAAAGAGAGTCCCTTGTGTGGAATATGTCCCCAATAAAATTATGTGTTGAATTTGTTCTAAATTCATAGTCTTTTTTTTTTTTCTTTTTCTTTTGCTTCCTGACATGGGCATAGTAGTGGAAATGTTTCATGCCTTTTTTTGTTAATCGTCTTGTCACCTGGCCAAGGGAATTCATACTTTCTCTGTACCCATTGACTTCTCCAGGGCCCTAGGCTGAAACAAGTTTGCCTGGGAGGGTGTCTATTATTTAACCACAGACACCCATTGGATTGGACCCATTGCTCCAAGTATTCTGAATTAAAAGTGGAAGGCCAGATGCTTGCTGTGGGGCGGGGGGCGCTGAGAGGCAGCAGCAGAGATGTCACCTATAGGGTCTTGGGCTCAGCTGAGACTCACTGGACCACAATTTCTACTTTTGCAAAATCAGCAGAGGATTCCCAGGGACCTAAATGTGATGCCTGAGATGGAGCAGGGCAAGTGTGTCCCTGGGGAAAAGGGTTGCTCCAGGAAAGAGAGCCCGAGCGTTGTGGTCAGGGATGAATGGGGACCCAGCAAGGAGAGTGCACACAGTGCCTCTTGGCATTCCTGGCTGCGGAGTTGCAGTCCCGAAGACAGAGACGGAGTGACAGTGAGCCATTGCTCTGGGGGGAAATGAGGGGTTGTGTTCCTGGATCCTCTGTCCACAGCACCTGCCGTCTGATGACCACACAGCCTGGGTAGTCATGGACTATTTCCTGTAGTCACCTGTTTCTGTTTCAGGCCAGCTTCTCTAATATGTGTATATATTTGTAAATAGTTAATTGTATTGAGTATTTCCCTGTACTGAATAACCAGCTCAGAAGTGTGTCACATTTCCAAGTTGGGGTACTGTGAGTACCGTGATCTTTGGCTTCAGACCCACAGCTGTACTCTCCACAATGGTTTTAGACACAAACAAACAAGAAGTAGTCATGGTCCCATGAATCCATGAATATAGCTCTTTCCCCCCTTTTCTCGTGGCATCATCACAGCATCATAGTGGTTACTTTAGCCTTTCGGGATGGATCCACATAGACTTCAGGTATGTCCTGTTCCTCTTTCTGGATTTACTGCATTGTTGACTCTCGTCCCACAACTCTGCATCAGGAGTCTGAGTGAGCTTTACACTCAAGTATTTTGTCATGAGACATACCCCATCTTCTGCTTGGGAACACCAGTCAGCCCTGTAGCTCTGGGCTGTTTTAAGCACTGATATCACCTAGAAAGAACACATAAATGCAGAAAATTGGCACCCAAGGGACCATGATCAAGACCCATGTTTACAGTGTGGGAATTAACAGGGGAATCAGAACGGCACCTGAGGTGGGTGACATGTCAGGCCACTCTTTGTGTCCATGAACAGTGGTGGGTTCATGTGTCTGGGGCTGCAAATCAATGTCCCCAGGTAGGTCCATCAGCACAAACAGAGTCCACGAATAAGGAAATGGATGCTTTGTGACCCATGACCCTTGTGGCGGTGCAAGTGGAGACATCCATGGCTACACTTCAGTAACTCTAGATTTCGTTAATTAACTCAACAAACCTTTCTCAATTCCTGTCCATGCAGCAGGAATCTTTGAGTGTCAAGTAGTGGACAGGAAAGGTCATCATTGTTTTAGGAGCTTGAATATTTGCTTTCCTGATTTGATCCTGGTTTTCATTTTTGTTCCTCACAAGTTTGTTACTGCAGCAACTTATGCGGGTTGAGCTAGGGGAAAGGGACTTAGTTCTAGTTTGTTTAGGTGCTGAGGGATGGTGATCCAAGATCAAAGAATGTCCAGAGGGAACATGTGCCTGCTCTCAGCCCTACAAATGTGGCTTTTCTGGAAAATAACGCACAAAGGAGAGGTGGGAAAGATGAAAATCTGGGAATTGGGAGAGAAAATCATGGGGCTTTTGGAATCTTTTCTCATGGATCAGAATGCTTGGCTGTGGGACCCTGGGTGGCTCAGAGACTGAGCGTCTGCTTTTGGCTCAGGGAATGATCTCGGAGTCCCGGGATGGAGTCCCACATCGGGTTCCCAGGGGGGACCCTGCTTCTCCGCCTTCCTGTGTCTCTGCCTCTCTCTGTGTCTCATGAATAAATAAATAAATAATTTTTAAAAAGAATGCTTGGATGTTTCTCTAACTTGCAATCTACCTCGTCTCCCTTGTATGGCCACCATGTGGATTTTGCTTGGTGGGCTCCACCCTCATGGGTATCCCTGGGCTCTGATCACCCAGAGGCCATCAGGAGAAAGCATCCTTGACAATGAGACAGGCTGGACGATGGACAGGTAGCCTCCAGGTCAGGTCAATCACCAGACAGATGCCACTTGTATCACACAGAGTGATGATTCAGGGCCAGGCACCTGCTCCAGGTGGCGCACCTGCTGCAGGAGCCTGATTGCTGTGGTCAATGGAGGGGAAAGAGATGCTCTCTCTTGGCCTGGATGATAAGGTCAAGGTTTGAAGCCTGAAACAAGTACAATCCATTTTGAAGCACCAGAGACACAAGGTGCAGGGTCTGCTGCGGGTTACATGATTGGTGAATACTTATGCTCTAGGGTTTCCTAGAGACGAAGGGGCAAGCTGGACCACCATGTAATAAGCCAGGAAGTGTCATGGCTTGGCAGTTAAACACTCAACATGCAAAGAGTTTTCATAGATTTCCTTCAGATCCAATGCATCAGTTCATTCATTCGTCACTCAGCTTTTACTATTTATTGTGGTAAATATATTCTTTCAGAGAAGTCCCACCATTTACGGGAAGCAGCTCTGTGTGCAGATATTTAAGATATAAAAAGTGGCGTCTGGGTGGCTCAGTTGGTTCAGCATCTGACTCTTTTTTTTTTTTTAACAAAGCATCTGACTCTTGATTTTGGCTCTGGTCAAGATCTCAGGGTCTCAGATCAGGAAACATGTCGGGTTCCCAGCTCAGCAGAGAGTCTGTTTGTGATTCTCTCTCTCCCTCTGCCCCTCCCTCGGAATTTTCTTTCTTTCTTTCTTTCTTTCTTTCTTTCTTTCTTTCTTTCTTTCTTTCTTTCTTTCTTCTTCTTCTTCTTTCTCTCTCTCTTTTTCAAATAAATTAAAACAATACATAAATAAATAATCTTTTAAAAAATAAAGATATAAAAATAATCTCTTCCTCCAAGCTTTCTCTTTTTTTTCCCCCAATGTCTACATGTAATCACCCAAAGTCAAACTTCAGAACTGTTAAATATGCAAATTCAACTATGTCTATGTGAAGATCTAATTGACTTTATTAAATGCTGCATGAATCGGGCAGTCCTCCATCTGGCATGCGGGTGGGCACTCAGAGGAGCTGTGAAAAATGGAAAATTTTTGTAGAAAGATGGGGGTGGCCAGGGAATTAATAGTACAACAGCTTTGGTCCAGGATTCAGGCTTGTTTTCTTGGGGAAAAGCAAGAGGTCTTATCATGCATATGACCTCATCTGCCCGTAGGGGTGGAGAGGACCCAGGTGATAGACTGAACAGTTCTGCTGTAAAGAAAAATTTCCTGCCTGACTGGTTAAGGCCACATTTCTGGGGGAGGTTGAAACTGTAATTTGATTGGGTTTGAAGTCCCAATGTGGGAACTTGGCCTTGTGTCTCCATTTTGGGTCTCTGATTTTCTTTTCTGTAACAATTAGCCTCTCACTTTACCTGAGACATGTGATCTAATTTTCATGCATTAAGTGCTACTCTCAGCTCCTGCTTGCAGCTCAGTTTTGGCTGCTGCTTATGTAGTAGCTGTAGGTCATGACGTTTTCATTTAGCCTCTGTGATAACAGAGCATGGTTTCAGGTTCACGTTCTTTAGGTTGTTATTTTCCTCATTGCTAGATGTTCCAGGCTAAGGGAGGTCAATTGCCTGGTGGTTAGCAGCTGTGAACACACATTGAAGCTTTGGAAAGAATACAACGCACCGGAGAGTTGAAGATTGCTACAAGAATTATAAATTGCAATATTTGGAATTTACTTTTAGTCCTGGTCCCCAAGACCTAAACCAATAAAAATCAGATAAGTCAAAAGAAAGATCCCGAGGAAAATGTCACCTTTCTAAAGGCACTGGCTTGTTCTTAAGCAACTGAGCTTCAGCTTCGCCAGAAGTGTCCTTCCTGGCCTAGCAGGTGATGTCAGAATTAGCGCAAATAGACTTTGGCTAGAGATTTTAAGGAACATTGCTGCACTACTATTGTTTTCGCAGCAGATTTTGCAGTAATTTAAACAATTAAGGAGCAGTGTTTGATCACAGTCTCATTTCCGTTTATCCTTAACCAGGGAAATAGGGATCTGCTACAGAGTCAAGGAAGATCCTATTCAACTCAACAGTATGCATTTAGGGGAGCGACCAATGAGATGGTTTATTTTGCTGGTAAGAAGTTAGGGGCACGGTTAGATTATTTCCTGGCCTGAAATGAATGAGGTCTCTGCTCCCAGCAATGACCTGGGAGATGCAGACCAGGATGCCAGTGCCAGAGTAGAGGGAGTCTACTTGGAGGTCAGCTACCCCCCCTTCCCAGTCAATTGCATCCAGAGGCCCAGCATTCTACAGTTTTATGGGAGTGTCAGTGGTCAGGAGCACTTGGTTGAGTCCCTGTCATTGGGACAAGGGCTGCCTTCCTCTGCTGATATTTTAGAATACAACTCACCAGGCCCTAGATTGTGACCCACACGTTCCTTGGAGTTAGGACTGGAGAAAGCTTCTTCTTCTTTTTAAAAAAAATATCTTCTGTTTGTTTCTTTATTTGTTTTTAGAGAGAGAGTGCAAGCAGGGTGAGGGGCATAGGGAGAAGGAGAAAGAGAATCTTGAGGAGGCTCCAGGTTCAGCACGGAGCTCCAAGCAGAGCTCAATATCATGAGCCTGAGCTCGTGACCTGAGCTGAAACCAAGAGTGGGAGGCTTCATGGACCAAGTCACTCAGGTGCCCCAGGACTGAGGAAGCCTTCTTTAACCTGCAGAGGACAGACTTGAGCATCAGTCATTAGACACTTAGGTCTAACGTCACTTATATCATTGTACCACCTGCGTGAGACAACAGGAGACCAGCAAGAGGTCGTGCACCAATGGAATTTCTAGAATTTGTAAGGTCTTTGTTGAGGATCCTGTGGTTGTCCAGCGAAGTGAGTGCCTTGGTCACTGGAGAGGGTGGAAAGTACACCCCACACGGAAAACACATTTCAACTGTTTGTTGTAGTTGTTCTGCTTTCTTTTCCCAAGATTGCCTCATCCTAGCAGCAGCGAGAGGCTTTACTGCATCCAGAAAACACACACACACACACACACACACACACACACACACACACGGCGATACGAACATGTCAATAAGCTGTACTGAGGGGCAGTTTAAAGGCGTCCAGTTGCAGGTGTGAAAATTACATAGAAGTCTCTACACCAATGTCTATTCATAATTGGAGGCATCTTAAGTGTATCAGTGTGGGTGAAGGAATGCAAACACCAAAACTAGGGGTAGGCAGGGAGCCAGGAAGAACCAATGACCTTCATGGGGCTTCCCAGAACCCAGAACCCTGAATAGATTGAATTTGAAACCATTATTTCATCATAGTAATTTTTTTTTTTCAAAAGTACATGGTTGCCATGTCACAAGGGCATGAGGATGTCAGAAGTCTGGCAATGAGGGTCAATCTTTCCAGAAGTGGAGCGTATGTGCTATATTTGTACAGAGTCTTGAAAGGCTCTGGTATTATTGATTTGACAATACTTTCCACGTAAACTACACACTAAATAGTCCTAATTAGTTTAACAAATCTTTTCAAATATCCTGACCCCAGAAGACCCTTCCCTTCCCTTCCCTTCCCTTCCCTTCCCTTCCCTTCCCTTCCCTTCCCTTCCCTTCCCTTCCCTTCCCTCCTTTTCCCTTGAATTTGATTTTTGGAAGTTTGTTTTGTTTTGTTTTTAAAGATTTTATTTATTTATTCATGACACACACACACACACACAGAGAGAGAGAGAGAGAGAGAGAGACAGAGAGAGAGAGGCAGAGACACAGGCAGAGGGAGAAGCAGGCGCCAAGCAGGGAGCCCGACTTGGGACTCCATCCCAGGTCTCCAGGATCACACCCCGGGCAGAAGGTGGCACCAAAGCACTGGGCCACTGGGGCTACCCTAAAACTTATTTTTAAATAAATTTATTTTAATTCTACCCAGCTTGATTGCATACTATCACTTCTTTTTAAAGCTACTGATGAAGGATTGTTGGGGAAAAAAAGCAGGCAAGGCCAAGCCCCCCACTAGAGCAGAAACCACCCTTAAAAGGAATTTACACCATCCTTGAAGGAGCCCTCCACCCTTTCCCACAGGACAGATGAGGACCTGATTGGATGACAGGTTCAAGGACGGTTAATCAGATTAAAACAGCCACCCCAAGAAACCCATAAAACCCCTAAAGTCCGGGGGCATCCTTCTCTGCTCCCTTCCCTCTTTGGGAGCGTTGTAGTATCACTTTACTTTCTTTCTTTCTTTTTTTTTAATTGGAGTTCAATTTGCCAACATTTAGCATATCACCCAGTGCTCATCCCGCCAAGTGCCCCTCTCAGTGCCCATCACCCAGTCACCCCCACCCCCCACCCACCTCCCCTTCTACCACCCCTAGTTCGTTTCCCAGAGTCAGGAGTCTCTCATGTTCTGTCTCCCTTTCTGATATTTCCCACTCATTTTTTCTCCTTTCCCCTTTATTCCCTTTCACTATTTTTTATATTCCCCAAATGAATGAGACCATATAATGTTTGTCCTTCTCTGATTGACTTATTTCACTCAGCATAATCCCCTTCAGTTCCATCCACGTTGAAGCAAATGGTGGGTATTTGTCATTTCTAATGGCTGAGGAATATTCCATTGTATCCATAGACCACAGCTTCTATCACTTCACTTTCTATCTCTCAATAATCCTTGCTTTGCTGTCCACCCCTGTTGGTCTGGTCTACCTCTCATTCTTCCAAGCAGCATGGCCAAAACACATAGGCACTAAAGGGGAAGAAATCCTGTAACACTACCTTTCCCGCAAACCTTCTACAATTTCCTTTTTTATACTCTATTTTTGTCCTGTGTTTCCCTTCAGAGAATTAGCCCCATTTTAGGACAAAATCACTTTCTTTTCCCTCAGCCAAAACATGCATTTCCATTCCTTATGCCCCTTCTGACCGCAAACACACCCTATTTTCCTGGTATATGAGGATATTTCCCTCATGATTTCTAGTAGCTTTCATTACATATATCACTTAGAATTTTTTACCCTTCTGAAATTTCATTTCTACCAAAAACTAAGAGGAGAGCCATTGTGAACTGTCTGTTATATCAACATTTTTTTTAAAAAATTGCTGATTTATGAAGACATTTAAAATTTCTGGAAGCATGTCTCACCCGAATTTTGCAGTGTAGCATTGGCATACCCTCATACTCTAGTTTTTTTTTTTTTTTTTTGTAGTAAGCCCAATGTAGAGAAGCCTGTGTTTAATTATGAATGTTCTAGGATTTTGTCTTATCTGGAAATGATCTCTATATTTAATGGTCTGAACTTAATTATTTGACTTAGCAAAACTTTTTTTAAAAAGATTTATTTCTTTATTCATGAGGGAGACACACAGAGAGGCAGAGACGCAGGCAGTGGGAGAAGCAGGCTCCCTGCAGGGAGCCTCATCCCAGGACCCTGGTATCATGACCCAAGCAAAAGGCAGACACTCCACCACTGAGCCACCCAGGTGTCCCATGACTTAGCAAAACTTTTTAAAGATTTTTAAGTTACCAAGGATTTTGGAATTATTTAGTTATTTTTATTTTATTTTATTTATTTATTCATGAAAGACACAGGTAGAAAGAGAGGCAGAGACATAGGCAGAGGGAGAAGCAGGCTCCATGCAGGGAGCCCAACGTCAGACTAGATCCCAGGTCTCCAAGATCACGCCCTGGGTTGAAGGTGGCACTAAATCGCTGAGCCACCCGAGCAGCCCTTGGAGCTATTTAGAGCACAGGGGAAGGGAGGTAAAAATAAAACAAGACAAAATCAGAGACAGAGACAAATCATAACCATAAATTAAATTTATAATTTAATTTAATTTAATAAATAAAACTGAGAGTCGCTGGAGGGGAGGGAGGTGGGGGGACAGGGTACTGGGTGGTGGACATGAAGGATGGCATGTGATGGGATGAGCACCGGGTGTTATATCCACTGATGAATCACTGAAATCTACCTCTGAAACTAATACTACGCTATATGTTAATTAATTGAATATATATAAACCTTTCAATCTTATTCACATCTATTTATTTTACTTGTCTTTAACAGTTTTGTTCAGATTACCCACAAAACTTCATGAGGCATTAGAGGAAGTCAACATTCATGTACGTTTTGTTGTAGTTGTTGATGGATCTTACACAAGATAAGGTAAACTTATTGGGTTAGTCAAACAGGCAAAAGTGTAATATTTAACGCTGAGAATTCTAAACATGTGTTTGATTTAATTAAACTGGTAATCTCAAACTAGCTTTCATATGAAATATTTTTACGTTCACATGAATAACATTTGGGTCCATTACTATTATTTTGAGTTTTAGAATACCCAATCCTCATACCTGCAGGCCTTCAAACCCACTAAAAAGCTCTTTTACAAATTAATTTTAGCAAAGTCTCCCCGAGACGGAAACACATTTCCAACACAGATATGAACATACAAGACAGATACAGAATTGACAGCTTCTGTTTTGAAATCACTGCCATCAAAAAAATAAAGTAAAATAAAATAAAATAAAATAAAATAAAATATCACTGGCATCATGGAGGTGCAACATTCACCACCTCTATAAGTTTTACTTGAGGTATTTTTTGTTTGTTGATTTGGGTTTTTTGGGGGGAGGGGCAGATGGAATGAACAAACTTGATTTGTCTACAAGGCAAAGATTTTTTTTTAAGTATTTTTTTGAAAGGCACAAGATTAATATTTATCTTTGGCATGTCAGTTTTTACTTATTTTTTTTAGCTTTAAAAAAGATTGTATTTATTTACTTAGAGAATGAGCACAAGCTTGGAAAGGGCGGAGGGAGAATCTGGGTGGAATCCACACTGAGCACCGAGGCAGAGGCAGGGCTCAACCTCCTGACCCTGCGATCTTGACCCTGAGATCCTGACTTGAGCCAAAGTCAGGAGTCGGAAGCTTGCCCGTTGAGCCTCCAGGGCACCAGGGAAGCCCTTTCTCCCAGGGCTTTCCCTTCTTCTTTGCACTTGATCAGGATTATCTCTCTGGAATTTGCATCTGGAATTCCTGGAGATCTCCCCACAGAACTCCACGTATTTATAGTTGGGAGACCCTGGAGAAAATACAAGCAAGCCCTTTCTAGAAGGACTTTGGATCTTTTAAGGTCAGAATGTTTAGAATGCATGTAAGATGTTCCGATTAAAAAAGGACTGTTGGTCTTTGACTTGCTTTTGGAACCACGCTCCTGGCCCATAGACTAGAGGTGTTGAAAGAGGAAGAGCTGTTTTTAGTTTCCCAAAGAATTTCCGAATTGCCTGACAAATATCAAAGGACTGACACATCCGTCCACCTGTGAGAAAGTCCTCTTTTCCTCTGGGGACCTTTAGCTTAGGAGAGGAGGCCTGAAGTAGTTTCCCTCAGCTCTGAACATCAGCTTTTACTTTGGCCAAAGTTCTGATGATGGATTTATGACATTTTTCAAAGTATCCTAGCAGGACGTGGCTGGGACAGCGGTAAAGGGCGCTGGCAGCGCAACCTTATGGAGCCGAGAGGCATCCACAGAAATCCTCCCTTTACCAGGCCTGGAGGCACCCCAAAGATAGCCAAGGAAAGACCCAACAGGGGGGGATCCCTGGGTGGCTCAGCGGTTTGGCGCCTGCCTTTGGCCCAGGGTGTGATCCTGGAGTCCCGGGATTGAGTCTCATGTCGGGCTCCCGGCAGGGAGCCTGCTTCTCCCTCTGCCTGTGTCTCTGCCTCTCTCTCTCTCTCTCTGTCTATCATGAATGAATAAATAAAATCTTAAAAAAAAAGAAAAGAAAAGAAAAGAAAAGAAAAGAAAAGAAAAGACCCAACAACCCGCGTGTCCCAGGCAGCAGAAAGTCAAACCGTGATCTTAGGACGTCAAAGTGGATGAGTGGGAAGGAAATAGTTATTTTGAGAAAGGATTAGTAGTCAATGGGTTTGGATTTGGCAAGAAAGGGCTAATGCGAACTTGTATTTAATTCCCTGTCTGCTGGGCTCAGGAAGTAATCGGTTTAAAACAACTCTGGAGGACCCTCCCTCAGGTGAAGGGTCTTGCCCTTTGCTCAGTCTTTGACAAAGGAGTCTGAGGAGCATCACCTGTAACTTCAGGAGGTTTTGTTTGAAAGGGTGGGGCCTCTGCAGAGTGGAGGGTGATTGAGATGAAAAATTGGGCTGGGAGTCCTCAGGTGAGGAAGGGTGGAGGGGCAGTAGGAGCTATAACAAGGCTTCCTTGTTTTAGACTTTTTATCAGCCTTTTGTAAGGAATCTTTTGATGAGACCATTTTTGGAATCCTGCCTTTTCCTGGAATTCCCCGCATGCCAATTAAAATAGGCATCTGTTTCTGTTTATTGAATTTGAGGACTCTGACGTTCAAGTGCAGTTACTAAGTGAACAACACGCTCTGATTGGAAGGTTCCCCTAAAGCCCACTGTAATTCTAGGTCATCATTTTGGACTTAACAATTTTCTAATAGGAAGAACCTCTTGGAAAACTGTCTCAGTCTCTAGCACCCGACCAGCAGAGCTGCCCTTGGTACCCGGCTGGCTCCCTGCTTGCGACAGGGAGTGGGGCACCTGCTCTGTTCTGGTTCAGTCTCATCCTCAGCCAGGTGCTTGTTTTTTCAGTTTTGGGATTGGGCCTCCTAAGGGTTCCCGCCTTTCTCTCAGCAGATGGAGCCTCTCCTCTGGGACAGGGTGTGTTACTGGCCCTCCCTCCCTGTGTCCCCGGACCCCAAGCTGCACTGTGGCTTCACCTGTGCCCTGAGGCAGAGGGGCTCCATGTCCTTCCCACACCTGGTTAAGGCTTCTTTCTGCTGGGAGATGATGGTCTTCCTGCCCTTCTCAGGCAGCAGGGCTCCAGTAGCTTCAGGCTTGTACCCAGCCTGAAGAAAGCAGTTCTCTGGTCTGTATCCTGGATTTCCACCTGGTGTCAGGAGCACCTGGAAAGGTCTAGGAGTGTGGACGAAGCCTGGAGATATAACAGTTTTCCCAGATCTTTGAATCTCAGGCTCCCAATGAGCAATTTTAGCTGAATTACTTTTTCTGTCTTAGAGAGCATCTGGCGTCTGTCTCAAGGAAGTAAGGGTTTGCATCCCTTTTTCCTTGGAGCAGTCTGTCTTTCCCTACATTTTGGGTTAACAAGTTGCTCTGATCCTTCAGCTCTGATGGATTCAAGAGACATGATTTTGATCATCAAGGTCTCATAAGGTTGAATGTGGGAGTGAGCTCTTTCTAGATTTCTATGTTCCAATCTTAACTTTCCAAAATCATGATAATATTAGGCTGAGATTGTTTCTGTTGACTTGTAAACCAAGAAATAACAAGACAAATAGTTCAAACACATTTATACCAAGTGAGGGAAAGCACAAACAAATATCGAAGAGCCTTTGAACACTTCAGAACACCATGAAAGACGAAGGTGGGCATGTCCAGCAGACATCATCTCATGGTAAGACAAGCATGGAGTATTCCAGCAGGAACAATAAGAAGGGAATCTGGGTATATGATTCCAGGACAGTCTAATGACTTCACTTGCTACATATTCTCATGGTTTCTTATAACAAGGAATAGGAGAGATTCACATTAGGACCCTCTGTGGAAACTTGCTGATTATTAATATATGAATTTATCCTAAACACAACTGTGTAAGATTGTCATGTCACCAAGTAAGAATACAGCTAAGAACGTTGGGATGCTTAAAAAAATTTTATGTTGAATGCTGCCATAATATTTAAGGGTAACTGGATCTCAGAACTGAACTCTTCAATCATTCGGAAATAATCATCGGGCACCTACCACCTGCCAGGCCCTCTGTTATGTGGGGGTCATGAGGAGATAGAAACACCTGAGGCCAAGCATGAGGCAAGATTATGAAGGGCCTACATGAGCAAGGGTCACTGCTTTACATAATATTGTTGTCGGCAGGCTTGTTTTTGTCTAGAGTGTATATATTATGATAAAACTCAGCGCACCAAAATGAATATTATTCAGTTCATGTTTTATTCTTCCCAAGTAGAATAAAAGCTCCTTGAATACAGCCTGCCCTGTGCACACTGTACCTTCACGAGGGCAGCACAGCGCTTGGGTCTCTCTCTCTCTCTCTGTCTATCATGAATAAATAAATAAAATCTTAAAAAAAAAAGAAAAGAAAAGAAAAGAAAGACCCAACAACCCGCGTGTCCCAGGCAGCAGAAAGTCAAACCGTGATCTTAGGACGTCAAAGTGGATGAGCGGGAAGGAAATAGGCAAGTGCTAAGTGGCTGGTGGTGAGTGAATATATATTAATGCCAGTCAGATGGAGGGGGAACTCTTCAGATGTTTCCATGTCCTGTGGTCTCTGTGATGCCTGCTGGTTCCTCCCGAAGAATAATGGAGGACTGGGGGTTGCTGAGGCTGCTACACAGGCAATCATGGGAGAATCAGGACAAGCCAATAAAGCTATTGTTAAAAAGAGACTCATAGGCCCAAAAAGGTGCTTCAAGCCAGGCCGAGTCCCCAAAACATGCTTAATCCCTAACCCAACTGCAGTTGCCACCTCCCCCAGAAATGTTCACCTGTCAGTGAGGAATTCCCTGGTCGGCCCTACTCTGTCCCATGGACCCTCTCCACCTGCCAAAGAGGAGAGGTCATCTGCATGGGGAGAGCCCTGCTCTCCTAATAAGGAGGTCACCTTCCCTGAAACATTCCTTTCTCTTCTTGCCAACTTCCTTCGTATAAAATCTTCCCACCTTTTCAGACCTCCTTTCTACTTACCAGAAGGGATGCGACCTGATTCTAGAATCACTTAAAACCAGTTATATCTTCAACGGTGAGAAGTCAGAGATGTGAAGGAGCTGGGGTTGGGGTGGGACAGGGAAGGAAATACCTGGGGTGGGGGGTCACAGGGCAGGAGGGACAGAGAGGCAGCAGGTGCAGGGCCGGTGCTGGGAGCTGGGTGTTTTCCTGGGTTACTGTGTGGGTGAGAAGAAAGGGCTGAGAGGTGGCGCCACTTCTCCAGACCACACAGGACTTGTTCTGTAGCATCTGAATCAGGGGGCGGGGGCAGGATGGGCGCTGGTGACAGGGAGAAGCTGGAGGCCAGAGGGGAGGCAGAGCAGGAGGGGAAGTGAGACTGAGTAGGTGGTCCAAGGCCTAGGGAGGAGCACATTTGCATTGTGGTAGAGACTCAGGGAAGGGTTGTGTGTGGAGAGGAAGTCAGAGGAGAGGGGCTGGGAGGGGGTCTGTGTGTGAGGACAGACGTCAAAGAGTGACTTTGCAAGAGAAAGAACATCTGCAAACACAATGCTGTTCCTGCAACTTGTGGGGTTGGCAGTTCTCCTCCCAGGGGGTGACAGCGAAGATGGTGAGAGCTCCGGTCCTGTCTAGTGGCTACAGGACCAGAGAGTGTGAGTGTGTGTGTGTGTGTGATTCTGAGTGTGTATACTTGTGTGTATGTGTTTCTTTGTAGGTTCTTTTGTGTTAGTGTGTTTGTGCATATGTCCTTCTGTGCAATTGTCCCTGTGTGTGTGCACGGGTGGTGTGGGTGTGTGGGTTCCCCAGCACAGACCTGGGCAGGGAGAGAGTCCGCCTGCTTTCTGAGCATCCCCGGCCCCAGGGCCCTGTGCTCTCCTGAAGGATGGGTGCGAGGCTCGGGCTCGGGGGCAGCATGTGTCTCCTGAGACGCCTATGGCTTCTCTGTCCTCCAGATTTTGGGTCCCGTCCCTGGCCCCATAGTCTCCACTCCCTCTCCTTCCCAATGTCCTCCTCTTCCTCAGTCTATCTGTCCTTTTCCCGCAGCCTTCCAGGGGCCAGTCTCCTTCCAAGTCATCCTGACCTCATCCCTCTACAACCGTTCCTCAACACGAAATCAAGGCTCAGCTTGGCTGAATGAGCTGCAGACTCACGGCTGGGACAGCAAGACGGGCGCTTTCATTTTCCTGTGGACTTGGTCCACGGGCAACCTAAGCAATGAGGAGCTCATTATAGCGGAAAGGTCCTTCTATTCAAACACCATTCAACTTCCTCTGTGTTTTCATAACTACTCCAGTGACTGGCAGCTTGAATGTGAGTTCAGTTCCCTCTGGGTGGAGGCTGGTCTGCGTGTGTCCTGGGATCCTTCTTCCTCCAGGAAAGAGGCTCCATTGGCTTCTGAATCTCATGTGTCCCCATCACGAAGCTGAATCCCACCAGTGTGGGCAGAGCGTGGAGCCAGACCCCGATTGTTGAAAAGCTTCACATCTTCTGCTCCATCCCGCTCCTCCCATTGACCACAGGCTGGGCTTTCCCGTCCCACTAGTTCTCCCAGGACCACCCCTTTCCTTGGCCTCCAACCAGGCAGCTCTGGTCCTCGCTCCTTGACTGTGAGTCTGGTGACTGACTCCTTGATCTGTGTGCTTTTCTCCCCACCCGTTCCCAGCAGCGATGTCTCTCTATGCGACCCTGTCACCCCCTGTGCTCCCTTCACCCTCCGTTGTTTCTAGCCCAGCTCTCCCACCAAGCACTTCCCTATTCTCTTCCCACCACCTTCATGTCTCTCCTCCAACATTCAGTCCTCAGTCACTTACTTGCTCCTCTGTATCCACCACCACTTCCCCTTTCTGTGAGCCTCCCTTCAAATCAAACTTACGTCCATTCCCTGCAATCCCCTTATCTCCAACTTTTGCATCTGCTGTCCTGGTTTCCACCCATCTCATTTCACTTCTTTTTCTCCCCCTGTCCTACAATTCACAGTCTCTCTTGCCCAGATCCTTTTCAGGTACAGGTGACATTAGGCTGTGAGCTGCACTTTGGGGAACCATCAGTAGGATTCATGCGGTTGACTTATCAGGGGGAAGACCTTATAAGTTTCCAGAACAAGTCATGGTGGCCATCTCCAAAGGGAGGAAGTAGGGCACAGCAGGTGTGCAGACAAGTCAACGAATTGGACCATGATGACAATGAACTCACACATGAGCTCATCACTGGCTACTGTCCACGTTTCGTCTTGAGTCTTCTTGATGCGGGGAAAGCGGATCTCCAGCGACAAGGTCAGTCCTGCTCCCTCCCTCCAAGATTCTGCATTTTGTGCTCAGAAATTTGTACTCTTCCTTCAAATTCAGGCTAAGAGAGAGTCAAGAGGGAGAGGGGGTGATGGTGACGGGCTTCAAGAGGCGGTAAGGTGTGTCTGTCTAACGTGATGTGAGCACCTCTCCTCAGTCTGTGAATCCCTGTCCTGTCTCCGCAGTGAGGCCTGAGGCCTGGCTGTCCACTGGCCCCAGCCCCAGGTCTGGCCGTCTGCGGCTGGCGTGCCACATCTCTGGCTTCTACCCCAAGCCTGTGTGGGTGACATGGATGCGGGGTGAGCAGGAGTAGCAGGGCACCCAGCGAGGTGACATCCTGCCCCATGCTGACGGCACGTGGTACCTTCAGGTGTCCTTGGATGTGAAAGCCAAGGAGGCGGCCGGCCTGTCCTGCCGGGTGAGACACAGCAGTCTAGGAGGCCAGGACATGGTCCTCCACTGGGGTGAGGAAGAGCTGGGGCCTGGCTGGGAAAGGGGGCACATTTTGTCCCACAGAGCAGGACAGCCAGATGAAACTTTTGGGAATCTAGGTACTCTGGACCAAAAAGAACACAATATCAGTAATTCAAGAAACAGAAAAGCTGAGGGCGAAGGTCTTGCAAATGTGGGAGGATGTGGTGATTTGGGGAAGGGCCCATCTCTGAGGAGGGATGGGAGAGGATAGATGAGGAACGGTGTTCAGTGAGGTGGAGAGTGACAGGGGCGGAGAGGTCCTGGGAGGTGCAGTTCAACCAGGGGTGGATGGGAAATGACACCCTCTGTGCCCAACCCCACAGAGCAGCCCCCCTTCATGGGCTTGGTCTTCCTGGTGGTGATCGTGCTCCTGGTGCTCCTGGCAGGCTTGGCGTGGTGGCTCTGGAAGCGCTGGTGAGTCTCTGGAGCCCTCTTCCTGCTCTTTCCCACGTGTCTCCCCACCTTTCCATGTGTCCTCAGCCCTCCTGCCTCCCATGCCCTTCCCCTCTGCAGCCTCCCCTCCACCTCCTGCAGGGGGCCTCCTCCTTGTTCCTCCAGAAAGCCCACTGGAGACCTCAGTGCACGGACTTCCCTTCAGAGCAGGATTCCAGCAGCCCCAGCCCCAGGAGCGACCTAAACCCAGCTCAGTGCTGACGTCCTGGCCACTCCCTGTGCGCAACTTTATTTCACTTCTGTTTGTTGATCAGTTGTCAACATAAGCTCAACATGATTTAGTTGGATTTGTTGTTCCTATTGGTTTCGGGAATTAATTCTCAAGATTTAACTCAATGTAAAATGAAGCCCCAGCGACCTCCATGTGTCAGAGGCCTCAGATGTCACTCCCTCCAGTGAGCCCTCCCTGAGTCAGAAGCGGAAGCAGTGGTGAGAATTTCCACCACACTTTACTCCACTTTGGGGATTCTATTCCTGCCCCTCAGCCCTATTGCCCCGTGTGGTTCCCTATTCCCTTCTAATTTTTATGATTTTGAGGCAAAGTCCATATCTTTTTAATAATTGTATCCTTGGCAAGGAGAGTCCCCAGTATGGATTATGTCCCCAATAAAAATATCCACTGAATTTGTGCTAAATCCATAGTGTTTTTCTGTGTTTTTTCTTTTCCTTCCTGACATATTTATAGTAGTTGAGATGCTTCATTCTCTTCTTTAAAGGTCCTTTCACCTGAATGAGGCAGTTCACACTTGACCTGTTCCCATTGACCTTCTAGGCCTCTAAGTTGAATCAAGTTTGCCTGGGAGGGTGTCTATTATTTAACCACAGACACCCATTGGATTGGACCCATTGCTCCAAGTATTCTGAATTAAAAGTGGAAGGCAGGATGCTTGCTGTGGGGGGCAGGGGGGGGGGCTCAGGGGCAGCAGCAGAGATGTCACCTATAGGGTCTTGGGCTCAGCTGAGACTCACTGGACCACAATTTCTACTTTTGCAAAATCAGCAGAGGATTCCCAGGGACCTAAATGTGATGCCTGAGAGGGAGCAGTGCAGTGTGTCCCTGGGGAAAAGGGTTGCTCCAGGAAAGAGAGCCCGAGCGTTGTGGTCAGGGATGAATGGGGACCCAGCAAGGAGCGCGCACACAGTGCCTCCTGGCATTCCCAGCTGCGGAGTTGCGGTCCTCAGGTCAGCAATGGTGAGCCATTGTTCCTGGGGAGATGCTCAGTGGGCTCCTGGGAGACTCTGCTCACAACACCTTCCACCTGATGACCACACAGCCTGGTTTTACGTGTTTCAGTTTTAAGACAGTTTCTCTAATGCATAGGTGTATTTGTACACATTTTATCTTATGGAGAATTTCCCGATACTGAATTACCAGCTCAGAAGTGTGTAACATTTCCCAGTTTGGGTACTTGACTGTCCGCGTCTTTGGCATCAGCCCCACAGTTGTGTTCCCACAATGTTTTTATTATTTTATTTTATTTTATTTTATTTTATTTTATTTTATTTTTTATTTTATTTATTTATTTTATTTTATTTTATTTATTTATTTATTTTATTTTTAAACATTTATTTTTTTTATTCATAGAGACACACAGAGAGATAAAGAGGCAGAGACACAGGCAGAGGGAGAAGCAGGCTCCGTGCAGGGAGCCTGATATGGGACTTGATCCCGGGACCCAAGGTCACACCCTGAGGTGGAGATGGTGCTAAACCCGCTGAGCCACCCGGGCTGCCCCCCACAATGTTTTTAGAAACAAACAAGAAATGGTCATCATCTCACCAATCCATGAACATAGCTCCTTTCCCCTTTCTCATGGCATCATCACAGGGTCCTCGTTACTTTAGCACTTTCTGGGGTGGATCCACCCCAGGACATCATGATTGTCCTGCCCCTTTTCCTGGATTTACTGCACTGTAGCTTCATTAGCACTGAGCTCATGGCCACAGCTCTGCACCGGGGTCTGAGCAAGCCTGCTGTACACATGCATATTGTCTGTGAGGCACATCCCACCTTCCTGTGCTTAGGTCATCAGTCAGCTCCGGGGCCCTGGGCTTCAGGCACTTTTTAAACAGTGATATCACCTAGAAGGACCATGAAAATGAGGAAACATGGCACCAATAGACCATGAACAAGATCCACATTTACAGTGTGGGAATTAACAGGGGAATCCGAGGGGCACCTGAGGTGGGTGACACGTCAGGCCACTCTTTGTGTCCATGAACAGTGGTGGGTTCATGTGTCTAGGGCTGCAAGTCAATGTCCCCAGGTAGGTCTATCAGCCCAGAGTCCACGAATAAGGAAATGGATGCTTTGTGACCAATGACCTCCATGGCAGTGCGAGCGGAGACATCCACAGCCTGACTTCAGTTACTCTAGATCTCGTTAATTAGCTAAAATAATCATTCTCAAGCCCTGATCTTGCAGCAGGGACATTTAATGTCACGTAGTGGGGAGGAAAAGGTCATCATTGCCTCTGGAGTGTTAAAATTTTGCTTTCCGAATCTATTTACCTGTTTCATTGTGTTTCTATCTAGTTTCTTCCTTCCTTCCCTCCTTCATTCCTTTTTTCCTTCTCCTTTTCTTTCCATTTGCTCTCTTCCTTCCTTTTCCTTCCTCTCTTCACTTCCCATTCCTTCCTTCTTTCTTTTCTATTTTATCCTTGAATTTCGAAATTTTCGAAAGTTTCTCAAATATATCGTTTTAAATTAAAAGGAAAAAAAATATTCATACAGAAGAGATTCGACTTATCTGCTTTGAAGAAATACATTAAAGAAAATGGAAGGTTAAAAAAAAATCACACCCCAAATATGGTTTAGCGAATGTTTTCTTAAGTCTTAAATTAAAAGGAAAAAAAGAACTCATTTACACAGAAGAGATTCGACTTATCTGCTTTGAAGAATTATGTTAAACAAAATGGAAGGTTAAAAAAAAAAGCAAAGACACTTAAGATTTGTATTTGTCCTTAGCAAGTCCAGTTTTAAATGGGCTTTCGGGTCTTTGCACTTGATCAGGATTATCTCTCTGGAATTTGCATTTGAAAGGAATTCCTGGAGATCTCCCCGCAGAACTCCACGTATTTATAGTTGGGAGACCCTGGAGAAAATATAAGCAAGCCCTTTCTAGAAGGACTTTGGATCTTTTAAGGTCAGAATGTTTAGGATGCATGTAAGATGTTCCGATTAAAAAAGGACTGTTGGTCTTTGACTTGCTTTTGGAACCACGCTCCTGGCCCATAGACTAGAGGTGTTGAAAGAGGAAGAGCTGTTTTTAGTTTCCCAAAGAATTTCCGAATTGCCTGACAAATATCAAAGGACTGACACATCCGTCCACCTGTGAGAAAGTCCTCTTTTCCTCTGGGGACCTTTAGCTTAGGAGAGGAGGCCTGAAGTAGTTTCCCTCAGCTCTGAACATCAGCTTTTACTTTGGCCAAAGTTCTGATGATGGATTTATGACATTTTTCAAAGTATCCTAGCAGGACGTGGCTGGGACAGCGGTAAAGGGCGCTGGCAGCGCAACCTTATGGAGCCGAGAGGCATCCACAGAAATCCTCCCTTTACCAGGCCTGGAGGCACCCCAAAGATCGCCAAGGAAAGACCCAACAGGGGGGGGATCCCTGGGTGGCTCAGCGGTTTGGCGCCTGCCTTTGGCCCAGGGTGTGATCCTGGAGTCCCGGGATTGAGTCTCATGTCGGGCTCCCGGCAGGGAGCCTGCTTCTCCCTCTGCCTGTGTCTCTGCCTCTCTCTCTCTCTCTCTCTGTCTATCATGAATAAATAAATAAAATCTTAAAAAAAAAAAAAGAAAAGAAAGACCCAACAACCCGCGTGTCCCAGGCAGCAGAAAGTCAAACCGTGATCTTAGGACGTCAAAGTGGATGAGCGGGAAGGAAATAGTTATTTTGAGAAAGGATTAGTAGTCAATGGGTTTGGATTTGGCAAGAAAGGGCTAATGCGAACTTGTATTTAATTCCCTGTCTGCTGGGCTCAGGAAGTAATCGGTTTAAAACAACTCTGGAGGACCCTCCCTCGGTTGGAAGAAATATTTTGCTGTGGCCCTTTGCTCGGTCTTTGACCAAGGAGTGGAAAAAGTACACTTTCAAGTGCACTTCTTCAATGAACGCTGTCTGATTGGAAGGTTCCCCGTAGCGCCCACTGTCAGTCTAGGTCAGTTGTAGTATGTACACTTACCCTGCTCCATGACTCCAGCTTCCAGGACTGAGGTTCTTAGACATGAGCTGAGCAGTGTCGTGCCCAAGATTGCGAATCCGAGAAACCACCGAGGAGCCTACACCCATGTAAGTGCACGAGGGTTTACTTGCAAGCTCGAGCTTGGGTCCAAGTATACTCGACACAGCAGAGCAGGGACTTGGACCCCGAAGTGGGTTACAGCTGGGTTTTTTATGGGCTGGTCTAGGGGATTTTCAGAAGGGGGGGAGGAATTTCTCAAGTTCTGTTTACATTCTGATATGGGGCTTTCATGGGCATTGAGTTCTGTTCTCATTCTAATATGGGACTTTCTGCCACGGGTGTGGGCTCTGTTGTCTTTCTGATATGGGATTCCCTGCCAAGGGCAATTCTGCAGTTTTTCCTGTAAAGTTCAGCCTTATTCATGGGGGCCTAAGATGGCTGTACCTGTGCTAACGCTAAACGTGAGGTGGAATGGCCTTAATTTCTCTCGGCCTCCACAAGCAGGTGCTCCTGAGGGTGACATGCTTGACTGTTTAGAATGTAAGGACCTCATGAAGCCTCTGGGTTTCCTAGAGCTGCAGTAATAGCTACAAAGGACGGGCCATGGGGTTGGGGTTGTGCATGGGCTACGGTGCACCTCATTGCTCAGTTTTCTTG
This sequence comes from Vulpes lagopus, assembly GCF_018345385.1. NCBI lineage: Eukaryota > Metazoa > Chordata > Mammalia > Carnivora > Canidae > Vulpes > Vulpes lagopus. The sequence goes on from NC_054834.1 coordinate 25,764,450, forward strand.
AGGTTGGCAGGTGACCGAGTGTCAATCTGACCCATATGGTGACCAACTTCTGTCTCAGGAGCCTTCTGGGGGATGGCAAGGGCTCTAACAGCCTTTCAGTGCTCCAACACTCCCAACTTTGGGGCTGTTTGACCCCTGAGATCCCTCTAGCAACTGCCTTCATTTACACACACCAAGACAACAAACATGCACCTACCTATAGGATCTGGCCATAAGAAGGCCCCAAGCACCATCAACTCCCCTGCGACCTTGTGGAAGCTGTGCCCCCAAGAGTTTGGTCTCAAAGGCTAGGGGTGTGGCCTTGGCAGACCCTCCTGGCAGCTCTGTGTGTTCCAGGGAAGGCTGCAGGCCCCGGGTGGCTCCAGGCGTAAGCGCCTGCAAGCTCCAGCTGACCCTGCCTGGAAAAGAAATCCAATTGGATTGGGAATGCCAGCGAGCGGGGCTCCGGGCCAGGAGCTTACCCGCGGTCCTTGGGAAGGTGGGAAACGCAGTGAGGTTCAAGGGTGCCTGGGTTCCTGCTGTGTTTCTCCGGGTCCCTCAAGGCTGCTGGAAGCTCACTTGGGATCCCACCGTTACCACCAAATCTACTAAATAATAAAATTCAAACAAGTACTTTTGAAAATCTAATTGGCTCTATTGAATGATTCATGAATCGGCAGGACCCACCTTGGAAGTAGGGAGGCACTAGGGGGAGTTGTACAATATGGAATATTTTATAGGCCAAGGTGAGGCCAGGCAGCTATTAGCAAAAGAGAAGGAGCGTTCCAACACCCAGGCCTGCTTTTTAGGTGGAGGAGCAAAGGGTGTTATCACGCACATGACCTCATCTACCTTTTGAGTGGAGAGGACTCAGGTGATGGACTCGTTGGCTCTGATGGAAAGAAATATTTACTGACATTGACTGGCTAAGGCTACATTTCTGGTGGGGTTCAATTAGTTAGGATGGGTATGAAGCCCCCGTGTGCAGACTCCATTCAGGGCATCATTCTGGACAAACAATTTTCTAATAGGAAGAACCTCATGGAGAACTGTCCCAGTCTCTAGCACCCGACCAGCAGAGCTGCCCTTGGTACCCGGCTGGCTCCCTGCTTGCGACAGGGAGTGGGGCACCCGCTCTTTTCTGGTTCAGTCTCATCCTCAGCCAGGTGCTTGGTTTTTCAGTTTTGGGATTGGGCCTCCTAAGGGTTCCCGCCTTTCTCTCAGCAGATGGAGCCTCTCCTCTGGGACAGGGTGTGTTACTGGCCCTCCCTCCCTGTGTCCCCGGACCCCAAGCTGCACTGTGGCTTCACCTGTGCCCTGAGGCAGTGGGGCTCCCTGTCCTTCCCACACCTGGTTAAGGCTTCTTTCTGTTGGGAGATGATGGTCTTCCTGCCCTTCTCAGGCAGCAGGGCTTCAATAGCTTCAGGCTTGTACCTGGAGAAAGCAGTTCTCTGGTCTGTATCTTGGCTGCCAGCCTTTCAGGAGCACCTGGTGTAGTCAATGGAAGAAGTCTAGAGATAAGGATAATTTCCTGATTCTGTGATTCTCGGGGTTCCAGGTACTCATGCCAGCCTTTAGTCATCTGTTTACAATTTCAGTGGAATTATTTGTTCTGACTTAATTATTTTTTCTGAGCATCTGTCATATGTCCCCAGTAAGCAAGCATCCCCTATTTCCTTTGAAGAGTCTGTCTTTCCATATATTTTGATTACCACGTTGCTCTGATCCTCTGGCTCTGATGGATTCAAGAGACAAGGTTTTGGTTATCCAGCTCTTAAAATTCTTAACTACGGGAGTGGGTTCTTTCTATATTCCAATCATAACTTTCTAAAAAAATATTATCTGTTTAACATTAGCTTGAGATTACATCTGTTCACCTGTTAACCAAGAAATAACAAGTCAAACACATTTATCCAGGTGATACAAAGCACAAACAAATATTGAAGTGTCATAAAACACTTAAGACCATCATGAAAAAGGAAGGTCAGCATGTCCAGCAGAGGTCAGCTCATGAGAAAACAAGCATGGAACTTTTAAGCAGGAAGAGTAAGAAGGGACTCTGGATACATGATTCTAGAACATTCTACTAACTTCACTTGCTTCACATTCTCATGGTTTCTTTTTTTTTTTTCTCATGGTTTCTTATAACAAGTAATAAGAGTTTCAAGCAGGACCCTCTGTGTAAACTCCATAATTATTTGCATATGACTTTATTTTGAAAAAAAAAATTGGTAAGATTGTCATCTCATGAAGTAGGAATGCAACTAATAATTTTGTGATGCTTACAAAATTTTTATGTTGAATATCTCCAGGGTTTTGAGAGTAATTGGACCCCAGAACTGAACTATTCAATCATTCAGAAATAACCATTGGGCACCTACCACATGCCAGGCCCTCTGTTATGTTGGGGTCGTGAAGGGGGAGAAATGCCTGAGGCCAAGCAGTGAGTCAAGATTATGAATGAGCAAGGGTCACCACTTTAGAAATATTATTTCCAGCAGGCTTGTTTTCATCTAGATTGTGTGTATTATAATAAAGCTCAGCACACCAAAATGAATAGTCTTCATTCAAGTGTTATCTTCCTAAGTAAACTAGGAACTCCTTGAAGAAAGTGACTGTGAACACTGTATTTTCATGAAGGCAGCACGGTGCTTGGATCTAGGCAGGTGCTAAATGTCGAATTGGTGTGTGAGTAGATATTAATGCCAGTCAGATGGAGGGGGTATTTTTCAGTTGTTTCCATGTCCTGTGGTCTCAGTGATGCCTAAGAAAATGGAGGTTCCTCCCTAAGAAAATGGAGGACTGGGGGTTGCTGAGACTCTTACATAAGCAACCATGGGGGAATTTGTACAAGTAAATAGAGTAATTGTTTTGAAGAAACCCATAAGCTGAAAATGGCATCTCAGGCCAGGCCAAGTCCCCAACCCTTGATTAATCCTTAACCCAACTGCAATTCCAACCTCCCCCAGAAATGTTCACCATCAGTGAGGAATTCTCTGGTCAGCCCCAGTGAGTTACTCTGTCACATGTGCCCTCTCCACCCTGCAAGGAGGGGAGGTCATCTGCATGGTAAGACCCCCTGCTCTTCCATTTAAGGGAAGTTGACCTTGCCTGAAACACTCCTGTCTTTTTTGTCAACTTCCTTCCAACAAAAACCCCCCATTTGCACCACTCATCAGAGCTCCCCTCTATCAGCCCGATGGGAGGCTGCCCTACTCTCGAATCACTTAAGAAAACCAGGTAGGTCTTCAGACTTATCTGGTTGATTTTGTTTTTTAACTAAAGCAATGAGAGGACAGATATGTGAATGAGTTGGAGGGTTGCTGGTGAGACGGGGAAGGAAATACCTGGGCGGGGGGGGGGAGTCCACAGGGCAGGAGGGACAGAGAGACAGCAAGTGCAGGGCTGGTTCTGGGAGCTGGGTGTTTTCCTGGGTTACTCTCTGGGTGAGAAGAAAGGGCCTGAGAGGTGGGGGTCACTTTTCCAGGCCACACAGGACTTGTTCTGTATCATCTGAATCAGGGGGCGGGGGCGGGATGTTCTGGTGACAGGGAGAAGCTGGAGGCCAGAGAGGATGGTCAGAGCAGGAGGGGAAGTGAGACTGAGTAGGTGTCCAGGAGGAGCACATTTGTGTTGCTGCACACAACTCAGGGAAGTGTTGTGTGTGAAGAGGAAGTCAGAGGAGAGGGGCTAGGAGGGGGTAGGTGTGTGAGGACAGATGTCAAAGAGCGACTTTGCAAGAGAAAACATCTGCAAACACAATACTGTTCCTGCAACTTGTGCTGTTGGTGGTTCTCCTCCGGGGCGGGGTGGGGGATGGGGGGGTGGGGGTAGGGGGGATGGGGAGGTGACAGCGAAGATGGTGAGAGCTCAGGTCCTGCCCAGTGGGTGCACGTGTGCATGTGTGTGTGTGTGTGTGTGTGTACATGTGTTGGCGTGTCTGTATGTGTGTTTTATTATGCACGCGTGTGTATGAGTGTGTATGTGTGCGTGTCTGTACATGTATTTCCCCGTGCCTGTACGCTTGTGTGCATGTGATTCTATGTATGTTCTTTTGTGTTAGAGTGTGTAAATGTGTGTGAATTTGTATCGATGTGTAGGTGTGTTTCTGCACGTGTACATGTGTACTCATGGTGAGGGTGGGGGTACATGTGTGCACTAGTGGTGTGTTGTGTGTGCACGGGGGGTGTGGGTTCCCCAGCACGTACCTGGGCAGGGAGAGAGTCAGCTGGGTTCTTCCCGAGCATCCCCGGCCCCAGGGCCCTGTGCTCTCCTGAAGGGTGGGTGCGAGGCTCGGGCTCGGGGGCAGCACGTGTCTCCTGAGACTACTATGGCTTCTGTCCTCCAGCTTTTGGGTCCCGTCCCCGGCTCCTCTCCATTCCCTCTCCTTCCCAATGTCCTCCTCTTCCCACAGCCTTCCAGGGGCTGATGTACTTCCACATCATCCTGACCACAGCCTTCTACAACTGTTCCTCAACACAAAATCAAGGCTCAGATTGGCTGGGTGAGCTGCAGACTCCTGGCCGGGACCCCAAGACTGGCAGTTTCTTTTACCGGCAGCCTTGGTCCAAGGGCAACTTCAGCAACAAGGAGCTGATGAAAGCAGAAAACTTATTCCATACCTTCTCCATTAGATCTCCTCTGATATTTCAGGATCATTTCAGTGACTGGCAGCTCGAATGTGAGCTCAGTTCCCTCTGGGTGGGATGGAGGAGGCTGGTCTGCATGTGTCCTGGAATCCTTCTTCCTCCAGGAAAGAGGCTCCATTGGCTTCTGAACCTCATGTGTCCCCATCACGAAGCTGAATCCCACCAGTGTGGGCAGAGTGTGGAGCCAGACCCCGATTGTTGAAAAGCTTCCCATCTTCTGCTCCATCCCGCTCCTCCCATTGACCACAGGCTGGGCTCTCCCGTCCCACTAGTTCTCCCACGACCACCCCTTTCCCTGGCCTCCAACCAGGCAGCTCTGGTCCTCGCTCCTTGACTGTGAGTCTGGTGACTGACTCCTTGATCTGTGTGCTTTTCTCCCATTTTGTCTCATCAATGATGTTTAACTATGTGTTCCCTGTAACCCACAGCACTCCCTTCACCCTACATCGTTTTTACCCCAGCTATCCCTCTGAGCCCTTTGTTATTCTCTACCCACACCCATACACCCATCATGTCTCTCCTCCAACATTTGTTCTTTCCTCAGTCATTCATCTCTTTCTCCAACTTGGTCAAACACCACTTCTCCTGTGTGAGCCTCCCCTCAAACCAAAGCATTTCCCTCTAATCCCCTGAACTTCCCCTTTGCTTCCATCATCAAGTGTTCCACTCATGTCACTTCATCTCCTTCACTCGCTGTGTCCTGTAACTCACAGTCTCTCTTCCCCAGATCCCTTTCAGGTACAGATGGTATTAGGCTGTGATTCTCACATTGGAGAAGCATCAGTAGATTCACCAAGATGGCTTATCAAGGATCTGATCTCCTGAGCTTCCAGAACATGTCATGGTGGCCATCTCCAAAGGGAGGAAGTAGGGATCAGTAGGTCTCTATTCAACCAGGACCATGTTTCCCATGAAATAGTACACAAGCTCTTCAATGAGATCTGCCCCTGCATCCTGTTGAGTCTTCTTGATGCAGGGAAGGTGGATTTCCAGCGACAAGGTCAGTCCTGCTCCCTCCCTCCAAGATTCTGCATTCTGCACTCAGGAATCTGCACTCTTCCTTCAAATTCAGGGTAAGATAGAGTCAAGAAAGAGAGGGGTTGATGGTGATGGGCTTCAAAAGGCAGAAAGGTGTGTCTATCCAAAGTGATGTGAGCACCTCCCCTCAGTCTGTGAATCCCTGTCCTGTCTCTGCAGTGAGACCCCGAGGCCTGGCTGTCCGCTGGCCCCAGCCCTGGGCCTGGCCATCTGTGGCTGGTGTGCCACGTCTCCAGCTTCTATCCCAAGCCTGTGCGGGTGATGTGGATGTGGGGTGAGCAGGGGCAACAGGGCACCCGGCGAGGTGATGTCCTGCCCCATGCTGATGGGACATGGTATCTCTGAGTGAACCTGTATGTGGCAGCCTGGGAGGTGGCCGGCCTGTCCTGGCAGGTGAGACACAGCAGTCTAGGGGGCCAGGACATGGTTTTCCACTGGGGTGAGAAAGAGCTGGGGCCCAAGTGGGAAAAGGGGGCAGTGGTCTTTCAGCAGAGTTGGGGAGCCTGATGAAATATTTGGGAATCTAAGGACTGCAGACCAAAAAGGACTTAAAATTAATAATTCAAGAAACAGAAGAACTGAGGGTGAGGGTCCTGCAGGTGTGGGAACATGGGGAGGTTTGGATGAATGGTCTATTTCAGAAGTGGGATGGGAGAAAAAAGTGGAAGAGAGAGGTTGGTTCAGCAAAGATGACACAAGTAAAGAGGACCAAGGAGTACAGTTCAACCCAGGGTGGACAGGAAATGATACCCTCTGTGCCCAACCCCACAGAGAAGCCCCCCTTCATGGGCTTGGTCTTCTTGGTGGTGATCGTGCTCCTGGTGCTCCTGGCAGGCCTGGCGTGGTGGCTCTGGAAGTGCTGGTGAGTCTCTGGAGCCCCCTTCCTGCTCTTTCCCACGTGTCTCCCCACCTTTCCATGTGTCCTCAGCCCTCCTGCCACCCATGCCCTTCCCCCCTGCAGCCTCCCCTCCACCTGCTGCAGAGGGCCTCCTCCTTGTTCCTCCCAGGAAAACACCTGGAGACCTCAGTGCACAGACTTCCCTTTGGAGCAGGATCCCAGCAGCCCAGGCCCCAGGACTGACCTAAACCCAGCTCAGCACTGATGTTCTGGCAACTCCCTGTGTGCAACTTTATTGAACTTCTGTTTATCGATCAGTTGTCAATATAAGCTCAGCGTTATTTAGTGGGGTTTCTTGTTCTGGTTGGTTCTTGAACTGGAGTCTGAAAGTTTAACTCAATATAAAATGAGGTCCCAGCAACCTCTATGGGTCACAGGCATTAGATGTCACTTCCTCCAGTGAGCCCTCCCTGAGTCAGAAGTGGAAACAATCTCTGCCCGGTGAGAATATCTACCACTTTAACCTGCAGTTTGCTAAACTATTCCTGAACCCCAGGTCTTGTTGCCCCTTGTAGTCCCTTTTCCTTTGTAATTCTTAAAATTCTTGAAAGAAAGATCATGTCCTTTCTATATTTGCATCCTTGCCAACGAACCTCACCTATATGGAATTTGTACTCAATAAAAATATATGTTGAATGTAGACAAATTCATAGTGTTTTTTTTTTCTTTTGCTTCCCAATATGTTTGTAGTTGAGACATTTGATGCCTTTTTTTTGTAAAAATCCCCTCACCTGGCTAGTGTCTTCACTCTTTCTCTGTTCCTGTTGACATCTCCAGGTCCTTAAGTAGAAACAAGTTTGCCTGGGAGGATGCCTATTATTTAACCACAGACACCCATTGGACTGGACCTGTTGCACCAAATATTCTGAATTACAAGTGGAAGGCAGGATGCTTGCTGTGTGTGGGGCTCAAGGGCAGCAGCAGAGATGTCACCTTGGGGCTTGATAGAGATATAGGGTCTTGGGCTCAGCTGAGACTCACTGAACCACAATTTCTACTTTTGCAAAATCAGCAGAGGATTCTCAGCGACCTAAATGTGATGCCTGAGAGGGAGCAGGGGAAGTGTGTCCCTGAAGGGTAAAGAGAAAATCCAGAAAAGGGAACATTTACCTCTCAGGAATGAATGGGGATCCATCAAGGAGGATGCTTATAGTTCATCCTGGCATTTGTGGCTGGTGTATTCTAGTCACTGGAGACCGGGAGTCAGTGACAGTGAGCCCCAGGAGTACTCCTGGGGCAAAATCGAGGTTGAGTGTCTGGGGGACTCTGTTCATAATGCTTGCCAACTGATGACTACCCATCTTGGTTTCATGTGTGTTTCTGTTTAAAGACAGCTTCTTTAATACATATGTGTATTTGTAAACAATTTATCATATAGAATATTTCCCTGTACTGAAATACCAGCTCAGAAGGATGTAACTTTTCCAGCTTAGGTACTGTGAGCACCGTTTTTTTTGGCCTTCAGCCCTGTTGCTGTGCTGCCCGTGATGATTTTAGGAGCAGACAAATAAGAAATGGTCATTATCTCAAGAATCCATGAATATAGCTCCTATTCCTCTTTCCTGTGGTGTCATGATAGCATCCAAATGTTACTTTAGCACTTTCTGGATTGGCTCCACATGAACATCATGAATGTCCTATTCTTTTTCCTGGAGTTACTGCATTGTTGATTCATTAGCACTGAACTCATGGCTCACAGCTCTGCATCAGGAGCCTGAATGAGCCTTAGCTAAGAAGGTGTTTTGTCTGTGAGGCGCATCCCCCCTTCTTGTACTTAGGAACACCAGTCAGCCTTGCAGCCTTGGCTTCAGACATTTTAAACACTAAAATCACCAAGAAAAAGCACATAAATGCATAAAATGAGGCATCAAATGGACCATAAATAGGACTCGTGTTTACAGTGTGGGAATTAAAACAGGAAGGCACAGGAACACCTGGTTCAGCCTCAGCTAGGATCACCTGAGGTGGGTGCCCCTTTTGGCCACTCTATGTGTCCGGGAGTAGCACTCAGCACAATGGTCTGGAGGTTACAAATCAATATTAGTAGGTAGGCCAATCAGCACAGATTCTGTGATAATGAAGATGGACTCCCTGTGACTGGTGACGCCCACGGCAGTGCAAGTGGAGACATCCATGGCTAGACTTCAGTTACTCTAGATTTCATTAATTAACTCAAGGAACCATTCTCAAGCTCTGACCATGCCACAGGGACATTTTGAGTGTAAAGCAGTGGGGAGGAAAAGGTCATCACTGTTTTAGAAGCTTGAAATTTTTTGCTTTCCTGATTTGATTATGGTTTTCATTGTTGTTTCTATGGAGTTCGTTAGTGCAGCAACTTAAGTGGGTGAACTAGGGTAAAGGGATGTAGTTCTAATATGTTTATGTGTTGATAGAAGGGCCCAGAGCAGAAGAACCTTCCGAGGAACCCAATACAGGCTCCTATCGTTGCACATGTGGACATTTCTGGAAAATAACATTGACATAGGAGGGGTGGTAAAGGTGAAAATTATGGAACAAGGGAGTGGAAACAGTGATACTTCCCCAATTTTCTCTCCTGGATTAGGCCAGCTGGTTGCTTCTCTAGGTCCCAATCTACTGAGTGATCCTCACATTGCCACTATGTTGGTTTTGTTTGGTTGACTCTACCCTCATGTGTAGCCCTGGGCTCCAATCAGCCTGAGGTCATCAGGAGACAGACAGAAGGATGCACTGGTAACCTCCAGTTCAGGCCAGTCATCAGACAGATCCCATTTGTCCTCACCCAGGTTGATGGTTTGGGGCCACCTGCTCCAGGTGGCATAGGTCACACAAAGCCTGATTTTTATGGTCAATGACAGGGGAAAGAGATGTTCTCTCTTGTCCTAGATTATATTGTGCAGAGTATAATGCTGGAAACAATTACAATCCATTTTTTAGCAACAGAAGCAAGCCTGAGGCTGAAATCTGTATGCCTGAAGGTAGAGACATCGTATACATGAAATTTGTTAAGAAAGTAGATCCCAAGTGTCTCACTACAAATACATAAAAGAAAAATAAGGAAGGAAGCAGGTCAGAAGGGAAAAGCTTCATTGGCAGAGTTGTAAGAGGGTCCCAGACTTGCTTATCGCTTGAAAACAGCTAGATAAATATCTAATAATTTTGAATTCCCAGAAATTAATCTGAGGATTGAGAGAACAAACTGCACAACTTAGGGAGAGAAGAGGCCACATCATGGAAGGTAGGGGGCACAGAATCATGGTTTGGGTAGATACAAATCACAGGTGCTATGGAAGGGTAGGAGTCCTGGTTGTGGATGGAGGAGAGAAAAAGAAAGAGAGGGAGAGAGGGTTAGAGAGGAGCCCACAGGGGATCACACAATGAAAACAGTTCCCCACCTACTGGGAAAAAGAGAGGGACTGATTTTCATGACTTATTACAACCAGTAGGGCTGAAAGACTGGAATTTTAGAAGTTGACACTTTGGCCAGTGTGGAGTCTGGCAGGTGCTATTGTGCTCCTCTGGAGAAGGAGGACAGTAACCCAGGGACAGATGGCACAATCTAAGGATTCCCTGGAACACTCAGGAGAAATAGTTCCCCTTTCTTGGAGTACATCTGGGGGAGGTGGCTTTGCATACCCAGGGACAAAGAAACTGGCAAGCACCATTACCCTCCTCTGTCCCAGAACATAGGTGCAAAGACATTCACAGAGAGGGACCTACCTGGACACCACTTATTTGCTTTACTTTACTCCAAACCCCCAGCCCCTATGTTTTGGTGTGACTTCCTTCTGGGATAAACCTGCACCAGTCCCAGCCCAGTGAGACCCTCCCCCAAAGAATCAGTGGGAGTCTGCACCATGCCAGTTCCCTGAAGTTTGGAATTTCAAAATCCAGCATCCCTGGGATAAAACATAGAGGCACTGTGCTGTTGGGTGGGAGATGGTCTGGACACAGTTAGGGTAAATGCAAGGATCTGAGCGGCACCAGGGACATTAAAGAGGAAATTGTTTGCTCTTCTGAGAGGACTTCTCTAATAGCAACAGGCATGGCTCCCCTCTCTGGGAATGAGTGATGGGCCTGGTGCCATTTTCCTCCCCCACCACTCAGCATAAACTTTTATTAAGTAGCACAGTGCCAACAGTAGTGACCTAAATCACTTGCACCAAGTCCTTGCCCCTCTGCACTCTGCAGGTGCTACTTTTCTCAGGCAAGTATTTCTGAGAAGCAGGTCAGTAGGCTCATTCCCCTGGAGGACCAGCAGAAACCTTCACATCCACCACATCTACTGACCACAGAGTTCTGCACAGCTTCAGTTCTAGTGGAAATTGCATCAGGTCTCATTTAACAAGCAGACCAGAGCACACCTTGTAAAAACTCACCACACTCTGGACAAGGTCCAAACATTGCTCACTGCAGCCTCGGAGATCCTCTGCAGACAACTGACCAGAGGGAAAGAGCAGTGAAAACACAGCAGCAGAGTGCACAAAACAGAGATCTCTCCTGAAGCACCAGGTCCTGGACAGTATAAGATCAATTATTAATAAAGCTATTACTCTCAGGAGCAGGAAACACACAGGCTTTTAATAACAGAGAAGAAGACAGAGACCAGACAAATTGCCAAAATGGAGGAATTCATCCCAAAAGAAAGAACAAGAAAAGGTCAGGCAGGGATCTAATTAAAACAGATAAGTGATATACCTGATGCAGAATTTAATCATAAAAACACTAGCTGGGCTTGAGAAAAACACAGAAGACATCAGGAAATCCCTTACCACAGAGATAAAGGACCTAAAAACTAGTCAGGTTTAACCAGTTATAGCCAAGATTTGAGACTGAATGTAGTGACCACAAGGATGGAAGAAGCAGGGGGATGAAGAAGTGGTATCGAAGATAACATCATGGAAAATAATGAAGCTGCAAAGAAGAAGAAAAGAAAAATGTTTAACCACAATGGTAGACTTAGGAAAGTCAGAGACTCCATAAAACATAATTTTTGTATCTTAAAGTCTCAGAAGAAGAGCAGGAAAAGGGGGCAGAAGGCTTATTTGAACAAAAACTAAAAACTTCCCTAATCTGGGGAAGGAAACAGACATCTAAATCCAGGAGGCACAGAGAATTCCTAACAAAATCACCAAAAGCAGTCCACATCAAGACAGTAGTTAAACTTGCAAAATGTAGAGATAGAGAAAAAATCCTAACAGCAACAAGAAAAAGAAGTCCCTAACTTATGAGAGAAGACAAATAAGGTTGGCAGCAGATCTTTCCATGGAAATGTAGCACACTAGAAGAGAGTGGCATTAAATATTCAACGTCCTGAATGGGAAAAATCTGCAGCCAAGAATACTTTATCCAGCAAGGCTGTCCTTCAGGATAGGAGAGATAAAGTGTTTCCCAGACAAACAAAAAGTAAAGGAGTCCGTGATCACAAAGGCAGTCCTGCAAGAAATATTAAAGGGAATTCCTTGAGTGAGAAAGAAAGACCAAAAGTGACAAATACTAGAAAGAAGCAGAGAAAATCTCCAGAAACAATGACAAAACTAGTAATAAAATGGCACTGGATTGATATCTATTAACAATCCCTCTGAATATAAATGGACTAAATGCTCCAATCAAAAGACATAGGGTGTCGGAATGGATGAAAAAACAGGACCCATCTATATGCTGCCAACAAGAGATTCATTTTAGACTTAAACACACCTGCAGATTGAAAGGGAGGGGATGGAGAACCATCTACTGTACCAATGAACGTCAAAAGAGAGCAGGAGTAGCCATATATCAGTTTATCAGATAAACTAGAATATAAACCAAAGCCTATAACAAGAGATGAAGAAGGGCACTATATCATAACCAACAAGAAGACCTAACAATTGTAAATATTTATGCCCCAAATTGGGAGCACCAAAATATGTAAAACAGTTAATAACAAACATAAAGAAATTCATTGATAATAAGACAATAACATTAGGGGACTTTGATACCCCCTTACAGCAGTGGACAGATCACCTAAGCAGAAGGTCGACAAGGAAACAATGGCTTTGAATGACACCCTGGCCCAGATGGATTTGACAGTTATATTCAGAACATTTCATATTAAACCAGCAGAAAACACATTCTTCCCGAGTGCACAGTGGACAACCTCTAGAATAGATCACATACTGGATCACATATCAGGCCTCCACCAGTACAAAAAGATTGAGATCATATGATGCATATTTTCCAACCAGAATGCTATGAAAGTTGCTGTCCACCACAAGAAAAAAATTTGGAAAGATCATGAATACTTGGAAATTAAAGAACATCCTACTAAAGAATGAGTAGATCAACCAGGAAATTAAGGAAGAAATTAAAAAAATACATGGAAACAAATGAAAATGAAAACACGACTGTCCAAAACATTTGGGATGCAGCAAAAGTGGTCCTAAGGGGTGTGTATATAGCAGTACAGGCCCACCTCAAGAAGCAAGAAAAGTCTCAAATTCGCAACCTAATCTTCCATATAAAGGATAAAGAAGATGTGCTATATTTATACAATAGAAGATTATTCAACCATAATAAAGAATGAAATCTTGGCGTTTGCCACGACATGGATAGAGCTAGAGGGTTCTTATATGCTAAGCGATATAAGCCAGTCAGAGAAGGACAACTGCCGTATTATTTTAACTCATATGTGGAATTTTAGAAATGAAATAGGTGAACATAGGGGAAAAACAGAGAGACAAACTGTAAAAGGGACTCTTAACTATAGAGGATAAACCAAGGATTGTTGGAGGGGAGGTGGGCGGGGAACGGGTTAGACGGACGATGGAGATTAAGGAGGGCACTTGTGCTGATGAGCACTGGGTGTTGTATGTAAGTGATGAATCGCTGAATTCTACTCTTGAAACCAATAATAATAATAATAAAACAATTCCTAAAAACACATAAACTACCAAAACTGAAACAAGAAGAAATAGAAAATTTGAACAGACTGGAAACTGGGAAAGAAATTGATCACTAATCAAAACTCTCCCAATAAACAAAAGTCTGGGACCAGGTGGTTTCCCACAGGAATTTTACCAAACATTTATTTATCTTTACATTTTTATTTACATTTTAGTTAATTAACATACAGTGCAATACTGGTTTCGGGAATATTATACACTGATTCGTCACTTAGATACAACACCCAGTGGTCATCACAAGGGCCCGCTAATACCATCGCCCACCTACCCATCCCCCACCCATCTCCTTCCATCAACCCTCAGTTTGTTCTCTAACCTAAGACTCTCTTATGGTTTGTTTTTCTCTCTCTTTTTTTATCCTCCCATCCCCCTTCCCATATGTTCATCTGCTTTGTTTCCTCAAGTCCACACATGAATGAAATCATATGGTATTTGGCTTTCTCTGATCAATTTATTTCCTTAGCATAAGACACTCCCGCTTCCTCCATGTCTTTGCAAGTAGGAGATTCCATTCTTTTTGATTGATGAGTAATAGTCTATTGCACATTTATATCACATGTTCTATATCCATTCATCAGTCAACGGACATTTGGACTTTCCATAGTTTGGCTATTGATACAGCAGTATCAATTTCATCAAACTTATTAATACTGCTGTATCAATAGCCAAACTGTGCACAATACGTCCTTTGGAATCTGTATATTTTTCTTAGTTTTTAAACTTTAAATTGGATTAATTAACATAGAGTGTATTATTAGTTTCAGAGGTAGAGTTCAGTGATTCATCAGTTGTATATAACATCCAGGGCTCATTGCATCACATGCCCTCCTTCATACCCCTCACTCTGTACCCCCTCTCAACACCCACCCCACAGCAAGCTTCAGTTTGTTTCCTATGGTTAAGAGTCTCTTATGGCTTATCTCCCTCGATCTGTACTTTTGTAACCTCTGGATAAATACCTAGCAGTGCAATTGCTGGGTTGTAGGGTGGCTCTATTTTTAACATTTTGAGGAACCTCCATATTGTTCTCCAGCGTGGCTGAACCAGTTTGCATTCCCATCAACAATGTAAGAGGTTTCTTTCCTCTTTCTCTGCACCCTTGCCAACACCTGCTAGTTCTTGTGTTGTTAATTTTAGTCATGGTGGCAAGTGTAAGGTGGTATCTCATCATGGGTTTGATGCGTATTTCCCTGATGATGAGTGATATTGAGCATCTTTTCATGCGCCTGTAGGCCATCTGGATGTCTTCTTTATAATAATGTCTATTCATGTCTTTCACCCATTTCTTAACTGAATTATTAGTTTTTTGGGTATTGAGTTTGATAAGTTCTTCGCAGATTTTTAAAAAAATATTTTATTTATTTACTCATGAGAGACACACAGAGAGAGAGGCAGAGACACAGGCAGAGGCAGAAGCAGGTTCCATGCAGAGAGGCCGACGTGGAGCTCGATCCTGGGTCTCCAGGATCCCTCAGGGGTTAAGGTGGTGCTAAACCGCTGAGCCACTGGGGTTGCCCTCTTCACAGATTTTGGATGCAAAACCTTTATAAGATGTATCATTTGAAAATACCTTCCCTCCAAAGGTTGCCTTTAGTTCTATTGTTTTTTTTTTTTTTTTTTTTTTGTGTGTGTGTGTGTTTTTTTTGCAGTGCAGAAGCATTTTATCTTGATGAAGTTTGCTTTTGCTTCCTTTGCCTCCATGACATGCCTAGTAAGAAGATGCAAGATGAGCACCGGGTATTATACTATATGCTGGCAAATTGAATTTAAATAACAACAACAACAACAATAATAAAGATGTTGCTATGGCTGAGGTCAAAGAGGTCGCTGCCTGTGTTCTCTCGGATTTTGATGGCTTTCTATCTCACATTTAGGTCTTTCATCCATTTTGAATTCATTTTTGTGTGCAGTGTAAGAAAGTGATTCAGTTTCATTCTTCTGCAAGTTGGTGTCCAGTTTTCCCAACACCGTTTGTTGAAGAGACTGTCTTTTTTCCATTGGATATTCATTCCTGCTTTGTCAAAGATTATTGAACATATAGTTCTGTGTCCATTTCTGGGTTTTCTATTCTGTTCCATTGATCTATGTGTCTGTTTTTGTGCCAGTACCACACTGTCTGGAGGAGTACAGCTTGAATTCCTGAATCATGATGTCTCCAGCTTTGCTTTTTCTTTTTCAGGATTGCTTTGGCTATTCGGGGTCTTTTGTGCGTTCATATAAATTCCAGGATTGTTCGTTCTAACTCTGTGAAAAATGCTGTTGGTATTTTGATAGGGATTACATTAAATGTGTAGATTGCTTTGGGTGGTGTAGACATCCTAACAGTATATTTCCTTCCAATCCATGAGCACGAAATACTTCTCCATTTCTTTGTGTCCTCTTCAATTTCTTTCGTAAGTGTTCTGTAGTTTTCAGAGAACAGATCCTTTACCTCTCTGGTTAGGTTTATTCCTAGGTATAGTATGGTTTTTGGTGCGATTGTAAATGAGATTGATTCCTTGATTTCTTTTTTTGCTGATTCATTATTGGTGTATAGAAATGCAGCAGATATCTGTACATTGATTTTATATCCTCTGAAATCATATATCAGTTCTAATAATTTGGGGGAATTTTTCAGGTTTTCTACATAGAATATCATGTCATGTGAAAATAGTAAAAGTTTGACTTCTTCCAGACCAATCTGAATGCCTTTTGTTTCTTTTTGTTGTCTGATTGCTGAGGCTAGAAATTCCACTATTGTGTTAAATAACAATGATGAGAGTGGATAGCTCTGTTACTGACTGTAGAGGGAAAGCTCTCATTTTTCCCCCACTGATGATTATAACAGCTGTGAATATGTCATATATTGCCTCTATTATGTTGGGGTTGTTCGCTCTATCACTACTTTGTTGAAGATTGTTATAATGAATGGATGTTGTACTTTATCAAATGCTTTTTCTGCATCTCTTGAGGAGATGGTTCTTATCCTTTCTTTGTATTAATATGCTGTATCACATTGATTCCATTGTGCATATTTCACCACACCTCCAGCCCAGGAATAAATCTCACTTGATCGTGGTGAATGATTCTTTTGGTGTTACATTTGATTCATTAGTATCTTGTTGAGAATTTTTGTATTCATGTTTATCAGGGATGTTGGCCTGTAATTCTTCTTTAGTGGGGTCTTTGTCTGGTTTTAAAATGAAGGTAATGATTTCCTCATGGAATGAGTTTGGAAATTTTCTTTCCATTTCAATTTTTTGGAAGAGTTTAAGAAGTATAAGTATTAGGTCTAGCAGAGATATTAACTTCCAATGAAGGTTCCAATGAGCTACACTGTTCCTAAGGACAGTCCAGAAAATAGCACAATCGTGAGAGACACAATTCCCTGTCCCCACCCAAGGAAAAGTGTGGGTTTGCATTGCCAGAGTCCCTAAAATTTGGAGTTTTGAAACCCAGTTGAGCGCTTGAGATAAAATACAGGCAGAATCAATATAGGGTTCTGATAGAAACCAAGGACACAGAGGGGTGATTGATTGCTTTTTTGTGAGGGCTTATTGAAGAGTGGAGGCTATAACCTGTCCGGTCTGGAGCTAGAGAGCAAGGTACAGCCATTTTCATCCCACCCATCAGTGCTGAATCTCTTAGGGAGCAAAACAGCACCACCTCGTGGAGGTCTGAGCCACTTACACTGAGCTCTACCCCACAGGAGGTGGGGAGGGGGGAGGAAAGGCGCCTTGGAGGTCCATCTCCACTAGGGCAAGTCCACCTGAGAATCAGTGCAGTAGGCCCCGACCCCAGAAGACGAGCACCAATAACTCACTTGCACCAAGTCTATGGATCACAGAGTGTTGCAAAGCTTCATCTGTAGGGCAAGTAGATCTAGCTCTCTTTTTACTTTCTTTTTTATTATTTTTTCATTAAAAAAATATTTTATTTATTTATTTGAGAGAGAGTACGTGGAGGCGCCAAGAGAGAGGAACAAGCAGACTCCATGCTGATAAGGGAGCCTAACATGGGGTCTGATCCCAGGACTCTGGGATTATGACCTGAATGCTAGGCAGCCACTTAACCTACTGAGCACATAAGCACCCCTCATTTTTTTCTCATTTTTAAATTCCATTACTCATTTCTTATTAAATTTATTTATTTATTTATTTGACTTTATTTTCTTATTTGAGAGAGAGTTCACAAGAGGGGGAGAGGGCAGCAAGAGAGGGAGAAGTAGACTCCCCACAGAGTAGGGAACCCAACACAGAGCTCAATCCCAGGACCCTGGAATTTTGACCTCAGCTGAAGGCAGTGTTTAACTGACTGAACCACCCACGTCCTCCTTTATTATTAATTTTAATTTATATATAATTTTATTTTTGGATCTAGCTTCTTTTAACAAGCAGACTAAAACACACTCAGTTTTTTTTTCTTCTTCTTCTTTTTCCTTTTCTGGACAAAATGACAAGATGGAGATATTCACCCCAAAGGAAAGAACAGGAGATAGAACTGATAGTCAGGGATTTAATCAATATAGGTACAAGTAAGATGTCTGAGCTAGAATTTAAAATAACAATTATAAATCTACCAGCTGGGCTTGAAAAAAGCATTGAAGCCACTAGAGAATCCCTTACTGCAGAAATAAAAGAACTAAAATCTAGTCAGACTAAAATTAAAAATGCTATAACTAAGATGCAAATCCAAATTAATGCCATAAAAAATGTGGCTGGGTGAAGCAGAGTAATGAACCAGTGATATAGAAGATAAAATTATGGAAAATAATGAAGCTGAGAGGAGGGAAAGAATGATAACAGATCACAAATGTAGACTTAGAGAATTCAGCAACTTATCAAACTATAATAACATTCGTGTCACAGGAGTCCTAGAAGATGAAGAGAGAGAAAAGGGGGCACAAATTTTATTCAAGTAAATTATCGATGAAAATTTCCGAAATCTGGGGAAGGACATAGACACCAAAATCCAAGAAGCATAGACACAGACAAGACAAATCCAATTAAATTCAACAAAAGTTGACCATCACCAAGACATATCATAGTAAAAAAGTCCTTAAACTATAACAGAAAACAGATCAGGTTTGCAGCAGGTCCATCCACAGAAATCTGACAGGCCAGAAGTGAGCAGCATAATATATTCAACATCCTGAATGGGGAAAATATGCAGCCAAGAATACTTTATCCCATGAGACTTTCAGAATAGATGGAGATCAAAAGTTTCCCAGACAAACAAAAACTAAAGGAGTCTGTGACCACTACACCAGCATTGGAAGAAATATTAAAGGGGAATCTTTGAGTGGGGAAAAAAGGGCCAAAAGTGACAAAGACTAGAAAGGCACAGAGACCATCATCAGAAACACTAAACTCACAGGAAACACAGTGGCATTAAACTCATATCTATCAATAATCACTCTGGATGTAAATGGACTAAATGACGCAATCAAAATGCATAGGATATCAGAATGGATAAAGAAACAAGATCCAACTATTTGCTGCCTATGAGAGACTCATTTTATTTATTTATTTTTAATTTTTAAAATAAATTTATTTTTTATTGGTGTTCAATTTGCCAACATATAGAATAACACCCAGTGCTCATCCAATCAAGTGCCCCCCTCAGTGCCTGTCACCCAGTTACCCCCACCCCCCACCCACCTCCCTTTCTACCACCCATAGCTCGTTTCCCAGAGTTAGGGAGACTCAGTTTAGACCTAAAGACACCTGCAAATTGAAATTAAGGGGATGGAGAACCATCTATTGTGCTAATGGTCATTAAGAAAAAGCCGAGTAGCCATATATCAGATAAACTAGATTTTTAAGCCAAAGACTTAACAAGAGATGAACAAGGGCATTACATCATAATAAAGGGGTCTATCCATTAAGAAGATCCAACAATTGTAAATATTTATGCCCCCAAATTCAGAGCACACAGGTATATAAATCAATTAATAAAAAGCATAAAGGAACTCATTGATAATAAGCAAATAATATCAGGAGACTTTAACATCCTGCTCACAGCAGTGGACAGATCACCTAAGAAGAAAATTAACAAGGAAACAATGACTTAGAATGACACACTGGACAAAAGGGACCTAATAGATACACTCAGAACGTTTCATCCTAAAGCAGCTGAATACACATTCCTTTGGCGCGCACACGGGACAATCTCCAGAATGAATGACGCACAGAGTCAACATGTGCAAAAGATCAAGATCATACCATGCATATTTTCTGACCACAACTCTATGGAACTCGAAGTCAAGCACAAGAAAACTTTTGGAAAGGCCACAAGTACATGGGGATTAAAGAACATCCTACTGAAGAATGAATGGGTTAACCAGGAAATTAAAGAAGAAAAAAAATTTCATAGATGCAAATGACTGAAAACATGACAATCCAAAAATATTTGGGATGCAGCAAAGGCAGTCCTAAGAGGGACAGTATATTGCAATACATGCCTACCTCAAGAAACAAGAAAAGCCTCAAATATACAACTTAACCTTACACTTAAAGGATGTGTGCTTTTGTCTTCATGTGTCCATGTCTTGTGACACTCTTACCCGTCTTGCATATTAACCCTGACATCTGGATAAATCCCTGTCCTGGGTGTTTTCATGGATTCCTAACAGACCACTGGTCAGGAATCGAGGTGCAGGGTCTGCTGCGGGTTACATGATTGGCAAATATTTATACTCCAGGATTTTCCTAGAGACGAAGGGGAGAGCTGCTCCAGCATGTAATAAACTGGGAAGTGTTATGGCAATGACAGTTATATACTCAAAATGCAAGAAGTTTTCCATAGATTTATTCCTGACACAGTAATTCATTCATTCATTCATTCATCACTTACTCAGCTCTTCCAATTTGATGGTAACCACTCTGAAAGTGGTTCCAACAATATGAGAAGCAGCTCTGCATCCAGGTATTTAAGATACAATGAATAATCTCTTCTTCCAAGCTCCTTCCTTTTTTGATTTGTACATTTAATCACCCAGAGTCAAACTTCAGAGCTCTTCAGTGAGAAAATTCAACCATGTGTATGTGACGATCTAAATGGCCTTATTAAATGATCCACAAATCAGGCAACTCCCCACCTAGCACTCAGAGGAGCTGTGCAATGGAAGGTTCTTGTAGAAGGAGGGTGGGGCTGTGGAGTTAGTAGCAAAAGAGCCCCGTTCCAGGAATCAGGCCTGTTTTGCGGGGGAGGGGGAAGAAAGCAAAGGGTCTTGTCATGCACATGACCTCATCTGCTTGTGGGGGACAGAGAGGACCCAGGTGATAGACTGACTGGTGCTGATGGAAAGAATAATTTCCTGCATGATGGGTTAAGGGCAAATTTCTGGGGGAGGTTGAAACTATAATTAGATGGGGTATGAGGCCCCAGTGTGAAGACCCAGTGTAGGAACTGGGTCTAAGAAACACCATTTTCGGCCTGTGATGTTCTTCTTCTAATGGGAAAAACCTCATGGAGACCTGTCTTCAGACTCTTGGCCCTCCACCAGCAGAGCTGCTCTTGATACCCTGCTGGGTACCCTGCTTGGGACAGAGAGTGGGGCACTAGCTCTGTTCAGGTCCAGTCTCATCCTCAACCATGTGCTTTACTGTTCAGTTTTGGGATTGGGCCTCCTAAGGGTTCCTGCCTTTCCCTCAGCAGATGGAGCCTCTCCTCCAGGACAGGGTGGGACAGCTCTGGGACAGGTTACTGTCCCTCCCTCACTGTCCCACCCCTCTCGCCCCTGCCCCTGCCCTGAGCTGCAGTGTGGCTTCACCTGTGCCCTGAGGCAATGAGGCTCCCTGTCCTTCCCATACCTGGTTAAGTCTTCTTTCTGTTGGGAGATAGTGGTCTTCCTGTCCTTCTCAGGCAGCAGGTCCCCTGTAGCTTCAGGCTTGTACTCGGAGAAAGCCATTCTCTGGTCTGTATCCTGGATTCCAGTCTGTCAGGGATCCCAGTGAGGTCAGGGGAAAAACCTAGATATACAGAGAATTTCTTGGGTCTGTGACTTCCCATGGCTCCTAGTACTCATGCTTGGCTTCAGTCATTTGTTAACCATTTCAGCAGAATTATTCCTTCTGGTGTAAGGCATCTGGCATCTGTCCTAAGTAAGCAAGGCTTTGCATACGATGTGGTGACCTGACAAGGTGGAGGATGGTGGCTCATGTGGTGAAAGAATTTACCCAAAGCAGAGCAAAGGAGACAAGTTTATT
Source organism: Vulpes lagopus (assembly GCF_018345385.1). Lineage (NCBI taxonomy): Eukaryota > Metazoa > Chordata > Mammalia > Carnivora > Canidae > Vulpes > Vulpes lagopus. The sequence continues at coordinate 25,786,123 of NC_054834.1, forward strand.
GATTACACAGCCAAGGAGTAGCAGACAGGATGGGAGGGAGAGACCGTCTGCCAGGAGGCAGTGGTGGGGGTTGTGGTGAAGGGGAAAAGTGAGCAGGTATGGAAGCATAAGGCGTTTCCTTTCTTGGTAACTGTGTCCAGGAGTAAGTAACCTGTTGGTCAGCTATGGCCTAAGCATATTTTTTGGGGGTGTTGCCTAATGTGGGGTCACTGTGGACCCTTCTATCTTACACAGGTTTCATTTCTACGATCAAGTTGGTTTCCTATAAGTAGCCTCCACTTCCTCCCAACACATTAACAATGACAAATCTTTGGCATTTGAGTGGATGTCTCACCTTCAGTTGCTTCTTCTTGCTAAATGGGGGGTATAGAGAGGTCCCTACAGAACTTCTCAGTCCAATGGGGCTTCTCTATAATCATAGACTGGATCATGGTGTTATATTAATGTTTTTATACATGATTTGAGTGACATTTCCTAGTGGCTGGTCCATGGGATTAGGGGGAGGAGATCCTCTCATGGTATGGGCTGGAAACCCTGTTGAACCATCATTTGTATATGGAACTGTTGGATTTTAGAAGAGGTAGATTTATTTTTATTTATTTATTTTAATAATAAATTTATTTTTATTGGCGTTCAATTTGCCAACATACAGAATAACACCCAGTGCTCATCCCATCAAGTGCCCCCCTCGGTGCCCGTCACTCATTCACCCCCATCCCCCGCCCTCCTCCCCTTCCACCACCCCCCTAGTTCGTTTCCCAGAGTTAGGAGTCTTCATGCTCTGTCTCCCTTTCTGATATTTCCTACCCATTTAGAAGAGGTAAATTTAACAAAGAGATGAAATGGAGGGGGACCAATAATTAGGACTATGAGTATTGAGTCCAGGGGCCCTAAAAAGGGGAGAAGCCAGGAGAGCCATAACCGGGTTTCTTCCCAGGACAACCATCCTTATGTTGCATGATCCTGGAGGGAGGAAGCCAAAAGATTAGGATGAGGACAAGGATAACCCCAAAGGAAAGATGATTGTATTGTGAAAGCAGGATATCAAGAGGGTGTAGGTCCAGGTACGTTATAATTTCTCACCAGGTAAACTTGGAGAGGTCACCCTAAATGAAAATGTCAAGATTGAGGTCTTGGAATTGGGAAGGAGAAATCATGAGGGTGTTGGGAGGAAAATATTTTAGGAAAATTTTAACATTTTAGAATGATTGAATGCAAGAGAGTGCAAATTGGCAATGGGCCTGATGCATGGGCCTCTAGACCTCTGGGTGTGCATCACCTGAGTCTCCTTTGGGACAAGCAGAGATCTCCATCTGGCTTGCAGCTCTACTTGCCGGAGGGCTCAGAGGACAAAAATGCCAGCAGAAGGAGGTCAATCTCAGAAATGCAAAGGTTAGTTTGTACCTTTGTCATTATGTCCTTTCCACGTAATGGAGTTGGGCAATCAGGTAAACAAGAAAGGAGTGGGTAAAAGTACGGTTAAGCTAAGATCAAATGAAAGGGGAATGAAAGGTCCCTTCCTTGGATGCTCGTCTATGAGGGTGACGAGGTCCAAGGATGGGAGGGTGATGCCTGTGTATTTTATATGAGCAGACTAAGTGGCTCCCGAATATAGTAGAAATTCAATTTTGTCTCACGCTACACCCAGCATTAGCCGAGGCTCCACTGTAGTGATGGAGAATATGGGAGCCTGCACAGTATTGGGCTCTGTCAGTCAAAGGAGAGGAGATCATTCTCCTCTGCTCCTTTGGGCTCCTCATAATCAAGATATAGAACTATGGGGTTGCCCAGAGTAGCCTTGGTGTGAGCGCATTGATAACTTGTGATGGCCTGGACTTAGATCTTTTGGGCCTGGGATGGCCTTCCTGCACATGGGAAGAAGGGGCATTTTCATTTCCAGCGCCCTGGTTATTTGCACAGCAGACAAGGCCCTGATGGAGGGGGCAGTAGACACTACTGGGTCAGATGCCCTGATTGGCAAAAAAACAATGCAGCCTTAGACGTCCTCCTGGGACATGGGGAGACTTAGTGGCTTGGACCTTTAATGGCTTTTGCCTCTGGGTGGACTCAGAGAAAGGCAGGGAGCTGGCGATAGCTGCAGCCATACTTTGGTCCTGGCCCTTGTCTCTGTTCCCTTTCAGCCCTTGAGTCTACTTTTCAGTTATTGAAGACCTTGAAGGCCATATCCAGAAATACAGGGACATGGGTCTGAAGTCTTTGATCCAGTTTCTGAAGGTTTGCCTTTCATCATGGGAGGCTTAGCTAATAAAACGCATTGCTCATATTGCCATTACATCTTGGACCTCAGGATCTAGGTTTCTGTATTTCCTCATGGCCTTTGCTAAGCAAAAATGAAATAACATGGAATTTTCACTTTGGCCTTGGGTTATTTCTTTACATAATTTACAGATTTTGTGACTGCTTTTTGCATACTCTCAACTAGGCAAGATTTCATGTAATCTTGAATAATTTTACAAGAGTCATCTTTCTGATAATGCCATCTAAGTTCAGCATTTGGGTCCCCTATGCCCCCACCAGGGCAGTTGTGGGAATGAGTGTGGGCCCCATCAGCCCAGCTCTGAATCAAAGACCAGATATGGTTTTTCCCTCATGAGGGCAACACATGTAAGGATGATATGAATGTCCTGCCAGATGAGATAAAAAACGTTGTGAGGTGTTTGAATTCCTTAGTGAAGTGGGAAGGATCTTGGCTAAAGGAACCAAGATTTGTTTCTATCTGAGACAGATCGGAATTTGGAAAGGGGACAAGCTCCCTAATGGTCCCTGCATTCCCATTCTCTGCCTCGCAGAGGGACATGACATTTTGTGGAGAAACAGAAGTCAGGTCCTTAGGTTCATAGTTCGTGCCAGACTGGGTAGCAGAAAGAACTGCTACAACACAACACCTAAGAGACCAAACATTCTAATTTAAAAAATGGACAGAAGACATGAATAGACATTTCTCCAAAGAAGACATGCAGGTGTCCAACACACAGATGAAAAGACGCTCAACATCACTCATCATCAAGGAAATGCAAATCAAAACCACAATGAGATATCACCTCACACCTGCCACACTGGTTTAAAAATTTAAAAAAACACACAAGAAACAAGTTTTGGATATGATGTTGAGAAAAAAGAACACTCTTACACTGTTGGTGGGAATGCAAACTGGTGCAGCCACTATGGAAAACACTATGGGGATTCCTCAAAAAAAACCAAAAAACCAAAAAACCCCCCCCCCCAAAAAAAAACCAGAATTGCCATACGATCCCACAATTTTGCTGATGGATATATTTTTTGTATTATTAGATATTTACCCAAAGAATATGAAAACACTAAAATGAAAAGAAACATTCACCCTGATGTTTACTTTAGCAGTCAAGTGTCCAACAATAGATGAATACCAAAAAAAAAAAAAGATGTGGTATGTACACACAATAGAATATTATTCAGCCATAAATATGACTACAACCTTGCCATTTGCAACAATGTGGACGGAGCTATAGAATATCATGGGAAGGGAAATAGTCAGAGAAAGACAAATACCGTATGATTTCACTCATATGTGGAATGCAAGAAACCAACAAAATGAACCAGGAAAAAACAGACTCTTACCCATAGAGAACACATTGCTGGTTCCCAGAGGGAGGTAAGTGGGGAGATGGGGGAAACAAGTGAAGGGGATTAGAAGTGCACTTAGGTTGAGGAGCACTGAGTAATGTCTAGAACTGCTGAATCACTGTATTGTACACCTGATACTAATACAATACAGTATGTTAACTATAGTAGAATTAAAAAAAAAAAAACCCAACCAAACAAGAAAAAAACTAACTTAACACACCAAAATGGAGAGTTCTTGGTTCTTCTTCCCAAGTAGACTAAAAACTCCTTGAATACAGTGCCTGCCCTGTGCACACCGTACCTTCACGAGGGCAGCACAGTGCTTGGGGCCAGGCAGGTGCTAAGTGGCTGGTGGTGAGTGAATATATATTAATGTGAGTCAGATGGAGGGGGAACTCTTCAGATGACTCAATGTCCTGTGGTCTCTGTGATGGCCACCGATCCAGAGATGTAATTCTTCACCATCAGTCAGGAATTCCCTAGCTTGCACCAAGGAGGTTCTCTGTCGCATGGGTGCTCTTCACCCCGCCGAGGAGGGGAGGTCATCTGTATGATAAGACCTCCTGCTCTGCCAGTTAAAGGAAAGTGACTTTCCCTGAAACATTCTTTTCTCTTCTTTCGTCAACTTCCTATGAAAACCTCTTGTACCACTGCTCAGAGCTCCCCTGCACCTTCCAGGTGGGAGGCTGCCCTATATTTGTGCTTTTTTTTTTCTTTTTTCTTTTTGTAAAATTATTTTTTATTGGTGTTCAATTTGCCAACATATAGAATGACACCCAGTGCTCATCCCATCAAGTGCCCCCCTCAGTGCCCATCACCCAGTCACCCCCGCCCACCTCCCCTTCTACCACCCCTAGTTCGTTTCCCAGAGTTAGGAGTCTCTCATGTTCTATCTCCCTTTCTGATATTTCCCACTCATTTTTACTCCTTTCCCCTTTATTCCCTTTCACTATTTCTTATATTCCCCAAGTGAATGAGACCATATAATGTTTGTCCTTCTCCAATTGACTTATTTCACTCAGCATCATACCTTCCAGGTCCATCCACATCGAAGCAATTGGTGGGTATTTGAATCACTTAATAAAACCAATAGATCTTGAAATTTACGTGGTTGATTTTGTTTTTTACCACAAGAAGTCAGAGATGTGAAGGAGCTGGGGTGGGGGTGGGACGGGGAAGGAAATACCTGGGGGGGGGGTGTCACAGGGCAGGAGGGACAGAGGGACAGCAGGTCCAGGGCTGGTGCTGGGAGCTGGGTGTTTTCCTGGGTTATTGTCTGGGTGAGAAGAAAGGGCTGAGAGGTGGGGCCAGTTTTCCAGGCCACACAGGACTTGGTCTGTAGCATCTGAATCAGGGGGTGGGGGCGGGATGGACACTGGAAGAAGCTGGAAGGGAGAAGCTGGAGGCCAGAGGGGAGGCAGAGCAGGAGGGGAAGTGAGACTGAGTAGGTGTCCAGGGCTGAGGGAGGAGCACATTTGCATTGTGGTAGAGACTCAGGGAAGGGTTGTGTGTGGAGAGAAAGTCAGAGGAGAGGGGCTGGGAGGGGGTCTGTGTGTGAGGACAGACATCAAAGAGCGACTTTGCAAGAGAAAGAACATCTGCAAACACAATGCTGTTCCTGCAACTTGTGCTGTTGGTGGTTCTCCTCCCAGGGGTGACAGCGAAGATGGTGAGAGCTCCGGTCCTGCCCAGTGGCTTCAGTTGTGTATATGAGTGTGTATGTGTGTATGTGTATGTTTTTAAGTGCTTTTGTGCATCTGTGTGTTTGTGCATGTGAGGAACTGGGAGTATGCATGTTTGTATATTTGTGTTTGTATATGCATATGGGCGTGCATGTCTGTGTGTGCGTGTGTGTGCTTGTGGCATGTGTTTCCACACATACCTGAGGATGAGAGAGTCAGCCTGCTTCCTCCCTGAGCATCCCCGGCCCCAGGGCCCTGTGCTTTCCTGAAGGATGGGCACAAGGCTCAGGCTCTGGGGCAGCGCGTGTCTCCTGAGACGCCTATGGCTTCTCTGTTCTCCAGATTTTGGGTCCCGTCCCTGGAATCTTAGTCTCCATTCCCTCTCCTTCCCAATGTCCTCCTCTTCCTCAGTCTGTCCTTTTCCCACAGTCTTCCAGGAGCCAATCTCCTCCGGATCATCCTGACCACATCCTTTTACAGCCGTTCCTGGACACAAAATTCAAGGCTCAGCTTGGCTGGATGAGCTGCAGACTCACGGCAGGGACCCCAAGACTGGTGCTATCATTTTCCTGCAGCCTTGGTCCAACGGCAACTTCAGCAACGAGGAGCTGATGAAAGTGAGAACTTATTCTACACATACACCATTAGAACTATTTCAACACATCACAACCATGTTAGTCGATGGCAACTTGAATGTGAGTTCTGTTCCCTTGGGCTTGGGTGGCAGGTGGCAGGTGCGTGTGTGTCTCCTTGAGTTGCTTCTTCCTCTAGGAAGTGAGCTCCACTGGACTCTGAACCTCATGTCTCTCTGCCAATAAAGGTTCACACTCATCTGAGCAGAGCGTGGAGCCAGACCCCGATTGTTGAAAAACTTCCCATCTTCTGCTCCGTCCCGCTCCTCTCATTGGCCACAGGCTGGGCTCTCCTGTCCCACTAGTGTCTCCTGTGACCACCCCTTTCCCTGGCCTCCAACCAGGCATCTCTGCTCCCTCGCTCTGTGACTGACTTCTTGAACTGTACTTTCCTCCCCATTGAGTCCTATCACCAATGTTTGTCTACATGTTCCCTCTACCCACCCCTCCCGCCCACTGCACTCCCTTTACCCTAGATTGTTTTTCCCCAGCTTTCCCCATGAGCCCTTCCCTATTCTTTGCCCACAAGCTTCGTGGCTCTTCTCCAAGATTTGCTCCTTCCTCAATCATTCACATCTCCCTCCTCCTCCAGCGACCACCACTTCCCTTTTGTCTGAGGCTCCCCTCAAGCCAAACTGTGCTCCATTCTTTCCAATCCCCCAAACTTCTCCCTCTGCTTCCACCATCCATGGCTTCCACTCGTCTCATGTCATCTCCTTCACTCCCAATGTCCTATCACTCACATATCTCTTCCCCAGATCCCTTTCAGGTTCAGCTGGTATTAGGCTGTGATTCCCACTTTGGAGAAGCATCAGCAGGCTTCCTGCAGTTGGCTTATCAGGGATCTGATCTCCTGAGCTTCCAGAACACCTCATGGAGGCCATCTCCAGAGGGAGGAAGTAGGGCTCAGAAGGTCTGCAGCCTATTCAACCAGGACCATGTTTCCCATGAAATAGTACACAAGTTCCTCAATGACTCCTGCCCCCTGTTGCTGTTCAGTCTTCTCCATGTAGGGATGGCGGATCTCCATCGACAAGATCAGTCCTGCTTCCTCTCTCCAAGCTTTCTGCATCCTGTGCTCAGAAATCTGCACTGTGCCCTCAAATTCAGGATAAGAGAGTCAAGAGGGAGGGGGATGATAGTGATAGGCTTCAAGAGGTGGAAAGGTGTGTCTGTCTAAGGTGATGTGAGGACCTCCCCTCAGTCTGTGAATCCCTGTCCTGTCTCCACAGTGCGGCCCAAGGCCTGGCTGTCCGCTGGCCCCCGGCCCCGGTCTGGCCATCTATGGCTGGCATGCCATGTCTCTGGCTTCTACCCTAAGCCTGTGTGGGTGACGTGGATGCAGGGCAAGCAGGAGCAGTGGGGCACCCAGCGAGGCGACATCCTGCCTCATGCTGATGGGATGTGGTACCTTCAGGTGTCCTTGGATGTGAAAGCCAAGGAGGCAGCTGGCCTGTCCTGCCAGGTGAGACACAGCAGTCTAGGAGGCCAGGACATGGTCCTCTCCTGGGGTGAGGAAGGGCTGGGGCCCACGTGGGAAAAGGGGGCAGGTGGTCTTTCAGCAGAGTTGGGGAGCCTGATGAAATATTTGGGAATCTAAGGACTGCAGACCAAAAAGGACTTAAAATTAATAATTCAAGAAACGGAAGAACTGAGGGTGAGGGTCCTGCAGATGTGGGAGGATGGGGAGGTTTTAGAGGACCAAGGAGTACAGTTCAACCCGGGGTGGACAGGAAATGACACCCTCTGTGCCCAACCCCACAGAGCAGCCCCACTCCATGGGCTTGGTCTTCCTGGTGGTGATCGTGCCCCTGGTGCTCCTGGCAGGCCTGGCGTGGTGGCTCTGGAAGCGCTGGTGAGATTCTGGAGCCCCCTTCCTGCTCTTTCCCATGTGTCTCCCCACCTTTCCATGTGTCCTCAGCCATCCTGCTGCCCGTGCCGTTCCCCCTGCAGCTCCCCCTCCACCTGCTGTAGAGGGCTTCCTCCTTGTTCCTCCAGGAAAGCCCACTGGAGACCTCAGTGCTCGGACTTCCCTTTGGAGCAGAATTCCAGCCGCCCAGGCCCCAGGACCAAAACCCAGCTCAGCACTGATGTCCTGGCCACTCCCTGTGCACAACTTTGTCTTTCAGTGCTGCTTAATGATATATTATCCATGTAAGCTAAATGTAATTTAGTGCGATTTGTGTTCTGACTTGGTTCTGGAACTTAAATATCAAAATTTAACTCAGTACAAAATGAGGTCCCAGCCACCTCCAGGTGTACTGGCATGAAATGTCACTTCTTCCAGTGAGCCCTCCTGATTCAGATGTGAAAGCAGTCTCTGCCTGGTGAGAACTTCCACCAGTTTATCTATTCCTGACCCCCAGCCTTTTTTACCCTCACTTGGTCCCCTTTCTCTTCTAAGGATTCTTGAAAGCAAAGTCCATGTCTTTTAAATATTTATATTCTTAGCAAGGAGTCTCACCTGCATGGAATATGTGCTCAATAAAAATATGTGTTGAATTCATGACAAATTCATAGGTTTTTCTTTTCTTTTGCTTCCTGGCATATTTGTAGTAGTTGAGATGTTTGGTGCTCTTCTTGTAGAAGTCTCACTTGGCCGATGATTTTCACACTTTCCCTGTTCCTGTTGACACCTCCAGGCCCCTAGAAGAAATCGGATTTCCTGTGAAGATTTCTATTATTTAACTATGCAAATCTACTGGACTGGGCTTGTTCCTTGAGTATTCTGAATTAAAAGAGAAAGGCCGGATGGTGGCCCTTGCTGGTTGTGGGTCTCAGGGACAGCAGCAGAGATGTCACCCTGGGGCTTGTTAGAAATATAAGGTCTTGCCCTCAGCTGATGCTCGCTGAATCAGAATTTGCATTTTAGCAAAATCAGCTGGGGGGTTCATCTCATGAATCCATGAACATAGGTCCCTTTCCCCCTTTCTTGTGGAGTCATTGTAGCGTCTTAATGTTACTCTAACACTTCCTGGAGTGTCTCCACATAGACGTCATGACTGTCCTGTCCTTTTTCCTGAATTTGCTGCATTGTTATCTCATTGCCACTGAACTCAGGGCCCACAGCTCTGCATCAGGGGCCTGAAAAAGCCTGAACAAGCCTTATCTACACAGGCATTTTGTCATGAGGTGCATGCTACTATCATCTGCTTAGGAACTCCAGTCAGCCCTGCAGCTCTAGGCTTTGGGGTTGTTCTAAACAGTGGTATCACCTAGGAAGAGCACATAAATTCAGAAAGTGTGGCACCAAAGGAACTGTGAATAAGACATGTATTTACCACGTGGGAATTAACACAGGTACATAGAGTAGCACCTGGGTCAGCCTCACCTGGGAGTAGGTATGGTGGGTGACACATGTCAGACACACCAAGTGCCCATGAATAGCAGTAAGAACATGCATCTGGTGGTTACAAATCAATGTCCACAGGTAGGCCGATCAGCACAGAATCCATAAATAATGAAATGACCCCTTGGTGACTGATGACTCCCATCACCGTGTGAGTGGAGACATCCCTGGCTAGAAGTTCGTTTCATTAATTAACTCAACAAACCATTCTCAAGCTCTGATCATGCAGCAGGGACAATCTGAGTGTCAAGTAGTGGGGAGGAAAGGCCATCACTGCTTTAGGAGCTTGAAAAGTTTGTTTCTCTGATCTGATAATGGTTTCCATTATTGTTTCTATCCAGTTAATGCAGCAACTTATTTGGATTGAACTCAGGGAAAGGGAAATAAAGGAACTAATTAGACTTAGTTCTACCTTTTTTTTTTTTTTTTTTTTTTAGGGCTGAGAGTAGGGCCCAAGGCTGGAGAATGTCCAGAGGGACCACATGCTTGCTCCCAGCTCTGTACATGTGGACATTTCTGGAAAATAATGTTGAGATAGCAGAGGTGGCAAAGATGAAAATATGGGAATTGGGAGAGAAAATTATGAGAACTTCTGCAATCTTCCAATCTTTCTGCCTGGATCAGACTACTTGACCATTTCTCTAACTTCAAGTCCATCTTGTCACCCTTGTAACGTCACCATGTGGATTTTGGTTGGTTGGCTCCACCCTCATGGGTATCCCTGGGCTCTGATCACCCGGGGGCCATCAGGAGAAAGCATCCTTGACAATGAGACAGGCTGAAGGATGGACAGGTAACCTCGAGGTCAGACCAATCACCAGACAGATGCCATTTATACCACACAGAGTGATGGTTCCAGGTCAGGCACTGGTCCAAGTGGCAGAGGTCACCTGAAGCCTTATTGCTGTGGTCAATGGAGGGGAAAGAGATGCTCTCTCTTGTCCTGGATGACAAGTCAGGGTTTGAAGCCTGAAACAAGTACAATCCATTTCTCAGCACCAGAGAAGCAAGCCCGAGGACGAAGCCTGCCTGCAAGAAGGCAGAGAAATTATACACATGACATTCGCCCAGAGGTTAGACCCTGAGTGTTCTTACCGGAAGAAAGAAAAAGAAAAGAAAGAGAAGGAGAAGTTCCTGATATGAAATGTTGGCCATGTTAATTGGCTTGGTTGTGGTCATCATGTCACCATGTATGCATACATCAAAACCTCAAGTGGTTACTTCATTTTATGTTTTTAAGAGAAAATGACAAAGTAGTCAAACTTGTGAAGAATGCTACAAAAAAGATTAATTTTCATGATTTGCTTCAAATCAAGTTTCTTAACCATTTCCTTCTGAAATGCTGCACGCCTCATGGGAGGCAGGGCAGGTATGGACGTGAGCATTCAGACGTGGCTCCCTGGATGCTCCATGTGCACCAGGCTCCTGGGATCTTCAGGCCAGCCTCTCTGAGAAGTTGTTGGAAGACTTTCTCAGGAGGACCTTCGTTCATGTGGTGTCACAGGCTCTGCTGCACCTGTTAGAGCCGGCGAGGGCCCCCATGGCCCGTGATGGCCCCCACCTTCCTCCCTGGGCGGCTGGAAAGCTGCATGCTGTCCACAATTAAAATTTTCATTTGTCATCATCCTTCACTGAAACTGAAACAGAAGTAACAGCAAAACCATAGCACCAGAAAAGCAAAGGCAGACACACAGACTCACAGAAGGTCCTGGAGCCCCCACGACCCTGAGCTTTCCAGTTCCATCAGGCAATACCTTCCCTGTGTGGTTTCAGCCCAATAAGGTGGATTTCTATCCTTAGTGACTAGAAGCTCCCCTCTGATGGATGTGGGTGTGGCTTCCGCAGATGCTGGGCTAATGTCTCTCTTCCTTGCAACATTCTTCTCACTGCCCTCCTCCTTTCTCTCAATTTTTCAAAATATTCATCTATTCCTTTCTTTGCTTGTGTGCTTTTGTCTTCATGTGTCCTTGTCTTGTGACACCTTGACCCCGTCTCGCATGCTCACCTGACATCGGGGTCAATCCTTGTCCTAGGTGTCTACATGGATTTCTAACAAGCCACTGGTCAGGAGTTGAGGTGCCTGTTCTGCTGCTGATCAGTGACCGGCAGAAATTTACACTCGGGTTTTTACAGACACGAGAGGACAAGCTGCCTGCACCCCATTGGGGTGCTCTCCCCTCTGAGAGCGTGCCTGTGTGAACCCTGCTAACACCGCGGTTCCCAGCCCCATGCTCCTCCGCGCATCTGCCCTCCATCACGCTCTTGTTGGGAGCCCCAAAGAGATGCCACAAGGCTGGGGTGTGCGAGCAGCTCTGACAGGGGCCACACCACTCCAAAGGGAGTCCTGCCCTGGGTGTGGGGAAAATAACCTCACAGAACATTCTTACTGTGGCCCCAGATGTGGGCTGGTGGCTGAAAGCTGGTCTGACTGCAGGGCCCTCCCACCACGGACAGCTTCTCAGGGGGCAACACAGGGAATGTGCCCTAGGTTGGTGCTGCTTCATCTCTGGCAAATGCTTGGTCTGACACAACTGAAGCCCAGACTGGCCCACTGATGCCACAGGGAACAAAGCCTGCCCACAACAGGCAGTGAGAGTCATTGCAGATGAGGGGACTAAGGGCCAGCAGCTCAGTCACCACAGGAGGGCCCATGCAGGCCACATATGAGACACTCCAACGGGCCACGTTCTGATGAACAGGGGACACTGCACTGAAGGTCAACATAGGACCTCTTCTTCATAAGGTCAGTACGGTCAAGGGATGGAGACGTAGCTAACTTTCCTGACACACAGAAACAGAGTTAGACAAAGTGAGGAGACAGAGGAATATGTTCCAAATGAATGAACACAACCAAATCACAGCAAGACAGAGTGGGAAGGAGATAAATAGTATGCCTGACAATTTACTTATTTATTAGGATTTTTTTTTCAAATTTTTAGCTAAATTCTAGTTAGCTAATATATAGTGTAATACTGGTTCCAGGATTAGACCTCAGTGATTCATCACTTACAAATAATAGCCAGTGCTCATCACAGGTGGTCTCCTTAACACCCATCCCCTTTCCACCTTCTTCATCATCCTTCAATTTATTCTCTATTGTTAAGAGTCTCTTACGGTGCCTCCCTCTCTCTTTTTTCCCCCTTCCCAAATGTTCATCTGTTTTGTTTCTTAAATTCTACACACAAGTGAAATAATATTTGTCTTTTTCTCACTGCCCTATGTCACTTAGCATAATACCCTCAAGTTCTACCCATGTCATTTCTAATGGCAGCATTTCATCCTTTTTAATGGCTGAATAATATTCCATTGTTTATATATGTCACATCTTCTTTACCCATTCATCTGTCATTGGATATCCGGGCGCTTTACATAGTTTGGCTATTGTTGATAATGTTGCTATAAACATTGGGGGTGCATGTGCCCCTTTCAATCTGTGTTTTTGTATCCTTTGAGTAAATACCTAGTAGTGCAATTGCTGGCTCATAGGGTCGCTTTATTTTTAACTTTTTGAGGAACCTCCATCCTGTTTCCCGGAGTGGCTGCACCAGCTTGCATTCCTACCAACTGTAAGAATGTTCCCCTTTCTCTGCAGCCTCACCAACATCTGTTTCCTGTGTTGTTAATTTTAACCATTCTGACATTTGTGGGGTGGTCTGTCATCATGGTTTTGATGTGTATTTCCCTGATGATGAGTGATGTTGAGCATATTTTCACATGTCTTTTTTGGAAAAGTGTCTATTCATGTCTTGTGCCCATTTCTTAACTGGATTATTTGGGGGTTTTTTGGTGTTTTTTCTTTTTTCTATGAAAGATTTTTTTTTGTATATTCTTTTATTGGAGTTTGATTTGCCAACATATAGTATAATACTCAGTGCTCATCCTGTCAAGTGCCTCCCTCAGTTCCCATCACCCAGTCACCCAATCCCCCCACCCCCTCCCCTTCCACCACTCCTTGTTATTTTCCCAGAGTTAGGAGTCTCTCATGTTTTGTCTCCTTCTCTGATTTTTCCCACTCATTTTCTCTCCTTTCTCTTATGATCCCTTCCACTATTTTTTATATTCCCCATATGAGTGAATGATACTGTACATAGAAAACCCAAAGACTCTACCCCAAGATTGCTAGAACTCATACAGCAATTTGGCAGTGTGGCAGGATACAAAATCAATGCCCAGAAGTCAGTGGCATTTCTATACACTAACAATGAGACTGAAGAAAGAGAAATTAAGGAGTCAATCCCATTTACAATTGCACCCAAAAGCATAAGATACCTAGGAATAAACCTAAACAACGAGATAAAGGATCTATACCCTAAAAACTACAGAACATTTCTGAAAGAAATTGAAGAAGACACAAAGAGAAGGAAAACTATTCCATGCTCATGGATTGGAAGAATTAATATTGTGAAGATGTCTATGCCACCCAGGGCAATGTACACGTTCAGTGGAATCCCTATCAAAATACTATGGACTTTTTTTAGAGAGTTGGAACAAATCATCTTAAGATTTGTATGGAATCAGAAAAGACCTCGACTACCCAGGGGAATATTGAAAAAGAAAACCAGAGTCAGGGGCATCACAATGCCAGATTTCAAGTTGTACTACAAAGCTGTGGTTATCAAGACAGTGTGGTACTGGCACAAAAACAGACCCATAGATCAATGGAACAGGATAGAGAACCCAGAAATGGGCCCTCAACTCTATGGTCAACTAATACTTTTTTTTTGGTGTGGAGTTTGATTTAGTTCTTTATAGATTTTGGATACTAACCTTTTATCAGATGTCATTTGCAAATATCTTCTTCCTTCTGTAGGTTGCCTTTTAGTTTTGTTTGTTTCCTTCACTTTACAGAAGATTTTTATCTTTTTTTTAAATTAATATTTTATTTATTTATTCATGAGAGACACACACACACAGAGAGAGAGAGAGAGAGAGAGAGAGAGAGAGAGAGAGAGAGAGAGAGAGGCAGAGACACAGGCAGAGGGAGAAGCAGGCTCCATGCAGGGAGCCCGACGTGGGACTCCATCCCGGGTCTCCAGGCCCTGGGCTGAAGGCTAAACCTGGGCTAAACCCCTGAGCCACCCTGGCTGCCCAGAAGCTTTTTATCTTGATGAAGTTACAATAGTTCCTTTGTTCCTTTGTTTCTCTTACATCTGGCAACGTAGATAGCAAGAAGTTGCTACAGGTTGAGGTCCACGTGGTTGGTGCCTGTGTTCTCCTCTAGAATTTTGATGGTTTCCTATCTTGCATTTAGGTTTTTTATCCATTTTGAATATTTTTGTGCACAGTGTAAGACAGTGGTCCACTTTCATTCTTCTGTATGTTGCTGCCAGTTTTCCCAACACCATTTGGGAATAGACTGTCTTTTTCCCAATGGATATTCTTTCCAGCTTAGTCAAAGATTAGTTGATCATAGAGTTCTGTGTCCATTTTTGGGTTTTCATTCTGTTCCATTGATTTACGTGTCTGTTTTTCTGCTAGCACCACACTGTCTTGATGTTCACACCATTGTAATATAGTTTGAAGTCCAGAATCATGATCAGCTTTAGTTTTTCTTTTTCAGGGTTGTGTTGGCTATTCAGGTTATGATTTTCATACAAATTTTAGGACTCTCTCAGGTCTGTGAAAAATGCTGATGGTTGCATTAAGTGTGTAGATCGATTTGGGTAGTATGGGCACTTTAACAATATTTGTTTATCCAATCTGTGACTATGGAATTTTCCCCCCCATTTATTTGTGTAATCTTCAATTTCTTTCATAAGTGTTCTATGGTTTCAGTGTACAGATATTTTACTTCTTTGGCTAGGTCTATTCCTAGATATCTTACGGTTTTTGGTATAGTTTTAATGGAAGTAATGGAATCAATTACCTAATTTCTTTTTCTACTGCTTCATTGTTGGTGTGTAGAAATGCAACAGATTTCTGTACATTGATTTTATATCCTGTGACTTTGCTGAATTAATATATTAGTTCTAGCAATATTTTGGTGGAGTCTTTCAGACTTTCTACATTGAGCATGTTCTCCACAAATAGTGAAAGTTTGACTTCTTGCCCATTTGTATTCCTTTTATTTTGTTTTGTTGCCTGAATACTGAGCCTAAGACTTTCAGTATTATATTAAATAGTACAGGTGAGAGTGGATGTCCCTGTCTTGTTTCTGACCATAGAGGAAAAGCTTTCAGTTGTTCCTCATTGAGAATTATATTAGCTGTGGGTCTTTTGAATATGGCTTTTGTGATGTTGTGGTATGTTCCATATATCCCTACATTATTGAGGGTTTTGGATTTGTTTTTGTTTTTTTTTTTTGCAAGAAAGGATGCTGTATTTTGTCAAATGGTATTTCTGCATCTATTGAGGGGATCATATGGTTCTTACCCTTTCTTTTATTGATGTGGCATATCATGTTGATTGATTTGCAGATTTTGAACCATCTCTGCAGCCCAGGAATAAATGCCACTTGATCCTGGTGAATAATTCTTTTAATGCACTCTAGGATCCAATTTACTAGTATCTTGTTGAAAATTTTGCATGCATGGTCATCGGGGAGGTTGGCCTGTAATTCTCCTTTTTAGTGAGGTGTTTGGTTTTGAAACCAAGGTAATGCTGGCCTCATAGAATGAGTGTGGAAGTTTTCCTTCCATTTCTCTTTTTTTGAAACATTTTGAGAAGAATAGGTATTAACTCTCTTTTAATAGTAGAATTCTCCTGGGAAGCCATCTGGCCCTGGACATTTGTTTGTTGGGAGATTTCTGATTACTGATTCAATTTCTTTGCTGATTATGGGGTCTGTTCAGTTTTTCTATTTCCTCTTGTTTCGCTTTTGGTAGTGTGTACTTTTCTGAGAATTTGTCCATTTGTTCCAGATTGCCCATTTTCTTGGCATATAATTTTTCATAATATTCTCTTATAATTGTATTTCTGTGATGTTGGTTGTGATCACTCCTCTTTCTTTCATGATGTTACTTATTTTGTTCCTTTATTTTTTGTTTTTGATAAGGCTAGCTAGGGGTTTATTTGCTTTATTAGTTCTTTCAAGGTATCAGTTCTTAGTTTTGTTGATCTGTTTTTGTTTGTTTGTTTCTATACCATTTATTTCTGCTCTAATCTTTATTATGTCCTTCTTCTGCTGGCATTATACATTCTTTGTTGTTCCTTTCTAACTCCTTTAAGTGTAAGGTTAGGTTGTGTATTTGAAGCTTTTCCTGCTTCTTGAGGTAGGCCTGTATTGCAATATACTTCCCTCTTAGGACTGCCTTTACTGCATCTCAATAGTTTTATACTATTGTGTTTTCATTTTCATTTGCTTCCATGTATATTTTAATTTCTTCCTTAATTTCCTGGTTAACCAATCAACTTTAGCAGGATGGTCTTTAGTCTCCATGTATTTGAGGTCTTTCCAATTTTTTTCTTGTGGTTGACTCTGAGTTTCATAGTGTTGTGGTCTGCAAATATGCATGGTATGATCTTGATCTTTCTGTATCTGTTAGGTCCATCTGGTCCAGTGTGTCATTCAAACCCACTGTTTCCTTCTAGATTTTCTGCTTAGATAATCTGTTCACTGCTGTGAGATGTTAAATTCCTCTACTATTATTATAGTATTATCAATGAATTTCTTTATGTTTCTTATTAACTGATTTATATATTTGGGTGCTCCCAATTTGGGGGCATAAATATTTACAATTGTTAGAACTTCTTGATGGGTAATACCCTTAAGTATGATAAAATTCCCTTCTTCATCTCTTGTTACAATCTTTGGTTTAAAATCTAGTTCGTCTGATAAAAGTATGGCAATTCTGGGGCTTTCTTTCTGTGTCCATTAGAATGATAGCTCGTTCTCCATCCCCTCACTTTCAATCTGCAGGTGTCTTTAGGTCTAAAACGAGTCTCTTGTGGGCAGCATATAGATGGGTCTTTTTTTTTTTAAATCTATTCTAATGTTCTATGATTTTTATTGGAGTTTTAGTCCATTTACATTCAAAGTGATTATTGATAGATATGAATTTAGTGCCATTCTGTTACCTTGGTGTTTCTGATGATATTCTCTTTCCCTTTGTAGTCTTTGTTGCTTTTAGTCTTTTTTCACCCAATCAAAGAGTCCCCTTTAATATTTCACACAGGGCTTGTTTGGTGGTCATAAACTCCTTTAGTTTTTCTTTATGTCTGGGAAACTCTCTCTCCTTCTATTTTGAATAAAAGTCTTGCTAGATAAAATATTCTTGGCTGCATATTTTTCCCATTTGCATGTTGAATATATCCTTTCATTTTCTTCTGGGGTGCCAAATTTCTTTGGACAGATCTACTGTTTACCTGATCTGTCTTCCTTTGTAGTTTAAGAACTTTCCACTCCCCTTGATGCTTTCAGAATTCTTTCCTTGTCTGTGTATTCTGTGAATTTGATTATTATTTGTCTTGGTGATGGCAGGCTTTTGTCGAATTTAATGGGAGTTCTTTGTGCTTCTAGGATTTTGATATTTGTTTCATTTTCCAGATTTGCGAAGTTTTTAGCTATAATTTGTTAAAAAAATTTATGCCCTTTTTTCTTTCTCTTCTTCTTCTGGGACTCCTATGATATGAAGGTTACTACACTTTAAGGAGCTGATAAGTTCCCCATGTCTACATTCATGACTTAATACCTTTCTTGTAGCTTTTTAAAATTCCCATAATTTTATCTTCTGTATATTTCACTGGTTCACTCCTCTGCTTTTTCCATCCTTGTTGTCATTGCATCCATTCATTTTTGCACCTCTGTTATAACATTTCTTCTTTTGGCCTGACTAGTTTTAGTTCTTTTATTTCTGCATTCTGGGATTCTCTAGTGTCTTCTATGCTTTTAAGGCCAGTTAGTTTCCTTATTATTATTGATTTAAATTCTGGTTCAGACATCTTATTGTTCCTATACTTTCTTTTGGAATGAATTCTTTCATTTTGTCATTTTCTCTGGGACACACTTTTTTCCTTAATAAAGCCTGTTGTATTTGTAAAGCCTGTTGTATTCTTGCTTCTGAAAGTAATGGCTATATTAAGAAGAGGTCACCCCCCAAAAGTAAGCTAGATCTTAGGTATACTTTGATCTCTTTGTCAAAGGAAGGCAGACAAAATAATAATAATAGTAATAAAAATTTTAAAAATGAAAACAAACATAATTTTTAAAAAAGGGAAGGAGGATGTTATGTACATTTAGTTATGCTTGTTAAAATAATCTAGATAAAAATTTTAAAAAGAAAGGATAAAAATAAAAATGAAATTAAATAAATTTTTAAAAAAGGAAGCTAGATCCTATTTCCTCTATATATAATGATTTGCAACACTATGATCAGTAGATTTGGTGTGTGTGAAGGGTTTTTGTTGGTGTTCAGGGGTGTGCAGCCTGCTGTGCTGCTTCTCTGGCAGACTTATCTTAGTGCAGATGCACCTACAAGCCGTAGGAGGGTGGATTTTGGTCAAAGAGGCAACAGCTTCCACTGGGTGGCACTGTTTTACTCATTGAGTTGTGGGTCAGTGCTGATAGGTGAGTTGTGGGTCAGTGCTGATAGGTGGTGGTGTTAGTGGTGGAAATGGTGTTGCCCTGCTTTCTTGTCTCCAGAGTGGGAAGTTTATGCTGGTCACTCTTTTTTTTTTTTTTTTTAAAGATTTTATTTATTTATTCATCACACACACACACACACACACACACACACACACACACAGAGGCAGAGACACAGGCAGAGGGAGAAGTAGGCTCCATGCAGGGAACCCAATGTGGGACTCCATCTTGGGTCTCTAGGATGATGCCCTGGGATGAAGGTGGCATTAAACCTCTGAGCCACCCAGGCTGCCCCATGCTGGTCACTCTTAAAAATATTATTTATTTGAGAGAGAGAGAGAGAGAGAGGGAGAGAGAAATCATGATTGGGGGTGGGTAGGAGTAGAGGGAGAGGGAGAAGCGGGTACCCTGCTGAGCAAGGAACCTGACATGGGGCTCGCTCACAGGACTCTGAATTACCTGAGCCAAACACAGACACTTAACCAACTGAGCCACCCAGGTGCCTCTACACTGGCCACTCTTTAGGAAGCCCTTACAGGAAAGCAATGACTTCTCTTTTGTCCCTGGCTTCTCTCAGATTCTTGACTTCACCGTTCCTGCATCCGAACTGTCCACCTTCGCAGGTGGAGGCACAACACTCCAGTGTTTTATCTCAAGTGCATGGCTGAGTTTCAAAACTTCAAATTTTAGAGATCTGTGCTATGCAGACCCTCACTGATCCTGTGGGGAAGGGTCTCACTGAGCTTTTGCCATTTTCCAATTTCTCTTAGAAATTGGTGGTCTGACACAATGTTTCAGAGTTTATCATTGCATCCATTCATTGGGTAAAATGTACCCCAAACACGGCACCAGGTTTGCTGCCCTCAGACAGCATCTCTACTTCTATGCTAATGACAGGCATCCACTGGGTCTTTTGTCCACAGATAGGTCATGCCACCTCGCTCAAATGCACCCTAAGCAAGGAAAGTCTTTCTTCCTGTGTGATGCAGTGGATTCTCAGAATATGCTGTCCATTCTGGGCCTCTGCCCTCCTTTCCTGCTGGCACACTACCAAGCCCATTGGTCATGACTCTGGTGAGGGTGCAGAACTCCAAAATCTCAGACTTTCCACTCCAGTGCTTATAGAAACTTGTGGTGGTCAGTCCATCTTCTTTTCCCAGTCAGTGGTTTTGGGGAAGAGTTCTTCATGTGAGATCCCCTGTGGACACCTTCACTCTTTTTCTCTCCGTCTCTCCTTCTCTCCCTGACCAGGGCTCCCTCCCCTTCTCAGCACCCACAGTTCTTCCCCCACTCTCACCAAATTGACTCTTTACAGCTCTTACGTTCCACAATATGGCTGCTTTCCTAGTTCTAATTGTGCATTTTTGCTCTTTCTGTCCCCAAATTGATTTCTTGTATGTTCACGGTGATTTGGCACTCATCAGACTGCATTCAAGGGAAGAGCCAAATTCAGACCCACGCCCCCCCGCTCCCCTGCTATCTTAATTCTTCCCTGATAGAAAATTTAAAGTAATTGTCTTAAAGATAGCAACTGGACTTGGGAAAACAGTGAAGAATTTTAGTAAGACCCTCAATAAAGGGGTAGAAAACATAAAAAAAGAAAAAAATCAGAGATGAAGAACTCAATAAATGAAATTAAAATATGCTAGATAGAATGAATAACAAGCTAGGGGAAGCAGAATGGATCAATGAGCTATACGACAGATAATGGAAAGTAATCAAGCTGCACAGGAGAGGAAAAATAATTCAAAGGAAACACAGACTTAGGGAACTCAGAGACATCATCAAGCATAATAACATTTATACTATAAGGATTACAGAAGGAGAAGAAAGAGAAAAGGGGCAGAAAATTTATTTGATGAAATAATATCTAAAAATTTCCCAAATCTGGTGAAGGAAATAGAAATCAAGAATCAGGAAGCACAGAGAGAGCTCCCAACAAAATCAACCTAAGGAGGTCCTCAGCAAGACACATAGTAATTAAAATGGCAAAAAAAAAAAAGTGATAAAGAAATAATTTAAAAGCAGCAAAGGAAAAGAAGGCAGTTACATACAAGATAAGCCCTATAAGGTTATCAGCAGAGTTTTCAGCAGAAACTATAGGCCAGAAGAGGGTGGTATGATGCACTCCAAGTACTGAAAGGATGGACGCCTGGGTGGCTCAGTGGATGAGCGTCTGCCTTCAGCTTGGGTCATGATCCTGGGGTCCGGGGATTGAGTCCCACATTAGGCTCCCTGCGTGGAGCCTGCTTCTCCCTCTGCCTGTGTCTCTGGCTCTCTTTCTCTCTCTCTCTCTCTGTCTTATGAATAAATAAATAAATAAATAATCTTTAAAAAAGTACTGAAAGGAAAACAAAACTAAACAAAGAACCATTAGAGCCAAGAATATTCTATCCAGTAAGGCTATAATTCAGAAGAAGAGATAGAGAGTTTCCCAGACAAACAAAAGTTGAAGGACTTCATGTCCACTAAACCAGCACAAGAAATATTAAAGGGGACTGTGAGTGGAAAGGAATGGCAAGACCAAAATGAAAGGAAGCATGAAAGCAGTAAAAATAATGATATCTATAAAATCAGTCAAAGGACTCACAAAATGAAAAGATGTAAAAGAAGTCACCACATACTTAAAATGTGTGTTTGGAGGGAAAGAGAAATAAGGTATGGATTCAGTGTTAAGTGACCAATAAGTTAATATCGACTGCTATGGGCAGAAGCTGTTATATACAAGCTAAATGATATCCATGAATCAAAAACTACAAATAGACATGGAAAATTTAAGAGATAAGAATTCAAGTGTATCACTAAAGAAAGCCAGCTAACCATGAGAAAAGAGAGCGAGAGGAGAAAGGAACAGAGAACTGCTAAAATAACCATAAACACATAAAAAATGTTGATAACTACATACCTATCAATAAATGCATTGAATACAAATGTACTAAATTCTCCAGTCAAAAGTGTGTTGGGTGGATAAAAAAGCAAGTCCTACCTCTCTGCTGCCTACAAGAGATTCATTTCAGACCTAAAATCACATGCAGATTGAAAGAGAAGGGATGGAGAATTGTTTATCAAGCAAAAGACGTGAAATGAAAGCCAAGGTAGCAATATTGTATCAGAAAAAATAGACTTACAGAAATACTGTAACAAGAGGCAAAGAATGACATTATAAAATAACAATGAGAATAATGAGCAAAATATATAATACTTTTAAATATTTATGCACCCAACATTGGAGCACCCAAATGTATAAAACAAGTAATAACATAATGGATATAATCCATAGTAATACAATAATGGGGGGGGGGGACTTTAACACCCACTTACATCAATGGACAGACCATCAAAGCAGAAAATCAACAGGGAAACAGAGGCAAACTAAATCCAACAATGGATTAAATATTAGCAAATTGAATCCAAAGATACATTTAAAAAGTCACTTATCATGATCGAGTGGAATTTATAAATGAGATTCAAATGATGTTCAATATTCATAAATCAATCAACATGATTTATGGCATCAACAAGAGAAAGGATAAAAACTGTATGATCATTTAAATAGGTTCAGAAAAATCATCTGACAAAGTACAACTTCCATTGATGATAAAATCCCTCAACAAAATAGATTTAGAGATAACATAACTCAACATAATAAAGGTGATATATAAAAAACCCGAGCTAACATCATACAAATAATGAAAAACTTTTTCCCTTAGGTCAGGAATAAGACAAGAATGTTCACTATCACCACTTTTATTAAACATAGTACTGGAAGGCCCAGCCACAGAAATATGACAAGAAAAAGGGGATAAAAAGGCATCCAAATTGGCAAGGAAGAAGTAAAACTTTCACTATTTTCAGATGACACGATACTACGTATAAAAAACCCTAAGAACTTCTCCAAAAAACTCCTAGACTGATAAATGAATTCAGTATTGTCACAGAATATAGAATCAATGTAGAGAAATACCTTGCATTTGTATACACTAATAAAGAAACAGAAGAGAAATTAAGAGAAAAACAATTCCATTTACAATTGCACCAAAACTAATAAAATACCTAGAAATACACTTAACCAAAGAGGTGAAAGACCTGTACTCTGAAAACTATAAACACTGGTGGAGAAAATTGAAAGTGACACAAAGAAATGGAAAAATGTTCCGTGTTCATAGTTTGGAAGAACAAATATTGTTAACATGTCCATATTCTCCAAAGCAATCTATAGATTTAATGCAGTGCCTATAAAAATATCAACAGCATTTTTTTTTATTGGAGTTCGATTTGCCAACATATCACCCAGTGCTCATCCCATCAAGTATTTTTCACACAACTAGAGCAAACAATCCTAAAATTTGTATGGAAACACAAAACACACTGAATGGCCGAAAACAAAGCTAGAGGTGTCACAATTACAGATTTCAAGGTATCCTACAAAGCTGTAGCAATCAAAACGGTATGAAACTGGCACCAAATAGACACATACATCAACGGAACAGAGGAAAGAGCCCAGAAATAAACCCATGATTTTATGGTCAATTAAACGTTGCCAAGGGGACAAGAATGTGCAATGGGAAATAGAAAGTCTCTTCAACAAGTGCAGTTGGGAAAACTAGACAGCTACATGCAAAAGAAAGAAGGTTGATCACTTTCTTACACCATAGACAAAAGAAGCTCAAGGTGGAATAAAGACCTAAATGAGGGGCTGAAATTCCATAAACATCTTAGGACAGAGCATAGGCAGTAAGGTCTCAGATATTGGCCACAGAACATCATTTTAGATATGTCTCCAGAGGCAAGGGAAACAAAAGCAAAAGAACCTATTAACTACATCAAATTAAAAAGCTTCTGAGAAGCCAATGAAACAATCAATAAAACAAAAAAACAACCTAAGGGATGGGAGGATCTGTTTGCAAATAATATATTTCATAAAGGGCTACTATCCAATCAATATATATAAAGAACTTGTACAAGTCAACACCTAATAAAACAAATAATCCCATTTTTAAAAGGATGGAACACATGAATAGACGTTTCTCCAAAGAAGACACCCAGATGGTCAACAGACATAAGATGCTCAACATCACTCATCATCAGGGAAATGCAAATCAAAACCACAATGAAATATCACCTCACACCTGTCACATTGATTAAATACAAAAAAAAAAAAAAAGAAGAAGAAAATACACAAGAAATAAGTGTTGGAGACTCCTAAGTGGTTCAGGCGTTGAGCATCTGCCTTTGGTTCAAGGAGTGACCCTGAGGTCCTGGGATCGAGTCCCACGTCAGGCTCTCCGCAGGGAGCCTGCTTCTCCCTCTGCCTGTGTCTCTGCCTCTCTCTCTGTGTCTCTCATGAATAAATCAATAAAATCTTAAAAAAAAAAGAAACAAGTCTTGGGGATGATGCGAAGAAAAAGGAACCCTTGTACATTGTTGACGGAAATTCAAACTGGTGCAGCCACTATGGAAAAGAGCATGGAGGTTCCTCAAAGCATTAAAAATAGAATTACCAGAGAACCCAGTTATTGTGCTACTTGATATTTACCCAACGAATGTAAAAACACTAAAATGAAAAGATATAAGCTCCCTGATGTTTCCTCTAGCATTATTTACAACAACCAAATTATGAAAACAGCCCAAGTGTCCATTTATGGATAAACAGAGAAAAAGATATGATAGGCGCACATGATGAAATATTACTCAGCCATGAAAATGACTAGAATCTTGCCATTTGCAACAACATGGAGCTAGAGAGTATGATAGTGAGTGAAAAAAGTCATTCAGAGAAAGGTTAATGCTGTATGGTCTCAAATTCACTCACATGTGGATTTTAAGACACACACACAAAAGGAACAAAGAGAAAAGAGACAAAGGAAAAACCAGACTCTTATTTATCTATAGAGAACAGACTATTGGTTCCCAGAGGGGAGGTGGGTGGAGGAGACGGGAAAAGAGGAGAAGGGGATTAGGATTACATTTATGTTCATGAACATTGACTAATGTATAGAATTGCTGAATCACTGATTTTATACCTGAAACTAATTCACATGGTATGTTAACTATAGTGGAATTGAAAAAAATCCCAAAGAAAAAATAACTCCGCAAAACAAAAAGGTGTAGTTCTTGGTGTTTCTTGGTTTTTCTTCCCAGGTAGACTCAATGCTCCTTGAATACAGTGCCTCATCACTCCCCTGTGCACACTGTACTTTCATGAGTGCTTGGGTCCAGGCAGGTGCTAAGTGGCTGGTGGTGAGTGAATATGTATTAATGCCAGTCAGATGGAGGGGGAACTCTTCAGATGTTTCCATGTCCTGTGGTCTCTGTGATGCCTACTGGTTCCTCCCGAAGAATAATGGAGAACTGGGGGTTGCTGAGGCTGCTACAATCATGGAGAATCTGGACAAGCAAATAGAGCATCTGTTGAAAAGAAACCCTTGGGCCCAAATGTCACCTTGGTCCAGACCAAGTCCCCAGATCTGGTTTAATCCCTAACCAACTGCAGTTCCCACCTCCCCCAGAAATAAAGTCTTCACCATCAGTGAGGGATTCTCTGGTTTGGCCCAGGGAGGTTCTCTGTCACATGCGCCCTCTCCATCCCCACGGAGGGGAGGTCATCTGCATGGTTAGACCCCCTGCTCTCCCCGTTAAGGGTAAGGGACCTTCCCTGAAACACTCCTTTCTCTTCTTTCACCAACTTCCTTCCTATGAAAACCCTCCATTTGCACCACTGCTCAGAGCTCCCCTTACCTGCCAGGTGGGAGGCTGCCCCATTCTTGAATCACTTAATAAAACCAGGTGGATCTCTGAATGTAACTCTTTGGTTGTTTTTTTGCCACTAGCAGTGAGAAGTCAGAGATGTGAAGGAGCTGGGGTAGGGGTGGGACAGGGAAGGAAATACCTGGGGTGGGGCGGTCACAGGGCAGGAGGGACAAAGAGACAGGTCCAGGGCTGGTGCTGGGAGCCAGGTGTTTTCCTGGGTTACTGTCTGGGTGAGAAGAAAGGGCTGAGAGGTGGGGACACTTTTCCAGGCTACACAGGACTTGTTCTGTAGCATCTGAATCAGGGGGCGGGGGCAGGATGGACTCTGGTGACAGGGAGAAGCTGGAGGCCAGAGGGGAGGCAGAGCAGGAGGGGAAGTGAGACTGAGTAGGTGTCCAGGGCTGAGGGAGGAGCACATTTGCATTGTCGCAGAGACTCAGGGAAGGGTTGTGTGTAGAGAGGAAGTCAGAGGAAGGGGCTGGGAGGGGGTCTGTGTGTGAGGACAGACATCAAAGAGCGACTTTGCAAGAGAAAGAACATCTGCAAACACAATGCTGTTCCTGCAACTTGTGCTGTTGGTGGTTCTCCTCCCGGAGGGTGACAGCGAAGATGGTGAGAGCTCCGGTCCTGTCCAATCTGTGCACGTGTGTGCGTGTGTGTGTGTGCGTGCATGTGTGTGATGTGTGTAAATGTCCTTGTGTGCCTCTAAGTGTGCATTTGATTATGTGTATACATGTGTGAGGGCATGAGTGTGTCTGCCAGTCTCTGTATTTGTGATGAATATATGTCTTGTGTGTCTTTATGCAAGTGTTTTAATATGTGTTTGTGTGTATGTATGTGTCTCTGTGTCTGTATACTTGTGTGTGTGTGTATATATTTGTTTGTGTAAGAATGTGTGTACGTTTCTATGTGTGTGTTTTTGTGTGGATGTGCATGTGTGCACTTGTTGCCTGGGTTCCCAGCACAGACCTGGGCAGGGAGAGAGTCAGCCTGCTTCCTCCCCGAGCATCCCCAGCCACAGGGCCCTGTGCTTTCCTGAAGGATGGGTGCGAGGGCCCGGGCTCGGGGGCATCACTGTCTCCTGAGTCGACTTGGCTTCTTTGTCCTCCAGATTTTGGGTCCCGTCCCCGGCCCCTTAGTCTCCATTTCCTCTCCTTCCCAATACCCTCCTCTTCCTCAGTCTATCTGTCCTTTTTCCCACAGCCTTCCAGGAGCCAGTCTCCTTCCAAGTCATCCTGACCACATCCTTTTACAACCGTTCCTGGACACAAAATCTTGCCTCAGCTTGGCTGGATGAGCTGCAGACTCACGGCTGGGACAGTGACTCTGGCACTTTCTTGTTCCTGTGGCCTTGGGCCAAAGGCAAATTGAGCAAAGAGGAGCTGATTGAACGGGAAAGGACATTCCATACCTTCTCCATTAGATTTCCTCTGATATTTCAGGACCGTGTCAGTGACTGGCAGCTTGAATGTGAGTTCAGTTCCCTCTGGGTGGGATGGAGGAGACTGGTCTGTGTGTGTCCTGGGATCCTTCTTCCTCCAGGAAAGAGGCTTCTTTGAACCTCATGTGTCCCCATCATGAAGCTGAATCCCACCACTGTGGGCAGAGCGTGGAGCCAGACTGTGATTCTTGAAAAGCTTCACATCTTCTGCTTCATCCCGCTCCTCTCATTGACCACAGGGCCCTCCTGTCCCACTAGTTCTCCCACGACCTGGGAGTTCTCCCTCTCCCCTTTCCCTGGCCTCCAACCAGGCACCTCTGGTCCTCGCTCTGTGACTGACTCCTTGATCTGCTTTTCTCCGCATTCAGTCCTATCAGCAATGTCTATCTATGTGTTCCCTGTACCCCACTGCTCTCCCTTCATTTTAAATTGTTTTTACCTGAACTTCTCTGCTGAGCCCTTCCCTTTCCTCTGCCCACATCCTTCATGTCTCTCCTCTAACATTCATTCCTTCCTCCATCATTCACCTCTCTCCCTCCACCTCCAGCTACCACCACTTCCCCTTTATCTGAGCCTCCCATCAAATCAAATTCTATGCAATTCCCTCCAATCCCCTGAACTTCTCTACTTCCACTATCCTAGGCTTTGCCTTATCTCATTTTAGTTTTTTCACTCCCCCTGTCCTGTAATTCACAGTCTCTCTTCCCAGATCCTTTTCAGGTACAGATGGCAGAAGGCTGTGGCCTGTACTTTGGGGAACCATCAGTAGGATTCATGCAGATTGCTTATCAAGGATCAGATCTTGTGAGTTTCCAGAACAAGTCATGGTGGCCATCTCCAAAGGGAGGAAGGAGAGCTCAGCAAGTCTGCAAACTGTTAAATCAGTACCATGTGGTCAATTTAAGAATACATTCACACATCAATGACTTCTGTCCCCGTTACCTGTTGGGTCTTCTTGATGCAGGGAAGGCAGATCTCCAGCGACAAGGTCAGTCCTGCTTCCTCGCTCCAAGAATTCTCTATTCTGCACTCATAAATTTGCATTATTCCCTCACATTCAGGGTAAGAAGGAATCAAGAAGGAGAAGGGATGATGGTGATAGGTCTAAGGGCGAAGACCTCCCCTCAGTCTGTGAATCCCTGTCCTGTTTCCACAGTGAGGCCCGAGGCCTGGCTGTCTGCTGGCCCCAGCCCCGGTTCTGGCCATCTGAGGCTGGTGTGCCATGTCTCCGGCTTCTACCCCAAGCCTGTGTGGGTGACGTGGATGCGGGGCGAGCAGGAGCAACAGGGAAGGTGGCGAGGTGACGTCCTTCCCCATGCTGACGGCACGTGGTATCTTCAGGTGTCCTTGGATGTGAAAGCCAAGGAGGTGGCCGGCCTATCCTGCCGTGTGAGACACAGCAGTCTAGGAGGCCAGGACATGGTCCTCCACTGGGGTGAGGAAGAACTGGGCCTGGCTGGGAAAGGGGCAGGGGCAGAAGAAAAATTAGGGATTCTAGGAACTCCAGGCCAAGAAGAACAAAAAATCAGTAACCCAAGAGTTGGAAGAACTGAGGGTGAGGGTCCTGCAGATGTGGGAGGATGCAGAGGGTGAGGTGAAGTGTCCATCTCTGAGGAAGGATGGGAGAAGGGAAAGGGGGAAAGGCAGCTGGTGAGATGGATGGTGACAGGAGTGGAGAGGACCTGGGAGGTGCAGTCCAACCTGGGGTGGATGGGAAATGATTCCCTCTGGGCCCAACCCCACAGAGCAGCCCCACTCCATGGGCTTGGTCTTCCTGGTGGTGATCGTGCCCCTGGTGCTCCTGGCAGGCCTGGCGTGGTGGCTCTGGATGCGCTGGTGAGTCTCTGGAGCCCCCTTCCTGCTCTTTCCCACCTGTCTCCCCACCTTTCAGTGTGTCCTCAGCCCTCCTGCCACCTGTGCCCTTCCCCCCTGCATCCTCCCCTCCACCTGCTGCAGAGGGATTCCTTTTTATTCCTCCCAGGAAAACACACAGCAGACCTCAGTGCACGGACTTCCCTTTGAAGTGAGATCCCAGCAGCCCAGGCCCCTGGACTGACCTCAAGGCAGCTCAGCCGTGATGTCCTGGCAACTCTCTGTGTGCAGCTTTGTCTTTGGTTCCTGCTTAATGATCATTTGTCAATATAAGCTAAGTGTAATTTAGTGGGATTTGTTGTTCTAACTTGATTCTGGAGCTTAAGTCTCAAAATCGAATTCAGAGCAAAATGAAATCCTTATAACCTCCCCGAGTCCCTGGCATCTGATGTCACTTCCTCCAGTGAGCCCTCCCTGATTCATAATTGGAATCAGTCTCTGCCTGGTACGAATTTTAACCTGCACTTTGTCAGTTCTATTCAGATACCCATGGCTTTTTGCCACTGTTAGTTTCCTTTCCCCTTTCTAATTCTTAGGCCTCTGAAGAGCAACGTCCATGTCTTTATGATATTTGTAATTTGGTAAGGTATCTCAAATGCATGAAATAAAAATCCCGGTGAATAAATGTTAAGTCTGTAGGCTTTTCTTTTTCTGTTGCTTCCTGAAATGTTTGTAGTAGTTGAGATGTTTGATGCTTGAAGGATGGACAGATATCCCCCACTTCAGGCCAATCATCGTATAGATTCCACATGACCTCACCCAGTGCGATGGTTTGGGTCCAGGCATCTGGTCCAGGTGGCACAGTCACACAAAGTTGATTTTTTGTGGCCAATGTTTGAGGCTCTCTCTTGTCCTGAAGGATACGATGTGAGGTATAAAGCTGAAAAACCACAATCATTTTCGCACCACAGAAGCAAGTCTGAGGAGGAATTCGGTATTCAAGAAGACAGGGAAATTGTATACATGAAATTTTCCAAGGGGGTAGATCTGAAGTGTTCTCACCAAAAGAAAGGTAATTAGAAGAATCAAAAAAGAAACAAGAGGGTTGGCGGGAGGAGCTAGGATGATGGAGTAGTAAGCAGATTACAGGCTTGCCTCATCCCTTAAACTCCGCTAGATAAATATCAAAGTATTCTGAATACCCAAGAAATCTGTCTGATGACTGATGGAACAAACTACACAGCTAGAGAGAGAGAAGAGGCCACATCATGGAAGGTAGGAGGTGCAGAGACATGATTTGGGGGAGAAATGGATTGTGGTTTCTGCTAGTGGTAGGAGCCATGGTCATGGAGAGAGGAGAGAGAGAGAAGTGAACATGGGACCACACAAGGAAAAACTACCAGAAAGCCAATGAATGGGAAAATAAGAGGCCCTTATTTTTCTGAGATTTTGTAGCCAACAGGGCTCAAAAACTGGAATTTTGGAGGTCCACATTATGGCTGGTGTGGAGCCTTGAAGGGATTGCAATGATCCTGTGGAGAAGCCCAGGGGCAGACAGCGTGATCTGAGGTCTGTTAGGATGCACTGGGAGCGATGTTGATCCTTCTCGTAGTGCATCTGGGAGAGATGCCATTGCCTCTCTGGGTACATAAGGGACAGTAGGTGCCATTAGCCTCCCGCACCCTTTAGCGTAAGTGCAGCAACACTGGCAGAAAGCAGATAGCCCGGACACTAGCTATTTGCTATGCTTTATGACAAACTCCATGCTCCTGTGCTTTGGTGCAACTACCCATCTGGAACAAACCTGCACCCCTCTCAGTGCAGCAAGACCCTCCCCGAGATGACCAGTGTGAGGCCCTGCCATGCCAGCTCCCTAAAGTTTGGAGCTTTACATCTCAGCTAACCTGCCTGGG
Organism: Vulpes lagopus; assembly: GCF_018345385.1. NCBI lineage: Eukaryota > Metazoa > Chordata > Mammalia > Carnivora > Canidae > Vulpes > Vulpes lagopus. Next base: position 25,816,846 of record NC_054834.1, read on the forward strand.
ATAGAACACAGGCGTACTGTGCTGCCTGGTGGGCAGACGGTCTACACACAAGTAGGATTAAGGCATTGATCTGAGAGGCATCTGGGACACATGAGGGGAGATTGTTTGCTCTTCTGGGAATTGGAGAGTGGTGGACATGAGCTCCCTTCTCTGAGGATGACAAAGGGGGCTGGTGCCTTTCTCTTACCCCACCGTTCAGCCTAAACTAACGTCAGTAAACATTACAACACCCACAGTGGAGGCTTGAGCCTCTTGTACAAAGACCCACCCCCCTGTGCTTTGCAGGTGCAAGTTTTCTCAGGCAAGTGTACTTGAGAACCAGAGCAGCAGGCATCTCCTCCAGAAGATCAGCAGATCCTCCACATGCACCACAGCTACTGACCACAGGAATTCTGTAAATCTTCATTTCTAGTGGAAATAGGATCTGGCTCTTTTAAGAAGCAGATCAGGGCACACATAGTTAAAACTCACCATACTTTGGGCAAGGTCCAAAAATATCCACTGCAGGCAGGGAGAAACTCTTCAGAGGAATGACCTAAGGGAAAGGGTAGACAAAACACAGAAGCAGAGTGTGTACATCATACACCAGAGACACTTCCTGAAGCAATAGACACTGGATGGCATATGACCTCTTCTTTAAAGAGTTCTTACTAAAGAGAAACATAACGGGCCTTTCTAACACAGAGAAGACAGAGATTTAGATAAAATGCCACGATAGAGGAATTCATTCCAAAAGAAAGAACAAGAAAAGGTCAAAACCAAGGATCTAATGAAAACAGATATAAGTAATATGACTGATCAATAAGTTATAACAACAATCATGAGGATACTAACTGGGCTTGAGAAAAGCATAGAGGACAGCAGGAAGTCCCTTATCACAGAGATAAAATAACTAGATACCAGTCAGGACAAAATTAATAATGCTATAACTGAGATTTGAAACCGACTAGATGTAATAACAACAAGGGTGGACAAAGCAGAGGAATGAAGAAGTGACATAGAAGATAAAATTATGGGAGCACCTGGATGGCTCAGTCAGTTAAGTGTCTGCCTTAGGCTTGGGTCATGATCCTGGGGTCCTGGATTTGAGTCCTGCAACAGGCATACAGCTTAGTGGGGAAATTGCTTATATCTCTCCCTTTGCCACTCCCCCATAAATAGATAGATAGATAGATAGATAGATAGATAGATAGATAGATAAATAAATAAATAAATAAATAAATTTTTTAAAGAAGATAAAATTATGGAAAATAATGAAGCTGAAAAGAAGAGGGAAAGAAAAATATTGGGTCATGAATGTAGACTTAGGAAACTCAGTGACTTCATACAGTATAAAAACATTCATATCTTAGGAGTCCCAGAAGAAGAAGAGAGGGAAAGGGGGCAGAAGGTTTATTTGAGAAAATTATAGGTGAAAACACCCTCTTTCTTAATATGGGGAAGGAAACAGACATCCAAATCCAGAAGGCCCAGAGAACTCCTATCAAAACCATCAAAAGCAGGCCACCATCAAGGCATATCATAGTTAAATTTGCAAAATATAGAGATAAAGAAAAAATCCTAACAGCAACAAGAAAAAAGAAGCCCCTAACTTACAGGGAAGGCAAATAAGGTTAGGAGCGGATCTGTCCACAGAAACTTGACAGGCCAGAAGAGAGTAGCAAGATATGTTCACCACGTTGAATGGGAAAAATATGCAGCCAAGAATATTACATCCAGAAAGGCTGTCATTCAGAATAGAAGGAAAGATAGTTTCCCAAACAAAAACTAAAGGAGTTTGTGGTCAGTAAGCCAGCCCTGAAAGAAATATTAAAGGACTCTGAGTGGGAAAGAAAGACCAAATGCAACAAAGACTGGAAAGTAACAGAGAAAATCTCCGGAACCAACAATAAAACAAGTAATAAAATGTTACTAAATTCTTATCTATCAATAAACACTCTGAATCTAAATTGACTAAATGCTAAAATCAAAAGACATAGGGTGTCACAATGGATGAAAAATCAAGGCCATCTACATGCTGCCTACAAGAGGCCCATTTCAGACCTAAAGACACCTGCAGACTGAAAGTGAGGGGATGGAGACCATTTATCATGTAAATAGAGGTCAAAAGAGAACCAGAGTTTCCATACTTACATCAGACAAACTAGATTATAGAGCAAAGACTGTAACAAGAGAAATAAAAGGAGCACTATATCATAATAAAGGGGTCTATCCAACAAGAAGACCTAACAAATGTAAATATTTATGCTCCCACCTTGGGAGAGCTCAAATGTGTAAAGTAATTAATAACAAACATAAAGGAACTCATTGATAATAATAGTAGGGAACTTTAAAACCCCACATACCGGGACGCCTGGGTGGCTTAGCAGTTGAGCATCTGCCTTTGGCTCAGGGCATGACCCCAGCGTCCTGGGATTGAGTCCCACATCAGGCTCCCTGCAGGGAGCCTGCTTCTCCCTCTGTCTACATCTCTGTCTCTCTCTGTGTGTCTCTCATGAATAATTAAATAAAATTAGAAAAATAAAACCTCACTTGCAGCAATAGATAGATCATCTAAAAGAAAGTCAACCAGGAAGTGAAGGCTTTGAATGACACACTGGGCCAGATGGACCTAACAGATACATTCAGAAAATTTCATCCTAAAGCAGCAGAACACACATTCCTTTGGAGTGCACACGGGGCATTCTTCAGAACAAATCACATACCAGGTCACAAGTCAGGTCTCAATAGCACAAAAGATTGAGATTATATGATACATATTGTCTAACCACAATGCTATGAAACTTGAAGTGAACCAAAAGAAAAAAATTTGGAATGACCAGAAATACATGGAGGTTAAAGTACATCCTACCAGAGGATGAGTGGGCCAACTAGGAAATTAAAGAAGAAATGTTAAAAATTTAAAAAATTTTGGAAGCAAATGAAAATGAAAACATAACAGTCTGAAATGTTTGGGGTACAACAAAGGCAATTTTAAGAGGGAAGTATATTGAAATACAGGCCTACCTCAAGAAGCAAAAAAAATCTCAAATACACAACCTAATCTTACACAAAGAGGAACTAGAAAAAGAACAACAAATGAAGCCTAGTGCCAGCAGAAGAAGGGAAATAATAAACATTAGAGCATAAGTAAATGATATAGAAACAAAAAAGACTGACAAACAATAGAACAGATGAAACCAGGTGTTTAGTCTTTAAAATAATTAATAAAATCGATAAACCCCTAGCCAGACTTATAAAAAATAAACGACTAGTACCCAACTAAGTAAAATCATGAAGAGAGAAGAGAGATCATAGCCAACACCACAGAAACACAATAACATAAACACAGAAACATAATAAGAGAATATTATGAAAAATTATATGTCAACAAATTGGACAATCTAGAAGAAGTGGATAAATACCTAGTAACAAATAAGCTACCAAACTGAAAGAAGAAAGAGGAAACTTGAACACACTCATAAGCAGCAAAACAATTGAATTAGTAATAAAAAATCTCCCACTAAACAAAAGTCTGTGGCTGGATGTCTTCGCAGGGGAATTTTACCAGACGTTTAAAGAAGAATTAACAGCTATTCTTCTCAACACGTTCCAAGATACAGAAATGGAAGGAAAACTTCCAAACTCCTTCCATGAAGCCAGCGTTACCTTGATTCCAAAACTACACAAAGACCCGACTGAAAAAAGAGATTGAGGATTGATGCTGGCTTACATTAACATCCCTGATGAACACAAATGCAAAAATTCTCAACAAAATACTATCAAATCAAACCTAACAATACCTGCACCCCGATGTTTCTAGCAGCAATGTCCACAATAGCCAAACTGTGGAAGGAGACTCTGTGTCTATCGAAAGATGAATGGATGACGAAGATGTGGTTTATGTATACAATGGAATATTCCTCAGCCATTAGAAATGACAATACCCACCATTTGCTTCAATGTGGATGGAACTGGAGAGTATTATGCTGAGTGAAATGAGTCAATCGGAGAAGGACAAACATTATATGTTCTCATTTATTTGGGGAATTTAAATAATAGTGAAAGGGAATAGAAGGGAAGGGAGAAGAAATGGGTAGGAAATATCAGAAAAGGGATCCCTGGGTGGCGCAGTGGTTTGGCGCCTGCCTTTGGCCCAGGGCGCGATCCTGGAGACCCGGGATCGAATCCCATGTCGGGCTCCCGGTGCATGGAGCCTGCTTCTCCCTCTGCCTTTATCTCTGCCTTGTCTCTGCCTCTCTCTATATATATGACTATCATAAATAAAAAAAAAAAAAAAAAGGAAATATCAGAAAGGGAGACAGAGCATAAAGACTCCTAACTCTGGGAAACGAACTAGGGGTGGTGGAAGGGACGGAGGGCGGGGGGGTGGGGGTGACTGGGTGGCAGGCACTGAGGGGGGCACTTGACGGGATGAGCACTGGGTGTTATTCTGTATGTTGGCAAAATGAACACTAATAAAAATAAATTTATTATTAAAAAAAAAGAAAAGAAAATGAAACAAAAACCATCCTAATTGGAAAGGAAGAAGTCAAACTTCCATTATTCTCAGAGGACATGACACTCTATATAGAAAACCCAAAAGCCTTCACCAGAAAAATTGTTAGACTGACACCTGAATTCAGTAAAGTCCCAGGATACAAAATAATTGTACAGAAATCGGTTGCATTTCTAGACACCAATAATAAAGCAGTAGAAAGAGAAAGAAATCAAGGAATCAGTCCCATTTACAGTCCCCAGGCTCTCCAGTTCCATCAGCCAATACCTTTCCTGTGTGATTTCAGCCCAACAAGGTCAGTTTCTATCCTTAGTGACCGGAAGCTCCCCTCTGATGGACGTGGACAACGCTCTTGGGGACGCTGGGTTAAGGTCTCTCTTCCTTGCAGCGTTCCTCATCACTTCCCTCTTCCTTTCTCTAGATGCTTGAAAATATTCCTTTATCCCTTTTCTTGCCTATTTGTGTTTTCTTCATGTGTCCTTGTCTTGTAACACTCTTATCCTGTCTTGCTTATTAAACCTGACATCTTGAGCAACCCCTGTCCTGGGTTTTTTCATGATTTCTGACGGATCACAGGTCAGGAATCAAGGTTGCTGCTGCTGATTAAGTGACTGGTAGAAATTCATCTTTCAGGGTCTTCCTAGAGTTGGAAGAACAAGATACACCAGCATGTAATAAACTAAGAAGTGTCCTGACAATGACAGCGAAATACTCAAAATGCAGGATTTCCTGTGGAGGAAATCCACTGATGCCTTGGATCATCCATTTATTCATTCACTTGTTCCTCACTTACTCAGTATTTCCTATTTTTATGGTAAACATATTCTCTGAGAGTGGTTCCAACATGGATGAGAGGAAGCTCTGTGTCCATATATTTAAGGCAAATGAATAATCTCTTCCTCCAAGCTTGTTCATTTTTTGATGTTTACTTTTAATCACCCTGAGACAAACTTCAGAACTGTTCAATAAGAAAAATCAACTACATTCTATAAAAATTAAAAAAAAAAAGAAAAATCAACTACATATATTTGAAGAACTAATTGGCTTCATTAAATGGTGCATGACTCACACAATACCCCATCTGACCCACAGGGGGTCACTCAGAGGAGTTGTACAGAATGGAAGGTTTTTATAGAGGGGGCGTGGGGCCAGGGAGTTAGTAGCAAAAGAGAAAGATAGTTTCAGGGACAGGTACGTTTTCTTGGGGGAAAAACAGGGGTTTTTATCATGCACATGACTTCATCTGCCTTCAGGGGACAGAAGGGTCTCAGTAGACAGATTCATTGGCTCTGATGGAAAGAAAAATTTCTTGCCTGACCAGTTAAGGCTACAGTTCTGGATGAGGGTGGGGGTTGGGGTGGTAGTGATTGAAACTGTAATTAGATCGGTAGGAAGCTCCAGTGTGGGAACCGGGTCTAAATGACACCATGTGGACCTGTGACTTTCTTTTTCTAGTAAGATGTGCCTCATGGGGACGTATCTTCAGAGTCTTGTCCCTCCACTAGCAGAGAAGCTCTGGGTACCTTGCTGGCTACTCTGCTTGGGGCAGAGAGTGGGGCACTAGCTCTGTTTCTGGTCCAGTCTCATCCTCAACTATGCGCTTTGTTTCTCAGTTTTGGGATCATTGAGCACCTACTTACTGGGCCCTCTTTTAGATTTTGAGGGTTCATTTTAAGAGGGATGTATGTATATCTAATACCCCAAACCAACAAATTAAGTCAGGATTTTAAGTGAGCAAACATCAGTTAAAGGTCATTTTTAGAAAATATTATTTCAAGCAGTTATATTGTTGGGTACTGCCTATACATTATCATAAAACTAGTACATGAAGTTCTGGGGAAGAAGTTGCTGAGAAGGGCCCTACAAACATCTCTTCCCAATGAGACGACACCTGTATCAGTGTAAATAATCTAGAAAATGACCCAAAGACTGCCGGAACTAACTCTCCATAGCTAAGTGTAGAAGAGAGGCCACATGGACCTGGCAGGAAGGGTGGAGATGCAATGAAAAGAGCCTCCACAGGGCACACATGATATACATAGGAGACAGCCCTAAAGTGTCAGGCTCTGGTAAACAGGAGACTCTGCCCTGCAGAGCACCACAGAAACTCTTATTCATAAGGACATCACTTTTAAGAGCAGAAGATGTAACTAACTTTTCTAACATGGAGAAAAAAGAAAAGAGACTTAAACAAAAAGAGGACACAGGGGAATATGTCCTAAGTGAAAGAATAGGACAAAATCACAGTAAGAGAAAGAAGAGAAAAAGAGATAAGTAATATGTCTGATAGAGAACTTCAAGTAATGATCATAAAGTTACTCCCTAGTCTTGAGAGACAAATAGAGGACCTCAGTGAGACCCAAAATAGAGAGATAGATAACATAAAAAGGAACCAACCAGTGATGAAGAACTCAACAAATGAAATTAAAAATACACTATATGGAATGAACAGGAGAATTGAGGAAGCAGAATAGATCAGTGACCAGGAAGACAGGATATAAAAAGCAATCAAGTTGAATAGGTGAGAGAGAAAGAGAGAGAGAGAGAGAGAGAGAGAGAAATACAAAAGGAAAATAGACTTAGGGAACTCAGTGATACCATCAAGCATAAAAGCATTATACATCACAGAAGGAGAACGAGAAAAAGGGCAAAAGTTTATTTGAAGAAATAATGGCTGAAAACTTCCCAAATCTAGTGAAGGAAACAGAAATCAAGAATCAGGAGGCATAGAGAGCTCCCAAGAAAATCAATGCAAAGAGGTCCACACCATGATACATATTAATTAAAATGTCAAAAAGTAGTAATGAAGGTGAATTTTAAAACCAGCAAGAAAAAGTTACATGCAAGGGAAACTCATAACCCATATCAGCTGAGTTTTAATCAGAAATTTTGCAGGCTAGAAGAGAGTGGCATGGTATATTCAAAATACTGAAAGGAAAAAAAAATATCCAGGCAAGCATACTCTATCCAGCAAGACTATCATTCAGAACAGAGAAAGAGAGAGATAAAGAGTTTCTCAGACAAACAGATGTGAAAGGAATTCGTGACCATAACCTAGCACTACAAAATATGTTAAAGGGGACTCTGAGTGGGAAGGAAAGGAAATACCACAGGAAAGAAAGCAGAAAACGAGTAAAAATAAAGATATCCATAAAAATCAGTCAAGGAACTCACAAAATAAAAGACTGCAAAGTAGGACACTGTATTTCAAAAATGTGAGAGTAGGGAAGGGAGAGGGATAGAGAATGGCTTCAAACTTAAGTAACAGTAACTTAATGTTGACTGCTACATAAAGAAGCTGTTATATACAAACCAAATTATAACCACAAATCAAAAATTAATAATAGATATGTAAAAAATAAAGAGACAGTATCCCAGTATATCACTAAAGAAAGCCAATTAACCAAGGGAAACAGAGGAAGAAGAGGAAGAATAGAAAACTTCAAAAACAGTCAAAACAAGTAGCAAAATGGCAATAATTATATACCAATCAATAATTACATTGGGCAGTCCCGGTGGCTCAGTGGTTTAGCACCGCCTTCAGCCCAGAATGTGATCCTGGAGACCCGGGATCGAGTCCTATGTCAGGCTCCCTGCATGGAGCCTGCTTCTCCCTCTACCTGTGTCTGTGCCTCTCTCTCTCTCATGAATAAATAAATAAAATTATTAAAATAAATTAAAAAATAAATAAATAATAAATTTAAAAAATAATTACATTGAATGTAAGTGGACTAAATTTTCCAATCATAAATCATAGAGTGATTGGATGGATAAATAAATAAGACACATTTCTATGCTGCCTAGAAGAGACTCATTACAGACCTAAAGACACATGCAGATTCAGAGTGAAAGGATGGAAAATCATTTATCAAGCAAATAGTTGTGAATGGAAGTCAGAGTAGAATACTTGTATTGGAGAAAGTAGGCCTTAAAAGAAAAACTTTAAAAAGGGAAAAAGGGGGATCCCTGGGTGGCACAGCGGTTTCGCGCCTGCCTTTGGCCCAGGGCGCGATCCTGGAGACCCGGGATCGAATCCCACGTTGGGCTCCCGGTGCATGGAGCCTGCTTCTCCCTCTGCCTGTGTCTCTGCCTCTCTCTCTCTGACTATCATAAACAAATAAAAAAAATAAAAAAAATAAAAAGGGAAAAAGGATAATATATAACAATAAAGGGAACAATACAACAAGAAAATATAACAGTTATAAATATTATGCACCCAACATGGAAGCACCCAAATACATAAAGCTGCTAGTAACCAACAAAGGAGATAATGAATAGCAATACAACAATAGTGAGGGACTTAAACATCCCACTTATGTGGATGAACAGACCACCCAAGCAGAAAATCAACAAGGAAATTGCCTTTAATGACACATTGGACCAGATAGATCTGAATGATATTTCAGAACATTCCATCTGAAGACAGCAAAGTACACATTCATTTCAGGTGCAGGTGGAACATTTCCAATAAAAAATCCCATATTAGGCCACAACACAAGTCTCAACAAATCCAAAAAGATCACCGTCATACCACTCATCTTTTCTGACCATGACAATATGAAAGCAGAAATTAACCACAAGCAAAAGATAGAAAGAGGACAACTACAAGGTGGTTAACTAACATACTGTTAAACAATGAATGGATCAACCAAGAAATCAGAGGAAATAAAAAAATACATAGAGACAAATGAAAATGGAAACACAATTGTCCAAAATTTTGGGGATGGAGCCAAAGTTGTTCTAAGAAGTAATTTTATTTTGTTTATTTTTATTTTTAAAATAAATTTATTTTTTATTGGAGTTCAATTTGCCAACATATAGAAAAACACCCAGTCCTCATCCCATCAAGTGCCCCCCTTAGTGCCCGTCACCCAGTCACCCCACCCCCCGCCCCCCTCCCCTTCTACCGCCCCTTGTTCGTTTCTCAGAGTTAGGAGTCTCTCATGTTCTGTCTCCCTTTCTTATATTTCCCACTCATTTTTTCTCCTCTCCTCTTTAATCCCTTTCACTATTTTTTATACTCCCCAAATGAATGAGACCATATAATGTTTGTCTTTCTCTGATTGACTTATTTCAGTCAGTGTCATACCCTCCAGTTCCATCCATGTCGAAGCAAATGGTGGGTATTTGTTGCTTCTAATGGCTGAGAAATATTCCATTGTATACATAGACCACATCTTCTTTATCCATTCATCTTTCGATGGACACCGAGTCTCCTTCCACAGGTTAGCTATAGTGGACATTGCTGCTGTGAACATCGGGGTGCAGGTGTCCTGGCGTTTCACTGCATCTGTATCTTTGGGGTAAATCCCCAGCAGTGCAATTGCTGGGTAGTAGGGCAGATCTATTTTTAACTCTTTGAGGAACCTCCACACAGTTTCCCAGAGTGGCTGCACCAGTTCACATTCCCACCAACAGTGCAGGAGGGTTCCCCTTTCTCTACATCTTCTCCAACATTTGTGGTTTCCTGCCTTGTTAATTTTCTCCATTCTCACTGGTGTGAGCTGGTATCTCATTGTGGTTTTGATTTGTATTTCCCTGATGGCAAGTGATGCAGAGCATTTTCTCATGTGCTTGTTGGCCATGTCTATGTCTTCCTCTGTGAGATTTCTGTTCATGTCTTTTGCCCATTTCATAATTGGATTGTTTCTTTGGTGTTGAGTTTCATAAGTTCTTTATAGATCTTGGATACTAGCCCTTTATCTGATACGTAAGAAGTAATTTTATAACAAAACAGGCACAACTCAAGACAGAAGAAAAATCTCAAACAAACAGCCAAACTTTACAACTAAAATAGATAGAAAAAAAGCAAATAAAACTCAAAGGCAGTAGAAGGAAGGAAATAATAAAGAACAGAGCTGAAATAAATAATATAGAAACAAAAACCGCAAAAATAACACAGCAGATCAATGAAACGAGGAGCAATTTCTTAGGCAAGATAAAAAAATTGGTATTTAACCAGACTCATATAGAGAGAGAGACAGAGAGAGAGAGAGAGAGAGGAAGAAAGGAAGAAAGAAAGAAAGAAAGAAAGAACGAAAGAAAGAAAGAAAGAGAGAGAGAATTCAAATAAACGAAAGCATAAATAGAAGAGGAGAAATTTCTGGCATCACAGAAATACAAAGGATTGTAAGAGAATATTACGGCAAATTATATTCCAAGAAATTGGACTACCTACAAGAAATGAGTAGATTCCTAGAAACATATAGCCTCCCAAAAATGAAGTGGGAAGAAATTGAAAATTTGAACAGACTAATTACCAGCAATCAAATGGAGTCAATAATGAAAAAAACTCCCAACAAACTAAAAATCAGGACTAGATAACTTCAAAAGTGGATTTTATCAAATAGTTGAAGAAGAGTTAACACCTATTCTTCTCAAACTATTAAAATTAGAAGAGGAGGAATGCTTTCAGATTCATCAATGAGGCCAATATTACCCTAATACCAAAATCAGATAAGAACACTATAAAAAGAGAAACTACAGGCTAATACTGCTGATAAAAGGATGCAAAACTCCATAATAAAATATTAGCAAACCAAATCCAACAATTCATTAAAAAAATCATTCCTCACCATCAAATGAAATTTGCTCCTGAGATACAAGTGTGGTTCAATATTCACAAATCAATCAACATGATATATAACATCACCAAGAGGAAGGATAAAAACTGTATGATTATTTCAATAGATGCAGAAAAATCATCTGACAAAATACAACATCCATTATGATAAAATCTCTCAACCAAATATATTTGGAGGTAACATACTCAATATAATAAAGGTCACATATAAAAACCCCACAGCTATCATCATATTTAATAGCTAAAAACAGAGAAGTTTTGGGGTTATTGGGTGGCTTAGTTGATTAATTGCCTGACTTTTGGTTTTGGCTCATGTTGTGATATTGTGGTCATGGGCCTGAGCCCTGTATCAGGCTCTGTGCTCAGCATGCAGGCTGCTTCAGATTCTCTCTCCCTCTCCTTCCCATTCATTCTCACACTATCTCTCTCTCATAAATAAATAAGTAAACAAACAAACAAACAAACAAACAAACAAATCAAATCTTAAAAAAAGAACAGTGAACTTTCCCCTGAAGGTTAGCAATAAAACATGGATGTCCACTCTCACCACTTTTAGTTAACATAGTATTGAAGTCCCAGACACAGCAATCAGACAAGAAAAGAGAATAAAAGTCATCTTTGGTAAGGAAGATAAGGAAAGAAGCAAAGCTGGTAAGGAAGAAGCAAAATATTCGTCTGCAAAAAATATTTGCAGAAAACCCTAAAGGCTCTCCCCAAACTACTACAACTGATAAATGAATTCAGTAAGGCTAAGGGTACAAAATTAATATAGAGAAACCCTTTATATTTCTATACACTAATAATTAAGCAGCAGAAAGAGAAATTAAGAAAACCATTCCATTTACAATTGCACTAAAAATAATAAAATACCTAGGAATACACTTAACCAAATAGGTTAAAGGCCTATACTTGGAATCTATGAAAACACTGATGAAAAATATTGAAGGTAACACAAAGAAATGGAAAGATATCCCTTGCTCCTTGATGGGAAGAATTAATACTGTTAACATATCCATACTACCCAAAGCAATCTGCAGATTTAATTCAATTTCTTCAAAATACAAAAGCATTTTTCACAGATTGAGAGTAAGTAATCTTAACCACAGACGATTGAATGGCCAAATCAAACTTGAAAAAGAAAAACAAAGCTGGATGTATCATAATTACGGATTTCAAGTTACCCTACAAAACTGCAGTAATCAAAACACTACGGAACGGCACAAAGTAGACACATACATCAATGGAACAGAGTTCAGAGACGAAGGAAAAATAAACCACGATTTCATGTTCAATTAATCTTTGACAAAGGAGGCAAGAATACACAATGGGAAATAGTCTTTTCAATAAATGGTACTGTGAAAACTGGACCACTACATGCAAAAGAAAGAAAGTTGACCACTTTCTTTTAATTTAATTTTATTTTTTTAAATAAATTTATTTTTTATTGGTGTTCAATTTGTCAACATACAGAATAACACCCAGTGAGTTGACCACTTTCTTATACCACAGACAAAAATAAACTCAAAGTCTATAAAAGACCTAAATGTAAGGCTTGAAATAATAAAAATCCTAAAAGAGAGCAAAGACAGTAAGGTCTCTGATGTTGGCCCCAGTAACATTTTTTCCAGATATGTATCCACAGGTAAAGGAAACAAAAGGAAAATCAAACTGTTGGGACTACATGAAAATGAAAAGCTTTTGGACAATGAAGGAACCAGTCAAGAAAGGTAAAAGACAACCTATGGAACGGGAATATCAATTTGCAAGTAACATATTCCATATGGGGTTAGTATCCAAAATATAAAAGGAATGTGGACAATTCAACATGTCAAAAATCAAATAATCCAATAAACGATAGAAGACATGAGCAGATATTTCTCCAAAGAAGACACCCAGATGGCCAACAGACACATGAAAAGGTGCTCAACATCACTCATCAGGGAAATGCAAATCAAATCTCAATGAGATATCACCTCACATCTGTCAGATTGGTGTTATATATAATATATATAATTATATATAATTATTATATATATATAAAGAAACACATACAAGAAACAAGTGTTGGAGACGATGGAGAGAAAAAAAGAACCATTGCACTCTGTTGGTGGGAATGCACACTGGCGCAGCCACTGTGGAAAAGAGCATGGAGGTTCCTCAAAACATTAAAAAGAGTTACTATATGATCCAGTGTTTGTACTACTTGCTATTTACCCAAAGAATATGAAAACACTAAAATGAAAAGATATGTGCATTCTGATGTTCACAGCAGAATTACATTCTACAGCCCAATGTCCATAGACAGATGAACCAAGAAAAAAAGGTGTGGTGTGTATGCACAATGGACTGTTACTCAGCCATAAAAATGGATGAAATCCTGTCAAGTGCAACAACCTGGATGGAGCTAGAGAGTATGATGGGAAGTGAAGTAAGACAGCCAGAGAAAGATAAATCCCATATGGTCTCACTCATATGTGGAATTCATAAACAAAATAAAGGAAGAAAGAAAAAAGAAACAAAGGATAAAACAGGCTCTCATATATAGAGAACACACGGCTGGTTCTCAGACGGGAGGTTGGTGGGGGAAGGTAAGCAGGTGATGGGATTAGCATTACACTTAGGTTCATGAGCACTAAGTAATGTGGGGAATTACTGAATCACTATATTGTACACCAGAAACTAATTTAACGTGGCATGTTTACTATAGCAGAATAAAACCAACCAAACTAAGAAGAACTAACCGAGCACACAAAACTGTATAGTTTTTGATTTATGCGTTTTTCTTCCCAGGTAGACTCAATGCTCCTTGAACACAGTGCCTGCCCTGCGCACACTGGACTTTAACGAGGGCAGCACAGTGCTTGGGTCCAGCCAGGTGCTAAGTGGCTGGTGGCGAGTGAATATGTATTAATGCCAGTCAGATGGAGGGGGAACTCTTCAGATGTTTCCATGTTCTGTGGTCTCTGTGATGTCTGCTGGTTTCTCCCAAAGAATAATGGAGGACTGGGGGTTGCTGAGGCTGCTACAATCATGGGGAATCTGGACAAGCAAATAGAGCATCTGTGGAAAAGAAACCCTTCCCTTGGGCCCAAATGGCACTTTGTTCCAGACCAAGTCCCCAGATCTGGCTTAATCTCTAACCAGCTGCAGTTCCCACCTCCCCCAGAAAGGGAAGTCTTCATCATCAGTGAGGGAGTCTCTGGTTTGGCCCAGGGAGGTTCTCTGTCACATGGGCCCTCTCCATCCCCACGGAGGTCATCTGCATGGTTAGAACCCTGCTCTCCCAGTTGAGGGTAAGGGACCTTCCCTGAAACACCCCTTTCTCTTCTCTCACCAACTTCCTTCCTATGAAACCCTCCATTTGCACCACTGCTCAGAACTCCCCTTACCTGCCAGGTGGGAGGCTGCCCCATTCTTGAATCACTTAATAAAACCAGGTAGATCTTCAGATTTTCCTGGCTGATTAGTTTTTTGGCACAAGCAGTGAGAAGTCAGAGATGTGAAGGAGCTGGAGTGAGGGTGGGACGGGGAAGGAAATACCTGGGGTGGGGGGTCACAGGGCAAAGGGACAGAGGGACATCAGGTCCAGGGCTGGTCCTGGGAGCCGGGTGTTTTCCTGGGTTACTGTCTGGGTGAGAAGAAAGGGCTGAGAGGTGGGGCCAGTTTTCCAGGCCACACAGGACTTGGTCTGTAGCATCTGAATCAGGGGGCAGGGCGGGATGGGCACTGGAAGAAGCTGGAAGGGAGAAGCTGGAAGCCAGAGAGGATGGTCAGAGCAGGAGGGGAAGTGAGACTGAGTAGGTGTCCAGGAGGAACACATTTGCGTTGTCGCAAGGACTCAGGGAAGGGTTGTGTGTGGAGAGGAAGTCAGAGGAGAGGGGCTGGGAGGGGGTGGGTGTGTGAGGACAGATGTCAAAGGGCGACTTTGCAAGAGAAAGAACATCTGCAAACACGATGCTGTTCCTGCAACTTGTGCTGTTGGCAGTTCTCCTCCTGGAGGGTGACAGCGAAGATGGTGAGAGCTCCGGTCCTGCCCAGTGGCTTCAATTGTGTATATGAGTGTGTATGTGTATGTTTTTAAGTGCTTTTGTGCATCTGTGTGTTTGTGCATGTGAGGAACTGGGAGTATGCATGTTTGTATATCTGTGTTTGTATATGCATATGGGTGTGCATGTCTGTGTGTGGGTGTGTGTGCTTGTGGCATGTGTTTCCACACATACTTGAGAATGAGAGAGTCAGCCTGCTTCCTCCCTGAGCATCCCCGGCCCCAGGGCCCTGTGCTCCCCTGAAGGATGGGTGCGAGGCTCAGGCTCTGGGGCAGAACTTGTCTCGTGAGTCGACTATGGCTTCTCTGTCCTCCAGATTTTGGGTCCCATCCCCAGCACCTTACCCATTCCCTCTCCTTCCCAATGTCCTCCTCTTCCTCAGTCTATCTGTCCTTTCCCACAGACTTCCAGGAGCCAATCTCCTTCCAGATCATCCTGACCACATCCTTTTACAGCCATTCCTGGACACAAAACGTAGGCTCAGCTTGGCTGGATGAGCTGCAGACTCACGGCTGGGACAGTGACTCTGGCACTTTCACATGCATGTGGCCTTGGTCCAGGGGCAATTTCAGCAACAAGGAACTGATGGAAGAACAAAGATCATTCCATACATTCTCCATTAGATTTCCTCTGATATTTCAGAATCATTTCAGTGAATGGCAGCTTGAATATGAGTTCAGTTCTCTCCAGGGTGGGATGGAAGCGGCTGGTTATTTGTCTTTCGTGTCCTGTCTTCCTGAAGGAAAGAGCCTCCACTGCCTTCTGAACGTCATATCTCTCTATTTTGAAACTGCGTTACACCTTTTAGGGGAGGGGGTGGAAGCCAGACCCCAATTTTTGAAAAGCTTCACATCTTCTGCTCCATCCCACTCCTCTCATTGACCACAGGCTGGGCTCTCCTGTCCCAGTAGTGTCTCTCACGAACACTACTTTCCCTGGCCTCCAACCAAGCACCTCTGGTGCTCATTCTGTGCCTGACTCCTTGAACTGTATTTTTCTCTCCATTCTATCCACCAGCATGTCTACCTATGTGTTCCCTGTACCCCATTGTTCCTTGACTGTAGATTGTTTTACCCCAATTTGTTGATGAGCCCTTCCATATTCTCTGCCCACACCTTTCATACCCCTCCTCCAGCATTAGCTCCTTCCTCAATTATTCACCTCTTCCTCTGCTTCCAGTGACTACCACTTCCCCTTTGTGTGAGCCTCTACTAAAATCAAGCTTTGTTCCATTCTCTAAAATCCCCTGAACTTCTCTCTCTGCTCCCATCATCCTTGGCTTCCACTCATTCAATTCATCTCTTTTAATCCCGCTGTGCTGAAACTCACAGTCTCTTTTCCCCAGATCCCTTTCAAGTACAAGCAGCAAAAGGCTGTGAGCTGCACATTGGAGAAACATCAGTAGGATTTATGCGAATTTCCTATCAAGGGGAAGATCTTGTGAGTTTCCAGAACAAGTTATGGTGGCCATCTCCAAACGGAGGAAGGAGGGCTCAGCAGGTGTCCAGACTATTCAATCAATACCATGTGATCAATGTAAGACTGCAAACACACATCAGTGACTCCTGCCCCCAGTTCCTGTTGGGTCTTCTTGCAGGGAAGACACATCTGCAGTGACAAGGTCAGTCCTGCTTCCTCCCCCAAGAACTCTACAATCATAAATTTGCATCATTCCCTCAAAGTCAAGGTAAGAAGAGCGTTGAGGGAGAGAGACAATGATGGTGGCAGATTTCTAGAGGCGGAAAGGTGTGTCTGTCTAAAGTGATATGAGGACCTCCCCTCAGTCTGTGAATTCCTTTCTTGTCTCCACAGTGAGGCCCGAGGCCTGGCTGTCCACTGGCCCCAGCCCCAGGCCTGACCATCTGCGGCTGGTGTGCCACGTCTCCGGCTTCTACCCCAAGCCTGTGCGGGTGACATGGATGCGGGGTGAGCAGGAGCAACAGGGCGCCCAGCGAGGTGATGTCTTGCCCCATGCTGATGGGACATGGTACCATCAGGTGTCCTTGGATGTGAAAGTCAAGGAGACAGCTGGCCTGTCCTGCCGGGTGAGACACAGCAGTCTAAGGGGCCAGGACATGGTCCTCCACTGGGGTGAGAAAGAGCTGGGCCCGGCTGGGAAAGGGGGTGAGTGGTGCTATAGCAGAGCAGGAGCCTAATGAAAAATTTGGGAATCTAGGAAATCTCCACCAAAAGGACAAAATGTGAGTAATCCATGAAATGAAAGATCTGAGGGTGAAGGCCCTGTAAATGTGGGAGGATGCATAGGGTTAGGTGAAGTGTCCATCTCTGAGGAGGGATGGGAGAAGAGAGAGGTGGAAGGGTGGCTGGTAAGGCAGAGGTTTTCAGGAACATAGAGGACCAGGGTGGTGCAGTTCAACCTGGGGTGGATGGGAAATGACACCCTCTGTGCCCAACCCCACAGAGCAGCCCCCCTCAGTGGGCTTGGTCTTCCTGGCAGTTATTGTGCTCCTGGTGTTCCTGGCAGGCCTGGCGTGGTGGCTCTGGAAGCGCTGGTGAGTCTCTGGAGCCCCCTTCCTGCTCTTTTCCACGTGTCTCCCCACCTTTCAGTGTGTCCTCAGCCCTCCTGCCGCCCGCGCCCTTCCCCCCTGAAGCCCTCCCCTCCACCTGCTGCAGAGAGATTCCTCCTCTGTTCCTCCCAGGAAAACACACTGGAGACCTCAGTGCACTGGCTTCCATTTGGAGTGAGAATCCAGGAGCCCATGGACCAAAATATACCTAAACTCAGTTCAGTGGTGATGTCCTCATAATCTTCTGTGTGCAACTTTATCTTTCATTTGTGCTTAATGATTAGTCGACAATAAAAACTAAGTGAAATTTAGCTGGATTTGTTGTTCAACTTCATTTGCAACTTAAATCTCAAAATTGAACTTAGGGTAAAATGAATTCTCAGCAACTTCCACGGTTTGCAAGCATCAAATAGCATTTCCTCCAGTGACAATTCCCTGTTTCACAAATAGAATCAGTGTATTTTTTAAAATTTACTTTTTATTGGTGTTCAATTTGCCAACATATAGAATAAAACCCAGTGCTCATTCCATCAAGTGCCCCCCTCAGTGCCCGTCAACCAGTCACCCCCACCCCCCCGCCCACCTCCCTTTCTACCACCCCACGTTCGTTTCCCAGAGTTAGGAGTCCCTCATGTTCTGTCTCCAGAATCAGTGTATTTTGTAAGAAATTCCACCACCTTAATGTGCACTCTGTCTAATTTATTGCTGCCCTGCAGCCCTTGATCCCTCCTATAGTTTCTTTTCCCTTCTAACTCTTAAGCCTCTTCAGGGCAAAGTCCATGTCTTTTAAACATTTCTACCTTTCCAAACTGTCTCATTTGCATGGAATAAGTTCTCAATAAAAATATGGGTGATTCAGGATGCCTGGGTGGCTCAGTGGTTGGGCAGCTGCCTTTGGTTCAGATTGTGACTCCAGGATCTGGGATCGAGTCCTGATCGAGCTCCCCGTAAGGAGCCTACTTCTCCCTCTGCCTGTGTCTCTGCCTCTCCTCTCTCTCTGTGTGTCTCATGAAAAAAAAAAATCTTTAAAAAATATTGGTGATTTATGCCAAATTTATAGGTTTTTCTTTCCTTTTGGTTAGTGACATGCTCCACATAGACCTCACAAATTTCCTGTTCTTTCTCCTGGATTTACTGCATTGTTGAATCATTACCACTGAACTCATGGCCGCAACCCTGCATCCCAAGTCCGAGAGGGCCTTATGTACACTGGTGTTTTGTTTGTGAGGCGCATCCTACCCTCTTGTGCTTAAGAACACTAGTCATCCCTGTAGCTCTAGCTTCAGGGCCATTTTGAACAATGAAATAACCAAGAAGGAACATGTATATGCAGAAATTGCAGCAGCATGGCCCAACCAGAAATTGGGCCATGAATAAGACACATGCTTACAGTGTAGTAATTAAAACAGGAAGGCAGAGAGGCCACTGGTTCTGCCTCAACTGGGAACACGTGTGATGGGTGACATATGTTGGGCCAATCTAAGTACCATGAACATGGTGAGCATGTGTGTCTGGGGCTACAAATCAATGTCTGCAGGTATGTCAATCAGCACAGACTCTGAATAATGAAGATAGATCCTTTGTGAGTAATGACCCTCATGGCAGTGCGAGTGGAGACATCCATGGCTAGACTTCAGTTATTTTAGGTTTCACTAATTAACTCAAACCATTCTCAAGCCCTGACCATGCAGCAGGGATACTTTGAGTGTCAAGGAGTAGGGGAGGAAGAAGTCATCACTGTTTTTGGAGCTTGAAAGTTTTGCTTTCCTGCCTTGATTATGGTTTTCATTGTTTCTATCCAGTTAGTACAGCTTCTTATTTTAATTGAACAAGGGAAAAAGCACTTTGTTCTACTTTGTTTAGGGGTCGAGGAGGGGCTCTGGGGAGGAGAGCATCCAGAGGGACCAAGTGTAAACAGCCACTGCTGCACATGAGGATATTTCTGGAAAATGACATTGAGATGGGAGAGGTGGCAAAGGTGAAAAGACAGGAAGGGGGGAGAGCAAATCATGGGACTTCCACAATCTTCTCACCTGGATCAGACTGTGCGGCTGCTTCTCTATGTTCCAGGCTTATCATCCTTGCATGACTGTCATGTGGTTTTTGGTTAGTTGACTCCAACCTCATGGATATCCCTGGGCTCTCATCAGCCTGAAGCCATCAGGAGAAAGCATCCTTGACAATGAAACAGGCTGAAGGATGGACAAGAGGTAACCTCCAGTTCAGGCCAATAATCAGACAGGTGTCACTTGTCCTGACCCAGAGTGATGGTTCAGATCAAGTCACCTGCTCCAGCTGGCGCAGATCATACAAAGCCTGATTTTTGTCACAAATCGAGAAAAATGAGATGCTCTCTCTTTGCCTGGATATTAAGGTTTTATGTATAAAACATGAAACAACTACTGTCCATTTTTCAGCACCAGAGAAGCAAGTCTGAGGATGAAGTCTGCCTGCAAGAAGGCAGAGAAGTTGTATATGTGAAATTTACCAAGAAGGTAGATCCCAAGTGTTCTCACCACAAGAAAGATAAAGAAAGGAAAAGAAAGAAGAGGGTTGGGATGGAAGAGCTAAGATGGCAGAGTAATAGAATGGTCTAGGGCTTGCTTCATCCCATGAACATAGCTGTATAAATATCAAATCATTCTGAATACCCATGAAATCAATCTGATGACCGAACAAACTGCACAACTAGAGGGAGAGAAGATGCCACATCATGAAAGGTAGGATGGGTGGAATTGTGGTTTGGGGAAGAAACAGATCACAGGTGTGGTGGATGGGAGGAAGCCGTGGTCACAAACAGAGAAGAGGGAAAGAGAGGAGAAGAGAGAGTGCAGAGCCTGCAGGGGATCACAGAAAGAGAACACTTCCCTGCCGCCATTGTCTGGGAAAAGGAGTGGGGCTGATTTTCATGAGTTGCTACAATCAGTGGGGCTTAAAGAGTAGAGCCTTAGATTCCCACTACTGGCCAGGGTAGAGTTGGTGGGCACTACAATGCTCCTATGATAAAGGAAGGCAGAAGCCTGGGGGCAGACAACATGATCTGAGGATTCCCTGGGATACACAGGAGAGATGCTTAGCCCTTCTTGGAGCATATCTGGGAGAGGTGGTACTGAATCACCAGGGACACAAAAGCCAAGGGAGATCACCATTACCTTTCCCCACATCAGAGCATGGTACAGACACTTGCAGAGGGTGCCCTACCTGGACACCAGCTATTTGCTGCCCTTCAGTCCAAACCATAAGCCCCTGTGCTTTGGTGTGACTGCTGTTCTGGAACAAATCTGCACCAGTTGCATCCTGGCGAGACCTTCCCCAAGGACCAGTGGGAGCCTGCACCATGCCACCCTAAAGTTTGCTTTAAAGCTCAGCCAGACTGGTTGAGTTAGGACACAGGGGGCACTTTCCTGTTGGGTAAAAGATGGTTTAGACACAGACAGGGTGAAGGAAGGGATCTGAGGGACACCTGGGACACATGAGGGCAGATTGTTCACTCTTCTGGGTATGCATTCTTCAGGGAAATATTACAGGATCTCCCGTCTATGGATGAGGAAGTGGGCTGGCACCACTTCCCTCTCTTGCCCTTCAGCATAAGCTAAATTCAGTGAGCAGACAAGGATAACAGTGGTAGCCTAAACCACTTCACCAATCCCTCCCCCTGAGCTCTGCAGGTGCTGATTTTCAGACAAGTGTGCCCAAGAACCAGGGTAGGGAGCCCTCCCTAAAAGACCAGCAGTAACCACAACATGCATCACATCTACCAACCAGAGACTTCTGCAAAGCTTCATTTCTGGTGAAAGTTACATCAGGTCTCATTTAACAAGCAGACCAGGGCACACCTAGTTAAAACTCACCACACTCTGAGAAGCTGCAAACACTCCTCGCTGCAGCCTAGGAGATCTTCTGTAGATGACTGACCTGAGGGAAAGGGCAGCCAAAACACAGAAGCAGAGTGCACACAGCACAAGAGATACTTCCTGAAGCTCCAGGCCCTGGACAGTATAAGATCTATTAATACTAATGCCATTACTCTCAGGAATAGGAAACACAATAGGCTTTCATAACACAGAGAAGAAGACAGAGACCTAGACAAATTGTCAAAATGGAGGAATTCATCCCAAAAAGAAGAACAAAAAAAAAAAGTCACAGCTAGGGAATAACTGAAACAGATAAATAATATGTCTGATCCAGAATTTAAAGTAACAATCTTAAGGATACTAGGTGGGCTTGAGAAAAACACAGAAGACACCAGGAAGTCTCTTACATTAGAGATAAAAGACTTGAAAACTGGTAGGGCTGAAATAAAAATGCTATAACTGAGATTTAAAACTGACTGGATGTAATGATCACAGGGATGGAAGAAGCAGAGGGATGACAAAGTGATAAAGAAGATAAAGTTATGTAAAATATTGAAGCTGAAAACAAAGGGAAAGAAAAACAATGGTTCAGAAATGTAAACTTAGGGAACTCAGTGGCTCCATAAAACACAGTGACATTCACGTCATAGCAGTCCCAGAAAAAGAGAGGGAAAAGGGGGGGCAGAAGATTTATTTGAGCAAATTAAAGCTGAAAATTTCCCTAATCTGGGGAAGGAGACAGATATCCAAATCCAGGAGGCACAGGGAACCCCCATCAAAATCACCCAAAGCAGGATAACACCAAGATATATCATAGTTAAATTTGAAAAACATAGAGGTAAAGAAAAAATCCTAACAGCAACAAGAAAAAGAAGTCCCTAACTTACGAGGGAAGACAAATAAGGATAGCAACAGATCTTTCCATGGAAACGTAGCACACTGGAAGAGGGTGGCATTAAATATTCAACATCCTGAATGGGAAAAATCTGCAGCCAAGAATACTCGATCCAGCAAGGCTGTCTTTCAGAATAGAAGGAGAGATGAAGCGTTTCCCAGACAGAAAGGAGAGAAAATGAATGGGAGATATCAGAGAGGGAGACAGAACATGAGAGACTCCTAACTCTGGGAAATGAACAAGGGATAGTGGAAGGGGAGGTGGGTGGGAGGTGGGGTGACTGGGTGATGGGCACTGAGGGGGGCACTTGATGGGATGAGCACTGGGTGTTATGCTATATGTTGGCAAATTGAACTCCAATAAAAAAAAAAGGATGGGAAAATTCTTCAAATATTTGACCATAATGGTATAGTTTTATATTGGATTCCAAACTTAAACGTGGATGGGTACTTGTCATTTAGTTGTGAAATCCACCAACTTGCCTGAATACAGCCTTTTCACATTTAGGCAGTAAACTGTTTGATACTGAGATTTGAGCCAATGTTTTATAATAAATTGTATTGATAAATATGTTAAAAAAAGTGTTTCCCAGACAAACAAAAAGTAAAGGAGTCTGTGACCACAAAGGCAGCCCTGCAAGAAATATTAAAGGGAACTCCTTGACTGAGAAAGAAAGACCAACAGTGACAAATACTAGAAAGAAGCAGAGAAAATCTCCAGAAACAATGACAAAACTAGTAATAAAATGGCACTAGATTCATATCTATTAACAATCTCTCTGAATGTAAATGGACTAAATGCTTCAGTCAAAAGACATAGGGTGTCAGAAGGGATGAAAAAACAGGACTCATCTATATGCTGCGAAAGAGAGATTCATTTTAGACCTAAATACACCTGCAGATTGACAGGGAGGGGATGGAGAACCATCTATTATACTAATGAACATCAAAAGAGAGCAGGAGTAGCCATATATCAGTTTATCAGATAAACGAATATTTATTTTATTTTATTTTTTTAATTTGTTTTTTATTGGTGTTCAATTTGCCAACATATAGAATAACACCCAGTGCTCATCCCATCAAGTGCCCCCCTCAGTGCCCGTCTAAACTAAAATTTAAAACAAGGCCTATAACAAGAGATGAAGAAGGGCACTATAACATAGCAAAGGTGGTCAAATACATCATCATATGATCATCATATGACCTTAACCTTTTTGTACTTCTCAAGGCCCGATTTGTGACCTGGTTTGTGATCTATTCTAGAGGTTGTCCCGTGTGCAGCCCAAAGGAATGTGTATTCTACTGCTTTAGGATGAAATTTTCTGAATATGTCTGTTAAGTCCATCTGGGCCAGTGTGTCAATCAAAGCCATTATTTCCTTCTTGATTTCTGCTTAGATGATCTGTCCATTGCTGTAAGTGAGGTGTTGAAGCTCCCTACTATTATTGTATTATTATAAATCTGTTCCTGTAATTTTGTTATTAATTCTTTTGCATATTATGTGCTCCCAATTTGGGGGCATAAATATTTACAATTGTTAGATCTTCTTGTTAGATCTAACAAGGCGGTCATAAAGGACACTTTTCACTACAGCGGTTAAACTGAAGGTTGCTGGAGGGGAGGTGCGCGGGGATGGGTTAAATGGGCGGTGGGTATTAGGGAGGGTGCTTGTTATAGCGGGAACTGGGTGTTGTATGTAACTGATGAACCACAAACTACTACTCTTGAAACTACTACTACTACTACTACTAATTCTAGAAACATATAAATCACCAAATCTGAAACAGGAAGAAATACAAAACTTGAACAGATGGAAAACCAGCAAAAAAATTGAATCGCTAATCAAAAATCTCCCAACAAAAAATGTCCGGGCTCAGATGGCTTCCCATAGGAATTCTACTAAATATATACTTAGCTATTATTAAATTTTTATTTGAATTTTATTTAGCACATAATGTAATATTGGTTTCAGGCATAGAATGCAGTGATTTATCACTTAGATACAACACGCAGTGCTCATGACAAATGCCTCCTTTAATACCCATCCCCCCCACCTAGCCCGTCCCCCAACCACTGCCTTCATTAACTCTCAGGTGCTCTCCAACATTAGAGCCTCTGTTTTTTTTGGTATATTTTTTTTGTTGCAGTTCGATTTGCCAACATAATATAACACCCGGTGCTCATCCCGTCAAATGCCCCCTGAAGTGCCATTCTCACTGGTGTGAGGTAGGATCTCATTGTGGTTTTGATTTGTATTTCCCTGATGGCCAGTGATGCGGAGCATTTTCTCATGTGCTTGTTGGCCATGTCTATGTCTTTCTCGGTGAGATTTCTCTTCATGTCTTTTGCCCATTTCATGATTGGATTTTCCTTTCTTTGCTGTTGAGTTTGATAAGTTCTTTATAGATCTTGGATACTAGCCTTATATCTGATACATCATCTGCAAATATCCTCTCCCATTCTGTAGGTTGTCTTGTAGTTTTGTTGACTGTTTCTTTTGCTGTGCAGAAGCTTTTTATTTTGGTGAAGTCCCAATAGTTCATTTTTGCTTTTGTTTCACTCCCCTTCATGGATGTATCTTGCAAGAAGTCACTGTGGCCAAGTTCAAAAAGGGTGTTGCCCATGTTCTCCTCTAGGATTTTAATGGATTCTTGTCTCACATTTAGATCTTTCATCCATTTGAGTTTATCTTTGTGTCTGGTGTAAGAGAATGGTCCACTTTCATTCTTCTGCATGTGGATGTCCAATTTTCCCAGCACCCTTTATTGAAGAGACTGTCCTTTTTCCAGTAGATAGTCTTTCCTGCTTTGTTGAATATTAGTAGACCATAGAGATGAGGGCCCATATCTGGATTCTCTATTCTGTTCCATTGATCTATGTGTCTGTTTTTGTGCCAGTACTACACTGTCTTGATGAACACAGCTTTGTAGTCCACTTGAAATCTGGCATTGTGATGTCCTCAGCTCTGGTTTTCTTTTTCAATATTCCCCTGGCTATTCGGGGTCTTTTCTGTTCCCACACAAATCTTAAGATCATTTGTTACAACTCTCTGAAGAAAGTCCATGGTATTTTTTTAAAAGATTTTATTTATTTATTCATGAGAGACACAGAGACAGAGAGAGAGAGAGAGAGAGAGAGAGAGAGAGAGAGGGAGAGGCAGAGACACAGGCAGAGTGAGAAGCAGGCTCCATGCAGGGAGCTTGATGTGGGACTCGGTCCCGGATCTCCAGGATCATGCTCCAGGCCAAAGGTAGTGCTAAACCACTGAGCCACCTGGGCTGCCCTCCATGATATTTTGATACAGATTGCATTGAATATGTACATTGCCCTGGGTAGCATTGACATTTTCACAATATTAATTCTTCCAATCCATGAGCATGGAATATTTTTCCCTCTCTTTGTGTCTTCCTCAATTTCTTTCAGAAGTGTTCTGTAGTTTTTAGGGTATAGATCCTTTACCTTTTTGGTTAGGTTTATTCCTAGTTATCTTATGCTTTTGGGTGCAATTGTAAATGGGATTGACTCCTTCATTTCTCTTTCTTCAGTCTCATTGTTAGTGTATAGAAATGCCACTGACTTCTGGGCATTGATTTTGTATCCTGCCACACTGCTGAATTGCTGGATGACTTCTAGCGGTCTTGGTCTTGGGGTGGAGTCTTTTGGGTTTTCTATGTACAGAATCATGTCATCTGTGAAGACAGAGGGTTTGACTTCTTCTTTGCCAGTTTGAATGCCTTTTATTTCTTTTTGTTGTCTGATTGCTGAGGCTTGGACTTCTAGTATTATGGTGAATAGCAGTCGTGAGAGTGGACATCCCTGTCATGTTCCTGATCTTAGGGGAAAGGCTCCCAGTGTTTCCCCATTGAGAAGGATATTTGCTGTGGGCTCTTCATAGATGATTTTTAAGATTCTGAGGAATGTTCCCTCTATCCCTTCACTCTGAAGAGTTTTGATCAGGAATGGATGCTATATTTTGTCAAATGCTTTCTCTGCATCTATTGAGAGGATCATATGGTTCTTGTTTTTTCTCTTGTTGATGTGATCTATCATGTTGATTGTTTTATGACTGTTGAAGGAGCTGTGCATCCCGGGGATAAATCCCACTTGGTCATGCTGAATAATTTTCTTAATGTACTGTTGGATCCTATTGGCTAGTATCTTGTTGAGAATTTTTGCATCTGTGTTCATCAGGGATGTTGGTCTATAATTCTCCTTTTTGGTGGGGTCTTTGTCTGGTTTTGGAATCAAGGTGATGCTGGCCTCATAGAACGAGTTTGGAAGTATTCTGTCCCTTTCTATACTTCGGAACAGCTTTAGTAGAATATGTATTATTTCTTTAAACATTTGATAGAATACCCCTGGGAAGCCATCTGGACCTGGACTTTTGTGTCTTGGGAGGTGTTTGATGACTGCTTCAATTTCCTCCCTGGTTATTGGCCTGTTCAGGTTTTCTATTTCTTCCTGTTCCAGTTTTGGTAATTTGTGGTTTTCCAAAAATGCATCCATTTCCTCTAGACTGCCTAATTAATTGCCCATAGCTGCTCATAATACGTTTTTAAAATTGTTTGTACTTCCTTGGTTGTGATCTCTCCTCTTTCATTCATGATTTTATTAATTTGAGTCTTTTTTCTTTTTAATAAGACTGCTAATGGTTTATCTATTTTATTAATTCTTTCAAAGAACCAACTCCTGGTTTTGTTGATCTTTTCTACAGTTCTTTTGGTCTCTATTTCATTGAGTTCTGCTAAAATCTTTATTAACTCTCTTCTTCTTCTGCTGGGTGTAGGTTTTATTTGGTGTTCTTTCTCCAGTCCTTTAGGTGTAAGATTAGCTTGTGTATTTGAGTTTTTCCAGTTTTTTGAGGGAGGCTTGTATTGTGATATATTTCCCTCTTAGGACAGCTTTAGCTGTATCCCAAAGATTTTGAACAGTTGTATCTTCATTTTCATTAGTTTCCATGAATCTTTTTAACTCTTCTCTAATTTCCTGGTTGACCCTTTCATCTTTTAGTAGGATTCTCTTTAACCTCCACTAGAGGTTTCTTCCAAATTTCTTCTTGTGGTTTAGTTCTAGTTTCAAGGCATTGTGGTCTGAAAATATGCAGAGGATGATCCAAATCTTTTGGTTGGTTGAGACCTGATTTGTGACCCAGTATGTGGTGTATTCTGGAGAAAGTTCTGTGTGCACTTGAGAAGAATGTGTATTCAGTTGCGTTTGGACGTAAAGTTCTGTAAATGTCTGTGAAATCCATCTGGTCTAGTGTATCATTTAAAGCTCTTGTTTCTCTGGTGATGTTGTGCTTAGAAGATCTGTCATTTGCAGAAAGAGCTCTGTTAGAGTCTCCTACTATTAGTGTATTATTATCTAAGTATGTCTTTACTTTGGTTACTGATTGATATACTTGGCAGCTCCCACATTAGGGGCATAAATATTCATGATTGTTGGGTCATATTTTTGGATAGACACTTTAAGTATGATATAGTGTCCCTTTCCATCTTTTACTATAGTCTTTGGGATAAATCTTAATTTATCTAATATGAGGATGGCTACCCTTGCTTTCTTTGGAGGACCATTTGAGAGGTAAATGGTTCTCCAACCTTTCATTTTCAGGCTGGAGGCGTCCTTAGGTCTAAAATGAGCCTTTTGTAGACAGCAAATAGATGGGTCTTGCTTTTTTATCCAGTCTGAAACCCTGCGCCTTTTGATGGGATCATTAAGCCCATTCATGTTCAGAGTAACTATTGAAAGAAATGAATTTAGTGTCCTCGTAATACCTATTTAGTCCCTGTTTTTGTGGATTATTTCTTTGGGCTACCTCTTTCTTTTACAGGGTCCCCATTAATATGTCTTGCAGAGCTTGTTTGGTGATCACATATTATTTCAGTTTCTGCCTATCTTGGAAGCTCTTGATGTCTCCTTCTATTCTGAATGAGAGCCTCGCTGGGTAACGTATTCTTGGCTGCATGTTCTTCTCATTTAGGACCCTGACTATATCCTGCCAGCCCTTTCTGGCCTGACACGTCTCTGTGAAGAGGTCTTCTGTTAATCTAATATTTCTTCCCATATACGTTAGGGATCGCTTGTCTCTTGCTGCTTTAATGATTTCCTCTTTATCTTTGGAATTTGCAAGATTCACTATTATATGTTGAGGTGTTGAATGGTTTTTATTGATTTTGGAGGTCATATTCTCTATCTCCTGGATCTGATTGCCTGGATCTGAATTTACCTCCCCAAATTAAGGAAGTTCTCAGCTATGATTTGTTCAAATACACTTTCTGGTCCTCTGTCCCTGTTGGAGTTTTCTGGAACCCCAATTATACGTAGATTTTTCCTTTTGAGGCTATCATTTACTTCCCTTAATCTTTCCTCATGGTCTTTTAATAAATTTTCTCTTTTTTTCCTCAGCTTCCTTCCTTGACATCAACTTATCTTCTATGTCACTCTTTCTTCCACCTCACTAACCCTAGCAGTTAGGACCTCCAATTTGGATTGCATCTCATTTAATTGATTTTTAATTTTGGCCTGATTAGATCTAAATTCTGCATTCATGATATCCCTTGATTCCTTTATGCTTTTTTTCCAGAGGCACCAGTAGCTTTATAATTGTGCTTCTGAATTGGCTTTCTGACATCGAATTGAAATCCATATTCTGTAACTCTGTGGCAGAGAGTACTGTTTCTCCTTCTTTCTTTTGTGGTGAGTTCTTCTTTCTACTCATTTTGCTCAGTGCAGAGTGGCTGTATGACCGAGCTGAGTCAAGAATATCAACCACAACATAAGTAAATTTTACCCTAGATGATTCTGACTAGGTCAGAGACCTGATATTGAAAACAAAGATCAGAATGAAATAAAACAAAAGTACCACTAAAGTGAAAAACACATTTTAAAACAAAGTAGTTAGTAATAAAAGGCCACAAATACCAAAGAAGAATAAAAAAAAGAAAAAAGATACAAGAAGAGAAAAAAGCAAAAGTTAAGAAGAAAAAAGAAAAAAGAAAGAGTAGAAAAAGTGGGGGGGGGACTGGGAGATGGTGGTGGTGAAGGATTTGTAGTGGAGGAAGAATGTAGTCTACCTGAGGGGTCCTAGAGGGTGATCCTCTTGGTTCCGAGTGTATTAAGGTCTGTATGTTAGAAGATGCTCAAATTTATATAAACCAGAAATACTTGTAGAGAGCCCCAACATTGACCACAAAAACATAAACGAGATAAAAGAGGGGGGCAGTATGGGAATGAAGAGAGAATATAATCTCACAGAATGAACCAGCACAGTGTTGTACTTGGTTCTGGGTGCATGCTGGTCATGTTTTAGAAGGTATTACCTTCTGCCATTGGAGAACAAAATGAGACACAGAGAACAAAAAACGCAAAACAAAAAAGTATATCTTGTGTATCTCCAAAACTGAATTGAGTATGTTGAAGGCAATCTAGAAGTGGAAAATATATCTAGGACCCATAATTGTAGATATGTGAAAGTCAAAAAGGAAGAAACTTAAAAATGAAGGGTGGTAAAATATTGTAGTGGGAATAGAGAAAAGGTGGGAAAAGAGAAAAAAATTAGAAATTTATAGTCTGATATAAAAACGAGTTGTACTGGAAAAAGGGGAAAAAGTTGAAGGGGCACCCTCTGGTTCTATATACTGTAAATTGCTCGACTTCCCCTGGAGCTTCCCAGGGCTGTTTGGTCAAGAACTTACTCTTCCTCTGTCCTTCCAGCTGGCCTTCTGGAGGATGAGCTGCTGTCTGATTCTCAGGTACATGCACCTGGGTGAGCTGCCCCGCCCCCTGCCAGGTGCCGGGCTCAGTGGGAGCTGTGTATCCCGGGAGACCTCTGTTCCCCTCCCAGGCACAGGGTGACACCAGGACGAACAACCACACTGGCGTCGGCCAGCTCTTCAGCCCTAGAGTCAGCTCCTGCAGTAACTCCCGCAGCTCCCAGTCGGCACTGGCCTGGATGCTCCCGGGGCAGCGGGGGGCGCTGACCTGCACAAATGGGGGGTTCCTGGGGGCAGGAGCATCCTCACTGTCCTGTGCCCTCCCCCATCCCCTGGGGGCACCTGGTGGCAGGAGGGTCCCCCAACCTGGTGGGAGGGCAGGATCCTGGGCTGTGTCCCCCAGCGCCCTGGGATCCGGGACCTGTGCTGCTGGAATCGTGCTCCCGAAGGCAGCAGGGCACAGCCTCTCCCCCCGGACTCCCCCCCACAGCTTCCCCCCAAGGCCCCCCTGGTGTGCGCTCCAGCCCTTACCCAGACCAGCTGCGGTGTGGGTGTGCTCCCTCTGGGCGCCCCTCCTCTAACAGGTACCCCGGGGACTGGAGGTGACCCCCCCCCTGCGGTCCCGCCCGAGTTCCCTGATGAGCACCTTTCCTTCCAGGAAGAATCCAGTGCAAAGTTAAAGTTCCCGCCTCTCCAGGGTGGGACTCTCCTGTCCCCTCGGCCCCGCCCCCTCGGCCCGGCTCTTCATGCCCCACCCCCACTTGATTCTTTTTTGTCTTATTTTTTTCCACCTTCCCACCTTGTTAGAAGCGAAAAGCCTTCTCTCTGTAGCATCTGTCTGTTCTCTCTACATCTCAGGTCGGATTTGCAGGTGCTCAGGATGGTGTAAAAGTCATCCAGGTGAGCTGGGGGCCAGGTGCGGTGAGGACCCTGCTCCTGCGCCAGCTTGCCCCGCCCTCCACGTTCCAGTCTCTGATGGTCTGTTTTCCTCTTTCCCTTCATTTCCCCCCTTATCATATGTTCATCTATTTTGTCTCTTAAATTTCACGCCTGACCGAGTTCATACGATGTTTGTCTTTCTCTGACGGACTTATCCCACTTAGTATGACACCCTCCAGCTCCATCTACCTTGCTGCAAATGGCAAGATTCCATTCTTTTGATGGCTGAGTAAAGTCCCTGGTATCTACAGCACATCTTCTTTATCCATTGATCATTGATGGACATCTGGGCTCTCTCCAGAGTTGGTAATGCTGCAGTAAGCTTTGGGGTGCCTGTACCCCTTTGATTCTGTGTTTTTGCACCCTTTGGGTAAGTACCTCGTAGTGAAACTGCTGGATCACAGGGCAGCTCTATTTTGAACTTCGTGAGCGATCTCCAGAGTGTCCCTACCAGTTTGCATCCACACCAACAGGGCTGGAGGGCTCCCCTTTCTCCGCATCCTTACCAAAGGCAGGGTTTCTTGTGTTGTTGACTTTAGCCATTCTGACAAGTGCGAGGTGGTTCTCATCATGGTTTTGATGTGTATTTCCCTGACGTTGAGCATCTTTCTATGTGTCTGTTAGCCATCTGGGGTTCTTCTTTGGAAAAATGTCTACTTAGGTCTTTCACCCGTTCCATAACTGGATTATTAGTTTTTTTGAATGTTGCATTAATAAATTCTTTATAGATTTATTTATTTATTTATTTATTTATTTATTTATTTATTTATTATTTATTGGAGTTCAATTTGCCAACATTTAGCATAACACCCAGTGCTCATCCCACCAAGTGCCCCCCTCAGTGCCCGTCACCCAGTCACCCCAACCCCCCGCCCACCTCCCTTTCCACCACCCCTTGTTCATTTCCCAGAGTTAGGTGTCTCTCATGTTTTGTCACCCTCACTGATATTTTCACTCATTTTCTCTCCTTTCCCTTTATTCCCTCTCACTAATTTTTATATTCCCCAAATGAATGAGACCATACAATGTTTGTCCTTTTCCGATTGACTTACTTCACTCAGCATCATACCCTCCAGTTCCATCCACGTCGAAGCAAATGGTAGGTATTTGTAGATTTTTTTTTATAGATTTTGGATAGTGACCCTTAATCAGATATGTCATTTGCAAATATCTTCCATTCTGAGGGTTGTCTTGTAGTTTTGTGGTTTCCTTCACTGTGCAGAAGCTTTTTATTTTTATGAAATCCCAGTAGTTCATTTTCAATTTTCTTTTGCCTTCAGTGATATGTGTAGTAAGAAGTTGCTGTGGTCCAGATCACCGAGATTGCCACCTGTGTTATCCTCTAGGATTTTGATGATTTCTGATCTACATTCAGTTATTTCATCCATTTTAAATTTATTGTCATCTATGCATAAGAAAGTCACCTGGATGGACAGTTCTGCATGTGGCTGTCCAATTTTCCCAGCATCATTTGTTAAAGACACTATTTTCCCATTGGATATTCTTTCCTCCTTTGTCAAATATTAATTGACCACATAACTGTGGTTCCATTTCTGGGTTCCTGGTTCTGTTCCTTCGACCCATGTGTCTGTTTTTGTGCCAGTACCATACTGTCTTGATCACTATGGCATTGTAATAGAGCTTGAAATCTGGAATTGGGATGTCTCCATTTTTTTCAGGATTTTTCAGGATAACTTTGGCTATTTTGAGTCTTTTGTGATTTCAAAAATTTTGTCTTTTGTGATTTCAAAAATATTCGTTTTTGCTTTATGAAAAATGCTGGTGGTATTTAGAAACGGATTGCATTAAATGTGAAGATTACTTTGGGTGGTGTAGACATTTTAATAATTTTTGTTATTCCAATCCATGAGCATGCAATGTTTTTCTATTTCTTTGTGCTCTCTTTAATTTCATTCAGAAGTGTTCTGTAGTTGTCAGAGTACAGATCCTCTACTCCTTCAGTTATGTTTATTCCTAGGTATATCTTATGCTTTTGGTGCAATTGTAAATGGGATTTACTCCATGATTTCTTTTTCTGCTGCTTCATTATTGCTGTATAGAAATGCAAAAGGTTTCTTTCTTATATTTAAATTCAATTAACCAACATATAGAGCATCATTAATTTCAGACCCAGTAGAATTCAGCAATTCTTCAATCGCATTTAACACCCAGGGCCCAACACATCACATGCCCTCCTTAATGTCCATGATCCAGTTACCCCATCCGTTCACCCACACCCCTCCAGAAACCATCAGTTTCTTTCCAATAGTTTAAGAGTCTGTTATTGTTTCTTTACCTCTCTGATTTCTTCCCATTCTGTTTGTCCCTCCCATCCTGTATGATCCTCTGCACTGTTTCTTATATTCCTCATATGGGTGAAACTGAATGATAATTTTCTTTCTGGGATTGACTTACTCCCCTCAGCATAATATCCTCCAATTCCATCCATGCCGATGTAAATGGTAAGATTTCATCCTTTCTGATGGCTGAGTAATATTCCATTGTATATACATCACATCACCTGTCAAAGGACATCATGGCTCCTTCCGCAGTTTGGCTATTCTGGACATTACTGCTGTGAACATCCGAAGGTGCCCCTTCAGATCACTCCACTTGTATCTTTGGAGTAAATACACCATAGTGCAATTGCTGGGTCATAGTGTAGCTCTATTTTTAGCTTCTTGACGGGCCTCTATATTGTTTTCCAGAGTGGATGCACCAGCTTGCATTCCCACCAACAATGTAAGAAGGTTCCCCATTCTCTGCACCCTCACCACTACCTGGTATTTCCTGATTTGTTAATTCCAGCCATTCTGACCAGTGTGAGGTGATATCTCATTGTGGTTTTGATTTGAGTTTCCCTGACACCAAGGGATGTGGAACATTTTTTCAGGTGTCTGTTGACCATTTGTAGGTCTTCTTGAAGAATTGTCTGTTCATATCTTCTGCCCATTTCTTAACTGAATTATTTGTTTTTGGGGTGTTGAATTTGATATGTTCTTTGTCGACCTTGGATACTAGCCCTTTATAGGATGTCATTTGCAGATATTTTCTCCTGTTATATAGGTTGCCTCTTAGTTTTGTTGACTATTTCCTTTGTTGTGCAAAAATTTTAATCTTGATGAGTCCCAAAAGTTCATTTTTGATTTTGTTTTCCTTGCCTTTGGAGATGTGTCTAGCAAGAAGCTGCTGTGCCTGAGGTCGAAGACATTGTTGCATATGTTGTCCTCTAGGATTTTGATGGATTCCTCTCTCACATTGAGGTCTTTCACCATTTTGAGTTTATCTGTGTATGGTATAAGAAAATGGTCCAGTTTCATGTTTCTACATGTGGCTGCCCAATTTTCCCAACACCATTTATTGAAGAGATTGTCTTTTTCCATTGGATAGTCTTTCCTCCCTTGTCAAATATTAGTCGACCATAGAGTTGAGGGTACATTTCTGTGTTCTCTATTCTGTTCTATTGATCTATGTGTTGGTTTTTGTAACAATACCTACTGTCTTGATGATCACAGCTTTGTAATAGCGCTTGAGGTCTGGCATTGTGATGCCCCCAGCTTTAGTTTTCTTTTTCAACATTCCTCTGGCTATCTGGGGGCATTTTCTTATTTCATACAAATTTTTAGGATTATTTGTTCCAGCTCTGTGAAAAATGTCAATGGGATTTTGATAGGGATTGTACTGGGTGTGTAAATTGCTCTGGGTAGCATAGACATTTTAGCAATATTTGTTCTTCCAATCCATGAGCATGAATGTTTTTCTATCTCTTTGTGTCTTCCTCAATTGCTTTCAGAAATGTCCTGTAGTTTTTAGAGTATAGATCCTTTATCTCTTTGGTTAGGTTGATTTCTAGGTATCTTATGGTTTTTGGCACAACTATAAATGGGATCCAGTCCTTAATTTCTCTTTCTTCAGTCTCATTGTTAGTGTATAGAAATGCCACTGACTTCTGGGCATTGATTTTGTATCATGCCACACTGCTGAATTGCTTTATGAGTTCCAGCATGAATCTTAGGGTGGAGTCTTTTGGGTTTTCTATGTACAGTATCATGTCATCTGTGAAGAGGGAGAGTTTGACGTCTTCTTTGACAATTTGAATGCCTTTTATTTCTTTTGTTGCTCGATTGCTGAGGCTAGGACTTCTAGTACTATGTTGAATAGCGATGGTGAGAGTGGACATCCTGTCATGTTCCTGACCTTAGGGGAAAAGGTCTCAGTTTTTCTCCACTGAGAATGATATTTGCTGTGGGCTTTTCATATATTGTTTCAAAGTATTGTTGTATGAAAATATGTATGGAATGACCCCAGTCCTTTGGTACTAGTTGAGACCTGATTTGTGACCCAGTATGTGATCTAGTCTGGAGAATGTTCCATGTGCACTTGAGAAGAATGTGTATTCTGTTGTTTTAGGATGAAATGCTCTGACTATATCTGTGAAGTCTATCTGGTCCAGTGTGTCATTCAAAGCCCTTGTTTTCTTGTTGATCTGCTTAGATGTTCTGTCCATTGCTGTGAGTGTGATGTTAAAGTCCCTCTACTATGGCAGCCCAGTGGCTCAGTGGTTTAGTGCTGCCTTCAGCTGACGGCCTGATCCTGGAGACCCGGGATCAAATCAAATCCCATGTCGGGCTCCCTGTATGGAGCCTGCTTCTCCCTCTTCCTGTGTCTCTGCCTCTCTCTCTCTCTCTCTCTCTGTCTCTCATGGATAAATAAATAAAATCTAAAAAAAGAAAACACATCTAAAGTACATAGCCAGGCCCTGGCAAATAGTAATCACTCAGGAAATTAAAGTCCCTCTACTATTATATTAGGATCAATGTGTTTCTTTAATTTTGTTATTAATTGGTTTATATAATTAGTTGCTCCCAAGTTAGGAGCATGAATATTTATAATTGTTAGATATTCTTGTTAGACCTTTTATTTTATTTATTTATTTATTTATTTATTTTTTTTTTAAAAGATTTTTATTTATTTTTTATTTTTATTTATTTATGATAGTCACAGAGAGAGAGAGAGAGAGGCAGAGACATAGGCAGAGGGAGAAGCAGGCTCCATGCACCGGGAGCCCGACGTGGGACTCGATCCCGGGTCTCCCGGATCGCGCCCTGGGCCAAAGGCAAGCGCCAAACCACTGCGCCACCCAGGGATCCCTTGTTAGACCTTTTAATTATGATATAGTGTTCCTCTTCATCTCTTTTTATAGTCGTTGGTTTAGAATCTAGTTTGCCTGATATAAGGATTGTTACTCCAGCTTTCTTTTGTTGTCCTTTAGCATACAAATCTGGAGGTGTCTTTGGGTCTAAAATGAATCTCTTGTGGACAGCATACAGATGGATCTTGCTTTTTTAACCCAGTCTGATACCCTGTGTCTTTTGAGTGTAGCATTTAGTCCATTTACATTCAGAGTAACTATTAAAATATATGATTTTAGTGTCATTGTATTCCCTGTAAAGTAACTATTTCTGTAAATTGTCTCTGTTTCTTTCTGGTCTGTTACTTTTGGGCTCTCTCTTTGCTTACAGGATCCCCTTTAATATTTGTTGCAGGGCTGGTTTAATGATCACAAATTATTTTTAGTTTCTGTTTTTCCTGGAACTCTTCATCTCTCCTTCCATGCTGATTGAAAGCCTTGTAGATAAAGTATTTTTGGCTGCATGTTTTTCTCATTTAGTATCTTAAATATATCACCCCAGTCCTCTCTTGCCATGCAGGTTTCTGTCGATAAATCTGCTTACAGTCTAATGTTTCTTCCCATATAGATAGATTAAGGACTTCTTGTCTCAAGCTGCTTTCAGGATTTCTCTTTATCTCTGAAATTTGCCAGCTTAACTACTATATGGCAAGGTGTTGACATATTTTTATTGATATTGAAGGGAGTTCTCTGTGCCTTTTGGAGTTGAATACCTGTTTCCTTCCCCAGATTAGTGAAGTTCTAAGCTATAATTTGCGCAAGTGTATCTTCTGTCCCTCTTTCTCTCTTTCTTCTTCCTCTGGGACCCCAATTATTCTAATAGTTTTGCTTTATGGTACCACTGATTTCTTGAAGCATTCCTTTATGATCCAGTAGTTGCTTTTCTCTCTTTTCCTCAACTTCCTTACTTTCCATCATTTTGTTTTCTATGTCACTGACTCTCTTTTCTGCCTCATTTACCCAAGCCATTAGAGCAACCATTTTATATTGCATCTCAGTTAAAGTATTTTTAATTTCAGCCTGATTAAATTTTAGTTATTTTATTTCTGCACTAAGGAATTCTCTAGTGTCTTTTATGCTTTCTAAAGCCCAGCTAGTATCTTTATAATTGTTATTCTGAATTCCAGGTCTGACATCTTAATTATATCCATATAGATTAAATCTATGACAGAGTATTACCTCTGGTTCTTTCTTCTGTTGTAAATTTCTCCTTCTAGTCATTTTGTCCAGAGAAGAATAGATGAATGGGAGTAAAAAATAAAAAATATCAACCGCGTCCTCAGCAAAATATACATTAGACAAATCCGAAGAAATCAGAAACCAAAAAGAGGGGAAAAAAGAATATAATCTAATATGTGGACAAAATAGGGTGATACACTTGGTCTTGGGTATATTTTGGTCTGTTTGTTAGAAGACACTAGTCCCAAAATTGTAAGGAAAGAAAAACTTATATTTATTTTTTTAAAAAATAAATTAATTTTTATTGGTGTTCAATTTACCAACATACAGAATAACACCCAGTGCTTATCCCGTCAAGTGTCCCCCTCAGTGTCCGCCACCCATTCACCCCCACTCCCCACCCTCCTCCCCCTCCACCACCCCTAGTTCATTTCCCAGAGTTAGGAGTCTTCATGTTCTGTCTCCCTTTTTGATATTTCCCACACATTTCCTCTCCCTTCCCTTACATTCCCTTTCACTATTATTTATATTCCCCAAATGAATGAGAACATACACTGTTTGTTCTTCTCCGATTGACTTACTTCACTCAGCATAATACCCTCCAGTTCCATCCACGTCGAAGCAAATGGTGGGTATTTGTCGTTTCTAATGGCTGAGTAATATTCCATTGTATACATAAATCACATCTTCTTTATCCATTCATCTTTCAATGGACACCGAGGCTCCTTCCACAGTTTGGCTATTGTGGACATTGCTGCTAGAAACATCAGGGTGCAGGCGTCCCAGCGTTTCATTGCATCTGAATTTTTGGGGTAAATCCCCAGCAGGGCAATTGCTGGGTCGTAGGGCAGGTCTATTTTTAACTCTTTGAGGAACCTCCACACAGTTTTCCAGAGTGGCTGCACCAGTTCACATTCCCACCAATAGTGCAAGTGGGTTCCCTTTTCTCCGCATCCTCTCCAACATTTGTTGTTTCCTGCCTGAAAAACTTATATTTATACAAAAATAAATTCGAATATAGTGAAAGGAAGCAAAAAATGAAGAATATTCCTAGAAAATGTAAATAAAAATGAAAATTTAAAAATGGCTTTAAAAGAGTTGATAAAGGGATCCCTGGGTGGCGCAGTGGTTTGGCGCCTGCCTTTGACCCAGGGCGCGATCCTGGAGACCCGGGATCGAATCCCATGTCGGGCTCCCGGTGCATGGAGCCTGTTTCTCCCTCTGCCTGTGTCTCTGTCTCTCTCTCTCTCTGTGTGACTATCATAAATAAATAAAAAATTAAAAAAAATAAAAAAAGAGTTGATAAAATAAGAAACTAGTTGATAAAGATAAAAAGGAAAAGAGAAAAAAAATTCAAACCAAAAGACTAAAGAATCATAAGAAAAAATTTCAAATTCTATATACTATTTTCTCCTATTACAAGAGTTTTCCAGTTCTGGGTGATCTGTAAATTTGGTATTAGCCTGATGTTCCTGTTGGTCTCCTGGGGAGGGGCCTCTTGCACTGATTCTCAGGTGTCTGCCTGGGCAAAGTTGCACCATCTCTTGCCAGGGGGCTGCGGCAGGGTAAGGTGCTTTGGGTTGCTCTATGTGGCTTTCATTTCCTGAAGGCTTTCCACACTGCCTTGGATGAAGAAAAAATTAAAATAACAATGGTGGAACCTCAATCTCCAGCCTAGAGTTGAAAGATCGTGGCCTCCACTCTCCACTGCACCCTCAGGGATAAGCAGGCAATCACTTTTGTGTGTGCCAAACTGCAGACTCCTAGATTGCACAGCCACACCAGTCCTCTTTGGGGAAGGAGGTGGGTCTCATTGTGGTTCTACCACTTTCTGGGCCCGTGTTCTTAGAGTGATCACTGAATCATGCACACAGCCCTGCTGTTTCTTCTGGGGACAGGAGGGTATTGCTGCATTTCTATCACTTGCTGGGCCCCTGCTTGGACAGCAGTTGACCGATGGTGCCACAGTTTGTGGTTTATGGCAACAGAAAGCTGAGAGCCCTCCCCTGGCTCACTGATGGTAGCCAGCTTCTCTGCTCCAATGCTTAGGAACTGGGCTGCACTCAGGTATCCCTGCTCTTTCTCTGACCCCAGGGATCCTGAGACCACATTGTCCCACTTAGGATTTTGCCCTGCTTTTCAACCTGAGCACCTTTCAGGCAGAGTGCTGTCCCTCCACAGAGCAGACTTCTGAAAGTTCTAATTTTGTACTTGCTGCTATATCACCTCCCCTAGCTGCTTTAACAGTCTCCCTCCTCCGCCACCCCCCGCAGTTTACCTTCTGATATATCCACTCACCTCTACCTATCTGCACCTTCCACCTTGCACAAAGTGGTCACTTTTCTATTTGTAGAATTGCCTCAACCCTTTTCTTAGATCTCAGGTCGAATTGACAGGTGTTTAGAGTGATTTGATAGCTAGCTAGCTGAATTCAAGGGACCAGATGAAATGAGGTCCTCTACTCTTCCATCATCTTCTCTCCTAGAAATGCAACAGATTTCTGCATGTTGATTATATATCCTGCAACTTTGCTGAATTCTTATATCAGTTAGCACTCTTTTTGGTGGAATCTTTTAGGTTTTCTACACAGAGTACCATGTCACCTCCAAATAGTGATAGTTTGACTTCTTCCTGGTCAATTTGAATGCCTTTTAATTATTTTTGTTGTCTGATTGCTGAGGCTAAGATTTCCAGTATTGTGTTAAATAGGCATGGTGAGGGTGGACATTTCTGTCTTGTTCCTGACCTTAGGGGAAAGGATCTCCATTTGTCCACACTGATGATGATATTAACTATTTGTCTTTCATATGTGACCCCTATGATCTTGAACTATGTTCCATCCATCCCTACTTTCTTGAGAGTGTTTTTAAAAATATTTTATTTATTTATTTATTTATTTATTTATTTATTTATTTGAGACACACACAGAGAGGCAGATACATAGGCAGAGGGAGAAGCATACTCCCTGCAGAGAGTCCGATGTGGGACTTGATCCCGGGCCCCTGGAATCACACTCTGAACCAAAGGCAGGTGCTCAATCACTGAGCCACCCAGGTGCCCTGTTGAGAATTTTTATCAGGAATGGATCCTGTGCTTTATCAAATGCCTTTTCTGTAGCTATTGAGAGGATCATATCATTCATATCTTTTCTTTTATTAACATGGTGTATCCTACTGATTAATTTGTGAACATTGAACCACTCTTGCAGCCCAGGAATAAATCTCAGTTGATCATGGTGAGCAATTCTTTTAATGTACTGGTGAAAATGATAATGAAAATTTTTGCATCCATGTGCACCAGGAATATTTGGGTGCAATTTTTTTTTTAAAGTAGGGTATTTGTTTGGTTTAGGAATCAAGGCAATGCTAGCTTCATAGAATGAGGCTGGAAGTTTTCCTTCCATTTATACTTTTTGGAACAGTTTGGAAAGAATAGGTATTGACTCTTTTTTAAATGTTTGGTAGAATTCCCTTTGGAAATCAACAGGCCAGGATTTTGTTCATTGCAAATTTTTTGATTACTGTTTCAATTTTTTTGCTTGTTGTGGGTCTTTTTTCTATTTCTTATTTTTTCACTTTTAGTAGTTTGCAAGTTTCTAGGAATTTGTCCATTTCTTCCAGATTTTGCAGTTTGCTGCAGTGCAATTTTTCATAGTTTTTTATTGTAATTGTATTTCTGAGCTATTAGTTGTGATCTCTCATCTTTCATTTGTAACTTTATCTATTTGGATCGTTTCTCCTTTCTTTTTGCTAAGTCTCTCTAAGGGTTTATCAATTTTATTAATTCTTTTGAAGGACCAGTCTTTAGTTTTGTTGATATGCTCTAATGTTTTGCTTTCCTTTC
This sequence comes from Vulpes lagopus, assembly GCF_018345385.1. Taxonomy (NCBI): domain Eukaryota; kingdom Metazoa; phylum Chordata; class Mammalia; order Carnivora; family Canidae; genus Vulpes; species Vulpes lagopus. The sequence continues at coordinate 25,858,113 of NC_054834.1, forward strand.
TTTTTTTTTCTATGTCATTTATTTCTGCCATAATCGTTATTATTTCCCTTCTTCTGCTTTCACTAGCCTATCATTACTGTCTCTTTTGTAGCTCTTTTAGGCATAAATTTAGGTTGTGTCTTTGAGGCTTTTCATGCTTCTTGAGGTAGGCCTGTAGTAGAATATATTCCCTCTTAGAACTGTCTTTGTTGCATCCCAAAGGTTTGGTTACCAGTTTTCATTTTCATTTGCTTCCATGAAATTTTTTATTTGCTCTCTATTTCCTGCTTAACCCATTCATTACTTAATAGGATGTTCTTTAACCTCTATATATTTGTGGTCTTTCCAAATTTTTTCTTGTGGTTGACTTCAAGTTTCATAGTGTTGTGGTCTGAAAATATGCTTCATATGATCTCAATACTTTTGTACTTGTTGAGGGCTCATTTTGATCAGGTACATTATCTACTGTGGAGAATGTCTCATCTGCATTTGAGAAGAATGTGTATTCTATTGCTTTAGGATGAAATGTTCTGAATATATCTATTAAGTTCATCTGGCCCAGTGTATCACTCAAACCCAGGGTTTCCTTGTTGGTTTTCTTTCTTTATTTTCTTCTTTTTTAAAGAAAGTATCTGGAAGGGGGCAAGGGGGTAGAGGAATAGCGTCCTCACTCACCTGGTCCCACAAACTTACCTCGATAACCTTCAAAACATCCTGAACACCTATGAATTCGACCTGAGATTTAAAGAGAGAACAGGTGAAATGATACAGAGAAAAGTTTCTGCTTTTAACAAGTCAGGAAGATGAAAAAAAAAAAGTGGGGGAGGGTAACTGAGTAGCCAGGCTAAAGCAGAGCAGTGAAAGCATCCTGGGCAGGAAAGCTCAACCACTGCAAAGCGGGAACTTTAAAAATCCTCACCAGAGTTTTCCCTGATGGAAAAATGCTTAGTAGGGAAATCAGGGAAAATCTCAGGAGGGGTAGTGAAGCCTCAAGATTCCAGGAGTCACCTCAAGAGGAGGGGTGCCCTGGGGAAATATCACAGAAAACTGCGGTCCATTATTGGTAAAGGGCTGGAGGGCCACAAACTCTCTGGGGCATTTGGAAGAAGCCAGTCAGTTAGGTGGGCCACCTCTGGGTGGAGGTGGCTGTCCTCCATTCCCTTTGGGAGAGGTGGTCCCCAGGAGCACTAGTCTAGTGGCACAGGGCCCTGGATCCCAGTGTGCCAAAGCAGACAAAGCCAGTGATCCTGCATTCCCCTGGGACTGGCAGAAGCAGGGAGGGCACAGGACAGTGAGAACTCTCTGTCCCTGGGCACCCTGCAAGCTGTGCAGATCAGTGCACCTGCCCTTGCTCCGGGAGCATCTAGGGCAGCGTGGATGGGGAGACTGCGGTTAGTTACTCACAGGGAGCTGCCTCCAGAGCTGGAATTCTGGCCGCCACCATTGTTGTTTTTCTTCCTTGTTTCACCTTGTGTCTGGGAGAGGTGGGGCCTCCAGGGAACACAGGCCTCACAGGAGAAAGAGCTCACACTGAGCTGGCACCTGGCAGGGGGCAGGGCAGCTCTCACCAGCACAGACACCTGAGAATCTGCACAGCGGACCCTCTCCCAGAAGATCAGCTGGAAGAACAAGGGAAGAGCAAGTTTATTGACCAGGCAGCGCTGGAAAGCTCCAGGACCAAGGGAAAATTGAGGGAAAATAGTATGTAGAACTAGAGGGTCCCCCTTTTCTTTTTTTCCCCTCTCCTTTCCCATTATGACTCATTTTTATATCAGACTAAAACTTTCCAATATTTTTTTCTTTCCCACATTGGCTAGAGTATTTTACCAGTTCTTCATTTTTAAGTTTTTTTTTTCCTTTTGACTTTCATATCTCTACATTTACATGTCTTAGATATATTTTTCACTTCTGGATTCCCTTCAATGTATTCAATTTAATCTTGGTAGATATATGAAATATAGGTTGTTTTTTTTTCTGCCTTGTTTTGTTCTACAATGGTGGAAGTTAGTACCTTCTAAAACATGACCAGCATGCACCCGAACCAAGTGGAATGCTTTCTGGTTTATTCTGTGAGATGATATTCTTTCTTCCTCCCCATTCTGCCCCTTTCTTTTATCTTGTTTATGTTTTTGTGGTCAGTATTTGGGCTTTATATAAGTATTGTTGATTTATGTAAATTTGGGATTGAGCATCTTCTAACATACAGAAGAAAATATACTCAGAGCCAAGAGTATCACCCTCTAGGACCCCTCACGTAGACTATGTTTTCTCTCCACTACCACTTCCTCACCACCACCATCCTCCACCCCCACTTTTTTCCTCTTTTCTTTACCTTTTTCTGTTTTCTCCTCCTTTGTGATTTTTGGCCTTTTAATTTTACTACTTTGTTTTAAATTTTGTTTTTCATTTTAGTGGTTCTTTTGTTTTATTTTGTTCTGTTCTTTTTCTTTTATTTTCTGGTCTCTGACCTCTTCAGAATCATCTAGGGTGTATTTTACTTAGGTTGTGGTTGATATTCTTGACTCAGCCCACTCATACAGCCACTCTGCACTGGACAAAATGAGCAGAAGGAAGAATTCACTTCAAAAGAAAGAATCAGAAACAGTACTCTCTGCCACAGAGTTATAGAATTTGGATTTCAATACAATGTCAGAAAGTCAATTCAGAAGCACAATTATAAAGCTACTGGTGGCTCTGAAAAAAAGCATGAAGGACTCTATAGACTTTATTACTGCAGAATTGAGATCTAATCAGGCCGAAATAAAAAATCAATTAAAAGAGATGCAATCCAAACTGGAAGTCCTAACTGCTAGGGTTAGTGAGGTGGAAGAGAGAGTGAGTGAAATAGAAGACAACATGATGGTAAGGAAAAAAGTTGAGGAAAAAAGAGAAAAACAATTAAGAGCCCATGAGGAAAGGCTTGGGGAAAAAAATGATAGTTTGAGAAGGAGGAATATACATATAATTGGGATTCCAGAAGAGGCTGAGAGAAAGAGCACCACAAAGTATATTGGAACAAATCATAGCTGAGAACTTCCCTAATCTGGTGAAGGAAACAGGCATTCAGATCCGGGAGATAGGATGACCCCCCAAATCAATGCAAACTGTTCAACACCCCAACATGTAATAGTGAAACTTGCAAATCCCAAAGATAAAGAGAAAATCATTAAAGCAGCAAGAAACAAGCGATCCCTAACTTATTTGGGGAGAAATATTAGATTATCAGCAGACCTCTCCACAGAGACCTGGCAGGCCAGAAAGGGCTGGCAGGATATATTCAGGGTCCTAAATGAGAAGAACATGCAGCCAAGAATACATTACCCAGCAAGGGTCTCATCCAGAATAGAAGGAGAGATAAAGAGCTTCCAAGATAGGCAGAAACTGAAAAAATATGTGACCACCAAACCAGCTCTGCAAGACATATTGAGGGGGACCCTGTAAAAGAAAGAGGCAGCCCAAAGAAATAATCCACAAAAACAGGGACTGAATAGGAACGATGACACTAAATTCATTTCTTTCAATAGTAACTCTGAACGTGAATGGGCTAAATGATGTCATCAAAAGATGCAGGGTTTTGGACTGAATAAAAAAAGCAAGACTCATCTATATGCTGTCTACAAGAGACTCATTTTAAAATTAAGGACACATCCATCCTGAAAACGAAGAGGTAGAGAACCATTTACTTCCCAAATGGTCATCCAAAGAAAGCAGGGGTAGCAATCCTCATATCAGGTACATTAAAGTTTATCCCAAAGACTGTAGTAAAAGATGAAGAGGGACACTATATCATACTTAAAGGGTCTATCCATCAAGAAGACCTAAAAATTATGAATATTTATGCCCCTAATGTGGGAGTTGCCAAGTATATCAATCAATTAATAAGTAAAGTAAAGAGGCACTTAGATAACAATACACTAGTAGTAGGAGACTTCAACATGGCACTTTCAGCGAATGATAGATTTTCTAAGCAGAACATCACCAAAAAAGCAAGGGCCTTAAATGATACACTGGACCAGATGGATTTCACAGATATTTACAGAACTTTCCATCCAAACACAACTGAATACATATTCTTCTCAAGTGTGCATGGAACTTTCTCCAGAATAGACCACATACTGGGTCACAAATCAGGTCTCAACTGATACCAAAAGATTGGGATTGTCCTCTGTATATTTTCAGACCACAATTTTTTGAAACTAGAACTCAATCACCAGAATAAATTTAGAAGAAACTCAAACACAAGGAGGTTAAAGAGCATCCTACTGAAAGATGAATGGGTCAACCAGAATATTAGAGGGACGCCTGTGTGGCTCAGTGATAGAACATCTGCCCTTGGCTCAGGGCATGATCCTGGGGTTCAGGATCGAGTCCCACATCAGGCTTCTTGCAGGGAGTCTACTTCTCTCTCTTCCTGTGTCTCTGCCTCTCTTTCTATGTCTTTCATTAATAAATAAATAAAATCTTTAGAAAAACCCTTGGGGAATTAGAGAAGACTTAAAAAGATTCATGGAAACTAATGAAATGAATACAACCATTCAAAATCTTTGAGATACAGCAAAAGCAGTTCTAAAAGGGAAATACATTGCAATACAAGCCTCCCTCAAAAAACTTTAAAAAACTCAAATACACAAGCTAAGCTCACACCTAAAGGAATTGGAGAAAGAACAGGAAGTAAAACTTACGCCAAGCAGAAGAAGAGACATAATAAAGATTCGAGAAGAACTCAATGAAATAGAGACCAGAAGAGCTGTAGAACAGATAAACAAAACCAGGAGTTGATTCTTTGAAAGAATTAATAACATAGCTACATCTCTAGCCAGCCTTAAAAAGAAAAGAAAAAAGACTCAAATTAATAAATCATGAAAGAGGAGAGATCACAACAAATACCAAGGAAGTACAGATGTTTTTAAAAACGTATTATGAGCAGCTATATGTCAAAAAATTAGGCAATCTAAAAGAAATGGGTGCATATCTGGAAAACCACAAATTACCAAAACTGGAATAGGGAGAAATAAAACCTGATCAGGCCAATTACCAGCGAGGAGACTGAAGCAGTCATCAAAAACTTCCCAAGAAACAAAAATCCAGGTCCAGATGGCTTCCCAGGGGGTTTCTATCAAACATTTAAGGAGGAAATAATACAAAAAAAGGAAAACATACGTATTCTACTAAAGCTGTTCTGAAGGATAGAAAGGGATGGAATACTTCCAAACTCGTTTTATGAGGCCAGCATCACCTTAATTCCAAAATCAGACAACAACCCCACCAAAAAGGAAAATTGTAGACCAATATCCCTGACAAACACAGATGCAAAAATTCTCAACAAGATACTAGCCAATAGGCTCCAACAGTATATTAAGATTATTCACCATAACCAAGTGGGATTTACCTCTGGGATGCAAGGCTGGTTCAACACTAGTAAAACAATCAATGTAATAGTTCACATCAGCAAGAGAAAAAACAAGAAGCATAGTATCCTTTCAATAGATGCAGAGAAAGCATTTGACAAAATACAGCATCCATTCCTGATCAAAACTCCTCAGAGTGTAGGGATAGAGGGAACATTCCTCAGAATCTTAAAAGCCATCTACAAAATCCCACAGCAAATATCCTTCTCAATGGGGAAATACTGGGAGCCTTTCCCCTAAGATCAGGAACATGACAGGGATGTCCACTCTCACCACTGCTATTTAACATAGTACTAGAAGTCCTAGCCTCAGCAATCAGACAACAAAAAGAAATAAAAGGCATTCAAATTGGCAAAGAAGAAGTCAAACTCTCCTCCTTCTCAGATGATGTAATACTGTACATAGAAAACCCAAAAAGCCTCCACCCCAAGATTGCTGGAACTCATACAACAATTCGGCAGTGTGGCAGGATACAAAATCAATGCCCAGAGATCAGTGGCATTTCTATACACTAACAATGAGACTGAAGGAAGAGAAATGAAGGAGTCAATCCCAATTACAATTGCACCCCAAGCATAAGATACCTATGAATAAACCTAACCAAAGAGGTAAAGGATCTATACCCTAAACCCTACAGAACACTTCTGCAAGAAATTGAGGAAGACGCAAAGAGAGGGAAAAACATTCCATGCTCATGGATTGGAAGAATTAATATTGTGAAAATGTCAATGCTACCCTGGGCAATGTACACATTAAATGGAATCCCTACCAAAATACCATAGACTTTCTTCAGATAATGGGAACAAATCATCTTAAGATTTGTTTGGAATCAGAATATTCCCCGAATAGCCAGGAGAATATTGAAAAAAACAAATTAGTGCTGGGGGCATCAAAATGCTGGATTTCAAGTTGTACTACAAAGCTGTGGTCATCAAGACAGCGTGGTCCTGGCACAAAAACAGACACATAGATCAGTGGAACAGAATAGAGAATCAGGAAGTGGACCCTCAACTCTATGGTCAACTAATATTCAACAAAGCAGGAAAGACCATCCACTGGAAAAAAGACAGTCTCTTCAATAAATGGTGCTGGGAAAATTGGACATTCACATGCAGAAGAATGAAACTAGACCATTCTCTTACACCATATACAAAGATAAACTCAAATGGATGGAAGATCTAAATGTGAGACAAGAATCCATCAAAATCCTAGGGGACAACATAGGCAACACCCTTTTTGAATCTGGCCACAGCAACTTCTTGCAAGATACATCCATGAAGGCAAGAGAAACAAAAGCAAAAATGAACTATTGGGACTTCATCAAAATAAGAAGCTTTTTCCCAGCAAAGGATACAGTCAACAAAACTGAAAGACAACCTACAGAATGGGAGAAGATATTTGCAAATGACCTATCAGATAAACGGCTAGTATCCAAGATCTATAAAGAACTTATTTGACTCAACAGCAAAGCAGGAAAAATCCAATCATGAGATGGGCAGAAGACATGAACAGACATTTCACAGAGGAAGACATAAACATGGCCAACAAGCACATGAGAAAATGCTCTGCATCACTGGCCATCAGGGAAATACAAATCAAAACCACAATGAGATACCACCTCACACCAGTGAGAATGGGGAAAATTAATAAGACAGGTGACAACACATCTTGGAGAGGATGTGGAGAATGGGGAACCCTCTGCACTGTTGGTGGGAATGTGACCTGGTGCAGCCACTCTGGAAAAGTGTGTGGAGGTTCCTCAAAGAGTTAAAAATAGACCTGCCCTATGACCCAGCAATTGCACTGCTGGGGATTTACCCCAAAGATACAGATGCAGTGAAACGCTGGCACTCCTGCACCCCGATGTTTATAGCAGCAATGTCCATGATAGGCAAACTGTGGAAGGAGCCTCGGTGTCCATCGAAAGATGATGGATAGAGAAGATGTGGTCTATGTGTACAGTGGGATATTCCTCAGCCATTAGAAACGACAAATACCCGCCATTTGCTTCAAGGTGGATGGAACTGGAGGGTATTATGCTGAGTGAAGTAAGTCAATTGGAGAAGGACAACAATTATATGGTTTCACTCATACAGGGAATATAAGAAATAGTGAAGGGGATTAAAGAGGAAAGGAGGAGAACCGAGTGGGAAAAAATTAGAGAGGGAGACAAACCTTGGGAGACTCCTAACTCTGGGAAATGAAGAAAGGGTTGCAGAAAGGGAGGTTGTTGGGGGCAGGGGTTGGGGTAACTGGTGATGGGTGCTGCGAAGGCACTTGTTTGTATGAGCACTGGGTGTTATAGTATATGTTGGCAAATCAAAGTCCAATAAAAACAAATTAAAAAAAAAAGAAAGTCTCTTCAAAAAATGGTGTTGGGAAAACCAGGCAGCTACATGTAAAGGAAGGAAATTGGACCTCTTTTTTACGCCATAGAAAAATAAAATCAAAGTAGATTAAGGACCTAAGTGTGAGACCTGAAATCATAAAAATCTTAGAATGCAGCAGAAGCAATAAGGTCTTTGTCATTAGCACTAGAAGCATTTTTCTAGATATGTCTTCTCAGGCAAAGGAAACATAATTAAAATACAAAACAAAATAAACAAACACAAAACTGTTGGGAGCACATCCAAATAAAAAGCTTCTGCACAGCAATGGAAATAATCAACAAAACTAAAAGACAATCTCCTGAATATGAGTAGGCATTTTAATAACATATGTGGTAAGTGAATAGGATGCAAAATATATAACGAACGTGTACATCTCCACATCTAAGAGAGCAAATAATCAAATTAGAAATGGACAGAGTACATGAATAGCCATTTCTCCAAAGAAAACATGCAGATGTCCAACACACAGATGAAAAAATGCTCAGCATCACTCATCATCAGAGATATAGAAATCGAAAACCACAATGAGATGTCATCTCACACCTGTCACACTGGATAAATTAAAAGCAAACAAGACAAAAACCATGAAAGAAACAAATGTTGATGGGTCTGTCGAGAAAGAAGAACACTTGCCCACTGTTGGGAGGAGTGTAAACTAGTATGTCCACCATGGATAGCACTACGGAGGCTCCTCAAAAAAAAAAAATAAACACAATTACTATTAGATCTGGCAATTTTACTACTGGATTTTTTTGTGTGTGTTATATGATATTTACCCAAAGAATGTGAAAACAGTTCATTGAAAAGAATCATGCCTCCTGATGTATACTGCAGCCTTATGTACTAAGTGGGCAACATACAGAAACAACCCAAGCATCCATAGATAGATGAATAAAAAGAAAAGGTGTGGTATGTACACACAATGGAATATCACTCAGACATAAAAATAACTGATCTCTCCACTAGCCACATGAATTGAGCTAGAGAACATGATGGGAAGTGATGTAAGTCAATGAGATCAAGACAAATACCAAATGGTCTCATTCACATGTGGACTTTAAGGAACAAAACAAAAGAACAAAGAAACAAGTGACAAAAACAGACTCTTATCTACAGAGAACACACTGCTGGTTCCCAAAGGGAGGTGAGTGGAGAAGGTGGGGGAAACAGGTGAAGGGGGTTAGGATTCCATTAACACTGATGAGCACTGATAAGGTATAGAATTGCTCAATCACTCTATTCTACACCGGAAACTCAAATAACATTGTTAACTAGAGTGGAATTAAAAAAATAACCAAAGGAAAAAAAAAATAACCAAAGAAAGAAAACCTAACCCAGCATTCTAAAATGTATATTCTTAGTTTATGCGTTTTTCTTCCCAGGTAGACTCAATGCTCCTTGAACACAGTGCCTGCCCTGCACACACGGTACTTTCACGAGGGCAGCACAGCGCTTGGGTCCAGGAAGGTGCTAGGTGGCTGGTGGCGAGAGAATATATATTAATGCAGGTCAAACGGAGGGGGTATTCTTCTGATGTTTTAAGGACTGGGGGTTGCTGAGGCTGCTACAATCATGGGGAATCTGGACAAGCAAATAGAGCATCTGTGGAAAAGAAGACCCTTCAATTGGGCCCAAATGGCACCTTGGTCCAGACAAAGTCCCCAGATCTGGCTTAATCCCTAACCAGCTGCAGTTCCCACCTCCCCCAGAAAGGGAAGTCTTCACCATCAGTGAGGGATTCTCTGGTTTGGCCCAGGGAGGTTCTCTGTCACATGCGCCCTCTCCATCCCCACGGAGGGGAGGTCATCTGCATGGTTAGACCCCCTGCTCTCCCCGTTAAGGGTAAGAGACCTTCCCTGAAACACTCCTTTCTCTTCTCTCACCGACTTCCTTCCTATGAAAACCCTCCATTTGCACCACAGCTCAGAGCTCCTCTTACCTGCCAGGTGGGAGGCTGCCCCATTCTTGAATCACTTAATAAAACCAGGTGGATCTCTGAATGTAACTCTTTGGTTGTTTTTTGGCACAAGCAGTGAGAAGTCAGAGATGTGAAGGAGCTGGGGTGGGGGTGGGACAGGGAAGGAAATACCTGGTGGGGGGGGGATGTCACAGGGCAGGAGGGACAGAGGGACAGCAGGTCCAGGGCTGGTGCTGGGAGCTGGGTGTTTTCCTGGGTTACTGTCTGGGTGAGAAGAAAGGGCTGAGAGGTGGGGCCACTTTTCCAGGCTACACAGGACTTGTTCTGTAGCATCTGAATCAGGGGGCGGGGGCGGGATAGACACTGGTGAGAGGGAGAAGCTGGAGGCCAGAGGGGAGGCAGAGCAGGAGGGGAAGTGAGACTGAGTAGGTGCCCAAGGTTGAGGGAGGAGCACATTTGCATTGTGGCAGAGACTCAGGGAAGGGTTGTGTGTGGAGAGGAAGTCAGAGGAGAGGGGCTGGGAGGGGGTCTGTGTGTGAAGACAGAAGTCAAAGAGCGACTTTGCAAGAGAAAGAACATCTGCAAACAAGATGCTGTTCCTGCAACTTGTGCTGTTGGCGGTTCTCCTCCCGGGGGGTGACAGCGAAGATGGTGAGAGCTCGGGTCCTGCCCAGTGGGCACACATGTGCATGTGTGTGTGTGTACTTGTGTGATTGTATGTGTACATGTAGGTATGTGTCAGTTTCTGTGTGTGTATTAGATGCCTGTGTGTGTGTCTTTGTGTGTGTTTTCGTGTCCGCAGGTCTGTGTATGTGTCACGTGTGTACATGTCCTTGTCTCTATGTACGCATCTCTTTTATTATGTGTATGAGTTTGTACATGTGTATGCATGTCTTTGTTTTGTATACTTGTGTGCATATGCACATGTATGTTTATTGGTGTAAGAGTTTGTTAATGTGTGGAAGTTTATAGGTTTGTGTATCCATATATGTGTTCATGTGCATCTGTGTACTTGTGGGGTGTACGTACTTGTGTGCATTTATGTCTGTACATGTGTGCACTTGTTGCTTGGGTTCCCAGCACAGACCTGGGCAGGGAGAGAGTCAGCCTGGTTCCTTCCTGATCATCCCCAGCCCCAGGGCCCTGTGCTCTCCTGAAGGATGGGTTCGAGGCTCAGGCTCTGGGGCAGCACGTTTCTCCTGAGACAACTATGGCTTCTCTGTCCTCCAGATTTTTGGGTCCCGTCCTCGGCACCTTATCTCCATTCTCTCTCCTTCCCAGTGTCCTCCTCTTCCAGTCCGTCTGCTCTTTCCCACAGACTTCCAGGAGCCAATCTCCTTCAGAATTATCCTGACCACATCATTTTACAGCCATTCCTGGACGCAGAATCAAGGCTCAGCTTGGCTGGATGAGCTGCAGACTCATGGCTGGAACCCCAAGACTGGTATTTTCACTTACCTGAAGCCTTGGTCCAAGAGCAACTTCAGCAATGAGGAGCTGAAGGAACAGGAAAGGAGCTTGCATTTAGCCTCCACTGGATTTCCTTCAATATTTCATAACCATGTCCGCCAATGGCAGCTTGAGTGTGAGTTTGGGTCCATATGCGCAGGTGGGATTGAAATGGCAAGTCCGTATGTCTCTTGAGCTCCTTTTTCCTCTAGGAAAGAGCCTCTACTGGCATCTAAAACTCTTGTTCTCCTATTATACAACTGAATTGCACCCATTTGTGCTGGTGGTAAAAGCCAGACCCCAATTCTTGAAAAGCTTCACATCTTCTGCTCCGACCTGCTCCTCTCATTGACCACAGGCTGGGCTCTCCTGTCCCACTAGTTCTCCCATGACCACCCCTTTCCCTGGCCTCCAACCAGGCACCTCTGCTCCCTCGCTCTGTGACTGACTCCTTGACTCTGCCTTGCTCCCCATCCTATCCCACCAGCATGTCTGCCTTCATGTTCCCTGTACCCCACTGCTCTCCCTTCACTGTAGGTTGTTTCTAGCCCAGCTCTCCCACTGAGCTGTTCCCTATATTATGCCCACATCCTTCATATCTCTCCTCCATCATTTGTTCCTTCCTCAATCGTTCACCTCTTCCTTCACCTCCAATGACCACCAGTTCCCCCCTTGTCTGAGCCATCTCTCAAACCAAAGTCTACTGGCTCCCTCCAATCCCCTGAACTTCTCCCTCTGTTTCCACCATCCCTGGCATCCACTCATTTCATTTCATCTCTTTCACTCACCCTGTCCTGTAACTCACAATGTATTTTCCCAGATCCCTTTCAGGTACAAGTAGTCAAAGGCTGTGAGCTGCATTTTGGGAAAGTTTTAGAATGCTTCTTGCGGATGGCTTATCAAGGATCTGATCTCCTGAGCTTCCAGAATATGTCATGGTGGCCATCTCCAGAAGGAGGAAGTAGAGCTCAAATGGTCTGCAAACTATTAAATCAGTACCACGTGGTTAATAAAATAGTACACGTGCACATGAGTAACATCATCCCCCGCTTCTTCTTGGGTCTTCTCGACGCAGGGAAGGCGGATCTCCAGCAACAAGGTGAGTACGGCTCCCTCCTTCCATGATTCTCTCTTCTGCACTCATAAATTTGCAATATTTCCTTCAAATTCAGGAAAAGATGGAGTCAAGAGGGAGAGGGGGTGATGGTGGAGATTTCGATTTAGAGGCGGAAAGGTGTTTCTGTCTAACGTGATGTGAGCACCTCCCCTCAGTCTGTGAATCCCTGTCCTGTCTCCGCAGTGAGGCCCGAGGCCTGGCTGTCCACTGGCCCCAGCCCCGGGCCTGGCCGTCTGCAGCTGGTGTGCCACGTCTCCGGTTTCTACCCCAAGCCTGTGTGGGTGACGTGGATGCGGGGTGAGCAGGAGCAGCGGGGCACCCAGCGAGGTGATGTCCTACCCCATGCTGACGGCACGTGGTACCTTCAGGTGTCCTTGGATGTGAAAGCCAAGGAGGCAGCTGGCCTGTCCTGCCGTGTGAGACACAGCAGTCTAGGAGGCCAGGACATGGTCCTCCACTGGGGTGAGGAAGAGCTGGGGTCAGGCTGGGCAACATGGTAAATGGTCATCCATCAGAGCTGGGAGCCTGATGAAACATCTGTTCTGGTGGCTCCAGACCAAAGAGGACTAAAATACTCAGTAATCCAGAAATGGAAGAGCTGAGGGTGGGGGTCCTGCAGATGTGGGAGGATGTGGAGGGTTAGGTGAAGTGTCTATCTCTGAGGAGAGATGGGAGAAGGGAAAGGGGGAAGGGCGGTTGGTCAAGGAGAGGGTGACAAGAGTGGAGGAGCAGGCAGTTGCAGTTAAACCCGGGATGGAAGGGAAATGACACCCTCTGTGCCCAACCCCACAGAGCAGCCCCCCTCCATGGGCTTGGTCTTCCTGGTGGTGATCGTGCTCCTGGTGCTCCTGGTAGGCCTGGCGTGGTGGCTCTGGAAGCGCTGGTGAGTCTCTGGAGCCCCCTTCCTGCTCTTTCCCAAGTGTCTCCCCACCTTTCCCTGTGTCCTCAGCCCTTCTGCTGCCGTGCCCTTCCCCCCTGCAGCCTCCCCTCCACCTGCTGCAGAGGACCTCCTCCTTGTTCCTCCAGGAAAGCCCACTGGAGACCTCAGTGCACGGACTTCCCTTTGGAGCAGGAACCCAGCTGCCCAGGCTCCAGCACTTACCTAAACCCAACTCAGCACTGATTGTCCCTGCAACTCCCTGTGCGCAACTCTGTGTTCATTTCTTCTTAATGATCAGTTGTCAATATAAGCTAAGCATAATTTAGTGAGTTTTGTTGTTCTGACTTAGTTCTGGAATTTAAATCTCGATTTTATCTCTGAATGGAATGAAGTTCCAGCACCTATATAGATCGAGAGACATCAAATGTCATGTCCTCCAGAGGGCCCTCCCTGATTCACAAGTAGAAGCAGTCTCTGCCTGTTGAGAATCTCTACCCCCTTTTCCTGACCTTTTGTAAATCTGTGTTTCCCAGCCCACTCCTCATTACCTCCAGTTATGTTCCTTTTCTCCTCTTATATTAGGATTCTTTTTTTTTAAATAATAAATTTATTTTTTATTGGTGTTCAATTTGCCAACGTACAGAGTAACACCCAGTGCAATATTAAGATTCTTAAGAACTAAGTCCACATCTTTTTAGTATTTGGATTCTTGGCGAGGTGTCTCACCACATGGCATATGTCCTCAGTAAAAATCTGTATGACTCTATCCCACAGTTATATGTTTTTCTTCTTTTGCTTCTTGACATGTTTATGGTAGTTGGGATGTTTGATAATCTCCCTGTTAAAAGTTGTCTCCTGGCCTCGGGAACTCACACTCCTCTGGGTCTTTGCTGATGTATCTGAGACCTTGAGGAGAAACAGTTTTGGCTGTGACCATTCCAGTTATTTAGCTGCAGACACTTATGGGAGTGGCCTGTTGCCTGTTTCTTGTGGTTGATGGCCAGGGAATGAGATGCTCATTCTTTTCCTGGATGATAAGGTCAGGGCAAGAAACGTGAAAGAAGTACAACCCATTTTTCTGCACCAGAGAATCAAGCCTGAGGATGAAAGCTGCCTCCAAGAAGGCTGAGAAATTGTATAGATGAAGTTTTGCATAAATATCAAATCATTCTGAATACCCCAGAAATCAACCTGAGGCCTGTAGAAAAGTGCACATCTAGGGCAGTGAAGAGGCCACATCATGGAAGGTAGGACGTCCAGAGCTGTGATTTGGAAGATATATGGATTGTGAGTGCTGTGGAGTGGAGGGAACCCTGGTCAAAGGCAGAGGAGAGAGAGAGAGAGAGAGAGAGAGAGAGAGAGAGAGAGAGAGATCAGGAGATCACACAAGGAAAACAGTTCTCCAAAGCCAATGACTGGAAAAACAAGAGGGGCTGATTTTCATGAGTTTTTACAATCAGTGGACTCAAAGACTGGATGGAGTTTTAGAGGTCTCACCACTCAGACATGTAGGAATGTATTTTGCCTATAGATCAAGGTGGTGGCTGCACCCACAGGAACAAAGGAATAAAGGGATGAGAGCTGAAGAAGATAAGGTGGCTGAGTCAGCCAAGGTCCCTAAATGATCCTAACTGAGTCTGTAATGTGTACAGCTTTGCCCTAGGTGAGTTGCTGCTGGCAAGATTTCCTTACATTGGAAATGGGAACCTCAGAGAGACAGAGTGGGAAAGAGGAGAAAAAGGTATCTTTCACCCTCATACGCATGGACCGTCTGACCTGCTGCTGTCAGACTTTCAAACTGACCTGGGGTGCTGCACTGGCCAGAGATGTTCAGTTGTCTGGGAATTACCAGGGGTAGGTTACAGAAAGGCCAAAAGGCAAAAGGAGAGGGATAGAAGGATCCCTCTGAAGGGCAAGAGGGTAAAATCGGGTAAAATCCATCACCCTTTGGGCAAGGGAGGTCTGCTGGTTCCTCCAGTGGCTTCGAATATTCACCAAGGACTGACCTTGGCTACAGGTCATCAGTTCTCCAAGAAGTAACTGGAGTTAGTCCATTAAGGGCAAGTCTCAAGAAATTCCGAGAGAATCTGGTGAGAGCCCAGAGCCAGCCAGGTCTTCTCATTCAGGCCACCATATCTGGGCTGATCCAATAGGGTGGAGGCCAGTGGCACAAGTGATAGAATTAACAAAGAAGATAGAAATTTATTGAATAAACTGTCAAGAAGCTGTGGGCAGGACGACAATGGAGTGACTGAGAGGAGGCAGTGATGGGCAGTTGCAGTTAAGGGGAAGGTGAGCAGGTATGAGACCATAAGGAGTTTTCCCTTGTTGGTAACTGGTCTGGGTGTAACTAACCCACTGGTCAGCTGAGGCTAATGGGTGTTTTGAGGTGAGTCACCTAATGGGCCTGTTTATATTCACCAGGGGGTACGGGGTCACTGTGGGCTCTCCTACCTTGCTTAGGTTTCTGTTGCTCAGGTTCATTGCCTAAAAGTGGCCTGTATACATATCCTATTGCCTGGGGGGACTTTGTATTTCCCTAGATTTTGGGTTAACAAGTTGCCCTGGTTCTTCAGCTGCCTGATGGATTCAAGAAAAGTGATGCTGATTATCCAGTTTTTGGTAATCTTAAGTATGGGAGTGATTTCCTTCTAGCTTTCTATGTTCCAATCCATAGTTTCTAAAAAAATATTTCCTTCCTTTCATTAGACTGAGATTACTTACGGTTATTGGTCAACTAAGAAGTAACCAGGTAAATAGCCCAAACACATATATCCAGATGATATAAAGCATGACAACATATTGAAGAGCCTTTAAATACTTAGAAACACCATGAAAGAGGAAGGTCAGTTGTCCAGCATAGGCCAGCTCACGATTAAACAGAATGGAACATTTCATTAGCAACAGTAAGAACGGAATCTGGATCTGTGAATCCAGAATGCTACTTAATCCACTTGGTACAAATTCTCAGTGGTTTGTTATTTCAAATAATGGAAGATTGCAGTAGGACTCTGTGTGTGAACTTCTTGATCATTAGCACACACTTGTGTCCTAAAGGAACCAGTGTAAGATTCTCATTACCTCAAATAGGGTTAAAACTAGTGTTTTCTGATCCTTAATGGCAAAAACTAGTGAAAAAGGAGAATTTTAAAACCAACAAAAGAAAAGAAGACATAGAAAGGAAACCCATGAAGCTGATTTTTCAGCAGAAACTTTGCAGGCTAGAAAAAAATGGCATGATGTATTCAAAGTACTGAAAGGAAAAACTTCAGCCAAGATTACTCTAGCCACCAAGACTGGCATTCAGAATAGAAGGAGGGATAAAGAGTTTCTCAGACACTTAAGTGTTAAAGGAATTCATGACCACTAACCCAACACTGCAAGAAATGTTAAAGGGGACTCTGAGTGGAAAGCAAAGATCAAAAGGAAAGGAATCATAAAAGCAATAAAAATAAGGATATTCGTAAACGTCAGTTAAGGGACTCACAAAATAAAAGGTTGTAAACTATGACAAAATATACCTAAAACATAAGTGAGGGTCAGGAAGGGAGTAAAAGGTGTGTAAAGTGACCTTAACTTGATATTGACTGCTATATACAAAAGCTGTTCTATATAAACTGATTAATAACTGGAAATTGAAAATTAGTAATATGTATGTAAAAATTCAAGAGAAATAATCCACATATATCACTGAAGAAGCAAACTAACCATTGGAGAAAAGAGCAAAAAAAAAAAAAAAAAAAAAAAAAAAAAAGAAGAAACGAACAGAGAACTACAAATAAAGTCATAGAACAAGTAACAAGGGGACAATAAGTACTTACCAATCAATAATTGCATTGAATGTAAATGGATTAAATGCTCCAATCAAAAGACATAGGGTGATGGGATGAATAAAAAACCAAGATCCATCCATATGCTGCCTACAAGAGACTCATTTCAGACCGAAAGGCACATGAGATTCAAACTGAAGGGGTGGAGAAACATTTATCAAGCAAATGGCTTTGAACTGAAAGCCAAGATAGCAATGCTTCTATCCTACACGATGGACTTTACCAGAAAGACTAACATGAGGCAAAGAAGGACTCTATATAATAATAAAGGGAACAGTCCAACAAGAAGATATAATAAAGGTAAATATTTATGTGCCTAACATGGGAGCGCTCAAAAACTGGTAACAAACACGAAGGAGGTAATCCATAGTAATGCAATAATAGTAGAGGACTTTAATACCCCACTTGCATTGGTAAACAGATCATCCAAGCAGAAAATTAACAAAGAAACAATCACCTTGAGTGATGCATTGAGCCGGATAGATAAATGATATTTCAGACCATTCCATCCTAAAACAGCAGACTACACATTCTGATATTTCTATGCACTAAGAGTGAAGCAGCATAAAGAGAAATTAAGAAAATACACCCATTTCAATTGCACCAAAAATAATGCAATACCTAGCAATACACTTATACAAAGAATTGAAAGATTTGGATTCTGAAAACTATAAAACATTGATGAAAACATTGAAAGGGCCACAAAGAAATGGAAAGACATTCCATGTTCATGGATTGGAAGAACAAATACTGCTGACATATTCATACTCCCCAAAGGAATTTACAGATTTTTGTATACTCTTGAAAATATCAATAGCATTTTTCACACAGCTCGAGCAAACAACCTTAAACTTTGAATGGAAACACAAAAACTCTGAATGGTAAAGCAATCTAAAAAGAAAAAGCTGAAGGTGTCATAATTCCAGATTTCAAGTTATACAACAAAGCTGCAGTAATGAAATATTATAGTACTGGCATAAAAGTAGACGCATATATCCATGGAACAGAGGAGAGAGCCCATAAACAAACCCATGATTTTATGGTCAATTAAACTTTGACAAAGGAGGCAAGAATATACAATGGGAAATAGAAAGTCTCTTCAACAAATGATGTTGGGAAAACTGGATACTAAATGCAAAATAAGGAAACTGGATGACTTTTTTATACCAGACATAAAATAAAATCAAAGTGGATTAAGGACCTAAATGTTACACCTAAAGCCATAAAATCCTAGAAGAGAGCACAGTTATTAAGGTCTCAGACATTAGCCACAGCATCATTTTTCCAGATACGTCTCCAGAGGTGAAAGAAACAAAAGCAAAAATGAACTATTGGGAATACATCAAAATAAAATTCTTTTGTACAGAAAGAAGAATCAATAAAGCTAAAGAGCGATCACCGAATGTCAGTAGGTATTTCCTAATTACATACTCAATAAAGGGCTACTATCCAAAATATACAAAGAACTTGTACAACTCAACACCACAAGAACAAATACAAGAAAAAAAAATGTGTAGAAGACATGAGTAAACATTTCCCTAAAGAAGACACCCATATGGCCAACAGACACAGACACAGGCAAAAAGGCTCAACACCACTCATCACCAGGGAAATGCAAATCAAAACCACAATGAGATATCACCCCACACCTGTCACATTGGCTGATTCAAAAGTACACAAGGAACAAGTGTTGTAGAGGGAGTGGAGCAAAGGGAATTCTTGTGCACTGTTGGTGGGAACGTAGACTGGTGCAGCCATGGTGGAAAACAGTGCGGTGGGTCCTCAAAAAATTAAAAACAGGGCAGCCCGTGTGGCTCAGCAGTTTAGCACCACCTTCAGCCCAGGGTGTGATCCTGGAGACCCGGAATCGAGTTCCACATCAGGCTCCCAGCATGGAGCCTGCTTCTCCCTCTGCCTGTGTCTCTCATGGATAAATGAATAAAATTTAAAAAATTAAAAACAGAATTATCATCTGATTCAGTCATTCTACTATTGACTATTTACCCAAACAATGTAACAGCAGTAAATGAAAAGAAACATGCACCTCAATGTTACTCCAGCATTATTTACGGTAGTCAATGTATGGAACCAGCCCAAGTGTCCCTAGATAGATGAACACGGAAAAATGAAAAAGGTGTGGTATCCACGCTCAATGGGATATTACTCAGCCATAAAAATGACTGAAGTCTTGTCATTTGCACCAACATGGATGGAGCTAGAGAGTATGATGGTGAGTGAGATAATCAGAGAAAGATTAGCGCCATATGATATCTTCATACCTGGAATTTTAAAAAAAGATTTTATTTATTTTTTCATGAGAGACACAGAGAGAGGGGCAGAGACACAGGGTGAGGGAGAAGCAGGCTCCATGCAGGGAACCCGACATGGGACTTGATCCCGGACCTCGGGGTCACGACCTGGGCCAAAGGCAGACGCTCAACCGCTGAGCCACCCAGTGGCCCCCTTCATATGAGGAATTGAAGAAACAAAGAAAAGTAACAGAAATAAATGACAAAGTTAAAAACAGACTGCTATCTATAGAGAACACACTTCTGGTTCTCCGGAGGGCAGGGGAGTGGGGATGGGGAATAGTGAAGGGGAGCAGGGTTGCACCCACACTGATGAGCATGGATAATATATAGAATTGCTGAACCCCTGTACTGCACACCTGAAACTAATCTAACACAGAATGTAAGCCATCTTGAATCTTAAAATAGATGAAATGAACAAGGGAAAAGGCATTCAGCGCCCCCAAATTTATACTTCCTGGTCTATGTGTTTTTCTTCCCTAAAAACTCCTTGAACACAGTGCCTGCCCTGCGCACACTGTACCTTCACGAAGGCAGCACAGTGCTTGGGTCCAAGCAGGTGCTAAGTGTCTGGTGGTGAGTGAATATGTATTAATGCCAGTCAGATGGAGGGGGAACTCTTCAGATGATTCCATGTCCTGTGGTCTCTGTGATGCCTGTTGGTTCATCCTGAAGAATAATGGAGGACTGGGGGTTGCTAAGGCTGCTACAATCATGGGGAATCTGGACAAGCAAATAGAGCATCTGTGGAAAAGAAACCCTTGGGCCCTAATGGCACCTTGGTCCAGACCAAGTCCCCAGATCTGGCTGAGTCTCTAACCAGCTGCAGTTCCCACCTTCCCCAGAAAGGGAAGTCTTCACCATCAGTGAGGGAGTCTCTGGTTTGGCCCAGGGAGGTTCTCTGCCACAAGGGCCCTCTCCATCTCCATGGAGGGGTGGTCATCTGCATGGTTAGACCCCCTGCTCTCCCTGTTAAGGGTAAGGGACCTTCCCCGAAACACTCCTTTCTCTTCTCTCACTGACTTTCTTCCTATGAAAACCCTCCATTTGCACCACAGCTCAGAGCTCCCCTTACCTGCCAGGTGGGAGGCTGCCCCATTCTTGAATCACTTAATAAAACCAGGTGGATCTCTGAATTGAATTCTTTGGTTGGTTTTTTGGCACAAGCAGTGAGAAGTCAGGGATGTGAAGGAGCTGGGGTGGGGGTGGGACAGGGAAGGAAATACCTGGGGGGGGTTGTCACAGGGCAGGAGGGACAGAGGGACAGCAGGTCCAGGGCTGGTGCTGGGAGCCGGGTGTTTTCCTGGGTTACTGTCTGGGTGAGAAGAAAGGGCTGAGAGGTGGGGCCACTTTTCCAGGCTACACAGGACTTGTTCTGTAGCATCTGAATCAGGGGGTGGGGGCAGGATGGACTCTGGTGACAGGAAGAAGCTGGAGGCCAGAGGGGAGGCAGAGCAGGAGGGGAAGTGAGACTGAGTAGGTACCAGAGGTTGAGGGAGGAGCACATTTGCATTGTGGCAGAGACTCAGGGAAGGGTTGTGTGTGGAGAGGAAGTCAGAGGAGAGGGGCTGGGAGGGGGTCTGTGTGTGAGGACAGAAGTCAAAGAGCGACTTTGCAAGAGAAAGAACATCTGCAAACACAATGTTGTTCCTGCAACTTGTGCTGTTGGTGGTTCTCCTCCCGGGGGGTGACAGCGAAGATGGTGAGAGCTGGGGTCCTGTCCTGTGGGCGCACTTGTGTGTGTGTGTGTGTGTGTGTACATGTGCTTTTGAGTCTACGTGTTCCTGTGTGTCTCTGTGTATTTCCCTCAGTCTGTGTGTCTGTAAGTCTGTGTGTCTGTTATGTGTGTACATGTGCTTGTGTGCATTTGAGTACGTGTATATTTAAGTGTGTATCGGTACCTGTCTGGTGTCCATGCACATGTGTGGTTAAGTGTCTGGGTGTCTCTGTGTGTAGATGCGCATATGTGGGGGCACATGTGTATTCTCTGTGGTTGTGTGTGTGCAATTGTCTCTGTGTGTGTGCACGGGTGGTGTGGGTTCCCGGCACAGACCTGGGCAAGGAGAGAGTCAGCTGGGTCCTTCCCAAGGATCCCCGGCCCCAGGGCCCTGTACTCTCCTGAAGGATGGGTGCGAGGCTCGGGCTCAGGGGCAGCATGTGTCTCCTGAGTTTAATATGGTTTCTCTGTCCTGCAGGTTTGGGTCCCGTCCCCGGCACCTTAGTCTCCACTCCCTTTCCTTCTCCAGGCCTTGCACTCCCAAAGCTTATGTCCTTCCCCACAGATTCCCAGGAGCCGATCTCCTTCCGGATCATCCTGACCACATCCTTTTACAGCAGTTCCTCGACGCAGAATCAAGGCTCAGCTTGGCTGGATGAGCTGCAGACTCACGGCTGGAACAACAAGACAGGAGCTTTCCGTTACCTGCAGCCTTGGTCCAAGGGCAACTTCAGCAACGAGGAGCTCCTGGAAGTGCAGAACTTATTCTACACATACACCATCCGATCCCCTTCCACATTTCATAACCACATCCGTGACTGGCAACTTGAATGTGAGTTCTGTTCCCTTGGGCTTGGGTGTCAGGTGGCAGGTGCGTCTGTGTCTCCCTGAGTTCCTTCTTCCTCTAGGAAATGAGCTCCACTGGACTCTGAACCTCATGTTTCTCTGCCATATAAAGGTTCACACTCATCTGGGCAGAGGGTGGAGCCAGACCCTGATTGTTGAAAAGCTTCCCATCTTCTGCTCCGTCCCGCTCCTCTCATTGGCCACAGGCTGGGCTCTCCTGTCCCACTAGTTCTCCCACGACCACCCCTTTCCCTGGCCTCCAACCAGGCAGCTCTGGTCCTTGCTCTGTGACT
Organism: Vulpes lagopus; assembly: GCF_018345385.1. Taxonomy (NCBI): domain Eukaryota; kingdom Metazoa; phylum Chordata; class Mammalia; order Carnivora; family Canidae; genus Vulpes; species Vulpes lagopus. The sequence continues at coordinate 25,880,249 of NC_054834.1, forward strand.
GACTCCTTGATCTATGTGCTTTTCTTCCCATCCTATCCCAGCAGCGATGTCTGTCTATGCGACCCTGTCACCCCCTGTGCTCCCTTCACCCTCGGTTTTTTCTAGCCCAGCTCTCCGGCCAAGCCCTTCCCTATTTTATGCCCACATCCTTCATGTCTCTCCTACAACATTTGCTCCTTCCTCTATCAATCAGCTCTTCCTCTGCTTCCAGCGACCACCACTTCCCCTTTGTGTGAGGCTCCCCTCAAACCAAACTGTTCTCCCTTCCTTTCAATCCCCTTAACTTTCCCTCTGCTTCCACCATCCATGGCTTCCACTCATGTCATATCATCTCTTTCACTCCCTCTGTCCTATCACCCACATCTCTCTTCCCCAGATCCCTTTCAGATTCAGCTGGTATTAGGCTGTGATTCCCACTTTGGAGAAGCATCAGCAGGCTTCCTGCAGTTGGCTTATCAGGGATCTGACCTCCTGAGTTTCCAGAACACATCATGGAGGCCATCTCCAGAGGGAGGAAGTAGGGCTCAGAAGGTCTGCAGTCTATTCAACCAGGACCATGTTTCCCATGAAATAGTACGCAAGCTCCTCAATGAGATCTGCCCCCGGATCTTGTTGAGTCTTCTTGATGCAGGGAAGGCGGATCTCCAGCGACAAGGTCAGTCCTGCTCCCTCCCTCCAAGCTTTCTGCATCCTGTGCTCAGAAATCTGTACTGTGCCCTCAAATTCAGAGTAAGAGAGAGTCAAGAGGGTGAAGGGGTGATGGTGACGGGCTTCAAAAGGCGGAAAGTTGTGTCTGTCTAACGTGATGTGAGCACCTCCCCTCAGTCTGTGAATCCCTGTCCTGTATCCGCAGTGCGGCCCGAGGCCTGGCTGTCCGCTGGCCCCAGCCCAGGGCCTGGCCGTCTGCTGCTGGTGTGCCATGTCTCTGGCTTCTACCCCAAGCCTGTGTGGGTGATGTGGATGCGGGGCGAGGAGGAGCAGACAGGCTCCCAGAGAGGTGATGTCCTGCCCCATGCTGACGGCACGTGGTACCTTCAGGTGTCCTTGGATTTGAAAGCCAAGAAGGCAGCTGGCCTGTCCTGCCGTGTGAGACACAGCAGTCTAGGAGGCCAGGACATGGTCCTCCACTGGGGTGAGGAAGAGCTGGGGTCAGGCTGGGCAACATGGTAAATGGTCATCCATCAGAGCTGGGAGCCTGAGGAAACATTTGTTCTGGTGGCTCCAGACCAAAGAGGACTAAAATACTCAGTAATCCAGAAATGGAAGAGCTGAGGGTGAGGGTCCTGCTTATGTGGGAGCATGCGGAGGGTTAGGTGAAGTGTCCATCTCTGAGGAGGGATGGGAGAAGGGAAAGGGGAAAGGGCGGTTGGTCAAGGAGAGGGTGACAGGAGTGGAGAGGAGCAGGGAGGTGCAGTTCAACCCAGGGTGGATGGGAAATGACACCCTCTGTGCCCAACCCCACAGAGCAGCCCCACTCCCTGGGCTTGGTCTTCCTGGTGGTGATCGTGGCTCTGGTGTTCTTGGCAGGCCTGGCGTGGTGGCTCTGGAAGCGCTGGTGAGTCTCTGGCGCCCCCTTCCTGCTCTTTCCCAAGTGTCTCCCCACCTTTTCCTGTGTCCTCAGCCCTCCTGCAGCCTGTGCCCTTCCCCCCTGCAGCCTCCCCTCCACCTGCTGCAGAGGACCTCCTCCTTGTTCCCCCAGGAAAGCCCATTAGAGACCTCAGTGGAAGGACTTCCCTTCGGAGCGAGATCCCAGCCGCCCAGGCCCCAGACCTATACCCAGCTCACCACTGATGTCCTGGCCACTCCCCATGCACAACTCTGTGTTCATTTCTTCTTAATGATCAGTTGTCAATATAAGCTAAGCATAATTTAGTGAGTTTTGTTGTTCTGACTTAGTCCTGGAATTTAAATCTCAAGTTTATCTCTGAATGGAATGAAGTTCCAGCACCTACATAGATCGAGAGACATCAAATGTCATGTCCTCCAGAGGGCCCTCCCTGATTCACAAGTAGAAGCAGTCTCTGCCTGTTGAGAATCTCTACCCCCTTTTCCTGACCTTTTGTAAATCTGTGTTTCCCAGCCCACTCCTCATTACCTCCAGTTATGTTCCTTTTCTCCTCTTATATTAGGATTCTTTTTTTTTAAATAATAAATTTATTTTTTATTGGTGTTCAATTTGCCAACGTACAGAATAACACCCAGTGCAATATTAGGATTCTTAAGAACTAAGTCCACGTCTTTTTAGTATTTGTATTCTTGGCGAGGTGTCTCACTACATGACATATGTCCTCAGTAAAAATCTGTGTTGACTCTATCCCACAGTTATACGGTTTTCTTCTTTTGCTTCTTGACATGTTTATGGTAGTTGGGATGTTTGATAATCTTCCTGTTAAAAGTTGTCTCCTGGCCTCGGGAACTCACACTCCTCTGGGTCTTTGCTGATGTATCTGAGACCTTGAGGAGAAACAGTTTTGGCTGTGACCATTCCAGTTATTTAGCTGCAGACACTTATGGGAGTGGCCTGTTGCCTGTTTCTTGTGGTTGATGGCCAGGGAATGAGATGCTCATTCTTTTCCTGGATGATAAGGTCAGGGCAAGAAACGTGAAAGAAGTACAACCCATTTTTCTGCACCAGAGAATCAAGCCTGAGGATGAAAGCTGCCTCCAAGAAGGCTGAGAAATTGTATAGATGAAGTTTTGCGTAAATATCAAATCATTCTGAATACCCCAGAAATCAACCTGAGGCCTGTAGAAAAGTGCACATCTAGGGCAGTGAAGAGGCCACATCATGGAAGGTAGGACGTCCAGAGCTGTGATTTGGAAGATATATGGATTGTGAGTGCTGTGGAGTGGAGGGAACCCTGGTCAAAGGCAGAGGAGAGAGAGAGAGAGAGAGAGAGAGAGAGAGAGAGAGAGAGAGATCAGGAGATCACACAAGGAAAACAGTTCTCCAAAGCCAATGACTGGAAAAACAAAAGGGGCTGATTTTCATGAGTTTTTACAACCAGTCGACTCAAAGACTGGATGGAGTTTTAGAGGTCTGCACCTTGTCTCATATGGAGCCCAGCAGGTGCTATAATGCCTCTGTGAAGGATGGGTAAAGTCCGGGGACACACAGTGTTCTGGTGTTTCTAATAAAAGGGTTTGGTATTTTGTAGTTCTAGTCTAGGACATTCAATGAAATGCCCTAGAATTTAGGGCCTGGGCCTGCCTCTTGTCTCTCTGTTCCCTTTTAGCACTCAGTGCTACCTCTCCGTTATTTTGGACCTTAAAAGCTATATCCAGAAGGGTGGGAGCACGGATTGAGGTCCTTGATACAGCTTATGAAGCTTTTGTTTGATATCAGGGGATACCTGGCTGACAAAATGCATTGCTTATGTTTCCATGACCTCTGGGCCCTCAGGATCTAGTTTTCTTTCTTTTCTTTTTTTTTTTTTTTTGTATTTTCTCATGGCCTTTGCTAAGTAAGAATGAAATTACTTGAGATTGAGATTTTCATTTGGGCCTTGGGTTATTTTTTTAAGTTTTGCATAATTTACAGGCTTGAAGACTGCTTTTTTGCATATCATCAATTAGGCAAGTTACCCTGTAATCTTGATTAATTCTGCCTTCCCGATAAATCAATCTAGGGTTGGCACTTGGAATCACATACCCATGAGAGAGCTCAGTCATGGGTACAGACATGGGCCTCTTCAGCCCAGTTCTGAGCCAAAGATCAGATACAAGCTTTTTTTTCCTCATGCATACAGCACATGGTAAAGATGATATGAAGGTCCTGCTAGGTGAGATCAAAAACAATTCTAAGGCTTTCAAATACCTTAGTGAATCCGAAAGGATCCCGGCTAAAGGAGTCAAGTTTTGTTTCTATATGAGACAGATCAGACATTGGAAAGGGAACGTGGACCCTAATTGTCCTGGCATCCTCATTTCCTACCTCCTGGAGGGGCATGGCATTTTGTAGAAAAACAGAAGTCAGGTCCTTAGGCTTGTAGTTAGTGCCAGATTGAATGTTGTACAGGGAGAAGGCACTTTGGCAAGGAGGTGGCATGGTGGTGACAATGGCAGGGACTCCTAGGACATTAGTAGGGTCCAGGAGAGCCTCTGGGTATTCAGAGGCAGTGGTAAGACAATGTGATGGAATGAAGGAGGGGTTGTCTAGAATGTCCGCAAGGTCAGATGGGCCATAGAATTGAGCAAGATACATTCTACAGTTTTTGTGGAGGCTAGGTTTTTGGGATCATGACATGAAGGTTTGCACATATGAAGCCTCCAATCATTTGGAGGAGTTCTAGCAAAAGTGTCAAGCTGGAAAATAATACATAAGAAAAAGTTCCATGAAGAGCCTTTCCTCTTGATCTGAGAGTTTGTACTAAGGCCAGGAATCATTACATAAAAAGATGATATGTTGTATCTGCAGGCCTTAGAGGTCAAATTTGTTCTCGATTTTAAGAATACAGCCTAAGGGTGAGTCTGCAGGAATAGAGGGTGTTTTGCCATAGTTGGAAAGAGGAACCGCCTATTTCCAAAGGGCCGTCCTGCCAGAGGGAAGGAGCTCTGACTCCTCGTTGCAATGTGTCAAGGCATCCCACTGATCTCAAAAAGAATCTGAACATATACAGGGTGACTGACTCTACTGCGGAGTCCTCCCAAGAAGAACGTCACGGCAAACCGCAATGGCAATTCCTGGTGGGGTTCTGGTCCCTTGCAACAGGGAGAGCTGAACATCAGTTGGCCAAACCAACTTTCCAGGTTGGAAAGTGAGGGGGAAGACTCACCACTCAGACACGTAGGAATGTATTTAGCCTATAGATCAAGGTGGTGACTGCACCCACAGGAACAAAGGAATAAAGGGATGAGAGCTGAAGAAGGTAAGGTGGCTGAGTCAGCCAAGGTCCCTAAATGATCCTAACTGAGTCTGTAATGTGTACAGATTTGCACTAGATGAGCTGCTGCTGGCAAGATTTCCTTACATTGGAAATGGGAACCTCAGAGAGACAGAGTGGGAAAGAGGAGAAAAAGGTATTTTTCACCCTCATACGTGTGGACCGTCTGACTGCATTGAGCCAACACTCACTAACTCCCTTGCTGTCAGCACACCACGCACTCACATTCCCCTGCAGGCACACTCATTCCAGTTGGGTTAATGCTCCGGGTGCCTTTCCACAGCAGGCTTGTGTAAACCTTGTTAACACCATTCATCCTTCCCCAGTGCTCTCTGTGGATCCATTCCCTCCAACCCAGCTTGCCAGCATCTCATTGGCGGCAGACCCCTCCAACAACACTTCCTGACACCGTGCCTCCAATCCCTGTGTTCTTTGGCAGATCTGTCTTCTCCATTACACTCTTGGCAAAAGTGTATTCAAAGTGGTGCCATAAGCCTGGCAATGTGCAAGCAGTCCTGACATGGGCCACACCACTCCAAGGTGAGTCTTGTCCTGTGAGAGGGAAAAGAAACTACACAGAACATTGTGACTGAGGCCCCAGAAATGAGTTGGAGGCAGACATCATGTGATGAAGGGCCCTCCCACCAATGAAAGTTTCTCAGAGGACAACATAGGGAATGTACCCTACAGTTTTGCACTAGATTATCTCTGACAAATTCTTGGTATGACACAATTTAAAGGCAATGAGGCCTCACAATGGCCAACCAACAACATAGGGACCAACTCTTGCCCACAACAGGCATTGAAGATGCCTCCATCAGAAGAAAAGTGGCTCAACTATCACATGAAGGCACATGCAACACATTAGGAGGCACCTCTGAAATGCCAGGCTCTGGTAACAGAGGACACTGCACTGCAGAGGACACAGAACCTCTTCTTTTAAGACCACTTCTTTCAAGAACAGGAGATGTACCTAATATTCCTAATATACAGAAACAGAAGCAGAGACTTAGATGAAATGAAGAGACAGAGGAATACATCTCAAGTGAAAGAACATGACAGATCACAGCAATAGGACTAAGTGAAAAGGAGGTAAGTAGCATGCCAAAGAATTTAAAGTAATGGTCATAAGGATACTCACTAGACTTGAGAAAAAGAGCAGAGAACTTCAGTGATATCCTCAACAAAGAGATAGAAAAGATAAAGAAGAACCAATCAGTGATGGATAAGTCAATAAATGAAATTGAAAAATTTCAGTGTAAAAATACTGATACTGATGGAATGGTTAATAGAATTGAGGAAGCAGAAGATCAGTGACCTGGAAGACAGGGTAATAGTAAGCAGTTAAGTTGAATAGGAGAGAGAGGGAAAAAATACAAAATGAAAACACACTTAGGAAGTCAATGACACCATCAAGCATAAAAACATTTGCATTATAGATCACAGAAGAGATAGAAAAGGGGGTAAAAATATTCGAAGGAATAAATAGCTGAAAACTTCCCCATTCTGGTGAAGGAAGCAGAAATCCAGAATCAGGAGGCACAGAGAGGCCCCAATTAAAAAAAAAAAAATCAACCCAAGGAGTCCACACCATAATACATATTAATTAAAATGGCAAAAAGTAGTGATAAAGGAGAATTTTAAAACCAACAAAAGAAAAGAAGACATAGAAAGGAAACCCATGAAGCTGATTTTTCAGCAGAAACTTTGCAGGCTAGAAAAAAATGGCATGATATATTCAAAGTACTGAAAGGAAAAACTTCAGCCAAGATTACTCTAGCCACCAAGACTGGCATTCAGAATAGAAGGAGGGATAAAGAGTTTCTCAGACACTTAAGTGTTAAAGGAATTCATGACCACTAACCCAACACTGCAAGAAATGTTAAAGGGGACTCTGAGTGGAAAGCAAAGATCAAAAGGAAAGGAATCATAAAAGCAATAAAAATAAGGATATTCGTAAACGTCAGTTAAGGGACTCACAAAATAAAAGGTTGTAAACTATGACAAAATATACCTAAAACATAAGTGAGGGTCAGGAAAGGAGTAAAAGGTGTGTAAAGTGACCTTAACTTGATATTGACTGCTATATACAAAAGCTGTTCTATATAAACTGATTAATAACTGGAAATTGAAAATTAGTAATATGTATGTAAAAATTCAAGAGAAATAATCCACATATATCACTGAAGAAGCAAACTAACCATTGGAGAAAAGAGCAAAAAAAGAGAAAAGAACATAAAACAACTACAAATAGTCATAGAACAAGTAACAAGGGGACAATAAGTACATACCAATCAATAATTGCATTGAATGTAAATGGATTAAATGCTTCAATCAAAAGACATAGGGTGATGGGATGGATAAAAAAGCAAGATCCATCCATATGCTGCCTACAAGAGACTCATTTCAGACCGAAAGGCACATGAGATTCAAACTGAAGGGGTGGAGAAACATTTATCAAGCAAATGGCTTTGAACTGAAAGCCAAGATAGCAATGCTTCTATCCTACACGATGGACTTTACCAGAAAGACTAACATGAGGCAAAGAAGGACTCTATATAATAATAAAGGGAACAGTCCAACAAGAAGATATAATAAAGGTAAATATTTATGTGCCTAACATGGGAGCGCTCAAAAACTGGTAACAAACACGAAGGAGGTAATCCATAGTAATGCAATAATAGTAGAGGACTTTAATACCCCACTTGCATTGGTAAACAGATCATCCAAGCAGAAAATTAACAAAGAAACAATCACCTTGAGTGATGCATTGAGCCGGATAGATAAATGATATTTCAGACCATTCCATCCTAAAACAGCAGACTACACATTCTGATATTTCTATGCACTAAGAGTGAAGCAGCATAAAGAGAAATTAAGAAAATACACCCATTTCAATTGCACCAAAAATAATGCAATACCTAGCAATACACTTATACAAAGAATTGAAAGATTTGGATTCTGAAAACTATAAAACATTGATGAAAACATTGAAAGGGCCACAAAGAAATGGAAAGACATTCCATGTTCATGGATTGGAAGAACAAATACTGCTGACATATTCATACTCCCCAAAGGAATTTACAGATTTTTGTAATCTCTTGAAAATATCAATAGCATTTTTCACACAGCTCGAGCAAACAACCTTAAACTTTGTATGGAAACACAAAAACTCTGAATGGTAAAGCAGTCTAAAAAGAAAAACAAAGCTGAAGGCGTCATAATTCCAGATTTCAAGTTATACAACAAAGCTGCAATAATGAAATATTATAGTACTGGCATAAAAGTAGACGCATATATCCATGGAACAGAGGAGAGAGCCCATAAACAAACCCATGATTTTATGGTCAATTAAACTTTGACAAAGGAGGCAAGAATATACAATGGGAAATAGAAAGTCTCTTCAACAAATGATGTTGGGAAAACTGGATACTAAATGCAAAATAAGGAAACTGGATGACTTTTTTATACCAGACAGAAAATAAAATCAAAGTGGATTAAGGACCTAAATGTTACACCTAAAGCCATAAAATCCTAGAAGAGAGCACAGTTATTAAGGTCTCAGACATTAGCCACAGCATCATTTTTCCAGATACGTCTCCAGAGGTGAAAGAAACAAAAGCAAAAATGAACTATTGGGAATACATCAAAATAAAATTCTTTTGTACAGAAAGAAGAATCAATAAAGCTAAAGAGCGATCACCGAATGTCAGTAGGTATTTCCTAATTACATACTCAATAAAGGGCTACTATCCAAAATATACAAAGAACTTGTACAACTCAACACCACAAGAACAAATACAAGAGAAAAAAATGTGTAGAAGACATGAGTAAACATTTCCCTAAAGAAGACACCCATATGGCCAACAGACACAGACACAGGAAAAAAGGCTCAACATCACTCATCACCAGGGAAATGCAAATCAAAACCACAATGAGATATCACCCCACACTGGCACATTGGCTGATTCAAAAGTACACAAGAAACAAGTGTTGTAGAGGGAGTGGAGCAAAGGGAATTCTTGTGCACTGTTGGTGGGAACGTAGACTGGTGCAGCCATGGTGGAAAACAGTGCGGTGGGTCCTCAAAAAATTAAAAACAGGGCAGCTCGGGTGGCTCAACAGTTTAGCACCACCTTCAGCCCAGGGTGTGATCCTGGAGACCCGGGATCGAGTTCCACGTCGGGCTCCCAGCATGGAGCCTGCTTCTCCCTCTGCCTGTGTCTCTCATGAATAAATGAATAAAATTTAAAAAATTAAAAACAGAATTATCATCTGATTCAGTCATTCTACTATTGACTATTTACCCAAACAATGTAACGGCAGTAAATGAAAAGAAACATGCACCTCAATGTTACTCCAGCATTATTTACGGTAGTCAATGTATGGAACCAGCACAAGTGTCCCTAGATAGATGAACACGGAAAAATGAAAAAAGTGTGGTATCCACGCTCAATGGGATATTACTCAGCCATAAAAATGACTGAAGTCTTGCCATTTGCACCAACATGGATGGAGCTAGAGAGTATGATGGTGAGTGAAATAATCAGAGAAAGATGAGCGCCATATGATATCTTCATACCTGGAATTTTAAAAAAAGATTTTATTTATTTTTTCATGAGAGACACAGAGAGAGGGGCAGAGACACAGGGTGAGGGAGAAGCAGGCTCCATGCAGGGAACCCAACATGGGACTTGATCCCGGACCTCGGGGTCACGACCTGGGCCAAAGGCAGACGCTCAACCGCTGAGCCACCCAGTGGCCCCCTTCATATGAGGAATTGAAGAAACAAAGAAAAGTAACAGAAATAAATGACAAAGTTAAAAACAGACTGCTCTCTATAGAGAACACACTTCTGGTTCTCCGAGGGCAGGGGAGTGGGGATGGGGAATAGTGAAGGGGAGCAGGGTTGCACCCACACTGATGAGCATGGATAATATATAGAATTGCTGAACCCCTGTACTGCACACCTGAAACTAATCTAACACAGAATGTAAGCCATCTTGAATCTTAAAATAGACAAAATGAACAAGGGAAAAGGAATTCAGCGCCCCCAAATTTATACTTCCTGGTCTATGTGTTTTTCTTCCCTAAAAACTCCTTGAACACAGTGCCTGCCCTGCGCACACTGTACCTTCACGAAGGCAGCACAGTGCTTGGGTCCAAGCAGGTGCTAAGTGTCTGGTGGTGAGTGAATATGTATTAATGCCAGTCAGATGGAGGGGGAACTCTTCAGATGATTCCATGTCCTGTGGTCTCTGTGATGCCTGTTGGTTCCTCCTGAAGAATAATGCTGAGACTGCTACAATCATGGGGAATCTGGACAGGCAAATAGAGCATCTGTGGAAATGAAACCCTCCCCTTGGGCCAAATGGCACCTTGGTCCAGACAAAGTCCCCAGATCCGGCTTAATCTCTAACCAGCTGCAGTTCCCACCTTCCCCAGAAAAGGAAGTCTTCACCATCAGTGAGGGACTCTCTGGTTTGGCCCAGGGAGGTTCTCTGTCACATGTGCCCTCTCCATCCCCACGGAGGGGAGGTCATCTGCATGGTTAGACCCCCTGCTCTCCCCGTTAAGGGTAAGGGACCTTCCCTGAAACACTCCTTTCTCTTCTTTCACCGACTCCCTTCCTATGAAAACCCTCCATTTGCACCACAGCTCAGAGCTCCTCTTACCTGCCAGGTGGGAGGCTGCCCCATTCTTGAATCACTTAATAAAACCAGCTGGGTCTCTGAATTGAGTTCTTTGGTTGGTTTTTTGGCACAAGCAGTGAGAAGTCAGGGATGTGAAGGAGCTGGGGTGGGGGTGGGACAGGGAAGGAAATACCTTGGGGGGGTGCGACACAGGGTAGGAGAGACAGAGGGACAGCAGGTCCAGGGCTGGTGCTGGGAGCCGGGTGTTTTCCTGGGTTATTGACTGGGTGAGAAGAAAGGGCTGAGAGGTGGGGCCACTTTTCCAGGCTACACAGGACTTGTTCTGTAGCATCTGAATCAGGGGCGGGGGTAGGATGGACACTGGTGACAGGGAGAAGCTGGAGGCCAGAGGGGAGGCAGAGCAGGAGGGGAAGTGAGACTGAGTAGGTGCCCAAGGCTGAGGGAGGAGCACATTTGCATTGTGGCAGAGACTCAGGGAAGGGTTGTGTGTGGAGAGGAAGTCAGAGGAGAGGGGCTGGGAGGGGGTTGGTGTGTGAGGACAGAAGTCAAAGAGCGACTTTGCAAGAGAAAGAACATCTGCAGACACAATGCTGTTCCTGCAACTTGTGCTGTTGGCAGTTCTCCTCCCGGGGGGTGACGGCGAAGATGGTGAGAGCTGGGGTCCTGCCCAGTGGGTGCACATGTGTGTGTGTGTGTGTGTGTGTGTGTGTGTACATGTGCTTTTGAGTCTACGTGTTCCTGTGTGTCTCTGTGTATTTCCCTCAGTCTGTGTGTCTGTAAGTCTGTGTGTCTGTTATGTGTGTACATGTGCTTGTGTGCATTTGAGTACGTGTATATTTAAGTGTGTATCGGTACCTGTCTGGTGTCCATGCACATGTGTGGTTAAGTGTCTGGGTGTTTCTGTGTGTAGAGGTGCATATGTGGGTGCGCATGTGTATTCTCTGTGGTTGTGTGTGTGCAATTGTCTCTGTGTGTGTGAACGGGTGGTGTGGGTTCCTGGCACAGACCTGGGCAGGGAGAGAGTCAGCTGGGTCCTTCCCAAGCATCCCCGGCCCCAGGGCCCTGTGCTCTCCTGAAGGATGGGTGCGAGGCTCGGGCTCAGGGGCAGCACGTGTCTCCTGAGTTGACTATGGTTTCTCTGTCCTGCAGGTTTGGGTCCCGTCCCCGGCACCTTAGTCTCCACTCCCTTTCCTTCTCCAGGCCTTGCACTCCCAAAGCTTATGTCCTTCCCCACAGATTCCCAGGAGCCGATCTCCTTCCGGATCATCCTGACCACATCCTTTTACAGCAGTTCCTCGACGCAGAATCAAGGCTCAGCTTGGCTGGATGAGCTGCAGACTCACGGCTGGAACAACAAGACAGGAGCTTTCCGTTACCTGCAGCCTTGGTCCAAGGGCAACTTCAGCAACGAGGAGCTCCTGGAAGTGCAGAACTTATTCTACACATACACCATCCGATCCCCTTCCACATTTCATAACCACATCCGTGACTGGCAACTTGAATGTGAGTTCTGTTCCCTCGGGCTTGGGTGGCAGGTGGCAGGTGCGTGTGTGTCTCCTTGAGTTCCATCTTCCTCTAGGAAATGAGCTCCACCGGACTCTGAACCTCATGTTTCTCTGTCATATAAAGGTTCACACTCATCTGGGCAGAGGGTGGAGCCAGACCCTGATTGTTGAAAAGCTTCCCATCTTCTGCTCCGTCCCGCTCCTCTCATTGGCCACAGGCTGGGCTCTCCTGTCCCACTAGTTCTCCCATGACCACCCCTTTCCCTGGCCTCCAACCAGGCAGCTCTGGTCCTTGCTCTGTGACTGACTCCTTGATCTATGTGCTTTTCTTCCCATCCTATCCCAGCAGCGATGTCTGTCTATGCGACCCTGTCACCCCCTGTGCTCCCTTCACCCTCGGTTTTTTCTAGCCCAGCTCTCCGGCCAAGCCCTTCCCTATTTTATGCCCACATCCTTCATGTCTCTCCTACAACATTTGCTCCTTCCTCTATCATTTACCTCTTCCTCTGCTTCCAGCGACCACCAGTTCCCCTTTGAGGCTTGCCTCAAGCCAAACTGTGCTCCATTCCATTCAATCCCCTGAACTTCTCCCTCTGTTTCCACCATCCATGGCTTCCACTCGTCTCATGTCATCTCTTTCACTCCTGCTGTCTTATCACCCACATCTCTCTTCCCCAGATCCCTTTCAGATTCAGCTGGTATTAGGCTGTGATTCCCACTTTGGAGAAGCATCAGCAGGCTTCCTGCAGTTGGCTTATCAGGGATCTGATCTCCTGAGTTTCCAGAACACATCATGGAGGCCATCTCCAGAGGGAGGAAGTAGGGCTCAGAAGGTCTGCAGTCTTTTCAATGAATACCATGTTTTCAGTGAAATAGTCCACAAGCTCCTCTTTGAGTCCTGCCCCCGGTTCCTGTTGGGTCTTCTCGATGCAGGGAAAGCATATCTCCAGCGACAAGGTCAGTCCTCCTCCCTCCCTCCAAGCTTTCTGCATCCTGCGCTCAGAAATCTGTACTGTGCCCTCAAATTCAGAGTAAGAGAGAGTCAAGAGGGTGAAGGGGTGATGGTGATGGGCTTTAAGAGGCGGAAAGGTGTGTCTGTCTAAGGTGATGTGAGCACCTCCCCTCAGTCTGTGAATCCCTGTCCTGTCTCTGCAGTGCGGCCCGAGGCCTGGCTGTCCGCTGGCCCCAGCCCTGGGCCTGGCCATCTGCTGCTGGTGTGCCACGTCTCTGGTTTCTACCCCAAGCCTGTGTGGGTGACATGGATGCGGGGCGACCAGGAGCAGCAGGGCACCTTGTATAGCGATATTTTGCCCAATACCGATGGGACGTGGTACCTTCAAGTGTCCTTGGATGTGAAAGTCAAGGAGGCAGCTGGCCTGTCCTGCCGTGTGAGACACAGCAGTCTAGGAGGCCAGGACATGGTCCTCCACTGGGGTGAGGAAGTGTCGGGTCCAGCTGGGAAAGGGGCACGGGGTCCTTCAGTAGAGTTGGGGAGCCTGATGAAAAATTTAGGTTGCTAGTGATTCTAGTCCCCAACATTAAAATATCTGTATCCCAAGAAATGGAAGAGCTGAGGGTGAGGGTCCTGCAGATGTGGGAGGATGTGGAGGGTTAGGTGGAATGTCCATCTCTGAGGAGGGATGGGAGAAGTGAAAGGAGGAAGGGCGGTCGGTCAGGGAGAGGGTGACAGGGGCAGAGAGGTTGTGGGAGGTGCAGTTCAACCCAGGGTGGACGGGAAATGACACCCTCTGTGCCCAACCCCACAGAGCAGCCCCACTCCGTGAACTTGGTCTTCCTGGTGGTGATCGTGCCCCTGGTGCTCCTGGCAGGCCTGGCGTGGTGGCTCTGGAAGCGCTGGTGAGTCTCTGGAGCCCCCTTCCTGCTCTTTCCCACGTGTCTCCCCACCTTTCCCTGTGTCCTCAGCCCTCCTGCCGCCCGTGCCCTTCCGCCCTGCAGCCTCCCCTCCACCTGCTGCAGAGGGCCTCCTCCTTGTTCTTCCAGGAAAGCCCACTGGAGACCTCAGTGCACGGACGTCCCTTCGGAGCGGGATCTCAGCCGCCCAGGCTCCAGCACTTACCTAAACCCAGCTCAGCACTGATGTCCTGGCCACTCCCTGTGGCCAACTCTTCCTTAGTCCTCCCTATTGACCGGTTCTCAGTGTCAGCTCAGCGTGATTCAGGGGGATTTGTTGTTCTGACTTGGTTCTGGAACTTAAATTTCAAAATTTAACTCAGCATAACCTGATGCCCCAGCAACCTCATGGGTCACAGACATCATATCCTCCAGTGAGTCATCCTTTCCACCAGTGAGCCGTCCCTGAGTCAGAATTGGAGGCCGTCTCTGCCTGGCGACAATTGCCAGCTTCTTTTCCTTCACTTTGACAATTCTATTCCTGACCCCCATCCCTTGTTGCCCCCATCAGGTCCTTTTCCCTTCTAATTCTTAGGATTCTTGAGAGCAAAGTCCATGTCTTTTTAATATTTGCATCCTTCGCAAGGAGCCTCAGCTACAGGGAAAATGTCCTCAGTAATAAAAACCTGCGTTAAATTCATGTTAAATTCCTAGATTTTTCTTATTCTTTTTCTTCCTACCGTGTTTGTAGTAACTGAGATGTTTGATCCTTTTTTTTTTTTTTTTTTTTTTTTTGGGTGGTTTGATCCTCTTCTTGTTAGAAGTCTTGTCACCTGGCCAGGGTACTCACACTTTCCCTGTTCCTGTTGACACCCCCAGGTCTCTATGCTGAAACAAGTTTTCTATTAAGATTTGTATTATTTAACTACATAAACCTTTTGGATGAATTGTTTTTCCAAGTATTCTGAATCAAGTAGAATGGTAGGATTCAGGTTCTTTTTTTTCTTTTAACCATTTTTTTTGTTTATTTTATTTTATGTATTTTTTTTATTGGAGTTCGATTTGCCTACATATAACATAACACCCAGTGCTCATCCCGTCCAGTGTCCCCCTTGGTGCCCGTCACCCAGTCACCCCATCCTCCCCACCTTCCGCTCCTTCCACCACCCCTTGTTCGTTTCCCAGAGTTAGGAGTCTCTCATGTTTGGCCTCCCTCTCTGATATTCCCAAAAAACATCAAAAACCTGAATCCCGAGAAAAAGTGAGTGGGGAAAATCAGGATTCAGGTTTTTAATGTTTGTTGGGCTCAAGGCACCAGAAGACCTACCACTCTGGGGTATTTTAAAAATAAAAGGTCAGCTGACTTCCTGAATGACAATTTGCATTTTAGCAAAATCAGCAGTTGATTCGAAGGTGCATAAACATGATGATGCCTGAGAAGGAGCAGGGCAAGTATGTCCTGAAGGGAAAGGAGATGCTCCGGGAAAGAGAACAGGAGTGCTGTGGTCAGGGATGAGTGGGGACTCAGCAAGGGGCGTGCACACAGCGCCTTCTCGCATTCCTGGGCGCTGTGTCACAGCCACTGAGGACCTGGAGTCAGCCGCACTGAGCCAGTGCTCCTGGGGCAATGCGGGGTTCGGGTCCTGGGCTGACTACGCAGCTTGGTTTCAGGTGTGCCTGTATGAAGACAGCCTCTTGGGGGCACCTAGGTTGAGCAGTTGAGCGGCTGTCTTTGGCTCAGGTGATAATCTCAAGGGTCCTGGGATGGAATAATAATAATAATAATTCAGGTTCCTGCTGAGCAGGAGGTCCGATTGTCCCTCTCCCTCTGCGCCTTCCCCTGTTTGTGCTCTGTCACTCGAATAAATAAAAAATCTTTAAAAAAAAATCTTTTTAACAAATAAAGACAGCGTCTTTAAAACATATATACTTGTAAACTATATACTGAAATACCAGCTCAGAAGTGTCTAACGTTTCTCGGCTTGGGTACTGTGACCACCAGCGTCTTAGGCTTGCAGCCCCACAGCTTTGCTGCCCAGGATGGTTTTAGAAAAAAAACAAACAAGAAACAGTCACCGTCTCATGGATCCATGAGCATAACCCCTCTCCCCCCTTTTCCCTTGGGGTCACCATAGCGTCCCAGATGATACTTCAGCACTTTCTGGAGTGGCTCCACATCGTCGTCGTGAATGTTTATTCCTTTTCATGGATTTACGGCATTGGTGACTCATTACCTTGGACCTCATGACCCACGAGTCTGCATCGGGACCTCAGTGAGCCTCAGTCACTTATAGGGTTTGTGTCTGCGAGCACATCCCCCACTTCTTACACTTAGGAACACCCGTTAGCCCTGCGGCTCTGGGCTTCAGAATGGTTTTAAACTGTGAAATCACCTAGAAAGAGCTCATCAATGCAGAAACTGTGGCACCAAATGGACCATGACTAAGACATGTGTTAACAGTGTAGGAATTAGCACGGGAAGGCAGAGGGGCGTCTGGTCCTGCCTCACCTGGGATCACCCGAGGTGGGGGACATCTGTTAGGCCCCTCTAGGTATCCGTGAATGGCGCCGAGCGCATGTCTGGGGCTACAAATCAAGGTCAGCAGGTAGGTCCATCAGCACAGAGTCCATGAATAATGAAGACGGACCCTTTGTGACTGGTGACCCCACGGCAGTGCGAGTGGAGACATCCACAGCCTGCCTTCAGTTACTTTAGGTTTCATTAATTAACTCAACAAACCATTCTCAAGTCCTGACCAGGCAGTGGGGATATTCTGAGTATCAAGTCACGGGGAGGAAAAGGTCTTCCCTGTTTCCGAGCTTGAAATTTTTGCTTTTCCTGATCTCATTATGGTTTTCATCGTTGTTTCTAAACCAGTTTGTTAGTCAGTGACTTATTTGCATTGAACTAGGAGACAGAGACTTAGTTCTAATTTGTTTAGGGGCTGAGAGAGGAGGCCAGGGTAGGAGAACTCCCAGAGGGACACGTGCATGTTCTCAAATGTCTCAAATGTCTACATGTGTAGGCATTTCTGGAAAATAACGTTGAGGTGGGAGAAGAGGCGAAGATGAAAATATGGGAAGGGGGGAGAACACATCACAGGACTTCTGCAACATTCCTGCCTGGGTCAGGCTGCTTGGCTGTTTCCCTAAGTTCAGTCCACCTTGCTCCCCTCGCATGGGCACCATGTGGTTTTGGTTGGTTGGATCCACCCTCATGGGTATCCCTGGGCTCTGATCATCCTGAGGCCATCAGGAGAAAGCATCCTTGACATTGAGACAGGCTGGAGGATGGACAGGTAGCCTCCAGGTCAGGCCAATCACTGGACAGGTATCACTTGTCCTGACTCAGAGTGATAGTTCAGGGCCAGGCACCTGCTCCAGGTGGCACAGAACACACGAATCCTGATTCCTATGGATATTAGAGAGGAAAAAAATGCCCTCTCTTGGCCTGGATGATAAGGTCAGGGTATGAAGCCTGAGACAAGTACAATCCATTTCTCAGCACCAGAGAAGCAAGCCTGAGGATAAAGCCTGCCTGCAAGAAGGCAGAGAAATTATACACATGACATTTGCCAAGAAGGTAGATCCCAAGTGTTCTCACCACAAGAAATAAAAATAAAAGAAAAGAAAAAAGAAAAGTTCTGGGTGTGAGGTGGTGGTCTGGTTGTGGGCATGGTATCACCACGTACATATACACCAAACTTCCAGTGGTTATTTCAGTCTATGTTTTTAGGAGAAATGTCAATTAAACTGCTCAAACATGTGATGAATACTATATAAAATATTAATTTTCATGATCTGCTTCAATGGAGGTTTTCTGGACAAATTCTGCATTTTCCTTCTGAAATGCTGCATGCCTCACGGGAGGCAGGGCAGGTATGGACGTGAGCATTCAGACGCGGCTCCCTGGAGGCTCCGTGTGTGCACCAGGCTCCCAGGATCTTCAGGCCGGCCTCTCTGAGGAGTCGTTGGAAGACTTTCTCAGGACCTTCGTTCATGTGGTGTCACAGGCTCTGCTGCACCTGTTAGAGCCAGCGAGGGCCCCCATGGCCCGTGGTGGCCCCCACCTTCCTCCCTGGGCGGCTGGAAAGCTGCACACTGTCCACACGTACAATTTTCAGGTGTCATCATCCTCCAGTGAGTCTGAAAACAGCAGCAATAATGAAACCAAAGCATCGGAAAAGCAAAGGCAGACACACAGACCCACAGAAGGTGCTGGAACTCCCACGACCCTGGGCTCCCCAGTTCCATCAGGCAATACCTTCCCTGTGTGGTTTCAGCCCAACAAGGTGGATTTCTATCCTTAGTGACTGGAAGCTCCCCTCTGGTGGATGTGGGTGTGGCCTCCGGGGATGCGGGGCTAACGTCTCTCTTCCTTGCAAAGCTCTTCTTCACTTTCCTCTTCCTTTCCCTCGAGTCTTTAAAATATTCATTATTTTTCTTGCCCATTTTCTTTTTCCCTCGTGTGTCCTCATCTTGTGACACTCTTACCTTATCTTGTGTGTTAACCCTGACATCTGGATCACTCCGTGTTCTGGGTGTTTTCATGGATTTCTAGCAGACCACAGGTCAGGAACGAGGTGCTGGGTCTGCTGTGGGCTACACGACTGGCAAGTATTTATACTCCAGGGTTTTCCTAGAGACAAGGGGACAAGCTGCTCCAGCATGTAATAAACCAGGAAGTGTCATGGTAGGAAGTTAACCAGGAAGGTAAGATGTAAGACATTTTCCATGGATTGCTTCCTGACACAATCCATCCATCCATCCATCCATCCATCCATCCATCTATCCATCCATCCATCCACTCATTCTTTCATCACTTACTCAGCATTTCCTATTTGTGTGATAAGCACATTCTCTGAGAGTGGTTCCAACACTATGAGAAGCAGCTCTGTGTCCAGGTATTTAAGATATGAGTAATCTCTTCCTCTAAGCTCTTTCCTTTTTTGATGTCTACATTTAATCACCCAGAGGCAAACTTTAGAAATCTTTGTAGCTTCTCTGTTCTAGCTTTTGTCTTTGTCAAGTCGTGCTCTACAAAGTCTCCGAAAACCTTATCTTTCCTTCCCTATGGTGGGCTTCATGAATCCCCACGTGGGCGGAGACAGAGCTTTCCCCTCTCCCTATAAGCGTTCCTCTTGGTTTCCTTTTTTTTTATTTTAAAGATTTTATTTATTTATTTATGAGAGTCACACAGAGAGAGAGGCAGAGACACAAGCAGAGGGAGAAGCAAGCTCCATGCAGGGAGCCCGACGTGGGACTCGATCCCAGGACTCCAGGATCATGCCCTGGGCCAAAGGCAGATGCTTAATCACTGAGCCACCCAGGTGTCCCCCTCTTGGTTTCCTAAACAGAGTCTCTATTGCAACCACAGCGGGCTCATGTTTAAGAGAAGGAAATGTCCACTGGGAGGAGCTCCTCATGGAAGGTTCGAGAGTATAGTACAAACGGGAGGCCAGTTTGTGATTGGACAGGGGAGAAAGGAGAAGCTGAAATGTAAACTTTCTGGATTTGGCAGTTGGAAGGAGAGTCCGTCTTGTCAGATCCACGGGCAGACAGGGAGCAGGTGAGGGAGTGATGGCAGGCCCTCGTGCTGTGCACATGCGGTGGGTGCTGGGCATTGTGCCCCCACTCTGCATCCCTAAGTAATTTGATCAAGTTAAAGGGTGAGATATTTTAAAATGTGAAGTTGTGTTGAACAGGAAAAGTGTGTTAAGTTAGTATTTGATGTTTTCCTAATTTATTCATTAGATCTTAATTTTGTTCCAAACTTTTTAATGGCATGTATAAGCTTTGTTTTTCTTTCTTTCTTCTTCTTCTTTTTTTTTTAGTCCATCTAGACATGTGACCAGATGACTACAGTCAGCTTTGTACACGAGAGAAGAGTTAGCTCATCACTGCATGCTCACTTTTACGAATCATTATGTGTACTATTTATAATAGTTTCATTATGAATCCTTTAATTTCTAACTATTTTAATTGTTAGTGGTCAGCTTTAAAAAAATCCTCTTCTTCCCACGTGAGAGGAAGTTTAGTTGGCCAAGTCCACAGTAAGCTGTAAGCGTTCAGGCATTTCTCCTTTCTAGAAAGATTAAGAGTGAACCTGGGAGCAAAGATGAGCATCTGCAGTTAAAAACAAGGGAAAGGACGTTTCCTCTCGGATGAGGGCTGGGCACGTCCGCGCACAAATGCAAGCTTCCTCATTACCAAGAAGGATAAACCGACCTAGCTTGGATCAGGACAGTTAGAATTAGCCTTTTTGCTGTGAAATCCACTTTCTGTGTGACTTTAGTTTGGGGCTAGGAACACTCACTGGTGAATTTGAACATGGGTACGGTCTCTATGTTTCAGAAATAATTTGCATATGCTTTGTCCCATTTTTTTTGTGGTGACTTGTAACTTCAGGCCTTGAGCATTTATAACAGGATTCAGACCTGAACTGTGAGCCTGGTGTGTATCTGGCCTCACACCTGTCTGTTTCTGTGTTTGTGTAATTTTTAAAAATATTTTTATTGGGGTTCAATTTGCCAACATATAGGATAACACCCAGTGCTCATCCCATCAAGCGCCCCCCTCAGTGCCTACGTTAGTGCAATTTAAAATATTCCAGATTTTTAAACAATGGTCACTCCTTAGTGGTTTTCACAGTCATTGTTTTTACACTGCTGAGCACATATTCTCTTTTCCTGGCTTAAAATGATTGCGAGGTGACAGGTATCGGGGGAATTTACTGCTTCAAAAGCACTTATTTGTAAACAAGAAAGGCTAAAAGCATAGGAGTTAAGATTTTAATTAGGAAGCTAGGAAAAGAGCAAAATCAGTAAAAATTTAGAAGGTAAAAAATTCATTTAAAAGCACTAAAAGTAAAACAAAAAAAATTATAAAGGTGACTGGCAACACTAAAGCACGGCCTCTTGAGAAAATCAATCAACATATAAAACCTCTGTCAGAACTGGTTGAAAGAGTCATAAGCATGAGAAAAGCAGACATATTATAGGAATGACATACATTGAATAAGAGCATGTTATTTATGATTTATATCAACATATTTGTTATAGATAACATTTTATTTTAAAAAATCCTAGAAGAGGGAGAGTCTGAATGTCTGCACTGTGCTCACTAAGGAATAGGAGTAAAGACCAAAGTTCCTGCTGGTTCCTGCTAGGTACAAACTACAGGTGTAGCAAGTAATTATACTCCAGATGCTTCATTCCAGGCAGAGAAAAGGACAGAAAACAATCCCAACTAATTGTCCAAAGTCTTCATGGTACCCAAACCAGCAAGGCTTTTTCCAGAAATAAAAAACAATTATTAAAATAGTAACTATCTGTTAACCTCATTTTGCATACTTACAGGGAAATTAGGTCTATAGACTCAAAATAATTGCCAACAGAAACCAGCACTAGATGAAGTAGGATTTGCCAGGAATGCAAGGATTATTTACCATTAAAAATCTCAATAGAATCACTTACTTTAACAGATTAAGAAAATAAAACCATATAATCATCTCCAGGATCACAGAAAAAGCATTTGAGGTATTTATTTATTTATTTATTATTTTTCTTTTTTTTTAAATAATAAATTTATTTTTTATTGGTGTTCAATTTGCCAACATACAGAATAACACTCAGTGCGCATCCCGTCAAGTGCCCCCCTCAGTGCCCGCCACCCATTCACCCCCACCCCCCGCCCTCCTCCCCTTCCACCACCCCTAGTTCATTTCCCAGAATTAGGAGTCTTCATGTTCTGTCTCCCTTTCTGATATTTCTTACCCATTTCTTCTCCCTTCCCCTCTATTCCCTTTCACTATTATTTATATTCCCCAAATGAATGAGACCATATAATGTTTGTCCTTCTCCGATTGACTTCTTTCACTCAGCATAATCCCCTCCAGTTCCATCCACGTTGAAGCAAATGGTGGGTATTTGTCATTTCTAATGGCTGAGGAATATTCCATTGTATACATAGACCACATCTTCTTTATCCATTCATCTTTCGAAGGACACCGAGGCTCCTTCCATAGTTTGGCTATTGTGAACATTGCTGCTAGAAACATCAGGGTCCAGGTGTCCCGGCATTTCATTGCATCTGTATCTTTGGGGTAAATTCCCAGCAGTGCAATTGCTGGGTCGTAGGGCAGGTCTATTTTTAACTCTGAGGAACCTCCACGCATTTGAGGTATTTAAATGTCCCTTCTGATAAAACCTGAACAACCCAGAATACAGGGACACGTGGCTGCAAATAGCCTGTATGACACATATTTGATTCCGAAGGTTTGAAATCATTCCAGTGAAAATCAAGGACAAGATGCCCACCTGCTGGAATCTTTGCTTTTCTGTAAAATACTACGAACTCTCCTTAATCCAGCAAGGCAAGGGATATAAGGAGGCATGAAAACAGAAATTAAATAAAAATTATTATTATTTACAGATCATATGGTTGTATATGAGGAAATTAAAAATAACTAAAATATTGGGAGTGACGAGAGTTCAGGAATTTATCTAAATAAAAAAATTAACATGTAAATAAAAATTGTAAGGATTTCAAGAGATGATATGATTTCTACCTAGAAACTAGTGGAATAAAAAGCAAACAATTATAGCTGACATAAAAATGTAGCACGTTTTTTAAAAAGATTTTTTATTTATTTATTTGAGAAAGAGAGAGCACGAGCACGGGGGAGGAGCAGAGGGACAAGCCGACTCCTCACTGAGCATGGAACCCGATGCAGGGCCGATACCAAGAATCTGACACCTAACTGACTGAGCCACCTAGGCGCCCAAAAATGTAGCAAGTTCTTTAGGCACAAAATATATATTAAAAAAATCAACAACACTTTTTTATACATGCAACAAGGACAAATAAGATGAAATTAGAAACCATTTATAACAGCATCAAAATCTATGCAATAGCTAAGAATTGGCTAAAGAAAGGATGAACAAGAATTCTACAGAGAAATATAAAAACTATTAAAGATCATAAAAGTATTTCTAATTAATTGGAGTAGTATGGAAGGAATTATTATAAAAAGTTACAGTTCTCTTTAAGTCATTCTATTACTTCAGCAAATTTCTAATTAAAATTTCAGTTGAACTCTGGGAAATGAACAAGGGGTAGGGGCGGAGGGGTTGGGTTGACTGGGTGACAGGCACTGAGGGGGGCACTTGATGGGATGAGCACTGGGTGTTATGCTATATGTTGGCAAATTGAACTCCAATAAAAAAATAAAGGCAAATCAAAAATTAAAATAAATTACATATGGCATATATATTTTTAAAAATTAAAAAATAAAATAAATGAACTAAGTAAAAACAAAAACAAAATAAAATAAAAAATAAAAAATAAAATTCCAGTTGGATTTCTGGAGGAACATAGTAAGCTTATTTTCTACATTACGTAGAAGAATAAATGGGAAAGGAGAAAAAATGAGTGGGAAATATCAGAAAGGGAGACAGAACATGAAAGATCCTAACTCTGGGAAATGAACTAGGGGTGATGGAAGGGGAGGTGGGCAGGGGGTGGGGGTGACTAGGTGGCAGGCACTGAGGGGGGCACTTGACAGGATGAGCACTGGGTGTTATTCTGTATGTTGACAAATTGAACGCCAATAAAAAATAAATTTATTAAAAAAAGAATAAATGATTACAAATATCTAAGTCATTCTTGAAAGAGTAGAGGAAAGATTCATTGACAATGGAATAAAGTTGCAAATGCAAAAGACAATCCTACAAAATCAGTAGTATTTACCAAAGTAGAATGTTTTTATGATCTATTGGTGGGGAATTATTTCTTAAAGTAAGTTCCCAAATTGGACACTGCAGAGGTTCGGTGAGAAACGGCCTGCGGCGGTGGCTCAAGCACCCTATATGTAACGTACTCAGTTCCGGGTGAGCAGCGGGGCTGGAGGGGGGCCTGAGGGGGGCCGAGGGGTCCCTCCCTCTCAGCCTCAAGCTCCAAGGCCCAGTCCTTCCCAGGGACCTAGAACCCAGTCGGGTCCTGCCTGGCAAGGGTCCTGAGCTCTCCACCCTTCGGGAACAGCGATGGGCACATCCAGGAGGAGTGGCGGCAACACAGACCATTCCTCTGTTTGCATATTTTCTTGCTTCAGAACCACAAAGAGTGTAAGACGGATGGACTTTTTGGGGAAAAAAAAATTAAACAAAAAATATAAAAGCTGTTAAATTTTACTTTGCAAAATTAAGGCTTTCTTATTAACCAAGCATCAACTGAACAAAATTAATGGTGGATAATTGAGAGAAATATTTGGAATTCTAAATATACATTTATATATATATTTAGAACACTACGGGAAGTGTTTAGAACAGAGCTTACTGAGATATGTTCATAAATAAAGGATATAGTATAATACGTTTTGTGGAAATCCAAGTTGTGTGCATCAAAGCAACACATTTTCTGAGGCACCTGGGGGCTCAGTGGTTGAGTGTCTGCCTTCGGCTCAGGTCAGGGCATGACCCCAGGATCCTGGGATCGAGTCCCACATGGGGCTCCCCTGCATGGAGCCTGCTTCTCCCTCTGCCTGGGTCTCCAGGACTAGGCCCTGGGCCAAAGGCAGGCGCTAAACCTCTGAGCCACCCGGGGATCCCCCCCACACTCCCATTTCTAACCACAGAAGCAAAACATGTGCAGCATCAAAACCGTCTGGTTGCAAACGTCGGGGTTTCTGTAATCACCCAAGGCTATGGGTCGGAGCCACTGTCTACGCCTTGCCTCCAGGTGGCAGTGGACAGTAAACCAGAGTGTGTCCTTGTTCCTATGACATCGGAAGTCCCCCAAATCAAGTGGCCAGCAGACCCACGCTTACGTCCACAGGAAGCTGCCAGCAAGGCACTGAAATTATTCACAAAAATATGCTCATGAGACCGAGGATCAGCGGTGAGAATAGCGCAGCCACCGAGTCAAGGGGGGACACAGCTGCTGAAGGAAGGTGGAGTGGAGCGGAGGGCGGGAGGTTTGGGGGCCCGAGGAGCCGTCCCTGGGCCTAGGAAGGTGGGGGGCCCAGTCGTTTGAGAAAGTGCAGCTCTTGCCGTCCTCAGGCACATGGCAGTTTCTCCCGACGGTTCTTACGAGGACCAAGCTGCGTGGTGCTGAGAACAAGGCTCTGGGGAAGCTGTGTCCCACGGGTGGCACCTGTTGCCCGCAGGTTCACGGGCTCCTGACCCAAGGAACCTGACTATAAGCCCCCGCGGAAAGTAGCCTCCGCGCAGCAGGCTCCGGGGGCGCCCAGGGTTGGCCTGAGAGGCTCCGGGGGTCCACGCGGTCCATGGGGGACCCGCTTCATGGGCTTCGAGCAGTGGTGGCTTCTAGGCCGTGTGCTCTAACCTCCGCCCCACCTGCCATGATCTCACACCACCTGTTAGAGCGGCAGCCGGACACCGGCTGAGTTGTGGTGGAGGTGACAGCTGGACGCTTCTCGAAGGCTTGCACACGTGCTCAGAGGTGGCCATGAGGGTCCACGGAGACTGCTGCTGGCCCTGTGGGGAGCCCCGATTCCTCCTGAGGTGAACCCGAGGCTCTGCTCCAAGGCAGAGGCCCTTGCGGCCCAACTCTGTACCATCCTGCTTGGCTAGGAGGCCAGACCCGGCCTGACCCGGCCCGACCTGGCAACAGGTGCCAGCCCCGATGTGGCTCCAGCGTGTCCTGAGGGGAGCAGCCACCGTCGTAGGGCCTTGAGTTGGTTCCGGGGATGTCACCTGAAACTGCTTGCCAGCCACACACCTACCCACCACCTGGGCCTCCACGGGAGACCCCACCGCTGTCTCTCAAAGATGCTTGCTCGACAGTAAATCAATCCCCCAAGCATTAGATGTTAGATGGGGGCACAGAGCTGCATCCTCGAGCGGAGTGACCCAGGACTGCCCAGCTCAGTGAGGGGACCGCAGCGGTAGTAGGGGCTGTGCCCACCTTCGTCCTGCCCCCGCATCGCTGGCTTCGAGGTGGCTCGAAGGAAGGGTCTCCGAAAACTACCTTGAAGTATGAGGTGACCTTCAGAAGGAGGACCAAGCATAGAAAGACCAGACATGACACAAAACAAAACAAAACACTCAAAAACCCCCCAAACAAAAGAGGAACCTACACACCAAGTCCCGAGGTAGCAGAAGCCACAACAGCCCTGAACGGCCTGCTTCCAGTTTTTTCATTGGAGAGCACTAAGCCATGATCGCTCGAAAGATGCTGCTAATGTGACCTTTTAGTACAATAAAAGTCAAAGGTCTACTTCCAAAAACATCCCGTAAATTGATGTCCGTAGCCCTGGCCTGTCATGATGTTTTAGTGCGATTAGTACCGTAGGCAGAATGAGATTAGAATTCCAGGTCAATGTGCTTAATTCCTTGTAACTGTCACAGGGTTAAGGGATTTTTTTTTTTTAAGGAAAAATGAAGTGATGATGTCACTAAGAAGGGGGCCATTGATGCAAATTGCCATTTTTAAATTTTGACTCCGAATCTTATGATTCAAAGTCAGTCTTCGCTTTGCATAAGAGTGTGGGACTGTAAAAACTGCTCATGCAAGCCGTGAGCTTGCAAAAAATATCTGGTTTCTGTTTTGCAAAAGAAAAGGACTCTTCATATGTCATGACGCATAGAAGCCTACGGTCAAGGCACAAGCAGTGCCGGAGGGTCCAGGGGTCACTCACGGCGGTGGCGGGTCCTCAAGGAACGGGGGAGATAAGCAGGAGGGGGGACAAGGGAGGGAGACCGGGAGCTCAGCGAAGGGCAAGGAGACAAGTGTGGACACAAGATGGAAGGTGACACGCGAGACGTGGGAGAAGAAGGAAAAGTTCTGTAAATAGTAATGAACGTGATCTGAGACCCAGGGAGATGATGGCAAAGTGAGAGGGTGTCAGGCTCTGTCCTTCAGACGTGAATCATGTGGGAACTGGCTGCAGGGGCCCCTGGGGGTGTCCTGGCCTCGGGGCTGTAGGGGGGCAGCCAGGGCATCTGCAGGGGCCCCTGGGGGTGTCCCTGGGGGGTGTCTTGCCCTCGGGGCTCTGAGGGGCAGCTAGGGCGTCTGCAGGGCTGGGCCGCCGGGGCCTAACACGCACAGGCCTTTGAGACCTACGAGATACTGGCCTCTCCCAGGGCCAGCGCACAGCGGCCTTCCCGACATGCGCTCAGGTGACCTTTCCTGGGGGAGATGGGGAGGGAGCGTCCTCGTTCTGCGGTGTCTCCTCTTGTTGGCGCCCCTGCTGGCATCCTGTGTAACCACGGCCACCTGCTCAGGGGTCCCACCTTCGAATAGAACCCTGCAGCTGCGGGGTGGGGGGGAACTTAGGGCTGCTAACATAGGAATGTTGGGGGGGCCCACAAACAATCCCTCTACAATAAGACCAGTCCATTTGGAGTTCGATGCCAGCAAAATTCCCTGGATGGCTCACGTAAGGGAAATTCTCTGGAAGCTTTCGCAGAGGTGGGGCTGACAGTTTGCTCATCCTAACGCTCCCTGTCTGTACCTCCTTTGGTTCTGAGCTCAGGAGGAGGAGAGGATGTGCGTTGCCCTGTGGGCCCCCGGGTGAAGCCGGGTTGGGCTGGGCTGCAGGCCCAGGTACACCCAAGCGTGTTAGCCACACGCAGCACCGTTGATTCCCGACGGCAACGAACCACACGCGGCCTCTCGTTTGGGCTCCGACCCCTGGCGGCGGCTCCCTGCCCGTGCGGGCCATGGGGTGCAGGTGCCTCATGTCTGCAGCACCGCACACCCCATTGCCCCGACCTGCTGTGAGAGCGGAGGGCTGCGTGTTTCCTGCGGGCCACGGGGGGCAGGGTGCTAACCATCCAGCACCATGTGGGCTGTGGTTTGGGACCAGAGCTTGCCACTGGCAAGAAGATTCAGGCAGCGAGGGGACCTGGGGCGTGAGCACCATCTGGGTGGGGCCACTGGCTTCCAGAGGAGTCTGTTTCTACCCGTGGCCATCGTAGAAAGAGCCCGCCAACCGTGACTTGGTCGCCGTGTGACAAACATGAAAGAGGGATGGCCGCATGTGGGATTTCATGATGTGTCCATCCCCTTGCCCTCAGCAAACTCGGGAAGTTATTAAAGGGCGCTGTCATAAACCCATGGCCCTGGCATGGCTTACAACCATCCACTTCCAGCCAGCCGCCCCTCGACGGGCACCTACGTATCCTCGAGCATGAACAGACCCCGCTCTTTCTTCCTGACAATGTATTTTGCTCTGATCGCCACACTTGCCATCGGCGAGGACGTGCCAGGTCCCCCCTTGCACGTGTCCCCTCGGAAGGCTGCACCCGTGACCCCCCGGCCCTCCCTGGCACAGCGCCCACCGCAGCCTGGGGCTGAGAAGTGAGCCTCTCCCAAGTGTTCCGATTGCAGACGCTCCCGGGGCAGGGAGGTCAGCACGCCTCCCCGGAAAGGCTCGGCTTTGGGTCCGGGACGCTGGACGCTGAAAGGACAACAGTCTCGATGGCTTTCAACCGTTGGTTTAAATACCCCTGCCCGTCTCTGTATGTTACCCACCAACACACTTGGTGCCAAGCGTGTGTTGAGGGACTTTCTCAAGTGTGTGAATATAGATGAATTAGAGTCACCAGGAGGGCAGGGGACTTTTGCACTGCGCTGTGCCCCATGGGGGGGCCGCCCTTCCACCGCCCGGGGCAGTGGAGTGTCCCCACGGTTTACCAGATGCCCAGGGAGAGGCTGAGGACTGGAGGAGGCAAATCCTCCTGCTACAAAGGGGACCAGCAAGACAGGTGGACGGCTACGGGGTGAGATGGGAAAGCGGGGAAGAGGCGGACCCAGTGTCCAGACAGGAGGCAGGGTGGGGACACTGAGGCAGAGCCTCATGGAGAACCCGGAACCCTGATCTCTCAGGACAAGCGGGGCTGGGCAACGCACTGCAGTGTGTGTCTTGTGGTTGTCGCCTTGCGACGCGAGGCCCGGACAGGTGCAGGGACCTTCCAGGGCTCGCGGAGGGAAGCCGGCAGCAGGGAGGCTAGTGACAAGGGAGCAGCGGGCCACCAGGCAGGAGCCACTGCTGGTCTGAGCTGGAGGGGAAACGAGAGCATGAGTGGGAGGTTGAGGGAGCCGCAGACCGTCTTCTGTTTCAACGGGTGCTTGTGGGGAGGAGCTCAGCGTCCTGGTGCGAGAAGGAAGTCAGGACGGAAGCGCTGGGGTTGCTCTGCTGAGAAGGCAGGGAGCAGGGAAGCATCTGCAGGTGACATGCTGCCTCTGGAGCATGTCCTGCTGGCCGCTCTTCTCCTGCAGGGCGACAGCGCGAAAGGTAAGAGCTCGCCGGCTGCCCAGTCCCTGGGGCCTGGTGGGACATCCCGGCCGCTCCCAAGACAGACGGAGACTCTCAGGTCACCAGAGTGCTCACGCCCAGAGGGGTCCTGTTTACTCCTTGATGGGATGGTGGTGAGTTTGGGGCCCCAAAAGCGCCATCACCAACCCAGTCACAGCTCATCTCCCCGCCCCCCGTCTCTGTCTCTCTGTCTCTCCCTGTCTCTCTCTCTACCTGACCCGCTACCCCTCTACTACCCACAGCCATCCAGGAACACCTCGTGTTCACTGTCATCCAGATCTCATCCTTTGTCAATCAGTCCTGGGTGCAGCATCGGGGCTCAGGGTGGCTGGGTGACGTGCAGACTCACGGCTGGGACAGCGACTCTGGCACCATCATTTTCCTGCACACCTGGTCTAAGGGCAACTTCAGCGATGAGGAACTCCTAGATCTGGAGATGCTGTTCCGCGTCTACTTCATTGGATTAACCCGGGAGGCCCAAGAATACGCCAGTCAACTGCACTTCACATGTAAGTTCCATCCTAAGGGAATTAGGAAAGTTCCTAGGAATAAGTTCCTAAGGGAACCCCTCAGGAGGTTCTCCAATTTCTGGGGAGCATCCCACCCTTCTGGACCACTGCCTGTTATTCCTGCTCCACCGTAAAAATCTTTGTGCATAAACCTCTTGGGGGTCATTCCAGATATCAACTCCTCAAGATGTCGTAGACTCTCGCTTTCTCGGATTCCTTTTTTCTTGTGCATTTTCATCTTTCCCTGGTGGTTTCCCTTCTACAGCCTAAAACATGGAGACGGAGACACACAACTGTCCCCCTCTGCGCCTGACTCCCTTAAAGTATAATCTCTTTCCCCATTGGGTGTCTCCCCAAGTCTATGTCCACAACTCGACAACCCTCACTGCCCACGTCACGGGACCTGGAGAGTGGTACTTGCAGCTCCTTCACCTGGGCTCCTCCCCCGCCCCCACCCTCTGACCTGCGGCTCACTCATCATTTCCCGGACTTCTTCAGATCAAATCCATAATTCTTGCCATGTATCCCTTACGGCCCCTTCCCCATCCCATCAACTCTCTTCCTCATTCCCAAATACATCTTTGGCTTACACCTCCATCCTCATAAAATCTTCATGGGCCACTTTATTTATTTATTTATTTATTTATTTATTTATTTATTTAATTTTTATTTTTTATGTGCCACTTTTTAAAAATTTTTATTTTATTTTATTTTTATTTTTTTCATATGCCACTTTAAAAAATTTTTATTTTATTTTATTTTATTTTTTCATGCGCCACTTTTTAAATTTTTTTATTTATTTTATTTTATTTTATTTTTATTTTTTCATGTGCCACTTTTTAAAATTTTTTATTTATTTAATTTAATTTTTATTTTTTCATGTGCCAGTTTTTAAAATTTTTTATTTATTTTATTTTATTTATTTATTTTTTCATATGCCACTTTTTAAAATTTTTTATAAATTTATTTTTTATTGGTGTTCAATTTGCCAACATATAGAATAACACTCAGTGCTCATCCCGTCAAGTGCCCCCCTCAGTGCCCATCACCCAGTCACCCCGTCCCCCCACCCACCTCCCCTTCCACCACCCCTAGTTCGTTTCCCAGAGTTAGGAGTCTCTCATGTTCTGTCTCCCTTTCTGATGTTTCCCACTCATTTTTTCTCCTTTCCCCTTTATTCCCTTTCACTATTTATATTCCCCACATGAATGAGACCATATAATGTTTGTCCTTCTCTGACTGACTTATTTCACTCGGTATAATACCATGTGCCACTTTTTAATAAAATTCTTATATCATTTCTCTCAATTTTCCCCACAAATCTGTTTCTCCTTCTTCCCAGATCCTTTTGAACTACAGGTGGTCGGTGGCTGTGAGCTACATTCCAGTGACATTTCAAAAGGCTTCTTGCGGTCAGCTTATGAAGGATCAGATTTTGTGACTTTCCAAAACATGTCTCTGGTGCCATCTCCAGGAGCTGATAGCAAAGCCCAGAGCGTCTGTTATCTCATAAACCAGTACGAAGGCATCAAGGAAATAGTGTACAGGCTCATCACGAGCACCTGTCCCCGATTTGTCTTGGGTCTCTTTGATGCAGCAAAGGTGGATTATAAGAGGCAAGGTTCGTACAGCCCCTTCTTCTAAGATTTTTCCACACAGCTCTTGCCCCTTCCCACCGTCCCTATCCAAATTGGAATAAGGAAGAGTTCAAGAGGGACAAGGTTTTTTGGGTTCATGTTCCTAAAGCAAGATAATATGCATGTGCCGATGCGGTTAATAAGCCCTAAGGCTGTGTCTTAGAGCCCCCCTCTGAATGTGCTTCATGTTCCCCACAGTGCGACCCGAAGCCTGGCTGTCCATGGGTCCCGCTCCAGGGCCTGGCCGGCTGCAGCTGGCGTGCCACGTCTCCGGCTTCCACCCCAAGCCTGTGCAGGTGACATGGATGCAGGGCGAGCAGGAGCAACAGGGCACCCGGCGAGGCGACATCCTACCCCATGCTGACGGCACGTGGTATCTCCGAGTGACCCTGGACGTGGTGGCCCGGGAGGCGGCCGGCCTGTCCTGCAGGGTGAAGCACAGCAGTCTAGGGGGCCAGGACATCATTCTTTACTGGGGTGAGGAAGATGGGGTCTGGAGGTGTGCAATGGGGGTTCCTGAGCCTAGAGGCTGGGGCAGAGGACGGTTTCTGGAGGCCAGAAGTAGGGCCTGTAACAGCAGGAAGGAAGAAATACAAGTGATTTCAAGGATGTGAGGATGGAGCGCAGGGAGCCTCAGATGTAAGGGACTTGGGGAGGGATGGGTGCCCTTCCCTGAGCAGGTGTGAGGACAGCGACCGGGCTGGTTGGAGATGGTGCATGTAGCCAATGTACGTGTCGGTGTGGACGGAGTAGAACTGGCGGTGGGTCACCCACGACACCCGTGTGTCTCTCCAATGCCCACAGGACATCACGTCCCCGCATACTTGATCCTGCTGGCCGTGATGGTGCCCCTAGTGCTTCTCATAGTCCTTGTGTTGTGGTTTCGGAAGCGCTGGTGAGTTCCGTTTTCTCCTCTCTTCCCAGTACCTTATTGTGTGTTCCATTTCCACCTGTCTTAGCGTCCGTGTCCTGACCGCGCCACCTCCAGCGCACCCAGTGTCTCCCATCTCTCTTCCCCAGCTCCTATCAGGACATCCCATGAGCTTCATCACCACGCCTCCCCCAGCGGCTGGGGAGCCTCGGACAACAGACTGATGATACCCTTCTTTCCACCCTCCGTGTAATTTTTTTCCCCCTGTTTCTGGTTCTGACCTCTTGTTCACACAAACTAGCTCAGTTCTGTGACTCCGTATGGGACGCCTTGCTTGTAATCTCCGTTTGGTCCTTAGTCCTGTACTTTTGAAGCCCATTCGGCTTCACAGCCTCTAGGGTGTTCCCTCGTCCGTACACGGGAAACCCTTCTTCAGCTCTGCTACATGGGCACCTTGCTTCTACCCTGCACGCCGTTACTCAGGTCTTTCTTCCCCTTCCAATGTGCAAGCTCCTTTGGGACGACGACGGAGACGAAGGTGTGTTTCCTGCGTGCAACATATGCTCAGTGAGAATCAAACCCAAATAACCCATATCCAAGTTCGATTTCCTGATGTGGTTGCAGTATTGGAAGGACTGACGTTTTCCTTCACGTTCCAGAGTGTCCCCGGCCCAGAAAGCCCACATTCCTTTATATCCCTCATTTTCTCCCTAACACATAAGTGCAGCTTTGCTCCTTGCCCTCCTTACTTTGTAAATACAATGGGGTAACTCTCTCCAACTTACTCTAAACAAGAAGAGAGACTGAACAGGCCACATCTGCAGGGCAGGGGAGCAGGCGTGTTGCTGGATGGTTAACAAAAAGGAAAAAGAGAACTGGTCCCCAGCATTAGGATGGGATCAAGGCAAGGGATGCATGTGGAAGACAAGCCCCTATCTATCTCAGACACCCTCATCTGGATTTTGTTTCCTTTAAGTTTCATTCACGAGCTCAATACTTGTCAAGCACTGAACCTGAGACAGGCACATGCACCCGTAAATCAGTGGGCGGGGAAATGGTGAGGGCCGTACCCCCCTGCCTGGAGGTACAATGCCTACTTCTTCAGTCTACGTCCTTCGTCCTGGGTACATCGTTTTGTTTCTTTTTAGGAATTCTGAATCAGTTCCATAGATAAGTTGATGCATTTTACTGTACGTAAATTCCACATTTACGTACAGTAAAATGCGTCAGTTTTAAGTGTGTAGTTCTGCTCCTTTTGAAAGATGTGTACACCCATGCAAGCAAGACCACAATCAAGATGCAGCACAACCCATCACCCTGATACCCCTTGCACCCATTTGCTAAACTGTCAACGGGGCTTCCTTGCAACTACTGGCATGCTTACTGTTATAGTTAAGCTTACATTTGTCTTTTCTATATTTTTTCTTTTTTTTTTCTTTTCTATATTTTTATTAAAATGAAATCATCTGTATATACTCTTTGTATCTAGGTGTTTTTCCCCCTACCTAGCATATGGTTGTAGGTCACTCAACATTCCTTGTTATTGCCCAATTGATTGCATGTATGAATAAAGCACTTTTTTTTCATTCACCTCTTCTTTGATGGTTATTTGTTCTGTTTCTAGGTTGAGGCTCTTTGAATAAAGTTGCTTTGTTTGTTCCATTACCTGCCTGGACTAATTCTGTGGATTCTGGGTGCCCTGACGTTTGCCCTGCTCTCTCTCTCTTTTTTATTTAATCGAGGTGACAATTGGTATATAACATTATATTAGTTCCAGGTGTACAACGTAATACTTGGGTCTTTGTCTACACTGCAAAGTGGTCACTGTAAGATCTCTTTTCTTTCCTCCCTTCCTATTTTCCTCCCGCTGTCTCACCTTCCTCTGAGTCACTCCTACCTCTACTTCCTAGATGGGATGCTGCCCCATTCATGAATGATTTAATAAAGCCAAGACATCTTCAGATTCACTTGGATGAAATGTGTGTTTTAGCAACATGTCAAACAGGTAAGGAGGTAAGGCTTACACCCTTTGTTGGGGGGACGCCTGTGGATTGGAGCGCACGTTCACCATTCAAGCAGCTTACAGACCTGCCCTGGTTTCTACTTTGTGCAAAGCTTCACGTCTGGCCAGGAAGAAGCAGGTAACCGTGGCCTGCTTTGCTCTCTCCTTAGTTTGTGTGCAACCTTCTGCATCTCTAGGAGTACTCGAGAGCTCATCAAGGTCCACCGTGGATGACTCACTTCCCCAGTGTCTATGAAATTTCCGCTGCTCTCTTCTTTGCTTCGAGTGGAATTGCAGCTGTAGGCAGCAGACATGTAGACCTTTGACTCTTGTTACCCTTTGCTATTGTTTCCTACAAGCTCCCTGGGCATAGGGCCTCTCTGTGGAGTTCCACATTGGGTCTACGCTTCTGATGGCCTCAACACTACAGGTCCTCGGTCTCCACAGTCACACCAGGGGTGGAAGGAAGCAGCCGTGTGTTCAGTCACCCCATTGCTCTTGCTGACTTTAAGGCAATGTTTGAACAAAGTGCTTCTCCATCTGTTGCATGCCTTTGGTCTTTTCCCAGAATTCTGAAATGGTTTATTTAGAAAATTATGTCCAGTATTATCCCTGGTATTTGGGGGAAAGAATGTGCTGAGCCCCTCACCCAGCCATTGGGGTGTCCTGATCCATGTAGACATGTTGTAACATTATAAATCAAACCAACAAGAGTCTCAGTTCCTAGCCATTGAAAGCAAAGCACAACAGTATGCAGTATGGAAACAGCTCCTCCAGACATTCTGTTGTTAAAATCTGAAGAGCCTGGAAGGAATGAGAGATTCTAGAATATTAAGCAAAAGCAAACCAAAAGAAAGGGTAGGAGGTGTCAAAGATGCTAGAGCTCCTTGTGGGTGCCTACTGGCCCACTCTGTTCCCGGGTGCCTCTTCGTGCTCACGCGGACTGGAGCGCCGGGGTGGGGACATCAGACCTGGGTCAAGGGCGAGAGCTTCTGGAGGTCATTCCTTGTGCAGATGCTCAGCAGCTCCTGGGACCCCTGAGAGAGCCCCGGGCCCCTGACAGTGTGTGATGGTGGCATCATGGTTTCTGGGGGTCACACTGTGTTGTCAAGAATCCCACAGCAGTGTTTCGACCCAGGCTGGCACCCAGTCTGCCCACGTGAACTGAGAGCCACTCTGGGCTGCGCTGGACACACAATGGCCAACACCATGAGGTCCAGCCCTTACACCTGCCAGATCCCCGGGGTAATTGTCGCACTTCACAATGGTCTTGCTGGTGACATCAATGTTCCAGATCTGCACGACACTGATGGGTGACTGTGCTCCCAGATGCTGCTCCGTGTGCTCGGACTTGCTGTGGAGCCACTCACCCAGCTCCACGGCCACCAGCTCCTTTCTGCAGCCTTGTCAGCGTTGGCTAGCCACTCCGTCTATCTGGACTTCTCCAACATGTTTATTCTTAAAAAAAAAAACAAAAAACAAAAAGGTCAGCCACTTACAAAGCCCAGAATCCGAGACTGAGTCGGGTCTCGGCGTACGGATTCCATATCGTATTTTCCCATTATAAGGGACCCGAGAGCTGGGGGGAAATGGCAGAGTTTGTACCCGAGTCTGGAGCTGCTCTGCTGCACCAGGAAGGGATGGAGAGCTCAGGGAGGAGGGGGTGTTGGGAATTCAGAAGCAGGCTGACACGAAAAGGATCCCAAGTCACAAATGGGACTCAGCAAATACAATGGCTAGGACAGAGTCCAGCATTTTCTTTTCTTTTCTTTTCTTTTTGTATTTTTTTTAAATTGGAGTTTGATTTGCCATTGCAAACACATTGACGTTCGTGCATCTATTGCACAAAAAAATGACTCATTGGTTACCTGGGAAGCTACACAAACAATTCATTCTCTTGAAGATTGGTACATAAATGGGAAAAATCTCATACTTATTCTGTCTTTGGTTATCTCAGGGTAATGAGATAGTTATTTAGGAGAATATATCTTTGTAGAAATATTTTAACTAATAAAGAAGGTATAACACCTTTGCGTTTCCCCCGAAGAAACACCACATTTAGGCCAGTTGTTGTTGCGGTGTGTTCAGGTGTACCCGGGAGCCCCTGGCCCCCTTCCGGAGGCTCTGTGAGCTCAAGACTATTCTTATAACAACACTATGATGATATTTTAGTGTAAATCACTTTCCAGAGACTATGGGCATGTAATGTCTCATCAGATTTTATTTGGAAGGAGATATGAAAATTTAGCTGCCTTCTATTAAGTCAGATGTTAAAGAGAATGACAAAAGGTATTTTAAAAACCTACAAGCCACTATTCTCATTATGTTTTTTTAAAAGACACATTCATTTTGTTTTTAAGTCAGTAAAGAAACACATATCTTAAAAATGTATTCGTGTTTACGTCAAGCATAAGAACTATCTAAAACTCCATCTCTCTTATGTCACCAGGGGGCACGTAAAGTGGGACATCTGCCGTGAAAATGGTTTGGCAGTTCCTCAAAAGGTTAACCATAGAATTAACCATTTGGCCCAGACTTTTCACCCCTGGATATATCCTGAAAATAGATGTTCAGGGACACCTGGGTGGCTCAGCGGCTGAGCGTCTGCCTTTGGCTCAGGTCATGATCCCGGGGTCCTGGGATCGAGTCCCGCATCGGGCTCCCTCCATGGAGCCTGCTTCTCTCTCTGCCTGTGTCTCTGCCTCTCTCTCTGTGTCTCTCATAAATGAATAAAATTAAAAAAAAAAGAAAATAGATATCCAGACAAACATTTGTATGCAGATGTTCACAGCAGCATTGAAGAGGAAGAAACAACCCCAATATCCACTAGTGAAAAAATGGTGACCCAAAATGTGGTAGACTCAAACAAGGGAACATCATTCAGCCACAGAAAGGAAAGAAAAAATGATACAATGTGGGTGAACCTCAGAAATACGATGTTTGGTAAAAGAAACTAGACACAAACATGCTCATGCTGTGTAATTCCATTTATATGAAAAGCTCAGAATAGGTAAGTCCTTTGAAACATTAGGAAGATTATCAGTTAACAGAGAATCTGCATGAGGGCGGAATGAGGCGGGAAGACTGGGCAACGGGTATGGGATACTCTTGGGGTGATATGAATGTTTTGGAAGTTGTTGGAGCTAGTGGTGGTGCCACAGTGTAATGTACTAAACACCACCAAACGGAACACTTTAAAACAGTTCATTCTTTTGAATAAAGATGTTCTTCAAAAACAACAAAAAAATTAAAAAATAAAAAATAAAACAGTTAATTCTATATTGTGTTTCGCCCCAACAACAAAACAGATAAGCAATTAGATATTCGCACTATAATGCGAAACTCCAGAGTCTAAGTATAGGATGTCCCACTTTGGAAAAGAATGGAAGGAAAGATGGAAAAATCTCTGGAAAGAAAAATCGCCTACAAAGTAATGACAAATGCTGTAACAGAAGTCTCCTCTTCAACAGCAAATGTAAGAAAATAGTAAGTTAGAATTTGACATTTGAATTTGAAATCCAGACAGCCCTGGACCTCTGTCTGCTCTTCCAATAAAAGGGTTGTAGGGACCCCACCATGTGCTCTCTTAAAAGACAGACAACGGCAGAAACCAAAGTGAACCTACAGGAACAGAGTCACGTTAGGAAGCAAAACAAAACAAAACAAAAATACGAAACCCACAAACATGCAGTTTGGTTTGAAAGCCAAGAAGGCAAAAATGCAGTGGGTTTTCCAGTCTGTCTCAAACGTTTAAACCTCTGTGACCTAGTCCGGGGGAGGCCAGGGTTCATTGTCCCTGGAAATACCCCTCAGAGTTCAAATTTAAGGTTCTTTCTGACTCTTATGAGTCTGTGGGTCCCAGGCTACAAGCCCATCAAGGTTCCAGAGCTTAATA
Source organism: Vulpes lagopus (assembly GCF_018345385.1). Classification (NCBI taxonomy): domain Eukaryota; kingdom Metazoa; phylum Chordata; class Mammalia; order Carnivora; family Canidae; genus Vulpes; species Vulpes lagopus. The sequence continues at coordinate 25,918,336 of NC_054834.1, forward strand.
GCAAGTCTGTGAACTGACTTCCAGGTTTGGGATATGCTGGGATGGGGAGTCGGAATTCCAATGGTGACGAGACAGCACTGAGCCACCACACGTACAAACAGGAGGTGCTCAATTGGTACCTGGGGGATAAGTGAATGAGCTCATAAACGAACAAGTAGGTCAAGGCACACTTGCCATTTTTGGGTCTGTTGTTGACGTTCATTCTTCGGTTGAAATCACGAAATTCAGGGCAGCCCGGGTGGCTCAGCGGTTTGGCGCTGCCTTCAGCCCAGGGCGTGATCCTGGGGACCCAGGATTGACTCCACGTCAGGCTCCCTGCGTGGAGCCTGCTTCTCCCTCTGCCTGTGTCTCTGCTGTTCTCTCTCTCTGTGTTTCTCATGAATAAATAAATAAAATCTTTAAAAAGAAAAAAAAAAAAGAAAGAAATCATGAAATTCAAGCAATTCAGTGGGCCACCCGCCGGCTCCATCTCCTGTGGCCGCTGAGGGCCCGGGCTGCTCCCAGCCCAGAGGCCAGCTGGGTGCCAACTCACAGGCCGCCTGCGCTTCGCTGGAGGGGCCCCTGCTGGCCCCGCGGCTGCAGAAATCTCATGATTGGCTCCAAGATGCTTGTCTTCTTTGCTCTTGGGGTAGAATTTGAGGATATTTGTTGTATTTCTAATTCTGGGATCTTGGAGGAAGGAATCAGAGGGGAGTTTTCATCTGTTAATCCTGTTCTCTCTCCTTTTCACCCGTAAAGGCAGGACCCTGTCTTCTGAGCTCCTTGACCGGCGTTAACCGGGTGTCGAAAGATTGGTGTCCTCCCGGCGTTTGGTTTTGGAGGCTTGGGCCATTCGGGAGAGGAGGCCGACAGCCTGCACGTGGAGTAGCTGTGTAACCAAGCTCCAGGTGTGCCTCTTGCATCCACACCTTAGGTCTGGTTTGCACGGAGCAGGGGTGGTGGTGGTGACAGTGACAGTGTCGGGGGCGCGGGGGGAGGGGGGCACAAGAACACCTGTCAGGTGCTGACCCTGCAACGGAGCCTGTAGTTCACACGTGGGCTTTGAGTGAGCTCCAGGAGCCGTGGGCGCTCACGCTGACGCTGGCTTCCCCACCACGGCCGCCGGCACTGCCTCTCCTGCCGCCACCTCGCCCTCAGTGGAATACTAGTCACGTAGGAGAATTAATCTGCTCATTATGCTCACACACCCCTAAATTCTTAACACTGGTGCATGCCAGCGAATTGCCTGCACATCCAACCGAGTCTTGGGCGCTCTGTCTCAAACTCAAGGCTTACAAAGAAAAAAAAATGACAATGTCAAGTAACGTTAAGTCTCTGCTGTCCTCTGGCTGTGACCTAAAAAGTGAATTAGCTTGTAGGAGGTATTGGATTCCAGGAATGTTGTTCTAACTTACATACTTTGCAATTTGGACTTTGCAATCCATCTTGGATAAAGGCCGCTCTTAACACCGGGAGCCGTTTATTTCCAGGCATAGAGATCGTTACAGTCCTCATTTTGCGTTGTTTTTTTTTTTAATCTACATAAATGGATCGGCTACTGAAGGCTCCTTATGCTCGGAATGATTTACCACCACCTTTCTGCTAGATGGTATGTAGATCTATGCAAAATTGTCATTTTTTTTCCTGATTGGAGAAAAATCAAAGAATCATCCTTGCAGCTAATATTGATTAGAGTCCAAATATTTCACTCAGAAGGTGCTCAGTGTACTGTTGCAGCATGCCAGGGGCATCCCAGAGAAGACGGGGGATGGCATCTTAGGACTAGCACCTCTGAACATTTGGTGAAAAGCGACAAGCGCCCTGCTCACCTAGTAATCTTTTGTTTGGTGTCAGAAAGGCCAAAATGTCAACCCAGGTTGGGGATGTTGCAAGAGGAGGAGGAGGAGGAGGAGGAGGAGGAGGAGGAGGAGGAGGAGGCGGCCCTATTGCTTGTGAACCTTCTACAGAGAGCTATGCTTGACTGACTCCCCAGGTTCTCCGGGCCTCAAGGTTAGTTACCCCGTGCTCCAAAGCTTGAGAGGGACTGAAAGAGGACCATACGCTGGTAGAAGATGTCATTTTTACCCTCAAAACTGTCTATGGCATGAGATCGATTGCTTGCATCACACACAGCGGTATTTGTCGCATTGGGCTTGGGGATCTGCATCTGTAGCACCGCAGTCAGGTGGGGTGGTGTTCACTGGCCTTGGTGTGAGTGATGGTCAACGTACACCACCTCCCCCCACCCAACTGCCTTGCCCAGAAATGAGAATGTGGGTTAGAGGGACAAGTCAAAGGGGTGAGATGAGCCATGGGGGCCAGTGTGGACGCTGGGGGAGGTGAGGACGCAGGGCCCGAGCAAGGAGGTGGGGAGAAGGCCGAGCCACATGGATGGACCTGAAGCATCCCTGTAGAGTGGAGCTAGCCTGGCAGTTGCCCAACAGCCCTCTCTTGTTGGAGGTTGTAGGGGTGCAGACCTGGCAGGCGAAGTGACCTTCCAACCACACTGGGCGTCTTCCCAGGAGCTAAGTACGAAGGGAACCGAAGACAGGAAGCAGCTGGAGGCCGGGGAGGTAAGAAAATCAACGCTAGAGTCAGGCTGGGGGGAACTGAGAGTGAGTGGGAGGCTTGGGCTGTGGGAGGCGCAGCTCTTGTGTGCCGGGGGCGAGGAAGTGGTGGGCCCAGCGGCCGAGAGGGGCAGCCCGCTGTCCGGGGAGATGCGGCTCCTGCTGCTGCTGCTTTGGCCCGCGGCTCTGTGCCCGGGGGGAGGCGGTGAGGCAGGTGGGCACCTGGCTGCACCTGCCTGGGCGGTGTCTGGATGCAGCCAAGGAGGGTTGGGCTGCTCTCAGAGGTGGGCAGGGGCCGAGGCCCTGGAGACTCCTGTCTCGGGGTCTCTGCGGGACCCAGAGGTTCCAATTCTCCGTGTGTCATGCGCCCCGACTGTCCCTCCCCTGCCCCTCTGTCGCCCTTCCAGAGCCCGCAGACCTTCAGGGGCCTACCTCGTACCGTGTCATCCAGATCTCGTCCTTCGCCAACAGCAGCTGGGCACAGAACCAGGGCTCGGGGTGGCTGGGCGACATGCAGATCCACGGCTGGGATGCTGACGCTGGCAGGGCGGTTTTCCTGAAGCCCTGGTCCAAGGGCAACTTCAGTGACGAGGAGATGGTCGAGCTGGAGGAGATCATCCAGGTCTACCTGAGCGGGTTCATCCTGGAAGTGCAGGACCACGCCCCGGAGTTCCAGATGCAATGTGAGTCCAGGCCTCTGGGGTCGGGGAGGGGGCTTCCAGGGCCTTCTCTCCCCTTGCTCCAGGCGGCTGCTCCCTGGGAGCTCCCACCCGCCCGCCCTCCCGCGCTCCTTCTCTGGAGCAGGTGCTCGCTCTGACTCCACACCCCGCACAGCCTTCCGGGTTCTTCCTGCCGCCGTCTCTAACATCTCCTGCTTGGCTTGGGCACGACTTGCTCCCTCAAACCCCAGCAAGGAGCCCCACTCCCCTGCCCCAATGCCTGGGTGACCTCCTCCTGCACTGCCCTTCCTGGGACCTCCTGCGCGGTCCCCCTCCCGGGCCCCCTGGATGGCTCACCCCAGCCCTTGCACTCTGCCCCCCTCCCTTCCTCCTACATGCATCAGCACAACTGCGTCTCTACCATTAGGGACGTGCATGCCTCCCCTGGGTCTCAGCCTTCTGAAAAATCCCTGCTTGCTGTAATGAGATTTTGGCCCTTTATTTGACACCTTAGACCTTTCACATCCCCCCAAATCCCAAATCCCAGGTTCTTCCCCCATCTCTTTCTCGTTTGCTTCTTCATAATTGTTTCTCTATTTTCCTTCTATTCAGACCCCTTTGAGATCCAGGGCATAGCAGGCTGTCAGCTGCACCCCGACGGGGGCACGGTGAGCTTCTTGCGGGGAGCCTTAGGGGGCCTGGACTTCCTGAGCCTCAAGAATCACTCCTGTGTGCCCGCCCCAGAGGGTGGCAGCAGGGCGCAGCGCATCTGTGAGCTCATCCTTCAGTATGAAGGCATCCGGGATATCGCGGAGAAGCTCCTCTTTGAAACCTGCCCTCGGTTTCTCCTGGGCCTCCTCGATGCCGGGAAGGCAGAGCTGAGGAGGCCAGGTTAGTCCTGTCCTTGGCCTCCACCCCCAGAGGCTTTTCCATTCCAGTTCCCACCACTTGTTTTAAATTCAAGAGTAGCAGGTGCCTGGGAAGAGAGGGGTTTAATCGATAATTTGGCTTCCAAAGGAGGAGAAGGGGTCCCTGTCCCAACTTGTGAGCTTCCCAATCCCTGGGCTCTAGAGCAGAGTCACCGTCTGACACCTCCCTGCTGCCTCCTGCCCCAGTGCGACCCGAGGCCTGGCTGTCCGCTGGCCCCAGCCCCGGGCCTGGCCGGCTGCAGCTGGTGTGCCACGTCTCCGGCTTCTACCCCAAGCCTGTGTGGGTGACGTGGATGCGGGGCGAGCAGGAGCAGCAGGGCACCCGGCAAGGCGACGTCCTCCCCCATGCTGACGGCACGTGGTATCTCCGAGCGACCCTGGATGTGGCAGCCCGGGAGGCGGCCGGCCTGTCCTGCAGGGTGAAGCACAGCAGTCTAGGGGGACAGGACATGGTCCTCCACTGGGGTGAGGAGGGGCTGGGGCCCCGCTGGGCACGGGGAGTGGGTCCACGAACATCCAGGGGGTGCTGGCCGTGAGCAGGGCTGGACAGATGAGAGGGAGAGTAGAGGAGGGTGGGGGTTAGGAACGGAAGGTGTAGGGGAAGAAGAGGGAAGGATGGAGGGAGGGACAGAGGGGGACGGGGTGAGACGGCAGGGACAAAGAAAGGGATGGAGGGAGAGGGGGATGGAGAGATAGAAGGAGGCAGAGGGAGAGATGGAGGGAGTGTACCCCAGGAGCAGGCAAAGGAAGGCGAGAAGAATCAGAGAATGGGTTTTGAAGTGACTTCCTGTGTCCTTTCCTAATTTCCAGGAAACTCCATCTCCATCGGCTTGATATCTTTGGCAATAATACTGCCCATCTTGATCTTTCTGATAGGTCTTCTGTTTTGGCTTTGGAGGCGCTGGTGAGTTTTTATTTTTATTTTTATTTTTTTGAGTATTTATTTATTTATTTATTTATTTATTTATTTATTTATTTATGTTCAATTTGCCAACATATAGAATAACACCCAGTGCTCATCCCATCAAGTGCCCCCCTCAGTACCCATCACCCAGTCACCCCCACCCCCCGCCCACCTCGCCTTCCACCACCCCTAGTTCGTTTCCCAGAGTTAGGAGTCTCTCATGTTCTGTCTCCCTTTCTGATATTTCCCACTCATTTTTTCTCCTTTCCCCTTTATTCCCTTTCACTATTTTTTATATTTTATAAGGGTAGGTTTTAGGTCTTATGACGAAGGTTTACCACCATGGAAACAATAGATTTACATAAAGAAGATGGGATTGGGGAGTAAGGGAAGAGGGTCTGGTGGAAAGACTGAGGTAATGCGATGTAAATCGATAAAATGGTAGAAAGAGTGGATGTGTAGACCAAAAAAAAAAAAAAAAAGATTAAAAATAAAAACTCTTTTTAAATATTTTTATATTTTTTATATTCCCCAAATGAATGAAAATGGGGATATTATATTGGGTAATATAAAAATATAAAAAAAAGAGTTTTTATTTTTAATCTTTTTTTTTTTTTTTTGGTCTACACATCCACTCTTTCTACCATTTTATCGATTTACATCGCATTACCTCAGTCTTTCCACCAGACCCTCTTCCCTTACTCCCCAATCCCATCTTCTTTATGTAAATCTATTGTTTCCATGGTGGTAAACCTTCGTCATAAGACCTAAAACCTACCCTTAGAAGTATGGACATTCACATGTTCGTGCAACCAATTTCTAGAGCTCATCTCATCTTGGAAAACTAGAACTCTGTACATATTGAACAACACCTCCCCAGCCCCTGCTCCCCACTATTCTATACTCTGTCTAGGAATTTGACACCTCTGGGGACCTCATTTAAGTCATACATTTACGCGTTGTCCTTTTGTGATTGGCTTATTCCTCTCAGCACAAGGCCTCATGGTTCATCCACGTGTCACAATTTCCTGTGTTCTCAAGGCTGAGTCATGATTTCCATTGCACGAACAGGACACAGGGTGTTTACTATTTACCCGTCGATGGACACCTGGGCTGATTCCACATTTCAGCAATTTGTGTATATCATTGCTATGAGCATGGGAGCACGAGCGTCAAATCTGCATTTATTTTTTGCTTGTGTTCTTCACAGGTCCTATCAGAGTATCTCATGAACCCTCGCCATCTCATGAACTCTTCTTCCATTTGGGATAAGCACTCGGAAGCCCACAAATTCAAGTTGTCAGCCCTGGGATCTGGGGAGGGGTCGATCGCATCTTATTTCACCGAATAATCCTCCTATTCAATAGTATCAGAGTTCCTATAGGATGTAACGCAAATCGCTAGCTCTCGCAGGAAAATAAGAGAAAACCATGAGTTTATTATGAGGTGGTATCAAGAGTAGGATTCTCCTTGACTTCCTACACATGAATGTGGGAGAGAATGTGTCTCAGAATAAATGAAATATGATATACTGGGACACCTGGGTGGCTCAGCTGTTGAGCATCCCCCTTCAGCCCAGGGCGTGATCCTGGAGACCCGGGATCGAGTCCCACATCAGGCTCCCTGCATGGAGCCTGCTTATCCCTCAGCCTGTGTCTCTGCCTCTCTCTCTCTCTCGGTGTCTGTCATGAATAAATAAATAAAATCTTAAAAAAACAAAATATTATATACAACTTACTGATGACGTCCTTTTGGCTTCTGATGTTAGACCTTTTTTTTTCTGTTTCTGCTGAAATGTCATTTGTCAAGTAGGCAAAGTATCATTATGCTGGGAAGGTTGTGTTTGCAGAGATGCTGAGCATGTTTACCATAATGTCTCCGACTGGTTGACCGTTGAGGCGCAGCTGAGACACTTCTTCCTCCAGGAAGCCTTCCTTAGTGCTACAGTGGAAGTGATTCTCCCTTGTCCGGTGTCACTTCACTCTGTACCCCTGGCATTGAGCTATTTCCGGGTTTCTGCTCGTTTTCCTTGCAAGCTCCTTGAGAGCAGGGCCTGCTTCAGGTCAATCTCTAGCGTGCATGAGCTCTTCCGTGCACAAGCATTTGCTCAGTGAAATAGTCTGAGTTGATAGAATTACCTCATTAATGGTCTTTTCCAAACTTATAGCCTTCCCTATCCCCAACCCCTTCCTTGAGATTCTGCATTTTCTTCTAAGATATTTCTCACTTAGCAAAAAAATACCATGCTCTACTCTTTTCTGCCCTGAAGCCTTCCATGGGAAATCGCTTGTGTCCGTGCTGTGATTTAGCCCACCTGCAGAGCTTGATCTGGATGGGATCCTGCTCCTCACATTTCCAGTGGGAAAGAGAGGCAGGATGGAGGAGGGATGATGATGATGCAGGTGGGCTGTTAAATATTCACTCGAAAGACTCAAGAGGGCTTTCAAAAAATATCTGTGCTATAGCAATTCAGTTGTATTTTGATTTACGTTTGCTCATTCTTTTGCTTATTCCATAGTTTTTTAGAAACCTCATTTAAGAAAAAATCAAACTCAGTTTGATTAAAATAGCAGGAGGAGGAAGGGGAGAATTTGAGGGTATTTGTTATAGGACTTTGGGAACGGAGACTAGAATGAGCAGATGTTGGAGAAGCCAAAGGTACTGAAAACAATTCTCCCAACTGGAAATTTGAGGAGAATATGAATTTCAGGATTGAGGAAGGTTAGGAAATGGCTGAAATAAATGTACAGCTTCCTCCCCTCTCTGTTACCAGAGTTGGTGAGTTTTCCAGGATGCATTAAACTCCACCTTCCCTTAGAGCAGAGGCGCCCTCAGCTATCACCCGGGGCTCTGATGAGTGTGTTTTTTGGAGTGTGGACTATGAATCAGCAGCTGGAATGGTACCTATGAGCTTGTGAGCAAAGCAGTTTTCAGGCCTACCCTAGACCTATGGAGTCAGGAAATCCAGGAATGAGAACCAGAAATCTGTATTTTTAACAAGCCTTTCTGATTATTCTGATGTACAATTAAGTTTGAGAAAACTGTCTCTAAATAGTTCTCAACATTCACTCTATTGACCTTTTGGGCCAGATCTTTCTCTGTTATGGAGAGTTGTCCTGTACAGTAAGATGTTCAGCATCTCCGTCCTCTACCCATTAGATACCAGTGACACCTCCCCAGTTTTAACAACCAAATGCATCTTCAGACCTTGCCAAATGTCTCCTATGGGGCAAAACTGACTCCAGATGAGAATCAAGGTGTACGATAATGAACAGAATTCCATCCCCCTGCTTAGTTAGAATAATCGGTTCATGGTGCACACGTGACCTAATTTGGTCCAAACTACCTGAAGCTTGACTTTCTATTTGGTGGTTGAGGAAGAAGGGGCTCTCTCTTGGTCGGGGTGGTACAATGTCTTCAAAGCTCGAAATCGCTGTGGAGTTTTGTTCCAGAAGTAAAGCTGACCCAGGAATGAAGTTCACAAATAAAGTAGAACAAATAAAAACAGTTATTTAAGGATCTAATATATTTCATTTCTCCCTTTGAACTGGCTGGGCTAGAACTTTAGTTGCTTGAAAATTCTAATACCCCATGATCTCTGATGTCTTGCATTGGCTCCTTTATTTTCTTCTTATACTTTTTATTTACCCTCCTTGTCTCCTCCCTTCCCCAAGTCATCCCTCCGAGGTGGTTTCTTGGGTTTATGACTTTCCTCTGATTGTCCTTAACCTGGAAAACCTTAATTAACGCTTCTATGATTTACCTATGACTTCTGGGTGAATGGCCTTCAGAATTAGATCCTTAGTCTCAAACACAAGGACTTTCCAACTCCTTTTGTGTGAGAATGTGTGTACGTGTGTGTGTGTGAGTTCTGCTAATATACAAAAATATGTTTAAAATAGTTTCACCTTGCTTCCAGTAGCCAAGTTTAGTTAACTTATTCAGTTTAATATTTTATCTGTAGATCCTTTTGGATTTTCTATACATAATCTCCTGACATCTCTAAATATGAAAATTTTAACTGTTTTTTTTTTTGAAAATTTTGTTTTTTAATCCTTCCATCTTTTGTTGTATTTCCTCTCCCAATTACACTGATTGTGACCTCCAGGAAAATGATGCATAGAATTATTGAGAGCTGACATTCTCGTCTTTTAAAAAAATATTTATTTATTTGAGAGAGAGCAAGAGAGAGAGAGGATAGGGAGGAGGCGAAGAGGCAAAGGGAGAGAGAATCCGCACTGAGCACGGATGAGTGAGGCTCAATCCCACGACCCTGAGATCATGACCTGAGCCTAAACCAACAGTCATAAGTTAACCAACTGTGCCACCCAGGTGCCCCTTCATCTTTTTACTTTTATTAGATAAGAATTATCCAGGAGTTAACATTAGTTATGATAATTGCTGTGTGCTCCAATTTACTTTTTTTAAAAAATCAGATTAAGGACATTTTTTTCAAATTTAATAAAAACTTTTTCTAGTCATTATTATTATGGATAGTTGTTGAAGTTTATTAGGTGCTTATTCTGCATTTCTTGACATGACAAGATGTTTTATATCCTTTTTCCCCTGAATGTTATGAATCACACTTATTTATTCTCAAATGGTAAAGTAAAATTGTGTTCCTATAAATCATCTTGTCATAATGTATGTATGTGGATTCAGTTTGCAAGTATTTTGCTTATAATATTTTGTTCATTTAATTTTTATAATTTCCTTGTCAGGACTTTTTGCCTCATAAAATGAGTTGAGAAATCTTTTCTTTGTACCTATTCTCAGAGAGTTTTGTGTTATTTTCTTTTTCCTTAAGTATTTGGTAAAATTTATCATTGAAGTCTAATATTTTGGGGGTTTTTTGTTTGTTTTTTGGTATGGGAGAGATTTTAAGTTTCACTGCTAATTTTTAAAAGTACACGTAGGTTTATTCAAATTGTCTCTTTCTTTTTGTGTCGGCTTTGATGAGTTGTGTTTTTCCAGGATTTATCCAATCCAGTTTCTTACCACCTTGTTCATAATATCCATATCATTGTTATCATCTTTCTACAAGATTTTGTAAATTTGTTCCCTCTTTTATTTGTTCTTTCTGTTTCTTATATTTACAGGGTTCATCAATTGTATAAACTTTTCAAAAGCTAACTTGTGGCTTTGCTGGTTCTATGAGCATATAATTTTATCATTTCCTGCCTTCCACTGTCATATGCCAGAGATACTGCGGGCTTACTTTCAGACTACCGCAATAAAGCAAATATAATAAAGCGAGTGAAATTAATGTTTTGGTTTCCCAATGCATATAAGAGTTACATTTACAGTATGCTGTAGTCTATTAATTGCAGTAGCATTATGTCTAAAAAATGTACATAGCTTAATTGAAAATATTTTATGGTTAAAAAATGCTAAGCATCATCTTAACTTTTAGCAAGTAGTAATCTTTTTGCTGGTGGAAGGTCTGCCTTCATGTTGGTGGCTGATGACTGATGAGGATGGTGGTTCCCGAAGGTTGAGGTGGCTGCGGCAATTTCTTAAAATAAGACCACAATGAGGTTTGCTGCTCCAATTGACTCTTCCTTCCACGAATGGTTTCTTTTCTTTCTTTTTTTAAAAAATTTTACTCATTTATTCATGAGACACACACACACACACACACACACACACACACACACACACGGGGCGGGAGGGCGGGGCAGAAGGAGAAGCAGGCTCCATGCAAGGAGCCCAATGTGGGACTCGATCCCAGGGCTCCAGGATCACGCCCTGGGCCGAAGGCAGGTGCCAAACCGCTGAGCCACCCAGAGATCCCCCCATGAATGGTTTCTTGGTAGTATGTTCTACTGTTTGATAATATTTTACCTGAAGTAGCACTTCTTTCAAAATTGGAGTCAATCCTTTCAAATCCTGCCACTGTTTTATCAACCAAGTTTATGAAATATTCTAAATCTTTTGCTGTCATTTCAACAATCTTCACAGAATCCTCACTAGGGGTAAAGAACATCTCAAAAAAGCATTTTCTTTGCCCATTCATAAGAAGCAACTCCACATCTATTAGAGTTTCATCATGTAAGTGCAACAATTTAAATATAAATAACTAAAACATTTGAAATATTGCATGAATTACCAAAATGTGACATAGAGACACCACGTGAGTAAATGCTGCTGAAAAAATGACACCAACAGACTTGTTCAATGTGGAAATGCCAAAACCCCTTCAATTTGTAAAATATACAGTATCTACAAAGTGCAATAACATGAAGTGCCATAAAATGAGGTATTTTCTTTGCATTTAATTTGTTGTTAATAAGTATTTTGATCACCAAATTCCAATGTGTAGGGGGAGGGGGTTTCCCACACACAAACCGAATAAGAAAGTCTCTGACACCCATGGGGAATTCTACAATTCAACGCAATTTTGTCTACCTGGACATAGCATCAGATCCCACCTGTCAGACTTTCAGTCCTTCTGAGACTGCACATCACACTTGAGGTACCAATTGCAAATTTAGGTGATCACCTGTGCTTCTAAGCAGCCAACTATATAGATGGGAAGTTCCTATGACCTCCTCCTTGGGTTTGATCCATTTGCTCCTTTTTTAAAAAAATTTTTTAATTTTAAAATTTTTATTTGTTATATTTTTAATTGAAGTTCGATTTGCCAACATATAACATAACACCCAGTGCTCATACCAGCAAGTGCCCTCCTGAGTGCCCGTCACCCAGTCACCCCATCCCCCTGCCCACCTCCCCTTCTGCAACCCTTTGTTTGTTTCCTAGAGTTAGAAGTCTCTCATAGTTTGTCTCCCTCTCTGATTTTTTCCCACTCAGTTCCCCTCCTTTCCCTTTCACTATTTCATATATTCCACGTATGAGTGAAATCATGTGATTATTGTCCATCTCTAATTGACTTACTTCACTCAGCATAATACCCTCCAGTTCCATTCACCTTGAAGCAAATGGTAGGTATCCGTCCTTTCTAAGGGTGAGTAATATTTCATTGTATCCATAAACCACATCTTCTTTATCCATCATCTTTCGATGGGCACCGAGGCTCCTTCCACAGTGTGGCTATTGTGGACATGGCTGCTATAAACATCGGGATGCAGGGGTCCTGGCGTTTCACTGCATCTGTATCTTTGGAGTAAATCCCCAGCAGTACAATTGCTGGGTCGTAGGGCAGGTCTATTTTTAACTCTTTGAGGAACCTCCACACAGTTTTCAAGAGTGGCTGCACCAGTTCACATTCCCACCAACAGGGTAAGAGGGTTCCCCTTTGTCCACATCCTCTCCAACATGTGTTGTCCCCTGTCTTATTAATTTTCCCCATTCTCACTGGTGTGAGGTGGGATCTCAAGGTGGTTTTGATTTGTATTTCCCTGATGACCAGTGACGCGGAGCAGTTTCTCATGTGCTTGTTGGCCATGTGTAGGTCTTCTCTGGAGAAACGTCTGTTCATGTCTTTGCCATTTCATGATTGGATTATTTGTTTATTGTGTATTGAGTTTCATAAGTTCTTTATAGATCTTGGATACTAGCCGTTTATCTGATATGACATTTGCAAATATCTTCTCCCATTCTGTAGATTGTCTTGTAGTTTTGGGGACTGTTTCTTTTGCTGTGCAGAAGCTCTTTATCTTGATTAACTCCCAATAATTCATTTTTGCTTTTGTTTCTCTTGCCTTCATGGATGTATCTTGCAAGAAGTTGCTGTGGCCAAGTTCAAAAAGGGTGTTGCCTGTGTTCTCCCCTAGGATTTTGATGGATTCTTGTCTCACATTTAGATCTTTCATCCATTTGAGTTTATCTTTGTGTCTGGTGTAAGAGAATCGTCCAGTTTCATTCTTCTGCATGTGGCTGTCCAATTTTCCCAGCACCATTTATTGAAGAGACTGTCCTTTTTCCCATTTGCTCCAAGAACTCAGATAAACATCTTATGTACCAGATCACCAGTTTCTTTAAAAGAATATAACTCAGATGTAAGAATAGCCAGATGGAAGAGATGCATGGGATGAGGTGTGGGAAAGACTCTGGAGCTTCTTTTCATGTCTTTTCCAATCGTGCCATTCCCTTGAGTCTGCATGTGTTCCCTAACCTGGAAGCACTCTAAACCAGTCCTTCTGGGTCTTTATGGAGGATTCATTACATAAATATGGTTGATTGAATCATTAGCCATTGGCAGTTGATCCAACCTCTAGCCTCTCTCTCCTCCCCAAGGGCCTGGGGCAGTGGAACTGGAAGTTCCAACCCTCCAATCATAGGGTTGGGTCCAGGGGTTAGGTGCAATCCAAAAGTCACTTCATTAGTATAACAAGTACTCTTACCACTTAGGGAATTCAAGGGTTTTAGGAGCTCTGTGCCAGAAATGGGAATAAAGACCAAATATGTATTTCTTATTATAAACCATAATATTACATTATAATTCTAATTTCTTAATGTAGGTGCTTAAGTAATTTATATTCAGTCATTATTCTCTTATATGTCCTTCCGAGTCTTAAAATTCCCTTTTCGGGGCACTTGGGTGGCTCAATTGGTTGAGTTTCCAACTCTTGATTTTGGCTCAAGTCATGATCACAGGGTCATGGACTCAAGCCCTGCGTTGAGCTCCACCTGGGCATGAACCTGTGTAAGATTCTCTCTGTCCCTCCACCTTGCCCGACTCTCTCTCTTTTTCTCTGTCTCTCTCAAAGAAGTAAATATAAATTAATTTAAAAATAATAAAGAAAAAATAAAAATTCCCTTTAAGCATGGATGTCACTGCATATCAGAAAGTTTGATAAGCTGCATCGAATTTGTCAGTTCGATATATTTTCTCATCATCATTAGTTATTTAGAATTTGTATTTCTGAGTTTCCAGACATGGACTAATGTCTATTTCTACTTTCATCATTGATTTTTTTTTTACCTTACTTCCACTTGTCAAAAAACATTTTGTACTGTTTTAAACTTTTAAAATTTATTCACATAACTTCATGAACAAATATATTATCATTTTTTAGCTTCATTGAGGTATAATTGATACACAAAAAATTGCACACATTTATTATATACGTCTTGATGAGCTTGGACACATGCACACATCCACGGTACATTAGTACAGCCATATGTACATAGCCGTCACCTGCAAAAGTTTCCTTCTAATTGTGGGTTCAGGTGTGTGTGTTAAGAACACTTCCTATGAGAAAATGTATACAGTTGTTGAATAACTGATGTGCACTTGGAATGAATGTAACATTGTGTGTCATCTATGCTTCTATTAAAAGAAACATTTGTGATGGCTTTGGCAGTACCGTATACTAAAATTGGAACAATACAGAGGAGATTAGCATGGTTCCTGCCCAAGGGTGACATGCAAATTAGTGAAGCATTCCTTATTAAAAAAAAATAAAACAACAGCGCTTAACATGAAATCTACCTTCTTTAGCATACTTTAAAGTGCACAGTACCATATCGTTAACTGTAGGCACGAGGTACAGCAGATCTGGAGAATTTATTCATCCTGTATGATAGAAACTTTACATGCATTAAAAAAAAATTCCCTATTTCTCCCTCCCCCGCCAATCCCGGGCAACCCCCATTCCATTCTCTTCTCCTGTGGGTTTTGATGACTTTCAGCACTTCATGTAAGTGGAGTCATTCAGTTTTTGTCCTTCTGTGACTGGCTTATTCCATCCTGCATAATGTCTTCTAGGCTCATCCTTGTCACAAATGATGAGATTCTTTCTTTTAAGGCTAATAGTCTTTTTTTTAAATAAATTTATTTTTTATTGGTGTTCAATTTAAGGCTGAGTAATATTCTATTCTATGTATATACACCACATTTTCTTCATCCATTCATCTGAATAAATGTTTCATGTGCACTTGAAAAGAATATATATTTTTCTTTTGGTAAATTCTTGAATTCTAAGTGTATCAGCTGAGTCTTATTCATTAAGTGTGCTGTACAAATATTAAATATACTTGCCGATTTGCTTTTTCTGTCACTCAGAAAGGTATACTTAAAGAATTCTCAGAGCACCTGGGGGGCTCAGTGATTGAGGATCTGCCTTCGGTTCAGGTCATAATCCTAGAGTCCTGGGATCGAGTCCCACACCGGGCTCCCTTCATGGGACCTGCTTCTCCTTCTGCCTGTGTTTCTGCCTCTCTGTCTCTCTCTCTCTGTGTCTCTCATGAATAAATAAAAATCTTTAAAAAATATATATCTACCATTATTATACATTTGAAAATATTTTCTATCAGGTTTTGCTTTATAATTTTGAGAAAGTAGGCTTAGATGTGTAGGAGTTTAGAAATGTTACATCTTCTCCGTGATGAATTTCCTCCTTTACAGGCCTGCTCCCTTGCCTGTGTGGCCACTTTGTCACCACTTAAATGTCAGCCTTCCACAAGCTTCCTTGTGACTCGTGTTGTCAGACTGTATCTTTCCCATTGTTTTAGTCTCAAATCTTCTGTTTACTTACCTTCGTGGTATTTCTCTTATGGGCAGGATATGATATCTTCATGTTCTAATCAGTTTGACAATCTTTGTCTTCTAGTTAGTCTACTTATTTTCAGGATTATTACTGAGATTTTGGGTTTAAACCTAACCTTTGCCGTCTTGCTCTTGTTTGCCTCCTCTCTGGTCTCTTTTATATTCTTCCTCCTCCCTGCCTCCCTGCCCACTTTTTGGAGTAAGTATTTTAAACTTAGATCCTTTCCTCAGTTAGGCTGGTTGGTCTCATGGTCTTTTATAATGTTTTTATTGGTTATTCCAGAAACATTGATTTCCATCTGAAGCTTATCAAATGTATTATAAGTTGGCATTTTGCCAGTTCATGCTAGCGCAATGATCCCAGAACACTTTTACCACATCTGTCCCTCTCCTGATTTATGTGCTACAGTTGCTGTATATTTCAATATATTTCACAGAGTAAAGTTAACATTTTAAATAAATTCAAAGTTAAATTTATCCAACACAATAAGCATTTATTTTGATTTATTTGCCCTTTTCTGCACTCAATGTGGCAGTTAGTGTTGGGGGTAGCAGGGTCAGTTGACCCTATTTGAACCAGGAATTGCAATCATTCAAGTGTGGATTTCAGTCCCTACTAGGTCTGCTCTATTTTTTCTATTTCTGATTCACTTGCACTCCTTGAATAGAAGGCTTTAGAATGTAGGCTTTTAGGGTCTCAACCTAGAGTCTGTGCTGTTTACCAGGGCTTCTCTCCCAATTAGATCTCAATTCCAGTGTTTGTCTCCTTCAGCGCCTGACTCTGTGGAAGTCTCCGCTCAGCTTCTTGGCCTCCTGGGTGCCACTCTTGGGAATGGCAGGTGCCTGTCAGGGAAAACATGGTCCCGAATGCTGACTTTCATCTCCCAGGACTTTTTTCCTTTCCTGGATCATGGACTTTCCATTCCTCACTGCCTTGAGAGTTCTCAGATGTCTTTAAATAGACGATATTTTTCAAAATCTAGTTTTACCAGCTGTTCCTAGCAGGATAATTTTCCCTAAATGATGTAACTCATCATCGGCAGTGTTATTTTAGAAGTCAATAAAATCATGACCTTGAAAGTACAAAAATTTAGTAATCAGGAAGGCAGATGGAAACTGATTGATTCATGCCATTAGCACATTCATGGGAGACATTGTTTTCTCAAGCTGCAGACATCATCAACGATGATGATGGTGATAGTGATGATGATGATGGTGATGGTGATGATGATGGTCATGGTGATAGCCCTAATAATCTTTTTTCAAAGATATTTATTTATTTATTTATTTATTTTGGAGGGAGAGACAGAGAGAGAGAGAGGGAAAGAGAATCTCATGCAGACCCCCCACTGAGTAGAAAGCCGGATGTGGGGCTCAATCTCATGACCCTAAGATCATGACCTGAGACAAAACCAAGAGACTCTGACTAAGCCATGCAGGTGTCCTGGTTTTAATAATTTTTAAATGCTTTGTGTGTGCTTCTCCCCCCGCCCCCGCCACATTCCTTGTTTCATCCTTACAATAACCCCATGAGGAATGTAATGTAGTTGATCCCATTTCATATGGGGAGGCTGTAACTCCCAGAATTGTGCAATTGGTTTATGTTATATCCACATACAGTAAGATGACCTAATAATACTCTTGTTTTAATTCTTTTTTTTTAAGTGACTCTTGGTGAAAAGAACTTGCAACACTTTTCATATAGTATTAGATATATGTATTAGATAGAGACAACTTTAGAGTTTGAGTTGCTCTTGACATGGGAGGCTGGTTTACAAGGAAAATTAAGGAAATGGGTCACAGAGACAAGGATGGTCACTAACAAGGATTGGAGTAGAAGTGATAGTAGGTCTTAAAAATCCTAGTAAGTATAAAATAAATATGCACAAGCCCTACATAGTAAATAATGAATAAAATATTAAATGGGAGAAAAGAGATACTTCTTTCTCCTAGAAGAATTCCAAATTACCTATATAGATATTTCCTTTCCAGGAGGTAGGGCTTAATATCTGCCCTCATGTGTGGGCTGGACTAACTTCCAATGCACTAACTTCCAAAGTAAAAGAGTAACTTTACAGTGGAAAAACCTGACAGATGACGTTAGCTACATAAAATGGTGAAAGTGCATGCCACCAGTCACAAGTCATGTAGATAGCACATACCCCTAAGATGGTGTGAAGAGAAGGGCATGCCACCTCCATAGCATTTTTCCTTCAAACCCACAACCCCAAGCTGGTCACGAGAAAAACATCAGACATCCCTAAAGTGAGGGAAATTCTAGAAGATTTGACCTGTACTCTTCAAAATCAAGGTCATGGAACAAGACAAGACCAAGAAAACTAAGGAGACATGACACGGAATGCAACGTGGTTTCCAGGATTGAAACTTTGAACAGAAAATAGAAATTCCTGGAAAATCTGGTGAAATCTGAGTAAATCTGTCCTTTAGTTCATGATAATTACATTAATATTAATTTCTTAGTTTCAGCAAATTAATCACAGTTACGCAAGATGTTAATTTTAGGGGAAACCAGATAAAAGATACATAGGAATGCCCCATACCATCTTTGTACCTTTTCATTAAATCTGAAATTATTCTGAAATAATACATTTTTAAAAAGCCCTAGTAAATTCCTAAAAAAAGTCTAAGAAGTTCAGAGTTCAGAGCTCCTAAAGCATATTTATTAACTGATAAGATGACCTATACAAGTGTGTGCCTCTTGAAATTGCACTTGCTCTGAGAGCATATACACTTTAGGATAGAAACTAAAAACAAGTTTAAAAAAATCCTGGAGTATGAGCAATAGAAAGAAAAAAATAAATTAGAGATAGGTGGACAATATATGAATTGAACGGAATAAAAAATGCATAGGCTGAAATTCAGTATTAAACCTATTATTCAAATATTTTGTCATCAGAAGTGTTCATGAGAACTGTCAAGTCTCCTGGCTGGAGAGAAGCAGCCCATAGGTCATGAGAAACCAGCCTTTCCCAGGGGCTGTTCCATCTTCCATCTACCTAATAGTACAGGGGATAAAGAAAGAGTCATCGTCAGTCGTAGAATATAAGATACCATGAATTTGGTAGTGTGGATAGAGACGCGCAGGCTGTTGCGGTGATGACTCCTCCAGTCTCCCTAAATGAAGCACTACGGCTACCATGCCCGTCTGCAGTGGCTTCAGCTTGGGCTAAACTGTGGCCGTCTCCAGGACCCGGGTGTGAGGCGAGCGTCTGGTTGATCTGTGGGCTGGACACATTTGAATCATGGAAAGCTATAGAGATGTGGATAAAAACTGCAAATTATTCCTTGTGCTTTGGACACTAAAACAACACTTTCCAAAAGTTAATTAAATTAAATTAAGTTAAATTAAATTAAGTGGTGTACTCGGCAGTACAGAATGGAACGTCTCCATCATGCAGATCGTTTCATTAGCACTGCGGCAAGATGTGGGCAGAATAACTGAAAACCTCTTGTGCAGCAGAAGTAAAATGCAACTAAAAATGGAGAGAAGGACAGAGATTTTCATTTGAGGTAAGCACTTTGAGGGCCTCAGCCTTCACTGTCCTTCTGAGCCTGTGGGCCCAGTTCATGTCAAAAGCCAACACTGTCCGGGCACATGAGTCAGTGACGAGGGAGACGGGGCCGGGGAGCTTGCACATGGGTTTTCAAAATGTGGGAGCTACGTGGACACATTGGTGAGCTCATGGAAGAATCACCGCCACGCTCTTGGGGGACCTAAGGGTAAAGCACCCTAAGGAGCATCATCCGAGCCACGTGGGTTGATGCTGCTGGCATCCTTTTCACGTCTTTTTACCGTGATGCTCTGAGACAACATGGGCTCTGTTCACTGGAATGGAATTGCTATCTAGGGAAATGTCTTTGCGAAAGAACGAGGCTCAGAGAGGAAATGTCACAGGGATTTCGAATTAAGTGAGGAAGGAAAAGCGCTATCATCTTCAGGCCCCCCAGGAGTTAGCCATGAGAGGGAGCTGACTGCGCGCAGTTGCGAGATCAAGCATCTGCTGATAGCCTGCAGGTGAAGAAGGCTCAGGAGAGACCTCGTTAGGTTAGGTACCCGTCTAGAGCCGCCTGCACTCCTGTCCACCCTCCTCCTGCAGCTGGCGTGGAATGGCATCTTCAGGGGGAAAGATGACAGTTTGTCACACAAAACTGTGGTTACCTACCAGGTAGTAAGACCTGATGCTATTTTACACGTTCTGTTCACGTTTTGTTAAGTTCTCGTTTTTTATTACAAAATCATTAAAGTTGTAGATCGGACTCCTCTGCAGGAAAAACAGGAAGGTCATCAGAGGATTACAGAGTTTCCAGGAGCAGCAGATTGACCACTTCCTTACGTTTACACAAATGTGTTCCAATATGTGTTGACTATTTTAAATCGATTCTAGGTGATCCCTCCCCCACCCCCCACCCCCTCAACCATTTTCATTCCTAGGAAGGTTAATTTGTCTAAAGCCACAACTCGTGATGGGTTTCCAGGGAATCTTTCTGTTTGTGTAAGAAGGTTTACAAAAGGGATCTGGGAGTTTGAGGGACAGACAGAGGTGTAGGAGGGGAAATTTCTTCTTAAAAGAGACCTGGCCGCAAATGGTAAGGGTTTTTTCTTTTTTTCTTTAAGTGAAAAATTGTGGTTATGAACTAAGGAAGTTTTGTCAAGCGAGGAGGAAAGATTTCTACCATTTTATGTAGCAAAAACATTAATGCTATATATTTTTTCCTGTGGAATTTATCTTCATGCTTTCAATTTAGAAGGAATCTCCTTAATGGTTTTGTTCACCGTTGTTGGGTTGCTCTCAGGAATTTAGTTCTGTTTTGCTCACTTCATTACAGCGGTTTGTGGATTCAGTAACCTCCAAATAGCAAAGTGGTGTGTGGTTAGGTTTACCCATATAACTGTGATTTCTTGTGGAATAATGCAGTTGTTTTTCTCTCTATCCTATTTTTGCTTTTATTTTGGAAATGATCCTAAAATTCCTCAAATTAGTACAGTTATTTGTGACATAAATGTTTGGGTTATGTCATTCCAATCGATTGGAAGGAAAATTCATATATATGTTTATGTGTATGAGTCTTTTTATTTACACTAAACTCTACCTGGACAAGGAGTTTATAGTCTCCTTCCCTACTCTTAATTTGCTCTACTGTCATATTCTCAGCCTCTGGAAGAAAGCCCAGCATATAGTAAGTGTTCAATCAATATTTATTTGATGAATGAAAGAGCTAAATGACCAAACTTCAAGAGACTTGAAGGTTTTCTAAGACACATACAGTTATAATACTTATTAAATCTAATTTACGGATATAATTTGAAAGAGGGACAGATTTGTAGACATCTACACTTCTGGTTATGGTACCATGTGGGTGACAGGTTCTGTGAAGTCCATAACACCCCCGGGCAACACCCCAAATGCTGTGAACCACCTGACACCTCCACCTGGAGTCTCAGTCTCAATATGACCCAGACCGAACTGTGACCTCAGCGCCATCCATTGCAAACTTGTGTTGTCTGTCTCTGTGGATGGCACCATCTGTCTCCTCCTGACCATGCCTCCTAATTTGGTTAATACTGGTCACCCCCATGCTCTCTCTGCTATTCCATTCCTCTCCATCCTCACTGCCCCTGCCTTTGTTCGGGTCACTAACACTCTCGCCATCTTGCTGACACCCCGCTCTGATGCACTCTCCTGTAACTCTCATTGGAGTTTAGGAAATTTTCCTAAATGCCATTTTTAACTAGGTCATGGTCCCGTTCAAAATCCTTCCCTTGCTGGGCAGCCCCGGTGGCTCAGCGGTTTAGCAACACCTTTGGCCCAGGGCGTGATCCTGGAGACCCGGGATCGAGTCCCACGTCGGGCTCCCTGTATGGAGCCTGCTTCTCCCTCTGCCTGTGTCTCTGCCTCTCTCTCTCTGTATTTCTCTTATGAATAAATAAATAAAATCTTAAAAAAAAATCCTTCCCTTCCTGGATAAACAAGACAGCTCTTCAGTACAGCCCATGACATAAGGGTTTATCAACTAACTCGTGCTGCCTTTGGTGCCCAAGGCTCAGGACCCACTTGTCTCATGGAACATGTTTTAACACTAACTTTCTAGTATGCTGTACCATGTGGTGAGACAAATACTCTTTTCAAAAAAAAAAATACTCTTTTCATTACTATTTAGCCAAGATATGTAGTGTCTTATGCTTTTATTTTTTAAGGTAAAATTTAAAATAAATTTGTCAAATCCACCTGACTTTCTGCAGAACTAGGAGGCTGGTACTCAGAATACACCCCACTGACCTCCACATTTCTGTGTGTGTGATGCCACAAATTGTCCAAGTTCTTGAAAGAACAAAGAATGTACAATTGGGGGGGATCTAGCTGCCCCCGTATCAGATGGGCTTATGTGGTGCCTGTGTGCCTCCCTAGGTGGATGCGTGACTCCCCTATGAGAGCAGGCCCTGGGTCACCAGCCTACACCCAAGCACTCCTGCAGCTAGAAGCTCACCGGCTCTCTAACCTGTGTTAGAAAGAGCACTGGGTGTTATTCTATATGTTGGCAAATTGAACACCAATAAAAAATAAATAAAAAAATAAAAAAAAAATAAAATTGAGTTGTTACTAAAAAAAAAAAAGAAAAGAAAAGAAAAGAAAAGAAAAGAAAAGAAAAGAAAAGAAAAGAAAGTGACTCTATCGAGTGTCATCAACTCTTGTGTATGTCACCACATTTTGCAGACATGCTCTTCGGTATGCCTGGTGTTTCTCCTGAGTGTGTCCTATGCTCAGCATGTTGAACCCATTTCACCTGTCCTTTTTTTTTTTTTTAAATAAAGATTTTATTTATTTATTTGTTCCTGAGAGACACAGAAAGAGAGAGGCAGAGACACAGACAGAGGGAGAAGCAGGCTCCATGCAGGGAGCCTGATATGGGACTCGATCCCAGGACCCCGGGGTCACGACCTGAGCTGAAGGCCAATGCTCCACTGCTGAGCCACCCCAGTGTCCCTGAAAGACTTTAAAACTTCTCTTCCTCAATTGGATCTATTCAGCATTTTCCAGCATGATAATGGATTCATGTGGTTTTTTGTAACACACATTTTTAAACATTTCAGATGTTTTGGAGATAGGAGCTAAAGGTTCCTGTCACCTCTATGTAATCAAGTTTTCTCCAAATGTCATGATTTAACTGATTTTTCTAATTCCATTTTGCATTGTGTTCTTGATCAATAAGAGATGATTTGAAATAAGCCTATTTCTCTCTTTCTTTTCATTTCCCCACCCAGGTTTTGGTGAGGTAATATGGAACGTGATTCTTCTATTATTAACTCTTCTTTTTTCTTAAATATTAAAGAAATGTATTAAATTTTACAAGTACATTTTAAGCAATTATTGAAAATTGACTATATCTTTTTAACATACTTTGATACTGACATTTCTTACATCATTTCTTGGGTGTTTCCTTTGGGTTAATTCTTGCTTTTACTCAGACAACTGGTTTCATGAAGGTAGTATGGAGGATATTCTTTGAGGTTTTGAGTGTTCAAATATGGATTAATTTTGGCCTCATCAGAGAATGATAATTGGCCTGAGAAAAAACTTTGGGATGATCTTATCACCTCAGAATTTTGAAGTATCTCCCCATGGCCTTGTGTGCGAGGTATCTGAAGTCAGTGTCATTCTTCTTTGAAAGTAGCCAGTATTTTGTCTGATTTTTTCTTTACGCCTAGAATTCAGAAATAGTACCAGGATGAGAGGGAGTGTGGGCCTTTTCTAAGAATTGGTCACTATTCTCTGAGTCTTCTCTGTAGGAGAAGTAGAGGTTTTAGGTTGAGCTTGTTTTGTTTCCTCTGAAGGACTTCTTGGCACCAGGTGGGTTCTGATGCAGTGTTGGCTGGATGAACACAGGAGAACCAAACAAAGGAACCGGTATTCCAGCTGGCTTCACGCTTCCCCGGCAAGCATCCATGAAGAGAACAAAAATAAAGGCTTTAGACAGTAGCTAATTCTCTCAGCCACACGCCAGGCCCCTAGTGCTCCTTCTCTGCTCCAGTGGACCTCCTTTGGGTCAGACATCACCCAGGGGATACCCGTGCTCCCAGGCCATGAACTGAGCACCCTTTCCACCTAGAGTGAGGCCTGCCCACAGACTTCTAGATTAATCGGGGATGGGGAGGATTCAAGACTCCTGTGTGCTCCCTCCAGACCCACCCCTATCCCTCAAGTGGGAATTACCTGCCAGCCAGCTCCCCACTGCCAGGGCAAACCCACCCTCAGACCCCTTCAACCCTAACAGGTGGTCTGGGGGAAGAAGCTGGGCCCAAGAGCCTTTTCTTAGATTGTCAGTCCACTTGCATTGCCAATGGACACTCCTTGTCATGGTGGGGGTACAGCTGCTCTCTGGACGCCCCGTGTCTTTGGACAATGGCTTGAGAAGAACAGAATGAAGAGACAAAGGGGGTGAGGGGAGGGAGAAAGTAAGGGAGCAGGAGGGACGAAAGCAGTCTTGAGAGGGAAGAATGGGTAAGTAGAGAAGAGAGTCACGGAGGATCACAAAGAGGGAGAAGGAACTGCAGCAGGAGGAGGAGGCCGCTAGAAAGGCCATGGGCTCCATGACCCCTTCCATCCTCTCTCTTCACGGAAGGGGACACTGAGAACCCAAGCATGCACCCCATTTCTCCAAGGCCAGATGGATCTGCATTTTCCAGCAAGACCACAGACTGTAGACTTTGTCCTGAGCCAGGACTCTTCTGACAGCGGGTGTGCAGAGCGGAGGTCCGAGGGTGCAGGGGGAACATCTGGAAGCTAGGGAGTGGCGAAGAGGGAGGGGAAATGAGAGCCCTGTGGGCCTGCCCTGGGGAGGCAGGAGGGTTTCTCTGACAGGGAAGTGGGCAGAGGGTGAGGTTTGCCCGTCTGTGGCAGGGGAAGTCAGACCGCACTGGAGAGTTCGGAGCACAGTGGCATCTGAGGCCTGTTCGGGGCATCCTGCGAGCGACTGAGCTGCAATGCCACTCCTGCTGCTCCTGCTCTTCGGGGGACTTGTCCAGCGCGGGGCAATCACAGGGGGTAGGAAGGGCCCTGGGGAGGATTCCTGAGGCTGGGTGCATCAGGGTGACGTGCTGGGAGGACCCGCGGGAGGAAGTACTGCTCCCACAGGATGCCCTTGGAGTCCGCAGGTCAGGCTGGCTCCAGGCAGAGTACCTTGCCCCGTCTCCTTTCCTCTTGCTGGTTTTGGGGGGGACGAGCCTGGCCCCGGGGAGAGGGGTGGGCTGTGGGAATGTGTGCAGGCTGTGGGACCGGCCCCAGCGTTCCGCTCCTGTGTGCACCCCCCTCACCCATCCTTGGGGCCTCTCTCCGCATGGCCTGGCCTCTCAGCATCCCAGGGCGCAGGACCCCCTCATCCAGCCACAGAAGAGCCCCCCTCCTTCCGCGTGCTGCAGACGTCCTCCTTTGCCAACCTCAGCTGGGCATACACGCAAGGTGCGGGCTGGCTGGGCGAGCTGCAGACGCATGGCTGGGACAATGTCCAGGACACCATCCGCTTCCTGTGGCCCTGGTCCCGGGGGAACTTCAGCGCAGTGGAGCTAAAGAATCTGCAGAGCCTGTTCGCGCTGTATTTCCATGGTTTCCCCATCGAAGTGCAGGCCTTTGCACGTTATTTTCAGTTTGAATGTGAGTTCATTGTTCCATGCCGATGTTTGCCAGGAGGCTCCAGCCCTCTTCCTAAGGGGCTCGGACTTCAGCCAGCCTTCCTGACGTGTCCCCTGCCCTCCTTTGGCTCATGTTCTCTTCTGCTTCACGATTCGCCACCATCCCCACCCCAGCCACCCACCCAGCACATACACAGAGGGGCCTGCAAGTACCCACCTCTTCACACCGCTGTACGCACCTTCATGCTCTTGCTCCTTGCAATGGTTGTCTCCTCATGATCTGCTCACCCGCCGGACCCCCGACATGGCCTTTCCCAGCCAGGACCCAGCCCTCCCTTCTCCTACCAGGCCCAGCCTGTACCTCACCATTCCCAAGTGAGCCCTTCTAGCCAGGCCCCCAGCTTTCCAACACCTTCCCATCTAGCCTCTCTGCATCAATTATTCCTCATTATTCCTAAATACCTTCTCATCGTCCCATTTTCTTTCCACAAATTTCCTCTCCTTCCCCACCCAGCTCTAGCATGCTATGTGATTCCAGAGCAAATCTCCCTTCCCTTGACTCCCTTTATTCCTAGACCTTCCCTCCCTTTAATTGTTTCCACACGGCTTCTGTCCTCTCGTCTGCCCTCAGACCCCTTCGAGCTCCAGATGTCAGCCGGCTGTAGACTGCATGCTGGGAAGGCCTCGGAAAGCTTCTTGAATGGAGCGTATCAAGGCTCAGATTTTCTGAGTTTCCAAGGAAACTCCTGGTACCCATCTCCAGGAGCGGGGAGTCGGGCTCGGAAGGTCTGTGAGATGCTCAACAAGTACCAAGATATTAAGGAAATCGTGAAGAACCTCATTGGCCATATCTGTCCTCAGTTCCTGGCGGGGATCCTTGAAGCAGGAAAAGCAGAGCTGGGGCGACAAGGTGAGCATCCCCAGGGCTTTGACCTGCATGGTCCCCTCCTGACCGTCCCTTTGAAACATACACCGAGAGGCCAAGAGTCGGATGTGCAGGTTTAGGGTTGTTTCTTAGACAAGAGAAGGAAGTGAACTCCAACTGCTAAGAGCACCCAGTCCCTGAGCGTGGTCCCAGGGGCCCCTAAATGCTGTGTGTGCCTCCCCTGCAGTGCGACCCGAGGCCTGGCTGTCTGCTGATCCCAGCCCTGGGCCTGGCCGTCTGCGGCTGGTGTGCCACGTCTCCGGCTTTCACCCCAAGCCTGTGCGGGTGACGTGGATGCGGGGCAAGCAGGAGCAGCGGGGCACCCGGCGAGGCGACGTCCTGCCCCATGCTGACGGCACGTGGTATCTCCAAGCGACCCTGGATGTGGCAGCCCGGGAGGCGGCCGGCCTGTCCTGCAGGGTGAAGCACAGCAGTCTAGGGGGCCAGGACCTGGTCCTCCACTGGGGTGAGGAGGGGCCGGGGCCCCTTCCCTGAGTCCTGGGGTGCAGGGCAGGTGTGGGGAGAAGAGGACAGAGGTGGATCAATCCAAGCCAAGAAGGGCAGAGAATGACCAAGGCTAAACTTCCAGAAATGGGATGAGGGGATTCAAGTACTAAAGAGAAAAGGTGTTTGGTGATTTGGGAAAGAGATGGGGCGGGGAGGGCACTGGGGACACAGACTCAGGAAGAACTGCGGTGAAGTCCTGAACACGCAGAGGGAGAATCTGGGAAGGCCCATCTGTGGAAGGAGAAGCACCGATGGTGACAGAGCCCTGTTCGCTGACATCCTGGTTTTGTGCCCAAGGAGGTGGAAACTCAGCCCTGCTGACCCTCAGTGGCCTGGCAGCCGTGGTCACCCTGCTCGCGCTGCCCGTGGTGCACGCCTGCTGTAAAAAGTGCAGGTGAGCCTCTTCTCGTTCTGTTTCTTCAAGTCTTTATCAGCTTGTTCTTCTTTCCTCCACCTCCCCGCATTCTCTCTGACGTCCCTTCATTGAGATAAAAATCCTCTTCTTCGTCCACAGCTCAAATCGGAAGGCCCCTGCACCCAGTCCTGACTCGCCCACGGGGACCAACACCCACAAGCCCAGGACGTCTGGACACCAGCTCTACACACCACAGGAATCATGGGTCAAAAATAGATTTTTAGAGAAATTGAAAGCAAGCCTAAATCGACTCTGGCAACGTTAGTTTTACCTAACACGTGAAAACCTTTTCTGTCTCTTCTTAAACATGGTTCATACCTATAAACAAAGCATAATTTCGATAAAACACCCTATTGTGACAGTAATCTTCACCCCTTTGGACACTTGTTTTATTTTTCCCCCCATCTTCTAGTAATATCTTTTCTGCATGGGCCACAAATTTATTGCTATTGATCTTTTAATCTCTAATTCAGATGCTTCTTTCTCATGGAAGCTTCCCTGTATTGCCCGGTTGAAAGCTCTTCTGTTCTTCCAAAATTGGATGGATCGTTCTAAATACCCTCATCTCTTCCTACTCTGCATAGTTGTTATTTAGATTTTTGCTTTTCTGTTTTTTCTCCGTTGCTTGAAGCCGGATGTCGGTGTTTGTATTTGCACCTATGACAAAAAGCCTAACCTGGATTCAGGGCCAGCTTCATGGGCATGTGATCTCTGCAGGTCGCTGTCTCCAAATCCTCACTAACACTGGGAGATACTGTGTTTTCCCAAATTTTGTATTTGCTCCACAAATTATGTAGCTGGTTCAGAGGAAGATGTTTCTCAGTAAATGCTGACTGAAATAATTTTTTTTTTGTCAAAGTGAGTGATGATTTCTTAATCCATTCCCCTTTGACATTGATGAATCATCTCGCTGTGTTCTTATTAAAACTCTTTCTGTCTCCCTGTGTCTCTCACCAGAGGTGAGGGAGGCAGGTGGGTGCTCCGGACTTCACAGTAACCAGGGTATCTGTGCGTCTTCAGAGAAATTCCAAAAAAATAATGATACAGGAGAGATCTCCCATCAGAGTGAACACGAGACGTGCCCACTTCTTGAGATTGTGTGTGGCCATTCGTCTTCATGTGGCATGAACTCAGGAAAGAAAGTCCTACTTTGAGTGGTTAGGAAGAGGACATGGGGATGGAGCATGGGCAGACCCAAGGCAGAGAATGGAAAGAGTGATCAGATGCTTGGCGTTTACTCTTCTTTATGAGTTTACTTTATTATTATTATTCCTAGCATTATTATTTATAGTCTTCCCTCTACTTTTTAAAATATGGATTTTGAAATTATCGACTTAACTTTGAGACAGATTGACTGAGCCTGTCAGAGAGCTGGAAGCTTGTTAAGGTGGAGCATTCATGCAGATGTCCTGCAGACACCTTCCCCTGGGTGGGATCATTGGGCAGATTGTGCAGATTTCTTAGTGGAAACTTGTCAATCTTTATATTGGGCATTTTATTTTATTTTATTTTATTTTTTATTTTTTAATTTTATTTATTTACTCATAGAGACAGAGAGAGAGAGGCAGAGACACAGGCAGAGGGAGAAGCAGGCCCCATGCAGGGAGCCCGACATGGGACCTGATCCAGGGTCTCCAGGATCACGCCCTGGGCTGCAGGCGGCGCTAAACCGCTGCGCCACCGGGGCTGCCCCTATATTGGGCATTTTAAAATTAAGAGAAAGGGTTCCATGACCCCTTACCCAGGCTATAATCCTACCCATGAACAAGGTATTGGGGTCAGGCCTTCCACCACCAAGAGTCCAGCACTTCCTGCATGACCTGTTCAGACAGCTCATATAGAAGAGTCCAGGGAGAATGGCGGAACTTTACAGGGCTGTTGGGATGAAGTTTGAGGTCCCCCTCACATGGCACAAGGTCAAAGGTGGTGACTTTTATCAAAATAAAGAAGCTCACGTAAGAACGTCTCAGTTTCTAGCACAAGTGTACAATGCAAATAGAATTTGGATGTTTCCCATTTAGGTGGACTTCTCCCCACTCCTCTAATATTTTGGTCACAATGATTCCTGAGCTCCTAAGATGCCTCAGGCTCACTCTCAGGCCAATGTCCAACACCCTCCCCCCCCTCCAACCGTGTATTGCGCTTCCGTGATGCTAGGCTTCTTTCTGTCCTTTACTTGTGCCAAGCTTCTTCTCAGCGCAAGGCCATTATTTCAACTCTCCCCTCCACCTGGGGCCATTCTTCATTCACCTTGATCTTCCAAAGATGATTTCAGGGCAACCTTCAGCTCCCAGCTCAGACATCATCCTCATGGAGAGACCCTTTGTAGTCAGTGTAGCCCAAGTGGCCACTCGACCTCAGTCACATTCTATTCCAATGTTTTTTAGTTATTTATGTTGAATACTGAATTTAGCTGAAATTATCTCATTTGCTTTTATGTGGTTAGTGTCCTTTTCACCTGCAGTGTAGGCACTGTGACATCATGTATATTATCTGTCTTGATCACACGTGTATCCCAGTGCCTAGATTGTAGCTGGACATAGAGTGGGTGACCAAAATTGTTTGTTGAATGAACACATGACATAAACTTTGACTTTCCAGTAAATATCTTAGAGATACCAGTTTTCTAGTAAGACACAGGTTTTCAGGAACTGACATTTCCAAAGTGCTGATGTCACTGAGGATGTAAGTGGATTATCAATATCATGGCAATATAGTCATGGACAGCTCCCTCTTTCCCTCAGGTTATTGCCTTTCTAAGAGTGGCAAGAGCCTAAGATGCAGATAGGAAGGAAGGGAGGAGGGATGAGATTTCAGAAGATCTCATCAGAGTCCTCTATCCTGTGAGTGAGGAGCCCCATTAACCACAAAGTGGTGCTTTGGGTTTCTCTGCTGCTGAATTGTAGTGATCCCCAGGGAATCTCTTAGAGAAGGATAACTATTGAATAGAGTGATTTTCAGGAAACTCTGGGTTTCTGAACACGATACCCTAACACATCCTAGCTCAACTTCTGACAAGGTCCTGTAGTTGAGTAGTGACCATATGTTTGTGTGAGGCACAAGGTATACACTCAAAGGAGACAGACCTGGGATACATACAGATATGCATCCTCTCTTCCACCCCAAAATTGGCATAAATGGGATCAGAGAGAGCCCTGAGGGTAAAAGAGTATGTTATCATAAATATCAGCTCAATAGGATTTGGGGAAATTCTGCATATTGGTTCAGAAGATTGTCAGAAAATCTCTGTGTCATCCCTGTGGTAGACCTTCAGGCTGGGTAATCTAATGTAACTTAAACTCCTGGGCAAGGAGCAGAGAAAAGTGTGTCACTAATTCATCCCACAAGAGAGGTGTCACCTAGAACTGTTAACTGCATAAGTCTGGCTGAAGCCCTGGAACACAGGCTTATTCCTCTAGGGGAATAAGGGCCAGGGTGTTTTGAATAGTAAGAGAGTACTTTCCAGTCCTGCTAGCTATAAACCCAAGGAGGAGATCTGCTTTGGTGGTGGTACCAACCTGGAGCCTACTGTATTCTGTTGTGCACACAAATGCAGTGAAAATACCATGAGGTGATTTGAAAACTGAGATGGAGGCACTATTCTTGGTTGTTGGTGGATTCTCCAGGAGTGACAGTAATTGTTGGAGGAGGCTGCAGGAAGATTGGAGGGATCGGGATGTGCTGGGCCAAGCTCAGGAGCCATATGCCCTCAGCCAACCATGGCTGAGAGAATGCTCGTCTGCCGTCTTCTACCTGAGAAATGAAGAAAGCTGAGGGTGTGGACAACTTGGTTAAGTGGAGTGATGTCAGCTAGGATGAGGATCTAGGCTCCTAAGATATCACCTTCCTCGTGAAGAACAATATTGATGCAGAACATGATCTGGAGCCTGAGTTCACAGGAAAGGTCATGTTGAAGGCTCCTTCAGGTTACTCACAGAGGGGACCTATTGGTTTTGGGGACTTTGGCTTTGCTCCTAAGGAATTAAAATTAGTTTATGATTCTCCTTTGTTGACTCTGTCCTTACTCTTACTTTCTTCTGTAAATGGTCCTGTCATTTGATGGTTCTTAACATCTAAACTTTCTTCTCTTTGGTTCATCACTGTTCGTGAATAGTCAGTCAGCAAATCCTTCTTTATAACTTCTTTTACACTCCATTCCCCTTACCATGACCCTGATCCAGGTGTGAACAAAATGTAACAATCCCATTGTTGATAATGTGATAACGACCACAAACTGACCAGGAGTTCAATTATTATAGCAAATAAGAGAAATACCTATTTTATGGGGGGTGGTGCCCAGATGGCTCAGTTGGTTAAGTGTCTGACTCTAGATCTTGGCTCAGGTCATCAGGTGGTTGTGGGATTGAGCCCCACCCTGGGCTCTGTACTCACTGTAGAGTGTGCTTTGGATTCTTCCTCCCTCTCCCTCTGCCCCTCCCTGCTCTCTCACACATGCTCTCTTTCTAATAAATAAATAAATAACTTATTTTATGTATGGTTAAAACTGATTAAATACTAATAGACATTTAAATGGAAACTGCTATATTAAAGACATTCTCCTACATGCTTTATTTTTTTTTTAGAGCTTTTATTTATGTATTCATGAGAGAAACAGTGGAAGAGGCAGAGACACAGGCAGAGGGAGAAGCAGGCTCCCTGCAGGGAACCCAACGCAGGACTCGATCCCAGGATCCAGGGATCACTCCCTGAGCCAAAGGCAGACGTCTGCTCAACCACTGAGCCACCCAGGCATCCCTCCTACATACATGCCTTATACATATTAACTCATGTGATCCTCAGAACAACTCTGAGGCAGACACCATTATTCCCATTATATAGGTAAAAGACTGAGGTCACAAGACTAGTAAGCATTGTAGGCAATTTTGCTCCCAAACCCCATGCTTAACTACAATACTACACATTCAACAAGTAATTGATGGAAGACTACCTAGTGATAGGTAATGAAATGCAGCAGAGGCACAAAGTAAAGTCTTTTATCCACAGAACTTCCATGATAGTGGAGGGCAGGTGAAACAGACAGCAAATAAAAATACTTTATGTGAGATAATAATGACACCTGATATAATTTCAACCTGATGAGAGGAAGGGGATCAGAGGGAGGAAAATGGGCTGTTATTGCATAGTCAGTAGACAGAATGAGCCACTCTGTGAAGGTGGCTTTTGAGAGAAGACGTAAAACAAGAACAAGAACCATGCCAGGCAGTGTCTGGGGGAAGAGCATTCATTCCAAGCAAAGGAACTGCAAACGAAAGCCACGTTGTACTGGGCGTGTTCTTAAAAACTGTTAGACCTTCAGCATGGCTGAACATGCAGTATATGGTGGGGAACTGGTAGGAGGTTAGGCCTTTGAAGAATACTGGTAACCTACTTTTTTCTTGACACAGAAAATGAAGCAAACACCTCCCTTATAGGAAATTCCTCTTTTTTTTTTATGTGGAATTTGGGTTCTGGGGCACATATGGCTTTGTAGTGGTAAGCAAAGGTGTTGCTACTAGTGCTTGGGGGATGCTTTCAATATGACAGGTATTAAGAATACTTTTCAAGTCTTTCAATGTACTGAGTTCCAACTGAATTCAAAATAAATAAAAACTTGAAGAGCTACTATTTTCATAAAGGAGAAATGCATACACACACACTGAATATAAGCTTGTAGTTATTTTTCCTCTTGGATTTGCCTTCCTAGCATCTCATTAATAGTTCTAATTTCACGTATCCCACGCGTCATAATTATTTGTGTATTTAATGCATAAATGTACAGAAAGATTGTGAATGTTTAAGGTTTGAAGAGTAGTTTGCTGTATTTGTGTTGTAACTAAGATGGCTTCAACCCACTACAAACTTTAAGCCAGTACATGTTTTAGAGAGTTTTCCCATCCACACACAAAAGCTGCATGGAACAATAAAAATATACATATCCACAGGTTGAAATTCAGATTTAGTCCAAGGAAGTAGGCAAGGAACAGAAGTGAAGCCATCCTCCCCGTTGTCCTGTTCTTCTCTGCAGATCTCTGCTCCAGAGAGTGGCCAGAAATGATGTTTTTTGGCAGAGTGGGCCCCCAGACAACTAATGTCCTGTAGGTCACTCCGAGGCAGATTCCCTTTCACAGAGTAGAATGGGAACCACTGGGATCTTTGACTTGAGAAGAGATATAATCTGACTTCTTTTGGGTCTTTTTTTTTCTTTTATACAAGCTTTTTAATTATGTGCACACAGCTTTTAGAATGGTAGCATTTTGTAATATTTAGAGATCTTCAAGTTTTATTTTTTAATGCTGACCTTTAAATAGTCATTTTTTTTCCCCAAAAACTAGAGGTTTAGAACTCTTGTAAACTGGAAAATGTTTACTGATCCTGTTACTAACAAGCACCTCAAAAAGGCAGAAGGAATTCAACATGGGACTTCTTAGGGTCGTCCTATTTTGTTGAGAATAGATAGACTTGGGGACAGGGGAAGCATGGATGTAGAGCTATTTCAAGCCTACTGTAAAAACTCAAGAAGACAATGACCATCGTAAACTACAGGGCTGGAGGTGGAAGGGGCGGGCAGAGACCTGAAGCTGTGTGTTTTGTAAGCAGAACCATTAGAACTGGATGACAGATTCCACCTGCTGTATTATATGTACTAAAAAGATAGGAATGACCCCCGGTTTTTGTTTTGAGGAGCTAGAATTCCATTCAGAATTATAATTAATCAAGAGACATAAGGCTGTGAGAGGAACAGAGTTGGAGGACAGTCTGAGAATTCAGCTTTGGATGTTTAATTTGAAATGCCCATTAAAATTCATAATGGAGAGTTTAGACAAGCCACTGGGTTTAGGTCTAGAATTGAGATGTGTCTATGCTGAAGACACTTATTGGAGAGCAGTAACACGTTGGAGAAATACTCCACAATGTTTGGGTTAGCCACACCAACCGATGGTTGGAAGACATTGTTGAGGCTGCTGGTTGGAAGCAAGGATTTTGTGCTGTGGGCAGAAGGGAAGGAGCGGCCTGTTCTTCCTGCGGTTGTGAGAGAAGCATCAGAAATGTCACAGAAACTGAGAATCGGCTTGCTCACAGGGGGACCCCAAGCTGCAAAGTTATAGGCCCAGAAATGGACAATATTTCAGTTTTGAATGTTGTGGGTTTCCGAGTATTTTGGAAATATGAGAAGCACAGAGCAATGCCCTCCGAGGAACAGAAGGAGACCAGGACGCATTATTACTCCTCCCTAACAAGAGAAGGCAGGAACTGAAAGTAAATATGTAGAAACTTTTACAATTCAATTGAGTAATTTTCTGTATATAGATCTAATAGTAAGACAAAAGCAGTTCCTGTACGTCCTTTTAATTTTGGTTTTTAAATAATTCACTTTCATTATATTTTACAACATCTCTGGTATGTAATAAATTTTTGGGAGAATTAGTCTTTCACCTCAAATAGGTTGAAGAGCAAGGACATAGAATATGAGGAGAGCATCTGGCCATAAAGAAGAGTGGAACTAAGGAGCAGGACATGCAGGCCTTTGTGTGTCACGATGAATTATTGGGATGTGATCTCACAAGACGCCCAATGTGTGTTTAAAAATATATTTAAAAACCCCTTAGACAAACGTATGTATCTCAAGCATGTGTCAAAATCTACTAATGTACTAACAGGCAAACCAGCAAGTTGTTGGCATAATAAGAAATACGAGTTTCAGGAAGGGTGTGGAACTGGAGGAGTGACAAGTTTGAGAACCAGAATACGTACCAAGTCAGAGTGATTATCATTTCATTTCACAGATTCATAAAAGCACGATGGCCAAGTGCATTCTTTATGCAGGAAGTCTGTAGAAGGATGATCTGAGATGCCAGGTGTGCAGACATATGGTCAGAAGAAGAAAAGCAATGAAGCAACTGATAGAGACCCAGCTTTGTCTAAAACTGGGGTAGCATGCTTGCTAATGGGAAAGCACCCGTGGGGCACACAGAGACCTGCAAGTCACAAGTTCTGATTTTTCAACGTTGCCAGGGTTTTCCCCACAAGCTCGTGACACACGTCACCCGTTTCTTACTTGAGGATATTTTATTTTGCTTTTCTGACACAGGAACGAGTGTGTGATTGGGATGAGCTGCAGTGTTTCATCTTAGGAAGATACCGAGGTCCGTAGTGTAAAGGATGGAGTTAAGAGATCAAGACACATTTTCAGTGTTTACTGTGTAAATTGACAAAGGACTCAACCAAAGCAATGGGAGAAGGTAGGTCTCGGTGACACAATCCAACCCCAGCTAGGAGTTAAACAGCACACCGTTGGGGAAGAAAGCCAGTTTACTTTAAGACAAGGGAATATCACTGTCTGTGGACTTGACTTCACTCTCCTCTGAAACTTAGCGGAGGTCATGCCAGTGGTTACAGGACAGGGTTGGGCACAGGGATTAAAGAAAGACAGAGCTGAGACCTGGGGTGTAGATGTGTGAGGAGCTTTTGCTTATGTTGGGACGTGGCTAACATCCCTCGGAGAGTCATGTCACTCAGGAGGCCCTTTGTAGGGGTGTGTGCACCTGGGCTGCCTGTGGGTCCTGTAGGGACAGCTCTGCAAATGGCACTGTGCATGGCAGTGAACCAGCCCGCACCCAGCTTCTGTCTGGAAACCATTCTGACTCTCTTCTTAAATGTGTGCATCCCGGGGTTACTGAAAACTCCAGCCTAAGTCACCTCAAGAAGGAAGTAGTGTATTACTTGCTAACAAGGCATGTGTGGGATTCAGCTACAGAGATTGTATGACCTTTGTAATGCCATACAACTCTGTAAGATTGTATGGCCTAAAATAGCATTCAAGGACAATTAATCAACTGTCCTTGATCAACATATCAACATATCATATCAATGATATGTCCATCATTATAGCACAATCCTCCCCACTTTTTTTTTTCTTTTTGGGTTACTATGTCTTTATATAATCCATAGGAAAAATAAATATTTTTACATCATTGAAAACATAAAATAGAAGCCCTTTCACCTGCCCCAAATAGGGTCAGGTAGTTGGTAGACTAATTCAAAAAAAGTCTGGTAGAGCGGAAAATGGAAAGAATGGCCTTTATATAATTGAAATGTTTTTATTTCAACTGAATATACACATATTTATAAATATTTTCACTTAGGGATAAAGCTTTTACTTCAAGTGTTGGCCCCTGTGACTGGAGCCCTTTAGAGCATATCTAGCAGAAGCCCAACCATAATTCATTAGAAAAACTTTCAGGAATTTACAGATGAGCAGGAACTTAGGGACGCTTGCAAAATAATCTAAGCAAATGACACCTCTAGGTTTTTATGATTTTCCTTTCTTCTGTGATTTTCTTGCTCATATTTTATTTTACCAAAACACCATCTAGCTATATTACAAACAAATCATCTTTACTGCAATCATACTTCACCAGGCCATGCTGCAAAATTACATGTCACAAGCAGAATAATTAGAATAATAAATACAACCATCGCAGGTGGTTTTGAGAACACACATAGACAATTTAACATGTATGGGCTGAACCACACAGACATCCCAGAAAACAATGTGCTGGACACGTGTGTTTATTATACAGAGGGAATCAGCGGGAGCTTTACACAGAGAAGAGAGCACAGTGTCTAATTTGTTATATAAAATATGTTCCCTCTTTATAAGTAATTTTCACAGTCACACAATTAATGATAACCATTTTTCCTTTGGGTGATGAAACATTATCTTAACAAATCAGAGGATTTTTATTCTAGTATGGGTTGGGTCTCTGGGCAGAGAAAATGTCTAATTAATAGTAATCGATGCTCCCAGCAAGAAGACAAGCTATGTGCTCACTAGATAATCCACATATTCATAAGAAAAAAACAAAAACAAACCCTCAGTTGTCAGGATGAAAACTTCAAGGCACATCAGTTTAAAGGGTCTTACATATCATCTGAAATTACATGGCTTGAAATAATAGATATAATAAAATAATAAAATAATAAAATAATAGATTTAAAATCAATTCCATTTAGTGTTTATAGTTCAAATTATTACAGTTGGATGTTAGAGTCATTGTGAAGTTAGCATTATGACCACTGCAGGGTCAGTGAGCTGCAAGATCCAGGCCATTTGAGTCTTTCCAGAG
The DNA here is from genome assembly GCF_018345385.1 of Vulpes lagopus. Classification (NCBI taxonomy): domain Eukaryota; kingdom Metazoa; phylum Chordata; class Mammalia; order Carnivora; family Canidae; genus Vulpes; species Vulpes lagopus. Next base: position 25,955,447 of record NC_054834.1, read on the forward strand.
CATTGTGTTCCACTTTATTTTTTTAAAAAAATTTTATTGTCAATTTGCCAACATTTAGCATAACACCCAGTGCTCATCCTGCCAAGTCATTGTGTTCCACTTCAGCAGCAAATATGATGTCACTACTGGTTGTTTTAGGTCCGTTATTAAAATAAAATTATGTCCACTAAAAATTTGAACACATCACCATGAAAACAAAGCAAAATTACAAACAAAAATGAATGTGTTTGATTTATAATTAATATAATAAGAAACTAGTATTAAATTTTGAAAAAAAAATTCTGGTAATAGTGATCAATGCTTTCATCACTGGAAAACCCAGTTTGTTAGTATTGAAATCTTGCTCTTCATTTAAGGCCCACCTCAAATTTTCTTTCCCCTCTTCTCATCTCAGTTATTCCAAACTTTTTTTTTCTTCAGCAGGAATAAATATTTATTCTTTTGGCTCTCATAACTCTTAGTTTATATCCATTTCATAGATCTGATTGCTGTGCATTGTCATAGTTTTCTTTCACTGTTCATGTTCCTGCCTCTCCTTCATCCCTATAAGCTATTAATTTCTCCTCTTAATTCTTCCATTTTGCATGGAACCCGGTGCATAGTGGGTTTACTACATAGATGCCTATGCAGATGCCTATGTCCTAGATAAGATGATGCCAGTAGATTTGGATCCTGTTCTCTATTCAACCAGGAAAGCTAACCGTGGCCATCTTTCAGTATGAGTGTTGTCCTCCCTTAAAAAACCTTATCCTTTTCTCCTTTTGCCAAGTGTGAGTTGTTTTTCAGTTTGTTTGTTTGTTTGTTTGTTTTGGGAGAGAGTGAGAGCAGGGAGGGACAGAGGGAGAAGGAGAGAGAGAATCCTAAGCAGACTCCACTCTCAGCAGGGAGCCCAATGCAGGGCTTTATATCAGAACCCTAAGATCATGACCTGAGCCAAAATCAAGAGTCCCATGCTCAACCCACTGAGCCACCCAGGCATCCCTGTCTTTTTGTTGTTATTGTTGTTTTTTTTTAGCCAAGCATTGGACAATGTGGCACGTAGACCGACTCATCCTTTTTCTGGAATGGGGAAGAAAGAAAAAGGGAACAGTGGTCTTAGTCTTTGGAAATGTTGACAGCATCGGGACAGGATTGGTAAAAGGCCAGAGAAAATGTTCTCCCTTTGACTTCTGTAGCTTTCCTCAATAATTTTAAGGTTTTTTGTTAGATTACCTTGGTTGCCACAGGCATCCCCAGAACTCTTTTGAGGGCAGTCTTCACCTCCTGATTCCTCAGACTGTAGACAAGGGGATTAAGCAGGGGAGTAACCACAGTATAGGTCACTGCCACCAACTGATCCTTGTCTGAGGCAGACTTGGATCTGGGCCTCAGGTAGATGATGGAGGCACAGCCGTAGTGCACAATGACCACTGTGAGGTGGGAGGCGCAGGTGGCAAAGGCCTTCCTTTTCCCCTCAGCCGAGGGGATCTTCAGGATGGTATTAAGGATGAAGCCATAGGAGATGAGAATTAGCAGGAAAGGCACCATGATCACCAAGATACTGAGGCTGAATAGAGCCAGTTCTTTCACATGGGTGTCTGTGCAGGCCAACTTAATAACAGGTGCCATGTCACAGAAGTAGTGGTTGACCCTGTTGGGGCCACAGAAAGGCATGTCACAGATGAGATTGGTGGCCACCAAAGCAATGAAGAAACCTGTGACTCCAGACAGGGAAACCAACCCCAACCCTAGCCTTTTGTTCATGACAAGTGTATACCTCAGAGGCTGGCAAATTGCCACGTAGCGGTCATACCCCATCACAGCGATGAGAAAGCAGTTGGTGCAGGCAAAGCCAAGGAAGAAGAAAAGCTGGGCAGCACAGGCCACAAAGGAGATGCTCTTGGTGGCTGAGAGCAGGTGGACCAGCAGCTGAGGGATGATGACAAATGTGTAGCAGGATTCAGAAAAGGAAAGGATGAATAAGAAACCATACATGGGGGTGTGTAGAGTCCGGCTGCAGCGGATAACAGCCATGATTGTGGCATTGGCCAGTAGGATTGTCAAGTACAGGAGAAGGAAGATGACAAACAGCAGTAGCTGGAGCTCCCCCAGGCTAGAGAAGCCCACCAGGACAAACCGCGTAACCATAGTGGTTCTATTGACACCGTGCATCTGGATGACTTCTTTCTGTGAGTGAGTTTGGGAGAGACAAAAGGATGACTGTCATTGTAATAAAAACATTTTCCTGATGCTTTCTCTTTAAGTATCATATTTTCAGGCCCAGGATATTGATAAGTCTCTCTCTCTCTCTCTCTCTCTCTCCAGGTCTCTCTCTCTCTCTCTCAACAAAAATACTCCCTTTGATGACTTTTACAGGAAATTATTAATCTCCAGTAATGGAAGAATGATTAGCAATATTATAGAAATATACAAAGATTAAAAGAAGTAACAAAAGAAGCAACTTCGATATTTCCATAGACTATGTGAGGACATGAGAAAGTCTTCTACTGTAATATGAGAAAAAGCAACATACAAGCCATATTTACAATAAGATACCAAGTCATATTTATGATAAGATTAGAGGTGATTTGGGTTTGCTTTCAGATATATTTTTATATTTTCCAAATATTTAACAATAAATATATTTTAATTTGATGATTCTTTAATTTTTTTTTAATTTTTATTTATTTATGATAGTCACAGAGAGAGAGAGAGAGAGAGGCAGAGACACAGGCGGAGGGAGAAGCAGGCTCCATGCACCGGGAGCCTGATGTGGGATTCGATCCCGGGTCTCCAAGATCGCGCCCTGGGCCAAAGGCAGGCGCCAAACCGCTGCGCCACCCAGGGATCCCTAATTTGATGATTCTAGATATACTTCACTTTTATGTATTCCAGAGTATTTCTACCTCTTTTGGGTGGAAAAAAATACTATCCAAACATAAATAAGAATGATTTACTGCTTCTAAATATGATACTATTATTTTTCCAAAATGAAAAAAAGGCTTTTGGAATGTCCACATATCTAAACTATGAACATCATTTATAACATCTGTTAGTGCAGATGATTACTGATAGCATGATACACCTGTCCCCTGACCACTGGCAGTCACAGTGGATGGCCTGCTAGGATGGGGGCAAGCAAGAAAAGCACATGTCACTGGCCAAATGTAATCAGCAGATGTGTGCAAAGATGAAAGCAAATACCATTTTTATTTTTTAAGTTCAAGAACAATTCCTGGCAGAGAACAGTCTGAGAATCCAGCTCATCATTTGATCTACATCAGAAGGCATGTTGGAGGGTTCAGAATGGGGATGATGAGGTGAAGAAAAGGTAGATTTCTCATGTTGCGATTGGGAAATGCAATTCCACTATTCCTCTCGAACGGGGCTGTGTGTTGCACTTCTGTTGTCAGAGGCAGAACAGAGACCTCAACAACCATCAAACCATATCTCCAATGCTCTCTCCACATCACACCCTTGGAAATTTTTCTACCAGTGTGTAGTTCAGTTAAGGTACAGAAGGAAGAAATAGTAATTGCCTCTTGAAAGCAAAATTTCTCAGCGTATAATTTCAAACACTTCCTTTCCTTAATTTTCTAAAGTGCCATTTTATAACACATGCTTTCATTCAGGGGGAGACGGCTAGCATGTCTAAGCCATTTTATTGCTAGAAATGTTAGCAAAATAAAAATAACACCTATTTCATAATACAATAACATCCAGAGCCCTAAATCATCTTATTTTCAGAATCAGGTTCACGATTTAGGAGATACCAGCAATACTTGCACCACTCCACATCCCTCAACTTGTTGGATCCTCCAATGGCTATAAGTATAAGGAGAATGTGGGATGATGAGGACCCAGATACAGAAAAAAAACACACCATATACATTCTCCAATAAACCTTCCCTGACTATTAGAGTCCACATAGATGCCTTTCCTCCTCCTAATATCTAGAGACCTTGCAATAATACTTATACGGTGAATAAGTTGGATATCATCTTGTGGTACTATATATATATATATATATATATTATATATAATATATATTACCATATACTATACACATTCTATATTATGTATAGTATATAGATTATTATATATACCATCTATTCTATACTAAATACTATATATAATACAGTATATTATACATAATATAGTACATTATACTATGTATCATATATAGTATAGAACATATAGAGAATAAAGTCCATAATACATGGTAACACATACACACACCTTCTTTAGACTGTTTCTTTGGGGCAGGGACCACAGCAATGTGTTCTGGATAATCTGCAGCCCCATCACGGTACAGGCACATAACAGACTCTACAACCAAACCTTAATAAGTGATGGCATGCTTTAGTTCTCTTTTTTGTTTCTGAGTTTTCTCATAGACTGTGATTTTTTCTTCCTAGGATGTGCTCTTTGCTCTTCTACTACAATCTATATAATCCTTAAGTTTTTTAATTATTCGTAAAGTCATCTTTTTTTTAAAAAACAAAATAGAAATCTATACTGATAAACTTCTAATCCCATTGTCATTACTTCTTTATTTCTGAGATTTTTAAGCATTTCAATTTGATGTAAAGTGTGGTATGCGTGCATATGTGTTTTTGTTTGTATGTGTATGTACACTCAAGAGTGGATACTTCTTTCATTTCAAGAAAAAAGCAAATCGAATTCTACTTTGATGCAGATTTTTTTCATAATAATAAAAACTATTATGCCAATACATTCAAATCTGAAATCCTTAGTGGGGGCAGCCCAGGTGGCTCAGTGGTTTAGCGCCGTCTTCAGCCCAGGGCCTGATCCTGGAGACCTGGGATCGAGTCCCACGTCAGGCTCCCTGCATGGAGCCTGCTTCTCCCTCTGCCTATGTCTCTGCTTCTCTCTCTCTCTCTCCCTCTCTCTCTCTCTCTGTGTGTGTGTCTCTCATGAATAATAAACAAATAAATAAAATCTTTGAAATCCTTAGTGGAAAATGTTTCTTCAGACAGTAACTGACAAAGGAAACGCACTTACCCACTTATGTTTAAATGATTGAGAAAGTTGACGTATGACTTTGAGTTTAGTGGCTCAGAGTCCTGTAGGTCTTTTGGATGTTGAAAGAAGTAGCAGTAGAAGGTCACTTGGACAAACAATGACATCTGTCCTGAAAGATTAAGCAATTGAGAAAAAATGCACCTAAACATTTCATGAAGTGTTTATCTTGACACTTAAGATGTCTAAACCTTTTTGAGTCTTAAATAAGAGTCTGAAAATAGCACATTATCTATTCATATGTCAATTCAGATTCTATAATTAAGTTGGAGAGTATTTATAGCCTTCTGGGATTCTAAGGACTAGGGCCCTCTGAGACTTAGGGGAGCAAATGGGAGAGAGAAAATAAATGGCTGAATGTGGACAAAGGCATCTCATCTAATATCAGAAGAAATAATCCAGGTTGCAAAAAGCTTTCCATCTCTGTAAAGCACTAAAAAGGTAACTAAGTATTCTTTTAGCATAGGGGGAGTTTAGTTACTTTTAAGCAAAAAATGGTACAAAACACTGGGATGTCAGGAGAAACCAACCCCGAGATTTTTCCAACCCTGAGATTTACATGAAGACTGATTTGATAAAGTGTAAGAGGTAAAGGTGAGGGTTGGTGATAATGTAGGAAATCTCTGTCTCACTTCTCTATCCAAAGCCTGGATAAGAAGTCAGACAACTAGGTTTTTAAAGGTCCTTCAGGGTCGGATTGTGAGGTAAAGACTTTTATTCAGCAGCCATTCATAGAGTGCAGTGATTCGCAGAGCACGACATTAGGCATTACGGTGATTCAAAGATGAATGGATCACACTGATCATTCTAATTTAGCGCAGAAGACAAATACAAGCACAGAGGCATGCCGAAGTGTGTGCCAGTGAACATGAGGGCCGCTAGAAAGACAGCACCTCCCAGTGAAGAGCCTCAAACACAACCAGGGCTGAGATTCATCCCATGACTTTATGAACAAAAACACTGGGAATAAGAAAGTGAAGTGGAAACTACTGACTGTTTTATACCAGGATATTCAAGGGAAAAAGACTGAGCAGCCCTATTTCTGGCAGTAGCCAGTCTGGGTATTCCAGCAAATCATCCTTCCTAAAACAACTAAGTTACTGGGGAAATATTTTTAAAATTTTTCATAGATTGACAAGATGAAAGTGTCCCAGAAATTTTCAGGTCAAAATCTAAAAGAAAGAAAGAATCTAGAGAGGTGAGTGGAGCTCTAGAAGTCCCTTCCAGTGTGAGGAGATTTACTTATCTGGAAGGAATGACAAAGCCAAGTTGATAATTTGAGCGAATCCTAGAATGTCACTGATAGAAATGAAAGTTCAGCACCCACCAAATGTGGATCAAAAAGTAGATCTTCCTCTTTAAGCTGTAACTCTGAAGGACGGTGCTTTAAGATAAGCATGAGGCAAAACTAAGCTCATCCCTTAGTTCCCTGTTAAGAGAAATAGTGGGAAAATCACCCCAAGGCTGACCAAAGGCATAGGTCAGTGTGGGGAAAATACATTCATTCAAGAGAGGTTGTGAACAGTTGGGATTCATTCTAATTTACACCTCAAAATTGCATCACTACTTGGCTTAAGAAACCTTGAGCTCTGAATTTAATTTGTAGTGGATCTAAAGTGGTAAATTTATAGTGGGTCTACGTGGTAGTCTTTCTAAAGATCTGCGAGACACAAGTACAGATTATCTTTGGAGAAAGAAGACTCTGCCTCGCTCCCAGAAAAGAACAAACTAGAAATTATAAAAAATAAGAACATTTCTTCCCAGATGGTATGATTGTCTACATAGAAAATCCCAAAGAATAGATCAAAAACCTCCAGGAACTAGTAGGTGATTAAAGCAAGATCGTAGGATAATAAAGTTGATATAGAAAAGTCCAGTTTGTGAAATTACAAAACACTGATGAAAGAGATAGGAGATTTCAATAAATGGGAAAATATTCCATGTTACTGGATGGGAAGACCCAATATTGTTAAGATGTTAGTTCTTTCCAACTGGATCTATGCGTTCCAAGTGTTCCCAATCAAAATCACAAGTTATTTTACGTATATCAAGAAACTGACCATCAAGTTTATATGGAAAGGCTGAAGACCCAGAACAGCCAACACAACAGTGCACGTTAACCACATTTTTCTGATTTCTGTACCTGTTGTTTTATTTTTTTATTTTTTAAACTGATTTTACATTTATTTATTTATTTATTTATTTATTTATTTATTTATTTATTTATATTTTTTGATTTTTTAATTTTTATTTTTTTATAAATTTATTTTTAATTGGTGTTCAATTTGCCAACATATAGCATAATACCCAGTGCTCATCCTGTCAAGTGCCCCCCTCAGTGCCAGTCACCCAGTCACCCCCCCCCACTTCCCCTTCCACCACCCCTAGTTCGTTTCCCAGAGTTAGGAGTCTCTCATGTTCTGTCTCCCTTTCTGATATTTCCCACTCATTTTTTCTCCTTTCCCCTTTTTTTTCTCTTTCACTAGTTTTTATATTCCCCAAATGAATGTACCTGTTGTTTTAACATTCTGGGCTGTGACCAGGGAGGGACTGCCCCCCTGGGGCTAGAGGATTCCAATTCCAGGAGATAATACTTTCCTTAGAGTATGCCTTTCATGTGCAAACTAAACAATCTAGGGCCCATACTCCCCAAATATCTGCTTTTTCAGGCTCTTTACATGATTCTCCTCTGGTGGTTATCCTAGGGCCAACCATCAGAAACTAGGGATGGCCTTGCACTCAGGAGCTCCCTGAAATGATCAAACTGGCCAGTCCTAAATCTGCTTAGCTTGCTTACCCTGCCTTGCCCATTCCTTCTCAGGAAAACAAAAACAGCAGCACAAAGGAGGGGATCTTTCTCAGTTCCTCAAACCTTCTCTGCCTGTGACCCAACTCACCTGTATCTTGGCATGGCACCAGTGATGTGTGATCCCACAGGAACTGTGTGCAATAAACTATCTATTCAATGGCAATCGTCTCCTGATCTGTTGGCCTATTTGAATAAAAGTAAAATCTACATTTTAAAATGCATTAAAAGAGAGGAATAATGTTGGAAGACTGATACTACCTGACTTCAAGACTTACCAGAAAGTAACAATAAATCAAAACTGCATGGTATTGGTGAAGGAACAGACAAATGGAAAATGAAATGCATGAAAAGACATTGAAGAACCTTAAATGCATATTGCTGAGTGAAAAAAGTCCATCTACAAAGGCTATGCAATTCTAGAAAAAAAAAGTACTGAAAAGTTGAGGTTAAAACCAATGGAGTTAGAGGACAAAAATACACCAAGGACTGGTGCCTGAAGAACTTCCCAAGCTTTTGGGTTGAGAAGTGCAAAGGGAACATCATGGGAATGAGGCAAATAAGTAGACTGGCTAGCTTTCTCAGAGCCCGAGCCTAGTTTAAAAAAGACTCAAATCCTGATGGACCTGAGCCAAGATTTCATCTAATACCTGACCTCCATTGGTCCCTACTCTGACCAGTAGATCATGGCGGCATTCCTGGTTTTCTGGGATGTGCATAAATATACAGAGAGTATCTAAGGAACCCCCCCGCCCCAAGTCTGGATATTTTCCTGTATCCAGTTCCCAGGAACTTTGGTAAATGATGAGTTCCCTCTGGGAAATACTAAGTCAAGATTTTCAGGATACAATTGTGGCCATGTTGCAGTGTCTTTCCTCAAAATTACCCATCTTTTCTCATAATCAAGGAGGTTCAGGAATTGGTGTAGTGCTGAAATTTAGGTAAGTGGCCATGGATTGCCATACTGGTACCTTGCACAGTCATCCATCAGGCATAAAATACAATCAAACTGTTTATTGAATGGCTGCTCACCTATTTTATTGCTAGAAATCCCTTGGTCAGCCATTTCCACAGATCTTTGCAGGTCATAACAGTAATTATCACCCTAAACTTCAACTTATATTGTTTATTGCCCACATCTTATCTCTAACAGTTCTGTGTGGCCCCCAGGGTTCCATCCTCCAGAATACTATTACTGTCTCTGACATCCGTGGACCCAATTGCCCATTCCTTCTCATGAAACAAATCAGTTCTCATCATTTCTAGTCTACAATAAGAATTACCATAGAGCTCTTTCAGGATGTTTATATTGCTATCACCACTGCATTTTATAAACACAACCAGGTCTCCTGTGTGATAGTGTTTAGTGGTTGGATGAGGAGGTCGTCTCTAGTTTTTCTATCCCAACACATTCATTTCCCAGAGCTTTTGGATTCCTTGATGATGTATTACAAAAACTAGTGGCATTTCCAATCTGTTAACCATGTGTCAATATTTATTTCAGGCTTCTATTAGTTATTATAGCAGACAATTGATGCCATTGCTGGATGCATGAGTCAACAAATTGAATTCTGAATCCCAGGATTGAAATTGGTGTTTTTTTCTCCTCTGGTTTAAGATCTTTAAAATTCTCTCCTGCATGAGGACATGGCCTCTTAACTCCCACTGATACAGATTGGCAGGATTTGTGGGTATTTGTTTCTGTTTTTGTGTGTGTGTTTAAACTACCCCAGAGCAGGCCCTGCACCTTTCTATCCAGATTGCATTGTGATCTGGTTCCTGTTGAAGGCCTAGAAACAAAGTTAGGTGATGGGGCAAATAACCCAGGTGCAACCACAGTCTTTTATGCAGAGGACGGTTGAGTCCCTTAGATGTGTATGTATGGGGGTGGGGGTGATATCTTCCTCAACAGATAAAGGTGGTTCAGGGGAATTGGAGGATCAAGATCTCAGCCTCACTTAGATCAGCTGAAATGTATCCATCTGGTGTGTCATGTCTCATAGCTCATTTAGCATAAGAGCTCTGGTCAGGTTGATCCTTCGAAGTTAAATATACCCTCAGGTCGCAGACTTCCCCCTTCTGTCCTAAGACTCTAGGACATGTGGACTCCTTCACATCTGTTAAGAGGACATTCTAATTTTCCAGACATCTTTTAAATTGTCAATTCATTACTTGCAACTTTGTTTTTATCTGTGTTCATGCTCTATAATTGTAAAAATGCCAGGAGCTTAAAAATTCTTTATGGCCACCGCGATTACCGTGCTATCTAAACTAGAGCATCGGCTCTAGTTTCCTGCCCTGAAGCTCACCAAAACCATCCAGGTTCCACAGCAGAAAGCCATGGCACCACTCCACACGCATCCTGCTGGAATTAGGATCAATGCGGTCAATAACCACCCAGCCAAACAGAATTTATATGATTTGGAGGAAGATGATGATTCCGTAGCTCCCATTCCTAGTAAACAGGTGAAATTTGCAGCCCAATGATAAAATTTGATTGCCCAATGCCGTGGCCTCCCTCCATAATTCAAACTATGCCACAGTGGTGCTTACCTGAGTAAGTGAAATGGCATCAGATGTCAGAATGAACTCATTCCTTTTCACACTGGTGAGAGGGTTGTCTGTGTGCTCTTATACAGACAAGTAACCCAGTCCTGGAACCCCATTTTTTCCCCAAGCCATTTTTGTTCTCAGTCACTGATCAGCCAAGGTCCCAATGGGAAACAAATGGCACATTAGACTTAAGGAAAATCAAGGCATAGGAGAAATGCATAGACAATGGAGTTACCTGGACTAAGCAGCATCCTAGTTTTTATATCCTTCATAATTATATCCAGTCACTGTAATTCACACAGGTCAGCCTTCAGGAGAAGATAAGGTGAATAATCTGGAGTGAATATGTATATTACTTTTTTTTAAGATTTTATTTATTTATTCATAATTTCAATGGTATATTTTTATTTTATTTTTTATTTTTATTATTTTTAAAAAATATTTTATTTATTCATGAGAGACACACACAGAGAGAGAGAGAGAGAGATAGAGAGAGGCAGAGACACAGGCAGAGGGAGAAGCAGGCTCCCTGCAGGGAATCCAATGTGGGACTCGATCCCAGGACCCCGGGGTCACGACTTGAGCTGAAAGCAGAGCTTAACCATTGAGCCACCCGGGTGCCCCATGAGATTCACTTTGGGGCTAGGAAATGTAATGACGGTGTGGGCCATGTTTAAAGCAGAAGCTTTAAGAACTATGGCATGGATCCACTTGCTCTTTTCCCTTCTACAATGAGAACAGTGGGAGGCAGGTAAGGGCTGTGTCTTCATCCTGGATCCCAGAAAAGAGGAAGCAGAGCCTAATGCGGAGGTGTAGCCACCTGATGTTCAAACACAACATGCTCAAGAAATAAACCTTAAGAATTTAGGAATGTTTGTTACTACAGCAGAACCTAATATGATAACCCCCCCCCCCCACCAAATAGTCAAGGCTTACAAAAACCAAACAGAGAAATACAGTGTTGGCTGAATTAAAATGTGATATTTAGGCTTTATAGCAAAACATTACCAATGATAAGGAGTTCGGTTTATAATGCATATTGTTTAATTCATTAGGAAGCTACTATAATTGGACCATATATATATATTATATAATGGATATCCATTATATATATAATATATATATAATATTTATATAACCGAAAATTTTAAGAGAACTAAGAAAGAAATAAGAAACTTCATAGTCATTGTGGAGAGTTTAACACACCTTTCTTGGTGACTGTTATAAAAAGTAGAGCACAGATTCGTAAGGATACAGAAGCACTAAACAATGATGCTAAAGCTTTCTATTTAGGAAAAAAAGAGCAAAATGCTTCATCGAACAATTGCAGAATGTATACCCCTTTCAAAGGCACAGGGACATTTACTATACACTGGACGATAAAGTTCGACTCACACAAAGGGATTAAAATCACACAAAACACGCTTTTGCCTACAATGAGGGTATCAATAATAACAACAAAATAAAACCCCACCAGGGCAGAGATGTTTTTTCATTCTACTCACTGATCCATGTCTGGTGCTAGAAGGATGCATGGTGTATAACGATCAATAAATGTTTGCTGAATAAATAAATAGAAAGTGTAACTGGAAAATCTCCCCTGCATTTGGACGTTAGGAAGCGCACTTCTAAGTAACTACTACTTTAATAATTGTCTAGTGAGAAAATATCTTTAAAATATTGCATACAAGACTTGCGAAATTCAGCTACAATAGTACTTAGAAGGGAATCCACAGCCATAAAAACCTCTAAGAGAAAGGAAGAGGGAATGAAAGCTACTTGCATAGCCTTAAAATCACATGTTAGGAAAAGACCTAGAAACAAAAAGTACAAAAGGGAAAAGAATAGTTATGGTGAAGGTAGGGATTAAGATAGTTGACATAGAAAAGAAACTTAAAATATAGACGATTTAGCAAAGTCAAAAACTGTTCCTCTGAGAAAAACTGATCTGAAAGGTCTCCAGCAAGACTAATCAGAGGCATAGAAATGCCATGAATATTATTAGAAATGATAAAGGGATTTCCCCCACAGATGCTGCAGAGAATAACAAGTCAATAAGAACAAACTGGGCAGAAGGTTATATCTACGTCTATGACAGTTAGATGAAAATCAGTGAAGTCTCAGTAAAACACGATCCATTCTGGAAGATACGTGCGTTTATTTAAATAAGAAACAAATGAATCATTTATAAGCCGCTTGATAACGAACTAGCCAGGCCCAGATGGCCTCAACCATTTCAATGATTCACAAGTTCTTCAGGGAACATGAACAGAGAGTACTTCCCAAGTCATTTTATGAGGCCGGCGTGATCTTGATAGTAAAACTCAGTGATGGCTTATAGAATGTCAGAGGGGACTCTCGAGAGAAGTGGAGAGATCATACGTTGTGTGTTCACACACACACACACACACACACACACATGCATGCACGTGCACGGACACACACGCCAGCACATAACAAATATTAGCAAATAGCCTGAAAGACAAAACACAATGACCTATATTGAGTTTAACCCCCCAAATGCAAGGGATTCTCCTTTTAACGGCAGAAAAATTGTAATATAATATCCCACCGTAACTGATGAAAGGAAAATGATATAATCATTCATAATAAGAGCTTATATCAAACTGGAAACAGAGAGCTACCTCTCAATCTAGTTTAAATACAAAGAAGCTAAAGCCAAGTATCAAATCTAATAGAAAAATGTTGTAAATTTTCCCTTTGAGATAAATATAAATAGCCCATTAATGCCACTTCTATTCAATAATTCACATGAGACTATGAAAGAATATGATAAAAGGATAAAAAGAAACCAAGGGAATAAAGATCAGGAAAGAAGAATCAAATTGTCATTATCCGCCAATAATGTTATTATGTGTGTAGGACCCCAAAAGAATTTACAAAAAATTTATTTGAATTAGAATATTTAGCAATTTTATTAGATTTTTTAAAAAGTGGTTTCACAGACCTATTGCATTTCCAAACATTCCAACGAGGAATTGGAAAGGAGAAAAAGACACCGTTTATAAATCCTCAAAATAAAAATAAATCTAAAAAAAGTATATGCCAGACTTCCGCAGGGAAAATTACAAAATCACATTGTGAGCCGTTAGAGAAGGGCTGCGTTGAGGAAGACGTGCCAGGCCTGGGCATGTGAGGACACAGCCCCTGATCCAAGCTGGTTCCCACTATGATGCTCAGGACAAAGGGTTAATACAGAGAGCGCAATTCCAACAGCATTTCCGCAGAGTTCACTGTACTTAGAGCCTTGCATTTATTAACCTGATGTAATCCTCACATCAATGTATATAAATAATATCCTATCACAACTTAGCAGATGAGGAAAGTGATGGACCCAGAGGTTAAGTAACTTGCCTACGGTCACAGAGCTGCTAAGGGAAGGAGCTGGACCCAGGCCTGAGGCTATAGAAGCCACGCTCTGACTCTTACACTGTGCCCTCCTCCTATGAGTTAAAAAAAAAAAAAAAAAGAAAAGAAAGAAAAGAGGGGCACCTGGGGGGCTCAGTAGGTGAAGCTCTGCCTTCAGCTCAGGCCGTGATCTCAGGGTCCTGGGATCCAGCCCTGCAATGGGGTCTCTGCTCCTCAGGGAGCCTGCTTCTCCCTCTGCCTCTGCTGCTCCCCCTGCCTGTGCTCAATGTCTCTGTCAAATAAATTCTTAAAAATTTTTAAAAAGAGAGAAGTATGAACTAGTGAAATATTGCAAAAAATGCAAGAACAGCCAATATAGAGGTGAAAAAGGGCAAAAGAGCTATATATAAGTGATGGTAAAAATATTAATTAAAGAAAAATAGCTTGTCCCTTTGCCCTTCATTTTGGGCAAGGATGCTGAGACTTGGCTGTATGGATCGCCATGGGGGGTGGAGAGTGAAGAGTCGACACCTTTCTGAGTCACTTTGGCGTTAGCTCCCTAAAACAAGGCTGATTCTGCTCCTCCACTCAGCCACCCTGCTCTAGTCCCTACTAATGAGATCCCCAGCCGCTGTGGGAGGCACTGATAATACTGGCTATTATTTGTTGACCTAATATGGGCCAGGAAATTCCTTACAATTCCTTTGCACATGCTGTCTTATGTGATCCTTATGACCTTTTCTAGGTGTTAATTCAGTTGCTTACACAGTTGGATTTTTTTTTTCTAAAATTTTTTATATAATGGCTATATCTTCTTTTTAAAATTTCTTGTTCACTCATTTTTAAATTTTTTTTCAATTATTTGGCTTTACTTTTATAGTATTAAATTTTTTCTATACTTATATTCTTATAAAGAAGTAATTCTTTTTATAAATGTTTAAATACTTTTGTTCATTCTGCCCTTTATTTTAACTAATAGCTAATTGATATTGTAGAAATCATTTATACACTAAAATCATTTCCTGTTTACCATTTCTGGTTTCATATTTAGAGAGCTCTTCAAGATCAGAGGTATTTACTTAAATTATCTTTTAAATTTACTATATTTAAAAATACTGAAAGCTGATTAATTTTTGGAATAAATTGTGAAATAAAAATCTAACTAGCGGGATCCCTGGGTGGCGCAGCGGTTTGGCGCCTGCCTTTGGCCCAGGGCGCGATCCTGGAGACTCGGGATCGAATCCCACGTCGGGCTCCCGGTGCATGGAGCCTGCTTCTCTCTCTGCCTGTGTCTCTGCCTCTCTCTCTCTTTCTCTGTGACTATCATAAATAAATAAAAAAAAATTAAAAAAAAAATCTAACTAGCATCCTTTTAATATTAAATGATGTGGAACTTCTTTTAAAATAACCCTTCCTCCTCTGAGGTGGGCACTTGACAGGATGAGCACTGGGTGTTATTCTATATGTTGGCAAATTGAACACCAATAAAAAATAAATTTATAAAAATAAAAAAGTCACAAAAAATAAATAAATCGTTTTTAAAAATTAAAAAAAATAAAACAACCCTCCCTTAATTATTTTGCTGCATAATATCACTTTTGGATTTTTCATTCTGTGCTTTGATCTGTGGATCTAATTTGCTTTAATATCACACTAACTTAATAATTGTCATTCATTGTGCATTTTGCTTTTTGGCATAACAACTCTTACCACTGCTCTTTAGAATATCCTTGGATATACGTCTGCCATTAGTCTTCCATTAGAAATGCAGGGATGTTAATCACACTATAGAAAAATAGGTATTTGATTGGAATTGATTTAAATGTAAAGATAAAATAAGGACTACATGGTATCTCCACAGAATTGGGACATCTGGGCCTTGTCCATAGTGTGTCTTTATTCTGTATCTCTCAGAAAATGGCTTTCTTTATATCTTAATAAGGTAAAGATTTCATTTTCCTAGGTCTTGACTAGAAATTGTGAAATATATTTCTAGATGTTTCACGAGGTAAATAATTTATTTTTCAGATATTTGCAAACACCTGTTATGTCGAGCTCCAGGAGGTGCACACATGTATCCCAGACCTGCCCCTTTCCTCCTGATAATCCTCATTTACAGGCTGTTTAAGGATTTGTTCTGAGACTTTCAGAGCCTGTGCACACATCCAGGGCAGCCAGCACGTCTCTCCACTGCCCTGCTTCCACTCTCTGGAATTCACGTCTCCTACAAATTCATTTTGGGTTGTTGCTCCACTGATGGCTGCCAGAGACGTCTCTTGATCTCTTGCCAAACAGACACAACATCTGCTCTGTGGTTACGTTATCACATCCCCTGGGAAAGATTACTGCATTACATTTGACAGGAGCTCTTTCCACCTGGATAATAAAGATTCATCAGGGGAAATGAGCAACTTTCTTGACTGAGACGTAGCTGGGAAAAGGCAAAAGCAAAAAGCAAAATCACATTTCCGAAAGGTTTTCCGTAAGGAAAGCTCAAGATAAAGTGGAATAGTGGGGGAAGTGCATAAGGTTTTTTTTGGGGGGTGGGGTGGGGAAGATATCTCATCCAGCATAGAATGAGTTTGATATACACAGGAAGGGTTGAGTCAGTGCAGAGGGGATAGGGATAATCTGCTAGAAGATGGGGATTTCTGGAACCTGTTTTTTCCGCAAGCTGATCTCTCTCATCAGTTTAGACACACGTTGCCTGTATTTCTGGTCATTGGGCTCAACACCTCTTTGAGGAGGTGCACTTGTTCCACAGCCACACCTTAATTGCCAGGAGAGGAGGAGGAGGGAAGGACAGGGACAAAAGTGTTCAGGGTGCTCTTTTGAGCAACTGTCCTCTCAAAGGAAAGATATCAAGATGTGCAGAGCCGAGCAGGCCCACATAGAATTCCATCTTTTATTTCACAACGGCTGGTCTTCTGAAAAATGTGTGAAACTACTGACATCTCATTAAAGTCATCAAGAGAAATGAGAAAAGCATCAGGAGTTTAGGAAAAAATAATGTGTTGATTTTTTTCTCTGACAGTAAATACCCAATCTGATCAACTCTCAATCTTTGTGAATATTAATATCGTTATAAATTAATGAGTAGGAAGACACACATTTTCATTTTAAAATAATCTTTCACTGACTTCTGTGGAATGGAATTCCGTGGGTGAGAGGATCTCTGCTGCCTGAACCAGACTTGTCCTCCCGTAGAGTGAGTGTCTCTGTGGGTGAGGGTGTAGCTGCTGTCTCGTCTGCAGCCTTAACTCACTCTCCTCTCATCTGTTGATATCTTAGGTTGAGATGCTTAAAATTACTTTTTCTTGAATAGTGGTTGACCTGTTCAGTGTTAGAGAGTGTCCTAGAAAATCAGTCCTCATGCACGAGGCCAGCCTGAAGACCACAGGTCCACCCTTACTGCTATTTCATTGTGTTACCTCCGAGGTCACAAAAAAAATTCCCTGATCTCTAATTCTGCTCAGTTTAGCCTTTCCCATGATGTATTCATGGACGACAATACTGAATGGAAAACAGAACAAAACAAAACAAAACATGGGTTTATTGTAAGCTCAGCTGGAATAATACCTTAGTCTGAAGGCCTAAGGGGCTTGGCTTTCTCACTAAAGCCAACCCCAGATCTGAAGATCTTACCACTTTCATGCATGATACATAGGAGTGGAGCTATAATTAACAGGAATGTGTGTGCGTGTGCGTGTGTGTGTGTGTGTGAGTGTGTGTGTGTGTGTGTAAGAGGAAGAAGGAGAGGATGTTGCTCAGTTCTAATCTATGAGGTCAGGCTCAAGGTCAATTGAATTCTTTCATCACATAAAAAAATAAAAGAGTAAGGATGAAGTGTCCAGAGAGCCGTCAAACACACATGACCTTGTAACACACGGTGACCCCACCCACTTATGAGTGTTTCTGGTATCTGACTCCAAGTAGCAGAGTCCATGAGTCATGGCAAGACCAGAGGAAAAGGGGGGAAGTTTCTTATGACTCCCACCCAAGAATCTCTACCTTATTAGGGTGGAGGTTAGTGACACACTATGAGGTGAAGGTCATTCATGTCATCCATAGTTTATCTTTTCCAGATATGTCACCTGGCGTAGTCTTCTGTGGCTGGAGAAAAATACATATGCGTTCCACTCTCAACTAATAAAAAGATCATATCTTCACAGGAAGTCATGTGAGAGCCCTGCAGGGACCTTAAAGGAAGCAGATGATGTGGGCTTGGTAATCAATTCTACTCACTAGTGGGCAAGATGTTTTAATTCTGTAACAGTCAGTTTCTCACCTATAAAATATGGATGCTACTGTGTACTTCCAGGCTGCCCAAAGTGCACATCCAGTAACAATTGTGAAACAGCAGCACATACTGTAGGTTTGAACAATTAGCACATGAAACAGACTCTCACTGGGGTTATCAGTTTATTTCCTTTTCATGAGATCTTGATAGGCTGGGGTCTGAGCTGAGCAACAGGCTTAAGGAAAAGAGAAATTAACTTTGCTTTAGTCTCTGTGCTCTTCAGACCTTGCTCTCAGCTAGTCTCAAGCTTCAAAGAAGTGGAAGAAGCGCAGTTGAGTTACAGCCTTGCAGACAAGCTCAGCTTCTCACAACAGATAGGGACTGGGAGTGAGACATCCCGTCCCCTCCCTCTTGCTGCAAGCCCTGGCAGGGATGTGTCATCGATGAGCATCTGGTGGAGGATAAGGGAGAAACGTGGAAGCAAAATGATCCAGTCAGGAGACCTTTATTGACAAGTGCATCTCGGAAAGAAGCGTATAGCCAGGAGGCAACTCTGCCCAGAGTGGAGTGCCCTGTTTGTTCTTACTCCTGCAGGAAGGCAAGAAAACAAAAATGTCTAACACAAATCCTGGTCTCAAATGCACACAAGACTCCAGAGCTGCACAGAGAACAAAAACTGTTTGCTCTTTACACAGGGATTTCTATTTGCTGAATAGTTCACGAAAAAGGGTTAAGTTTAGCCTGCCTTTCTTGGCCATGCTGTGAGGTTTAAGGGTGTTCTTTTTAACCCATGGTTCTGCAAATATCTTCAAGAGATGCTAGCCAAATTTAGATTTGTGTCAGTGCATAGAAAATTAGAAAAAAAATCAGTTCCCATAATACATTAGAAACACAGAAATGGATAACTTCTTGCATAATTTTCTTGCTTGAACTTTGCTTGGATACATCTTAAGCCCCCAACATCGTTATGCTCACTGTACAAGTGTAATGTCATGTGAGTGTTGTGGTCTGCCAATATTGAAAGACTGAGACTCAGGAAATATCCAGAAAGGGAGAAATATGGAGATAAGAGCTTCCTGGGTCCCTGAAACAGAGGGTCAGGGGCATGCGGTATTTTTCAGGGTTTATTTCCCATCTGGCTGAGACTGAATAATAGTATTTGCCAGAGTCTAGAATTCTGGACACATAAAAGTTGTCCTGTAATAGCCATCCATTATTTTTCCCTCAAATGAAAAAAACCTCATAAGCAATTATGGACATGATTATACCAAGAAGATGTGTTTTTCTCAATTTTATAAATGGAAATGAGGGAAATGATCTCTATTCTTGAAAACTGTGCCCTTTTGCTTGATCACTTCAGCTCTGGGAATTTTTCCTTGTACACCTTGCACTTTATTGCTTGGAAAAAGCAAGATCTCAATTAACATTGTGGCAGGGAAATGATTCTTTGCACAGCTCTGCGAAGCGCTGACCTGAACTCTTTATTTCTGAGGCTATAAATCAGTGGGTTGAACAGTGGAGTGAGCATGGTGTAGGAGACTGATATGAGAGCATCCTGGCTTGAGGAGTAGGTGGACTTGAGCCTTAAGTAGATAAAGGAGGCGCAACCATAATGAATGGTGACAACAATGAGGTGGGACGCACAGGTGGAGAAAGCTTTGTATCTGCCTAATGTGGAAGGAAATTGGACGATGGCAGAGATGATGTGAATATAGGATACCAAAATCAGTAGCAGAGGGATAACCAGGACCAATGCACAGAGCATGGTAATGACAATCTGACTCAAGTGGGTATGTTGAGACGCCACTTTGAGGACAGGAGGGATGTCGCAGAAGTAGTGATGCAGCTGGTTGGAGGAGTGGAACGGCAGGTAAAACACCAGGGAGGTGATAATCTGTGCAATAGTCAAGCCACAGGCACAGGCAGTGGCCACGAGTCCCACACACACCCGGGGTCCCATGAGCTCTGTGTAGCGCAGAGGGTTACAGATGGCCACGTAGCGGTCATACCCCATGGCTGCCAGCAGGAAGGAGTGAGAGCAGCCGAGGAAGAGGAAGGTGAACATCTGGATGGCACAGCCCACAAAGGAGATGGTCTTCTTCTGGGCCAGCAGGTCCACCAGCATCTTGGGGACGATGACAAAGGTGTAGCAGGTCTCGGAGCAGGAGAGGACGGCCAGGAAGAAGTACATAGGGGTGTGCAGGGCTCTGTCCAGCACGATGGTGGAAATGATGATGGCATTGGTGCCCAGAGTGAACAGGTAGAGGGGCAGGAAGGCGACGAAGAGCAGCCGCTGCAGCCCGGCCAGAGAAGAGAAGCCAAGGAAGATGAACTCCCTCACCAGGGTCTCATTGCCCCGCTCCATGGAAGCTACACCATTCAGAGACAATCCAAAAGAGGAGGAGATAGTGTCAAGATAAACCTCTGAAAACTAGTAGAATCACATGAGATTGGTCATCATAGAGCAGGTGTTAAGACTTGGGTTCTAAATCCATTATTCCTCCTCCATCCAGTTTGTATTTAAGATACAAAGAGGTGCCTATAATCAGCCTAGTGCACGTCCAACCTTGCATCTCTACAATTATTCTAACACCACAGTCAAACGGCTCTTGAAATTTCTCAGACCCAACTATCCTATCCCTTCGTCTCCTCATGCAGGATGCAGCTGTCGTTCACATTCGTTGTCCTTCACTCTGCTTATCCCCCAACCTGGCTGTTCGGCTTGCTCGTCCTCACACCTGTCCATACCCTCAGTTGCAGAGTAATTCATCTCAATACACTACATGAAGAGGCAACCTTGTCTACGATCTTCAGCAGCTTTGCATTAGCATCCCCCTTATACTTACTCTCTGACTTTTAGTCCCTGTCTATCCATAGCCTGGATTGCATTCCCCTTGCCCCTGTTGACCACACTTCCTGACATGATCATCGGTGCACCTTCACATACTCTTATCACACTGGCTCTTGCTTTTGAACTTTCTTTCTGGTTCCCAATCTGGGAAAAGTTTTCCAGAATGGAATATACCTCTGCATCCTCCATGTCCACCTCAGAGTCTTTCCTCCTGCAGAGGGAACCCCCATCTTCCTCAGGACCCTCGTTCATTTCCACCACTTCTCAACTCTTACTGACACTCCATTGTGCCCGTCCTTCCCGTTTCATCCCACATCTCTTCAATGCGTCTTGCCCCTGATGTCACGCTAAACTTCTGTAATATAAATTGTATCATATTGCTCCCCTCAGCAAAATTTCACTCATGACTCTATATTCCAACTCTTTGTGGTTTTCAAGGTCTTGTTTTGGAAACCAAACTATGCTTCTGTGGTCATATCAACCTTTATGGAATGCATCACTATCATGCAGATATGCTGCATCTCCCTTGCCTCTATTCCTTGCTTATGCTAGCTTGTTACCCATTTTTGATTTACAAATGTTTTACCATCATTCTGTAGCCTCAGCCAAATCTGCTTTTTGAGGGAGCCTCCTTGATATCTCCCCATAAAGAGTTGTTTCTCCTTCAGAATTTATTGCCAATTTGATATGTTGTTTATTTAATTTTGAAATACTGTGTTGCGTTTTTCTCATCTCTTTCCCATTGGATTTTGTACCCTTGAGAGGAAGATATAAGTTGCATGTATCTTCATCTGAATTCTCTTCAGTATCTAGAACCATTTTAAGTGTCTAATAGCTTCTCGGTAAACAATAATCATACAAATAAAAAAGCTAACTTGGCATATTTTTACTTACCTCATGATGTCAATAAGCCTTCGTAGAATGCACAGAGTAAAAGAATCCTCAGTGTTCTTCCCTACTGAGCATGAGGATTGTACGTGACCAAGAATGCCTAAGGATTTCTGTACCACAAGGAACTAAGCGGTATCTTTCAAACCAAAAAGGGCAGTCTCAGTATAGAATAGGAATATGGCACTAAAGAGAGCATCCCTGGAATTCCATGTATTCCCAATTCCTTGGACATTTGTTACTCTCTAGAGCATATGAGAATGCACGTAAATGGGAGGGAAATTATAAGGTAGACTTGTGTTTACCCCGTTTAAAAAAATATCATTCACAATTATTATCCTAACTAATAACAAGAACAAAAATTAATGGCAATGTACCCTACCTTAGCAGAGAACCCCTAAATCAAGAATATCAGGTGCTACACAAAAAGTATTAAGCAGTGTGATTATGACCATGTGCTGTGTGTTAGGGACACACATATAAATAAGTCCCAGTCCTAGGCCTCCTGGTTCAGGGTGAGGTGTTTGCAGAAGTGATTATTATAAAATGATGTGCAACTGTAATCACAGATTTGCACTTGCAACCGAGACCACCGAGGAGACAAAGCTTTTGTACATCCTTGGAAAATAATATGTTTTGCTTATTTCTAGGTTTCTTTCTATCTGTTATAGAAATATTGGACTAAAGCAATCTTGGGGAAATATCATGAGATGGGGCACAATTTCGTTTCTACCACTTTTGTCCAGATGTCCGCTTCAGGGAAGCACAGCTGCTGTCCCGCCCTTAACGTTTTGTGTTTCCATAGTATCAGCCCCACCCTTATCAGACCTTCTCTTCCTCCACCTTATTCCCCCGGTTCTTTGTTCAATGCCTGACACAGTGTTTTTTTTTCCTAGAAGGCATATTTATTACCAGTTTACTGTTATCTTTTTAAATCCAGATCCCAGATTATCAGGATTACTAATCAATTTCCATGTGGATGAGCTCAAATTTTTTACATGTGCTTTGTAAACACATGCAAAGTTGAGTAATGTAGGAATAAAACAGGTTTTGAACTTATACAGGGGTCAGCTTTAACTCTGACTCTGGTATATTCTAGTGGTAAGATCCTAAATTCTCCAAGTCCCATTTTCTTATTTGTATGGTGAGAAAAGTAATTCCTGCATCCCAGGGCTACAGTGAAAATTCATTGAAATCATATATATTAAAAAGTCTAATTTAGTAAATAGTGAATGTTCAGTAAATACTTCCCTTTCATTACTTTATCATCGTTCTGTGGGGGACAGGTCCAGAAATATTGTCATCAGTGAGATAATGAGCATTTAACTCATGGCAAATTGATGAAACTGCCTTTTCCATGCTTTCCAAGGGACGGAAAATTTAAGAGGGGTTATCATTCCCCCAGGGCTCTCCAACCCTGACTGAAGATAATCTGGTTTTCCAAAGAGTCCTGTCTGTGCTGGAGGGAGCAAGGGCTAGACCTTGAAGGATGATGCCAGCCATTTGGTGTCTGGTTGCTCTGCAGGCAGAGTCACCAGTGTAGGTTATTTATGCCTCGTAGAAAGCAAAGGAGTTTTCCTACATTTTCCATTTTTGGGGGTGGGGGTGTTCAGTATGAAACAAATTTAGGAAATAAAATGGTAGTAAATTTTATTCACATATGAATTATAAACTTAGGAGTTTCTAATTAAAAATGCTTTATAGTTATCAATGATGTATATTTTATACAACATGTTTTTAGGTATCTATATTTTTAGGTATCAAACTCAACTATTCTTTGAACTCCTAAAGCTAGAATTCATTGTTCAGTAATTCTCATATTTTATGATTTCTTGATTTCTACTATGTTGTAAACACAGAAAATTGTAAACATAAATAAAATGGCTGTTCCTTTCTACGAGAAGAGACCATCAAACAGCAGACATATTACAAGTCAAACCATCATAAGCATTACGAAAGAAGTACAAGCAAAATGGCCTGAAAATTTTGAGGAAAAAACAAATCATTCCTAGAAAGCTTTGAAGGATAAACAGTGTTTCTATATCACCTGTAAGCATTTCGATAAAAATATGGGCACTACTGGCTTTACTCATGTAAACATTGTGATTGAGCTGATGACCGCCTTCTTCAGTGTAGACTGGCCCTTCCGAATTGTACGTTGCCTGCTGATTTGTTGTAAAAGCAAACAGACATACTATTTCCAAAGGAAATGCAGATGTTTAGACAGGTCTGTGAAACAAGAGACACTGATTAATCCATTTCCTTTCTTCTGTTTCTGTACCATAAATTTCATATTAAGGTCACAAACTAACTCCACCCCCAGTGTACTTCAGTTAGTTCTTTGGAGGAACTTCATCCCCACCATTAGTCCATCACTATTCCTTTTAATATTTCCAGGAAGAAAGAAATAGAACACAGTTTTGGTAATAGTTTACCAACCAAATTTTAGAAAGGATTTGGTAGGATAAAGACAGTTTCCCTTTGCAGGACTGGGGAAGGTCTGTAGCATTAGCCCTCTTGCTTCCCCAGGAGGATCTACAAAGAATCAGAATCATAACTGTCATGGTCATAGGAGATCTTAAAGCTCTAGCCCAACGGTCTCATCTGGGAGATGGAGAAACTGAGCTTCAGAGAGCACTGTGAAGGCCCCCAAACCAGAAAGCCCCCAAGTAGGTGTGCTAGCAGCAGAAGAGAGGTGTTTGTCTTTCAGAATGTTATTACAATCGTGTCATTATGCCTCCTCAAAGTGTCTATTATGTACATACTAATTCCCTCTTTGTGCATCTCATGTTCTGTTCCTGAGCCCAGCTATTCTCTAGGAGCTTGTGCTAGTGTCTCTGACCGACTCTGATTGTGTGTTCCTGTGGGTTTCTTTGTCTTCCTGTCAATTATCATTGTTTGCAGGGCTCACCAGAGGGACTCACTAAGTCTTGGGACTTGTACTAGGTATTGTAACTGTCTAGACCTCACATTGTACAACCATTTCTGAAAAAGGTCCTTATTCAAGATTTTTGTGGGTATATATATATATACACAATGGGATGTTATTCAGCCATTAAAAAAAAAAAAAAGAATTCTGCTGTTTGCAACAACATGAACCTGGAAGACATTATGCTGTGTGAAGTAAGCCAGTCACAGAAGAGCAAATTCCACTTATAAGCGAGAGCTAAAGAGTCAAACCCACAGACACAGAGGAGAATGGTTATTGTAGGGTCAGGGGAGGGAAGGTGCAGAATGGCTGTTCCATGGGTATGAGTGTGAGCCATGCAAGATGAACACGATCTGGAGATCTGCTGCACAGCACCGTGCCTGTAGTTACCACTATGGCATTATGTACTTCACATTTACGAAAAGGTTAGATTTCATGTTAAGTATCCTTGATATAATGAACACAATATTTTGTGGTTAAATATTGTTGAGTGCCCTACTGACTTAAATCAAAACCAAGCCAGTGTCTATGTAAATTGAGAAAGCACAATGAGTCAGCTAACTTTGGATAGGTATAAAATTTATATGCACAGTTTTACAGAAGCTCACTTTAAAGCTTAAAGAGTCCTGGTTCATGTTGTTTGGAGACCACATCCTTACTCGTGGCAGTGTCTGATTTTATTTGCACTGCACCAGCACGGGCCCATCACCCTTTGTCTCTTACCTGAGATCTAAAACCATGGATCCCATTGGGAGCTAGATGTTTACTCCCACATCCTGTCCATTGTCCATTTTCTTAGTTTGATAAGGGTTCAGTCCAAGATGATGTCTCTTATTCAAAGATGGACTCCCATCTGCCCTCCTTTTTCCTTACAGAAGAGAGGCACAGAGGCTGTTGGAGACAGAAGCCAAGCTGGAGTGGAGAAAAGCAAAAGTCAAAATGGGACAGAGGCAACTGATCTCTACTCAGGGACAGAGATGTGATGATGGTCTGGGAACTTAGACCCCGACCAAAGGCAACCAGTTTCCTCCCGCCATTTTGTACCAATTGAACAAAGTCCACAACCCACTTCAAACACTGACCACAGAACAGTTGGCATTTCCATTGTATTTATTGGTAGCGGGCGGTTCTTTGCTGGGTCTCCTGATGCCAGAGTCATTGTCATGGAGACGTTGCACTGGGTTTAATTAACAGCTGTGATGATTGTGGAAGATGGAAGCAAGTCACCAAATGCCAAATTGCTCAAAATTGAGGCCAGGTGAGAGGGCTTGGGGGAACAGAGGGCTCTCAGCAACTCTCAGATGCAGCATGCAGCAATTTTAGAAAATTTCAGTAATTTAAGTTGATTTCTCAATTTTACACATTACCAAATGGACAAGGAAATTTATGCAGAAAATTCATGATGATAAGTACATTATAAAACATGTTTGATTGGCTTTTGTACTCATAATTAGGAAAGTCTTTCCTGTCATGCTGAGAGGGTGGATTGAGCAATATTGCTTTTTATAGCGAAGGCTCTGATGGAAGTGAGCTGAAAGGACACACATTACACCACCCTGATAGAGTACATTTTTCTCCCTCTCCCCTCCGTTAACCAAAAAAAAAAAAAAAAAAAAAACAGCATACTGTTCCGTGTAGCAGACATCAAACCAATGTGTCCAGAGTGTTGGGTGCATCAGTGGTCAGAGACAACATTACTCTATGATATGAATGACCTCTCAGTTTACATAAAAATGCCATCATATATTTTCTAATCTCCAAAATTTCTAGTTTCCTCTTGTCCTGTGGCCACATGAGGAATGAGTGCAATCTCAGCATCACTTTCCCAGCCTACCTAGGTGGATCTTGAAAACCCCTAACAATGACATGGCACACAGTAGAGAATCATCAAGTATCTGGTAGTGAGGAAATAGTGGTTCTGAGGACAAAAAGGAGAATAAGAAAGAATGGAGAACATGAAGAAGGAGGAAACAAGAATTTAATCTATTTGAATTGGAATGCTGAAGTGTGTTTCATTGTTGATGCCCGTCACTCACTTCCACTACTTTATCAAGGCGTTATTGACCTGTGGAAAGCTGTGTATATTTAATGTAGGCACCTTGTGTATTTGGGGACAAATACACACCCATAAAACCATCACCACCACCAAGGTCATAGACTTATCCATCAGCTCCCAACATTTCTTCCCATCAATATTATTATCATTCTTCATATTATTGTTTTGTGGTAAAAACACCAGACATGAGATTTATCCTTTTAGCCAGTTTTCAGTACACAATATTATATTGTTAGCTGTGGTACTACTTGGTAGAGTAGATCTCCAGAGCACATGTTCCATAACTGAAATTTTTACCCTTGAACAACTTTTCCACATTTTCTGCTCCTGCTAGCCCATGGCTACCACCATTTATTCTCCATTCTCTCTGATGAGTTTGGCTATTTTAGGTTCCACTTAAAAGGAGATCCTGTAGTATTTGTCCTTCTGTGACTGGTTCATTTCACTTATCACAATGTTCTCCACACTCATCTTGCAAATGATAGAATTTCCTTTTTTCCCCCTCTTTTTAAGGCTGAATAATATTCCATAGTATGTATTTACTCAGAAGTGGGATCGCTAGATCATGTGATAGTTATTTTTAATATTTTAGGCAACTCCATTCTGTTTTCATAATGGCTATTCCAACTACAATTCCATCAAAAGTGTGCCAGAGTTCCCTTTTCTCCACTTCCTTGCCAATACTTACCTTTTGTCTTTTTGATAAAATTCATTCTTTTAAACATTTAGTCTAGGCGTGAGCTGTTACCTCACTGTGCTTTTCATTTCCATTTCCCTGATGATAAGTGATGCTTAGCAATTTTCCATATACCTCTTGGGTTTTTGTGTGTTTTCAAAGTGGGAAAAGGACAGTATTTTTAACCAAAGTGTTGGGAAAAACTGGATATCTTCATGCAAAAGAATGAAATTGGACCCATATATTGCAACATAGACACCAATCAACTCAAAATAGATGAAATAATTAAACATAAGACCCGAAGGTATAAACTTCTCAGAGAAAACAGGGAATGTTAACTTGATACTGGTCTTGGCAATAATTTCTTGGATCCCACACCAAAAGCACAAGCAACAAAAGCAAAAGTCAAGTATAGCAAACTAAAATGCTTCTGCATAGCAAAGAAACAGTCTGCAAAATGAAAAGGCAATTTACAGAACAGGAGAAAATTTTTTGCAGAGTTTGTATCTGATAAGCAGTTAATGTCCAAAATACATAAGGAACTCACACAGCTTAAATGCAAAGAAAAACAAATAACTCAATTAAACAAAGGGTAAAGTACTGGAGCAGACATTTCTCCAGAGAAGATATACAAATGGCCACCCTTACTATCTTTATTGTTTTCCAGTTTTGGCCTCACTCTCATCTGGTTGCTTCACTTTAAAGTTCAGAGGAGAGCAGGTGACACGTATTAATCAGTCAGTCACTAGGTTCCCTCTGGCTTCAGGGTTTGGTTCAGGGTGGGTATGTGACTCAAGTCTGGACAAGCAGGCACAGCAAGATTCAGTGCCTTAACTTTCGTTTTGACATTTGAAGAAGTGAATTGTCTCTTCCTTTGGACTGGATTCTGCGAGCTGGAGGTGTCAGAGACTGTTGAGCTTAGGCTAAAAACAAAGCCGAGACTGAAGAAGCAGCACTTTGAGACACATCTCGAAGACTATTTGAGGATGACTGTTGGAATCTACATCAACCTGTGCCCAAAACCATTGCAACACTGGACTTTTCAGCTTACATGACCCAATGGGTTTAGTTTTTGATAATACCAGTTTTAGTTGGATTACTTTTAATTTGTAACCCAAAGAACCTTAAATTATATGACCTTGTCCCCTTCCAGGATGGATTGAGATGATTTAAGGGTGTGCTGTGCAGGCAAGTATAAATATATTAATAAGAAGAAATTGGAACAAAAGTAAAGTAACAATATGTTAATAAGGTGAATTTGGGAGGAGTCATTAAGGAGTCATTTGGAAGGAGGAAAATAGAAATGTATACCCTGAGGCCAAATACATGTATTAATCTTGGACTCAAATTATGCAGTAAAATTTATACTGGTAATTCTAGAGACAATGAAAACAACTAAGAGCCATGTTGTTCACAGACATAAAACATGTGGGGGATGTGATTTCCAATAAAAAGTACTGATTGTTTTAATGAAGCCAGAAATCACTATTGGATATCTAAGCAGAATGCAAGAAGTTCTGCAAAACAATATGAAAACCTCAGACGTACTGCCTAAATGGGAAGCGTAGGTTTATTTACTTGGTTTCAGCCCACTCAGGTCATGAGTCTGGACTGAGACATTCCAGACCCTCCCCCAGGGTAGTTTCCATTCCACAACCCCTTCAAGGCTCATGTGAGTGAGGGATGACAAAGGGATGACATCTCCGTCCACTTGCTGTCTCTCCTTGCCCTTCCATACAGCAGATGTGTGGCACCTCCCATCCCTTTCACCCATGTTGCCCACCACCCACCCTCCCACCCACAAGATCATAAATTCTTAGTCTAGAAAATGTATTGCTTGACCTTCAACACTTAGTTCTAGTATCCAACTGGAGTTGATTGTGTGTATGATATGAGATAGAGATAGTTTCTCTTTTTTCTCTTGTGGATATCCATTGATCCTGCACTATTTTTGTAAAGATTCTTTCATTCCGAATATAACAGAATGCACTTGACGCCAGTGTCACCTTTGCCAGAACCAGACGAATATATGTAGATTAGACTATTTCTCAGTGATGCTTTCTCTTCCATTGTTCACGTTTATATTTTTGCATCTTCATTATGCTATATTTTTTTGAATGTAACTTAAGTATAATTTTGGTGATTGGAAATGTAAGTCCTCTAGAATAATGCTTTTTATTTTCTCTTGTTTTTATTTGAATTCAATTAACATATACTGTTTTATTAGTTTCAGAGGTAGAGTTCAGTGATTCATCAGTCTTATATAATATCCAATGCTCATTACATCCTGTGCCCCTGTGCCCTCCTTAATGTCCATCATCCAGTTACCCCATCCCCTACCCACCTCGCCTCCAGCAGCCCTCAGTTTGTTTCCTATAATTAAGAGTCTCTTACAGCTTGTCTGATTTCATCCCTTCCCCTATAATCTTCTGTTTTATTTCTTAAATTCCACTTAAGAATGTGATCATATGGTGATTATCTTTCTCTGACTTTTTTTTTCACTTAGCATAGTTCTATCCATGTTATTACAAATGGCAAGGTTTCATTTTCTTGATGGCTGAGTAGTAATCCATTGTCTATAATATTCTACATTTTCTTTATCCTTTCATCTGTTGATGCAATTCTGGGTTCTTCCCATAGTTTGACTATTATGGACATTGCTGCTATAAACATTAGGGTAAAAGTGCCCCTTCGAATCACTATGTTTGTATCTTTTGGGTAAACACCTACTAGTGTAACTGCTGGGTCATATGGCAGCTCTATTTTCAAATTTTTGAAGAGTTTCCATACTGTTTTCCAGAATGGCTGCACCAGCTTGCATTTCTGCCAACAGTGTAGAAGCGTTCCCCCTTTTCCACATCCTACTAACATCTATTGTTTCCTGAGTTGTTAATTTTAGTAATTCTTACCAGTGATAGGTGGTATCTTTTTGTGGTTTTTTTTTTTTTTAATTTTTTTTTTTTATTTTATTTATGTAGTCATACAGA
Organism: Vulpes lagopus; assembly: GCF_018345385.1. Lineage (NCBI taxonomy): Eukaryota > Metazoa > Chordata > Mammalia > Carnivora > Canidae > Vulpes > Vulpes lagopus. The sequence continues at coordinate 25,985,824 of NC_054834.1, forward strand.
GAGAAAGAGAGAGAGAGAGAGAGGCAGAGACATAGGCAGAGGGAGAAGCAGGCTCCATGCACCGGGAGCCTGACGTGGGATTCGATCCCGGGTCTCCAGGATCGCGCCCTGGGCCAAAGGCAGGCGCCAAACCGCTGCGCCACCCAGGGATCCCTTTTTTGTGGTTTTGATCTACTGATCTAATTTAATCCATAAATCTATCATTCTGTCCATCCTTTTTTTTTTTGCCATAAATGCAGCAATTTTGATATGTAAGATATGGTAAATAAAGTCAAGTCACCTTTGGATAAACCCCATTTGTTCATATAATTGGGTTGAACTTGGCTGCCTTAATCTAACCTACAAAGTTCTTCCTACAGGATTCTGTTCTCCTTATCTTTATCACCTCTGTCACCCCAGAGGTCTATTTTGGGTACACAGAGCACTTAAAAGTACGCAGCTGAGCCATCTAATCCTTCTCTGAGTCTGTGCACCTGCCCAAAACACTCTTCATCACTTTTTGCTTCCTTAGTTTCTACTTATTTTTCAGATCTCAATGTCAATATTACCTCATGAAATCCTTTTTGATTTCTCAAAGATTGAGGTAGATCCTCACACATATACAGCCATTGCTTCCCAAACAATTGTCATACTGCATTCTAATGCTTTTTAGTTTGTAGTGTTTTTCATTTTAGTTACTCTCACTGTGCCTATTGAGTGACAGCTGCCAAATAATTATTTGTTAGATAAATGAATAAAAGTAGAAAACACACTCTGAGTCAAGCATACAGAATAAATCTTTATTCAATAATGCATTATATAAATATTAAAGGTACCACTGAATATCCGGAAAAAAAATCCATTCCATTTTGTGATTATTTACAATTACAGGGAAATTAGAATAACTCAATGACCTGTCTTTTATCATCATTTATTAATTTAACAAAGATTTTTGAAAGCTTTGTGTGTGCTAAAGTGAATGGCTGAGAAATGAATATTTCTGAAATTATTATATATAATAAAGGTTTTTTTTGAAGCACATCTTTAACAAAATTCACAATAAATTCAGGGGAATTTGTATGAGGCACTAAAACAGGTAACTGATATTTGGTCATTTTTTGTAAAGGGATTAATTAAAAGTCTCTTTCCCTACAACACTGACTTTACTACTTTGCACACAGTAGCCAAATTACTTGTCCACCATATCTGTCATTTAGTACAATACTAGTTTATGGAAGAAAGAGGAAGATAGAGTGAAAGGGAGTAGCATTTTGTAATGCCTATACCCTCAATCAGACAAACATGGTATTGCATGGCATCTACGACTACTTTACTGAGTTCTTAAAACACACAATGGAAGAAGTATTGGGAGTCTCAGGTTATCCAGTGTATAACTGACCACAAGAGAGGGTAACCCTGGCTCATGGCATTTACCTGGAAAATGATCCAACTCAAGACCCAAACCCAATTCCTGTCAGTCAAAGTCTGCATTTTCTACTCTAATATCAGTCTTTTAGAACTTGAATTCCCTCCTCATTAATCCATAGGAAATTCATTCTTTTTATCTATAAATAATTTATTATAAATATTTATTTGTAAACCTCAAAATATAGAGAAAAGTATTTTGGAACTTAAAAGTCCTTTGCCATTGTGTCTTTCAGTGTGAGAAGAGTATCAGCCCCTGGGCATACTCAGAAGGCGAATGCGTCAATTGTAGCATCAGCTGAGAGAACCTAGATTTCCAGTGCATGAAAATAGCATGACTGCAATGCTTGAGAGTTTTCACATTCACATAACTTTCTGGGGACCACTGGGTAAAGCCTCCATAGCAGACATAACAACCACAAAGACTTCCCAATAAAAAGAATCAAGGTAATTGAAGTCCTCATTTCTTTCCCAAAGATAACTTTGCTCACTTACCAACTCATCATACAGTTTTGGGGAATGAGTACCTGCTGAGAACCTTACTCAGTGCAGTCTTGACTTCTTTATTTCTCAGGGTGTAGACAAGGGGGTTAAGCAGCGGGGTGATCACAGTGTAGGTCACTGCCACGAGCCGGTCCTTTTCTGAGGAGTACAGGGATGTGGGCCTCAGGTAGATGAAGGAGGCGCAGCCATAGTGGACGATGACCACTGTGAGGTGGGAGGCACAGGTAGCAAAGGCCTTCCGCTGCCCCTCGGCGGATGCAATCTTGAGGATGGTGGAGACGATGAAGACATAGGAGATGAAGATCAGCACTAGGGGGACCAGCAATACCAGAATGCTGAGGAAGAAGATGACCATCTCCTTCACGTTGGTGTCAGTGCAGCCTAGTTTGATGACTGGGAAAATATCACAGAAAAAGTGGTTGATCCGATTGGAGGCACAGAAGGGCACACTAAACACCAAGACATTAACAACCACAGAGATCAGGAAGCCACAGCAGCTGGAGGCTAGGACCAGTTGCACACAGGTGGCTCTGCTGACAACAAGCGTGTAGTTGAGAGGGTTGCAGATGGCAACGTAGCGGTCGTAGCCCATTACGGCAATGAGGAAACAGTTGGTACAAGCCAAGCCCACGAAGAAGTAGAGCTGAGCAGCACATGCAGGAAAAGAAATAGTCTGACTCGTGGAAAGCAGGTTGGTCAGCATTTTTGGTACAATGACCAAGGTGTAGCAGGTTTCAGAGCAGGAGAGGACAAAGAGAAAGAAGTACATAGGGGTGTGCAAAGTCCTGTCCAGACGGATGACAGTCATGATGGTGGCATTGGCCATCAGAGTGGTCAGGTAAACCAGGAGGAAGAGGAAGAAGAGAAGGATCTGCAGATCCCCCAGGTTTGAGAAGCCGATAAGGATGAACTCCGTAATCATGCTCTGGTTCTGTCTCCTCATTGGTCAGTGGGAATCAGATTCAGACATCCTGAAATTGTGAACAGAAAGAATTTGACCAAAGGGACCATATTTGTGCTTCTGCACAAAGCTGAAAATCCTGGCTTGAAAAAGCGAGTGGCTAACCCCTCAGCACAGGATCATAGGATGGGGAAAGCAGGAAGCACCAGGAGAAGTGACCTAAGATAAGTCCCAATTCAAGGACATCTGAAGGTTCACACGCGGTGTGTTGAATCAAGAGGAGATTTAGAGCTCATCTCAGCTAATCCCATCATTTTATGGAAAAAGAAATGGAGGCTTGAAAGGATCAAGCCATGTGTTTAACCCACATGAGAGCAACAACCCTCAAAAATCACTTACCTGAGAAGCCACCTTATGAGAATCGGATTCAGGAAAAGACAAAAACCAATGAAAAGTGATCTGTCCAGCCCCTCCTATGTTTGGCTCAAATAGCGTTTGCTTAAATGCAATCAAGTATCTTCAATTATTATTATTGTTAAAAGTGTGGAGATTTATTTATGATGAAAATCAGTCATGAAGCTTTTGGGAGAGGCATAGAATGATCCCACATGTTGGGGATTTCCTGATTGTGATTTCATGGGAATGTGAGCTTAAGAGGCTAAGGAGAGCTCAACCTCAGTGTAGACAGAGATGAGGTCTCTGTTCCTCCAGAATGTTCTAAGAATGACTCTCCCCATTATATGTGGGAAGATCTGCCATTTGGCCCGAGAGCACGTAGTGCTGAAAACTTACCACTAGCCTGAGACAACCAGACAATCTTTATATTAGAAGAAGCTCAGGAATCTCCTTCCTCCATTTGCACCCAATTCTGTGAACTTTTTCTATAAACCTGGGCAATGTGTCTAGTCCCCAGAGTCAAAATCCAGTTATAAGAAATCCCTGACGCAGCGAGGGGCTCTCTTGTTAGGTGTCTTGATTGTCGAGAACCTTTGGATTCGAAGATGAACCCAATATGTCTCCATGCTCACTCGCCCTTAGCTCTGCAAGTGTCCCCTGCAGATCTTCAAGGGTTTTTTTTGCAGCCATCACAGCCCTTTAGTTATTGGAGTAGTGGTCATATCCCTTTAGCGGTCTCATCTTCCTCCTAACACTCTTAGTTCTCTCAATTATTTCTCATGACATCATGTCTGGAGTTCTGTGTCCTGATCATCACCTCAGGCGTTTTACTCCTGAGCATTACAACACAATTGTGGCCTCAGCTGTAGACAAGTGGCTCAGACACGGTCATCACACATCACTAATTTCTGTCCCTCTGTCTTTATGATTAACATTCCATCTTTTTCTACTGTTCTGAATCCTCCACAGTTAATATTTATCCCTGCTACACAACCCCAGCTTACATTTACCTTCTGGAAGGCTTCTCTGAGTAAGTAAAGGCTTCGATTACTGTGTGTGTCTACTTCTGCATCCTTTGTTCAGGCCTGTGTGTTGGAATGGAAGCACAGAGAGCCCGACAAGGTCACAGGTCTTTGTCTCTGTCTTTCCCCCTGGATGCTGATGCTCTGACCCACTTCACCTGTGCATCGGAAGTCATTCTGCCTCTGAGTCTTTCCCTGGAGCCCAGAACTTTGAAGAGTGATTGACAGATAACGTTGCTTAGAGGAAAGCCTGGTGCTGCTGCCACAATGCAAGGGAAACACTTACATTTAGAGGCAGAGTTCCTGCCCAATCCCAGGTTTCTTTCTGTGTCCTGTCCCTTTATAAAGGGAGAGACAAACAGCCAAACTTTGTAAGAATCTCAAGCAGTGTTTTCTTTCTGGAATTGATTGGGGAAGGCCAGGGGCTATGAGTCTTTAAGAGGAGGGAAAGCTCTGTTTTCTGGATGGGCTGGAGCTAAGTAGATAACCTCCATCTCACCAGCCCTGTGTTCCTGGAGGCAGAGGCACCAGAAAAATCCCTGGGTCTTATAGAGGTAGGGAACTCCAGGGGATTGGGGCCTTGGAGGGAAGTACTTTTTGGATCTGGGCATGAAAACTTGAAAAAAAAAAGAATCAAATAAAGTATGTACTTTACTTGATCTGTGTACAGGATGGGTAGCTTTGAATCCCATGCTTTTTTTCACAGTTTGTTTTGGCTCAAGGTTCCATTTGCTGAATGAAGTCTAATGAATGGTAACTTCCCTACTCATTGGTCTTATACTTCCTGAATATGGATTAACTGTTTTAAGGGATTACATAAAGGCCTTCCTTGACAAATATAAACATTTTCGCCTCTTTCCAGTGTGCTAGTTGAATAAACTAATAATTATTTTCTATATCTCTCTTGCTTCATGCATCTTGACTGTGCTTGCATTCCAAGAGGGCACATGTTCTAAACTTTTCTACATTTCTCTGCTTAGGTTCATCTTTTGAAAGACGCAAATTAAGGGCAGCCCTGGTGGACCAGCGGTTTACCGCCTCCTTCAGCCCAGGGTGTGATCCTGGAGACCCGTGATGGAGTCCCACGTTGGGCTCCCTGCATAGAGCCTGCTTCTCCCTCTGCCTGTGTCTCTGCCTCTCTCTCTGTGTCTCTCATGAATAAATAAATAAAAAATTTTTAAAAGATGCAAATTAATTCAGACTTTCATCTATGCATTCATTAATGCTTCTATGCATTTAATCATTATGCGTTGAGTACTGATGTCATTCCGGGCAGTCTACTGATTGTTTGTGGGGAAGGTAGAACAAGGAGTAGGGAGACATAGCCCATGATGGTGGTGTTCAGAGGCCACATACACTGAGCCTCCTGAGGCACATCAGAATCCATGTCTATCATGGATTTACCCAAGGTCCTCTGAAGAAAACCTATTGGAATGGGATCTGGGAATGTTTTGAACTTGGTTCCAGTGATTTCTTTTCCTCTTAGCAAATTTACAGCTACAGCGCTTTGTCTGAAAAGAGTGTGATGTTTAGAAGGAGAGTTGGAGAATTAAGGCAATGAGGGCTAAGACCAAGGCTTCCTGAGGACACTGCAGCATTACCATCTCCCAGGATCTAAACAGTGCGTCTCAGACTCCTCAAATGTCCCTTACATGTCTCTCCCTTCAAATAGAATGTCTCTACCTCAAGGATTCAGGATTTTTCTGCTATGTAACAAGGAAGAAAACATGGATTTCTTTCTCATGTTTTAAGTTTTGATTCTGAGAATAAAAAGGTTCTCATGGATAGAAGTGTGCTATGGGCTAATGGAAATAGGGTATTGTCAGTGTCGATCTGATTTATGAAGAAGAGGACACAGATACTTAAAAGTAGAAACTGTTTACATTGATGGGTTATTTTTGCGAGAGGGGGCAAACACTGCCACAAGGCTTTCTTGCTACTCACTTCCATACTACAGTTCTGATCTTAAGAGCAGCTTTGTGAGCAGCAGCTGAGCACCATCAGTATCCATTCATCGCTGCATATAGGTTCTGTGAGCTCATCGTTGAGGCCACATTATGTTCACTTACGGAAGGAACCCAAGGAGAGCACAGTGATCCTGATGAGCTGAGTAGATTGGTGGAAAGTGAAGAAGCTAGAAGAAGTGAAGCAGCTATACTCTGAAAACAGAATCTCAGGGAGGTTGGACAATTTAGGGAAAGTATATGTCACCCTCTGTCACCACACCAGGTTATTACAACATTACTGATTCCATTCCCTGTGCTGTGCTTTTCATCCCCATAATCTGTTTATTTTATAACTGGAAGTTTGTACCTCTTAAATCCCTTTGCTGATTTTGCCCATCCTCCACCCTGCCCCTCTCCCAACCACTGTTTTTGTCTGTATTTAGGAGTCTGTATCTGTTTCTTCTAGTTCATTTGTTAGATTGCTTTATTAGAATCCACATATTAAATAATATTTTTCTAAAAAAAATCACACACAGGGAGCACAATTTAGAAACAGATGAACTAGATATCAAGACATGCTAGAGCAATGTTGACCAGTAACGGTGGCATAAGATTGAACACTAGAATCAGTGAAACGGAATGAACAATATGGACGTAGCACAAGGCATACATATATGGCTGATGGATTACCAACAGATTTGCTAAGGTTTTTCAGTGAAGAAAGGATAGTCTGTTTAATGTATTGTTATGGAAATATTGGATGTATATATTAAAAAGTACAAATCTTGCCTTTGCTAAAAGTCATATACAATTTAACTAAAAAATGTCAAAGCCATACAAATTTCAGGAAAAAAAAATATACCTTGAAGTCGACAAATGTTTTTCACCCAGGAGACAGAAAACACGAGTATTGAAAACCCAACAGTTCCACAAACGAATAAACTGTGGTGTATTTGAAAATGGAATACTATTACAAAGTAAACAAAATACTCATAAATGCAGCAACACGAGGGAGCCTCAAAAACATTATGCTTAGTGAAAGAACCAAGATACAAAAATGAATATGATGTTTGACTTCATTTTTATGAACTTAAGAAAAGAAAAAAACATATGAATAAAAGGCAAGATTAGTGTTTTCTGAGGGCCGAGAATGGGTGGATTGACCACAAAAGGATAGAAGGGATCTTTAGAGGTTGTACAAACATTCTACAACTAAACCGAATAGATGACCTTGGATGTATGCATTTTTCAAGACACAACAAACTGTACATTTAAATTGGAAGAATTTTAAAGTATGGAAATTAAATCTCTGTAAGGTTAGTTTTCAATAAAAAAGTACTTTAATAAAAATAAAAGACTAAGTGGAATCCTTTGAATTCAAAGACCAAATGTAATATTTGAACCAAGTAGCCTTATAGACCTATGAAGAAAAAGAATTAAAAGAACCGTAAGAAAATGTTATAAGTACAAAATTTCCAAAAGTTGAATAAGAATATCTCATAAGTCTATTTATAATGCTGTAACATACTAATATGTAATCAAAGAAACATAAAAGGAGGAAAATAACATTTTTATCTTGACCAGAACTGAACGGTTAAAAAAAAAAAAGGTGTTAATATGTCCTGGGGAAATTGACATGTTCACAGATAGTGAATTATATATTTATAGCCTTTGGAGAGTTTCTTGGCCAATATGATGTATATGAGATTTCAAATACAGAAAGATTTTGACTGAGCCATTTACATTTATGCATAAAGCTAAAATGATTAACAATTGCTCCAAGGACAATTTCATTTATTTTATTTACAAATCCAAACCTCTGGGAACTCTATTACATCAGTTAAAATGGCATTTATAGCATTATTATAGGTAAGAAAAACAGATCTCTGTGTCTATTGCAAATATTGAGGCAGGATTATACATAGTTCTTCTCTGTATGTAAATCAGAATAATCCACTTGATGTATTTAAACGAATGAAAGGTTTGATAGGGGCATTAGAGACTTCTACACGTGTTGAGGCTTGAGAGCTAATGGCAGGAGGGTTGGTCTTGACCTCTAGAATTGAAAGGATCTTAGGGAGCCCCTACCTATGGTGCTGACTAATGCAGCCCTGATGAGGGATTCTCAGGATATCAAAGCCAAGGGCAAAAGCCCATATGTGCCATCTGACAAGTGCTCCCATAACATGCTCCCATAGAAAAACCCAACTTTCTTCCTCTTCCATTATCTATAGAGTTATAAGTAAATCTAAAATTCTGGCAAGTGTATGGGTTCCAGACAGTATTCTCTGTTGCTGCCCCAGAATGTGACACTTTGGCAGGTGGATGATTTTGAGCTGAAGGCACTTGATACCCTGTGGGTTTGAGACATTTATCCTTCCTTAACCACACAGAAGAATCCAAATTGGTGGTATTTCCCAAAATAAGGGTTGTTAACATATACATTTCATCTGAGGGATGCATCTACATGGTAGGGCAAACATCTAATTACCAAACATCTACTCCTGCCCTATGAAGTGCATTCCTTTCTCCTGCTCCCAGAGCCCCACCCTTCTCCTTAGATCAGAAAGACATATATACCCCATTTTGCTTCACTGTGTTTGGAATTCCCATGTCTATGGGGATTCTCCATATGTTCACCTGTTGATTTTAACTGATTTTCTCCTGTTAATCTGCCTCATGTCCATTTCTTAATCCGGCTAGTTAGACCTTGGAGGGGAGGGAAATAGTTGCTCCCTGACACAAGGAATCTGGACAGACTCCAGGATTTCGATGATTTCTGTCCTTATAGAAGAGTACAGGAGAGACCCTTAGAAGTATTGTATATGAACTGTCAACAAAATACGACCAACACAATTTTAATGCTTGGATGTTCAACAGCCATACATGCCCTTCTTTTCATCTTCACATTTTCAAACAGTAGGAATTAATATGATGCTAATATGCCTCACACAACGAGTATCTGCATCCGTCTTCCTAAAAAGAGGAACAGAGTGCCCCAGGTTAAATATCATTGATGGTCTTCTTTCAAGATTAAATTATAATTCCAAACACCAGCAACACATCTTACAGAGCCTAGCATATTAAGAGAAGGGGGAGGGAATGGTTCAATGTGAAAATATATAAGTAATTAAGCAACCAAGAAAATAAAACACAACTACTGCAATCCTCATTTCTCGAATTCATTGCAAGACTGTCATAGCTATTTGTGTTGTTTTTTTTTCACCTATTGAACATTCTTTTGAACTTAGATACCACCATATTTTCTAAGGCTCTAGTTTTCTAAAAACTTAGAAAAAGTAACTTTGCTCTAGTTTTCTAAAAACTTAGAAAAAGTAACTTTGATTAAGTGAAGTTGTTCTCATCAAAATTTGCCTTTGTATGTGAAGTAATGAAACATGCCCTACCACCCTCCTAGATTCCAGATGTTCTCTACCCCATGCTAGTAGTGTAGTTGTTACCCTATTTCCTTAAAAATTAGTACCCACAAGATGACAGCAAGAGAGGAAGAAAAAAAGGAAGAACCCAACTACAGAATTGTCAGAAACAATGAACCAAAGGGCAAGAATAAGTCTTTCCCTAGTTACTTTAAATGTCAAGGAAATAAGTCTTCCCAAAGAAAAGACAGAACACCAATAAAAAATAAATTTATTTAAAAAAAAGGAAAGTCAAAAACAAAACAATAACAAAAACAAAAAAACAAGAACCAACAATATCCTGTCTCTAAGACACTTTAACTTTTAGGATGCACACAGACTAAAAGTAAACAGGTGGAAAAAGATAATTGATTAAATTAATAACCAAGAATAGGACAGGGCTGGTTTTCTACACAAAGCCAACACTGACTAGAAGACAAAAAAGGAGGCACTGGAAGGGAAGAGCACTGGGTGTTATGCTATATGTTGGCAAATTGAACTCCAATAAAAAAATACATATACAAAAAAAAAAAGAAATCAAAAACACTGTCAAAAGATAAAAAAAGTCATTATATATGATAAAAGGGTCAATTTAACAGGAAGATATCACAATTATAAAAAATGTTCGTTTTACTTTAAATCACCAAAATAGAAAAAGCAAATATTGACAGATCTGAAGTGAGAAAAGAGAGCAATAACATAACGGCATGAGACTTCAGTGCCCCACCCTCCGTAAAAGGATCTTTCAGACAGAACATTGGCAGGGAAACAGAAGAATGGAGCAACACCATAGGACCAATGGGCCTGGTACAGAACTTTGTACCCAACTGCCAAGAATACACCTTCTTTTCCAGTGCATGTGGAAAATCCTAGAATGGTGGCGGCCAGGGGCTGGAGGGAGGGGAAATGTAGAGATGATGGTCAGGGGAACAGGGGGAGAACAGTTGGGGACGAAGGAGGGATGAGTCCCAGAGATCTAACGTACAGCATGGTGAGTGCAGTTAAGAGCTCAGTGTTGTGTACGTGGAATGTGCTGGGTCAGTGGGTCCGATGGATTCTCTCTTCACACTCAGATCATAACAAGGTGAGGAAATTGGTATGATAATCATGATAATCGGCTTTACTGTGGTAATCATTACGCAATTCGTACATATATCAAACTATCATATTATATGTCTTAAATATGTACAATTTTATAAAGTTGGAAAACAGTCTAAAATAAAAAATGAAAATGGACTATAATGTTTTAATGAACTAAAAAACCTATCAGCTCTGTCTTCAAGAAAGTCATAGTCTTAGGTGGAAAGCAAATGATAATAATCTCTGTAACTAAAAATGTAAAAGCTTAGAAAAAGTCGATGTTTCAAAAGTCTGCATTTTTATTGAAATATTTATCTGTGATCCTCATGCTAAAGGAGACTCACAAAAATTATCTATCTATAACTCACAGATCTATAAGCTATATTTAAATCTTCATATCAGGGAAATGTTTTAAGAAAAATGAAATCAATCCTTTAGCAATCAGTCTTAAAAAAAACAAAAACAAAAACGGAAAATTAATGACCCTGGCTCGTGCAGCAAGACCCTTTCTGGCAGCACATCACGTGTGCAGTACAACAAGGTAGACTGAGGTGGCCAAGGCCAAGCCTCCATCTCCAGTTTTGTGTTTCCAGGCAGAAGCGACACTTCTGAGAGAAATAACACCTCTAAACCACCAAGCTCAACCTTCTGTGTCAGTCAGGGCAAAATGGAAGGAGTGGGGTCCAACTCCACTCATACTGATCCCCAGACTCAGTCATGCTGGTGCTGGAGAATGGGCACAGGGCACAGTTTGCAGGTGTGGTAGACGCACAGGGCTCCTCAGGGGAGGTCGGGCTCTGAGCGTTACTACTGAGCCTTCAGGAGGCCGTTTCTTTATTCCCCCAGGACACGTCCTTCAGGTGAGGAGCACACAGAGGGAGCCCATTTCCCACAATTATTTACCAAATAATCACACTTTTCTTACTGACATGTGAGGTCACTTCTGTTGCTAAAAGCACACAATTGAATTTTTGAGTTCTCCTCTGTGTCTCTCTGTACTCCTTATCTCTTCTTACTCCCACAGCACACTTATCCTTCTTCTCATTATCACTGAGGCATCTTCTCCTGGGAACTCTGAGTCTCTACATTACCCATCTGTTTCAAGAGTATCCTGTTCTTTCACATAAACCTCAGAAATTTGACTGTCAGGTTGCCCTCACTGTCCATGCTGTGATTTGGACTGGATTGATCCTCATTTTGGATTTGCTTGGATGAAAGTGAGAACTTCAGGGTTAGTCAGTCGACGAGAAGACGCTTGTCAACAGCAAGGCAGCCAATGATAGAACTAAACCTCGTGGAAGATGCTTGTCAAGATGTAGGTTTCTGCAGAGCAGCTTAGAGTCACTGATTAGAATTTCTATGGACAAGAACCTGAGATGATGGATTTGTAATTAAGCCCTCTTTTGACTCTTAGAAACACTCAAGTTGAGAACCGCTGGATGTATACAAATTTCCTGACTTAAAATTCAGTGAAAAATCCCCATGTGGGCTGTACAACACGGTTCCAATTGTGGTCATGTGTCCCACAGAATCCACTACCTGTGGACGTAGCTTCCAAAGCGGGCACGGGCTAATTATGCTCCTGGCTCCTTCTTCCCAGGTTCCTCAGAAAAGGCTGCCTTTGAGAACCTGGTGACATTAATTCTCCAAAGTAGACCTGACTTCTAATTAACCCCAAGACAACGTCTCCAGGAGCAGAAATAGCCTCAGGAATCCAACCACCACAGTACACCTTTCTAATAACCTCCCTGTGTGCTGGTCACCAGCTCCTCCACAGACCGCCAGTTTGGCTGGAGGGGCCCATGGGCCTGATGGAGGTAGAGGCTTCCTCTGTTGATGCAGATGAGAGCGTCTACTCCAGGGCACATTCCCTGCCTCCTGCTGTCCTGTGGTCAGTTTCTGAGCTTTGGCTGAGAATCCACATGGCAAGGGATCCCAGATACTGAATAGCTCCTTCTGTCTGAATTGAAAGGAGGAAAGCCCTGTGGGTACTTGCTGAACAGCAGGTAGCGGTGGGGTCTAGGGCTGTGTGGGGTGTGGGCCTCAGGGATGGGTCGTGTTGTGGATGAGGAGCCCCTCCAGGAGATCAGTGATGGCAGGTGCAGTAGAGGCAGGGTTGAGAAGAGAACCAGGGGACACTTTTAACTCAAGGTCTGAGGAGTGTTTGGGTGTGGGCCATAGAGTTTTCTGAATTTCAGGATGATCAGTCTGGGTCAGCTTTTTCCCAGCTAGATTTTCATTTCATGTCTTTTTGGTTGCTGGAATCATGGGTGAACAGAAACAGATCCTGAATGTCCACTTTTCTCCCTACTGGGTACTCGTGGAATCTCTTTTGATTTATCATGGAAATCCCATGCTCACACTCATTTCAATACAGCATGTTCATGGTTTTTATGTGCACCTAGAAAGATAGAAATTTTACTTCTTTGCTCTTTGATGCTGCCTACAGAATTTGTCTCCCTTTACTGATTGATGTTTTTCCTCAGATAAATAGCTGAATATCACCAAAGTGTTAAATATTTAGTTTTGCTCCCTTTTGCTGGTACCCAGTACCCTCTTCTCCTGAGTTACTATTTAAATTCCGTGTAGATACTATCCCAACAGGGCATGTAAGGGGTCAGAAAACTCGGGTGTGCAAGTGCCATCTCTTTGAGTATTAACCTGAATGCCCCCCACAGGTTCTAGCAGATAAGGGCCCTTCCGGGATCATCATTTAGAGAGTCTTCAACTTTCTGAACTGAAAGAGTCTTGGGGTCAGTACTCCACCGGTGCTCTAAGCCAGGTCTCCTGCAAGCTAGTGTTCAAGGCCTTTCTGATGAAGGACTTTCCCACACATCTGGCCAGTTTATTACAGTCCTTACGGACCCGAGCCAATTTAGTTTTAGAGTAAGGAGATGGAACAGCTTCACTTATGTGTGCCTTAAATGAAGTGTCTTGCTCAAAGTCACCCAAAGCTAGACTTAACATAGAGATCTTGTCCTGTCAAATGCAGGGGTCTTTGACCTTAAGTTGATGGTCTTGGGCATTGGGCAGGAAGATCTTATTCATGTTTCTGCTCTTACATCTTTCTATGTGTAGTAGAGTTTGAGCTCACTGTGCTCGTCCCGATGTTTTCTTGAGCAGACGAGGGCTGCCTCCTCAGCTGGATGGTGCTCGTGGGTTCTCAGACACCACAAGAAGGGCAGATACACCAATCTCACAATCCAGTCAGCTGTGTCATGGGTCGGAGTGAAAAATAATTTAGATAATTATTTTGGGTTTGCGTAGATCCAGGTATTCCTTCAGAATCGAGAGACTTCCAGCCTCTGTGTTCTACTCCACATGTCACACCCACAAAGTTGGCAGTGGGAGGGGTTAGATGTGGATTATGTAAAAGGAGATGAGAAATATCAGTGGAAAGAGCTAGGGCAAAATGAGCTATGAGGAAAAATGTCGATTTGTCTCAGGGTCTTAACAGACAAAAATCCATTTTCCTTGTGAGGCTGTTATGTAAATACACTGGTTTGTTTTCTAAATATAGAAAACATGCAGCTATTATCCACCTGCAGATGTATCTATGGAGACCGACATAGTACAATCATATCTTATATTTTATCAGAAATATCTGTGCAGGTACATAATGAAAATGCCTATTATTTGTTAAAGCACTTTAAAACAGCCTGTGTATTTCATATTAACTTCAAGTACATGAATAACTATAAGTATTGAGTTTAGGACCTGTTTCGAGGTAGTAAGTAAGAAGAAAAAAAAATTATCTCCCTGTTTCTAGGGATGAATACAATGAGTTTCAGAACTTTCTCATCATTAGAGGCACTTGGCTGATGCAGTAGGTTAAGCATCTGACTCTAGGTTTGGCTGAGGTCATGATCTCAGGGACCCGGGGTCAGACAAAGCCTGAGACCCCATGCTTATCACAGAATCCGGGTAATATCTCTCTCCCTTCCTGTGCATCTACCACTTGTGAGCTCTCTCTGTCTCTCCCTCTCTCTCTCTCTCTCACGCACACACACAAATCTTTAAAAGAAAAAAAAATAAAGTTCCGAATATTTAATGTATATCCAGAATCTAAATTTGCTATTGGCTAGAAGAATGTAAAGATGGAAAATTCTGGTAGATGGTACAAATGATTCCTCACTAGATGATGTAAGTGTATGTATTTATTTATTTATTTTTATTTTTTATAATAAATTTATTTTTTATTGGTGTTCAATTTGCCAACATACAGAATAACACCAGTGCTCATCCCGTCAAGTGCCCCCCTCAGTGCCCGTCACCCATTCAGCCCAACCCCCCACCCTCCTCTTCTTCCATCACCCCTAGTTCGTTTCCCAAAGTTAGGAGTCTTTATGTTCTGTCTCCCTTTCTGATATTTCCCACACATTTCTTCTCCCTTCCCTTATATTCCCTTTCACTATTATTTATATTCCCCAAATGAATGAGAACATACAATGTTTGTCCTTCTCCGATTGACTTATTTCACTCAGCATAATACCCTCCAGTTCCATCCATATTGAAGCAAATGGTGGGTATTTGTCATTTTTAATGGCTGAGGAATATTCCATTGTATACATAAACCACATCTGCTTTATCCTTTCATCTTTTGATGGACACCGAGGGTCCTTCCACAGTTTGGCTGTTGTGGACATTGCTGCTAGAAACATCGGGGTGCAGGTGTCCCAACGTTTCATTGCATCTTTGGGGTAAATGCCCAACAGTGCAATTGCTGGGTCGTAGGGCAGGTTTATTTTTAACTCTTTGAGGAACCTCCACACAGTTTTCCAGAGTGGCTGCACCAGTTCACATTCCCACCAACAGTGCAAGAGGGTTCCCCTTTCTCCGCATCCTCTCCAACATTTGTTGTTTCCTGCCTTGTTAATTTTCCCCATTCTCACTGGTGTGAGGTGGGATCTCATTGTGGTTTTGTTTTGTATTTCCCTAATGGCAAGTGATGCAGAGCACTTTCTCATGTGCTTGTTGGCCATGTCTTTGTCTTCCTCTGTGAGATTTCTGTTCATGTCTTTTGCCCATTTCATGACTGGATTGTTGGTTTCTTTGCTGTTGAGTTTAATAGGTTCTTTATAGATCTTGGAAACTAGCCCTTTATCTGATACTTCATTTGCAAATATCTTCTCCCATTCTGTAGGTTGTCTTTTAGTTTTTTTGACCTTTCCTTTGCTGTGCAAAAGCTTCTTATCTTGATGAAGTCCCAATAGTTCATTTTTGCTTTTGTTTCTTTTGCCTTCGTGGATGTATTTTGCAAGAAGTTACTGTGGCCAAGTTCAAAAAGGGTGTTGCCTGTGTTCTGTCCTCTAGGATTTTGATGGAATCTTGTCTCACATTTAGATCTTTCATCCATTTTGAGTTTATCTTTGTGTCTGGTGAAAGAGAGTGGTCTAGTTTCATTCTTCTGCATGTGGATGTCCAATTGTCCCAGCACCATTTATTGAACACATACATCAGAAAAGTGTGTAAATAAAGACTGGATGCAGCCAATAAATAAAGGCTAAGTGACTTTGCATAGAAAACACTGTCGTTACTTCGTAGGCTTGCACAATTGGGAGTTACATCTATGCAAAATTATCTGATGTGAGTCCTAAGAGTGACTCTGGAAACCCTGCTTTCTAACAACTTGTAGACCGTGTTTAGGAGCAGAATGTGCAAAGGGAATCTTACACTGTTGACATAATCATCTTGTTGGTATAACAATATTGAAGAGACATCAAGTCTGAGGATCCTCCGAGTACCTGTACCTGGAAAACGGACCAATTGTCCCCCAGTCTTTCAAATGCTCTTTGATGAGCTCTGAGCCATTTTTGTAAAACTCCGTTCTTGGAGTTTTTCAGAGGCACAATCAGAAAAGGGAGATGAGCTGCAAATGCCACCAAGGTAATGAGTCTCTTTCTACCTCCCTGGTGCTTCTTCTTTGTGGAACTGGGGCATTCGTCCTTAAACTGGTGTTTTCTGGCCTTCCACTCTTTGGCAAGGCTGCCAGTGTGGAGCCTCCAGGAGGGTCCCTCCTTCCTCATAGTCAGTCTCTCAGGCATGACACTAATGGTGTTGCTTCCTTGGATTTTGGGGTATTGCCATAGGTTGTTGACATGAAGAACTTACATGGTCATGATGTCCTTCCCACGTTTGCTGGAGGTCACCTAAACCTAACTTTTCTTCTCCCTTCCTATTTTACAGTTGGCTACACCGAGGTCCCATGTGGTTTCCGAACACCACTCATTCTTCATTGCACATTCTGACCCAGTGCAGACGGCTGGAATTGCACCTATTTTTTTCCATTTTGCAGAGCTAGTTTCCTTAGGCTTGTAGTGAGCAAGACAACACAGGAATCCCTCAGTGAGATGTGAGTGAAACCAGTGAGACAGATGCGTAATCCTTGGCTAGAGACCATGGTCGTGGCCTTCGGGGAAGCCTCCCCATTGACCTGTCAGGTCCTGTGTTGTCTAAGGAGCCTTAGGTCTTTTCTTCACAGACCTTTCTGGGGAGGCATGAAGGCCTGGGCTGCCTGCAGACCCTGTGTGATTGTTCCGCCCATTCCTGCTCCCCTTCCTGTATCCCGGTCTCTGTCCTGGGGTCTCCTCTCTGGGGGTGCTCTGCATGGAGCGGTGCAACGAGACCCTGGTGAGGGAGTTCATCTTCCTTGGCTTCTCTTCTCTGGCCGGGCTGCAGCGGCTGCTCTTCGTCGCCTTCCTGACCCTCTACCTGTTCACTCTGGGCACCAATGCCATCATCATTTCCACCATCGTGCTGGACAGAGCCCTGCACACCCCCATGTACTTCTTCCTGGCCGTCCTCTCCTGCTCCGAGACCTGCTACACCTTTGTCATCGTCCCCAAGATGCTGGTGGACCTGCTGGCCCAGAAGAAGACCATCTCCTTCATGGGCTGTGCCATCCAGATGTTCACCTTCCTCTTCCTTGGCTGCTCTCACTCCTTCCTGCTGGCAGCCATGGGGTATGACCGCTACGTGGCCATCTGTAACCCTCTGCGCTACACAGAGCTCATGGGACCCCGGGTGTGTGTGGGACTCGTGGCCGCTGCCTGTGCCTGTGGCTTGACTATCGCCCAGGTGGTCACCTCCCTGGTGTTTCACCTGCCCTTCAGCTCCTCCAACCAGCTGCATCACTACTTCTGCGACATCTCTCCTGTCCTCAAGGTGGCGTCCCATCACTCGCGCCTCAGTCAGTTGGTCTTATTCATGATTGGTGTGTGTGTGTTGGTTGTCCCCCTCCTCCTTATCCTGGTCTCCTACATCCGCATCATTTCTGCCATTTTGAAGATCCCATCCTCCACTGGCAGGTACAAGGCCTTCTCCACCTGTGCCTCCCACCTCACTGTGGTTACTGTGCATTACGGTTGTGCCTCTTTCATCTACTTAAGGCCCAAATCCAGCTACTCTTCAAGTCAGGACACGCTCATATCTGTGTCCTACACCATCCTCACTCCACTCTTCAATCCAATGATTTACAGCCTGAGGAACCAGGAATTCAAGGCAGCCTTTCGAAGAGTAATGGGCCAGACTTCGTATCCTCTTCACTAAATTAATTTGTTACCATGAATTTTTAACTGGTCAGTGAATGTATGCCTTTTATGTCACTTTGATTGTGTCAATTGTATGCCTATAGTCTCTCCTACTTTAGTGTTTTAATTATTTCCTCTAGCAGCTTTTCCTAAGTTTGTATTAACATTTCAATAATTTTTTAACATTTTATATTTATTCATCTTAGAGGAGAAGAGAAGCAGAGGGATAGGGACTAGCAGATTCCTTCCAGAGTACAGTCTGAGGTGAGACTTGATCCCAAATCCTGAGATCATGCCTTAATCTGAAACCAAGAATCAGACACTCAACCTACTGTAACACCCAGCCGCTACAACATTCTGATGCTTTTGAGAAATTTCCCAGTTGTTTGTTTTCTAAAATCTTTAACTGCACTTCTCTAGGAATAAATATTTCATGTTATACAGTCATATGTTGTTTGTTACTACTCAGAGAATCTGTCATTATCTTTAAGCTCAGTCTCTAATGTTTTCCCTCAGTGACTTATTTTTTCTAAATATTCAAAGTTTTTATATTTTATTGACATAGCCACAAGTGTTTTTTGTATTATGTGAGTTGAAGTTTGAAAGAGGTTTTCTCTTTTACTTAAAGAATTATTTATTGAATTGCTACTATACGTTGGGTTGCATCATCTCATGTTTGTAGAAATGTTGAAATTCTGTAAAATAATCCAGGCACAGTATCTTTTCTGAGGCATGCCCTGCGGTAATGTCCTCTCTTTCTTCTAAGAAAATTGACTTCTATAACTATTTTATTTTTAGTGGATCAAATACGAATTTAGTGTTCTACAAGATTATTGAATTCATCTAGACTTTCAAAATTCTTTGTAAAATATGTACGATATATTTGACATTTGAATATTTCTTAGAAACGTTTCTTTCCTATGGCATCATATGCTATGTACATTTGTGCTTTAAATTTTTTTTTCTGTTTCATATTGTGGTAGTTTGTTTTGTCTGTTGTTGTCAAAGAGCTTAATGTATGTGTGAATGAATGGATGCATTCTAGTTTTTCCCCCATCATGTTTTTAATTTTATTTGTATTTTTGTACTATTATTTTTTGCATTTTTTGTTTTTATCTGTATATTGTGTTACTTTTCTTATGAATTTTCCTTTAGTTTGCTGTTCTATTTTACATACTGATGCTTTCTACAAACTAATTTTTTAAGTATATATATATATATATATTTAAGAGATATATATATATTACTTATATATAGGAAATATCCTCTCATCTCTGCTTTAAACTTAACCCAAATATTTTTGCTACACATATTGTATTTGATATTATCTAGTGAAACTTAGTGCATTTTGCTTTATATTTCCCTTTTGACACAACAATTATTTAATAGATTTTAAAATTCTCTTTACTTTGGTCCTCATTGATAGCTTATTGTGCTGGGATTAAGGATGATTGTTTGCATTCTTAACCACTCTGTGACCTTGGTTCCAGTTTTTATTGTGACCTGATACACAGCCAATATTCATACATACTTCATGTGCCTTGAAAAGAACATGTGTACTCTTTCATTAGAACAGAATTCCAATAAATGCTCACCAGATATGCTTCGCTAGTATGAGCCTTAGGCTTTTTGTATTCTTAGCTATATTTTTCTTCCTGAGCAGTTTGAGCAGAGGGGTTTATGAAAGTTATTAATAATTAGTGTGTCTCCTTGCAAACATTTTATACTTTCTGTCTTATGAAGGTTGCACCTCTGTCATTTGAGGGGACGTAAATTCATATTAATTATAATTTCACTGTGAATTATAGTCATTAGCATTAAAATGATTTTTTCTTACTGTCTTTTGTTGTTCATTTAAAACTCCTGGTCTGTATCCTTTTTTTAAAGATTTTAAAAATTATTTATTCTAGAGAGAGCATGCACCCTCACACATACACTCCCATGCCTATAAGGGCGGGGTTGAGGGAGAGACTTCAAGCCAAGACTCCCACTGAGTGCACAGCCCAGTTAAGGTCTCGATCACATGACACATGAAATCATGACCATAAAATCATGACCTTAGCCAAAACTATAAGTTGGAAGCTTAACTGATGAAGCCCCACAAATACCCCTTTAGGTCTGAATGTTAAAATGTCAAATATCAAAATCCTTCCCTTGCTCGTTTGGTTTGTGAATGCTGGGTATGATTTCCCTTCTCTCTCCTTTTAATCTTTTGAATCATTTCCATCAGTGTCTAGCATTTGCCCTATTTTTGGCCCTAGTGTCTCCACTCACTGGGAGAGGAAATAGATATGCAATCTGAAAGCAGGAGGACCTTCTACCGAAGGAGATGACTCAGCTAAAACCTACCCATACTAGTGCATCTCCTCATTTTTCTCCATAACCTCATTTTTATTTAACTTTAATTTATTAATTATATGTTTACTATTAAAAATATTTAAAAATATGTATTGAACAAGTACTAATCATGCTCACATTCTATTCTAGGATCAAGTATGTTTCCCATGAGTCTGAAACACTTATGCTGCCTCTGCCGTTCTAATATTCTGTCCTTTATTTCTACTTGCTTCCTCTCTTACAGATGTCAGAAATGAGAATGCAAAATTCACATTTTCTTCCAACCTGAGGATGAAAATTTAGAGTCATTAGGCAGGGAAGCTCTAAGGAGGCTCTTCCATTGATGTTTGTATTAACAAATGGCACCCAGAAAACTTCCAGCGTTCAATGATTCCCCAGAGAATGTTGAAGGGAAAACTGACTAATCCCCATGGTGTATGAGAAACGGTCTTCTCTTTGGCCAACAAATTCTCTGAGTGTGTTACCATAGCTCTACTTGCTAATTGGGGAAATTATGGACAAGTACTGGGCACAATATGGTAATTAGCTCCCTATGGAGGAGGGGATCTCGGTTACCAACAAGGCACTGAGGTCATGCCAGGGCAGGATAGAAAAACACCCTTGATGATGCTCAATGAGACATTAGCTAAACTGTCCACGGAGAAGAGGCACAGGTGATAGTTTTCTGTGGAGTCATGTAGACAGTTTCCTTATGTAAGGAAACTGAGTTAATAAAAGTTGAAAGGAGAACTCTGGTTCTTCTTTCTTTATGTCAAGACTATTTTGGCAAATCTCACCTAGAAAACTGCATAGAAGCGTTGCAGAAGTGTCTGAAAATAAAGAGGACTGCATGTCACTGCACACAAGCTCTATGATTTGAAGGATTATAAAATTTTTCTTTTGATTTAGGGAATTTGATTTCCAAATTGAGAAGAATAATGACCATCCAAGCATTTCTTGTATGTCAAAATTTACGTTGTCATGTTTTCTCATGAGTCCGTGATCTACTTATCCCACTATGATCAGAAGTGGGAAATTTGATGGGTCCGAAAGGACAACTGGATGGTGGAAACTGTGGGGTAGAGATGGAGGTCACCAAGAAGGCAAGGACACAGAATCAGCTCCATTGCTTCATAGGAGAGTACAGAATTAGGTTTAGAAAGGAAAATGAAGGGTGCCTGGTGTTGCTGTCAGTTAAGCATCTGACACTTGTTAAGCACCCCACTTCAGGGTCATGGAATGGAATCTTGTGTCAGCCTCCATACTCAGCAGGGAGTCTGCTTAGGATTCTCTTTTGCTCTATTTATCTGTTGTTCCTCTCTTCAATAGATAGATAGATAGATAGATAGATAGATAGATAGACAGACAGATAGATAACAGAAAGAAAGTAGGTGATGTCTTGTGAGTGCTATGGGGGAGGGTCACAGAAGGGTCACCAAGAAAAAGGGCCTTTCTTACCTTCCCAATCCCCAACCCTCTCCACATAACAGGTCACTGCTCTTCCCAGGGAAGGTCCTATGAAAGAACAAACTCAAAGGACAGAGACCAGGACACTGGAAAGGTGGAGATGACATCTCTGGAGGAGCACTGGTGAGGACTTTGCTCCAGTCCAATGCATGGTGTGTATTCCTTACATATAAAGTTTTTTAGAGACGGGTACTTCAGGCCAGAATAGGACTGAAAGCTCTTGATTTTGGTCCCATTTCAAATTGGGCTTTACCTTAGTCTAAGCAAAAGAGTAAGCACTGATAGAAGAAGTGATGTTATTTGCAAAAGTCTTTTAGACTCACAGAGTGCTATTTCAATTGAAATGCAAAGTTTGGCTAGTTGATACAATGGAGGAAACCATGTGATAGTCAGAAAGCAAAAATTCTTTTTAAAAAAGACTTTATTTATTTAGGAGAGAGTGAGTGATAGACAGAGATCACAAATGAGGGAGGGGCAGAGGGAGAGGGAGAAACCGGCTGCCCTGCTGAGCAGGAGCCTGACACAGGGCTCCATCAAGGTCCCTGGGATCATGACCTGACTGGACACTTAACCACCTGCACCACTCAGGTGCCCCAGAAAAGCAGAAATTATTAAGGGATCTTTTGTGTCTGCATGTAGAGAATGAAATTAGAGAGATTGTTTTATCCCAAAATGTTGAAGCAGAGGGCTAAAATTACATGGTACATGAATATTAAGGGAACAAGATTCGACAACTTCTGGACTCAAACCTCTGGGGTGGTCAAAAATAATTTAGAAGATACCCTGGGATTATAGGTCACTTATTTTTTCAGCAAGCTTTCAGGCACATGGTGTCGATGAGACGCTGCTGTATGTCTGGTGATTGAGAAGTTGTGAAGTTGATGACAAACGCCTAAGGCTAGTGACCAATGAGATTCTAAGGAACCCAAGAGAGAGTGACTGTTCAGAAGTTATAGGGGGGACTCAATGCGCTCTTGTTTCTTTAACTGAGAATCTGCAGAAGGTCCCATTACAATTAGAAAGAAACAACAACCACAGCATAAGGCACTGACGATTCCCAGATTTAGAAGGTAGGATAACAATGACACAATTGTTCAAAGGTTCTCCATGCTAAAGCACATGTGAAGGAATACACCGTTAGTTATGAGCAGAAGGGTACATTTGGGAAAAGTGTGAGACACAGAGGAAGATTGCCTCAACTTGGTAGATAATACAGGAGTGAGGGCATGGGAATGGGGTAAAGGGTTAGGAATGATAAGGAGCTGCACCCTTCTGATGACAGCAGAGACACCAAGACAGATCAAGGCTGTTTCCCTACATGAGGAATGTGTCAAAAGAGGGCAGGAGGAGAATCCTCAGACATTGGTGCTGTTGCATATGGAATATATGTGTTAGCAATAGGGATAAAACTATGACCACAGGAAATCCTAGTTAAGATAAAGTTTTCTAAAAATATTAGATTACCTAAGAATTAAGTGGAGACTGAGTAAACCTGGAGGAATGGAGTGGGGGCTAGAAGATAGGCTTTATGTGAGCAAATACCAATCCCTTGGTGTGAACGCTTACCCCAAACTCACTGCTACGATCATTGCAGAAAAAATGGCACCATGGGTGCCATTTAATTCAAGCTAATTTTTGGTCAACTTGTGATCCTTTTCTTTCTCTTTCCTGCCACCTGTTCTCACTCACACCAGCCAACAGCGCAGCTACGTTAGGAAGGAAAGTCTCTCTGTTCCCTCCATCCCAAGATCTCTGGACGTGCTCACACTGGCTTTGTCCCTAAGAGTCCACCCTCCATGGCCAATTCTTCCCGGGTCACTGAGTTCCTGCTGCTCGGTTTCTCCAGCTTTGGCGAATTGCAGCCTGTGCTCTTTGTGCTCTTTCTCGGCCTCTACTTGATCATCCTGAGTGGAAACTTCACCATCATCTCCGTCATCCGCCTGGAACGCAGCCTCCACACGCCCATGTACTTCTTTCTCTGTGTCCTGTCCACCTCGGAAGTCTTCTACACAATTGTTATCCTGCCCAAGATGCTTATTAACCTGCTCTCTGTCCTCAGGACACTCTCCTTCATCAGCTGTGCCGCACAGATGTTCTTCTTCCTTGGCTTCGGGATCACGAACTGCCTGCTTCTGGGAGTTATGGGTTATGACCGCTGCACTGCCATCTGCCAGCCTTTGCGCTACCCTGTTCTCATGAGCTGGAGGGTGTGTGCACAGCTGGCAGCAACTTGTATTGTCAGTGGCTTCCTGGTATCTCTGGTGGGTACAACGTTGGTCTTCAGCCTCCCTTTCTGTGGCTCCAACAGGGTCAACCACTACTTCTGTGACATCTCCCCAGTCATCCGACTTGCCTGTGCTGAAACCTACATCAACGAGCTGGTCATCTTCATCTGTGGTGTCCTGGTGCTTCTTGTGCCCTTGATCTTCATCTGCATCTCCTATGGCTTTATTGTCCGCACCATCCTGAAGATCCCATCTGCTGATGGCAAACGAAAAGCCTTCTCCACCTGTGCCTCCCATCTTATTGTGGTCATCATTCACTATGGCTGTGCCTCCTCCGTCTACCTGCGGCCCTCAGCCAAATCCTCATCAGGTAAAGACAGGCTGGTGACAGTGACCTACACCATCGTCACCCCACTGTTGAACCCTATGGTATACAGCCTTAGGAACAAAGATGTACAGCTGGCCATTCGGAAAGTGATTGGGAGGACTGCGGTTGCTCTTAAGACTTTATAGTTGGACAGTTTTCAATAGTCCCCATACGTTTGAGTGGAATGTGTCACTAAGTGTTCACGTCATGATAGTCTGTGAATAAATGTCAGTATAACGTGTGGCCTTGGACCACTTGTGTGATGTTTCAGGGTCTAAATGTTCTCTTAGGTAAAGCAGGCAACAGGAAAAAACAATGCTGGTGTAAGGATGAAAGGGGGATAGAATGCATCTGCAGCTCTCCTCTTCCTCCTTTCCTCCTCTTGACTTGGGGTTCTCAAAAGGCTCTTAAAAACCTGTATCTCCTGCTCATTCTTTCGCTCATTTGCCCCAAGCTGTGATTGTGCTCTTTCTTTAAAGTTTTGACCAGCTTAAAAGGACATGCTTGAGTCTGAAGGTGACTTAGATGTGAGGGATGACATGGAAGTCATACTGCACTAAGGAATCAGAAGGTTTCAGCCTGACCCTTGTTAAGTCATGACTTTCAGAAAGTTATGGTTCCCTTAATCTAAATTTTAAAATATGTTACATAAAGATAGTATAATTTTCCTTTTTTATGTCACAGAGATTTTGTTTGTATTTAATGAATAACTTGAAAGAAAATACGTGTAAAATGTACAACTGCACAGAGTGTAGCTCATGGTAATCAAGGCTTTGTGCATCTTCATAAGGACCTTTTAATTCTTCCAAATCTCTGAAAATGATCCATCTAGGTGCCTTCTCTAACTACCCCTTAAACTACTTGTTATGGAACTTACAGATATGCTACCTGAGTGAGTGGGGAAAATAACCCACCATCCAGTCCCTGGAGAAAGGCTGGAGGAAAGGTCTCCATGCCCTTCCACATGGAATGTATTCAGAAGAGGGAAGGACCCAGTTCAATGTGGTCATCAGGCAGGTACTTTACGAGAGACTAACTCTGGTGATCATCTTGCCCCACATGTCCCCTGTACAGAAGGTCCTTCCTCAGTACCCCTCATGGACCCCTCCTTCACTGACCTGGTGCCTGCTGCTTTCCCTTTGCTGTGGCACATGCTCGTCATTCTATGATTATCACCCTCTCTGTCTCTCATATCCTCCACTCTTTCTAATCTTGGCTCACAGGTGTTTGAGGTGGTTAGGACAACTAAGACCTTTCCCCAGATCTACATCACCTGAATTTCAGACACCTCATCTTCTTGCTTAGGCCCTCTGCACATGCTAGAGCCCATCAGTATTCTCTTTGAAGGCAAAGTGAGACTACTTCTCTCTGTTAAGTTTATTTAGATTTTCAAATTAAAGTGTGTAATCCTCAAGGACGTCTTTTTTGCTCAGTAGGGTAAGCACCTGTCTCAGGCTCAGGTCTTGATCTCAGGGCTCTGGGATCAAGCCCCTCATCAGGCTCCCTGCTCAGTGGAGTGTCTGCTTTTCCCTCTCCCTCTGCTTCTCCCCTTGCTTATGCTCTCTCTCTGGTTCACTTTCCCTCAAATAAATATATCTTAGAAAAATAAGGGTATAATCATCAATAATGTTCTTATATTTAAAAATTATTACCTGTATTCCTCCTTTTTCTCTCATTTTTCAGGTTTTTGGATCAAATATTTTTATATCATTTTCATTCTTAACCATTAGAATCCATTGCATTTTGTCCTTTTTACAAATGTTTCCCCTATGAAATACTTTTAGTTGGATAAAATCATATCATACAATGGATGTTATTTAAATTCTGTGTTTAAGCCATTTTAGTATGGGAGTTCATGATTTGTTTTATGTACAAGTAGTCATGGGTTCATTGTGCTGATTTCAAATACTTCACTGTTATACTTCTAGCAATACTGACTTATACATTTTGTTGTGGAATCTATTTTGTAATAGATTTGTAAATGCTAAATAAACCTTTTGGGTCTCAACACATATATTCTTTCCTGAAACCCACCAAAACAATAAACACAGACGTACTCATCAAGAAGCAAACAGGAGAAGGGAATACACAGGAAGGATGAAAAAAAAAGTTATAGAGCCTAAAACAATGATTCTAAGGAGAAAGACGAAGCTAAAGGCTGGGAAGCCTGTAGAAGGAGGGAAACCCACCAAAAGCAAACCAGGTCACAGCCCAGAACTGTGTCTGCACCTCCTCCTCTCATCAGGTTCCCCTGAGGCTGTGGAAAGAGCAGGATTGGTTAATGTCTCAGGAAGGAGCACAGCAGGAGGCTCAATTCAAGAGTTTTGCAACTAGTGGCTCTCAAAGACTGGAGTTTAGGATTCCTCAGCATGGCTGGGATAGAACTCCATAGATCCCTCAGTGAAGCTGGGATAGAGCTCCAAGTGTGCAGCTGTCTTCCTGCAGAGAAAGCAGCTGGTCACCAGAGGGCAGATGGTGTGATCTGAGGATCACCTAAGGTGCACAGAGAGAGAATGTCCACTCTTTTTTGGAGCAAATGTATGAAAAGATGAATTTGCAGACTTGTCTCTCCAGGGACAAAGGAGCTGAGAGGTGTCATTTCCTTCACCCACCCTCAACAAAAGCACAGAGACACTTGCTGAGGGCAACCAACACAGACACTGGTTGTCTGGCCTGCCACACTCTTGCACTCTAGGACAATTGCCCTTCTTGGTCAAACAGAGATTAGACCCAGTTTGGCAAGACTCTCCCCCAGAGGATCGCAGCAGGTCCATGCCACATCAAGCATCTAAGCTCAAGACAAACTTTTATCTTCCCTTCACCACACAGAAGAATCCAAATTGGGGGTGTTTCCCAAAATAAGGGTTATTAGCATATACATTTCATCTGAGTGAGGCATTTACACGGTAGGGCAAACATCTAATTACCAAACATCTACTCCTGTCCTATGAAGTCCATTCCTTCCCCTGCTCCCAGAGCCCCACCCTTCTCCTTAGATCAGAAAGACATATATACCCCATTTTTCTTGACTGTGTTTGGAATTCCATGTCTATGGGAATTCTCCATATGGTCACCTGCTAATTTTAACTGACTTTCTCCTGTTAACCTGCATCATGTCCATTTCTTAATCCAGCTAGTTAGACCTTGGAGGAGAGGGGAATAGTTGCTCCCTGACACAAGGAATCTGGACAGATGCCAGGATTTTGATGATTTCTGTCCTTATAGTAGAGTACAGCAGAGAGACCCTTAGTGTATGTATATGTACCCTCAACAAAATATGACCAACACAATTTTCATGCTTGGGTGATCAACATCCATACATGCCTTTCTTTTCAACTTCACATTTTCAAACAGTAGTAATTAATATGATGCTAATATGCCTCACACAATGAGTATCTGCATCCATCTTCCTAAAAAGGAGACACAGAGTGCCCTACGTTAAGATCTTTTATGGTCTTCTTTCATGATTGAATTGTGAAGGAACACATGTAATAGAGCCTACCATATTAAGAGAGGAGGGAAATGGTTCAAAGTGAAAAGATATATGTAATTAAGCAACCAAGAAAATAAAACAGAACTACAGCAATCCTCTTTTCTGGAATTCATTATAAGACTGTCATTGCTATTTGTGTGTGTGTTTTTTTTTTTTCACCTATTGAACATTCTTTTGAACTTGGCTACCACATTTCCTAAGGCTCTAGGCATTGGCAACTTTCATTAAGTGAGTTTGTTTCCATCAAAATGTGCCTTTGTATGTGAAGTAATGAAACATGCCCTACCATCCCTCCTAGATTCCAGATGTACTCTCCCCACCCCCCAGTAGTGTAGTTGTGACCCTGTTTTCCATAAAGATTAGTACCCATAGGAAGACAGCAAGAGAGGAAGAAAAGAAGGAAGAACCCAACCACAAAACTGTCAGAAAACAATGAACTGGAGGGCAAGAATAAGTCCTTGCCTAGTTACTTTAAATGTCTAGGAAATAATTTGTCCCATAGAAAAGGCAGACTGGTTGAATGAAAAAACAAAAACAAAAAACAACAACAAAAACATAAAGAGAATAACCAACAATATCCTGTCTCTATGACACTTTCTGTAACTTTTAGGATGCTCATAGACTAAAGGTAAAGAGGTGGAAAAAGATAATCCATTAAATTAATAACCAACAATAGGACAGGGCTGGTTCTCTCCACAAAGCCAAAACTGACTACAAATCAAAAAAGGGGGCACTTGATGGGATAAGCACTGAGTGTTATGCTATATCTTGGCAAATTGAACTCCAATAAAAAATATATCTACCAAAAAAAATGAAAAAAACTGTTAGAAGGTAAAAAGTCATTGTATATGATAAAAGTGTCAATTTAACAGGAAGATATCACAATTATAAAAAATGTTCATCTACATTAAATCACCAAAATAGAAAAAACAAATATTGACAGATCTGAAGTGAGAAACAGACAGCAATGACATAATGACATGAGACTTCAGTGCCTCACCCTCCGTAAAAGGATCTTTTCAGACAGAATGTTGGCAGGGAAACAGAAGAATGGAGCAACACCATAGGACCAGGGGGCCTGCGTATAGAACTTTGTACCTCACTGCCAAGGATACACTTTCTTTTCCAGTGCATGTGGAAAATCCTCCCAGATAGATCATTCGGTATGTCTCAAAACAATTCTTAATAAATTGAAGGACAAAATCATTCCAAAATTTTTTTCTGATTTCAATGGAATTAAACGAGAAATCAGAAACAATAAGAAAAAGCGAAAATTCACAAATGTGTGGAAAACAAACAACACTCACTCAGGTACAAGGCCTTCTCCACCTGTGCCTCCCACCTCATTGTGGTTACTGTGCATTACGGTTGTGCCTCTTTCATCTACTTAAGGCTCAAATCCAGCTACTCTTCAAGTCAGGACACGCTCCTATCTGTGTCCTACACCATCCTCACTCCACTCTTCAATCCAATGATTTACAGCCTGAGGAACCAGGAATTCAAGGCAGCCTTTCGAAGAGTAATGGGCCAGACTTCGTATCCTCTTCACTAAATTAATTTGTTACCATGAATTTTTAACTGGTCAGTGAATGTATGCCTTTTATGTCACTTTGATTGTGTCAGTTGTATGCCTATAGTCTCTCCTTCTTTAGTGTTTTAGTTATTTCCTCTGTCAGCTTTTCCTAATTTTTTATTAACATTTCAATAATTTTTTAACATTTTATATTTATTCACATTAGAGAGAGAGAAGAGAAGCAGAGGGAAAGGGACCAGCAGATTCTTTCCAGAGTAGAGTCTGACATGAGACTTGATCCCAAATTCTGAGATCATGCCTTAATCTGAAACCAAGAATCAGACACTCAACCTACTAAAACACAGAGCCGCTACAACATTCTGATGCTTTCGAGAAATTTCCCAATTGTTTGTTTTCTAAGATCTTTAACTGCACTTTTGTAGGAAGTAAATATTTCATGTTATACAGTCAAAGTGTTGTTTATGACTACTCAGAGAATCTGTCATTATCTTTAAGCTCAGTCTCTAATGTTTTCCCGCAGTGACTTATTTTTTCTAAACATTCAAAGTTGTTATATTTTATTGACATAGCCACAAGTGTTTTTATGTTATGTGAGTTGAAATTTGAAAGGCGGTTTTCTCTTTTACTTAAAGAAGGGTTTATTGAATTGTTATTATATGTTGGGTTGCATCATCTCATGTTTGTAGATATGTTGAAATTCTGTGAAATAATCCAGGCACAGTCTTTTCTGAGGCATGACCCTGCGGTAATGTCCTCTCTTTCTTCTAAGAAAATTGACTTCTATAACTATTTTATTTTTAGTGGATCAAATATGGAATTTAGTGTTCTACAAGATTATTGATTCATCTAGGCTTTCAAAATTCTTTGTAGAATATGTATGATGTATTCTGACATTTGAAATTTTCTTAGAAAAGTTTCTTTTATGGCATTGTATGCCATGTACGGTTATGCTTTAAATATTTTTCCGGTTCATATTATGGTAGTTTGTTTTGTCTGTTGTTGTCAAAGAGCTTAAGGTAGATGTGAATGAATGGATGCATTCTAGTTTTTTTTTTCCCTTATCATGTTTTTATTTTATTTTTGTACTATTTTTATTTACATTTTTTGTTTTTATCTGTATATTGTGTTAGTTTTCTTATGAAATTTCCTTTAGTTTGCTGTTCTATTTAACATATTGATGTTTTCTACAAACTAATTTTTAAAGTATTGTATATATATATATACTTAAGATATATTATATATACTTATACATACATGAAATATCCTCTCATCTCTGCTTTAAACTTAACCCAACTATTTTCGCTACACGTATTGTATTTGATATTATCTAGTGAAACTTAGTGCATTTTGCTTTGTATTTTCCTTTTGACCCAACAATTACTTAATAGATTTTAAAATTTTCTTTACTTTGGCCCTCATTAATAGCTTATTTTGCTGGGATTAAGGATGATTGTTTGTATTCTTAACCACTTTGTGACCTTGGTTCCAGTTTTTATTGAGACCTGATACATAGCCAATATTCATACATACTTCATGTGCCGTGAAAAGAACATGTGTCCTCTTTCATTAGAACACAATTCCAATAAATACTCACCATATATGCTTCACTTTATGAGCCTTAGACCTTCTATATTCTTAACTATATTTTTCTTCCTGACCTGATTGAGCAGAGTGGTTTATGAAAGTTACTCATTAGTGTGTCTCTTTGCACACATTCTATATTTTCTTTCTTATGAAGGTGGCACCTCTGTTATTTGAGGGGATGTAAGTGCATATCGATTATAATTTCATTGATAATTATAGTAATTAGCATTAAAATAACTTTTTCTTACTGTCTTTTATTGTTCATTTTATACTCCTGGTCTGAATCTTTTTTTTTTTGAGATTTTAAAATTATTTATTCTAGAGGGAGCATGCACCCTCACACATACACTCCCATGCCTGTAAGAGAGGGGTTGGAGGAGAGACTTCAAGCCAAGACTGCCACTGAGTGCACAGCCCAATTAGGGTCTCAGTCGCATGACACATGAAATCATGACAATGAAATCATGATCTTAACCAAATCCATAAGCTGGAAGCTTAACTGATGGAGCCACCCAAGCACCCATTTAGGTCTGAATGTTAAAATGTCAAATATCAAGATACTTCCCTTGCTCATTTGGTTTGTGAGTGCTGGGCATGATTTCCCATCTTTCTCCTTTTAGCCTTTTGAATCATATCCATCAGTTTCTAGCATTTGCCCTATTTTTGGCCCTAGTGTCTTCAGTCACTGGGAGAGGAAATAGATATGCAATCTGAAAGCAGGAGGACCTTCTACCAAAGGAGATGACTCAGCTAAAACCTACCTATATTAGGGCATCTCCTCATTTTCCTCCATAACCTCATTTTTATTTAACTTTAATTTATTAATTATATGTTTATTATTAAAATATTTTAATATATTTATTGAACAAGTACTAATCATGCTCACATTCTATTCTAGGAATAAGTATGTTTCCCATGAGTCTGAAACACTTATGCTGCCTCTGCCATTCCAATATTTTTGTCCTTTATTTCTACTTCCCCTCTTACAGATGTCAGAAATGAGAATGCAAAATTCACATTTTCTCCAACCTGAGGATGAAAATTTAGAGTCATTAGACAGGGAAGCTCTAAGGAGGTCCTTCCATTGTCATTTGGTTTAACAAATGATACCCAGAAAACTTCCAGCATTCAATGATTCCCCAGAGAATGTTGAAGGGAAAACTGACTAATCCCCATGGTGTATGAGAAACGGTCTTCTCTTTGGCCAACAAATTCTCTGAGTGTGTTACCATAGCTCTACTTGCTAATTGGGGAAATTATGGACAAGCATTGGGCACAATACGGTAATTAGCTCCCTATGGAGGAAGGGATCTCGGTTACCAACAAGGCACTGAGGTCATGCCAGGGCAGGATGGAAAAGCACCCTTGATGATGCTCATTGAGATGTCAGCTAAACTGTCCACGGCGAAGAGGCACAGGTGATAGTTTTCTGTGGAGTCATGTAGACAGTTTCCTTATGTAAGGAAAAAGTTGAAAGGAGAACTCTGGTTCTTCTTTCTTTTTGTCAAGACAATTTTGGCAAATCTCACCTAGAAAACTGCATAGAAGCGTTGCAGAAGTGTCTGAAAATAAAGAGGACTATATGTCACTGCATAAAGCTCTATGATTGAAGGATTATAAAATTTTTATTTTGATTTAAGGATTTTGATTTCCTAATTGAGAAGAATAATGACCATCCAAGCATTTCTTGTATGGCAAAATTTACATTTTTGAGTTTTCTCATGTGTCAGTTATCTACTTATCAGAAGTGGGGAATATGGTATGTCAGAAAGGACAACTGGATGGTGGAATCAGTGGGGGTACAGATGGAGGTCATCAAGAAGGCAAGGACACAGAATAAGCTCCATTGCTTCATAGGAGGAGTACAGAATTAGGTATAGAAAGGAAAAAATGAGGGGTGCATGGGTGGCTCAGTAAGTTAAGCATCTGACTCTTGTTTTGGCTTAGGTCTTGATTTCAGGGTCTTGGAATGGAATCTTGTGTCAGCCTCCACACTCAGCAGGGAGTCTTCTTACGATTCTCTTTTACTCTATCCATCTGCTGTTCCTCCCTTCGATAGATAGATGATAGATAGATAGATAGATAGATAGATAGATAGATAGATAAACAGATAGAAAGACAATGAAGTGTATAGAGAACATGGAATGGATAGAGACTCAGCCATTGTTTCCCCTTACAGGCACATGGTGATGCACAGGGAACCTGGCTGCTGTAAAGGGAACTATTTGGGATTATTTCTAAATCATTCATGGGCTTATTTATTCCTCAAGCATTTATATCTCATTAATTTAAATATTTGATGAAGGGTGAGGATGCATGGGGAATAAGGTATGGTCTTTATTCCTGAGTTTTTCAAGAATACTAGAGATACAATCAAGAAAAAATAATTTGGATATAAGAAGTTGAGAATTTGATAAACACATAGGAAACAAGCTTGAAACATACTAATTATTAAATATTTAGAAACAGCAAACTCTCCCTGTACATATTAGAGAAAGTTCAGTAACTTTACCTTTAAAAAAAAAGTAAATGTTTAATGAGCCCTGATGAAGGGCACAGAATACAGAGGCTGATAATTCCTTCTACATCTCTCTCTTTCTCTCTTTCTCTTTCTCTCTTCCTCTCTTACCTCTGTCTCCTTCCCAACCTCTCCCCCCATCCTATCTCTCTCCAAATCTCTCTCCATCCTTCTCTCTGTCTCTCTCTCTCCCTTTCCCTTTCCCTCTCCCTGTCTCCCCATTTCACTGTCTCTCTTTCTCTCCTTCCCCTTTCTCCCTCTCTTTCTATCTCTTTCTCCTCTCCCCAATATCTCTGTCTCCTACACATGCACTTTCTCAGCATAAAGCCTTAAAAGGCAAAGTATGGATAGAACTGTAGGTGTTTCAGTTAATTCTTGGGTGATGGAGATTTAGAAAGGATGCTGTAAAGGTGATTGGGAATTAAAAATTAGCTGTCTTTTTAACCAGCTTAAGGAACTAGGTTCACCTGCACTGTTGAAGTCATTAAGCAATGTAATGAAAAATCAATTTACTTTATCCACTTGTTAAGAAGACAATTAAATTGCCCAATTTTCCCTTTTATTTATTGCCTCCACTCCTTATTTTCCAAACCGTTTTCTCTGACTCCGGAGCATCCTCCATCCTAAGCTCTACTGTTCACCAAGTAGTTTATGCAGCATCCCCAATTGGGTTCAGGAGAGCCAAAGTTTTTTATACTGAATTTGTTTTCAAATTTCACTCCTGCATAGGTTCCAAAGGGTGACTCTAAAAAAGTAGGTAATGACTTGTGAGTGTTGTGGGGGAGGGTCATATAAGGGTCACCCAGAAAAAGGGCCTTTCTTACCTTCCCAAACCCCAACCCTCTCCACATAACAGGTCACTGCTCTTCCCAGGGAAGGTCCTATAAAAGAACAAACTCAAAGGACAGAGACCAGGACACTGGAAAGGTGGAGATGACATCTCTGGAGGAGCACTGGTGAGGACTTTGCTCCAGTCCAATGCATGGCGTGTATTCCCTACATATAAAGTTTGGAGACGGGCACTTCAGGCCAGAATAGGACTGAAAGCTCTTGATTTTGGCCCCATTTCAAATTGGGCTTTACCTTAGTCTAAGCAAAAGAGTAAGCACTGATAGAGGAAGTGATGTTATTTGCAAAAGTCTTTTAGACTCACAGAGTGCTATTTCAATTGAAATGCAAAAGTTTGGCTAGTTGATACAATGGAGGAAACCATGTAATAGTCAGAAAAGCAAAAATTCTTTTTAAAAAAGATTTTATTTACTTAGGAGAGAGTGAGTGATAGACAGAGATCACAAATGGGGGAGGGGCAGAGGGAGAAGGAGAAACCGGCTGCCCTGCTGAGCAGGAGCCTGACACAGGGCTCCATCAAGGTCCCTGGGATCATGACCTGAGTGGACACTTAACCACCTGCACCACTCAGGTGCCCCAGAAAAGCAGAAATTATTAAGGGATCTTTTGTGTCTGCATGTAGAGAATGACATTAGAGAGATTGTTTTATCCCAAAATGTTGAAGCAGAGGGCTAAAATTACATGGTATATGAGTATTAAGGGAACAAGTTTGGAAAAACTCAGGACTCAAACCTCTGGGGTGGACAGAAATAATTTAGAAGAAACCCTGGGATTATAGGTCACTTATTTCTTCAGCAAGCTTTCAGGCACGTGGTGTAGACGAGACGCTGCTGTATCTGGTGACTGACAAGTTGTGAAGTTGAAGACAAACGCTTAAGTCTAGTGACCAATGAGATTCTAAGGAACCCAAGAGAAAGTGACAGTTTAGAAGTTATAGGGGGACTCAATGTGCACTTCTTGCTTTAACTGAGAATCTGCAGAAGGTCCCATTACAAGGAGAAAAAGACAGCAACCACAGCATAAGGCATGGACGATTCCCAGATTTAGAAGGTAGGATAACAATGACACAATTGTTCAAAGGTTCTCCATGCTAAAGCACATGTGAAGGAATACACCGTTAGTTATGAGCAGAAAGGTACATTTGGGAAAAGTGTGAGACACAGAGTGAGATTGCCTCAACTTTGTAGATAATGCAGGAGTGAAGGCATGGGAATGGGGTAAAGGGTTAGTAATGATCAGGAGCTGCACGCTTCTAACAATGGCAGAAACACCAAGACAATCAAGGCTGTTTCCCTACATGAGGAATGTGTCAAAAGAGGGCATATCCTCAGAGGTGAATCCTCAGACCCTGGAGCTGTTGCATATGGAAAATATGTATTAGCAATAGGGATAAAACTATGACCACAGGATATCCTAGTTAAGATAAAGTTTTTAAAAAATATTAGATTACCTAAGACTTAAGTGGAGACTGAGTAAATCTGAAGGAGTGGAGTGGGGGCTAGTAGATAGGCTTTATGTGAGCAAATACCAATCATTTTGTGTGAACACTTACCCCAAACTCACTGCTACGATCATTATGGGAAAAATGGCACCATGGGTGCCATATTAATTAAAGAAAATTTTTGGTCAATTTGTGATGCTTTTCTTTCTCTTTCCTGCCACCTGTTCTCACTCACACCAGCCAACAACGCAGCTACGTTAGGAAGGAAAGTCTCTCTGATCCCTCCATCCCAAGATCTCTGGACGAGATCACACTGGCTTTGTCCCTAGGAGTCCACCCTCCATGGCCAATTCTTCCCAGGTCACTGAGTTCCTGCTGCTCGGTTTCTCCAGCTTTGGTGAATTGCAGCCTGTGCTCTTTGTGCTCTTTCTCGGCCTCTACTTGATCATCCTGAGTGGAAACTTCACCATTCTCTCCGTCATCCGTCTGGAACGCAGCCTCCACATGCCCATGTACTTCTTTCTCTGTGTCCTGTCCACCTCGGAAGTCTTCTACACAATTGTTATCCTGCCCAAGATGCTTATTAACCTGCTCTCTGTCCTCAGGACACTCTCCTTCACCAGCTGTGCCACACAGGTGTTCTTCCTTGGCTTCAGGATCACGAACTGCCTGCTTCTGGGAGTTATGGGTTATGACCGCTACACTGCCATCTGCCAGCCTTTGCGCTACCCTGTTCTCATGGGCTGGAGGGTGTGTGCACAGCTGGCAGCAACTTGTATTGTCAGTGGCTTCCTGATATCTCTGGTGGCAACGACGTTGGTCTTCAGCCTCCCTTTCTGTGGCTCCAACAGGGTCAACCACTATTTCTATGACATCTCCCCAGTCATCCGACTTGCCTATGCTGAAACCTGCATCAAGGAGCTGGTCATCTTCATCTGTGGTGTCCTGGTGCTTGTTGTGCCCTTGATCTTCATCTACATCTCTTATGGCTTCATTGTCCGCACCATCCTGAAGATCCCATCTGCTGATGGCAAACGAAAAGCCTTCTCCACCTGTGCCTCCCATCTTATTGTGGTCATCGTCCACTATGGCTGTGCCTTCTCCATCTACCTGCGGCCCTCAGCCAAATCCTCATCAGGTAAAGACAGGCTGGTGACAGTGACCTACACCATCGTCACCCCACTGTTGAACCCTATGGTATACAGCCTTAGGAGCAAAGATGTACAGCTGGCCATTTAGAAAATGATTGGGAAGACTGTGGTTTCTCTTAAGACTTTATAGTTGGACTGTTTTCAACAGTCCCCACACATTTGAGTGGAATGTGTCACTAAGTGTTCAAGTCATGATAGCGTCTGTGAATATCTGTCAGTATAATGTGCAGCCTTGGACCACTTGTGTGATGTTGCAGGGTCTAAATGTTCTCTTAGGTAAAGCAGGCAATAGGAAAAGACAATGTGTCTTTTCAAGGCTGGTGGAAGGATGAAAGGGGGATAGCATAGCATCTGCAGCTCTCCTCCTTATCCATTCCTCCTCTTGACTTGGGGTTCTCAAAAGGCTCTTAAAAACCTGTATCTCCTGCTCATTCTTGCACTCATTTGTCCCAAGCTGTGATTGTGCTCTTTCTTTAAAGTTATGTCCAGCTTAAAAGGAGGTGCTTGAGTCTGAAGGTGGCTTAGATGACATGGAAGTCATAATGCACTAAGGAATCAGAAGGTTTCAGCCTGACACTCGTTAAGTCATGACTTTTAGGAAGTCATGTTTGGTCTCTTAATCTAGAATTTAACATATGTTACATAAAGGTAGTATAATTTTCCTTTTTTATTTCACAGGGTTTTTGTTTGTATCTTATGCATAACTTAAAAGAAAATACAGGTAAAATATACAACTGCACAGAGCGTAGCTCATGGTAATCAGAGCTTTGTGCATCTTTATCAGGACCTTTCAAGTCTTCCAATTCTCTGAATATGATCCCTCTAGGTACCTTTTCCAACTACCCCTTTAAATTACTTGTTATGGAACATAGAGGTATGCTATGTGAGTGAGTGGGGAAAATAACCCACCATCCAGTCCCTGGAGAAAGGCTGGAGGAAAGGTCTCCATGCCGTTCCACATGGAATGTGTTCAGAAGAGGGAGCGACCCAGTTCAGAGTGGTCATCAGGCCAGTACTTTATGAGAGACTGACTCTGGTGATCATCTTGCCCCATATGTCCCCTGTACAGAAGGTCCTTCCTCAGTACTCCTCATGGACCCCACCTTCACTGACCCAGTACCTGCTGCTTTCCCTTTGCTGTGGTGCATGCTCATCATTCTATGAGTATCACCCTCTCTGTCTCTCATATCATCCACTGACTCCAATCTTGGCTCACAGATGTTTGAGGTGGTTACGATCACTGAGACCTTTCCCCAGTTCTACATGACCTGAATTTCAGACACCTCGTTTTCTTGCTTAGGCCCTCTGCACATGCTAGAGCCCATCAGTATTCTCTTGAATGCAAAATGAGACTACTTCTCTCCTGTTAAGTTTATTTAGATTTTCAAATTAAAGTGTGTAATGATCGAGGGCACCTGGGTGGCTCAGTTGGGTAAGCATCTGTCTCAGGCTCAGGTATTGATCTCAGGGTTCTGGGATCAAGCTTCATGTCCAGTTCTGTGCTCAGTAAGGAGTCCGTTTCTCCCTCTCCCTCAGTTCTTCCCCCCACTTGTGCCTTCTTCCTCATTCTCTCTCTCAAATAAATGAATCCCTAAAGAAATCAAATGTATAATCATCAATAATGCTCTTATATTTAAAAGTTGTTACCTCTATTCCTTTTTTGTCTCCCATTTTTCAGATTTTAGATTAAGTCTTTTTATATTACTCTCATTCTTAGTCATTGACAAATGAAGGCATTTTAAAACACCATATATCTCTGTAAGTACGGATTAAGCCATCCTCATTAAAACACTCTGTTCTTTATTTCCTCATATTGTGTTTCCAGTTGCCATTTATTGACCAAATGGTTTTTAGAAACAAGTATTTGTTTATTTATATTTATTTATAGTTATTTGTTTTATAGTTTATTTATAATTATTTCCTTGCTAATATTTTAAAAGTTCCATTAGTTATTTATAGTTTTTTATGTGTGTTAGTGACAGACTGTGACTGGTACAAGTTCTATTTTTAGAATCCACTGCATTTTACACTTTTCTATTTTTCCCTATGAAATATTTTTATTTATAAGAGTATATTATAGATGATATCTTAATTTTGTAATTAAGCCATCTTAGTATGCATGCTCATGATTTATTTGATGTGTACAGGTCTTCTCATGGTTTCATTGGGTTGATTTCAAATACTTCACTATTATATTTCTAGCCATACTGACATGGATTTTGTTGTGGAATCTATTTTGTAAATGCTAAAATTAACTTTTTGAGTCTCAACACATATATTCTTTCTTGAAACTCACTAAAACATCTAAAAGCAAACAGGAGAAATTAATACACAGGAAGGATTAAAAAAAAGCTAAAGAGCCAAAAACAATGATTCTAAGGAGAAAGACAAAGCTAAAAGCTGGGAAACCTGTACAAGGAGAGAAACCCACCAAAAGAAAACCAGGTCATGGTATGTAACTGTGTCTTTACTCTCTCTCACTCCTGCCTCCCCAAGGCTGTAGAAAAGAGCAAGATTTCTTAACGTCTCAGGAAAGAGCACAGCTTCTCAGTCAGTGCTTCACAGATCACCTGCAGGAAGGACTGATTTCTTTTCTTTGTCCATTTCATCTTGAGCCAGTACTTCAGTAAAATACAATAAAAATGCTAAGTGAAATAAGTCAATCAGAGAAAAACAAATACCATATGACCTCAGTCATATGTGGAAATTAAGAAAGAAAGCAGATGAACATATGGGAAGGGGAAAAGAGAAGAAAAAGGAGAGAGGGAAACAAGCTATCAATAGAGAACAAATTGAGGGTTGATAGAGGGGAGGTGAGGGGGGGATCGGTTAAATGTGTGATGGGGATTAAGGAGGGCACCTGTTGTGATGAGCACTGAGTGTTGTATGTAAATGATGAACAAGTGAGTTCTACTCCAGAGACCAATATGGCACCGTATGTTAACTACCTGAAATTTCAATGAAAAAATCAATTAAGTATTGAGGGAAATGAAAGGAAAAGCATCTGAGTGTCCTGTTGTGTGTACAAAAGGTGTGCGTGCACTGATGGGATGTCTCAGTGAAGCACACTCTTTAACAGTTGCTCACTGCATCACATATCATACCCATCCCATCAGAGGTTGATAACAAGGAGCTCAGAGACTAGACCCCAGACTCTCATCTGATAGCACTGCTTTTTATATTGTCCAAGGGGAGGTGAGCCTGGGGGTTTCCTTCCTGGAATGGAGATACTCCAGTGCACCAGGAGCCATACTTGAAGCAGAAATGAGTGTGAGCGTGAGTGTGCCCCCAGCAAGGAGGGTCACGGGGCTCTCCCCACCTTGTCTCCCAGAAGTGACAGCCCCTCCTTAACAAGTTCTTTAGGAAACAAGACAATCTCTTTCTGCCAGTGGTGACGGGGATTTAGGGGTCACCTCAACAAAATGAGTGACGCTGCTCTCCCTGACTCTCCTCCTACAGGGAGCCTGCCTGTCTGAGATGCACACACACACATAGAGCTTCTAGCAAGCTTTTCAGTGCCACAGTCCAGAATATATTTGAACATCCAAGGCTTGCCAGACATTTGAAGAAGGCTTGAATGTGAAAACACAGAGGTCAAGACACGAGGGCAAAATGTTTTCAGGGAAAATATAGAAAGGGCAAAATTTTTTTTTCAGGGAAAATATAAAAATGCATAGGACAGAAAATATTATAATTAATACCTTCATATAAAACATATTATGCTCATTAAAGAACAGTATGTCGCGTTCACATTTTGGAATCAAAACTCACCGACAGAAAAGTGTACAAATCATGATTGGTAAGTGATGCAGAGCATTTTCTCATGTGCTTGTTGGCCATGTCTATGTCTTCCTCTGTGAGATTTCTGTTCATGTCTTTTGCCCATTTCATGATTGGATTGTTTGTTTCTTTGGTGTTGAGTTTAATAAGTTCTTTATAGATCTTGGAAACTAGCCCTTTATCTGATACGACATTTGCAAATATCTTCTCCATTCTGTAGGTTGTCTTGTAGTTTTGTTGACTGTTTCTTTTGCTGTGCAGGAGCTTTTTATCTTGATTAAATCCCAATAGTTCATTTTTGCTTTTGTTTCTCTTGCCTTCATAGATGTATCTTGCAAGAAGTTACTGTGGCCAAGTTCAAAAAGGGTGTTGCCTGTGTTCTCCTCTAGGATTTTGATGGAATCCTGTCTCACATTTAGATCTTTCATCCATTTTGAGTTTATCTTTGTGTATGGTGCAAGAGAGTGGTCCAGTTTCATTCTTCTTAATGTGGCTGTCCAATTATCCCAGCACCATTTATTGAAGAGACTGTCTTTCTTCCAATGGATAGTCTTTCCTCTTTTGTCGAATATTAGTTGACCATAAAGTTGAGGTCCACTTCTGGATTCTCTATTCTGTTCCATTGATCTATGTGTCTGTTTTTGTACAAAGAACCACACTGTCTTGATGAGCACAGCTTTGTAGTACAACCGGAAATCTGGCATTGTGGTGCCCCCAGCTATGGTTTTCTTTTTCAATATTCTCCTGGCTATTCGGGGTCTTTTCTGATTCCGCACAAATCTTAAAATAATTTGTTCCAATTCTATGAAGAAAGTTCATGGTATTTTGATAGGGATTGCATTAAACATGTAAATTGCCCTGGGTAACATTGACATTTTCACAATATTAATTCTTCCAATCCATGAGCATGGAATATTTTTCCATCTCTTTGTGTCTTCCTCAATTTCTTTCAGAAGTGTTCTGTAGTTATTAGGGTATAGACCCTATACCTCTTTGGTTAGGTTTATTCCTAGGTATCTTATGCTTTTGGGTGCAATTGTAAATGGGATTGTAAATGGGATCCTTAATTTCTCTTTCTTCCGTCTCATTGTTAGTGTATAGAAATGCCACTGACTTCTGGGCATTGATTTTGTATCCTGCCACACTGCCGAATTGCTGTATGAGTTCCAGCTATCTTGCGGTGGAGTCTTTTGGGTTTTCTATGTAGAGTATCATGTCATCGGTGAAGACGGAGAGTTTGACTTCTTCTTTGCCAATTTGTTTTTTTTTTAAATTTATTTTTATTTTTATTTATTTATGATAGTCACAGAGAGAGAGAGAGAGAGAGGCAGAGACACAGGCGGAGGGAGAAGCAGGCTCCATGCACCGGGAGCCTGATGTGGGATTCGATCCCGGGTCTCCAGGATCGCGCCCTGGGCCAAAGGCAGGCGCCAAACCGCTGCGCCACCCAGGGATCCCTTCTTTGCCAATTTGAATGCCTTTTATTTCTTTTTGTTGTCTGATTGCTGAGGCTAGGACTTCCAGTACTATGTTGAATAGCAGTGGTGAGAGTGGACATCCCTGTCTTGTTCCTGATCTTAGGGGAAAGGCTCCCAGTGCTTCCCCATTGAGAATGATATTCGCTGTGGACTTTTCGTAGATGGCTTTTAAGATGTTGAGGAATGTTCCCTCTATACCTACACTCTGAAGAGTTTTGATCAGGAATGGATGCTGTATTTTGTCAAATGCTTTCTCTGCATCTAATGAGAGGATCATATGGTTCTTGGTTTTTCTCTTGCTGATATGATGTATCACATTGATTGTTTTACGAGTGTTGAACCAGCCTTCCATCCCGGGGATAAATCTTGCCATCAAGGAAATACAAATCAAAACCACAATGAGATACTGCCTCACACCAGTGAGAATGGGGAAAATTAACAAGGCAGGAAACCACAAAGGTTGGAGAGGATATGGAGAAAAGGGAACCCTCCTGCACTGTTGGTGGGGATGTGAACTGGTGCAGCCACTCTGAAAAACTGTGGAGGTTCCTCAGAGTTAAAAATAGACCTGCCCTACGACCCAGCAATTGCACTGCTGGGGATTTACCCCAAAGATACAGATGCAGTGAAACACCAGGACACGTGCACCCCGATGTTCACAGCAGCAATGTCCACAATAGCCAAACTGTGGAAGGAGCCTCGGCGTCCATCGAAAGATGAATGGGTAAAGAAGATGTGGTTTATGTATACAATGGAATATTACTCAGCCATTAAAAATGACAAATACCGACCATTTGCTTCGACGTGGATGGAACTGGAGGGTATTATGCTGAGTGAAATAAGTCAATCGGAGAAGGACAAACATTATATGGTCTCATTCATTTGGGGAATATAGAAAATAGTGAAAGGGAATAAAGGGGAAAGGAGAAAAAATGAGTGGGAAATATCAGAAAGGGAGACAGAACATGAGAGACTCTTAACTCTGGGAAACAACTAGGGGGGTGGAAGGGGAGGTGGGTGGGGGTGGGGATGACTGGGTGACGGGCACTGAGGGGGGCACTTGATGGGATGAGCACTGGGTGTTATTCTATATGTTGGCAATTTGAATGCCAATAAAAAAAATAAATAAATTTATATATAAAAAACAAAAAACAAATCATGATTGGCACAGCAATGAATGAATATTCAATGAATGAATGTTCACAGAGTGACCATGAAGAGGTCAAATGTGGAATAT
Source organism: Vulpes lagopus (assembly GCF_018345385.1). NCBI lineage: Eukaryota > Metazoa > Chordata > Mammalia > Carnivora > Canidae > Vulpes > Vulpes lagopus. The sequence continues at coordinate 26,029,483 of NC_054834.1, forward strand.
CCCCAACACTTTACACTCTGTGTCTCGTCCAACAGATAGAACTCTTGTGGCTTCACACGTCAGGCCTCGCTGCTTGGCTGGCTTCAGACTTTATAAGAGGGTGTATTCTCCAGAGTTATTTTCATCCTTTCTCTATTTCTCCCTCTTTCGTGTCTACTTTTCCTGTCCATGACATTTATTCAGGTGTATATTCTCCCAAGTTTACACTTGGTGTGTGAAGTGGATTTTCATTCATTTGTAGTTGCTTCCTGAACTCTCGCTTTGCTTTCCAAGACTTCTCTTCCTCTAATCACTCATAAGTGAATTCTTATAAATTCTGATCTTTGCTAGTACTTTGCACATTCTATTGCTTCTTTTGTTCCTTTCAGCGTATTCTGAAATATTGCGTAGGAGTTTCCATCTGTATCATGGATAAATTTTACAAGGTTTTGTAAGGTGAGTTCCCCAGGAAGCACACTCAGAGAGTTTATAATAAATGCAAGGGATTCACACCTGTGGGGTGGTGGACTTGGGCAGAGAAGGAGGTCATGCTGAAGGGACTCCCAGGGGCAGCGTCAGTGCCCTGGAGGTGGGTGCTGTAGCACAATAACAATTCAGAGGGGCCTGGGTTGGGCAAAGATGACCAGAACTTCATGAATGCGCATCAGTCAGTGTTCTGTATGGGTTGGTGTGGGAGAGGTTGTTACTTAGGGCAAAGTGTCCGTGCTGCTAATGAAATACCTGGACAGGCAGACAGCTAAAGCCTCCGCACCCATAGCATGGCCCCCACTGGGGCAGTAAGCCTTTATGTGCAGGAGAATCTGCATCCACCTTGCCACTGCACGGGCACTCTGCTGACTCCCACAAGGGTGTTGTTCTGCTGGGTTTTCCACTGTAATAACTTTGTGAGTGATCTTCATGACCTTCGAGCTCATCTGTGTGAGACTGGTTGTCCTGCACTCCCAGAGGGATGGTAGGGCCACCTTTACACCTCTAGCCTTGTCACTGGAGCCCCTGTTGTGCTACCGCCGGAAATTATCCAACTGTTAACAGAGACCCTAAGCTTTCCTTCTTTGGGATGATATTCTCAGGTTGATCAACTGATCTTTAGCTTCTTACCACAGGCAGTTATTTTTTATTCTTGTTCTCACGATGCTAGGACTATCAGAAGAAAGTTAGTCTTTTCCTCTGCTTCCTCTTTCACATATTTTAATCCCATATGTTGAGCTTCTTGAGTATATTTTGTTGATTCAATTCTTAAAAATGTGCCCATGGGGGTATTACCTTCCCTTTTGCATTCACTTTTCCCTTAACTTGATTTTAAATTGAGGAATGATTTACATTAAAAAATTCAAATATTTTAAGTGCAAGTTATTTATGAGTTTTTGCAAATATATTCACTTACTTACCCACCACAGCAATCAAGAAATAAAGCCGTTGTATCACTCTAAATATAATTACATGCCACTTTCCAGCTGGCTTCCTGCCTTGAGACAACACAGCATGGATTTCTCTTTTTTTTCTGGCTTTATTGAGATATACTGGCATATAGCATTGTGTAAGGTGACGGTGTGTGATGTAACAATGATACACATGTATATTGTGAAGTGATCACCACAGTCAGGTCAGCTAACATCTCCATCTCTTCACAAATTCCCTTTTCTGTGTGTGTAGTAAGAACATTTACAATCTACATTCTCAGCGATGTTCAAGTTTATGGTATGACAGTGTTGTTAGCTAAGGTCATCAAGTGCTACCTTAGATTCCAGAACATATTCATCTCATAGCTGCAAGTGTGTGCCTTTTGACCCATATCTCCCATCTTCCCCGCCCTCCTCCCCTGACAGCCCCCGTTCTACTCTCTGTGTCTATGAGTTCAGCTTGTTGAGACTCCACATATAAGTGAGGTCTTACAGTATTTATCTTGTCTGACTTATTTTATTTAGGACATTTTTTCAACTTCCTTCCATGCTGTTACAAATGGCAGGCTTTCTTTCTTTTTTATTGTTTAAAAAAAACTCAGGGTGTTCTGTTCTTTCATTACGGCATAGGATTCTCTTGTATGAATATGCAAAAATATACTTATCCATTTATATGTTAATAGAGATTTGGGTTTTGGGGTTCTTGACTATTACTGGCTGTTATGAAAAAACCTGCCATGAACATTTTTTCCTAAAGGTCTTTTGTGGACATTTGCTTTTATTCCTCTCTCTTCTATCTGGGTAAATACATATTTAAATACATAAGATGCCGCCCAGTGGTTTTCAAAGCAGGCATGCTAGATGATTCTCCCATCAGTTTCTTCATATGCTTTCCAACTTTTGGTACTGCCAGGTGTTTTGTTTTGTATTTGTTTTCTAAATATATTAGTCATTCCATTGGGGTACGTAGCACCTCATTTAGTTTTATTTTGTATTAACCTGATATCTACTTGTGTTGAAATTTTTTTCATTTTCTTATTGGCTATTCATATATCTTTTTAGTAAATTGTTCTAGTCTTCTACCTATTTTAATAAGATGGCTTTTTAATTAATGGATTCTAGGACTTATTTATAAATACTGGATTAAAGTTGTTTATAAGATACATGTATTGTGAATATTCCCCTATTCTCCTCAAGTCTGTAGCCTGCATTTCTGTTTTCTCAATAGTGTTTTTAATGAGAATGAATTTTTAAATTTTGATTAAATTTACTTATAAATTTATTCTTTTATGTTTAGTGTTTCTTGGGTCTTGTCTCAGAAACACTTTCCTAAACCAAAGTGAAGGAGACCTCTCACATTTGCTTCTAGCAACTTGCCAGCATTAGCTTTTGTATGTGGTGTCAGGTTTATTTATGTGCCATGTCTTGGCCAAAGATATCAAGACATAGTTTATATATAATAAAAGACACCCACTTTAAGTGTAGGGCTTTCTGTGTTTTGACATATACATATACCCATGTACTCATCACCATGATCAATATAAAACATTTCCATCACCCCAAAATTGTCCTGCAGGTCCCCTCCCAAGCAGTGCCCTAGATCACCACTACATTTGACAACACAAGAATCTCATACCAATAGAACCACATAGTATCCAGTTTTTTGCTTTTTGGCCGCTTTCATTAAGCATATTTTTGAAATTTATCCATGCTATGTGTGACTTTGGAGTTTATTATTTTTTTGTCCCATTGTACAAATACATTGCAGTGTGTCTATGTAGGCACCTGATGATGGATATGCAGCTCTTTCTCAGTTTTAAGCTCTCAGGTACAGAGCTGCACAAACATTTGCATGCACATATTTCCATGATGCATGGAGTTTTTTCATTATTTTAAGTGAATCTAGGTGTGGAATTGAGGAGCCACGTAGTAAATATATGCTAACTTTCTAAAAATATGCCTGACAATTAGGCAAAACAGTTTGCCATCTCATCCTCTCCAGAGCAATGCCTGAGAGTTACCAGTTGCCTGTCATACTCAACACAACCTATCAGTCTTAAATTCATCCATCATGTAGATGTATAATGAGATCTGACTGCGGCTGAAGTGGAATTTCCTTCATGACTAAAAGTACTAAATATCTTTGTGCATGCCCATCAGCTATTTCTGTGTTTTCTTTAGCTGAGTATTTCCAACATCTTTTATTCATTTCTCAATTGAAATGTATCTGCCTTTTCAGTTTTGGGATTGGATTATTTGTCCTCTTATTAGATTGCAGGAGTTCTTTCTATTTTCTACATACCTTTTTTGGGGTCACATATATATTATCAAAATATTTCCACCATGTTGTGATTTATTTTTAATTTTCTACCACTGTCTTTGAAGAACAGTTTTCTTTCATTTCAATAGCCTAATTTATTGATTTTGAGTTTTATAGCTCATACATTTTGATTCATATTTAAGAAATATTTGCAAAACCCAAGCTCACTAAGACTTTATCCAATGTGATTTTTAAGAAGTTTTATAATATCAGCTTTCCAGGCAGGGTAATGATTCATTTCCAGGTAAATTTTTATATGGTGAGAGAAGAGAGTGAGATTTTTTTCCACCCAAATGCATCATTGTTGGAAAGGTTATTGAACTGAATTTCTTGGCAGCCTTGTATAAAATTAATTGCCCATACAAATGTGGATCCATTTCTGGACACCCTACTTTGATATATTTGTCCATGTTTATACTAATTGCAAACTATCTTTTTAGAGGTAGCTTTAGAATTAGTGCAATTCCCTCTGGATTCCACCCTCTAGGTTTCTCAGGGAAGCTATCCAGGGGAGGGGATACACCTCAGAAAGTGCTGGGGAGCCACCCTCTGAGGCATTGGAGAAGCCTCCGTGAGAAGTGCATCAGTATGAAAATTTCTGGGAGAACTGCCAGTGGGGACAGTGCAACTGAAATGGCAGGAGGGAGCGTCACTGGGTGTCCCTTGCACTGCCAGCCCCCAGATGGAGGAAAGTACACCAGAACCAGGGACAGGGTCTCCGTCTAGCTCTGCTGTACCCTCAGCATCTTCTATTGACAAAGCTTACCATCATGTCAGCTGGCAAGAGAGAAGTGTTCCAGCATCACAACAAGAACAGAAAGGTTTAGAGCTGAAGCATGATTCCATCCATAACTGCAATCTAATTAGGGTTAATGTTGTGACTATACTTGAAATGTAGAAGCTTTGGAATTACATAGATCCATCTATCCCACTTTATCCTTTATGCTAAAGTACATGGCATTTCTGTATATTAAAAACCCTTAGGCCCTCCTCTTTTCCTCTCCCATAAAATAAAATAAAATAAAATAAAATAAAATAAAATAAAATAAAATAAAATAAAATAAAATAAAAAATAAAAATAAAAATAAAAATAATAAAAGGGGTGCCAGGATGGCTCAGTTGGTTAAACATCCAACTCTTGGTTTTAGCTCAGTTCATGATCTCAGGGTCCTGAGATGGAGCTGTGTCAGGCTCTGCACTGGGGGTGAAGTCTGCATGAGATTCTCTCTCTCTCTCTCCCTCTCTTTGCCTGTCTTCTCTCCTCTCTCTCTCTCTCTCAAAAAAAAAAAAAAGGAATAAAAACCCATAGGAAAATGTAGTATTTTTTGATTTATTCGTAAGTGTTCTAAAGAAGAAAAAAAAATTATCTTTTTTTTTTTTTTTAGATTTTATTTATTTGACAGAGAGAGCACAAGCAAGGGGAGCAGGACAGAGAGAAGCCAATACAGGGCTTGATCCCAAGACCCTGAGATCATGACCTGAACTGAAGGCAGATGCTTAACCAACTGAGCCACCCAATGCCCACCCCCAAAATTATCTTTTATGTTTACTCAAATATTTATAATTTTAATGTTCATTTCTTCTTCATGAAAGTTTTTCTTTAGTTTTTTTTAAAGATATTTTATTTATTTTTCATGACAGACACAGAGAGAGAGAGAGGCAGAAACACAGGCAGAGGGAGAAGCAGGCTCCATGCAGGGAGCCCGACGTGGAACTGGATCCCAGGTCTCCAGGATCACACCCTGGGCTGAAGGCGGCACTAAACCGTTGAGCCAATGGGGCTGCCCATGATAGCTTTTTAAATATCTATATTTGTTCATGTTCTGAAAGTAAACATGAGGTTCTCAGAGAATGGATAGATTACTTAGAGCAATGACTAAGTTCCTATTGACCTAATCCTTCTGGATTGTGTGATGACAGCCAGAAGTCACCATATACACAGGGAAGTTCACACACATCAACAACCCTGAAATTAGGAATCTGGGAGCTTATACAGGAGTGAAATAGTTATTACCCTCTCCTCCTGAGAGAGGGAAAGTGACATGAGCTCCCTTGCAATTTGCAATTCTTTGGAAGATGAATACCTGGTTCCAAGGTTCTAGGTTTCATTCCCTTTGAACAGAAATGCATACTTCTAAGGTTGACCTGCCACTAATTATTTAGCATATTTTACGTTTCAAGACTTGTCCTTCAAGGTAGGTTGCAGGTTTATTTACTCAAGAAGCCCTATTATGAAGGAAAATGAAAATATGTACTTTCTGACACCGAACTACTTGACTGTCTAATATAATTTTCCTTTCTTTCAAAAACCTTCCTCCAGTATTTAAGGTAGTCCAAGTCTTTTGAGACAAATTTTCTTAGCTTCCTATTATGTAAACATGTCTTTACTTTACCTTCAATCATTTTTTGGCATATTTTTTATTGGAGTTCGATTTGCCAACATATAGTGTAACACCCAGTGCTCATCCTGTTAAGTTCCCCCTTCAGTGCCCATCACCCCATCCCCCTGCCCACTCCCTTACCACTACCCCTTGTTCATTTCCCAGAGTTAGGAGTCTCCCATGGTTTGTCTCCCTCTCTAATTTTTCCCCACTCAGTTCCCCTCCTTTCTCTCATAGTCCCTTTCACTATTTCTTATATTCCCCGTATGAGTGAAACCATATGATTATTGTCCATCTCTAATTGACTTACTTCACTCAGCATAATACCCTCTAGTTCTATCCATGTTGAAGCAAATGGTGGGTATGCGTAGTTTCTAATGGCTGAGGAATATCCCATTGTATACATAGACCATGGCTTCTTTATCCATTCACTTTTGTTGGACATTGAGGCTCTTTCTACATTTGGCTATTGTGGACATTGCTGCTGTGAACATCGGGGTGCAGGTGTCCCAGTGTTTCACTGCATCTGTATCTTTGGGGTAAATCCCCAGCAGTGAAATTGCTGGGTCGTAGGGCAGATCTATTTTTAACTCTTTGAGGAACCTCCACACAGTTTTCCAGAGTGGCTGCACCAGTTCACATTCCCACCAACAGTGCAAGAGGGTTCCCCTTTCTCCGCATCCTCCCAACATTTGTTGTTTCCTGTCTTGTTAAGTTTCCCCCTTCTCACTGGGGTGAGGTGGGATATCATTGTGGTTTTGATCTCTATTTCCCTGAGGGCAAGTGATGCGCAGCATTTTCTCATGTGCTTATTGGCCATGTCTATGTGTTCCTCTGTGAAATGTCTGTTCATGTCTTTTGCCCATTTCAAGATTGGATTGTTTGTTTCTTTTCTGTTGAGTTGAATAAGTTCTTTAAAGATCTTGGATACTAGCCCTTTAAGATGCTGAGGAATGTTCCCTCTATCCCTACACTCCGAAGAGTTTTGATCAGGAATGGATGCTGTATTTTGTCAAATGCTTTCTCTGCATCTATTGAAAGGATCACATGATTCTTCTTTTTTCTCTTGTTGATATGATCTATCACATTGATTGCTCTATGAGTGTTGAACCAGCTGTGTATCCCGGGGATAAATCCCACTTGGTCATGGTGAATAATCTTCTTAATGTATTTTTGGGTCCTATTGGCTAGTACCTTGTTCAGAATTTTTGCATCTGTGTTCATCAGGGATATTGGTATATATTCTCCTTTTTGGTGGGGTCTTTGTCTGGTTTTGGAATCAAGGTGATGCTAGCCTCATAAAACAAGTTTGGAAGTATTCCATCCCTTTCTATCTTTCAGAACAGCTTTAGTAGAATAGGCATTATTTCTTTAAATGTTTGATAGAATTCCCCTGGGAAGCCACCTGGCCCTGGACTTTTGTGTCTTGGAAGATGTTTGATGCCTGCTTCAATTTCCTTGCTAGTTATTCACCTGTTCAGGTTTTCTATTTCTGCCTGTTCCAGTTTTGGTAATTTGTGGTTTTCCAAAAATGCATCCGTTTCTTCTAGATTGCCTAATTTATTGCCTATAGCTGCTTATAATACTTTTTAAAAATCATTTGTATTTCCTTGGTATTGGTTGTGATATCTCTTTTTTCATTCATGATTTTATTAATTTGAGTTTTTTCTTTTTAATAAGGCTGGCTAATGATTTATCTGTCTTATTAATTCTTTCAAAGAACCAACTCCTGGTTTTGTTGATGTGTTCCATAGTTCTTCTGGTTTCTACTTCATTGAGTTCTGCTTGAATCTTTATTAACTCTTTTTTTTTGTTTGTTTGGTGTAGTTTTTATTTGGTGTTCTTTCTCCACTTCCTTTAGTTGTGAGGTTAGCTTGTGTATTTGTTTTTTTTTTCCAATTTTTTGAGGGAGGCTTGTATTGCGATGTATTTCCCTCTTAGGACTGATTTTGCTGTATCCCAAAGATTATGAGTGGTTGTATCTTCATTTTCATTAGTTTCCATGAATCTTTTTAATTCTTCTCTAATTTCCTGGTTGACCCATTCATCTTTTAGTAGGATGTTCTTTAACCTCCACATGTTTGAGTTTCTTCCAAACTTCTTTTGAAGGGTTCTGGGTGCATGCTGTTCATGTTTTAGAAGGTATTACCTTCTGCCATTGGAAAACAAAATGAGGCAGAGAGAACAAAAAACACAAAACAAAAAAGCATGTCTTGTATATCTCCCAAAATTGAATTGAGTATGTTGAAGGGAATCTAGAAGTGGAAAATATATCTAGGATCTGTAATTGTAGAAATATGAAAGTCAAAAAGGAAGAAACTTAAAAATGAAGAGGTGGTAAAATATTGTAGTTAAGGTGGGAAAAGAGAAAAAATTGAAAATTTATAGTCTGATATAAAAACGAGTTGTACTGGAAAAAGGGGAAAAAGTCGGAGGGGCCTCTGGTTATATACTGTAAATCACTCGACTTCCCCTGGAGCTTCCCAGGGCTGTTTGGTCAGGAACTTGCTCTTCCTCTGTCCTTCCAGCTGGTCTTCTGGGGGAGGGGCTGTTGTCTCATTCTCAGGTGCGTGCACCTGGGTGAGCTGCCCCGCCCCCTGCCAGGTGCCGGGCTCAGTGGGAGCTGTGTACCCCGGAAGACCTCTGTTCCCCAGGGCCGCCCCCTCCCAGGCACAGGGTGACACCAGGAGGAACAACCACACTGGCGGCGGCCAGCTCTCCAGCCCTGGAGTCAGGTCCCGCAGTAACTCCTGCAGCTCCTAGTCCACACTAGCCTGGATGCTCCCGGGGCGGCGGGGGACGCTGACCTGCACAACTGGGGGGCACCCTGGGCAGGAGCATCCTCACTGTCCTGTGCCCTCCCCACTCCCTGGGGGACCCGAGGGCAGGAGGGTCCTCACTGTCCTGGGCCCTCCCCCATCCCCTGGAGACACCCGGGGGCAGGAGGGTCCCCCCGTCCTGTGCCCTCCCCGCCTCTGCCCCACCTGGGGGAGCGCAGGATCCTGGTCTGTGTCCCCCGGCACACTAGGATCTGGGGCCTGTGCTGCTGGAATCATGCTCCCGAAGGCAGCAGGGCACAGCCCCCTCCTCCGGACCACCCTCCCAGCTTTCCCCTGAGGCCCCCCAGGTGTGCCCTCCCTCCGGTCGCCCTCCTCTAGCAGGGACCCCGAGGACTGAAGGTGATCCCGCCCCCCTGCGGTCCCGCCCGAGTTCCCTGATGAGCACCTTTCCCTCCCGGAAGAATCCAGCGCAGAATTAAAGTTCCCGCCTCTCCAGAGGGGGACTCTCCTGTCCCCGAGGCCCCACCCCCTTGGCCTGGCTCCTCATGGTCCCTCCTCCACTTCATTCTTTTTAATATTTTTTTCCATCTTCCTACCTTGTTAGAAGCGAAAACCCTTCTCTCTGTAGCATCTGGCTGTTCTCTCTTTAAATCTCGGGTCAGATTTGCAGGTGCTCAGGATGGTGTGAAAGTCATCCAGGTGAGTTGGGGGCCAGGTGAGGTGAAGACCCTGCTCCTGCGCCAGCCTTCCCCAAACATAATGATCTTTACCTTCAATCCTAAAGAGAATTTTGAGTGGAAATAGAATCCCAAATTGGTAGTTTTATTAATTTTTTTTCCTTTTAACATTTTTAGGTTTGTGTTCTACTGTTTTCTGGTCCTATTTTTTTTTTTTTGGTCTGCTTTCAAGATTTTTTAAAAAATTCATTTAGCCAACATATAGTACATCATTAATTTCAGATGTAGAATTCAGGAATTTATCAGTTGCATGTAACACCCATGGCTCATCACATCCCATGTCCTCCTTAATGCCTATCCCCCCCCCCCCCCGTTAACCCATTGCCCCACCCACCTCTCCTCCAGTAACCCTCAGTTTGTTTCCTAGAGTCAGGAGTCTTTCATGATGTGTCTCCTCCTCTGATTTCTTCCCATTCAGTTTCCCTCCCTTCCCCTATAATCCTATGTGCTATTTCTTATATTCCACATATGAGTGAAACTATCTGATAATCATCTTTCTCTGATTGAGTTTTTTCGCTCAGTATAATACTCTCCAGTTCTATCCATATCATTGTAAATGATAACATTTCATCTTTTTTAATGGCTGATTAACATTCCATTGTATATACACAGACCACATCTTCTTTATCCATTCATCTGTCGATGGACATCTTGGCTCTTTCCACAATTTGGCTGTTGTGGACATTGCTGCTATAAACATTGGGGAGTGGATGCCCTTCAGATCACTACACTTGTATCTTTGGAGTAAATACCTACTAGTGCAGTTGCTGGGTCATACGGTAGCTCTATTTTTAACTTCTTGAGGAACCTCTATACTGTTTTCCAGAGTGGCTGCACGAGCCTGCATTCCTACCCACAGTGTAAGAGGGTTCTAGCAACATACAACTAAGAGAAATGAAAGGCATCCAAATTGACAAAGAAGGGGCAGCCTGGGTGGCTCAACGGTTTAGAACTGCCTTCAGCCTGGGGCGTGATCCTGGGAACCAGGGATCAAGTCCCATGTTAGGCTCCCTGTGTGGAGCCTGCTTCTCACTCTGCCTCTCTCTCTCTCTCTCTCTCTCTCTCTCTCTCACACACACACACACACACACATGAATAAATAAATAAAATCTTAAAAAAAAACTTGACAAAGAAGAAGTCAAACTCTACTTTTCACAGATGACATCATACCATATGAGGAAAACCCAAAAGACTTCCCCCAAATACTGCCAGATCTTATGCGGGAATTCAGCAACATGATAGGATATAAAATCAATGCACAGAAATCAATTGCATTTCTATACACTAACAATGAGGCAGAAGAAATAGAAATTAAGGAATCAATCCCATCTACAACTGCACCAAAAACCATAAGAAACCTAGAAATAAACCTAATCAAAGAGACACAGAATCCATAGTCTGAAAATTACAGAACATTCATGAAAGAAATTGGGGAAGATGCAAATAAATGGAAAAACAAATATTCCATGCTCATGGATTAGAAAAACAAATGTTTTTAAAATGTCCATGCTATGCAGAGCAGTCTACATATTCAGTGCAATTCCTATCAAAATACCACTGACAGTTTTCACATAATGTTTTGTTTTATTATTTTTTACAGTTTGGACCTGATGTGCTATGGTATGGATTTCTTCATATTTACCCTGCTTGAGATTTGTTGGGATTCTTGAATCTGTAAATTCATGTCTTCAAGAACATTTGTGAAATTTCTGGCCATTACTCTTTCAAATAATTATTCTGCCTTATTCTCTAGCTCATTCCTATCTAGAGCTCCAATTACACACGTATCAAACTGACCAGTATGATTCTCCACATTATAGAGGTTCTGTTTGTCTCTTTTTATCTTTTTCTCATTTGTTTACACTAAATCATTTCTATTGCTCTATCTTCACATTCATTGCTTCTTTCCTTTATTACCTTCATTCTGATGCCAATCTCATCCATTGGTGTTTTGTGGTTCTTTTTTTTTTTTTCAGATAGTATATTTTCAGGGTTTTTTTAAAGTTCTTTTTCTGTAGTTTCTATTTCTCCTCTGAGACTTGTTATATGTTCATGCATTGCAAGCACATTTTACTTTACATCAATGGACACAGTTATAGATATTTTAAAGCCTTGGCCTACTAATTTCAACATCAAGTTACATCTCATTAGGTCTATATTGACTGCCTTCTTTCCTAAAAATGATGATATTTTTCTGGTTCTGTTCATGTAAAATAATTTTTGATTTAAAGTGTGACTTGGTGAATTTATGTTGTAGAGACTCTGTTATAATAATTTGACAATAGTTGCTGTTTTCAGTTTTAGTAGGCAAGTAACTAGGTTAGACTAAAACTAAAAATGTGTTCCCTTGGGTGGTGGTTCAAATGTCTGTTTAAATGTTTCATATTCTTGGCTGCTTTGAGTCTTTCCCACACAGATGTGCTTCAAGGATCAGCAGACACTTGGGCTGGGCAGAATATATTATATATGTAGAATGAATCTCTCTCTGTTTCACTTTCCCATTTCCAGGATTCTATCCTCACCTGGAAGCATTCTGGTTGCCCCAAACTCTGTCTCCTAGTTCTTTGTGCCAGCAAACCTGTTGGTTCCTTTTTGAGTTTTACTTGTTTTACAAACAATGCCGACTGTGGCCTTAATTAAAAGTGAAAGCTATATCAAAGAGAAGCTTATCCTGTGTACTTAAGTTCTTCCAGGTGTTGAGTATACTCTAGATCTGCCTGCTGTCATCCTATCTTTAGTGCCTTCAAATAGTTGCCCTTTGTGTTTTTTTCCAGATTTTGTAGTAGTTATCTTCAGGAAGGTTGATCTATTAGGGACTTACTCAGTGACATTCAAAGCAGAATTTCTGTAGCCCCCCCCCCCCAAAAAAAAGAAGCAGGGTTTATACTTGCCTTTACTTTTATGGAAGCTTTAACCCCATTATTTAAATAGAATATTTTTATGTAATAATGCCCTGTAATTACTACTTAATCATTGATTAAGTTGGAAATTAATGCTGGAAACAGGAAATTACAAGACTATTTTTAAAAGAAAATTTAATTTACTAAACTATAAATTATTGGAAAGTTTGAAAGGGTCAAGAGCCTGTTATTGGAATTATCAATTAAACAACACAGGACTTAGGGCACCTGGGTGCCTCCATTAGTTGAGTGGCTGCTTTGCCTTAAGTCCTGATCTCAGAGTCCTGGGATTGAGCCCCATGTCAGGCTCCCTGCTCAGTGGGGAGTCTGCTTCTCCCTCTCCATCTACTGCTTCCCTGCTTGTGCTCTCTCTCTCTCTCTCTCTCTCAAATAACTAAATAAAATCTTTTAAGAAAAAAATAATAGCTGAAATCTGTAGCTGTCATATTTTTACCGATTTCTCTCAATAATTCAGTTTCTGGGAGCAGAAACTGAGTCTAATTCCTACAATATACTCAGATTCTTACTATTTTGTTTCTCTATACAGGCAGTATAAAAGAAAGATGACCTCAGTTTTGTTTCCCATTTTCAGGGCTATGAAGAAAACCCCATGTAGAGGGTGAAACTGAGAGACAAGAGAGGAGAGCTGGGAAAACAGACTGAGATCTGATGATATTGTGGTCTAATGACCTTATGATCTGCTGATATTGGTCCCATGACACCATGGCCTGATGACATCATGGTCGGATGACATCACCATCTGTGACTCACAGTTTGTCTGCAGCTAATATCTTGATATGCTGCTGTATGCTCAGATTCAGGGATGATGGATTCCTCTTCTTTTGTATGTACTGAATCCAATATAAGTTGGATTTTTTTTCCATTTTCAGCAGTGCAATAAGACATAATTTAGCTAGAAAATCATTACAAATGTTTCAGTTGAGATACAAATCCTACCCCCTCCACCCTTGGTACAGGGTTGAGTAAAAAGTCCTGTGAAGTCAACTGCACAGTGTTCCACCTTCTATTCTATCTAGGAGGAATCTTGATTAGATTCCATATATAGCTGTGTAGACTGACTCTCAGCCTTTTTAACTGCATCACTAAGAATGGAGGTTTAAGACTTTATCTCCATTTTTATCCTGTTGTTTGAATAAAGCCAGCTTGTGGAGAAAGAAATCTAGCACAAAGAGTGAAGCTAAGTCAAGTAAAAGAGAGAAAGAGGAAAATATTTATTCATTAAACATTCATTTACTTAACAAAGAATTATTGAATATTTGTTATGTATCAGCCAATATCCTAGAGATGGGGCTTATACATTTAGCAAAATGGGAAGAAAGATACCCCATGGAGTTGGAAAACAAATATGTAGAGGAAAAAAATAATCATAACTATACAAAACATTGTGAGGCATGTTAGAGAGAAATAAATTATGGATGAAGACACTTCTCGGAGGTTGATCTCTGAGTCAGGACTCAGCATAATGATGTAATTCAAATTCCTGAATTGAGCACATCTGATCAGATTTGTCCAGAACTGTTTAAGCTAACCAATTCCCTTTTCTTATGATGAATAGCACCATACTTCTTTCACTTGGAAAGCAAAGTGCTAACATAACAGTCTCCTTTTTATAATATAACCTGAACCAATAGAATATCTATATATCTTATATAGGTAAATCGTACAGATGTGTCAGGTAGATAAATGATAAATAGATGATGATGATGATGATAGATGATAGATAGATAGATAGATAGATAGATAGATAGATAGATAGATTAGATAGATATTATAAGGATTAGGGTCAAGTAAATATGGAAGCTGACAAGCCCCAAGATCTTTAGCTGGCAGATTGAAAATTGAAGGCTAATGTCCTACCTCCAACACAGGCTGAGAGAGAGAGAGAAATCTCTCCTACTCAGCCTTTTTGGTCTACTCAGACCTTCACCCAGTTGGATGAGACCCACCCACATAGGGGAGTGCAATCTGCTTTTCTCAGTCTATTAATTTAAATGTTAATCTCATCCAGAAAACTCTCAGGCACACCCAGAATAATATACAACCAAATACCTGGGCACCACATGACCCAGTCAAGTTTATATGAAAAAAAAATCCACCATCATATCTTATTAGTGTTTATATTAAATAGTAACTTTAAAGTTTAAGTATCCTCTTATAGCCACTTTCATTATATCAAATACAAAAATTTCTTTTTCCATTCAAAACTGCTTATAATTTTATGTATTAGAAATTTTTGTTTTCATTTTTAGCTCAGAGATGCCATATCTTAAAAAAGTTTTTTTTAAAGAGTTTATTTATTTATTCATGGGAGACACAGAGAGAGACAGAGACACAGGCAGAGGGAGAACAGACTCCCTGTGGGGAGCTCAATGTGGGATTCATCCTGGGACTCCGGGGTCATGCCCTGAGCTAAAGGCAGGTGCTCAACCACTGAGCCATCCGGCATCCCTTAAAAAGATTTTAAATTGTACCTTTGATATGAACTTCCTTCTTTTTCTTCACCTAATATATTTTTTCTTTTACTTTAATGCAAAGCAATATTGTTTGTTTCTTCTCTTCTTCACTCTCCGGGGCAGAGAGAAGAACAATGGAAATGAAGATTCTTGACCACTTTCATCTCATAGAATCCTAAAGAATGTAAATATAGAAATTAGAATTAATTTCCTATAGCAATTGCTGGAAAATACAACTAGAACCTCTGCTTCATATGTTCACATTGTTCATACTTGGGATTGGCGCCCAATTACCACGTTTCCATGGCCAAGAAAGCCACCCTTACAGCCGTGTGGACCTGCTGCTTTGGGGATGATACATAGCATTTACAAGCAAAACTTTATTTGACACAAAGTTCCTCAATTTGAGTTTAGTTTATATACTTTTCTCTGAATGTGCAATTAAATGACCAGGGATACTTCTTTGCTTGCATGAATGAACTGTATTAAAATATTTGCGACGGCATTATGATCCATCTAAGTTTACTGAAAACCTGAGTTTAAACTCTAATTTTTTAAAGAAATGGCGGGGATCCCTGGGTGGCTCAGCAGTTTAGTGCCTGCCTTTGGCCCAGGGCGCGATCCTGGAGTCCCGGGATCAAGTCTCACATCGGGCTCCCGGCATGGAGCCTGCTTCTCCCTCTGCCTGTGTCTCTCCCTCTCTCTCTCTCTTTCTCTATGTCTATCATAAATAAATAAATAAATATATATTTTTTAAAGGCTATTTTTAACTTCCTAGAAAGTATCTTCCACTGCCTGAGAAGGAAATAAGAGGCAGGTCCTAAGTCCATACTTGTGTCAAAATGTGACTCTAAAAATATGACTGTCTACAGTATTTTTTTTTTTTTAAGATTTCTTCCTGCTTCGAAACCTTAGGGGTCTTTGAACGGGTGCTGTGCAGCAGCGAGGCTGAGGAAGTTTCCCTGGGAGGAAATATTTATTCAGGAAGATGCACTGAACGGTTGAGGTGTCTTAGAAACCCCAGGATCCAGGAGCTTTTCGGCAGGACTCACGTGCACATCTGACACTTGCTGGAAGCAGCAGGAGCTACCGTCAGATCTCGCTGGCAGCCTCTGAATGTGATAGGACTCAAAGAAAAAAACTCTTGAGTGAGGAATGAGCTCATTTGGGAGTTTCTGCTGCTCGGCAGGCAGCTGCTGGTGACTGCCAATAGGAACAGCTCTGCCTGGAGCCACCCTGGGGCCTGCAGCAGACAGCCCTGTGGGGATGGACCTTGCTGACAAGTACCCTGAATCCTCTCTCACATCCCGGTGTGAGTCACCCACGACTCATGAGAGAAGGTACAGAGGGTGGGATTTTTGTATTATTTATATTATATTATATTATATTATATTATATTATATTATATTATAATTTCTTTTTTTTTTTTTTATATTATAATTTCAGTGAAGAGGAAGCATAACAATTTCCAGCAAACTTGCAGTTCTGGAAACTGTGTTGGCTGAGTCCAGCAATAGAGGAGTGTGACTTTGATTCCCCTTCCCCAATGCAGCAGAGGGGAGCAGTGGCACACAAACGCAGAACGGGCACTTTGTTGGTTTTTCTCCAATGTCGCAGCCATTCTCCTCTGTCTTGGGTCAGGCTGTCAGAGAACTGCAGGGATGAACGAGGATCACTGGAGGACTCCTCAGGCCATGCTGGGTATTACCCATGGGTTTTCATCCTAATCCCCACTCTTGGAGGAGACACTGGTTAGAGATCTTGACATCTGTAGGAAGCCAGAGAAAAGCAGTGTCAGGTCTGTGACCTGCAAACACTCCACCCTTCCGTCAGTCCTCAAATCTGCTCTTCACTGCGGTTCTGTGAGGTCTCAGCTCTGCCTGCTAAAACATCATATGTTTCCCCTTCCCTCACACTATGCTTCCATGCCCTTTCCTCAGTGCAGAATTTGTGGGGTGCAGGTGAACCTTGACTAACAGGGAGAGCTTTGTTTCTTCTTTTGCAAGGACAGAATAAGACTTGATTTGTCCTGGGGAAGCCCAGGGAAAGAAAGGGCTTCTTCCTTTCCTGCCAGGCCTCGGAAGAGATGGCCCCGTGTCACCTCCTCCAGTATGGGTTTTGACATTCACCTAGCTTTCCTTAATCAGCAACAGCTTTCAGCTCCTAATGAGCTACCAGGCACCCTGGGACTAATTGCCAACTAATTGCCGACACCAGTTTTTTCCCTGTTCCATTTTTATCCAATTGGACCTGTGAGATTTGAGGTCCATGGTGTTTCCTGCGTCCTCTCTCCTCATTGAAAAGATTGGAACTGTGCCAAAAATAATATTGCAATAATGGCTCCCTGGTGTTTTGGAAAGTATAAATATATACCAGCATGTTGGCACCATAGCTAATAAGAAACCAAAGAAAAGTTTTTCAATGATGCTTGAGGGGATACTTCTCACAATTCTCAGCGGAGGAAGTAGGAATCCACAGTTTGGGGCATTGGGATGTCAGTCTGAGAAAGGAATAGAACAAGGCATTTCAGGACAGAAACGATTGTGTAGTAACATTAATATTTTAGTCTCATTTGATTAGAGGATCTCTGGGTGTCACTGGATTCTAATAGCCGCATGCTGAGGGAACAAAGAGGAGTAGCCCCTGTTGGGTAATTCTATGTGAGAAATTATTGAAATTTTATTACTGAAAAATATTCTATGTGAGAAAATATTAACTGAAGAAATTATTGAAATTTTATTACTGAAAAATATTCTATGTGAGAAAATATTAACTGAAGAAATTATTGAAATTTTATTACTGAAAAATATTCTATGTGAGAAAATAACACTGAAGATAGTTTTTAGGTCCTCTAGACAAGTGCCAGTCACAAATGATGATTTTAGAAATGTTCTGATGATTCCATGAGCTCTAGCCTTGTTAGTGACGTTACAAAGAGCATGTGAGGAGAGCAAGGCACTCATGTATATGGCAGCTTAAAAAATGGAGGCTAGTACATGCCTCTGGGAAGGCAGATAAATAAAATAAAATAGGGCATCGCCAACTGAACTGTAACAGGCACAGAGATGGCTTCAAACCAATGCCACAAAGTATGTTTCCTAGAGCCCATGGAATAGGCTCCTTCTTATCCACCATCCCTGAAAGACTGGCCCCTTTGGGAAGTCTTCCCTGGATAATTGAAAAAGAAAGAGAACATCTAACAAGTTCTCATCTAACACTTCCTAAGACTCTCTGTCAAGAGTGAGCTTCCCACATTTAGTTCATTAAACGTCCATTCTCAAATGCCACATGAAACTGTTACCTGGTGAGCGCGATATACCAGAAAAGTCTAACAGGTGACAAAAGAGTAAAAGGGGTGTCTAACTGAGATGTTTTTCCTTATAGACAGACCCCCTGCTGTCTTTGGACCTCACTATCCAAAAATTGTGTGCACAAAAACCTACTGCATAAGCCTTAGAGATGGGAGCTGAGGAGGTAAATGAATGACATTCCTCAGGGACGGTCCTGCTGGTCTTGTTAGCCATCAAGAGATGCATAGAGGACTGTGAAGAGCCAGAGTCAGGGAACCTAAAGGGAATGCACTCAGAGTTGGCACGAATGAAGGAACTATACCCCGGGGGTGTGGGATCAGCAGCCTGTTGGTCTCTTGAATTTTGAGCTGCATTAGCTAAGGAATTTCATTCTGTAATCCACACTGTGTTTTTATTTTCTTCCATCATTTAGTTGTTCTGGATGTTTGCTTATTGCTTATTACTTTATTAAATTCAATAAATTCAAACTTGGTTTTAATTGAATTGAGGGGAAAGCATCCGCCCATCATTTAGTGGAGAAAAATTGCAGGAGCCGAACCCCTCAATGCCAGATGTCACCAACACAGCAGCGAGTTCTGTTGGAAATCCAGGGAAAATGTGCAGAGATATAATGGCTCATACTGAGGAAAGGTCTCATGGATTGGACAGATTTCTGTCTGAAGTTTAAAACTACAATTAGGGGATCCCTGGGTGGCTCAGCGGTTTAGCACCTGCCTTTGGCCCAGGGCACGATCCTGGAGTCTCGGGATCGAGTCCCATATCGGGCTCCTTGTGTGGAGCCTGCTTCTCCCTCTGCCTGTGTCCCTGCCTCTCTCTCTCCTCTCTATGTTTATCATAAATAAATAAATAAATCTTAAAACCACAATTACAGCAGAACTCTAAACCACGTTGCTTTTCCTGGCAGAGTGGTATGCAGGTGGGAAAACCAACGACCAGCTTGATTGTGAGTACCTAGATGGTTCTAGAACTACTTCAGGGCACTAAGTCTCCCTCTAACTTCCCCCTCTCCAGTGGGCCAAACAGGTTGTGGGATTCAATCAGAAGATAAACTGACATCAACACATTATTTTTTTTAATATTTTATTTATTTACTCATGAGAGACACACACACAGAGAGAGAGAGAGGCAGGCAGAGGGAGAAGCAGGCTCCATGCAGGGAGCCCAACGTGGGACTTGATCCCGGGACCCCAGGATCATATCCTGGGCCGAAGGCAGGTGCTAAACCACTGAGCCACCTGGGCTGCCCAACACATTATTATTATTATCACTAAAAATATGCACAAATAAGAGTTGGGTTTGAATGTTGGTTCAATAGTTTTGTAGAAATGAACTTACAGGGTTAAAAAGAAAATCGTAGTTGGAAATACACTGAACACACATCCAGAAGGTAATGTCAGGAGAAGTAGCCACCACTTCCAGAAGATTCAACAACATGGGGAGCAGAAGCTGACATCTACTGACAGTCTACCATGAGCATGTGCTGTGCCACGTGCTTTAACTTCTATAAGGAACTGGGGATGGAGGCGCTGTTAGCATCTTTACGTTACAGATGGGAATGTGGACACAAGGAGGACCACGCAGATGCAGAGCTGAGTAGAGCTGAGATTGTCACACGGGAACTCTGCAGATATTTCCATTCCCTAACTGCTATTCAAAATAGGCAGCGTGAAAAAATTACCTAGACTTCAGCACTATAAGGGACGCAGGTACGTCACTGGAAGTAGGTGTACTCTGAGTTTTGAAACAGCTCCAGAAAGTGACAGGATTGACAGGTCATTCCCTGCGAGCATTTGCCTTTCCTCTTCTTTTGGTTGTTTCTCGATCGTAGTGGGATGAACTACCTGCATCTTTCAGGGTAAATAAATAGCCTGTTCATTCATTCCTGTTCTCTGTAGGTCAGTCTTGACCTACAACCAAGCTAATTTCTCCCTCCTCCGTCACAGTGTTCCTATTGCTGGGGTTCTCCAACCTTGGAGAAATCCAGCTCGTCCCCTTCGTCGTGTTTCTCTGCTTGTATCTGATTATTCTGAAGGGGAACATCACGTTGTCATTGTCATACGCCTGGATGGCAGTCTCCAAGGACCTATGTACTTCTTCCTGGGGATCCTCTCCATCTCTGAGACATGCTACTTCTTTTTCATCCTGCCCAAGATGCTCATAAATCTGTTGTCTCTGCTCAGAACAATCTCATTTATTAACTGTGCCACTCAGATCTTGTTCTTCCTCGGTTTTGCTGTCACTGATTACATGCTGCTCAGGGTCATGGGTTATGACCACTCTGCTGCCACTTGTCATCCACTTCGGTACCCTACCCTAATGAGCTGGCAGGTATGTGGACAACTGGCAGCCACCTGTGCTGTGATTGTTTTTTTTTTATCCTCATTGACAGGCTCCCGCTTAGTCTTTGAACTCCTTTTTGTGGCCCCAATAAAATCAACCACTACTTCTGTGACATCTCCTGGCTTGCCTGTATTGAAACCTATGTCAATGAGCTGGTCATCTTCATTGGTGGAGTTCTAGCCCTCGTGGTCCCCCTGACTTACATCTGCATCTCTTACTGCTCCATTGTCCATACCATCCTGAAGATCTCACCCTGATGGCAAGCAGAAAGCCTTCTCCACCTGTGTCTCCCACCGCACTGTGGTCATCGTCCACAATGGCTGTGCCTCCTCTGTCTACCTGCGGCCCTCAGCTGAGTTCTCATCTAACAAAGTCAGGCTTGTGACAATGACCTATACAGTTGTGACTCCATTATTGAGCCCAATGGTTTATAGCCTCAGGAACAAAGATGCCCAGATGGCCATTCAGAAAGTGATTGGCAGAGGAGGATTTTATCCTAAAGCTCTGTGATGAGAATACTTTGCATCCCTGAAAACCTCCTTTCTTGAGGACATAGTGGCAATTATAGAGCTGATGACACTGTCTTCTTCCATTTGCACAGCATAGCGTAACTTCCCAGTGCAAGCTTCCCCAAGGTATTATTTTGGAGAGCATTGTGGAGAGCAGCCGTGAATTTGGGCTGGTTGTTAATCAGGTACAAATCTCAAATACTTTTAAAGTTGCACAAGTAAGTATTTTGACTTTTCAGAACACTTAATTAAGAATGATTTTGTTCCATTCCAGGAAGGATAGGTAGCACGTTGGGAAAGGTAATTCAGTTTAGATGGTTCAGCCATCACAGCTTCTTGGAGATTTAGGAAGATCTTAGTAGGGCCCTTCACAAAAACTGTGGGTAAAATGGAATAAATCTAACTTAAAATTATTACTAAAATGATGAGCCATCCATTGTTGCAAAGGATCCAAGGCCATCACTCTCATGCACTATCAATACAGAGCCCCACCTCCAGTATCCCAGCCTCTGACTGACTACTCACTAGGGGCCCAGACACTATTAAATATCCCAATGTGCTATTGAGTCCCAGCTTTGTGTCTCTTCCTCCTTTTGGCCCTAGTTATTATCTCTGGAGATGCATGTCTCATATCTAATATTTAACTTACGCAGCAGCAATTCAAACCTTTGAAGAGGATAAAGCACTTCCCTTTGCAGGACCTTTAACTCCCCTGATGACTCGTTTGAACTTTATGATAACTAGGAGTCCACAGACCCCTCAAAATCTTGGTTATCATTCTCTGGATTATTCTCAATATATTCCCCATTTTGTTAATAGTATTCTTCCAATGACTCATCAGGAAATGGGTGCAACATTCCAGGTGACAGGGCAGTCATCTGCCTTGTGCTGGAAGTCAATTTTAGGTCAGTACAGCTTAGATTTTTTTTCCCCCTCACTTTTCCTGGTAATTTCTGTCAATTGTGTGTTCTCCTGTGACTTCGATGTCTTTTTTTTTTTTTTTTTTTCAGAATCGATGTCTTTTAGACTAAAGGATTTCATGTTGTGCATCCACAGTCCTATCCTTACAAAGCCTTTTTTCATTGGTTTAGTTTAGTTGTATTATCCTCTAAAGAAACCTAATACTTTGTATTTTCTCCTTAAATCTCTGCATTTGACTTTAGGCCAGAATATCCAGATCTTTTCATAGTTCATTTTGTGGGACCCAGGAACTCTAACAAAAATCCCCTACCCCTAGACAAGCAGAGCAGGACTAACTCCATTCTGTGCTACACCCGCCCTCTCATGTAAAACCCCCCACACGACCTGCCTATTGCTTAAGATACTCCCTCACCCTAGTCTAACTACTAAGCACAGTCTTATCGGAAACCAACCCACATAGGAATGCGGAACCTCTAACCACCAAAAAAAAAAAAAAAAAAAGTAAACCCCGTCTTTTGCCCGCCAAACCTGCGAGCCAATTCTAACCAGAATGATAAGCTAGTTCAAATGGTTGCTATAGGGTAAATTGTGATTCAGTTGGCCACCTGCATGTGGACTGACATGACTGTGCAACTTTCTATGTGTGCTACAATCTCATTGGCCACTGGCTCCTATAACACTGCTGTGCTTCTTAGTCTCGGGGTCCAAGTCCCTGCTCCGCTGTATGGCATATACGGACCCAAGCTTGAGCTTGTAAATAAACCCTCACGTACTTGCATCGGTGTCGGCTCCTTGGTGGTTTCTCGGATTCGCAATCTTGGGCACAACAATTTATAACATCGAGCCTACTGGTTATGTCCCTTGTCACTGCATTCTGTTCCTTCTTCCAGAGCTGAAGGGACAGGGAACACAACCGTAGCAGACTGAAACGCCCTGTTCCTCTGGCCACCGACTTTACAAAGGTACCTGCCCCACAATTATTCTAATATTTTTTCCACTCCTGTTCGAGTACAAGGCATCTCCTTCAGGGTTGTCAAATATCAGTCCTTTTCTTATTCCTTGCATTTTGTCTATTCCCTATGTATTGGTGCTCTCCGAATCCCTTTCTATGTAATTAGGGCTTTCTCCCTATCCTGGACAAACAGGGTTCAGGATCTGACATTATGTAAATGGACACAAAGTAGGAGTGTGTCTATGTTTTTCAGATTGGATGCTTTCAGCACAGTGATGCCAAAGCACACACACTTTCCCAAATGTTGATATAAAGAGAAGTTGGAGCAGCACCAAGGAACCCAGACAACTGATCCCAGAGAAAGACTTTTTCATTTCCCCTTGATTTGTGGAGTTTTAGGCAGGAAAGGCAGCCTCAGAATAGATATTGGAAAATGAGGGGAGGAATCAACATGCTGATATCAATGCAATAAATTAATACACCAGCTTTCAAACTCTATCCATGATTTATCCTTCCTTCAAATATTTACTAAGCGCCTGCCATGTGGGGGAAGATGCAAAGGTAAAAGAAATAGCACTCCTCTTTTCAAAATATTAAATCTGCACTTTCTCCCTCAAACACCTCACACAGACAAGGATGGTGGTTCTATCTCATTAAATAAAAGATTTTGATTATGATATTTATATACATTGTAAGTGGCACTCTCTTTTTTTTTCTTTTGGCTCCTCTTCCTACACATTTTTATATTAAAATATATGTGTTTATATATATACCAACATTACATATACATGTATATATACATGTACATTATATATATGTGTGTGTGTGTACGTATATATATATATATATACACACACACACACACACAAAACCTTGAGTAACTTAATGAATATCAATAAAGTAAGTAACAACTCTTGTTCCTACCAAGATGGGTTAGTAGAAATTGGATGAGTACTGGGTGTTATTCTATATGTTGACAAATTAAACACCAATAAAAGATAAATTTATAAAAAAAAAAAGAAATTGGAGTTGAACCCACACCTTAAAAAATTAAATATTAGGAAAAATATACAAAACAGCAGTTTTCAGGGCACCTGGGTGGTTCAGTGGTTGAGCATCTGCCTTTGGCTCAGGTGAGGGTCCTGGGATAAAGTCCTGCATCAGGGTTCCCACGGGGAGCCTGCTTCTCCCTCTGCCTGTGTCTCTGCTTCTCTCTCTCTCTCTGTGTGTGTCTCTCATGAACAAATAAATAAAATCTTTAAAACCAAAAATAAAACAGTAGTTTTCAGACATTGGACAACAGGCAGCATAAGGTCCCCCAGAGAAGAGACCAGACAGATGTATAACATTTCCATTATCATAGAAAGTTGCCTTAAAACAAACACTGGTAAGCCAAAAATGAGGTAAAATGGAATTGCTGGAATATATTCAGTTACTTTAAAAAGACAGTAAAAATGGGATAAAAATGTAAGACCAGAGATTATCCAATTGGATAAGAGAAGATCTACTTATATACAATCTCTAAGGTGACTACTTTGATTATGAGCAACAAGTAAGTTGAAGATAAAAAGAAAAAAAAACCATACCATGACACCCAAATGAAATATAAGCAGAAGTGACTGTACAAATATCAGCTAATAAAGTTAACCTTAGAACAAGGGACATTCCTTGAGACAAAGGATGTAATTTCAGAATAGTAAAGAATTCAATCCAGCAAAAAAACATGTGAATCCCAAATGTATATGCATACAATCACAAAAATTGAAAATTCATTAAGTAAAACACTGATAAAAAATAATGAGAAACAGATGAACACATAGTTATCATTGAGGAGTTCAACACTTTAGTCTCAGTAACTGAAAGAATAAGGATACCTAAAGTAGGGATATAAAATGACTAGGATATACCAAATATGTAGCTATAAAATATATAAGGATATAATATGATCAATGTAATATAATATATAACGATAAAATAAAAATGTAGAAGATTTTAGCAATACTCTTAACCAATATGATCTAATTGATATTTTTGGCATGTTCCATCCCAAAAAAGAATGCACATTCTTTTAAAATGTGCAAGGAATAGTTACCAAGATAGACCACATACATAGCCATGAACAAGTCTCGGAATATTTTGTAAGATTTAATTAATATGTAAAGATATGTTCTCTGGTTACAATTAAGTTAAAACTAAAAAACACAAAGATATCTAGAACATATCAATCAGATTATTTACACTTAAATTACTCCTAAATAGCTGATAGGCCAAAGGGGGGAAAATCACAAAAGAAATTAAAATTATTTTAAACTGAATAAAATGAAAACATGAAATATCGAAATTATTTGGGGGCAATTAGAACAGGGTTTAGGGGGAAATGTATAGCATTAAATGCTTATAATACAAAAAAAGAGATCCAAATATATAGGCTAAACTTCTGTATTAAGAAACAAGAAAAAAGAACTAATTCTAGTAAGTCAAGCAAAAGAAAGGATATTATGTATGTTCTTCACATGATAAAATAGTAAATAGAAAATCAACAAAACCAATAAAATCAAAGAAATTTTATTGAAAAAAATTTAAAAATTGATAAATCTCTAGGGAAACTGATCAAGATAAAAGCGAGAAGACACAAATTATCAATATTAAGCAATAAGCAAAAGCTACCTTACATGCACTGTAGATATTTATTTATATTTTTATTTATTTATTCATGAGAGACACAGAGAGACAGAGACACGGACAGAGGGAGAAGCAGGCTCCCTGCAGGGAGCTCGATGTGGTACTCGATCCCAGGACCTCGGGGTCATGCCCTGGGCTGAAGGCAGAGGCTCAACCACTGAGCCCCCCAGGCCTCCCTACTGTAGACATTTAAAGAAATATCATGGATAACTTTATGCTAATAAATCTGACAAAATAAATGTCATATTACATGAAAAACATAGTTTCAAAGCTCACTCAAGAATAAACCAATAACCTGAATATTCCTAAATCTTATTAATAACAGGTTTTATAGTTTAAAACTTTTTACAAATGAATGTCCCAGTCCAGATTAGTTCAGCAGTTAATTTTAACTAAATATTTAAGGAGAAAGTGGTATGAATACACACTTTCTGCACACTTTCTTATGGACTGTTTGTGGTCCCTCAGACTCCTATGTGGAAGCCCCTGACATGTATCTGGACATGGCCCTTCATGCAGATCAGTAAGGCTGAAGGTGGTTATGTTCTCTCTCCACCACGTGAGCACACAAGAGGGAGCCCATCTGCAGGCCTGGATGAGTCCTCATCAGGAACTGGATTAGCAGGGATCTGGATCTGGGGCTTTGAGCCTCCAAAACGATGAAAAAACCAAAAGGCTCTTCAAAACACCCTTTTAAGAAAATGAAAGGCCAGCCACCAAGTGGGAGAATGTATTAGCAAAACATGTATCTGAGAAATAGTTGCATCTGAGTATAAGAAATAATTGCATCAGGGGATCCCTGGCTCAGCAGTGGCTCAGCAGTTTAGCGCCTGCCTTTGGCCCAGGGCACGATCCCGGAGTCCCAGGATCGAATCCCAGTTGGGCTCCCAGCATGGAGCCCGCTTCTCCCTCTGCCTGTGTCTCTGCCTCTCTCTCCTCTCTCTATGACTGTCATGAATAAATAATAAAAAATAAAAATAAAAAAATAAAAATAAAATAAAGAAATAATTGCATCTTAAAGGTTATATATAATAACAAGACAAAAAAAAACACCTAGTTTAAAAGTTGGGGGAACTATTTGATCAGACACTTCCACAAGGAAGTTTTCAAAATTTCAAATAATTAAAAAAAAAAAAAAAAAAAAAAAAAAAAAAAAAAAAAAAAAATTTCAAATAATTAAATGAAAAGGTGTTCAACATTAAGGCAATAGAAGTTACAGCCCACGTGAGACCATCATATACCCTCCTAGATGACCACGTGAAAAGTTTGGCATTACCAACCATCGAAGAGGCTGTGAACATCTAGAATTCTCACACGTTATGTAGGAATATAGAAGAGTTGGGGTACTTTGGGATATTTGGCAATCTTCGTGAACTGAAGCAGAAACTTGTCCTTCTGTGTGGTGACAATACCGTAACAAGCCTCATCTCCTGAAGAGACATTAAAGTCGACAGTCACAACAAAACTGATTTTAAACATGCATAGTAGCTTTATTGATAATAGACTAGAAACAGCCTAAATGCCCATCAACTGGTGCATAGAGAAAAAAGTGTGCTCTGTCCATACGGTAGACTAGCACTCACCAGGGCCAGGTAACCCATATGCACAACAACATGGAAGGATCTTCAAGGCATGTGTGGGCTTGTAGCTGGGTGGGTCAGCAGTGGGGCCAGATGCCTGTCCTCAGGCCCCCTATGGGGCTGCAGTCTCACAGATGGCAGGGGCTCTCTTGGCGCTGCCCCGAGGGTTTTTCTTGGTGGGTTTTGTTGGTGGGGGTGACCCGAGGGGTTTTTGTTGGTGGGTTTTGTTGGTGGCAACAGCATGGGTGGAGCTAGAGGGTACACTGCTACACGGAATAAACCAGACAGAGAGAGACAGATAACATCTGTGGGGTTGAGGGTCATAGAGAAAGGGGATTAAGAGTCCACTTATTAAGATGAGCACTGAGAAATGTAGAGATTCGTTAAATAATTATGTTGTGCACCTGAAAATGACATAACACTGAATGTTAATTATACTTCAATAAAAAAAATTTTGGGATCCCTGGGATCGAATCCCACGTCGGGCTCCCGGTGCATGGAGCCTGCTTCTCCCTCTGCCTGTGTCTCTGCCCCTCTCTCTCTCTGTGTGACTATCATAAAAAAAAATAAAAATAAAAAAATAAAAAATAAAAAAAATTTTAAGAAACTTAAAGGCATTATGATAAATGAGCCCGACACAAGACTACAGATTGTGTGATTCCGTTTATATGAATTTCTAGAAAAGGCAAAGCTACAGTGAAAAAAAGCCTATCTCTCGCCAGTGGCTAGGTCTAGGGGTATGAGTAAGAGATTTAATGAAAAAAGGCACAAAGAAACTTTTGAGGTTGATGGAAATGTTCTACGTAGTGTTGGTTGTTGTTTGACAACTGTACACTTCACTTTTCCAAAATTCAGTATACTTTAAAAAGGTGAAAGTTGTTGAATGGAATTATACTTTACAAAGCTAATTTTAAAAAGCCTAACTGCAATATAAGAAGTGAAAAGTAATTGTTAATAAAATCTATGGTAGGGAAATATAGAAAAGCTTCTTTTTTCATGCTTAACATTTTGAAAACACGTGATATGCTTGGGCCACTCATTGGCTTTGAACTTTTGAATCCACAAACAAGTCACTTAAGATAAGGTGATGAGTTTATTTGGATGAACACATGCCAGTGTCTCTGGAAAAATAGACAGATGGGAGGAAGTGAGGAGGGAAGCAGGGGGGCAGGGAGAGAGCGAGCAAATCTCCAAGTCTGTAAGAGGAAAGATGAAACCGAGTTAGCAGAGAAGAAGGAAAAAGAGGTAGAACAGAAACAGAAGGGAGAGAGAGAAGAACTGGAAGGGCCAAAATGTCAAAATGGGTTCACAATTGCCATCTTCATCTTCTGTGTTCAAAACGTGTATTTAGTCAACCATCCTTTCAACAAATGTGTATTAAGCACCTACTGTGTGACAGACACAGCTGAATGCACAGATGACACGTTGGTAAAACAGACACAAATCTGTGCTCTCATGGACTTTGTGTTTTAGTGGAAGAAAAAAAATCTGTCCTCATTTCAAATAATTTTTGGAAAATGTTTAGAACTTATCTGCTGAGCTAGAAGAGGCTGCCTCTTGGGGATATGGTTCTATAGCCGCGTTCATGCATGCATGCACACACAGGGGATCGGTACTGGAGGCCGATAGATAAGCAAAGGGCTGAGTGTGGACTGTGGGGCATAGAGTCATCTCTGCACCCAGGCCTGAAGGGACTCTATAAAGTTTTTAATTCCTCAAAGCCACGTCTTCCCCGGGCCCACCTCCTTTGCAAAGTATGGTCTTCTTGAGGGCTGCCTTTACTTCACGGTTCCTCAGACAGTAGATAATGGGGTTGAGCAGGGGGACGATGACAGTGTAGAGCACAGACACCGCTTTGTTGGAGTTATAGGCGTACATGAGCTTGGGGCGGGCATAGGTGAAAAGGGTTGTAGAGTAGAAGAGGATTACAACCGTCAGGTGAGAGGCACAGGTGGAAAACGCCTTTTGGCGGCCCTGTGAAGAATGGATCCTGAGGATGGCGCTGAGAATGGTGGCGTAAGATGCCACCACTACACAAAGGGGGACGGCAATGACCATGAGGGCCAAGAAGAAGTCCACTAGCTCAGCCTGTGAGGAGTCCTCACAGGAGACATTGAGGAGCGGAGAAATATCACAAAAGTAGTGATTGATGTGGGGGGTGCCACAGTAGTGGAGTCGGGCTATGAAAACCATCTTAATCATGGCAGTCACGAGCCCACAGAGCCAGCATCCCGCAGCCAATGTACCACACAGCTGGTTGGTCATGATGACTGGATAGCGTAGAGGATTACAAATGGCTACATGGCGGTCAAAGGCCATAACAGCAAGGAGGATGTACTCCGTGCAGACAAAGGTCACAAAGAAGTACAGTTGAGTCATGCAGCCATTGAAAGAGATGGTCTTGTCATGGCTGAGGAAGTCGACCAGCATTTTGGGGCTGATGACCGTGACATACCACATCTCCAGGAAGGAGAGATTGCTCAGGAAGAAGTACATGGGTTTGTGCAACTGTCCATCACTGCGAATGGCCAGGATGATGAGAGCGTTCTCCAGCAGGGTCAGCAGGTAAGCTGCCAGGAACACAAAAAAGAGGAACAGCTGGAAGGCTGGCCGTGTTGGAAATCCCAGGAGAATGAAACGGATGGTCGCTGTATCGTTATCCACTTCCAGAACCTTGGTGATCGTCACTGGCTGTGGGCACAGACAAAATCAGTTTTGTCCAGGGCCTGAGCACCAGCCCGTGGTTACTGACATCGATAGAGCACGTGCCCAGAAAACTCAGCACAATAGAAGTTCTCCTGCCTTTTGACCTTACTTCCTTCGTTGGTGATCAGAACCATAGCTTTTGAGCAAAAAATGTACTTTAGGGAGGTTATATTTTAATTTTGTTTTTTTTTTTTTCAAATTAAGCCAAGAGAGAGAGAACACATTCAAGGTCCTACAGAAGTGAAATTGGAAACTTGTGACTCCCAGTTAGTTCTGTGCCTTTCTAGAACATCTCTGTCGGGCATAGGAGGATGGCCATCAAACCACCCTTTCGCTATAAGCAAGAAACCCAATCTACTACATATGGAAAGGAGGCAGGCGATTCAGGTGTCCATCCCCCAGGGATAATCTGTATGATTCTCGAGAAGTCTTATAAGCCCACTTACCTTTAAGGAAAGAATTCTGCTATTTTGCTTTGTTTCTTTTTTTTTTTTTTCCTTTGTAACAAGATCAGAAAGCTTGAATGAGACAATATTTGAGCAAACACACAGGGTTCATAGCACATTTGATATGAATATTCACCAGGTTCTTGGAAAGCAAAACCAAACAGATAACTTAAAAGGTAATGTTTTCTTTGATCCAATCCATTGTATGGAGTCTTGATTAGGAGTTTGGAAAAAAAAACACATCAAATCACACCTTGGTCTCATTCCAACAAAATGAGCATACGACTTCATTTTCAGAATACTAGTTCTTCTATTTTCAAGGTGGGTATAATATAATTTCATTACATCTGTAAACATCAAATGAGCTTTCGGGTTTAAATAATAGTGAAAGGGAATATAAGGGAAGGGAGAAGAAATGGGTAGGAAATATCAGAAAGGGAGACAGAACATAAAGACTCCTAACTCTGGAAAACGAACTAGGGGTGGTGGAAGGGGAGGAGGGGGGGTGGGGGTGAATGGGTGACGGGCACTGAGGAGGGCACTTGAAGGGATGAGCACCGGGTATTATTCTGTATGTCAGCAAATTGAACACCAATAAAAAATGAATTTATTATTAAAATAAATAAATAAATAAATAAATAAATAAATAAATAAATAAAATCCTGTAGACATTTGCTGTGGCCTTTCCAGGGTACCCAGCTAATTCTCCCAACAGTCTGCTCCCCCCAAAAAACAAAACAAAACAAAAAAAACCCCCAGAAAAACAAAAAAACCAGCGCAGGTCTACGTGGTGGAAATCACAGCCATGGTTAATGAGAAGGGAGGGGACTGTAGGTCCTTCCCAGGGGTATTAGATTAAAGGACACACAAGTTGCTTGAAAATAGTATCAGAAAAAAACGGAGAACTCCAGTGCCTTACGCGTTCAGTGCATTCAGTCCTGCATTCCCCTCGCCCCCCGCCCCAGGGTACAGTCTCCTTCCAGGCCAGCTGAGCATCACCCTGCACCTCCCATGCTGCATGTTTCACCCTCCCCAGACTCTCCCTGGGTCCTCTGGCCTGATTCCCCCCTCCCACACTTCTCCAGAACTGGCCTCTCTTGTTCTCTGTTTCCCAACAACCCTGCTGTGTGCAGGACACGTGGGGCACACCGGGGAAAGCGGTCTGTTTTTCCTGACCTGGACAATGGCTTCCCATGCCATGCTCTGGCCTCTTGCTACGGACACCTCGCGCTAGGACCCTACAGAAAGGCATAACGGTCACCTAGTAGTTATCCATGTTCGAGAGGAAAACAGACATGGATAAACCAAAACCACACAATGTCTAATAGTGCAAATTCAACTAATTTGTTTTCTGTTGGAACTCAGCCTTTAATTCACACCCCCCCCACACACACACACCCCAGAATGGCCCCTGCTTGCCATGGCCTAGCATTCACGAGGCAGAGTGGGGATGGTGGAGCTCACAAACAAGGCAAGGTCTGTGAACCCCGGCTTCTCTCAGCTATTTTCTTGTCTTCTCTGAGTCCGAGAGTCCAACCAGCCTGAAGCTTATTAATGAATAGTTGAGGCCCACCCTCCAGCCAGGCTTTTCCTCAGCACACCTCTGTCCTGGAAAATAGACACTTGGAATCAACCTGTTTCCAGCTACTGGGGGTGGGGGACAGGGGGGCGACATTTCTGTTTGGGAGGCACGTCTTTGATTCACCATAATAGGACACCGGTCTCCAGAACCATGCCCCTGGGCTCCTTCCCACTTGCATTTTTATATTCCAGCTAAGGGTAGGGAGGGCATTATACCCAGAAGTCCTGTCTCCCTGGAACCCATCCCAGTGTCCCCCGCAAATGGGACAATGCAATGTATTTATTGTCAGGACTTTAGCAACAGGCACTGTCATTCTCAGAGGAGATGCCTCAGACCTGAAGCTGGAAATGAAGGCAGCGCATGGAATTTAAGACTAAGAATTAGCACATACAGTGAGCGGGGGATGTTCTTACAGCTGCTGTGATCTCCTTCTTGTACTCCCCACAGGAATGTAAGTGTCCAGAGGCAGTACTGCCAGGTACATGAGCACAAGATGAGGATAGGGGGAAAAGGGAAAAGAAGGAAGTATATCGAATCATATCAAAACCATTGGACCGAGCAAGTTTTATCATTTAAGCATGGAATTAGCTTTGTTTTCCAACAGTCAAATAAAAGAGAAAAGGTCAAATTAAGTCCAATAAAAGAGGAAAAGTCAGGGCAGCCCCGGTGGCTCAGCAGTTTAGCGCTGCCTTCTGCCGGGAGTGTGATCCTGGAGACCCGGGATCGAGTCGCGCGTCGGGCTCCCTGCATGGAGCCTGCTTCTCCCTCAGTTTCTCTCTCTCTGTCTCTCTCTCTCTCTGTCTCTCATGAGTAAATAAATAAAATCTTTAAAAAAGAGGAAAAGTCAAACAAAAGAGGGAAATAATTTGAGGTGCAGTATGATCATATTTGAGCCTCGAAACCCTCCATATACATAACGCGTATATATGTGTATGTATATATACGTAGACATATAGAGGTGAATATGTAGTATGCTTTGCCAATAGTCCCACGCAATGTAAATGTAGTGAGGGGTCTAGGTCTCAAATCTCCAGAACTAGGTCATCTTAGTCTCCCATCTTGTGGCTTCCAAGGTCCTTCATTGGGTCTGTCTGACAGATAGAGGAGGAAGAGAGCAAGGCTCAGAGAGTTACAGCCTTTGCTCCAGCAGAAGTTAGGCAGCAGGTGCATCCCTGAGGATAATGTGCTGACTCTATGGCAGCATTTTCACAGCCAGTTGAGGCCTCACGTTTGCATATCACTGTACAGTATCCGAAGGAGCATTGATCCGCACGTGATCCGCACCATAGGGCATTAGCCAGGACAAACATCATGGTGCCCAGTTAACCCGGAGATGACTGTCACCAACTTCCTCTTATGGAACCACGCACGAAGAGAAGTGAAATCTTCTAAGGAGTTGTAAGTCACCAAACCTGCAGGCACCATCACCTTTGCCAGACCCTGTCCTCATTTAATGGAGAAACACACACACATACTCACGTACCTGTCTTCCACTCCCCACCCCTCCACAACACACATACTCTTTCATGTTCTCTCATTATCATTCTATTTTCTCTCTGTCTGTTCCCTAGGTCACAGTACACGTGAACTCTGCACTTTGCAAGGCATACAGGTGGGCTGATGCATTAAAGGGAGGTATCTTCAGGAGCACACATCCCTGGACAACTGTTCAGACTCAGGCTTATTTTATCTAGCATGGGTTATTACAGTAGAGTCTTAAAATGACACGACAACCTCTATTACACAATACCTCTTCCTGTGGCTTAATATACACAGGCGATAGACAGATATTGTTGAAGTGGAATGAATGCAGATGTGTACTAAGTTCATTCCCCAGCTATACCCTGTAGCTACGTCCCGCGATAAGCTCAAAGAAGACAACTAGTTTTAAATATCAATAAAACGAAAGCTCCTGAGAATCAGTGATTGACATAAAAATGATTGTCCGTCATCCCCTGGAAATACCTGAGAGTCTTTTTTCAACCCACCATTTTCCCAGGGATGTAACTTAGGGCTCTTCTCCCAGCCTCGTCAGGCATGGCCACTTTGGACTGAGAAAAGAGGAGAGACCATGTAGGACCAAGAGGAAGAAGACAATATCCCCAAGCTCAAGAGGTGCTGGTTGTGTCTCTGCTCAGCTTGAAGAAGGCACAGAATGAGCTATTTGTGCTCTGCCTGCCTCCAAGCTACTGGAGGAGCACACACCAACCCCCTCCCACCCACAGGGGACCTCTCTGCAGACACAGCCCTCAGGAAAGTATTTGGCCTTTCGCCTCACTTCCCAGAGGGGACCTGGGTGGAATACTAAGGGAAGAGTTGGCAAGCTAAATGGCTCAAGAGAGATCTTAGGCTTGACGCACATGGCCTTCCTCCCTGCCAGACTCTGGGGCAGAGGAAGGTAAGGGGAAGCCTGTGTGTGCATGTGTGTGCACGTGTATTCTCTTTCCGGAGAATGGACTCACAAGTAACAGGATCCTTTATACTTACACATTCTTATACTAGCAGATAGCGCTATAACCAAAGTCATTCAGCAGAAAGTCAGAATGGCATCCATGGACTCTTATTTGGGGGCCCAAGTATACACACACACACACACATACAAACTCCAAACACCTTAGGTGTTATGCACACAACTATCAGCTCTACACACCTACGTGACTCTCATGCATCAGGAACTCAATAGCTAAAGGGACACGTATGCATTTCAAAGAGACATACACATCCCCACGTTCATTATTACAGCATTATTCACAGTAGCCAAGACGCATAGCCAAGAAATCAACCTAAATGCTCATCAGTGGATGAATAGATGAAAAAAGACGTGCCATGAGAATTTGGCCATGAGAAAGGAGAGAATCCTGCCTTTTGAGACAACATGGATGAACCTTGAGAACATTATGCTCAGTGAGTTAAGTCAGATAAAGACAAGTACTAAACGGTATCGCTAACGTGTGGAACCTTGAAAGAAAAAGTCAAACTCATACAAAACAGATGTCAGGATGCGATTACCGGGGAGCGGGGGGAGGAGGTGGTAAGACTCACAGTGTTTAGGGTACACGCTTGAACGGAGAGCAAACAAGCCATAGTTTTCAATGTACAGTATAAGGAGTATAGACAACAATGTGGGACTATAATTATGTAATGTGATGAATATAGCTACGAAGACAATCATATTACAATATGTAAACATTATCAAATTTTAACACGTTGTACACACTTAAATCCACACAATGTCATGTCAAATCAAATGTAGTCAATAAAAAAAGAAAAACATGAGTTTTCATTGCTCTCTGTTAGCTCTGTGAGGCGAATTCCCAAGCCTCTCCAAGCACCACGTTCCTCATCTTTAAAAGGCAGTGCTAACATTAACCCAAAAGTTAATAAAACAAAATAGCATCTTTTCTTGTTATGACTGTTTACAGTCATTCCTTGGTACAAAGAAAAAAGCTGCAGTTAGAACTCTGAGTGCTTAAGGCAAAAAAGGAATTCTAAGTAGCTCTTTATTGTTTCTTGTCACAGAAGAAAAAAGTTAATTATCATATTTAAAAATATAGAGACTAAGCTTTCAGTTGAGCAAGAAAAAGCACAGAGGTTATATATTGTGATATGTCTGACTCTGGAAGCATATTCAGGATCAATAAGGCATTTAGCTTTGGAAAGGAGAAATAGAGGGATTTTTAAATGTAAAAGTTGAAGTTTACTGGAAAAATCCATATTTTTCCTTGCATTTTATCATCTTTTCTGAAAATCGTATGTTTTCTATTTCCTCTCATTATAAAAATTTTGAGGCAAATAATCACATTTTGTGTTTTCTATGCATTGTTTTAAGAATGAAAAATCACACAGCTTATGGTTTCTTCTTAAGTGTATGAGCATTTTTAGTTAATTGTGATGAATAGTGCCCCTGTTGTAAAATAAATTACATTTATTTAAAGATTCATAATGAACACAACGCCCTCCCTTGTTCCCTTTCTGTTATCCCTCTCCCGTGGAAAGTCGGCTCCAGTGAACACGTTCATAACCTAAAGAGAAAGAAATAGATCTTGGAAACTAGCCCTTTCTCTGATACGTCATTTGCAGGCAAAGTGAACACCAATAAAAAATAAATTTATTATAAAAAAAAGAAAGAAAGAAAACAAAATGAAATAAAATAAAGTGTGGTAAAATAAAAGAATATAAAACTGACTTGTAGTAGCGCCTGGGCCTGTGGGTGTAGCGTTGGGGAAATGGCCAACCTCTCTCAGGCTAACCTGTGAATTACAACTTTGAAGAGACAGTAAATCTCATGTTTCATGGAATGATGAGAGAGGAGGTGTGGGGGGAGACATCATGAGCTTAATCTGCCAACTTAGAAAAATACATTTCATTTGAATTTTTTTAAAAAACCCTAAAACAAAAAATCAATTGAAAAATTCTAAAAGAACAAAGGCAAAAATTAGATGAATATGTTATATCTGGTATATTAGGGTGAAAATAAAAGAAAGCACACATTACAGTGACTCCAACAAATGAGAATTAATTTTTATCATTTAATTAAAAAAATACTTGAGGGGCTCCTGGGTGGCTCTGTCAGTTAAGTGTCCAACTCTTGATTTCATCTCAGGTCATGATCTCGGGGCCTTGGGATCAAGCCCCGCCTCGGGCTCTGGGTTCAGCAAGGCCATCTGTGTGTGATTCCCTCTCCCTCTCCCCGGCCCCTCTGCCCACTTGCACGCACGCTGTCTCGGCATCAGCTTCCCTTAGAATAAAACAGGACAGTGACACAGCAGGCAGGCAGGGCGACACCCGGGATTTCTCTTCCGGGGAAGGAGTGCTGGAAGCCGACTCAGGAAGTAGTCTCTGGAATTCAAAGTCACAGGGCAGGGGTGAGGCCATGAGGTTCTCACACAGGGACACCTGGTCCACCTTGACTTGGAGCCCTCAAGGCCCAAAGAGCCGTCGTCTCTCCTAACAGTTCTGCAATGTCCCCGGTGTCCAGGGATCCCAACGAAAGGCACCCCAAGTCTCAAAAGTAGCCTGAAGCTGTGACTGACCCCAGAAGCTTTTAATACTGTCATTATTTTCCCAGTCCAGAGGACTTTTACTCATCGGGGCTCATTTATACCCTAGACAATGCTGCTTAGTAGCATTTACCAGGCTTCCAAGGGCCCTGAGCTAGAAAGGTAATGGAAGGGGAATTTTTTCGCAGTGTGTATGAATGTCAAGTCGTCGCATTATACGCTTTCAATTTTATTTGTCAGCTGTGTTTCGATAAAGCTGGGGGAAGAAAAGAAAGCTAATTCAAGGTGAAATTTACCTACAGAGAGAAGAGATTTTTAACACTTCACTCCCACATACATTATTTGATATTTGCAGCAAGCGTATGAGGTAGGTGATAATATTTTGATTGTAACAGGGACTTATCAGAAGTAAAACTAGGATCAAAGTGACATTTCTTGGTTTTAGGAGCAGAATTCTTCCATAAAACGCCGTGCCTTCCATAACTCTATGAAAGGAAAAGAGAACATAATGAGGGGAAGGTACACGGAGCCAATCCCAGAGATGATTCTTTAAAAGGCTATTTAGAAATTTCACGGAAATAAAGCAACTTACACTTTTAAAAGTGTCAGATTTCTTTGTTTCTGTTGTTGTTATTTCATTTTAGATTCTGGAAAACCTAAAATGATTGTTGAGCAAGTAGATTCTTTAATAAACAATCATCTTTTTCTCCCCCCAAGCCTAGTGCAGAATGAGCAGATGCATCAATTAGGGCAATTTGTATTTATGAATATTTGTTCAATATTGCTATTTTTTTTACTCTTCTACATATCCCACAACTAAAGAAACATTGGCTATGGTTCAAATGTACAGAATGTAACTCTGAGTCAGGATGTGAAAATCTCTGTAAGCAATTCAAGCAAGTTTCCAAAAATCAAAGGAACTTGGAAGAATGCCTATAATTCAGGCTTTGAGTTTGAGGCATGTCACTCACTCTACAGATGGATATCTGCATCCCGCCCCTCACTCCTTCATTCTGTCTCTTATTAAGACATTTTCTGTTATTTTGCCCCAGGAGAAAAACTTAAAATATTTAGCAAATGCTATAATCCAGGTCCCAACTAATTAAGGCAAAAGCTGCCCATATTGCTGGAGAAGATTCTGAGACCAACCTACATAAAAGCTTTCTACTGCATTTTACCTACTACTGAATTAACACTCATTATTAGGTCAACCAGCTTGGTGTCCCACTGGGAGTCAAAGAAGGAAGATGCAGATGGATATTTATCCATGTTCATTGGTAGACACACCGTTGAATATCAACACTACATCTTCTTCCTCCTTGACTTGCAGTGGGTGTGAGACTTGTACAGACTATCGATTAGGTGACATGAGTTTCAGTTCTTGGGGTATAATGTGCTTCTGTGATTTCTCATGGAAATGGGATTTGAGAATTTGGACCTTGAAAACTGCTGCAATAAAGCCTATATCACTTTGACATATCGACCAGTAAATCCCCTTTCTTATATTTTCTCATTTATGAAATAAGAAGTTGGTCTAGAGTAGGGAATTTCAAACGGGCTATGAAACAAGAGTTGCTAAGACGTTGGAATTGTACATGGTGGAGTTGCAACCTAGAGGTGCTCTACCAGACTCTCTACAATTTGAGGGCAGCAGGGTGGGGGGTTGAATTTGTGTCTTACTAAACCCCCGGGAGAGTCTTATGCAGCTAATTCAACCATAGTTTGGAAACCCTGTACAAGACTAATGATTCGTAAACTTTTGTATCAGGAGATTCCCAGATACTATCTAACAAAACTGCATACTAATTGATCAGTGTTCTCTCTGAGCCTATTTTATGATTCCTTGAGGTGGCACTATTAGGACCCTGTTCCTTCCTTAAGACCCTGAACCCTGCTAGGTTCTGCTGTACATCAGTCTGGGACATCGCTAGGATAGTGGCATCTGCCCAGAACCAACTTCCTGAGAGCATCCTTCACCTCCTTGTTCCTCAGGCAGTAGATGGCTGGATTGAGGAATGGTACAATGACCGTATAGAGCACAGAAATGATCTTGTTGTGGTTGAAGGTGTACATGGCCCGGGGCCTTGCGTAGGTGAAGAGGGTGGAGGAGTAGTAGATGACAACCACTGCCAGGTGAGAGGTACAGGTGGAAAAGGCTTTGTGACGTCCCTGGGCAGTAGGGATCCTCAGGATGGTGGCAATGATGGCAGCATATGATGAAGCCACAGCCAGTAGAGGAAGCAGGATCATCACCAGGGCCAACAGGAAGTCTACTAGTTCTGCTTGCTCCTTGTCAGAGCAGGTAAGGTTGAGTAGCGGGGAGATATCACAGAAAAAATGGTTGATGATGTTGGGCCCACAGTAGGACAGTCGGGAAATGAAAAGAAGCTTCATCATGGAGCTGAAGAAGCCACCACCCCAAGAGGAAGCAGCAAGGCGAATGGCCAGGCTGGACGGCATGAGACTAGGATAACGGAGGGGCTCACAGATGGCCAGGTAGCGGTCATAGGCCATGACTGCCAGCAGGACACATTCGGTGCAGGCTAGGGCAATGAAGAAGTAGAGCTGGGTCATGCAGCCTACATAGGAGACTCTACGGTCCTGGGTAAGAAATGCTCCCAAAAGACGAGGAACTGTGACATTGATGTACCACAGCTCCAGGAAGGACAGATGGCCAAGGAAAAAGTACATCGGGCGGTGAAGGCTTGGAGTGAGCCAGATTGTGGAAACGATGAGCGCATTCTCCAACAGTGTCAACAGGTAAATTGCAAAGAAGAGGACAAAGAGAAGTAACTGGAGGGGTGGAGAGGTTGGGAAGCCCACCAAAATAAACTCTGCTATGTGGCCTCCACTCAAATTTCCCATCATCTCCGTCCACCTGCCTACCTGAAAGGAAAGGAAGAACAAGATGCTGAGAGACAGGGGGTCCAAACTGCTAACCTCCCCACAACCCCAGGTTACAACCCTCTGAAGATGCTCTATAGTACGCTATTGAATATTAGTACAACATTTAGCTCCTTCACTTTGCTGTTTCATCTCCCACCTCAAGGGAAGAGACTTGAGGATTGTGCTCAACGATTTAGTGATCTTAACTACAG
Organism: Vulpes lagopus; assembly: GCF_018345385.1. Classification (NCBI taxonomy): domain Eukaryota; kingdom Metazoa; phylum Chordata; class Mammalia; order Carnivora; family Canidae; genus Vulpes; species Vulpes lagopus. The sequence continues at coordinate 26,069,602 of NC_054834.1, forward strand.
TGGACATTTGGTAAGTGCTTGCTGGGTGACTTCAGAACAGGTCTTAATATTTCAATTCTTGTTTTCTTAACCATAACATGCTCTTCCTTCATTTCCTGCAAAGCCGTAACCCCATAGTATTTGTTGAGTGAATGAATAAAAGAATGAGGGATAGCAAGCTGGAGCCTGAGGGCTTTTCTCTCCAGGGAACGGGGAAATAGTAGCTCAAAGACATAACTGAGCTGTAGGCTAGGAGCATGGGATAAAGAAGGGTTGGTTTGGGAAATATCCACTCACAGTTGGAGAGATAATTCAGTACAGATGAGCTAAAAAAGTTATTTTTTAAAAAAAAATTATTATTATTTTTAGAACGAGTGAGGGAGAGTGCAAGTAGGGGAGTGGGGGAGAGGAAGAGAGAGAGAGAGAGAATCCTAAGCAGGCCCCACACTCAGTTTGGAGCCCCAGTGTGGGGCTGATCTCACAACCCTGAGATCATGAACTGAACTGAAATCAAGAGTCAGATGTTCAACCTACTGAGTCACCCAGGTGCCCTATTTTTAAATGAATTAATCAATTAATTAATTATTTTGAGAGAGGCAGGATGTGTGAGGGCTAAAAGAGTCCTGCTCCAAAAAAAAAAAAAAAAAAAAGAATTATTTTCCCATTCATTTTATAGCTGTTTTGGAGCACATTTTCTGTGCCAGGATTGTCTCATGCCAGGGTTGGTGCTGTAGGTTGAAACATGGACCCCTAAACGCGCCCACACCCTGATCTCCAGAACCTGTACACTTTACATCGTCTGACAAAGTCTTTGCGGGTGTGATTAAGTTAAGGCTATGGAGATGGTAGTCTATCCTGCGTTATTCAGTTGGACCTTAAGTGTGATTGCTTGTAATTTCCTTACAAGAAAGAGGCAGAGAGCAACGTGAAGTAGACACACAGAGAAGAAGGCCCCATGGAGGTGGCACAGAGGTTGGAAGACGCCGGCCTTGAGGACTGGAAGTGGTGTGACTCTAATCTGAAGAAAGCCCGCAGCCCCCAGAGACGGGGAGCGGGTTCTCCCCAGGAGCCTCCAGAGGACGTGCAGCCTGGCGACGTCTTCACGTTGATTCCACACTGCTGCCCTCCAGAACCCACAGACAGAGTAGATCTCAACTGCTGTGCCACCAAGTGTGTGGAATTTGTGTGCAACGGTAACAGAAAGCTGATACGCCATTGAGGCACCAGGTTGGAAGAGAGCATCGCACGCCTCCCGACCTCCCTTCTGAGCCCGGCCAGCCTCCTCCTCTCACTACTGCCAGCGAGGGGCCCCTGACAAACATGGACATCTGACTTGAGATCGGGTCACGTGCCACGTATCATCAAGCTTTCTCATTTTTGGCGAAACTTAACATTTGTTTTTCTTTATGCAAACATGAAAAAACAATACACCATCGTAATGGCTGTGTGGTGACAGATGGCAGGTGCATTCGGGGTGGCCCGGCACGACCTGTAGAGAAGCTGAATCAGGGTGTTGTGCACCCAGAACTCATGCAACCCTGTGGCTCAACTCTATTCAGGTTGAAAAAAAAATTAAGACAAAAACAACCACAACAAACCCATTCCCAATCACAAACACAAAATAAGATGATAATATATCAGCTTGCATATTGTGAACTAGACATCAATTTTTTTTGGTCATACATTTAAATAATTGCACAAAACCTAATGTCCACCACATGTGAGTAATCATATTTTAAGTGAAATTATTATTTTTAAATTTTTATTTGTATTTATTTATTTTTAAGTGAAATTATTATGTTGGTCCTTTATCGGCCAGTGAAATCCTTTTTTTCTTTAATTTTTTTTTTTTTTTTGGTCAGTGAAATCTTAACATTGGTGCCACGAATACTTGTTTCAAAAATTACATGAGTGGATGAGTCATTTTAAGAAATTTTACATTATTTTTCTCACTGAACTCATAATTCAGGGTATTGTAATATATTTTTATAATTACAAGCCTTTTGTCGATTTCTCTATATCCATCTGCATGTTGTTGGTTTGTTTGTTTCTTGTACTCCGGAGGCTATAAATGTTTTGAAAAGATTTCCTATTAGCTTTTATTCTGTAATCAGCATACATTTCACCAAAACAATAAAAATATATGACATACTTCAAAAATGTTTTTTTTTTTTTTTTTTACTGGCGTATCATTTTATAATAACGCGGACTGCACTTTTTCTCAGTTCTCGTGCGCATCCGTGAAGACGACTTATCATCAGAATGAGAGCAGTTTCCCAATCCATTCCATTCTTATTTTTCATTTTGGAGATATAAACACTGAGGAAAGCAGTTCGTGGAAATAAATGACATTGATACACCACAGCTCGGGGAATGGAAGTCGTTTTGTTATAGTAATAACACTAAATTATTTGAACTTTCTATTAGTTATGTGCCAGAAATTGCAGAGTCATCTATCATGAAAATGGCTTTTATTGATCTATTAGCTGACAACTCCATCAGCTTCCCTTCAATTGTGTTGAAAGAAATAGACTGGAAACGGCAGACTTGAGAAAGGACGGGCTGCCGGCATTGGTCCTTCTGTCCCCCAGCGCCCAGCTGGCACCGCACCGACGTCCCCCCGCGTCCCTTGCGCACACTGGGTCGGTTGTGCCTTCCCTTGCCCGAGGGACAACAGGTTTTGAAAAGCAAAGGGGGAAGGAGAAGGGATACTTCGTCTAGCGGATCAGTTCTAAGAAGAGCTGATCAGACATTTGCAGCCCAGCAAATGATTCCCTGGGGTGCCCCATCCCTGCATCTCTGAGAGCCCTTTGCACCCGCCAAGAGCCCTTTTGCACCCGCCAGGACCTCTTTTGCACCCCCCAGGACCCCTTTTGCACCCACCAAGAGCCCTTTTGCACCCACCAGCAGCCCTTTTGCACCCACCAGGAACCCTTTTGCACCCGCCAGGAACACTTTTGCATCCACCAGGAGCCCTTTTGCACCTGCCAAGAGCCCTTTGCACCCACCAAGAGCCCTTTTGCAGCCACCAAGAGCCCTTTGCACCCTCCAAGAGCCCTTTGCACCTTCCAAGAGCCCTTTGCACTGATCCAAGCCCTTTTGCACCTGCCAAGAGCCCTTTTGCACCCACCAGGAGCCCTTTTGCAGGTGCCAGGAGCCCTTTTGCACCCACCAAGAGCCTTGTGCACCCACCAGGAGCCCTTTTGCAGCCTCCAGGAGCACTTTTGCAGCTGCCAGGAGCACTTTTGCATCTGCCAAGAGCTCTTTTGCACCTGCCAAGAGCCCTTTTGCAGCCGCCAGGAGCCCTTTTGCACCCTCCAGGAGCCCTTTTGCACCCGCCAAGAGCCCTTTGCACCCTCCAAGAGCCCTTTGCACCGATCAAGAGCCCTTTTGCACCTGCCAAGAGCCCTTTTGCACCCACCAGGAGCCCTTTTGCAGCTGCCAGGAGCCCTTTTGCAGCCGCCAGGAGCACTTTTACATCTGCCAAGAGCTCTTTTACACCTGCCAAGAGCCCTTTTGCACCCACCAGGAGCCCTTTTGCAGCCGCCAGGAGCACTTTGGCAGGCACCAGGAGCCCTTTTGCACCCACCACCAGCCTTTTGCACCCACCAAGAGCCCTTTTGCACACACCAGGAGCCCTTTTGCAGGCGCCAGGAGCCCTTTTGCACCCACCAAGAGCCTTTTGCACCCACCAGGAGCCCTTTTGCACCCGCCAGCGCCCGTAAGCCTGGGTCCGGGAAGTGGATTTAAGGCATCAGATGCTCTGCAAAGAGCAGGGCTGGAGGTGAGGGCCGGGGGGCCCGGGCGCTGCAAGGCCCGGCACCCGGGCACAGCCTGGGTCTGCGTAGCCCCGATCCTACCCTTTCGGATGCTCAGCTTGTCACTGAGCACAACCAGAGAGGTTTGCGGCTGCGGCACCACGAGGTTGGCTCGGGAGATAGGACATGGGTCATGCACCGGGGTGGGGCGGGTGCGGATCCCGAGGTGCTGAGACAGGTCCCCACGTGCCCCCACCACCTCTGCTTGCACAGGCCCTTCCACACGCGGTCTCCTGTCCTCCCCGACACACACGTCCAGCCCAGGCTCGGGTGCAGCTGAGCGCGTGCCTCATGCTTGCGAGCCCGCTGATGTGCTGCTCAGCATCTGCTCCCGGCCATACACATGTGACTGCCAGTAAAATAGCTGGGCTCTCAGGATGAGACGTCGGCATCACTGAGCTTTTTCTTTTTTATTTATTTATTTTTTATGTCAAGCCAATTGAACATCTGGAGAAATTCAAGAGATCTTCAGGATTATGAGGGCTCTGGGCTCCGTAGTGGGTGAGCGAGGCCCTCGCACCTGACCTGAGTGAGGCGAGAGCTTCTCGGGCAGGTTTGCTTACCTCTTGGCTTGCCTCACCTCTGCGCTCACCACCCACTCACCCTGCCTTTGGGCTTTGTCCCCGGGCTGCTTTCCTCTCCTTCTGGGCAGGTGCAGTCAGACCCAGCGGCTCTTCAAGAAAGCTGATTCTTCATGATTTTTCAAGCTGAGTCGTCCGTCCGTGGCGTGATGGCACAGAGGTGCAGCAGGTGAGCCATGAAGCAGACAGGGGCAGCAGTAGCCGGCTCTTATGCCTTCATCCTCAGGGACAGGGCCCCTCAGGACACATTGTCATGGTGACCCACCTTCCCCCCACTAGGCTGGGCCAAGCCACACGGGCCATGCTCGGCCCGGTACAACGGAAAGGCCAAGCCTGGGGGGACACGGCCCTGGAGGGAAGCAAACTGACGTCGTCGACTCCACCACCCGAGTCTTCCCACTCCGTGTCTACGTCCACAGACATAATGATGATTCAAGTTTAAGGTCCCTTTGGGGAAGGAGAACAAGAAAATAAGAAAGTTACAGATGAATTAATTGGTGTTTCAGATCGTTAAATTTTTTTGAGAAAATACTCATCAAACCTGGACCGTCTGTATTATTTGTCTGCTTCTGGGTGAGAAGAGGTGCTTCCTCTCCTGTCCATACATCAGGGGGATCCAACAGGGGAGGCGTCTTTCCCCGCTCACCCCTTTTCATGTCCCTTTGTGAATAGCCCTGGGCTAGGAGGGGGCGCAGGGGAGGCCGGGGACCAAGGGTGGGCAAGGGGATCATTTCAGACTCCAGATTCCTGGCTCAGATCGGAGTCTGCTTCTGAAAATGAGGGGTTTTCCTCGTCGCACGGCTCTGGGTTCCTGCCTGCCTTGCAGGCCCAGGGAGCTCCCGGGGCTCTCGGCCTCCTGGAGCTGCCACAGATGGGTCAGTTACCTCCCGTGCTAGGTGGTGATGTCCCCATCCCTGGCAGTGTCCAAGCAGAGGTCAAGTTGATGCAGGAAGCTAAGGTAGAAGGAAGTGTAGACACAGTTAAAGGTCCTTATAACCTGCAGCCCTTTGACACATACTTGAGGAGGGAGGAGTACGAGTCCCTCCAGGAAACTCCCAGCTGCCTTTTTTTTTTTTTTTTACATTTTTAAATTTAAATTCAATTTACCAACATATAGAATAACACCCAGTGCTCATCCCGCCAAGTGCCCCCCTCAGTGCCCATCATCCAGTCACCCCCACCACCCGCCCACCTCCCCTTCCACCACACTTAGTTCGTTTCCCAGAGTCAGGAGTCTCTCATGTTCTGTCTCCCTCTCTGATATTTCCCACTCATTTTTTCTCCTTTCCCCTTTATTCCCTTTCACTATTTTGTATATTCCCCAAGTGATTGAGACCATATAATGTTTGTCCTCCTCCGATTGACTTACTTCACTCAGCATAATCCCCTTCAGTTCCATCCACGTCGAAGCAAATGGTGGGTATTTGTCATTTCTAATGGCTGAGGAATATTCCATTGTATACATCATACCCTCCAGGTTCATCCATGTCGAAGCAAATGGTGGGTATTTGTCGTTTCTAAGGGGTAAGTATTCTTTAGCACATGAAAGTCCTATTGGAAACCCCTCTTTGTCTTTACTTCCTCCAACTCCCAGGTATGTCCTCCCTCCACATCCCCTCACCACCCCCGCAGCAGCTCTCTGCCCACAGATCCTGTCCCTTGGCTTTCATAAAACCACCATTTTGCACCAAAGACACCTCAAGAATTCTTTCTCGGCCGTGGCTCTGGACCGAATGACCCCCTGTTTACGATGCGATACTGGGAAGGGGGCGCACTGCCTGAGGAATAATTCCCCGCTCCTCCCTGCGCAACAGTAGGGCTGCAAACAGGAGTATTTTGCAAAAGATGGGATGAAGCTACAAGGATCGGGAGAAAGTCCAGCTATGTCCGCATGTGTCCAGCCTGAGCTGGGATCTTAGGTCCGTGTCCAGGCTGTAACTGTGGAAGTAATAAAGAACAACCACAGGCGTGGCAGACATAGATGTGACAGACCTACCTGTGGACTGGAATCCAGGGGGACAGCGAAGATGAACGGGCTCAGTTGGGGAATGACCCTTGGCCTTTCCAAAGAAGGAAAAAGACCAGAAATCAGCCAAGAAAGGAATCGTGAGAGCACAGTTCTGGAGGGTGAGTTGGCCAGAGGGTTTCAGGAAGGGGAGGGAGGTGGGTGAGGTGGTATTTCCGTGTCACATGTGTGCCCCGAGCACCTGGCTTCGCAGGGTCCAGGCCGCACATGGGTGCACGGCCCTGTCACCCTCACAATGAGGCTCCCTCGGGGTCCAGGACCCCTGGCCGGGCCCTTTCCAGCTTCTGGCCTGCAGATGGTTCTGTTGTTTTCCACCTGCTGGGAGGCACACGGAGTCATCAGCACACATGCAGGTCCTCTGAGGGGGGGCTCCTGAAGGCAATAGCTCAGATTTGTTCTGACCCCCACGGCTCCGCCTGAGGTGCTTCTTATTCTTTTCTTTTCTTTTTCGTTTTAGATTTTATTTATTTATTTGAGAGGAAGCACGAGGAGGAGGGTCAGAGGGGGGAGAAGCAGACTCCCCGGTGAGTGGGGAGCCCACGCAGGGCTGCATGGGGCTGTGGATCATGACCTGAGCCCAAGGCGGCGCTGCACCCAATGAGCCCCCCAGGCGCCCCTCTCCTGGGCTTCTTCCGAGATGTGGACACTGAGGCAGAGCAGTCTGGTCCGTGGACAAGGGCCCCGGGACGGAGGAACCATCTGGTCATCTCGCGTGGGTCTGTACTGGGTGCTCCCGTAGATCCCCAGGAAGCTCCGGTCCGCGTGACTGCATCGTTGTCCGCATTCACCTGTTGTATCCCAAGTGAGAAGTCGATTGTCCATCCTCGAGGCTGTGTAGACCTGTGTCAGCGGGACCCGGGCACACATAAGAAGTTGGAGAGCCTCCTGAGTTTAAGGAACTTTCTTTCTTTTTTTTTTTTTTTTTAAGATTTTATGTGTTTGTTCATGAGACAGAGAGAGAGACAGAGGGAGGCAGAGACACAGACAGAGAGAGAAGCAGGCTCCCTGCAGGGAGCCCAACATGGGACTCGATCCTGGGACCCCAGGGTCACGCCTTGGGCCGGAGGCGGTGGCTGAACCGCTGAGCCCCCCAGGCATCCCTGGAACTTTCTTTTAATTCTTATTATACTAAAAGGTTTTATTCATTCCCTGAATGGATATTAGATTTTATCCAAAAATGTTTCTTCATCAATTAAAACAATTAACATAATTAATATCCTTTATTTTGATAACATGGTAAATTATATGGATGGACTTCGAATGTGTCAATCTTGCATTTCTGGACTAAATCCAGCTCGAGTTTTACTTAAGATTTCTGCTCCTGTGCTCCTGAGTGATATTTCAAGATCTAGTGTCTACGTCGTACTGGCCCAAAAAATGAGTTGGGAAGTAATTATCCTTTTCGGTCCCATGGGAGGTTTGGGGCAAGTTTGGCATAACTTCCACTTTGAAAGTCTGACAAAATCTACTAGTGAACCTTAAGGGACCCAGAGAGTTTTGTTTGTTTGTTTGTTTATAATGTGGACTATATTAATTAAAATGCGATTTATTGAGAATTACATATCTGTTTTCCCTGTGTCAGCTTTCATATGTGCTCTATAGAAATTTTCCTACTTTATGCAAGTTCTCAAATTTATGTTCATGAAGTTTCTCACAACATTCTTTCATCTTCTATGTGGGTGTGACCTGAGAAACGCCCCAATTTTCATTCCCATCATTGTTCATTTTTTTCGATTTTTAATTTTTTTAAAATATTTTTACTTACTTATTCATGAAAGACACAGTGAGAGAGGCAGAGACCCAGGCAGAGGGAGAAGCAGGCTCCATGCAGGGAGCCAGATGTGGGATTCAATCCCGGGACCCCAGGATCATGCCCTGAGCTGAAGGCAGATGCTCAACCATTGAGCCACCAGGCGCCCCCCCCATCATTGTCTATTTATATGTCCTGCCTTTATTCATCAATCCCACCAGGGAATAATAATATATTTCTAATATCAATAAATCATATTGATTTGACTTTTTAATATAAATTATAAATATATACATATATATTTATATTCATATAAGTCATGTAAATTTTGACTTTTTAAGCCACTGTATTGTATATTTATCTAATTCATTTCTGCTCTTACCTACTCATTATTTTCTTTATAATTTTTTTGTGTTCATATAGCTATTCCCTTCCCAAATTCTTTTTTTTTTTTTTAAGATTTTATTTATTTATTCATGAGAGACACAGAGAGAGAAGCAGAGACACAGGCAGAAGGAGAAGCAGGCTCCATGCAGCGAGCCCGATGCGGGATTTGATCCGGGGACTCCAGGATTACGCCCTGGGCCAAAGGCAGGCACTAAACCATTGAGCCACCCAGGGATCCCCTCTCTTCCCAAATTATTTTTTTTTCCTTCCCAAATTCTTGAGATGAATGCTTATGCTATTAATCTTCAGCCTGTGAACCTTTTAAATATGCATTTTGTAGGCCATATATTTCCATCTGAACACTGGAAAGCTGTATCCCATGAACTTGTTGACCCGCAGTATTTCCATTTTCTCCAATTCAAATAATTTCTCTCGTATTCATAAGTTGTTTTTATTTGACTCATGATGTATTTAGAAGTGTGTTTCTTGACTTTTAAACATCTAAGTATTTTTCCAGTTCCCATTTAGTTACTTATTTCTATCTCAACACAGAATATTGAGCAGCAACTAGCGCTATCTGTCCCAGTCACTACCTTAGATATATGCAAGTTAATTAGTCCAAATTCAAGTTCAGGAACTTGAGCCTAGACTTCATCATATTATCTATACCTAGCAAGGGTGGGTAAATGGTTAGCATCGGTTTGCAAGATTTTCTGCCTTCCTTAGATTGGATAATCTGTTCTCAAGGGCAAAAGTAGAAGAAGCTCCAGTCACTGCGCCACCAGAATGGCCCCAGGGAAGAGAAGGGAGTCGCGGCAACAGGTAACCACAATGGTGTGTGTTTGTAAAATACCTCATCTGTTCTCTCATTTTCTTTATAACATCCCTGTGAGCAATATGTTCGATGTACATCAAACCCTAATACATGTCATGAGACATGTCATGTCTGTCAGTCATGAGAGGGCACAGATTTGGTTAACAATAGATGAACTTTGAGCAACGGATTCAGAAAATCCCCGAGGCTCCTGTGTTTGAATATTCCCTAAGATCACTTGCTACTTTTGTGTGAAATAACCTCCACAGTACTTCCAGCTTTTCCAGGTGATGTAAGGATTTGATGCTCTGTTTATCTGGCTTCCTTCTGCATACATCATATGTCTGCAGAAATTATTCCAAAACACCTGTCATGGTGAAAACCTTCAATATCATGACTTTTTTTTTCTTTTTTAACATTGGCTTTGGAATTCCTTCATTGAAAAGACAACGGGGGTTATTTCCAGCCCTCATCCATGGATTTTTCCAGTCCTGGGATGTACAGGAGGTTGTACTGTTGTGTTTGTTTGTTGGATCAATGTTCCAAGATATTTAATATATTCAGAAGTGAGCATCTGTCACTTCTCACAATCATGAAGAGTGTTTTTAAATACATTCAGTAATGAGGGGCTTCTAGGTGGCTCCGTCAGTTAAGCATCTGACTCTTGTTTTCAGCTCATGTCCTGATCTCAGGGTCATGAGGTTGAGCCTCAAATGGAGCTCTGTGCCCAGTGGGGAGTCTGCTTCAGATTCTCTCTCTGTCCCTCCCCAATTTGTGCTCATACTCTCTCTCTCTCTCTCTCTCTCTAATAAATAAATAAAATCTTAAAAAAAAAACCCTTCAGTAATCAATATGGCATGGGACTTACCAAATACAGGTATCAATCCAGATATGCACAAATAGACAGTTGACGATTTCTACATTGTGTATCACCAATTAGAAAAGATTTATCTCATGGGAGGCACAGCCCAATGCCTCACATCTTGACCTAGAAAAATTCCTCAGCCATCTTATCTTTAGATATTTTTAAGTGCCTCTCAGTGTTGTGGTCACAAGAGTTGTTTTCCCCTTCCACAGTGTTGCTTTTCCCCTTCCATGATGCAGGATGCCCAGAGCCTGACTACTGGCAGCCTAGTGTCTTCAGGAGCAGCCAGTAGAAGTACGAGTAGTTCAACAACTTTTTTAACAAACTGAGTAAATGTTTGTGATGGTTGAGTTCCCAGGCTCAGTCTCTGGATTCCTCTGTGCCAACTTTGGAAAATGCAAATGGCACAGGCTTCTCCTGGCATCACAGGAGCAATGCCTACTGACATCAGGAGACAGTCAGTCATGCAGCAATAATCCAAAATTATTTATTCAAGAAACTTCTCTTTCCAAGCACCTTCCTAAAGGCATTCTTCATGTCCTTATTCCTGAGGCTGAAAATGAGGGGGCTGAGGAAAGGAGTAATGACTGTATAAGGGACAGACATGAGGGTATCATCTCCCCCCGAAGTTTCTGGCTTCATATAGACAATAGCGGCAAACCCAAAGTGGATAATGACCACTGTGAGATGCGAGGCGCAGGTAGAGAAGGCCTTCTGCTTGCCCTTGGCTGATGGGATCCTGAATACAGTGGAGAGAATGAACACGTAAGTGATGATGATGAGCAGGAAGGTGCCCATCAAGCCTGACACTGAGATCATTGTCACAATGGATTCAGTGAGGTCGCTGTCTATACAGGCCAGCCTCGCCACTGTCCGCATGTGGCAGAAGAAGTGTTTGACAAGGTTGGGGCTGCAGAAGGAGCCCCTGAATATCAGTGCAGTCTCTATCAGAGAGATGAGAAAGCCTCCCCCCCAAGCAGAGGCCACAAGCTGTCCACACACCCCATTGGTCATAAGCAGTGGATATCTGAGAGGGTTGCAGATGGCCAGAAAGCGATCATATCCCATCAAGGTGAGGATGATGCAATTTGTGCCACCGAGTCCCAAGAAGAAACACATCTGCAACCCACACCCCATGACTGAGATGCTCTTGTTTTCAGTCAGCAGATCGGCCAGCATCTTGGGGATGATGGTCAGTGTGTAGCAGGTCTCGGAGAAAGAGAGGGCACCAAGGAAGAGGTACATAGGGGTATGGAGAGATCTGTCCACCCAAGTTAGACCCATGATAGCCAGGTTACCTGTGAGGGTGAGAAGGTAGAGGCAAAGGAAGACCACGAAGAGGAAAGCCTGCACATGGGGGTACACGGAAAAGCCAACAAGAATGAATTCCTTCAGGACTGTCTGGTTGACCTTCATTGTTTGCATGTCTGAAATTTGGAAGAAACAACAAATAATTATTCCATTCTCCGTTATTATTTGAAAATTACGGTGTGAATAAGACAGATGACCAGAGTTATAATTACTGCCTGATTTTTCATTTGCTTTAGCAAAACACCAGCCATATGTAGGTTATGTGCTTTCCTAACTTTTAAGTTCTCTTGTTACCCCCTTATTGAGCAACCGCTGATCACTGATCACTTATTGGATGACAGAAGATGCTTTCTGGCTTATTTTTTAAGAAGACTTTATTGGCTGGTAATATAATGGGGGAAAAAGGATTCTGACTAATATCCAGATAAAGGAAATTAAGGTGCATTAGCTGAGCTAGATTTGGTCAAACTCTGAATACTAGAAAAAACAACAACAACAACAACAAAACTACCAAGTAGTTCATACACAGAGTCAGGGTCTGACAAAGCAACTTCCACGTAAAATATTGTCTGTAAATATCTAATGAGTGAAGATTGATAATTGGTTTGTTAGTCATTTAGGGACCAAATTTGGACAATGGCCTATGATTGCAAAGAAGCCCAAAGTCACTATCTCTTCTTGGAGAAGACTGTTAGATCCTGAAATATTAAAAGAAAGTAAAGAATATGCTCCCTTCCCTCTATTCTCAGGAGAGTGAAAATAGGCTACTCCAGGACACTTCAGATTAATAGTGATTAATTAGAGTAAGTCGATGGTATTGATAAGCAGACTTTTTATGCAAACACAGTGCAGGTTGCAGGTGAAACTTTGCCCATTTTGTCAATGCCAAGCCTAGCATCTGAAAAAGATAAAATAACTAGAGATTCTGTGAATTCTTTGATAATTCTGCTTCTGATTTAATCTCAGCCTCCTCTAACTTCTACAACACTCTGCCTTTCCTTATATTTAACACCCTTATATTTATTCCCTCGGCTTTGTGCTATAGTGAGCTATGGTTATTCCTCTCCAACACATCAACATATTTAATAACTAGCATTGACAGGATCTACATTTTGGCAAATTCCTTCTAAAGATTATTGGTTTTATTCTTGACAATGAAGATGTGAAGTGCATAGGACAGCCGTGGGATGCGTACGGCAGCTGTGATTGTTTTACTGATTTTAGAAATAAGATAGCTGTGTCTATGAAGTGGCATATTTGTAGCTGGAATCCAAGTGTTTTGACTTTAATTGTATATTCTTCCCACTTATCAATGTTTCTTGCCTCAAGGAAAGAGGCCGCCGGTCATAGATTTCTGCATTTCTCACAGTGCTAATACAGAGCGTATTAAGAAAGTAATGATTCCCTATACATGCTGCATGGATAGGTTGGTTATCAAAAAAGAGTGCTGAATCTATAAAGTTTCTCCTTTACTTTGTTATTCAGCGTTGCAGAGTGTGCTGAGCATGAAGAGAAATAGACTTTCCACTCTTAATTGGATTTGGTTCAGGCTGAGATTCAGGCTTCTGTCCGCCCAATTGAGCTGCTCACTGACAGTCAAGAGGCACTAGGAAAATGATCTAAATTATAATTATATAATTTTATCATATGTACATAAATGTAAATAAAATAAATATAGTTATATAATTATAAACCTTTTTTTATGAACGGCTGCCGAAATCACCCACGGCCATATGGGCTCTCCTTAGAGATCTCCTTGATTCTTTTGTCCTCTTCTTAGACCTGGCGAGACTCGTTCTTTCTTGGCCACACGCAAAGCATGTGACTCCACTTCCCCACCACACCTTCTCCCTTCCCGTTCTCACTCTGTCTCACTGTTTGCACACCTGCTCTGTCTGAGTGATTGTCTCTCCAAAAGAAGACTTGAGCAGCTTTTGTCATCCTGCCTCCCGCTGTGTTAGGAGGGGCGGCGTCTGAACCATCCTGGGGCTCCCTTAGGAGGCATTTTAAGCGAGCCTCCTTCACGTCTAAATTTAGGTACCCACACCCACACTGGCAGCTCGTCCTTACGCTTCCCCCTGCAAACAGGCTTTGGAAGCACTCCGACCATCTCAGACGACTTTCTCCCCTCCCAGAAATACTAGGGTCCAGATGCCCTCCTGCTTATTCCGGAGCCACCGTGAACAGTTCTTGCCTCAGGAAAGGACCTCACATGCTGAAGTTTTCTAGTTCTCTTGACTCTTCACAATAACTCTGTGGGAAGAGCAATTCAGTGGGGTGCAGAACTAAAAGATGAACCAAATACCCCAAAGCGAGGTGAAGGGGAGAGTAGACTGACAACACAAGTTGTTTTTAGTACCTGGTGTTCTGCGTACAGAACTCAAGCTCGCTCTTTCTTTCTCTTTATCTATCATCTATCTATCTATCTATCTATCTATCTATCTATCTATCTATCATCTATCATCTATCTATCATCTATCTATTATCTATCTGTCTATCTATCTATCTATCTATCTATCTATCTATCTATCTATCATCTTCTATCTATTTATGTATTTATAGAATGGAAGACAGGGGTAAAGTCAGAAGGAGAGAAAAAGCCCTAAGCAGGCATCATGCTGAGTCTAGAGCCCAAGGTTGGGGGGGCGTTGCTTGATCTCCTGACCCTGAGCTCAGGAGCTGAACCTGAGACTGATGTAGGAATGAGCCAGGGGCAGATGCGGCTAGGCAGGGAAAGAGAAGGGAAAGGCCCAGGGTCAGGCTCCCATAAATCTGTGGGCTTCCCTAAATCCCAAGGACACCAAATGGCTCCGACTCAGGCTCCTACCCATCCCAAGGAAACAGAGATAAGACAGGAAAAACAGAGAAAAAAAGGAAATTAGTTTCTCTGGCTCCCAAGTGTTTGGGAGTATCTCCCTTTGATGGTTACCAGGAGATCCCAGAGACTCACCAGATCCCAAAACGGCCAAATGCCAATCCCCTGAGACAGCACAAGGAAATCTCCAGGCCGTGGGCTCCCTGGTTAGGTTCTCAATGAAAGGCCAGCCCGAAAGCCCTCGGTGGCAGTCCTGTCGGGACCCCTCTCACTTCTTCACTTAACACGCTTCTCTCGCTTCACTCGCTGTCCGGTGCCTGCGAGGCCCCAGGAGCAGGAACCACGCTGTCCTGTATCATCCGGTGTGGAAACCTGCGATCACGCCCAAAGAAGGGTAAGGCGGACTCTTGTCTTGTCGTTCCTGGGAGACCTCTTCTCGTAACAGACTGCAAAGTGGGGCACCTGTCGGCCAGTTAAAGGCAACTAGTGGGGCCGCGGGTCTTGACTCAGGGGACAGGCTTCTGGAGGAAGGGCTACCCCCCCCCCCCCCGCAAGGGACGGGACGCCGGCCTAACCCTGGTGGGCTCCGCTCTCAGTCTTTCCACTTTCCTGGTTGGCTTCTCTGCGCCCGGGGGCTTTGCCGGTGGTGGCCTGTGCCTGCCCAAAGGGAACGCTCAGGGGACCTCAGGTGTTTGACAGAAACGCTCGAAGGTCCGACGAGGACGCTTAACTGAAACTGCGCTGGGCTGGCGGCTGCGGGCCACCGGCCCGGGATGCACCAGGGGCTGCGGCTCAGGCTGGGGCCCAGGCTCAGGTGGGGACAGGCAACCCCGTCTCTGGGCCTGCCCCTGGCTTGCAGCTGGTGGCCCTGGGGTGTTGCAGACGCAGGAAGGACAAGATGGCCGAGGGGTCCCAGCCCGGGGAGTCTCCCGGAGGCAGCACAGCCTCCCGCCAAGGCCCCGGTGACCCACTTGCTTCCTTTGGCTTCTAAGGGGAGGATCACAGTGTAACTATTAACCTCGCTAAACCCTATGAGGGGAGCCAGCTTCATGGGGAAACCCAAGGGGACAAGCAGGATTAGGGGCAGCTGGGCAAGAGTGGCCGCTCCCCTGGGGACGGCGAACCCGGGTCGCCTTGGTTTACAGGACAGAGCTGAGTGGCAGGGACACCTTCGCAGTCACCTCTGCGTAGCAGGTATGGGGTAAGTGGGTCCAACCCGGGTCGCAAGCCGGGAGACAGACCAGCCTCGGCAGAGACACCTTGGATGGCATTCTGCAAAATTGGGGAAACCTGGCCGGCTGACGCTTGAGGGAAAACATCTGAAGGTTTTCTGTTCCCGGGCGTGGCCTCAGCATTACCTGGAGGCTGCAGAGGCCTGGCCTCCGGAAGGCCCTACTCCCCTAGTTGGATCTGGACTGAAAGGGGGGGCTGATGGTCCGGGGCCCCTGTGCCCGAGCCTTCTTCGCCTCAGGACAGCAGGCTGACTCCGTAGGTCTCGTGAGCCCCTCCCTCGGGGCTCCGCAAACTATCACAAGGAGCAGGTGCCCAATGACCCGCCCCCGAAGCTTCTTCCCAGGAAACACCACCTGTTAAACCCTCTTGCTCACCTCATTCAGGATTGCCTCACACCGAGAATCTCCCCCGTGAGAAAAAGGTGCACCTGCCGTACCCGTAGCTGAAATGCCCAGTGAACGTGGCCCAAGCAAGGTACACGTGCCACTGTCTCTCCAAGACTTCCAACACATCAACAGTGACCTGGGCAGGACGCAGGGAACCCTGACCAACATATCGGAGTCTTTCAAAGTATAACCCAAATGTTTGAATCAGGTTGGAGGGATGTAACGTTGATTCTTGATCAGACTTTGCTGCAGAAAGGCAAGCTGCCTTGCAGGCTGCCGAGAGCTCTGGGGACGAGCACGTGATGGCCTTGGAGGAACGACTACAGGTTGGGGAAGGGGCGTTCCCCACTGGTAACAGACGGTCCTCCGGGCGCCCCCAGATGGGACTATGCTTGTTCCCTGGGGGTCTGGAAACAGAAACATTTCCAGGCATGTGTTCTGGAAGGATTGAGGAGAACCAGGGCCAAGGCTTTCAACTATTCTAAGGTGGCCCAGGTAATTCAGGGGCCCCTAGAGCCCCCTTCTACCTTAGAGAGACTTCAATATTGCAGACCTGTCTGACCCCACATACTCCAGAGGAGGAAATAATATTAAAGGATAAGCTTGTAACTCAATCAGCTCCTGATATTTGGAGGAAATTACAAAAGATGGCGATAGGTCCCAACAACTCCCTGGATACTGCACCCCCCCCCCCCGAAGACGGCTTTTTCAGTAGAGATCAACGGGAGGGCCAGAGATATGGGAAGGAGAGATCAAATGAAAGCCATTTTTCTGGTGGCAGCCATCAAAAGGCCAAGACTTGTAGCCAACCCAAAAAACTCCTGACGCCTGTTGTAAATGTGGGCAGATTGGCCACTTCGAGGGAGAATGCCCCAAAGGCCAGCACGGCGCTGTCCTCCATGCAAAGGAGACCACAGGGAGAGTGTCTGTCCTCACAGATGTAGGACCAGGGCCCGCCTCCTTCTCAAGGGATCCAGCAGGGGATCCCTGGGTGGCGCAGCGGTTTGGCGCCTGCCTTTGGCCCAGGGCGCGATCCTGGAGACCCGGGATCGAATCCCACATCGGGCTCCCGGTGCATGGAGCCTGCTTCTCCCTCTGCCTGTATCTCTGCCTCTCTCTCTCTCACTGTGTGCCTATCATAAAATAAATAAAATTAAAAAAAAAAATTCAAGGGATCCAGCAGGATCCATGGGGCCCGGGGATCTATCTCTCTGCCCCCGTCGCACAGAAGATCATCACTACACAGGAGCCTCGGGTTATACTGGAGATAGAGGGGAAACAAAATCAATTTCCTGGGTATGGGGCTGATTGCTCTGTCCTCCCTTCCTATCCCGGTCGCCTCACTACTCCTAAGGTCACTGTCGGGGCGTCTAGGGAGAAGCCCTGACCAAATACTTTTCAGAGCCCCTCTGCTGTATCTGGGGAGAGACAAGGTCCACACATTCCCTTCTAATCATGCCTGAGAGTCCAACTGCTTTGTTAGGAAGGGACATCTTAGCTCAAACGATGACCACGGCATTAGTGGCCCCGGGACAACCTTCCTGTCTCCCTCTAACAGAGAGGAGGGGCCACCCTCAGGTACAGCCTCTGAAGGAAAAATAGGACACGGTTAGACCGCCTCCCCAGTGGTGATCCGCCTAAAGGATCCCTCCACCTTTCCCTACCAAAAGCAATATCTTCTAAAATCTGGGACTAAAAAAAGATTAGAAAGTATCATAAATAATTTAAAGGCACAGGAACTTCTAAAGCCCTGCGACAGTCCCTGCAACTCCCCTATTTTGGGAATACAAAACCCAACGGTGAATGGAGGTTAGCTCAAGACCTCCGCCTGATGAAGGGAGCAGCCACCCCACTCCAGCCTGGGGTCCCCAACCCTTATACCCTGTGGGCACAGATACCCAGTGACACTCAGTGGTTTTCAGTCCTAGAGCTTAAGGATGCCTGTTTCTGTATCCCCGTACACCCTGACTTGCAGTATCTCTTTGCTTTCCAAGCTCCAACAGGACAAAATATACAGTTAACTTGGACTGGTTTGCCCCAGGGATTTCGGGACGGTCCACATTTATCTGGTCAGGCCTTAGCAAAAGATCTTTTTGGAGTTTATCCTCCCATTAAGGTTTTGCAATATATGGACATTCTTATTGGTGGTCCCACCAACCCAATCTCTCAAGAGGAAACAAGTGCTTTACTTAACGTTTTGGCCTCTCTTTTTTGTTGTTGTTGTGGTTTATTTTTTATTTTATTTTTTTTATAAATTTATTTTTTATTGGTGTTCAATTTACCAACATATAGACTAACACCCAGTGCTCATCCCATCAAGTGCCCCCCTCAGTGCCCATCACCCAGTCACCCCCACTCCCCACCCACCTCCCTTTCCACCACCCCTAATTCGTTTCCCAGAGTTAGGAGTCTCTCAAGTTCTGTCTCCCTTTCTGATATTTCCCACTCATTTTTTCTCCTTTCCCCTTTATTCCCTTTCACTATTTTTTATATTCCCCAAATGAATGAGAACATATAATGTTTGTCCTTCTCCGATTGACTTATTTCACTCAGCATAATACCCTCCAGTTCCATCCACGTCGAAGCAAATGGTGGGTATTTGTCATTTCTAATGGCTGAGGAATATTCCATTGTATACATAGACCACATCTTCTTTATCCGTTCATCTGAAGGATAGAAGGTGTCAAGGAAAAAGGCCCAACTGTGCCAACCTCTGTAAAATACTTATGCCTGATATTATCAGAAGGCACTAGCACACTAGGAGAAAAAAGGACTAAGCCTATCTCGTCTCGTCTCTCCCTTTACCTCCACACCCTGAAACAGCTAGGTGGGTTTTTGGGAATTGCAGGATACTATAGGTTATGGATACCTGGGTTTGGAGAAATAGCTCGCCCGTTATATCACTTAATAAAGGAGTCTCAGTCTAGTGGAACCTCTATCCTACGACGGGAGCCAGAGGCCCAACAGGCCTTTTGTAAACTTAAATGAGTGTTATTAAAAGCTCCAGCTCTACATCTTCTGGTGGGAAAAGATTTTAACTTGTAAGTCACAGAAAGAAAAGGAATAGCTCTTGGAGTTGTGACCCAGACTAGGGGATCACAGCAACCGAGAGGATGCCTAAGCACGGGATTAGACATCGTGGCAAGGAGGCGGCTGGCATGTTTACGGGCTGCAGCAGCTGCTGCACATCTAATACCCGAAGCCACTAAGATAACCTTGGGGGCAGATATAACTGTTTACGCCCCTCACAATATAACAGGACAATTGGAATCGAAAGGAGGCTTCTGGCTAACTGATAGTCGCCTCTTAAAATTGGATTGGATTCTGTATACTGATGGCAGCTCCTTTGCAAAAGAGGGACCAAGGAAGGCCGGATATGCTGTAGTTATTTCTTCTGCAGTGATTGAAAGCAAGCCCCTGTCTCCAGGCTCTCGTGCTCAACTAGCTGAATGAATAGTCTCAGCCCGAGCATTCGAACTAAGCAAAAATAAGCGGTTAATATCTATACAGACTCTAGAGATCCCTGGGTGGCACAGTGGTTTGGCGCCTGCCTTTGGCCCAGGGCACGATCCTGGAGACCCAGGATCGAATCCCACATCATGCTCCCGGTGCATGGAGCCTGCTTCTCCCTCTGCCTATGTCTCTGCCTCTCTCTCTCTCTCTCTCTCTGTGACTATCATAAATAAATAAAAAATTTAAAAAAAAGATTTTAATATCTATACAGACTCTAAATATGCCTTCTTGGTCTTACAGGTTCAGGCTGCAATATGGAAAGGACGACATTTCCTGACAGCACATGGGTCCCCTAGAGATTATCACAAGGAGACAGATGACCTTTTAAAGTCTGTCTTGCTGCCCCTAGAGGTAGCAGTTGTACATTGTACGGGACATGAGAAAGGGGCTAATCAAGCAACTATGGGTGATGATTTTGCTGATATCACAGCTAAAGCTGCTGCAAAGCAACACTTTCAAAAGGAGCCGCTACTGGACGGTCCCTTATCTGGGACAGTTCTCTTACTCCGTTTAGACCTACTTATTCTCCTGAAGAAATGGAAGGGGGAGTCTCCCATGGGCACAGTCTCCAGCCCTCAGGATGGTTACAGACCAATCTGGGGCAACTACTATCACCTGGCTCACAAAGTTGGAAGGTCATTAAATTGTTACATCAAGGTTTTCATTTGGGTAGGGACAAAATGTATCTGTTGGTCAAGAAAATGCTGGGGAAAAATGATCAAAAACAGTTCAACAAGTAACATCTGCCTGTGAAATTTGTCTCAAAAACAACCCCCTTGGCAGATGACTTGCACCTCCAGGGAACCAAAGGACTGGAGGCTAGCCTGGAAAGGATTGGCGATTAGACTTTATCCATATGTCAGAGTCAAAAGTTTTCTGGTATTTGTTGGTAGGAGTCGATACTTTTACCAACTGAGTAGAGGCCTACCCATATAAGACTGAAAAGGCTCAGGAAATAATAAGGGGTTTGCTTCATGAGCTAATATCTAGATTTGGCTTGCCCCAAAGTCTGCAGAGTCCAGATAATGGTCCCTCCATTAAGGCCACTATCACCCAGGGGATGTCATCCAGGGGAATAGATTACCACTTACATTGTGCTTGGAGGCCTCAGTCCTCAGGAAAGGTGGAAAAAATAAATGATATCCTTAAAAAAAAAAAAAAAAAACACCTAAGGTAATAATCTCAAGAGACCCAGCTCTCCTGGACTTTGGCCCTTCCCATAGCATTAATTAGAATAAGAAACACTCCAAAAGTTTAAGGACTTAGTCCATTTGAGCTGCTATGTGGACGAGCTTTCCTAACCAATGATTTTCTATTTGACCCGGAGACAGATGCCCAGATTAAACATATAACATCTTTAGCTCAACTCCAACAACAACTCCAACAACTATCCAATAAGCAGCCACGGGAAAAAGGACCTCCTATATATCAACTGGGGGATCTGGTGTTGGTTAAAACTTTACACACTAATTCCCTGTCAACGAATGAAAGATGGGAAGGACCATATCCTGTCATTCTCTCTATTCCAACTGCTGTTAAAGATTCAGGTCTTTTTTTTTTAAGTATTTTATTTATTTATTCATGAGAGACACAGAAAGAGAGGCAGAGATGCAGGCAGAGGGAGGAGAAGCAGGCTCCAGGCAAGGAGACCCATGTGGGACTCGATCCCGGGACTCTGGGATCAGGCCCTGAGCTGAACGCAGACACTCAATCACTGAGCCACCCAGGCGTCCCAAGATTCAGGTCTTGAATCCTGGATTCATCTGTCCCATATTAACGAGTGAACATCAGACCTCAATAGTCCTACAAGTGACCCTCCAGCCTATTCTTGTGAGCCCATAGAAGCCCTCCATTTACTACTCAAAAAACAAGGCAAGTAAACCTAAGAGCCATGATTTTGGAGTTACTTTTACTATGGAATAACATACATTTTAACATCCTGGGCTGTCAATATAACTATGGGGGGAAACTTAACTCTCCAAAGCTGTTCCAACTGTTCTTTGCCTTTTAGCCCCATGGTGTGGAAAGAAGAAAATACTGTTATTTATGAACAGAAAATGGCCAACACTTCCTGTTTCACGAACTTAACAGATCAGTCCCACAAAGAAAATAAAAATTATACCATACAACTGGCTGCCAAGACATTAATGGATGCAGGAAAATACACCTGTGTAAAAATGCAAAAAAAAAAAAAAGACCTCCCAATATTGACTATAAAAGTTCTTTTCCCACTAAGGTCACTATAAACCCTGACCCCAGGACACTGTTGGCTGCATCCAATTTTTGGATACATATGGCTCTTGGTGTCATGAATCAACCTTGTTTTTGTATTGCCAACAGTTACTCCCCACAAAGTTGGCTTTTCAATAGCCTAGTAGGTGTGGGGGCCTCCCAGGCTGAAATATTATGACTCAACAAGCGTCTTACTACTCAGCTTCAAGCTTCTTCTCTGCAATTCAGGCCTCCAATATGTCTAAAACATATAGTTCAAGCCAATTTCATATGCATAGCCTGCAGTAAGCCTACTAATCAATGCAACTTTACCCTACACCTCCCATCCTCAACTAGTGACTTACACCTACCAAGAGGATGGGCCTTATTTTGTGTTGATATGGCCTATTATGTCATTCCTAAATGATTCTTGGGATTGTATACTGTAGGCATACTAGGACTATTACTTTTCCTACCTCCAGTATCCCTTTACCAATGAGGACTGCCTCATCTACTTCCCAATTGCAATGATAATGTGGTTCTTATATCGGATGGGGAAGAAGCAGCCTTAGCCCTCTCATTAGTAGGCCTCCCAGCACTAGGAAAAGTCATACATCATGAGATAAAGCAAACTGTTTGCTCAGAAGAACCTTAAATGACACGTCCCAAGCACTGGATGCTCTAAATTAAGAACTGAGTGAAATTAGGGCAGGATTTCTAGAAAGTCGAGCAACCATTGATTACTTACTATGTTAACAGCACTTAGGTTGTAAAGAGTTTCCAAACATGTGCTGGTTTTTTTTTTTAATTTTTATTTATTTATGATAGTCACAGAGAGAGAGAGAGAGAGGCAGAGACACAGGCGGAGGGAGAAGCAGGCTCCACGCACCGGGAGCCCGATGTGGGATTCGATCCCGGGTCTCCAAGATCGCGCCCTGGGCCAAAGGCAGGCGCCAAACCGCTGCGCCACCCAGGGATCCCAACATGTGCTGTTTTAATATAACTGACAGTTCTTACAAGGCCTTGCGATTAATAAATGACATCTGAGCTCAACTGGACAAAATCAGAGTCTCTCCAGGATCATTTGATTGGCTCAGAAACTGGGGTCAAAATTTCAGAGTTGCCATCTTACTCATAGAAATAATTGCTGGATTTTGTCTTTTTCTCTGTTTGTCGGTGCCTGTGTTGCCTCATGCCTTCCAACATCTCTTGGGATCCATACCATGAACCTCTTAACCGACCCCTGAGAATACTCTGACTGCCGTCCCCTCACACTGTCCCTTTTCAGCCTGAGGCAGCCAGAGCAGTCATCATCCATTCCCTAATGGCAGTGAGGGTTACTCTTCCAGGGGGAAGAATGATGCAGGTGGGGCTAGGCAGGGAAAGAGAAGGGAAAGGCCCAGAGTCAGGCTCCCATAGATCCCAAGGACACCAAATGGCTCCAACTCAGGCTCCTACCCATCCCAAGGAAACAGAGATAAGACAGGAAAAACAGAGAAAAAAAGGAAATTAGGTTCTCTGGCTCCCCAGTGTTCAGGAGTATCTCCCTTTGATGGTTACCAAGCGATCCTGGAGACTCACCAGACCCCAAAACGGCCGAATGCCAATCCCTTGAGACAGCATAAGGAAATCTCCAAGCCGTGGGCTCCCTGGTTAGGTTATCAATGAAAGGCCAGCCCGAAAGCCCTCGGTGGCAGTCCTGTCGGGACCCCTGTCACTTTACTTAATACACTTCTATCACTTTACTCACTCTCCTGTGCCCGTGAGATTCAGTCTTCGACCCCATGATCAGGAACCAAGCTCTCCTGTATCAAAACCAAGAGTCAGAGGCTTAGCCGACTGTGCCACCCAGCTGCCCCTCAGGGTCCTTCTAACATACCATTTGCAGGACAGCCTGGTTTCACATAATATGCCATGTCCTCTCCTAAACAGCCCAGAGGGCTGGTGTTCAAATCCATCACTAAATTCAGAAGCATTTGAAAAATGCAAAGGATCAGCAATACATATTCCAAGAGAGGCCGTTCCTTATATAATTCTTACCAAATTGATAGGCTGAACACCTACTTGGTGAACCATCAGCAGTAGAGGAATTTCAGACCCTCCTCCTGCTTCTGACCTATTCTGAAAGTCGACGCGTGTAGGCGGGTGGGGGTGTTATGCCCCACCCTACCCTCACTCATCTCTGAAGTGATCCCTAAATCAACTTGTATTAAATTTAATTTGGGAAATGGAATCACTGATAAAAGAAATAAACACCCTTTCCAAACTCAGAGAGAAATGATCATTTGAAGAAAACGCAGGGACAATTAATTGTGAGGAAAACAGAGTCCGATCATCTTCAAGAGTTTCCTACCTTGTGTATTGTATCAGGGCCCTGGAGCCCAGTCACTGTTAGGGTTATATCCTCCCACGATGGTCTTCCCACTGTTGGAAGGGTGCTTTGCTCTTCACTCAGAAGAGACAGAGATCCCCTGAGTAAAAGTCATTGGTCTTCATCACTCCTAGTTTAGTGACCCTGGAAAGTCCGTGCACCTTCTGGGTCTAAGTTTCTCTAGCTAGGGAGTGAGGAGAGGGCCCTGAGTTTGTGCAGGCTTCAGCTCCCTGTGGCCCCAGAGCTCCCGAGGTGAGCTGTGAGGCTGGGCCACACACGATACGGTCTGTTTCTACCACGCACAAAATCACAGAGGCTACGCACCTTTTCTCCTACCAGCTTAGAGATATTGTCTGATTGTCATGAGGGCCTGAGGTTCCTCAGCTCGAGAGCTTTGGCTCTGGCTAGGAGACCCCCAGGGATTCCTCTCTCCTTTCATCAGAGGGAGCAAGAGAACTTTCTCACTCAACTTAGTAATTTTCTCTCATTAGTTACAGGGCCTTGTGTAACGCGTGGCAAGTACAACTCTGCTGGGGACTCTCTGGGGATCGAAGAGTTGCAGAGTTCCTATTCTGTGCACTAATTCACAAGTTCTGTCTTGGCAGAGAGGGGAATGAGGCACGTCCCTAATGCTCCCTCCCCCACTCTCACCCTCCTGGGTATTTGGGGTGTTGGAAGACCTCACCCTGAGGAGGAAAGGTCTCTTCTTGCTGGTGGAGGAAAGAAGATGGAGCCAATGATAAGTGAATAGCACTGTTGTGTGCTCAGGGAGGAAACTGCCCAGGCAAGAGGGGACAAGCTGGAGCAGAACAGTCACAGGAGGAGGACTGCTGGGAAAGATGGAAAATGAGAAGGCTGGGCCTCCAGTTCCTGGTAGAATGTGATACGTTGTTGTAGTCCAGCGCTTGCAACCGTGAAATGACATAAAATTGATTAAATAAATATATTTCAAAAGAATCATATGCATGTATATGTAGGTGTGTATGCATATATATGATAATGAGATTTTTAAAAATTTCTATTTATTTATTTCAGAGAGAGAGAGAACACAAGTTGGGAGGAATGACCAAGGGAGAGGGAGGAGCAGACTCTCTGCTGAGCATGGAGCTAGATGTGGGTTGAATGAAAAAGTTCTCTCTCTCTCTCTCTCTTTTTTAAAGATTTTATGTATTTCTTCATGAGAGACACAGAGAGAGAGAGAGAGAGAGAGAGAGACCCAGGCAGAGGGAGAAGCAGGCTCCATGCAGGGAGCCTGTGGTGGGACTCAATCCCGGGACCCCGGGGTCACGCCCAGGGCTGAAGGCAGAAGCCCAACCGCTGAGCCCCCCAGGCATCCCAAGAAAGTTCTTTTGTCCCTCTGTTAAAAGGACAGAGGAATCCCTGAGGGTCTCCTAACCGGAGCCAAATGTTTTAAAACACTTGAAGAATATGTGCAATTGGGGAATAAGCACTGGAAAAGGTGGTCAACTTACTAGTCAACGGGAAATGTAAGTTAAAAACACAGTTTGATTCCATTATACAACTATTAGAATGTCTTTGAAAAAAGAAAATTGGCCATACTAGTGTCGGTGAGGTTTGGAAGAAGTGTCACTCGTACACTATTGTCGGGAACGTAAAAACTACAAAATAGTTTAAAATTTTGGAAAGTAGTTCACCAATTTTTACAAATTCCTATCTCTTCAAGTTGTAGGCAAAACAGTCTATAGTCACATTTCTCAGGACTCCCATCTCAATAAGGCTAACAAGTCTGGAATGAACTCAACAATTCTAAAATGACTCTGAAAGATGAAATGGAAGAGATGGATTGACCCAGGACCTCAGTCCTTGAAGAACACCACCACCGTGGGCTCCTAGCATTTCTTTTTATGCCCCGTGTATTCTGGGTCGGGGTGCGGAGAGCCCTGTGACCTGTAATCCGAAAATGTCCACGGGCAAAGGCAGAAACAAAGCAAAAATAAGTAAATAAATAAAAGCTAAGGCTGTTCTCTCAGGCAAAGAATCAAGAAAGGGGAAGCTCAGCAGGGACTTAGTGGGAGACCTATAGCCAGTGGCGGTGGCGACCCTAATCTGCCTGCACCTGCCAGCCAGGCCTCATCCCACAGCAGCATTGCCCGCAGAGCCTACGGGGTAACCTACCCACACCTCACACCAAGAAAAATCATATCCTGAGCCACAGGACAAACCACAAGAAACATTTTTTAAGTTTTTAGTTTAATTCCACTTTGCTAACATACAGTATTATATTAGTTCCAGGTGCACAATATAGTGATTCTCTGCTTCCACATGTCAGCCGATGCTCATCCCAGGTGCACACACGCCTTAATGGCCATCACCTATTTAACTGCAAGAAATTTAAAGGCCTGGAAATCATACAGAGGATGTGTGGTTCTCTAACCATAATGGAGTCAAGTTAGGAATCAAGAACAGAAAGACAATAGGAAAATCTATAAACACATGGATATTAAGCAATATCAAGCGATCCATGGTCATAAGCAATTGAGGTCTCAAAGGAAATAAAAATAATTCATAGAACTGAACCAAAATGAGATTGCGACATATCAAGATGTGTGGGATGCAGCTAAAGCATCTATTAGAGAAGAGCAGAGATCTCTAATAATGATTTAAATTCCTATCTCAAGAAACTAGAAAAAAAAATAACAACATTGATCTCCAAGGTGATTTATAGGCTTAATGCAATCCTTTCAAAATCCCAGAAATGTGTTTATTTATTTTTATTTATCATTTATTTACTTTTTTTTTTTTTTTTTTTTGGTAGAGAATGACAAACACGTTCTAATTCACATGAAGAGGAACAGGTCCTGGAATACCCACCACACTCATGAAAAAAGAAGAATCAAGTGGAAAGCACCTCGCCCACGGAGCTACATAATCAGGACGGCGTGATGCTGACGGGCTCTCAAAGCCTGACTCAACTTTGTGGTTTCTGAGAGCCTCCCAGCCTGAACCTCCCTCGCCCTGGCCTCCGCCTCCCAGCCAGGCCCTGTCCTGCCTCCCCCTGTGGTCACTCCCTTGGGGTCAGCGCCCTGGCCCGAGAGCTGCCCCGTATTTCTTCAGGCGGGGAGATAAGTATATGCACACACACATGTAACACCCCCCTGCATATAAGACTCTGTATTGCATATATTGATATTTTAACTGCACTCTTATAGCTCATATTAAAAAAAAAATGTATTCGATGGAATTTAGATGCAGCGGTAATTTGCTTGGAGTTTCCCCTTAAAAACATATCTTGCGTTTTTCTCTATGAAATTCTCTGATATATGTGTACATACATATTTATTTATTTATTTATCAGTTTTCGATCACCTTACCATACTTCCTGGCAAACAAAACATTTTTTTAATGTTTTTATCATATTTTATATCCAGGATTAAATGTGAAAATTCAAATTTTAATGTAGAATTATCCCTGAATGAAAGTAGTGCTTTAAAAATTACCTTATACATCAATGAATAATATTTCTTTTTTGCTGAAATAAGACAGCTTAGGATCAATTTTATTCCCAAAAGAAATTTTTTTAAGAAAAGCAGTGCTACTCAATTTCTTAAATTTTTAAAAAATATTTATTTTTAAAAAAATAAAAAAATAAAAATAAAAATTATATAAATAAATAAATAAATACATAAATAATACATAAATAAATAAATTCTTTTTAAGTTCTCCAATAGCTGAACGGTCTATCATCAAAAGTTATTTTTAATAATTAGTTGGAGAATAATTTTATTCCACCGCATTACATGGGGCTTAAAAAGAAATCTTTTTTCTACTTTCTCAAAAACAACGATGTGCAATCTAAGTATATAAGTATACTTATCTCCCCGCCTGATTCCAATGATGTGGAATCTTTCAACGATGTGGAATCTAATTGACCTGAAAAAATATTCTTTGACTATCATTAACATTCAATTTTTCAGTTTCTAATAAATAAATAATCTTTTTTTTTTTAATTTTTATTTATGATAGTCACAGAGAGAGAGAGAGAGAGAGAGGCAGAGACACAGGCAGAGGGAGAAACAGGCTCCATGCACTGGGAGCCCAATGTGGGATTCAATCCCGGGTCTCCAGGATCGCGCCCTGGGCCAAAGGCAGGCGCCAAACCGCTGCGCCACCCAGGGATCCTAATTTTTCAGTTTCTGAAAAGTTTATCGTAATAGGGTTTCCAGTTATCACGAAACGATTGTCAGCTATGATTATCTCTTACTTAGAAACATGTTGAAAAAAAAAAAAAAAGAAACATGTTGCCTTTCTATATTCAGAAGTTTGAGGAAAATAAAAATATTCTGGATTTCAGCCACTTTGCTCAGCAGATTTTATTAAAATCCCCTCGGCCTGGAGCATGCCTTAGTCGCCTACCTATTCACCTAACTTGGAAAAGGCTGGAGTTACAGACTTCGTTCCCTGGGTGCAAGAAACTGTGATAAAATCCAGCCGAGAGCAACCGGGCCGCGCGGAGACCCCTGCCTCATTCCTCCCACTCGGTGCAGCGGAGAACCCCGCGAATTACGGGAAAACCCACAGGAGAGGCCCTGGGAGCGCTGCGAGGGCCAGAGTGGCCAGGACTGGGGCCTGCAGCACGGGCCGGGCCGTGACCCGGTTCCTGGGGGCCCTGACCTGCCCAGCCTGCCAGCTTCTGAGGTCACAGACCTGCACACCCCGACCAGACGCGCCCCTCCCTCCAAGACAAAGACACAAACAAGCAGCAAACGCCCCAGCTGCTGATTTTATTGGGCTTTTCCGTGGTTTTTCTAGTCCTCTTTCCTGCTTCCATCTTTGCTATTTCCCGCTTTCTGTCCTGGGGTTGGCGTGTTCTTTTTCTAGGGAAGTCAGGTGTGCAGGTAGGTCATTTGTTTGGGACCTTCCTTCTCCAGGGAGGTTACTTAGCAGTATCGACTTTCCTCTTACAGGTGCTTGTGAGCATCTCCTCGTTTCAGTGTGTCTACATGGCAAGGTGATGTATATAGTTTTTGATTTCTCTTTTGGGTTCTTCCCTGACCCATTCGTTATGCAGGAGTGTGTTTTTCAGTTTGTATTTCCAAAACTAGTCAAGTCTGAGGTCAAGACCTAGAACATTTCCACCATTTCGGGAAGTTCCTTCCTGCTCCTATCCAATCAGAGCCACGGGGGCCAGGAGCGAAACCATTATAAGACTTTCTTGTTCTTTAAAGTTCATAAATGGGGGGATGCCCGGGTGCTCAGTGGTTGAGTGTCTGCCTTCGGCCCGGGGTGTGATCCTGGCGTCATCGAGTCCCGTGTTGGGCTCCCTGCATGGAACCTGCTTCTCCCTCTGCCTGTGTCTCTGCTCTGTGTCTCTCATGAATAAATAAATAAGATCTTTAAAAAAAATAAATAAATTCATAAATGGAAACAAATTGTGTGAACCATGTTGCTTGTGGCTTCTTTTACTCAATCTAATGCTTCTGAGACTTTCTACGGTGTTGTAGGTTTATTCTCTTTTATTTCCAGGAATTGATTCATTGTATGAATATTCCACAACTCGTTTATGTATTCATATGCTCCTGGTCATTTGGGCTGTTTCTGCATTTTCCATAGTTACAAATTATGTAACTAAAACATATTTATACAAGTCTTCGTGTGTCCGTATGCTTACTAGCTCTCTGTTCAGCTTTGTAGAAATTGGTTTTTCTTGTAAACTTATTCTGCAATTTTACTCTGTCACCTGCTCTTTGATAAGCAAAAGTTTAATTTTTGTGATTTAATAGATCAATTTTTTATGCCTATGCATTTTTGTCTCCTGCCTACCCCAAGGTAAAGAAGATATTCTCTTGTGTATTCTTTTAGTTGTTCTGTCCTTTTAGACGTTTAGGTCTGTACCTCATCTGGGATAATTTCTGTGCGTGAAATGAAGTGAGGATTAAGGTTTTATTCATTTATTTTTTTTGTTTTGTTTTTCTTATATTGAAATGCAGTCATTTCAGTACCATCGGTTGGAAAAACTTTCCTTTCCCCATTGATTTGCACAGGCAACCCTATGGAAATTGATGGAATGTACATATATATGACTATTTTGGGCTGTTATTTTATTTTTTTTTATTGATCTATATACCTATCTTTTTGCCAGTGGCAGTGTTTTACGTATTGTTACTTTACAGTAATTTTAAGTTGAGATGTTTAATTCACCCAAATCTCTCATGATTGTTTAGATCTTTTTGTTTCCAGATAGATAATACTTAGAATTAGTTTGCCAGTTTCTACTCAAGTCCTGTTTGAGTTTTCAACTGAGGTGCATTTAATCTATAGATAACTTTGGGAAATCAAAATTACAATGCTGAATCTTTTTATCCATGACATTTTATATATCTTCATTTATTTAAATTTTCTTTAATTGTATGTAATTAATGTTTGTGGTTTTAAGTATAAAGTACTTCCTCATTTTGTCTTGAATTTAATTCTTAGTGCTGGTTTTAAGTATTTTTTTTTAAATTATTTATTTATTCATGAGAAACACACAGAGAGAGGCAGAGACACAGGGAGAGGGAGAAGCAGGCTCCCTGCAGGGAGCCTGACGTGGTACTCGATCCCAGGACCCCAGAATCATAACCTGAGCTGAAGGCAGACGATCAACCACTGAGCCACCCAGGTGTCCCAGCATCTATGTTTTGATGTTATTAAAATTGACATCTAAAAATATTATTTCTTGGACGCCTGGCTGGCTCAGTCGGTGAAGCATCTGCCCTCAGCTCAGATCCCAGGGTCCTGGGATGGAGCCCCACTTCAGTGGAGACTCTCTGCTCAGTGGGGAGTCTGCTTCTACCTCTTGTTCCCCCTCAACTCCTTCCCCCACTCATGCTCTCTCTCAAATAAATAAATAAAATCTTAAAAAAATAGAAATGTAATTTCTTATTTTTTGTATCTAATATAAAGGAAAACAATTGATTTGAGAAATTGTTTTGTTTTGTTTTAAACAGCTGTCAGAGGGCTTCTGGGGGGCTCAGTGGTTGAATGGCTGCCTTCGGCTTGGGGCGTGACCCCGGAGTCCTGGGATCGAGTCCCATGTTGGGCTCCCTGCAAGGAGCCTGCTTCTCCCTCTGCCTGTGTCTCTGCCTCTCTCTGTGTCTCTCTCATGAGTAAATAAATAAAATATTAAAATAAATAAATAGATACAGAGCATTCAGGGTCCTCATCTAGGGAAGAGTTCAATGTTTCACAAAGAGGTAAGATAGTGGCTTTAGTTTTAAATAGAAGCAGAGTTTTTTTTTTTTTTTTAATCAACAATGGATATTGATTTTTACAAATAATTTTTTTTTAATTTTTTAAATTTATTTATGAGAGTCACAGAGAGAGAGAGAGAGAGAGAGAGAGAGAGAGGCAGAGGGAGAAGCAGGCTCCATGCACTGGGAGCCCGATGTGGGATTCGATCCCGGGTCTCCAGGATCGCGCCCTGGGCCAAAGGCAGGAGCCAAACCACTGCGCCACCCAGGGATCCCCCACAAATAATTTTTGTATAAATATTGAGATGAGTAGCTTATCTTTTTCCATTTACTTGACTAATTTGGTAAATTACATTAACATTTTCAAATAGTAAATCAGTCCTGCATTCTTGAAATGAATCCCTTTTGTCATGAAATATTATTCTTTTTACATATTGCTGGAATACAGCTTTTTCATGAAATAGGCTCAACAGCATTTTGGAGATGGTAGAAGAAAAGACCAATGAATTGGAAAATAAATCAATAGAAATACATTGATCTGAAGAAGAAAAAAATAAAATTAAAATGAATCATTTCTGTGAGATTTTCAATACGATAACAAGTAGTCCGGCCTTTGGAATATCGGAAGGAAATGAAAAAATAAAGAGAAAGAAAATATTTGAAGAAATAATAGCTGGAAACTTTCCAGATTTGGTGAAAGACAATAATGTACAAAGTCAAGATGTTCAACAAATCACAAGTAAGAAACACACAAAAGCACGTGGAAACACTTCATTCCCAAACCAGTGAAAGCCAAAGGTAAAGAGAACACGTTGAAACCACAAGAGGAATCCAACCTGTTACGTGGAGTAAAATGATGACGTCTTTAAGGACCGCCTGGGCATCAGAAACTGGGGAGGCCAGAGACACTGCACATGGCATAAAGGAAGATGGAAACAAGCACCGTGTCAAGTAAGAATTTTTTATCTAGCAGAACTATATTTCACAAATAAAGGCGAAAAGGAAGAAATTTTCAGATGGAGAAACATGAAGATAGATGCTAGCAAGCACTTAGTGTAAGAAATACTGAGGGAAGGCTGCCAGAAAACCGACCCACAGCGACTTTGACACACAGGAGACAATGAGGACGCCGAACACGTTGAATGTGAGGTTACATATAGAATATCATATACACGCATGTAAGTGTTCTCTAAATTTCTCTAAAAAGGCATATACCTGGGGGTCCCTGGGTGGCTCAGCAGTTGGGCGCCTGTCTTGGGCCCAGGGTGTGACCCCTGGGTCCCGGGATCGAGTCCCACGACAGGCTTCCTGCATGGAGCCTGCTTCTCCCTCTGCCTGTGTCTCTGCCTCTTTCCCTCTCTGTGTGTCTCTCACGAATAAATAAATAAAATATTTTTTTAAAAAGCATATACCTGTTTAAAAATTGTAACAACATGTTAGCAGATTTAAATGAATGCAATCGTGTCATTGGAACTTCCTGATATTTTAACTGGAAATAATCCAATGTTAAGTTTAACTGGAGTGGGTTAAATTAAAAATGTCTGCTATCGTCTCTAGATCGACAGATAAAACAATAAAACAATAGCACGGGGAAAATTACCAGAAAGGCAATGGTTGTACTAATGTGATAGTAATTTCTGTCTCTGCTCATCTTCTGACTGATGCACATCACTAAGCTCGGTGGTTAAGAGAAGTGTCCCTGGACACTCTCCATACTGTGCTGCCACCTGGCTGTGTCATCTTCAGCAAGGGATTTAATTTTTCTGTGCCTTAGTCTTCTTATCTGAAAAAGGAGGACAAATAATAAAACTCTTTAAACATCCTGAGCGTTCGGTTCATCTAATGAGGTTAACAAAATGTCTAGCATTGAACGCGCATTGACAATTATCATTATCGTTTCTACTGAATCAGCAGACGGATGAAAATGTGTATTAGAGACGTGTGGTCACATGGCTGGTGTAGCAGGGGGAAAATGCACGTTGGGTGAAGAGTTAGATGACATGATTAACTCTGGACTTTCTGAACATTTTCAAGTTTCAAGACAATCTGAGTGATGGATTGAAAACCCGGATACAGCTACTGCAATATGGTGGAAAGAGGATAAAGGTAACGTTGCTTTTAAAAAGATGTGTCTGGTCCGCCTGGGTGGCTCCGTCGGTTGAGCGTCTGACCCTTGATTACAGCTCAGGTCGTGGTCTCAGGGTGGTGAGATGGAGCTTGGGCTCCGCACTCAGCAAGGAGTCTACTGGAGAGTCTCCCTCTGTCCTTCCCCCCTGGGCTCGCTCGCTCTCTCTCCAAAATAAATAAATAAATCTTTTTAAAAATTTGATAAAATGAAAAGATGTGTCCGAGAGAAGTGGACAGATGAGGATGTGGGAGGAAGGTAAGCCGGGGGAACGAGGGGGGTCTCAGTATAGGACCATGAGTGTGTGCATGCTCCTTTGGACCTGGACACACCCTGGGAACGCTCCTCTCCCGCTCTTGAGACAACAGCAGGGGCAGGTGAATTCCTATGTTCTTACTATGCATCTTACAGGGAGACTTTAAGAGCATGAATCCGAGTTCTGAGATCCCGGATGGGTCACTGAAACTCTGGCAGGCTCGGTTTCTTCTTCTATAAAATGCAACTGTCAACCCTTTTCACCAGGTCATTTTAAGTGTTCAAAGAGACTTAACATATGAGAATGATAAATGTTATAGTTGGCACATAATGGAATTACTGTTTGAATCATGATCCTAGCGTCTCTTTGCTCACATTTCCTCTTCTGCTTTCCCCAAAAGAATATTAATGGCTAATGACAAGCACGGTTGAGGGTGCTTCCTGCAACAGCACCCGAGGGGGACTGGTGACCCTCAGGGGGAGAAGCTGTTTTGACAGAAGCGGAGATGACTCACCTCCTGGGGCCTCGGGAATGTCTTGGTATCACTTGGGAACGTCACCTGTTGCTCAGAGGAGGGGCGTCTGAGACGGGTCTCAGGTGTCCTGCAGGCAGGGCGGTGGGGAGGCATTTTGCTGCGAAGCAGGGGCCTCCTCACCCTGAGCCTCCGCGGATGAGCGGAGAGCCCTCTCTTGCCCAGGCACGACCCTGAGGGGCCCACCTCTTCCCTGAGCTCCGATGCTTCTTCCCTCGGCGCTCGGCCTGGCCTCACATGGGAGAGACTTGGGGGTGGGGGCAGCACAGAAGAGGCCTTGTCACGGAGCTCCGTGCTCACGGGGGCACACATCTCCCCGTGTCCGAGAAGAGTCAGCATCGTTTGGGGGAAGGAATGTTAGATTAGGACCCAGACTTTTTTTTTTCTAGTCTTGGCTGTGTCACCCGACCTACAGAATGATCCCCAACAAGGATCGCACGCCACGTTCTCAAGAGCAGCGACTACGTGCCCATATCTGTATTCTTATGTGTGTGTAGGATGTTGGTATAAATGAAGTGTGGTGCACGTCTACTTACTTCTGTGCTGTCTCAAAAGACAGGCATTTACAACGTGCCTGAAATATTTGTGAGTACGGCCATTCATGGCCAATCTGCACGGCATAGAGTAGTTGAAAGTGTGAAATGGGCATGCCTGTGTATGAGCGCTTTGTGTGTGGTAGGCAGGTATGTATGCAGAGTCGCGTGTGTCTTTGTACCTGTGCACGTACCTATATGCGTGTGAGAACGGATCCATATGTGTGTGGCTAATGCTATAAATTTCTGAGGTTTGGTTGTGGTCAAAATCAGAGCTTTCTTATTGAGTTACAACAGGCACAAGGATATGAGAATCCACCTCACCCGGCTTCCTAAAGAAGCGAGGCATCTGCCGGCGAGGTGGAAGGGAGCAGCACGTCTCCCTGGGTGCCACTCAGGATGGCACAGGCCAATGCAACCATCTGGAGGGGATTCGTCTTCCTGGGCTTCTCCAGCTTTGGGGAGCTGCAGCTCCTGCTCTTTGCACTATTCCTCTCCCTGTATCTTGTCACCCTGACCAGCAATGTCTTCATTATCGTAGTCATCCGGCTGGACAGCCACCTGCACAGCCCCATGTACTTCTTCCTTTCCTTCCTGTCTTTCTCTGAGACCTGTTATACACTGGGCATCATCCCTCGGATGCTCTCCAGCCTGGTCATGGGGAGCAAGGCCATCTCCTATGAGGGCTGTGCTGCCCAGATGTTCTTCTCCGCTTCGTGGGCCTGTACCAACTGCTTCCTTCTGGCTGTCATGGGCTTTGACAGATACGTGGCCATCTGTGACCCACTGCACTATACCAGCCACATGAATCCTACCTTCTGTGCCCAGCTGGTTGGCACCTCCTTCTTGACTGGATATCTCTTTGGGCTGGGAATGACACTGGTCATTTTCCACCTCCAATTCTGTGGCTCTCACGAGATCCAGCACTTTTTCTGTGACACACCTCCAGTGCTGAGCCTGGCCTGTGGGGACACGGGCCCAAGTGAGCTGGGCATCCTCATCCTTAGCCTGCTGGTCCTCCTGGTCTCTTTCTGCTCCATTACCATCTCCTATGCCTACATTCTGATAGCAATCCTGCGGATCCCCTCCACCAAGGGGCGGAAGAAGGCCTTCTCCACCTGCGCCTCGCACCTCACCGTGGTCATTGTGCACTATGGCTGTGCCTCCTTCATGTACTTGAGGCCCAAAGCCAGTTACTCTCTGGAGCGAGATCAGCTTATTGCTGTCACCTACACCGTGGTGACTCCCCTCCTCAACCCCATTGTTTACAGTCTAAGGAATCGGGCTGTGCAGACAGCCCTGAGAAGTGCCTTCCGAGGCAGATTGCTGGGTAGAGGATGAAGGCTCCCCCAGAGGGACAGGCTCTTTTGTGTAGGGTGGACTGAGACCAGGAACCCAGGTCAGCAGGCCTGATACTCAGGGTCTCAGATCAAAGCTGTCCCACCCCCAACCCTGTGGGAGGGCCCTGTCCTGCTGCCTGCACTTTGGAATACGGAGCAGGGCTTCCCATTCTGTCCACCATGCTTAACTCACCCTGGGCTCAAAAATCTGAATTTCCACTTTCAGCCTCAGAGATGCCACCACCACAGAAGCTCCAATACAGTAAGTATTTTCCAGCTCTGCTGAACAAGACGGAAGCAGTTTGGCATGTTCAAGTTCAAAGTAGGGCTGGCTGGAGCCCTATCAGGATACCATAGAGATGTCTAAAATTCCTGCAGTTAGACTATCCTACCTATAACGCTCTTCTAAGGTCTGAAACTAGGTGAGAATCCATTTGACGGATGAGTTTGAATGCTCTGTTAAATGAAAAGGCAGGTTGTTTTGTCTCCCTCATGGGGTGTCTTTCATCTTTTTTTATATATATATTTTAATATTGTTGTCCTCTTTATCTCTGACTCATCGTCACTTTGTGCTCTTCGTTGTAATTAGATCTCCCAGTGTATGGATTGTATCTCAGGAAAGACACATGTTTCCCATTTTCCTTGATTATTGTCACTGCTCTGTGATGGCCTCATGATCTTGGGTGTTGAGGACCTCCTCACTTGGCTCACTGTCTAGCATGGATAGCGTCCCATGGAATCCGTGGCGGACACGCTCTCCTGTGTATCGCACTTTCCACCTGCAATATGTCATGCACGGGACAGACGTCCTTAGAGACAAGTAAAAGTGTAATGAATTTACACAGCTGTCATGTAGGAGTTTGAATATAGGCCCTGTAACTTACAGTGTGATGCTGGGTGAGTTAGCAGCCTGTCTCAGCCTCTATCTCCTCATCTGTAAAGTGGTTATCCCTGTAGTTTTGCACCGCTTTCTAAACAGGACCATAGGTGCAAAGAATTTAGCACAATACCTGGATCATAATGATCTTCCAATACATGTCAGCTGATTTTATTGATAACATGCTAAGCAAAGTGATATTGGCTTTTAGTTTAAGGAGAGGTTAATCTCAGTGGAGACTCCGAGGCTTTGTGTCTAAGGTACTTGAATTTGTTCCTAACAGATGGGTAAGTTTTGAATGCAGTAAATGGGGAGAAAGTATATTCTGAAAGAGGGAACAGAGTAACTGAAGCCTCAATGGCAAGGCAAGCTAAGCCTGTTTCAGAGTGTGGTGAGTTGTCCAGAGGTACTGAAAATGTGTCCCAAACGATGCCAGGTGAGCTTGGGGGAAGACTTCTTTGCAGACAGCAGCTTCAATACCTTGGTTCAGACTTGATCCCTTTGGCAGTGGGAGAGTAAACCTCTGAGCAGAGAGCAGAGTGGCATCAGGGACCTGATTTTGGAGGGTTGATCCAGCAGCAGAGAGGAGGACAGATCTCAGCAGAGAGAAAACAGAGGCAATGGGATCAGTAAGGAATCCATCACCATCGTCCTAAAAAGAAATATCTGCAGCCCAGAACATACGTAGTGGAACTGGAAGCTGAAGAAAATTACAAACAGAAGAGATTTTTGAAAATGCAGGATTCACATAATTCAGCAATGAGTGAGCAGCAGGGCATGATTTAAGAGAGGGAACTTATAGAGGAACTTACAGAGAATCCATATTTTTTCATGCTCTCAGGGAAGAAGCACAGCCTCTAGTTAGAGCTTCATGGAAACTAAA
Organism: Vulpes lagopus; assembly: GCF_018345385.1. NCBI lineage: Eukaryota > Metazoa > Chordata > Mammalia > Carnivora > Canidae > Vulpes > Vulpes lagopus. Next base: position 26,107,398 of record NC_054834.1, read on the forward strand.
TTTGGGAGGAAGGAAGCCAGATCCCAGAGAAGAGAACAGGTTGGAGAGAGGTAGGAAAGTTGGTCAGGTGGCTGCAAGGGAGTGGGTCTCAGAGTGGGTCTTTTCACCATTCAGGCTGGGAGTAATCTCCCCTTTGCACTGAGGCTGTCTGAGCAGATTCATTTCCAGAATCCATTCAGTGCATCTAGCATAACATTCCTTAAATGCACACTGAGACCTGGTGGGTAACGATGTTCCAAGAATTGCTAAGCAATTCTCAAAGGTCCTTTTGACTTCCAAATGTAATAACAGTCTTATGTTTGGAAGGATGTAAAAATCACACTTGGGGGTGGGTTTCAGAGCAGGTGTTCCTGGGAGCCAACCCTACAGACCAAGCCACAAGTGATCTGGGGTGGGGACAGGCAGAAAGAGTTTACAAAATCTTTCTAAGTGATTCAAATTCCCTCCTTTGGTGGGAAGTGACCATGTGCTTGCAAGGACCAAACTATGCTTTCAGGGGTGCGTGTGCACACACACAGCAGAGGCCCCTCCAATGTGAACATGACCACATATGCCCAACTCCTGGCCCTCTGACAGCCTATTAACATTGGAGACTCTGGAGTTTGATTTCCTGAGGTCAAAGTCTTGCCACATTTTAGGCATGCGACCTAGAGTGAGCTTCTTGCCTTTCTGCGCCTCCATTTCTCAGCCGTAGAATGAAATGAGAGCGGCACCTGTTTCAAAGGGTTCTTTAGGTGAAGATTAATATAGAATCTCCAGAGTAGGGCACACAACATAGCCATTGAGGATTGTTCGAAGGTTCTAGACAGCAACGCTTGCAGCTGCCCTATTTGTTGCCCCGTTGATGTAGTTTTAACCAAAATTCATTTAAACGGCTCCTGGGACAGCATTTGTCCTTCCCTTTGTGGGAACGATAAGGCTGAGACCAGGTGGTAATATCCATGGGCTGGCGGCGGCGACCTCGCAGGATTCCCAACGTTGCCACACAAGGCGGAGATAGTGACTGCAGGATTCTTGCCGGCAAATGACACCATGGACTTTTTCCAAGTCCAGACAGATCGTCAGCATTGGCCTGAACATTCTTTGGAGACAGCACCCCCTCTCCTTGTTTCTTCTTAATTCTTCATTTTTAAAATGATTCTGACTCTTAGTCTAAAAGGAGGCAGAAGTCAATCAAAACAAATATTCTTTTTATCATATTAAAATTTAAGAAAAAATATGGGGACATGGAAGACAAAAGGAAGCCGTGCCCTGCCAGAACCTTGGCATTCTGAGAGTAATGACATCCTCTCTGATGGAGAAGTATGGAGAAGAGACAGAATGAGAAGAACACAGGTCTTCTTCTTCTTCTTCTACAGACGAACTAAAATATTGGGGTTATCCAGAATGTCAAATACCTTCATTTTCAAATGTAAGGATTTGTCTGCATTCCAAAACTCAAGAGAAACTCTTTGTAACTCGTCTTGGACTTTATCCTTCCTGCCATGGCTCTCGTTTGCAGTGTAATTAGCTGCCCGTGTTTAGAGGACAGTACGGTTCTCAGAAATACAGTAACATTTGATTTCACGTTGCCCTATTAAAAAGAAATACTCAAACAAATGAACTTTTTTTAAAAGGAAATATTTTATTTCAAAATCAAAACAAAACAAAGTAATATAGATGCATAGAACCTGACAAATAAAAAATTGAGACTTTGGTCCCTGAGTAGGGGGTTGCATACAAAATAAGCCTGTGATGCTTTCTCTCCCCTAGCTTGGTGAATGCCTTATTATCCCCCAAACCTGAGACATTTCCAAATGCTCTAACACATACACACACACACACACACACGCACACACAACTATCTCCCCCTCCCCATACTTGCCTGTTTTCTTCCTCCCCCAGTACTTCCCACCACACCAAGAGTTTCTATGATTCGGGAAAAACTGCTTATCAGTTGCCAAAGAATGAATTGGTGAAACCCACATAGTCGTAGCCAGCGAGGTGGCTTCGGCCTCGTGGGTCCTCGTACTGCTGCATATGGGAGGCACAGAACTGCACTTGTTCTGGGGTTAGGGCCTGAAACAAAAAGGAAAGAGATAAAGATATAGGGATTAAAAATAGCTGGCTCCTTGGGGCTGGCCATAGGCCCCATACCCAGGACCCAGGGGGCAGAAAGACGGAGAAACAGCAGCCAGCCCTGTTCCTATCGTGGACCTTCTCAGGAATCTGTAATGTCTAATGAGTAAGACCAGCTCATCTTTTCAACTGAGCCCTTACCTTAGTAGTCTCATCTCATTTTGACTACACACTTTATCCCATTTCCTAAATTTGGGTTATTAAAGATATAGCCTTAAAAACTGAGTTTTGGGTTTGGAATTGACCCTTATAATCATTAGAGAATGACTGTAATTTTCATGCTGGGACAACATAAACTGAAGTGGTGAGCAAAGCAAGTGGTAACTAGTGCAGGACAATGTCTGAGCCAAAAACAACAACAACAACAAAAGTGGGTGGAGGAGGGTAGCTTTTAATGGTAGACTGTCAGGCCCAAGAGAAGCATGCTTGGATTGCCATGGGAGCAGAGTGACAGTGGACACAACCGGAATCTGACCTGCTTCAGGTCCTCTTTGGTAATATAGGCCTTGCCCTCTGCCAGGGCTTGGAAAGCATTCTCTATTTCATCGCTGGACTTGATGTTCTCTGACTCCTTGTCGATCAGGAACGAGGTGTAGTCCTCCAGTGAGACATAGCCCTTCCTGTGGGAGAAATGGGCTCCCCTCCTTGAGACTGTGGGCTGTGACCTCTATTTTGGCCCCAACGCCTCTCACCCTTGCAGCTAAGTAAATGCTCCCTCCCAAGCCCCAGCCTCCACACCCACGTGAGCCCTCCGGCTGGACTCTCCACACAGTCTGGGAGTCTCGATCAGCACCCCTTCCCAGGCACTTCAAGCTTTTCAAATTGAGTTGAAGACCTCTATTTCTGGTCTTCTCATCCTTGGCATTAGAAAGAATCAGTCCCCAACAGTGAAGGGATCCCTCCAAGACTGTAGTCCACCCGACAAGCAAACAACCCCACCCCCACCGGTCGGCCTCCAAATCATCCAGGACCTTAGGACCTTAGACACATGGCAGGATTCTTCTATCGAGGTCCTTTTTCAGAATGAGCAGAGATTCAAAGATCAAACAGAAATCAGGAATTGGGCAGATTACTAGAGCCTGTGCCAGAGTTGGAACAGTGCTATGAGCTTCTGAGCTAATCCCATGAGGGCCCAATTCACATCTGCTGGTCTATCTTCCTGTTCTCAAGATGAGTTAATTACCTGTTTCATGGATCATTTCAATCTCTGCTCATTTCTCTAGACCCCATTCCCTACTGTGGTCTCATGTTTGGTCTTCTTCCTACCTTCCTGGATCAACAGCATCCAGGAACTTCTCAAACTTGGGCTCAGGTTCATCTTCCTCCACCATAGGCAAGTAATAATTGAGCCCCCTCAGGCAGGACCGGAAGTCTTTGTGGCTCAAGCGGCCTGTCAGATTCTCATCAAAATGTCTGAAGAACAAAAATATTTTGTCAAGTTCAATAGAGAACCAGGTTAGAATAGAAAAGAACAGTTCTTTTTGGATCAGCTGAGACTTTAACATGTCCACAGGTCATCAGAAAACTGAGTGAGGAGCTTGCCTGTGTTTCTGAAAGATTTTTAACCCAGTGAATGGAGCAAAGGCAATAAAATGTTGAGCATTTTGCCAATAAATTGCCAATATATTGCCAATAAAATGAGAGCATGTATTTTCTGAAGTCCAGGCATCTCACAGACATAGTAAAAGTCATGACTTGAAGTTAATTAACACATCTAGATCTTCATTCAAGATCCTACCACACCAATAGTGAGGGGGAAAAATCAGTTATTTGTAGATTCATTCCAAATGGGTTGGAAAACAAGGAGCTGATCAACTATGAGGTTAAACTCACTTATAGGTTGTGCTAAACTCCTTCAGAGCCTCTTCACTCACACCTATGGTGTCTCTGAAAAGAAAAATATGAATTAGCTCATGAAATCAAACAGAAAAATAGCAGAAGACACACAATGTGGAATGTAAAGGGATGTTAGTGGTTATTATGCTACTCAGGTCATCCAGTTCAGGGGTTGGCAAACGATAGCCCATGGGCCAAATGTCATCTGCCATTGCTTTTGTACAGTTTAATGAGCTACCTCAAAAGAGGAAATGTTTCATTAAACATAAAAATTGCATGAAATTCAAGTTCCAGTGTCCATAAATAGAATTTTATTGAAACATAGACACGTTCGTGAATTTGTGGGCTGTCAACAGCCTGTTCTCTCTACGACAGTGGAGTGAATAGTTACAACAGAGACCACATGACTCAGCACACCTGACACATTAATGATCACTCTTTTTATAGGAAAAGTTTGCCAATCCCTGATCTAGACAATAATGCTGCCATTATTACCGAGACCTAAAGCTATTTTGATTTAATTAATTTATTTAGAAAAAAAAACAAACAAACAAGCGAGTTCTACTCTTCTGGCTCTACACTTTGAATATTTCTTGCAGTCTAGACATTTGAGAGGGACTTTTACAAAAGGGATTGCTCCCCAGAGAGATCATATAAGATGGTGAAGGGACTCTGAATACTAGGTGAGGAGTAGCTTCAAGGGGATGGCAGCACGGTCTCCTGTTTCAAAATAGACTCCCATATAAAAAGAAATATTCTGTGGGACAGGAGAGAGAAAGAGAGTTTTGATTCTGGAGGTGATGATATCTCTGAAGCAGCTCTTTCATCTAATACCCCAAACTCTAGCCCCTGGGGCTAAGTTCTGACACCTGCTACCACCCACACCCTGCCCAGCCCTGGTCATGGGTCCACAGTACTTGGCTTGGATCTGTTGTTCCAGGTTGTGCTGCATCCGCATCCCCAGCTGGTGGAGTTGGTCCCACTGCTGGGCCAGCCCAATAGTGCTGTACTTGATGTCCAGGACCAGAGCCTCTTCCAAGCTGTCTCCCAGATCCTCAATTTTGGTCAGCTGGCGCTTCATGCCCTGGATCTCCTTCTGCTTCCGCTAGAAGAGACAAGAAGGAGAGAAGCAGTCACGCGGGGTGCCGGCTCCAAACCAAGGGATGGTAGAGGAGATTAGGAGCTGAGGAGGTTGGGTCTCTCCTAATTGCTCCTTTTAAATTATTCTCGGGACTCGTCCTGTCCTCTGGGTAAAAGGAACTGCTCAGGAAATCCGCTTCTGTATTCCTCGTTTATGTGATGGTGGGAAGGTTAGGTGATGTGACCCTTGCCATTCTGGTCATCTGTAATATATAAACCTAAGAGCTTGTAGTTTTATATATATATATCTCTGTAGATAGATATAGATATACATGATCTTATTTATTTATTCATGAGAGACACAGAGACAGGGACAGAGACACAGGCAGAGGGAGAAGCAGACTCCCTGCAGGGAGCCCAATGTAGGACTCAATCCCAGGACCCCGGGGTCACGCCCTGAGCCGAAGGCAGATGCTCAGCCACTGAGACCCCAGGTGCCCCAAGAGCTAGTAGTTATATGCTGCAGAAAGAGGGGAGGAGCATTCCCAGCATGCCTGCGTGGCCCGCTCCCAGGGATCTGTGCCATAGGTTATCTGCTCTGGGGATTGTGGCTGAACTGCTGCCCACTCCCCTGCAGCCACGCAGACCGACTTCCCCAGGATGCACCTGTTGTCCAGGCACATCCGCTGCCCATCGCCTGCATGTAGGTCATGCTTTCTCGACAGGGAAGTATTTTTCCCCGAGTAGGGGAGGAGTGAATGGGTTCCGAGGAGGGGGATGGGTGGAAATACTAAATACCTTACATAGTACAATAGCTTGTGGCCCTCCAGAGATCGGTCCTACCTGACAACATCTTACTCTTTATTACTGAAGTTCTTTCATTAGGGAGGAATTGGATTTAATTAATTAAATGTTCTCGAGGTGGGACAATAGAAAATAAGGTTAAGAAACACTGTTCCAGCCCATTGCTACGCTCAGCTCTTGAAAGACCATCTGGATTTAATTATATTATGATGTCAAATGATGATAGCTTCTGCGTCTGTTTTCTTTCTTAGTGTCTTGCAGTGACTCTGCGATGCAGGGAATTAATGAACTCCATTGTAGAGACATGGGAATTAATGTGACTGAGCTACACTGATGTCCGTGCTGGTGAAGCGGCGGCCGATGGCTAGAATGCGAATTGCTGGCAGGGTTGGGACTAGACTCTTACGTTCTTGACCTCAAGGCCAAGGAGTTTGCCTAAAAATACTCTTAGGGTTGCCTTTACGCGGTCTTCCTCGCACTCTTCGTAATTCTGACACCATCCTCAGCTAAGCAAACATCACTTACTTTATTTGCTTCCAACTGGGATTCCAGAGTTCCTGTTTCTTTGAGCAAAGACCTAGTTAAGAACGAGAGGGAAATGTTTTTCATAGCATCAGAGGTCAGTATTCCACCCAGATTCACCAATTCTGACACCCTACATTTCTCTACTTGTACGTCTATTATACGGCCTGTCTGAAATGAATTTTCAGACCGGATTTTCACGAGACCAAACCCTTCTGCCAATTGGCAGGTTGCTAGACAGATGAGAAGAGAAGGAAGGTCTGCCCTGGTCCTTCTGTGTCTGGCAGAAGGCTTCTACACCTTCCTCTAGGTTCTTCCTCTCAAACCTACCTGCCATCTAATGAGGACATGACTCCCTCTAGTGGGCTGAAGGCAGGCTGATACGGCCTGCACTCCTCTTTCCACCCCGCACCATCCATTTGGGCACCATCTCAACCTGATGGTGAGGGAGATGATGATGATAGATGCCTCGGTGCTAAACCCTCCTTATTATTCATCTTCGAGAACAATATAACAAAACAAACATGATAACGTAAAATACTGACCCGTCCAGAAAATAAGCCCTGGACACGGGAGTCCGGAACAGGAATCAGAAAAGAGGAAAAAAAAAAAAAAAAAAAAAGAGAGAAAGCACAAGTTAACACAAATTCCTTCAGTGATCTTCTTTCCTCAGATTTATGAAACATTCTAAATCTGACAGGAACGAGTTTTGCCCCTGCTCCCAGCATCCCTCCCTCCCTGAGAAGCTCTGTCTTAGGATGAGGAGCTCAGGAGTCATGTGACGTACTCAGTGCTGGGCATGCTGCCAGGGGATGGGGGACAAAACCCGGGGCAGAGGAGGATGAACTGTGCTTCCTCTGCTTTCTGCCGGATGACTTTTAGCTGTGACACATGATTTCCTCTTGCTCATCACCTGGTTTCTCCTTGTTGAGTTTGTAGAAACAGTATATGTATCACAGATGGTCTAAACCACCGCTTTCACTCTCAAAACTCCGCATTCCTGACCCACCTACTGGATGGGGCCTACCGGCTTTGACAGTTGTTCTAATGTATTACAACTCTCGACATCTCTTCTTTTCCAGGTCATTTGCCCCAGAAGATGCGACAAATGCTATTTTCACGTATAAGACATTCCGCCTTTGATAAGAGCAACCAGCACGTAGTATCTCACTGATTCTCACCACAGTTCTATTTCAGGCAGCACCAGAGCTTCATAGCAGGTGCTCTCGGCAGGCTCTGCCTTTGGTCATGCCAATGAAATCCTATGTGACCTTGAGCAAGTCCGTTTGTCCACTGAACTTCCTTCCGCACTCGGAGGCAGAGCTAATCAGACCCGCTCTGTACACTTTTCAAGGTCGCTCTGGGGGTTAAGGGAGGTAGTGGGTGTGGAAGCACTTTGTAGAGTGTAGACATAAGGGACTGTATCATTTTAGACTTTAAATACAGTCAAAAGGAAAAAAATGAGAGTGTCTAGGAGAGAGTATGGAAGTATACACAATGGGCAGTGGCATCGCCTTCTTGTTTCTTGATTTTGCAAGGACTGATTTAGAAAAACATCAATTCCCAATGAAATGGACAGATAGGATTTGGTGATTTTGGAACAGCATAACTGCTGCAGGACCCCCTCCCGCTCCCCTCAGATATGGATTTCATCCCTGTGGCGACACAGGGATGATGGCTTTAGAGGCAGCGCTGCGCACCTGGTCTCCAAGATCCACTGAAGGAAGGCGCTGGCATTCTGCTCAAACTCCTGGCACATCTCAAAGTTCTTGACCTGTCTCTCCTCCTCCTTTTGTAGCTCCTGCTCCCGCTCCTAAAGCCCCACATCACAGACAGTGGCGTGAACATTGAAGACCTATCTTTTCAGTAAAATAGCTGGTTCCTAGGCTCAGCTGAACACCTGCCCTCCCCTCAGTCTAAGTGTCTTCTGGAAGCATGTGCTCCATGCTCATGTTTCCTCCTGGCCTCAAAAGGGGAAGGAAGCTCCCTCACGCCCCGCCCCATGAGTACTTGCAGGTGTCTCTAAGACCAAGCCCAGTGGCAAATACGCTAATACTAAAGGCAAATCATCCCTCCTCTCATTTTTTTTTTTCTGGGTGAAAACTTCATTTAAGTGAACATAAAAGTGGCCATAAAGGGAAAAGTAGTAACAAGAGTTGCCATTTAAAATTGGCGATATTTTGGTAAAACTTTTCTTTGTTTTTTAATGTTTTCCATAGTTTCTATGATGAATATCTTTATAGACAGATGAAAATGATACACAAGCATATAAAAAAAAGGCACTTTGGAGTTATGTATAAAATAAGGAGTGCCTGGGGTGGGGGGCAATCTATAGGCTGTGAACATACATATGAACCTCATGAACTTTCACATCCCATGTTTGAAAACACCTCCTGGAGCCTGTGTTTGCTTCCCCGGTTCACTGCTCACACCCAGAGGCAGAAGAGTGTCTGAACTCTGGGGCGTAGGGCTACACCCACTGTGAACGTATTTTCAAAATTTCCTTAGACGGTTCCCATTCAGGACCACTGTCCTGGCGTCGTTATTAATTGTGTCGTTTCTTTCTCAAAAGTCCCCTCTCCCCCAACTTCTATAATAAATTAGGTGGTCACGCTCACCAGAGTGAAAGAAAGTCTCTGCCATGTGCCTTTACCTTGATGACTTCAGATAGGTGCTTCCAGAACTTCTCTAGCACCTCCATTGTTAACCAGGTATAAGGGCTGGAGGGCACATTTAAGTCCTTAATCTGCTGGTCTAGCTCCAGCAAATAGTTGAAGTCAGACTGTGCCTCGGCCAAGGAGGCCAGGAAGGCCTCGTGGTCCTTCTGCAGCTGCCGGATCTCGTTCAGGGAGACACAGTGCACAGGCTCCGACAGGTCCTCCTCGGCGTTCTCACACCAGTGGTTGAAAATGGAAGCCTTGTGTGCAAATTCCATGAACAGCTCCTCAGCCTGCAGAGAAAAAAGTCACCTCCGTCTTTCCTGATAAAGGCCCTCCACAAAAGAGAAAACAGGATAAAACAACAAATACAAAATATGGCAATAACAAAAAGAAAACCCCTACACCCCCCCCCACCACCAAAACCATACTCAAATACTTTCAGGGTCAGCTCTCCCAGACAGCAGAACTGAAACCACCGAGCACATGCACTCAGTGGGCAGGCAGGTGCATGTGAGGTGCCAGCCCGGGCCCTGGCCCTGGTGCGAAATGAGTCAAGTCCTCCGTTATCTACAAATAAGGAGGCTGAAGGAGTCCCAGAGTTGTTTTAGGACCAAGAATCCAAAACAAGCAAGAGCCGTTTTCGGTGATAAGCCCGCACGATTTCTTATTTATCTCAAAGTCTCTGCCCTGATTTTTCCTGACACGCGGCAAACATGCAACAGCAGGCGTTCAATGAATGAAGGCGTGAATCACTGACTACACGGATCATTGATGGGTTAGGCCCGTCTCTCTCATTCTCTGTTTGCTGCTTCTTTCCCTCCTCTGCTCTCCTGCAGACCAGGCCCCTCCGATGTCTCTTTGTCTCTGAGCTCTTTTCTTGCCTTCCTCCTAAGACATGTTCAGGCCTCAACCTAGTTCCCGACCTCTAATCTGTACCCTTAGCCATACGTTACCATCTGGAGTTATCCAGATGCTCCAAATGACTGAATTGTCTGGATTTCTGAACAAGAGAAATGGTACAGATTGTTCCAAAGAGTAAGTGAGCAAGAGTAGTTGTAGATTTAAAACGTAGCATAGATTTAGGGTCAGCAGCTTGTGTTTCCCAAGAGATTTATCTGAGGCAAATGTGAAAATGAGTTTTCATCCCCAAATTTGGAGGTTAAAGAGGAGAAAATTGGCCCAAATGGAAGAGGGATTACAAAGGTATTACACCATTACATCTTACCTTGTACTCACGTCAGCAATCTCTGCTAAAATAGACTAATACAGAGAAAGCTGAACTGGCCCCTACATGGGAAAGACACAAAAGCCTGTAAAGTACTTTACGTTGTTGGATCATCTGAGTATTTTACACAGATTTCACAATCAGGAACTCAAATAACAAACCTCGGGCAGGGGGTGGGGGTGACTAGGTGACGGGCCCTGAGGGGGGGCACTTGATGGGATGAGCACTGGGTGTTATGCTATATGTTGGCAAATTGAACTCCAATAAAAAAAATAATAAATAAAAATAAAAATAAATCAAATAACAAACTCTTGTTAGTTTGAAAATTAGGACAAATGGAGTCAGAATGCCAGGTGTCTTTCTATGTTGAATGCATATATATATGTGTGTAAAGTTGCCCATAAATCGATTTAATTTTTCACTTAATTTTTTTTTTTTTATTTGTGTAAGTACCAAGCCCTTCAGTAGAGTAATTAGCTAAGGGTCCAGACTGACTAATTTTTATCTGTGTGTTTGTTTCCTAGTTCCCCTAACTGCTTACCTTTACTTGCTGCCCGGTACCACATTTCTTACAGTCTAGGAATGCTCAGTAATTTCACTGAGCATCCTGACTTCCTTCTATTAGTGATATTTTTTATGATCAACATCCAATACCTTAGCAGCCACGACTAAAAAGAACATTTTCATCACTTAAGCCTATATAGAGCTTAGTGGTTTGCACTGCATTTTCAGATCCATTATCTCTCTTAGTCATCATAACGCAGAAGCCAGTGGTAATGCGATCCTATTTCATTAATGGAGGAATCAAGGTTCAGAGATGTGAAGTGACAGGTACAAGGTCTCCCAGCTAGGAAAGGTGAACACAAGATGAGAATTCAAATTCTATTTGTCAAGTGCTCCTTTTATTTGGGTTAGAGAAAAGTGTAAGGAAAGCCTTGCCTCCTGCCTGCCAGCTTAGTTTTTCCATATGCTAGGACCATTTTTGTCCTTCTATGATGTGTCTGACTTTCATCTCAAGTCAGCTGGGTAACTGACAAATTCTCTAAAAAAAACCCTTCTTATCAGTCTAAAAACACCCTGATTACTTCTTGTTCAATAAGAATCCCTTCCTGATCTTTTTCATGCACTCACTCAAATGTCTACAGACGATCCAAACAGTAGTTCCAGTACTATTTCTGGATTCCATGACTAATATACAGATAATTGAAGCCTGATCATGACTTTTTTGAAATTGTATTTTTTATTTTATTTTTTTTTTACCTTCTGTAGGGGCAGCTGCTTCTCTAGCAAGTTCTGTCTGTGTGCTGCAGAGGCCTCCAGCAGCTGTTGCCAGCGCCTCAGCAGAGCATCATGGCGCTCCTCAATGGCTTTGGTCTGGCTATGCTGAGCAGCCACCAGTTGGTCCTTTAGGTCAGTTATCTTTGACAGTCTGTCTTGCTGGAAACTCTGCAGACTGGCATCCAGTGTGTCCTGGGAAAGACCCAAAGAGAGGCTGTGAACAGAGAAACAGTGTAGATTCCCAGGGGCCATTCACACCTGGGTTCCACCAGATTTTTATTATGAACAAGGTAAGGTCTAGGAAAGAATCAGAGTGAGGACCAAGCAAAAGGAAACATAACTTAGAGATTTAAGTGAACATTTGTGGTTGGAATTATGGCTAAGTTCTGGTAGATGCATGTTTTGGAATCAGAGCATAGGTTAGGTATAAAATTAATACTAAGGGAATATTGGAGCACGATATGATCTCCTTTTTTTGAGTCAAAACTAAATGCTTCCTACAGCTCACATCCTAAGACTCCTGTACATACCCTGTTAGATTTTGTGTTCTGATTAGAAGCAGTACACTAAAAAAAAAAAAAAAAAAAAAAAAGAAGCAGTACACTACTAGAGATCTTGAAATCTTGAAAGTACACACGCTGACAACAGACCTCTTACAGGGCCAGTTGCACAGTCATTTGCGTGTGTGTGGTGTCGATATCAAAGTCACAAAATTCTGGGTACTACACTTCCAGCTTTAACAGGGTGGCTTGTATTTAGCCAGTTCTTCCTATGAGAACAACTTTAATTGCTGGATAAAAGTACAAAACATCAGCTGTTTGAAAGAGATCAGAATGCAACTCGGGAAACTATACCTCAAGGAATCAAAACTCTAGAGAGATGAAGTAGTAGTAAATTCAGAGTAATATTTTCTGGATATTACTTCCCTAGGACGTGTGGACCACACAGGCCAAGCAACTGAGGGAAAGGCAGCTGCTCAGAGCTCTTGATAATCTCATGAAACTAAAGAGAAAGTTTCTGGGGAACCAGGCAGCCAGGACTTGAGCAGCTATGGAATAAGCACCGCAGAAAAGCTGGTTCAACCTTCTGCCTGTTTTCCTTCATGGCATCTACAGCTCCCTAAACTGTAAAGGACAGGAGTCCCAGAAGCCAAGCAGAAAAACAGTAACGAAGAGTCAAATATGCTAAACAGCCTCCTCAATAGTCTTACAGCGCTGAGTTGAGGACACAAAGAGGACTAGCCTCAGTGAAAGGGATTCAGTTGGACCCATAAAAGGCCCTAGTAGTAAGAGCTAATTGAAAAAGGCAAGTCAAAAAAAAAAATTATGCCTTGAATTATTTCAGTCCCTGGCCAAGCAGTAGGGGTTGGATGAGGGATGGAAGTGTTAAATTATAACTCAATCAAAATTCATGAGTTATGCTACTTTAAATGTAAATGAACTCACTATTCCAGTAAAATGATCAAATTTGATAACTAAACAACACTCAACTCTGTGAGATTTTAGGAGACACATCTAAAATATAAAGACACTCCACACGTCCATGTTCATTGCAACATCATTCACATTAGCCTAGATATGGAAACAACCTGAGTGTCTATCAACAAATGACCAGATGACAAAAATGTGATGTGCGTGTGTATGTGTGTGTGTAAAATGGAACATTATTCAACCATGAGATGGGAGGAAATCCTGCCATTTGTGACAATTTGCATGAAATTTGAGAGCCTACATTAAATGAAGTAAGTCAGACAGAGAAAGACAAATGCTATTTGATATCACTCGCAATTGGAATCTGGAAGAGCCAAACTTAGAGAAACAGAGGAGACGGGTGGTTGCCAAGGGCTGGAGGGTGGGGGAAAGGAGGAGATATTGGTCAAAGGATAGAAACTTCCGACTAAAAGAATGGCTAGTTCTGAGAATCTAATATACGGCTAATAGAACAGTAAGTATTATATACTTGAAACTTGTTAAGAGAATAGATTTGAAATGTTCTCACCACAAAAAAAGAAGTATTAATTACGTGATGGAATGGAGGTGTCAGCTAGTGCTACAATGGTAATAATTTTGCAGCATATAAGTGTATCAAATCAGCAACAAAGAAATAAAATATAAAGACATAAATGTAAAAAAAGAAAAAAAACAACCAAAGGATGGAAATAGATATACACTTCAAACAAAAAACAAAACAAAAAGCCTAGTTCTCTAGTACATGAAAAAGAAAACTTTAAACCAAGGTATTATTAGAAAAAAAATTTCATGATTAAAAGTATCAATTCATCAAGGTGATTTATAATTGTAAATGTTAACACAACTTTAAACCTAGTTTCAAAATATATAAAAATAATAAAGTATTTAAATAACATGATTAACAACCAATATCTGGCAGGTAATATAAACCACTGTAAAATACACATCCTTTTCAACTATACATAGACTATTTACCAAAATGGACCATTTGGTGGATGTAAATCAAGCTTCTAGAATAATATAGAATGTGTTTTTAAAACAAAGTGGAATTAAACTAGCTATAAATGCCAAAAAAAGATAATAAGAAAATTCCCAAACATTTAGAAATTTAGCAAAATACACTATGGAATAACCAGTGGGTTAAAGCAGAAATTAGAAATAACAGAAACATTTTAACTGAGTGACAATAGCAGAAGTCACATATGAAATTATGAGGTGCAGGTAAAGCTCTGCTTAGAGGGAAATTTATATCCTTACATGAAGATGCTAGAAAAGCAGAATGGCCAAATATTTGGCGATCTAAATAACCACCTCAAGAAATGTTTTAAAAAGATAAGTTAACCCCAGAGAGAGTAAAATAAAATGATAAAGATATAAAAAGGTATTAATGGAATATAATATAAAGATATAATAAAGAAAAATTTTTAAAAAATGAAAGTGATACATTAGAGCCTACAGATAATAACCACAGAATCGGGGAATGGGATAATCCTAATGTTCAGCTTCCATGAATGTGGGCCAGGAGCTGCCCTGTTCTCACCTGCTTTGCCAGGAGGGTGAGGGAGGCGGCGAGGTCTGTACTATTGCCATTGGTCTTCAGGCTTGCTTCCTTTTCAGCTAGAGAGCAAAGGGGATTTATTAGAGGGGATGGTAGTTGCTCTTGATTTGGCCTTGCTGAGGAGAAAAGAAATATTTACTCTAAGTCCTACGAGAGCGTCCTGACTCTGGGAATGGATCATTTATTAGAATATGGGAGCAGCGGGGATGGATGGATGGTTTCTCTGGACTTTGCAGCATAGCAGTGGCGGGAACAGAGCTAGGGCCAAGGGAACCTCTGTGTGTTTTGAAAACCGAAGGGAAAGTGCAGATTAGACATAAATTGCGAGTGATCAAACACACTGTATTTTAGAAGTTTTGCCATGGCTCTGTCCTTCTGAATACTAAACACAAAATCACCAATTCCTCAAAATTGTGTTTTCTGGAATTCTGGTCCTCAGTCACCCATCAGCAAGCTTTCTGGGGCAGGTGTGCACATGAGAGTATAATTGTGTCTAGAAAAGGTAGGAGTGGGTGAGGACAGAGTATCTCTCTTCCCATGGGAATTGAGAAAAGCCCAGAGCCTTTCTATCCATGGAATTTACCAGCATTTCTGACACCCAAGGACCCTGGCCCTCACATGTCATACCTATCCAGGCCTCCACCACGTCAGCCTTCCAGTTAAACTGCTGAAAGGCGTAATCATCTTCCAGTTGCAACTTCCAAGCATCTATTGCCCTGGACAGAGAAGGGATCTTTTCTTTCAGAGACTCTATCTTGGCAGAAATCTTCTCCTTCTGCTGACTTTTCTCCTGCGACATCAAGGTGGAGAGGAGAGGAGGGACAGATACGTGGGTGGATGTCTAGGGCTAGAAGCTGGAATTCTTTAGCATGATAAAAAGGTGCCATGTCTCTCATTCCAAATACATAACTACTGTCCTCTGGGTCTAGTGCACTTACTATATTTTTCCTCCATGTCCAGGATGGTTATTTCCACTCTAGCATTTGGGAGATCTACTTGTGTTTGTACACATTATTGTGGCCTTTTTAGTTGGAGTCCCCTCTGTCCAAGGTTCTTGGTATAGCATTTAGACCAGTGAGGGTTTGTAAAAACAAGCATTTAAATAAAAAAATGATTCTCAAGTCACAAAGAAGTTTCAGTCTGGTCCTCTCCCTACAGGCATATGAAGAAACTTCTTCACATTTTTGCAACACTCTACAATCAAAGCATGTCATAAGACCTTTATAAATGCCATGTCCTGCATACAATGAGTAGGAGGGTCAAGAAAGGATTGAAGGACATCTGAGAGGTATCCCTACAAGAACTTGAAAAAAATAATTTTCAAAAAGCAGCGACTGAATAGGTAATTACTTGCTCAGAGCAAAACAAGGCAGCTTAGGCAGAAATTATTAAAATTCAGTGTGATTTAGCACTGCTCATGATTCTGTATTTGGACCAATCCCTTTTGGAAAATGAGCTTGGCCTGGAATCCCCGAGTTGCTCACCTCATTCAAGATGTCTTCTCCTTGAGCACATATACCTTGCACTCGGGTCTCATGGACAGCAAAGTCGTTTTCCAACGCTTCATGCTTCTTTAGCAAGCTCTGTATGAATGAGTCAGTGAGAATCAACACATCCAAGCCTGGACAATCTATCCCATCCACATTCTGACTCCCATTGACACTACTACCCACAGGGATGATTCAGCAATGCTGCTGGAGTAGAGGCGTGTCCACCTCCTGCATAATGCCACTCAATGCCTCTCCCAAGGCTCTTTACTCGCCAAAAAGGGCAATCTTACCAGAAAAGAAGGAGGCAAAGGAATACAGTGATAGTCTTTCTAACTTACTCTGTGAACTTAGGCGTTTTTGGACTTTGGAATGAGAGTGTTTGGTCAAGGTAATATATAAGGATTCATCTACTTCGAAATTTATATAATTCCATCGAACGTTATGCCCAATGGAAAGATAATAAGTATTATCTTACACTAAGAATTGAGCTAGGGGCACCTGGGTGGCTCAGTCGGTTAAGTGTCTGCCTCCCAGAGTTCTGGGACCGAATCCTGAGTCCTGTTCCCTGCTCAGCAGGGAGTCTGCTTCTCCCTCTGTCCCTGCCCTCCTGCTCATGCTCTTTCTCTCTCTCTCTTGCTTTCTCTCAAATAAATAAAATCTTAAAAACAAAACAAACAAACCAAAAGAACTGACCCAAAGGCAGCTAAAGAGAACATTGAGCTGTCTTGAATCTCGCTCTCAACTTTCTCTGTGTCTACCTGCTGCTGGAAGGATGGAGAATGGAGTCAAGACGAAGTCCGGGAGTTTTGTGTCTCCTCCTTCTCTGTATTCTCCTGAGTGTTATCCAGACCAGCCAGCTCTGCCCATCACCCCCCATCCTCAAGGGCCTGGGCTTTCTCTGCTGCCTTTGCCTCACCTTGTCACAAAGGCACCCCATCCACTTTTCCTTCTACATCACATACTAACCAGGCCAAAGGAAGAAACAGGTTTCATGTGACTACCAGACTTTTAACCACTACATTTTGAAAATAAAAGAATTTCTGATACATGGTTTCCATACATGGTTTCTTGGGCATTAAAATAAGATGGTTGTTTCTTTAAAATACAAGGTGAGCTACATGATCTTGTATGACTGTGTCATATTTCATCATTTTTTAAAGATTTTGTTTATTTATTCATGACAGACACACAGAGAGAGGCAAAGACACAGGCAGAGGGAGAAGCAGGCTCCATGCAGGGAGGCGATCCCATGACCTGAGCCAAACGCAGAAGCTCAACCACTGAGCCACCCAGGTGCCCTGTTCTATTTTATCCTGATGCAGAAACTGTACATGGAGACTGGAACATGATCCACTATATAAAATAGACTGACTCAGCCATCTTTTCACATACTCATAATGCATGAAATAAAGTCTTTTCAACACTGTCACCTTCTGTTTCCAATCTCTTTTCTATGCTTCTCCTTGGACACCTCAGAAGCTCAGGTACCACACATCAAACACAAGTTTCCTTTAAGTAAAATCCAGATGTCTCTCTTTAAAATACATTCTTAACTAGCCTCCTTAATGTTGTTTTAAAAGTTGATAAGGCCAAAAGCTTAAAACGTGGTTTAAATATATCTATAATACATCTCATAACTGCAAGAAGTTGATCAGAAACATCTTCTCTTCTTCTTAGATGTTAAACGAAGGGAGATGATGAGATCATGGGAAGGAAATTGAAATTCAACAATAGGTAAACAACTCTCTTTTCTTATATTAGCCAATCTTTATGGGCCCAGGAAACCAAAAACTCAGAAGGTCAATTTTTTCTTCATGAAAGATGACATAGAATGGCTATGTGGATAAATATCTTAAGGTAATAGTGAGGAGTATTAGCAATAAAACTCATTAAATCTTTTCCTGGAATTTTTATGTTAGTGCAAAAACTCATTAAGACGACCCTTTGAATGTGATGGCTTAAATACACCTATTGAAAGATCAAGATTAGCAGAATGGGCTTAAAAATCTGACCCAACTCTATGTTGTCTACAAAAATCACACATCAGATGTAGTGGTGTGGGCAGGTATGAAAGTGGCACATTCACACCTGTAAAAAGATGAGCCATGCCCTGGCTCTCATCTCAGACAACAGTGAGCTCTAAATAGATTGTGGACTTAAAATTAAAATGTAACTCTCTAAACTTTTGGAAGAAGACATAAGAGAAGATCTCATGATCTAGGGCTAGGCAAAAAGTTTTAAAATTTGACGCAAAGCACAGAAGGTCAACAGTTAAAGCAAACAAACATTCCAATCAGAAAATGGGCAAAAGAGGCAAAGAGACATTTCAATGGAGAAAAGAGATAAGCAGCAAAAAAATCACATAAAAAATTAGCCGTCAGGGAAATACAGATTGAAACCACAATGAGCTATCCTGCACTCCTATCAGATGGCCTAAAATAAAGACGATGACGGCACTAGATCCCGGCAAGGAAGGGGAGAAAGTTGGGATCACTCATACCCAGCTGGTGAGTGTGTAGAATGGTACAACCACTCTAGAAACAGCTTTGTGCTTTTACATTTTTATGTATTTATTAATTTATTTTAGAAAACAAAATATGCAGTTATCCTATGTCCCAGCAATTGGACTCCTAGACATTTATTTCTGAGAAATGAAGACTCAGGTTTACATGGAAGCTTCTGCATGAATACTGAATGCAACTTTACTCATAACAGCTTGAATGTGGAGACAAATCCAGATAGCCTTCAACATCCAAGTGATTAAATGGGTACATCCATACCATGAAATACTATTGTTGCACACAACCTGAATGATTCGCCGGACACGCTGAATGAGAAGCTGATCCCCAAAAGTGACATACTCTATGAGTTCATTTATACAATATGCTTGAAATGTCAGAAATTATTGACAAAGGATTGGTGGTTGCCCAGGAATAAGGAAGGGGGTGGAGACAGGAGGGAAGAGGGTGACAGTGATGTCCTGCATCCTGACCACATAGGGGCCAGTGTCCTGGCAGGTGTCACCTCTGGACGAACCTGGGTAGATGGTACCTGGGGCCTCCCTATAATTCTATATTCTATAGAATTCTATATTCTATAATCTATAGATTATAGATCTATTCTATATTCTATAATCCTCCCTAAGAATTCTATATTGTTACAAGTGCATGTGTATCCACAATTCTCAAGACAAAAGATTTCATTTATAAAAGAGAAGCCTTTGGGAGTGTGTGATATGAAAACTTAAACCACTTAAATGTGTGGCATATGTGCACATGTCCCAAATGACTTTTCAAAGGAAAGGGGTTGGCAGTGCGAATTTTATGCTATTCAGGTTTTAAGCTTTCTCTTGCCAGTGTGAGGCTTTCCTTATGTCATCACATAAGAGCAAATTAAACTCCACAGAGAATTCTTGGTAAATCCCTAAGTTTTAAGGCTATTAGGTACAGATCTCAAGGTCCCAAGAACATTATTTTCTTAAGATCACTCAAAAGCTCTAGAACTCCATATTAACTCAAGGCCACACAGATTCATTTCTTTATTGGGAAATTCTATACCATATTTACAAATATGTCTCTAAATTGTGAAAGTAGTCTACCTGCCAGGTAGCCCTTCTAAAATTATATTTTCTAAAAAAAAAATAAAAAAAAAAATAAAATTATATTTTCTAGAAACTGCAACCAATGCCCAGGCATAAGAATCTTTCCAAGTCAGTGTAACGTTAGTATCTGAGGGAATTTTTAGAAAACCTCACCCTATGAGGGAAGGTCTGTCACTATGATGACAAAATCCCAAATCATGGGATTGAGCTTTGAGTCCTGCCTTCACACCTGATATATTCCAGGATTGTATCTTTGGGTCTTGATTTTTCATATTTAAAACTGACAGGAGTATCCATATTTGCATCATCTTTTTCTCCCACCAGGGGAAAGATTCTTTTCATAGAGGAAAACGTCGACTACTTAAGAAAAGATTCAAACCAAAGAGAAGATATTAGTTATTCGACTTGTTGCTCACCTGAGTAGTGGCCAGTGTGTCTCCAGAAGCCCCTCCGGTGACCATAGCTTCCTTTTCACTGATCCAAGCCTCCTCCTCTTCGGCATTCTGCATGAATTCCAGGTACTCTAAGGATTCCTCTAGCTGACGCCCTCTGTAGCAGGGTGGTGAGCCCAGGGAGGACGAGAAGAAACCAGTACTCAGGGGAGCACAAAGAGCAGCACAACCACCACTGCACTAGGCCACAGAACGATCGAATCTGAGGTCTTGTGAACCAGCGGAGGCCCTGGCCCCGGACAGTCAGTTTTGTGGCATCATCTGCTCTCTGGGAATCTTTGCTGGGGAAGGGGAGCCTTGTCCAAACATGGGGGCCCAAACATCAGAGCTGGAGAAGAGCATCAGTGAAGTAGTATCTCTTTATACTCTAAGCACCACCACTCCTCTTATCCAATGAAGGCACCACGTGATGCTAGAAGTTTCCTTGTTTTCCCCAGGAAGACATACCTATCATAGGCAGAAATTATTCTGTTTGGATATATGGCTATATGGTTCTCATTGGCTGTATGGTATCAGGAAGAAAATATACCTCTTTGTTCTTTTACTCCTAGGAGCTGCACACAGCACTAAGCCTGGGGCGGGGGGGTCATACACAGTAAAAGAAACCCAAGGGGCAGGCCCTGGTGTGAAGGATTGGCATATGAGGCCAACAATGATAAATGACAATAAATGACAATTGCAAGTAAGCATGGGAGCAGACGTGTGTTCAGGCCGCAGAGGAGACAACCTCCCCGCGTCCTCCTGGGGTAAGTAGGGCAAGCTGCATGGAAGATTGCCGTCTGAGCAGGGACTTTGATGATAAAGAGAGATGGGGAGTGGAGGGGAGCAGCCAATGCTAAGCCCAACACCAACAACCCAGGAAGACAGTGGGGCCTCTTATCGCCAACTCACCGCGTGGCAGCCAACTCTTTGAGCTTCTCCCAGTGTTGGAAAAACTGAGCCAGCCGCTCCTGGATCTCCTCTTGCCCCACAGCAGCCTTGTCTTGCAGCCTCTGTGCTGCATCCAGCACATTCTGAAGAACACACACCCCCATGGCACATTGCCCCATAGACTCTCCTCATTGACTCATAGCTCCCTGGCCAGGTGTCCAGCCCTTCCCACACTCCATGTCATTTATAAACTTCATGGGTGTGTCTTGAAAATCATGGGAGAATGAAGATGCCTGCAATGAAGCCCACCATGCTAAAGGTCGCCTCGTGCAACTTCAGTGCTTGCACTAGGCTGCACTCCACGATCATGGATTATTCATGGTGACACTGCTGCCGAGCCAGACCCAGAGAGGTCTTCTTCCCCTGTGGCTCGGCTCAAGAACAGCTCTTCCAGATATCCCAGCCCACGTCCTAGTCAGCAGCCACAGTGACTGGGGTGTTGAAAGCGCCCTTTGCAAGGAAAAGCACAGATCCCTGTGCAGAGTCCTTCTACTTATGGGCAACATGAGAGGAGGGAAGAATGCCTGTGAGCTCTGTGCCTAGCTCCCGGGACCCTGCGTGCCACCTCCGTATTGTGTACCATCACCCTACTTCCCATAGTACGGGGACTGCTATTAGAATACAACTCCTCCTACCTGGATGGTGGGTTCGTGGGCCACCAGCTCCCCCTCGAGGCGCTTGTGCTTCTTCAGCAAGTTCTGAACCCCCTGAAGGTCCCTCCCGTAGTCCTGGGAGCTCACTTTTAACAATTTTTCCCTGGGACCAAGGAAGGAAATGGAAAACATAGTTTAGACACGTGAGACTATCCTAAAGCAAGAGTGTTCTAAGAGTGGGTGTATGGCTGGGGGTGGGGAGGTGGTAAATTCTGGAACACTTGGGTGTCAGTAACCACAAAGATAATTAGTACCCAAGGCTTTCTGCAAAACTTCTGACAATATAAATGAAAATAACATATGGGTTCCCACTATATCATGGCTGTCCCAGCCTTCCCGTTCGTTCCCTTGCCTATCTGTTCATTTTTTCTTCTTTGCTCAAAACGACACACTAATGTTTCTCTTTCAAAAAAAATGTAAAAACTGTATGCTCACAAATGAATGGCCCTATGTACATATATGACCTTCATGGCCTTTATTACTTTTGCCTATTAATATCAATAACGAATTTGGGTAGAATGGGTATAGATAGCTGATACTGTAGGTATCATGACAGTTGGATTAGTTCCAAGTATAAAATATTTGAACAGCACCACAAAGGACAGTAAAAAGACTACAGACAAGAATATATTATCTCATTGTTTCTAGAAGTTCCTACAGTGTCTTACATGCTGCCCTATGTATGTATCAGGCTTCCCCCTAATTCATTGGTTACCAGCAAGAATCATCAGATTTGTAGAAGAGGAATGCGATGAGGCAGGTTAAATGGGAATTTGATTTACTAAGATTTTCCCAATAGTACTTTTTACAACAAAAGCAGAATTAGTAATGAAACCATGGCAGGTACTGGGTAATATTGTCTTGTGTCCAGTTCGGTGATACCTACTATACACAGGATACACAAGGCATAACGTGGATGCAACTAGAGGGTATTAAGCAAAGCAAAACATGTCAGATAGAAAAAAGCAAATACCATATGATTTCATTCATGTGTAGAATTTAAGAAACAAAACAGGTCAACATAATGGAAGAGGAAAAGAAAGATAGAAAAAGCAGGAAGCAAACCATAAGAGAACAAACTGAGGGTTTATGGAGGGAGGTGGATGCGGGATGCGCTAGGTGTGTGATGAGGGTTAAAGAGGGCACCTGTTGTGACAAGCACTCGGTATTATCCCTAAACCAATATTACGCTGTATGTCAACTAACTAGAATCTAAATAATAAAAAAAATGACAAAGATCTCATCAGTTGAGTCAGTTGTGAAGGCCCAGCTGTCTCATTCAGATATTACACATTCTATGAACCATCTAGAACAAGTGTACATGGCTTAATTTTGTTCCCCGACTGTATGTGAATTGTTCCCCACTTCTCCAAGCCTGTCTCCTTGTGCCTGCATACAATGAAGTAATCTGATAAAAAAATAAATAAAACCAATGTTAACTTGAGGCTAAGGCAAACATGGTTAAGAAGTAATACCAGCTATAAGAAGCAATTAGATATTTCACTTCAGTACCAAATAGGAAGGAACACGTTTGGCAGATGGTCTCTGCTCTTCGGTTACTTAAGCAGCCTGCGTTGGCGGTACATACTCTATCCAGGACTCCTCATCATCTAAGTCCTGGAAGAACTGGAACAAGTCATAGGCCTCCTTCAGTTTCTCGTGGTGTGCTGCTGCCAAGTTCTGGACGTTCAGGAAACGCTCGTTGACATTATCCCTTTCCTCCACAATCTGGTCAACATTGAAAGTCCCGCTGGAGAGCAGGTCAGTGGCCAACTCATTCAGGTCGTTGAGTGCATCCTAAAAAGCCCAGGTGTATTCAGTGAACAGAATGGTACAGGTATGAGGTAGACCCTGGGGGCAGCCCAGGTGGCTCAGCGGTTTAGCGCCGCCTTCAGCCCAGGGCGTGATCCTGGAGATTCAGGATCGAGTCCCATGTTGGGCCCCCTGCTTGGAGCCGGCTTCTTCCTCTGCCTATGTCTCTGCCTCTCTCTCTGTGTGTCTCTCATGAATAAATAAATAAAATCTTTAAAAAAAAAAGTAGACTTTGGACTTTAACCACTAGTGCAGGTTCAAAGACTGGGTTTAATAGGTTATTTTTGAAGATAGTCAATTTGATAAATATGCTCTTTTAACTCGGCTCCGATAAGGGCCAGATCAGAGGGCAGTATGAGGGATGTGACTGTGATGCTCAACCTGTCCGTTCACCTTCTGGTATTCCCTCCCGTCCCCAACTGGAAAATGAGTGTGAATAAGTGTGTGTCTCCAACCAGGACCGTCTTCCTCATTGTACTGAATTTGATGCAGATTAGCTGTTAGAAGCTTTCAACAAAAGCTTCTCTAACCTACCATCCCGAGGCTGGCCACGTCCAGGACACACCCAGCCCCTTCTGTCTGTTTTCACGCTCACGCTGCCCTTCTAGTGATGTCGGGGGGAATGTCATCAAGTCCTAAAGCTCTGAACTTAGAAAGACTTTGACTTCTTGTCCTTTCTGCTCATATCTCTGCCACCAAATAAAATTGGTAAGATAAAATTCTCCAAGATGAAATTAATACCTGCCAACGTGTTTATCATTGCTCCCAAGATGCATTTCTGCTTGATATTGGAATGCAACTGAAATTCTCCACAGAATTTCCAGAGTGTATACATAATTCAACTTCACTGCACATGACAGCCCCCTCTGATAGTTTTGCTCTCTATAATTATGTAAAATAAACTTCCATTTTCTTTCAAAGGCCAGATCAAATATGAGCTTTGGTAGATAGTGAATTTATGTGCATCCATCATTAAAAGGCAGACAAGATAGCTTTAGGATCCTCTTACTTTGAATCTGCAGCTTCATGATAATTGCTTAGCAGTGACCATTGCAGCAGCTCAGCAGCTTATGGATTTGACCTGGTTATAATGATCACTGGCTGAGAACACAGCCGGTTTGCAAGACAGTGTTCTCAAATGGCCTTCTAAGATGAGAGAAGAGGGTCAGAAGCATTTCCATTCTGCCCAGAGCAATGAGATTCTAACACTGCTTACCTCTCGGGCCAGCATTTCTGTTTCCAAAAGCTGATGTTTCTTGAGCAAGTTTCCTGCTGAAGCCAAGTCCCTGGCCTGATCTTTCATGGCCAGCAGTGTCTCTGCCTGGGAATAAAGGAATATGCAATGAAGATGCCAGATGCAAACTGTTTTTAAGGACAACATTAGCAACCGTGTCCCCCAACATTTCCCAATAAAGTTAAGGAAATTGTTCATGCATAAAGCCATTTAACGGGCAAGTATTTATTAAGTTCCCATGTCCCCACCATTCTGGGTGTGATTACCTCTGAAAGCCAGAACTTGAAGTCCTGGATGCCTGTGTTGAACCTCTGTTGGCGACTTGCCTCATTGAGCTTCTGTCCTTTGTCAATTGTTTTCTCAAGCAAGTAGTTCCAGTGTCCCTCCAGCTCTTCCAGTTGAGTCTAACCCAAAGAAACTCGGGGATCACTATGGTCTTTAGGATCCTGAGTCCTATGACAACTTGAAAAGACACTGTAGACCTGGGAGTTCATAACTAGCCAAAATCCACCAGTACTTGAATGCTGTACATTTTAAACCAGTTATGCTTAATCTGGGAAAACAACAGGAGGCATTGGAAGAAAGTTTGAGGAAAGGGCCCTGGCTGCTGACAGAGACT
The DNA here is from genome assembly GCF_018345385.1 of Vulpes lagopus. Classification (NCBI taxonomy): domain Eukaryota; kingdom Metazoa; phylum Chordata; class Mammalia; order Carnivora; family Canidae; genus Vulpes; species Vulpes lagopus. The sequence goes on from NC_054834.1 coordinate 26,132,739, forward strand.
CGTGCCTAAATGCCCAAACTCTTCGCAGCAGGGATAGAAAATGTCAAACAAGCAAGACGACACTTGGGATGTAGGTCTAAAGCTTTCTCAGAATCCTAGATACTGAGTTTGACGTAAGTGATAAGGTCTGAGCATCGTGGTTTCCCACCTTCTTTGTGGACGGTCAGAGGGAAGACTGTTAACCACAGAACACACTCCGCATCCCCACCCGTGGAAACGCTGAAGGAGGAAGAGGCTTCTCCGAATGTGCATTTAGCCCAAACCACCCTGAGCAGAACCCCTACCTTCATGGTTTCTTCATTGCCCTCACATGCATCCCGCTCAATCAGAGAGTTCCCCAAATCGAGGACTTCCTTCACCTCCTCGGCTCGGCCTTGGACCTCATTTTCAAAGGTCTGGTGCTTCAGGTATTTTCTCTGAAGGGAAAGCAGAAGCCAAATTACCCTGTAATCTAAGGAAGCAAGTTAGATAAACTCTGTTTCTAAGAAAGTCAATGTTCTGTTATAACTAATGGCGCCTTCTGAAAGACCCACCCCTTCACATTAGACTTGGAAGCTCCTGAGGGCAGGGCAGTGGTCTCAACAGTGAGGAAGCGTTCTGTGTAGGGAGCTGACCCTTCACCCCACAATCTGGGTTTGTCAGAGTTTTCCAAAATTCCTATTTTGAACTTGCCTGGATGTTGGTGGGATCTTTGTAGGATTCATCGCAGGCTATAGGCAGCATCTCGCTGATCCATTCCTCCAGGTCCTCAAGGTCATGGTAGAACTTTTTGAGGTCAGTATAGTTGCCGAGTTTTGTTCGCTCAGCAACCAGCAGTTCTTTAAGAGCATTCCATCTGGGGGAGGAGGCTGGATCACTCTCTGCCCTTGACCCTCCCACCAAGCTTTGATGCCATATCTGCAATCTTCCCGTTTGCCAACCTGTCCTTTCTCTTCTCATTATTTATAAATTTTTATACTATATATAACATAGCTATATATTATTTAGTTGTATATTATAATATTACATTTTATATACATGCATATATTACATATAATAGTGCATATTATATTGATAGATCTAGTTGTTGCATAGTCTCATTATTTTCAAATATAAAATATAGAGGCTAAGTCAGTAATTTTTAAGTTATTTTCCATGTCTTTCATTCTGTTGAGCCTGGATCAGAAATGTTCGCAAGTCACAAGATAGTTTTAGGCATTTAGAAATGAAAAGAACTCAGAGTGTGACCACCGTCCTCCATGCTAGCAAAGAGATTGCTCTGCTATGTCTTCCTTAGCTCACAAAACACTTGCTCAGGCCTGACCTGTCAAGCACCCGTTGGAAGCGAGCAGCAATCTCATCCTTGGCATAGTGGTCATCAGCTACGAGCCGCTCTGTCTCATGTTCTAGCTCAGTGATCTTATTTTCCTAGATAGAGGAAAAGAAAAAAAATCCAGATCCCTGGGGATTAGGCTTTCAGTGCAATCTCAGACTCCCTCTGAGAAAAGAACAGAGATACCCTTTGTGGCTTCACAAGGGGGAACAAAACCAGGGCCAAAAGGTAAATGCCATGAAAGTGGCTTTTAACTCAACAGGAAGAGAAATATTAATAATGACACTAAGATGGTTCTGAGCTCCTGGGGTACTGAGTTCCTGGTAGGGACTCCTGTTGTACTGACTCCTATGGTACTCAGCTCCCTAAAGAACAGACTCCTCCCATGACCATGGCAGAGGGTGACTCCTGCACTGGGTGGGATTTTGGAATAACCAGCATATAAAGTCACTTCCAATTCTAAAAGGTTGTTCGGTTGTAAAAAGCTGGGCTGCAGTAAGGTGGTCTGATGCCATGAGTGAACTTGGGTAAGACTAAGCCACGGTGTCAAGCTGCCCTGTCTGCTCAGAGCTCTCTGTAAAAAGCAAATTAAGATACTTGTGAATCACAAAACTACATACATGTATAGAATTTCTGTTATTATTATTCATATTCATTATTGGAATTCTTATATTAGTTATTACCTGCGCAGTGATTGCCTTGTCCAAGTCATCCCGTTTCTTCAACAAGGCCTCCAGACTGTCTAAGGAACTCTCTCCCTCTGACCTCAGGGAGTTCTCACGTGCCAGCATCCAGCCCTCAGCCTGATCACATTTCCCGTGGAACAACTATGAGGAATGAAGGAAGAGGTTATATCCAATCCAAGGGACAGAGGAAATGACTGATCCCTCTCCTATGGCACTGACATAAGGGGTCCCGTAAGGGTTGCTTATGTTCTTCAAAGAAACATTCATACCATGAATCTTACCTATACTGGACCTTTTACTCTTCCCTAAAGACACATTTTATGTTTTTATATAAGCTATATTTCCATTCCCAGGGTGCATTTCCCGTATGTTGCACAAGGCAGATGCTGGCTGGTTATTTCTTTAGGACTCTCATAAATACTACCTTCAGGATGTTCATCCTTTCCCTCCCTGGCACTAATCACTCCCTCTTCTTTAGCCTCAAAACTTTCATACATTTTGTTTTATAAATAATCCCTCTGTATTAGAATGGCCTGTCTACATGTGTAATGTCACTACTTAAGAAAAAGGGTGTTATTTTACTAATCTTTGTATTTCCAGGGCTCTGCACATGGCAGGTTCTCAAAAAGAACCAATCAGCCAAACTGTCAATCAATAAATACATTATAATCACCTCATCTCATGCCAATAGTTGATCCCCACTTTGTTTGGCTCTCCTTGCAGGGATAAGAGCAAAGAACATCACAATAATGAGAGCACAATGGCAGATAGCCAAGACATGCCCGTGTGCCCACAGGAGGGCAAGCGCAGTGAAAGGAGCACCTGTAGTGACTGCAAATTTGCACAGAAGGAACAGACTAAGGCCAATCCTTCTCAATGGGGTGAATTTAGCTTTACCTGCAACTCCAGACACTGATCCAGCATCCTCTTGCGTTGTTCCCAAGCTTTCTCCAAGTCACCTTTCTTTACCCTGATCTCTTCAAGTTTTTCTTCAATTTCAGGGCTGGCACGGTGCTCACTCCTTATAAGTTCTGCACCAAAGTCTTCTAAGGCCTGGAAGGTGGGACCCTCTGCCTCCATGTCAGCACGACGCTCCTATGTTGGAAAAAGGGAGAGATTGGTAGTACCAGTGGCATCTCAACAATGTCATAAAATGAGGGAAGTTTGGGAAGTCATGTGACTAGTGGCTGTGGATTTTGTAGCCATACCTGGTGTCGCTCCAGCAGGATCTCCGTGCCAATTAAATCATCAGCCAGCTCCTGTGATGATACTATGCCTCTAATGCTACTGATCCAGTTGTCCAGGTCTCTAGAGAAATAGACGTATTGGGATTGACAAGAAAGTCTTATAGCTCGAGACAGGGCTGTCCGTCCTTGACTTTTCCTCTCTAGAAAATACATCTAGATTAACACCTTGCATCTGGCTTTATATGCTTCTCAGATCTTAGGTTTGTTGTTCACACTGGTTTTTGTTTGTTTGTTTATTTTAAAGATTTTTATTTACTTACTTGACAAAAAGAAAACACAAGCAGGGAAAGCGTGAGAGGGAGAAGCAGGCTCCCCACTGAGCAGAGAGCCCAATGTGGGGCTCGATCCCAGGACACCAGGATCATGACCTGAGCTGAAGGCAGATGCTCAACCACTGAGCCCCCCAAGGCATCCTGTTTGTTTTAAAAGGCAAATTTATTATTGTAAATTTGTTATGCATTACTATGCTTGTGTATAAAGAATGAAAATAATCTTTTAAAAGGAAAGAGATCTAAAATATAAAGTTACAGAGATGAAGACAGATCGACACTTTCTAGAATATGGTAACAATGCCTAAGAAAAATTCCAAGTAAAAGGAAAAAACATGGAAAAGACATAAGTGTGATAAAGATGATTTACTAGAAACCAATTGGAAGTGTGTTTTTTTCAAATTTTGCTAATATTTTTTTTCAGAATTTTATTTAAATTCTAGTTAGTTAATATTTGAAGGGGTACATGTTCCCCGATGTTTACAGCAGCATTATCTACAATAGTCAAACTATGGAGAGAGCCCAAGTGTCCATCAACTGATGAATGGATAAAGAAGATGTGCGACATACATTTACACCCAATGGAATATTACTCAGTCATCAAAAAGAATGAAATCTTGCCATTTGCCATAATGTGGATGGAGCTCAGTGTATTATGCTAAATAAGTCAGAGAAAGACAAATACCATGATTTCACTCATATGTGGAATTTGAGAAACAAAACAGATGAACATTGTGGGGGGAGGGGAGAAAAAAGAGAGAGAGAAGCAAATCATAAGACTCATGATGATAAAGAACAAACTGAGGGTTGATTGAAGGAAGTGGGCGGGGGATGGGCTAGATGGGCGATGGGCATTAGGAGGGCCCTTGTGATGGGCACTGGGTGTCGGATGTAAGTGATGAATCACTACATCCGCCTGTTGTTTACACTGTTTAACTTAATAATGTCAGTCCCTTATGCTTGAACATATCTTCATCCACGTTATCTCTTTCAGTTCTTGCAATAATCCTCTACGGAATCCTGGGAACTCTTTTGCTTTTGGTTTGGAGATGAGGAGGTCAGCCTAGAGAATGCCAGTGATTTGCCCATGTAATCAATACAAGTAAAACCAGGCATCTGGACTAGAACCCAGACACTTACATCCTGAACCAATACGTATTCCATTGCTCTTAATAATTCTTGTTCCTAAAAAGTAGATTCTTGGGTTTGAAGATCTATCTTATATGGAATCTCAGGGAAGGTATGTCTTCCATTCTTACTTTTATTCCCAGCACACATACACCGCCCCCCCCCCATTCATTCCATGCTGTTGATGAGACGAGAGCCCACCTCTCCCTGTTAGCAGTTAAGGGGAATGAGGAGGAGAGCGAAGGTCCAGGTCCCAGAAGGTGAATGTTAAGCTAACAGTGCCCTCATCTGCAATTCTGTATGATGCCCAAATTGAGCATCACATACAGTGAGTCCTTCCTCTGGCTGGAGAAACCACAAACATCCACTCAAGAGCAGAAAGGCCTTTTCTTTTCTTTTTTTTTTTCCCCTATTTTATTTTATTTTATTTTATTATTTTATTTTATTTTATTTATTTTATTTTATATTTTTTTAGTTGATTATAGTGGGCGCATGCATTTTATTTCTTTTTTAAATAATAAATTTATTTTTAATGGTGTTCAATTTGCCAACATATAGAATAACACCCAGTGCTCATCCCATCAAGTGCCCCACTCAGTGCCCGTCACCCAGTCACCCCCACCCCCCGCCCACCTCCCCTTCCACCACCCCTAGTTTGTTTCCCAGAGTTAGGAGTCTTTATGTTCTGTCTCCCTTTCTGATATTTCCTACCCATTTCTTCTCCCTTCCCTTCTATTCCCTTCCACTACTATTTATATTCCCCAAATGAATGAGAACATATAATGTTTGTTCTTCTCCTCCGATTGACTTATTTCACTCAGCATCATACCCTCCAGTTCCATCCACGTAGAAGCAAATGGTGGGTATTTGTTGTTCTTAATGGCTGAGTAATATTCCATTGTATACATAGACCAGAGCTTCTTTCATAAACTCCTGTATTCACTTCGTCAAACAACTAAGTCTCCTTGGCTGCTTACTAAGCACCGAACCCTGCAGAAGAGCGTTCACACCTTAGATTAAAAGGAAACAAAACACAAGGGGCAAATACCTATTTCTTTCAAAAACAGCGTGAAAAGCAGGAGAGTTGCAAAGAGGTGAAGGTAGGAGTCAGAGTTGCTCAGAGAGGGGGAGTATTACTTCTGCGTCAAGACGAGTGAGATCTCAGAAAGGAAAGGAGTCAGCATCTGACTTGGAACCTGAAGTCCGAGCGGAGCCCGAGCGCACGGAGAGCCGGGAGCACCAACATGATCTGGGGGTGGTTCTGGCTGCTGCTTACTTACGTTGTATTAAAAGCTATGGTCTTCCAGACGTAACTGGGGTGGGAGTTGCCAAGAGCAGCTGCAGTTATTTACCAAAAGTCCTTTCCCCCCCAAAAAAAGTATTAAATCGCGAGCCCCTACTTCCCGGATCCTCAATTCCAACGCTCCTCCTGGCAGACGGCCCGGTGGTGCAGAGGTGGGACTGGCCTCACAAGATGGGGTGTCTGCTTGCTCTACTGTGGCAATAATGTCTGGACTCTCCAGAAAGGCAATGGGAGAGCTCTAGGATTTGACCCCAACGCATGTGCGCTCCTGGCCTGGTACCCGGCCTGAGCTTCTGACACGCTCACCGAGCTCTGGCCGCACCTTCCTCAACGAGCCGGTGAACCTGGCACGGTGTGTGTCTGCACCGGTCGTGCTCTGCCACGGTTGCCCGTGCTCCTCCCGCCTTCCCGCTGCAGAGGATGTGCCCGCACGACCGGCCCCCTGGCACAGGTGCCCCCGCCGTGGAGCATCGAGGCGTGGCCTGCCCCCGGAGATTGCCCAGCCTACGCCATGGGGCCGCCCTGGGAGCTCTACCTGGCTTTCGTGAGGAACGTGTAGAACTTGCGGGCCTCATCCAGGCTGTCCCTCCGATCCTGCGTGCCCCTGAGCAGGCCGTGCCAGGCCTCCGTCAGGTCTGTGGCCTGGCTCTGCAGGTGGCCCGCGGCATCCGGGTGAGACTCGCAGAGCCGCTCAGCTGTGTCTGCCAGCAGGGTCACCTGCAGAGGTGCGAGGGCTCTGAGGAGGGGCCGCTCCTGCAGAGGCTGCCTCCGACCCCCTGACGCTGCCCCCGCAGATGGAGGCAGGCCGCAGGCACCCCATCCCCACCAGGCCGCACCAGCCCCTCTGGTCGGCGCGGCACCTGCCAGGGTGCTCTGCCCTGACGCCTTGCCACCTTCTTCTCAAGATGGGGGGAGGGGGGGCGGCAGGGTGCTGAAGCGGCTGCTGACCAGGGGCAACCCAGCGGTGAACCCCGGGGCCCCGACTTTCAACACGAGGGGCTTTTCACTGTAGACATCTGCTGTGCCCTTTCCGCCCCGCGCGGTAATGCCAAGCTTGCGACTTGGCCCAGAGCGCTGCCGGCGGCTTGCAGAGGCCCTTGGAGGTGGAGCAGGAGTACGGGCGGTCAGGTGCCCAGGAAGGAGACCCCCACGCCGGCCCGGGCTGTCCTGGCTGTGGCCGCCCCCCCCCGACGGTCCACACACTGGGAAGCCACTAGAGGGGCACCTGGGCAGCCCGGGTCGTTTCCTACGGCTTCCCTCTGTGGTCATGGTCCTGGGTGTCCCTCCGGTGCACTTGTCTGAGGGACCGGTGCGAGGGCAAGTGAGGGGAATGGGAGGAAGGGGCCTGGGAGGGACAGGAGCCCATGGGAGGCCTAGGGCAGGCAGAGCGGCCGAGGGCTCAGGCCCGCACAGGCCCGCACAGCCCGGCGCACACGTCTCACCTTTTCCCCCAGGGGCAGGAGGTCTCTCTCGAAGGCCTCGTGCTGCCGCTGCAGGGCCTGCACGCTGAACAGGTCGGAGCCGGGATCGGCAGCGCCGAGGGCCTGCAGCTTCTTCTCCATCTGCTCCTTCGTGTCGTCCGCCTCCCTGGCTCACGAGAGTAAGGGACCTGGAGCGACGGTGCGCTCCGCAGCTGGCCCAGCTGGCCCCGGGGACTGGGCCTTGGGGGAGCATTTGCTCAAGGCTTGGCCACACCGCCCGCCGGAGCCTCCGGCCCAGGGCCTGTGTGTGGCTGCTTCTCTGCCCCCAATACTCACAGCCACGTGCATACCGGCGAAGCGGTCCGGTTACGGCTAGGCTGTTTGCTTGCCCATGTGTGTGCGGACACGGATGTGGAATCACACACAGACTTGGGACCAGACATAAAAAATGGCCAAAGGATCGGTGAGGGCCAACGTGGCCCGTGGCTCGCCGCTCCCTACTGCAGCTCACAAAGCTGATTACCCTCACTGGTTGTCTCCGCTCCAAGTCTCGCTACCTTTTGTGAAAACTGCTGATCATGCACCGGGGTCCCCGAGCACCCAGGCTCGGGGATTAGAGCAGGTCCCCTGCAAGGACGCCGTGGGCCGAGGAAGGAACCTGCTCCGGCATCCCCTGCCCTGCTCCGATCTCCGCCTAGGCCTTGTCCCGCCAATGGCCCTGCCTCCCCTGCAGCAGGCCGACTCGGGGCTTCGATGCTTTCTAGGGCGGCACTGCCGCTCAGGGTTACCTGCTCACCTTTGAAACACCTGGACAGCGTGGGCACTGCCCAGCAGCTGGCGCTGCTCCTCCGCAAGCCTTTGCAAGGAGTCCCAGCGGGTATTCAACTCCTAAAAGACGCAGACACAACAGGCGGTAGCTGAGGAGCTAACTCTGCTCCCTCGGGGCTGCCCAAGAGAGACCCCGTGAGGCCTGAGTCATGCTGTGTTGTCACGTCATCTCCTTCGGAAGCTGCACAGGTTTCCTCCATTCCCAGAGCACCTGCGCTTGGCCCTCATCCATGCCGTTGAGAAGGGGGTGAGCATCCGTCCCAGCCTGATGTTTCAGTGTGGGGGGGCCCCCCTAGGGAGCCACTGGTGCTCGCCGCTACAGAGACCACAGCCCAGCCTCCAGGAGACGAGCGGGCGTGCTACCCTGGGAGTCAGCCGCTATCATACCCCACATCCTGAACCCACCACACCAAACAGCCACTTAGAGCTCTACTTTCTGTAGGAGTAGTTGAGTTGTTCCTACGCACACCCCATCTTCCCTGGCTTAGGACAACCCAGGGAGCTAGACTGGGCATCCCACTCATGTTCACTCAATCTTTTATAGGTCTCAATCTTTTTTTTTTTTTTTTAAGATTTTATTTATTTTTTTTAAGATTTTATTTATTTTTAAGATTTTATTTGTCCCCATAGCCACCAGTCTGCCCAGGACCCTCTAGTAACACCACCTCTCTTTCCACAGGCGGTATGAGGGGCTCAGGTGAAGGGTAAGGGACAGATGACAGCATGGAAGTGGTATAGAATTGGGGGCCTTTGTCCTAAGAACAATGGGAAAATGAGGGGATGGGGGTATCATGATCAGATCTGCATCTTGAAAACACAGACCCTGGCCACCAGAGGAGAAATTGGAGGAGTGTTAAGTCAGCTCTGGCCCTGGCACATGCCCCTCGTTGCTCATGGGTTTGAGCTGCTAGGTCTGGAGCCCTCATACCAACACTCTTTCTGGGTGAATTGCTGGGGATTTTTTTTTTTTTAAGATTTTATTTATTTATTCATGAGAGACACAGACAGAGAGAGAGAGGCAGAGACACAGGCAGAGGGAGAAGCAGGCTCCATGCAGGGAGCCCGACGTGGGACTCGATCCCGGGACTCCAGGGTCATGCCCTGGGATGAAGGCGGCGCCAAACCACTGAGCCCCCCGGGCTGCCCCAATCTTAATCAGGTCTAGGATGTCCCACCTCCCGTCTGTACTGACTTATGTTTTTCTCCTTTCATCAGATTTTATCAGTGCCTGTCTCTTGCAGTCTGCTCTCCTGACTAACCCCTTTCCACCCTCACAGCTTCTTACCTACATTTTCTTTGCATTCGTGTATCTGAGCATGAACTTTCTGTGTCTGCAAGTGAAGATGGGGGGAGGAGGGAGGCATGTGTCGCAGTTTATAGATTTGAGGTCAATTTAAATATATACATGGCTGGACTGTTTGAACTATCACCTTTGACCTTTCCTGAAGCCAGCTTTATACCTTTGGCCTGTCCTAGCTGACCTGTGAAATATGAAGTTGAGTGTATTTAAGTGAGGTGTGGACCCTCCGCCCTTCCTGGAGCTCAGCCTGGCAGCGAGGGTCCCGGAAGGAGCTTTACTTACCTGTCGTATTTGAGCTCCTTCCGGTGTTAGAAGCTTTTCAAATAGAAGATCATCTGCCACCTTGTTGATATCCCTCAGCCGAGGCTCATTGGCCTTCAAATCCTGGGTGGGAAAATTTGTCCAAAGTGATATAAATCCTCTCCTTAGGGGTTTTCATACCTGCCTGCTCATCTCTGCCCCGATTTGGCTAAATATCAATATCACTAATGTCGCTTGAGATGCACAAGAAGCTGTCCCGCTCCCCCGCCACAGAGAAAAGTCCCTTTACACTCCCTGACCCCCAGGGACTAGCAAGAACTTGGCAAGAGAGCCACCATTTTTCTGGAGTGTGGAGCATGTCCAATGTTGGAGAGTCCTTAAAAATCTCTCCTGCATTAAATGATGCCATCAGTTTCTAGCAGCAATGTCCACAACAGCCAAACTGTGGAAGGAGCCTCAGTGTCCATCAAAAGATGATGGATAGAGAAGCTATGGTCTAAGGATACAATGGGATATTCCTCAGCCATTAGAAATGACAAATACCCACCATTTGCTTCGACGTGGATGGAACTGGAGGGTATTATGCTGAGTGAAATAAGTCAATCAGAGAAGGACAAACATTATATGTTCTCATTCATTTGGGGAATATAAAAAATAGTGAAAGGGAATAAAGGGGAAAGGAGAAAAAATGAGTGGGAAATATCAGAAAGGGAGACAGGACATGAGAGACCCCTAACTCTGGGAAACGAACTAGGGGTGGTGGAAGGGGAGGAAGGCGGGGGGTGGGGGTGAATGGGTGACGGGCACTGAGGGCGGCACTTGATGGGATGAGCACTGGGTGTTATTCTATATGTTGGCAAATTGAACACCAATAAAAAATAAATTTATATTAAAAAAAATGGTGCCGTCAGAGGGCTCTCTACCTGAACCGTGTCCTGTGCATTCCTGCCAACACAAACTCCTCTGCCTTCTAGAGAATTTCACGGAATACGTTGCAATCTGCTTGTGTTAAGGGGTGTTGTAAGAAATAGCTCTGGGTAGCTCATCACAATGCCTATGGGGATGATATTGTCCGTTTCATGGTACAAAGACCTCTGTATGAGCTTCTTCATGGGAGTGTCATTCTTGGAGTTCTTTTATAATTTTGTCCTTGCTTCCCTTTCTTTCACTTTCCTTCTTCCTTAAATATTCCATATGTGTACATATGATCCCTATCTATTTATTTATCTATCATTATCTATCCATCCATCCATCATCTATCATCTATTATCCATTTATCTATCTGTCTATTGTCTATTATCCATCTATCCATGTATCATCTTTCTATCAACCATCTATCTACTTATCTATGCATCATCTATGTGTCGCCTTGAATTCTATGTGGAAGGCATCACAAGAAAAAGAAAGCAAGGAAGAGGTTTATATTCACTGCTAGATAACACATGGAATGAATCTGTGAGAACAAAAAATGGAAGGTTTTAGGCAGGCAGAAACTTAGGAACTCTCCAGCTGTAAAATTGGGTTGTTCTTTCCACCTTCCCACTTCAGCTTCTGCCTCATAGAGTTTCTGAAGAGTTCTGGAGCTCCCACCTCAACCTGGGATCCCAGAATTCAGTACCACGTGGGGCAAGTGCTGAAGAACTCAGGGAGATCAGCACTCCCGGGGGATCAGGAATTGCAGGCTGCAGAGCCAGGGCCACTAGTCTCCTCTGTATTTTCCTTCCACCTCTGCGGCCCAGAGGGAGATTTGAGACGTGGAACTCTCAACAGCTCTGGGAAGGATATTTAGCAAATGCAACTAATGCGTTTGAGGAGCATTGGTTGAGGAGCCACTTGGGAGGAGATGTGGAATAAAAGGAAGCAGTGGTCACTGTCAGAAAGCCACCTGGAAGGGAAGGTTGCTTGTTCTCACCTTTTGGAACTCGTCAAACTTTTTCTGCAGCTCCCAGACATCATCGAGTTCCACCCCAGTGTTCTCCGCCTTCTTCTCTTGGATCCACTCCAGCATGTCGCCTGCCTCGTAGGCCAGCAGAAACTCGTTGTAGCGTTGCAGTAAATGACGCCTGCGCTCTTCTGCTCTGTCAAGGAGGGAGCGGTACCTGTGCACAGTAACAGAGAGTGGGAACAGTCTCCTGAAACATGGGGGAAGCACAGAAGAGTGGGAGCAGGGAGGGTGCAGGGAACAAGAAGGAGAGAGAGGGGAAATCAAAAGAAGACCAGAGGGGAGGAGGAAATAAATCTGGGGAGGAAAGAAGCATTGAGAGCGGAGAGAGGAATACACTGGATTCCATTAAAAATAATACAAAATTCCAATGTTCCAATAGCGTGACTGGCATCACCCCTTCCCTGTTCTAGGTGTGAGATTTTCACACGCCTGCCGACAGCTGGATGAGAAGCAGCCTCGTAACGTAAACAAAGTTCACACGGACGTCAGACGGCCTCCCATAACCCTCAGAGGTCCTGCCAAGTGCCCGACCTCAGGCAATTGACTTAAGGTTCTCAAACAAAATCCGAAGTATTTCAAAGACCTGAAGTTTACTTTTAGCTCCTAAAATCTGTGACATTACAACGGCATCGCTAATCTTAACAGCTGCAGAGTCATGAGAAGTGTCTCTGCCAGTAGTGCCTCTACAACTTACTGGTTCTCGATGTCTTCCTGGCGCTGGGCGATGGTGCTTAGTTCTTCTTGCTGCTGCTGGGGGGGCATGGGAAACTCATCTTGAGCCAGTTTCTTGACATAGACAGCAGGCACAAAGCCTTGGTGGTCGCCAGCTTCCACCTTCCACCAGTCCTGAAGGGAGAGAGAGCCCCATTCCTTCCTTAGTTCTTGGAAAACCACAGATAGGAGGGGCTCCAACTCTCAGAACTAAGTCCATAGGCCCGGGAGCAGACTGAAGGCACAAAAAACAAACCATTGCTGCTAATGTCCGGCATGGGCATCTCCTCTTCACCCCTCTCCCAGAGCACCTAAAACTTGTGCATGGATGGCCCTGGAACTCACTTATGTGGATGTTTGGTGTTAAAGTATCACCCTGGGCCCCACAGAGCAGTTTGGGGTGTCACTGAACTAATACTCTGGAGTCAATGTCCTCGGAGCACAACAGGATGACAAGGAAAAATCTGAGCAAAGACAAAGCGGGACTGGCACACGGCTTATTTCATCATGGAACACCCATCCTCCCTCTCAAAAATTCGCTCACTCTCGGGGCAACAACATCCCAAACTCTCTTCTCTTCTCCCCAATAATTTTGGGAAATTATTAGGATGTGAAAAGTCCTTTGAGCTTTCACGAAAAGAGTCATATTTTGTTCCTTTTCTCACAGGCTCTTTCACAGATCTGTTCCTCACACATTAAAGAAAACCAGTTGACATGAGACTTCTCTTTCTTCGGGTTGCTCCTCATCCAGCCCATTGTGGTTCTAGCACTAGGACCACTGGGACAGGAGAGGGACAAACAGGTGACAAAAAAGGGTTAGTTTAGTATTAGGGAACTGCCATTCATCACTTCTATGTCTTTGGGCTTCCTACTTATGCTCTTTGAGTCTTCATTTTATTAAGTGTAATTGGTCTTATAACCCCAAAGGATATATACACAGGATCTTATGCAGTATCTTGAGGAAAGATACTACTTAATAAATTATAGCTATTTAAGAGAGGCAGCAACAGGAAAATGTTGTTTGGCTAAAATACGGCTACCTGCAGGGCCGGGAGAGCTGACTACTGAAGAGCTGTCTTGCCAATGGGAAGCAGGTTAGAAGGGAAAGTCACCTTGTTGATGGAACTGAGCAGAGTTAAGACATCATCTTTCTTCATGGTGACTTCTCGGTTGCTGCGGGCCTCGAAGTCATATAAGGCCACCACCCTCTGTTCTCGAGCCACTCCTTCCACTGGCGCAGGCTGTTGTTGCTGAACAAAAGAGGGAGAGGATCACGTCCGTCACCTGCTGGCAACACGTCCTCTACAGCCTCTACATTGTCCCTGGAGCTGGAGCCTCCCACGCAGCTACCAGCAAGACAGAGATTGCGACATGTTCGTGGAGACACGGCTCCACCCTGACGCTTGAAGGGCGCGCAGGCTGGGAAGTACGAACACAGAATGAGCAAGTGGGCATGTAGTTTGTCAGAAACAAATTAAGCGCTCTAGGTCTCTGGTTCGTAAAGCAGGTAATAAAGGATTATATGCATCAACATTTCAGAAGATTATTTGAGAAAGTGAAAGACCCACTATCTCTCATCACCTTCTGCATTTCCTGGGCCTCCACTGACAACACTCCCAACCGCTTCTTCATCTTTAAATTATTGTGTCAAGAAAATGTGGACTCTTTTTTTTCTGAGAGGTGGGTGACCTACAGCACAGGAAAGGCCACAGAATTATAAAAACAGACACCTGGCCTGAGATCAAAGATCTTGGATCTCTCTCTAGCAAACAGCCTGCTCTCCGAAGTATAGCCTTCTCTGACTGACACTTTCTGCAAATTTACCTCTGAGAGGATGAACAAGAATACCACACCTCTTTGTAAGCGATGGCCCACCCCGGCATCAGGTTAGAGCAGAAGATGTGTGCCTCCCCTTACAGACTCAGCTGACTTACATCCCTTGAGTATCGTGTTTCCTCAGCACACACAATGCACACATCCATCTGTTCTTGCTTAGGCTTCACCATGCAGGTAGAGGGAGACACAGCACGCAGGCTCTAAACACACATGGTGGCCTGGAATGCGGTGCCTATGTCTGTTGTCTACTCCTAGTGTGTGAGTGCAGAGCCTCTCCTTAGAAAGATGGTATCAGGTGTCTCTCTTTTTCCTTCTGCTACCCCAAGGAGGTGCCCCCGTCACTCAGTGGATCCCAGCTTTGCCACTCTCCAGGACAAGCTCTCACCACGGGCTGGGGCATCCTCACACTTGCCAGCATTTGCACGGCCCATTTCCGAAATACACCTGATTATTCTGTGCTTTGGTGTCTTTGCTTTCATTGTTTAATGAGTAGAAAAGCCCTTCTTCTCTTCATCTGCACAGTAAACCAACTTAAAAAAAAAATCCAGAAAATCAAAATTAAAAAAAAAAATTCAGGGGCCCCTGAGCCCCTGGCTCAGTTGGTTAAGCATCTGCCTTCAGCACAGGTCATGATCTCATGGTCCTGGGGTCAAGCTCCACATCAGGGTCCCTGCTCGGTGGAGAGTCTGCTCCTTCCTCTCTCTCTTCCCCTGCTCATGCTCTCTCTCTTTCTCCCCCTTTCTCTCTCTCTCTCAAATTAATAAATAAAAAAGAAAAAAAAACTTTTTATTAATAAATAAAAAAGAAAAAATAACTCAGATAAAGTGGTTCACCTCAGCTATAAAGATCTTCCTACTTTCCAACATTCTTATTTCGAGTGAGGAGAACACTCCTTCCTCTGA
This sequence comes from Vulpes lagopus, assembly GCF_018345385.1. Classification (NCBI taxonomy): domain Eukaryota; kingdom Metazoa; phylum Chordata; class Mammalia; order Carnivora; family Canidae; genus Vulpes; species Vulpes lagopus. Next base: position 26,147,888 of record NC_054834.1, read on the forward strand.
GACTCTTTCTCATGTCTCATGTCTCATGTCATGTCTCATGTCCATGTCTTTTCCATGTCCATGGAAAGCGAGAGTACATCTATGAGCACGTGATCGCACTCACCCACCGAGAACCTCTTATGGACTGAATCTCTGTAAATGCTACAAAGAAGCTACAATTCCTGCTTATAAGGAACAGAGAGATTAGTCCTTTGCATTGCTTCCTGGGATATTAGAAGTAAAAGATGGTAATAAAGAGAATCCCATTTAGTCTGGGGGGAGTGTTATGCTTGGCATGTCTACGCTTTCTCACCTGGCAGGCCACTGCCTGGTCCCTCAGGGCTTGCATGCTGTTGCCAAATGCACTCAGGTCCACCAGGAAGGCCTCATGCTTCTTTAGGAGAGCCTAGATTTGTTGATGAGAGATGATTAGAAGTGAAGGCCGGAGGTGCACTAAGCATTCCTGGGGGTCATTCAGCTATTAATTTGGGTTCCCTCAATTGTCCTAATTCCTAATAAGAGACACTTTCCATCTATAATAAAGAAGTTATTTTTTAACTCTAAATTTGCAGATATCAGAAAAATAGGAGTTAAAAAATCAACAATTTCAATATATTCAATACGTTTGCTTCAAAGTAAAGTCAAAATGGCACAAATGTTAGACACACATCATAGCTAGGAGAGGGTGCTGCTGCTGATGTTATTTTGTGGGATTAAACACTAGCATAGCTTTGGGTGCCCACTGCAATTATTTCTAGTGCTGAAGGTTTGTTAAAAACTATACTGATTTACTACAAGACAACGAATAAAATGAGAAGTTGACACAGAGGGTAACTATGACCTTTGAGATTCTTCTTGCTCCAGCATGTCTGTCTGATTTTATTTCAATAAAATAAATAGTGTATTTATCTTAGAACCATGGTTGGTTTATGAAATTCCATGATTATACCGGGAAATTTAGGATTGGACCAAGGTAAGCATGGATCCCTAGTCACACTTTTTCAGGTTTAGACAATCTTTAAGGAATCTATAAATCTCTGTGGGATCAGGAAAATGTAGTGTACCTTTCAGGATTTGTGTCAATTCTGAGGTTATCCCAACTGGTGAAGGCCAAAAGTTACCCCTCCGGAAACCCCAAAATAATCTCACAGAACCTGTAGCTGTCTCATAATCTAATTTGGTACTATTTGGTGAGTACTAGACAATGTCCACCCCCATGCCCACCTTACCCTAGCTGCTTCTTCATCAGCCCCATAGTTAGTGTTGTCTACAATAGGTTCCTTCTCTTGAATCCATGCTTCTGCTTCATGCAGGTCAGCCAGGTACTGCTGGAACTGGACATTGGCTTCAAGATTATTCTGTCGTCTAGCAGCCCGAGCCTGCAGAGACTCCATATTGTCATTCAAACTCTTGATCCTAGAGGCCACTTCATCTGCAGCAAAGTGCCCTATGGAGTAGTTATAGAAAGGGAAGGATTAGCCTCATTAACATCACTATATTTTAATCCTCTTGGTGACCTGAGAGAGAGAAAGGGAGGCATGAGGTTCTGGCTACCTGCAGTCAGTGTGGTAATTTACCTAAATTCCTGGAAGTTAGAATGACCTGAGACTGAGCATAAGTAGGTGCTCCTGGAGGATGGGCGTGCATGGGTGGTGATGAAGGGGGTGGTATAGTCTGTGATACACAGACCTGAAAACAGAGAACCTAGGTGTGAGTCCTGCTCCAAAAACATGTATTCTCTGGAGCAAATAGGAAATCCAGCAGATTGTCCCAAAGGGATTTATTCCCACAAGACCTGTTCTCCCACCTTAACTAGAGAACAGGACAGACAAGATCCGATGATATTCAGACCACAGGCAGAAAATTGTGACTGCTCAGAGAAGGGAAAGAAATGAGGTGTGCCCTCAGGCGCAGGGTGGTCTCTGGGCTGTAGTGCTGGAGGTCAACACCTGGTAGACCTGGATGTCACGCTGAGCTGAGCAGCAGAGGGAGCCGGGGCGGGCGGGACAGCCCAGAAGGAGCCTGCCTCACACAGATGGAGCCTCAGAGGCTGCAGGGGGTGCCCTCGCCTGTCTGACTGATTGATGACTCCTAACACACATGTGTCACGAGACTCCTCAAAGTGAGGACAGGGGGACTGAAAAGCAAGAGGCCAAAATCCCCGAGGCTCACATAGGGCTGTGGGTAGTTAACATCAGCTCCCACCAAAGCGGACTGAATTATGTTCTGTGGTGGACTCATCACGAAATCAATTCCAGGTTAGAGTGTTCCCTGGAGGCTCCAAGAGGCTCAGTGATCGCCAAATCCAAAAAACAAAGAAAACCACACCAAGTTATACTGTAATCAAATTTCTGAAAACCAGTGATAAAAAGCTTAAAAGCATAACAGAGGAAAGAGACACATTACACACAGGAGCAGAGATTGGGAGAGCAGACTTTGCATCAGAAACCCCTAGTGTAAGAAAACAATGCAGTAGCATCTTTAAAGTCTGGAAAGAGAGAAACTGTCAACAAGAATTTATGAAGTCTTTTAGACCAACAAAAGCTTAGAGGATTTATGGCTAGCAGACATGCACTACAAGAGCTATTGGGGAAAGCTCTTCATGTAGAAGAAAAGTTATAAGGTAAAAATATCAATGTCTTCAATGGAATGAAGAACACAAATATGTGAATAAATATAAAACGCTTTTTTTCTCCATTCTTAATCTCAAAGCTAATTGATTGGTAAAGCAAAATTAGAAACAGTGCATGGTGGGTTTATAACATGTAAAATTAAGATGTGTGACCTCAATATACAAAGGAGAAAATAAGAGAAATGGAAACATACTGCCTAAGGATCTCAGTCTGCACATGAAATAGTATGACATTATATAAAGTTAGAATGTGATGCTTTAAAGATCTATATTTTAAATCCTAGGTCAGTGGCTCTTAAATATTTGCTCCCAGAATCCTTTTATAATTTTTTTTTTATTTCAAGTTTTTATTTAAATTTCAGTTAGGTAACATATATGATAAAATTGGTTTCTGGTGTAGAATTTGATAGTTCAACATAAAATTTCAAGACAAAAGAACATACAGCTATATATTCTATTAACCATTATACCAAAGGCATCATCAAACATTGTGCAGAAAATTTCAGGGTGCACTTACAAAAAAATGAATATGAAAAAGGCAAATAAGGTCTTAACATCATTATGAAGCCCACAAAACCACAATTGGAGAATCCCTACTCTACAATAAACATACATATACACATCCCCCCCACACACACATGCCTCACAGAACTATGGCTAATAAACAAATATGGAGATAAAATGGAATCATAAAAAATACATAATTAATCCAAAGAAAGTGGAAACTGATAGACAAAGAAAAAAATAGCAAGAGACTAGATTTAAGCTTAACCATATTGATAATTGTTTTAAAAGCAAATGGTCTAAATAATCCTATTAAAAAGAAGAGATTACCAAATTGCGTAACATAAAAGCAAAGCCTAGCTCTATCCTGTCTATAAGAAATCTGCTTTAAACATAAGGAAACAGAGTACAAGCAAAACCATGGAGAAACATAATGTGCAAACATGAATTGAAGGCAGCTGATGTGGCTGTAATAAAGTTGCACCAAGTAGTCTTCAGGATGTAACCAGGGATAAAGAGAGCTGTATATCATAATATTAAAGATTTAAATTAATCAAGAAGACATGAGTCTAAATATATATGCATACAATAACATAGTTTTAAAATACATAAAACAAAAATTGATAGAACTGAAAGAAACAGGTGAAATCCGCAATTACAACTGGAGATTTCAAGAAAAAAAAAATAAAATGAGTCATAGTAAAATAGCAACCATAAATAAACATTTTTAGGTTTGAATCACTCAGTTGAGATCTTAATTTTTGCTCAACAATATGAATTTTAAGCTATACTTTTGATAGCTGGATGCTGGCTGGCAACTATTTCTTTATTGGCCACAATCTATTCTTGAATCAAGGGAGGAAGGATCCCAGTGCAATCTACCTTGCTTACAGCACACCTGGAACGTCATATTTAAGCAGTTTCTGAAGGCGGGAAACCAGGAGGAGGAGAGATACTGAGACTACATAAAGGAAAGAATTTAAAGAAATGGTGTTTTTAACTATCAAGACTATAAGATATTGGCAACCCAAGGCAAGTCTTCACAGACCTGGAAGTTCCATGCGGGGAAAAGGACCTGATTTGTTTTGGGGCTTTATAATTTAAATTCTAAATTCTGTAACTTTGAGACCCCTGGATGGCTCAGTGATTAAGTGTCTGCCCTCGGCTCAGGGCATGATCCTGGGGTCCTGGGATCAAGTCCAATATCGGGCTTTCCCGCAGGGAGCCTGCTTTTCTCCCTCTGCCTGTGTCTCTGCCTCTGTCTCTGTGTCTCTCATGAATAAATAAATAAAATCCCCAAAAATAATAATAAATTCTGTAACTTCTACAGAAGAGCAAATTGATTATTATCATAAAATATTTTATTTAATAATTTTGGCTTAACTGAAAAACACAAATGACTGGTTTGTGAGGCAGGGAGGTTCCTGTTATTGGAATATATAAGCAATACTGTAACATCATTGTATCGGTCAGAGGTGCCCAACTGGGGGTTTCTGCATTGGGAAGGTGAATTGGATATCTTTAAATTCCCATGAAGCCCTAAAATTGAACAAACTTCTTCCCTGATGTTTAGCATAGCGATGACTGACCAATTCAACCTGAACCATACCTACCTTCCTCTACCATTTTATTTCCCCTCTGCGTTATCATTTGGATGCGTGGCTCATGGCTGGCAATGTTATCCTGGATGACTTGGTGTCTGTTCAGAAGCTTCTTGGAGACAATCAGGTCCTTGCCTACAGAGAAAGATAATTTCAAGGGCTGGTGTTGTTCTATTGTATGGAATAAGAAGAGGCTGTTCTACTTCTTTACAACTCATGGAGCTACACGTTTTTCCCTTTGAGGCTGTAATCACTGAGTGGGCTTCCTGAAATTCATACCACTTTGTCCGAATAACTCTGTCCAGCATTATTCTTTCCCTTGCCTCTTTGTACTAGGAAAATTCAACTCACTATTTTACAAAAGATAATAAGTCACTGTATAGATAGAAAGGCAAGTAACTCTTCAGCTAAAATTCCAATGCCATGCAATCCATCTTCTTTCAGAATTTTACATCATGGTGTAAAAAGCAGGATCTTTTACTTGCTGATTCCTATGGGTAGCAGAAAGTTATTAAATCCGCTAGGCTAGGTTTTTTTCGCTGTGAAAATGGCATGCTATGTGTTTTGAAGTTTTCTTTGTGAAGATTAGAAATAACTTATAAATCATGCCTCCCTTGCTGCTCACACTAACAAGCACTGGCTAAATGCTGTGCATTGCTAATTTCCTCCACCCTCAAAGCCCCCCAGTTCCAGATGTCACCTTCATCCTCTCTATCTCCCATCCCTTCAAAATTCCCTTCCCTATGCTTCTGACTAAATGACTTTCTGGGAACTCTCCATCCCCATCCACCCTTCAAAGAGGTCTTTTCTCTTCTAGAAGTTTTCCCAGACTGGCCTCTCCACTGCCACCATCATCAGCTCCTCTTAGATGTCTCCAGTACACATGTACTGAGTTTGCATTCCACTTGTGTCCTGGCACTGGTAGTGATGAACTGACGGCTCCCAAAGGAAAGGAAAGTACGGATTTTCTCTGCCGTCCCTTCCCTTTTCTCCTTGTAGTGGCTGAGATCTTTGTAAATGGGAGGTGCTGACACTACAGACACAGTCACTTGGTACCTCCAGGACCAGCCATGACTGCTCAGCCAAGAGCCTTGGCAGGAGCATAAGTTAGAGCAAGGAGCAAAAAGCTGGCCACTCCAGCTTTCCCCGAGGTCTTCCATTCATGGCACAGTTCATGCCTTATTTTGGGTGGTAAAGTTTTCAGTATGAATCTAAAAAAAAATCTTCTATGGAAGACAGGAAAATTGTTCCTGAGTGTGAGAGGGAAGAGCAGGAGTAAACGCTCCAGGCCCCCACTAGCATGTCCCAGATCTCCCCAACAGCCTGCAGCCCCTGGTCTTCTGTGGCTCAGCCCGCTCATGCTCAGGGACTAACCAAGGTAGGTGGAAGCCACTGAGGGCTCAGTCTCTTGGATCCAGGCTTCCTCATCTTCTGTGTCCCTGCAGATCTGATGCAGGTGGAGAAAATCAATGAGCTTCTTTTTCCGGATGCCCATTGGCTCCTTCAGAGCTTCAAACCGGGACACCAAGGACTCTTGCCTTGCTTTTATGTCCCCAGCATCAGGATGGTCTCTTTCTTCAAAATATGCTGCCAGGTCTCTGAGGATGTCCATCTGATCCTGAGGGAGAGGCAGAGTACGGGTCAGGAGGTGCTGTCAGTCTAGTAGGAAGGGGGGTGGTGGCTTCCGCATGCCACAGGTACTGTGTGACAACTTCTAATCACAACTGTGAGACAGTGGCAGGGGATGCCAAAGTCAGGACTAAGAGCTATTTATGGGAAAGTGATTCTTAAACCTCATTTCAGAAAGAATATATAGAGAGGGTGCCAAGGAAGTTAGGGAAACCACAGAGCCTTGGAGTGTTAACCATGGCCCCAAGGGAAACAGAAGGAGCCTTTCTGTCTCCTTCCCCACCCTACCCCCGCCCTCCTCCTTTACACAGGAGCTGCAGGTATAGCTAATACCAAAACTCCCCAGGCTGAAAAGTCTGTGGCATCCCAGGAACAATGCCCCAGAGATGAAATGTGGAGCTTCAAAAAGGAATCTTACTGTTTCGTTACCTTATTTCAACCTCCATCAAGCCATCTTTGGAGCTATCTAAGACTGAGTTTGTTTCGTGTTTTCTGTGTCCTGTATATTATTTGTCTTTCCCATTTAACAGAGGAGCAGACATCCTAAAAGTGTATTTTAACAAGACAGACCAGTAGGACTTTCTAGGCAACAGCTCTGTTCCCTAAAACAGAAGGATCAAGCTAGGGACCCCTCCAATAAGAAAGTGAGTCAACTAGACATGAGTTCTCCAGAAAATCCCCCAGGGTCCACACTCTAACAACTCACTGGATAAATTCGAGTGACAGTCTGGGGGGATGTCAGAGGAATAACCCTGACACTAGGAGCCTATCCATCCACATCCTAGTCCTCACCCTGATGCCAATTTTTTTCTGTGACCTTGTGGAAATCACTTCAATGCTACATCCTTCAATGTTCTGAACTAACAAAGCAGTAGGATTAAAGATTATTTTCAAGCTTTGAATCGTGGAGTGCCAGAACAGGAAGAGGTAATGCTGGCCATTGTACAGAGGAGCATATGGAGATGTGAGAAGGTGAAAAGATGCACCAAAGATCGCATAACCAGTGAACGATGAGCTGGATAACGAGGCCCACGTTTCTGCAGTGGGGGTGTGATGCCATAAAGAGGAGAGCCCATGAAGTCCCACCAGCCTTGGGGTCCCAACAGAGATGACCGCCCCCAGAAAATGGCTACACTAGACAAGATTTAGAAAGGGGCAGCTGACCGACTACAATGCTGGAATTTTACCTCTGGCTTCTTGCTCTTTCTCTTTTGAGAGTGACTTACTACCTGTGTGCTCAGTGCATGCATGGCCGTTCTGGCCTGTTCTGGCCAAGATCCGGCAACGGACCTGATGGCTGCCCACAGCGGACTCCAGGAAGCCGTGTTTCCTGAGTAGGTTTTGCACATCTGCCAGGCTTTTTCCGTAGTCCTCGGCGGCGGCCTGCTGCTCTGCCTCGCCCAGCCAGTGCTCCAGGTCTTCCGCAGTATTCTTGAATTGCAGCTCCTGGTTGGCTTCATACAGCTGGGTCCCTGGAATGAGGCATTACGTCTGAGACAGGGACCATGACTCTTCCCCCATCACATAGTCATGTACCTTCCATCGAGCTTAAGGAGAAATATAATACTTTGATAATCTATTTAGAAAAAAAACCATATCCATCTCTCATGTGATTATGCAAAAAAATCACCTTAAATTTGTAGAATTTGGATGGTAATTGTTTTAAAATTTAGTAGCATTCGTTCTCAAAACAAAGATAAACAATCAGTTTATTCCGCGGTGAGGAGGTACAATCTTGTTGTATCAGGTCCTAACCATCTTGAATATTTTTGTACATCATGTGTTACTCTTTATTGAGACCTCCTTTTCAAAGGGATTCTAACCCAAACTCCATATTTCCCAAGAGAAGTATAAAATTGGAGGACACCTGGGTGGATCTCCAGTTGAGCACCTGCCTTCGGCCCAGGGCGTGATCCTGAGACCCCCGGGATGGAGTCCCGCATTGGGTTCCCTGCAGGGAGTCTGCTTCTCCCTCTGCCTGTGTCTCTGCCTCTTTCTCTCTCTCTCTCTCATGAATAAATAAATAAAATCTTTGTGGAAAAAAAGAAGTATAAAATTGGACTGCTTCTGTTTGAAAGTTTGAACTGTCTTTTTATAAATGTCTTTCTCAGAACATTGCCAGCCTTTCATGATGCCTGTCCTTCATCATGAGCCATGCCTCACAATTTTCTCTTCCAGAAAATGTTTTGATTATCCACAACATTCTCAGCTAAATTCTTTATTCTTTGACCTTACAACAATTATTTGCATTATTTCTGTGAAGCAATTACTAATTTCTCCTGATGGTGAGGAATAGTAGTAACATCTTATGGCTACTATTAGGTTGGATTTTTTTCCCAAACCAAAAATTACGTTAGGATGATATCTAAAAGAACCAACATGGTATATCTCTTCTATAACCATGGCAGAGTCATGTCCATGATGGAGTCTGTGTCTAACAAGCAGAATATTGACAGGAAAACCTCATTATTTGTTAGTCACAACTGCATGAATTTTTGAGAGAGGTGAGGTTAAATGTAAGAAATTATTCAAGCAGATGTGTGGGATACTTTTTTTAAAGACCTTACAACAGAGTCTGAACACTTTCAGTTGGTGAAAAACGCAAGTCATCAAGCCCCATTTATAAGAGTAAAATATTGTAGGAACATCACATGTGGTACTGGCAACCTTTTAATGTCAACTTTAATAACCTGGGTCATAATATCATCTTATCTATAGAACCCAAGATGTAGAACCTAATTTAAGGACACTAGTTTCAGATGTGTAGCCAATACTGGATTCATGGCTCAAGAATATTTATTTGGGAGAAAGAAAAAAATTGGCAGGACCAAAGTGAAGAAAACAGAAGTAATTTCACTTGAGGGTGCATGCATGGAGAAAACATAAAATTGTACATATTTAATGTGTTAAATTTAGGTTGGGTTATAAAAACTTCTTGGTCGACACAAGAAAGAAATGAGTGGCATCCCTTCTCATGGCAGTCACCAGGCAAATTCAAAGCAATAGAGATTAAGATGGTAGGTTCCAGGATTTAGGAGGTAATTTTTTACCAAAACCTCTGTTTCTCACCTTTCTGCTCGGTAACTTCCAGCAACTCCTTCCAGAGGCCGACAACCTCACTTACACGAACCTTCACCTTGTCCGAGGCATAGTGATCAGCCTCGATCATCTCCTGGCCAGTTTTCTCTAGTGTATCAAGCAGGCGTTGATTTTCTTCCAGTTCCATTTTAAATTCTTTTTGCTTTTGAATCTGGCTCTTCAAGTTCTGTATATCCTAAATTCAAAAATAAAGGAAACTATTATCTGAAGAATCAGGAGCAGAAATTTTGAGGATGGGGTTACCTTTCACTATAAATACAACTACATGAAGGAGAGGAAAGAAGAGAATTGTCATAGTCCAAGTACTGAGCCAGATTATGTGAGTAAACTCATGTGGCCAATCCCTCCTTCTAGCCACATGGCACACATGGCTAATCATGCGTGCCTTTCTACAGAGCCTAGATATCTCCTGAAGATCATTTTAGATACGGCACCCCACGCAAATTTTAACCATCAATCAGACATTATCAACAATAACTAAACTAAGGACAGAACCCAAATGTCCATTGACTAATAGAAACATATGTATATGGGTTCTTTCCATAGTTTAGTTATTGTTGATTATATATATATATATATATATACATATATATATATATATATATATATATATATTTGCAATGACATGGATGGGTCTAGAGTATATCATACTAAGAGAAATAAGTCAGCCAGAGAAAGACATATACCATAAGACCTCACCCAAATGTGGAATTCAAGAAACCAAACAGATGAACAAGAGCAGTCATGAAAGATGACAATTTTTTCCCATTTCCATCCTCATGCATGAGCCATCCATCCATTTGCCTCATTTGGAGAAGAACTGTTTACTCTGTATACCCTGGAACCACACCTCCTCCAGAGAACACAAGCATATTATTTCCAAGTTTCACAAAGTGAAAGGTACAGATAAGATGTTCATAGTTCTATAAAGATATAGAAATAAAAGGATTGAGGTATACATTTGAAATGGAATTATGTTTAGAAAAGTAAATATTGGGAATAGGTATTGGCCTAGAAATAAGGAGACTAATTCTAGCCTTGATTGTAAATGTGAAAGTTTATAAGTACATATATTTGTGTCTAATAGTTTATATTGCATGACACTTATGAGTAAAAACTATATCTTTTACACAACCCCAAGGTAGAGAAATCTATAGCTCAGAAATAAGTCAAGAATTTCCCCAAATCACATAAACTGAGACAGAACAGGGAGGGAATTCAAGTCGAGGATCACCTTCCCCAGAATTCATGCATCTAATGCTTATGTTAAAATGCTTTCTAAATAACTGGATAACTTTGGGCAAGTCACTTTCCAATTCAAATCCTTTGTTTCCTCATCAGTAAAAATAAGGAGTTGTTCCACTCTAACTACAAAACTGTGTAACTCTGCATTATGCCCAACCTTGAGGTTATCTTTGGGCTCTTGGTGGCTTTTAGTAAATTTGAGTGTACATGAGGATCAAACACAATGTTTTTGTACTATAAGGGTGCAGAAGGGAGCAACAGAGGTAGCCAAGGGACAAAAAGCAGCGAAATAAGGAGCAATCCCTCCCTACCCCCATTCTGTTATAGAACATTAGAAGTTGTGCTGGAGCAAGCAAAGAAGTGAGAGGCAGGAAGACACAGGAAATCCAGAAACCAGGGTCTTGGTTGGCCTTTAATGAAATATCTTGCCTTGAAGGGCTTATGGCCCTTCTCTGTAAAGGAGGCTCATCTGCTGAACTCTGGCATCCTTTCAGGTCTAAAACTCCAGTCCCACGAAGCTAAGTCCTGATGAGTATGCCCAGGGTCTGAAAACCTTGCTTACCTTATAATCTTCATCATCTGCCAACTTTTTCTTCTTGGTGATCCAATTCTTTAGGTAATCTGAGTCCTCATACAGTTTTTGCAGAAGCCTCGAATCCTCTAAGAGTTTGCGCCGGGTGGCAGCCTTCATACGCAGGGCATCCCGTCGGGCCAAGAGCTGAAAAATCCATGATAACACCCATGGTCAGCAAAGCTAAATATGGACACATGCGATTCACTGCCCAGCTTGGTCCCTGGGGCCCCAACACTCCTCGGGCCCCAGGGCACAGACAGGCAGACACATTTGGGGCTTCTGACATACTTTATCTCGAAGAGCAGCAATGTTCTCCGAGTCATAATGGCCACCATCAATCAGCTTCTTTGCATTATTGTCTAAGATCTGAAAAACAAAAACAATAAAAACCAACGTGGCTTTCCTCAGTGGCCCCCCGGGAAATAGTCACCGTTTGGCTAGTAGCTGTTTAAAGAGGAAATGTGGGAAATATGGGAAGAGAACAACTTTCAGGATCAGAGATCTAGGTCCTAGTTCTGATTTCTATTACAAATTCTCTCTTAAAATGTGTATTTGATAAATTAATTAACCTCTTTTATGTCACAATATTTTTAATATCTAGATTATAGTAAATGAATTTTGATGTCACTTGAAGGTGATATTTGATCTATTCTTAATTTTTTAAGATTGTATTTATTTATTTGTTGATAGATAGATGATTGATAGATAGATAGATGATAGATGATAGATAGATAGATAGATGATAGATAGATAGATAGATAGATAGATAGATAGATAGATAGATAGATAGATGATAGAATATGTATAAGTAGGGAAAGGGGCAGAGGAGGAGGGAGAGGGAAAGAATCCCAAGCAGACTCCATACTAAGCATGGAGCCCAACTTGGGGCTTGATCTCATGACCAGAAAATCATGACCTGAGCAAAAACTGAGAGTCAAAGACTTAACCAACTGAGACACCCATGTACTCTTATTCTTGAATTTTCAAGAGGAAGCACTTTGGATATGGTTATATCCAGTGGCCAGCCCCTTTCTCTCTTTCTCCCTTTCCCTTCCTCCTCCTTCTCTCTCTTGACCTATCTGTCATACATATTTATATGTACATCTCTGGCCTCATAGGCATAAGGGTCAGAAATTTTTTCATATTCATTCATGAGCTCCTCAAATTGTTAGAATTTACGATGGATTGAGTGATTGGGGATAGGAAAATAATCTAAAATTAATGATAGCATTTTATAAGCAATAACTTATCTTGTACCAATGAAATCTTTTACCAATGAAAATAAACAGAGCAAACATATGGATGGATAAGGGACCATATTAATCACCATACTGACTATAGATTAACATAACTTGGAATTTTATTGTCATGGTGTGGCTGCTGCCAGTGGTGGTAGTATATGTGCATGTGCGTGAATTAAAAGCCAACATCAGTCAAGGGTACAGCCAAAGACATACAGTACATTGGACCAATAAAATCCTCCCACGCTTGTCTGAGCCCTGCTTCTACATTGACCAGTTTCTAGGACATTGTAACGAAGGGTTCACAGGAAAACTGTGGTCTCAGTAGATGAGAAATGCAAAGCTGAAGATATATAGGAAAAGAATAGATGTCGCTTAGACGTCTAGATTTTACTAAAGAAAACTAAATGGAGACATTACTGGAGAGGAAAAAAAACCTAAAAAATGTAAACAATACATTTCAAATTTCCGAGTAATAATTCCATATCAGATATGGATCCAATAATATCTATTTACACTAGAAAAAAAAACAAAACAATCATGCACTTTGTCAGAAAATGTAAATGGCTAAAAAAAAAATCTTTAAAAACCTTCTAAGTATGCTTTGTAGAGTAAGAAATGTGATCACAAAAATGGGTATAATTCCTTTTCTGGGTGTTTCCTCTTTTAAGAAGAACCCTCATGTTACGTGTGACCCTCATATTGTATGAGGTGGCCATAGAGCCAGCACCAGGGCCCACTGCTTACTATGATCTTCTCCTCCTGGGCGGTGAAGGCCTCCTCAAAGTCATCATGCTTCTGAAGAAGGGCTTCCACGCTGCCTAGGGAGTTCCCCAAGTCCTCGTTCTCCAAGAAGGCCTATAGAAGGTAGAGAGATACATCTCAGCTCTTCGTCATTGGTGAGAAACATTGCTTTTGGAACATATGTGAGACAAAGACTTAGGATGGTGAGAAGATGGTGGAAGAGCAAGGTGGGATTAGCACATGGTGGGATGGTGGGTAGGGACTAACCTCAAGCAGCAGGAACTTCAGAATCCTCCCCTGTCCTGCCACACAACTTCACCATCTTTGTCTCTGGTTCTGTCCATGTAGAATTGTCCTCACTAATCCAAGCACCATTCCAACCTCCCAATGCTGCCTCAAGAGGACCACTCACCTCCTCCAGGAAATTTCTGGTTAACTTGGCCTGACTTGTCACAACTTTCTATTCCTGACCCCTTAGCATTTTGATATTCATTCAGCCCTATGTTCAGTTGAAGTTAACGCCTCTCTGCTGTGTTTTTAGGTATTGTTTTAGGCATCTGTTCACGAGGGAATTGTAATAGTCTCTTGTCCTTGTAGGTCACCCTCCACTTCCTAGGACAATCTCCAGCCTACAGAAGTGGTTGTGATGGTGCTGATGGTAGTCATGTGATAAATGAGGGGTAGGAGAAATGGCTTCTGAACACTTGCTGAGCCCCTCCTTTTACCTCTTGTCTGCTCATCCAGCTGTCCACTTGCTCACTGTCACGATAGAAGAGGTGTAAGAGCATGCACTGCACATACTGATGCTGTCGCTGCTTCCACAGTCCCAGCAGGGCAGCCCAGTCACTGGCAAGTGTTGTCATCTTTGGAAAGGAAGAGAAAATGTGAGTCTCTAATAAATGCAAGGGCTTTAGAAGGATGCACAAAAGGCTCTTCTCCAATGACTTCAATGTGTGAGTAACTATAGCAGGGCAAAATGAGATAAATGCATTGCAGAGGTATAACAACATACTTAATATGTATAAATGAGGAAGAAAAGATGAATTCTAATTGGAAGAAGCAGGGAGTAGAAGTGTGGGAAGTATTGTACCAAACAGAGGTTTAAAGGATGAGGTTTAAAGGAGATCAGGATTGCAGGACATACCAGGAGCGCACCATTACTCCAAGGACTTGTTAGATTAGAGCGCTCCAGAGAAAAGTGCAATGTCTAAAAAAGGTGGATACTTGATGAAGTTGAACTTTATAGAGCACTTAAATGATTAGACTGAGAGGTTCACATTCTCTTCTGAAAGTAAATAAGAACTACCAAGGAAAGAGAAAGGCCACATTCTGAAACCCATAAGAGCCTTTGTTCCTGCCCACACATCTGCCTGAGAAATTCCAATTTATTAGCACCACTGTTAACTCCATCAAAAAGGCAGCACCGATTCTCAGAATCCCAGGATAACCGGTATGTTTGCAAGGATGTAGGTTTCCTCTGGCAGAAAATTGTTAAAAATTAAAAATCCATGCTTGAGTTTTTCCATAGAGTTCTGGGTGAATTCAAAATATGGCCATCTCAACCTCATCCATCTGCCAGCACTAGAGGCTGTGCTTGAAATCTAATGAAATGCAAAGAGCCTACAAATCCTATTTTAATGATCATCCCAAGGATTTCCTGTGACCCTGTGACTGAAACAAAATCTCTCAGGGGTCAGGGGTCAAGGCCAGTCCTTGTGATTCGGGAGATTAAGAGGATGGCAAACCTGATTGTTCATTCAGTGGGATTCTGACTATTTAAAGCTTTCCTCTATTTAATGTAGATCTGAGAAACACAGATACAGGAAAATCAGTGTGATTTGAGGCTTTATAGAGGAGAGAGGAAAGCAAGGCATGTGCCAGGCATCTTAGGGAATCCAAAGATGAATAGGTGCAGTCCTCAAAGAATTCACAGTCCAGAGGTGAACATAGAAAAGCGATAAAGCAGAGCATGTATGGCAAAGCAAGGTGGTATGGAGATTTCAAATTAGGAGAAGGCAAATTGATGAAATAAGGTGAGTTCAGGAAATAGGGGATCAGAGGTGAGGAAGCACACATCACATCCTGAGAATTGCAGATAACTCAACTTAGCTAAGGCAATATATGAAAGAAGCAGTGTGAAATTTGGGTCAATATTAAGACGTTGATATGACTTCTCTTCCTATTCAGAGATGATCATATTCTGATGGGATTAAGTGGGGCTAAATATGTATCAACATTTCACACACTGTTACACTGGATTACCTTTTCCTGAACTTCATCAGCAGCATCATGACTGGCGTCCAGCAGTTCCTGACCAGTCTCATTAGCATATTGAAATCGGTCCTCGTAAGATTCGATCTCGTGCTATGGCCACAAGGCAAAAATGTCTTAAAATGCAGCAAGAAACTCTCTGGCACTCTTGCCCCCCCCCTCTTCCTCCCACGGGGTGGAGGGCGGTGGAAGTGGGGGCTCTTGCCTACCTTGTGCTGCCGGTGCCTGTCCAGCAGGGCCTCCCCACCAGCCACATCTTTGGGCAGCTCATCAGCATTGATCAGGTCTGTCTTCTCCTTCATCCAGCCTGAGAGCTCCTCATAGTCAGATAAGAACCTCTGGTACCTGCAGGGAAGGGAAGAAGGGAAGGGAATCCCAGGAGAAACCAGGTATAAGTGGACTTTGAGCTAAGACTCCGGGTTGGGTTGAGCTGAGACGTGCAATGTACTCCTCACCCTAATTCTACCCCTTCCATTCCCCTGATGTGCTTCAGGTCCTTTAGTGAAGCAGATTGTCCTTCCCTCGGGGCTGCTGACTCCTGGGATGACTGTGCCATCCTGCGGTGAGGTATGTGGGCATTGCTTTGCCAACATCACAAGGTCTCATCTACCCCACAGGCACTTGAAGTGCAGCAAAGTACTCCCAAGGAGGCCACTAAATAAGACATGGCATATAAATAACAGGAAACACCTGGTAGGAAAAGGGATCTTTCAGGTTAGGAATTCAGGTTAGGAGCCTCTGTGCACCCTAGCTCACCCTTAACCCTATTAATAAAACTGAAACCACTAAAACCATTACCTATTCAAATAATTAAATGCTTGCCAGTTAATTTGGAATTGTAAAAGGAAGATAAACGCTGTTTTCTGGGGTTTTAGTGACTACCTATAGATATTAACTATTGAAACGATTACTCAGCTTTTTGGCAAGCTAACCCACATTCCGGAAATAATTCTAGATTTATTTTTAAACCCTTCAGCTTGGAAATTTATTTCAGTTCCTAAGCTAGGGCCAGGATTTTGATATCTCTTCCGCTGCTTTTCCAGGTCCTTGGACCACGGGCCACTTCATTTAGCATCCGACAACTATGCAGGTAGAGGAAGACCGAAGGGGTTCAGTGAGGGAAGGTGTCATGTGGGTGTCATGTCAGCTGTCAGAGGACTCCTCTTAACAAGTAAACCTTTCTCTTCTACCACTAAGTAGACTCCCTCATTATTTGATTCTTTTCATTCTTAATTTCTGCTTTTGATGTTATATCTGTAGAGATAGAGCAACAGGGAGGAGGGATTTCTCACCCGTAGGAAGCCTGCAGCTTCACATATCTGGTGGTAGCCAAGGCTCGAATGTGCTCCCAGTTGGAGATCAGATCCTCTTTCATCTGTTGAATCCCAGGTGCCTCTGGAGGATGGGAAAGCATGAGCTTGTCTGCTTTGGCGCATAACTCCTTCACCTTTGGGATGAAACAGAAACCTAGTGGGAAATCCAAGCACTCTGATTCATCCTGACAAAGTTTTGTGGGCGAAATCTCACACAACAGTTATACGAATACTAATAATTTAATATACTTACATTAGTAATTTTATATTAATATGCTAATGTCCTATGTCAGCAATAATGATCTACTGACCACTTTTGTCTCTTGTTGAGTGCTTATTGTTCAGCACTTCACACGCATGTCCTTGTCCTTTTAAAATAATACTCAGAGGGGGAAACTGAGTGAGGAAAAATTAGAGAGGAAGACAAACCATGAGAGAGACTCCTGACTCTGGGAAGCAAAGGGTTGCAGAAGAGGAGGTGGGTGGAAGGATAGGGTAATTGGGTGACAGGCATTAAGGAGAGCATGTGATGTGATGGGCACTGGGTGTTATACTATGTGTTGACAAATTATTTAGATTTTAAAATGTTAAAAAATAATAAAGTAAATAAAATAAAATATTCAGAGGTAGAAACTCTTCTTATGTCCCTTTTATATGAAAACTGAGAGGTAGGGTATTTTATTTACACAAGGTCGTTTAGCTCCCAAGTGTCAGAAACAAGGTTTAGACCTCAGACTGTCCTTCACCACCCTCTCTACTGTTTCCATAAATACTATTGTGGAAATCAGAGAGACACTTCTGCCCAGGAGAATTTCTGCCAAGATTTTCAGCGATGCCAGACCATTCTGAGAACAATGCCTAAGGAGGAGAGCCACTGGGGCAAAAATGTGGGTTTGGGTGACTTTCCATATGTTACCATTAGTGCTTTCATTATATTTAACTATAATCAGGTGTTGTCTGGAATTTGACATTTCATTATCATTATGCAACAAGTTATGAAATTTTATTATTCATTATTAGGGGGAAAAAGACTAAATGCAAAAATGGAGCAAGAATGAAAGAAATCAAATAATAGGATAGTTTTCAGAAACTGGCTCCAGGGACAAAGCTAAGGTCAGGGAGCAGCAGGTAGAGACCTCCAGTGGGCTGATTCCACTGTATGCACTCCAGAGGAGTTAGCTGAGGTTATAGGTGATGTTGTAAGGGAAGAGCGAGGATGGGAGGGCGTCAGGAGTCAGAGCTTGCTCCAAGCTCAAGCATGCCTTTGTCTAGTCATCTAGGGATAAGGACTGGAGTCTTCCAGCTTTCAGAAGAGAGCCCAAGGGTGATTAAGTAAGGTGCCCTAGGTGTCTCTGAGTCTATTTAGAAGGAAGAGGAAGAAAAAGAGGAGAAGGAGAAATTTCTTCCCTTATCACTGAGTCAAGGACAAAAAGAAACAGGATTCAGCTGGTTTGACAAAAGGAAAGATTCTCTGACTGCAGGTTCTGGGTAAGATTAGAAAACCATTCTTGGAGGTATCTTTTTTGTTTTTAAGTCATGAAGCACATTACAAAACCACAAGAGTATATGAAACATGTACGTATATGTAAATAAAAATAAAGGACATCCAATATCCATGTACAAGTTATGAACTACAACAAGGAAGTATATTCAGGGCCAAGGAATTTCTCCTTTGTCAAACTAGTGAATTTACTATGTCCTCTGGAGGCAGAGTGGCCACCATATACCTCTTCCAGCCCAAGAGGCCACCTATGCTTCCAACAGTGGCTTACCTTGTCCTCCATGACTGCAAGATTCCTCTCAAGGATCTTGTGATTATGAAGTAGGTCCTCAGAGCCAATGAGGTCTTTGCCATAGTCCTCAGAGGTGACTTGAGGCTCCTTCTCCTTGATCCACTGGATGGCTTCAGTCACATCCCTGCCAGACAACAGGAGCCCCAACAAAGAAAATGGCAGGTGCACAGCAAAGACCACCCTGGTTCACTCAGCTAGCAATTACCTTGAACTCCTACTCACTAGCAAAAAGTAATGTAAAGGATTCTTGCTTTGAATGATTTGAGTTGAGTTACAGAGGCCTGGGCAATATCTGGTCATTGGAAGTAGATATACTTCCCACATCTGGGTCAGCTCTTACTGTCTTTTTTCTTCCCAACTCAACCGTCCACCCTCATCCAGTTCCTAATATACTTCCCTTGTCTCTGCAGCATTTCCATTACTAATTCACCGTGCCAGTTTTACTGCTTTGGGCTCTGGTCATCACACACTTGGCTACAGGGTGGGTCACAGTTGCCTCAACTACACTCTTCATTGCTGCCTTAAGTGCAAGCACATGACTTACTTTGGTTTGAGATATTGGCCACTGATTGCTAACAGTAGTCAGAGGCTAGCACAAGTACAAACACGTGCTGTTGCAGA
This sequence comes from Vulpes lagopus, assembly GCF_018345385.1. Taxonomy (NCBI): domain Eukaryota; kingdom Metazoa; phylum Chordata; class Mammalia; order Carnivora; family Canidae; genus Vulpes; species Vulpes lagopus. Next base: position 26,167,134 of record NC_054834.1, read on the forward strand.
GTTTCCCATGATGTGTTGGCCAAATTCACACCTTTTGAATCGCTGGAGATCTGCAGCACTGGACAGTGTTTCCTTTCGCTGCAGAGCCAGGTCATAGAGACGCTCCCAGGCAACATTCACCTCATCCTGCTTCTGCTTGATCAAGGGCAGCTCAGGGTGGTTCTCCTGTGGGAAGAACCAGTACTGGCATTAGACAAAGGTGAGAATATTCCAAAAATCATTGAATACTTCTCATTTCACACGGGTTCCTACTTTGCCAGGAATGGAGAATGACCTTGCAGCCAGGCCCTGATCTTTGCCTTAGCCCCGCGCCCTAGCTTTAACCCAACCGAATATTACCAAAATCTAGAGGCCAAACCACCAGATACTGTCTGTATCTTTTTCTCACAGCACTGAGACAGCCTATTAACATGGATTGCCCAGCCCCTGTGTTATTTTCAGAATTCCACTCTGATGCTTGCTAAGTCCCTTGAGAATCAGGAGGAAAAATTTCCCTCTGTGAAATATGACTTTATTTTCCACAACTCGGCTACTGTGGTTCTTAACTCCTTTGGGGTCCTGACACCTTTGAGAATCTAAGAAGAGTTGTTTCCCTCTTCCCAGAATTATACACACATGCACACACATTCAATTTCTCAGAAAATTCCGTACATCATTGCACACCATCTGAAGCACTGAGATTTGTGAATACTAGATTAAATTAATGGCATCAGCTTATTTTGACACTTGTGATTTTGAGCAGTTCCTATACTCCTCTGTCCCTGTCTCTTGGAATGTCCATTCCCATTCTGAAGCCTCTCCACACAGAATTTTCTACATTCTCCTTCCTGAATGTATAGCCCTTTCTATTTATAGTTGTGTGGGTCCCACTCTTCAAGAGCGGAGGACACATTCTTTTCTGGATTAATCCTTCCTAAAGTTGCTTAGATAAAGTGGCCATATTACTTTGCCATGAAGACCTCCTTGCAAGAGGGGAGGTCCGTTTCCTCAGGCTTTGGATCTGGGTTGGCCTATGATTGGCTTAGTATAGAATGTGGCAGAAATGATATGAACTCCTGCCCTTCAGCCAAAGAGGCCCTTCGGCTTCTGTTCTTACCTTTGGAACACTGACACATAAAAAATATGCTCTGCTGGGAAGTGAGAACCAAGGCCCCAGACATGGAAGCAAGGTGTTTTTAGACCCTCCACCCCAACTGAGCCACCAGATAATTGCAGCCACTCAAGAAAACCAGGTGCGGTCAGGAGAATTGCCTAGCTGAGCAGCTGAATCACTGAATCTGGAAGAAAGAAAATGTTTGTTTTTCTAAGTTTTGTAGTGGCGTGTTAGATAGTCCTGAATAACCAAGGAACTTCCACAATGAGACAAAGGGGGTAGAGAGAGAAAGTTTAGAGATGGCTGGAAACGTGGCCTGGGAAAAAATTGAGATGCAGGCTATTTCCCCCAACCCATGCATCCTGAAGTCTGGGTTCTGTTAATACAGAAGGATTGTTCCCATCCTGGAGCTTCAGTGATGGTGAAACCAAATGGGAAACACAATGATCAATGGTTAGAGTTTCTAATTCCCTTGTATCATGTAAAAACCAGGCTGGCTCCCCAGTTTTCCTGCATATTCCACGGTTGTTTATTCTCACTCTGAATAGTTTTCTCAGACATTGAAAACTTATTTAAACGTTTTCTTAAATGAATGAAAGTAAAACTGTCTCCCTTCTTCTTTCCCCCACTCACAATAAATCATGCATAATGACGTCATATACATTATGATAGCCAATCATTATTTTATATTCTTTGCTACTTTATGCTGGTTCTTCTTCATGAGGAAAGGGTGCAGCTTAAACACAAGTGGCAGGTGTTCTGCACAAGAGTTACATCGTGTGGGTCTAGTTCTTCTGCACACATGCATGTGCACACACATGTGTGCACACATACACTGTCTTTCCTTCTCACACCTCTATGTCCATGGACCGGCAAGAGATGGACCCAGATAGGAGATGACACTGCCCTGGGCATATTTTTTTAAGCTTATTTATTTATTTATTTATTTATTTATTTATTTATTTATTATGAGAGACACAGAGAGAGAGAGTCAGAGACACAGGCAGAGGGAGAAGCAGGCTCGCTGCAGGGAGCCCAATGCGGGACTCGATCCTGGGACCCTGGGGTCACGCCCTGAGCTAAAGGCAGGTGTTCAACCACTGAGCCACCCAAGTATCCCTCCCCTGGGCGTGTGACCACAGGGACATGCATCTCTGTTTTCTCACAATGTCTCATGTCCTTCATGTCCCACCCACTGATGGCCGGGAGGTTCTGGATGCCAGAACCTTTGCCTTGCACTGACCCTTTGCTCCTCACCTCGGCACACTCGTTGGCATACTGGTTTATTCCATCCACTTTCTCCTGCCGGGCTGCCAGCTCCACTTGGAACTCCTCAAACTTCTTATGTAGAACCTCTGTACGTTCCCAGTCCTCACCCAGCTCCACTGATGTGACTATAGCCTCCTGTGGACAATAAAAGTCTGCTGAGTTCCCAGCAAACAGTTTCTGTAATTCTAATGCCCCAAACCATTGCCTGCACAACCAGGAGAGTTCAGAAGGGGAGGCTGGTAGAGCTTGGGGGCAGCCCTTTAGAAAAGGTCCTGAAGCAGGAACATATTTCCTGAGGGAGAACATTGTTGGCCAAAGCTCCTGGAAGCACCCTTTTTTGTTCTAGAATATGAAAAATAAATTCATCCTGGTTCTACTCAATTCAGCACATGGAGTATCTACAAACACGTTGCGGTAAACACTTACTTGGGTGTATCTTCCGTTCTAACTATGGGATTATTCCTTAAGTGTTTAGCAAAATAGAAACCTCCATACTTACAGGTCCTGAGAGGCAACCCTTACGAAAAGAGCTGGCAACGCTCAGCTTGGACTGAGAGTAAGGGCAAATATTTAGGAGAAGGAGCTCTAAGGGTCACGGCAGGCAGGCAGGGACAAGCCTAGAGCACTTTTTCCCATGCACAATATCAATAATCTCCAGGATACCTCCAAATCTTTGCCAAAATTCCTTCCTTCAGGGAACAAAGGCCAGGAACAGACACCCTGACTGCTTTACGAATAGCCTGTATTAGAATGCCTGGGATGGGGATGGGAAGTCCTGTTCGTGGCCTGTGTGACCCCGTACCTTGTCTCCGATCCACTCCAAGATGTCAGCACACTGCTGCAGGTACTGCTGGAGCTTCAGGGCCCGCAGCAGCAGGGCACCCCTCTCCTGAGTCAGCTCTACCAGCAGGTTCCATATTTTGTGCAGCTCTTCCAGATGGGTCTTTGGGAGAAGATGCAAAACTGCTCAGACTCCGTATCCACTGTGGAGCAGGTACAGATGCAGAGACGTGTGCAGAGAGGGGCCTGGATAAAAACCTCATTCACTCGTGCATTAATTGCTTAACAAATGTTTAAAGGAGGAAATCAGTAAGTGCTCAGGAGTAGCTATTAAACCAAGCTGCATAACATCTGCCATAAGAGAAGAAGATGCTTAGAGCTTTTAGAGGATGAAATGATTACAAACAGTAAGACAGGGTGGAATAAGGATTCACGTAATGGCGCTCGGTGTGAATTGAAGCTTGAGGAACAGATAGGATTTTCATAGGTAGATGACGGGCAGAGGGTGATCTAAGTACTGGGAAGAAATTCAGCATGAACTGTCTGCCAGAAAGAATAAGAGCTGCAATGTTGCCAGTTTATAAGGGAAATTAGTGGCACCAAAGCAATAAGAGAATTTTGAGGCTTTATATTTGCAGGCTTTGATGCCAGGTGAGCTTAGAAGATCATGTATTACATGACTTGTAAAATTGAAGGTACTATCTACGTCATGTTCTCAAGAATCTTGTATTTTTCAACCACTCCACTGTTAGACCACATTTCTCTCTGAATCCTACAGTTCTGTGGTCTAATAGAGCACAGGGAGTCTGACAGTTGTGAAGATGTCTCAAACATTTCTCAACTATTTTAATTGATTAGGGGATTGGTGGCACACAAAGCTGTGAATAATACAAGAATAATTTCTATTTTATATCAATAAATAACTTGCTGAGATTTTTTGTTGTTACGTTCTCTTCAGTTAGGTTCTCTTCTGATTAAAGTCTGTGTCCTCAGACTATATTTTTCTTGACAGTAAAATGGACTAGAATTTGTAAGCTAAATGTGGAAAGACTAGACCCAATTTTTAAATATGTCACATAAATTTGGCTTGGTGGTTTCAAAAATACTTAAGCAGTAAAAACAAACAAACGGGAAAAAAAAATCTACTAGCATGGAAGAGATCGTGAATTGACTCTATCAACAGAAACCATTATATGATCTCATTCATTTGGGGAATATAAAAAATAGTGAAAGAGAATAAAGGGGAAAGGAGAAAAAGTGAGTGGGAAATATCAGAAAGGGAGACAGAACATGGAAGACTCCTAACTCTGGGAAACGAACTAGGGGTGGTGGAAGGGGAGGAAGGCGGGGGGTGGGGGTGACTGGGTGACGGGCACTGAGGGGGGCACTTGATGGGATGAGCACTGGGTGTTATTCTATATGTTAGCAAATTGAACACTAATAAAAAACAAATTTATATATATAAAAAAAACCCGGTTGGAAGACTGTGGAAATTAAGTCAGAGGAGAGTTGATACATCAGTAATGAATTCCAAATTGGTGACAGTCCTCAGTCCTCAGTATTTAGGGGAGATTTTCTGAAGACAAGGAATTTTAGGAGCTTTTTTAAATGAATGGAAGAGTGGGTTTTGAGAACTATAATATTTGTCATAGCATATGGGCGGTGAAGAGAAGGAGGCATCACAGGCAAGAGAGGGATATATCAAAGAAGATTCACTTGGCAGAGCATCCCTTGTTTGAAAAGTCTAAAGGACGAGGACTCTGAGAGCAGAAGAAATCATTAGAAATGACATTTGGGAAAGCCAATCGTCTGGGACACACAGAACTGGGTTGAAGAGGACTGGATTTTGCAGTGGCCAAGGAGGAATGTGATGCTCTCCCAGGATAGCTTTTGTATCGTAGCTCTTCCCCACTGCCTCAGGGGACATGGGGACATCTGTCATCATTCCTGTCCCACCCCGGTGGAAGATAAGAGGCAAGAACCCCAGTTTCAAGCCACCTACATTATACCTGGCATTGTCAATGAAAACTCTGATAACGTGATCAACCCCTGGAAACGTGTCTTACAGAGCCCTTGTACACTTACTGTGGTTTCCTCGTAGGCAAAATGCCCCTCAACAAAGCGAGTTTCCTTGAGTTCTCTCAGTTCAGGAATGACCCTTGATTTTGCTTGCACTTCTGCTTCAAAGGATTGGTGCTTCCGGTACTTGCCCTGAAGTTTAGAAATCAGAAGTTATGGCTAACGAAGCCTAGTGTCCCTGGGCCACAAAGGGGTTCTTCTGTTCCTTTTCCTACTTTTGGGCAGAACTACTTGTTTCACAACCTAGATACAGTGATAACCCATGACCAGAGCTGGAGAAGTCATATCCTAATAGAAATGGTCACTTCAGGTCCACCCAGGCTCAAAGTCATGGGTCACAGAGAAATATTTTGCCCTGTCCCCATTGCCTTTGGGGAGTTTCCAGTAAATATCCTGTTACTTTTAGGTCTCAGTTGCCATTGGTGGGAATGAAAAGATGTCCCACGTTTGTTCCCCTTCAGAAAAGAGGAAGCAAGTGCTATGAAAAACTGAAGGCAATGAGGAAGTTGATAATTACAATAATGGCTTTTTTTTTAATTGAGAGGTTTCTGCTTATCAGATAATACTCTTATTGTCCTGTATTTATTGATCCTTTAATAGATATCACTTTGTTATTAATGCAGGTGCTGTCTCTCCTACATCAATGACCCCTTTTAGGCAGGTAACCCTTTCTTCTGGTCATGACTCTGTCATATGCTGCAATACAAGGAGGAGAGGAGCTTCCACCCAAGCTCTCCTCCTGACACCTGTCATGTGGACGGAGCTAGGGCATGGAGAGCCCCTTGGAGAAACCCAGGAAAAGTTCCACCAACTCCTATCGCAAGCAGAGTGAAAGCACTGACGTTTCTTCACCTCAAAACATGGAAATTGCCTGATGCATCATAAATTCTTCAACATCTCACTCACTATTATGGCCACAGCTTGACTTCAGATTAAGACTACATGCAAAGAGAGAGTTTCTTCTGTAAAGAAGACACTGAGGCTTTAAGAAGTTAAAGACACGGGCCATTTAGAGGCAGAATTATGGTCCGTGACAGGTAGTCTGAACTTTCTGTGACATTACTCCCTTACAGATAACTAAATATGCACTTATATTACAAGACTGTTTTCCTCCCTGGAGATCTTAGAGTCTGGCCTGAAGTCACAGGAACGGAGTACCTGTATGTTACTTGGGTCTTCATAGCTCTTATCATCTGCGATCTTGAGTTTCTCCAGGATCCACTTCTCTAGGTCATCTGCATCCCGTCTGAAAACCTGGTAGTAATAGGATTCTTCAAGCTTCTGACCCCTCTCAGCAACCAGCTCCTTGAATCTCTGGTAGCGAGTCAACACCTCCTGACGCCTCTTCTGGATCTCCTCCGCTGTTTCCAGCACTTTTGGTCCGCCACTCTCCATAGCCTGAAAGTTAAAAATTTTCTATCTCTTTCTGGTTCTCAAATCTCTGGGATGTCCCTTTTATATGTCCCGAGACATTTACTCATGTTGAACTTATATTTGGATGTCTTGAAGTCTGTAAAATCCTATTGTTACAAGGGCTCTAGTGTATTTACATAATTTCAACCATACACAGCTAATCTTTAAGCTAATAATTCTTTATCATTCAGAACATTTTTCTAACTTTTCACATAAATGTGTGCTGACATTTATTAAGTTCTATAAATAGAAATAATTTGGATGAATGATGAAAGACAAGTATAAATTAACGAAATCACACATTTCAGAGGCATAAAAGAGAGATCAACTTTTGTTTTCTTTTCAAAGGCTAAAAAACTATTGACATGTACTGATCATTCTGAATTTACTTTAATGAATAATTAAACAAGGCTTGCAATAAACTTAATAAACGACATGCACAAACATTTGGAAATGTTTGTTTTTATATATAAAATATATCTCATACATTGTGTACCCCTTTTATTGGCTTTATTCGCAAATCCTACAAATAAAAAGTTTAGATATCCTTCATCCAGTTATCACAAAATTTCAAATTATTAGCTTCTCAAATTATAATTGTCTTTTGCAGTATAAAACATTATACCATTAAACAATATAACTAGGATCTGACCTATTTGGGGCAATGTCCTACAAAATTTCCATAGGGTTTACCTTCATTCATCCAGATATGGGCAGTTTCCCCTAGCTTATCTCAGCCAGATCACTGAACATCAAATTCAAATTTTAATCTTCTTCCTCCCAAAATATAATTGCTCCTTTGTGTATGGTCTTTACTATTTTGGCTACAGAATTGAATCATTCTATGGAGACCAAAATCTTCCTTGCACATTATTTTGCTCCAAGTTACCTGCTTGTTCTCTATGGGTCATTGCTAGATTTTGGGTACAGATAAATGCTAGATTTTGCATTTAGATTTTGATGCTAAATGCAAAGATTGCTAGATTTTGATACTGTATAGTCACAAGCTCAAGGTCATTGTTTAAAGTGATATATTCACCAAAAGACCATTAAAATTAAACTTCTCTACTTCTTAAAAGCCAAGAAACCATTCTTATAGATTCTGTCAAATACAGGACAGGAAGTTCAAAAAGAGACAGCTTTCCTAATTATGTCAATGAGAAATTGTACTACAAAGAATTCTGTACTCACGGTTTCCTTTGGAAGGTGTTTCACTTTTCGTAAAGGTCAAGAACGTGGCAAGGTAAAATGTACCCGAAAGAGAGAGGAAGATGATAAAGAGGGAGAAAGAGAGACAATTCTCATGAAATTGTCTAGCCTTCTTCAGATAAAGATGAAAGAAACGTTATATACATGGAAGAGTCAAAAAAAAAAAAAAAAGAAAGAAAAAAAAAAAACCTTGAGCCCTGCACCTTGCCAGCTACAGTCCACGTTATCTTCAGGAGACAGGTTCATCTGAGGGAGCCACTAACTTGCACAGACGCTGGGTGACTCAGCGGTTCAGAGACTGTGGCTCCATAAGTTCCTCAATAGGACTTCATAAAACATAAAAGTTAGGTTTTTAAATGAAAAATTAGAAAGAAAAAACCCACAATTATAGACATAAAATAAAGAGGCTGTGTTAAAATTCTGTTGTGTTTCTTTGATCAGTCTCAGATTCCATGTCTGAGCATGGTCAATTAGGATGGAACTCTGGATCATCCAACCTTTGGACCCTGCAGAACTAGAGGAACTCGGGGCATGCCTAGGTTCTTGTTCCAACCCATCTCTAGGAAATACAACTCAACAACTTCATCAAACCCAGCCACAGATTTTTAACAGCCTTTAAATCAACAAGATATCCTAATTCTCTCTGTAGAGCCTTTGCCAAAATTGGAAGAAAATTTTATTTCTGGCTTCACAGATTGGGCTTTTAAAAACCTGATTTATCTGTACCCTTAATCATTTAAATGGAAGGAATCAAGGAAGTAAGATATATGTGTGTTTATTTGTATTTCGTGAAGCAAAAATTAGGATACCTTATTTGACAAACTAATGAAATCGCAAGATATTTGAAAACGGGATAGAGTTCTAAAAATGTGGGGAAAAAAAGCCATCCTATTTTAGGAATTATTTTTAATGGAGAGAAGAGGAAGCAGAAATTCTCCAAGGCATACTTCTTTTTAGCAACTACATAAATGAAACAAATAAACAAAAAGAAAATAGTAGGATGGCTTCAAACCCTCCCACAAAAGGAAACTAGCTGAGCCAGGTGTGCTACTCACGCATCATTCCAGGGTGATTCCAGCTTAAATATCCTAGCTTCATATTCTACTAGAGTAGAGAGAGGTTTTACACTTCTGATTCCCCTCTTCCCTCTCCTTCAACTGACACAGCTTAAATACTCTTCTTGAAAGTCTAGTATTACTTGACCTTCCATATAGTTTCATTATATTCGAATATATTAGAGCATTACAGGCTGGAACGCAAGTCTAAGAGAATGAATTATATCACATGCACCAAGGAACCTCTGATGGAGTTGGGGTGAGGAGAAGACTTTTTAAATCTTTATCTAAGAGATAAGAACCACCATCAATTATCTTAATGTACATAAAATTTATATATTGACATGATTGATTCTCATTAATTTCTAATCTTTAGAAGATTCTGTGAAGCAAGTATTACCATCCCTATTTTTATATGAGAACAGAAGTAGTGTCTGAGAGGCATTCCATCCCCCGGCTTTTGGTTTGTATATATGCAAACAATGAGCCATGTCCCTGTGAGTATGACCATCATGCCACCCTGATTTTCATCTATTCTAGTTAAACTTTTCTTATCCATCAATATCTCTGGTGGACCCATTCCAGAATTTTCTCACCAACAGTGCCAACTCTGTGATAACCTTGTGACCAAAGAAATAACAAGGCCAATCAGAAGGATTGGTCACCATGAAATATAAAATAAAGGTGGGTAGGAACAATAGTTTTTAGAGCAGGTAGTGATGTGGAAGTGTGCAAGGGTCCAGGAAGAGGTTTTATGCATCATAACTCAGCGTTCTCTGAGTTTTTAGCCATAGTGGGCAGCTGGGAGAGACTCATGGTACAAGCTTCTCTGATAGCACTCTGGCTGCTACTCTGATAGCAGCTGCCCACTAGCCTCAGGCCTCAGTCCCATTCCATCTTCTCAGTCCCTGTAGGGTGGCCAAGTCGAGTTGCTGCAGTCCCTGAGCACTACCACTGTTGAGGCGAGGATCAGGGTACCCTTGGGATTGATGGAGAGACATAATAAGAAAATCTTAAGTCCCAATGGCTTAACTCTTAGACTCCTGACCTTCTGGCCATTTTCACAGTTTTCCAAGAATGCTCATTGGCTCTGACGACATAGACTCTGATTCAAATACAGTGAGGTTTAGAGCCCTGTATATCTTTATCATTTTTTATTTTAATTTTTTAAAATTGCAAGTTGCTCCGCTGTAAATGAGTGAGTGCTGAGCAGCTGCAGAGGAAGCTGGAGTGCATCCCAGACAGCTTCATTAGAGAGGAGTCTTACCTTCAGTTTTTTATGGGCGGGAGTAATTTGCAGGGTCCTTGCGTGGGTCGTGGTTATCTGCTCTAGGCAGATCTGTGCTTCACATACCGGTTTAATCAGCTCTGTCCAGCTTGTCTGGGGCCTCCCCTCAGTTATCAGATCTTTTCTTGGGCCTGGAAACTCCAAGAGATGCTTTACACCCCAAATTCTGGAGTATTCCCAACTTGCATCACTACCATTCATATCATGTTTACTGGATAAACAAGGATTTTCTGGAGTCCAACTTTCTGAGCTCATTTACCAACAAGAAAAATAATGTTAATTTTAATGTAAAATAATTTTTCCCCACGGGATAAAAGTCATTATTATTTTATTATTTTAACATTTTTAATTTTTGTTTCTCCAGAATTAGTTCTCATTTTTAAATATCTCTAATTTTTGCCTCTTAAATGGGTTAGAATATTAGATAATATAATTCAAAACCATAAACTGATCTTTTTGCAGTTAACTGTATCCACATTAATTCTTATCACTCGAGATCCTCTAAAGTTATTTATTTGTGTCTTAACTCTATTCAGAATATATATTTTTCAAGTTTGCGATTCTATCATCAAAGAAATAGAACTCTTGTGCTCCCTACTATAATCATCTGTGGGTCTCTCTTATTTTTTTTTTTAATTTTTTTTTTACTTAGTGTCACTGCACTAAATAGAAAAAACAAGACCCATGACATTTGCTTTATACAATGGACCATGTGATCGAGGAGAGAGGAGAGCTGGGGATAATGGTAAGTACAATGGATTTGAGACTGAACCATCTAATTTGAAGGCTTGATTCCTCCATTCAATAACCAGATGAGCATTGGAAATTTGCTTTAATTTTGTTAAGTATATAATGGGGGTGGTAATGACTAACCTACCTCTTTCAGAGAATTGTTATGTGACTCACTTTATATCTTAGTTATAAGTCATACATTTTATACTGAATCATTAATTTTGAGAATCAGAATGTAAAGGGCAGGGATCTGCTATGAGATAATTCCTCATAAAGCTAAGGTTGAACCTTTTAAAGAATGATTTGCAATGCATCATTTAAAAATCTCACATAAAATTGCTTGATGTTCCCATCCGCTAATAATTTTCTTTGAGTACAGCAATAAACCCAAGTCCTTATAAACCTTATAAAAATAGCAGGTTTGGTGCCATGGCCCCACTCAGGGAAAAAAGAGCTCAACTAAAACATATTATTTCTCATTAAAATAAAAGAAAGTAGGAGCCAAGTGCCAGGACTGAACATACTATCTCCTTCACAGCCTTAATTAAACTATGAAGTTTAGTTCTTATATTTAAGGGACTGGAGTCCCATGATATCAATGAAAGTTCTATTTAACATCTAAATATATGCCAGTCAGAAATTTTAGTGGATTATCTGTGACATGGCTTCATTTCACTATTAAAAATTGCTGCATGTGCAACTGCAAATAGACCAGATAACTTGCCTTTGCCCATTATCTCCCCTCCCCTGTCATTCTCTGGTGAATGTAGCAATAGCCTGAGTATTTTCTATAGCTTAATTTTTTTTTTATCAATTGTAATTTGTCAAGAAACATAGACTGCCTCTATTCTAAAACTTTACTCTTTGAATGAACCATTATCAAGCATTTCTATGGATAAGAGTTTCTAACAGGCATTGGGAACATAGAGGTGAACAAAGCAAGATGCCTATTCTCGAGGGGTTTACAAAACAGAGGGCCCACTTTTCACATTACATATGTAATGAGAATATGCTAATGGCTCCTGTGCTTACAGTTGGCTTCATTCAAAATGCATAAATATAGGGGCAGCCCTGGTGGCTCAGTGGTTTAGCACAGCCTTCACCCCGGGACCGGATCCTGGAGACCCCTGATCGAGTCCCACGTCGGGCTCCCTGCATGGAGCCTGCTTCTCCCTCTGCCTGTGCCTCTGCTTCTCTCTCCCTCTCTGTCTGTCATAAATAAATAAAATCCTTTAAAAAATGCATAAATGTGTATATGTATATATATAGATATGCATTTACCACTTTCCTCTGCATATGTGTGTGTATATATATATATATATATATATATATATATATATACTACAAGCAAAGTGATGTCAGTAACATTTGATTTTCTCATGAAAACAATGATTTTAGAAAACTGGAAGAATAGTTTGTTATTGCAAATATAGGTGACTTGAACCGGGACATTTGTAAATCAATCACTGAAAGAAAAGACATTTTTAAGTCTACATCGAAGGTTCCATTATATCATCTTTTCCCTTTTTCTGAAACAAATTAAAAGCCCCCCAAAGAGGCAGGCCACTCCAGGATGGTAGGTGGCAGGTTTCATAAGCAAAGGGAACTTACGTACAATGTTTGTCTTGGGCAACCATGGGATGGGCTTATCTTCTCACTCGCTAGAGTCTTAAAAGTTTATTTAGAGGCATTAACGGGATTCAGTCATGTATACTGGCCAGATGCTGTCAGCAGCACATCACTATGTCAAGGCTGGGTTCTTGGAACAAGGAGCCTCTTAGGAGGGAAAGGCAAGTAGAATCCACGTTCCAAGGACCAGGGAGGGGTTGTGGACCTCCCATTACCCAGATCCAGCTCATGGGTCAACCAACATCACATCATCTTGATGACCTTCCCCAATTCTATGTACTTCCTTTCACTCATCATTTTGGACAACATCTTTGATTTTATTGTAGCTATTTTTCCAAGAATGAAAAATCACTGTTCTAAAGGTATATGAGGTAAAGAGACAGAAATTTAGTCTCAAGAGAATGAAAGTCATTAGGTTTTCAGCAACAATTAATAATACAAAACTACTGGGAATTATTATCCTGTTTTTTTTTAATTCTCCACCACCTTAATCATATCCTCCTGAATATAAACAGGTATTTATAATCTTGTACTAAGTTAAATGGCTGAACTTCATCATGCATACAATGAGAACATATGTGAAGTCAGCTCCATATTTTAATAAAAGTATCTCATTCTATCCTACCATGAATGGGAGACCCTCACTAATCTTATGCAAGCTGATTTTTTAAAATGTGGACCAAATAGAATGGTTGCTTCCAGATCAGAAAAAGTAAAAGAAATATTTCAGCTTCTTTCATTTCTTAAACTCTGGTCCCAAATTGTGAGCCTCTGTGCATCAGAGAATGTGCCTTGTACCAGTATCATTCCAACACTTACCACTTTCTTCTGCATGTAGTGACACATTTTAAAAGTTTCTTGGAAAAATGGATGAACTATTTCAATAGCACTAACAAGAACCTCAGGGATGGTCTATGCTGTGTAGCTGCTGAGAAGCGAGTCCTCTTCTGTTTTCTCAAGAATATCAACATGATATTCTGAATATAGCATGGCAGTGAAGAGCAAGGCTTTTGAAATAAAATAGAATGTGGTTCAAATCACAGCACAACGTCTTACTAAAGATATGTCTTTAGACAAACTATTTAACCCTTAAAAGTCACAGTTTTCTCACTTATGTAATAAGAATGATAATAATACCTATTGCTTAGGATTGTTATCAAGTAATATATATATACTGGAGACATTTATTACAATGTCTTATTATATAGTGCATGCCCAATAAATAGAAAATTGTATTTTTGCTATTATCAGTAATTTTAATTGCCACTGTGAACATAAAAATGTTTTATTATTAGAAGGAAAACTATGATTAATAAATGCAGCGAAGTTGTTGATAAAAGAAATATATCTAAAATTAAGAAGAATGAATTAGCTGCTCTTGTGCTCACCAAGTCAGAAGCCACACATTTCCTTAATCCTGTGAATTTACGAAGGGCATTATAATGAAATAATGCATGAATGTCAACACACCTTGAGCTTTCTTTTTGTTTCCTATGCTTTTGTTTTTCCCTCAGCTTGGAATTTTCTTTGTTTAACACACACACACACACACACACACACACACACACACACACACACACAGAGGTTACCTACTAAAATTTCATTGATAATCTACAGTAGAGTGGGTTTAAACATAAGCTTTTAAGCAAAGTAATAAAGTGATCAAATCTAGATTTTGCGAAATAGCTCAGCCTCAGTTGGGAGAACAGCTTGAAGCAAGAGATAGTTTTAGCCATATCAAGGTTTAGGGACACTGATAATATCTAGGCAAGGATTAAATAATACAAAAAGTGGAGAGAACAGACAAGAAAACTATGTAACCCTTTCCCCTGCTGGAGACTTGTACATATCAGTTCTCTAACAATATTGTACTTGGGAAAGTACAGTTAACCCTCAAAAGAGATCGAAAAGAGTAGAATCATTCAATACTGTTGACCAGCTGACTGGAACATTCAGAACGCAGCATGGCCATATTGGTTTACTCATCCGAGGAGGATTTATTGATGTTGTTGCTTAATTCACACAATATGTTTAATTACATTGAGAACAAAGAGGAGGCTTTTTTTTTTAATTATGAAAAAAAAATACTGATTCATTAATGAAGTGATATTGCTTTACTTTTTTTTAAGGCCAAGTTTTAAATTTTGTTTTTTGCATTGAAGTATTATTCAATGATCTTCTTGGCCTAAGATTCTTTGCCATAGTCTTTAACCACCTCACAATTGTAGCCAACTACTTTGTTAGGTTTCCTCCCCTGTCAATTTTACAGAAGTCTAGCCATTTTCTTAGTTTCTTATGGTCACCAAATTAATGAGGTTGATTTGGTCTTGAGCCCAGTGGCCTCCACTCATTTCACACATTACTGATGATTGCAAGCACACAAAGATGGCCTTGGCCCGTTACTGACCCGGACATGGAATTCCAGTTGCATAGCACTGCTAAGGTACAAAAAGAGCAGGTGAGTCATAAGAGAACCTGTTGAAATAGGTCTATACAGCTATTTATCAACAATGAACATTCAATTTAGGAATAGTGTTATTTTTAACTATATCCATTGGTAGTACCAAGGAGAGAACGGAATCTTAAAGATGAATTTTCAATTACTATATCTTACAAATACTTTGACTACATTAAAATTAAATGTTGACCCAGATCATTTCCACAGAATGAATTTATATTGACCACACTGAATGGCAGAAAGCTGAATTAACAAAGTCAGATCCAACAATGTGTCAAGTTGGATAAAGAGTAAAAGAAACTATTGAATTCAGTTATTAGTGAATTTTGTTTCTTGGTGACCTCTGGAAGACCAGTTTGAGTAAAAGGATGATGGGAAAAGGCAGATCACAGAGAGTTGAGAATGAAAAGTCACCAACACCTATGTAGACTTCCAATAATTAGATCTTACTTGAGGTCCTTGGTCTTATAAAAAAAGGTTTTAGCTTGACCCCAGTGTTTTTTTATCACTTCCTTTATCTCTTTATTCCTCAGGCTATAGATGATGGGGTTGAAGAAGGGAGACAAAACTGCAAAGGCCAGAGCAATGACTGTATCCCAGAATAAGGAGTAGGTGGCAGAGAAGCGTAGGTACATGAGGGCCACATTGCCAAAAAAAAGCAAAAAAACAGTGAGGTGGGAGACGCACGTGGAAAACGCCTTGCGTCGGCCTTCAGCTGACCTAATATGTAGAATTACAGCCACAATACCAACATAGGACATGAAAATGAGCATTATAGCTGTAATAATCTCCACTGCATGGACAATATCCACTACCTGAATCATGACGATGGCTTGTGTGTCTGTGCAGGCCAAGCGTAGCACGGGGAGGAAGTCACAGAAGATGTGCTCAAGATGATTAGAGCCACAAAATGGCAGTGTGGAGATCCAGGCAATCTCAGGGAGAGGCGTGATAAAGCCGCAAACACAGCAACTTAAAGTCAGTTGGGCACACAGCCTGGGGGTCATGGTAGTGGGATAATGAAGAGGGCTGCAGATGGCCAGGTAGCGGTCAAAGGCCATTGCTGTCAACAGACAAACCTCACTGATGCCAGTGGAATGGAAGAAGTACATCTGCAGGAGACAACCATTTAAGGAAATGCTCTTCCTCTCACTCAGCAGGCTGGCAAGCATCTTTGGGATGGTCGCTGTTGTGTACCAGATTTCCAGGAAAGAAAGGGCGCTGATGAAGAAGTACATGGGCTTGTGGAGGTGAGCATTCAGCTGGACCACTATGATGATGACCAGGTTGCCGAAGACAATGAAAGTATAAATGAAGAGCAGGGGAACAAAACAGGAGACAGAGCTTCCCCAGGAACAAGGGAAGGCGGAGAAGATGAACTCCTGAGTGGTGCTTTGATTGGGGCTCTCCATTTTCTAGTTGAAAACAAGGACTTCCAACTCCCAGTGCACTCAACCTTGTAGGAGATGCCTACTAGTGGTCCAGAGGGAATGTGCTTACCAAATGCCAGCTCAGCTCTATGAGGATCCCTGCACTGGGGATGCAGAGGAAGACAAAGGACGAAGGAAGCAGCCCGTACTCTGTAGATGTTTACAACTAAAGTTATGGTGTGGGAAAATATCCAGTCAGAAAGTAGAGGCAGTATTTTAGACAAATGAGTCTCTAATTTTAGGATCCTTCGGAACCATATGGAGGGCTTGTTAAAGCTCAGATTGCTGGTCCCTACCCTGAGAGTTTCTAATTCAGTAGATCCTGGAAAAGGCCAAATAATTCACATGTCTAACACATTTCTGGGTGATTCTAATCCTACTGGTTAGGGGGACATCATTTGAAAATCATTATATTTAGACAAAGAACTAGACAAGGCAGTGAAGGAACAAGAAGGTGATTTTTTTCCCCCTGTATTCAAGTCACACTGATTCCCTGACAACTTCCCCACAATGGTTTCAGGATTCTTTCTTCAAGCTCCCAGGTCCTCATCTGATTCTTTACATATGATTTAATTGAGTATTTTGATGGCAAAGACAAACCATCACTGGTGAATTTCACCCCCTTCCTTCCCTTTCTTCTCTAACACATCCCCTTTCTCTATCTCCATATATACGTATAATATCATAATATGTATATGTGACAATTGTTCAGACAATATTCAGGGGAGACAAATAATAGCAATTTTTACATGTTATTCTTCTTTTCTTTTCTTTTCTTTTTTTTTAAGGTAGGCCATACTACCTTCATTTCCTTCCCTTCTCCCCTTTCTAGGAAATGGATCTCAAATATGTTTTATACCAGAAGGCTTTGGTCAAATGCCATAACTAATGGAAAGTAACTATGTGAAGCCAAAAATGCAGAGAGGTGCTCTAGTGGGATTGCAGGGGGTGCTGAGGTGGAGAGAGAAGCTGCAGGCTCTGTGGAATACGATGTAAACAACACATCGCAGGATATGGTCTTATTAATTTATTCCCTTTTCAGAATCATTTGTTTTATTTTCTTCACTGATTCTCTCTTCTTTTTTATTTTTTATTTTCATTTATTTTTTGATTCTCTCTTCTGCTATCAGATGTGCACAGATCTTATCTTGAGGGAGAAGTACTGTCTCTACACAGACAGTTCCTCTCCTTTGTACCAACATCATTTCCCCCTAATAAGTGGATATATATTTACTGTCTTCATTCTCTCCTGAATCCCTTTAAATCAATGATCTGCTCTCAATGCTCCATATCTCTTTTCTTAAAGTGTATTAGTGGCTTTCTGATTAAAAACTCAATGGCCTCCATCTTTCCTCATTGCCACTGACCTCCAAAGGTCAATCAGGTGATTGACCTGATTCTTGAAAATCTTTTCTTTTTTGCCTTTTGACACCACACTATCCTGATTTGTCTCAGTGGCTATTTTGTCTTCCACACACACCCCAATTTCTATCTTTGTTCTTTTATTTCTAACTCCATTTATTTTTACACAGAGATCTTATTTACTCAAAACTGTTGATCAACTTCTATTGGCTTCCTACTCTCATACTGATGTGACTCCAGTATTCCTTATTTTGGATCTCTCTCTGAACCCTCACATTTTCTTCAGAACCTTCCCACTTAGAGGCCTCACCTTGACCCAAACATGCAGACTCCACCTGTTACAGGCTGAACTATGTCCTTCCAAAGTTCACATGTTGAGGTTCTAACCCCTGGTACCTCAGAATGTGACTCTATTTGGAGAAAGAGTCTTTAAGGATATAATTAAATCAAATGAGAACAGTAGCATAGGCCCCAATCTGATTTGACCAGGGATCATCTAAGAAGAGAAACTGTAGACTCAGTTTCAGTGGCAGGACCATAGAAAGACTCAGGGAGAAGGCGGTCTCATACAAAACATAGAGAAAGGCCTCAGAAGAAAGCAACTCTGCCCAAACATGGATCTCAGACTTCCAGCTTCCAGAATTGTAAGAAAATAAATTCCTATTGCTTGAGCCACTCAGTCTGCGATGCTTTGTTACTAAAACCCCAGCAGGCTAGTGCACCATCCTCACCTGAGTGTGCCCCCATTGTCCCTTGCTGAATTTCTTATTTTTATTTATCTAGATACCAGCATCACTCATTTTATATCGACTGTGCCCTCATTTCTCAAACCCAATTAATCATCACTCTCTGCTTAACTTTTTTCTTGTTCCATCATCAATATCTTTTATTTCCATTGCCGTCACCCAAATTTGATGCCTACTCATAATGCTTCGACCTTTGTAACAGGTTTCCAGAGGTCTTACATCTCATACAAGCTTCCATCCCCTCAAAGTTTGTCTGGGTAGAACATCAGTTTGCTCGTGTGACCTCCTTCCATCCTCCAATTGAGTTTCACATTCTCACCATTCTCTTCTTCCAAGATGGCTCAGCTTTAAAAAGGTATCAAGTCCTCTAGGAAGACACTTTCCTAATCACTGAAATAGGAGATCATAAACTGCCTTTGCTATATAAATATATATTCATATATATATGTGAGTGACAATATACTAATATATATATAGTTGACACACACACAAACATATATATATATGCCTATCGATGATCATATCTATCATATATCTATCTATGCCTTTTAAAATATTTTTCCTTAGGTGCTTTGATTTTTCATATGCATATCTATCTTTTCCATGAGTTTTGATGTCCCCAGTGGTCATCACCACCACATCTTCTAACTGTGGCCCTCAGGCAGGGTTGTACGGACTGAACCAAGCTACTAGTTCAAGAAGGTGCCTCTGAGCAGACGCAGACCTAATTCTCTAATCTCCTGAAAAGATATGGTCAAGCCAAAAAAGGGATAAGGAAGATCTAAACCTGAAAGGAAAACCATTAGACTTTCCCCCACTGAACTCTCCTCTATCTAAAACTAGTAATTGTAAATCCAGTGCAAATGTTAATGGTGTTTGTGCTGAACAGCTGACTGTAAATCTCACTTGATTCCAGAAACATTGACTCTTGAAACATTTCAGAAATCAATCACAATGCTCATTTGTGGTTTTAAAGCAACCACTTGAGCCTTGACCCCATTTCCTGGGGAATTTTAATATTTAAAATTTTGTCCTTTATACTAACTTGCCCTATAATATTTTTCGTGCTAATTCCTCCTTGCTCAAAATCTTCTCAACAGTTATTCACAGTTATCTATTCTTATGCAATGGATTATTCTTTCTCTAGATATCTTCAATTCCCCCAGATTAGTTAATTCACTGACCTCACTGCTGTTGGCTTCCAAAGTCGGACAAACATAGATGAAGACTCTATCTTTCCCTGCCCTGATGTGGCCATCAACCTCCCTTGCTCTCCTGCTATGTCCCTACTCTGAGTCTTCCATCTAAACTGTATTTCCTTCACCAGCCAGTGATATATATAGACCTGATGCTCCCTAGTGTTTCTCCCTACCCTCCCATTTGTGTGTATATGTGTATCTTTTCCTGATCATAACTAGAATGGGAAGATAGACTCTCTTGAGGATTTTACATAAACTAATTAAGATAAGAAAACAATTGTTCCCATGATGGCTCCAATTAGGAAAAACAATTCAGCCTGGCAGTTAGGAGAATCCCAGTTCTGGGGACAAATGAGAGAGTCTGGGAGCCTGATGCATTGGAATAAATGTATTTTTAAAACCTTCCTTTTTCTGTAGTAATTCTGGTTAGATTGGCTGTTAATTGAATCAAAATGCTGAAAATCCAAGACTCAGATTTGAAAGAAGTTGATACAACAGAAAGCAGGGCATTTGTGGAACAGTGAAAAGTGAGATCTGAACTCCTGATTACTTATATCCAGGCCAAACTTAGGAAACAGCAGCCCTGCTTTTAAGCCATAAGATATTCCATTCTCTCTTTGAACTTCTCCTTCCTCGTGTCATGGGATAAGCTCTTCTTTAAAAAGTTCTAGTTTTGAGATGCCTGGGTGGCTCAGTGGTTGAGCGTCTGCCATGCATGATGCTGGGATCCGGGATCAAGTCTCACGTTGGGCTCCTTTGCAGGGAGCCTGCCTCTCCCTCTGCCTGTGCCTCTGCCTCTGTGTGTGTGTGTGTGTGTGTGTGTGTGTCTCATGAATAAATAAATAAAAGAAAAAAAGTTCTAGTTTTGTTATTGAAAACAACTATTGGAAACCCAAATCTGAATTTTAGGAAATTATATTTTCTTTTGGAATATTTCAAGTGGGAATTAGCAGCTAAAAATATATTTTCCTAAAAATTCCATGTTCACATTGACAAGTTCAACTTGATGCTAACACTGTACTTCAAAAGATGACTGCTTACTGATTCTTACTTTATAATTAAACTACAATTTATACTTGTGTCAGGAATGTTCTTTGCTTATCTGATCCCAAATTGACAAGTCATTCTCTTGGACTTTTCCTTATGGTTGCAAAATAGATCTCTAAATATCAAGCATCATTTGCATGTTCAGGGCAGAAAATTTTGTGACTGAGAGTCTATCAATAAAAGCTCTCGCAGAAATCCTAGCAAATTATTGCCAACATCTTGATGGTGAGAACCCCTTAACAGAGGTCAGCAAAGAATAATAAGCTTAGCAATGAGTCTTGCATTAAACAACTGAGTCAACAGTATCTGCTATATCCTTTCTCACCTTAAAATATTACTCTGAAAATTAAATTGTAATTTAAAATCCTACACAATTTTAAGTATTGTATTTATTTATAAGACTCCATGAAAGACATTGGTTATTACATAGAAACACTTTTACACTTGAAAACCAACAATGACATTTAATTCTGTTTCATCAGTTCCAAACTCAGGTAATGATTACCTTCAAATAGTATATGAAGTCATGTCTAAGAAACTTATATAGTTGCAGTCATTTGAGATTTATTGAAAAAAACCTCCCTATTTTCATAAATTATATGAAATTATAATATGAAAGTATATCTCATTTTTTAATATTTTGAAACATTACAACAACACTGAAATATGTAGTTACTTATTTAATGGTTGAAATTTTATAAAACACAGGGCTCAATAGAAAAACTGTTGACACATAATATTTAAGAGTTAAAAAGACCTGCTCTGGTTATTAAATATTAATAAATTATTAAACAAATTATTTCAGTGATTCTCAAATAAATGTATGTCTGCATTTTGTTTTGTTTTGTCTGCTTAGACTGACAAAGAATACAATGAGTGATATACATTGCATGGAGTAATGTGTTGAAATATAAACCCTCAATATTGCTGGCTGTATAAATTTTTACAATATTTAGAATGGTGATTTGGAATTATCTATTTCATTTTAAACCATGAATACCATCAAATATTGCATCTATATTTCAGGAATTAATCTTACAATAATATTGCAATGTGCAAACTTGTATGTAGTTTTTCACTGTGGCCTTTTGTATGATTAAAAGTGATTGAAATAAACTCAAATTTGCAGCAAATAGACATTAAATAAGTAACAGATGGGACAACTACAAAACATGCTGCAGTTATTATATGTGGAAATAATAGATCTCTGTGCTGTGACTTGGAGAGACATAAATGTGTTATTAACTCAGAAAATGTAACACTAATGGCTGTGATCTGCTTTTGTAAAAGAAAAGGGATTATATCTAAATTTATATTGAAATTTATTTTTAATTTCCTTTGTTTTCATTCTTCCTCTATTTTTTCCTATACAGCTATTTTGTTTTGTTTAGCTTTAAGATATCTTTTGTATGTATGTTTTCTTGAAAGACATACATTTGTATTTTATGTACATGTACTTTTTGTTTATATCAATTGTTTTGAATTGATTTCATTGCATTGCTGTTTTCTTTAGTCAGCATTATTTTTTTAGTTATTTATGTTTCTTTGTGTTCATTAAGTTTATAGTACCTAACACATATATGACCCTCTGAAGTATTCACTCATCATATTTTAAGTATTTCTTTTCCCATACTAGGTCACAGATTGCTACCAACTTCCCAAAACCCAAACAACATCTTCACATATATTAATTTCTTTGGGACATATTCCTAGGGACAGGATTACTAGGACAAAATACACTTGAATTTAAGTTCTACCAGATTTTTCTGCAAAATGTCTACACCAGTTTACATTCACAGCTGGGTATGTGTGTTTTTTGTCTCTGCATCCCCTCCAACTCTGACCCTTAACAAAGAATTTAAGCATCACTTCATGTACTCAGGAGCCTTTTGCATTTATCATCTTTTAAATTACTTGTCTAGATCAGTTGCTGATTTTCTTTAAGTTCTTTTTCTATTTTCTTGGTTTTTTAAAGAAGTCTTTTTATTTAAGTATAAGGATTTTTCTCACTGAAAACAAACTAAATAATTATACAATAAGGAATGACATTATGGCTTCAGACAAAGGCACACCAAATTACCTAACATAGCAGTTTCTAGTTAGAAAGCATCATAGAGAGTTCATATGAATTTTGTATTATGTTTGTACTAACACAAAACATTTTGCTTATGTACATACAGCAAGTAATAAGAATAAAAAAGGAGAATTTCTACAATGCCTCAATATGTTGTGCATATTTCTTATTTTCACATGGCTTGAAGAGCTTTTCTATTGAACTTTTATTCTACCTTAAAATATTTTTAATGTTCTAACTTTATTTTCAAGCACTGACCAAGTGCTAGGTGACTATAAGCCACAAAAATGATGAAGACAATGGTATAGAAAAGAGAATGTAACTTCCAAAGAATGGCTCTCCATATCTCTTCACCTCCCCTTCAGCACCTAAATAATGTTTCTAAATAATCAAAAATTCCCTTAATGTGTAAAATTTCTTTTTTACACACACAGACACATTCACACACACATACAATCAGGTAGCATGGTTAAGTAACCACACATTTGGTGCAAGTAATCTTTCTGAAAATGATAGAATTAAAAAAAATTAAGAATACAATTCTAAAATACTTACAACCTAAAAGAAGATCTTAAGATTCAAATAATAAGCACCAGTTACTAAATTTCTGCCATCCCAGGCTGGTGCAATGACAAAATGCCCACAAGGCAGACATTAAAACAATAATCATTTAGTCTCATACTCATAAGTCTGTTCATCTGCTGCAACAAGATGAGTTAGGTTGGACTCCTGGCTCTCAGTTCTGGACTCTAGACACCAGGCTTCAGGCAGGTTGGGTTCAGGTCTGCTCCACATGTCTCTCATTCTCTGAACCAGGGACTCTCAGTGACATGGCCTCATTGGTCCAATGCTGCAAGGGAAGCAGCTACTGAGGACAAATCCAACTATAAAGGCACAGATTTGATCTTAAGAATGTCCATTGGCATCCCAATCATCAAATAAAGAAAAAGGCTGATCCAGTGTTGTGGGGCAGGGAAGTATATGGTACCTACCATGAATCCACTCATTGCAAATTTGTGGAGTTATAATTCTGTTACAGGGGTGTGAAGAACCAGGACCAACTCAATTTACCACGGAAATTTATCACTCTATTATGGTGCAATTTCAACTTGTCAGTGATAGAATTGACAGCTCCACAGAATAAGAAGATTTATTATTTAATCTATATCAACTACTATTAGAGTTGTATTGAAAGTGCCACATTAATGCATTACCAGTGCAAACTTTATAAAAACAGTATCTTTACCAACAGCTATAAATATATCTGTACATTTTACTTTAATAAGTCAGGTTCTTGAAATTTATCTTGAAAAAGAAGTACTTGAAAATGAAAAGAACTTTATGTGAAAAAATGACAGTTGCCATATTTATAAGAATGGTGATAGGAAGCAATATGGAGGGTCAAAATAGAGAAATAACTTGTACATCCAATCAGTAAAATATTTTGTCATATTTAAACTGATTGATATAAGTACTTTGTAGTACCATGGATAAATTTCAGCATATAATTTTGAGTTCTAAAATATTTATTACCAAGTCACATAGGTATTATATTAAAACCACTACATAAATTATATATTTTAGCTCTGATATGGTAGGGAAGATAGACGATTTCTTAGAGAGATGAATTAAATCATCAATAAATTTCATTGACTATAAATGTAGATAAATGCATTTATTATAGTAAGTCTTAACACTCTTGCACTGATCCTACATAAGATGGTAAGTTCCCACAGGTAGGGATCTGATCTTCTCAACTGCTCTTTATTGTAGTTAACATAATACCAAATGCAGTCTGTGATGCTCCCGTTCGTGACAGCATCACATGCAGAGCACACACATACACAGATCTCAGAATACCAGCAAGCCTGACAAGAAAGGAAACAAAGGTAGGGGATCAAGTCTACAATCTGGGTGCCGGGAACTGTCGTTTATGCTTAATGTCCAGTAACTGCCTAAAAGAACTTGGACAAGTCATCTTAATGTCATGGGGAGTGAGCTACATGGGCTCCATCAGGTCACTGGGAGCTTTGTAAAGAGATGGTATTAAAACGTAATACCTGTATGACTAATATTGATAAAATTAATCATTTTAAAGTAAAAGAATGGGATCCCTGGGTGGCGCAGCGGTTTGGCGCCTGCCTTTGGCCCAGGGCGCGATCCTGGAGACCCGGGATCGAATCCCACATCGGGCTCCCGGTGCATGGAGCCTGCTTCTCCCTCCGCCTGTGTCTCTGCCTCTCTTTCTCTCTCTGTGACTATCATAAATAAATAAAAAATAAAAAAAATTAAAAAAATAAATAAAAATAAAGTAAAAGAGTAAATTAAAATCAATTAATATCAAACAAAATGGGGTGTCTTGAGTGGCTTAGTCATTTAAGCATCCTACTCTTGGTTTTAGCCGGGGTCATGATCTCGGGGTTGTGAGATTGAGCCCTGCATGGAGCAGGGAGCCTGCTTCTCTCCCCTTCTCTCTCCCCTGCTCTCTCTCTAAAAATATAAATAAACAATACATAAAATCTTAAGCATCAAATAAGATGGGAATACAAGAAAGAAAACAGTCCACTGATCCTAAAAAGTAAAGGGTGGAATTGGTATGTTTGTCATCTCTGTGAGTTCTCAGAGAACTTCATCAGTCTACCTACCAGCTCGTGGAGAAGAAATTTGGACTAATTGTGTAATTATTTTAAGTTCTACTGTCTGTGGGGCTGATATTTCATGAAAGCTCCATTTGTGTAGAGGACGTGTGCCTAAGTCACCTACCAGGTACATTAAACACCTTTTGAGGGCAAAGGAGTTTCTTAATAGCATCTTTCATATCCTTATTTCTCAGGCTGTATATAATGGGATTGAAAAAGGGGGCGAGGACAGAGAAGGTCAGAGCAATGGTACCATCCCAGAATGGTGTATACGTGGCAGAGAATCTAAGATACATGAGGGCCACGCTGCCGAAAAATAGCAGGAAGACAGCAATGTGGGCGGCACAGGTGGAGAAGGCCTTTTTACGACCCTCTGCAGAAGGGATGCCCAGGATCACGGTGACAATTCTGATGTAGGAAAGAGAAATGATCAGACCTGTTATCAGAATGGCCAGAGCATGAATCACATCTTGCACCAGGATCACAGAGGCATCAGTACAGGCTAAATGTAATAACGGTGTGAAGTCACAGAAGATCTGACGGATTTGGTTGGGGCCACAGAAGGGCAGAGTAGAAATCCACACAATCTCAGGTAGAAGGATGAGGAGACCAAAGATACAAGAGCCTGCAGAGAGCTGAGCACACAGCCGAGGGGTCATGATGGTCAGGTAGCGGAGTGGGTTGCAGATGGCCACGTACCTGTCAATGGCCATGACAGTCAGCAGGGCTCCTTCAGTGTTCCCAAGGGAATGGAAGAAGTACATCTGCAAGAGGCAGCCGGTCATGGAGATGGTCTTCTTCTCACTGACCAGGTTGGAGAGCATCTTGGGGATGGTGGCTGTGGTGTACCAGACCTCCAGGAAGGAGAAGGTGCTGATGAAGTTGTACATGGGGTTGTGGAGGCGGGCGTCCATCCTGACCGCAAAGAAGATCAATAGATTCCCAACGACAACAAAGGCGTAGATGAAGAGTAAGGGGAAGAAGTACAAGAGGCCACCATCCTGGAGCTGGGGGAATCCAGTGAAGACAAATTCCGTCACTACTGACAGGTTTGCACCCTCCTGTTTGCACCATCCTGTTGATGCGCCCAGCAGAGCTCCCTGTGAATGCAGGAGAGGTTATGCCCAACTAACAGAGAAGGGAATCAATACAGTATAACCCTAAATACTATTTCAGTGCCTGGTGCTTTGTGTTCCAACATTTCCCAGGTTCAAAATAACCAGTGACTTGCCTGTATCTGTGATCTTTTTATTTAGGACACAGCATAGCATAATGATTAACGAATAGCAGGGGTTCCAATCAAACATATGAGCCTGAATTCTCATTCTGCCACATATTATTTGGATGATAATGGGCCAGTTACACAATGTCTCCGAGGCTCAGCATCTCCTTCGATAGCTGAAAACATATTAGTGCAACCAGAGTTGTGAGTATTAAATGAATTAATGTCTCAAAGTCCCTGGCATTGATGCTTAATATCTGTTATCATTTCCTTCCTAGATCAGCTTTCTTAATATTAGCACCATTTTGTTCAGATCTTGTTCACTCCTCAACCATTTGCTGTGTGAATCCCCTCTTTACTGGCGCTTACAGAAGCCATTCTGTCCTGTGTGTCAGGGACATGATAATTGTAAAGCAAAGGAGAGTTTCAGTTATTATATTATGTCCATACTTTTGTGCCAGAAACTCCTGATTACTGCTCTTTGAAGATTTTCTCCCTTGGCTCTCATGAAACCCCACTCCAGCTGTGCCCTGTTCCTAGACAGTAGCCTCCTCTCAGCTGTGTGTTATATCATTGTTTCCTAATTTTATGTATTATGGACCAATCTTCTCTGCTCATTCAGTACATGGCTATATACTGCAAGGTCCTGCTATGGCCCCTAAGATCATGTTCCTCTACACTCTGTTGATGAACACATAGTTGTCAAACCTCTGTCTCCAGCACAGGTGTGTTTCCCAGACTTCAGACCTACATATCCGCCCCCACCCCCGCCACCTGCCTGCCACTCTCTCCCGCACTATGGTGGTTTTCATGGTTCTCTGCCACCTCCCTGGGATCGTTGGCTTTGTGAATGGCAACCCTCTTCTTGGAAGGCCTTCAGACTCACTTTTCTTCACTAGGAAACTCTTGGGATTCCTTCAGGTTTCGGCTCATCCACTGTCTCCTATCAGAAGCCTCAAGATTGTTGCTGTGTTCTCATCTCCTTCCTGACATTGATACACGTGTGCACACACATGCACACACACACATCTGGGTTCTACTCATGTGTCCTTCACGGGGCCCCTGCCATAAACCTTACCATGTTTCATTGCAATTCTTGTATCTGTTTCAATTCACCGTATTGTGAACTTCTATCAGGGCAGGATCAGCTTTTTGTCTTTCATGCCCCCTAAGATGTATTAAGTACTTGAGAGTAGCTTCTTTTATAATGAATAGGTTTGGATAAGATTTGAAACCATCATTAAAGCCAGAAAAATCCAGAAGCAAGGCAGGTGGGAAGGAAAGCATAAACATTCATATCTTAGAGCATCACACAGTCTAAATAACTGGTTATAATTTCTGATTGAAAATATGCAGAGCCCATAGCTCCAATGATGGAACTTTCTCAGAAGCCCTAGTGCAGGGCCCAAATTCAAGCCTTCTCAAATCTTCACTGAGTCTTTAGCGTGTGTTTCATCCAAATATGGGAGGAATTGGATGTTTTCTCCCCCAGACCTCAGTGACGCTAGGCTTACCTCTGACAGATACAGAAGGGCTCTTCCTTCTCCCTGGGTCTCTGCATTTCCAAATGTCCTTTCACCCTCTCTGAGGACTTGTTATAGCCATCCTACAGAGGACACTAGAGGGGAAATGAGCTCCACTGAGGATGTATCCCCTGGTAAATAAGTAGAAAGCAATCTTTTCTCTCATGGGGTCAATTATCAGAGCACCTCTGCACTATCTTCTCATTAGATCTCCAGGTCAAAGGGGATTCAGTGCTTCATGGAAGATTCACAGATCCTGGTGACCATTGCTACTGCCTTTTTCTTGTCATCATTATGATTTTACCGGTCAGTCTCCATCTTGGTATGGAATTGGGAGGGTTCCATACAAAGAACAGTTTGGGCAGACCTCATCCTTACAAAAACACAGATCACATAGGGTAGTGTTGAGGGTGATTTATTGGCATGGTAAGTATTGTGAATAAGTGAGTGAAGAAAAAGAAGAACAATTTTTGTGAAACCATGTCATTTGGGAAACTGAGCCAGTTCTAAAGAAGACGATGAAAGAATGCCCACTTTTTCCTTCCAATAACGTACATGGGGCTCTCCTTCAAATTATTCCTATTGATTTTGATGAACTCTTTAAATTTCCTATTTTTCTCCACAAAACATATGAAAGATTGGTGCATAGTTCTTGTATACCATTTTGTTTACTGGGTGTTGCAAACGTTATAAAATAAAACAACATAGATTAACTTTTTTTTTTCTATTCATCATTCTTATAGAAAATATCTTAGAGGGACACCTGGGTGGCTCAGTGGTTGACCGTCTGCCTTTGGCTCAGGGTGTGATGCTGGAGTCCCAGGATTGAGTCCCACATCGGGCTCTCTGCATGGAGCCTGCTTCTCCCTCTGTCTGTGTCTCTGCCTCTTTCTCCATGTCTCTCATAAATAAATAAATAAAATCTTAAAAAAAAAAAAAGAAAGAAAATATCTTTAGGAAAAAGGACCTCTCTCCTCATCCCTATCTAGTCATGGAATTTGAGACTTAAAATACTATATAAAAATAAATTTATATTAACTACCATTGTGTAAGTCACATTTATTTTTAACCATTGAAAATAATCAGGGGAAAAAAATAATCAGGGAAGATCTTTTTCCTTCGTGTTTCTCTCCCAAGTGTAGTACTACTACAGGATTTCATCGCTAAGCAATATTTTATATGCTCCTTTGAATATGCAAATTCATTTAATTTATCTATTTTCCCCCCATGGAAACTAATCTGTTTTTAGTATCAGTAACATTTGGTAAGTTTACTTTTCATATATAATCTGTGGTTCGTCTGCTCACTGTTTCTAGAAATAAAATTATTTCTATGAGGAGATGCATAAATTGACAAGAAAGAAGAGTGACTTAATTTGCTTTAAGAAAAAGAAATACTAAAAAAAAAAAAAAAAAGAAAAGAAAAAGAAATACTTGGGATCCCTGGGTGGCGCAGCGGTTTGGGGCCTGCCTTTGGCCCGGGGCGCGATCCTGGAGACCCGGGATCGAATCCCACGTTGGGCTCCCGGTGCATGGAGCCTGCTTTTCTCCCTCTGCCTGTGTCTCTGCCTCTCTCTCTCTCTCACTGTGTGCCTATCATAAATAAATAAAAATTAAAAAAAAAAAAGAAATACTTAATTGGTCTGTATTTGCCCTCATCCAGGTGTTAGGAAGCCTAGAGATTGAAAGGGCTGAATGACAATAATGCCCTCTTTTTAACCTAGCAGACCTGCCATCACTGAATCCTAGAGTTGCCCTAGTGTAATTCAAGTAAGCATCTCATTGGCAGATGGGCACCAGTTGGCAGCATTACAGAAGGACATATTTGCACAGTCTCTTTATTCTCTAATTCCAATAAGTTTGTTGCTTTTAGAACACTCTTCCTCCCCACTCTTGTTTTAACTGCACCACAGGAAAAGTGTAAATCATTGAGCTATATAAACACTAAGTGACACTTGGAGAAATCAATACCCTTTTATTTTTTATTTTTTTAATTTTTTTATCAATACCCTTTTAGATTAACAGAATCATTTCTAAATCTTTTGGTTTGTTTTCCTTCGGTATGGGGAGTTATATATTACTCAATCGACAACAGCGAGTGTCCGTATGTGGGAGCATAGCTTGAATACGTTACGCATCCTCCACGGTCTTTCTGTAGATTCTCCAGCTCCCGTGGTACATTGATCTCCCCAACACCTGCTGCAGACTTAGGAATGCTGACCTAATGATGTGAATGCTGGTTGCCATGGAGCAGGAATACAAATTTTCTGGAGAGGCTACCATGAAACCATGAAGCGCAAGCCTTAGTCTATGTAGAGGTCTTGCTGGATAATTTTTTGTTTCCTTATCGACCTTTGTTTGTTTTCTTTACTTTTGATGATTATGACTCATGTTCAAAGTCACTGCATATAGCTTAGGGTGCCGTGTAGGAATGAATTTTTCTCTGTTGCTTGTGGAATCCTAAACTCAGACTTTTGAAGCAAAGATGTTCCAGCTTTACTTAACATCCCATCCACCAAAAGACAGGGATGAATAGGTAAACCCATCACTTGATGAACAGAAACATTCTAGGGATCTGTTAAGGAACCTGTATTTACAGGCCCCAAAATGCATTTAACAAAATCCAGGTTTTGGTTGGAAATCCAGGTTAAATCCAACAGTTTTATCAAAAAGATTACTTCAAAATATTTCCTAAATAGGCCCTTCCCTTGCCTGTATTGAACTCCCTTAAATTTTGCTTCGTGTGTATTATGACTTTAAGAGAGTATTTACATTTTGTCTATTGAAATCACCTTTCCTTCTTTCTCACGACTTACATAGCTGTTGGGTTTGTGTCTTTTTGTTTGTTTGTTTTTTATGGGTTTTTTGTTTGTTTGTTTGTTTGTTTGTTTTGTTTCTTTTTGTTGTTGCTATTGTTGTTTTTTCCAGAAGAATGAGTGTGATGTATGCTGGGAGGATGGTTTTGTGTTCTGTGTGTCTTTTGGGTTTAGAGAAATTAATACGAACTTGGTTTTGGTTGTTTTGTTGGACTATTGAGGAAGACAATTTAAACATGTAGGATAAAATTCCTATTTTCATACCGAAATTTGTACCTGTGTTTTATAAAGATAATTATAATGGGCGTGCATAAATGATGATGGAAACTTAAGGCAATAGTATTGGATATAGCAAAAAGAGGAAAATTTTTAGAACTTTTGGTTAAGCAGTCAAATGAATTGTTTGTTATTTAAAACTGCCATTTGATGGATGAAAGACTTTTCTGCTAAAGAAAATAAAGATGCTTAGCCCTGGGAGGCAAGCAATGATGAAGATCCCTATCTGTGTGTATCTGAGTGCACTGAAGTGTTTTGGTGCAAATAATGTCCCACAAAGGACTTTTCTTATGAACAAGTCTGGCAATAATTTAGTCTTACTAAATGTAGATGCCTATTATTCTAATGAAAAGCTAATTACACAACTAAAAATATAGTTTTCTTCCTTAACTATTATTTTCCCTTTTTTAAACAAGGCATCTGCTTCCCAACAAACCTAATCAGATCACTCATGATTTGCAATGAAATAGAAAACTTTCTTGAGGTGTAATACCTGAAGCATGCAGCCGGCTTCTGAAGTTTGTCTTTAGTTACAACTTTTCACAAGAAAGCAAGCAAGGCTTTCAACCCCATAATAAAACTCTTGACCATATAAATATCAGGTGTTATAGCTATGACAGATGCGTTTTCGTAGCTATAAGGGAAAGTAATCAGGAGAACAGATGGAAAGTTCAGTGTGACAAAGAACTAGATATAGTTTCATTTTTTAATCTGTTAGAGAAACATTAAAACAGTGGAAGTGGAGCTGCTGCTCAGAATGAACTTCCAGACATGCTCGATGCTTTCTGAAGATAGAAGAGTTTTCTAATTGCATTCTTCATGTCCTTGTTTCTCAGACTATAAATGATGGGGTTGAAGAATGGGGCAAGGACAGTAAACATCAGTGCAATGGCTGTGTCCAAAGCTGGGGGGTAGGTGGCATTGAAACGCAAGTACATGAGGGACACACTGCCAAAGAAAATCAGGAAGACAGTGAGATGGCCCCCACAGGTAGAAAAGGCCTTCTGCCGACCCTCAGCAGAGGGGATCCTCAGGATCACAGAGACAATTCTGATGTAGGATAGGGCAATGATTAGGATGGTGATGATGATGGCCACAGCGTGGATCACATCTTCAACCAGAATCACGGACGTGTCTGTACAGGCCAGCCTCAGCACTGGCACCAAGTCACAGAAGATCTGATGGATTTGGTTGGGCCCACAGAAGGGCAGTGTGGAAATCGTTACAATCTCAGGAAGTAGGATGAGGAAGCCAAATATGCAGGAGCCTGCAGAGAGCTGAGCACACAGCCGGAGGGTCATGATCATCTGGTAGTGGAGAGGGTTGCAGATGGCCACGTACCTGTCAATGGCCATAGTGATCAGCAAGATCCCCTCTGAATTCCCAAGGGAATGGAAGAAGTACATCTGCAAGAGGCAGCCGGTCATGGAGATGGTCTTCTTCTCACTGACCAGGTTGGAGAGCATCTTGGGGATGGTGGCTGTGGTGTACCAGACCTCCAGGAAGGAGAAGGTGCTGATGAAGTTGTACATGGGGTTGTGGAGGCAGGCGTCCATCCTGACCGCAAAGAAGATCAATAGATTCCCAACAACAACAAAGGCGTAGATGAAGAGTAAGGGGAAGAAGTACAGGAGGCCACCATCCTGGAGCTGGGGGAAGCCAGTGAAGACAAATTCTGTCACTGCTGACCGGTTTGCACCCTCCATGTGCCCAGCACAGCTCCCTGTGAATGCAGGAGAGGGCACATACCAGCTCACGGGGAGGAGGAGAAGAAAGGATTATGTACAGCTAAATAACTCCAATGCATAACAGGATAGAACTGGAAGTTTTTATTTTTTCCTGATGCCACATGCTTGTGCATATTGATTAATATTTGACATGTTTTCTAACTCCTTCAGAGGCACAATCACAGAAACAGGTGTCTCCAAGTGTTTTTGATCGTCCAGGTGTGTTCAGCTTCACCTGTAATACAACTATGGGAATTTTGTAAGTTAAACACAATTACTATATTATGATCTAATAATTCAAAATATATGTGCATATTATAATGAATTTTAGAAGTAAGGGACAAGAATAAAAATAAACACAATAGAAATTGTATTATTTTTTTCTTTCTACCCCAATGAACATTCTTGCACATTCTTCCTTGGAGCTTTCTGTTCTAGGGGATTGGAATGTAGACCAGTAGTCTACACTGAAACCCCAATCGAGTCTCTTACTACCTACCCGTCTTTTGGCAAATTACTTAATCTTTTAGGCTCAAGTACTCATTTGCAAAATGAGATTACAATAGTACCTATCTAATAGGGAATCTGTAGGATTAAGTACATATATTCACAGGACTTAATCACTGCTTAACAGGCAGCTTCTTGGACAGGTGGTAAATTCCAACTCCCCACACCTTTCGTTCTCCTACAGCACGGCTGCGCGCTCGCTCCCCCACTTCTGCACTGAAGCTCTTCCAACCAAGCTCAGCGTCGCCCTGCCTGCCCATGTTAATGGAGACTCTGTTGTCCTCTGGCTCTGGACACAGTTCATCCCTTTACCTGAGGCTTTCCTCCTCCACTTCTATGATTCCATCCCTAAGAGTAAGGGGCATGAATAAAAATAAACAGAAGTTACATTACATATTCCCAATGGCTCTCAGAAGTGGTTCTGGTTTTGTCTTTTTCTTTTGTTTCACTTATTTTCATTCATTCTATCATCCTTACTCTTCTCTTCTCTCTCCCACCTAACTGTTCTCCAAGTGCTCACTTCCTGCATCCACTCTGTTCTCAATAATTCTATTTGCTCCTGTGGTGATCCCATCCACTAACAAGATCTCAATTATTACTACTTGCAGCTGTTTTTCTCCAGCCAACTGTCTTTCATGAGCTCTAAGCCCACACATCTGACTCCAAACTTGCTCCGGCTTCTCCTCCTAGCATCCCCAGTGCCGTTCCCCCAGAGTGCCCTCATGCACACTGCTTTGCGGGATCACCATAGCTCCTGTGTGTATCATGTCCTTGGACTGTAGGATAGCCATTCCCCCTCTGCTTACAAAAAATAATGCTTAATACTGGTCATGTTTCTGCATGCTCCCCACCCCTTATAAACCCCCTGACTTAGCTTTTCTATGCCTTTAATTCCTCTCTTGTAAGATGGAGAAAATATTAATACTGGCACATAATGTTCAAAGAACGGGAGACCTGTATAATAGCAGTAACAGTGTTCTAGAGTGTGGTGGGGTATCAAGTCACTTACTGCACAAGCAATGCCCAAAGCGCAAGCTATACTTCCTACCTAATGCTCTAAAGAGGTAAGATTATTCCCACTTTACAGATGAAAAGACATGAGCACAGACAGATGAAACACTTGGCCCAGGGATTCTCAGCTGAAGTCAGAATGTAAATCCATGCTCTGTAACCTCTAGTGATGCGTTTCAACCCAGACACTTGGCTGCCTCTACAGATTTGTGGGACATCTTTTCAATGCCTTAAATAGTGTCAGGAATATAGTAAACACTCCAGAATGTTGGGCACTATGACCCTGGGGTTTCTGTCATGTATGTATCATATTTGATAATAATTACCGACTACTTGTTTTGTCTTCTTTAAACAGGGTTCCTCCTTCAGGGCAGTAAACTAAAAGAGGGTTGGCATGCAAAAGATGGTTGGTGTCAAGTAAATTAACCTGGAGCCAAGCTACTGGGTGCAATGATCATTTAGCCCACAAGACAGCCATGGACAGGGAACAAAGAAAATTAAGGACTGTTTGGAAAGGGAAGTATGACAATCCACTTTGAGTAAGAGTCCTAATCAAGTCTGGAAAAAATGACCTCTCAAAAGACGGCATCATAACGGGAGTATCCGGCTTCACATACATGTGTACCCAGCACAGTCTCCCCCATATGTGCCTTTGCACCTTAGCAACATTTGAAGCTTTTGAGTCCTCAGGTTATGACGTTCTTATTCTTACACATGGTGAGTGAATTCTTTCTCAAGACTTGGCCTTCTGCACTCACCTCTACCAAAGACCACAGGGACTCCTCTGTCTGTCTGGGTCTCTGCATCCTTGATATCCCTCCAGCCCTCCACAGGGGGACCTACAGCTACTTTCACAGATATCCCAGGGAATAGCAAGGAGGGAAGTGGGTGCCATAGGGGATTCCTGCCTTGCACCACAGTGGAAAGGATCACTTTCCCTCATGGGGTTAATTAGCAGAAAGATCCTCACTGTACTCTTCTCTCATTAGATTTTAGGATCAACGTATTTTTTTTTCCTATTTGTACTTATCACTCCGAACATTGCAAATTACTTTCTCCAGCAAAGTGCTTATTGTCCCAAGTATGTGTGTCTACCAGGACGCCACACAAAGAGCACGTTTGTGGCAGTGCTGCTCTTCTTACATGGACACACGTGCAGAAAGTCTCAAAAGAAATGTACTGACACCAGAAAAACTTGAGAAAATATTTAACAGAAAATAAGATCTTTTCATAACAGACATGTCATTGAGATTTTGTGCCAATACTGAAGTGTGAGGACAATGCATGTATCTCTCTTACCTTAAACAATTCACATTGGTCCTACTCACCTCTCCCTTGAAAAAGTCTCACAGGATTTTTTCTGTACTCCATGTGCTCAATACACTGCTCTGTTGAAAACTCAAAGTATTTTTCTTCCTTCTCCTCCTATCCTTCTTCTTTTTCTCCTTCTCCGCTGCATCTTCCTTCTTCTTCTTCTTCTCTTCCTCCTCATCTCTTCCTCTTCCCCCTCTTCCTCCTCCTTTTCCTTCTTCTTCTTCTTCTTCTTCTTCTTCTTCTTCTTCTTCTTTTTCCTCTTCTCTTTTTCTTCATCTAGTTGTTTTTATCATGTAATCTTCTTGGAAATATGTATCAGACTTTGGATGGAAAGACATGCTTTCTTTCTCTCTTGAGTTTTGTCTAATAAGTCTTCCTGTGACTTGGGGGCCTATATTCCTTGTCTAACTTCTTATAATATTTTTTCTTGAAATTAAAAAATAGTAAGCCATGGGAATAAAAGACATAGCATAGGGAACATAATCAATGGTGCTGTAATAGTGTTGCATGGTGACAGATGGTGGCGACATTTGTGGGGAGCACAGCATGATATACAAAGAAGTTGAACCACTATATTGTACGCCTGAAACTACTATAATATTGTGCATCAATTATACTCAAGCTAAAGAAGAAAATCACATGAGGGGATCTGAAAAAAATTTTAATTGTCAAAATTGCATTTCCAATGATTTAACACAGTGTGGAAAGGTCTATTTCATTTTTAACGACTTTATTGAGATATAATTTGTATACAAAGAACATATTTAATGTGTACAGTGTGATGAGTATGAACATATACAAACACCATATACAATCACCATAGTGATGGTAATAGGTGTATCCAACGCCTCCCAGGGTTGCTTCATGTTTAAAGTAACAAATATGAATTTTAACCTCTTCAATAGATCTTACCACTATGTTTTGCAATCTGTAGTTGTTACTAACGCCTTTGGAATAATAATAAGGATAATATAATAATAATAATAATACTTATATAGTAACAATAAAATTAATATTTACAAGATCTATTTTAATGATTTAAACATTATATTTCCTTTCTATTATCTATCCATCTATGCTAGTCAAAACAAAAAGTCCATGATACATGAAATGTGTATAAATAAACATGTACATGGGGAGATGGGAATAAATAGAAACTATCAGTGTAACATTGAATTAGTTATATGTTAATTTTATGATTTAGTATGTCAGAGTAACATCTATAGTGAGAGGTGCCTAAGAACTAGCATCAACTTGCAGATGCATTAAACACTTTCTGAAGGCAGAGAAGCTTCTTTAAAAAAAAAAAAAAAGATTATATCTACTTATTTGAGAGAGAGAGAGAACCCAAATGGGAGTAGGGGAGGGGCAAAAGGAGGTGAAAGAAACAGGCTTCTTGCCCAGCAGGAAGGCTCAATCCCAGGACCCTGAGATCATGACCTGAGCCAAAGTCAGACACTTAACCAACTGGCCACCCAGGTGATCCAGGAAAGAGAAGCTTCTTAATAGCAATCTTCATATCCTTGTTTCTCAAGCTATAGATGATAGGGTTGAAAAAGGGAGCAAGAACGGCAAACATCAATGCAATGACTGTGTCCAAAGTTGGTGGGAAAGTGGCAGAGAAACGCAGGTACATGAGGGAGACACTGCCATAGAACATCAGAAAGACACCAAGATGAGATGCACAGGTAGAAAAGGCCTTCTGGCGGCCTTCAACAGAAGGGATCCTCAGGATCACAGTGATGATTCCGATATAAGAGAGAGCAATGATCAGTACAGCGATGATGATGGCCACAGCATGGATCACATCCTCAATCAGAATCATGGACGTGTCTGTACAGGCCAAGCGTAGCACAGGTTCAAAGTCACAGAATATCTGATGGATTTGGTTGGGCCCACAGAAAGGCAGTGTGGAAATCCATGCAATCTCTGGGAGTAACACAAGAAAGCCAAAGATGCAAGAGCCTGCAGAGAGCTGAGCACACAGCCGGGGGGTCATAATGGTTGGGTAGCGGAGAGGGTTGCAGATAGCAACATACCTGTCAATGGCCATGGTGGTTAACAAAATCCCCTCTGAATTTCCAAGCGAATGGAAGAAGTACATCTGCAGGAGGCATCCAGTCATGGAGATGGTCCTCTTCTCACTGACCAGGTTGGAGAGCATCTTGGGGATGGTGGCTGTGGTGTACCAGACCTCCAGGAAGGAGAAGGTGCTGATGAAATTGTACATGGGATTGTGGAGGTGAGCATCCATCCTGACTGCAAAAAATACAGTGAGATTCCCAACAATGATAAATGTGTAGATGATGAACAAAGGAATGAAGAGGAGGAGGCTACCA
The DNA here is from genome assembly GCF_018345385.1 of Vulpes lagopus. NCBI lineage: Eukaryota > Metazoa > Chordata > Mammalia > Carnivora > Canidae > Vulpes > Vulpes lagopus. The sequence continues at coordinate 26,205,370 of NC_054834.1, forward strand.
TCTTCAAACTTGGGGAAGCCAGAGAAGAGAAACTCTGTCACCATAGAAGTTTGGTTAGCTCCTACCATGGTCTCAATGGCCTTAATTTTATGGGTAGAAAGACACAGCTCACTCCCTAGATGAAATATAAAGAGTTAGATCTCTTGGCTCATGTAAGAGTCAAAGAAAGAAATGCTTTAGGTAGATGATTTAACTCCATCACTCTTGGGTTAATTAAGCAGATATCCATTTAGTGTCCATTATGGGCCAAGCACAACTATAGGTTTATTGAATTCAGTAATGAAGAAAGTACTCTGTTTTCATGGAGCTTATATTACAACAAAGAAGACAAATAGTAGTAAACAAGCTATTAATAATGTCATGTTTAAAAACTATACTAACTAAAATAAAGTAGGATATTAAGGATACTAATAATCATTGCTTTTTATAAGAATTCCCCAAGTCATTTTGAATCCATACCAGATAAATTCTCTAATGTTTCCTGACTATGGATTAGGCAATTACAATTTTTAGTTTCCTTTCTACATAGTTACTGTAAAGTTGTATTCTGCATTTTCTGGAAAATCCCCAGTTTTTAGTATTATGTTCCTTTTCCAGACCAGAGAAGAGTATGGTTAGAGAAGAAGGTAAGGCTTGTAGGCAAATCTATCAAGCTGAAGCTATGGTAGGAAACTATTCCCAGGATCAGAAAAGATAGAACTAGTGGAAACTGGTCAACACAGAGGGAAGGGACGTGTGAGAAACTGCGCTTTAGTGGGTTCTGGAAGAACAAAGAAAGTCCAGTGGGTGAACTGGGAGTTCTCTCTTTAGAACTTAGTTCTTGAAATCTTTCAATCAGGCTTCTAAATGTCAGTCCATTAGAGATATTGGAAAGAAGCCAAGAATCTTAATGAAATAGCTAAGTGTCTCCACACAGATCATTTATACCTTGATGAAGACCATCAAGGAATGAGAAAGTGAAGGCCAAAATGTGAGAGTCCAACACAATATGGGTCTCTTGAAAGTGACATGAAGCATGAAGAGGTCTCTAAAGGTAGTCCATGGAAACTCATCAGGTGCATCAGGATCTAGTCCGCTGACAACTCAGAAACCTGATCTAACAGAGAAGAATCAGTTAAAGAGAAATGTTGAGAACACCAAGAAATCTGAAAGATAAGTTCTCTTTGGAAATAATGTAGAGCCATGTAAAAATGAGCTTCATATGATTAAATTAGATCACTTGATTATGCTTTATGCCAATATTCCTTGGAAAACACAGCCAAATATTTCCCCTGAGCTGATACTATTAGAAAATTACTTATAAGCAGAATTGATGTAAAGCTTATAACTTTATTGAAGAATGGCATTTGAAATTCCAAGTTAACATGAGGCATTTAAAATATAAATGGAGACAAAGAAAAATATTTGACTCATTCTGAGATTTTTCAGAGATCTCATTACAAAACTGAATATATATCTTGAGAAAGTCCTTTTAAGAACTGCTTTATATAAACTAAATTTTGTAAACAGCAGTTCATCAGCTTCTAGCAAAACAAGTGCCCACAAAGTATTAAGAAATATTGATTATTACATGTATACATGTAAACCCTTCAGGTTTTCATAGAATAAGATTATTGTAAATGTCATTATACAGATATCAATTGTCATTAATTTTTCTGCTGGCTATAGGACATTTGTTTCATGAATATGCATATAAATGAATGTATACACTATACGTTATATATAATACAGAGATTTGTTCAATGCAATCTCAACTAATATCCAGGTAGGGGTTTTTTAATAGATATTAAGAAGCTAGTTCTAAAATAAATATATTAAAAGATAACGGACTAGGCAAAGCATCTTGAAAAAAGAGAACAGATTTGGAGGACAGAACTGCTGATATACATTTCCAGATTCACTGTAATGCTAAAAAAAAGTCAAGACACATTGATCAATAGAGCCAAGTAGAGTACAAAAATAGACACTCGTATATACGGCCAAGCAATTAAACAGAGAGAAAACAGTATTTTTGGCAAATGACACCAGGAAAACTGGAAACAAATGTGCTTTTAAAAAATCTTGTATCATACGTGAGAATTCACACAAAATGGATCATAGACCTAAGTGTAAAACCAAAATGATAAAAGATCTCCCAGGAAGTAGAAAACATCTTCATGACCTTCAGTTCAACAAAAATGTATATGCTATGGCATCAAAAGCACAATATGTAAAAGAAAAAAACTGCTAAATTGAACTTCACCAATTTTGATTGCTCTGCAAATTTCACTGTTAAGAGAATGAAAAGAGAAGCCATTCTGGGAGAAAATGTTTGTGACTGCGTATTCAGTAAAAGACACCTCCAGAATACACGCAAACTCAAAACTCTTAAAACCATGATAAGGTACGTCAGCATAATGCATCTATGAGAACAATCACATTTTCTTTTTTTACAAAACAGCTGGCGATGCCAAGTGCTCGTGAGAATATGCAGCAACTTGATGTCTCCTATAGTGCTGGCGAGCATATTTACCCAAAAGAAGTGAAAGTTTATATCACTAAATTCTACACCTGAAATCAATTTTACCATATACATTCCTAAGTAGAATTTAAATAAAAACTTGGGGGGAAAAATGAAAGTTTATGATCACACCAAAACCTGTAAACAAATATTTATAGTGGTGGCTTTATTTATAAAACTGTAAACAGCCCAAATGGCCTCCAGCTGGTAAATGGATCCATGAACTTGGTACATCCATGTAACGAACTATCACTCAACAGTGAAAGTGAACAGTATACACACAAGGTGGGTTAATCTCAAATGCATTGTGTTAAGAGAAAGAAGCCAAAGGCTACATGGTGTAAGATTCCATTTATAGGACTGTTATGGACTGAATGTTTTTACTTCCTGCTGCTCACATCCTCACGTTGAAACCTTACCTCCCAATATGATGGCTCTAGGAGATGGGGCTTTGGGGAGCTGAGCTGATAAGAATTAGATGAGCTCATAGGTGGCATTAGTACCCTTCTAAGAGTCTGGAGAGAACTTGCTCCTCTCTGTCATCTGCCACATGGGGATACAGAGAGAAGCAGTCATCTACAAACCACACACCAAGTCTTCCTGACCTGGACCTCAGGCTCCCAGGCTGCAAAAGTGCTAGATATAAATGTATGTTGTTTAAGCCACTCTGTCCATCATAATTCTCTTCTAGCAGACTGAGTGAATGAAGATAGAAACCCATACCAAGAAGTAAGGGTACTACTCTAATGAATACCTAAAAACGTGGAAGCAGCCTTGGAACTGGGCAATAGGCAGAGGCTGGAAGAGTTTAAGAGAAAGCATTTTGTGTCTAAGAAAAGCTCAGTCCCAGGTGGATGGAATGTTGTAGTGACTCACATCTGTAGGACGATCATCAATAGTAACTTTGGCTCATCACTCTAGGCTCGCCAAACCCAACACCAAAGAGATCAGGAGAGCGGAGCTGGCCTGAGGAAGCCCTTTGGAAAAGACTTGCCCTTCTTGGTCTTCTGGACCCTGTAAAGCTTAGAACAGGTGAGTGGAGGAGCTTGGAGAAACCCAGGAAAGGATGAGGACCAGAAATGTTAGGCTGGTCCAAGACCCAAGGGGCTGGAATCAGATTGTGGTTGAGAAAGGGAAGACATTTAAGTTTATGCAAAAGCTTTTGAATAAAGGACTTAAGAGTCCAAGGCATAGGAATAAAATAATAAGGGAACAGACTATCTCTCCTATCTACCCTCCACTAAAATATATACGCACTAAGGAGTCTGGCTGAAAACCTCTATGATTTTCAGACTGATTGTGGGCGATTACAATGACTTTCCCTGGCAGGCCCCCCAGAAAAGTTGCCCCCCACCCTCCAGCACCTGGTTGCAGCTCATGTCCTGTAGCCTCTAAAAGAGTTGCAGCAAGGACTAGGGCTCTTCTGGCCTCTCATGCCCTTTGCATGTCTCCAGTCACCCCAGCAAATGCACGCCTACATTGCTAGTTGCAGCCTTGGGCCAAAGTCCTCTTCTGAGGCTACTTTAGGGGATGAGGGACAGAAACCCTGGCGTCATTTCTCCCTGCTCTAACTTTGTCCACTCTGTATCCTCCTCTCTATCTCAGGGTCCATGAAACTGCTGGAGACTTTGGTTCAGGGGTCCTTTGACAGTGAAATGACCCTCACGTCTGCACTGATGCATCAGACCCTTGATCAGGGCTATTCCTCAGGGGATATGATGTGGGGGAGGGAGAGGGGCTTTCTCTGCTTTCAGCCTTTTGCTCAGACTATCATAGTAAGTGATTCTCACAGTACGTGTTCAAAAGCTTCGTGGTTACATTTATTTTGGCTCAGGGTTGTTTTAATCCGCTACTCTGACACGCGGTAATTCAATTCTCTCTTAACTCAGCTGAACCCCTGCCACACACAAGGAGATTCAGGGAAGGGGCAGAGCAGGTTCGTACTATCTCCATTTGCAAATCAGTGTAAAGATGTCTGCATCTTTTGGGGTACTTCAAACCCCAAAGCAGTCGGAGTTACTGTCTTACTGTGATTCTGGCATCTCTACTTATTTCCCCTAAGTGAGTGCTGTTAATCTTTTTAATAGAGTCTGGGTGCTTATGTTTTAGCAAAATCGGTGTTATACTTTACAGAAATTAATGTGCCAATTCGAAGTTTATCCATTGGAGACTGGAAGGAGAGAAATGAGCTGACCCAGTCCCACCAGGAGAAAGGACGGTGAATATAAAAATTAGCCCCGGCGAGGGGTATAGACTGTGTTCAATTGGACCAATTGGATTCCAATTCCTTGGAATAAGATTTTCAGGAATCAGTTCCTTAGACGTATAGATGTATCTGACCCCTTTATTCATGATCTTATTTGGTTTATATTCACATGACTGGGAACAGAGATCAGTATGTAAAGTGGTGTCCTCGTGGATCAGAATTAATTTAGAAAAATCCTGAGGCTGTGAAATCAGATGAACAATATCATTGCTAGGGTACAAGTCTTATTATTCCATTATCACAGCACAGACAAAACAGAGCATCATCACTCATTTTTAATCCTACAAGTGTATCTCCTCTTCCAAGACTAATTCTACGCAGCCATTCATGGAATCTAGAACATGTCCCCAAATACTGCGATTTAAGTCAATAGAAGGAGCACAAGCTAAATGTCCTTTTCTTCTACCCAGTAGGCAATTCACGTTCACCTTGACTCAGGGCAAGCCTGCACCTTGGACACACACGCTTCTCCTCTTACCTCCAGCAGAGACGAAGGGGATCCTTTCCTGGGTTTACGTGGCTGAAGCCCCTCCAATTCATCCGATGGACCACTGAGTCTGTTTCTAAAGCCTTCTTGGGTAGATTTCTCTACTGGAGATTTCCCTGATGACCAGAGAAAAACATCAGTTCCATTTCCCCACAGATTAATTAGTGGGACCCCCTCTTCTGATCTTCCCTCATTAGTTCTCCTTAGTGAGAACAACTCCAAAAGTCTTTTGAAAGTATGAGTCTCCTTTGGCATTTGCTCAGAATAAATAGATTATGTGAATACATATTTTTCCTGTTTTATTGAAAAAAAAAACTGACATTCATCACTGTATAAGTTTAAGACATATGGCGTGATGGTTTGATTTGCATCTATTATGAAATGATTACAATAGGTTCAGTTAGGACCCACCTTCCCATGTAGATATAATGCAAAGAAGGAAAAAGGAAAAAATGTTCTCCTGTGACAAGAAGTCTTAGAATTTCCTCTTTCCTATATACCATACAACAGTGTCAGCTCTGATTGTCATGTTGTGTGTTACATCCCAAGGACTTATTTAGATTATAATTGGAAGTTTATACCATTTGACCACCTTCCTTCAGGTTCCCCTCTCTTCTCCATCACTTCTACCAGAGTCAGATCTCTTTCTATGAGTTTTTTTTAAGATTCCACATATAAGTGAAATCATATAGTATTTGTCTTTCTCTGATGTATTTCACCTAGCATAATGCCCTCAAGGTCCATCCATGTTGTGACAAATGGTAGGTTTCCTCTTTTCATGGCTGAGTAATATTCCACTAGATATATAGATCTATAGCTAGAATATATGTAGATCTATAATGGAATATTACATATATATCTAGCAGAATATTTTTGTGATATATATATATATGAATGAATAGGGAATATATATGAATGAATAGGGAAAGTGTGATATATATATATATATCACATTGATGGACACTTAGGTTGTTTCCATGTGTTGATGCTTGTAAATAATGTTACTGTGAACATGGGAGCTGTGAGTGTGAGAATGCAGATATCTTTTTGAGTTGGCACTTTCATTTTCTTTTTAATTTTTTGAGGACACTCCATACTGTTTTGCACAGTGGCTGCACCAATTTACATTCCCACCAACAGGGCACAAGGGTTCTCTTTTCTCCACATCCTCGCTAACACTTATCATCTCTTGTCTTTTTGATAATGAACATTCTAACAGGTGTGACGTGATATCTCATTGTGATTTTAATTTGCATTCTCATAATGGCTGGTGATATTGAGTACCTTATTATGTACCTGGTGGCCTCCCACTTATCTTCCTTGGAGAAATATCTATTTAGGTACTTTACTCATTTAATTGCATTTTTACTCTTCAGTTGGATGAGTTATTTATATATCTCGGATATTAAGATCTTATCAGATATATAGTTTGCAATTTTTTTTCCCATTCCATAGGTTGTCTTTTCACTTTGTTGATGGTTTCTTTTGATGGTTTTGTCCCCCTTTCCCCCAACACAGGTTCTCTTTCCCTACTAGAGGAACCCAAGGCTCAGGGAAAGCCTCCTCACGTGCTGGCCTAGGGGAAGAGTAATGGGTCAACTTATAGCCACTTCTTTTCCCCTTCTACTGCAGTCTGTCATGGTCTTTATGGTGGAGGGGTGCCTCAGTATCATCCTTGAGTTCTGGGGTTCTCTCAGGGGTGACTTATTTTTGAATAGTTGTTATTTGTTCCTGTGTGGAGGAGCAAAGTCAAGGACAACCTATGTCATCGTCTTGGTGATGTCACTCCAGAATACACATTTTAATGAAGAATTGCTTTCAACTGGATTAAGGATTTTTTTCTTCTCTACTCTCTGAAATGATGGTGGCATTTTTCAAGGTGTGTTGAGTTTCTCTGGCACATGGTTTCCATTGCAATAACATTGTTGACTAAGTAAGAGACAGTGCTATAAGAGGTTTGTTTTCTTTGCTGAAGATACTCCTTTACCACCATTTCCAAATATAGACCATTGCCCTACTCTTTGAGTCCATATATGTGATTAGTTCCACTGGTTCCATTGAAGATTTCAGCACAATGTGAGGATATCAATCTCTACGTTGCAAAGGAATATAAAACTCCTCCCTGTATCCAAGCTCCTTACAAGGTGATTTGGCAACTCTTACCATCAAAAGGTGGAGTCTCTTTCCCTCCTCTGAGTCCCTCTTGTGATGTGATTTAACCACCAAATACAGTGGAACACATCATGTGCCAGTTCTGAAGCTAGCGCTTAAAAAGCCCTACATACTTAGCCAGTCTCCATAGCCCCCATTCTCAGAGTAAAGGAGAAAAATATAAACCCTTACAGTGGCCTTCAAGGCCCTATAGGATCCATCTCCCACACTTCTCTGCACTCACTGCAGTGGTCTACCTCCATTTCCACTCTACTTCAACCACAGTGGCCTCCTTGAGTCCTTGAACAGGCCAGGGTTTGCCCACCTGGAGGCTCTCTCAGAAGCTTCTCCTGCTGCCTGGATTATTCTCCCTCCACATATCCATACAACTAACTCCTTGTCCAAATCCTTGTCTAAATGTGACCCTCTACTAAATGAGGTCCAACACGACCATACTACCTAAATTATGATCTCCTTATGCACACCAGACCCTCTTATCTTGCAACATTTTCTTTTATTTCCCACAGAATACAGTTTCATACAACTTAACAGTTTTTTTGGTTTATTACTAATATATATTTTAAAATATATCCCCTCACTACAGTGTTAGTTACATAAAGGCAGGAAATTTTTCTCAATTGTATCCCAAGCACCTGAAACAGCACCTGGCATAGCAATCTTGGAAAATATTTGTTTCAGAAATGGGTCACATAATAATTTCTGTAATGGGTTAGCATCTTTTAAACTCAGCAAGATTTTACAGCTAACTGTAGAAATAGGTATTAGAATAAAAACCCACTATTCATATTTTGCATTAAGTAATTTATATATATATATTATTTTATGTATTTGTGTTAAGACAGTTTGACCGATTAGAATACCAAACTAACTTGTAATTTTAATTTTAAATTTGTAAGAGAGCAAGTAATTTATACTTTAAAAAAAATCAACATTATTGAGGTAAAATTTATAGTAATAAAATTCAAAATATTTGGCTTGCTATTTAAAATTGAAATCTTACCACATTTATATACTGCATCTTCTTTATCCATTCATCTTTCAATGGATACCAAGGCTCCTATATATATACAATGGAGTATTCCTCAGCCATTAGAAATGACAAATACCCACCATTTGCTTCAACGTGGATGGAACTGGAGGGGATTATGCTGAGTGAAGTAAGTCAATCGGAGAAGGACAAACATTATATGGTCTCATTCATTCGGGGAATATAAGAAATAGTGAAAGGGAATAGAGGGGAAAGGAGAGAAAATGAGTGGGAAATATCAGAAATGGTGACAAAACATGAGAGACTCCTAACTCTGGGAAACGAACAAAGGGAGGGGAAGGGAAGGTGGGTGGTGGGATGGGGTGACTGGGTGACGGACACTGAGGGGGGCACTTGATGGGATGAGCACTGGATGTTATACTTTATGTTGGCAAGTCGAACTCCAATAAAAAAAAATACAAAAAAGAAAAAAAAAGAAAATAACTCAGTCGAAAGAAAGAAAGAAAGAAAGAAAGAAAGAAAGAAAGAAAGAAAGAAAGAAAGAAAGAAGTCTTACCATGTTTATCACAGTATGGAAACATTTCAAAGAATTTAGGACTAGCCATATTTATAATTTTTTTTCATATTATAAAGGTTGTTTTTAAAATCTGTGGAGGCATTGTTAATTAAGTCAGAAAATTGTGGAGCTCAAAAAAATACTGTATACCATATTTAAATGTCGTTTAAAAGGATTTATTTGCCAAGTTTATAAATCAGAGCAAATATTTATCAAACATCTCTAATAGCAAATGATTAAATCTATTAGATTTATAAATAGAATACTAAGGTTTCTAAGCAGGAACTCTAATATCAACTAGATTCCTTAATGTTTACCTCAAATAAATTTAATTTGATTTTATAACCAAACAAACTTCTGTATAACTTTCTTTGCACAGAAATTTTTTTCTTGAGTTTCTAAAAGCTCACAAAAATATGAGAGGGGATTTGCATTTCCAGGAGTAAGGGGATAAAAGATGCCCCTGGGGCCCCCAGGACCCAGCCAGCTCTCCTTCCATGTCAGCTCTCCCAAATGGGTCCAAGAATTCATCCAGCAGCAAGGCTGGAGCTGACCGAGACTTGTTTCTCGTGCCCTATCCTACTGACTTTCCGTTCTTGACAACTTTCCTGTCTTCCCCCACCTTCTGGTTCACTTCTTCTCTTTATGAAACCACTGACAATTGCCCTGTGTCCTTGGTTTGCTTCCCACAGGAGCTTAGCCAACACTTCTTTTTCCCAGAGACGTTTCACTCAGCCCCTAAAACTACTGGTGCAGTTTGGGAGGAAGGCAGAGACCTTTATCCTGGTGGATAGCATGTGTGTGAGCTTTTTGAGTAGGTTCCAAGGCAGAGGAGGCAGGGAGAAACAATCCAGGGCAGAAAAGCAGTAAGAACAAAGACACCAAGGTGATGTGGATATGACATTTTATTAAAACCTAACACAACATGGAGTATTTTAATATAGTGACGTCAATTTAAAAAATGGACACATATACACCCTTGCATAATTCATATATTTCCTGTTTTGGTCTCAAGCCTAAAAAGCTCATCTATTTAATCTTCAAAGTTCCAAGAATGTCTGCTCTGGAATTTTTAAGGCAATGGGAAACATAACCACAAAGGAGCTGATGAGAACAGGATGACACAGATGTGAAGCCAGTGGCTCTATGTGCTGCATTGTCACTGTCATGTGTCAGACCACAACCCAGGGAAGGTGAAGGTCTCTGGGATGAATGTTAGGAACTAGGGTTTCTCATGCAGGCCAAATCCATCTCACTGCTGCATATCTTGTTAATTTTTAATTTTTTAATTTTTATAAGATTTTATTTATTTATTCATGAGGCATGCAGAGAGAGGCAGAGACACAGGCAGAGGGAGAAGCAGGCTCCATGCAAGGAGGCCAACGTGGGACTCGATCCCGGGACTCCAGGATTACAACCCTGAGCCCAAGGTGGTGCTAAACCGCTGAGCCACCCAAGGATCCCCTCTTGTTAATTTTTTAAACTGAAAAAAAAAAAAAACACCACCCTGATGTAAGACTATTGTGAATATAGAATAAAAGAGCAGGAAAGGAGAGTTTTCAAATGTGTAAGAAATAAATATGATTATTATTCAGCCTCATATTCTCCTTTGATTTGAAGAAGATAATACCACGCTATGTAGAGCTCCAAAGTGGAAAAATATCCCATTATATTCTGTAAATGATGTAACGATGGGTGAATCACAGAAGACCTCCTCTCTCGGATCAAATAATAGTTCCTAGTTTAGAAAGCTGGAAAAAAATGCCCAAACAGCAACATGAAAAGTGTACGTGGTAATTTTAGAAACTGATTTGTTAGCATTTTAAATGGAGGGAGATATTTGAACAGATGCCTGTGAACTCTCATTGGCTACCAGAGACATTGAACATTGATCGGAAACAGAGAACTTTCCTGATGGCATCTTTCATGTCTTTGTTCCTCAGGCTATAAATTATCGGGTTGAAAAGCGGGGCAAGGACAGCAAACATCAGTGCAATGGCCTTGTCCAGTAGAGGTGGGAACGTGACAGAGAAGCGCAGGTACATGAGGGCCACGCTGCCAAAAAACAGCAAGAAAATAGTAATGTGGGCCGCACAAGTGGAGAACGCCTTCTGACGGCTTGCCCCTGAGGGAAACCTCAGGATCACTGTGATGATTCTTAAATACGAAAGGCTGATGACAGTCACAGAAGTCAGGATGGAAATAGCATGGATCACGTCTTCAACCAGAATCATGGACGTGTCTGTACACGCCAAGCGCAGCACGGGTTCAAAGTCACAGAAGAGTTGATGGATTTGGTTGGGGCCGCAGAAGGGAAGAGTAGAAATCCACACAATCTCTGGCAGCAGCATAAGGAAGCCAAAGATGCAAGACCCGGTGGAAAGCTGAACACATAGCCGAGGGGTCATAATGATTGCATAGCGGAGGGGGTTCCAGATGGCAATGTACCTGTCGATGGCCATCACCGTGAGGACTAGGGCTTCTGTGACCCCAAGCAAGTGGAAGAAATACATCTGCAGGAGGCAGCCAATGAAAGAGATGGTCTTCTTCTCACTGATGAGGTTGGAGAGCATCTTGGGGAAGGCGCTGATGAGATTGTACATGGGGTTGTGGAGGTGGGTGTCCAGCCGGACAGCAGAGAAGATGGTGAAGTTTCCCACAATAATGAACGCATAAATAAAGAGCAGAGGAGTGAAGAGTAAGAGGCTGCCATTCCCAAATGGAGGGAAATCGGAGAAATAGAACTCGGCCACCCCTGTCTGATTCTCCGGATCCATGTTTTCAGCAAGGCCGCTTGTCAGCAGATGGAATCAAATACGGACAGTCAGAGCCCCACCTGCATTTAAATGACGGGGCCTTTCTTTTCAAGCAGCTCAACAGCCTGGAAATGAGGTTCATAAGTAAAATGTGTATGTGAGTTGCTTTGCAAACGATAAAGTGATCCTGTCTGATTTGCAAATACTTATCAGTAACCCTGAGCTCTTACAGTATCAACTATTCTGTTAGCTAAGCGGACAATCTTGCTATTTGGACATTTAAGTTGGTACGAACTCCCCTAAATGACATTTTGGCGATTTTTTACTGAGACTCTTGAGACTGTTTAGAGCCTGACTTTCACCGTAGAGCATAAGGAAAATATTTTGAATGTTAAAATATTATGTACAAAGATGCATTGGAATATCCATTATAATAGTAAGTTGGAAGCAACTTAGGTAGGTAGGCATTTTTATTGTTTGAGGTGAAATGTCGGAGACACAAAATGAATTGTGACGGAATGATCCCCTCTGTGGGTAAGAGTAAGACCATTCACTGTGAGTGTCTGAAACACTGAAGTGCTGGTGCAGGCTTCCCTTGACCAGCCTCATCATTAACCAAGGAATAAAAAGATAAAGCCAAATATGATGCTAAATTTAACTTACTTTAAAATATAAGAGCTCAGAGCCATGCAATATGTCTGTATGTGCAAATTAATCTTACCTGGATCCAAAGATGATTAGTTAATAGTTGGAGTATATTAATCTAGAAATCAAGCTCTAAGAGGGTTTGGTGACATTTGAAAGAGTGATCAGCAGTCTACGCCCAACAGCAGGTTGGCAAGACCTTCAACTATCCATATCTGTACCCACACCACATGGCTCTTTAATTAGCACGGAACAGGTCTTCGCAACCAACATTTGGACCTGATGATTCTTCGCTGGAAGTGAAACGTGGGACACTTTCCTGTGCATTGTAGGATGTTTAGCAGCAATGCTGGCCTCTACCCACTAGGTGTCAATGGCACAGACCTCTCTCCTAGTCACGATCACCAAAATGTCTCTAAAATCACCAAATGTCCCAGCAGAGGAGGAGAGGGAGTAAAATTGCTCCAGTTGAGAACTAGTGGCATACAGAACACGAGAATCTGTGGGAGGTGAGGGAAGAGTGAAAAACCAGGTGATGAAGATGTGTGGATTGGCTAGAAGTACACGTAAACCCTCCCAGGAAGTGATAAAATAAGACAGTGACCCAAGCCACCCCTAAACCCGAGAGGGCACAATAGGTCCATGAGGCATTCATTCCTGTGCTCACCCTAACAGAGGATCCACCAGCTGATCTCCATCACTCGGTTGGCTTTTCTTCCAGGGAGAATTTTGTTACATTTTGTCTTTGACAGAAACTTTTATTCCTTCCTCTAATTGGAGAGTATAAAGTATAGAGATTTGGGTGAAAGAGATCAAGAGGTACAAACTTGCAGTTATAAGATAAGTCACCGGAAAGAAAAGTACAGCATAGAGGATAAAATCAACGATATAATCACGTGAATGGTGACCAGCGGCAGCCACCGTTCTCATGGTGCACATGTGTAGGGTTCACAATTGCCAAGTCTTTATGTTGTTCACCCCAAACTCATATAACATTATATGCCAATTATACCTCAATAATAAAGAAGAAAAAAAAAATAAAGTTGGGACTTGCATGAGCTTCTAAGAACAGCTTTGACTATGCTTCGGCGCCAGCGGACTCATAAATGTCCACACGTGAGGCAGATTTCTGAGACTTGCCTTCACTGCATGAAAACACCTGGTGGTGAAGGTGTTGATGATGGGGCCTCCACGTGTACATGACGAGACGGCAGTGCGACAGCAGTCAGACTCCGGTATATACCAGAGCATCACGCCAACATGCATACTTTTTTTTTTAATTAATTTTTATTGGTGTTCAATTTACCAACATACAGAAAAACACCCAGTGCTCATCCGTCAAGTGTCCGCCTCAGTGCCCGACACCCATTCCCCTCCAACACCTGCCCTCCTCCCCTTCCACCACCCCTAGTTCGTTTCCCAGAGTTAGGAGTCTTTATGTTCTGTCTCCCTTCCTGATATTTCCCAACATTTCTTCTCCCTTCCTTTATATTCCCTTTCACTATTATTTATATTCCCCAAATGAATGAGAACATACACTGTTTGTCCTTCTCCGATTGACTTATTTCACTCAGCATAATACCCTCCAGTTCCATCCACGTTGAAGCAAATGGTGAGTATTTGTCGTTTCTAATTGCTGAGTAATATTCCATTGTATACATAAACCACATCTTCTTTAGCCATTCATCTTTCGATGGACACCGAGGTTCCTTCACTTACACAATGTTAACTGCCAATTAAATCTCAATTTTTTTAAATTAAAATACGTAAAAACATAAATGGAGAAAGCTACTGATATCTACCCTAAAGAGATGACTGTGAGTTGGCAACAGATATAAAAAAAAATAGATAAAATTATTTTGAGATCAGAATACCAGAGGATTTAAACAGACAAAAAGTCAGCTTGGTATATGACAACCAAATAGTTTCTTAAAAATTCTTTGTTCTTGCTTTTTATAGATGCAGCAGATTATGAAATCTGTGTTGAAACAGGAGAAATATGGGAGATAAAATTTCCCTTTGTTTTTCTGTAAGAAAACTTCTACCTAAAAAAAAGAGAGATTCACAAGAAAAAATAATGTGTGCTTTGATGGTTTCTTGCCTTAATTACTCCTACCTAGATTCATGTTTTCAACCTTGATTTGTCTCAATTTTCCCTCCACCCAGCTCCTGGAATAATTTTTCTTAAATGCAAAGCTGTCAATACCGTGTCTGAAAATAGACCTGGAGGTGGATCACACAGGCTTCCAAATAAAGCCTGAACTTCTTAGCATGATAAATAATATGGATGTATATGAGATTTTTAACTCATTTTGACATCCCAGTATCTCTTGGTTCTATTATCCCCTATTTGAATTCCTCATATGACAGACGTTAACGCTGTTATAATATTCTCAATTCTTCTTTCAGGGGTAGCCAGGAGATAAATAGGGAAATCAGCACTGTGCTCAGTGGCCAGTACATTTTCAAATTAGGAAATTGAAACTCAGAGGAGGGAAAAATTGGCAGGTCATCAGAAACTTGAGTCTTTAGGAAGGAAAGAATATTCATATATATATATATATATGTGTGTGTAGGGTTTATATATTATATATTATATATATATAATATATATATAAAGGCAATTCGAAGTAGATACTTGGGCCTCAAACCATATCTAACTGGACTCCTGTGTTTTCTGGAAGGATGGGTAGCTCAGAATCTCAACTACTTAGCTCCACCAGTTGCCACAGCATTAAGAGGATTTTCTGACTTGACTAAATAAAATGCAAGCATCCTACATCAGAATTTAACCCAGAAATCAGAGGTCAAAAGAGTCATAGAGCTAGTGGCACAGACAAAATTAAATAGATGCTTGTTATGGCTGTCCAGTAGTCCTGAGACCCAAATTCACCAACCCGTTCATCCCTGAGCTAAGAATCTTTTCCCCCTACCTCATGTGTCTGCAAAACCTCAATGAAGTTTCCACAGGTCTTCACTGAAAACCAACAGAAAAAAAAAAAATCTGGTCGTGTGACAGTCTTCCTTAATATATAGCAAAACGCCACCCGTGCACCCACCAAAGCACAGAGTCCACCCCTCATCCCATAGCCACCTCTTTCAGAACTTAGGGAGACACTTCTGTTTGCCAAATGTCTTCATCTCCATTGTTCTGTGGCCCAACAAACAGGACTGTTATAACTGCAGCCACAACTCTAGGTGTCTCAGGAAGCCTCCAGGGGGAGAAAGGCTTTCTTCAGAAAGGCTCTCCCCAGTCACAGGGACAGCAACTCCAAGTCCCATTTGGTTAATTAGGGGAACATTTGTCACCATGATCCCCTTTCGTGATGTTGGCACACCTTTAGGAAGCTGGGTCTGTGAGTCAGGCTAGACATCAAATGGAAAGAGATGCTTGGTTTTCTTTTTTGTTAAAGGGGTGAGAGAATTGTTTACATATAAAAGTATCTGCTGAGACAGAGGAAGGATGAGGAACAAGAAGGGCCAAGCTAACAAAATGTGGTTCAAGGCAGAAGGGTTTCTCCACTTTGCTATGAAGCAGCGGTTCAGTGGCACACAGCAGCTCTGAAGTGCATCGCTGAGGAGTCCGCCAGCAGCTGCCCAGCATGGCTCAGCAGAACTTCTCACGGGGACCCAAGGGGTCACAGAACCACTAGCAGTAGGGGCAGGAAGGAGAGGCTCCCATCCATGATGTGTCGCATGCTTCGGGCGTCCCAACGGCAGGTGTCCCCGAGGGGCTGGAATGGAAGGGGTTTGAGGACAGCCTTTCCTCAACAGGAAAGATGTATTGATGAGCACATATAAGCTAGCCCTTAGAAAGACCTGGGGTTCAAGAAGCTCCCCCTATAATGAGTGGGGAATACACTATGGCAGTCTCTCGTGGAGCTGAAGATGTGAGTGCTCCACAACACAAAATGTTCATGCCCCATGAGTGATTAGTTTGTATCACATTAATGTAAGACAAAAGTGATTTTCTTTTAAAACTGCTGCACCCCAATGTTTCTAGCAGCAATGTCCACAATAGCCAAACTGTGGAAGGAGCCTCGGTGTCCATCGAAAGATGATGGATAAACTGTGATCTATGTATACAATGGGATATTCCTCATAAATATAAATATAAATTTATTTTTTATTGGTGTTCAATTTGCCAACATACAGAATAACACCCAGTGCTCATCCCGTCAAGTGCCCCCCTCAGTGCCCGTCACCCAGTCACCCCACCCCCTGCCCACCTCCCCTTCCAACACCACTAGTTCATTTCCCAGAGTTAGGAGTCTCTCATGTTCTGTCTCCCTTTCTGATATTTCCCACTCATTTTTTTCTCCTTTCCCCTTTATTCCCTTCCACTATTTTTTATATTCCCCAAATGAATGAAACCATATAATGTTTGTCCTTCTCCGATTGACTTATTTCACTCAGCATCATAGCCTCCAGGTCCATCCACATCGAAGCAAATGGTGGGTATTTGTTGTTTCTAATGGCTGAGGAATATTCCATTGTGTACATAGACCACAGCTTCTTTATCTATTCATCTGCCAATGGACACTGAGTCTCCTTCCATAGTTTGGCTACTGTGGACATTGCTGCTATAAACATCGGGGTGCAGGTGTCCCAGCGTTTCACTGCATCTGTATCTTTGGGGTAAATCCCCAGCAGTGGAATTGCTGGGTCATAGGGCAGATCTATTTTTAACTCTTTGAGGAACCTCCACACAGTTTTCCAGAGTGGCTGCACCAGTTCACATTCCCACCAACAGTGTAAGAGGGTTCCCCTTTCTCCGCATCCTCTCCAACATGTGTTGTTTCCCGTCTTGTTAATTTTCCCCATTCTCACGGGTGTGAGGTGGGATCTCATTGTGGTTTTGTAGACAGGTAGGACAACTGGAGAAGCGACATCTCTGTCCGAGATGACATGAGCCCAGAGCTGGGGGTGCAAGCAATGTGTCTTAGCTGGTAGGGTGCTTTTAGGGAACCAGAGTGCAGGAGGTGAGCAGGAGAGTGACAACAGACCAGCCAATCACTGGGTCACTATCTGACTCTTAAAATTAGTTAATTCACTCTTTAACCAATTATTTATATTTATTTAACCATGTATCATGCTTCAAATGCTTATCAGGGGTCTGTTTTAAAATACCACCTTTTTGCTGAACAAATGAATGAATGAATAATTTTGTTATAATTAATGGGGGACACCTTAACAAGGTGATTTATATTGCAAACAGCATGTACAAGTGTTTAATTAAAACTCCATTGTGTAAAATAAAATAAAATAAGATAAAATAAAATAAAATAAATAAAATAAAATAAAATAAAATAAAATATAACATCACCTTTTAAAAAACTAGTTATTGAATAATAGAGTCCTCTCTGCTCCACTCCATATATCCATTTCTTTTTTTTTTTTTTTTTAATTTTTTTTTTTTTTAATGATAGTCACAGAGAGAGAGAGAGAGAGGCAGAGACACAGGCGGAGGGAGAAGCAAGCTCCATGCACCGGGAGCCTGATGTGGGATTCGATCCCGGGTCTCCAGGATCACGCCCTGGGCCAAAGGCAGGCGCCAAACCGCTGCGCCACCCAGGGATCCCCCATATATCCATTTCTTATCAAGGTTTTTTGTTTTTTTTTTTTTAAACTCAAATCCATTTTCAAATTCTGTTTCCTTTCTACATCCATGTCTACCAGACCATTAGATATTTAACACTTCATGCCTGTTTTATGTCTTTTTGCAAAAGGATAAAAATCAACTTGTGTTGTATATTTCTTTTTTCTCTGGCTTTACTCACATGGGGGTAAATTTTAGGCTCAAGATTTAGTTTAAAAAGGAGAAGAAGGAAGGAAGGAAGGAAGAAAGGAAGGAAGGAAAGAAAGAAGGAAGGAAGGAAGGAAGGAAGGAAGGAAGGAAGGAAGGAAGGAAGGAAGGAAGGAAGGAGGGAGGGGAGGGAGAGAGGGAAGGAGTCCTTCTGATTGTATTCCCCACTCACTATGAAAGCTCTGCTCTTGCCAAACCCAACACCACGTAGATCAGGAGAGTGGTACAGGCCCTTGGAAGTCCACTGTTTTTCAAGGTCTGTATTCTATCAACAAAGCATGAATTTCTATATTGCATATCATTTCTAGCATTTTGAGTTGTCACATTGGTTCCTGTTTGGCTGTGTGTATAAAAAGTTCCCTGTTGTTTAGATTTGCATTTCTTTGCTTATCAGTGAGGCTGAGTCCAGATATGTATGTGTGTGTATGTATCATACGTGTTTATATATAATATATATATTCACCTGATTTTAAAAATCATTTTATTTTTAATTTGTAGGAGCTCTTTATATATTCTGAGTAATATTTGTTTTCAGTTACATAATTTATAAATACAGACTCCTAATGTGTAGTTTGTCTTTTTTACTTTCTTTATAGTACCATTGGGTAATTGGAAATATTAATATACCTGAATTTAATGATCTTTTTTCCTTTATAGCTCATATTTCTATTGAATTGTTTATGATTTTTCCCCACTTGAAGTGATTAAATATTCTTCCAAATTTTATTTTAAAGTATTACAATTTTAAAAATATTTAATCTTTGGGGGGATAAAAGGGAGTGCCTGGCTGGCTCAGTCGGTAGAGCATATGAGTCTTGGTCTCAGGGTTGAGTTTGAGCTTCATGTTAGGTGTAGAGATTACTTAAAAATAAAATCTTTTGAAAATTAAAGTATTAAAGTTGACTTCTCATTAAAATTTTGTTCTAGCTGTAGACTGTGGGAATGTAATGAGGCCAGGACAAATTCTATTTTATGTGTCTCATATGCTTAAATAACGGTTCTGGGTCCATTTATTAACAATCAGCCCTTTCTCCACAGACCCCTTGAACCAACTTTCCTCATGCTCCCCCAGCATTCTGCTGTCTCTGTCTCACCATATGTCAAAGCTCCATACTGCGTCCATCTGTCTCCTGGCTTCCGTTAGCTTGTTAAGCTGCTCTATTATAACGTTTGATATACAATAGGACAAACCTTCCCATTTTAAACTTCTCCTTCAAAATATCTTAGTCTTGTCCCTCACCTTGACATGCTCCACTCCCCCCTACCCAAATGGAATTTTGATTGAAGTTACATTGAAGGCACAGATTGGTTTGTGTAGAATTGGCATGTTTCCACAACTCAGACATTCTATTCATTCATACATCGTATCAACCAATTTATTTAGATGTTCCATGTCTTCTAATAACTTTATAAAGCACTACATTTATGTATAACACATCCTTTAAAGTTCCTTGTTTTTGTTGACATTCCAAATGAGTTATCATCATTATTATTTTTAGAGCAGCAGAAGGAATGGAAAGTGAAAAATGAGCAAAGTAGTGTTTACTTTTACCAAGTGTTTCCAGAGCATTGTGGTCCCAACAGGTCTGGTATGACACCCACAGCTACTTTGTCCCCAATGTCCAGTTCTACACTCCCCTGTGAGAACGGGGTATTTGGCCTTAGGGAAGCTTTTGAGACTTGACCCTGGGGAATGTCTAATTACTGTGTGACACTTTTCCCTTAATTTAACCCTCAGAGAGGAGAGCAGAACGCACCACTTTTCTTGAGATCCTGCATCATCTAAAGAGAAAGTCCCCGGAAAGGATTGTTTTCCACTCTACAAATTCCCCCAAGAGCCTCCTAAGACATCAATATCCTTGCCTACAAACTGGCAGAGGGGAGGTAGCTGCGGAGACCAAGGAATGTCGTGGTGGCCTCAGACAAGGTAAGTGTGGAAGATTGTTGAAATTATCCAGTCGAACTGTGCACCTGCCTCCACTCCTCCTCTACTTTCCTTGTATTTGGACCCAGATTTGCCTTCGTTTTCTGAGTAAAGTTTCCTCAATGCATGGGGTAAAACTTCATATTTTAGAACTTGATTGCATGAGTGAAAAGATTAAAATAATAAGATATGAAATCAAGAAGAGCCATTAAAATGAGCATAGTGTAGCTACCAGGTAAAAATACTGATAATATGTAAGGTCTTCCCAACACTAAAATTTTGTTGAAGCCTAAAGAATTATGGATTCCTGGGGAGTCACAGAGAAATTCACTATTTTTTTTTCCAGGACTAAAATCAAATTCAATTTTTTTTTTAACTATACAAGGGATATTTATAGGCTGAACCTCTTGGGCACAGCTGATTATTTGTCATTCCAGGAATCTTTCAAGTGTTCTGTACATATCTCAGGAGTAAGAGTAATGTTTTTTCTACCTTCACGTAGCCCTCGAGCCTATGGCAGTGGTTGGCACCTAGCAGAGGGTCAACGAACATGTGAGAGTCAACTGAACAAATGTGTGAATGATGAACAATGGTGCAGTCTTCCCAGTGAAAAGGGTCTCACCCAGGGCAGCAAAGTAGACACTCTCTTGCCTTTTATGAGACAATTTGTGCTGAACTTGCTTGTCTTTTCTTATAATCTCATAGCCTCCTGTTTTGTCCAGCAACATTCTCCATAAGGACCACTCAGCATGGCCATTCTCTGTGCTTTCGGCTGAGAAAGGACGGAGAAGTGCTTGCTTCAGCCCGAGGGCACTCTGATCTCACGCCTGTCTCCATGCAGGCTCTGCCCTTCTGCCAAGCACTGATGCTTCCTCCATCCCAAAGCCTTCCTCAAGGCAAGAAGCACTTTATAGGAATTCATTTTCCTAACCTGCAATGCATTTATTTTAATCTGCTTGTGACCTGAAAAGAACAAAACAAACCTCCACTCTCTCATTTCAGATTTGGGGTAGTCCTGAGAATATAGTGGTACTCAGAGTAGGAAGTAGACAGGGTGACTGGTGGCTCCTGATCTAAATTTCCCACTGTGGTGCAAAAACTAATAGTGGAATTTAAAATAATAATAATAATAATAATAATAATAATAATAATAATAATAATAGAATTTTAAGGTCTACAGACCAGGCTTCCAGTTACTGTTTTGGATCGCAGAAATGTGGATTTGAACAAGTTGTTCCTCATCTTTGGTTCTCAGTTTTTCTATTTATAAAACAATAATAATAATATGTCTGTCATAGTAAAAATAAATGGGATAAAATATGTAATGTGCCTGCTATCATGACCATCACATGGGAACTCTTCACTAACACTACCTCATTCATCCTTTATGGTTCCTCCTGTGGAGCTTTCAGGCCGTGGTTGGGGGGCAGGAGTGGGGAGATACTGCTGATACACAAATATTTGAAGTGTGAGAAGCTTAGAAGTCACGAAAGAGGAGAATACCAAGCACTCATGGGGGTCGGAGGAGAGAGTGTTCACTTCCAGCGGCGCAGATCCATGAGAGCTGCAAGATGATAGGAGTGTCTGTTGGACGCTGGCAACGAGGATTCCAATAGGAAGAGAGCGAGAGAATGGAGGGAAGGAACGACATAAGCAAAAATAGAAACACAGGAAATGCGTCCCGTTTGGCTGAGCTAATGAGTATGTAGAAAAATATTTGGCTCTAAAATTTGATTGGAATCAGATCAGAGAAGACAATAAATATCAAGCTAAGATCGGTGGGGCTTATCCTTGAATAATTTTGAAAAGAACAGGGACAGTAAAAGCCATACTTAGGCACATTCATCTGCAGAATGGCTTGTTGGAGGTAAGAAAATCATGAAAAAGTTGTTAAAATAGTCAAGGGTGAGAGGTACTGTACATGACTATCACGAACCTTAATTCACCTTGCAAAAAGTCTAGTAGATGACAAGTAGATGTGGGTCTGATTTCTACTGCAGCTGCATTGTGTGATGTCTCCTTCCCAAGACAGTCTTAGTTATGTTAGAAGTGATTTTTTTTTTTTAATTCCACGGCCCGTAGGTGTGGCCCAGGAGGGGGGGATGTGCGAGGTGGAGTTATATGCTTGTCCAACATCCAGTGACCAACAGGCACAGTGGTTCTAGAGAGACTCTTGGCCTGAGCAACTATCATGTCAACTACTGAGAGAGAGGAGAGGGAGGAGAAGCAAAGGAATGTGAGGAGGAGTATTTCCTAACATCTGGGCACTTAGCATCTAAAAGAAACAGATGTCACCATGAAATGAACAGAAATGGGGCAGAGATGAAGATGACTATTCAGCCAGCTCAGATCGTGGATGAGGGCCAGAAAAGGTGGGAAAGCCATGGGAGGAATTATTGAGACCAGGGCTCCTGACAGCGTCTCTGTATTTTTTTTAAACCACTCTGAAGAACAGGAGGGGGGGAATAGTTGAAAAGAGAAGTGCACATTTTGGGGGGACCTGGGTGGCTCAATCAGTTGGGCGTCTGCCTTCTGCTCAGATCATGACCTCAGGGTCCTGGGATGGAGCCACCAGTCGGAGTCCAGCCTCCAGCTCAGCAGGGAGCTTGCTTCTCCCTCTCCCTCTGCCCTTCCCCTGTTCGTCGCTCATGCCCTCCCTGCGTGCATGCACGCTCTCTCAAATAAATAAAGTCTTTAAAAAAAAAAAGAAGAAGGAAGAAAAGTACACATTTTAAAGCTAAACACAGAGGGACAGAGGGTAAGGGGGGAAGAACCAAGAAATTAATGAACCTCCAGAAAATATGTCCAGATAATTAATTTGTTGTGTGGTTTGTGTTTTCTTGGCATCCACCGAAGATGTTTACAAAAGATGCATTGAGGGGCCTCAAAGCAAATATTCCAGATATTTCTGGCCGCAGGAGCTACAGCTGAGAGATATTTCCAACTGGCCTATCTAGGCCCCCCAGAGTCAGCTTACGGAGCTGACCGCGAAAAGGAGTGGGGCGATTTTCAGTGGCTGGGCACCACCCCCGTTCCAGGAGTTTGTCTCCTTTCTTCCCCTTGCAGATGACACAGCTGGAGACCCTGGGGAATCAGACTATGGTGACTGAGTTCTTGTTCTCTGTGTTCCCACCTCTGCATCAAGGTGGCCTCCTGTTTTTCATCCCCCTGCTTCTCGCCTATGGATTCATCATCACTGGGAACCTGGTGATAGTCATTGTGGTCCAGCTGGACGTGGCTCTGCACACTCCCATGTACTTCTTCATCAGTGTCCTCTCCTTCCTGGAGGTCGGGTACACCACCACCACCATCCCCAAGATGCTCTCCAGCCTGGTCAGTGAACAGAAGACCATCTCTCTGGCCGGCTGCCTCCTGCAGATGTACTTCTTCCACTCCCTGGGCATCACGGAAGGCTGTGTGCTGACAGCAATGGCCATTGACAGGTACATCGCCATCTGCAGTCCTCTCCGTTACCCGACCATCATGACTCCCAAGCTGTGCACCCAGTTAACAGCTGGGTCCTGCCTCTGTGGCTTCCTCCTTGTGCTCCCTGAGATCGCGTGGATTGCCACCCTGCCTTTCTGTGGCCCCAACCAGATCCAGCAGATCTTCTGTGACTTCACACCTGTGTTGAGCTTGGCCTGCACAGACACATCGCTGGTGGTCATCGTGGACGCTATCCACGCAGTGGAGATCGTGGCCTCCTTCCTGGCCATCGCCCTATCCTACGTCCGGATCATCGTGGTGATTCTGGGGATGCCCTCGGCCGAGGGCCGCCGCAAGGCCTTCTCCACCTGTGCCGCTCACCTTGCTGTGTTCCTGCTCTTCTTCGGCAGTGTGGCTGTCATGTATCTGCGGTTCTCAGCCACCTACTCAGTGTTTTGGGACACAGCAATTGCTGTCAGCTTTGTAATCCTTGCTCCCTTCCTCAACCCCATTATCTACAGCCTGAGAAACAAGGACATGAAAGATGCTATTAGAAGGTTTTTCTGCCGTTGGAGGAGGGCTGGTGGGGTCAGGGGGTAGACCTGGAGGCTGGACTCTGAAAAACCTCCTGGAAGTTCAGCATTTCACCATTTCCTGACTTGTTCATGAGTATGATCTTTTTCTACTGCAGAAAAATAACACCACTCGCTCTATTGTTGCAAATAAGAACAAAAAAACCGCCTCGTCCAGGTTGTGGGCGGCAATGTCATGGCCTGTTTGTGTCAGTGCCCCTGCTGTGTTGTGTCACCGTAGCGGTACACGTGGCTTCTACTGCTATTGGGCACAGGCTGGCTTCCTCCTTGCCCGGCCAGCCGGGCTCCTGCCCTTCTCTTCTGCGGCCCCACATGCTGGTGAGGCCGGACAGCGGGACGAAAGGGATGAGAAAGACATTGTAGTTCTGATCATTGCTACTGTCAACTTGCCCCAAGTCCTCTTTCCATCCCTCCCCTTGTCCAGAGAGAGAGGTGGTTTCAACCTCAGGGCTCTACTTTATTCTCTGTCCTCAGTAAACACATAGTTTTGTTTGATCTATTTGGTGTTCAAGAAATGAAATTATACCGGGGCGCCTGGCTGGCTCAGTTGGTTAAACGTCCGACTCTTGGTTTCAGCTCAGGTCCTGAGATCAAGGGCCAGGGTCAGGCTCTGTGCTCAGCAGGGCGTCTGCTTGAGACTCTTTCCCTCGACCCCCCACCCCACTCCTGCACATGCTCATACTCTCCCTCAAATAAATAAAAAAGTCTTAAAAAAGAGAAAAAGAAATGACATTATACCAATCAATGTCTTTCCCCAAAATTTCATGAAACCCACCAGTCACTGATTGTAAGAGTCACTGACTCTGTCCTCCACGGGCTTCCAGTCCTCACTGGGGTGACTGTGGCATCACAGAAACACCGTCCAAACCAGATTTTATACCTTGTTTTGCCACTAAGTTGTGCTGTTTCTGTATCTGTAATACTTCTGGCTGGATCAGATCAGCGATTCCCCAAAACCAGTTGGTCATCAGAACTTATGATTTAGAAAATCTGAAAGTGAAGCCCATGCATGCATTTGCATTTCTTTTGTTTTTTTTTTAAGATTTTATTTATTTATTCACGAGAGACAGAGAGAGAGAGAGAGAGGCAGAGACACAGGCAGAGGGAGAAGCAGGCTCCATGCAGGGAGCCCGACGTGGGACTTGATCCCGGGTCTCCAGGATCAGGCCCTGGCCCGAAGACGAAGCTCAACCACTGGGCCCCCCGGGCTGCCCCTGCATTTGCATTTCTGAAAAGCTGACCCGAACTTTCTGAGGATGGGTCAGAGTTGGTCACTAAGATCATCTCCAGCCCTGGGGCCCTTGCATATTTATAAGGGCTGACATTTTTTAATAACACCCGAGCTTGTGGTAAGTATCTTACACGCACTGTCTCTTGTGTACTCATGACAATCCTGTGGAAGCAATATTAACCCTGGTTTCTCCCAATGAGAAATGCGAATCATAGAATTTCAATAACGAGTCCGAACGCATGGAGTTAATGATTAGGAATCCAGGGCAGAAACACAACTGCAGCTGCCCCCAGAGCCAGGGCCTATTCACTGTAATCCGGGCTGGCTTCACGCAGCCTTCATCCCAAAACCAATTGTAAAAACCCAGGAAGAGGAAACGTGGTTACTAAGTATTATCCAGGAAGTGCTGATAAGGGTTTGCTCCTCCAGATTTCAAGATTGATTTATTAAAAAAACTTTTGAGTAGCAATTCTATGTTAGTCCTGTGCTAGGTGCAGAGGATCCATTAGCGACTGTTACACAGGTGGCTTGGCCTTTGGAGACCTCAGAGTCTCGCGATTCAGTAGCTGCTCTTGATAAGAACGTCATTGTCCGTCGAATTCTCTGGTTTTCTTGGCTCGAGAAGCAATGGTCCTTGTACACTCACTGTTCTCTTATTTTACTTCCTTTAAACCTTCCCAAATGTGCTACTTGTGTTCCACACCTCTTTGAATACACACCCTTTTGTGTTCTTTGCTCTATCAACTCGGTGCATTGATTCTCTTCACGAGGACATCCTTAACCTATGGGATTATTTTTGCCGCTGTCGTCCCCTACTTCCCAACATTAATCCAAAGTATCGGAATCATCAAGAAAGATTCCTCACACTAATATCGCCACCACCGGTGTCAGGACCAACGTGGGCCCTGTTTGAGTGAGACTTGCTTTCTATCCTCTGCTTCTCTCTGCTTTCCTGCTTGCCCCCATGCCTCCTATTGGATTAAGGGCACACAGACAGCAGGAAGAAGGGTCCCTCGTCTTTAACACCACAGCCTTCAGCACAGGGTTCCGTTGACGGGCTGTCAACCAGCTCAACTTTTTTCTTGACTTGTGGACCAACTAATCTTACAGGTGGGTTGAGGCCTTTAAGAGCAAAGGCAGCAGAAAGAAGAGTCTTGGTGACAATGACAGACAGGCTCCATATCTGCCCAAGGCAGCAAAAGCAGAAGCACTGGAGGGAGGCTCTGTGGGCTGTGTGGAGGCAGGATCCCAGGGAACCAGGCTAAGCTAATAAGTCCATCTGGCAGCTGCTTTGTTTCCTTGATCTTGTCCTAGCCCCAGATCCAGCTCGTTCCCCAGCCCCGGCCCCAGGCTCATAGGAGGAGCCTCTCCTATGCATAATAGTACCTTTTCTTTTTGCGTAAGCTCATCGCTTTTAGAAAATATCTCTTTTCACCATTTGTTCTAAACCTGAAGTTCCCTTGGGAGACATCAGTTATCATCTCTACACCTGATGTGGGAACTTCTCCTCAGCATTTCTGAAAAAAAAAAAAAAAAAACGTAACCTAGGCTCTGCTTGGACTCTTTACCCAGATGGTCTCCTACAAAGTCAGGTGGTTATCAGTAGCTCCTCCTTACTGGAGTGAACTTAGGATGGTCACTAAGGCTGAGGACTCTAGGTCATACTGTCTAAACATGAATCTGGATTTCATACTTTCCAAAAATATGATTTGGAGAACTAACACAAGTGTCCCGTGCCTCAATGTGCCTGTGTGTCACTTGGGATCTTTGAGGATTTTGAAGATTAAATGCTGTAATTGTGTATAAAATGTTGAGCACACTGCCTATAATATTTATCAGATATTAATTATTTTTTAACGTTTTTGTTATTTTTATTACTGTTCTGAGCTGAAAATTACTTCCAGGGCCCTCATGTCATACCACTCCAGGGGACACCATTCAATCTTTACTTTTTGCTTTCTGGAATCCCAGGAGCAAATGCTGAACCCCCTAGGTTTCACAGGACCAAAAGTTATCATTTTATGACTTTTGGCACGAAACAGAAGAATGCTTTGCACGTGTAGGTAACAGAGTCCTGTTTAGGATGTACGGTGTTTCCCCATGTTGGAAAGTAACTATCTTTCATGAGACATAGTTTTTTTTTATTTTGAAAGTAGAAAATGATCAGACTGATTTTTGCTAAATCCCTTAGCAAAAGAGTTGGATATTCTCAGAACGTGGGATGAAACACTACTCCTCTGAGACCAGGATAGAAGATTCTCACCCCAGTTTAAATTTCCTTTCCCCAAACAGGGATAGAAACCACGAGGAACGAAACACCAAGCCTGGCTAAGGCACGTGTACGGGTCACACAAACCCCTGGTTTGTGTCATTTTAATCAGTGATACCCCACAATTGCATGCATATTTTTCCTATAAAAAATAAAAGTTTTATTGTTTTGCTACACTAGGTCACCTTCCATGTGTCTTATATCTTTGGACTAATCAACTCCCATGTTTTATAAGAGAGGCAGAGACACAGGCAGAGGGAGAAGCAGGCCCCATGCAGGAATTATTGTAAAGTACAGTAATCATGGAAGTAATAGTTATTTTGATGCATTTCTCTACTTTAAATAATCTTTGTCTACCTAAAATCATTATGTTCAGAGAAAGTAGTCACTAAGATATCTATATTCCAAAACAGGATTTCTTTACAAGTTATCTCAACTCTATAAATGCTGCATATGTATGATTTCCTCTATATATTTAATATGTAGGATCTATTTATTTATATACCCATATACACCTGGAACTTTATAACTTTACATATAATGTATATATAACTTCTCTATTTATGTATCTAACTTATATGTTGTAGACAACTAAAGCTTAATTATACATAATATGTTATATACTTAAGCTTTGGTTTGCTTTTTCCATATCTGCACTTACTATTTTTTAGTATAATTATTTTGATTTCTTTCAGAGAAATGTCCGAAAGCATTAGTTTCTTCCCATATTTTTGTCATTTTACATGCTTCAAAGCTATTTGTTAGATGTAACTCTGATCAGAATGAATGTTTTCTTTATAATATCTTAAGAGTTCCTCTCTGTGTTGCTGCTAATACTCCTTCATAGTAAATTCTATTTTATTTCTTATTAATATTACCACATCAAACATTTCCTCTCTCCTTCCTTCCAGGCGTTATCTGTGTGTCTGTATGTTTAGATCAATTCCCTTATAAGCAGCAAATACTGGATTAAAAGATCCAATATGACATGTGCACTTAACCATTTACGTATTTTGTGGTCTAAATAGGTTTGGAAGTGTTTCTACCAAAATATTTGTATCTCCTGCTTTCTTCATTCATTTCTCTTGAATTTTTTCCTTCCTTTTCTAGTTAGATTGATAGAATTTAGTAATTTTTTCCTACAAATATTTTTCTCTGCTAGTTTGAATATACAGATAATGACTCTCCTTTAATGATTATCCTTTTCCCTTATTTTTTATTTATTTTTTTATTTTAAATATTTATTTATTTATTATTTTAGGAAGAGAAAGACAGTACATGAGTGGGGGGAGGGAAAGGGAAGAGGAAGATAATCTCAACCAGACTCTGTGCTAAGTGTAGAGACCATCATGGGGCTTGATCCCACAACCCTGACATCAAATGTTTAATGCCCTGAACCACCCAAGCATGCCTTTTTTTCCTTGTTTTCTTAAAAAATGTTTTATTATGCAATATTTGTAAACATCAATGAAAGTATAGAAAATACTAAGCCCATAGAACTCAAATTTTAATAAAACAAAATATTTTATACAAAAATAAAATAGTTTTATTTTTACTTCATCTTTTTAAAAATATATGTCTTAAAGATTTTATGTATTTGACAGAGAGAGAGAGGGAGCACAAGCTGGGGGAGAAGCAGAGAGAGAACGAGAAGCAGGCTCCCCACTGAGCAGAGAGCCCAATGAGGGGCTGCATCCCAGGATCCTGAGATCAAGACCTGAGCAGAAGGCAGATGCTTAACCAACTGAGCCACCCAGGTGCCCAAAAAATATTTTAAAATAAATCCCAAAGATCTTGATATTTCCCCCTAAACACATTTCTTCACTAACCACAATGGGCTGTCACGCTCTAAAGATTCAACAATTTTTCAAAAGCACCTGATACCTGGTCCATAGTCAAGTGTTCACCCACCCCATAAACGTCCTTTCCCATTTGGTTTATTTGAATCAAAATCCATGTTAGTTGATTGTTGTGTCTTCTAGATGTCTTTTATTTTATTTTTTAAAGATTTTATGTATTTATTCATGAAAGACAGAGAGAGAGAGAGAGAGAGGCAGAGACACAGGCAGAGGGGAGAAGTAGGCTCCGTGCTGGGAGCTTGGTGTGGGACTCGATCCTGGGACCCCAGGACCACATCTTGGGCCAAAGGCAGGCGCTAAACTGCTGAGCCACCCAGGGATCCCCTCTAGATGTCTTTTAATTTAGAATAGTTCTCTCACAGTCTCTTACCCTCCTCGTCTTTCCCCTTCCCCATTTCATATCTATCTGTCTCCCTAAATCTAAAACTCATGTTTAAAGGCTCCTGCTCTACTTGATGGGATGAGCACAGGGTGTTATACTATATGTTGGCAAATTGAATTTAAATTAAAAAATATAAAAAAATAAATTAAAAAAATAAATTAAAAAATAATAAACGAATAAATTAAGGCTTCTTCCCCGTGGAGACATCTAGAACAAAGTCTATCTGGCCAACTTAGCCATGTTCTGGTGAGACTGTGGTCATGCACCTGTTAAGCCCAGAGCTTCCCATAAAACTCCAGACAGTGCAGTGCATTCAGTTTTAAAGCAAATAGTCATCAAGTTAGCCTTACTTCAGCCCTGCTTTTAAAAACATCTTTACTGAGATACAATTTACAAACCACAACAATTCATCCATTTAGAGTGTACAATTGAATGGCTTTTAATATATTTACGGACATGTGCAACCATCATTAACAATCAGTTCTGAACATTTAAACACCTCATAAAGAAACTCTGCATCCTTTTTTTAGGTTCATGTATTTTGTTTTTAGGTTTTATTTAAATTCAACTTAGTTAACATATAGTGAATTATTAGTTTCAGGGATAGAATTTACTGATTCATCAGAAACTCTGTATCCTTTACCTCTCACCATCCCGTACCCAGTTGCCCCACACACATACTTCTGCCTCTAATCCAGTTTTTGTTTTACAGATTTCTCTATCCCAGATATTTTGTGTGAATGATATCATAGAGTTGGTGGCCTTTTTTTTTGGGGGGGGGGGTCTGGCTTCTTTCACATAGAACAATACTTGCAAGGTTCATCCATGCTGTGGTATGTATGAAGACTTCATTTCTTGTTACGTACAACTACATTCCATTGTTTAGGTATGTACACGTGTAGTTCACTCAGTTCTCCATCAGCAGACATCTGGATGGCCTCTGTGTTTTGGCTACCATGAGAAAGGCTGCCGTAAATATTCACGTACAAACTTTTGCGTGGACACATATTTTCATTTCTCTCGGATACATACCGAGGAATAGAATTGCTGGGTCATGTGACAACCCTCTGTTAAATCTTTTGAGGAGATGCCAGGCTGTTTTCCAAAGTGGCTGCATCACTTTACATTTCCACAAGTCGTGTGTGAGGGTTCTGGTTTACCTCCACCAGCAGCAGCATATGTGGTTACCTGGCCCTCTGATGCCAGCCATCCTAGGGAGTGTGACGTGGAATCTCACTGTGAGGTTGATTTGCAGTTCCCCAAGGATGATGATGCTGGGCATCATCCCATGTGCTTATTGGCCACTTGCATATCTTCTTTGAATAAGCACCTACCCAGATTCTTTTTTTTTTTTAATTTTATTCATTTATGATAGGCACACAGTGAGAGAGAGAGAGAGGCAGAGACACAGGCAGAGGGAGAAGCAGGCTCCATGCACCGGGAGCCTGACGTGGGATTCGATCCCGAGTCTCCAGGATCGCACCCTGGGCCAAAGGCAGACGCCAAACCGCTGCGCCACCCAGGGATCCCACCTACCCAGATTCTTTGTTCATTTTCCAATTGTATTATTTGCCTTTTTCTTACTGAGTTGTAAGAGTGCTTTGTATATGATAGATAGAAGTCCCTTACCAGATACATGGTTTGCAGATCATTTTTCTTATTCTGCGAGTTGTCCTTCACTCTCTTGGAGGTGAGTCCCACTTTCACACCTGCCTCTGCAAGTCCTCAGGTGCCCAAGCCCTGGCTGCCACTGCCGACTCCATTCCAGACCCATAGCCTAGTCATCAACTGCTTTAACTGGTATTTTCATCTTTTCTTTTTTCCTTTTCCTCGTGCTTTCCTGGACCTTTTAAAGCCTAGAGGAATTGAACACCAATAAAAAATAAATTTATTAAATAAATAAATAAATAAATAAATAAATAAATAAAGCCTAGAGGAACCCAGCTGGGAAGCTGAAGCCTTTGTTTTCTTCATCAGAGTCCCTGACTGACTTGCCCTGTAACGTTGGCAAGCTGTTTCACTTGGGTCTAAACTTCCAATTTTTTTGAAATTGCTTTCATAAAATGGCCAACTTTGATCTCTCTGTGAGTTTTCAGCTTAAATGTCATTTCCTCCAGAAGAGAGTGCATGTGTTTTATTATTAATTACCAGTTTTAATTAAGTAATTATAATTAAGTATAAATTAATTATGATGTTAATATCTATCTTCTCAATCTTTCCAACCATTAGCCTAAGGGCAGGAACTGGACTGATTCTGTTTTGCTCATCCTTTTATGTAGGTTGTTGCATGGCACCTGATACAGAGTTAGAGCTAAATAAACATGTGCTTGATGGACTGAATGGATGGGTGAATGGGTATCTATAGGGTGGTTGGAATAGAAACACTTGGGGATTTTTGTAGAAAGTTCTATAAAATTGCAAATTTTCTTATACTCAGTGTTTGATTCTCTATTCATAGTACATATTCAGGTTCATGATAATCCCTAATACCAACTAATAACTAAATCACCACATATCTCATATGCTAAGTTATAGGATTATTTCTCATATATTTTCATAGGTTTAAGGACATAACTAGCTTGAAACATAATAAAGAGGCAGTCCAATGTAAAGAGCAATCCTGTTTCCTGCCAGTGGTACAACTCCTGCACCATCACAGAAAACGGATGTCAAGGCCGCCAAGACTGAAACACGCAGACTTCGGGAACCCGAGCACCACGGCTGGCTCACCTCTCAAGTACACCCTCTGGCTCCTTACTCCTTTCCTCTGGGGGAGTAACTGGGAAGTATTTTTGCATAGTTACATTTTCCTGGATCTTGTTCTAAGGCCCAGAGCAATGATGAGAGATTTGGGGAAGAATAAAATAAATAAAAGTAAAAAAAAAAAAAAAAAAATATATATATATATATATATATATATATATACACATATAGCTATCAGTTACATGCCAGACAATTTGTCTGTGATGTACAGACCTTATCACTAATTCACAAAACAACCTTTAAGAAAGTATTTTTAGCAAATGGCGAAATTAAGACTCTAAGGGTTTGAGTTACTTTCTAAAGACCATGCAATTAATAAGTAACTGAATGACCTTGGATTTAAACCCGGATTTATGTTGTCATAAAAACATGCTTTCCTCTACTATGCCAGTGTTTCCCATGGTGATCCATAAACAACCAGTAGGTATAAAATACCATTCAAGTGTAAACAGCATGTGAAAAGCCATTTAATTTTCTTCTAAAATTTATTTCACAAATATTATTGTTCAGAAACAACTAAATACGTATCAAATTTACTGCGTTTATTATTTATTTATTTATTTATTTATTTATTTATTTATTTATTTATAGTAAAGCTCAAATTTGACAAAAAAATCCCATGTGTGGTATACAAATATCCAAGATTTGAAAATCACCGCACTAATGTCTATTCCAGTCTGGTGGCTTGCTGCATGCGGCTCCAGCAGAGAGTATGGTGGTCGAGTTGGCACTGAGAGCCGAGCAGCACTTGCCCCAGTTCTGTGTCCCATGCAGAAAAGCACTCAACGCCCAATATCTCATCGGTGGGGACTGCCGACCCCCAGGGCCACCCTAGGTTGGCCTCACACTTGGCCTGCCCTCCCCACCTTCATCGCAGTATCCCTGACCTCCTCAACTGCCTCCTCACGGCCTCCTTAATATCCTTGTTGCGCAAGCTGTAGATGAAGGGGTTGAGAAAAGGCGTGAGCACCGAGTAGATCACAGCCAGCGCACGGTCATAGTCCAGTGAGTAGCTCTTCTTCAGCCGCACATACATGAAGAGGATGCTCCCGTAGAAGATGAGAACCACGGTCAGGTGAGAGGCACAGGTGGAGAAGGCCTTTGTCTTGCCCGCAACTGAAGGAATCCTGAGTACTGTGCGGATGATCTGGACATAGGAGCTGAGGATCAACAGGAAGGTGGCCAGGATCTTGCAGGAGTTGATAACGAAGTCCACTAGGACATTGACAGATGTGTCTGTACAGGCCAAGCTCAGCACAGGAGGGAAATCACAAAAAATGTGCTGAATGTGATTGGGGCCACAGAAAGGGAGACGGGACACCAGAGAAATTTCAGCCACCGGCCCAGCCAGGCCTCCCAACCAACAGCCAATGGAAATCCGGGCACAGAGCGCCGGAGTCATGAGGGTGGGGTAGTGGAGAGGCTGGCAGATGGCTAAGTACCTGTCATAAGCCATGGCTGTGAGGAGGTAGCACTCAGCAGCCCCAAGAGAGTGAAAGAAATAGATTTGCAGAAGGCATCCGGAGAAGGAAATGGTCTTCTCCTCGCTGAGCAGGTTCGACAGCATCTTGGGGATGGTGGCCGCTGTGTAGCCGAGCTCCAGCAGCGAGAGCACGCTGACAAAGTGGTACATGGGCGTGTGGAGCCGGGGGTCCAGGCGCACCACCAGGAATATCAGCAGGTTTCCCAGGACGGTGGTGATGTAAATGAGAAGTAGCAAGACGAAGAGGTAAGCCTGCACCCCCTGGACATGAGGAAAGCCCAAGATGATGAACTCTGTCACCCAGCTCCAGTTCCCAGGGGTCCATGGCTCACCACTCATGTCCCTGGATGTGAGGCAGGGAAGGACAACGAAGAAAGTCGGACCACAGAAGGTGAGCAGGAACCCTCAGAGCACCTCTGTCCTCCCTCCACCACCTCCAGAGTAAAGTGCTCTCGGCAAGGGCTTTAAGAGGCCAGCGTTTCGATCCCTGCCGGCAGCCTCCTTCACAGGGTCTGCTCTTGTCACCAGTTCTCTGCTCTCACAGCCCAATTTTTGGCCCCTACCATCCCTTCTGTAACCCAGTTATCTTGCCTCGTGGAAACTAAGTAGGTTTTAGAAACCCAAGTGTTCTTCGGCTAAGGTTTATCTTATTATTTATCTATATTCCTTGTCTCGGGTATAAATGATCCTTTATAGTGATAAAGTATTGGTGGTGCACTGGACCAAGATTACATAATTTCAATGGTATATTTTTATTTTATTTTTTTATTTTTATTATTTTTTAAAAATATTTTATTTATTTATTCATGAGAGACACAGAGAGAGAGAGAGAGAGAGAGAGAGAGAGAGAGAGGCAGACACAGGCAGAGGGAGAAGCAGGCTCCATGCAGGGAGCCCGACGTGGGACTGGATCTCCACAGGTGTGGGTCTCCAGGATCACGCCCTGGGCTGAAAGCGGTGCTGAACCGCTGAGCCACCCGGGCTGCCCTCAATTGTATATTTTTATTTGTAATTTCCATTTATTTCCTTCTTCGACTTTCTGGATACCAAGAATCAGTCCTCCCCCCACTGGGCTCCTTCCCAAGTCCTGATGGAGACCTAGCTGTAGCAGCCTCCTCCTGGGGCACGGAGGTCAGAGTTTCAGCGTTTTGGACACTGGTGTGAACCTCAGTCAAGGCGAAGGGGGGTTGAGTAAATCTGAGAGTCACAGAAAACAAGGAGCCAGTCTATCTCTTTGCATTTCTATGCCAAACTGTGGCCCTCTTTCACTTCCTCTCTGCCTCCATTGACCTCGGGCACTTTTGAGATTTATTTTCTTCATAGATAGTAAATATTTAAGTCGTACTGTGAGGTCAAGGTAACAAAACTTCAGTGAACGTTTTCTGTGTTGGAGGCATTATTCTTAGCACAGGAGCTAAACAGTTATGTAATACAGAGGACCTGAAGTGAAGATGCAAATATTCTAATAGAGAAAATAGAGAAGCAACTGATTGCTCTCCAGCTGTGTATTGGAACATTCCCTCGTCAAAGAAACACGCTCCTATTTTCACTTATTAAACAATTAAAAAACAAGCACCCTCTCGCCTCCTCCATTCTTTTTCTTGACTCATTTCTCCCACGGCCC
Organism: Vulpes lagopus; assembly: GCF_018345385.1. Lineage (NCBI taxonomy): Eukaryota > Metazoa > Chordata > Mammalia > Carnivora > Canidae > Vulpes > Vulpes lagopus. The sequence goes on from NC_054834.1 coordinate 26,241,100, forward strand.
CTGGTCTGTTTCCTTTCCTGTTCCTGCAACAACACCCTCCCAAAGAGCTGCCTCCACTCATGGCCTCTGGTTCCTCCTGGTCCGTTTTCTCTTAAACCATTGCAGTCAGACCTTCACCACCTTCCAGCCCATCAAATCGCCCCTCCTCGCTCACACCAGTCATCCATGATTTGCTAAGCTGCCAGTTCCCGGCCCTTGGCTTGCCCGGCCCATCAGCCAACCCTGAGCGGGGTCTCTGTTCTGGCTCCTGACACGCTCTCCTCCTGGGTTCTCAGGGCACCAGCCTTCAGGTCCTTCCTACCCAAGGGGTCACTCCTCCTCAGCTGCCTTGTCGCTCTTTCTCTCTGTCCTGCTTCTAATTCACAGAGCTCAGTGCTGATTCTTCATTTTGCTTTGCTTTGTAAACTCACCCTTTGTCAATGCCGTCCCATGTCATGGCTGAAAACAAGCATACGTGTTGATGACCTTCTAAATCAATTCTCCCCGCTCCAGATGCATCCATTCAACTGTCTGGTCCCGCCTCCCTGGGGGCGTCTGTTGGCCATCTCAAACCCACTCTTGCGGGTGCCCCCAAGTGCCCCCTCTCCAACCTGGGCAGTCATGGTCTTGAGGCTCATGGACCCAAATCCTCCCTGTAGCCCTTGTTTCTGTCTTTCTCTCAAATCCAGGCTCTATTTTCACTGGGTTAGAGCCTTGACCTCCCTCAACTCCATCACTGCCATCACCTCCTAGCAGACTGTCCCTGTTTGTCTGTCTGTAGCCTGATCCCAACCCAGCAGCCACACTGGGCTTTTGATGCTAAGTCAAGTCCCTGCTCAAACCTCTTCAGTGACTTGACAGTCATAGTCTCTGCCGCAGCGGCTCCTTCTTCCTCGAACTGTTTCCCACTAAATTTCCACTCGGGTAGCTTCTCCATTCCTTCGGAGCCTTCGTGCAGAGCCCCTCCGCAGCCCCACCTGTGCCAGCCCCGGCCTCTATCACCCCCGTTGGCCTTTCCACAGGACACAGGGTGCCCTAACACATCGCGGGGGCCTTGCCTGTTGTTGCAGAGATCTGTCGTCTGGGGAAACGCGGGAACCGTGAGCTCTGTTCGCTCAGCCACTCAGGTCTCCCGCGTGCCCACAGCTCCACAGTGACTGGAGCATGATAACGAGTCAATAACTATTTGCTAAGTGAATAAGAAAATTGGGTAGGATAACGGCTTCTTTGCTCAAGCAGGAGGAGCCTGGAAGCGGAGGGCAGGACCTCCTCACAGAAGACATCATTTTTATTTTACGTATTAAAGGAAGTGTCAGAATTTGCCAGGTGGGAAAAAAAAAGAAAGAAAGAAGAAGAAAGAAAGAAAGAAAGAAAGAAAGAAAGAAAGAAAGAAAGAAAGAAGAAAGAAAGAAAGAAAGAAAGAAAGAAAGAAGAAAGAAAGAAAGAAAGAAAGAAAGAAAGAAAGAAAGAAAGAAAGAAGAAAGAAAGAAAGAAAGAAAGAAAGAAAGAAAGAAAGAAAGAAAGAAAGAAAGAAAAGATATTCCAGGCACAAGGAAACATGCATAAAGGCAAAGCAGTACAAAGACCTCCAGGGTCCTCTCTGCCCAGGGGCTTCTCTTCTTCCCCTGCCGAGGCCTCTCATGGCTTCCAGGTCCGCCCTGGACTCTGCTCACTCCTGGCTGCACTGTCATCTGAACCCAGACCCCAGAACCTGGTCTTATACCAAAAGTTTTCTTGGTCTGAAGATAGGATGTTTCTCTCCTAAGATGCCAGGTGGCCACTTCTGGGCAGGATCCATGAGTGCTCTTGCTTCAGCAAGACCTTAATAACCATCTTAATATTAGCTACTTCCCGCTTGCCTTACTCTCTTCACTTCAAATCCGTGTCTATCAATTGTCCACCTCTGCCTTCTACCTCCTTCGAATCGTAGGTGCAGACATGCCTCCTGTAAAAGATTATCTCAACATTTCTATCCAACTCAGATCCTGTTTATTCTAAGATGCTTTACATCCCTTCCCCTCTCGGTATGAATATAAAGCTGAATTCCCGGGGCTGCCGCTCCATCTGCAGTCACAGATGCGTGGTCCGGGGACCTTGACTAAACTTCCAGATGTACGGGGGCCTGGCCTCAAGGTTTAACATTGGACGGCAATGTCTTACCCTTTCCTTCCCCAGAGGGTAGGGCTCCCACAGGACTCCAAAGACCTCGTCTCAAGCTATAGAGTAGCCCCTCTTATCCACCTGCAGTCAACTGGAGTCTGGAAGCAGACGACCCTCCTTGTGACATATCATCTGAAGGTCAGGAGTAGCCTCGCGCTGTGTCACAGTGCCTGCACCATCCGCCTCCTTCGTCTCATCCTGGAGGCATTTTATCATCTCACATCATTAAAGGAAGGGTTTGAGTGCAATACAGTGAGATATTTTGAGAGAGAGAAAAACTACATTCACATAACTTTTATTACAGCATATTGTTATAATTATTTTGTTATTATTAGTTATTTTTGGTAATTGTCACTAGTTTATAATTAAGAATTTAACTCTAATTTACAAAGTAAACTTTATCATCAGTATGTATGTATAGGACAAAACATAGTATATGTAGGGTTTGGTATTATCCATGGTTTCAGGAATGACTGGGCATCATGGAGCGCATTCCCTACAGACAAGGGGGCTACCGTACATTGCTTCTCTGCTCACTGATGTCCTGCTGGCCCTTGTTCCCTGGATTCTCTACCTGGCACATCAAAAGCAGTGTGGCCAGGTCAAGCATTATTTCCCCCCTGAAACTAGTTCTCCGCACCCTCTCTGTTCCCCAGGTCATAATTCTCAGAGATTCTGGCCACTACACTCCCCCCACTCAGGGTCAAAAGGAAATTACTGATGGTTTTCCCCTCACATTGTCCATTTTTTTACTTCATTTTCTTTTACTATTTCTAATTACTATTGTAATTCATTTTCCAACACTGACAGACATTGAATCAGTGTTGGAAGAAACTTTAGGAAATATCAATTCTCTTTGTACTCCCATAATCTTGGGTTTCATTGGATCATTAACAATATTGTAAAAGTAATAGATATCCCCATCAATTCATAAAAATAAAAGATCTTTTAAAGCCACCACCAAAATAGAAAAGGAAAGAAAAGGAAAGGAAAGAAAAGAAAAAGAAAGAAAGAAAGAAAGAAAGAAAGAAAGAAAGAAAGAAAGAAAGAAGAAAGAAAGAAAGAAAGAAGAAAGAAAGAAAGAAAGAAAGAAAGAAAGAAAGAAAGAAAGAAAGAAAAGAAAGGAAGAAAGAAAGAAAGAAAGAAAGAAAGAAAGAAAGAAAGAAAGAAAGAAAAGAAAGGAAGAAAGAAAAGGAAAGGAAAGGAAAGGAAAGGAAAGGAAAGGAAAGGAAAGGAAAGGAAAGGAAAGGAAAAGAATTTCCTGAGTTTTACCTACTATCCCTGGTTCTTCTTTGTGGAAAATCCCTGTGGTTCTGGTCCAGATTCATGCTTTAAACACTGTTTTCATCATCATAGAAATGTCACTGCTTGCCAGTCTCTGTGTTTAGTCCTGACCCTTCTGTTTGAAATGTACCCTCCTGAGAACACACTTCCTCCTAAGTCTGTCTATAGACATCCAACAATTTGGGGACTCAAGTCCCTACTTTCTTTCCTTGACCACCCATGGTGAACACCAATCTTTCCCATGTCTGAATTCTCAATAGTCCTTCTCCACGTTGCTTCCAACTCTACCCTGTCATGGTGCTACAATATTTTCCTTTCATATGTCTTATCATTCCAAAGCAACTTTCTGTGAGGTTTTTGAAATTAAAGAAATCTCACTTTATGCCCCACCTCCCATAGTACTTGGTCCAGTGTTGGATGCCTCACAGTTGTGAATAGAAAATGAAAAAAAAATGATGATAATCAGGATGACTAGTCCAGATCCTTAGCTCACCAACTACTCATCTCCTCCCATTGATCTCCTGATATTGGAATCAGGGCTCTTCTAAAAAATAATGCATGTATAAATTAACATTTATCTCACTTGAGTCCTTTGCAACCATATTGCATTCCCTTTACTCAAGAACACTTTCAAAACAATTTTTTTTAAATGTATTTTCTAGTTCCCACAATTGCATTATCCATATTGCCTAATTATTTAGGAATAGAACTGAAGAGCTGGGTTAGGAGGGGATGCAATTTTAGATCATTTCGTTCTGTATCTTTCTTGTGCAAAAGAAGAAAACTAGGACCCAGATGGGATATCACACTAGTGATCTTGCTCAGGATCACACTAATTAAAACATAGCCTGTTTATTCGTCCTGAACCCAGACTCTATGATAGCTTTAGAACAGCAGAATATTTTTGTGTTTTATTTTAAATATTTTTGAGTTCTGAATGATATGCCTGTGGGACCTAATTATTCTATACTCTCCCTATTTCTGAATGCTCAGTTTCTTCCCAATACTCCAACCAGAAAGAAATAAGAAGGTAAAAGGACCTGAGTGACAATGTCCTTACCTAGTGCTCGATGGTGGGGAAGGCTCTGCGGAGCTTATAGTGAGGAATCCAAGCACCGATCAGAGTCTGGAGCTGGAAGCGACTCTCTGATCACTTCTCCCCTCTCATTTACAGTCACATTGGGCACTTCTGGGGCTGGAAGGGAGTGCAGCACTTTGAAGGGCCTGTGGGAATTCATCGCACCATAGCAGACTCCTCTCCCGTGGCCTGTGGCCTTGATAGGTCCTCATAGAGGCAGAAGCCCCTGGGCTTTTGGAGCAGCCCTCCTGGGGTTGCCAAAGTGCTCTCTCAGGGAGGGAACCAAGGCACAGGAAGTTCATCAACCAGTGGTCCTTCATCACCTGTGAGTTCACTTCAACCATAGTAACTATCTGCCCTGGTTGAGATAGAACATCTCTCAGGGCAATGATTTTTTTTTTCAACACAATACAATAATTGAGGTAGGAGCCTGAGTTTCAGATGGGTTCCTGTGTTGTGGGACCTGTGATAAAGCATATACCTTCCAATGATACTAGCGTTTTCTAAAACGTGACTGGCCTCTTGGACCCTGTCTGAGGACAGGGACAGACCAAGGGCACAACACTGTCAATACGGACTCCTAATCCTGCCTGTTGCTCCTACATACAGTGGCTTTATCTTCTCTTACACACAAGAGCCACCCCTTTACTCTTCTGTTATCTTGAAAAGATACCTGAAAAGAGCCCTGCCTCAGGATCTTGGACTTAAATCTCAGTTGTTCTTCCAACCATTTATGGGACATTGGCTACCCAACGGAGTGTTTTGATTTCCTGGATTTCATATGGAGAGGATACTACTTGCCTCATAAGACTCCTCACACCCACTGAGGTGACCTGATCAAAAGACGGACAATAACAAGTGGAGGGAAGGATACAGAAAATAGGACCTCAGTACTGCTGATGAGAATGTAAAATGGTGCAGTCACTTTGGAAAACAGTTTAACAGTTTCTCAAATTTTAAACATACCATCACCAAACAACCCAACGATTCTACTCCTAGGAATGTCTACCCGAGAGAATGGAAGTAGAACTCGTACATGGACTCACTGTTCATAGTAGTCAAAAAGTGGAAAGGATCTAAATGTCCATCAATGGTTCCTGGATAAATAGAATATGGTATATCCCTCTATCCAATGGAATATTATTTAGCATTAAATGGAAACATTCAACATAAGTATCGATGTGGTTGGATTAAAATCTATGTTACAGTATGAACGAACTTTAAAAACATGCTAAGTGACAGAAATTAGTTGAAAAATAACTGCATATAGTATGATTCCATTTATGTTCAATGGTCAGAATAGGCAAATATCTAGGGATAAGGGATTGGGGAAAGATACGATGATGCAAATATTCTAAAAGTGGATTGTGGTGAGAGTTGCACAACTCTGTAAATATACTAAAAGTCATTGAGTTACACAGTTTAATAGGGAAGTGTATGGCATGCGAATTATATCACAATAAAAAATAAACATTTTTAAAAAGGTGAAATAAAGACATTTTCAGAAAAAGAGAAATTATTGCCAGACATGCATTACAAGAAATGTTAAAGAAAATTCTTCAGGTAGAAGAAAAATAATACTATATAGAAATTTCAAACTACACAAAGAAATGAAGAATGTAAGAAATGGCATAAAGTATATAAATACCATGAAATTGTGGTATATCCTACAATAGCCATGAAAGGAAAAGAACTACGACAAAATAAGATAGTAGAGGTTAATTTCATAAACATAATGTTGAAGGAAGCAGAAACAATCAATCTATATAAAATACCAAAACACATAAAATCCACCCACAGTGTTATATGTCAGGTTGCTGGTCACATGTGGGGCAGGAGATGGGTTGTGTTGGATTTAAGGGATCATGGGGAAAATTTTGGAGATGTTTCCAACATCTTGTTCTGAATGCTCTTTACATAAAGGTTTAACCTGTGAAAGTTCACTGAGTTGCACATCACTGAGTTTTTGTATGGATATTTCAGTATCTTCTAAGATCGAGAGTTACCCTCTAGCTTACACATTTTCAATTCTTTGCCGAATTGTAGGTTCTGTGTAATAAAGGGTTGTGATTCCAAAAATAATAGCTACACAAAGTGCATAAATTAGAATGAAGTAGAATAAAACAAATCATATAGAGGGTGCAAATCATATGGAGGGTGCAAAATAAAAAGGGAAAAAAGACAAAAGACAGGTAAATGCTCCCTTCTATAATTTCTGAATGCTTTGCTGTTTTCCATGGAAATTCCAGTTCTGCTACAATTAAAGAAAGTATGGAGGAGAGGGATGAGAGAAGAGGAATATGTTGCCTTTCTCAGAAGTAGAGAGTAGGAAGACATAGTGTGAAAGCTTTCTTCTCTCTGTATATGTCTAAGGACCCTATGGATAAATAATAGTTGTAATATTCAGTAATATAGAGATAAAAATGGATGCAGAAATAGAAAAGAAGAGAAATTAAAATATAGGTAAAGAAATAGTGATGCAGTCTCATCCATAAAGGAGAGTCATGATTTTTCCTCCCTCTTTGTTCCGTGGAAGTTGTGAAAGTTATATATATATAATATATATAACATATATATTAATTATATATAAATATATATAAATTATATAAAAAATGTACATACATACATATATATGGAACTTTTATGACTTCATATTCATATGCTGTACACAAGTAAGATAATTTTTAATGTTCAATTAATCTGCATTGCTAAGAAAAGTCTTATGTTTGAAATAATTGCTTGAATACCTAGAAAATTTAAGAAATGAATGAGGAATCTTGAAAGACTGGGAAATTTGTGACTCAGAAAAAACTCTTATTTTTGTGACAAAAGGCCAGCCTTGGAATTCAGGACCCCAAAAAGACATCTAAGAAAGTAGAGTTAAATGGGGTCCTAGAACCATACAATGCTAGCAATAAACATCTCCTAAAGATTGCTTACCTGCCCACCACAGTCTGCGAATAAAGCAATATAGATCAAGAAAAGATAACTGAGAGTCGCACACAGTTGGTGATTAATAAGGGCTGGTTGTCAGTATTATCCAGAGAGATTTAAATGGCAGAGGTAGGACAAGTTGAGGCTGGCTGTGTCGGAGACAGGAGTGAGTTCAAAGCACTTTAAAAAGAGTGGACTACAGTAGTGATTAGAGTAGGGATCAATGTGTTAGTGAAAGGAGTGGTTCAGATTCATCCTATTTTACATTCTTGACATTTTTATTGATACTCAGCAAGTTTAGACACTTTTGAGATTCTGGACATATAACAAGTAACAAAACTGACGTGATTTCAGACGAAATGTAGTCTATAGACTTGTAGGAAACAACAACAAATGATATCTATACTGATGCCAGTTACCTATCTATATATTTGCAAATTAGTTGCCATACATATTTAGAAGGAAACAGACATAATTTAAAAGGGGAAAAATGAGTAAAATATGTTAGGCAACATACATTAGGTGATAACATACATCATCCTCTTGAAGATAATGTCACTTGAATGTGGCATTTGAACAAATACTCACACAATGAGGAGTGAACCAAACGAAGTGTTGTGGCGGGAGGAACGGCGCAAAGTTCTTGGAGCCACACAAATCTTCATGTATTTGAATAACTCAAAGAGTTCTGGTGTGGGTAGGAAATTTAAAGCCATAAGAATAACTCAAGGAGGGGATCCCTGGGTGGCTCAGCAGTTTGGTGCCTGCCTTTGGCTCAGGGTGTGATCCTGGAGACCCAGGATCAAGTCCCACATCGGGCTCCCTGCATGGAGCCTGCTTCTCCCTCTGCCTGTGTCTCTGCCTCTCTCTCTCTCTCTCTCATGAATAAATAAAATCTTTTTTAAAAAAAGAATAACTCAAGGATCTAGTAAGGTAGGATAAAAAAAAGATAGAAAGATGGATTTGAAGAATAAGAAGAAAATGAAGAGCTAATGATGCAATCAGAGCTAAGAGACAAACTTTTTTAGGGAGTAAGAAGTGGTCACATGTATCAAGAGTTTAAGAAAAAGGAAAGACAAGAAGAGCCTAATGGATTCAACATGGAGATCATTAATGATCTTGGCAAAATATTGTTTGGAGGGTCTGAGCCAAAGCCAGTTGCAATGGGTTGTAAAGTGAAGAGAAGAGAGATTGTGTCATTAATCATTTTGAGAACTTTGACTGGAAATGAGAGCAAAGAGAAATAGACTTCTAGCTAGCTGAGGATGCATGCCAAGTAAATATGCGTGTTTGTTAAGAAGGGAGATTCTAAAGCATTCTTAAATGCTGAATGCACGGATCAAGTAAAAAATGGAAAACCATAAAGATACAGGAAATAAAAGAAAAACATAAATTATGTCTTTGGGAAGGCAAGGGGAGATGAGATCCATAGCATGTGTAATAATGGGAAGATTACTCAAGGTCAGGACGAAGGTACAGAGAACTTTCATGAGGCCAGCATTGAAGCGGAGAAAGGATCTTGGTGGAGAGTCAGTGGTGAGTAGGACTAGCTCTCCCCCCTTTCCGGAAGACGGTCCTCTTGATGGCCTTAATGAGTTCCTTGTTACGAAGGCTGTAGATAATTGGGTTGACCAGTGGCGTCAGTACAGAGTAGACTACAGCAAGTGTTCGGTCAAGGGTCAGGGAATAGCTCTTCTTTAGGCGCACATACATGAAGATGATGCTCCCAAAGAAGATGAGAACCACAGTGAGATGCGAGGCACATGTAGAGAAGGCCTTCCTTCTCCCTGCTGCTGTTTTTATCTTCAGTACAGCACCAATGATTCTTCCATAAGAAACCATAATAAAGAGAAAGGTGATTAGGATGATGAAGGCATTGATGGCAAAGTCCACAAGGACATTAGTGGATGTGTCCTTGCAGGCCAGGCTCAGCAGAGGCGGAAAGTCACAGAAGATGTGTTGAATTTCATTGTAGCCACAGAAGGGGAGCCGGGAGACCAGGATGACTTCGGAAATGGGACACAGGAAGCCACAAGTCCAACAGCCAGCAGCCATCTTGCTACAGAGGGTTGGCGTCATAATTGCAGGGTAGTGGAGGGGCCGGCAGATGGCCAGATACCGGTCATAGGCCATGGCTGTAAGAAGGTAGCATTCAGAGGCCCCTAGGGAGTGGAAGAAGTAGGTCTGAAGGAGGCATCCTGCAAAAGAAATGGTCTTCTTCTCACTGAGAAGATTGGCCAGCATCTTGGGGATGGTGGTGGCTGTGTACCACAGCTCCAAGAAGGAGAGTACACTGACAAAGTGGTACATGGGTGTGTGCAGGGCTGCATCCAGTCGTATGACTAAGAAGATGAGCATGTTGCCGCAGATAGTGAACAGGTATGCCAACAGCAGCAGGACAAAAAGCCAGCCTCTGATGTGTCCCACTTTGGGGAAACCAAGGAGCACGAACTCGACCAGGCTCGAGCGGTTGTGCTGTTCCATGGGAGGCCGAGGTGGGAAGGGAGGGAGAGAAAACTGGGTGGAGGTGACTGCCAAACCCAACTCAACACTTCCTTTGTCTTGACGGTTTGTTTGACTGGAAGGCAGTATTTTATTATATGACTGCTGCCACGGGGAATACCGCTCTACGGGTAACAGCAGCTAATGCTCACCAAGCACTGAGCACTTTTGTGAGTGTTTTCTATTTTACGTAATTTTTACATGAGCAACAAGTGCCATCGCGATACCCATTTTACAGACAAGAAAGTTCAAGAATAGAGAGGATGGTGAGACTATGACCTCTTCTGTTTATTACGAACACCATGTCACAGAAACAAGATTAGAATCCATGGCCTCCATGCTGTCTACACTATGGGCCCTTCCCCAAACATTCTAACCCTCTTCCCCCAGGATCTAGTGTTTTCCTTCAGTCAGATTCAAAAGGTGAGCTTCGTATATGAGATGAGTACAAGGGGGAAGTCTTACTGCTCTGTTCACAGGTACGAATACTTCTTGAAGACACCTGTGTCGGGCAAAAGGAGCAGACCTCCGGCAAGGTGCAGCCCCTCCACCCAGAAAGCTGACGGCCTCCCCGGGGAAGCAGCACACCAGCTCATCATCTTGGTCTTGCCCGAGAAGGGCCCAGCCCCACGGAGGGCTGAGGAAGACGCTTGTTTCTCAGACCAGGGTCACTTCTCAGGAGCTTCTCAGAGGAGGAGGCTCCCGAACTGAATGTTCCAGTTCGTTAGCTAAAAGAAGAAAATCAACATTTCAGACAAAATGCACGTGAGCAGGCACCCAGCAGGAAGCAGCCGGCCTTAGGGAAGTGCATGTTCCCCTCTGTGGTGACACCACTGGGAAGTTCGCCCAGTGACTTGGGACCTTACCCCCTTGGGATGAATGTTCACTAGACGGAGGGCATGGTCAGACGTAGTTTCTGGAACATCACTGATGGTTAATCATTCTAACCTCCAGCTCAGAGACAAAGGGGTCAGTTTGCCTTGTGGGTGCTGCTGGTGGAAAGATAACTGGGGTGGTTCACAACTCAGAAAGACCCCATCAAGGGGCAAGAAGCGCACATCCTGCATGTTCAGGAAATTGACCATCGATTGACGTGGGGAACACATGGCTGGCTTGGTGGAATTTTGTGCCAAAGAAAGTGTTGCATGTTCTGATTGTTTTTGAGCACAGTGTGATGCAAATGCAAAAAGAGAGAGAAAGAGAGAGAGAGAGAGAGAGAGAGAGAGAGAGAGATCACCAACAGAAAATGTCACAAGCACTGTGACTACGAATACATAAAAATGGTAGCCGGTGACAGCCCCACCGTATCCTGCGTACGTCACAGTGCGTCTGGAGAGGGCTTCCAAATTTTAGTTTCCAGACAATCTGCCCTTACTTATTTTGTGATCCTAATAGTTGGTATGGTGGCCTTCACATGCAACGTTATTCAATGAAACCAATTTTTTAATCAAACTAATTAATTTGTTAACCCGCAGAGCCCCCCACCCCCCAACACTGTGTTCCCCTTGGCTCCTACCACCCACCCAACCCCAGCATCACTCTCGAACCCATTTAACATATGCTGGGTTGATTCAAAGCCTAATGTGTAAGGGGCTCTTTTCGAACCTCTTGCATCTACAGGGGCTGCGCCTTTAGCTCTCTAATGATAAAAGATAAATAACATTAAAATAGAAATCTCTGCCTCATTGCATTTCTGGCATCTGTGCCCCTCTTAGCCATTTGCTTGGCGCATGCCCCTCTCTTTTTTCCCCTCATCTGGCAACTGCTTCTCATCCTTCAAAATCAGGTCAAATGTCAGCTCTTCTGGAAGCCTTTCCTGACTCCCTTGGAAAAAGTTCCTGATTCCTTCTACCAGGGTTTCAGAGCCCACTTAGCAAACTGCATTTCCTTTGAAACCAGTCTGTCGCCCCCAGAAACCGGCAAGATCGTTGGGTGTAAATACAGCATTTTGGTAACAGAGGTACGTCCCCGCCATTGCCCAGGACAGCAAGCACAGGCCTGTGAGCTCAGCTAATGCTTTTTGGACGTGCTTGACATTTTTTGTAGCCTGAATTTAAGTTGTATTTTTTAGTTTCACCTGAACACACCCTTCTGGTGGTGACCTTGGCATCTCGAGCTCAGTGTCCCTAAAGGAACTCAGCCGGGCAAATTTTGTCTTGTGTCCCTTCCCCCCTGATCCTGTTAAAGAACCCATTGCTCTTACCCACCCAGAGAAATTCAGCTCAACTAATATTTTTGATCATCCTTGGTGTGGAGCAATTGTAACTGATGATCTTTTACCTTTCTACCAGTTAACTTTTCTGAAGCCAACTGTCAAGGCAAACGTGGAATGATTCCAGAAGCATCCGTCCTCTAGATCTAAAATTCTAACGTCAGCAAGTGTCTTTAACCCCCCAGTTAGGGAGCCTGCATACAGCCCTCTCTAGGTCAAGTCTTTTCAAATCCAGCTGCTCCCAGGACGATACACCTCATTAGATCTTTGTAGTCACCGTTCCCATGTCATGAGTGACTTTCTCGGAAGACCCTGCTATCTGCCCTCATGCCAGCACAGAGCCAGCCTGTGGCAGCACCCAGGGCAGCTTCCTGTCTCTCAACATTTTCAAAGCAGGTGTAAGCACAATTAGTCACCCTCTGGGTTGTAGAGTGAATTTAAGTATCAAATGGGGAGGATGATGGGCAGGATGGCCTTCCCAGTCCCTTCCAATCTAGGATTGGATTGGGATTCGTCGTCTAGGATTCTCAAAACCAGACCCTCCAAGTCCTTATTTAAGTCATCTTTCCACTAAGCCAACTCTGCAATTTCAAAATATTAGCTCTTTTCAGATCTCTTGTTATCAGTCCCACCTTTCAGAGCCCCAACCTGCACGGCTGGCGTGGCCCTCGGATCACCTACCAGCAGCTGCATGTCGCCTGCATCTGCTTCCGTGTTGCTGGGCTCAGACATACATGGGAGACCAAGGCTGGATCTAGGAGCCTTTTCTCCTCTTCAGAGAGTCCTGTCCCCCTGGGGCAGGGTCCCCTGAGCCAACTCTGAGTGCTTCAGGCCATGAGGGGACGCAGACAAGAGAGACCACCAGCCCCAGGGGCAGGTGAGCATCAGGGCCAGCCTCCAGGGAGGCCTCCTGGATGGATGCCACGTCGCCCTCCACCACATGGGCTCTAAGCAGCTCTCCCAAATGCTCCCTGTCTCATGACCCCTTCCACATCCCCCTGTCTCCCCATCGCCACTGACGTCTTTTTTTTTTTCACTTAATATATCACTTTTATTAAAGACAAAGCTGATTTCTAGCATCTCAGAGTATTCTGGCATAGTCCTTTTATTTATTTATTTATTTATTTATTTATTTATTTATTTATTTATTTATTTTATCTCGTTATGGCTTTACATCTCTCATTTCTTTTTTCTTTTCTTTTTTAATAATAAATGTATTTTTTCTTAACACAGACTCTTGGACTCTGGCTCTGAAAACATGCCCCCCTCTTCCCACAACCACACACACCCTTGCATTTCCTATCTGGCCTCACAAGTCCTAAGGGACTTTGTATTTCCCCACATCTTTCCAACTAATTACTTCCCCTGATCATGTGCTGGATCCAGCCCTGCATGGCTTTTCCTTTAGGAAGCCTCTCTAACTCAAGCTACCCATTCTGGGGGTTGGGGGGTGGGGAAGTATGGGTCTTGGAGCTTCAGAAACCTTCATGTCAACCTCAGCTCTGATAAAATATCGGTTTACTGAACCTCTGCTAGGTCACATGTACCTGTCCAAGTGCAACGCGTGCACCAATAGGATCCTCACAGTTGCTCTGTGAGGGTAACACAGTTGTTATTCCCATTTCACATTTGGGGAAACCAAGGCACAGAGAGTTTAATGATGTGGCCCAGGTCACACAACTGGCAATGTCCCTGCTCAGACTCCTGAACTGTGCTCATCACTTCTAAGCTCAGAAATGTTGGTAGCAGTTGAAGCTACATCGCCAAGGTCTCAAGTGCAGCCTGTTTCAAGGCCTGTACTCCTGAGCCCAGGTCATTGCCAGGCACCCTTTGGCAATCACGTGTGTCTTTGAGTCTAAGTCGTCCCTGGATAAACATGTGTGGTGAGGGTTAAGTGAGATGAACACAGAAGGTGACCGCATTCGTTCTCAAATGTGTCTATATACCTTCCTGCTTCCTGTAGTAGATTTAAACTCCTCAAAATAACTATGTAGCCACATCCAAATTACTTATCTTACAGTCTTAGTTTCTTCATCCTTAGAGAGAGACTATTTAGGGCCTGGTAATGCCTTCCAGCTGAAGAATGGACCACTGGCTGACCACAATGAGGGGGTCACACTCTCAACACAATGAGGGGGTCAACCCTCAACACAGGGTTCCAGTAAGGGGGTGTTAGAGCCGATTTTTAAAGGATTCATGGATTCCTGTTGGGTGGTCTGAGCAAGGGAGCACGGCTTGGTCTGAATTGGATTCTGCCAGTTACTTCCTGGAGAGATCTCTATAATTGGGCATCTTAATGAGTCCCACCCAGCAGGTAGGTGAAAGCTGTGATTGATAAAGGAGCAACAGTCACTCATATTTGCCAGGAGACTGAGGTTCTTCTTTTATGTTTTGTACAGTGATCTCGTTTTTGTACATGCTTACACATGATTATTAAGTGACGTTTTCCCTTTTTTTCTAATGTTATCTGATCCCAGAGGGACCTAGTCTGATGTTGGCATCCTGGTGACAACACCATTGCTGGCTTTGAATGTCTTTCTCTTTCTCAAGCAAAATACATAAAAGATGGAATATAAAATCTAGTTCATACACAGTGATCCATACACTTTTTCTTCCCCCTTCCCTGTTATTATAGTATTTTCCTTTCTAGTGTTTCCTACATTAATTTATAATTTCCCCATTGAGGAGTTGACTGTATTACACAATAAAAGGACCTATCTGTATCGTTAAAATTTTAGTTTCCTTGAGTGAAACCCACATCCGTGTCACTCCCACGCATCGGTCATGAAGCAACCTTCTGGGCTCCATGTGACTCTAGTTTCATAAATACTGGAACACAGCTTTCATGTCCTGCCTCGATTACCTTTCCTTCCAGCCTAAGACCTGCCAACTGAGCTATGGGGATGTTGAAGTCTCTCAACGTACCACTTGATCTTTCTCAGATTGGCTTGGGCTTGTTGCTGTCCTTCTTACTGAAAATAGTAACAAAACTACCAGGATTTAATATAAAAATAGGAATCAGTGACATCCCCTAAGTGTTTGAATCACACTCCACTCTGCTTAGCATACTCCACAACAAAATCCTGTCATTGTGTCCATCTGTCTGGGCTCCCCTCCACCAACATAGGGCCTCCTAATTCCTTGGTCTTCACCTTAACCTCTCTTCTTCGAAGACGTCCTACCTGCACACATTCCATAAGCACCCCACCTTCCAACCTTTATTCTGCTCACCACAGCCTGGCGATTTTTTTCCTAGCAATCATTTATATGCTTATTTCTCTCTTTTTACCAGTAAAGGATGAAGTCAGTGAAGACAAAGACCAAGTTTGCTTAACACCATCGTGCAGTGCTTGGCATTTTTCTTTTTGTGTAAAGTAGATATTCAGTAACAATTTGTTTTGTGAATTAAGAAAAGGCCTTCCCTAGGCAAGGGATACAAAAGCAAAACTGAACTATTAGGATTTAATCAAGATAAAAAGCTTCTGCACAGCAAGAGAATCGGTCAATAAAACTGCAAGACAGCCTACAGAATGGGAGAAGATATTTGCAAATGACCTATCAGATCAAGGGCTAGCATCCAAGATCTATGAAGAACTTATTAAACTCAACAGCAGAGAAACGAACAATCCAGTCATGAAATGGGCAAAAGACAAGAACAGAAATCTCACAGAGGAAGACATAGACATGGCCAACAAGCACATGAGAAAGTGCTCTGCATCACTGGCCATCAGGGAAATACAGATCAAAACCACAATGAGATACCACCTCACACCAGTGAGAATGGGGAAAATTAACAAGGCAGGAAACAACACATGTTGGAGAGGATGTGGAGAAAGGGAAACCCTCCTGCTCTGTTGGTGGGAATGTGAACTGGTACAGCCACTCTGGAAAACTGTGTGGAGGTTCCTCAAAGAGTTAAAAATAGATCTGCCCTATGACCCAGCAATTGCACTGCTGGGGATTTACCCCAAAGATAGAGATGCAGTGAAACACCGGGACACCTGCACCCCGATGTTCACAGCATCAATGTCCACAATAGCCAAACTGTGGAAGGAGACTCGGTGTCCATCGGCAGATGAAGAGATAAAGAAGCTGTGGTCTATGTACACAATGGAATATTCCTCAGCCATTAGAAATGACAAATACCCACCATTTGCTTCGATGTGGATGGAACTGGAGGGTATTATGCTCAGTGAAATAAGTCAATCGGAGAAGGACAAACATCTTATGGTCTCATTCATTTGGGGAATATAAAAAATAGTGAAAGGGAATAAAGGGGAAAGGAGAGAAAATGAGTGGGAGATATCAGAGAGGGAGACAGAACATGGGAGACTCCTAACTCTGGGAAATGAACAAGGGGTAGTGGAAAGGGAGGTGAGCAGGGGGTTAGGGTGACTGGGTGATGGGCACTGAGGGGGGCACTTGACGGGATGAGCACTGGGTGTTACGCTATATGTTGGCAAATTGAACTCCAATAAAAAAAAAAGATTCAGGGGATCCCTGGGTGGCACAGTAGTTTGGCGCTTGCCTTTGGCCCAGGGCGCGATCCTGGAGACCCGGGATCGAATCCCACATCAGGCTCCCGCTGCATGGAGCCTGTTTCTCCCTCTGCCTGTGTCTCTGCCTCTCTCTCTGTCTGTGACTATCATAAATAAAAAAAAAAAGATTCATACAAAAAAAAGGGATTTTTAAAGACAAAGGGGATGTGCGTGTGTTATTGACAAAGAATTCTGATCGGTGTTGGCAGCAGGAAGCTAGCCTTGGCTGAACACCTTGGTGGTGAGAGCTCTCACCCAGTAAAGCCTGTTCCTCAGGCTGCAGAGGTCCCTGCGGAGTCCTTGACACACTCGAGGTTTGACCCAGCTCAGAGTCCACGGTCCTCCCGGGAAGGGCGCGCGTGAGGCTCACTTGTCCAATGGCCTCCCTGCTCAACCCTAAACCCCTGATCTAGGTGAGCCCGTGTCATGTCACTTGTCACTTGTCACACCTTACAGAGCTCATATCCACCCTTCCCCTGCCACTTAGAGCTGGTGTGCCCTTTGCGTGAGCTGCTGGTGGCAGAGATGACACCTACAGCCCTGGGGAGGCGGGTGGTCACAGTGGGAATGTCGGATAAGCCCCCTTTGGAAGAGGAAACATGAAAATTTCAGAATAGCCAGCCCGCCAGGAAGGAAATAAGCTATAACTAAGAGGAAACTCTAAAGCCATCACTTGGAACTCAAAGTTTGCTCAGAAACTTTTCTATAAGTCTCTTGATTATTATCAATAAGAGAAGCATAAAAATATAATTATAGAAGCCCCTGGAAGCTAGACCGTCATGCCCAGGAATCCCGTCAAAGCAAGCTTCTTAGACAAGACCCATGCTAACGCTGCCTGGTGTCTACCACAGGCATGGCCACAGCTGTTTTGTTTCTATGTTAATACTGATTATGTGGATTATTTAGTAGATCCAAGGGGGTCATAAAACACATCCACTAGGAGAGACCAGGAAAAGGTCATGACTTGCACGTGCGGTGAATCATTTCAGCTGTATCTGAAAGTGGCCTTGCTTTTTCCAAGAGAGAAAATTATGGAAGTTCAGAACAGCTCTTTAATTTCTTTTCTTTTCTTTTTCTTTTTCTTTTTTTTTTTTTTTTTTTTTTTTTTTTTTTTTTTTTTTAGCTCTTTAATTTCTAAAGTGATCATCACATTCACTTTCTTCCTCCCTTCTGGTCCCATTCATAGGATTCTAAATAAATAAATAAATAAATATCCTTCTGGCAATTTTTAAGCTGGAATTATGTGGAGCTTTTTATAAAGCACGGCAGGCACCCTACAATCTCCTGTTCAGGATTCCAAATGCTGAATATTGTTCAGCTTCTCATGTGGATTTAATACCTGCCCACACGGCCCGTTTTAGTTCTGTTTCTAAAAAGCCATCAGAGCAAAGGTTTGCATTCGAAATAGTTCTTTACTGTATAAACCAAAGTTTAAGGTATCATTTCTTCTAATACTGTCACTTCCACAGGCCACTGAGTATAACTGAATTATTTTAATTAAATCTGACTCAGCTGATGTCTGGTGGAAGCCCTGTCACACCTATCCTCAACCCCCCCCCCCCCCCCCCCCCCCCCCCCGCCACACACCACCTTTCTTCTGGACTCTCATTACTATTCTTGACCTTGGGGAATATGGTCCGATCCCGTGAACACCGCATTGGGAAACTGTATGAGATATTGTTCCATCAAAAGGCCAATTTGGGGGATCCCTGGTGGCGCAGCGGTTTGGCGCCTGCCTTTGGCCCAGGGCGCGATCCTGGAGACCCGGGATCGAATCCCACATCAGGCTCCCGGTGCATGGAGCCTGCTTCTCCCTCCGCCTGTGTCTCTGCCTCTCTCTCTCTCTCTGTGACTATCATAAATAAATAAAAAATTAAAAAAAAAAAAAGCCAATTTGGGATGAAGACGTGTTTTTCTAACATTGGTTTCCGTAACCACGAGTGTGTCCTATCTCACCATCAGTTATAAAAGTGTTAGATAATGACCTTGAATACCGATGTATAAGAATGTCTCTTATGAACATTCTTGAGTAAGGGGGCAGGGGGGACTGTTCACCATGAGACGACTGCCACGATGATCAAGCTGATAAAACACCCATCACCTCACATACTTCACATACTTCATTTTCTTTTTTTTTTTTTTATGAGTTCTTTTCTTTTTTTTTTAAGATTTTTTATTTATTTATTTATTCATAGAGACAGAGAGAGAGAGAGAGAGAGAGAGAGAGGCAGAGACACAGGCAGAGGGAGAAGCAGGCTCCAGGCAACAAGCCCGACGTGGGACTCGATCCCAGGTCTCCAGGATCACACCCCGGGCTGCAGGTGGCGCTAAACCTCTGCGCCACTGGGGCTGCCCCCACATACTTCATTTTCTTTCTTTCTTTTTCCTTTCTTAATTTCTTTTCCCTTTTGGAGAGAACTCTAGAGATCTAGATCCTTTTTTTTTCCCCCTTGGAGAAAGCTCTAGAGATCTGCCCTCTTAGCAAATTTCAGACACACGGTGCAGTACAGTTAACCACGGCCACCGTGCTACACATCAGGTCTTCGGGACAAAGGGCACTCCACTGTAGTGCACGTTATTTCACAGCCCAGCAAGAGTTTAATTCCGTGCATGCTTCCAATTGATCTGCACTTTATGTGTCTTCAGGGGGTGAGTCATGCTAACTATTATCTTTAAATGTTTTATATCCTTACGTAGAATTTATCTGCCCAGTGTATTATTTACGCTGGGAGGGCTTTCGGATATCCTACTTTGACAGTGGGTGTACTCGTGGTGTGGTTCCCCCACCTGGTGACCGTCCTCCCTCCTTGAGCACCATCCCCTTCCAGCCCGTGGCAGAGACCAGATCACGCCAAGGGGCAGCCAGCTCCCACCGGGAGCAGGGCAGTGGGCTGGGCCACACATGCCTGGGGCCTCCTCCAATTTCAGATCAGGTCAGTCAGGGGTTCTCAGCCTTGATCTTGCTCCAAATCATCTTGAGGCTTCGTGGAAACACAAATTGCCAGGTCCCACCCTCAAGCTTTGTCATTCAGGTCTTGGATGCACATTGTCTCTCAAATAAAATTTGTTATTTATGGTTATGGTTTCCCTGAGAAGATTTCAGAAAACTGTTGAGCCTCATTTACCCCTTGGCTAATTAATGCCCCCATGTTTGGAAAAACTCAAAACCGCTGTCACTTGTTCACTACAGGAGGAAAAGAACTAGAGAAATTACCTATAATTTCTTATTTTTATGAGAAATTACCTATTACTTCTTATTTTCTGTCTTTTTTTATGACTGTAGAGAACAAAATACCTTTCCAGTAATGACTCTGTAGGCTCACATAAATACTGTTTAAAAGAATTTTCTGCATCTGGGCTACCCTGAAGTGAAAAGTCAGGGCTGCAGACTCTCTGCATCAGGTCAACAACTCAGAGACCAGGGTTACAGACCCTCGGTGCTGACCCTCTCCCAGCCTACTTTCAAATTCCCATGTAATCTTGGTCTGGTTATTTCCCACCTACTGACTTTGGTTTTATCCTCTGTAAATACAGAGGGCTTTTGATCAGATGGCTACTTGGGCCCCGCCTAACTCAGAAGTGCACCTCCCTGCGGACGGTGTCTGTTGGCTTAACCTGGACTCGCACCTCGTCCCCGTGTCTCACCTGGATGGGCCCCTCCACTCCCCTCCCCCCTCCTGTAGGAAAGCAACAATTGCTTTGACCGGGGATGGGACAGGGTCATAGGTTCGATATCTGCTGTTGTTGTTCCTTCCTGTAAGATTAGCCTTCATGGTTTAATATTAAAACAGGTTTCTTCTTACTTAGAAACCTGCCCCCCCCAACCCCCACCAATGGTCAGAGCAGAGAATGGAGCCCAGGTCTGGATTTGATGGTCAGAAAACTTGACTTGAGGCCAAGGTTACATTGTCCTTAGAAAAACATCAAGTTGGACAGTCCATCTTCATTTGATAAACAGAGATTCCCAAACATCCTATAGCTCTAGTAAGGATCACTGATTTGGGAGAGAGGTCAGAGCTGCTGTATGTCATCCCACATATGTCACAAAGCCAGGATAGTCAGAGGCAATGATATGAAGGAAGACTCAGAGTCTCATGAATTTTAATCTGGGGGATAGGGGGACCAAGACTGGGACCTGGACTCAGACCCGAGGCTTTGTCTCCTCAAGATTTTTATTACGAGAGCTAGCAGTTTGGCCATAGGAATGATTAACTTTGGGAATCAGATAAAACATGTTCACTTCAAAGGGTAAAAGGATAGGCTACTGACTCCAGGAGGGGGGAGCAGAGGAGCTGTGTCTGGAGAACAAGGTGGTCAAGAGTCAGTGTGCAGACTCAGGGCCTCCCGTGTCCCCAGTGCACGGAGGACTATGAGATCCAGTTCTCAGATAGGCTCTGCACCTGCTTCCCCACACACATACATTTTCCTTCCAGTTAAATAAGTTAAAAGTAACACCAAGTCATCCTTGCATTAGAAATAAAGTATCTCAACATCATTAGGAAAAAACAAGAAACCCAAAACTCATTCACTGTCATCTTTTTAAAATGCTGCCCAGTAGAATTATTTTTTAAATGTATTCTTTTAGTATTTCCAATAGAGCGGCTGAGACAATGTGTCTCCTATGAGGACCCAGACGGTTCTATGTCAACATCTATGAAGCTCTTTTACTTTCCCTCAGTCTCTTTCTGCCAATCCAGGCACTGCTTCCCTCTACTTTCATGACCTCCCACCACCAGAGAGGCAATAGAGCAAATGGGAAGTTGTTTTTCTTGATATTAGTCAATATGTCACTGGTGGTAATGGTAGAAGTTAAGGTGGTGGTAGTGGTGGTGGTGGTGGTGGTGGTGGTGGTGGTGATGGTGGTGATGGTGGTGGTGATGGTGGTAGTGATGGTGGTGATGATGGTGGTGGTGATGGTGGTGGTGATGGTGGTGATGGTGATGGTGGTGGTAGTGATGGTGGTGATGGTGATGGTGGTGGTGGTGTGGCAGGAAGAGGGAGAGGGAAGGTGGGAGAGAGGGAGATGGATGGAAGACCAACTCTTCAAAACAAAACTGCAAACTCTCTAAAAACAGAAATCGTGCCTTCTTTTTCTTACCCCCTCTTGGTTCTCAGAGCTAGTTCCATACTCATGGGATTCCATCCATGATGTTGCCCGGATGACTAACTGACGATCTCAAACTCACAATGCGGGGTGTATTTCTAAGACTCACTTCTCACTATCAGCACCCCTAGCACCCTCCTCTCTAACCCCCAATCTCCCCCTGTAGACAATAAATTCCCAGCTCCAGCTTCATACTTTCTTGAACTGCGGGTTTCTGGGAACATGGAGCCCTGTGCTTCTACAAGCCCTCTTCCCATGGATTCTTAATCCACATCACCTGAGAAATTCTTTGATTTTGCATTTGCTAACCTTGTTTTTCTCCATTCTCAGAGCTTCTCCAGGAATCCCATCCTGAACACGATCCCACAGTCAGCTTTTGTTATTCCAAATTCTTTCAAATGCAGTTCCATCTCTAAGTTCTAAGTTTACCTAAATATCTGCACCTACATTCTTATTTTTGTTTATTTTTTCTCAGATGTGTCCTTTCACCCATATCAGGTGGGTACATGTTCAGAGGCCATGTCTACGATGTTCTTGGTTTGCCTCAATCCAAGACTCAGCCCACTTGAATTGGAATATGGAGTATGTTTGAAAAAATTACTTTATTGATTGTTTGACTGATTAACCAACTAAATCCAACAGTCTATAGATCATCAGGGTCCTTTCAAAATGGCCCTAATCTTCCGGATGACCCTCCTGACAGCCACCTTCACCTCCTTGTTGCGAAGGGTATAGATGATGGGGTTGAGGAAGGGGGTGAGAAGGGTGTACACCAAGGCAATACACTTATCTGTGCCCTCAGCTTGACTCCCGGGCAGCCCCACGTATACAACAAAGGCAGAGCCAAAGAACAGGGCCACCACGGTCACGTGCGAGGTGCAAGTAGAGAAGGCCTTGGCCCGGCTGGCGGCCGAGGGCAGCTTCAGCACCGCCCTCAGGACACCCCCGTACAGTCCTAAAATCAGCACAAAGTTGCATGTGTTGATCATGCCAATCACCACCCTGTGCACTCGAGCATGCCAGCCCGTGTCCACACATGCCAACCTCATTAGGGGGGCCAGGTCACAAAAGTAGTGGGCCACCTGCTTCCGGCAGAAGGGCAGGGCGGCCATGAGGCCCGCTGGCACCAGGGCCGCCGAGAAGCCAGCCACCCAAGCAGCCCCCGCCAGCCCCAGCTGCGCCTTCCTGCTCATGAGCGCGGGGTAGTGCAGCGGGCGGCAGATGGCCAGGTGGCGGTCCAGAGCCATGACGGCCAGCAAGGAGCACTCCGTCATGCCCAGGGAGTGCAAGGCGTACAGCTGGAGGAAGCAGCCAGCCGCCGGGATGGGGGGGCACCTGCGGAGCCAGGTGAGCAGCAGCGTGGGCACCGTGGCACTGACGTACCAGACCTCCAGGAAGGAGAGCACGCCGAGGAAGAAGTACATGGGCGTGGACAGGCCCGCATCCACCTGCACCAGCACAATGATGAACGAGTTCGAGGCCAGCGTGAGGACATACACGCTCAGGGTAGCCAGGAAGGCAAGTGGCCGCACGGGCCCCGGGGCCCCGAACCCCGTGAGAATGAAGCTCTGCGGCCACGTGTGGTTCAGCCGATCCATGAGCCCTCAGAGCAAGGGGCAAAGACAGGAGATTCACTACCTCTAGGAATCTTACTCCTAACAAATTCCCCAGGGCCAAGAGTATCAATGAATAAACCTGAAAATAATGTAAATGTTATCAAAACACTGTTCAATCCTCACTTTTCAAAAGAGGAACTGAAAGCCTGATGGCAGAAGGTCCTGCTGACAGTTGGGGTGGAGTCCGGGTTCCTGCTGCACAGCTGGTGCTTGGCCCAGTGGATAGAATGTGATCCCAGAGTCAGATCTGGGGTTTCCTCCCACATCTCCCACCGGGAAATGGGAGAGACCAGAAATCCTCACGCTCATCCCCTCACGATCCAAAGGAAACATCCGTCAATGCTCTAAAGCATCCACACCTGGGTGCCCTGTAGTCAAGAGTCAGTTGTGGTAACCTGTGGAAGAAGGGGACATAATTACTCAACTGTGCCTGCTGGGTCTCCTGGGGGAACCCGTCTGCGATTCAGGGATGTTCTCAGTCAACGCTGGAGGAGAAAACAGTGAGAGAAGAGAGAAATGTCCTCTGAGAAGAGCCCTTCAAAACTCAGAATGGCAAGGCCAGAAGTGGAATCAGGAGTAGACGTGGTGAATTCTGAGGAAGGATTCCCACAGAGAATTCTGTCCCAGGAAGTCCCTAAGATGGGTGTGTGTGAACAGATGGGGCTCCATGGTGTGGGTCTAGAAGGACAAGGCATAAGATAAAACCCATTCTCTTTTGGAATTGGCTTCCTAAACTTGCATTGCCACTAACTTAAAATGAACATTGAGCCTGACCTTTCCCCTCTCTTTACCTTCTCTTCTCTAAGATGCAAAGATTTAATCAAAATCCTAGAGGAGAACACAGGCAACAGCCTTTTTGAACTTGGCCACAGAAACTTCTTGCAAGATACATCCATGAAGGCAAGAGAAACAAAAGCAAAAATGAATTATTGGGACATAATCAAGACAAAGAGCTTCTGTACAGCAGAAGAAACAGTCGACAAAACTAAAGACAGCCTACGGAATGGGAGAAGATATTTGCAAATGACGTATCAGATAAAGGGCTAGTTTCCAAGATCTGTAAAGAACTTATTAAACTCAACAGCAGAGAAACAAACAATCCCATCATGAAATGGGCAAAAGACATGAACAGACATTTCACCAAGAAAGACACAGACATGGCCAACAAGCACATGAGCACATGAGAACATACTCCACATCGCTTGCCATCAGGGAAATATAAATCAAAACCACAATGAGATCCCACCTCACACCAGTGAGAATGGGGAAAATTAACAAGACGGGAAACAACACATGTTGGAGAGGATGTGGAGAAAAGGGAACCCTCTTACACTGTTGGTGGGAATGTGAACTGGCGCAGCCACTCTGGAGAACTGTGTGGAGGTTCCTCAAAGAGTTAAAAATAGACCTGCCCTACGACCCAGCAATTGCACTGCTGGGGATTTACCCCAAAGATACAGATGCAGTGAATCGCTGGGACACCTGCTGTGATGTTCACAGCAGCAATGTCCACAATAGCCCAACTGTGGAAGGAGCCTCGGTGTCCATCGACAGATGATGGATAAAGAAGCTGTGGTCTCTGGATACACTGGAATATTCCTCAGCCATTAGAAATGACAAATACCCACCATTTGCTTCGACGTGGATGGAACTGGAGGGTATTATGCTCAGTGAAATAAGTCAATCGGAGAAGGACAAACATCTAATGGTCTCATTCATTTGGGGAATATAAAAAATAGTGAAAGGGAATAAAGGAGAAAGGAGAAAAAATGAGTGGGAAATGTCAGAGAGGGAGACAGAACATGAGAGACTCCTAACTCTGGGAAGCGAACTACAGGTGGTGGAAGGGGAGGTGGGCGGGGGGTGGGGGTGACTGGGTGACAGGCACTGAGGGGGGCACTGGACAGGATGAGCACTGGGTGTTATATATGGCAAATCAAATTCCAAAAAAATATGTATGTATAAAAGATATATATGTATCTGTTAAATATAACTATGGACAATTTTAAAAAAGATTTAAATAGATGTCTTATAAAGGCCTTATCGCCTTGGTAGTCTGTGGTTCCCTAAAGCTACTGAAAAATGTTTTTGAGGAGAAGGTGGAGATAGGTGATCTACACTAAGGTCCCCAGAGTTCTTCTCCCACACCCTACACCCTAATGGGCCTCCTCCAGGAAGGGTCGACACCCCCCACCGGGTCCTCTGCTTCCCTACGCTTGCCTGTGCCACCCCTCCCTGCCCATTACCTGACTGTTGGGATGACAGTGACACTCACAGCGACCTCCTCAGCATCCTTTCCACCCCTAGACTCTCCCCTACTTATACCTCATGTTCCTACACACGCTCGCCTCCCTGGGCCTCCGTGCTGGGTGCTCCCCAGGGTTGCTGAGTGTGACTAGCTCTTTCCCAGGGGTTCCTCTGAGGCAGGCAGTTGAGCACAGGGAAGTGAAGCACGTATGTTCTGTTGTTCAAGTGACTTTTCTCAACCCTGCTACCCTGATCCTTGGGCTCTGGAGTCCAGCCTTGGGGCCGTTGCTGCCTGTGGGTGACTACAAGCTTTTGCAAGTTCCACATAGCTTTCTCTGGAGAGAGACAGCCCATCTCACATAATCTTGTGCACACACGGACGGTAACACTTTGAACACCCCCAAAGTTTTGTGTTTTCACAATTCCCCTTACAAAGAGTTTCTTCATCCAGCTTCTCTTCCCGACCACCCTAACCTTGGCACCCTGTGAGCATAGTCTGTACAGGCACTGCTGCCATTTTTTTGCCCAACATCACCACCTCCATGTTGTCACGTTTGTTGTGTCTCTATCATTACTCACTGGTTCCGTCATGGTTTATTGAGCACCTAATATGCTGCTGTAAGTGCATGTTCCAAGTCTCCATTACCAGTACGGCTGCCATGACCTACACCACCTCCATTATGATCACCCAGGACTTCCGCATGAGGTTTATCTACCCTTTCATGATTACTTTTACTTATGTTCATTCATACCCTTGATATTTTCATCAAAAACCTTGAGATGAGCATCTGAGCTCTAACCTCAGCTTAGCACTGTCTGTGAGTATATACCTGAATAAATATGGGATTCAGAACAATAATGGGATAAAAGCATTTACCCCATAGTAATGCATTTGAATCCTTCACAAATCCAAATGTACTTATCTTCTTTGTTTTGAATCAAGGGTGGGAACAAGACAGCTCCAAAATTAAATGTAAGGTAAAGAGGTAACCGCAGAACATGAACAAGTACATCAATACCAAAGCAGAGGGGAGTCATGAAATGTTCTAGGACCCAATTGGAGAAGCTTTTGAGCAAACGGGAAAGAAGACATTTGCCTTTGAGGGGTGCAAATGTAATTTCAGGACTGGAAGAGTCTCTGAGGAAAAAAATCTCAAGTATTTGGACAGAGGGCCTGGTTCAATCTGAGCCAGCATTGAGCCTACTTCCCACGTCACGTGAGGTGCAGACCTTTCTCCTGGCAGAGAGTTCTAACTGGACTTTAACTAAATCGTGTGTCCTCCACAGTCCCAAGTACCAAAATACTCTTCATTTTTATCCTCACTTCATGGTTCTGTATAGATTCCTCATCTTTCTAGACTCTTCAAATGAATAATCATGCTGTACCTAGAATGGTCACATTAATGATTATATTTTGCTGTCGCTCTATCGCATCACATTGGTATTCCCACAGTCAATTTTTATTGAGGCTTTTATGAGCTGGACTCTGAAACATGTTGCATGTTCACTTGCACTCAGACACCTGGATGTCTTGGCCTTAACTCAGAGGATTACAAGACTGTGAAGGTGATGTAAATACCCAGGAATAGGACTTGTAGACATTATCTGGGACCAACAGTGCAGAAATTAAAATATGTATTAAAGGGCCAAAGTCTTCCATGTAGAGGCCTTGCCAGGCCAAGAAAGTGGTGTCTTCTCCTGTGTCATCCCCTTTCAGCAGAGACGGCTTTCCTGGCATTTTACTCTGCAAGAGAAAGACACAAGACCTCATGTCTCCCTCAGGTCATTCATAATGTGGACAGGCAGATGACATCTAAACTTATATATGCTTAAAACATAAGTGGAAAAAGCAGGACTGGATGTGTTCAAAAATTCATAGTATCATTGTTAATATTTGGGGGGAAAAAGTCTGTTTATTTGAAATTACAAGTGAGCAGATGAACAATTGTTTTAAGGCAATGGCATTATAAGTGATTTTAAAATTTTATTTGTCTCAACATCTTAATATGCTGTATTTCTGTATAAGGTGTCCTTGGAAAGTGTGATTTAAAGGTTAGAAAAATTGGGGATCCTTGGGTGGCTCAGCGGTTTAGCGCCTGCCTTCGGCCCAGGGTGTGATCCTGGAGTCCCGGGATCGAGTCCCACATCGTGTTCCCTGCATGGAGCCTGCTTCTCCCTCTGCCTGTGTCTCTGTTTCTCTCTCTGTGCCTCTCTCATGAATAAATAAATAAAATCTTTAAAAAAAATAAAAAATAAAAAAATAAAGGAAAAATTGTATCGAGTATCACAAAAATAATGTGAGAAATATGGGAAATCACAGTCACTCGTTTTATTCTTTTATTTAATAGATCTTCCAAACATCTTGAACTCCTAGGCCTTACGTTAGGAAGTGGGCAAAATGAGATGCCTTAAACACAGTCCTTCCCTTCATGATGTTTACCATAAAGTTTGGGAGACAGGCCCACAAATCAATCATATAAAAAAAAATCTAAGGTTTTTTAAACACAGGAAAACATCAACTTCATACACAACGAGATCGATTTGAAAGTAAAATTACAATGGACATTATTTCTAGATTTTCATATTTATAGAGGACCGAGGTTTAGAAATACACTTTATAGATATTGTTGTGGGAAAACGAACTTTCATCCACTGCTGGTGGAAGAACAAAGTGACATAACCCCCTCCCAGGAAAATGCAGGCATATTTACCTGTATCCCGTGCATCTGCACTATAGGCCAGGAGCAGTGTTCCTGGACATGTGTGCGCACACGTGGGAAGTGAAATAGGCACAGGCTGTCCGTGTGGCTCTGTACTTAATAGGCAAAGGCTGGAGTGATGCAGGGGTCCTTCAATGGGGCCCAGTGAGGCTAAGCACAGGACGGAGTCCCATGGGGTTGATTTTAAAATGGGAAAGCACTCTCTGCATGGAACTGGAAAGCTCTCCAAGATTTCTCATGAAGGAAAAGGACAACAAAGGACGAGGAATAAAGTATATAGTATGAGGCCTTCTGCTTAAGGCGGAGACATTACAAGACATTCTCATCTTCAGGGCTTTGCCCGTAGAAACGCCATAATCCTACAGGAAGAAGCATTACAGGTGGTTTCCTATCTGAGGAACAGAAAGGAACAGATGGGCTGGGAAGGTGGGCAGCAAGTCTTTTGTATGGAAGTACTTGTTGACTGCTCGGTTGTCCAACTCTTCAGGAATATCATTTGCTGAAGCAAAGAAAATTATATATATATATTTTTTTTAAAAACTACCTTACTTAGATGATACACTCTAGTCTTATGTCTGTGGACTCTAGTGTAGCACCCCTGATGTTCCAGAGGAGTTATTAATGGCACCTCTTTGCTCTCTGATGCATTTAGCTGGAGCAACAAGTGCCCGTGCGCTAGGCAGGCAGCTGGGCCATGGGCACAGAGCCTGGCCCGGCGGCGGTGAGCGTGCTGCTCTCTCTGGAGCCCATCCAGGTGCCATCGGTGGCCAAGTGCACAGAGCCTGGCCTGGCCTTGAACGCTCACCCCAAAGAGCCTGTGCTTCTCTCACATTTAACTCATATCTGAAAGATTGATGCCGACTGTAGAAAGCCGTCGGCTGAACAGAACTCCGGCCACAGGCGAGCAGCCGGGGTGCAGCTCCCTCGCGGGCCTCATTGGGGTGGGAGGCAGCTGCTCGTGTTCCCCGTTGGGAAACTGCGCTAGGCACGACCTACACTTTGTAGTTTGGAGGGAAGGACAGCGAGGGGGTCGCAAAAAGGGAGAGATGGGGACATGAAGGTGAGGGGACTAGGAGCAGGGAAGAGCTCGAGGTAACGTCCCGTCTGCAGCTACGAGCGGCCGTCGACCCGTGGCCCTGACTCTCCAGGGTGCCTGCGAGTTCGGGGGTCAGTTCTTCAGTCTGTGGACACCCAGCCCCAAGCCACGGGCCAGTGGGCTGCCTCCAGGTGTTAGGTGGCCGCTGACGCCTCCAAAACGGGATCCGGAGCCCCAGGCACCCCGCGGTGTAGACCCACAGAGACGAGACCACAGGGCCATCAACTCCTATGACCCAGGCTGACCCAGGCTGCCACAGGGCCCAGGAGCCTCCAGGCTCCCCGCTGCCGCCACCCCAAGAACAAAGGCCCCACCGGGTGCACTGACCGACCTGCTGAGGGTGGCAGCTCGAAGGAGGGAGGAGAGGCCGCGGCCGAAGCCGGTGCCTGCCTTGCAGTGTTGCCGATTCCTCTGGCGCCCACGAAATAAAGATGTGAGCTGCGGGGGGTCCCCGGGGGCACAGCAGTTCAGCGCCGCCTTCGGCCCAGCCCGTGACCCTGGGATCCCGGGATCGAGGTCGCGTCGGGCTCCCTGCATGGAGCCTACTTCTCCCTCTGCCTGGGCCTCTGCCTCTCTTTCTGTGTCTCTCATGAATAAATAAATAAAATCTTTAAAAAAAAAATGTGAGCTACGTGTGGAACTAAACACCCTCACAGGCAGGAATTTCCACTGCAGCAGCGTCTGTGGAGAACCTTTGAAGAGATGGCGACTGATGATCATACAGTGCCTAACGTTCTACTGTTGTCCTCCTTTTACAGATCAGGAAACTGAGGCAGAGGGAAGTTAAGTGAATTGTCTAAGGTCGCACAGCGAGCAAATGATAGAATTAACGTTGGAGCCCAGGCAGAGAGGCAGTAAGGGCCATGCTCTGACCCGACCCCTGCGCTGCCTCTGAAATACGGGGCCCACTCATGCATCGGGCACTTAGCTTATGTCCTTTCACTTCATCATTAGAACTCTTTGTTACAGAGCCTTTTTTTTTTTCTTTTAAAAAGGTTTTATTTATTCATGAGAGACACAGAGAGAGAGAGGCAGAGACACAGGCAGAGGGAGAAGCAGGCTCCATGCAGGGAGCTTGATGTGGGACTCGATCCTGGGACCCGGGGGTCACGCCCTGATCTGAAGGCAGGCGCTAAACCGCTGAGCCACCCAGGTGCCCCCGTTATTTTAAAGACAACAACAACAAAAGTAAATAAATAAAAAAGACAACAAAAAAGAGGTTGAAGAAAACATACCGTTTTTTGTTTGTTTGTTTGTTTGTTTGTTTGTTTGTTTGTTTTGGTTCAGGATCACATAGTCAAAAAGCACCAAATCTGGGGTCTGGGCCAATGGCCATCCCTCTCCGTCCCGGATACGTGGATGTCACCTCCGGGGCTGCTTCCCCCCTTGGCTCCTCTCAGCTCTGTCAGCAGGAGTGGGTGTGAACGGCCGTGTGCCGTGGCCCTCGCTGGGCAGCGGGGACGAGGCCACTGCTCTCACCAGGGTCATGCCCCCCCGGAGCAGACCCGTGAGCCTCGGACCCACGGACCCGGCTTGGGTCCATGTCTCCCGATGGCAGCTCCAGGAGCATTTCTGCCTCCGTCCCGCTGAGATGGTCCCTCCTTCTTCGGGGCATATGGGAAGATGACAACATCTAAAAGCAGCCGCCACTGTCTCCAGCACAGGGCAGACGCGTAAAAACTAATTGGGTGGATTTTTTAAGAGTCACTTGCATAAAAATGACCACGGGAGAGGCCGTCCAAGCCCCGTCAAGCGGCCTCCTCTGCACCAGGGTTTGGCTCCCGGCCGCCTCCCTAGGCCCGGGCCCCCGGCAGCGGCGGGCCTCCCATCCGCACATGGCCAGAGGACGGGAGTTTTCAGACTTTGCTCAGCAGAGGACCCGGCGGGTGGGGAGTCGGGGAAAAGGCAGGCAATGTGACCCGACTTTCTGTCCCGACCCGTTTTCTCCTTGGCACACGTGGGCTTCGTCTACAGGGCGCACAGAGCTCTTCCGTGGGCGGCTTGGTTTCTGTCCGTTTAGCGGGGCTCCAGACCCTTTCCCAGGAATAGTCCGTGAAGATGGGTGGGAACCCAGACAACACCCTCATCGTCCCCCCAGCGGGGAGCCAGCAGTAGTGTCGGGCTCCTAGCCGCCGACCCCGCGACCCTGTTGCTCCCGGCAGGGCTGCGGCCCAGGCCAGGCCAGGCCAGCTGCGCCCACCCGCTCCGCCCACGCTCACTGCCGCCCGTTGGGGTCCTGCCTGCCGGCTCCCATCTTCCGCGGTCCCACCCCTCCTCTGGGACACTGCCCCCTGCCCCCAGCTCTACATGGTCTTCCTCTCCCCACGTCGTGCTGTCTCCCCTGGTCAGGAGTTTACATCGGACCCTGTTGGTTTGCTTTTCTCCTTCTCCTTTGTGGTGTTTCCCACCCACCCCCCACCCCTGTTGGATTGGAATGGAATGAAAACCCTGTCCCCCTTGCCCCTCCTTCCACGGCTGTGAAGCCTGGTTACCCAGACCACGTCCTCCCCGAGTGGCCGTTGGCAGCCCGTGTGACCCATCGTCTGACGGCTTCGTTCACGGGGGTTTACTGTTGCTGTGACCGGATGTCTGGCCGACCCACCAGCTGGTTCCCACCGTGGCCCAGGAGCTGAGTGGCGATAACAGATGTCGTCAGTGTTGATTCAGAGCAGTCCCGACCCTGATGGTGACCCTCTTCACCGCCGCTCTCACCTCCTTGTTGCGAAGGGTATAGATGATGGGGTTGAGGAAGGGGGTGAGAAAGGTGTACACCAAGGCGATACACTTATCTGTGCCCTCAGCTTGACTCCCGGGCAGCCCCACATAGACAACAAAGGCAGAGCCAAAGAACAGGGCCACCACGGTCACGTGCGAGGCGCAGGTGGAGAAGGCCTTGGCCCGGCTGGCGGCCGAGGGCAGCTTCAGCACCGCCCTCAGGATACCCCCATACAGTCCTAAAATCAGCACAAAGTTGCAGCCCGTGGCCACACCGATCACCGCCCCGTGCACTCGAGCGTGCCAGCCCGTGTCCACACAAGCCAACCTCATCAGGGGAGCCAGATCACAAAAGTAGTGGGCCACCTGCTTCTGGCAGAAAGGCAGGGCGGCCGTGAGGCCCGCTGGCACCAGGGCCGCCGAGAAGCCGGCCACCCAAGCGGCCCCCACCAGCCCCAGCTGCACCTTCCTGCTCATGAGCGTGTGGTAGTGCAGCGGGCGGCAGATGGCCAGGTGGCGGTCCAGAGCCATGACGGCCAGCAAGGAGCACTCCGTCATGCCCAGGGAGTGCAAGGCGTACAGCTGGAGGAAGCAGCCAGCCGCCGGGATGGGGGGGCACCTGCAGAGCCAGGTGAGCAGCAGCGTGGGCACCGTGGCGCTGACGTACCAGACCTCCAGGAAGGAGAGCACGCCGAGGAAGAAGTACATGGGCGTGGACAGGCCCGCATCCGCCTGCACCAGCACAACGATGAACAAGTTCGAGGCCAGCGTGAGGACATACACGCCCAGGGTAGCCAGGAAGGCGAGCGGCCGCACGGGCCCGGGGGCCCTGAACCCAGTGAGAATGAAGCTCTGCGGCCACGTGCGGTTCAGCCGATCCATGAGCCCTCGGAGCCGCTCCAGGATCTCCTTCTCTTTGGAAAACTGTCCTCGTGCCAACGAAGCGTGGGCACCTGGTGGGAACAGAGGTTCTCTAGCCAATGCCCTCCCTTTGCCGCAGAGGAGCCGCCCTCCTGAAGGCAGAAGTGGTCCGTCCCCCGTGACCAGATCTGCTGTTGACAGAGCTGGACCTCGAGACCAAGGCCCCTGACCCCACTGCAACTCTTTTCTAATTTATAGTATTGGGTTCTGGAGAGTCAGGGACCTGGATTTTGTCCCTGTTCCACCATCAGGAAATAGGACACATAGGAACGATCCTTCCTCTATCCTTCCTGTACCTTCCAATGATGCAAAGACCAGCCAAATTGGGCTGTGGAAAAGACAGAGGTCATCCCCCATATGTGACTGTCAGGGACTCTTCCTGGAAGCCCCACTGGAGCTTATAGACCGTGCCTACAAGCGCTGGAGGAAGAGGTGGGGAATGACGGAAATGCAGGCGCTCTGACAACAGTCCCTGGCATCTCCGTTGCACGGTGCCCGAAGGGTGCTCGCTCCCTCAGCAGACACACCGTGTCTTTTGAAAGATGATCCCCACCAGAGAAATGCACCAGAAATTCCATTGGAGGAAAACCCTGCGGTCAGAAGTCCAAGCAAGAAGTCCTGTGGTATAAAGAAGAGGCTTCTCTGAATCAGGGATCTGGCTTTGGCGGTGTTGCGTCATTGGCCCGCAATGCACACTGAGCTAAGCCTCTTCTCCCCCTCAACTTCTTCTCTAAATAAATTTTTAAAACAAGTTTTGAACAGATGTTTCTAAGACTCTTAAAACACAGAAAGGTCATAGTTCCCTGGAGTCACTGAAAATGTATTTGGGGTGAAGGGGGAGAAAGGTGATCTACACTAAGGTCCCCAGAGTTCTTCTCCCACACCCTACACCCTAACAGGCCTCCTCCAGGAAGGGTCGACACCCTCCCCGGGTCCTCTGCTTCCCTACGCTCACCTGTGCCACCCCCTCCCTGCCCATTACCTGACTATTGGGATGACAGTGACACTCACAGCGACCTCCTCAGCATCCTTTCCACCCCCACACTCTCCCCTACTTATACCTCATGTTCCTGCACATGCTCGCCTCCCTGGGGCTCCGTGCTGGGTGTTCCCCGGGGTTGCTGAGTGTGACTAGGTCTCCCCCAGGGGTTCCTCTGAGGCAGGCAGTTGAGCACAGGGAAGTGAAGCACATATGCTCTGTTGTTCAAGTGACTTTTCTCAACCCTGCTACCCTGATTCTTGGGCTCTGGAGTCCAGCCTCGGGGCCGTTGCCGTCTGTGGGTGACTACAAGCTTTTGCAAGTTCCACATAGCTTTCTCTGGAGAGAGACAGCCCATCTCACATAATCTTGTGCACACATGGACAGTAACAGAAGGGAGTGTTGTCTTTCTAAAACATTGCCAGTGTAAGACGTGTTAATCAGCTTCATTTCCTCCAAAGACAAGGACTGGATGACCCAAGAAGACCAAACCAACTGTTTGCCCATGACTAGCTTTGCCATGGTTTGAGAAAGGTCAGCAGCCCTGATATACTTCTTTGGCCCCCTTCATGTCGATGATGACCACCATCGCCACCACTGATGGCCCACGTCCACTATCACCCATTCACTGATTCTCTCATCAGTGCACATCTGCTATGTGCCAAGTGTTGTCCAGACCACCAGCACCACCAGCACCACCAGCACCACCACCAACACCACCAGCACCAGCACCACCAGTACCACCAGCACAAGCACAAACAGCACCAGCACCACCAGCACCACCACCACCACTCTGCCATCACTGCTTATGCTACCACCACCATCACTAGCACACAGATATCCTGATCCAGCTCCCTGACATCCCTCTCAGTTTATGACCATTGGCATCATCTTCAGAAAGGCCTTGCATTCAGCATATGAACCCTGACCTCAACTGGGTACCATACATGTGCATGCACTGGATAGATATAAAGGCCATAAAAGTAATAGACTAAAAACATTAATCCATTGGAGAATAATAGGTCTGCATCATTGGTAGGTGCAACCACAGTTTACCATTTAGGAATCAGAGACACAGGACAAGATGGTAGCAAAGCTGTGTTGGCCAGCAAGACATTAAAGATGAAAGATTTGCACATAGACCCGTAAACTTAGAACAAACCATCTCATCTCTTCAAGTCAATCTAGAAAATCTTCCTGAGAGAGCTAGAGTAGTTTAAAAGGTTTTGAGAATTTAACTTTAGAAAATAATGTAGCCAAGGGAATCAGAAGAATCTCTACTCGAGTAAAAAGTTCT
The DNA here is from genome assembly GCF_018345385.1 of Vulpes lagopus. NCBI lineage: Eukaryota > Metazoa > Chordata > Mammalia > Carnivora > Canidae > Vulpes > Vulpes lagopus. The sequence goes on from NC_054834.1 coordinate 26,276,482, forward strand.
CAGATGCTTGGGCAATTAGAGGTTCTCATTCAGTCGTTTCTAGCCTTCAGCCTATACTCGGCATCACCTGAACACCTGACCTCCCTCCAGGATGGATGTTTGCAACCATCATTTGACAAAATTGCTGCCTTTCCCACAGTCCCAAACACCAAAACACCCCCAATTTGCAGTCTTAGTTATGGATCTGTGAGATTCTGAGGCAGACCTCCCCCTCGCTTTATAGCGCCTGATTGTATATCACCCGGCTCGGCAGTAAGAGTATATCATGACTGTGTGTTTGCCCGCAGAAAAGCAATCGACGGGACACACACATGTATTTATAAGAAGCTAATACACAAACCCAGATCAATGCAATAATTAGTGCTAAAGATTTGGCGGTATTTATGAATAAGGACTGGCGTGTTCAAGTTAAAAGTGTCAAGAAGAAAGAAAATAAAAATTGGAGCATTTTAAGTGTAGGCTTTGCTTGGCTGGGGAAGACATTTATTTATCTTCTTCACATCACCCTCCACCACAGGGCGTGCTCACTAATATTTATTCTGTATTAGACACAGAGCAAGAGCAAGAGATACCTTTCGATGCCTCCATCAAATACTTACAAGCAGCAAAAGAGAACAAGGTAGTGTTGAAAACGATTGTATACGTGATTTCTTTCATTTTTATTCATCTAAATATTCTGTTTTATGGAGATAGTTACATACGATATTGTTCTTTAAAGGAAAAAAAAGTGATCCAAAGAATAGAAAAATTATTCTCAAAAGCAGCTTAAATAGTATGAGGAGGGAGAAAAGCACAATGATTCTGTTACTCATTAATTAAATATATTTATTTTTTTATTTTCTACGCTATTAAGGAATGTATGAGATGTATAAAACATCATCTCTTTCCTCAAGATGCTTAATTGGGAGTGAGGGAGACAGACCCCAAAATAGGCATTTATAAACCAACAGGGACACTTAAGTGTATGAAGAAATATTCAACCTGACTCATAATAAGATTCACAGAAATTTAAATACATTGAGGTGCTTTCCTCACCTTCGGATTGACAAGGATCCAGTAGTCTAAAAACACCCTTTGTTGGCAAGACTGCAGGGAAACAGTCTCACGCATTGCTCGTGGGAGTAGAGAACAGCGTGATACATTTGGAGGAAAATCTAGCAAGACTTAGGCGGGCTACGCACTCACTTGTGCACAGCAATCCCTCTTCCAGCCTCTGTCTCTCAAAGATCTCTGCACTATCTGAACTGATGTGTGCCCCGAGTTCTTCCGTAATTCCATTTGTAACGGCAAGACTGGAAGCGACCCGTGACCCTTCCCATAAGGGACTGGATAACCTAAACGCACAATGGAACGCCCTGGAGCCAGTTATCAACAGGCCATTTCTACAGCGATGTGGAATATTCTGGAGATCTCCAGAGCACATATGAGAATACTCTACATTTACTTGTTTTTGCATAAAGAAACACTTTTGAGGGTTGTAGGAAGCACTTGGGAAAGTTGTTTCCTTTCGTGGGGATGATGGCTAGCAAGGATAGAAAGGGGCAGATGGACACGGGTTGGAGAAATGCTCTGCTGCATATGCAATTTATAGTATTTTTTAAAATTTTTGATGATGTAGGTATATTATCTATCAAGAAAAATATTTTTTAAACCCATATTAATATAGTGACGTGGTGAGATCATACCCTGGTTTGCCCAAGCGAGTTTGGTCAATGCCTATTTCCCAAGGATAATTATTAGTAGTGCCCTGCTTCATTCTTAAAAATACCTGGGTTTGGGGATCTCTGGGTGGCTCAGTGGTTTAGCGCCACCTTCGGCCCAGGGTGTGATCCTGGAGACCCAGGATTGAGTCCTGCATCAGGCTCCCTGCATGGAGCCTGCTTCTCCCTCTGCCTGTGCCTGTGCCTCTCTCTCTCTCTCTCTTTCTCTCTCTCTCTCTCTCTCTCTCTGTCCCTCATGAATGAATAAATAAAATATTAAAAATATATGGGTTTATTTAATGGATAAACTGTGTAAGCACCTGGGTGATAGAATGTTAGCTTTAATACCACTGCAGAGTTTGTGGTCTGAATATGTGTGTCTTTGTACATATGCGTATCATTCTCTAGCTTTTTCCGGGAACACCATGTGGACATCAGGTTATCACTTCAGAAAGAGAGAAATAAGTCAAAATAAAGTATATATATATATATATATATATATATATATATATATATATGTATATATATATACATATATATATATGTTAGTGTGTGTAGGTGAGTATATATATATATATATATAATACATAGAGATATATAGGATATGGCATACAGAAATAATCATATATATGTGTATATAAGTATGTAAATAGCACATACAGTCTATAGAAATAGGTACACATGTGTCCTATAGATAGAAATAGGTATACATAAACGGCATGTAGAAATAAATGTATTACTTATTTCTCTCCTCCGAGAGTAATAGCACTGATGTGAATGTAGAAGAAGGAAGGAACCGAAGAGCTGGCCCTGTGTCAAAGACCCAGTGAGTCACACGGACGCGTCGTTTCCAACTTCTTTCCGCATCACAGCGAAAGGGGACAAAGTGGCATTTGTAAAACGCAGTGAGGTGAGCAGAAAGGCTGCTTGCTGAGCCGAGCTGCCGCCCAGGGCACAGGGGTCCTGGGGCTGTGTACTGCTGCTCAAGGGGAGCCATGCAGGGAGGGGAGCCAGGGGCTGGCCTCCCGTGTGTACCTGGTGGGGCAGCCTGAAAAGAGAGACCTCAAAAAGCCCGGGGGTAAGAGAGAGGGTGAGCCTGGAGCACTGCACTGAGGTGGAGGAGATGAATGACTGGGTCGGGGGAAGGGGACCTCATCACATCGTCCTCACTCTGTCTTCAGGAAGTCCAATCATCCCTTCCTTCCTTTCTCACTCACCCGTCCATGGCCGGACATGCAGCTCCACAGCAGGGGTCATGGTGGGACATGTGCTGCCCTGACTTGTTGGTGCGCAGACATCCCCACAGCAGCACCCAGGGCCCTTTGGTCACCGCACGGTGCTGAGCCATCGCTGGAGATGCTTTGGGCCTGCCCCTGGGGTGGTGCCCCCAGGATGGTGTCCCATGGATGCCCCCCAGGATGAGATGCTGGAAGGATGGACAAGAGGCCCAAGACCCCAAAGCCGTGCATTAGGGCAGAGTGGCGATTTTGCAAGGGCACAGAGAAACCCACACGAGGTTCCCGGGTGATTTTGGAAATTGAGACCCAGAGGAGAGCGCTTGATTTGATGAAGCAGGCTCCATGCAGGGAGTCTTAGCAATTCCACTGACCCACACGTGACGGCAGCGGGAGGTCCGCGACCACCCGGGCTCTAGGAGAGGAGTTCCCACCGCAGAAACCTACACGGCAAATCCGAAGTGACCACCATCTCTTACGCCGTGTTTACCTGTCTATGTGCTTCCCGAATACAAAGTGATTTAACCCTCACAAGAACGACTTAGACCCGACGCCACTGGGGGCCTCCTTTGCCAGATGCAGTGGAGAACCTCGTCCAAGGTCACGGCGTAGGAAGGTGGTCGAGATGATGATTGATGGAGTAAGGGACCCGGGCTTCGGAGGCCCTTCTGTAGCCACTACCCTGCCCTGCTCTGGGACAGTAAGACGGCCCTCCTGTTACGGAATAGCCCTCGCCGTCAGGAACACTCCGCGTGAGGCCCCCACGAGCGTGGCTTCCTTTAGCCCTTAGAGAACGGTGTGGGGGGATCGTTCTGTATTTCTATTAAATGACGAGAAAAATGGATGTTTGGAGAGAGGTTATGTTGGGCCAACACCTCCCCCTCTCTGCTCTGGATATGTGGACCTTTCCTCCTGGGCCCACTTCGGGCCCTGCTTTCTTTAATTTTTTTAAATTTTATTTAAATTCAATTTGCCAACATATAGCATATCACCCAGTGCTCATCCCACCAAGTGCCCCCCTCAGCGTCCGTCACCCAGTCACCCCAACCCCCTGCCCACCTCCCCTTCCACTACCCCTTGTTCATTTCCCAGACTTAGGAGTCTCTCATGCTCTGTCTCCCTCCCTGATATTTCCCACTCATTTTCTCTCCTTTCTCCTTTTTCCCTTTCCCTATTTCTTATATTCCCTGTATGAGTGAGACCATATAATGACTGTCCTTCTCCGATTGACTTATTCACTCAGCATCATACCCTCCAGGTCCATCCACCTTGAAGCAAATGGGGGGTATTTGTCGTTTCTAATGGCTGAGGAATATCCCACTGTATCCATAGACCACAGCTTCTCTATCCAGCATCTGTCCATGGACACTGAGGCTCCTTCCACAGTTGGGCTATTGTGGACATTGCTGCTGTGAACATCGGGGTGCAGGTGTCCTGGCGTTTCACTGCATCCGTATCTTTGGGGTGAATCCCCAGCAGTGCAATTGCTGGGTCGTAGGGCAGCTCTATTTGTACCCCTTTGGGGAACCTCCGCACAGTTTTCCAGAGTGGCCCCGCTTTCTCTGAGACGTGTTGCAGTCACAGAATCCAAGCTCTGGAAGCAGGAGGGAATGTGCACAGCCCCACATGGCAGCTCTGGCTGGGCAGAGCGAGTGAGGCCGCAGGAGTGGATCAGGACCTGGGCTTCGGTCCATGTCTCTTCACAGCAGCTCCAGGAATCTTTGGGATTTTTTTTTTTTTGGTCATTTTTACAGAAAAACAATTCTCCGAGGACGGTGACCTGTCTCTGCCATGTTCCAGTCCCGTCTTTGTCACCATCGAGCTGTGTATCCTCAGCAGGAGACTGTGACCCCCCTGGCCCTCGGCTCATTGGTCTGAAAAGCAAAAACAAACTGAACTATATGATCTCGGTGGAGGGACTTGCTGGAAACCAGGGGAGAAAAGAGGGTATAGAGAGTGGCCAGGGCTTCCAGTCCCCACTTCTACTTTCTATTTGAGTCTGTTTTCTTTCTGTTTTTTTTTTTAAAGATTTTATTTATTTATTCATGATAGACATAGAGAGAGAGAGGCAGAGACACAGGCAGAGGGAGAAGCAGGCTCCATGCAGGGAGCCCAACGTGGGACTCCATCCCCGGTCCCCAGGATTGCTCCCTGGACCAAAGGCAGGCGCCAAACCAATGAGCCACCCAGGGATCCCCCCTTGAGTCTGTTTTCTACCTTGTACATACCTGCTTCAGGTGTTATGGTTCTAAAGCTATTTGTTTGAAAATATGGGATCAGATGGTTTCCTGAGTTTCTTGACTGATCCTTCAAGAGAGTCTGCTTCCTGCTAGGCGAGGCTGCAGTTGCTGAATGGATGAGGGAGGAAGGACCATCCCGGTCCCCAGCTGCCCGCGCACTGCAGCAGACACAGACCCTTGTGCATGCTCCACAGGTGATAGGACGAGCGCCCTCCTCAGGACAAACAAGAGCCTGGCCTTGGGCATCTGGATTGGGGTCCAGGGCCCAAGGGCTGGATGGTGGCCTGACTTATTTATAAACTCATTCCTGGCAGGGGAGCCCCGGGGAGCGGGAATGGGCAGGTCTGAGCTTTGACAGGCCGACGACTCTTCTGTGTCTAAGGGAAACTGGGCGCACTGACACGCTGCAGGTGAGTCTCCTGGCAGGTGCAGAAGGTAGGACCAGGGCGATGATGGGCCCTAGCGCTTTCTGAACCCATTGCCCTCAGTTGTGTGTCCCACTTACATGCCTTTTTTCCCGGCGATTCCAGACTGGCCCTGATCAAGGAGCCCATCTGCTCACCTGCCTGTTTTGGTCCCTAACCTAGAATGTCCTCCTCCCCACCTCACCTGGGCACCATCACTAGGTCCATCCGTTCCCTAGACTGGTCGTGGAACACTGAGCCTCAGTTTCCTTACGTATGAGCTCGTACACCCACTTCCCTGGGCTCTCAAATAGCATCTCTGTCATTGCTACCGATGTGTTGGTGGTAGATGTATAAGCATTGAATAAAATTACTGATGGTTGGTCTTGAGCAGGCCGAAAGGTCAGTCAGCTTTGTTTTTTGTTTTGTTTTAAAGATTTTATTTATTTATTCATGAGAGACACAGAAAGAGAGAGAGAGGCAGAGGGAGAAGCAGGCTTCATGCAGGGAGCCTAATGCGGGACTCGATCCAGGGACCCCGGGGTCACGCCCTGGGCCGGAGGCAGAGGCTCAACGGCCAAGCCACCCAGGAGCCCCCAGATCAGGCAACTTTGTTATTTCAGCTGAGCTTCCTGAACAAGGGCTAACCTACCCCCCATCCACGAGGTGTCCATTCTGGGGAGGCTCCCGGGGCCTCAGACCTTCGCCTCCTGGATGGGGTTCAACAGGTGCCCTGTCTGGCCTTGTTCGGCGCAGAGGCTCCTGAGATTGGGGGCAGGGGGCCCAGAGCTGTGCCCACAGGTGGGGCCTGAGGGAATGCTCGGGGCCGGGGAGGGGCCGGACAGCACCTGAGGCCTAGAGGAGGCCGAGGGGAGGGCCTCGCTCAGCTACAAGGTGCTACCGTGGTGGGGGCTCTGCGGCCCTGGGCCCAGAGACTCTGCTGCCCCCCAGCAGCAGGACGCCAAGCCCCAACCCTGAGCAGCTGTCTGGGCCAAGCCTTACTGTCCCCGGCTTCTCCGCTGGTCTCAGGCAGTGGCGCTGAATTCTGGGTCCCTAGCCAAGCCGGCGGTCGCCTCCGCTGCCCTGGGCCAAGCAGGGGAGCCTCGGGGAGCCTCGGGCCCACAGGGGCACCGCCCCCGCCCCGCAAAGCCTGTCCCAGCACCCAGATCCCTGGACGGCCAGACCCACCCGGCCAAGGAATCCCTGCACCAAGCTTTCCTCCCTGGCGAGCCAGCTAGTGAGTGGCTCAGGGGACACGGGCAAGGCGCTAACAAGTTTGCTAATAAGAAGGCAAACAAGCTGCTTAATTGAGCTACGGGCGGCCAAGGTGAGGCCCGGTGCTGCTCCCAGGGGCCTCCCAGAGGCCTCAGGAGGCACAGCCTCAACGGTGCTAATTAGCAACGTGTTTTTTTTTGTTGTTTTTTTTTTTGGCAGAGGCCTTCCCCGGCTGAGTCGTGCAGCAGACACTTGGGGAGCCTCAGGCCTCTCCCTGCTGCCTTCATTTAATACTAATTGGGAACACGGGGCTGCAGAGCAGGATGTGGAAAGCAGCTGTAGCACAGGCGCCTCTGAGAGCCCCCCACCCCCAGGCCTGGGTCGCTCCAGGGTCCCCAGCCCGCCTGAGCCACGTGCAAGAGCCTGTCCCCTGTGCTCACTGGCAGCTCTGTCCCACGCGCGGGCCACAGCGACAGGCCCGAGCCTGCACTGACTCATGACCCCAGACTCGCTCACACCCTTTCCCCGGGCCCCTGTTTTGTAGCACATGAAATATGGAGATGGATTTTATGAATTACATGGTTTCTTTGAACCCCAATTTTATGAGCCACAATACACAATACATTTTTCATTCTGATGCCCAGGAAAACAGCATCAGGAATCAACAGTAGGTTGACTTATGCTTTAAAAAAAAAAAAAAAAGTCTCTTAAGGGAAGGAAGTGAAAGAGAAAGAGGGATAGTCAAAGATGTGCTCTAGCCCCGCCAAGAGGGGCACACGCCATCTGAGTCCAAACACGGGAAGGTATTGCCACATTATTTACTCTTTTAGATAATTTTTTAAACTCTCATTTCCTTTTGTAAAAAAAAAAAAAAGTCACCATTTCCTTCTAGAAAAAAAATCCAGTGGTTCTGATCAGCTGCCTGTCAGCATCCCCCTGTTTGTGCACCCGCCTAACCATGCACAGGGGCCAGTAACCACATGGAAGCACACGCCGTTGGAAAAACCTGGAATTTGAATTCCACTCCCACAAGTTAGCAGTTATGGGGTGTAGTGCAGTTTAGCTAGACCCTTTTGCAGAATGTCACAAAGTTGAAATTAGTCAGTTGGGAGCCTTTTCAGATTGGCTTCTTCCACTTAATAACATGCAGTTGAGGTACCTCCATGTCTTTTCATGGCTTGACGGCTCATCTCCTTTCAGCACTGAGTAATGGGCTGGGTCTATGGATGATGTTGGTTTGGATTCAGACAAGCAGCTTTCTTCCTTTCTGTAGATGGCCTCTGAACATTTGCCTACATTAGCTTTAGGGGAGCCTCATCCTTCTGGAAGATCAGGTGGTGGTTTATCACAATACTATCTCCTGTGGGGCGCCTGGAAAGCTCCACGGTTGAGCGTCTGCCTTCAGTTCAGGGCATGACCCCGGGCCCTGGGATCGAGTCCCGCCTTGGGCTCTCTGCAGGGAGCCTGCTTCTCCCTCTGCCTTGTCTCTGCCTCTCATCAATAAATAAAAATCTTTAAAAAATTCAAAACAACCCAATACCGTCTCCTGACTTATGCCATTTGTTTGATGTCTCAGGGTTGACGCTACTCCAGAAACGCAACCACTGCGTCACACACACACAAAAAAACAAAACACTAGAGCACAAAGGGTTTATCAGGCCCCCTAATCTTCAAGATGCTCAGTGCTCTTCCAGACTTTTCAAGGCTTCAATACTGTCATAATAGGAGTCCACTACCCATTCGTATTTACCCATGATTCACGCAGAAAGCGTGCATGACCATGACTTTAATCATTGAGGCAATGCAGCCTAGTCAAAAGGCAGTAGGGCCAAACTCCTTTGACACGTTTGAGTAAGGACTTGTATTCATAATGATCTTCTATCTCTGTGAAGCTTCAGGTTTGCCAATTATTAAAAATTGGATGGGGGATCCCTGAGTGGCTCAGCGGTTTAGCGCCTGCCTTTGGCCCCGGGGCATGATCCTGGGGACCCAGGATGGAGTCCCACGTCGGGCTCCCTGCATGGAGCCTGCTTCTCCCTCTGCCTGTGTCTCTGCCTCTCTCTCTGTGCGTCTCTCATAAATAAATAAATAAATAAATAAATAAATAAATAAATAAATAAATCTTAAAAAAAAGAAATTAAAAATTGGGTGCATGCTTAGGGACCATTTAAACCAAAGCAATGTCATATAAGGCCCACACCCATCCCAGAAGATGCAGTCAAGTGCTCATAGAAAGAGAGGCCTTTCCAACCACTCCTGCCACTGCGGATCCGTGAACAGGTGCACAGGGGGATGCAGCCAGGGGGCATGCCACGCCTGCGTGATATGCTGAGCCTCATTCAAGGGCCTATAGGTTTCTAATAACCCACATTAGAAAAAAAATTCCAAAGTTCAAACTCCCTTCAGCTACTGATGCTTGAAGTCAAAAGTAAGCAAAGAGGGATTATGTAACTATTGTTTCTCCTTGTGCAAGATTACTATTTATAGACAGCAAACTTCAGTGTCTGGAGCTGCTGAAATAGAGACCGACAAGTCCGAGAGGTGGAGCCTCAAAACCGCCCCCTGAATACGTGACCCCGTTGTCCTCAGATGTTGGCACGGTGTGAGATGAACGCCAGCAGCCAGGTCTTTAAGTGACTCTGCCCAGGGCCCTCTCTCCTTTGTGATCTTTCAGAAAACATCATTTTCTCCACCCATCATAAGATTATAATATCCTGAAGTAGCCTTTGCAGAGCTTTTCTGACATTTTTTTTTTCATTCAGCGAAGGCAGTGCCCCTGTGTCTCTGAGGACCGCCAGGGAGGACGTCTCCAGGGAGGTGTGATGTGTGAGACTTTCTCCAGGAGAGCCCCAGGCCCCCAGTGAGGAACTGCACAGTCACAGTGGAGAATTAATTATGGGACTATCGGGGAACAGGGCTGTATCAACAGTACGCAGAAAAGTGAAAGCTGGTTCTGATCCTCCCTCCATCTAGGTGGAAAATAGATATCTTTCCTTCTACCACACTGAGGCCTGAACAAGGGGCAACATTTTTCGACAACTGCAAGTCGAACATTAATTCCCAGATGTCTCCTGGCATCTGTGGGCAATTAGAGGAAAGCTTCGTTTTTGTCCATGGGAGGATGAACAGGAAACTTGGTGGCGGCTGTTGGGCAAGACAGCAGCGGGAGAAAACCATCACGAGCTAATATTAAGGAAAAGATAAATCAGGGCATGGACCTGTGTTATGCATCTTAATACTAAGGTAATTATCCCAATTATGCACCAGGAAATCATGTCTCACTTCCACAAACACGGTTGCACCAAAATGTGGCTTCTTTACTTTTTCATGAGTCTGTTTAATTTTATTTTGAGTTTCATTCTATGACAAGGACGAGAGGCACTACCTCCACTCTTTTTGGGATGGCTGCTCCTTTACTCTGAGACAACGTACATTGGTGCCAAATGGTAAGGAAAAAATCTCAAATATATCTAGCTTTGGGATATATGTTGACGATGTATGGCCTGGTACACGATGAATATCTTCTAATTATTTCATGTGTGCTTGAGAAGAGTCCATAAATGTGGGATTCAGCAGCCTGTAAGTTAGATAAAGGTTCTTAAGCTTGTTAATTGTGTTGGCCAAATCTGAATCTAAATCTTAACTATTTTGTACTTTGTCCTTCCAGCAATGGAGAGATGGTAAAGTCTCCAACTCTGAGGGTGATTTTGTCAATTTCTGTCATCGTCTTGATTTCAACCATATATTTTCATATATAGTTTGCCTATCTATACAAGTATTTATATACTATGTGTGTATATGAAAATAAAGAAACAAATTTACTGTATGCTGCCCTACTGAGTCATGTAAAGTGATAACAAATTATATACGTATCTATTTTATTATTATTATCTATTTATCATTTATTATTATTATCTATTAATATCTATTTATGTACATAAGTACATAATTTAACTTCTATTTTCTTGGGGGTTGAATATTTTGTCATCACGTGGTGAAACTCCATCTGTACTGACAATTTCTTTCTAGAACTTTATGATAAGCTACACTGTTAAACTGGCTTTCTTCAAGTTAAGGTTTGAATAATATAACTTTCCAAGTTTTTGTTAAGTGACTTAATGCCTTATGTGCATCTTCTCAAGGTTGTATGGCTGGATTTATTTTTAATCCAAATTGAAGACACTTGTCTCTGAGCTGGTGAGTTTGGTCCATTTATATACACATTTTATGAGTATGTTTTAATTAGATTCTGACATCTTAGTTCATTTCAGTCTGCTTTCTTTTTCTCCCTTCTTGCCAAATTTCTTTAACAATTTTTTAATCTATCTTCTCCTTAAAGACAAAGGCCGTAGCAAACTCTCCTACCTCTGGCTCCTACTGTCCAGTTACCATGTGGATGTACTTCTCTTTGGTTTCTTCTCTTTGGTTCTGGCTTATTTGTAAGGCTGCAGATGAAGGTGTTCATTCTCTTTTACTTCCTTCCTTGTTGGCCCCCAACGCTTCTTGGCCTTATTCTTTCCTGTTGAATAGTTTTTGCTGAAGGGTTGTTGAGCCTTTGTGTTGCCCCACCTCTGAAGCTTTGAATCTGAGATTAATTTCAATTGGGGAAAAACATGTAAAATGTACCCTCTTCACCAGTGTTAAGTAGACCATTCAGTAGTGTTGTGTGCGTTTACACAGTTGTATGACCCAGCTGCAGACCTCTTTTCATCTTGCAAAACTGAAACTCTGTCCCCGATGCACAAGTTCCCCATCCTCCCTCCCCCAGCTTCTAAAAACACCAGAAACACTGCTTTCTGTCTCAGTGATTTGAAGACTCTTGATGCCTCATACAAGTATAATCATGTAGTCTTTGGTCTTTTTGTGACCATCTTCTGTCACTTAGCATAGTGCCCTCAAAGTTTATCCATGTTGATCAGGTGACAAAATTTCCTTTATTTTTCTTTTTGCTATAAATGATCACATTTATTTATGTACTTATTTTAATTCAGGTATAGTTAACGTACATTAGTTTCAAATGTGCAATAAAAAACAGACTCAAATACAAGGAACTGGTGGGTGCCAGAGGGGCGATGGGAAGGGAACGGGTGAAATAGGGGGTGGGGATTAAGAATGTGCTTTGTGATGAGAATTTCTTTCCTTTTTAAGGTGGAATAATACTCCATTGTATTATATAACACATTTTATTTATCCACTCACCCATTAATGGACACTTGTATTGCTTTCATGTTCCAGTGGTTGTGAATGCTGCTGTAACAAACATGGGTGTGTAGATGTTTCTTTCAGTTTCTGCTTTTGCTTCTTTGTGCGTATATGCCTAGAAATAAAATTCCTGGATCATAATAATTCTTTTTTTTTTAATTTTTTGAGGGTTCATATTGTTTGCATAACCATTGCACTATTTTACATTTCCAGCCACTGCACAAGCTTTGTGACTTCTCTCCATCCTGACTGATTCTTGCTATTTTCTCTCTGGTAGCAGCCATCCTAGTGAATGTGCTATGGTATCTCACTGTGCTTTATTTCAATTTCCATAATGATAATTCTGTAATGAGCATTGATTATTATTGAGCATTTTCTCCTATGCTTATCATTCATTTGTATAGCACTAAAATAAGTCTACTAAAGTTCTTTGCTCATTGTAATATCAGATTGTTTTTCACTGAGTTATAGGAGCTTTCATATATTCTAGACATTAATCCCTTAGCAGATATACAACTTGAAAATATTTTCTGTCATTCCAAAGGAAAAGGTTTCCTTTTCTCTCTGTTGATTGTGTAATTTTGATGCACAGAAGGTTTTCATTTTGATGTGGACAGAGTTATGTGTTTTTCTTTTGTTAACTGTGCATTGGGTGTCACATTGAAGAAACCATTGCCGACTCCAAGGTCAGAAGACTTTCCCTGATGTTTTCTGACAGTTTTATCATTTTAGCTCTTATGTTTAGATCTTTAATTTATTTGAGTTACTTCTGTATATGGCATAAGTCCAATTTCATTCATTGCATATTAATATCCTGACTGCCCAACACTATTTTTGACAAAAATAAAAATAAAAAGGAAACAGATTCACAAATGCTGAGAACAACTGAGGGTTGCCAGAGGAGGATGAGTGAAACAGGTGAAGAAGATTAACTGGCACAAACTTCCAAGTATAAAGTAAATAAGTCTACTCAGCACTAGGAATATAGCCAATAATACTGTAATAATTGTGTATGGTGACAAGTCGGTAACTACATGAGTGGTGAGCACTGCATAATGTATACAATTGTCGAATCACTATGTTGCACACCTGAAACTAAGAGAACATTGCACGCAAATGATCCTTCAATTTAAAAAGTATGACTTTAAAAAATCATTTGACCTTACCATAGGTGATAGGGGTTTATTTCTGTGCTCTGGTTTTCCATTTCCATTCCCTGTCTGCCTTTATGCCAGTCCTGCACTGTTTTGATTGAAATTAGAAATGTGAGACCTCCAAATCTGCTCTTCCTTTTCAAGATTGTTTGGACTATTTGGAAGCTTTGGATATTTCATATGAATTTTAGCATAATTTTTTCTGTATCTGAAAAGAAATGCCATTAGGATTCTGATAAGGATTGCATTGAACCTGTAGATCACTATGGGTACCACTGATACTTTAACGTAATAGGTCTTCCAGTCCATGAATACAGGATGACTTCCCATGTGTCTGTGTCTTCTTTTATTCCTTTTAATCATGTTTTGTAGTTTTCAATGTACAAGTCTTTCACCTTGGTTAAGTTTTTTCCTAAGTATTTCATATTTTTGAAGCCATTATAAATGAAATTGTTTCTTAATTTCCTTTCTGGACTGTATTTTGTTAGTGTATAAAAGTGAAACTGATTTCTGTGTGTTGATTTCTTTTCATCCACAACTTGGCTGAATTAATTAGTCTAATGGTGCAGTCTTTAGAGTTTTCTGCATATAAGTTCATATTATTTTGAGTTGATTTTTGTGCATGGTATGAGGTAGGGGGTTCAATGTCATTTTTTGTATGTAGATATCCAGTCTCCCCAACACCATTTGTTGAAGAGATTGTGATTTATTTGTTGTGTATCTTTGGCACCTTTGTCAAAGACAGTTGACTATATATTCATGGGTTTATTTCGGGGCTTTCTATTCTGTTCCATCAGTCTATATGTTTGTCTTTATACCAGTTGAAGTAAAGAACCATCCCTCTAAATCAATTAACTGCTTTTAACAGCGATATTGCTAAGGTTGAGAATTCCATTTCAACAAGAGATTCAATAGAATTGGCCCAGCATGTAGGCATTTTTTTTTAATTTCTAAAATTTATTTCAATTCAACTATACTTAACATACAATGTTATATTAGTTTTAGGTGTACAATATAATGATTCGACAATTCTTTACATTACTCAGAGCTCATCATGATAAGTGTACTTTTACTATCCTCTGCCTTCTCACTCATCCCCCCACCTGCCTCCTCTTCTGGAACCCATCAGTTTGTTCTCTGTATTTAGGAGTCTGTTTTGTTTGTTTGTTGGTCTCTTTTTTGTTGTTTGTTTTTTATATCTGAGCTGTAAGTTAGGTTGCTTTTAAATAAAAATTTCTTCTTATATTCTTCTGTTTCCTAGGAATACTACAGTTTGCATATAACACCCAAAAAGTAAATAACATTTTATAAAGTTTACTTATTTTATTTTTCTGTGTTTTCTAAGAATATTAAATTTTCCACCTCACACATTTATAACACAAACAAATAAAACTTCCTTTTTCAAAGGGCCTTGTCCACCAAAGTGGCAGATATGGTCCCTTTAATCCAGGAGTGAGTTGGGTCAGGTGGCGGATTTGTGCACAGGGAGCCACGCAGAGTGGGGTGCCCTGGACCTCACCAACATGGGGGTCTGAACCCTGACTGTGGCTTCCAGAGGACAAGGCCTCACTGGGGTCAGCCTCAGGTTAGGCAGATTGGCATCACGGCCAATGTGAAGATCAGTGAGTCCTGTGCCCTGGGGAAAGGTTTATTTGGTCCAGAAGAAATTCCTCCTTTCTGCTATTATATCCCTCTGAAGGGGAGTGTTCCTGTCATTGGTTTCTCTGGAGGAAGCACCATTGGTGCTTGGATTGGATTTATACAGATGGAGCCAATAATTTCCAGAAGCCTCCCTATCCCTAGCTGCTGTGAAATATCTAGTCCCAGCCCCCGATCTGAAGGTACATCACATTATTACCTCTTCAGCTGTATTTTCCTATTCTCATTTTTTTTCCTCTTCTCATATTTCAGATGTGTGGACTCCAGACCCACGTGAACCAAGGAGGGACACGCAAGAAGCAAAAAGTTATGAGATAGTGAATGAAATCTACTCTAAGTGACAGTAAATATCACCTAAGGAAATGAAATGGCTGAGATATGACATCAAAGTACAAGCAGCGAAAGCAAAAACTAGTAAGTGGGACTACATCAAATAAAAACTTCTACACAGCAAAAGAAACAACTGATGTAATGAAAAAGCAACCTCGGGAATCAGAGGAAATATTTTCAAGCCATATATCTGATGAAGGATTAACTCCCACAACTCAATAGCAAAACAAAAACAAAAATCCCACAATAGAAAATCTGATTAACAAATGGACAGTTGAACTAATCGACATTTTTCCAAGGAAGACATATCAATAGCCAACAGGTATATGAAAAGATGCTCAATATCACCCATCATCAGGGAACTGCAAATCAAAACTACAATGAGACATCACCTCACACCTGTTAGAATGACTATTATCAAAAATATAAGAGATAACCAATTAACCAATGCTGGCAAGGATGTAGGAAAAAAAGAACCCTCGTGCACTGTTGATGTCAATACAAACTGGTGCAGCCACTGTGGAAAACAGCCTGGAGGTTCATCATAAAACTAAATATGGAATTCCTATATGATCCAGCAATATGACTTTTGGGTAGACATCCAAAAGTAATAACAGGATATCAAAGAGATATACGTGTACCTTCATGTTTATTGTAGCATTAGTCACAATAGCTAAGATATGGAAATAACCTACGTGTCCATCAGTGGCTGTATGGAAAAAGAAAATGTGGCATATATACACAATGGAATATTAATCAGCCATGGGAAAGAAGGAAATGTTCCTATTTGCAGCAAGGTTGGATCTAAAGGGCATTATGCTAAGTGAAATAATTCAGATGGAGGAAGACAAATACTGTACGATCTCACTTATATGTAGAATCCAAAAGAAAAGCTGAACTCATTGAAACAGAGTAGAGTGTTGCTTACCAGAAGTTGGGGCACAGGGTGTGCAGGAAATGAGGAGGTGTTGGTCAAAGCATAGAAACTGCCAGGTGTAAAGTGAATAGGTTCTGGGGATGCAATGCACAGCATGTGATTACAGTTAATAATCGTGTATCACATACTTGAGAGAGTAGACCTCAGATGTCCTCAGCACAAGAAAGGAATGACAATTATGTGATATGAAGGAGGCGTTAGCAAAGGCTAAAGTGTCGATCATTTTGCAACACGTAAGTGTATCAGATCAACACACGCGTCTTAAACGAATGCATACGATATATGTCAATTATATCTCAATAAAGCTAAAAAACAATAGAGGTACAAGAGAGCAAACAGTGCTGGGGACATTGCAGATGGCTTCAGTAGAGATATAAACCCTTGCCATCCAAGGGTGGCACCAGAAAGAGTGAATTGACACCAGAAAGACTGAATCCTGGGGAAGAAGGCCCAAGCACCAGAGTAGGGACTGTTATAAAACACACTAACAAAGCCCTAAACCAATCCCTGACAGGAGTCTGAGGTTGAGTCATGACAAATACATGAAACTAGGGAGACAGCTTGGGATTTACACACATCCACCTTAACAAAGCCTAAGCCAAGCTCTGACATGAGAGACGGTTGCTTAGAAACAGGACAAAAAGAGAAGCTTGGGAAATATCGTGGCCAATTTATTGGAAATTCATAATAACTCAAGAAATGCATCGAATTAAATTTCCAATTATAAAGCAAAACCCAGTAGCATTAATGCAGTATAAGATAAACCAACAATCACAGATATTTAAAAGCTCTGATGTAGGAATTGATAGGACGAGAAGAAAATCACCAGAAAAGAAACTGAAAAATTGTAGGCCTACATTCAACCAATATGATCTAATTTTCATATAAAGAACATCGTAAAAAAAACCAACTACTACATATTCTCTTCAGGTGTACGTGGAATGCTCACCAAAGTGAGATATATGCAGGGACTTACAGTGAGTCTCCGTAAAACTCCTCTGGGATCTTAGAGTATATTTAATGACCACCACTGGACTAAATTAGAAATCAACAATATGATATCTAGGACATTTTCAACTTGCTTGAAATTATGTGACACTTTTTTTTTAAAAAAAAGATTTTATTTAGTTATATATGAGAAACACAGAGAGAGAGAGGGGCAGAGACACAGGCAGAGGGAGAAGCAGGCTCCACGCAGGGAGCCCGACGTGGGACTCGATCCCAGGTCTCCAGGATCAGGCCCTGGGCGAAGGCGGCACTAAACCGCTGAGCCCCCCGGGGATCCCCTATGTGACATATTTTAAAATAAGCCATAACTTAATACATGCCAAAGATGATTAGGGACAATAAAATCTACACCATACAACGTAGGCAACAAAGCAAAAGTAGTGCTGACAGGAAAAAAAAATTGTTATTTTTAAGTGTGTTAATTTGAAAGAAGAGAGTCCTAATACAATTGATATAAATGCATGTCTTGGGACATTAGAAAAAAAGGAGCAAAGCGAACAATTAATAGTATATAGAATAATGACGCCGTAAGCAGAAGTCAACACACAAATTTGACTTTGTTACGAAACACAGGTAAACAGACAAAACAGAAGAGTCAACAGCAAAGAGACGAACAGCAAAATAGACCAGAAAAGATCAATAAAATTAATATAGCCAAGCATTGGTTCTTATAAGATATTAATTCAGGTGGCTGATAACGTGGTAAATGTGTAAATGAAGACGGTGGCTGAGGCTCACTCAGTAGTAGGTTCTGTTCTGGCCCTTCAGGAAGCGCCAGAGGCGGGGACTTGTGGCTGGACAATACCCGGCATGCCGTCCCCTCCCGTGTTCTTCTCTGAGACTGTAGGGCTCGCTACGGGATCTCGATCCCAAGGTCCAGCACGGAATTTTTAAGGACCTGCCTGTTACTTCTTGGTGCAGCTGCACTTCTATCTTCTCTCGCTCCTCCCCTTAGGACCTCTCCTCTCAGGGACACAAACTTAGGGCATCAACCCGGTGGTGGACTCTTGACTGAGGATCTCAAGTGATCCTCTCAAGTAGAACTAGGAGATAGGATTTGAGATGACAGGAGGTCACACAGATATCCCAGATCCCAGATATCCCCACCACCACCAACAGCACCATATTGAGTTCTCTGGTTTCCCAGTTGGCTGATACCATGACAGCAATGAGGCCTTGCAAATTCTGGAACACTGATCTTTTTGATGTAGTTTTGGAATGTAGGTGAGGTGTGGTGGGGTGAGGTCCGGAGCTGCTAAAAAAAGAATTCTTGAGACATCTTTGGTGCAAAATGGAGGTTCTATGAAAGCCCCGGGAAAGGTCCCGTGGGCACAGAGAGCTGCCCCCAGGTTGAGAGGGAGGCTGATTACGTTCTTGGGAGTTGGGGGAGGTAAGGAAAAGGGAGGCTTCAAAGGGATTTTCATATGGTAAAGAGGACCTAGGACACTGGAGGCCTTGCTATTGTCACGTTAAGGTCATTTTTCCCTCTAGCAAGGCCTCAACATTAAGACAGTTGGTCGAACTAGGGGTGGTGAAGGGGAAGAGGGCGAGGGGTGGGGGTGACTGGGTGATGGGCACTGAGGGGGGGCACTTGATGGGATGAGCACTGGGTGTTATGCTATATGTTGGAAAATTGAACACCAATAAAAAATAAATTTATTAAAAAAAAAAGACAGTTGGTCACACCAGTACCCTCCTTAATACCTTAATCCATCCGGCCATTCACCAACCGTCTCCCTCTATCAACCCACAGTTCTCGGTCTTAAAGAGCCTGTTATGGCTTGTTTCCCTCTTTCATTGTTTTCTTTCCCCCTTCCCATACATTCATAGGTTTCCTTTCTTCAATTCCACATATGACTCCTATTAACACATAGTTAAAATGAGCACTGGGGTTGTATACAAGTGAGGAATCCCCGAATTCTACCCAAGAAACCAATGTTAAACTGTATGTTCACTAAAATTTAAATTAAAAAAATAAATCGATGTGGGTTAACATATGATGAGTTAACTAAATCTGCCTTAAGCAAAGTAAGTATTATAAACCCTAAAATTTGTATTATTGTACGGATTAAAACATATAACCCACATGAAAAAAAAAAGACAGTTGGGAGCTGCTCCAAGGAACGTGACCCTCTGCCCCTTCAAGTCTCTGCCCCTGGGCTACAGGTGACCGGGACATTTAATTGTATCTACATTTCCTCCAGGAAGCAAGGTTATTGATAAAAACGCTTTTAATTCTTGTAAATTACTAAGGTGTTGGTAAACGGAGGGAGACGCACGTCTCACAGGACCGTGATCTCTGTAAGGTATCTTTAGGGCAGCCAGGAGTGCCCAAGGACCTCACGCACGTCCCACCTGGGGCGTCAGGGTTTCGGGCTGTCCACTGGTGCCTTGTCCTCTGCTCACCTTCTGCTCCCTCATCGTTATAGTAGGTTGAGGTCCTGGTGAATCCCTGCGTGTCTCTACAATGGCCCAAGTCACTGATTGTTGGACCACTGACCAGGAGTCGGGGCAAAGGCATAGTTGTTTTTCATTTCTTCGGTCCACTTTTTAAAATTCTAAATGCACGTAGGTGATGAGAGAGAGGAAGGGAAGCCAAGGACGAAGCAAAGCTGATACACCCACACGCACCCACCCAGCCCCGTCCGGCCTTTGGCCAAGTGTGACATTCCTCAGGCACTTCTGGCTGCCCTAAAACTAACGGGAGGAAAAAACCCAAACAGTTAATTAATAGAGATCACAGTCCAGCAAGACAGGAGTCTCCCTCAGTTTGCCAACGTCTCAGTGATTTACAAAGAAAAAGCTTTCTTATCCACAGGCTAAACCTCAGAGACCCATAACTCCATTTCCTGGAGCCCTCCAGGAAATCCTCCATCTCCCGTTGGCGAGTGATGTGGAAACCCAGGCAGGAGTCAATGTAAACAGAGATAAATTTCTTTAGGATCTGTAGCCTACGGACAAGATCCCGCGATGGGAGGAATATCCGGGTCCTGGGGGAAGCTCCCGATTGTCTTAATGTTGACGCCTTGCTAGAGGGAAAAACCACTTTAGCTTGACAATGGCAAGGCCTCCAGCGTCCTGAGGGTCTTGAGCTTATCAAAGTCCTTTTGGACATCTCCTTTTTCCCTTAGCTCCCCCGTACTCCCAAATACATAATCCTCCATCCCTCACAACCCCCGGGCAGCAGCTCTTTCTGCCCATGGTCCGTCCCCCGCACTATGCGTTGGTAAAATCACTTTTATTGCACCAAAGACTTCTCGAGAATTCTTTCCTGGCCATCGGCTCCAGACCTCGCCAACCTTCCAAAACTACATCATAGGGACGGAGGAGCATCGTTCCCACTTCCCTTTGTTTGGGGCTGTAGTGTGTGTGTCTTCTGCTGGAGAGACGACAGAGGGCATCACTCCACAGGAGCCAGTTTCCTCCACAAGGAAAAGGAAACAGCCTGAAGCCTGATATCCCTGTCCTGGTCTCCTCCCTCTGGCCTCCCTCCAGTCCTTCCCCTCTTCATGCTACCAGAGCTCAATGCGTCCACCTAAACTGCACGAAAGTCTGCAGTAAAGAGTCAGGGCACGGGCCAGACCCTCCCGGGTTTCTCTGGACTCCTTCCTGCACATTTAGGGGTTTTTCAAGCCCAGAGTTCAAAGCCACAAACCTGGTTCCAGTGAATCCCATCAGTTTTCACCACCTTTCGCATGCGGGCCCCTTCCTTCCTGCAAGTCAGCCAGCGGGTGGCCACCATGCCACGTGCCCACTACTTCCCTTTATTTGACATCTCGGGGTGACAATTCTCCAAATTGCACCCACTGTACAATATAGAAAAAAAAGCTTTGTAGACAAAGTATTTAGCAGGCCCTCAACTCTTCCAGAAGCTTCCTTGCTCTACCAGAATTTGCAGGGTTCATTGCTGTGATGGTACGGGTTGATTAGCCGCTTGTGCTGACCCGTGAAAAATTGCCCCAGCATCTCCGAGTGTCAGCCCGGGTGGCTCCGTGAACAGGAAAGGAGGACGTCGGGGGTGGTGACTCACTCCTCCTTCGTGGCCTCGCTTAAGGGGCCCTGGCGGCGGCTGCCCTGCCGGGAAGCTGCTGCTTCGGGAAGGTCTAACGCCCCAAGTGCATTCAGACGTTTGAAAAAAAAAAAAAAATGAAACAAATGATTATTTAGCTCGGAGTTCTTCACGGTGACTAAGATGTTTAAGAGAGAGCTGCTGTGCTCCTCGCACGAGGGAAACAGAAAGCTACAGACCTGGGTGGGAGGAGTCTCAGAGGAGCTCCCTGGGGCCTCTGGGGCTGGGCCCGCCCGGCCAGGCCCGGTCACCCTGCGAGGCCATTTTCTTATCTCGGGAAGTAGATTCTTCGCTTCCCGGAGATTGCAGTGGCCGCAGCGCAGTTCCTGGGAGCTTCCCTGATTTATCTGCCTCCTGGAACCACACGGATATTGATCGGCACCCTTCTGAAGAAGACCTCAAGACCTGAGCTTCTGGGGAGAACCTTCAGCGAGGTAGGTCCGGCCGGAGAGCCGTGCAGGAGATGCGGGTCCTCAGGGGATCCCAGGATCCCTGGATCACCGGAGGCGGGCAGCTCTCCAGTCCTCGTGGGGGGAGGGTACGGGGGGGCATCCCCTGGATTCTGCAAGGTGGGCACCTCGGTGCCTTCATTCTAATCCTTCCACTACGTGGGGAAATAACGTCCACCTGTGACTCTCGCAGATTTTAAAATTCACTCTGCAGGTGTTTATGATGCGAGCTGATAGTTAGAAGCGGGCCTTGGCTTTCCTGCCTGGAGGGGGCCCAGGAAACGTGCTGCCTGTGTTGGGAGCCGGGGGAGGGGACAGGACGGTGTCAGAAAAAAGTATTATGCAATGATATTAAATAAGAAAACACATCTGGACACAAAACCCTATTCTATGGTATTATCCCAGGGTCACAAGACAGGAGCACAGCCCCCCCACCCCCACAGCAGCAGCAGCTCAGGCTCCTGGGTCCCCGGCACAGCACATGGGCCCTCGCCCTCTCCCAGGTGCTGTGGCCCCGCTCGGCCCACGGGGGGGTGGGGGGGCACTTGAGGTCCCGACAGGCCTGCTGCCCCCCTTCTTCACGGCACACTGCGGGGGAGTCTGTAGGAAAGAGGTGGTTGGAGACAAATCTGTAGCCACATTTTGGGATTACTTCAGTCTCTCCATAGAGCTTGGTACCCAGACACTTCGTGTAGTATAATGTTTTAAATGTTAGTTTCAGAACTTCCTAAGGGTTAGATCAAGCTTTTCATCCAAGCCTAACACAGTGTTGGTCAACTTTTCTAAGTATTTTCTGCTGCTTTTCTTGCTTTGTTCAGTAACTGACAAGCGAGAATCAAACAATCGTCGTGATTTTGTCCATTTTTCCTTGTAGTTCTCTCAATCATTAACATATATTAAATATATGAATATAGGTAGAGGGAAGCATGCTGCATAACACTATCCATAATACAAATATATAAGCTCATAATACATAATAGGATTAAAACTGTTCCATCCTTCTGGAATATAAACTTTCTATCATCCTGCAGTGAAACTCCAGTTCTGATTAAAACCTTTGTCTTAGGGTCTATTTAAAGCTACGCTGACACAGATACACTACTGTGCTTAGCATTTCTACGTACAACTGCTTGCAACTATTATTTTTAAACTTTTAATTACTTTTTATCAATGACACATGTGTAGTTTTTCTTTTTAAATCCAGTTTTGAAATGTTGCCTTTTAGTAGGTTTATGACTTTTGTACACTGGGTGAAATGCTGTATTTTGACTTAATTTATAACACTTATCTATAGTGTTTATTCTGCGCTTTCTTCTTCTCCAATAGTTTTGGATTCGTGTCTCTAACCCCTCTTAATTGTCAAGTACCCAGTGAACACACATCCTCCTTCTCCCCAGTCCGCCCCGCTGTGTTGATCTACTTCCTGTTTCTCTTCAGTTAGGGCTTTATTTATCTTTAAAATATCGAAAGAGGCAATCAAAGTCTTGTTCTCACTTACTTTTTAATCTGCAGTTTTTTCGTTTTGTTTTGTTTTGTTTTCCCCTGACCTCATTTATTTTCTTTAATCTGCAGCTTTTGTTTTGTTTTGTTTTGTTTTCCCCTGACCTCATTTATTTTCTTGGAGAATAGTATTTCCAAAGCACTGCTGGGTCGGTGTCTCTGGGTCACCAATCTTCTCTTTTCTGTGCTGGTCAAGATCAGGGATTGATCCGTCGCCCATTGCCTTCAATGCCATTGGAACTAGCCACAAAATTCTGGTCTCAAAATTATTTTTCCTTCATGTTGACAACACTTCTCTGAAAACTTTGGGTTCACATATGTTTTGAAATTTGGAACGTGAGTGAATTAGGAAAGGCTGTCTGGAACATGGAAAACTCTTAACTCTGGAAACAAACTAGGGGTGGTGGAAGGGGAGGTGGGTGGGGGGTGGGGGTGAATGGGTGACGGGCACGGGCACTCGTGATTTTGTCCATTTTTCCTTGTAGTTCTCTCAATCATTAAGATCCCGGCCACTTGACGGGATGAGCACTGGGTGTTATTCCGTATGTTGGCAAATTGAACACCAATAAAAAATAAATTTATATATAAAAAAATGAAAATAAAAAAAAGAAAGGCTGTCTGATGCACACAACGCATCTCGTGTCTTATATAGTCGATCTAAGTCCATATAAGTAAGGTCTGAGTCCTGACTCTTGGCTTCACAGGCATCCATAGTCCTGTAGCAAAGATGTGGGAAACAAAGGCAGAAGGCAACATATATAAAATTAAACATCCTTATAACCTGCAGCCCACTGACAAATAACTGAGGCAGGCAGAGGTAACGTTCCTCCTGGAAGCTCCCAGCTGTCTTAATGATAATGCGTTGCTAGAGGGAAGATCAACCTTGGCTTGGCAGTGGCTAGGCCCCCAGGATCCTGTGCATCTTCTTTACTATGTGAAAATCCTTTTGGAACTTCCTTGATCTTTACTTCCTCTCACCCCAAACTATATAATCAGTCACCCCTCACAATCCCGGAGCAGCAGCTCTTTCTGCCCAAGGGTCCTGTCCCCTTGCTTTAGTAAAACCACCTTTTTTGCACCAAAGATGTCTCTAGAATTTTTTTCTTGGCTCTGGGCTCCAGGCCTCAACAACTCTACTCAAAACCACGTCAACAAGACCCAGGAGCACTTGCACTAAGATGGAATTTAAAAAAAAAAAAATTCTATGTAGGCTCCTGAGATCTCACATCACATATTTTTCTAATAAATTTTGTCACCAAATTGACACACTCGTACAATGTGCAGTCACACACACCCACACAACTTTTGCTTTCACGTTTTTTGAGAGATTTCAAAAGTGCAGACATGGAATTTGGGTGAGATACTATATAAAGGTAATCCCTGCCATTTTTACTGTTGAAAATCTGCTTTCGAAACTTTGTAAGTGATCTTCTCTTTTCCTCTGGAAATTAAATTTTTCTTGCTGTTTTGGGTACTTCTTGGTTTCTCTACATTATGTCCTGATGTGGGTTTTTCCTTCACTCTGTTGGCCAGTCCCTCTGAGGATGTTCCTGTTATTTTAATTCTAGGAAGTGTATCTCATTATTTCTTTAAATATTTTCTCTCTTTCATTTTATATTTCACTCTTTTAACAGCAAACAGCATGTGGGCATGGACACTTTGACCTGCGCTGACATGTCTGACATGCACTTTCTATCTTCTATTTCTGAATCCATTCTGTCTTCCGGTGGGACAGTTTTCAATCTCATCTTACAAATCACCACATGATCATATTCTAGGAGCGAAGTCCTCTGAACTCCAAAGTCTAAGTTGTTAACCACCATCCTCCACTTAGAGTCATGTGTTGAGGAAAGGTATCAGAGAAAAGAAATTACAAAAAAAAAAAGGCATTTTTCACAAATAATGGTTTTCATAAGCAGAATTACATTCAGAGTTTAGGATTATGTGAAAATATCCGACATAAGAATATGATTGGATTCAGGCTGAACACGTCTGCACGTTCACATAATTTGCTGGAATTTGAAGTTAGGTTATACTAGTTTCATGAACACCATGTATTCTCTAGATTTACCATTTAGAAAAAAGGTAAGAAGTACATTCCATGTAGATAGCCTGAAATAGCAGGATGCAATGTATGCATCTGGAGCTTAAATATGAGAAATGGAAAAGGGGAGAAGTCAGAAAAAGACATTATTCTGGGTGCCTGGGTGGCTCAGCAGTTGAATGTCTGCCTTCAGCTCAGGTTGTGATTCCAGGGTCTTGGGATCGAGACCCTGCTTTCTCCCTCTGCCTATGTCTCTGCCTCTCTCTCTGTGTATCTCATGAATATTTATAAATAAATAAAATCTTTTAAAAAAGGAAAAGAAAGAAAGAGACATTATTCAAGACCTCCAAGCCAGGCTTGATATCAAGGAATACTTCCTAAGGAAAGCAGGGAAATACTGAAGGGTTTCAAAAACAATAGAAGTGCAGTTTATGGAGAGAGAAGTGAGGAGAGAAATTAGCCTGAAAGGAGGAAATTCAGGCAATAATGAAATAGTCCTGGCCAACCAGTGCTGTGATTCTGCGGGAGAGAGCAGATAGATGTCCCACAGGAGGTCGAGGGGCCAGAGGCCTCGAGAACGTGGGCTGAACTGAGCCAAAGGAAGAGAGGATGCATGATGGGCTGACTCGGGAAGAGCCAACTGCAGAGGGCCGAGGACCCGGCGTGGTGGGAGGACAGTCGTGGGGGGTGAGAGGCTGCAGCCCACTCTGCACGTCCCCCTTCAGCCAGAGCGGGCAGCCCAGTCAGGAGCCAGCGGGTGGGCATCTAGGGAGAGACACAGGCCCACCGCGGGATGGGGGGAGGGGGTACTCCGATGCCCTGTAGCCCACACTCCACGCAGGGCGACAACTGCCTCTTCCACACGTCCTGCCACCACACCCATTGCGACCCAACTCAACTGTCATTATTAAAAGGAGAGAATTTCGTAGAAGTCCCAAATATAGCTCAACCCATATATATGAGTCCCAATATAGTTCTCAACCCATTTTCCACTGTGACACACCTGGAAATTCAGTTCTTCTTTGTCACACACACTTGAGGATGACAGCCCGGCATGGGCCACTCACTGACGTAGACACAACCAGGCTTTTACATCGTGCGGATGAAAGTCTAACGCCCTGTGGTATTTTTCTCTCCCAGGTTCAGCCATACCTGGAGATGGAGAGTGAGTACAAGAAGATTATTCTGCTGAAAGGACTGGAGCCCATCAACGACTACCAGTTTAGCATAGTCAAGTCCCTACTGGCCCGTGATTTGGGACTGACTGCAAACATGCAAGAAGAATATAACAAGGTCAAGATCGCCGACCTGATGGAAAAGAAGTTCCCAGGGGTTGCCTGCGTGAACAAGCTAATAGACCTGTTCAAGGAAATGCCATCACTTACGGACATTGTCAAACAACTTAGAAATGAGAAGGTAAAAGGTAATAAGGAAGATCCCACACCCAACTATTCCACCTTGATCCCCCTCCCCAAACTGAGTACAAGAGCACTTGGTGGCGGCTGGCATACCCCTTTACCAGGGCACGACTCCGCAGCCAGGAGGTCAGGGGCTGCTAAGGCCAACAGGCTGGCAGCCTGGGGCATCCCCTTTCCTGTGAGAGGGACAGACCTATGCTGGAGGGTGCATTTGGGGGGATGCCTTAGAAAAATCACAAGGGGGCAGCCCCGGTGGCTCAGCGGTTTGGCACCGCCTTTAGCCCAGGGCGTGATCCTGGAGACCCGGGATCGAGTCCCACGTCAGGCTCCCTGCATGGAGCCTGCTTCTCCCTCTACCGCTCTTTCTCTATCTCTGTCTATAAATAAATAAAATATTTTTTTAAAAAAAGGAAAAATTAAAAAAAAAGGAAAAATCACAAAATAATCACTTATTTTAAAATAATTGCATGAAACCAATGAATGTGTCTGTTCTATTAACACTGTTTGCCACGTGATCACTTCCTCTCCAGCAACAAAGGTATGACGACTTACCATAAAGCCTGCCTCTCAGAGAGGGGACTCAGCATACAACATTTGTGTATGGATTATTTCCACATACTAAAATAAACTTAAAAAAAAAAAGTCCAAAGGCCAATGGCACCATTTTGTCACAATCTGTAGCGTATTTCCTTTCGTTGGTTTCTGTAATTTTAAGGGATCTTTTGAAGAACATAGCAAGCAGTCAGTATCATGAAAACCTTGGATTTTTTTTTTTTTTTTTTTTTTAAGAAAACGATGGGAGATCAGGGCTGGGAGAGGGTGGGGTTGGGGCACCTGGTAGCCCACGCTCACTGCATGGGAAGGGAGAACAGGAGCCACTGAGGAGCCGGCCGCGCTCCCCCCAGCCTGCGGTGCTGCGGGGGCCGGGGCTAGGGCCGGGGGCCGGGGCACAGCAGGGCAGGGGGCAGGAGCGCACCTAGATCCCCCGCAGGGGCCCAGGGAACTTAGCTTGGAAACCGCTTCATCTCTGGCTTCATCGTGTCCTCCTTGTCTGTGTATCAGCTGCGAAGAAAACCAAAGCAACAGAAGAAACTCCAAGGAGAAAGAGGCCGCGGGAAGGAGCGGACCCCGCTCCACGCGCACCGACCGCAGGCAGCGCTGTGCCGCGTGGGGGAGCCGAGGGGACCAGGAAGACTCAGGTAAGTTGAGGAGGGACAGCGGGCGCCGGGTGTCAAGAAAGGAGCTTTGCCGAGGCCCTTGCTGCTTCCTAATATCCTAACGGTGCGGATTTGCCAAATTGAGGCATCATGGGTCACGGGCCTGGTGCCGGGCAAAGAGGGAGGCGCCCAGAAATGAGGTCCAGGCCCCTGCGGCGGAGACGTGCTGACCTCGTGGCCCTTCTAGGATGGGCTCCCGGTCGGTGGGGAGCACGGCTCGTGCACCGTTGCGACCTCGATCGCCTGTCGTCTAGAGCTGTCCCCTTCCCCTGGGGGGCTGTGTGTGCTTCGGGGAGTGTCTCCTTTAGGTGTCATCTCTGCCTGCTCTGACCCCTGCCTGTCTCTGGAGGTGACAGGCGGGGGCATCCTAGGGTTTCTAAGGACATCACGTGCCATATAAGAACCTACCACAAATAATGGAACTATGTTGTGTTTCATTTAGCACAGGCGACTGCTAACAGGAAAATTACATTGTTTTCAGAAAAGAAACACGGCCACCAAAGAACTGGCTTCGACAAAAAAGAATAAGGGGTTCGGGCCGCCGACTCAGCCCGCCTGCCATTCAGGAGCCAACCCGTCCGCAGCCATGGGCTTTATGGGCTTGCTTCCGCAGCCCCACACCTCATCGTCGACGCCCTGGGCCGCGGCCTTCCCCGAGGTACCCCCGCCCCGTTCTCCTTGCCGGGCTCCCGCCAACCCACCAACAGCCACTGCTGTCCATCGCGGGCACACCAACTCGCTTGGGCCCAAGTGTTTCCCTTGTTGTGGGTCAACCAGTCACATGAAGAGAAGCCACTGCCACACAGAGGACAGTGGTGGTCGCCGTGTGTCCTGGCCCCGGGCCAGACCAGTCCAAGTACTTCTAGTCTGTGGGGGGCAAATGGTTTGGCTCCAAGTTCTCTGGGCCCAACACCCATCCGTCCCTCCATACTTCCTGCGCAGACAAGGGGGCTTCCTCTTCATGGCAGGATTCGAGAAATGCTGTGGGTACGTGGTTCTAGCCACAACTCCTGTCCTGAGCCAAGTAGACTAGGGGATTTGGAGCCACCACGTGCCCTTCTCACTACTTGTCACACACTGTTTCTTGAGCAGAGGTGACATGGGTTGGATCCTCAACATGACCCCGGACACACCGAAAACTGCGATCTCTGTGGCTCGCGTGGGTGCCACTCCTCACCTTCAGGGTTGTCAGCGTTCTTCACTCGCTCTTTATTCTCTTTAATCTTTTAAGACTAAACGGGAGGAGGATATAGTCGAATAAAAGATTTGAATCTGTTCCTTAGGGCAGGGCTCTCGTTGTCCCCAGTGCTGTGCCGCTCTTGCTGGGAACCATGCTTTCATTCTTCTGAGGGCAGAGGGACGGGCCCTTCTGTTGAAATGCAGGGTCCGGACTCCTGCGCCACCGCCCGCTACCTGACACTTGCTGCCGAGCTACCAGCCCCTTAGCTTTTCCCTTTTGTGAGGTGATTCCTCTGCAGCCTGGCTCCAGCTCCACATACCCGTGGGGGCCCCTCCTGCTCCCAATGTTATTACTGAGGTTTTACGCGTGAGAAAGTGACCAGTATTCATCCCCTAGGTCTGTTTCCCTGCTTCTGTCCCCCACAGAACCGGATGGTGCAGGGCCAACATCAAGGTGCCGCGAGAGGACGTGTCCTTCAGAAGGACCCCCTGACAGTTCTGGTTCTGAAGGCAACGGAGCCCTTCGAGTACGAGTGCCCAGAGGAGGGGAGAAGCAGAATGTTTCATGCTACAGTGGCCACCTCCAGTCAGTTTTTCCAAGTGAAGGTCTTAAACAGCAACCTGAAGGAGAAGTTCACCAAGGAGAATATCCTTACCATCTCGGACTACTTCGAATGCAAGGGAATCCTCGAGATAAACAAAACCTCATACGTGTACGAGGCTGATCCTTTCCAAGTGATTGCAGTCCCAAACAGCATCACCAAAAGAGCAAATGAAACCCCCAAGATCGATAACCTTTACAAGCAAGCATCAGGAACATTTGTGTATGGATTATTTCCGTTAACTCAGGTAATCCCTTAAAATCGTTTTCATTTTCTCCATCCACACCTGAATGGGAGTGTTAGCCCTTGTGCTGCTCTGTGTACTGACTGGGGGTGGAGCCCGGCTCCGAGCCTTCTCCCTTGACAACAGGTAGGTGGTCAGGTGTGCCACCCGGCAGGACGCAGGACTGGGGACTCAGGGCTTCCACCCAAGACACCTTCATGCAAGTTCTTTGAAAAAGAGTCACTAGAGCCTTGTCATTTCCCCAGTAATGATTATTTTCATTTAGCCTCTGTGAGCAAAGACAGCACAGGGTATAAATCAGAGTGCACATGTTCATAAGTAGCTCTGTACTCCTCCACGACTGTATACACGTTTAAAAAAAAAAACGCATATTTTTTCAATACTAGATTGCCCTAACAAAGATTAATTCTGGTTGTGACACATATTCAGAGTAGAAACTATATTGGCTTGTATTCTCCTGAAGGTGAATGCCTTCAACGTGGACACAACTGACAAAATCATTCAAGGCTGCCTCTTTTCACCTATTTATTTAATACGTCATTTATGAACAGTTTACTGAAGACTAAGGTTTCGTATTGCATGATATTTGGAAGACATGGCGATCGAATTCCATTATATCCCCAAAAGGGGGGAGGGATGGCATGAAGAGTTTTACTGATACGTCATGTCCAAATTCAGGGTCCTCATTAGTATGATGCATTCAATTCTCCCCAGAATCTACAAACTGCCATGAACTCCCCTGGTAGCTCAATATGATCTCATGTGATCCTATATGCTTCATGACCCCATGGGCTTGTCTTCCAGGAGAGCCCCTTAATTTACTTCCATTACTTTCTTACACTGTCTTTAAGAGACCACGTGGTTAGAAATGCATTTATAGAATCGATGGGTTATAACTTAAGAAAGTAAGACTCCATGGATTGTGAACTGTAAGATCCCAGTGGAGATAAGATTTGGAGAAGAGTGGGTAAAAGGAGAAGGTGGAATAAAGAATTAGTGAGCTCCTGGAAGCTTACTTGTTATATAGAATCTTTATAATGGCCTGAATGAATAGTCGTGGCCAGGTCCATTCCTTTCTGCATGAGGGCAGGAGCTAAGGGAGTCCACTAGAGCTCCCCAATTCCTCTGATTCCAGTCGTTTTAAGGAACCGAAGCTTCCCTTGTGGGGAAGCAGTAGAAAATAGGAAGAAAACTCATTGTTGTAGGATTGCCAGGTAGAAAATGTCTAGAACAAGGAAGGGGAAGAAAATACAAAAGCAGGATAGTAAAGGGAAAGTTCTCTGCGAAGACCTTACCCAAGTTGTATGTGTCTCTGTGCCTATAATTGCTTTTTTATGCCTTGCGGTTACTGTGCCACCAGGGGCTTCCTCATACATATGAAGGTCACTACGAGGGCTTCAGGAACTGAATGTCAGGGACACCTGGGGGGCTCAGTCAGTCAAGCATCTGCCTTCAGCTCAGCTCATGACCTCAGGGTCCTCAGATCAACCCCGCATCGGGCTTTCTGATCAGTGAGGGGTCTGCTTCTCCCTCTCCTTCCGTCTGCTGCTTCCCATGCTTGCTCTCTCTCTCTCTCTCTGTCAAATCAATAAATAAAACTATTTTTCTATTAAAAAGGAAAAGAAACTGAACGTTAAATTTCTGTGACAGATAAAAGTGAATAGGAAGACGACGATCTACACAATACAGGATAATACAGGAGCGATGGAGGTCTTGGGCACCGGAAGATGGCACAACATCCAGTGCAAGGAAGGAGATAAACTCCGACTCTTCTACTTCCAACTGAAAACCATTGACCAGAAGCTGAAACTGACCTGTGGAACTCACAGCTTCATCCAGGTGGGAACTGGATAGAGGAACGGTAGTTTGCCAAGGACGCAAATAATTTTTTTTAGGTCCTGAGAGCACCAGGTCCCCGTTTTCTTATCCATAGAGTCCAGCAGGTGGGAGGAGAGCACAACCTTGCCTTGCATTCACTTTTAGGTGGAGGGTTTTTAAGAGGCTATGAAAAAAAAAATGACATTCATGTGGATTTCAAAAGGATATGATACTTGTGCTACATAAGGAAATATTTGAAGAAATTAGGAATGAAGGAAGGCAACTTCTCATAATGGTTGAGAGCAGGGCTTTGTATAGGACAGACCTGATTAGAACCCTGGCTTCAGCAGTCACCGCTTGCCTGACGTTGGGGATGTAGCTTGACTGGTCCTCCCAGGGTCAAAGTCTCTAACTTTAGCTAAGTCTCTGACATTAGCTAACTGTACAACACGAAAACGGAAATCAATCTGCCCTGGTGACTATTTTTCTTAGCAAAGGAGACATTGGAAAGAACTCTAGGCAAAGGAAATGATGTATGCGTATCCTCAAAAGTGTGAAACAACATGATTTCTCTATGCCTGAAGTGCCGTAGGTGTGGAGACAGTGGGAAGATGGGGCCAGAGAGTAAAAACAGAGGATTCAGGGCCCGATGGTGTATTTCTTTTGTCAGAAATAAGTGGAAATGGAAAATTCATTGTGAAAATAAGTAACCACTTGAAAAATGGAAAGATTTTATGTAGAAGAATGCTCGACTACTTTGACATCTTAGCAAAAAGTATTCTAGTAACTATCTGGAGAGATGCCAGGTTTGGAGGCTGGGGTAGCAAGCAGCAGCTGCATTTGTCAGGTTAGGGGATAATTCTTAAAGTCGTGGCTGGGAACGATATTGTATAATAACATTATAACATGTATATTTATACTAATAAGAAAACACATAGCTGAGTGCTTACTGTGTGCTGGGAACTGAGACAATGATGAAGACACATCATTATTCCCACTTCATTGATAGAGATACTGATTATCATTATCTTTGAAAGACCTGTATTTGCTGGAACTGAGATTCCTATGCTGGCCCAGGTGCTTGGGCTCCAGAGTC
Organism: Vulpes lagopus; assembly: GCF_018345385.1. NCBI lineage: Eukaryota > Metazoa > Chordata > Mammalia > Carnivora > Canidae > Vulpes > Vulpes lagopus. The sequence continues at coordinate 26,309,202 of NC_054834.1, forward strand.
AGATTCTGGGGCATGCTCCGTGGGCAGATCAGACACATAAGGGTGAAGCTTTGGGGAAAAACCGGTCCTTGAGAGTGGCCCGAGGTGAAACACACCACACAAGAATGAAAGAAGTGAGCACAGGTGTCAGAAGTAAAATAGAAAATATGTGTAATAAGCACGAAGAACGAGATTAACGAGGAAGAGGGTCAACAGTGCCAACGCCAGACACAAACAACCAAGGGGGTCCCAGGACCTTGGACAACTGTATGTTAGAGCAAAAGGTACCACATTGTAGTGCAGTGCACATCCTGGCCCACGTGGTACCAGGCTCTCTCTCTTAAGGACACAGTCACAGAAGTCCACTGTGGAGTTCCTGGTACACTAATTAATGTTAAATTGAGTCCAATAATTAATCTAGAAGTACTTATATATTCATGTTAACCGACGTGGACCAGCACGTCGGTGCCACTTCTCAGATCTCCTGAAGCAAGAATCCCTTACTTCTACCTTAAATCCAGAGCAGTTGTACTGGGAAAAATACTTCACCTTTTGTGACTTCCTGTCCCCTTTCTGCTCCAGTGAGGACTCCCCTTCTTTCACAGTTCCTCCCCACCCTCCTGTAGAGCTCTTACGCTGTTCAGATGGACCCATGGGGGCTCCAGGAAATATCTCCTTTAGGCTCCAGGTAGTGAGGAGGGACAGAGCTCACCAGAGGGGGTGTGTGGCAGGAGATGGGAGACAGAATGAGCAGCTCTGAGAAAGGACACCGGAGGAAGAAGGAGAAAAAGCAGCAGAGCTCTCCTGCAGCCCTGAGGATCTCATTGTGTCTTTCTCACTCCTCCTTTAAGGTCATCAAGACGAGGAAAACCAAGAAGGAACCAGTCGGCTATGATTTTCAGCTGGAGTTTGATATGATGAACTCCCCTCCAAATCAATTCATGGCCTATAACAGTGACATTGTTAAAACTGAGAATTTCTTTTAAAAACAGAAGCCGTAGAAATACTGCAGCATATTAAGGGCTTTTTATGTCTGAGCTGTAGATTACATTTCTTTATTTTATGAAATTTACTTCTTTTTCTGTATTTTCTAAGCATATTATTACATTTTGCACCTTACACATTTATGATGCAAACAAATAAAACTGCCTTTTTCAAAGGTCATCGTCTGCCAACGTGCCAGATATGGTCCTTTTAATCCAGGAGTGAGCTGGGTCAGGTGGGGGATTTGTGCACAGGGAGCCACACAGGGTGGGGCGCTCTGGACCTCACCAACATGGGGGTCTGCATCCTGACTGTGGCTTCCAGAGGACAAGGCCTCACTGGGGTCTGCCTCAGGTTAGGCAGGTTGGTCCCACGGCCGAGGTGAAGATCAGTAAGTCCTGTGCCCTGGGGAAAGGTTTATTTGGTCCAGAAGAAGTTCCTCCTTTCTGCTATTATATCCCTCTGAAGGGGAGTGTTCCTGTCCTTGGTTTCTCTGGAGGAAGCACCATTAGTGCTTGGATTGGATTTATACAGAGGGGGCCAATATTTTCCAGAAGCCTCCCTATCCCTAGCTGCTGTGAAATATCTAGTCCCAGCCCCCGATCTGAAGGTACATCACATTATTAGCTCTTCAGCTGTATTTTCCTATTCTCTATTTTAGACGTATGGACTCCAGACCCATATGACCCAAGGAGGGACATGCAAGGAGCAAAAAGTTATGAAACAGTGAATGAAATCTATTCTAAGTGACAGTAAATATCACCTAAGGAAATGAAATGCCTAAAATAGACCAGTTGACTTCTTCTGGGGAATTACAGAGTAGCCTCCCCGCAGAAGCAATACCATGACTCCATCCTAGAACGTGAGGTGACAGTTTCAGGCTTTGAATAGCAGGCAGCCCAAAGATAAGATCCCTGAGAGAAAGCAGACTCAGGTCAGGCGTTGGGCGAATGCCTGGGTGGCTCAATCGGTTGTGTCCAACTCTTAATTTGGGCTCAGGTTGTGATCCCATGAGTCATGGGATCTAGCCCCACATTGCATCAGGTTCCACACTCAGTGGGGAGTCTGCTTGATTCTGTCCCTACCCCACTTGTGCTTTCTCTCTCTCTCTCTCTTTCAAATAAATAAATATTTAAAAGAAAAAAAGAAAGTAGACTCAGGAGATAAGTACCACAGTTGCCTGTGGGCTTAACTGAGAGGATTTCCTGACTGCAACCAGTGGTGCAGTTGTCAAAGCAGAGCTTGGCAGCCACACTGGCCATGGCAGTAAACACCAGTTTTCATGGCACCTAAAAAAGCTGGAATCTAGAGAGAAGAGAGCTATGCAGAAGGGGCCTCATTCGCTGGCTGAATCCTGGGTTGTACCTATTAGGGGGGAACAAATGAGGCCCATTAGCTTCTATGGGGTTGAACACAGCAGAAGGGCAAGAGAGCAGCACAGTGTGGGCAAGGTGGATGTTACTACAATAGAGACACATCTTTCCAACCTGGGCAACAAGGTGAAGCACGGAGGCTGCGCGTGAGGGGTCAACCTCACACCGTGGACAACCCTAGATCTATCCCAAGGCTTGAGCCAAGCCTCAACCTGATTGAGCAGGGCTTTTTTATTGGACCCTCTGAGGTCCCAAATGTTCCTCTCTACCCACGACCAGCTCAGTGCATCAGCAGAAGCAGCACTAAAGTCTGTGATAAAGAGTCATGAAAACCCACAGCTCTTGTAGGACCCATGCCAGATCCTGCTGGATTTTCCCTGACTTATTTGTGCTTTGATGAAGTAAAACAGTTTGCAAATTCAGACTTCATCTTCTCTTCCATGTCACTAGTCTGAATGAACCAAATCAGTTTCTTATTCCTTCAGATGACCTTGGACAATCTCCACATTTAGCTGTTTTGCAGGGACCGTTTCCAGTCATGGCCTCACCCTCGTAGCTCAGACAATAGCTCACCACAGTACCTACTCCTGACTCATCCTATTCACTTGGCATCTTGACATTACAGCTCACCAGGGTGCATTCATTATCTCTAATGGGGAAAAAACAAGTATTTATCAGATCCTCAAGTCTTCCACAAGCTCAGTGCTCTTGGGGAATATGAAGACTTTATTGTGGTCCTATGAGTTCATTACTCACTTGTTTTTCTGTGTGTAATTGAGAAAAGCAAAGCTAATAATGAAATTCAATCACTGAAGTGATGGATCCTGAGCATAGACAAGAAGATAACTGGTGAAAATTTCATCTATAAATATCCTAGGAAGGTGCACATATTTATGATGATGCTGTGCCTCTGTTTCCAGGATTGCCCACTGTTAATAACTAAGAGAATGTCCTGTATTACTGACAGCTCAAGGAGCTCATAGCAGACCTTTCTCCATCCAGGAGGTACAATCTAGTACAAGGGATGACAGATGCTCCTCCCAAGGTCTCCTCCCACACAGCCACTCTGAGAACAGGACAGGAGGCACAAGCGGTTGGGTGACTCACCTTTCATTTGGATCTAATATAAGGGACTGTGGTTTCTACTGACTCACATTTAAGTTTACTGGATGAGGAAAGTCTAATGTAACTCTTCAGCTATGAATGTATATTAGGACCAAAAGAGGATATTTCTGCTATCATTTTATTCATTTTGAATAAAATATTTAGAGAAAGGAAATTGTTGGGTTTTCCTAATAATCTCAAAAGCTATGAACATTGATGGGTAGAGTGTCCAAATTACCTCATACCTTCAAAACTCTTTCTGGGAAAAAGCAAAAAAGGGGAGACAACTATCTCATGGCACCACATGACGGGGCAGGACTAACCAACTTTTTAAAATCATCTGAACTAGTACCATTTGCCATTGAAATCTTCCAAAATAGTTCATTCTCTTAGGCTTTCACAAGCTTATAATTTTCTGCAGTTCAGTTTCCAGAGATTTTTACTAAATTATATTTCTAGACAGTGATTTCTGAGATTTCTGAAGACTATCTCCAGGTCCAGACCCCTGTGGAGAAGTTCGGTGGGGTAAGACATGTAGGGATTTTTGCAGAGAGAGATCCGGATACCTAGTTAGTGATCACATGTTCACAAGGGAATTTTACTTTAAATAAGATATTTTCTTCCTGTTTCTCCTTTGCTCCATTTTCTTTAATGTATATTATTGTGTTTGAGCCTTAAAATGTCATCTCATTTCATCTTCTACAAAAATAACTCTAATTGTCATTTAATCAAATGCGTATGTTAAGAATTAACTGCAGTTTAATGTTTTGCTTTTCCAAGAGATACTCGGTGAATCTGACATTATTTCCGACCTCAGGAAGTTTTCTGTCTTTTCTCTTTCTGTTGGAGGGAGAGAAATCTGTAGCATCCAGAAGAATACTTGTGAACGCAGCAATGGGCTCATTGTCTCCTGGTGGATTTTCTCAAATGTCTTCTTTTGTATTCTACTCAGAGTTTATTCAAGACACTACTTCCTTCTACTGAAGGACTCTCACAAACCTAATTTGGTCAATCTTTTCATCCTCTGGTCCCCAATTTAATGTCTTCCTCTTAGGAAATCCTCCCTTAGGTCCTGTCTTAGGCTAGAAGGAGTATAGGGTCTTGGTTTTTCCTTTTCTACCACTTGTGACCACTGTAATTATTATTTGTCATGTCACTCACACTATAAGCTTCAAGGGTAGGAGTGCCTCTTCTGTCTTTTAGAGTACTTTATCCAAGTTACTAGCTCAGGACCTGCCTCAGAGTACACTCTCAATAAATACACTAACCTGACAAAATAACAGCAAGTACCAAGGTAGGAATTCCACAGCATCCAAGGAAGCATAAATGAGAGTCGTCTAATCCAGGCAAGAAGTAATATGTAAATTGAGGTCAAAGGATGTCCAACCACACACAGAGAGACACACACTAAAGTACCAAGAAAAAGGTAGGAGGCTAAGGGTCTAGGAAAATCCAGGCAGAAGAAAAAACATACACCAACACCTGGTAATGAAATAGAGAAAACTGCCTTTTATAATTACATGATTTTATCAGTTCCGATTATACGGCTCTGACACCTGGATTTGCCAGACTCTTGCTATGTCCCCAGTATGAGGGCCAGTCTAATAGGTCATTGAAATACCAACGACCCTTCGTGTGAAAGAAGAGCGTTTTGTTCTACACAAGAAGAGGGAGAGGATTACGGGGAACCAGAGTGGCAAAACCATATCAGCTACAATTTCTTATCTTTCCTTCTATTTCCTTCTCCTTTTTAAACCTCTCTTGTAGTGTAATTAATACATACTTATCTCAGCCAAAACTGATTAAATCCAGACCAGAATCACTGAAACAAAATGCAGCTTAACCTGAAATTCCAGCATCCACTTATACATCTGAGCCCTTTCTGATTTTCACCGTGTGGATACACAGAATTTTTCTGAAAGTGGCATCCTACATTAATCAATATTCCGTAACCTATTTTATTTGTTTAAGATCTTATGACCATCTTACAAGTCCATATGTAGGGATAGAAAGAGACTTAAGGAGTAGAACGTTAAAATGCATGGATGTCCTGAAGTACATTTGAAGCCATCGTAATCCCATGTGGTATGAATTCTCTATATCCGGTGCTACAGTTTCTCTGTAATGAGCGCACATGCTCTCCGTTGTCCTGTCGCGTCACTCCAAGTAGTTGTACAGTCCTTTCAGGCTGAATCCCACTGTTACCATTGTTACTTTCATACAGAAATCTATTATCGCTGATGTCACTTTCCTGGGTTCTGGAAGATTGGTAACATTGATGAGAAGTCAAGCACAAGGAAGGTCCACTCACACACAGGTGACTGCCCTGCGTAATGTCAAGTTCACACCATGCTTCAGCATTTCTGGTCTGAGGAGGTGGCCAGCAGGGCTCCTTGGACTTGTTTTCCATCCCTGCCTCTCACAATTCCTTCTACAGATTAGGCAACTTTCTCTTCATAAAGCATTCTGATGAACTCATGTGATCCCAGGCCACTGTGGAGACAGGATGATGAAGGCGAGCCAGTCTGCTCCCAGGTTCTCTGTTGGCAGCATGCTGGCTCCGAGAGCCCTGACATTGAGAAGTCCCCTTTATTCACGCTCAAGGCTGTGGCTCTAAAAACACAGCCCTGAGACTGATGAATTAAGAGATGCATGGGGGTCCACCAGCACCTGTCTTTCCCACTCTTTGCAACACAGAGCTATTTTTTTGGAAATGGATAGTAGGAGTTGGCCACTCAGCCCAGGGTACACTTGGTATGATGAAAAGTGTTGTTTGTGGCTTCCAGTGGCCATCAGTCTCCAATTTCAATGCTATGCAAGGCAGCCTTTCTTTTTTTCTTCTTTTTATTTAGCTATTTTCATTTTCTTTGGTAACTTAAGTGGTTAAAGGTATATTTAAATGTGTTATTCTTTTATCGAGAGAGCAAACAAAATTTCTAAGATCAATATTCTTCGCAAATAAACTTCAGAAACAATTGTGAAGGTGTGGTTCGAGTTACGTTAAGACAAGCCCTCCAACGTTTGCTCAATTTTCTTCTCCAATACACGGAATTAGAAGTCTTGACTTGAAAAAACGGAAGCTTTGGCTGATGATCAAATACAAAAAGCCAGGACTATCTTTTGACTATCAATGTTGTGAAGTCTTCCCACTGGGCAGGATATGGATTAGGGGCTCTATCAATACACATTGTCCCGAGATATCGCCCTGAAAGCTCTATAGAAAAAGATTCATCAGGCAAGCCTGGCATCTAATCAGCTATGATTATCTATTTTTTGCCACAATGATCAATGACAAAAGAACAGCTGATATTTGTGTATGTGAGATACAATCTTTCCCAACTGAACTGCATCAATAGTCATTTTATTTTCATTTATATAATGCATTCCCAACCAAGCTTGGATTCGGGTTGTGATGTGTCATCAGAGTAAGATATAGATTGGCTGCTATTCCCTGGGATGGAAATACATTCAGCGGCTAAGCATATGATTAAACATTCAGGCCTGTCGACGCTGTTTAATTATAGTTAGAAGCGAGTATTTCAATTCATAAAACTATTTGCATGCTGCTATCAGCTCAACTAACTCTTACATGACCAGCAGCTCCATAACCCCAACATACTTGTCTCCTAGGATGGTTCCTTCACTTTACCTTTATTATTCTGTGTGCATTCTCTTAAAGAGGTCATTGTCATAGAGCAACTCTTTAACTGCTGAGTAATAGACTTCCTGAGGTTCCTCTCTACCTTTCACCTAAGACCAGTGCAACACAACTACCTCTGCAGGATTCACGTCTGTCATAAAGAATCCTGAAAACCCATAGAAGTCTGTTGCAGTCTGCAGATCCTCCTCAGTTTTCACTGACTTACTCTTGTTTTGGTGGAATCATCCAGATGGTTTCCAAATCCAGACTTCACTTCTCCTCCACCCTCGTGCAGATGAATGCAGTAAGTTTTTTCCCTTTAGATGACTTCACCTCAGATACCAAATTTAGCTGGTCTTTGAGACCCTCCCTCCTAGTCACAACCTCATCCTTCGTGAAGATCACATACCAGGTAAAAACAGTACCATCTGCCAATTCATTCCATTTATTTGACATCTCCAGATTCTCCAGGGCATAGTCTGTGCCCTTAATAGGATTTAAAAAAGAAAAAATACAAGGAAAAGTATGTAGCAGGCTTTCAACCTTCTAAAGGCTTTGTGTTTTTTTTTTAAATTCTGAAAGGCTTTGTGATCACAATTATATGAGTCATTTACACACTTTACAAGCTCGTGTTCTCTGTATAAGCGGGAATGGCAAGTGTAATACTGGACTTCACTCCTTGAAGCAAAGGATCCTGGGCATAGACAGGCGGATTAGTAGTGCACAACCCATGTGCAAATACCCTCGGAAGGATTCACATACTTGTAACGATTTTGTCCCTTTATTAGGCCTCTGGTATGTGTGTCACGTGGCATTGAAACCAAAAGCATCTTTACGGCAGACCTTCCTCCATCCAGGAGGCCACTCAAGTACCAGTAAAGGCTGATGTCTACCTTCCCCTCCTGCCACAGGGGTCTCCGAAAGGGAAAGAGAACTGAGAGAAGTGGCTGAGTGACTCACCTCCCGCTTTGAAATCTGAGCCCCAGTGCAGGGCGGGTTGGTATCTGCTGATCCACATTTAAATCTGCTGGATTAGGAAATTTCAGTGTTGTAACTCCTTTCAGCTACAGACCATTTTTTTTTTTTAACGACAAAAATTTAAGAAAAAAAACTTGGCTGTAATTTTTCATTGTGACTAAGATGTTTACAGGAAGGAAACCGTTCAGTTTCTCTGGCTGAGAAATTGAAAGTTACAGACATTGAGGGGAGGAGTCTCGGATTACGTGGCCTGAAGGACCCAAGTTGGAGACAGCAGGCTCTAGTCAGGGGACTCAGGCCACTGCCCCTGGCTTGCCATCTTTTTTTTTTTTTTTAAGATTTTTTTTTTTTTTTCATGGGAGACACAGAGAGAGGCAGAGACACAGGCAGAGGGAGAAGCAGGCTCCCTGTGGGGAGCCCGATGTGGAACTCAATCCCGGGACCCCAGGGTCATGGCCTGAGCCAAAGGCAGATGCTCAACTGCTGAGCCACCCAGGCGTCCCCCATCTTTTTTTTTTTTTAACGATTTTATTTATTTATTGAGAGAGAGTGTGTGAGCGAGAGAGAGGAGGCACAAGCAAGGAAGAAGCAGAGACTCCCGGCTGAACAGGGAGCTGGGCCCGGAGCTCCATCCCAGGACCCTGACACCATGACCTGAGCTGAAGACAAATGCTTGGCCAATTGAGCCACCCAGGTGCCCCTGCCGTGTCATCTTTCAAACACCTCATTTTCCCCTGCCCTTCAGGAGATTGTAACATCCTGCAGGTGCAAGTCTGAGATCTTTACTGATTTCTCTTCTGGTTACAACAATCAGTGATTCTTCTATTTCTGATGAAGTCTCAGGATCTAGACACCAGGTAGGATGTTCGCGTTGGACGGGTCCTATGACGCTCTCCACGCAGACGGACCCCTGTGCTCAGCTTGTCACCCCAGGTTCACAAGGAGGGAGAATTCAGTCTGGTTCTTGGGGTGGGGAGGGGAACCTGCATGAGCTAGCTTGTGTTCAGAAAAGTGAAAACCCCAGTGGCTTCATCCTAACCCTTCATTTACCTGGGAGCAGAAGAGACATTTGACTCTTGCATATCTTAAAATTCATTCTGCCTGCAGGAACTTCCACTAGCTGTCTCCTACCTCTCTATCAATAGGTGGCATTACACAAATCAGATGGCTGCTTGCCAGATGGTAACCCAGTGGCAAATTAACCTCGACATACGACTATTACACAAAAGGGCTTTCATCAGTGATACTGAAGGTAGTAGACACGTCTGGTTTTGCACACACACGGTGTGAGAGAATCTGTACGCCCAGGGGGAATCTGGAATTGTCCTAAATATGGCTGATGTGGCCGCCGGGTCTTGCCTCTGGAATTGAGGCCTTAGGAGAATTCCTCCCACGAGGTGATGCTAAAAACACCAAAGAATGGAGAGCTATTATTCCCTGAAACCCAAAGATCAGTCTGAGAACTAATTTGAGTGTTTGGTTAATGTGAAAGATATAGTTAATAAATGCCCAGAAGTGTGGAATATTCTATTCTTAGACTTGTTTCCTTGTAACCCGGGAAGGTTAGCAACTAAAGAATAACCTTGAGAATTCTGGGTGACCCAGTGGCTCAGGCCGACTTTTAGCTGAGACAGAACAAGACCCATCTCAGAATGATGAGATTTCAATCACGTGGTCCTTCAACATCTTAGAGTGAGAGTTCAATACTGGTTGGGGTGGGAGAGGAGAACGTGGTGAAGATATCCAAAAATACGCTATAATTGCTGAAAAAACAGCAGAGTTTTAAAGATTCTATTTTATAGTGAAAGGGAATAAAGGGGAAAGGAGAAAAAAAAATGAGTGGGAAATATCAGGAAGGGAGACAGAACATGAGAGACTCCCAACTCTGGGAAAAGATCTAGAGGTGGTGGAAGGGGAGGTGGGTAGGGGGTGACGGGCACTGAGGGGGGCACTTAACGGGATGAGCACTGGGCGTTATTCTATATGTTGGCAGATTGAACACCAATAAAAAATAAATTTATTTAAAAAAGATTCTATTTTAAAAAGCAAGAATGGAATGAAAATGTACTGAATTTCATCTCATTTTAAAAACAATCAGCCAGAAAAAAAGCTCAAAAACTCTTTTTCTCCAGATATTCTCCTTATTCGTATACGGAAAACTCACTACAATGTCCTCCTAAAAACCTGGATGCCATTAACAATATGCATGTGGAGATAAAATCTAAGTACGGAGAAAAAATATACATATGAGAGAAATTCAGCGATAGATATACCATCTATCAATTCTAAGGAATAGAGTGGTCATGGGTAGTTTTTATTTTCTCTTTTATACTTTCCTGTGCCATCCTAATACCATATTTTGCATGTATCGTTTTCATAATTTGGAAAAAAATAATAAACATTTTTCCCTAAAAGAGTGCTATAACGGGAGTCTAATTCATTGGTGTGTTGCTTAAAAGCGAATCATTTGTGAGCTGCAGATCAGGGTTGGGCACACAGGCTCCAAAGCAATATTTGCACTTAGACTTTGGGGGTGATCCTGACAAGGTGAGCCTGGCGTCAAGAATAGGCATGTTGAACAGACTGTGCCCCGCTCCGAGAAACCCAGCTGAGGGCACAGGTCAACACGGAAATCCTCTGTGCTTCTGTTGCCAAGGCCTGTGTGCAAGAGAAGGATTGCTTTTGCTCAAAACAATAGGTATGTATTCAGAATTGGTGTCCCTGAGGGGGCGTCACGGCCAGCGGGCTGCCGAACCAGGCGCCTTTTGGGGATTTGCAGGAAGACGCTTCTGTGTTGCACGTGATTGCAGCTCTTGTGCCGTGGAGTCACTGGCTCCATTCCTTTACTCAAGCAGTGATAGCTCAGTAGCTGTGCAACCCGATTTGCTGGTTCTCGTGCTGCGTATAAGTGGATTCCATCAGGAAGCTGCCCTAGACAAAGCCCTGCATCAGACAAGCACTGAAGAATAATTAGTCTACTCTAGAGTGCAATGGTAGAAAGTGGGTAACCAAAATCTGACATTTACATGTTTCTTGATCACGTATTTACTACCGGGTGTTTTGCAATTAATTATTTTGTGTTATTTCATCTTCAGCCTAACTATAGATGGTTGATAGTTTTCTCCTCTTTACTCTCCCGAGAAAAACAAGGGAGAGAAATGCGAAATCATTTTCCTAAAGATACTCGGATGGTCAATGGTAGTCCTGGATTGAGAAACGGGCTGTGGTCCTGGTTTGGGGTAGGTGTGTTAGGGGGAGGGAACAGGGTGAGGTGGAAGGTGTGAAGGATGGGATGGGATGTCTCCCTCTGTGAAGGTCCAAGGCTGTTGATGTGCAACTAATCTAAGGAAAGAGGCTTTACAGATCTGCCCTTATGGTTTGGGGCCAAGGACCAGGGAAGAATAATGAGTTGTTCTCCCTTGAGCTGCTTCCTTCTGCTGGTATATCTCTCCTTCTAGTAGGCTGAGGTGCCAAGAGTAAAATATTGACTTATTTTTATCTCCTTGCCTGAAATCATTCTAATAACATTCATATTATTTTGGTCATTTTAAGAAACCAGAGTTTGCAGGAAATCAGAAGTTGCGGAATCCAATTTTTTCATCTGTGACGTGAAAATTGAAGTTTAGAGAGATTGAGTGAAATGATCAAGATCATAACATCACTCAGCTGGTTAGGAATTGGATTTCATCCTGAAATCCAATCCATGTCACCAACTGCTAAAACTTCCTCCAACTCAGACTTGATTTTTGGCCTCTGAGGATTAGGATGGCGTCCATATAGAAATGATGTCTGTATTCTGAGCTGTTCTAATACTTCAAAGTCATATCACTTTATATAAACTTTCTGTAATTGGCTGCTCTGGAGTCTGAATATGATGTGATAGAAGTAAGAGAGCAAGGCTTTCTAGTGACCTGCCCCATCAATATTTTGCTTTCCTGAAGGTCATATGTATTCCCCTTTAACCTTGTAACTTCCAAACATATTGTGTCTCTAAACAAGAGATGCAAAAAATGACACTCCCTCCAAAAGAATTTGTCTCCTTGCTTCTGCTTTCACTTAAATAACTTCACTCTTTAATGCTGTGGCCCTATTGTATCTTATATTTTTGCACTTTGCCACATACTGCAACTCATCCTTGAGACCAACATAAAACAGAGGAGAAGCTCAAACTTTCCTTCCAGATTTGAAGGATCATCTTTCAATCAGAGTGTATACCTCAATTTATTAATTCATTATTTTGCTGTCAAGAAAAATGCGTATCTCCCTCATTAGAGCGTACACTCTCCAAAACTTGGATTTGTTTTCCACTCCCTGTTTTATCACCAGAACCTTCCTGTTGCCTCGTAGAAGCTCAATGCATATTTACTGAAAGGACGCATAGATGGAAGGATGGATGACATGCTGGCTCCTCACCCAGACCACATAACGCAGCTGTATAATCTGGCTATGGTGCCCCAGGTCGATGGCCAAGTTAGATCTCATCACGAAAAGCCAAATTCCAGTCTTGATTTTTAAAATACCAAGATGGTCATGGTCAGTTATTTTGAAATACTCTTGGGCAGCAGAAGGCGAAGAGTTATTGGATGTTGTTTCTGGTAGAAATGAGTAGCTCTGGGCTGGGCAGCCCGGGTGGCTCAGTGGTTCAGTGCTGCCTTCGGCCCAGGGCGTGATCCTGGGGCCCCGGGATCGAGTCCCACGTCGGGCTCCCTGCATGGAGCCTGCTTCTCCCTCTGCCTGTGTCTCTGCCTCTCTCTCTCTCTCTCATGAATAAATAAATAAAATATTTGAAAAAAAAAAAGAAACAAGTAGCTCTGGACTAAAAGGAACAAGACATCTGTGAATTTACTGAAAGGGATGATTTAATTAGTAGGGCTGTCTGAGAGTAGAGTGAGCTGTCTTAGGGGGCACAAGGTTCTCTGTCACTCTGTCTCAGAGAGTAGAAAGTGGTAGGCTCTGTGCTGGGGGAGCATGAGAGATCCCTGCCCTGGACAGGAGGGGGAATAGCCCCACAGGTAAGTTAGTCCCATGAAGCAGGTGTGTCAGGAGGCATGCGGATCACGTGTCCCTTCCACGCTGGTGGCAAGGGAGAGACACGGGCTCCAGAGACAGGGGGAGTCACCGCACCGTGACCCCCAGCACGGCCGCCACCATACCCCACACCCAGGGGTACCAAGGAGGCATCGGCGGTCCCGAGGATCTCACTTTCCTTAACAAGCAGGTGCACATTTCTACGTATCATCCCAGTTTCATTTTCAACCTTCTGCTTTAATCGTGCGGAGCTCTCTCAGGCCCTGATCACGTCTCCTCTCGGCTTTCAGGGTCCTCCTCTTCTTCGTCTCTCTTCCTGTGCAAGTCGGGCCCGAGCACGGATCATCAGCTCTGTGCCCATTCACGGTCTGCCCAGGTCTCCTCTACCTTCCCTGGGGTGAGGTCGTGGGGAGTGTGGACGGGCAGCGGTCGGGCAGAGAGAACATTCCACAAAGGATGGAGGGCGCTGGGCAACAGAACAAAGCCCGGTTTCCTGCCAGAGTAGTTCAGGGCAGAACAGGTAAACATTCCCCTCCAGAGGAGGCCTAAGGGTGACCTAGGAAGCCGTGGTCAAGTCATAAAGAAATGTATTTAGCTTCCAGGAGGGGCTGATGGTAATTTTGTGCCGTTATGTGTAATTACTGCCACCCTGAGACCATCTCTAAGAGCTACAACTACTCACTCAATACAACGCAAGATGCAATTGGTCCCTCCTCTAAAGTGCCTTAGCTATTGGCGTGGCAGTCCATGCACGCACGGCACTAGGAGCTTATCTCATCACTCATATGGTTATTTAGCCTTCATGGAAATCACCAGAGAGAATCTATGTTATTCATGTCATACACAGACATACACACGTGCTCGTGCACACACACACACACACACACACACCGCACTAAATAAATGTTTACTGTAATTTAGAATTGAACTCAGAATCTTAAATTTGTTACATTTGTCATTGACTGAAGAAAAAGACCATACTAGGAAATATTTCTTCCACAAACTTTCTACCATCTTGCATGTCAATATTTTTGCTTGTTTGTTTCTTTTCCTTTTGACACTCATGAGGTGATATTAAACATTTTAAGAATACAGAAACATTTATTTGGGTGCATAAGAGCTTCTTGTCCTGGGCCAAAGACCCTTAAGCTCTAACCTGAAACTAAAAGGAAACACAGTTCTGAAGTCAAACCTCTCTATCATTTATCAATGATAAATCTAATCAATGATTTATCTCTATCATTTATCAGTGATAAATTTATCAAATTATTTTCCTCTTCTCAAAGTTCCAATTCATTTTGTCTTTATTGCTGGTTTAGTAAATTATTTTTTTTTTAGTAAGTGGTGGAAAGAATCCTGCCCCCCTCCCCATTAGATATTTATGGTGGGTTGGAAGTTCAGTATTACCAACAGTAAAAAATCTCATCTCCAATTTTAGAATAAAACAATATCAAGGAAGGTCTTGAGAGCAAAAAAGAAGTACAAAAATAAAGCAAAGGGTTTCTCATTCCAGCAAGGATCATCAGAGAAGCCTTTGTAGACGTTGGTCTACGTTAGAGGAAATGATCAAACAAAGAATGGGAAGAGCAGAGATAAAGGCGGAAAGGTGGGAAAATATGCCTTGTTCATTCGATCCAGGGTCAGAGGACAGGAGCTCAGGTAAGCCAGACGCTGTGGGCCTTCGTCTTTCCCTGCGTCAGGCTATGAAGATGAGGTTAAAGGGGCCAGTTTCAGGCATACGCAGGACACAACTGAGCACTCTCTTCTCCTGCCCCAACATCGAGTCTCACTTTTATTCCACTCAGAGTAGAGAGAGGGCTACAGATGCCCTTTCTGCCACCAGAATTGTTTGCATTTTAAGATACTGTTTGGAGGCAAAAGAAAGAATACAAGAAGTCAAAACCAAGACGCAAGCGCCAAGGGAGAAGGGCTAAGTGGGAGAAGCGTTCAAGTTGGAGAGAGAAGAAGGTCACCTTACAACTTAAATGAATTCCCACTTGCCGCAACTTCTCATCCTAATGTGTCCTAATGTCTCCTCATCCTAATGTGTGATTTAATCTTCCTGTAGCCATATTATATAATACAGCCACATTTTGTAGAAGAGTAAGAACACTGTAAAACAGAGAATAGTACAGAAAAGATAGATGGCGTAGGGCAACGCAAATGGCACACTATCAAGTGCGAAGTAGTAGATAATCACCCCCTCCTCTGCTTTTCACTGAGAATAACAGGCCAGAGGTCAAAGCTTATATACGAAATTCATAGTTTCATACAAATGGGAGCTGTGTAGGCAAACATTAGTTTTCAAAAAAAGGTGAAAGAAAATGGGACAGGCTTTGGAAAAACTATATTCCTGTGGTTGTACACATAAATTTCAGCTGACACCAAAAGTATGAGGATCTCATACTTGCACTAATATTTTCGGTGAAGAATTTTATTAAGAGATATTAAGGACATGTAGGCTTACCTTCATACAGCCTTTATTTTTTTTTTCCTTCAAGATTTTATTTAAATTCTAGTTAGTCAACATATAGCGTGGTATTAGTTTCAGCCGTAGAATTTAGTGATTCATCACTTACGTACAACACCCTGTCTCATCACGAGTTCCCTCCTTAACGCCCATCACCCGTTTACTTCAATCCCCACATCCCCTCCAGCAACTCTCAGTTCAGTTCCTAGACTTAATAGTCTCTTAGAGTTTGCCTCCTCTGTTTTTATCTTTTTAAAAATTTTTCCTTCCCTTCCCCTTATGTTCATCTGTTTTGTTTCTTTAATTCTACGTATGAGTGATATCATATGGCATTTGTCTTTCTCTGACTTATTTCGCTCAGCATAATACCCTCTAGTACCATCTATGTTGTTGCAAATGATTAAGATTTCATTCTTTCTGATGGCTGAGTAATATTCCATTGTATATACACCACATCTTCTTTATCCACTCATCTGTCAGTGGACATCTGGGCTCTCTCCAGAGATTGGCTATTGTGGACACTGGTGCTATAAACACTGGGGTGCAGGTGGCCCTTCAAATCACACTGGGGGTACAGGTGGCCCTTCAAATCACATTTGTATCCTTTGGATAAATACCTAGTAGTGCAATTGCTGGGTCATAGAGCAGCTCTATTTGAAACTTTTTGAGGAACCTCTACACTGTTTTCAGAGTGGCCACACCAGCTTGCATTCCCAACCCACAGTATAAAAGGGCTGGTTCCCCTTTCTCCACATCCTCACCAACTTCTGTTATTTCCAGAGTTGCTAATCCTAGCCATTCTGACAGGTGTGAGGTGGTATCTCATTGTGGTTTTGATTTGTATTTCCCTGACGATGAGTGATGTTGAGCATCTTTTCATGTGTTTGTTGGCCATTGGCATGTCATCTTTGGAGAAATGTCTGTTTATGCCTTCTGCCCTTTTCTTCCTGGATTTTGTATTTTTTGAGTGTTTAGTTTAAGAAGTTCTTCATAGGTTTTAGATACTAGCCCTTTATCCAAAATATCACTTGCAAATATCTTTCTCATTTTGCTGGTTAACTTTAGATTTGTTTCCTTTGCTGTGCAGAAGCTTTTAATCTTGATGAAGTCCCAGTAGTTCATTTTTTGCTTCCATGTCCCTTGCCTCTGTTGACATTCTAGTAAGAAGTAGCTGTAGCCAAGGTCAAAGAGGTTGCTGTGTTTTCCTTTAGGATTTTGATGGATTTCATATACGTAACTTGTGCTAAGTGATAGAAGATGTGTAGACATGAGCAGTGTAGGGAAGTACCCTACTTGGTGGTCAAAAGCAAGGGCTTTGGAGCAAGATGGACCTGGCTTGAATCTGGCTCCATCAATCATTAGTTGTGCTCTGTTGGGAAAAGAGCTTAAACACACTTCTCTCACATGGAGAAAGTCTCTCCCTCACCAGGTTGATTTGAAAGATAAGTGAGATAATATATACACATTACTTATCACAGTCTTGGTGTCTCGTGAAAGATCAATGCACCGTAGTATTGTTCTTGGCAAAGTGAAGAAATAGAAGCTATTGATAGAGGAAACATCATGTGCAAATGCTTGAAGCATGAGGTGGCATGAATAGTTCTGTACAATAGAAATTTGACATACGTGAGAGGATATGGGGAAATTAGGCTGCAGAGGGAAAAATGTGTTTGATAGTAATCTACTTTATGTCAGAAAGAAAGAAATTGGGTCTTCATTGTAAGAAGTGTATAAATAATTGAGAGGTGTTATATAAAAGAAATTATTTTAGGGGCGCCTGGATGGCAGAGTCAGTTAAATGTTGAATTCTTGATTTTGGCTCAGGTAGTGATCTCAGGGTACTGGAATCGAGCTCTGCATTGAACTCCACACTCAGCACAGACTCTGCATGAGATTATCTCTGTCTCTGCTCCTCCCCTTCATGTTCTCTCTCTCTTCCTCTCCCTCTCTCTCTCAAATAAATAAATAAATCTTTACAAAAGAAGAAAGAAAGAAAGAAAGAAAGAAAGGAAGAAAGAAAGAAAGAAAGAAAGAAAGAAAGAAATTATTCTGACATATTAGTAAAAAAGTATTCTAGCAAAGAGAGGCCACGTTTGAAGGCAGGAACCATGACTTGGAAGTGAGGGCAACATGGTGGGCTGTCCTCATTCCACAGGTATAAAGAGCTAACTGTTAAGTATTTACAGACTTTACACTCAGGTGGACAAATATTGGGCATCATGAAATCAACCTGTAGTATTTACACTGTGGAAACTGGCAAATGCTCTTAAAATTAAAGAGCTGGTTTATCAGCACAGCTCAGTAGGCAATTTCAGAAATCCAGATAAGAAAAAGAGGAGACTTGGATTGATATATTCTAAAAAAGAAAGAAAGAAAGAAGAAAAGAAAAGAAAAGAAAAGAAAAGAAAAGAAAAGAAAAGAAAAGAAAGAAAAGAAAAGAAAAGAGAAAAAGAAAGAAAGAAAGAAAGAAAGAAAGAAAGAAGAAAGAAAGAAAGAAAGAAAGAAAGAAAGAAAGAAAGAAAGAAAGAAAGAAAGAAAAAGACTCAGATGCCTGGGTGGCTCAGGGGCTGAGCATCTGCCTTCGGCTCAGGACGTAATCCCGGGATCCCGGAATCGAGTCCCACATCGGGCTTTCCGTGAGGAGCCTGCTTCTCCCTCTGCCTGTGTCTCTGCCTCTGTGTGTGTGTGTCTCTCATGAATAAATAAATAAAATCTTTTAAAAGAAAAAAGTCTCTTTAAAGGTAGTCCTCAAGTATTTGTGACTACTTAAGTGATAGTGTTGAGAAAGATAAGATATTCAGAGGTTGTTATCCACTCTTATACTTGGAGATTTTAATGCTCTCCACCAGCACCTGACAGATCCAGCAAGCACAAAATAAGTAAGGATATGGTTGAAACAAACAGCACCCTTGATCCCTAGATCTAATAGACATCTAAGAATATTTCATCCAACAACAGAGAATATACATTCTCTCAAGCTCACATGGAACATTCTCCAAGACAGATCTCATCCTGGACCAAAAAACACTCTTAAACAAATTTAAAAGAAGAGAAATCATACAATGCCTGCCTTGCAGACCACAGTAGAATTAAACTAGAAATCCATAATGCAAAAAGAGGTTGAAAGTATCAATAGCATATGTAGAAGGTAAACATAAGACTTCTAAATAACATATGGGTCAAAGAAGAAGTTTCAAGAGAAAACTGAAAATATTTAGAACTAAATGAAAATATGACATGTTAAAATATGTTGAAGCAACAAAAGCAGTATTGGGAAGGGGAATCTGTGAATTATTAAAGAAAAATGATCTGGGGCACCTTTGGGGCTCAGTGATTGAATGTCTGCCTTTGGCTCAAGTCATGACCCCAGGGCCTTGGGACTGAGCCCCACATCAGGCTCTCTGCTTAGTGGGGAGCCTGCCTCTCCCTCTCCTCCCTGCTTATGCACTCTGAGATAAGCCAAGTCTTAAAAAGAAGAAAGAAAAATGATCTAAAATTAATACTCTCAGCTTCTACCTTAAGAAACTAGAAGAGCAAATTAAATGCAAACAGAACAAAAGAAAAGACATAAAAACTAGAGTAGAAATCAATGAAATTGAAAACAAGAAATCAAAGAATTAAAAAGCTGGTTCTTTGAAAAAAGGTTAATAAAACTAATAAATCCCTAGGCAGTAAAGCCAAGAAAAAAAGAGAGAAGACACAAATTACTGACACCAGAAATGACCGAGGGGCCAAACTACTGATCCCATGGGAATTAAAAGAATAATAAAGGGGATCCCTGGGTGGCACAGCGGTTTAGCGCCTGCCTTTGGCCCAGGGCGCGATCCTGGAGACCCGGGATCGAATCCCACGTCGGGCTCCCGGTGCATGGAGCCTGCTTCTCCCTCTGCCCGTGTCTCTGCCTCTCTCTCTCTGTGTGTGTGACTATCATAAATAAAAATTAAAATTAAAAAAAAGAATAAAGGAATTTTTATGAACAGCTGTGTGTCCACAAATTTGATAACCCAGATGAATAGAACAATTGCTTCAAAGACACAACCTATCAGCACTCACACAAGATGAAGTAGGTAATCTGAATAGGCTCATATTACCTAAAGAAACTGAATTAATAATAATCTTCCAAAACAAAAGCACCAAGTCCAAGTGGTTTCAATGCTGAATTCTCCTTTCCTAAGGAGGAAATTTTTACCAATTCTCTATGATCTCTTGAAGAAAACTGTAGCAGAAGGCGCACTTTCTAACTCGGTGTCTTTCTAACTCTCTGTCTTTTGTCTTCTGCCATTTGAAAATTATAGCACCTGTTGCCCGTAGGGAGGTAGGGAGGGAGGATGGAATGAAGGGAGTACGGGAGATTTTTAAGGGAGAGGAAATATTCTGTGTAATATTGTAGTGGTGGATACACGTCTGCAGAGAGATGTATACACATATATATCAGTTTTTGCCGCATGCGTTTTAATGTTCTCTCAGTTGCACGCATATTTAGAACTGTTTTGTCTTGGGGCACCTCGGTGGCTCAGTCTGTTAAGTCTCTGCCTTCAGCTCAGGTCAAGATCTTGGGGTCCTGGGATCAAGCGCCGCGTCAGGCTCCCTCATTGGGGAGTCTGCTTCTCTGTCTCCCCCACTCTCTGGTTGCACTCTCCCTCTTTCATGCTATCTCCCAAATAAATAAAAATATTGTTAAAAAAAAGAACAGTTTTGTCTTTATGAATAATTTACCCCTCTATCATTAAGTAACGACCATCTGTAACCTGGAAAATTCTCGTTGTTCTGAAATCACTTCATCAGAATTCAACGTGGCTGCTCCATTTTGGTTTTATCAGTATTAGGTGTATCAGTGTCTATTCTTTTGCTTTTAACCTGAATCTTTACCTTTAAAGTGAATTTCCTATACAAAATGTAGAGTTGGGTTCTCATTTAATTAATGTATTTAGATCATCAGCATTTAAGGTGATTATTGACAGGCTTAGATTGATAACTACCATTGTTTGCCATTGTTTTCTATTCCTTGCATTTGTTCTTTGTTTCTTTGCCCCTATTTTTTTTCTACCTCCCTTGATTTTAACTAATCCTTTTATATGACTTAGTTTTCCTTCCTTCCTTTCTTAGCATTTCAACTATACTTATAACATTTTCAGTCATTTTTTGGGAGTTTCCAGAATGGTTTTAAGCCATCTAGATCTGCCTTCGGACAACACTCAATTGCTTCCCATATAATGCTGTTAACTCACAGCAGAGCATCCACTAGCCCTCCATCCCACCTTTATAGCACCTGTGCTGGTGACTCGCTATCTGTGTGCACTACAGGGCCAACTACGTTGTTGCCATGATCACTTGAAACAGGCAGTTATCTTTTAGATCAATTAAGAATCAGAAAAGCAAAATATTTCACTTTTATTTATTCCTCTCCGAAGCTCTTTCCTTCTTCATGGAGGTCTGAATTTCTGACCCCTACCATTTTTCTTCCCCTTGAAGAACTTAACATTTAATTTCTTATAGGGCAGGTCTGTGGACAACAAATTCCCTCAGGTTTCGTTTGGCAAGAAAGCCTTTATTTCTCCTTCACTTTTGAAGGATAATATTTGAGGATACAGAATTCTAGATTGATATGCTTTTTATCTTCAACATGTTAAATATTTCACTTCACTCTCTTTATGCAACATTTCTGACAAGAAGGCCATGACATTCTTATCTTTGTCCCTCTGTAGAGAGGGTGCTGTATTTTCCTTTGACTACTTTCATGATTTTCTCTGTCTTTTGTCTTCTGCCATTTGAAAATAACATGCCTAGTAGTGAATTTTTGGTATTTGTCATTTCTGACCTTGTCTGAACGTCCTGTATCTGTGGTTCTGTGTCTGCCATTAAGCTTAGAGACTAAAAAAAAAAAAAAAAAAAAAAAAAAAGCTTAGAGACTGCTTTGCCATTCTTCTTTCAAATATTTTTCCTGCTCCAGTGCCTTTTTCTTTACCTTTTAGATTTCCTATTATGAATATGCTGCATCTTATAATATTATGCCACAGATATTGGACATCCTCGTTTTTTTCTTTGCATTTTAGTGTAAGAAGTTTCAGCTGACCTATTTAAGCTCAGTGGTCCTTTCCTTGGTTGTGTCCACTTTACTGAATACTTATCTTCTCTGTCACAACATTTTTTATATCTTGAATTTCCTTTTGATTCTTAGAGTTTCCATCTTTCTGTTTATAGTACCCACCTGTGCTTGCATGCGCTTTGCTTTTTCCATGGGCGATGGGCTAACTTGTGTCCCCCACCCCTCACATTCATATGTTGAAGCCCTAACAGGCAGTACCTTAGAATGTATTTGTAAATAGATCCTTTAAAGAGGTGATTAAGGTTACATGACATCATGGGTGGGTCCCTAACCCAGTTTCATGAGTGTTCTTTTATGTAGAGAACATGTGGACACACAAAGAGACGTTCAGAGTACAAGGACAGAGGAACAACCCTGTGAAGAGGATGGCCATGCACGTGTCAAGGAGAGAATCCCCTGAGGGAACCAACCCTGCTGGTACCCTGATCTTGGACTCTGGCCTCCAGAACTGTGAAAAAATAAATTTCTGCTGTTTAACCCATGTGTGAGATTTTTTCATGGCATGCCTAGAAGTGAATACAAGCCCTTGCCATATTAACCATAGTTATTTTAGTTTCTCTGTCTGATAATTTCAACATCAATGTCACATCTGAGTCTGGCTCTGATGCTGGTTTTTTCTTCTCAGACTGTTTGTCCTTGTCCTTTGACATGCCCTGTAATGTTTTGTTGAAAGCAGGACATGTTTTATTAGGTAATAGGAACAAAGTAAACACACCTTTAGTGTTAGACTGTGCTTAATGTTTGCTCCAGCTGCACATGGCAGAGGCTTCAAGCACTCTAGTCTTCTTCTACCTCCCCTCTGGCCTTCAGGCTTCCCTGCATAACCTTCCTCAGAGACAGTCTGTCTAGGGAGGCTGCTCATTGTGTCCAATATGGAGATGATGGAAATGACCACTTTCTGGAATGCAAGGTGACACTGCAGATCTACAGATATTTAAAAGATAACAAAAAGAATACTTGAACAACTTTAGGCCAGTAGATTTGGTTACTTAGATCCAATGGACAAAATTCCTGTGAAACACAGCTTACTGAAACTGCCTCATAAAGATACAGAACATCTAAATATCCCCATATCTATGTAAGGAAATTTATTTGTAATAAAAATATTTTCACAATATAAGTTCTGGGAATAAACACTTGATGAATTCTATCAAACGGCAAAGGAGGAAGCATTACTAATCCTAAACACAATGCTTTTAGAAATGCCAACATCGCCATCATACCAAAAGATCAAACAAAAAGAAAAATAAAGGTCAATGTCTCTCTAAAAGTAAATGTTCAGTATTTTTAAATACTGAAAAAGGAATCTGGTAATATGTAATAAGTTATAGTTATCCTGGGATCATGTGCTTCATCTCAGGGATACAAGACTGATTCCATGAGTAAACTTCAGTCACACTTCATATTCTTCTTTCTTCTTTCTTCTTCTTCTTCTTCTTCTTCTTCTTCTTCTTCTTCTTCTTCTTCTTCTTCTTCTTCTTCTTCTTTTCTTCTTCTTCTTTTCTTCTTCTTTTCTTTTCTTCTTCTTCTTCTTCTTCTTCTTTTCTTCTTCTTCTTTTCTTCTTCTTTTCTTTTCTTCTTCTTCTTCTTCTTCTTCTTCTTCTTTTCTTCTTCTTCTTTTCTTCTTCTTCTTCTTCTTCTTCTTCTTCTTCTTCTTTTCTTCTTCTTCTTTTCTTCTTCTTCTTTTCTTCTTCTTCTTCTTCTTCTTCTTCTTCTTCTTCTTCTTCTTTTCTTCTTCTTCTTCTTCTTCTTCTTCTTCTTCTTCTTCTTCTTTTCTTCTTTTCTTCTTCTTCTTCTTCTTCTTCTTCTTCTTCTTCTTCTTCTTCTTCTTCTTCTTCTTCTTCTTCTTCTTCTTCTTCTTCTTCTTCTATCATCATCATCATCATTCTCCTTGGAAGGGGAAGTCGACTTCCCTGAGAAACCATGCTATCTTGGTGACGGGTGGTTCCGTGAATTTGTAAATCAAGCCAGCTAAGGCTCCCACAGCAGCAGGTTTTATTCTAGCTCTTGAGGATAAGGATTTTGCCACTCTCCCTGGATTCCTTTGCTAGAGCTGCCCTGACAAAATACACAGACTGGCTTACACAGCAGAAATCTATTTTCCTAGTGTTCTTGAGACTTGACGTCCAAGATCAAAGTGTTGAGATGCTTGCCTTCTCCTGAGACCTCTGTTCCAGCTTGCTGGTGGCCACCCTTTCACTGTGCCCTTGCGTGGTCTTCATCTGGATGTGCATATCCTGGTCTCTGGGTATGTTAAAATCTCTTTTTAGAAAAGCACCAGTCACATTGGATGAATGTCCCTCCCTTATGACATTATCTTAACTTCTTTCCTCTTTGAGGTCGAGTCTCCAACCTTGTATAGTCACAGCAGGGGTTAGGGCTTCAACGTATGAATTTATGGGAACATAACATCGTTCAGCCCTGAGACACAAACTTTCTGTTTCTTTCCCAGAAACACAAACTTTATCACTAAGTCTTTCTCCACGGGCCCGAATGTAGGTTTGAAAAGGCCTGATCGTGGTTTCCCGATGTGATTGCTATTTTACTTACTCCTGCCTTTTTCCTTAGATTCTCTCTGCTATCTCCTAGATGATGGCTTAGGGTGCAGATTGACAAACGTTTCTTCTGCAAAGAGCCATAGAGTGAAACCTTAGGCTCTGTGGCTAGTCAGGTCTACAGTTGCACCATGAAGGCAGACAGAGATAATGCATAATTAAATGAGCATATCTGTATTCCAATAAAACTTTATTCACAAAAACAGTGTATTGCTTTGACCCATAGGACATCAATCCAGTGGGGACTCTTCCTGAGGATTTTGACCATGTGAATTAATACTTCAGATAATAAAAAGTCGTATAAATTTATCCCTTTTTCTCTATATCAAGAGTTCTTAAATGTTCTCTACTAGTGAGTTTTCTGCATGACAGCACATATCACCAATTGGCTACCACCTGGAAGTCAGGAAAAATGCACATTTTTTTAGCATTTCTTTGTTTCATCTATTAAAATTCCAACTGTACTGTATGAATGATGGAGCATCATTCTGAACTGTCCTTATTGGTAACAGTACTCTGTGTGTTACATGCTGGAGCCCCAACCAAGGACATTATCCCACATGAACTGATTATAAGAAAAGGAACAGAAAAATATCCTGATATGGTCATTTTCCCCCATGTGTCCTCTACTTTCTAATCTCTGAGATGGGGCACTTTCTGACCTCCCGAATGTGCGTCCCCACCCATTACCATAAGACCAGCTCCATACATTCATAAAAACTGCAACACACATCTTGAGAAGAGGAGTGAACACCCACAGATGTTTGTGAACATGCCACCAGATTCCCCTCGCTTTCCCACGTCTTTCTCATGCTTTGGTGGAGTTTTCAGATGGTCCCAAATCTAGACTTCAGCTACTCAATTCGCAACTATAGTTTGAATTAAAATAACCAACTTTCTTCTCTTTAGATGACCTCACATCACCCACCAACACCAGCTGTCCTTTGGGATCCCTTTCCAGCCATAGCTTCATCCTACTTGCAAATCAGCTGGTGGGTTATAACCCTCATGTCAGCTGACTGGTGCCATTTATTTGACATGTCAGGGTTCATGGTACTCTGGAATGCATCCACTGTCCTTCACAGAAAAAACACTGCAGAAGGAAAGGTTTATCAAGCCCCCCTCGGTTTAGAGTTTCAGTGTTCTTCCAGAATTTGCAAAGGCTTATGCTGTCATGATATGTCCTTACTACCCGCCTGTGTTTTTTCCATAAATAATGCATTCATGAATAATGAGTGATCAGTGAGGTAAAATAGCCAAGTCATAGTTGGGAGGGCGACTTCCTTGCTATATATCTAAGGAAAGATTTGCCTACTTGTAATGACCTCCCACTTCTATCAAACTCCAGGTGTGTCAGTTTTTAACTGGGTGAATGCTTCAGGCACTATTTAAACCAAGAGTGATTTCATAGCTGACCCACCCTCTTCTGAGGGGTACAGTCAAGTGCCAGTAGAGAAGAGGACTCTTCCAACATCTCCTCCTACCATTCTGAGAACAGGAAGTGAGGGATAAGCAGCCCAGTGACTCATCTTATTTCTCTAACATTTGAGCATCATTCAAGGGAATATAGGTTTCTAATGACCCACAGGTAAGTCCCCTGGAGTTCTAATGCTGAAACTCCTTCCGTCTACTGACATTTATAGTAAAAAAAAACACTTAATTACATCTTTGCTATGATCTCTCATTCAATTAAGTACTTGAAGGAAGGAAATTGCTTATTTTCTCTGACTAAGGAAACTGAAAGCTAAGAACACTGAGAGGGAGGAGTCTCAAAATTGTTTCGCAACTTTTCTCCAGAGGACAGTGTGGTGTGGAGGAAGCAGCACTAGTCAAGTTTTGAGTGACTCTCATCAGTGCCATCTGCACTTGTTATCTTTCAAAATACTTCTTTTTCCTGTGCCCTTCAGGAGATTATAACATCCTGCTGTTCAGTCTCGGAGGACTTTGCTGAGTGTTCTTCCTCCATAAGCAGTGATTCCAGCATCTCTGACCTCAAGATCTGTACTTGGTGGAGAACTTCAGCAAGGTGAGGCCTGTGGGCTTTCTGTAGATAGCTGTGGGCACCTGCTGGCTGAACACAAAACAACTGGGGGGGGGGTTCGGTTATGAAGAATTTGGGGGCAGGAGCTGGTATCAACTCTAGTCAGAGACGAGAAAATATTAGTAGCTTGATTCTAATCCTTTACTACTTAGGCAAACAACAGACATCCTTATTACAGCACATCTGACTCCTGAACAAAGGGAGATGCATTCTGAGTACAGAAGATGTAAAAATTTATTCCCCAGGTTATTATGAGTGATAGTTCAAAAAAAAAGGGTTTGGTTTCCTTTCTCTAAATGGTGCACTGGAAATTCTTGGTGGCCATAGTGGAGTTCTGGGCAGAAGTCAAGTTAGGGGCCTGAGGAAGGTATCAGAACATAATATTAAGTTAAAAAAAAAACACACATCTGGATTTAAAGCTGCATTGTATGGTATTATCATGATTTTAGAAAACACGCATACATGCACACATACCCGCAGAGCAGAAAAACTTTCACTTCCCCAGGCAGAGCTACACAAAAATATGGCCTCTTTGCCTCTCTTCAGACAGTTTAATTTTTATATTATACTCTAGTCTACACTGCCAAAGCTGTTCCTTCAGTTCATTTTTTTTTTTTTTTTTCCTTCAGTTCTTTTTAGTATTACTGTCTGCCTTCCTGAATATTGCTGATTTTTTTTTTTTCTAGTGGCAAAGTACAGGGGGGAGGCAGGAAGCCAACTACAAACAGACTTTCAGAATAATTGAGTGATTTTCTGTAGGGCCTGTTATAATAACACTTCATATGTGCTTGATTAGAGTGAGAGATTTTTAATGCTGATTTCAGAATTTTTTGTATGTTAAACCTTGTTAATTATGTTTATTAATAATGTTAGTCCTTTTCCAAAATCTGATTTTTTTTTTACCATGTTTATTTAGGAATTAAGAGACAAGCTGAAATCTCCTACCACAAAAATTGCGAGGTTTTTGCTCTATAGTTCTCTCAAATTTATATATACAATAATATAATGTATATCATGTATGTAATTATGTACATACGTACACACATATATGTAAAATGTGTGTGGATGTGTGAAGAGGACTACACTACGCAATACTATGAATATGATTTTTATAATATGTAAATCACATTATAAAATATGACAAATATTTATACCAGTATAAATGACTATAGAGTAACTATAATAGATATTTGCCATTAGCAGGTAAATACATAATCACAACTGTTTTGTTTCCCGAGAAGGTCAAAGGTCAGCCTCTGTCATTGTGTTGAATTCTGGTGATGCTTTTTATCTTCAGGTCTGTTTACAGCGATGATAGTATAGATAAACCGGTTTTCTTTTAGTTACTCTTTGTATGGTAAAATATTTTTCTTTTATTTTCCCACCTTTAAATGATCTCTGTTAACAATATATTGGCAGATTTCAAGCTTTTTTGCAAAAAAGATTGTAAGCTTTTTTTCCATAAATGCATTTTGACCAAACTTGTCACTTATCTGGTTAGGCCATTTATGTATATGCTGATGATCAGCATATATGATTTTGCTTGTTATCCTCAATTTCACTTATGACACTTCTATATTCTCCTTTCTTGTACTTCTGTTTTTGCTTACTCCTTTATTGTACCCTTGAAGACACTTTTTTTGGTCCTTCAGTGAACTGCCGTATTTTCCTCCCTCCCTCCACCATGTTGATGTGCTCCCTGTCTCTCTTGTCTTCACTCAGCGCTGTATTTACGTGGAAGACATAGGCACAGAGGACCAAGTTAGGTTCCTACTCTTATTTACCTTTGGGCTTGTGGTGTTTCTTGGCTTCATATTGAATATTTCCTCCAATAGATGCTTCCATATAGGGCTTTGTCTTACAAACTATCAATGCTTTGAATATCAGACAGTAGTTTCTGAGGCCCTCACATTCATTTTTATTTTTTTTTAATTTTTATTTATTTATGATAGTCACACTCAGAGAGAGAGAGAGAGGCATAGACACAGGCAGAGGGAGAAGCTGGCTCCATGCACTGGGAGCCCGACGTGGGATTCGATCCCGGGTCTGCAGGATCGCGCCCTGGGCCAAAGGCAGGCGCTAAACCACTGCGCCACCCAGGGATCCCCAGGCCCTCACATTCAAATATCATTTGAATTACTAGCTTTAAATTCTATGCTCAGAATTATTTGGCCCTGAAGATGGGTAGACAGGACCTCTTCTGATATCCCTGGGGCTACATATATTTTGAAATTCAGAATTGGGGCCTTTTAAGCTATTAAATACACATATTTTATTTTATTTTATTTTTTTAATTTTTTTTTAATTTTTTTTTTATTTATTTATGATAGTCACAGAGAGAGAGAGAGAGAGGCAGAGACATAGGCAGAGGGAGAAGCAGGCTCCATGCACTGGGAGCCCGACGTGGGATTCGATCCCGGGTCTCCAGGATCACGCCCTGGGCCAAAGGCAAGCGCCAAACCACTGCGCCACCCAGGGATCCCTAAATACACATATTTTAAAGACCATAATAATATTACACACAATAGTGGGATCCGGATCATTACTCTAAAATCAAGCACACTAATATTTTAGCAATAAAGCATATGACTGTTCATATGTAAGTGGAATGAAGAAAGATTATGGATCGCCTCCTGTCACTTTATGCTGGTTTTATTTTGCAAATAAATTATGCTGTCACACACACACACAAAACACAAAAATTTCATTTTAAAAATTATTTGATTTTGAAATACGGCATTTGGATGAATATTATATGAAAATCACCCTATTTTCCTGTGATGGGCAGCTTTACTGTTAAACATCAGTTTCAATCTGATCCTTGAATTCTTGCAGGTGATCTATTCTTTATTTCTGGAAGCTTTCAGAGTTTTTACTTTGTTTTTAATAATTTTCAATTCCTCTATATCTTGAGGATTTACCCTTCACTCTATGGGCCTCATCAATCTGGGAATGCTCACATTCTCTCAAGAGGGAATTTGTGTTGCATTGTTTTTTTTTTTATTAAATATTTCTTTTATTAAACCATTACTAAAGCCTATCAGAAACAAATTTTAAAATATTTTACCAAAAAAATCTTTAAAAATTTTTTTTTAATTTAAATTTAATTTGCCAACATATAGTGTAAAACCCAATGCTCATCCCATCAAGCATCCCCCTCAGTGCCCGTCACCCAGTAACTCCAGCCCCTCGGCCACCTCTCCTTCCCTTCCCCTTGTTCGTTTCCCAGAGTTACGAGTCTCTCCTGTTCTGTCTCCCTCTCTGATATTTCCCACTCATTTTCTCTCCTTTCCCCTATAATCCCTTTCACTATTTCTTATATTCCCCATATGAATGAGACCATATAATGATTGTCCTTCTCTGACTGACTTACTTCACTCAGCATAATACCCTCCAGTTCCATCCATGTAAAAGCAAATGGTGGGTGTTCATCCTTTCTGATGGCTGAGGAATATTCCATTGTATACATAGACCACATCTTCTTATCCGTTCATCTGTCAAAGGACAGCCCTGGGAATTTGAACATGTCAATTATACAAAAGGTTCACAAACACATGGTCCCTAAGTGAAAAGAACTGATGAATTTAAACAGAAAATTAGAATCTCTCCCATGTACTGAGTGCCATTGAGGAAGTACATAAGGTGATAAAGAGGCCTAGAGGAGTGACACCCAGTCCAAAATGGGAATTCTGGAGGCCTTCAGAAGACAAGAACCTCAGTGGAGTTGTGAAGGCTATAAGGAGGTAGGCAGAGGAAGGAAAGTGACTGGCACTTTAGGCAGCAGGGAGTGAATTAGCAAAGGCATGAAACATTGAAAGGCAAGATGTGGTGTATATTTCTGGAGCATAAGACATACGAATGCAAAAGTTACGGATGAAAAAAGATGCAGAATATCCAAGACTTTCCAACCTAGGCTAAAGAGCAAGAGATTTTTCAAATACAAATGGAGAACTATTGTGGGATGTCAAGTAGGATAAAATTGTGGCTGCATAGAGGGGTATCTGGCTCTCCAAAAACAACTGATAAGAGGAATTCAGCCTCTTTAGAAGGGTAAAATCAAGCAACTATTGAAATAATTCCAGCCAATAAATGCTGGGCTCCTGCTCCAGCAAGAAAGTAGAACTCCAGCAAAAGGACTACTAAATAGTCCTGGCCAACCAGAGCTGTGATTCTGTGGGAGAGAGCAGATAGACGTCCCACGGGAGGTCGAGGGGCCAGAGGCCTCGAGAATGTGGCCTGAGCCCCAGGAAGAGAGGATGCATGATGGGCTGACTCGGGAAGAGTCAGCTGTGCAGGGCTGAGGACCAGCGTGGTGGATGGACAGTCGCGGGGGGGTGAGAGGCTGCAGCCCACTCTGCATGTGGCCCCTTCAGCCAGAGTGGGCAGCTCAGTCAGGAGCCAGCCAGTGGGCATCTAGGGAGAGACACAGCCCCAATGCGGGATGGGAGGGGGGGCAGGTACTCTGATGCCCTGTAGCCCACACGCCACGCAGGGGGACCACTGCCTCCTTCCACACCTCCTGCCACCACACCCATTGCGACCCAACTCAACTGTCATTATTAAAAGGAGAGAATTTGGGATCCCTGGGTGGCGCAGCGGTTTGGCGCCTGCCTTTGGCACAGGGCGCGATCCTGGAGACCCGGGATCGAATCCCACGTCGGGCTCCCGGTGCATGGAGCCTGCTTCTCCCTCTGCCTGTGTCTCTGCCTCTCTCTCTCTCTGTGTGACTATCATAAATAAATAAAAAAAAAAAAATTAAAAAAATAAATAAAAAAAAATAAAAGGAGAGAATTTCGTAGAAGTCCCAAATATAGCTCAACCCATATATATGAGTCCCAATATAATTCTCAACCCATTTTCCACTGTGACACACCTGGAAATTCAGTTCTTCTTTGTCACACACACTTGAGGATGACAGCCCGGCATGGGCCACTCACTGACGTAGACACAACCAGGCTTTTACATCGTGCGGATGAAAGTCTAACGCCCTGCGGTATTTTTCTCTCCCAGGTTCAGCCACACCTGGAGATGGAGAGTGAGTACAAGAAGATTATTCTGCTGAAAGGACTGGAGCCCATCAATGACTACCAGTTTAGCATAATCAAGTCCCTACTGGCCCATGATTTGGGACTGACTTTAAACATGCAAAAAGAATATAACAAGGTCAAGATTGCCGACCTGATGGAAAAGAAGTTCCCAGGGGTTGCCTGCGTGAACAAGCTAATAGACCTGTTCAAGGAAATGCAAGAATGTGAAGACATTGTTATAAATCTTCGAAATGGAAAGAGAAAAGGTAATGGACAGGAGCCTTCACTGTCGGGTGTGTGCCCCCTGCGTCCAGCAGAGCCCTGATGTCGGCAGAGCTCAGAGAGGTGTTTTCCAGTTTCCGACCTTGTGGCCAAGATGAGGTGGCCCTTCAGATGCCATGAGTTGACAGCTAAGACAATCCCTTTCCTACAAAGAGGCCCACTGTATTATACAGGGTGTTTTTGAGGAGGTACAGGTAAAGAAAAAAAGCAGAAAGGGTTGACAAGAAAGATATGGAGGCCTCTACGTATTAGAAAGGTTGGACAGGGATAAAATAAAATTAGAAAAATTCATGAGATTTAAGAATACTTCTATCAGTTCATGCCGTGTTCTATTACAATATTTAATCCATCGCTACTATATTCTCAAGCAACAAACATGAGACAGGACTTAGCGAGTAACCTACCTCCTGGGGGTGTGAAGAATTTGCCTCTTCCAAAAATCACCGGACACTAAAAACATGGTGTAAAAAGTCAAGTCCAATGTCACCAGTTTGTCTCATCACCAATGAGATCAGATTTCTTTTCTCTGGTTTCTATAATTCAAACAGACCTTGCATAGGAACTAACCCACGATCGGCATCGTGAAAACTGCAGTTTCTTAAAAAGAACATAGAGGCTAAGTGGGCTGGAAAAGGATTTGACGGAGGTACCCGAGAGTGCAGAGGATGGAGAGGCGTGCTCGTGCCCATGGGGAAGCAAGGAAGCCATCTGGCAGCGCGGGTTAGCACCTGTAGCTGGGGCGGGTGGGCTGATGCAGGAGGGGAGGACACCAGCACTCCCAGACCCACAAGCAGAGCTGAGAGGACATAGCACTGCAAGTCCTACAGCTGCCCTAGACCAGCTCCCTTGGAATTATCATGCTCTTTTTTTTTTTTTTTTTTTTTTTTTTACTGCTTCAGTTATGAGGCAAAGCAGAGGAAAAGAAACAATACCTGTGAAGAAAATAAAGCCGGGTGCATCCAGCACTGAGGAATCCACATCTACCGCAGACGGGGCTTCGGGATCAGTCCATGATACACCTGAGTCCAAGGTAGGATGGCAAAGTCCTGCCCAGGAAGCTTCTCCTATGGCTCTTCCACCTATTACCTTCTTTTTTTTAAAAAATTTATTTTATTCATGATAGACAGAGAGAGAGAGAGAGGCAGGCTCCATGCCGGGAGCCCGAGCGGGACTCGATCCCGGGACTCCAGGATTGCACCCTGGGCCAAAGGCAGGCACTAAACCGCTGAGCCACCCAGGGATCCCCTATTACCTTCCTATGTACACTGAGCTCTTTATTCGTTTATCAACCTGCAAATAGAAGAAGAATCAAGAAAAAGGACTTCCAGGGGCAGAATGAAAATGAGATGCAAAGAGACGCCTGGGTGGCTCAGTGGTTGAGTGTCTACTCCGAGTGTGATCCCGGAATCCTGGGATCGAGTCCCACAATGGGGCAGGGAGAAGCCTGCTTCTCCCTCTGCCTGTGTCTCTGCCTCTCTCTGTGTCTTTTATGAATAAATAGATAAAATCTTCAAAAAAGACGAGAAAATGAGGTTTAGAGTCAGCATCTTGTAGCTCCCGATCAGCCATTAGGTCTCAGAGTTGTGTGCACCTGACCTTGCATGTATGACTCCCTGCAAAGGAGATGTGGAGTCATTACCCCTCGTTAGCTGCAGACAAAATTGGAAGTCGCACGAGGAGAGCAGCTCGCCAAAACCCACTCTGAGACACAAAATTCAAACCTAGATTTTCTAAGTCCCAATACAGCATCCTCGCCACCTGGGGAGAGGAAGGTTTCCCAGCTCTTGCGTGAACCAATCATTTGTGTGGGCCACCGGCCTTCCCATCATCTCGAGAGGATAGACTCCCCGTAGCTCCAGCATTTCAGGAGCACAGAAATTTTAGTACAATTAGACTCGAGTAATAGGAAGTCGATATGCTCAGTAGTAATGATGTGTTTAATCTAATATTGAAAACGATTAACCAGAAGTGTGTGTTTGGGGGGGGGTTAACTTCAGAAACAGAAAAGCAAAACCACACCAAAAGGTGGAAAGAAGAAGGTGCAGCCAACCCAGCAACAGAGTCAGCTTCCAGAACCTTCTGCAACAAGTACCCAGTCAGCTGGGAGCTCCCTTCAGGGTCCTCAGCAGCCTCCAGCAACCCCATGCAGCAGTGGCTCCACCAAGGTACGCTCCCCCCCCAATACCCGAACCTCTCCGCCACGTGCTGCAGGCGTCACCCTGACGCGAGAGGGCTCCTCAGCCGTTCCGTACTCCGTATGAGTTCTCTATATAACAAAAACGACCCACTAGTTCATCAAAGGGAAACACTGAGACTTCTGTGTTTTACAAACCCTTTGATATGAGCAAGGTAAGCGTTTTGACCTAATTCCAGATCTCATATCGTGGATTATTTCTCAAGTTCTGTCTTGTTTTGCTTGCTCTTGTCAGCCCCATGATTCACAATCCCTCCACAGCCCTGACTCACATCTCTCCAGGATTTCCTGATAAGACAGAGCCTATTTGCCTTTAGGCCAGGCCCATGGGTGTGACCTTACCCAGTCATCGGAACCTCAGTCCCCGTCTCTCTGCCGCGACAATGACCTAGGTGCCCATTTCAAGACAACTCTGCTTCTGCCTTGCAGACTGGCTTGGAAGGGATACTTTCTAAGTACCCCCGGCCTCTACAGGTGACAGAGTCATTTCTACTCGCAGAAGAATCCTGCTGGTGCCCTGAAACTTCCTTGGAGCACAACCACCCCAGGGAGGCTCATGTGCTCCCTCAGCCACTCACTTCTCCTCTGGGATCCATCCACCTGCACGGGGAGCCTACAAAAGGGTGTCTGACCATTGGGTCTGTGGCTCGTTCGGTGGGCGGGAAAGCTTGGCTCTGATCTGTCACTGGGTCCCCCGAAGATTTTCTCCAGAGTGTGGCTTCAAACCAGACACAGACCAGTATCACCTTGACACCTGCTGCTCTGTCTCTCCAGAAGCAAAGAGCTCAGAACACCCTGTTCTGGGGCCTCTGGGAGGCTCAGGGGGTTAAGCATCGGCCTGCAGCTCAGGGCATGGTCTCAGGGTCCTGGGATCAAATCCCACAAGGGGCTGCCTGCTGAGCAGGGAGTCTGCTTCTCCCTCTCCCTCTGCCCTTCCTTCTGCTCATGCTCTCTCTCTCTCTCCTTCTCATATAAATAAATGAAATCTTAGAAGAAGAAAGAAGAAAGAAGAAAGAAGGAGGAGAAGAAGAAGAACATCCTGCTTTGTGAACAGCGCAGGGAGACGAGGGAAATAATCTCCTGGGAAAATAATCAATTATTATTTTTTTCAATTATTATTTTTAAATAGTATCCAATCAAAAGGATGTTTTCAGCATCTAAATTCTGCTACTCAGAGAGAAGCTTCCAGTTTAACTGATTTTGAGAGAAGCTTCGAAGCTCTGAAGCTCCTGCCAGTGGGATTAAGTCACCACCCACGGCAGAAGTGGACAGAGAAGCTTCTTTAGTAAAGCATCCCCATGCCACCGAGAGGGTCACACAGGCGGCACGAAGCATCTGCAGATCAGAGTAGAAATACAACCCCCTCCACCCCATGTGGACCATGACACCCTAGTGACAGTGTTGACACTTCTGTGTGTGGACCGTTTAGTGAGCTGGACTCTTAAAACTGCTGTGCTTTGTGTGTGTGACCTCATTTCTTCTTCTTAAGACTGTTCGTTATTTATCACATGAGATGCTATTATTGCCCGTCCCCATTTCAGGGATGAGAAAAGTGAGGTTTGGAGAGCTTAACAGTTCTGCAAGGGTTACCCAGATGGTGGGAGTCAGAGGTCCACAGGTGGGCGCTTACTGGGCACGTTCTGACTCCATGGTAGGAGTGTGATGTTACAGTATTATTTTTTCAATTTTATTTTTTTAAGATGGACAAATGGACAGGGTCACGTTCGGGCTTTGTTTGCATAGCATCAGCTCTGAATGCCTTATTATTTTTTTAAAGATTTTGTTTATTTATTTGAAAGAGACAGAGGGAGGAAGCACAAGTAAGGGGAGCAGCAGAGAGAGAGAGAGAGTGAGAAGGATCAGCAGGCGCCCAACCACTGAGCCACCCGGGCGCCCCTGAGCTCCTCATAATGAGGAATGGGGTGTGTGGGGTGGTCCATGGGCGCTCTCATCAGGAAGCTACATGCCTGGTGCTTCCAGAAGCTCCTTCATCTACAGCGTTATCAACAATTGACCTTTGTGAATTAGACAAACCAATCCTGAGAGGGATAGATCAGAGGGAGATGTGTTGGGTGTGCACTGGGACGAATGGGCTTTCATTAGGAAAAGTAAAAGCAGTCAAGCTAAATGATTTTACAGACACTTCCTACCGTTGCTTAAGCAATTATGAAAATCCAGGGACTGGGGGCGTCCTGGGGAAATCCCAGATGAGGCTGCGTGTTGTCGAGATCTCCGAGGATGTGGTTGCCGGGTCATAATCTGGAATCACGAATCAGAGGGACGCTCTCTCGTATGATGAAGCACGCGGAGAGGTGAACCTGGGGTTTTCCGCACCCGAGGAACAGGTGATAGAAGCCCATTATGGGCTTATTCGTCTTGTGCAAGTAGGTAAAGACCTGGTTAAATAAACATCCTCAAGTGTATCCAAAGTTCTTCTGAGACCTGCTTCTCCCAGAGCCTGGAAGGAGTTTCTATGAATCGATAAATCCCGTGTTCTCTCGAGGAGGTTGACACAGGCCAGTCTGCGGCGGGCGTGAAACAGATTTCCCCAACAGGACGAGGAAATCTGAATTCTCTGAGATGTTAAACATTGCAGAGGGACTTTGGTTATCCTGGTTGGTGTCTGAGCTGGGGAGACGTGGGAGGTGTCTAAATATGTGCCCTTTCTTCCAGAGGGAAGATCCCGGTGACGGGAGGGGTGGGGGGAGGCAGGGAGACACAGAAAGAGAGAGATGTTCTGGTTCATCTCACATTGGAAACCAATAAATAACCAGGAGGAAAAATGTCTTTCAGAAAAAGAATATGAAAACCACAACAAAAGATGAATCTGGGAGGATGCAGCCACCGCAGGAACAGAGTCAGCTTCCAGAACCTTCTGCAACCAGTACCCGGTCACCTGGCAGCTCCCTCCAGGCTCCTCAGCAGCCTCCAGCAACCCCATGCAGCAGTGGCTCCACCAAGGTATGGTCTTCCTCCTCCCCATACCTGAACCTCTCCACCACATGCCGCAGGCGTCACCCTGACCTGGAGTGGCTCCTCAGAAGGCCCGTGTATAGGTGTTTGACCATCGGGTCTGTGGCTCGTTCGGTGGGCGGGAAAGCTTGGCTCTGATCTGTCACTGGGTCCCCCAAGGACTTTCTCCAGCGTGTGGCTTCAAACCAGACACAGACCAGGATCACCCTTGACACCTGCTGCTCTGTCTCTCCGGAAGCAAAGAGCTCAGAACAGCCTGTTCTGGGGCCCCTGGGAGGCTCAGGGGGTTAAGCATCGGCCTGCAGCTCAGGGCATGGTCTCAGGGTCCTGGGATCAAATCCCACAAGGGGCTGCCTGCTGAGCAGGGAGTCTGCTTCTCCCTCTCCCTCTGCCCTTCCTTCTGCTCATGCTCTCTCTCTCTCTCTCCTTCTCATATAAATAAATGAAATCTTCAAAAAAAAAAAAAAAAAGAAAGGAACATCCTGCTTCATGAGCAGGACAGGGAGATGAGGGAAATAATCTCCTGGGAAAATAATCAGTGATTATGGTTAAATAGTATCCCCGAAGTTCTTGGGGGAACCTGCTTCTCTTAGAGCCTGGGATTGATTTTCTACAATTAATAAACCCCAATATTCGCCTGAGGAACTTACGCGGTCCAGTGCGTAGCAGTGGTGAACAGAATTCACAACCCATGAAATTCGAATCATCTGAGTTGTTAGTATTTGCAGAGTGACGATTGTGATCCCGGTAGGGTGTGAGGCGGGGAGGTTGGTGGTCGCTGCCTACAGGGGTTACTGCAGTGTGCACATCGGGGTGTGTGTGTGCGTGTGCGAGAGAGACAGGATGGAGAGAGAGGCTGCGGTCCACGCGACGTGGAAAACCACTAACCAGGAAACGAAATCATTACTTCAGAACGGCAGAGGCGCCGATGAGCTGAAGGACACTTTCAAAAGGATGAACATATCCTCGGAGCCCACGCAGCCGCCCAGGCCGCCCCGGAACAGCGGGCGCGCAGCCCAGCCCTGCGTCCCCAGCTCACACCCGCCAGCGGCAGCTCCCACCAGCCTCGCCTCGGTCAAGGTAGCGCACACCTCTCCCACCTGCCGCCCTCCGCAGAAATTACAGGGTTCATCAGAATCCTGAAAAAGCTTGTAATCCTGCCGGCGACCGTCTCTAACTCTTCTCTGATTAAGTCACTCACTCACCAAGCAGGCATCTAGAGAGCCTCCTGGAGTCTCAGTCGTTTTCTATTAGGGGGTGTGCATGCCGGAGGTGACCTCTGACCTCCAGGGGACGATTACCTTGCCTTGTCCACGATTAGAGCATGTGGGGACGTAGCCGGATGGGAAATGATGGGTGACAAGCGGGTTCAGCTCCTACGGCCCATTTCGGTTCCACTCCATTCTGCTTATTTACGTCGGTGTATTGTCCGCACCTGTGCTCCAAGCAGCATCTCGGGTATTGTCCGCACCTGTGCTCCGAGCCACATCAGGTGTACTGTCTGCACCTGTGCTACCAAGCCACATCAGGTGTATTGTCAGCACCTGTGCTCCCAGCCATATCAGGTGTACTGTCTGCACCTGTGCTCCGAGCCACATCAGGTGTACTGTCTGCACCTGTGCTCCTAGCCACATCCTGTGTATTGTCCGCACCTGTGCACTGAGCCACATCCTGTGTACTGTCAGCTCCTGTGCTCCTAGCCACATCCTGCGTATTGTTAGCACCTTGCTCCGAGCCACATCAGGTGTTTTGTCAGTATCTGCTCCTAAGCAGATGAGGTATTTTAATACTTCCTTTGATAAGAAGTCTTTTCATCTTATTTAGGCTGAAGTGTTTTCCACTATGTCGTGCCAGACTGAATGTATTCCTTGGTGATCCTCACCGACATTGCCTTTCAGAGTAGGTCAGATCTTCCCTTTGTTCACTTTCACGGTTCCCTTTATTTTCCTCTGTATCACCTTTTATCACGAGTGTAAAAAAAAAAAAAATCAATGTCTTTCTTCCTCTTTAGACAATAAGCTTAGGTTATGGATATTGTTTTCCATGGGAAGCCAGACAGCGGTGGCAAAGTGAGTGGACACCTGTGTGCACCGACTGCCCTCCCACCCAGCCCTTGCTTCTGCCCTGTGTACCCCTGTGGTTACCCACTCTGGGCTACGAAGCCTACATCTGAGGAGAATGGACAGGGAAGAATTGTAAGACAGCCTGAAGGCTAGGAGGGATCAACATTTAAATCATTATTCTCACTCAAACCCCAAACTACCCACTGTGACCAGCCGAGGCCGGTCTTCCTACATACAGTTTTTCTCAATGAATTTTGTGTTTATGGTTGTTGTTAGTGTGAGGACCCTATTTTCTCCCCTCGAGTCTCTCATGGTTATTTGGTGTAAGGGACTAGCTGCCCATACCTGTGTCTATCTTGAGACTGGTGGCCATAGCTGTGACCTTATCTGGTCATTGGAACCTCAGCCCCTGTCTCTCTGCCATGACAAGGACCTAGGTGCCCATCTAAAACCAACTCTACTTCTGCCTTGCAGACTGGCTTGGCAGGGATACTTTCTAAGTCCCCCTCGGCCTATACAGGTGACAGGGTCATTGCTAATCCCATGAGAATCCTTCTGCTGCCCTGCATACTTCTTGAAGCACAACCACCCCAGGGAGGCTCATCTGCTCCCTCAGTCACTCATTTCTCCTCCGGGGTCCGTCCACCTGCACGGGGAGCCTACAAAAAAGTGTCTGACCAAACAGTCAGTGGTTCATTAGGTGAGCGGGAAAGCCTTGCACTGATGCATCATGGGGTCTCCCAACAATTTTCTCTAGGGCATGTGTTCTGTTTGCTTTTTTTGGATTCAAATCCAGAAACATCATTATCACCTTTGATTTCTGCTATTATGTGTCCGTGAAGCAAGCAGCACAGAAGGGCACGATTCATAGACAAGGTAGGAGGTGAAGGATATACTCAAGAGAAAATGACCTGCTTATGCTTTCAAAATTGATCCAGACCAAGACTATATTTTCATCATCCTTGTCCTCTTCTTGTGATGCCCATTTATGAAAACTGAGTTTTAAAAGGTAATAACTCAAGATCATCCTGTCAATGAGATTGCTAAGTATATGTGGACGACCTGAATGGAGAGACTTCTTTTATAAGGCGAGCCGATAACAGAGCTTCCAACAGGGTCATCATAAAGCCTGAAATACTGCTTATCGGAGCAGAGTACAAACTTTTGAAAAAAACATAAGAAAACAATGATGAAGACATTTCTGTGCACTGGGCATTTACTTAGCGCTTAGTTCAAATCCAGGCTTTGAAATCTAAGGTTTGAACATTTAGTTGTCATATGTTGAATCTAGACTTGAAATGCAGATGTTAAAATGTCTTCAATTCATTTTTTTACATTTAGGCAGACAGCATTAGGTTTGGGGTTGTTTCTGTAAGCCAGGTGTCCAAGGTAGCCAGAGACTGTTGTCACCAAGACGCTGCCCTACAAAAGCAGCTCTGTCATATGCCTATCAACATCTGATACTTTAAAAATTAAATTACTGAATGCCAGAAGTGGTGGAAACTGTGACTAATTAACTAATGGGATGACTATTTAATAGCTGTCATTAAACAATGAAAGGCAGTAAAGGCCCATGATTACAGCAAAATTCCCCAATCTTACTGAGGAAACGTTCAGCCAGTGGTCATGGTTTGGGTGGACTATTCAATACGGTGAATAGAGCTCAGAATGCTGAAAGTTTCAAATTGCCTGACTCGCTGTAAAGACAGCAGAACCCATGGCTGAGGAATCATGCATTGAGAGAACCTCTCTGTCAGGGTCAGGGTTAGAGCTCCCGATGCTTGGAGGGCTGGATCTCCTATGTACTGAAGATTGGGTGCTAGAAACTGATGAACTGGATGAGAAAGGCTGAGTTCATCAGTGCCCATAAGTGTGGCCAACCTCGTGTGAGACATGCTACCCTTACTGCAGAAAGATAGCTCCAGGGGTTAGGCCTCATCGAGGGATTTGGACCAGTTCTGCAGGAAATGTGGAGCCACCGTATTCTATCTCAGACCAATGAAATTTCAGTCACCTGTGCTTTTCAGGTTTGCAGAGTGAGGTAATTGATCCCGGCTGAGATGAGAGGAAGGTAAGGGTAGGATGTCTGTGTATTTACTCCTATTCCCCTTGCAATAGGATCTAATTGGTAGAGTTAAGGTCCTGTTTTACAAAGTAAGAATGAAATGAAAGTGTATTGTATTTCATCTAATTTCAAAAACAACTACACACACACACACACACAAAACACAAACACACAAAATCTATTTTTCTACAGGGAAGGGTTGACATAACCACCAAAATTGATTACACCGTAAGGATGTAGCCATCCCAGGAACAGAGTCAGTCC
Organism: Vulpes lagopus; assembly: GCF_018345385.1. Taxonomy (NCBI): domain Eukaryota; kingdom Metazoa; phylum Chordata; class Mammalia; order Carnivora; family Canidae; genus Vulpes; species Vulpes lagopus. The sequence continues at coordinate 26,350,328 of NC_054834.1, forward strand.
CTAATACCTTCAGCAACCAGCACAGGCACAAATGCAAGCCTTCCCTGCATCCCTGCCAACACCCCCATCCAGCAGTTCCTTAATCAAGGTACGAGGTTCCTGTTTCCAGTATTTCCCTTCCCTGTGAGGTCATGGCAAGGACCAACAGAACCCTGGAAGGGCAACCCCCAACTACATACAATTATTTCTTTATTTAAATTACTTGCTTATTTACAAAGTGTGTATTTTAAAAGCCTACCTGAATTCAAATTCCAACTCTTATTATGTCCCCCTCTGCATTAAACTCACCTATGAGCCAGTGGACAGCTGATCATCCTTATTCCACATGGAATATAATTGGTCATTTGTTTGATTTTATTTTTGTGTTTCCCTCAGTATACAGCAACAGAGATCACTTGCGGTGGAAGAGGGAATGGAAAAAAGAGCCTACCAAAGCACTATCACCAGTTCTTCCTCTCTCGTTTTTTATTATCTAAATAATATTACCTTAGAAAATTTAGGAAATGGAGACACACAGACAAAAATAAGTAAATTTTTTGCTATCTGATCTCTTTTACATCAAACATCACATTTTGAAAGTGTCTTTTGGATTTTTACCCTTTATTATGTATGCACAAAGAATATCATTTTGTCACATGACACATATTTTTCTATAATCCAGTTTGAGGTTTTTATTTTCACTTCATATGCTTTAAAGTGCTATATAAGTCAACCAATGTAGAATTAAATTCTTGTTTTAATGTATAAGAAAAAATACTCAGTTATTCCATAAATTAGAAAAATAATTCTGTATATTTTGGCTTTAGATTATTTCCAGTATTCCTCAAGCCTGGAATGAGCATAAGAAAAATATGCCCATCAAATATGCTTCTATGAGCCTCAGAGTAGATCCATAATAATTTTCTAGGTGAGATCACAAGAAGCGTTGCTAGCCTGTGAGACAGCCAGTTGTGGCCTCATACTCAGCCCTGGCACTCCCAGAGCCCACCTTTGCCCTCACCTTCATACTTTCTTTTGCAGATCAATACTTTCCTCCAATTCCAAATGCTCTCCTGAAACTCCAACATGATGGTTCAGGCCCCTGGGAAGACGAGACGAGAATCAGACCCCTGATTCTTGGCGAGTTCTCCGCTGGCATGCTTTCCCTAAGGGTCCTACCATTATTCCAACAGAGAAGTGTGGAAGAGGAGGAAATTATTCTCCTTCTAAATACCTGGCTGAGACCCCTGTAATAAGAGACATATCAACAAAAGAAAAACGAGCAGAAATCTGTTATAACATGTACCTCATGTACACCTGGGAGAAACCAGGGAAAACTTAGTAACTCCCTGCGGTGGCCTGAACCACCAGCTGAAATACCATCTTCAGCCGAAGACAAGAGAAAGGAAGGTGTGGAGGCCACTTATGAAGATTACCAGGAAAAACAGAATAAACAACGGTGTTTCTTATGCAGACTTCAGGCAGGCCATCCTTCATCATAAGATTCTGTTGTGATTTAGGGTCCCCTTCTCTTCCTGGTAGAGAGAGAGACACTGTTACAAATGCATGTTCCTTACACAAGTGCAATTTCTGGTCTCTTTGTAGAGTGTTTCCTATATTTGCTGTTTTTTCAAAATAATAAGCTTAAAATAATTTTATACCAAGGGAGCATACCTTCAGATGGCTCATTCTGCTACTCTTCAAGAGCCCCAAATTAGGGAGGTTCAATGAGATTCTCCGGTGCTTATTTAATCTCTTTTTAGCACAGCACTTCTTGAAAAGAGCTCGCGGTTACCGTCTTTCAATAGTGACATCTACTGGGATTGGTTCCAGATGAAAGCAGTGGTTACTGATTGGAGCCGTTCCCACTGTCAGTGCTGTTAGGGGGATTTATTTTCTTCCCTGTTTATATCTTACTTTGCTCACTAAAATGAATTGATTGGTAAATTAAGATGATATATTCATCCTCATTTCCACTGGGAATCCCTTCATGACAACATGGCTGTTGCCCACTTCCTCGCTCAACAGGACTCTTCTAGGAGAAATACTTTTTATCTTGGGTTGATCACTTTTAAAGAAAACATATTCTTCCCAAACTCTTAAAACAATGGAGAAATAGAATTATGTCAAACTCTCCTCTATGTCTTTCATGGGCTACATTATACCAGGCCAGCCATTTCTACCTAGCTCACTTTTTTTCCCAAATCCATCCCATCAGGTATTTCTGGAGGCTCAACATTGAGCCCAAAAGCTCACACTAGAAAGTGACGGTTTATTCTCTTTCTTAACATGCTTCTTTTTGGTGTGTACTTCCAAGTAGAAACCAAGATTGAAGGCTATACCTAGAGAAGCTGCCAGAGAAGAGGGTGTCCAGAAGGGCCCCAAGAAAGTGATGGTGCTGAAAGCAACAGAACCGTTTGTATATGATACTGTGGAGCCGGAGAAAAAGATGTTCCATGCCACTGTAGCTACTGAGAGCCAATTCTTCCAAGTGAAGGTTTTCCAGGTCAACCTGAAGGAAAAGTTCGTCTCAAAGAACATCATCACCATATCAGATTATGTTGGTCGCAATGGGTTTCTGGAGGTGTACGATGCCTCTTCTGTGTCTGATGTCAGCGCTGACCAAAAGATGGACGTCTCAAGCGGACTGATCCAAAAGGCAAATGCAACTCCAAAAATCAGTGATCTTTACTTGCAAAAGCCAGGAACGTTTGTGAATGGGATATATGAGGTGCACAAGGTAAGCCCACACCATTGTGTTGTACTATTTCTTCTGCAACCCCAGAATGTGAAGTCTGAACTTGCCAAGTAAAGTTTGGTTCACTTCTGAAACACAGGAACTCGAGGTACCAGTGACCAGGGTAGTTGGGTAGAAGCATCCCACCTCAGGGTACGGGACAGGAGAGCTCTTCATATTCTGCTTCCCGAGGTAATGCCATGCAAGTTCTGCAGAAAGAGTTTCTCAGAATCCTTGGCATTTGTCAGATTTAATCATCTATTCACAGGCACCCTGGTCCAGAGAAGTGCAGACTTTCTATTTGTGTCCATATCTTCATGATTTTGTTTGAGCTCTGTCCCATCCATTTCGGTGACAGCTTAACTGTAAATAAAAAACTGTCCTCCCAAACTTGGATGCTAGCGGTGACGACCAGAGGAAGAAATCAATAGACTCTTCCCTAAAACACAGCTGTTTCCAACAGTTAGCTAAGATTCTGATCCTCTGAATCCCAAAGTGCTCCTCTTTTCACACTCATTCATCGAAATATTGTCGGGCATCGACATTAGCATTATCTAACAGGAAATATAAATATTGAAAATACTAGAGAAATCAGGTTGTTTCATACACAATGTATGGGGTGTCTGGGTTGGTTTGTTCAGTTAAGTTTCCAATTCTTGATTTTGGCTCAAGTCATAATCCCAGGGTTGTGAGATTGAGCCCCACATTGGGCTCCATGCTGGGTGGGAAGCCTGCTTAAGATTCTCTCTCCTCCATCTGTTGCCCCACACATATTCTCTCTCTCTCTCTCTCTCTCAAAACAAAACAAAAGTTAAAAATACTCAATTTATTAATATGGGCAATGAAATGTAGAATTTTGGTGAATTCTTAGAACTGGTGTAGATATTTCTGTCCCAGCACTTCATGGAAATACTAGGCTGAACCAACCTAATTTCCATGACGAGTTTTGTTCCATACTCCATTTAACATGTCTTCTAGGGTGGCTCTTTCCTTCGACCCCTGTTGTTTCCTGTGCCCCCTGTGTAAGTGGCTATGCACACAGGTGCATATGCAGAATTAGTGAGTAGAGTGAGTGAGAGGATACCTAGAGCAATGTGACTGGATAATCTAGATTAAGGATTCAGGCAGATTGAGAGTGAATAGAGAATAGAAAAAAAAAAGGAAAATTATAGACTGAAATAATTATCTACTTAATGAGAATTAATGACAATCGCCAGACCCATAAGGAGAATTCCCTGAACAAAATACTTTAACCTATTTGCTGCCCCTCATTCTGGACCTCTAGATCATGTTAACCTGTCAGAGACAACAGTTTACACTCACACTCTGTGTTTCTAATTGATGTGGAAACCTGATCCAGTTCTCAGGAGAATGGTTCTGACTTTCTTTTGCAGAAAAACGTGTTAAATGAACAAATCATTTCGTATGAGATAAAAGATAATACAGGGGAGATGGAGGTCTGGGTGTATGGACGACTGACCAAAGTCGACTGTGAGGAAGGCGATAAACTCAGACTTACCTGCTTTGAACTAAGTGACAATGTGAAGAAGCTGAGATCTGTAATTCACAGTTTCATGAAGGTAGGAACTTCTGGGGAATATCATTCTTCCAACAAAGAAGACTTTAAGAAAACTAGATTGACTGTCCTTTCCTGTCATTCTTTCCTTTTTCAGAGAAGGGGATGTGTAATCTTATTGAGGCCTTCAAAGTATATAATATCTAGCTAAATATTACAGAGTTGATTGAATGTATCAGAGTAGGGAGATTATTTGGTAAATTTGAGCTTCATTAAGGCAGGCTTGTTTCAAATCCTGGCTCTGTGATTTTCTAACGTGGTGAACTTAAACACCAGGAACCTCAGGTTCTTCATCTATAATAGGCGGGGAATGTCATCTATCCCAGAGGCTGTTAAACAGAGTTCATGCCAGACCTAAAGGATCCACAGTGCCACTGAATATCTCAAAACACAAAGGGACCAGTTTTTATTTTAGTGTTATATACAGACTGGTCTACACAGTGGAAGGGGCTGGTCGTACAGGATGAAGTCCATGCTCTTTGTCACACACATCCATGCAGGATTGTGGGAAGACTATCAAAGGCTAGAATGACACAGATCAATACAAAGGTTGACGCATCCAGAAGCACGGCAGTGCCCACACTCTGAAGTCTCCCCACTTCTGAGGCCCTCAAACCTTCCAGCCTTTCCCTCGCAGGCTCAGACCCTCCTCCCACATGTTTTCCCAGTGAGAACCTTCCCCTCAGCTCTTGCCATTGAGTACATCTGCTCCTTCTCCCGCCCTGTCCACAGGTACTCCTGCTGTATGCGAGTGATTACCTCATTTCAGGGTCTCAACCAAAGTGGGAAGGGGGGTGACTCAAAGGATGGGAATTCATTGAAGCGGATGGATGAGAGTGACAGCCTTACAGGAAGGAAGAGCAAAGGGGATGCAGCCAGTGGCGGGGAGATAGAGTCAGTGCAGAGAGAAAGGTAGAAATCAGCTGCGTCTCAACTGTCCTGTCTTTATCTCTCTCTTCTTCAAGGTCATCAAGTCCAGGAAGAACAAGAAACAACCACTCGATCCTGATTCACATATGGAACCCTCACCATGATGTCCTTCTAAGAACCTGGATGCCATCAACAATGATCTCTATGGGGATAAAATCAAAGTACAGAGGAAAAAAAAAATATATATATATATGAGAGAAATTCAGCGATAGATATACCATCTATCAATTCTAAGGAATAGAGTGGTCATGGTTAGCTTTTATTTTCTTTTTTGTACTTTCCTGTGCTATCCTAATACCATATTTTGCATGTATCGTTTTCATAATTTGGAAAAAAATAATAAACATTTTTTCCTAAACAAGTGCTATAACGGGAGTCTAATTCATTGGTGTGTTGCTTAAAAGTGAATCATTTGTGGGCTGCAGATCAGGGTTGGGCACACAGGCTCCAAAGCAATATTTGCACTTAGACTTTGGGGGTGATCCTGACAAGGTGAGCCTGGCGTCAAGAATAGGCATGTTGAACAGACTGTGCCCCGCTCCGAGAAACCCAGCTGAGGGCACAGGTCAACATGGAAATCCTCTGTGCTTCTGTTGCCAAGGCCTGTGTGCAAGAGAAGGATTGCTTTTGCTCAAAACAACGGGTATGTATTCAGAATTGGTGTCCCTGAGGGGGCATCACGGCCAGCGGGCTGCAGAACCAGGCGCCTTTTGGGGATTTGCAGGAAGACGCTTCTGTGTTGCACGTGATTGCAGCTCTTGTGCCGTGGAGTCACTGGCTCCATTCCTTTACTCAAGCAGTGATAGCTCAGTAGCTGTGCAACCCGATTTGCTGGTTCTCGTGCTGCACGAAGGTGGAAAGCAGTTTCATCACCTGCAATGAAAAAAGTGAAGTTTGGAGAGATTGAGGGAAGTTGTTAAGATAGTAACGTCACTCCGCTGGTTTGGGAACGGATTTCATGCTGAGATGATGAAAAGATGTCACTGACTGCCTAATCTTCCTCCAACTCAAACTTGATTTATGGACCCTCAGGATTAAGATGGCTTCACACAGAATGATGTTTGTATTCTGAGCTACATGCTCATGGTTGTCGTGTTCTGACTCTTATTACTTCATATTCTTGTCACTTTATACGAACTTTCTGTAATTGACTGTTCTATAGTATGTAGATAATGGTGACTAAGAGTTAAAGAATGAGCTCTTCCAGTGACCTGCCCAGTCCCCATCTTGACTTTCCTTACCGTCATGCCGATTCCCTCTTGAACTTGTTACTTCCAAGCACCTTGTGTCTCTAAGGGAGATGAACAAGAAATGACCCTCAACCCAAAAGAATTTATTTGGGTCTTTGATTTTGTTTTCACCTAAATAGCTTTATCCTCAACACCATGGACCTGGTCTATCTTCTATTTTTGCACTTTGCACCCTTTGGAGCTCCTCCTTGACCCCAGCATGAAGCAGGTGAGAAGCTGGAACTTCTTCTAGATTTGAAGTGGGATCCAAGAGAAGTTCACAACTCAGAGATGTATATCTGCCAGCACAAACACCTTATTCCTATAATTGTACCAAGTGGTTTTAAGGTATGCAAGTGGCACAGAAATATCTCCAAGGATCTCAAAAGTATCACGGCATTGCCCTGATTAGAAGATGCACATCCAAATGGAATGCTTCATTTCTTTTATTTGTAAAAATAGAGTTAATAATGGTGAAAACATAATAGTTGTATCTGTGGTGACCATTAAACAAGGCACCTATATAAAGTGCTTAGCAATTAGCTACCCTGTAAAAATCAGTAAAGAAAGCTGTTACACTGCTGTTTGTAACTTGCATTTATTATCTATTATAAATCTTTATGTGTCAGAACATTATCACAAATTGTGGTCATATTCGATAATGGATTCATCATGACTCATTTAACTCATTGTTGGTTACTTCAATTATTTTGAATCCTTCTTAATTTAAAGCAATATTTAGGGATCCCTGGGTGGCGCAGCGGTTTGGCGCCTGCCTTTGGCCCAGGGCGCGATCCTGGAGACCCGGGATCGAATCCCATATCGGGCTCCCGGTGCATGGAGCCTGCTTCTCCCTCCGCCTGTGTCTCTGCCTCTCTCTCTCTCTGTGACTATCATAAATAAATAAAAATTAAAAAAAAAAAAAGCAATATTTATGTGACGCCCATAAGCCGACATATTTCCACGTTAAATAGGTATAAATGGAGTTTTTGTAATGCACCTCCAAACTGAATGCCTCATTTTTTTAATTTCTAAAAATAGAGCTAAAATAGAGCTTATATTCTAAAAATAGAATATGAATATATTTGTTAATAATATTGCCAAACTGATGTCCCAATTAATACTTCTGAGAACATTATTCTTAATATCATTATCACATTCATAAACTGCATGTTATTAATTTAATGTATAAGAAATATGTATTGTTTTAAAATCTTTGATCCATGGGAGCCTGGCTGGCTTAGTTGGTAGAGCATGTAACTTTTTTATCTCAAGAATGTGAGTTCAAGCCCCATGTTGTGCATAGAGATTATTAAAATAATAATAACAATAACAATAATAGTAAAATCCTTGATCCGGTCTTTGTGAATTTTTTAAAAAATAGTTTCATCTTATTTATTATAAAAGCAATGGGTGCTTATTCCAGAGAAATCAAAAAAACACAATCAAAAGAGTATTAGAAACATCTACAATTTTATCTTCCTGTGTGGTACATATTTTCTTTTCACTTTTTTAAATTAAGGTATAATGTGCATACAGTAAAATTCACTGTTATTAGTGCAAAGTTCTTTGTGGGTTTTTTTAAGATTTTATTTATTTATTTATTTATTTATTTATTTATTTATTTATTTAGAGAGTGTGCACAAGCAGGGGGAGAGGTAAAGGGAGAGAGAAAGAATACGAAGCCCACTCCACGCTGAGTGAGAAGCCCTATGCAGGGCTCAATCCCATGATCCTGAGATCATGACCTGAGCTAAAATCAAGAATCAGATGTTTAACCTACTGAGCTACCCAGGCACTCAAAGTTCTCTGAGTTTTTACAAGTGCATGGAGTTGTTTACCACAAAATCAAGATCTAAAACAGTTCTACTGTAGCCAAGATTTCCTTCATGCTACTTTATTATCAACTCTTCCCCCCAGTTCCAGGCTCCTGACAACCATGGACATAGCTTCTTTAAAAAGAAAAAAGTTAAATTTATTATTAAAGTATAATCAACATATAATGTTATATTCGTTGTAGGTGTACAACATATTGCTAGCAATTCCGAACATCATTCGATCCCCATCATAAGTGTAGTCCACCTCTGCCATCATACAACATGATTATATTATCCACTATCCTCCCTATGCTGTACTTTTCATTTCCATGACTTATTTATTTTATACTTTCACCTTCTCCAGAATTTCACAAAGTGGAGTGAAAAATGTATATATGGGGCGCCTGAGTGGCTCAGTCAGTGAAACGTCGGACTCTTGTTTTCAGCTCAGGTCATGATCTCAGCATCAAGAGATGCATCCCTGCTGGGCATGGAGCCTGCTTAGGATGCTTTCCCTCCTGCTCCCTCTGCACCCGTCCTGCTGCCTGTGAGCACTCTCTCTCTCTCTTTCTCTCTCTCTAAAATAAAATAAAATAAAATAAAATAAAATAAAATAAAATAAAATAAAATAAGTGTATATGGAATTCTGAGTCTGGCTTCTTTCACATAGTATGATGCATTTATGATTCATCCATGTACTTGTGTATCTGCAGTTTATTCTTTTTTTGTTGTATGGAATTCAATAGTGTGAGTCTACCAAAGTTTTCTTATCCATTCCCCAGGTGAGGAATGATTGACTTGTGTACATTTTTGCCTAATTACACAAAAAATTTCTATAAATATCCACACGCAGATGTTTGTGTGGACTCAGGTTATCATTTCACCTGGGAAACCTTGGAGCAAGATGCTGGTTTATATAAGTGTATGTTTAAATTTACAAGAAATTTCCAAACTGTAACATTGTTTGTTCCCGTAAGCAGGGTGTGAACGTTTTGTTGGCCCTACACCCTCCATGGGCTCAGACTTGTACGTACGTGTTAACTTTTACAAAAGCCTGCGGAACTCTTTCCTGCATGGTTGTGTCATCTGGAACCCACCGTGCCCTAGGGTTCTGGCTCCTTTACAACCTCATCGGCACTTGGCGTGGCCAGTCTTTTTCAATTTCAGCCCATCCAGTTGGTGTATGATGACATCTCACAGCAGCTTTAATGTGAATTTCCCTAAAGAGGAATTATTTTGAGCAGCTTGCTATGTGCTCATTTGCCACCTGTGTATCTTTTTTTCTTTCTTTATAAAAATTCAGTTGTTTGTTCTTAAGGAGTTCTTAAAGAGTTTTAAGAGTTCTTTACAAATTTTGGGAATAGAATCGTTAGCAGCTATGTGGCTATCAAATATTAAGTCTCAAATTATGATATACATTTATATGCCTTAAAGGTATCTTTCCAAGAGAATCTTGTTATGTTGATAAATTATCAAAAAATGTATCCTGGGTGCTTTTGGTGTTATATCCAGGAAATCTTTGTTTAAACCAACATCACATATTTTCTCTTGTGCTTTCTTCTAGTTTTATAGTTTTAGGTTCTGCATTTGAGTCAATGATCCATTTGGGTTAATTTTTATGTAGAGAGCAAGGTATGGGCCAGGTTCATTTTTTAAAAAATATGAATATTCCATTGTTCTGGTATTTGTTGAAAAAAGGTCCTTTTTCCCTTGAATTCTGGTTGTACTTTTGCAGACAATCAACAGATTCTATGTGTGTGGGCCTCTTTCTGTATTGTCATTTCCATTGAGTCTATATGCCTATCTTTTCTCCAATATGACAGGCTGTCTTATTATTTCTCTTTTAAAAATATTTCTTAGTCCTTGCCTTAGAGCTTATAACACATGTCTTCAATCAGAAGTATCTTCCAATATCATCATGCTACCTGGCATGTTGTGTAAGGACCTTCCAGGAGCATACTTCTAATTCTTCCCTCTTGTGTTTTGTGTTATTGTTGCCAAATATTTTATTTTTGTTTATTGTATAAACACATAAGAGTTTGCTAGTATATTTGCTTCAGACAAGGAATTGACAAACGATGGCCCGCAGGCTTAGTCCAGCCTGTTGACTCTTTCTGTCTAGATGCCACCTGTTTTTGTACAGTCCACAAGCAAAGAATGGTCTTTACATGTTTTTGATGTTGGAGGTGGGGAACCAAAAGAATATTGTATGATGCATGAAAATTATAAAAATATTCAAGTTTCAACATCCATAATATAGTATTACGGGAACATAAGCATGCTCATTCATTCATGAATTGTCCAAGAATACTTTCGAGCTTGAATAGAGGCCAGCAGCTATAACAGAGACTGTAGGGAACATAGTGGAAAATATATGTTGGCCCTTTACAGACATATTTTGCCAACTCCTCTTTTTTAATATGTTACCTTTTAGAGTGCTTAAAAATAAGAAAAAATAGGGCAGCCTGAGTAGCCAAGAGGTTTAGTGCCGCCTTCAGCCCAGGTGTGATCCTAGAGACCAGGGATCGAGTCCCACATCGGGCTCCCTGCATGGAGCCTGCTTCTCCCTCTGCCTATGTCCCTAGTTCTCTCTCTCTGTGTGTCTCTCATGAATAAATAAATAAAATCTTAAAAAAAAGAAAAATAGACTTTATAATACCTTGAATGTACTTTTCTTTGTATAGGTTTAACTTTTCACATGTTTTTAAATTATTTTGCCTAGGGACACCTGGGCAGTACAGTCGGTTGAGTATCCGACTCTTGGTTTCAGCTCAGGTTGTGATCTCGTGGTTTTGGGATCAAGCCCCGTGATGAGCTCCACACTCAGCACAGAGTCTGCTTGAGACTTTCACTCTCTCTCTCTTTTCCTCTGCCCTTCTACCCTCTGCTATCTCTCAAAAAATAAATAAATATTTTAATAAGTAAATTCCTTTGCCTAAAATATTTAACATTTCCTTTAATTCTGTCCCACCCTGAATACATTACCTCAGTTTTAGGGGTCTGAAAATGTCTATTTTGCCTCCTGTTTGAATATTTTTACTGGTTGAGAATTCTGCTTTGATAGTTTTTCCTCCAGAACAGCAAAGATGTCAGTACATGATCTTCTGGCTTCCATAGTTTCTGGTGAGAAGTCTGCCGTCATTCCTACACCTGCGTCTGTGGGACTCCCCACTACCTTCCCCCCACCCCCACCCCATGCCCTGGCTGCCTTCAGGATTTTTGCTTTGTCTTTTAGCAGTTTGAATATGGTAAACCTAAGTGTGTGTGTGTGATTCATTACTAATAATTCATCATTATATTTATTCAGCCTGGTGTTCCCTGAGGTTCTCCAGTCTGTGGCGATTTATCTTTGATTCGTTTTAAGAAATTCTTTGCCTTCATCTCTTTTCACATATTTCTTATGCCTCAGTCTCTCTCTCTGAGAACAGAGAGAGATTGAGGCATATATTTATCTCCAATTATTGGTATTTTAAACTGCTTGACATTATCCCACATCTCTTAGATACTCTAATCTTTCCTTTCTTTTGATTTTTTTTCTTTTTAATGTTTCCAAGTGAGTGATTTTTTTTTAATCTCTCTCTAGGATATTGACTCTTTCCTTTGCTAAGTCTACTGATGATTCTGTTGTAGAATTCCCTTAACCCTATAACTGTGTTTTTTCGCTTCTAGTAATTCCATTTCATTCTTTTCCTTAGTTTCCATTTTTCTACTGAAATTGTCCATTTAATGATACATATTTTCCAGCTATTTTAAATACCCAATCAGATCATTTCAACATCTGAATCCTGATTCTGTTTCTTTTGGTTGATTTGTATCCTTTTCTTTTTAAAGATTTTATTTATTTAGAGACAGAGAGAGTATGAGCACAGGGAAGGGCAGAGGGAGGGGGAGAAACAGACTCCCCACTGAGCAGGGAACCCTACATGGGACTTGATCCCAGGACCCTGAAATCATGACCTGAGCCAAAATCAGAGGCTTAACCAATTGAGCCACCCAGGTGCACCAAGATTGATTTGTGCACAGACTATTTTTCTTCTACTTCTTTGTGTGCCTCACAAATTTTGCCAAAAGCTATCCATGATGGTAGAGACTGAGGTAGACAGTATTAATACCTGGAAATGAGCATGGGTTATCTTTTGCTAGGACTTTACCATAGTGGTTGAATTAATCTGGTCAGGAGTTGAGCTAGCTTTGAGATTGACTGGTGCTATTTGTTGTCAGGGCACCATGTGTTTAAACTTCTTCTAGTACTACCATTAGCTTTAGTTCTTCCCTTCACACCTGAACCTAAGAAGCTATTATTATTTTTTTTACATGCCTAGCAATCAACTGTGGTGACTTGTTATTTGGTGCTTACTTAGCCTGGCAACCAGCAACAGGCTGTGGGAGGAGTGATGGGGGAATTCCATATTGCCCCGGCTCAGCATTGGTCTTTGGTAGGCATCGTATCCTAAGTGTTATAGGTGACACTTTCATTCCTGATCCTGCCCTTCCCTCAGATGTAAGAGAACCCTTTGTATCCTGCTCCCAGGACCTATTCCTGCCCTTTCCTCAGGAGTAGATCAATTTTTTCTCCTCTCTGTTGTGATAGGTCTTTATCCATGTCCTAATGATGGCACAATTTGCCTCTCTTCCTTTAGAGGATTAATGTTCTATAAGGGAGGATCCAGGCATGGCTTCATGTTCCCCATTGGGTTAGTCTCCCCAACCCCGATCTTTCTCATATCATCCAGTGAGACCCACAGAGAAGGACCTACAAGAGGGTGTAAATTCTCCTTATGGTTGAGACTCCCAGTGGTTCTATACTTTTATGCTAGTTCAAAGTCCCCCTTGAGCAACCCATTAAAACTTTTAGCTGAATTTTTCCATCTTATGGGGAACTTAGTGTCTATCATCTGCTCCCATGTGAGTGAGTGCTTGCACCTTCTCTCTCCTTGGAGGTATCTCTTTCCTTAGATTTTTCATTAGATGCTTGCTAGGCAGCCTCAGCTCTCTAATGGGTTTAGAAAAGGTTGTACTTTTGTAGATTATCTGGCTTAATTTTGTGGTGGGAGCAGCACTCTTCCTAATTTTCTACATTCTAAATAGAAGCAGAGTCATCTTACTCCTTACTTAATTGGGTCAGATTATCCGTGAGGTTGACAGTGTTTTCATGTTATGTTTGTTCTGTGAATTTGGTTACTTATAACTTACAGCATTTTATTTGTATAACTATATATAATAAACATTTTTCTATTAACCATTTTATTCAATGAGTATTTATTGGATGATAATCTCCCTGAATGTCCACAATAGAGCGCAGGGCCCTATCCTCACCCCAAACTAAACCTGACACAAGGCTGCAGTGGATGAGAAAACGACCTTTATTGTGACAATATGTAGTGACTTTGGATTTGTTTTTGCTAATCTGGCAGTGGCTGCAGTAGCCTATACTTGCTGTTCTCAGGAAGCTCACAGTCTAGTTGCAGAGGGTGTATCAGCTATTCGATTAAATGCTGTTTAGACCAATTTGATCTGAATGGATCCTTTTTATTTTAATTTGGGGCTTAATAACTTGCATGGAAAAAAATACATGTAGTCTAAGAAGTAGTTGATTAGTTACCCGTCCTCTGCTTGCAGTGACTCCATCCTCGTAAAGTGTAATTTCTTTTCTTCTCATAAAATTATATCCTTCTGTTCCTTCTAGTACATTTTTTTCACTCTTAAGCGTCTCTCCTTAAGTTGTGTCTGGCCTGAGATATATATTCCTGCTTAACAAGGGCACATGCCACTGTCTCCTGTCTGTACTCTCACTTCTCTATAGGGACAGGAGCCAGTGCAAACAAGGTTGGGGCATGAGGAAGAGGACCGATTGGAGGCAGCGGCATGCACCATTATGAAGGGGAGACAAGGAAGGAGGAGGAAGGGAGCTCATCCTGACTCAATTGCCCTGGAGTCTGGTAGGTGCAAGGATGGCTGGATTAATCACTTAGAATACAGATCCTATGTATAAGGTGCAAAATTCGCCAAGAGGGCAGACCCTGTTTGTGTATGAAGTAATCCCTCTTTCAGAAGCTCAAGGATGAAAGGCAGTTGAACCAGGATTGTGACAGTTTCTTGAGAATAAAGACACTTTTAAAGTATTTTGGTTTTAGTATATTCACTCTGCAGCTCTTTAGTTTTGAGGAGGAGGTTATTACTTTTAGTTTTATTCTATATAGAGAACTTTGAAATGAATAATTCCTGAGTCCTCTTCAAGCTCCTAGTGGAGAATAAGCTCATCTTAGTAAGCAATATAAAACCATATATTTAAACATACCTTCAGGACTGCAAAAAGCCCATTCACAATTGTTCCAAGGGACTGAGCTTGAAGCTCCTTGATCTTTGGGGTTTCACCAACACCTCTGATAATGTGCATTGGGACACTGATCTGCATCAGACACAAAGCACCATTCACTTCTGGGAAATGACCATGCCAATAATATTTTGATACTGTAATTATTTTTTTGGAGTGAATTTACCTTTTAGCTCTTATGAAAACCTTTACAGAAAAGAACTGACTATCTGTAGCCCATGTAACATACATACATTCATCGTGGCAAATGTAATTATTTGAATGAAACCAAAGCATCCTCCCTGACGGTGCTTGTTCACTAGCCTTTCACTTCCAATCTGTCATGAATCCTGGTTCTTCTTCTCAAATCTCTTTCAGCTCAGTGTATTTCCTTCCATTTCCATTTTATGACCAAGTCTGTGTATTTTCCTCCATTTCCATTTTATGACCTAATCAAAGCTACTACTAGCTCTTCTTGACTTAGAGTGGTTTCCAGCGTCAAACTGGCCCATCACATTTTCTCCCAACAATATCCAGAGGCATCACTTCAAAACGAAAATCTAGTTTCATTCCCCTGCTTAAATCCTTTTGATCACTTCTGATTCTCTTAAAACAAAGACAATTCTAATAATGCTCCACCCAGCCGCACCATGTATGTCTCTCAAAGGGCATCTCAACCACCCTCTGCTGATTGTCTGCACTCCACTCACACTGGTTTTCTCTCTAGTCCTTAAATAAGCCAACGACTTCTGCAACAAGGCTTTGTCACATGGTGTTCCCTCCGACGGAAGCACCGTCCACTCCTATTCATTTCTCAGAGTTGAACCCAATGGTCACCTGCCATGAGAGGCCTCATCTGATACCACGACCCCTCACTCCTGGCTTTTGTTAGGTTCCCTTGACACCTGGTCTTGAAGGACCATCTTCTTCATTTATAAGCCATGTGTCACCTTATTAATTCATTAACAAAATAATTAGACCTCACTCATTAGAGTGTACACTCTCCAAAACTTGGATTTGTTTTCCTCTCCCTGTTTTATCACCAGAACCTTCCTGTTGCCTCGTAGGAGCTCAATGCATATTTACTGAAAGGACGCATAGATGGAAGGGTGGATGACATGCTGGCTCCTCACCAAGACCACGTAATGCAGCTGTCTAATCTGGCTACGGTGCCCCAGGTCGATGGCCAAGTTAGATCTCATCACGAAAAGCCAAATTCCAGTCGTGACTTTCAAAATACCAAGATGGTCACGGTCAGTTATTTGAGATACTCTCAGGCGGCAGAAGATGAAGAGTTATTGGATGTTGTTTCTGACAGAAATGAGTGGTTTTGGGCTAAAAGGAACAAGACAATCTGTGAATTTACTGAAAGAGGGATGATTTAATTAGTAGGGTTGTCTGAGAGTAGAGTGAGCTGTCTTATGGGGCACAGGGTTCTCTGTCACTCCGTCTCAGAGAGTAGAAAGTGGTAGGCTCTGTGCCGGGGGAGCATGAGAGATCCCTGCCCTGGACAGGAGGGGGACTAGCGCCACAGGTAAGTTAGTCCCATGAAGCAGGTGTGTCAGGAGGCGTGCAGATCACATGTCCCTTCCACGCTGGTGGCACGGGAGAGACACGGGCTCCAGAGACGGGGAGTCACCGCACCGTGACCCCCAGCACGGCCGCCACCGTACCCCACACCCAGGGGTACCAAGGAGGCATCGGCGGTCCCGAGGATCTCACTTTCCTTAACAAGCAGGTGCACATTTCTAAGTATCATCCCAGTTCCATTTTCAACCTTCTGCTTTAATCGTGCGGAGCTCTCTCAGGCCCTGATCATGTCTCCTCTTGGCTCCCTGCTTCTGGCCCTCAGGGTCCTCCTCTTCTTCGTCTCTCTCCTGTGCAAGTCGGTCCCGAGCACTAATGGTTGGCTCTGTGCCCATTCACGGTCTGCCCAGGTCTCCTCTACCTTCCCTGGGTGAGGTCGTGGGGAGTGTGGACGGGCAGCGGTCGGGCAGAGAAAACATTCCACAAAGGGCGATGGGCAACAGAACAAAACCCGGTTTCCTGCCAGAGTAGTTCAGGGCAGCACAGGTTAATGTTCCCCTCCAGAGGAGGCCTAAGGGTGACCTAGGAAGCCGTGGTGGGGTCACAGAATAGAACTGCAGCCGGCTTCCTGAATGCGCCACACAGCTACAGCCAGTCCTGCGTCCTCCGTGGTCCCAGACTGGATCACGCTTACCTAGTTGGGATAATAAGATCCTAGAACTGTTGTTACCATAGCAAAATGGAAAAAGGTTGCCGGAGGGGAAACTGGGGGCTCTCCCAGACAGGGAGAAGGATGGATTCTAGATTTGAGAGAAAAACCGAAAGACCTCTCTCTAGGTTGTCAGCCTACGTCTACCCAGACTCGGTTCCTGGCTCAGAATCCAAGAGGCCTTGGCCCTGTTGTTCTGGGAGCAATCACGTGTAGTTAGTGCCCTCTTGGGGCCAAGCCCAAGAACCGCACAGTCTAACCTCCCCGCCCAGGAAAAGACCGAGCCATGAGTTCTGCGGGCGGGTCTGGTGCTGCAGCGTCTCTCTGGGGAGCTCCATAGGCTTAGGTCGCTACTCACAGTCACCGTCACCCACTGTAGAGTCATGCGTGGGAAGCGGTGGTGTTCACGGTGCACACACCCAAGTAGTATACAAGAGCCACGGAGATTTTTGCTATTGAAGGAGTAGGTACAACCCTAGATTGCTGCACCTGGAGACACGCATTGCGAGGGGTCCTTGGGCAGAGGCTCCGTTGCTGGCTCTGATGCTCATGCTAATGTAAAGCCAGATGCTGTCAGGGAACAAAATCAGGAATGAAAAGCACCTGTGGGTACTTTTTCAGATTCAGTGCTTTACTGAGTGATATGAAATGGCGGGAAATGGAAACTGTCATCAGTGGTGGGAACCCCTGAGTCAGAAGGGAAGGATCCGTGGGTAGGGGAGGTGGGACCATGGCAGCCTGGGGGCCAGGGTGCGTGGATGGGAAACAGACTGCAGTGCCCAGTGAGATCCTCTCTTCATGGGACCTCAGGCCTGCGGTGGAGGGAACACTGCACACTTGCATTAATGGTTAAGAACTTGTGGTGACGTCCTGGATCCATGTCCAAGAAAGGGAGTCTCCGGAGGTTGCACAACGCCTCTGCAATTCTCAGGAAATAGCATACCTTCTACAGGTATTTTAAAAACAAATTCTAGGGATGCCCAGGGGGGCTCCGTGGGTGGGCGTCTGCCTTCGGCGCAGGGCGTGACCCCGGGGTCCCGGGATCGAGTCCCACATCGGGTCCCACATCGGGCTCCCCGTGGGGAGCCTGCTTCTCACTCTGCCTGTGTCTCTGCCTCTCTTTCTCTCTGTGTCTCTCATGATAAATAAATAAAATCTTTAAAAAATTTTTTTTATTTAAGAAATAAAAAAATAAAACCAGATTCTACTCATTCAGTCTTACATTCTTGTGAAAAATCAGTTATCCGTGTATAAGTGGGTCCATTTCTGGATTCTTTATTTCATGCCATTGATTTTTCTGTCCTGTTGCCAATACCCACATTATAATTTTGCTATCTATGTGAGATATCCAAAATAATATACAAAATATCAACAATAACAACTCAGCAATATTCCTAGATAAGATAAACATACAAAAATTGCGCTTTTTTTTTATTTCAGGAAGACTCCAATAGAAAAAAAATCTTGAATAAAAAAGTACAATTTCCAGTAACAAACTATGAGGTACTCGAGAGCATCTCACAAAAGATGTGTAAGGTCTTTAAGAGAAAATTTTAAAGCTTTGTTGAATGATTTATAAGAAGAGCTAAATAAATAAGGATATCAATGATATTTTTAATCAATAAAGATTCAATAACATGAAAATGGCCACTTATTGAATTAACCTATAAACTCCACGCAGAGCCTCAAGGGCTTTTGGTAGCCCTCATCAGGGTGAGCCCAAGATGAGGATAAAGAGGAAGGACAAGGGATCCCTGGGTGGCGCAGCAGTTTAGTGCCTGCCTTTGGCCCAGGGCGCGATCCTGGAGACCCGGGATCGAATCCCACATCGGGCTCCCGGTGCATGGAGCCTGCTTCTCCCTCTGCCTGTGTCTCTGCCTCTCTCTCTCTCTCTGTGTGTGTGACTATCATAAATTAAAAAAATAAAAAAAAAATTTTTTAAAAAAGAACGTTTAAAAATAAATAAATAAATAGTTTTTTTAAAAAAAAAAAAAAAAAAAAAGAGGAAGGACAAGAGGCCCCTGGGTGGCCCAGTCAGTTGAGCGTCTGCCTTCAGCTCAGGTCATGATCCCAGGGTCCTGGTATCGAGCTCCGCCTCGGGCTCCCTGCTCAGTGGGATCCTGCTTCTCCCTCTCCTCCTTACTCATGCTCTCTGTTGCTCTCTGTCTCTAACAAATAAATAAAAATCTTAAAAAAAAAAAAAAAGACAAAGGACAAAAATAGTGCACAAGTTTAAGAGATCTGTTAGGAAGGACCATCCTCCTAGATATCAACACTTACTGCAAATACGGGACGATTAAAGCGATGTGATAGTGGCGCAGAGAAAAATCGACCAGTAACCAGAGAATGTGGGAACAGAATCACGTGTTTATGAAAATGGTCTATAATGAAGTGGCGTTACGCATCGCCTGGAGGGGATGGGCAGCTCTTAGGAGTGGAGGGACAAATGGCAATCTACGTGGGGACACATAACACGGAAGCCTTACCTCACGCCGTACAAAACATGTATCTAGGGCAGCTCGGTGGCTCAGCGGTTTAGGGCTGCCTTCAGCTCAGGTTATGACCCCGGGGGTCCTGGGATCAAGTCCCACATCAGGCTCCCTGCATGGAGCCTGCTTCTCCCTCTGTCTGTGTCTCTGCCTCTCTCTCCCTCCCTGTGTCTTTCATGAATAAATAAATAAAATCTTTACCAAAAAAAAAATATGTATGTAGGTGGATTGAGCACCTACGCAGGAAGGGCATGCTGCCGAGGAAGTCACAGGACAGTCTCTCAGTGAGACGGGGCAGCGCTTCTTGAACGAGGCCCAAAAGGACAAGCCAGAGGGAGAAACTTGGTCGCATATAACTGCATGCAAGTTCTGAATCTCTTTGTGGGAAGAAACACACATACACGCATACACAGTACACAAAGTAAAAATACAAGTCCCAAACGGAGACAATGTCTGCAATGTGTGTAACTAATAAAAGTCTCAAATTTGGAACATATGGAAAAGCGTCTATTGATAAGGGAAAAGATAATCAGTCTGTCTATAAAGTGAGCAAACACCGTGCGGGTGTTCAGAGCATGCGGGGCGAAGGTTGACCAGCCCCAAAGACGGTAAGAGGGAGTCTTGTGGGGGGACGATGAAAACCGGCACAGAGGTGTTAAGAGAGTTCTTCAGGGGATACAGGAGAGTTCTCACCTGGGGCACGTGTTTCTGATGGGCCGGGCAACGTGGCTCCCCTGGTGCCCCTGAGGGGGGCAGACGTGATGGAGCGCTGCAGAGACACGGGACAATGCCAGCAAGGCCGACACGCTGGTGGCAAAGGAGCCAGGGAACGCGCTGCAAGCAGGAGGGAGATGCGGGCGCGGAAAGGTCTTCCGTGGGCTCACTGGCTTTTTGAATCCGGGAGAGAAATAACAGATTGTTTTCATACTGAGAAAGGCCAGGCAGGGGGAGGAAATCGGTGGCGCCTTAGAAGGTGTCTGTCTGCGATGCACCCTGGAAACAAAGGAAGGCCACCCAGTGCTTCCCCGCGTGGCACCTGCTGCGAGGGAGCAGCGCCCACCCCGCTCGCACCCCCGGGATTTCCGGACCCCCCAAGGATGTCAGGCTGCGTTGACCTGCTGCTAACAGCCAGACACACGCGGGTGCAAACCCTCGTTGGGCCATTCGTAGTTACGTAGGACATGTGCAAAATGACAACCCTCCTCCCCATGTCTATGTCCTCAACTATAAAATGGGGGGGACGCTATCGATCTGAACTGAAGGACACGGTTAGAACGAGAGGAGTCCACGCAGGGAAGTCAAACCGTGTCATAGAGCCTTGCAAAGGACAGACGTTCAAAGTCAGCTATGAGTGTACCACGCACGTGCGGGACGGCAGCGGGTAGGAGCAAGGCTTTGTGACACATGGTGGTTCTACCCCTGTGGGAGGCGGTGACATGGATCTGAGACTTAAAAGGAAAGCAGGGTGGGCAGCCCAGGTGGTCCAGAGGTTTAGCACCACCTTAGGCCCAGGGCATGATCCTGGGTCCCGGGATCGAGTCCCACGTCGGGCGCCCTGCATGGAGCTTGCTTCTCCCTCTGCCTGTGTCTCTCATGAATAAATCAATAAAATCTTTAAATTTTTTTTTCTTTTGCACAATGCGATTTTTTCAAAAGGTGTACGATGCGATGACTTGGTGCACATGCTCACAGCAGTGTTATTAGAAACTATCAACGTCTCTGGTCACGGGCATGCCTACGGAGAGTGGAGCCCAAACTCGGGGAAGAAAACCCCCAGAGCGAGCAGCTGTCCTCTCCCCCCCGCCCCATGCACAGGGATGCTCCACAGCAGGAGCGAGGCTCAGTGAGCAGGTGTGCTGCCTTGCCGCCGCAGAGGGATGTCTACACCTGCCCGAAGCCACCTCTGGAGCAGGAAGTTGACCCTGCAGTCACCCCGGGCCCCCCCGCGAGCCAGAGACGCCTCTAGGAGCAGGTGCATCACAGCCAGATGCCCCGCGTGGAGCCTGCTTCTCACCTGGCCACTTCCAGGTCCAGCCTCAGCAGAAAGGAGGCACCGGCAGGCCTGGGCCCCGTGACTGTGGCTTCCCGGCCGCCACAGGCTGCAGGTGTGACCTCGGAATGCGGAGGTGACCTGCTACACGGGAATCATGTCTTTTGACGTGGGCCACCCCCCCACACACACGCGTGCCTACCCTCTACGCATGCAAGGACCAAAGGGGAGCGGAGAAGTCCTGGCCAGTGTGTGGCTCCGGAGAGTGGGTGCTGGATGGGGTCACTGCTGGGTAGGGGGTGCGGGGGCCGAGGGTTGGGTCTGCAGGTGCCCACGCGGGCGGCCTCGCAGTGCAGGTGCATCCGACGGCGCAGGGGGTAGGGGTGGCAGGGCGGCCTGCGGGTGAGGGGAGGCTGGGCGTGGGCGCCCCAGGAGCTCTCAGGCTTGCAGTTGGGCCCAAGGGGAAGAGTCAGCAGGGCGCTTCCGGGCGACGGGAGCCCTGGGAGGGGGAGGGGGAGCCAGGCGGGCCTCCAGGAAGGCACGGCCCAGACCCAGCAAACCCGTCCAGGCAAGGGTCCCAGATAATGGCTCACGGCGGCCAGGCTGCGCCTCCTCCCCGCGTCCCGGCGCCCCAGAGCACCGCCCGCCCCCCCCCAGCCCTGCGCCCAACCCGTGCGCCGGGGGTCCAGCGCCCCTGCTCGCCAGCGCACCCCTGCGGCTGCTGCGTGGTCACCCCCGTCCCCCTCCCTCTCTGCCGTCCCCCTCTCCCCCTCCCCTTCCCCCTCTCCTGTCCCCCTCTCTCCCTACCCCTCTCCCGTCCCCTTCGCCCCCCTCCCGTGGCCTCCCACGTGGCGATGCTGTGCAAGCCCCCACCCAGGCTCTGGCACCCCCGCGGGGGCCTAAAGCCCCACCCCGCCTCGCCGGCCGTGTGACCTTGGGCGTGTCTCCTGACCTGCGAAGGCCGAGGGCCCAGATGCACAGGGCGTTACAAGGCGATGCCCCAGCGCACCAGGAGTACCCGAAGGGGGAAGGTGCGCTCAGCCAACGCCGCGCGCGCCCGCGCCCACGCCCAAGAGCATCCCCGCTGACCACATATTGATTCAGGAGGCCCAATGGCTCGTCCGCCTGATGCACCCAAATGTCAACCCTGTAGGGCCGCGGACTGCGGTGTGTCTCTTGGATTTAAAAACGGAAGAAAGAGACCAGCCCGGGGCCCGGAAAATGGTTAGGGCGACAGCGTGGTTGTTAAACGTCAGATCCTCGTGTCCAACGCGTAAAGAACAATTTGCCACAATGGCCAGGCCCCCCACCCTGAGGCGAGCCTTCACGAGCTCACGGCGCTCCATCCAGGTGTGGGATGAAAACCCCGCTTCAGGTATCCTGCAGCGCGGAGACCTGGCCCCTCCACACCTTCCCTGCAGCCCCGCAGAGCATCCTCCAGGGAGCACGGCTCCAGCAGCGCGGCCTGGCCCACCGGCCCACTGCCCCCTCCCCTCCCCTCCCTCCCCTCCCCCTCCCTCTTCTCCTCCCCCTCCTCCTCCCCCTCTTCCTCCCCCTTCCCCTTCTCCTCTCCCTCCATCCTCCTCTCCTTCCTCCTCCTCCTCCATCCTCTTCTCCCTCCTCCCCTCCCCCTCCCCCTCCCCCCTGCCCCTCCCCTTCTCCCTGCTCCTCCCCTTCCCCCTGCTCCTCCCCTTCCCCCTCCTCGGTGTCCCCATCATCCAGCCATCATCCTTCGCAGGACCACTAGTGCAGCCGCTGAGACCCGGTGAGCATAGGGATGACGGCAGTGAGCATAGGGATGACGGCCGGCGGGCGAGGCTGTGATAAGGAATCCACACGCCACCCTACCTGACACTAGGTCACCCTATAACCCCCCGCCCCCCCAGCCCCCCTGAAGGAACCAAACTTGCGCTGAGCTGGGGGGGGGGCACCTGACCCCAGAACCAGGGGGCCCAGAATGGTGACTGGGGTATTGGAATCCCAACACTTATTTTCATCATGTGTTAATGGATTTTTAATGAGGCTAATCCATCACACCACGTGTGAGTCCGGAAAGGCAACCCCCTGCTTCGCCTTCCTTCTGGAGCCCTGTGGTGTGTGGTGACGAGTGGCACAGGCGGGGATGTTTCTGCAGCGCCAGCGGCCCCTTCCAGCCCCAGGGCTTCTGCATTGTCAGGCGCTTCCCCTGTTGCCAGGGACACCTGCAGGGAGGGCGCGGGGGGGGGGGGGGGGGGGGGGGGGGGGGAGCGGGGGGGGGGGGGCGCAGGTCACCTGAAGGGAGGGCGCAGGGGGGGCAGGATGGTGCAGGACACCTGCAGGGAGGCGGCTGGGACCCTGTGCCCCGGGGAGGCCTGGGCTCTTGCTGACCGTGGGCTCCACTCGCCAGGGCCCGCCCTGCAGCACGTGCCTGGGCGCCCCCCCCCCAGGAGGGGAACCGTGCTCTCCCGCCCCGCGGCATGCACACCCCCTGCCCCCCCAGCCAGGCGTCAGTGCACCGTCCGCCCCCCACGACTCTCCAGCCACCTCCAGCTTGATTGCTGGCCGGCGGGACCGGGTGGCTCAGCGGTTGGGCGTCAGGCCATGACCCCGGGGTGCCGGGATCGAGTCCCGCGTCGGGCTCCCTGCACGGAGCCTGCTCCTCCCTCTGCCTGCTGTCTCTGCCTCTCTCTCTCTCTCTCTGTCTCATGAATAAATAAATAACATCTTAAAAAAAAAAAAAGCCTCGCCAACAAGCGTGCAGAGTGAGCCACGTGACCCTCCCGGTCTCACAGAGGAGGAGCTGGAGGGGGCAGGGGTGTTGGGTGATGGGCGGAGGGAACCCGCTGGGATCTGCAGCCCCAAGCCCTAGCGCCCGCCCCGAAAGGTGACGCACCACTGCCCCCCGGCGGCAGCGCGCAGAACTACAGCTCCGCCTGCGAGGGGGGAGGAGGGAGGAGGGGGCAGACGGGGGAGGGATGAGGAGGCGGAGGAAGGACAGAGGAGGGAGGAGGGGTGGACGCTAGAGGAAGGAGGAGAAGGGCAGATGGGGGAGGGAGGAGGAAGGAGAGGGTGGATGGGGGAGGGAGGAGGGAGGAGGGGGGCGGAGGAGAGAGGAGCTGCCCCCTGACATCCTTGCCCCTCGTTTCCTCTTCAAGGGGGAACACAGCCTGTGAAAGTGAGGAAGACAATCAGCTGGGTGGGAGATCTCAGTCTGAACCCTACCCTTTAGGGAACTTGGCCCGTGAGGCCCTCCTCTGCCCCAGGAGGGCAGGAATAACCCCCAGGGGGCGCCTGGGTGGCTCAGGGTCACAGGGTAACAGGCAGAGGGAGCAAAGAGGGTTTTCTGTCCAAAGAGCATCCCATCCCTCAAAGAGAGCGCTTCTTTCCAAACAAAGGAAGCAAATGACCCACGGGAAAGCCTTAGATTAGGCTGGATCTTAGAGTGAATGAAAGATTCTTCAAAAAGGGAGAGCAAATGGTCATAAGGTGGCAAGCCACTCGCTGGTGTTTAGCTCAGGAAATGCACGTGTGACCTCTGACTTAAATAAATGGCTATTCGTCTTCATGCAATTTTAAGATTTATTTATTTATTTATTCATGAGAGACACAGAGAGAGGGAGAAGCAGAGACACAGGCAGAGGGAGAAGCAGTCTCCATACAGGGAGTCCGACGTGGGACTCGATCCCAGGACTCCCGGGGTCATGACCTGAGCTGAAGGCGGCGCTAAACCTCTGAGCCACCTGGGCTGCCCTCTTCGTGCAAATTTAACAGTAAAATATGAAAACGTTACCTGCCGAAGTGCGATCCCGGCTACCAGAATGGTGTCGAAGACGAATGCGCCCCAGGAACTGGTTCACGGTGTCGCATTATCTGAGGACAGTGAGTGACCACCTTCTACCCACGAGATGACCCACATTCCCTGCGTATCTATGCAGCAAGAGTTTGAGATGGCGCGTCACAGTTCTCATCCTCCCAAGGCAGAGACGGAACCCCATGCGACAGGCTCCGTTGCACAGAGTAGAGCCTGGATCCCGATCTCTGCAGGCCTCACCTCCGCAGGCCGGGGGTCCATCCTCATGTTGTTCTGGGGTCAACCGGGCCTAACCACAGCCCTGTGAACGGGAACAACTCTGCTGTCCAGGTTCGGCTAGAGAAACAAAGGTGTGAAGAGGAGAGGTTACCCGCCCCCCCAAGGTCACGGAGACACAGTAGAAGAGTCAGAATTTGATCCCAGCTAGTGTTTCCTCCGGGGCCTAAAATCTTAACCAAACACCAGTTTGTTTCTGCATAAATAAAATATTACAAAGATGCTCACGTGCCCACACACGCCCCTCCGTGCCATCTAGAGGTGGAAACAACTATCTGTGGCGGCGTATGTGATTCCACAAGGTAGAGCACGTTACTTCGGTTCTCCTTCCTGGCTGCAGAGTGTCCTAAGGCATCTGAATGTCCTGAGGGTCGGTGCAGGGATGCGGGCAGGGCTCAGATTCGGGGGGCTGGGCGGGCGGATTGGATTTAATCTTTGCAATGCATCACCGAGAACGGAACACATTCGTGACACTGATCGGTGAATTTGCAGGTGCTTCGAGATGCGCACCTCTGGAGTTTTGACCTCTGGCTAGAACTGAGCCAAGAAGAACAATATGCTGAGAGACGTGCCGCAGGATTGGGTTCCGAGCAAGCCGTGGATCATTCATGCGGAGCCGTGGAGAACACCAGGCAGATGTGCTGAAAACACCAGGATGGAAGGGGAGGCTTGCGGATACTGGTCAGTGCAAGAGAGTTCTCAGTTAACCTAAAGGGGCCACGACAGATACGCACCAAATATTGGCAGAATTAATTTTCACCCAGTTAAGTCCTGGAACATAGAACACATGAAATGTGTCTGCGCCTATTTGACCAGGAAGGGCCGTGTGAATAGGGCCTTGCATCTCTCGGTGGGAAGTAGAAAGGAAACAACGCACGTAAATCAGTTCCCAGTGGACTAGAAACTGAAGTGAGAGAGACAAAATCCTCACCCTTTTAGGTAAAATCATAAAACAGCAGCTTCACGGTAGTGAAGCATCCAGGATGAAAACCAGGGGGGGAAAGAAGTTGATAAATCCTATTACATGAAAATTGAGATCACCTGTTCGTTAAAACCTATCAGAGGAAGCGTGAAGAACCCACCAGAAACGGGGAGCAAGCGTGTGCAGAGCCTAAGTGACAAAGGACCTGTGTGCAGCGCCCGCCGAGGGGTGAACCTGCAAGGTGGGGGCCAAAGGGCGCAGCCGACAGACGAGCAGCAGCCCTGGGCCGCCCCGCAAACGCGGGCCATCGAGGGACCGGACGCGGAGCCACCGTGAGGCCCGGGGAGAAGCAAGTGCAGGTCTGACAAGGCTGGGGACTGGTGCAGAAAACCTTAAAAAAAAATTTAAAATAAAATAAAATTAAAATAAAATAAAATAATAAAGAAAGAAAAAGAAAAGAAAAGAAAAGAAAAGAAAAGAAGAAAGAAAAGAAAAGAAAAGAAAAGAAAAGAAAAGAAAAGAAAAAGAAAAAAAAAGAAAAAGAAAAGAAAAAGAAAAAGAAAAAGAAAAAGAAAAAGAAAAAGAAAAAGAGCTTATTCCTACAGGGGAAGTGTGAGGAGGCAGACGTGCTGGGAGCATAGCGTGGCGTTATATTTAATAGATAATTAAGGGTTGTTTTTTCCCCCAATTTCATTCCACTATGATTGACCTGATATTGATGGGCTTGGTGCGCAGGCCATCATGGTTCGATAATCGTGCAGGCAGTGGAAGGAGCGTCACAGAAAATCTACGCAACGGCCGTCGACACACACAGTTCAATTTTTTTCCCCTTGTGATGAGAACTTTCGAGATCTACCGTCTCAGCAACGTTCACATACACACGAGGCATTGTTACCTGTCGTCACCAAGCCACGCATCCCATCCTCAGAAATGGTTTTTAGTCCTGGGAGTTTGAACCTTTTGGCCACCTTCCCGCGGGCCCCCAGGCCTGACTCCCCACCTCTGGAACCACAACTCTGACCTCTATCACTATGAGTTTGGGTCTTTTTTTGTCTTGTTTTTGTTTTTTTTTTTTTTCTTTTTCTGATTCTACTTATAGGGCAGCCCAGGTGGATCAGCAGTTTAGTGCCGCCTTCAGCCCAGGACCTGATCCTGGAGACCCGGGATCGAGTCCCACATCGGGCTCCCTACATGGAGCCTGCTTCTCCCTCTGCCCATGTCTCTGCCTCTCTGTATCTCATGAATAAATAGATAAAATCTTAAAAAAAAATTCTACTTATACGTGAGGTCATGGAGTATTTGTCTTTCCTGGACCTGTTTCCCTTTGCAAAATGCCCTCCAGGTCCACCCTCAGAGAGTTCAATGCCCTCCTCTTCTGTGACTGGATGATACTCCACTGTAGATGCCCCCGTCTTCTGTATCCACCCATCTGCTGGTGGACACGGGGTCGTTTCCACGTCTTGGCTGTTGTGACTGATGCTGCAGTGAACACACATGGGTGTGTGTATCTGTTCAGGACAGTGACTTAATTTCCTTCAGATTTATAGCCAGAGGTGTAATCACTGGTTCTATTTTTGATTTTTGGAAGGACCGCCATACTGTTTTGCATAGTGGCTGCACCAGTCTTCGTTCCCCCCAGCAGCGCACCAGGGCTCCCTCTCCTCTAACACCTGCTAATTCTTGTCTTTTTGGTGATGGTCACTCTAACAGGTGTGAGGTGATACCTGGCTGTGGTCTTAATTTGCATTTTTCCTGACAATTAGTGATGCTGAGCATCTTTTCGTGTATCTGTTTGGCCATCTGAATATCTTTTTTAGGAAAAGTATCTATTCAGATTCTTTGCTCATTCTGAAATTGCAATATTTGAGGTTTTTATGAGCTTCTTATTTATTTTGGATATTAACCCTTATCAGATGTGTGGTTTACAAACATACAGTGCTAATTAATTTTAAAGATAAACACCTATCCTATGACACAGCGCTCCAAGTCCTAGAGAAGATTTTTAGTAGCACTGTTTGTTTTTTAAAAAAGTAAGTAACCGGGCAACCCAGGTGGCTCAGCGGTTTAGCGCCTGCCTTCGGCCCAGGGCATGATCCTGGAGACCCGGGATCGAGTCCCGCATCGGGCTCCCTGCATGGAGCCTGCTTCTCCCTCTGCCTGTGTCTCTGCCTCTCTTTCTCTGTGTGTGTGTGTGTCTCTCATGAATAAATAAAATAAAAAATCTTAAAAAAAAGTAAGTAACCATAAAAACAAAAACAAACAAACAAACAAACAAAAAAAGTAAGTAACCAACTGTCCAATGGGCAAATAAATTGTGGTATATTCATAGATTTGTGTAGCGGGACATTACACAACTGTGAACGGTGACAACGGTCACAATCATAGCATGCATAAATCTTAATGAGTTGCAGAAGAATATGTATAATACGACTCCATTTATTTAATGTATAAAAATGTACAAATTAAATGATATTATTTTTTTGATACAAAACTTGAAGGAACAGCAGAGGGATAAAGACCCACAGAATTCAGGATAGCCATTGCAAGGGAGCAGGAAGCGGGTGGGACTGAAGGGCAACCAGGGAGTTTTAGAAATACTGATAATACTACATTTTATAAATTGGGTGGCAGGCATGTAGCTATTTGTTGTGCCACGATACCATTTGCATCTTAAACAGGTAGGTGCTATGTGTAACACACTGTATTTAACAGTTTTTGAAAAAGCAGATGTTCTCCATGATTTTTTAATCATTGTGCCAAGTATTAATAGCTTGGCACGCTGTAAAGCCCGTCTACAACTATTTATAAAGGTTTTCATTTTTTAAGATAATTGTTTTCCAAAACTAAGGATTTCGTCCTACCTTTTTGTCTCACACGTTCAATTTATTTTCGGCCAGTTAGTTGTTCTTGTTCTAGGCTGTGTATGCTAGAAAAAAAAAAAAAAAAGTAAAACACCCTGAATAAATCTTTAAAAAAATATTTTATTATTTCTTCCATTAAGCTCATGCGGTTTTCTTTTTCTTGTTACAAAAGCCAATGGAATCATAACTGAAGATCAGAAAATGTGGCCAAACAAAAATAGAAAAAAAGCCAACACTCAAAACCCACCATCCAGAGAAGCAAGCAGCCCTGACCCTCCCGTGACAAGCCCTTCAGACCCTTTTCCTCACCGGCTACCAGTTAAGTAGTTCTGGGAAGAGTGGTGTTTGGTTGCACGTGTTTTATGATCTAACATAACTCACGTGGTCAATGTAATTTGAAGCGCAGACCACTCTGGGCTGCCCCCGGTCTTTTTCCTCCACATCCGAAGGGCCTCCCTCGTCTCCCCATGTGGGGGCCCAAAAGATCCGGGATGGAGAGTAGCTTGCGCTGGGAGCATGGGCGCCCATCAGCTGGCCGTGCTTCCCCGGGCTCTGTTCTGACTCGCTTGCTGGGGATGCAGCTGAGCCTCGGGGTCCTTCTGGGCCCAGGGCAGAGAGGCAGGACAAGGGGCTCATGCCCAGCGGTGCCACCCCACCGCAGCCCTCCCTTCACACGGGCACTCCCTCGGTCTTCCCGGCCGAGTGCTCTACGATACTCCACCATGGCCTCACCTCCTTTGTCCTCCTCCTCTATGGCCTACGTGGGCAGGCGCCTCGTCCTCCGATATCCAAAGTGTCTGTAACTTGAGCTCTCTAGGTAGCCACACCTGCCTTGAAGTGGAGAGACTCACTCCTGAGACCACCACGGGGGCCCGGGACTCCGCAGCGGCTGACTTCCCTGGCAACATGGTACATGCTGTACTAGCAAGCATTCCCTAAGAGGGAGGTGAGAACAATGAAAAGAAAACCTCACCGCCTGGAGTTATCCTTTATACTGACAATCCCAGAAGCTCTTGTTCAGGTCAAGGCTATCCCGGCGATGGGAGGGGCCAAGCAGCGGAGAACCGGCAGACGGGAGGGGCGCACGGACCAGGGCACCACGTATTAAATCTCAACAAACTTTAAGCCAACAGGTCATGTCTGTGCATTTTTATAAAATCTCTCCTGCGGCCATAAACGAGGTTGTAACTTATCTTGCTGGAGTAGGTCTTGGCTCCAAGAAGGCACTACTACCCGAAGAGCGGGTGCTGGCTCCTGTCCCCCGTCTTTTGAGCCCAGTGTGCCACTCTGCCGCTGTCCACCCTCTGTGGCACCGCACACTGGGGACACCTCCCTCTAACTGGGTACCCAAGATTTCTCACCTGGGACTCAGGGCTGGTGCAGTGGCAAGAGCAGGGACTGCATGACTTGGACACATCTTCACATCCTTCCAGGCACGAGCTCTTGACTTTGGGCTTATCGCTTAGCCTCTTTGAGTCTCATCTGGAACAAAAAGATCCAATGTCCACCTTGCCGGAACGTTGTGAAGAGGAACAGGATGATGTGCCAACATCATCTGGCCCCAAGGCTGGCTTGTGGTATGAGCTTAATAGTTGTCAGTTGTGCCATATGTAGCCTCAGGGAAGACCCATCCAGGGTTTAATCAATAAATTGCACATTTTCACTGTGAATTTTTTTTTTAATTTATGATAGTCACACACACACACACAGAGAGGCAGAGACACAGGCAGAGGAAGAAGCAGGCTCCATGCACCAGGAGCCCGACGTGGGATTCGATCCCGTGTCCCAGGATTGCGCCCTAGGCCAAAGGCAGGCGCCAAACGCTGCGCCACCCAGGGATCCCTCACTGTGAATTTTTTTTTTTAATTTATGATAGTCACACACACAGAGAGAGAGAGGCAGAGACACAGGCAGAGGGAGAAGCAGGCTCCATGCACTGGGAGCCCGATGTGGGATTCGATCCCGGGTCTCCAGGATCGTGCCCTGGGCCAAAGGCAGGCGCCAAACCGCTGTGCCACCCAGGGATCCCTCACTGTGAATTTTTAAAACAGATTTTGATGCTACTGACCCATAGGTTCCTTCTCCAGCTTTAAGAGACATTTTCAAATTCTTGTTCTGTGGGGCCACTTCGCACTTTGCATGATGTCCATGGCCTTCTAGCTCTTCCATGAAGCGTGAGCACAACCAGCACAGCGATCAGCACTCCCAGGGAGACACGTGGAGTGCTCCCCACTTGCGTCAGGGCTGGAGCCAGCCACGAGGAAGGCTTGGAGCCTCCGAGGTGTCGGCAGCCATGCTCGCACGGGACACACACACAGGCTGCAGGTGACCTCCAACTGTGGGTGGGGCTATGAGGGGCTGCACTGGCCTTTAGTGACATGAACAAAGATGTCCCTCCAGCCTTTAATCTCCTTTGTGCTTGTGATCTAGGTTACTTCCCAGGCATTTGGTTGCTCTGACATCAGGGCAACTCTAAGACACAGAAAATCTGAAATTGCAAGAAAGCCCTCAGGCTTCTCTTTCGTGCTCGAGGGGGATGAATCCTTGAACTGCAGGATACCGAGTCAGAGTCCCCCCCGGATCTCAGGGGAACCACTGAGGCCTGAGCTCTGAGGCCTACAATCTCTGAGCTCTGGCATCGCGTAATGGCCAATGTGCCAGTATTTTAGATCCTTCAATTCGCATCCAGCTTCATGTTTATAAAGCCCTTCCACCTGCACGTTTCATGTAATTTTATTCTGTGTTTTTTTTTTAAGATTTTTTAAATGTATTTATTTGAGATAGAGAGAGCATAAGTGAGTGAGAGAGAGAGCACAAGCAGGAGGAGGCAGAGGGAGAGGGAGAAGCGTACTGCCCACTGAGCAGGGAGCCGGATGCGGGACCTGATCCCAGGACCCTGAGATCTTGACCTGAGCTGAAGGACTGACTGAGCCCCCCAGGCGTCCGTTTCATATATTTTAATTACCAAATAAATTGGTAATATTTCCCCAAAACTTCATCAGGAAGAAACCAGAGGCTCCAACTCCAATGCAAAGTCTTTCCCAGCAGATGGTAGTTCCGTCCCCCTGCGTCTGGTTCCGTCCTCCCCTCACCTGCCCGGCTGAGCGGCAAACCACCATCTTCAGGACGCCCACCCACACGCACGCACAAGGTGTCACAGCCGCGGCCGACCTGCTAGGGCGGGAATGAACTAGTGATTGTCGAGGCAACACGGTGAGAGCAGAAGCTCGATGCTGGGGTTCAGACCCAGTCCCCTCTCCCCTGAGTCCGCCGAGTGACCTGGAGCAAGTCACTAATCCCATGTTTTAGTTTCCTTACCTGTAAAATGGAGATGATGGTGGAACTTGGGGATCGTGTAAACTGATGCATAAAAATCACGTAGCTTAGTGCTTGTCATAGGGCTCAGACCCCATGAGCTCCCATCCCTAAATTGGCAAATCCATCTTCCATCCCAGGAACTGCGGACACCTGAGCCGCCCAGACACAAAAGACAAACAGAAGACCTCCTGCTCCCTCTGAGGTAGTATCCCACGCCCAGGAGGGATCGCCTTCGTCTTTCTTACCTTGTAGACCCTCGGACTATTCATGGATGTGCATTTTAAAGAAAGTAGAGCTCAGAGCAGGGGCCGAAGGAGCATTTTCTACCAGGAACTCACTACCTCAAGCCCTGCAGCTGTTGCTCGCTCGTGGCTGAAGACCTTTTGCGCACACGGTAGTGACTTCAGTGTCTTGAGCTCCTCAGTACGGACGGCCAGGTCCTGCGAAACGGGAGTTCCTTGTGTTCAGCCTCCATCTCACCACGGGAGGGATCAGTCTGCAGGAGACATACCATCTACAGCGATCCCGGCACCAGGGCTGGGGGCTGGCACAAGGAGGGGCCGTGGAGCCTGAGCCGTGGAGCTCCGCACGCTCTCCAGCACCATTGCTCCAGCCGTAGGTGTACTCGATTTTAAAATTGAGTGAAATCAAATAAAAGTAAGTGTATTTCCTTGGTCACACTAGCCGCCCTTCAAGAGCTGGCCAGATCTCTCCTCTCCTCTTGTTTTCAGCCCCGTGGACCGCAGAGGGGCGAGGACTTCCTCCCTGAGCACCAGATGGGCGACACGAGAGCGAATTGTAGGTGGCGCTTCCTCTCCTCAGGACTAGTCCTCTCTGTCTCCTAAAGTCGCCTACACCGGCTCAAAAAAGTTGTGCAGGGCTTTCGGTTACCATCAAAGGAGCGATTTTGGAGCGTCACTAAGCAAAGGCTCTGACGAGGAATCCAATCTGGGTATCATTTCCACCCCGGGCTGGGTAAGAGATTGTCCCACTGTGTCCTGAATTCTCTTGTATGTTAAGCAGATCCAACAGGGAAAACCAACATAGTTTTTTGCATGTTAGTTTTATGAAGCCGCTCGCCTTTCTCCAAGCAGGACGTGGGATCTGTGTAATTCAGGGCATTTGATGCTAATGCGAGAGATGAAGATGGGAATTATGGGCTAAATGTCCGAAGATCTGAACAGCTCAGGAAGAGAAGATACTAAGAACCACTCAGGAATGGGGCGGATGGGGCTGAGCCACAATGGCAGGGGGCCCGATCCCAGAAAGTGGAACAGTCTGGTGTTGCAGGCATGGGCGTGAGCAGCAGAGCGCCCTGCACCACAGCCCCCGGCTACAGGGGACCCTGGGGCACTCAAAATGTACAATAGAGGAAGCAAATTTTACACTGTATTTAATTTTTAGATTCTTTAAAATGTATTCATTAGGGAAATAAAACAAGCAGGGGGAGCAGCAGAGGGAGAGGGAGAAGCAGGCTCCCCGCGGAGCAGGGACCCTGACGTGGGGTTCGATCCCAGGACCCTGAGATCCCAGGACCTGAGCCAAAGGCAGACGCTTCACCAACTGAGCCACACAGGTATCTAATTTTAATTTAAAAATTCATACTCCAATTGAACCAATAAAAAATAAATTTATTGAAAAAAAAACATCATATTCAATTCGGTTACTGGAAAACTTTGGGTATGACTGAAATAACTTGAATATGTAAATCTACCTTTTCAACTATACATCTACTGAAATCTAAATACAGATTGAGTATTTCTGATTAAATTTTAGATCCAGCTTGAGATGTGCTCTAAGAGTAAAACACACATCATGCTTAAAAGGCTTGGTACCAAACTGTGAACTATCATATTAATAATTTTCATGTGGTTACATGTGAAGTATTAAATTTTTGATATATTGGGCTAAATCCAACACATTAAAATTGACTTCATTCATTTATTTGCTTATTATTGAAGTATAGCTGATGCACAATGCTAACGGGGTCAGATGTACAACAGAGGGATCGCACATCTCTGTACCTTACGCTGTGCTCACCGCGAGTGTAGCTACCATCTGTCACCAGACAAGGCTATTTTGTTACTATTGACTGTGCTCCCTGTGCTGTGCCTTTCATCCCTAGGGACTTCTTCACCCCGTAACTAGAAGCCTGTACCCTCCATTCCCCTTCAACCTTTTTGGCCCTCTTCCCACTCCCCTCCCCTCTGGCAACCACCCATTTGCCTTCTGTATTGAACGGTTTGTTTCTGCTTTTGTTTTTTTTTGTTGTTGTTGTTGTTTGCTTTTGTTTTCTTTTGTTTTTTAGGTTCCACATTTAAATGAAATCATATGGTATTTGTCTTTCTCTGTCTGACTTATTTCACTTAGCATAACACCCTCCAGGTATACATGGATGTCTCTTTTCACTTTTTAATGTAACTCCTGGAAGATTTAAAATTATATGTGGCTAACATTTCCATTGAACAGCACTTTTCTGGAGCACTTCTCTGGGCCATGTGGGTTCAAATTCCCTTTCTATCGATTTGTAGCTGTGAGATGGGCTCACATGGGAACTTTTGTGGAAATGGGCTAATGATGATGCCTGCTACAAAGAGCTGATGTGAGATGCAAGTGAATTAACGTAACACATGCACTTAGAATAGTTTATGACATGCAATGCGCTTACGTGGTAGCTATTATTACTATTATGTGTACAGTTGTCACGGCTGTGAGGGCAGAAAGACACTGGGAGGGGACTGTGAAATGCCATAAGAAAGAATATTCTTGGGATCCCTGGGCGGCGCAGCGGTTTGGCGCCTGCCTTTGGCCCAGGGCGCGATCCTGGAGACCCGGGATCGAATCCCACATCGGGCTCCCGGTGCATGGAGCCTGCTTCTCACTCTGCCTGTGTCTCTGCCTCTCTCTCTCTCTCTCTCTCTTTCTGTGTGTGTGTGACTATCATAAATAAATAAAAAATAAAAAATAAAGAAAGAATATTCTTCTGTTCCTTGTGAAAGCCTCGCATAAAATGTCCATTTGGATCTGGGGGGAAAATGCCCATGGCCTTGCTCCTTTAGTGTCCATCCAGCTGCATATTAGGACTTGGACGACATCCTCTTACATGCTATGGGGCACGACATTCTCTGTCTCCTGTATACTTCCCCAAAGATCCCAAAGGCACAACTAAAGAAAGGGTATCCTGATATAATTTAGAAAAGGACACCAGAAGCAGTGTGGCACTAAACCAGGGGTGTGGAGTCACTTTGTCCCTTAACCACTCTGCCATTTAACTAGCCATATATCTTGCAGAAAGTCATTATTCTCTCTGGGTTATGTTTCCTCATAGACTAAATAGGGATAATAGAAAGTGCTGTATAAGGATTAAATACGATAGTGGGGTTGAGAGAGCTCCATAAACCACACAGCATGATGCCAACATTGATGCTTTCTTTTACTTTTAGGACCCGTTTCTGCTGGTTTAGCCTGTCTTTTAGATAAAATAGAGAGTTGCTTCTGTGGGATTATTTCTAAGTGATTCTAAAGACTTTCCTCTCTTCCAAATTTCCCTTAAACCCGTGTGATAAAATGATCAAGTCCTAGGCTGTAAAAAGTTCCAATGTCTCTCTGGGAAATAAAAATGAAAAAGATACCCAGTTTAGGGATTAACTAGTGAGTCATCATCAGCTAGAAACACCTTGGGTCTTTACGGCCAGCCAGTCACTGGGCGAGTCTCTGGGGAAATGGAACTTAAGTTTTCATTCATTCTTTCACTCATTCATTCAAACAAGGTGTAGGGATGGTAACTGTGTGAGTCACTCTGGGCTCTTCTACTATATCGGGGACCAGAAAAAACAAAAAAACAAAAAAACAAAAAAACAAAAAAACAAAAAAAAAAAAACAAGGTCCCTGTCCAGCAGAGCTCACGTTCTAGTAGGAAGAGGAATAATAAACACGACGTACTGGGAAGGCTATAGTGAGCTACCGAGGGAAGAAACGCAGCAGCGGCGACACGAGAGGGAGGGAGGGCTGCAACTTTGAATTGGGCAGTCAGCCTATGTCTCCCTGAGAAGGTGGAAGTTCAGCAAAGCCTTGAAGGAATCGATCCTGCAGATACCCACGGAAGAGTGTTCCAGAAATAGCAGCAGCTCGTGTGAAGGCTCCGAGGGCAGGAGCACGCCCGGGCACTCAAGGGACAGTGGGGAGCGCAATGTGGCTGCAGCCTGGCAAGGGGAGACGGCGGGAGGTCAGAGCCGTGAAGCGGGAGGGGTGGCCAGAGACATCCTATACTGTCCGGACGGGACCCACTTCGGAGTGAAAAATGGGCTTCAATGATCACACTGGGGTGACAGTCACCAGCCAGGCAAAGCAAGGTACCTGGGGCCCTGCTGAGAAGCCGTGTCTGGCCTCTGGCTTTTCCCTTAAAGCAAAAAGGAAACCACTTGTAGAGCAAGGTCTCCCCGTGCTCAGCAATCATAGCAAGTGGTCAGGAAAGTCCCTGGGTCGAGGGCAGGGGCGGGAAGGCAGTGCGCCCTCGGGCTGACCTGGGTAGACTTCACACCCTTTAAAAAGTCTTAAAAAATGAGTAGCCCAGGTGGCTCAGTGGTTTAGCGCTGCCTGCAGCCCAGGGCGTGATCCTGGAGACCGGGGATCGAGTCCTGCGTCAGGCCCCCCGCATGGAGCCTGCTTCTCCCTCTGCCTGTGTCTCTGCCTCTCTCTGTCTCTCATGAAAAAATAAATAAAATCTTAAAAAAAAAAAAGTCTTAAAAAATGTATTGTTCCGGGATGCCTGGGTGGCTCAGCTGTGGAGCACCTGCCTTCGGCCTAGGGCGTGACCCCGGGACGGCAGCAACATTGCTAAGTCCCGGGACAGGGCCGAGTGGTAAGCGGCCCAATGGACAGAGGCGGCGGCGGCGGCGGCGGCAGCGCCAGGCCAAGGCGGTGCTGCCTTCAGTCTCCACCTGACGTTGGAGTAAGACTCCTTGGGACTCCGCCGGGGACAGCTCACCCAACGAAGCCCTCGGGGACAAGAGGCCGAGCTGCCACAAAACTGTCAGGCACCGTTTATTCACACCAGGCCCCAGTTCTACAATCCTCCTGCCCCTCCTGCTGTGCCCTCTGTCCCAGGTCCAT
The DNA here is from genome assembly GCF_018345385.1 of Vulpes lagopus. Taxonomy (NCBI): domain Eukaryota; kingdom Metazoa; phylum Chordata; class Mammalia; order Carnivora; family Canidae; genus Vulpes; species Vulpes lagopus. The sequence goes on from NC_054834.1 coordinate 26,387,903, forward strand.
GGACCTCAAAGTAGCATTAAAAAAATTAAAAAAAAAAAAAAATTTAAAAACTACCCAAAGGCCCTGATGCAGCTGGAACAGAAAACATCTGCAAAAAACAAAACAAAACAAAACAAAACAAAACAAAAACAAAAACAAAAACAAAAACAACAAAAAACAACCCAATCCACAACTCTTATAGTCAGCCTCCTGCCGGAGTGTGGGAGCCCGACGGAAACACCTCGGCGGCAGCACTCAAGCCCTGGTGTCTCCCACCCACACCTGTCACCTATAATCAACAACATTTGGAAGATATTTTGTCCCTCCCCCGATCCCTGCCCCTTCGGAGTCCAGAACCGGGGTCTGCACCAAACAGAAACCTGAACCCAAACCCTCTGCTGCATGCGTGTTGATATTTTAGTGGCCAAGATGTCATGCATTAGCATCCTCCTCCTCCCTACGTGTGCTCAGGAGTTACTGGGTCTGGGTGGCGACGGGAGATTGTGGGGTGAGAGCGACGGTGCTGGGTCCCCACGGGTGGGGATGGCACAGCCTCACCCAGCCTCAGCCAGTGCTCCGGCCACAGCCCTTTAGGGCCCGGCGGCCTTCCTGGGATCCGGCGCGCAGCACCTGTGAGAGGCACGCAGGACGCCTGACGCCGGCACGATGTCCTGGGTCAATCATAGCTCAATTTCAAACATTAAAAAAATAAAATCAGGAGGACGAGACTCATCATAGAAGAAGCCGCCCGAGTTGACCCTAGCTCATGCCAGCGACCACAGCTGGATGCTGTAGGATCGGACGCACTCGTCTGCTTTGGACGTCAGGTCAGATGTGTGGTTAGGCTACCAGCAGAGCAGATGCGGAGTGAGGGCAAGGGCAGGTCAGGCCTCCTCTGGGAGGCACTAGGTGTGGACAGGGCGCTTCTTTTTTCATCAAAATTAAAACCATCCAGCATGAGGCCTAATAAAATACAGTTCTTCCTCAACTTCCCGTGGTGCTATGTCCTATAAACCCAGTGTAAATTGAAAACGCCCAGGGAATCCCAGGGTGGCTCAGGAGTTGAGCATCGGCCTGCACCCCAGGGCGTGACCCCGGGGTCCGGGATCGAGTCCCACGTCGAGCACCTTGCGTGGAGCCTGCTTCTCCCTCTGCCTGTGTCTCTGCCTCTCTCTCTGTGTCTCTCATGAATAAATAAATAAAATATTTAAAAAAATAAAAGAAAACGTCGTAAGTGGAAAATGCATTTGCTGCACCCAATCTAAGGGACGTCGCAGCTCTGCGGCGCCTCTGAGTGCTCACAACACTTCCTGGAGCCCACTCTTGGACAGAATCGTCCACCACGAAGCCCCTTTTACCACAACGTGCAAAATAGTTCGCGTGACTTACTGGATGCTGTGCTGGAGGCAAGAAACGGGGACAGGATGGTGGCCTCAGGTGAGCTGTTTGCTGAGCCGGGCCATCACGCGGCACCACGGCCTGCATCTCCAGCATATCGCTGACCTGGGAAAGACCCAAACGCAAAACTCAAAGTAGAGTTTCCATTCAATGTGCACCTCTTTGTACCATCAGGAAGTCAAGAAATGTTATAAGTCAAACCCCAGGGGCTGGGGCCGTCCATACATCGTAGAACAAGAGGGAACTTGGCAAAAAAAAAAAAAAGAGGGAACTTGGCATCGTTTGGAACTAGACACAGGTGGTGGCTGTGCAGCACCACGAATATGCGACACGCTCTAGAATCGCTTGAAAACGGCTAATTTTATGGTGTGTGGATGTCACCTCAATTTACAAATGACAAAGGACTTGTTGATAATGATTTGCGCAGAAGAAGGGCTGCGTCGGGAAACAACCGACTTGGACTTTAGGAAAATGACATGACCTCACCAATGGAGTAAGCAGGGATCCAGGTAAAAATGTGGATTTTGATCCTCGGAAAACATTTTTTTTTTTTAATTTATTCACGAGACACATAGAGGGAGGCAGAGACGCAGGCAGAGGGAGAAGCAGGCTCCATGCAGGGAGCATGATGCGGGACTTGATCCCGGCACCCCAGGATCAGGCCCTGGGCTGAAGGCGGTGCTAAACCGCTGAGCCCCCCAGGGGTCCCTCGGAAAAGATTTTTTAGAACCTGAACTAGAAAGTAAGATGTGAAAACCAATAGTTGCACCGAATGCAAATACATCAATTATTCGCATCCGCGTGAACTGACCGTGGCGGCCACAGGACAAGGTCGGTGGGTGCAGCACCACCCAGCTCCGAGGCTACTCACAGAGGGACACAGCAAGGGTCCCGGACCCTGAACCGCGGAGGGCAAGCAGTGGGAGGTGACACTCCAGCGCGGCCGGCCTGGCCTCGGGCACGGCACCTGCTCCTGTGCAGAGGCCCCGCGCCACGACCGAAGGCCAACATCAGCGAGCAGCCCAACCGCCCTGAGCTCGGATGCACATGAGGAAGTGGACTCAGTGGGTCCACACCGACGGTGACCGACCCGCAGGAAACACGGATAGAACCCCGGGAGAGGGGGAGAGCCGCCCAGTGCTCTCCGGGAATGGTCCTTTGGGAAGCTCGGGACACCCGGTGAGGCACAGGACGCTCCGCCACTCCATCAACGCTTCCTCCGGCCGTGGCTGGAGACATTCTTTACCTTCTCGGTGGGGCCTCAGGGACGTCTCGGCGAACGGTAACGGACGGTGATAGCGTGGACCTAACTCGTTCCCCGAACTCTGGGGAATTCTGCTGAAAAACGGGGTCCCATCTTCAACGGACGGTCGTAAGATTCCTGCCATCAAACAGGCCACAGAAAACGGCACCTGAAACGTGTAAATAGAAAGCATTTAAAAACACATATTTCAAAAATAAATAAATAAATAAATAAATAAATAAACCAAAACATGTATTTCCTTCAGTTCCCTGCTGAGCGGGGAGTCTGCGTGTCCCTCTGCCCACCCCTCCAGCTCCTGTTCTCTCTCTCTCTCATAAATACATAAAATCTTTTATTTTTTAATAAAATCTTTTTGAAAAAACAAAAAAAAATAAAAATAAAAAACACAAAAAAGACCTACTTCTTGCGTGTCTGAGTTTGGGGAGTGAGAGTCCATCTGCTAGGTATTTTTTTTTTTATTTTAATTGCAGGAATAATGGATAGCACAGTATCGCGCTCTGATGCCAACCTCATAATAATTTTGTCAGGCCATTGCGCTTGTCTCCTTCCTTGGAACAACTTCCCAGACCTTGAGCTTCTCCTTCCTCCAGCCAGACATCAAAAGCCTCTAAATATAAGCTTGGGGATCCCTGGGTGGCCCAGCGGTTTAGTGCCTGCCTTTGGCCCAGGGCGTGACCCTGGGGTCCTGGGATCAAGTCCCATGTCCGGATCCCTGCATGGAGCCTGCTTCTCCCTCTGCCTGGGTCTCTGCCTCTCTCTGTGTGTGTCTCATGAATAAATAAAATATTTTTAAAAAATAAATAAATAAAAAATAAATATAAGCTCATGCCAATAAGACACCTGCAGACTGGCACACCCAGAAAAATCAGAATTCCCTTTTTAGGTTCCGTCTGGGTCAACGTCCTGCTCGACATATTATGATTCCCACCCCAGCTCCGTGCATTTCCCTTGTGAAGGTCTCCGTTGCGGTAAAACCAAAGGTGGCATCGATTCGCCCAGTCAACTGAAGGTTTAAGGTCAAACTACCCCCAGCTTTTCCTTTTCTGGAATAGAGTCAGTACCAGCTCTTCCTCCCAGCACAGAAACCCGTAACTCGTTTTCTGAGCAGTAACTGGTTCCCCAGAGCCTTTTCCAGAAACCTGCACACAGGCCTGACCCCGCCTGGGACCGGTTCGGGAGGAATGTTTGTCGGCGTGGGGCGGGGCGGAAAGACATTCTAGGTAAAGCTCTGCATGTCTTAGCAATGGGACGCGACATAGGAAGGTTCTGGAAGCTGAGGACAAGGCGCGACCCCCTCGCGTCGCTTGGAGATGCGACCAACTCCCACGGGGTCCCCGGGTGCTAAGCCGGGCCTGGCTAATGCTGGGTTTCAGGGTTCCCCGCCCCTCAGGCCCCCAAGCCTTCCTTCCCCTTCTTTGGGGAAGCCTGAACTGCTTTTCTCCTATGAAATTGAGGCCTCAGCCAAAGATATTCTAGGTTTAGGGAAATGAAAGCGAAGCACTTTCGCTTTGTCTCCTTTCCCCAGTTTCAAGGGAGTTCGTGCCCAGAGGAGTGGTTTTCCATGTATGGTCCCCGGCCCAGCACTGTCGGCATCCCCCGGAAACTTCCTAGAAGTGCAACCCCCCAGGCCTAGTAAATCCAGAGCTCTTGGCCCTCCCCCCCGGCCCCCGGCAAGCTGTCGCCACACGTCAAGTCTAAAAACTGCCACTCGGAACCTTCTAGTGTGTCTGCCGTGTGGACCAATAAATTCCTGCGGCTTGGAGGGAGGTCCAGCCTGCAGTCGTGGTTCCCCCGCGGAGCAGCCAGTGAGCTGGGGAGACCCGCCGGGACACAGGGCAGCGGAGTGGCTGGAAGAGATGCTGGTAACACTGGTTCCCGCGTTAGCACGACAGGAGGCCATCTGGCTGCCCCGGGCCGGCCCTTAGGACACTGAGGACATCTCCCAGCCCCAGGACAGGAGAAAAAGGCGCAATGCATCATTCCTCCTGGAAGCAGCCCCCCCGCCAAGGCAGGGCCTGCGTGTGATGCCGCCCAGCATGGTGTCAGCCCAGGTACGGGGTCCAAGACGATTGGACAGATGGCGTAAGGAATAAAAACCCATGCCAGTAGCTCACCAGGAAGGGAAGACCTACAGATTGGCTCCCATCCATTCATCTGTGTATTTACTCGACAGACATTTGTGGAGCGTCCCTGTGCTCAGGCTCATTTTTGTTAAGTAGCCAACCTGCTGCCAAAGCCTCCGGAACACGCCACTTCTTGAGGAATGTCTTGGAAGGATCTATGGTTCCCGTAGGTAGTGTGGAGCCGGCTGTTTTTGGGCAACACCCCTGATGGAGTTCTATCAACTGCAATGAATGCAAAAGGGTGGAGAGCTTGGCTATGCCCCAGACACTGAGGACCAGCCCTTAGACTGTCACGCCACTGTGGGTCTAGACCTCTGGGCCACCCATCACGCCCATGACCCGGAATTCAAATCCCTTCAAGAAAAGAGCTCATCATAGGTGGTTTTCTTGGCCACTACAGTGACCATACCTTAGGATCAGTCCCGCAAACCTCCTCAAGGTGGGAGGAGCAAATGTGCAAATGGAAACCAAGCAGTGATTTCCGTCATCCTGGGTAAATGACCCCAGCGAAACCAAATGAAGGATGTTTGAGGGCATCGGTTTCCCGGCCAGCATTTTCTTGGAATGGGATGGTCCCCGCTCTACAGTGTGACTTCCGTCTCTAGGAATCAGTGAGGCCATGCTGTGCTGGGACAGGCTAAGATGTGGGCAAGAGAAGGTTTCCTGGGGGAAAAGCCGACTCAGCGGCAGCCAAGTTTTTGGGTGAAGCTGATGTTTCTAAGGGGAATCTGTCAATGGGCAAGCAGCTGGCTAGTGGGGTATGATCTTCTACCAATGTCCTCAACCCCAAAATGGGTTACATCCCTCCTAGCCTCAGGGATGACCCCTGAATTCAGAAGACACACTGTCTTCCGTCGTGAAGATAATCCTATTTGGAGAGCATATGATCCCGAAGTCAGACCTTTGGCCTCTCATAAGGGGTAGGGGGGTGTTCTCCAGGATTTGTGCGGGGTTCGTGCTGCACTAACTGGCCCAGAACCTACACAAACAGACGACTGCGTGGGGCAGGGTCTGATAGGTCTTCTGCACAGCACCCACTCTCCTGGATTAGGAAGTGCCATATTTCCTGAGAGTGTCTGGAAGGCTTTGCCTACCTCCTGGCCACCCTCCCAGCTGCTGGTTGGCTGCTTTTGAGCACCACGAACCCTCAGCCTTGCAGCTGCAAAACTCTGTGAGGCCTGAGAAGAGTGAGCACGTGTCGTCGTTAACACGAGACTCTAACAACACGGGCAGAGGTTGAACCTCCATCCTTCTCTTTCATGAGGAGCAACAGAGATCCCAACAGGATAGTTCGAGGCACACTAATGTGTATTACGATCGAAAACTCTTATCCATATATATCCCAGAATAGGCAAATCCCCGTCCTTCTGGTTCCAGAGTGAAATTCCATGCATATCGAAGGGCGCGGTTGCAATCTGATGGAGTAGCCCTGCATCCTGCTATGGCACCTCCGCCCAGGTTGGCTACTTGGTTAACACCCAGATACGAGTTAGACAGGTGGTGGTGGGGGACTGCCCGTGGCGGCAGGCAGTGCTGTGGGAGCACAGTTAGGTGAAGCTCAAGACCCTTAGGTGCTAGGGGCTTCCTACAGCGCTGGAGCCCAGTCCGAATGGCCAGCGCAGTGGGAATCCAATGGTACATCAACGACCACACACAGTGCTACGAGGGCGACCTCACAGGGATGACCCCCGTAGGGTGTGCATGCGCTCAGTAGGTGCTTCCAACGGTTGGAAATCCAACTCAACATGGATCTATACTTGTGAACCAGTATCTAAAACCCAGGGCCTTAGGAAGTTGTTAAGGAAGGAGCCATGGAAAAAAAAATTTAAAAAAAAAAAAAAAAGGAAGGAGCCATGGGCAGACCTGAACCTGACCATTTATCTGATTACCTCTCAAGAGCAGAGCATTTCTTACTTTGGGTGCACTTTAGGAGTCGCCAGGCTCTAAGAGGCCCTGAGGCCAGCCTGGACAGCGCCTAAGGGCAATCCCTGCCCCCTCCCCTACAACTGCACCGAGTCCCTGTTCCCTTCCCCTGACTCATCCCTGCTAGGGATGCAGGCGAGGAGGCATGGAGGGTGTAGCCTTGAGGATTAGCATGCACCCAGGTTGATGGGGACAAAGACAACCTTCCCCAAGTCATGCATCAGCCCATTTGCCCTACATGGAGAAAAAAAACTCAGGGTGGGAGAGGTACTGAGTATTTCCTTTAAGTGAGAGAGACATGAGTACCTAAAACCAGAAAATTGGTTTTGACTATCAGGTTGCTTTTGTGTGTGTGTGTGTGTGTGTGTGTGAGAGAGAGAGAGAGAGAGAGAGAGAGAGAGAGAGAGAGAAAGAGAGAGAGAGACTTTAGCAGGAGTGGTTTCAGGAATGAACAAGAATGATGCATAAGTGGCCGGAAAAATGGCAATACTGTAGTTAACGGAAATTTTGCATGAAGGAAGAGCAGAGATAGGTCAATAACACAGCTGTGGAGGCTCAGGAGGTGACCAAGAAAGGTAAATTATTTTAAAAATGGAGGCGACGGACGGGAGAGCGAGTGTGCAAGTGTGTGTGTGTGTGTGTGTGTGTGTGTGTGTGTGTCTGTACGTGGGCGTGTGAATGTGTGTGTAGGAGTGTGTGAGGGTGCACGTGAGGGTGTGTAGGGTCCGTGCACGTGCATGAGTGTGTGCTGAGCTGAAGGCTGAGAGTCAGGAGACCGCGGAGGCGGAGGGTGACAGGGGCCAGACCCAACCCTGACGCCATCCCAGAAGGCCATGCTCTGGAGCAACGGTGACATTCAACTCAAAGAAGAGAAGCACCTCGTCCAATGAGGCGGAATAGGTTGGAAATGCAGGAAAAATCCTAACACGCCAAGTTCAAGTGCGTGCATCTTGCGTAGAATGTTCTTCTTTCCAAAGCCAAGAAGCACCAGGCAATCTAGTGAGATAGAGTTTCTCCAGTTGGGCCGTAAGTCAAGTTAAGTGTGATTATTGATCTCTCTCTCTCCCTAATCAATAGATAGCTCTTGAGAAAGGGAAAAAGATGCAGGATTCAGAAGGCCAAGAGCAACCGTTCAGGCCCAGAACCCCTGAAATGAAACGGCCCGAAAGCAGGAAGGGAAAAGACCAGGGTGACATGTGGAGCACAGATCTGAATTTCACCCCCTGCCCCATATCTTCCTTTGTCTCGTTTCCAGCTTTTTTATCATGAAAAACCTCAAATATAAATTTGATAGAATAAGAATAATCACTTAGATTCAGTATTAACATTTTCCCTTAATGGCAAACATTACATGGGTAATAAATTTATGTACATTTATCGCTGCCATTTGAAACTGGGTTAGATATCATGACATTCAGCCATGAAATACTTTAGCCCGCATCTCCTATAATAAGAATTTTAAAAATCCCCAAATAGCCCAGATACCTTTAACATACCTAGAAATATTATCAAAAATAAACTGTCAGCTCCCAACGTGCATGCTGTAGTCAGATTTCCCGAACTGAACAACAGGGGATTTATAGTTTTTTTTTTCAAACTAGAATCCTATCAAGGCTTAAGCACATTTGGGTTTTTTTTGTTTGTTTGTTTTTAAATTTTATTTATTTATTCATGAGGCACACACAGAGAGAGCGAGGCAGGGACACAGGCAGAGGGAGAAGCAGACCCCATGCAGGGAGCCCGACGTGGGACTCGATCCCGGGTCTCCAGGATCACGCCCTGGACTGAAGGCGGCACTAAACCGCTGAGCCCCCCAGGCTCCCCAAGCACCTATTTTCGTTTGGTTTTGTTTTCCCAATTTTTCTTAATGTGCCCTGTATGAGTGACTTAAGCCTCTTTGCTTCAATCCTTGGGTCCTCAGTTCTCCCCTATCCGGGTATTTGAACCTGGGGCTCCGGGCCCACAGCACGATTTGGGGTGGGAGCAAGTCTCTGATGTTCCAGGGCCCATTTGATAAACCAGGTAACGACCAAAGATCCTACATTTCCAGGGCACTCGGCTGAATGGGACATAAGAAAAGGAAACAAGCGCCACGGGTATACCGTGGGGACATTGCCCTCTTGCTCTGGCTCGTTTCCCGCCGTGGAGATGGTGGCCGTAGTGCCGCCCAGCACAGACCGCAGACCAGGAGCCCGCAACGTCGTCCCAGGCTCCTGCCCAGAGCCTGAGCTCTGCCCACGCGGTCCGGTCCTGCAGCGGACAAGAAGTGACCGGGCCCACTGAGGAACTCATGAAGCAAACGGCCACCGTCCTGTTCCCTCTGCTCGCTGTCGCTGTCAGGATCCATCGGAGGACACTGCGGGGAGGTAGAAGGAACCGGGGAGGCGCGGGCATGCTCCACAGCAGAGCCTAACCAGCACCACGGAGCGCGACAGTCGGGGAGGGTTTGCGAAGACCCGGAGCCGCAGGAGCCCCGAGAGCTCCGACCCCCCGGGAGCGTGGGCTTGCTGCTCACGGTGCAGCCCCGGGCACGTGCTCCCCCCGGGGCGGCTCTGTCCTCCCAGCCGTGACCCAGAGGCCCCTGCCCTTCCACTCCCGCGACCACTTCACGTCCAACACTGGGCCTCCGGCGTCGCAGCGGCGCAGCGGACGTTGGGAGTCCTGCGTGGATGAGACAAAAGGAAAGTGGACGGTGCGCTTTCTAAGTCCGTGAGCCTGCAAGAGGCCCGCATCAGTCCCCCCGGGCATCCGGCCCCTCCCAGGTGCCAGGCCGTCAGGAAGGGGCGTCCTTGGAAGCGGGGTGGGAATTTGGGGGGGAAACCTACCCGTCCATGTCACGATCGCTTCAGGAGGGTCTAAGACATGTGTTTGGGGAAACATGGAGCCAGGAGGGAAGCCCGGGAAGAAAGGTCACAGGCTGCCGTCCCCCCAGCTCTCCACATCGGGCAGGACCTGTCAGCCCCACACGGCCGTGGAGCCAGCAGCAGGTGGCCTTTCCTCTCCCTGAAGGCCTTGCTCCCACCTGGTATCGCGACAGGCACTGGCTGCTGTCATGCTGACCCCAAGCTCTCCGGACGCCTCCAGTGGCAACTCTGCTCCGTTCCCTGCAGACGTGGCCAGGTGACTGGCTGACCAGCACCAAGGATGTGCACAGGTGACCGGCTGACCAGTATGGAGGACGCACACAGGTGACCAGCTGACCAGCACCAAGGATGCGCACAGGTGACCGGCTGACCAGCACCGAGGATGTGCACAGGTGACCAGCTGACCAGCACCAAGGATGCGCACAGGTGACTGGCTGACCAGTATGGAGGACGCGCACAGGTGACCGGCTGACTGGCACCGAGGATGTGCACAGGTGACCGGCTGACCGGCACGGAGGACGCGCATAGGTGACCGGCTGACCAGTATGGAGGACGCACACAGGTGACCAGCCGACCAGCACCAAGGATGCGCACAGGTGACTGGCTGACCGGCACCGAGGATGCGCACAGGTGAGCTGGGTCCTATCCTCCACACCTCTGGCTTCAGTGCTTCTTAGTCTCATCCCTGACAACTGTAGAGACTTTGGACGCCCCAGGCATGGATCCATCGTGTCGCCGCAGCCGGCTTCAGCCCGTGTGCCAGGCAGGGCATCCCCGGACCCGCCATCAGCGCCCAGCGCCAGCGATGTGTGCGCAACGTCACCCCCTACGGACACACTGATGGGTCACAGCTCAAGGCTGGAGCCAGCAGCCCGTGTCATAATCACGCCGTGCGTACCTTACAAGGCCCGTTAGCCACACGTGCAGATGCAGACGAGGGGACGAAGCGACGGGGCCGGAACGCTGGGGCCCACCTGACTGATGAGGAGACACTCAGTAGGGGCCGGACCGAGGGCTCGGCTGGTGTGGCATCGGCTGAAGACGGAAGCCAAGGTTTCTTCGCTCTTGGTTCAGGTCTTCCTTCCTGTGATCCCCACTATTTCCAGGGTGTTTAGAAATGAGTCTTTCTGGGGCGCCTGGGGGGCTCAGCGGTGGAGCATCTGCCTTGGGCTCAGGGCGTGACCCCAGGGTCCCGGGATGGAGTCCCGCGTCGGGCTCCCCGCGTGGAGTCTGCTTCTCCCTCTGCCTGTGTCTCTGCCTCCCTCTGTGTCTCTCATGAGTAAATAAATAAAATCCTTAAAAAAATTAAATAAATAAAAGAAAGAAATCTGTCTTTCTATTTACGTTCTAGCAAAAAGTGGCCTGGTCACCTGTTTCCCACCTGCCGTCCTCATTTTCTCCTGGACACATGTTACCTCTCGGCTTGTGTTCTGACTTTTCTCTTTCTCTGCCTTGAAATGTTTTCTGATGATGATGAAGGTGTGGGGGGAGGAGGGGAAGAGAAAATAGTTTGTATTTTCATTAAAAATGCCTGTCCTGAAGGCTGACTGGAGAGGTGCTGGAATGCGGCAGGAGGGGAGGGAAGGGCCGAGCGGGCTCGGGGGCTGGGTGGTAGGGACGGCGGCTGAGACCACAGAAGGAGCCCCCCCTTGTCCGGCCCCACAGGAACCCGTGGGCCACATCGCAGGCCTCGCCTGCCCCCTTCCTGCACCTCCCACCTCCCCGTTCTCAGGGGCCTTCTGGACCCCCTGCTCCTCCTCTCCCCTCCCTCCTCCATTCTGTTCTCCAGGGATTGCTTCCTGACAGCCAAGCTCCATCCCGGTCTTTCCGCTTGTGGCTTCCTCCCCAGGGTCACCCCACTGACACTCCACGAGCGTTCCCCACGGGCACTTCGTGGCTCTAAAGCCGAGGGCGTCCTCACAGGATGGGCTGGCGAGGTCTGGGGCCCAGCTTTGTAGCAATCCCAAGCTAAGGACATCTTTTTTTGTATTTTCTAAAGGATTATGAATCTGATCCACGCAGAGATTTGTGATCCACAGAAGGGGCCACAAAACCTAAAACATTTATATCAGACCCTCTGCCCAAAGCGGCCGCCAGCCCGGCCCAGACCCTGCAAAACTTCCCCGCTCACTTGCGGCCGTCCTCGGTAAAGTTTAATTTTCTGAGATTCCCTTGTCAGTTTTAAAGCAGAGGATATGGGATCACAAGAATCCCCTACTACTTTTCTTTCTGTGGCCAGACCCTTAAGAGAAGAGTTTAGGATTTCTTTTCATTTCCTCTTGTGTCTCGGGGCGGGGCGGGGGGGGTGACCACGGAGAAGAGCGCCTTGATCTTCACGCCCCCCCATATCCGGAGTCCACTGGGGGATGGGGCAGGAAGGCTGCGCGGGAGGAAGGTCCGAATCACGCCTCGTCCGGGTGCACCCGGGTGGCGGCAGCGAGAGCTGGAGCCTCAGCAGCAGGGAGCCTGTGTGCACGATTTCCCCCACGAAGCCCGTGTGCACACTTCCCCCACGGCTGAGGGACGTGGCCGCGCTCTGCCCCTGATCCCGCACCCCTACCCCCCGGTGGCGTACGGGGAGCCCTTGGCCGGTGAGGGGCTTGCAAGGCTGTGACGCCGTGTCCCCAGGGACCCGGACGTCGGGGTGCTGGGAGTGCCGCCCGGCTGACTGCTTCCCTGACACCGGCGTCGGAGCGGGAGCCCGTGTCGGGAGCCGACGAGGAAGGGCCCGCGTCCAACCCCTGCACCCAGCCCTGCACCCACTCCTGCACCCAGCCCTGCACCCAGCCCTGACCTCATCCCTTCTCCCTCAGTGAACCATCCCTATGTTTCAGGGCCTCAGGAGGGGCCGAGGCTCTTTCCCGACCCCATAGGGGCACAGGCAAGGTACACAGGTGCCCGGCGCTGGGACTCCAGGGAGCGCGGTGGCCCGAGCATCGGGGGGGCACACCTGCTGCCACCTACCCCACGCTTCAGTGTCCTCTGAAGCCGGCAGCTCTCCCGTCAGTCCCACGGCGGCTCTGGGGACCCCCGGCTGCGGAAACCCTCCATCTGGGCCAGGAGCTGCAGGCGAAACGTGTGCAGGTCAACCTCCTCCGCTCTTGGGGAGGCAGGCGTCGCAGACCCCCCAACGCCCACTGCCTCCCGTGCCCCTGACATCACGTCTCCATCCTTGCCCACGTTCTCAGCCCCCAGGCAGCCCCCCAACACCTCCACGTGGACCAGAGCCTCCCGTCTGAGAACAGGAGCTGCTGACGGAAGAAATAGAACAACGAGGAAGGGGCACCCGGGGGCTCAGCGGTTGAGTGTCTGCCTTCGGCTCAGGGCGTGACCCCGGGTCCTCCCAGTGCCCACCCGTGCCTCAGTTTCCCCAGCTCGAACAGCGGGATCCTAACAGAGTCCGTCTCTCAGAGAGGCCGCGTAAGCGAGACGATGCTCGGGGAGCAGTTCGTGGGTGAGGAGGACGCGTACCCCCCATACCTCTTACCCCTTCCGGGCGGGTCCTATCCACCCCTCCGTCCTGGCCCTGGGTCCGCTCACTTCCCCGCAGCTCGACTGCCCTAACGTAAGGCAGGAGCGCCATCACGTGTGCCCTTGAACCACTGCCCAGTCTGGCTCCCCATCAGTCCTGCTCCAAATTTCAGCCAGGATGACTTTCCAAGGTGTAAATCTGAGCGTGCTCTGCACCCCCTTACACATGCACACCTGGAATCTCTCACCGGCAGGTATTTGCTCCGAAAACAAAATCTTGGAATAAAATCCAGAGGCGAGGGGGCCAGGGTGGACGAAAGGGGCGACGGGGGTCAAAGCTACAAACCCGCAGTCATAAAAGAGAGAAGTCCCGGGCGTGGGGCGCACAGTATGGCACGTGCAGCGACTAAGCCGCGGTACCGTGCATGTAAAGTGTCTAAAAGAGTGGCTCTCAAGAATGTTCATCGCGAGAAAATAGAAGTCATGATGACATGGGCGGTGGACGTTCATGAGAAGCGGGGATCGGAGTCGCCGGAAGGTGGCTCTCACCGTTGGGCTTTTGCCCCCTACCCTCCCGAATGCATTTGGTTCTCTAGGTCCATCACGGGTTAATGCCCCTTCCTCCGGGAAGCGCTCCGGGACGCTTCTGGCCTCTGGGTCCTTCTGGCCTCTGCCAGAGAACTCAGCCGAAGTCTTGCTGCGATGACTGCAATCGGTGTCTCCCTGCTCCCGGGGCTCCTGTGGGCCACCCCGTGCTCCCTGGGCTCCCCGAGGCCCCCTGAGCTCCCTGTGCTCCCCTGGGCTCCCTGGGTCCCCCTGGCTCCCCTGGGGTCCCCTGGGGTCCCTTTGTCCCCCCTGGGCTCCCCAAGGCCCCCTGGGCTCCCCTTGGCCCTCCTCAGTTCCTCTGGGCCCTCTGGGCTCCTCTGGGCTGCCTGGGTTCCCCTGGGCTCCTTGGGCTCCCTTTGGCCTCCCTTGGCTCCCCTCAGCTCCCCTGGCCCTTCCTGGGCTCCCCTGTGCCCCCCCTCAGTTCCCCTGGGCCCTCTGAGCTCCCCTGGACCCCCCTGGGTCCCCCTGGGCTCCTTGGGCTCCCATTGGGCCCCCTCGGCTCCCCTCAGCTCCCCTGGGCTCCCCTGGCCCTCCCTGGGCTCCCCTTGGCTCCCTTGGATGCCCCTGGGATCCCATGGGCCCCCCTGGGCTCCTCTGGGCCCCCCTTGGCTCCCTGGGCTCCCCAGGCTCCCCTGGACTCCCTGAGGCCTTGGCACCCAGCAGGCCCCAGTGAGGCCTATGAGGGAGGAGGCCACACGGCCCCTTTGTGATTGGCTCCTGCCCTGTGAGTCACCACCCGGTGGACGGAGGGAAAGTGACCCTCATCCACAGTCACTGAGTCAGGGGACAGGAAGCAATCAGCCGCACCGGGCCCTGAATGGTATCCTGGCCTGAGTCAACTCAAAGGAGAAGAATGACGGATGGAAACCCCGGAAACTGCGAGCTGTTCAGTGGGGCGCCCGGCGCGCCCTCGGGAAACCGTGCCAAACCCACCTGCCCAAGGGGGCGGGGGGGCGGCCTGGGGTGCTGGAGGGGGCTGGGGCAGCCAGCAGGGCTGGGGGGGCCGGAGGGGGAGCTGCAGTGCTGGAAGGGACCGGGGGCGGGGGGGGGGGGGCGAGCGGAGGCCAGACCCGAGAGCCCTCAGGGGCCGTCTCGCCGCACCCCGCAGCCTCAGGCACCTGTGCGTCCCAGGTGCATCCCAGGTGAGCCCACGCGTCGTCGTCCCCGGGGACCACGGAGGCCTGCGACAGCGCAGGCGAGGAAGGCGCTTCCGTGGGTGCACCTGCCGTCCTACCTGGGCGGGGTGGCCCGGGGCGGGGACGCGGGCCCTGGAGAGGGAAGCGCGAGGCTTGTTTCTGGGGCTCGCAGTGGAGACCCGCCCTCCCGCGGGGGCGCCCGAAGCGGGACACCGGCGCAGCTCAAGCACGGAGGCCCCCGTGTCCCGCCCACACCCGCACGTTCCGCGCACACGCGCCGGAGGCCAAGCAGCGGTGCGGTGGGCGAGGCGCACACGCGGGTACACCCACGCACACGCGGACACCCGCTCCCCCGCCAGGACCACAGCGCCGCAGCCCCACGCTACTTGCGTATTTGCGCGGCGATGGGGACGCACAGAGGCCCCTGCTCGGGGTCAGGCCATCGCCTCCTGGCCCCCCGCGTCCCCGCACAGTGACCCCTCGCCCTTCCGTGCGCCCCTCCTCTTCCCACCCTCTCTGGGGACTACGTGACTCATTCAGAGGAGGCCGCCTTGCAGGGGGGGCTGCCCCGTGCTCACCTGGGCCCATCCTCCCGCTGCCAGGTGCCAGGCGCATGGCCGCAGGTGCACAGCGCTCGCTGCAGGCGCATTAGGGCGCGCCCCCCGGGCAGGGCACCAGCCTCCCCTCAGGCCTCCCAACCCTCCCCGGCCCCGCGTCCCTCCCTGCAGATGGGGAGGGCCCAGGCTCCACCACGACACCCCGAGCACGTGCTGCAGGCGGCGGCGCCAGGGTCCACCAACCTCGCCGGCCAGCGCGGTCCGGTTTGCGAGTGTCCATCATTGGGGCTCCAAGGAAGAAAGCCTTGCCTGGCTCCCCCTGCCCCCCACCGCCGCCCCGCTCCCTAGCCAGCCTCCTGGGAGCTGCCGCTGTGCTCATCACACCCCCACCCCCCTCCTGCTCCGCCCAGCTCCTCCCCAGTCTCTCCACCGACCCCCAGGCCACTTAATCTAAGCCCCTAGGCCACTGGGCAGCGCTCCCGGCCTCATCTCCATCCTCCTCCCCGCCACACACATCCCTTCTCCTCCTCTCCTGGACCTGGGAGCTTGGCCTGTCCAGGCCCCTCTCACTGTGCACCTCCTGCCAGGTGACCTCATGCAGAGGTCTGGGTCCCCGTCATGCAGGCAGCACCCCGAAGCTGACCCAGGCCCAGCTCCCGGCCTCACACACACCCTGCACCCCTTGGAGAGCCCCAAGGCACTGAAGCTGGGCTCACCATCTTCATCTGTGCTGAACCCGCTCTTCCTCTTGACAGAGTTTCTCGTCTTGGTCAGCGGGATGGGAGCCAGACATCGTGGCGCCGTCCTGGGCAGACCCCCTCCTCTTTCTACCATTTCCAATCTGTGACCAAATCCTGCGCGTCTCAGCTCCTCCGTGTCCCTGCGACCCAGCCCCCTCGCTCTGTCCCCGCCACCACAGCCACGGCCAGCTCCACCATCGTCCCCGAGCTGCACCAGGCCACACTGCTGGGAACCCCCTCTCAGCTCTGCAGCCTGCCCCAGAACCTTCCACGATGTTCTCCGAGCTGTAGCCAGACCCATCTTCCAAAAAGGCAAACCGAGGCACGCGATTGCTTGGCCACCGGGACCTCCTGCACCCCCTGTCCCCCAGTCCGGGAAGCTCCCCCCTTCGTCCTCTGCCCCACTAGTTCCTACTGATCTTTCAGACTCAACCCCAGAGCCATGGCCTGAAAGACACTTCCCCGGGGTCTCGGGAGGCCCCGCGCATCGCCCTCTCGCTCTCAGCACGGCTGTCGTGTGGAGATCTGTGTCCCCTGCTCCTCAGCGTATCCCAGGTTCAAGGTGTGGCCCGTGGTAGGTACTGAGGAGTGTCTGTTGGGGGAGTACACGCGTCCACATGCGCTCCCGGCCAGGTGTCCGGTCCTTCACCTGTCCCCGGGGCATCTCCCCGTCACCTCCTGGCAACCGTGCAGGAGTCACAAGCTCATTTTGGGTATTAATGCCTGTCTTTTCCCTCAGAACTAGGCCAGGCCAGGCCCCCGTCCGCGGGGCACGCCACGCACCACTTTCACCAACAGATTTAGGGCCGGCTAATTGTTTTCCTTCTTTAAAAGAGCAGATAAAGGGCAGCCCTGGTGGCCCAGCAGTTTAGCGCCACCTTTGGCCCTGGGGTGTGATCCTGGAGACCAGGGATCGAGTCCCCCCATGGGGCCTGCTTCTCCCTCTGCCGGTGTCTCCGGCTTTTTCTCTCTCTCTGTATCTCTCATGAATAAATAAATAAAGTCTTTAAAAAATAAAAAAATGCAGATATAAGGAAGCAGAGCCCCCAGTCTGTCCTAGAATGTGGCACACAGCACAAGACGTCAAGGGAACGCCGGGCTTGGGAGGGCCGCCTGGCCTTCGCTCGGGCGCCTGGGGTCAGCGCTCACTGCCCTCCGCTGTTAGGAGCGCGCTAACATGCCGCAATTTTGAAAACACAGAAGTCTGTGCATAATTAGAAACGAAAAAAAAAGGTTTGTATTCTTTCAAAATAAATGGTGACTGGTCCTAAATTGCCTGCGAATCTGGAGGCCACCTCTCTCTCCAGAAAGGTGGCCTATAGATGCATCAGGAGAAAGAGTAGACTGTGGGGGGCATTAGTGGTCCCCAGGGATGGAGCGGGGCTGCAGGGGGACTGCTCCCAGGAGGGGCAAGGCCAGGAGCCCGGGAGCCCCGCTCCGTCCCTCCATTCACACCCTGGGGACCAAGGAGTCGCATCCCAGTCTTTGAAGCCCTGCTTGGCTGGCCCAGGAGGCCTCCCGGGGGCTTCTCCACAGGCCTGTACAGGCCTGCTCCCCACGAGGCTCCCCCACAGCCACCGCGGTGGAGGACGCGCTCGCAGAGGGTAACTGCGTCTCCCCGGCACCCCCTCCAGGCCCGGCCACTTCCCAGGGACAGCAACAGGTGGCCAGTGGCCAAGCCCCCACATCCTCACCACGGTGTCCAGGAAACCAGCCCGATGGTTGGAACCCTGTCCACAAGCAGAGGATGCCGGCGCGCGTGGTCGCCCCTACTGCGCATCTGACTGTCCACCACGTTCCCACTTCACCTTCTCATTTAGGAACTGCCCGGCTCATCTCTAGGTGTGGAACTCGGGCCTCCAGATGCCTCGTGCCCGGGTCACCCTGCCAGTACGCAGCGGGGCCTCAGGCCCAGGTCAGCTGTCCCCAGGCTGTCACCTCCCCCGCGGAGCTTCTGCTTCCAGCACCTCGCGCCCTCCACGCGTCCCACCGCCGAGCCGTCACGGGAACCCCGCTCATGGTCCTCGTCGTCAGCATCGCAGCAGCACAAAGAGCCACCTCCTAAGGAGGACACGGGGGGAGTGGGGGGGCTTCGACACATCCTGTTCCACTGTAATTTATGGAAATCACCAAGGACATAAATGCCAAAATAATGTTTGGGGGAGTAAGTTCCCTCTGTCGTGGCTTCCAAACACAAACAAAACGCGCGTTTGCGCTAGTCGGGGACAGCCATTGCAATGGCAGTAAATAAAAGTAATTAGCTCTCAGACAAGACGTACGTGATCCACGCCAGTTGAGCTCTCCAGAGACGGTAAATCACGTCTGCAGGTGGATGCTGCTCTGCAACTCTCGGCTGCAGGTGCCACCCACATGGGCACTTGGGAACCACGGGGCCACACCTGGCTGCTGCAAGAAGGCCGCG
Organism: Vulpes lagopus; assembly: GCF_018345385.1. NCBI lineage: Eukaryota > Metazoa > Chordata > Mammalia > Carnivora > Canidae > Vulpes > Vulpes lagopus. Next base: position 26,406,386 of record NC_054834.1, read on the forward strand.
CACCCAGCGGACCTGCGGGCTCGCCCTGTCCCAACCACACGATCTTCACCAACAGCCAAAATTAGCCTCATAACATGTGAATGAGGTTCCATCACTCCTCCACGCAAACCCACTGATGGTTTTCTTTCTTTCTTTCTTTCTTTCTTTCTTTCTTTCTTTCTTTCTTTCTTTCTTTCTTTCTTTCTTTTTTTTCCCATTGATGGTTTTCATTAGCACAGGAAGGAAAGCCTGCCCTACACAAGCCCGAAGCCAGTGCTGGGCAAGTATTTTTGAGAATCTGGTGTGGTTTTTGGTTTGGTCAATTTGTCATTTTTGAAAAAAAAAGAAAAAAGAAAAACAATTTGTCATTTTTGTTCAGTGGCCACAACTGGCTGTAGAGAGGAAGGGGACCAGGAGCTTGTGTGTCCCACAATGGGCAGGTGACTTCACCCAAGGGACACTCCTCCCTCATGTTTGCACTTCTTTTATTTTTTTATTTATTTTTCTTTTTATTTTTTGCACTGTTGTTTTTCTGTTTTTTGTGGGGTTTTTTTTTTTTGACAAGTAGTACTTTTCTATTTATTTTTTCCAGACTTTTCCTTTTTACATTTGTTTTTATTTAAATTCAATTTGCTAACATATAGTATAATGAGCACCCAGTGCTCATCCCATCAAGTGCCCTCTTCAGTGCCTGTCACTGGGTCACCCCAACCGCCCCACCCACCTACCTCCCCCCCTTTTTTTTTTTGATGCAAACACACGAGGGTTTATTTACAAGCTTGAGCTTGGGTCCAAGTGGGTGATGCTGTTGTGGATTTCCATTGCTGGAAAGGAGAAGCGAGCCAATCCTGGACTTGCTTCACAGGGCAGAGTCGGGTGTGACAGGGCCGAGCACATCACCCTCTACCACGTGCCCCGTATTTTTTTTTTAAGATTTTATTTATTTATTCATGAGAGACACAGAGAAAGAGGCAGAAATGCAGGCAGAGGGAGAAGCAGGCTCCGTACGGGGAGCCCGATGCCAGACTCGACCTGGACCCCAGGGTCACGTCCTGAGCCTGAGGCAGATGCTCAACCGCTGAGCCACCCAGGCGTCCCTTTGTGCCCCGTGTTAATGCATGAACCAGTGTCCCCATCTCTCTCTCTGCCCCAACCATACATGACCTTGGTGCTGTACTCTAAAGCCATGCAGCCAGCGCCCACCTACGGGTCTGCTCTGGCTCTTTCTCTGTTTGGAATGCCCACCCTCCGGGCCTAACCGACCTCTCTGGTTCCCCTCATTCCCCTCATTCATCACCCGGAGGTCACCTCCTGTGAAGTCTGCCATGGTTACCGTGCCTCACACCACTCTACCTCTTACCCTCACTTAGGTTCTTCCTGCAAGTACCTCTACCCACAATGTTGTCATAAGGGTCCTTGCCCCCCGTTCCTTATCCCCGCCGTGGGCACACGTGCCCCGTGTGAGAAGTGGGTGATGCTGTTGTGGCTGGGACCTGGAAAGCGGGCAGGAAGCAAAAGCCTGATGAATATTTGCAAAGTGAATAAATTTTTTTTTTTTGCAAAGTGAATAAATTAACGCGCGAAGATATTGCCTGCGTTCCCGATCCCTACAAGCTACATTGCTTTCTCTCCCATCTACATGATTTATAGCCAATCTAAGTCAGCAGTAATTCTTTAAATATATCCATCAGCTGCCTACCATACTTCAGGCACTGAGAATACAATAATAAATAAGGCACATCTTGCCTGCACACCTTGTAATGAATGACCGACCCCAGCACCGTGGAAGCGTTCGAGTCCTCCAGTGAAGTGACTTTATAAGAAAAAAAAGAAAAAAGAAAAAAACACCAATTTCTATTGTACCCTCCCGCGTGTCTTTACAATACAGGGATCGTGATAGTTAATTGGGACTCATCTCTTGGGTGTCAAGAAGAAAGCTATCCTCTCATATAAAGAAACGTGGACCAATATAGGAAATCTTGACTGTAGGGCTGGCGGTAGCCTTCCTCTGGGGCCCAGGACACCACACTTCCGAGGCAGAGGCAGCGTAAGGCTGGCTGACGTGTGAGTAAGTGGAAGCTTCTAGTTCCCTTGCGTGGTGGAGCTAGCAGGGGCCTCTACATACCTGGTGGAGATGTGGCTCCCAGCGAAGACCCAGAGGAGACATCTGGGCTCTGGAGGCCGTGTCCACCCGCTGGAAAGTCCAGCCCATCTTCTTTCCGGGGGAGTAGGGGTCCACATCAGCCCCAGCTGATGGCACACAGCTGGATGTGCTCCATACTTCCTTTTCCCTGCGTGGTCACCAGGCCCGCTTCGGGCAGGCTGCGGAGAGACGCGGGCACCACTGACACGGCCTGTGCACCTGTGCAGAGCCGCACCCCGGACCTTCTCACTCACGTTCCCACCTGGAGGACGCACAAGACCACCATGTGGTTCTAAATAAGCACTCCAAGTTCAGACAGGTTTTCTTGAACCAAGGTCTTCGAACCCCGAGGTCTAAAATGGAAATGATGGGCGGGAACCGGGTTTGGGGGGCTGTCCATGGGCTTTAACCCCTCCCGGGGAAGCGAGCCTCACCTGAGGACCTTGGCTACGCTGCACGCTGATCAGACAAATTTCAACAAATTTCAGTTCATCGCCTGCTTGGGCTCACGTCCCCTCCCCGTTTCCACCCCCAACCCCCTGCCCCTACAATTTCGTGAAGCCTTCATTCCTAGGAAGCTTCTAGAATCGAGCAAAGCTTGGGACGGGTCCCAGTGAACCTGTACCCTTGCCCTGACCTTGAACAGTGGTACAGGGACAACCTCCCTACCTCTCGCTGGGAGCAGTCCTGTTAGGAGAGAACTTCAATGAAGGGGGAGCAGGATGACGGGGTTTTATGGACGGAGCTGAAGAAGGTGAAAGGCAGCGCTGCCAAAGCATCTCCCCACCCCACCCCACCCCACCCCACCCCACATGCGCCCATCTTTCCTCTCAGGCCAAACCTTAAAGCAAAAAGCAAAATATCTCCTGCATAGGCAGAGCCAACAGTAAAGGAAAGACCTCAGACGGGTCTGCCTGGGAATTTCTGGTCCGCGCCAGCATCTCCCTAAGGGCACACCCACGGGGCAGGTGGGGATTGCTAATATCCGAATTGATGTTCTGCCCAAAGAGCTTGGGACAGTCACGCTTTGTGGGCTCTGAGTGCGAGGATCTTAAGACCCCGGAAGCTACCACCGCACTTGCAAGGAAGTTCGGGGGTTTCCGTTTGCTACAAACGTGCAGGTAGGTAGGTGCCCTACAGGCAGCGAACATGAGTCCCCCCCCAGAATCTTCCTCTCTGCCCTATCCACTCCCACATCTCGGCCCCCTCGCCCCGTGCGGGGCTGTGTCCGCTGGACGCCCCTGCAGAGCCCCAGGGGGAGAGATGCTGACTCCCCAGCAGAGGGAGGACAGGTGTGTGTCTCAGGAGTCCTGGGCTCACCTGGGGCGGAGGTTACTTCCTGGCATGGGCAGCTCCCTCTCGCTACTAGGCTGGAGGCCACAATGTGTAAGGGAGAGACAGCCAGCCCAGCCACGAAGAGAAACCCAGGCTCCCCACCTTGCAAAATATGGGCCATCAGATGAGGCGGGAATGGGGAGCAGAAGGGAAGGCAGGACTGGAGAGGGGTGAGGAGAGGTCTTGATGGGAACGGGGAGTTATGGGAACAACCCCACACACCGCCCCCCCCCCCCAGCTCGCCCTGCAAACGGGAGAGGCCACCAACTCCTCACAGCTGCCGGAGACCCTTGAGTTTCCCGGGACAGGGTCATCCGCCACTGGTAACACGTGAGCTGCTGCACCGCCGTCTTCTTCACGGAGACAAAGCAAGGCGAGCAGCTCACCTTGTCAGCGAGAATGCGAGTGATGAGCTTCAGCACGAAAGCCCCAGGAACGAGAAAGCTGGTGAATGAATGGTCCTCTGCATGCCCCCATCGGGCTCCTGGTGCACCCCGGTCAAGGGGACCCTCACCTTAGAGCACGGCTGGACGCGTCCCCCCAGGCAGCTGGGTCAGCCTGCACTGCTGCGTTCTCAGAGGGGAAGGAGGGAGCCACAGTGGTCCCGGAGTCCGTGGCCTGGCACCCCGGCCCCTGTGTGCCAGGGCTCCTCCTGGGGAGCCAAGGAGTCAAAGGCTGTGTCAGTCTGGCTGAGCAGAGCCCGGCGGCAGGCATCTGAGCCTTCGCTAGACAATGAAGGAGGAACAGAGAGAGACTGAAGGGGGAGGGAAGGGAAAAGGAGAGGAGGTCCTGGATTCCTGAGGAAAGGGGTTTCCTTTCTCTTCCCCAGAACCTCCAGGGACTCAGAAAGACAATTAGCAACCTGGCGTGATGGCACACAAAATAAAAGAGGCACCTGCCAGGTGACCATCTCTGCCGGGACTCGAACCCGGAACCTCTGGATTAGAAGTCCAGCGCGCTCGTCCATTGCGCCACAGAGACCTCACCACACACACAGCATCAGCACCAGAACTGAAAAAGCACATACCTTCTGCATCACCAGCCATCTCGGCATCCTGCTCGCTCCCGAGCGGTGGGGGGGCAGGGACAGCTGGAAAATCTGGAGTGGAGATCCACCCGCCGGCTCGGTCGCGCTCTCCCCAGTGCTGGGGGTCCGGGTCCCGGGGGACCGCGGGAACGGGGCGCCGGTCATTGCCACCCCAGAGGCCCCGAGGGCGCCAGGAGCGCTGGCTCCCTCCTCTGCATCCTGGGAGGACACTGGCTGGGTATTCTCATGCTAATGACGCCGCACCGCCCGGGCCTCCACCCCTCTCTCTCTCTGTGGTTTCACCCCAGGCCCCCCCAAGCTCTCTCGGGGAGCCGGGCCGCAAAGCTGGGGATTCCGGAAAGCCCTGGATCCTGACACAAAGGAGCTGCTCCCAGAAAGCAGCGTGGTGCTGAGGGGCTGCCGCCGCAGGGCCAGGCCAGGGAGCAGCGCTCAGCTCAGCTCGGGGACCCACGGCGCGGTCTCAGCTCAGGGGGCGGCATCTGTCAAGCCCGGGCGAGCGGTACCCGGGGTCTGTGTGCTGTGGCTTCAGTGTCTTCACTGGAATTGCACGGATGGGGAGGAGACCGGAGAGTGGTGAGTGTGAGAGAGCACAAGCGAGAGCAGGGAGGGGGGGCATCCAGGAAGGAAGGCACAGGCGGGCGGCTCCCCACTGAACCACAGGTGGTGCTCAGCCCTCCGCGGACACTACCTGCCCCCTTCCCCCACCTTCCCCAACCCCAAGGCTGATGCCATCGGTTGTCCCCAGGACAGCCAGTTCCAGGGAGGCTTCCTCGGGCACCCCGGGACCGCCACGCTGGCCAGCCGTCCATCTGTCCATCCATCGGCACTCATGACCACCCCCATACCCCGCCCACACCCAACAAAACAGTCCCTATTTTTAAAAGCCTCCCTGGGAAGATGCAGTCCCTGACCCCTGGGGGTTACAGGTGTCACCCAGCTGGTTCTCCTGAAGGGCTAGTCCTCGTCCTTCTGACCTCACCTTCAGGCCTCTCCCTCTCTCTCTCTCCTGTTTGATCGCCCCTCACACACCAGGGGACAATTGGCCTCTATGCTCCCCATGACAATGCACTGATTTAAAGGCTGATTCAGAGCTTGCCAGCCCGCCCCCCACCAGGAGGTCGCAGTAGAGGCGGAGAGCTGGCACAGACCCTCCCGCCTTCCCTCCCTGGACGTGCTTCTGTCGCCCGCCCCTCTGGACAGGCCTACTGACGCTGATCCCAACACCAATCCCAACACAGATCCCAACACCGATCCCAACGCCAATCCCAACTCCAGAGGCTCCTTTCTAACCTGTGAGACCAGCTGGAGGGCCGGTGAGGAGCAACGTGAGTGCACCCAATGCTCAGACTGGAAAATCTCGAAGGGCCCCTGGAACTCTAAGACCCCGGGGGCCGAACCTCACCCTCCCCTGCCCGCTGAGTTCATGCAGCCCCAAGAAGGTGATCTGGGCAAGAACTGGGCAAGAACGGGACAAGGTGCTTCGGCTAGGCCAGGCCAGGCAAGGAGAAGACCAGCCCCCGGGGGAAAGCAGCCTCCCCGGCCCTCCCCCCCTCAGTGACCCAGACCCGGGAGCTCAGAACAGGGAGGCTGGTGGGTGCGTCTACACTAAATGCGAAGCAAGAGGGCACGGAATGGGCCTTTCTCGATCCGCCTGCTCAAGACGCTCCAAAAGCCTGACCCCCAGCTCCATGGCTGGCCAGATCCCATGTAACCTGGGGCGACTAGTCCCAAGACGCCAATGGGATGGGACAGCAACAGGTGGGCGGGCTCATTGGCAGGTGCACGTGCCTGTAAAGGGAAGCTTGAGCCCACCCACGTGCCTGCAGGAACCACGCGGAAGCAAAGAAGCAAAACAGGTCCTCAGGCCACGTCCCACCAGGCTCGAAGTTCTCTCAGACACACACACACACACACACACACACACACAGTCCTCATAAATATGTCCTAGATCCAAGAAACCTCTGTCTCCTGAGCTTTGCCCAAAACGTCGTTGCCTCTGAGGCGTCCCGTGCTCTCCACGCCCTGGGTGAAGAGTCCCAGCTCCCCCAGCAGCTTCCCGGAGCCTCCGGACGACAACGGGGTGGGGGGATAACGACGGGGTCTCATCCTCAAGGATCCTGCATGCAAATCTCAACATGGGAACTGCCCCGCGAGGTGTATGGGAGAAAAGACAAAGTCCATCCTATTGCCCACGAGGTCAGGGGTCAAGTTCCCAAGTGCTCTGGTAGCAGAAAGCTCCAGGTGCAGGAGGAAACTGTAGCTCACTTGCCCCAAAACCCTGTGAAAATTAACTTCTCAGCCTTACGCCTCCTCGTTATACATTAGGGGCAACGACAAATGCCACAGATAAAGGTTAATTGAGGCTCCGTGGTGCAGACGTTGTCACCCGCTTCCTGCCTCGGCCCCGAGAGTAACAAGCCTGGACTCGGCTGCCTGAGTTGCCTCCTTCCTCTTGAATAACCTTCCTTCATCTTCCCCTCACTCCCACAGCAATCTCCCCTTTCCAGCAAAAACAAAACAAAACAAAAAACAAGTATAAAACCCTTTCTGGGCCTCCCGCCTACTCAGAATGTCTAATGGACAAAAATCCTCTGCACTGCCCAAAGGGCTTTTTTCGAATCAGAGCAGCCTCCGACATTTCTTGTTTCACGTGCTCTTTCATGAATCTGCTAACGCTCCTTGGCGAGGGTGAATGGTGTCTCGAAGCTTGGTTTTTGATTTAGAAATAAGGAGGGGAAGGATCAAAGAGCGTCTTAATAAGGCAGGAAAGGTGAGGCCAGGCCATTCAGAATGGTTGGGACGTTTTCTTCTTTGAAACTAAGTGTGCCATTTGCCTTATGCAGACCCTGAGCTCCCCTTCTTAACATTTTAGTACCAATTTAATTCTCCAAAGACGGGACGCCTGGGTGGCTCAGTGGTTGAGCGTCTGCCTTCGGCCCAGGACATCACCCCGGGGTCCTGGGAACGAGTCCCGCATCAGGCTCCCTGCATGGAGCCTGCTCCTCCCTCTGCCTGTGCCCCTGCCCCTCTCTGTGTGTGTCTCTCATGAATAAATAAATAAAATCTTTTAAAAAAAATTCTCCAAAGAGCTGTGACTTCAAGCATTCCTCATGCCTCTAACTGAACATGCCCCCCACCTTTGACCCCACAAACTGGTGATGCTCATACACTATTTCATTCATAAAGTGTGGCCGGGATACCTATGATAAGTGGCCCCAAAATGTCTCCCACTGGCCCAGGAACGAATAACAGCCACGTCCTACACCTTACTGTGGTCTTACTCCCCACTTCCCTGGGGGCCTAGCCCCACCAGCCCGTGTTCTATCTGCTAAGGGATTCAGATGGAGCAAAACTGTGAACTGGACACTTGGACAACACAGCGTTTACACGTGATGGTCTCATCTTCCAGGGCCTGCAATGTCCCAGACCTCATTCCTCCACGTCCACTGTGGGCACATCCTCTAGACATGGTTTTCATATCCCCTGCTCTATGTCTCAGTCACTACCAGCTTCCTGTCCCTTTTTCTAACCCCCACCCTCCCCCCTCTGCTAAGCGCCTCTCCAGGAGGCTGGGAAGGAGCCCTGTGGGGTCAGGCCAATGGAGCCAGGTCCACTCTGCACAACTAGCAGAGGGTCAGCTCATAATTCCCCATCCCTTAAAGAAGGGGAGCATGGACATCCTCCTACATCAAAGCTCCATCAGTTCTTTTCCAGACTTTTCATCCTTGTGGGGTCTTGCCCTGTTTATTGTACCACCATAGCGGCAAAATATTGAAAATACAGATGCTTGTTGCTTGAAAAGTGGCTGACCTATGGGATATTTGTACCATGGCTCAGGATGCAGCCACTACACAGAGTTAGAGCTATGTTACTGTTGGCTTGGGGTGGGCGTGGGTTTCTGTGAGAAATTGGTGCATGAGAAGCAAGGTTCAGAAAAGTGTATAATACCCAGTTGTTTAGACCAGTTCTCCTTCTATTTGCCCTAGTGCGTAAATAGGTGTGTGCTCATGAGTCTCCTCTTCTCATGCATTTTTCTAACTCGTCATAATGAAGCCTTTATGTTCCTAAGGTGTTTTCTTTCTTTCCATCCTCAGCCGAAGAGCCTGGCTGAAGATTGCTTATTGCTTATCCCCTCCCGGCCCCCTTTCCTATCCTCTAAGATGGAAGAACTGAGGTGATCCAGGTAATGAGAGGGCCTGAGAGTCAAGCCAAAGGAGGACAAGTGAGGGCAAGCTCTACCTGAATCATCACATCCATTCCAGGTCTAGCCCAGGACAATGGGTTACTCACGGGTCCCCCCAAAGGTGGACCTGGGCCCAATCTGTCCTGATGATGGGCTGACCTCCAGGCACTAGTCAAGGTCACATGGGGGAATCCATGCAGAGGTCCTCCCCCAAGGGAGTCTGAAGAACGGTGAAGAATGTGGGGATGGAATCTTCCTGCTGGCCTCTATGCTCCTCCCCTCTCGGCCTCCCCTGGGAAATTGTCTAGAAGGGAATTCTAGAGAGCGCGCTCCAGGAATATAAATTCTCTGTTTGGTCGAGAAGCGCGAGGAAGCCAGAACCCAGCAGCCTCTACTGAGAGGACGGGTGGTAAGCCATCACGTCCCCTCAGATCTGTCTGGGAATTGGGAGGGAGATGTTCTCTCTGCTTCACCCCGACTTCCCAGCAAGTGAGGGGATGGATCCCCGGTGCTACCCCTCCGGCTCAGTCGCCCCTTCTCTTCATTAGAATCCAGGCTCTCCCTCTAGGCCTGCAGCCATGACCCCACGCCGCTGTCCTCGTGTGTGTTGAGTACTAGTTCCCAGCCCCCTCTTCCCACCGTGTCTTCTTGCCACCCCGTCCGTTTCTCCTTCTCCTGCAGGGCAGGTGTATCACCCGAGGTCACGTCCTGACTTAGATCCCTCACCCCCGTGGGCACCTCTCCACGCTCCGGCCCATTTCCCTTCTCCTGGCTTTCCATGAGCAGTTGGCGTTCCCTAATCCTTCCCTGCGGGGTCTATCCTTGACCTGCCCGATTTCTTGGCCACACCCCGCCTGTCTTCTCCGACACCACTGCCCCCCTGGGGTCCGGGGTGCTCAGCCTGCCACTCCTGCCTCTGCCCCCAGCACGCCCGGCTGTAGGGCTCTCAGAGTCTCCCAGGAGACTGAGCCTGAGATGACTGCACCCTGCCACTTGCTCTGAAGTCTTGCCCCTTCAGCCCTTCCTCTAGATCTCGCTCTCAGACCTCCCTATGCCCCCTCAGCCTTTTCACCCACATCTCCCCCGCTTCCCAAATCCTCAGTCCATAGAGCCTGTTCCTCTGACCCTCCTTCCGCCCTGTCCGTGAGGAGCCAGGTCCTGTCCCTCCCTCTGCCCGCTCACCTCCGATGTCCGAGGAGCATCCTGCTCTACCACCCATGTCTGCTTTGCTTCTGTGCCTGGAGCTCCATGCATGCATCCTCTGGCTGATCCCCCAGCCCCGAGTGACCTTGGGGATGAGCTGCAACCAGGCTCCCTTTGCAGCCACCACAGGGACCCTGGTCCATAAAACGGCAGATACCCTAGGCCAGAGGCCAGAGGCTTAGAAGACAGACCCTTAAAGTGTCAATGACTCTGGCAACAGGCCCAGGGGCTGAAGAACACCGATTGTGCCTAACAAGAGTAAAGGGGATGTCTTTGTCCTTTGCCACCTCGGCTCCACTTCCCATTCAGCCTGGAAGGGGCCCACAGGTGAGCATCCTACACAGACTCCACAACAGCAAGAGGAGACAGGTGTTGCTCTGTTACAAGGCATCAGTGGGCACAGGAAGTGTGACCAGGACCCTCTCCATCCCAGGGACCATCGCCGTCCTCACAGGGGGGCCCCGTCCGATGGGTCAGCGTGCTTACACGAGGGCTGGCCGCGGCCTACGTGGGACTGGCCCGCTCAAGGCTGTCCCGGTGCCCGGTCCACCCTCACACCGAAGACGGGGCTCAAGGGGAAGCATCTTATTTCAAGTAAGCCGGTTAATCTCCTCCAGGCGCAGCTTCTCCTCCTTCAAAAGGAAGTGGCTGGATTTCCCCGGGGCCTCCCTCCCGCTGTCCGTCAGAGTCTAAGAAACAGTATTAACGGGAAGCACAATGAGGATAAAAGTATTTTTAATTCTTTATCTCACTTCATCATCAGAACTCTCCTAGATTGTGCAAAGAGAGAGGGTCATTAATCTCCTTTTACAAAAAGGAAAACCTCCATCAAGGCCACTCCATAAGGCTTGTGGCCTGGAGTCACCGGCCGGGATGTGCAGGGCTGAGCAGAGCCTGTGATGCTGCCCTGATCTCTGCACTGCCAAGGGCAGGCGTCCACAGGTGGCAGGTGCGGAGCGCTGGGCGTCTCACGACACTGGTCGAACACCTGCCCCACGCATCCCTGCCCTTGCCATCGAGGGGGGTGCCCCAGGGACAGGAGGGCAGGTGGGTGTGGGAGGGCCACGGGCGCAGGACAGTGCCTGGTGAGGGTGAGCAAGCCCCCCCACACCACCCCCCGCCACCTCCCCCCAGCAGCTCATTCTCCCTCAGTCGCTGGAGGAAACCTACGTCCAGATAAATAAGATCAAGGCCAGTCATCTGGTCGCCCAGAGCTGCAGCGGGTCCCAGGACTCCCCTCCGGGCTCTTTGTAGCCGCCGCGGGGTCACCCCCCGCCCCAGGCTCTCTGTGCCAAGTGTGGGGAAGGGATGCTGTGCTCTGTCGTCGGTCATTCCTCAAAATGAGGGAATCAAAAGGATCGAGTAGTGTTGCCCTGGAATCACTCACCGAGTGCTCAAAATGGGAAGAGATTTTAAAATAATTAAGTAAAAAAAATAATAATAATAAAATAATTAGGTAAAAAAAAAAGTTTAAAAAAATTTAAAAATAAATAAAAAATAAAATAATTAAAAAACAAAAAATAAAAAAATAAATAAAAATAAATAAATAAAATAATTAAGTATGGGATCCCTGGGCAGCTCAGGGCATGACTCTGGGGTCCTGGGATCGAGTTCCGCGTCGGGGCTCCCTGCATGGAGCCTGCTTCTCCCTCCGCCTGTGTCTCTGCCTCTCTCTGTGTGTCTCATGAATAATAAAATCTTAAAAAATAAAATAAAATAAAATAATTAAGTTTCATCTGTGACCTTTTGCATTAGTTGAATTTTAACCATATGCTCTTATTACTTTTATAAATTAAAAACAAAACTAGTTTGAACATTGGATTGATAACGCTAAGTGGGCGAATGTTTGCTCTTTATTTTGCATATTTCTCTAGTCTATAATTTTTGTCAACTCTCTCATCTGTAATTACATAGATTAGTAAACTCATGCCCATAGAAAGTAAATGACTTATCCAATATTACAAAAATAGACAAACGGCTCTGGTTCAATTGGAAAAACACAGAGACTTTCGAGTCAGGATGGACCAAGTTTCGAATCCCAGCTCCTGGACTTTGCTGTGTGACGGTGAGTGCCTAAAGGAACCTCTGTGAGGCTCGGGGTGCCTGTTGACTTCAGGGTCTGCCCAAGTTAAGAACGGCCACCTTGGGCCGCCCAGGCTGGGGGCTCCGCGGTGGAGCATCTGCCTTCGGCCCAGGGAGTGACCCCAGGGTCCCAGGATCGAGTCCCGCGTCGGGATCCCCGCACGGAGCCTGCTTCTCCCTCTGCCTGGATCCCTGCCTCTCTCTCTCTCTCTCTCTCTCTCTCTCTCTCTCTCTCTCTGTCTCTCTATGTCTATCATGAATAAATAAATAAATCTTAAAAAAAAACGAAAAAGTAAATCGATTTCCTCCGTGGGTTATCAGACACTCCACCCTGAAGTGTGTGTGGCCCCTCTTCTCTCCTATTTTCTTCCTCAATTGCCCAAAAGAGCAGCCCGGGCACAGAGCTGAGCCTGCCCCGACGGCACCTGAAGGCCGGCCTGGCCCAGCGAGCTACCTTGCAACAACCACCCCCACGGGAGTCCCCACGGGCATTTCAAGGAGAAAATGGGTAAATGCGAACTCCCGTTTCCCTGCAGCCCTTCTGCTCCTCACGGCCGCCTTCACAGTGGCTCCACTACCTCCTCCGTTATTAACGTATTGATCCCACGAGCCCATAAGCGTGGACTAGGTGCCAAGAGACGTGCCAGACGCTGGGGACACGAAGGAGCTGGAGACACCACATCCAGCCGCCTTCACGCCACTGGCAGGGATGAAAACCAATCACAAAACAAAGTGGCCCGACCTGTGGCGGATACAGACTGTGGACAGACCAGGCCAGGCTCCGCTGGAGCCGCCCAGAAGCTGCAGGAAGGACGGGCAGGTGTCCACGGGAGCAAAGGTAGGGGTGGCTCATGCGTGGACCTGTGCACACCTGTGGGGAAACTACCAGGCAGAGAGGAGACCGCAGGACAAGTACACACCCCAGCCCTGGTGCTGCCCCGTAACTGGGACAACTGGGGGGTCGCCGAGGTCGGGAGCACAGCCGGGGTGCGGGGACAGCCGGGGGCTGGGACAGCACATGGGAGCCGCCCCGGGGCAGAGGGAGCCCGCAGTGTCACCCCACGGGGGAGGCAGGGAGCAGACTAAGGGGGCTCTAGGCCCCGCCAAGGTCTGCACCCCGTCCCACAACTGGCCGCACTCGGTCAATTGAAGGGACAAGGCCAATTCAATAGGAAGCAGTGCCAGGGCGACAGGACCAGCCTCCGGGTGCCCTGTGCCTGCCTCTGCCCGGTGCGCCTCATCCTCGCAGCCCTGCAGCTCTGCAGCCCCGTAGCCCCGCGTCCCCGCAGCCCACGTCCCCACAGCCCCCGTGTCCCTGCAGCCCCATGTCCCCGCAGCCCCGTGTCCCCACAGCCCTGCGTACCCCCAGCTTGGTGTCCCCACAGTCCCCCAGCCCTGCAGCCCCGCATCCCCGTCACCGCAGCCCCACGTCCCTGCAGCTCCATGTCCCCACAGCCCCATGTCCCCGCAGCTCCGTGGCCCTCGGGTCCCATGGACCCCACTCCGGGCAGGGCTGTGCAAAGACTCCAACACCCTCGTTGGCATCTGCAGCTGGCAGCTGGCCCTGCCCCTTCCACCACCTGCCCCACAGCCGCCGAGCAACAGAGATGCTTCTGGAACCAGAGCCCCTGGATGATCCTCAGTGGCCTAGAGAAGACCCGGGAGCCAGCGACCTGCCCCTGCGGCCCGAGGCCTGCGCTCACACCCGCCTGATCCCGGCCTCCCGTGCACCATGAGAGATACTCCCAATTCCCTAAAATTGAAGAACGTGCATGCGCGCAAACCCCAACCCTGCTCCGGTGGGGCCTTGGTTGGTGGAGCTGTCTCCTCTTCCCTCTGCTACTCTCACATCCCCCTGCAAACTGCTGCTCCTCCCGACAGCCTCAGCTCCCTCCCCTCCTCTCCTGCGAGATCTACCCACCCATGGGCCTGCCCCCTGCAGCCTGCCCCCCTGCAACCTGCCCCCCCACAGCCTGTGCCCCCAGCTGCACACCTTGCTGCCCATCCCCCACCCCGTGCCCTGCACCTGCATGTCCGCCTCCTGCTGGACGTGAGCCGTGGGTGCCCCTTGCATCTCGAGGTCTGAGCGGCACCTGGCAGGTGGCAGTTACTGGACACATGTTTGCTGGCGGGGGGTGGGAGGGGGAAGGGGGGAATGGCTAAACGGCTAAACGGCTAAACGGCTGACTAGTCCCCAGGCCTAGGGACTGTTCCAGAACACCACACTTGTTTATTTTATCATGGAACTATGATGTGGGAACCCTAAAATGGAACCCCAGAACCTAGGACTTTGTCCGCTGTTCGCCCGCCAGGCGGCAGGCACCCACACCGTCAGCTTTGTCCCCGACGCTAACCGCTAGCTGGGTCCCAGAAGCCTGACCTCAAACACAGGGTAAACAAAAACTCATCTTCATCCACAAAGACGACCCCCCACGAAGTGTCCCGACTCCACCATTCAGGCCCCACGTGCTCCCCATCAATCTCTCGAGGCCCGGACCTGAGAGGGGCCTCTGCGTTCCACCCCCCCTCACTTGCCAACACCAACCGCAGCACCTGCTCTGTGTTCCCGATGCCCCCGCCCCACCTCAGAAGTACCTGACTTCTACGCATTTCTAGAAATATCTTTGAACAGATAGCCTTAGACTAAGCTTCAGAAATCATTTTTTTAATCACCCAGCACACAGCGTATGATCACTATAAAACAAATTAAGGGGATCCCCGGGTGGCTCAGCGGTTTGGGGCCGCCTTCAGCCCAGGGTGTGATCCTGGAGACCCGGGATTGAGTCCCGCGCCGGGCTCCCTGCATGGAGCCTGCTTCTCCCTCTGCCTGTGTCTCTGCCTCTCTCTCTGTGTCTATCATGAATAAAAATAAATAAATAAATCTTTAAAAAAAATTAAGTATATCGTCTAAATTAAAGTCCCACCTGTATGACTTCCATCTCACTCCCACCCCAGAAATCATAATTTTCCAAGCTGAGTATCCGGCTGAAACACAGGAGCTCTTGCCGAGGGTCCACCATGTGCCGCATCCTATCTGAAGAACTTTGAACAGATTGATTGATTAAAGGCTCGTACTATATGGATCCCTGGGGGATCCAGGTGGACCGTGATCGTCCCTGTTGTCCATGCAGGGAGAATAAAGTTCGGGGAGGTTAAGCGCCTGGTCCCAAGCCCCACAGCCAGCCGAGTCACCATTCGCATGCTTAACTGCGCATTTACGCGGAGATGCAACGTGACCCAGGCACACGCGTCCTTTAGGCTTCTTCTCTATTTGACACCAAAAAGGATGACAGCACGTGTACTGTCTTTGTATTCCCGCCTAACGATACCTCTCGGTTATCTTCCCAAGTTGGGATTTATAAATTCGCCTCATCCTTTTTAACTGTTATGTGTTATTACAAAGTACGGATAGAATATAATTCATTTACCCGATTCGCTATTGATGGATATTTAGGGCGCTTGCCATTTGTCACCACCGGAAACAACGACACGATTCACATCTACGCACATAAATTGCGGCGCTCATGTGTGACTAGACGTATAGCATAGGTTTGTGGAGATGGCACCTCGGGTGTTTCGATTTTTAATGCTGACGCATTCTGCCAAAGGACCTCCAAGACGGCTGCCCCAATTTGCTGTCTCGCCGACGATCAATGAAGGTGCCTATTTCCCCAAACACTTGCCAACACTGGATGTGATCCATCATTTTAATTTTTTTAACAATCTGAACGGTCTTGGATACTTTCTTAAAAATCTTTATTTATTTAGAGAGAGGGAGGGAGCGAGCGTACAAGCAGGAGGGGCAGGGGGACAGGGAGAGAGAACCTCACGCAGGCTCTGCACTCAGGGCGGAGCCCAGCACCTGGGGCTCGACCCCATGACCCTGAGATCATGACCGAGCCGAAACCAAGAGTCCCACGGCTTAACCAGCCACGTCACCCAGGCGCCCTTCAGTCTCCAATACTTTTAACAATCTCAGGTCTCTGTGTTGCTTTAATTTATTTTTTTTAAGATTTTATTTATTTATCCATGAGAGACACAGAGAGAGAGGCAGAGACACAGGCAGAGGGAGAAGCAGGCTCCATTCAGGGAGCCCGATGCGGGACTCGATTCCAGGACCCCGGGGTCACACCCTGGGCCGAAGGCAGATGCCCAACCGCTGAGGCCCCCAGAGGCCCCATCCGTGTTGCTTTACCTTGTATTTCTCCAAATCCAAATGCAGCTGACCATGTTTTTAGGTGTTTAATAGATAACTGTTTCTCCTCCTGAAAATCCGTACTCGTATCCCCTGTCTACTTTCCTTTCGGATTGTTTGGCTTTTTATGTATATTTATTAGATTTTTTGCATGTCATCCGTCTAACACTTTGCTATATGTGTCGCAAATAAAATGTCCCCAGACCGTAACTTACTTTCAAATTTTTGTCTGTGGTATCTACGTTTATATCATTAAAAAAAAAAAAAAAATCAAGCAGTAAAACTGGTCAGTCCTTTCTTTCATGGATTCTGGGTTTTGTGTCCGGCTTAGGAAGGCCTTTGACACTCTGAGATTAAAGATACTTTTTCTATGGTGTTTAACTATTTCTTTTGGTTCGTTTTCTGTATAAAATTCAGTGCTTCAGTTCAGCTGAAAGTTAGTTTTGTATATAGTATAAGGTCGGGGGGTCCTCAACCTACCGCACCCCGACGGCATAGATTACCGCCTATTCTAATATCATTCTCAAACAGGCCAACCCTTAGTCATGGATTAGAAGCGTAGTGTCCGGTGTAGTATATGGTTCTCATGCACTCAGTTTCCACATTGCTCGTGTGACCACGATCCCGTTCCCGTTCCACTGAACTGTTCGTGTGTTCCTGGACATATGTAATACTTCAGTGTGTTCATGGCTATGATTTTACAGTAACTTAGGGTAGCTGGAGCACCTTCTCCCCAACCTCCCCAACCCAACGTGTTAAAATATATACATAAAAATATATTAAAATGTTTAAATATTTAAATATATTTATATATAAAAATATATATATTATTTATTTATTTTATTATTTTAATATATTTATTATACATATAATTATATATTTATATATTTATTATTATATATTTATTTAATATATAAATATAAATATAAAAATTATATTTATTTAAAATTATATTTATTTATTTAAAATTATATTTAAAATTATATTTACTTATTATATATTATGTAATATAATATATAATAATATATAACATATAATAATATATTTATAAATTTAAATATTTAAATATTTCACGTTTATAAGTTTATATATATTAATTTATTTAATATATAAATATAAAAATTATATATAATAACAAAAATTATATAAAATATATAATAAAAATTATATATAATATATACTAAAAATTATATATAATATATAATAATAAATAAATATAATGTTTATATTTATATATTAAATATATAATATATATAATATATATAAGTATATAATAAATATATGTATGTATATGGCTATTCTTGACTTTCTCTCCTACAGGAATGTCAGCATCAACCCATAAAATAAAATAAAATAAAATAAAATAAAATAAAAATAAAATATTGGGGGTTACTTGGGTGGTTCAACTCTTGATTTCAGCTCAGGTCATGGTTTCGCAGTGGGTTCCGCTCAGCATGGAGTCTGCTTCTGCTCCTCCCCCTGCCTGTACTTTCTCTTGCTCTCTCTCTGTGTCTCTCTCATTCTTCTCATTCTTTGTCTCTCAAATAAATAAATAAGTAAAACCTTCAAAACCAAATTTATTTTACTTATTTCAAAAAATAAAATAAAATACTGGAATTTCGCATGGGATTGCACTGAATTTACAGATGTAGAGGGAGAAGGAATTAACCCCTTTGTCACTGGGAATCTGAGGGTTAATCCTTAAAACACCAATTCAATCACACAACAAATCCTGCTACGAATATTTTCTTGCCAGGGGATTCCTGGGTGGCTCAGCGGTTTGGCGCCTGCCTTTGGCCCAGGGTGTGATCCTGGAGTCCCGGGATCGAGTCCCGCATCCGGCTCCCTGCATGGAGCCTGCTTCTCTCTCTGCCTGTATCTCTGCCTCTCTCTTTCTCTCTTTATGCTTATTGTAAATAAATAAATAAATAGATAGATAGATAAAATCTTAAAAAAAAAAATTTCTTGCCGACAGCGGGATAAAGATAAGACTGTGCCGGGGCACCTGGTGGCTCAGTGGGTTAAGCATCCCACTCCTGGCTTTGGTTCAAGTCGTGATCTCAGGGTGGTGAGATCGAGCCCTGGGTCAGGTTCTGTGCCGGACACGGAGCCTGCTTGGGATCCTGTCTCCTTTTCCCTCCGTCCCTCCACCCCTCCTCACTGTCTCTCAAAAAAAAAAACAAAAACAAAAACACAAGCCTCTTTAGTGTCTGGTAGTTGAGTCCTACACTCTCAAATTTGGTTTAAAGCCGCGCCACCAGATGAGTTTCCCTTTATTCTCATCCTCAAAGCCTTTCAAACACAGCCCCGCACTCCCCGGATCCCCTGTAACCCTTCGTGCCTCTTGCCAGACAGCCTGCAAGTGGGAGACGTGCTAGCAGAGACTACAGAGACTCAGGGGGCAAAAGGAGAGGATTTCTATGACTAAATAACCTAAGGCGGGAGCCTTGGGTGGCTCAGTGTGTTAGGGGTCTGCCTTGGGCTCAGGTCATGACCTCAGGGTCCACGTCGGGCCCCCTGCTCGGCGGAGAGCCCTCTTCTCCCTGTCCCTCTGCCCCTCCGCCTGCCCTCTGTCTCTCGCTCTCACACAAATAAATGAAATCTTAAAAAAAAAAAGAAAAAGGAAAAAACCTATGGCAACATAGTGTTGTCTCCGCACTCATGGGTCAGAGAACTTTGTGCAGAACAAAGCTACAGATCCTGGGGTTTGAAGCCCCGAGCCACCTTCCTGGCACCCAAACTCCCAACCTGTCTCCGTCTCCAACAGTGTCTCTCACGAATCAGGGCAGTTGGGAGAACTGACAAGCCGTTGCCGGAGGAGAGGAGCTGCCATTAAACTGAACCGTGGTGTGTGTGTGTGTGTGTGTGTGTGTGTGTGTGTGTGTGACACAGAGGCCTCGGGGCCCATGGCCGGGGAGTGGGGAGAGGCTGCACTACAGCCGAGCGGCCACAGCGAGGGAGCAGAGGACCGGGAACAGCGCGGGTCGGGCGGCCACGGGAGGGTAGCAGAGAGCAGGGTCCGGACGACGGACTGGGGCGGACTGGGGCGGCCTGGGGCGGACTGGGAAGGCAGCTGGAGATCCAGAGCTCGGGACAGGGCAAGGGCCTAGGGGGCCCCAGGCGGAAAGTACCGGCCCTCACACCCCTGCTCCGACGGGGGGCACCTGGATGGGAACCGGCCCTCACACCCCTGCTCCAAGGGGGGGCACCTGGATGGCCTGGGCCCTCACACCCCTGCTCCGAGGCGGGGGTGGAGGGGCACCTGGACGGCACCGGCCCTCACACCCTGGGGTCCTCAGCCAGGGGCTATACGTGAATGTGAACGTCCTTGCTCTCCACCACAAGCCAAGGCGGCCACTAGACATCTCACGTCTAACAGGTGAAAAGACTGACCTCAGATAAAGGAAGGGGCGCCCTGGCCCTCGGCCAGTGCAGGGGAGCCCAAGCTCACAGGGCGCTCTCCCCCGCCCCGCACGGCCCGCCCGGCCGACGAGCCAGCACTGGCTCCTAGAGCTTGTGTGACACGCACTCGTCAGGCCGGACATGCAGTCATTCCTGCCCATCGAGCCTCCCCCCACCCCCGCCCCGGGCCAGGCTCACAGGACTGCAAAGCCCCCCAAGGGCGTCGGCCTCCGTTCCTGGCGCAGCGGCAGGCGTGGCGGGGAGCACCGGTCCCCGAGGACCCCTGGGTCGGAGTCTGCTGGCAAACCTCACCAGGTGGGCCCGGCCAGGAGCACTGCAGGCAAGGGTAGCGAGCTCTGGATCTTAGGGCTTACAAAGGCTCTAGGAGCAGACGGGGCCGCGGGGGCCATGCATCAGAACTCGAGGGGAGAGCTTCAGGACCAGAGAGGCTTGCTTGGGGCCCGAGACCCTACGGTCACAGAACATGGCCACACCGTTCGCGCCGTGAGTGACAGTGTTTCATGCATTTATACAGACACTTAGTAAGCACCTACTACGCGCCGGACCCTGTTGTGGCTGATGTCCTTAGGCCTCCCGCAGCGTGCCTTCAGTCTGGGTCGGCGGGGCCTCCTTCCTGGTAGAGCTTCCATCTACGGGCAGAAGAGGCACAGACGACGGGCACTCAAGCCAGAGACGTGTCACCGACATTGTAGCCTGGAGTGACAGGCGCTTGCAGGGCAGCGGGAGGGCCGCTCCTGGGAGGCGATGGCGATGGGGAAGCTGGGACGGGCAACAAGAGCAGACGGGAAGGCTCGGGCTCCAAGGCTTGGGCCTGTGGCCTTCAGGTCACGGGGGACAGAGGCGGAGCCAAGGGCCAGACTGCGCAGGGCTTGCTGAAAAACGCAGTTACGTGTCGCTTTTTTTTTTTTTTTTTAATGTGTCGCTTTTAAAGCCCAACACAGGGCAGCCTGGGTGGCCCAGTGGTTGAGCATCTGCCTTTGGCCCAGGAGGTGACCCCGGGGTCCCGAGTCGAGTTTTGCATCGGGCTCCCTGCGTGGAGTCTGCTTCTCCCTCTGCCTGTGTCTCTGCCTCTCTCTCTGTGTCTCTCATGAATAAATAAATAAAATATTAAAAAAAAAAAAAAAAGCCGAGCACAACGGTATTGTAATGAGCTACGCACACCGTGGACTCTCTCCCGAGCCAGCGGGGTCTCCATGGGGAGACGCGGGCCGCACCGTGTTGTTTCTCAGGACGGCCAGGGTCTGGGCCTCACCGGGCGGCACTTGCCGAGACGCAGACGCAGAATGCACGGAGTATCCGTATTGTCTGTTACGGGGGGCGGTGGCAGTGTTGGGGGGCGGCGGGGGGGACTGGCTTCCTGGGAAGGACCCAGCATTCGGGAGACGCAGCTGAGCCAAGATCCCAGCTGTGCCCGCCTCATGGGCGACCCGAAGGAAGTGACCGCATTTCCAGAGACTCGCTCTTCTCACCTGTAAAACGGGAGTGACGCCACCTGCGAGTCGTAGGTGAAGAGCAAATGACCCGGCGCGTGCGCAGGGGGCCCTCCGCGGACGTCGAAGGAATAATAGAGGCAGGCACGGGTGCGTGGAGGAAAAGCTAAATATACATGTTCCTTCTCTGCAAGGCCTGCTCTTTTGAGTCTGCCTCGCTCCCCCCGCCGCCTGCAGAGAGCCCGGGAGGGCGGAGAGCGGAGGTGGGGCCCCCACGCTCGGCCTCCCATTTAGCCTCCCTTCTCTCTTTTCTATTCAACCAGCCTAGCTCTTCTGAATCACGGCCGCCCCCTGCTCCTCCCCACCCTCCACCCTCCCCTGAAACATAGAATAACTCCACTTTCCTTCTCCCGGGGTCCGCCCTGGAGATGACCCCCAGCGGGTTGCCAAGGAGATGGTCCGAGCAACAGGTGCCACCGAGGAACTGCCTGTGGACCAACCATCCCGGGGTGTCCAGGACTTTTCCAACCGTAGCGCTGGAGGTCCTGGGAGGCACCCCAGTCCTCGGCAAGCCAGGGCGGCTGGTCAGCGTGCCTACCCGCTTCGTCTACGCAGCTTGGAACTGCTGTCTGCACAGCGCGATCCACGCGGGGTGCCGGCGGCGGGGCCCTAACGCGGTGCGAGCGCTCCGGGGGCTGTCTCTACCCGGCCCACGGCATCAGATGAGCCCTACTCCAGGTTGTGGTCCCACATCGGCGGTCCCCGGAAGGGCCAGCCTCCCGAAGCACATGATGGTATCCATCTGTCCATCCATCCATCCATCCGTCCATCCGTCCAGCTGTGTGCTGCCCGAGTCATCGCTCTAACATGCAAACCCGGCACCGACATTTCCCTGCCTGAACCCCGCCAGCAGCTCCTGGGCTGCAGACTCAGGGGTGGTCCCTGGCATGGATTCCTTTCACAACCTAGCGACAAGCGGCCCGGCTGCTTCTTGCTTTCCCGCTGTCTGGCACGCACCCTCTCCCGCTTTGGTTTGGGCCTTCGTCCTTCTCGTCCCTGGCCGACTGCTGGTCATTCCTCAACGTTTCGTGCGGATGTGATGATCTCCGCCCCTCCCGTGACCCTACGGGGCCGTATCTGGAATCGCACCATGGTTATGTACCTCACGGCGCCGCGATTATAGGTTTACACGACGATCTTCCCGACTGTACTGGGAGCTCCTTAAAGGTTAGTTTCAGACTTGCTCATCTCAAGAGCCCGGCACCAGACACTGACATTTTGTTGTAGCATTTTTTAACATTCACTCCTATCGTATGATTCTAAAAAAGCAAACCATTACTGTCAGACCGGTCTTAATTACCAAGTATTTTGCATCCCTGAGTATTATCCTATCCCTGACTTTCACGTATGTCCTCATGGAGAGAATAAGACTCAAACCTGGGGTGGAAATTGGAGATGGGGTTAAGAACATCCACTGGTCATTTTATCTTGTGGCTGAAAAAAAAAATTAAACCTGGGTGTTTACAGATCTTTTTTTTTTTTTTTTAATATAGTATAGATTGGGGCAGCCCGGGGGGCTCAGTGGTTTAGCGCCGCCTTCAGCCCAGGGCGTGATCCTGGAGACCCAGGATCCAGTCCCACGTCGGGCTCCCTGCGTGGAGCCTGCTTCTCCCTCTGCCTGTGTCTCTGCCTCTCTCTCTGTGTCTCTCATGAATAAATAAATAAAATCTTTAAAATATATATATATATATATATATAGTATAGATTGCAACAAAACACCTGATTTCAAGTATCATCGTGCATTGCACATAAAAAACCCTGCAGCTACAGGTAAAGGAAGAGGGTTCCATTCCTGACCATGTGATCTTTCGTGTCCTTATATCCAAGCATGTACGCCCACCAGCTGTGACTACACCATGACGGCGCTCTTGCTTCATCCTGTCTATACGGACAAATGGACCCGAATGCCCTTGGTCAGACATCTTCTAGAACGCATCTTTGGGAACTGCCTTAAGAATCATCCTATTAGTCAACTTGTAAGTCATTCACTACTAGTTCACAGCCAAATCCCGCTTCTGTATTACCCAACATGAGCCACCATGTACCCAACACAAGCCACCACATACCCAACACAAGCCACCATGTACCCAACACAAGCCACCACGTACCCAACACGAGCCACCACATACCCAACATGAGCCACCACGTACCCAACATGAGCCACCACATACCTAACACGAGCCACCACGTACCCAACACGAGTCACCACGTACTCAACACGAGCCACCACGTACCTAACACGAGCCACCACGTACCCAACACGAGCCACCACGTACCCAACACGAGCCACCACGTACCCAACACGAGCCACCACGTACTCAGCAAGAGCCACCACATACCCAACACGAGCCACCACGTACCCAACATGAGCCACCACGTACCTAACACGAGCCACAACATACCCAACACAAGTTACCACGTACTCAACATGAGCCACCACGTACCCAACACGCCTCAGATCCTACGGACGCTCGGCTATTTTCAAATATCAAATATTTTTTTGAATATCAAATATTCAAAAATCAAATCAATATCAAAATCAAAAGCCATCCTCAAAGGATGAAGATTTTCTACCCCCGCCCGAAGATCCATGCAGAGGGATGTTGGCAAGCTCTCAACCCCATTCCAAGGAGAACAAACATGCATGTTGGACAAGTGGCCGAAAAGATGTGGACCTGTGTATTAGAATAATTCAACTTATTTTGGACATTTCAGATCTACTTGAATCCGTACATACCTGCAGCGAGCAGGCCCAGGAAATGCGGCTGGCTGCGTACACGTCCGTACTTCTGGAGGAACGCGGTTCATCAAGCCTGTGAGCTTGTAAATACACTATTTCAGCCAAATCCAGTAGAATTAACTGGGAATCTACTATGTTTCAGCTCCCACGCTAGGCTCTGGGAATCAGAAGCTTTGTGAACTATCACTCCTCCCCTCAAAGAGCCTGCAGCGAAGGGGGCCACGCAGATGAGGCCCTGCAGCTCCGCGAGAGAGGCTGCCCAGGCCAGGGGTGCGGGCATTCCTCGGGGCCGCAGCGCCCGGCGAGGGGTGAACACCCCTGCCGAGAAAACTTCTCAGAGGCAGCGGCACCTAATCAGGTTGGGGAGATAAACACAAGCACCGGTTTCATTGGAATTAATGAGATGGGCGATCCAGGCATAGGAAATGGCACATGTGAAGACACGGGGGCATGACGCAACACCGCGCGTTTGGGAAATGACGAGCCACCCCATACTGCTGGACGCGAGGGGGAGGACACGGGACTCGTGCTGGGGAGGCTGCGGGCACCCAAGGAACCAGAAATGTGCCTTTTTCTTTGCAGATGATTATGTGTGCCCACTGTCTTTCCAAAAAACATCGACCGGCCTGTCGCTGAAGCAATAGCGGCACACGCTGGTATTGCGGGATTTTATGTTTGCCTGAATTTACCGCAAAAAAACGGTCCCCAGTCTCAGCGCATGTCCGTTCCACCCCCCGATGACTCGGAGCTGGTGTGCGACCCCCTCGGTGCTCCCCCGGTCCCGCTGCCTCCCCCCTGCCCGGCCTCCTCCCGGATCCGTCTTCGTCCTCCTCCAATCCCTCAGGTCGGCCCTCCTGCAGGACAGAGGCCCCGATGACCTCCTCCCTAACAGGCCTTCTGGCAAATTCCTGGAGCTCACCACGTGGGCTCCGGGGTAGGACGAACCTGGATCTGAACCTGGGACCTCCCAGCCGTGCTTCTGTGTCCTCGGGCCATTTGCTCCACCTGCGGCTCAGAGACGATCATACCTGCCTGCATGGCGGGTGTCATGCACGCAGCCCTGAAGGCTCGGGAGTGCCCAAGGGAGCACGGACTGGAAAGAACTCCATGTCGCCCCGTGGGCCTCGAACAGCTACTGTTCATCCTAAATACAAATCGCCGAGCGGTTCTCACGCCTGAGGGGTCACGTATACACGCAAGGTGGCTTCATGGGCATGTGCTCACCTGGACCTTACCTGCCGTTCTGATATCTTGGGCAGTTGGGGCTGCTGGACAAAGCCAACACCTACAATGTCCTCCACCCGCCCCCATCCCCGGCCTAGGTGAGGGTGAGGGGGTGGAATTCAGCATGTCGGGGAAGGAAAAGGATGCTTTTATTTTCAGTTTGGTTCTTTCTATAGTTCGATCATTTTCACCGCACAAATACATTGATGTGTTTAAAGCATCGGTGGGTTTTCCGGGCAGGGAGATTTGGGGTTTTCTTTTGTTGGTTGTATTTGTTTGCTTTTTATTCCACACCACCGTTAACTAAGCAAACAAACCCCCTAAACTCATAATATGCTCTCAGGAAACCCAGTATTTTAGAGGTCATCCCAGTCAGGTTTAGTTAGGATTTTAGGAAAGGGTTGATCAGAAGGTAGTGTTGGGTGACAGGAGGCACCCAGAGTGGGGAAGGGGGCTCAGTCTGTTCGGTGTCTGTCTTCAGCTCAGGTCACGATCCCGGGGTCCTGGAATCAAGTCCTGCATGGGGCTCTCTGTTCAGCGGGGAGCCTGCTTCTCCTTCTGCTCCTTACCCTGCTTATGCTCTCTCTCTTTCTCTTGGTTTCTCTCTCAAATAAATAGATAAAATCTTCAAAAAGGAAAAGAAAAGAAAGAAAGTAGTGTTTGCAGAAACGGGAATGAGCACAAGCTTTGCACTCAAGTGGACCTTACATAGCAGACTTGGGCCCACTGCGAACAAATGACATCAGCTCGTTAAACCTCGGTTTCCTCGCATTTGTGGGACGGCTGACACTTCCAACCTAACCCGCTCCTCAGCGAGATGACTCGCATGCACAGCACCCAGGGCAAAACGAAAACGTGCAAACAATGGGTGCTGCAACGGTACCTGTGATCATTTTTATTACACGTGTGTTGCTGTCCTAGTTGCAGGCTCAGAGCAGATGAGAATGAAGATGCCGGTTCAAATTGACAATTAAATTGGGGTTGGTATTAGGATGAATAGTTAGAGTCTGTAATAGATTAGGGTTAGGATTGGAATTAGAATTCAATTAAGGTTAGAATTAAAATGCACACAGAGGTGATTATTAAGGATGGGGTTAATTAAAACCGGATAATGGAAGAAGGAAGCGGTATGAGGTGTACTGGTTTAGTTGGGTGGAAAATTAAAGAGAAACGCGATGTGGAAACCCACGCAGAATTGACTGATAAAGGAAAAGTCATAGAGACAAGGAGGATTAGCGTCCAGAACAGAACTGAGCCGGGTCTTGGGGGTGGGGGGGGCTGTTCCCTACAGGTGTGGTCATCGCCCTTCCGGATGAATAATCCCCAGGATTCACCCCATTTGGCTGAGGCCCCCTCCCATTCCGACAGGAGCAGGACCGGCATGGGGAAAGGAATGCCGAGGGCCCACACAGCTGCGTCTAGCCCGGCACCAGTGCCAGCGCCACATTCCACACCCCCAGCTCCCCAGGCTGTTGCTGAGTGGACAGGAGCATCCAGGAGCCAATGCCTGCCTTCTCACCACCCTCCCTCTCTGCACCCTCCCCCTGCACCCCACCCCGTCTCCACTATGGCCACCAGCTCTTTTATCCCACAGACAACCTACTCCACGCTCTGCGCAAGCCTCTTGGAAATGCACATTGTGTGTGCCACAGCATTTGAGAGTGCAAAGTAACCATAGAGATCACAATCCAACATGGATACTTTTATTTCACCTAGTTACGTGATGGGGATAATCCTTGTAGGTCAGTCCTGCTTTGCAAACTCTGCTCCTAGTGAACAGGAGTGAGATGCCGGGCGTGCACATGTGTACAAAGGGCATTAGGATGGTTACAGGCCTGGAGTCGTTCCCCACGAGACAGCCACAGCTGCAGGAGAAACTGCCCTTTCACCCAGGGACTCGCAGGAGTGTGCACCTCCTCAATGTGTGCACGGCTTGGAAGTGCTGGTGGGGCATCCCCTTGTGCCTCCTGCCTCCTGCCTCTTGCCCCGAGGGGACTATCTATCTATGGCTTCCCTATCTGAGGCGGGTAAGCCCCTAAGTGTGCACCTGTGGGAGCATGGGGAAGTCACTTAGCTTCTCCGAGCCTCATCTTCCTCGTCCGTCCACCAAGGGCCATTGGTTAGGTAATCTTGAAGGTTGCTTATGACTCTAATACTCTTTCATTCTATGATTCTAAAAGCCAGTGTCTGCTTCCTATTCCCAAGGCCTAAAGTGCTGCCAAACTGATGCTGATGATGCAGAAAAGGGAAAAGGAGCCAGTAGGAAAAGAGCATTCCAGAGTCTCATTTGCTAGCTCTTAATACTCTCTCTCCCAAACAGCTCTCCCCTCTCCTCCCACCCTGGTCCTCCTGGAGCAGCCACGCCCCAGCAGTTACAGTAGAGGGTGGGGCCAGGCCAGCAGTGGTTAGAGAATTAAGGAGGACAGGCCGGAGGGGCTCAGGGCAGAGCAGCAGATGGAAAAGATGATTAGTTAGAGGAGCTTGGGACCTAATCCCCTATCCTGCTGTCCCATCCCACCCGTCCCTCTCGCGACACTAACCTGTCCTCCCTTAAGCCCACTCAGATGATCTCTAAGGCTTCTTCTACCTCCAAAGATAATGCTCTTTAGCCATCAAGACCCTTTAACAAGGAGAGCCGGATCCTTCCCCTCTGAAGCCCCATCCTCTCTGAAAACACACCTACTCCTTCTTTTCCTCTGTTCCCCTAAACTCATGCCAACCTGGTCCCACCACGCTCAGAAGGTCCCATCTTCCCTTCTGGCCTCTCCTGTCTCTTGCATCCTCGTCTGCACAAGCCTCAACCACATTCCTCCCTCCATTTTAGTGTCTCAGAGATGTTAAGACGCCTCCCCAGGGAGAACGCTTTGGAGGCACTGAAATACGGGAAAGCAAGTAAGTCGGACAGCCCAAGGTAGCCAAAAACTTCTGCAAGTAACTCTAAAGAACTACCCAGACTCTCAGGAAACAGGCAAGAGGCAGGCAGGTCTCTTCTCCCAGAGAGCAGGACGGATTCTAGAAACAGAGAAGCAGTGGGGACCATTCTGACCATCATGAAGGAGCCTCCCAGGGGATATTCATAGGCCTCTCCGCCAGTGACTAACAGTGATACAGAGCTTTCCCCACATCCTCGGCCTTGAACTAAGGCCGTCACAGAGGGCCCAGAAGGCCCGTCGGAGAGGGGGGATATTGCCCAAACACTAAGGATTTGCACGGTGAGGCAGTCAGCAGCGCAGAAAGGGAAGGACTTTTGATGCAACCTTAGCTTTTGGGTGCACATTCCTAAATCTGAGACTCTCTGAATCAAAGAATTTTATTTTTATTTTATTTTTTTTTAAAGAGTTCATTTATTTATTCATGAGAGACACAGAAAGAGAGAGGCAGAGACCCAGGCAGAGGGAGAAGCAGGCTCCATGCAGGGAGCCTGATGCGGGACATGATCCTGGGTCTCCAGGCCCTGGGCCAAAGGCGGCTCTAAACCGCTGACCCACCTGGGCTACCCTGAGTCAAAGAATTTTAGATAGTTAAGAGAGATGAGGATTCTTCACCAACATTTGGTCCAACTCCTGATTCTACAGGTGCCGCTGAAGTGATGGGGTGTTAACTGCCCTCCCAAGGTTACACGGATACTTGATAGTAGAAAACTGGCAAGTGGTGGTTAGGACATGGGGCAATAGGATGGGGAGAGGAGAGGGAGGGCCAAGGCCCCGCCTCTCTCCTCCATCCTGTACCTGGCCTTAGGGGCAGAGGCCCAGCTGGTAAAGAAGGCATCTTCCCCGAGAGCCTGCAGCGGGGACCCTTCACCGGAAAACCTGTTCTCAAAATTTAAGAAAGAACAAGGTCCTCTGAAAGATGAAGGAGGAGACCATCGATATGGGGGGGAGGATCAAGGAGGCCAACTGGAGGGTTGTTCTGCGGGCGGCCTGGTGGGGCAGGAGCCTGAAGGGGAGCCAGGTGATGGATGGGATGGAAGAGGGATGAGGGATGAGGGATGGAGGGATGGAGGGAGGTGTGGGTTCCCCTGGCCTGCGGGTCCGCAGGCCAGTTGCTGCTGGACAGACAGGGGCTCGGGGCCAGGATGCCTGTGTCAGGGGAAGGGCACAGCCGAGCTGTTGGGGCGCACTGGGGGGCGCATGGGGGCGCGCACAGGGGCACGCACTGGGGGACGCAAGGGGGCGCATGGGGGGGCGCACTGGAGGACGCACTCGGGGGCGCACGGGTGGCACTCGGGGGCACTGAGGGACGCACTGGGAGACAAACCGGGGGGCGCCCTGAGGGGCGCAGTCGGGGGCGCACGGGGAGGGGGGCGCACCGGGGGGGTGCACGGGGGGCGCACTGAGGGACGCACGGGGGCGCATGGGGGGGCGCACTCGGGGGCGCACCGGGGGGCGCACAGGGGGCACTCGGGAGCGCACTGAGGGACGCACCGGGGTGGGCACTCAGGGACGCACTGAGGGGCGCACTGGGGGACGCACCGGGGGGCGCACCGGGAGGTGCACGGGGGGCACACCGGGAGGCGCACTGGGGGACGCACGGGGGGCGCACTGGGGGCGCGCTTGGGGCGCGGGGCCGGTGGGCGCGCCCCTGCCCGGGCCTGCAGTGGCCGCTCCCGCCAGCTGGCCCCAGGCCCTGCCCGGCGCCCCCTCCGCCCCAGCCGACAGGGGTGCGCGCGGCCCCGCCGCCCAGCCAGCTCGCTCCCTCGGCCCCGCACCCGCGCCCGGCTGGCGGGGCTCCCGGGGGAGAAGGCGGAAGGCACCACGAGGGCGCAGGGGGGGTGGAGGGAGGCGGGGGGCGGGGAATGCGGCAGCGGGGCCCCCCCGCGCCCGGCCCAGCCCCCCGCCGCCCCCCCTCCGCCCGCAGCCGAATGGTTTGCTCCGAGCGCCCTATTTAATCCCCGCGACTGCAGCAGCGCCGGCTCCCTCCCGGTCCCCGCCTCGGCCCCGGGCTCCGACGCGGCTCGGGGCGCCCACCGGTCCGCGCCGCCGCCCGCCGCCCGCCCGCGCCCCGCGCCCCGGGGACCCAGGCCCGCCCGGCGCCGCGGGAGGCTCGGCCGCGCCATGGGGGCCCGCCCCGCCCTGCCGCTGCTGCTGCTGCTGCTCGCCTGCCGCGGGGCGCCCGGGGGGGCCAACCTCTCCCAGGACGGTGAGTGCGGGCGGGGCGGGGGCGCGCGCTTTGTCTGCGCGGGGGCGGCGGGGGCGGCCCTCGGAGGGCGGGGGCGGGGGCGGCCGTGCACCTGCTCCGCGCCTGGCTGCGCGCGCGGCTGCCGGGCCGGGGGCTCGGGGGGGCTCCGGGAGCTCGGGGGGGCTCGGGGGGCTCGGGGGGCTCGGGCCCGGGGGTCCCGTGTGCGCGTGTCTGGCTGCGCGCGTCGGTGCCGCCGTCTGCCTCTGCGTTTCTGTGTCAGCATCCGTGTGTGTCTGTGTCCGTGTGCGCTGGGGGCGGAGTGAGATCCGGCGGAGTCAGGGCGTGTGTCGGGGTTTGTGGATGTGTCTGGAGGGCTCGCAGAGTCCGTGCACCCCCGAACCTGCTGTGTGCAAACACCGCCGCGCCCCCGCCCGCCCCCACCCACCCCCACCCACCCGCGGCGCAGCTCCGGGAAGGGGGCCTGGGTGAGGCCGCCGAGGGGGGCGTGGGCAAGGAAGGGGTGGGGGCTCCTCCTTGGAGCAAAACAACAACACCGGGCGGGGAGGTGGCGGCGGCCGGGATGGCGGTCCCCGTGGCGGTGGCAGCAGCTGGGAGAAGCAGCCCAGACAGGAGCGGAGGAGGTGGGGGAAGGCTGGGCAGAAGGAAGGACCAAGACGTTTGGGGAGGAGGATGCCCGGAGAAAACCCAAAGCTGCCCGGGGCTAAGCACTGATTTTGCCACATTGGAGGGGAGGGGAGCGGTAGGTGGCCTGAGCCCCTTGGCCCCAGGTGGGAACTCAAGCCTCCCTGGGTTTGTAAGGGTGAGACACAAGGAAGACAGTGGCGGGGGGGGGCAGGGAGGCGGGGCCAGGGTGAGGGGACTTGGGGAAGGGCCCCTCCCGCCCCGGCCCTGGCTATGTAGGTCAGCGCAGCCGTGGGGGCCCCTCGGCTTCCTTACAGCCCCGCTGCAGGTTCATGGGGCGGCAGGGGACAGTTTGTAGGGAGCCCAGGAAGGGAGCCGTGGCTCAGAGCCTCAGGTCTCCCGAGGAGGGAGGGCAGGCCTGGAGGGACTAACGGAATGCATCCTCTGGTCTCCTCTCCCCAGTCGCCCAGTGGGAGGAGGGCCTGGCTGCGGTAGGGGGAGAGGTAGGGGGAGAGGTAGGGCGAGAGGGGGCCGGGACCTCTGCGGAGCAAAGGGATGTGGAGAGTGAGGGGGAGGGTGGTGGCTATGCCCGGACAGATGCCAACCAGAAACAGAAAGAACCGCAGGGGAGGAGAAGGGGGAGGCGGCTCCTGGGCTATGGACCCAGTGGCCAGCAGGGATGGGCACGGGGCCAGGGCGGGGCGGGGGTGGAGAGGGGAGGGGTGAAACTGGGGAGGATGATGTAAAGAATTTCATCTGAAGAAAACAGGCTACGAGCCAGGGAGCCAGGGTGCCGGAGGAATAAGTGCTCCATCTCCTCTGACCTGCCCCCCAGCCCTGTCCCCATCATGATGGAGGAGCGTCAGCCTGTAGGACGACACCGGGGATCCCCACCCCTACAGCCTACAGCCAGCTGGCTGACCTCACCCTGTGCCCATCAACACCCCTAAGGGAGTCCCTGCTGGAGTCTCCACAGACACAGCAGCCCCTCCCCGCCGTGGAATCCCCCTTCCCCAGAGGACTAGGCTCATTCGAGGAGGGGAGGGGAGTCCCAAGGGCTGGCTGGGTGTGAGGCAAGGACAGGCTGCCGCTGTGTGGGCCTCGACCGGGCCTTGACTCTCGGCTGGCCGCAGCCCTGGGCCATCTCATCCCGCCAGGTGTGCTCGACACAGCCAGTGTGACCCACCCCGCACCTGTTTGGCAGTGCAGACTGCCACCCCGGGCTGGGACCTGCACAGAGGGAGGTCACCCCGCGAGCCGGAGCGCTTCAGCTCGAGGACAGACCACTGAAGAACGGACTAAAGCCCTGTGCTAGCCAAGTCTCCCCTCCCCAGATGCAGTACTCCGTCTAGGCCCTCCCTCCACTTGGGGGGGCCCCCCGGCCCTCACCCCGGGGTGTAGTAAGGCTGAAACCCTCCGTTGTCATATCTCCAAGCACTGGGGGGAAGGCTTGCGGGGCACTGACTTTGGGGAATCGGGAGTTTCCAGAGGAGATTCGGCAAGTCAGGGATGGGGAGGGAGGCCCGCTCCCGAGCAAGAGTCCGAGGAGGCCTCGTTTTCCTTGGAGAGCATCGTCGGTCGGGGTGGCGGACATCCGTCTGTGCGCAGCGTCCCGGGTCTTACCGCTGTACGGGCTGCACGGCCACATGCAGGCTTTACCTCGCCTAATTGTGCCTCTTGGTTTCTGGACCCATGAAGGCGAGCTCTGAGGTGGGAGGCAGTAGCAGAGATCTGATGCTCAGGGCGTGGACGGCCATCCTGACCAGGGGCCCAGGCAGGGAGCTAGGCAGCCCGCGGCCCGCCCCATAGTGTGCGCCAGGGCAAGGGGCTGCGGTGTGAAAGTGGGGGGACAGCGCTCCCCAGGGCCCTGATGCCCGCGTGCTCCGGGGTGTGTGGTACAGTGGCTACCTCCGTGCGGAAGGAAGGAAACCACCCCCTGCGCGGCTGGGGTGGGCAGCTTTTGTAGGGTTCGTGAGGCCGAACAGGCGCTGAGACGCCGGCGGGCATCCCCAGGGTCAACCCTAGGGTCGGCAGACTGGAGGCTGCGAGCTTGCTGTGGGCCGTGCTGCTGTCCGGTGAGCGCGTGGCCATTCAACACGCTGAGCCACCTTCCTGGGGTCCCCCTTCCCCAGGTTCTTCCCAGCCCGTGAGCTCACCGAGTATCCCGGCCTGGCGGACAGCCTGACGGCTTCGGCTGGTGGCCCTTTAACCTTGCGCCGCCCCACACATGACTGTCGTTCCCTTCCCAGTGACCTTCTGTCCACCACTGTCCATTCTCCAGCCCCCTGGCCAGGTGCCCAGTGTAGGGCTCACGCCCAGTGCGCCGGAGAAGTCCAGAGAGCACTGGCTCCACGGCTGCCCACGGGCCTGCCTGGCTCACCTGCTCCGTCCTGAGCTCTCCTGGGGTGCCCTCAGGGAGGGCGTGCGTTCCCTGGCTCCAGAGGGGGCTTCCCGGGCTTCCCTGGCTCCGGGGGAGGTTCCCTGACTCCAGGGGAGGGGTCCCTGGCTCGGAGGAAGCAGTCCCTGGCTTCAGGGGAGGGTTCCCTGGCTCCGGGGTGGTTCCCTGACTCCAGGGGAGGGGTCGTCCCTGGCTCTGAGGGAGGGTTCCCTGGCTTGGAGGAAGGGGTCCCTGGCTTCAGGGGAGGGTTTCCTGGCTCCGGGGTAGGGGTTCCCTGGTTCTGAGGGAGAGATCCCTGGCTCCAGGGATGGTTCCCTGGCTCTGGGGGGTTCCCTGGCTCTGGGGGAGGGGCCCCTGACTCCAGGGGAGGGGTCCCTGACTCAGAGGAAGGGGTCTCTGGCTTCAGGGGAGGGTTCCCTGGCTCCAGGTGGGGGGGCAGTTCCCTGGCTCCGTAGGGGGGTTCCCTGGCTCTGGGACCTCCCCACGGAGGAAGCAGTCTGTGTGACGAGGGGCCCAGGCCACAGCACGTCCACTGGCTCTCCAGAGTCCCAAGATCCCCCTGGGGGGCGGGGGGCGGGGGGACTAAGGCACCACTGCTGCCCAGAGGAGCTTCTTCCAGGACAGTGCTTTGCTCACTTCCATTTTTAAAGCTGAGACATTCCTCTCTCACATAAGCAAAAACTGATGAGAGGAGAATTACTCTTCTGGAAAGGGAGAGGACAGACCTGTGGCTGCTCTGTCACCCTTCTTGCCGCCCTTCCGCCCCACTGCGGGCGATCCCCCCCCCTCCGGGCGCCCCGCTCCCACAGCCTGAGGTCCTCCGCCCCCTGGGACGCCAGTGAGGGAGCCAGCCCGCTGCCCTCAGACGCTCTCTCTCTGTCTCCTTCCTCTTCCAACCGAGGCTGCAGGCCCAAGTCTAATTTCAAGAGTGCCTTGCTGGAAACATTCCCTGTTCACTCGGGGAGTGACTCACAGTTCTGCAGCCATAAAATTCCACAGATGGCATCTTTCGGGTGTTCCGGTCACTCCAAAACAGCAGCCTGCGCGCGGCTGTGCTATCGCCCTGCAAACCCCGAGACTTGGCTTCGGGGCTCCTCGCTGGTGCGACTTTCCTGCAGTCCACAGGACGGGCGGAAGGGAATCAAGAGCTGCTTGTGGCTAAGTTACGGGCTAGGGATAGTATCTGCACCGTTATCACCAGAGAGATGACCCCCCGGAGCAGGGGTAGGGGGAGGAGGCCGGAGCGGGGGGTACTGTGAGTCATCACCTTTGTAGCCTCCTGCTCACTGGTTCTATGGTCCCCGTTTTGTCATCCGCTTCTCAGAGATGGAATGTCACCTAAGGCTGGTCCCCTAGGTTCCAGGCTCTCCCCGAAGGCAGCTGGTGGCCTGGGTTACCTCCGTGCTGACCACGAATGAAAAAAAAAACAAAAAAACAAACAAACAAAAAAAAACAAAAGAAAAACCCAGAGCATTAGGAAGTTTGGGTGATCATATCTTCTCCTTTTCATCTTTCGTGTTAAAATTTAACATTTCCCGTTTAACGCCTGGCTATAGGCCCATATACTGGAACATTCTGTTTCCTGGATGAGGTCATGTCCTGGAGGTCTCTCCATAAACTCTGAGAACGGCAGTCCCCACGGGAATGCTTATAGGGGATAGAGAGAAATAAAGCCTCCGAAAGGGAGCCTGGAGAGTCAAACCATCAGATAAGGATTCAGGTCACTGAAAACGCAGTCAAATTAAGAATAAATAAGTCCCATGCAACTGTACAATGGAGAAGAATAAGTCTCTGGGGCCAACGACTTGCCTCTTCCTCTGGGGTTGGCAGTAGTGTGGATTCTTTATGAAGTCAGAACCAGCTGGTGTTCGGGGTTCCTAACCCCCCAGCCCAGTCCTGCTGTAACAAGCAGACCCACCCCTTCTAGTACCGGGCAGCCGAGCTTTCAAGAGTCTCGAACACAAGAAGCTGTTGAGGTTTTGGCAAAATAGAGGCTTAGTAAAGCCACGCATCTATTCTTCACTGCAGCAACAAGTACTAGAGAGAGGGAGAGAGAACGGTGTGTCCTTTTACCAAAATTTCTCTAAGTGTAAAGAGACTGACCAGATGTCCCAA
This sequence comes from Vulpes lagopus, assembly GCF_018345385.1. Lineage (NCBI taxonomy): Eukaryota > Metazoa > Chordata > Mammalia > Carnivora > Canidae > Vulpes > Vulpes lagopus. The sequence goes on from NC_054834.1 coordinate 26,441,704, forward strand.
CTAAGAGGCGTGATCCACTCCTCTCTCCCACACGCCCTGAAGACGGCACTACTCACGCCCATCCGGGGTCCCTCAGGGCACCGTGACCCTGAAAGACAGATGACGGATGAGAAACCCCACGGCTGTCCACGCCCCAGCGTCTCTGAGGGGACACAGGCCCCGTGGCCTCATTTCCCTCATTAGGAGATGCTTTAATCCATGACTGACTTAGCAATTAAAGCCCCCTCCACTGCCACGGACACCTAGGTAATTGTCGCTAATTACTGAGGCTGCTTGCGGCGGTTAACTCGGTCGGCGGGTGGGCCTCACTTCTTGTAGGATCTTGGGCGTACAGGTGGCAAGTGCGAACAAAGTGCTTCCCGGAGGCCCTTGAGAGCAAGTGAGGGGCACAGGGCGATGCTAGCGGTGGCCCCATGTCTCCCATGTCTGTGGGTTCAGTGCGAGTCTGAGCCCCTGCCCGGGAAGGGAAGCGGGAGCGCTGAGCTCTCCATGGTGCTAGCCCCCACCTGCCTCTGAGGCTGCTCCTGCTGCTCTCCGTGGTCCTGCCCTCCCTCCAGCCTCCCAACCCTCCACCCCTCCTACGCGCATCCTCGCCCCCCCCACACACACACCCACCACAGACACGCAGGGTCTTGGCCACGAGCCCCGATCCGCTCCACCAGGACGAGGGGCACAGACCTTGAGATAGGGACACGAGAGGTCCTCACGGCTGTCTAAACAACCGCAGCAAGGGCACAGGACGAGCAAGCGACACCGAGGTTGAGCAGATGTAGGGGAATAGGGCCTATGGTGACCTCACGTGGCCTCCGGAGAACTGGGTGTCTTGCCATATCCCAGAGCCGTAAACTCAAAACAGAACCACAACACAGTCATGGTTCAGGCTGAGACGCTGTTGCTCACATAGGGCAAGTACCACACCAACACTGCGAATGTGCAATGCAAAGCGCGCTGTTCCTGGTTTCGGAAGGCCCCTCCCCATGCCACTATGAGCCTGACGGCTGGCCGGCTCAAACTGTCCTGTCACGGTGCTTACTTCCCCTTTCCCTCGACCTTAGCAGTAAATACAAAGACAACACGTACGGATGATGGGTCACCTGAGCCGATAATGGAGGAACTTCACGTACGAGGGGCACAGAAACCAAGTACTAACACCCTGACTCCGGTCCCCCATCTTTCCCACCACCTTGTACAGAACTAAATACGAGCATCTCATCCTAGAGCCCAAGTCCTTGGCCACGTCTCAGGAGAGACGTATCTTTAAAGTGGACTCTGCTACTCTTTTGGGGTATCTGCCAATGCCAATGACGTCAAATGCGGCAAGGAGCCGAGAATGCTCAGCCCCTGCCAGTCTGAGACTAGACAGCCTGTTCCTCCCGTCACATCAGAACTGCACGAGCTCATCTTCCCCTAAATGCTGCTTCCCCCCCCTCCCCATTATCAGTTGCTTGGTACTAGTTCCTAGAATAGCGAACGCCGGCGAGTGACCTACAGCAGAACCCAGCCGGGGAGGCAGGCTCCCAGGATGGATTTCCAGGGCCCCTCTTCCATCTCCTCATGGGAAACAAGGAGAAACTTCATTCCTCAAGGACGGGTAATGGAAGTGATTTATCTCCATGAGCGAGCCTTCAGGAAGGCAGAATTTGGGTTACAGTAACAGCTGGAGTATCTCCTATCCACCCGTCCCCCTGAGCCCCCCTGTTCTCATGAACAGCGGACATATTGCAGAAGGGATTCTAATGCGGAGCTTCCAGTAATTTTTTTTTTCTTCCCAAAACGTGCACCATTTCTTCTATGTAACTTCTTCCCTCTGGGATTCCTTAACCCTCTCTGTCTCCTGGAGATCTCCAGGAGAATGATAGGAACGCTAAATAATATAAAGAACTAAAATGCAGTCGTCTCTAAGGATTTATTTTTCCTTACCCCCGGCCAGACCTGCACTAATTGTGTATTGATTGCTAATTATAAGCACCTTTGGCTCATTTACTTCCTGTTCAGGGTCGGGAAGGTCAGATGCATCACCTTGCCCTAGGGATAAAAAGAACAGGGAGTGAAGGCTGCTATCTCCACCACTCATCTCCGAGCCAACCACTACTTAGCTCTGCACTTGCTTCATATAATCCCAGATATTAGCAGGGCCGACTGGAGATCCCGAACCCCCAGTACCGGGTTTCATCGTGAATATGCAAATCCTGGCTTCCAACATTGATTTGTCTTCTGTTGCCCTGATTCTTTGCTTCCGGTCCTGATTCTAGAGTTCCAGCCAAAAGGTCCAGAGGGTGAACTGGTTTCTTGAGTCTCTGACTTAAATACCTGCTACTTCTTAGAAACCCGGCAGCAAGACTTTAGCAAATACATTGAAGACAAGTAACCTGAGACTTAGCACAGCTTGGGTCAAGCTCTCAAGAGCCTAGAGCCAAGTCCTTTCCTTATTATGGATCGAGGGGCCAGTTTTACCATCTGCTCCTAATAATTTGTCCCTCAGTGGATGCAAAAATGACAGCAGGACAGTTGTACTCATTCCTACTCTTATTCTAATTCCTAAGGATGACATCTTTCCAAACACATATTATATGTTTTCTCCTCCCATCTCTGTCCCATCATCTCAGACAAATATAAAAACCACCACCACTAAGCGCCCAGGCTGCACATATTCCCATTTATCCTCAACTGCTGCTTCATGCCAACCCTCTTCTGGTCTCCAAGCCCTGGAGTCCAGTGTCAGTGACAGATGGCCTGAGCCTCAGCCCTTGGGAGGGGAGAGGGTTCTGGCCCTCTCCTGGGGAGTCTGAGCAGAAGAGAGAGCCTAAATTCTGCTTTGGGGAAGAATCTCTGAGTTTGAGCCATATGGTTTTCTGGAAGTAAGGGGTTCTGACTAATAATGGGCTGGGGAGAAGAAGGGCCCTGTATCTGGGTCATAGGAAAAGCTGTATGTTTATGTCAGGAGAAAAAAAAAGAAAGAAAGAAAATAAAAACAGAGAGGCGAATAGTGAATAGCGTAGTGTGTCATGTGTGTTAAGGGACACACGCTGAACGAGAGAAGAAGGGGAACTAGGCTGGAATACAGATGCACCACGGGGAACCAAAATGGGGTGTCTGCCCTTGTCAGAGAGGATACCCAGCGCGGGTCTCAGGGAGGAACAGGAGATCTGGAGGTCCTGCTGTGCCGACCGCCAAATCCGTAGGCTCGGAAGACGTTGTCTGTTGCACAGAAGCGTGGGGGTCCCCTCTGGAGGGCTCCGAGTAAGGCTAACTGAATAAGGTGCCACCCTCTGGAAAATAGAATTTTTTTTCTTTTTTTAAGAGAGAAAAGTGAAGGGAAGAGACTAAATCTGTTAGGACTGCGGGAGGGGGCCCGGAGCGGCGTGGGTGTGCAGAGCGGAACACATCTGTCTTCATGTAATGCTCTCTCCACTGCCCTGAACCTGCCATCCACACCTTGACTCCGATCACCCAGTGAAGGGAAACAGTGAAAACAAGTCTGTAAAATCAGAGCCAGCAGAGATGAATGCGTTCTCGCCTGACTTCTAACAGATTAAACTTTTTTCCCCCAGGCATGGCTACCCCCCGCGCCCCCCCGCCCCCGCCTGCCACCAAGCGGTCAGGGCTGAGAGATGAGACAGGGAGTCCCCCACCCCGTGCACCGACGCAGGCATCAAGGCCCCACAGCACCGACTGAGGATTGGGGCATCAGGGGACCCGTCTTCATCCCCAACCTCCCCCTCCCAGCCCCGGGCGACTTTGCGGGCCCCAGTCCCTCCTCTGCCATATGCACGCTGTCCAGGGGGCGAGCAGCCCCCTGCGTTCGCAGCCTCTGTTGTTTCCTTTCCCAAGTATGTTCTAAGGTGGGAGGGCTCTCCGCAGCTCGGTTGCATCCGTGTGAGAGCGCAGCAAGGTAAATTTGGGGAAGGGGTGGGAAGTGTCTGCACTGGGTGCGGGGGGAGGCCTGAGAGTTCAGACCAAGTCAGGCTCCCCGAAGGCCTGGCCCGATTTATGGGTGTGTGAGCGCGTGGGAAGCAAGCGAGGAGGTGGCGTGAACGGACACTCCTCGGGTGGTCCAGTGGCCCGGCACTACCATCAAGGAGGGGGCCCGCACCCGGCCTCACCTGCTTACCTGAGACCCGGCAGGTGCCTCGGCCCCTGCACAGACCCAGCCGCTCTGGCTTTCGTGGCAATCCTCCCCCCCTCCGGAGCCAACCTCTGCACTCTGCCTCACGCCCTCCAGCCGCTCAGCCCAGAACACTCCATACGTGCTTGTGCACAGCACACCCGGGCCTGGAAGCAATGAGCTAAAGCTGGGGAAGGGGCGCTCTGGGGTCCCGATCCCCTTCCCCTTTGTGTCCCAACTGCAGTTCCCGCTAGGACGCAGTATTGGCTGCAGAGGGGCTTGTTTTTGTTGGGGGCCAGCCCAGGGCTCCCTCCCAGCGCTAATGCACCGAGAACACTGACTCAATAGCAAATCAAAGCAACAGCTGTCCCCACCTCCTTCTCTGCCACCCACTTCCTAGTCCCTGCTCCTCGGAATCTTAACGAAGTCTCTGAGGGGCCCCTCAGCCTACCACGAGCCCACTTCTGCCTCCAGAGTTTTCTCTCTCCTGAGCTCAAGAATAGGACATGCTCCTGTGCTCCTTCTCCTCCTGTAGCATCCCCCCACCCCCAGTCCAGCAGCCTGCGCCTCCCCACCGCCAGCGGCCAGCACACACGTGCACACACACAGCCTGTCCTCACTCAGCCCCTTTCACATCTGAGGGCACGAGCGCCTTCTGCCCCTCGGGTCCTCTCCGGGGAGACCTGCAGCAGCCGGGGGGGCCCGGCGTCTGTACAGGTGCCGCCCATCACGGCTGCAGGAGCTCATACCCTACCTCACTCTGCCTCTCACCTACCTGGCATGTAGGGGCCTTACCTTCCATGAGGTCTCCTGGGGCTGGGGGGCTCACTACCACACACAGACAGGTGGGGAGCCGACAGGTAGATGTCGCCGAAAGTAAAATCACACTAGCTGGCAGCCTCGCCTCCAAATGCCCTGGCCCACAGGCTGCCATCCAACGACAGTAGCCACAGGAGCCGGGCTTCTAACCGCGGGCCCCGCAGACTGCCTGTGTGGCCTCGTTCAAGTTTCTCAACCTCTCTGAGCCCTGGACTTTTCTTCTTCTTTTTTTTTTTTTTTTTTGGATTTTTCTTCTTTAAAATGAGATTTGCACTAGATATTACTTTGGATTCTTGTCCACTCTAAAAGTCTAGGCTTTTTTTTTTTTTTTTAAGATTTTTTAAATTTAGTCATTTGAAAGAGAGAGAGGAGTGGCCCAGGGAGAGGAGGAAGAGTTCTCCCCATGGGGTTGGATCCCAGGACCTGGGGATCATGACCTGAGTCGAAGGCAGATGCTTGACCTGCTGAGCCACCCTGGTGCCCCTCAAAGTCTTTGCTTCTAAGAATGATAGAGGGGGACATATTTGGGGGAGGATTAGGCACAAGAGAAGGAAGAGGGGAATTACTGAATTTTGATAAGAGGGCATCAGAAAGGACATGAACCCACCCTCCATGTGGTAGAATCAAAAAGATCCCAGGATTAACCACCTCTGGCCATTAGGGGTCAGCAGAAAGTGACCAGACTGCTAATGGGTGTCTGGGTTTTAGGAAATACACACAATATATTTATTGGTGACATACTGTAGTTTGATACTTTTCCCTAACGTTTGTGTAAAACAAAATATTTGGAATAAGTAAGTTTTGCTTTTGGTGTTTTGGGGAGTTTTTTTGGTTGTTGGTTTTTTGTTGTTGTTGTTGTTGTTGTTTAGTGAAAAGAGGGTTAACACATAGATAAGCTTTTTGTTTTAACCCCACCCTCACGCCCACCACAGGCGAGCCAGCCAACTAACCCAAAGATTCCCTCCTCCTCATTCAGCCTGGAAAAGCTTAGCCACACACCATTCCAAGCCCAGGAAACAAAAGCCTTTCATTTCCAATGACCTGCTTAGGATGGAAGCAGAAGGCATCTGCCAACGTTCAGTAATAAACCTGTTGGAGCCTGGATCAGCCCCTTCCAAACCCAAATCTCTGGGATTATCTAAGGGTGTAGGATCCCTGGTTCTGTCAATCCAAACCTCTCGGCCACGCTTCACCAAGCTACGGGGGCAAATCGCGGAATACGCACTTGTGTTCATGCAAGTTCCGTTTCCCACCCTATTTACCATCTATTCTCACTTATATCCTGCATGCCTCCTGGGACAGCACAGCAAAGCTGAGAGAGTAGTGCCTTGTGGGCCCGAGAGGCTGCTGGGAGCCAGAGGGAAAGGAGATAAACAAGGCTCCAGGAGGAGAAGCCAGACGGCAACAGAAAGAACGGAGGGAACAAGGAAGGAGCAAGGTCTCGGTGGGTGGAGGGGAGGCCAGGTAAGGGAGGCGGGCTGCTGGAGCGTAACTGAGTCCCCCAGCAAATGTGAGCTGGAGCATGGCTGAGCTGAGCTGGGGCATCCTTTACGTCCTGCAGCCTGTGAGGGGACAGAGGCCCACCCCGGAGGAGGAGCGGCAGAAAGAGCAGAAAATCCACCTGAAAAGACAGGCAATCCCGAATGACGGACGGACTCCACCTTTCCGCCCCCAGCTGCTGTCTGACTGCACTGTGTAGTTCAGAAAGAAGTAGGGAGCTGAGAACTCAGGGGAGGGCAGAGCTAGAAGGGGCTGGAAGGTGGAAGCAGGAGAGGCTTCTCGACACTCAGGCCTTCAGCGCCTTAGATTAGGACGCGACAGGGTGACCCCCGTGGAAGTAACACAATTCCCGGCAGCCCGAGAGCAACTGTGAGAGCATAAAAGGAGTCCTTTTTTGATCAGGGTATTGTGTTCTAAAGTCCCTCGGGTCAAAGTGACTCCCCCCACATCATGCAGTTACCATGTAGGTCAGGACTCACAGGGGCCCGGCCCTCCTTCCCTCCAAGTGCAGAATCAGACATTCACTGTTAAAGAAACTTGTGGCTCTGGGCAAAAAGCAGAGCTCCAGGGCCTGAGTCCTGAAGCTGATTTTGCCGGGCCCGTTCTCTCCCGTGTGTGATCCAAATACACACAAGGATTCACTAGTAGCTCAGGGCAGGGGAAGAACGAGAGCGAGATCACCGGGGCCGGGGAGCCTGGCAAAGGGTGTGGGTAAATGATCCTAAAAGTGGGTCCCTTCAGTATTTTGGGCCACAGCCCCCAGTGTGTTTTTCCCTTGGAGATAACACTCCTCCACCCACCTGTCATGGTAGTCGTGAGGAATACCAAGTAGGCTGGGATGAAGAATATTTTTAACTCTGGAGTTAGAAATGCTGACTCATCATCATCATCATCACCATCACCATCATCATCAACTCCTACTCAGGGAGCTGGTTTTCTCTAGTCAGGGAAGGGAAGCTTCGGACCCAGGCGCCGGCAAGGCCAGCAGTGGCAACAGGGGAGCGTGCTGTCCCTGTCCCACCATCCCACACGGGCACCTGTAATCCTGCTCAGGGCCCTAAGGGCAATGCCCCATAGATTCCCAGAACGGAAAGGCAGGGAAGACGCAAGGCGAGCCATCGGGGCTCATATGGGCACCTTCTCTTAGCCATCCCTCCTAGCATCGCTCAGACAGGAGACATGCTCCATTGCCATTCATTCGAGTCGCTCATTTATTTATTCAATAAATATTTATTGAGCACTTACTACACGTGAGGACACATGTTATGAGCGAAAAAGTGAGTCACAGGTGATACTGTGCTTTCCAGGGCACGCTGGTAGGTCTCCAATTCCCACCTCTGCTACTCTTAATGTGAACAATCAATCGGAAGGACACTGGTGGGTGAAAGGGCTACTTTGTCCTTTACAATGCTACGAGTCCTACAGATCCTGGAAATTCTTGGTAAATAAACCAAGAACTAAGAAGCCCCCAAGGCAAGTGAGAGCAAACAAGACGCTCACTCTGTTTTCAGCCCAGACACTGGAGTCCTATGAAAGCGTAAAGGGATTCTCTTAGTTTTAACTAGACACCTTTTACCACGTGGTTGGCTCAAAAGCCCCACATTGTGAAGCTCTTGGGGGTAAATGAAGCAGCCCCCGGACGTATCAATGAGCCACATGAGGAAATCCAATTAAAGATGACATTCAGTGGGTACAAGCCATCCCATCGCCACCACAAGCCCCCATTCCCAGCGTGCTACACTGGTTACCTTGACCACATGGCAGGTGAGCAGTGTGACCGCTGTCGAGGTGAGCCAGCCCTGGCCAGTGACGCGGGAAGGAATCTTTTCCCCTAGAACTCCTGCACCCCCCCCCCACACACACACGAAATGCACGCTCCTGCAGAGGAAGGCGGGCAGCAGAGATGTGCACAAAGCCTGGGCTCTGCAGTCCGAGGGGTCTCATCGGACACTTGGTGGCTCCATCATGTGGACGAGTTGCTTAACTTTTGTGAGTCTTGGTCAACTCGTGCATAGCACTAGCTATCAGGAGGGCTGTACTGGATAACGATTCTAGGGCACCTAACTTGGATTTTGACACACCCGAGGTGATCAATAAATACGATTCCCACCATATCGTTGCTTCTAGAGCTTCAGCCTCTGGACGGTCTACCCTCTGTCCTGTGTCCTCCTCCCCAGTTTGGTTTGCTCTTTCCAGATGCTGAGCCTATTTCTCACGACAGACGATGCCCAGCGTCTTTGACTCATTTATTAAATATGTATTTATTAAGCCCCTTCTACGTGCAATACACTGCATTAGGGCCCCGTGCAGGATACAGAGGTGAATCAGATGTCAGCCCCTAACTGCAAAATCTTTGTAAGTTAGTGGGGGAAGCCAAACTCCAAACTCGCAGCATAACTTAAGAAAAGTAGATAAAGTGTCGCAACTCGGAGAAGCCAGAAAGGATTTCCATCTGGAACAGTAAGGAAGACTTCTCCCGGGAAGTGGCACAGAAAGGAGGCTGTGGGCACGGGAAGGGCTTAGATGTGTGAAGATGGGTGGAGGGCATTATCCGCAGGGTTACGGTAGGAAGGGGTTGGGCAGGCAAGCCAAGGGTCCTTAGAAAACTCAGAAAGGCACCATGTCTGGGATATGCGTGGGATAAGGAAAAGACAAAGCTGGAAGGCGCAGTGGCATGAGGCTGCCCAGGGTCTGGAACGCCAGCCCGACCCAGCTGGATATTATCCGCAAAGGATGGGATGTCAGCGAAGGGGAAGCAGGAAGACAGTAAGGCCCATGAATGGAATCTCTTCGCTGCTCTTCCCTACAAGTAGCCTGGGCCCCCAAACAGGTGGCTCTGTGGGCCGATGGCTCTGAGCAGAAGATCCGCTGTGTCCACTGCAACGGCCATGCCGCCCTTCCGGAGCGCTCCTGAGCTTCCCCTGCTCGTTGGGGTCCACGGAAGGAATCGATGCCGGGGTCCTAAATGATCGGCGCAGTCTGAACCCAAAGGCACAAGGCTTTGGCGGCCCCGGCCACCATTTCTGCTACTTACGCCTGTTTCTGTTAATAGCATTCTCATCACTCGGCCGCTGCCGGAGGAGTGGCCATCAGGATTTCCCATTACGGGTGTACAACGTCCTAAGAAGTGAGGAAACTTGGAGGCACGCTAACAGACAGTTCTCAAGAGAAGGCATGAGATCACAAGTGCTTTTCAGAATTGGAGGGAGCACATCACCCCATCAGGGAAAGGAAAAAATAAACACCACACAGCTCGCTGTTCTCCGGCTTCTAAAAACATTACAAACTAGAGTGAGTTCAGGGACGGACAGAGACGATCTATGCCATTTCCTGGACACTATTGGTGTTAGTTATCAGTCCCCTCCTCTGAACGGTTCGGTGTGGTTCACCATTCCACGTATTCATCCCATAAGGGGTGGGGCGGGGGGGAGGCAATGCCAGCAAAATGCAGGAGGAGGGGAGAGACGAAAGAAATAGAAGCAAGGAGAAAAGCAATTGAGGGAATGCAGAAAAAAAAGGGGGGAGCAGGAGAGTGGAGACCACATCCGTGCTGCTGGGCTGCTGGGCAGGTACTTCCTTTGCCTGGTGGGGGGGGGACACACAGCAGGGCGCCAGGTGTGCCCCGGGAATGGCCAGACCCCATTTCAAGCACCGAGAGCTGAAGATACAAAGGCGAGTAGGGCCAGGCCCCAGCTCCCAGCCACTCCAAGTTGAGATGGGGGGACTGCCAAGTGAGCACGCGGCATTGATACGACGGGGACCGGCGAGAGGCCACGCGGAAAGGGAGCTGCTGAGAAAGCTTTGAGGGCCCCCAGGGAGACAGAGAGGCTTCTCGAGAGGCTGCTCTTTGTGGGCCTGGAGGGAAGCCGTGGCCGACTCCAACCTCCTGTCTAAAAGCAGCGGTGGTCCTGTTGGGCGGTCTCCCTCTCTAGGTGGTTCTCACGTTGAGGTCCACCTGCAAACCCAGGGGTGCTGTTCCCAAGTACGCGGGGCCGTTCCCTCTGTCCCTGTGAGCAAAGGCCTGTTTGGTGCTTACCTAGTGCACACAGTCCCAGTACTGGGGGGCGGGGACCCCCTCTGGCTTCCCCCTGTCCCCCCAGCACCCCAATCGGGCTTTCCAACCGTGCGTCCGCGCGCCCGCAAATGCACAACCTGGACAAGAAGATGAAACACTCACCAGGTCAGGCGGCCTCCAGCCTTGCAGTCCGGGAGGGCAGGGGGCGGCCAGGCCCGGGAGGGGGAGAGCCCTGCGCCCAGGCACCTGGGGCCGGGCGGGCATCCGCAGCCTTCTCGCCGCTCTGCACCCCCGCGTCCCCCCACTGCCCACTGTGCCCGCGGCCCCGGGGTTCCCGCCGACCCTCCCTCCCGCACTCTCCCTCCGCCCGTGGGGGGGGCCTGGGGCCCGCTCTTGGAGGGAACAGGGTTCCCCCAATCTCCTGGAGGATGCGTGTGAGGACCCGCCGAGGCGCACTCTGGGGCCGAGACCTCTTGCCCCGGCCCTCCCCTGCTCTCCCCTCGCAGCCCCTCCTCTGCTCTCCCCGCCCCTTCCCTGCTCTCCTCCTCTCCACCTGCCCCGTGCCCCCTTCCTCCTGATTCTGCGGAGCCCCGGGGGTCCCGCCCCCTCTCTTCTGGGGCCCCCTTCTCAGGCTGCGCTCGCACCGCCCCTTCCCTGCTCCCCCCCTCTCTTCCCCTTCCCTGGGTCCCCCTTCCTCCTGATTCTGCGGTGCCCCCGGGGTCCCGCCCCCTTTCTTGGCGGGGGGGCCCTTCTCAGGCTGCGCTCGCACCGCCCCTCCCCTGCTCTCCCCGCCCTCCCCTCCCCTGCTCTCCCCGCCCCCCCTGCTCTCCCCGCCCTCTCCTCCCCTGCTCTCCCCCGCCCCCGCTCTCCCCCTCTCCCCCTGCCCCCTGCCCCCTTCCTCCCGGCTCTGCGGTGCCCCGGGGTCCCGTCCCCTGTCTCCGGACCCTGCTCAGGCTGCGCTCGCCCCGCCGGCCTCCCCGGGTCCCGCCGCGCCCGCCAAGTTCCCGCGACTCCCCGCCCGGGACGCGTCGCCGCTGCGGACTCTGCCCAGCAGCCGATGACGTCACGGAGCGCTGCGCCGCTGATTGGCTGCTCCGGGGCTTGCGGCGGGAGCCTTGGCGGCTTCGCGAGGCGGGCTTCTTTGTCCGTCGGCGGGTTCGGGGAGCGCTGGGGCCGGGCGGGCGGGGAGCACGGCCAGGGAAGTCCGGGGGCCGGGGGCAGGCGGGGCAGCCCAGGCCGCGACCGCTGGCAGGTGGCACCGTGCACCCCTCCCCTCCCCCACCCCCACCCTCACCCCCTACTTCCTCCTCCACCCCTGCCTGGAGCGCCCAGGGCCTACGCGGGAAAGTCAGCGAGCTCTGGACTGGGGATCGGGCCTTTGATTCCCAGTCTTTGTTCTCCTGTGTGCATGACCTTGGGCAAGTCCCTTCTCTCTGCTCCCACGCTGCACAACAGGAACCAGCGTGTGTGTGTGTGTGTGTGTGTGTGTGTGTGTGTGTGTGTTTCACGGGTCTATTCAAAGGACGAAGAGTAAGCGTGTTTCCTGATGGCTTCATCTGTTGTGTTAGTAGACAGGACCGCGAACCTGAAAGAGTCCTGGATAAGGAATGAAAAATCTTTGTGCTTATCTTTCATTTTCTGGAAGGACCTTCACCAAGTGACGTTGAACCTTTCTAGGCTCCATTGTCCCCATCTGCAAAGTGGGAGAACTGGACCAGAGGATCTTTAAGGTCTCTTCTGGCTCTGACATTGTGTGGCTGACTGGTTAAAGAAAAGCTAAGTTAGCATCCTCCTTTCATAGCCCCCCCTTGGGAGGAAGAGCTCACTTCCTTTTTGAGGACTCTAGCGAACGTCTCCCCTTGGCGAGTAACCCACCTTCTCTTAGGTACCTGGAGAACCTGCTTTTCATCCAGGGCCTGTCCTCTCCCCACCCCCGACAACCAGAGTATCCTGTAGGGCTCATCCTTGATGGAGATTCTCTCCCCAGGCTACTGGCAGGAGCAGGATTTGGAGCTGAGAACTCTGGCCCCACTCGGCGAGGCCATCAGCTCCACAGTCTGGAGCAGCCCTGACATGCTGGCCAGTCAAGGTGAGAATCCAGGCCCCTCATCTCAATGTCCCTCGGTTCCCTCAACCATCCTCACATCATCTCCCGCTCATGTTGCCTCTGCCCTATGTTCTCACTCCCCTCATTACCACACAGCTCCATCCGACATTTTAGTTCTAGCTCCACACCACCGACTTCTCTCGCACCTATGCCTCTTCCCCTGCTCCAGTACACAGACCTCTGGACCCCCTACACCTTTCCCCCAAAATAAAATGATTCCAGCTACAAGTGTATTAATTCAGAATAAGTAGGTGCCTAGAAGGCACAGTCGACATAGAGTTCTTCAAAGGGACCCAGGGTTAACAGGATTACCCATCAAAACTTGGTATGTGGCTAGCGGTGGATGAAAGGTTTCCCCGAATCTTTTGTTCAGATGCTTAAGGGATAAATCACGCCCCAGTTTACTCAGGCAGCGCAGTCCCTGGCTCTTAAAAATCATAGTTTACATTTTCAAGTTAGACTACACTTGAGCATCCCCATGAATAGGCCACTGCTTTGAGAGTTGAAGAACAGAGGTGTAGTCCTCCCTGGAGTCACCGATCGATGCCTAGGCAATCACTCCACCTCCATGGCCTCATTGTCTGCATCCGTTAGACTAGGGGATTGGATTCCACGATCCCGAAGATCCCCTGTCAGTTCTGTTACAATTCTGAGCACCAGCATCAGCGGCCAGACTCTGGGCTCCAGTGTGGAGACAGCCACCCTCTTCTCTCCTCAAGGCCCCTTCTCTGCTAGAAGCGTTCATCATGCATTTCTTGGAAATGGAGCTCCGGTGACCGAGAAGGAGAGGAGTAACAGGGCGGCAGGAAGGCCAGGGCCATAGGGAGAATGAGGAGCCTTTAAAATCACTCAGGGAATGTAGGAAGTAGGCTTCTTTGCTTCCTATGGAGAGAAGAATGCTGCTTAACTAGTTTAGCACCCCAGAAGAGAGGCTGCGGATGCTTCAGAAATCAGAGCAGGGAGGCGGGGTTGCTTGAGTCCTGTGGAGGTCGCTGCTCTCTCTGGGGTCCCAGAAAGTCAGTCCTGGAGATGAGGGAATCAGCACTGGGAGCAGGATCCATGCCGTGGGGGACACAGAGCCATGCTGGGTGAGTGGCTCCCGGCCAGGCTAGCGGGAAGGCACATCGGGGAGTCAGATGCCGCATCCGCACGGTGTCTTATTCGTCCTCGGTGTTTAATTTGACTAAGGAGAGAGGGGCGAGAAGGTCTCTTCCATCACATAGAAGGGGAAAAAAAACCTTAATCCCTTACTCTCAAATATAGCACGAGGGGGGTGATTTGAGTTTGTGTGTTGAGAGGCCGGTTGTCCTGGTACCGAAAGAATGTGAGCTGACGATGAAGGGAAGCTATTGTGGGAGGAACTGAAAAGTCTGTGCCAAAATGTTTCAGCTTTTCTTTCTTTTCTTTTTAAATCTTTTGTGTTGCTTGTTCTACAGTTTTATCAGCTACCTCTTACGTAAACGAACGTGGGGCCCAAGGCGGGCTTGGCCTTCTGCTCACCTTAAGTTTGGGGATTTTCAGCCTTGAGCGCCTCTCCTGTCCGTGCTCTTCCCGGCGGGCGGAGGCAGGGAGGCAGCGCATAGAGGGACAGATGCGTGTGCGTGCTTTCAGAGTGAACGGCATCAGGGAAGATGCGTGTGCAGGGCTCTGTGTAGAGCTGGGCACCTTTATTCCTCTCGGGGCTGGTGGCCCTGTCAGTTCACTCAGCAAATATGCAGCAAGCCACTGTTCTTCTGTGTGTTCCAAGCGAGAGGCGAGAAGGTCTGTGTCCCCGTCCCTGGTCCCCGCCACCTCTGTTCCCTCCCCCACGACGCCTTAGGAGAACGCAGACACCCGGGCCTTGGACGGTCTGGGGTAGATGAGGCGCAGAGTGGCCCAGAAGCGGGAGGAGGGGCCAGGGCGTCCTCGGGAAGCTAACCCTCTCGTACTCCTGCAGATAGCCAGCCCTGGACGTCTGATGAGACGGTGGTGGCCGGTGGCACCGTGGTGCTCAAGTGCCAAGTGAAAGATCACGAGGACTCATCTCTGCAGTGGTCTAACCCTGCCCAGCAGACTCTCTACTTTGGAGAAAAGAGAGGTAGTGTCCCAGGTGTCCTCGCTCCGGGGGAGCTGTGGGCCCGGGGCCCCAGATCTAGAGCCCGTGGTTGGGAGGCTGGGCCCGGGGAAGGCAAGCCAGGGGCTCCTTCCTTGCTGGCTCCGGAGAAACCGCAGTGTCACAGCTCTGACCGGAGCCACGCACGGTCCCACAGGGTCCCCCGAGGGCGACACCCCAAAGGAGCCCCAAGATTTACCTGGTGTCAGTGTTGCCCTGCAAGACTCAAGCCTACTTTTCTGAGTAGTCCCCAAGGCTGCTGTGCCCAAGGGCTCAGGAAAATGACCACGTAAAGAGCGCTCCAACTAGGGAGCAGTCGCCCCTGCCCCAAAGCACGCTAGCACCCTTCTCCCAAAGACACCAGCTTGGGGCGGGAAGGTGAACGTGAAGAGTGCCCGTCAAAGCCCCGCTTCCTGTTCTCCCGATGTCCCCAGCCCTCCGCGACAATCGGATCCAGCTGGTCAGATCTACCCCCCACGAGCTCAGCATCAGCATCAGCAACGTGGCCCTGGCGGACGAGGGCGAGTACACCTGTTCCATCTTTACCATGCCCGTGAGGACCGCCAAGTCCCTCGTCACTGTGCTCGGTGAGGCTCCCCGGCCCCAGGGGGGCTCCACGGCGTGCTTCCATGCAAACCCTGCTCCTGGGTGAGCCCCTGGGGCAGCCAGGGGCCCAGCGAGCCTCCAGGCCTTTTGGAAAACTTGGGTCTGTGCTTCCTTTGAGCTAGAATGACATGCAAAGAGCCCTGGGTTCCAGTCCTCTCTCCTCTCCTTACCGTTTGCTCTGGGAGGAATCTCTTACTCTCTCTGAGCCCGAATTTCCTAACCTGGAACAGGCGGATGCCCATGTCTCTTCCACGGAGCCCCCAGGATGGCGAGGGAAACACGACAGGTGCTTGCAGTGTCCGAGTCTGATGTGCAAGGCCCGCAGCTGCTTTGTGCTCTTCCCGGGGTCCCACGTTTCGGTTTCTTTCTTTGCTCCCCTGGGCTTCACGCCAGTTCTTCAGCCAGTTGTGCGGTGGGGCGTCAGGTTGTGTGTTGGGCCTTCCGTGCCATCTTTAGGGAGCAGACCTAAGAGAAAGAGGATCCCTCTAGGCTTCTACTCATTCTGAAGCAAAGCAGACAGCCGGCATCCTGACCCCCAGAGAGGCCATCTCTGCAGGGAGGGCCGAGGTCACCTCATGGCGCCTCTCCTTCTATCTCGGCCATCCCCCCTCCATGGCAGGCATCCCGCAGAAGCCCATCATCACTGGCTACAAGTCATCATTACGGGAAAAGGAGACAACCACCCTGAGCTGTCAGTCTTCTGGGAGCAAACCTGCAGCCCAGCTCACCTGGCGGAAGGGCGACCAGGAACTCCATGGTAAGCTCCCTCCGCTTTAGGGCCCATGCGAGGTGGCAGCCGGGGGGCAGGGGGGAGAGTGGGCCCCGTGTCTGCATGTCCGCGTCCGTGCACATCAGCATGGTGCAGAAGGAAGGCAGATACCGTGTGCACGCTCGTGTGAGTGCGCGGGAGGGCTTACCGCTTCGTGACTTTCTAAGTTTGCCTGAGTTGTGACCGGCCGTGTGACGTGTGCCGTGGGGCCCGTGCTATACCCGCACATCCGGGCTCACTGCGTGTCCGTGTGTATGCGCGTGCAAGCGTCTGTTCTGCGCTCCAGGAGAACCGACCCGCGTTCAGGAAGATCCCAACGGTAAGACCTTCACCGTGAGCAGCTCAGTGACGTTCCAGGTCTCCCGGGAGGACGACGGGGCGGACATCGTATGCTCTGTGAACCACGAATCTCTCAAGGGGGCCGACAGATCCACCTCTCAACGCATCGAAGTTCTATGTAGGTCGTGGGCTTGGGGTTGAAGAAGAATCAGGTATGAGATGGGGCGGGGAGGGGGGGAGTCCCTGTCCATCCGTGAGGCAGACAAGCCATGAAACGGGGGTGATGGCCCTGGGCCGAGGCTCAGGAGCCTTCCCCTCAGGGGCCCGAGGGCACATTCTTCAGGCTTTGGGGGGTCACGTGGTCTCTGAACTACCTAACTCTGCTCTCGCGGCCCCAAGTTTACCAAGGCCTGAGCTAGGCCAGGGTCACGCCGCTAGATGGTCAACCGTCGGGTGGCTGGAGACCCCAGGAGTCAGGAAGTGCAGGTGCCGCCCCTCGCCCCTGCCCCCGCCCCGCACAGGCTGCTTGAGGTTGGGAAAGTGGCTTGACCCGCGCACTCGGCTCTCCGTGTGCTCCACGAGAAGGGGGACGTGGCCGTGGGCACGGCGTCCTGCTGGACCGACCGCCGTGCTGTGAGGATCCCAGCTTCTCCCTGCAGGCCTCTGCGAGCGTCCTGGGGGTTCTCACCGGAAACAGCCACCGTCGCGGCCACTCCTAGGAGCCCTTCCAGGGGTCCTGGTCGCTCTGTGGGATCTGCCCTGGAAAATTTCAGCCTCACCTATGGAAATCTGTAAATTTCCTGAGTGGGGGAGCCAAAAAAAAAAAAAAAAAAAGAAAGAAAGTACAAAGGGAGAGAAGGTAGGGAGTTGTCAACTAGTGCATTTCTTGTCCTAACTGACCTGGAGGCTGGGCCTTTCCCTAAAATAACTCGAGCACTTAGTCTTCTTTATACGAGACCCAGGAGCCACCCTGGCACTCCTTAAATCGGTCACCAGGCCCATGGCTGACACCTGAACGGGAGGCGGGCGTGGGGCGGGATCACTGCCCACTTGGCGACTCTCAAGTGGAGGTGGGAGACCCGATCCCCGCTGCGGGGACACGGCTGACCAGCGGGGTCTCTCCCCCCAAGGCTTGCTGTCTCCTCCTGGAGTTAGCCTGAGGGCCAAGGGAGAGACACCTATGAAAGAACTTCACAGACTTCAGAGTCCTGCGTCGCTGTGAGGTGTTTCGCGGCTCACTGGTTATGAACGTGGGGTGTCTGGCCCTGGGCCCGAACCCCGTGGACTTCTCCATCCGGGAGCAGACCACCTGCGCAGACTCTCTAGGCCCCACTGCGATCAACAGTCAGTCAACAGATGCTGTTCTCCAGGCGCCGTGCTGGAGGTTCACACGGCCGAGGGGCCCTGAGACACCCGTATGCTCACCTGGCCTGATTCTCTTCGTCCCGTTTCATCTGACAGAAACACGTTCATTAGCTGGCTGTTAAGGTTGGCTCTGTCCTGAGGGGAAGCTCAGCCTCTTTATCTGTTGTTCTAAACCAGCATCTGGTTGTATTGTTCCACGCGGCCATCTGGACCGAGCCTCCGAGCAGCCCTTTGGCACCGGTGGCAGATGCCATTATTCCTTCACAGAACTCATCTAGATTGTGTCAGTGCCTTTTTGCAGCCAAAATATGACCCCTCTCTCTTGCTGTCGGGAAGCTCTTACTTGGCTTCTGGACTGGCCACCCAAACGGATTCTTTGTGCTCAAGTGTTGCTTCCAGCTAAGCTCCCAGGCGGAGCAGAGAGGATTGAGAGATCGCGAGCTCAGTAGATGGTCCAGTGCCCGTTCGCTGGTTCTATCAAAAATGTGTATTAAGGCCCAGGTATGGGGTAGGCACAGGTGAGCCAAGGACCCTTTCTGCGCTCTCCATTGGGACATCCTTTAGGTCCCCACCCCAGACTGATCTTCAGAAATCCAATCTCTACAAGGTTGCAGCTCGAATTCCAAGCATGTTGAGTGGCAGTAGTGGACTTTGCCAGAAAGAGGTAGTGGGCGGAGGTCTCTGTCCCCAGCCCCGCAAGCTCTTGAGACATCTAGGGGAAGAAGCCGTAACGCACCTCTGGATGGTGGCGGGATTGCGGTCCTCTCCTATATGGTGTGGCAGTTTTTGCACTGACACCATTTGCTTCTCCACAGACACACCGACGGCGAAGATCAGGCCAGACCCCCCACATCCCCGCGAAGGCCAGAAGCTGTTGCTACACTGTGAGGGTCGTGGCAATCCCGTGTAAGAAGACCTGCCTCCTGGCCCTGACACTCCTCCTTACCTTAGACCGTGGTCCTCCCTCAGAGCCTCCCTCTCTGCCCCCTACCGTCAGCCTCTCACTTTCCCCAACCCTATTGGGCACCATCTGTCCCCCGACTGTTTCTCCTGCAAAGCAGCAGAACGGGGACCCTCCCTGGCTGCCCCTGAGGTCCCTGTAGGAACCATCGACTCATAATCAGACACAAGTTAGGAAATGGCCTTCATCCTCAAGTTGAACCCCAAGAGCTCACCCCCCAAGCAGCTTGTGTGGTGCCCCTGTACTCCTTGAGCCTGCATTGAACCATCCTTGACTTCCTGCGCCCAGTTGTTTCTTGTCTCTCTTCAGCCCCCTGGCCGGCTCTCTTCCAAACACTTTCTCTACCTCCACAGCCCCCAGCAGTACCTGTGGGAGAAGGAGGGCAGCGTGCCCCCACTAAAGATGACCCAGGAGAGCGCCCTGATCTTCCCCTTCCTCAACAAGAGCGACAGCGGGACCTATGGCTGCACAGCCACCAGCAACATGGGCAGCTACAAGGCTTACTACACGCTCAACGTGAACGGTGAGCCCCCCAGCCCTCCGCGTCCCCCTCGCCCTCTCTGGCCACCCCACACTCTGTGTCTCCATCTCCTGAGAGCACCGCTGGCTGTGCCTGGGGGACAAGTGAGGGGACGAGAGCCCACCACGGGAGGGCCTGGGCCTTGGGCACTAGGTCCACTCTGGAATGTGTGATGTGGAAAACGTCAGCAGAGTGGCGGGCTGTCATCAGCCTTTGCTTGGCTCCGGTGGTCCCATGACGCCATCCTCCCGCCCCCGCACACACCAGGCGGCAAGAACTCTAGCCATGTGGAGAGGCTCCAGAGTCTCTCCAGAGCAGGTGGGGGGTTCTCCCTTTCCAGTGGGCTGTCTCAGGGCGGCTTCTCCCGTGACCACCACGGGACATGTGCTGCCACCGTCACCTCCTGTCTGCAGAGCTTGGGCACAGTGCAGTGGTCCAGGGAGAACTCAGAGATACGTTCGTACTATGCTGAGACACACTCAGGGCATTTCCTCTGACCCCATATCTTCTGGAGACCCTATGACGCTTCTTCCCTGAAGTTCTTCCCAACAGCGTGGTCGCAACACCAAGACTCAGGAGCAGAGACAGGCTGGCCCAGAGGTCCCTCTGTTGGAGAGTTTGCAGAAATTTTGAGGATCTCAGTGGCCGTGGGGTCCTTCCAGAAAACCTTACAAGCTCAGATTAAGAGAAATGCATTGTCGGGGGGAACAGCAGCGGCTCCCATATTGGAAATGCCCATTAGATCGGTGAGCTGATGGCACTCACGGCTCCCGTGGGTGAGAGACCTGAGACCTCAGGACCAGGGTGTTTGTGTAGACGGGGTGATTCTGACCCCGGGGACAGGCCTCAGCTTGTGAGAGCTGCCTCAGCACCACCAGCAGAGCTCTTGCAGGGTGCCGGCAGCGACGGCAACGCGCTGAACTCCAGCATCAGCCCGCAGGTCTCCCTGCACCCATTCTGATGGGGACTTGGTCCCCTGCGGCTGGTCTCCCGCTGGTCCACCTCCCCGCCCCCCACCGCGCCTCCAGGCCTGTCTGACCACATCTCCTTCCAGTGCTGACACCCGGTGGTAGGAGGAGGTCGTGCACCTCCTTCCAGGAGTCTGCTAAGCAGTCCTGATCCCACCCGCCTGGAAGGAATAAAAACGGAGTTCCAACAGAGAAGGACCCCAGAGGTCATTGGGGCCACGGGAAACTGTGTTCTTCTAAGGCATTTCCGTTTGCAGAGCTCCTGAAACAATTATCCTGGATGAATTTTTTTTTTTTTTAATGTGGACTGTGTGTCACCTACAGCCTGGGAGAAGGCCGGGGGTGACCTCTCCCTGCTTCTTCCCATGTGACACCCTCACAGCCACCCCATCGTATGATGGCGCCCCCAGGCCTACTCTCTCCCTCCCGCCCAAGCAAAGCATAAAAAAAAAAAAACAGAACATAAATGTTTTCTTTTCAAATTAGGCGTAGACAGGCAAGGAACCAAAAAGCTGGCCCAGTCAAGCTTGAGGAGACATAAGGTAGGAACGACAAAATATATAAGGAGTCGGTGAGGCATCAGGACTCGAGCTGAGTCTGTGGGAAAACAGTAGCGCTCCCGTGGGTGGGAGAGTCACGGCTCTGGCTAATGTGATTTTGGACACATTGGGACCGTGTCCTGGGCCTGGGCACTGTCTCCTCGGACATTTGGGACTCCCAACGAGGCTGGTGCTGTCCTTGGCGCGCCTGGCCCGGCGTGCGCTCTGAGCATCCAGCCCCCATAGGTGCCGCCGTGGGGAGCAGGTTCTCCCATCCCACGTCTCCGCTTCCTCCGGGAGGAAGCACAGAGTGGGTGGGAGGGGGGCGGAGGCACCCATGGAGGGCGTCTCTGCGTTGCCCACAAACCTCTGGATGGTGGGGCTTACGTGAAGCTGGAGCCCAGGCCTCCCGGAGGACGCATCCTGGAGGACTGGGATTTAGTTGGAACCCCAAACTCCTCCGCCAAGAAGCAGCACTGCTCTTCACCCGGCGTCCACAGTGCACGACCTTCTGTGAGGTGCCGTCCAGGTTCCCGATTCTTGGCTTCATCGGGGTTTCACTGCCCACCCCTGTCTGGTCTTGGGGAGATGGGGAATAGGTTGGGGCGCCCCCCACCCCGGAGAGGCCAGCTCTGAATGGCAAATGGGCCTGGAGAGCCGGAAGGAGTAGTCTGTAAGCCCTGAAAGTACAAGGACCAGAGGCGACGTGGGTGTCAGAGGGATGAACTTTGACCCAAGCTTCACTGCCGCAGGCACAGGTTAAAGGGCCCAGTGTAGGCAGATTTGTCCATTTTCTTCACGGCTACGTGGTTTTGTTTCCAACAATGACTCTTGCAGATGCCGGCCCTCCGTCCGCCGGCCCTCCCCGTGTCCCGCGGCCCCGTGGTCCCCGCCAGGCCGGAGGCGCCCTAAGACAGGGCGGCCCAGGTCTGACTGTGCCCCCTCCCTGCAGACCCCAGCCCGGTGCCCTCGTCCTCCAGCACCTACCACGCCATCATCGGCGGGATCGTGGCGTTCATCGTCTTCCTGCTGCTCATCCTGCTCATCTTCCTCGGCCACTACTTGATCCGGCACAAAGGTCAGAGGCCACAGGGAGCCCGGAGCCCGGGTTGGCCCTTGGGTGTGGGGGAGGGAGAGGGAGCCAGCACCACGCGGAGGCCCCCCCAGCCCGCCCTGCGCCCCATCGCTGGCGATCACCCCTCTGGCTCCGGGGGCTCCTGCCTTAGGCAGCGACCTGCCCCACGGCCACTCAGTCCTCCGCTTCCTGCCCCGCTTCCTTTCTCATCTCTTTGTCCTTTGATCCCCTGGCCCCTTGTCCCCACCAGCCCTCTCCTCTCCTGCATGCCGCCTGCCTGCTCTCCTCACAGACGCTCTCACCCGGGTCTCAGTGGCCTGCTCATGGGCTGACCTGCAGCTTCCCCGTCCCCATCTAGGGTGTGTGTGCGCGGGCACGCATGTACTCACATGTACACATATGCTCATAGGGAGGTACACATGTACACACACAGGCACATGCATATACTCCCAGCCCCGTGCCCTCGTGCCCCCGCACGTACCACGCCGTCATTGGCAGGATCATGGGTTCATTGTCTTCCTGTACACAAACATACACACATGCGCACACAGACACATACACGCCTATGGGCACCTGTACTCCTCATGTGTGCACATACGCAGATGCACACACATACACAGGTGCACACACATGCCTGTGAGCACACACGTGCGTGTATGTACTCACATGTACACATATACACAGGTATGTCTACACATACGTGACACGCACACGTGCATGTACGCACATGCAGAACACAGACAGGTGCACCTATACTCATATGTACACGTGGGTATACACATGCACAGATGCACACATACACAGATTTTTTTCCCTGTTTCATACATGGGAGTCTAATTTAGGGCAGCAGTCATTCATCCATCCATGAGGTGTGCCAGGTGATGGATGCTGGCAGCAAGATGCAGATTGGGTCCGTGGGGAGGAGGCTAGCTCGGGTAGGGAGCAGGTGTGGTGGGCGGGGCGGGACCTTCCGAGGGGCGGTGCTTCTTGTGGGCGGGGCCGTCTGGGGGCGGGGCCTCCGGGGGCGGGGCCTTCGGGGCCGGGGCCTCCGAGGGGCGGGCCGTGACAGGAGGTGCTTGTGCATCCCCAGGAACCTACCTGACACACGAGGCCAAAGGCTCCGACGACGCCCCAGACGCAGACACGGCCATCATCAATGCAGAAGGCGGGCAGTCGGGCGGGGACGACAAGAAGGAATATTTCATCTAGAGGCGCCCAGCCACCTGCTACGTCCCCCAGGGGCCTGCGGGCACTGCTGGGGCCATCACCAACCTGGACTTGTACAGAGCGTCCCCTGGGCCGCCCCTCCCGCTTGCTCCCCAGCCCCCCCGACCCCCCTGTACAGAATGTCTGCTTTGGGTGCGGTTTTGTACTCGGTTTGGAATGGGGAGGGAGGAGGGCGGGAGGGAGGGAGGGTTGCCCTCAGCCCTTTCCGTGGCTTCTCTGCGTTTGGGTTATTATTATTTTTATAACAATCCCAAATCAAATCTGTCTCCAGGCTGGAGGGGCAGGGGCCCTGGGAGAGGAAAGCAAAAGCCCCTGGAGCGTTAGGAGGAGAGCCAGGGCGGAGGGGTGAGGTCGGGAGCCAGGCAGGCATGGGGGGCCCTCCCCAGCTCCCCAGCCTCGACCACAGAGCGGCTTCCTGGCCTTCTGGGGGAATGTGGGGGAACAGGGAGATTGTGAGCAGAGGCTGGAGGGGGCATTCCCTTTGCTAGCCCCCCACCTGGAGCTATGCGCCGCCCTGTCCCCCCTCTTCTGCCACCTGCGGGGCCTGGAGGCCACGCCACCTGCAGCTGGAAGGCAGCCACGCAGGGGCCCAGGGCTTCCACCCCAGGAGGACGCAGGCCCCTGAGCGGGGTCGCCCTGCCAGGGAAGGCTGGCGGGCTTGGGACGTGGCCGTGACCCCCGTGCCCCGCAGCGGAGGAAGCCAGGCCCTGGGCGGGGAGCAGAGCCAGGTAGCCCCTCCGAGCTCCAGCTCCAGCGGCCCTGGCTCCCACCAGCCCCACCGTCAAACAGCATCCACTCGTCCCGACTCATGCTGCCCGCGCCCCGACCCCGTCCCGACCCCTCAGCAGCCAGGCAGACATAACAACAAAAATACTAAATGGAGCTTCACTGCGCTGAGCTGTTTCCTGCCCAAACGAGGGGAGTAATGTGAACCGTGTGAGTGCGTGGGTACCGTGTCCGTGCTGGTGTCTGTGTGTATGTGCACGTGTGTGTGCGACCAGAGGGAGGGCCTGGGCCTGTGGGGGGTGGGGTGTAGGGGCATAGGAGGGCTTGGGGCGCGGGCTCCCGGCCAGGCTGCCTACCTCCCCGGCGCCGTGGCTCCCGCCCGCCCGTCGTGCAAGAGAGAGTCCCCGGACGTGTTTTGCTCAGCTGATCACCTCGTCTCTCCCGAAAACACAGAGCATCCGCCCCTGCCTCGATTTCCCTGCTCAGAGCCATGGAGTCAGTGCTGCAGTGTTTGCTGTGCACCCCTCAGGCCTGTCCGTGGCGCTGACCCCGGGAGGGCCGCGTCCCTGCCTTCCCCATAGTTCGCGCCCTGAGTGGCAGGGCTGGGTGCTCCCTGGATGGCAGGGTTAGGCACCCTGGACGGCAGGGCTGGGTGCTCCGTGGACAGCAGGGCTTGGGCGCACCGTGGGCGGCAGGGCTGGGTGCTCCCTGGACGGCAGGGCTTGGGCACACCCTGGACGGCAGGGCTTGGGTGCACCCTGGGCGGCAGGGCTGCGCACCCTGGATGGCAGGGCTGGGTGCCCCCTGGACGGCAGGGCGGGGCGCGGGGCGGGGAGCCACACCTCCGTCTGTCCCACCTCTGTCCCTGCCTACGATTTTGTCTTCCTTCGTTGCCGTGGAGACGAGGTTGCCCCCCCCCAGGGCCGCTCACCCCCCAGCACGTCCTCCCTGCCCGCCCACCGCCCCTCAGTTCAGGTAACACCCTCACGGGTCTCCAGGCCGCTACGGAGGGCCCTTGGGCGCCCCAGGCCCCCCCACCTCAGCCCAGCCCCCCCACAGCAGTAAGGCAGCAAGGGCCCCCGGCCTGGCGGCTCCCCGTCTCCCAGCACCCGCTTTTGGGAAAACGACCTTTCCTCTCTGAGCTGAACCACTCTGTCCATATTACACAGAAGCCATATTTGTACGGGGGCGGGGGCGGGGCGTTGTGCTGTGTGCGTCTGTCTGTGGGGGAGCAGGGAGGGGGTCGTGTATCTTTATAATCTTTCTAACTCTCCTGTGCTAATCTCAGAGGGGCCACCCTCAATATATCTGGATTATCCGTGTCGTCCGGCTGCCTCCTTCTTGCTGCTCTTGCCCCCGTGGGCCGTGTGCGTGTCTCGCCCCCACCTGGCATCCGTGCACCTGCTGCGCACCTTGCCACCCCCTCTCCCAAGGGCATCTCTGTTGGGAAACCACAGAACCCACCCCCCACACTCGGGGAGAGAAGGGGGTCACCCCCTTCGGCCGGGTCCTCACTTTTCCCAGTATGTTCGGGGTGGGGGGCACCTGCCTGCACCCCGCTGCCCTGTGCCGGCCGAGCCCGGGTAGGTGGAGGTGGAGGCAGAGACACGGCCGACCCTGCTGCAGGGCAGCCCCCCGCCCCCCAGAGCCACTGTGTCGCTCGCTCACTCACGTTGAACCCGACCCTGGAGCTGGACCCTGGATGACGGGGGCCTTGCCTCGTGTGTCTGTGCGTCCGGGCCTGTGCACCCCTGCATAAAGGCGGGACAGCGTCTTGGTGAACCGAGTGGACAACGCCCCATGCCTCATGGGCATGCATGAAGCCGTGTCCCCTTACCCGCTCCTCCCAAAGCCCCGGGCGTCTCCCCACCCCTGGGAGTAACAGCAGACATCACGGAGAAGTAGAGAGACCGGGAGGGAGGGCAAGGGGCCCCAGAAAAGCAGAGGCGTTGGCCCGGGGCCTGCACAGCCAGAGGGCACCGGCCCCGAAAGGAGGCAGCGGGCCGAGATGCCAGGCGGGCGGAGAGCCCCAAGGCCTTTCTGTCTCCCAACCGACACGTGAGCGTGCTGTACCCCGCAGGCTGCCGGCCCATGTCAGTGTGCTGTCCCATGGTCCCCCTGAGCCTGCTTCACGCAGGCCCCTTGCTGTGCGCGGTCTGGAAAATGCTCGCCCTGCGCCCCTGGGCGGCTAGACGGGCGCCCGAAGGCTCCCGGGGGGAGCTTCATTATGCAGCCTCCACGGCTATCCCCAGCCCCCCCCCCCGCCCGGACACCCGCCCACCCCTGGCCCTGGGGGGTGTGCACAGGACGCACAGCCACACACGTGGCGGCCTCAGGCCCGCTCGCACCCGCTCCTGCAGACAGATAGCCCTGGAGCTCCCTCTCCTTGGATCCAGTTCAAGGGGATGGAGACTCCATGAGAGTCCGGCGGCCCCTTCCCTCCGCCTTCCCAGCACCGCGCTTATCTCTGTCTCACAAGTCACCCCCCGGCCTCCCTTCCTTCCTCCTGCTTGAAGATTCCGTCCTTGCTGGAAACCCCCCAGACCCCGGGGCCTCCCTTTCCATCTTCGGGGAAAACAGCCGCTCTCGCTGGCCGCCTTCTTCCTTTCCCGAGGGCAGGTCCCCCCAGGAATCCTTCGCAAACAGGAAGCGCGGGGCTGGTGCCCCCTCGTGGGCCTGAGGCGTGGGCAGGCCATGGGCGTGGGGCGAAGGCTTCCTGAATGCCTGGCTCCCCCCGCCGGTCCCAGGGCCCTGCCCAGAATTGGTGGCCTTCATTAGCCCCCGGCACTTATCTCAGAGCCGCAGCCACCGGCAGGACGCTCGCAGCCCCGGGCCTGCCCTGAGCTCCCGGGCCATGGGGAACTGTCTGCAGCAGCAGGTAGGTGCGGGGCCGCGCCCCCTCTTCCGTCTGCCCCTGGGCCTCCACACCGTGCCTCTCCCCTTCCCTCTGGTGCCCTGGGTCCCCATCATGGTCCTTGTACTTCCACGCAGGCCCCTGGCGCCCACGCCCCTAGCCTGTCCAGCAATCAGAGTCTGGTCCAGCCCCGTCCCCGCTCTTCCTGCTCAGGCTCCAAGGGCCGCGGGTGCTGCTGCCCCGCAGTCCCTGCCGCGCCCACTCCTCTGGGCCAACCTCCCCTCCTCCCCAGGGGCTCTTCAGTGGGGTAAGCGGGTGACCTGACTGTCCCCTCTGGGGCTGTCCTCCAGGCGGCGGATGAGGCCTCTACGGACCTCATCTTCAAGGACGACATCTGGGATGACTTTAATGAGTCTTACGAGCTGAACTACAACTACAGCGGCATGGACGCCGCTGCCCCCTGCCGCTCCTGTGGCCTCCTGGACGCCTCCTCGCTGCCCTTCTTCATCGTCGCCAGCGCCCTGGGCATCCTCGCCGGGGGAGTGGTCCTCTTCGCGCTCCTCAGGCCTCTCTTCCACTGGCAGGTCTGCGCCGACCGGCCCGTCCTGGTGCAGCTGGCCATGGGCAGCACTCTCTTCAGTGTGGTGGTGCCCATCCTGGCGCCGGGCCTGAACAGCGTCCAGAGCGCAGCCCTGTGCCACCTGGCCCACCTGGTCTGGTACAGCTCGGCCTTGGCCCAGGCTCTGCTGATAGGGTGCCATGCCTGCCTGGGCCCCAAGTTGCGTGCCAGCCGGGTCCCACACCTCACCCTGAGGCTCAGTGTGGGCCTCTGGGCCGTGGCTGTCCTCCTGGGGCTGCCGGTCACCCTAGCCAGTGACACTTCCCGCGGATTCTGCTCCCTGTCCTTCAGCAAGGGCTACCGGTCTCTGCAGATCTTGCATGTTCTGGCCTGTTTTGCCTTCTTCACCGTGTTGCCACTAGGTTTGTTAGGAGCCAAGGCACTGACAAAGACGTTGGGCAGGTGGCCCTGTCCCTGGGTTAATGTCCTGTGGGCCTGGTTTGTTTTCTGGTGGCCTCACGGGGTGACTCAGGGGTTGGACTTTCTGGTGAGGTCCAAGACCTTGGTACTGTCCACATGCCTGGCCCAACAGGCCCTGGACCTGCTGCAGCACCTGGCAGAAGCCCTGGCCATCCTGCACTGTGTGGCCACACCCCTGCTCCTGGCCCTGTTCTACCACCAGGCCGCTCGCACAACCCTGCCCTCCCTGCCTCTCCCGGTAAGACAGCCCTCTCCTCTGCACACCCAGGGAGGCAAGTCCTAGCTCTCTCCCCACCTGTCAACCTGCATTAAAGTCTATGCTGCTTTTATGAAGCTGGTGGTTTCTTATTTTATCCGGGGACGTAGGGGAGAGGAAGGAGAATGGAGAGAGAGAGACATTTCAGGCCAGACGTCCCTGCCGGCATCTGTTCCTCTAGCTGGCCTGGGGAGGGAGCAGACGATGGACAAACTTGCTCAGGGTGCACAGATGTTCTCTAGAGGGAGGGGGTCGCTGCCATCTCGAAGGGGAAGCGCAGGGCCAGCAGGGTATAAGGGGAGTAGCTACACCTGAAAAACTAGAAGAGATGAAGAAGGAAGACAAGCTGCTCCAGAAGGCAGATGAAACAGGAATAGAAACCGGAGAGAGAAAAGCAGAAAAGAGAGAAGAGCCCAGAGCGTGGCTCCCGGCCCAGTCTGGCCCCTTCGGCCTTGCTCTCCGCCTTCCAGGTCCCGACACCTGTTGGCTTTGCTTAGAGGTCGGGGAGGGGGCATCCCCGGGAACCCCCTTACAGGGAGCGGGTCAACCTAAGTCCAAAAGCCCCTTCCTAGGAGTCCTGTCCGCGAGGCTTCGGCGGGCCCCTAGGCCTTGTGCATGTATGTATATGCACGTGCGTGTGTGTGTCTGTCCGGCTCCACCTGTTGGGAACCGCATCCACGCTGGCTGCGTGCCTGTGAGGCCTCATCCACATGCGCCGCCTCTGCCTTGGTCCCCGGGCACCTGCGAGCCGGCTGTGCCCTCTTGCAGACCCTCCCTCCGCCTCGCCCCACTCTCCATCCTTGCTCTCAGGATGTGGTTTCGGGATTTACTACTCACTCCTCACCCGATAGGTTTCCTTTCCCGGCCCAGTCTTCCCTGTGTGTGTGTGTGGGATGCGGACAGGGAACGAAAACTCAAGGAGTCGGGAGTCGGGAGGCTTGGGGCGCTTCAAGGGGAGGGGCCCTATCTGGTGCATCTTCTACTTGCAACCCCCCAGTCGCCCTTTTGAACCCCGGCTCCTCGCGAAGTAAGCCTTTCCCCCGGGGACAAATCTCTCTCGCTCGACCTTTGGCACCACGGGTACCCCTGCCCTGGGCGCCTCCTCCCCACATCCCCTGCCTCTGGGGCTGCATCGTGATCCCGGAGGCTTTCTCTGCAAGGGTGGGTCGTGGCTGGAAGGACACGGCGGGGACATCTGCTCCCACCGACGACTCCGGTGCCCAGGCCGGCGCCCCCGGGGTTGGGGCCTCCCTCAGCCCAACTCGCAGCTCGGGAAGCGGGGAAGTGGGAAGGGCATGGTCGGGGCTGCTTCCTGGGGGCGCATCCCTGGGCTGGGGCAGGGCCAGGGCTCGTGGGCGGAGCCTCCGGCCCCACCTCCCGTCTCCTAGCAACCCCGGGGCGGCCGCTGATTGGTGCGCCCCAAGCTGCAAGGCGGGATGTGGGGCCCCTGGAGCCGCGGGAGCACCGGGAGCCCCGGAGGAGAGGAGGGAGAACCAGGGGAAAAGAGACAATTCACGACCCTGAATTATGCCAAGGCCTCGACGGCAGTTGGTTCGCGAGGGCGGCTGGGGGGGGGGGTGTGAGTGTGTGAGTGTGTGTGTGTGTGAGACTCCCAGGGACGCCCCCAGCCACGCCCCTCCCATCCTCCCGGGCGCCCCCACCCCCTCCACACCCCCTGCGTGCAGAGGGCCTGGCTGGGGGGGTGACTCTCAGGACCCCCCAGCCCCACCCCTTCCATCCTCTGGGGCACCCCACTCCCCACCCCCCCTCCGTGCACAGGGCCTGGCTGGGGGGTGACTCTCAGGGACCCCGTCCCCCCGCCCGCCCCCTCCAATCCTCCTGGGTGCCCTGACCCTCCCAAGCCCCCTGCATGCCCGGCTGGCCCGGCTGAGGGGGCGGTGACTCTCAGGGACCCCGCCCCCGTCCCTCCCATACTCCAGGGCACCCCGACCCCCCACTGCATGCCCGCTGGCCTGGCTGAGCGTTGCGGCGGGTGCTCTCCGTCCTGCACCCTCCAGGGTCACCCCGATGCTCTGGGATGCACCCCAGGCCCCCGCGGCTGCACGCCAGCCCCAGCCCAGTCCCCCAGATGCAAATAGTGCCCACGGGGTTCTGCTGGAGCGAAGCCCAGAGAGCCCCCTATCTCGTCTGTCACCAAGCAAAGGCCAAAGCAGAAGCCGGTGGCTGATAAGAGGCCGGCGGTTGGGCAGCCTCGCAGGTTTATCTCCTGCCCATCCCACCCCTGCCCTGTCGCTTGGCCCCACTCTTTCCCCAGGGCCCTGTGGGCACTGTCTACTGCCCTGGGGTGGGGGAGGCTTCTAGGCCTCATCCTGACCTCGGCCGGTCCTTCAAGGCTTTCCCGGGGACCTGCCACCCCAGGCTGTCACCCCAGGCCATCTAACCCAGCCGCCCCCTGCCGCCAGCCTCCCTCACACTGGCATCTCTCCAGCAACCCCGGAGGAACCCAGCTCCTGGTTCCCTACAATCCTTCTGGATGTCGTGTTCGGGTCGGCAGGGCCACTAGCTGCCTATGAGTGATGGGGCCTTCCCGCCGCAGGAAGGACCCCCGAGAGACGGGAGCAGGGGGTCAGCGGTGGGCGCACGCCGTGTCCCGGAGGGGCACCCGCACTGCTCGGGGAAGACCGAGTGGCACAGCGATGCCCGCACTTCGCTCATCCCGGGCCGGGCTCCGTCCAGGGGTTGGAGGAACCGCACTGGCCTTGCACCCTTTCTCCCAGTCCCGAGTCCCTGACCACCCGCCCCAGCCCCATCATCGCCTTCGCCCAGAGGCGACCCTCTGGGGGATTCTGATTGAAAACTTCACTGGGATTTCAAACCCAATTCCTCGTTGGCTCTAATTGCCAGGGATTTGCATGAAAACCATCGCACGCTATCTAATTATTCTGACAGCAGCAGCCCGCCGTCTGGGCACAAGGAGAATCGCAGCTTTAATTAACAATAATGCACCTTGCAGACGAATGTGACTGTTTAGGTTAATTAACAAGTCCAAGTCATTCCAAATCGAATCCGCACATCTTCTGGGTGATTTGGGCAGGAGGGATGTGGGGCGCGCAGCGGGTGGGGCCAGCCCAGAAATGAGTTCAGCAAAAGTGAGCGTCAGCTTTCATGTCTCCCTGGTGCTACTCCCTGGTGCAGGGAAGAGGGGATCTCCAGGACGGGGAGCCCCTTGGGGCGCCGGGTGAGGGGGCTTGGGGGGCATAGTTGTAGGGGATTTCAGCCGTCTTTATGTCACACTTAGATTTAGGAAAACTTTTAGGCACATTTGTGTAAAGGAGAGGAAGAAGTCCTTGCAAAGTCTTGAATTTCTTATCTAAGTCACGGCCCAGGTGCCTGGGAACCCCCCGTCCCGACACCTTTCTTTGTACCACGTTTTGGGGGGCACTTAAAGTTGTCTGCACCCTAAGATTCACAGACCACACTCCAAGGCCCAGCCTTGTCCTCCTCAAGGCTGATGGTTTGAACTCTTTTCCTGAGTCATCCCGCGTCTTGTAGAAGAATTAAACACTGTGTGTGGCTGCAAAGTGCATCTCTCGGAAGGATCCGGGCCTGCTTTTCTGCCTCGAAGCCAAGGATTACTAACCCTCGGGGAAGGGGGGATTGTAGGTCTCTTGGAAAATCTGATGGAAATGATGAAATCTCTCTTTAGGAAAAGAGAATATCACACCCACTATTGGGCATTGACTCCTTCCTCACTGCCCCTGGAGTTAAACTGAACGCAGGAATTTCTGGGAGCAGAGGGACACCTCACCCCAGCTTCCCGGCTCACGAAGCTGGAGGTGCAGGGACCTAAAGAACTCTCTGTTCTTTGGGCAAATCCCGTTTCCACACTAGGCTTTGCTCTTGGCGTCTCTCCTGCCTGGAGCACTCTTCCCTGTGCGTTAGGGTTAAGGGTTAGGGTTAGGGTTAGGGGTTAGGGGTTAGGGTTAGGGTTAGGGTTAGGGTTAGGGGTTAGGGTTAGGGTTAGGGGTTAGGGTTAGGGTTAGGGTTAGGGTTAGGGTTAGGGTTAGGGGTTAGTGTAGGGTTATGGTTAGGGGTTAGGGTTAGGGGTTAGGGTTAAGGTTAGGGGTTAGATTAGGATTATTTTTAGGGTTATGGTTAGGGGTTAGGGCTAGGGGTTAGGGTTAAGTTTAGGGGTTAAGGTTAGGGTTAGGGTTACAGTTAGGTGTTAGGGTTAGGGTTAGGTTTAGATGTTAGGGTTTAGGGTTAGGTGTAGGGGTTAGGGTTAGGGGTTAGGGTTAGGTGTAGGGGTAAGGTTAGGGTTAGGGTTAGGTGGTAGGGTTAGGGTTAGGTTTAGGGTTAGGGTTAGCGGTAGGGTTAGGGTTAGGCCCCTTCCCAATCTTGGAGTCTCACTGCAAATTCTGCCTCTTCCAAGACTGACCTTTCCTGACCTCTAAGGAGATGTAGCCTCGGCCGCCCCATGCACTCGGTGGTCCTCCAGCAGTTCACCTGGGATGTCTCCCCAGAGAGAGGGGTTGTCTCGTTCCCCCACCAGTGTGCTGACTGGTGCCCTGCACATCCCTTCTGCCACGACAGCGAGGGTCAGGAAAGCAGAGGCTTTTCCTCTGTTGTGATTGGAACATAGCCTGTGGTAAATACGTTCTGAATATGGGAATTAATTAATTTCATAGGAATAAAGTGGGTGCCCCCACCCGGAGAGCTCACAGGCCCCTGGGAGAGGCAGGAAGGGAGCCTGTAGAACAAATGCCAGGGAGAGCTCCTCCCCCAAGTCTTCCAGGGCGACTCTCCCAGCCACCTAGTCCTCTGTCTGGGTCTGAAAGGACTGGTCCTCCTGGGGGGGTGGGTGGAGGTGGGTGGGGGCACGGGCCTGATGGAGGGCCCTTTCTGTGATGAGCACTGGGTGTTACATGTCAGTAATAAATCCCTGAATCCTCCTCCTAAAATCTATATTGCACTGTGTGTTCACTAACTTCAATTTAAATAAAATGTCAGAACAAAAAAAAAAAGAGAGATTTCTGGCCTGGGAACATGTTTTCTGTGTCAGCTTGGGGCCAGCCGCAGCCAGGGGGACGCCCCACAGTGGCTGGGGCCACAGGGTGGAGGGCACTCGCTTTCCTCTGGGGCGATACAGCTCTGGGCAGCGGGGGAGAGCTGGACCCGCTGTCATCCTTCATCTTCCCTCGAGGAAAAGTAAGTCCCCAGAGATGCCCCCGGGGTTCAAGGACACGGTCTTCCGCTGGCTCAGAATCAAATTTGGAGTCCAGCCACCTCCTCAGATTCGATCACACTCAGGGAGGGAGCCCACGGTCTTCGTGGGCCTGGGGAGACACTTTGGCCTCCCGGCTGCTTGTTTGTCATCATTCCTTCTCTTCCGCTTGCATTTCAGCTCTGCTCAGCGCCCCCCGCCCCCCCAGGCCCGCCAGCCCTTCCCCACCTCTGCGCCCTGGCTCCTTCTCCACCCTTGTGTAGCTCACCCCACCCACTGCAACAAGCCATCCTCTCTGCAGCTCTGGGCACTCGGTCAGGTAAACCCTTTAAAGCACTTAGGGGTGTGTAGCTCATTTCATTTAAAGGAGGTATTGAAAAAAAAAATAAAAAAATAAAGGAGGTATTGAGTGCCTCCTAAGTGCAGGGCAGTGGGTGAGGTCCCAGGAGACACAGAAACCACTCAGGCACAGTCCTAGACATCGGCATGTCCCTGGCCCCATCTGATCCCTCCTCGTCCCCTTCCATCCTTGGTTCTCAGGACTTCCCAGGCCTCCCCAGGCCTCTCTTTCATAATCTTTTTTTTTTTTTTTTAAGATTTTATTTATTCATGAGAGACACAGAGAGAAAGGCAGAGACACAGGCAGAGGGAGAAGCAGTCTCCAAGCAGGGAGCCCGATGTGAGACTTGATCCCAGGACCCCAGGGTCATGCCCTGGGCCGAAGGCAGGTGCTAAACCACTGAGCCACCAGGGCTGCCCCTCTCCTTGATGATCTTAACTGTGCCGGGGTCCCAGGTCCCACGGAAACCTCACAAAACCCTTGGTCACCTCAACTGCGCAGGCTGGGCTTCTGTTTCACACCCAAAGCCCCCTTAGCAAATCCCAGAGGCTCCCCATCAGCGGGTGGTCCTGCCTCACTGTGGCGGCCAGGAGCGTTCTTCATGTAGAGATGGACGCCTCACAAGGATGACACAGCGAGGGCGATGACCCGGAGGACAGGGAGCGCCTGTGGAGCTGCTGAGGAGGAAACTCTTTACCAATCAGTTGGCCCCTTTCTGCCTGTGACCCGAGGACGAGGTGAGGAAGGACTGGACACTCTCTGCTGGCGGCCTGCGGGGGCTCAGAGGCGTGCACCTGCTTCTCCTCTTCAATCTCCAGGCCACTGGGATCCACGAGGATAGCAGAAATTAAACACGGTCTAATAGAAATTAAGGCAAAACCTGAGTCTTAAAAAAAAAAAAAATCAATTGTGCAAAAACAGGATGGAGGAGACCTGGCTCCACAGAAGTCTTTATTGCAAAAAAATAAAAAACAACAACCAAACAAAAACAACTTAGAGGCTTCACTTGGCCACAGGCTAAAGATGATTCAGTAGCGTGTGTGGCAGCCAAAAAGCTAATGCAGACTCAGGCTGCAGTGGAGACATGGCGCTCAGGCCCGGGCGGGGGTTCGGGGCTCCTTCCTGCCCCTGCTCAGGCCGGTTTGGGAGCAGAGGGCCCAGCTCTGGGGACCCCACCAACAGATCAGAGCCCTTTAAAAGGGAGTGGACAAAAGGACAGACCGCCCCCCTTCACCCCTGGTGGCCAGGGAGAGGCTGAAGGAGCAGAGGAGGCGGGCGGCCCCCAACTGGGCTCATGGGACCCAACGGCTGTCCTGCGAAGGGAGCATCCGAGAAGTGTCAGCTGTGGCTTTACAAGTCGGGACCCTGGGGGTGGGGGGTGGGTGGCGGGAGGAACAGACTGATTTGGGCTGAATGTTAAGAAAGTCGTTCCACTATTGGATTAGAGGTGACGGGCCGGGCGGCGGCATTCTCGTTACCCTAGAACACACGCACGTGCGCACACGCACAGCTCCCTACTGCTGGGGTGCTTGGCTCCCGGGAAGGCCTCCTCGCCCTTGTGCAGCCTGGAGACGCTCAACACCCGGATAAATCGCACATGCTTTCACATGCGGTTGCGGCAGAACGAGAGCTGGTGTCTTGCAAGAGGATAAGAGGACGGATCTGATTTGAGGGATGAGTTCACGGGACTCAGGCCCAGGCTGAGTGGCAACAAATCATGAAGCACAGTAGAGGGATGTCCCGGGCCCTGGGACGCCGCCAGGACTCGTCCAGCAGCTTTTCCCCCAAACTGGCAGCGCATCCCAATCGCCCGGGGAGAGGCTTTCAATGGTCCTTGACTCAATTTGAGATATTCTGAATCAGAATGTTTGGAGCCAGGAGCCTCTGAAACCCCGTGATGATGTGTTAAATGAAAGAGCTGGACCAAAATGCATAATTCTTTGATTCTGGTCTCTAGGTCCCGCCTGCGATGATTTTAATCCCTTTGCTTGAATCCTTGAATTAGAGTCCCCTGGTTCAGAGCCCGGAGATACTTTGGTCTCGTCCAAACCTGGTCTGTAGAACAATGAAGGGATTCTCAGCCAGATAGGCACCTAACCTGAATCTTCCCAGAAGGTCGGTACCATCCCAGGCACCAAATTGCTGCAAAAACAAAACAAAAACCAACCAAACAAACAAAACAAAACCCCTACTGTAGCTGGTGCCTGGGGTCCCTCTAGCGGCCAGGAGTGGCCTCTTCGGCTCCACTCCCCTCCAGACCCAGGTGTGGCCAGAGATTGTGAGCTGCCAGGACCAAGGGGTCCCCATGAAAGGAGAGCCAAGAAACCGAAATGGCACTTTATTTTATTTTATTTTATTTTATTTTATTTTATTTTATTTTATTTTATTTTATTTTATTTTATTTTATTTTATTTTTTTATTTTATTTATTTTATTTTATCTTATTTATTTTATTATTTTATTTTATTTTAAAGATTTTACTTATTTATTCATGAGAGACACCGAGAGAGAGGCAGAGACACAGGCAGAGGGAGAGAAGCAGGCTCCACGCAGAGAGCCCAACGTGGGACTGATCCCGGGACCCCGGGGTCACACCCTGGGCTGAAGGCAGGTGCTAAACCGCGGAGCCACCCGGGCTGCCCCGAAAGGCGCATTTTAGAAAGACTTAGAGGCCGTGCCTCGATGGCCTTAATTCGGATGACTTCCACTCAGCAGAGGACACGGGCTCCGTGGGGTGCCCAGTCCCAGCTCGGGATTCGGGGGAGTCTCCGAGCCCTGGGCAAGTACACCTGAGACTGGGGTGTTGGCGCGGGGCCCTGGGGTGACATGAGCTGCTGCGTCTAGGTGGTGTGAGCTCCGTCACTTTGCTTTCCCAGCTTCAGGTCCCGCCCTGGGCCAGAAGCAGGTGCTGAGGCAGGGAGGGCCGCCCCGAGGGGAGGCCAGTGGCCGAGGCGGAGCTGTGCAGCGAGTCCGGCTCCTGGGAAGGCGGCCACTGCCTTCGGGCTGCTCGCTCACCTGCAGGGGATGCCGCTGAGGCGCTGGGCTGCAGGGGGTCAGCTGCCCACCCCTTCCCACGGCCCCACTTCGCCCTGGGACCCCGAGGCTAGTAGAGCGGCCGAGAAGCTCCGGGAGGCTGCCGGGTGCCCAGGCTGGCCCACGGGCGAGCTCATGGGCTGTGCGGACCGTGTCACGGGAGCCCTGGGCAGAGCACAGACGCTCCTGGGCTGCCCTTAGGACCCCGCGCCCCAGGGACCCCAAGACGACACATGTGGTCACCTGTTCGCCGGCGGCTTCCGTCCCTTGGAGTGCAGTGTCCTCGGAGGCTCCCCGGCATGGGACATGGAGCAGCGCGGAGAACCTGTCCACTTGGCGGGCAGCCAGCCGCCCCGGCTCTCTGGGGACACAGTGACGCACGCACCCCGCGCCCCTGCCACCCGGACTACTGCAAGGGTCCCGGTGAAGGCCGGCCCCAGGCGCAAGCAGGGAAAGCAGGCTCTCGGGCTCCCCACCCCCCGCCCCCCGGCCCCGCTGCTCCATCAGAACCTACACCTCGACAGGATCCTGGGCAATTGGGGTGAGCGCTGAGGCCTGAGGAGCACTGCACGCTGCAGGGACGCTTGCCCCCGGGCTGCCCTCATCCCGAGCCCCCCCTCCCCCTGCAGGTGGAGACCCGGCTCCCAGAGCCCCTGTGGCCTCCGGCCTCCGGCCTGCCTGCCTTCCACACTCAACTTGGCCTTGGGGGCAGGCCCTGCACAGGCTTTAGATGCAGTGAGGAAAGCCCCACGTTCTCATTCCTCCCCCCGCCCCTTGGCCCCGGAAGCATGGACCTCCCGTCCTCAGGTGTTCCCGGCCCACTGCTGAGCGCCAAGGGATGGGGACCCCAAGCTTCCTCCTCTTGCTCAGGCACCACACGCACGGGGCAGGCGGGCACACTCACACGAGCCCCTGTGCACAGCCAGGCACTGTCTCTGGCTTCAAGGCTCCGTGTCTGGGCACCGTGTCTTTTATGCAGAGGCCACGATGTCCCGGTCCCAGCAGCCCGGCTTTGACTGCATTTGGTGGCACAGACCTGCTCCCAGCAGGCTGTGTCAGGGCAGCGGGAGGCACCCTCCCCTCATGGTGTAAGTGTGGGCGGGGGGGAGGGGGCGGGGGGAACCCTCGTAGCCCACTCTCTGCTACCCATCCCCACCCTGCAGATCCCCAAGGTGCCTGCCCTTAGACGCCTTCCTCTTGTTGGCAATCACCGTCCTCACCCCGTGTCCCCCTTTTAACACAGAATTCCTCTAAGGGGGACTGGGAATTAAATAATCGACCGTTGGTGCAAGTTCATTTATCAGGAGTGTTGCTGCGAGGAGGCTGGGGCCCACAGGAGACACTGAGGCAGCTGAGGCGGGTCGGGGTAAGGGCCCCGAGCCAGCCTTCCCCTGCCCCCCAGTGTTGCCAGGCAGCAGCCCAGGTTCTCAGGGCAGGATGGTGGCTGGGGCTGCACACGCCCACCTCCCCTGGGGCATGTCCAGCCTCCGCGCGGGCCTCCTGAGCTCCGGCCCCCCGGCTCACCCAGAGACCGCTTCACCTGCGGCAGCACAGATTCCAAAAATACGCCTGTCAATCCCCTGGGAGTCGTCACCAGTTTCTCACTGTGGTGGAGGAAAGCCGGGCCGGAGCAGGGCACGCATTGTCCTCCCTACTGCCCCTGAACCTGCCGCTCAGCCTGGCCAGTCATGCTGGGGGCCACACAGGAGGAGTCCCAGGGTGTTCCCCAAGTAGGTCACCTTCTGTCAAGCCCTGGGCCTTTGTATGGGGCCGTCCCGCAGGACTGGGAAGCTTTTCACATCCCCCCTCTGTTTGGCCAGTGCCTTCTTGTCCTCCAACACCTGTCTCAGGTGTCCTCACCCACAGCCGTCGTCTGTGTCCCTGCAGGCTGGGTTGCTGAGTTAGATGCACCTGCTCCGGGCTCCCGAAGCATCTTGGGCATCACAGCTGTCACCCTGTGCCATTCCACTTCTGTCCTTGCGTGTTTGCAGCCCGCAACCCCAGGCAGGGGTCTTAAGGACAGTCTGTTGCTCCCTTTATCTTTCAGTTGCTAGAACCTAGGTCAGGGCTTGTCTGCTGTGCATATTCAGGGACGTATGCAGGACAGAGGGTAAGTACCTGAAGGGGAAAACGGGGGCCTCAGAGCAGAAATCACGCAATTTGTCCAAATATGCATTCTTAGGAACCAGAGAAATCTAAGATTTGAACCCAGGCCTGAGTTCCAGGGAGACTTGAAAGTGTGCTCCTTCCTCCCTTGCATCCAGCTGGTGGTGAGTCATAGCAGCCCGGCCCTGTTGCTATATTTTCCATCATAGATTCCAGACATTCGGCTCTGAGCTTCTGGGAGGGCCCCACAAGTGAATTGGGCTCCAGCCTCTTGGTTCCCAGCTGGAGGCTTCCCCGGTGGGTCCTTGTGATCCTCGCTCGGAGCCACCGCAACCCGGGCTGGGACAGGGAAGGGCTCAGGGACCCAAGGCCCGGCTTCTCCACATCACGCTGGTTCAAACCCAGAGATAGGAGCCTGCCCAGGCCCCCACGCGTGCCCAGACCGCAGCGAGGGGGGCGAGACGGCCTGCAGAGCACAGGATGTGCTCCCCGGCCGCCCCCATGGCCCCGGGCAGGGCAAGGGGGTGGGGGAGACCTGGACAGAATCCATCCTTGGAGCCCACTTCCTTCTGGCCTCGCCACACAGCCACGTCCAGATGGAGAACATAGTTAGGAGGGTCGCACATTTGCATACATTTGCATGTGTTTGCATATCCGCTCAGGAACACGCCGTTCATTCTCAGGCGACTCTCAAGTGGCTGCGGTTATTGCCACCTTCGGGTTGTCATGGATGGAGGTTGCTCTTCTCACTTTGCTCCTCGCCCGCCGCCCACGGGCCCTGAGCCCGGACACTGGGTGCTGGGGGTAGCAGCAGCGTCCCGGGGCGAGCAACAGGGCCAGTGGCGAGGGCGGCTCAGGAGACTCACAGCAGGCTGCTCAGTCACCGCTGGGCCGGCAAGTGGCACGCTGTCCCCTGTCACCGAGGCAGTGCAGCGCCCCGGCCCCCCGGGCATGCGGGACAGTGGCCCGGCCTGCGCACTGTGCATGCAGAGGCTAGGAAGCCAGGCACAGGCTGTCTGCCCCCCAGGATCCTCGGCTCTCCTCCTTGCAACCACGTTGCATATGGTTTGGCTCACGCTGTGCTGTTCCCAGCCATGCGTGATGGTGCCGAGGCTTGAGAAGAGCCGAAGGGGAGCCCGCTTGGTCATCCAGGTGGCAACACGGTTGGCAGGTGTGGCTGGGTGGTTGGGGAGCACAGGAGAGAAGGGGCCAAGAGGCAAGAAAACGTCCGGACTTTCCTTCTTTGGGTTAAGTCAGAGAAAACCCCGTCTCTGCTGGCGATTCCTGTGGTTTGAAGACTCAGCACAGCAATTAAATGCGAGCGGTTTTAGCCACGTCACGGATGCTCTGTTCTCCGACACGAATTTGCGGGTCAACCAGGCAACCAGCGAGTGTGTTCTGTGTGTCGTCCTAAAGTCCTGGCTCCCCGGCCGCCCCGGGGCAGGCCTCCAACAAGCGCTCGCTGATTTTGTTGCCTGCGGTACACGTAGTGCGATGACCCCAATGCAGGGCTCGGGAGCCGGTGCGCAGCGCCCCCCCCCCCCGCCCTCCGGGAGCTCCCCCTGTTGAGTGCTGAGCAGCGGCTGGGGTAACACGGTCCTGAAGGCAGAGGCTGGGGCTGGGTCCCCCGCCGTGGGAGCCGGGCCACGCCCGGAGCATCCCTGAGGCTCAGTCTCCCCTGAGAGGGCACTAGCAGGTGCCCGTCGCACAGGTTGTCGGGGGCTGCCCTGGTCTAGCGCGTAAAGGGGTTGACCCGTTGCTGGGTCCCATGGACGTGCCCGGGCTGCCGGGGGCCGTAGCAGGCAGGTGCCAGCAGCTGCCAAAACGCGTGCTCTGGGGCTGGGGGTGACTTCCAGAATCGGAAAGAACCTGAAAAAACCCATAATGCAACGTTTCCCAAATAACGGCCTGTGGATTCTCGCCGTTTGTGACAGGTGTTTTACCAGTCTGTCGCAAGACGTAAAGACGAGGAGCGATGTGGCCGTACACTGTTCTTTCTGCAGCCTTGAACCGTCTTCTTCTTCTTTTTTTTAAAGATTTTATCTATTTATTTATTTTTTAAAGAGAGATGGAGAGCACGAGTGGGGGGAGAGGCAGAGGGAGCCGCGGACCCCCCACCCCCATCCCCGCCCCCGCCCCGCCGGCCGACCCAGGGCTCCATCCCAGGGCCCCGAGATCAGGACCTGAGCTGAATGAAATAAGACACTCACTGGACCGAGCCACCCAGGCGCCCCAGTTTTCTTTTTTTTTTTTTAACAGGCTGACCCAAGGCAGACGGGAGGATTATTAAACCCACATCGCCCTCCATTTATCGTTATTACTGCTGGTGGTGTTCTCCTCAGGGAGTGTGAACCTGAAAGCCGCTGCTATCTCCAACCAGCCTGGAGGGTGACGGACTGTGTCCGGCCCTTCGCCCTACCTGGGCGCTCCCCGAGTCGCGTGCTGTCCCCCCGGGATGCCCCAGCCCTGCAGCGCCCCAACGGGGCTCCCCGGGCCCGTCTAACCCCTCGTCTACACCCACTGCCCTCACACAGTGGAGCCTGTGGCTCAGCCCCGCTCCAGGTCTGCAAGCCTGGTGGATTCTCCTCCAGACATCGGTCGCGCGGGCGACAGGCATGGACCGCAGAGCAATACGGTGGGGACCACAGATGCAGGCGTGTGAGGGCCACGCGAGTGTCACAGCTGCTGTGACAGCGGAGGCCCTCAGCCACCGGGGCATCTGCATACAGTGTTTACCCCTCTGGACCTGGATGGAATGGTGGTGAGTGGTTCCTGCAAGACGTCGGGTCCAGAACCCAGCCCAATTGGAGCCACCACATGGAGTAGACGAGACAAGGGCAGCACTGGGCCGTCCTCAGGATCCTGTGTCCTGCGACTGTCACTCGTCAGCCGCTCCCGACCGGGGCACCACTAACTTTAGTCACAGCACAGGTGGCTCTGGGGTTCTCTCCGGCCAGCAAGCAGCCCCAGAACCTGGGACAGATACTACCTGGCAGCAACCAGAAGATTCTTCTCTTTTTGCTTTGGCTTCAGGGTACAGCCCGGCTTCGTCTATCTGCTCCCACTCAAAATATCTTCACTCTGGAGACGACAGCAATAACGTAAGCACCGAAGGGGCTGCCGTCCCTTGGCCCCGGTTTCCACCGCGTGCCCTTCACCCAGCCCGCCGCCGGCCTCCTCGCCCCGGTACACGGGAGATCCCCCTCAAAGCTGCGTGGAGTAACTATTTTGCCAAGGGCCTGCGCATTCCCTCTTCTCACCTGCCCGCGGGGTCCTGGGAGCCTCTGCAGGGACGTCTGTCCTGAAGTCGGCTTCCGGGCCTCACACCCCAACGGCTGCTCTGTCTTGGTTTTTTACCTTGGGCCAGGGGCTTAAGCACTTGGTTCCTTAGTTTCTTCATCTGTGAAGACAAAATAGAATTGACAGCGACCTCCTCACGCTCTTCTGAGGAATCAGTGAGTCAGTGAAGTGCTGACAACAGTGCCTGGCCCCCGGTCAGTCCTCAGTAAGTCCTGGGCGTCAGCGTTGCGTCCCCACAGGACCGCACGAACTTGTGGGATTTGTCATGACTTGTGCCTTCCTCCTTACAACTTCGGTGCAGGTCTTTATTCAATCTGAGCTCATCAAAGAGCTCTTGGAGAAGCCCCATGGGTTTTGTTAGCTGCCTTTTCTTCTTTATGGGGATAATTCATGATCATTTTCTTTGAATTTCATGTCTTAGAAGTGCCTATCCCATTAAAGAACAGAGCTCCGTTACTATCTTGCATCGTGGGTCACAAGATCATAATCCTTTGCTCTCAACTTTTAGAAATCTGCCCTCCTGGTGTCTGGGGGCGGGGTACACTGATCTGCATGTTTAAATTTGTTTATTCAGGGGATCCCTGGGTGGCTCAGCAGTTTAGCGCCTGCCTTCCGCCCAGGGCGTGATCCTGGAGACCCGGGATCGAGTCCCGCGTCAGGCTCCCTGCATGGAGCCTGCTTCTCCCTCTGCCTGCATCTCTGCCTCTCTCTCTCTCTCTCTGTGTGTCTCTCATGAATAAATAAATAAATAAAATATATCAGAAAAATTCATTTATTCATACATTGCCTGTTTCCCAAAAGGAGTCAAGACGGTTGCCATATTTGATCATACGAGGCCACCCTACCATTGGTTATTATTTCTGGAAACGCCAGGCACCGTCCTGTAACAGGTGCATCGTCATCCAGGTCTTCCTTACTGGTCATATGAAGTCCCGAGTACCAGCTTCCCCCTCCCTGCTTTTTCTACCTACAGAGAGATAAAGCTGTCAGCAGGGCGAGGCAAGAATTCATCGGATGTTCTGCATGAGACTTCCAGCAGATGTCCTGCTAGTGGAAGTCCCTCATCGCCACTAGATCTTACCTCCCTGCCAATTTGTGCAATTCGGAGAAAAGAGATTAGAGTGATATCTAGATGCCAATTGCACACGTGCCTGCCTCCGATCCTCCATAAGAGCGGAAGTTCCCGAAAGACTCCCCTCCTCTAACCAACCATCTTGCAGCCCTTAGACTCAGCTAGATTTATTATTTTTAATCAATTCTTATCTAGACTTGAGGATTCTTTTTCCTTGATGTGGAGCTGATTTGAAAGGAGCATCTGTTAAACGCCCCCTTTGGCGTTTGATTATGGCTCTGTGGGGTCAGAGTACTTACCACCCGTCCACAACGTGTGGACCTCATCCAGAACCCTGGGGAGAAAATAGAACACCTGGGCTCCTGCTGGACTTATTAGAAGCCCCTGACTGATGCTGAATCATCACAGCTGGCCATTCAGCTGATCCGAGCTATTAGTTGTTGGCTAGCTAAATATATTTCTATGTGTCTTCCATCTGCATAGCAATTCTTGGTGTCTCATCCACCCCTCACGTCGGGAAAGGATCATTATTCATAGTAGTGGTCATTAATGTTAAATTGGTTGTAAGATCTTTGAGGGCTGGGGTCGGCGCTCTCCTGTATCCCAGGCGTTAAAGGACGTCAGTGAAGTGCAACAAAACAACAACGACCATCTGTTGAGCGCCTACTGTGCGTCGGGTGCTGTCGTTGGGATCT
The DNA here is from genome assembly GCF_018345385.1 of Vulpes lagopus. Lineage (NCBI taxonomy): Eukaryota > Metazoa > Chordata > Mammalia > Carnivora > Canidae > Vulpes > Vulpes lagopus. The sequence goes on from NC_054834.1 coordinate 26,485,256, forward strand.
AGGTCACAAAGGCAAGTGAGGCATCGCCCTTGCTCTCAAAGGCTCAGGCATGTTGGGAATGGGCGCGGAAGCAGGCCTCGCGGCCCCACGTGGTGGCTGCACTGCTTACGGGTGCAGAGGAGAGGCCCTGGCCCGGGTGGAGGGCGAGGGCAACGCTGCCTGTCAGAGCGGCTTCGGGGCAGTGGCAAGGCCAAGCCGGGTCTCCAGGCTCAGCACCACGCCCTGTTGTAAATAAGTGTCATCCACTTCGTTTTGATTAGAGAGACACCATCGTGGCACCAATCTGACTGCCTCTTTCCTCATCCGGGAAATGATCAATCTTTGGGTTTAAAGGCGGGACCGGAGGACCTGGCCCCAGACCGCAACTCCCTTAATAGGCTTTCAGGTAAAGGGCCGGGCCCTGAGGGGCCAACACCCCAACAGCGTAAGGACGGTTGGAGGAGATGTGCGGGGCCGGAGGGGGGCATGAGGGAGACGGGTGTCGGAGCCCTGAGTCCCTGAGAAAGCAGTTTACAGAGCCAGGATACGAGGCCAAGGCTCAGGGAGGAGAGCGCGCAGGCTGGCTGTGCTAGAGGGTCATTGCAGCAGTGTGCACTGGGGACAGTCCTCCCGAAGGCCAGCCAGCCGTGCACACCTGTCACCTGGGGACCCGGAGCCGCTGCACACACCCTGGGCTCTGCCCCAGGGGCATCATCCACAGCTTTGCAGTCAATGCAGCGCATCCAGCAACATCGCAGACTCCCCCAGCTCGACTCCCCCAGCAAAGGCTCCCAGTCACCTACCAGGGTGACGGAAGGATTGTCTTGAACTTCCTTGTATCACTGCCCCTGGGGTGAGGGTGGCGCAAGGGCCTGTGCTCAGGGGATGGACTGAAGCAACCTGGAGGCAAAGCAGAATGGAGGCAGCCAGGGACCAGCCAGCAGTGGGGAGGAGGTGAGACATGGTGGTCTGCGCACCCCACGGCGAGCAGGTGTGCCTGGGAGTAGCAGGCGGGCAGCAACAGAGGTGGAGGAGTCAGATCACGGAGACGTTTGCAGAACAAGTTGGGGACCATGCATTTCATCTGGGAGGCGACGTGGGCTCATGGGAAGATTTCAAGCACAATAATGAGATGATCTGGCTTATTTTTAAGGAGTCGTAGATGAATCACTTCAGAGGTCGTATTGGAAGCTGCTAAATTGGCCCGATGAGGACGAGATGGCCTAACGGGGTAGGGGTGGGGAAGCGGAGCCGGACCTGAGGAATGCCTGGGCCGTGAAACCAGCAGGACACGCTCGAAACAGGGGTCATTTTCACAGAATTTGCCTCGTGATGGGTGTTGGATCAACAGTTACGTCAATATAGTTCGCCCTTGGGGTGATGGCCTTTTCTGTCGTCGGGACTGACCGGTTAGGAAGCGAGAGCTTCATAGGAAGTCAAGGGATCTAGATTCCAGCTTCAGGTTACTCACTGGGTGAGCTGGAGCAAGTCACACCGTATCTTCCATAAAATGAGAGGCTTTGACCGGATACATTCTGACGTCCTTTTCATCTTTGACTTCTCCGGCGAAACGCTGTGGGTAAATATTGGGAACAGACTGCGATTTATGACCACGTTTCCATAGGTAAATGTACTCCAGATTTCAGACCGCTAACAAAAAATGAATTTTTGGAAGAGCCTTCTAATCCGAGGACTGCCAGTTCTCTCTTATATCATTTCCCTTTTTCCCCCTCAGGTGTAATTTCTTCATAGATATAAGTCTTGCCTGTCCAGAAAATTTTTAGAGACTATGACATATGCTTTGGATCCCCTGTAATATCTGGTACAGGGCCAGGTACATTTCCGCCACTCAAAATTTACTTGAGCTTGAATTAAATTATGTCTCTCTGCAGGGGCTGGTTCTGACCTTGAATACGTCAACACTTCATGGATGCATGCATCCATCCATCCGTCCATCCCTCCATCCATCCAATCATCAAATAGTCACGGCACACAATGAGGTACAAAGAGTAGGACAACGACCGTTTACCCAAGGAACGAGCGGTGCAGCCAAGCAGAGTTCCACACTGGGTGCTGGGAGCTACGTGATGCCATATAGAAGAGCACCCATGAGGTGACGTGGCCTTTAAAATAAAAGGATAGTTACTTCCAATGGAAAGAGAGTACAGGGCTGTCTTGGGAATACACGCGGGTTTGCGCCCCCCTCCTTGCCCCACAACCACAGAGCCAGTAGCCCTGCTTGCAGGTTCACAAGCTGAGCCTCATGATAGTTGATGGGACTCTGGGCTGCACCATGTGACCCGGGGGGTAGATTCTGCTGGACTGAGGTTCATCAGAAGAGTCAATGGCCAAAGTCCAGGTGCTGGTTTTACAGGGGAAGCCCCATGTGTAGAGAGATCACCCTTGGAAACTAGAGGCCTGGGGTCTGCACTCATCAGTAGACACTCCTGAGTTGGGGGATGCCTGGCACCTAGTCTGACCTGTCTTCTCCAGGGACGGTCACTGGGAATGCCTGTCCAGTCTCGTGAAGCTTGAGGGATGGGACGATGATCCCCGTGAGCGTCGTAGCTGGTGTCCCTAGACGTTTGCCACATGTTGTGCAGACACCCGAAGCACTTTGATGCGTTAATTTATTTCATCTTCACAATGACACGCAAAGCAGGTAACCTTATATTCCGTCCTGTATAGGGGACACCACAGGGCTCCACTAACTGTCCCAAGATCACGTGACAGAGATGTGGTGAAAGCATCGAATCCGGGCATTATGTGCCCTAAGCCCACACCCTTTGGTCCTGATGCCCTATTAACTTCTCTTCCTGTGATGGCATTTTGCAAACCATTGATGATCCTCAATGGAAGCCACCGTGCTGTTTGCGTGGAGAGGGCCAGCCAGTCCACGCCGCAGTAAACCGGATGGCAGTGCGCTAGGACGGGCAAAGACGCCCGTGACATAGACCTTAAGACTTAAAGTGCCTCCTCTCACCCGCGCTTCTCGGGGGGCTGCTCTGCTCAGGAGGTAAAATTATAGATGACGCCAGGTTATTCAAACTCTTAACCCTTGAAAGTCGCACAGGGATGATGTAGCCCAGCCTTTTCATCGAGTGTTTATTTTTTTCTTAGAGGTTTATTTCTTCATGAGAGACCCAGAGAGAGAGGCAGAGACCCAGGCAGAGGGAGAAGCAGGCTCCACACAAGGAGCCTGATGCGGAACTCGATCCCAGATCCTGGGGGTCACGCCCTGGGCCGAAGGCAGGCGCTCAGGCGCTGAGCCCCCCGGGCACCCCTCATTGAGTGTTTACAGACAGGCCCAGCAACTTAAGCGACTTGCCTAAGGTCACACAGTTGGAAAGCAGAGAACATACAATTATTCGATGATTGTTGGATTGAGAAGCAAGAGGGTGGGATGCTCCTCAGAATGATGCTATCCAGTGTCTGCTGACAGGGGAACCGACACCCTCTGGTCAAGGCCACTGCTCCATCGCTGAATTTCTGAACTACTTCTCTAAGTCAGTGCTGGAGGCGGGCATTCTCCACGTGTAATCCTTCCTGCAGAAGGCAACTTAGGGTAGCGCCCAATTGTTCCCTTTGCATGAGATCCCCTCACTACGGCCCAGAGAGCCCACGAAGTTACCTGCTTTGCCACTGACACCACTTAAATGTGGCTGCTTCCTCCGAGTATATGGGAAGATCCTGCAGCCACTGTGGGTGGTTCCAGTTGTTCAGGGGAATTCGTCTTCTGTCTCTGATTAGGGGATCCCAGCCTCTTCCAAGCTTTCGCTTCAAGCACTCTTCACCCCGGGGGCCAGGGCGACCCTCTGTACTAACGGGGTTCCAAGGCTCTCTGGCTTAGGTCTCTGTGAAGTGCTTGAAGCCAACCTGGTGAACTAATTTAACTTGTGTTCCTGGCTGACAACTCCATTCTGGGTAATTCTGATGTGTGCCTCAGCAGACACCCCCACAACAGGACTTTGGGGGTGCAGTGCCCCAGGAGAGGTGGAGCATGGGCAGGGGGCTGTAAAATAAAATACATGGAAACCACTAATGAAAACATAGGCGAAACTGCTCTTTATGAAAATGTTCGACCTGTGGATTCTGAATGGGATGTTCTCCAATGTCCTTTGAGGGAATCAGATAAAGATGAGATGATTTTTTTACTTCTGACTTTATTTTCTTTTTTTAGGGTGTCTTTTTTTTTCAAGATTTTATTTATTTATTCATGAGAGACACAGAGAGAGAGGCAGAGACCCAGGCAGAGGGAGAAGCGGGCTCCCTGCAGGATGCAGGACTCGATCCCGGGACCCTGGGATCACGCCCTGAGCCAAAGGCAGACGCTCAACCGCTGAGCCACCCGGGCATCCCTACGGAGTCTTTAGGTACAACCTGGAGACAGGATGGGGAGACATAAGGCTCTGAGTTTTCTATATACTATATTCTATTTTCTCAAGGACTTTGAGTTTGGGAGAAAGGAGAATTTTATCTTTGGGTGGGCCCAGGTAAACATGGTCATAACTCTTTCGTACAGAAGCCAAAAGTCAAGCTTATTAGCAGGGTTGTCGTTAATTGACAAATCAAGGAATCAACTCTTCATCCGAGTAATTATTACATATTTTCAGGACACCATGGCCTGAGAAGGATTTGTTCAGAAACAGACCGAGCCCCTCTCTGCACGCTTCCTGGCTCCCTCCCGGGGGTGCCGCAGAGACAGGAGCACCTGTTTCACCCCTGGGTGTCGGGCTGGGGGCGCCTTCCCTCACGGACGGCCGAGGGCACTGGGAAACGCTTTCAGCTCCGTGGCGGGGCTCAGGCCCACAGCTACGATTCAGTCAGGACAGAGCCCTTTGCTACTGCTCAGTGCCCACGAGCTCAGGGTGTTGGCACAGAAAGAGGTGGCATCGATCTGGGCTGGAGAGGGCACACGATCCTTGGTGAACACGTGACGAAGCAGGTGCCCAGAGCAGCTCCCAAACAGCAGGCCTGCGGCCACTTTTGCCTCTGAGCCCGTTCCCACCGCTACCTCATGAGGGGAAAGGGATGGTTCCTCCAAAGATCATGCCCCAGAACCGCATCCTTTCCCCTCCACTTCTGCTCCGCCCCCTCCGCAGCTGTTTCAGAGGACAAAGACTCTTTACCGCAAGACGCGAAGCTCTCGGGATGCAGACGACGTCTGGGTGAATAATTTTAAACACGGTTTTATGACTTCAGTTCGGCATTTGCTAACCCATAAAGCTGGTCTCTATGCTCATCCCCATCCTGCCTCCCCGTGTCAACTTCTGCTCTCCCCTCCCCCCACAACTCTAAATCCAGAGCTATTTGCTTTGCTTCCCTGGGTCACGGAGGTGGCAACGCCTCCCCTCTCCCGTCCTCGGATCCACACCTCATTCTAAAGCCAAAGCCATCACCCTGCTCGATGCCAACCTGGCAGGTACATCATTTCTACCCCCAGATTTCCCTGGAGACGCTGATAAACGGCACGTGTTGGAGAAAGCTTCAGCTGTCTGGCAAGCACAGCACCAGCCAACTCCTGTCTAGATGGGAGAGATGACCATGTTCCCTGCATGGGGCCTGCTTCTCCCTCTGCCTGTGTCTCTGCCTCTCTCTCTGTGTCTCTCATGAATAAATAAATAAAATCTAAAAAAAAAAAAAATAACAACAGCATTTTTTGAGTGCCTAGTGTTGTGCTAGTCATCACACTAAACACTTTCTATGGATTATCTAATTTGATCTAAAAACACGAAGAGGTATGAACGGGAATGTAAGAACTGTCCATTGTTAAACCAACTAGGAAAACACCAAGGAGGATCTCTTGGAGAGAAGTAAGTGGAGACACCTGGTGAACACAGTCATGGAGCCACTGAGAAATCCCTGCATCTAGGGCATCTGAAACAAACAAGCAACGTCTCTTGCTTTTGTTTTAATGTTTGTTTGGAGATTGAGCAAGAGAAGGAAGGAAAGTCTAGACTTTGGAGTCAGTGTTTCCAGGCTCAGGCTCGAATCTTGCTTCAGTTGCCCATTGGCTGTGTGACCTCGGGCAAGATGCCTAAACTTTGTGAGCTGCTATTTCCTCACTTGTAACCATGAGAATAATACACATCCCAAGGAAATTAATTAAATAGTGGAGGATCTGATAAGTGCTTCCATATATGGGGAAAAAATTGGTAAGTCGTTGTCAGCTTCATTCACTCTTTTATTCAATGTCATAGAGATTTGAGTGGGGAAGTCACACAGAAAATGCTACAGGGAAGTACATAAAAGAAAAAAAAATCCAAAAGCCAGGTGGGAGGACAGTCGTGTGTTATTCAGAACCATTTGGTTATAAATGCAAAAATCAACCTGGATTACATAAAGAAAAAAGAAAAGAATAAAAAGAACGTAATTGATCATATAACCCAAAATCCACAAATTGAACACCAATAAAAAATAAATTTATTATTAAAAAAATAACCCAAAATCTAAAGTACGTGAGGCTGGATCCAGGCGCTCAAATGACATCACCAGGTGTCTTTCTCTTAATCTCCTGGCTTTTATTCTTCTTGGCTATTTTTTTTTCTCAGGTGGGCATTCTCTAGTTTGTAGCAAAAAAAAGTTGGTGGCATCTCTAAGCTTACGTGGTCCTTAACGCTTACAGTTTTGAAGTAGAGAAATCTCAGAAATTGTATCAACCTCTGAAAAACCATGTCGCAGCTGGGGCCCTGTGCCCATCTCTGACCCGCTCGCCATGTCTGGGGTACAGAAACCACCCTGACGGACCAATGGGGTCACAGGCCCAGCATGACTGTGGGACCCCACTTCTCCCCAGACTGTCCTGAGCAGATAACCCAGGTTTGCTAATCAGAAAAATCCCATCCCCTGAATGCAGCCCAGTCGAGGAGGTGCCATTGCTAGAAAAGCAGATGGTTTTTTTTGTTACCAAAAGAGAAGAAAAAAGATGAAGAGGAAAAAAAAAATGACAACCAACATATGTAACCGGAAAGGATATTGAAATTCAAGATATAGAAGGCTGTTGATGTTACGCCTGACAGTGGAGGTAAATTATATAAGACAATTGTTAACATCAGCAACACTTTTTGATTCTGGCAAAGAGATCCTGACCCAGGTCCCAGATTTTATTTTTATTTTTTTTAAAGATTTTATGTATTTATTCATGAGAGATACATATAGAGAGAAGCAGAGACACAGGCAGAGGGAGAAGCAGGCTCCATGCAGGGAGCCCGACGTGGGACTCGATCCCGGGACTCCAGGATCACACCCTGGGCCAAAGGCAGGCGCTAAACCACTGAGCCACTCAGGGACCCCCGGGTCCCAGATTTTAGAGGGACTCATATCATAAGCACAGTCAAGAGCGAATTTATTAAAAAAAAAAAAAAAAAACAACCACAATAGTGCTTCTGCTTTGGGGATCCAGTGTCCAGCAATGGCCAAGGGACAGATGATCCTGACATCTGTTTTTATAACTAACACCTTTAACTCCCCCAGAGAAGCACTTCTCCACATCTCATGTCCTTTGTCTTCAAAATAAAAAGCAATTGTGTCTAAATACCATTAAGTTGGTAGGTTGCAGCACTATGAGATGAATACTGTCTAGCATGAAAAGAGCTTTGAATGGCGGAGGCTCTTAGGACAGAACAAAACAAATTAATTAACTTGTCACATTTGTCCTCTCCGATAACATGAATGCAGCGAGTTCTTGTATAAAAGATGATCATTTCCCAATAGAGCCCATTGTCCATTTTCTTGCTTCTCTTTGCATTCCAATTTGTAGTTTCCACAGAGACTCGCTAACCAGCACAGGTTAGTGAGCACGGGCACATGAGAAATGTTTTGCGATGTTAAGCAACTCACATTACACTTAAGTTTAGATCTTCATAGCCAACGCAACGTTTGAGAAGCACGGCGCTAATTCTTTACATTTGCAACATTTGCAAGTAAACAGACATTGAACTCTAGAATTATGAACACCCTTATTATTTTTATTGTTTTTGAAGACTTTATTCATTGAGAGAGAGAGAGAGAGCATGCATGCAAGTGGGGGAAGGGGGCAGAGGGGGAGGGAGAGAGAAAATCTCAAACATATTCGGCCTGATGCAGGGCTCTATCCCACGACCCTGAGATTATGACCTGAGCTGATATCAAGAGTCGGATGCTCAGCTGACTGAACCACCCAGGTGCCCCTGAATATCTTTACTTTTATAAAGATATTCAATATAATTCTTAAAATGTATTTATTTATTTATTTATTTATTTATTTATTTATTTATTTGAAAGAGAGCACGAGCAAAGTGGAGAGGCAGAGGGAGAGGGACAAGCAGACTTGCCGCTGAGCAGGGAGCCCAATGTGGGGTTCGATCCCAGGACCCCGGGATCGTGACCTGAGTCGAAGGCAGATATTTAACCAACTGAGCCGCCCACGTGCCCTGATATTCAATATGATTCTAATAAAGTTTCAAATATTGACTAAAACCTTCATCTTAAAATAATGCTTAATCATTTTTATACTCATCAATTACAATTCATACTTACTTTTTAATACACTTAAATGTTTTAGAAAGAAATAACTTTCTTAGAAATACATTATTTGGTAAGATCCTTCCCATTTACTTAAGCTTGAATTTCTAATGAAAATATGTTCAAGTTCTCTACAGTTTAAAGAATAAATTTAAAAAATTCCTAGGTCAGTAAGAAGAAGTCAAGAATAGGATAGAAATCAAAATTAAGAAATTTGCAAGCGTCTGTCAATGGATGAATGGGTCGAGATGTGTGGTGTTTGTGTACGATGGAATATTACTCAGCCATGAGAAAGGAGGGAATTCCGTCATTTGCAACATGATGGATGAAACTTGAGGGCATTAGGCTAAGTGAAATAGCTGAGAAAGACAAATAGTTGTATGATATCATTATATATGGGAAAAAAATAAGAACTCAGAAAACAGTTTATTGGTTGCCAGGAGCTCAGGATGCGGGAAATGGGAAAATAATTGGCCAGAGTACAAGCTTCCTAAGTTCTGGGGACCTAATGCACAGCATGGAGATTATGCCTAATAATGCTGTATTATATATTTGAATGGTGCTCAGAGAGTAGATCTTAAATATTCTCACCACACACACACAAAAGAAATGGTAATTACCTGACGTGATGGAACTGATATCTAAAGCTATAGTGGAAAAAAAAATAAAGCTATAGTGGTGATCATTTTGCAACATGTCAGTGTATCAAATTAACATGCTGTACACCTAAAATTTATACAATATTATATGTCAACTATATCTCAATAAATCCAGAGAAGAAAAAAATTTTGAGCTCATAAATTAAAAAAAGCTAAAAAAAAAGAGGCCCAACTATTTAGAACCATAAACAGTGAAGGTGAACACATTTCTGACATGCGTGACCTACGTAAGATTTCTGATGATGATATTGCAATTTCTAGTGAGAGATTTAATTATTTATGAAAATGATATACATAAATACGAAAACTATTCTTATTAAATCTACAGTTTTAACAGGTGAAATGAAATGCCTACAATGTTCTATCCCTTACTGAATGAAAATTGAATTACTAATACAAACAATGATAATGAAAAAGAGAATTACTCGAACTTACCATTTGGAAACAGCTGATGTAATTTTGACCTGCCCATCTGAAGAGGAGGAAAATCACATTAGTGAAATTGGCAAATGTTACAGCTGAGGAAGACTAGCCTTCCTGCACTTTACTGGATGAAGAGCTTAGAAAGTGGCCATTATGTTATTTTGACACGATACGAACATTCAGAGCAAAACAGAATCCAATTCAAGTTGATGTATCTATGACAGAATTTTAGGTGAAAATTCAGAAGATTTCTTTGGTGACGTACAAATTGCATAGTTTAAATATGTCATTAGAAGACATGCACCCAACTGTGCCAAAAGAAATGACATTTTTGGAACAAATCGAAGATTACATGCAATATTTTCTGGATCAAAGATGAAATATCTTGATGAAATGCCTAGTAAATTGACATTAAAATTGCTGTTGGATACACGACGGGGATGTTACTGATCACTGTCAAAATAATTACATTTAGGTTAAATAAGGTAAAGTATTGGAAGAATTAAGGGGAACAAAAGAAGATCCTAAAACAAATAGTAAATCAAAACCACAACGAGATACCACCTCACACCAGTCAGAATGGCTAAAATTAACAACTCTGGAAACAGCAGTTGTTGGTGAGGATGCAGGGAAGGGGGGCCCTCTCACACCGCTGCTGGGAACGCAGGCTGGTGCCCCCACTCTGCAGAACAGTGTGGACGGTCCTCAAAAAGTTGAAAATAGAGCTGCCCTACGACCCAGAAATTGCACTACTAGGGATTTATCCAGACACAGTGATCTGAGGGGCACCTGCACTCGTGTTCACAGCAGCCGAGTCCACGGGAGCCAAACTGTGGGACGAGCCACGATGTCCACCAACAGATGAAGGATAAGGAAGATGTGGTCTATAGATAGAATGGAATATCACTGAGCCATCAGAAAGAATGAGATTTTGCCATTTACAGTGACGTGGATGGAACTAGAGGAGATTATGCTGAGTGAAATAAGTCAGAGAAAGGCAAATACCATATGATTTCACTCCTATGTGGGATTTAAGACACAAAATAGATGAACATAAGGGAAGGGAAGGAAAAATACGATGAAAATAGAGAGGGAGGCAAACCATAAGAGATGCTTAATCAAGGAAACAAACTGAGGGACACTGCAGGGGAGAGAGGGTGGTAGGGGGAAGGGTAACTGAGTGATGGGCATGAAGGCGGTCACATGATGGGATGAGCACTGGGACACAACTGATGAATCACTAAATTCTATCCCCGAAACTAATAATACACTATATGTTAACTAATTTGAATTTAAATGATTAATTTTTTAAGAATAGTAAATCATGATCTTCCACAAAAAATAAGATTAATTTCTGTTCTACATAGTTATTTGTTAAGAAATATTGCTTTCTATTAATAATGTTAGAAGAAACTTATGAACATCAACTAAGAAATAAAAACAATGAATTAATTACTTAATAAGAAGTAATGAAAAATAATTTTTAAAGGATAAAGAAATACTTCTTAACATTTTAGAGAAAATGTTTTTCTAAGTCGAAAGAAACGGCACATATGAAATATGTCCCCAACAACATAAAAGCGATTAGAAAAAAAAAAAAGCATTTCCATAACTGAAGGAAAACATACATCTATAAAAAATTCTGGTATTAGTCTCTATCAAGACTATTTTAAGTCTGTCAATGATAATAGTATAGTCTCAACTAAAAGACATAACTACATATTGCCATTTTTTTGTTTTTAAATAATATTCCAGCATTGACCTTTTTATTTTATTTATTTTCTGTATTTATTTATTTATTTATTTATTTATTTTAGAGAAGGAGGGAGACGTTTGGGAGAAGCAGAGGGAGAGAGAATCTTAAGCAGGCTCCATGCCCAGCACAGAGCCCGATGTGGGGCTTGATCTCAAGACTCTGAGATCATGACCGGAGCTGAGATCAAGAGTCAGACCCCTTGAGCCCCCAGGCGCCCCTCCAGCACTGACGTTTCTGAAAGAACCAAGTAATGCTGTATGGATCTAGATACTGCTTTAAAAAATAGCAAAAAAGAAAAAAATTATGTTGCAGGTGATAGTAATTGATAGGCGGAAATGTAAACATTTGGTGACATACTCTGTAGTAATTTATTATATTTGACCCCATCACAATGTTTGAGCATAATACATAAAATTTATAGTTCATTCCCAGGGAAATATTGCTTCATACATTTTCTTGTCGGTTCCAGTTGCTACTGCCTCAGAAAAGCAAATTTTCTATGAAATTAAAATTAATAAAAACTATGTACGAGCAGCAACAACTCAAGGAAAATCATGTAATTTGGTATTGCTTCTTTTTTTTTAATTTTTATTTATTGATGATAGTCACACAGAGAGAGAGAGAGAGGCAGAGACACAGGCAGAGGGAGAAGCAGGCTCCATGCACCGGGAGCCCAACGTGGGATTTGATCCCGGGTCTTCAGGATCGTGCCGTGGGCCAAAGGCAGGCGCCAAACCGCTGCACCACCCAGGGATCCCAAGGGATTGCTTCTTAATAAGACAACTATAACATGGAAATGTTGATAAAAGGACATAATGAGTGACTTCTCTGAAATGAAGCAAGAAAGGTAAGTTTCTTGAAATAGACATATTTTATGAATTCCGTGTCTATTTCTTATCCAGACTTCTCCATATTTTCAGTTTTGATAGTATGAAGATACGTCCATCTAGGTGAATCTTCATCATTTTATTTACCATTTTTCCCACTTGGTTTATAAGATACCTATTTCGATGGTGTGGGTCTCTGTACTTTTCCGTGACTCACACACGTGCGGCACTCTTGGGTAGGATAACCGAGTACTCAGCTGGGGTGATCCTGGCTTTTGAAAGGTTTTCTCAGGACACCTGGGTGCTCAGTCGACTCAAGTCATGATCCTACAGTCTTGGGATTGAGCCACTGCATCTGGCTCCCTGCTTCTCCATCTGGCCCTCCTCCCCCAGCTCATGGGCTCCTCTCTCTCGCTCTCTCTCAAATAAATAAATAAAATATTTTTAAAAGTTTAGAAAACTTAAACATTTAAAAGAATTAACAATAAATAAAAACATTTTCTCAACAGCCATTTCACCGTTTATGGGCAGTACGACGCCTTGCCCCATCATTTCTTTGGCTTCTCGGAGGCTGATCGTCTCACACGGAGTCTGGTCCCAGAGCGTGAGTTCGGTCGTAGCGGCTGCGCCGACAGCCTCCTGCCCCGTCCACATGCCCACGCTCCTGTGGGATCCCCTCTGCTCCCGCGTGCAGCTTCTCAGGTGTGAGGTGTGTCAGGCTTCACCTGTGAGGTCAGGGTGCCGGGAGAGCACAGTAGTTCCTACATTTTGACTTTGCTTGGGACCACAAACGTGAGCCCGAGAAGGAAGTTTCAGAGTGAAGACTAGAGAGATCTTGGGTCTGCATCCCATGGGGGAGGCAGCGAACCCACTAAGGTGGCAAAGGGGCCTTCTACTCCGCGAGGACGCGCAAGACCAGCAGTCCCCGAGGGTATTCTTAACAAAATCCCTCACTCTCCCAAAGGCAGCTGTCATTTAAAATAGGAGTACTCTTTCTTTTCCTTTTTTTTTTTTTTTCAGGTTCACAGACATAGTTTCATAATAGGGTAAGAACATACGCCTGTAACCCATCAGGACCCAAGCACGCCAGCACGGCTGCTGCTGGTGGGTGCTGCATTCACTGACAATTCATGATAATCAGCCGGACAGTGTGGCTTGGAGCGAAGCCTCCTTGCACAGAAGAATGAGCAAAGCCAAGGTGCAGGTGCTGCAGGGGTCTGAAGGAGGCCTTCAGAGGCCGGCCCGGGAGGCTTCGCCCGGGAGGAGGGCCTCTTACTAAGTGCCAGGAGGCCCTGGTCCCGAGGGCCACGCGACTCTCATTCCCCCAGGGATCGGCTGGGGCTCAGGCCTGGGGACAGGGAAGCTAACGGCTTCAACTTGCCAAGTGCGTCTCCATGAAGGAAGGCCTGCCGCGGCTGGGCCAGCGCCCATCGGAGAACGTGAGGCCATCATCCACCTGACGACGTCATCCACATCGTCGTTAGAAAAGGCAAGAATGAGCTCTCGCCCCCACTCTTACTTGGCCTCATATTAAAGTCCTCCCTTGTTCTTGGTGCAGAGAAGCTTCAACAATTTTTTTTTTCCCTAAAATACCCTGCTTGCTTCCCGCCCTCAGGAGCCTAAGGTTAGGGGCTACCCAGTAGTGCACCCAGGAGCTCGGTGGCGGGGGGGTGGGCACTGGGTTGTGGGCTCCTGACTCCACCACCCCGAGCACGGCTGACAGGCCCCCAGAAGTGGGTGTGCTGAAGGGAACATGGCACCGAGAGGGTGGCCAGTCCCCTCTCGGGATTCATGTACAAAGTCCTGAGCCTCGCCATTCTACTGGCTAAATGTGTCTCCCTCCCTTCGGTTCACTTCTTTCTCATCACACCCATCATGTCTTCTTCAGATTGTTGGAGAAGCTCAGTAACTAGATTCTTTGTGTCAAGTCCCTCTCGGCTTTTCCCCAACAGTTCACAGAATGGTATTTCCGAAATGCCGATTGAATTATGTCATTTTCACGGATGAAAGTCGCCAGTGTCTTCCCTTCAGGGGCATTAAGGATAAAGTTCATACTTACTGAGATGATTAAAATGTCTTAATAATCTGACCCTGCTTATCTTGAAGACACTATCTTTATATTTATTTCCATCACATCCTCCCCTGCTCCCCAGCCCATCGTCTACCCTGGGGTCACACTGCACTGCTTTCTGTTTCCCAAACACGATGGTACTTCCCTAGGCCTCCGTACACGTTGTCCCCCTTTGCCTGTAATAAAGACTCATCACCATCACCTGGCTGATAAATCCGTCCTCTTATTTACTTCGCACTTTGGGTGACACTAGGTATAAGAAGCTCTTCTTGACCCCCTCTCCTGGGTGAAACACACCTTCTATGTGCTCCCACCCCACACCCAGTCTCCCCATCATAGCACTCAAGGTGCTACACTGAACAGTTTACTTGTCTCTCTTTCTGGGCTGTATGTTCTGTGCACAGGAACCGTATCTTTCTTCTCATTTTTCCGAAGCCTTGCAGAGCTCCTGGCATGCAGAGTGCTCAGCAGGTCTTCCTTAAGTCAGTCAATCAGTGACACATACGGATAGAGCAGGAGAAAGGGCCGTCAACCAGAACACAGGCAGAGTCAGAGAAGCAGAGGTGCAGGAGCTGTCCCCACATGGATGATTGCTCTGGGGTCGTTGCACCTGCCCCGTAATGAATGCATTTATTGTTGTATCTTGAATTGGTAATGAACGAGGAGCCAGTCACTCGTGGGATCTGGTGGTTTGGCTGCTTTGTCCTCTCCTTCTAACCCTCCCATCTATCCGGACAATAAGCCTCTACTAACTGTAGTGACCTGAGCATATTTTTGTTTTGAAAGTCTGAGGGCGCCTCACTAACACCACATCAAAGCCAAGTAAGCAACTGCCATAAACACTTAATTCAGTATTTTCAATGTTCTTAATATACACTTATGGCAGCACAACTAGGAATATAATGGCTGCATGAAAGATTGTCTCTCCCATAAAAGGGCTTATAGTTGAAGAGGAAGTCCATCATCACAAATCAAGTGTTACTAAGTAGTATTCGATTAAGTGCAAATCAAAATAAAGAGAGAAAAAAGAAAGGGATTTAAGCTCAGATGAAGGTGAGTTCAGTACAAGATGAATGATTCACAGAAAGCTTCAAGGAAGAGGTGATATTAAAAAAATAAAATAAAAAAAAAATAAAAAAAAGAGGTGATATTAAGGGAAAACTCCAAGGTCCTGGATCAAGTCCCACGTCAGGCTCCCTGCATGGAGCCTGTTTCTCCCTCTGACTGTGTCTCTGCCTCTCTCTCTCTGTCTCTCATGAATAAATAAATAAAATCTTAAAAAAAAAATAAAAAATAAAATAAAAAAGAGAAAACTCCAGAATAATTATATTATTTGTATAGACCTGATATTTCCACCTAGATTTCAGCCTGAGAATAAGCCAGGCTGTACTGACCTACAGAGAGTTCCCTTTAAAAAAAAAAATCTGATATTTGTAATTAGATTAGATGCATCTCAGTTGAAAACAAGAGACAAACAACATCAACACAGTTTCACAGATGCCTCAAGGAACTGAAGTTGCAGAGTGAACCGTCCTTGCCAAACTGGGCACGCAGGTAAATCCAGAGAGCCACACACATATTTGCTTACTGCTGGAGAAGCTGCTAGAGCCATAAATTGGAACACTTACAAGATGACTTTGATGAATTGCTTTAGGCTGAGCGTGGAGTGTCCTGAGAGTGAGAAATACCTGGAGGATGTTGTCTTAAGGGGCCCCTCATACCTTCATGAGTCTCGCCTCCAGGTGCTCCACAGGGCTCTCATGGTGAAGAGCTAAGAAAGAACGGCAGGGCTCTGACAGAGGCAGGGGAAGAATAGCTGTCATGAAGCACAATGAGGATATTCTCCATAAAAAGACCTCTTTTCACAGGGTAAAGATTGATGGAGAGCCTTATCCCACCTGGGGAAGAACATTTCTCTCACCCCAGCCGGTCCAGCATGGCTCTCTCACCTAAGAGTGGGGAGGCAGAATAAGATACATTCGTGAAGGTCACATCCCATGGACAAAGGCCCATTGAAAGACTGAGAATTAATCATCAAATTATAGAATGCATCCCTGCCCTTTACCTTACCACCACATCAACAGGGCTTCGGCATAATAATTGTTGTTCATAGTTAAAAGAGTTGTAAGAGGAGAGAATCCCTAAGTGGACAGAGAAGACAGAAACAAAGACACCGGGGGAATTTGAATATCTGGTACATGCAGATACAGCAAATATTAAACACAGCCCAACTCCCAGCCAGATTAATATAAAGCCTCACCTTAAAAGCCCACTTGCCTCAGTTTTTATTAATATACATCACCTCCAACTTACAACAAAACTTAAAAGTACACTATAAGTCAAGAAAAAAGCACAATCTGAAAAGACAAAGAATGAAGAAACAAACAACAGAACACTCAAGAAGTGTAACTGTGATACTAGAAGAAGAAGAAGAAAGAAAGAGACAGAAGAAATATTTGAAATAAGAATAGAGAGAATTTTCCAAAATTCATGATAGGCCATGAACCACAGATAGATTCATTAAGATCAGTGAACATCAAACAAAATAAAATATAAAAAAAAAAAATCTACATCTGAAACTAATAATATACTATATATGTTGGCTAATTGAATTTAAATTTTTTAAAAAAGTCTACAACCAGGCATATCATTTGAACTCCAAAAAACCAAAGACAAAAATCTTGAAAAAAATATGGGGGGGGGGGAAAGCACCTTATCTATAGAGGAACACTGATCAGAATTAAAGCAGACTTCTCATCAGAAACCATGCAAGCAAGAACAAAGTGAAGTGAAATATTTAAAGCTTTGAAAGAAAAAAAGCTACCTACCTAGAATTCTGTATTCAGAAAATTCTCTTCAAAGATGAAGGAGAAATACTTTTTCAAACAAATGAAAACTGAAGGAATCCATTGCCAAGAAATTGGCCTTGCAAGTAATTTTAAAAGAAGTTTTTCAGACATAAGAAAAATGGTATAGGTCAGGATTGGGATCTACATAAAGAAAGGAAGAGGATCAGAGAAGGAATAAATAAAGCTAAAATAAAATCTTATTATTTTTAAATTATCTTAAAAATAACTGTTTAAAGTAATAATAGTCACAGTGTATTGGGTGATTATAGTCTATGGAAAAAACTGGAATAAATGACTCAAAATAATAAAAAATGGGAAAGGGAAATTAAGAATATTCCATTATGGGGTACTGTACTACACATGGAGCAGTATAATGTTATTTGCTGGTGGGCTCCAAATGGGTAAAAATGTATATTGCAGGGACGCCTGGGTGGTTCAGTGGTTGCCCGTCTGCCTTTGGCTCAGGATCCTGGGATCGAGTCCCGCATCAGGCTCACTGCAGGGAGCCTGCTTCTCCCTCTGCCTGTGTCTCTGCCTCTCTCTCTCTCTCTGTGTGTATTTTATGAAAAATAAAATAAAATCTTTAAAAAATGTATATTCGAACTCTATTGGAAAACTCTTTTTAAATATTTTTATAAATTTTGTTTATTTACTTATTTGAGAGAGAGAGGGGGGATCTCAAGTAGACTCCGTGTTGAGTACAGGATGCAGGGCTCCATCTCACCACACTGAGATCACAACCTGAGCTGAAATCAGGAGTTAGACACTTAACTGACTGAGCCACTCAGGTGCCCCTCTTTTTAATATTTTTTTAAAAGAAACGTAATTGATATGCTAAGAGAGGAGATAAAATAGAATCACATAAAATGTTCTATTAAAACCAGAGAAGCTAGAAATACAGGGGGGAAAACCAGAAACAAAACAAATGCAGTGATATAAACATGGTAGATATGAACTCAACTTTATTATTCATCACTTTAATTGCGAAAGGTCCCAATACACCAATGAAAAGTCAGAGATCATCTTTCAATATTGGTTAGATATCAGTTTTTCCCACCTTGCTCTATAGATTCATCTCAACCCAAATCAAAATTCTAGGAAAGTATTTTATAGAAAACTGACTTTTGACAAAAGAGCAAAGGCACATCAAAAGAAAGGATAGACTTTTCAACAAATGATGCTGGGAATACTGGAAGTCTATAATGACAGAATGAACCTAAGCCAAATTTCTTCCATCTTTCATTAAAAGTAATTCAAAGAGGATCATGGCCCTAATGTACAATGCAAAACTATAAAACTTCTGGAAGAAAACACAGGAGAAAACCAACATGACCTTGGGTTTGGTGATGGGTTTATAGATACAACACCAAAAGCATGATTACTGGAAGAAAATATTGATAAATTGGACTTCATTAAAATTAAAAAACTGTTCTGTGAAAGGCTTTATTAGGAGAATAGCAGAGGGTAGGGGACACCTGAGTGGCTCAGAGGTTGAGTGTCTCCCTTCGGCCCAGGGCATGATCCTGGAGACCCGGGATCGAGTCCCACATCCAGCTCCCTGCATGAAGCCTACTTCTCCCTCCTCCTATGTCTCTGCCTCTCTCTCTCTGTGTCTCTCATGAATAAATAAATAAAATCTTTAAAAAAAAGAGAATAGCAGGGAAAGGGACAAATCGGGAGTAAATATTTGTGAAGCACATATCGGATAAAGAAATCGTATGCAAAATACACAGAGTCCTTAAAACTGAACAACAGAAGAACCCAATTACAAAATGGACAAAATATCTGAACACATCTTCACCAAAGGAGGTGGAACATAACTCCACACTTGTTAAGTATGGGCCATGCATGGTGACTTCCCTCAGAACACAAGCGCATGTCATGACGGGTGGAAGGGGAAATTTGTTTGCATAGTCAAGGTCAACGTCAGCAGTCATAGTGTGTACCTTTGATATAATGTGATGAGAAGGGCACTTTTTCTCTGTGGCCTTCTTCTCTATGACTCTTAACCCCAATCTAAACATGAGAAACACATCAGGCAAATCTAAATTGAGAGACAGCATTTGCAAAATATAAGACCAATAGTCCTCTCAACTGTCAAGGTCACCAAAAAGAAGACTGAGAAAATGTCATAGCCAAGAGGAACTTAAGCAGGCATGACAACTAAATACCACGGGTTGTCCTGTACGAGATCCTGGAAGGTAAAATCTAAGGAAATCTGAATGAAGTATGGCCTTATTAATTGATATTGGCTCATCAATTGGGACAAATGTACTGTACTGTTGTAAGATGTTAATAATAGGGCAAATTGGGTTCAGGGTATATGGAAACTCTTTTTACTATTTTCCAATTTTTCATAAATGTAAAGCTGTCTCAAAATATTTAAATTACTGGAAAAAATAGAAAAAACAGAGTGGCTTTGAGGTTGAGAGTTCATTAGGGTGAAATTCACCATAGCATTAATTCCATAGGATTAACTTCCTGATGTGCCTATCACTGGGAAATTTCTAGGTTGCCACCAGGCCTCAGAGCCTGGCATTCTTGTTGAGAAGTGGGAACATCAAGGATCTAGGCAACTGAACCTGTGGCCATTTGGGGCT
Source organism: Vulpes lagopus (assembly GCF_018345385.1). Lineage (NCBI taxonomy): Eukaryota > Metazoa > Chordata > Mammalia > Carnivora > Canidae > Vulpes > Vulpes lagopus. The sequence goes on from NC_054834.1 coordinate 26,504,922, forward strand.
CATCTTGGACAATTCTTTCTCTAGAAATAGCTGTCTTATTGAAAATTTCATAACTGTTAATATTGTGGCCCTGATTTTCTCAGAAATCTCTGCATGGGGCCCTTTAAGTTTGGCTGATGTCTCTCAGCTGTACTGAGCAAAGTATGGGGAGAGGCATGACCAGCAAAGAATGGTCTCAGCCAACTTTGCCCAGCACCCCCGCACATCCCAATCCAAGAAGAAACCCTCCCCTTGATCCTTTATGTTTGGAATCAATCCCAGACAACCTCAACTCATCCATGAAGCTCTGGATCCCATTCCCCACCTTTTAGAACTCTTGCTAGAAAATTCCAGCAAGGTAATTATATTGATTTTCTAAATTTGTTGTAATAAATCACCTCAATCTTGGGGTTTTAAAACAACAGAGATGTATCCTCTCACAGTCGTGGGGGCTAGGAGTCTGAAATCAAGACACCTTCAATCCCACACTCCCGCAGGAGGCTCTGGAGGAGACTCCTTCACCTCTGCTTCATGGCTCTGGGTTCCTTGATTTGTGACACCATAAATCTAATCTCACCTTGTCTTCATATGGCCTTTTCGATGCCTATGTCTTCTCCTTTTCAGTCTCTTGGAAGGACATTTGTTTTTAGATTTAGAGCCTGTCTTAATGCAGGATGAATCTCATTCTGAGATCCTAACCTTAATTATATCTGCAAAAAGCTTTATTCCAAATAAGGCACATCCTGAAGTTCTGGGGGGCACATATCTGTTGAGTGAATACCATTCAACTCGCTAGAGTAGTCATTCCAAGTTCTGGCTCTGACCTAGTACCCAAAGGTTTTATCTGGTGAAGGCCAAAACATTCTTTCCTCTATCTTAAATGTCTTTCAGAAATTGTGTTTTTACCTTCGGTAAGGTAGTATAGATTCACCACATGTCACCTTTCACTACTTTGGCTCAAATTACTTCAATTAACTTTGGTGTACCACTGGTCTAGAAGACTTCGATGTCTTTTTTTTTTTTTTTTTTAATGAGAACATGAGTTATTTAAGAAACAATTCATTTGACCAAAAATAAAAAACAAAAGCAAAAACCCAAAACCTTTCAAAATATGCAGATCCAGGAGGAATATTAAAAAGGGCCCTTTCTAAAGGTAATAAACTTAAGATCCTAATCTGGTAAACATGCTATCTGTGTTACAGACCAGTGCTTAACATCTATTTATAAGCAAGCTATCTATGGGATACTTTCCTGATAAGCATCAATTAATGCATTCTTATAAGCATGCTATTGATGTTCTATTCTTCTGGCAATTCTTCTGATAAGCATGCTGTATTATACCACCCACACTTGGTGTCTGACTGTTTTTATCAATATAAACAAAGAGAAGGGAACTCCCACTAAAATAAAACCAATCAACTCACACAATTGAAGCTGCTTCATCTTAGCCACAGACTTGCATGGGGAAGGAGGCAGGAGGGATGTTTGTTTAATCAGCATTTCCTATGGATTTTGTTCTAATAGATAGAAAGCGGTCAGTGGTGTGTTTACCAGCCTACACCAACCTCATTTTGAGTAGTTCCTGATCCTTACCCCACCCCCCTAAAGCTCATAAACTCATTTGAAATGAAAAAAAAAATGGGTAGGAGTGTCTGGATAATCAAGAGAAGTAGTTATCTCTAAGGTTTGGGATGCTTCTCTGCCAGTGGGAGTTGGTGTCAACAGACATCACTGATTAGGACTTAATTAGGACGAAGACTCAGGAAGACTCTGAAGAATGACTATTCTGTCTGGATCGAGGAGAAAGTCATATTGAGGGTAATCAAGGAGAATTCTTTAGGGGAAGGGGAAAAAAGGCAAAGTGAATGACGGTGGAAACCAGAGCATTAGGTACAGCCAGCAAGTCATAGCTATAATCAAAAGAAACAAAACAGACAAACATACGACAGGAGAGAGAGAGAGAGAGAGAGAGAGAGAGAGAGAGAGAGAAACCATAACAGAGACCCTTAAAGACGACAATAAACTGAAGGTTGCTAGAGGGGAGCTGGGTGGGCGATGGGTGTTAAGGAGGGGCCCTTGTGATGAGCCCCAGGTATTATAGGTCAGTGAGGAATCACTGAATTCCACTTCTGAAACTAATATTATACTATATGTTAACTAACTAGAATTTAAACAAAAACTTGACACATAGGAGGGAAAACCATTTGTTGATGAGAGAATAGACCACCTGTCCAAGGCAAAATTAAAAAAAAAAAAAAAAGCAAAAATGGTTATCTTGTAAGAAAGAAAATTCGAAGGATTCAGTCCGAAAAGACTGGCCAGCATTTACAAAATAGTGGTCTGAATAGTTGGTATGCAAAGAAATTAAAAAGTGAGCTGTTTGCTCAGTCACGTAGAACCCACGTGGAGCTGGCACGTGGACACACAGCTCTGAGCGTGGTCTTCCTTCCATCGCCCATCCTGTTACTTCATTCTCTAGGTCTATTTCTGTCTTTCTCAAAAGGAAAACCAACTGGAGGCACCCGTGGATTAAGGATTGCAAACCTCCCTCCCACTAATGGTCATTGGTCCCCTCAAAGCCCCAGAACCCCAAGATTTACTAAGGATATTATGCTTATCAAATGTTTGCTGATTCTTTCACACACTTAGTAACCCCCCCTCCCATGGCAGGTCTACTTGTCCTTTGACATACGCATACAACTGCTCAAAATTGTTTCAAACCTACCATTCTATTCTGATGGGAGGCCTGAAGCTCTCTTATGATTTCTGCAAATTCACCAGCATTTTTAGTTTTACGCTTGCTCTTAATTCTAACTTCTCCCTCCATTCCTGCCGTGCCCTTACTTCCTACGGGCTCGTGTCTTTTCTTGATCCTGTACCAACACAGAAAAGGAATCCAGCTCATTTCTCTACTTTGCCACAAACAAGCCATCAGCCAGATACTGGTTCCTTTAGGAGAACCAGTAGGAGGGGAGGGAGCATGATTACGCTGCAAATGGGGCCACAGGGCAAACGGCGTCAGTGTTCATATCTGATCATTCTTCTTTAAATTCTTCAACAATCCCCGTTCCTTGCGATGTTCACTGCACACGGCTTTATAGGTCACCATCTAGGTCATTTTCCTTACCCTCTGTCCGCTCTCTCTTCTGTTTCCAGAGGGCCACCAAAATTCAGCTCGTTTCTTACACACCCCAGCTTTAGATCTCCTTGCTTCCCTGTCCTTCCACAAGCAATCTCCCGGGCTGTCCATGAAGAGAGAGAGTGGGAGCTCAACACTGTCATACAAGTGGTCTAGAAGGGCATTTTGTTACTGAAAAGACCCTCTGCTCCAGAGGGGAGAGACTAGCGGCTGAAGAAATAAATTGTTTTAAATGGCTTTTTTTTTTTTGTGCTGTTACGTTTTATTTGTTCGTGTCGCCCCGCAAAATTCTGAAGAACGGGTCCTGAGATGCAATCCTAACACCAGGATTTTCCCTATCCGATAAACAGGTGGCCAGAGCTTGACCTCAGTTCTCGGCACAGGCATCTAACAAGGGAAGGGCTCCGGCTCTGATTATATGAAAACGAATGTCTATTTTCTGTGCAAATGAGGGAGAAGCTTAAGTTTTATTAGCTTCTTAGTAAATTCACCCTCGAGCCTAAGCAGAACCTTAGTGCAAAGAGCTCTTCTCCGTCCGTCTAGGGCTCCATCCAGTACATAAACTTAACCGTAACAGAAATCAGGCTTCCTCCAAACTGGCCTGACTTAAGGCACCCAGGTGCCCTATTATATGTATAGAAAACCATTGTGTGTACAACCGTGACATTCATGAATTAAATATAAAAATTTAGTTGAAGTACTACTTAATAATATTAGCACAAGCTTCCTCTCCACGCTGACTTTGCTTTTAAAAGCCTTTAGTGAACAATCTTCTAGAAAAATAATAACCTAAGTAGTCTTTTACTTAAAAAATATAATAATAATCAATAATTAGTATGTTTTTATTAAATGCTAGACACTAAGCTAAAAGCTTATTTCATGCATTATCACATTTATTTATTTTTTTTAATTTTTATTTATGATAGTCACAGAGAGAGAGAGAGAGAGAGAGAGAGAGGCAGAGACACAGGCAGAGGGAGAAGCAGGCTCCATGCACCGGGAGCCCGACGTGGGATTCGATCCCGGGTCTCCAGGATCGCGCCCTGGGCCAAAGGCAGGCGCTAAACCGCTGTGCCACCCAGGGTTCCCGCATTATCACATTTAATGATTAAAATACTCTTTGGGGCACCCAGGGGGCTCAGTGGTTGAGCGCCTGCCTTCAGCCCAGGGCGTGACCCTGGGGTCCCAGGATCGAGCCCCACATCGGGCTCCCCGCAGGGGGCCTGCTTCTCCCCTGCCTGTGTCTCTGCCTCTCTCTCTGTGTCTCTCATGAATGAATAAATAAAATCTTTCTTAAAAAAATAAAATAAAATAACTCTTTGATGGTATGTACTATTTTTATTCTCCATTTTTCAGATAAGAATAGTGAAGTTGATAGAATTTTTATTTTCTCGAGGGCATAGAGACGAGGTCGAGACTCAGACAAAGGGATCGGTCACGGCAGAGGTCAAATGCTGACCGATATGCATACTGTCCTTTGAATAACAGAAACCTCAGTTTCTTCCAGAGAAATGCTCTTCGTGTCTAATACTGTGAGTATGTGTGTGTGCGTGAGAGAGAGAGAGAGAGAGAGAGAGAGTTCTTTACACTGAGATTATGGACTTTGTCCAATCAAATGGGGCTGTAAAGAACAAGGCATCTCTGTTCCAGCGTTACCCCTAAGTCTTTTTTACCACGGCAACCTTTTCTCGGTGCCTTGTAAACTCCTCTCTAGAATGTCAGCTCCATGAGCATTATCTTGCTCTCTGCCATATCCTGGTGCCTAGAATAATGTTTCACTCTGAGATGCTATAAAGAGCACATGGAGAACGCAACATTACCTCCCTGGTATTCCTAGAGAAATGGGGGGAAAAAACCCACACAATTTATGGATTTAGATTACTGTGTCAAATTAATTTCCTGATTTTGATCATTGTTGTGTATGTAGGACAATGCTGCTCAAGTTTTCTTTTTTTTTTTTTACATTATTACAGACACAAAGGAGAAAAATTAAATTAATTAATTGTATTTAATTTCTCCCGGAACAAGATACATTAAATACTAAGAAATATGATTTTGTTGGGTGTGGTTGAGCCTTGGAGAGCCACGGGTCATTCATCATATCTCAGAATCTTTTGCCCATATAATCAACTTTTGCCTCCTTGGAGGTGAGGTCACCCTACTGAGAATGTATGATGTAAGAGAATATACTTGTTTTTAGGAAACCACACCAAAATATTCAGGAGTAAAGGAGCATCGCGTCTGCAACTGATCCTCAGCAGTTCAAAAGAGAGGATAAAAAATATACACGTAGATATATAGGCACACATGCATGTGCGTGCGTGGAGGAGGGCTAGAAAGCAGAAATAGTAATATATTAACATTTAGTAGATCCAAGGTATATGGGGCATAAGGACCAAAACAGAGAACATTGAAATAGACCAGAGAGCCCGGCTGATTTTCAGTATGGGTTCGAGATCATTCAATGGGGAAAGAAGAGTCTTCTCAACACAGAGTGCTGGAAAAACGGGACATGCATGTGCAAAAGAGTGATGATGGACCTTTACTACATACTGGCAGCAAAAACTAATTAAAAATAAATGAAAGACCTAATGTAAGAGCTAAAACTATAAAACTCTAAAAAATAAAAATAAAAAAATAAAACTATAAAACTCCAAGAAGATATAGGAAAAGTCTTTATGATACTGAATTTGACAATGACTTGCTTGGATATGCACAGCAATGCAAGGGAAAATAGATAAATTGGACTTCACCAAAAGGAAAGACTTTTAGGGGCACTTGGGTGGCTCAGTTAATTAAAGTCTGTGATTTCAGCTCAAGTCCTGGGATGGAGACCCCCCAACCCCAGTCAGGCTCTGTGCTCAGCGGGGGTTCTGCTTCTCCCTCTGCCCCTCCCCTGACTCATTTTTTTTTGTTTGTTTCTCTCTCTAACACATAAATAAAATATCTAAAAAAATTTAAAACGTTTGGGCATCAAAAGATACTGACATGAAAGTGAAAAGACAACCCACAGAATGGGAGAAAATATTTACAAATCATGTATCTGATAGGGGATGGATATCCAGAACCAAGAATTCTCACAATCAAAAAAAAAAAAAAAGACAAATAATGCTCATAACTGGGTGAAGAATTTGAAGACCTTTCTCTGAAGAAGATAAACAAATGGCCAATATAAGTACATGAAACGACGCTCAACATCACTGGCTCTAAGCATCAGCGAGATGCAAATCAAAGTCACCATGAGATACCAGCTCACACTCATTAGGATGGCTGTTACTGATTTTTTTTAAAAACGGAAAATAACAAGCGTTGGTGAGGATGTGTGGAAATGGGAGCCCTGGCTTATTGCTGGTGGGAATGTAAAATGCTGCAGCACCTGTAGCAGAGGGGTCAGTGGCTCCTCACAAAGTCAAGCAGAATTCTTGAGGGATCCAGCAATCCCACTTTTAAGCATATACCCAAAAGATTGAAAACGGGAACCCGCACAGATACATGCACACTGACCGTCCTAACACAGGCCGGAGCCTGTGGAAACGACGCCAATGTCCATCAACAGGCGAACGGATAAAAAAAAGGCGGCGTATACATACAACGGGATATTACTCATCCTTAAACAGAAATGAAATTCTGAGCCATACTCGGCATGGATAAGCCTTCAAAACATCCTGCCCAGTGAAGCACGCTAGACACAAAAGGACGCATTTTATAATATTCCACTTTATGAGGCACCTGGACTAGGCATATTTACAGAGATAGAGAACAAATAGAGGTTACTAGGGGCTGGGAAGAGCGGGAAGTAGAGAGTTCCTGTTTAATGGGAACGGGGTTTCTGTGCGGAATGATGAAAAGACTCGAAATGCGGAGTGCTGAGGATTACACAGCGCTGTGGATGTACTTAATACCTCCGGTGTGCACCTAAAAACGGTTAACAATGGTGAGTTTTCTACGAGGCATATTTTACCACAATAATTTTTTGAGCATATATGGACATTTTTTTGTGCTCTCCCCGCAAGTTTTCTGTGGATTGCAAAATCAGGTCAAAATGAAAAGTTAGAAGAATAAAAAGGAAACCTCAGAACCTGCCCATTTAGGATGAAGTCATCACAAGAGGTGGTACATGACTCCTTTCAGAAGATCCTGCAGTCCTATAGGACTAATCCCAAATCTCCCCATCAGAGGGCCTTCTGGAATCTGCCCCTTAAGGAATCCTGCTCCTGCCCCAGGGTGATCTTTCTCTCCACCCGAGTACCTCTTTCGTACTTGGGGTTTCTCTTCTGCTCAGGAGTTCCATGGTGCCGGGGGCCAATTCCAGATGGTGCAAATGGACTGAGGCCAGAGGGACTCGGCGTGGCCTGACAATATTTGTCCAGTTGATAGGTGACGCTCCCCAGTTTTATGTGGATATAGAGGAGCTTGTGGCCTTGGTCCGGGTCCTATAGAACAACAGGCTGTAGCCACAGGTTGGCGTGGGGGGGATTTCTCTAGAATCAGGACATGTAAGCAATGTCTGTAGATGAGAGACAAGATAAAAATTATCCTACCAACTCCATGTTGACATGTTCTATTTCCACATAGAGCCTGCTGGAGTTTTCATAGGACTTCCAAATATAGGCTATATTATTTATATGTGATAGAGGAATTAAAGATCTCATATTCCCAATCCTATAAATTCACTTCCTTTTAGGATGGTGATGGGATTTACTCATTAGATACTCATCTGCTTGCTTGCTCTTCCTTCCTCTGCCCTTCCTCCTTCCTTTCTTCCTTTTTCTTACTCTTTCTTTCTTTTTCTTTCTTTCATTCTTTCCTTCTTTCTTTCTTTCTTTTTTTCTTCTTTTCTTCTTTTTCTTTCTTCTTTCTTCCTTCCCTTCCCTTCCCTTCCCTTCCCTTCCCTTCCCTTCCCTTCCCTTCTCTTCTCTTTTTTTTCTTTTTTCTTTTCTTTTCTTTTCTTTTCTTTTTTTCTTTTTCCTTCCCTTCCCTTCCCTTCCCTTCCCTTCCCTTCCCTTCCCTTCCCTTCCCTACCTTCCCTTCCCTTCCTTTCCTTTCCTTACCTTCCTTTCCTTTCCTTACCTTCCTTTCCTTTCCTTGTTTGGCAGAAGACTATAAGAAATAAAACTCTGTCCAAATATTACCAACAGTACACATCTACCTATAATTTACTAAACTATTACCTGTCAAACAAAGCGTATCCAGTAAGACTCTCTTCTTTTACTAAGATGACACCATGATCATGAGATTTTTTTTTAAAGATTTTATTTATTCATTTGAGAGAGAGAGAGAGAGAGGGGGAGGGAGAGAGAGAGAGCATGAACTGGGGGATGGGGAGAGGGGGAGGGAGAAGCAGACTCCCCACGGTGCAGGGAGCCTGATTCAGGCCTCAAGCCTAGGACCCTGAGATCATGACCTGGGTCGAAGGCAGATGCTGAACCTCCCGATCCCCCCAGCAGCCCCATCATAAGGTTCTTAAGGATATTCTCCACGTAAGGAGGAATCCAGCTCCTCTTTCCTCATCTCCCAACAGCAGGGCATCACGAATAGAATTTTCAGACCATCCCAATTATTTTTCTATGTTACCAATTGTTTCTCTACAGAGAAACCTTTATGTTCATTGACGCTTTGATTTTTAGAGCTGCAGACATTTTTGCAACATTTTAAACATCTGATCTCATAATTAATCCCAATCATTCTACCCAGTCCATGAGGCAGCTGGGTCTTCTTTGATTCCTATCTTATACATGAGGAAACTGAGGCACAAGGCATAAGTAGCAGAAGGCCCCACAGCAAGAAGGGGGGACAGGGTCTCTGAACAGAACTGCTGTTCTTCCCGTGATGCGGGAAGTATTGGAAGCCAGTCCGTGAGGCTAGTCAAGGTGGACAGTCTGCGGCATCTTCTCTCCTGGCACAAAGTGCTGCTGGAGGAGGCCTTTGAGAGGCCGTGACCTGCGAGTGGGACTCAGGAGGTCAGGGGCTCCTCACCTCCTCCCCGTCCATGGACTCCATGCCCGCTTCCTGCTTGCCCGCTGGGAGCTGCTCCCAGGGCACAGCCTTGAGACCGACGTGGCATTGAGGGCATCTGAGGGTACGTGCGGCTGGGCTACGTCGTGCTCTGTGTCAGGCCCTGGTGGGTGGCTGCAGAGCCCCGGACAAGCCCGCGGCAGCTCCCCTGTCCCTCATGTAGGACCCCTGCCACCCCCGCCGTGGGGGGCCCACCTCGCGCTCCTCGGTGGCTGAACCACCGAGGCCCCAGACCACTTCTCCTCTTGATCCCAAGGTAACCGTGCTCCCATCGGCTGCTCCCTGGCCCTACGGCTCCCTGGTGCTCCAAGCATCTGGTCTCCCATTTTCTCGCCACCTCTTCCTGGCTTCACACCCTCTCCTTCCATTGACAAACAAACTCAACAAAACCCTCTACTCTCTCCCTGCTTTTCTAGCTTGGGAGCTCGTACCCACGTGGACCTGGCACCTACCTGAGTACGCCTCCCTCCTCCATGGAGACTGGGGGCCCGGGGACACTCACAGGCCACAGGGGTCCCAGCACGCCACCGGGATCCTAACCCTCTTCCTGCAAGGACGGAGTCTTTGTTTCTAGCTGACAAGAGTCACATTCACACGGGAAATAAGCACAGAGACGGCCGTGTCTTCCAGGTGTTGCGATGGCCCAGCTCCTACGACTCCTTCTCCGGATTCCCCTGAGGAGGCCTGAGTGCATCACCCACGGACACAGGCTTCTGTCTCCATGATCTGTGTGCCCAGGTCTTGGTTCAACACAGAAATCCGAAGGAGCCGCCGTCTTCCAGACGCCTGGCATCGCTCACCACGAAGGGCTGCTGCGGGCTTCGAAATGAAAGCCAGTGGGGGGGCCTCCATGCCTCAGGCCTGCTTCTCTTGAGGGGAGCCCAGGGGGAACCCGGTGCGCAGGTCCGGTGGTTAGTGGGGGTCAGCAGGGCCTGCTCGTGACTCATCCCCCCCGAGACTTATTACCACTGCAAGGAGAGCTGGTGCTTTCGACCGTTACACCATTTTACGTGGGTTTTGTTGTGTGTGTGTGTTTTTTTTTTCTTGCTCATACATTTCTTTCATTTATATCCGCAATGAGTCCTTGGTTAGAGTTACGGATTGTAAGGAACCCTCACGGTGCAATAGAACACATTCAGGAAGAGCGTAAAAATGATGGCTCGGAATTCACCCGAAGATTCTTTAACGACAAAAAACAAGAGTCGTGAAAAGTTCAAATTTACAAAAAAGTGGAGAAAAGTCATAAAATCACAAATCAAGTACCGTGCGTTTGCTACGTCGTATTTGTCATAATTGTTCCCTATCTCTTTTTTTTTAAGGTTAGAAACATTTAAGGATGAAATCAGGAGCTCACCTCATCCCTTCCCCTCCCTTCTTCGTCCTCGCCCTGTTGAGTGAGTCCCTGTCCTCTGCAGGTTTGCACGTTAGCACAGATGTCTATATGTGTGAATATAGGGTCTTATTCGAAATATACGTATGTATTCTAATCTGATATTTATCCGCGTCCATCACCAAAGAGATCTCAATCTAATAAATTATTCCGTAGCACATCAAGATGTCTTCAGCGCTTAAATAGACCCTTGGAAAGTCAGTACTTGGAAACTAAGTGTGAGTATCATTTAAAACAGGACGTGTGTGGTTTTCCTAGGCTCTAGGCCTCAGAAAACGTAAATCAAAATCATCAGAGGACTTTGTTGTGTATTTGTGATGTAGCAAAAAGTAGTTAGACTTCAATCTTCATCTTAATGCATCTATTTTTATCCTTGAATGAAATGTAGTACCTAAAAGTCACTGAGAATCTGCCCATAAATCTTGTTCTTTCTTTCATAACAGTTTTATTTCATTTCATTTTAAGATTTTATTATCTGTGAAAGCAAGTGAGCAAGCAAGTGTGTGCGAGTGTGCGAGCAAGGGGGGAGGAGGAGGGGGGAGAGGGAGAAGCAGGCTCCTGGCTGAGCAGGGAGCCTGGCGAAGGTGGGACTCGATCCCAGGGCCCTGGGATCATGACATGAGCCCAAGGCAGATCCTTCACCAACTGAGCCACCCAGGTGCCCCGTTCTTGGATTTTTAAGTCTCACTGATAATGTGTGGCAGCTAAAAAACGGGGAACTGATTCAGTCTTTATTGGGAGACCGGGAAACAAACACCAGGATGAAATGCTTGTAAAGGGTCAAGTTTGTAAATCATGCATTTAGGGCAGCGCAGCCGCCCGTTGGGGTAGCAGCCACTCTTGCAGGACGTCTGGAGATGGTGGGTCCATCCATGTCCGCAGATACCCCCTTTGAGCTCCTAATTTGCCAGCTGATGTCCTGATCGCAGGTGAAGGGCTTGGTTTGCTGGCCCAGCATCCGGGAGCTCCCGCATCAACCACCTGGCACCTCGCCGCCAGGACCACGACAGCTGGGTCTCCACCTCGCCCCGGGCCACCGGCCGCCCCCACCTCACGGTACCTGAACCAGTGAGTGTCCCGGGCCTACGGGTGACACCCCAGCCCCTAAGCCTGGAAGGAAATGGCCCCTCTAGCAGCCCCACAAGGACCTGGTCCTACACAGCAGGCGATCCACCGCCTCCATTAGGCGACGGGTGAGGCAACAGACGGTGCCTTCTGGAGGACGAGCCGCTCTTCCTTGGAGGCACCAACAGGCCAACAGGTGCCAAGGGCGCGCGGCAGGAAACAACAGCTCCGGGGGCCACGGTTCAAACAGCGAACCCAAGTCCACACGTCTGTCCCGAGCATCCTGGTCCAGGTCCTCAAACCATCAGAGACGCTGCCCCTGTTGCTCCAACGACGGGGCGCCCCTCGCCGGGCAACCCCAGGGGCCGCTGTCCCCGCTCCCGGGGCCTGCAGGAGCCCCCCGGCCGCGCTCCTCCCTCCCACGCGGTCCCGTCCCCAAGGACCCAAGCTCCTCCCCCTCCCCTCACTCCTCCCCCTCCCCCCGCGCTTCTCCTCCTCCCCTCGTGCTCCTCCCCCTCCCCTCGCTCCTCCCCTCCCCTCGCTCCTCCCCTCCCCTCGCCCCTCCCCCTCCCCTCGCTCCTCCCCCTCCCCTCGCTCCTCCCCTCCTCTCGCTCCTCCCCCTTCTTCTCACTCCTCCCCCTCCCCCTCGCTCTTGCCCCTCCTCTCGCTCCTCCTCCTCCCCTAGCTCCTCCCCCTCCTCTCGCTCTTCCCCCTCCCCCTCGCTTCTCCCCTCCTCACTTCTCCCCCTCCTCCCGCTCCTCCTTCTCCCCCTCGCTCCTCCCCCGCACTCCTCCCCTCCTCCTCTCACTCCTCCCCTCCCCCGCGCTCCTCCCCTCTTCCTCCTCCCCCTCCCCCTCGCTCCATCCCCGCCCCCCACAGAAGAGCACCTGCTCTCCTCTCTCTCCACCTTCAAGTCTGTAACCCGCCCAGCCCCCCTCCCGCATCCTCTGCTCCTACTCTGCCCGGGGTGAGTGCGTCAGGAAAGGCCTGGGGAAGCAGGAGTACGGCAGAGCCCCAGGTCCCCGGGTCAAGCCAAGCCCGCTGAGTTGGGGGGACTGCCACGCACCTCTGGGCTGCGTCCCCCTTAAGTCACTCGTTATTCCCTGGTTTACCCCAGATCATAATATTAGCGAAATCCGCGTCCCTAAGCAAGAGGAGGACAGTCGATTTGGGGATGGGGAGGCCGTCCTCTCGGGGGGGGGGTTAAGGGGCAACAGGCGGACGGTAGGCAGCGCCCCGCGGCCCGCACCTGCTGGCTCCTGGTCGCCCCGGCTCTGAGCCGTGACCCCGAAGAGTCGTCAGGAGGTCGGGACCGCAGGCGCCGTGTCCCTCGGGAGGCGTGTGGCAGGACGACCCGCGGTGGGGACGTGGGGACCCCGCCCCCCAGATGCACGGAGTCCGCAGGGCCGGGCGGGCGGCATCCTGCCCCCTCCCAGGAGGGACAGCGACAGGTGCCCCCGAGCTCCATGGTGCAGCCCACCGGGCTGGGGTGCAGCCCCCCGGGCTGGGGTGCAGCCCCCGGCCCGGGGAGGGGTAGTCGGGGTGCCCAGGCCCAAGAAGCCCCTCAAGGACCCTGCACCCCTCGCCCACAGCCCCCAGGGCAGGGACAGCGGGCGGCCCCTCTGTCCCCAAAGCAGGAGAGCACAGGGTCCTTTGGGCAGGACCTTTGCAGCCGCTTGCAAACACCCCCATGCCCTTCCCCAGGTTCCACGGCCAGACCAGCAAGGCATCCCCTCCAGGGGGGCTGAACTCTGTGTGGCCCAAGGCCCTGGGGAGGTCGGGTGTGAGCAAGGGGTACCACGTGGGGACAGAGGCCAGGAATGTTCTGGAACAACAGTAGGATTCCTTCGAGGGATGTTTTGGTGCGGAAAAATCCCTTGTCGCAGAGCTATGGGACGTGCCCTTATGGGATCACGGAGGAGGAGGTGTGCCTCTTGCTACAGGAGCCCCGCTTACCAAGGTAATGGCCCCATGGTGACTAAGCCTAAGGTGTGGGCTTAAGCATCACTCTGTTCAGACGTGATTTCTGTTGAGTGAGAATTAGTCACACATTCTCTTTGAAATTAAATGCACTGGTTTAATGTGTGTGTGTGTTTTTCCTGGCTCTGTTATGATGATTTAAACTACATTTTAAAAAAGACGAAGAATGGATAGGCCGAAAACACAATCTTTACTGTTGCAAATGTCACTTTGGGAAAATCATACCATCATTTTCCTCAGCATCGAACTATAGGAACTCAGGGGAACGCACTGTTTTCAGGATGGGCGCCCGTCCTATAGAGCCCCGGGCAGCTGTGGGAGGTCCTATGGGGGTTCTATGTGCAAAAATTAAGCAACTTCTAAAAATGGGTTGGGAGAGGCTTTGGAGAGTGGGCTGCGTGCGACACTGAGTGGGGCCTGCTCTCTTTGGGGTCTCCAGTGGGGCTTTCTGAGAATAGGCCTGTGAGAATGTTTCCCTTGAACTTGGCCCAAAAGGATTTTGAGGTGCTTTCAGGGAACCCAGATACGGCAAAGATGAGGCAGCTGCTGTGAGGAGGCAAAGCTTTCATTCTCTCAGGTAAGGCTCCTCAAACATGAAGGTTTCTCATCCCAGCCCCTCGTCCACTAGGGATCCCAAGTCGCTTGTGTGACGCGCACTGTCAGTGCATCTTCAGTGGGGATGCTTGGACAGTCCTTGAGCAGGAGGCGGATGGTGGGCGGGAAATTTGGATGATGATGATTGCTTTTTTTTAACATCATCCTTTTACGGACTGGAAGACATCTGACAAGCTTGGTCTGTTTTTCATACCAGGCCAAGTGACCCTAAAACCTTACGCCTTTCTCAGGAATCAATACGACCTCCCCCTACAGAAAGCAACAGCAGTAGGAGCCCCGAGACACACAGCCGGGGTTTAGACAAGTGTTCAAACTTGCGAGTTTAAAGCAGGCACCCGACTGTTGGGGGAGCGTGAGTTCAGCAATGCAGAAATGAAGAGAGTGAAGGCAAGACACGCGTCTCTATTTGGGCGCCCCATGTGCTCATTATCCGGGTCGGAGGCAGCCAGAGGTGGGAGGTGGGGTCCGTAGATTTAACTTCAGAAAAGGTCTTGAGATGCTCGCCACCCTCGTGAATGCGGCACAGCGTGTGCGTGACCCCACGGGGAGCATCTCTAACGTCAGGAAAAGGCAGCTGTGACGAGTTTCCTACTAACATGTGACCCCAAGAGACTCAGCCAGGAAACGGTTCTGATGTGAGCATCCGTAAAATCGGGAACAAATTTTCATGGGTCTCCAAGGCAGGTGAGGCTGTGGAAGCAGAGACTACGTCTCCTGGAATGTCAGGGTCTGCTGCCCTCGTCTGCCCAGAGGAGAAAGGGACGGGAAGTAGGAAGGTAATTCCGGGTGTGCAGGGCACCGGGTGTGTGGCCATGCGCCCCACGTTTCAGAGCTCGGGACCTGCCTGCCACCAGGTCACCCTCTCAACTCCTCCTTTCAAATAGGGGTCGTACAGCCCAGTTTCCTGCCATCGGCGAACTGACATCCATCAGCCACCCCGTGGCTCGTCATTCCCTCTCAGCTCTCCGCCTTCCGAGCAGCACCTGACCCCTCCCCTGGTGCTCACCACAGAGATGAGTGGAAGGCGTGGGAGCACGATGATGAAAATGAGCTTCCGGTCAGGGAAACCCTGGGCTCCTCACTGCAGCCGCCACGTCCTGCAGCTCTCCCTGGGTAGAGAATGAATGACAAGATCAAAAAAAAATTTTTTTTTTTCTCTGAGATCACAAAATACCCAGGAGATGACAGGCCATGCATCAAAACGACCATAGATCCTAGGCATGAGGATTTTTGCTGATAGCACGGTGCAGAGCATCCTTGACCTCCTTGTTCCTCAGGGTGTACACTACCGGGTTCAGCAGTGGGGTGATGACTGTGTAGGTCACCGAGATCAGCTGGTCTTCATCCCTGGTGTTCTCCGACTTGGGCTTGAGGTAGGCGATGGAGGCGCAGCCATAGTGGACGATGACCACGATGAGGTGGGAGGCGCAGGTGGCAAAGGCCTTCTTTCGGCCCTGGGAAGAGCTGATCTTGAGGATGGTGGAGATGATGAGGACGTAGGAGATGAAGACCAACCCCATGGGCACCACGATAACCAGGGAGCTGATGATAAAGTTAATGATGTCGTGTAGAGTGGTGTCTGCACAGGAGAGTTCCATAACTGGGCGGATATCACAGAAATAATGGGCCACTTCTCTGTTACAAAAGGGCAGCCTGAACACGGAGGAAATCTGAATTATGGCCACCAGCAGCCCAATGCTGAAAGCTCCCCATACGAGCAGGGCACACACCCTCTTGCTCATGACGACCGCGTACCGCAGGGGGTTGCAGATGGCCACATAGCGGTCGTAGCCCATGGCCGTGAGCAGGAAGCAGTTGTTGATGGCCAAGGTGATGAAGAAGAACATCTGGGTGGCACAGCCTGCCCGTGAGATGCGTCGGCCGAGACCCGTAAGGCTGCAGAGCATCCGCGGTACAATGACCAGCGTGTACATGGTCTCAGACACGGAGAGGACGCTAAGGAAGAAGTACATGGGGGTGTGGAGGTGACGGGCAGAGCCGATAACCGTCACAATGACGACATTGCCAGCCAGAGTCAAAAGGTACAAGGTAAGAAATATGACAAAGAGGATGATCTGGTGTTCTCGAAAGCTGGAAAAGCCCTGGAGAACGAACTCACCCACCACGGTGTGGTTCTCGCTCTTCATGGATGGACACCAGGTCTGCAGCGGAGACCCCGGCGACTCGGCCCGTCGGAAGGAGCCAGCGCCCCGGGCCTGCTCAGGGCCAGGAGGAGGCGCGGTGACGGCCTGCTGCGGGACACGTGCAGGTCAACGGGGGCGCCCGTGGCCCGGTGGGGAAAAAGTAGAAAATGCGAGCAAGAAGCAGTTGCACGTAGACAGGGACAGAAGAATCAGCAGGGTGGGGGGAGGACGGCTGCAGGAGGGACCCCCGGGGCGGGTTCGGGTTTGCGAGATGTTTCCTGGCGAGCCAGAACATGGGTGTTTGCAGGGAACCGGAGCTAAAGAAAGAGAAATAGCAAATGCATAATTTTGAGAAGGATTTTCTTGCGCGTTACAGTTTCAGATTTTCGTTTACCTAAACCTCTTCCGCTTTGTAGGAACCACAATTTTGATCATCTTCTTGAAGACCTCACCATCCGAGGTGCCAAATGGGACAACGCTCTGCGCTGCAAGGGGACGTGAGTGTCTGCTTTGACCCTGTTCCATCCGTCTACATCCTTTCACAGTCAGCCCCGACTGCCTCCCAGCGGTAGTTTCCAACCAGACACACCCCCCTCTTCCTTGGGTGCTCACGGAGCCTCCTCTTGCTCCGAGGGCCCTCTTGGCACCAGCCGTGCCCTGCCCTGCACCTGTGTGTGGGTCACTTGCTAACTTTTGATTCTCCTGCACTGTGTGCATTTGTGTGTTTTCCAGCTTGCGCTTGGGTGTGAATTTTCACAGGTAGCCTGACTCATGGCTGGACTCTGTTCTCTCTGCTCTAATTTCTTCAGAATTATAAACTGGGTACCTCTGGGGAAACCAGTTTGTACATCTTCCCTCTGTTCCCTATCTGGACTTTTAGAGACCAAGAAGCTCTCATAAAAAAACATAGAAAAAATATAGGGGCCCCTGGGTGGCTTAGTGGTTGAACATCTTCCTTTGGCTCAGGGTGTGACTCCGGGGTCCCGGGATCAAGCCCCATGTCGGGGTCCCCGCAGGGATCCTGCTTCTCTGCCTGTGTCTCTGCCTCTCTCTGTGTGTCTTTCAGGAATAAATAAAAATCTTTAAAAATATATTTTAATAATAATAATAACAACAATAATAATTAACAGCAAGAATAGTTGACCTTATGGCACTTTTTAGTTTGTAAAGAGTGTTTATGTGTAATATTTAACAGCACATCAAGCCCATGTTTGATAACTATATCTTCATCTTGCAGATGGGGAATCTAAGACACCTAGGGCTCGGTAGTTGCCCAAAATTAGTGATAGATCCAATCTTCTCATTTGAAGGCCAGTGTGAATTGTCCTTTACCACACTGCCTGAAGAAGCATTGTGGCTACAAAACAAGTGAGAAAGAAGATACTTTTCTTTTTCTGGCTGTTATCGAAAAGAATTAAGGATTTTCCTCATTCTGAGGATGAGATTACACTGGAAAAAAAATTGGATAAACTGAAAAACCTTGGGGAAACTAGAAAAAATTTAGTATATTTACCTTGATAAGCATGTTAGTGGCAATAAGTGTCCATTCTCCTTGGCTTAACACTTCCACTTCCAATTACTTACTTTAAAGAAAAAATCAGAAAATATGTGTATAAGAAGCTTTTATGATATTATTTATATACTGAATGCCAAGAAAATGTAAATAAATAAAAGGATAATGAATTATATAATACGTCCGTCTGATGAGAACTATGGAGCCATTATATACCTAATAAGTGCTGACATAGAAAAAGATAGATAAATGGATAATAGATGATAAATTAATAGTCCATAATTTTTCAAAAAGAAAAAAAATCAGTAAACAACAAAAGGAAACACAAGGATTGGTACACACACCATTAAAGATGGGTTGGAAATAAATACACTGAAATACTAAAAATACATATTTTTTGGATAGTGAAGAAACTTAAATTATTTGTCTTCTTATATTCCTTTAAATCCAGATTTCCTTAATTATTTATCTTCTAAACATACAAAAACTTGTTAAATTTTTCTTACAGCAAGACTCCATAATGAGGCTGCAGAGAGGACTGAGGAGAAAAGGTAAGAGTAGTGGGTTAATTTACCTTGGAGAAGAAAAGGCTGACAGTATCGTGTAAAACTAAGTTAGTCTCTGAACAGGCATTTCATAGAAATTTGAGCACCCAACAGCCAGATCCAGAGGAAATTAACTTCGGTTTTTAAAGAAGGATTGTAGTTGGTAAAAAAGAAAACCTTTCTGGATGGTGGTGGAAGTGAAGTGTGGCACATGAGGCGCTCATGTCGGGCACAACATTTAGGGCGGCACCAAAAAAAATCAGCAGTCAAAATGAATATGATTTCAATGCAATATCTTTTTAAGAAGCTAATGCAAAAATCCATGTTGAAAAAAATATTAAATTTTTTAAAATATAGGCTCAATTCTATCACTACAGAGAGATGCAAGCAGCTAAATGAGGGCAGATTTTGGAAGTTCCTTACTAAAGATTTTGAAGAGTAGAAAAGTATAAAATATTTTCAAAATACAGGGGGAATGGGATCCCTGGGTGGCGCAGCGGTTTGGCACCTGTCTTTGGCCCAGGGCGCGATCCTGGAGACGCGGGATCGAGTCCCACATCAGGCTCCCGGTGCATGGAGCCTGCTTCTCCCTCTGCCTGTGTGACTCTCTCTCTCTCTCTGTGACTATCATAAATTAAAAAAAAATACAGGGGGAAATGGAGAGCAAAATAGGTGTTCATTTTCCTTTGAGATGTGGTGATAGGCTAGTCTCGAAACCACTGCTATTTAACTGAGGTTCATGATGTGTTACTGAACAGGATAAAACCCCAATCTTATGTAACTGGAAAATCAATCCTACCTCCGCTAAGGGGGATGAGAAGATAAGTGAGGACAGAGAAGAGAAAAGCTTGAATTGAGCTGGTGCCTCCCTGGAATGCCATCTCCTCCCTCATCACCCCTCCTGGAAATGAGGACTCCTCAAGATGGCAAAGACCTGACGAGTGTTAATGCTAGGACGGTAAGGTCACGACAGACACAAAAAGGTAGGCTGCCTCCGTGGAATCCACGTCAGTGAGAAGGACAGCGCTTTACACCGCTCACTGTTTGCTTGGATTCCGGGCCTTTAGCCAAAAACACCCGTCCACCCTGAAAAAGAATCAAATTATTTCCTTCTAGAGAAATGGTGCTCTGCTTAGACCTGACAAGCCTGGGCCCAGGGTTAACCTTACCCATTTCACTATTCAAGGCTTTCCAACGGGAAGCAAGCTGGGAAAACCCATGTGCTTGGTGGGGTTAAGCCCTTTAATATCACGGAATCACAGGACCTTAGTGCCAGCAGGTAATTTTAAAGGCAAGCACTCCTCGCAAATAGTCCCCTAGATTCTGCTTCAGTGCTTCCGATGATTGGGAATTCATTATCTTACAAGTTAGCATCCTTCTTTTTGAAAGAAGGAAGGAAAGAGAAAGAAAGAAAGAAAAAGAAAGAAAGAAAGAAAGAAAGAGAAATAAAGAAAGAAGAAAAAGAGAAAGAAAGAGAAAAAGAAGAAAAGAAAGAAAGAAAGAAAGAAAGAAAGAAAGAAAGAAAAAGAGAAAGAAAGAAGAAAGAAAGAAAGAAAGAAAGAAAGAAAGAAAGAAAGAAAGAAAGAAAGAAACCACATTTACCTAAAAAATAAAACTAGGCTTTTTATATTATAAAAATGCTCACAGGAGAAAACATCCATCTGTACAAAAGGGTATAAATAGGAAAGTTAGTTTTCTCCTTCTATGCTTTGCATTCTCTGCTCCAGGGGGTAAACTTGATTCATGTTTGTGTCTTTTTAAAACTTCTCCCTAGAAATTTTCTAAGTATGATTGTGCATATTTTCCATATCATTTCAGTTTTACACAAATGAAATGAAACGGCACATACCAGTCCCCAACGAGCTTTTTTCACTTAATATTGTATCTTGAATACTCTCCATGACTGTGTAGCGGATGTGTCTCGCTCTTCATTACCAACGGTGCACAATCTCCCACTATACAGATCCATAGAGATATACCATCATCAACTCTATTTTTGAGTAGCCTTAATTCTTAGAAAATATCACTTTTTACTGACTCAACGTCAGTCCCCCTGCAACTTGTCACCTCGCCACATTATCCCATCTTCCATTTCCTTTTCAGCCCGAGAGTGGAAGATTATTATCACGTCTCTGCTAAATTTCATGTCCTTGAAGCCATTACCCCAGCAAGATGAGCATGAAGAAATATAATATTAAAGGCATGAGAATCAATAGAACCAAAAAAAATAATGAAAAATTCAGAGGGAAAATAATAAGAATTTAGAAAACACACATGGCATTCCACTTCTGCCCACAGCCACTCACGGCTTCTGACCTTGGCGAAAGGAAGAAGGAATCACTTTCCAGATAGTGATTTTTTAAGAGTCACTGGAAGGGCTGAATCTATTCACAGGAAACCAGTCAAAACGCCTTGTGTTCAAGAGCAATTTATAAGGGAAGCTAAAACCTACAAAGCAAGGAGAACTCAGCTTTCTCTAGTATCAGAGAAAACCTCAAATTATTGCTATATTTCTTAAAGCTGAGGGCATCGGTGCCTCTGGCTTGGGAAGCAGCCCTGGAAAAAAATGCCATCTCTTAAACCCCAGGTTTTAGGAGCTTTGGGTACTTATGATCCCCAAGAGAATCCAATCCCTCGCCCCAAGTCTCCTGGGACCACCCTTTTGAGAGCCCCTGTGGGGTGCCAGGAGGTAAGGATGAGAGAACCCTAGCTTGTCTCAAGAGCTTCGTTAGGAGCTGGGGTAACAGGCAAGGGAGGTGCTCAACCCGCTGTTGGCGGATCTTTGGGGTTTCCGAGACCAGCTCTGCATGGGGTGTAGTCAAGTAAAACCACAGGAGCCCGGAGGAGCTCACAGAGGGAAGACCCCCAGTCCCAGTCTTTCAGGATCGCAGGACAGACAACTTCCTGCAACTTTCCCGAATGAGACCAGGCACCTGCAGGGGTGGTGGCCAGGGCCCAGCAGACGTGCAGCTCGCTGTGACTCCCGTTGAGGGAGGGCCGCCTTCCACGCCCGGGCGGGGCAGAGGCTGCAGGCGGCACCTGTCTTATGCTCCCTTCGGTCCCTCCTTGGATCTTGCTGGGGAGGCAGTGACACAGCAGGTGTCTGCTCTGGTTCCTTCCGTTTTCCTGGCTCAGCACAGCGGCTGGCCCATGGGGGAGGTCGGAGGAGCCATCCTAGCCGTGCCTGCAGAAGGGGGCTGTGTGGGGCTCGGCCGTCCAGACTGCAAACTTTCTCTCTTTTTTTAAAAAAGATTTTATTTATTTATTCATGAGAGACACGCAGAGAGAGAGAGAGGCAGAGACGCAGGCAGAGGGAGAAGCAGGCTCCATGCAGGGGCCCGATGTGTGGGACTCAATCCTGGGTCTCCAGGATCACGCCCTGGGCTGAAGGCAGAAGCTCAACCACTGAGCCACCCGGGCTGCCCCAAACTTTCTTTCAAAAACCATCTTGTTTCCCCTCTGATGAAAACAGTAACATGTGTTCTTTATAGAAAACACAGGAAAGAGGGGGAAAAAAAGATATAAAGCACTTATGTCCAACTTAGAAACACCAACACCATTAATATTTTGGTGACCAACCCTCTCATTGGTTTTCTCTGCCTTGATGTGTGCGTGCCTGTTTCCACTCACACATGCACACACACACACCCTGTATTTATTTATTTTTTTAAGATTTTATTTATTCATGAGACATAGAGAAAGAGAGAGAGAGAGAGAGAGAGAGAGAGGCAGAGACACAGACGGAGGGAGAAGCAGGCTCCGTGCAGGGAACCTGACTGATGTGGGACTCGATCCCAGGACCAGGGGTCACGACCTGGGCCAAAGGCTGATGCTCACCCGCAGAGCCCCCAGGGGCCCCCACCCTATCATTTTTAAACAGCCGCCTTGTGTTCTCCCTTGTATGTGTAGTGTGGTGTCAGGATTCAGATGCTAATGGTTTGTGGCTTCTTCAGGTTCAGGTCAGGGGCCCCTGGGAGGGACAGTGCTGTCCTCAGGGGCCTGACGCTTCTTGTGGTGCGCTGGGGGTAGGGGTGTCCCATGTGTTGCAAGACTTTTGGCTGTTTCCCTGGCCTCTGCCCACGAGGTGCCCCCCGCATCCTCTCCCCTCCCTAAGCATATGGCAGGGGGGGCAAAAATGCCTCTAAGTACTGGCAATACTTGTTGGGGGGCAAAATTGTCCTTTGAGCATCTTCAGTCCAGGGCATTGCAGCATCCCTCACCCAGTTTTCATTTCATGGAACCAGGTCTAGGGGCGCTTGGGTGGTTCTGCGGATGAGCGTCTGTCTTGGGCTCAGCACATGATCCTGGAGACCTGGGATCGAGTCCCATGTCGGGCTCCCCAAGTGGAGTCTGCTTCTCCCTCTGCCTGTGTCTCTGCCTCTGTCTCTCTGTGTGTCTCTCATAAATAAATAAATAAAGTCTTAAAAAAAAAAAAAGAAAAAGAACCAGGTCAAAATCTCACCTTGAGGATATCGTTTACACACTGTACCATTTGTTTTTCTACGGCCCATATTGCCCAGTGTTTGGAAGTCAGTTCTAAAGGCTTAACTAGATGCAGGTTACGCTTACTAAACTGTATTGAAATATATAAATCATAAACTGCATTTTACTATCTCAAACTATATAAATTACGTGTATAACTAGATGAACGTAGAGCTAATACACACACACAAAACTTCGCATTACTTCAAATGGAGTTCTCAGATTTAACAAATAAAGACACAGACTACCTCGTTAAATTTGAATTTTAAATAAACAACGGATAATTTTTTTTTAGGGTAAGTATGTCTCGGATATCACATGGGACACACGCACTAAAAATTATTCATTGCTTATCTGAAATTCGAGTTTGGCGAGGCGTCCTGCATCTTACCTGGCCGCCCAATCGGGAGGTGCGCACTGTTTGGTTTTCCCACCCCGAGCAATGCAAAATTGATCAGCGTTCCAGGTAGCAACCGCCTGCTGCCCTATTCAAATTGATCCCATCAATATTTTATCGTTTCATCTTTTGATGACTTTTATCTAAATCAATTTTTTATTAGAAGTTGCAAACAGTGCTTTCCTCATCATGTCGTTCCTCTTACATTCATTCTGTGAAACTGTGTTATAGAAGCTTCTTTTCGGGCCTCGGGGCAAGAGAGGGAGGGAGGACTCAGCTGGAAGCCAAACGTGGCCCCTATCCTCTGAGTCCAGCTGTATCCCAGCTCTTGCCCCGGGGTTGGGGGGGTTCACTCCTATGGTGTGGAGGCCGCAGGGCCCCGCACGGTCTTTCCCCGTGGGCCTGCGACTCGCCATCAGGGAGACGTGGGGACCCGAGGACAGCGCGGGGCAGGGGTGATGTCTGCGGACGGAAGCAAAGCCACAAGCGACCCTCCAAGCAGAAGAAACAAACGCTCTAGGAACGCGGGGAGGCTGGTGGCCCTGGAGGAGGGGAGGTGATGCCCACCTCTCGTCCTGGCCGCAAGGTCTGCACACTTCAGAATAACCCGCAGCCAGCGGGCGCCCCGGGAAATCCAGTGGCCCGGGGCTCCTGAAAGCCCTGGCCTCTCGGCCACGAAGACACGGTGAGCGGCAGGTCAGGGCAGACGCGGTGCTTCGGTGGGTGCTGGGCGTCCCGGGGAGAGAGGCGCCTGCACACCAGAGCCAGCAGCGCAGCGGACTCAGCTCCCTTTTCATTTGTGGACTTTATTACACTGCATTTCCAGTAAATTAAATGTCTGATTAAATACCCTGTGGTTACAATAAAAGAAAGGGGCTTAGAGGCTGTGTCTTGCCCACGCTCCATGCCTCTCAGCGGGGCTCGCAGGCCATCAGCCACGAAGGAGAACCCGCGATGACATTACCATAGGAACGAGCCAAGAGCACGGTCGCAGGTGAGTGGATGCAAAGGCGAGACCCGCGGCGCCCGCGGAAGGTCCACAACGGGCGGCAGAGGTGTCTAGCATGCTCTCAGTGCTCCTCGAGAGATTCTTTTAATTTTTTTTTTTTTTTAGAAAACTGTCTCTAAGGAAGGGAAGGACGATTTGTTAGGCAGCAACATCATGATAGAAATAATCGATGAGTTAATTGCTCATTTAAATGTCTAATAAATATTTATTGGAGATCTGCTCATGCCCCGCACTGTGCTTAGCCTCCCGTAAAGATGAAGCATCAAACACACATTGTAGGTGGTGAGGAACCAGACCAAAAAAAAAAAAGATGTGATTTTCATATATTGTGATGCATTCTTTGATAGGGTAAGAACTGGGTAATAGGGGAACAATGAGGAATCTCCCGACATGTGTTTTAATATAGTAAATTACTTACATCCACTAGGAAGCAAAAGCCACAAAGTTAGGCCCGGTCTGGACTATTTACCATGAAAAATAAATGAATTAGCGCTTAGAGTCGTCTACTGAGTCTGAGTAACGTCTCAGAGGCTGGTCAGCTTTCGTGAGTTTGCCACGGGGGCGCGGGGCTTGCATGGCTACGACACACACCCCGCCGGGTGGGGGCTGCCCTGCGGTTTTCCAAGGAGCAAATCTCCTGGGCTGTTGTCCGTTCCCCTACCTGATAATTCGGCGCCGCGAACCACTGTCAGTCTTGAAACGTTCCTCAGCCCGGGCTTCGTGGCGCTTCAATCTCCCGGTGTCCCTACTGAAGAGACGCTTGCCGGCCGCGGGCCTGTAGCCGACGGGATGCACCTGCCCGTGTGTTCTACGGAGCGGGCCAGGGCGGGGGCCGAGCGTCACTCAGTGTGATGACTCGCTGAACCTGAGATGGAGAGAGTCCACTACCCCGTTACCATTTCGGTCTGTGCCCAACCTAAATACACGAATGAGCCACCCGCTCACGCTTTACCGCATCGCTCTGACTTAACCCTCGGTCTTGCTTTAGCTCATGTATTTGCTCATTTCTTCAGGATCTTTCTCCCCATGCTGGACCAGAACAGTCCCTAGGAGCACTGGGCCTCTCAGCCTTTGCTTGGCCTTCGTCTTCAGTCCAAACAGACAAGTAAATGGGACCCCGTAATTTAGTTCTGTGTTGGCCCTCGATGAATGGCTTAGAAAACTCGCGTCAAGCTCATTCTGGGACTCGGCTCCTCACTCCCTAACCCAAGGAGTTTAAATTGATCAAGATCCTTTCTTATTTTAAAGTTTTATGATGTTTTGTCCTCCTTTGGGACTGAGGATAAAAACTGATTAGGAATCTGAAGATCCATCCGTCCCCCAAGTCACTTCTGACAGACGCCCTGTGGTTATCATCAGTCCTCCCATCCTTCCCATATTCTGCTTTCAGCTCCGTTCTTCCATTCATTGACTTCCACTTTCAGATCTATCACCACCTCCCGCTTCTTCTTTTCACCTCCACCAGCGTGAGACAGAATCACAGAAGGCGAGGGCACAACACCTCCTGAACCATCACCTGCCAGACCAAAGAGGAGACCCAAGGACTCACCGGCCAGGCAGCAAGAGCCACTGCTCTTTGGGAACCACCACGGGGCCACACGGCCCAGGTAACCGAGCTGCCTGAACTCCTCCAATCCCAATCGCCGGAGAATGCTTGGATGTTAGCCCTGCAGAGGACCTTGGAGCTCATGTGGTCCAACCTTTCCATTTCACAGACACAACTGTTCCGAAAGGAGCCTCGACTTGTATACACACGAAATTGCTAGTTCTTCTTGATGACTAGCACCATGGCCCCACTCCTTCTGGGCACCGTGCTCCCTTCGTGACATCTCGGACCGGCTTCGTGACCTTTGAATCACTTCGTGTTGCTAAAACAGTCTCACTGGAGTTGTTAAACACAATCCTGTGTTTCTGAACTTTAATTTTGTATTCGATGTGAGGTTCTTTCCAGTTGCCGTCATCCCCTGCTCCTCCACCTACCCCTGAGCACAGACCAGGGTTTGTGGCTGCAGTGGCTCCCTCGGTGTCGGGAGGTCAAGAGTGGTGACCATGCCCCCCACGTCCCCGTCTTTCCGCAGCATCAGCCCCTCGTTGTTGGAGGGACAGGTGGAAGGGTGCAGAATGAGACATAGTCATCCACGGTGTAGGAGCCATCGCGCCTGGCTTGGTCGTCACTGCTGTGCCTGCACATGACCGCCACCTCCTAAGAGGAGGGATGGTTGTACCGAGGCCCTCTCTTTGTTAGTTGTTGCCATTTCTTCAACACCACTGACTGCTCTTTTCTCCTCCATCAGGTATCCAAATGTAGGTGCTCTCAGCTTGGTGGGCTTTTTGGAGCAATGTAGATCCCATCTCCTGCCAGCTCCGGCCTGCCCATCCAAGGCCCCACCTTCCCGTGGCTGCCACTCCACAGCCTCGTGGCACTGGAGTCCCCATCACCTCAAGAGTGGTCCTTTGAGGAGACAGGCAAGATGATACAAGCCCCTATCATCCTGTTTTTCCTGTCCAATCCGTGGGACAGGGGCTTGGTCTTGCCACATGAAATGGTGACAATACAGGCTAACTCCCAGTACCCCCATGTCAGATCCAATCACTTCTTTCCAGACTTTTCCTGCAGCTGCTCTTCCAGAATAGTGCTTCATAAACTCTAAGGGCAAAAGATGGGCCCCGAGTTCCCAACTTATTGCCGGTGAAGGGAAGGACCCCATAATCTCAAATGCGGTGGGAGAAGTACACGGATGCCTTGTCTCCCCCTATTTGAGAACCTAGCTCTTCAGACCTCTGAGTTTCCAATCCCGGCTCTGCCGTTCACTGCTTGTAGGACCTCCCTACTTCATGAAAAACAAGGGTGCTACCGGTACCACTCTGTAGGGTTCCCTTGAGTACACAGCGGGATCAGGCAATCTGACATAGAGTAAGTACTTGAAAAACGTGTATCGCTGTTGCTGTTCCATGTTTATTACTTTTATCGGAACACACTCCAGTCCCTCTCTATTATTTCTGACTGGAGAAATCAAGATTTTGATGAACTCAGACATGGTTAGGGGAAGCTCCTTTCCTGGTCCTCTCTGTACCCTACCCAGTGCCCGGTATACTAAGCACACAGCAGCTGCTCAATGAGAAATGCACTCCAGCTTCTGGGGCACAGCACGTCTTCTGAAATGCAAATGTTCCACATGCTATTTGTGATCCCAGGAATGTCAATGTAATCTGGAAGCTCATTCCCACAAGATTTTCCCCAGCCTGGGAATGTTTACTGCAAGGAACAGCAGCTGGCTACAGGTCTGAGTGGCACAGTGGAGCAGGCCAGGGGCCCCGAGCAACTACCAGCGAGCATGCCCTTGCAGGTTTTCCCTCTTGCCCTGGGTGGAGTGGGGGTGGGGGTTCTCCTTGCCTTAGCCTCACCGTACGTCTGTCTGCGGAGTGTTTACTGGATGGTTTTCTCCAGCTTCTGTGCATTTCACCTTGTCACCTCCGTCCATCAACCTTCCTTTACCTTGGAAGATCAAGTCCTATGTCTACTGTTGATTTTATTCACCTGTTAGAGAGTTAACATTTTTTAACTGTTTAATTCATTCAGCAGAAATGCTGATGTTTGTTAGTGCTCTGGTTATGGGCTTTGCGTGGTCTGCCACGATATTTTTTCCCCAAAGACTTGTTATTTTTAGCCTGCGTGTTTGCAGAATGCAAGGACTTTTTAAAACAAATGCATATGATGTCATGGGAGAAGCACCTGTGCTGTGTTCAAGAACTCTTCTTTTTTTTTTTTTATGATAGTCACAGAGAGAGAGAGAGAGGGAGAGAGAGAGAGAGAGGCAGAGACACAGGCAGAGGGAGAAGCAGGCTCCATGCACTGGGAGCCCGATGTGGGACTTGATCCCAGGTCTCCAGGATCACGCCCTGGGCCAAAGGCAGGCGCCAAACCACTGGGCCACCCAGGGATCCCCTGTTCAAGAACTCTTAATTGAATTGAATGGATGAAAAAATCACTTCTCCACTTTTGTGACTCAAGGACTTCCTTCTTTCCACTCCTGACTCTGTCTTCCCTCATTGCGTGTCTCTGCTTACTGGATTATTCCTATCAGCTGGCAATAGGACCTGGCACCTCCCATAAAATACAGACCCTCTCTAGATCCTGCATCTTCCCACATCGTCATCCCACAGCAAGACTCAGACAGGCAAGCTCGCTGCACTTCCTTACCTCCTGTTCCTTTTCCCACCCACTTCCACCTGGATCCCACACATACCAGTCCCCCAAAATAGCCATTGATAAGGTTCCAGAAATTTTCATATCATCAGATCCAAAGAAAAATTTTATCCCCTTCTCCTACCTCACCTCTTAATAAAATTCAATACAATCAACCATTTCCTCCAGAATAGGGCTCCCTCCTCTGCTTAAATGGCATAATTGCCTGAGATCTTCCCACCTTACTGGCCATTTCCTCTGGCCTCTTTCTGGATCCTCCCCTTCTACCCATCCTCTAAACATCGGATTTTCTTATGCCTTTTCCTGGATATTCTCTTTCTCTAGCAGCTCTTTCTCTCTCCTTGGCTGATCTCATCTTGCTCCAGTGGCTTTAAACATATGCCAGGTATTCTCAACCTTATGTCCTTGGTCCAGATTTCTTCCCGTCTCCCAACTCTTGTAACTGCCTGCTTGGCATAAACACAGTAGATATCACAAAAACACTTCAATCTCAAACACCTCCAAACCAGAACACTTGATTTTCCTCCTTAAATCTGGTATTTCCTCAGTCTTCACCATGGAATTACCATCTACCCAGTGATTAAAGCCAGAAACTTGGGAATCCTCTTTTATGATTCCCTCACATTCCACTCTGTCAGTGAGTCTTGTTAATACCACGTCCAACAGATCCCTAAACCCCATTGACTTGTCGTTACCTGCCCTGCTACCTCTCTAGGCCCATCTATCATTGTGTTGTATTGTCTCCTCACCATTTCCCAATTGCGACTTGAAAAATCTTTATTACACACAGCTGCGGGGTGTGTGTGCATGTGTGTGTGCAAATATGTGTGTATATGGAGGTGTGCCTACATACATTTGAAGAAGAGCCATCAAACCATTTATTTTTTTATTTTTATTTTTCCATCAAACCATTTAAAGATGAATATACACCCAAAGGCCTGTGTGTGTGTGTGTCTCTGTGTGTGTGTTCCTTTGCTCAGTTTGATTGATGGCTTTTTTAAAAAAGATTTTATTTATTTATTCATGAGAGACACAAAGAGAGAGGCTGAGACACAGGCAGAGGGAGAAGCAGGCTCCATGTAGGGAGTCTGACATGGGACTTGATCCCGGGACCCCTGGGTCATGACCTGAGCTGAAGGCAGGTGCTCCACCACTGAGCCACCCAGGTGTCCCTTGATGGCTTTTCATTACCCTTCAAATAAAGTCCTGATGCTTTCCCACGTTCCACCAGGCTCTCACCACTGGCTGCTAGATAACACGTCTAATCTCATTTTGTGCTGCTCCCCGCCTTAACCACTACTGTGCTTCTGTCCTCCTTGTCTTCTCTAAATTCCTTCTTGTTTGGGGAGTTTGAACTTCCTGTTGCTTAAAATAGTCTTACTCTTTTCACTTGGTCCATTCTATCTCATGTTCTAAGTCATTTTTGTTGAAAGGCCTTCCTTAGCCGTCCTAGCTAAAGCAAATTACCCTTGTGATTCTATAGAGCAATGTTACTTGCTTTTTACAAACTTTAATTACAAGCTGCTCTTATTTACTTGTTTAATGTCTATCTTTTCCAACAGAGGCTTCACTCTGTCTCGTTCATATTGCCAGCACATTACAGACTGCTTAGCACATAAATGTTCCTTGAACATATAAAGAAATGAGTACATATGACGAATAATGTTTTTGCACTCAAAATTGTGTGTGTTGGGTTTCATGATAGAATGGTCAAGTATCAGTTCTATCTCTCTGGTCGTTCCTATATTTGGTTATGATAGTCCAGATTCAGGGATTGACTGTTTGGAAAACTACACTGTGCAAAATGATATTTCAAGACTCCAAGACTTTGTTCACTCTGGAAAATTGGGGCATATGACTAACCAAAACTCTACCAGCCATCCATGCTCAACTGCTGAGTTCAAGGAGGTGGCCCTTGATAATTAGACATAGTTCTCTTTTTCTTTTTTTTTATTTATTTATGATAGTCACACAGAGAGAGAGAGAGGCAGAGACACAGGCAGAGGGAGAAGCAGACTCCATGCACTGGGAGCCCGACGCGGGATTCGATCCCAGGTCTCCAGGATCGCGCCCTGGGCCAAAGGCAGACGCCAAACCGCTGCGCCACCCAGGGATCCCAAGTTCTCTTTTTCTTTAAATGATGAATATTTGACATGATTGAAATATATTGTTAATTGGTATAAATCTCATTTAGGAATTGAGAATATAAAAACTATTTCTTATTTATGATTCATTTTCCTTCTAATTATCTGTTGCCCCATAGGTCATGTGAAGAGAGGATTTTCTTCATGCATCCCTCTGCAACATGACTGAGGCGTGAGCTATGATAGAAACAGACTCACAGGGGCGCCTGGGTGGCTCCGTTGGTTAAGCATCTGCCGTCGGCTCAGGTCATGATTCTAGGGTCTTATGATCGAGCCTGCGTTGGGCTCCCTGTTCAACGGGGAGTCTGCTTCTCCCTCTGCCCACTCATGCTTGCTCTCTCTCTTTCAAATAAATAAGTAAAATCAAAAAAAAAAAAAGGAAGAAAAGAAAGAAAGAAAGAAAGAAAGAAAGAAGAAGAAGAAAGAAAGAAAGAAAGAAAGAAAGAAAGAAAGAAAGAAAGAAAGAAAGAAAGAAAGAAAGAAAGAGACTCGTAGATGCAGGAAACAAACTGGTGGTCCCCAGAGGGGTGACACAGCTGAAGGGGGGGATTAAGAGTAAAAACCACCGGTTATAAATTAAGTACAGGGATATAATGCACAGCACAGGGAATAGTGTTGATAAAATTGCAATAACGTTTGCATGGTGACAGATAGCTAGACTTACTGTGGGGATCATTTTGTGACATATAAAAATGTCAAATCACTCTGATGTACACCTGACACTAACAGGCTGTTATATGTCAATTATAGTTCAATTTAACCAAACCAAACCAGAGGGTGGTTGTGTGTTCAGCAGCCTGTTCTGTGGTACGCCTTGTGCCAGGGGAATCTTCTCTCCATTTGTGTCTTTTGAACCCATTTTGATGGGTGCAATGTGACTTAATCTGACAGCCACTGGATGCAGTTGTAAATTGTAGATTAAAAAATGCAAATGTCAGCTCTGAAACCAAGTGGCAATTTTAGTCAAGAAATGGTCGCCTGAATGATCCATAACATATTTTGTTTGCTTAGATTATCACTAGCAGAAAATGTATGTATTTTCTCATTTAAAAACATTTGTGGGCAGCCCTGGTGGCTCAGTGGTTTAGGACTGACTTCAGCCCAGGGTGTGATCCTGGAGACCCAGGATCCAGCCCTGCATCGGGCTCCCTGCACGGAGCCTACGTCTCCCTCTGCCTGTCTCTGCCTCTCTCTCTCTGTGTCTCTCATGAATAAATAAATAACATTTTTTAAAATAAATAAATAAATTTGCAAATCCTCGAGCAATCCTATGAGAAACACTGGCCTACGGGGACAGCCACCAAAACATCCTGAATTTTCTGACATTGAATCTCTTTCCAATATTCAGTCCACTGTTCACATCCCTTGTCAGACCAGACACCCTAATTTTGGGTCTGACACTGGATATTCACAGGTTTTCTTGAACCTCTGTGAAAATCTTGCCTGTTTTGAAGGAAAGGACAATTTCTCTGGAAACTGCCCAGTTTAGGGCACTCATCCCACCTTCATCTGGCCTTCCTCTCTTTCAAAACCCAGACAAGTACTTTTCAATCCCATCAGACCCCATTTGTGGTATATATTTGATGACACTCCTTGCTCTCTTGATAAGAATGCAGGGATCATGGTCTCACCTAGCAGAGGTGGAGTCACGGCGGGGGAGGGGGTGGCTAAGGAAGATGAACCCTTATGACCTCTCACTGGCATGGACCCCTCCAAAATCCTAGAGGAGGTCATAGGTTTTTGTGAAATTTACAGAAGTAGAGTATTTTCAGCCACATTTGGATGAGACTCCCTTTCCTACTGGCAGCATGAGGGTAGCTGCAGAAGGTCCTGGGACCCAGCTAAGAAGGGTGGGTTGAGGGTGTTCGGTCCTGGTTTAGTGTGATAGATGCATGGGTTTTGCAGCTCCTCTCAGTCAGGTTGGGAGCTGGCGAGGCTCTTCCAGCCTTCGTGGCATGAATGGCTTCCAGGCACTTCCACCGAAGAGCCAACTGTCTTGACACGAGGGGGGAGGCCAGGGGTCAGGCTGCAGCGTGACTGCATCCTCCAGCACTCAGCACTGGAGATTTGCAGGCAGCCAAGGAAACTGAGATTGAAATATCTGGAGTCAGGAGCTAATCTTGTCAAAACATTTTCCTGAGCGTCAGATGTGTGTAAAATCCCAAGCAGAGAATTTGGTTCATTTCCGTGTCTCGTGAAAATGGGAATTCTCTTCCTTCAGGAATATTCTCAGTAATGTGAAATGCAGAATTATAAACACACCAGGATGCTTTCGTCGTCTTGTTCATGGAAATAAAACAAAACAGAATTTATCAGAATTCCTGTGTTCCTAAGGCACAAGCCTGCAGCCGTATGACAAACACTCAGGATATCTCCTAGAAACTGCATTTCCTGTGCACCCCCAAGTATCAATAATAGAAAAAAAAATATTGATCAGCAAAGCTAGGGGAAAGAATGAGTTATATTTCTGGTTTTCCTACTGAAAATGATAATATGATATCACCGTGTGATGAAGAGGATCAAAGAGGACGGAGTAAAGATGTAGGGAAAGGAAAGTACAATAGTGGAATGTCTATCAGCAAGTTAATTGTTATTTTTTCCGGATTTTTATAGCGTTTCCATCATTCTTCAGCTTTTATGTATTCCATAATTTCTTTTGATATAAAATTTCTTGTTCTAAATAGTCATTCTAATGCCTAATATTGTATTCATAATTTCTTATTCAATTTTTTAAGGGGGGCCCAAACTGTGGAAGTCAAGGGGACCTGGAACTGGATCCAACTATCCTACACACAGAAAGTCTTGACATAAAGAAGAAATAAAATGAAATGACTTTATGACAAGGGAACATACCCACGATGCCGTGCTGGCCACCAGCGGCCAGAGAGGAGGGCCGGGCACTGGCACAAAGGTCAGGAAGTGCTCACTCGCTGGGGGTCTGATTTGGTCCAACGGGGAGCGATCCAAGGATGCTGTTCCAGGGAGAGCGAAGAAGAATGTTTACATGGGCATTATATGGGGTTTTCCCCTCGGAACATCCAGCATAGAGGGGGCAATGTAAAACTTCCTCGTATTTATTAGTCAGAGTCAAGGCTCGGGTCATGATAAGACATCTGGCTGGACATTCAAGCGTGGTGCGCACGCAGGACGATGCTGATGCAGGGCCGGCTGCCGGACTACGGCAGGGTGCTGGGTGCCTGCTGAATGCTGCACGCGCAAGCTTCAGCCCATCGCTGCCAAGAGCAGTACACACCCCCTTGCACGCCCCCAGCCCGACAGCCCCCCCCACCCCAGGTGTGCGCGCTCGCTCTCTCGCTCTCTCGCTCTCTCTCTCTCATATTCCCGGTTGGCCTTCTTCAGGGATGACATTCAGGGAATATGATCTGAGAGGTTCAGTCGATTCCCTCTGTCCTTGTTTTTCAAACCCTCAGGCAGACCCATCCTCAGCCCCAGAAACACACCTGCCACACTGCTGCTTAGCCAGGTCCTGAAAGATCAGAGCTTCAAAAGTTACCTATTAAAATGCAAATGTCCTTGGCCCAGCTAAGACCCCCGGTCTGCCTGTATCTGCTGACAGCCTAGAGGGATTCCTTTCAGAGAAGCCTGTTCCCATTTGTTAACTGTGGAATTCTGTAAGGAAGCAGAAAATAAACTGGCCTACACAACATTTGACTTGAGGGCGGACACGAGGTGGGTTTCTCTGCCTCACAGCACGCCTGGGAGCCCCCTGGACCCCCAGGGCCACACCCCCGGGACCCCCAGGGTCACCCCCAGGGCCGCCCCCCCGTACCCCAGGACCACCCCCAGGACCCCAGGTTCACTCCCCAGGACCCCCAGGGCCACTCCCTGAGACCCCA
Organism: Vulpes lagopus; assembly: GCF_018345385.1. Classification (NCBI taxonomy): domain Eukaryota; kingdom Metazoa; phylum Chordata; class Mammalia; order Carnivora; family Canidae; genus Vulpes; species Vulpes lagopus. The sequence continues at coordinate 26,539,403 of NC_054834.1, forward strand.
GGGCCACTCCCCGGGACCCCCAGGGCCACCCCCCGGGGCCCCCAAGGCCATCCCCCAGAACCACAGGGCCACCCCCCAGAATCCCAGGTCACTCCCTGGGACCGCAGGACCACCCCCTGGAACCCCAGGGCCACCCCACCAGAACTCCCAGGGCCACTCCCCGGGACCCCCAGAGCCACCCCCGGGACCCCAGGGCCACTGCCTGGCCCCCCACCTGCTCTGAGAGCGTGGTGCCCTCGCTTGCCTGCCCACCTGGCCCGTGCGCCAGCTGCACCCCCCACCTGGGTCCACTGGGGGTCTTTCCAGCCTTCTCCCCGCATTTGTGCGGGAGGATCTGTCCCTGCGGCTCTCAAGTCCAAAATAAGGACACAGTAAGTGCTGCAGGTGGCTTTGCTCTCGCTCAACCTGTCACTATAGGCAGCCCAACACTGACAACCACAGGTACTGTCACCGGCCGCCTACCCCGGTCGGGGCTGAGGCGCAGAGACACCAAGACACTCCCCGTGGTGAGGGGCCCGAGTGAGAATGACAGTCCCCCCCACGTTCAGGGCACGCACTCGAAATCAGTCTTAGGCCGAATGTCTGTGGAATATGCGCGGGCACTGACTTGGTTTTATTCTTTAAGTTGAAAAATTAAATGCAATAGTCTGACAGTTTATAACCAAACCTCTTTGGGGTCCCGGGGAGTGGCCCTCTGAGCGTCTGCCCTGCAGGCTCTGAGGCGGCGGCCGCTGGGGGAGGCGCGGCCGGGCTGCGGGGGTCACAGGGCAGCGGGCACCTACGGCGACTCTCGGCTCAGTGGCCCAGGCCGCATCTCCAGGCCGCTGCGGGGGACCGGGCCTCGGGCTGAGGGTAGCCGGCGGCCCTGATGGGTGCTGCGAGGCCTGTGCAAGCGCTTTCTCCATAGTTGAGTTTTTGGGACACCTAAGAGCTGTGGCTCTAGTCAGGAGACCTTCTCCCCAGTCTGCCGCACACTGCGAGCCCCTCTGGCCCCTGGGCCGCCTTTCACGGATACCTGGTCGGCCTCCTACATGGTCCGTAGGGCATGAGCTCTTGCCGTGTCACTATGTAAAACCCAAATACTACGGTCACCTTTGAATTTGGGCAATAGGATGTTTTATTAAAAGCAGGTACTAAAATATATTTTGTGTCTGGTCTCCATTCAAATCCATTTACTTCTGTGAAAAACTTGGCCGATCGTCCCTCCTTTGTTAGAAAGAAGTACGGGTCTAAAGATGGAAAAGATCGTCGTTGGGATTCTTTCCTGATGGGCTTTTTTTTTTTTTTTTTTTGCATTGAGGGGTGACGGGAGGAAGATCTCTGTCCACACCCAACACTGAGGCTTCCATAATCCGTGTCCCCGTCTCCTTCTCACTGGCGTCTACTTTGGGAGCCCTGGGAGTGTCCACGTGTTTCTTTTAGATCCACACAAAGCAGGCAACAGGCTTATGTCGAGACAAGAATAAAAGAGTAGTGAAGCCACTGCCTTTATTGCCCAAATTCACCCGGCAGCCAGCACCTCCTGGCGAGTACTGCTTCCTGAGCAGACTCCCCTCCTGGCAGCAGAAAGAGCTGGTGACCCCCTGGACCTTAAGAATCTGGATTGAAAGGCAGGAATCCCTCCCCTCTCTCCGGGCACACCTGTAAGTACACATAATGAATATGCAACCGTGCCCACAGCACGGCTGTGGCCAAGGATCGATACATCATTTTGTGAACCCAAGAAAAGAGATTGTAGGACAGGTTGGACTAGCTCCATGGTTTTCCATCTGTGGGTTAGCGATCCCTAGGAATCCACACAGTTTTTGCATGGGGCCTATGGATTCAGGTGTGCTTCGAACACACTGTGTAGACGGGGTGGATGAGCGTTACGTGGACATGGTCATGAGCACAGGCTCTTTACCCAGACCACGTAGTTTCAAATCTTAATTCTTCCACTGAGCAGCTGTGTGCCTGGATGGGTCTCCCAACTTCCTTGTGTTTTAATTTCCTCGTTCTTGAACCACGTAAAGTTGGTAAGACCGAAACAAATTAGTCATCCTGCATGCTTAGTCCTCGGGGGGTGATGAGTGTTCATCTGGTGCATCCACACCACAAGCAGACAGCTCCTTTGCTCTTATCATTTCACATCCAGTTTCATAGAGACCTTGCCTTGTGCTAGAGAACTCAGAGAGGAAGAAGCCAACAAATCGGCCTTTCTGTCTGCTTCCCAATTTTGGAGAAGGTTACAAAGTCCCAGAGGCCCTATGGGCTGCCCCGTCCCGTGCCAGCATGTCCCAAACCATGAAAGCTCCCATCCAAAGTCTTTCACTCTGGATCCAGCTGCAGAGAGAAACTGCAGCTCGCAGGCGCCGGAGTCCACATGTGACCATTTGGGTTTCCCTTCTCTACTGCTACCGAGTGAAGTGCAAATTCAGCTTTCCAAGAACCAACAATAGGTCAGAGAAGCTGCTTAGGAACACCCAGATGGTAAAGCTTGTAGGAAGAGGTGAGATGAAGACCCAATCTGCTGGTCCCGGGGAGCACACTTGTTGACCTCCACAGGCAGGAGACAGGAAGCGAACGGCACGGTCCACCCAGAGGGTGCACGTAAAATTCAGAGGACCTGGGTTTTGTATAAGGTGAAGGATGTATGGAAGTCAATCAGAACATCAACCTGTTCCTTCACGGTGGAGCGGAGCTACTGCTTTACCTTCCTGCCAATTTGTTTCTCTTGGGTAGCTGTGATTGTGTATGATGGGGATGGTTCCTTCTTCCTGATGTTGACGCTGCTGGTTTGGTTGTCACTTTTGGTTCTGTTTTAGGGACGGATGGACAAAGTGGTTTTGATTTGCTTTTTAAGCTTTAATGAACTGCTTTCGTTGAATCTGCGAACTCTTTGCCCTCCCTTCTGCCAGAACACTACCTCTATTTTGAGGACGGACGCCCGAGCAAAAGCTTTAGGATGGTGCAGCAAACGAACGTGGTCTCTCTCCCCACAAAGCCTGTACCCTCCCCGCTAGGAGACAGTGCTTCTCCTTGGGCCCCACCCCGCCTCCCATTCAAGTAGGAGGTGTTGGGACAGTGCGGAGTCTTAGGAGGAAGCCTTCAAAGACACCATGGGAGTCACAAGAAGGTGTTTGTCCCCGAAGGACAGTGTCATTGTAGGATCACTGTCCTGCGAGAAAGGAATCTCCCAAAAGTACCCTGGACACAGTCTCAACAACGTGGTGCAGCACAGCGGTCTCTTCCAGGATCTTGCTATTCAACTCATGCCGTCCAACAGAACCCACAAATGGCATCTCTCCTATTTCTCCTCCTCTCCATCCGGGTTGAACAACTTCTTACATTCAGTTCCTTATCTGCTTTCTTCATCATGGTAACAGAGGTGAGTGACATTGCATAATTATGCAAACTACACCGGTTATCACATCAAAGTAGGTGACCGACTGCCATAACCCAGTTGAGTGCACGCATTTCCTAAGAGTCTTTTATAAGCCTTGCTGATAAAGGAGGGGACGATACATTTACTGAGCCTCTTCTACATACCAGGTGCTGTGCGATGCACTTTACCTGTTGATGAACTGATAACACCTCATACTAAAGCTGTGATCTCGATGCCAGCATTATCTGTAGGTTACAGGTAAACCTTGATGACATAAATGCTGGGAGCGTTTGAATTCGGATCTTTAAATACAAACAACTTGCATTTTTTCAAAATAACTTGCTGATTTCTTTAAAGATCTGTCCCTACACCCGGGTGGCTCAGTGGTTGAGCGTCTGTCTTCAGCTCAGGTCATGATCCTGGGGTCCCGGGATCGGGCCCTACGTTGTCCTGCTTCTCCCTCTGCCTGTGTCTCTTCCTCTCTCTCTCTCTCTCTCTCTCTCTGTCTTTCTCTCTGTGTGTCTCATGAATAAATACATAAAATTTTAAAACAAAAAAGAAAATCTGTCCCTAAACCATTGTGTGGCCTGCAACCAGTCACCAATCTTTCTTATCTGGAACCTTCTATTTACGAATCTTTTTGCCTCAAATTCTCTAATTCCACGGAGGTTGGGAGTATGGGTAGGCCTTCACACAGAGGAACTGTATGTTCAGTTCGGTAGACTTGCGGCCACAGTCGGTGAGGAAGGCACCGTGTGATAGAATGGCGCCTTGCTTACCTCTCAGTGTCCTGCCTACTTTCGATTTTTGGCAAGGACCAAAGAGAATAAGTACTGCGTGTGAAAGAAGCCTTGTGAATGGTAATGACTTCCGGTATTATATTAACGGAGCTATCATCTCCAGCATCGTCATCAGTACCCAACCCTGGGGGCAGGCGACCAGCTCTGGCCTGGAGCTAAAACACGGAGTAATTAGTCAAAGGGGCCCTGGTGGGAACAGAACTGGTGTGGGCTTAAGGGAGGAAGGGCAGCCGTGCTAGAAGATTAGAAACATAAAAATGGATAAAAGCTGGGAAAAGGAAATAAATTATAGACTAGACCCAGATCCCTGTAAGTTATGGTTTAATATCTGTCGTCCTGGGTTGGGAGCTCCATCAAGACTCAGTGGGAGAGAAGGAGCCTGAAAATATCCCCAGGTTGGCTGCTCGGATTGTGGATCCTCAGGGAATAAGATGGAAATGTGTGGACCGGTGGGCTCGTGGACCAGCAGGAAATTAGGTAACGAGGGATGGTGGCTCCGGAGAACCACAACCAGACTTCAGCAACTGCTGGCCTGGCCTGGCACGGAGAGCGCTGAGCGGCAAATGTGAAATTGCCCAATTAGGCAGCGCTCTGAGTATTATCGCCAGAGAAGGCAAGCCCAGGCACAGCTGATGAGTTAACCAGATATGATACAGAAAACATTTCCTTCTCCTTTTTGGCTTCAAGTCTCTTTTAAGACTGTAGGTCTCTCCAGTCCAGTCGTACGTGGGACCACGAGGAGATGCCTGCTTCCATGGGAGGCCCTGCCCTGCTGTGGCTAGCGCTGCTGCTCTCCTGTAAGTAGAGGTTCAGGGGGTCCCCCTGGAGGGACCGAGATGGCTCTGGGGAGCAGCTGGGGTAAAAACATTGGCCGTTTTTGTGGTGACTTTTTCTAAGCTCTGTGCAAACCACGGGGCATCTCGCGGGGAATCTGTCGTGCACACAAGCTGGAGAACAGGGCAAAGCAGGCTGAGCAAGACCAGCCTGAAAGCCAGTTCCTGCAATCGCTCTGGCATCTCCCAGAGGGCAAGGGAGAGAGGACGGAGGAAAGAGAGGAAGGAGCTCCTACTCTCCCCGGGTCAGGTTCCTGGGAAGATGGTTGGCCCTTAAAACTCTGTGGATGAAGCTCTCATCACTACCCACATCCCCGTCCTTGGGAGTCCCAGAAGGGTGTGTGCAGCCACTAACTTTTCCTCTCTGGACTTTTGCAGCTCCAGGTGTCATGTCATCAGGTGAGTGAGTCTTTGTCCTTGCTCTGTCAGCCTCAACGTGGCTGGGCACGCGCCCCCCGCCCCCGCCCCCGCTGTTTCCCTCCACTCCATCTCCTCTGCTCTCTGATGATGAGGCATCTGTCCCTCCCCGTCCAACCTAAGCCCCACCTGCACCCTGCCTGTCTTCCTTCTCTCCCCTCTTCGACAGCTTCTAAAGCACCACCTCCTTCCCTTAAGACACCGCCACTCTTTTTATGCAACAACCACCTCTGTGGAATATATATTTCTTTTATAAATTTATTTTTTATAAATAATAAATTTTTTGTTCAATTTGCCAACATATAGAATGACACCCAGTGCTCATCCCATCAAGTGCCCCCCTCAGTGCCCGTCACCCAGTCACCCCACCCCCTGCTCACCTCCCTTTCTGACACCCCTAGTTCGTTTTCTGTGGAATATCTAAATGTGGAACACGTAAACACCTAAGTGCCTCACAGGCACTACCCCACGACCTCATTCAATTCTGAAAACACCATCATCTTAGCCCCGTCACCATTTTGTACTTGAGGCCTTTGTCCGATTAAGTGCCTTGCTGGCGGTCCCGCGGCTAGCCAAGGGCCAGCTTCTAACCCAAGCCCCTTGGGTCCAAGCCTAGCCCTGTTTCTTAACCCTTCCTCATCACCGTCCAGCACTTCTAGCCTTTGGTCAAATTTGTTCCATGTCTCTTTGTTCCTGAAAACCTATTAAGACTGATTCTCTCGGCGCTTCTCACTTCCTTCCAGAATTGACGTGTACTTTTGACTCCGTATGCACTCACAGTTAAATAGTCATAAAAATTTAGAGCTGGGAGAGACTATGTTTCATCGAGTCCAACACATTTATTCATCCATTATTCACACACTCATCCACTCAGTAAATATTTAATGAACACATACTATGTACCAGCCATTGTGCTGAGCTAGGGCTGAACAGGACAGACCTCGCCTCTGTCTGCCCAGGAGCTGCAGTTCTCCCTGGCTTGTTTTTTTTTTTAATTTTTATTTTATTTTTTTGGTTGTTTTTTTAATACACTACACTCGTGTCCCATCTTTCCTCGTGGATGGGAAACTCCCTGGGGCCACAGCACTGAGTCCTCCTTCCGTAAGCCTAGGACTCAGGACAGTTTACGAGGGTGGACCGAACACAGACCGTCTAGCTGTTGCCGTGTCTTTGCTCCAGAGCCTGGACAGTTTTCTCTTTTCCCCTCCCTTATACCTCTTTCCACAATTTGATCTCCTCAAAGATACCTTGAAACCTACAGTGTTCATGAACCCGCCATGGAATACAATATTGAAGGATGACAATGTGACTCTTACATGTACTGGGAACAACTCCCTTGAAGTCGACTCTGCTGTGTGGCTCCACAACGACATCACTTTGCAAAAGACGACTTCACGTTTGGACATCAAGAAAGCCCAAATCCAGGACAGTGGGGAGTACAGGTGTCGGGAAAATAGATCTGTCCTTAGTGATCCTGTGTACCTAACAGTCTTCACAGGTAAGTTCTGGGACTATGGAAAGATGGATTCCCCCACATGAGGAATGGCTCATCCGAAGCCGGGGAGGCATCAAGTTCTCCAAGGGCCTAGTGCACCGGGGTGGGATTCTGGCCTTGCACTCAGGACCCACCCGCCGCTCTCCTTCCACCCCCGCTCCTGCCCGGCCCTGCCTTCCTCCCCGGTTCTGGCTATCTCCACCTCCCGGTGCTGTCCCTCCACCCCACCTCACCTCTCTTTTCGGCTTGGGGCAGAGGCATAGGACACGTACAAAGGACATGTTGGGTATGTGAACGTTGCAAAGAGCTGAACATCCGAAACAGGATCAAAAGGTCTGATTTCTAAAATTTGCTCCATCATTTCCATGTGCCACAACCCGGACATTAGGTCGGCACTCTTGGTTTTGAAAGACATCCATGTAGATCCCTTACAGGCTCCGCTCTTAACTCAAAAACAAATCTCGTGTCTGCTTCAACTTTGCGTGATTCTTAGTGCATTTCAGTTCTTACAACGACATTAGCCAGGGAACCCAACCCTTGACATTCCACAAACTCATCGTTAATGAGTATTTGTTGGGTACCTATGCACTCCGAGGTGATGGTGTTAGGTGCTGGGGATACCCTGTAAGGATCAGACGTGGCTCTGGGCCTCCTGAGGCGTGGAGCCACATGGGGAAGAGGACACTAAGCAAGTAATTACACATGCATTGTGAAAGGTGACGTGCATGTTCTGGGGAAGTTTTGGAGCTCACCGCGATTGATGGTAGGACTAGGGAGTCCCCAAGACGCAAGAGGGCAAAGCAGACCTGCCCCAAGGCGAGGGATCCTTGGACAGAACAATTTTATTCCCTCTTAGTGTCCAGAACTGGCACCGACGGAGCTGAAGGGAGCACCGGCTCTCAAGCCATCCATGGACGGGCCCAGCAGGAGCGTCAGAGTGGCTCTAGGGCCCCAGAGTCGCTTTTCAGGAAGAGAGAGGGTTTATCGATATAGAGGACAGACCCTAAGCATTGTTTCCTCTTTTATTGGCTTTATGGGCCAAGAAGTGGGTTAATGATAAGCCGTGGTTCCTGACGCTTCCTCTGTGCGTGACCACGTCTACCTCTACCTCTGTCCGTGTCTATGTACCTGCCCGTGTGCTGTTACGTGACCTAACACATGCTCTTCAGAGTGGCTGATCCTTCAAGCCTCTGCCAACGTGGTGATGGAGGGTGAGACCGTCCTCATCAGGTGCCATAGTTGGAAGAATTTGAGGCTCACAAAGGTGACCTACTACAAGGATGGCACCCCCATCAAGTACTGGTACGAGAACTTCAACATCTCCATTAGCAACGTCACAACCAGAGACAGCGGCAACTATTCCTGCTCAGGCCAGATCCAGCAGAAAGACTACACCTCTAAAGGCCTCAACATTATTGTGAAAAAAGGTAAGCTGGTAAAGAAAGAGGGGGGCCGGTGGCCGGGGAAGGGAAAGAGAGGACCCCTGGGCCTGGAGCGGCGGCGGGGGCTCTGCCTCATGGGTCCCATGGGCCGCGGGAGGGGCCTGGGCCGCAGCCTCCGAGGCCTTGTTTGTTTGCCGGCAGTGGTGACACCTGTTCAAGCTGTGGAATTTTTATGAAGACTAAATGTGATATCTGGAAATGGATGTGTAGCCTGTTACGCACTGCCCAAGCATAACGGACCCAATTGCTGGTTTGATCTCAAAGTCCTCTGTGGCTCCTGGGGAGGACACTTATGCTTATCAGGTTGAAAGGCAGTCTCAGAGTTGAAGGGATGAAGGCTGTGGGGAGCTTGAAGACGCTGCCGCGCTTGAGGAGGAGGGTGGGGGAGGGAGACCCGCAGGCCGTGGGCTGGGTGCCCCAGTTGGGAGGAGATGGGCCCCCGGGGGACACCGGGCAGGCACCCCACCTCCGGGCCCAAAGAGAAAGATGCTCCCTCCCAACTGCAGAGAAGAGAGGGAAGCCTCTCAGATATCTGCCTTGCTCGGAGGAAATCAGATTTTTTTGCTTGGCTGACTTGGCTCATACCAACGTCTAAAAAATCATGAGACCAAAAGCCAGAATTAAGCCTTATTGTCAATTTTCTGCTACTTGGTCTGAGACTGACGTGCTACCTGTCGCTGGCCTTCCGGGATCCTTATCTGTAAAGTCTAGATGGCACTTGGTCTAGATGCCACTTGGGGAACTTGAAAAATACTGATGTTTGCATGTTATCTCCCGAGATCTGGATTTAATCGGTTTGGAGGACTGGGCATCAGTATTTTTAAAAGCCCATCAGGGAACGGTCATGTACAGCCAGTGTCGAGAGCTGCTGGTCTAGGCGATCTCTAGGGGCTTCTGGCTGTAATGTTTCAGGGCTCTATGATTCTAGGATAATCACGAAAATCAGCACCTTGTAGACGGAATAAGAGAATCAATCACAAGAGAGGGACTTGGAAGGCAGCTTCAAGAAGCTCTAGCCCTGTGTCTTGGTTCAGGTGGTAAATGATGAGCGATCAGAAATGAGGCTCCGTTCGCCCCCACCCCCACATGCGTTGTCTCCTTTCCATCCCAAAGTCACATAGGGGCACTGGTCCCTGAGCTCCGGAAAAGGGGTCACCTTTCCTAGGACCTCCCCCCCCCTTGGGCACACTGGCTGGAGGAGCTGGAGGGAGGGGCTATGGGGCGGATGGCAGGAGTCTAAGGCCTCCGGGAAGCAGACAGAGGAATCCAGATCCATGGGTGCTGCTCTCTGGTCCTGGAGGCCTTAGCACGCTAGCGCTATTGGTCGGAGGACCGCGTCAGGTCCCGGAGGGAGGATGAAGTCGTAAGCCCCGGTCATCAGCTCCTCATATGACTTCTGCTTCTTGTTGCATCTAGAGCCCACCAAGCAAAACAAGTACTCCTGGCTACAATTTCTGATCCCGTTCGTGGTGGTGATTCTGTTTGCTGTGGACACAGGACTGTTTATCTCGACCAAGCAGCAGTTGACAGTGCTCTTGCAGATTAAGAAGACCAGGAAGAACAAAAAGCCAGAACCTGGAAAGAACTGATGCCGCTGCCTAAGAAACGTCAGCATCAACAATCGCTTCTCCATCGTCAGACGCAGCTCACGATGCACACAGGAAGGTCTGCAGTCGTGGCTTTGCAGAACTGCTTCATTCAACCAACTCAAACTGATTAAGTGGCATGTGATAGTAGGTGCTCAATAAACAGCAGTTAGATAAAGAAAAGAATGAGTAGGGTCATTTATTGGCACCTGTCAAAGACAAGTGCCATTTGAATAACACAGCTGAAAACCAGGTAACATGATGCTTCTAAATACGTGAGGCTTGCTAATTTCTTTTGTGCTTCTAGAGGCAAGAACCACGAAGTTCTAGACTAGAGATGCTTTCTCTTAACCACTCGAAGTCTGGACTAGGACTACAAAGACGTGGGGGGGATGTTGGTGAAATGGATCATTTTTATGCTCTCATTTCGACATACCATTTATGAGCTTGTAGTGCTTGCTGAATCGGGGGCAATCCTGAGCCCCAGGACTCGAGGGATGAGGCTGAGTCCAAGATTCCCCTGTGATCGTTTCTCCCTCTAACATCTCCCAAACTCGTCTCCTGAATCCCCTCTAACAGCAACTGAACGGGGTGTCTTAGAGAAATCCTAGCAAATAATACTCACCAAAACTCTCAGCTCTGCAAACAGATGGATCTCAGGCAAAGACCCAATTTTGGTCTCCCACCCCCCGCCCAACCTTTGCCCATGGAGACAGCTACACAGGGGACTTGGGGAAAGAATTAGGAAGAGATGCAACACATGGTCGGTGCTGAGCATGAGGCTGCAACAGCCAACAAGAGATCAGAGTATGTACAGCTTTGCTGTGACTTAGGACAATTACTAACGTAAGCGGGAAGTGAATCTAGGGGGAGATTTGTAAATACTCTTGAGGTTGAGAAGTCCATTTTCTCCAAAAGATGTTGTTAGACCACAAAGCAGAGAGAATTATTGGAGTTTTTTTTTTTAAATATGATATGAATCTCCTTAATACTCTCTACGTTTTTCACAACAAATTAGACAGGTAAGAAATGGCCAGATTCCCAGTGAATAGCCTTGTCACTTGGCTTCACATAAATAGGCCCACTAAGTAGAGAAGAGATTTTTTTTTGCCTGCAATAACAGGCCAGGAAAGGTTCCCACGGGATGCTTTTTGGTGTTGTTCTAGATAATTATCCTGCATTTTTTTTTAAAGATTTTATTTATTTATTCATGAGAGACAGAGAGAGAGAGAGAGAGAGAGAGGCAGAGACGCAAGCAGGCCCCATGCAGGGAGCCTGACGTGGGACAGGATCCTGGGTCTCCAGGGTCACGCCCTGGACTAAAGGCGGCGCTAAGCTGCTGAGCCACCCCGGCTGCCCAATTCTGCTGCCTTTAGGGGAAGACAGAAGATCCATGAGTCTCTGGGACCATGGCCTTGCCACTGTCTTGACTAACAACATATTGCTTCTCCATGTCCTAGACACAGCATCATACACAACAGACCAGAGAGCAAGTGACTTACTCCTTTGTTGGATCTGAGGCCAAATGACCCGAAATGAAGAGTAGAGAGATATTTAACGTTGGTAGAAAGTCCAGGCTTGAAGAGCTTGAGATACATCTTCTGAAGGGTTTTCTAGGTTCTGGAGTATCACAACTCACCTCCACCTCCCCTTTATCCACACCCAAGCTGGCAAGGGCTCTGTAGAGAGCACACAGCTGGATCTTCAAGCCCCTGTGAACTGTGTGACTGGAGACAGTCACTTGCTAGTATCTGAGATTCCATTTCTTTGTAAAAAAGAGCAGTTTGGACTAGGGGGCCTCTAAGCTCCCTTGAGCCCAGATGCCCTGTCCCCGGTGACTTGGGAGCCTACTTCCCATGCAGTGAGTACACAGGTTCAGAGGCTTAGATGCAGCCCCAAGAAGCACTGGTGTGAGTTCTTCCTTCATCCTCCACACGTTGTCTCTTCCCTGGATCTGAAATTCATGTTTGTCTGAGACTTCTTTTTTTTTTTTTTAATTTTTTTTTTAATTTATTTATGATAGTCACACAGAGAGAGAGAGAGAGACAGAGACACAGGCAGAGGGAGAAGCAGGCTCCATGCACTGGGAGCCCGACGTGGGATTCGATCCTGGGTCTCCAGGATCGCGCCCTGGGCCAAAGGCAGGCGCCACCCAGGGATCCCATGTTTGTCTGAGACTTCTGTCTCCCATTCATTTCTTCCTGTTTTCTTCTCCATACATTGCTTGTTCCTTATATAAGGAATGTGGAAGAGAATCAGGACTTTGATATTTTGCGGAGCTCTAAAATATGGCATTTAAAAGGATGTGTTTTTATTTTTATATACACCAAACACTTTGTCTACAGCAGAGACGGAATACGTATGTTTACACAGGTGATTGCAATGGAGACAATCCACCTCCTGCGTCTGTCTCAGGGCCTCCTCTGCTACCTTCAATCTCTTACCACATTGGCCTAGGACAGTTCAGAGAGCAAATTTTCCTCCCACAGTTGCTGTTCCAAATCAGCTGCCACAAATCATCATGAATTCCTAATAATTAGAGATTGGTTTTGCTGAAAATCAACTCCGTTAATTCCCTACTGGTGGCCAGTGAAAGACAAATCCCACTGGTCACTTGGAGCATGGAAATTCAGACAAAAGATCCACCTTGGCAGTGTGCTGGGGAACTGAGGGCTCGAAGAGTGGTTCTGCTCTTTCTCTCTTCTCATGACAAAGGAAGCGGGACAACGGGATCATGTTCCTGCCCCCAGAGATGGGAGCTTTACGTTGAGAATGGCAGAGGCACCTGCCAGCCCAGGTCCCTAGATGACCTTGCAGAGTGGTTGTGTCTTCTTGCCTTCAGTTGTCTGCCTGCCTCTGGACAGTTACCAAGCCCAAGCCCTCATCTGATGCTCCATCAACCTCCATGGCCTTCCCACCCCCAAACCTCTTCCCTACGACTGTGCCCAGGATCACTGTCGAGTTAGCCTGTACATTATCACTTGTAGCATCCACACTCTTTCCCTTCCTGAAAATTGGAATGACATATCCTCACAGTTAGCCTTTCCTGTATTTGAAATTTTAAAAATCTCACTGAGAGTGGTCAGCAATCTCACTGCCAGGTAATTGAATGGAAATCCAGGGCTGCAATGTAACTGAAAATTGCTCACAGAAAAAAACCCTGAAGATAAAGGAATGACTTTGTGTGGATTCTGAGAAAAGTTCAAAGTTTTATTTTTTTCACCCGTTTCCAAGAGGGTAATACTGCACTACTACCAACTAAATTGAGCCGCAGGAAATATAGTTCAATTAATAGGGTGATTTAAAAAAAATTAATATATAGGTGTCACTGGCCTTCAGCCCTCACTAGAATATATCAAGGCTAAAAATCTGGGTTCTCGGTGGCCAAGTGCTGTCCTAGAAACGAGATCCTGAAATATTGCAGATTAGGATCCTCAGAAAATAGACTCTGATGTGGACTGGAATGTGACCGTTTCTTAGGGAGTGCCTCAGTACCAACACCTGGGTGAGAGAGAAGGCGGGGGACCCCCAAAGACGGAGAAGCTGAAATGTGATGTAGTCACAGCAAATGCCACCATCTCACAGCTGAGAGCCCTGGAGCTGGGATGGCCCTTTGTAATCACCTTAGATCGAGGGACGGGCGCTGGTCTTCACACCCTGAAGTGGACAAGTCTTTGGAGGCTGTGTGCCCTGGGAAGATATGTGGCTGTGGAGAAAGTAGCTCCATGGCAAGAGCAATTTCCAAAGAGCCACTCAACTGACCGCTGTTGGCCCAACGCCCTCCCAACAGCTTGGGGGGATGGATGTGTGGGTCCCCAAGGTGTGTGATCTGGGTGGGGTCGCACAGTGTTCACAGAGTACAACTGTAGTGGAAGAGCGTGGGGCCCAGGCCGCTGGAACTCTACCTAACAGTTTTTCTGTCTGGATTAAGCAGAATAACTAAGCCTGAATATTTTTATAATTTCGACTATGCACGCAGCAGCGCACCGTGCTGTGGTTTCTACAGACCTGGACACAAAGGCAAAGGACGTTTAGCCTCCAGGTCGTCTTCCAGGTGAATTTTTTTTTTTTTTTTTTTTTTTTTTTTTTGCAAAGTCAGACGTGTTAACTTGACTCAGAGAATTCCGGAGTTTCCACTGCCTTGTCCCATCCCACGTGACCAGCGACGTCAGGACACTCTCACAGGTGATATTTTGCCTGGGCAGGGTCACCCCATGGCGCCAGCTGGATTCTGGATGCCATAGGAGCCGCGTCTGGAGCTCAGGGTGTGCCCATTCCTCAGCGTGGGAGGCCAGAGCGGGAGAGGAGGATGGAGGAGAAAGGACCCACCAGAGCGCACGTGTTCACCTTCTGAGATACTCACACGGGAATGCTGTTTTTAGGTCAGGTTTTATGTTGGGAGTATCTCAGAAGAAATGTCTGAAGATTAACCTCTGCGGGCTTAGGAGCTTACCAGAAAATTTTTTATTTAAGTCAACCTTCAGACTTCTGCTCATTGATAAGTGTTCTCAGAAGTTGTGGTGAAAATGCTTACACTTCCAACAGCATATCTGAGTTTAGGTCTAGCCCACAAAAGAACCAGGCTTTGCTTAGCTCCTTCCAACCTCTGTGCTTTTCACTCCTGGGTTGGAAATGTGGAAGGTGTTGAACTTTTCAACACGTTCCCCTTTACTGGTGTTTCCTCACCTCACCACCTCCAGGCTGTGAACAACACACCTCTCCGTGCTTGAGAGCTGATGACTTTTTTGACTTCCTATTTGTACCCCTCCTTCCCGGGAATGGCCGGGTAAGGCAGTTCTACCCTGGCAAGTGTGTACCCAGCCTCCTGAAGATTCCTCAGGAATCTGGGGAATGTTAGCAATTAGCAAAAGCAGATTACGAGACGGTCCTCCATGTCCACAGAAGAGAATATGCATGTGTCTCCTCACTTGTTAAAAAGTTGCACAAACTACTCCTACATTCCTTCCAACAGCAGTGAAAGTCTTTCCGAGGTGGCTTCCAAACCCTTTGTTCATGGGCTTTGTAGAACGCTGCCAGTTCTGTGTCTCAATGGAGTTGTGTGGCTGTGTGCACACGTGTGTGACAGGACGTGGGTGGGAGTGACCCAGGCAGGTAAATCTTTCCCCTCTGGTCTTGGGCATTTGCTGAGCATCTCTGAAGGAGGCATGGGAAAACCATGACAAGCTCAAATGGAAGTCCTCAGTTTTAATTCCTTTACTAAAATCTATTCTTCTTGATCTCATACTTAAAAGCCTTACTGACACAGCATTAAAATTAATATACTTTCACAAAATCAAATAAAAGGCTTTCAACAATCTCTCCTTGTTAAGAGGAAAGATTCCGTCCCACGGCTCTGTGCAGAGCATCCTTGACCTCTTTGTTCCGCAGGCTGTACACAACAGGGTTCAGCAAGGGGGTGATGACTGTGTAGGTCACAGAGAGGAGTCTGTCCTGCCCCAGAGAACTCTGGGACTTGGGCTTGAGGTAGATGATGGAAGCGCAGCCATAGTGAATGATGACCACGGTGAGGTGGGAGGCGCAGGTGGCAAAAGCCTTCTTCCGGCCCTCAGCTGAAGTAATCTTAAGGATGGTGGAGATGATGAGGACATAGGAGATGAAGACCAGGCCCATGGGTAGAACGAGGACACAGACACTGACAACAAAGTTGATGATCTCGTTGACAGTGGTGTCCGTGCAGGCCAGCTTCAGCAGGGGTCTCACGTCACAGAAGAAGTGAGAGATGACAAATGCATCACAGAAGGGCAGGCCAAACACAGATGTTACCTGGATGATGGCCATGCTCAAGCCAATTCCCAGTGATCCATATGCCAACTGGACACAGGTCTCTTTACTCATGATAACTGAGTACCGCAGGGGGTTGCAGATGGCCACGTAGCGGTCATAGCCCATGGCCGTGAGCAGGAAGCAGTTGTTGATGCCAAAGGTGAGATAGAAGAAGAGCTGAGTGGCACAGCCTTGGACAGCAATGGGCTGGTGGGGATTCAGGAGGCCAGAAAGCATACGGGGAATGATGGCCACGGTGTAGCAGGTCTCAGAGAGGGACAGCATGCTCAGGAAGAAGTACATGGGGGTGTGGAGGTGACGGTCCAGATGAATAATAGTCACGATGATGACATTGCCACAGAGAGTCAGTAGGTACAGAGTTAGAAAGACAGCAAAGAAGACAAGCCGGTGCTGCCACCCAAAGCTGGAGAACCCTTCCAGGAGGAACTCAGTCACAGCAGTGGAGTTTGGCATTGGCACTGAGGGAGGTCTAGGTCTGGGCCAAGGACAGGTGTGATGAGCATACCATGAAACAGAGTAGGCTAACCCAAGGCCTTCAGTTAAAAAGTGCATCCATCAGCTGAGCAATGCCTTGGACCTTGAGGGTCATCAGTATTCTCCATTGTCATCATCTTGACCCACTCTCTCCTTGGGTTCTACGGAAGTGTTGCCCCAGCATCCTGAGACTGATGGCAGAGAGAGCTCTGAGAGGGAAAGTAGAGACAGAGTAAAGGAAAGATAAGTAGAAGTAATTACCCAGACATCAGGGAGGGGAGTCCAGGTCAAGGAGGAAGCTCGGTGCTATAGTTCCTCCTCAAGCACTCTTGAACTAGTTGGGAAGGATCCAGTGAGGAACAGTAACTGACGTGGAAGACAAAATGTAGCTGAGGCTTGTATCCTTTCAGCACTGGTCAGGATGCACTGTCACAGCCCTATGCCCTAGCACTGCAGGGATTTCTGCTCCCCAGAACCCTATGTAAGGAAGTCCTAGGCTTCACTTCCCCAAGCCCTGCACCTAAAATCCCCGGTGATTGTGAAAGACTAGAAACGGGAGCATTCTGATGAGATGTTCCTCCTGAAAACCCTGCACCAAGTATCCTCTGAGGCCACAGACAATGGCTTGATAAGGTACACGGCAGGCCGTTGGCTTATCTCCTTGAATTCTAGCAGAAAGCCGTATGGAACAGATCTGAGGCCATCCCTTTGAGTAGGGAATGGGTTTTCCTAGTATGAGAGCAAGGATTAAAATTCACCTAATCAGAGAAGGACTGGATGTTCTCTTTTCTCCCTCCAATGTTGCATACTCCGAGCTGAGATAGGGGCAGACATGAACTCATCTCATGTGAGCTCAAAATTAGAAACTACGCAGCGGCAGGTTTAGCCTGGCCCTTTAAACCCATGTCTACTCTTGGTAGAACTCACCATGTTCAACCATTACCTCCATTCAGAAAGCTGAGAATCATCCTTTTCCACGTGGAAAACAATCCCTCCTAAAATTCTGTCCTCTGTCCCCTCCTCCCTGTGCTTTCTACCAACACCCAACTTCTGAGCACACACAGCAATCATTCTCCGGAAGGTCTGCAATGTTCTCCCAACCGAGCTCTCTCATTGCATTGACCTTGGTCCAAGTCCAAACCTGCCTCCTGAATGAATGTTGTCATAACATTTTTTTAAAAGATCTGCCAATGGGATTCACCCAAAGAATACAAAAACATTAACTCAAAAAGATTTACATGCCCTTATGTTTATTGCAGCATTATGTGCAACAGCCAGATTACCCCAGCCGCCCGAGTGTCCATCAGTAGGTGTGCAGATAAAGATGTGGAACACACACACCATGGAGCATTACTCTTCCATAAAAAAGAATGAAATCTTGGCATCTGCAACAACGTGGCTGTAGCTAGAGAGTATAATGCTAAGCAAAGTAAGAGAAAGACAAATACCATACAATCTCACTTACATGTGGGATCTCAGAAACAAACGAATGAAGGAAAAAAGGGATAAGCCAAAAAACCAGATTCTTTATTGTAGAGAACAAACTGACGGTTATCAATGGGGAGGCTGTAGAGGGAGGGATGAAACGGGTGAAGGGGACTAAGAGTGTGCTTATGGTGACGAGCACCGAGTAATCTATGGGGTTGCTGAAGCATTACATTGTGCACCTGAAACTAATGTAACACTGTATGTTAACTACACTGGAATTAAACTAAAAAATTATAAATCTGCTAATGGAGCTTTCCTGCTTAAATTCCTTCAGTAGCCATCCAAAATTTTAAGCATAATGTTTAAAATCATTTGTAAATTGAATATAGTAATGGAATATAGTAATGGCTCCTAAGAATCACCGTATTAAAGGTGTTAGTGTATTTGAAGAGCTTGACTGCGGTGGATAGGGGTCTTCAGCCCAGCATTCTAGGATTTATAACAAGCCTGTGATTATCCAGCCTCAATTTTACACATTTTATCATGTCCCTTCCAATTGCTCACATGGACTGCGTCATGTGCTTTTAAAACCTTTCTTGAGGGATCCCTGGGTGGCGCAGCGGTTTAGCGCCTGCCTTTGGCCCAGGGCGCGATCCTGGAGACCCAGGATCAGGTCCCAAATCGGGCTCCCTGCCTGGAGCCTGCTTCTCCGTCTGCCTGTGTCTCTGCCTCTCTCTCTCCCTGTGTCTCTCATGAATAAATAAATTCTTAAAAAAATAAAATTAAAAATAAATAAATAAATAAATAAATAAATAAATAAATAAATAAAACCTTTCTTGAGGTGCACCCACCAGATCCATGTACTGAGACACGTACTATCCCAACACAGACAGGCTTCAGTAGAATAAGATTTTTAGTTTTGCTTTCAATCCCCTTCCTGAAGGCACCCGACGTTCTCCTTCTCCCTTAGACCACAGTAGCCAGTCCAGCTGACACATCTAGGAACAATCTGTAGTGACATCCAGGTTGCATTCCTGGGTGATAATGGTTAGTTCAGAATCCATCACTGGAAAACCACAGTTTTCATTATACTTGCACACTTACGCTGAAATTCATCCAGCTTATTCTTATAACTTAACTTCACTTTCCTGGCAGAAGATTTTACTCATGCCTCTAGCCTAGAATATTTCTGTTTCCTTCCTCCTCCAGACCATTAGTCAGCTCTGAATTACCCACACCTGAAACAACTCCATCCCAGCACCGTTATGTGGGTAGATTCAGCAGAACGGCCAGTGAAGGGGGCACAGAGTGGGATGGTGAAATGAGAAACACTGGCAGGAGCAGGATTACTCATCCACGGTGCAAGAAATGGAGGTGAAGGAAGGAGACAAACCGGGAGGGAGGACACAGATGGACATCAACCTCGAAATTCAGACCGTATCTTTAACTTTGGGGTTGTTACCATTTCTTTCTTTCAAATAAATGACACATACACAAAAAAGTGAAACAAAGCCTGTCCCTGACTCAATCTTAGAAGAATATACTACTTACATTTTTTCACCAGGGAGGAGAACTTATTATCTCATTATTCTCTGACTTTTTTTTTTTTAAGTCTTCTGTGAATAACAAAATTTTGCTTCAAATCCAAGCAAAACCATTTCTTCAGGGGTTCAAAGTGTTGAGTACGTCACAAAATGTGAGTGTTGGTATCAGGAACAGAAAGATAACCAAGCCACGGTCCTTGGCCTCACAGAGCTTGGATTTCTGCACGGCCTTTTGAACAGGACCCAATGAAAGGTCCCTCAAGTCTTATGTCCCTCCTCCCTACATTAGTTCACCACCCTTCCAAGATGATAAAAATCACAAGACCTTCTATGAGAGCTCGTGTCCCCCGGTCCACCGGCCACTGCGGGCTCTCTGATGACTACGCGACTGTCAACACACACCATCCCCGCAGATAAGGAAGTGGAAACTCACCAACAGCCTGTTCCTCTGCTTTTCTGAGAGTCACATCCCTCCACTCAGAAAAATTTGACTGCCTGCAATAATAGATATGGGTGTTCTGTTTTGTTTTTACTAATAGTTATAAAGCATTTCCCAGAGTTTTGTCAATGCCCTTCCTGAAATGATTTAAAACCCATCGGTTACTTGAGTTTAGATCACTGTAAAAATAATGCTATTCTACCAAAAGTCTGCAAATTTTCTTATCTGAAGATTACTAACATCTTATTAAGCAGAGCTGTGGTTTAATAGGAACCCCTCCCTCACTGGCTAAGCTTGAGATACCACCCAGAATGTGACACTCGAGAAACTAGAAAGGAAGGAAACGATGCATCGCCCCGTCTTCCAGTGTCTACAAGGGAGGGACAGAAAAAGTCCCATTAAGTTCCTCTGGATTCCCGCAGTCTCCTCTGACAGAAGCTCCTTTTTGGGTCACAAAGCAGTAACTCCGGCTTGAGGTTTCTTAATAAGGTGCAGACTGTCTCAGACTCCTGGGTCTCTCTCCCCAAAACAGCAACAACTAGTCCCGAGTGACCAGTAGCAGAGGGCACAATCCAAACGGCACAGCGCCTAGAGACCTCATTACTCAGGAAGCTCGTTTGCTAATCCTGGGATTCACATTTTCAGAGACAGACAGAAAGAGTTGGCTTGGCTCTTAAGAGAAATCTCTGGAGTGAAAAGGCTGATTTCAAAATTTGTTGGGTTGGGCCACGGTCCTGCTAAGGTCTGTGCCATACTTCCTGCCCATCTCTCTGGTGCCAAAGGAGAGGAGCTTAAGACCTTGTGGAAATGACTCTTCACATGTGGCACAAGGAAAGCAACAACTGTCAAGTAGGATCCAAGTGTGGACCCCTGCTGCCAGGTCCACTGAGGACTGACCTTCAGATACCCCGCACTGGACGCCGGTCTAAGTCACAGCGAACAATCAGCAAGCCAGTCTCTGACTTGTGCTGTAAGAACTTTGCACTTTTTTACTTAAATTCCAGCTAACATACAGTGTGAAATCAGTTTCAGGTGTACAATATAGGGATTCGACACCTCCATACGACAGCCGATGCTTCTCACAAGCACACGCCTTCATCCCCATCACCTGCTACACCCATCCTTACCCCCTCCCGCCCTGTGACCATCAATTTGTCCCTATAGTTAAGATTCTGTGGCGTGGGGCGGGGGGGGGGGGGGCGGTGCGGTGTCCATCGGTTGAGCCTCTGCCTTGGGCTTAGGTCATGATCCCAGAGTCCTGGGCTTGAGCCCCTGCTCAGCGGGGAGCCTGCTTCTCCCTCTGCCCCTCACCTCTGCTCAGGATCCATCTCTCTCTCTCTCTCAAATAAATAAATCTTTTTTTTTTTTTTTTTTTTTTTTTTAAGATTCTGCTCCTTGGTGTGTCTCTCCCCCACCACCCTTTGCTTGTTTGTTTCTTAAATTCCACCTATGAGTGAAATCATATGGTTTTGTCTTTCTCACTTTTATACCTTTTTTTAAAAATTGAAGTATAGTTCACGCATGATGTTTGTTACACTAGTTCCAGGTGTGCAACATAACCCTGTCCTATGCCCTGCTCACCACGTGGGCAGCCACAGCTTTCAGCAGGCAACACTATCCTCTCATCCTGGTGACTTATTCTACTTTCAACCAACCTCTCTCATCTCTGCTCTGCTCACTGCACAACCCCCACCATGCTGGAGCCCTGGCTCAGTTCCCCCCAAGACCTCAACCCCCCAAGGCCCCCTTCCATATACTACGTCCATCTTACTACCCACAGCCCACACGGACGTTAATGAGTAGCTTTAAACTAGGTAAGAGCTGGCACTCAGTTGTCACCTATTTTTTCACTCCTTAGTTCTATTCATTGCATTGATCTTAGGTTCCTAATTCAATTGTAAGCACCTTTCCAGACTCTTCATCTCTCCTCTCAGGGTACTTAGAGCTGCTACTAATCAAAGTAATTACCAACACTTATGATACTTGCTCTTTATAGGCTACATACTAAACTTTGCAACGTACATGTTAATTCATTTAATCCTAACAATAGTCTATACAGCAGCATGACTGTATCCTTCGTCGCAAAAGAAAACAGGCCCAGAGATGTTTTGGAACTTTCTGTAGGTCACTGAGCTGATATATGAGAAACCAGGACTTAAACCAGGCAATCTGGCTTCAGGAGAAACACTAGCCCAAGTCTGGACACAGAAGAATTCTCCATAGCTATGGGTTACATGGAAGTTAACTTGAAATCGTGCCCAGTGGTGGCACAGCTGGTGACAGCAATGTAGGAAAGCAGCTTGGTTATGGTGGAAAAGAAGTGGGCTGGCGGTTGTGTTTACTCTGCTTTAGTGTCCGGATCTGGTGGGCCTTTGGACAGACACTTACTTTTCTGATCCGGTCCTCCCCCTTCGTCTGTGAGTAATGAGGTCACACTGTGACATGGGATGGTGATGACAGGGATGCCTCACCAGATGTTGCCCTGCATTACGCATCCTTCACATGGCCTCGTGTGACTCCCAAGAACACGGCGAAGTAGATGTATATTAGTGTATCACTCTCCCCCATATTACAAATGAAGACACAAAGGTCAAGTTAGAGAAGGGGAATAAGTGGCCCTTTCCTGGGTCCCTTCCCTCTGCGACTCTTCACATCTGCATACAATCGAAGGACCGAAACCTCTCTCTTCCATCTCTGCAATGACAAGAGGGTGAGTCCGTGAATGATTGAGAGGCTGAGTCTCCCTAAAGGAAGGACATGGAGAAGTGTTAGCCTAACACCCCGTTTGCAGTTTCTTCAAGGAACTCTAATTTGAGGTTTACAGGCTTCGGTCAAAACACTGAAACAGGACGAGCAGAGCATCTGGCAGGCTCCACATGCTCCAGGGCTGCCCTCTAGGTGAGCGGGTAACGAGGAAATGAATCCTCACACCCGGAAACCAGCTTCGGTCTCACTTGATCCCTGCTTCCTGATATGGTCTCGCCCCTCGTCTGACTACCTGCTAGGGGGTCAAACAGAGGAAGATAACATAATGTAGAGACTCGGTCGATCTGTACTATTTTTTTCTCATAGAGCAGAGGTAAGCAAACCACTGACTGCTGACCCGTGAACCCGCCATCGGTTTTTGCTAATCTACAAGCTATAGGATGGTCTTTACATTCTGTAATGATGGGAAACAAAAGTTAATATTTTGTGACATGAAAACTGTATGAAATTCAAATTTCAGTAACCGTAAGTCTTTTTTTTTTTTTTTTTTAACCATAGCCACATTCACTCATGTACTGCCTATGGTTGCTTTTCTGCTACCATGGCAGCATTTAATAGTTGCAACAGAGGCTTCTGGTCCACAGATCCTGAATTATTTACTACCTGGCCCCGTTCGGGAGAAGTTTGATGTAAGGTGTCCAGGCTGCAATAAATACACTGATGTACTGATGTAAAGTGTCCTGATGTG
Organism: Vulpes lagopus; assembly: GCF_018345385.1. Lineage (NCBI taxonomy): Eukaryota > Metazoa > Chordata > Mammalia > Carnivora > Canidae > Vulpes > Vulpes lagopus. The sequence continues at coordinate 26,562,484 of NC_054834.1, forward strand.
TCCAGGCTGCAATAAATACACACTAACCATACCAGGGACAAGAGGCCAAAGGGCTAAGAATCAAGAAGGAAAAAAAAAAAGCACTTAATAGAAATAGACTCATAAAAAAGTCACTTATTAAAGTTATTAGATACAACTCTAAGATAAATAGATTGTGGGAGACGCATCATAAGGTGACGCACACCGGTCACATCCATGGATGATCCTCTCCTCCTGAGCGTAGGCGGAACTGGGACTTGCCCCCGCCCAGGAGAGCAGGTGATGGGACGTCACCCAGGCTTACATTACATCCTAGAAAAATCTGTGTTAGCAGACTGGAGCCCAAGACCCTCTCCTGCTGACTCTACAGGAGTGGGCTGCCACGTTTTGAGAGGACTCCCTAGAGGCCTGGGAAGGGAACGTGTGCGCTCGAGCAAGAGGGCAGATCCAGCCGACAGCCAGTGAGAACACAGCCTCCGTCCGAGAACCACGAGGAATGAGACTGCCAACCACCCGAGTTCGGAGAAGAGCGCCGAGGTCCAGAAGGGACTACAGCCCGGCTGACGTTCTGATTCTAGGGTTGAGAGGCCCCGAGCCGGGGACCCAAACACACCGAGAACACCTGCCTGTGGGAACCGTGACGTAAATGTGTGGTCTTAAAGCGGTCACATTTGTGCTTATTTGAGAAATGAGAACATGAATGTAACTATGTCACATGACACATTAAAAAAAAATTGTGGCCATGTGTCGTGAAGCAATAAAACACTAATTTTTATTGTGCTGAAGAAAATGGGTAACAGGTGGGGAAACCACACAGACAACTGGAAAATATTTTTAAATAAAGTGAAAACAGGGGTGCTGGGGTGGCTCTGTCGGCTGAGCACCTGCGTTCGGCTCAAGTCATGATCCCGGGGTCCCGGGATCCGACCCCACATCGTCCACTGGGCTCCCTGCTCAGTGAGGAGCCTGCTTCTCCCCCTCCCTTTGCTGCTCCCCTTGCCTGTGCTCTCTTGCTCTCTCTCCCTGTCAAATAAATGAGTCTTTAAAATAAATAAAGTGAAAACATCTAAAGTAAAAAATATAATAACTGAAACTAAGAACTTAATAGTTTAATAGCACATTAAAAATATAGAAAAAATTAAAAATTAAAAAAAATATAGAGATAAAAATCAGAGATTGAGAAGTCTATCAGAAGAACGTATCTGAGGTGGAGCACAGAGAGGGGACCGAGGCAGTACCCCACCTGTCAACGAGCAGACGAGCCATACAGAACCCAGTGAAAGGTGTAGAATGCGCGTAACTCGATTTACAGGTGCACAGGAGGGAGAGAACATACCAGAAGCAAGAGATGAAGAAATATGGCCACAAGTTTTCCCAACCTGATGAAAACATTAGGAGGCAGATTCATTCTGAACTGCATGCAAGATACATACACATGCCCTCCACCCCCAACCAAACGGGGGTAGACATCTGGTATAAAATGGCTAAAAGATAAAGACTAAAACAAAAAGCCTTAAAAGTAGCTAAAGGAAACAAGATAACATTATTTTCCAGGAATGACAATACGATGATGGACTGGCTGCTTAATAGCAACAATGAGAAGCAGAAACCAGTGGAACGCCAGCTTCGAAGTGCTGAGAGGGAATGGCTGCCAAGTGAGAATCTTGCACTCCAGGAAAATATCCTTCACAAATTAAAAAAAAAAAAAAAAGAAATGAAAACAGCTTCAGAAATGAAAAAAAAAAAAGCATCAGCGGACTTTCGTTAAAGAAATACGGAGTTCTTCAGATGGAACGAAGATCCAACGCGGATGGAAACCAAAATGAAATATGACTAAAATGAACTCTAAAATAACAGAAAAGATAAATATATGGGCAAGTACCAATGAATATTATGCTTAATATTATCCAATAAATTAATATCTTGTGGATATCTATTCGTGGAATTACAATATACAGCAATAACATCAAAATGGGGATAAATCAAAATCAGATTTCACGAAATCTTTGCTTGGTCCTTGAAACACAATCTCTAAGACAACCATTAAGATGTTGTATAAAGGGATCCCTGGGTGGCTCAGATGTTTAGCATTGCCTTCGGCCCAGGGCGTGATCCTGGGGACCCGGGATCAAGTCTCACGTCGGGCTCCCTGCATGGAGCCTGCTTGCTTCTCCCTCTGCCTGTGTCTCTGCCTCTCTCTCTCTCTGTCTCTCATGAATAAATAAATAAAATCTTTAAAAAAAAGATGATGTATAAGTAACAAATAAAAGGAAAAAGGATCACGAAAACACTCTATTCCAAGATAAGATAAAAAGAGAGAAAAATGGGAGACACAGAAAACAAATCTTAACATGGTATATTTAAACCCAACGGTATCGGCGATTTCATTATACATAACGAAATGTCAATTCCATTCAATGCAAAATCAGAAATGATCAATTTCATTACATGTAATAAAAATCTCATTAAACGTAAGGTAACCGGGATCCCTGCGTGGCGCAGGGGTTTGGTGCCTGCCTTTGGCCCAGGGTATGATCCTGGAGACCCGGGATCGAATCCCACATCGGGCTCCCGGTGGATGGAGCCTGCTTCTCCTCCCTCTGCCTGTGTCTCTGCCTCTCTCTCTCTCTCTCTCTCTCTCTCTCTCTCTCTCTCTGTGACTATCATAAATAAATAAAAATTTATTTAAAAAATAAATAAATAATAAATGTAAGATAACCATCCAATTAGACAAAAACCATCACACTGGATAGGAAGACACAGTTTTGTTGACAGCAGACACACGTTCGTTACCAGCGAACAGCGAGATTAACCATAAAAGAATGGGGGAAAATATCATGTAAACACTAATCAAAAGAAAGTTGCTGTTGTATGTGAACATCAGGAAAGAAGAGTTCACGTCTTAAGAACCTGAGGCTTGGTTTTGTGGCCTGATATCTGGTGTAGCCTGGAGAATGTGCAACCTGTACTCTCTTTTTTAAGTATTTATTTATTCATGGGAGACACAGAGAGAGGCAGGGACACAGGCAGAGGGAGGAGCAGGCCCCACACACGGAGCCCGATGTGGGACCCGACCCCAGGACCTGGGGTCATGCCCTGGGCTGAAGGCAGGTGCTCAGCCGTCACCCAGATGTCCCTGTGACAGGTGCTGTCAAGGAAGCAGCCCATACGTCCGGGTCAGGAGGCGGAGGGGCTGCTGAGGTCCTGGTCCGTCCTGCAAGGTCCCCCGGACCCGAGCCCTGAGCCCCCGACCGTGCGGGCTGCACCCACCATCCCTCCTTTCAATTCTGTCCTCTTTGCTTCACGGATTTGGGGGCTCTGTGCATATAGACGTCATGATTTTGTATCCCGCTGCCTTAACGACTCTTCCACCACAAACCATCTTTGTCCCCTTAAGACGCCCACTCGGAAAGTCTCTCTTGCCGGAGAGTCACATGCCGTCCCCGCTCTCCTCCGGCTGCTGCGAGCGTGTGATCTCCTTACACACTCTACTGTCACAGATTCTGCGACTCAGATCCTAGACGCACGTCGGGTAACAGCCCATCAACGCCTTGTGGCTGCTTAAGATCCAGCCTGACGCCCTTTCCCTTTGGACCCGAGGATCCAACGCAGTCACTTTCCCGGTCGTTAAGGCCACGGGTGGATTAACGCCTTTCCCCTTCGCTGGTGTTTCCGGAACTCCGTGGCCCTTTCATCCCTGTTGCACTCTTCCCGCCTGCTTTTCTGCTAAACGACTTTTTTTATTGTGCCATATTGATTCTCCTGTTCATTTAGAAACTAGATTTTTTTTTCTTTGAGTGTTTGTTGTATGCATATCTAAGTGATCACCATGTGGGTCAGGTTAACCCAAGGCCGATTTCGATGCCGCGCAGTAATATGGAAACATGGCTCCATGCTCCCCTCTGGCTCATAGAACATCTTTATTTTTCACAAAGCCAATTTGTAAACCCATACGGTATTATAACAACAGAACTATTCTAAATAATGGTATTTCTTCAAAGAAATTAGTGTGGGGAGAAAATAAAAAGACAGACAAACACACATGCACACGGTGATGACTTTACATACGTCACAGAGCTAGCGTTTCTGGTTTTCTTCATTCTTTCTTATAAAAATGGGTTATCGTCAATGGTCATTTCCTTTCAGCCTAAAGAACTTCTAATATTTCCTGGATGGTAGGTCTGCTAGCAGCCAATCCTCTGTCTTTCTTTATGTAGATACACTTTAATTTTTCCCTCCTTTTTTTAAGGATGTTGTTGTTAGATATGGATTTTCCTGTTAAATTTTTCCTTTCTTTTGGCAATTTGAATGCCATTTCACTATCCTCTGGTCTCAATTGTGTTTCCTGTTGAGAAGTCAGCTCTTAATCATAGTTTTTTTTTTTTTTTCTCTGTACATGGTGAGTCACTTTTCTTTGGTTTTCAAGATTCTTGTCTCTGAATTTGGCTTTCCGCAGCTTGGTGTCTTACATATGGTTCTCTCTGCATTTACCCTTCTTGGGATTTGTTGCGTTTCTTGAAGCCATCAGTGTTTTTCATCAATTTGGGAAGCTTTCAACCATTATTTGTTTAGATATTCTTTCCTGCCTCGTTCTCTGGGAAGCCCCTTACACCTATGTCGGTGTGTTTACTTGGTCCTGCAGGTCTGTGAGAGTCACTTTGTTTTCATCCTTTTGTTTCTCTTCTTCAAACTAGATGATTTTTTTTTCTTAATTTTTTTTTTAAAGCAGGTTCCTCACTGGGTGTGGGGCTCTATCTCACGACCCTGAAATCAGGAGTCAAATGCTCACCGACGGAGCCACCCAGGCGCTCTGACGCTGGATGGTCTCTATCATCGATTTTTGGGCTCCCTGGTTCTTTTTTTCTGCTATCTCACTTCTACCTTTGATAGCATTTCAGTTACAGTTTTCAGCTCTAGAACTTGCATTCCCTTCTTTTCGATGGCCTCTGAGAGTCCCTATTTGTGTGATCTCTGCCATTCTATATATATAATTTTTTGAACATACTTCCCTCTAATCCTTTGACTCTGTCCATAAAATCTGCTCATCCGATTGCTCGTTCAGAATGAATTCCTATTGACTATTTCCCTCCCCTCACCCCGAATTTGGGTCATACTTTTCTCTCTCTTTACACAAACTTGTAATACTTGGTTGGTAACTGGATATATCATAGCAACTCTGGAAAATCTATATTTTCAAATGTCGTCATTGTTCTCCTCCGTTTTCAGCTACTCTTTTCCACTTAAACGCAGAGGCTGCTGTGCACGGGTGCTGACGTCTGCTCCATTTCTCGATCATGTTGGCTTCCATTCCCAGGGGTTTCCCTGCGAATACATAGCTCAGTGGCTCTCCGGCGATTTGCTGGATTAACTGCACGTTAACACCTAGAACCCACAGAGTTCTACTCTTTGCGGATACACCCAGGGGCAGGCTGTCGGGTGCATTCAGCCTGGCTGGAGCCCGTTCCCAGACCTCCCTTGTGCCTTCAGAGTTTCTCTGCAGCTGGAGAAGCAGAACTTATTTCAGCCTTTCTATGACTCTCTTATTTTCAGGACCTCTTGGTTACATTTATGGCTTATTTGTTCCTCACGCAAAACCAAGACCGTAATAACATCAGAGCTGCAGAGCTGGGGGTTTCTCCCCAGGTGAGTCTGCATTAAGCCAGCAGAGCTGCAGGTTTTTGCCCAAGCTCCAGTACACATTACAGACCAAGCTTTCCGACACCAAAGCTGCTGGTTCTTCCTGCCAAATCCAAGGGGATAAAGCTAAACTTCCTACCCTCTGACCTGAGGTGGGGGCCTGCAGGGGGCGGGGGGCAATGATGGGAACGTTCCAAAACAAAAAGAACGCACACACTCTTGCCATTTTTACCTGAAGCTCTAGCAACTTTTCGAGCATAAATGTTTCTTAATGTGTTATATGCCTTTGGGCAATTTCCAGTACCCTTAAATCATTGCTTATATTATTCCATTTTCTAACTTTTTTTTTTTTGCTCCTAGGTTAAGGAAAGAGGTCACGTAGTAACAGGAGTTGCTCCCAGAGGCCTTGGTGTGTCTGACCACGGTGCTCCACGGAACAGAATGGGGACCATATATTAGCAATCTCTATAATAAACGTAGATTGATGTAATAGGTCCCATATTTATATAATAGGTATTTTAATACGGGTTGTATCTATCTAAATACAATAGTAACAACACATTTTTAAGTCTATGTAATAGTAATAACACATCTTAAAAATTATCTGCGGCAGGCCCGCGTAACCCTGACTTGAGTTCTGTGAACCGGCTCCAACCCGAGAACTGGGTGAGACCGTGCCTTTCCATCCCGATGAATGCAGTCAGGATTCCATCAGGCCCCGGGAAGAGGATCACAGCAAAGAATCCTCAGATTTTCGTAAAAACAAAAAAACACAAAACACCATCCTTTCTTTCTCTAGATGGGAATTCTTCTGAGAACTGCATCCTGAATCACTTTCTGAGCCCTGGGAGTGGTAGGTCTCTTGGCATGTGTGCCCTGGCTGCGGCTGCGGGCTGGCCTCCCCGACGCGCCGGCCTCGGCGGCCCCGGTTCCTGTGGCGTTTGCAGTGCGCTACCGCGGCAGCCTCCTCATCTGCTCCCCAGCTTGTGCTCCTCCAACTCATTTTCCACTTGTGCACCAGACGCTCTGACTGTGCTACTCACCTCCTTAAAAGCTTTGCTGGCTCCACGTCGCCCTAAAACAAGCTTGAAGCTGCAAGACCCACAGGCGCACATCCTCTAGCGCCTTCTAAATTCATCTCTCCCTCCAGCTCTCGGCGCACAACTTGGCCTCGTTTCAGTTCTCGGGATGGGTTACTATCGAATAATCTATCACGTCCCTCACTCGGGTTTTCTTTCTGCCTTAGATTCTCTTCCCTAATGTCACCGAGTTGACCCCCACTCATCTTAGAGACCTCAGCTCAAAAACATCGCTCAGAGGAATATTTAGGCTCCCCAGACTAACAAAACCTCACCCCCTTTCCATTACAAAACCCTGTGTTTTGCCTCGCATTTATTGCTGTTTGTAATGATGCATTTATTTGTGAGATTATAGGTCTGAAAGCTACCCGGCGTGGACATTTGTACACGACACAAAGGTACCCGATCAGGGGGGACGGTGAGAGAGAAAGGCGGCCCACTGTCCACTTGACAAGCCGTACGCCTCGCATCAGAGCTCCGTCCGTCAGAGGAAGGGATGCTCCTTAGCTGCAAAAATAGCCTCCTCCCCTAGCGGTGCGTGCAGATGCCCAATGCATCAGCGTCAGCTCTCTGCTTCCCGCCAGATGAGCTCCGTGGAAGCAAATCCCCGACTGTCCTCGTCATTCTCATCCTGCCAACACGTAGTGTAGTGCCTGCGACGTACATAGACGTGCTTTCGTGTTTGTCACTTCACCAACTTCAGGATCTATCCTCAGCAATGTATTTTATTTTACACGTTTCTTCTGGGTTCCTTAGGTTCTTAACGAAACATATTTGTTTCTACGGCACAAATTGCTCTCGTGATTCAGGAAATGAAGGTAGAGTTTTATTCGACTAATTGCCTGAGATGCTAATCAGGCCCCTGGGATGGGGTCTCAAGCGCCTCCTCTGCTGCCCCTTGTGCCTGCTTCTCTCAGGGGAGTCCCTGGAGTCCTGGGTCCCCTGTAGTCACAAATGCAGCCTGTGGACAGGGTTTAAAGAGGCTTCCCCTGTGTGGGAGCATCCACTGCGGCCAGAGGAATCCGTGACCTGGGCCTTGAGCCGGTCACCGCGGCCTGAGCTTCCTTCATGCTGGGGAAATGCGGCCCTTGTAGGCCTGGGTTCAGCATCTCCCTCAAGGCCTCATGAACACGCCTATTCTGAGTTCTTTTTTAAAAGAGTCCAGATGCATCTGCAACTCAGAGATTCTCTCTCGGGTCCTTTGCCAACTTTGCAAGAAGTAAGTGCTGCTGGTAGGAAAGAAAAAAAAAACCAGGAGAGGGGAATTGATTTTAAATTTTCTAAGCTTCTTCCTTTTCCTGTTCTGGTTTTCTGGTGATTTTCTCAAACATTAGAGTTTCACACTTTCCCTGTGTCTTCCCTGATGGCTGTTTGAGCCCCGCGGCCTATAACAGGCCCTACACTGTTCTCCTGTCCGTAAGTAAATAATAGGGGCATCGATTAAAAACCACGGAGGGAGGAGAGGACATGAGACAGTCTTTATCATCCCTAAGTTGTCACCTACCACTGATGTCCCTGGTGTCTCAAGTGAATGAGGCTGAGGGTCAAGCGATTGCACAACCTGTTGCCTCCTTCCCTATAATCCTAACCTCACGCCCGAATATCCTTTCAGTAGGGCTTGGATTCCACGCTACCGTGTGGGTTTGGGGACATACTTGTGCTCCACGCCTGGTCTTCTCAGTGACTTGATGTGTGACTGCGACGAGTAGTTTCTCCCTCTGAGCCTCGCACCCTCCATACGTAAAATAAGAGCATTTGTATTTGTTTGCAGGGTAATCACTAATCTTTAAACTCTGCAGCCTGTCTTAATAGGCTGGCATCTATTTCGGGGCTCCTGGGTGGCTCAGCCAGTTAAGAGTCCGACTCTTGATTTTGGCTCAGGTTAAGATCTCAGGGTTGTGAGATCGAGTCCTACATCAGGCTCCATGCTGGGCGTAGAGTCCACTTGCGGTTCTCTCTCCCTCCTCCTTTCTCTTTTTCTGTCTCTTGCATGAGCACAGTCTCTCTGAAGAGGAAAAAAAAAATTCTGATATATATTTTAACCAAAATCTTAGTTCCTACATTTTGGTTTCTAATGACCTCAATTTAATTTGCTCTATCAGCCTCTGAGGTCAGTAGGCTGCTTTGACTCCCTTTACTTATAATTCTTAACCCTGAGTCAGGTTCTTTGCTCTCATTTAGCAATGTAATGGGGGAGGGGGGTCGAGATCACTACTTCCAGAAACTGTGAGAGAGACAGAGACAGAGAGAGAGAGAGAGGTGGATGCAAATGAGGCTGGAGCTGGAGATTCTGGAGAAAGATGTGCTGTACTTGAAGCAGAAAAAAAGCAATAGATTAAAAAGTAAAATAAAAAAATAAAATAAAAAATAAAAAAGAGCAATAGAGCAAATCCCAATTCCTCTGCGCTGCGCCCTGCCCCTCAGACCCTAGCAGTGCTGCTGGGAACTAAAAGGAAATTGGGTAATACTTACCAAGCCCACGTTCTTTCACAGAGACACCAAAAACTCAGAACGAGATACAGTGATTTCCTCTGTTTGGTAAGGCCTTACTACAGAAGGCTCATCCACTTCCGTGTGGGCGCCACGCAGGTCAGCAGCTCAGCTGGGACAGAAGGAAGGTGCCCCTACAGCCTTAGGGTCCCAGCCCAGGGAGGACCCCAGGTTACCCTCGCCGTGACATGGGGCATCCTCCATCCTTCCGGGGATTAGGATTCCCCGTGGATCTACCCAGAGTTGCTCCTAAGTGGCACATGGATCATTACTTTGAAGGATAAAGGAGACTGTAAAATGCTTTAAAAAAAACTCATACAAATTTCTCTAGTCTTTTTTTAAGAAGAGAGCTATCCACCCGGAGTCAGCTGGAGGATGAGTGGTCCGCGCTAGTGATGATGGTTGGCCGACGTTTAGGTCACCGGGCCAGGTTTTCCCACATTCTTCTTTCACGCTTTGCTCCGGAAGTCTCTCCACGTCTACACTCTCACCCGCCCCACCTGCTCCGGCTCAGTGCTCCTCGGGCCCACGTGTCCACAGCGGGGACAGCACGCACCCCCAAGTGCTTCCGGGCCTTGCTGCGACGGCCACGCATGGGGCCTGCCTCAGACCGCAGGATCCAGAGCGCCCTTTCACCCCCCAGCTCCACCGACACAGTCACAGGCTCCACACGGCGACAATGGAGCTGAGCTCCGGGGTGTGGAACGGGCTGAGCATGATCTGTCACCAGAAAAGGTACAATCTAGTGCATAAGCCAGATAATAAATCATGTCGATTGACTGTGACAACTGTTTTGAAAGAACGGATGAAAGGCTGCGAGAGCCAGGATGGGAGAGAGCTGCCCGGTGGACAGACGGTGAGGACGAGCCCTGCGGGGCTTAAAAGAAACTGAAACTATCCTCCGTCCCACAGCATGAGTAATACACATTGATTGTGGGGACTCTGGAAAGTTCAAGAGACAGCAAAAACTCACCCATAATTTCACCTCGCAGAATCATGCACTACCAACCTTTAGATGATTTCCATTCCGCTACTTTTCTAGGCACATTTTCATGTAATTGAGGTAATTTTGTATATAACGCATCCCGTTTTGTGACTTACTTTCCATTGAATTACATAATTTTCATATGCATCATTTAAAAGCTCCCTAAGAGTCCTAAAATAATATTGTATTAGTTTGTTTATAAATGTCGCATATATTCATCTGGATATCCACGGTCTTTCATAGACCTACGTGTTCCTATGCACGCAGATATAGATCTTTACTTTCTTTACAACGTTGGGTCGTTGACTCTTAGTGTTTTTGTGAGATTTCTTCCACGGAACAGTACCACGAACATTCTTCTTGACGTGGAACGTCACAGTTTTTAATTGTAAAATAGGGTATTAAAGAGTGTATAAAATAAATGTACATTAAAAAAATAAATAAAATAAATGTATATTTTAAGGAAACCAACCAAATACCCAGCTACCCTCCGTCGGGGGCTAAGAAACAGAAGACTGCTATCAATCAAGAAGCCTCCTAGAGCTTCCTTTCAAACACTTCAAATCTTCACCAAACAGTCACTATCATGAGTTTTCGGTTAAAGCCATTCCACATTTATAAAAACAGGATCCCCAAACAATAATTAGTGGTGCCTCCTTGTGAACATTACATGGAACCCACCCCCCTGCCCCGTGATCGGCTTCTCTTACTCAGCATTATGCGTGTGAGGTTCATGCACATCGAAGTGTGAGGATGTGACGAGCGCCCTCAGCAATCGCCTTATGGGGCCAGCAGGCCTTTCCTCTAAGGGCCCCGGGCAGACCCGGCCGACTTGCGGGCCATACAGGCTCTGTCACCAGGGCTCAGCGTTGCTGCCACAGCAGGAGCACAACCTCCACAACCCACACGCCTCTGGGTGTGACTGTGTCCCAATAAAGCTTTATTTACAAAGCAGGCTCCCGGCCCGCGGCCTGCAGTTGGCCCGCCCCTGCTTTATAATTTGTTCATTTGAGGCTCTCCATTGTGAGTTTGCTTCAATGTATCCTTTTTGCTTTCGAAGAACATTTGGCTCATTTCAGCCCCCCACCCCCACCCCACGATGAACAAAGCTGTTTTCGCATAGTGTCCCTGTAGTTGTTCTGGATCAGACTCCAACGGTGAGCTCGCTGGCCCCTGGGACTCACTGGTCTTCAACCTGAACAGGTCACGTCAAACCGTTTTCCAAAACGATTGTATCAGGTCACTCCCCTCCTGAGCTTCCACCGCTCGTGATCGTGATAGGGTTGATTTTCTGAGTCTGATGGCACGAGGCTGTGGTCTGCGTCTCACTTTGGCCTGGGTACGAGGATGTTGAAACCTGTTCACAGGCCGTCTGTGCTTCCACTAATATGAAATCCCTGTACACTTTCTAAATCTATCTATCTATAGTAAGCTGATCTTTCTTTTTGTTGTTTAAAGCTCTAGATTCGGTAGACACTAGTGTTTTTTACCTGTTGCTTTTTGCTGTAAATATCTTTCCTTCTTCCTGCTTTTTGGAATTTGTCTTGAGAACTGGAAGTTAATGTTTATGTACCAGAATATATCATTTTATGTTTTGCATCTTTTCCTACCCTGAGCCTTATAAATATTCTCATATATTATCTTCTAAGCATTTCATAAGGTGTTTTGTTTCTTCTTAGGTTTTTAGTGCATTTGAAATCAATGTTTTTATGGTGCAATCTGATTTCACTCTTTCCCATACACGTAACCAATTATTTCATCATTAATTGACTCCTCTGTGCTTCCCGCCAGCCTATGGCGCCAGCTCTGGTGTGAGGAGTCCTCTTATTTCAGGACTGTTTTCTCCTGTTGGAGAGACTCTGCCTCTGTGCCAACACCGTACCTTCTTAATTACTATTAGCCTGATAATAAGTAATGATGTTTGAAGGGCAAACCTTTTCTTCCTGTTTTTCTTCAGGACTGTTCCGGCTTCTCTCAGATCTCTGTACTTTCATATAAATTTTAGTATCAAGTTACCAATCTAACAACCAACCAACCAGAAACAATCCATTTGAGATTCTGATTGAACTGCACAGAATTCATAAATCATAGATCTAGGAATTTATAGATTTTTGATTAATTGGAATCTTCACAATCTCAGATCTTCCAACTTATACGCAGAGCCTGTTGCTCCATTACTTCAGTCATTTTGGTGTTCTTCATTAAGGTTTTGTGGGTTTTTCTTTTTTATAAAGATCTATTTTCCTAGGTACTCTTTTTTTTTTTTTTGGTACTTTGTATTTTTAAGCTAGTATAAACACTAGTCCCTTTAATTTACTATCAGTTTGTTGAAGTACAAAAATTTGATAGACTTTTATCATAAATTTTGTAGCAGAAAGCCTGCTAAACCCTCCTATTAAGGTTAATAATTTATCTGAAATTTCTTTTGGATTTTCTATGTACACAATCATATAATCTGTAAAGAATTTCTTCCTTCTCAATCCTTATAACTTTAATTTCTTTCCCTTGGCTTACTGGATTGGCCAGAATATTCAGGGCAATGTTGAAAAGAAGTGGATAAAGCACTCACTCTTATCTTGTTTCTAATCTTAAAGAGAATCCTTCTATATCTCCTCACTCAAGTATATGTTGGCTGCAGAATTGCTGTACACATCCTTTATCAGCTTAAAGAAAATCTTTTATTCTTAGTTTATTAAAGGTTCTTATAAGTAGACCCTGAATTTTTTTTGTTTATTTATAATAAATTTTATATTTTAATAAAATTATATATATATAAAAATTATATATATATATAAACTGAATTTTATAAATGCCCTTTTGGTAGCTATTGAAATAATCATTGACTTTTTTCCCCTTTAAATAGCTTATCTGAGGAAATACATAATTGGATCGTTTTAATGTGAAACAACTTGCACATTCTGAAGTAAAACCACCTTGATCGTGTACCCATTTTACACGTTGTTGGATGTGGTTTGATGACATTTGCTCAAGAATTTTACCTCTATATCTGTGAGATCGGCCTGTTAAATTCGTTGTCAAGATAATTCCAGCTTCGTAAAATGAGGTGAGAGGACTTCCTCTTTATTACCTAACATAGGAATTTGTATCTCAGTGAAATCAATTTATCCTTGAATGTTTCATAGCACATATTAGATTTCTCTTGGCCTAGAGATTCATTTGTAGGTTTTTCACTCCTATCTTTATGTCTTAAAGTAGTTTTCAGGTTTTCTATTTCTTGATTCAGTATTGATAAGTGAATATTTTGCTAGAAATGTACCATTTCATTGAAGTTTAAAAGCCTATTGAGGGCAGCCCAGGTGGCTCAATGGTTTAGCGCCACCTTTGGCCACAGGATGATACTGGGGTCCCGGGATCGAGTCCTGCATCGGGCTCCCCCACGGAGAGCCTGCTTCTCCCTCTGCCTGTGTCTCTGCCTCTCTCTCTCTCTCTCTGTGTCTCTCATGAATAAATAAAATCTTTTTTAAAAAAGCCTATTGAGAAAAAGTCGTTCATAATGTTACTCTTCATCTTTCTGAGTCTGAAGCTTCTGTAACTGTGCCCCTTCATTAATTCATAGCTGAGTTTATGTCTTCACTTGTTTTTCTTGGTCAGATTTTCATGATTTTACCTAAAGTTTATAAACTTTTAACTTTATGGATCTTCTATATTTTATCATTCACATCTGTTTCACCATTATTGGTTATTTCCCCCCTTCTACTTTATGTTGTTTTTATAACTTCTTAGAATGGGTTCTCATTAATTTTCAGTTTTGAAAAACAAGCATTTTCTTCTTTAAAAAAATTAAGTTTAATTTGCCAACATATAATAAAATACCCGGTGCTCACCACATCACATAAAAAACCAGCATTTTCAATGATAAACTTCCTTCCAATGTCCTGAATGCCTGGTGCATGTTGTGTTACGTGATTCTTCTATTGCTGCTTAGTTCTACATATTTTTTTATTTCCATTGTAAGTTCCTCCTTGAACCATAGGTTAGATTTTCAAACATTTCCAATTTTTCAAGTGATTTTTTTTTTTTTTTTTTTGGGTGACAGATTCTAATGTAATCGCACTGTGGCCTGAGAACGTGGGCAACATTTTAGGAAAATCTAGTTTTAAGAAATTTTTGATACGGACTTCATGGGCCATACATAGGATCAGGTGTCCTTGAAAAGAATGCTTTACTTCAAGTTTCCAAATACCCTTGCTCCAGTTTTCAGTGTCTTTAACTAGTTCTACCACTGAATCTGTCATGTTCCTGGAAAAGGCGGTTGAGTGAAGTTTTAAACCAGGTCTTTGCAAGACTGAATCTCTGCTCTTGACAGGGTGCTCAGCAGGGGACAGGGTGGTCTCTGGTGCGAAGGGATGGTGTTGACCTTCTCTTTACCTTTCTGATTTGAGATCCTCAATGAAGACAGCCAACCACACAGAAGTGACGGAGTTTGTTTTCCAAGGTTTCTCCAACTTCGGAGAACATCAACTCACCCTCTTTGCCGTGTTTCTGGCCCTCTACATCCCAACTCTGGCTGGCAATGTCATCATCGTGACTATTATCCGTATCGACCACCACCTCCACACCCCCATGTACTTCTTTCTGAGTGTTCTTTCCACATCAGAGACTTTCTACTCCCTGGTCATTATCCCACGCATGCTTTCCAGCCTCATAGGTCTGAGCCAATCCATCTCCCTGGTGGGCTGTGGGACTCAGCTCTTTTTCTTCCTTGGCTTTGCCATCACCAACTGTCTCCTGCTAGCAGTAATGGGGTTTGATCGTTACGTGGCCATCTGTAACCCTCTTCGTTACTCGATCATCATGAATTGGAGGGTCTGTACCATTCTGGCATCTTCGGTCTGTGCCTCAGGGTTCTTGCTCTCCCTGGTTCAGGCTGTAGCCATTTTCAGACTGCCTTTTTGCAACTCACTGATTGAGCATTTCTTCTGTGATGTTCGACCTGTGTTGGACCTGGCCTGTGCTACTCCAGTCATTAATGACATCCTGACCTTAGTTATAAGCCTCTTGGCCATTACAGCCCCTGCCACCTTCCTCTTTGTCTCCTACATCCTTATCATCTCCACCATCCTTAAGATCGCCTCAGCTGAGGGCCGGAAGAAGGCCTTTGCCACCTGTGCCTCCCACCTCACTGTGGTCATCATCCACTACGGCTGCGCCTCCATTGCCTACTTCAAGCCCAAGTCAGAGAACACCAGGGATCAGGACCAGCTTATCTCAGTGACTTACACGGTCATAACACCTTTACTGAACCCTGTGGTGTATAGTCTGAGAAACAAAGAAGTCCAGGATGCTCTGAGGAGGGTGGTGGGTAGGAAATCCCTTCCTTAAGACGAAATCTCTCTCCAAATAGACATGCTTGATTTCTAGATGGAAGCTTATAGGTAAAATTATAGAGCAAGGGCTTTAGGTGATTGGCGAAATTTCTCCCATCACAGCCAGGGCCAGAGCAGAAGTGATGCTGGGTGCCAGCTTCTAATAATTGATTTTCATTTCCTCAACCTCTTTGTTAACATAATAAAAACATAAGTCACTCTGCAGACGTGTAAACAGACACCAGTTGGCCCTCTTCCAGGAGATAATTACAAGGTCAGGGTGTGATCTAGCATTCATCTCAAGCTTAAAGTGACCAGTCCACTTCGCTGAAGTATAAACCACATTAAAATCGTATGTGACTGAATCTTCTTTTCACATAAGTTGGGTGTTTGAACAGTGGTTACTAGAAAGGATACTGTGCCAAAAACTAATCGCCTTGTGTTTTAATAAGATAAGCAAGGCAAAAATAGAGATATCTTTTAGGAAATGGGTTTGGGATCAGCTAGAAACCTTCTAGAGAGAAGGTTTTCGAGCAACCCACTGCAAGTTTCCTGTCACACACATGTGGGGCTCCAAAAGGAACTGGGGTGGGGTTGGAGGGGAGTTAAGTGCAGAGGACTCCTAGCCACATGCGACAGCCACCGGGCTCTGGCTGCATCAACCAAGTGCATGTGACCCTGGTCTCTGCTTCTTTTGGGTGAACATAAGCCCCACGAAGGAGTCCTGTGGGGCTGAAAGCAATGGCTCCCCTGTGGACAGGATGACCAACGAAGAGCTCAGAAGAAGAGCAGACAGGAGGCTCAGGGAGCAGGTTGCTGAAAGAACCCTGTGAAATCGGCTAAGAAAGAAAGAAAAACTACAGGAGGATCCAAATGGGAGCTTCCAGTGAGAGGAGAGTGCGTGGAAGGACAAGGGGACTGTTGGTAGGGCAAGAATTCGGGAAAGGTCCTTTGGATTGGGTCTCCTCCTGCCCTTCCTGAGCCACATCACAAAGGCAAGGAAGGAGAGTTCAGTGAAAATATGAAGAAGGGTCAACACAATTCCTTTCTGATGAATTAGGTACTATTACTCCCAAAAAGCTAAAAAGAAAAAAAAAAAGTCAACAGTAGAGGATTTTTGACATGAAAACTTCCATGAAACTAAAGCAACTGAGTCAGAAATGGAATAATAAAAGACTATTTGCCGTTCCTCACCTCAAATATATAAAAATGATCCAGGGTGCACTTCAGACTCCACCTGTGAGACAAAATGTGTTGAATAACATGATGATGATTAGCAGCTGTAATTGCTGAGCAAATCAAAGTTACTATACTGAGCTGTTTGTAAAAAGATACACAATCAATATGTGACTACGTGGTATTCTCACTGCAGAACATTTCTGAAATGCAGAAATATCAAAATGTGTAAAGTGATCACATGCTTTTTCTATATGCTAAGTATGCAGGTACATAAAAACCTCACTTTCAGAAGGTTCTAGAATTCATTTTGTCATTCTGAGCTCCCCATCTGACGGGTGGAGGAAAGGTCACCTCGTCCTTTCCATGCAAACTGGGGCAATTTAGTGAATAAGCCACATTACGGTAACCATAATTAAATTCAAGGTTCTGTTCCTCCCCACTTCTCATTCTCCTTGGGGTGAATCAGTCACGTTCTGGTCAAGTCTTCTAGTTTTCTCAGCTTAGAGAAGGAAACTGCCCGGTCCAAGGTCACTGCCAACTGCCCACGTTGGGTTCAAGGGAGATACACGACCCCCAGAGGCCATCTTTGGTGGCATCTATCCAGAAGGTTCTGGTGTCATCATGTTCTTTAACCAGTGGAGTCCCTGCACCTCATCTTATGACTTTTCTAGGGTCACTGGCCCTCCCTCAGCATCTAGGCAATCAGCTACACCCCTGACCCTATAATGAAGAGGAGTCAGTGGGATGTCCCCATGCCGCCCACCTGGAGGCATCACTCCCTCAGGCCTGTTCCACCTGTATTCTAGCTTTTTCTAAGAGGTTTCTCTGTGAAGTAAGAACATACTCTTTCTGCTTTTACCAGCTCTACCTCGCCCTTCTACCCCACAGCAGGGCTTAGCTGGCAGATGCAAGACTGGGCCTTCCCCAATATGCAGCCAACTCCAGGGTTGTTGACTCCACAAAGCTGGATGCCTTTGTTTTGGCAGAAAAACCTGAATTCTTCCTAACTCTGTAACTTACATCATACATTTCACATATAAAGGACTTCAGTCCTTAAGCTTTTGATTTTCACAATTATTTGTAAGTTAAAAGAGACTTTCTGCGCTAGAAAAGTTTGCTAAAGTTAAAAACTGTCTCAGCTTTTAAGACGGATGTTTTAGTTATGAGTTTTAAAAAAATCTTTTGAAATTCAATTGACTTTTTTCTGGATTCTTTTAGGTTTACCCTGGGGCAAATGAAAGTCCTGTGAAACAACGAGGAATGTGAACACAACGTAGAATTTTTATTCTGCTGCATTTGTATGTTCCATGTCGACAACATTAATGATCATGGAGTTTTTCAATGTTTTATTTGCTAGAGCTAGCTATCTGCCATTACTTAGATTTATATATTTTTTTGGAAGTTCTGCTTTATTTAAACGTTTCACATAAATTTTAGAAGCGGCCTGTTCAATCTACAATCCCCACCCTCATCAAAAAAAAAAAAAAATGCACACAGCATTCTTGACACAGTTAAACACGTATAAGCAAATCACACCCTGGTACTATTTTATTGGGATCCTACTGCATTTGTAATGTATGGAAAATTGACATCTTAATCATCTTCAATCTCTGTATTCACCAACAGTGTTATTTTCCATTGGTTCAAGGCTCTTTTTGAATCAGGAACTTTTACAGTTTCTATAATTTTCTTTCTAAAAGTTGTATAGTTTTATGTTTTACATTTAAGTGATCTATTTTGAGTTACTTTGTTTATGTGTGAAGTTTAGGTCAAAGTTTAATTTTTGCTTTCAGATAGCCAATTACTCCAGCCTTCGTTAAAGGTGATCATCCTCCATTGACTTGAATTTGCACATTCGTCAAAAGTCCATCGAACCCGTTTCTGTGGATTTCTGGCTTTCCTTCTGTTCCAGTGAGTTATGTGCCTCTTGCTCCAATACTGCCCCATCTTGATTAACGTAGCCATATAGCAAGCCTCAATATTGGGTCGAGTATTCCCATTTTAATCTTTGTCAAGATCATTTTAGTTATTCTAGGTCCTGTGTATTTCCATATCAATTTTAGAGGAAGCTTATCTATGTCCACAGAAAACCTTGCTGGAATTTCATAGGAATTGTATCAAATTTATGGATCAATTTAAGGAGGCCTGACATCATTACGATGTAGAGTCTTATAATCCATGAACACAATAGGTCTCTCCATTTATTTAAGTCTCCTTTGATTTCTTTTATCACCATTTTGTAATTTTCAGCATGCAAATCTTACATTCTATACCTAAGCATTTCATTTTTCTTTGGAGAAATTGTGCTTTTAATTTTGGTTTCCAGATGCTCAGTGTTAATTTATAGGAATGATTTTCATGTGTTGATATTTTATGTTGTGACTTTGCTTAAGTCACTAGTTCTAGGAGTTCTGGGCAGGGGGCGTTGGTAGGTACCTTCAGTCTTTCTACATAGGCAATTATGTCATCCACGTAACTATAGGAGTAGTTTCATTTCTTCCTTTCTGATCTATATGCCTCATTTCTCTTTCCTGCCGTATTGCACTGACTATAATTTCCATTACTACCTTAAATGAGAGTGGTGGGAGCAGACATTCTTGCCTTATCCCTAATTTGGAGTGAGGGGTGTGGGGGACAGGAAGCATTCAGTCTTTTACCATGAAGGATAATGCTTTCTATAGGTTTTTTGGACATGCTTTTTATCAAATTGAGATAATTTTCCTCTATTCTAAACTTGCAAAGAACTTTTTGTCATGAGTGCTGGATTTCATCAAGTGTTTTCCTGTGTCAGTTGATACATGATCTTTCTTCTTTAGTCTGTTAATATGGTGGATACCATTGCCTGATTTGTGACTATTGATGTAGCTTTGCATTCCTGAAATAAATCCAGTTGGTCACAATGTGTAATTTTTTAAAAATTTTTATTTATTTATTCATGGGGGACACACAGAGAGAGGCAGGGACACAGGCAGAGGGAGAAGCAGACTCCATGCAGGGAGCTCATTGCAGGACTCCATCCCAGGACCCTGGGGTCACGCCCTGAGCCTAAGGCACTCAGATGCTCAACCACTGAGCCACTACGTGCCCCACGATGTGTAATGGTTTTTATATGTTGGATTTGGTTCCCTAATATTTTGTTGAGGATTCCTGCATATAAGTTCATGAGAGATACTGACCTGTAGTTTTATTTCTACACCCTTTACATGGTTTAGGTACCAGGATAATACTGGCCTCAAATTATGGACTCAAAGTGAGTTGATCAGTATCCCATCCTCCTGTCTTCTAGAAGAGACTGTTCATACTTGATTCTAATTTTTTTTTCACAGTTTGGTAATTTCTCCAGTGAGATCATCTAGGCCTAGAGATTTCATTCTCAGAAGTTTTTAGATTATGAATTCAATTTTTAGAAGACTACTAATTTTTTTGCAATGTTATAGGATTATTTAGATTGTATGGTTGAGTTTTGGTAGTTTGAGGACTTGATCCATTCATGTTGTTGGATTTATAAACAAAGTTGGTCACAGTACTTCCATATTATCCTTTTAATAGCTGCAGAATCTGTAGTGATACCCTCATCCCATTCTTGATAATGGTGACTTGTGTCAAGTTTTGTTAGTCTTTCTAGAGATTTATCAATTTCATTGATTTTTCAAAGAGCCCAATTTGTTACACTGATTTTTTTCTATTTTCTTATTTTCAATTTCATTGACTTCTGCTCTTTATCATTCTTTTTTGCTTGCTTTGGGATTTTGTGACTCTACTTTCTTTAGGTAGGAACTTTAGATTATTATTTTGAGAGGTTTCTTCCTTTCTAATGTAAGCATTTAGTGCTATAAATTTCCCCAGCAGCACAGCTTTAGCTGCATCTGCATGATAAATCGTACATTCATTTCCATTTTCTTCTATATTTTCTTTTGAGACTTTGACCCGTGGATTTGTCAGAAACATAATGCTTAAATTTTTATACTTTTAGAACTTTTATCATCCTTCTGTTACTTTGGGTTTGTATCCTGACCATTTTGTCTATTATGTTAGAAGACTATAGACCCTACTTAAATCTTTTACTTCAGCAGGTAGTTGCCTAATTTAGGATTAGTATGCAGGGCCTGACCTACTTTTGTTGCCTGTAGTTTCAGTAGCATTTAATTTTCAGAACATTTTCTGTTTTGGGGGGTGTGTTTGGCTTATTTGGTGCTGTTGATATGACTTCGCTGGTGTTGCCTGAGGGATAGAAGGGATTTCCCCAAGCTGGAGAGGAGTCTCAGCCTGTGGGGATGGAGACTTCTCTAGACAGGTACTTGTTAGGGTTACATGCCCCTTATATGTGGGGATGGAGATCCTCTCCTACTTGTACACCCTACCCCTAAACTCATGTCGCTGAAGGATGGAGGGAAGTTGGAGGGAGGAAGGAAGCATCAGGCTCACATGTCAAAGAGAACTGGAGTTGGTGGGAGCAGCAGCCCTAGTGTTTCAGGTCAGGGCACAGAGCTACAGGCCCTTCGAGTAGAGAACACACTTTCCATGGCTACTGTTAGTGTGGCTCCCTAATGGGTCCCCTTGCGAGTAGTGATAGGCCCACCAGCTACTGTGGGAGGGACTCCTATTTGATCCAGGATTGGGGGAGGTTAGGATTTCCTGCCACTGGTGCTGCTCCTCTTACCACCTAGAATTCTCCTTTGGTTGCCTCTTGGGTTATTTCCAGGGGTTATGGTTGTACTTAAGGGGAGAGATGAATCTATAACCTTTTATCTGTACCAGAAATTCATTTTTCTGTAAATTTTGCACATTTCTTAAGTTCATTCTTTGACATTTCTTATAGTTTCGCAATTGAAAATGGCTTTTCTTCCATTATATTATTAATTGGGTTTTATTTCTGTGTAGCTAGGATGATGATAAATCTGAACCCAGACTCTTTATAGAATAATTTTGATGTAATAATTTTTCAGTGAATCCTCTTGGGTTATTTCCGAGTATTCTATTATATCACCTGGGAAATATTATAATTCTACCCTTTCCTTTACAGTTTTTATACCTTTTAATTCTTTCTCTTGATGTATTTATGTTCGTCTGCAGATTTAAACAGAGTTAAACAGAGTTGAAACAATACAGAGTTGTTTGAGAGTTAAACAATAATGGTTATAGTGATCATTTTGTTTCATTTAATGGGAGGATTTCTCATTTTCCCCTATGAAGCCCGATGCTGGATTTTTAGTTGAGATACCTTTTCATGTTAAGGAATTATTTATCTAATCCTATTTAATTGAGTATTTTAAATGAAGAATAGAAATCACATTTGATCATATGTCTCTCAGCATCTAGAGAGAAAGGCATATGATTTTGCTCTTTTTATATGGTTTATGGTTTATTAAATTTATTAATAGATTTGAAAATTCAGAACCCTCCTTGTATTGCTGCTTTAATAGCTAACATATTGAATACTTACTATGTGTCAGGCAATTTTCTAAGGATATATGCTAATCCGCTGATTTCATCCTCAAAACAATCCTATGATATAGATACTATCATTACCCTCACCTGATAGGTACAAATACTGTTAGAACTACTTTCCAGAAAAGGAAACTGAGGCACCTAGAAGTTAAATAATAGGCCTAAGCTCACATAGTTCATAAATGGTAAAGTTTTGAACTCCAAGAAGTTTTCGATCCAAGAGTTTTGCTATTGATCACATGCAGTATTGCATTACACCCCGTCACAGCACACTATTTTAATCTAACACTGGTTTCTCTATTTACTTCAGTGAAATTTGTATTTTGCGTCTGCCTAGAGCTGGCAGCCGAAGATGGGCTACTTTGTTGTGAACACTATTTTGAGTTAAAAGCAATTGAAATCCAGCAGATTCAGGAAAAGCTCTTGACCTCCCCTCCTCAACTAAGTGTATCAGTCCCAGGAAGAGTGTTGGTAGCAGAGATTCCTCTTTACCTAAGGAACTTACTGCATAATAGAGCACCTTGGCTTTCCAAAGCTCCCCTTCTCACCTTCCCCCTCAGGGTCTTCCTCCCCTTTGTATCCTCAGATCCCGCCGAAGCTTCCCAATGCCTGTCTTTGAAATCACATGTCTGTGTGGATTCCTCATACATTTGCTATTAAACTTGATTTTTGTCAGAGCACCTTCTCTGTGTTAGATGGGATGCTGCCTGGCAGCATTAAATAAATCACTAAATAAAAGCAATTAGATCTTCACATTGAAAAATAAAAAAATAAAAAATAAACTTGATTTTCTCCCGTTAATCTCTCTCATGTCAATTTGCTTCTTAGTACAGCCAGAAGAACCTTCAAGGGTAAAATAAATTCTTCCTCCCCCACACATGTGTGTCCTGTGTACGTGTGATAAACAAATCAGCCTTTGTTTTTAATGCTGTTCACTTCATAAAATAATTTGAAGGGTTTCCTCCTTTTCTAAGTTTCCCATCTTTTTAAAGAGTATTGTGGTTATTTATTCCACAAAGTTTTGGTAGAATTATACTGATTTTACATCATATGATTTCTAGAATTCCCTGGGGCTGAGATTCTTGTGGAAAGTTTTGACCACTTTCTCTATGACTTTGGTTCTTGTTGCTTTATGCTGATAACAAAGAAAAAGGGCAAATCTCAAATTTATAATTCCAGCTCCAGATGCAGGCTTGTGTAACTAGCCGCCTTCTTCTGACACTTCCATTTAGAGGTCTAGGGTCGTTCCAAAAAAAACACACAAATTAATGTACATCCCTCCTAGTAAATGGCACCCTCTCTACCCAGTTGCTCAGTCCGAAAGCCAGTGAGCCTGTCTGGAATCTTTTTTTTTCCCTCCTCCTTCCCAGCACTGAATCCATCAGCACATTTTTATGCAAAAGAGGGCAAAGATAACATCCTAGCAGCACTACAGGGTGTTAAGCAAAACAAAGTTATAAGGAGAAAATCTTCAAGAGTGCACACAATCTCCCAAACTCTCATTAACCTGTAGCTTTAGTTGTGCATAAGTGGGTTGGTTATACTGTGGGAATGGCACATTTATTTAAAAAAGAAGAAACAGGGACCATCTAAGTGATTATCTAGCAACAGGAGCTCCCAGGTGGAAAGAGCCCAGGTGGAAACAGCCATGTAGAGAGAAGGGCAGCAGGGAAAATTCGGCAGCTGGCGTCTGCGTCTTCTTCTACCCAAGTTCCTTAGAACTGCTCTGTCAGCTGTTTGCCAAGCTACTAACAGGAAAGAGAAAATGAGCCTGTGGGGCCATCTAGACTGGTGTCTCCTGACAAGCTTTGTCAGTTCTATCTTCAAAACACCACATGAATTTATACATTTCCTTCCACCTCCACTGAAACTACTTTTATCCAGAAAAATCTCTTGCTGTGCACTCTCCTTGTTTACTCTTGTTCTTTTCCAATCAATTCTCTACATAATAGCAAAGTTATCTTCTAAAAATGAAAACAAAAAATTAGAAAACTAAATAAAAATTAAAACCAGATGACACCCTTCCCCTAATTAAACTATCCAATAGATTCCCATTGCACTCAAAATAAAATCCACTTTCCTCATGGTGGCCTAAAAGGCCCCACCTGTCCGTACCACCCATGCCTTTAGGAAGGACCTCATCTTTTACTGCTAATCGCCTGCTACTCAAGCACCCATCCCCATGGAAGGTTTATTCCCACTTAGGATCTTCATACTTGCCATCCCTTCACTGTAGAGTGCTGTTCTCCAGATTCCCGCTTGTTCATTCCCCATCATTCAGGCCTCAAGGGAAATGAGCAGCTGTCCTCAGGGATTCCTTCCCTGACCACTTCATTTACCATAATGCCCACCAATGACATTCCCCATTAGCTGTTTTATGGTGGTTATAGCACTTACCACTATCTGAAACAAAATAATAAGGTTGAAAATAAGAGATGGGAAACTGTTTACCAGATAAAATACTAAATAGAAGGAAGCAAAAAGCACTAATAAAAACAAACAAGCTGTGAACAAAGGACCTGCCGTCACAGTTCATACTCAAGAACATATATGATTTTCAAAGTATGTATGTAATATATGTTATCTCAGTAAGGGATAAGTGTCTGAAGATAAAGCAGAAAAGGACGAAAAGCATAGTCATTCCTGGCAGCTAGAAGAGCAGATCTTTTAGGTCAGGTGGTCAGGAAAGGCCTGCAGTGACTTGAGCAGAAAAATGGAGGAAGGACTGAGCCATAAGAGAACCCAGGGGAAGAACACTCCAGGCTGAGATCAGAGCATGGGAAGAGCCCATGGAGGGTTAACTGGCATATGTGAGGAGCAACAAATAGCCAGTGCAGGTGGTTAATAACCAGGACAACTAAGGGGGGAAGTCACATCGTGGTCTTATAAGCTATGGTACAGACTCTGAGTTTTATTCAAAGAGAATGGGCAGTCATTGTGGGAACATCTGAGCAAGGGATTACTTGATTTGAATTATATATTAACATCTTTATTGTGGCTGCTAACTGCAAGGAAAAATCAACCCCCAGAGCCAAATGGGAAATAGGGAAAGACTAGTTAGGACCTTGCTGTAGCGCCATGTTATAGCAATGGCAGCTTGGAACAAGGTGTGCCTTTGAGTGAGGAGTGGGCCAGTTCAGCCCCACTGTGTTCAGCTGGGGCACATTCTACTTGAGATGTCAAGTGGACATCCATGTAGGGATAACGGGCAGACAATTGAACATACAACTTCACAGACTGGAAAACAGTATAGACTGGAGATTTAATTTGTGAGGCGTTTAAACTCAAAAGAATAAGTGATCATTAGGTTGCAAGGATAAACACAGAAATGGTCTGTAGCTGAATCTTGAGGTACTCCAACATCAAGATACTGAAGAAGATAGAGAGAGAGAGGACATGGCGGGGGGGGGGAGGGGAGGGGGGTACAAAATGAGAAGCACGAAAACTCTGGGCATTTTCTGGAAGCTACATGAAAACAGGTTTCCAAAAAAGAATTACTCATTTGGATCAACCACTGCCAATATGCCCAGTAGGGTTAGAATTGATCATTAGATTTGGCAAAATGGGGTGATAAGTCTCATTGAAAAAAATCTGCATTGGTAGAGTAATGGTGAACAAGCCTATTTAGTGTGGATTCAAGAGCTCAGAAAGAGTAATTGAAGACTATGGAATTTCTTTCAAAGGGTTTTGATGGGAAAGGGAGTAAATAAATGGGCCTGTAGCTGGAGAAGGACATGGGACCAAAGAAGATTGTTCTTGTTTTTTTATTCTTTTAGCACAAGGGGAATAAGAACAAAGAAGTCTGTAAACAAAAGTGATCTAGCACAAATCTGATCAATCAAAGGAGACAGGAGAGAACTGCTGAGCCAGGCCCTGAGTGAGGAAGAGGCGCCCAGCCAGGGGTGATGGAGCGCTCCCCAGGGTGAGGGTGTACTTGGCTCAGAAGCAAAGCACAGGCACACGTGGTGGGTGAATGTGGTGGTGGCGATGTTTACAAGGACTCTTCTAATTGCTTTTAATTCTTAATGAGATAGAAAATAAAGTCATCTACTGAAAACGAGGATACAGAAGAACCTCTGGAAGAACCTCTGGAAGTTGGAGGACAAGAGAGAAAGTGTGAAAGATCCCAAAAGGGGCGGGGAGGGGGGAGATACGTAGGGTAGGTAAGGAAATAGAGCAGGTTGCCCAGCAGCATCACTACCCCACTTACTCTTAATGTCATGAATTTTAAGTAGGACCAGTAAAGGGGTTCTGGTCACCATTTTTGATTTGTGTGGAGGTGGTTTCCCACACCACCAAGCAATTTTTCCAGTACCAGATGAGTGTCATGTAATTCTGACCCTGTGTACCTGGAGACAGCATCAGATCCCACAGGTGAAGGGTCCAGTCTGACAAGACTAACCCCACCTTCCTTCAGATGCCAGTTGCAAGCCCAGGCTGTCACTTGACTGGCTATAAATCAGAGGCTCCCGTGATCCCTTCTTTGGCTTAGATCAATTGGCTAGAGTGGCTCTCAAAACTCGGGCAATGAGTTTACTCACTAGGCTACAGATCTGTTATAAAGGATGTTAAAGGATACAAATCATCATCAGCCAGATGAAGAGACAATAGGGCAAGGTCCTGAGCAAAGGAGTTTCTATCCTTGTGAACTGTGTGTCCTGCGTCCCCAGCCTGGAAGCCCTCTGGACTCCATTCTTCTGAATTGTTATGAAGGTTTCATGACACAGGCACAACTGATTCCCTCATTAGCCATTGGTGATTGATTCAACCTCCTGTCCCTCTTTCTTCCCCAGAGGTATTGGGGATGGGACTGAAAGTTTCAATTCTCTAATCATGTGATTGGTTCCCCTGGCCTTGATTCAGAACCCTTGCCCCATCCTTCCGTATTGTCCAAAAGTCACCTCATTGCCAGAGACTCCGTTGTGGTTGAAGGAGCTCGTTATGATTAATAAGACCTTCATTTCACCCTCTGGCTCTGAATCCTGAGGACGAGACACCAGGTGATACTTCAATGTAGCAAAAGATGTTCCTATTGCTCTAATTGCTCAAGGAATTCCAAGGGTTTGGGGAGCAATGAGCCCAGCAGCCTGGAGGAAGACCAAATATATATATGAGGTATTTTTTGGTGATCTGATTGACCAAATGTTTTTTACAAATCACAATATCACAACTGGCCATCAGTGACACCAGCAAGACCCCAAGACCTGACCTTTACTGCCCACCCAGCCTGTACCCACCAACTTTTGTCCCACATTTCCTTCAGCTCTTCTTTCCAGCTGACCTGCTAACTCAGGCAAAAGACCCGATGGCCACAAGCATCCCTTGGTGGAAACCGTAACTACCCCTTCAGGCAGTAACAGCTTCCCTGAGGAGGAGCTCCCCCTGACCCCAGACCAGTGGGAGCTCAACCCTGACTTACACCTGAGCCGGACCCCTGATGGGACCCACAGTTACCTTTACTCCATTGTGATGCTAAAATCTCCACCCAAGCACAAGCCCATGAACATAACAAATTGGTCTGTTTCCTGAAGATGCATTTGTGACCTTATGCCCACCTCTACAAATTGTGACAAGGATCCCCTTTCTAAATATTTATCCTGGGGCTCCTGGGTGGCCCAGTCTGTTTAGCATCTGCCTTTGGCTCGGGTGGGATCCTGGGGTCCTGGGTTGGAGCAAGTCTGGTGCTCTCCTGCTCAGAGGGGAGCCTGCTTCTCCTTCTCCTCTGCCCCTCTCCCAGCTTGTGCTCTCTCAAACAAAAGTTCATGCTAACCCCAAATAAAAGGAACCCATGCACCCTTGCTTGGGGGGTGGGGTGGGGGTGGGGGTCATGGTTTTGAAAGTTATTCCTCAGGATCTCTTTATTTGCTTCAAATAAAGTTTCCTTTGTGTGACAACTCCACCTGGTGTGGTTTCTGTGTGTTACTCACCAAGGAGCAAACCCATGCTAATTAAGTTACAACAGTGACATTTTTCATCAGTGAAGTGCTCTGGGCAAGGAACATTTGGTTTAACCAAAGCTGGTATATTTGCCAGGTAAGACAGGGGCAAGTGAATTAAAGGTCAATGCAAGGCAATGATTGACCATGACAGGGGACGGAACCTCAGTAGGGTGGGGACAAAAGAGACACCAGCAGGAGCAGTAGCCCAGAATGACAGAAACACACGCAGATAGAGAGCGTAGGACTTTATAAATTGAGAAATTATTTGGATCAGGGTACCAGTGAGAATGAGTGGGAAAGATCAGCAATAAATCAATAGACCTTTAGAAAATATAATGGAAGCAGCCCGTTTCTAAATGAAACAAAATATAGCAAATACATGGGAATAGGAAATGTGCATTTTTTTTTTTTTGCATAGAAGATTTTAAAACCCTATGAGACACATAAAAAAAATTTTTTTTAATCTTACTTTGGATGGAAAGCCTCAGTGTTGTGAAGACTAAGGACGTTTATTCTCCTTAAATTTCTATGAATACAAATCAGAAATCAGTAAAATCGCCAACAATTGTAAAAAAACATGAGAATAACTAGAGAAATTCCAGAGAACAATGATGGGGGCAGGTGGGGGGGATTTGCATATGGTAGCAATCTGTAGTACTGATTTATATGGTGTTTTTATTATTCAATGTAGGACCTAGGGACAGAAACATTTTCCCTCTTCTAGGTTCTTTGGCTGATCTAATAATTGATATAAAATTGATATAAAACAAGTTAATGGAAAATCAAAGTTTAACAGCATATATACCTCCTATGTGCATGGGAGACAACCAGAAAAACTAAGTAACCCACCCCAAATAAACAAAGCCATCACCTTAAATACAAGCAAGAGACGAAGGAATCTGTTGGAGGTGGAGGGGGGATTCCTGGGAGGTGACCAGGGAAAGCACAGTAAACAAGGTTGTTGTGCAGATTTGGTAAGACTTTCCACAGATGGAGTCACCCCCATCTTCCTGTTCAGAGAGGGAGACACCCTTACTAATGGAGATTTCCCTTATAAATGCGAATGTCTCTTACAATTCTGCTCAGTTTTCAGAGCTTCACCCCTGTGTGCTGTTAAAAATAACTGGCTTAAAATAATCCCCATGCCAGAGAGACATATTTTGGAAAGGCAAACCCTGCTCTCCTTTCAATGGTGTTGAGACAATGCCTAAATTGGGGAATAATAAAAGGTATATCTGATTTGATTTCAAGAAATATTTCTACATTTGTTTCTTACAACCAATTAAATTCCAGATGAATCACATATTGAAGCATAAAAGGTACAAATGAAAATATGGATACTTCAGAAAAAATAATCTTGTAGTTCGGAAGGCCCTGATGCGCACATAAATACAATACTAATAAAATTTCAGACCCATAAACTCAGTAAAAGTGATAAATGGAAGCAAGCAATCTGCAACATGTATGATAGAAGGCATATTTCCCTATTATAGAACTCATTACAAGAAAATGACAATACAAAAAATGAGCAAGATATGTAAAGGGACAGTCACAGCAAAGGAAGTGCAAATGACTAACAAGCATATGAAAGGATACTCAGCCTCTTTCTTAATTAGAGAAATAAAAATTCAAAAATTAATAGAGC
This sequence comes from Vulpes lagopus, assembly GCF_018345385.1. Lineage (NCBI taxonomy): Eukaryota > Metazoa > Chordata > Mammalia > Carnivora > Canidae > Vulpes > Vulpes lagopus. Next base: position 26,592,192 of record NC_054834.1, read on the forward strand.
CTCTTTACCTGTCAGCTCGCCGAACACCAAAATAATTGGTCAAAGCCTGTGGTTGGTGCAAGTGTGACTAAGGAAGAGTTCTCAGTTATGCCATATGGATGCATACATCCGATTTTGGCTTCAGTTTAGCGATAGTTATTAAGTTCTTAAATGCACCAGGAATTTCACCTTCAGGAACATATCCTACAGATACCCTCACGGGAGCGCACAATTATACAGGAAGAGTGATTCTCTGGAATACTCCTGAAAAAATGTCAAAACCCGCAAAGCTTGACTATGCGCTGATACAGGATGGGTTAAGTAAATTACGTTGTATCCTTATTCTACAATGTGCAGCTGTTCAAATGAATGCATAGATCTTCACATGCTGATCTGTCAAGACATCTCAAGTGTATTGTTACATGAAAAAGTTTATAACCGTACACAGGATATAGTCCATTTGGATTACAAAAACACATGCTCAGGTATATGCCTAGAACATTTCTAAATTCTATTTAGTAGGTTTGGTTTTTGATGCAGCAGAGGTGAGCAATTTAGAAGCAACTTTCTATGTATATTAGATGAGCAAATGTGCAAATATATTGAAAATATGAACCAGCTTTCTTACTGCCGTAGACAGGACCCATAAATACGGGAAGGGGCAAGAGCAGCGTACCTGTGGGATAGCCTGAGGTGCAGATACCATTATGAAATCATGGATTTTAAGATGTAGATGTGAAGGCAGACACCGAGACACACACCACTTTCTAGTTTTTTCACGGCGAGAGTCTAAAAGGAATTGCATGGCGATGGCAGTAGGTACACCTACCACCCAGATCTCACTTTCTACTACAATCCTCCACTGAGAGGTAGTAGAGCTCCCTGCAGAAATGGCTGATTCCAGGGCCAACGCTGGCGAAATACAAGACAAACCTGGACCATCTTGTTGGGCTGGTGTATAAGGAGGTTATTAATGAATAACGGAGACAGGTCAGAGGAACAGAGCAGCCAGACGAAGGCAGTCCCCGCTGCCCAATTCTGTGATGATCTGGACGTCAAGATAATGTTATAGCATCTGCCATTATCTAGTAGCACCTACACTATCTAAATCTGGTTGTATCTAAATAGAGGCCTTCCTTATATAGAACGCCAATCTAGAGCGGGGAAAAATGGAGTTAGAAACTCATCAGTGGAGCCTAAAACTCCAGGGTGAGAGTCTGAGGAGGAACAGGATATCACTCTCACTAAGTCACCGTAAAGAAAGAGAAAACACTCTTCACAACAGAGAAGTCTGGTGGGCACCACCGTGGAGAAGACGTTATAGTGATGTGGGAACCAAAGGCAGAAGAAAAATTATTGTATTTCCTTACTACTTACAGCCCATTGACAAGTCCTTGAGGCAGGAAAAGTGACCTTCCTGGAGGGACTCATCTGCTTGGATGCTGTTGCTTAGCTAAGGGCAAAAGGCGATCATAGCCTGAGCCCTGGGATCCTGTAAGTCTACTTTAACATACGAAAATTCCTTTGGAAAGAAACTTTCTCAACCTTCCCTCCAAGATACACGTTGGCAGTCATCCCCGGAGTATATGACCCCCCATCCGAAGGGTGTCACTGAGTAAGGGACAGGCGGGGCTAGGGAGGGAGAGAGGGAGAGATGGGTAGGGGCTACATGACCAGGCTCACAGAAATCCCAGGAATGCTGAGCTGCCCTGGGTGTCGGGGGTGGGGGTGGGGGGGAAGTGTCTCTCTATGGCAGTCACCTGTGACCAACGAAGAATGACCCAACCCCAAAGAAGCAGCCATTAAAGATGGTATGACCAGTCCTCAGTCAAAACCAAGACGCCACCAGAATGGTAAGGCCACAAGCTCCCCAGTCAGTCCTAAATAAAAGACTGTGGGTGGAAAAAAAAAAAAGACTGTGGGTGGGGGCCCACATTCCCGTCGGGACCCCTCTCACTCCTGAGAACTCTCTCTGTATCCCCGCTTCGTAAAACTCTATCGCTTCGCTCACTCTCCTTGGTCCGCGAGATTCATTCTTCAACCCTGCGAGACAAGACTCTCGCTCTCCTCTTCAATGGGTCACGTCGCTAATATTGGGACACACTGACATCTTGTGTCTCCCCGCAGGGCACACTGAGAATGATACAGCATCACTTGTGTGACATTCTTGTTAAAAACTCAATCTGAATTTAATCGCAAAAGGAGATTAAACCGAAGGATGAAGACAGACGAGAAAGAATTGAAAAGGAATCGGCGACAAATGTGAGGGAAAAACTAGGATTTCTAGCGCTCCTCAGGTGGACCCAAACTAAGACATCTTACAGACATACTTGGCCTGTGGTTTGTAAGAGTATCGAGGTGGAGAAACAGATGAAACGGAGGAATCGTTTCAGATGAAAAGGCTCGGACAACACAGGATAATGAAAAGCGATGGGTAATCTTGGCTGGGACCCTAGGCTGCGAAGCTTACACGATACAAAACATGGGAGCAATTTTTGTGCTAATTCTCAAGACTTAGAGAAGTCTTTAAAAAGCATCTTAAAAAAAAGTGACAAAATTATTTTCTTTGAAGACATCTCTGCAGAGAAGGGTTCGCTCAGGAGGCCGTGGGTTGCTCAAGCCCCGCGTCCTCCGTAGCCAGGCTCAGCTCTCGGACTGGCTCTTGGCCAGCTCCCGGGAGAGGGTTCCGAGCCCCTGAATTATTCTGTTTGATAAACGTCTTGTATGTTGAGGACTTGAGCCAACGATACCTGTCTGACCAGATCATTTATATTGACAACGTGATCTACAGTGAACCTGCTTTTGCCCCAAGGACCGGAGCCAGAGCACCGCAGCTGAGTGAGGCAGGCGTTGCAGGGCCGTGGGAGTGACCCCCAACAAGACCCCTGAGATCCCCTGGGGGACACCACCCTGCACTTGCTGCCGTGCACTGGCCCTGGATGTTCACACATGTCCCCGTGACCCCACCGGGAAAGGACACTTGGAAGCTGAAACGGGGTTTCTCCTGGACTTTTCGCCCCTGGCTCCTCCTCCTTCACTGACTTGCATCGGCACCTCGCCACTGCAGTAGATCCTAACCACGACCACAGCCATTTTTCTGCATCCGGGAAGTCCTTCCTGGACAATCGCCTAGTTTGATGGCGATCTTGAGGACCTCCAACAAAAGATTAAAGATGTTTCAGGATATGGAGAGACAGCCTGAATCAATCCATCCCCCTCGCGATGTTTGGATTTAGCCCAGTTCCAAACTTGACCTAAAATGTGATGAAGAAGCAAGGGTCCAACTACCTAGAAAGGAGGAGGAACTGATCTCTCTGATAAAGAAGATCATAAAGTTTTCACTGCTAAGACAGTGTGACCTTGTCCCAGGGAGTCAAACTGACCAACGGAGAAGAAAAGAGTTCCTTGGCTGACCCGTGTGTGCGCACGACAGGGAGGGATGGCAGATCGAATCAGAGGCCAGTGGAGAAAGGAGGCTCTCCAAACAAAAGTGCCAGGGTGATTGGTTGTCCATTTAAAAATAGAAAAATGCATTTAGACGTCTGTCTTAGCACGTATACGGCAATCAGGCTTAAATATGAGCAGGATGCTAATATGCTCAGAAGAGAGTCAGATCGTTGCAACGTGAAGGTAAAAACGCAAGGAAGATGCAGAGAGCGTGAACGACGGAAGACGAGAATGATACACTTGACTACATTATGATCATTCTGTTCAGTAGAAAGCAGTTAAGAAAATGAAAAAACAGGGGCGCCTGGGTGGCTCGGTCGTGATCCTGGGGTCTGGGGATCCAGTGCCGTGTAGGGCTCCCTGCCCAGTGCTGGGAGCCTGGCTCTCCCTGTTGCCCCCACCCCTGCTCATGCTCCCTTCTCCTCTACTAAATACAATCTTTTTTTTTCTTAAAGATTGTATTTTTTTATTCATGAGACACAGAGAGAGAGGCAGAGACACAGGCAGAGGGAGAAGCAGGGAGCCCGATGCCGGGGTCATGCCCTGAGCCGAAGGCAGCCGCTCAACCGCCGAGCCACCCAGGCATCCCACTAATAAATAAAATTTAAAAAGAAAAGAAAAGAAAGGAAAAGAAAAACCATCAAATGGCAGCGAATATTCCTATATTAAAGGGGTGGCACCCAGAGCTAAGAACCCGTCATGACAGAGCAAAGAAGACACGACCCAGTAGGAAAGGGGGCAGTGACAGGAACGAGGGTTCTAGGCCAGACCAATATTCACAGCTAAGAAACCTGGAAGAGACGCTCACCCCATGAAGACTCGGGAAGCTCCCTCACCCCCACCCCTGGCAGCGACAGGTGCGCCGGGGACCCGGCTGTCCGCAGAGTGTGCCCGCACCGCCAGCCACCTAGTGCATCTGGCTGTCGAGGTCCTGCCACGGGCCATGTGTCCCTCCTGCCATGAGCTAGGGCCTCTCCTGAAGGGGAGACACCTTCGCTCGAGGGGGCGTGCGTGGAAATCCCGGGAACACGACACGTTAGAAGAACACGGATCTGGAAACTGGAAACCACCACAGTACCACGCCCTGGCCCGGGGCACGAGCTCGTGGACCATTCCTAAGCAGCCGGGTGCTAAACCGCAGCAGCCTCAGCATCTTGGAAACGCGACACTGAAGCTTTTCAAAGCGAATTCCAGTGAACTGTGTCCTATGGCATATGTTTTCCCAGAGCTCAGAAGTGGCTATAGACAAACAACACGTTGCGTGAATGGACCTACGAAATCCAAGTCTGAAATCAGACCAAAAGCGACATGAGATTGGAAAAGCACAGGCCAGGGAGGGGCAGGCGGGGACAGCCGCTAGAGGCGAGCCAGGAGCTCCCAGATGTTTATGTTGTTCCGCTTCACAACTTGCATGACTTCATTTATTTATTTTTTTTTAGATTTTATTTATTTATTCATGAGAGCCAGAGAGAGAGAGAGAGGCAGAAACACAGGCAGAGGGAGAAGCAGGCTCCATGCAGGGAGCCCGCCGCGGAACTCGATCCCAGGTCTCCAGGGTCACGCCTGGGCCGAAGGCGGCGCTGAACCACTGAGCCACCCGCACTGCCCAACTCGCATGATTTTAAATGCGGTGTTGAGTATCTAAAAAGATAAAGATCTTAAAAAAAAGATCACAGCGTGCCGGGGCCGCACGAGGCCACGCGACCCCTCACGGGCTCCTCGCCACGCGGCCTCGGTCCAACAGCTGAGGCGGAGCTTCACGAGTCGTGCCAAGACTGAGGCCCCGTCTGTGCCTCGCGGTCGTCGCCCAGCACCTGAACGCATCGTGTCCCTTCCCATGTTGGTGCCGCCCCAGGTTGCCAAGGTGGGATTCGGTGGGGATGGGAGACCTCCCGCCTGGGGAGACATGCACGTCCCCCCTCGTGCTCCAGGAATCCCCGGCACACAAGCATTTCACACAGGACGTTAGGGTCCTGCAAACCCTGAAGTAGGAACGTCCGAAATCAGCCTGGTTTTAACCTCGTCTCCCTCTGAGTCTGGCCCGTCTCAGGCCGCCGGCTAAGTGGCTGGGGCAGACTGCTTGGGCACCAAGGGACGTCCCACCTGCCTCCCTGCCTGCGCAGCACCCCCGCCCTGGAGACCCAGCAGGCTTGGTGCGGCCCATGCGGGGGCCAAGTCCCCGGCCCGGTCACAGGGGATCACGCAGCTTCTGTCCCACTTGCCCCCCACGGCCTGCCCTTGGAGCCAGAGCGCCGGGCAGGGAGGCAAGCCCAGGCCACCTGTGGGGACCAGGTGGCAGCATTTCAGGCACTTGCTTGGCATCACAGACGGGCTCGAGGGTGAGCCCCAGCCAGGCCACAGCTACAGGGCACTGGTCCCCGCAAGGCCCGTCCCCGCCGCCCGCCGCCCTGAGCCCGGAGCTCTGTGCTGTGCCGCCGACCTGCACGCTGGACGGCCGAGCTCAGCACAGGCCCTGGCAGACGTGGCCGAGGGCACCTGCCCCGGGCCAGGCCTCAGCCTCCCTGGAGCTGGCGCGGCCACCCCTCGAGACACCTGCTGGCCTCCAGCTGCTCAGCAGAGCCCTAACCGCGGCCCTTCCCCCTATCTCGGTGATTCATAAACTCAGGATTTGGCCGGATTTCTTTTTTCACCCCTTGAAAGGTAAAAGGACACCTTCTCTACTGGAAAGTTAGGGTTACTAGAGCACACTCGTCTAATGCGGCCTAATTTGGGGGCCGGGGAGCTCAGACTGCCCAGGAAGCTCCCCCTGCCCTGAAGGTGTGTTGGCAAAGGTGCCCTGCTGGTCTCTGGCCCAAGAGGCATGATGGTGGCTTCCATTTAGGGGAGGGAGGCCCCCCTCATGCCTCAAATCGATTTGTGTCTCCGGTGACTCCCAGGGTGACAATTTCTCCGTTCTCACTAGAGGGAAGGAGAAACCAGCAAGGCAACCCAGAAGCGAGAGACCACCTAATTCAAGCCAATCCTACTTGGACGCCGAACCAGCAAACGCTGTAACGCAAATGAAGAGACCATTTGGCTACAAAAAAACAAGAGGAGAGGGTGAGATGCCAGCTTCATCGATGACAATTCAATGAAAAATTTTGAGTTTCTTTTTTTTTTAATAATACATACAATTTTTTAAATTTTTTTTAAATTTATTTATTTATGATAGTCACAGAGAGAGAGAGAGAGAGACAGAGAGAGAGGCAGAGACAGGCAGAGGGAGAAGCAGGCTCCATGCACCGGGAGCCCGACATGGGATTCGATCCTGGGTCTCCAGGTCGCGCCCTGGGCCAAAGGCAGGCGCCAAACCGCTGCGCCACCCAGGGATCCCAAATTTTGAGTTTCCTACAAAATTCTAGTTTGGCTCATCTTTCCTCTTAGGTCTCTGATACAGATAGGGATACAGGCAAATGGTAACCAACATTTTTTTTTTGTATTTGCTATAAACTCCACGTTATACTTTTCTAAATTTAAAAAATGACCACAAGTTCAGTAGAGAAGGAAGTGGGAATAGAGAAAAAAAAAAAAAAACAAAAACCTAGGGATGTTTTTCAGGTTTGTCAAGATATGAATATAGGCACTTCCTTTCTGCCGACTGTTGAAAAATTAACTTGGAAGGACTGACAAGGGTCTGTAGGTTAGATGGGTTAAGCACAGAGGCCACAGGCTGGGCAGCTCTGATGTCGCCACCGGGCCTACATAAAGGAACCAAAATCTTTTTTTTTAATATTATATTTATTTATTCATGAAAGACACACAGAGAGAGAGGCAGAGACACAGGCAGAGGGAGAAGCAGGCTCCATGCAGGGAGCCCGATGTGGGACTGGATCCCAGGTCCCCAGGATCACCAGGGCTGCCCAGGAACCAAAATCTAAGCCTGTAAATGCCTCAAGGTCATGAAATCAAGACACTAAGGAGAACCAATCACAAAGAGCCAAGTAGGCTTGACTCTACAGCCAGTTGCTCTTCCCTCACTTTGCTTCCACATTTTCTCTAAAAGCATCTCTGCGAGCTCCTGCTGGGAGAGCACTCCTAACCACTTCCGTTTGGGGCTGCTGGACTGGATTTTTGCTCACATAAACCTAACATTTTTAATATGTCTCAGTTTTTTTTTTTTTTTTTAAGATTTTATTTATTCGAGAGAGAGAGAGAGAGGCAGAGACACAGGCAGAGGGAGAAGCAGGCTCCCTGCAGGGAGCCAGACATGGGACTGGATCCCGGGACTCCAGGGTCACGCCCTGGGCCAAAGGTGGCGGCGCTAAACCGCTGAGCCACCGAGATGCCCACATCTCAGTTTTAGTTTTGTTTTTTTTATTTTATTTTTTTTTTAATTTTTTATTTATTTATGATAGTCACAGAGAGAGAGAGAGAGGCAGAGACACAGGCGGAGGGAGAAGCAGGCTCCATGCACTGGGAGCCTGATGTGGGATTCGATCCCGGGTCTCCAGGATCACGCCCTGGGCCAAAGGCAGGCGCCAAACCGCTGCGCCACCCAGGGATCCCTCAGTTTTAGTTTTGTAACATTAAACAAAAAGTAGTGAGAATAAGATACTGTCAAGGAAAAGAAGTGCATGGGGTCGGGGCCGGGAGGCCAGCGTGGCGATGGCGCAGCCTGGTGGTCCCTGAGGGAGAAATCCCAGCTCATGCAGTGGTCTCCGGGCCGTCTAGAGAGGTCTACTGAGCTTTGCTTTTCCACTTCTGAATCCCACGGGACAGAAACGATAGCCAGATTTGACTGCTTAAGTTTAAGAAATAATTGAAACAAAACAAAACAACAAAAAAAACCCCTCACCACACCCCAGCTTCTGACACTGAGCAGGGTCCTTGACGACTGGGAAAACCGCACGGGTCCCTGGAATCCAAGCAGTGGCTCTTAGCTAGAGCTCACTTGGGCTTTGTAACCATGGTTTTATCAAGGCCCCACTGTATAAAAATAGAATATTTATTTAAAAAATAAAACCTGACAAATAAGCCGCTGCTGTTCCTACGTGCAGGGAAAGTGCTGTGCGGTTCCCAAAGCGCAGGCCCAGGCAACATGGGAAACGAGCCCCACACATAACGAGGTCCCCCGGCACCGGCTGTCGGCTTCCTGCAGCCCTGGGTGCTCAGGGAAGGGCACCCAGAAACCTCGAGAGAGGGTTTTCAGAGAACTTTCCCTGAGTGTTAAAAGCTCGTCCTCGAGCTGGAGGGAACGTCTACTGTCCCAGGAGTCCCCCGTAACTTTCCTACTAACCTCCGTCCCCGGACTGGCCCTGGGGCAGGTGCAAGGATCACATACATCCAGGTGCCTTTTCTCCACGACCATGATTAGGGAATACTTGTCACCCAGGGGCCACGTCTCTGGCCTCTCCTCCCATTTATCTGTGGACCCACAGATTGGCGGGAGGAAAAGTAAGCGAGCTTTCAAAGAGGACTTCAAGGGTTTACAAAGGGTCACGGGAGGAACCACAACACATATATATGGGTTTTAAGGTTGTTACAGGGCTGAGCTGAGAAGGGTTTCGGTGTCTAGAAATATTTGTTTTCCTCCTGGATGTGGCGTTTCCAAAGATGCCCTGCCAACCCTAAGGAATCAGGACTCCCCGGGACTGAAGGGCATCTTGACTACTAGGAAGTGGGGCCCCGGCACTGCTGAGCTGTGATTTCTGGGCCCCGTTCCCTGAACCAGTCTCCGGCGGCCCGAGCCACTGCCGACGAAGCTTCACGGAGCAGCTTTACAGTCGGCCGCTGCACACGGCGTGCGCCTCGACGCCAAACCACCCTCCTCCTATAGAAATGGTCCCTGAGACCCCACGTAAGTTTTTGGGGTTTTGTTTTTGTTTTTTCAACGTCACAGCATTTTCTTCCATAACGTACTCTCAGGAGCAGAGGCATTAGCTGTGCCGCTCCCTTACACCCTCCCACAGATTCCCTTTACTAAAAGTGGCATATTTCTGAAAAGCAGACTAATTTTAAAAGCGCTCAAAACGCTGACCTCTGCTACTTACCCCCTAGTACGCCATCCCGCAGTGGGGGTGACCTGCTTTACTTCCAGGCGAAATGGATCATTTAGGCAACACCGTTGTTTCTATTATTGAATTTATTATTATTATTATTTTTTGTAGCTCACCTGTTTACACGATGATGGGGTGGTTGGTAGTCGGGCAAAGGCTGTCAGAAGAACCGCACCACATACGGTGTGTTTTCTGCCCAGACGTTAATAGTGTCCTGCTTTCTTCTAGGGCCATAATTTCAAGGTTAGATTTCAGCCCCATCCTGCGGCAGTTCGCTGCTGTCAGGTGCACAGATAGACAAGGACACGGGGTCTAAAGACACTCAGTCCTCCTCTTTAGGGCAAATCTCGCTGTGGCGCCCCACGCTCTGCTTCCTAACGGCTGTTTACTGGGCAGAGCACATGACCCATAAGGACCCAGGCCCAGACCCCGGGCCCCACATGGAGCACGCCACAGTCGCAGAACAACGGGACCTGGCCCTGGCGCACATGGTTCAGGGGTGCAGCTTTGGGCCATGGGGGCAACAACGGGAACAGGATTGCAGGACTCGGCTTCAAGCCCTTTTTATTTTTGCCCCCAGGTGATTCCGGGCCAGTTACTGCATCCGAAGACCACCAGGTATCCTCGTTGGCCCTGCTCCACCCGACGACAACGACGTTAAGTGCATACGAACGCACTGGGGTCACCGACATGCACAAGGCGCCGTCGACACTCTCGACACTCAAGAGCCACCGGGCTGCTCTGTGCCACCGACCTGTGCGAGGATGAGCGTGAGGATGCCAGGTGCCCAGAGGTTGGGTGGGGGCGGCCAGACGATTCTAGAGGGCATCGTGGGCTTTGGGCGGCTCTGAACACTGACCGGTATTTCGGAAGAGGCTGGAGACTGAGGGGAGCGGGACCAGCAGAACTGGAAGGGGAATGCAGTATGGGTGCTGCACCCCAACCCTAGCTGCTCAGGAGCCAGCCGGTGGCCGCAGACCCTAGAGCTCCCCGCGCCCCGGCCCCACACACGACCGAACCTCGACGTAATCAACAATTTTCTGAATTTAATGGAAACACTTAAAACTTCGGTATCCTGTTCATATGAACGACTCGACAACGGCGTCATCACTACAGTCGTAGGAAGATGCGGGGCTTGGGCTGGAGACGGCGATTCCTCACCCAGGACAGGTCAGCCCCCGAGGGGAGGTGCTTACTGCCCTCGACTCGAAACGCCACGTCCTTTCTCTTAGTGAGAAAACAGTGTTTCCACTCTCTACGCCCCAAAGAAATGAACATGATGCGAATTTAGATAAACGGAGACCCGGGCAGATGGACCACAAAAGCTTGGCCAGCCTCGCCGAGAGAAATCACCCGTCTAGGTTCCTCGGGTGATTTGTTTTTCTTCCTTTCTTTCTTAGATACTACCTACGACTTAATGGAGGGAAAGAATCACACTTTGGTGAGCGAGTTCACTTTCCAGGGCTTCTCGAGCTTCGGCGAGCACCAGCTCACCCTGTTCGTCGTGTTCCTTGCGCTCTACACCTTCACCCTGGCTGGCAACGTTGTCATCGTGACCGTCATTAGTGTTGACCACCGCCTCCACACACCCATGTACTTCTTCCTGAGCACACTCTCTGTTTCAGAGACCGTGTACACCCTCGTCATTATACCCAAGATGCTCTGTAACCTCCTAGGCCTGAGTCAGCCCATCTCCTTGGCGGGCTGTGCCACCCAAATGTTCTTCTTCATCACCTTGGCCATCAACAACTGCTTCCTGCTCACGGCCATGGGCTACGACCGCTACGTGGCCATCTGCAACCCCTTGAGGTATGCGGTCATCATGAGCAAGGGAATATGCATCCAGTTGGTTGGGGGAGCCTGCAGCATTGGCCTGATCGTAGCCATGACACAGGTGCTGGCTGTGTTCAGGCTGCCCTTCTGTGCCACGAGGGTGGCCCACTTCTTCTGTGACATCCGCCCCGTGATGAAGCTCTCCTGCATTGACACCACAGCCAATGAGATCCTGACTCTGATCATCAGTGTGCTGGTGATCCTGGTGCCCATGGGGCTGGTCTTCATCTCCTACGTCCTCATCATCTCCACCATCCTCAAGATCCCCTCTGCCCAGGGCCGGAAGAAGGCCTTTGCCACCTGCGCCTCCCACCTCACCGTGGTCATCATCCACTATGGCTGTGCCTCCATCGCCTACCTCAAGCCCAAGTCGGAGAACTCCAGGGATGAGGACCAGCTGATCTCGGTGACCTACACGGTCATCACCCCGCTGCTGAACCCGGTAGTGTACACCCTGAGGAACAAGGAGGTCAAGGATGCTCTGCTCCGGGCCACTGGCAGGAAGCTTTCCTGATCAGATAGACCCGCTTCGTTGAGGGTCCTATAAGATTCTCTAGAGCAGGAAAGCAGAGCAGTGCCCACAGTCCCTAGGGTTAAAATTCTGGAGCCTACTAAGCAGTGGGTGGCTGAGAGGAGAACAAAAGCACTACAGAGTCAGCCCCTGGAGAAAGGGACACATTTTCCCCAGGGCACAAGCAAGCCTGCACCTCACACGCAAACCGGATGGTGGTGGGCACTGCACCATGTGCATGGGATGAGATCAGGACAGAGGCTGGATTAGCCAGGGCAGGCTGCTCCGGGACAGGGCTAACATTTTAAATGCATTCTGTAACACTAGTTTTGGACACGGGGTTTCCCCACGCCCACTTACACAGGTTTAAGTCGTAGCGGAAGTACTTCCCTTGTGGGCAATTCAAGCTCCCTGCATCCTAGACACCATAGTAAATGGATATCAGAGATCAGAGCATCTACCAATCCAGTAGGCTTAAATTCTGGATCTTTTCCCCTTTAGCTCCAGGTTGGCAATAGGGGAAAAAGGAAACCTGTTTCCAGGATCATGTCAGAGAAACATTTTCAGAAAGTGACTAAAATCCCTCCATGATCTAGTTAAAGCTGTAGTGGCAAATACATCACACTGGCATTTATGAGACCATACAGGAGACGCGTGGTGATACAATCTGTGAGTGACTCGCCCATCAGGGAGAGATGGGCTTGCCTCGGGAGGGGCTTTCGTGGGGCGGAAAGAAGCAACAAGAGCAGGGGAGTAAAGGAAAGAGTCCACAGCAGGGATGAGTGGGAGAGGGTCAGGAGGGTGTACGTGGTAAGGACAACGTAGTCGTCCATAACTTAGAGACAACCAAAGTGATTCTAGTCATCCATCCTCCCTACCATGACTTAAGACCCACCAGGCCCTGAATTAACGGGACATGTTTCGCTGGCCATCTCCACTTCCAGGACCCCTGCCCTCAGCGTGTCCTCCACTCCACACTGCCTTCCACCCCAACCACACCTAGTGACTGGTCCCTTCCCCTTTCCCATCCTCAGGCCCTTCTACTGCTACGGCCCCTGGATGGAAGCCTCTCACTGTGACTCATTTTGAAACCCCAAACCAAAGCCACTCTCCTATGAGCCTTCTGATGAAGGAATCAGTCCACCCACTTCCTCCACCCCGCTACCTCCCACTCGTGCATTCACACGACACTACAGCGAACTTCCCCTTGGGGTCTTCACGGACACACATGTGAACTGGGCAGTGCTGCGGGGCTTTAGTGCAGAGCGGCACCTGCTGGGTCACGTCTCACTTGTACCCGGAGATATGGTCCTCACAGGCTGTGCTCTCCTTGAGGTTCATTTAAAAAGTAGGGCTGTGTCTAAGTATCTCTGAAGTAGCTCATTATGGTTCACTCTTACATAGATTCAACTACGAGCTTTATTTTTTAAGAGATTTATGGTGAAATCCAAGAGAACCCAAAATAAAGGTACCCTGCACTTTTACTAAGTAAATAAAAATTTTATTTTAGACTAGTTACCAAAACGTGCCTTTGTCCGTTTGACCTTCTCAAAAGAAAATCTGCATCTTCCAACTTAGCTATGTCAAAAGTCAGGTAGTGCTTTTTGGAGGTTGGCTGAGTGATGGGAATGGAACATAAGTAGTGGAAGAAAAAGACTCCATCTGGGTCCTGCCGAACTTCTTACCATCTACATTTGGATGAATTATTTAGCTTCCCTAAGACACAGTTTCCTTATCTATAAAACATACCCAAAGTTTGTGACAGACACGTGAGACAAGAAACGTGAAAATCCTTTGCAAACGATGAAACAAATTCTTTAGATTTCTATTAGAGTAAGAACAAAGCAACGTCATCTCCATAAACTTCCAGTCATATCTAACAAACCCAGAGTCCAACCCCATCCACCTGAGGCAGCCACTGCCCTCAGAGATTTTCAGGCTGCTCTTCCGGCTTCCAGCCATCCCTCCGGTTTCTACACGTGGCTCGGGGTCTCTTTCCTTGGATGGTCTGGAGGGTCAGGATGGCAAGGTGGCTTCTGGAGGATCCTCCAGGCACAGTGTGGTCACGAATCTGAAACAGTGCCTCGAGGAGCACCAGGTGCCAGAAAGCGGGTGCTGTAGTTGGCTTCCCCAGGCCCAGGCCACCACCCTTCGCTTCTCAACTGCTTTCTTTCCTTAAGAGCATAAAATCATAAGATGCTTGAGTTTAAGACACACTTTTACTCCTCCCCAGCTGCGGATCTCTAAGGAAGTGACTGAGTCTTTCCTGTTCTACGAAATGGGGTTTACCAACGTCTCCTCTGTCTTTCCCATTTGGCTGTCGTAAGAATCAACTACACTGAAGACAGTAGAAATTGTTGCGGTAACCACAAAAAAGTGTTAAGATAGCATATTATCATCATGATCTCTAGATTCTTACCTCTCCAGTTTCTCCTGACCATTTTTATATTATTTCGCCAATTGTTGACTCCTACCTTTCTCCCACAGTTGCTTGTGCTCTATGGCTATTGCACTAAGGTCACATAGGCACGGTGCCTTGCAAAAAAAAAAAAAAAAAATCCCCATGCCTCGCATCACTGTATCTTTTATTAGCAATTCCAGCACTTACTGCCTACCCTCCTGCTCAATAACAAGCACCTGCCCTCTTTCTAGTACCGTGATTTCAAATTCTTCACCATGACCACAGCCCTCAGTAAGGAATGCATGGTCTAACGTAACGCAGTGTGCATGCATACATCTACAAGCTGAAAGAGTTCACAGAATACTATTTATCCTTACTACTTGCAATGCATTCTGATGCTTTTCATTCTAGTCTGTTCTAGTTTGGTTTGTTTTTGGTTTTTTATTTATCAGAGAAAGAGAACGCACACAGGGGGAGCAGCAGGAGCAGAGACGTAGGGTGAAGGAATCCCAACCAGACTCCACGCCAAGCACCCGACATGGGGCTCGATCCCAGGACCCTGAGATTTCGACCTGAGCCAAAACCAAGAGTCAGATGCTCAACCGACTGAGCCACCCAGGAGCCCCCAGTCTCTTCTGTTCTAATTCATTTTAGTCAAATGATGTTAATGAACAGAGGTGCAGATACAACATATGTTGGCCAAATACTCAACAGCTGAAAGTTCAAGTACTCAACTGAGGCTAATGCTGAAGCCCAATACCATCAGACTAGGTTTCTGGGCTACTGAAATAAAAATCTTACTGATATTGAACATCCGGTATTCGTATTTAAACACCGGACATTCCAAGGAGGAATACTTACTCTTCACTATAGATGCTGGGTTGTTGCCGTGGTCACACACCTGGGATACCAGGTGGGTGTGCTCACTCCTCACGTGAGACACAGAGACTGGCAGAGAACAAAATCATCTTGAGGGATACATCTCACTTTTCTCTAACACTTTCTTCTATTCATATTCTTCATTAAATATGGATTAAAAATAATTTATCCTGAAGATGGTCATCGATGAGCATGGTGGCAAAATTAAAATCAAGCCGTAAATTAAGGACTTAAATAGAATTAAAAAGCTAAAACTATAGGGCTTCACAATTGTTTTATTTAAAATCATGATTACAGGCAGCCCGGGTGGCTCAGTGGTTTATCGCCGCCTTCGGCCTGGGGTGTGATCCTGGGAACCCAGGATAGAGTCCCATGTCATGCTTCCCTTTAAAAAAAAAAAATAATTTATTTATTCATGAGAGATAGAAAGAGAGAGAGGCAGAGACACAGGCAGAGGGAGACGCAGGCTCCATGCAGGGAGCCCGACGGGGGATTTGACGTGGGATTTGAACCACCCAGGCTGCCCCCATGTCATGCTTCCTGCATGGAGCCTGCGTCTCCCTCTGCCTATGTCTCTGCCTTTCTCATGAATAAATAAATAAAATATAAAATAAAATCATGAATACAGAACACCAGATAATTTTACAAAGACTAGAATTCTAACACCTAATTTCCATCATTCTGCTTTGTATATTTAAATTTTCTAAGTATTTATTGGCTTTACAACATATAACATTCTTTCTAAAACTAAAAATCAACATACAACCCTCGATAGTTATCTGAAATGTGATTTTCCCAAAACTCTTAAATTTGTCCCCAAAATCAACAATTCCCAATTGTCAATTGCTCATGCATTTTACTTTTGAAGTAATAAATGTAATGTATACCTCAATTGATTGAATTTTAACATGAAAAACATATAAAGCTATTTTGATCTAAAGCCACAGAATGATTAACTATATTTGAAAATGCATATTTGGATTTTTTTTTTTTAAAGCCAGTGGCTTGCTTTGTCCAGATTCCTGATGTTGTCAGCCTGCTTGGAGGTGACCATGTATGCTATGATGTGATCATTATTCTCCTCCAAGCTCAGAGTTGCCCCAAAAATGGTATACAACATTTTTAGCTATTGACTTTGCAAAGACTAAAGACCAAGGTAGAAAGAAATAGTAGACTCTGACTAAATGCCAAAAGCAAGGTCAAACTTCGATGTGCTCCTGGGGTGACCCTCTAAAGTTAGGGTGATGCCACAACAGGGTGCTGCACACGTGAGCACCTCCATGCTGGCCAGGATGAGCATCTGAGAGGGACGCCACCTATTTTTGTTTTTTTTAAATTCTGAAACAGTGACATATTAATTGGCATTTATCTGATTACAAAAGCAATACTCTCACTCTTGGGGAAAAAAAAGCTTCAAAAATTATAAAGAAAATGGAACCTCTGTCTCTGATGTTCACTCTGGAATAATGAATGCATACAGCATGTTTCCTCCCCACACTCAGCAGCCCCACCCCTACCAAACCCTAGAAGGGAAAAAACTTTGAAGTAGGATCCTATAGCCAGTGCTTAGAAACAGAAATACATTTTTTAGCGAGCTACAAAATACATGGCATGACCTAGAGATGCAGAAGAAATGTGATCAACTGGACGAGGTACCTCGGAGGCAGTGGGAATCAGAAGGGAAGCCCAGTACAAAAGCCACTTCATACCAGAGGTGGAAGAGAACCAGATCGATGGGAAATGGCAGGATAAATAAATATAGGGTAGTAGCCCAGAAAAAAGCGGCCCTCCCCCTCATTTCTTGCTCCCAACAGAAGAGTATTGGTGGCTTCCAGACAGAAGCAATCCCTGGAGAGAAAGCGACAACTAGCAACACAGGGGTCCGGCTGTAACAGATCGAGGAAACAGGACATGAATATAGGATGAAGCAAATATGTACCAGAAGTCTTGAGCTCAATAGTACCAATATTTTCTTTGTAAAATAATTATAAGAAAATTAAACTCACTTCTCTTACTCAATGTGAAGCTATACATACTGGTTAACACTAGTCATTACTTAAAACAAAGTTATAGGTATTCTGTTAAATATAATCGAAGGGGAGAAGGGTGCCTGGGTGGCCCAGCTGCTTGAGCCTTGACTCTTGGTTTTGGCTCAGGTTGTGATCCCAGGGCCGTGAGATCGAGCCCTGCGCTGGGCTCTGTGCTCAGCAGTCTGCTAGTCTGCTCCCTCTCTCCCTCTCGGACCCTCCCCACCCCCCCACTTGCATACTCACTCTCTAAAATACATCATCTCAAAATTAAAAAATATAATTGGAGGGTAGAGAGAATGTCGATGAAACACAGACTTTTACATAGGAATTATTTGTGGCTTTTCCCTAAAACCTGACTAAATTTCACTTCAGAACAGGCTCACATTCACAGCCAAGAAACAGGGATATGACAGCGGGCATGCACAGCAAAATCATGGAATCTGGAAAGGGGATTAATACGTGGTCTCTGTCCTCCGTGTGACTTAGCACAGAGATCACAGATGTGGAAGGTGCCAGAGGCAGAAGAAACACCAGAAACACTGATTTCTTGCCCAGAATGCCAGAAGCGCTCTTGAAGGGGAGAGCAAGTCTTTCTGGACCTAAGAGTGTACAATTAGTTTGGTAAAACACCGTTGAAAATATTTAATATTTATACAGCCAGAGCCTCTCCCCTACCTGCTCAGAAGGCCGGAGGGTGGCTTTCTGGGGACACTGACAGAGATGAGGTAGGCTGGGGGGCCAGGGGAGGTTGGTACAGTATTTTTTAAAAGGTAAGGAAGATGTAAAGAACATCAACAAGACTTACAGGACACTGATGATAAGGCTTACAGCTCCCAATCAGGAAAATGAAGGGTTGTCCTCCGGAGAACTTGACATTCCATGAACAACGACCAACAGATAAGGAAAGTTCAGTGTCCTATGTTAGAAGAGTAAGCTTATAAGAGAGCCAGCTTCGCCACATCACTCAGCTCTATCCCCCTAGAAAGTAAAGCCCTCCGCTGAACATACCCCAGCCCTTTATGCAACACGGTTACCAAATAGCATGTTGGTGTATTAGTCACATTACAAAGGATAAGGATCCCCAAGCTTTTGGGAATAACATGAAAACAGGTATCATCTAATAAACAGGTAACAGAAGAACATGGAAGAAGCAGATAGAGGGCAGGGAGTGGATTAAAGTCTTTCTAAAGATACATACTCAACATTTTCAGAAGGACATGACAAGACACTGTATTGGTGAAATAAAAGCCGTTCTGTATAAAAGGCATGTCCTGGGAAGCAGAAAGAGCTTTTTTACAGATTAAAAATACATTACCTGAAATAAAAAATTAAATAGGAGAGTTGCAGGAGAAATTTGATGAAATGTCTTGAATAGCAGAACAAAATGACAAACAGGAGCAAACTAAGGGGCCAACAAATGAATACCGAAAATAAATAGAAGATGTTTAATATTTGACTAGGATAGACTCCAAAAATAAGTAGAAAGGGTTAAATTTTCAAAGAAATGGTAAAAGAGAATTTCAAAGAGCAGAAGGGCATGAGTTTCCAGACCAACTGTCTCCCATAACCAAAGCAGTCATGACACATGCAAAATGCACCTTCATCTAGTTTCTAAAAACCATGTTACAAAGGTGACCTTACAGATTTTAAGATTGAAAAAACCCCAAATGTAGTAATAAGCAATGAACAGATCAAGAATCAAAATGGCTTGGACTTTACACTAGAAGCTGGAAGACAATGAAATAATGGCTTAACATTTTTAAGAGCAAATTAGTCCTGTTCAACTTAGAAATAGAAACTGCCAGTTATTTTACCATGGAGAGATGGGTTTATTTGAGAATAAGAGAATTGCAGTCTGGGACAAACAAGCTGCAGCACAACTGTAAGCAAGTCTGGGGAACAAAGGACAAGCACCTTTTTTAAGGAGAAAAGGGGGGAGTTATGAGGGTTGTTCTGAACAGGAAGTCCATTGGAGGAAACTCAGAATTCTGAATGTGGTGGCTTCTCATGGGCTGAGCCATTGCTGGGGGGGATGAGCAGCACCTCGTCCTCCTCCTACAGTAGTAGAGTGGCATCCATGTTCAAGGTCAAGTCCATGTAAGGTCAAGTCCCTCTCTTCCTGCTGGGTCTGAAGTCAATGAGGAGTGGTAGGGCTGCCCACACCCCTGCCCAAACCTCTCAATTCCATTTGTGAGGCTTCCCATTACTAATTTTTGTGTCTTAAACTAGAAACATAAATTCAGCAAATTATCAATCAAGTGTGAGAGTAAAATAACATTTTCCAACATGTAAAATCTCAGCATTTTGCCCCTATCTCCTCTTTCTCAGGAAGCCATTAAAATGAGGATGTACATCATTAAGAAAGATAAAGGATCCAGGAGATAGTGAATCGAGAAGAGGAGAGATGGAAGGGGATCCCCAGGTTGGAACTAAAGTGTCACATCCATAGCCTTCCAATCAGCGAAGGAGCAACTGAGCAAAACCAGAGAAAGGCAGAGGGTTCTTGGTCAACTGGCTCTGTGAAAAGAAAAAGACAGGAAAATTAACAGATGCCTGACATTACAGACCATAGAGAGGTAAAAAAACAAAACAAAAACAAACAAACAAACAAAAAAACACTTAGCCCTCTTGTTCAAGAGATATGTAATTATAGTGTATGATGGATCAGCTGTGAATATTATTCATGTAATCATTATTATTGAAACAGAAAATAGTGACAACCAAAATTAGAATGTACACATATTTTGAGAAAGAGGAAAGAGGAAACGTGTGAGTTAGGAACTAAAGATGAAAACAGGTAAAGTAACTGAAAATAGTGTGATGGTTAATGTTATGTGTCAATTTGGCTGGGCCGGGCCACATTGCTAAGATACTTTCTCAAGCATCAATCTGGTTGATGTTCAGAGTGTTTTTAAGGGAGACTAACATTCAAATTGGTGGGATTTGAAAATATGGGAAGAGCCCAGATGTTCATCAATAGATGAATGGATCATCAATAGATGAATGGATAGAGAAGATGTGGGGTGTGTGTGTGTGTATGTGTGTGTGTGTGTGTGTGATGGAATATTACTCAGTCACCAAAAAGAATAAAATCTTGCCATTTGCAATGACATGAGGATATTATGCTGAGCAAAATAGGTCAGAAAAAGACAAATATGATTTCAGTCAGTCACATGTGGAATTTAAGAAACAAAACACAGGATCATAGGGAAAGGGAGAGAAGAATAAAATTAGACAAAAATTAAAGAAGGAGACAAACCATAAGACACTCTTAACTCTAGGAGATAAACTGAGGGTCACTGGAGGGGAGGTGGTGGGGGGAATGGGGTAACTGGGTGGTGGGCATGAAGGAGGGCATGTGATGGGATGAGCACTGGGTGTTATATGCAACTGATGAATCACTGAACTCTCTGTCTGGAACTAATAATGCACTATATGGTAATTAATGGATTTTAAATAAATTTTTAAAAAACAAACTAAAATAAATAAATCAGTGAGCTTTGAGTAGGGAAGATTTCCTCTATAATGTGGGTGAGCCAGGTGAAGGCATGAGTAGACAAAAAACAAACTAACTAACCTACCATGAGGAGTGGAACTCAGCAGCCAGTCGCCTTCAGACTGGAGCTGCGGCACTGGCTCCACCCTGGGCCTCCAGCCTGGTGGGCCACCTGGAAGACCTGAGATGTGTCCACCTTCATAATTGTGGGAATCAGCTCGTGAAAATAAGTATTCATCTCCTCTCTGTTTCTCTCTCACACACACAGATATATAAAATAGACATATGCAACTGATGAATACGCGACTCTACATCTGAAACTAATGCTGTACTCTATGTTTGCTAATGAATTTAATTAAAAAACACACACAGACATACATATTCAATTGACTTAATTTTTCTGAAGCCACCAAATACAGGTAGCCTCTAGAGAAAAGAAAAAGGGAGGAAGGAAGACAGTAGAAAATCATTTCCTTATATATATATAAATAAATAAGTAAATATATATATATATACACATACACACATTACACACACATATATATTTCAGAAATATTTGCATTTTATGTTTATTTATTATTTACTATGTGCTCTATTTCTAAAAAAAAAAAAAGAAAATGTTAAAAAAAAAGTTAAGGGTAACCATTAGGTAAATAGCTAGACAATGCAAAACTTTCACACCAGGGTAGACCATGTAAAATAGACCATATAAAAACTGATTAGATGCTGAGAAAAGGGGGAAAAAGGAGAAACATGGTAAAAGGAAAACCCAAAATAAGAATAAGCTTCCTATAAGAATTATATAAATATTAGTTGAACTAAAATTCATCAAGGAGAAAAGACACTAAAATGAACAAAGAGGTAAATGTAGTTCACAAAGAACTATATTGAAAGAACAATTCACCAAAAATGCGTAGCGGCCAACACTGGTACGGACCTAACAGCCAAGCTTCACAATATATCAGGCAAACACTAACAAAACCACAAGGAGAAACCAGGATTGTAAAGTCATTGAAGAGACATTTTCTTTTTTTTTTTTTTTTTTGAAGAGACATTTTCAAAACACTGGTAAAGCAGACAAAGTGTGAGAAAATACAGAAGTTTATGAAGATTGAGAAAAAACACACTTAATTAAAAAAAATTTTATTATAGTCAATTTTATCAATTTTAAATTCTTTTCATATACACACAATTTTTGACAAAAATCTGACCACACTCTTTACCCCAAAGAGATCTCTGTGAGTTTCAACAGACGCATACAGCTTTCACAACCCAGGCAGTAAATTTAAAAAGGCAGCCACAAAAGTTGGCCACTCCTCCCTTGCTAGCCTCTTCCGAAAACCATCCCTACATCTGCGAATATAAAAATATATTTTGCAAAAAAAAAAAACATAAGTGAAAGAGGAAATAAAAATGTTGTTAAAAATTAGAAACTATTTGAAATTAAAAGATAAAAATGAAGACTACTAAAACCAGAGCAGTATATTAAAATATAAATGTTAAATTTGTATCATAAATTTATATCATAAATCCACTTCTTAGAAAAACAAAAGTAAACTAAGTGTTTAATTCAAGAATGCAGAAAAAAATGTGTTTATATAAATGAAGGCAAAGATAAATAAAAAATAGGATTTAAAGAATTAAGTGAAAATCACAATATAAATGAAATCTTGAAAATATTAAAGTTTTAGTAGGTACCATTGAGAACCGATGAAAGAAAAACCATCTAACAGAATAAAAATCACAAACAGAATAAAGACCTAACTCGGGATAGGGATATAATAAAACTTAAAATTATAATAGCAATAAATACTTTAGGTCAATTTGAACACAGACCAAGTGTACAATTTTAATAAAATGTTAATTTATAATAATGGGCTGAGAATAATTAGAAAATGAACAGAGCAATAATAGTGAAGAAAAATGAAAATGACAGTCAAAATGTAGTTTTCATCTTCATTCAAGATAAAGACATGAAACCAAACCTTTAAGATATGCACGTTCTTTCAGATTTTAAAAATAGAAGAATCTCAAATCATGAGGCCACTAGTCTGAAAAACTTTATGTCCGACCAGAAACAGGTAGTTAAAAATACAAAATTAAACACCAATGCAATGAGGGCAATTATTGAAAATAAATTTTTTTTAAAAGAATTCATAGCTAAGAAAAAAAACCCCAGCAGGTCCAAGTCAGGTTCCGACAAGGAACAGCTGGATGATTTAATATTAAAAGAATCAAAATATTTATTGTATTAACAATTAAATAAAATTTATGATTTCAAAAGATGAGAAACATAAAATATTAGCTATAAGTCCAACATCCGGTTGACCATAAACATTCTTACTAAGCTAAGTGTAAAAAGGAATTCCCTTTATTATTATTATTTTTTAATCTCATTTACTTATTTGACAGAGAGCAAGCGAGTGAGCCAGCGAGCAGGAGCAGGGGAGGGGCAAAGGGAGAGGGAGACACGGGCTCCCCCCTGAGCAAGGAGCCAGATGCCCACCCGGCTCCATCCCAGGCCCCTGGGGTCATGACCTGAGCCACCCAGGTGCCCCATGCAATTCCCTTTACTTATGAACATCTGTCAGAAGCCTGCAAACATCCTTTCGTGACAACACATTTGAGTATTTAAGTCAGGGGAAAAAAACCCCAAAACTATATACATATCAGCAAACATGGAAGACAATACAGGTATGTCTTGTCTGCAGTGCTCGCCTTCTCCTGACTTACAATACAACTACATCAAGCAATCTCCACAAAAATGAATGTGCAGATGGACTCGTGACGTGCAAAGACATAATACAGCAAGAATAGCACGAGGAGAGGTGAGGGAAGTATCTACACTGGAGATTTTAAGTAAAAATCGCAAAATAAATGAAGCCTTGAAAATATTAAAGTTTTGGTAGGTACCATCGAGAACTGATGAATAAGGACCTAACTAGGGATACAATAAAACCGTTAAAATTATAATAGCAATAAACACTTTAGATCAATTTGAACACAGACCAAATGTACAATTTTAATAAAATGTAAAATGCCAATTTTGTTTCTATGCCAATTAAGTTGGTATTAATTAAAACTAAATTTTTTTTAAGGGGGGAAAAATTGTAATCGTCCTCAGGGCAACCATTAAGAAATCGACTTCCAAAAAATCCAGGAAGGAAAAAGCAAGGAAATTAAAATGGTACACTGGGAACTATGGCAGCAAAGGCGGCAGTGATGGACCAGAGGGGAGAAAACCGCGTGACAGAGGGAAAACCAACAGTAAAGTAGGAGAGGTAGCTCCCACCTGGTCAGCAACTACGGTAAACCCAGCGGAGCTAAACAATCCAATCAAGAGGCTGAGATTGGTAG
This sequence comes from Vulpes lagopus, assembly GCF_018345385.1. NCBI lineage: Eukaryota > Metazoa > Chordata > Mammalia > Carnivora > Canidae > Vulpes > Vulpes lagopus. Next base: position 26,616,121 of record NC_054834.1, read on the forward strand.
AATGGATTAGAAAATATAACCCCACTCTACAGGGTCTACAAGTCAGACTGTCGATCCCAAGAGACAAATAGGGTAAAATTTTAAAAATGGAATTAGATACGCCAGGCCGGCAGACGGTAAGCAAAAAATATGTGGAGTGGCTATATTAATATTAGACAAAATTAACATTAGGACCAAAATTGTTACGAAAGTAGGACATTTTCTAAAATAAACTGATGGAAGCTCAATCCGTCAGGAAGAAAGGACAATTATCGATTTTACGTGTACCTGCCAACAGAGCCCCCAATACACGGAGCAAAAACTAACAGATTTGAAGGGGAAAATGCACGATTCGATAATAGTTGGAGCCTTTAGTACTCTGTTCAATAACAGATAAAGCAACTAGGTGCAAGACCAACGCAGGAGTGGATGTGAGCACTGCTGTGAGGCGGCTAGACAGATATGCACGGAACATCCCCCCAAACTACCAACATACGCATTCTCGTCCAGTCCTCAAGGAACATTCTTCAGGACAGACCATATGTTAGACCATTAAGAAGCCTCAATAAATTGAGGTGTATTGAAATAAAGTAGGTGCCCTGGCAGCGGTGCAATTAGAAATCACTAACAGAAGGAAATTTGAGAAATTCACAAATGCATGGAAATTAACAGACTTCTAAACAATGACTGTGTCAGAGGAAAAAAATACAAAGTACTTTAAGATGAATAAACACATCCCAAAACTTATGGAATACAGCAAAAGCAGTCCTTAGAGAGATATTTATAGATGTAAATGTGTGTTTTAAAGATGTTCTCGGGGCACCTGGATGACTCAGTGGTTGAGCGTCTGCCTTTGGCTCAGGTCATGATCCTGGGGTTCTGGGATCGAGTCCCACATCTGGCTCCCTGCGGGGAGCCTGCTTCTCCCTCTGCCTGTGTCTCTCCCTCTCTCTGTGTCTCTCATGAGTAAATAAATAAATCTTAAAAAAAAAAAAATAAAGACGTTCTCAGGGCACCCGGTGGCTCATAGTCAGTGAAGCATCTGCCTTCAGCTCAGATCATGATCCCAGGATTCTGGGATGGAGCCCCACCTCGGGATCTCTGCTCAGGAGGAGTCGGCTTTCCCTCTCCTCCCGGCTTATGCTCTCTCTCAAATAAATAGTCTTAAAAAAAAAAAAAAAAAAAAAAAAAAGCTCTCATCATTAACCCAAGAATCACCTGAAAAAACTAGAAAAAGAGCAAACTAAAACCAAAGCAAAGAGAAGGGGGAAAAACTTAAAGACTGAATGGGAAATAAATATAGATAACAGAAAAATGGAAACATTAATGAAACCAAAAGCTGGTTCTTTAAAATGGTCAACAAAGTTGATAAGCCTTTAGCTACACAGACCAAGAGAAAAAGATGACACAAATCGTAAGGTTGAGAATTAAAGAGAAGATTTTGCCATTGACCTTATTGAAATAGAAAACCATAAAGGAACGCTATGAACACTGTGGGCCAACAAGCTGGGTGACCTAAATGAAGTGGACAAATTCCCAGAAAGTCACAAACTAGCAAAACTGACATAAGAATAGAAAATCTGAATAGGCCCGCGGCAAGCACAGATTGCACCGGTAATGAACAGAAGTCTCACAAAGAACAGCTCAGAACCAAGTGGCTTCACTCATGAAGTCTACAAGACACTAAAGAACTAATACTAATCCTTCACAAATTCTTCAAAAAAACATGGAAGAGGAGGAAACGCTTCCCAACTCATCCTATGAGGTATTATCTGGACACCAAAACCAGACAAAGGCATCACCAAAAAAAATAAATAAATAAATAAATAAAAAGCGGGGTTGGGGAAGCTATAGGCCAATATTCTTGATGAATTTAGCTACAAAAATCCTCAACGAGATGGAATCCAGCAACAATTCCACTCTGGGGCATAGATTCAAAAGACATGAAAATATGTCCACACAAAAATCTGTAGATGAAGGTTCATAATAGGCCTCTATGCATTAGGGCTAAAAAGTGGCAACAGTCCAAATTTCCATCAACTGGTGGCTGGATACGTAAACATGGTATATCAATACATTAGAATATTGTTTGACCATAAAAAGGAATAAAATATTGATACACGCCGCAATGTGGATGAAACTCACGTTGTGCTCGGTCAAAGAAGCTAATCACAAGTCACGTGGTATAAAACCTCACTTAGAAAAGGTGCGCAGAAAAGGCAAATCCACGGGTAAAAAGTCCATCAGTGTTTGGAAAGTGGTTGGGGGAAGCGGAGAAAGGAAGAGTGGCTGCTAAGGGCTACGAGGTGTCTCCGGGGGTGATGAAAATGTGTTGAAATTAGCGGTGATAGTTGCACAACTCGGATTTTGGTAAAAACCACCGAACTGCTTTCTCTAAAAGGGTGCATTTCACATTCTGAATGCCGTCTCAATAAAGCTGTTGTATATTTTTGTTATGTGTTTGTAAGGTGTTATTACTGTAAATGGATATTTTTATAGGAGATCCTTCTGGAGAATATTACGTCCCTTTACGGAAAAACATAAAGGAAACACTGCATAAATGGGGCCATATCCATTGATGGGAAGATTCAGGGATGCAAAGATGTCAACTCTTCCCAAATCGATTTACAAATTCAACACAATTGCAATAAAACCCCCAGTAAGGTGCTGCATACATACTGGCAGATTCTAAAATTAGTTCCGAAGTATAAGTTCACTCCTTTATTTAACAAATATTTATTGAGTGCTTATACTTTTATTAAAGCTTCTGGGGGTACAACAATCCAAATGATAAACCACCTCCCTGCTCTCGTGGGGCCTATATTTAGTAATGTGCTAAAATAGACAAGGCTACTCCAGAAAACAAATTGCAGTGGGTTTTTACTTGATCTGGAACATACCAAGATACATCATAAATCTATATTAATTAAAACAGCATAAAATTGGTACGGAATAGCCAAAATAGATCCACAGAGCAGAATCCCAAAACAGATGCGTACCCATCTACACCCATTTGGCATAGGACCAAGAAAGGACTGTGATAGAGTAGGTGTCACCTAGAAACGTGCAGACATGAAGTTCTCATTAGTTGTTTTTGTTTTTGTTGTTGTTGTTTTTTTAAACTGCACTTCCTAAAAAATAAAATAAACTGCACTTCCTGGCTCTGAACTCCTGTGTGCTTAGAGCTGACTACTAAAAAAGGAAAGAAGGAAAGGAAAGGAAAGGAAAGGAAAGGAAAGGAAAGGAAAGGAAAGGAAAGGAAAGGAAAGGAAAGGAAAGAAAGAAATAAAAGAAAGGAAAGGAAAGGAAAGGAAAGGAAAGGAAAGGAAAGGAAAGGAAAGGAAAGGAAAAGAAAGAAAGAAATAAAAGAAAGGAAAGGAAAGGAAAGGTAAAGAAAGAAAAGAAAGGAAAGGAAAGAAAAAAAGAAAAGAAAAGAAAAAAGAAAGAAAAAAGAAAAGAAAAGAAAGAAAAAAGAAAAGAAAAGAAAGAAAAGAAAAGAAAGAAAAGAAAAGAAAAAAGAAAAGAAAAGAAGAAAAGAAAAGAAAAGAAAAGAAAAGAAAAGAAAAGAAAAGAAAAGAAAAGAAAAAAAAGAAAAGAAAAGAAAAGATCCATCAGTTGTTTCTCCTTCCATTTGGTCCCAATAGTCCAAGGGAAGGGTCTCACTTGAGGTTCGGCTGTTGCTACGAAGCAAAACAGACTCTAACCTGCTGGTCGGGTCAGGAGGAAGAGAAAATTCACAGGAAAGCAAGTTTCGGGAAGCCTGACTTTCACCCAGGCACTGGGCACCCAGGGGTGATGAAAGTCCTGATCCCACTGGACAGGTCCCGCCTCCCTTCTTGCACCCGGACGCCCTCTCGGATGCTCCTTCTGATGCACCAGATGCTCCCCGAGGACGGAGGCTGGGACGGGAGCTCCTCCCTGGTTCCTTCGCTGACCCCCCACCCCCGGGCCCGAGGTGTCCCCTTGTCGCTTCCAGTTCTTACTTGGCTCTTCAAACCAGTGTGACCAGTGAGAGGACAGGCCAGGTGGAGCCAAGTGGGCCGGTACTCAGCTCAGGTGCACGTCGAGGGCTCGGCGACCCTCGGGGGGCCCAGGGCAGATTGGCACGACTAAGCCAACGTCCTTTACCCCATTCACTCGTCCGTCCCGAGACCCAAGTGCCTCAGAGGCCACGGAATACGCCCCGTGGCACAGAGCACACATGGACCCACTCGTGAAAATCTGGGCTTCTGTTAAGCCAGGCGCTGAGAACATTAGCAGGAATGTAAACAAGTGTCACTCTCCTAAACATTCTTCGTTTTGGTTATTTTGCTCATTTTTCATGACCATGTTATTTCCATTGTCACGCGGATTGTCATTTTTAAGTGACTAAAAAACGTTCTGCAAAAATGTTCAGTTTTAATTTCTATCATTGGTAAACACAAACTAAAGCTCTTGGGTCTTCAGTTGTTTTTTTTTTTGTTTTTGTTTTTTTGTTTTTGTTTTTGTTTTTTTTAAGAGTTTAAAGGGCTCTTTGGTCACAAAGGGTGGGATGGTCCTGGCTTCGTCAAGCCAGCTGCACTGCATCAGCTGGGGAACGCGGCCCTCAAGGGACAGGGCTCGGGCACCCAAGGCAGCACGGGGCCCATACACTAGGTTTTCAAGGACACACTATGGTTCGAATCGGGCAACACGCCTCCAGCCTCTAGCACGGTCCTTGGGGCAGAGTAAGTCCTTCGTGCATGAGCGAATCCTCCCTCGACACAGGCTGGGAGTTAACTCCGCAGTCCCCTGGACGTAGGAAGACGCCCGTGGGCCTCTGTCCCCCTGTACCTCCTCCACTCATGCCTCCAGCTCTGGGCAGAGCCGGGACAAGAGCAGATAGATCGCCAGGACCCAGAAAGGCTGGTTCCGTCTAGGAACCCCCGTGTTGATACCACATTTTTATTCACCCCAGAAATTACGCAGACCCGACGTAGAGAAACTGGAGGTACGGCAGCCAATACCAGCACCTGGGAATGAGCCTCCAGACAACCCAGGACTGAGTGAAGACTAAGGAGGAAGGACGCTGGCACCTGTTCCTGGCTCTTGGTCCGTCCCCCGCGGGCCTGCAGGACAGGGCTCTGCAGGCGTGCGGCCTGGGACAGCGACACGTTGGAAGGAGCCCGGCCGTAGCCCAGACATCTGGATTCAGGATAATTTCCCGGGGGAGGACAGTAAAGCCATGATGCCCATTTCTGGTGCAAGTGTCCCGAGGAGGAGGAATTTTTTTCCTAAAGCGCACAAAGCCCCCCACAGACCAGGAGCAGTCCTGCCTATTCACTGGAGGCCCGGATTCCAGCCATGGAAACCTTGCATCTTGTAAACAGATTCGCTAGAAAGAACAAGAGACCAGAACAGAAGCAGACCCCAATCCTGAGTCCCCAGCTGTCTACTTCTCTACGCCTGGGCCCATCGCTGCCACGTGCACAGGCCTCCATTTCTTTATCTACAATCTCTTTTTCTTTTTCTTTCTTTATCAACAATTTCTAAGTGTTGTCTTGCCTACCTTGGAGACCACGTGAAATCCTGCACGTGGGGGCGCCTCATAAACTATGAAGTGTGTACAACGATGACTTTATCATCAGGGTGATGTTGGGTTCCAGGCTTTACCCCCCATATAGGGGGGACGCAGCATGAAGCAGCCCTTGGGAGGAGGAACGGCACCTGGCGAGGCTCAGCACAGACTCCCCAGGGTGGGTGAAAGAGACCAGCTAGAGAGCGCAGAGAGCGCCGAGTGTGTCTGTACTAAAATTTGCAAACAAAACGTGAGACCAAGTTGTACTAGGCACAACTTGACCAGTCCCATATCTTCTGAAGGCTCCCTGGGCTCAAAGCAGAATAAAATTTCTGGAGCTTTTTTTCCAAGGTGTCCAATATGAATCTTTCCTTTTTTATGTGTTATTCGGCAGAAGAACTGGCCAGAACCCCGGGGCCTGTTACCTGGGTTCATGGGAATATGGCTGAAGTGTGACAAGAGACGTCTCCTGAGAGGACACTGTAGGAACAGACCCCATAGGAGGCTCTGCGGAGAACCACAGTGTTCCTGTCAACGCTAAGGGGGAATGAGCACTTGAAGGGAAGCTGTCACAATCTTGACACACTGAGGGTTGAGTAGTATTTTCGGCATGGCTCTGTGCAGAGAATCCTTGACCTCCTTGCTCCTTAGATTGTAGGCAGTGGGATTCAGCAGGGGGATGATGACTGTGTAGGTCCTGCCCCAGGGAACTCTGGGACTTGGGCTTGAGGCAGATGATGGAAGTGCAGCCATAGAGGATGATGACCACGGTGAGGTGGGAGGCGCAGGTGGCAGAGGCCTTCTTCTGGCTCTCAGCTGAAGTGATCTTAAGGATGGTGGAGATGATGGGCACATAGGCGATGAAGACCAGGCCCATGGGTAGAACCAGGACACAGATACTGACAACAAAGTTGATGATCTCGTTGACAGTGGTGTCCGTGCAGGCCAGCTTCAGCAGGGGTCTCATGTCACAGAGGTAAGAAGAAAGGCATCACAGGGACACCCGAGTGGCTCAGCGGTTGAGCATCTGCCTTCGGCTCAGGTCATGATCCCAGAGTCCTGGGATCGAGTCCCACGTCGGGCTCCCTGCAGGGAGCCTGCTTCTCCCTCTGCCTGTGTCTCTGCCTCTCTCTGTGTGTCTCTCATGAATAAATAAATATTTTTTAAAAAAAGAAAAGCATTTCAGAAGGACAGGGCAGGGACACCTGGGTGGCTCAGTCCATTGAGCATCCAACTTGATTTCAGCTCAGGTCATGACCTCAGGGTCGTGAGATCAAGTCCTACAGTTAGGGCTCCATGCTCTTTTTCTCCCTCTGCCCACACCCGCTGCTCATGCCCTCTAAATAAATTTAAGAAAAACAAAACTGGCCAAATACAGAAGTTACCTGGACGAGGACGTGTCCAAGCCAATTCTTAGTGACATGGATGCTCACTGCCCAGGCCTCTTACATAGGAGGACTGTGATGGTGAATTTTGTGTGTGAACTTGACTGGGCTGAGAGGTGTCCAGACAATTTGCAAAACATTAATTCTGGGCATGCCTGTAAAGGAGTCCTTAGAATATACTAACATTTGAATCAGTAGACCAAGTAAAAAAGGTCACTCTCCCCCCGTGTGGGCAGGGATCATCCAATCTGTTGAGAGTCTGCACCTGTTGAGAGCAAATGGCAGACGAAGGGCAAATTCTGGGTCTGTGGAGGAGCTGAGACATCTTTTCCTGACCTGAGATATCAGGGCTCCTGGTTCTTGGGCTTTAAGACTCAGACTGGAATTTACACTCTCAGCTTTCTTGGTTCTTCAGGAGATCATGGGGCTTCGCGGCCTCCATGTGAGGCATGTGAGGCAACTCCTATAGTAACTCTCTTACACACTATCAGCAACACCTATTGGTTCTGTGTCTCTGGAGAACTTTGACGGTAGGTACAATGACTGAATGCCACAAGGGCTGCCCATGGTTGCACAGTGATCACAATGCATGGCCGTGAGTGGGAAAACCATTGTTGGTTGCGCAGTTGAGACGGAAGTGTGGGTGGAATAGTCCTGAATGGCAACAGGCTAATGAGGACTTGGGAGGCCAGACAGTAGGTAGGGGATGACAGCCACAGTGTAGGAGTTTATAGCATGCTCAGGAAGCAGTTCAAGGGAGTATGGAGATGATGGTCCAGACAAATAGTCATGAGGACAACAAGGCCAGAAAGAGTCAATGGGTACAAAGTTAGAAGAAAGAAAAAAAAAAAAAAAAGGACAAGCCTATGCTACCACCGAAAGGTCTGGATCTGAATGAATTGGACAAAGGGAAGGAAGGGTGAGGCTCTCATTGCCCAACAGGTTGCACTGTACTTTGAGCTGTACTCTTGAATAACGCCCCAGGCCTCAGGCATCACCAGTGCTTTTCCACCAGCTAGGAACTCAGCACTCTCAAGAACAAATCAAAAAGTTTCTCATGATTTGCCTCATTTACAGCAGGAATGAGAGGGAGGAAAAGTTTCAACGTAAGTGGACAGCAGAATTATGAAAACAACCACTATACTTGATGATTAAAGAGGTGGGTCCAGGTCAAAGAGGCAGCAGGTGTTGAGTGACCCTGGCACATCAGCTCCCTCTGTACCACCTGGGACTGATCCAGTCATCTCTGTCAACATGTATGGCCAGCACAAAGTGGCCTGGGAATGTCCCAGAACGGGTGTTCTTCCCAAATATTCTGAGTCCTGAGCTTTCCTTTCCCTAGCCCTGCTCCTTCACGTACAGAAGGTGACTAGTACAAGGGCAGGCTGTGGAAGGGCCCTCGAGCTAGGATACTCACCCTGTTTCCAGAAGTGGAGGCCAATGCTCTTTTGAACTAAGTTCGGTCATGTTCCTTGTTTTAGACAGTATCCTTTCTAGAGAAAAAAGCAGTAGCTGGTGTCAATAAGTGACGTTGACTTTTTCTAACTCTTTCTGATGTGAAATTTCTGAATGAAAAGAAAGATATAGAGGGGAGTTATTTTCCAAGGGTTTTTGTCTCCCCCCATACCTGTACTTCATAACAATGGCTAATAGTGTCATCACTGTAACTATAATTTTTAGTGACTATCCCTTCCACGATCCTCCTGTGTTTCTTAATGACCCATTTCCTTCAAAAATGTACTGCATGGACTTTATCCCACTTTTGCTTTCCAGTCTAGCAGAAGCAAGAATCAGCCCATTTCCCTGTGGGACATGGGTCATCTTCTTTGTGTTCCTATCACCAATACATGGCAGTTGTGGGGTAATACCTTGATATGGCTGATTGACTCTTACTTAATTCAAGAACTAAAAGACTTGTGTCCTGCTGGTATCCCCAGTGTGTGCCACAGGATTCCTCCTAACACTAAGTTCAGGTCAGAGTCAGAGGCTAAAAAAAAAATCTTATCTATAGAATAAGAAAGAAAGATCACATGTGACTTCTCTTCAGCAATCATACAAACAGAAGAGTGGTGGGAAGTATTTAGTGTTGACAGAAAACAATGACCATCCTAGAATTCTGTACCTGCAAAATCATCCTTTAAAAGTGAAAGAGAAATAAAGACTTTCTCAAACAAAAACAGAGATGTTGTTTTCAGTAGACTGGTCTTCCAAGGAATGTTAAAATAAATTCTCAGAAAGGAGGAAAATAACATCGGAAAGCCTCGGGCCCAAATGGGTTTACTATAAAATCTACAAAGCATTGAAGGAAGAAATTGTACCAGTTCTTTTCAATCTCTGTTCAAGAATAGCATAGGGAATAGGGAATAGGTCTTAATTCATTCTAAGAGGACACCATTACCCTTTTTTTTTTTTAAATAAAGATTTTATTTATTTATTCATGAGAGACACAGAGAGAGAGGCAGAGACACAGGCAGGAGGAGAAGCAGGCTCCATGCAGGGAGTCTGATGTAGGACTTGATCCTGTGTCTCCAGGATCACGCCCTGGGCTGAAGGCAGCGCTAAACCACTGAGCCACCCCGGCTGCCCGATGACACCATTATCCTAATACCCAAACCAGACAAAGACATTACAAAAGAAAAACACTAAAACTATAAATGTCTCATGAACATAAATGCAAAAGCCCTCAACAAAATATTAGCAAATTGAATCCAGTAATGTGTAAAAAGGATTATACACCACAACCAGGCAGGATATACACCAGGTATGCAATTCTGGTTCAACATTTGAATCAATTACTATAATCCATCACATCAACAGGCTAAAAAAGAAAAAAAATTACATGAGCATATCAATAGAAAAAATATTTGACAAAGTCAACACCCATTCATGATAAAAACTGTCAGTAAACTAGGAATAGGGGAAAACTTCCTCAATGTGAGCAAGAATATACAAAAACAAATCAAAAAAACGCTATATAGGTAATAGCATAATAGAGTCTAGGAGCTTCTCTGTGAAGATCAGATGCAAGATAAGGGAGTCCTGTCTCATCATACCTTTTCGAGATGGTACTGGAAGTCCTAATTAATGCAATAAGGCAATAAAAGGTATATAGATTCAGAACGGAAAAATAAATCTGTATTTGTTCAGAGTATCTATGATTGTCTATATCACAATTTGTTGAAATTTTGTCACAACTGTCCATGTTGAAAGTCCAAAAGAATCAACAAATTCCTGGAACCAATGAGCAACAGCAAGGTTGCAGGACATAAGGGTAATACACAAAAGTCAACTGCTTTCTTATACACCAGCAACGAACAAATACAATTTGAAATTGAAAAGGTCATTTATGTTGGCGCCCCATAAAAATGCAATATTTCGGTATAAATCTACAAAATATACACAAGAACTATGTGAGGAAAACTACAGGGACTTCGATAGATGAAAATAAAAAGCTAAATAAATGGAGAGCTATTATGTGCTCACAGACGGGAAGACTCAATGTTGTCACGACGTCAATTCTTCACAAATAGATTTGTTCAATGTGATCCCATACAAAATCCCAGAAAGTTCTTTGGTGGGTATCAACAGACTTACTATAAGTTTGTTTGGAGAGGCAAAAGATCAACAGTTGGAGAAGTGGTACTACCCAACCCCAGGAATTACGGTAATCAAGACAGCATGGTGCTGGCAAAAGAATGGACACATGGATCAGTGGAAAAGAACAGAAAGCTCACTAATAAACCCACATAGAGACTGTCAACTGATCATCGATGAAGGAGCAAAGGCAATACAATAAAGCAAAGACAGTCTTTTTAACAAATGGTGCTGGAACAACTGGACATCTACATGCAAAAAAAAAAAAAAAGAACCTAGACACAGATCTTATACTCTTCAAAAAATGAGCTCAAAAGGGATCATGGAACTAAACAACAACAACAAAAAAAATTGCAAAACTCTAAAACTCCTAAAAAGACAACAGAGAAGAAAACTTCAATGACCTTGGGTATGGCGATGATGGTTCAGACACAACATCAAGGACACCATCCACTAAAGATAAAAACCTCGGCTCTGTGAGAGATGGCGAGAGAAGAAAAAGACGAGCCACGGACTGGGAGAAAATGCTTGCCTAAGACATACCTGATATATACAAAATATACAAACAAGTTTCACACTCAACGAGAAAACAATCTGATTTAAAAAACAGGTCTAAGACGTGAACAGGCCTCACTGAAGCAGGCACACAGGGGGCAAACAAGCATAGGGAAGGATGCCCCACACAGGTTATCGGGGAAATGCAGGTTTAAACGAGATACCACTACATACCTATCGGAGTGGCCCAGATCCCCAAATCCGGACCCCTGACAACACCAAATGCTGGTGAGGACATGGAGCAGCAGAACAGTCAGTCATCGCAGGTGGAAATGCAAACTGGTGAAGCCGTGTTGGGAGACAGCTTAGTAGTTTCTTACAAAACTGAGCACACTCCTACCATATGATCCAGCAATTGTGCTCCTTGGTATTTACCCAAAGAATCTGGAAGCTTATGTTCACACAAAAAAAACTGCCCGTGGATGTTTATAGCGGCTTTATTGACAATTGCCAAAAGGGAGATGCAGCCAAGATGCCTTCACTAGGGGAATGGAGAAAGAAACTATGGTACATAGGGAATGGAATATTGTTCAACACTAAAAACAAGCTATCAAGACCTGACAAGACATGAAGAAACTTAAATGTGTATCATGAAGTGGAAGCAGAGGATCTGTGATTATTGCACGTACGAGTACGTGATGTTCGGGAAACAGCAAATCTATGGAGGTAATGAAAAGATCAATGGTGACCAGAGGTTGAGCAGGAGGGGAGGCGTGAATAGGCAAGGACGGAGGATTTTCAGGGCAGGGACAACACCCCATATACTGTGTTAGATATATATCGTCTTACGTTCATCTAAACCTACACAACACACACCACCAAGGGTGAACCCAAATGTCAGCTGGACTCTGGGTGATGATGACGTGTTGATTTAGGTTCATCTGTTGTAACAGATACCACCCCCTAGGTGGATGCGATAATAAGACAGCTGAATGTGAGCGGGAATAAGGGGTATACAGGAAACTCTGTGCCTTCCTCTCGATTTTGCTGTGAACCGAAATCAGCTCTAAAAAAAAAAAAAAAGTCTTTAAGACAAAACTGATTGCCGTTTTAATATATTATTCAGATACAAACTTTTAGGAATGAGTTGGAGTGAGCTACAAGTTTTCTTCAGCAGGCACTAGCAACCCAAGCCAATCTCCCAGGTAGATCTCAAATGTCCAGGACCCTGTCGAGAGCAGAAACTGGGGAAACATTTTTAACCAGATGAAACAGATATCAGACTCTGGCCAGGTCAACAGGGTCACAGGGTTTGGTCTGATTTACAGGATTCATGGGATCAATTCTAGCTAGAAAAAGCCACGTGAAGTGCAGGCCATGGGGTGCTGAAGAAACGTTTCCTCTGTGCACAAAATTAACAACAGAGCTCTTGGCCGAAAATGCTGGAAGATCGGCCGAAGGCAGAAAAATAAGCAGATTGGAGCTAAGAGCTTCTAGTTGATAGAACAGGGGAACGGGAAGGTTGATGGACAAGAGGAGCCAACGTGAGTTTAGACAAGAGTCTTCCTTTAGCAATCCAGGTACCAACGGTGGAGAGGAAGGACTCAAAACTCTTAAGAGTCCGCACGCTACCTGCGTGGTATGGTAGTAGTATGCGATCCCTGCGTCCCTGGAAAAGCAAAAATACACGATCGCTTTTGATATCAAAATTGTTCTACATAAAACCATCTATTTGCACTGCATTTCACGTAGTTACGGTTCATCATTCCAGCAGACCCGAGTTCTGGTCCAGCGTCCCTTCCTTCAGGCCGGAGTACCTCCTTCCACACTCCTCTGAGGCGGGCCAGCTGCCAACACCCACACTCAGGTCTTCATTACCCGGGAATATCTCTCTTTTACCTCCGTTTTTGAACAGTAGTTTTGCTAAATATGGAATTCTTGATCTCAAACCCGTGGGCACTCCTCTCCGAAAGCTCCAGGCTGTACTGAAGAGGCAGCTGCGGATCCCCTGCCAACAGACGGCCAACCGGGGGCTCCCATTCATTCGCATCTCTTTTCCTGAAGCCACGTTCTCCGTTTGGGTGCTTCAACATCTCTTTGAAAAACAAAACACGCCAAAAAATAAAAAATAAAAGATAACTGATAATATTTTCTCTTCCCCCAGTAATTTCAATGTGTCATCCCATTGCCTGTAGATTCCACTGTCCCACAAGTCGGCTGTCAATCTCATGTGTGAGGATTCATTTATTTCTTGCCAACTTCATGATTTTTATCTTTACCCGTCAACAGTTTGTGATGTTTCTACCCACGGCTGCCTTTGTGTTTACCATTTTTTTTGGTGGGGGGTTGGTGGGGTGAGTTTCTTGGATGCACAATGTTTCTCAACACAGTTTGGGAGGGAGATTGGCCCCAACAGACACCAAAAGAACCAAATGTCTTTTCTTGGGAGAAGGCAGTGTGTGCTGGATTTCCCACTTCCTCTCTGGCTCTTCTGTGCGCCCTCCCTCCTGAGCCACACTCTCTCTCCAGGTGGGGTCCAGACCACTCACTGGGTTTATTGAGGCAGCAATTGCATGCCAGCATGGCAAGGTAGCTCCACCCCACTATGCCCACCTGGCCAGGTACAGCTGGAGCCTCTCCTCCCTTCCACAGACAGGCTCTGCTCTTCCTGGGAACAAGAAGGTTAATACATTAAGTTTACTTGCATCTCGCTCCCAGCTGTTCTAGAACTCATGGAACTGAGCCACACCTGCAAACGTAAATGGCATCCCTCTCCTCTACCCGTTTCTTCCACAAATGACCCTGCTTCTAATAAATTGAAAGCATCCTGTTTCTTTTTAACTTGTTTTTATCACAGACGCTTTCTCTCAGTTGCTTGCTGAGTCTGCCGCTATAAACTGAAATGTCCAAGGACTCACATCTGGGTTTTTTAACCTTCCTTCCTGAACAGGTGCTTCTACTGAGCACCTTAGTGGCTTCCATTCATCCCTCCTTCCAATTGTTTTTGTTGAATAGGTAATACACCGCAGAATAGGTAATATTAAATATTGCTCTGCCTTCAGTGTCCTTCCTGTCCCTTTTAGAATGCTGACTCTGAAAACATCACCAAAATAATCTGTTGATGAACAAAGCTGAGTTTATCCCTGTCTTGATAAGGGAGAGTATGACCTTGACACCGACTATGACCCTCTAGCATCTGCCAGAGGGGAGTGAAAAGTGAGGCTACTTGTGATGTTTTGGGGTGAAGTGTATGGTAGGTTTTTCAGCTCAGGGGTTCAGTTAGGGCCGGGTGAATAGCATGATATAATGCTTTAGGATCTGTGGACTCCACAAAGCAAGACTTTTGAGGTAAGGGTTCCGAGTGCCTTCGAGAGGTGACTATCATGTGGTGCTACTACGGAGCTGAAGAGTCTGGGACGCCTGGGTGGCTCAGACGGTTGAGTGTCTGCCTTTGGCTCAGGTCACGATCCCAGAGTCCTACGACTGAGTCTTGTATTGGGCTCCCTGCTCAGTGGGGAGCCTGCTGCTCCCTCTGCTTGTGCTCCACACCCTGACAAATAAAATCTTTAAAAAAAGAGGGGGGGGGAGAGTTTGATGGTCATTGAGCTGCGTTTTTTCTTGTGAAGGTTCATAAGAACAACAATAAAGTTCAGAACTTTTGTTTTCCTGGGTGAGGATTTTTTGGAATGCTGATGCCATGCTGACCAAGACAGTGCAATAGTAATGTCATGATATTAAAAACAAATGAAAGGAAGCCTGGGTGGCTTAGCGGTTGAGCGCCTGCCTTCGGCCCAGGGTGTGACCCCGGGGGTCCTGGGATCGAGTCCCGCGTCGGGGTCCCCGTAGGGAGCCTGCTTCTCCCTCTGCCTGTGTCTCTGCCTCTTTCTCTCTGTCTCTCCCGAATAAAATCTTTTAAAAATAATAAAAATAAAAACAAATGAATAGCCGAGTCACGTCAATATAGTCCATAAACACGCACCCTCCTTTCTCCTTCCTACCCTGTAATCCTTCCAGGAAAGACATAGCATATAAATATGCAGATACGCCCTCAAATACAAGCTAACATACAAGCATGCATGTGCTTCCTGTCCCTTTTAGAATGCTGACTCTGAAAACATCACCAAAATAATCTGGGTACACGTTAGTAGTCTTCCCACTATGCTTAACAATACCTTGGATGCCCTTCCACAGAGTACTTAAAGATTCATCTGAATTTTTTCTTTAAATGGCGGCATAATTTTCCATTTCATAGATAGGTCATTATTAACTCAGCTCATTGCTGACAGCCTTTTTTTTCCAGCTGTTGCCATTATAAACAATTCTATAATAGACAACTATAAACATGTCATTTCATACTCAAATGAACACAAGGAAGTGAAATGCAAAGTCAAAGGCTAGGAGCATACTAAACTTTGATAGACTATCACATTTCTCTCTATAAAATTTCTTACCGTGTCATCTCTCACAAAGGAGGTGTCAAGATGCAATTTCCCACCATTAGGTCACAAAGAGCAAACACAGCACATAGTGAGAGGAAAGAGGGCTCAGTGGTTAAAAGCTTGGATCTGGAGCCGCTCTGCCCAGGACTGAGTCCTGTTTCCTCCTAGTGATGTCTCCACAGACAAGTCACTTCTGTCTTGGTTAATCTCAGAGGTTGGCTTAACGATAGCAATGCCTCCAGAGTCGTGGGGATCAAAGTGGTTAATACAGTCGAAGTGTCTAGAAAGCTATCCGGGACCTGGTAAATGCGATATAAGGAAGCTAAGTACGCAATAGGTTTGAGGCTTCCCACCAGCAGACACTAAATTCCCAGTGCCTAACTAGGAAGACTTCCAGTGACTTTAGAGCAGGGCCTGGAAGCTAAAGGTAAAGGCAACATTCCGAGGAAGCTTGCGTGGATACAATCCATTCTGTGACTCGTTTAATGTGGCTACGCATCCAACCCCTGTCTCTCTCTGTGATCAGCCATAAAGTTTGCAATTGATCTTAAGGGGAGAGGAATCCCAAAGAAGAGCGTTTATGTATTTGTTCACACACTTTCTAGTTCCCTACATAGGATAGGATCTATAGAGACGCAATGTAGTCCATACTAGCTTCTCAATAAACATTTATCAAACGAGGGATCCCTGGGTGGCGCAGCGGTTTGGCGCCTGCCTTTGGCCCAGGGCGCGATCCTGGAGACCCGGGATCGAATCCCATGTCGGGCTCCCGGTGCATGGAGCCTGCTTCTCCTCTCTCTGCCTGTGTCTCTGCCTCTCTCTCTCTCTCTCTCTGTGACTATCATAAATAAAATAAAATTCTTTAAAAAAAAAAAAAAAAAAAAAAAACATTTATCAAACGAATAACGAATCAGAAAGAGCCTCTGATGTTAAGGGACTCAGAACACCGTTAGGAGAGAAAAGCAGATGGGAATGACCATACGTACGGAATGGTGGCAATTAGTACAGGCAATTAGTACAGTACTACAGGGCAGCCCAGGTGACACAGCGGTTTAGCGCCGCCTGCAGCCCAGGGTGTGATCCTGGAGACCGGGGATCGAGTCCCACGTCTGGCTCCCTGCATGGAGCCTGCTTCTCCCTCTGCCTGTGTCTCTGCCTCTCTCTGTGTCTAAATAAGTAAATAAATAAATAAATAAATAGATAGATAAATAAAAAAATAAATAAATACAGGATGCTACAGCAGCAAGCGTAAGACAAGGGTCACGACACACTAGAAAGCAGTCATCCAAACCAGTAAGGGTAGGGCGACCCATGCACGTGGGCCTAAGGGGGCATCTAGTTATAGGGACCAGCATTTAGAAAGATTTAGATGAAGCAGCAAGAGAAGCCCCACGGCTCAGGGGTTAAGGAAAGGTTCCAGAGCCAGAAGGTACTACCCCTGACCCTCGCTCCACCTCGGGCACACGCTGCTCTCATCCAAACAGCGGGCGACTTTGGTACCTAGGATACTGTAAGGCCCACACAGGTTGAAGCACACGCCGCTAAGAAAAATGGCCCATAGCGGGATCTCAAGGTCTCGGAAAATGTGGGCCCTGATTATCACTGTTAGGGAAGGTCGTGTCACGTTTAGGAAATGCAGAGCGGTTCTGCACGGGGCTAGGGCCATGTGACCTGTGGCAGCTTTAAAGAGGCCGAGACCTTGGGGTCCTATTGTAAGGAAAGGAAACCCAGCTGGGACTTTGGGGTTGAACAGTGCCTCGGTGTGTGGGATGCTCCAAAATACAAAAGTTGAATTTGATTGAACCAAATGTGTCATTATGTGCTTTCTACTCTTGTGTGAGCTGAATAGGCCTGCGTTAGGCCCGTTCACACCGTGCCCCATATACTGACACGAATCACATCCCTTCTCTGCCTCGGCCACCACAGACCTCAGACCCTCTGTCCCATCGGGCTACCTGCACACGGGACCCTGGGCACTCGCGCAGGGGCATTTCCCAGCTCTTCTCCAGGGCCGTGGACAGGGGTCACCACCTGCATGAAGGAGAACCAAGGGTGTGTGAGTCTTCTGTTTTTACTGCTCCCTGATGAAATCCTTTTTTCTTTTTTCTTTTTCATCTTTCAGGCCTAAATACTTAGAAATTGCCCACAGGGGCTTCACATTCTACTTTCTTTTAAATTAATAGCTCAAAGGACTCTATGCTTTAATCATACTCTCTGCTCTCTACTTAAACGTATTATTTTACATTTCCTCGCTCCCTCTTCCTGCCAGCTACAAAGAAATTCCTGCCATTTATTTTCATTGACTTCTTATCTTCCGATCTTTGAGTATATACATTTCTATTAAGATAAATAACCATTTATCTTGACCTTTATTACCTACCTCTAATCTAAACATAATAAAGATTCTTTGTTATCTTAATGGTTCAAATATTAGAAAACCTTTCCAAATTGTGAAACCCAAAACATATTATTGGTTTTATTCATTCAGCAAATGGTTCATCTAGCCTCTTAAGAATAATACATTCCCCCCAGGGGCACCTGAGTGGCTCAGTTAGTTAAGCGTCTGCCTTAGGCTCAGGTCGCGGTCCTGGGTCCTGGGGTCCTGGGGTCCTGGGGTCCTGAGGTCCTAAGGTCCTGAGGTCCTGAGGTCCTAGGGTCCTGGGGTCCTGAGGTCCTGGGGTGCTGGGGTCCTGAGGTCCTGGAGTCCTGGGGTCCCAGGGTTATGGGGTCCTGAGGTCCTGAGGTCCTGGGATCCTGGGGTCCTTGGGTTCCAGGGTCCTAGGATCCTGAGGTCCTGAGGTCCTGGAGTCCTGGGGTCCTAGGGTCCTGAGGTCCTGAGGTCCTAAAGTCCTGGGGTCCTGAGGTCCTGAGGTCCCAGGGTCCTGAGGTTCTGGGGTCCTGAGGTCCTGAGGTCCCAGGGTCCTGAGGTTCTGGGGTTCTGGGGTCCTGGGGTTCTGGGGTCCTGAGGTCCTGAGGTCCTGGGGTCCTGAGGTCCTGGGGTCCTGGGGTCCTGAGGTCCTGAAGTCCTGAGGTCCTGGGGTCCCAGGGTTCTGAGGTCCCAGGGTCCTGGGGTCCCAGGGTCCAGCCCCACATCTGGCTGCCTGCTTAGCAGGAAGTCTGCTTCTCCTTCTCCCTGTGCCGCTCCCCCTGCTTATGTTCTCTCTCAAATAAATAAATTCAAAGAGAGAGAGAGAGAATACATCCCCCATTTAAAAGTCCTGCCATTTTCGCCTCCTGGATGGGGCTCAGTGCGTCTGCACTTGCTGCCAGAGCCAGCATGTAGCCCCACTCGCCACCACACACAACCCGGTCCTTCCCTGCGTGAATCTGCTCTACCTATTTGAACTGTGATAACCGTCCTCGGGGCTCACATCTCTGAACATCTGGAGACAGAGGCGCCAAATGCCTTGGTCCCAGATTAGTATTTCAAGGCCCTTGAAGTGTGTGATGAAGGCCCAGAATCCAGGAGCCCAGGCAGGCGGGATTACCGCACTTCCAAGCAGATTTGGGTTCCCCGCGCTCAAGCTCCACTTCTCTAATGCAACTCATTGCACGTCCAATAATTTCCTGAGCCTCTTCTGTTCCCGTGTGGGAGCCAGAGCTCGAAGAACCGGTGTCCACGTCGACAGCAGGGGGTGAGCGGTGCTAGCTTTGGTCTCGGACCCAGGAGTCGGTGTCCTCTGCCCACGTCTGTGATGCGGCATCAGGAGAACCCACCAGTGAGGTAAACCTCAGACCCTGCAGGGCTCTTGACAGCGGCTGTATTTCAGTTTTCTTAATTCTCTAAATACGGCTCTTCCAGGACCCGCAGAGTGGGTGTCGTGGGGAGATGGCTGCAGTCCCGTGTTCACCACAACGTCACTCACAACAGCCAAGACATGGAAACGGTGCAAGTGTTCATCCACAGATGTGTGGGCAAGGATGCCACGGGGGACAAGGGGTGCACGCGCACCCACGCATGCACACACGCATCATCCATCCATAAAAAGGGAGGAAATGCGGACGTTTGCAACAACCTGAATGACCCGGAGCACATCACAGGAAGCGAAATAAGCCAAACACAGGAAAAGAAATACTACATCATCTGTCTTCTATGTGGGGTTTAAAAACGTGACAAAAGAATAGAATGGTGGACGCCAGGGACTGGGGGGCGCTGGGGAGACGTCGGTCAGAAGAAAGAAAGGAACTTCCAGTTAGAAGTTGTAAGGATCTACTGTGCAGTGAGCGTGGTGACTACCGTGAATGACGCTATGTCGGGTACCTGAAACCCGTCAGAAGAGGTCCTGAGTGTCCTCTATGCACGTGCACACACACACTTGGGCACACACACGGTGCTGGGTGTGCTGACCAGCTTAATTGTGGCGATCCTTTCACGATGTGTATATCAAATCATTGCACCGTACAGCTCACATATATAGTTTCCATTTAATGAAGCCGGGGGTCAGGGTCCGGGAGAGATGCCAGTGAGGGAAAGCTCCAGGATTAGAGCCCCCAGAGGAGTCCCGGAAACAAGCCAAGCCAGGCTGGAGCTGCAGGAAAGAGGACTGCAGCCAGCTCGACAGACGGGGGGATACAGACACACAGAAGCGACCAGGTATGTTTGACCATACGTAACTAGTGCTGTGGGAAGATTTTTACCTTTGCACAAAACTGATAAAAGAAAAAAAAACTGAGGTTGGATTAATTATAGATACTTCAAAACTGAACAACGAAGAGGGCTCCACTCCTAAAATTTAGTGAGAAAACAATGTTGCAATGGAAGATGCACTTCTACTATGCTACATGGCTCGGAATAATATTTGCATATTATGATGACATATGTTCTGAAAACAGATTTAATTTTTAGTGGGAGGATGACAAGAGGAGAAGTATGTGGGTATGTTTGTGTTCGCGTGCACATAGCGTTGTGAGCTGGGAAGGCAAGAGAGGATGCCTAAAATCTAGGAATTAAGAAATATCATCAGAGGCATTTTTTAAAAGATTTTATTTATTTATTCATGAGAGACACGGTCGGGGGGGTGGACAGAGACACAGGCAGAGGGAGAAGCAGGCTCCATGCAGGGAGCCTGACATGGAACTCGATCCCAGGACCGCAGGATCACGCCCTGGGCTGAAGGCAGATGCTCAACCACTGAGCCACCCAGAGCCCTATCAGAGGCATTTCACATAAAAAGCAGCAGCAGCTATATGGAGGTGAACACCATGAGGAGTAGGCAAAGAGGTGGAGAGCAGGTGCTTCGAAGCCGCAAGAATCATGGGCAGATAGGGAACTGTTTTAATAATGAAGCACCATTTTTGTATTTTTTTAATTCTTCATTTGGATTATTTATAAAAACTAAATTATTCAATTGTAAAAATTCAGTTTGACTTTTGGATGACTAGAAGTGGTGTATACATAACCAGAAAAATGAGTCAAACAAAAGCCTGGCAGAGCAACAAACAGAGCCAGAAATCGTAGTAAATGGAAAATAGAGGATGACAGTAATTTCCAGCAATTTCTCTAATTATAAAAGATGTGAACAGATTAGGTTAATCAATTGAAACAAAAAGGCTCTCAAATTGAATTTTAATAATCCAACACTACGCTATCAAAATAAAATGGCACAGGTTGAAAGGCAGAGGTTGAGGGGGATCCAGGAAAATGCTGACGGAAGGAGGTGATGTACTATTACTGACATCAGACAAAATCAGATACCAAGTGAAAACCAGTAAGGGACCTAGACTACCAAGCAAAATAATTCACCAGGAAATTGTTCCATTCATGAATGTACAGGGTCCTAACAGCCTAGCTATAAATTGTATTATGCAACAATTGATAAAACCACTGGGGGAAATTTAATACCCAATCACAGGAGGTGGTCATACAGCACCCTCGGAAACTAATAAAACAATAAAGGGTCGATAGAGCTAAAAAGGGTCGAAGGACGATTAACAAGCCTCATCTCAAAGTCTAACCTTCTTACCAAGAATGTTCACTCTTCTGACCCCAAAGGATGCCTTGACAAATTCCAAAGTATTGATCTTATATAAGTAGTCTTCATGGACCATGATGCAATAAGAAATCAAGCCTCATCCCTCAAAAGTAGCCAAACCCTCGATTACCCCTCCTCATAGATGTGAATATTTACTTCATAAACACTTGCCAGCCATTATTCCAAGTACTCTCAAATATTTACTCATTCAATCTTTACAACAGCTGCTTTTGAGGAAGTTACTATCATCCCCCACATTTTAGAAACGAGGAAACAGAGACGTGGAGAGAAGGAACAGCTTGCCCCAAGTCAGGAAGAGGTGTCAGAATGAGACAAACCAGCTCTGTGACTCCAGGGTCTGAGCTCTGGACTCTTTATCTCATACTCATCCTATTAACAAACATCTAAATAAACAGAGTTAAAGACATCATAAAAAGAAAAAAATTTTAAATACATGCTACAACTACGATTTAACAGAAGCACTACAGATCAAAATAAATGAGGAATATCCAGAGCCGCTCTCAGAAAGGAATTTATAGCTTTTTATATGTTTACTGTAAGGGGGAAGATAAAAGATTCTGATCCAAAAAGCTTGGAAAAGAACAAAATAAACCCCCGAAAACAGAAACAAATAATAACAAAGTAGAATTTAAAATACCAAAGTAAACATGAAACAACAGAAATTCTTTTTTTTTTTTAATTTGGAATCTTTGGAAAGATCAATTTACAACAATGTTCAACAACTATGATAAATTAGACTAAACAAGTAAGGTAGGAGAAAAAAGAATACCAGGGTAGGCACACATAAATTATAAAAACATACCTTGAACAACTTTAATCTATATGAAAAAGTATATAAAATGGGCAAACTCAGAAGAAGATATAAATTACCATAATTATACCAAGAATAAAAAATTTATTGGGATAATAACCCTACAAAAATGGAAAAGCAGCGGGGGAGGGGGCGGGGAGAAAATCTAGCCCTTCAAAAAAACAAACAAGGAAAGGCACCAGGTTCAGAACATAGAAAAGGTGTGAAATCTCCCCAGTATTTAAAAACCTTGCTAACTGCCAATGTTCGGTACCAAAAATAGGCAAAGAAGGGAAAGATAACTAAAAGACAATCATTAGTGGATAACGAGTAGATGAAAAAAAAAATAGCTAATTGAACCCAAATGGGTACATGGTCTTGGTCTTTTGCCTAAGTAAGGGTTTTCCTTAAAAATGTAGGAGTCAGCGCTAGAAAGGTCTATTAATGTGAATCACCACCCTAACCAGTGAAAGAGTAAAAAGCGAAGAACCGTATCAATGGGTACAGAGAAGGAAGCAGCTGAAAATTCAGGAGACTACTCGGTAAACTTGCAGATAGACCAGGAATAGAAGGGAACCCCCCTTCCTCCGGCGGAGGGCGACCGCCAGAAATGTACAGCCAGCACCCCCTTTCCTGGTGACCCAAGCACGAGAAGCATTTGAAAGATTATTTCAGCGAGTGAGTGAGCATGAGCGTGCACGCGAGTAGGGGAGGGTAGAGCAGGGGGGGAGGGTCAGAGAGAGGGAGGGAGGGGGAAGGAGGGGGGACAGAGAAGGGGAGGGACAGGGAGGGGAGGGGAGGGAGGGGGAAGGAGGGACAGAGGGGGAGGGAGGGGGAGGGGAGGGGCAGGGAGGGGAGTAGAGGAAGGGGAGGGAGGGGGAAGGAGAGGAAGGGGGAGGGAGGGGAGGGAGGGGCAGGGAGGGGAGTAGAGGAAGGGGAGGGAGGGGGAAGGAGAGGAAGGGGGAGGGAGGGGAGGGAGGGGCAGGGAGGGGAGTAGAGGAAGGGGAGGGAGGAGGAAAGAGGAAGGGGGAGGGAGGGGAGGGAGGGGCAGGGAGGGGAGTAGAGGAAGGGGAGGGAGGGGGAAGGAGAGGAAGGGGGAGGGAGGGGAGGGAGGGGGGACAGAGAAGGGGAGGGGCAGGGAGGGGAGGAGAGGGAGGGGAAGGAGGGACAGAGAGGGGGAAGGAGGGGGAGAGAAGGGGAGGAAGGGGAGGGCGAGGGGGGACGGGAGGGAGGGGCAGGGAGGGAGGGGAGGAAGGGGGAGGGGATAGAGGGGAGGGGAGGGGCCCAAGGCGGTCCCTGCTGAGGCCAGCAAGGGCCGACCCAGCAGCCTGAGCCCAGGCCCGTGTGGCTGCCGTGCCCCCCGCGCCCCCAGTGCCCCGGGAGGAGGACTCTCGCTAAAGCGGGGGGGGGGGGGGGGTAGGTAAAGCCCCAACCTCGGCCAGCGCAGCTCAGCGCCAGAGGCCACGAGAGCAGATATAAAAAGTCAGACGAAAAAGACAAAACTGCCAAAATAAGCAGGTGATGTCATCAATGTATTTTCTCTCCTCTCAGAAAAGAAAGCCGCGAAGAGGCAGGCCCAGGTCCTCCCGTCCTTCACATCCAACCTCCTCTCCTGGCAGGTAAACGTCCGCACGCCCCAGCGTCCGGGTGTCGTCGGGGGTTTCGGGCTCCGACCGCGCCCTGACTCGGGGCCGCTGCAAACCCCGCCCAGGAGGGACGCGCACAGGGCGTGGTCCAGGCGACCTGGCCTGCCCTGGCTCGGAGGACCCCGCGCGCCCCTGGGGTCCCCCGGGTCCCCCGTCCCGTGCCCCCACTCCGAGCCCCGCTGCCGTCCGGGTCCCGGCAGGGGCTGGCCTGGCGCTCTGCGACCATCCCGGCAGGTGGGGAGGACGGCAGGTGGGGGAGGACGGCAGGTGGGGGAGGACGGCAGGTGGGGAGGACGGCAGGTGGGGGAGGACGGCAGGTGGGAAGACGGCAGGAGGGGAGGACTCGAGGCGGGGAGGACGGCAGGAGGGGAGGACGGCAGGTGGGGGAGGACGGCAGGAGGGGGAGGACGGCAGGAGGGGGAGGACGCGAGGCGGGGAGGACGGCAGGAGGGGGAGGACGGCAGGAGGGGGAGGACGGCAGGTGGGGAGGATCGCAGGAGGCGGAGGACGGCAGGAGGGGGAGGACGGCAGGTGGGGAGGATCGCAGGAGGGGAGGACGGCAGGTGGGGGAGGACCGCAGGTGCGGGAGGACCGCAGGTGCGGGAGGACCACAGGTGGGGAGGACGGCAGGCCTGCCTGCCCCCAGGGCTTCCTTAGGAGGGGCCCACTCCAGCGATGCCCTGGAGGGTGACCCGCAGAGCAGCACAAGCAGCTGGGGGGCGGGGCCGACGGGCATCGGGCCTCCGCTTCACCCCTGCACCCACAGGCGGGAAGGCCCAGTGAGCAGCGGCTGGGAGCACCCACGAGGGCAGGCATCGCAGTTCCGGGACATCTGGATCTGAGGGGGCCGCCCGGAGCCTCTGCTCGCGAGCCCCTGACCAAGCTGCACCCTTCCACGGCAGGATTCGGAGGCCACGCTCCCCCCCCTCATGCCCCAGGGGACCCAGGGGCTGCTGCATGCTCTCCGTGTGCCCGCCCCGAGCCCCGGCCTAACGAGCTCCCCAGGCATCACGGAGGCTTGGGCGTCGCTGCTGCCTCCTTGGGGACAGTCGCCGCGGCTTCCCGGGGCGCAGGGGGACGGCCCCCCCCCCGACGGCCTGCACCCACTTAAGGGAGGGGCTCCGTGAAGGCAGCCGGGGCCTCGGGCTGTTGCTCCCACATCCCACCAAGCCGGACAGGATTTCCCAGACAGGCCTCGGACTCCGCGGGGCTCCACGGCTTTCTTCAGGGCCTCCCCTCCCAAGGCTGCGCGTGTGCACTGCACCCCCCCCCCCCCCACCCAGCACAGCAGGAGCAGGACCCTGGCCAGCGTGGTGGGTACTGAGGCCGGAGCCCCCTGGTCCGCCTGGCGAGGTGTAAGTCCCCCCACCCCTTACCCCCTGCAGGGAGGCCGGGCTTCCCCACCCCTGCTCAAGCCAGGCCACCTCTTCTTTTTCCTCCCTGCCCCGGAGGGTGTGGTCAAGTGGGAAAACCAACAGCTGTGCTGTAAAACTTAGGGAATAAAAAGCATTATAAATACCAAAAAAATCACTCAGAAAGGGTGATCCGGACATGAGCCTAAGTAAATCAGAGGCAAGAACTTTCAAAGAGCTTAATTGGTGCATTTAGCCCCAGATAGTGGGCTTTAGGGCATCGCTCGGGGAGGACTGGGAACCAGGGACCTGGGAACGCACAGTCCCACCCGTCCCCCTCTGGCACGCTCTTGGTCTGGGGGGTCTGATGGGGTGAATCTGAGGCATCCCCTCTACCCACAGAAAGCTTATTTCCAGGATAGAGGAGTCCCCACCACGTCCTCCTGCTTCCTGCACCAGGTAGAGGCAGAGGCCGGGAGGTGAGGGTCAGAGGGACGCTCCCACAGCCCGGCTTCCCGGGACAGGAGCCGGGGCAGGACCGCCTGGACACGGGCATGGCCGCAGAACCACTCTGCTAGGAACGGCCTGCTGCCCCCCCACATCCTCCTGCCCCGGCCCCCGCCCCCCACACCCTCTCGCTCCCCTGCTCCCATGTTTCCTTCTGTGCCACCCCCACCCCCACCCCTGTCTCCAAAAGCCAGAACAGCCCCTCGAGCCCTCAGGCTGCCACAAACATTCCAGCTGGATGAAGACCAGCCACCCTGGAACCTTGGGCCAGGCCCAGGAGAGAAGCAGCGAGGACCGCAGCACCACCTAAAACACCCCCATTTGAACATCTACGCTCGTCTTCCCCCGTGTGACCATGTCCCCGCGGCCTGCTGTATACCCCCTCTCTGTGCTCAGTGCCCTCCGGGCTTCTTCTCGGGTAAGTCTCCCACCACCAGCCAGCGGTGGTGGCGATGGGCCCTGCCTTCGTCTCACGGGGTGGGGGCGGTGGAGACAAGGAGAACCCAGGAGGGAGTGGGAAGGGCAGGTCGGGTGAAGGTGCGGGAGTGTGATGCCCCGTTGTCCCGGTATCAGGGGCTGTGCTCGGCTTCCCACGCGGCAATGCGCATCATCTCCATAGTAACCCTGTGAGTCCGTATTATTCCATTTTGTAGATGAGCAAATGCCGACGAGTGAAGTGAGCAAAGAAGAGCAAGCGTCCCCGCACTCAGCGGGGGTAAAGCAGGGACGCGTGTGCCCTGAGGATCCTGTTCCCGCTGTCTGCGTGCAGGTACCGGTACTTGGGACCTTTCGGAGGTTTCCGATGCTTGGCCGCTTTGACTAGAGCCCAGGAAACAAGCAGAGACGCCGTCCACGCGGGAGGCAGGGGCCCGGACGTGGGAAGAAAGCAGGGAGCGGTCGAGCTCACAGCCTGCGCCGGGCCACACGCCAGTCGCCCCAGAGAAAGGTGCAGAGTCTCTGCTCACCCACCCTAGACTCCCGGCCTCCCAGTGACCCCCCACAGCCTGGCTCCCTTCCCAGCCGGCCACCCCGCCAGCCCCGGGCACGCTCGCTCCCTTCCCTGCCCCAGGCGCCCCCCAGCCCAGGCCCGCAGAGCCCCGGGAACCAGAGAGCCCAGCCAGCGTCTGGGAGCCTCAGGTCCCCGCGCCTGGCTGATGAGGACCCGGGCTCCCACCTTCTGCCTCGTGTCTTTCAGACCCGGATCCTCTGATGCCGAGGCCCAACGCCACTGCTGTGACGGAGTTTACCTTCGAAGGCTTTTCTGCTTTGGGGTGGCAGCGCAGACTCCTCCTCTTCGTGGTCTTTCTGGCCTTGCACCTGGTGACCCTTGCCAGCAATGCCCTCATCCTGGTGGCTGTTCGCCTGAACCGTCACCTCCACACCCCCATGTACTTCCTCCTGAGCGCGCTGTCCCTCTCGGAGACCTGCTACAGTGTGGCCATTGTCCCCCGCATGCTCTCCGGTCTCCTGAGCCCCCGGGAGGCCATCTCCATTGCGGGTTGTGCCACTCAGCTCTTCTTCTATCTCACCTTTGGTGTCACCAACTGCTTTCTGCTCACGGCCATGGGCTATGACCGCTACGTGGCCATCTGCAACCCCCTGCGGTACGCGGTCATCATGGGCCAAAGGACCTGTGTGCACCTGGTGGGTGGCTCCTGGAGCATGGGCCTGAGCACGGCCATCATCCAGGTGTCTTCCGTGTTCAGCCTGCCCTTCTGTGACGCTAGCGTCATCTCCCACTTCTTCTGCGACATCCGGCCCCTCATGAAGCTGGCCTGTGCCGACACCACCATCAAAGAGCTTCTCACTTTGCTCATCAGTCTGTGCGTGCTCGTCTTGCCCATGGTCCTCATCTTCATCTCCTATGTCCTGATTGTCTCCACCATCCTCAAGATGGCATCAGCTGAGGGCCAGAGGAAGGCTTTTGCAACCTGCGCCTCCCACCTCACCGTGGTCATCATCCACTATGGCTGCACCTCCTTCATCTACCTAAAACCCAAATCGCAAAATTCCCTGCAGGACAGACTCCTCTCCATGACCTACACGGTCATCACGCCCCTGCTGAACCCTGTGGTCTACAGCCTGAGGAACAAGGAGGTCAAGCAGGCCTTGCTCCGAGCTGTGGGCAGGAAGCCTCTCCCGTAGGCGCCCGCTGGACTCCGGGAGTTCCCACAGTTTGCTGCAGCCTCGCGGCGAGGGAGCCAGGGGGCTGCGAGCCGAGGGACCCGGTGGAGGCGGCAACGGGGAGGGAGCAGGTGGGGTTAGACCAGGAAGGAAAACACGAATGAGGGACGGGGTGGGGGGGTTTCCGAGGACCCTCAGTTCCATGGGGACCCAGTAAGAGAAGACACATCCAGGAGCCCAGACCCTGTCCCACGACTGTTGGCAGGAGGGAGCGTGAGACCCAGCAGCGAGGGGGGGCACAGGGCACAGCAGCTCTCGTGGGAGCCTGTGGGCTCGGAGCCCGGCCTCAGCCTGAAAATTGGGAGCCCCGAGATCCAGGTCCTCCATTCCTTACACGTAACACTCTCTGCGCTATATTCCATAGGACAATAAAAAAAAAGGATGTACCCCACCTGCAGGGACCCCAGTCATCCGTGGCAAACACAGGCCCTGAGAGCCAGGGGACAAGCGGGGTGAGAAGGATAAAGCGAAAACTGCAGAAATAGCTTCCTGGCTACTGAGGGTCTCCGGAGTAGAGCCCCACTCCGCCCCCGCCTGTCTCTCCCATAGCATCCCCCCCCCCACGCCCGGTCCCCAGAGGCCTGGCTGAAGTAACAGGCCCTGCAGCCACTCGGCCCAGGTGTCCTCGGCTCCCAGCCGCCCCCCCATCCCTGCCCTGAGGAACCACCATGGCCGAAAGGAGGCTTTCTTTGGGGCAGGACGGGGGTGGGGCACGAACCCCATCCCACCTTGGCTCAAGGTGCAACTAGAGTCTCCTGTGGGATCGGGCTGCAGGGAGCCTGAGACGGGACCACATCCCGGCCGAGCCCGCCCCGTCCCACCTGCTTCCCTCACTCTGGGCTCTGCGCGCACATCCTCCGTCCCGCACATGGGGTCAGGTGCAGGCTCTGCTTCAGGTCACCCCACCCAGGCCAGGGGTACCCCTATCTATCGGGCAGTCACTCGGGTCCCTCACATCTACAACAGTGCCTGGTCCAGAGCAGCCACCCAGTAGTTATGAAAAGGAGGAAGAAAGGAGGAAAGGAAGAGGACAGCTGTGAGCAGCTACGGTCCAAGCGGCATCAGCGACCGCCCTCTCTGCTCGCGGGGCTTGCCCCTGCTCTGTGACATCCTTTTCGTGCACTTCTTGAGTGCATCCTAGATAGCCGGCATGGATTTTAGCTTTGAATTCGTTTAATCCTCACTGTTAACCCATGAGGTACGTATTTTATTAAACTTACTTTACAGATGGGGAACCCAAAGCCTGAAGAGATGGAGTAAATTCCTCAAGGCCATAGCGCTCGTATGCGGAGCCTAATTAGGACCCGAAAACAGGCAATCCAGCCCCAGAGTCTGTAGGTGCATTATGGGCTCATGACGATTATCTTACCGGCTTCTCCCCTTTACAACTGTGGAAGGAGCTCCATGCGTGGTGGGTTTACACATCACTCAAATCCTGCTAGGATGTCCTTGGGTCTCAGAAATCAGTCTCAAGTCCAGAAATTACTACTGAAAATAGGCTTTTTTCCCCTCGAAAACCTTGGTGCATCTTTCCCTGCTCAGCACAGCCCTCAAGACGCAGAGGATACAAAGTGGGGCAAAGTCCACAGGAGGGTGATGGGGTGATGGGGTTCACGCCCATCAGATTACCCACCCTGACGCATCTACTTCTCCGTCCTCATGACCTGGAGTAGGAGACACTTAGGCAGTAACATTATAGACGGAGCACAGGTTTGGGGCCAGAGAGGCCCGCATCCCAATCCTAGGTCTGCCGTTATACACGTGTGCTCTAGGAAGGGGACTTCACCTCATGGGCCTTCCTTCCCCGTCTGCCCGTGGGGCTGGCAGGATCAGCCTTCTAAGGTCATCGTGAGGACCTGAGAATCTTAGGGGCCTAACACTTCCTGGCTCGTGGGAAACCGCTCAACTGGTTGTACCTCCTCTACTCCCACCCCCACCACATACCGCTCCCTAGGTCACCCTGAGGTCAACATCAAGTCACCCCAATACGGACACACAGCCAGTCTTGACAACCAAGTCCTCATTCATAGAATGAGCTCCCCCTTCCTGGGAGGGACTTCGAAATGGGCCCTACCTCCACCCCCCCCACCCCCCAGGTAGCCTCTGATCCTATAGTTCAGTGCACAAAACCTACTCTCCCACGGTCTTGCAAGAATCACTTCCTGGCTACACCTGCCATGAGTCAATAAACCACTCGCTTCCCTTCTCAGTTCCAACCCCAGATTCCCTTCCCCTACGCTCGGCCCACTTGCTGGCCTGTCAACCGCTTCTCATGGTGTCTCTCCCACTTCTCCCCTGGTTGCCTCCAGTCACGGCAAGAGTCCCGGGGTTCAGGGAGTGCCACCTTCAGAGGGAGGCCGAAGACGCATGAAACAAAACATGTATACCTATTTTTGGACTATAACCCATTTGAAAGCATCAGTTGCTGAATTCACAGAAAAAAATAAATTCTGAAACAGAAAACCATCCATAGATACAAACAGTACAACCATATTATTTGACTATTTCCAAGCTGGAGATCCATAAATATATATATATATATATATATATATATATATATATATATATATATATATATTTTAAATTTTATTTATTGATTCATGAGAGACACAGAGAGAGAGAGAGGCAGGCACAGGCAGAGGGAGAAGCAGGCTCCATGCAGGGAGCCCGATGTGGGACTTGATCCTGGGTCTCCAGGATCATGCCCCGGAGTAAAGGTGGCACTAAACCTCTGAGCCACCTGGGCTGCCCAAATATTTTCAAATTAAAAGGAGTTTTTGGGGATCCCTGGGTGGCTCAGCGGTTTAGTGCCTGCCTTTGGCCCAGGGTGAGATCCTGGAGTCCCCAGATAGAGTCCCAGGTCAGGCTCCCAGCATGGAGCCTGCTTATCCCTCCGCCAGTGTCTCTGCTTCTCTCTCTCTCTCTCTCTATCATAAATAAATAAATAAATAAATAAATAAATCTATAAATAAATAAATCTATAAATAAATCTATAAATAAATAATAAATAATAAATAAATAAATAAATAAATAAATAAATAAATAAATAAATAATAAATAAATAGTTTTCACACATATAAAGCTAGACACCGCTGCTCTGGATGAGGAGGATAGGGCTGGGATGGGAGATTCGAAAAAACTTCACTGCTGTGGACTGAACCATGGCCCCCCATTCGTATCCTGAAGCCCTATCCCCAGTGTGATGGTATCTAGAAATGGAGCCTTTGGGGATTAGCTTTAGATAAGGCCATGAGGGTGGGGTCCCGACGGGGACCCTTTAACGAGAGACGCCCAAGAGCTCTCTCACTCTCTCCACCATGGAGGACAGAGTGACACCAGCTATCTGCAATCCAGAAGGCAGGCCCTCACCAGGAACCAAGCCCTCTGGCACCTTGTCCAGGATGTTCAGCTTCCAGAACTGTAAGAAATAGGAAGAATGTTGACCTCGGTCAAATGCGAGGTGAACCCTCTTCCGACTTCTGGGACCCCCATGACACTTCTCACACATCACCAGTATCCAAACTGCGTGGTGATGGGGTAGGGGAGGGGAGTGAATAGCTGTAGATAGCTTCTGGCTAACAGGAGTGCAATCTGATTGGACGAATTCACACTAATATTTACATTACTAATACCCCTTCCCCCAACCTCAAGACTTATCTGCTTTTTTTAGAAGATAAGTCCTTAACTGTAACTTTAGAAGAGGAAGTAGGTCTGGACCTGATTAATCCTAAGTTGACGAGATGCCATGAAGGAGCCCTTGTAAGAGCTACGGGCACCTGGCCCCGCAACAACACGGTGTGTGGGGCTGAGGAAGTTGAGAGCAGGTGGGCTGCTGTCCCACCAGCGTCCTCTCTGTGGCTCCCCCACGTGCTTGTTTCTGTCTGATGCCCAAGCCCAGCGGGCGGGCCGTGGATGGTACAGTGTGCTCCTCATAACCTCTCATCTGTGAGTTGGGGATGACACAGACATCGGAGGTAATCTGAAGGACTGAGACAGGAATGGGTTAAAATATTCAGTATTTGGTGATTCTGAAGCTCAACCTCTCGTTTTCACCAGGTACCGCATTTTTATACCATGTACCTAAGTGCCCCATTTCCAGACTCTCCCTAATTTGTCCCAAAGCAAAGGCATCTTAAAGCCTTGAGCTATTTTGTTCAACTTTCCTCCCTCTGTGGCGGGACCCCACAGCCACCAGTCACACCTAGTGGCTGACCATTAACAGAGGTCATTTGGGCCAACTTATCTGGGCCAGTAGGAAGTGATGCACATTGGAGCTTGGTCAAGGCGTTGGCACGAATGCACCTGAGGAGAGCGGTTTAGGAAATGATTGGTCCACTCCTCTCCCCCTTGATTCACACGCTCAGTTATGAGGCCTCCTGGCTCACCTCAAATGTCTCTCACATCCATCCCTCCTGTCTGGAGCACTGCCACCATCTAGATCAATCCCAGCTGATCTCTGGCCTGACCTGTGGCATCAGCACCCTAGCTGACCTGGCCCTTCTCACCCACCCCGGATCACTTTCCCACAGTTGCTACATCGATCCCACAAAGAAGCAAAGTCACCGGCAGGCAGGGGGAAGGTGCAGAGTAGCTGGTGGTAAGAGCCAGTGGCCCTGTAAGGGCCAGTTACCAAGGGGCTTTGAGACCCCGAATGGGAGCAGAGAGTGACAGCACCTGGGAGGCCCTTAAAAATGGTAAAATCCAAATCCCTAAGACCTTTTGTAGCCCGGTCTTTATGCTACAGAATTTTTTCTGTGATGGATCAGAGTCTAATCCAGGACCAGAGCCTCCAGGTCCCACTCATATGTGGTATTACTAGGTTCACTATAACTGCTGTCGCCTGGACTAGGTAAGCTTCTCGGAGGCTGGGGCAGCATGTGCTCCGCCCCCAGCAGCGCCCAGGACGCGTGCACGCAGAGGGGGGCACACGTTTAGGGAAGAACACGCTAAGCCAGAGATGAATTAAGTCGCAGGAAGTCTTGGATGGGGACGGGGGTCGGGGGATAAACTTGGCCCTGGGTCTCAACAGACTGGAGGTTTACGGAAGGGACTAAGGGGTGAGTCCTGAGTGAGCAGCGCGGGTACTGAGCGCTCCCGTGTCCTGCGGCCCAAGAGGGTCCTCAGCTCCCGGCACACGGTGCCCACCCCCGAGCACCACCGGGCCGCCCCTGCTACCTCCGAGAGAGAACCAGACTCAGCCCGGCGGGGACCTGAGCATCTGCACCCACAAACCCACGCAGCACCCAGCGTGTCTCCCAGTCTGTGAACTACAGGTTTCCATGGCCCATCTGTGGAGAAGCTCCATGTGGTTAGGGTTGGGCAGGTGAACGCCGGCCACGGGCACCAGCCTTATCCGATGCTGTTTCCACTTGAAGCACGAACCTGTCCTGAGGGCCCCAGCTGCCACCTGTGAGACCCGGTACGTGGGCCCTGATGGAACATCTGCATCCTCCAGGCCCCAGGAGAGGTGCTGTTCT
This sequence comes from Vulpes lagopus, assembly GCF_018345385.1. Taxonomy (NCBI): domain Eukaryota; kingdom Metazoa; phylum Chordata; class Mammalia; order Carnivora; family Canidae; genus Vulpes; species Vulpes lagopus. The sequence continues at coordinate 26,649,498 of NC_054834.1, forward strand.
CGGGAAATCCTCAGGCCGTGAGCCCCCGGGGCCCCACACCCCCCTGCTGCAGTGGCAGGTGCCGCCACAGGCCCTTCCTCGCATGGCCCCACCCGTCCGCGCACACACCACCCCAGGAGGACCAGGTAAGTGCTCTTCAGAAACGGGACCCAGAGAGCGGCCTACTGCTGGTGGGCGGGCTCAATCTGCCGCGGTATCAAGCAGCCCCTGCCGCCACCCCCGTGTGGTTGTGCTCGCTCTTCTTCCCCTTGATTTCCGTGGGGATCAGAGGCTCCCTCGGTGGAGGCCGCTCACTGGGGCCCAGCGGCCGTCCTCCTCCCCTCCGGGTGGGCACCAGCCAGCTGTCCCCCCACCCGACTCCGGGTCTCCCAGTCCCTCAGGACAGACCCCACCTGGTATTTGAAACAGGATGGTTCTTCCTTGGGTAGGAGCATCCCCTGGATGGCAGGACACTAAGTGGGTTGCCGGCCGCACCCACATCCGTCACTACAACACTCAGAAGCCGTGCCCCACGTGCCCGCTGCCCCGTGGCTGGACCGCTGCCTCTTTCTGCCCAGAGGCCCCAGGGAAGGTCAAGGTCTTTAGCTACAAACGTTGGCGTCACTTGACTTTCTCTATTCAGAACCGTGCCTGTCGCCGCTGTTCTCTTAGCGTTTCGAGTGTAAGTGATTAACAGCTGGTAGCCAACTTCCTTTAAGTATATTTTTATAAACTTGAAGGAGGTCTACTACTAGCCTACTAACCTTCATCGCTGATGTGATTTATTTTATGTACAAAGTCTTTCTGAATATGCATAAGCAAATCAGAATATAATTTAAGTGCCCTCCCTACAGGAGCTTACTGTCTAAGGGGACAAAAAATGTGAAATATTGTGTAAATTGGACTGAGCCCCATCCTTCAATGCAATGATGTATCTTTAGCCTCTCTCTGTTTTTCATATTCAGGATCTGCTTTAGCTTTAGAGGAGAGACTTGAATTTGCTGCATCTTCCCTGGCACGATTGTTTGTCTACCTCTGCAGAGAGAGTGTATGCCTACTAAGCTGCAGCGGCTATAAATTTGCCTCTTAGTTTAGGGAAGGCGAAGCTGTAGCGTAGTTTATAATGTGAGTCGGTGCTGCAAGCCATCAGCAGACTTCCGTCCTGTGGAGGGCAGTGGGCAGAGGACGGTGGTCAGTTAAGACCTGCCTTTTCTTCCTTGAAAACAAGATGGACCTTCCTGAGTCAGCTTTGCTCCCACTTCCTAAAGGATCGGCGAGGTAACGATTCATAGTCTTAAAATAAAAAAAAAAAAAGAAAGTCCCCAGTCAATCCTTAAACTGGTTTCAATTCTCTAATTCATCCATAATCCCGAGCTGGGGAGACGCACAGATGGAGGAAGAGGAACACAGTTGCAGAGCGTTTGTGGGCAGACGGCGCGGCCCTGGCGGGGAGACGGTCGTCCACGTAAATAAGAGCACATCGTGCCACAACAGGTGTCGGTGGGCTGACGCTTCATCAGCCCTCAAGGAACTGGGAAAGATTTAAACAAGAGAAGAAAGAAAAAAATAAATAGATAAACAAGAGAGGAAGAGGAGGGGCAGTCCAGATGTCAAGGAGGAAGAGTAGGGTGAAGCAGGAACGTACGCAGTTATGTTGTGGGAATACGAAGGAAGGAAAAAAAGAAGAATCTGAGACCACAGGGAATCATGATAGATGGTCACAGCATAAAAGTGTTTTAAATAAGCCCAGAGATTAACTTGAATGCATTGGGAAATGTATCCCCAGGTTTACAGCTGAGAACTAAATGCAATCAGTTTGAGAAATGTGCCTCCATGGCCTTGCTGACATGATGCGCGTCTGCTCTTCCACGTTTCAGGCTTAGCAGCTGCTCATTGGAGACAGACAACCACACTTCCAGCACTGGGTTGATCTTCCAGGGCTTCTCGAGCTTCCGCGGGCACCAGCGCACCCCTGTTTGCCGTGTTCCTTGTGCTCTACACCTTCACCCAGGGTGGCAATGTCGTCATCGTGACCGTTGCCTCCACACGCCCATGTACTTCTTCCTGAACACGCTGTCCGCCTCCGAGACGGTCTACACCCTCGTCATTCTCCCACAGATGCTCTCCAGCCTCATGGGTATGAGCCAGGCCATCTCACGGGCAGGCTGTGCCAACCAGATGTTCTTTTTTGTAACCTTGGGCATCAACAACTGTTTCCTGCTCATGGCCATGGGCTACGACTGCTACATGGCCATCTGCAACCCCTTGAGATACTCAGTTGTTATCAACAAGAGAGTGTGTCCAGCTGGTGGGGGCAGGGAGCCTGCAGCATTGGGTTGATGTTAGCAATTTGATGGACACAAGTGACGTCTGTGTTCAGGCTGCCCTTCTGTGCCACGAGGGTGGCCCACTTCTTCTGTGACATCCGACCCGTGATGAAGCTCTCCTGCATCGACACCACAGCAAATGAGATCCTGACTCTGATCATCAGTGTGCTGGTGATCCTGGTGCCCATGGGGCTGGTCTTCATCTCCTACATCCTCATCATCTCCACCATCTTCAAGATCCCCTCTGCCCAGGGGTCACCTGCGCCTCCCACCTCACCGTGGTCATTGTCCACTATGGCTGCACCTCCATCGCTTACCTCAAGCCCAAGTCGGAGAATACCAGGGATGAGGACCAGCTTGATCTCGGTGACCCACACGGTCATCACCCCGCTGTTGAACCCGGTGGTATACACCCTGAGGAACAAGGAGGTCAAGGATGCTCTGCTCCGGGCCACTGGCAGGAAGCTTTCCTGATGAGAGATGGGAAGTGCTCCCCTGAGGTCCTCGGCATCTCCTCCCAGCAGGAATAGGAGCAGAGCCACATGCCCTGGACTCCCAGAGACCTGCCCTGTAAGGAAGCAGAACAGCAGGAGCATCCAGCTGTGGGTCTGAGAACTTTAAAGCCCCTGAACAAAGCATTAGCCCTGTTTATGTGGGTAACTAGACAAACGAGGACAGGAATTGCCTGAAGAACAGATCAAGAAATAGTGTGGGCCCCGGATTTTTCAGTGACTTTTTGGTTTCTAGTGAAGGCAACAGAGAAAAAGCAGAACCCAGGACATGTATTTTTCCCCTACAATCCCTTCCGACTTAAGAACATGAGGACTTCTCAAGCTGGAGCCCTGTTAGAATCGGTTTTTATATGACATGTCAAGTAACAAGTGACGGTGTGGATAGGGACAGTGGCCTCCAGGTGGGCTAGCAAGGGAAAATAGATTTCCTCTCCTGGCTGTTTCAACTTATCCTAGTTTCTAGCAAAACTGCTTATTAAAGATGGTGATGGACTATAGACAGTTTAATTAGAGATCCTCACAATTGCAGATCTTGTCAGTCTTAAGGGCACATTCAAAGATCCTCCTGGGTGGGTTTGGCTGTTGTTGAATCAGATAGCGTGTAATGGGCAATAACAATGAACGAGCCATGTCCTGGATTCTGGGGAAGGCCGATGAAGAAAACTCTACGTGCCTGGCCTCAAGAAGCTCAAACTCTAGCAGCAGAGGCAGTCATTTAAAAGTATGATTTCAATGCTTTGTAACAGGTCATATTATACAAAACACTACAGGAGGATGGGAGGAGGGGTGGAGAGCAAGTGTTGGAGATGTTGGGGAAGCCTCGGAGGTGGTAACCCGCCGTGTGAACTGGCTTTATTTAGAACCTTTGTTGGAGAGCGCCTGATGAGCAATTTGTTGGAGGAAAAGAATCCCAAGGAGAAGGAGCTATATATTCACAGATAAGAAAGAAGAATGTTCAGGAGATGAAGAACTAATCCGTGTGCTGACACCAGGGACAGTGGGCGGGGGGATGTGGAGGGAGACAGGACCAGAAGCATAGGCTGGGGTCCGATTGTGAGGGCTTGGTGTACCGAACGAAGAAATTTTGGCTTTAACTTTTAAAAACGGTGGAAATCACCCAAGATTTGGGAAAGCTAGGATTCAGTATATGAGGCATTTGTGTGAATTGTTGGCATCCTCCTGTCCTTACCCAGCAACACGGAGACATGTAAGAAGTTGTATGGATCTGTAGACTCTAAGCCAAGAAAATTGGGGGAAAGGAAATGTGAGTAGAGTATTTAGAGGTAATACACAGAAATAACTATGTATGTGTGATGAAACCGAATCAATCAGAGAGCGCGGAGCAGAGGCTGGCGGAGGAGTTTGAGGCTCAAACGAGGACCCAGAGAAGGAGAATGGGGACATGCTGTTGAGTCAGTGACCAGGCTGGACCTCAGACATGGGCCACCGTGGATCCACCGGAATTCGAGGGTGGGTGCATGACTCAGAAGACGAGAGAGAAACCCGCAGAGCACATGCATCTGCTCTCCGACCCTAATAGAAACACCAGGCCTCTCTTGGGGTTTAGAGAAGCCATGACAAAAATCAAACGATGCCTGAAGCTCCCTAGGATCGACAGTGGCTCAGAGTAATGAGGAGAAGTTACTAATTGGCGCAGGAAGGAATGTAATGAAGAGAAGCCAGGCCAGCAGGCACAGGGCGTGGGCCACTGGCCGGGCACTCCGGGAGTCCTTGCTGCGCGCCACGGGCTGTGCCAGACGGGACACAGATGCGGAAGCCCCGCGCCTGCCCCAAAGGAGGGAGCTCCTGGTGTGCGGGGCAGAGGAGCTTCCATGGAGCCCACAAGACGCAAACGTGACCCGGAGCCAGACGCAGTGTGCTTGCCACCTGGCGACCAGGACCTCAGCGTTAGGGCAGGCTTGGGTGTGTGATCTACATAAAGTCCTGTCTTCTCGCCCAAGGAGAAGCCCCACAGGCAGGAGCTCCGTGAGACACACGCGTGTTGCTGGGCCTCTGGGGCCGGCCGTGGGGAGCGGCTCCCAGCAGCATCACCCACACCTTAGCCTGTGGACCCCCGGCACGTGCACCGCCCAGGTGTTTCAGAAACCACACCTAAAAGGAACAGCTTCACTGGGAGACATCCTGGAGCCAGAAGCTTCAACAGCTCTTCTCACCCCACGGAGGAACCGGCCACAGACCTTTCCCGGACCTGCTCAGTGTGGCCAGCAACTCACAGAAGACTTGGCTGCATCCACCCCCTGAGGGGGATCCTTCTGGTTCCCTGGTGTTATCTTGGCCACCGTTCACACTCAGTATCACATCACCGCAAACACCTCTTCCATAATGAGGTCTCCTCCCGTCACTTTCCCACCCATTATTCTCACCAGGCTCTGAGAGCAACCCTAGCAGGGACACAGGGGCGAGGCTCTCTGCTGCACAAATAAGGCTAACTTTGAAAAGGGGGTGAAAAGAGCACGTGAATGTGTACCAGCTGGCAGACATTTTCTGTTTACCCAGAGCGTATCACCACCCAGGGCGATCCACAGCACGGAGAGGATGTGCTAGAGCATACCCCCGAGCCTCGGATTTCCCAAGTAAAACGAGACCTTGTCCCTGAACCTTTTTGTCAGAGAACAGAATTTGTGCCCCATTGGAAGGGCCACTGGGGCCTCCCCCTGGCCAGTCAACGGGGATGTCAGAGGAAGACTGTGTCTGGTGGAAGGTCAAGCTGTAACGTCTTCTTCTTGACCTTTCTCTAACATACAGACAAATCAAGAAAGCATTGAGAGCTCCAGAAGCCAGCCTGGCCCTTAGTTAAGAAGATAAGGTCCAGTGCTAAGTGCTGAGAGTACAGTGGTGGATTATGCTGAATTTCTGGCCCTTAGACAGATTTATAAGTATATGTAAAAGGCAAAATTATAGAGACTGCACGCAGATCAGTGGTTGCCAGAGGTCTGAGAGGGAAGGAAGGTTGCACGGAGGAAGCATAGGGAATTTTTTGAGGGCAGTGAAACTATTCTGCATGGTACTATGATGGTGGATACGACACTATGCATTTGTCAAAACCCATAGAATTTTGCAGTGGAGTCAACCTTAATGTATGCAAATGAAAGAAAAATCATTTTAGGAGAGTGAGATCCCAGAATAGAATGCAGGCTGAAGCAGAAGAATCTAACTGTATTACAAACACACAAAAGCCCACTGGAGGGGGAAAGGGGGAAACTGTTGACCTCGAGAACTCTGAAAATGAGCAAAGTCTGAGAAGGTTAAAAGCAAAAGGAACAACACGTAAGCACCATCTTCTAATTTTTAAAATCGCTACCCACAGGGGTCCAGGTTGACATTCCTTACAATGCTATAAAGGTATACTGGAACTGAACCATGTGAAAATGGATGGCAGATGGTGGAAGCCAGGTTTTCCACTTAGTGTGGGACGTTACAGACAAGCAAGAGAAGACTAGAAAGGATCTATGTGGTAATGGATTACAGAAGCCCAGATCTTGGTTTCTAATACCATTCTCCAATAAAAGGATCTAGGATTGGATAAATGACTATCCTAGAATGAGGGCAAGAAATACACACAATGAGCCTGAGGCATCTTGTAGAGCCTGAAAGGAAGAGTAGACTCAAACCACTCAGTAGGTTGGGGATGCCAGCAGGACATTGTAGCCAACGCTGGGACAATGTGAACAACAAAGTAGCACCACGTTATAAACCAAAAGATGAAAATACACACACTGATGCAATAGAAATACATGGGGGAGAGTAGACCAATCTTTTGGGAAGAACTCCAAATAATGTTTCTATCCTACTCTCAAGGAGGTGGACCATCACTTTATTAAAAGTAACTTGCATCGTACTAAGTGACATCCTTCCAATGAGGTAAATTATTTCAGAAACCCGTGAAGCCACCTTATCCAGGTCATCAGGGTGAACATCAACAGTGAGAAGTTCTCTTCGTGGTCTTCCTCCCCAAGTCTAGCACCTTTATCCCTACTTTATCTGCTATGGCTACATCCACCTCTACTCTCTTTGGATGTTTACATAACAGTTACTATTTTCTATCCTTTTTGCTTTCTACCAGCCAATATCACATTAATTTCTTGTGGGGAATATATATGCTTGGGTCATGTTAATAAATCCACAGTCCCAATCTCTGTCTTAAGGGGACCTATTTAGAGCACTTTATGTCATCATTGATATGTCTGGGCCCAAGTACGCTGCCGTGTTTGTTTTCTATCTTTTTCTTTTTCATGCCTTCCTGTGGGTTATTTGAATGCATTTTAGGATTATATTTTGGTTTTTCCATAATTTTTTTTTAAGATTTTCTTTATTTCGGAGGGAGAGAGTGTGCAGGAGGAGGGGCAGAGAGAGAAGTCAGAGAGTCTGAAGCAGACTCTGTGCTGAGGACAGAGCCCAACTCCCGGCTCAATCTCACAACCCCAAGAACATGACTCGAACCAAAATCAAGAGGTGGACACCTAACCGATGTAGCCACCCAGGTGCTCCTTTCCACATTTTGAGCAGATCTTTCCATATAGCTTTTTAGTGGCTGCTTATTTGGGTCCATAACAAGAAATGGAGTGTAAGTCATAGGATCAGTGTTTGTTTATAAGAAACTGTCCAACTGTTTTTCCAGGATGGCTGCACCAATGTGCTTTCCCAGTATGAAAATCCCTGTGGCTCTGCATCCTGGTAAGCTGTTGATACTGTATTTTTCATTTTAGCTATTCTGATAGGTATACGGTTATACTACAGAGGTTTGACTTTATATTTATCTAATGGCTAACAAGGTTGAACAGGAGCATTTCATGTGTTTATCATCCTTTTATCTTTTTGGCAAAGTGTCTGATCAAATATTGTGTCATTTTTAACTGGATTGTTTTCCTGCTCTTAAATGCTGAGAGTTCTTCATGTATTCTGGATACAAGTCTATTGTCAGATAGCTTATTTGCAAATATTTTATGCCTGGCTGTTGCTTGACTTTATTTCACAACAATTTTTAAATTCTGAAGTTCAATTTATCGATTTTGTGTTTAATGATGTTTTTGTATCATATCTGAAAACCTGTCGCCTAACTCCAGTTCATGAGGATTTTCTCCTCAAAGTTTCATTGTTTTAGGTTTTATTCAGACAGATCTAGGATACATTTAATTTTTGTGTGAGATGGGAGGTTTAGGTCAAGGCTCTTTTCTTTTTTACATATGGATATCCAATGATTACAATTTTCCCTTTTGAAAAGATTATGCGTTCTGCACTAAATTGCTTGGGCACCTTTGTCAAAAATCAATTCTATATATTTGCGTAATATTGACTATTCTCATTCAGGAACAGGACATGTCTCCAAAGATTTAACCCCCTACACACATACACACACACACACCACTACCAACTTCTGTGTGTTGCTTCCTTGTGTCATTTGGTTTAATTACACTAGGAATTCTGGCAACAGACAAGCCCCATGCTGACTTCCACTGTGTCCTTGCACTCTCGGGAGTGGAGAAACCTGCATCGTTCCCTATTACCTGACAGCGAGACAGACTTGCTTCTGCATATCGGTGGCCATGAAACCAGCCTGGCCTGCAGTCCCCCTTCCAGACACCACACTAGGAAACAGAAAACATGCCTCTGCAACCTCCTCCTTCACTCCCCTCCCTCTCCCTGTATGAATCCCTTCAAGGAAGTTCTATCTCATACAAAGTATTTTATGTAAATGGGTTCCTGTAGGTCTGACCCTGACACGTCTAAATCTCAGTGGAAACACATCTTAGCCTTCCATGCAAACCCTTATATCACATTCAGAATATTTTTCCATGTTTTCACAATGTCGTCAATAATGAGATGACTGGAACTTGAACCAAAATGATGAGCGCATGAATGGAGGAAATGCTACATATTACATGAGTATTACAAAGAATAAATCGGGCTCTAGTCCCAGATTCAATATGGAGCTTGAAGAAGAGGGTGGAATGCAAAATCACTCTTCTCATTCTCAGTGGGGAAAGCAGGAGGTGATTCGTGAAAACATGAAATACGGGTGAGTTCAGTTGTAAACATACGATGAATTTGAGGTGCTTAATGAAGACTTTAAGTGGAAATACTCGGCAGAAGGTTGGAAATGTAGGTGAGGACCTCTGAGAATAGGAAAATGGGAGCCATCCACAGAAGGTGAAGAGTCAAGCTGTGAGAAGAAAGGCTTTCTCTGAGGGAGAGGTCACACAGAGAAATGGAAGACTTGAAATTGATAAGTAGCGTTCAAGTGGCGGACTGAAGACCAGGTGCTAAAAGGGGTCATCGTCAACAGAAGAGGGCTCGTTGCAAAGGAGCAAAGAGCTCTCCTCTACCGTAGGCATTAAATTAATTTCGGCTTTAATGTAAGCAGTTTTTTTGTTGGCTCTTGGTGCTGTTTTGGGTATTTGCTCTGCTAGCGAATACTCAGTATCACTATCTACCTCCCTCGCCCAGCTTTCTTTTCTTCAATAAGGAGAAAGAACCTTCTGATATCTGTGCCCTGTGAACACCAGAAGACTGAAACCCCACACTAACACCAATAATATGATATCTTTAAATAATCCTTTCCAATGTTACCCTTTCAGAAAAGATCATCCCTACTTTCAGCAGTTATATTGCCGCTAGATATTTTGTGATTATTTGCATCTACACACAACTGTTCCTTTATTTTTTTATTTTTTTATTTTTTTTATTTATTTTTTTTATTTTTTTGCAACTGTTCCTTTTAAAACAATCCAAAAGATTCCTTATATATTCAGGAATCCCACAGATCATATCACAAAGTATTCAAAGTATTATGTTTCTCAGTTTTAAGTAATATATGCCCATTCTGGAAAAATAAAATATAAAATACGTAAGAAAGAATATAGGAGTGATTTTTAAAATCCAACTGGACAGTCTTCTTTTAGGCTTTGTTTTTTACATTACTGAGATGATATTTTATATAAAGAGTCACATTTTGCTTTTTCATTTAATATAGCAAAAGATTTCATTTCCACTATTGCAGATTATCAAAGATAATATTTAAAAGCTTCAAAATATACCATGATATAGATGTTCAATACCTTCTTTAGTCATTAGTTTTTAGCATTTGGATTGCCACCTCACTTTCTTCAGTACAAAAAAAAAATCTAGGAAGACATGGCTTCTATTTTTTAAAATAATCCATTTTGGCTCATCCTCCCATGAAACAGTTTTAATTTGAGTATCAATTTCAGTGAAATGCAAAAACATGGTGTTCGTAGATGCCGTGACACGCAGGTCCTTCTGTATGTGAAATCCCCACAGTGCACAAAAAACGGTCCAATTTTTTTTTCCAGGTAATAAATGCAAGCCTAGAGTTAATCCTTCTACTTCAGTGCATTAACCCCGACTCTCTTTTCTAATAACTCTATTTCCTTTCCCTTAAAAAAATCATTCTAATTACTTTCAATCATTTTGTGCCTTAACATTCACTGGGCTTTGGCTATTTACAGGTATCCCAACAAGCAGAAAGAACGTCTACCTTTCTTATAGTCAAGTATCCAGATCAATATGCCTGTTGCTGTAAGATATTATGTTAAGGTTTTTCTGATGTTTTTTCCTGGGACTGGATTCTCAGGAACTGTGCACAATGGGGCTTGGGTACGTAGCACATAGTTATGATCAAGGACTAAAAATTTTTTGACAGTTTAGGGATGCCTTGGTGGCTCAGCAGTTGAGCGTCTGCCTTTGGCTCAGGGCATGATCCTAGAGTCTTGGGATCGAGTCCTACATCTACATCAGGCTCTCTGCGAGGAGCCTCCTTCTCCCTCTGCCTGTGTCTCCGCCTCTCTCTGTGTCTCTCATGAATAAATAAATCAAATCTTTAAAAAAATTTGTTGATAGTTTATAGGAAATTTTCAACCAATTTAAAATATGTAATAGGAGTAGGAACACAGAACATAGAGCTATCGAGTTTTCTCCAGAAACAACTTTTCCTGTGTCAGTTAGAAGAGACGTGGATATGATCCAGTACTGCATTTTATAAATGAGGTAACAGAGTCTGCAAAATTTTAAGGAACCTGTCTAACATGAAGCTAGCCAGTCCATGGCTGATTTGAAATTAGTATATTTTGTGATACTATCCTGCACCATAAAGATGGATAATTGAAAGTTAGCTGAAAAATATATCTGCTCTGGGAAGGTAAATCACTCAGTGGGAAAATGTGGGATGACTTTAAGCTTTAATTTTAAATTTCGTTGGAAGTACAAATGCAAAAGATGAATAAGACAGTAAGAGTTGGACAAAGTCTGACTCATGATTCATCTGCTGTGTCCCAGCCATGGTGATGGAAGGGAAGGAGGCATCTTGAATCCTGCCTTACTTCAACCACTATGAATATGTTAATAATCTCACACCCTTTCCAGCCATCTTCCTGTGCTGCATACTCGCAAGGGTTACAGGTTAAGGCATTTTTGTCAGGCCTTATAGAATTTATACATATTTTCTCTTACCCAAGGATAGAACTTCCAATTTATTTTCAGAATCACTTTGATTCTTGGGATGCCAGAGTGGCTCAATGGTTGAGCGTCTGTCTTCAGCTCAGGCATGATCCTGGGGTCCTGGGATCAAGTCCCGCATTGGGCTCCCCACAGGGAGCCTACTTCTCCCTCTGCCTGTGTCTCTGCCTCTCTCTGTGTCTCTCATGAATAATTTTTAAATAAAAGTCACTGTGAATCTTTAAATGATTCTTTCCAAAATGAATGAAATCTTCCCCAAGGTGACTTTTCCTCCATTATTATTTACATAAATATCTGGAACTTTAAAATGGCAGCTTGTCTTACTGAAAAAAAATAAAGAGCAAAACAAAAAGGGAAATACTAGGTTTAGTTTTTTGGGGCACACAACTACGCAAGTCAGTACATGTTTAAAAACAACATACCTGTAGGTCTCCCAGTGTGATTAAGTGCCATGTTTTGTACAAAACAGTTCCCCATCAAGTATATATCTATGGAAGGAAAGAAAGAAATATGGAAAGGAGGAAAAAAAGAAGGACAAGAGAAAGGAGAAAGTATTTGATCTATAGACAAAGATGAGGAAAAGAACCAGTGTAATTGAAAGCTAACCATGTGTTGGACACTTGACTTATAGTCTTATTTTGTCCTAACAAATAAAACAGAAATTTTATCTGTACTTAGCTGTTGAAGGAAATGAAGCTCAAAGTTCATATACAGTTAAGGGACTGTGGGGAGAGATTCAAACTGCTACCCCTACACAGTGTTCTCTGTCTTTGTGACTATATTTTGCATGGATTCCTCAAACGGTTTCCTAAGACATGTCCTTGCTTCCACTCCTGTACCACCCAACAGTGACCATTACCTATACCCCATCCACTAGTTCTCACTCCCACTCACCACCGTGCACCCATACCCCTCCCTTCTGTTACAAGAATATAGAGAATGAACCGAGCTTTGGGTCTTTCAACTTCCTAGTGCCGCCTGCCTGCAATGCTTTCCCCCAGATCAGAGGATCACAAATCATGGCCTCTAGGCCAAATTCTACTCCTCCACACATTTTTATAAATAAAGTTTTATTGGTACACAGCCCACCCTCTTCTCTTACCTACTGCTGCGCTCATACTTTAACGGCAGAGTTGAAGAGGTAAGACAGACGATGCAGGTTGCAAAGCCTAAGATATTTACTATCTTAACTTTTTCAGAAAAAAAAAAAAAGTGCCAATCCTTGCCCTAGACTATGGCCTGGTTGGTTCTATGTGGTCACTCAGAAGAGGTTTCCATCTCAAATGTCACTTCCGAAGAGTGGCCTTACATGACCACCCAGTCAACATAAGGCAGATCCTTGCCACGGATCCTATCATCTGTATTTTATTGTCCTTACGACACTTATTTTACTCATTTAGTCCTTGTTCCTTATCTAAGTCCTCTTTTTAGAATATGCATTCCAGGAGAGCTGTGACATTCCGGGTCTTGTTTACAACATTTGCTGGTTATCAGCAGAGAAATCTTTGATGGATATTTGTAATAAGCAAATATGTGATAGAACCCTTGGTTTTCATTATTTCAGAACTCAATATTTTCCACTATCCTATATTTTCTAACAAGAAAAGCATGTTCTGGCCATAGGAAAGAACAATGTATAATTAAGCACATTTTTGCTCAATTCTGCAGATCTATTTCAGATTCAGTAGAGACAGACATCACACCGCCCTCAGGAAAACCATAAAGCCTACAAAATGCAGAGTACACTCCAACTTAATTGGCAGTGCCATACCACAGACCTATCTGCAATAACCAGGCAAAAACATCTGGAAGGTTTCCATGGGGAGAGGAGCTTGTTCTGGGAGAGTCCTAGAAAACACTTCCAAGTAAGCAGTTTGTCTTTTGAGCTCAGCAACTTTGTTTTTCTCCTTGCAGCAGCCTCTCCTTCCCGTGACGCAACCGCCGTCCTCCTACTGACTATTCCCAGTGCATCCAAGACACCCCAGTTTGAAGCCCACAAGCAAGACAGCCACCCATGCTTCTGACATTCCTTTAAAGCTGACTCCTTTTGAGGCCTATTCAAGACTTTCATCAGCAGCTCAGGGCTGCTGCTCAGTCCACTGATCAGGTAAAAAAAAGAGCTGGTAGTAAGTCAGCTCATGTGTTGCCCCTCCCTGAGAGGACCTCTAGTCCTCGAAAGCCATTGTCTTCATTTAGAAGGTCATTAAGGACAGCAAGGTGTTTCAAATCCTTTGGTAAGCCAACTTACTCTCTTTACCTCCAGGCAGTCTCTGAACGTGTAATATACCATCGAACGATTCTTGCTTGGGATCCAAATGGCTCTAACTGGGACATTAGCTATCACTTTACAAATCTGTGAGGTGAGGGTATAGGATCAATGATGGCTAAGTCCCATTGGTTATAAGAACCTATGCTTCTAGGATACCCACCGGAGACTTTGGGGTAGTGCAGAAGCATATAGACGTGGAGGTCACATCGATGGGAGTTACAGTGTTCTGTGGTCTGTGGAAAACCCCTCAATCTCTCACAGCCTCAGTTGCCTGGGACAACACAGCAATAACAATGCCCGCCTCTTGTGTGGTTACGAGAATCCAAATATGCTAACTGCATATAAAGCACCCAGAGCTGCCCCTTGCTAATAAATGGCAACTATTTATTTTCATTATTATTTTTCTACTTGGCTCTAGCCTCGGCAAATTTATGGTAGGATCCTGAATGACACTGGTTATCTTTTTATGAAATTTTTATCTTAGGAAGTGCGACACTAGAATTTCAGAGAACTAGCAAAGCCGGGGAGGGTTGATCATGAGCCAGTGAGGACTAGGGCACGGATCGGAGTTCAGAGGGCTGACAGAACACAGCCCCACAAGTCATCTATTTTTTACCTTAAATCAAGAAGCCTGTTCTCAGAGAGAGAGTATAAGGATCCCAGGGGGAGTGTAAGTTTGAAAGAGGAGCTGGCTTTCGTCCCTGAGCTGATGGACGACTCCTGATCATGTAACCACTGGACCCGGTCTCACCAAACGAAGATCTACAAAGGAAGGCAGATGCTGCAGTAGGCTTTAGGGGCCCAGACATGGCCAGAGGAAGCCCATCTTACACTAAAGAGACTTGGGACTTGGTAAATCTCCTTATATTTACCAAATTTCTTAGCATTGAAAACCTTTACTTTTAAAACTTATCCAATTTATTCTGTGTAATGAAATGAAGAAAATCATATTCCCCAAAATTCCTCTTAGGGAGACTTTGTATTTATTCAAAAGAAATTACTTTCTTTGGAGTATGAGACCCTAAGGAAATGCTCAAGTAACACAATACAGCAATTAAATTGTTCCGCCTAATAAAAGGATGAGCAAGTCTAACCAGGGAGAGTGTGGGGAGGGAGAGAGGGTAGGAGGAAGGAAGATGGTGAGGAGTGGGTGCCGGCGTGGGGTGTGCTGCTGGTGGGGGCAGGTGCCCTACTGACTGGCAGAGAAGGGACTTGAGAAAAGATTAAAGATGTCTAATGGGGGGTGGGGGTCAGTGGTTTGCACGAGTGAGTGTGTTCAAGTCCCTCCCTGTGATTCCCCAGAGAGATCTGCAAAGTGCCATTTGTACTGCGCCCTGCCTTTGTGCATGGTCTCGTAGGGCTGAAGAAGCGCTGAGTTCTGTGTTCAAGTTAGTCCGGGGAGAAAATAATGTTCCAGGGAATCATAACTCGGAGAACAGTGAGGATGAGGGAGAAAGAGCTAATATCTGAGTCAGACACAGTTCTGTTTCTTTAGAGCATCTCTTAATATTTTTAATGAAGTTTTAAAAAATTACCTCATCCCCATTGTTATACGGAAAACGAAGACCAGAGAGAACTCAAGTGTGGTAGGAAAACTCTCTTCCCATGGTAGGGGGGGAGGGGCAGACAGACTCAGAAGACTGGGTTCAGGGGGAAAGTCTGCTGTCTGTAGCCTCCCAGCAGAGCACCCCCTTGCAGGGACCTGCCCAGCACACTCCGGGGGGGAATTTTAAGTGTTTCCTATTGGAGGCACTGCTTGTCCAAAAGAAATAAAATGTGAGCCCACAGACATAATTTTAGTTTTTGGAATAGCCAAAATTGTAAAAATAAAGACTTAAAGATATCTTTTATTTAACCCAATCTCCCTAAAATATTGCCATGTCATCGTGTAATCAGTACAAAAGTTATTAATGAGGTGTTCTACATTTTTTATGCTAAGTCGTTGAAATCTACTGTCTACTTTATTCTGACAACACAGCTCAATCCAGACCGGCCATATTTCAGGTGTTCCGTGGCCACACGTGGCTGGAGGCCACCATCCTGGGCAGCCGTGCTTTCAGGGTGAAGTCCCAGATGGTCACAATCATAGACAAGTAGAGGGAATTCTCAACTGGATCCATGGACAAACTGACAGCTACTCCACATGTAGAATATTAATCATATAGCACTAGGCTGTGGAAAACTTTTAAATTATGAATAGATGGTTTAAGCAAGTAGACTCAACAATTATTGAGTATTAGTACTTGGAGCTGCTAAAAACAGGCACTTCCATATATTGTATCTAATCCTCTCAAAAAAAAAAAAAAAACATCCGAGGATCGTTATGGAAATGGAAACTGGAAATGGCAGATTTGTGCCCAACATCCGCTTCATCCTTCTTCTACTTGGCCTTCCTGAAGGACAGGAGGGAAAGCTACTGCATTTCCTAGACTTTGAAACTATTTCTCAGGGTGAATTACAATCAGTCAATCAAATCCACACGAGTGAGATCTGGAGCCTGGATGTGAGGCCAAGACAGCATGTCTACAAACTTCGCCCTTTCTTCTAGTGCAGGGGACTGACTTTTCAGCAGAATTAGAGGGGTGCCACTGTCCAGTCCCTACCTGTCGACTCAGAGGAGCAGGTTCCTGGACACCTGTGCTCCTGGGCCCCATCGGAGCGAATACTGTGTGGCCCTGGAGACACTGGCAACAGTAGCAGCACCTTTCTACTTATGTGGACTCTTGCATGTCGTGGATTCCCCGGGATGGCCATAAAGCTGTAGGTTCTGGAGCCATCTGTCCTGCTTATCCAAGAGATGGGAGTTTCCTTGAGGACTCCATTCTGCGGTATGAATGCAGAAATGATTCCCTAATGTCATGCTAGATTCTGTTCTTTCCTCCCAGTGACCCCATAAAGCCATTCACACACACCACTGCACTGAGCCATCACGTCAGTGGTACCATGCTGGTCGGGAGGGGTGAGTTCAGGATGGCTAGCATGCCACAGGGCTTGGTGGGACACAGGCACTTCATAGTGAGAAATCCCAAACGCTGAGAAATTTGCCATCTCAGCTCAGAACTCCAGTGGTCAGAGGTCAGAGGTCAGAGGTATGCTAGGACAGGCCCTCAAGGGGAAAAACCAGCTGCTGTATCTTTTATCCCTCACCACAGCATAGGAAGCACAGACACCTGATAGGTCTCTGCGGGTTCTGAAGGCAATATACTCCTTACCCGAGCAAAATGTTCTGGCCCTTGATACTACATCAGAAGCATCCAACTCCAAGCAGGGCTTAGAATAGGACAGAGCTCTGCAGCGGATCCAGGTTGGACACAATCAGCCCTGTCACCTGGCCATATACACTGGCAGATCTCACAGTTCTGGCTGGGTCACTGGTAGGAAAAAATGCAGTGCGTAGTTTACAGTAAACTCTAAGGGGAAGATCACAACCCAGATCTCAGGTTGTGGATCAAGGTCATACCATGTAGGACAGAGAATTACATATTTTTGGAAAATCAGCTCCTGGCGTGCTATTGAGCCCTAGCAGAGAAAAAAAAAATGTTTGACAATAGGATGCCAACTGTCCATGCCAAATGGCCTTCATGTGTTATCCCCTCATCCTGTTTCACCATCAAAGTCACCACTAGGTGCGGAGCTTTGGTGACACTGCAAGTCAATCACGGAGACCTTTCTAGAGGATGGCGGAGGATGAGGGGAACTTAGAAGTGAGAGCAGAGGGAAGAAATTCTTACTATCGGTCGTGGCCTCCAAACCAACTGCAACGACTAGAGCTGCCACTTTCCCCACCACCCTCCACCCTGTAGGCCGCCCTTCAGGAAGGGGCTCCACCGAAGCCTCAGTGAGCCACATCCTGAATGCACACAGAGAGTGGATCGGTGCAGGATTGAGGGCACATTGAGGCAGACGCAGAGACACTCTGCTTGGACCCCCCCCCTCAAGAAAGGATGTGTTCCCCATGTCTAAGGTCCACCTGGGCTTGTAAGTCAGGTCACATTCCTGGAGTCCCCCCAGGCTAACAACCAGCAAGACTGGGGCACAACAGCCTGGCCATTCCCAGCAAGCGATCCCTTTAACAAGCCAAAATTCCTCCCATGTTCTCCCCCGGGCTGGCAGCGACTCCATCAGGTAGCCACCGTGGTCCGCTGACCCCCTGCCCCCCATCCTTGCTGTCCCCCCACTTTCCCACAGGTGTTTCTCTACAGTAAACACAGGTTCTGTTTCCTGGAGGACGCAGCTGAAACCAAGGGTCCCTTTTGTGATAAGATTTGCTTCTTGGTAGGGAGAAACCTAATAAATATGTTAAACATGATTTCCATGAAGATAATACAGGGCAAGGGGATCATGAGTAATAGATGGGTTATTCACGGGGCTGGGCCTTTAAAGCCTCTTGGAGACAACACACCTGAGGAGAGACCTGACTAAAGCACAGATCTGGGAGACAAACATGTGAAGATAGACTCGTTTTTCTCCCACATTCACCATAGTACATTTTCCTAACCAACCTCAGCCCTATTTGCTGGATTCTTAGCTCATGACCTGGTCTTCTACGTCATTATAGAATCATACAGTCATTATAGAATCATATAGTCATTATATCATTATACCAAAAATACCAAGACATTTTTGACATAGATTCCTCCAAATCTCTTAACCCAGATCTATCTTTATTCTCCCTTTCTTTTCCTGTGACCCTCTCTCTGGGGAAGAGTGTGTTCTCATGGCCAACACTAATCTCTCCATTTGTAACTGAAGACAAGCAATGTAGTGGTGTTCTCAACTGCCAAGAAAAAATTATGCATTTCTGCCTCCAGGGAACACTGCCATTTTCACAGAGTACGACTCAGAAACTGCTGATGTTTCATAAAATAAGACTAATGAATCTCAGTGCCACATTGAAAAAGGACGTGTTCAGTAAAGTGTTCGTTAATTCATCACTTAGTGAGCACCTGCTAATGGGCCTGGTTTTAGCCGTGATAACAGAAAGATAGCCAGCACCCCAAATCTTGGGCCAGCTGTCTCCTGCTACAGATTGTTAATAGGGCATTCTAAGGATTTTTAATAGAGCACATTCTTGTAGGTTCCTAATAGGGCATATTTTGCATAGATGACACTCTAGAAAAATGTGTACTTGCCCTAAAATACAGTGCCCTACTTCTGATGAGCTAGGCCAGCTCACGTGTGCTGCTCACAATGTCCCTCAGCCGGTCTAACTTGAGGTCAAGACTTAAAGCCTTAAATGACTTGCTGGCTTTTTCTACCAGGTCTACTCCAGGAATTGGACCCAAAGATTTTTTAAAAAAATAAAATAGTAAAACAAGGGAAAGATAGATCTTAAGAGTAGGAACCTGGCTTCCCAAGGCCCAACTACAGCAAACGAAGGAGGCTTCCCTCCGTGCCCATCCCAGCACTGGTGGCTTTTCCTGGTGCACAGATGCTCCAAAGCCCAAAGCAGTAGATGCTATTGCTACTCCAGCCCCCTTGGAAATAAGAGAAGCAGCAATAATCCCAACTGACAAAGTTCTTGACAAAACGTTTCTATGATGTCTTTGATCCATTTGTTGAAAGAGAAAAAACCGTTTCCCCCCAACACCCCACTAAACTATGGATTCCCCCCAAACTGATGAACTTTTGCTTGTCGAATACTCATCCTGCTTTTCAAGACCTGTCAGAAATAACCATATAATAGGTCACTGAGAAATCAATCCACAAATAGCTCAGCCTTTTCTATGTAGGAGGATATGAGTCCAGTTAGGCTTCTCACCATTGCCATCTGGAAAACTCTGAAGAGCTGCTTCCATGTACAGACATCACCCACTCAGACCTTGCAGCTCCAGTTTCTTCCCCTCTCCTGCAACTTCATTCCTATTTCTGAAATTGGAATTTCCTGCCATTGTGGCAACAGTAAAGACTTTGGAGACCATGGCAATGAACTTAGGGAAAATCTTTATCCATTTCACAACCGGATGAATCATCGTTTCTCATAAAAAAAACAAGTCTTCTACTTGTTCAGAACTGAAATCCACGACTATTAATGTTAAAACCAAACCCCTTCAAGTGTTCAGTATGCCATGTGCAGTGTGTTCTTAGGCACAGTGTCTACTCTGATCCTCAAACACCTGTGACACAAGCACAGCAGGAACTATTCTAGAAAAACTGTCATCCAGCATCAGGCTCCCTGCTCTTCCCTCTACTCCCCCCCCCCCCCATTCATTCTGTCTCTCAAATAAATAAAATCTTAAAAAAAAAAAAAAAAAAAAAGGAAAGAAAAACTGTCTTAATCCCCAATCTATATGGTCTGATCCTCAGAACTCATCTTTGTACCATATGACCCCATCACTGGTCAAAATATTGAGTCAGGGAGATCCCAATGAGATCAGTCTTATTCCCTCTATTAGGAATTGAACTCGAACAGAAAGAGAAATGTGGAGAAGTGGAGAGAGGAAAGAACAAACAGGGGGCAAAGACGAAAAGCAGTGGTCCATGGAGACAGAACATTAAGGTGGAGTGCTCTGATCAGAGAAACAGCTATCTAGGGAAAAAGAAATGCAGAGTTTGTAGAGAGAAATAGGCCCCAAAACAAGACGTCATGCTGAAACTTCAGCACCATGACCTAACTTCATCCCAAGGTCTGGCTACATTCTTATCCTTGAGCTTTATGGGATGCTGCTATAACTTGCAGTAAATTTTCCTTTTCCTTAAGCTAGGCCTGATTTCTAGATTTGTAACCACCATAAAAAAAGGTAAGATTCAAAGTGATTAAATTTATCCAAGATCACAAAGGTCACATGATTGGATAATGGATGAAAAATCCGAAATCAAAGTCTAACCCCCTGACTTCCAGTTGATTAATTATGAAGAAATGTTCTATCCCACAACATCTACTTAAAGAGATAGTGAGTATAGGAAGGTTCGTACATTAAATTCAAAAGGAAAGAGCGTAAATATTTTAAAAATCCAAGACAATCATAGGTTAAATGGTGTCCCCCAAGAAGATATACCTGCTGGGAATCTGTACCCAGGACTTTATTGGGGTAGGGGAGGGAGGGAGTCTTTGTAGATGTAATCAAGGATTTGGGGATGAGGTCATCCTGGATTAGGGTGGGCCTGGATTCCAATAATAAATGACTTTACAACAAGGAACAGGACAGAGAAGTTGAGATAAAGACCAAAACAGAGCCTGTAGTGATGGACTTAGGAGCTAACAGATACCAAGGACTGCCAGCCAGCAGCCACCAAGCCTTCAGCAGCTAGGGAACAGGCATGGAAAGGCTCAACCCTAGGGGTATCTTGACCTCAAACTTCTAGACTCCAGAAGTGTGAAAAAATAAATTCAAGTCACCAGGCATCTGGTCACTTGTTATGGCAGCCCCAGGAAGTCAATGTAATGATTAAAAGTGTAAATAAATATGAAAAGTAGAAAGACATTAGAAAGTAAGCACTTAAGAATACATGACGGTGGCCTGTGGTATTTGAACTACCATGTGAGAAGGCTGGAGGTCAATAATCCCTGGTTTCCCTTCTCGTCACCCAGTCTTTAATACCTGTCCAGGGCATGCTGGGGGCACTCATGACGTGGGAACCTGTGCTTGGGAGTTGCCCTGTTGAGGTCCAGGCTACTCAAGAGGAACTATTCTAAACCTTTTATTTTCATTTATTTGGTAAAGGATTGAGGTTGTTTTTGTTTTTTTCCTGCTCTGACTTTATCAGGAAAGAAGGAAGACATCTTTGTCCTTCCTCATTAACAACAACCTACATAGTCCCTTCTCGTCTACCCCCCCCCCTTCCCTTCACTCCAAAACAGAAACGGTGAGTTGATTCTTACTCTGGAAGCTCCGTGATGTGGGAGAGAGAGAAACGCTACTCTCTGCATATTTCTCAGAATGAGAAATCTTTGTGTTTCAAAAATGGAGCCCACCCAGGCGATTAGGATGGTTTGTCCACAAGTGGGAATGTGGACGCTGTGGCTCGAAGGGGAAGAGTGGGTGGCGTAGAGCTAAGGGGGCTGAATTCCCTAAAACCCGAGACGATCTGGTGAGCTGAAAGGGCTGGGTGTCATGGAAATCTGCAGGCTCCTCACACACAGTGCCCCATAAATAGAAAGATCGCAGAGGGAAAACAGTTGTACGAATACCCATGGAGACCAAACTCTATGAAAAGAACCAGTTTCATATTTTGAAATTAGAATATCTAAGGGCATCCTTTATTTGTTGCTTGCTGAAAGGAGGAAAAGCAGGTCAGGGCGCACGAAGGGTTTGCTTCCCTACCACCTTCTCTTTCATTAAAAAGCAAAACAAAACCCCTATATGATTTACAGAGTAATGCGTTAGATTAACATATGGTTGATTAGCTCACTTGCAATTTTAATGAAAAATTCTGTTTTCTGCACCATAATGTGTAATGTATTTTTATACGGGAAATGAAGACAGGTCTTATATGCTCCCCAGTTGACGGTTACATCTCAAGAGGAACTTAAATAACTCACACAAGTTGGGTATTAAATGAAAGAATATTCTAGGAGGAATTTGTGACAAACAGCCCCCGAAGAACCTGGGACTACCTCAGGAAGCTCAACAGAACCAGACACACCTCTATTCGTGTGTGTTCCCTGCTCCTTCACGTTCTGTGCCCACAACGTTAGCGGACTAATGAAAATTCTGCGACGTCTTCTCATCGACCTCAATAAATGACCGGCTCTGTGTGTTGAAAAGACAAGCAACACGGCACAATGGGGATCTTTCCTACCTGGGGTTTTCACTGTCACATTAAAAATGTTTTTGATCATGGATAAGTGAAAGATTTTAAGATCCTAATTCCTCCCTCCAATCCTCACCCACCGCAGGAGGGGGGCCACTTGCAGTGGACTCTCAGGCGCAGGCACGAGACTCCTTCCTCACTGTCCGCAATTGCACCTGCCCGTGTGTCTCTGAGCGGCCTCAAAAACGGGGTCCCAGCCCAGCCAGGGGAGGAAGGAGACTCAACAGCACAACTTCCCATGGGATTGGATGAGAGGGAATTTCTGACAAACTTCATTTGATTTAGAAAAAGAAATGAGACGTTTATAGTCCCTAAAGACCTGCGAATGGATTCAAATCTACCACTTTACATGCGGAGAATCTATGCTTAAGACGCTCATGTGTTTATTACTCAAATAGGATCATTCGAGCAAAGTTGAGCGATGTTGACTAAAGACATCTTTCATCTTTTGTAATGAGTGTACTTATCGAGAGAAAAAATTAAGCTCCGCACAATCTGTCAGAGCTTAAGAAAATGATCTACTCTTAGCCTGTAAAGTATCTTTTCTTTTGTATCTTGGATCTCTGAGCAGAGGGGGAATCCATACTTTCCCAGTCATCAAACTCAGAAAAGCAGCCCCACTGGGACCCAAACCAGTCGTAACAGGTGGAGTCTTCACCGTTGCAACTTCTACACTCATCTGCCTGCCCCGCCTCCCCCAGGACCAGGACCACCAGAGTAGCTTGTCCCTTATGCTTTGGCCTCAGTTCTGGTCACTCTGCTCACCGGCCAGGTCCTCCCGCTGGTTCTCTTCTGGTTGCTGAAAAGAGCTCTGCGGACTCCACACAGCGACGTTTCCTATCCCTGTTCAGGGCTGCTCTCCTCCCCCACCCCCCCAGCCCAGCCAGCCTCACTCTTACCCCTAGGATCCCGCTCTCAAGGGCCCCAGGGTCTCCACTCCCAACCCAAGTCCCACCTCAACCACTTTGGTCAGGATTAGACATGCATTCATTGCACAAAATAACAGTTGCCTTGAACATAAAACCCAGAGAAATTTCAGTTGCCTAGTCTTTTAAAAAAAAATATTTATTGAGCACCTATTGATCGGTGAGTAAAATACATTTACTCTGCATATTTTGTTATGGGCAATGAACAAGATGAGCGAAGTCCCTGCTGTTTTTTTGTAGTATGTGGTACCAAATGATGGGAAATAACTATATAATCCATGAGATGGTAATAAATACTAAGGGGGGGGGGGACCTTGGGTGGCTCAGCGGTTTAGCACCTGCCTTTGGCTCAGGGCATCATCTCGGGATCGAGTCCCACCTCAGACTCCCTGCATGCAGCCTGCTTCTCCCTCTGCCTGTGTCTCTGCCTCTCTGTGTGTGTGTCTCTCATAAATGAATAAATAAAATTCTTAAAAATTGTTAAATAAATAAATACATACATACATACTAAGGGGAAAACAGTCGAGGCGGCCAGGAAGTGGCTACAATAGGTGGAGGGCCCTGTCGTGTGAGGGATAACTCAGACACGTATTACTAATAGATATTTACAGCAGAAACTTGAAGGAGCAAGGAAGCCAATCAGGAAAATTTCTGGGGGAAAGTTCCTTCTAGAAGGAAGAGAATCCTTCCAGAGGTCTGGTGGCAGGACTGAGCTGGGTGTGCTGGAGGAAGCGCAAAGTGGACGGGCTGTAGTTCCCTCAAGGAGCACAGGAGCAATCACTAGGGAGCAGTGGGTCTTGGACGCGGCCCCACCTCGGAACCACTGGGCGGTTTAGAAGCAAGCGCAGATGCCTGGTCCACCCCCTGAGGCTGTGACTTCACTGTTTGGGGCACGGCCTGATATCAGGATTTTTTAAAACACTTGCCCAAGAGATTCTCGTGTGCAGGGAGGTTTGCACTATGAAAATACGGGAAGGTTGCCTCGCAGTTCTGCAGCCCACGTCAACAGTCAGAAGCAGAGTAGCCTGCTTTGCTCCACCCCGTTCTGCTGTTTATTTTAGAGGCAAATAGCTGGGGAGTGGACTTGGCTAGGCTTGGAAGCTCCCCAAGTGAGTGCAATGAAGAGAGAAACTAGGGAGTTGAGACTATGCAAGAGAATGATTATCGTGAGGGACCAGGGACCTAAGCCGGGTAAGAAGTTAGGACCAGAGGGGCAGGAAGAGTGCTGTGTGATCAGTGAACCTCTACCTCTGCTCCCAGTTACAAAGTGCTGGCTTTCCTCACACCACCAAGCAAGTTTCTGACACCAGCCGGGTATCTTGCAAGGCCCATCTCACACTGTCCATGCAGAGACAGCACCAGAGTGTCACAGGTTAGGGGCTCAGTCCCACATGACCATCACCCACCACACTTCAGATGCCAGTTGCAAGTCCAGGTTGTCCCCTGTGCCCCTGAGCAGAGTGGCTCAAGTAAGAGGTTCCCACCACCCCTGTCTCAGGTCTGGACCAGCTTGCTAGAATGGATCACAGGACTCAGGAAAACAGTTTACTTACTAGGGAATAGCCAGAGGGAAGAGATGCCCGGGGTGAGGTGTGGGCACTTCCATGCCCCCCCTCCGGGCGTGCCACTCTCCCCCAACCTCCTTCTGTTCACAAACCTGGAAGCTCTCGAAATTCTATCCTTCCGGGTTTTACGGACATTTCATTATGAGGCATAATTGAATTGTCCGCCACTGGTCATTAATTCAACTTTCAGTGCCCCTCTGTCTCCCTTGGAGGTCAGGGGTGGGGCTGAAAGTTCTAATCCCCTAATCACACGGGTGGCCCTGCTGGCAGCCAGCCCCCAACCTTAGGTGCTTTCCAAAAGTCACCTCATTAACAAAAGACATCTTTATGACTCTCATCACAGGAAATTCCAAGGGTTGTAGGACCTCTGTGCCAGGAACAGGATGGAGACCAAGTGTATTTTTTTTCCTTTAGGCAGAGGGGTGGGGAGGGCAGAGAGAGAGGGAGAAAGAATCTTAAGCAGGTTCCATGCCCAGCATGGATTCTGATGTGGGGCTTGATCTCATAACCCTGAGATCATGACACAAGCTGAAATCAAGAGCCAGATGCACAACTGAGCCACTCAGGCGCCCCATAAATACCCATTTCTTATGCATCACACAGTATCACAGAACCCAAGTCCTATTTGGGCTGAAGACTGGTTCCCTTGGATGCTAGAGGGAGAAGTCGAAAGGGAGGAAGCTCTGGTTTTAGAGATTACAGAGGAGATGTAGTTCTTAATAGCAGAAAGATTGTAGGACCATAAAAGTAGGTGATCAAGGTAGAGTGGGGAAAAAAAAAAATCCTTGGAGGCTAAGATAAAAACCGAGGAGCCAGAGTTTTGGAAAGCTAGTCTATGTACAGTTATCCAAATCACCGTGAATTACAGCAGTAGAGATCGTAATCTAGGAGATGTAAATATTCAAGGAGTGGAAAAGGGTGACCAGGGATATCCCCAAAGTACTACAACAAAGATGGACCCAGACAGCGGCATCTAATCACAAGCTTCAAAGCTGTAAGGGTTCTAAGGGAGGAGGAGGGCAATGGCCTGGAAGCAGCAGGGAGGAGCAGGAAGAGCTATTCCATCCCCGGCCCCAGTGCTACCAAGGAAGCAGGAGAGGAAACACCCACTCTAGGAGGAGCCACAGAAGTCACAGCTGTCCCGGAGCCAGGTTCCAGCGTGAGCAAGATGGTAACGGAAGCAAATGGTAAAGGAAACATTTGAAAGAAGACATTCAAGATATTGGGGATGTTGCCAGTGATGGGCTGAGGGAACGCGTGGGCGTCAAGGGGGTGGGCGAGCAAGTTAGGTTGTGAACAGAGACCCGAGTCATGAGCGTGGCCCTGGTGTACTTGGCATGTTCTGACACGCATAGAACCCTTCGAACAGCGCCTCATATATAGACATCTCTGTGTAGATGTCAGCTATTACTCTCAGTACGGTGACTGATGGGAACAGGGATGTTGTTGGTCATGATATTAGTCCCGACAGATTTTAGGAGCACTGCATTGGTGAATCTATGATTCAGGAAGAAAAGATAGGAATTGGGATCTTAACACAAAAGTATGTGAAGTTGTGACCTTGTGTAAACAGGAGCCAAGTACATAAAAGGGAATGCAGAACCCTGGATCACCAAAATCCAAAAAAATTAAAGAAAAGCTACTAAGAAAAAAAAATCCACAAACTTCTGGAGAAAAAGAACACCTTCCACAGACCTGACATTTCTAGAAGTTTCTGAAACTAGAAAACAGTGGCCCAGTGAGCACTGGGTGGTGGTGAGCCTCTCACACACTCTTGGATACTCCTCCCTTCAAAAGGTGGAGTCAATTCCTCTCCCCTGGAGGGGGGTTGTACTTAGTGACTTGCTTCTAATGAGTAGAATGTGCGAGAGTGACTGCACGTCACTTCTGAGACGTGGTCATCAAAAGTGCTACGGGCTTCTCCTTGCCCCTCTTCTCGGATCACTAGCTTTGAGTGAAACCAGTTGCCACATCCTGAGCCCCGTGTTGAAGCACACATGGGGGAAACTGAGGCCTTTCTTCAAGCACCAGCTGTAACTCAGCAGCCACATGAGTCGGCCAATGTGGAGCAGATCCTCCGGTGCTGGGCAAGTCTTCAGGGCACCCAGGCCAACACCATGACCTCATGAGAGATTGGGCCAGAACCACCCAGTGACACCACGCTCAGCATCCTGACCCACAGAAATCATGAGAGAGAATCTCTGCTGTTTTAAGCCCGTCTAAGTTTTGGGGTTACGCGGTATTAGATGGCTCTAACGTGCAATGTGTGACATTAGACAAGACTCGCAATTTTTTTAAGACAAAGTTTTCCAAGTCCCCTTACTCTCTTCTGGGGTGCGACACATTATCCGCCACACCCTTCTTAAATTGGATGCAAAACCAATTTAAAAACAGAATGGAGATGATGAGGTGGGAGGAGAGACCTTTCCCTTCACTCACTCCCTGAGCTTTGACTACCAGACATCTCATGCTGCTAAGCTATGCACCGAGCTCTGCTCTAGCAGGAGGGGTTTTGTTTTAAATAACCTCCCTCAAAGCGTAGAAAAGAAATGGATTTCTGGCGTAGTTCTGCTGAGGAGCTGCACTAAGAGGCAGTCACCATGGCCGGTATAAAAGGTCTGACCACATACAGATGTTTGACCCTGAGCTCGTGTTGTCCAGGGCTCCTCTTTTGTTGCTTTTCTTTTATTTCTCCTACAATTTGGTGGATTTTCCTTTCAAGCTGCACAAGCAGTACCTACTTGTTGCAAAAATAAAACAACGGCCAATGTAACAAGAAAAAGCTAACCACCTTTCCCCTTTCCCTCATTTCCAAAGCAATCAATGTTTATAGTTTTAGCCTTTTACCCCTCCCCCACCCCAAGTTCATGGACCTACACAAAGATACACGTTTTCCTTTATTTTTGCCTGTCTTAGTCCACGTGCATTATCAATATGCATTTTCTCACTCAAAATACAAATGTCATTTCATATAAATACAAACAGATGTAGCTCATTGTTCTGCATAGAGGCATAATATTCCAAAATGATGGACTATGTTATTTAACTATTGATTAGAAATACTCAAGATTAAAATGTAGTATAATAACCATCTTTTCAGATATATTTTTAACCTACTGAGACCGATGTGTTTAGACCTCAATTTTTCAGTGATTTATGAGTCAACAGGTAAATTTTTTAAGGTTTTATAATAACATTTCAGCTAATTGCAAAAATGTTCATAGCCTTTCACAGTTGTGCCAATGGTTTAGGCTGAGCGTTTCTCCATCTTCTTGACAGGAGCCACAGAGTCCTGCAGCCTGGGGTGAACGTGGTGCCCTGACACTCCTGACTCGCATCGCCACAGTACTCACTCAACATCTTTGCCTAAGGTTTTGGGATACCCACCCTTCTTTTTGTTTTCATGAGATTTTCTGAAGGATATAAGGTGGGTATTTTGTTTTCGCATTTTTAAATTAATAGGCTTTAGCTTTTAGAGCAGTTTTAGATGAGCTGACAGTACAAAAATTGCCCGCATCTCCAACATTGTCTCCCTCCCCACCCCAACCAGCATCTGTTCTAATCCATGAACCAACACCGATAAATCACCATCGGCTAAGGCAACGGTTCAGAGTTCTATGTTGTACACAAAATTCTCACGAATTTTTAAGATGATCCACCATTATAAAGAATCCTACAAATGTTTCACTGCCCTAAATAAAATCACCTGTGTTCCACCTACTGGGCTCTCCTCATAATTCCTGGGTTGAGGGATGGGTAGTGGGGATACTGAAGTCTTCCAACAGTTTTATTTTTTTTATTTTAAAGATTTTTATTTATTCATGAGAGAGACAGAGAGAGAGAAGGAGAGACACAGGCAGAGGGAGAAGAAGGCTCCCGATGCGGGACTCGATCCCAGGACTCCAGGATCAGGCCCTGGGCCGAAGGCAGGTGCCAAACCGCTGAGCCACCCAGGCATCCCCTTCCAACAGTTTTAAAGTTAAGGTTCTTTCTGAAATAGGTACATGTGAAAGAGGTCTCAGGCTGTGCTTCCCAATTCAACACCACTGGTAGGATTCCATGTTCTGGGGAGCAGCAGGCAGGGCCTCAGGTCAGACAGCCTCACTGAGCTCTGCAATCAGGTGGGGCCGATGGCTGTGTTCCCCTGTTGGCCAAAGTCGCTGGCTAGGCTCTCTGGACAGGCAGGGGCTCCAGCTGTAGTCCAAGGTTGGGTAGGGCTGGAGATTGTTCTCCAAAATTGGGCAGCTCGCTGAGTTCCCTGGTTCAGTGGGGACACAGTTCTTTTCTACCCTACGTGGGTGCAATGATTAGACCCAGGCCCTGGGTGAGGCCACAGCTCCATTCAGCATTCAGACAAGGCAACAAGCTGAGCTCCTAGGATGCCCAAGTTCACTGTTTAGGCTGCCTGGTAAAGCAAGGCCAGAGGCTATGCTCAACAGGTGCATAGCGCTGCTGGCTTGACTCTGCTTGAACATGGCTATAAGATGGACTCCGTGGCTGCCTGGGCTCTCTGGCCAGGCTTCCTGCTCCAGTGAGACTTCGGGCTATGCCCAATAGTTGGGCAACACTGCAAATTTCCTTCCCTGCCTTGGTATAGCCAGTAGACTCACTGGCTAGGGACTCAAATCTGGCAAAATTGCCAGTTGAGCTCTCTGGACAGAGAGGCCATTGGCTCAGTTCTCTGCCTGGGCCCTGCCGCATGAAGGAATATAGTCACCCAAGGCCGGAGCACCTGGCTGTCATGAACCCCCGGTCCTTTCTCTATCCGATCCCCAGGGACTGGGGCCCCCAGATTCTCCCGGTGATCTCCAGGAGAAGAGACCTGAGGGGCCTCCTGGGAAGCACCCTCAAGGCGGGGGAGCTAGCGGTCCATCTTGCTCTTTCCTAGTGGAAGAATTGGAGGCCCAGAGGCTCCCTCAGTGTGGAGCTTTGCTGGCGTTGGGGAGGGATGGTGCAGTCACAGTGAAACCTCTCCTCTCACTACCCTCCTCATGAAGTAGCCTCTCCTGGGTCTGTGTTCTGGGGGAATGCGTTAGCCTCACCCCAGGTTTGGGGATTTTTGCAAGGGTGCCTTATCTATGGATAGGTGTTAGGTGGTCTTCCTGTGAGGGTGACTGAAGCTGGGCATGACCTATGTCACCATTTTGATGAGGTCACCTCCAGGGGTTCCTAGATCATGGTCAAGAGGGCAGGAGCCAGTTAATAGTCCACAGCCAGGACACAGCCAGGACTGAGGTGTGTGCATGTTGGTCAAGCCTGACTCCTCCCAGGTCACATAGTGTACGATGCTGGTGACAGAACCAGAGCCAAACAGGGCTACAGCCAAATTCTGAGGAGTATAGGGCTGTTTGCAGATCCATAATTGGGACTCCAGTCAGTCAGCCCTGGAGGGGCCACCTTCTCAAAACAGCTCTCTTTGGTCTGGAGTGGCCCTCAGGTCTCAGCATCCTACCTAGATCCCAGAGCTCCCACAAAGGCCCTTTTGTGTGAGGATGGATGCCAAATGATTGCTGTTAAGGGAGTAGGCCAGGGTGGGGGGGTTGTGGTGATGGTTACTCAGCCATCTTGCTGACATCGCCCTCCCAAACAAATTTAACACAACTGAGACCTAATACCAAAACCTGAAAGGGACAGCAGTAATACCTAAAACTGGTAACACTTCAAAATCCTGTTGGATTTATTCCAGGAATACAAGATGCGGTTGACACATTATGATCCATTTATTTCATAATTACAGAAAGGCAGAGGAAAACTATCCTCTCAATGGACATAGACAAAGCCTTTCCCGAAGCTTAGCGTCCAATCACGATGAACCTCAGCAAAAAGCATCTCGGGAGAATACTGAAAACGCACTGTAGGGCACGGATTATGTGATGGCATCCCGGCTGTCCAAAATACAGTCTGGTTTACTCCTTAATGCTCTTTTGCTCGGGGCAACACAGAGATGATTAACAAAGAGCTTAGTAACTATACATGAAGGCCCTCTGTTCAGGGGAAAAAAAAAAAAAGCATTTCACCATCTCGACAAGCATTTAAGACATTAACAGTCTAATGGGCAACTTAAAACATAAGCAATGCAAAAGTAGTATTAGAAATATAAGGAAGAGAGTCTAGTAATGATGCCATGCAGATGCCAGCCATATTTGTTTCCCAATTTGTGCGTGGGGCTTGGTGACACAAAATCTGTGACTCTGAGTCCAAAGATAAACTCTTTTCCACTACCCTAGATTATCAGGACTGGAAAGGTACCTCTACTCCGCACAAGACACAGACTCTCAGTCAAATCTGATGATTTCCACAATGAACAACCCTTATGGAACCACTTCTCGCGGGAATCCTGCTCCTGTCCTGGGACAGCCTTGGGATGAGCCCTCCCCACCGCCCCAACTATCTCTACCAGAGACCCTTCCTCATGGAGTCCTTCCCATTGACTCAGGAGCCCACTGATGCCCCCTGCCTCGGAGGACCCTCAATACTACCACTGATGAGCACTGAGTGGTTAAGCCTCCGATGATTGTGGAGTCAACATCGTGACCCTCTTCTACAAACTGTGTTCTCCAGTTACAGGCCCCACAAGAACTCATCCAGCGCCCTTGCTCTGAGTAGTAGAGAAAAGGGACTGCCACCAAGGGAGAAGTCTGTGAAGGCTCTGCAACAGAGAGTAACATTCTGCAGAAGCTTCTCCAGCTGTACAGCTAAGCTCACGTAGCAAGCAGTAGATTCTCTGGAGAATAAAAACCCCTCCCTATGGTTATCCGTGAAAAAGCAGAAAAATATTTACCCAATAAAATATCAGGTAGGAAAAGACCAGATGAAACTGTTTTTTTTTTTTTTTAAAGCAATAAGCAATCCCTTTCCTCCTGTTCCTGCAGGTCCCCCCTCCCACCTCAATCCCTCTCCTCCCTGCCTGAGCAAAACCTGTGGCCAACAGCAGTGCGCACACATGCAACACAACACCCTCACAGCGTGTGAAGCTTCTCACCCACCGGGTCCAGGGCTCAGACCTTCTGGGGTTTATTCATATACACGGATTGGGATGGGGGGGGGAGGGGGCTTCAGAGTATCAATCTGTGAAGAGTTTCACTTCCGCACACAGGTGTCAAGACTCTGAATCTCTGAAGGGAAGAAAGAAATGACCCTTGGCTCAGAAATCAATGGTAGTTAATTATTAAAAACACCAGCTACTGCATGCATGCCAAACTTTATGGTCCAGATTCCAGTAATGAAATGACCCAGAATCCTGTGAAAGCATCTAAGTCCAGGCATTGCCAGAACAGAGGAAGGATGGATACAGCCAACCACTCTGTAGCCCAGGAGTCCCAGCTTGGAGGTCCTTGTTTCATACTCAAAGGACAGCTCTGCCTGCATTCCCATGGTCCCTGCCAGGTTCTCCTTAGCTTTGGGAAGCTCTCTTTGAACTCCAGTGTGTGGCCCAGACTCCCAGGGCATGCATGTTTGCTCCTCCTAGAGCAGCCATTCTCCAGAACAACGAATGCCCTCCATCTGCCTTCCTTCCCAGTACTGAGTACTCACCGCGTATCTGAGCACTGCCATGTAGAGGTGGATACAAAGAAACCTGGACCTAACCTCTGGCCTCTAGGAGCTTACAATTCCTCTGCCACACTAAGTGAAGACACTCCCTGTATAAGCTCCCACCATGTCCTTCATCACACTCACTCCCAGTTCATTACACTCTTGACAGAAATCCAGGAACCTCTCCCTCTCTTCCTCAGACCTGAAACACCTGGTTCAGAATCCCCTGTCTCTCTGCCAAGCTCATTGGGCTGTAAATTCTGATTCACCTACATGAAAATTGCAACGCTGAGGTCTTGGGATATCCTGGATGCTCAGAACAGAAATGGCTCATGTCTCCTGTTCCCAGGTCACTGGGACTGCCCTGTCCTCAGTGTGCTAGATGCTATCCTTTGATTCTTTGCTTACCAGCCCCCATAGCATTGTCCATGGAGGTGGTTCTCCCAGTCTCTCCTGTATTCAAACCCCTAATCTCATTCAGCACTCCCACCCTCAGATTATACCGAACACCTTCATAGGGGAGATTTATGGGGTCTTTCCACTTGGAACCCAAACCCATATTTTAACCCTCCCCCTCCCTGGCCTTGTTGTCTCTGGGGAGAACGGATCCCTACTGCTGCCCCAAACCCAAAGCTAAGAACAAACAACCCTACAAGTAATTTCTGCTTCACAGAGTGTAGTCTGAGGAGCACACAGAAACTGCTGAGAGTTCATAAATGAGGCTGTGGAGTCAGCATCACATCAGAGAAAAAATGTACTCAAGTTGCTAGTTCTGCAAGTAGTATTCCCTATCATCTTAAACTTTTAATAAATTCCTGTTCAAGTTTAAAGTTTTTGTATTAATAGGCCAATAAAGATTTATCGACACATAGTACAAATATGCGTATGGTAGAAGCTCAACAAATTTCTTAAAAACATTTCTCAAGTACAGCCACATTTTGCTCCTTCTTTAAAATTTTGACATTCAAAAATTTAAAAAATAATCATAGGATTATAGTCACAATGTTTTTTAGACATTGTTGCTTCTTCCTCTTTTTAGCACATCAGAGTTCCACCCACTAGTGCCATGACAATATAATTTTGGTGAGGACTTGGATGGTATTGGCAGTGCATTCCTAGGGAACGTGAAAACCCAAAGTTCCATGGTGAGAAAAACAATCCAACCGAAAAAAGACAAACAAACAAACAACAACAACAAAAAACGCATCCACATCACAGAATACTACTCAGCAATACAAAAGAATGAGCTACTGATACATTGAACAACTTGGTTGGACCTACCTACATTGGGTTTAACTATCAATTTAGCTTTTTAAGACAGATCACTGACTTTAGTCCATTCTTCTAACTTACATGAAAATCTAATGCTATGATTTCTCCCTAAGGATGGCTTTAGCTGCATCACACAAATGTTATGTGCTTTGTTCTCATTTTCAAGATATGTTCCAATTTTCCTCCTGATTTCTCCATCAACCTATGATTATTTAGAAATCTGATGTTTAATCTTCAAATGTTCAGATATCTTTCACATGCATTTCTGTTTTAATTTCTAATTTAATTCCATTATGGTATTAGAGGATATTCTACATCATTTTAATCTTTTTAAAACGTAGTCAGACTTGTTCTAAATCCCAGAAAATGGTCCATCTTGGTGAATGTCCTATGAACACCTGAAGAGGTGTATTCTGGTTTTAGAATACTCAACAAACAGCAATTAAGTCAAATTAGCGGAAACTATAGGTCTTACTCCTCAATATACTTTTCTTTTTCATCTATGTTCTTCTAGATCTTGTTCCTCCGTATTTGTACTGATATTATGTCTTTTACGTCAATTATTGAGAAGGAAGTGTTCAAACATCCAACAAACTGAATTTGTCTAATTTTTCTTTCAGTTCTGTTTTGAACTGAATGCATAGAATTGAAGTGCACTAGGCGCATAGACATTTAAGACTTGGGTCTTCTTGAGAAATTGACCTTTTATCATGTTGAGCAATCCCTGTTTAGCAATGGTAATATTCCTTACCCTGAAGTCTCCCTTCCCTGATAGCATTTATCCTCCAAATCCTATCATTCCTAGTATTTGTATAGCATGTATTTTCCATTGGTTTACCTTTACTGGAAGCTGAGATTTATTTATTTATTTTATTGGGAGATTTATATTTAAAATGCATTACATATAAACATGTAACAAGTCCTGTTTTTTATCCATGTTGACAAACTATCTTTTAATAGGGATGTTTAATCTGTTTATATTGTTTGTTTATATAGTTCAAGTCTCCCACATGGTTATTTTTTAATCTGTTGTTCTTCTGTTCCTTCTTTCCTACTGTACTCTATAATAATCATGCACTTTTACAATTCCATTATATCTGCTCTATTAGCCTTTGATTTCCTCATATTCCTTCTTATTCTTCACTGTTGCCCTAGAGTTTACAATATGGATGTTTAAGCTGCCAGTGTCCACCCTGAATTCACATTTTTACATATAATACAGAAAAATTAGACTGTATAATTTCATGTGCTCCCTCCTTTTCTTTATGCTTTTCAGAATTCATTTTATTTCTACACTATTACACACCCCATAGCACACTGGTTTTGTTTAAGCCTTACACATTGTTACCTTTTTGTAAAAAGTTAATAACCAAAATAATCTTGAAAAAGAGCAAAGTTGGAAGACTCACATTTCCCAATTTCAAAAGCTTAACTATAAAACTAGAGCATCCAAGACTGTGGGCTGCTAGAATAAAGACACACATAGATCAGTGGAATAGAATTGTCCAAAAACAAACCCATACACCTTTTAGGCAACCAATTCACAACAAGGGTGATTTCACGGAAGGAGTAATCTTTTCATCAAATGGGTCTAGTACACCTGGATATATTATCCAACAAATATGGACTCCACATTCTTCTCAAGCTCCCAAGGAGCACTCACCAAGACAGACCATATTAGATTTGTTTTATGGCCCAAAAAAGGATAAAAAAATCGTACAGTGCCTGCTCTCGGATCACAATGGAATTAAATAACAAATCAATAACAAAAGATATCTGGAAATTCCAAAACATGTGGAGATTAAGCAACAGGCTTCTAAGCAAAACATGGATCAAAGGAGAAATTGAAAAAATGAAAAAAAATTTAACTTAATGAAAACATGACAACCAGAATTTGTGAGTTTCAGCAAAAGCAGGGCTTAGAGGGGAAATTATAGCGTTGAATATATATATTAGAAAAGAAAAAGAATCTAAAATCAGTAAGTTTCCATGTAAGGGAACTAGAAAAAGAGCCAAGAAATCCAAAGTAAGCAGAAGGAAAAAAATGGGGCAGAAACCAATGACAAGTAAAACAGTTAATCAATAAAGATGGTCAATGAAAAAAAAAAACCTGTTCTTGGAAAAGATCAACAAAATCAATAAGCCTCTAGAGCCAGGTTAGCCAAGAAAAAAAGGACACATTACAGTATCAGATGCCACGAACGCTAAAAGGCAATAAAGGAATACTATGAACAACTCTATGTCCACAAATTTAATAACATCATATGAAACACACCAGTTTCTTGAAAGACACACCTGCTAAAATTCATATGAGATGAAAGAGACGATCTGAATAGGCCTGTATCTATAAAAGAAATCAATTATCAATAACCTCCTGAACAGAAAGCACCAGGCCCAGATGGTCAAAGAAAGTTCATCAAATGTAACAAGTGTGCACTCTGTTGAGAGATGTTGGTAATGGGGGAGGATACGTGTGGAGGGAGGGGACATATGGGGAATTTTAGTACCTTCCCCTCAATTTTGCCGCTAACCTAAAATTTTTCTAAAAATAGTCTTAATAAAAAAAAAAAAAAACCAGCCACAGGATGGAAAAAAATATTTCCAAATCACATAAAGGTCTAGTATCCAGAGTATATAAAGAACTCTTACAACTCAATAAAGACAAATAACTCAATGAAAAATGTTTAAGAGTATCTATTAAACACCAGCCTTATAATTGATAAATAATTTCCTATATGTGCATGGGATCTATTTCTGTATTCTCCATTCTGTTACAACAATTTACACATATGTTACTATCCTGTAGCCATGGTATCTAGATTAATGTAGATTTATGGTAAACCTTGATAGTCTCCTTTTTAAATACTGTTTTGCTAGTTCTAAGTCTTCTGCATTTACATATAAATTTTAAATTGACTTGTCAATTTCTATTTTTAAAAGCCTGCTGGAATTTTGGTTGAGATTATTTAAATTTATGCACTAATTTAGGGAGAGCTGACAACAATTACTCTCCAATCCGTGTGCATCGCACGTATTATATGTATTCATGCCTTTAATTCCTTCCAGCAATATTTTATAGTTTTCTGTGCAGAGGTCTTCACCTACTTGTAGAAATTATATTTTCATAAAAATTACACATTGTTCCCATTTCTAATGGTTTGCTAATATTTGAATACAATAAGTTTGTACATACTGGTCTTGCATTCTGAAGACTTGCTAAATTTACTTTAAATTCTAGCACATTTTCTACTGATTTCTCAGACTTTTCTCCATACACAAGCAGATCATATCTGAATAAAGATAAGTTATGTTTATTCCTTTACCATCTTAATCTCCTTAATTTCTTTTCCTTGTTGCACTGGTTGGAAACGGAGGACAATGTTGACTCTAAGTGACCAAAGAAGGTACCTTTGCCTCACATTCTGAGAGACAGAACAGTGTTTCACCATTAATTATGGTGATACCTACCTGTCGGTTGAAAGAATTGTCTTCTCTGCTAGGTTGCCATTTTTCTTTTCCATAAACCAGGACTAAATTTTGTCTTTTCCTGAATCAATCAAGTTGATCATAGGACTTTTCTCCTTTATTACATATACAGCAAATTTTGTTAATTGTTTTTTAAATCTTTTATTGCTTGAAAAAGACTTACTTGTTCATTATATAGGATTTTTCCTTTTTTTAAAGTGTCCTGACCCTACATCCTCCAGAACTCCTTGAATCTCAAAGAAACCCTAGTTAGGGTGATGACGATAGCACGCTCGTTTGATGCAACCCTTCAATATTTTAAAAGCCTCATCTGTGAGTAGAGACATGATATATGTATATACACATATATACAGAAAAGCTTATAAGATTTATATATTTATTATTTATATTTATAAATGTATATATTTATACTATTATATTTATTATATATATTTAAATTCACATATAAAATTTTTTCAGTTGGCTCCTTGCCCAGCATGGAGCCCAGCGTGGGGCTTGAAGTCACAATTCTGAGACCAAGACTGAAATCAAGAGTCAGATGTTTAACTGACTGAGCCACCCAGGCTTATTTTGTGGATTTTAATTCCTATCATTCTCTTAATGAGCTTTGTACGTATGTTTATGAGGGATATTCTTTCATTTTCTTTTTTATGTTATGTAGGAAGACTTTGATTTTGGATTTGACTAAAGCTGGCCACAAAGTGGAAAATATTCATTTCTTCTCTCATCTAGAAGTTTGTGAAGAATTTATACAGCTTACTCATTAACTGTTTGATAGGATCTACCAGTGAGGCCATTGAGAGCCCCGCAGCATTCTTTGTAGGTGAAATTTAATTTTAATAAATATAAGGCTTTTTAGATCTTACTTTTTTTTTTCTCTCGGGCCAGATTTGATCATCTGACTTCCAAAGGTTTTTATCAACTTCATGTAAGTGGTTAAATTGGTTGACACGGTTTCTGATGCGTCCCTTCCTTAAGCTTATTTATGCAGTCTGTAGCGATGTTCCTGCTTCATCCTTTCTTGGTTAGCCAGACTAGAAGTTCACCAACAATCTTTTTTAAAGCTTTTGGTCTCCTTGATTTGATTTCCTATTCCGTGCATTTCATCTTTTATCTTATTTTATTCAATTTGGCTCTAATTTCTTTTTAAGCTTCTTAAAGTGGAGGCTGAGATCATTGAATTTGGACTTTTCCTTACTAATATAAGTATTCAAAGTTATAAAATTCCAAGAACTGCTTTAGCTCCATCGCAAGTTACTACATCTTGCCTTTTAATTTTCATTCACTTCAAAATATGTCCCAATTATCCCTGTGATTTCTTCTCTGACCTACGAAATACTCAGAAGTGTGTTTACTTTGGGGATTTTGTGATATACACGTCCTATGTATTTTCACATACATTTCTAGCACTTACTTCTAATAATTCTGTTATGATCACAAAAGAGACTCTGAATTCTTTTGAATTTAAGCCTCATTTTTTTTTAAGATTTTATTTATTTATTCATGAGAGACACAGAGAGAGAGGCAGAGACGCAGGCAGAGGGAGAAGCAGGCTCCATGCAGGAAACCCGATGTGGGACTCGATCCCCAGACCCAGGATCACGTCCTGAGCCGAAAGCAGACTCTCAACTGCTGAGCCCCCCAGGCGCCCCTAAGCCTCGTTTTAAAGCCCAGAAAATGGTCTTGGTGAATGTTTCATGAACATTTCAATGTGTATTCTGCTGTTCTTAGATGAAGTGGTCTCTAAGTAGCAATTAGGTCAAATTGGTTGAAACTGTGGTTCAAGTGTCCCATATTTCCACTGATTTGGGGCCTATTTGTTAATGATTGAGAAAGAATTATTGAACTCTTCAAGGATAATTGTGGCTCTAGTCTACTGTCAGTTCTGTCCATTTTTCCATCACAGGTTTTGAAGCTCTGCTATTACATGTTTGCACGGTTACATCTTCCTGATGGCTTGCCTGGTTATGATCGTGATACATCCCCTCTTAAAACGATCAATATACTGTTTAGTGTTTGCATAGTACATAATTTTTCATCATCTTTTTCTTTATATTTGAAGCATACTTTATATAGAAAACACAGTAAAGTCGTTTTCCTCACAAACTCACCATTTTAACTGGCAAGTTCATAGCAATTAGGTTTAATGTAATTATCAATACAGTTGGGTCAAATAGAACAAAATGGTAGCCCAAAACCTTCGTTCCATTTTTCCCTCTTATTCGGACTAATTTGAATCAACCAGGCATGTTTTACAATTCCATTTTATCTGCAATATTGGCTTCTTAATTACTTTGCTTCACTTTTTAGCGGTTGCTCAGAGTTTATACTATTACCTTTGTCGGGTACACCCGCATAAGCATTAAGCCACCTCACACAGAAGATCTCAAGTGTCCTTCCCTCTCCTGCCCTCTGTGCTATTTTCTATAGCTCTACATGTTTTAAACGCCACCATACATCTTTAAAAAAATTTTTTTTGAATTCTATTCACACAAATCTATTTTTTGGTGTATATCCACGTTGCCATTTGGGATGATTTTCCTTCTGTCTAAAGAATTCAACGTTTCTTGTGGGGCAGGCCTGTTGGTAATAAGTTCTTTGGTTTGTCTGAAAAATTATTTAGCCTCATTTTTAGTCCTATTCTCTCTGAATATAAAATTAAGCTTACAGACTTTGTCATTTAGCATTTAAAAAATACCGTTTCACTGTCTTCTGACTTGCATTGTTTTTTAACAAGAAATCTCCATTTCTTCTATATTCCCATGTACATAATTTCTCCTTGGCATTTTCTTCAAATTTTTAAATTCTATTGTAATGTGGGTTTCAGCAGAATTTAGTGACTTATCTATAACTCAGTGATCATAACAAGTGCCCTGCCCTTAATACCCACCCCCCATCCCCCATCTAGTCCATCCCTCTCCTACCTCCCTCCATCAACCCTCAGTTTGTTCTCTATCCTTCAGAATCTTGTGGTTTCCCTGTTTATATTTTCCCCTCTCTCATGTGTTCATCTGGTTTGTTTCCTAAATTCCACACAAGTGAAATCCTATGGTATCTGTCTTTCTCTGACTTATTTGGTTTAGCCTAATACACTCTAGTTTCATGTTGTTGCAATGGCAAGATATATATGGATATATGGATATTTGGGCTCTCTCCATGGTTTGGCTATTGTTGATAATGCTGTTATAAACTTTGGGGTGCATGTGCCCCTTCAAATCTATATTTTATTTTTGTAAACTTTGGGTAAATACCTAGTAGTGTAATTGCTGGATCATAGGGTAATTCTATTTGTAACTTTTAATGTTCCCCTCATCACCAGTTTCAGCAATGTGATGTGGAGGTGCCCTGGAGTGGGTGGGGTATAAGTGTATTCCTTACTTGTATCTCCTTGAATTTGTTATGTAGTTTTGTGATTTTTACCCAATTTTAAAATGATATTGCTAATAATGTGTCCAAGTATTCCTACTGTCCTTTTTGCTGTCTAGTCTTTCCTTCTGAGATTCTAACCAGCATTTACATGGGGGCATGAGACTTTTTTCCACAGGTTACTGAGGCTGTTTCCCATCTTATTTATAAGCTCTCTTTTAGCTCATTTCTATTGCTTATTCTTCACGTTCGATGATCTTCTCTTCTACGGTTCCCCATCTATTAACCCCATCTGGTGAAATTCATTGCAGACCACTTATCTCCTTTTACATCCAGAAGGTACATCTGGTTCTTTTCAATCTTCCATTCTCTCTCATTACATCCAAGTTTTCTTTTATCTATTTTAAGAATTTTCTTTTAGGATTTTGAGAGCGAGGGAGCATGAGCAGGGGGAGGGGTAGAGGGAACAGCTGACTCCTCCATGGACCAGGGAGCCCCACGTGGGGTTCTATTCCAAGATCCTGAGATCATGACCTGAGCCAAGGGCAGACACTTGATTGAGCCACCCAGGCACCCCTCATGTTTTCTTTTAATCCTTGGATGTACCCATGGTATTTGTGATCGCTTCAAAAAAAATCCTTGTCTGCTCATTCCATCCAATTTTTCATTTCTTCTGATTGTTCTCTGACTATAAGTGACATTTTCCCACTCTGTATCTTCTAATAGCATTTTAGTGAAAGCTAAAGATTTTGAATTTTATGTGTAGAATGCTACACTTTTTGTTTATTTTAAAAAAGCATTATACTTTTTTTCTGTGATATTAATAGGTTACTTATGGACCCTACGAAGTTCTGACAGGTCTCTTTAGCCTTCAGTTGAGGATTAGAATAGCTTTTTTCCTAAGATAGGGTCCTACTGAAGTCTCAGCAGACAGCCCATGTTGCTAAGATTCTCTGCTTGGTCAGACACCAAAGTCTCACAACCAAGTGCAAACTTCACCATCCATTTAACTCCCTTTCCCCCGTCATTGTTCCATACCATACTAGCCTTACAGAGCCTGGTCCCTCATATGCATAGCTTGGTATTCAGCTCAAGACCAAGAGATGCTTACGCACCTCTGGGGCTGTTTTGTGCCCCCACACACTTCCCCACAGTTTCCAACCACACTGTCAGCTCTTAATTTCAATTTTTAATCTCCTCAGCTCAGTAGGACCCTGTCTCCTGCTTAGACTTCACTTCCCTATGTTGTCTTTCACAAAGTACCTTTAGGCAAAAGGCCAGAGCAATCATGGTATGTGTCTTCCTTCAAGAATCCTGTCTTTCAGTGCCCATTGTCCAAGATCTGAAAGTAGGTTCATGTATTTTTCTATTTTATATATTTTTATGCTACAAGGACTAATCAAGTAGTAGTTATTCCCTCCTGACTAGAAACAGTGATATCAAATTGATAAATTGAGTCATTTATCAATTTATTGCCCTTCAATTTCAAATTTCCCTTCATTGCTTGCTGTGAAGGAACTGAGCTGGGCCCTTAACAACTGGCAGGTTAAGCTTTGTTGGGACGAAGCCCTGCAGAGATACTACAGGAGGAAGGGACTTCCCTTCCTGGTCCCACTGTGCTCCACTTGGCAAGTTGCTTTAGCACAGGCTGGCTTCACGGGCACTAAGGTCTTACAACATGAGTAGTTCCTCCAGTATCCAGCTCCTCTAGTTCATGGCAAATCAATAGCCCCCAGAAATAAGCAGTTTCCCTCAGCATCCCTCTTTACATAGTGAAATGCTTCAGAAAGACACCATCCTTGGCGCAGCGTCCCCCAGCATACTAGAGGGCAAATTTCTGGCACATTCCGAAGTGAGTCACAGTAAGTCAATACTGTACCCTCCCCCAGTAAGGTCTGGATCTTAACCCTCATACAGGGAAGGGCTGCCTCTTCCTCGGGTGCTTGCTGGGTTTTTAATATTCATCTTTATTAAATTTTCCTGAAAGCACACATGAGGTTTCTGAATCAGAGCAGATTTCTTATTATGCTCCCTGCACAATCAACAGTCAGAATGACATTGGAGCATTAGTCTCCCTACATTTGCAATCCTGCAGAGTGATGTGATAAGAGCCAGATGGAAAATATATCCTACACAAGTGGCACACTTACTCTGGATTCAAGAGGTGAAGAAATAGGAATGTCCTCCATTTATAACAGGGAAAGGCTATTCTTCCTCTCCTGAGTGTCTCCTTGGAGACAGGATGCAAAGAATCTTTAATCCTTTGTTATGTAAATAAATATCTCCATGAGGAAGATAAACCCAGGGTCTACAGCTTTTACAACTTAGAAAATTTCTTCAGGGCTTCAAGCTCCACCCCTTTTGAAATGTAAACAAGCAGGGAGATAATACTTTAACTCAGGTGCCTAGCCAAAAAAAAAAAAAAAAAAATCAAAAAACATCACCTTGGCTCTGGGGAAGATAAGAGGAGCTTTATTGTATAGAAGCAATTAGCTCCACCATTAGAGAAACAAATGCCTGCAGATCTAATCCTCATTGTATGCAAAAAGTAAAATGGTTCTAGGGGAAATAAAAACAAACCCTCTATTCTTATAATGTGTACATCTCCATGGCTCAGGAACACACATTCTGGAGAAAATTTGTCTTCCAAACACTATCTTAGCCCTGGGGACAGTGGCAGTCCTTTTATCTGTTACTCCTAGTTCTTCAAGATGATCTTTACTAATCACTATCAATCTCTCATTGATCTAGTTCCTTGAAGTAAATAATTCTTTATATGAAGCTCCCTATTCAAATTACTGTGTCACAGGCTTTCTAATTAGACTCTGACTGATAGAGAATCAGGATTGACCCTCCCATCCACATCTTCCTAAACACCTACTGTAATTGCTGCTTTCTGTGCAACAGATCCAATTTGTATAAGTTCATCAATATAGTTGATAAGTATGAGGCTTTATGAAATGTTATGATGAGCAAGATTTCTGTGGTCTGTATAACAACAGAGAATAGGATGATCCTGGCCTTACAGCAAGACCATGAAAATACACTGTTGGCCCTTCCAAATAAAAGCTACTGCTTCTGATTATCTTTAAAATTGGTATGTAGAGAAATTCTTTATTCAGGTCAATAG
The DNA here is from genome assembly GCF_018345385.1 of Vulpes lagopus. Lineage (NCBI taxonomy): Eukaryota > Metazoa > Chordata > Mammalia > Carnivora > Canidae > Vulpes > Vulpes lagopus. The sequence goes on from NC_054834.1 coordinate 26,693,110, forward strand.
TTACACACCAAAGATTTGTCATTTTGCTCCAGCAAAGATAGGACACCTGGGAGGCAAGAACTGTAATTGAGGTCACAAGGTGATTAGGTTCACAATAGCCCATAGCCATTCTCTAACATACATCTGACTTCTTCACAAGCCAAACAGGAGGAACTACATAGAGATGGAATGGGTATTACCATCCCTGTTTCTTTCAACTCTTTTATAGTGCAATGGATCTCTACAAGTACCATAGTAATAGGATATTGCTTCTTGTTTACTCTCTGGATAGGGAGAAGACTACTTACCATGAAAAGGGTCTATCAGGGAGCCACTGTGGGGACTCTGCCAATTGCTAAGGGTGTCTACTCTCATTTTACATTCAAGAATTGAGGAAATAACCCCAGTGTGAGACCTGGAACCAAGTGGCCCACTGCGGTTCAGACCCAAACTGACCCTATGCCTGTCACCTGACTTGAGTCAACAGAGTTGGCCAGTCCAGTCTCCCCATCAGTTTCCAAACCTACATCAAACCACAGACCCAGAGCCTCTTGACTGAAAGGGAGGCCAAGTCTCCTTGAAGTACCCTTCATCATTAACGTAAACACACCAATCAAAATGAGGGTTCACAGTGGTCACGTGGACAAAATGGCATGCTTTAAGGATGCCAGTCAGCTTCTTTCCCCAGCTACTTAAGCATTTGTTCAAAGGCCCATGAAAAAAAAAAAAAAAACGGTCCAATGGCAGATTTATTATATTGGACCTCTTCCATCATGGAAGGGACAGAAATTTGTCTTTGCTGGTATAGGCACCTATTCTGAAAATGGATTTGCTGTCCCTGCCCATAATGCTTCTGCCAGCATACCATCTGCAGACCCTCAGAATGGCTTACCCACCATCACTGCATTTCCCAGCATTACAGCTGATCAAGAAACTCATTTCACAGTAAAGGAAGTACAGCACTAGACTCATGTTCATGAAACTAGTCTTACCACATACTCCATCATCCAGAAATAGCTGATGTATTGGAAAGATGAATAGCTTACTAATGACAGGGTTACATCACCAGTTGAGAGAGATCTTGAAATAACGGAGTTCCATTTTAAAGCAAGCAGTGTACATTTTGAATCAGACAATTCTCTAGCCGGAATTCATGGATCCAGAAGTTAATGGGAGGGAAGTTACTCCTACTTTCACCTATTATATCTAATAATTCACTTGCAGAATTTTTCTTCCTGTCCCAGGATCCTTCAGTTCCATTGGTCTTCATCCTTGTGGAGAAGATATTTCCACCAGGAATAAAAGGTGATGAGGCTGTCACCTGGCCACTCGCAGCCCCATATTGCCTGAACCAATAGGCCATCTCATTACAATTAACTCGTTATATTCAATTTGCATGTTCAAAACACTTTGATTTCTGTCTGTTGAATGGACCACAACTAATTCTCTACTTCTTTGTATGAAGTAGCCCATCCACAACTTTCTAAGCACTGCTGAATCTCACGTTTTAATATCTTACATTTTAATATCTTATGAATCTCATTTCTAATTTCTATTATTCTTTAACCCATCAGTTACCAAGCTGTTCTAATTTCCAAATGTTTAGGTATTTTTTTCCAAGATTTTTTCACCATATTGTTGAATTCCATTATGGACAGAGAACATAGTTTGTAGAATACTAATCCCTATTAATGCATTGAATCTTGTTTTACAACATATCATGTGCTCTGGGCTCCATGTGCACTTGGAAATGTATTGATTAGCTGGAATGTTCTAGAAGTATTAATATTCAGTTGAAATTGGAACAACTTTAATGCTGATTTCCTGTCTACTCAATCGCTAAGAGAAGTATTAAAATCTTGAACCAGAACCAAAGATTTAGCTACTTCTCTATTTAATTTAGTTTTTATTTATTTTGGAGCTCTAGTATTAGTGGTGTGCACATTTAAGATTGTTAGGTCTTATGGAGGTCCTTTATCTAAATAAAATCTCCCTCGTTATAACTTTTTGATACCAACTTTCTGATACTAACTTTAAATTGCAAATGAGTGATGCCTGGGTGGCTCAGTGGTCTGGTCTGCCTTCCACACAGGGTGTGATCCTGGGGTCCCAGGATCAAGTCCTGCATTGGGATCCCCTCAGGAAGCCTGTTTCTTCCTCTGCCTATGTCTCTGTCTCTCTGTATCTCCCATGAATAAATAAAATCTTTTTTAAAAAATAAAGTACTACAGGGCAGCCTGGGTGGCTCAGTGATTTAGTGCCGCCTTTAGCCAGGGCCTCATCCTGGAGACCGGGGATCAAGTCCTGCGTCAGACTCCCTGCATGGAGCCTGCTTCTCCCTCTGCCTGTGTCCCTGCCTCTCTCACTCTCTCTGTCTCTCATGAATAAATGAATAAAATCTTTAAAAAAATAAAAAATAAAGTACAAATGAAATAGTGAAACTTTTAGGTTAAGTTGAAATAAGGTCTATACTACCAAATGCTATAGGAAGTTCTGGAAGATATAAACATTCCAGTGTAATTAGAGTTCACATGGTGTATCCTTACCTCTTTTTCTTTTGATTTATGTATTTTTTATTTCAAGTATATCTCTTGTAGATAGCATAGAGTTGTCTTGCTGGGTTTTATCCATTCTGACAATGTCTGCCTTTTCAATTGTCATCATTAGTATATTTAGGTCAAACATTAATATATGGTTGAGGTCTACGCCTACTGTTTTGCTAGGTTTTAGTTTGCCTCGTTTGTTATTTGTTCATCTACCCCTCCATCTATCCTTTATTTTATATTAAATATTGTTCTGTTTTTCTCTACTGCCTTCTCAGCTATACACCTCATTGCTCTATTAACACATGCATTCTTAACCTATCATCATCTTTCTTAGAGTTAACATTTACCACTTCTTGTTAAAGGTATCTCAAGAATATAGTTACATTTACCTTTGAGCTACAATTGTCATATGCAGGATATTACATACATTATAAGCCTCATAATATTTTTCTTTAAATATATTCCTTAAAAATCATTCAGAGAAGGAAAACAAGGTATCATTTTATATTCACTCATTATTGGCCATTTCCAGTCATCTCCATTTCTATAGCTTGCATCTGGTATCCTTGACCTTCAACCTAAAGAATTTCCTTTAGCTTTCTGTTAGCACATAAATGATCTCGATATTCACGTATCTGAAAATATTTCACCTTTGTTTTTGAATATTTTTACTGGACATAGAATTCTGGCTTAATACTAAAAGTCATTTGCTTACTGGTCTCCTTTGCTTCTAATGAAAAGTGAAGTGATTGTTATTGCATGTAACAGGTTACTTTTATCTAGTGACTTTCAAAACTTTATCTTTGGTTTTAAAGATTTGACTCTGAAATACATAGATTTGTTCTTTTCATTGATCATTCTTGGGATTCATGGAGATTCTTGGATCCGTAAAAGTTTCAATTTCTCATTAATTTGGGAAATTTTTGGCCAGTTGGTCTTCAAGTATTTGACACATTCTATTCTCTTTTTGAGGCTCCAATTACATGGACATTAGACTACTATATATTGTTGCATCAATCACTGAAACCTCATTTTGTTCATGTTTCAGTCTTCCTCATTTTCTAGAATCTGTTGAGGCATTTTCAGTTTAATCAACTCTTTTAGTCAATATTTCATTTGAAGTATTTTAATTTTCATTCCTATGAATTCATTTTTCCCTTATTACAACTAAGTTCTTGACTGGCATCCCACATAGGTTTGATCATTAGGACTTTATTTTTAAGTCACTTAACCCATATATACCAGCTGTTTTTAGGTCCCTGACCATTAATTTGGGCCATCTTGAAGTTAATTTATATAGATTGCCTTTCTGCTGACTATGGGTCATATTCTTTTTTTGTTCCCATGCTGAACACATTTTGTAATTGTATACTAGACATGGTGGATGACCCATTATAGAAATTCTGGATTCATTAATCTTAGTGCACTTGCTACCTGAGTAGACAATGTTGGGAAGTCTCCCTAGAAAACTGTTTGGACTTACCAAACTCATTCACTGTGACCTGTTTCTACTAGTACATACAAAGATGAAGGTCACCAACTAAGTTATGCCATTTTCTTCTCTGTAGTTCCAGAGAATTCCTGTATAGCACTAATAATTCTTTATCAAAATGCATTGCAAGTAAATTATTATACTCAACAACAAGACTCAGGTCTTATTTCTGGATCCTTAGTGCCTAATCCAGTGCCTAATACTCAGAGCTGACAGGCCTATTTGTTGATTGAAAAAACTGAATCATTTAAAAATTCAGAAATCATACAAGGCTAACACAAAACTCAAAATTCTGGAATGTGTGGGTCATTTAAGTCAGAAACAAACACTATTGTAAGCTCTATTTCAAGTGAAGAAATTATTGAACCACAAGATAAATTTAAGTGCCTCATAGTAAACATTTAAGGAAATATATTCATGATTTTCAATATGCCTTGTTTACAAAGGCAGAGAAAGAAATAGGACATTTCATAGAGAGTCCATTGCTACTGATTGAAATGAAGCTTTAGCATTTAAACATAATGTTTACTCATCATACCTTATTCCCTGGTAAGAATAGAGTACGTATGCATACATGGAGTAAGAGCAGGTCATTCAGAACTAACAGATCTTGAGGCTCACTTCTATGTTAGCCCTAGCTCTAATGGTGTATGCGACCTCAGGAAAGTCACTTAATCCATCCCGACTGTGTTGATCTGACAAAGGTCCTTCATAGGAGTGCTGGGAAACTCCAGTGAGGTCATGAATGGGAAAGATCTTCATGAACTATAAAGAGCTACATAAATATTAGGGATAGTTAGTACATAACAGGAAGACAACAATACTGCTTATCGTGGCACTCATCACATCTAAAACTTTCAAATGTTATCTCTCCCCACAAAAGCACATGTGCATGCACATACACACATAATCTCACATACACACTCACATGCAGACACACCTCAGCAAGAGTACAAAACTGATTTGGAATCTTGTGCCTTTTAAAATATGCCCTAAATGTTAACTTCCATGTGCCACATCCTCCCTGCCTGCCTTTCAGCTTAATTTCCTCTCCTGCTGACCACCCTTCCTCCCTCTCCTCCCCGAAACATTTGTACTCAAGAAAATGTTTGTTCTACTTATTGTTGGGAGAGCTGCAACTATTTTCTCCTCTAACACATCATGCATGATAAGTAGGGTAATGTGGAAGGATCTCAGATGAAACTAGTTTTTCTCTAGAGAAGCTATGAAGTCAACACTGTGAAAATTATACTTCCGGAGTTTTAAGACCCATATTAGTTGGTTTCATATTTTTTTTTAAAAAAAAGTTTTAAAATACCTTAACTCCTGGTTTTCTAGGTCAAGCTATCAATCACTTCAAAGTCTTTCATTAACCTGGTTATGACTAAAACATACTAACCTAGTGTTAATCCAGTCTCCTTCAAAAGGAGGATTTTTCTCTAGCCCACTTTTAAGTGACTAATGTATGAATGTCAATCATTTATGAAGTGAGAACTGCTTGCAGGCAATTGCATAATGGGGAAAAGTAATTTCAGGTAGGCTTTGCTGTTCTTTTCTCTGTTGGTTTACTTTCAGCGAGGGAAGTCTATAAGGCAGACAGAGGAAAATAGGATAGATCTATCAAAAACAAACAAACAAACAAAAAACCCTGTACCTTCCCAGATAGGACCTTATATTTAATAGGTGTTCACACGTTCATCTATGCAGAGATATACAAAGTACCCACTACTTGCCAGGCGAAAACCTGACATGGCAGTAGGCATACAGAGATGAATAAAAACCTGCTGTCCTGACACTTGCAGATTTTACAGACTGTGTCTCTGCTCAGGTTCCTCCCCACCCCACCCCCCCAATCTCCCAGACTTCAACTGACCCAATGCTGCAAAAAGTTAGACATCTATGAATTCTCTCCTCACCTTCAAAATAGATCCAATCAGTTGTGTTTTAACACCCCTGACCCCAAACAAGAATCCCATGCATGTGCTGAAAGCAATTGCACTTTATGCAATTTTGTCTTCCCCACTGAACTGTGAATAACATGAAACCCAGTCCCTGCGTTCCCCATTGTTATGAACCCAAAACTAGTAAATGGCTTGACATAGTGCTTGAGAAATATATGTAGATTAAGGTATTATGAGTATTTTTCTGATGAACAAAAGAGCTGAGCAAAAGTACTAGAAGAATAGAGGTGTTTGTGGCATCCAAGAGAAAATGAAGGAGCACCAGTAGAGATCTTGGTGAAGGATAAAGACGATGAAGAGAGATGGTTTGCTAACATGGGGGCTAAGTGTTACAATTATAGAAGCCCATAATAAAAGGAGTCACTGTTCTTGATTCATCCTACTGGGAGGACCTGTGGCCACACAGGCCTATGAACCCTTGTACTGTTGGCTGCGCATCCTTTGTAGGAGCAGTTTCCTCACGTGAAAGTGAAATCATGCCAAGTATGTAGCCCACATAACACCAGAGGAGTGTTTACCTGTCCATGAGGTAAGAGGGGAGTGGCAGGACTGATGTTTAAAAACTTAGGGATTTGGGGGGAAGAAATGGGAGAAGGCAAGGAAACTCCATAAAGACAACTTCACGTGCCCACTGGTGTCCACCTACCCTCCTCCCTCAGCCTCCCAGCTAAGCAGCACCCACGCCATTTCCCCAACTTAATGAAAAAGCAGCAGCACCCACATAGGCAAGAAATGGATGGGGTCAAAGACTGCTTCTTTGGGTTTAAGGAAATTGTGGAAGTTATCTATAGAAGAATGAAGTTGGATCTTGTCTCATTTCTCCCAGGATATCGGAGAAGAAAGAGTTCTATCAGAGAAAATGTTCTATAAGAACATGAAGGAAAAGACATGTTCACCTTTATACTCATGATGCAGTAATTTCAGAAAGTTCAAAAGCCCTCTGAGGTCCAACCACATACTTTTTACAGAACTAGGACACCTCTTCTGGAGGTAGAGCAGGTGTTGGTTGTCAGCTGGCATCAGCTATTTTTTTGTATATTTTTATTGGGGTTCAATTTGCCAACATATAGCATAACACCGAGTGCTCATCCCGTCCAGTGCCCCCCTCAGTGCCCGTCACCCAGTCACCCCCGCCCACCTCCCCTTCCCCTTCCCCTTGTTCCTTTCCCAGAGTTAGGAGTCTCTCATGGTTTGTCTCCTTCTCTGATATTTCCCACTCATTTTCTCTCCTTTCCCCTATGATCCCTTTCACTATTTTTTATATTCCCCGTATGAGTGAAACCATATGACAATTGTCCTTCTCTAATTGACTTACTTCGCTCAGCATAATACCCTCCAGTTCTATCCACGTTGAAGCAAATGGTGGGTATTTGTTTTTCTGATGGCTGAGGAATATTCCATTGTATACAAAGAGCACAGCTTCTTTATCTATTCATCTGCCGATGGACACCGAGTCTCCTTCCATAGTTTGGCTATTGTGGACATTGCTGCTATAAACATCGGGGTGCAGGTGTCTCGGTTTTTCACTGCATCTGTATCTTTGGGGTAAATCCCCAGCAGTGGAATTGCTGGGTCATAGGGCAGATCTATTTTTAACTCTTTGAGGAACCTCCATACAATTTCATAGTTTTCCAGAGTGGCTGCACCAGTTCACATTCCCACCAACAGTGCAGGAGGGTTCCCCTTTCTCCACATCCTCTCCAACATGTGTTGTTTCCTGTCTTGTTAATCTCCATCATTCTCACTGGCATCAGCTATTACAGCATCTGACTGTGACAGCCTGCTACAGGGGACACTGGACAAAGATAACCCCGCCAGCCTTCAGCCGTGGTACTTCCTCCTCAAAGGGATATGGAGAGCAGAAGAAAATGACTGCTCACCTAGAGGAGGCTTCAGTGCCATTTCTGTGGCACAGGTCAGAAAAAACACAAATGGCTCCTGGCTTTTAGTTTCCGACTCGGGGCCGGATGAACTAAGAGGAGCAGGATTGTCAGAAGACCCACGTTTCCAGGTCTGCCTCTCTCACTATCATCCAACTCAGGCTCAGTAGAGATAAACTCTGCTGGGAAGTTCAATATAAATATTCCAACCACCTTCCCCACTGAGGGTATACAGTCATGTGGCATGGTTATGCTTATTTTGATATAAACACAAGAGAAGTATGAAGTTTTAGCTCTTTACTAAGAGAAGGGAACTTAATGGCAGCTGCTTCAGACTCTGGAACCGGTACAACCAATACCTGACAATTCCTTCAAATCTGCTGCAGCTGCTACAGATACATTAAAAATCTAAGAAGCTTCCATAGGTTTAACATCTTTATGAAAAATGTGTCTAGAGAAGAGTGCAATGACAGAAAAGCCACCAATACAGTCTCTCCCTGCTTCTAGGGAACATGGGTCTTTGCCCTCATGGCAAAGAAGGAGGGACACACATAGAAATGAATACTATTGAAGAAGCTCACATGGCTGGATAATGAAAGTCAGTTTTGCTAAAGCTGTTCGTTTTTTCAATCAGCGAGAATTAAGGAAACCCTTTCTGAAATGATCACTACGGGGGAAGTGATTTAAGTCCTGAGGATGAAAGCCATCCTCCTGCTGGCTCTGCTGCTTGTTTTCCGAAGACCCTGTCCACATCCGTTCCAACTGCCTCCTCTTCAAATCTTCTTACCAGACTACATCAAGGATTTGACTGAGAGGAGCCAGGTGAAGAGGGGGGACAGAAAAGGTCTCAAAACTAAAATCCTGAGGCACAGAAACAAGTAGTGCTAATCTGGCTTGGAAGGATTCCGGTATCTCAGGTCCGATATTCACTAGAGCGTAAGCCTGCTTTCCGCCTTGTCTCTGGAGCATGAAAAATCAGCATTTCTACTCTTTGACATTCTCAAGCAGCACCGTCTCTGATGAACTTGTGTTCGGTAGCATGTTTGTGAGCAGACACACGTTACACTGGGCTAAACGTCTCCTGACAAAGTGATTCGATCTGTTATGATGTTTTTGCCCACAGCTCTGCGGAGGGCATCTTTGACCTCCTTGTTCCTCAGGCTGTAGACAACAGGGTTGAGCAGAGGCGTGATGATGGTATAAGTCACCGAGAGGAGGAGGTCTTGTTCTATGGAGTTCTCCGACTTGGGCTTGAGGTAGGCGATGGAGGCGCAGCCATAGTGGACGATGACCACGGTGAGGTGGGAGGTGCAGGTGGCAAAGGCCTTCTTCCGGCCTTCTGCGGAGGCAATCTTGAGAATGGCAGAGATGATGAAGACATAGGAGATGAAGATCAAGCCCACAGGGACCAGGATCACGAACTGACAGCATAATTGATCATCTCATTGATAGTGGTATCAACACAGGAAAGTTTCATGACTGGGTAAATGTCACAGAAGAAGTGCTCCACCACTGTGCCACAGAAGGGCAAGTTGAACATGGCTGCCACATGGAGAACTGCCATAGCCAGGCCGGTGCCGAAGGACCCGCATACCAAGGTGGCACACACTCCTTTGCTCATGAGGACCATGTACCGCAGGGGGCTGCAGATCGCCAGGTAGCGGTCATAGCCCATCGCTGTAAGCAAGAAGCAGTTACTGGTGGCCAAGGTGACAAAAAAGAACATCTGAGTTGCACAGCCTGCCAAGGAGATGGGCTGGTTATGAAAAAGGAGACTAGAAAGCATTCGTGGGACAATGACCAGTGTGTACACAGTCTCAGAACTGGCCAGCATGCTCAGGAGGAAGTACATGGGCGTGTGCAGGTGGCGGTCAACACGGATGACGGTCACAATGATGACATTACTAGTTAGAGTTAAAATGTAGACAGTCAGGAAAACCACAAAGAGCGTTAGCTGGTGCTTTCCAAAGATAGAAAATCCCAAGAAGATGAGATCTGTCACTTCCGTGGAGTTCTTTCTTTGCATTCTGCTAGACCAGGGTCTGAAAGCAAGAAAGGAAGTCATCAAGGAGAACATCCCCCTCAGCAGCTGGACTCCGTGGGGAGAGACCAGGACGGTGAAGCCGGAGGGTGAGTCCGACTCCCTCCCCTTGACCAGTGAGCTCAGGCCGGTTATTCCTGAATAAAGGCCCACCTCACACACATCCCCAAGGGCTTTGATATGGTGCTTCATTCCGTTGAGTTCTGTTGAGTTCTGAACCGAGAAACCTCTCTCCGAGAGCTAATACGGTCCAAAGAGGTCAGCAGCCCCTCACAGAAACCCGCCGTGATCACTCTGCTTACTCAGGTGCCACTGAAGAGATCTCTTTTGCTGACTCCAGTCATCCTTTTAAGAGGTGGGGTCAGGAAGAGAGAATGGTGATGAGAAGACATAGCTTTGTCTCCACCACAACAGGAAAGTGTTAGCACAATTCAAGGCACAGACAAGATAATGTACGTGCCGGAGCTGAGAGAGGAGGAAGGAGTCTGTCAGCTGCTTTGGGCTAAACTGGCTTATTGATTTTTTTAAATCTGGTCCACACTGGATTTGATATAATGTTGAGAAACAGTTCACTAGTCCCCTTTATCAAAAGGGATACACATCCTATGCAGAGAGCATGAAGCTGATCCTGTGGGTCTCTACAGAGACCATTCCATTGTTCTCTTTTAATTTTCAGACTTCCTCTTCCCCACCCTCTCAAATTCCCTGAAATTTGGCTTCAATCATGTTCACTTCCATCAAACCGTTCTCTCATATGTCACCAGAGCCTCCGTGGTTAAAACTGTCAGACTTTGCTTTCTCCTCTTTTGACACTTCTGAAAACCCTGCCTCCTGGAAATCTTCTGTGACCTTGGTTTCCATGACACTGTGCTCTCGCTCTCTTCTCAGTGCTTGGATACTTATCCTCCATGAACCTGCTCACTCCATCCGCATTGTAAGTGCTGCTACACTTAATACTTGGCCCCTGCTTTCTCTCCACACTGTCCCACGACATCCTTCTGTTATTATTTCTATGTTGATTGATGGAAAAAGAGACTTAGGAGCAATCTCTCCCCCAAGTCTACAATTTGCCCTGGGCTTCTCTACTTGTGGGTCTTGCAAACATAATTTTGTAACTTCAAAAGCAAATGAAACCTCTACCCTTCTGATATTCAGCAAAAGCTCTCCATCTCTATTTTTCCAACTTCCTCAGTGACATCACCATTATTCCAGTCTATAGGGGTCAGCATTTTAGGTCTGGATCTATTCAATACCACATTCAGTAAAATTTTTCCTTAAACAAGTTCTCGAATCTGTCCAAATTTCTGGATTCACAATGATTCAACAAAAGATTAGGATACTAAAAACCCTCTATTTGGGATAATAAAAAAAAACTCCTATTCCAAAATTTATGTGGAAATGCAAAGAACCAAGAATGCCAAAACAATTTCAAAGAACAAAGTAAAGAACTTGCACTACTTCATTCGGAGACTACAGTAATCAAGGTGGCGTGGTATTGGTTTAAGAGTAGACATAGCTCAATGGAACAAAAACAGAAACCAAAAATGATCCACACATTCAGTTAATTGATTTCTGATAAAGTTCTAAGATAGCTCAATGATAGTATTTTCAACAAAAGTTGCTAGAACTGGATATCTATATGGGGGGAAGACCCCATACACCGAAAATCATTCAAAATGAATCAAAGATACGTATATAAAAGCTGAAACTAAATCTTCACAAGAATGAGCAAGAGTTCTTAAATACAAAAAAAAGCATAAACCATAAGGAAAGTCACAAATTGAACTTTGTCAAAACTAAAGCTTCTATTCTTCAAAAGATACTGTTAGAAAAATGAGGAAGAAAGCCACAGATTGAGAGAAAATGTTCACAATAGATATGTCTAAGCTAGTATTCTGAATATATACAGAATTCTTACAACTCAATACTAAGACACTTTTCAAGTTGGAAAGATATTTGGACATTTCACAAAAGATATACAAATGGTTGAAAAGCACATGAAAGATGATCAATATCCCCTCATTAGCCACCAGAGAAATGAAAAATAAAACTGAAATACCACTACACACCCACTCACATGGCTAAAATTAAAAGTTTAACACTTACTATTGGCAAGGAGGTAAAGAAAATGGAACCCCTAATTCCACTGGAGGTGGTGATATAAAATGGTAATAACCAATTTGTACAAGTTTGGCAAGTTTTCAGAAAGGTAAACATATACTAATCTCACGACTCAATGACTTTCCTAAGTAGTTACACAAGATTAAAATATGTGTCCACACAGTGTCCACATCTGTGTACAGACATTTTCACGGACTGTCCTGTCACATTCATTTTTTAGAAGCCCAAAGCTGGAAACTCAAATGCTTAGGGCATATCCATGTAATGAAATAATCAAACAGCAAAAGGAAGAGATTACTAATACAAACGAAACATGGCTGATTCCTAATGTACTGAATCACAGCAGTCAGAATTGTACTGAATGGGTACCCTTTTCTATTTCTATGAAACTCTAGAAAATGCTAATTTAATCTATAGCGCAAGAAAACAGACCAGTCCTTGCCAGAATTGTTAGGGAATTGACCGCAAAAGAACACAAGGGAACTTTTTGGAATAAAGGAAATGTTGAGTATGGTGGTAGGTATCAGATGTATAAATTCATCAAAGCTCAACAAAATGGATACTTAAAATTGGTGCATTTTATTACATTATTGTGTATCATATGAGGTAAATACCTCAAAGTTCATTTTTTTGGAAGGCTCTCAGCTGCAAATTAGACTCCATCCCTGCAAATCTGTCACCGCTAGAACTACAATTCTTTAGGGGCTCATTAGAATGTAAGAAACACAGGAATCATCCAGGGCTTGGGAAACTTCTCTGGAATCTTTCAAGGTCAAAACATGTAGTTTGGGGCAAATCACTTAAAATTATCCTTGATATCAGCTCTGTGATAAGCAGCAGCCATCTAAGAACTTTTTTTTTTTTTTTTTAAGGCAACACAAAGAAGAGAACACTGAGATAATGAAAGATGAGAGACACAGAAAAGTATTTGCAGATTCTCCTCTTGGGAAAATAAAACCACCACAACAGGCTAACATAATAAAGAGTTAGTGCAGCCAATGTTTCAATCATGAAGATTATACTCCAAATAAAAGAGGGGGGAAATTTCCAAAGTTGCAAAGAGAAACTGCATTTATAAGGAAAGAAACTACTACAGAATTTGATACTTACAACAAGTCATCTATCTGTTATTTAAATCTGAGTGAACCTGTTAGGGAAAGGGAAAGGATTTTAGATGTGCAATTCAGGCTAATATCCTGAAACATTGATATTACATGTCAATTAATCTTGCAGAAAATAAATAAAAACCTATGGCCTCTTCTCCAGAGACCCTGACACAAAAATTCTAAGATTCCAGGGATGGATAAAGTGACCTCTTTAAAAATCTCATTATTATAACTATCCAAAAGCAGTGGGGGAAAAAAAAAAAACACTTGATCGTTGGATGATGGGAAAGGATGTGTAAGGCTGAGCTTTTAGGACCTGAGCCCATTTGGTATATTTGATTTCCCATCCCAGAACTCCAGATCCCAGCCCAAGATGGATGCAGAATCAAGCGGGACTCAAGTCAGCCCCAGGAGGATACACGGGCATCCCCAATACCGCTCCAAGCTAGTCTGACAGTATCTGTAACAAAACCCAAAAACCCTGTCACCTTTTCAAGAATGTGCAATCTTACAGTCACGTACATCTCTCCAGATAGGACCGTAGCTCAGAAAAAGTTGCACATGACATACCTACTGGCTCCCTTGGCTCTGAAAGCTGTTTATAAGAGAAGGAGCCCCTATAAACTCTTCCATCAAGAGGAGTCTCCAAGGAAAAGCCTTGTTGACTAGCCCTGCTCTCCCTAACCTCTTCCTCGAAACTTCCTAAACCTCTCGAGGGAACCAGTAGAATTAGACTCCAGACAGGTTATCAGGGGAGTTCATTAAAAATGGAGCATCTTTGTCTTTCCAAGGGGTTGGTGCTTCATAGTTTGGTAGCTTGGAGTCATCATTTCAAATGGTTTCTTTCCCTTATCCTTGACTTTATTGAGAGGATGTCACGGACACGCATGTGTGGTACAGGAACCGTCTTTAGAGGCCAGGAGACTACTCTGTGGAGCATTTCCAAGACAGAGGGTGCTTGAGCGAAATCCACTAATTCCCAAAAATGCTCACTTATTAATAGATTCCATTTCAGCGGGAAAGATTATCTTAGTAAACCACAGCCTGAGTATGGTAGTTGAATTCCTTGTGGGAGACTTTCTGACGGCCAGGTCATGTTCCCGGCAGCCAGAGCTCCCTAGCTTTGCCCAGTGGCTGCTCATCTCGACAGGCACAAGCCCCTCTCCCCTCCCCTCCCTCTCTCAAGATCCTCAGACTGCAGCAGATATTTTAGTTTTTCCATTTGGTTTGTGCTTATTCGTCTCTCACCTGAAGTTACGGAATGCGAAGATTTTAGTGTCCTTTTTATATCCTCCTTTATACCTTAAGACCGTGCCAGAAGCCTAGGATTGTGCGTTTTATTTCATGCACACGTGCACGGATCAGGATCAAGTAGTCGTATCAACGGCGGAGCCAGGTTCATCTACTGCAGTTAAATGTCCTTAAGCCTCCAAGGCGCCTCAATGGAAGTCACGCTAAGGAACTAAGTAGCCCCCAAATCCCGTTCGACCATTTCAAACCCAGTAGCTCTGGATTCAGTCTTTACTCAACTGTACAGGGACCTCGCGATCTTGCATCACCCCTGACTTTGGAAGTTACCTGAAGCACATTCATAAATCCCTTAATCTAATGAATCTCAAACATCTCTGGCCACCTTCCGTTCCGGCCTTCCCCCAGCCCTGACTGAGGCAGTGCCGTCACAGATGCCTATCCCCCTGGCCAACAGTCTTTTGACATTTTTAAACAATCTTTCCAGCTCACAAAGGTGCAAGTCTAATGCGAGGAACACCTCCAGCATCCCCTTTCCCTGGATTCACCAATTGTTTCTATTTTGCCCCATTTTTTTTTTCATCATCGTGAACTCCCAATTGGTTGAGAGTAAGTAGGAGACAACAGGCCTCTTTAAGTTTAAAAATGTCAGTGAGCATTTCCTTGAGAAGGAAATCCTATCACATAAGCACAAAATGCCAGAGACATTGAGTCAGGAACCATGGTGTCTCACCTAAACAGAGTGAGAACTTAAGAAATTAAGACCCAGAGTCCAGTTTTCCACCATTCCAATACTTTCCCCTCCTAAACTGGAGAGTTCCCTATTCCTTTTTGAGTCTTCCTAACCCCATACATGCTTTCCCTCAAGGCCCTAAGAATGACTTCTAGAGAAAAGGAGGGGAATGAAGCCCCTGCCCCACCTCACCTCTCCCCTTCCACCCGATCAAGAAAATGACTTTCCAAAGAGGCTGGTCTCTGCAGGGTGACTGGTCACCCAACACACAGGTCTGTCTAGTAAATAGTCATCCCCATTTTCTGTGGCCCAAATCATACATCTTCCTTTTGCCTTGTCCATGGTTCAGTCATAGCCCTGGGCGAGATGGAGTGCCATTTTGTCTAAACTCTTCACACTCTCTTCCCCTCAAATTCAGAAAGAAGTTAAGAAGGTGCAGCCCAAGGGCCTGGAACCATCAGAAGACAGGCTATTGGTACAGGGCTCACCACCTCCAAATACTCCAATACTCCCCAGAAACGACGACCCTTACCCACCGCACCACAGAGCAGGCACCTACATCAAGAAATTAATGCTGATCCACTCTCCTCTACTTCTCAGATCCCATCCCATATCTTGCCAAGTGTTCTCATCACATTCTTAAAGTAATCCGCTGCAGAGTCAAGCTTCACAATCACCAGCATGGGGTGTTTGTTAGCCTCCTTTTTTCTAGAAGTTTCATCTATCCTGGTCTCTTATCACCTGGGCACTTCCAAAGGTTACAGGCCAGATATGTCATTGAAGATCCTTAAAGGTTGGCTTGTCTAATATTTTTCTCATGAGTAGACTGAGGTCATGTCCCTGGAAGGATGGAGGATGCTGCATGTTGCTTCACCACGTGCAATGGAGAGGCACAGGATTCTGAGTGATCCCACTCCTAATGACACTCAGTTGGACTGCTTAAGGTGGCATACATCACAGTTCTCTACCTTGAAGTCACTCTTTCTCTATGAATTTGCAAGGATGTAGTCTGAAGCTATGTAAATGCCCTGTTCCTCTAATTTGTTTATTCACCTAAATCACTTTAGATTGTTTACTCTTATTCAATGGGCTGTGATTACTTCCACGATTTAATGTGGATTCTCAAATGACTCCCAGGGCAGCCAGTGGGATCCCCTTCACTCTAGCTCTAGTGTCCTTCTGACAGCTCTCCATTATTCTTTGATCATTTCCTTCCTTTTGACACCAAACAGTAGTCCAGGTTCATCTTCTACTTTCCCTGCCTCAGGACTGGAATTAGCCACCTCCTCAAGGATCCCTGTTTACTCTTAGTGAAATACAGCGTCGAGTAGGAAAGGAATTCACAGCAAAACCACAAATTCTCGTCTAACACCACAGGATAACCGAGTTTCTCCACTTCCATATCACAGCAGATACAGTAGGGAACTATATTAGGGATAGTGGGGATCCATTTCCTTGCAGGTAACCAGCCTCTCTTCCCCACTGCCTCCTCCCCTACTCCACCTCCCAGGCCCAGAATGGGCTCCCACTGCCGGCCAGACCCCTCCTCTGCCCTCTTCACTGCTCTGGGTCACCCTACTTTCCTAAGCACTCCCTCCCCCAAGTGTGTCTTCCTTGTTTGGTCCCATCTAGTGACAATTCTCAATCTTTCGGTAAGGAAGGGCAAAAAGAAAGAAAAGAACCATTTATCTTTGGAATGCTTTTTTCACAAAATACATGGCAGTTTGATTCATTATGAGGAACGCTAAGTATTAGGCATTCCCATTATTTTCTGGAAGGAACCTTTCATCTGTGGGAAGCAGCATAGCAAAGTGCTGGACTTAAAGTATTTTCCCTGGTCCCTTCACCTTTTAAAACTCCGCACAAATTTTCGTCACTGCTTGTTTGATTTGACAGACATCCACTGCGTCACTCGTGTACGTGAAGCAAAATGTCAAGCCACGGATAGGATCCAGGGAAAGGTAAAATGGAGCCTTTTATACGGTTTCGCCCTGGTGTTTGGATGAATACACGAGGGGTCTCTGATGAGACCAGAATTCTGTGACCCCCTGAAAGGCCATAGCAACGATGACTTCCAAACGCTCTGCCCAACGCGCTGTGCTGGGTACTTGGGCGCGCGGCCACCAGGACCCCGCAATGGGAGAAGCATGTCACCGTTTCACACGCGAGGAAGTATACATGCACCGGATTTGAAAGCTTCAGTTTTCACAGTTGGCCAACAGCACCGGATTTGGAATCCACCTTGGTCCAATTCCAAGACCTCTGCCCACCGACAGGATGGGAGCCTCGGCCGCATCAGGAAGTGAGGAGACACTTTGGGGTAGCGCCCCGAGGCTGGAGCAGCAGACAGGGGTCCCCAAGCTTCTGGGTTACAGAGGGACTTAGGGTTCCAGGGAGCGGCTCAGGCAGGTGCCCACAGTAGACGCGAGGATGCAACGGGATTAGAGGAGGGACCCGTGGGACTGGGAGACGGTCATGGCTGGCCCCAGTCCTTGGCCCACATGCCTTTGGCTCAAGTGGGAGGGAGCGCAGCCCGGTCCCCACCAACGCTCAGGTGCAGGGGGCTGCTCTGCCGATGTGGCGCTCGGGCTCCGGGCGCTGGGGCTGGAGCAGGAGAAGCCAGGCTGCACAGTGGTCCCCAAGGCCCAGGGCCCAGCCCCGGGCCTGGCAGGGAAGGTGGAGGGTCTGGAGCAGTGGCCAAGACGAGACAGGCGACTCCAGGAGGACAGAGAACGCGGGCAGAGCAGGTACACAGGATGAAAGAAGCAGAAGATGTAGACGAACGTGAGGGATCTGTCTGGAACCTGGAGGAAAGAGGCAGGTGGAGTCATGGCAGCCCCAGGGCGGGAGGTACAGCTCCGGGGACACCCCATGCTGGTGATTGTGAAACTTGACTCTGCAGTGGATTACTTTAAAAATGTGATGGTGACCTTGCACCTGCATACAGTCCCCACCCACAGCCTGGGCCAGCCCCCACCCACCATCCTGGAGCCCACAGGGGCAGCCGCAGGCAGGGGAGGCCCGTGGTCACCCAGGCTCCCAGCAGGGCCCGGAGGGAGGCCTGGGGGTCAGGCTAGGGTGAAGGGGGCCAAGGGGGCACACCCAGAGGCCAGACTCGGTGTCTATCAGTTGCCTGAACTCCACGGCAAAGGGTGCAGGTTTGGAACTAGCCAGGGAGGGAGACGATCCTGAGCAGAGAGGAAAACCTGGGATGTCGCAGAGCAGCCCACTTGCCTGGGAGACGGGGAGGGAGGCCTTGCACATTCAGCCCACTGCCAGCTCAGGAGGTGACGCCAGACACCCCCCCACCCTGGGCTGACTGGGCCCCTCCTGCCACCCTCAGTGCTGCCTCCACCCTCCCAGCCCCGAGCCAGGTCACAGGGGTGGCACCCCGGCAGTGCCCGTAGCCAATACCCGTCCCGGTCGCTTCCTGGCCAGGCCGCACCCTCCCTTCATCAGCAGCTCTGCCGGTTGGCACCCAGGGTGGGGGGGGGGGGGGGAGGTGGAGAACCCATCACCCAATCCTGGCCTCCGTCCCCTTGCCGACTGCACATGAACCCCAGGGAGCCCGAGGTGTCAGAGCCTGGGGCCGGGGGCAACCACTGTCTGCACCCCTGCTGGTCCCAGCCCCAGGCCCCAGCCCGACCAGCAGGTGCTCACACGGGGTGGCAGGGTGGCGGGGTGGGAGGGTGGCGGTGCCACTGGGGACCAGAGGACATACCACAGGACAAGGACAGACAAGCTGCCCGCTGAGCAGAAGGCTGAGCTGGTGCCGTGTTTCCCTGGAAGCGCTCCCAGCTCCCCTCGGTGACCTGCCTGCAGGGAGGGGCTCACGGGACCTCGGGTCACTCGGGGAGAAGCCTCCCTGCTTGCGCCCGCCTCTCCCAGGGCCACGGCTGGTGGTGGGGTTCCCTGGAGGGTGTGGGGTCCTCTCTGGGTGGGTGTGGGGTTCCCTCTGGGTGGTTGTGGGGTTCCCCCCCGGGTGGGTGCGGGGTCCACTTTGGGGCGTTGTGGCATTCCAGGGGGTTGCAGGGTCCTCCCTGGGTGGGTACAGGGTCCCCCAGGTGGGTGCAGGGTCCCCCAGATGGGTGCAGGGTCCTCCCTGGGGGCAACGCCGAGCTCTGCGACTGCGAAATCCTCGGTGCCCAAGAGGCTGGTGCGGGGCTCCCCTGGGGGCGCTCACCCAGAGACTGTCCTGGGGCAGGAGCAGGATTCCCGCAGAGGGAGCAGGGAGGAGGTGAGACGGTCCTTCATGGGATCCCGGATTTGTGGGTGGAGCTGCAGCAGCCCCAAAGAGCTCGGTTGTGTGCTGGGTGCAGACACCCAAGCTCCCCGGGGACTGGCAGGCCCTGAACCAGCTGACGCAGGAGAACACGATCGTCAAGCTCCAGAAGTGGAGCCGAAGTTCTGCTCCGACAGCACAAGGTTACCACAAGCAAAGTCACCGACAGGAAAGAGCAGCTCTGATTTCCTACCTAAGGAATTGCTTCGCTTACAGCAGAAGGACAACGCCGCCTAGCATTTGCTCAGTATCATTCAGGGCCCCAAGTGGTGCTTACTTAGGGGTCACAATTTTTAGTTTTTCTATTGTTCAAAAAGACAGGGAAACCCCTGGATGTAATAAAAACAAAACTTTGTTGTAGGGGAAATAAATCAAGGGCTTGATTGCTAGGAGAAGCTTTTTTTACTTTCCACTCGATGGAGTTTGTTTTCTTACTTCGCTCAACTATGTATTTCTATGGAATTTAACTGAAGACCTTCTGAGTGGCAGTTCCACGTCACAATTGATCCAGGTCTGGGGTTGCTCTACTCAAGCAGGGCTGTTGCTCCTTCCTGAAGCACCACCCCTCATCTGTTCTGATAAAATACAAGCCTGGAAAGTCTGGGGAGCACGGCTGTCTGGGGCCACATGGCCCAACAGCCTTGGAACACTGTCAAACGCCAGTTGATCCTACCAGTGGCTCCTGGGTCATTCAAAAAATATTAAAAGCAGAAGACTCATGGTGCGTTTTGCTCAAAAATACCTTTGCAAGATCCCCAGGCCCTTGGGATAGAAACCAAACATCTCACTATGGAATCAGGATCTTGCAGGATGTGACTACCTGTCCAAAGGCTGTGCATCTAGGATGTTCATCCACTGGCTAGTAGGCAGTACAGATCTAGTGTAAGTTATAGCACTAGTATATTGTGTGTATTACTGTAGTTGCTGTTTTTACCTAAAACACACAGGCGTACTATCATGTTAGCTGGTGTTCAGGGAGAGCGGGTTTCATCTGTTAATTCCTTTCCCAAAGGGAGAAGAGCACAAGATGCTGGAGGGAGTCCCAGATAGGGACAGCCCAGACACTTTGGTCCTAGTTTGCAGAGAATGGAGTCAGTGAAGAAAGACATTTGGATAATCCAGGGTTTTAACAAGAAATCTGCTAAAACCAAATACAGATGAAAGGCACAGCACAATGTAATAAACCCAGAAGACTCCAGAAACAGATAGTCAAGACAGAGTGGCATTGGAGCATATAAAGACGTCCTAGGTGCTGAGGAGGAGCTGCTGCATGGTTATAGGCCAGGTCCCATGAGCCCCACCACCGAGTGGTAAGAGAATGGGGAAAGGGACCAAGATAGCCTTCCTTTACTGCCAGAAAACACCTGCCTATCTCCTGACTTCATGTATTTCCCATTTATGATACATCCCCATAATTTTATATTTTGAATACCAGAAAACCCTGGTGTGACCCTACTCTGTTTTTAACAAATGTAATAGGGATACTTTCTGGAATATTATGCATTAAAGTACCTCACCCCTGCAGCCTTCCACATGTGGGATGGAGCCACATGATAGACTGTTCAAGGGCAAGTATGCTCTAGGTAGGATGAAGTTAGTGGGTTGACAAAAAGTCTCCTCTAACAGGACCATCACAGGTAACACTGATGTTCACCAAGGTCTTTAAAGAACATACTTTTAAGCCTTGTTGCCAGAAGGAGGGCCCTGTTACTAGTTCATGGACGTGAGAAGTGTCCTGTGTCACCTCCTTGCTGCCCTATGAGAGTGGGTGTGAGATTCCCAGGAGTTCTCTCCCAGTCTTATGGGAGAGAAGTATACCACACCCATTCTGGTGCTCCCATGGGATGCCCCCCCCCACCAGCCTGGATACCCGCGTGGTGACAGCAGAGCCCCAACAGTTCGTAGCAACTATGTACAGCATTATGTGCAACCCCCCGAGATTCCTCCTACGGTGATAAAGACCAACGGAAAAGCGGGACAGGTTGGATGTGCGTGTCCTGATCACTCATTCTGGGCTACCCACGTCATCACTGGAATTATCCCATCAAAGTTAATTTGGCGGCTCACCTTGGTTAGGAAGATGGATCTCAAGATTTAGCTTAACTTGTGATCTTTGTTTCAAAAGGAGAAAGATGAGACATAGGACTTCCTGCTATCAAGGAGAAACCAGAGCCTGACAGTCAGTAAAGCAGAAAACAGATCTTATTCAGAACGATTAGCATAGGGGAAAGAGACTGCAGTCTAGAACTGGGCTCAATTCTGAATACAGCAGGGACAAGGCACAGGGCTTGTAATCAGAGATGGACTGTTACTATGCAGAAACCTCAGGGGTTGGGGGACTTCTGGCTCAGTGGACTTGATGGGAATTTTGCTGGAGGCAGGCCAGGGTAGCCGAACACTAAGGGTGGAGGGTAAGGAATCCAATACGGTATCAAGAGGGAGGAGGCCTTCTAAAACTGGGTGAGCTGCAGGCACCACAAGGATGGACCCAAGCCCAAGGTCAAAGCCTAGTGGAGACGAGGGCTTACAACAGCCTGACTCAAGTCTGGTCAAGGAGAAGGTCAGCCCCTCCTGCTGGTCCAGAAGTGCACAGACCGTTCTTTTCCATTGAACAATGTGAGGCCATCCTTGTTCAGGTACCTTTGGTTCATGAAGGGCCAGCTGGACCATCTGCAGAGACTTGCTAGGAAACATCTGCTCAATGATACAAGTTCTGCATCTAGTGAGGGGCATTTTTCTGAAAAGAAACCCAGTTCCTAAGGGCAGGCAACCAGTGGAGAAGCCTGCAATGCTGGGCATGACACACTAGAGGTGAGGGGAGGGCGGTGGCAGCAATCCAGCAGCCTCGATGGTTTGCTGTCTGAGAATCTTTAGTGACAGCACAGACATCAGTGTCACAGAGCAGAGTGCAGAAGCAGCCAGCTTCAGCTCGCAGGACTGCTTTAGCTAGCCCCTAGAAGGACCTCAGCACTCAGGCTGAGGTTTTCAGGGTAGCCAAGGCAGGAGAGTAGAAGGAAAAAAATGGAAACATTAGTTTGGAGAATGGGAGGAAGATATTGGAGAAAACTGAGATTTTGGCAAAGCCTGAAAAAAAATGGGCAAGATGGCAGGATCCAGTCTATTTTACAGATGAAGCCTCAAAGACCACGAACAGAGCTAAAATCTAATGACCTGCAGGAATGGGTTGATGGTTTTCTATTGGAACAGAATATTTCTCTATACCCACCTCCCTTTTTGATTTCCTGTTTATAAGTCTGGTTTCATTAGATTCGGTCTGATTATTTACGTAAGTGCACCAGGAATGGACATGGATCACATAAGCCTTTTCGAGTTACTTTGCTGGAGCTTCTCCTAAGGACTCTCAGACTTTCAAAAGCCTGGAGTCTAGGCCTCCAAGCTGAGAATCCACCAGTCGATTTTACCTTCAGTACTTACAGATATGGATAGATTGCTCTCTTCAAAATACTCCAAGCTCGCTGAGCTTGCTGGGAAGTGACCCTTCCCTTCCTCACCTGGAAAGGCTGGAGACCCTGTTGTAAGGCAAACATCAAGCTGATTTTCCCCCAGAGGGCTCTGGAAGCACTAGCTCCATAAAGTCAATCTCCATTCCTTAGTACTGTGTGGCCACATCTGATCCTATTTACCATTTTTTTTCTTTTTTTTTTTTTTTTAAGATTTATTTATTTATTCATGAGAGACACAGACTGAGAGAGAGAGGCAGAGACATGGGCAGAGGGAGAAGCAGGCTCCATGCATGGAGCCCGATGCAGGACTCGATCCCGGATCCCAGGATCACGACCTGGGAGCCAAAGGCAGGCGCCCAACCGCTGAGCCACCCAGGCGTCCCCCTATGTACCATTTTCAAACAGGACATTCCATCCCAAGCCTAATTATAGCCAGTGTCTCCAGTTATGTCTTATTACAAGGAGAACAGATTCTTATTAGTGAATTTATGTGAATAACATTGCCACGAAAATAAGAACGATAAGGTTTTCCAAATTTTGGAGGGAACCGAGACAAAAACATAAAGGTTTTGTTTTTGCTTACAAAAGTATAATCTAGTTGTTACAAGTACAAATAATATTGGATAAAAGGGAAAGGGAGTCTTACATCCAGAAAATGGAACATAAATAGTCTAGCAAGGTTCCAAACCAAACCCCATCATCCTTCATCAGTCCCATGTTATTAATTCTTGTGCTGCTGCACCTTGGGCTGCCAGTGTTAAGAACCCACCAACTTCTTTATTAGAGTTTGGAAATCCTTAGTCCAGTAGTGTGGTCTCAAAAGTATTGAAGCAACGCATCAGCAACTGTAAGCCCAGAGTGCCTGTCACAGTCCTTTCCATGCGTGGTCTAAGAAGATCACGTATTCTGACCTGCAGCTAACTGCAAATGCTTTCAGGGAAGAATTGGAGTAAAATAAAAAGCCATCTGTGAATGACATGGATTTAAAATAGCCATGGCTAAGACTGATTAAGAGCACTCAATAGGAATATTTGGTTTCTATAACACACATTTTGAGAGAATTACTAGAATTATGGCTGATAATATACTGGACATATCATGGATAGAGAATATTGGCCGATTTCTAGTAACTTCATATAATTTCTGAAATATTTAGATTTACACAGACAAATACAACCTATGGAAAGTTAGTATCTTTCTTATTTGACAATGCCTTTCCATGCCATCCAGTACATCAAATAAACCAAATTAGTTTAATATCTCATTTTTACAAGGTAAGAGAACAAATCCTTTGAGATTTTCAAAGGTACCTCTGGGAAATCTCAAAGCCAGTTTGAAGTAAGAAGATTTCATTTAGGATTTGATTTGGGGAAAGCAGAATTGCCCAAATTGTAAGAAAACCTCAGCTGTTTAAAAAGTGATAAGACTTGGTTCTCTTAAATAATCACGAACATACATGATAAGGCTAACATAAAGCACAAGATGTTATTCTGATAAGACGTAGCATCTGTGTTTCAAACATGGATTACTTAAAAAGTAAAGGAAAACCTCTTACAATCTATTAAGAGCAGACCAATAATGCAAGAAAACTGTCATTTTAACAGAGAGAAAACTAAATTCTAGTTTCATATCAGTATACTTTTGAACTCCTTATAACCCTATAGATAAATCCATCCAATCTCCACCAGCTTAACTCCACATAAAATTACTTTTCTTCCAAACCTTCTGCAACTTGCTATATTCAAGGGTTTTCTCTTCTACTTTTCCTTTTTTCTCATTCTGAACCAGTGCTTTACCTTGGGACAAAATTAGTGTCATTTTCCTTTAATGAAAATACATCGTTCTTACCTTTGCCTATTTCCCTTATCAAAGACCTACCCTATTTTTCTTCTATACTTTCCTAAAAAGTTCTTTCCCTTATTTTTTGGTAGTTTTATTTTTATATACTGATAATACTTTTACCATTACTAACTTTTTATAGAGAAAACTAGGAAGTAGACAATCATGAGTCATCACATGCCAGCATTATAGAAAGTTTTATGAATATACCATCTCAATTTTATAGGTACAGGCTTTCACATTGAAAAATGTGGGGGGAAAACATGTTTAATAGTCTCCCATGCTTTGCCTCTCCTCTATGCCACATGAAATTAAGGAGCCAATAGTAATATATACTTATGTTCAATAATAAATGTTTCAGCAGTTTATCTTAAAAATTATTCAGCTATTTAATGAATATTCTTAGCATCATTCTGAGGAGATATATATATATATATATATATATATATATATATATATATATATATATGTAATATTTTAGAAACGTTTTTTAGGAGACATATCACACCAGTAAGTAAAGATAGCCATTATCATCAAGTTATTTCCCTCTTAACTATTTTCACAACACATGCATGTTAGGGAAGTATTACAAAAAGAAAAAACAAAAACACACTGAAAAAAGCCAAATAGTTGTTTTATGGCTGTGTTTGATAAAGTAATGAATATCGAGGAATTCATTTTTACTGCATCTTTACCTGTACATTTAGTTTTAAGTTGAATTTTTAATTTTTATAATCTTGAACACCCAGTAAATATCACCTTATTTGTCTAGTAAATCCACATGGAATAAAAATATGCCCATATGATACTTACTGCTAACTCAGACATAGCTGTTCTTATTAAGTCAGTGATATTAAACTTGTCTTCCAAGATTTCCTCAAGTCACATGAACCTGAAAACCATTTAGGTTAGCTTCTTTATTTCTGGAAGTTTGGGGATAGTTAGTTTATATAAGCACTTATTTATCTCTAAGCTACTTTGAATAGAGCTCCTTCACAGGATTTTAGAAACTAATTTGGTAAAACCATTCAGGAGTAGAAAACCAACACATATACATAATATATGTACATACGGTCAGATGCATACATTCTTCCACCTTTCATTCTCAAATTTCAGCCATGAGGCAGGTAAATACAGTAGCACAAAAACTTCACTGTTTTATCTCCACTCTGTTTTATCCAAATTGTTTGACAGAATAAGTTAAGGTTACCTACTCAATGTGAGGGTTCAATATTTTTGCCAGTATTTGCGGAGGAGATGAAAATCTTCTTTTGCCCTAATGAATCCTCTTCTGGAGGCTCTGAACTACATTTTAGGTAAGAGACTGGAGGTACCCCAAGCAACTGTCTGGATGTCTCCAAAGTCCGAATAGATTCAATATCCAGCCCGCCTTTTATTTTCAACCTCATGCAATTGCTTTTAGGGGTCCCGGAGTCCCTTGAGAGGCCTAATGGGGACAGGGAGCAATAAAATTCAAGTACCTGAGGAGCTGAGTGTAAAAAGGTCCAAGCAGAGTTGGACAGAGGATGCAGGAGGCAGGGGTTGAAGGGGGAACAGATCAAAGGATTCAAAGGCACCAAAGGAAATGAAGGTGGTGGTAAAAGGAGTGGAAGCAATGGGAAGTGAAAGGTCTTAGGGGGAATTGGCTTGGGGAGATCTTAAGTTTCTCAAAGAAGCTATTGAAGTACCATACTATCCTTAGTGAAATCATGCCCACAAGAAAGAGTTAGCAGAACATATAGTCAGCAGGTTCGAGAAGGGAGCTTCAGTCAATGGAGAAGCTCTCACAGGAGAAACAGGATCAAAAAGAGAAAAGAGAGCTCACAAAGATCCAAGAAAAAAAAATGTCCATAGGAGTCAGAACAAATTCTCACTTGAGAAAGACCCAGGAAGAATCTTCTAACCCAGGAAGTCAGAAAGTAAGTTCCCACTCAAAACAGAGAGCCAGGAAGCATTCTCAAGCCCAAGGAGTCAGAACGTGAATCCCCATTCAAAATAAAGAACAAAGCCCAGGAGTCAGGGAGTGAATCTCTATTTGAAACAAAGAGCCAGTAAGAAAGATATCCCAGGAGGTACCTTGCAGACAAAGATGACTAGGCCTTTAAAACACAGTTCCCAGACTACACTCAGCATCTTAATCAAAATCTGTCAATGGCCTGTCATCTGGAGCACTGGCTCAGAAGCTAGACTCACCAATGGGCCCCTGATCAATCAGACAGGAATAAAGACAAGGCTTCAAAGGTACGCAGGTAGGGGCATGCATGAGAGGTCCTGGGGTGCAATGATGAACACCATCCTATCCAAGTCACAGTGCCATCCTGGTCAAGAAAAAAACAGTTCTAGACAGTTGTCAAAGCAACAAAAATAGAACTTACTCAGGACTATTGGAATAGGGAAAAGAGATCACAGTACAGAATTGGGCTCAGTTCCTAATACAGCATGGACAACATGGCGCGGGGTTATAACCAAGGAGCAGGGTTGGGGGACTCAGGGGGTAAAAGATTCAGGGAACCCCAGGAGAGATTCTGGTTAGACTGCCTTGATAAGATTCTTGATAAAGCCATGTCAGAGTGATCAGATGTAAAGGGTGGGGAATTCTTTTCAGATGGATTTAGTAGGATTCTTGCTAAAATTGGGTGATGCAAGTCTGACAAGGACAGACACTGAAGCCCAGAGTCAAAGCCTCCTGGAGAAAACTTGACTGAACCTGACTGAAGTCTGGTCAAAGAGAATCTTTGTCACCCTGGACCCTGAGAGGAGTCTGGAAGGCAGGCCCACTCACCAGTAAACTTCTAGGGATCCACCTGGAGGAAGGAATATAACCTTTTCCACACCTGGCCACTATCCCTAGGAAGCACAGGGGACAGGACGGAAATAAATACTGACCAATTATTCCAAAAGACTATCATCCAAAGGGAGGACTTAATTCAGACCAAGTTTTAAACTAAACAGAATATTTTCTCCTCATTACCTACTGATTCATGGCTCATGAAGAATACTAGAGAGTTACAGAAGGAGTAAAATGTTCAGCTCTGCTACACAGATATTTCCATAAGTTCCCAATAGGACTATGTGTTGATGAGGACTTTTTTTTTTTTTTAAACAGTAAAGGCTGTTTTTGTTTTATAGACCCCTATCTCTGCAAAGCATGGAGATATTCTCAGGGCTGGTCAAAGAACTTTGATATCACACAATCATTTCCTTCATTCATGTATCTAATCAACTTGTATCTATTTCTTATCTACTATGTGGCAGGGCCCTCTGCTAGGCGTAGGAGATATAAAGCTGAGCAACACGGATGGAATACCTATCCCAACAAGTTTTGTCACCAGAACAGATTCCTCTAAGTCAACCATTAAACTAAATATCTTCTCAATTTTGACTTTTCTTCTACTTCCAGCTGATGCTATACCTTTCCTCCCAACCCCTCTAGCTGGAAAAAAGATTAGCCTTCTTTCAAAAGTGTTAACTCCTGGATCACCTGGGTGTCTCAGTCTGTTGAGCATAAGACTCTTGATTTTAGCTCAGGTCATGATGTCCACATTGAGCCCCATGCTCAGCAAGGAGCCTAATTGAGATTCTCTCCCCCAATCTCCCTCTGCCCCTCCCCCTACTTGCACATGCTCTCCAAATACAATTTTTTGTAAGTGACAATAGTAATATTTTTTCTTAGCCAACTTAGTGGCATTAGTTGAAATGAAACATCTGGTACTCTTCCTGGTGTGCATTTTATAACTGTCAGATACACTAGCATCAGGAGCAAATGAAGAAAATATCATCTGGAGAAAACATTTGTACCATTAAAAATCCACCAAAAAGATGGAAGGATCTGGACAGCGCAAAGGCCCAGAAACACAACTGGAGAAAGATCGGAGTTAACGATCCTAATTTCTCACTCTTCTGGTTGTCCTAAGGCCAATAAAGACCTAGAGAACAACAGATACACTCACATTGTATGATAAATGTCCACTGGACAGAACTGCAATCACTAACATCAAAGTCCTTTCTTTTTTGGCCATCTGCTGCATTTACAGAGGGATCTTCTTCCTATATAGGGGCCAACCTGGCTCCAGAAAAAACTCCTCCTGTGCAAACCACTAAAGAATTTTCCAGGGTAAAAGCATATGCAATACTACTCTACTCCTTACCACTCTATGCACAATTAACTTAGGTATATTCAGTACAAATCCCTGAACTTGAAGTAGTTTACTGCAGCCTACAGTAAAATTTAGTTTCTCACTGAACTGGGATGAAAACAAGGGAACAATTTGGCCTGGAAGTGTTAACTGTTAGTTCCTTTGGAGTGTGAGCCTGAGCCTCTCACATGGCCCCAAGGGATACCCAATGCTGGCCTCGAAAGGCAAGACAGACCTGGATCACTTTTTAACCATTAGCTTGATAAAAATAATGGCTCACTGGTTATAAATGGGCTTCAATTGAACTCCAGAGTATTCTAATAACATCCAAAGCTATGTATCCTAAGTGGCACCATGTAAACTTACTATTCGCAATTTAAATGTTTCAATACCAGCAACTTCATGTGGTTCTACCTAACAGATGCCCAGAAAAACAATGTCACCATTGGAGTGGTCCAGTATTCAGATTTGAAAAAATTCACATGTGGCATTAATATTGACTGCTTACCCAAAGCCTGGGCACTAAAAAAGGCTCATCCAGCAGGACAGAATGGGAAAAGGATTGAACAAGAGGTCATAACGTTTGTAAATGCATATGTATCTCATAGGACCACCAAAATACAGAAAGCAAATCTTAACAGACCTAAAGAGGAAAATTGATAGCAATACAGTAATCAGGATTTTAATGCCCCCTTTATATCAAAGGCTAGATCATGCTGAAGTAAAATCAATAGGGAAACATCAGTCTCAAATGGCACATTAGACCAGGTGGACTTTATACCAAATGTCACATCTACACTCAGAATACACATTGAGTGTACATGGAACATTCTCCAGGATGGATTGCATGTTAGGCCACAAAACCAGTCTCAATACATTTAAGAAGACTGAAATCCTATCAAATAGCTTTTCCAACCACACTAGTATGAAACCAGAAATCAATTACAAGAACTATAAAAAATCACAAATATGTGGAAACTAAACATGTTACCGAACACCTATTGAGTCAATAAAAGGAAATAAATCTGAGACAAAAGAATTTTAAAATTTCCAAAAATCTATGAGACATACCAAATGTGATCTAAGAGGGAAGTTCATGGCAATCCAGGCCTTCCTCAAAAAACTTAATACCTAGAGAAACTACAGAAAGAACAAAGCCCAAAGCTAGAAGAAAAGAAATAAGATCAGACCAGAAATACATGAAATAGACATAAAACAAAAACAGTGAAAGAACTGTTTTTTGAAAAGATAAACATAATTAACAAATCTTTAGCTAGACTCACTAAGAAAAAAATTTGCTCAAAATCAGAAAAGTTACAACCAACACCACAGAAATACAAAGGATCATAAGAGATTATTATGAACAGTTACATGCCAACAAACTGAACAACCTAGAAGGAATGGATAAATTCATAGAAACATACAATTTTCCGTGGCTGAATCATGGAGTAGTTAAAAATCTGAATAGACCAATCGGTAGTAATCAAAAACTCCCAATACATACACGTCCAGGACCAGATGGCTTCATTGGTGAATTATACCAAAACATTCAAGAAAGATTTAATAGCTGTCCTCCTCTGGCTCTTCCAAAAAACGGAAAAGGAAAGGTTGTTTCCAAACTCATTTCAGGAAGAAGTATTATCCTGATACTAAAACCAGACCAAAACGTCAACCTCTCCCCACTCAAGAAAGTTACAGGCCAATATCCTTGATAAACATATGTACAAAAATCTTAAGATAAAACAAAACATTGGGAGTATCCTATACCATGATCATATGGGATTTATTCCAGGAATGCAAGGATGATTCCACATTCACAAAAACCAACATCATACAACATGTCAACAAACAGAAGTATAAAAATCATATCTCAATAGATGCAGAAGCAGCATTTGACGAAATATTCGTTCATGATAAAAGCTCTCAACAAAGTGGGTACAGAGAGAACTCCAAATAACAAAGTTCAAACTAACATCATATTCAATGGTGAAAAAGTTTTCCCTCTAAGATCAGGAATGAGATAAGGATGCCCACTCTCACCTCTTTCTTTCAATGTAGTATTGGAAGTCCAAGTCAGAGTAATTAGGCAAGAGAAAGAAGAAGGCATTCAGATCAGAAGGGAATAAAATTCACCACTTAAGGACAGGACTTTAAAAACAGAAAACTCTAAAAACTGCCAAAACACTGTTAGAACAAATTCAAACAGGTTGCAGAGTATAAAATATACAAAAACTACTTATTACTCAGCCATTAGAAACGACGAATACCCACCATTTGCTTTGACGTGGATGGAACTGGAGGGTATTATGCTGAGTGAAGTAAGTCAACCGGAGAAGAACAATCATTATATGGTTTCACTCATACGGAGAATATAAAAAATAGTGAAAGGGATCATAAAGGAAAGGAGAGAAAATGGGAAAAATCAGAGAGGGTGACAAAATAGGAGTGACTCCTAACTCTGGGAAACTGAACAAGGGGTAGTAGAAAGGGAGGTGGGTGGGGGGATGGGGTGACTGGGTGACAGGCACTGAGGGGGGCACTTGGTGGGACGAGCACTGGGTGTTGGGTGTTATACTATATGTTGGCAAATTGAACTCCAATAAAAAAATATACAAAAAAATTTTTTAATTAAAAATAAATAAATACTGATGTGAGTAAAAAAAAAAACTACTTGTTTCTATATACTGACCAAGTATGAGAAAGAATTTAACAGAAAAATGTCATTTATAACTGTATCAAGAAAAATAATGTAATAAATTTAACCGAGGTAAAAGACCCATACACTAAAAATTCTAAGATACTAATAAAGTGAAGACACAAATGAAAGGACAGTCCATGTTCATGAATTACAAGAATATTATTAAAATGTCCTTCTTAGCCAAAGCAATATATAAATTCAATGCAATCCCTATCAAAATTCTAATGGCATTTTCCACATCAATAAAACAAAAATCCTAAAATTGCTGTGGAACCAAAAGAGACTCCAAATAGCCAAAGTGATCTGAAGAGCCAATCTCTAGGCATCATGTTCTCCGACTTCAAACTAGGTTATAAAGTAATCAAAACAATTTGGTACTGGCATAAAAACAGATACACCTATCAAAGGAACAGAATAGAGGGCCCCAAAATTAACCCATGCACAGCCATTTTATGACAAAGGAGGGAAAAATTTATAATTGGAAAGAGTGGTCTCTTCAACAAATGGTGTTGGAAAAACTGGACAGCCACCTGCAAAAGAATGCAACTAGACCATCTTAAACCAAACACAGAAATTTGCTCAAACTAAAGACTTGAATATCTGAAGCCATCAAACTGCTAGAAAAGATACGTCATGAGCCACTTGACATGGGTTCAACTCCCTAATCAATATTTGCAATCACATAATCAGTAAGGAATTAATACCCCAAATATATGAAGAACTCTTACAACTCAATAGCACAGAAACAATCTGACTAAAAAGAACGAGTGGAGGAGCTAGACACCTCACCAAAGACCTACAGATGGCCAACAGATACATGAAAAGATGTTCAACATCATTCATCAGGGAAATGCAAATGAAAATCACAATGAGACATCACCTTATACCTGCCAGACTGACTTATCAGATAACAAGGGCCATCAAGGATATGAAGGAAAGGAGACTCTCATGTAAAGGTGAGCATATATGTATGTTGGGGCAGCCACCATGGTAAAGTCTGTTGGGTCCTCAAATTAAAAACTGAACTACAATATGAATGAATAAGATGTAGTATATATAGAAAATGGAATGTAATTAAACCTTAAGGAAATTCTTTTACCCAAAACTAATGTAACTTGTGTGTCAACTATACTTTGATTAAAAATCTTAAAAATGAAATTCAGATACACACTACAACATGGATGAATCTTGAAAACATAATTTGACATGAAAGGATCTAGGTGTGAAAGATCATGTTGTGATTCCATGTATATAAAGTATATATATATAAAGTATAGCTAGAGGGACGTCCGGGTGGCTCAGCGGTTGAGCGTCTGCCTTTGGTTTAGGGCGTGCCTTTGGGATCAGTCCCGCATCAGGCTTCCTGCATGGAATCTGCTTCTCCCTCTGCCTGTGTCTCTGCCTCTCTCTATAGCTCTCTCATGAATAAATAAATAAAATCTTTAAAAAAATAATAAAAAATAAAGTAGCTAGAATAGGTATATTCACAAATTATACTAGAGATGCCTAGGGCCTGAGAAGAGGAGAGTGGAAGAACTAGTGTTTAATGGGGACACTGATTGGGATGATGAAAAAGTCCTGGAAAGAGACAGTGGTCATGGCTGCACAAAACCAAATGCACTTAATGCCACTGACTTGTACACATAAAAAATGGTTAAAATGGTAAACTTATGTGTATTGATAATTAAAAACCACTAAAATAAATAATAAATAAATAAATAAATAAAAATTAAAAAAAATAAAAACCACTAAAAATTACCATATGAACCAGCAATTTTGAGTATTTATCTGAAGAAAAAGAAAACACTAATTTGAAAAGATACATACATCCCTAAGTTGACTGCAGCCAAGACATGGGAACAACCAAAGTGTCCATCAACGGATGAATGGTTAAACATGTGGTTTGTATACACATCAGAGTGAGATCTTGCCATTTGCAACAACATGAATGGTCCTTGAGGCAATTACTTAAGTGGAAGCCAGATTAAATGTGGAATCTGAAAAAACCAACAAAACTCACAGGAAATAGAATAGTGGTTTCTGGGGCACAAATCAGGGGAAGAGGTACAAACTTCCAGGTGTAAGTCAGGCAGAGGTGATCTACAGCGTGGTGACTATGCTAACACTGTAGTACATGCTCGAGCATGGTCTAGAGTAAGTTCTGAATGTTAACTTTCTATAGGGATAGAGGAAAACTGGATTTATTGTGGTAAGCACCTTCCAATGTGCACAAATATTGAATCATTATGTTGTATACCTGGAATCAATGTTATATGACAGATAAACCTCAAAGTTTTATTTTTAAAAATCTGAATAAAAAAGGAGACTCCAAAGAAAAGCCCATTCAACTACATCTGCACTAGACTAACACCCTCCAGTATGCTGCAGCAACGTCTCCAGTGTGAGCTCTTGGGTACCGCCTCCCCCTGTCCCACAAGCTTGGACAGAAGAAGGTGTTCCTAGAGGAGGAGGGAAGAGGAGGGAGGGGCAGGAAGTCTTTCTGTATAAAACTTTAGAGTGCTTTCAGCTGCCAGGACCTCCTGGACTAAAAATGGCTTCAGCTCACAGGTATTATTTCAATCTCTCCTACCAAAGATTTCAGAGTAGATGGTCCAGGAAGAAGCATGTTTCAGGATTCTTCCGAAACATCTTATAACCTCACAGGTCAAGAATGGCTTCCACAGCTCTAACCATCACGTTCAGGCTCAAGGTAGGGAGAAGGGGAAGCAGCACCAGAGACCTCTATCCCATTTTTCAGAAAAGCAAGTTTTTCCAGACGCCCTCCCCCACCCCCCAGCCAGGCCAAAGTCGCTACATCTCATTGGTCATAACTGTGCTCAGTGGACACCAACATGAAAACTATGATGGAATAGCAAGTGTTTGTGGCGAGCAGGTTGTGGCAATGCTGAGTCCCCCCGAGCAGCAGCTTCCTGGGTTTCAAGAGACCACTGTGGTAGCAGTGGCAGGGAGAAACCGGTGCCCCAGTCTGACCACTAGCTATGCTGCTGCTCTAGAACCTTTGCCCCAGCAGCATCATGGCTCCAAGTCCCCACCACCCTCAAAGTGGCATCCTAATCCTTCAAACCAAATCCCTCCTGCAGAGACAGGCAGGCTAGTTCACATGTTGCTCTGGGACTTGTTCCTAGAGGGACTCCACAACTTTGTCAACAATTACCTCTTTGAGTATGTTTTTGGTTTCTGCTTCCTGCAACTAGGCCCTAAGTGATACATAAGCCTATTACTCTGGCTACAGGTGGGGAGGTGGGGAAACAGCTCTGAGGGGTCTCAGCCTGGGTCCTGGCCTGTTAGGATGACCCACAAGAAGCCACTCCTCTCAGCTACCCCAAGCTTCTCCAACAACACATTGATTCTGTAGACCCAGCTTAAATCACAAACATCTGAGTCTAGGGAGCCATGTGATTCTTTTGTGGATTCCCCCCCCCCCCATGGATAAGTGATACTTCTTTCACATCCTTTGGTTTTGAGTTTCACTATTTTTCTTTCTCTTTTATGAAATGACTTCAAGACTAATACTCTGAGGCATGGATCCAACATAGGGTATCCAGCCTCTATAATTTATAATGATTTTTGGAAGCTCTTTCTGTATAAAACACAATTTACTGGGACTTAACAGGATTTCTCCTTTCACAGTTATCTTTGAAGAATATGAACTGTACAGAAAGACAGATGCATAAAGATTCTTTGCTGCAAGTGTTTGTTGACTCAGACCGGACCCAAGGACCAACCGGAACTCAAAGCTGCCAAAGCACAAGCTCCCCAAGGTCAGGGAGTCTGTGTTTACCACTACCTGTGTGGCACCTAGAACAGAGTCACAAGTACTGGGTGCTCAATAAGTGTTGAATTACTGAATGTGTACTCACAGCTCAGAAGGCACTCCCCACCCAGCCTCCAACATCCGTCACCAGGGCACAGTCACTGGAAATAGCATCCTCACTATATCTCCACACAACCCCTCTTCTGCTTACTTGGTGTATATGCTTTGCTCTGGATACAGATCATGAGACTGTAAATAAAGCAAAGGCTGTGGCTTATTCCAGACCCACAGGGGCCTCTTGCATCTACTGCTTCCCAAAGCCCACCTGGGAACCTCAGTGAACAAAGCCCTGAACCCCTCACTTTAAGAGCTGCATGGGACTGCTTCCCTACCCTCAGAGAGGCAGGTCAAGGCATGGATTACCTAGGCAGTTTTCCAGACTGCTGGCTCTAAATGCCACTTCTGTAGCACTAAAATGTGATGAGATGGGCAAAATTATAGTTAAGAAATTAGATATGAAGAAATATTCTGGATGTCAAAGGAAGAGTATGTGTGTGCCTGCCTGCGTGTGTGTGCTGTGTGGGAGGGCGAGGCTGCCAAGGAATATGCTCAAGTAATAATAGATATTCTCTAAATAGCTGTGTTAGTTACCAGTTTAACACACAAACATTTATTATCTCACATAGTTTCTGAACTCAAGAATCTAAGAGCAGCTTAGCTGAGTGGTTCTGGTCCAGGGTCTATCACAGAGGTTTCCAACAAGAGATCACCCAGAACTGCAGCATCTGGAGGCCCAGTTGGCACTGGTGGATCCATTTCTACAATGGCTCGCTCACACAGCTGTCGGCACACACCTACATGCCTTGCTGGCTCCTGGCAGAAGGCCTCCGTTCCTCACCAGCTCCTGGGTGTCCTCACAACATCAGAGATCCACCAGCCGGTGAGAAAAAAAGCAGAAAGCTGCAGTGCCTCTATGACCCCATCCCTGAAGCCACACCCTGAAACCTCTACTTTTCTTATTCATTTGAAGCTAATCTTGGCCACAGTCAAAGGAAAGGGAGTAAGTCCCACCCTCCTGAAGAGAGGTATAACAAATAAGCTCTTCCCTTATATGAGGCAGGATGGCCAAAGGAGGTAGACTTGTGCAGTTGCCTCCCTTCTGATTTTTGGATGCTACTTTCACCAGCTGGGGAGCATTCTATAAGGCATTGTCGTATGTTGTGTAGGGGATAATTGAGGCACATTTGGGGAGGGAAGAGGAGGGCAAACTTCTTCAGTCCTCTGAGCATTTCCCCACTGGCCCAAAAATTGCATGCTGAATTTACAAGACACCCTGTGGCTAACCAGATCTGCCTGCCTTAGAAGGCAGTTGTTCTAAAATGTTGGACATTCTAAGGCAGGCAGATCTGGTTAGCCACAGGGTGTCTTGTAAATTCAGCATGCAATTTTTGGGCCAGTGGGGAAATGCTCAGAGGACTGAAGAAGTTTGCCCTCCTCTTCCCTCCCCAAATGTGCCTCAATTATCCCCTACACAACATACGACAATGCCTTATAGAATGCTCCCCAGCTGGTGAAAGTAGCATCCAAAAATCAGAAGGGAGGCAACTGCACAAGTCTACCTCCTTTGGCCATCCTGCCTCATATAAGAGAAGAGCTCACATAAGGAGAAGAGGGAAAAAAAAGTTTTCTGAAGGTCACAGCCCACAGAATGGAACAGAGGTTTAATCATAAGATTGTAAAACAACCGTCCTCTCCAAAATGTTACTACTGCATCAGAGACCCTGCATAACCATGGATCACAGGTAAGAGAGCTGCAAGACATGCCTGTTTAGGAAGGAGTTTCTAGTGAAATCCAAAAACAACAGGGACTAAAACAAGGGCACCAGAGAAAATGGACAGCTATGGCTACAATAGTAAACACAGCCTCACATTAGCCAGATAAACATAGCTGAGACCACATGCTGAAGGCCAATTTACTTCAGTTCCTATTACCTAATACATTATGTTCAGCTTATAAGAAAAAAAAGTATAAGGCATGATAAAAGGGGAAATAAGTCTGAGGAGACCTTGTAAACCTCAGAATCAGACTGACATGCCAGAGACTTTGGAATTATTCGACTGAGAATCTAAAATAACTAATATGCTTTGGTTCTAATGAAAAAAATGGACAACATGTGAGAACCAGCAGGTAATATAAGCTGAGAGAGGGAAACCAAAAATAATGAAGGGAAATGTCAAAAATGGAAAGCACCTTAACAGAAATGAAGACCGCCTTTGATAGGTGCATCAGGAGACTGGACATGGTCAAGCAAAGAATTGGTGAGTTTGAAGAGCCATTACAGGAATTTCCAAAACTGAAAAAATTAAGTAAAACAGAATATCCAAGAACTGTAGGACACTTACAAAGGGCATAGCCCACATATAAAGGGGATACCAGAAGGATACAAGTAAAAGAGGAAATATTTGAATAATGGTAGTTATCTGAAATTTATGACCAATACCAAACCAGATCCAGGAGATGCAGAGAACATGAAACAAAATAAATGCCAAAAAAAACTACACCTAGGCATATTATATTAACACTCCAGAATATCAAAGGCCAAGAGAAAAATCTTCCAAAAAGCTAGAGGGGAGAAAATTCCTTTCCTACAGAGAAACAAGGAGAAGACTTACATTAGACTTCAGAAATCACACAAGAGCCTAGAGTCATAGATTTAAAGTGTTGGGGTGAAAAAACATCACCAACCTAGAATTCTGCATCCAGTGAAATTATCCCAAAAAAGTGAAGGAGAAATAAGTATTTCTCAATATGACAAACCAAAACTGATTTTGTCACATCAGATCTATCTTACAAGAAATGTTAAATTTCTTCAAAAAGAAAAATGATAGAGATCAGAAACTTCTGTCTCCATGAAGAGAAGAAATAAATGAAGGTAGAATAAAATATTTTTTCTTGCTCTTTAACAGGTAACTTTCTTCAATGCAATAGTGACCATGCATTGGGTGATCACAGCTTATGGGTGGGCGAAATAAATGACAGCAATGTGACAGGGGACATGAGGAAGGAACCAAGAGCATGGTCACAGAAGTCCCTGCACTGCCTGTGAAGCAGCACAAAGATTTTTGGAAGTGAATGAGGGTCTCCTGGGCAGCTCGGTTCCATTAGCATCTGCTTTCAGCTCAGGTCATGATCTCAGGGTCCTGGGATTGACCTCTGCATCAGGCTCCCTGTTTACCTGTTCAGTGGGGAGCCTGCTTCTCCCTCTCCCTCTTCCCCTCCCCCCACTCATACTCTCAATCTCAAATATCTTTAAAAAAAAAAAAAAAGGAAGTGGACTTAGATTATTTGTAAAGATTCTATACATTGTGGGATAACCACAAAAAAACTTTATAAGAAGTACAATTGATATGTTAGGAAAAATGTCATCCTATAAAATGCTCAATTAAAACCAATAAGGGATGGTTACCAGAGGGAAGGTACAGGGGGATGGATGAACTAAAGTGAAGGGGATTAAGAGCAC
This sequence comes from Vulpes lagopus, assembly GCF_018345385.1. Taxonomy (NCBI): domain Eukaryota; kingdom Metazoa; phylum Chordata; class Mammalia; order Carnivora; family Canidae; genus Vulpes; species Vulpes lagopus. The sequence continues at coordinate 26,731,932 of NC_054834.1, forward strand.
AGCTATGATGAGCACTCAGTGTGGAAGTGCTGAATCACTAAATTGTACATCTGAAAATAATATCAGACTGAAGGTCAACCGGAATTTAAATTAAAAACTTAAACCAATGAAAAAGAACAAGGAAAAATTTTTAAAAATTAATGCAATGAATAAAATGTGGTTACCAGTATGGTAGACATTAATCCAACTAGATCAATAACCATTTTAAATGTGAATGGTCTAAATATACCAATTAAAGAGACAGTTGATTAAAGAAACAAGATCAACTATAAGTTGTCTACAGAAACCAACTATAAATAGGTTAAAAGTAAAGGGATAGAGAAAGATATACCAGGTTAACAATAATCAAAAGAAAGTTAAAGTAGCTTAATTAACTTAAAACATGTAGACTTCAAGGAAAATTAACTAGGCTGAAGAGAGGCATTACATAATAATAAAGCAGCAGATTCTCCAAGAAGTACAACAACCCTGAATGTGTATATGCCTAGCAACAGAACATCAAAATAAATGAGGCAAAACCTGTGAAAACTGAAGGGATAAAAATAAAAATCCAGTATTATCCCCCCTTCATCAGTAACTCAAAGATCCAGCAGGCAGAAAGTCAGTAAGGACCTAGTTGAACTGAACAGCACTATCAATCAGCTGGACCTGACATTTATAGACTATTTCATCCAAGAGCAGAATATACAGTCTTTTCAAACTCACATGGAACATTCACCAAAACAGAATACATGTTGGGCCTTAAACAGAATTAAAGAATATGTGTTAGGCCATAAAAAATTTAAAAGAACAAAAGTCATATGAAGTATGCTCTCAGACCACAACAGAATTAAGAACTCAGTAAATCCACAAATACCCCCTCCAAAAAGGAAAAAAAAAAAAAAAAGGCAGAGTCAAAGAACTCTCGAAGGGAATTTTTTAAATGATAAAAATTTCATTTACCAAAATTGTAGGACAGTAAAAGCAGTAAGTAGTACTTCAGGGGAAATTCATAGCATTGAATGCATATATTAGAAAAGATGATCCAGAATCTAATCCAAGCTTCCATCTTAGGAAACTAGATTAAGAAGAGCAATAAAGACCTATAGCAAATAGAACAAAAGTTACAGCAGAGATCAATAAAATTGAAAACAGCAAAAGAGAGTATGAAACCCAAAAGCCAGTTCTTTGAAAAGATCAATAAAATTGATGAACCTCTATCCAGGCTAACAACACACACACACACACACACACACACACACACACACAAGTCAAAAATTACTAATAGAAATCAAAGAGATAATGTCACTACTGATCTCATGATCACTAAGAGGATAAAAAAGGAAAATCATAACTGTACCACAAATAGTTGGAAGACATGGACAAATGCCTTGAAAAACACCATCTAACAAAACCGAATCAAGAAGAAATAGATCTAAGTAGACCTATACTTTTTTGGTTCCAGTTCAAGGAGATTGTGGGGTATGAAGACTCTGAGCACACCAAACTGCACCTATTAACAGAACTCTTCCTCCTGAAGATCTGAGGGCTGACTGAACAGCTACTGAACAACCAGAGACAGAAGGAGAAGAATAGCAAAAGATGAAGACATGGTAACGAGATGAACCTCCACCCCAACGCTGTGGATGGCAATGGGAAGGACAGCACTGATGGCCCAGGGAAAAGTCATGGCTTAGAAGAAGAGCTAGCATATAAAAGACATCTCAAACTCTACCCAGCAGTGGAGGAGCTGTGAGAACGCTCGCCAGGTGAGGGGGACTGGAGGATACCACAGCTTACATTCCCAGCTCAATCTTAGAAACCCAGACCCGAGTAAGGTCCGGACACCTAATGAGTGGGTCCAGTCATTTCTGTGAGTTTGCACTTCAGCGGGCCCAGGGTCCACAGGCTCACGCCAGCCCTAGATGCACTGCAACACAGGGGAAAGCCACTGTTTAAAATGGGTAGGGGACTCAGGAATGCTCTCGGTTCCTTCCACCTCAAAAGCCCAGACTAGAACAGAGTTTGGCTGCCATAACCAGTCAGTCAAACTGTCACGGTGAGCTTGCAACCTCGGTGAGCCCAGTCCACAAGTCCATACAAGCCACAGTTTCATATTTTACTTTAAGATTTCCCTTGGTTTTTCTTTCCCTTTTTAAATTCTCTCTGTAAAAAATCAGTTTAAAAGAGTAACTAGTGGGGATACCTGGGTGGCTCAGTGATTGAGCATCTGCCTTTGGCTCAGGGTGTGATCCCGGGATCCGGGATCAAGTCCCCTGTCGGGCTCCCTGCAAAGAGCCTGCTTCTCTCTCTGCCTATGTCTCTGCCTCTCTCTGTCTCTCATGAATAAATAAAAAATAATAAATAAATAAATAAATAAATAAATAAATAAATAAATAAATAAATAAATAGTATATACAGCCATAGCTTCAGCCAGTGGCTGAAGCCAGCAAAAACCACCAAGCGTACAGTCATGCACAAGCCCACTCCTTCAACTTCAGAAGCAGCCATTTTGCCTAATCCATAGAAACAAATACAGAAAGTCAAAATTGGGAGATTGAGAAATATGCTTCAAAGAAAAGAAACCCTCAGTGAAAGAAACTTAAATGAAACCAAGATAAACAATATACCTAATGAAGAATTTAAGGTAATGATCATTAAAGTACTTAGTGGGTTGGGGAAAACTTTGAAAACTTCAATGAAGACAAAATATTAAGAATAACCAATCACAGCTGAAGAATACAATAACAAAACACACTGGAGGGACTCAACAGTAGCTGAGAGGATGTAGAACAACATTATCAGTGATCTGAAGACAGGGTAACAGAAAACATAAGCTGCACAGCAAAAAGAATTTTTTTAAATGATTGATTAAGAGCTGTCTTGGGCAACATCAAGCGAACAAATATCTGCACTATAGGGGTCCCAGGAGAAGAGAAAGGTATAGAAAACGTATTTAAAGAAATAACTGAAAACTTCCCTAATCTAAGGAAGGAAATACACATCCAAGTCCAAGTGAAAAGAGTTCCAAACAAACCCAAGGAGATCCACACAATGACACATAATAGTTAAAATCTGAAAGGTTAAAGATAAAGAGAATTCAAGCACCAAGAGAAACAAAAGTTACCCCCAAGGAAAACCCATAAATCATCAGCCAATTTTTCAGCAGAAACTTCATAGACCAGAAGAGAGTGACATGATATATTCAAAGTGCTGAAAGAAAAACCCCTACAACCAAGAATACTCTACACAGTAAGGTTATTCAGATTTTAAGGAGAGACAACGTTTTCCAAACAAAGTTTATCATGATTAAACCAGCCTTAAAAGAAACATTAAAGGGACTTCTTTAAGTGGAAAAGACATAGTCATTAGAAGAAAAAATACAGATTAAAAATGTAAAATATGACAATATACATACAAAATGTGGAGAAGGGAGTAAAAAAGGGAAAAAGGGAGGTTTTTTTTTTTTCTTTAGAATGTGTTTGAAATTAAATGACTTAAATTAATATGGACTGCTATTCACCTAGGATGTTATATATGAACTTCACAGTAACCACAAACCCAAAACCTAGGATAGGCAAAAAGAAATCCAAACAGAACACTATACTTATCACAAAAAATGACAGCAAAAGTAACAACTACTAAAACAACCATAAAAGAAATTTTTAAAATGGCAATAAGTACATATCTATTAATTAAATTTAAATGGCCTAAGTGCCCCAAAAGAGAGTAGCAGGATGAATTTTTTTAAAAAAAAATCTATATGCTCCCTACAAGAAACTCCTCTAAGACCCAACAGTGTACATAGACCAAACATGAAGGGATAGAGAAACATTCACCATGCAAATGGAAGTGGAACAAAAGCTGGAGTAGCAATGCTTAGATCAAGCAAAATAGACTTTAAAACAAAGACTGTAACAACAAAGAGGGGCATTACATCATGATAAAGGAATCAATCTAATAAGAGTATATAAAAATTGTAAAGATCTACACACCCAAGACTGGAGCAATGAAATACATAAAGCAAAGAAACTGATGGTAATAATACTAGGGCACTTTAACACTCCATTTACATCAATGGATTGATCATCTGGACAGAAATCAGTAAAGAAACAAGGTCTTTAAATTACATATTGACCAGATGAACATAATAAAGGATATTCCATCCAAAAACAATACACGTTCTTTAAGTGTGCATGGAACATCCTCCAGTATAGATCATGTATTAGGCCATATAATAAGCCTCAGTAAATTTAAGATTGAATCCATACTGCGCATCTGACTACAACAGTATGAAACTAGAAGTCAAGCACCAAAAAAAAAAAAAAAAAAAAAGGAAAAAAACAAACACATGGAGATTAAGCAGGATACTAAACAATAGATCAATGAAGCAATCAAATAAAATATAGACAAATGAAACAACAGTCCAAAATCCCTGGTCTTCAATGAAAGCAGTTCTAAGAGGGGAAGTATAGAGCAGTACAGCCCTTCCTCAAGAAACAAACAAGAACCTAACTTTACAGCTAAAAGGAACAGAGAAAGACCACATCTAAGGTGAAAAGGAAATGAACATCAAACCAGAAACAAATGGAGAGAGGACTCCTCCCACAGAAAGAAAGAAAGAAAGAAAGAAAGAAAGAAAGAAAGAAAGAAAGAAAGAAAGAAAGAAGAAAGAAAGAAAAAATAAATGTCAATGAAGCCAAGAGCTGGTTCTTTGAAAAGAAAATTGACAAACTCTTAGCCAGACTCTAAGAAAAAGAGAAATGACCCAAATAAAAATCATAAATAAGAGAATACCACAGAAATAAGAGAACTAATACCACAGAAAGGATTATAATACTATGAAAAAGTATATGCCAATGAACTGGACAACCTAGAAGAAGGGATAAATTCCTAGAAATATACAATCTTCCAGAACCAAACCCAGAAGGAACAAAATTGAATAGACCAATTACAAGTAATGAAACTGGATCAGTAATCAAAATACTACCAAAAAATAGAAGTCCAGCATCAAATGGATTCCTAATTTTACCAGACCTTTAATGAGTTAATACCTATTCTCCTCAAACTATCCCCAAAAAGTAGGAAAAGCAGCTTCTGAATACATTCTAGGAGACCTCAATAATAATATTAGCAAATCACATACAACCACACATTAAAATAATCATTCACCACAACAGGGTAGGATTTATTCCTGAGATGCAAGGATGGCTCAATATTTGCAAATCAATGCCGTACTCTCCATCAACAAAACAAAGGAAAAAAAATCATGCAGTCACCTACAGATCCAGGGGGAAAAAAAAAAAAACAGTTGACAAGATTCTACATCCATTCATAATAAAAACTAGCAAAATGGGGTCAGAGGGAACATACTTCAATATAATAAAGGCCATTTATTGGGACACCTGGGTGGCTCAGTGGTTGTGCGTCTGCCTTCAGCTCAGGGCATGACCCCAGGGTCCTGGAATCGAATCCCACATCGGGCCCACCACACAGAGCCTGCTTCTCCCTCTGCCTGGGTGTCTATGTCTCTGTGTCTCTCATGAACAAATAAATAAAATCTTTTTTAAATTTTTTAAAAATAAGGGCCATCTATGAAAAACCCACAACTAGTATCCTCAGTGGTGAAAGACAGCTTTCCCTCTAAGGTCAGTAACAAGGCAAGGATGTCTACCCTCACCACTTTTAGTCAACATAGTACTAGGAGCCCTAGTCACAGCAATCAGACAGTAGGAACTATGAGACAATCATACTATTAAAAAGAATTTAAACTGTCACTATTTGCAGATTAAAAAACTACACATAGAAAACCCTAACGATTCCACCAAGAAACAAAATGAATAAATGAATTCAGTAAAATAGGATACGAAATTAACACCCAGAAACTGATACTTTTTCTATACATTAAAAAAGAGAAATTAAAAATAAAAAATAAAAAAAATAAAAAAATAAAAAAGAGAAATTAAACATTTACAATTATACCCAAAAGAATACTTCTGAGTAAATTTAATCAAATAGGTGAAAGACCTGTACTCTGAGAACCATTAAAAAACTGATAAAAGAAACCAAAAATAACATAATTGGAAAGACATTTCATGTTCACAGATAAGGATATTGTCAAAATATCCCCCATTACCCAAAGCAATCTACAGATTCACGATAACTGCTATTAAGAACAGCAAAAGCAATTTTTGCAAAACCAGTATTTTTATGAAACCACAGAACACCCCCAAATAGCCAAAAGCACTCTTGAAAAACCACAACACTGGAGGTGTCACAATTCCACATTTCAAGATCTACTACTAAGCTGTGGTGCTCAAAACAGTATGGTATTGACGCAAAAACAGACAAGTAGATCAAGAGAACAGGACAGAGACCCCAGAAATAAACACATGTTTATAAGCTCATTAATCTCTAACAAAAAAGGCAAGAATATACAATGGAGGAAAAAAATATTTTCAAAAATGGTACTGGGAGGGTAGCCTGGGTGGCTCAGCAGTTTAGCGCTGCCTTCGGCCCAGGGCGTGACCCTGGAGATCGAGTCCCATGCTGGGCTCCCTGCATGGTGCCTGCTTCTCCCTCTGCCTGTGTCCCTGCCTCTCTCTTTCTCTGTGTGTCTCTCATGAATAAATAAATAAAATCTCTTAAAAAATGGTACTGGGAAAACTGGACAACTACATGTCCAGAAAAATAAAACTGGACTGCTTTCTAGCACTATATGTAACAATAAATTCGAGATGGATTTAAGATGTAAATGTGGGACCGGAAACCACAAAAATCCTAGAAGAGAACACAGAGAGTAATTTGTTTGACATCAGTCATAACATTTTTCTAGGTAGGTCTCCTAAGGCAAAGGAAACAAAACTAAAAATAAACTATTGGAACTACATTGAAATAAAGAGGTTTTTCACAGTAAAGAAAAACAAGACAACCTACTGAATGGAAGACCAGATTTGCAAGTGACGTATCCAATAAGGGGTTAATATTCGAGATCTATAAAGAACTCCGGCAACACCAAAAAAAAAAAAAAAAAAAAAAAGATAAAAAAGATCACAAGAAAGAAAACTTCAGAACACTAGCTCTCATACACGGATTCAGAAATCCTCAACGTATGAGCACATCAAATCAACCACACATGTAAAGAATCATATACCAGGAAACTAGGGAAGCTAAATTTACCTCGTATGGCAGAAACATTTAACAAAGCTTTCCTAAACATTAATCCCAAATAAATTCTTAAAACTCAGTACAGAAAACTCAGTACCACTCTAAAGATCACAGGATCCTGCGGCAGAAACTGCTGTCTGGCCATCCACCAGCCATCTGCGCCCCGTTTCCAGAGCGTACCATGGTTTCTGGGAAGCAGGCACCCAGCTCACAACTGTTTCCAGCCTCCTTGCTTCTAAGTGGCCACAAGAATGACTCCTGCCGATGGTAGTGACAGGCACAACTTCCAATTTGTCATAGCGAAGCAGCAGGTGAGGGTTTTTTTTTTTTTCCTTCATTGCTCTTCTTCATCATCACCTAAAGGCAGAAAAAGAAACACAGGACTTTGACAGCCTGTGGCTGATGGAGAGATGCTATGTAGGGTCCTCAACTGTGACTGAGGCAGCATGGAGGGCAGCCTGCTGCCAATCAAGACCGTGCACTTGTATTTTACATGAGCCAAAATAAATTCCCATGGAAGTATGTCATGAGGTTCCATAGGTAAGTCTGTTATAGGACGGGACGTTACCCTTAACTAATACTGGGGCTTTCCATTCAAGTTTTTAGGTCTTCTGTGCTTCTTGAAAAGCAAAACTCAAAAGATGGAGCATAGAGTCTTCCTTGCACAAGGTAGTTGATCAATAAGCATGCCCAACAAATAAGTCTCCTGGAGTTTGGAAACCTATTGCTTCAGCAATCTGAAATTTAAAAATACATTCAATGGGCACATATGGATGTGCCTGGCAAACATAGGAGACCACTCGGCAAAAACAAATGGTATAAACTTCTAAAAATATTGCTCTTCTTCCTCCCTTCCTTCCCCACACTGCCAGGTCTCCTGCTACTCATCTGCTGTTGCCCAAGACTGTCTTTGGGAAAGTCATGGTGGTGGTAGGATCCCAAGGAAACCTCTACATGTAGAAGTATTTGAAATCTCTAGCTTAATTCTATGAGTAAACTTCTCAATTTAAATGCCACTTCCATAGATAGATGGTTTGTTACCACTCACTGGCTACTTGGTTGGCCAAAACATTATTAACCTCCATCCAGGCTCCCCCAGTCTCTCACCCAGATTTTTTTTTTTTACAGAGAAAATGGAATATAAAAAGCAAAAAGGTGTGAGGAGTCATGGCATGTTCTAGAAACAAGCAGCAAGTCACACAAAGACTGCAGGAGATACTTTGTTAAGGAAGAAAGCCCAGTGGGTTGTGACACAGCCTCCTAGTTAGGGTCCTTGATTGGCCTTAGGCCTGCCAGTTACGTGACATGCACCTCTCATTTTCCTCCTCTAAAACCCATCAAAAATATTCCTACGACAATAAAATTCAAAGTGCAGGTAGAGAGGCAGGTAGAAGATTGATGGTGCTTAAGGGTACAAGTTTGTCATGAGTAGTAAATAAGCCACAGAGCAAATGCACAGCACACTGAGTACAAACAATACCGTACTGTAATCATGTGATGTGAAACTGCCACACCGGCAGCCACGTTACAGCATATAGACATATCAGAGTAACACACCGTACACCTTACATTTACACAGCCGTCTATGTCAAACATAGTCAATAAAGATTTTTTTTAAATCCCAAGTGCTTCCTATGGCTTAAAATATTCTGTAATTTATCATCTGCATGTTCCTGAACATAGCAACTAACTTCCTGCACCCTCCAACGGTCTACAATCCCTTCTTTTACCTGTCAAAATGCAGACTTATTCATCTTTCCTAATCCAATCCAAATACCGCCTCCTGTACTAAGCTCACATGCAGCCAACTCCCCAACCTCCAGTGAGCGTTAGGTACCTAAAATCACTGTATTTGCAGTACTCTAATGCACCCTTTGCTGCCCCCATTAGACGATCATGTAATGGAGAGCAATTAGATTGTCCTTTCCTAGGACCAGTGGTGACTTATGTCTGCATCCTGAGTGCCAAACCCAGCATCTGACACTTAGAGTGAACAAAACTCAGTGAAATCACTATGGTAAAAATAAGCAAAAAAAAAAAAAAAAAGACTCAAAGCATAAGCACAAAGACTCAAGGAATGGGGACCTGTGCAGCTCAGCAGAAGCATTCAGTTGCATATGTACCTATTCAACTGGTCAAAATTATCAAAGAATCATCTTGAGTCTCTGAAGACTGACCAAAGGGCTTACCACAACTGAAGTACTTCTAGAGCAGAATCTATGGAAACTCGACAAGAACAAGCTTGGTAAAAATCCTGGGAGACTGGCATTTGATGGTGCCTGCATCCTCACCACTTGGCCATGCTGGGCAGGAGGTGCTGCACATGGATCTGACCACCAGAGAACACAACAGAATCCATCCCTTCAGCTCAGAGCCACAGAAGACGATCTGTTCTAGAGGGCAGCAGCAGTGCCCATTCCCCCATCCCCAGCTCCCACTCCACAGAAAGTTCTGGTGGGCCAGCCAGTGAAAAGCGAGCCATGCCCACCCCCACCCTGTCCCACACAAGGGTTGGCAAGAAGGAAGCACAAATTCTGACCTCAGCACTGAGCTATGCTGACCGAAAGGTAACTGTTAAAAATTCAGCCTTAAAAAAAAAAGGAAGCAATCTGAGCAGGGGTTTCACACCCTGGGGCAGGGGAAAGATTCCACAGTATTAGTCCAGCCAAGTCACTAAACCAATAAATAGATAAGAAAAAGTTCTGAAAGTAGGGATCAGTACCCAGAGCTGCTACAATGGGTTTTCTAAAATATTTCGACACAAAATTGTGAAACATGTAAAGAAATGTGCGATGCAAATGGGGCGGGGGGAAAGCAAAGAGATTACTATTGAGGGCCCCAGATGTTGGACTTAGCAGACAGACTTCACAGCAGCTGTTGTCAATATACTAAAAGAACCAAAGAAACCATGTCTTAAGAACTACGATGTGTAGCAATAGCTTAAATTAAAAACGGCAACAAGCTTAGAAATCATTAAGAGCAGCTGTGGTCTCTAGACTTGAACAGTTCGACGGCGGGTAACCATCAACAGTTACTGCAGGGGCTCAACGAGAGATCTGAGCTGGCAAAACCAGCTGCAAAGCTCCCAACAGAGCAGCATAAATGATATGACCTTAAATATATACCAAAATGAGGAGAGCCTACGAGAAATGTGGGACACCATCAAGTGGACCAACATACGCATAATGATATGGTCCGAGGAGAGGGAGACCATTTTTAAGGACATCTGAGTACTTCTCAAAATTTGAGAAAGAACAAGAAAAAAAAAAAAAACCTGCCATCAAGCAGCTCAACAAACTCCAAGATAAACACGAGGATAGTGGTGTGTGGATCCATCACTGCCCAAACGTCAAAAGCCAAAGATAGAAAAAGTCTGAAAGCAGCAAGGGAAAGAGCCCCCTATAACATACGAGAGAATCCCAGGGAGATTAACTACCAGCTTCTCGTGTGACATAACACAGGCCTGAGGCAGCAGGGAGGCATATCCCAAATCCTGAAGGAAAACGCGTCAGCTAGGAATCCTCCATGCAGCAAAACTACCTGTCACACACGAACGCGAAATCAACATGTCACAGGTAAGTGGAAACAGGAACCGTGCTGTTGTCAGCCCTGCCTTCGACCAGATGCCGATGGAAGTGCCTGCCTCAGGCTGAAAGGATGCGCCAGACGGAATGTGCCTCCATAAGGACAGACTAGCTCCCAACGGCAACTGGACAGGAAGACTGTGACTGCTCTACAAGACAGTGACCGGGTATTACTCTTCTTCCTTCTCTATATTAAGAGAGAAGTTGTACGAATGCCTAAGACGTCCACCTCCAGGAAGGCTAAGTGCAAGGACCTCTGGGATTCTCCAGGACGGTGGACGAGCCCGGGTACCACTCATGAAACAGACCACGCAGGGGAAGGAGGACCAGCCGGAGGCCGCAGGACCTGAGGAATGGCACGGTGGCTGGTCCGTTCGGTTTTCCACCTGCCTCTGTAGCCCATACTGGAACCTGGAAACCTCAATGGGTACAGACAAGGAGTCCCCACAAAAAGTTTATTCCCTCTGGACAGAAGACCGGGAAAGCAGGGTCCTAACAAGACATGACACTTTGAGATGACAGCTGCTCTACTGCCATGAAGGACCAAAGAAACCTGCCTCCCTGGGTGCGCCCCTGGCAGCAAAGGCCAAGGGGACAGCCTGGGTCTCCACTCTCGCCAGTAACGGGACACCTGACATCGCACCTGAATGGGGCCAAAGACGATCAATCGAACAGAAGCAGCCATTTCATTTCTGCCAGATGGTAATTACTCCCCTGCCAGGGACCCCCAGGGGCAACTGGGCATGGAGCTTGTTCTTCTGCCCCACACAGGGCAGATAAGGTGCTTTCCCCCCATGCCCCGCAGGGGTGGTAACTAAGGAGCTGCTCGGAAGGTCTGCATGTCCCCCGCACTCAGCAAGAACAAGGCCACTCCCTATGGGGTCCGTGGAGGCCCCCTGGGAGGCAGTGGTGATAGCAGTTCAGGTCTATCCTGGGGGCCTGAGCTCTCCCTGCACCTCCAGGACTAGCAAGGACCCCATCACCCCACTATCAACAGAGGCAGCACAAACACCAGGACGCCCGCCCCCCCCAGCAGTGAACAGGTGGTGACTCACCCCAGAGCAGCCTCAGAGGAGGCCCCCAGAAACATGTTTTGAATAAGAGCCAGAGTCTAACAACGTAATACTCAAAATACCCGAGTTTTGACCAACAATTCACCATACAAAGACACAGGAAGACTTCAAGCTGAATGAAGAGAATTAACAGATGCTAACCCAACATGACGCATTAGGTGACAGAAATGTTAAAGGAGCGACCATCCAGGTGTTTCCACAAGCACACAGGAGACAAATGAGCAAGTCTCGGCAACAGTCTTAGGGGAGGGGGAGGAAAAACACAACCTAACAAATTTAGAATTAAATAATCAAAAGCAACTCAGAGGACAAGCTACACAGAAGAACGTAAAGAACAATAGAGGAAGAATCCTACTATTTGAACACGGAGTCTCTGATCTGAACCAAGAGAGAAGCGATGGAGGCACAATGGGCAAAGTCAGAGGAACGAGACTGTCATAAAAGATCCTCTGTTGGCAGCAGCCAGCCAGGGAAGGACAAAGGGGACAGGACGAGGTTACCAGGTGACACAGGTCAAAGATCCCCAAATTTGCAGGAGACACCAACCTACAGACTCAATCTGAGCAAACCCCCCACAGAAGAAATCAGAGAACCATCCACGCCGAGACCCACCACAGACTTCTGAAAACAAAAGAGAAAGAAAAATATTTGAAAGCAGCCAGAGAGAAATAGCGAAAACCGTTGGAGTGACAGTGGATTTCTCACCAGACCCCGTGGAGGACAGGAGGAAGGGGCATGAGATTTTTCAAGTGCCGAAGGAAATGAGCTGTCAAGCCAGACTCCTCTATCTGGTGGAAATAGTCTTCAGAAATAAGAGAGACATCAAGACCTATTCAGAGAAAGGGAGACTAAGGATTTGTCACCAGCAGACCTGCCCTAGAAGGATGGCTCACAGAAGGCCTCTGAATGGGAGACCACGGCAGGCAAAGATAGAGGTGCATGTAATCGACCTTCCCTTCTGGAGTTTTCCAAATTATGTTCAACAGTTGAAGCAAAAATTATAATCCTATGGCCCTCCCCATGGGTATGTGGATCTCTGCAGGTGGTGACAGGGCAGACGCACACCCCCAGGGCCTGGTTCAGGTGCTGATTCTGATACCGCACTATGATCACATGAGATATACCATGGGGCGGGGTGGGGACCGGATGAGAGGACGCAAGACTTCTCGCACTATTTGCATCACGTGCCTGTCTTCACCAGGACGTTAAAACCAAAGCCTTCACATACACTCACACACACCCAAAAAACCCCAACAAAACAAAAAAATCACCTGTAGACCAATCTCTCTTGTGAACACAGATGCAAAAATCCACAAAGTACTAGCACACGGACTCCAGCACAGTAGGAACAGGATCATGCACTGCAATCAAGTGGGAATCCTCCTGAGAATGAAAGGGCAGTTTAGCCCGACGGCAGTTATTGTGCTAATAGTCACACCACGCTTAGCTCTTCAGGCATGACAAGGAACGGCGTGCGGCTACCTGCTACGGCCCTGGAGGGGCCGGGAAAAGAAGTCACACAGGAGACTGTGTGTGAAAACATCCGGAGAGGGCCAGTCCAGAGAGACATGTGCCCGGGAGCCTGGCCGCCCAGGGCTGGGGGCTTCAGGGCTGGAGGAAGGGCCGTGACACCCAGGTCTCTGTGCGAGGAGATGCTGGCCGGCCCTCCATACTCCAACTTTATGGATGATAAGTTCTAGTTCAGCGTTCGTTGGAGAAAAAAAATAATCACAAACATGCCATCTGTTAAGAATTTAATACAGAGGCAACACCTCCAGTGCATCCCAAATTCCTGAGTGGAGACAGAGCTGACACCCAAGAAAGCGGCTGAGCATGTCCACTGGTCTATCAAAGCGAAGAGGAGCACACGAGAGACCCCTAACCAATGTGTGAGTGGGGACAGGCTGGGCCCCCAGGATGCGCCCGGCTGCAGGAGGGATGGGGCGGAGGGGACGGCGTGTTCAGCGGGGCCCAGAGTCCATCCCCTAGTCTGCGGCCGGCTGCTCCCAAGCCCCAAGCCGCCACCTAGCATGGGACCCCCCGATGGTGCCCAGGGTCCCCCCCACTGTGGGATTGGAGACCAGCTGCTCCAGCTGCCTGCGCCTGGAGGAGGGGTGCGACTGGGGAGGGAGCACCTGCAGACTGCAGGGCTCCCACGGGCAAGCGGGACAGGCCCCAGCGGTGACGCTCGCTCAGGTGGGGGATTCACAAACACTGGCTTCTTCTCGGCCACTTCTAGAAACTAAGGGGTGTGCCTCCCTCCACTCCCCACAACCCAGTGGAGATCGTGTTTCAGAGCCTGGGTTCCTTCCTCCCAGGCTGACACACCCACAGGTGGCCGCGAACCAACTGGGCAGCTGGGACCTTCCAGATCTGGTTTTCCAAGGTCCTGGTCCGTGGGCCGGGCTCATCCTTAGTCCTTCGCTGCCCTGGCAGCATCTCCCACCATCACTGCTGTAGCTGCGTATCCACCCAATGCCTGCGTATTTTCCCCCCACACGAGTCTCCGGAGACCCTGAGCTTAAGGAACAGGCTCTACCTGGCTTAGAGCAGTAACGTACATCGTAAAAGGAAAGATGCCCCGGTTAGTATTCAAATATGAAAAGCATTTGCAAAGTAGTGTAGAAGCAGAGATAAGGGAGCAACTATTGTTGGCCGGGTGAAGTCGAGAGAACGCAGGGTGGCTGCCCTGAGGAGGACCACCCATGAGGGAGGCGGCCCCTACAACACATCCTCCCTCTCGCTCTGCTCTTGCCTCTTCCCTTCACCACACAGGACTGGTCACTTCTCAAACATCCTGTGATTTTTTTTCTGACTTAAGCCTGTTTAAGTCTAAATTACTGTTTTTAGAGTAATTCTGATCAGCACACATACGTATACATGTGCGGCACACACGTGCGTACGGCACTGCAATATAAAACCTTACTGTGGGTTTTAGTCCAAATAGTTTTATAAAATCCTACTCTAGATCAACAGATTTTTTATCTTTGGCAGATTTTTTATCTTTTTTATCTTTGAAAATTTGATTTAAAAATGCACATGTGCCCACGCTCACAAAATCTTACACCCAACTTCAGGGAGTCTGCAAACCCACGGAAACCCATTGAAGAACCCCTTCGGGATCCGTGAACCTCACTTCAGAACTGCCCGATGGTCCAGCAGGTGATCCTCCCAGAACGCCAGCATCACCTACTGACTGCCCCACTTTCCTAGGTGGGACAGGAGATTCCAGGAGAAGGCACCCTTGACTTTCAGCGGTCTGTTGCAGGGACAGATTGTCATAGGTGACCAAGACATGCCTCTCCGTCCTCACTTTGTGGTTAAGAACAGGGCCAAAGTATGGGACAGAACACAGAAAGGCTGACTTTGGCAGTGAAACAAGGAGTAGTCCCTTCCTTCTAGGATATAGGAGTGTGTAGAGTAGGTGTTACTATACCAAGGCTCTCCTGATGCCTTTACTAGCTCACACGGGAGATACGTACAAATTTCCTCATTAGGCACCTAACCACCCAACCGAGAAACACAGGGTTGGACATGAACAGAGGAGAGCTCCTCAGAACAACTGTGACGGGAAAAGACACAGAAGAAAAATACCCTTTTAGCCCCCACCCGCCCACCTGGGAAAACTGCAGTTCGCACTTGAAGAGCAAGTGGAGCTGCTCGCCCAGAATTAGCTGCCACCGTGGAATTAACAATTCTCAAAGGCTTTTGAGAAGACAACGTTTCTCCGAAGACTTCTACAGGAAGGCACCATTCCTCCGGAAGAGACGCCCATCTGCTCTCCTTGTGCTCATTTTCTGGAGCTGCGACAATATCGTAGTTTAAAAAGACCTTTGTTTTCTCCCATAAAAGTAAAGGGTACTCTTGAATTCATGCTACATGCCAACGGGGACCAATTCATCAAAGAGGGGTCTCTCAAAAAAAAAAAAAAAAAAAAAAGAGGGGTCTCTCTTGGTGGCAACCATTTATTTTTCCATCAACAAATGGTAAGGCGAGTCCTTTTTGAAAGGGCCGTGCTAAGGATCCTATAACTGAAATCACACAAGTGGGGCAAGTCTCAGGTGGTCCCTGGGATTAAGTGAAGTCACACTGGCTTTGTCGCTAGGTCTGCTCTACCCTCTGACAAAAGCCGAGCACCAAACAGCCAAGGGAAGTGGGAGCCAGGAGGTCAATGCAGATGCTCGTATATGAGAACAGGCCAAGCGCCCTCAGCTGATTTCCTAGCTCCCGCCTTCTTTCTAGAGCATAAGACAAGGATTCTTGAAACAGGTCACAGCATAGCTTTCTGTTTCATCCACTCGTGATACGTGAATTGTTTGTAAGCAGGAAAGTCAATTGGCGAGGACGAAAGGTTGATGGGTGAAGTGAGTCAGTCTGTTAAGAAATGCTTCTGTCTCCAGCTCTGTACGCAGTAGCCTTGACCTCTGTGAACCACAGACGGTAAGACAAGGTCCACAGGCAGAGCGATGAGGGTGTAGGTCTCGGAGAGATGGTGTATTTTCTGTTGAATTCATCAGCTTGGGCTTGAGGTCGGCAAGAGGCACACCATAGTAGATGACGACCCCGTGAGGTGACAGGCACAGGTGACAAGGCCTACAGAGGCGGCGATCCTCAACATGGTGATGAGAGCATCAGTGCAGGAAATGTAAACCGAGCCCATGCACCTTAACGTATATGTGAGACTAAGAAATTGTTAGATTCATGGATAGTGGTTCCACACAGGAATGTTCCATGGCAGGAAGGCTACCACAGAAGAAATGGGTCACCATACAATCACCGAAGTACACGTGGGACACAAGTGGCACATGGACGAGTGAGGCGACCAGGCCAATGCAGAAGGCTGCACACACCAGCTGGGCACACACCTTCCCGTTCGTCACGACTGCATGTACCTAGTTCCCATGGCCAGCTGAGGGAGTGGCTGGACCTGAGAGCGACAACCCCAGCCCGCTGGGCTGACAGGGGAAGAAGACGGTCTGCACCTAACCCTACAAATGTGGACCAGGCCTAGACCCCAGGGCCCCTCCAGTTCAGAGAACCTCAGGTTGGAGGCAGACAGGCTGTGCATCAGCACCCCCATCAGCACCATGAGAATAGAGCAAGCTGCCTTTTTGAAGCTGGGGGTGGGGACTGTACCTAGGGATTTCCAGATGACCACCTAACAGCTGGTGTGGGCCAAGGAGAGAAAGAACAAGGTGCTAAGACCAGGCAGAGGGCACTGTCCAGCGTCCACCGTCTCTGAACCGGCCATGGCCAGCATGCTCAGGAAGCAGCGAACGGCCAGTGCAGGGGGACCCAGATGCGGCATCCCCTGCGCAAGAGAGACAGGTGCTCACCAAGCTCGAGCTGCCTGCAGGGTGAGCAGCCAACGTCCCTAAGGCTTTTCCCCTGTGTTCTGAAGTTTTAGGGATAAGAATTAAGTAGGTCAAGATGAGAAAATTCTTGTTCTGCCACGGACAGAAACAGCAGAGGGGAAGACGAGATGACAGGAGCAAGACACGACAGCTCCCGCCGAGGCCTCCTCCAGCCACACGAGTGAGAAGCCTGCCCTGCTTCATCTGTGCGCGTCCCCTCTGCCACCACAGACGATTCCCGTCCGGGGAACGCACGCAATGCTGCTGCACTCTGTGTCCCCACCACTGTATTTTCTCTTCCTTTTTGCATCTCCTCCCCCAAGTGCTGTTTTCTCCCAAAAGGACAGAGCAGTAAGGAGATGGTGAGAATTAGGACATTCTAGAGAGGACGTCCAGTTGCACTCTGAATTCAAAAGCGAGATCTCACGGAGGTAGCATGGCCCAGATAGAGGACTGAGCCCGAAAGATGACAAAGTTGACTGTGGGACCTACACAGAGGCCACTTGGGACTCTGCCAGAGTCAAGAAGGGGTCTAGGAGCCTGCAAGTATTTGGTAGAAAGGTCAGTCACGATCCTCAGGTGGACACTGGTTCTTCTCTGTCGTTGGGTGAAATGTCACAGCGTGAGCAGCACAGACACAATAGCTCCCGTCATGAACAGAATCTAAAAATCTGTCTGGGGAAACACACTGGATCCTGAGTCCCCGCAGAAATCCTGCTTCTTTCCTTCTGTTATTCGTCAGAATCACTGGACCTCGGGAAGCAGACTTCCTTTTTCTCCCTCCCTCATCCCCTGCAACCTGGCTCCCACCACGCTCACTTTAAGGAAACTGCTCTTCCAAAGGTCATCGATGATGTTTTTATTGCTAAATCCAGCATCCTTTCTACGGAGATCTGGCTGATGCACTTAATGACACTGGACACCGCCTGCTGCTTCTCCTGGAAACACACTAACTCGGTTTCCATGACACTATATGCACCAGCCTTCCTCTCTGCCAAACACCGTTGTCTCTCCTCTTTCCTTGCCTCCAACCCCGTGAATGCAAATACTCCCTCAAATCAGTACTTGGCCACCCGACATTGTCTTCTCTTTTCTACTGATGGAGAACCATTTGCTACCATTTATTATATGCTGATTCTTCTGAAACTTGTGTTTTTAATCCCAAGTGACACACACATATTACATATTTTCCATTGGCCTTTTCTAGGTGTAAATCATACTGTCATTTCAAATTCAGCATTTGAGTAACCAGACTTCCCTCCACCTCTTCCAAAGGAGCTTCCTCCCCTCAAGTCTGTACCCCTAGGGCCATATTTCTCCAAAATCTACATAATCAAATTCGGAGGAAAATGTGATTCCATATGCCATATACTTTTTTTTAATTGGTGTTCAATTTGCCAACATATAGCATAACACCCAGTGCTCATCCCATCAAGTGCCCCGCTCAGTACCCATCACCCAGTCACTCCCACCCCCGCCCACCTCCCTTTCTACCACCCCTTGTTTGTTTCCCAGAGTTAGGAGTCTCCCATATACTTGTTTTTTTTTTTTTTTAATCTCATCGTTGGGGCACCTGGCTGGCTCAGTCAGTGGAGGGCGACACTTTATCTTGGAGTTGTGAGCTTGAGCCCCATGGTGGGTGTAAGAATTCCTTACAAATGAAATCTTAAAAAAAAAAATATATATATATATATATATATATATATATATATATATATACACACACACACACACGCACACACACCTTTTCTCTCACCATAAAACCCTGTCATCAGGCTAAGATTGCATGCCTTTGACTTACACAACCACACGTGAGGGTAATGCTCAGTTAATCTTAGCTCTCCACGGTCTTTCCATTGCTTACAGATAAATGTTTTTAGGTTTCCTTACAGTTAAACAGAACACATGGCAAATAATCCTTCATCAGCACCAAAATGCTGGTCTAGCTCATGCTCTCCTTCTGTCTCTCCCTATCCAGTCTTTCCTGACAGTTCCTAGGACTTCAGGGCTTCTGTGAACACCCAAGGCCTTGGAAGGGGTCAAATATTCCTCAGTCCCTCCAGTAATGTTCTATCCTCACACCCCTGGTTTTTCCAGCTCAGAGTTCATGCTACACCCTTCTCTGGCCCTACCTTCTCCCCACCCCCCATGCTTCCTGAAGGCAAATTTCACTGCCAACTGATGTAACTGGGGCAGGTCGATCTGAGGCACACTGGTGGCCACCGTCTGCACCCCCAGCCGGTCACCCGTGGCTGCCCAGCCCCAGGCCCCAGCCCCAACCAGCAGATGCTTACATGGACTGGACAGCAGGGAGTATGAGATGAGAAAAGGGGTTGGATAAGTTATTTTCTGCCTGCACATATGATGAAGGTCCTATTTCTCTACCCCACAGACCTCAGTTGGTTCCCTCAAGAATCTTCTACTAACCAAGTAGTCTTGACTCCAAAGCTAGAGAAGCCTCTACAGAACATTACCTTGTGCTTCCGAGTCTACAGCGACCTGCCCCATACCCACAGCCTCTTCTCTGACACTGGGGCAAAGACGATGAGCTCCCAGTCTTCAAGGAAAAAACTGGGGAGCACTCCAGGCACACTGGAGGAGCCCAAGGCACCTCCCAAGTTGTGGAGAAGCTCCCCAGCCCCATGTGCACCTGCAGCAGCTGGAGTCTTCCACCGGCATTGCCAAGTTTGCCAAGTTTCAACGGGAAGCCACTGGTGACAAAGGGCCTCAAGCAGGGCGCCTTGGTGGGAACCCTCCCCAAGATCATCCTGTGGCAGGAGCACGATGCCTACGGAGAGGGGGGCTTCTTCGTGGGGGAGCCCGGGGACTTCTACATGTGGGACTCCAGGCTGTCCACACAACGGATCTGGTCTGTTCAGCAAGGTTCCTCCCTGAATCCCAATGTCCTGGACTGGCGTGCTCTGAACACGGAGATGAAAGGACAGGTCATCAAGCCCCTGGCCTGGGACAGAGGTCTTGAATCAGCAAGAGCCCTTGGAAATGCAGTGACTGGTGGGTAAGGAATCTGCTCAAGGCAACTCCACATGAGATCCCGTATCTGGAGTGCTTTCTTCTTTGAAATTTCCTATCTACACATTGCTGAGTAAGAAAGCAGGTTGTATCGTGCCACCTGCATTTGGTTAGTATTTGTCGTATCAAGCATTTTTCGCTTTGATCCACTTATTTGGAAATCAGGGTTTCATCGTCCAGAATAAACAGGTTGCAAAGAAGGGGGAGGGGAACCCATAACCAGGAAGCTACATCACAAAACCAGAGCGCTCCCTGAGGAGGCCAGTGGCAATACGGACAAGCTACTGATAATTTCTATTAATTCCAAGTGTGAGCACAATTTCAAAAGGAATCTTATTTGGTTTTTCAGCTAAAAATCAAAGAGAATTCTGAGGTTACAGCAGAGAAACAACTATAATGAGATAAGCAAAAATAATGTAGACCCTGACATCAAGTAATGAGAAACACCAGCAGCAGGGATAAAAACTAAAAACGTGTAAGAGTCTGGAGTCCTCGTGCAAGACAGCAAGCCTGGCTTTTCTCTAAAAATTCCCAGTGGTATCACACGATACCTGAGTGTCCTGAAAGCATCAAGTGTACTGCCCATGATTCCCAGTTTACAATCCCATGGGTCCCCATCTCACAGTGAACACGATTTCAACCACCAGCGTGACACTGTCCTCCATAACCCGACCCCCATACCTCTTTCAGGTATGACTCAGCCTCCAGCATTCCAACTACAGTAATAATTATTTATCCTATTGTATCACTAGTTACTTTCATTACAAATGCCACAAGGCACAGCTCCTGCCCCCCCCCCCCAACAGAAAGGAAAGGTCTTCTTAGAGAAGGACCCTAACGAGAATGTAGCTGCATGTGGAAGATAAGACAGGTTTTTGCCCAGATAATGGAGCATGAAACTGAGGGAAAGCAGAAAGGCCACACCAGGAGAGCTTCGAGGTGATAAAGGGATAACTTCAGACTCATGCACTCTGGCCTGGGATCAACAAAGAGTCAGGTACCAGCTCTGAGGAAGTAGGATAGAACCTGTGAACTCCATGAATCAGGAACAGGCTCAGGCAGGGAGGTGCAGGGAGAATCGGAGATTTGCCAGGTGCTTAAGTGGATTCGTGGGGACTTTATAAGAACATCTCAATCCCTGGGGATTGAGCCTGGGTGGCCCAGTGAGTTAAGTGTCTGCCTTTGGCTCGGGTCATGAGCCTACAGTCCTGGGGTTCCACCCCAGGAGCCCGTATCGGGCTCCCTGCTCAGTGGGGAGTCTGCTTCTCCTTCCCAGCCCTCCTCCCACTCATGTCAGCCCTGTCAAATAAATAAAATCTTAAATATTTTCACACTCTGGTGAGGTGGAACCCATTCATAACATCAAGTTGGCTAGATAGGGACATTAGCAATGTAGAAAATTCATTTCCATTCACCGGCTCATGACTCAAGGCTCGCTTTATAGTTTCGTGCCAACCACCTTTCCTGTACCACGAGCATTCTGGGGCAGACCAGGCTCTTCCTGTATAGGACGCGTTTCCCCCGGGAGCACCTAGACATGTTGGCCCGGACACTGCTGGTGCTCAACAGTAGACAGCATTAGCTGAACAGCCCCCTCTGTCAAGGAACCTAGAACAAGTTTCAAGAAATGAAGCCAGGGTAAGCTCAAGTGGCATGATCCAATTTTTTTGAGCACCTACTCTGTGCCAGACACTATGCCAGATGAAAATACAGCATTGAGTGGACCTATGCCCTAGTAGGTGTCAGTGTCACCTTATGCTTTATACCCCCACTCAGCCTGTGCCAGGATTCAGACCTCACCACCCTGAGGCTTCCCTTGATCTCAGGTTGATATCCTAGCTCCGTCTCAACAGAATCAGATGGGTTATTTACTCTTGGTTATCACCTGCCACTTCCTCCATGTGTCTTAGAATCTAACGTCTGTCCATGTTCTTCCCTTCCGGGATCCTCTACCTCCCGAGATGGCTCTTGTGGACAGAATGCAGCAGGTCTACATGCCAGTCCATCCTTCAGCGTGACCCACACTGCACCTAAAAGAAGCCCTCCGGCCTCTCTGTCCCCATGACTTCGAGGGGCCAGGATGAACATAATGCGGACAACACTACTCTGCTTCTACGATGGCTTTAGCCTTCTCAAGTCTTCTGAGTCTCCCAATAGCAAGGAGCCTCCCTTAAGCTTTCCATGTGACTCTGTTGAAGCTGCCCTCACTCGGCTTGAGGGGAAGGTTGTACAGAGCCCAGCAGACACCCTGGCAAAGTACCAGGAACAGGACCTGTGATTCTTTCAAAGCAACAGCAGTGAAGCCACAGCTCACCCCAGAACAGGTCCTCATGGGCCCCACATCCATCCCCCCTGTGCACCTTGTTCTGGCCAAAGGACACAAGTCCTCGAACTCATCCCTCATCATTTCCTTTAAGTGGATCTGTGTCATATTTTTTGTTGTTGTTGTTGTTGTTTTTCTTATTATCCAGTACCCATCATATCAATGGCTCCTTCCAAACTAAGGAAAGAAGAGTTCCATTTTATTTTTTTAAATAAGTTTATTTTTTATTGGTGTTCAATATGCCAACATACAGAATAACACCCAGTGCTCATCCCATCAAGTGTCCCCCTCAGTGCCCATCACCCATTCACCCCCACCCCCCGCCCTCCTCCCCTTCCACCACCCCTAGTTCGTTTCCCAGAGTTAGGAGTCTTTATGTTCTTTCTCCCTTTCTGATATATCCTACCCATTTCTTCTCCCTTCCCTTCTATTCCCTTTCACTATTATTTATATTCCCCAAATGAATGAGACCATATAATGTTTGTCCTTCTCTGATTGACTCATTTCACTCAGCATAATAGCCTCCAGTTCCATCCACGTCGAAGCAAATGGTGGGTATTTGTCATTTCTAATGGCTGAGTAATATTCCATTGTATACATAAACCACATCTTCTTTATCCATTCATCTTTTGATGGACACCGAGGCTCCTTCCACAGTTTGGCCATTGTGGACATTGCTGCTAGAAACATTGGGGTGCAGGTGTCCTGGTGTTTCATTGCATCTGAATCTTTGGGGTAAATCCCCAACAGTGCAATTGCTGGGTCATAGGGCAGAAGAGTTCCATTTTAGCGTTTTAAGCAGAGAAAGGATTTCTTGCTACACGCTTTAGGCAATTTTCTCAGGTAGAACAGTTGTCACAACAAGGAAAATAGCAGGAGTCACAGAAAACCACTTCAGTCCTTGAGAACCCAGAAGGGAAATGGAAGAACCTGCAAGGCAGGGTGACCCAGGAACATGACTGGGTAGTGATTCAGCGCCTAAGACCTGGGTAACTGCCACTTTCCCCATGCTGAGCACGAAGACAGGGAGACCTGTGGGAACAAGCAGCGCACACGATGTGCGAGGAGCAGCTTAAACTGCGGACGGCTCTTGTAAGAAAAGCAATTTCTGAGCGTCTTGTACAAGGATGGATCTGGTTCTTATTTGTGAAGCTACAGAGAAGCAGGTCAGAGCACTTAGTCTCACGGCTCCAGGCCTGGCTCGTACCAGGGAAGTCTATTAAAGGCCTCTGCTCTAAGGAGAGGGCTTGCAGTTTGGGGTTTCATATGGGAAACTCTGGAGGGGTCAGAGGTTACAGCAAGATGTTCTTAAGTTTGGGATATGTATGCCTCAGCTCAGACTTGAGATGAAGTGAGGATGGAAAAGATTTTTCTCTTATTTTCACTTCAGAGCACCAGCGTGTGGTCCCACCTGGAGGGTCACGCCGAGACGTTCTAGTATTCATGGCACTTTCTATTGTTTACGATGAACAGGTGTCCAAGGACACTCGAAGCACAGAAGGAAAGCACAACATGACCCGAGTCACTCTTACCCTTACCTTGA
This sequence comes from Vulpes lagopus, assembly GCF_018345385.1. Lineage (NCBI taxonomy): Eukaryota > Metazoa > Chordata > Mammalia > Carnivora > Canidae > Vulpes > Vulpes lagopus. The sequence continues at coordinate 26,755,985 of NC_054834.1, forward strand.
CAGGACCAAGTAACTAACTTATACACAGAACTCTGTGTTCCAGAACTTTCCATCTAGATTTTGTCTGGCTGTGGCCCTTCCCCCAGAAGCCCAATACCAGAGATGCCGAGAGGTTCCCGTCACCCAGCTGGAACCGTGGCAAAGCACACGTGTCCTGTCACAACCACTGGATCAAGGAGCAACATTACCAAGGTTCTGGGTAAACCGCACTGGGGCCCCGAGTCTGCGGGGCCGACCCAGCCGTGTCTGGAGTCAGGAGGCAGCGGCACGCACGCAGCCCTCACTTGGAGCTTGAGCTGACGCAGCGACTCCTCCCTGCCGCCCCCCGGGGAGACGGTCCCACGTCCCTGCTGGGCACACGAGCCGAGCCAGGTGCTCCCTCGTGAGCACAGGTGGTACCCAGCGCGGGGCCGAGGGCGAGAAGGGCTACTGTGGCTTTACGTCATCCTCCCTAACTCGTGGGTGTATTCCCACAAAGGAAAAAGACTACCCACGCTCCCTTTCCCGGCCCTGCCCTCAAGCCCAATCCTCACCTCTCCGAACCCATGAGGTCTCCCGCCAGAAAAAACGAGACGAGCTTTTCCCGTAGGTGCAGGGCTGCCCCACGTTTCACTTGCATTTTCACCAACAGTTTGCGAGGACAACACACTGACACGGATTAAGAATAAAAGACGGCGCCGCGTGACAGGTAACACATCTTCCTCTGCGTGGAGCTGTTTTTCCCCCAGAAAACAAGGCCCAACCCACGTGAGACCAAGGTTAACCCTGCAGTCCTTGCAGGACCCGTTGGTAATGAGATCCCCTGGCTCGTTTCAGGATTCTGACTCGACACGGACCCGCAGGATGCACAGTCAGTCTCTTGGCAAATCAACCCAGGAGACAAAAGCAAGGCAGACAGTCCCCTGAGAGTCCCTTCCAAATCACAGCTTAAGGGGGCGACTCCTCCAAAGGCACAGCCAACAGGACCAGAGATGCTCAGTGTGAGCGTGTCACCTTGCGCTTCAGCCAGAATCCAGGGGCACGTAAGTAACCTAATAATCTAGAGAGCTGACCTAGAACCTAAGACCGAGCTCTAGAGACACCAAGACTCTTACTTCTTTTACAAAAAAAAAAAAAAAAAAAAACAGCAATCTGTTTTCTTGGCTTTGCAGTGATTTTCTGCAAATAAATCAAGACTGCCCAGTATGCTCGAAAACCTAGAACGAACACAAGCAGACCCCACAGACTCGAGGCAGGTGGATTTCTGGGTAAGAGAAGATTCCGTCCCAAAGAAAAGTCACCACTCTTTCGTTTAATTCAAATAGTTCCATGTAATCCTCAGTTTCCCAACTCCTCCCCCGCTGGCTCCCTAGGTCTATTTGGTTTAAAATGAAAGGCAAAGTAAAGGACAGGGCAAGAGTCTAGCAAAAAACAATCACACACACACCAAAACAAAACAAAAAACAACAACAAAAAATTTTTGTTTTGTTTTTTGTGGGTTGGTTGGTTGTTTTTAAAACAACTCCCCGCCCCCCCCAAAAAATAAAAATAATAAAAATAAAACAACTCCCAATTCCTTCATACACAAAATGTCATCACAGGGGCTCAGCCTACCTGGTGTAATTCAGGTCTTTTTAAAACACAGATTCTGTTTCCAGACACACAGTTTACTTATAGAGATTTAGGCATTTATAAGTACCTATGGCTTTTGTCAGAATTTCTTCCTTTTGCAAATGGTGTTTCCTTTACACCCTCAGTATGTTTTCCCCTCTATTTGTCTTTTTCTCCTAGTAGAAATATCGGCTTCATGACTACAATTTTGATGCATGAGCACATTTCCATATTCTTATTCCCCCACAGGGTTCTTATCCTTCTGGAATGTATAAATCATCTTGAAAGCTCTCTGCGCTATACGGTGCTTTCAGGATTATCTACTGGTGGGTCCCTTACTCAGAAACACCCTTAGGGTGCGGCCACGGGAGAGCTCAGGTTTGGGTGGGAGCAGGGCTGCTTCATGGGTGCCCAGCTGCAGTCACCTCTGGCCGGACAGACCCAGAAAGGCGACCAGTAGGGGAAATGGGGGGGCCCTCCAGGGTCAAAATCGTCCCCAAGTTCACGGACCCACGTTCTGACTGCTGAGTGCTCATCCTAGGCAATCCACATGGGTAGCGCCCAGGTGCCCACTGCACACCCTCTGGGCACCAAGGTGCCCCGTGACCTCCTCTCCCTTCCCACAGGAGCTCGGCATCTGGGGCCCCCAGAGGGCTTCAGTGTGAGAACTAAGACGAAGGAGGATCGACAGTAGCACTGACTCCCATATCCCAAACTTCCCATCCCATCCTCTGGGGCCCCCCTCACCTCTGGAGACAGCAACAGGCCCGCATCTGTCATCTGAGCCAGACGTGGCTCCCCCATAATCATTTTGGAAGCTTCTACACCTTCGGAGAGGCCAAGAAGTGAGGTAAGGGGGCGATCGCCCTTGATCTGAGTGCGATGCTCCAACGTCACCGGAAGCAGAGCAAGATGCAGAGAAACAGAGCTTCTAGGGGGGAATATGGTTGGGAAGGACCCTAGGCAAAGTCAGGGGGTGCAGAGGACACCTCACCGGAGGAAGCATCGCTGGCCCCCGGGGAGGGCCCAACCTGCAGGGTGAAGCCCAGGGAGCACACACGCGGCCCCTTCCTCACACCTTCCCCCACGGAGATGCTGATGCAGGGAGCAGGGCCTTGGGCGTCTCCACCCTTCCGTGCGCTCCCGGGTCTTCGTCCACAGGGGAACATCGGCGTTTGCTTCCAAGTTTCTGGAAGGTCTTAAGGATGGCCTTGCGGGGCCGTCTGCAGGGCTGTCCAGGTGCATGCCCCAAGCAGTCAAGTCCTGCTCCATGAGCTCCTCCGAGTGAATTCGCATTTACTGCAGGCGCACTCACAACAGATCTCCCGCTGCTTTGGGGTAAAAGCAGCACTACTTTGCAGGCCCTAATTTAAAGACACCAGGTGTTATTTATTCGGGGTTTTTCCCCTCCTCCTGACAACTCAGTTCAGTATTTTCTCCTCTTCCCCACAAGGAGGACACATGTTGCTTCCCCGGCTCTGTACGTCCCTCACCATTTAGTATCACTCGTCACAACAGGCTCAACAAGAAACAAAAGGCAGAAACAACAGTTTCTGATCCATGACCTACTGAAATTCTTTGTCATGACCCATAACTGGGTTTCCCTGCGTGGACTCCACAGAAACTGACCGGCCACCCACCACTGCCTCCTTCAATCTGACACCCAGTCTGAGTTCTCCAGCTTCTATTTATGACCTATACTTTTACGCCCCAAAATATTTTAAAACAAGGGTCACAATCCCATCAATACATGTAAAAAGTCAAGTTTCTTATAACTTCACTCCCACCATTTCTCCTGTAACAGTGAACACATCAAACGTCGGGTAGCTCTTGGACTGTTCCTTGCATGTATAGTTTATGTGCATTCACACACTTTGATTTTTTTTTAAAGATTTTATTTGTTCATGAGAGACACACACAGAGAGGCGGAGACACAGGCAGAGGGAGAAGCAGGCTCCATGCAGGGAGCCCGACGCGGGACCCCGGATCACGCCCTGGGCCGAAGGCAGATGCTCACCAGCTGAGCCACCCGGGCGCCCCCACATTATAACCTCACTACTGCTGCTGACATGTCTCGCTCGGCGCAGCCCACACCTCCACCCGTGGCGACACAGCAGCACCATTCAGGGGCCGAAGGCTCCAGGCTGCCATCCAATGCCCTTGCCACGAGTCACACGCCGCCCTTCGGCCCTGATGCGCAGCCAGTGAGACGCGGAATCAAATGTCGAACTTCCAATCGCAGCTGTACCGCATCCTTTCTGCGCAGCTGCCTAGGGCCGCACGCTCACTCTGGAATCTTAACCTTTCCAGTTGGTCTTTTAATTTACTTTGCGGCACAGCCCTTCCTGCCCTAAACATTTGCCTCAGTTTCCAAGATGGAGCACTTTTTCTGGAAAATCTGCAACGTTTTCTAGATCGTGTTTTCTGGATTCCTAGTAGAGGTTTCCTTGATGGGCACCAGCTCTGCAGCTTGCTGTCCTCTTGTTCTTTAAAATGGCCCAAAACACCATCTGGTCCCCAGGGTCCCTCACCAAACTCCTAGGAAAGCTTGTGTGACCAGGTCTTCCCTGCCTCGCCTCCTGCCAGCCCCCATCTGCACCGCACCTGCCGTCCCTGCCCGACACCACGAACACAGCCTGCACACCCGCCACTTCACGGTGGAGGTCCAGGGCTCTTGAGGGACTTTACATGACAACATGGAATACTTGATTTTAAGCTGTTAAGCTTCCTTATTCTTACAATTTCTTCTGCCAAAAAAAAAAAAAAAGTCAGTGTTTTTATTCAGTTCCTCCTTTTCTATTACTGGTCCCTCTCCTCTCCCGGTGACCCCCACCCCACCCTTAGTTTACTTGCCCCTAGACCCTCACGTCCCTCTTAGCACTTTTACAACAAAGCAGTTGCCAACACTTGGCCAAACATCCCGGCCGAGCCCAGAGCCTCAGCTTCACACCCATTAAACGTTCCCGAAGATCCGGCCCTGAGGTTAATTCACCCGACGCGGCTCTAGGTCTTTCCTGGCTCACAGCCACCCTCTACCGAGCAGCCCAGTAAAGCCCGACTTCCTGAGTTTCCTTGTCCCAGCTGCTCATCCTTCCCCCAGAAGAGACCCAGATGAGGCTGGGGTGCCAGGGGGTCAGGGCCTTGGGCGCCATCCTTTGAGGAAAAAGCCTCACACCGACGCCCTCCAAAGATAGCCTTCATGATGCTACTCTGAGAAGGTCCCTGTTGTGGTCTCCCCTTACGGGGACCCCTGAGCCAGAGGCTTAAGGGAAGTCGATCCCAGAGCGAGGAAGTGGGCGGGGAGAAGCCGGCCCACAACCTGCGCCAGCACCCCAACCATCCAGCAGGGTCCCTGAGTCCCTCCAGCCCTGCTCGAGTCCAGGTCGGGGTGGCAACTGCTCCATGCTGACTCCCTGCCTTGTTTTCAGACACAGAAACTGAAGAATGCAGGGACACAACCTCACAGAGGTGACCCAGTTTGTTTTCCTGGGATTCTCCAGATTTCGTGAACATCAGACCATCCTGTTTGTGGTTTTCCTCATCCTGTACACCTTCACCCTGACTGGCAATGCCATCATCGTGACCGTCGTCTGCACGGACCGCCACCTGCACACGCCCATGTACGTCTTCCTGAGCGTGCTGGCTGGTTCGGAGACCGCGTACACACTGGTCACCATCCCACGGATGCTGTCTGGTCTCCTAGCCCAGAACCAGCCCATCTCCTCGGCGGGCTGTGCCACCCAGATGTTCTTCTTCGTCGCCTTGGCCATCAACAACTGCTTCCTGCTCACGGCCATGGGCTACGACCGCTACGTGGCCATCTGCGACCCCCTGCGGTACACGGTTGTCATGAGCAAGAGGGTGTGTGTCCAGCTGATGTGTGGAGCCTCTGGCATCGGCCTGGCCATGGCAGTTGTCCAGGTGACCTCCATATTTACCTTACCCTTCTGTCACAGAGTGGACATTTCTTCTGTGACATCCTCCCGGTCCTAAAACTCTCCTGTATTGATACCACCGTCAATGAGATCATCAATTTTGTCGTCAGTTCATTTGTGATCCTGGTCCCCGTGGGGCTGGTCTTCATCTCCTACGTCCTCATCATCTCCACCATCCTCAGGATCCGCTCTGCCCACGGCCGGAAGAAGGCCTTTGCCACCTGCGCCTCCCACCTCACCGTGGTCATCGTCCACTACGGCTGCACCTCCATTGCCTACCTCAAGCCCAAGTCAGAGAACTCCATAGAACAAGACCTCCTCCTCTCTGTGACTTATACCATCATCACGCCCCTGCTCAACCCTGTTGTCTACAGCCTGAGGAACAAGGAGGTCAAAGACGCCCTCTGCAGAGCTGTGGGAAGAAACATCTAATACACTGATCGTGTCTGTTGGGGATCTCTACCCCTGAGCGACACACACCTTCACCGCCTCCCACCTTACAAGTGTGTCCTGTGCAGTCCCTCCTGCTGTGGGGTATGCCCGTCGGACTTCTGCACCCCCACCATAACAAATCTTAATCTTTGTTCCCATATATTCCAAGGTTTCATCCAGGCATTTTCATCTGGGTACCTGAAAGGTCAGGGAGGATGGGCCTCATTTTTAAGAAATCATATACATGGGGATCCCTGGGTGGCTCAGCAGTTTAGCGGCTGCCTTCAGCCCAGGGTGTGATCCGGGAGACTCAGGATCGAGTCCCACGTGGGGCTCCCTGCATGGAGCCTGCTTCTCCCTCTGCCTGTGTCTCTGCCTCTCTCTTTCTCTGTGTCTCTCATGAATAAATAAATAAAATCTTAAAAAAAAAAAAAAAGAAATCGTATCTGCATTTCTAAAGTGAGGGAAGGAACCTCTTAAAAGCACATTAAATGTGGTAGTTTTATAAAAATAAAAATGCCTGTAATTTTCATAATATAACCTACAGAAAATTAAACAAAATCTTGCCAACAAGGTAAAAACAGTCAATATTCAAATTATATCAGAACCTTTGGGAAAGGTGAGACATGTATTAAAAAAAAAAAAAAGTTAACAAATTTGTAAGACACTACTTTGGTCCTTGAAAGTTTAGCTTCCATTGTTGGATTTCTACTAAAGCCCTTGCTTCCATCAGCATGGTCCCCAGAGCGCTGGCCACGGCTGCACCCCACATACCCCTTGGGCAAATCTGACCATGCTCATCAGAATCTCCCTGGCTGCTGGTCTTCTCCATGGAGGCAGCTTCTCTCTCATCGTTGTGAAGAAAAATAAGTTGGTCAAAAAGAGCGATGTTCTGTTTGGAGTGAGAACCATGGGAGTATTCTTTTGCACACCCCATGGCATCCTTGGGTAACACCAAAAAATAGGAAAAACAACCAAACACACATCAGCAGTCAGGAGTAGTTGCTCACCGAAAAAAGGCTTAAAAGAAAAAAAGAGGCATCTATTCCTACTAGGCCTCCTAAGGAAAAGGTCCTCCCCCCAGAGCTTCTGGGAGCTTCTCTGGTTTCCTGCCTGCACATACCTCTTACTACCTCAGGTGACTGTGGGGAGGCTTAGAGGCTCAGTGCCGTGCCCCTTCTCCTCAGGATTGTTAGGGATGCTTCTCTGCCCGTTCCTTGATGCCATGTGTCTTTTTAAGGGAGTGCCTGCCTTTTCCTTCATCTGGGGAAGGGATGGTGACATCCAAGGAGCTCATCACGTAAGGTCTGGCTGTACAGATATCTGAAATTCTAGATGGGAAAACCATAGCTCTCTCAAGGTCTGGTCGGCTCTGTGTTTTGTCCTGCATCCTCTGAGATTTCTGCATCCTAGAAGCAAGCCCTCCTACGGGAGATTTTAAGAGGTCAAAAGCCCATCCAAGAGCCCCAGATCTGCTATAAGGCCTCCTCTGATGGCACCCTCAGGTTCTGCCCACCAGGAATCCCTCCCCCATGTGCAAAGACTGCATCCCCTGGGGGTGAGGGGGCACCCCTTCCTCCAGAAGGAAAGGAAAGTCTCCGGGACTGTAGGACAGCACCACCCCACCTGCCACCAAGACTACCCATAGTGCCAGCTCTCATTACCCATCGTCCCCAATTCCCTCTGGACTAGCGATCCCTCTGTGCCCTCAGACCTGTCCTTGTGTGTAGAAAGGAGGCAGTAGGACCGGGAGGGCTGTTCCGAGCAGGCGGCCCAGGTGGGGACGAACCCACTCTAACCTGCCCAGTGGCAGCATCACCTCTCCCAGCTGCTGCTCCCCAGTCCCAGGACCAGAGCACAGGTCTTCCCCGGTATCCCCTCCACCCAGACACCCCTGATGGCAGCTGCTTCCCCAGCCACTTGTGCACGCAGAAGTTAAACATCAGAGCTGAGCCCAAGAGCAGCTGCCAGAGAAGAGTCCTAAACCCTAACGGAGAAACCTCTCCTCTAGATCCTCCAGACCATGGCCAACTAGCTGTCCAGGTTTCTAATTTTACAAGCTACTAACTTTTTAGATCAGCTGCTGCTGCATCAGCGTGGAGAGGGAAGAGGCCTGACTCCAGAAGCCTGGTCTGGGTCCTCGCTCTGTACCCAACAGCACCTTTGATGAATACGATGCTTAATCCTACCTTGCTGAACATGAAAAAAGTTTAAGTTTTTGTTAACTTACAGTGTAATAGTAGTTTCCGGTGTACAGTCTGGTGATTCCACACGTCCATACCTCACCCAATGCTCGTCCCTGGTGCCCTCCTTGATCCCCATCACCGGTTTGCCCCCTCCCCACCCCCTCTGATAACCACCAGTCTGTTGGCCATAGGAAAGAAGAGTGCTTCCTGGTTGGCTTCTCTCTTGGGCAAAAAAAAAATATTTTTTTAATCCCCTCGCCTGTATTCTGTGCAGACTTAGCTGGTTATAAACACTGCCTTACGTGGCCTTCCACAGCTCCGTTCACCTCCCTCCAACCCAGGCAACTGTTCTTTCTATGTGTCCTACGGTTATGTGTGTGGAAATTTGTTGGCGTGGCATTCTCCTCCTTACGCTTTTGCTGTTTGACTACGGGTAGGTCTCTCTCACCAGGTCACAAATGAGCACATAGTAGGACCAGGAACGGTTCTTCTCATTGTTCGGAACCATCCCCCAACAGCACTCAGCAGAACGAGTGCTTGATAAACCGTCAATCCTTGAGCACCCACTACACACGCAGTGCTGCACCTGGACTTCCCGGCAGGTTTTCAGATGCACTCTCTGCTTTTCTGTGACCTTTGCAGTCACCCTTCCCCTGAAAAACAGTAGTCAGCCAGGCCACAGCGGCAGGGTCACTTGGGCGTGTACTCCTTTCCTTCCCCAGGCTTCCCGCAAGCCAACTTCCCAGTTGCTTCAGGATCCACTAGTCATCACATTAATTAATCCCTTCACAACTCAAAAGTTGATGTGACTTTTCATTTAAAAACATCCCAACCGGGCAGCCCAGGTGGCTCAGCGGTTTAGCACCTGCCTTCAGCCCAGGGCCTGATCCTGGAGACCCGGGATCAAGTCCCACATTGGCTCCTTGCATGGAGCCTGCTTCTCCCTCTGCCTATGTCTCTGCTTCTCTCTCTCTCTCTCCCCCTGTGTCTCTCATGAATGAATAAATAAAAATATTTTTTTAAAAATTAAATAATAAATAAATAAATAAATAAATAAATAAATAAATAAAAACATCCCAACCCATACTAGGATAGGATCTTTAGAAACTTGTTTCTCTTAAATTTTGAAGTGCTGGGCCACATAAAATTAAAGATCAGAGCACTTAGCATAGTCCTAGGTGAAAAAATTATAAATACTGTATGATCTCACCTATGTGTAGAATCCAAAAAGAAAAAAAAAAAATCCATCACACACACACGTCCCCCTCAGGTCAGGCTTGTGGTTGGCAGAGATGAGGAGTCAAGCAGAGGAGAACTGCGTGAAGAGGGTCAAAAGAGGTACAAACCTCCAGGGAGAAGATAAAATAGGTTCTGGAGATGTACAGCAAAACTATATGATATATTTGAAAGTTGCTAAGAGACTAGATCTCAAAGTTCTCATTACAAGGAAAAACATAATGTGTAACCTCGTGCGGTGACGGCTGTTAACCTACTATGGTAATATTTCACTGTACATACATAAACCAGATTATGTTGTACACCTTACACTGACATGTTACAGGTCAACCCTGTCAATAGAGCTGGGGAGAAATAATCAGGACATACCCTCGTACTTTTGACAAAATTACAAATCCTTCATAAGGCAAAGAGAGTAATTTTAGATTTCGAATCACCCTGCAACGGAACCTCAGACCCCTTTGTTACCGGGACCAGATTTCTCACCACCTAGTCTCCCCGCCCCCATTTCTCCTGCCTTTAAAGATATTAACTGGGGAGAAAGCAAACACAAATACCATCAACAACCCAACGTTTGGTTGTGGGAAGCAACTAGCTCCAGAAAATAAGAGCCAAGAGAAAGAGGCAGAGGTCACTAAGGGCTAAGGGGTGCATGCCCTGTAGATGTTTTTATTAACTCATGAGAGGAAGGAGGACTCCAGAACAGTAAAGTGATGTGGTTCAAAGCAGAAGACAGTTACCACTGTTGAGGATTTACTACATGGACGCCGCCGTGCCAGCTACGGGACACTCATCCTCATTACTTAAGACAGTACCCTCAAAACTTTATCCCCCTCTGCACTTCATAAGGTCTTTATGCACTTTATAAGGTCTGTGATCCTTATAACAACCTTACAAAGTATGTTTTATGCCCACACCGACAGCTCCGAAACGTGGCCACTAACATCCTAAACAGACCACAAAAGGGAAACACAAAATTTCTGGCAGCAGTCCTACACGGTTTCTAAACTGGGGTAGGAAGATCAGGTGAACCATGGCATTACCTGCAAAGAGCATCTTTGAGAGAGAGCATCACATAGGGGTGGAGAATGAGGATCTGGAGTCAGACTGTCTGCGTTGTGATTTTACCTCTGCCACTCGCTGGATGCTCTAACCTCTCTTTGCATCTCCTCCCACCCAGGTTTGTAAAAGGGGGCAGGGATTGCATCTAGAAGGTGATCTCATTCCCGTGTTTCTAGCTGGAGCTTATCGAGGTTAAAATAACTTCATCAAAGGTATCCTGGCATGCCAGACACCGTGCGAGAGCAGTGATTAAGGTATCAGGCCCTTTGCCCTCATAATGCCAAGAGTCAAGCAGGGGAGCCCAAAAGTTAAGCAGCTACAAGAAGTAGGAGAAATGTGGGATGTTAAGAACACGGGCGGTGGGGAGGGGGGCAGGGTGGTTCCAACCAAGTGTAGGGGTCGTGGAAGAGCTACCAGGGCAAGTGGAATTTAAGCTTAGGATGAGTCAGCTGGATGAAAGGTCGCAGAAGAGTCTGGAAAAGAAAAAAAAAAAAAGATCAGGCAAAGAAAGCTGCATCCGCAAAGATATGGAAAAAGAAAATATGAGAAATGCTAGGTTTTATAGAGCTGGGATCACAGGGCACTGACAGGCAAGCCAAGTCACCCGTGGAGGCAACCCCAGGACTTTATGACCAGAACTACTGAGGGCGCATCCTAGACAGTGGAGGACATGCTCACAGGCCCAAGCAAAGCAAAGATGTGATTGATCTGTAATGCAGGGAGTTCACTGCTGGCGGAGGGAGAAACAGGCCGGAGGCCAAGACTGGCAGGACATGGACTAGAAGCCACCGTGGGGCTATGACAGGTGACAGCAGCCAGAGCTGGCATGGACGCAGTGCTGCTGGAGGGACACGGGCAGCCTGGAGATCATGGGAGCCGCGACGGGCACTGCCTGGTTCTAGGATGACGGGGGGCGGGTGGAGTCAAAGGACACAGGGAGTCCCGGCTCAGGCAGCTGGGAAGACTGGTGGCCTCGACCAACACGGAGAGCCCCGGAAGAGGGGCAGGCTGGGTGGGAAGCCAACTCAGCTTGATTTGGACCTTTAGGATTGAGGGGCCAGGTATCCAAGTGGAGAGACCAGGACGCAGCTGGATCCGTGGATCTGGGACTCAGGAAAGCGTGGGGTCAGATCTAGTTGGAGGGATCCTAAGTGTAGATGGGAGCTTTCACAGGGGAAGCAACGGGCTCAGCTGGGGTTGGGGCCCAAGGAGCAGAGGGGATGGACGAGCCGCAGTGTGGGGACGTGCGGACGTGGGGACGTGAGGGTGGTAGGGACAGATGGGCCATCGGGAGAGCAAGGAGCCGGAGGAGAGGGGCGCTCTGCTCCAGGGGCAGAGGTCTCCAAGGACTGAGAAGCCCTGATGTCCCTCAGTGGAGGCGAGGGAGCAGGGGGCAGTCGGGAGCCTCAGGTTCCCCCAAAGTCGGCCCTGGGGTCCCGCAGACATTGTGCAGAAGGAGAATAGTTCCCTCCTTCCTTCACACCGCGCAGAAGCGCAGGCAGCATGGCTGGGGCCTCTCCCCACCACACAGACGGCTGTCTCAGGGCACAGGTGGGGGCCCTGGCTCCCCGCCGCCTCCTCTGCACCGCCCCCCATCCCCACAGGAGACGCTCCCTCCCAAGTTGGGGGCAGACAGGGAGGGAAGGACAGTGGGGGCTCTCGGTTAAGCTGCAGCCGGGAAGGAAGCCTCAGGCAGGCAGCAGCCACCACTCTGTGCACTTCCGTGGCCACTGTCACCCCTGTACCCAGGGTCCTGGTGCCTTGGCACAACACTCAGAGCTCTCTAGACCACCCCACCCCTCTGGAGACACCGAGAATATGTTTTGAAGCGTACAAGAGAAGGGGTAAGAGTAGTCCAACCCTCAAGGTGACGTGGGAAGCCTCTCGCCAACTGGGCCCAGTTGCCTTTGGGAGAGTCTTGCCAGAAGGCCACCAACCCTCCAAGGAACACATATGGGAGGGGGTCTTGCTGTCCCAAACCAAAAACTATCTGAAGGGAAGTCCTATTTTAAAGACGGTCACTAATATTTGGGCCTCATCGGGCGACCCTAGATCCAGTCTTACTCCCCGCCCCCCACCAGAACCACAGGCTTGTCTTTCAGGCCTCTCTCGCCCAGGTTAACACAGGGCTGGCTGTGGGGATCCCACTCCCTCCCTCCATTCGGAGTCACAGAATTCCTCACGCAGGGTGGTGCTTCTCATCTGCTCGTCAGAGGTCTTCTTGGACAGCGAACCCGTGACCCGTCCCTGGACCCAGAAGGTGAGCAGGAAGGGAATCAGAGGGCAGGATGCATTCTAAGGCCTGAAATTCCACCTGCCGCCTGGACATCTCTGCGTCTCTCAGAGCCCGGAAGGCCTAACCATGAATCAACCCCCGCCAAGTAGAAAGGCTCCCTGCCCAGCTAGTTTCCCTCTTAGCGGGACCAGCTATGTCCACCTGGTCCTCACCCTAAACTGTGTCTTCTACCTGCCAACTTGTGACATTTTTTTAAGCAAGCCCTTTCTTTTCCCATGGAAACCAAGGACCACCTCACCCGGTCCCTGCAGAGCCAGCCTGCCTCCTAGGCCCCTTCTGGTTCAGCCCTGCATGGCCTGTGGTGCCCTCCCCCCAGGGCTGTGGGGGGCTAACCCACCACCATCCATCTCCTCTAGCATCAAGGATCCTGTGTTTGGGCACCTCATGCCATTTATAGAGGGAGGAGATCCCTCTTTCACCAACAGGGTAAATAGGTGATCAGACACAGGGCAGATGGCAGGACAGAAACAGGAGTTTCTTGTAGCCAAACAGACCCCACCGAGTAGCTAGGCAGTGACTTGCAGGACCCCACCTGAGGGCAGCCTGCCACGGAGCTCCAGCAGGAGTGCCCAGGTCCTCGGGAGGAAGGGTCTCCACTTTCCTATTTCCAGGTTTTACGGGCCCTTGCAAAGAACTCCTGCATGTGCCAGAGGGAACATCTGGAAGTCTACTACACCCCCAAATCCAGCAGCAGCAGCAGCAGCTAGAGAAAGCATGGGAACAGTCACCGGGAGGGGTGGGGGCTGCCGGTGAGGCTGTCGACGGAGTTAACAGCCACTGGTCTCTGTCTCCCTCCTTCCCCACTCAACGCCTTAAAGGACTAAGCCTTGCAGACTAAGTCTGAGAGATTTCAGAGCCAGCCTGGCAATCCCAACCATGATTTCCAAGGCTGCTAAAGTGGAGGAGGAAGATACTGAAATACACCCTGGCTCTCCAGCCCTCTCCCCAACTCGAACAGCTAGAGGAAGAGGCAAATCAAAAGAACCAACCACCGACCCTACTGATCTTTGGATCTTCCAAACCGCAAGTCTGCCCATGGACAGGGCCGGCGGAGTGAGGAGAGGGGATCTCAACTTTTAATAATTGAAAGAGGAGGAAACATTATAGACTGTGTCCAAAATAGCATTAAAAGACAGGAAATAGAGATTCTACAGAGCCTGGTTGGAAATAGAAGTTGGAGGGGAAAAAAAAAAACTGTTTATCCCCATCCAACTGTGTTAAAAGTGATCAATAAACTGATTACACATAAATAGGATTTTGTAGAATTGTTTAGCTCTCAATGGAATCCACCTAGTAACAGGATTTTGTTCAACCTTCAGAAGCGAGAACTTTGGACACATTTTCAAAATTGTATTATTCAGGTATGCAGGGGACTGTACCTGCCATTTTACAGGAGCTCAGTAAGCCTTTGTTGAAGGAGAACAAATGTGTGGATGAGGTTGGCCTTGGCCGCAAAGAACAGGGGCAAGCTCTGAAGGAGGCCGGGCTCTCAACTGGCTGCTGACAATGCGCGGCCCCTGGAGGGAGCTTTCCTTGCTCTCTCTCAGGCAAGAAAACACGTCCCTGACCAGGTCTGTAAGAAAAAGGGGGCAGAGAAGAGATACTAAGTGAGTATTTAGAGGTGTTCCACCTGTGTGGCCGGGAGGATGAACCCCATGGTACCTCTCTCCCACCCCAGGTCCCCCTATCTAAGACACCGTGAAACCCTGGGAACATTCTTCACCCCTTTATCTCCGAAAAGGATTTGCAAGCTCAGTGCCAAGAGCCAATGGGAGAACAATGAAGCCCCCACTGAGGCACGGGGGCTGATGCAATCACCGGACCTGCTCTGCCCCCAGATGGAAGTGGGTTTCCCCAGCCCTCCCTGGGGGCCCACAGCCTCCCACCCACGGGCCCACGACCAGGCTGCCCCACTTGGGCTCTTGACAGACTTAGCAAGTGTACAGTGTGAGAGCCTCCCACGTGGTTAATTCACATGCGTAACAGGAAACAACCTTGACGTCTCAGTTTCGTCCGTAGGCCTCACAGGACAGTCCTCACGGAGCTGGAGGAGCAAGTTCTGGACAGGAGGTCTCAGACTAGGGACAGGGTGAACTTCGGTCCATTCCAAACGCCTTGGTGACCAGCCTCCATCTGGACCCCTGTGCTGTCCCTGGTTTACGGGCAGGTTTACTCCTTGACCCTGGATCTAGGAATCCTTCTTCCCCGAGCTTCTTCCTATGGGGAAGAGCAAAAATATGGAAAAAGAAAAAAAATAAGATGACCAAATGCAACGGTACGAAATCTGACTTGCATATATACATTCGAATATTCGTCGTTTATTTTCTAGAACAAGATTGACCTACAAAGAATGAAAATATTTCTTTTATTAATGACTCGGGCTCTATTTTAAGCGGGTATTAGAGTTCTTCCAAATGGAATAAAAAGAGTTGGAAGCGGAGGCGGCAGGAAAGGCGGAAAAGTGGAGCACCGTCCAAAGACTGGGATCCAGAATGAAAAGGGACTCAACAGGAGAACCACTGCCCAGGCCCGGCTGGCCTGGAGAAGGGGCACGGAGGGCGGGGGGGGGGCATCTGGGTGCCCCGAGACGCCCTGCAAGTACCTGCCTCGCCACCACAGGGACGAAGAACGCACGCGGCCCGCACAGAGGGCTCGTGCCAAGCGATCCTCCCGTCTTCACTCCCATGGAAATTTTGCTCCACCTGCACCTGCTGACCAGGGACAAGATCCAGTCCGTGTTTTTTAGCAGTGGGAGAGTATCCTACAGTCATTTAATCTGTCCCCTGATAGCAGACATTTAGTTTGGCATTAATCTTTATTACTAACAATGCAGCAGTGAATAAACATTGTGCTATCCCTGTATCTGTGCAAGGACAAAGCTACATGGGGAAAAATCTGAATATACAGCTCAGTGGAAAATAATTCGGCGAATCTCAAAATTACATATATAGAGCCAACAAAAGTCTAATACATGCAAAAAGATCTACATTAAAGACATTAGCATGATTGTGGGAAGGCTTAAGAATTTAAACTAGCTCCACTATAACAGGAAGTTAATAGATTCCCTAAATTTGATAAATCAAGAAGTAGTATAAGGAATAGAAAAGTAAATACCAGAGGACATTGCTAAATGAATTGCTTCTGGGAATTAGGACTTAGGAAGAAGGAAGGATAAAGGAGGAAACTTTCATTATGAGCTTTTTAGTGCTGTTGATTTTTAAACTATGGGCATGTATTACCTTAAGAATAAAATTTGAAAATTAAAGTCAGAACCAAAAAAAAAAAATAGCCTTAAGGGTAAAGATATGGAAGATAATGTATTAAGATTTTGAATTTCAAGACGAAGGGAACGTTTTAAAGGTTTAAATGTATATAAAATCATATCTCCCTCTAGGAAAATTAGATTAGCACGGTAAGAAACGAGATGCTCTTTTCCGCGTATCCTCACTAATATCAGCAATTAACTTTTCCTAACGCCTCACGGTAGGTTTCTGATGGAAGTCAGGGACAGCCGGTCTCCCCAGGCAGCCCCGCAGACGTTACCCTCACACACGACCGCTCGGCCACACTGAGCATGGCTCAGGATGAAGGTGCAGGGTCCCTGGCTCGAGAGCCACCAACCCCAGACCCCAAGGCAACTGCAGGGGAGCTTTGGAGCAAGCTCGGGGCTCCCCCGCCCAGGCTGGGCGCCCTCGGGGCCAGCCCTGCACACCCGTTTATGTCCGGTCACCAAATTCCGAACGTGAACCCGGGAAGGCTCAACTGTTAGCGGCTCAGGTGTCCTGGCCCGAAGCGAGGCTTTGGAAAGTGCCCGTGACACCCCAGCGACCTGCCGATGGCGAGGCCAGGTGCGAGGGACCGAGGGCCAGGGCCCGTCCACGCACAGCACCGCTGGGTCTTGGTTCATCAGCGACAGGAGCTGAGGAATCCAAGCGGCCTAGACCAACACGCGGCGCTCCGTCCCCGGGCCAAGCACCCCCCGGGTGTTCCACACATGAGCCCTGGCTTGGGAGGATTCCGGGGGCCCGGGGCACGACGGGGCCCTCATCCCAAGGCCGGGCACGCGGCTGGCACGGGAAGGGAGCGCAGAGATCCAACCCCGGGGGCTTCCGGGGGCAAAGCCCTGCTCCGCGAGCTCACAACCTGAGTCACTCAGGTGCACGGATGGTGCTAAGTGTCCCGGGGGCTCCTGTCCAGGAGACCCAGGGAATGGAGCAAAAGCCCCACAGGAGAATGGGGTGGAAGAGAAGGCAGGGGGGAGCGAGGGCGAGCGCAGCCCTGGGGGTGGGGTTTCAGGTGGGCCGTAGGACCAACTGTCACCAAGTCACAGGCTCCATGACAAAGCTTCCGGGCTCAGGGGTGTCATGCTGGGAGGTGGCCCTGGAGGGTGTGGGGGCGCAGACCGGTGAGCTGCTCGGAGTCCCGGACACCCTGGGAACCCGGCCTCGGGCCAACACTCTAGACTAAATCCCGCAAGGACCCTGAACACAGGAGCTAAACGCCACCCAAGGCCCACGGTGGCCTTGAACCCAGGCCGCGCCAGAAGCTGCAGCTGGGGGCCTGGAACAGCATGGAAAACAGACACTTGCATATCCTTCCCCAGAAAGCCCTGGCAGTCCTGGAGGCAAGTTGTAAGGCTTCTCTTCCCAACCATGAACTTTGCTTACCTGTGATTATCATAAATTATTTAAGAGATTACCTAACCTATTACCAGCACCCTAGAACTTACTTGTTTTCAAAGACCTCAGGAGAAACAGCCACAGGTTATTTCTACCGCATTTACACAGAAATCCTATTTACAGAGGATTATCCTAGATCACCTATTCAAATTTGTTTCTGTAGGAAACCAGATGCCCTCTGGTCACTGAGCGTGTGTATAAATATCTCCACCTATCAGCCTCCCCCCCCACCCCAAAGCGCTCCTGCCCTGCAAACACCACTTGCTGTCCTAATTCTGACAAATCTTTCCACAGCCTTCCATTTCTATTGAGTCTTCCTCCTCGTGGTATTTTAGGTTTGCACCACCACACTGATTTTGATCGTGGAGACTCCCACACGTAGGAAGTCCCCTGACGGCATCCTTGCCTGGTGCTGCCTCGAGACCTCCGAGGAAGAGCCCAACATCCAGAGTGCCTAATGCCAGTGGCTCAGCCTCGGAGGACGAGGCTGGGTTACCAGAGGCCATAAGCCCAAGAATCCTATACACGCACGGTCCCCTCCCGGCTCTCCCCAGCCCAGGCTAGAGAAGAGTTGGTTAGAGTGGCTTCTTACCCTTCTTCCACGACACCTTAGACATTGCTATGATCTGCTTTTCTTTTGAAGGCTGGCCTTCCCATTCCGGAGGGTGCACTAGGACGGGGGTTCTCATGGATAGAAACACATGCACGTAATACGTCCTGCCCCAGAAGAAAAAGGCACACATGGGAGGCAGGGGAGTATGAGCCTGAAGCCCAGCTCCAACTGTTGAGAGAGGAACCCCAGTCACCCCTTGCAGCCCATGCCTGCCCCCCACCTCCAGAGAGCCTGGGGAAGACCCAGAGGGAAGGAGCCCTCCACCCACTCACCCCCGGTGGGAGACGCACCTGCTGCCAAGAGGGACCTAGGACAGTACAAAGCCGCCCCCCATGTCAAGCGAGGCTACGACGGGATGAAGAGGCAGAAGGGTGGTGACAGGAGCAGGGGGAGGGGTCACCACAGTGTCACCCCTTCAAAGGATCATTCATGGAATCCAGACGCTTGCCATTAGTAGCAAGCTCCATCCTGGCTCTCTGATGCTCAGACCAGTCCGTCCTCAGGCTGACGCAGCTCCATATCAACAGTGGGCGACACAGATGAAAGCCCCCAGGGAGGCCCCAGCAGGGATGGAGGGGTCCAGGGTGAAGGCAGCGTATCAGAATCAGAGACACGATGCTAAGGAACAACCCCGGGCGAGGGTAATGAAGGATAGGAAGGTGTAAAGGAAGGAGTAAAAAGTAACTACACGTTTTCCAAACTAAAGGAAGGTCTGTCTCAGCCACTTAAACATGGTTTGAATTTCTAGATCACCCATTCACCCCCACCGTGACGGACACTGAGGGGGGGCACTTGACGGGATGAGCACTGGGTGTTACTCTGTATGTTGGCAAATTGAACACCAATAAAAAATAAATTTATTATAAAAAAATGAATTTCTAGATCAAGGGGGTAAACACAGAAGCAACGACCCATCTCCTTGGGGTTACTCTTTCATATGGAAAACTCAGTAAAAAAACCTTGCTCCATCTCAGAGTTAAGATGTGAGGTAACTTATTTAACAAACGTTTCTCGGTCATTTACTAGAAATTAAATAAATGGTTAGCTGCTGGAGAAATGCGGTCAAGATACTAACCCTGTCCTCAGGGTGTCTGTAGCTTAGCATTAGGTTTTAAAAAGCATTTTCACAGATACAGGCCACTGTATGAGTTTGTAATAATTACTGCAGTTACGACTAGAAGAAATGATATTCTCAAGAAAATGTTAGAAATAAAAGCTTCTCTTGGGGGAATGGGAGAGTTGCTGGTAGAGACAGATGGAGAATTTGGTTTCTAAGATATTAAGCTGCACAATGTCCACAATAACCAAACTGTGGAAGGAGCCTCGATATCCATCGAAAGATGAATGGATAAAGATGTGGTTTATGTATACAATGGAATATTCCTCAGCCATTAGAAATGGCAAATACCCACCATTTGCTTCAACGTGGTTGGAACTGGAGGTATTATGCTGAGTGAAGTAAGTCAATCAGAGAAGGACAAACATTGTATGGTCTCATTTATTTGGGGAATATAAAAAATAGTGGAAGGGAATAAAGGGGAAAGGAGAAAAATGAGTGGGAAATATCAGAAAGGAAGACAGAACATGAAACACTTCTGACTCTGGGAAACGAACAAGGGGTGGTAGAAAGGGAGGTGGGCGGGGGGTGGGGGTGACTGGGTGACGGGCACTGAGGGGGGCACTTGATGGGATGAGCACTGGGTGTTATGCTATATGTTGGCAAGTTGAAATCCAATAAAAAAAAGAAATAAAAAAAGAAATAAAATAAAATAATAAATAAAATAAAATAAAATATTAAGCTGCAAGGGACAGGGTGGCCTACAGCTGCAAATATGGAATAGACATTCAGCAAGTATTCGTAGGTGAATAAAATGATCAAAGTGTTAAGGGAAATATCCATGATGAATCAGGATAGAAAACAAGTATAGATTCTGGAGTTGCAATGAAAAGGAACATTTATTTAATGCTATTTACCTATCAGGATTGTCCTAGATGCATTAACTCATCTAAACCTAACTAACATCCATCTTATTCTCACCTAACACATGAGAACCTCAAGTGGGGAGAAGACAAGACCTGGCCACCACCACTCATAACAGAGTCAGGATTTGAACCTTGGCAGTTGGCCTCCAAAGTTCAACCAACCACCGTGAAACGTCATGCTTTCCTGTTCTTGTAACACCGAAAACGATCAACGTCTAAGACCAGATGACTTAAGAGTGAGAGTGAAGAAAAATGGTCAGGAACCCATGCAGATTCACGGCTATGAGGCCAGAACTTGGAAAAGCTGCAAGGTAAGATAGAGGGGGAGAGACCAGGATGGTTTGTCAGAGTAACTAGGATGATAGTCAACCCTGCATATGGAAGACATAAGGAAGTCAATACAGGAACTCCAACAGGATACAAGGAAACCAACCAGGGATTAACATCAAAAATCTGGTATCACCCCTACACTGGAAGGACTAAGAGAAAGCAGTGTCTTGGCTTGGATTCCCTCCTCCCCCCTGAAACTCAGAGCCTGAGACCAGAGCTCGTGAGCAAATACAATGGACTCAAACAGTGAAAGGGTTAGGGGCACAGACACCTACCCCATGCAGTCAAAAATCCAATTATAACTCCCTAAAAACTTTAATAGCCTACTGTTGACCAAAAGCCTTACCAACAACACTGGATTCACACCTATTTTGTATGCTACGGGCTGTATGCTGTTCTCCTTCCAATAAAGCTAAGAAGAGTGTTAGAAATCATGAGGAAATACACCTACCACACTGTATTTTTTAAAATCCATGTATAAATGGACCCATGCATTTGAAACCCATGTTGTTGAAGGGTTAACTATAATTTAGGAGGGGATTCCAAGAAGCTAGGGGTGTTAGAATGAAGGGGGAAGAAAATGCAACATAAGGTGTATTGTTGAGGTCACTGCTGTAGTCAATGGAAGCCCAATCCCACCCCCTGGATCTTCTGAGAAGCATGTAGGACATGCAGATTTTTCCACCTAAAGATTGACTGGGACAAACATTGGTTCATTGGTTGCCGTCTCTCACTTACAGAGGGTCACCTTCAGGGGGTTGGTTTCCTAGCTGTACATGTTTGCTCACCAAGCAGGCTCTTGGAAACCTCTACGGTGTAGTAGGAACCCCAGGACAGGCGGTGAAAGAAGTGGCTGTGCTTGAGAGGAGTTGAAGCCCTCCAGAGCTGTCCAAGTGGCTGCGCTGAAGTCAGGTGGGGCTGAAAGGATGGGAGTTAGAGCACTAGTGGGGTCGAATACTGGAAGAGTTCTCAGAACCCAGGGGTTGGCACCAGCCGGTAAAAGCTGGAATTAGAGCAGGAACCATGGAGGAGATGCAGCTGCTGCTGGAGAGCTGCCCACAGCTGGGGAGGTGGGGCGGGGGACAGGGAAGGAGAGAGATCCTTGCCTCTCCCTTCCTTCTGCCCTCCAACCTCCTGTTGACCAGAGCCAGCCTGAAGTCAGCCAGCACCACAGTCTGGCAACCACTCCCAGCGCACAGCTTCTCCCGCAGCCCGCCCCCTCTGCAAGGGCTGCCTTTTCACACTAACACTATCTTTTGATATAAAAACATTAGGTCCCCGTTGTTTGACTCCTCAGTCTCCCCTTGATGGTTCGTGCTTTGGGTATCCTACTTAAACCCTTCCCAGGATCATAAAGATGTTCTCACATGAACTTTTAGGAGCTTCATCATTTTACCTTAAGTGTTTTCATCTATAATTTGCCTTAATTTTATCTTGGAATAAGACGTGAGTCCGGGATCGGGTTTTAATTTTTTTTCCATTTGGATATTCAGTTGATCCAGAATTATTGGCGGGGGGGGGGGGGGGATGTTTTCTACTGTCTTTCAATGCCACATTGTCCTAAATCAAGTATCCAAGTGTGAATCTGTTCCTTGTCTACCATTCCGTTGGTCTGTGTGCCAGTACCACAAGGTCCTAACTACTCTCACATTAAAATATCTTGAAATCCAGTAAAGTAACCCTCTACCTTTCTTTAGAATGTTCTTAGCTATTCTTGGTCTTCTGCGTTTCCATGGAAATCTTAGAGTTTTCAATTGACACAAAATAAACTATTGGAAATGTTATTGGTATTTCACTAAATCCATTAATTTGGGAGGAGATGATAAAAGCTTTCTATTCAATATATGTGAAGAACTCTTTTAAGGAAATGTCCAAGAGGGGCACCTGGGCAGCTCAGCAGTTGAGTGTCTGCCTTCAGCTCAGGGTGTGATCCCAGTCAGGGGATCGAGTCTCGCATCGGGCTCCTTGCAAGGAGCCTGCTTCTCCCTCTATGCTTCTTTCTCTGTCTCTCATGAATAAATAAAATCTTTTTAAAAAAAAAAAAAAAAAAAAGATAACGTCCAAAGAATCCAAAAGAAAAATGGACAGGTGGCTTGAGTGGACACTTCACTAAAGGGACTATCCAAATTGCAAATAAGCGAAAATGTTTCAACTGAACACTGCAACATCTTCATCTTTCGGGCTGCTATGACAAAATACCACAGACTGAGTGGCCTCTATAATTTCTCACAGTTCTAGGGGCTGCAAGTCCGAGATTGAGGAGCCAGGTGAGGACAAGGATCCTCCTCCAGATCGCAGACTCTCTCACATGGTAGAAGGGGCTGAGGAGCTCTCTGGGGTCTCTTTTAGGAGACCAGTAATCCCATTCATGAAGGCTCTGCCCCCGTGACCTACACACCTTCCCAAAACCCCACTTCGCTACCATCACCTTGGAGGTTAACTTTTTAACACGTGAATATCAGGGGTATGCAAACAATCTAAGGCACACAGCATCACTGGACACTTGGTGAATAAATTTTGAAAAGCAGACAATGCCCAAAGTTGGAAAGGTGGAACATGCAGAAGGGTAAGACGGTAGAGAACCACTAAGACTACATATATGCCATAGGACCTAGCACCTTGGGCATATCCCCAAAATACATGTTTTTGCAACAAGATACACACCATAATGTTCAAGAACACAGTACCCATAACGACCAAGTAGTGAAACTTCCCACACGGCCGTCAGTAGTAGCGGGGAGAAATGTTCTCCGTTCACACGTCAAAATGCCACAAGAAATGAACAAACTACTGGTACGTGGAACAGTGAGGGTGAATCCCACAAACAAGGTTGAGGAATAAGGGCCAGGCACAGCACAAACTGCTCGATTCCATTCCACATAAAGTTCAAAAACAGAGGTCGCAACCTCTGGTGTAGAAGTCGGGAGAGGGAGAACCTCCAGAGAGAAGAGTGTAGTCAGTAGAAGGAAGCACAGGGGTCCTAGGAAATACTCTCTCTTGCTCTAAGTGGCAATTACGCAAGTGTGCTTATGATAACGCATGGGTATTTATCGGTTGTGTACGGAATATGTACACAGCGCTTCCATTTTAAGACTTCAACGTGTGTAAAGCCCTCGACACAGTGATTGACACGCGTCAGGACCGAATATTAGCCATAGTGAGTAAAATGATGGAAGCTGGACAGTACGCATTTGTAGTATTTCAGAGCATCTGTTAAGTCCCTTATTAATACCCTGGAGCCAAGGCTGGAGTAGAGAAAATGTGCGGTGAGAGGGATCCAGGGTAAAGTCTGTTCTAGCAATCATGCCATTTGGAACAGCAGGGGAAGTACCCATTCCCATTGCCTCTGTCCCCAAGGCTATAGTGGCCCTTCTGTCACTGCACCACACGTAGAGGGGAAATCGTGCCTTGGGTGGTTAATACCAAGTCCTTTGCGACACACACACCGTCACGCTAGACCTCTTCCTTTTCCCTGCTTCACGTCAGTTAACATGTACCACTATGCGTGATTGAGATGCACTTAATCCTAAACATTAAAAGGAGTCCCATTCCCACGAACGTGCTGCTTTTCGACAAAGGGATTTCCACCCTCTCACCTGCTGGGCATTAGGTTTCGTCCCTCGGATCTGTGCCTAGTATCAGGATTCCCGAGGTCCTGCGCTCGCCGGACCTGCAGGGGGTCTGCAGTCCATCTGCAGAACTCAGGGGAGACCTCCCCGTTGCAGAGGTCATGGCGAGCGTGCCCCATAGACGGCCTCCGCTCACAGCTGCTTCGTGGGCAGCAAACCCAGGCTTACTCCCCCACTCCCCGGTAACACTCCCACCCTTACACGGGGAGGCTGCACAGGCCAGCTGGCGCTCCCGCCCCGCTTCGCCGACCACCTTCCTCACTCGGGGGACACAGTCGAGCCACGTCTCTAATTGGTCTGTCCCTCTCAGCTCTAAGTAGAGTGTCCCTCGGAGCAGCAGGCTCAGCTCCCTGGGCAGCACTCCCCCCGCCTATCGTCACCCCCACCCCACTCCATCAAACAGCAGGGCTCCCCCCCACCCCGCCTCCCCCGTGAAGGGCCACATCCCCTGCTCTGTGCCTTGGAAGGCCACTAATTGTTTTCCAATTAATACCCAGCAGTTGGGACAGTAGAGAGGGGTCTCCGGCATAGTGTCGCTGCACTGCTTCACCTTGACGCAGACAGGCTGGGCAACCGGCCGAGCTAGGAGGAGGACAGGATGGAGGGTGCTAGCCCAGCGCCCCAGCTCACCAGGCCCGAGGCGAACAGCGAGCGGCCGCAGCAAGGGAGGGCGAGGCCACCTGCATCTGCGTCCCCTCTGCCAAGACCCAGGACCCATCCCTTCTGAGGCGGGAACGGGCAGGAAAGTGCAGAAGAAGGGAAGAGCTCCCGGGATGCAGCAAAGTGTTTCTCGCCTAGAGAGTTAGGGCTCTGGGGGGGGGGGGGGGGGGGGGGGGGGGGGGGGGGGGGGGGGGGGACGACACTGAGGACCTGAGGGACTAGCAGGCCCACCCTGGTGGGGACGCAGAGCCAGTTGGGGCCACCCCGGCCGGCTGGATGGTCACAGCACACCAGCCGCAGCGAGGGGACCCAGGCGACAAGCAGAACAGAGGGACCCACTGCCCTTTAGGTCCCGAAACCTGGAATCCCCACCAGCCACTGCCCTGCAATCACGCTCGCCAGACCCGCTGAACCCAAGCCAGGTGGCCTCGCAGCACCAGCCACCACCCTCGATGGCAGCAGGAGCGGTCCTCGGCCCACCACGGCCAACGCACAGCGCCTCCAGACTTTCTCATCTTTGTCCATCTGACTGATGAGAATGAGCAGCTCGGTGAAGTTTTAATTTGCATTTGTCTAATTATAAAGGAGGGTGCCCATCTTTTCATGAGCTTTTCCTTTCCTCAGAGCTCTCGATCCAGGCCATTGACGGGTTTTCCGAGGGCTACTGGTCTGTTCCCAAACAATCTGTACAGGCCACTTAGAGAGTGTCCGATCATAAAGAATGGACTTCAGAACTACATATTTCTATGTCATTTGTCTTTTGACTTTGCTTTTGTCAAAGAATTTTCAATAGTTGAATTTTTATAACTGCTATATTTGTGACATGCTTAGCTAGGTCTTCTCCTAACCAGAATTATTTTTAAAGACTCCCTTGGTTTTCTAGTCCTTTATGGCTTTTTTTTTTTTTTTTTTTTTGGCACTGAAAACTCTTATCCATTTGGTCTAGTACGTTAGGTATGCACATTTTTGCGATTTTTTTTTTCTGGATGGCTCAATACCATGTACTGAATATGTACTGGACATTCTTTTCATGGCTTTGAAAGGCCTTTATGAGAACTTACATCCCCATATGCATGTAGGTCGATATTTAGAACCAATCAATGGCCTATTTATGTGGTAGTATAAAACTACTTTAACTTGTATAGTTTTATGTTCAGGAGTAGAAATGTTCCTAGCTATTCTTGTTTTAATTATTCTACATGAACCGCAGAATCAGCTTGCTAATGAGAAAAAGTCCTGTTGGGGGCTTAAATGGACACTAAATTCACAGCTTAACTTGTAGAACCCAATCCCAGAGAACATTACATCTTTCCCTCCCGACCCCTTTGCTCACATCTTTGTCCTTCAGGAGATGGTTTTCTTCAACTGGATCTTGCAGGTTTCTTTCCATTCTTACAAACTTACCTATTGTTACTATGCTAGATTCTCTGGCATTGTACCCTATCCAGTTATAATCTATAGGAAAGTATTGCTCTTTATGGATTTTATTATAGCCAGCCACATTTCTAAATTCTCCTCTTCAAATAATTCTTTGGGGTTTTCCAAAGGAACAGGTTCATACTCTCACACACATTACCTATTGCCTCTAGAATCATGTTCAAAAATTCATGATGGTAGACACTCTCTCAACATGCCTCCGTTACTAAGATCTTAATATAAATTAAGTTTCCACTTTCAAAACATTTGTAAATGCCTAGAATAAACCTCACATGGCCTTTTTTTATTAGGATTTTAAAATGCTACTAAGTTGTTCGCTAATTTAGGGTGTCTGTACCAGTTTTTATAAATGAAATTGGCCTACGGGTTTTATTATGCTCAGTCTTTATTATACTTATCAATTCTATGATTAGTTCATAAAAGAATTTGGAAGCTTGCCTTACACGCTCTAGAACTGCACTGTCCAACACAGTAGCCAACAGCAACATGTGGCTACTTAATTAAAATGAGATAAAATTAAAATCCAGTCCCAAGAACCAGCTGCACTCAAGTGCTCTGTGGCCACATGCGCCTCCGGCCACACTGGGCAGCACCGAGTGTTTCCATCACAGAAAAGTGCTCATGGACAGCAGTGCTCCAGAAAAACAGGCAATCAAGTCATTCGTTCTCTTATGACAGGCTTTCAAGGAATAGGTCTTAAAGTTTTGGGAATTGGTGTTTCAGATTTTCTACTTTTTCTGGAATTCATGGAGATAATTTACAGATTCTTAGGAAGTTATCTGAGTCAATAAAGCATGGAAAACTTTGAGGAAACTTTGAAGTGCTCTTCTTTCAGGTGAAGAGCACTTCAACAATCACTTCTTCCGAGGACTATGTACTACCTGCCTGTCTGGTCAGATCAGGGGATGGGCAACAATAGCCCCCCGTTATTCAACCAAACACTAACCTAAAGTTTCTCATAAACGTGACTGAAGTCTACAATCCGTGTACTTTAAGGAAGACTTTCCTGCATAACCTGAGTGAACAGGGCTCAATCAGCGGAAAGGCCTCAAGAGCAGGAGAGGGGCTTCCTGGAAGAAGCTCTGTTCTCACTGCAGTTGGGGCTCATCCAGGGGCTCAGCCCGTGGACTCAGGACTTCCCCAGTCAGGCCCCACAATCCTGGATGCCACCAGATCTCTCCACTAGAATCCTGACTGATGGATTACTTACTGGTTTTTTTGGTTTTATTTTTTCCAAAGGCACTGCTTCCATTTACTTTTTAGTCTGATTGTTTTCCAGTTTCCCAAATCATTCATGCATTTTTTTTGTAACTCCTTCACTGTGGTTCCCATATTTTTTTTTAAATGGGAGATTTATCCACTATTCTCATTGACTATAAATTAAGATTAATACTTCCCTGAGCACTGCCTTAATATTTCACAACTCCTACCGGAGTTCTAACATGGATATTTCCTAGGTGTTCTGCAATTTAAGCTTTTTTCTGAGCTAATGTCGGAGTGGTTTTAAGCGATTGAATCAATTTCATGGGGAGGGATTTCCTTAGTTTTTTTCACCATCTTTTCATGACTTACTAGAAAATGTTCTCTTGGAATGTGTTATTTTGTTTGTGGATTAGTGGATGGTCAGATTTTGTGACTACCCCCTGGGAACTCGAATGAAAAAAGCACTGTTTTCAGGCTACTGAAATTTTACTCTTGAGTTTGAAAGCTTGTGTGTACTTACCTTTTGTCCACTTGATCATGATTTAAAATATTTAAAATTCATTAGTATCTATTTTCTATGGTTTCTCATTTATGAATGACCACTATGATTCACATCCTTGAGTATTAAGAGCACTTTAGCTTTTGTTCAATGCCTTTGGCTTTGAGTTCAACCGTATTGGATATTCTGTTTGAATTTGCCTACTCTAATAGTCCTTTACTTGCACCTTCAAGCTTTCTGAATCGCTTTTAGAATGTGGTCTTGCAATTTAATCTGACCCTATTCTTTTGAATAAGTTTGACCTATTTATACCTGGCATAATTTGAGTTTTTATTCTATATTCTAGATCAATATAGAATGCTTGCTTCTGCAGCACCTATTAAAGTCCGTGGGTTTTCCTCTACATGTAGTCGGGTTTTGTTTTGGATTTCATAGCATTTCAAATGCTGGCAATTTTTGTTCTAGTGGTTCCCTTTATAACTGCCTTATGTAATACCCTTAGCTATTAGATAATCTAAATTATGAATAATGATGTAATTTCCTCTCACCCCTTTAATTACCCTCTTCCACACCGGATTTTAGTTTATTGCATGTGTTTTCTTGAATATACTTATCTTATTTGATATTTTATATTCCAGCTTTTAATCTCCAGCTACAAAATGAAATCAGTATATAAATCTATACCTCCCGTATTCTTCTTGTCCTATTCTATATTCATACACAGTCCTATTGCTTTTGAATTGTCAGATCACATTACATTTACAATCTCCTGGTCCCTTGTCAGTTAAATCCTAAGTGTACTGTTAAATTACTCTTGCCCTTCTCTTTGCTATATATTTTCTTGTCATCTTAGTTGGTTAAAGTTCACCCACCAGATATGTGAAGGGCTCACAAAAACATGTTTTCTTAACCTGTAAGGACTCAAAAGCACAAGACAATATTGTTGCCTTTGTAATAGTTTGTAGAGAGGCAGTTTTTTGGGTGTGATTTTAAATTTGCCAGGCACTACTCTGCTGTCATTGTATGTAGTTCCGGAGAAATCAGATTGTTGGCCTCAGTTGCCGTAAGCAATTCATCTCTGCATGCATTCAAAGATCTAGGGCTTTCTTCAGAGATCCCACTTACATGTATTTTGGATCTCCTTTTTAATTCCATGTTAGACGATTAGGGAGAGAGAATGATGCTTTTTCAATTAACTTTCCTTATTCCTATGCTTGGTACCCTCCCCCCTTTCCAAGGCTTCATCAGTGTCCTTAACTCTATTCTCCTTGTTCCCTTTTAAATTTTACTATTATTGATGGGGTTACAGTACTGGTTTCCTTCTATTCCATTCCTGTTCATCATGCTTCCATTTTATCTCTTCCCTGAGCTCTTGCATCTTCTGTGTTGTATTTATAGAAACGATTTCACTGTATTTTAAAATTGAGAATGTTCATTTCCTCCATTCACATGCTTTGCCAGGATCGATTCTTTATATTCCAGTTGGTTTAACCTAACCCTTTATTTTCTTGTATTGTGGTACAGACCCTGTGAGGGTTCCTCTTCTATCTACGTATCTTTAGGGCATCCTCTTGAACCTGGGCCATGTTCCAGGATACCTGGACTGTTTTATGATCCTTGAGTTGGGGCCATACCATTAATCCACTGTTCTCACCAAGTCAGTTGAGACAAGCTGCTGTAGAGTCTTCAGTGAACTCCCACTCCTGCCTCGCATACCACCAAGACCAGCCATCTCCACATAGGAGTTTCTCATTAATCCCCACTTTCTCCAGTTCTGGAAACAAACTAGGCCGATGAAACAAAAGCTTTAGAACCAAAGCTCATCCTACTGGTCCGTAAGCTCTATTTACCATTATTGAAGAGGAAGAATTTTTACCTTGAAGCACACTCTTAACTTTACAAGGTACCCTCTACTGACAAGTCCTCCCTCCTTCTGTGGATGCCCCTGCTTGATTTCCTCAGCTTTTAGAAGCCATTTCACTTACCTTGTGATCTGATGTTTTTAATGTTTCCTAGCTTTCCAAACATATAATTTATATTTTGATTCTCCTTCCCTCCTCTGCTTTTACAGCAGTTCCGAGAGAAAAGTCAACATTCTGCTACCAACTTCAAACTGAAAATCTCTTTAACGACTTCAAATGCACTGGCTCAGCACCCAAAGAATTTTGGGTGAGGGGGAAACCCACACACTTCCAAGACAAAGTGTCCTAGGAAGGCAATCTTTTTTAGTGTTAATCTATTTGGGAGTTATCAGATCATATGGATTGTGTAAATTCAGACAGATTGCTAATGTGTCCATCTTTAGGGGTATACATTCTTTTCCCACCTGGAGCTTATGTATCCCATCATTTCTTTGTTTGGGTAATGAGCCCGATTTCTATGCAAATCTTCAATCCTACCTCTCCACTTCCTACCCTCTCCTTTACATATATGGACGTTAAGACCCTATCTAAGCTGTCACTTAAAGGTCAAGAACTAGGCAAAAGTTTCTGATCCTACACGGTACAATTAAGAAATCGAAGATTTCTTAGGTTAACCAACCGAAGAGGCTCCGTAGAGCAGCTCAACAGTAATGATCTCCCCTAATCATGCACAGCTGGCAAGTGCTTTGGCATTCACCACCACCCCCACCCCCCACCCCCACGGATGAAACCCTGGAATCTGCTCTCAGACAAGTGAGAAATCTGTACAGAGAAAGCTTCTAGCTCAGGTCTTTGAACTAGGAAAACAGGATGGTTTGACTCTAGATCTCCACTATTAAAAAGTTGCCTCGTGTGCACAACCAGCTACACCCAGGAGTGAAAGATGGTTTTCTACACCAGTGTAAAGAAGTGCACATTTGGTCAGCAGTGTGCATCCTCATGGGTCTTCTCCTTGTCCACATAGCCACTCCTCCCCCCCATATTTAAGACCACTCTTTGGGGTAGGGGACACCTTAGGGAAAGGTGCTTTAGAGAACATTCAGGCAGAAAACGCTGTCAGCCACACAGGTGGTGAGGAAAAGTAGTCTGGTTGGAGAGAGTGGTCCAGGTTTGAAACTATCAGATGTAAGGGCAAAACAAAGGTTTTGAGTGTGCAAACATGTAGGACATTTACTGCATAGGTACTTACACACACACATACATACACACACACACACATCTTATTCTAGATAATTCAGCAAAACAAAAGAGGATTCAAGAATATATTCCCAATTTCTAATAATGGCAGGCAAAATTCAGAAGACTAAAGTGCTAGATAAAGACATTCTTTTTCTTTAAAGATTTTTGAAAGCAGCAAGACAAACACAAAGACAAAGTAAAAGTAAAATGAAAAACCAAAGAGATATGAGAGGCATGGAGTTTGCTTTGTCCCCAAGCGTGTCGACAATTCTGGCCAACTTGAACTTTTTTAGTGGTCTCCAAGGGCAAGAGAAAGAATCAACACCAAGGGCTTGCACAGTTAGAGAAAAACAGAAGCCGCTCCCCACAATGAGGATCCTAATGGCTTACACCCCTAAGGTAAGGGTAAACCTGAAGTAGATCAGCACTCCCAGGCTTGCTGTGTGGGTTCACATCCCTGAAGCCCACGCACTCTTAAGCCCTGAACTTGGATTAAGACGACCCTAATTCAGCAGTCTACTCCCCTGCCAGCCCCTTGCAAACACACACAAATCTTCCCTGGAGGGGAAGAGAGATTCATTTTACATATGAACTCATTCCTAGGACTTTATTTACGGTGAGAATACAGCCTAATAAGGCACATGGAGAAATAGACTGTAAGAACCAGAAAGAACATCAGAAAGTTACCTCCACAACCTCATATTGACACAGATTATACAATTACCATGCTTGTCGCTGCTTGATTAAAACTTGAAAGTAAGTGCTCTGAGAACAGGAAACTGAAGTTGACAAGTTACATTAAAAATTTCAAATATGGGGATCCCTGAGTGGCACAGCGGTTTGGCACCTGCCTTTGGCCCAGGGCGCCATCCTGGAAACCCGGGATTGAATCCCACGTCGGGCTCCCGGTGGGAGCCTGCTTCTCCCTCTGCCTGTGTCTCTGCCTCTCTCTCTCTCTCTCTCTCTCTCTCTCTCTCTCTCTGTGACTATCATAAATAAATTTAAAAATTTTTTTTTTTAAATTTCAAATATGGGATGCCTGGGTGGCTCAGCAATTGAGCGTCTGCCTTCAGCCCAGGGCATGATCCTGGAGACCTGGGATCGAGTCCCACGTCGGGTTCCCTGCATGGAGCCTGCTTCTCCCTCTGCCTGTGTCTCTGCCTCTCTCTCTCTGTGTGTGTCTCTCATGAATAAATAAAGTCTTAAACAAATTTAAAAAAAAATAAAAATTTAAAAAAGAAATTTCATATATTCAAAAAAGAACCAGGTAGAAATTCTGGAATTGAAATTAAGACAAATGGATGTTTAAGAAAGACAAATCTATAAACCAAAATACCAGAATGCAGCAGAGTGGTTAAAAACAGAAAATACGAGAAATACAGTGAGGCTATGTAACTTACATTTAATTATATATAGAGAGGCAATAGAGCACAACATAGGAAAGCACAATGGTTAAAAACTGTTTAAGAAATCTACACTCAGCATGGGACTCAGATTTACAATCCCAAGATCAAGAGTCACATGTTCTACTGACTGAACCAGGCAAGGTACCCCCCCAAGAACTTTCTAGAAGCAAAGACACCAATCTTTTAAGATAAGATCTAGAACAAGAAACCCACACCTAGATACACTGTTGTGTAACTGTAGAAAACATGATAAGGGGAAACAAAAAACCCTGAAGATCCAGACCCCCTGCCCACAAGAAAACCTACATTCACCTTTTGAACAATTTTGAAGAAAATTTTTAAGAGAACAATGAAATTGAGGATGATTTAGTAGCAATTGCCAACTTAAATTTTATACTGAAAATTCCCAATGAGGGAAAGGTCAAGAGATGAAAAGGAGAATGGGAGATGTCACCATCAATCTACTAAATTGACAAATGCTAGAAATTCCAACAATGCCAAGTGTCAGCAAACATACTGAACTCAAGTTCCCAAGTCTTTTACTAGGGTAAATCAATACCGCCCTGAGAGTGCTATTTACTAGGAAACTTGAAGATACACGTTCATTACCACCCTGCAGTCCCACACAGGCGTTTGACACCAAAGATTTCTTTGCCCTTTGTAGAAATTTTGTCTTTGTCCTTACTTCTAGGCACAATGTTTCTTTTTTTTTTTCCTCTAATTTCCCAGTATTAAGACTAATCTTTGTTATGCTAACTAGGTAACTAGGGGACTCCCAGTGGGCCTCTAATAACTTCTAGATGGGAGCTGGTCACCAGAAAGACAAGCACACCAGTAGAGAGTTGGGATGTTCAGCCCCTTGACCTCTAGGGTTGAGGTGGGCTGGAGATGGAGTTTGATAGTTTAATCATACCTTTGTAATGAGACCCCAAGAAAAACCCTATAGACGGAGGCACAGTGGACCTTTCTGGTCAGTGAACACACTGACGTGCTGGAAGGGTGATAGACCCAGAGCCCACAAGAGGGCTTGGAAGTGCTGTATGCCCCACCCCCACACCTCTCTCCAAGCTCTTTCCAATCTGTACAATCTATACAAAAACTGTAAATATAGTGCTTTGCGAGAGTTCTGAGAGCCCTAGCAAGTTAACAAATCTGAGAGCGTTGTAAACACTCCTAAATTTACAGCCAGTCAGAAGTACAAGTGGCCTCACGACTTGCAACTGGCATGTGGAGCAGGTTCAGTTTTGCCAAGGACCAAGCCACTTGTGGATCAGATGCTAACTCAGTCAGCAGAGAAAGCATTTTGACATGTCTGGCCAGCTGGGCAAAAGGGCAAGTAGTCCCTAAGATGTGCAGCTGGCCCCTGAAGTAAGGGTAGTCTTATGAAGGACTTGCCTTTCACCTGTGGGGTCTGCACTAGCTCTCAATACTGTCTTACAACTAAGCTTGACTTGACATCTAGTTGGATTCAGAAAATTGAGATCAGAACATGCCTATGTACCAGGGAATCTGTGTAAGTGTTCACAGCACTGTTTAGAGGGTCCCCACCCGAGAAGGGACTCCTCTCTCCACAGTATAATTGATAGCTCTAATTCCTACCCCCTCCACAGCCCATCTATCACACATGAAAAGGATGAATACTGAAGACCAGATGTTGAACAGGCCAGGTACAGAATACATAGGTTTTTCATAAAACTTCAATAACAGGAAAAACTAAGTTAACTGTTTTTTGTGGTGTGCACAGAGATAGTACAACTACAGGAAAGCAAATGATTACCCTACAAGTCAGTATGGTTTCTTCCTTTACAGAGAAGGACAGTGTTGTGATGGCCAGAGGGCACAATATTTCTAGTACCCCAAAATCTGCTTATTTGTTGATCTGGGTAGTGGTCTTCACTTAATTAAAGTGTAATTCAGGTTTTGTGCACCTTTCTGAGTGTTTGCTATATTCCACAATTTAAGGGTTTTAGGAACTAGAATAGTGATTATGAAAGAAAGCTATGAAGCCCATAGGCAAGTTTATATAATTAATGTAGCAGTGAACTATTAATTCAATGAGAGATTCCACTGAAAAGTAGAAATTTAAGATAAATTCAGAACTTAGTTAAAAATGAATGAAGTAAAAAGAGGCTTTACAGCATGGTTAAATCCACAAAAGGACACAAGTAGTTTCTTAGCATGCCTCAAATGTATATCTAGATGATTTGTTACGGTACCTTGGTACCTTGCAGCGCGGGACCATTTGGGGTACACTAGGCTTACGTTTGTGCAGTCATCAGGGTTCTTTGAAAATACTTCAAGTTTACTTTTTCTTCTCCATGAAATTCTCAGAGGTCTATAAGGCCTCATTTTATTTGCATAGTCTACAAAGACCAAACTCTAAGAGAGAAGACCGATCCTAAGCAGTATGCAGGAGCATCAGAACATGAAAATCCACAGCTCTTGAAGACCCTGGCATGAAGGGAATTCCCCACAAATGGGCAAGGACCCATGCTTTTATAGGAGGAATGCCTCCCTCCCCCCCCCCCCCCAAAAAAAAGCCAATGGATCCCACCTGGTCTGCTCTAATCCTCAAAAGCAAAGCTGCTTTCTAGGTAAAGTTGAAGAGACTAGTATCACTGCTAAAATGTCAAAGATGGAAGTATGCTGATTCCTATTAATTTCAACTCAAATTGTTGATAGGACTAATAAGTCTGATGGGTTTTAAAGAATGTTGGTGGAACTCTCAAAAGTTTAACTAGAAATAGATTGAAAAGTTAAACGTGAGATCTGAAACCATGAAATTCCTAGAGGTAAACAAAGGGGGAAAACTCTTTGACATTGGTCTTGGTGAGGATTTCTTTGGATAGGACAATAAAGACACAGCCAACAAAAGCAAAAACAACCAGGACTACATCAAACTAAACCTTCTGCACAAAGGAAACCATCCACAAGATTAAAGACAACATCTGGCATGGGAGAAAACAGGTGCAAGCCATATATCTAATAGAAGTTTAAGATCTAAAATATAAGGAACTTCTAATAGCAAAATAATAATAATAATAATAATAATTAATAATACACACACACACACACACACACACACACACAAATAAAAAGGGGCAAATTGGGGCACCCAAGTGGCTCAGTTGGTTAAGTGTGTGTGACTCTTGATTTCAGCTCAGGTCATGATCTCAGGGTCCTACCTCTGAGCCCCACATCAGGCACCCTACTCTGCGGGGTGTCTTCTTCCCCCATCCCCCAATCATGCTCTTGTTCTCAATCTTAAAAAAAAAAAAAAAGGCATAGGGTGGAGTGGACAAAGAACTGGAATATTTTTTCCACAGGAAGTATATGCATGGCCAACAAATTCATGTGGTGTTCATCACTGATCAGGGAAATGCAAATCAACTACCAGGAAATATTACCTCACACCTGTTAGGATGGCTTTTATTTATTAAGATAACGAGACAAGTGTTAGCAGAGATATGAAAGGAGCTCTTGTGCACTGTTGGTGGGAATATAAGTTGATACAGTCACTCAAGAACGGTATATAGAGATTCTTCAAAAGGTTAGAGACAAAACTATAGGATCCAACACTCCCACTTCTGGGTATGTGTCTAGAAGAAACAGAGGAGTATCTCAGAGGTACCTGCTTTCCCATCTTCTTTGCAGTGTTATTCACAATAGATAAGATCCAGACACAACCTAAGTGTCCATAAATAGATGAAGGAGGATGTGGTATATTCCCTACAATGGAATATCTAGCATTCAGCCATGAGAAACCAGGAAATCTAGCTGTTTGTAACATGGATGAAGCTGGAAGACATCATGCTACATTTAAGCCAGACAGAAAGACACTGTGTAATCGCATTTACATGTGGAATCTTGAAATAGCCAAACTCAGACACAGAATGGTTGTTACCAGGGCCTCAGAGAAATAGGAAGATGTCAATCAAAGGGTACAAACCTTTGGCATAAGTCCTGGGGATATAATGTACCACAGGATTCCTATGGCTACCAATGCTGTATTACATAGTTGAAGTTTGCTCACAGTGTAGGTCTTAGCCTTCCCACAAATAAAAGGTAATCATGTGGGGATCCCTGGGTGGCGCAGCGGTTTGGCGCCTGCCTTTGGCCCAGGGCGCGATCCTGGAGACCCGGGATCGGGTCCCACATCGGGCTCCCGGTGCATGGAGCCTGCTTCTCCCTCTGCCTGTGTCTCTGGCGCTCTCTCTCTCTCTCTGTGACTATCATAAATAAATAAAAATTAAAAAAAAAAAAAGGTAATCATGTGAGGGGACGGAGGTGTTAATGGACTTGACTGTGGTGATTGTTCTATAATATATACATCAAATCACATTATAGACTTTAAATACATTCAATTGTGTTAATTATGTCCAATAAAGCTGGCGGAGGGGGAATGCTGGTGCAGTCGCTAGTTGTGGCTGCTAATGTGGCTAGTTGTGGTTTAGGTTAACACAAACCTCCCTGGATACATCTGTGATTTACAATGTATTTACCCAGATATCAAAAAATGGCCAGTGCATCTCTTCGGTTTTAATACCTGGAAGACGCAAGCAGTTTGTCATTTGGTCCTGTGTGAAAGCTAGAGCCTTCTCCTTTGTAATGCCATCTGATCTACAGGGACGGAGCCATCTCCTCATCCCTCAGGACCTCACTAACCCACTACATTGGCAAACCATGTGCATGGATCCCTGAAATAAGCAGTAAGTACCTTCTACATTTTAGTAAGGCCAATATGCTAAGTTTTAACAAAAGGAAGGATCAGTCATTTCAGAGGGGACCAGTCAGAAAGAGCCTAGGAAGTCATCTGTGCCTTGCATAAGTTGTCCTAGAAGTTCCCCACTGCAGAGGAGATTCTTAATCAGAGTCAGGAGGACTCTGTTGTCAATTATCCTTCTCTGACCAGCCGAGTTCTTGCTAAAGAGACTATTAAAGTAGAAGCCCATAGTGACCAAGACAGGACAGGTATGGGCTCGATGGCAAAGACTTCACTCACCAAGTCTAACTTGGTCACTCAATGCCCAACACTCAGGTGGAAACTGGCACTGTCCTTGATCATCAATGTGGTAGCAACTGGCTTTCAAGAAACAGACACATTAGGAATTTGTTTCCCTGATCATATAACTGCACACCCCATCTTTGGTAGATGCCCCTTATGCACTATTACAGCATCCTACTTAATGCCTCTGATCGAGGGATACATTTCCCTTGAAAGTGGGGCAACAATCTGATGCCATGGAAGGAACCAGCCAAATCTCCTAAATTTTAATGTATGAAAGGCTCTCACAATGATGCATGTTCTCTTGTGGCTCCTGTAGGAATTTTTAAGCTTCTCATTTTTGTATAAAATATAATAAGATTTTAAGATATTAAATGTTACATTTAAGATCCATTTTTGTATTATCTTTGATTTGTAATATAAAAAGACATTTTCATATTTAAGTGACATGCTATTTAATTTCCTTTAGGTACATATGAATACATACCTGCCTTAGAAGTCTTACAAGTTGACAGATAATGTTTGATTTGGCATCCACGTGTCGCTTTCTGTAAACATCACCTTGGTTTAATCATGATAAAATTTCTCTTTTAATACAGAGAATGCTTAATATGCTATGTAAGAGTCTTAATTAACTCAATGCCACTTAAAATTTTGGTGAGATCATATTGAGGTAGGTTTGCTGAATTGTCATTAACTTCTATTTCAGTATCAAACTTCATTACAGTTCTTATGCTTTTTAAATAGTCTATTAGGTGTATGAATTAACTAATTCCTACTTGCAAGTTATTTAAAACTATATATTGGCCAGAACTATGAAACAGGGTGTCTGAGCATATTGATTCGATTGCCATTAGCCACAGATTATGCTCCATATATACACACTCAGAAAGGTACCAAAACTGTTCTACTTCCAAAAAGGAAAACTAGAAAGGGATAAATATTTTGATCCTTAAAAGATAGTAACGGGATTTAGGTTAACACAAACCTCCCTGGATACATCTGTGAGCCAGATGGAACATGTCCTGGTGTGATCACTGGAGACTCCGCCACCGTACCGGCTGAGACACAGGCTGAACGGCTCTTACTGGAGGTCGTTAAGCTCTGACCGGTGAGCACGCACAACTCCAGGCTATCCCATGACAACCAAGGCATGGGGGTGGTTTACGCTGGTTTACACTACTTGTTTATACTTAACCTGGATTCAGTCCAAAAAAAATATTTAAAACCACTTCAGAGCGGGGCGGGGGGGTGTTAGGACCCTTAGTAGTTCAAAAGTAAATGAGGCAATGGAGAATAAGGAAAAAATAAGGTTAAATAATTCAATATTCCTGAAATTTTAATACCGAAGAATCCTTTACTAGGAAAGTACAGTTAAATTATCTCAGTAAAGCTGGAGAACACAACGATTGGCCGGATGTCCTACAGAGACAGCCACTAAGCCACTTTGGAATAGTCAAGCCACTAGGAATCAAAGGAGGAGATTGGCTGGTGTGATTAACTCTGTAGGACATCGGAGGCAAACATTTTAGGAGGTGTTTTGAAGACTGAAGGTCCTGTGACCATGTTCCCCTCTCCTCCAATCTCGGTTGAGGAACCAAGCCAGGCTACAGTGACCCCTCAGCACCAAAGAGCACATTCTGATTGAAGGACATTTGCCTTAAGCTGCCCAACACCAAGTATGAGCAGAAGTGAGAAGTCCAAAGTCAGGAAAGTCTGACCAAAAACACGACTGTGGCTTCCTCTACTTTTCATTAGTTGAATATAATTCTCTTGAATATAATTCGTAGGTTTTCAGGATGATTTGAAAGTTATCTAGGGAAGTTGGTGGGGACAGGTGACCTGGGGACCCGACTCTTCTGCCATCTTGCCCTGCCTCCCAGCAATTCTACTTCTAGGTGTTTGTGATAAACACACGTGCTAGAGGAGGATGGACGAACATGCAGGTCTAAGAACATTCCGTATTGTAATAGCAAACAAGTTGACACACGGTACATCTGTCGGGTGAAATTAGAGCCACCTTGAATACCAAGGGTGACAAGCCTTGAAGGTGAGGAAGGAGAGAGGGCTGTCAAGGGCCGCTCTGACTCCCTCTGACTCCCACGGTGTCCGTCCCAGCTAACGAAGCCTGAGAGGTCTCGGAAAGCAAAACCCAGGCCCTCAAGAGAAGCTGGTAGAAGCGGCTATGGGAAGATAGCAGGCCCCCCTTTCTAAAAAAGGGCTTTCTCTTTCATTCATTCACCCTAGTTCATAGAATATGATGGTGTTTGCACCGTAGTTTTGTTCAGATTGCGGAATTTTGACGAGATCAGAGCAAGCTAGAGAAATAGCAGCACAACTGCAGGACCCGGGGAAACTGAGGCAGGTGACACTGAGACACAGGAAACGCATAGGACTTTGGGTGGCCTCCAATGGGGGGCCCCGGAGATCAGATCCTGCCACCAGCTCCCAGCTGACCAAGGGGCAGACGGGACCCGAGGGGAGACAGGAACAGTCTCCCCCAGGAATGTGGAAGAGGGAGCGGGGAGCACAGGCCCAGCCCTGAGTCACATTAGTGGCAAAGACACGGGGCAGGTGCACGGATGCTGCTAAGAAGCCAGGAAAGTCACTAACCGCCACTAGCCTTCCTCCCCTCCCCCCAAACCCTCTTTTTCAGTTTTCTTAATTATTCCGGTTTCCTTTCCCTACAGTTCCTGTGTTAAGATTTATGCTTTAGGAAGAACAGTGGATTTTATTTCCTACAAATAAAGTAACTAGTACAGTCAAAATTCCAGTCAAAATGTTCAATCGCTTGTTGCACTTTAGAAAAAAAAAAAAAAAAAGGCTACACACCACAACCGAATTCGAAAATTCACCTGGGAAAGCAGGTACAAGAATCACAGTACAATGTGGGAAAGAGAAAGTGGAGAATTAGCCTGGTAAGTATCGAATTATGAAGCCACAGCAAACAACTATATTATTGCTCTAAGTGTTCACCAATAGCTGAAAGTCTCAGAAACAGAGCCAACTGCATGTGATTATTGTAGAAGTATTTAAACAATTTTCAATCCATGGAAGGAGAAAGGTTAGCTCTCCTTCCACAACATACATAAGTTGAATCCAGAAGGAGGTAAGCTTTTCTTAAGAATGTAAATATAATCTGAGTCTGAGGAAAAACTAAATATTATACACTTTTAAGAATGAATTTATTTAAATTCAATTAGCCAACATACAGTACATTAGTTTCAGATGTAGAGTTCAGTTATTCCTCACTTGCATATATGAATCCGAATTTTCTATAACTGCAAAAAAAAAAGTTTAAAAACTGATCTACTTGGGAAAATACTCTGTACAGATACAACAAAAATTGCTTTAATATGCAAAAAGTTTGGGGTGCTTGGGTGGCCGAGTTGGGCATCTGACTCCTGGTTTCAGCTCGGGACATGGTCTCGGGGTCCTGGAATTGGCCCTGCATCAGGCTCTGCACTCAGTATGGAGTCTTTTTGTCCCTCCCCCTCTGCTCTAATCTTGAATAAAATCTTAAAAATATACAAAAAGCTAGAAATTAGAGAACAAATAGGAAAGGAAAATGGGAAAGGAATTTGAAGAGGCTCCTCCTGGTAGGAATACAGTGACCAGTGAGCCTAAGGAAAGATGCCCAGCTTTGTTGGAAATTGGGGAGGTGTGAAGTAAAGACACCAGTTAGATGGAACTTTTTACCCCTCATATTGGCAAAACCTTTAAAGTTAGAAAATATCAGATGGGAAATTCTGGAAATGGGAGAGAAGAGTTACTTACATGCCTTTTTATCAGGAATGTCCATTTAGAGCTTTTATGGATGGCAATTAAGCCATATTTAGTAACATGTTAAGTCATAGCACCTAATCTAGCAATTCTACTTAAATTTATTTATTTTTTCCATCTTCCTACCTTGATTGAAGCGTGAACTCTTCTCACTGCAGCCTTGCCACTGTTCTCTCTTTAAATCTCAGGCTGAATTCGTAGGTTTTCAGGATGATTTGAAAGTTATCTAGGGAAGTTGGTGGGGACAGGTGACCTGGGGACCCGACTCTTCTGCCATCTTGCCCTGCCTCCCAGCAATTCTACTTCTAGGTGTTTGTGATAAACACACGTGCTAGAGGAGGATGGACGAACATGCAGGTCTAAGAACATTCCGTATTGTAATAGCAAACAAGTTGACACACGGTACATCTGTTGGGTGAAATTAGAGCCACCTTGAATACCAAGGGTGACAAGCCTTGAAGGTGAGGAAGGAGAGAGGGCTGTCAAGGGCCGCTCTGACTCCCTCTGACTCCCACAGTGTCCGTCCCAGCTAACGAAGCCTGAGAGGTCTCGGAAAGCAAAACCCAGGCCCTCAAGAGAAGCTGGTAGAAGCGGCTATGGGAAGATAGCAGGCCTGAAAGCACGGTTAGTACAAGCTGGCAGGCGCCTGGTAGCACAGTGCAGACTAGGGGAGCAGTAATCTGGGCTCCATCAGGTTTGTGGGAAATCAATAAACCTGACAAAATGATCTTAAAGTTCAGATGAAGCACCCATCAGCACCCTCTAAGGGCTAGGACCATGAAAACAAGAGGGCTACTTGAGGGGGCAGATCAAGAACAGGGAGAAGGAAAGGCAAGGAGTTGCCACAAAGCCACACAAAGGTGGCCAGCACCTGGGTGAAGACACGGGGCCCTCCACGGGAGTTGGCTAGGGCTGCCAGAATAAGGACCCCACGCTAGGCAGCTGCACTCCAGAAATGGACTTCCCTGCAGTTCTGGAAGCTAGGAGTCCCAGGTCAAGGGTTGGTCAAGTTGGTTCCTTTGAAGGCCACAGTCCTTGGCTTACAGAGGCTGGCTTCGCCCTGTGTTTTCGTATGGTCCTCCGAGTGCGTCCGAGTCCTCGCTTTTCCTGGGACATCAGCCATATTGGTTTAGGCCCACATTTTACTGCGAGACCCCATCTTCAGATAGTCACATTCTGAGATAACAAGGTTAGGACTTCAATATGTAAATTCTGAGAGGAATAGAATTCTGCCCATAACCCACCTCTTCACAGTTCCAGATCACCTGCCTGGAAGGACCCTCGTCCCCTTCCCAGTACACTTTCCCTGCTACCTCAGCCATCCTACAGTCTTCCTAGATCCAGTTGCCTCAGGGATCCGCTTTCCCAGACCATATAATCCCAACCTAAATTGGGCTGTTACTTTCTCCTAGCTCTTACAGTTTGCAGAGTGCATGTTCTTCAGAGGACTTACCCCAACTTACATGGCCATATGATCGGGGTGGGGGGCTATTCTTCCTCTCATGCCCCCCACTAGATGGACCATGGAATTTTAACTCCCAATCACCCAACGGTAGCACTTCCTCTGATAATGGTTTGGCATCTGAGAATTTACCAGGTGCCACTCTGCTAAGCATTTCATTATATGAGTTTATTCCTCTAAAGATCTGATTTAGAGATCCTACAGATGCTGGAAAAGATCAGTGTGTTCACACTTATAAAGTAGTACAGCTGGAATTTTGGATGTTCAGTGGACATCCGCTGAACTGTAAGTAAGTGAACTTAATTGCCGATAAATAGAGGGAAAAAGTTATGGCTTATTCATATTATGGAACAGAGAGTCTTTGGAAAAAAGATTTATATGAAGTGACATGGAAAGAAATGTATTAAATGAAAGTACTCAGACTAGGATTCCCCACGTGTGCACGTGCACACACTTTGCTGAATGCACAAATAAGTGCTGGATAAATGCACCCTCAGGCTATTCTGGAGCACAGTGAAAGGAATTTAAAAGAAGACAGGTTAAAAAAAAAAAGAAAGAAAGAAAAAGTAGAGCAAAGAGTTCTTAAGAGTATTTTTCAACAGGCCTATTAAAATTTAAATATGCAACTCAACTATTTTGCTTGGTTTTTAGATTTTTAGTAATCATCCCAAACCAGTTTCCAGGATGGTTGACTTTACAGCTTTCTCCTCCCACCTTATACTGCAGTGACACAAGAAGAGGGACCACTCAGACATTCCAGAATGTTCTTACATCACCATTTAAGAACAGCTGAAAGCAGAAAATTGGATGTAAACACAAACCACAGGCCGAGAGCACGCCGTTGCACAATACTGCAAGGACACCATGAAGGTGTCGTGACTGGAGGGAGAGGAGGGTGCTCCAGTCCAGCTTGGAGGGTCACTCATCGAGGTGCCAGCAGGAGTGAGGAGCCAGACACCTCCCACCACACCCTTCCCTGCATGATGGCAGGAAGCACCACGCAGGAGGGCCTGGCGCAGAGACAAGGCCAGCATCCCGGGTGTCCGGCACTTCGGGAAGACAGGGACTCTGCTCTAGACTATCAACAGGGTAGCAGCACCTGATGGCCCATTCTTCCCCTCTCCTTCCACAGAGCGGCACATGCCACCTCCTTCCATGATCACATGGCAAAAATAAATAGAGCAGCCCCAAAAGGCACCTCTACTCAAAGATGAGCAAACAGCCAATGATCTTAAGATATTTGTAGAAGGCCAGCAAATGAAAGACCCCAAGTTCAATAGACAGCACTTATACCCAAGAAAACAGCTAATTGTGAGAGCAGGGATTCAACACATGGAGATCTTTGAGGGGTGCAAGCAGATTGCACCCACAAAAGTCAACAGATAATGGAAATTTAAGCTTCACTGCAGTGTAATATCCTGAAGCATATAGGCTGACTATGGGACACAACCACAGGAGGCAGACGAGGAGCTGTAATATCAACCCTCCAAATGTACCCGGTGGGGTGGGGCGGGGCGGGCTGGAAAGTAGGGAGGTTAAGAGGTGGTGCAGAAGTTGTGACATCCATTCACAAGGCCCACAGCAAGCTAGACAGCGGCACAACCGCAGGACCAGGAAAAACCGTGGCAGGTGACGCTGAGACACAGGAAACGCATAGGACTTTGGGTGGCCTCCCATGGGGGGCCCCGGAGATCAGATCCTGCCACCAGGTCCCAGGTGACCAAGGGGCAGATGGGACCCGAGGGGAGATGTGGACAG
Source organism: Vulpes lagopus (assembly GCF_018345385.1). Taxonomy (NCBI): domain Eukaryota; kingdom Metazoa; phylum Chordata; class Mammalia; order Carnivora; family Canidae; genus Vulpes; species Vulpes lagopus. The sequence continues at coordinate 26,800,270 of NC_054834.1, forward strand.
TCTCCCCCAGGAATGTGGAAGAGGGAGCGGGGAGCACAGGCCCAGCCCTGAGTCACGTTAGTGGCAAGGACACGGGGCAGGTACACGGATGCTGCTAAGAAGCCAGGAAAGTTGCCGCCACTAGCCTTCCTCTGCCGCCCCCCACCCTAATTTTATTCTAAGTTACTCTGGTTTCCTTCCCCTAAGTCCTCATGTCACTTATGCTTTCGAGGGGTTTGGGGAGGAGCTGGGGTGGGGGGTGTTCCTACAAATAAAGCACTACAGTCAGTCAGGTTCCAGCCGAAGGTCCAACAGGATTTTAGAACAAGCGGGTTCAGATGTTCACCTGGAAAATTAACGCACCAGAGCGCCAACAGTACAGGGTGGGGGGATGGGAAACAGGGTGACCGGCCTGTCAAGCAGCCACATGTGCCGCGAAGCTGCAGTAACTCAAGGAGGTCATCGGTCTGAAATGCACAATAGAAGGTCCAGAAACGAATGCCCTTGCAGGTGACTTTAGAAGTGACTGTTGGCCTAGGAACGTCTAGCACCCCACGCGCACTGCTTTTGAGACTTCGGGTGACAGTGTTTCCTCCAAGCACCATAGGCCGCCCCACTCCTGCCCTTTCTCAGAGCCAGCGACACCAGCTATAAGTTGTATTGTCCCCTGTAGGTGATAAGCAGCACCTCCTTCACTACGCTTTCGAGATGCTCGTCTTCCGGAGGGGCCCTGCTCCTGTTCCTCCCCATGGAGTTTGTGTCCCTCGGATCCACAGGCTTTCAAGGGCGGGCCTTTGGAGCTATTGTCTAATGGGTTCTACCCACATCTGAGCTCCAGGCCCACCCTGAGTGCCCCTGCGAGCTTGGAGGCTCAGAGGGCTGAGGTGCACCCGTCTCTTCCAGCCTCATTACTCAGGCTAGTGTCTACCTACGGTGGCATTGCAAGGTGGGTTCCTTTTCTTCCCCCCAGATCCACTCTTGCTTTCAACTCTTCTGCTCTGACTCCAGAGTAGAAGTTAGAACACAAATTTCTACCGGAGATGCTCATGGGGTCACTGAATCAGGCTTTACCTTTAATTCTATCAAGATGCTGGAGCTTCTCTCCACCCTGCTGATTAAAGCTGCTGGACGTCTTTGCTTGGTGCAGCTTCTGGGGACGGATACGATCTGTCGTCCACTCCTCTCCTAGTAGAAGTCACTTGGGTGTCTTTACAGGCTTCCTTACTCAGGTGACACACTGTCTGACCTCGCCCCAAGGGCCGGATTTTAGTAACTCCTGTGGGCTAAATCCGAAGTCTACCTGGCACGTCCCAACTTCAGTATTGGTGGTTCTGGCTTTTGCTCTTGTGTTGTCCCCTGGTTTTTAGTCCTAAGGCTGCCGCTGTGTGCAAACAGCTCATTTCGGACACAGATCCCTTGGGGCTTGCATTCAGGTGCCTCGCACAGCTACAGCTCGCCGAGGGGTCTACACCCAGGCTGAGCCCATGCCAGGATGGCCAGGCTTCCCGCTGGGCAGCAGTGTGGAGGCACTCGGGCCTCCTCCAGCCTCCGCTGCCTGGTCACACAGCTGCCCAGACCGCAGCTGCAGAGGCTTACCGAACCCGCCGTGGCAGCCTCGCATTCTGCATTCTTGTTTAAATTCCCGGCGAGGCTGCTGGTTGCCCCAAGCAGGAGCCCAGCCCAGGGTGGTGGGGAGCCCAGGCCCGACCGGGCTGCTGGTCAAGGCTGGCTCTTCCAGGAGGGGCAGCAAGGCTCAGGTGCACAGCCCATGGGACCCCTGGGCACGAGCACCACACGCTCCTGTTCTCAGACTTCAGTTTTCCTGAGTAAGAGCTCTGAAAATTCACTAAAAGCCTGCACACACACACGCGCACACAGTGTTCAGATGGTCATTTGGGGCAATTCCACCCAATTCCACTGTTGCTTTTCAGGGAAAGGCTTTCTTAACCTCCTCACTCTATAATGGAGTCTGAGTACCTACGATTTCAGCTCCGTTGATTGTAGAATTTTAAAAATCATCTAGCACTCAAAGTCCAAACAGCAATAGAAGTGGTTGAAGTGCTTAGAAAATGAAAAACTAGCTAATGTGTTAAATTCCAGTCATTAATTTTTTTGGCATTAGATTCTTATGTATTTAAACATTTATCATTTGAGGAACAGAAATGCTAACCTCCTGATTTAAGAGGTAAATATGAAGATAAAATCTTGTCAATCCAGTAAGAGGCAAGGAGGGGGAGGGAATTATATAGAATTTTAGATAGCATGCAATGGGATGACAGATACTGGGTGTGCTGTTTGATTAAAGTCTTAAAATTTAAGGATTCTGATTATGTTAATGAAACTACATGCCATCTATAGAGAAACTGAAGACAGAATGACCAGGAAAAAAAGGTCTCATTCATTTGGGGAATATAAAAAATAGTGAAAGGGAATAAAGGGGAAAGGAGAAAAAATAAGTGGGAAATATCAGAAAAGGAGACAGAACATGGAAGACTCTGAACCCTGGGAAACGAACTATGGGTGGTGGAAGGGGAGGAGGGCAGGGGATGGGGGGGAACGGGTGGAGGGCACTGAGGTGGGCACTTGACGGGATGAGCACTGGGTGTTATTCTGTACGTTGGCAAATTGAATACCAATAAAAAATAAATTTATTTTAAAAATAAAAAAATAAAGTCCCCCCCCCAAAAAAAAGAAAAGAAAACACACTAGGCAAATAAGAAAACTAGACCAAAGTGAGAATTCAAGTAGAATTCAAGACCAAAAGCTTTTAAAAGGGGATATTTCGTGATAGAAGGTGGCGTCTTATGCTAGAATATCTTATATTGATATTTTTCAGAAATAATCATGAAATTAACAAAAGCTATGCTGCTAGTTATGTAGTTAATTGACCAGTTTTTAAGTGGATATATCATGGACATGTTTAAGGTGTACGTGTTGACTTGCTGCATATGTTGTGGTGTGATTACTATGGTAGCGTTAGCTAACACCTCCATCACGTTAAATGTTGAGGTAACATTTAAAATCTAGTATCAACAATCAACTATGTAATAGTATATTTTCGGAAAACAGATTTAAACCCAAGATCTACAATTTACATACAGGCATATATCTAAACATGCCTGCACTTGTATACAACCAAGAATGCGTATCCATAAGAACAGACCTATTGGACCATGCAGCAGCCACAAAGTGTATCTCAGCTAATTCCAAAAAGCTGACATCATGTGTCCTATTCACTGGCTATAATACAATTGACTTGGAAGTCTGGGTAGACTTTCCATTGTCCCCCAAAAATAGTGCTTTAAAATCAAAATTATAATTTAAATTTAAAACGTGGTGAGTTACACACATTTGAGATGTATATATACAGAAAAATTTTTTAGTTGTGAATGCATTTAAAAACCATTCAAGTTTTTGAATTAAAAAGCTCAGTTTAAGAATGCATAGAACTAGTAATGAAGATAAAAGCCAATTATTAAAATGTAAATAAAGCTAGTGAATTCATGTATTAAGAGCAAAGGTTTGGGTTACTGGAAAAGAGCAATAAAAGAAAAAATCCATAGTAGGAATGGGGAAAGAGACAAAACTACAAAGAATATACATATAAGGGATCCCTGGGTGGTGCAGCGGTTTAGCGCCTGCCTTTGGCCCAGGGCGCGATCCTGGAGACCCGGGATCGAATCCCACGTCGGGCTCCCGGTGCATGGAGCCTGCTTCTCCCTCTGCCTGTGTCTCTGCGCCTCTCTCTCTCTCTCTCTCCCCCCCTCTCTCTGTGACTATCATAAATAAATAAAAATTTTTAAAAAAAAAGAATATACATATAAGTTTATACCAACAAGATGAATCTGGAAGAATTAGGCAATTGCTAAGAATAGGAGCTTTCAGAAGCAGGGAGAGAGGAATGAAGTATTAAAAGACTAACCCCATAGAAGAAATTGAGGAGTCTACAAAGATCCATTCTCCATAGAATACACTGGTCCCAGATGGTTTACAGGCAAGTTCTAGATAATGAATATCTCATTCCCAAAAGAAAATGATAGTCTCAGAATACAGAAAAATCTATTTTGTAATGTTAATGCAACAATTCAAATTCTAGACAAGAGCACAGGAAAGGTGTACATGAACCTTAGCACAAATATAAAAATGTAAATATCAAATTTATAGGTATATTGAAAATCTATATCTGCTAACCAAGCAGTATTCATCCTAAAGAACGTAAGAGTGGCTTAATTGGGGCGGGGGGGGGGGGTGTCAAATACTTTGCCTCATTAACAAAGCAAAAAGAACATTAAATAGCTATACTAAGAATAAAACTTAGATTCTTTTAAGTTAGCAAGTTAGCAATGTACAAGATCATTTGAGAGGCATTTTTAACAGTAAACTTGTGATGCTTAAAATAGTATCAAGTGTATTTGCAAGTCAGAAATGAAACAGGCCTTTGCTCATTCCTACCATTCAAACTCTCTAGCAATCTGACAACAGGCACTACTATATAGTAAAAATGGGAAGATCTAAAACTGGTCTGCAAAAAAAAAAAGAGAGAGAAAAGAAAATACAAAACAATTGACAATGAGTGTGGCCAGCTACACAGCAAAGAAAAAAAACATTTCTTTTCATAACTCATAGTAAATAAGATCTTTAACAAAAAGCTAAGAAATACTATGAAAAATGAAAGTGTAGGGACTCCTCTTACCAGGTATTACCTATTACTCTTAGCAATCATAGATTACTGGGGCCATAACAAGTAGATCAATGGAGCACAGAAACCCAGAAATATAAAAAGGTCACATTCAGATTTGTAAGAAAAAGCGTTCGATAAGCAGTATTGGCACAATCAGCTATCAATTTTTAAGCACTTATGCATTTTTAAATTCAAATTAACACATACTATATTAGTTTGAGGTAGAATTTAGTGATTCAGCAGTTGCATACAATACCCAGTACCATTGCTTCAAGTGCCTTCCCTAATGCCCATCCCCCAGTTACCCCAGCCCTCCCCACCTCTCCATCAGCAACCCTGTTTCAAGAGTTAAGACTCTCTTATGGTTTGTCTCCCTTTGATTCCATGTTATGCTAAGCAAAATAAGTCAGAGAAAAATACCATATGATTTCACTCATATGCAGAATTTAAGAAAACAGATGAACATAAGGAAAATATTTATTTCAGAGAGAGTGCATTATTGGGGGGCAGGCAACAGAGGGAAAGAATCTTGAAGCAGACTTCCTGCAAAGCCCCATAGGGCGCTCAACCCAGGACCCTGAGATCATGACCTGAGCCAAAACCAGGAGCAGGCCACTCAGCTGACTGAGCCACCTGGGTGCCCTCAGCTATCAGTTTAGATACAGCATTATCCAACCTGGATAAACTTGTTTATCCATATAAACAAGTTTAAAAAAAGATAGACTTAGGATTTGCGGTATAAAGAGTCAAAAATAGGGATGCCTGGGTGGCTCAGGAGTTGAGCATCTGCCTTCGGCTCAGGTCATGATTCCGGGATCGAGTCCCACCTCAGGATCCCCACAGGGAGCCTGCTTCTCCCTCTGCCTATGTCTCTCTGCTTCTCTATGTCTCTCTCATAAATAAATTTTTAAATAAAAATAGAATGGATGTATTTGGCTACCTGAGTTAACTCTAAGCCTGAACACATCACTAGAACCTTAGATACAGAGGAAAGACTTGGGACCTATCACTGACCATGAACTTGTCAGAGTGGTTTGAAGTCTAAAAGAATAAATCAAGAATAAAAGGCAAAGAAAGGAAAATGTTTATGTTCAAAGATTCATGTAAGATTTGTGTACAAGTTTTAATTGAACTTATGAGGAAATTGGAAGTGGGTGTATGAAGAGGGGAGCTTCGAGATCACTTCAAGGTTACAGAACACTTTAAGGCAATCTTTAAAGGGAGCTAGCCACATTTACATTCACAGGGGAAGATCTCTAAAATATATGGAGTTTAAGAAAGTTACTGAAAAATATCTGCACTCTAGGTTTTAAGAAACTAGGGAGAAGAGATCCTAGAAGGATATAGGAAGAAGTCCTAAAATACCTCTGGAGCAGTAAATGGGGTTAGTAGTGATGGTTGTGGAATTTTGCAGTTCTTTGGTTTCACCTTCACGGACAATTAAAAACCAATGCCTGTATCACCTTGTACCACCTTAATATTTTACAAGGCAAACACCCAGCACCACAGCAAACACAGGTGTGCATCTTGAGTTCTTCATAAGAATCTGCCCCTCAGGATAAGAGTCTGCAGGGACCTGATGAGAAGCTTTAATGGGCAAGTCCTGGGGTTTTCTGGCTTGGTGAACTGGAAGGATGTCCAAGTGGGAGCAACCAGAAAACTGAACACTGAAACAAGGTCCTCTTTGGTTGGTCTGGAATGCAGTCCCTCACAAGAGTTCCCAAAAGAAACTTAATTTCTTGGGACAGGCCACCCTTAGTTCTAGAGGGAGGAGGGGGGAAGCTAGATCATCTGAAGGTCCTTTTAATTTACTGATTTATTTTAAGCCCTCCTACTGAACTCGGAAAACAGGTTGAAATAATCAAACGTGAAAGATTTCAGCTGACCAGGTCATATTGTTAAAGGATATAAATTGCACGTGATATTTAACGTCTCTATCTCTGCAGAGTGTATTCTAATAGGTAAATTCATCTCCCTTGTGTTTCTTGCTGAGGATTCTTAGTGTTTAGGTCTGTTTTATTATTCAAGTCCATACACGGAAGGAAGGGAGGGAGGGAGGAAGGAAGAAAGATGGAAACTAGGAAGAGGATAAGATGTTCAAACATAACATTTCATCACTAGGAAAGGAGAAGACCCACCTGGCCAGACTGTCACCCCACACCGTCAGTGTATAATCTAGAGGCTGTCGAGGATACAGACATCTACCATGTTCTGCTCTGTAGCCTTTGATAAACCTAAGGGGGTAGACCTCAGGCAGCCCAAAGGGGAAGAACTGGGGTGGATTTCAGCTTCCCCCAAGGAAATGGGTAGTCACGCTGGTAACCCAGCAGGTGGGTAAGTTTTCACAGGTGCAAAGGGACTTCACCCGAGGTGGGAAGCTATTCCATATCCCTGTGCTTCTAGGAGCTGGGTCCTAGATTGAAAGGGCTTGGGTTTAAGGGGCTTCCTGAGGTGGCAGCAGGGACCCCCCCTTTATGATGAGCTTGGGAGCCTCTATATAGAGAAAGCCCAAATAAAGGAAGGAAGTGTCCAACAGGACACCCATACATAGTAGTAGGTGTCCCGAAACTCCAACTAGCTCTAGGGTCTGTTTTCCTTGTAAATTCATTAGTTCATTCTTGTACTCAAGGTTTGAGGCTATAATTAGCCATCTGCTTACAGTGAATGTTTAGGGCAATAGCCTTCAGTTTGCTTTTTTGAGTTTTAAGATTTGGACTTTTTTGCTTGAGAATCCTAAAACTCGGGTGGAGGATGGAAATCTATGTGCCTTCACATGTTTTTGACTTGGTAATTAATGTTTCGCATCATGTTTAAATAATTACACAGATCATATCTCCAGCAGGTTACAAATATTGACACCTTAAAACGAACATCATTTGTTAAAGACATTCTACAGTATATTGACATTTCACGTACTTCATTTAAATATATAAACAAGTTTTTTTAATAGTCAAAAGTTTCACACCATTCCTTTTCCTCCTAGAACTCATTTCCCTTCCATTTCCCCTGAAGAACTGTCATAATGTAAATTTTATGCCTGAAAGTATTTTATTGATCACCCTGTCTCTCCAACAAAAATGAAAATAGGCTATTTCCAGTGGCTGCAAGAACCTAAATACTAGTTTCTTGTAGATAATTCTAGTTTTTATTTGTATGTGGTTTTGATGATCTTAAAAGATAGGTTTCCGAAAGAAATGTGTTTCTTAATGATAGATGTGGTTTTAAAAATGATTAGTACACATACACGGACACTCTTCATTCCTAAAGACCAAGTTTACCAATTTTATTCTCTTTAGTGTAAGCATTTGAGACAACTACTCATATAAATAGATGCACATACAAGCTTTATAACAGCGATGTCCTTCATTTTCTTTACTCTTTCACAAGCTATATACAATATAATCAGTCAACAGTAGGTTACCTGTCCACCAACAAGCCCTTTAAGGCTTCAGCTTTAACAAAAGCAAACTGGAACCACCTGAGTTGGAGAATTGGAACCATCTGAGTAGCTACCCATCTCCACGACCACTCACCCGCTCATCACCAGCACTTTGCATTGCCCTCTAGATGCTTTTCTGCCCCAGACCAATGCACCAAAAATGGAGATTGGGCACCAGACAGGTCTTTCCTTGATATGTGAAAGGGGAAAGTAGAAAAGAAAGCAGGAAGAGAACCTACAGACTCCTGGTATAGTCTCAGGCACAACTCTAGGAGAGGAAACTCTGCAATCATTGTTCCTGTTGTTCCTTGGGAGGCCCTCCTGTGCCCCCAGGGAAACACCAGGCTTAAAAACAGGTGGGACAGGTGAAAGCAGTAGCACCCTAAGAGGTGCTGGCCTCGAAATAAACACTATCTGCAGAGTGGTTGAGAAATACTGGAGGATACGCCTCGCTGACACGGGAAGGACATTCAGAGTCCACCTGAGGTACTATTTCTCGTTCCATACTTCCCCAGAAATACCGGGATAGAAACTGGATTTCTTGCAATCAGTACAATGGGATCCCAGAGTGAGCACATAAGTGAAGTAGCATCAGAGCTTTAAATAACGAGAGAGCAAGTTCCCCTTATGCTCTCATGAATCACCCAAAAGCAACAGGGGAAAGTGGAACAAAAAGGCGAATTTCATCTTCCATAAAACCACAAGATCTCTGGGAAGCCTGGGTGGCTCAGTGGTTGAGTGTCTGCCTTGGGCTCAGGTTGTGATCCCGGGCTCCCTGCAGGGAGCTGGTCTCTCTCTGCCTGTGTCTTTCATAAATAAATAAAATATTTTTTAAAAAATCCCACAAGATCACTAACTCTGGACAATATAGAGTGGAGTTACATGCGTTGACAATAAAACCCAAGTGGGAAGACACAAAGTCGCATATGGCCGCAAATAAGGCGGAGTTTGGGGGAGGGGGAGGGCAGGCCAAGTAGGCACCTTGGAATATGCTTAATAGAAGAAAAACATGCAGAAAGGTGCCATGTTCTATACATAGAAAAACTCATTAGAACAAGGTCAGCACTTTCTTAGTCTGTTTTTATGTAATCCCAAAAAAACTACAAACAGTTTAAAATTAGACAAGCAACTTATGTTCCTATGGAAGGAAAATCAAGAACAAACAAGATTCTAAGAAGGGAAAGTAAGGAAGTAGTACTCATATTTAAACATTATGAAGCTAAAATAAAACAGCGTGGAGCGAGTACAGAAGTGAATGTCAATGAAACAGGTTTGGAAGTCCCGAAAGGGGGAAAAAAAAAGAAAGCCATACGGGAGTTGTCATAAAGGTGAATTTTCAAACTAGTGGAGAAAATACAGATTATTCCAAAAACAGCATTGGGATAGCTACATAGTAAAGCAAGAAAAAAGACATTTAGGTTAATACCTCTTATAGTAGGAAAAATTCCGAATTAATCTAATATTTAAGTTTTAAAGCAAAAGCCATCAAAGCCCTGGCGGGGGGGCGGGAGGCAAAACAATCTCAATTTCTCAAAGTTAGGTCTCTCTAACGCGGAGCTAAAACCATGCAGTCACAAAAGCAAATATTGATACTCTCAACTCTAAAAATAAAACGCACACATGGAAAACCCGCCATATATCAAAAGATAGCTGAGAATCATCAACTCACAACATGCTCGGGGGAGGAAAAAAAAACTTCAAGCAGAACAAACACGACAAGCAAGGAAACAAACATAAGCAAAACAGATCAAAAGGCAGGTCATAAAAAGGAAAGGCAATTCTAAACGTTGAGAACTATTCTCCATCCCAATAAGAAAAAATGCTAAACAGACAGAAACCTACAAGCTCTGAGCACTCACCTGTCACGCAGGCAACCTGGCGGCGCCTTGGACGATGCACGGACTCGCCGACACCCTGCCAGCGGGGCCGCCTCGCTCGCCCGCAGCCCTTGGCCCTTGCGGAGCTCGGAGCTCGTGGAGGCGGAGCTCGTGCGGGCGCTGCACAAGGCACCTGTGGGAGGCACCTGCAGAAGGCACCTGAGCGAGCCACCTGCCCGAGGCACCTGCCCGAGCCACCTGCGCAAGGCACTTGCCGCGGCTCAGACAATAGGAGGCGGTGGAGAAGAAGGGCCTCGCCACACACCCTTGGCCTCCCCGTGGCCACCCTCACCCCCAGCTCTTTCCACCTGCAGCCTGGTGGGCGCTGGACCGCTGTGCCAGCTGAGTCATCTTGCAAAGCCTGAAGAGTCCGCATGACCTCTCGCCCTCTCAGAGAACCATCCCAAACCAATTAGCGCGCCGTCCTCCCCTGTCTGGTCCTGGTCCACAGGGTTCCTCCGAGTCACAGCCCGGCTGAAACAAAAGGCTTCTAAATGTTAACGATGCCAACATCTTCACCAGTTCCTCCTTGTAACTGCTGCCTCCTCTACCTTAGTCATTCCCTCTCGCCTTAATTCTCTTCTCAACAATTCTCATAGCCAACGAGTCTCAGTGTGACACTTTCTGCTTAAACAACCAGAAAGGCTTCTGATTAGATCTTAACTGGTACAGTGGCCCAAGTGTGGAGACACGGGCCTGCTCGTGATCATAACTGATACACACACCACCACGCCTGCCCCTAAGAAAGCTGACAATTGACCAGCAATTTCACGACCCGCAATTTATCGCAGATTTACTCACATGTGCGTGTAAAATAACGCGCATCAAAGGAAACTTATCGTAGCTTTGTTTATAAAAGCAAAAGATCAGAGGACAATGCAAGTTCACCTGTAAGAACCTAAAACTAATAGGGTATTGTAGGCCAATTACACTTCAGTTAAAAAAAAAAAAAAAAGCTAACCCATAAGGAAATGTTAAATAAATTATAATGTATTCATTAGTAAAACACTTTGCAGAAATTAAGAGTAATTTTTTAAAAGCTCTATGCTGTATCAATATGAAATGAACTCCAAGACACTGGCAAGTGAAAAAGGAAAGGTGTGAAACAATGTGTTTCTGTGCCTCTGCTTGCATTTTGTTTTTAATTAGAAAGAATATGTTTGCATGGAATACCTCTGTAAGGACATACAAGAAATTGGATGCCTAGGAAACAGGAATGAGAGACACTTAAATTTACTGTACAGCCCTTTTGGGCCTCTTGAATTTTATAATATGTACATGTATTACCTGCACAAGAAAAAGATGTTTAATGCAAAAAATCTTCAAAATGTCAAGTGGGGGGAAAAAAAAGACATACAGAGGATTTTTCAAAATCGCATAGTGTGCACAAATGTTTATCTGCTCTGCCTGCCAAGGCCACATCAAAAAGATGTTAAAAGAACAAAAATTATATAAACCCACAACAATGACGAGAATAGGAGGGGAGCTATTAGCAAATGAAATATTTCTAAACATTTCTAGAAGAGGAACAAGCGAATGAGGAATTCTGGAGCTGGGCAAAGGAAGCCATGGCCTCCAGCATGTAAGAGAGGAGCGGCAGCCGCTGACAGAGAAAACCTCCCCAGGAAAGCTCTAGAAAGATGCCAGCCTGCCCCCAAGACCGGGAACCACCAGCACTGGGAACTGGACCCTGAAAATAACAGTGTCACCCCCAGCGAACCCCTCTTCTAATCCTTTGATCAAAATGGTTGGTAGGAAAACATCTTACATCCAGACCAAAAATAAATACACAACAATGGGCACTTTCCTAAAGAAATTGACCAAAATAGGGAGGAAAAAAGGATCTAATGGTAATGTTGGTTCCCTGAGGTCTGCTGGGAGGTGGGGGGACCCTTCAGATCCTGTTACCTACGAATTCCAGGCCAAGGGCTGGCTCCGCACACATTCAGCCAAACACAAAAGCCTGCCAATGGACACACACATACACTCACACTGGACATTTTATGTGGTCTTATCATCAAATATGGTGCATATTTAAGGTATCATATATTTGGGAAAGAATGCAACATGAAGGAAAAGATCAAGATAAGAAAGGAGAAAAGTAACTCTGGGCCAGCATAGCTTCCTCAGAGAGCAGAAAAGACCTTGGAAAGGAAAAACTCGTCATTTCAAGCCCTATAATCCCATACACCAAGAAGGGGGTGTAGGTTGGCACCAGTTGATAGTGACCCCCGCAGGTGGCGGGCGGGCGAGGGGACACCCAAGGAGACGGATTCTGCAGGTCGGTGGGTGGCAGGTTTACTGAGCCTTGTGGAGGCTGGTCTGGGGTGGCTGCAGGATTAGCCGTCTCCACACCCCCACCCCAGCCAGAATCTTAAAATGTTCAGAGCGGCCTTAATAGGGCTTAGCTATGGATTTACTCCGGAGAGCCTCCAGGACCCCCACTCACTGAAGGCCGAGGCCTCCACGTCCTCTCCCTGGCCTCCTCCAGCAGGGGTGCTGGGGGAAAGCAGTGCAGGTGACCATGGCAGCCACACACGAGCAGAGCAGCTCGCCGGCTTGGCCGATCCGTGGGCCTGCTGCTGCTCCTGCTTGTCATCCCGTGTCACTATGTGGCGTCAAAAATCCCAAGGAGCAGGAGTGAAAGTGGCGCTTTCTGCATCCCAGGGACCCAAGACGTACTCTGTGGCAGGATGGGGGCACAAGGGACCTTCACACCACACTCCATCCCTCCACCCAGCGCAGCGAGCACAGCAACGACACCTGGATGTTCCTAAACGACGATGGAACAGGAAGCTGCTGCTGAGTGGGACCCGGTATGGGGGCTGCTTGCTTTTCAACTCCCACCCCCCCCCAACTCGATATAAAATTCCAGGTGTAAAAAAGAAAAAGGAACAATCAGAGGACCAGAGGCAAAGAAATGTATCACTGCCAACTTAAAAATTATTAGTAAAGAGGGCAGCCCCGGTGGCCCAGCGGTTTAGTGCCGCCTTCAGTCCAGGTCGTGATCCTGGAGATCCCGGATGGAGTCCCATGTCAGGCTCCCTGCATGGAGCCTGCTTCTCCCTCTGCCTGTGTTTCTGCCTCTCTGTCTCTCTGTGTCTATGAATAAATAAATAAAATCTTTAAAAAAATTTTTTTAATTATTAGTAAAGAATCGAAAATAAAATGAAGCAAATCTCTCTGAAAATAGAACCTAAACACAGAGAGGAAAAAAAAAATGCCATGAAAAGATCAACTCCAACGTTCCACTATCCAACCAATATGAATCCCAGAAAGAGAAAGAGGAGTGGATGGATAATTACTAAGGAAATAATACACAAAATCACCAGAATTAGGTAGATGATTTACCAGACTAAGAGGGTCCACAAGTGAGCACTACAGCAAACCAGAGGAAAAACACCCACCACCAGCCCCAAGTTCTTGAAATTGCGGAATACAGAGGATAAAGAGAGAATCCAGAAACTTGCCTGGGAGGAAGAAAGAAACAGTTGGGTCAGCAACGAGAAGTGGACCGACCTCCGATGCGGCCAATAGACGTGAATTTTAACAGACAAACCCTCCAAAGTAGTAAAGCGAAAATCATTTACCATTTGGAATTTGAGAGCTAATTCATTCAGCAGGAGCGCAGATAAGGACACTTCCAGGCACGTAAAGGGCCAGAGCTTCCCCTCCCCCATACCACACTCTTCCCTCTTCCCGTGGAAACTGCCTCAAGACGGCCTCTGACAAAATATATTTAATACAAGATCCAAGAAAAAAAAGTGGAGACTAGGAAAGCGAGGAGAACTGGGGGGGAGGGGGTCCCAGATGACAGGTGTTCAGCCCACCTGGGAGATAATCGTGCAGAGAAGAGAAGAAGGCTGGGGGGCTCCAACAAAGGGGCCCCGAAGAAGAGATGCCTCTGGTGGCAGAACCCTCGTGGCTGCCCAGACAGACTGTGCCGGGAAAGGGGGGCGATTGGAAACTCCAGGCAGGGCCTCCGGGCTACCAGGGCCGGCTGCAGGGGAGCGTGGCCGCAGCACGGGATGGGGCTCCGCAGTGACCAGCGCTCACGGAATCGTGACCGTGTGAACCCTCCGGAGTGTCAGCGTCTAGAGGCCATCGCAGACCGAGCTCGGAATTCTTTACTGGTTCATGGATTGTAAGCACCACTGAATGTGGCGCTCGGAAGATATAGAAGACGGGGCGTCTGGGGGGCTCGGGGGCTGAGCATCCGCCTTGGGCTCAGGTCATGATCCCGGTCCTGGGATCGAGTCCCACGTCGGGCTCCCTGCTCAGGGGAGTGAGCCCGCTTCTCCCTCTGCCTCCGCCTGCCATGTGCGCTCGCTCGCTCCCTCTCTCTCTGAAATAAAATCTTTAAAAATAAATAAGTAAAAACAAAAACATAGAAGATGGAAAGAGGGAAGTGAGAAGGGAAAGAAAGTGCAGAGAGACATGAATTATTATTTTTTTTAATCCTGTAAAATGTAAAGTGAGGGATAAAGAGAAACCGTAGGGGGGGACTCTCTAGGCTAGAATCTAAGGAAACGTCACAAAGTGGAGGAGCTCGGGCAGCCACACACCTGCGTTTGAGGGACATGGCAACGGTCAGCAGACTGCATTTCCACCGGAAGAGAAAGTCTATAAATCACATCAAAAATGAAGAAAATAATGGGGACACCTGGTGGCTCAGCAGTTCAGCACCTGCCTCCAGACTGGGGCATGATCCTGGGGACCTGAGATCGAGTCCCGCGTCGGGCTCCCTGTGAGGAGCCTGCTTCTCCCAGTCTCTCTCTCTCTCTCTCTCTCTCTCTCTCTCTCTCTCATGAATAAATAAATAAATAAAACCTTTGAAAAATAAAATAAAATGTCTAAGCTTAAGGCAAGCGCACCTACTTAGGGCTTATGGATGCGCTTCAGTCTAATCAAAATGCAATCTTACCCTTGGATGGGAAACAGATCTCCTTTCTCTCTGATCCCCAGCGTGTCCGCGGAGAACACCACCGCCTACGTCCCCCGCGCATTTCCCTTCATCCCAGGGGAAGAATCCAGATCCGTGCTGACCATTGCAGCAGCCCCAACCTGCGGCTATTTAAATTTGAATTCGTTAAAACTAAATTCAATTTAAAAATCCCATTTCTTAGCCGCACTCGTCACATCTCGAGCGCTCGGTAGCCACGTGTGGCCAGTGGCTACCACGTGGCACCAGGGACAACAGCATCTCACAGAAAGTCCCCCGGAGGAATCCCTGTCCCCGGCAGGGCTGATGACAGGCCTCTCCTGCAGCAAAGGCGTGGAAAGGGGACACTGCCGCGGGGGACTTGCAAGACTCGGAGGCTTCCCCTCCCACGTGAGGCTCCCACTGTGGGGCTCTGGAGCCGGTGCGGGCACCGCCACGCACAGCACAGGAGCTCTGGCTGGGAGCCCGGTGCTTAGGGATGTGGAGATGCAGCCAGACGACGACGATGAAATACTGTGGACCAGAAAAGTGCAGCATGTGTGAGCCGCCCCGAAGCCACGCAGAGGCAGGTGAGGGCGGAGGGCCTGGGCTCTGGAGGAGCACGGTGGGTGCACGCCTCGATCTCCCCAGGTGGCCCTCTGAGATCATCCCGGACTCAGAATCACAGCCGCGACAGGGCAGGGAGCAGGGGGGAGGCGGGCGCCCGGAGCAGGGGGTCCTGACACCGGCGCTACTCCCTCCAGCGCACAAACTCACCACGGGCCCCGTGGGTGCTGCCCAGGTCATGCACCGCCCGCAGGGTGCGAGTGGGGGAGCCGTTCCGGCCCCCTGCCCTGGCTCAACCCGGGCCCTTGCACGAAAGCACCAGGCGGCTAGCAGCAGCCCAGACTTCTAAAGAAAACCACCCTCTTCCTCAAGGAATTGGTGATGTCTTCTACCGGGAGTGTGACTGGCGACAGGCTGTGTCCTGATCCCTGAGGCCTGGGAACATGGCACCACTCATGACAGAAGGGACTTTGCAGGTGTAATTAAATTGAGAATGAGACTTGAGGTAGGGGGATCACCTGGTGCAGGTGCTCGGAGGGAAGAGGAAATGCCATGCTGTTCCCCTCGAGGCAGAGGAAGGAGCTCTGAGCAGGGAACACAGGCGGCCAGCAGCGGCTGGGAAAGCCCCGACCCATCCACTTAGGACGACGTCATTGTAGTCGTCTTCTTCTTCTTCTTCTTCTTCGTCTTCGTCTTCGTCTTCGTCTTTGTCTTCGTCTTTGTCTTCGTCTTCTTCTTTGCCATCTTCATCTTCTTCTTTGTCTTCATCTTTGTCTTCTTCTCTGTCGTCTTCTTTTTCTTCTTCTCCTTCTTTGTCTTCATGTTCTTCATCTTCTTCTTCATCGTTGTCTTTGTCTTCATCTTCTTCTCCTCTTCTTCTTCTTTGTTGTTTCCTTCTTCTTCTTCTTCTTCTTCTTCTTCTTCTTCTTCTTCTTCTTCTTCTTCTCCTTTTTCTGATTTATTTATTTATTTTGGCCAGAGGCAGAGGGAGAGAAAGTCTTAGCAGGCTCCATGCTCAGCATGGAGCTCAATCCCAGGACCCTGAGATCGTGACCTGAGCAGAGACCAAGAGTTGATGCCCGACAGACGGCACCATCCAGGTGCCCCCCATTTGGGACTTCTGATCTCCACAAACACACACTGAGACACCACCAAATGTGTGATTATTTGTCACAGCGGTAATAAAAAACCGATAAATAAGGATGTTGAAAAATGTCTAAACACTTGCAGCATAAAAAAATGAATCCCACAGATTTCAGTCCAGCCCCCCCACCAAAAGCGCATCACATGGATTACCTTTCACTTGAGAAGAAACGTACTGATAACATGATTGCTTTTGTTTTCAGGCTTCTCTGCTCACTGTTTGCATCCATCCATCATGAGTCCATTCTCCTTTTGTTTAATTCTAAGAGCCAATAAATTTTAATGGAAAAAAAAGTCCCAATGCACATTCTTTGATGTTGACAAGGATCAGAGAAAGGAAATCCAATGTCCGCCGGGCAGGAGTGTGGAGCCAAAAGGACTTCAGAGTCGGGGCCCCAGAGCTGGAGGCCCTCCCAGAGGCCCCCTCAGGACCACTGCTGTCTGAGAGGACCACAGCCAAGGTGCAAGTGGGGCTTGGCGAGCATGCCACCAGGCACCCCTATGCCGGCACCCTCTGGTCGGGGCGGTAGGACTAACGGTCCCGCCAGCATAGGCGCTGCCAGGCTCAACTGCTAACGACATGAAGTCCCACACGGTCATACCTCTGATGTCTCCCACCAAGGACTGGTTCCATTTGTTCATGTGGGGTTTCAGGCAAGGCTTTGTAGGGGCTTATACAGTAGGGAGGTGGCACGAAGGAAAGTGTCCTCAGGCTGTCTCCCCCAGGAGAGGGCAGGGAGAAATTATTATTATTATTATTATTATTATTATTATTATTATTATTATTTTTATTTCAGTATAGTCAACATACAGTGTTATTTTAGTGTCAGGTGTACAACATGACGATTCAAGAATTCTGTGCATCACCCAGTGCTCATCACAAGTGCCCTCCTTCATCTCCAACACCTGTTTCCCCCCATCCCGCCACCCCTGCCCCTCTGGTGACCATCAGTGTGTTCTGTTCTCTACAGTTGTTAAGAGTCTATCTCTTGACTTGTCTCTCTTTTTTTTCCTTTGCTCATTGGTTTTGTTTCTTAGGTTCCACATGAGTGAAATCATACAGTATTTGTCCTTCTCTGACTGACTGACTTCGCTCAGCATAATACCCTCCAGTTCTATCCACGTTGATGTAAATGGCAAGATCTCATTCTTTTTCGTGGCTGAGTGATATTCCATCATCTATATAGACCACATCTTCCTTATCCGTCCATCAGTGGATGGGCACTTGGGCTGCTTCCGTCATTCCTCTGTTGTAAATATGAGGACTGGTTCTCATCCAAG
The DNA here is from genome assembly GCF_018345385.1 of Vulpes lagopus. Taxonomy (NCBI): domain Eukaryota; kingdom Metazoa; phylum Chordata; class Mammalia; order Carnivora; family Canidae; genus Vulpes; species Vulpes lagopus. The sequence goes on from NC_054834.1 coordinate 26,818,158, forward strand.
ACCACTCCCAAAAGGAATCTGCTCCTGCCCCAGATCAGTGCTCATCTCTGCCCCACAGAGTATCCCCTCTCCAGACCCCTCACTTGGGCGTCCCATCCACCCAGAGCTTGGCAATCCCCGGAGGGATTTTCAGGTCCCATGGGCAGGGCCTGGGGCTGCAAGCAGACTGCTGGGCAGGTCCCAGACCAGCTGCCAGGACCAGGAAACAGGCGGAGGTCAGCCAGTCTCGCTCTTCCTGCTCCTGTTCTCTACACACGGGCATTGGTGGCTGAGGTTCAGAACCTAAGTGTCTTAGACAGCTTGACCCCAGACATCAGCGAGTATGTGAGTCAGTTTCCAAATTCCAAACCTCTTAAGGCTCTGTTTTGGGGGCCAATGTGTCAGGATCATTCCCAATCTGTGGAATGGACAAGACTAATATATTAGAGATTTCAGGCATTCAGGAGCTCCAGATATCTACAGTCATGACTGAAAACATGGTCAAAATTCATCGCATCTACCATTTTAAGAAAATTATTCAATAGGAAAAAGCTTTTTGTTTTTACCCCAGTATTATTTAGAGAAGTAAACAATTAAGCCACTCATCCTGCCCACTGACTCAAGCCAGAAAGCTCTCAACTGCTTTGTCTTCCTAAAGTCCAAGTAACTCCCCTACAAGCACTTCTCAGGTCAGCCCCTGTCCCTCGGGCACCAGTGCCTTAGGCCGGCCCCCAGCTACTGCACCCTCCCACCTGGACCTCCAGCAACCCTCCCATTGATGCCCCACAGCTAGCCTGTCCCCCTCCAAACTGCATTTCACAAAGGAACTAGAGCATCCACTCTAAAACAGAACCGTCAGCTGGCACATGGAAAAAATACTATTTGCTCCCTGTGTCCGGATTTGCATTCATCTTCGTGGAACTCAACCATGGTAGCTTAACCAAGTGCAGGCTTATCCATCTCGCTCCACAAGCTGTCCTGGAGGAGGGACTGGTCGTGGCTCCACCATATGCCATCTGGGAAGTCTTCCTGTGTCCCCCTCCCCACAAGGACCTCTAGTCCCATGGCTGCCCTTCCAGGCAGGAAAAGTAAGGAAAACGTAGCAGCACACACTTGTTCTCGGTATTGAGGTCCACACGGCCCTCCCAATTCCAAGGGAGTTTGAGTATTTTCACCTGCCAGTCACCTAGAAAAGTAAGGCAAGAAAAATGAGATTGGAATGGGTGTCAAGTGAGCCAAGGCCCTCTGCTCTCAGGATCTTGGCCTGCATTACCAGCTCCTCACTGATGGAGCCATGTGCCATCCTCTGGCTTCATTTCTGGCCACCCCTACCCTGAGGTTCAGCATCCCAAGCCTGTTGCTGGTCCAGTTCTCAAAATATGCTGGGCTCTCTCTTACCCCAAACACCTGCACACGTTCACTCTGACTTACAACCTCCTTTGACCAGCTAACCTCTGGCCCTTTTTCCATGGTCACCTACGTGAAGCCCCCTCTAAGCATGACTTGGTACCTCCCGGCTCTAGACTAGATGACTCTCCCAAATCCATCCACTGTGTCGTCATTGCCCATTGACTGTGCGTCCTGCCCACTACCACAATGTCCCTGCAGAGTGGCACCGTAAGGCCTTGCTGTGCTCACCATTACATCCTCAGGCCCTGGTCCAGAGTCGCCTCAGGGCTGGGGTGAATCACTGTTTGCTGAATAAACAAGACAGGGTACTCCCCGAGGCTGTAGTTTGCTATTGTTATTGCCCAGTGTATCGGAATTATCTTATTTCAAGCAAGTAGCAGTTGAGCTGCCTTGTGCCAAGGGAAGGTTTGTAACAGCAAACAAAAGGGCTGGAGATAATCTCCTGTTGAACATGTGATCACCAAAACCCCGAGCTCCTGCTGGGATCGTGCAGGAAGTTGAGGGGGACAGGCGCATGGAGGCGAGCAGGGAAAATGAAGAGAACACCCCTGGCTGGGGGAGGAACAGAAGCTGGCAGGTCCGGGGGGTATCAGGGTGCCAGCCCCGTGGGGGGGGGTGCAGGATCTCTGACAGGATGGCTGCGAAATGTACCCCGAGGTCCTTAGACCTCCCAACTGAGACCAAGACACTTGGGGTCTACCTGGAAGAAGCAGCAGGGTCGCAGACTTTAAGAGTCCAGGTGGGCATCTCTGCAGTGCCCAGCGGGCCTCCCTGACACCTGAGTGTTAGTGTATCACTCCCGGACCCCGGCGCGATGACCTGGGTCATCAGACTAGGAACCTAAGTTAGACCGCTCAGCAACTCTGCGAGACAGAAGCCCAGAGACTTACGTAACTTGATTTAAAGCAAATAGAGACGTGACATTTCCTGCTCACCTGAGTTTATTGAATAAGATTTATATTTGCCACCTAAATGGATGGCTTAGTGAGTTACGGTGCATACAAGTGATGGATGAAGTAATAAGCAGTCGTTCAAACCAACAGTGGCATACCCAGGGAGAAATAAGCCTCGCGATGACAAAGTCCTGTAAATGGTGCTCATTACCTGGTTCTACTCCCTCTGGACACCATTATTTTAAACTAAAAATATGGGTCCTTTCGGCCAATCTCTCTCAATACAAGAATACATGAAAAATCTTTATCAAAAACCTTTAGAAAAATAGCAAATGGATCCATCAAGGTTGACCGAGCCCACATTCTGTAATAATAATATGTTTTTTGTACCTACGCAGCCCTAATTTCTTGGCCTTTCAGGTTAGACCATATGTGATGATTGTACACGCCCCTGAAGAGAGGGAGGGTCCTTAATCTCTGTAAGATAAACAAACTAGTGTCTGTTCTCATCGAGTCTAGATGCTTTTTCCCGGATCCCCTGATATTCCAACGTCTCATAAAGTTTTGGGATTTGCTAACATGATGATGACACCCCGGCATGTGCTTATGTATCTGCTCAGAGCAAAGCCTTGGAGTATTAGTCTCTGTTGACTTTGCTGTAACAACTGACTTTTCTCAAGTTCGCCAGCCTAAGAAAGAGAATTGAATCACGTCAGCTGAAAGCTTTCATGGCCCGTCCCCTAACCCCGGAGTCATACTCAGTCATTTCCGAAGGTCCCTAGTGGTGCTCATAGGAGTTTAGGCCCCTCTTTCCCTGTCGTCCAGTTTTCGGAAGCTCACAAAACCTCTCTCCCTGTCGCTGACACCACAGCCCTCTGTGAGAAGCCCATCCATCCCGGAGGTGCTACCCCTCGGGCTTCCGAAGCTGCCAAGGCTGCACCCTCCCTCTCCAGTCTTCAAGGCAGCAGAGTTTTGCTGTCATTCCCCACAGAGTAGGGGAAATTGATGTCTCCCAACTACATGAAGCATCCAATCTGCATTCCTTGCCTGAGTCCTTCAAAATATACAGCTTATTGCTTCCACCTATTATCCCAAATCTCCAAAAAAGCGTAAGAACAGGTCCCTGGGGCCCCACCAGGGAAAGAATCTGTGATACACCCAAAGCTAACCGCCCACTCCTGGATATTCCAAGCAAATGTGGGGTCTTCCCTTTAGGGCAAAAAAAAAAAATCCTGGAGCAAATTACCCCTTGTTGGTGCTACTTCTATCTCCTCAGACACGTCCTAAGCCTACTATACGGTTTCCGCCATACAGGAAAGCTATAACTTGCTCTAATTTTATAGTCGACCACTTGCTTTTATGTCCACAGTCTCGACCATCTATTCCTGCCTATTCCTAAACCACAGATGCAAAAGCAAGACGTCTTCTCGAGCAACCACAATCTCCTAAGATTTGCATAAAGCCTTGGTTAGGATTCGCAGGGCGCGTGTGGTTTTCTACGCTCTAACCTGCCCGTAGGAAATTCTAAAGCTGAAAGTGGTCGACGAGCCTTTGCCTTGTATTGTCTTCAATGCACAAGTGGACAAAGTGAAGGGATCCAAACGTGTACCTCAGGGCCTCAAGACTCCCATTGTAAGTGATCACAGATATTGACCCGTTTCTTTAAGGAAGCTGTGTTCTGCTCATTATAATTCTTTTCTCAAATTTTCATCACCAGGACGAAAACGTAGTTGCCCTCAGCTTCCATCCACAAGCTTCCCCTCCCTTGTTCAAAGGAAAAGTAAGCCACTTTGTTAGTTTTTACTCCTGCGGTTCGTTACACCCCAACCTGTTACCACCCACATCTCACTGGAATAGGGTCGTCCGTGTAGGTTTCCCCCACCTGTGAGCTGTACAGGCAGAGGCCTTCATTCATTCATTAATTCATTCATTCATTCATTCAGTAAATATCTTGTTTCATGCTGCACCAGACACTGTAGTCAGCCCTCTATCTCAAGAGACATTAAATGACTAGCTTTTGCCTGAGCAAAGAGGAAGAAAGGGTTAATTAAGAAATAAATCATTGCCCAACACTTCCAAAAGCCATCTTCCATTCATTGGTTGCTCCCGTCATGCCACATAGGGTTGCCCTGCCAGTCTGTCATGCTTCTCATCTCTTCAAAACCCTGGGGTAAAAACCTGTGAAAGAATTTACTCTGTGAGGGATGGCTGGATTTGGTAGCTACGACTCTGGTTCCCTGAAATCCGCCTTCCGGAGAGGCTGTCCATCATCATCACTGGTAGTGGCCTCGGAGTCCCTCTCTTCCCATTTTTGACTGAACCCCAAAAAGGACATAAACCTCTCAGTTCTCCATAACACAACTAAGCCCGTACTGTTATGTTTAGGAAAACATTACTAAATTCTCAAAAATAATAAAAAATTTTTATTATTTTTTATTTACTATTACTTATTATAGTGCCCCTTTGATCTGGTTCCCAGATATGCTTCTTCTCGGAGCCCACAGGTTCCTTATCCTCCTCAGATGGCCTCAGCCCACTTGTCTCCCAGCTGAGGGCGACACCCCAAGGCAAGAGCCCAGGAGGACCCTGACACATTTCTGTCCTCCGAATCTAGGCCAAAGCAAGCAGGGGCCCAACATCGGAACAAGATCCCTCTCCTTTTGGCCAAGCTCCACTTTCCTGTCCTGTGAGTTCAGACGGGCACTGGAAGTACCCAGATCTTTAGTGGGAGAATCGAGATCGCACTTTTGTGTGGAGCTTGCCTGGGGGCCCAACCTCAGGACGAGAGATAAGCCCACAGGAAGGGGGATGGGGAGGGTATTTCCCTCAGTCAACCCTGGTGGGTACTTCTCCATCTCCTTTCTTGTCCCTCTATGTCCCTTTCTGCCATAAACCTCACTTCCTACTGCATGCTTTGCCCCCTGACTGTCAGTTTGCCTCAAACTTTGACTTCAGAACACCGAACCCAACATGCTTTGCTTGCACACACACACACACACACACACACACACACACACACACCTTGAGATAGGTAAGTGTGACCATGTACCCTTCAGGAGACCATGGGTTGCTTTGTGAAGCAGACCCGCCACAAACACTAAGTGTCTCACCAGTCTGGCAATTCATTCAAAAATGAATGTTTCTTTTGCATTCTGATTTTCTACTACATTGATTTTTTTTCTTATTCAATTTAGCTTTAAAATTACTCAAAATCACATTAAATAACCCAGCCATGCCCCACCTGTCTTATATGTTACTAAACACGTCACCTGTCTTATGTGTCTAAACATGTCTCTTTTAAGATCTGAACTGAACGGACACCTGGTAGACCAGATCCGGGATCACACGATTGCTCTGGTCTGTCTTGATACCGTATTTCTCAAGAGTCCGGGCACACTCGTGTGTATGCAAGTGGCATCAGCTTCTGGGAGTGGCGGCTTTCTGTTCGGTTGGGGGAGAGGCTCTTCGTTTGCTCTAATATTTTATCCATGTATCAGAGGTTGCCAGAACTGCACACTGACTGAGGTGCCAACATTTACAAACTTGTCCTGGGTGGAAATCTTGATTAGCGTATCTTCCTACTGAGAAATTAAGTCACTTTTGTCATTTGCCGTGTGTCAGATAAAACACCTGCTGAGCCACTGACCAGTTTATTTTAAGGTTTAGGGAAAATACTTGCCAGAGAAATTTGTTTTCAGCAAAGAAAGATGGTAGTGACACTGTTTCTTCATTCCACCACCAGAGTTACAATTTTGATCACATCCAAATGAGTAAAGGATTTCAAATGACTCGGTCTCCATAATCAACGGTCTCTGATTCTCAAATATTATCTTCATTTCAATGTGTTTGTTAAATGCCATAAAAACCTTAATAGTTTTGCCTTCAGTTATTTATTAAGAGGACTCAGGCTCTTGCACATGGCTAGATAAGTCCAACTTGTGGCCCCTTTCTCAATGATTAAGATAAGAACGTAATCAATTCACCTTATCTAGATATTTATCCTTCCTAAAGACAACTTTTTTTCTCTATAGCTAAGTAGTAAATCAAGTTTATCTTGTAAACTCTGACCAACACCTTCCATGAATACATACGACCAGCGTTGGGGGGTAGCGGGGAGTGCAAAGCAGAGTTCAAAGCCGTTCCCCTGTTCATATAATATATTTCCTTTAGTAGATAACTCATAAAAACTGAAAACTTAACTAAATTTTCTGCACTTCCTTATATGGGGGTAGAATTTTCTCCCTTCCAAAAATTTCCCAAGTACGATTGTGCAAAAAATAGAGCCCAAAAAATAGAGCAGGGGATATTCGGAAACTCTTTGCACTTTCTGCTCACTTTTGCTGTGAACCTACAATTGCTCTAAAACATAAAGTTTATTCGTGTTTAAACTCAAGATGCATTGATTATAGAAAATGCCAATGTTTTTTTTCAAAGATTTATTTTTTTTAAAGATTTTATTTATTTATTCATGAGAGACACAGAGAGAGAGAGGGAGGCAGAGACACAGGCAGAGGATGTGGCATAGGCTCTACCCCCTTCCCTCCCATGCAGGGAGCCTGACGTGGGACTCGATTCCCTGGGTCTCCAGGATCACACCCTGGGCTGAAGGCGGTGCTAAACCGCTGAGCCACCTGGGCTGCCCATCAAAGATTTATTTATTTGAGGGAGAAAGAGAGTGAGGAAGTGGTAAGGAAGGGGCAGAGGGAGAGAAGTGCAAGCAGATTACCCACTGAGCCTGGAGCCAGTCACAGACCCGACACCACCACCCTGAGATCAGGGTCTGAGCCGAAGAAACCAAGTGTCAGACGCCCAATCCACTGAGCCACCCACGTACATCAGAAATGCCAATGACTTTTTAAGCTACCTCTTATCCCTTCCCCTCCAGAACAACCACTTTTACCATGTTTGTTTGAATCCCTTTCATATTCCTCTAAGCCCATGCACATGTATCTGTGTGTGTGTATGTTTTCCTTATTTAAAAAATAATAATAATAATAAGAGGGATGCCTGGGTGGTTCAGCCAGTTTACCATCTGGCTCTTGATTTTGGCTCAGGTCATGATCTCAGGGCCCTGGGGTAGAGCAGGGAATCTGCTTGTCTTCCTCTCCCTCTACCCCCTTCCCTCCTAAAGAAATAAGTAAATATTTTTTTAAAAAATGGCAAAAGTAGGGATCCCTGGGTGGCGCAGCGGTTTGGCGCCTGCCTTTGGCCCAGGGCGCGATCCTGGAGACCCGGGATCGAATCCCATATCAGGCTCCCGGTGCATGGAGCCTGCTTCTCCCTCCGCCTGTGTCTCTGCCTCTCTCTCTCTCTCTCTCTCTGTGACTATCATAAATAAATAAAAATTAAAAAAAAATGGCAAAAGTAGATACTGATACCTATTCTTTTTAGTTAAGATGTGTTATGAGCCTATGCCCACATCAAACACGTGGAGATACAACAAAGTAGACTCTGTGCATAATCCCCGTGGTGACTCCTGTGAACCGTTCCACTCAATCTCCAGCCACGTTCTCTGTTGGGAAGATGAGAAGCTACACCGTGCGTGTCCCTGGCTCCTTCGTAGCTTAGATTCTGGGTGTGAATCAGGTTCTACCAATTTAGTGAATTTACATGAAGTTTGGAAGGTGGAACTGAGGTGGACGCCTCTCTCCTCCCCTTTTCAGATAGATTTCGTTGGCTAACAAAATCATGGCGATAGGAGATTTCATAGGGGCGGTGTTGCAACTCCTCTTCTATAGGACTCTGGGTACCAGGGGACAGAGAAAAGGCTGCCACTGTTTTGTTTTATTTTTTTTAACTCCCTAACCCTGGGATAATAATATGGGATTGTGGGGGGTTTGGTTGGTTTTGTTTGGTTGGGTTTTGTTTGTTTGCTTTTCCATTTTATGAAGATATTATTGCCACATAACGTTATATTAGTTTAAGGCATACAACATAATCATTTGATATATGTATATACTGAGAGACAATTCCACAAAAAGTTTAGTTAACATTCATCAACTCTCATAGTTACAGTTTTTGTTCTTGTGATCAGAACTTTTAAGATCTACTCTTTTACCAATTTTCTTTTTTAAAAAAGGTTTTATTTATTTATTCACAAGAGACACACACACACAGAGAGGCAGAGACATAGGCAGAGGGAGAAGCAGGCTCCATGCAGGGAGCCTGATGCAGGACTCGATCCCAGGACCCTGGGGTCACACCCCGAGCCGAAGGCAGATGCTCAACCACTGAGCTACCCAGGTGTCCCTTTTACCAATTTTCAAAAATGTGACACAGGAGTCTAGTATAGTTACCATGCTCTACATGACGTGCCTAGAACATAATTATCTTATCACTGAAAGTTTATACCCTTTGACCACTTTCACCCATTTCCCCCAACTTCCTGCCTCTGACAACCACCAATCTGTTCTCTGTTTCTATGGGTTTCAATTTTCTACATTCCACATAAGAGTGAGACCATACAAGGTCTATCTTTCTCTGATTTATGTCACTTAGCATAATGCCCTCAAGCTCCATCCATGTCGTTGCAAATGGCAGCATTTCCTTCCTTCTCATGGCTGAATAATATCCCATGATGTATGGAGCCCACATTTTCTGTCCACTCATCCATTAATGGACTCGGAGGATTTTTTTTCCACTCTTGACGAAGATAAATAGTCACCTCCATCCTGCAATAAACATGGGGGCACAGCTATCTCTCCAAAATAGTGATTTCATTTCCTTTGGATATACATCCAGAAGTGGGATCGCCGGATCACATGACGGTTCTATTTCAATTTTTCGAGGAACCTCCCTACTGTTTTCCATAGTAGCTGCACCAATTTACAATCTCAGCAGCAGAGTGTGAGGGTTGCCCTTTCTCCACCTCTTGGCCAGCACTGGTTATTTCTTCTCCCCCTTATGATAGCCACTCTAACAGGTGTGAGAGGGGATTGCATTCTTGGGCTCGAAGTTCCAGCAGGGGCCTCAGTGGAGACCCCCATGCATCGCTTCTCAGTTGTTCCGGGCATCATTCCCATCCCCAGAGGTTATCCAAGAGCCTAGTCTTTTAGTTCTTCCACTGACTCTGTAGACACTTGGTTCCCTGTATTAAATCCTTCCCCACTTAAAATATTTATTTCTTTTTTTTAAGATTTTTTATTTATTTATTCATAGAGACAGAGAGAGAGAGAGGCAGAGACACAGTCAGAGGGAGAAGCAGGCATCATACAGAGAGCCTGACGTGGGACTTGATCCTGGGTCTCCAGGATCACGCCCTGGGCTGCAGGCGGCGCTAAACAGCTGCGCCACTGGGGCTGTCCCCCACTTAAAATATTTAGAATGGTTTCTCATTCCTACATGGAATGCTGGCTGACGCAATCCTTTCACTTCAAAGTTTTATAATAAAGTAGTATTGCCTACTTATTGTAACATGAAATCTTTCCCAACCTATCTTGCCTTTATACAGATCGACAAACTTTTATCTCTCTCTCTCTCTACCTACGTACCTATCTGTATGTCCACAGACATAAACATGGTTTGGGGTCGCAAAATAGCTATTACCCTGCAAAGCTGGTCTACAACTTGCTTTTTCTCCTGAACATTTCTCCTGAGCGGTACATCCTTCCTAGTAGCTGCACAATATTCCGTAGCACGGCTGTAGCGTGATCTATTCAACCATTATCCACAATCCCTGTTAACAAGTATGTGTTTTTCCAGTGTTTGCTGTGAGCGCTCCACAATGAGTATCTTTTTACCTACCTCCTCATGAACTTTGATCTTACTGAAGCAAGATTGGTTTCACGAGCAGAATTACTGGGTCAAAGAACATGAGCATCCCGAAATCATAATATGTACTGTCAAATTAAACTCCAAAACTCTTCTATAAATTTTTACACTCCCACAGTTTGTGCACAACTGCACAAAACTGCCTATTTCCCCATAACTTAGTGATAACTGGATATCAACAACTTTTTTTTGCCAATCTAGTAACATTTAAAAAATAGTATACTCTTGTTGTTTTTAAATTGCATTTATTGGATTACAATTAAGGTTGAATGTCATTTCAGATATTTCTTGGCCATCTGCAATATATGTCCAGTGACTGTCCTGTCACATGTACCTGCTATACACTTAATTCATTTTCTTATCTCTTAGTAAGCCATTTTAGCATAGTAAAGATACTACCCCTTTGATACACATGCACACACAAGCACACACACAGAGAATAAGAGAGGAGAGAGAATGTTCTTCCATTTTGTCATTTGGTATTTGTTATTGTTGGTATTGACTTTGACCATAATACAGCTTTTATGGTAGCCAAGGATTTCCTGCATTGCTCAGAAAAGTCTCTGTGACCTCGAAATTTTACACGTGTAAAATTCTTAATATGTTTTAATGTTTTGGAGTTTTATATATAAAGATACAACTCTTCAGGGATGCCTGGGTGGCTCAGTGGCTGAGGGTCTGCCTTCGGCTCAGGGCATGACCCCGGAGTCCCTGGATCGAGTCCTACGTCAGGCTCCCTACAAGGAACCTGCCTCTCCCTCCACCTGTGTCTCTGCCTCTCTCTGTGTGTCTCTCATGAATAAATAAGTTTAAAAAAAAAAAAAGATTTAACTCTCCAAATTTTTTGTTTATTTATTGTACAAAATTTGAGTTCAAATGGATGGACAGCAGTTCCAGCACTAATTATTGCCTAAACTACCTTCCCTCCACTAAGATGCATTGCTATTCTCCGTATATACCTGGAGTTGTCTCTGAGTTCTTATTCGTGCTCCATTGGCCTATTGTCAATTCTTATCCAAACGCCATATTGATTTGATTCTAGTGGCTTTAGAGAAAGTAAGCTCTGCTCTCTATTAAAAAGAAAAAAAAATTTCCCCTTACTATTTTTTTCTTTTTCAAAAATTTCTTGCCATTTTTCGGCTCATTTATTCTTCAAGGTCAATTTCAGATTTATTTCCTTTGATTAAAATAAGCTGAAAATTTTATTCAAATTAAATTAAATTTATATATTACTTTAGGAATGATTGACATCATTGGAATGATTGAGATTTTATCACATGACACCTCCCCATCCAAGAATATGACACATCTCTACAATTTATTCATATCTCGTCCTTCAATAACACTCCTCTTTCCTTCATAGGGATCTTGTGACTCTCCTATTAAGTTTCTTCCTCAAGAGATTGACAGTTCTGTAGAATATGACAAACTAGCGTGGACTCGTGGCTCCCTCCCTTGAACCAAACTCTAGAGAAGCCACCAGAATGAGAGGGAGGTCACTGGATTCCAAGACAAGTGGATGGGTCCTTGGAAAACAAGGTGACTGAGCCCCATTGTGGAAGAAAAGAAGGTTCCAGCAAAAGGGAGCCAGGCCCCACGACTGGGGGAAGCAATCATCCCCTGGGGCCTTTATTCTCTTCTCCACATTGCCTGGGAGGACAACTGGCTCTCCAGGTACCAGCTCCAGCCTTATGCAGCAGTCTCCCAGTGGATGCTTCCACCGGAGGAACAGAGCTGTTGATAAGAAATGCACACAGCCAGGCCAACTACCGAGCTTTCCCTTCCACACCCTCCTCCCCTAGTCTCATCTGGGGAAGAATCGGCCGTAAGAGAGGGCCTCCAGAAAGCAGAAATATTTAGACCAAGTGAACAGTGGGACCTGAAGAACAGGGTCATTCGGTGGGTGGAATAAATGAACAGAAAATGAGACCATATTACGATACTAGAAGCTCTTCACTCTGAGTTATACCCCATTCCCACTCTCAACCTCACCAACAGGAGAACAAGCCAGGACAAAGGATCTTATGTTTCCACAAATTGCATATTACTTGTCAATGTAGTTGACAATGCTAAAGGAATGTGAGCTTGCACAGAAAAAGGTTGGCATAATAGGCCCAAGACTGTTATCCTTACAAAGGCTTTCTTGCAAGGCTCCACTCTCTCTTTTACCATAAGAAGATGCAAGGGGGCCACTGGGTGGCTCAGTGGTTGAGCATCTGCCTTCGGCTCAGGACATAATCCCAGGGTCCTGGGATCGAGTCCCGCATCGGGTTCCCTATAGGGAGTCTGCTTCTCCCTCTACCTATGTCTCTGCCTCTGTGTCTCTCATGAATAAATAAATAAATTCTGTAAAAAAAAAAAAAAAAGGAAGAAGAAGAAGATACAAGGATACTTTAAAAAAAAAACATGGAGTAAACATCATACTTCACCATAAATTATTGAAAACATTCCCTTTGAGTTTAGAAACAAGAAATGGATGCTAGCAATGACCATTCTCGTTCAGATGAAGGTGAAATACAGTAGAATAGACCAAAACTATCCTATGAGTCCATACTGGTGTGGAATTTTCCACCTTAGGAAATTTTATCTAGCTATACATTAGTGATTTCTGCACATTTTTTAATACATACATTATTGTAGGGGAAGCAAAATAATTTTCCCTCTACCTGTCTAGGTTCTTGGCTGAGACCCCCTGTAGTAAATGACAGGTTAACAAGAGAAAAAACAAGCAGAAACTTCATAACGTGTGTTCTTCCCATATATGTGGGAGACACCCAGGAAAACTGAGAAGCTCTCCGAAATGGCCCAAGCCATCTACTTCAATACCTGCTAAAGACAAAAGAAGGTCCCGGGGGTGGGGAGTCACCAGGAAAAGCATGGTGAACACAAGTGAGGTTGTTCTGCAGGTTTACATCATCCTGACCATCTCCATTGATAAGAGAGTCTAGAGGCTGAGTCACCCCAATCTTCCTGGTACAGAGAGGGAGACGCTCTTACAAATGGAGATTCCCCTCATAAATACGAACGTCCCTTACCGCAGGGTCACTCGTACTCCATTTTCAAAATGTCTCCTCTGTTTGCTGTTTCTTAAAAATGACCAGTTCAAAACAGTCGATATGCCAAAGAGGCATGTTTTGAGATGGCATATTCTGCTCCCCTTCATTATACTCTGTTCTAAAAACAAAAAAAGGCCCTAGCCAAATTTCAACATTAATGAGTGAGCCCAAGTCTTACACACACGCGCGCACACGCACCCCCGGGAGCAATGACCCTCCTGTCAAGGGGTTCATCGTACTGCAATGTCTGTGGGGAAAATTCACCAATCTGTGTCCTGCCTCTTATTGTGGCAATTAGCACTGGAAATACTTCTGTCTCTGAAAAACTGAGAGATTTGTAGTGGTCTGCAGTTGGCAAATGCGCAACAGGCAGATTTCTCCTGAAGGTACCGGACCCCCCTACTGTCTACCCCACTTATCCTTATAATTCTTTTCTTTATTTTTATTGAAGGATAGTTAACGACGAGTGTTACTAGCTTCAGGCAAACGACTCGATGATCCAACAACTCCAGGCCCTGCCCAGCACACACCAAGATGAGGATACGACTCTTCGTCCCCATCGCCCGCCCTACCCGTGTCGCCTGGTGAACCAGGAAACCCCGGGCCCTGGAGCGTCCACCCAGCCAGACCCAAAGGAGTCGTAGAAGGTTCTGGGTCTTGTCGGGAGAATGAATTCAAGGACAGACACGCAGCACAGTGAGTGAGTCACGCAAGCAGGTGGCTGATTAAAGGTAAGAGTATACTCCTGAGATGGGAGGTTGGCCAAGCTCAAGAGAGGTGCGTGCCCTGGGGTGGGGTTTCTATCCTTTATTGACAGCTGTTAGCTAGAGGACAGAGTGTTTATTACTTGGGGCGGGAGCAGGGTTTGGAGCTTTTTCCTCCTTATTTGCTCAAGGGTGTCCCGTCATGGCCCCCGCCGTCTTGGGCCTGTCTGGTCTGATCCAGCTTCTTCTGGAGGGCTGCCTGGACAGGCCTCTGACTTTCCCGAGAGCTGGCCGTGGCTTCCTCACTGCAGACCTCCAAGTCTCCTGTTAGAACCTAACTAACTGCCTGCTCTAACATTTCTTCTTAATAATTTTTTAATTTCCATTTCCCTGCTTGCTTTATCCCCAGAAGCATCCTGCAGAGTCCAGCGTGGACTCCGGCCACTCTCTTCCTTCTGTAAGGAGCGTCACACACAGCAGACCATTCTGTGAGCAAAATCATGGTCTCACAACATCCCCCTCTTTGTGCATCTCTCCATCCTCAGCTGCATCCGAACTATTCCTTCCCTGCTGCTGCCTTCCCTGGAATTAATTAATTCATCAAATATTTATTGAGAACATACTATGAGCCGTTCTAGAAACCAGGAATGCAATAGGCAATCATGTCACTGCTCTCATGGAATTTGCAGCCTAGTGGGAGAGGAAACAATAACGAAACCCGCACTCCCAATATTTTTCAGGTAGTGACATCTGCTTAGAAAGTAAGAACAGAGCAGGAAAACGAATGACGTGGAACCGGCCATGTGAGGATCTGGAGAAAGAGCAAGTGTCAGCTCTTTCTAGAAACACATCACATCACACGTGTTTGAACTTGCTGGCATGTCAGTCCCAGGTGACCGAGACCGCATCTTGGTGTGTGGTTCTGTGGCTCTTGTTTCTGTGGCTTCCCCGCTTCTCCCAAGCAGCTGAAGCTAGTGACCATCACACCGGGCATCTGGTACCTGTTTGTGGAGGACGTGAGCAGGCTAATTGGCAGGACGGAGACAGGACAGAGGGGCCACAAGTCAGAAAATGCAGGGCCCTGAGGGCCAGGGAGCACGTTCCAGTGTGTTCTAGGGGCTCAGGAACCTGGATGGGCCACTCAGCAGGAAGGGGGTGGCTCTCGTTTACTTCTATATATATATATATTTTTTTTTAAATTCAAGTTCGATTTACTTTTGAGAAGATCCTTCTCTCTGCATAATGGCAACAGGGAAGCCCACGTGGAGATGCTTCCGGTTTGAGCCTGATGTCCCCAAAGGGTTGGCGGCTCCTTGGTTAGCGCCTTGGCCCTCGGGTCCAGTGGCGACCCCCGTGTCCTCAGGCCCAGTGCCGCCCCAGCCACCACCTGTCCTCAAGTTAGAGTTTCCAGGGAAGGGACAGGCTGTTCAGTGAGAGACACCGGTCTTCCCGCCTCTGTGCCCCAGAAGTCTGAGGGCGTGCTGCTCCCTGTGACGTCCCCCGCCCCGGTGGCCCGTGCCCTTTGAGGCCAGCCCGCCCTGAGCTGGGAGAGCTGCCGCTGGCTCCCCCACCCCCGGCCTTCGTCCTGCGGCCCCACGCGGACGGGCCACGGAACCCCATTCCCATTGCCTGCTGCTTTCGCAGTAGCACAGAGCCGGTCCCTTTTAGGTCGATTTCCTCCTCCCTGAGTTCCCAGCGTCCTCCTTAAAATCCGAGTGAGAGTTTTCTGCCCAAGTTGGAAGCCTCTTCACCTCTCCTGTCCTCTTCCTTCTGCCTCTGAGTGAACCTGTTTCCTGAAACCACAGCGTCCCAGGACGGACCTTCCAGACGCGCCCCTTGTCCCTGAAGTCTGTAACGGTGGCCATCATTTTTGTCTCCACGGCAAGCTGACACATCATCGCCAGAGCCGGAGACTCCTGGGTCCGTATCTAGTCACTGCTGGATCCCTTCAACCTACTGGGTCTCTGATCCAGAGGCTGGGGCTTTGAAATCCCCACAGTCATGGTCAAGCTAACAGTACCAGTAGCTGATCAGAGATAGCGCGCATTGAGCACTGGCTGTGGGCCAGTAAAGGAGGCTCCATGTTATCTCCATTTTAGTTTTACTTTTATTTTTTTTAATATATTTATTTATTTATCTATCTTAGGGGTAGAGGGGCAAGGGAGAGAGGGAAACTCAAGCAGACTCCTCGCAGAATGCAGAGCCCTACAACGGCTCAAACTCACGACCCCTGAGATTAAACCAAGAGTCAGATGCTCAACCGATTGAGCCACCAGGTGTCCCTACATTCCTCCCATTTTAGAAATGAGGAAATATGGAGAATACACCATTTTAAATAACTTGCCCAAGCTCACATGCCACTAAGAGATGAATGTGAGCTCGGGTGGTCTGTTGTCTTCAACCCTGGGTGAAAGGGGCAGGGGCTTTAAGAAACTGCAGTGGGCCACACAGATGTATAGATTAGACCCCCAGTAGTCCCTCTTTGTCCCTGAACATGAGTAGAGCATCTTGAGCAGAGCAGGACCTACTTCTGTCTATCAGAGCTTGACCCTCCCCTTCTTCCCTGGTACGAAGGCCAAAGATTCCCGGCACCAGGACTCCATTTGTTTTGAGGTGAACCTGCCTCAGCCCCCGAGGAACATCTCAATTTCCAGCTGGAACTCTTGGGTAAGCCTGCGCTGACTCCAGGCATGAGCCCCGTCCCGGGTGAGGGCAGACACTCGGCTGCCTGTGACAGGCCACCTGCCATTCTGCTACTGCTCTAACGGGCCTGGAGTCCCACCAGGCCCCCTTCCTGCTGCTGCAGGTGGGAAAGCACAGACCCTCGGTGAAGGAGCTTCCTTCTCTATTCGTGCCGTTTAGAGCTCTGAAGGGACAACCTCATCCCCTCTCCTGCACATTCCAAGGGAACGGAGAACTAGAGACAGGACTCAGACAAGGATCACAGCGCTGGCCTTGCAGCTGGCAAGGAATGTAGCTGATGTGCAAAGTAAGACAGGCCTTCCTGAAACCATCCCCCTCCCAGATCCAAACTTCCCGACAGCTCAGCCAGGAGAACCTGTATTGCTTCCCACCTGGTGGAGAGGGAAGGGTCCCAGAGCCCCAGGGAGAGCTGTTACATGCATATGAAACTTGACTCTGAGTCAGGCTTGGGAGAGATGCCAGGTAAGTCCCTCCTCTTCCCCCAAAGGAGGAGCCCATCAGAGGCACATGGAAGCTTCCCCTGCCTAGGACCGTCTCCAAAAGAGCCCAAGATCTGGTCCCGCTTGGTCACACTGCTATTATCACCTGTGTCCTCTCCAGCATCCCTTAGTCCACCAATAGAGAAATGAAGACACAGGGAACCGGATAAGCGCACCGATGGGTCTGGGACGATTGGTAGAAATGGGCGGAGTGTGCGTGGCGGTCACTCAGAAGGGTCGCTGGGGCACCAGGAGCTCCTCCTGTGAAGAGGGGCCCCCAGGCGGCCGGCTGCGGGTGTCAGGGTCTAACCGTGGCCAGGTAAGAAGCAGGGGCTCCACAGCGCACCCCTCACTTGCGCTGAGCAGCAGGACGGCAGCACAGTACTAAGACACGAAGGAACAGTATTTAAGGCACGCAAATCTTTATTTCAAAAAGATTAATGACAGGAACATTTAGAAAATCTGATGCCGCCACAGCATGAAGCCCTCAAGCAAACTGAGGAAAACAGGGACTTGATCAATGTGAGCATTGAAAGAACATACTAGATCCCAGAAGGAATTCCAGACAGACCCAAAGGGTGGCATTAGAAATAGGAGCATCCCAAGATGCCAAACAGAAAAACAAATCACTGCCATGAAAGAAAGCCTTAAAAAAAAGTAAAAGCCCCCGTGATAAGGCCGAGGCACCCGGGTAAGAGCGCTCTGAGCGATGGCAAACCAGGAGGGGAAGTAACGGAAATACCGCTCAGGTGGTCCTGAAGAAATAAAAAGAACAAACGGAACAGAAACAACAGCAAAGCATTTCTTTTTAGATGTTTAAGTCTTCAAATGGGAAGGAGTGAAGACTTAAAGATCCTTGTAACTTAGAAGGACCACATCCTGAGGGATGGGATGGAGGGGTCGGAAGGCTGGGAAAACTCTCTTCCTGGATTATGCAGAGAATTCCTTAAAGCTCAATTGAAGGGGGTGTGTTTGCCTTGCAAGGGAAATGCAAATGTTAGCGGGGCTGCAGGTAAGCACCCGCCACCCCCACCCTGACGGGGTCCAGGCACTGGACTCCCTTGGAGAGCTCCTTGGAGAGCGCTGATGCTTGGTCTCCTCCCAAAGGTCAGATTTAACTGGCCTCGGGTGCAGCCTGGTCCTCTCTGCTGCGGAGGCAGTGGGGGGTGCTGGTGGTCCCCATGGGCCTCAGGACCACAGCTCCTTCTTGAGGAACACTTCACCTCGGGTTTCATATCTCAGGTTCCGCCAGTTCAGGACATTAGGGCTCAAGGCCCCGGTGGTGTAGAGGGTGTGAATCTGCCTTGGCAACAGCACAAAGTCCCACATGTTCACGTCCTCGATGTCGCCCACCAAGGACTGGTTCTTATCAAAGCCCCCACCGAACGAGTCCTGCTCCTGCCCGAGGACGATGCTGGCTCCTGACCCCACGGTGTACCCCCTCCTCAGACTCGCCCTCACCATGGGCTTGCCGTCCACCCAGAGCTCTGTGAGCCCCGTGATGGACTCCCAGGTGACGCAGAAGTGCTGAGGCGTGTAGAAAGTCTCAGGAAACTTGATGAAGGCGTCAGATCCGCCCACGGATACGCTGAACAAGCCAGGCCTCTCCTTGAAGAGGAGGATCTCATTGCTTTGTGACTTGGTGGCGTAAGAGAAGAGGCTGTACGGGCGCGTCAAGTCCGTATAGACCTGCAGGCACACAGTGAAAGCCTTCATCGGCTTCTGTAACTGAGGAAACAGGGTCACGTAGGAATTCTCTGATTCTTTGGGGAACACAAAGGCATTTCTGTCCAGGTCTGTAGGACGGGAAGCAGAGAGAGAAAGAGCCACTGGTTGGTTGTGTTAAAACACACACGCACATGCACAAGATTCAGATGAGAGCTTAAAGATCCAAGTGGCTTTATTCACCCCGTCACTAAGGGGGCAGCTCCCTGCCTGGAGCTCAGAGGAGCCCTGCAGTAGAAGGGCCGGGGCACAGCACGTCTCTGGCAAAGGGCCATCACCTTCCAGCGGGGGGAGCAAGGGTTCTTCTCGGGTGGATGACGTCACCAGCGCCGAGCAGGCCTTCCCGGGCCTTCCCCGCCTTCCCTGACTGACCGGGTAAAGGGCACAGGGGCGGGCACCGCAGTCACATTTGGTATTAAGTCTGGGTTCCCCATGTGGGGCTTAGCTCGAGTGAGCCCCCTAGGGCCACCGGTCTCTTAGTAACAGCTTGTCAGGCCAGGAGGCCGGCCTCTCTCACTCTGTATGCAGAGAATGGATTTTTTTTCTTATGAATCTCTTTTTAATTTAAATTTTTTAATAAATTTATTTTTTATTGGTGTTCAATTTGTCAACATACAGAATAACACCCAGTGCTCATCCTGTCAAGTGCCCACCTCAGAATGGATTTAGAAGCGGGAGGCTGCCCCTGCCCTGTACAGGCCGGTCCCTCTGGCTTTGCACCCTCGAGCCCAGAGACAAGAACTCTTCGACCGTCTGGAGCAGCACTTACCTATCTGGAGAAAAGCACCAGGGAGGTTCATGAGGACCAGGAGACAAGGCCACAACTTCTCCATATCTCCTCCCTGCGTCACTGTGCGCAGAATCTGGGTTATCGTCCCGGAAAGAGGGTCAGCAGCTGAGATGCCCATCCCGGGTCCGCTTTACCTTGACCTTTTATGTGTCTCCATCTGGGTGGCTCCACCGATGGGTAAATGATTTCCCAAAATTGCCCCTTGGAGCCATGAATCAAAGCCCGAAAAGCAAATAAACTAAGATAAATCACAAAATGAGAGATCAATGCAGGTTATTTATTAGAGACTCCGTGGTGCCTGCTGGGGCTCCAGCAGCTCTGTGTGCCAGGGCTTGGCTAATTAAAAGTCACATCCTGGAAATCCATTCTGGGGAAATGCTCTAAAAGATCAGGGGTGGTTGGGGATGGGGTGGAAGAGGCCTTATTCATAAAGACAACCACGGCATTACTTAGGATAGTGAAGTTAGAACACTGGGGCATGTTGGAGTAGATTGTACGTATCTGCACCCCTGAGTAGAGTGGAGAGCCATTCACAACACTGGTTGTGGATTTTATGCCACAACATGTAAAAATGCTAAGGATAATGTAAGAGAAAAGATAACATAAATTTGTTTGTGCACTATTTTTTAAAATATTTTATTTATTCATTCATGAGAGACACACACAGAGAAAGAGGCAGAGACACAGGCAGAGGGAGAAGCAGGCTCCATGCAGGGAGCCCAACGCGGGACTCGTTCCTGGGACCCCGGGGTCACACCCTGAGCCGAAGGCAGATCTCAACCACTGAGCCCCCCAGGCGTCCCTATCCACTATTTTTTTTAAAGAAGTCACTTGTTTAGAAAACAAAACAAAAAAAAATCTATAAGGGGTACCCCCAAACAATAAATATTCTTATTATAGTAATGAAATTATGGGGGACTTTTTCCCTCGTTGACAACATTTACATGTAGTTACGTGACTTGTAAGATGAAATGTGTGCGTGCGTGTGCATTTAATTAGGAAGCAAGGGAACCAGTAGTCCTTAGAGCTCCAAAAGCTGCTATTTCCTTTTATCGACAGGACGCGGAGCCTGACTGCTGCTATTCGGCTTTACTCGCAGAGCGCCTAGAACAGAGAGCAAGATCAGTTCGACATCCTGATTCTGTACTTGGCAATACGCACATTTCTCTATGAAACATTATAATCTCATGTGAAGAGAGTCTTGAGCTTATTCATTGTGGTCTCATCATTTCCCATTTTCCATGAATGGGAAAAATTGATCATAAAGCTTATTTCTCAATCGACTGGAAGAACCAGCTACCATGTGGGGAGCGTATTCCAGACGCACAAGGCAATGGGACTATTACAAATGGTTAGTACCTTTCTGAAAAAGTACGAGGTTTTTTTTTTTGTTTTTTGTTTTTTGTGTTTTTTTTAATGACATGCAGTTAAATTTGCTTTCAAATGACCCTCCCTTGAAACTTCTTGCATCTTATTTTTAAAATATAAGACCGGCTTAACGTGACTACTTCAAAAGCTTTTCTTATTCCAACCATTTGCCCAGTTAAAGATAGATGCATAATTTGAACAGAAAAATATATGTAACAGATAGAAGGTCGGGACACGAACAGAAGGGGTGTTTTTGCTGTGCTCCAACTGCCTTCTCGTTAGCACGGGGCTCCCCGGATGAGCCCAAAGAATGCAGGTTCCGGGGGCATGCGTGGACTCCGTGGAAATACTATGAACTTCAAGGGGCCCAGCACGTGGTCCGAAAGATCCGCAGCAGATGCCCTGGGCCAGGCTTGCCACTGACAATGGGCGACATGGGGAGAGCGGAGATGGGGGAGTGAGGGTGGACACAACGGGGAAGAGGGAAAAGCAAGGACAAGGGACACCAAAGGCCCCTGCAGCGGAGCGTTTGACAGTTGGCTCCGGGTTTGAAGAACCTGCCCAGATGGCGTGGTGACAGCCTGGGGGTCTGAGCATGGCCGTGAGCCTCGTCGGGTGACAGGGCGGTGATGGGGCAGCCAGGCCACGCCGGTGACCCTTAGCCCGGCCCGGGCATCTGCCCCCCTGGCCCCTCCAGCTCACACTGTTCCATAGGAGCCCTGAAGGGCCTCAGGCCGCCCCACGGCCGCCCAGGTACCACCTCGGGGACAGAGAATGTTCTAAGAGCACAGGATGCCAGTTCCCGCAGCGCAAGTCATCGAGCAACTACAGCCCGGGGGAGGGGGGGTGTGGAGGGCCGGCACCTGGGCTCACCCAGGAGCAGCGGGACACCAGGCCCCGGCCTGACGGGGCGGCCCTTCCCCCAGAGGCCACTGGAAACCGCCGTCACAGGAGGGCGACAGGAGGCCAGGGATGCGTGGGACCCAAAGGGCCCTGCGTGGGTCCGGGACACTGGCTGTCTCCTTGAAGCTCGGGGACCTGGCACACATTGCAGGCCCTGGAGCAGCCTGAAGGGCCCGGGCACCAGGCGGCAGGAGCGGCCAGGCCATCCCAAGGGGCAGCATCGCCTCCCCCGCTCCCTCACCCCGGGTGCTCCCCAGGACGTGAATGCGGCCCCAGCACCCCGGGCAGCACAGGGGTCCAAGTGGCCAGGCGGCCGGAGAACAGGTGTCACGAGCAAACTGTGCCTGGTGTTTGGCTGGTGCCGGGGCAGAGCAGGCCTCTCCCGTGCTTGCGGCAGCCAAGTGACAGCCAGGGAGGCCACGGGAACCCGGAGCAGGGAGCCCGGTGTGTGGCGGCCGGGGATACCTGCCCCCGGGGCCCAGCGCCCAGCGAAGCCCTGCTGCCTGGGGCGGCTCACAAGCCCGGCTCTGGGCCGGTGACTTCAGGGCGTCACCCCGGGGTCCCGGGATCGAGTTCCACATCGGGCTCCCTGCATAGAGCCTGCTTCTCCCTCCACCTGTGTCTCTGCCTCTCTCTATGTGTGTCTCTCATGAATAAATAAATAAAATCTTTTTCAAAAATAAAATAAATTTAAAAATTTTTAAAAGACCACCTGCCTTTAAGCTTATTGGGAGCCAGTCATATCCCCCAAATAAGATATCTGAGCTGCCAGGAAGACACTAAAGCTATGGTTCTAAGAACATACTGGGCAACTGAGCTGGTAAATCGCAGATTCCAGGGCTCTAACTCTGGAGCATCTAATCTAGTCGGTTAGAGTCAAAGAAATCCAGCCTCCGAGCCTAGACGCCGGTCATCCAGGGTAAAGCTCTTCAGAAATCAAAGCAACACTTCTGGGATTCTGTGGATCAGAAATCTATATGGGGGAAGCTTGGCTTGGGAGGTCTTGCTGTCACTGCTGTTACTGTTGATGTTGTCGTGATCTGGAGTCATTGGCTGTGTTTGTCAACCTTTGCGCGTCAAACCTGGCGGTTAAAGAAAACCGTGGGGGGAAACATCTCAGACCTAGCTAGCATCCTACCTGCTGGGTCCCCTGGGACTCCAAATCCATTTCCATCAGGCCCCAGCCCCACTTCGAGGCAGCCGGCAGTCCCTCCTCCGGGTCCCGGCTAGACCTTGGTGATGGCTCGTCCACTCATGAGGCGGGAGGCCATGCGAGGCTTGTCACCATGAACAATGGTCCACGATTTCTGCCCAACACAGGGAGACTTTTTTTTGGTACCTGGTATGACATCATCATGTTGCATCACACGCTAAGGGGCTCACCCTTGGGTCAAGCCTGGCCCCGACTCTTGTCCTATAAGTAGTAGCCTCCAGCATCTCCCTACGATTTTACATCTACCATCTCTGACATATACGATTGGTCTACCCCCTCTTCTCTGGCCCGGGAAGGTGCTGCAGCATCTTTTCAGGTGCAGGGCTACCGCTCCTGAGGGACTTAAGCTCCTTCTCATGGATGGAACTATACAAATCTGTTCTCCTCATCCCACCCCTTTTGAAAGAAAAAAAAATGTTTGTTGTCTACTAGGTGTGTACCTCTTGTATAGTTTACCTCCTTTTGCTCATGGAAGGCCCTCTATGGTAGTTTTACTGTGGGATTTAGGTATCATTTGGCCCTACGTCCTTCTAGCTTCAGCCTTAATGCCTGATTCCACTTCTGGATGCATGACCCCTACTATAAAGGAAAACCACCACTGACAACGTGGCTTTATTAACATCAGCGCAAAGTGGCCTCAGTGGACAATTAATCTTACTCTCCACTTACTGTGAAATAAGAATTGCTTAGAATCAACTCACCCAAACTAAAATCACCCTTTTTGGCAGATGTCACCCGACATTTAATTGGATTATGTCTGACAACTCTATACAGTCCAAATGTGTCAGTTACCTTGGGATATATTTTCTACCAAAATTACCTGGAAATGCCTACCAGTGAGCTAAATTTTTTAAATTTGAACATTCCAGGAAAGATTTATTGAGATTTTTTAATGTTCACTAAATGCAAATACCAGCTGTAAAAATTTTCCTGGCTAAAATTATTAGGGCCAGAGGCTGTCCACCAAACTATGTGTAGTAAAGTAACAGTAATTGAATTCTGGGGAAAATATTAGCGCAGCCCACGTCCCCGGGGAGTTGGCATGGTCTTCTATAATTAAGACATATCTCCTGACTGGATTCTTAACTAGAAAAAAAGTGTCAACCCTCTCTTCTGCTTAGCTGAATGTCAGGGTATATGGATCTGCCCTAATTGGACAACAGAGAATATTTGCACTCACATTTTTGACTGAAAATATATCCTTAACTTGTATGCTTCCAAATAGTTATCAAAAGTCAATTAGGGGAATCAATATTCATAAATAATTACCAGAAAGATTTGCTGTTCATCCTCCTAATATCCTGAACCTAATCTTTTGAAAAACCCTCAATTGCTGCTACCTCAGACCAGTTCCCCCAAACTGTACTTAAAGATATATATTGCAGCTGTGTTCGGGGATATACGGCAAGACAGCCTAATGACAACGACAGCAGATAACTGCTTTTGAGAGCTTACATGCCAGACGCTGCAATAAGTGCTCTCTATGCATGATCTTGTTTGATTCTTATGGCAACCCTTTGAGCTACTTACTAATGAATAGGCCACCCCCAAATACACCACTTTGACATATTATATTGAAATAAAGTCACTTAGGAAACAGCCAGTGCAGGAAGGATAGTCCAACCCTCTTCTGTCCCTCTGAAAGCAGGAAATAAGTCTCCCATGTGAAAGGTACCCTCCCTGCACCAGGAAAGTAGAAGGCATCCTTGTCACCAAAGCCAGAAAATTTAGGGCCAAAAAAGGTATATAAACAAGCCTTGTTACTGCCTAACTGGTTCACTGCCCAAAGTCCAAATGCCTTCGTCTCATCAATTCTTCACAAATGTTTTGTTTCCTTGGCTAACAGGCATAAAAGATGCCTGCTAATGGTCACTTCTTGGAGTCTCATGTTTTTATAGGATCCTATTTTATAAAACTAAATTTGTTTTCCTCTTGTTAATCTGTTTTATGTCAATTTAATTGTTAGACCAGCCAAAGAACCTAGAAGGGAAGAAGGAAAAAAGTCCTCCTCCCCCGCAGTTTGAGGGCCCATCATGGTTGCCTGGCACTCTCGCTCTGGGGCCACGCAGCTGAGAGATCCTGGGGCCCCAGAAGAAGCTGGCAGAAGGGAAGAATTCTAACCCACGTCAGTCTCCTGAGTCTCTGCCTGCAGGGTCTCCTGGGAGCAAGAGTGGAGAGAGTCCTTTTCTAAATTTAGATTAGCAGGAGGCAATTTTTGTATGAACTGATTCCTTGGTCATAGCAACTATGGTGAAGATTTTTTGGGAGATGAGAACTCCCAAAAGAACTCCCCTTTGCTATTGACCTCTTTCCTCCCAGAGATGGTCATTGTTATCCCTTTTCTCTATCTTGTGTGCCCTTTGTGATAAGGGGGGACGCCCTGGGGCAGAACACAGGCAGAGGTCCTGGAAGCCAGCCCCACAGACTGGTGAGTTCATGTCTCCCACAGGACTGGTGTCTGTTTAGACAAATGTTGCTGTGGGTCCCCTGTTGAAACCACATGAGGTTCGCCTCTCATCTTGTTCTATATCCCTGGAGCTCGGCTTTGTGACTAGTGAGGCTATGCTCTCTGATGTCCAGCAGCCAGAAGGTGCTCCTGCCAGTGTGCATCTAGCAGCATCGTCTCTGTCCAACCATGCCAGCCGAGGGCTGGTGGTCACAGGGCTCCCATCCATGAGGGGCCTTTGTCCTCTCAATCTTCATGGTCTTGTTAGCGCTGGAAAGGTCTCAGTTTAGTAGCAACTGCCTGGTGTCACAGATCAGCAAGCCTGTGGCTGGTGACATCTCATGTTCTCAGGAGAAACTGGAGACATCATTTTCACCACACAGTTCCTACTGCAATGGCAACAAAGGCTTTTGTTTTCTTAGGCTCAGTCTGAGAATCATCAGCTTTCTGGATCTTGTGAGGGCTGTATCTTTTGTACCCTTATTTGGTGCATCTTTCTCTTTTCTTTTTTCTTCCTTTTTTTTTTTTTTTTTTTTTTTTGTGCATGACTTTTGCATCCTTGATTAAGCCATTAAGGCTAACTGGTTTGAGCCATTATTAAGGTTAATATAAGATCCTGGCCAAAGAATCCTTTGAATTGGAAAACTTCTATAGTTGAAAAACAAAATTCAGAAAGTTCTCATCCTAAACAACTGTCTTATTTCTACTTATGGAAAGACCAAATTAAAAAGTAGATATAAATGAGAATAACGGTTAGTTTTAGGAACTCCCCTAACAGGATAAAAGAAAGTAGACTTAGAACAAAAATTAAAGCCCTCATCTGACATTGATTCCTCTTCTTAAAATCCGGCCTCATCTCCTCAGCAGATTTCTGTAACTCCCCAAACTCTTCCATTTTCCCCAGGAAATCCCTTAAACACCCAGCCACCTATTTTAGCTTCCTTTTCGCTATAAGATTTACAGAGAGCACTCAGCCTACTCTCCAGGCTCAGGGTACACAGGTTACTCTTGTAAATGCTGAAACCCACAAAGTGAATTCCTCAGAGGCACCTGAGACCAAGAGTAAGGCTCACTTTTTGCTGGGTCCCATAATCAAGCTCTTCCAGCTTCAGACCTTTCCATGCAACATCCTTTGTGGATACTTCCTGGACCCCACCCTCCGCCCCATCCCCTCCACTACCACAAGGAATTCATGTCCCCTGGGTAGCCGCAGCTCTTCTAAGTTATAATGTCCTTTTTTCTTCTACTTTCAGGAGACCCTGACAAATTTAGGAAGAAATTAGAAAGATTAGTGGCCATTCACTGTGCCTCTCATGAGGACCTTGATTTTCTCCCACCCATGATTGTAGTTTGGTTAACAGGCAAGCCAAAGGGCCCTCGGGGACAAGCCCATCCCACAGGGGAAAGAGGTGGCCAGACTTTCTTCCAGGCCCTCCTACAAATGATCAAGAAGTGGATCAACTGGAGGCCAATGTTCAGGGCTGATAGAAGCAATAGTAGAGTCTTCTTCGCAGTGAATTTGTGTAAGGCTGACTTGCACTCTCAGAAAGAAGGAGAACATCCAAAGGCCTTTGCTGAATGCTTTATACAGACCTCTCAAAGGCATACTGCATTATGCCCTGAAGCTCCAGAGTATAGAAATATTTTAATTTCCACCTTAGTAGGAAATTTTCTCCTTGATATAAAAAGACAAATTCAAAACACTGTAGTTGGATGGATTAATCCACCTCTAAGCAGTATAGTGGAAGCAGTGATCCAATTCTCTGAAGATGGTTTGCAGGAATGCAAGACAGAAAGGGAGTTAAAACTAACAATTCTTGATCTGTCACTTAAATCTCTGGAGAGGCAAAAGCGTTATTCTGAGAGCTCCTCGGAGTCCACATAGACCCCTTCCTACTTGCCTTCAGACATTTGCAGATCTTGCCAAAAAAAGAAAAAACTAAATACTGGAAGTCAATTGTCCTGCATTTCAGAAAAGGAAGAAAAAATGTAAATAGTAATTACCCTAGACTTCTGATAATAGACAAATATCCTTCAAAGTGCCTAGGAGAAAATTCACATTCTTTCTCTGTCCCTTCAAAACGTAAATCTTGCCCTGTCTTTAAAATGTGAACACCCCAGGAGACAGCTAAAACACAGCACAATCACCCGAGACCAAAGGTGGGGAGCTCTTTAAAATACAAACTGCTGTAGAGATTCCCCTGTCCAAAGTCTAGCCCACAGCCCTCATCAGATCACCTGTCAAGGACAAATACAAATCTTAAATGTCTGCTCCACAAGCATTAGTAAAAAGCTTTAGTAGCCATTTGGGCAGATAATCTTAACTTGGTCTGACAGATACAATTTGAATTCAGCTGTTATTTATAAATTAGTGACTCTCATGTTACTGTACCTTATTCGTGGCTAGAATTTACTAATTAAAGCTAGAAGATCTCTGTGTCTGACTGTATGTTTATGTACATCTGTGTGTGTACATGAACATAAAGATGGTATTTTCTCCTCCCTCCAGAGGGTATTGTCAAAATTAATTTGTAAAAGAGCTCTATTTAATTGGCTTTAAAATAAGTCTTTATGAATTAAGAGTTCCTAAAACTCAGAAATATAGACACAGACACATATGTTCTTCAAGCTATGTGCTCTGGGATCATCTAACTAAACAGCTAGTTTACATTTGTTGGTTTAACTAAAATATACACACCTTCAGAGTTATTAAAAAAAAAAAAAAAGAGCCATCACGTTTAATCTAATGCTGACATACAGCGTTTATTCCACCTGCTTTTACTGGTCAAATACATTCACGGCATCTCTCAGAAAATTGGTCAGCTGGGAAAAGAGCTTGGAATCATGGCTAAGTGTCTCGTGACGTGTGCGTTCAGAGTCTAAACATACCTGTTGCATGCAAATAACCTAGATATATGTAAGTAGGATAAAAGTTTATAAATGGGTTTTTCAGCAATAATTATGTTTCCCAAGTCTTTTGGGTAGCCTGAAACCTTAGAGTTTTACCAAGATAAGTTAAATATCTAGGTCATTTCCAGACCTGATAAAATACTGAAACACTGATTACTGGACATAGGCTTATCTACTTCTGGCCTTGTATTACATAGGAAACAAAGGTATTTGGGTCTGTTAGTAACCATGGCCAAATGTGCCTTGTTGAAAGGTTGTGCTGTGAAAGAGCACATGTTTCTAGAAATTATGAAATGTATTCATAAATTTGCCCATCTAAAGAACGGTGATATGACAGTTCACAAATGCTTACATCTTAGTTTTTACTAGACATTAAGGGTTCTCAGGGTTAAAGAATTCTCTCTTTTTTTTTTTTAAGATTTATTTATTTGAAAAAGAGAGGGAGCAGAGGGAAGGGCAGAGGGAGAGAGAATCCGTAGCAGACTGAGCACAGAGCCCGGCATGGGGCTCGACGCAGGGTTCAATCCCACCACCCTGAGATCAAGACCTGAGCCGAAACCAAGAATCTGACGACGCTCAACCAACTGAGCTACTCAGGTGCCCCTAGGGTTAAAGAATTCAAATTAACAGGTGTAGTTACAACTGTTAGAAATAATAAGGGAAGCAACTCTGTATGCAAGCAAAGTGGGATGGGTTTTAGGGTACAAAAGGCTTGAGGTACAGAGATACATTTTTTGTTAAGGAAAAAAATAAAGTTAAATTTGTCCTGAAGTAAAATTGGTTATTTCAGAATGAGAAGGAAAATAGGGATCCCTGGGTGGCGCAGCGGTTTGGCGCCTGCCTTTGGCCCGGGGCGCGATCCTGGAGACCTGGGATCGAATCCCATGTCGGGCTCCCGGTGCATGGAGCCTGCTTCTCCCTCTGCCTATGTCTCTGCTTCTCTCTCTCTCACTGTGTGCCTATCATAAATAAATAAAAATAAAAAATAAAAAAAAAGAGAAGGAAAATAATGGAGGACAAACTAACAGTATATTTGGAGAGAGAGAGAGAGAGAATTTTACCACATGTAGTCAAGCGGGCTAAAAATTGAATTGTTATAGGGTTTTTAAAACCTATCAACAGGTTGTTTATGTAATGTTTCATCTGCTAAAAGGACACTGTTTTTGGACTATTGGTCTGTACTTGGAAAGAAGTGACAAGAGGGTTTTTTCGTTTTTTGTTTTTACCTTTTAAGCAATCTGCCTAGAAAGCAAATATTTTGTTTCACTAAAGTCATTTCCTGTATTTCATGTTGTCTTTATCAAGTGTTTGATGACTTAACTGAATCTTAATATCAGAGCTGAGTTTTTCTGAACACCGTGTAACCTTCCGTATTTGCCTTTCAAATAGTCTTTGGTTAAATAGATAATTAAATATCGTTCCGTAATTATCTGTGATTCTATTCAGTCAAGTGTCCAAACCTTTTGGTTTTTTTTTTAGCGAACTTCCCCAAATCAAATTATAAGTGAAGTTTTCAGACCTGGAAATAATTTTCCAGAAGGTCTCTGAAACATCTCAAAAGATTTATCCTAAAAAAAAAAAAAAAAAAAAAAAAAAAAAAGATTTATGCTCTCTCCTTATAAAAGAAGCATTAAACTAATTTAGCTTATTTGATGTTAAATTACATGGGAAGTGTGGCACATAAGTGATGTGAAACCTTCTTAGTTTGTATATGTGGGGATATAGGTTATTAATATAAGTGGTTCCAGAATCTATATAAAATTCTTGAAATCCTAAGATATTCTAGTACAACGTTATCAGTCATAATTCCAGTTATTATCTTACAAGGTTGTGTGTCACTGAAACAATCAATGATGAATTTTCAACAAATCTTTAATCATGCTCATTTTTAAGTCTTTTTATCATTTACAGAAGTTATTGTTTAATTCTGATGTTTTTTGCAAAAGTCGTCTTCAGAGAGATTCACAGAAAGGACCCTCACAAGAACAGTTTTCTGGTAACTTTCAGATCACTCCATTGACGTGGGTAAGAATTTATAGAACTCTAACAGAGAAACCGAGGGCTTGGTACGACTTTAACAAAAAACAAAAAACAAAAAAAAATCAGGATCTGTAGGAATTAATTACATGGGACTAAATGAGCGGATAAGTATGATCATAATCTTTATGATTTTAAATTTTGGAACATTGTTGGTTCTTTTACATCTGTGTCTCCAGATTTAAGAAAGCCTTTTTTTTTTTCTTAAACTATCAGCAGTTTGCCAACATACACCTATGTGAATAAAGATGAAACATTCATCTTTTTCTCCCTCCCTGATCCCTCAAGAATTTGGAAACGCTTGGTGCATATTCTTATTTTCACGGCAATATACTTGTGTATGTGAGTTCAATAAGAATCTGCTCTCCTTGAGACGGGACACAATTGGGAACGTTGGTTGTATAACAAGGCTTTGACTGGAAGGTCACGCTTGAGAATAATCTGCAGAGAGTCAGACATGACCAGACAGCTTTAAGGGACTAGGTTGACTTTATGAAATCAATAAAACCCCTTGGAGAAGCAGCCTGCTACCCTGCCCACAGGGTTCCCAGCAGCCTCAGCAGGTGTGTAAGGAAGGTCACCTAGGGGCAAGCTGGGGACCCTCAAGAAGAGAGGGATTTACCCACGGGTAGAGGTAGTGCAGAAGCTGCTGGCAAGCCCTCGGCCTGGCTCCCTAATAAAGACCACATCTCTGCATAATTAAAGAACAATTCTTAGTAACACATAAGGATCTTGATGAGAAGTCTGAGCAGCTTGCCTAAGGGCCGTTAGTGCACGCGGCCGATGGTTTGTAGGCTTCAATACCCGCTGTGCATCCCCCGCGTGCCCCACCCGTGAACCGCAAGTGCTCATGAAGAAGCTGCCACGGTATGTCTCCCTGTGTTAGAAACCTTTCCTGATAATTAAAGCTACTGGGGAGAGATTTTAAATTTTGATAAACCACGTCTTGGAGGTGATAGCCCCTCAAAGAACACAGGAGCCCCGAGCCACGGGCTGCAGGAGTGGGGCTGCGTGGCTGTGAGCCTTCCGCATGCTACTTGTTTCACGGGATGGCTACTGTCCGTGTTGCTGTGTTGATGTGCAGGTTGCAAGTGGTCTGCCCCTAATTATGTATGGGTCTAATTATCCCACAAGCCCTGCTATTTTTAGTGCCCAATTATGCAGAACATGAAGATTTTCAGGAATGCATATATCACATCGTGGTGAAAAAAAAATGCCTGTTATTTCAAAAAGGATGGATCTTAAAACCATGTTGAATAAAAAAGGCAAGTTATAAAAGCTATGTAAATGTTATCTCTTACTCGGCTTTTAAAATTCAAAACAATGGGGTATAAGGCACATCAGTATCTATATATCTACTGGGCTTATAAAGTATTTTTAATGAATAATTCATCCTAAAAACCCATAACTCCAGTCTAACAAGGAGAGAAAACTCAGACACATTTAAATCGGGGGACTTTCTACAAAATAGCTGAACAGTACTCCTCAAACCTGTCAAGGTCATGAGACACAGGGAAAGGCTGAGAAACTGTCAGAGACCAGAGGAGGCCAAGGTGACATGATGGTAAGTAGGATGCGGTCTCCTGGACTGAACCCTTGCACAGAGAAAGTATATTAATGTAAAAACTAGAGAAATCTGAACGAAGCCTGGAGTCCAGTTATGAATCACATGCCAAAGTTGGTTTTTTAGTTTTGGCAAATGGGCCACCCTTGTCAAGAGACACCTGGGTGGCTCAGTGGTTGAGCGTCTGCCTTCGGCCCAGGGCGTGACCCCGGGGTCCCAGGATGGAGTCCCACGTCGGGCTCCCTGCATGGAGCCTGCTTCTCCCTCTGCCTGTGTCTGGGCCTCTCTCTGTGTCTTTCATGAATAAATAAATAAAATATTAAAAAAAAAAAAAAGGAGGAAGCTAGGTCAGGAACATTTCTCTGATGCTGCTTCCATTGTATAAGGAATGGGAAGCAAATATTTAATCCCAAAATATTTCTATTTTTTGTTCTTTGCACCCATTGGACTCAACCAATACACCTGTGACCGACCAGCGATGTGGTGTCCCAGTGCTCCTTTACAAACTCTCCTATGACTGCTGGCTGTCAATGTAGATTTTGCTCCAGAAACTGAAATGGGCCCAAACAATAAAATTAACTATAAGGGGATCCCTGGGTGGCGCAGCGGTTTGGCGCCTGCCTTTGGCCCAGGGCATGATCCTGGAGACCCGGGATCGAATCCCACGTCGGGCTCCCGGTGCATGGAGCCTGCTTCTCCCTCTGCCTGTATCTCTGCCTCTCTCTCTCTCTATGACTATCATAAATAAATTAAAAAAAAAATTGCCAATATGTTAAAAAAAAAATTAACTATAAGGCCATGCTACAACCAAAGTTGAAAATTAACTCCCTACTCTTCCCAATCCAAGTTATTTCTAGTCATATTGTCCAAATGGAGCTCCATCAAAAGTTCTGCAATGAAATTAAATGACAATATTAAGGTATTTCAGTAATAAATGTCAACAGCATATAGATGCACCAATCAAAAATTTTAAACCTCTTCATTATTAAATTTCCAGGGAGAGATTAAAGTCTAAAACTTAAATTCCCTTGTAAGTAAGGTCCAAATTAATTAAAGTCCAAAGTCAAATTGTCTCACTCTTGTGAGTTTAAGATCCCTGACAGAAATTCCCCCCAATTTCTAATAGCGCTGGTAGCAGCCTGTCACGCTACACGGCCCCCGTGTAGAGACACTTTCCTTCGCCGTCTGCGGCCTGGGAACTGGACAGTCCTCTCCCAGGACAGGAGTGTGGCTCCTTCAAGTCCTACAAAGTTGGAAGAGCCCTTCCTTTAAAGAGTTCAAAGAGGTTAATGGGACACAAAGATTCACACAGCATGGACTCCCCCCTATAAAAATCTACAAAACAAGCTAAAACGACAGCTACTAATCAGACACCCCAGACAAAAATCATAATAATCATAATATTCCCCATACCCAGTACTCAGTGTCGCCAAAGGTAATATTAGAAATTCCATAATGAGGGACGCCTGGGTGGCTCAGTGGTTGAGCATCTGCCTCCAGCTCAGGTCGTGATCCTGGAGTCCTGGGATCGAGTCCCACATCAGGTCCCTTACATGGAGCCTGCTTCCCCTCCTTCTGTCTGTGTCTCTGCCTCTCTCCTCTCTGTCTCCCATGAATGAATAAATAAAACCTTTAAAAAAAAAAAAAAAGAAATTCCATAATGAGAGAATGAGGATGAAGCACATCTTGGTTTGGGCTTCACAAGATGCCAGTGAGTTAATGTTCATTGTCTGAGTCTATAAGCTATAAACTCATTGGGAAGAACCTTCTCTTGAAAGACTAACCTGAAATCCAGGGCTTTACCCCATCTGGGATAGGAACCCAACCCTGCAGCCTCTGAGAGCAGGACTGGGGCCGTTGCTTGAACCGTTTGGTGATCAACAATAGTGGTGAAGCCAGTCACCATGTCTCATGTGATGCGTCTTGCTTCCCCTTTCTGTGTAATCA
The DNA here is from genome assembly GCF_018345385.1 of Vulpes lagopus. NCBI lineage: Eukaryota > Metazoa > Chordata > Mammalia > Carnivora > Canidae > Vulpes > Vulpes lagopus. The sequence goes on from NC_054834.1 coordinate 26,852,055, forward strand.
AACGCTTTTGATTCCTACCCGTTTGAGCCTTTCAGTTTTGACATCCCATTTCTGACACCTGCTGTGGGCCCTCAGCGAGTGTCATATTCTGGGCAGAAACTTCTCCTCCTAAAGAATTGTTCAGGCGGGAACAATTGGGGGCGGTCCTTCCTGAGTGCTCACAACTGTTTCAACCTTAATCATCACCCTAAGCAGATTTTTGAGCTGACGTTGCTGTTGATGCTTCTGAAGCTTAGACCTTAAGAAATCCCTTGGCTAGCTTTTGAATGCTCAGGGCCATCCCCGAGCAGTGCCACGGCATCTTCTGATGCCGGAGCCAACTTTGGAAGGGATGACCCAAGTAAAGTAAAAATAATAATAATAATAATAAAATAATATACTTGCCTTTCAAATATAGCTTCAGGATAACTTCTAGCAACGCCGCCGTTGGTCATTAGCACCTTCCGTCCAATTGCAGCTCTTGCTGTTGCAACCTGAACCAACTCGGGTCTAACTGAGAAGGGAGGGAGCTTCGGTGGGAGCCCAGAGGTGCTGTCACTGTTTCCCTCGGCCAGCTGCTGTTTCCACCACCAAATAGCAGCAGCTGCCACGGAGGACACCAACCCAGAATCCAGCCACCGGGAGAACCCGGAGCCACACGCTCCTCCTCTCAGCCCAGCTGGCCACATGCTCTGTCCTAGAAAGACCACCTTGGTGCATTTGCCTTTGTCTCTGTGATTTGGCCTTTCCTGATACATCGTTCCTCCAGGTGAGACTTATCATTTTTTTTTAAGGTGAAGTTCAAAATTTGCTATATTTTATCTTAATTTATTCACGAAATCAGTTTTATTAGAAGCGTTACTGTTTGGGACATTGAGCCCATTGCGTGGTTGCAGAAGTTTTGCATGGTATACCCCCAAAACCCCTGTTGCCTTTTAGGGTATAATTTTAAAGACTGGAAAGTTTCCTCATGATATATCCTATTATACCAGAAATGCCAACTAAGAAGTATTCACAGATAGATTGAAATTCCTGTGAAATGATGTATACAGAGTTTCCTGTCTTTAAGACTGGGCCAAACACTTAAGCCAAATCCTGACAGTGTAGACGCTCTATACAGGAAGCAAATGGTCGGACTCCTGAAAATTGACATCTACTCAGCGCCAGCTGCCAATTTAAGTGTCTTGCTGGTGGAAACTATGGCAGAAGAAACACTATGTAGGATCTTTGGGCGAGACTCCTCCAGCAGTAGGTTGCACACCCAGAAAGGATTTTGCTCCATTAGGAACTAGAACCAGGAACCCAAGCAATTCTCCCTTTCTCTGCGTCCTTCAACTCTGCTCCAACTGAAGGATAAGCTCTTGGGCTTGATTCAAATGTATAAATAGAGGGGAACGTGGTTAAGTGTCTGCCTTTGGCCCAGGTCATGATTCTGGGGTCCAGGGATGGAGTCCCACATCAGCTCAGTGGGGAGTCTGCTTCTCCCTCTCCCCTGCCTGCGGCTCCCCCGGCTTGTTCTCTCTCTCTCTCTCTCTCTCTCTCTCTCTCAAATAAATAATTAAAAATTTAAAAATATATATATAAACAGAGGAATAACACCCCTAGTCCAGACTAGGTCAGATCACCATTGGTCTCAATCAATGGTCTTCGGTGATTCAAGTGCACTTAATGAAACATGGTTGCCGGGAACCAGGAACCGTCTTCAACGTGGGGTACGGGGCTTGGTTACCAGGAGGAAGGAGCTGGGAAGACAGGACACTGCCTTTGCTCCCTCGGCGCTCAGACTGTGCAGGATCTTGAAATCCATACCAGAACCACCCAGCGACCTTTTCTTCAGAGAGGAGGATTCGTCTTCTTGCTCCAGGACGCGATAGGCCCAGAGTCTGCACCATGGGTGAGATGGGGACAGCACCCGCCCCACAGCTGGGAAGGACCGGGCCGTGTCTCTAGCTGCACCCCGGATGGGGCAAAGGAATTGACTGGCTCTGGGGGGACACACAGGCTTTCCTGCCCCTGATGCGGGAGAGAAAAGCAGATAGAGGAACGAAGTCACGAGGCTTGGAACACGAAGACCTCTTCTCTCACTTCTCCTTAAAAATAAGGAAACCCCATAACCCCCTCCCCGTGCCCCTCGCCACCCACCCCATGCTGTGGGTTCCTGAGGCTGTGGGTTCCCTGCAGGTTCCCAGACCTCAGGCACGGCCCCAGGGAAGCTCCCCCTTCCTGAGAGTAATGAGTGCCAGGATCCAGCATCTCAGGTCTCCCCTCTGCTGGGCCTGCCATTGAGTCTCCGACACGCGTCCGTGGAAAGGATGCGGGAGGCCAACGTCCCCATGCCTTGGTGGCCTCCACGTGACTGCCTCAAAACCTCCCCCTTTCTGGGTTTATATCCACAGCCGGGGACATCACAGCTGGCGTGTGGATGGTGGCCCAGACTCACCCCTGAGGCCAGGAGGCAGGGCTCCAGGGCGAAGGCAGCAGGAGCCTCGCAGACAAGGGGAAGCCGTTAGGGACGCTTGGTAGAGGCTCCCGCGCCTGCTGGTGTGCCCACGCCGTGGGAAAATGCTTGCACACCTGGGAAGGAAGGGGCGGCCGGTTGCGTTTCCCGGGTCCCGCTACTCCAGGTGGCCATTCCTGGAGACCCGAGGACGTAAAAACAGAACCAAAAGGAAGAAGCTCTTCACCTCCAGCTGATGGAATGGTTGATGACAACCATCAAAGCCTCACCTGGGGCTTTGACAGGTTCGGCGTAGACCCCGACCCTCCAGAGGAGCAGCGGGCACAACCCCAAACGCGGAGGCCATTTCACTACTGCATCGCGGCCCCAAGGTTCAAAGCCTTATGGGGACAGGAGGCTGCGCTGGCCCCGCAGGGAGGCCCGCGTGGGTGATGAATCTGACGTTCCTGGACGGCAGAGCGGGGGATGCCGGCCCAAGGTCAGGGACACTGGGCCAGGACACAGGAATTCCGTCTCCGTGGCGGGGCACAAATTCCCCTCCCAGTCCTCGTTGCCCCAGTGCTGGGGGGCCTGGAAACAACCCCACGGGCGTCCGGGCTTCCGGAGAAACGCACCTGAGCATCCGAGCGGGCCGGACACCCCAGAGACGTCGGGTGACCCGGCCGCCTGGGGGACCTGCCCCATCCAGTGCCGTTGTCTCCACGCTGTACTGCTGGGAGGAGCTGAAAGTGCGAGGACTCGGCTCCCTTGCAGGCCAGCAGCCAGGGGCAGCGACGCCGGGGTCTGCTTGCGGATGCCCCGAAAGCCACCTTGCTGTGCAGCCCTGTCGCCCGATGCTCTGCAGGCGCACCCGGGGCCCCGTGGCCCTCACATTACCCCCGCAGACCCTGGAGTCAGCCTGTTCCGCTCCTTCCTTCAAAGACCTGCCTGGTCTCTCGGGCCTCTCACTCCACGGCTCCGGGGTCCCTCCCACGGGTGCCACTCTGGGTAGTTGCCCTTCTCCCTCCGAGAAAATTCACAGGCTTCATTTGAGACTTTTGGTTTTGTTTTTACTACAATAAACGTTAATGAGACAGACACGGGGAATAACACTTAGCGACGTGAGGCGTACGCGAACCCTGATGAAGCGCGGGTGGGGAGAGCCGGCCACGGTTTCCCCAGGCACTTTCCCCGCGGGCGTCCTTCTGCGCAGTTTCATGGCTTCGTCCTACGCTCTCGGGGAGGCTCACTTCAGCATCTGCGGCTTTAGGACTCAGGAATCGTCTTGCCTCCCTTCTCAGGGATGGGGCCACATGCCTACAGGCCGGCTCCTCCAATTTCCAGATTTACAAGTCACAGCGTGAACCATCAGACACACACACGCACAGGCACACGCACACACAGTGCAGGGTCTGTTCCCGAGACGTACGTGGCAACTCTTGATGGTAATTTCCACTGAAGGTGGTAAACCCTGTGAACCTGTGTGGTTCACTCAAGACCCGCATCCCCTCATCCCGGCTCCCCCTTCCTAACCCACCACACCCCAAAAGCTACAAGGCTTGCCCAGGTCTTTTGCCACTAAATTCCCACATGTGACCCGAGTTTAGCCGGCCACGAAGTTTCACAAGGTATTTGGGTGCACGACGGTTTTGCAGGGGCATTGACCCGCAGAGCCTCCGGGCCCACGTGAGTCAGTCCTCGAACTGAGCCATCCGAGCACTTTGTCCCCAAGGCAGCTCACAGGCTGTCCTCTCCTACCCCCCATTTCACCACGACCTACGAGGGGCACCCATCACCCTGTGGCCCCCGGGGCAAGTGCACACTTTCCTCTTTCCTCCAACGTACAGAGAAGCTTATTCGCCACGTCTAATGAAGTTAATGGAATGGTCTCTGATTTTTAACACCTGATTCTGACTCCCCTCCCACCCAAAGCCAAACCCCAGTTTGATACACGTGTTCTCACGCAGAAGAAATACCCTGCCTTTTACGATATTGTCTCGTAAAATTGTAGTCTCGCACCACATTGGGTTGTTACAAATCAAGTAATGAGAAGGAGCACAGTTGACATGTTAACTGATTTTTTAATAATTTATTATACAAATTAATAATCATATTCGATCTACATCCTTTTAATCTGGACTCTACTGATCGCAGTAGAGTCAACATCACAAGAGTCTTTCTGTAAGTTATTTGTTAGTGGTTTTAATAATGGCCTTTGGAAATACAGATCTAAGTAGTAAGATGTATTATTTGAAAATTAATCTTTCATAAACAAAACATGCATTGTTATTGGCAAATAAAAATGAAAATTTAGTCATATATTAGTTACAAGGAAGATGTCTTGTGATGCAAATTTTCCCAATATCTGAATGGTATCAGTAAAACTCCAGTAAAATGTCATGTTTAATATAAAAACAATTTTTAAGAGGTTGTTGTGGGACGGGTTGGCTTGGGTCCCCCCCGCCCCGCAACCAGCAAACAAAAAGATGCATATTGCAGTCCGCAGATCCCCAGTATCTCAGACCGGGAACTTATGTAGGAGCAGGGTTGTAGCAGATGTCATAAGTATGTTAGGATGAGGTCATCGTGCGGCGGGCGGGCCCCCACCTGATACGACTGGTGTCCTGGTAGGAAGAGGGTCGTGTGGAGTCAGGGACGAGGCAAGGACACCCGTACAGACAGCAGGTGAACGCAGCCGGGGCTGAGGCCACCTGGACGGCCAGCAAACCACCCCCGGGGAAGAGGGGGCCGGGGACCTTCCCCTGGGACCTCCGGGCCACCGTCAGGCTGCAGCCTCGGGGGCGGCGGGTCCCAGCACTCGGGGGCCCTGTCACAGCAGCGCCGGGGAGGAGCCCAGGTGTGTTTCACACGCAGGTGATTCCGGGTGGGACTCGCACTGTCGTGTCCTAGCATGAGGCGCCGGGGTCTCCTGGTTCTTCAAGGTGCCGGGCAGGGGCTAAGATGCCTCCCTTAGGCATCAGGATCCCCAAGAAGGCAGACACGAGGCTTCCCTCGGACCCTGAAGAGCAACAGGTCGGGGTTTTCATGAGAGACCCAAGTTCTAATAAAAATACGGTGGAGGTTTTTGAACAGGGACTGTGAGGGTAGACGTGAAAGCAAACACCAGAACTCACACACGGTGGGTCGGACAAATAACGCGGGTGTCTCAGAACGATCCTGCTTGGTGACCCGCGTCCTTAAACCCTGCCAGACAACAGAACGGAAGCATCTAACGCAAGGTACGGTGCTTTACTTCCAGAACATTCAGACTAGATTAAAGGAGTTAATTCTTTGTGAGGAAAGCTAAGGGCGCTGCTAAAATTACCGGTAAGCTTCGCATTTCTTTTACACACGCAGATTTTTCTTTCCTCTTCATTCTAAGGATGAATCGAGTCGAGTTCTCATGGAGCCCGGAAAGCCAGCCCGATCTGGGTGACGGCCCCCCGGGACAGAGGCAAGGCCGGCAGCTGTGGCAGGTGCGAGGCAGCGCCCGGCTTCCACATTCCCGGGGGGGTGGGGGGGGACCCGGCTCCCCCGGCCCGTCCTCCCGTGGAGCCCACAGCCCTCCTGGGCTCACTTCCCGATGCTCTCCGCGGTACTTGGCGCTCACCTGCCGGCCTCAGGCACCTGCTCGCTTACTCGCATCGGGACCACCTCCGGCTCTCCGGGGCGGGCCACCCTTCTAGTAACGAGCATGACCAGAGCCCACCCTCCTACAGGGAATCCCCAGGTTTTGGGGACCCGCGCTCCCACGACAGTCATGGGAAGACACACACATTCGTGTGGCCCCTTTCTTGTGGGGGGAGGAGTGCCTTTAGGCTGAGTGGAAACACTAGTATTAAAAAAAGATACTTTTTTGGTATTTTTTTAATTGGAGTTCAATTTGCCAACATGTAGTGTAACACCCAGTGCTCATCCTGTCCAGTGCCCTGCTCAGTGCCCGTCACCCAGTCACCCCATCCCCCTGCCCAGCTCCCCTTCCACTACCCCTTGTTTCCCAGAGTCCGGAGTGTCTCATGGTTTGTCTCCCTCTCTAATTTTTCCCCACTCGGTTCCCCTCACTTCCCCTTTATTCCCTTTCACTATTTTTTATATTCCCCAAATGAATGAGACCATATGATGACTGCCCTTCTCCGATTGACTTATTCACTCAGCATCATACCTTCCAGTTCCATCCACGTCAAAGCAAATGGTGGGTATTTGTTGTTTCTAATGGCTGAGGAATATCCCATTGTATCCATAGACCACAGCTTCTTTATCCATCATCTTTCAATGGACACCGAGGCTCCTTCCACAGTTGGGCTATCGTGGACATCGCTGCTGTGAACATCGGGGTGCAGGTGTCCCGGCATTTCCTGCATCTGTATCTTTGGGGTAAATCCCCAGCAGGGCAATGGCTGGGTCGTAGGGTAGGTCTATTTTTAACTTCTTGAGGAACCTCCATTGTTTTCCAGAGGAAAAAAAAGAGAGAGAGAAAGAGACCAAACCTTTATCTCGAATGTCACACGAGTACTTGCAACAAGAAGGTGCTTAGATCTGTTGTGCATACTTCAGAGTATTTCTCATGAATTTTTCCACAGTGAACCCTTGGATGACCTGGTGGCTTTTCTAGGCAATCTTGCATTAATCCTCGCCGAAACTGGACGGTTTTCTCTCCCCTCCACTGGTGCCATTCTCCACGGATATCAAAGTTCAGCCATCCGCTCGCTCCCTCACCTTCAGCCTTCAGAGTGTGTCTGCTCTGGTTGTCAGGAATGCAAAAGGGTTAACACTTGGACTCTTAAATGTGATGCGGGTTTGAAGATTCCCTGAGAGCGAGAGGGGCCCAGATTAGCTTGGGTGCCTTTTGCTTCTCTTTGGTCTCCTGAGTCCTAGGATCTGAAAGTGGTTCTAACGCTGGCGTGAATCCTTAGCCATCGAAGCAGCATCCTTCTGGCTCATTTACTGATGACTGCAGGGTCCCCGCAAATGGCACCTCTACTACTGTCTCCAGTGACTCACATCTGTAGGTGGGCCACTTGCCAGCATTCGGGGGTGGTGGCCAGGGGCAGAAGGGACCTGGTCGGCTCATGTGCAAACCTAGGTCTCAGGGCTGGTTCGGAAGGCCTCCTAGAGCTGGCTCGCTCACCAGTGTCACTTTTATCCCAGTGAAAAGTAGAAAATCTTACATAAACATGGAAAGGGTTATGCTCCTGGTATACTGTTAATAGGAAAAAGATTTTATATGCTGATTCTCAGTCATCGCCATTAAACTAAGTCCCTGTTCTGATATAATTATAGTTTGTATTGTGAATGAAAGGACAGGATAATTACAGTGACAATAGTGATGATAGTTCCAGGCGGCCCTACAGAAGCCGTTTCAAGCACGTTGCCATATTAACTCAGTTAGTCCTTACAGTTCAGGGTCTGTGCATTATCCCCATTTTACAGATGAGGACACTGAGGTGCTAAGAAAACTGTTTGCCAGAGTATGGAAAAGATTGGGGTAGATTAATGTCCTGTGCCTTACAGATAGGAAAACCCACAGATGTTTCTAATCAATACATTGTTGTCCACATTTACAGGGAACAAGAGGCACGCAGAGAGTGTCTTGGTGATGTTGTTTTTTTAATCTGGAAACTCTTATTCCCACAGATTTGGCCCATGCTAGGAATGAAACTAGGGTCCCCATGGACCCTGTCTACGCCCACTTCGTGGAGGTCACACAGGGCCCTGCTCTTTAAGGGACTCCACCTAGAAGAGTCCTCGCCAGCCTTAAGGCTTCATCGTTGCCATCTTGAAATACTTAGTTTTTGAACAAATGGCCCTGGATTTTCATTTTGCATGCAGCCCTGCAAATGATGTAGCTGGTCCCGGTGGTTACAATGACTATGCAGGAATTAAGTTTTATTCCTTTCAGCCATGCTTTAAACCCTGCTGCAGCTTGGGAACCCGATTTTATTGATAAACAAGCTTCAGTTGCGAGAAAAGCAAAGTTCTGACTTATAGGGAGTAATGGATGTTGCCGTTTAAATCGTAAATATTATAAAATCAAGGGAGTTACACTTGCCTTCTTGTTAAATTGATGTAAGAAGAAACAGGATCCTCTCATCCCCAGCTAGTCACTGTGTTCAGAAGTGAGCTGGTTGTCATGGAAATGCATAATAGCATGTTTATTTGGGTTAAATATGAAGTCAGACTTCTTCTGACAGAAGAGAGGTTGATTTGGCTGATTCGTTTGACAATGAAGAGTGGTTTTGTTCATTAGAAAAGGTAAACATATGCCTCAGAGTGCCCAGGGTAGTTGTTTCTGCCTGTTGTCCGGCACGATGACTAGCAGCCCTCCATCATCAGGTTACATGGCAGATGACTTTCAAACCTTGATGGAGTTAAGTCTCTAAAGCTAAGAATTTTTTACTCTACAAAATAAACGTATGTTATCAAAATATTATATTAACGCCAGTGTATTGAAATTAATAGTCAAAATTTTCTAAACCTTTCTAGGTATATTGGGTTAAACAGAGACTTCTAAAGGGCAATCGATAAAATTAAGGGTCACTTGACAAGTCTTGATAAGGTCTTTTCAGTATAATTCAGAGAAATTGGAAGCAGGGAAATAAATCCATTTGCAAGTCAGGTGGTTTTTAAATTTCTTCTGTTTTCAGCAAACTTAAGGAGAATCTAATGAGCTGATAGAGCATCGCACACTGTCTTTGTGATAGAGAATTTTTGATGTGGGCCATATAACTTGGAAGGAATTCAAAGAATTAAGCGTGAGTGGGGGACGGAGGGCGAGCTGTTGACCCCAGAGGTTCAGGAAGTCAAGCAAAACCAGCCATCACATTTCATTAGGCGAGGAGAGGCATCTTTGTGCACTTCCTACCGTAACATGCAGTCCCCTCACTTAAACCTTGAGGTGAATGGAGTTACTCTTCCTTAAAACCAGTGGAGCCCCGAAACTAAGGAGGTGCTCAAAAATTATCAATAATAACCCACCATGAGAAGGGATCCCTGGGTGGCGCAGCGGTTTGGCGCCTGCCTTTGGCCCAGGGCGCGATCCTGGAGACCCGGGATCAAATCCCACATCAGGCTCCGGCGCATGGAGCCTGCTTCTCCCTCTGCCTGTGTCTCTGCCTCTCTCTCTTTCTCTCTGTATGACTATCATAAATAAAAATTAAAAATTAAAAAAAAAAAGAGAAGGGTGTCAGAGGGAAACAAGATGCAACGGAGGGGCTAGTATAATCTAGCAACTAAATATCCCCTCAGTATGGAAAGGGTTAGCCTTGCTTTACAGCCTAAGATACAAACTAAATATCTATGAGTCCATATAGATATAAATGAAGGATTCAGTAAATAAATATGTGGGGGAAGAGGCAAACATCTCATGCAGAAGAATTCCAAAAGATTTAACATAGGCGCACCTGCTGAGGGAGGGGGCAGTTGGGGGGGAAAAAGGAGCTGACCTCCTTCCAGAGGTGTGAGCCCTGCACCTGCACCGTGACTCCCTTCCAATCGGCATGGGGGCGGGGAGGCAACTGTGCAAGGAGACACCCTGTGGGGGGTAAGTCAACAGCAACAGTCACGGTCACGTCACTGTTTTGCACTCTTTTTTTTTTTTTATAAGTGCCTTTTTTTTTATAAATTTATTTTTTATTGGTGTTCAACTTGCCAACATATAGAGCACTCGTGATGTCATGTGATGCAAGTGGCACTTTACGTCTGTGATCTTCCTCCTCAAACCGACAACCACAGTCTAATCACGAGAAAAAGGTCCCACAAATGCCAGTTGATGAACATGTGACAATAGGCCGACCAGCACTCTTTAAAACCATCAAGGGACGGGATGAGCCCTGGGGGTTATTCTATATGTTGGCAAATTGAACACCAATAAAAAATAAATTTATAAAAAAAATAAAAATAAAAAAATAAAACAAAAATAAAATAAAATAAAATAAAATAAAACCGTCAAGGCCATCAACAACCAGGAAGGTCCGGGAAACCACCAGAGCCCAGGAGGAGATCCAACAATCAATGAAATGTGACCTTGGATGCGATCTTCCAATAGATAAAGGACATTAGTTAAAAACTAAGAAAATTCAAATAAACCATGAGCTTCAGGTAATAATAATGCATCAATATTGTTTCATTAGCTGTAACAAATGTACCATATTAAAGCACGATGTTCATAATAGGGGAAGTTGCCAGGGGCAGGGGAGTATATGGGGAACCCTTTGCACTATCTGCTCAATTTTTCTGTAAATCTAAAGCTGTCCTAAAAAATAAAGTCTATTATAAAAATTAGTGATAATAAAAATGAATGGAGCTTAACAATCAGAATATCTATCTTTATTTTATTATCATTATTAAACTGGGACAAATTTCTACCTTTACGATCTAACAATAATGTCTACAAAACACAGCATGTGAAAGAACATATGGGGAAGTAATCAGTAAAATGACCCAGTTTCTTTCTTTTTAAAAAAAGGTTTATTTATTTATTTATTTGAGGGGCGAAGAGGCAGAGGGAGAGCGAGAGAATCTCAAGCAGACTCCCCACTGAGCACAGAGCCCAAGGGGGGGCCCAACCCCACCACCCTGGGATCCTGACCCGAGCTGAAACCAGGAGTCGGACACTTACCCGCCTGAGCCACCCAGGTGCCCCGAACCAGTTTCTTCAATAAACAAATTACAAGAGAAAAGGTGACAAACAGGGAGCCTGTGAAGAGGTTTAAGAGACAGAAACCAGTGAAATGTGAGGATCATATTTGGGTCCCAATTTAAACACTGAAACTCCCCCGTCGCGCGTTGCTCACTGTCTCACCTGGCTTCTCGTTCACCTGCCTGACAAACTACCGGTGCCCAAGCCCACGTCTCCTTTGGAGGGTGGGTCTGCCTTTGGAGAATAAATATAAAATAAATTGTATCTTACAACAGAAGAAGAAAACTGCTCAGCTGCCTGGCTCTGTGTTCCGTTTCCAGTTCTCGGTTACACAGAGTCTCAGAAGTAAGCCCACGTCCCCCTTCCCTGGACCCAAAGGACATCAGTCAGCGGGGATTGAGAGGAATGAAAGGTGCCCTTCCTAATTCTCTTCCTTTTGGGGCTTTCAGGAAGAACCAGTGTTTGTGAATAAGAAGGAGAAGGAGGAGGAGAGGAAGAGGGAGGAAGAAGAGGAGGAGGAGGGAGGAAAAAGGAGGGGGAGGAGGAGGGGGAAGGAGGAGGAAGGAGAAGCAGGGGGAGGGGGAGGAGGAGGAGGAGGGGGAGGAGGAGGGAGGAGAGGAAGAGGGAGGAGGAGGGGGAGGGAGGAGGAAGGAGGAGCCCTGCAACCTGGTTCCACCCGGCGAGCAGCCACCTGAGAGCAGCTCCTCCCCGGAGCGCACCTGCCCGTGCACCCCCTCGGTCTCCCGTGTGCACTGGAGCCAGAGGAGCCCGCAGTGTGGCCTGCCCGATGGCGGGACGAGGACCCAGGAGGAGGAGCCAGTGCACCAGGCCTCGGCGGGGTGGGGACAGCCCCCAGACCAGGGCCTGGAGCACAGAGCAGCTACAGGGACCCAGGGCCTCGGGTGGCATCCCCATCCCGCCCTCCAGAGACCTCCGGAGGTGGTCCCGCCTTCAGACCTACCAGGATCCCAGCACACAGGTGAGACACCTCAGGGAATACGGGGTTCCCTGCCTCTGGAGAGGGGCACACATGGGCACACACCTGCACACACAGGACATGTGCAAGCACACACAGGGGCACACACGGGCACATGTGCAGGCACATACCTGCACACAGGGGCACACATGGGGACACACACGGGCACATGCATAGGCACACACAAACATGCCTAGGCACACACAGGGACACACATGGGCACATGCGTATGCACACACCTGCACATAAGAGCACACACGAGCACGTGTGCAACACGTCCCCACATGCACACACAGGCACACGTGCATGTGCCTCCGCTCACACACAGACACGCACACATACACACACACACACCCCTATATATACCCCACACATGCATGCACATGCATGCACGGACACGTGCACACACGCCACCCACATGCACACATGCACACCCACACACATACACACGGGGATGGGTACACTCATCGGCACACACGAGCCCGCACACGCACACACAGTTTCCCCAGGAGCGGAGGAGAGCTAGCTCTGGTTTACAGCGAGGTCAGAGGAGACTCCCACGTGGGAAAAGACCAACAGAAGCCTCATTAGCTGTGGGTCAAGCCCAGGAGGTTGTAGGTGGCTTTTCACAAAGCCTCCACGCCGTCCCCCGAGGCTCGGGGGAGAAACAAAGCGGCGCAGGGAAGCAATTTTCTTGGGGAGCGAAGGCCTCGGTCTGCCATTCGGGGTGTGAGGGAGCAGAAATCCCCTCCAATCATCACACCGATCTTCATGTCACTTCTCAGAGCATGAAATGCCTTCAGCTCCTCGCCTCATCCGACTCTCACAACGAGCCGTGAGTCACCAGTGTCACGAGGAAAGAAGTGAGGGGATGAGGAGACCTGAGTCTCTGCCACCTGCTGCCTGGGGCTTAAGTGAGTGTCTTGTCCTCAGGGCAGGTTTGGCCTTCATTGGACAAATGAGGAGGCTAGAGGCCAAAGCGGGAGAAGTGACCCGTCCCTACCCAGCAGCATTGCCATTGCGGGGGACAGATGGGAGTGTGGTCGCCAGGAGCACCGGCTTCTTGATTACGGGGCGTGTCATCCACATGGAAACGCTACCCCAAGGCTGAGGTGGGCGGAGAGGGCGGATCGTGGGACTCCCAAGGTGCAGGAGACAGGAAATCCATCGCTGAAAAATCATTTTATTGTTTCCTCCTTGTTAGGTTTTCAGAGAAATGACTGTGTGAATGCCAACGCCTGTGGAATCAAGAAAGAGCAAAAGGAGGGGGCGGCCGTGACTCCCTCATGTCACTCCCCTGAGCCCAGGTCTGACAAATAACCTGAGGCCACCGAAGCCAGTCATAGCTGGTGGCCAAGGGGCTCGTGAAGAGGGTCGCGCAGACACGGCCTCCCCCTCTCGCAGCCGCCTCGGCTAGGTAAGAAGAGTGGAGGCCTGGAAGTGCGGAGTCCCGGGGCCCAAGAGCCCCTTGTTTAAAATCATCTTCCACTGGTTTCCCACATCCTCGGCCTGCAGGTGCTAAGCCAAGCCTCCTGCGCTGGTGGATCAGGACCAGGTGGTTCTGTGCCCTCACGACCCCTTCCTCCCATCCTTTTCCTCCTTGCCCTTTACAGCCTCAAGCGCCCTCGGTGGAGGAATCATTCACCTTAACCCTTGTCTTCTCAGAGGACCGCCCCGTGCCCCACCAAGCTGACACCCGGGAGAGGGGCCTCGGGAAAGGGGGAACCAGAACCAGGGCAAGAGTTCCAGCGCAGCGACCCCCGAGGGCCTGCCAGCATGTGAGACGGGCCGGGCCCTGCCTCCCACCAGAGGGTGCGGGGCGGGGGCGGGGGGGGGGGGACACCGCTCACGTCATAGCCCGGTTGTCGGCAGCACATCTGCCCACAGCCCGCCTTCCGGTTGTAGTCTCCCTATCTTGAGTTTTATTTCTCCTGGATTTATTGAGAAAAAGGTTCAAGACAAGGTAAGAAATTATATTTATTTTCCCAAACGTCGCCCTTTGGGGAGTGTAGCGGGGGTAACTCAGCTTTACACTAGGAGATCATAAGGGTTGCCGCTGCTAACCCCGTCCCACCCACCCCCATGATGCGCAGGGAGCGGTAGGACGGGATTTGGTGCTGACCCACAGAGGGAAGGATCCGTGATCCCCAGGCAGCGGCTGGGTTCTGTGTAAACTGTGTTGTACGGAGCCGCTTGCTCCATTAACATTTATAGAACGTGACTTCTGTACCTCGGAGGGCCTGAGCCACGCAGCTTCATACCCCTGGGCGCATCGGAAAGAAACCGCACAGACTCGGCTCAGCATTAACCAAATAGACAGTTTTTGCACGTTGTTGCCTGGATGCTGCGGGGCCACACACGGGGGCCACACGCGGGCTGCGGGGCTGCGGAGCATGCACCCTCAGGGAGGACTGTGTCCGGAGAGATCGCACCCAGCGGTAGGAATAGACACCCAAACACGGCGGCCCGAGCGAAGCGAGCTGTTCCTTTTGTCGCATAAAAGAAATCAAAGATTCAAGGCACAGAGGGCGGTGTTGTGATTCCAGAGCGTCATCACGAACCCACGTTCCCCCTAACCTATGAACCAACCGTTCTCCTTTGGGGACTTCCGTTCTCAAAGTCGCAAGGTGACTGATGACAGCTCTGCTATGGCATCTGCTTTCACAACTAGCGGAAAAAATAGAGACTAAGGGGCAAAAGACGCCGCCCCGGCACCCTGCCCCCTTTCAAGGAAACTTCCCACCTGATGATTTTTTTAAGTACCACCGGCCAGACTTGGTTATGTGACCAAAGGTAACAGCAAGGGAGGCTGGGAAGTGGGCCGGGGTTTACTTGGAGGCAGAATGGAGAAACAGTGACCAGAGAGCTAGTGCCCCCTCGGAGATCCGCAGGATGGACGTGAGGCCGTCGGGGAGGGATGGGAGCTGCAGGGGTGAGCTCAGCCGGCCAGGGGGTCAGCTGCGAGGTGACCAAAGTGAGGGCACTGAGTGATGGGGCGCCTCAGGGAGCCAGTCCGGGCGGTTCACAGGCAGTCCCCGTGGCCCGTGCATGCGGAGGAACCGGCACAATAGCCTTTATGCCCATCCTGCAGCTTCTGAGAGCATCCGTCCATAGGACCCGCAGAGGTGATTCAGGAGGCCTGGTGGAGGCCACCCCCACCCAGCTGGCTGGAAGCACAGTCTGGGGACAGATGTCGCATCTGCAGGGACGGGGGCCCCTCTTGTCAGTTCCAAGCAGCCTCTGCTTGGATATTGTCCTTCCACGGCCAAGCTTCCCCAGATAAGCACGCTTCATGCATCACAGCGGGCAGGTTTACGCACCTCGACCCAAAGCCAGGACTGCTAGCAAACTACCTTGACATGTTGATTGCTTGCCTTATCTCACCCCGAGGCCTCCAGAGTCCCCCCCACACCCCAGGAACACTTCCAATTACCGCCGGGGGTTATCAGGGACCGCTTTCTTGGTGTTCCTATTCTGCTCTCTGCAACCTTGGTTGTCTGAGTGATAGATCCTTCGAATTGTTGCTGCAACCCTCCTAGACTGGCCCCCGCTTATCTCTGCCTCTCTGTCCCCCTAGGATGGATTTTACTGCCACGCAGACTTGGCTGGTGCCCTCCGTGGTACCGTGGGCACTCGCTGTCACCCCAGCCACTCTCAGACACCTACGGGTGGCCTCGGTGATAGAGATTTCCGGAAATAGAATGCCAAGCACAATACTGTGTCAGACTTCTTGACTCACACAATGGGAGGAAACCTTGACTTAGGATTTCAAAGGACAACAGAGAATTTCAACATAAACCGGGAATAGTGCTCTGCTGTTGATCCGGCCAATGCCAAGTTGATGACGGGAAGGAACACTGGTGTGTCACAGGATGGCAAAGCCCCATCCCAAATCCCTCCCAAGGCCACATTCCCAGCCCCACCAGACCCGGCGGCTCGAACGCTGCTATGAGTACAGTCAAGGACGACATTGTAGAGACCAAGAGCTCTGAGGGCCACACCTGAAACTGCTAGATTTTGGTTAGGAATGTGGTTGGTGACATGCCCTTAAAACCACCATGAACTCCAAGGGTTTCACACATTTAGAAACAAGCTCAACGTGGGACACCCGGGTGGCTCAGTGGTTGAGCATCTGCTTTCGGCCCAGGGCGTGACCCTAGGGTCCTGGGATCGAGTCCTGCATTGGGCTCCCCACAGGGAGCCTGCTTCTCCCTCTGCCTGTGTCTCTGCCTCTCTCTGTCTCTGAGTCTCTCATGAATAAATAAATAAAATCTTAAAAAAAAGAAAAAAAGAAGCTCAACGTGAGTTCCTAAGGACAGTGGTGGGCAAGAATCACTATATGAGGACCGGCCCTATCTTCATTTGCATATGCCTCAGTGTATTCCCGCAAACAGTAGGAGATTGATCTAGATTCACTTGCCCAAGAAATTATCGGTTCTTCTATATTCTCGACAGGCCAAGTGCCAGAGCTTTGCTGGGAATCGGGTACTGAGTTTTGTTTTGATTTGGGTCAGTTATCTTAGATGGGAAATTCCCCTTCCTCTGATAACACCCTATTGAGATGAGTTGGGATTTCACACGGGCAGAGTCACGTCAAAGACCTAGGCTCTGTGGGAAAACCGACTTCTGTTCACTTTTAGAATGAGGGAGAAGCGGTCGAAATTATCATCGATGAACCCGTGTCCCAGGGACATGTCGGGTCTTCCTCGGAGAGGGGGGCTGACCCCGGTTTCAGGATACCTCGGGCCGTGACATAAATCTGGAACACTACTAGGTTGTGATTTATCGGAGCAGAGCTAACTCAACCACTGGCAAGAATAACAATTACGGCTCTTCGATTACAAAATATCTCTTTTGTTCAAACACCCTTTGAATTCTTATTACATATAAACCAGCTCCATCATCAAAGGGGCCATGAGGACTGTGCCAGAAGCCAGAGGGTAACACAAGGCTGTTGACCCCTCCACGGCCGTCATGTTTACGTGGCTGTTCAATGAGGGGGAATCTCCCTGTTGGGTCAGGATGGCTGCTGACACGGCGGCCTGGGCCCGGGCGGGGAGGGGGCAGCCAGCCAGAAAAATAAAACAAATCTGAGAATTACAGGTAGGGGCTGGGCACGGGAAAAGCCAGGATGAACAGTCAGGAATCAGATGCCTATCAGGAGCCAGGATTAGGCACCGGGGAACCCTTAACCTGGTGGTTAAGGACCAAGCCAGGACTTAGGAACCGGGGAACCCACAGGCGCCGGAGCCGGGCAGCCGCAGATTCAGAGTCAGCGTCACGACGGGTCTGACACGGGGGTACATGCTCTCGGGGACCAAAGGCTCTTACTCCGGTTCTGCGGGAGCCGCGTCGGATGTGACCCCACTGGGCGGTACAGGTGCAGGCAGAGGGTCCGCGTGGGACGGGACGGGGCCAGATGACAGAGGCACGTGTGCGGAACCACGTTGAAAGACACATCACGACATTTCCGCGCAGCGCCTGCTGACGGGCAGAGCTGCCAGCCGGTACTTAGCCACCTACGTCGTGTCAAGATCGGGGGGCCACGCTGGCCAGGAATAGCCACGAGGGGTCACGGGAGAGAAAATGGAAATGGAGAAATTTTACTCTGACACTTTCCCAGCTCTCTCCCCGTCAGTTCCATATCCCCACCTTCTGGCACCCCTCCCTCCCTCCCGGTTCTCCAGTGCCAAGCAATCCCATGCTGCCCATCTGTGGTCCACATTCTCCCTCTGAGGCATGGCACTCACATCTCTCCAATCCTCAAAGTTGTCCAAGTTTAAAAAAAAATGCTTTTTTTTTTTTTAAATTTGGAAGGCATGTCACAGATGCTAAGAGGAAAGCAGGTGCACCAGAGAAACTACCCGGGGTATAAATGATGGGGGTGCTTAGTGGTCCTGAAGGTACCACTACTTGAAGGGAAGAACTAATTAATACAAAAGAGCCTCTAGAGCACTCTGGGTGAATAGGGGTTTAAAAAAAGTCTCTCTCCTAAAATAAAATTACTTAGGCATATGACTTGAATTACATCTTTTTAAAAAGTTGGTGGTGTTCCTTCACAATAAGAAAGAAAAAAAAAAAGATTCAAGACTTCTAAGGACGTTGTCTGAAAGGGATAACTGATTCGTCTCCCTTATCTCCCTTTTAATCAAATATAGTTCTAGGAATAAACGCAGACAACTTGCATGTTAATGGTCTCCCGAAAATGAGACTCGGCCGTAAGAAATTTTAAAAAGCAGACATTTCTGTTTTCTAGGACCAGATATAAAGTATCCCAGAGGCCGCCCGGCGCGGCGGGGAGTGCGAGGCCCATGTGTCCCTGCCCGGGCCCTCCTGGTCCCTGGCCTGTCTCCCCACGGAGCCTACAGTGCGTGTGCGCCGCGAAGATCACAAGTCAGGCGTGTGAAGTCCCTGGCACGGGAGCCGCGCGTGTTGGACCCCAGCGGTCGGTCACCAAGCGCCGTTAGCTAAGGCACGTCTGTCTCGTCCAAGGAGAGGGGGCACCAGGAAGAGCATGCAGGGGGAGGAAGAGAAATCCCTGCGTAGGGTTCAGAAAACTGGGGGCCAGGCTCTGCTGTTCAGCAGTCGGGGCTGCGTGAGTCTCTGCAAGACCTCTGCGCTCTCAGGCCTCTGACGGCTCATCTGCAAAATGAGGGATTTGAACTACATCACCTCAGTCACCTCCGGACCCAAGAATCTCTGACACCAACCCACGACCTCCCGGGCAGAGACGAGGCTGGTAGAAGGCGGTCCCCGGCTGGGGACAGCGTATGCTGGATGACGGGATGTCTGCCCCGTGGACCCCTGCCCTCGCCCCTCCGTGTGTGGTTCCTGGCCTGCCTCTCCCCTTCAGACCTGCTCAGGGGCACAAATGGACCTTGACCCCCAAGACCAGAGGCAACCCCCTCCCTCCACTGATACTGAGGACGATTTGCTTAACTTCTCCGGCCCTCGGTTTTCTCTGCAAACGTAGAAGAGTGACATTCATCGCATCGAGCTGTGATTAGGATTAGACGAGATGCCGCGTAGGAAGATGACTTCTAGGCCGCCCGGCTGGGTGCAGAGTTAACACGGCAGCTACGGTCATGAGTGGCTTGCCCGTTGGAAAGCGCCCCGTGGAAAGCACCCCAAGAATTTGGATTCCAAGTCCAGACACTTGTCAGCTCCTGCCCTTTTGGGATTTTGTGTGCCCAGAAGAATCTGGAAAAATGGCATTGAATTTTGCTATAATCAGACATTGTTGGCTTTTCTTTCTTTTCTTTTCTTTTTTTTTTTTTTTTTTTTTTTTTTTGGCTTCCTAACCAAGAAAGGAAGTTTGTTTAAACTTTCACTTGTCGGCAAGGGGAAGGATCTCGTTTTAATGGCCCGGAAAAGTTTTCACACCATTAGCAGTGGCCTAGTCATCTGACCTGGGGTTTTCCTATTCCAAGAGGCAATTGTGGACTTTCAGGAAAACCACCCGGTACCTGTAGTGACAAATCACTCAGGCACAGGAAAGAACGGAGGAGGCATCCCCAGGGGCCCGGCTGCTGGGCTCTGTGGGGCACACCGTCCCTGGAGCACCAGGCTCCCGTGGTCCCAGGGAGGCTACAGGAAATGAAAGGTGCCCTAAGAGGCGGCTGGGCACACGGTTGGGCTCCTCAGACGTGTCCCGAAGTGTCCTCTGTGCGCAGGGCTGCTCGAGGCTGTAGAGCATTCTCTCCACATTAAAGTCAAAGTGCTATTTGCTGATAAAAGGTTTTAAGTGGTTACCTCAGAGCACAGCCCCATGTGTTGGGTTTTCTGAGCAGTCAGCTCCGTGGAAGCCTTAATTAGCATCTGTCTCCCTCCCTGGGTCCATCCCAGCCACATGTGTGGGTCACATGCCCTTGGGCAGAGCTGGTTTCATGAACAGAAGAGTAAGCAAGCGCTGGTGTGTATAACTGGAGACGCGTCGCAATCTCTGCGGCCCAAAATATCTTCCCGGCCAAATGCCATGGAGCCCAGAACCCCCAGTATCAAACTCACTGCTGCTAGTCCTGCCCGCCCTTCACCCCATCCTCTCCCTGGGTGTCTACACCTATGAATCGCACGCCGCCTTCCACGCCTGGCTCAGCAGTGCTCTTCCGTGGAGCCTCCCACAGTCCTCCACTTGCAAGTGAGCCCTCACTACCCTGAATCCTGACCTCCTTTTTGATCTGTTTTACCTCATGCCCCATAGGGCACAATATCGAGGGCCAATCCCTCTGCGAGGTCTTATCTATCTTGGCACCACTGTCCATCCCCAGAACTGACCCTTGGTGAGGAACCAGGATCTGACCCCAGGGGGCCCTGGGAGTGTCAGCCAGCTTCACCCGGGCTAAGGTCTTGCTGTCCACCAGCTCCACGTACCCCTCAACTGTCACTCTTCTTCTCAGAGTTTCGTTTCCTCCCTATGAACCGAGGCCACCAGAAAGTTACAAAATGCCAGAGCTCTCCTAGCCGTCGTCCCTAACCCACTGGCGGCACTTGCAGCCCACACTGGTTCAGCAAATGCTCAACAGCACTTGCATCCGTTGTTGGAAGTGGCTCAACACGGTACACACTGCAATGAAGTTTAAAAAAAAAAAAGGTAAAGGGAATATTAAGATGAGGCCAAATGAAAAGTAAAGACACAGAAATCCTCTATAGTCCTACTGAGTTCTGAAGATGGGGCAAGAATTCTCCTTTGAGGGCAGCCCGGGTGGCTCAGTGGTTGATGCCGCTTTCAGCCCAGGCCGTGATCCTGGAGACCCGGGATCAAGTCCCATGTCAGGCTCCTTGCATGGAGTCTGCTTCTCCCTCCGCCTCTCTCTCTCTCTCTTTCTCTCTCACTGTGTCTCTCGTGAATAAATAGATAAAATCTTTAAAAAATAAAAGAAGAAAGAAAGAAAGAAAGAAAGAAAGAAAGAAAGAAAGAAAGAAAGAATTCTCCTCTGAGCTTCCCAGCAACCAAAGCAAAAAGGTGTGAAAGTTAAAGTGTTAGTTGTCCAAGAAAGAGCAGCTCTTCCTGATATCCAGCTCTAAGAGAACGTGATTTGGTAGACATTGTCCAGCCAGGAATACCCCGGAGAGCTTGATAGAAGCTTCCCGCTTTATTCTTTCATATAAAAGTGTTCCGGTGATCTAGAGCTAGGCCACACCCCCAAAACAGTGGTTTCAAATGGCAGCAGTCACTTATTATTATCTCACTGGGTACTGACTAGACTCAGCCAAGGAGTGCTCACTTAAGCTCTCTTGCAGAGCTGCAGTCAGACAGTAGCTGGGTCTGGAATCATCCGGAGCCTAAGACGTAGTGAGAGGTGGGGACAGCTAGGCCTCTTCAGATACCTGTAGGTGCTCTCTCCACAAGACTCCCGCGTGGCAGTGTTAGAGTAGCCCCAGTTCTTACCTGGAAGCTCAGGCTGACAGGGAGAGGGCCAGGCAGCCTCTCCCATCTCTTGTGCGCGGTCTCAAAACTCATGTGGCATCGCTTCTTCACATTCTGTTTGCCAGACACAAGTCACTAGGGCCAAACCACGCTCAAGGGCAGGGTGATGAGCCTCCGTAGTTTGACGCAAGAATGTCTAAGAACGTGAGAACATGTTTTAAAGCCACCGTGAATGACACAGTAGAAACCTGCAGTCCAACACATGCTCTTCTTTTGAAAGCTGAAGAAGAGATAGTCTGACTTAATCAAGGGGTAAAATCTACAATATCTAGAGTTGTGCTGCCCAGTGTGGCAGGTAGCCGCCAGCGTGCATGGCTATTTGAACTAATTAAGATAGAATGAAAAAAGTATAAACGCTATTATTCTTCAGGCTTAATAGCCACATTTTGAACGTTCACGTAACCACGGGTGGCTAGTGCTATCATACTTGATTAGCACGTTTATAGAGTATTCCTATCAGCACAGAAAGTTATATTGGCCATTGCTGATCTGGATTAATGAAAGATCCATTAGCTGTCAATCAGACTTGCTCATGCTTCTTATTAAGCGCCGGTAGGCATCGGGCAGCAGAAATGTCCAAATTTTAATATTTGACAGGAGTATGAACTGCATGAAATCTGTATTGCTAATGAAGGAGACTTCCATACAGCTTGGAAATCAATAGGATGAAAGATAGCTTCACTTCCTTTAAAGGAAATGAAGGCCCCTAACCAAGACCCAGATTGCTGGACAGCCCACCTCCACGTGGGGGTCTTCAGTAGAGGAGCGGCCAGCAAGACCAAAAATTTCCTCTAGACAGTTTCCGAAAACTGATTCCTAAAAACAATTAAGAAAGAAAGATAAAAACCCAAGCTACAAAACCCCTCACTCCTTCATTCAACCAGTATTTACTGAGCAGGTGTGGATGCTACCCTGTGTACCTGAGAACATTTCCAAAATAGATTTTACTAATATCCTAGGCCCCACAAACAAACAAATGTCAATAATACACCCAAGAAATATCTACATTTAATTTTTAATAATTTTCTAGTGGAAACCACCAGAGAAAAGTGGTTGCAATATATACCCCTTAGGAAACGAACTAGGGGTGGTGGAAGGGGAGGTGGGCAGGGGGTGGGGGTGACTGGGTGACGGGCACTGAGGTGGGCACTTGACGGGATGAGCACTGGGTGTTATTCTATATGTTGGCAAATTGAACACTAATAAAAAATAAATTTACAAAAAAAATACCCCTTAGTAGCTGTAAGAGTTGGCCAGCTATCCATAGCTATCCATAGTCATCAGCTATAAGCCAATTAAACTGAAAATACTATCTGCCAAAAATGATGATTTGGGATTTAGAAAAGTCAAAGTCAGGCCACTCTGTTTTCCAGTAAGACAGAGAGGCCATTTCTGGTTAGTGACAATAAAATTATTTCACCAGCATAGAGAATAGTTATTTTTATACTTTTCATAATAGGGGCATGTGCAGCTAGATCATGCACAAATTGTTGTGAATCATTAAGAAACACATTAAAAAGGAGCATTGGAGGAAGCAGAAGCAGAACGCTGTTCCATTTTTTAAAGACTGGAATTACTCCCTGATCCGTTAGGAGACCATTCCCATGAAGGACTTCCGTGGTCTAAAGCCCAGGTTGGACATAAGCATTAGTTACTGGATCCCGCATTCCAGCGATGCTGAATGTCTCCTGTTTGGCCTCCCTCCCCCTCCCCTGCGCACACCCCCGCCCTCTGCTCTGTGTCCCAGGAGGCTGGTCCTATGGGCTACATGAGCAGGCTCCCTTGCCTCATTGCTTCTGCAACCCAGCCGATGGATGGCACTAGCAGGAGATTAGAGATGGGAAGATGGAAAGGTTAGAATCTCTGTGCCCCCAGCTCCCCACCCCCCCGCCAGGCCACCGTGGGTTGACTGTTCTCCCCAAGCAAAGGCTGCCGCTTTTGTCTTCATAGAGTTGCACTCTGAATGGCAGGGTTGTTCCACCCTGAGAGTTTGCAATGGCTCCCCAGGTCCTATACCAACCCTTGTGGGCTTTCCTCCACCTTGATTGCACCTTTGCATATAATTCCTTTTATTAACCTCACTTCAGTTTTTTTTTCAGTCTGTGTGGGCTGTTTCCTAACAATCCCTGATACGCTAGTCTGTTACTAGCTTTATGCACAAAGACCAAAGCAAGATCGATTCATTTATAAGTAATCTTAAAGCTCTTTTTGACAAATTTTTCCAACACGTAGTACTGTAACATGGTTAATGATGAAATATCATACCTAAATCATACTCATAGAAAATATCAGTCAGAAAAAAATCCAGAACCATAATTTACGAAAGACTAAACCAACACAACATTTAAGTGAAGAGTCCACTGAAATAATGGTTCTATGATTTAATAGAACAATACAATCCTTCAAAAAAAAAAAAAAGGAGGGAAAGGCTTCAACCAGATAAAATTAATAAGAGTAAACAAATCAGCTCTCAATTAGAGCAGAACTTGAGCAGTTTGGGTGGCGAGAAGTCTTCAGAAGGCACTTGGTAATCAACAGGACTCACGTGAGGAAGCGAAACCAGCATCCAATCAGTGGAGAGACCCATTATCCCAAAGATAAGTGCAGTTATTCTTGAACTAAAGACATTGCATATGATACTGTATGTTAACTATACTGTAATTAAAATAAAAGATTTTTTTTAAGGCATTGCAAGGGGACCCCTGTGTGGCTCAGCAGTTAAACAGCATCCTTCAGCCCAGGGCGTAATTCTGGAGACCCGGGATTGAGTCCCACATCAGACTCCCTGCGTGGAGCCTGCTTCTCCCTCTGCCTGTCTCTCTCTTTCTCTCTCTCTCTCATGAATAAATAAAATCTTTAAAATAAATAAATAATAAAAATAAATAAATAAAAATAAAAAGGCATTGCAGTTGCTCTACCTTCCACCACTGTGGTGCAGGGGATGACCAAAATCCTCAAATTCAGGCAGATCTGCTTTCACATTTCTCCAAATCAAAATCATTTATGAAGTAGAGAAAGTCATATCTGCAATGTAGGGGAGGCATGAGGGTTAAACAGAAAAATACATGTGAAATATGAAGCACAATCTCTAATGCACTAAAGTCTGTTCAACAAATGGAAATTCAAAAACACAACCAACAAAAGGACTCCAAAGAGATACCAGGCTCAAAATCAGCAAGATCAGGGTTGGGGGGGGAGGTGCGGGGGGAGATGGGAAGGAATAGGTTGATAAAGTATCCCTGATCTACTGTGGATTTTGAGGACCTTCATAATAGATAAATTTCCTTCTCAAAGGGACCATAAGGAAGAGTCGCCTAAAGGAATTTTCTTGTCACCTGCCCTGGAAGAGGTTCAACATTTTTCTTCTTCCGCCATCTTGCGTTCTGAGATTAATTAACGCTTTTCCCCCACTGCAACCATAGCAATCATTTCTTGCTATCACAAACTATCCTGGAGGTCAGCAACGGTAAAAGAGGAATGAGACTGAACTATACAACCATTGGTAACCACGGTGCCCTTCCAGTTGGCCAGGAGTTCCCTGGCACCTTATCCCAGAAATGTCCTGAATGTGTGCCCAACCGAGTCCTCTGCTTGGTTTTTTGGGACCATCTCATCTGAGTGGTGAAACAGTGCCTTTGCCTGGGATGACCACACCCCAGACCCAAAGTAAAATCATCATTTTCTCACAGAAGGGATACCTTCCTTTATATGTCATGGGTTAGGTCAGACATGTTACTGACTCTATTTTCATATGGAATTCATATTTTGACACCAATTTATAAGACAAGGAGGTACCGCAGTGGGACCCTAAGGAAATGGGAAGAGGACAGGGTATTTTGACAAGTGAGAGAGGAAGAGTATTCCAGAGACTGAGCCAGTGCACAATGTTGAGAAGACCAAGGAAATCACGCTTGAGAGAATCTTGAGGCCAATTCAGATATTCTCCTCTAGCCCTGGAGTTGGTCCACAGATCCCCAATCTTGCAGTCATGACCCAGTTTCCCCAGTTTTCCTTCTCTTGGAGTTGCTGTTCCACAATCCTCAAAGACGAGGTCCCAGTGGACACCTCAGTGAAAAACTGTATGGTGAACAAAGCAAACTCAAGAAGAAAGAGATCAACATGCAGTGCACTCCTGTGTGAGGCATTACGCAGCATATTCCCACACACATTACCACAGTTAATCCTGATAGGATCTCACAAATAGACAACGTAATTCCTATTTCACAAGCGCAGAAACAAAGAGCACGTAATTTTGAGATGGAACACCCGATAGGTAGTCCCATCTTATTTATTAATTTTTAAAGATTTTATTTATTTATTCATGAGAGACACGGAGAGAGGGGCAGAGACACAGGCAGAGGGAGAAGCGGGCTCCTTGCAGGGAGCCCAATGCAGGACTCGATCCCAGGACCCTGGGATCACGCCCTGAGCTGAAGGCAGGTGCCAAACGGCTGAGCCACCCAGGGATCCCCCTTGAGTCAACCACTGAGCCACCCAGGTGCCCCAGGACTCCCATTTTAAAGGGGGAGGGACAGGAAGCCACAGAGCAGTCACTGGTCCATAGCAATTTTGAAACCCAGCTGGGCAAATGTTGCAGGACCTCTGACTCTGAGTGCAGGAAATGATTCTGTATAGAGCTAGGTCTACTTCCTAGAGGTGCCTGGCCCTGCCCCTCTGAAATATGTGCAAGTGTTTACTAAGCCTGGGTCTTCCTTTACATAAAGAAATAGCCTGTGTTTGCAGCTAAGTGATTTTCTCTGCTTGCTTCCAGCACCATTGAGTCTAAACTGGTCCGATTCTCTTATAAACTGTGGGGTTTCCACATACCAGGCTATGGTCCCTTTCATTACACAAAGGCTATATCAACAATTATTTTTGAGACAAGCCTGTACTTTGGTCGAATGTCAAGGTGCTTATGAAAAAAATGGCCTTACAATTCCTAGAAGCCCTTCCGTCTGACTGAGAGAGTCCAGTAGACACCTCTGAACTCTTTCTGTGGTCCTCACAGTCTTACCGCCACTCTTCACTTGATCTGTACCCTGAGGTCATTTCTTATCTTATGAATCTTTTGCCAGTTGAGAGACTGAAAACATGAAGTGGTTTTCTCTCCCAGCGCAGCATATCCTGGACCCTGCATATCGACTTAAATCCTGCTTACAAACAGAGCAGTTCTATCTCGAGCGCATCTCTCTCCTCATACTCTATTAAATACAAATTTTTAAGTTAATTGATTCCTTCAGCATTCCAAATGGAAACCTTAAGCCAGATCCACAACTTCATTATGTACATCTTCCATCGTCCAGGTCCCGGGAGACGCCAGTGCTGCCTGTCGCGGCAGTGCTATGTGACATGGGCTGCCCTGGATCAGCCGCCAGTAGCGGCCTCCTCTCAGGTCTCTGGGCTCCACTGGAAGTCTGCCCACTGCCCCTACAGCCTCTTCCAGCCACCCAGTCCCAGAGCCAGTGCCACAGAGCATAGGTTTTTATTACAGCAACGTGTCACATTTGGGTATCAATTTTCAGATCAGTTTCCCATCTCTGTGTAGTAAACCACCCCAAAGCTTAGTGACCCAACAATTTATGACTCATCACGATTTTGTGAGTTAGCTGGGTCACTGTTCTGCGGGCCATATCCTGGATCACTTGTGCAGCTGCATTCGGCTGAGGGACGCTTGGGGACTGCACTCAACTGCCCTTTCCTGCCACATGGTATTGAATTCTGGGCTTCCTCATAGCACAGTGATCGCAGGGCTCCTGGAGGACAAGCCTCACTCAGTGTGCAAGTGTTTACTAAGCCTCGGCCTCCATCACGCTCGGCTGTGTCCCAGTGGTCAAACAAGTCGTGCCGCTGAGCCCAGCATCAACATGGAAGAGGAATCTGCAAGGGTGTGACTATCGGGAGGGGTGATTTACTGGGGTTGTGGCTTTAACAAACTCCCGCACACCAAAATATAACTTTTGTGTTTTTCCCTGTATCTTCATTCAAATATATTGCTCAATAGCTTGTGCGCTTGGGCTTATCCGGTATACAACTGTGTAACTGAAGATGCAGAGTTTTGGAAATGCAAGGACCAGAAAGCCTAACACTGCCATAGCCTTAGAGATCCAAACACCATAAAACAAAGGCAACCTTTACAAAAATTTTTTCCCACCATCTTTCCAACGTTCTTGTGAACTAGATATCTTTTCTGGCTGAAGGTCCTTAGGGTATGCTGAATTTCAAATAAACAGCTCTAATATGTCCACCTTGTTTCCATTACGGTCAGAGGCAATTCTAGAAATAAATTCTATATGAACTTGAAAAACAAAAAACCCTGATCCTAAATAACTGTTTGAACTTCTGAACAATGACATAATGTCTATTACTCAGTGTTTGCACGGGAGGAAAGGAACTGAATAAAATTATTGGCATTTCAAAGCCAGTATTTGAATTTTGCTAAGATCAGACACGAGACTTGATTTGTCTTTCTCATCTGAGGAAAAGGTATATTTAGTTTCTCACTAAAATAAAGAGAATCATGAACGTGTTTTAATGGCCTCAAAGACTCTCTTCCTATCAATCACTTTCTCCAGGAGAGGTTGGGGTTTTTCATCCACAGTAGTGGGTAACGAACAACGCATTTTGAAACTGTCTCTCGATTAACGACGTCCTGCCTTCCAGGACTGGTGGGCCATAACGCCCTGCGCTAACAGACACGCTCCTCCCCTGCCACCCATCATGATTCTAAGGGTCCAGGGATGTTTGCTCTGTTCTTCCCCATGAAGCATGCATCCCTTCCGAGCGCAACAAGGGGATCCACTGAGAGCTGGGCTTGCACGTGGCGGTTTTCTGTTGTTTATTTGCTTCCTTGTTATACAATTAACTCGGCCTAAATTCCCAGCCCTTGCACTGCAAGTGACACTCCCGCCCCCAGCTTTGGGGCAACAGGAAGAGCTCCGGAGCCTAGTCTCTGGGACGCTGAGGGCAGGGGGGAATGGACGTCCCTGCTGCTCTGTCCCTGAAATGCCTACCACCAATTAGTCCTAATAAGCACCTGGAGCCTCCTGTGACGATGATGATAACAAGAGCCAGCATTTATTGATCTCTCACTGTGCCGAGCATCGTTCAGAGCACTTGGCATGGATTAACGCATTTAATCCTGGCAGTCCTATGACGTGGCTGCTATGATCATCTCCACCTGATAGAGGAGGGCACTGACAGGTAAAGCAATTTGTTTACTGTCTCTAAGTGGCAGAGCTAGGACTCGAACCCGCTGCCAGCTCTGTTCCTTCAGGTACTAGGCTCCTGAAGAATTCAGACTTCCTTCCTGCCCCTGTGACCTTGGGACTGTGCCTTCGGTAGCTGGTCACTGACGTGTGCACACATGTTAATGGACCTAGCTGCCCGATGATTCGCAGGCGAGGACCCTCGGACTAGGTCCTGTTCCCTTGGACTGTCCAGGCACCTGCAGGCCCCTGGGACTTGAATGAGCTGCTCCCAGAGCCGGGACTCTTGCGCTATCCACCCTCTTCAGCCACCACCTCTGCAGGCAACCCCACCAGTCAACGAAATGTGTTTCCCGAGGACCTCCTACTAGGTGCCAGGCCCCAGAGCTACATACTGGCAGCTTCCGACCGCACAGCTCTGGTGCCCGATTGGAGAAACGTGATCAATTTGGGGGAAATACCAACCTGGAAGTAATTAGAGGGGATGTTTTAAAAATATCCAAACTAAACCAGCTTTATGGTCCCGTCCACCCCCACCCCCCATCCTCCTGATTTCTCTCTAAGGCAAGCATTTATTAATTTGATTTCAACACACACACTTGTACCTGTAATTACTATATAATGTCTGTTTACTTTTTTAAATGAAAATGAATTTAAATTAATCTTGTTTTGTGAATTTCAAGGCACCCCCTGAGATAAATGAAGACACTCCAGGGTGTCATCAAACCAGTGCGGGGAATCCTTGCTCTAAAAAGGAGGGAAGCAAGCTCATTAAGCCTTCAAGGAGCCAGAGGGGAGAAATGTATATAGACCTACGGAGAGAGCACAGCAAAGACAGGGTTTTGTATGTCTGCTACTGCCTCACACACACAAATACCTGGGAAAAGTGGTGCACCGGAACGTGGTTATCTTTAGGTAAACTGTCCGTTGTAAACTTAGCACCGATGCCCCTCACTATTAAGGGCTCCACACCACAGAGGAGATGCTGAGAACAACATTTCCAAAACCGGGAAGAGGCCAGGATCTTCCAGAGTTGGGCAGAGATCTAGAGAGAATCTCCGGAGACGCCCCGCAGTAGAGCTGCACACTGAGATAATCGAGGGAGTTTCCTCGATGTTCTCGAGCTTTAGAGCACAGTGGCTTCCAGGCAAGGTCTTTGAGAACCTCTCCCTTTGATGTCACAGGCTAAGATGAATCATCCGGGACCTTTGCTACCATGGCCCATCCCACAGGTATGCAAACCCCCAGTGCCCTTATTTTGCTTCTCTTCATTCCTGGCAAACATAGAGTGGCTTCTCTTTGAACACCAACTAATATAATTAGATAATAGGTAATCATTTTCCTTTTGCGTGTGTGTGTGTGTATATATATATATATATATATACATATCAATGTTTTATAATGTGTGTGTATATATATAAATGCTTTTATAATAAAAATATGTTGTTTGTATAATAAAGCAATAAATACCTCCAAACGTTTTAAATATATAGCGTAATAAAAGTTTTGATGGAGATACTGCAGAGAATATGAATTGTAAGGCACAGGGCAGGCATCCTAGAGGGGAGGGGGGTGTTCCAAGCAGAACCTTGAGGCAAGTGAGGAGTTGCTGCAGGACAGGTAATGGGAACAAAACAGCGTGTTGCAAGGACCCAGGAGAGTTGTGGACCCACGTTGTTGCAGAGCGTGAGGCAAATGTGGCCGAAGAGAGAAACAAGACGCCTCACCCCGGAGGGCTTTCTATCCCAGTCTACGAATGTTGGGATGCTTTGTCTTGAAGGCAGTAGGAGTTACTGGAGAACTGGAAGGAAGATCGGTGTCCTGTGAAAGTCACTGCAGCTGCGCAGAGGGGAAATGTTGGAGGCTGGAATGGTGGAGGCCAGTCCAAACAGCCACGGAGGGGACGGGTCCTAAGAAGATGCCACAGAGATGGGGTCTGGGTGGGAAGAAGGTCTGCCGGGGGGCTGGGGGAGGTGACAAGAGATGGCCCGTGGCTCCTTTGTTCCCCTTTGCCCCAAACTGCAGGGAGGCTGGGGGCATATAAAGTAGAGGATGCTACATCGGGCCATCTCTGCCAGGCCTGGAATGTGCTTCAAAGGTGGAGAGAGTGGAAAATGATGTTTCAAGAATTCCTCCAGAAAGGAAATCTGAGGACCAAGCCCTTCCTTGGAACAAAAACAGGAAAGTCACAATGTACATCTAAGCCTATTTTTCTTGGACATCTTCCTAACTTGCAGATAGAGTAATAAATTGTTTCAATCAGGGACTGTTAGGTGTTTCTAAATGACCTCGGGCTTCTACCCAGGCCAGTTAGGCCTCTTGGACACCTCGGCCTGGGCTGGGTGGTTCCTCTGGTTCCAAAGCTTCTCTGCTTCCAGAGAGGAGACACCCAGACATGGGCTCTTCTGATCAGGCCACGTTGTAGGTGTTGCCGACGGCCGTCAAGCAAAAGGAGAAACAGAGCTGCAGGAAGGGGGTCTTACACCAAGGCTTCTCAGGCATAGCTGTACCTATGAGCCACCTGGGGAGCCCACAGGTCTGGGGCCGGGCCTGAGATCCTGCATTTCTCAAAGCCCCCAGGAGAAGGACTGGTCTAAAAGGGGTCAGAAGACCAGCCAGGAGGTTGGTAAGGTGAACAGAGGGAATCAGATACTTCTTATTTGCATGATGCTCTTATGAGCATTCTTATGAGCTCCACTGAGTCACTGTATTTGCTGCCTCCGCCCTGGAAAACAGACGCTGAAAGACTTAAAACAAGGGAGAAAGACACAAGAAATAAGACAGCAATTCAGAAACCTCAAAGATCTAGTACTGCCACCAGCGTTAAGGATAAGAAAAGAAAGAAAAGAGGGCATCTGCAGTTCCTGGTCTGTTGTTACATAACAAATTGCCACAAACTTAGTAGCTAAAGAAATATCTCTGTACCATCTCACAGCTCTGTAGGCCAGAAGTCCCACCCCAGTTTAGTAGATCCTCCCCTCGGGGTCTCATCAGGCTGCAACTAAGACACCGAACAGGTTTCAACTATTATCGGAGGCTTGGGGTCCTTTTCCAAGCCTGTTCAGACACAGAATTCACTTCCTCGCTGTTGTAGGGCTGGAGTCCCAGCCTTCTCGGGAGCCGTCGGCTGGGGGCCACCCGCAGGTCCTGGGGGCCACCTTGCCCAAACGTGGCCCCCTTTGGCCGTGCTAACCAAACACACTCACGGGAGCCATATCCTCTCACCAAAGGGGGTGTGGGCCTAGAATTCGGCCAACCACAGCATCCTACGAGGGCCCACCTCACACTGGAGATACTCTAACACAAGTGTAATTCCTTCGTTTATTCTCACCAGGCTCTAAACCACCCGGTGATGATGGTGGTACAAGCTTCCCTGCCAGGAGCCTCCGTGTCGTGATGACGTGCTAGGTACCGTGACACACCCCTGGCGGAGTCAGCCCCTCGGTGACCCTTCACGATCTACGTTATTACAGATGTAGGTGAGGAAACGGAGACCTAGAACGTTGGAGTGACTTGGTCTGGCTACACACTTCAGTGATCCAGTGAGTTTTGATGGAACGGGTTGAGTCCCAGTGTGGACCACCCGAGTGACCGTCAGCTTCCCCACCTAGAAGGAGAGGTGAAGCCGGGAGATCTCCGAGGTTCCTTCCAACTTTGACGATTCCTCCATGAAAACTGCAATGCTGAGATGTTCGGTAATTTCTTCCTTTTGGATCCAAGGCAAAGCCAGAGCTGCAGCAGCGTGAACAGCAGACACGAGAGATGTCACCGAAATGGGTTCCTCATCGACCTGGGTGCTCCCTCTCTGACTCCCCTGTCCCCTGCCCGGGTTGACAGCTTTGCAAAACCCAAAGCCCGGCCACACGTCCCTCCCTACCTCCAGCTCCCCGAGGCACAGCTTCTGCTCACACGGAGTCTGTGTGCTCCTGGAATGGTTTAAAGGAAAAAAAAAAAAAAACTGAAGCGCCACGAACGTGATAGAACTGTCGGGAATGCAAGACGTCAGCTGGTAAATTGTGAGATTTCAGTCATGGAATGTTCTGTAACAGTGCACAAATCACAGATTTTCCAACAAGATGACAAAGAAAAGCAAGGAAAAGCTATCAGTGCCATCTTGTGGAAAGACCTATATTAAAAAGTCCAAGGTAACGTGGCCACACCCAGAGCCTGTGGCCCGACCGGCTCAGCGCTGATGTGCGTGCAGGAGCCAGCAGGACACCGGGGCCGTTGGAGAAGGCGCCCTTCCCACTGCCTACCTCCCCGCCCTGGCAGTTGTCGAATGATGAAACGATTTGTGTATCATCCCTAACTATAGGAACACCGCAGAAACCCCCATCACTCCCACACCACACACCCTCCCACACACACCTACACATACACACCCACAGTCAAGCTGCCTGCCCTGGCCGTCTACGCAGCACGGCTCTCCAAATGCGGGGGATGTGCCTTGACCTAGCAGAGCCCCTCATCCCCAACCACGTTCGCCCCCGTGGACCACAGCTGTCTCCGGTACAACGTTCCCCTGCAGAAACAATGCTCCTGGAGCTGATTAGAAATTATTTCTCCTCCTTTCTTCTATCTGAATGTTCCCCTTCGTCTTAGTTACCTGTCGCTACATAAAAATCACCCCAAAATATGGGATCCCCGGGTGGCTCAGCGGTTTGGCGCCTGCCTTTGGCTCAGGGCATGATCCCGGAGTCCCGGGATCGAGTCCTGCATTGAGCTCCCTGCATGGAGCCTGCTTCTCCCTCTCTCTGTGTCTCTTGTGAATAAATGAATAAAATCCTTAAAAAAAAAAACTCACCCCAAAATTTGATGCTAAGAGTAATAAATAATTATTATGTCTAGTTTCTGTGGGTTAGGACCCCAACACAGCCTAGCTGGGCAGTGCTGGCTCAGGGAACCCGTCGGGTGACCCAGATGCTGGCCATCTAAAGTCTTGATGGGCCTGGAGGACCCGCTTCCAAACCAGCTGGCTCCCTCAGTGACTCTGGTATGAAAGCTCGGTTCCTCACCACAGGGATCTCTCCGTGAGGCTCCTCGAGTGTCCACACAACATGGCAACTGGCTTCTCCAGGGCGACAACCCAGCATCTTTACGACGTCACTGGAAAAGTCACCTGCCAGCACTTCCACCGCATCCGCCGGGTGCACTTCTGTCCGCGTGGGAAAGGACCAGACTAGCAGGAGGTGGTTCGCTGGGGCCACCTTGGAGGTGGGCCCCTCATCACCCCTTCTTAAACCCAATTCCCAAACCCACACATCCCAGGTATGAAATGTGTTTACACCAAGGAAGATGAGCCTGCTGAGGACACCGAGGACTCTGACGCAGTCCAAGGGCCCCAAGAAGCCAACCCCGAGCAACCCTTGGTGGGATACAGAGGCCGGCTTGGAGCAAGGAATTCTCCGACTCTGGCTTCACCTCCCCCATTGGCATCCAGCCAACCCAGGAAGTGGGACCTCCACGTGAAGGAGGCATAGGTCAGAACATTTTTAGGGACTGCGGAAGGAGGAGCTAGGATGCCCCCAAAACTGCTCCGTTGAGCTTGTCAAGGAAAGTCACGTCTAGTATTTCACGACGGAGAGAACAAAACAGAAGAGCGGAGGGCTCCTGTCTTCATAGGACTTTTCTGGTGGTTCTAGCCCAAGCTTATCTTTCCCCCACCAATTTGCGTAACGCTTGTTATTTTTACCGCACAATGAACTTTTTAATACATATTATCTGATTGTCTTTGATGAGTAATTTAGCGCTTTATTATATGTTATGAGAACAATTACACCGTAGTCTAAATCCTCTCAAGTATGTTGTAAATTCCTTCAAGTCGGGGAAATTAAGCTTATTACTCAGCTCACCATCAGTGTCAACAGATCGTTATCCAGGAATATGTCCCCCTCAAAGCACTCACATACACCCGCAGTCACAGACACAAGAGGAGCTCCATGAAGAGCAAGGCTTATTTATCCCCATTTACAAAAGCAGTAACTAGACTTAGCCAGGGTCATGCTCACACAGTCATTCTTTCCTTAAAAGCAGAGACATGTAAAAAAGCACAATTGGGAAGGTGCCACATGACTCCACCCGACGTGGTCCGCAAGCTAATGCACTGGAGAAGCGACACATCGTGCATTGTCACATAGTCCTGGAGACTCGCAACCGCTCCTGGAAATGTGCGTTCACAACCTTGCCCCTGCGTTCTTTTGGTCTTTCTCCTTCATTGGCTCGTTTAACATTTTTGAGCTCCGTGTACTCGATCTGTGGAATTCAAAGGTGGAACGCTGAGGTCTGAGCTAACCTCAATCCAATAAAGTAACTGCTTCCTGGGAGTACATGTTTATACCAGGTGAGAGGTGAGCACAGAAAAAAAGGCCTCTATCTTCCTGAGGGTCAGGTGAGGCTTTAGAGAGGACAAAGGAGAAGAAGATGGGTATTGAGTTGGCCTGTGGTCTGGGGGGATGGGGGGCACTGCAGGGCGCTGAAATGGTTAAGTCACAGAGGTCTGAGCCAGGAAACCATCACAGAGGGCTTTTGCGTTCAGTGTGAGACGTCCCAGGCCCAAGACCAAAAAATTAAAGAGCACCGTTGACCATGGGACACAGCCCAAGGCAAGGACACCCGGCGCCTCTCACCCAGGCTCTGTGGGACAGGAGGGGCAGGGCTGCCGAGAGGAGGCAAATTCCTAGTCACCCTTGGAGGCCGGGCAGGGGGAGGGCCGCACTCCTGCCCCTGCAGAGCCCCGTGCAAGGGGAGGCCTTCCTCAAGGCTCAGGCCACGGGGACGGGGAGCCAAGGGGAGATTACCGGCTCCTGGCACCCGGCGAGGGTGTGTTAGAGGCAACGTTCTTCCCATTTTACTGGAACCAGAGCTTTAAATGATCCAACGTGTGTGCTGGGGGCTGGTGGGGCAGGGGAAGGGAGCACCGCTGCCCAGCTAGGTGTCCCGGGCCTGGCCTGCCCAGCCGCACCCCAGCTGCATGTCCTCGGCTGCGTTAACCCACCTGGGTTAGCCTCCGATCACACGTGTACAAAGGGGACCCAAACACACTGTCCACGTGTTGCTCTTCCAGAAAGCACTAGGTGCAGGGCCCGGTACACCAGCAGATTCAACGAGGGCTAACAGCTTCCATCATTATGATCGGCCTGCGTCACCAGAAGCACATTGTTCAGATGAGGACACGGATGGGTCAGGCCACAGCCAGCTCGCCCCATGGGAGCTGGGTCTCCACCATCGGGAACAACGCCGGTGACCTCTGGCCGCCCCACGGGAGGGTGACACAGCCAGCCTGGAAGTCCCAAAACACTAAGAAAAATTCAGAAACCCCGCAGTTGTGGAACCCCGATGCTATTTGGGAGCATCAGGATGGTCACGGAGGAGGGAGCCAATACCGGGCTGCAAAGAGGCCGGGGCCAGGCCGCCTGCTTCCAAACCCGCACTCAGGCCCGGAGCCATCTCAGCCAGGTTCCTGCAGCTGCGGAGCCTCAGTTTCCCCATCTGGAGACCAGGGTTCATGAGGGCACCCGCTTGGTGAGATTGCTGCGGCTGGGTCAGCGATGTTAAAGGAGTTAACAGGGGTAAAGTGCTGTGGCAAGTGCTCAGTAAACGTGGCTTCTTCCGTCCAGGGCTGCTGCTGCCACTGGGCACCCCCCGCCGCCCCCCGCAGGCGGCAGCCCCGGGCTGGGGGGTCCCCGCAGTGCAAACGCGGGACAGGTCTCCGCCCGGCGCCGCTCGCCCGCACTGCCCCGGGTCGCCAAGCCCCTGAGACGCAGCAGCCATCCCGGCGGAGGAGGCCCGCGCGGACCCGAGGCGCCCCGGGCCCAGTCGGAGCGCGGAGGTCACGCCCCGAGTCCGCACGCGCGGGGACACCGCTGCGCTGACCGCCACCGGCCGCCAGGGAGCAGCAGAGCCCGACCCCGGGCGGCCCCGCCCACCCCCGGCGCCGCCGCCTGAGCTGCACCAATCCCCGCGCGCACCGCCGCCGTAAGCCCGCCCAGCCCCGGCCCCCCGGCCAATCAGCGCGCGGGCTGCCCCGGCCCCGGGCCTGCCCGCGGCGCCCGGCCCGTCACTCAGGGCCCGCTCGGCGCTGCGGCCCCGCCCCCAGGCGGCTCGGCCAATCCCCGCGGCGGGGCGGGGCGGGCCCACGTGGTCGGGGGGGCGGGGCGCGGGGGGCGCTTCCGCGGCGATGGGCGCGCAGCCCCCCAACTTCTCGTGGGTGCTCCCGGGCCGGCTGGCGGGGCTGGCGCTGCCGCGGCTCCCCGCGCACTACCGCTTCCTGCGGGAGCAGGGCGTGCGGCACCTGGTGTCCCTGACGGAGCGCGGGCCCCCGCACAGCGACAGCTGCCCCGGCCTCACGCTGCACCGGCTGCGCATCCCCGACTTCTGCCCGCCCGCCCCCGAGCAGATCGACCGCTTCGTGCGCATCGTGGACGAGGCCAGCGCGCGCGGGGAGGTCAGCGGGAAGGGCGGGGGGCGGGGCCTGCGGGGGCAGGAACAGCGGGGCACAGGGCGGGGGCAGGAGGGCGGGGGCAGGAGGGCGGGGACAGCGGGGCACAGGGCGGGGGCAGCGGGGCACAGGGCGGGAACAGCGGGGCACAGGGCGGGGCGGGGGCGGGGGACAGGGCGGGGCAGGAGGGGGCAGGAGGGCGGGGGGCCGGGCAGGAGGGGGCAGGAGGGCGGGGACAGCGGGGGCAGGAGGGGGCAGGAGGGCGGGGCAGGAGGGGGCAGGAGGGCGGGGACAGCGGGGGCAGGAGGGGGCAGGAGGGCGGGAACAGCGGGGCACAGGGCGGGGCGGGGGCGGGGGACAGGGCGGGGCAGGAGGGGGCAGGAGGGCGGGGGGCCGGGCAGGAGGGGGCAGGAGGGCGGGAACAGCGGGGCACAGGGCGGGGCGGGGGCGGGGGACAGGGCGGGGCAGGAGGGGGCAGGAGGGCGGGGGGCCGGGCAGGAGGGGGCAGGAGGGCGGGGACAGCGGGGCGCAGGGCGGGGGCAGGAGGGGGCAGGAGGGGGCAGGAGGGCGGGGCAGGAGGGGGCAGGAGGGCGGGGACAGCGGGGGCAGGAGGGGGCAGGAGGGCGGGGACAGCGGGGCACAGGGCGGGGGCAGCGGGGGCAGGAGGGGGCAGGAGGGCGGGGCAGGAGGGGGCAGGAGGGCGGGGACAGCGGGGGCAGGAGGGGGCAGGAGGGCGGGAACAGCGGGGCACAGGGCGGGGCGGGGGCGGGGGACAGGGCGGGGCAGGAGGGGGCAGGAGGGCGGGGGGCCGGGCAGGAGGGGGCAGGAGGGCGGGAACAGCGGGGCACAGGGCGGGGCGGGGGCGGAGGACAGGGCGGGGCAGGAGGGGGCAGGAGGGCGGGGGGCCGGGCAGGAGGGGGCAGGAGGGCGGGAACAGCGGGGCACAGGGCGGGGGCAGCGGGGCACAGGGCGGGGGCAGCGGGGCACAGGGCGGGAACAGCGGGGCACAGGGCGGGGGCAGCGGGGCACAGGGCGGGAACAGCGGGGCACAGGGCGGGGGCAGCGGGGCACAGGGCGGGGCGGGGGCGGGGGACAGGGCGGGGCAGGAGGGGGCAGGAGGGCGGGGGGCCGGGCAGGAGGGGGCAGGAGGGCGGGAACAGCGGGGCACAGGGCGGGGGCAGCGGGGCACAGGGCGGGAACAGCGGGGCACAGGGCGGGGGCAGCGGGGCACAGGGCGGGAACAGCGGGGCACAGGGCGGGGGCAGCGGGGCACAGGGCGGGGCGGGGGCGGGGGACAGGGCGGGGCAGGAGGGGGCAGGAGGGCGGGGGGTCGGGCAGGAGGGGGCAGGAGGGCGGGAACAGCGGGGCACAGGGCGGGGCAGGACGGGGCAGGAGGGCGGGGGGCGGGGCAGGAGGGGCGGGGGGCGGGACCTCGCTGCGGGGCGGGGGCGGGGCGGGGTTACGGCGGGTGAAGCCGGGGCGGCGGGAAGGCCCCGGGCCGCAGGGAGCGTGGCAGAGGAGAGGGAGAAGCTGGCGCACGGGGAGACGCAGGTGGAAGGCGGCACCGTTGCGGGGTCTCGGGGCCGCCCGCCTCCCACACACCCCGACTGGAGCCACAGTGTGACAGGCAGAGAAGGGTCAGGGAAACTCGTTCTGATGATACAGCGAAACCCAGTAAGTCAAAGTATTATGGTTTCTCCGTATGATCGATGTAAACGCTAAATGACGGATAGGTGGTGTCTTGCACCCCGTGTGCAGAACCCGGTGGTTGCACCTCGGAGCGCAGGCTGGACTAGCGGCCTCTCCCACGCGCGGTGGCTTCTGCACTGGGAGGCGCAGGGACAGGGCTGCGGGGGCTGGGGGAGCCCAGCACCGGAACCAGCTACGGGGGAGGTGATTGGTGGCCTCCACGCTGCCAGGTAGGAGACAGCTGTCCCTGACCTTGACATCCCCTCTTGCCCCGAGACCCTTGCAACACCTGAGGGGCCCCGGACGGACCCAGAAGAGGCAGGTGTAGGAAGGAGGCTCACCCAGGGGAGGGGCGCCAGAGCCGGGGGAGGGCATCAGGCTCGGCCCCATCAAGCCCCCTCTTCCCAGGCGGTGGGAGTGCACTGTGCCCTGGGCTTTGGCCGCACGGGCACCATGCTGGCCTGCTACCTGGTGAAGGAGCGGGGCCTGGCTGCCGGGGACGCCATCGCCGAGATCCGGCGCCTTCGACCCGGCTCCATCGAGACCTACGAGCAGGAGAAAGCCGTCTTCCAGTTCTACCAGCGGACCAAGTAAGGGGCGCGGTGCCCTCCCCTGAGCCTCGTGTCTGCTGGGGCCGGCGACGCAGACAGATGCTGACCCTGCAGGCAGGCCCCGAACCCCGACCGCAGGCGAGCTGGCGTGGTTGGGGTGGGGGTGTCAGGGTTGCGGTGTGCACAGCTTTCCCCACACCAACTAACGCAAGCCCCATGCCAGCCCCGTGAGCTGGGGACTGTCCTTCAGGTGAGGTAGCTCAGGCTCTCGGCCACACTTCTGGAAAGTGGCGGGATGGGCCAAGTCTTCAGCCCCTTAAAGAGGCTAAGACCATTCTCTGACAATCCCTGGCATGTCTCCTGGGGAGCTGGTCAACGGAAAGGACACAGCGCCCCAGCAGCCCAGGACCTCCGATGCTCCCTGACCGGAGGGGCCGCAGGGGACACCCCCAGCCGAGGCCCGCCTGCCCCTTGCATGTCTCCCCGCCAGCCCCCGGGACAGATAACCACACCCCCAGCTCCAGAGGGCTGGACGCCCCTCAGCGACCTTCTCTAGGCTCCCCCCGGGAGGATCCGCCCCACAGCACCCGGAGGCCTGGGCTGAGCAAGGCACAAGGCGGGAGCCCAGCCAGCGGGGTGCTTGTGCGGGGAGCATGTGTGATGGGTCGGGGAAGACGCGGGGGCCATGGCTCTGGGCCGGGTCTCCACTCCCCAGATGTATCCCATCCCAGCAGCTCCAGCACCACACCCCCACTCCCACTCCAGCACCACTCCCCAGATGTATCCCATCCCAGCAGCTCCAGCACCACACTCTGGGCTTTGAGAGGACGAGTGGGGCGGGCCAGTCGCGCGGCCATTGGCTGTGACTCCAGTCTGGTCCGTGGCAGGCCCGGCACGACAAGGTAGCAGTGCTTCGCGAGCACGCCCTCGGTGCCCGTGCGTCCCAGGCTGAGGCTCCCAGCTCCTGCAGGACGTGGGCACACGGGGCCCCACCCCACACAGTGGCGCCAACAGCCAAGCCTTCCAGATGCAGCAGGGACAGGGGGGTGGCCAGGTCGCCCCGACGGCGCCCTCCTGTGTGGCCGAGGCAGCCTAGGCCGCCCGCTAACGGCACCTCGCATCCTTTCCGCAGCTGCCCGCCCGCCCAAGCCCTGACCAACACTCTCACCCAGTAGCACATTAGCCAGAGTCGCCATTCGTCTCGGGGAGGGAGACAGGCCCTAACACACCTCCCCGGTCTCCCCGAGGTGTGTCAGAGGTGGGGCGCAGCTCTCCATCTTGTCCCCGGCCCCCCACCCCCCTGTTGCTCCCTGATGCCAACCCAAGCCCCTTCCAGAGGGTGTGTGCATGCACGCGTGTGTATGTGTGCACACGTGTGCCAGTGACGCAGGAGGCGGCTGCATGGCCCGCGCCCCACATCTTTCCCTCCGCCTACGGGCCGGATCAGAGAGGAGAGGCAGGACCCCTGAAGCCTCTGATCCCACCGGCCCCTCCCCACGTACCCGTACCCTGCGCGAGTGGAGCCTGCCGGGCCTTCCTCCCGGGCTCCTTCAGAGGAGACGAGCATTTTTCTAACCCCGTTAGAGCCCCGTGAGCAGCCTCCGTCCCCATAATTTAAGCAGATCTCCCTGCCTCAAGAGTTCCTGGGGGAAATAAACATATAATTATGTGCTTAAGGAAATTGGTTTTAAAATAAGTAAGAGTTGACTTGAAATGAAATCTCCGGCCTCATCCTTCGTCTCCCTGGGAGGGTGGCCTGAGGCTCCTTTTGGGCTGCTCCCCACCCCCAAGCATTCGGCAGCCTCCTCCTCCATGTGCGGCCACCAAGCTGGGGCCAGCCAGCCGGGACCCTTCCCCATCCAGCTGCCCTGAGGTGATGGGCGTGAGGAGGGGGCCACAGCCGCCCACCCAGAACCTTCGCGCCGCCTCCAGCCAGGCTCTGGCAGTCTCAGCGCTGCTGACATTTGGGGC
The DNA here is from genome assembly GCF_018345385.1 of Vulpes lagopus. NCBI lineage: Eukaryota > Metazoa > Chordata > Mammalia > Carnivora > Canidae > Vulpes > Vulpes lagopus. The sequence continues at coordinate 26,893,365 of NC_054834.1, forward strand.
TGGAGACTTGGGTGACATGGGACTGCCCTGGGCGCTGTGCGGCATCGAGCAACGTCCCTGCGTGGCACCTCCCCCAAAAACTGACAGTAGGACTGTTCACGGACATTGCCAGAGGCCCTGCAGAGCAAAGCCAGTCCCCGTTGAGAACCACGGCGTTGGCCCAACAAGCCCCAGATGCAGCTGTAAGCTTCCATTTCCTCTGGGAACGTGCGTGGGAACCTGTCCTGGGGACGCGCACCCCCAGAGAAGGGACAGAGGACCGAAATCCATCCACACTGTCGCTGTGTCGAGCAGGGCCTGGTACCCAGCCCCAGCCGCTCTCCTCTTCCCCAGTGGCCGGGTTCCCAAGGTGGTGACAGACACATTAACCTTCGATGGCCGGGAGGGTCTCCCTCTCCACCAGTAGTTGGCGGGCACAGCTGTGGCGACACGGACTCACGCACCCATGACTTTAAAGGTCCCCTCAGGTTTATTCCGTGCAGTGTGACCTGAATGGAGGCTACCCCATGTGGATGACATCCCTCCACGCCCCTTGGGTTCTGCAGCCACCACCTCCTTGGCTCCTCTCCCAGAAATTTGTTCCAGGGCAGCCCAGGCCGCTCAGCGGTTTAGCACCTGCCTTCAGCCCCGGGTGTGATCCTGGAGACCCGGGATTGAGTCCCACATGGGGCTCCCTGCATGGAGCCTGCTTCTCCCTCTGCCTGTGTCTCTGCCTCTCTCTCTCCGTGTCTCTCATGAATAAATAAATAAAAATCTTTAAAAAAAAAATCTGTTCCGATGCAAGAGGCAGCTGGCATCAGGACGGGAGGAGCACGGCCGCTCTCAACCTTCCACGTCAGGTCCACTCCACCTGGGGCCCCAGGTGCACGGCTGCCCCCAGGCCGGGCGTCCCAGCACAGCCTCCCACCGTGGAGACCGGCATCCTGCCAGCTCCCAAAGCCCTGGAGCTCTGTGTCCCCAGCGTCCCTTCAGCCACTCCCAACGCGTGGGGTCCTGTCCCACCGGGCAGCTCGTCACCCGTCCTCCCCAGGTAAAGCGCCCCCACCTGCCCCCTGGAGACCCCCCCAGGTCTTCCCAGGTCAACGATGAGCATGTCATGGGGGCCGGGATTTGGCCCAAACCGTACACCGGCTCCCCGACTGAACCGCACTCGCTTGCCAGGCCTCCAGTCAACCCTTCTGCCATCCGAGTTGCCGTTCTCTCCAAGAAGGAAACTAATTCGGTCTCACAGGATCATTTTGTCACAAAACAGTAGCAGTCACCAGGAGTCCATCCCTCCCCCCCGCCCCTCGTGGTCGTGACTACGTGTCGCTTACTTACACGGTCACAACTGTCTCTATGAGGCACCTACCGCACAGCAGGTGTTTAATGTACGTCGCGTTATATCATTTTATCTTTACAACCGCTCTGCAAATCAGGTGTTTTTCCCTTTTTCTAGGTAAACCGAGGTCTACAAAGCTGGCTGTCTTGCCCAGTCCCTCTCACTTCCAGCAAAGGAGCTGGGATCAAATCCAGACTTCCCAGCTGCCAGGACCTCCTCCTGGACCCCACACATGGGGCCGTCTGTCTTCACAGCCAGAGCTTGGACTCGAGGGCCATTTTACCCACACGGCTTCCGGCGTCCCTCTGTCCCTCCCCCCACCCACCCCGGCCCATCCTCCTGGGAGGCCAGAGAATAAACTGCATCCGAGAAGCCAACACATCTGAGCTCTGAACCGTTCCTTAAAGTGCAGCCCAAGCATTTCAGTGCAGAAGAGTGCAGCTGACCCATCGGGTTCCCGTCGCACCTGCTGCTACAGAACCCACAGCGGGTGTGGGCCTGGCCCAGCGCGACAGGCCGGAGGGTGAATGGCCCTGAGCCCTCGCCGATGTGTGTCGGTGTCGGATGATCTATTAAAACCTCTAATATCCTTTCTGTTTGTGTTGTTCTCTGACCCCTTAATGCACGCCAGGCGCTACGCCAAGTGCTTTACAGACATTACCTCACTCAATCCTCAAAACAGTCCTATGGACAAGGTCCTGTTATAATGACCAGTGCACAATTTGAGGGACGCCCAGGTGGCTCAGTGGTTGGGCACCTGCCTTCGGCTCAGGGCATGACGCTGGGGTCCTGGGATCGAGTCCCGCATCGGGCTCCCTGCATGGAGCCTGCTTCTCCTTCCGCCTGTGTCTGCCTCTCTCTGGGTCTCCCATAAATAAATAAATAAAATCTTAAAAAAAAAAAAAAAAGATAACCGAATCCTTTGTGCCGATAAATTCCTTACGTTGATTCAACCACTCTCTCAGCCTATTTTTCCCTTGACTTACTGTCACCAGGGGTACGTGATCGTGACACAAACTGCTGGTGTCACCTCTGAGCTCGCAACGTGTGGGACTCCGCACGGCAGGCAGTTCTAGGATCTTCCCCCTACCTTTTCATACGGGAGACCTTCGTCCCCACCAACAGATACGGAGCAGGGACTTTGCGCCAAGCCTGAGGCGGGCCATCTGGAAGAGGACTGGCGTGGCTGTGCCGCGGGTGGCACTGCTCGCCTCCCGCAGTGGGTTCTACGCATCCTTGCGCTCCCCGAGTCCACTCCATGCGAATTCACCGATTTGCAGGCTTGCTTTAGGCACCTTGTGAGGTCTCGTGGAGGCTGGTCCAGCCTCGGCCGAGGAATGGAATTGAATAAGTGACCACACTGGGATCAGGCCCACAGAGAGAACCACGAGGCCCTGAGGAGTCCAGTTCCTTCCCACAGCTCCTTCCTCACCTCATATTCCTCTCCTTGCCCCCCAGCCCCTGTTTCCTCTGCTCTGCCCGTGCTGGGGTCCCCAAGACCACCCTCACTAGAAGGACCCACAGCTGTCACACTGTCAATGATGGCTTATTGCGGGGAGAGGACGCAATGGCCGTCAATCAAGGAGAAGGATGCCTGGCGCAGAGTCCAGGCACACCAGGCACGGGCGTCCGGGGCATCGCGTGGACACGCACCTCTCCCCGTGATCGTGGAAATGCATTAATACCGCCCAATGGCGTGGCTCACCGCCCCAAGGCTCGGGGCCCCGGCGTGGTGTGGGGCAGGTCCCTGGGTGTGCACCCCCTGCCCGACTGGCCTCGGGCTCCAGCCCCCGGGCAGATACACAGCCACAGTGTCAGCACAGACCACGGCCTGGCCCGAGGCCTCAGGGCCGCAGGACGTCCAGGGGCTCAGGGATCGCCTCCCGGGAGCTGACGGCCTGCAGGCCTGACAACTCGGGGCGTCTGTAGGGCTGGGACCCCCGCCTGCGTGCGGCCAGGCAGTCTGTGGTCTCTCCACATGCCGGCCGGATGGAGCCATTCCTCCGCCTGGGAGGACCGTCCCCAGCTCTGCCCGGCTCCCAACTCCCACTCCCCACTGGTCTCGGTTTAACACCATTTCCCGGGGAAAGGTTTCCAACCGCCCCCACGCATATCCACACATATTCCCGAAGCATCTGTCCTTCTACCTCGCGGGCCCTTGCTCACCTATGATTCATCTCATCGTTTAATGTCTCTCTTCCCTACTAGCATCTAAAGCCCGGGCCCGTGCTGCCGGCACCCAGCACGATGCCCGGCACCTGGGTGCTCCGTGACGCGTGACCACTGACTGGCCGACATGGTGTCTGCCGGGAGGCACAGGCGTGAGAAGGGTCCACGTAGGGGAGGTGTAGTCTCCCGGGGGATGCACGGCACACGCGCACCCCTAAGCGCACCCCGGAGATGACCTGGAGCAACCCCAGCAGCGCGGGAGCCATCACAGGGCTCCGGGGAGGGTGTCCAAGGTGTATATACGGACGCCCCGACAGTGTGTGACAGGTGCAGGTCCCCGGAGGGAGGCTCAGGGAGGTGGACGGGGCGGGGGACCCCGCAGCCCGCTCCCAGGAGCCGCAGAAAACACAGGCTTGGGTTAAGACGGTAGGGGGGCCGCGGCAGCCGTGCCAAGGGCCGAGGGCCTCTGAGCGGTACGCCCCGCCAGGCTCCACTTTTCTTAGGCTGCTCCCCGACGGGACGGCCCTTGTGGAGCATCAGGGGGAGCTTTGCAATGCAGGCCTGGGGCTGCGGCTCCTTAACACTTTGCAGAAGCCCCAAGTTAAGTAAGAACCTGCTCTCCCTGCCACGGAAGGTTAATGGCTTTAAAGCTCTGCCAGAGAAAGTAAAGGGGTGGTTAAGGCAGAGCGCTCACCCTCCGGGCTGGCAGGTCATGATTTTTTAATGCTCTTCAGATGGGAAGGGATCTCGGGCGAGTGTCACCCCTACGTGTAGAAATGCATCTCTCCAATGGCAGCTGGCACTGGCTCCCGCACACCCACCGCCCTGGCTGATTCACCGGCGGCACATTTCGAGTCTTGGGCTGCTGCCCGAACCCAGCTGAGCCGATCCGAAGGTCCGCGGCTCTGGTGGCCCCGATGCTGCGCTCGGGCCAGCGTCCTGCTGTCCGTTCCTCTCATCCCGAGGCCAAGGGAGCTCAGACTTACCTCCTGCCCCCACCGCCCTCCCGTGACGCCTGTCCCCCGACTCTCCCGCTTGTCTTCTTTTGGCCAAATGGTGGTCAGAGGAGCCAAGCCGACCAGATGGTATGTTCTCCTGCAGGAAGGTGCAGGGCGTGGCGTGTGCCAAGGAAGGGCAGTGCCAAGGGCTCCAAAGGCTGCTCCCGCCACGGGAACACGCAGGTCCTCAGAGGAGTCGAGACAGCTGTGACTCCAGAGCACCCTGAGCCCTGGGGCGCCCAGGGCTGGCCCTTCGCCGCTGGGGGCCTAGAGAGTAACCGAGCAGCCTGCGCACCCAGGGAGCCCTCTCCTGCCCCTCACAGGAGCCTGGAGAGCTCTAGATGGAACTCGGCAGGGAGGCTGACCATGGGCGGCCTCCACGCTTTGCTCCTCGTCCTGTGGCTCCACCTCTGGCCTGGCAGGTGTGCTCAAAGCCCTCCAGGAAGGGGAGGAGGCCGGGAACGCGTGGAGAGCTCCAGGCCCACTCAGGTGTCAGGCGGCACCCTCGAGGGCTTGACAGTGACCTCGAACCCACCCCAGTCCACTTCGGCTCATCCGATAACCCAGAAGCCACAAGGGAAGTCACGGGGAGGGGGTCGGAAAGGAATTCGGGAAATGCAAATGAAATCAGCTGTAAGATATGATTTTGCGTGCATCAGGGTGGACACACGCGTTCACCAAGTCTCAAAACCCCAACATTGGCAAGGCTGAGGAAAAGCGAGCTCTCAGGTGGAGCGTACGTAAACTGGAGGGCAGTGTGGCCGGCTCACCGGGAAACTCTAGCCCCTTCACGTCTGAGCATATATTCCTGGCAAATTCTGCATGTGAGCAGCCTAGGAACGGGTATAAGGCTGTTCATTTACTCGTTAAACTCAAGACAGAGCATTGAGCACCTCTTACATGCCAGGCACACTTCCAGGAGCTCAAAACCGAGCACGAACAGAACATAAAAAGTCTCTGCCCTCGTGCAGAGTGCATACACAGCACTGTTCCAATGCCCAAAACCTGAAAACAATCCTAAAATACACTGTCCGGACAACGGATGGACGCCGGACGAGATACACAAGCCTCGACGCAGGGGTATCTCAGAAACACTGCTGGGCGCTTGAGAATCTTGCAGCATCTGTGGCACACAACCATTCGTGTGAATAAAAACAAACACAACTGTAAATCGCCTCCGGACACCCACACAGGCTGTGAAACTAGTGCTTCGGCTTCCCTCCGGCTCCAGCTCAGGGGCCTGCTGGAGGGCGGGCGGGGGTCTGGGAGGGTTAGTGAAGGAATCCGGAGGAGAACTTAGAGCAAACTCTGGAAAATCTGAAGCAAATATATAAAGTGCGAGCACCGTACCTTCCGCCTGTTAAGCACCTAGATGTTTGTTTTCGCATCCTGGGTCCCTCTCGGTTTGAGCTCAAGGCAGGGAGGCTGTCGTTTTGTATTGCTCTCACTTTAGGAAAGGGCTGGTGAGAGAAGGATTAAGGCCACGGCCCCAGCAACCCACGCGAGGCTCTGGGGTCCAGGCCCCCAGGGCACCTGGCAGGGTGGCGGCGGTGCTAGACAGAGGGGCTCCTGGAGCCCGCTGGCACGCTCTTCTCCAAAGTGCTGCTCTTAAGGGTCTGCCCTAGAGAAACGAATCCGTGCCAAAGGAGACGCGTACAAGTGCTCCTTGCAGCGGCGTTTAGTGGCCAAAGATGGAAAATGGCACCACCGCCCATCACTGGGAGAATCGAAGTGAGACGTGCAGATCGGATGGAAGGCTGGAGCGACAGCCAGAGCCGCGTGTGTGGCCCCGGGCCCACCGCCCAAGCCTGCCCCTGCCCCTGCCCCGGCATTAACGTGCATGCATACGAGCTCTAAACGTGCCTCCAGATACTAGATGCTGTTGACGGACACTCACGTGTCATGCAAGTGTAGAAACAGGCCCCGCAATGGAAAAATATGGGATTCGGGGGTTCCTTCTGGAAAGGAGACAGGAGGGTAGAGAGAGGGCGGGGCCCCTGCTCTCTCTGGGCTGCTTAGGAAAACAAAAATCTGAAGCAAATGTGACATTTTTGGAATTAAATAGAGCTGGGGGGTGGGTATGCAGGTGCTCGTGTTACCTGCTATGCTTTCCAGAGTGTTTAAGTCCATCGCACGCGTGTGCACACACCCACACACACGTGCACACACGCACACGCATGCACACACACTGGCAGAGCCTGGAGGCGGAGGGAAGAGGGCAGGGAGGAGCTGTGCTTGGCAGAAGGTCCCGGCACAGAGGGAGAAGGCGGCGGCCTCCCACGGGGCTGGAGACGCACACAGGCCCAGCCTGCCGGGCACGATCCGAAGGGGCATGTTTTCTCTCTGGCGGGGGAGAGACAGTGGGAGTTCTAAGCAGAGGAGTATTTACACTGGGCCTGTTGATATTCCGAGTAGGTCACTTCTTTCTTCTGTGTGGGAAACGCAGGGGAGGCACGAGCAGGGCCGGGAAAAGAAGGGAAGAGGCTGTCCCAGCAGCACACAAAAGCTGGGGTGGGGGGGCTCCCCGGTGGTGCTGGCAAGAGGGGCAGTGTGAGGGGACCCAAGGCACACTTTGGAGAGGAGCCCAGAACTGGGGGAGGGATCCAGGTGAGGATGACTCCTCATCCGGAGTTTCTGTTGGAGTCACTGGGGTGGAGCTCGGGGAGGCCGGTGGGGCCCCCCGGCTTGAGCAGTGGGTATCCGGTCACCCCCAGCAAGGAGGGGAGGGCGCAGGGCTTTATGGGGACCTAAGGGGAGGAGGAGAGCCGACCTGTCTGTCCTGTCTGAAGTGCACAGGAGAGGTCCGTCAGGTCAGGAGATAGGAATGTGGGGCCGCGACATGGGGTCTAAACATGGGGTCTAAAGCCATCGGCCCAGGGCACCCCAGGGCAGTGAGCAGAGGGGAAGGGGATGGGGAGGGCACCAGGACTGAACTGGCACAGGACCGAACGCCCCTTCCCCCCTCTCCACGCAGTGAGAAGAGGGGGATCCGGCCAACAGGCTCCTGCCAGGGACGCAGGAGGAGGTCAGGAGGGGGCCCGAAGGCCGCCCACGAAGAGAAGCCATTGGGGAGGGAGGCAGGGCTCAGCCAGGAGGTGCCGCGAGCAACCAGCAGCTGGACAGTGGGGGGCGGGGCCGTAGGGACACGTCGTTGGAGCGTTCCGAGGGTGGCCGTCAAAGCCAGACCCAGGGCAAGGGGAGGGGCTGTGCTGGAGGCAGAGGAGACCCCGAGCAGCTCAGAGGGACGCAGGCGCCCGGGGAGCGGCAGCAGAGAGAGGAGAAGGACAGGGCGGGAGCAGGCCGGGCTCCAGGCTCAGGGGGAGAGGTCTGCGCTCTTGGGGGATGTCTGTGCACCCACGTGCAGGTGAAGACATCCCCACGAGCCGGATCCACAGGTGGGGGCGAGGGGGAGGAAGGTAGGAAAGAACCGGAGCCAAGGCCCAGCCCCGTGCACCCAGCTGAGCCCGGTTCCTGTCTGGCCGCACAGGCCACGCTCCTTCCCAAATATCCCGTTGCCTCTGCTTAGGTCGTGCTTGCTCCGGGACGTCCTGCCTCCGGGCCCGCATGCAAGATCCTTCACGGCCACCACCTGGAAACACACTGGGCCTCTCCGTTTCCCTTGGGGCTCCATGTCTACCCAGGGAACTGGAGGAGAAAACGCGCAAACCGCAGAAAATGAAATCGGACCCATTTTACGCGTTCGGTATAAACACGTGAAATAGATCATGTCTGACAGTGGTAAACAGAGAACCCCCAAAATCCAATTCATCACGTTAATCATAGGTGCCTTCCCTCCTGGATCTCCAGGGCAGGCCGTGCCTCCCCCCACTGCCAGTCCCCTCTGCAGAGCTGTTCCGGGCCCTCCCCGGAGCCCAGCCCAACAAGGCGTAAGGTGCTGGCAGGATGGTGTGTGCAGGCAGGAATGTAACGGGCGAGCGTGAGGGACGTGAAGAGTAAGGACACGGAGGTGGGGGTGGGGTCGTGGTTCCAGGAGCGCACAGCTGAGGGGCAGGCCCACCAGGAAGGGAGAAAGGTGCTGCGTATTTCGGCTGCTAGGCTAACTCGAGTCAACTGAGCACCTGCCGGACAGGAAACCTCACCAAAAATCACTGATGTGGGAATAAGAGGAGAGGGTGGGAGGGCCTGAAGGAGGGCGCATGAGACCCCCCAGCTCAGGAGCCCCCCTGCTCCCGCAAGGCAGGGTCGACACCCCACTCCCAAGCTCTGTGCCAGGCCCTGAAGGTACGGCCGGTGCCCCCTGCCAGCCGGCAGCCTGGGGGGGCGCACGCGGATGAGAGCCCATCGGTGCCCATGGGACGGGTACGCTCAGTGTGGCGACAGGATGCGTGTGCAGCTGACCCATCCTGGTGGGTGCAGTGCGGTGGTCAGGAAGGTCCTGGAACCTGAGGCCTGGGGCATGACCCGGATTTAGCCAGGCTGGCGGTGGGGACAGGCGGCGGGCACAGGTGGTGGGGACGTCATAGGCAACAGACATGCAAAGCGTGTGCGAGTGCACGTCCACGACAGTCGTCGTCCCAGAGGGTCCTATTGGGGGAGTGTTCTCGCCGAGCTCATAGGCGCTTTGGGGCTGATCAGGGTCATGACACCAAGTCTCAGCCTCGCGCATGGGTGCCAAGGGGCGCTGCCCACCAACAGGGTCAGCACCCAGGAAGGACCCAGCTGGGAGGCAGCGGCTGCTGCCGTATTGGCACCCTGACCTTGAGGAGCCTCGTGCCTATTACCCCATGACCCAGTGTTCTGCTTAAACAGAACTTTCTGGAGGCACCTGGGGGCCCAGGTGGTGGAGCGTCTGACTTCTGCTCGGGTTGTGACCTCGGGGTCCTGGGATCCAGCCCTGCACCCCGTGGAGCCCTGTGCTCAGCAGGGAGTCTGCGTCTCCTGCCCCCCAGCTCGCTCTGGCTCGCTCTCTCGCTCTTTGTCTCTCAAATAAGTAAATAAAATCTTAAAAACAGATATGTTTTTAAAAAGTAAACAGGACTTTCTCTATGTGCCACAAAGCCAACGGAGTGGAAGCACGCTGTGTGGTCCTAAAGCAGAGGGTTCAGGTCAGATTTCCCACCCCAGATGCTCGTGGCGGGCCCCGAGTGAGCCTAGCACCCCCATAACTTGGGGCCTTTCTCCCTTCCCGGTGGGCCTGCCCCTCACTCTGTGGGGCTCCTGGAACCACCACCCCACCCCCACCTCCCTGTCCTTTCTTCTTACATCGTTGTGCTCACTGGTTACATTTTACTGCCCAGGTAAGTCACTTCATGTCCCCAAATGTGAGATTACAGTCTGTGTCACAGAGACACATTGGGAATTGTCATCCTAGAGGCCAACACGTGGACCAAGGTCGTAGAGGACAATAGTCAGGGACAGAGGCTAGAGTACAGAGAGGATGGGCCCTGGCCGGGTGCCTGGAACTCAGTCAGGGCTCAGAGGAGGGAGGGGGAGGGAGTGGGAGGAAAACCTGCAGCCCTGGGGCCCTGGTCCCCTGGTCCCCCCAGAGCCCTGCAGCCCTGGAGCCCTGCAGCTCTGGAGCCCTGGAGCCCTGGAGCCCTGGAGTCCTGGTTCCCTCGTCCCCTGGAGCCCTGCTGCCCTGGAGTCCTGGTCCCCTGGTCCCCTGGTGCCCTGGAGTCCTGCAGCCCTGGTCCTCTGGAGGCCTGGAGCCCTACAGCCCGGGAGCCTTGCAGCCCTGGTCCCCTAGAGCCCTGGACCCCTGGTGCCCTGGAGACCTGGAACCCTGGAGCCCAGGAGCCCTGGTCCCCTAGAGCCCTGGAGCCCTGGTGCTCTGGAGACCTGGAACCCTGGAGCCCAGGAGCCCTGGTCCCCTGGAGCCCTGGTCCCCTGGTCCCCTGGTGCCCTGGAGCCCTGCAGCCCTGCAGCCCTGCAGCCCTGGTTCCCTGGTGCTCTGGTGTCCTGGAGCCCTGGAGCCCGCAGCCCTGCTCCTCTGCAGCCCTGCAGCCCTGCAGCCCTGGTTCCCTGGTGCTCTGGTGTCCTGGAGCCCCGGAGCCTGCAGCCCTGCTCCCCTGCAGCCCTGCAGCCCTGGGCCCCTGGGCCCCTGGGCCCCTGGGCCCCTGTAGCCCTGCAGCCCCGCAGCCCGCTGTTTAAGGAGGGAAGGGTCGTCCACAGTAACGATGGCAGCAACAGGACGGGAACAAACTGTCCACCGGGTCCCTTGAGACTGATGGCGGGTACCACGCTGGGCGGAGTGCAGGACTCCTAAGAGGCCGTGGGGGGACTCGGGGTCGGGGCGGGGGCGGGGGACGCTGTGTATGCACCTGTGTGGTCCTCTCCATAATGCCAGACGTCAGAGCTCTTCGTTACCTGGTTACAGGTTGTACCCGGAGTCACTGAGATTTGGCCACTGCCCCGGGCCCCCCACCTAGTAAGCAGCAGAATCTGGATTGGAACCCAGATCTTTGTGACCTGGATCCCCTAACAGTTATAGGTCGGTGCCCCTCAAGGCTCCTGTGTGCGAGGCCTGGAGACGCAGCCCTGGCAGAGACGTGCCCTTGCCCCTGAGGAGGTCACAGACTGGAAGTGGAGGGACACAGTGAGCAACCAGGACGCAGTGCGACAAGATACAGCGATGGGGACATTTAAAAAATACTTCCAGAAGCACACAGATCGTACTGGAGAGAAGCCTGCCTGTCCCGGAGGCAGGCGGGCAGTGAGGAGAGCTGAGGAAAGACGGGGGTGGGGGGGGGGGGGGGACTCCGTGGTGGGGCGTCTGCCTTCGGCTCAGGGCATGACCCCGGGGTCCTGGGATCGAGTCCCCGAAGGGAGCCTGCTTCTCCCTCTGCCTGTGTCTCTGTGTCACTCAGAAATAAATAAACAAAATCTTTTTTAAAAAGAAAAAAGCTAAAAAAAGAAAGCTGGGTAGTGGTGAGGGGCGGGTGGAGAGAGCATGACCTTCCAGTACCCACCGCTGGGGGCACAGCGGCTGTCCCCATGGCCACCAGGGGTCACTGCAGGCCTGGCCCTCCGTCCACCGGGCCCTCCAGGCTCCCTGGCTGCGCCTCCAGGAAGGCGGGAGGGAGACGAGCTGACCCAGTGACCAGCCTCCCCCTCCCCGGCCGCAGGCCAGCCTGCCCTCCATCCCCAGTCCCGCTGCACCTGCACCGACTCCTGCTCTTCCCCGTCCCGGTGGGGCGCAGGCTGCAGGGGGCTCCCATAGCCCTTCCTACTGGCCAGGCACTGCCCGCATGCCCCAGGCCGCCCCTGGCCACAGGGGAACGCCTGCATTTAAATTAAGTAAAATTAGGAACAAGTACAGTCCAGTTCCTCACCCCCCGTGGTCATTTGAAGGCTTGGGCGGCTCCTGGGGCGAGTGGCCTCCGACTGGACAGCGCACAGCACACCTCCCCGCCGCTCACTGAACCCTCACAGCAACCCCACGACGCAGGGGTAATCGCTTTTATGTGTTCAAGTGTTTGGGTTCTTCATATATGTTGCACATTGACCACTTATCAGTTATATCATTGGCAAGTATCGTCTCCCAGTAGGTTGCCTTTCCATTTTGTTGATGTTTTCCTTTGCTGTTCAGAAGCTTTTTAATTTGATGTAGTCCCCTTTGTTTATTTTTGTTTGTTTCCCTGGTCCAAGGAGACATTTCCAAAAAAAAAAAAAAAAAAAGAATATTGCAGAGGGGCTCCTGGGTGGCTCAGTCAGGTGTCCAACCCTTGATTTCAGCTCAGGTCATGTTCTCAGCATCATGAGGTCAAGCCCCGCATTGGGCTCCACACTCTAAGGGGAGTCTGCTTCTCCCCCTTCTCCCTCTTCCTCTGCCCCTCTTCTTCTCTCTCTCTCTTTCTTAAAAAATAAATAAATAAATAAATAAACAAATAAATAAATAAATAAATCTTTAAAAATATATATATATATATTGCTGAGACCAATGTCCAAGAGCTTACTATCTATGTTTTCCTCTAGTTTTATGGTTTCTGGCCTTACATTTAAGTCTCTAATCCATTTTGAGTTTATTTTTGTGCCTGGTGTAAGAAAGCGGCCCAGGTTCATTCTTTTGCATGTGATTGTCCAGTTTTTCCAACACCAGTTATCGAAGAGACTCTTTTCCCCACTGTATGTTCTTGCCTCCTTTGTCGAAAATTAAATTGACCGTATAAGCGTGGATTTATTTCCGGGCTATTTTGTTCCGCTGATCCGAGTCTCTTTTTCTGCCAATACTATACCGATTTGATTGCTGAAGCTGTGGTAGCCTCCGAAGTCATTGAGCATAATGTCTCCCACTTTGTCCCTCCTCAAGACTGCTTTGGCTACTTGGGGACTTTCGTGGTTCTATATAATTTCTAGGATTATTTTTTTCTAGTTCTGTGAAAAATGCCATTGGTATTTTGATAAAGACTGCGTTGAATCTATAGATTGTTTTGGAAAGTATAGACACTTTAACAATATTAATTCCATTTATTTGTATCTTCTTCAATTTCTTTCATCGATGTTTTATTGTCTGCTCTGTAAAGGTCTTTCACTTCCTTGGTTCAATTTATTCTTATGTATTTTATTCTTTTTGAGGCAATTGTAAGTGGGATTTTCTTAATTTCTCTTTCTGATAGTTCATTATTAGTATTCAGAAATGCAACAAATTTGTGTATGTTTATTTTGTATTCTGCAGCTTTACTGAATTCACTTATTCTAATAGCTTTTTGGTGGAGTCTTTACAGGTTTCTACATATAGTATCATGTCTGTAAATAGTGACAATTTTATTTCTTTTCTAATTTGGATGCCTTCTATTTCTTTGTCTTGTCTGATAGCTGTTGCTAGGACTTCCAATAAAATGCTACCATTTTTACTTAAATGGTAAGAATGAGGTTGCCTGGATGGTGGAGCTGGTTAAGCATCCAGCTCTTGGTTTCAGCTCAGGTCAGGAGATCAAGCCCTATGCTGAGCTCCACCCTCAGTGTGGATTCCGCGTAAGACTTTCTCCCCTTCTCCCTCTGTCTCCCCCTGCCCTCTCAAATAAGTGGATAAATTTTAGGAAAAAGTGAGAATGGGGATCCTTGTCTTGTTTCAGAGCTTAGAGGAAAAGCTTTCAGCTCTTTACCCTTGAGTATGCTGTTAGCTGTGGCTTAATTATAAGTGGCCTTTATTATTTTGAGGTATTCTCCCTCTATGCCCACTCTGCTGAGATTTTTTATCATAAAAGGATGTTGAATTTTATCAAATTCTTTTTCTTCATCTATTGAGATGACCCTGATTTTTATCTTTCATTTTGCTAATATGGTATATCATGTTGATTGGTTTGTGTATATAGAATCAACTGTGAAACTCAAGAATGAGTCCCACTTGATCATGGTGTGTGATCCTTTTAATGTATCGTCTGCTAATATTTTGTTGGGAGTTTTTGTATGTGTGTGTGTGTGGTGTGTCTTTGTCCGGTGGCTTTGGTATCAGGGTAATGCTGGCCTCATAAAATGAGTTTGAAAGGGTTCCTTCCTCTTCAATTTTTTGAGATAGTTTGAGAATAGGTATTAATTTTTTTCTAAATGTTCAGCAGAATTCACCCGTGAAGCCGTATTGTCCTGGACTTTTATTTGTTGGAAGTTTTTTGGGTACTGATTCAATCTCTTTACTGATAATCAGTCTGTTCAGATTTTCTATTTTTTTCCTGATTCAGTCTTGGAAGATGGTATGTTTCCAGGCATTTATCCATCGAGGTTGTCCCTTTTGTTGGCATATAGTTGTTCACAGTAGTGTCTCACAATCTTTTGTATTTCTGTAGTGTCAGCTTTAACTTCTCTGTATTTTCTGATTTTATTTATTTGGCCCCTCTCTTTTTTTGTTGATGAGTCTGGCCAAAATTTGTCTACTTTGTTTTCTTTTCAAAGAACCAGCTCTTCATTTCATTGATCTTTTCTATTTTTCTGTCTCTATTTCATTTATTTCCACTCTGGTCTTTATTATTTCCATCCTTCTACTAACTTTGAGCCTTGTTTATTCTTTTTTCAGTTCCTTTGGGTAAAGTTTAGATTGTTTATTTGAGATTTTTCTTGTTTCTTGAGGTAGGCTTATATGGCTATGAACTTCCCTCTTAGAACTGCTTTTGCTGCACCCCATACATTTTGGGATGTTGTCTTTTCATTTTCATTTGTCTCAAGGTATTTTTTTATTTCTTCTTTGATTTCTTTATTGTCCCATTGATTGTTTAGCCTCCATGTTTGTTGTTTTTTTTCCCCCATTTTCTTCTTGTAATTGATTTCTAGTATCATACCATTATGGTTGGAAAAGATTCTTGATATGATATCAATCTTCTTAAATTTGTTAAGACTTCTTTTGTGGCCTAACATATGATCTATCCCGGAAAATGTTCCATGTGCACTTGAAAAGAATGTGTATGTGTTTTTGGCTATTTGGGGATGCAATGTTCTATATGTATCTATTAAGTCTACAAACCACAACTGGATAAAATTCTGTCTCACTCCCCCCTCCATCATCCTCCCCACTTCCTTTTAGCCCTGAATTTTTCTTGGAGTTTTAGTATTATGAGTTTGATTCCTCTCCCAACCCATCTCCATATTGGTTTGAGATCAGCCTGGGTCCTGAAGATTCCTAACCTAGCAGCAGGCCCTAAGGTCACCTTCATGGCCAAGGGAATGGTATGCAGCCAGCTCAGCTCAGAGACCCAATTCCACAAACGCCTTTAAAAATGTCACTATGTCTCATTGTTCAGGGGCAGAGTGAGGAGTCAGGAAGAGTTCACACACCCACGCTGCCAGAACCTGGTGATAGAAGCTAGGGTAGAAGCTTCAATGTTCTGCACGCAAAGCACAATAAGTGCTTGCAAGCTAAACCATTTGCAGTTGCCCGATCTCTACCTTAGCTGCAGGCCTGCAAAGCTGCTGCCCTACACTCTGGACCTGCAGCTGAGCAAAGGCGTAGACGACTCAAGTCAAGAGACCTGTTGAAAAGAGACAAATAGGGATCTTCACTTCACTTCCTCGCCATGTTCACCTCTCCCCCAACCAAGAGTCACATGAGAATTGCCTGCCAGTGTCAGATTATTTTCCCACTTCCAGGGAATTAGGGAATCTAGAGCACAAAAAGTTAGAAAGTTCACACCTCCATTCTTGTCTTTGACAATAAGCACATTGAATTCTTTCCACACTATATGGAACTTCTCACCTAAAGACTTCCAGGAAACACTTTACTGTCAGAAAGTGCTTCCTGGTACTTTACCCAAAACCCTCGTGCTTCAGTTTAAACTCCCATGTTCTATCCTCAAAGAAAATGAGGGTGGTGTGGCCTTTTTCTCTGTTGAGGGCTCACTAAGTAATTTCCAGGTTTCATCTGTTAAAAGGGATGCTGCTATGAACATTTTTGTACATATTTTTTGATGCCAACATATATGCATTTCTGTTCAATATGTACCTAGGAGTGAAAATGCTGGGCCATCAGGTATTTTTATGATCCGTTTAGTAGATTCTGTGAATGCAGTTTTCTAAAAGTAGTTGTACCAATTTACACTCCCCCTGGAGGTGTACAAGAGAATACCTTACATCCTCACCAGCATGTGGTTACTATCTTGATAGTTTCAGCCATTCTTATGGGGCATGTAGTGGTGTTTCACTTAGTTTAAATTGGCACTTCACGGTTATTTATGAAGTCAAGCTTCTTTTTCTGTGTTCATTTGGCACTTGGGTATCTGCTTCTATAAATTACATATTCAATTATTTTGCCCATTTTTCCAGTGGATCGTCTTTTTCTTACTGACTTTTAGAAAGTCTTATATTCTGGATATGGGTCCTTTCTCGGCCACGTGTATGGAAAATATCTTGTCACCCTGTAGCTTGCCTGTTTACTCTCCTACTAGTGCAATTCAAGGAACAGTTCTCAAAATAATAACCTGACAGTCTTAAAACCTCAGATTCAGATACTCCAGCCCATTCCACTCCGACCTCATCAATCCCGGAGTTCCTCCTGAACTGGTAGTCCCGTGGGCCATTTTCAGGATTCCACTTTTCCACCTCATTGCAGTGCACAGAGACTCACTTTTCTCCTTCGATAGAAGGAAACCTTGGAGAAGTGGACATCACTCAGGGTGGGGGACGGATGATCTTGGCGTTTTCAGAACTGTGCTACCTTCCAAGATAAATGATGTTGAAATCACACAAATTCTGGCAGTCTCTGGATCTTTCCATAGCCATGTCCCATCTTGATTCATTAGCATGAGCTTTTCAAAGCCACAGAGTGTTCAAGGGTTTATTAGCAAATTTCCTGACTCCTTCATGCAGCATGGTAAAGGAAGTTCACTTGTATTATACCTCTTCAACCAAAGAGGAAATACTAATTTGAACTTTTAAAGTTTCTTCCCCACTTCCTCTATTTAGACTATGAAGTAGCAACACCACCTACATCAGAAGGGTCACTCACTCATCCCTGGGCCTGCGGCTTAGATCCTCTCCACTCCACCCTGACTCTGCATCTGCTTTTAGCTGGACCTATGTCCTTCCCCTGTGCCAGGCCAGGTTCCATGCTGCTCTACAGGATTGTGCTGTTCTTTGGTAAGTCACCAAGCATGAGCTTTCCCTCCTTGGCACCAAAGGCTAAGTTATTTGGGTCTTCTACTTTCACCTTTCTGAGTTCAAGAGGGTTTAATGAGAGTGTGCACATGGGTATGCTTGACAAAGATGGGGTGTAGTGGGGGGGGGGGCTCCTCTTATGTTTCCCATCCCTTCGTCCTTGGAAGGGGAGGCCTTCATGTATCAGAGCAAAATTAGGGAGACAGAAAATCACATTCTGAGGCCCAATGACATGTTTACCCTGTCAAATAAGATTAAATTACTCATCAGGCTATCTCAAAAGGAAAATGAAGTTATAGAAGGAAAGAAGGCTTGGGATGCCTGGGTGGCTCAGTCTATTAAGCCTCGGCCTTCGGCTCAGGTCATGATCTCCGGGTCCTGGGATCAAGCCCTGAATCAGGCTGCTTGCTCAGCAAGGAGTCTGCTGCTCCCTCTCCCTCTGTCTCTCCCTCAGCTTGTGCACACACACACTCTCTCTCTCTCTCTCTCTCTCTCAGATAAACAAAATCTTAAAAAAAAAAAAAAAGAGGAAGGAAAGAAGCTTTGGGCAGGGTGTGGGCTGGACAGGATTAGGGAAATGGGAAAAGGTAGTTCTGTGCATTTTGCTCAGCAATAGGTAGGCTTTTACAAAAAAACAAAAGATTTATTTTTATGAAGTTTCAGTGTTTTCCTAGAAGCAGTCAACAATGACCCGGCTTCTCATCTGATCAAGAGGCCTTGCTCTGAGTGTCCAAAGCCCTTTACCTACTGGCCATCCCCCTTCTCCCTACATCATCTCTCTATTGGGGATGGGCAGGTGCAGAGGCTGCTTCAGGTCTGACTGGTCCTTGCGGATGGTTCGCAGGATCAAATCCATTCTCCCTGAGGTATGTCTCTCTCCTTGACGCACCTCCCCGGAGGCCAGTCACCCTTGCCAGCAGTGGAAGGGACTGCTCCTCCAGTGGCAGAGAGCTACAAGGTGGGGAGAGGGTCACTAGGCACCTCCCAGACTCAACCCAGTCTCAGCCACTATTGCCTGCTACACTTAAAAGGAACAAGTCTGGGCACATATTCCACATCGCCTTACAATTTCCGAGTTGACTTACTTTTTGCTTTATACTTGGTCCCAGTAGTTTGCTTGTTTGTTTGTTTTCGTTGAACCAGAAAAACAAAACCATTTCTAAATACGATCTCTTCCTGGACAGAGTTTTTGAGAATTTGACCCTGCAAGGAAAACCCTTGTCCTACTCGGTACTCTTCCTTCCCCTACATCAGTGTTGTCCTGTGTGCTTATGAATGGCCCTTTGGACAAGTGGAAAGGTCCAAGGATAGGGTCAGGATAGCCTAGTGCCTGGATAGACTCCAGAAGAAAGGCTTTCAAGGGCAAATCACTACCTTGTAAAAGGAACAGCCCTTGCTGGTCTTTACTGGATGAAGTCCAAGTGCTTTCCAGCGTGGAACCCATGATCTGGAAGAGAGAGAGAGTCAAAAACTGGCTGACTAGGGGACAAGGTGGTAGAGGACCCAGGCCCAACGGAGTCACACTTGATGCTTGGGGACCTCAGGAAACCAATCTAAGATGCCGGGACCCCATGGCTAGGTGTGGAGAAACAGAGTTACCCTAAGTGCAGAGCTGCTATTTCCTCTTAGATGTGGGCAGAGACAAACAAGAAAACACCGAAGGCCTGCTTTGTAGTGCGTACGGTATCTCACCTCACCTTTAGAATCATAGGGTGGGTATTTTTTTAAATCCCGATTAAACAATTGGGGATATTGAGTTCACGATGGTTAACAAACTTGCGTAGAATTGCCCTGCTAATGAGCACAACAGATGCAAACCCAAGTCCACTTGGCGCTACCCGCGTGCTCTCTCCATCCCACCGCGATACCTCTAGCACAGCTGTGGTTGGGTTTTAATCAAGTGAGACTGGAAAACAAAATTCACTCCAAGTGCCTGGTGGGGCACGTTCACACAGTAAGCGGTGCCTGTTACTATTATGACTATCAGGGATTCAAGAGGCCAGGGGCCCTGACGCCAAATGTGCTGGTACCTGGCTGTACACTAAAGGTGTATTTGAAGTTTAGGAGAAGAACCTTAAATTTCTTCTGAGCTGAGCATTCGCCAAGTTCAGTCCCAGGGCTGGAACCCACCCTCCGTAGACACGCACGCAGGCCATGACAAGTATCTCAGAGCTTCCAGAACACGGCCACCCCCTGGCACCGTGGAAGCACGGCATGTTCCAGTGTGCTCGCGCTCACTGCAGAGAGGGTCCCTCGTGCTCTGCTGAAACCTGCTTCCCTGATCTCCCTCATTTCCATGAATTAGTCCCACTTCTGCCTAAAGTCTCTCCCTCTCTCTTAAGCTTTGCCCATCAGCTATTTGAAGACCCCTGTGTCCCTACTCTGCTGGGTCTTTCTCAGACAAGTATCTCCCAGTGCCTCTGAGTGGGAAATGGTGTCGGGGCCCCGTCCATCATGCTGGTTGGCCTGCTTGGTCCCCATACACTTTGTCCATGGGCCAGGAGCTGGGACTTCCCCTCCCTCCCACCATGGCCTCACTAGTGCCAAGGTCGGCAGGGCTGCAGCCTCCGCTGTCTATTGTACAACTTATTCAATGGCTGTGTCATCGCCTCATCTTTAGCCTGTAGCAGACCGATGTCCACGGTGCCCTTTGTAGGAAGTGCCACAAGGCACCCACGGCCCCCTGCACACCCTACTGCCAACTATCTTCATGACAGACGCTGGCTCTGCGGGCACAGCTCCCTGGTCTCACCACACTGGACAACAGGTCCCTGGGGCCCGGGGACACCAGCTCATCTGAGGTGTCCCTCTGGCCTCTGGATGCCTTCTGTCCTGTTGTAGGCTTCTATGCCCTCACCCTGTTCACTCACCACTTTGAAGTTGCAGAGGCATTTTTCCGGTAAAGAGGGGAAAGGAAGAGGGGCATCACTCCACTGAGAGATTTTAGTCACTCTGAGGTCAGGCCTTCTTTCTGCTTTCAGTTAAAACAGTAACCACGTTTCCAGGAGGTGGGTCACTAGCCACACAGCCCTGCAAGGAAGAAATGACTGTGGTGGTTCCCGTCCTATAGACAGAACCAGGAATTGAAGGCTGTTGGAATCCACACAGTTCATCCAAGTTCCCACCGAAAGAGAGGGATTCAGGAGTTAGGTTCAGGTCCTGTGATTCCAGACCCTGCATGCTTCCCACCACACCAAGCGCAGAGGAAAGATGTGTTTAGATGGGGCCGGGGGCAGATGGAGGGATGGCTAGAGAGGCGCGGAATTCCTCGCACACTGAGAGCCTGTGGCTGAGCTAGCCCCGAGCTGAGCGCAGAACTGAAACTGAAAGCCTCTGTCTGGGTCTCAGGCCACGCGGGCAACACGGGTGACAGCATGTGAATCAATGTGCCAAACAGCTGCATCTCAGGGCCCTGGTGAGAGCGTCCTCACCCACGCCTCCCAAGGCCATTCCCACATTTCTCAATGTCTGCCCATCACCTGGGACCTGTCGGTGTGAAGGACACAGTAGGGCTCGAGGATGGCCAGTCTGACTCTTCTCGGCCCTATGCCGCTCTTTGCTTCACCCCTTGACCTAAAGCCTAGAACACTCTCCACCACCTCATGTCCAGCTGTGCCCCTCCATCCCTTGGGCTGGTCATGCCTGTCTAACCTACCTCATCTATCATTTTGTGGCTTGGCCTCTCTTCCCAGGCCATTTTTGTTCTGCAAACATTCATGCATTTAAAAGCATTAGGGGTTGGGACGCCTGGGTGGCTCAGTGTTTAAGCAACTGCCTTAGGCTTAGGGTGTGATCCCGGAGTCCCTGGATCCAGTGTGGGGATGGAGTCCCGTGTCGGGCTCCCCGCGGAGAGGCTGCTTCTCCCTCTGCCTGTGCCTCTGCCTTTCTCTGTGTCCCTCAAAATAAATAAATAAATAAAATCTTTAAAAATAAATAAAAGCATTAGGGGCACCTGGCTGGCTTAGTGGGGTGATCATATGACTTTTGATCTCATGGTCATGAGTTCAGGCCCCATCCTGGGCATGGAGCCTACATAAAATTTTTATTTTTAATTAAAATTAAAATAAAAATTTTGCTCTGATGGGGCCAACTTGGCTCAGTTGGTACAGCACGCAACTCTTGATCTCAGGCTCATGAATTCAAACCCCATGTTAGGTGTAGAGCTTACTAAAAAAAAAAAAAAAAAAAAAAAAAAAAAAAAAAAAAAGCAGCAATAAAGCAAAAGCATGATTAGTTCAATTACATAAAAAGATTTGGGGGTGCCTGGCTGGCTCAATCTGTAGAGCTGTGATTCTTGAGCTCCAGGCTGTGAGTTCGAGCCCATGATAGGTGTAGAGATTTACTTAAAAATAAAATCTTAAAAAATAATAATAAAATGATAGATTGATAGATAGATGATAGATAGGTGATAGATAGAAGCATTAGGAGTGGGGATCCCTGGGTGGTGCAGCGGTTTGGCGCCTGCCTTTGGCCCAGGGCGCGATCCTGGAGACCCGGGATCGAATCCCATGTCGGGCTCCCCGTGCATGGAGCCTGTTTCTCCCTCTGCCTGTGTCTCTGCCTCTCTCTCTCTCTGTGTGTGTGACTATCATGAATAAATAAAATTTAAAAAAAAAAAAAAATGAAATATAACAGGAGGTCTTTCAACCATTGAATAAAAGGGGAAGCACAGAGACACTAATGACTACAGAGGGAAATATCCTTGGGACTGGGGGTAACATATAATTTAAAAAAAAAAAAAAAAAAAAAAGAAGCATTAGGAGTGCGTATAGGGGTGATCCGAGCTGCCAGTCAAGTGACCCCACACCTCTTCATCTGTCACTTCCAGGCTGTGCTCTCCAGAGCTCTGCAGACAGGTGGGGCCACAGGAGTGCGCAGCCTGCCTTTGCTCTCTGAGTTCTTCCGCAGGTGCAGATAGGCACTGGGACCCACTGGTGCACGGGTCCACTCTTCTGTGCCCTGCTTGGGGTGCCCTGCCCCACGTGGCTGGGCACAAAGCTGGCGAGTGTTCATCCAACAGATGTGCGTTGAACACAGACCATTCCCGGCACGGGTCCTCGGCATGGGTGGGGTGGTACAAGGTATAGGTGAGCCCCGCCCTCGTGGAGCTTGCATCCTAGACACACGGAGGCAGGCGGTAACGAGGAAGCAATTTAAAGAATAAGATAACTTCAAATAGAGACAAGGGCTCGGATGTTAATGCAGTGGGGTGCTGTTACGGTGACTGAGGTGAATTATTTCAATTGGGGGTCCCAGAAAGACCTACAGGGGTGACATTTGAACTGAGGTAGGGCAGAGGATTCCAGGCAGTGGGTCCAAAATAAAAGCAGAGTGGCTGGGTGACCGGGTGGCTGGGGAGCGGGGGGGCTGGGGGGGCTGAATGGTTTGGGGAGCTGGGGGCTGAGGGGCAGGGGGGATGGGGGAATGGGTGATTAGGTGGTTGGGGGGCTGGGAGTCTAAGTGGCCTGTGGGGGCTGGGAGTCTAAGTGGCCTGTGGGGGCTGGGGGCTGTAGGGCTGTGGGGCTGGGGGCTGGATGGTTGGGTGGCTGAGTGGCTTGGGGTGCTGGGGGGCTGGAGGGCTGGGTGGTCGAGGGGCCAAGTGGCTGAGTGGCCAGCTGAGTGGGTACCCAGGGGGCTGGGTAATTGGCTTATTGGCTTATTGAATGGATTTGAGCGCCCATCCCTGAGGTGACAGGCCTTCTCGTGAGAAAGTTCTTTCTGCTACTTACCCTAGTTGTGTTGCTCTGTTCTCTTGCAGTTCCCTGTGCTGGGAAAACTGGTGAGTCTTACGTATCTGTCCCTTCCAACTCCAAGTATGTCTCTGGGCCAAAGCTTAATGGATGGGTCATGGGTCCCCTGGAAACATCTTCAGAGCAGCAGACTGAGCCCATTCCTCGGGAATCCTGGCCAGGGCCCAGGCAGAAATGAGACCCGGGACCCCACTGGTCTCAGGCCAAGGGTAACTCTGGGGCCCAGCAAATGGCTCTGGGCCTCATCTCATCCCCCGTAAGTGGCACTGGCCTCCGTCTCCTCCTCTCAGCAGTGCTCGGAAGCTCCTCCGGTCTCCACTCCCCGAGGCCCTGGACTCCCTTCCATCCCTCGAATGTTCAGAGGAGGCAGCTTTGTCCCTCGGCAACCTTTGCCTTCCCGCCCACCCTGACTCTCATAGGGCTCTCTGTCAAGTGGGAAAAACCCTGACCCATGAACAGGCCTGACCAACCAGGACATGTTCTGCAGCACCGGGGGCGGGGGGAGGGGGGTGCCAGAAGAAGTCAAACACAGGCACAAGCAGGGGCGGGGAGGGAAGGGCAGAGGTAGAGAGAAGAGGCAGGGAGAAGTTGGGGAGGGGGGGAGCAAAGCAGAGGCCTGGCCCTGGCCCAGCGGGGAGGGCTGGGGGACCGGGAGCCCCGAGGCTGAGGGATAGAGGGAGAAAACGGGCCAGTGGGATGCGAGGCTCCGGGCAACCCCATTCCTGTGTCTCCCAGTCTGGCTGCACCTCCGAGCCTGGCCAGACCCCGTGTTCGAGGGAGACGCCCTGACTCTGCAGTGCCAGGGGTGGAGGAACACAGAAATGTCCCAGGTAGAGTTCTACAGAGACAGAAAGGCGCTCGGTGCCCCCAGGGATGTGCAGGTCCTGCCCATGGGCACGGCAGCCCTGGAGAGCAGCGGCCAGTACAGCTGCAGTGGGAGGATGGCCCACATCCCACACCTAGGCACCCAGAGGTCAGAGATGACCATGGTTCAAGTCCAAGGTGAGTCACCAGCGGGGGGGGGGGGGGGCGGGGGGGGCCAGGGTGCTGCGCAGGGATCCAGTCTCTAGAGGTCAGCGGTCTGTGGGCAGCGCCGTCGCCCTGGCCACCCCCCGGGCCCAACCACAGGGCTCCAGGTGTCCCCACGCTGGCGCCGGAGAGGGAGGGGAAGCACCCTGGACCAGCCCTGCCCCTCGGTCCCGGAGACCTTGGGCCGGACCCCTCCCTTCTGGGGACCAGGCAACCCCTAGGCCCTCCGCTCTGGCCCGAGGTTCCAGGGATGCCCGTGCTGTGGCTCCCGGCTGAGAGCCATGGCCTGAGGGACAAGGACGGTGTCCCCCGCCGGGCACAGGGCTGGGGCCTGGGGACGCCCTGGTTAGTGCCTGGCCTCTGGGCACCCGTGGGTCAGGGGTCCCCTGTGAGCCCGGGCCTCTCCTCCTCAGAGCTGTTCCGGCCTCCAGAGCTGCATGCTGTCCCCTCTCCCAAGCCCCGTGAGGGGGCCCCGCTGACCCTGAGATGCCAGACGGAGATGCACCCCCAGAAGTCAGCCTCTAGGCTCCTCTTCTCCTTCCTCAAGAACGGCCACACCTTGCAGGACAGGGACCCCCGGCCAGAGCTCCACCTCCCAGAAGCCCGGGAGGGAGACTCTGGGCTTTACTGGTGCCAGGCCACCCCCAAGGGCAGCAGAGTCCAGAAACAGAGCCCCCGGCTGGAGGTCAGGGTGCTGGGTGAGTGGGGACGGAGGGGGACACTGCCCAGGATCTGCCTTCAGGTAATGGGACCCCTGAGCCTTGGGGGGGGTCTTCCAGGGCAGGAGGGGGCTCAGGCCCCAGTAGCCAACACCCAGATCCCTGGGGAGTGTCACTGATGTCCACCCCGTGTGCCTCCAGCCCCTGTGTCCCAGCCTCTGCTCTCCCTGAGCCCCGGGCCCACTGGCCTGGCCTTGGGGGATGTGGTACAGCTCTTCTGTGTGGCCATCAATGGCTCCCCTCCCATCCTGTACTCATTCTACCTGGACGGGAAGATGCTGGGGAGCCCCCGGGCTCCGCGTGGTAGGACTGCCTCCTTCTCCTTCACCGTGATGTCAGCAAGGGACACCGGGAGCTACTCCTGCCAGGCCCAGAACAACGTCTCCAAAGAGACGAGCGAGCCCAAGACGCTCTCCCTGGACAGTAGGTCTTGTCGCCCAGTCGGGCTCTGCGCCCCAGCCAGCGGCAGGGGTCAGGGGTCACCCCTTGGCGCGCCACCCACCTGCACCCTGCGCTGCAAGACCGAGCGCGGACCCTGCTTGGGGCGTCCATGCCCTGAACCTGGAGGGAAGGTGGGAGGTCGCTGTGGAGGGCGCGGTGGCGCGGGGCCATCCTGCTTGCACCCTCTGCAGCCCCTGCCTCCTCCTTGAGGCCGCACGCGTGCTCCCTTCTGACCCCTCTGCGCCCACCGGGGGACACCTCCGAGTCTCATCCTCGATGCCCATGGTGCCCCGTCTCCCCCCGCAGCTCCCGCAGGCTCGCCCGCCCCGCCTGGCGCCCCCCGGCTGGCTCCCTGGCTGTGTGCAGGCCTTCTGGCTGTGCTGGCCGTCACCGCGGCACTTCTGGGCTGCTTCAGACCCTGGAGACAATCCGGTCAGTAACCGTTTCGACTTCCTTAGTGGCTGAACCGCTTAGCCAGACGCTGCCCGGCCTGCGGAAAGCCAGCGTCTCGAGGGCCCCGCTGCTTCCTCCACCGAGTGGTGGGTGGCAAGAGGGACTCCTCTCTAACCGTCCCACAAAGCCCGTGGAGGGACCCTTACAGCCTCCAACACACACACACACACACACACACACACACACAGACCAGTGTCTCACGTACCCACGGTCAGCCAGAGATGCGTGAACAAAGGCGCCGACAGAGGAGTCTGTAAACGCTGCACGCGGAGCACATGAGGGCCCCCGTGTTTGGAGGAGCATCTGTGGCTGTTGGTCGGACCACGAAAGCCCCGGGCCACCCCCACCTTGTTGGGCCAGAGCTCTGCAGAGCAAGGACGAGGGATGGAGAACCCCAGGCTGCTCAGCGGAGGCTCCTCACCAGGAGGGAAGCGGAGCCGCGGCCTCTGCATCGGCCGCATCGGCCTCTCGATTCTGTGGCCCTGGCCCTTGGCTCCAGGATTCCTCAAGCATCTCCGCTTGGGGTTATTGTGAGAGTCGCACCCAAGGAGATGCATCGACCTGACACCTCGAGCGTGGGCTGGCACCTGGCGGGGGCTGGCACCTTCTCCCTCGGGTCCACGTGGATTCCGGACCCACCGGGTGGAGACGGGGAGGCAGGAACGGAGGCCCTCACGGCCAGGCTGGCTCTGCATTGCCTCCCACTCTAGCCTGTCTCCGCCTCGGGCCGCATCTAAGGGAAGGCCATTGCTGTCCCGGCTCGTTGCTAGACTTTCAGCCCCCGATGACGGGGACCCAGACCCGCCCACCTCCTGCTCACTCTGTCATTCCTGCTTTCCACTTGCCAAGGGACGAAGCCGCCACCTGCATTTCCTTATTCACGTCGGCGGCCGCCCCTTCTGTCGAGGAATCCGCGTGAGATTTTCGGGAGCCGGGCCAGACCACTGGGACCACCCAGTGCTCCTCCCCGAGCTCCCGCCAGGACGCCTGCAGGGGCCTCTCCCCGGTCCTGACCCTCCAGCCCCCCACCCCACAAGCTCCCCCGTTAGGGCCTGGACCAGCCTCCGAGCAGGTCTTTGTCCCACAAACATGCCCTCTAGTCTTGAGTCAAGGCTCCACGCAGGCTGTCTTGCTTTAAGCTATGGCTGTGCAGGAGGAGGACGGGAGGACGTTGGAGGCGGCCGGAGCTAGCTGGGTGGCTGCACCCGACTGCCACCGTCCTGCCTCCCCCCGGCCCCGCCGTGGACGCCTGGGAGCCCCCGGGGCCTGTGCCTCCGGCCCCTCAGCCCTGGGTCCCGGCACTAAAGGCAAAGCAACAGGCCCGGCTGTCTCCCCGCCAGCCCCCAACGGGACGATGGGAGAGCGGGCGCTGCTGCAGGTCCCTCGGGAGGAAGAAGCACCTCGTGGGAAACAAGAGAACATGTTCCCATGCAGACGCTGCTGCGGCCCCCACGCGGCCCCACTGCCAGCCTGGGAGCGCCTGGGCCCCACTGCGTGACGGAACCTGTCTCCCGAGAAAACAGGGCTCCTGGTGGTGGCCCTGGTCCTCTCACCTCAGAGTCCCAGGCGCGCAGAACGTTCAGAATGTCACGCGGGAAACCACCGTCGGGCCCGATTCCAAAGCTTCACCAGAAAACCAGCAGGTCGACGGCTTCGTAGCTCACACCCACCTGCTGACCACCTCTGGGGAGCACGTCGCTCCCTCAGCACACCAACCTGCCACCTCCAAGGGCACTGGGCAGGCCGTACCTCTGAAGGCGAATGGCAGAACATGCTGGCCAACGACAGCGAGCCTGGCACCACACACAGTGATGCAAGGTGGCACCTGCCCAGGTGTGCGCGCTGTCCTCTGCTTGCTTAACAAGGTCCATTTCACCACCTGTTGTCACACCGTGTGCGAAACAGAGGAACCCCCGGAGCCCATCAGAGGACGGAGACCCAGAAATAGCCCTGGCGAACGAGCACCAGGGGCGTGCAATGACAGGGAGCACTCTGGGTCTTACAGGAAACACCACTCCCACGACCCGGCCAGCTAAGGAACGTTCCTCAGGCACCAAGTGTTCTAAAACACACGTGTGAGCCCGTCCCTATCCTAGGAGCTGATTTTGAGAGCCTTGGAAGCACCTGCTCCCCTGAGGCAACATGCTAGTGGAGAAAAAGCCTATAAACCCCGGTTAAGACTCTGTCCCTACCCCTTATCTTATGTGCCTGCCCTTGGAGAGGTCCCCTCGCCCAGCCTCAGTTGCCTCACCTACAAGTGATACTAGGACGTCCCGGTATCAACCTCTGCAGGATGGTCGTGGAGAATACCAGACGCCAGAGGGTCAGGAGGAGAGGCTTTCTTGCCCCACACCCACCCCCCCCCCCCCGCCCCCCGGCTGCGTGCCGCTTGCTGGACCAGGCGCTGAGCGGGGAGCAGCCCCTGCACTGCAGTTCCTGGGCCCAGGGTCTGGCACACAGCGTGTGGCCAAAGCCAGTAGCTTTCCCCCTTCCGGAAAGCAGCCCGCCTGGCGAGCCTGAGCCCTCTCCCTGCAGAGGTGACCCCGTCCCTTCTGACCCTGCTTCCTCCCAGGCTGTGGCTCCCATGGGGCCACATAGGGTATTTCTCAAAGGAAACATCTCATGAAAATTAACTGCGTCTAGACTTGCGGCTTGGCCCTCATGAACAGACGAGCCTGAGACGCGGGCAGCCTCCACTGCCTTTCCTTGTCGCGGGCTCCCCGCTCTCTGAAGGCTCAGAGTCATGCCTTTGTGTCTCCCAGGGCCGCCTCCGACCCAGGATCCGCCCCCAGCCCCAGCCGGAGAGCAGCACTCGGTGTTTGGCAACGGTAAGGACCTGCAGCAGGGCCCCGCACAGTGGGTCCCGGAAGGCCGAGGAGGGCCTCTGGAGAGGACAGGACAAGGAAGCCCTGCGAGCCCCAAGCCTCAGGAGTCAGTCACTGGGGAAGGAAGTAGCCGGCTTCTGGGGAGAGTGTGTGGAGCCAGTGCATAGGGCTGGGGGAGGGAGGGACAGGGAAGTGGCGGGGACGCCCGGCCTCCAGGCCGAGGGCAGGGGGTCGTTAGGTCAGCGGCCAGCCCCGGTCCACCAAGTAATTCTGTAAAGAACATTACATATGAGTCATGTAAGGCTGCTTTTGCACCACGGAGCTGAGTGATGACAGCAAACACCTTACGGCCAGCCGGGCCTAAAACATTGACTTTTTAACAGAAAATGTTTGCCAACCTCCAGTTTAAACAGTGTCAGGGCTGGTGAAGCCTCTAGAACCTGCTGTGGGGGCAGGCAGCTTTTGCCAAGACGGATATCCCACGTTACTAACGGCCTCCCACTCTCAGTTCCCACCTGGCTCCCCCCACAGGTGTCCTCGGGACAATGAGGCCTCGAGGTGGGACAGCAGTTGGGTCCTATTCAAGCCTCATTCCTTCTTTCAGTCACTTGGCAGGATGAGGATGAAGAAGCTGATACGTATCCTTCAGACCTCGCAGTCCTAAGGGAGCCTGAGGGTGAGTAATCTCGGACCAAACTCGACGCCCTCGCTAATGTAAAGAGGAAGTTTGGGGCCTGGGCTGAGGTATCACCACCACTACCACCAACATTGCCATTTTATAGTGACAATTATCATTATCACATCTACCACCACCATCACCACCACCAACACCTCCACCACCCCCATTCACCACCACCAATACCATTACCACCACCATCAACAACACTATCACCCCACCATCACCACCATCACCCCTTTCACCTCCACCACCACCATAGCCACCATTGCCACCATCACCATCACCAACAACACTCCCAACACCACCACCACCACCAATACCACCATCACTACCACCACCACCACCAATACCATCACCACCAACACCATCACCTCCACCACCCCCATCACCACCACCAATACCATTACCACTACCATCAACACTACCTCCACCACCCCCTTCACCTCCACCACCACCCATAGCCACCATTGCCACCATCACCATCACCACCACTACCATCATCACCAACACCCCTACCACAAACATCACTACGTCCACCACAATGACTATCTTTTATTTTTAAAGATTTTATTAATTTATTCATGAGAGACACAGAGAGAGAGAGGCAGAGACACAGGCAGAGGGAGAAGCAGGCTCCCTGTAGGAGCTCGATCGGAACTCGATCCCAGGACCCCGGGGTCACACCCTGGGCCAAAGGCAGGCGCTCAACCGCTGAGCCCCCCAGGGATCCCACATCATGACTGTCTTCAACATCATCTCTATACACCACCACTGCTCCCACTGGAACCAGGGAGATTTTTTGCCTTTTTCTGAGCCCTGCGGAGGAACAAAGAAAGGAGAGGAAGGAATGATGCAGCTGGTCTTCACCCCAGAGTAGAAGACTCAGCAGGACATTCCCGGGTCTGAGAGGAGCCAGGAAGACCGTGCACTTCAGCCACAGATCCCAGACTCAGGATGGGGGGAGTCTAGTTGGAAAGGACGGCAAGGGGCCGTCCTAGGAAGAGTAGGGGCTTCTGAGTCAGTCAGACCTGAGTTCAAATCCTGACTCCATGTACTCACTGTGCGACGGGGCAAGGTGCTTGAGCTTCTGCGCCTGGTCCATTCAGTGGAGGTGCTGCCTACTTTGCAAGGCCGTTGGAAACCCCTGGGCCCGGAACACGGGTTCTAGACGCCTTGAGCACCACCTGGTGTGTAACAGGCACCCCAGAATGGGAGGCTTTTTGTTTTCGTTTTGCTGAGATTTCTACTGCTGGTCCGTAAAATGGGTTTGGATCGGCCCCGGCTTTCTGCTCCCTCCACGAAGGGCACTGGAGGAAGAGACAGACGGGGGCACTCGTGGACTCCGGGGCCGGCGGGCAGATGGGGGCACACGTGGGCACCGCTCCCTCCAGACGGGAGTTACAAGGAGACTCGCACACAAGGAAGGAAGGAAGAAGCCAATCCTATGCACTTTTTCATGGACAAAATAAGGAAATAGGGTTGTTTTAGTCCTCGCAGGATGGGGGCGCCTGGGGGGCTCAGCGGTTGTGCGTCTGCCTTCGGCCCAGGGCGTGACCCTGGGGTCCTGGGATCGAGTCCACGTGGGGCTCCCCTCTGGAGCCCGCTTCTCCCTCTGCCTGCTGCTCCCCCTGCTGTGCGCTCTCGCTCTCCCTCCCTCCCTCCCTCTCTCTTTCTTAAATAAATAAAATCTTTAAAAGCTCGTAATAATCCTGGCAGGGCAACACTGTGCGGGCGTAAAGGCGTGATCTGGGGTGGGGCAGGGGGGGCTGCTCGCAGCTCCTTACCCCCGGGCTGGGGAGGCCAGGAGGGGGGTGGGGTCCCAGGGCCGAGGCTGGCCTGCCGTCAGGAAGCTGGGCCATGGTCCAGCGGTGCAGACCTCGGCCTCCTGGGTCCTGGGCCCACCTGTGTTAGGATGGTGGTGAGGGTTCCTGAGGAGCAAAAAGGGGGAACAGCGTTCCCTGGGCTGGTCCATGCGGTGAGGGGCGGACAGCCAGCCTGGGGGGCAGCAGGGGCATGGGGAGCCACACACCCTAACCCGAGGGCTTCTCTCTGCCCCGCAGCCCAGCCTGCCGAGCCAGCCTCGAGGACCTGGGTGAGTTGGAGCCCGGCTCGCTCCTCACCGTCCGTGTTACATCTGCCTCCTCTTCCTGACCTGACTGTCCCACAGGGCACGTCTGTCATCTACACCGAGGTGAGATGCTCCCAGCTTGCTGACCTTCCAGCCACGAGGCCCAAGACAAGAAGCAGGACCCACGAAGCACCCCCTGGGAACTTCGAGGAAGCCCTGTACTACTGATGGCACCGCCCCAGCACCACCCACCGCGGCCTCCAACGCTCCCCAGGGGGCCAGCGGGGACCCCAGCCCCTCTGCAAGTCCCCGACCCCTGAGCCCAGCAGCGAGGGAGCCCGGCGTCCTGGTGGGGTCCCCAGGAGGCTCGAGGAACCCCTCTTTGATCCCCGGGAGCAAGAACAGGAACACCAGGCAGGGCTTCAAGAAGGGGACAGGCCACGGAGGCCACCGATGTCTTCCTGTGGGAGTGGAGCGGGGGAAAGGCCTTCCCTCTACGCACCTGTCGGTGGCCCTCAGGTCTGGGCAAGGGCCTGGCCTCACCCCAACGGAGAGAGCGTTAGTCTGTGCGCCCCGCGGGGCCGCCTGGCTGCTCTGGGAAAGCATTTCCTACTGGCAAGCTGTCGCTGAGGCCCCTGAGTGGCCACAGGGCGCAGGACCCGGGGAGTCCAGGAGTTGGGGGAACGACCCAGCCCGGTGGCATCTCAGGATTCTCAACCAGAGGCAGAGCCCCCCGGGGACCCCGAACCCTGCCTTCCACGCATCCCACTTCTGTTCAGACCCCTTCCGGGCTCCCAGGTTCATGGGACTGAGGTTGCCCTAAACCCCCAAACTGCAGTCACCCCTCAAGTGCTCACGTCTGAGCTGTAGACTCTATCCCTTGACAGGAGTGGATGGGTCTGTTTCCTGGTACACCCCAGTCCCGGTCGCCGTGGGGCCTGATGGCTGGTTTGCTTTGGCTCGTGGGGCCCCCACAGTCCTTGACACAAGAGGTAGGGGCTAGTGACCAGGGGATAAGCCCTGGACGCCCTCTGGCCCCAGTCCCGCCCCCAGCCCCCTCTCCGGGGAAGAGGCCACCCCACCCACCCCTGGCCTCCCGGTTGCTGGACTGTTCATCCTTGAGCTTCCTAGAGGGACGGCCCCCCAGACACTGCCCCAACCACCGAATCCCAGTCTCCGCTTAAGCTTACGTAGGACAGGCAGCGGTCCATGCGCACATCAAAGTCGGCAAAGCCCAGTCTGCCTCCGAAAGGCACTTCATGGGACGGAGTCCCCAAAAGCCTGGACTTCGGGATAAGATGTCACCAGATAAGACAGAGGAGGAAAAAAAAAAAAAAAAAAAAGACAGAGGAGGGACTGGGACTGGGACTCGAGCCTTCTCCTCCTTCGCATCCCCCACCGGCCTTGCCCTGGCCCAGCCTCTCCCGCCCGCTTGCTCCTGCGCCTCCTCCCTGGGCCCTCCCCGCAGCTGCTCCGACCTCCGACCTCCGACCTCAGCCAGGCTGGGAGCCAGCGCCGGGCCTTCTAGAAGCAACGAGTCCATCAGGAGACGCCCTCCACCCCCACAACCCCAGGCTGTGAGGAGACAAGGCACCCTCGGGACAGGAGAGGCGGGCTCCCAGCCATCCTGGGGCCCCTCCCTGAGCTTGGGCACCTGCCCAGAGCGACCCCCAGATGCGGAACCGACCAGCCAGCGCGCCCATGCTCTCCAGCCAGCTCACAGAGCGATTTGCTGGTTTGATCATTAAAAAAAAAAAAAAAAAAAAAAAACAGGGCTTATGTTTTGTGTGTCTCCTTTTATTTGTCTTTTAAGTAGATTGCTCTTCCCCGAAGTCTGCAAAAGCACAGGCGCACGATGGATTCAAAATGCAGCTCAGCTCCTCAGACAAGGTGGGTGAGAAGCCCGACCCCACAGGACTCTCGCCTGCAGCACCTGCTCGCTTGCAGCACCCACCTGCGCTGCGCTCTTTCCCCGGGACCCCTCCCCACCCCACTTCTGTGGGCATAGCTGAACATATCCTCTCCCCTTCCTGCAGAAAAGAATGAACTGGGATTTTTTTTTTTTTTTCATGAACGATTACTAAGAAAGTTGAAGGAAAAGAAAATCCCCAAAAGAACACAGAGAAAGCAGAGGCGTCCGAGGAGATGCCAGCCCCTTGCCAGTGCTCGGGGCAGTGGCTGCGGCTGGTCCCAGAGAACTGCGGGAGGCAGGGGAAGGACCCGCAGACCAGGGATGGGCCCACGGTGCCCCCCACACCCCCCACACACCCTGCCGGGCTCTGGCTGTGAAACGCTCTTTCTCCCTGAGTCGGAGCTAAGTGCAGGCACCCAGCCGTGGGGAGTGGCCTGCACAGGCTGGGGGCCCTGGGACCGGGTCTGTGGAGCCAGGTCACCCCCGGGGTAGGGGCGGGGAGCACGGGCCTCACGGCTGCCCCCACCAGCACCCCTGGTCTGACCGTCCCTGGCCACTGTCCTTGCTTCCCAGGCGGCTCTACGCTTTAGACACAAACCACGTCAGTGGAGTGTGGCCCTTCCCCGAACCAGGCAGTTTGCAGATCCCCGGATTCCTTCCAGTTCCAAGTTTATGTGAGATTTGGCTGGAAAATGAGGCCTTCAACGTCCTTACCCAAATCAGCAGCTACCACGCAGCGCTGCATCCTTCATCTTTGAGTGGACCGCGATGATGGGAAGGACAGACGGGGAGCGCGGGCCGGGGAAGATCCAGGCTCCTCTGTCCCCTGCGGGCTGTGCTGGGCCGCGAACTCGAACTCGGGTTCCCGCGTCCCTGCGCCCTGCAGGGAGGATCTCCTGACGTGGGCTGAGGGACAGGTGTGCACCGTGGACGTGGGCTGAGGGACAGGTGCGGGCCGTGGATGTGGGCTGAGGACAGGTGTGCACCATGGACGTGGGCTGAGGGACAGGTGTGCGCTGTGGATGTGGGCTGAGGGACAGGTGCGGGCCATGGATGTGGGCTGAGGGACAGGTGTGCACCATGGACGTGGGCTGAGGGACAGGTGTGCGCCATGGACGTGGGCTGAGGGACAGGAGTGCACCATGGACATGGGTTGAGGACAGGTGCAGGCCATGGACGTGGGCTGAGGGACAGGTATGCACCATGGACGTGGGCTGAGGGACAGGTGTGCGCCGTGGATGTGGGCTGAGGGACAGGTGTGCACCGTGGACGTGAGCTGAGGACAGGTGCAGGCCATGGACGTGGGCTGAGGGACAGGTATGCACCATGGACGTGGGCTGAGGGACAGGTGCAGGTCGTGGATGTGGGCTGAGGGACAGGTGTGCGCCGTGGACATGGGCTGAGGGACAGGAGTGCACCATGGACATGGGCTGAGGACAGGTGCAGGCCATGGACGTGGGCTGAGGGACAGGTGTGCACCGTGGACGTGGGCTGAGGGACAGGTGTGCACCGTGGATGTGAGCTGAGGGACAGGTGTGCACCGTGGACGTGGGCTGAGGGACAGGTGTGCAACTTGGACGTGGGCTGAGGGACAGGTGTGCACCGTGGACGTGGGCTGAGGGACAGGTGTGCACCGTGGATGTGGGCTGAGGACAGGTGCAGGCCATGGACGTGGGCTGAGGGACAGGTGTGCACCGTGGACGTGGGCTGAGGGACAGGTGTGCACCGTGGATGTGGGCTGAGGGACAGGTGTGCACCGTGGACGTGGGCTGAGGGACAGGTATGCAACTTGGATGTGGGCGGAGGGACAGGTGTGCACCGGAGCTAAAGCCTGAGCCACTGCAGCCCTGTCTCTGAGCTCCCCGAGGCCCTGCTACCAGCGTCTCCCTCACTCTGGGACTGTGCGGGGGCGGGGGGAGGGGGGCCTTTTACCGCCCAGCCCGGGGCCTCCGCACACCCTGCACTGTCCCCTGTCCCCGCACGGGACAATTATCCTGCTCGGAACCTGTGAGCAGCC
Organism: Vulpes lagopus; assembly: GCF_018345385.1. Lineage (NCBI taxonomy): Eukaryota > Metazoa > Chordata > Mammalia > Carnivora > Canidae > Vulpes > Vulpes lagopus. The sequence continues at coordinate 26,928,286 of NC_054834.1, forward strand.
GTTCTTCCCTCCGGGGGGTGGGATGTCCCCAACCGTCCGACCCCCTCCTCTCCCTTCCTTGGCTTCCCTTCCAGGACAAGACCGTGAGGTGGGAACGGGGAGGCTGGGAAGGTGGCAGTTGCCTTCCTGCTGGGACGGAGCCGCCCCAGGACTCCTGTGCCCAGGGGGTGACTGGCGGCCACCTGCTCCGGGAGACACCAGCGCCTGCCTCCCACACCCACCCAGGCCCGGCCGGACACCTCGGCATCGTGCCGTCCACCTCCACCCAGACTCAGGGGCGCCCTGCTTGTGGAGCCCCTGCTTGGCCACAGACAGGGTGCAGGCGTGGAGGGCCTGGCCCTGCCCTCACCGAGCTTCCCGTGTGAGTCCGACGGAGGGGGCTGCTCTCACCCCAATGCTCTGCACTTCCCGCTCTCCTCTCTTCCCTCTCTGCCCACCTGGTAGCCAGGTGTTTCTGAGTGTGACGAAGCACCAGACCCCATCCCGAATCAACCCCTACACGCGTCGCTCCCGCCACCCCGACTGTAATCAGCAGGTCACGTGTCCCATCTCCTCGCCCCACTGCAGGGCCATGCCCTTCACCTCGGTGTTCCGGGCCCCTGGCAGGTAAGTAGATGCTCAGTGCACCCCTGATACGGGAAAGATGGCATCACCACAGACGCATAAGCGAGTGCCCTCCCTTGGCGTCTCGGCCACAAAGCCCGGCGGCTTCCAGCTTCCATCCCCTGGTTCTGCTCTGTCCCTGCCCCTCTGCTCTGGACATTTCCTTCCTGCTCCAGGAGGGACCATCCCAGCAGCTGCCACCCAGGCTTTCCCGCCTCTCCTTTCTCTGCCCACCTGCCCTTCCACCAGCCCATCACCCTCCGCTCACCCCGGGCCACAACCCGCCCCCGAGCAGCCTGGATCCCCGGGAGCAGGGTGATGGTTGAACTGGGCTCGCGTCCCAGCCGCCCTGAGCTGGAGTCTCCGGGGCCTTGAGTCCGGCGAGATAGAGCCGCGGCCCGCAGAGCAGGACCTGGTCCCTAAGCCAGTATCCAGGGCTGCTGCGGTCTGACCCTCAACTTCCCCGGTTCCTGCCCACTCAGCCCTCTCGGGCTCCTCCCCGTGCTCCTCCGTGGTTGCGCAGGGGGTCCCAGGCGGCACAGCCCCTGCCTGGCGTCCCGGGCACGTCCTGTTTCTGCACTTGGGCTGTGAGCACCCAAGGGCAGGAGCCCGGGCCCGGGATCCCCGGCTCCCGGGCCGCCGTGCCTGCCTCGCTCTCAGCCGGGTCAGAGCCCTGCAGGACTGGACCTCACGAGGCACGCTTGGCTCTCGGGGGGTCCCCTGCCCTGACTCAGGAGGCCGCGCAGCTGAAGTGCGAAGAGATTCGAGATGAGGCGGGGCGGCTCGGGCCATGGCCCCGGCTCCCAGGGGTGCAGCTGCCCCCCAGCTCTCAGCCGCAAGGTGCTAACCTCGCTCTGGGTTCAGATCCACGAGGCCCTCGCGGGGAGAGCTGAGACCACGGCTGGAACTCACGCCCTCATGGACAAAGGTTCACTAAGTGCCCACAGTGTGCCGAGCACCCAGGGGAGCGCAGACACGGATGGGTGTAGACCATCCTGCAAACAGTCCGTGGAGGCGGGAAGAGCGTCCCAGGACAGCGTGCGGAGGGCGGGCGCAGGCCGGCGGGGGGCAGGGGTGGCTTGAGCGGGGCCCGGGGGGCTGCAGCGCCCAGACGGGGCGGGGGGTGGAGGGGTGCCTGCTGCGGGGGGGGCCCCCAGGAGGGCGCGTCCCGGCTCCGCAGGGCCAGAGAGCAGCCTCACCGAGGCCACAGCTCACACCGGCAGTCCTCAGTAGACTCCAAGCCCACAGTTTTGTCTTGTTTTCGAGGGCGGTGGGAGGTGCGAAGGAATTTTAGGGAAGTAACAAAGGGAATGGCAATCCGGAGGGCCCTGTGGCTGCGGCAGGAAGGGCAGCCGGCGGAGGGGCGGGGGGCGCTGGCGCTTCGGCAGGAGGTCGTGGGCTGTCGGGCCTGTTGGGCAATCGTGGGCGCGAGAGAGGTGACTTCCAAGAGCACCGTCCGAGACAGCCCGGCAAGGCCGGTGGCCAACTTCCACTTTACTCGGGATATTTTCACTTTCGGGGCATCTTGATCTGAGTCAAGATTCCTCCTTCTGAACGTGGGACTTTCCAGAAGGACCGCGGCCTCCTCCCGCGCGTCCCCTTGACCCGGGTGTCCTGGATCCGGGGCTGTGGAAGGAGCCACGGGCCTCGCGGACCAAGGCGGCCATGGGCTCCCTGCGGACACTGCTCCTCTGGGGAGGTAAGCCACCAGCCAGGCAGCCACCAGCCGTCCCCAGGCGGGACCCCGGGGGCAGGGGTGGGGGGGCGTCGGGGAAGAATGAAACGCGTCCTTGGCGACAGGGACCAGCCGAGCTGCAGGGACCTGGGGCGGCAGCCTAGCAGCATCCGCGTCCTCGAGCCATGGGCTGTGCCGTGGCCCCGGGCGGGGGGTAAAACCGGAGGCTGGTGGCACCAGTGGTCTGGAAAGGGACGGCTGTGAGGAGGGTGAGGGAGACGGCGGGCAGGGCAGCGGGCTCAGGCTGTGAAGGACGCCTCTGCACCCAGGCTGCTCCCTGCCCGTCCGCGGAGGGAGGCGGATCGGGGAGGGGTGAGGGGCGACAGCTGGCACCAGGGTGCTGCGGGCAGGGCTGCACGCGGGCCATCCCCGTCCTGTCTGTACCTGCCCCCCCCCCGTTAGCAAGCAGCTCACGTGATGGGTCAGCACCCCAAGTCCAGGGGGCAGGACGGGGCACACGGGAGGACCAGGGCACCCAGTCCCCCGCCAGGGACCCAGGGGGACTTTGAGACGACTCTGCCCAGTGTCCCCGTCTGGGCTCCTGGCCTTGCGGCCTCCCAAAGCCCAAACATGTGCAGGGAAGCCCTCACCAAAAAAAAAAAAAAAGGAAACTGTGGTTCACGGATCTTTCAAACCCTTGGACGCGGAAGGCAAGCGGCCCCAAATGGTAACCAGATGAGAGGCACGTCGGCTCCCGGAGGTGGGGGTGAGACGATGGAGGGACCAGGCTCATGGGCTGCGTCCCTCCTTCGTTGGCAGCAGAGCCTGGGCAGGAGGGAGCCCAGGGCCCCTAGGGGCACCCTTCCCTTCTGTGTGCACGTGCGCCTCCCGCCCGCCCGGGCCCTGCACCCCTGCACCCCCTGTGCTGGCACCACGGGGTCCCCAGGGAGCCCTGCTCCAGCCAGTACGATGCACTGAGCTGCTCCTCCCCGCGCCCCCTAAACAGGGGTGGGCGAGGGGTACGAAGGGGACAAGGGGACCTGGTGGTGTCATGGCCACAGGTGATGATGACAGAGGGACAGAGGGGAGCACCCCTCCCGGCTGCCCTGAGGGACAGGAGGTCGGGGAGGCAGCAATCCCCCAGAAAGGCAGCAGGGCCCGGCCCACAGGGGACACCCCCACCCTCCGCACACCTAAACTCAGCGTGTCCCTACTGGATGGCAGAGAACCATGGTCCCCTCCATGACCAGACCACAGCTACCAGCACCAGAGCCCTCAGCTCCTCCCACTGGTCCCTCCCAGCCTCCCTGCCCCCGCCACTCTGCAGGTGGGGGGCCAGGCTCCAGTGCAGCCCCCACACCCCTGCTGCTGTGGCTTCCTAACCAGCGTCTCAGGTCTCAGCCATTAATCCCAGCCCTGAGGGTGACGCTCCCGCCCCCCCCCTGCTCTTTCCTCCCTGCAGAGAGCTTCCCTCAGTTCCAGGGAGCACACTTCCCCCACTCAGGGCCTTTGTAGGCACCTCCCCTCTGCCTGTGAGGCTCCCCACCACCACCACCACCACCCTCTCCAGTCCGCCCTGCCCCCCTCCCCTTGGCTGCTCCCCACTCCCATCCGCTCTCAGCTTCAGCACTTCCCCCGCCCCAGCCTCCCAAGGCCCCCCCCACCCCTGCTCTCCCAGGCCCTCCCTCCACCCCATCCCCATACTTGACTTAATCAGCTCCTCCAGTCACCTCCTCCGCAGCCCTGAGCTGAAAGGGGATCCTCTCCCTTCGGGTTTCATGCGGGGTGTGGGTGGAGGAGGGGTGGGGAGAGGGGCCCTGCTGTGCAAGGGGGCGGTGGGGAGCCTCAGGCGGGCCAGGCAGTGAGGGTTCCCTTGTTTCAGTTCTTTCAGCACTGCTCCCCGCAGCGGCCCCCCGCGCCCCAGTGCTGCTCCCCGCGGCGGCCCCCCGCGCCCCAGTGCACGGCCAAGTTGGGGGCTCGGTGCTGCTGGAGGCAGAGCGCCCTGCTGGCTTCCAGGTCCGAGAGGCCATCTGGAGATCTCTCTGGCCTTCGGAGGAGCTCCTGGCCACGTTTTTCCGGGGCTCCCCCGAGACTCTGTACCGCTCCCGCTTCCTGGGCCGAGCCCAGCTTCACAGCAACCTCAGCCTGGAGCTCCAGTCCCTGGAGTCTAGGGACAGCGGCAACTTCTCGGTGCTGCTCGTGGACACGGGCGGTAGAGCCTGCACCCGGGTCCTGCAGCTCAAGGTGTACGGTGAGTGAGCACCACGGGCCCTCCGGCTGCCTGCTGGCCTCCGGGGGAGGTGGGGGGGGGTCCCCGCGCCCTGGGAGCGGGGAGTGCAGGCTTCCAGGGCCTCCGGGCTCTGACCTCACAGCTAGTGCCCCACACGGCTGCTCCTGTAGCCCACCTGAGAAACCCTTTGGCTGCCCCCAGGTGAGCTCCCGCGTGACGCAGCTGACCTTGTCACCCGGAGTCCTTGCCCCAACTCTGGCAGCACGCGTCTTTGCTTGGTTCAGTGGCCTTGACACGATCAAAGCCTCCATAGCACAGTCACCTTTCTCACTTGCAAAAGGGCCCGTAAGTAATTCTACGGTAGATGCCGACAGAGGCAAACATGCGGCGCGCTCGGGGCGAGCGTCGGAGACGGAGGTGTGGCCCCATGCCGAAATTCTAAGATTACACCATGTGCCATCATTAGGCGAACCACTAACAAGGGAAAAAAGTGTTGCCGAGCAAACGTTGATACGTGTTTTTTATTAAAAATTGAAGTGTGACTAAAGCACAAAGGCTTATATGGCTTTAAAAGTTCTCTCAGACGTGTTTAGAGATTTTTGACTATAGGACATTCATGGGTTCCCTCAGTTATTCTCTGTTGTGAAACAAACCAGCCCCGGACTGACGGCTCGAAAACAGCAGCTATGTGGACGTCCTGCTCCCCTGGCTTGCAGGATGTGGCACCTTCAGCACCTCGCTGGGGTGACTGGCCTCACTGGGCGCTGGACAGGCCCTTCTTTCCAGCAACTTCCCCTCCACCACCACCACCACCTTCACCATCATCTCCTCAACCAGCACCTCCACCACCATCACCTCCACCATCACCTCCACCACCTCCACCACCACCTCCACCACCACCACCTCCATCTCCACTACGTCAACAGCCACCTCCACCACTTCCACCATCACCTCCACCACCATCACCTCCACCTTCACCTCCACCACCACCACCTCCACCACCACGTCAACTGCCACCTCCACCACCTCCACCATCACCTCCTCCACCATCACCTCCATCACCATCACCTCCACCTCCTCCACCGTCACCTCCACCACCACGTCAACTGCCACCTTCACCACCTCCACCATCACCTCCTCCACCATCACCTCCGTCACCATCACCTCCACCTTCACCTCCTCCACCATCACCTCCACCACCACCACCACCATCTCCATCTCCACCACCTCTACTGCCACCTCCACTACCTCCACCATCACATCCTCCACCATCACCTCCACCACCACCACCTCCATCTCCACCACCTCTACTGCCACCTCCACCACCTCCACCGTCATCTTCTCAACCATCGCTGCCTCCACCATCACCTCTCCCACCACCATCACCTCTACCTCCACCTCTACTGCCCCCACCTCCACCATATTTCTGCTGATCAAGAAAAAATGGCCTTTTAGCTCATTTATCTACCTAGTGACTTGGGAAAGGCATGTGAGGCACCCCAAACCACTATTTCAAAAAGACCTCAGAAATTTGGTAGAGAAGTGGAGAGAAAAAGGTCTAATTTTAAGAATGAAAAGTAGAAATGACAGCTGGGAAGAGGAAGACAGTGAGGGAGAGAAAGGCAGTAGTAAACCGGGAAGGAGACAGGACCTGCTGCCTCCACCACTAACCCAGGGACAGCTGGCTGGTTGTCCTTGGGTGAGCCCCTCGGGGTGCAAGTGTGCCATTGGGTGTGTGTCCCGGGTGCACACAGCCCTCAAGGTGCACAGCTTGGCAGGCAGGGTGCTGGCTGGATTTCAGCAGCCCCACCTTTACCTGTTACCCCCTTAGCCCAGTGGCCCTGTGCTGTGAATACCCTGCACAACTACACAGGCAGCCCTGGAGCCTCTTCCTATTCTGAGTCTCAGCTGCTGCACATGTGAAATGAGGGCGTTGAATGTGATAATACGCGCAGCACCCACACCACTAAGCTCTAAAATGCCTTGTTCTCAGCATCTGAATTACAGATTTTAAGGAAATTGCTGTTTTATTGCTTCCAAATACATAGCGTGATTAGAACTAATTGCACAAAGCTGCCAAGCAGCCGTCCTTGGGAGCTCTGCTTTGACAATAGATAAGAATGATTTGAATTAGCAGATCAGTTACTAGAAATGTCAATGGGTGTTTCTACTGTGTCTGATCGTGTTTGGAAGCAGTTTGTCCTCTGAAGTAGTGTAAATACCCCCCCCCACATACACACACGGTGATCTTTGTTTATACTATTAGTGCGCCCAGCAAATCCTTCCCTTTCCATATCACAAATCCTACCACATTGAGCTGGCATTAATGAGGTTTTACTCTGCTTGACTTTGGAATGCTGTCAGAGACAGAGCCCTCCCGTGGTCGCCAGAGTGCTCTCCCGCTGGCCCCATTGCCACAGAGACTCAGGATTTACTCGTCAACCTATATAGGACAGGGGAGCCACAGCCTGGGATGCCAGGACTCCAGTTTGTTCCCTGATCTAGGTGGCTGAGCACCGAGAGGGCTAGGTAATGAAGATAGCAAACCCACCCCTGGTCTCCTTAACAGCGCTTTATACCCTTGTAATTATTTCCTTAATTATTCCATCTTGTCAGAACCTGTCTTCTTCACCAAACTAGGAGCCCTAATAGCCCAGGAATGTGTTTGTTTTCTTACCTGATTTAATACATGCCCAGCATCTGTCTGACGAGTATGTCGTAAGTGCTATGATGAGGGCAGAGTTCTTGGGGTCTTCGGAGCCTGCGGTATCCGGGAAAGCTTCATAATCGGAACAGTAAGCAATGTGTCCGATCTGGGTCTTGAAGGGTTGCTAGGAGTTTCCTGGAGGGAGAGAAGAGAAAGGCATACATGCACAGCTGAGCCACAGGATGGCATGCAAGATAGACAAAAGCATGGCACGCTTGGGAGAACTGGAAATTAATTAGGGTTGGTGAGTAAGACCAGCAGGAGGTTACCCCAGAGAGGTTGCCATCAACCGGTTCATGAAGGATTTTGAATACCAGATAGAAGGGATTCAGCTGCTGCCCTGTGGGCAGTGGGAAACCAGACTAGGTTCCAGAGCAAGAGAGGGCTAGTCAGAGGGGACCCCTAACCCTGCGTGGATCCCACAGCCGGCCCTATATACCCCGCCAGTACCACCACAATCCATGCATGCTCTACTGTTCTTGCCTAGACTCAGTGCCCAGGCCCGTGGTACAAGTATTCATCGCTGCACCAGGGGACGCCCATCCCCCCAAGACTTGCCAGGTGTTCCTGTCCTGCTGGGCCCCCAACATCAGTGACATAACCTATAGCTGGCGACGGGAGGGGCCCACTGACTTCGGTATTGAACCAAGCGGCCTCTTCACGGATGGACAGGTGCTGAGGGTTTCACTGGGACCAGGAGACAAGAGCGTGGCCTATTCCTGCATTGTCTCCAACCCCATCAGCTGGGACTTGGCCACCGTCACCCCTTGGGAGAGCTGCCTTCGCGAGGCAGGTATGCCAAGGGCCAGGGGTCACTGATCGAGGGATTGTGAAGCCTCAAGCCCTCCCCTGACCCTGCCGCCTCCGTGTCTGGTCCCAGGAAAGTCCTACAGAGATGTGCTGCTGGTGGTGCTGCCCGTCTCCCTGCTCCTGACCCTGGCTGGTCTCCTGTCCGCCTGGCACTCCTACTACTCAGGTAGGCGGTCCGAGGTGCCAGGGGCGTGCGGGGGAGAAGCCCACGGGAGGGAGAGCAGGGCTGGGCCGCCCCCATTTTCGGCTTCAGATGGCCCCCTGTCTTCCCTCTGCCACCCCATCTCCTGGCTCATGCTCTGGTCTCCAATCGCACTGAGCTACGTGGAGTTTCCTCGGCCGCTCTTCGAGACTCTTATCTTCTCTGCCTCTTCAGGCCTTTGCACGTGCCTCTCTCCCTGCCTGGAACTCACTTTCTGTGGGGTCCCACCCAATGCCCCCTCTTCACATGCCTGCCTCCCCCACAATCTCCAAGGCTGCGTCTCTCCAGGAAGCCTTCCTGACGTCCTCCCCTGGCCTGGGCAGGCTTGGTGCTCTCCCTCTGCTCTCCATTGCTACCCCAGCCTCCGTGCTCCCTGCACTTGCTCTGCCCCTGAACACTCAGCCCCTTAAGGGCAAAAGCTGGCTTACCGGTGGGCACCTAGCAGTGGTTCCCGGAACAGCGCTGGTCTGGATAAGAGTTGGCAGAGTAGACGTCTAGATGAATCCCAACCCCTTCTTGCCTCCACTCCCTGGGAAATTCTCCCGGAGGAAAGGCTATCTCTGGTTAGGGGCTGATAAGGTCTCCTTCTCGAAGAGGAGACAACAGGGGAAACTCCGAGATGCGGCCATCCCTCCAGCTCAGCCCCTGCCCCAACCCCATGATGCCCCGCCACTAACAGAAACACGCCACGGACCTGGGCTTTGTGGGGATGTCCACCGCAGGCCGTCTGGGTGGCTTCGGGCCAAGCCAAAGATGCTAAGATTCCAAACTCTGGAAGGATAACCTTCCTAATCTCTTTGCAGGGAAGAAGCACAAGAACGTCTGTGCTGACAGAGTGGCTCCAGAGACAGAGAACTCCCTGGTGTAGGGTCTGCCTTGAAGGACGACGTAAACTTGCCTGGGCCATCGGGAAGCGCACTGCCCAAGCACGATGCTCTGGACGTGGCTGGTGTCTGGAAACCACCAGGTCCTCATACCCCCCATGAGACTCCTGTCCCACCTCCAGGAGCTCCCAGCTCTTGCACTGGGAGCCGCCAAGCAGAAAACACTGGCACAACCTTCCGCATCCCCTTCTTCTCCCCCTGCTCCTTGCAGGTCCTGGCTCTGCTTGGGGCAAGACAACAGACCACCCCCTCAAAGACGCCGGACATTCTCCAGAGATGTAAATAGGCCTGGGCATTCACCGCCACCACCCCCACCAGCCACCACCACTGCCCATGACGTATTGTTGTAGACTGGGTTCGTCTCTTCAAAATCCACGTATGATAGTCTTAACCCCCAATACCTCAGAATAAGACTGTATTTGGAAAAGAGATCATTAAAATCACACGAGGTAATTGGGATGGGCCCTAATCCAATATGACTGGTGTCCTTATAAGAGAGGGAGGGACCCCAGGGACGCACGCCTAGAGAAAAGGCCATGGGAGGACACGGAGAGAAGGAAGACATCTAGGAGCCAGGAGAGAGACCTCAGAAGAAACTAAACCTGCCGACACCTTGATCTCACGCTTTTAGCGTCCAAGATTATGAGAAAATACAGTTCTGTTGTGAAAGCCGCCCATTCTGTGACATCTTGTTGTGGTGACCCTAGCAGACCGACACAAGCGGTCGCTAACTGGCACCAAAGGATTGCCCCCAGTCTGGGTCCCAGACTCTGAAAGACGTTAGACGGTGAAAGTAACAGGGAAACCCTGAATCTCCCACTTGCAGCTCCGGCCCCCGCCCAGCCCCTGTACTTTAAGACCTTGATGTTTCCTGATGTCCAAAGCATTTTCATGAGAACAAAAAATCTAGAAATAGATGAAGGTGAGAGATGCGGGACAGGGGATTCTCTTTCCCGCCAGAAGGGCCATCAGGTCAGCTGAGTTCGTGGCCCCTCAAAGGTAATTTGCAGGTAGAGACCATCAAGGGGTCGTCGACGTATCCCGGTTGGGATGGGTGCCATCTTGCAGGTAACACCCTATTAACAACATTCCCTCTGTCCCTGCTGCCCACCGTGCGTCCTGTAGGATCTGGGGCTAGGGTTTGAGATTCTCTCCTCACTCCCAAGCACAGTGACCTGGAAAAGGGACATTAAATTTGCCCCCCGCCAACACAAAGCTCTCGCACGGCTTCAAGCAAAGCAGCTCAGCCTGAGTGTCTCTGCCTGCGACCAAGAAGGTGAGGAGCCAGGAAAAGCGAAGCAGAAAGACAAATATGGACGGAACAGGTGCTGGGCCATCCTAGAGTCCGCTACACTCCTGTTCAGATGCACGTGCAGGAGGGGAGGAGACAAGGACTCCACCGCTCAGTATGAAGATGGCCAAGGTCACTGTCAAAGGAGAGCATGTGGGATGTGGCTGCCTTTGGAAAACAGTATCTGCCACTCGGTGGTCCTGTCTGGAAAAACTCTGGGACACGACCACTGGAAACTTCTAGGTGGGGCTTCACGGATGGTGAGTTCCACCATTATTCCTTCTCCGGTGCAACCAGATTCTTTTCTGGGACCTCACTCAAGTCTTGATCATGGAGAGGAAGAAGTCACTGAACAAACAGGGGTGGGCTTCGAAGCATTTTCCCTGGGCAGCTTCCATCGCTCCACCCACTAGGTCACTCCTGTGCAGGGATCACCCCTCGCCCCCCCAGTTTCTGGGCAGTCACTTCACCTCTGATGCTGGCCGGCCCCATCGGCCTCTAGATTCACATCTCCACTCATCTGCTCAACTAGCTCTGGAATTTCCCTGCCTCTGGCTCTGCTCTGAGGTCCCCAGCTGGTCACCAGTCTTCATGTTGCCCTCTTGCCTTTCTGGGGCCCGTTGTCTCCCCTCACCTTCCCCCCAACCCCCCAGTCCCCCTGAGCAGTGCACATGGCCTCCCAACCTGGCACTTGTGTTGCCCCCTCCTGCCACCTGGAGGCATTTCCTGGAGGCCACTGATTTCTCATGCCAAACTGGCCTCAGTCCCTAAAAATGACGTGGAAGAGAAAGCTCAGGTCTAGCAAGGAGCCACGGTGGTTGTGTGGGGGAAACACACACACACGCACACGCACATATGCCCCATAGCCCCCACCTGTCTTCCCTTCATCGCCTGGGCCCCACCTCAGGTGAGAGCAATTCTAGACGTGGGCCCCACCCCACAGTTCTCCCTTTATGACTTAAATCTTAGTGACCTCATTCAGCCAGGGGTTTTATGATGTGATGCATCAGGGCCTTTTAAAAGAGACCCATGCTGCTCACACAAATGGGTGTTCCCATCCCCCATGATTCACTTGCCAGCTAGTGGACTAATTAACCCTCCACCAAAAAAACCTCAAAGTACTTCTGAGGGAACAGTGTTTACGCTAATAAGCATTGGGATTTTGGGATTCATGGTTTCCAGGTCACACAGAACAAATATCGACTGAAGGCTCAGCATGTGCTGGGTACCCCTTGAGGCACCGAGGACTCAGAAGTGAACAGTGCACCGTCCTTCCTTCATGGTGTTTATATTCTGGAAACACAATAAGCAAGGAAGCGCATGTCAGGAGTTGGTGGGTTCCAGTAAGAAGATAAAGCAGAGGAAAAGCCTAGAGAACTAGGTGGACTGAACCGTGGGGTGGGCGGGCAAAGAGTAACCAGAAGGTGCAAAGGCCCTGAGCTGGGAGCATGGTTTGTCTTTGAGGAATAGAGCGGAGGCCGGGGCGGCTGGGTCAAGCAGAGAGGACAACGGGGGGCGTCCGAGTGATGGCCGGGGGCCACAGTGCGGGGGACCTGGTGGTTCTCAGAACACAGCTCCCTGGCATTAGAGTAGCAGGAACACCCCCGTCTGTTGGGTGTCAGACATTTACACCATTATTTCCAGTAGGCTCGGCGTTGGGCCAGAACCCTGTCCCTCTGGTTTTGCTTTTCTTTGTTTTCATTACATTCTCCTCGGAGCATGAGCCTACAGAGGCTCATGTACCTGTTCTGTGCAAAGCACAAAAGCAAGAGCTGCTAAGGCAGGGGGTCACGTGACATGATGTCAGAGGGAACGGAGGGGGGCACAGCAAGAGAAGGGTGAGAGAGACGTGGTTGGTTTGTTTGGCTTTTTTTTCTTTTTTTTTTTTTTTATCAAAGATAAGAATATTCAGTAAAATATTTTTTTTATGGAGCAGCTGAGTGGCTTAGCGGTGGAGCGTCTGCCTTCGGTTCAGGCCATGACCCCGGGGGTCCTGGGATCGAGTCCTGCATCGGGCTCCCCGCAGGGAGCCTGCTTCTCCCTCTGCCTGTGTCTCTGCCTCTCTCTCTGTCTCTCAAGAATAAATAAATAAAATCTTTAAAAAAATACATCTTTTGCAAACAGCCTCTCTGGCAAATCTTCCATTTTTGTCAAGAAGTGGCATCTGCTCGGCTGGTTAGCCACTGGTCTTCCGCGCAAGCACCATCCCCCTCCAGCCTGGACTCCCCGGCTCCCTGCACCTCCTCGGCTCCCAAGGTGAATGAAGGGCGCCTCCCAGAAGCGCCCAGTGCAGCCACCCCAGCTCCAGGCGGGCCTCAGCGGGTGCCTCCCCTCGGGCCGCGCCGTGGTCAGCATGGGTCTCGCCGGCCGGGAGGTGGGAGGAGGCTGAGCACGCGGGTCAGCAGCAGGGGAGCCCCCGCTGCACCCCCAGCCGCTCCCGGGAGCCGCGCTTCCAGGGCCCGTCGATGACCGGAGGATTGAAGAGAGAAGGGCTTCTGTGGCGGCGGGGCTAGAACCTTATCCTGTGAGAGATGATTAAAGACACTGGCCATATTGAGCCTAGAACAGAAGACTGCGAAGGCCCTCGGTGGTTGGGAGGGCTCCCCCGTCACCAGGCCGAGGGACTGAGACCACGGGAACGCGACCCCGGGAGGCAGGCGACGGGATCTCCGAGCTGGAAGGAAATCTTGTGGTTTCTCAGTTCAAGTTTCTCATTTCGCTGGTGGAGAGAGAGCCGAGCCCAGGGACAGTGTCACTCCTGGAGTCGCATAACCGGCGGCAGCAGAGGCGGCGTGGGCCTGGGTTTATCCCCCCTGCGCGCCCCGTCCCTGCGCCATCGGGCCGGGAGACCTTCCTGACAGATGGGGGACCTGATGGGACGTGAGCTGTTCCGCCCAGTGGTTCCAGCAGAGACCATCCTGGAGCAATCCCACAGACCTGAGGCTCCTCCTGGCGGGTGGGAAGCTGCATTCGACCAGGAAGGACAAATACGGGTGCTTGTGCACAGCCGTCTGCCCTCTGGACCGTGTCGGGCATGCATGAGTCCTTATGACACACTCTTCCCGCGGAGTCTACAGGCCGCGCAACGCTCAAGTGACTCCGGCCAGTTGATTGAGGTCGGGGGCCAAGACGAAACCTGTTAGCCACGCCGGCCCCAGATGACCCGTAACTTCCTCCCCACATCACAAACTAAGTACAAAGTCAGGACAGAAAGAACAGGTGACGGCAGAGTCCAGGAGGCCGACGGAAGGAGCGGCCTCCCGCGGACGAGGAACTGTCCTGTCGTGGGCGCGCTGCTCGGGGGCTGTATCGGGACCGAAAAGGAGAGATGGGCGGAAAGTCCTAATACTACCTCCCGGAATGCACGAACCAACAGGACATCAGCCAAATAAGCCAAAAGAGTACCTGTGGCTGCTGAAGCAATCACGTGCTTCAGAATATCTAAGAATAATGTGAAAACCCTGGCATCGGAGCTCTCTGGATGCAAAGAACAGAAACCAACTCTGATTTTAATTAAAGCAAAAGAAGGACATTTTTAGAAAGCCGTAGGTAGCTACCGCAGTCCTGGTGGCTGGTACACGACAGGGATTTACTGCCCGTGGTTCTGGAGGCTGGAAAACCTAAGGTCAAGGCGCCCGCAGATTTGTTGTCAGGTGAGAGCCCAGCCGGCTTCCGGGTTCAGGGAGGGATGGCCACCTACCCACGGGGCCCTCGCGTGGCGGTGGAGGTGAGGGGGCTCTGGGGGGGCCTCTGCTGAGGGGCTCACGAGGCTCCACCCTCAGGACCTCGTCTCCCCTCAAAGGCCCCACCTCCAAACACCATCGCTTTGGGAATTAGGTTTCAGCACATGAATTTTGGGTGCGATACAGACATTCAGTCCATAGTGCTCTGAGGACCAAAGAAAACAGTGGTGAACCGGGGCTCAGAAAGGACAAAGCCACGTGGCCTTGGGATTACAACATCCTCAGGGCCACCATGGAAGAAATGTGTCCTGTTTCTGCGCCCACGCGGCTCCCTGAAGATTAACACTGCCAGCAAACAGATTGAGCTTGATGGGGCCTGGCGGGGCTCAAGGATCCTCCCTCTTGGGGGTGGAGAAGAGTTGGAAGGCATCTTGTAGGAAGGGGTACAGGTTTAACAAAAGAAAGGACAAAGAGGAAGTCTGAGCCAGAATCTGTAGGGAACGAAATGCATTTATCTGTTCAGTCAGTAGGCGTTGACTGCTCTTGACTGCTCGCCTGCTGGTCCCCTTCTGTGCCAGAACCCACTGGGACGTGGGGAAGTCTGAGTAGTGGCGTCCCAACCCCTGCCCCCAACGAGCTTGCAGCCCAGCGGGGAGGCAATGCAACAACCGATTGATTCCAGGGAGTAAACCATAAACCGTAATATGGCCCCCAGCGTGTGCTCAAAGGCATCTCCTGGCCTGTCCCCACAGAGGGCCAGTCGGGCCCCAAAGGAAGCGACAAAAGGGGCAGAGACCCCGGCTGGGAGTAAAGCTTCAGCCAGCAGGGACTGAAGAAGCTCGGACCCGTGGATTCCGGGGGCAGGCCGCCCAGAGCAGCACCAGGCTTTGGGGTGACTGGTGCCCGGGCTGGCAGGTTGTCTATAGCTTCCCATCCTGGTGGCACAGCAGAGGGACAGCAGTCAGGAGGAGCCGTAGAGCTCTCACCCATGACTCACCCAGAAGGCCAGGGTCACCTGCTAGAGCCTCAGCCAGCTCCGGGCTCAGTCACTGGAGGGTTCATTCTTCCGGGGGTTGCATGGGACAAGCACAGATACAGCAGGATGTCCGCTGGTCTGTTCCGTGTCCAGTTACTCCCAGAGGCCACGGGCGCAGCTGGTGTCACCCTTCCACCCCGGCAAGCCTGCTGTGACTCTCCTCTGCAGGCAAGGAGCTGAGGGTGCATCCCCCTGGAGCTCACTCACTCTGGCCCTTCTAGAACACCCTCCGGGAATCCAGAATACAGTTCTCCGTCCAAATGGGAATCTGGGACCTGTGCAAGCCCTTTTCTGTTCATCTTCCCAAAGATGGACCAAGGAGCCGGTGGCTGCACCCCTACGTCTGAGGGCAGCTTTGGGGGTCAGTGGGGAGCCCACACATGGAACCGGGCTGCCACACGAGCGGGCAAGCCCTTCACAGTGTGGGACAGAGCTGTGGGCAAGAAGGGAAGGGGCCGCCCTCGGGCCTGTTCTTCCCGTGAAACCAAGCTCTGCTCCGAAACCCCGAAGAGTCAAGATTTCTGAATCCAGACCCGGCCTTCCAGGGCATTTTGAACTTGTATTTGTCCAAGTCGGAGGGCAGGACGTGTTTTGTGTAGCAAATGGTCAGCTTGATTTAGCATCGCACGTGTTAGGGCCACACGTAAATGAGCCCCCCCCCCCGCCCCCAGCCCTGGACTTTACCCTGCTTCCCACCACCCACCTCTTGGCCCCGAGACCCGCCCCCATGATGCAGGGCAGGCGCCCAGCGGTCCCTGCAGCTCCAAAGCAGCACAGGGGAGTGGGTCTGGACCAGACAGTGACAGCAGGCCCCGGGGTCCTGGAGGACTGAGCAGCCTGTCCCCACAGTCACCGGCAGCATTGGTCACACGCGGGCAGCATGTGCCAGACCCTGGGAGCACAGCTGTGGGTGAGACGGGTGGGGGCCCTGCACCCAGGAGGCTGGCCGTCTGGTCGGGAGAGGCGGACACTAGACAAATAGACGGAAGACGTCCCTAGGCCTGTGCTAAGCTCGGAGGAGAAGGAGAACCAGAAATCTGGGCAAGCGAGGACGAGGAGGGAGGAAGGAGAGCTGGCCCCAGGCAGCACCAAGCCAGCCTCCTCTGAGACCTGTCGGGACGGAGGAGACAGCAGAGCCGGAGGCTGCGGCCAAGGACTGAGCCACCCAAAGCCCTGCAGATCCGGGCCAGAGGCTAACGAGGGGGCCGCGGGAGGCGGCGGCAGCGGCGGCAGGGGTCAGTCCACCAGCAGACCTGCATGTTCTAAAGCTCCCCCGGGTGGCCTGGTGGAGAGTGGATGGAGCAGGGGACCGGGACGGGGTGTGGGAGCTGGGCCCGGGGACAGCCGGTCATGGGGATGGGGCAGGGACGACGCCAGGGACAGCTGGCCGCAGGGATGGGGCAGGGGTGCTGGGCAGAGAGTGGGGGGTAGCGTGAGTCAGGCCACCCCGGGTACCGGCGGTCAGCTGTAGCCCCTCCCTCGAGGCCACCGCTGACCCGGGTGGACATCCTACCCCCTCCAACACGGCCTCCCAGGGGTCGTCCAACCAGCCAGCTTGAAGGACACGCACAGTCCCCACCACCCAGCCACCTCTGCCTCAGGGCCCCTCCTGGTCCCTCACAGCCCCGAGATGAGGGCCGCACCTGTCGTGCCGGGGCCGGGGGCAGGGAGAGGGAACAGCAGGCCGAGAACTTGACGGATGGGCCTCACTGGACATTTACCAGCAGGAGAAATGAGACCCGTCCGCCTGCCGGGACGGGGGAGGGAACACCCGTGCGTGCTCACCCACACCCACCTCTCTGGAGCGCACCCCGGGGGACACGCTCACCTTGCCCCCCCTTATGCTGGAAAGCACTGGGCTCAGCAGCCCAACCCCAACCCCGCACCCTCAGCCCCACAGAGGCCCAGCTCGCATCTGGCCCGAACCTGACGCCGCCCTGCACTCGGTCTTCCAGGCTCTTCCCACACCTCAGGGAGGTCCTGCCCTCCACCCCAAGCTCCAAAGCCAGCCCTGATGCCCCCCTCCCAGGACCTCCCTGTGAGTGACCCCAGGGGCACCAACTACCCCAGCCTTGCAGGAAGCTGAATCAACTGTCATGAGCATTACTGGGTAATTTTTCCAAACAGAGGGTGTTAATGGTGTCCCTAGGGAGTCTGGAAGCATCTAGAAGGGTCCGATTCAATACCCCATCCTACCACCGACACACAGGAGGTGCCCGGCCAAAGTACATTCATGAAGGAAGTGGTTGATGCCAGGCGGGGCAGGGAGGCGGCCTGCAGGTGAGCGACAAGAGGGTCAAGGGGCCGTTGTCAGACGCGCCCGCCTCTGCCGAGGAGGCTGGGAGTGTCAGGCTGGGAGATTTTACTTCTGCGTGGCTCCCTTCCAGGCTCAGACCACCCGCCGGGCCTCTGAGGGGGCCCACAGTGGCCCAGGGGGAGGCAGGCCGCTCCCCACTCTCCTCCCAGCCCCTCCGGCACCTGCTCGGCCTGCCCGGCTCCCCCATCCTCTTTGAGTCTTTGAAACAGAGTGTGTGGGGCGCCTCCTGTGTGCTGGGCACCCCTGGCACCTTGGGTGCATGAGCGACACAAAGGCCCCTGTGTGTCCCCGCGGAGCTGCAGGGTGGGGGCCCCAGGGGACGCACCCTCGGGGCTTAAGAACAAGACAGGGGAGGGCAATCAGGAGCGTGGGCGCAGGCCTCAGCCATCACTAGGGCTCCACGAGCCGGAGGAACAGACCTGAGAGAGACAGAGACAGGTGGGGGGGGGGCGCAGCCGCGGGGAAGCCTGGGGGGAGCCTGAGCCCCTGCACCGTTCATTCCAGAAGCCATAGCCCGAGTGGTCGGGCTGGGCCGGGGGTGGAGGAGGACAGGGGCAGAAGGGCCCTGGGGTGGGGCCCTGAGGCCCAGGCAGGGTGGAGAGGCGGGTGGGTAAGGACCTGGGCCTCAGCTCTACAGGAGGGGAGGCTCGGGCTGTAGCAGATGCACATGCGACTCTGGCGCCCAGAACAAGGTGGGCGGACAGGAGGCAGCGGGGAGCCCAGTGGGGCTGGGGGCTGAGGGGGCAGGAGTGGCAGATGCCGCACGGACAGGGCTAGAGCCCGCTGACTGCGGACACGCTGGACGCAGGGGACGTGATGGTGGGTGCCGTGGGGCGCCGTGGGGCCCGCTGAACGCCCACAGACAGTGAGGGCGGGTGCCCGGGGCATATGGACTTGGGGGGCCGGTGGAGAGCTGGGGAGGGGACCGCCCACTGCTCGAGTCCCGGAAGCCAGCCCCCCTGCCCCCGCCCAGGAGCCACATTACAAGAGCAATTGTGCTGATGGCGGGGACCCCAGCACGCACCTCCCAAGCCCCGCAAGCCCCGCAACCACCTACCAGGGAAGGCCCCGCTGTACGGGGAGGAGCTCCCAGAGGCCCGATGGTCGATGGTCGAGGCGGGGACCAGCACCCCGTCCAGGAGGGCCCGGCCGGCCAACGCCTACAGCAGCAGGGGCTCCTCCCAGGGCCTCCCAGACCTGCTCACTAGCTGCTGGGTCATTCCCACTTTGGGAAGATTTGGGGGGGATTTGTGGGACTTCTTCCACCACGTGCCGCCAGGGCCATCGCAGCTGTGGGTCGGAGGTGGCACCCAAGTTGGGGGAGAGTAACAGATCTTTATCCAACACGCTAGGGAAGGAAGGTGAGCTCACGGAGAGACTGAGCTCTGGGAGGGAGGGGTACTGAGAAGGGGGGTGACCCGGCCCTGTCCTCAGGGGAAGCCCGTGTGAGGGACATGGAGGGCAACAGGACCCCCCAGAGACGACCAAGCAACACCCCTTCCCCTTCTCTGGGAGCACAGTCGAGCCTCCAGAGCTGGCGGGCGGGCGATAGAACCAGATGTGGTCTGTGGTCATCCGGCTGCCTCTGAAGACTGATGAGAGAGCAGAGAGAGGGAAGGAGAGAGGGGAGGAGAGACAGGGGGGAGGTAGGGAGAGAGAGGGGGAAGGTCTGAAGGAGAGGACTGGCAGAGGGGGGAGGGGAGGGGACGGGAGGGGGGAGGGCAGGGGCAGGGGTGGGGGCGGGGAGGGGTTGGGCTGGAGGAGGGGGAGGAGGGGAGAAAGAAAGAGGAGGCGGCAGGGAGTGCCCGGGAAGCCCTGAGGCCAGATGGGGAAGGGCTGAGGCCAGGTGGGGCTGCAGGCCAGGGAGGAGGAGCCAGGAGCCTATAGGGGCGGCCCTGCAGGGAGGGGCCAGAGGCCTCAGGTGCCCCTGAGGGGGTTGAGGGTGGCCTGCCCGGAGCTGAAGGAGCTCAGGTCCAAGACTGAACTGATTCTCCCAAAACCGTTTAAGAAAATGGCCAGGGCCCCTGCTGGGAGGGCCGCTGCTCAGCTTTGGGGGGAGGGCGGGACCCCGCAGCAGGGACTGCACCCCGGGGGGTGCACACTGGGGAGGCACCGGCCAGGTCGGGCTCCAGGGGGCGCCACAGTGGGCCTGAGCAGCTCCGAGCAAGTGGGGGAACGAGAAAGGGCACAGGGAGGCAGGTGGGGCGTGGGGAGGCTGCTCAGCCTGCCTTCCTGTGCTTCCTGTTGTCAGGAGCGCTGCCATCCCTAATGAGGTCCCTAATGAGGTCCCTAATGAGCAGTACTAACGCCGAGGCCTGGGTCCCCAAGGGCTGCCCTATTTGCTGCTGGCTGGGCTCCCCACCTCCTCCCCCAGATGGTGGGTCAGTCCCAAGTTCAGTCTCAAGGCCTCATTCATGGCCTTCCGTCCTGGGCCTGCCACCCGCCCGTGGTGACACGTCGGGTGGCGCCTGCCCTCTTGCCAGGACTGTGACACCTGACGGCGGGGGCCTGGGGAGCCTTCACACCTAATAGCCCGACCACGATTTCATTTCACGGACACAGAAGCTGCGGCTTTGGGTTTATACACCTACGAGCTCAGGCCTGCGGGTCTCCAGGACTGAGGTCCTGTCCTTCGCACGTGTGAACACGGCTACCCCCCAAATAGGAATCACGAGCTTTCCTCTCCTGGCCTTTCCTTCTTTTATCATCACCACCTGGACTCAGCGCCAGTAGAAACGAGCTGGCCGGTGTTGCCCGGTGTCCTGACCTGGTCGGCGCCCTGGGAAGGAGTGTCCCAGCCCGTCCCTTTGAGCGCACACAGGAGGGCGGCTTCGGGGTGGCCCGGACTGCCTGGCCCACGCCTCCCTGGGGGACCCACCCCGCCTCCCTCTAGGCTTTTCCCTCCTGCTTGTCCCTCCTGATCCCACCGCAAGGACTGCCTGGCATCGGCTTGGTGTCCACCCACCAGGAGCCAATGAAGGAGGCCTGGCCAGAGGGGCTGGGTGCAGAGTGTAAGCTGCAAGCAGGGCTCTCTCAGGACGTCCCCCGGGGAGCACAGGGGACAGAGCTACAGTTCGGAGCAGTTCACCGCCTCCAGTGACTGTGCACTTCTCAAAACCCCTTGGTTTCCAGGGAAGCAGGAAAAACCGCCAACCCCTCCCAGAGTCGCCACCAGAGTCCGTGGGTCTAGAGCAACTGCAGTGGAATCGGGCCGCGTGATGCTGGTCGTTCCTCTGATGGGAGAAGAAAATTCCCTGGGAATCCATGCCACTCGCGTCTTGAAAATTGGGGGCTTAAAAGAAGAGGATGACTTCCTATAACCTGAGAGAGACTCAGGAGAAACCGAGTCAGGAAGGCCTCCGTGTCTCTTGACTAGATCTCCCGGGCTGTCCCAGGAGACCAGGCCACAGGAATCCTGTGGCTGCCGCACTGGGGGTCTGATGGCGACCAAGGACACACAGATTATCCAGTGTCCCGGCGAGCAGAGGAGCGAGGCCAGGGAGAGGCGCGGAAGGCCGCAGAATGGAGGCAAGGGACTCGGTGCTGCTGGCGTCTCCACGGAAACCAGCGAGGACTCGGGACTGTACTTGGGGTTCCCGCCCCCCCGGGGGCAGCGGCTGTGCGCAGAGCCTGCGGTGTGCCCGCCTGCTGACACGGCCCGCCTAACATTTATGAGCCCATTGTGAAACACGGCTGTTATAAAAGATGCATTTCTGTGAATTTGCAATTAAATTATAGTAAAACGAAAGAGCTGCGTACTGAAAACTCATCACTTCCTGATTATTTTACTAAGGTTCCCTATTTTTTTTTTTTTTTTTTTTGAGAGAGAGAGAGAGCGTGCAATGCGGGGGAGGGACAGACAGAGAGGAAGAGAGAATCTTAAGCAGACTCTACACTCAGCCAGACGCGGGACTCGATCCCACAGCCCTGCAATCGCGACCTGAGCTGAAATCAAGAGCCGGACACTCGACTGACCGAGCCAGGGCTGGAGGTCATTGACTCCCGTGGACTTCCCAGGGTGCGTGGAGTCGTCCTGCTAGGAGCTGTTCCCAGAGCCTCTCTGAAATCTCTTTTATGGCTTTTTAGCGAACTCTGCGTGTCCTTGTGTGCTCAGCCTCCGCATGAAAGCTGTGGGAGCACGGGCCCCGGGTTCCCGGAACGGGGACGGTGATGTCGCTCAACGCCACTTTGACAGCCAGCTGGCTGGCAGGCCCTCCCTCAGCCGTCCAGGAGGCTGAACTGGAGGCTCCTGGCCTGGGAGGCTTCCCCGTGTCATCCCGTACAGTCCCCTGCCGGAGGGTTCTCCCTCAGCGTGCCAGGCCTGGTGCCTGCCAAAAGTGCAGCTATCTGCAAGCAGGTCCCCCTCCAGATGCTCATAAATGTGTCCAAACACAGCGAGGGGACGGATGGCTCCTGCAGTCCTCTGCTCCCCTCACCAGCCGACCCCTTACCCCTGTACCCCGCCCAGCCCCGAGAACCCCCGCCACCCCCGGGCTTCCGGCCTGGCTCCCTCTCCGCTCTCTGTCCTACTCCTCCCAGAGGAAAGCCGACCAGAGGGCCCCGCGGTTGTGTGTAAGCAGGCAGGGGTTTGGGGCCTTCCGGGTGTAGAAACTGGAAACCTGGGTACCTTGAGGTCCACCCATTGCCCACACGTCCCGCAGTTCCAGGGAAGGAGCACAGAGCACCGGAGGCCTCGAGGGGCAGAGGGGCAGAGAGGCACTGTCAGCGGGCAGGTGGCCGGGCGGCCGCGGGCAGATCCACAGTCTCCAGGAGACCCTCCGCCCCCAGGTGGGGCCCACCGCCACCTGCCACCTGTTGCGGCCGCCCCATGGGGACTACAACTGCTTGGTCCCCTAAAGGAAGCAGACCTGGAATGTGATGCTTAGGGCTCCCTGACAAGAGAGCTGGGATGGAGGAATAGAAGCCCTCAGCCACCAAAACTGGATTCCAGAGAAGAAACATCTCTGTGGCAGCTGGGGCCAGAGCTCTAGGACGCAGCTGCTGCTGGAGGTCGGTGAGGAGTTGCAGTGAGGGGTTGCGGCCTCACCCTTTGCCAGGCCCGCGGGAGGAGGAATCCAAACACCAGAGAAACAGCCTGGCGTCCTCCTGGAGTCGAACACGCCCAACACGTGGGCATCAGCCAACACCTGCCTTATTACCTTCGCGGCCTTGCTCAAGGCATCCATCCCTCAGGCCCCGGGGTCTTCATCTGCGCAGGAAGACGGGGCTGGGCTTCCCAGGACGACAGCAGGGATTGCAGAAGACCAAATCCTGGAGAGCGCCAGGCATCTCATGGGCGCCCCCTCTCCACTAAACGGGGGCGGGGGTGCGGGGGCAGCTGCGTTAGATGCCCTGGAAGGTCTTTCTACCCCAGGGTGTGACTCCAAACCCTTCCCGGCGGTGGAGAAGGAAGGCCTACACCCCCCACCCCCCGGGAGGGAGGAGGAAGAGCGCGGAGGAGGGCCTGGAGCCTTGGGGAGGTCCTGCGGGCAGCGCCCCGGTTCTCCTCGTCCGCCTTGGGGGCGGGGGCGCGCCGGGCAGTGGCCCCGGCGGTGAGGGGCGGGCGGAAGCACAGCAGCCAGCGCGGTCTGAGGTCTTACAGGTGCTTTATTGTGCTAACACTGCCCCGGGGAGCTCGGCTCGCTCCGCCACCAGCGGGTCCCCACCCGCCCGCGCTCCCGCCCCGGGCCCTCGGCCGCGCGCCCGCGCTCCCCCTGCGCCCGCGCCCCGCCCCCGCCCCCGCCCCCGCCCCCGTGCAGCTCCGGCCCCGGCAGGTGCGCTGACTCCCGCGCGGGCCCCGGGGAGGCCGGGGCGCAGGCGGGGAGGCTCAGGGAGGCCCGGGGAGGCCCGTTGTCCTGGGGAGGCCCGGAGTCTTGGGATGGCCCGTTGTCCTGGGGAGGCTCGGAGGATCAGGGAGGCCCGGGGAGGCCCGGAGTCCTGGAGAGGCCTGGCGGCCCGGGCGTACGCGGCGGCGGAGCTGAGCGCATCCCCAGCGGTGGCCGAGCCGAGCGCATCCCCAGCGACCAGCCGAGCGCATCCCCAGGCGGGCGGCCGCGCTCACACCAGGAGGCCGTCGGTGCGCTGCTGCCCGGGCCCCTCGGCGCGGTCGGCGGGCTCGGCGCTCTTGACCTTGACGTAGACCGGGGAGGGGCCCGCTTCGCAGGCGGCGGCGGCGCAGGGCGCCAGGGCCACGTCCTCGGGGCCGCCGCAGGGCGGGGGCGCGAACTTGCGGCGCAGGGAGCGGCTGACGGTCTGCGGCGGGTACCCCAGCAGGTGGGAGACGCTGCGGCCGCGCCCGCCGGCCTTGCACCCGGGCGCCTCGGCGTCCTCTCTGTGGAAACAACAGGCGGGCGGGTGAGGGCGCTCCCGGGGCGCGGCGTGGGCACGGCCTGGCGGACCCGCCTCCCCGCCTGCGCCCCGGCCTCCGCGCCTGCACCTGCACCTGCCCCCGCCTCCCCCAGGCCTGCCCCGCGGGTGCCCCCGCCCCGCCCCGCGGGGAGGGAGGGGGGACCCGGAGGAGCCGCCTTACCTGTCCTTGCGTCCTTCGCCTTACCTGTCCTTCTGTCCTTCGCTAGCACCAACCGGCCCTCTCGCTCCCTCTTCTCCTGACCTCTGCCCCTCCACCTCCTGCTCCAGCTCGTCCTGGTCCCCAGGGCACTGCAGCCATTAGCACGACTAGTCTTGTCCTAGTTTTATTTCTAGTTGGTTCCTAATGTAAGTTATTAGCACTATCCTCACTACAGACTCTTCTCAAGTAAGCGTGTCCAGAATTGTCACCGGCGCGAGACAAGGGAAGACACGCGGAAACACGGGCCCTGCCCTCCAGGAGCTTACAGTCTACACAGGACAGAAAGGCAGGCGCACAGACAGGAGGAAACGGAGGGCAGGGGAGTGGAGGTGAAGACTGGCGCGGGAGGGGGACAGAGGAGCCCCGACGACATGCTGCGGTCCCAGCACTCCTGGCGATGGCGGGCAGGGTGGGGGTGGCGGGCAGGGGTGAGGAGGGGCAGGGCGCCGGTCCCCCGCCGCTTGGCAGCATGCAGCATGCATCAGGTTTTACCTGATTTCACTAGCCAAGTCGCCGCAGGCCCCGCCGCCGACCCCGCCGCCGTTGCTGTAGCCGAAGGCACCGCGGGCGCCGCCGGCCCCGGCGCCCCCGCAGCAGCAGCAGACGAGCCCCCAGATGCCCACCAGCAGACAGCCCAGCATGAGCAGAGAGCCCAGCACTGCGCCTATGATCATGCCTATGCGCCGGGAGTCTGTGGAGAGAAGCGGACAGTCAGGTGCGGGCAGCTCCTCTGTGGGAGACCAAGGCCCCCCCATCCCCGGCCCCAGGATCTCGGGGCCCTGGGACACCCCGTGAGGAAGGACGGGACATGCACAGGCACGTTTCTCCCAGGGCCTGCCCTAGCTGAGCCTTAGGCCCTGTGGGGGTGGGGAGCAGAGCCCCGGAGGCTGCAGGTACAGCCCAGCTTCCTCCAGCCGCGCCCTCTGGGTCCCAGGGCCCCCAGGGGCACTGCCCCCGCACCTACCTGAGACCTTCACCTCCACCACGCACACACTGTAGCCCACGTGGTTGGCCACTGTGCACTGATAGAGCCCATTATCCTCGCTCGAGATGTCTTTCAGCAGCAGGTCCCCGTTGTTCAGACCTGAAACTGAGGGAGCACAGGGGCTGTGGCAAGGCCTGGACTCAGGGCCCTGCCTAGGCCGCTGCAGGGGGGGCGGAAGGAGGGAGGGTGTATGCTCGTGCAGCGCATGCACACACACACACACACACAGATCCGCCCCACTCTCCAGGCAGAGGCAGCATTCGTTCCCTCTGCGACCTTAGGGAAAGCTGTTCCCTCCCCGGGCCTCGCTGTCCTTCTCTGCACTGTGAGGACAAGGTTGGGCCAGAGGAATCTAAAGGGCCTCCCCCCAGCTCTGATGCGGTCTGCTCAATTGTGAGCACCATCCCGCTTGTCCCCGTGCCAGCTGCCTCCCACGCCTCGTCCCACGGAGCCCTCACACGGTGTAATTTCTCTCGGGTGTGAGGCAGCCAAGGCACAGGGACATGCAGCCGCCTGCCCGGGTCTTGCCGTCAGCAGTGGTGCAGCCAGGGCTCCGGCCTCGCTCTTAGTCTCTGCCTCTGACCCCCTCTCCCCCGCCTCGGCCCCCCGCCCGGCCCGCTGCTCAGTCCCACCTTGGTTCAGGGAGCTGTGGAAGGACTCCTGGTAGGAGAGCTCCGAGTGGAAGCTGTGCTGGGAGTGGTAGGAGCCAGCGCGGTAGGGGTGGGTGTGCCCGCTGATCTTGGCCCACTTGTAGGAGAGAGGCGGGGTGCCCCCGTTGGCAAAGCACTTCAGCACCACGTCGTTGCCGCGGGTCATGTGGCCCTCGGACCAGCACATGGGCACCGCAGGCCGCGCTGCAGAGAACGGGCCGAGTGTGAGCCAGGGCACAGCCAAGAGGCTCGGAAGTCCGGGGAGGGGGCGCCCAGCGGCGCCCGGCCGTACCTTGGACGGTGACGATGACCTTCCGGCTGGCCATGGTGGTCTTCTTCACCCTGCACTCGTAGGTGGCTGTGTCCGACACCTGCAGGTTCATGAGGTTGATGGACGCGTCGTACTGGCTGGGGTCCGAGGCTGCAAAGCGGACCCTCTGCTGCAGGTGGGGGAGGTTGCCGTGGTTGATCCTCTTGTCCTGGTAACTAAGGAACTGTGGAGAGAAGAAGGCTGGAATGGTGACGCGGGCACCGGGAGCACCGCACGGGGCTTCTCTGAGACTCTCTGGAGGTAAGGATGGTCGTGGTGACCCCTGACCTCGTAGTGAACCAGTGGGAGCAGATGGGCACGGGC
The DNA here is from genome assembly GCF_018345385.1 of Vulpes lagopus. NCBI lineage: Eukaryota > Metazoa > Chordata > Mammalia > Carnivora > Canidae > Vulpes > Vulpes lagopus. Next base: position 26,954,561 of record NC_054834.1, read on the forward strand.
ACGACGGCCCTGAGGCCTCCCGTGCCCTCTGGGGCCTGAGGGGGAAAGCGGCCTGTGATTTAGGATTGCAGAGCCCTCCTCCCTGCCGCCCCGTTCCCGGAGAGGCCATGGGGCAAGTTCAAGATTATCTGCTTATCTGCCCTCGTCCCCACCCCGCAGGGTGTATGCCCCCCAGGGGGACCCGAGAAGTGTAGGGGAAGGGGAACGCCAGGCCTGGCACTTACCACATTCTCCCGATGTGAGGGGTCTGAATTGAGCTGCATCCACTCGATGTCCAGCCCGTTGGGACCATAGTCTTCAGGGTCCAGGATGTAGGGGCAGCCCAGCCTCACATTGTCACCTTCTGCCAAGTACAGGACCTCCTGGCCGTCCCCGTTGATCCGCACAGCAGACAGCAGAGCTAGGGGAGAAGGCCGGGGGCGGGGTCAGCCTCAGCGCATCTCCCCTGCACCCTCAGTGGAGTCCCCCGGGAGGGAGGGGCTGGGCTCAGCGCGTGCGCATGCATGAACGCAGGGACCGGTCTCTGTGCGTGTCTGTGCATGCTTGCGTACACACGTCTGTGTTCTGCGATTGCATCCGAATCCTGCGTGGATGTGTATGGCCGCTGGGTACGCTTGCGTGTGTGTGTGAGGACATGCACGTGCGTGTGTCGTGTGCTTATGAGTATTTGTGGCTCCTCTGGTGTGCTGCGGGGATACTCAGACATACAGCCAGGAGGTATCTTACATAGTGGCTGCGTGTGTGTGTGCGCGCGTGTGTGTGAACACGCGAAGCAACCAGAGTTGTTAAACGCCCCGCCGGAGAAGCCCCACTGGAGAAGGCTCGTTAAAAGGCACCTCTGTCTGGGCCAGGTGAGACGCACCTGCCTGGAGTTAGGAGGATGGAGCCACGGCCTCTAAGGTCCCTTTGCAGCCCCAAGGAGCAAAAGCCTGGACGCGCTTGTGAGTCTCTGCAGGACAGTGCGTGTCTGTGGCTGTGTGCCCGGCTGTGTCAGGGCCCTGAGCCATCCTTTGCGCCTGTGCGTGAAGGGGGGCCGCCATGAGCAGAGCCGGGCTGTGCCCAATGGTGAGTGATGGCGTGTGCCAGTCACATGGCCGCAGGCACCTGCAGGACCGTCGGGCCTCACGTGATGACACGGCGTTGTGGACGCCGCGTCCTGCCCCTCGTGCGACGGTGTGGCTCCATGCTGTGGCTTGGGTGCAGCCACCCTGGCTCGCTCGCCCCGGTGGGGCCCCTCCCACTGCGAGCAGCCCTGGCGCCCTGAGTCAGCCCTGGTGAGCGGCCAGGATGGGAGCCCAGGCCTGAGCTCCTTGCCCTCCCTACCCTGAAGCCCCAGGCGAGCACTAGCCCCAACCGGTTGGACCCAAAGAGGAAGGCGGAGGGGAGGGGGTGTGCCGGGCCCCAACCTGGCAAGCAGGGCAGGCAGGCTCCCTGTCCCGGGTGCCGCAGCCCAGCCTGGCCCGCTCTCCTCCTGGATTCCTGACAGCCAGCCCATCCCTGGGCACCCAGCCCTGGTCTCGGCGCCGCAGGCCGCTCGGCCCTTCTGTCCATCTCTCTGGGAACCACGTCTGGTTAGAGAGTGTCGCCCAGGTGCAGGGACACGTGGTCACAGCCACGAACCTTCAGGGCAGGTGTATCCCATGCAGTCCCAGCCTCCTAGCCCCCCAGACAGGGACACCTCCGCACGCAAGCGCAGGTGCGTGTTAACCCAGAGGACGCACAGTCCTAGAGGCCTGGGGCCTCCCTGCAGCAGCAGTGTGTGGTCCTACGGTGCCAGCAGGGCCCTTCCGACGCCCCCAATGCCTCGGGGATCCCTGAGCCTGCCCCTAGGAGCCCTGGCAGGGCCAGCACGGGGGCACTAACGGGATGTGGTGCTGCTTCCTCCAGCCCCGGGGCCAAGACAACTAGCTCCCGAGATAAGGATCCTGGGGCTCCCTGCCAGGGCCCGGGGCAGCAGGAGGACTGCCAGGAAGGAGCCAGGCTTGCGGAGAGCAGAGGCTCCACCCTGGGCAAGTGCTGCCAGGAGCAGCCCACAGCCCTGAGGACTGTGTTGGGGGCGGGGGACGCGTGCAGGGGGTCGGCGTGCAGGGAAGGGTCTGGGAAGGAGGGCAGGCCCAGTGAGGGAGCCTCCGCCCTGCAGGAGCCCCGTCCTAGCCTCTCAGCCTCCACCCAGGCTTAGCCCTTCCACACCCCCTCACAATCCCCTTTGTGAGGAGAAGTTGTTTCTGGTGTCTCGCCGTGGTCTCTCCTACCGTGGCACCAAAGGAGTGCTCGGGCATGAGAGAGGAGAGAGGCTGGGAGAGGGGCGGAAGCCAGGGTGGGAGAGAGAGCTGGTCAGGAGCCCTGGAGGGGGCAGCGAGTGGGGGGAAGGGAGGGGACAGGGGCGCGCCCCAGGGGCTGCGTACCCTCCGCAACCCACACCCTCCATGGGTGTCTACTCTCGGCCTGGAAATCCCTGTGACTTCTCGAGCTGCTTCCACAGCTCCTAACCCTCCCCCTGGGGGGCAGGCTGGAGAGCAAAGTGGGGGGCTGGAGCCCCGCAGGGTCTGTCCTCCCACAGCCACGCCAAGCGCCTCCCTGTCCAGGTCCCGAGGGGGCTCTGCAGGCTGTGGTGATGTGGTGTCGCCCTTGGGGTCTCCCTCCCCCCAGCCCCAGGCCCCCCACCGCCCAGACAGCCCCCTGTGGACTCCTGAGGCCTCCCCCAGCCGTGCCCTCCTCCGGCTCCGTCCTGGGCCCGGGGACTCCCAGGGCACAGGGCCTGCCCCCAGCACCGCTGCTGCGCCCATTCCCACTGCACCCGACCCTGCCTTTGTCCCAACTCTGCGCCCTGGGCTCAGGCCTGGGGGTGGGTGCTCCGGGCTCCCCATCAGCGCCCCCGGCGTCGCTGCTGCCTGCCGCCCGCCTCAGCCCCAGGCCCCGGCTCTCCGGCGAGGCCTGGACCCCGCACACGGCTTGTGCTCACACGTGTGGGCCCCACAGGCTCACAGATACGCTCCGTCGGAGACACGCGCCCAAACCTGCAGGCGCAGGGCTGCCCTGGGGAGAGGCCCCTCACAAACCCCAGCCGGGGGGCGTCTGGACCGCGTGCAGGCCCCGCTGCAGGCCCCTTGATGCCCTGTCCCTGCCCTGCGGCAGCGTGTGGGCGTCCCTGTGGGTGCCCAGCCCCATACCTGGGCTCAGGCACACGAGAAGAAGGTGGAAGGCTCCTCGAACTCCCATGTCTCTAGGCTTGGCTTCTCCTCCGCCGGGGCTGACTATCCCGGGCCGGTGGTGGTGGGTGTATAGGGACAGGTGGGGGGGTGAGGGCCCAGACACTGCCCGGGGTGGCAGGAAGGTGCAATGAGTGTCGGGCCAGAGCTGGAGTTATTTCTATAGGAGGGAGGGGGCCTGGTCCCCGCCTTGGGGAGGAGCCCCGGGAACCCTAATTATCGGGGTGACAGAGTGGCCTACCCAGGCATTAACCCGGCCCTCACCCAAGCTCTTCCCCATCCCGAGAGTGGCGCAGGGCGGCCAGCGGGACTTGTAATTAGGCACCTCTTAAACTTGCACTTCCTCCTGGCCCCATCCTCGGGGTAACAACAGTCGCCCCATTTCACAGCGTCCACAGGGCTCCCCTCACCACTCATTTGTCGCCTCCTTCCCTGGGGGGAAATGGGGAAGCGGAAGGAGAGTCAGGCTTGGGGAAGGAGGTAGCCAGGCCGTGAAGGGTTAACACTGAGCCCCTGGGTCGGGGCGCCCAGCCTCCCCTGCAGGCCCCAGCCAGCCAGCTCCTCCCTGACCCTCGGGGAACCCCCCCAAGTTGAGGTCCCTGGGGAGGGGCCACAGGGAAGGGGACAGAGGCTGGAGGGAAGGCCCAGGCACATGAAAGGGACCCAGGAATGTCCAGCCTGCCTCCCCTCCAGGCCTCTGGCCCTTCAAAGGGAGTCAGGCTTCCTGAGCTGAAAGAGGGAGGGGTGCCTGGGGACAGGGGTGCCCTTCGGGAGCAGTGTCCCCCACCCACACCTGAAGTGGGGTCAGCCCTGAGTGCAGGGGACCCCTGGCCGCGGGGGTGTTGGGGGGATCTAGCCCCCATCTCCCTGCAGAACCGGCCCCATTCCAGAGAGGCTTGGGAGGAGAGGAACCAGGGTGTGTGGAGGGTGAGGGGACGCTGGAGAGTACAGGGCCAGGAGGGCCAGGGAAGGGAGCGTGCCATGTGCCCCACATCATGCTTCAGGGATCACCGGGTGTCCTTGCTTCTGTGCCAGGGAGGCAGACCAGGGCCTCCGTGACCTGGACCGCCCAGTGGGGTGGGCAGGTGGGAGCTGGCGGGGAGGCCCCACAACTGCCCCGTGTCACACGATGGTGGGCATCAGGTCCCGAGGGGCCGGCTCCAGCAGCTCAGCTTCCTCAGAGGAATCCGGGGAGGCGCCCCCCCCCTCCCTGCCTCCAGGGCAGGGGGCACAGAGAGGGCAGGGGTGGGGTGAGGAGTAGCCGTGGGAGGAGCTCCAGGCTCAGGGCAGCCCAACCAGGAAGCACAGGGAATCCCCGCGTCTCTGCCCCCCAAACCTCTCCCCCTGCACTCTCTGCAATGACAGGGTGCCCTGGGACCTGCCAGATGCACCAATGAATATCCTCATTTCCGTGTTTATTTTGAGGTTTATGGGATTGTCCTGCACCCCGGGAAGGGCAGGTGCTGCTGCGGCCCTGCTGACGCGAGGGATACCCAGGCATCCTGACTCTCAATCCAGAGGGGCCCAAGGAAAGGGCCCGTGAGCCTGTGGCTCAGCAGGTCCGGCCACAGGGTAAAGATGCAGAGGGTCAGTGATGGGCCAGGACGACGAGGGCCGGGCAGCAAGGGAAGGCTGCGGTGCCATCACCCCCGGGGGTAGGGTTGGTGGGTTGGGTCCTGGATGGCCCCTGCAGAGCTGGGGTGCAAGGCTGGCTCAGTTAGCTGGGGTCGCCGGCAAGCTCGAGGTGGGACTTGAGGCCCGGAGGGGAACAGAGGCTAGAGCGGGAGAGACAGAAAGCAGGAGCTGAGGCTGGGGTCCATGTCAGGGTACGGCGGGGGCTGGGGTTTGCTGTCCTTCACAGGAGACCCGAGGCCTGGCTGAGACCCACGCGGGGCTGGGACTCCCACTGGGTGAGCTTGGGATTTGTTAAATGTGAGTTTGGGATTCGAGTTAGGACGGGCTAGTCAGGTGTAGGACACGAGTTGCAGGACGATTCACGGGGACTCCAAAAATTGAGGTTTTATTTATGACACAGAAAGACCTCGGTCTCTGTCCGCTAAATGCCGGATCGCCCAGGATGTTCATCCCTCTGCTCCAGGACAACCTGGTGTCGTCGTCGTATCCACGACGTACCTCTGTGTGTGACTTGAGGGTCCCAGGGAGGGAGGGAGTTCCAGGTGTGCAGGAGCCCACCTGCACGACCAGATCCCCTAACAAATGCAACCCCAGGGGGTCCTGCTGCGCCCCTGAGCCCGTGCCAGCCCAGCCCCCGCCCCGGGTGACAGTGGGGGGCACAGAGGGGATGCAGGAGTTAGCAGCAGCAGCAGGGGGGCTCGCAAGAAGACGGGTCCCCCCCAACCCAGGCACGGAGGAGGGTCCTGGTTTGGCAGTCTAGGGAATGCACATGGGGGAGCCTGAGGGCATAGATGCTCCAAAGTAACAGCTACTTTCTTTTTTTAATTTAAATTCAAGTGGCCCCAGCTCCCAGGGGGCTCAGCCAGTGGTCGAGCACCTGCCTGGGGCTGAGGTCATGACCCCGGGGTCCTGGGATCAGCCCCAGGTCGTCCTCCCTGCTCAGCGGGAGGTTGCTGCTCCCTCTCCCTCTGCCGCTCCCCCCTGCTGTGTGTTCACATCTCTCTCTCTCTCTCTCTCTCTCTCTCTCTCTCTCTCTCTCTGTCAAACAAATAAAACCTTTAACATAATTTAATTAAATAAAGAAGTTCACTTGGCCCACATACGGTGCATCGTTCACGTCAGATGCAGTGTCCAGTAGTCTATCCGTTGCCTGTACACCCAGCGCCCGTCCCACTGCGTGCCCGTCACCCAGGGACCCCAGAGCCCCGCTCGGCCTCCCCCCCCCCAGGGATCCGCAGTGTGTCCCCTATGGTGAGGACTCGCTCCCGGTTCGTCTCCCTCTCTGGTGACTTCACTCCCTCCTTTCCCCTACGGTCCTCTGCGCTGTGTCTTAAATCCCACATGGAAGTGAGGTCATGGGGTCGTTGTCTTCCTCTGACTTATTTGCTCCGCTAATACCCTCCGGCTCCGTCCACCTCCACAGAGATGGTGGGCGTTTGTCCTTTCTGACGGCTGAGGAACACTCCACCGTGAATACCTACATAGTCTAGATCTACATCGAGGCCACATCTTTATCCTTCATCTGTTGGTGGACCTCGTGGCTCCTCCCACACTCTGGCTCCTGTGGACTCGCTGCTGTGAACGCTGGGGTTCAGGTGCCCCTCAGATCTCTGTGTCTGGGTGAATCCCTCGCAGCGCAATTGCGGGGTCTCAGGGCGGCTCTATTTTTAACTTCCTGAGGAACCTCCGCACTGGGGCCCCTCCAAACCTCAAAAGGCACGGCACACTGCGCTTCTCCTTTGACCCACTGAGGGCTAATTGCCACCTCCTTGCAGGTTGCGGCCCATAAATGAAGCTGCCAGGCTTCTTGCCTTGTGCCCTGAGCCCTGCAGGGTTTGGGGGGAGGTGGTGGAGGGAGAGCCCTGGGGTACCCGCTGGGCCTTCACAGCACAGGCCCCTCCTCTGCAGAGGGAGAGCGGCCACTCCCGGGAGCCCCCTGCTCTTCCCCCCACCCAGTCTCCACTCACAAACGCCCCGTGTCCCCACCGCTTTCTTTCCAGTCTCAGAAAGGTCTGGACAGATTCAGGGGACGGGCTGAGGTCTGTCCGTGCCCCAGGGGGAGCAAGGGCAATGGGGATGGCAGCAAGATGGCTCATCCGAGGCCCTGGAGACAGAAAGGGCCCAGGCCGCTGTCTGTGGGCAGCACCCGACCTTCCGAAGGGGCCCCGGGCCTTCCCCAAGGCACCTGCAGTCCACAGGGGAAGCTGCCCTCCTCCGTGCACGCCCCACAGCTGCGGTTCCGTTGGCTTCTGCCCTAAGACGGGAGCAGAATCTGAAGACCTGGGCTCAAGACCTGGGACGAGGCCAGCACAGCCAGCCAGAGGGGGAGGGCGGCGGGGGGCCAGGGGGGGTGGTGAGATGGGCAGGGGGATACAGGCAAGGGGCAGGCAGGGGGAACAGGCAGGGGGAGATGGGCAGGGGGGTACAGGCAAGGGGGGGCAGGCAGGGGCGGTGGAGGGGGGAGCGGGCAGGGGCGTTGGCAGGGGGGGGTGTACAGAGGGGGTGAGCAGGTGGGATGGGCAGAGGGTGTGGGCAGGGGGGACAGTCAGGAGGGCAGGAGGGGCGGGCTGGGGGGACAGGCAAGGGGGTATGGGTGGGAGGTGGGCAGGGTGTTGGGCAAGCGGGATGGACTGGGGGGGATGGACGGGGGTGCAGGCAGAGACAGTGGAGGGGGGAGCGGGTAGGGGGGATGGGAAGGGGGGGCAAACACAGGGGCCAGGCAGGGGGACAGACAGAGGGGGTGGGCAGGTGGGACAGGTAGGGGGTGTGGGCAGGGGGGACAGTCAGGAGGGGTGGGCAGGGGGGACGGGCAGGGGCCCCGAGGTGCCAGTCAGTGGGCTGGTGGGAGAAGCGAGAGGCCCCTGCGGCTGATGCCTTTCAGCAGCTCTCAGCCGGGGGCAGCCCGGTGAGGCCACAGTGGGGCAAGAAGAGTGGGAGCTCAGGGGGCACAGGTGGTGTGGGGGGGACTGTGGAGTCCAGACGAGGCAGCGTGGGTGGCTGGGTGGGTGACAGAAGGCCGGTCCACACATGGGCTGGGGCTTAGGGACCGAGGCCTGGGTGAGGCTGGTGGCCGAGAGCTCCTGACACCTGCGGCTCCCCAAGCCCCTGGCAGACACCCCAGGCTCCCCGAGCCCAGGAGAAGGGCCCCCAGGAGGGGCCGGGAGGGGCCCCCGACTCCCAAGGCAAGCAGCGCAGAGGGGCCCCTCCCTGAGCCACGTGGCCCTGCCCACTCCCAGGTCAGCCCACGGGCCGGGTTCAACCCCAGTTGCTGCAGGTTCAAGGGAACGGCCGCCTTGTGAAGAGTTTGCCAATGTGAAGAATGAAGGGCCCCTGAGGATTCGGGCCCTCACCTCCCGGAGACCCTCCCCCAGTGCACGGATGGGCTGGCCTCTGTGGTCTCATCTCCCCGGGGCTGTCTTCCCTGTCCGGTGGGGGAGGGCAGCGAGGGAAGGGGTGCCCCCGACCCTGGAAGCGGCCTCTACACAGCTCTGGAGGCGCCCAGGGTGTGCCGGGAGCACCGAGAGGGCAGGAGAGGTCATGAGTCCTCGGGCCGGGCCAGGGGGCAGCTCCGGGTGCTTCTGCACCCGAGGGGAAGGTCCTTGAGAACTGGACCCTGGGCCCCCGCTCCAGGGGCCTTCGCTGGGCTCGGAGCGCGGCCTCAGGCTGGACGGCACCACACCTGTCCCACGCGCTGAACTACTCCACGCGTCCCGTGGGACTTCGGCGTTGACTCTATTGAAATAACATTTGCTTTTGATGGTGCCGGCGGGTGCCCCCAACACAGCCTGCGCGGCGGCCCTCCTGGGTGCCCGGGGCCCTGGCCTGCCCCCAGCGGGCCGCCTCCACCTCCTTCCCCGTGAAGCCCGGCGGGCCTGCCCCCACTCCCAGCTCCCTGGATTTGTTTGTTTCCGCGTTGCCGGGACAGCGGGAGGCGGTGCGGCCCAGGAGGCCTAGAGGCCCCGCCCGAGGGATAGAGGGTCCCTGCTTCCCACCCCCCCCCCCGCCCCGCTTCCTCCTTCCCACACCCCCCCACCCCACAATGCTCAGGGGAGGCCCGCGGGGGCCAGGTGGCACAAGACCCCCGAAGGGTGTGGGCGGAAAAGGGTTGCCTGGCCCAGTTTGGGGTGGTCCCAGCGGCAGGAAGACATGTCGAGCGTCAGGGCTGCCTTACGAGGTGCTGAGCACCCCGTCTCCCAGGGTGTGCGAGCTCACACTGCCCCGTCATTGCATTAGGGGTCACAGAGGAGCTCCGAGCACCACAGGGTCTTTCCAGACTTCAGCTTCTCCAGTGCGGAGCCTGGCCCACCAGCCTGGGGACGGCGTCTCCCCAGGGGCCCTACACAGCGGCTCAGCAGCTCTGGGCACCTGCTCCCGCTCTCCCCACCCACCCCCTTGGCGCCTCTTTCCAGGAGGAAAGCCTCCCGACAAAGCCATCCAAAAATCTCAACTGTCTCCTTGTCCCAGCCCCAAGGCCACCCAAGGGCATCGAGGTGACGGCCACACCTCCCGCAGGAGGACACACGGATGATGCAAGGAGAGATGGCTCAGCAGGGACCCGATCCGGCAGGGGGTCAGGGTGGGGGGAGCTGTGGAAGCCAAGGGGGCGTCTAACTATTGAAAGGCAGGCAGATCAAGAGCAACTTAGCCTTTTCGGGGACTCTGGGTTTCTGTGATGTTGGAAATGAGCTTCTTTCAGGGAACCTGGGGCCTTATACCTCCCGGCGTGTGGGAGGGACAGGGACGGGGCAGGTCGCCTGGTGGCGGGACGGGAGGAGACCCCCGGTTGCAGGGAGCTGTCCCCCAGGAGCGGTCGGGAGGGAGGGATGGAAAGGGAGAGCAGTGGGAAGCTGCACGGCCTGCACACTGACCTCCCGCGCCCGGCGCCGCGTCTCCCTCCACTGTCACCCAGATGGCTGCCACCCTTTCTCACCCCAAAAGCCCTGTCTGGCTTTGAACTCCCCGAGCCGCTTTCATCCGTGCCTTAAAGTGCTTTTACTGAGACCAATTAATGCCGAGCTGCGGCCAGAGTCACACATGGGGATGTTGAGGTTTTCGGGGTGGGGGGGGTGCGAGGACATCCCAGCACCCCACTGAGTCAGGCACAGCCTGGCTTGGCCACCAGGGAAGGCTGCTGAGTCACGCTCCACTGGGCAGGTGCAAAGGCGTGAGGCCGCCTCCGAGCCACAGCAGAGCATGACGCAGGCAGCAGGCACCAAGGGGCAGGCAGGGGCGTGCAGGCAGCAGGCGGCAGCGGGGGCCCGGGGGCTCGGGCCGGGGGCAGCCGCCTGCAGACCTGACCCGGGGCCCCGCGCTGGGGCCGAAACACCTCATCTACCAGGCTGCAGCAGCCCAGGCTGACTCCGCGGGGACCCGAGGACCCGAGGACAGGGGCCAGGCCGCCGGCACGTCCCCCGGGCACCCCCACGTCAGCAGCTTGGGTGTGAGCTGTTTTATTTCCCAAGCTCCTAACATCTTTATGGCAACAAACGCGATGCACCAAACGGCACCCCCGGTTTTCCCCAGCGCTGCCCCCCCTGCAGCTTCCCACCCCCACCCCCACCCCCAGGGCCAAGGGCACAGAGCTCCCCTCCGCCCCAGAGAGGAGGAAAAACCGAGCCGCCCCCCCCCCCCCGCCCGGAGGAGCGCACTGCCCACCCCAAGGCCCAGTGTCGGGCAACAAGGTGAGGCTGCTGTTCCCAAGCTTCGGGCCCCAAGTCCTCAGGGAAGTCCATTGGCTCTGACCCCCCAGCCCCCCACTAACGCCAAGGACCGCTCCCTGTCATTGTCCCTGCTGCCCTCGCGGGGAGGGTGCAGGGGCTTCATGAGGGGTGCAGCCCCGCCGGGGCGGTGTGCGTCACAGGCCGCCAGGAATGTCCCATTTCTAGGAACCGAGCTGCTGCTGATGGGTGACTCAGGCTGGGCGGAAGCCTGCGGGAGCCAGGCAGGGCTGTTGAGGAATCCCCAGAGGAGCACCCGGACTCTCTCGAGCATTGTGGGCCAGTTCCAAGAATTCCCAGGGGGGCTGAGGGGGGCCTCCGTGAGGACAGAACTGGGACACTCGCCCCCAAACCGTGTTCACCCGCTCAGAGACCCGATGCAGCCCCTGCTCCGAGGCCAGGCCTTCGTGCAGCCCACCCTGTGGCCACCGCCCCTGCCAGGTCCAGGCCGGATCACCAGTGCCGGGCTCCGCACCCTTGCGGGTTCACGGGCAGCCACCCCGCGGAATGCAAGCCTTGCTTTCCGTCGCCTTTTTCTCTCCTAGCGGCCTCACAATCAGCAGTGGGCCTGGATCGCCCTTTGCCCTCGACCCGCGCTCCACGGAGGCCCGTTCTCCTGCCCTGAGGTGGGGGCCTCGGGTGCGGATCTGGGGGCAGGCTCCAGGCACCAAGGCCCCGCTGGCTTTCCTGGCAGGAGGGTCCCCTGCACTAGGGAAGGGGCCCTGCTGGTCCCCGCGGGCATCAGCTGCCTGGAGCTCCTCCCAGGGAGGCTGAGCACATGCACCAGCCACAGGAGCACCAGACTCCCAGCGGCGCTGGTGCTGCGCATGGGGGGACCCCTCCCAGCCAGGGGGGAGCAGCTTCCCAGGTAGGAGGGGCGACTCAGGGGCTCCAGCAGGAAGGCGGGAACCCACCTGCAGCTGGCCTGCTGGGGTGAGGCGGGTGGAGGAGGCGCCTGGGGAGGCTCCTCGGAGGAAGAGGAAGCACCAGGAGCAGCCGGCCTGCCCACTCTCCCTAGGCCCTATGAAAAGAGGACTCTTGCCCAAGGCCCTTATAACCCGGCGTTGTAAACACCCGGGACGCGCCCAGCAGCTGCCCTCTGCCCTCCTGGGGAGCAGGACCCATGGGGGAGACACAGCTGGGCTCTGGAGCATGCAGGGGGCAGGGTGACACCATGGGGCTGGGAGCGGGATGCAAGCCCTTCCCCCCGGGGCACACGTACAGCTCCTCCCTGGACCAGCGCTGCAGCCCACAGGGAGCCAGTCATCGGGGTGCTTCCAGGAGGCGAGGCTAATCCTAAAGGCACGAGGAACGTGGTGGGGAGCAGCTGGGGGGGGGCGGGGGGCAGACTGGCCCAGACGGGCCCTCCACAGGGCGGGCCAGTCCGCCGCACGAGCCCGGCTGTGCACGCAGCCAAGGCGGCCCCCAGAGGGCCGAGTGAGCAAATGAAGGACGGAGCATTCGGGGGACACGGGAGGTTTCTACCACAGGCAGCAGGGGCCGCGGGGCCAGCGAGGGGGCGGCCAGCCTGGGTGAGGGGCGGGCCCGGGGTGTGCCGGGGGCACGGCGGGTGTCTGCGCTGCGGCCCAGCCTGCGGGGCCCGAGAGGGCAGAGGGTGGGCCCGGGTGCTGATGCCACCCCTGCACAGGTGCCGACACCGTGGCAGGCGGGAGCCTGGCAGGAGCCCGGCCTCTGCGGCCCCAGCCCCTCCTGAGAGCACAGCTCCAGACCCTGGCCCGGAAATGCCCCTGAGCTGGGCCCGAAGCAGGAGCAGGTACGCAGCAGGTGGACACGAAGGCAGCATCCTTGGGGTCCCCAAAAGGCCGGGGAGCACGAGCACCCTGCATTCCCTGCCGCCGAGCATCACACCGCCCGTGGCCCAGGCTCCCATAGCCCACTTGGCTCACACCTCAGCACCCCCACCCCCCCTGGGCCACAGCCCCCCAGGAAAGCTGGGTTGTTCCTTAAAGAAGTAGAATAAATTTATTCTGTAACTAAAATGTCTCGGTGAGCGGCAGCCATGGACGCCCCGAGCCTGGGCAGGTCCTGTGCTCCGCAGGTGGGCGCCCCTGGGGACACGCAGCACCCCTCAGCTCACGGAGGCAGGTGGCAGGATGTTGGCTTTGCGCTCAGCCTCGATGCAGTACTTCTCGGGAAGGCCGGTGGCTCTGCGGGGGGATCGCGGGGCAGGAGTGACGGGGGCAGCAGGGCGCCGGCCTCAGGTGGGTTCACATGACCTGGGGACGGCACCCCCACCCCTGCTCCCACAGTCCCTCCCCCAAACACATTCCCCTGCGGGCCTAGCACCCTGCCTCGGCGTTCCCAGAGAGCCAGGCAGCCCGGGCCTGAGCCTTCCGCCGGAGCCCCCTCAGGGGGAACAGCCCGTGCGAGCTCCAGTCCAGAGAAAGGGCCCTCCCAGAGCACCTGTCAGCGCCACGGGCCCCAGCCCCCCACGCACCCCGCCCTCGGGCCCGGGGACAGCAGGCGGGCACACCTGAGCTCTTCGATCTTTTTCTTCTTGATGTCATCGATGCGCTCACGCCGCTTCTGGGCCTCCTCTTGGAGGCGCCGGCCCTCCTCAAAGGTGGCGATGCGGTCCTGCACCTGCTTCTGCTGGTTCTCGCGCACCTGGCGCCGCAGCTCGTTGGCGTGCCGCAGGCGCCCGGTGGCCTTCCTCTCCTCCTCCAGCCGCTCCTTCTCAATCTGCTCTCTCTGCGCCCTGGAGGGGGGACGGGGTTGCTGAATGGCCTGGGCGGGGCGGCCAGTGGGGAGAGGCCCGGGAGCCTGCTGGGGGTGCTTCAGAGACCCCGGCCCTGCACACTTCCCCCACCTTCTTTGGCTCCGAGCTCAGCCTCAGCCAGGCCCGGCGCCCGGGGCATGGGTCCCCACGCTTGCTTTAATGCTCTTCAGGCGCTGTTTAGAAATTCTTAGGGGCCCCTGGGGGGCTCAGCGGTGGAGCATCTGCCTTTGGCCGAGGGCGTGACCTCGGGGTCCCAGGATCGAGTCCCACATTGGGCTCCCTGCATGGAGCCTGCTTCTCCCTCTCCTGGGTCTCTGCCTCTCTATGTGTCTCTCATGGATAAATAAAATATTTTTTAAAAAAGAAATTCTTACTCCTTTTCAAACAAGAGATCCCACATTCTCATGAGTTCACCAGGCCCCGCAAATTACGTAGCTGGCCTGTACTTGGGGTTTCACCAGCTGGAAGCCATGACCCCAACTCCTCTCCTGTAACGATGCACCGCTCCAGGCCCCTAGCCTGTCCTGAGACATCCCTCGTTCTCTCTCCCTTCCTTCCTTCTTTCCCACGAACAATAATAATGGCAACAACACAACCGCAGAGAGGATGCTTGGCAGCGAACAGGGCTGGCATCGGGGATGCTAGCTCTCCTACTTGCGGACGGGTCGGGGGCAGGAGCTGGCGCCCGTGTCGCTCAGCGCTCCTAATGCACCCGCTCTGCAAATTCCTCGTAGGAGCCTCTTCCCAAGGGGATTTTCGTGGGCCCCAATATACCGGGGAAAGCAGTCAAGGTGGGCCGGACAGGCTCCAAAAAACCCCAAATAAAATGTATTCACATCTCAGGGGAAACGCTCGCTGAGCTGGGCCACTCTGAGCTATCGTCTTTTCTTTCTCAGCGTAACCAACGTATGGAGGCATCTCGGGCGCGGATTCCCCGCCTGCTCCCCCGCCCTGAGGGCGCTGGTACCCCAAGCCAAGCTCCCCAAAGCTCTGTCACCTACTCATTTCCCTCTGGCCAGCCCTCTCCCCAGACCCAAGAAACCACATCCGCTCGACTCTCAGTAACCCCTGTGCACCTCGAGGGGCCCCTAGTCCGTCAGGAGACCCCCACCGACGTCCCCTCCCGTCTCCATCGAGACTCCAAACCCCGCTGCTCAGGCACCTCCGTGATAGCTGAAGCTTCACCCTTCGCCTTGCCCTTATCTTTTCCTACGTAGAGAACGGTGCTTGTTGTTTCCCACCAGGGTGGAAGTGGGTGGAAGTGGGAGCCCACATGTGTCACTCGGGGGCCTCTGGGCTGGCAGGCAGCGGGAAATCTGCATGGGGAAGAGCCTGAGCCCTTCATGGGGTTGGGGCCATGACCTCGGGGCTGCCTTATGTCACCGGAGCGTCCAGGCCCCGCTGCTGCTCCAGGGCATCTGTGGAGGTGGAGCCTGGGCCCAGGGCTTAGGAGAGCTGGGGAAGGGGGGCGGGGGAGGAGAGCCGGGGCTGCTGAGCCCGCAGGCCCATGGCAGGCTTCCCTCCAGAAGCAGGAAGCAAGTACAGAGGCCATGGGGCAGGCCGTGCTTTACAAGTAGGCAAAGCTGGATTGCTGGCCAGGCAGAGATGCTCCTGGCGCTTGAAGACACCCGCCCTGGTGGTCACGTGGCCCTGGAGACACCAGGTCTAGATGCTAACCCAGAGCATCAGGAGAAGCTCGACGTCTCCGAAGAGCTGGTCACGCTTTGCTGAGTGGCTAGGCACGGGCTCCGGGCAAATGAAGCAACGGAGGGACAAATGGGTCAGCGGAAGAGCAGGACCCCAGTCTCTGTCCACTCCTGTGCATGAGGTCCTGCTGATGGCAACACGGATGTCCGAGGGCACGGAGGCCGGAGAGAGCAGACACCGGAAGGCAGGCTGGTGCCCGGCGGTGGAATCTGCGGGGCCCTTAAGGAAGCTGCCTCCTGCAGCAGGTTTCCAGAGACCGAGGCGCGACCCTCGAGGGCAGGGAAAGCCACCGAGCCGACAGGCGCCGCAGCTAGTGGGGACGGGCCGGGGGCCCCCAGAGGGGCCAGATGCACACTTGACTGACGCCTTCAATCCTCCAGGATAAATAATCCCAGTAAGACCCAACTCCTTAGACAAGTCCAGGTGCTATTTTCCAAACCCCTGCTCAGACACCTCTTGGCTCTGAATCCCCGTGTGTGAACACTTCAGCTCTGTCCATCGAGGAGGGAGGACTGCGCTGTCCCCGGCAAGACGATCACACGTCCGTCCGTGCACGGGCCAGCGAGCCCCTCGGCACGTCGTGCGGGCCGCCCCTGCCACAGCATGAGGAAAGGAAGCCAAGGGGCTCAGCCCCACCTACCGAAGAATCCTCTCGAACTCATCCCGGTCCCGTTGCACCTGAACGGCCAGAGCGTGCTCCTTGAGAGCCACCTGCTCCAGCCGGCTTTTGCGCAGCTTGGCCTCTGTCTCCACCATCTTCTGTGCGTTTTCCTTTTCCTTTCTGCGCCACTCCCTGTCTGCAACCTCCTGGTTGCGCTTGGCCCGCAAGGCATCCTGGGAAAGGAGAAGGTAGGGAGCCCCATGAGGCTATAAACCGACCCGGGCGCCCACCAAGCCGCGGACGCAAGGAGAGTCACGAATTTCTCTGGCCAGGTTATTTCAGGAAAGGGCACGTGGAGCCTTGGACAACTTTGTGTTTAGAAGATACCCTGCAGCTTCTCGGCTTGACTTCCCTCACCACAGACCCCAAGTCTTGCCCTAACCCTCAAACACCTCCAGGAGGTCCTGCAGTCGCCTTGCATTTTAAAAACTGCTAATGATGGGGCCTCAGTGGATGAGCATCTGCCTTGGGCTCAGGGCATGACCCCAGGGTCCTGGGATCGAGTCCCGCATCACGCTCCCCACAGGGAACCTGCTTCTCCCTCTGCCTGTGTCTCTCCTTCTTTCTCTGTGTCTCTCATGAATAAATAAACTATTCTTAAAAAATAAAAAAAAAAATGATAAAAACTGCTAATGCTGGAGACGCCACATTTCAGTGATTAGTTAAGGTTGAAAGCTCTTTACAGCAGAGCTGTAACCTTCCCCTCAGACCTTGGGCACATACGCGCTGCCCGTCCTCGCAGCCGTGGCACAGGAGGCAGTGCCCCCTGCACCCCCAGACCACTCAAGCCTAGGTAAGCTGCACCCCTGCCTTTCGGGTCGGTTTGCAGGCTGTCAGGGTGGTTAAGGGGGCCGGGGAGGCCCTGGGAAGCCGAGACCAGGTAGGTACCTGCTCTGCCTGGTAGTCCTGGGCCTTCTCCTGCATGGCTCTCAGACGGGCAATCTCCTTCTCTTTCTCCCTCCGTATTCGCTCCTGCTCAGCCTCAAACTCCGCTTCTCGAGCCTGCCAGGGACAGAAGGTCTTGTAGCTCCCGTTGCCCCAGCCTCGCAGAGGAGCAAAGTCCCTGGCGTGGTCTATCCGGTATGTCCCCCCGTATCGCTCCCTGACTCTTTTCAAGGTCAGGGCAAAATACCTAGCGATGCACGAATAAAGCCAAGCAGCGTTACCAAAGGCTTCGTCTTTGCAGATCGCTGCCTCCTGCATGATCTCAGAGGGCCCCTATCAAGTGTCGTGAGATGGGTGTTATAGGTGCAGGAACTGCCATTCACGCATGTCAAGAGTCTGGCCCACGATCGCATAGCCAGTCAACTACCAAAGAGGACCTGAACGCCAGCATCCCAGGCCCGGCCTTCACGCCCCTCCCACCGCAGTGCAGACCACATCTAAGTCGCAAGGCCCCTGGGCCACGGTTCTGCAAGGAGCCACTGTGGCACCTGCCTGTCTTGTAAAGTGCAGCAGGTGGAAGTTGTCTCATTAGCCCCCGGGCAGGTGGCCCAGCGCCTCTGGGCCGTCCCCCTGTGGTTGGCAGCCATCAGTTAGCTCCCCTTACCACCTCTCTGAGTGACGGGACATACCCCTAAGATCTTCCCAAAGCTGGCCTCCCAACCACCGCTCTTGGTCGTCATGAGACTAACGGCTTGAGTTGGGTGGAAGCGTGATCCCCCATCCAGAAGGACCCGTGGCCGCCCTTCTCCCTGCGCAGGCTTCCGTGCCGCCCTGCGAGCTGCCTGCTTGCAAGCTGCGCACAGGTGGCTGTGTGGCCAAGCCGGCCTGGGTTCCACAGCGCCCTGGATGGCGGGGCAGGGAGGTCTGGAGGCTTCCAGCACCCACCCCTGCCTGTGGCTCTGACGGGGCAAGAACAGAGACCACGGTGGGGTCAGAGATGGACTCGGGGTGTACGTGGTCCCTGCGGCGGGCTGTGGCCGTGCCCAAGCCCAAGCTCCTCTGCGGTTGGAGTCCTTTCCCGGCTCCCCTTCCTCATCACGCCCCGGCTCTGCGCAAGATGCCAGGTGTCCCCCAACAGCTGCTCGCAGCTCCCCATCTCCTCAGCACCTCATGGACCATGAGCACCATGGCCAGCAGAGCTGCTCCTCAGCTCCTACACGGGGCTCGTTACCACCGCAGTCGCCCGTCCAGGGAAACTGTAGCTGAGCTCCACACACTCCACAGTCCCTTCGGCCCAGTTTCAAACTGGACGCAGGGTGAAGCGTGTGGGACACCTGGAGTTGGGTTGACCAAGTGTCCTACTGGCACGGGGAGACCACACGGAAAGCACTTGGCGCAGGGCCCATGCACAGTCTAAGCGGGGCATCAACGGCAGTTGCGTGATCCCCACTGGACACCAACCGCCCTGGTCCTATCTTGCCTTCTTGCTCTGTCGCCTGCATGTCCCACCCAGAAAGCCAAAGCCAAGACCCAAGCTGTGGTCTGCTGTTGGAGCGGCCCGTCACCCCCGCGACGGAGAAGTATGCTAAGTTCTCTGTCACCAGGGAGCCTCGGGATTCATGGGGGAGGCGGGAGAACCAACACGTGAGGGACCCAATGATGCTCGTGCCACCTTCAGCCCTTCCCACCCCTTTGAATCCTGCGTTCACTCCATCTAGACTGGGCTGAGAAGCTTTTCTTGCCCTCCCATCCTCGCTGACCCCAATCACCCGCCACTCAGCCTGGCTGCTGAGTAAGTCTGCACGGCGTCTCCCTGTCGCCGTATGCCTCACGCTGTGCTCCTGGCTTCCCCGGTGGCAGCAGCAAACAGAAAAGCCCTACGTTCAGAATCTAGCACCCAGTACAGGACTCCCGATCTGGGAATTTTCACAAAAAGTTTATGGAGCTGGTGCCCCATAATTCCTGGGGGCGTCATTACTCAAAGCTGTGAAGAATCCGCAAAACTGTACTTTCCCCGAGAGTTTCCACTTCCCTCCCGGCCTGCAGCTGACCCTCATCCAGCTTCTAATCAAAGGTGTTAACGAGGACGTAATGCCCTAATTTGGGTGTCTGCTAAGAACCAGCGCACTGGCCAAGATGAGGAGGAGGAGGGGCATGAATTGGGGAACGCACGCATGGCTTGCCGAGCCCCTGGATCTCAGCCTCCCTCTCCCCTGACTCGGGCGCCATTC
This sequence comes from Vulpes lagopus, assembly GCF_018345385.1. NCBI lineage: Eukaryota > Metazoa > Chordata > Mammalia > Carnivora > Canidae > Vulpes > Vulpes lagopus. The sequence goes on from NC_054834.1 coordinate 26,973,346, forward strand.
GTGGCATCTACCATCTTCTTCTTGGTGAACTCCATGACCATCTGGTCCGCCAGCTTCTCCTGGGCCAGCAGCTCTGCCTTCTGCTTCTGGTTCTCATCATTAATGCGCTTGATCTCCGCTTGCATCTGCAGTTTCTGCTGCTGCCTTTGCTCCATGTCCTGCCGTCGGAGGGAAGACAGCCTCTGAGTCCGAGGGGCCCAGACCAAGAGACCCGCCGACACCGTCTGCGGCCCGCTCCCACCCCCCAAGCCCCGCAGCTCTCTTAAGCACCACCAGTGACTCCTCGCAGCCAAATGGCCAGGTCTGCACCCACTTGTCGTGGTGGCAGCACCGACACGGTGGCCTCTACGAGCTCTCGGGGAAGCGGAGGCCCTGAAAATTCCACCCGGTGTCTCCACGTGTCACGCCAAGTCCTGCCCCTTGTTCCTCATCTTTCCTCCTGCCTCCAATTTCTTTCCTTAGCCAAGCCCTAGCTTCTAGTCTCTAGTCAATAGCGATGATTTGAAATAATAAAGTATTGCCCTACTTGAGTATTTTCTACTCTCTGGCCACGTTACATAGCCTATCTCTGAAACCCAAATATGTCCCCAAACCCTGAAAGGTAGAACCTGTTATCTGCCTCATGGAGATGGAGACACTGAGGCCCCGACTTGACGTGACGGCCCAAGGCCATCCAGCTAACAAACTCCAGAGCCGCAATTTTGAAACCTAGTCTTTCTAAGTTAAAGCTCCAATCCTCTCTGGAAGGTCACCCCTCAACATCCAGTCCTCTCGTCCTCTCTGAGTCCGCTCTGCGCTCAGGACAGTGCCACACCTCCTGGGGTTTGGTTGTGCGCGGCCTTGTGGGTCCTCATTCCTTCCTGTGTGCTTATCCAGCCCCCGCCACCGGAGGACGAGGACCGTGTCACACTCCCCGTCCTCCCTGCCAACGTGAAGCCCAATGAGAGGAAAACAGCAAATGCTCAACAAACTAAAACAGGGAAGGGGCGTGGGGACCAGAGTGAGTGGCCTGTGAGAAAAGGTGAGAACAAAAATGGTAGACGGGGAAAGACGAGGCATGACGGAGGTCAGGGTACCGGTGTGGCAAGATCCCTTCTAAGGAAGGAGCCTGAGCCTTTCGAAGCCCCTGCAAGCACATCCGAGCTTGCACATTCTTAGGTCCCACAGCTGAATGTCGTGCAGCGGGCCTACCCATCCCCACCCCCGCCCCCGCCAATCGCCGCTGCCGTCCTCCGAATTCTTGCAGCCATCAAGTCCCCCACACGCTGCTTCCGGCTCTGTCCACTTCCCAAAGGCTCCGCACCCCCCTGGACTTCCAGCCAGTCCTCAGCTCTCAGCCCAGCTTCTGCCCTGACTCGTCCGAGACAACTGGGCCGGCTCTCCCGGAGCTTGACTCACTTGACTCACAGCCATGATTCAGGGCTGGGGAGAGGGAGCTGACTGCCCCCCCCACGGGGGGGGCCTGCGGGCTGCGGGCCTGTATGCGTGAGTCACGGCTGTGGCACCGCCTCACTCTCCCCTGCCTACCTCTTCACTCACCCCACCTTTCCCACCTGGCCCAGCGACTCTCCCCTCTGCTTCCCCTTCCCCCATCTTCCTTTCCTTTCTACCTGCTCCCCCCACCCCCCCGCCGCCCGGTGCCTGCAGATCTAGGCCTGCCGTGGGTGCCCGTGCGTGCCCGTGCGTGCCCCTGCTTGGTTTCAGGCCATTGACCAGTGTACCTGCAGACCCCTGGTCTACAACATAGACACAGCCGCGTATTGACTGGCTGACTTCTTCGCCTATTTACTTGCTTTTCAGCGTGTTGGTTTTGGTGGTTCACTTAATTTCCACCTCCCCTAGGTGATGGGGCAGGTCTGAGCTGGGGGGACACAGGTTCCCACCTTAAAGTCGCCTGATAACAACACTTCCTGGAACCTTGGGAAGTGCCCATCCAGACAGCCACAGAACGACGGCGCATACCGTGTCACGGTGCTGACACGTGGACACCTGGGACTGTGTCAGGGAGCCACCAAGTCCCCCTCCTACAATCTAGGCGTCCCAGTCTTCCCTCCCTGCCCCTTCCCAGCATGCTGAGCCCAGACCTCCCCTTCCTGGCTCTTTCCCTTGCTATCTGGCGTCTTGGCCCCCGGGCCCCCTCCATGAGCAATCCACGAGGCTACCTGCCCCCCGGCCCTTCCTGACTCTCCAGGTGCTCTTCCTCTACCTCCTCCTCACTCCTGGCTCCTCGAAGGGCCCTCAACACCATGTAACTATGAGGCTGTCCCTGGACTCTCAAGGCACCCCCCCCCCCGGCCCCGTCACCACCGTCCAATCACTAGGAGATGACACCCATGGACCAACTTAATGGTCCATTAAGTCCGTTAATGGGGGGGAGGGGAGAAAACTCCAATAGTACAAGCCCCACGAGGAAATAACCTGACAGGTCAGAATGGGGGACACTCCAAGTCAAGTGGCCTGGGGGCCTCAGCAACACCCCCCCCCCCCGTGCCAAAAAATGCAGGAAGGGAGGGAGGAAGGAGAGAACTCTTCTGGGTCAAAGCAGACGAAGGAGGCTTACGTGATTGCAAGGCAGGGATGTGGAATGGACCCCGCGTAGAAGAAAAAAGATGACTGAAAACGTATTTTTGGAACAATTGGGGAAATCTGGCTGTGTAAGAAGTGTTAAACGATGTGACTGGAGTCCGTTTTTTATGAGGGGATGTGATAACAGTACTGATGCCTGGGAAGAGGAGGCCTCTGCTCTGCAGAGACGGGGGCCAAAGCCTCTAGAAGCAACGTGTCAGGATATCGGCAACTCGCTGCCGCGTGTGTATGTGCCCCTCAAAGGGACAAGCCACGGTCATGGAATGTGAGGGAGGCATAGCTGGGGGAGACGCAAGTTTTTCAGCTTGGCTGCGGGTATAAACATTCTCAAAGGTAAAAAAAAAAAAAAAAGAAAAAGAAAACAGGCTCAGGGAGGCAGAGAGAATAAATGCCCCAAAGTCTCCTGGTGCAGGGGGGCCCGTGGGCCTCGCAACAGACCCGGACAGGCAAACAGAGGCTCCTCTGCATCTGCTTAGCTTAGCTCGGGCGGGAAGGCCATCATTTCTTTTGCAACGGACGGGTACGTCTACTCATTTTATTTAGACATAATGGGGGCAAAATGGTTTGGCTCCTCCACACAGCTAACCACGTTGAGGGAACAGCAGGATGCCCGGGCCTAGCACACGCTGCTGTCTGTCTGCCGAGTGTGTCCCACCCCTCGGTGACTGCGGGAAGGCTACCGAGCACCCCCGCAGGTACACGTGCAAGGCACAAGCTTGCGTTTGCCCTCTGCGTCCGTGCCCGTGGGTATGCTGGCCTCAGACCCCAAGTCCCCAGGTCGGGGAGGAGCTGGGGGTGGGGGGACAGCATCTGTCCACGTCCCTGCTTGGTCCCCAGTAGGCACCGTGGCCAAATGAACATTTGACACTGTGATAGAGGCTGATGGCGACTATGCGAAACCATCACGTGCCTGACAGGAAAGCAGTCCACCCCCGGCACCCCCAAATCTTGGAGAGCTGGGTCGCCGCTGCTGATGGAATTTGGCTTTGTCTGTCTGGCCTGTTACCCTTAGATCCTCCTCCTGGAGCTGCTCCATGTACTCAAGCATCTGCTCCTTCTCCTGCTCCCGCTGCTCGGCAAGCAGCGACCGCTCCTCCTGGTTCTTTTCCATCTGCTCCACAATGTGCCGTCTTCCTCTAGGACGAACAGGAGCGCAGAGACTTAGACACCCACGTCCGTGTGCCTCTGCCCCCACCTCCACCCAAATAACCCCCAAGATGGAGGCGTCCCGGGGACAAAGTTGACCAGCGCCCCGCAAACAGCGCTCCCCTTCGTGAGCCCAAAGTCCTTCTCGAGGGGCGTGAGGGGGCCGTCCTCTCTCTCTTCCAAGCGCCCCCCCTTGAAATTTCCCTTCTTCATTCATTTGCCCAGGAGTGCGCCCCACACATGCGCTGCCCCTCTGCCTTGCCGTGTGTAAAGAGCTTCCGACATCCCACGACCTCCCAAGCCCTCCTGGAACAGTCACGGGGACCTAACGTCCTCTGCCAGCTTCACGGGGTTGGAAAGCCCAGGGGCGTCGGCTGGCGCCGTGTCCCGCGTCCCACCCCCACTTCCTCGCCGTGTGGCTCAGGCCCTGTCCCGCCTGCCACGGCTCCCGCAGCGCGGGTGCACGGGCTGGCACCGAGCAGGCCTCTCGGCTCAGCGATGCCCCAGCTCAACAGTAAAGAGCAGAGAACCGGAGTCTACAATCAGCGATGCTGGTGACTCCCCGTGTGTGGTCAGGATGACTGTAAACTTAGAAGCATCCAGACCCCATGATGGATGAGTAAAGGCTGCGGGAATGAGAGAAGGCACGGGTCAGGGCGAGATCGAGAGGGGAGTCCCGTCCAGGTGGAGCCCTTGAATGGCTTCCTGACTCCAGATGAAATACTCGGGAGGAATGAGCAAAGGAGTCCGGGAGCAGGGCTGGGGCTCCGTGTAAGGACCAGCTCAGAGCCTTCAGGCGGCCTAACGAGGCAGAGATTTTTCTTTAATTGGAGCTGTTTATGCAGAAGATGAAGAGTCACTTAGCCATTAAATTCACATTTACAGGGAGCCGACCGCGGCCTGCCGGGAGCCTCCTGGAGGTGCAGAGATGACTGGCTCGGGGCGGCGGCATTGGAGGGGGACAGCGTAACACACACTAAGCAGTGGGTGTTCGGGCTCCAGGACACTGTGATTCGGTAATTCACCTGCTCCGGTAAATTTACTTGTCCTTTTCCGCAAAAGGACGGGGACTGACTTTATCACTCTAACACGTGTGAAGCACCTGCCGCGGGCCGACCGCAGTGGGGGTGCGGGAGCTGCAGGAGGGCAGGAGGGAGGACAGGCCTGTGTCCTCCGGGGAGGGCCAGGGAGCCACCGACCATCCTGCCAGAGGCCAAGCCCCGCGTGGCGGGTGCAGATGGGAGCCACCAACCTGCCGTTTTCCAGGGGAGGTGACAGCAAAGCCACAGGCTAAAAGAAGAGAAAGCATCTTCCAGGGGGCAAAGGAAAGAGGAGAATATTCAAAGCAGAAGGAACAACAAAAGCGCAGTCTGGGTGCTGGGGGCCCCCGGGGGTGGGGGGGCGCCAAGGGGAGGGCGGGGAGGGGGGACGCGGCTGGACTGTGAAGCACCCGTGAACATGCAGGGAGCAGCCTCGCGATCGTGAGGCCCTGCGGTTCTCCGGGTGACGTCTCCGTGAGGCCGCCTGGCCCTGGGGACCCGTGGGAATGACCGCAGGGAGACGCCAAAACCAGCTCCTTACCGGATTCTTTCCTCCCTCCTCTTCCTGTCCAGGTCCTCCTGCCTTTGAACCGATTTCTGTCGCTCCACCTCCATCATCTGATCCAGCCGCTTCTCCTCCGCATCCAGTTCTCTTTGAATCAGCTGCTTCTCCAGGATTTGGGCATCCCGGATGGCGTGGCACTTGGCGTTGAGGATGATCTGGCGGGGGGGGGGGGGGGACACGGTGGCACCAGCTGTAGGCACGAGGGTTGGGAGGGATGCACCATGGGGCGTGGGAGTTGGGGAGAGCAGGGTACCACACACGCACGGTCACACGTAGGCCGCGCTAACTCCTCCTGGGCTCCCACCACACGCCGCTCTGTGCAAGGAGAAGCCACAGTAGCCCCTCTCGGGGTACCGGGTCTTCGTGTTTGGGAGTCATGGGTCACTCTTGGAGAATGCGAGGGAAGCCCCGGGCTCCATCCTCAGGATGCACCTACATACATACACATGGAATTTCCAGAAAACTTGAGAGGTTCAAGGTCCCCCTTAGGGACCCACGGGCCCCAAGATTAGACCCTGCGTTCTACTCCTCAGGGAGACTAAAGCATTCTCGCACAGGCCACGCCACTAGATTTTTAGGCTGGAAGAGCCGACGTGACACACCAGGGGACGGCCAGCCCCGAGCAAGCTCTGGAAAGCAAAAGGAGGCACAGGCCGCATCTGCCTGGGAGACAAGGTGGGGGTCAGCAGGGTTCACTTGCTTGGGAAGGGAACCACAAGCAAATGAGAAACAAACCGGGCCCCCGACTAGACCTCAGGCTCTGGGCTACGGGAAGCGCCTTGAAGGGGCATCCGGGCGGCCGCGACTGAGCCACCAGGACAGAAGGGCAGGCAGGGCCACACTGCCGTCACCCTGTGCGGTGGCCTCACCGCTCTCCTTGGACACGGGAAGTGAGGCCCAGGGAGGGTGAGTAACGGCCAGGCGGCGAGGCCAGTCCCCAGTCCCCCCGGGACCTCAGCCCCTCACCTGCACCCCCCCTGAGGGCATCCTGCCCCTAGGACGTGGGGGGCGAGGCCGAGCACCGAGGAGGGAGCCCCAAGGGCACCTTGCTCAGGTCCTTGAGCTCCTCCTCCTGCTCCAGGCGCAGGCTGTTGGCCCTCTGCAGGAGGCTCTGGGCCCTCTCCCTGGCCACCTCCTCCAGGTCACTGAGCTTCTTGTTGTTCCTCCACACCATTTCCTTCTGCTTCATGACCTTCTTGCGGGCGGTCACCGCATCCTAGGGGACAGTGTCCTGGGTGCTGCCGGGCCACCAAGGCCACCCGCTGCGACCCCAATGTGCCTTCACCCACCAGCTGGGAGAACCAGAGTTTCTTGGCCGGCTCCCTGCTGCTCCCACGCCCCCCTGTGCCATGTCTGGTGTCCACACAGGCCTAGACACACACCACCCTCCCAGAGCTCCCCTCCCCCTGCGGAACCAGGACGGGCGGGCAGCTACCACAATGGCCTCCTTCTCCTTCCTTAAGGCCTGCTCCCGGGCCTCGTGCTCTTCCCTGGTCAGGACGTGGGACGCCCATTTGATGCGTGCAAACTCCTCGGGGCTCATGATGAGGGACTCCCCGGAGGGATCCTTGGTGGGCACGCTGCGGGGGGATGCACCATCAGTGGGGAGCAGCGGGGAAGCCCTCGGCCCTGCACTGTAGCAGGGGCTCTGCCCTCCTCCCCCCTTCACCAAGGCCAGCGCCCCACAGTGCCACCCTGCCGGCAGGAAGACGCCACCCACGGCACCGCAGGCCCACCCAGGAGGAGGGGCCCTGGCCAAGGGACCGGCCACACAGAGACATCCTAAAGGCTTCTGCTGATGGGTCCAGTGCGGAGGTCGCCTTCCCTGTGCCACCATCAGAAACCCTGCCTCATGGGCACACGTGCCAATCCCCCCAGCCACGTGGAGAGCCCGCTCCTCAGAGGCCCCCCACCCTGCTCTCACGGCCTGTGTGCAGGACACCCCCCATGCAGACTCTGCCGGCCACCCAGCCCCGGCGCCCTGCTGCGCCCAGAGGGAGAGCCCAAACCAGCGTGGCAAACGGCACTTTACAAAGTGGGGGACCCCTGGGTGGCTCCGTGCTTGAGCATCTGCCTCTGGCTAGAGGCCCGGGATCAAGTCCTACATTGGGTTCCCCACAAGGAGCCTGCTTCTCCCTCTGCCTGTGTCTCTGCCTCTCTCTGTGGCTCTCATGAATAAATAAATAAATAAAATATTTTAAAAAATAAATAAATAAGAGCTTATTCCTCAAGGATGACATAAAGAGGGCAAGGGGGACGCCAGACAAGGTTGAGACAGATGCTGTGAGAAACCTAAGCATCGCTGTCCTGTCCGGCCGGCCCGGAGAGAAGCTTTGAACCCTAAATATTAATTAAAATCTCTGATCAACAACAGTCAGAGGCATGGCTGCGGACCTCTCCTCCGAGCCGCCCAGCGCATTCAACAAACCAAGAGCTAATTATACTGATTACAAACAACTGGCAGGCACCGAGGATGGAGGCAGGAGCAGCAGGGGCTGGAATCACGCTGCTTCTGGGTGAGGCCGTTTAACAGGGACATGGCAGCCAGACGCAGATGGTCTGAGGCAGGAAGTGAAACCTCATCTCATAAAACGCGTGTGTGCGTGCGTGTGTGTGCGTGTGTGCATGTGTTGTGGGGGTGGGGGCTGGGCCATCCGGGAGGAGGCCTGAGTGAGTGGACCCAGGGCTGGGCCTGGGGGCCTGGGAGCCTGGGAGCCAGAGCGACCAGGACTCACCTGCTTGAGACAGCAGGACTAGCCACCCCCCAAAGGAATCCACCCTTCCTCCCTGCCCTCTTTCTTCACTTCCCTCTGTCCTCCCTTCCTTCCTTCCTTCCTCCCTTCCCCCCTTCCCTTCTTCCCTTCCTCCCTCCCTTCCTCCCTTCCTTCCTCCCTCCCTTCCCCCTTTTCCCTTCCCTCTTTCCTTCCTTTCTCCCTTCCTTCCTCCCTCCCTTCCTCCCTCCCTCCCTTCTTCCCTTCCTCCCTCCCTTCCTCCCTCCCTTCCTCCCTTCCCTCCTTCCTCCCCTCCCTCCTTCCTTCCCCCCACAAGTGGCTGTGGGACACAGCCAGCCAGGCCGGTTGCTGCTGGGGCTAAGTGGACCGTGCTCCTGGAGCTGCGTCCCTGCCACACTGCCCCAGCCCGATGACACAGACATCAGAGGGTCCAGAGCTGGGAGGACAGTTCCCGCTGCTGAGCTAACCCTAACCCATGGTGCAAGGGGGCAGCTCCAGCCAGGAAGCTGAGCTGCGTCAATCCCAAAGGAACCCAAGAGCCCAGGAATTTCCTCCTGTGGCCTGAGAGTGCCTATTAGCATCCGGTCCGCTTCCCTTACTGCAGATTCTTGCTGCAGCCAGGAGTTGGCTCATCTGGACCATTGCCCTTCACCAGGAGCACGAAGGACGGCTCAGAGAGGACTACTAAGCAGGGCCCCTCTGGCAGTGTGGGGGGCTCCCTTGCAGCCCCAACTCGGGAAACAGGAAGAAGTCGAGGATCCAAGAACGGAGACAAGAGGGGCAGAAACAGGAGAGGCCAAGACAGCGAGGAAGGAGAGTGAGGACGCGAACAGCAGTGATGAAGAGGATGGAAGCGGGGCCAAAGTGCAGGCAGGAACGCAAGGCCAGGGTGCTGCACCTGGGCACTCACATGAGCTCCCGGACCAGGTCCCGGGTGATGAGCTGGATGGTCTCCGGCTTGTGCTCCAAGCCCAGGGCAGTGAGACTCTTCCGAATGGCATGCTTATCTCGGAGGAGCACGATGGGACTGTCACTCTGGGCCAGAGGCTGCAGGGTCAGGAAGGACAGCTTAGAAGCTGGTCAATCCCCACTTCTTCAAGGGTAGCCCCCTCTTCCCTCCACCCTTCCAGGGAGGGGCACAGAAGGCTGGCCGGGGCCCAGGCGGCGGGACTGCCGAGAGTTGCCAGGGCACAGAGAAAGCCACGCCGTGCTCTGCCCTTGAACGCGGCTGCATGAGTTCAACAGAGACCAGCTCCTCTAGAAACAAGGCTCCTCCGTGCCTTCTGCAAATACCATGGATGGATGGATAGACGGATGGATGGAAGGAAGGATGGATGGATAGATGGATGGATGGAAGGATGGATGGACAGATGGATGGATGGATGGATAGATGGACGGATGGATGCACAGATGGACAAAAGGACAGAGGGATGGACAGATGGATGGATGGATGGATGGATGGATGGATGGATGGATGGACGGACAGATGGATGGTTGGACGGATAGATGGATGGGTGGATGGGGAAGGCTAGTGTGTGTCCATTCCTGACCTAAAACCATCAGGAATGAACATCTGGGGTCTCTGGGGTCTCCTCTTTCCATGTCTTAGGAAGGAATAAATCATGATCTCCCTTGGGCCACACCGCGGTGTCAGATAATACAATTTCTTACAGACTCATCCAATCTGCGATATTCAGAATTTTTAATCCTTCCTTATGATTAACTTACTTTGGTCCACCCCCCGAACCCCCCCCAAAATCATACAGAGGAGGTTAGAGACCTGCCTTTACATGGAAGGTGGTAAGGAAGTCCTGGAGTCAGAGCTAGCTGGCATGCATATTAAATGCACGATTTTTTTTCCCAAAAATGTTCCAACCGTGAAGTAGTCAAATAATAAGAAAATGAAACCACTTGTTTCAGGAAAACATTGAACACAGGAGAGAATATGATTTGCCGTGGACACAGCGACCGTGACCCCGGGTGGAAGCAGGGGGAGGCCTTGGCAGCGGACACCTCTTGGTCCAGAGCTCACTCGGCTCTACGGTCCCCAGCGTGCTGCTGCCACCTGGCGTCCATCTGCTTCCAGGGGGGCGCGACTCAGGCGTGACACAGGCCACTTCTGCCCCCTGCTGCCGGCTCAGAGACTCCAGATGCCCCCCCACCCCAGCAATAGGGCCAAAGACTCGGGCAGGAACGGGGGTGTCTCCGCCTGCCCCTGGGGCTGGAGACCTCGACCACCTCCCGACCTTCAGACACCCCACGGGCCCAAACAAAACCTGTCCGTAAGTGACAGTGCGTTCCCTTGGTTCCTTCCCTATGGGTAGGAAACCTGCAGCAGATGGGGTCACCGGATGGAGAAAGGAGCCGTCTTGAACCCTCTGGGAAGTCCTGTTTGTTTGTTAAAGATTTATTTATTTATGAGAAAGAGAAGGGCGAGTGGAGTGAGGGTCGAGGCAGAGGGAGAGGGAGACAGGATCCCCAACAGACCCCTCAGGGTGGAGCTAGAGGAGGGAGGAGGTGGGCTCGATCTCACAACCCTGAGATCACACCGGAGCCCGAACCAGGAGTCGGACGCTCAGCCGACCGAGCACCCCGGCACCCCTGGAAAGTCCTCTTGGGCTTAGGGCGAGGACAGGGAGGAGCACACACGTCCGCTCGGCTCCTGCCGCCTGCCTGCCTCAGAGGGGTGCACCCAGCGCTCCCACAGCTCCTGGTGTGTTTCCCGTCCCCGCCTTTGTCCCTCTGTCTATCACTGTGCTCTCTCCACATCCCCTTCCCGTTCTGTCCTTGTCTCCCTGCCTTCTGCACTTGCCATGTGATAGAACATTCCGGGGCTTGCTCTAGCTAGCCCCCTTCTCTGCCTGGAATATGCTGTCGGCCTCCCAGTGGGGACGACACTGCCCGTGAAGACCTGCTGGGGGGTTCCCAAGGCCAACGCACCCCGGAGGACCCGTGGTTTGCTCCTATGCTGCGCTTGGACGGAGGGTCGTCCGCGAGCTCAGTTGGCGGCCCTCAAACGTCTTCATCCTGGGGCACCCACTGGGCAGCCATCTGCCCCCTGCAGCAGGGCCCCCCTCGATGCTACCACAGATTTTAAATGAAGGTTGCAGGGGTGGAGAGAGCCAGGCGCCCCTGTTCACCTGGGCCCCACTGGGTGGGTCCAGCTGCTCGGTCTCCCTTGGAGAGCCACCCGGGAGAGGGGATGGCCTGCCCTGTGCTAGCGTCACTCTGAGTGACACCAGCCTGGGCCACTGCCTTCAGGGCCCGGCTCTCGGGGGGAGGGGGGGCTGGCGAGCGTTACCTTGGCACCTCCAAAGAGGCTCTCATCCACCTCAGAACTCACGGCTTTGGTCCGATAGCGAGTCCGGTTCCTCGACCTGTTGGAAGTGGTGGAGGAGGAGCTCAGGACGCCCGTGGTGCTTAGCGGCTGCAGGGAGAGGCAGAAAGTTCGGGCCATCAGCACCGAGTTGTCTTCTAGGCCCTGGGCAAGTGCACACCGTCCAGCCCGTGCTGGGGAGAAGCGGGTGGGCGTGTGGGATGGCCACAGAGGGAAAGCGCGGTAACCCTGCAACGTAGGAGACGCGCCGCAGACGCAGGGGGTCCTCCAGGTCGGAGCCAGCACACTAGCTCAGGGAGGAGGAGCATCTCCTCGTCCCTGCGCTGAAGGAGGCCAGGCCATCATGCACGGGACAGAGGGAGGCGATGGCAAGAGGATGACGCCTTGTCCTCCAGGTCCCAGTTTCCCACCACGACGCTCTCTTGTGAGGCCATCGGCGCTGCCTCCCCAGCAAGGGAGCATCCTCTGCACCCCAGGCCAATCAGCCTCAGCTCTGAGCCGCCTTTCATGACCAACACGACGACCTGACCTCCTCCATGTCTCCACAAGCTCTCAAGGTTACCGCAGGGACCAGAGGACACCGGGGATGGAAAACCACCTTCCCGCTGCTTGACACACGGCGGGCGCCCAGTAAAGGTCGGTGGGTGGAGGGTGAATGATGGCCCCCGCTATCAGAAAGCTGCTTCACGGGGTCCACTGTGAGCCTTCCACTCCTGGGACCCCTAAAGCAGGCGCCCAACAGCTTTTAACCAATCAGTGTCTTCCTATATCTGGAATATTCCTCACCTAAGGAGTTGACGTAAGGCCCAAGGCTGGCTACACACGCTAGGAACAGCAGCCACGCGCCTTCTGAGCCCGGGCAAAGGGCTTCGGCTTCACCATCAGAGGCCCTGAGCCGGAGGCCGAGAGGCAGCGGTGCCAGCCATACCCAGCGTCTGGGGCTGTGCTGATAAGGCCACCGCACCCCACAGAACTGCCAGCGCTGGGCCTGCAGTGGTGCATCAGGGGTCCCTGCCAGGCCAGGTCTGCCTTGTGGTTTTGGCTCCGGTTGCAGCTGCAGGGCTTCTGAGCACAGTTTCCCAGCCGGGGGGCTCTCCACAATCCCCTAGAGACCTGTCCCCCTCCCCCGTCCTTAAATTACAGTTCCAGCTCCATCACCTGCAACTGAGCACACCGGAACCACCTCCGTTCCCCAAACCCAGGTCAGCCCCGAGACAAGGCTGTCTCCAGGACATGGCTCCTGCAAGGACTTCGGAGCAGCTCCAGGTTTACTCTAAAGCTGATCCAAATCTCCCTCAGGGGAGCCAATCTGCCCCACAGGTTCTCTAAGCTGGGATATCTCGGCAGCGTGAGCTACACACTTGGGGTCTCCCAAGCCTGGGAATCAGCAGCTGCCAAGGGAACAGGGGAGAGAGAGATGGACCCGGTCGCTTCAGGTCACTAACCCCTGGATGCTATGTTCTGCTTTGTTTTGTTAAGATTTTGTTTATTTATTCATGAGACACAGAGAGAGAGAGAAGCAGGCAAAGGGAGAAGTAGGCTCCACGTGGGGAGCCCGACACGGGACTGGATCTCAGGACCCCGGGGTCACGCCCTGGGCCCAAGGCAGGTGCTCAACCATGAACCCCCCGGGTGTCTCTGGGCGGCGTGTTCTGAAAGCTCTCTGGGATCTGCCCTGCCCGACCAGATGCCCCGGCACCTGTTGCACCTGCACCAGGCTTTCCCACCAAATCAGGAGATTATCCCCAGGTGAGCGCTGCTGTGTGTGCGGTTCCCCTCACTCCTGGCCCCGCCAGCAAGAGGCTTACAGTGGGAGCCTCCCCGTAGGGCCTCGGGCAGCCCCAATACAGCCGAGCAGGAAAGCTGGGGTTTATTAAAAGGTAAATATAGCAGCCCCGAGGACGCCTAATAACAGGTTCTGAAGGCTGTTCTGTAGTTACTGGTGAGCAACTGCTCCCCTTTCCACCAAAAATAGAATAAGACAAAATGAATAGAACCTTCCGCAGGTGGGACTGAGGGAAAGCATCGGGAGGGAAAAGGCGGAAGACCCTGGATCAGCAGGCAGGTGTGAGTTCTGCAGGGAAGGATGCGCACAGCTGTGATGCCCGCACACAGTGGGAGCTCAGCGTGCATTTGCTGAAGAATGAATGAGAGAAACCAAGTGAGAGGGCCCCTCGAGGGCCTCGGGCCACTTCCCCGAAGGAGCCCGACTCCAGGCCACTCCCCAACTCCACATTTTCCAAATCACTGTGGCAAATAACACAGCAGACGGCTTTGGGATACAGATGGGAAGGATTATTATGGTTGTGCATGTGTTCTCCTGCTTCTTTCCAAGCACTCCTGCCGCTTTTCCCTTCGCTCAGGTGTCCACTGGGCCCACGGGCTCCTGCAGGGCTGAGACCCAGTCACCTCTCTCCTGCACCCTCGTACCCAGGTCCAGGAGATACTGTACTGCCTGAGCCTAGATACTGTACTGCCTGAGCCTAGAAGTCAGAACAGAGGAAGGAAAAGAGATGACCACAGAGAAGTGGCCACCGGGCAGGGCAGAGGGAAGCACCGAGCTCTCTAGGGTTGGGTGGCTGAGAAGCCTTGCTGGGGGAAATGCTGACTCTGAAGCCACAAGCCACGCACCGTGGCTAGCAGGGCCGCTCTTGCCAAGAGTAACTATGGGGATTAGGGAGGTCACTGTGTAAAAGCACTAGAAAAAATGAAGAACCAAGCAGAAATGGAAAGTTAAATCCCTCTAGGCCAGAGACGGTAGCCAAACGCTCCTTTCAGGAAGTGAAGGGCCGGTTTTACTTCTGGCGTGTGACCCAATAAACATGCCCACCAGGGTGGGCAGCGCCTGGCCACCAGCCTGCCTAGTCCCACTGGGGAAGATGAGGACGGGAGATGGATAAAGATGCCAGCCCGGCTTTGATATTTTCATCTTGCTGACCTAGCTGACTCCCTCTCTTCAAATACCATCCCACCCCAGGACCGCAGGAATTTGGCCACTGCTAGGAATTTGGGGAGAGACTCCCCGTGCCGGTGCCGAAAGATCAGCTGGTCAAGGGGATGAGTTTCACTCTGTCATCGATAGAGGACAATCTCCATAATACCCTAAGTTTTGAAGAAAGCAGATTAGAAGAAACAGGTAAGTGCTCCTACGAAAAAGTTTGTTTGGAGGGTACACACCCCAAGTGTCTATTAAATGAATGTCTGCCAAAAAAAAAGGTTGAACAGAAATGCGGGGTGAGCATTATTATCTTAAGATGGTTCCCCTAGTGAATAATTTCCTGCAGTTGAGTAGGTAATTATTCATGTAGGTAACACACTGTATTTATTTGAAAACAAAACTGGGCCGCGGGCCTGCTGCCTGACTCTGGACAAGGAAGAGGGCAGCACTTACACACCGCAGCTCTGGGCGCCCCGGATCCAGTGCGTGCAGCTCAAATCCAGCGAGACCGAGCTGCCACTGGGTCGGCACAGACAGCGACGGACTTTCCCTGGCGTGACCGTAACACCTGTCCACTGAACAAAGAAGACCTTTCCCGTCCTTTCCTGGACGTCCTCTCCCCGCTGCGATCCAGTTCCCTTTTTGCATAGACGGTCACCGCGGGCTGGCAAATTCAGGCCTCCAGCTCCTTCCCTGTCTGTGGACTTTGGTTGCCAAGAAGGTGGGGATGCCCGTGCACCAGGCACCTGCCTTCTACCGCGTGATCCACTCAGGGCACACTCCTTTCCTCAAATGGGAGACAAGGTTGGCCATGAGGGGCCGCCATCCAGAGGTGGCTTCCTAGTGAGCGCCCACCCCTCCTTCTGGAGGACCGTGTTATTCAGTGTTTTTGTAAGAGTCCTGGAAATCTGCTTCACCCTGAGCCCCTGACTCCCCACCGCCACCAGCACCTCCCCCCACTCCTCCAAACACTCTTAAAAGCTAGTGAGCAGCAACACACACACACACACACACACACACACACACGCATCCTGCCAAAGGGCCAAGATCTCTAACTTGGCCTACTGGCCTCTCAAAGGTGCCCGCAGGCCCAGTCCTGTCCAAGGGCTCTCAGGGGGCCTCGGTCAGCAGGCCGACCCCTGCCCCAAGTGGACCTTCCACGGGGAATCCCATCTGAGTACCCTCAAGCCCACAAGCCTAGCCTAAGTGCAATTCACTGATTAATATGCAATTCGAAAGAGCACCTGGGTGGCTCAGTCAATTGGGCATCTGCCTTCAGCTCAGCTCCTCCTAGGGTCCTGGGATTGAGTCCAGCATCGGTGGGCTCCCCATTCTGAGGGGAGTCTGCTTCTCCCTCTGTTCCTCACCCCACTCGTGCTCTCTCGCTCTCAAATAAATAAATACAATATTTTTAAAAAATAATCTGCACTGGAAAATATGAATCTTTAAACAGGAGAGAAAGGAACTAACAGTTACCATGTGTCCTTAGATGCCAGCTGTGATGCCAGCTGTGACGCCAAGCACGATGCTAGGCCCCCACAGACAGACAGCCTGACTTACACGAAGCACTGCGGAGAGCCCGGATTAACTGTGCACCATTAAATGGAGCAGTGAAAGGGGATCCCAACTGCAAGAGCGTAGGGAGTCCTCGGGAATTGGGAGCTGCTCTTTGTTGGGGACTTGTGTCATGATTAACAAAGCTCTCCTGAAATCCCTGCTCAGGAGGATTCTGAACCCCTAGGAATGCAGCATGACCCATGGGCACGCGACGTGTCCACAGAACAGTCAAGGCACCGCCTTGGCCCTCTGGTGTGCCCTGGAAAATCTAAAGTTACTTCCAACACCCCAAGGCTCCAAGGCCTACCCTGGGTCCCTCCCTTATGCCTCAGGGGCCATCGCGGTCCTCCCTGGGACCCAGACACTTCACAGCTCCTCCCAGGCCGGGGCGCTTGTCGAGGACCCTCGCCACTGCACCGTGCTTCCCACCCCGGGGACCCCAGGCCCGCAGGAGCGGAGCAGACCCAATGCCTCCTCCTCCCCGCAGTCTTTCAAACCTGGTACCGACCTGCCCATTCATTCACTCACAAGGACTTGAGTACCTCCTGAGCGAGCCAAGGCCCGCCAACAGAGGAGCGCTAGGTGACCCCTGCACTGGCGCTGGCTGCCGCACCGGGCAGGTCCTAGAACCCCGCGTGGGGCCTCCCCACCAGCTGCTGTCCCGCATCCCAGTAGCCCCAGCCCTGGGGGCCCCCGCCCGACGGACGGGAAGAGACGGTCCCGCTCCCGCGACCCCACGTTCTCAGGCCCTACAGACCGCACCCCGAGTCCTCCCGTGGACCCTCCTCGGGACTTCCCTTGCTCCTCCTAGGCGTGTCCTCCTCGCTCCGGGGCCTCGCTGACCCCAGGCGCGGACCCGCCTCTCCCTCCCCAGCAGCTCAGAGCACTAGCCCAGATCCGTTCCCGACTCGTCCCAGGACCTCACCATCTCCGCGCCTCGCCGCCTCTGCAGCCCCCAAGCCGCCCAGGCGCTGGATGTTGATGTGTTACCATAGCAACGACAGCGCGCCGGGCCCGGCCCCGCCCCCCGCCCTGGCCCCGCCCCCGGGTCCCTCGGACGCACCAGGCCCCGCCCCCCGCCCTGGCCCCGCCCCGGGTCCCTCGGGCGCACCAGGCCCCGCCCCCCGCCCTGGCCCCGCCCCGGGTCCCTCGGGCGCACCCGGCCCCGCCCCCAGCCCCGGCCCCGCCCCCGGGTCCCTCGGAAGCTCCCGGCGCCCTGCGATTTCGGGGACCCCAGCCCCTTCCCCGAGTGCTAAGCGCGGCGCCCACGCGCCTGCCTCTCCGCTCGGGCTCCGGCTGGACCGTAGGGTCGGAACCCGAACCCTCAGGGGCCTGGCACCCGGGATATCTAACTGCCCTGCCCTCCTGCAAGAGCCAGGCCGGGGGACAGCCCCCCACCCCCACCCCCACCTCCGGGTACCATGGTTACTGTTGCCCAGCGCCAGGAGGTGCCAGCCAACCCTGGGTCGGATGAAACAGGTTTCACAGCAGGCGGGAGTCTGGTTAGACCGCAGAAAGAACTTCCTGCCTTGAGAACCTGTGTGCAGTTTCAGGAGCAGTTCCTCAGACCTCCAGCTCAGTCACGTGAGAATTAATTAAAAATAAAATGTAGGGGGACGCCCGGGTGGCTCAACGGTTGAGCCTCTGCCTTCAGCCCAGGGCGTGACCATGGGGTCCTGGGATCCAGTCCTGCGTCGGGCTCCTCTTGGGGAGCCTGCTTCTCCCTCTGCCTGTGTCTCTGCCTCTCTTTCTCTCTCTCTCATGAATAAATAAATAAAATATTTAAAATAAAGTAAAATAAAATAAAATAAAATGTAAGCCATAAATAAATAAATAAATAAATAAATAAATAAATAAATAAATAAATATAAAATGTAAGCCCTATAGACTGCCTGAATGGAAATCTACGGAACTGGCTTTAGGAAATCGGCCTTTTTAAAAGAGGAGCAGCCCCTCAGCAAAAAAAAAAAAAAAAAAAAAAGGAAATCGGCCTTTCAACACTTCCCAATTTGGATGGACTGTTCTGGAAGAGTTCTTAGGAGTTTTATGATTTTCTTCCCAAGTTGGTTTCTTCCAAACTTCTTCCCTCCCATCCTACAGGGACGCAGTTGAACTGACCCCTGCAGCCTGCGGGCCCCAAGCCTCACAAAGCCTCTGCACCCGCCAGGGACAGCCCCACCCCCAGCCCTGAGCAGCTGACCTCCCGTGAAAGGCAGTGGTGACTCTGTGACCCTGTGAACTGCTCTGCAAGCGCTGGCCTCGCCCAGGCCGTGTCTCTGAAGCTCCCGCAACTCACTCTTGTGCTTCAAAGCTGCTGGCAACGGGAGGCAGGCCGGGAGCCTCTGCAGAGCTGGGGCACCGAGGCCGTTCGCAGCCCCAGGGGAGTGGAGGAAGGGACCCGGGGTCACCTCCAGTTGTTCTTAAAAGGCCTTACTCCAGCAGACCTCGCATTCCTTCTCTGGATTTCCCAGCCTGATCTCCTCTGGGATCCTCAGAAGAACCCGGGGCAGCGCGGGGATGGGGAGGCCACAGTGAGGCCACAGTGTAGGAGGTGGGGTCAGAGGGGGAGGCCACCCGGCAGGCAGGCCCGAAGGGGGGAGCACCACCCTCTGGGCTTGGGAGTGTTCCTGGCACCCTTCCCCTCCCAGCCGCTTCCCAGCAGCGCCCAGAGGAGGGACCACTGGAGTGCAGCCTGCTGGCTGGGAGGCTTCCCCAGTGCTCCACAGAATCCTCACAGCACATCCCTGTGGGGTAGTTATCTCCACCACCAAGGAGGACACTGAGGCCAAGAGAGATCACTGTCCAAACTCCAGGCCGGTGCTCTTCTCTCAACCCACGCCGCGCGGCCTGTCTGAAGGAAAGGTGTAAAGTGCAGGCAGGAAGGATGGGGTGACAGTGTCACGGAATGTCCTGCCAGGCCTTGTTGGAATTCACCTCCAAGCTAGCTAGCTAGCCAGGCTTAAGTTTCTCGCCTTGCGGGAGCCCTTTGCAAGGCTTTCATGGGGCTCTGCTGCGAGTCCGCTGGGCCCTGCGTTTTGTAGATTTGCAAAAGTAAGCTGAGTTAGGGATCCATTTATCGGGGATTCCGCACAACCCATTTGTGTGGCTCTCCATCACTTGTCTGCTGTGCTGCTGCAGGCCTGGCTGCCTGAACCGCTCCCCCCCACCCGTCTGCCCTGCCACCCCTCCCCATGTCAGGACAGGAAAGTGCTTGCCATAGTCTCTGTGGGAATATGTGCTGTGGTGCCCAACACCAAAAGGATTTGCAAAGTGAAAGAAAAACAAGGCTTGAAATATTTTGAAAAGCCAGAAGCCGGCCTGTGAAAATAATTCTAACCCTCCCATTGTATGAAATTGTAAGTGGAGATTCAGTTCTTATCACTGCCTGGCCAAAACGGAAGTCCTCTCTGGCCAGGAAGAGACCTACTAATGCGCCATATATAATTATAAACACATTATACATCTCACCAGAGAGAAAGCTGCCTCCAGAGGCCCTAAACTTATTAACTACTTCTGTTTTTTCAACAATGATTCGGTTTTTCCTTCTGGCATTCTTCTCATAGATCATTTCAAACACACATGCCCACTTGAACTTTTCTGATTATAATGAGACAGTCTTTCCATTTAAAAACTATTCAAGCCTCATGTATAAGTTTTCTACTGCTGCTGTAACAAATACCACAAATTCGGTTGCTTAAAACAGCATAAATTTATCATCTTATGGCTCTGGAGTTCTCACTGGCCTAAAACTAAGGTGTCAGCAGGACTGTGTTCCCTACCTAAAGGTCAATCCTTTATCCAATTTCTGTAGGCCACCGTATTCCTTGGCTCCTGGCCCCCTTCCTCCATACTTAACGCCAGGAACATGACACCTCTGAGCACTTTGCACGAGTCACATTTCCCTCTACTGGAGAAGTTTCTCTGATTTTAGGGACTCATATGATTATGTTGAGCCCACCAGGAGAATCTCCTCATCTCAGGATCCTTAATTTATTCATATCTGCAAAGTCCTTTTACCATATAATGTAAATATTTAAATATTTTGGGAATTAAGAGGTAGATATGTGGAGGAGAGGTGGTACATTACTCCGCCTACCACTCCTTCCTAGGTAACAATGGTCTGTAATGTATTTTCAAAGGCTTGGGGGAGAAAAAAAATGTATTCAAAGAGTTGATACAACTTGAACATGCCTTTCTAAGCTGCATCTTGGAACATCTCTTTGAAGATTTAAATAACACAAATGAGATTTAACAGATTTGGACATATATCAAGAATATATCCTCTTTGGGATGCCTGGCTGACTCCGTCAGAGCATGCAGCTCTTGACCTTGGGGTCATGAGTTTGAGCCCCACATTGGGCATAGAGTTTGCTTTAAAAAAATTGGGGGCAGCCCTGATGGCCCAGCGGTTTAGCACTGCCTGCAGCCTGGGGTGTGATCCTGGAGACCCTGGATGGAGTCCCAAGTCAAGCTCCCTGCATGGAACCTGCTTCTCCTTCTGCCTGTGTCTCTGCCTCTCTTTTTCTCTATGTCTGTCATGAATAAAAAAATAAAATCTTAAAAAAAAATAAAATTTTTAAAAAAATTTTTGGAAAGAGTACATTGTCTCCTTTCATCAGCTTTAAATGTATATGTTAAACAACAGAAAATGTACATTAAAATTAATGAGTTTATTCTGTACAGGAAAGGAAACGATCAACAAAATGAAAAGGCAACCTATTAAATGAGAGAAAATCTTTACCAATCATGTATCTGATAAGGGATTAATATCCAAAATATATAAAGAACTCCTACAACTCCATAGTAAAAAAATTAAAAATGGGCAGAGGTTCTGAGCAGACATTTTTCAAAGAAAGACATGCAAATGGCTAACAGGTACATGAAAAGGGGCTCACCATCACCCATCATCAGGAAATGCAAAGCAAAACCACAATGAGATACCACCTCACACCTGGTAGAATGGCTATTAGCAAAAAGACAAATGGTAACAAGTGTTGGCAAGGCTGTGGAGAAAAGGAAACCCTCATGCCCTGCTCATGGGAAATGTAAATTGGTGCAGCCACTGTGCAAACCAGTATGGAGGTTCCTCAAAAAAACTAAAAAAAGAATGGCCCTATGATCCATCAGTTCATTCCTGGGTGTTTATCCAAAGAAAACAAAAAACACTTAAGTCAAAAAGGTGTATTATGCACTCTGTCTTCCTTGCCGCGTTACATACACTAGGCAAGACATGAAAACAACCCAAGTGTCCAATGGAATGAATGAATACAGAAAATGTGTGGGGGGTGTGTGTGTGTGTGTGAGAGAGAGAGAGACAGAGACAGAGAGAGAGAGGGAGAGAGAGGGAGGGAGGGAGAGAGATACGATGGAATGCCAGTCAGCCATAAAAATAGAATGAAATCTTGCCATTGGTGATGACATGGACGCATCCCGATGCATCTTGAGAGGATTAGGCTAAAGTGAAGTAAGTCAGACTGGGAAAGACAAATGATACGGTCCCGCTGTCGGGGGAGGTCACCAAAGACTGGACCGCTGGTTGACCCATGAGCTGGACCCAGGCAATCAGAGGCTCCTCGGCGTCACCCTGTCCTTGAATGTGGGCTCCACTTGGCTTTGCCTCCCAGAGGCTGCCCCAAGGACACAGCCTGGAGGTAGTGACGTGGCACTGAGGGCATCTGGCCAGTGTATGCGAATAAACCCAGCTGGGGCTTCTATATGACCTTTTAAGACTTGGGGGGCAGGTGCAGGATCCACCACTCTGGCTCCCACGTGAGACAAGCCTCCTGTATAAGTCCCTTCGCTTATTAAACCTGCCACCTCCCAACCTGGAGGGGTCATATCTCTCTCTCTCTCTCTCTCTCTCTCTCTCGCTCTGGTCTCTCTCTGCCCTCCACATACGGGGCCACTTTGAGATTATACCCAGGAAACTCCCAAGAGGGTAATGAACCGGCCTTCGCTTACGTGTAGAATCTAAAATGACAAACAAATCCAAACTCCTAGATACAGAGAGCAGATTTGTGGCTGCCAAGGGTGGGGAGTCAGGGGTGGGGCAATGAGTGAAGATGGTCAAAAGGCACAAACTCCCAATCATAAAATAAATCCGTCTTGAGGATTAAAGTACAACAGGCTGACTGTGGTTAATAATACTGGAGGATATATTTGGAAGATGCGGAGAGAGTAGACCTTACCATCTCTCATCCTAAGAAAAAAAAATGTGTAACTGTGTGCGGTGACAGATGTTAACCAGGCTTCTCGTGGTGATCATTTCTCAGTGTAGACAAACACAGCGTCATTACACCTGAAACTAATATAATGTTGTGTGTCAATTACATCTCAGGAAAAGGACTTAATAGGTTTATGAAACAAAAGTGATAAAAATGAACTGTGAAATTGGTACAAATTATTATGAAATTGAAAAGTAAATTGTAACGAAAATGTTCAGATTCTATCAACAACGTAATTCAATAAGGGAAATAGACAAATTCTGAATAAATAGGCACTTGGATTGTTTCATAATCCAGTTAACAAGGAGGAGAAAACCATCTGAACGCGTTGGGGATATATTAGATTTCCTGTTGATTTGACATAAAATATCGACATTGATAGAGCTTGCGTAAGACTCATATTAGTACACTACACTCAGAACCCATGGCAGGTTGGCTAATGAGGGCCATCAAATCAAAGAACATTTAAGAGTAATTACTGAACAATGTCCTGAAATCCTTACAGCTCATGTGAGAAACTTAGCTCAGATTCTCCCAAATTTGACAATAAGAAACATTGATCTAATGTTGCCAAGAGCAAATCGCAAAATCAAAGAAACGCCCTAATGTATTAATAATAATAAAAGTGTCGATCAATCCATATCAGCAGAAAGAATGAATTATCGCTCTGTTCTGTCTGTATAAATAATATAAAATCGCTGTCATTGGGAGACAAAATAAACAGCCAGAAAAGGGAAGGGCGGAAGCGATTTTTGAGTTGTCCCAGCCAGTGAATTCACTTACTTCTTGTTACTCTTCCAGATGTTAGGATGTTTATAGTTTTTGCCAGGTTTTGAAACATTTCTCATTTGTCGTGATTCATTACCCTAAATCAATGTTTACTCTTGCCATGAATGTCGCATTAATAAGTTTGTCTTGCTTGTCTTCAGTGGGCCCCACAGAGCCTGTCCCACCCCTGATAAGTAGGGAGGCAGCCTTCCCCTTCTCAGCAAAACTTGCCTCCAAAGGGCGGCAGGCCAGGGCCGTATCTGGTGGGGGTCGGGGTGGGGTGCCCTCGCTGACCCCTCCCAGCCTCAGCCCCCTCCTCCCTGCTCCTCCCCACCACCGGCCTCTCCCACCTTCTCCCCTGCGCCCTGCCTGCCATCCTGGCCTTCCTGGGGCTGCCCTGCATCTGGAGCATCCGCTTCCTGCAGCCCCAGCCCCAGGCTCTCTCTCTTTCCTCCGTCCCAGCTGCCCAGCCAGCCCCAGGGGACAGCAGTCCAGGGGCGGGGAGGGCAGGGGCGGGGCGAGGCTGGAAAGCCAGAGGAAGAGCGCAGGTCCCGACTCCCTGCCCGACCCCAATTCCACCCCCAGGCTCCCTGACTCTTCCTACCACGTTGTCACTCCCAGAGGAGCCTCCAATTACACCCGCAGTCCCCCAGGCTCGGCTCTGTGCTGCCCCCCGCACCCCAGCCTCCCTATCCCCCTGCAGCCCCTTCTCAGCCGCTGGGCCTTGGAGCCCCCTGGGTGCCGGCCCCACCCTGCAGGCCTCCCCAGCTGCTCCCCACACTGGCTAAGGCCAGACAGATAAGAATTTTGACTCTGATGAATCAGCGCATTTAGATGGGAGGAGCCTGGGAGATAAGACCCAGCGGAGCCATGGTTAAAATGACAAGTCTGGCCACTCACTGGAGCGTGTCTCCTGTCCTAAGAGCTCTGAGAAGGGAGACTGAGGCCCTGTTCCCCTCTGTCTCTCTCTGTCTCTAGGTGCTTGAACTGCATTTAGGAACCTGCACTTCGCAGGCCAGGGATCAGCAATGCCCAGGCTCCTCGGAGTGGCTTGGGGGTAGCAGGGCCACAGAGAGAAAGAAAGGCCAACGGGGAGAGGCTCCCAGCATCCCGTGGGGGAGTCGGTGTGGAGCACATGTAGTTCCTTGCTGGCTCCGGTTGTCCCTGAACTCCTTGATACTCAGGCCTCCAGCACGGGGCGCCCCCTCCTCTCCCCGGACCGGCCTCCTTGCCCTCCCAGCTTCTGCTGCCCTTGTCGGGGTGACCAACCGTCCCTAAAGGGAGTTCTGGGGATGCTCATTCAGTTCTCAGGAAAGCACGTTGCTTCTCGGCAGGTTCACAGCCAGGAAGTCCATCTAGGCCAGCCTGGATGAGGCTCCCCTGTGACTTGTGCTCCCCAGACAGCGAGTGAAGAAGGAAAGAGGTGACTAATTTTGGAGCCAGACCAGCAAGGTTAGAGCCCTGGCCTAGCTGCTCACAGCTGAGAGCCCCTGGGCCACCTACCTAACCACCTGGGCCTTGTGTACTCATCTGTGACGCCAGGTAATAAGCAAGAAGAGGCACTGCGCCGACCAGGCTCGAAAATCAGTTTGCACAAAGTTTGGTGGTTTTCCTTCCTTTTCCTCCCCCAGAGCTGGGGGCGGGGGTGCGTGGGGGGCGGTGCGTGGGGGGCACTATGCAGAGGCGGGGGGGGGGGCACATCTTTGTCCTCCTCGTGGCATAAACATGGTCAGGAATCAGACTGTAAATCCTCTAAGTTGCAAGGATGCCTGCAAGCCTATCTCACTACCCCCTTCTTCCTGGAGCACTTGAACTCTCAGAACGGCCTTCAGTTCCTCCCAAAGCAGAGTAGAGCTGAACACATAAATAAACACTTGAATGCATGAATTATTTTACTGAAAGCATTTGCTGCCTTCCCTCTTTCTTCAAAACTCTTTTTCCTGTCCTTCTAAACTTCGGGGCCCTCAGGCTACAGCAGGGGAGACCCTGCAGGGGGCAGGGAGTGGGGAGAGAGTGGGAAGACCAAGGAGAAAGATGGTGAGCACCGGAGGAAAAGCAGGGAGGAGAGGGGCTGGGGGGATGCGGGGGGTGGGGAGGAGGGGTGGGGTGTTCCTGGAGGCCCTGGGTCCAGAGGGAAGAGGCAGGGAAGCAGAGGAGAGGCACCACCCCCCCCCCCGTCTGGGTGGGGGTGACGCTGGGAGCGGACCGAACCTCCAGAGCACTGGCAGGGCCCCGCCGGTGCCCCCCGCCCCCCACCTGGCCACAGTCCCCCAGGGCACAGCGCCTGCAGGCTTAGGAGACCCACTTTAAGGAATCTGCAGCCTCCGCCCCTCTTCAAAACCGCATCTCCACCCTCCGCCTGCCCCAGGTCCTGGTACCCCGGACACGCCTCCGCACGCCTGGCACCAGCCTCCCCTCCTACGTGACCAGCACAGACCCTGGACTGCTTGGCGGATGTTGAGATAAGGCCAAGGAGGGAAAGCCGCCAAAGCCCGGAAGTTACACAGCCCGTTTCCCCTGGCAACCCCGCCACAGTGGCCCAAACAGAGCAGGGGGGTGGGCAGGGACGACTCTCATCCAAGGCCTTGGGCCAGGGCCCTCCCAGACCTCAGTTTTCTGGTTGGAGAAGCTTCTCTCTGCATCTCCTAGGACAGGGCTGCCTAAGAATTATGGAGGAAGCCAGCTTAACGTGCAGATTCAAGAGCACCCCCAGGAGCACCACCATGGATTCCCAGGGGGTCTAACAGGACCAACCGAATCTGCATTTGTAACCAGCCCCCCCGCTCCCAGGGTGCCTGCCCCATTGGCAGTGTGAGACCCGATGTCCCTTGGAGAACAGGATATGTCTGAGCGGGTTGGGACTCCTTGTGGCAGGGCTGGGGGAGAGACAGGAGGGGGCCCAGGGCAGCCCAGCCACCCTGTGTCTGCTGGAGCCCACAGCCAGCCCCAGCCCCAAGGATGCTTCACTTTGGATATTTTCAATGTCCAGGCAGTGACCAGGAGTCCAGAGATCTGGATTCTAGAACATGCAGAACCAGTGCAAAACCATGAACTCCCACTGAGCTAGCTTCTGGGCCAGGTACTGCGACGCCAGAGGAGGATACACGAGGGTGTCAAGGATGCGGGGAACTTGAGCAAGCTACTTACAGTGTCTAGGTGTGTTTTTCTCTTTTCTCCAAAGGCTGTACAAATACTAAAGCCATCCCAAGAGGTGACAACTAATAGATCTGGAACTAATAGATCTGGGAGGGCCTCGGAGGCACACCTCTCTGTCTGCCCCGGTGGTTTTGCAATAGATTTGTTGCCAGAGGTAAAAGCTGGACAGTCAGGAGCCCCCAGGAAGTCAGAGAACCTTGAGGATGGGAGCCCTGAGCTGCAAGACCCAGGGGCTGGGCCTCGGGGTCCCTCCATCAGCCTTTTCCTGAAGCTTCCAGATCTTCAGTGGCCTTGGAGGGGTGGCAGCTGTGCAGCTGAACTTCCTGCACCTCTTCTGAGGCCTGACCTCTCGCTTCCTCACTGCAGCCCTGGCCTCCACCCACAGAGAAACCGCAGTCCGTGCTGGCTGCCAGGCCGAGCCCCTCCCCAGGTCAGCCAGCTCATAGGGGAGCCCAGAGAAGGGCAAGCAGTGAGCTTGGGCTGCTTCGATCACCAGCTCAAATCAGCCAGCTGGGTTCTGAAGTTACTTTGGCTCTGAGCCTCAGTTTCACGACCTGTAACATGGGAGAGAAGAGAAGAAGAATCTGTGTCACTGTCAAGCCCCCCAGCCCCACCACAGTCCTGAATTTCTGGTCCCGGGGACGCGGCACCCCTCACCTGGTGGCAGAAACCCTCTTCTTCGCTATCCGCAAAGCACGAGCCAACCTGGAAATCCATCCACTCCTTCTCATGCCTGCTGAGCTCCCCTGGCCCGGGCCACTGTCACTCCAGCCTGAACCCGTGCAGCAGCCTCCTAAAGTGGGTCTGCCTCCGGGTCTCCCCAGCCCCAGGCCTTTCTCTGCCCTACAGTCGAAGAAAGCCTTCTAAATAAGACACAACTCTCAGCTCTTCAGCCTCCTGCTTCAGTCTCCTCAGTGGTGCCCCAGGCCCTGAGGAAATATCCAGAATCTTCCATTTGACTTTGAAGCTCCTTGGAAGAGCTATCCTGACTTCCCTTCACAAGTGCATTCTCAGCCCTGAGCTGGCCCTCACAGTGGGGTTCCGCACATTCCCACTCCAGGCCGAGCCCACGCTGCACCCCTGACCCCCCTACCCTCTCCTCACCACCATGGGCCACGCCTTCATGCTTCTGATTGTCCCTAAACCCCCAGCTCAGACTTCAGCATCTTCCAGAGAGCCTCACTGATTGCCTCCCTTCAAGGCTGGGCTGAGTGCCCTCCTGTGGGGTCCCCCTTCGCACCCACACTCCCCTTACTGCCCCCATATCACACTATAACAAGCTCTTTGCTTCTCTGGCTCCTCCCAAGAGGGCAGAGACTCTACTTGCCTTGCTGATGATATATCCCCCAGCCCCAGCACATACCTTACCCTAAATGGGTGCTCAAGAAATATTTGTTGAGGGGCATGTGGGTGGCTCAGTGGATTAAGTGCAAGACTTCAGCTGGGGTCGTGATCTCAGGGTCCTTGGACTGAGTCCCTCCCACTCGGCAGGGAACCTGGCTGTCCCTCTGCTGCTACCCCTCCTCACGCATGCTCGCTCTCAAATAAATTTTTAAAATCTTAAAAAAAAAAAAAAAGGAAATATTAGTTGAAATAACTGAAGAACAAATACGAACGACAGATAAAAAGCTCATAGCACAGCAACTAGCATGATGCCACACAGTCGCCACCATGATGGCCCAGTCCACACGGAGCCATACTTCCTTGCTTCTCTAATGGAAACACAATTCAAAACTCAGGTTCTCCGGGGGGGGGGGGGGGGGGGGGGGGATGGGAGGCAGCCCCAGTGTCTGAGTCATTTTTGCTCTCCTCCCCCTCATACCCCATGATGTTGAGCTGTCCCTACCCAGACCCTGGTTCTCACCCCAGCCCAGGCCTCTACACCAACCCCACTCCAGGATGGAGGGAGTGGCCCTCACCCACACTGACAGCTGACCTCTGACCACAGAGCCAGTGACTGGTCCTTTCCATGGAAGAGCCCTTGAGCCCCTAACCAGCAGTCCCGCTCCCCTGAACAGATGAGGGGAGCAGTTTCCTGGGACAGGCAGCCTCAGCTCACCTTGACAGTACCATCAGCCTCTGCAGCACAAATGACCCAGGGCTAGCGAGGGATCCTCCCAAAGATCCCTGTTTGCACTTCTCTGATGGCACAGAGCTCTGGCTTCCTGAATGATCCTGTCTCGGCTCCTATCTGTGCTTTATCTCCCCTGAAGGACTATGTGCTCGTTGGGCAAACAGATCATGATCTTCATATGCCCCATAAGGCCTGACATGGAGAACCCTAATAATTGCTGAATGAACAAACACATGGATTTTAAAAATGGGGTATGTATATGCCTCTCCAAGCAGAACTGCCCATTTTCCATCTAAAATGGGATCTGTCCTATTATTGAAAACTTTCCTCTTAATCCTTAAGAGATGCCAGAGGCTAATAACCTTCAGAGTCAAGAGGATCATTTTTCCTTGTCTAACCTAAATTTCTCTAGACACAACTTCAGTGCATTTTCTTTTAATCCACCGCTATAGCCACTGGGACTGAAACTCATTTCTTTGCAAGCAGACAGTTACTAACTTACTCTTTAGGCTTCTCCTCGACAAATTTAATCCCAGACCCTTTACAGTTCCCTCCCGAGGGCTCTATTGTCCAGCCTTTTTCCTGTTCGGCTGCTCCTTGGGCATTTTGCCAAGCTCTCAAAGGCCTCCCCCAGCCATAAAGGCAGGAATGGGACATATTGTTCTCCACGGAGCCATGTGCAAACTCACAGATGCTTACGTTCTGCCTACACACACAGGACGCACACCTCTCTGAGCCCATAATCCCTGATCCTTGGCAAACACGCTCACAGGCGGCCTCCACGCGTGGTCACAGACTCCTCTGGTCGCACCTGCTCCCGTGACCCCCGGCCCTGCGGATTCTCACACACCTGGACACAGATGCATAGGAGTAGACCACACAGACCTATGCTTTTTCCCCAAGGGTGAGCCAAGCTAGGCTGAGCACCAGGAGCCCTTTTCCTCTTCCTCCTCCTCCCCCCCTGCCTCTTCCTGCCTTCCTTCTCCAAGTCTTCCCTTTGGGTCACGAGGAGCCAAGCCTACTTTCTCTCCACCTCTGCAGTGATTTTCACTTCAAGGCTGAAGGCAAGGAGTAAATGAACCTAGGAGGGCTCCTACCTCCTCCTGCCCTACTCCCATTTCTTCCTCCAAACCCTCAAGGTGCCTTCTATTTGCCGAGAACACATACCCGGGGCTCTCCAGCCCCTCCTCAGGTCCACTCCTGGCTGTCCAGAGCCCTGTATTCTCAGGTTTTCACCTGCTGAAAATGAACAATGGGAGAGCACTGGAAGCTGACAGATGAGCTGGTTCCATCTCAGACCCAATGACAGGCTGGCTTGCTGAGACCCTGGTCTGGCGGCACCGGGTCACTGGGCCAGGAGATTCAGGAACGCAAGAATAAGGTGATATGCATTCATTTGTTCCACAAATATTTATCCAGCACCTACAACATGCCAGGCACTTCTCCACATCAACAAAACCAACACAAACCTGCCCTTAAACAGTGTACATTCTGTGGGTGGAGACAGAAAACAAATAAGTAAAATACACTGTGCGTCAAGTGGTGATAGGAGAAAGCAGGGTGCAGGCTGAGGGTGGAATGTGCAATTTTTAGTAGGCTGGCCAGGGGAGGCCTTACTCAGGAGGTGACATTTGAACAAAGATGGTAGGACAGAGCCGTGGGGAGACCTGGAGGGGACGAGGGTCCTGGCGGCTGTAACAAACGTGTGGGTGCGAGAGCCATTGAGAGCCAGGTGCCACACAGAGGAGCTCTGGCCCCCCCACCCCAGGGACCCCTAAGGGGGTAAGGCCAGGAGGGATGAAAGAGGCCAGATGAGGCATGAAGCCGTGGCCCCACATGGGACAAAATGCTAAGCAAAGCAAATTTTGAGGTGTCTATGCAGACCATTTCCAAAAGGAAGGGGCTGAAGTTGCAAGTGAGGTGGATTGAGGGGAGCCATGGAGATTGCTCACAGGACCTGTGGGTGGTGGTGATCGTAGCCAGAAGAAGGCGTGCCCCCTAATCAAGCAGGGCTCCATCGAGTGGGTGTTTGCCTTGAAGAGTGAGTTACTCCTGGGGCAGGGACACGGCTGCCGGAGGCACCTCTGAGCAGGGGAGTGGTCACCTCCGAGCTGGTTCGGGGCCGCAGTGCCACCAGGCATCACATCTCTCCTGGCAAGACGTCCGTGCAAACCCCGCTGTCCCCGCTCGCCCGATCCTGGGGCACGTGCTGTTGTGCCAGGGCCCAAGCCGGGCTTTCTGCACAGGTTCTGGCAAAATCCTCACAGCAACAGAGGAAGGAGCCAGTATCTTCACTGTTCGGATGAGAGGCGCCTGCCACCCCCACTTCCCTGGCCCCTCGGTTCCCCGCGGCCCTGCTGCTTGCTGAGCCTGGAGCCGCTCCTTGCCCCGGGCTCAAACCCACGCCCCTCCCTTCAGTCTTTCCGGGGCCGCGGGACACCGAGCCCCACTGTGTGTGTGGGAACAAAACGGGGGCGGTAACACGGTAACAGCCGCCTCGTGGACTACGGTGGGAACCTGGGGGGAAGTCGTGGGTCGCAGTGTGGGCTCTGGAAGGAGAGGAGTGTCCCAGGAAAGTCAGGAGGCACGTGGCCAGCATCCAGCATCCAGCATCCGTAGCTATAAATAGTTAAGTCAGGGAAGGGTGCAAATGACTTGGATTTCTAGTAACAATTAGTGAATTCAATGTTCCCTGCGATGACATCACAGTCTCTCTCTGGCATCCCACAAGCCTGCCGAGAACCAGAGATAAAGGGGCAGGACGACAGCTAATCCCCTGGGAATTTGCATACAGGCTGCAGCCCTATCTTATCTGTGCCTCAGCCCAAGGGAGTGTAGCACGCAAGCAAATTCCAGCTCCTGCAGTGTTGTCAGGATCTTTCAGGACGGGGCTGAGCCTCCCAGCTGACCCCTCAGGTCCGGTCTGGGCAGGGGGCCTAGCACACAGTAGGTGCCTCTTGGCAAGGGGAGCCACGGTGGCGGGGCAGCGGCGGCGGGGCAGTGGGAGAAGAGAGAATGAAAGCTGAGTAGTACCCATCGTAACTGTCACCCTCAGGCACAATTCTGAGGAAACATGCCCTGAAGCAGAAAGGGGGTAGGGGATCCTGGTGTAGGGGGCTGGCCTGAGGTCTGTGCACATCTTCCTGGCAAGTCCCAGGTCCCATGGGGAGGCCATGGGGTAAAGGTGACACCCAGGAACTAGAAACTAAGGGTGGTCAGGGCCAGCTCCAGACAACCGGACCCCAAAATTGATTATCTTGGTACAAGGCCACCCATCCACCCACCCAGAAGGGAAGTTGTCTCCTCTGCTCTCCAGGCACTGAGTTCCCAAGTGCGTGGGATCAATCACCAGGGCGTCCTCACTCCGGCACGCTCTCACTCCCTGCTCACTGCAGCCCGTCAGCTCCTCCGCACCACTGCAACCCCTGGCCCTGGCCCCCAAGCTGGCCTGGCCAACTGCAACAGAGGCCACTTTGCCCCAAGGCTGCCTGGGGGGCCTGGCACCCAGAGACTTGCCAGGACTTGCCAGGACTCAGGGCAGTGCCAATTGTCGGCTCCACCCTCCTGCAGCGGCTAAGAAGCTGTAGTGGCTGGAAGAGCAACCCAGTTCCTAGGCCAGTGTGGACACTCCCCACACGCCCTCCTGCCCCAAGGGCAGCTGTGCCCAACCCCAATCCACCCTCCTCGAAACCCACAGAGAAGAGGACAGGGAAGGAAATTGGAGGATGGGGCGAGGACTAGAGCCTTTCATCTCAGCCCTCTCACCATTCCCTGCACCAGGCACCGAACTGGCCCCACATGCCTCCCTTCCCGCTGAAGGGCTCATGCCCCAGACACAGCCAGAGACCACACAAAAAAAGACAGAGACATTTATTTCAATCAGCAGACTCAGGTTTTTCAAGCCCCGGCCCATGGCGGGCAGCCCTCCCCCCATCCCCTCCCGCCCACCCCTTAGCCACAGCAAGGGGAATGAAAAATGGGAAGCCAAGAGGGCCCCTGCCAGGGGCCGACTGCCCGGCTGTGTGGTGAGCGCGGCACAGCTGTGGCTGGGGTGGCCACCGCCACAGGCCTCTCCCTATAAATTAAGTCCCTGCAGCCACAGCTAGGGGCGAGGCATCCTCGTGGAGGGAAGGCCAGGAGGCAGCGTCCCCGAGCCCTGGCCAAGCAACGGATCGAGGGCAGGGCTCAGGGCAAAAAGGAGCCAAAGGGAAAGAGGAGAGGTATAGGGGTGGGGGGTGGCGAGGCCCCCAGATTTTGGTCCCAGGAGAAGAGAGGCCACTTGGTCCAGTTTTGGTGGGTTTAAGGAAGGGGATGTATTAGTAAGCACAGGGGAGAGCCCGCCAGGGGGCACCCCCGGGGAGGCCAGGCCCCCACCCGGCCAAGGGGAGTCTGAGGGCCCTGGGAGCTCTCAGGGAATGTCACTGCTAAAAAATATATATATATATTAACCATTCACGAGAGGGCGGGAATGGGGCCGGAAGATCAGAGGATCTGGCGTGGCATCCCGTAGCCGGTCATGCCGGCCTGGGAGGCCCCGCGGTTGGTGCCCATCTGCAACCCGATGACGTTCTTGCCCTCCTGCAGCTGGTTGTCCGAGAAGTTCCGAGGGTTCTCCTTGGACTTCCTGCATGGAAAGGGAGCGGGGTCAGGACAAGGCTGGAGGCTGCCCCTGGGTCCCCTGGACTGGGCAGGGGGCACTCAGGTGTCTGTGTCAGCTTGGTCCGTGAGAGCCTGGAGCTCTCTGAAGCCACCTCCTCGTGTCTCCTTGCCATCCCAGGAGGGTTGTAAGGACTTGGGGAGAGACGAGGGACGTGAAAGCACTTCGTGCAGGACCTTTTGCTAGGGACAGGGACTGGCCCGGGCCGCCTGGTGATACTCACTTGGGAAACCAGTTGGGATCCCCAGAGAAAAGCCCATCATCCCGGGCTACGGCCAATCCACCCAGGTTCATCAGCGTCCGCTGCACACAGGCCATGTTCTTTCCTGGGAAGGGGGAGGGCGTGTCGGCCTCAGCGGCCCTGGGGTCCTGGTGCCAGGGTTCCTCCCCTCCCAGTGACATCAGCAAGCCTGGCTTCCTAATTCCCTTCATCCCCAAACCCTGCTCCATCCCGACCCCCCACATGGCCCATTCCTCCATCTCACACACACAGACACACACACACACACCTTTGTCCCCAGGGTGCCAGAAACCCACCCCGTCCCCCTGGTCACGACAGCCCAGCCCACCTTCCCAGAGGTCCACAGTCTGGAAGATGTCAGTGGTGTTGATGCCGTAGCGCTCGGCTGCCTGCAGGAACTGAGAGATCTGCTCCATCTGCTTGAAGGCCATAGTGGAGGCCTGGATCTTCTTCACGGGTGCCTGTCCCTCGGGGTACAGCCCGTTGATGAGCTCACACAGCACCTGGGTGAGGACAGCAGGCGTGCAGAGGTGAGACCACAAGGGTCTCCGAGGCTCCTGTCCCACCTGAAGGCAGCTCCTCCACCACCCTGAGGGAGCCCTAGCTCCTTCCTGCCTGAGCCCAGAGGGACAACCCTGCTGCTCCAGCATCGCTGTCTAGAGCACAGCCTCCCGTGGATGCCCCAGGGGCCCCTGTTTCACTCTGTGGGAGATGGGTACGCAGGAGGCAGTGTGCCCTCAGTTCTGCAAATGGGACAAGCCCAGACCCCCGCCCAGGCTGAGCTCTGTTCCTGGCACTTCCGGTCAGAAGGGCTCAGCTCTCACCGTGCCATCCTTAAGCCAGTTCTGGAAGTTCTCGCGTCCAGGCTGGGGCCGGCCCACGTCCTTGCGGCACTGGGTGGTGATCCACTGGATCAGGATCTGCTCCAGGTCCGCATCATACTGTTTCTCAATCTTCTGCTGTACCTCTCGGCTCAGGCCGTAGGCAGGTCCCCTGTTGGCCATTCCAAAGGGCAGTGGTGGCTGTGGGGGCAGCTGGGGAGAGGGCACAGCAGTCAGTACTCCGCAGCCGGCAGGGTAGGCCCCAGGGGAAAGAAGCACTGTCAAATGAGGGAACTGGCACCTTGACCCCGGGGCCCTGGGGCAAAGGGCCCCCCTGCAGGCCACCTCTGGGTGCCCCCGCCCCTATGACAGGCAGGGGCTGTTTACCACGTTGAGTTCTGCCATTTGACTTCATTTAACAGCCCTACTACTAGAATGAAGTAGAAAACCCATTGGAACAGAATACGGGGTAGAAAAGCCCAGTCTGGGGGTTCAGCCCCCCATTCGGGGCAGTCAGCTTTAGCAAAGGCACACTGGCCATTCCAACCCCAGCCCTGGGAAGGAGGATTTGGGGGCAGGAGGAAGATGCGGAATGGCTTAGGGAAACCTCTTCTAGGAGCTAGGGAACTGGACCAGCCACCCTCACTCAGCCTCTGGTTTTAACTGAGCAATACCCACTAGTTGTGCTACAGACTACGGAAGGGACTGTGGGAGTCCTTGGTCCCAGAATGCCAACAGACACACAAAGTGAGCACCCGGGAAAGCGGAAGGCTTGTCTGTGACGGAGTACTGTCCAAGTCTGCAATCAGCCCCTATGTCACAGAAACATAGAGAAGCCTGGGGGCAGAAGCAGCCTGGGAGGCTTCCTGGAAGAGTAGGTCTGACTAGGTCCTTAAAAGATTTCAGCACACAAAAGGAACTTCCCATGAGAAACCAGGCAGTCAAAACCAATTCTACTTTCCCTTCTAGAAGCCATGGTAAGCAGAACAACGGCCGCCCAAAGGTGTCCCTCCTGACCCCCAGGGCCCGTGAATGGAGATCACAGGGCCTCTGCAGAACTGAAGGGTCTTGACAGAGGGGGAGCAGGAGGGGTCATCCAGGCGGCGGCATCCTCACAGCAAGGGACTCTACACCCGGAGGGAGGGAGGCGGGCAAGTGAGAGCAGCAGGAAGAAGCAGAGTCAGGGGAGGGCGATGCAGCTGCCTCCCGAGGCTGGAAAAGACAAGGAAAGGGCTTCTCCCCCAAGCCCCCCAAGAAGGCAGGCAGCCCTGCTGACACTTTGATTTGAGCCAATGAGACCTCGGTCGGGGTCTCTAGAACCGCACCACGGGACATGTGTATTGCTTTACATGACTGAATTTATAGGGATCTGTTACAGTGAGAACAGGGAACCAACCCCCGTGCCACAGGTGGTATTTTGGGGGAAAGCCTATGGAGAGGAGGGAGACCCGGGGAAACACACAGGAGAGTTTAAGTTCCTTTGACAACGCATGTTTGGAAGAACCAGGTGGTTTCCAGACCGCTGGCCCCACCCTCTGTCTCACTGCCCCGTCCTACACCCCAGAGACCCTGTAGAGCAAGTCCCAGGAATGCCATCCAGGCTGAGGAGAACCAGGACCCCACTTCCTACCCCATCCCCGCTGCTGCCCCTACAGGGGATCCCCCAGCACAGGCACC
The DNA here is from genome assembly GCF_018345385.1 of Vulpes lagopus. NCBI lineage: Eukaryota > Metazoa > Chordata > Mammalia > Carnivora > Canidae > Vulpes > Vulpes lagopus. The sequence goes on from NC_054834.1 coordinate 27,008,865, forward strand.
TGTGTGCAAGGACAGGAAAGGGACACTCTCCTGCTCTCCACATCTGGCTCCGAGCCAGGTCAGATTCAAGGGATGAGGTCACTCTGGCTGCCTCTCTCCCACACACCCCAGGTTAAACAATCCTGCCACCCCCTCCATGGGCCCCGGGGCTCAGCGCCACCCCAAGCCCCCTCCTGCTCCCGCCTCTGGGCCTCATCTCAGGCTACCCCCTCCCCCACACCCCAAAAGGGCTCTTCCCTCTACTCCTCTACCCCGGCTTATCCAGCAGCACATTTCCGGCACAGATCCTCCCCCTAAATCAGTTATTTTTATACCTCATTAAGAGCAACCCATCCTCGCTTCCCCGGCCTGAAGGCTGGCCTGGATAAATGTCGGTCTGGGCCCTGACCCACACCACAGGCACCCACTCTCTCAGCAGGGGGAGGGCAAGCACAGGGTGGCTGAGGCCTTGGGGCAAGGGGACGAGGTTCTGTGCTCCCAGGCCAGCCCCGCAGCTCAGCCACCACTCAGCCACCACTGGCTCTACTTCATTCAGCCCGGGGGTCCATGACACACAGGAGCATGGCTGGGAGGCCTGGGGCGGGGGCAGGGGGGAGGCCAGGGCTGTGGCCACCAGGAAGCCCCCTTTCCCCAGCCCAACGTCCAGAACTGTCTTCTGGGAGCAGCTTCACTCTGGTCCCCTGGGCCTCGGGGCTGTGTCCCCTAGGAGCCAAGTGGCCTGAAGCCAAGGGATCATGATGGCCGGGGAGAAAAAGGGCAGGAGAATCATTAACCCAGCCACCAGGGTTGACTGAGGCGAGCAGGCCTGAAGCCCTACCCTTCTAGGGTCCCCCCTGCAGGAGCTGAACAGACTTGGCCTCCCAGACCCACCTCTGGGCTCAGGGGGGATGCTGAGGGCCCCTCCCCCACTCTGGAGCCTGGACCCAGCTGGCAGTGTCACAGTCTCCAGCCGTGGCGACTCGGCTCCACTCTGGGGCCACTGCCCTAGAGCCCCAGGAGTCCGAGCTGTGGGGCGGAGTCTGGAAACAGGCGGCAGCCTGTCCGCAGCTGATTCTCCTCCCCAGCTGCAAGCTGAGCGGCCCCAGCTGGTGCTGGAGCCGGGGTGGCCCACCCTAGTGACACGGGGTGGGGGGGAGGGACCCTCCGCAGCCCTCCCTCAAAGGAAGGGAAGACAGCCAGGTGCCTACCGGGGTGGGGCGCAGCCTGGGAGAGGCCCAGGGCTGGGGATCCGAAAAGAAGCCAACAGCTGAACCAGAACCACTTGGGGGGTGGGCCGGCCCTAACCTAAACCAGAGCTGCCTGCAGCTGTGGGAACAGCCCTCAGCCTCACCCACGAAGCTACAATGGCCCCGGAAGGGGGGCGGCCCCACCCAGACCCTGGGCAGGAGCTCACCTCGCCCCACCCCACGCAGATGCCAAGGGATAGGGTCCCGGGGGCGGGGTGTCTCACTGGAAAGATAGAGACGCTCCATTCATTGTGCCCACGGGTCGCAGGGGGGCTGGGGCGCGCGGAGCGAGCGGGGACCTGGCAGAGGCCGGGCGTGGACCCCTGTGACCCCGCGGGCAGCCCCTCAGCGGCAAGTCCGCGGGCAGAAGAGAAAGCTGAGGCTGCACAAACAGGAAGCCGCAGGGTTTGCGGGGGGAGGGGGAGGGGGAAGGGGAGGTGGGGCCGTTGCCATGGCTTCTGTGTACCAAACACGGGAACCCCGCGGGGTGGGGGCACCGGGCAGCCGCACGCACCGGCGCGGGCCGGGGAGGCTCCCCACGGCAGGGCGCGGGTGCAGGCAGGTGCGAGGGCCCGGGCGGCGGCGGGGAGGGGGCGCGCTCGGGGCCGAGCTCGGGGCCAGCCCGGTGGCCCTGGGCTCCCTCGCAGCCGCGGTCCCCCCGCGCGGGGCTCCGCAGCCGGACTCGGGGAGCCTCGCCCAGCCCCCCCCCCGCGCGCTCCCCGCTGCTCCCGGGCTGGGCTCCCGGGGCCCCGAGCACTTGGGGCCCGCAGGTCCGGCCCCGCCGCCCCGCCCCGCCCCGCCACACCCTGGGCCGTTACAGCCCGATGAGTCACCGCCGCCCGCCGCCCGCCGCCGGTGACGCAGTGGTCTGGGCACCCCGCCCGGGCCCCCCCACCCCCGGCCTTCCCAGCAGCGGGGGGCGCGGGGTGGCGGGAAGCGGCGGGGCAGCAGCGCCCCAGGCCCCGGGGCCCGAGGCCGGCCCGGTCCGACTCCGCAGCAGCCCCGCGGGCACCGAGAGGACGCAGACGGCGGCCCCGCACGTGCCCCGGGAGCCGCGCAGGAGGGGCGCGGGGAAGCTCCGGGGCGCCCCGTCCGCGCCCCGCGACCTCGCCTGACCTCCGCGCCCAGCGGGGCCGCGCCGGGGCTCGGGGGACCCGACCCGACCCGACCCGACGGCCCCGGGCGTGCAGAGCGGCCCCCGCCCCGCCGCCCCCCTGCTCACCGTCGGGCCGGCGCGCACTCCGGGCGGGGGCTGCGGGCCGAGTGGCGCGCCCGGCGCGGGCCGGGGGTTTTCAGCGGGTTCCCGCCTCGGACGGGGCGGACCCGGGGCGGGGCGAGCGTCCAGAGGCTTAAAGGCGCCGCGGCGGAGGGCGGAGGGCGGAGGGCGGAGGGCAGAGCCTCGGGCCCAGGGGCGGGGGCGGCGCGAACTCCGCGCGCCTCCGCCGTGGTCTCCACCCGCGGGAGCCTCGGCCTGCACCCCGAGCTCTTAGGCTCGTGCCTCGGTGGGAAGCTGCTGGCCTGGAAAGGTTTAGCTCAAGACTGTGGCCGTTGTTACGAGATGGAAAAAGCGTGGTTAGGTAAACGGAGGCACACAGAGGACCCCTCCCTCCCCCCAGGTGCCAGGGTGTGACAGCACGGGGGCTGCAGGCCAGGACGGCACTTGGTGTGCTCCTGCTCTCCACCTACTTCAGGCCCGGGCAGGAACCAAGAGTGAGGTCATCCTTTGCCCGAGCCCCGGGGGTGTGATGGGCCTTGGGACCCAGGGTTCAGATCTTTCACTCCCAACTGTTGGTCTCCTCCTGACCCGGCATCCCTCCTTAATCCCTGCAGCGATCCGAAGAGGAGGCCGCAGCGGGAGGAGGCTGGCGGTTGTGTCGTGTCAGAGGGGTGTGGGGGAGCAGGGTAGGAGCTGAAGGAGGACCCGGCCTCGCCTCAGGCTTCTGCTGAGCCGTCCCCCTGGGGAGCGGTTCCTCCTGTTCCTTAGAAGCTACCCCTTAGCCCAGTTTCCAAGGGCCTCAACCACTGCCTCCTTCCTCTTTGCCATCCCCTCTTCCCCAAACCTGCCCTACCAGCGCCACCGAGGGATTCCCTGGGAGACCAAGCTCGCTCGGGGCTCCATGCCTGCCGGCTGGAATGCTTCCCTTCCCTTGACCAGCTACTGACCTGCTCCACTCCATACCCGCTGGGTGACCTTTGGACAAATTCCTAAGTCCCTAAGGCCTCTGTGCTTCAGTTCCACGGTCTATAAAATGCAGCCAGTAACTCTACTTATATCAGAGTTGTGGAAAACAAGAGGATAGGTGTGAAAAGCTTAAAGCAGGGCCTGGCACGTGGGCTCCTACCGTTACTCCCGCTGCAGGAGCCCCCCCCCCACCATGCGGCACCCTCCGCACAAGCTGTGAGCGCTCCCTGCTGACTCCTTCCTTGGTGCAGCCGCACACGGCGTTAGGCCTTATCACGGAGCTTACGGCCTCCCGCTGGAATGGATTCTCTGCCTGCTTGGCCAGCCTGGAGGAACTCGCCAAGGGCAAAGGCTTCATTCACTTCGCCAGTTTTGTTTTCTCAGTATCTGACTCGAAGGCTGGTCTCTCTCCTAGCTGCCCTCAGTAGGCACTCAAGTGCATTTTGAAAGGATGCTGCGTGCACCTGTGTTCCTAAAAAGGAAGAGTCTCCTCCTTTTCGAGGCTTGAGAATTCCCCACCTCCCTCTCAGACTCAAGGGCAGAAAACAAACGTTTTTCGGATTTTCTTTATTCACCTGTAAAAAACTTCACCCACACCACAAACACCACCACCATCATCACCACACATGTGCGCAGCACACACACACACACACACACACACACTGGCAGATCTAAAACCCCTGTTCCTCCCCAGGCTCTGGGGGCCCAGCACATACATCTCTAGCCTACCACGCCCCCCCAAGCCCACCATCAGGGGCTGTGCCTGGCACCAAAGGGGCAGAGGCAGTGTTCCAGGCTGGAGCTAGGTCTCGTCGGGCCCCCCTCTGCGAGGTCTGTGTGCCTTCACCCAGCTTTCACAGCAGAGTGGCCTGTTCAGGATGAGGGACAGGCTGTCTATAGACTGGTAACCGAGCCCTAGTGGCGTCTCGGCGGCGACGGAAAGCCAGGAACTCCTCCCGGAGGGCAGCACAGCGGGCCTCAGGACCCGGAGCCTGGGCAGTGGTCGGGAGGCCGCTGCCCTCCTCTGGAACCTTCGCATCTGCAGGAAGAGGGCAGAACAAGGAGAGGGACAGGTCTGAGGGTTGCCGGCATCACGGAGCCCTCTAGGTCCTGCCAGCGCGGACGAGCCAAGGGAGCAGGAGCAAGCCCGGGGCACAGGGCCCGACCGGGGACAGACAGGAAAGACGGGGAAGAGCGAGGCCACGTTGCCTTTCTGGAGAGCTCTCACACCTAGCTCTGGCTCGGCTTCAGGTCGGGGTCGAAGGCCAGTCAAGCCCAGGTTCAGAGTCTCCAGCAATTCCATGTCCCCAGGGAATTCGGAGTCCCACTCGTAGTTCTCATCCACAGATGTGTTCCTCCTGTTAAAAGCGACAAATGTGCGTTATGGGTGGAGGAATGCGGGGCAACAGAAAAAGCCCCAACCCAGAGTCCCCCAGACTCAGCTTGGGCCATGGGTTCCCTGAAGATCCCTGGACCTCAGCAAAAGCTTCTAAAAGGAGACGAGTTCTCCTGGTCCCAGGGTGGGAGCGGAGCCCAGAAGGCACAGGGTATTCAGAGAAAATGGGGAAGTCTGGGTGGGAACTGGAGCCAGGCCATGGATGAGCAGGGACTGTCCTCACCTCTTGCTGACTGTCACCACATGCTCCCGTCGGGGCCACCTCTCAGGGCCACTGGCCCAGCTGCTGGTGTCTCCCGGAGCAGGGCTGAGGTAGCTGCCCCCCGCAGAGGGGGCCGTCGAGGGGGGCCGGAGGAATGAGGCACTGCCCCGTCCGCTGCTCTGGCTGGTGAGGCTGCCCCGAGGGGCAGTAGGGAGAAGGCTCGGCAGCAGCCGCTCCCTCAGTGTCCAGTCAGCCAGTGCTGTGTACAGGGGCTCTGGGGTGGCCCTGGCCCCAGCCCCAGCCCCAGGAAGCCCTGCCCTGGGGGATGCAGCATCAGAGTCCAGGGGGTGAAGGAGAGATGAGGTGGGGCAGGGCCGGGTATCTATGTAATCTGGGGGTGGAGCAGGCCCGGCATCTTCGAAAGGGGGCCAGTCCCCATCCACATTCATCTCCCGGAAGAAGGGCAGACTCAGGTACTGGAGCAAGGGTCCTGGACCCGGCAGAGAACTAGATGGGGCTGCGGGAGGGGGCCCCACAGGGCTGATGTCTGCAATGCAAAGGGGCTGGGGCATCCCGCTGGGACTGCTGCTGCTGCAGTCATAGGACCTGGCCTGATGCTGGGCTGGGGTCCGAGGCTCAGCTCGTTCAGAGCCTGACCTTTCTTGGGGGGCCCCCGCGGCAGGTCCCATTACAAACCGGCCATCTGGTCCCCGGCAAATGGGCTCCAGGGGTAAGGGCCCCCGACTAGGCGGAGGATCCGGAGGCGGGCTGGGGGCACCAGCGGGCTCCCCCCAGAGCAGACTCTGGCGCAGGCTGGGGACCGGGGAACCCTGGAGCTTGAGCTTCACCACGCTATCAGGGCTGCCTGAGCCTGGAGCAGAGCTGGGGAAGGACAGGAGGGCAGGCTCTGTGGCAGGGGGCCGGCCCCCCTCCCAGGAACCAGCATCAGGCCCAGAGAAGTCTGGTGGCCAATAGAGCAGAGCTGGGGAGCAACGGGGACAAGGACCCACGTAGAGGAGAGGTGGCGGAAAGGCACAGGTGACAGCAGACAAGCTCCAGGCTGCACGCCCGCCCCTCCCAAGCCACCGGAGAGCACACAGGAGGGAGCCCAGGAGGTAGAGGGACTTACCGCGGAGCTGACTTCCCGGGCGGAGAGAAGATAAGAGGCGCATCTGTTCGGGCGGGACAACCAGAGGCGACACGGGCTCAGGCCCTCCAGGGCCCCAGGCGCCGAGCCTCAGCCTCAGCCGCCGCCCGCCCGGGGACTGTGCAGGCGGACAGGACGCACCTGGCCCGCGCTGGGGAGGGGGCGGGGCCGGGGAGGGCGGGGTCCGAGACTGTGCAGGCGGACAGGGCGCACCTGGCCCGCGCAGGGGGAGGGGGCGGCGTCCACCCGGTGGGCGGGGCCTGTGTGGTTGGGGCCTGTGTGGGCGGGGCCCGGGACCGTGCTGGCGGACAGGGCGCACCTGGCCCGCGCAGGGGGAGGGGGCGGCGTCCACCCGGTGGGCGGGGCCTCGGGGCCTACCTTGGCGGAGGCGCTTGCGGCGGCGGCGGGCTGCCCTGCGCCGGTTGGTCAGGCAGGCGGCCAGGATGCTCACGAGGACGGCCACCCCCAGGAAGCAGACCCCGCCCACCACGCCGGCCAGGACCGGCTGGGGCAGCAGGCCGGGCAGCTGCGTGCGCGAGGGGTAGACCTCCAGGCCTGGGCGAGGGGCCACGAAGGGGGGGTCGGTGCCCGCGCCCCTGGGCTGCGGCTCCCCCGCCCCGTGCCCAGCGCTCCGCCCTCCCGCCGGGTTCTCACCGGAAGTGGAGACGTTGGCCGTGTTGCTGGGCTCGCTGACATAGCTCCCCGCGAGGGCCACAAGGCGGAACTCGTACAGGACGTCCTGGGGGCGAGGGTCCAGGAAGGGGGTCAGGGGTCAGGGGCCCAGCCCCATTCACAAAGACTGCAGCTGGGAGGGGAGGGTGCGAAGCTGAGGTTTGGGGGCTGGGGCCGGCCGGACAGCCCCGGGGAGGTGCCTGCCTCCCACACACACCTTGATGAGTCCTGGCACCAGCAGCTGCAGCTCCGTGCCTGCCACGGCCCCGTCCAGCACCTCCCAGCCCTGGGAGCCTTGCCTTCCCTCCAGCACATAGCCATCCAGGGTCTCCGGGACCAGTTCCGGGGGCTCCCAATGCAGCAGCACCCCCCGGGGTGTCCTCACGGCCACCAGGCCCCGGGGGGGTGACAGGGGAGGCGGCATCTCCGTAGGCGGAAGCCTGGGGGCAGCTGGTGTGGTGGGAAGCCCTGAACAGGGCAAACAAGCATGAAAGACTCAGGGCTTCCAGGGCCCTACCACCACATGACAAGCCCTCCGTCCCCTCTCACCACCTCTGTGCCCAGCCATCCTCCCAGAGCCCCGGGAGACAAAGCTGAAGCACGTTCCCTAAAGCCCTGTGGAGCCAAGCTGCCCAGCACCTCTGCCCCCTGCCACCAGGTCTTCCCATATCCTGGCTTCTCCCACCAGTCCCTTCCCACCCCATCAGCTGCTCTGGAGACAGAGGTCTCTCACCTTCGGGGGCGGACAAGATGATCTCGCTGAAGGGCCCACTCCCCAGCTTGTTCTGAGCTAGGACGCTGAACTGGTACTGGGTATGGGGCTGCAGCCCTGGCACGAGGAGGTAAGCAGCCCCCACAGGCACCGCCAGGGACACCCAGTCATGGTGGGTTCGGTCGGGACGTTTGGCCCTGGAAGACATGAGGAAATGGGGGTACCTCATGAACTATGGGGGCCAGGAGGCTCTGCAGTCCAGAGAGCTGACCTGCCCCCTTCCCTCGGCCATCCGGGGTCTCAGGACCTGGCCCTGAACACCTATGATCCCCCTACCCCCCCCCCCCGAGATAGAGCAAAATTAGGGTCGGGATGGAGGGAGGGGGAAGGGCCGAGGACCAGGGGGAACCTGGGTGCTGGGGGGAGGGACAGGAATAGCAGGGCCAGGTCACTCACAGTGGGGTATACCAGACACTGAATCTTTGCAGATAGCCACCATCAAAGCCAGGCTCCCAAGAGACGTTGGCACCCTTGGGCAAAGGCACCACGGACACATTGGTGACAACGTGGGGGCTGGTACCTGAAGAGGGAGAATTGAGGGAGGAATGATGGTCACGGCCCTGAGAGAAGGCGAAGGGCTGAGGGGAGTCCCAGGGCCTCTGACCTCGACCTGTCACCCCAGGGGTCCCCCACCCACCAAGCCCACGTGGAGCTCCACAAATAATTCCCCTGTCCACAGTCCCACATGGTTTCCCCTAGACCCCAGCCGGCTCTGCAGCCACTAACCCAGCACGTAGACTTGTGTGGTGGTGGCCACTTGGGCCACAGCATTGCTGGCGGTGCACTCCCAGCGCCCATTGGCCTCCTTGGTCAACGGTCGCAAGATGAGGCTACTGTTGCTGTCCACCTGGGCCTGGCCCTGCAGCCCCCGGCCCACCTACAGAACCACTGGTCAGCCCTGAGGACACACGCAGCCACCCCTCACCAAGGGCAGCTCCAGTTCCCTCCCCACCCTGATTCACATGGCCCCCTCCTTCCCACAGGAACGACCAGGGTCAGGGAGAGGCAGGGGCCTGGTGGGCGCAAATGCAGGCAGAACAGGATCGGGAACCTTACCTTGGCCCAGGAGATAGCAGGAGGGGGGTCTCCTTGGGCCGAGCAGGGGATGAGTAGCTCCCGCCCCACTTCCTGGAAATACTCTTCCTTGGGCCGTTCTAGAAAGGCTGGGGGAGCCTGCAAGCCAGATCTGGCGTCAGGAGGGGCCTCACACGGCTCTCTCTCTAGGGCTCCGGTCACACCCCCCTCTCAGGTCCCATCTCCCTACCTGTCCTCTCTGCAACCCTGGGGGCTAGGGGGAAATGGGGGGCGTCTCCAGGGATGTATATACCTCCACAGCACACCCTTTTAGCCTCCTCGATGCTCTCCACCCCTTCCCCTCCAGAGAGACCAAGGCTAGTGAGTCGGACAGGCGCGCTATCTTACTTTGGGGTCATGTGTGTGTCTCCTGTTCCACCTCCCTGGCACCACCTCTGCAGAAGCCTCTGGGAGGGCGTGTGACAGCCCCTCCCCGCACGTGACTGCCCCACCCCCCTGGGCCAGCAGGTGTCAGCACCAGGGCGCATCCTCAGCCACCCAGCCCAGTGCTGCTGGCCCGTCCATGGCCTCACCTTGAGCAGCACGCGTGTCACCGGAGAGGGCCCTGCGGTACCCAAACTGTTGTAGGGGGTGCAGGAGTATTCTCCAAGGGCATCCTCATTCCCCAAGGCAATGATCAGGGAGCCCTCCGGGCCCTGGGACCAGCCAGGGAGCTGCAGGAAGAGCAGAGGAGAGAGGAGACAGATGACCCCTAGGGTAAGCAGCTGAGCAGGGGCAGGAGAGGGAGGAGGAGCCGCTTCCCTGCAGAAGGCTCCTCCGCCAGGCCTCACCTCGCTCTGACTCCTCAGTGTCTCAGTCTCTCTCCAAAGGTGCCCTTGGAGCTAAGCCCTGGGAGGGGGCTCCCTGCCTGCTTGAGTGTGTGTGTGGGGTCACCCAGTTGTATTTCCAGCTCTCCATGATGAAAGGTAGCACCTTCCACCCCAAATCCTTTCCTTTCCCTGGCTTCCCTATTTCTGCGTTAAGGCCCCTGTTGTCCCGCTATCCCCAGATCCCTCACTCCCCCTCCAAACGCTCACCAGGTCTGTCCTCCGGGAAAGCCTCTGTCTAGGCGTGAAGTCCGTCCACCCCCATGACCTCCTCACCCCTCCCCCAGGCCATTTCAACAGCCCTGAACCCCGGTCCCTGCGTCCACTCTGCCCTCCATTCACTGGCCACACTCAGTTCCTGCTCAGAGCTCCGACGCTATCACACCCCTGCTCACAAAACTCCCTGGCTCCAGTTGCCTGCAGACTTTTTTTCTTATAACATTCAGCAAAAACGTACTGAGTCCTACTGCAGAAGCCCCAGGGTCCCTGGGATCCAAAGATGTGGCTGTAGCCCACAAGGCATGTATACCCTTTGCAGACAAAGATCGCCTTAGAACGATGTAGTATTCACTTGGCATCCACGGTTCTTCGTTTTGACCCCAACCTGCCCCTTGAGCTTTCTCTGCAGCATCACATGCCCACAGGCACCGTGACGCCCCCCGGACTTGAGGACTCCTCATGCTCCACACACACACCACCCTGTTCCCTGCCTCGAGGACCTGGTTTCTGCTCGGAACCTCTGTCCACACCCCGAGGCCCATCACCAAAGTCCTCCAAGTTGTTGCTGATCCGTCCTCGGCTGGCCCTTCCTTCCGGCAGTGTGTGTGCTGCTGTCCTACCCGCCCCAGCGGCGCCCTTCTTACGGATGGAGGTTGTGTTCCTGCCCCCCAAACACCACACAGCCCCGGGGGGAAGTGCGTCCCTGGCCACTGACCTGAACTAAACTGAGCTGCTCCGCCTGGGAGCACACCCAGCTAAGCCCTTCCTAACCCCGGCCCCAGGCCTGTACCTTATCCAGCTGTAGGGCCTGCCCGTCCTTGGTCCAGCTGACAAAGAGCAGCGGGGGGTTGGCACGGACCGGGCACCGGATCACCCCCCGCATGCCTACAGGCAGGGGTGTCTCAGGAGGCATTGCAGTCACCTGGGCCGGGTCTGGGGGAGACAGTGGCAGCTTGTAGGGCAGGAGCTTAGGCCTGGCCCAGGGCAGGGGAGTGGGCTGGGGAGGCCAGGCTTACAGAGCACAGTGAGGTAGGCCGAGGCGGAGGGCGGGCGCCGGAGGCCGTTGCTGGGCACACAGGTGTAGCGGCCAGCGTCGTCGGGCTGGGTGGCCTGCAGCCGCAGGCTCCCGTCCACCAGGATCCGCACTCGGGGCTGCAGGCGGCTGCAAGACGGCACGCGTGGGCAGGGACCCCGGCTTGCTCAGCCCAGGGGCTCCTCGAAAGCTACCTGCCAGGCCTCTGCCCGCCCCAGAGCCCCACCTGATGTGGAACACATTGATGTTGTCCTGGAACCAGCTGTAGGTGAGGTTGGTGGGGTATGCCTCTGCCCGGCAGGCCAACGAGACGTCCTGAGAGGCATTGACCGTGCTGTTCTTGGGGGGCACCACGATGACCGGGGGGCCTGCGAGGCAGCACAGGGGAGAGACGGGCCTCAGCCCATGGTCTTCCCAGAACCCTGAGGTCCCTTCCCAGAACCCTGAGGTCTCTTCTGCCGTTCTTCCCGGATCTGCCGTCTGGAGAGCCGAGGGGACGTTGCAGAGCCTCAGAACGGCCCTAACCCAGTAGGTGAACACAGTTCCCTCGCTCCCCAGAGCAGTCCTCCTCCCCTCCAGGACACCACCCACCCAGAGGCTCCGCCCACAAGCTGTGCATGCAGATGTGTGCTCCCAAGTGTGTGCATGTGTGCTGGAGCGGGGAAGCGGCTTACTCTCTGCTGGTCTACCCTTTCTGTCCCTCATCTGTCACATCCCGGGTCACCTCGTGTCCTGCCCTACCGCAGAAACCCAATACCTCACCCCAAGACACCTTAGCAGTTCCCGACCCGGGCTCCCCACTGCGGCCACTGAAGCGGAAATGCCCACTTTGGCCGCAGAACACTTCTGCTCGAGAACTCCCAGCAGCTCCTGGCTCCTACCACACGAAGCATCAACTCCCTGATGTAGCCTCGTGGGCCCTCGGGATCCAACCCCTCCCGGCCCCACCAACCATCCCTTCCTATGGCAACACCACCGCAGCCTCTCTGTGTCGGTATGGGGCCCTGCCCCACAATGGCATCACTGCCCTTCCTGCCCCTGCGCTCTCTGAACCCCACCCAGAACGCTCTTCCCGCCGGTCCGGGGCCAGGCCACAGGGTCCCCGCAAACCGTGCCTCCCTTCTGCTGCCCCTCCGCCCTCGCCCCTCCCTGGGCTCTGCTGCTCCAGGAGGCAGCCCTAAGGGGTGAGGCTCCGAGCCGGCACCCAGAACACTACAGGCACCCGGGTGCTCCTTTAATCCTCACAAGTGCCTCCTGTGGGAGGAATTACTGTCTCCGCTTCATGGACGAAGAAATGAAAGTTCAGAGGCAGAGAAGTGAGGAGAGCTGCCCAAGGTGAGCAGGGTGAGCAGGACTGAGCGGGGCCCTCCAGCCGCATGCACACTTGGCCCTTCGTCACCAGCGTGGCCTTCCCGGGGGACCCAGGAGCGCGGCCTCCGCTAGCTCCTCGGACTGCCCTGGAGAAGCGGCGCTGCAGGCAGTGTCCAGGCCATTTCTCAGCTTGTCTTACAAGGACTTGGACAGGAATTACTAAGTGCTGATCACTGTGTATTCGGTTACATTCTTGTAATAGTCCTAGAACGTAGACATGAACCTCCCTATATAGAGATGAGGAGGCTGGGTGGGGGTCAGGGGGTTTATCTGCTACACTGCTGGGCACTAAACATGGACTTGTCCCTTCACTGATCCCTTGAGAATTAAGATGCTGGTTTTAGAGCACCAGCCTGCATTGGGAGCTCCCTCTGTCCCCACACACCCCTCCTGGCCCCAGCCACAGGTCACAGCCCCTCCTACAGGGGCCCGGTTCCCGGCCCTCCCCTGCCCTGAGAGCACCGAGCACCTAGCACCAGCAGCTGGGTGGCGTGGGAGGCGCTGCCCTCGGAGCTGGAGGCTTGGCAGGTGTAGACGCCGGAGCTGCCTCGCTCCACCTGCCGGATCCAGAGCGTCCCATTCCGCACCTAGGGCAGGAGGGGACGGTCAGGGCCCATCCGCCTCCCCTCGGCTCCCGCTGGCCTCAGAGCCTGCACTTCTGAGGCTGGACGGCAGAGGGAGGCAGCACGCCGGGCTCCGGAGGCCGCTGCGAAGCCCCTCCCCTGGCCGGTCTCCCAGCCTGGCCTTTGCCGGTCGTCCAGCCCCAGGCCTACCCGCCCCCTCCCCGCCCCTCACACCCTCTTGGGCCCAGGCCAGCCCCGGACTCACTTGCACCTGACCCTGGCCCTGGCCAAGGTCCTGTCCGCGGAGCTTCCAAGTGACCTGAGGCTGCGGGCTGCCTCGGGCCACACAACGCAGGGTCACAGGCTCCAGTTCCTGAACTTCCAGCACCTGAGGAGGTGTCTCCAGGAACTGCGGGGGCGCTGCGGAGAAAGAGGCCTCAGCGGGTGCCAGAGGGGCTAGGAGCCCGAAGAGCAGCGTCCGAGGGCCGGGGAGGTGGGTCAGGGCTGCAGCCCCCAACCCAGCAGCCGCCCCTGCCGCACTCAGGGCCCAGGGAGGGCTGCACCAGCCCACCCCCAAGCTGCCCGGTGGGCCTGGCCACAGGGGCTGCACACAGCCTGGGTATGGAGGGCTGGGGGAGAGCTAGTGGCCCGGGCACCGCCCAGGAGTCAGGAGGCCTGACTTCGAGACTGCTTTGCCCCTCATCAGTGGCACGATGCAGTCTTCTGAATGAAACAAGAAGAATAATGACCTTCCTTCCTTCCTAGGGCTGCGAGAAAATTCGTGAGGTGCTAAGCATAAAGGTGTTTTGAAAAAACTACGTGCTGTGTATGTAGGTGAGCGGTGTTCCACTTGGAGCCCAACAGCCCCCTTCCCATTGCCCAGTCGGGCCAGGGAGGCAGGAGCCGAGAAGACAGGAAGTTCCAACGGAGCCCGGCAGGCAGACGCCACCCAGACCGAAGGACTGGCAGGGCCGGCGTGGGGCGGGAGGGGTAGGATGCAGCCAGTGAGCCAGCCACTAGGGCCGCCAGTGGGGGGAGGCACTGGACGCCCTCCACAGGTCCCCAGCATACTGCCCCCCTCCCTCCTCCACCACCTGCTTCCTACAGTTCACGGTGAGGTGCACCCAGGAGCCGTTGGCAGAGTCGTCTTCAGGGCTATGCTGGTCCAGGAAGAGCACTCGGCACTCGTACCAGCCCTGGTCTTCTGCCCGGAGGCTCTCAATCTGGAGAGACGCCCCCTTCTGCAGCCGGACTCGCCCTGGGAGAGGAGCCCCGAGCCCCCTGGTCACACTGGTTATTCTCAGGGGTCAAGAACAGGCCTGGGCTCTGGCAGCCACCCTGACGAAGTGGTGGGGCCTGGCCCAGAGAGACACAGGTGGTGTTGGGGGGTCACTGAGGCCAGATCCCTCCACCCAGCCCCAGACGCCTCCCGCCTTTCAGCAGCTGGGACCCAGAGGAGACAAAGGGAAACCCAGCAGGTGGATGAGACGCTATGGAACCGCAGGTGGCTTCAAGGACTGTTGGGGGAAGGGAGGTTCAAGAGCCACACACTGTCCCTGTGATTGTTACAGGACCTGCCCCACCCCTGGACGCTTCGCAGGGGCAAGGTCTGGCTCCCAGAGTTCTCCTCCTGCCAGAGGACTGTCCCCGGAAACCCCAGCGGTGTTTGGGGCCCAGCAGGGACCCAGACCTCACCATCCAAAGCCCCTAATCCCTCAGGGCTATTATCAACGGCCTAAGCGCCTTAGGGTGGCCAGAGGCCAGCCCAGCCAGGCAGCAAGGTCAGCAGCCTCCTCACGCCCCAGGGCACCCGGCCCCGCTGGAGCTCCACACAGCCACAGCATAGCCGCACACACGTGTCCCCCTGGGCCAGCATGCAGCCCCACCAGGGTCAGACGGAGGCGGCCCCCACAAGTCCCTCCGCAGCCTCCCTGCACAGCTCCGGGTGTCCCTGGCCAGGGGGGTGGCCTAGTGACAGTGGCCCGCACTTGCGAGCCAGAGCGACCTACGGCCCGGCACTGCCAGATACTCCCTGCACAAGCTCGCCAGCTTCAGTTTCACCTGCAAAGGAGGGAAGACCACCCTGGCTGGGGCGCGCGGGGCGCTGGGACGGTGGGGACAGCAGGGATGGCGGGGCGGGCGGCACGGGGCGGCCTCACTCGGCAGGTGCTCACGCCCCGCAGAACACATGGACGGGGCAAGATTCGAAATCAGAGGCTGGACAGGAGCTTGACCCTGCCCCTTGCCTGGTGACACATGGTCTCCTCCCCCCCTCAGCACCACCGCACCACGCAGGAACCCGGCACTGCCTAGAGCCCTGTCCCTTGCCTCCCACACCCACATGCGCAGGAAATCTTCACATTCTGGCTCCTGGACACGTGTCTTCTCAGGCATCCTCGCCCTGGTGCCTTCCCTCCACAGCCCACCCGGAGGACTCTCTGCCCTGAGCCTACCTTCCGTTACAACCCTCAGCCCACCACATCTAAACCTCGGATGGGGACACACAGGATCCTCTAAGTCACCAGGGTTGCCCCAAACCATTACAGCTCTAAGACTGTACGTGCCCTTCACTGTACGTGCCCTTTGCATGTGCCCGCTCCAGCCAACCAGACAGGGCCCCTAACTGGCCCGTCCTGATACTAGAAATGCTGAAGCCGTGCGTCTGCTTCCCTTCCACCAACAGGGTGATCTTCCCAAAAGAGAATCTGAGGCTGCATCCACCCTAGCGATGTCCGGGAAGAAGAGAACCATCACGTTCGGGCGGGCCTGGTGCTCTTAGGCAGGGGGCTGTTTTCTTCCAAGGATGAGGTCCAGGGGTGTGGACTCTCCAGGATGGGCGGGCCCATCCTCATGGGCTAGGTGTTGAAATCCCCACCCAGGAGATAAGCCCATGCCTTGCAGGTAAATATTTAACATAATCACACCCCTCTGCCCCACTTGGCATCCCCGGCCACCCAAGCCCTGCAGACCCCAGCAGGCGACCTCTCCCATGCACCATATAGCGGCAACACTCCACTAGGATGATCTTGAAGGAAGAAGATCAAAGAAGGAAGAAGAGGGGAGGGAGACTGAGCACTGAACGCGGACCATGGGATCCTAAGTACTGGCACCATGTTTAATCCTCCCAAGAATTCACTTAGAAGAAGGGACCTGCAGGACCAGAACCTGGTGGGCTCCAGCCCATCTGCAGGGATGCGTGTAGGAAGCAGGAGACACACACTCTGCTCTCAAGCTCCCAGAGGACAGAGAACCCACGTGCACGCACGTGTCCAAGTTCACACATACACGGGTCCAAGAAGCTGCACTGGCTCCACCCAGATGTTGCAAGGACTGCCCCGCCAGAGGAACCCCAGAGGAACCCCGCGGGCGCCAGGGAGCACTGGAGGCTTTGGCAGGAGTAAAGTAGCAACCCCTTGGGACCAGACAACTCAGGGCAGAGAAAAGACGTACGTGTGCCTTCTGCACGTGTGCCTTCTGCGTCGTGGGCTACCTTGAAACTCCCGAGAAAGTGCACAAAAGCCAGGGTCCCGAAGCCGGCGTGGATTCAAAGAGCGCGTGGATTCAAAGAGCGGGTCTGCGGCCCGCTGGGAAAGCTGGCGTCGCACAAGCCAAGGCGGCCCACCCTCTGGGCGCCGGGCCCAGGGAGGCACTCAGGCCCGGCTGTGCTGGGCGCTCTGCAGACGGTGCGCCCCCCCCTCAGTCCCCATCTGTCCCCATCCCTTCCCCTCTGCGTGCCACCCCATGCGGGTCTGTAAATCCCATCTCCTCCGCCAGGTGGATTGCTGAGTCCTCAAGCACTGGGAGCTCCGGGCTCTGGCGCGGTCCCTCCCACATTCTAGGCCACCAGCCTCACACACAGTCCCGGACCATCTCTCCTTCCCTTGCCCAGAGGGCTTATGACAGGACAGCATTGTCCTTAGCAACCTCCACCTCCTGTTGCCTAGCAACTGCAGCTCTGAGTCCCCTACACAAAGGCAGAGAGGCCCCTTCCACACTGGGAGGCAGCAAGAGAGTTAATGGGCGCAGAGGCCTCCTCCCCCCCAGGGCCCTGACTGGGACTGGCCGGCTGGGAGCTCCAGACCAGGGGGCAGGGGCGGACACACAGGGCAGGGGTGGGAAGAGCCCCAGGGTCCCCGCTGCACGCAGCCCCCACAGCTCCAAGGAGCAGGAGAGACAAAGGAAACCCCCAGGTGGCAAAGTTGCCAGCCACCCA
The DNA here is from genome assembly GCF_018345385.1 of Vulpes lagopus. Lineage (NCBI taxonomy): Eukaryota > Metazoa > Chordata > Mammalia > Carnivora > Canidae > Vulpes > Vulpes lagopus. The sequence continues at coordinate 27,025,762 of NC_054834.1, forward strand.
GTGGCCCGTCTGCCTGAGGGATCCAGAGCAGGGGCAGAGGGCAGAGAGGACAGTTTCTCGTCCCCCCGGTTGGGGTCCCAGCCAAAGCCCGTCCCTCGGCCGCCCCACCTGCCCCTGCCCTGTCCTCACTCAGGCAACATTTTGTAGCCGCCCAAACCCCTCCCGCACCCCCCATGGCCCACGAGGCAGGGAGGGAGGACTGGTGGGCATAGCCGGTTTCCCCCACTGTCCTAATTGGGGCCCGCTTTCATCAGCCCTCACAGGGCTTGTGTAGACACACACGCTCCCACCAGGCTGTTTGCCAACAACTGCCCCCAGTTTGAAAATAAACTGTTCCTTCTGCAGCACCTGCCTGAGCTCAGCCGGCCCCTCCCGGAGGGCTCAGCCAATCCCTGGGCTGCTCTCAGGATTCAAACTACAGAGGAAAGGTGGGGGTCTCCTCCCCCATCAAGGTCTTCCCAGGTGGCCTTTCCAGGGTCTCCCCTTTGAAGAGGAGGCCGTGAGGCTGTCTTGCCCCACCCCCACCGTGGGCCCTCACTGTCCTCCGGCTGGCCTGCCTGCCCCTGCCTGCCGTAAACCTAAACCGCTCAGATTAAGACTCCATCTGGGATTAGGAGGAATCTGAGGCCTCTGAGGGAGCCAGCAGGGGTGCAGAAGGCGCCGCCCCTGCCCCTGGGAGGCCTGTACACTGGATGGGAGCCACCTGAAGCAGGAACCCAGCCTGGCCCATCCGTCCATTCCCTGACCTTTAGGGAACCCAGCCGTCGCCAGCCCACCCTCCATGCACAGGCTCCTCTGTACCCCAGCCAGCCAGAGTCCCCCCGCAACCGGGAGAAGGAGACAGGTCACAGATCCAGCCACCCCGCTGTGCATCCACCCACCCGAAGCGGCCTGCCAGACAGTGGGGGAGGGGAGGCAGAGCAGTTAAAGGGTCTTGCCCTCCACCCCCAGCCCACTTTTGCTGGTGTGTTGCTAGTCCCTTCCAACCTCCCACCTGAGGACAAGTCTTACCCACGTAATCAGGGTCGATGCGTGGAGAGTAGAGGCCGAACTGGATGAAGATGGGAAGTAGGAATCCAAAGCGCAGCCACTCGATGACATGCAGGGGGGGGCGGCCAGCCGGGGGCAGCAGGTCACAGCCCAGCACCGCACTCTCGCCAGCCCGGCCCACCACGGACACCACCTCAGGCTTCCCTCGACCTGCGTGGGGGGGGGCCCACAGCGGGGAGCCGTGTCAGGGCCGGGGGAGGACGCTCCTCACGCCTCCGAGGGCTTCCTGGGACTTGGTGAAGAGACGGAGCTCCCCAACTTCTCCAGAACCAGCCCTACCCCTCCCCTCCCCGCTCCTGGGGGTGTCCCCACAGGGACCACCTGGGCCCAGGGAGTTGGGCTCACCGTCAGCCCCCTGGCTGATGACCAGGCTGAGGATGGTCACTCTGAGGCACCAAACCATAGCCCAGCTGCCACTCGCCCGGCCCCTCCTATCCACGGGGGCCCAGATGGAGGGGCCCAGGGGTGTCCAAGGCCCAGCAGGCCCCGCAAATCCTTCTGATGGGTGGCAGGTTTCAGCTCACACTCTTCCGGACAGTTAAGGCTCGGCTCACATAACACCTGATGCAGCTGCTCGCTTCCGGGAGCACCAGCAGATCTAAACGCAAAACCCAAGGCAACACAGAGTTGGCCGATCCGGGAACCAGAAAAAATCCCACAGTTAGAGAAAGGCCGCGGGGAGAGCAAACGAAGAGAGGAGAGCAGAGACCGGAGATCCTGCCGCCCTGGGGAGTAAGGGCCCCACAGGGCTGGGGTGGGGGCACTAGAAGAACCAGGAAGCACGGGGTGGGGGCCCCAACAGGTGAGGGCACGGGGAAGGCGGCGCAGAGGAGTAGAGAGATGCTAAGAAAGGCAGAGGAACTCCAGGGGAACCCAGGTTACTAAGTGCTCAGAAAGCGGAGCTGGGAGGGAACTGGGGTTCCCATCCCCTTGGAAAAAGATGTGTCAAGAAAATGGGAGACGGAGAATCCGCATGGCTCTCAGCCTCCTCGGTGTTCTCCTTCCTCGTCCTGATGCTCATAACAAGATTGCACGTAAGACCAGTCCTGCCGCCTCCACCCAGGTGACCACTAAGGACCCCGAGGAACTCAGGCAGGCTTGCTCAGGGGCACAGAGCCAGTGAGGCCTGAAACCGGGATCAGAACCCCCACAAAGCGGCCCCCAGGAACCCTCCCCACACACACACACACAAGTCCTTGCCCATTTCCCCAGCCTTGGTGAGCCCCGGAAGCTGGAGACCCTGGGTCTGTTTCTCCACTCAGCCTCCCAACACAGCTTCAGCAGTGAGTCAGGCCCTGGGGGAGGAGGGGCTGCCTCCCCCACCTGCTGGAGAGCCCCGCCCGCCCCTCCAGCACCCTCCAGGTCTGGGCAGGTCCTGGGACAGGAGGCTGGCAGCACTTTCCCCTCTGGATGCTTCCAGGCAGCCCACCCTCTGCCAGACAGCATGACCCAGTGCCTCATCCCAGTGCTTCCCATTCACTCGGCTCCAGCGTCCTCTCCGCCCAGGGACCGCCAGGCTTTCCCTTCCCCAACCCTCCAGGGGTGACCCAGGAGAAGCCAAGAAGCCTGCACAGCCCTAGGGTGCACAGGGTGAGAGCCCTGGGACACGAGGGTAGGAACTCTGGCCAGCGGGCTGGGAGCATCTGGGGCAGTCACCCTGGGCTGGGGCGGGGTGCGGCTCCCTGGGCCCCGGCAAACCCGGGCGGACTCTGCTCTGTGGCCTCCACCCCGCTGCTGGCCTCCCAGCTCTGGACAGGCTGCAAAACATCCTCCCGTCTCTCCCTGACCCCTGCTTCCACTTAGTGCCCTGGGGCAGGTAACTCGGGGCAACTCCCCAGCAAAGGTTCCCCTAGTGCCGCGCCCCAGCCAGCTCCCCTCTTTTCCCCCCGACATCACTTTCCAAGTGGAGGAACCCCAGCTCCCTCCCGGGTTTCCCCAGAATTCCTCCGCTTTTCCTGCATCCTCCTCCTCCTCTGTGCCCATGTCCTCACCTGTGTGGGGTCCCCCCCCGTGCTGGGGGTCCAGCACCCCACTTCGCACAGCACCCCCACACGTTCCCGTTTCCCCCCATCCCGAGCGCCCAGGTCCTCCGCGCTTCAAGAACTCCCTTCCCGTGCGCGCCAGGATCCCACCCGCCCCTTCCCCCCTCGGCCCTGGAGTCTCCCTCCCCGAGTCCTCCGCCCGGCACGGGGCTCTCGACCCCCTGCTCCTTCTCCGGCTCCGGACCCTGAATTCCCCCTCGCGGGGCCCCCAGGCCCCAGGCCCCTGCACGCGCGCCCGCGGTACCTCCGCCGCCGGCTGTCCGGGTGTCCGGGAGCCCCCGACGCGCCCACCCCGCATCCCGCTCACTCCCCGCACCTCGGCTTCTGCGCCCCGGGGAGCCCCGCCCGCGGAGCCCCTGCCCCGCGCGCCCCCGCCTGCCCCCGCCCTCACCTGCCCGGCGCCGCGCGGCCCGGCTCCCGCAGCCACACAATAGGGGGCGGGCCCGCCTCCCCCGCCCGCCCCCCGCCCCCGCCCCCGCCCCGCGCCCCGCGCCCCAGCGCCCGCGTCGCCCTGGAGACCGCCGCGCCCCGCCCGCCGCCGAGGGGAGGGGCCGGCTGGGGGGAGGGGGAGGGGCGGCCGCGACCCCCGAGCGCCCTGGGAGTTGTAGTTTCGGGAGCGCGGGACGCGCGGCCGCGGGCTCGGGTCGCCCCCTGGCGGAGCTCGGGGCGCCGGGCGGGGGGCGGGGGCGGGGGCGGGGGCGGGCGGCGGCCGCGCAGGACCCAGCCAGAGGGCGGGAGCTGGACCACCCCCGCACCCCCGCCCCGGGGCCAGCCCCCCGGGAGCCGCGGGGCCCACCGACAGCCTGGCCTGGAGAGCCCCCAGGGGATGCGGGGGGAGGGGGATGGGGAGGAGGAGGGGGAGGAGTAGGGGGCCCCCAGGGGATGCGGGGGGAGGGGGGAGCGGGACCCCCAGGGGATGCGGGGGGAAGGGGGAGCGGGACCCCAGGGGATGCGGGGGGAGGGGGGAGCGGGACTCCCAGGGGATGCGGGGGGAAGGGGGAGCGGGACCCCAGGGGATGCGGGGGGAGGGGGAGGAGCGGGACCCCCGGGGAATGCGGGGAGGAGGGGCAGCGGGACCCCCAGGGGATGCGGGGGGGGGGGGGGGGGGGGAAGGGGGAGCGGGACCCCAGGGGATGCGGGGAGGAGGGGCAGCGGGACCCCCAGGGGATGGGGGATGCGGAGGGAGGTGGGAGATGGCCCCCAGGGGATGCGGGGGAAGGGGGCAGGGGGGCCCCCAGGAGATGCGGGGTGAAGGAGGGAGCGGGACCCCCAGGGGATGCGGGGAGAAGGCGGAAGCGGGACCCCCAGGGGATGTGGGGGTAGGGGGTAGGGGAGGGGGCGCCCAGGAGATGCGGGGGGGGGGGCGGGGAGGGGGTAGCGGGACCCCCAGGGGATCCGGGATGGCGGGGAGGGGCCCCCAGGGGATTGCGGGGGCGGTGAGGTGGCAGGGAGGGGGGTCCCTCTGCGCGCCTCCCCCGCCCCCCCTCCTGCCCCCCAGCGGCTTCTGCTGCGGCTCTGGCCCGACTGGAAATACCTGTCTGCGCTGGCGCGCTCCCAGGCCCTGTCCCTGCGCCTCCCGCAGGGTGCCAGGGGACCGTGTGCCGGGGCGACGCCGCCAGGGCGCCCCCGCGGCAGCCCCAGCGCCGGCGACCCGGGGCACTGCGGGGGGCGGGGGGGGGCAGGCTGGGAGGCTTCCCCACACGGGGCCTGGACACACGGACACACGGGCAAAGATAGAAGTGCTCTCCTCCTGAACTCGGCAGGGTGCCCACCCTGGACCCCAGGCTTTGCAGCCCCCTGGGCAGAGATCCCCGGGAAGTAGGCCTAGCTCTGCTCCACTGAGGAGAAAACGGGGCTGGCCCGGGAAGGAGGGGGCGGGGCGCTCACCCCAGTAGGTGACTCGCCCCCCGTACTTGCCGCTGGTGCAGGGCAGGGCTGAACGCACACTGGCCTGGACTTCATGAAGCTCATCTCCTTAGAGACTGCAGGCCTAAGGACCCCTCAGCTTTCTCCTGGGTGAGCTGGGGGCCCCCTAGGGATACAGGGTCAGGGCCCTCCCCAGCGGCCGGACCTTCCCCTTCACTGCCCTCGCCCAGTCTGAACGCCTGTGACTCCACGGAGCCTTCGGGGCATCTGATGGGGGAATCGTGGCCTCAGCAGTCTGCCCGGAGACACCCTGCACGGCACCCAACTGCTCATACCAGGATCCCAGCCACATCCTCCTTCCAGGTAGTCCCCAGCCCCGGGCCAGGACACTGCGGCCAGAAGCTCACCATCCCCGCTTGTAATCCATTCCGTCCTCAGAGACCCACTGCTGCAAAGTTCTTCCAGGTGTAAACGTCTGGGGGCTTTTCAGCCCGGCTTGAGATGAAAAGGTGGCGCCAAAGGAGGGGGCAGAGGGGAAGCAGGAGCAGCGGTGGGGCTCTCCCACTATTCCTCCAAAAAATTCTAAGTGGCAGCTTTCAGCATTACCTTACAAGGTGACACGCGGACCTCAGGGATAGGACTGTTCCCAAACACGGGTTAGGGGGCACAGTGTGAAAGCCAAGGCGGGAGAAGGCTTGAACTCCCCTCCTGAGCCTTTTTCACCCTTCTGCTCCTTGTAGCCAGCAGGTAAGATCCCTAAGATCCCCCCACTCCCACTCTCTCCGCTGGGGTGGGCGGCACCCCTGATCCAAAGATTCGTTTCTGCATCTCCAATGTGTTCTTGAGCATGAGCTTGTTTTGTTTGGTTATTAAAGTAACTTTTTGTAAACCCAGGATTTAAAATAACTTCCCATTTTTAAAAGTTTACGATATGGTCGTTCCGGGCCACCCCCCACCCCCACCAATGGCTCTTCTTGGCTCTGATTCTGAGGTATCCTGTGGGCTTTTTAGCAAGAGCAGGAACCAACCCCGAACGAAACTGGTTTCCCTTCCCGTGCCGGAAGTGAAAGTTGATAAAAATAGTCCCTGAGGCTCAAAATGAAGATTTTTCTTCTGGGTTGTCCTCAATCCAGGATTGTTACTCTCTGGGAAAGTTTGCTCGACCAACCAGGAGTTTATGTAACGTGAGCACGAGCAGCCCGGGAATTCTAACCTTCAATGATGAGGCGAGAGGAGGCGGTCAGCTCTCCCTATCCCCGCCCTATCCCCGCCCCATCCCCCCTGGTGGGAGAGAAGCGTGGTCTCTCCCAGAGGGTCACTAGCCACTAGCCGTGGGCGTGCTGGTCCCAGGGAGGCTGGAGGTTCTCCAGACCCACTTCCCCCGCCTCCCCACCTTTGTCACCTGGGCACAGCCTCGCCTTCCCTACAAGTCACCGCGCTCTCCCACCTGCCAGTGTCTTCCCATCCATCCCCCATCAGGCTAGACCGGCCCATCCCTGCTCCCTGCTGATGGGGGTCAGAACTGCGGTCCTCTCTTCGCTCAGGCAGGGTCCACTCCTCCCGTGTCGCCCTCACCTTCACCCACCGCCTGCGTCCCATCTCGTGGTAATAACATCTTCACACGCCCCAGGAAGGCTTCCTTGAGGCCAGGAGGTGTCTTTCCTGCCTCTCCAGTGCTAGCCAGGTGCCTGACTCTTACTAGATCCTTAAATAGGACCCTCCCCTCCCCCACCCCATCCCCATTTGCTTCCACCTTTTTCAAAGGACAGTCAAACTTTGCAAAGTGCCACCAGGTGATTTTTACCCTGGTTTCCTGCAGAGGACAAGGTCTGGGTCTCCGTGACCTTCGAGTCCACCAACTGAGGGTCTCTGCCTTCTTGCAGGTCACCGGATGGTTTGGGGCCTCAGCCCTTCTCTGTTCAGAGAGGGTGAGAGCGGCTTGCCAACCCCGTGGGAGAGCCCTGGGCCCGCTGCACAGGACTGTCCGTCTCTTTGCTCACTTTTCCTGCGGCTGACCCAGAGCCACGGGGAACCCCGCTCCCCCACCCCCGTGTGTCTTCCCGGTCAGACTCCAGAACTGATTACAGGATTCAGAGGAATTGGGCTACAGGCTTGGCCTGGAAGGGGGGTTGGGGGGAGGCCAAGGGCACAGAGAATCTGCCTCAGACTCCGACTGCCTTCCAGGGGGACCAGGGCTCCGGCCCTTGGGGGGAGAGAGGATCTGCTGCCCACCTGAGGAGCTCTTTGGGGGACTGGCTTCCCAGCCTCACCAAATCCTTCCCAGGCCCCAGGGGCTCCATCTCCTGCATAGAAACGTAGGTAGGAAGCCTTCCCCCTCCACTTGTCTCCTGGCCCTGCTTTCTTTCCAGTCTGGAACCTGGATAGAACCCTCCTCCTGGGTGTCTTAGGGTCTGGCCTGTCTTCCCAAAAGCAGTGTCCTTGGTCCCCACAGCTCCCATGTATATCCCACTGCCCCTTCACAGCCCAATACTCTTTTTTTTTTTTCTTTTAAGATTTAACTTATTTCTGAGAGACACAGAGAGGCAGAGACACAGGCAGAGGGAGAAGCAGGCTCCCTGCGCAGACCCCAATTCGGGACTCAATCCTGGGACCCGGGGTCATGACCTGAGCCACAGGCAGAGGCTCCACTGCTGAGTCACCCAGGTGTCCCCAATACTCCTTTTCTTAGAAGTTCGTCTGGAGACCAGGTGCACCGTGAGGCACGGCCCTCCCCGAGGCCCTCAGACCTGCTCACAGGCTCCCCTGGGGCTTCGCAGGCTCCCCTGGGGTACCAGCCATCCGGGGGCCACCCCCACACACAGCCGCGTCCCTGTAGGAGCCCGATCAGCGGAGGCATCAAAGGCGCCACTGCCTCTCCTTCAGAGCCTTCCCCCCCAGCCTGAATGGCTGTTTGCCGAGCAGCCATCCCCAGCGAGTGGCCGTGGCTGGCATGTCCCCAGGAAGCAGCAGAGGGAAACCCTGAGCTCCCGCACCTCCCCCAGGGCCCCCACGTGGCTGACACCATGTCCTCCGGCTCACTCACCACCTAGAGTCCTGTGAGTGGCACCCGCACGCCCTGAGGTGGACAGGATGACCGAGACGGGGCCTCTGCAGGCCTGGGGGAGGCATTCGGGCCGCTTGTGGCGGGGAGGACAGAGCAAGAGCACCTGGTCCTCAGGTGCATGAGGGTCTTCACCAGGGACGGGTGTGTTGAAGCGGGACATGCACCCAGGACAAGCGTCCAGAGAGAAGGCGCGACCTGGGCATCCTAAGCACAGGGCAGGACAGCAATACCAGCCATGACAGCCGTCAAGGGTCCTGCAGGTACCCGTTGGCCGGGCTGCAGTCCCCCTGGGGCAGACCGATGGCAAGACAACCCGGCTAGGGCCGTCCAGGAGCTCCAGGTCGTCGGAGCGGGGAGCCCTGGCCTGAGCGCGGGTGCCCGGGTGCCGGGCGGAGCCAAGCTGGGCCAGGAGGACCTCAGCTGGAAGCGCCCCGCTCCCCTGCTGCTGCTCTCCCGCTGCGAGCGACTCAGGGACTCAGGCTGGGCCAAGGGCCTCACTTCCTCGGGCGCCGGAGATAGGCCAGGCCTTGAATAACGAATATGAAGGGGGCCTGTGAAGGGGGCTTTGGACTCGGTGTGCTCAGCAGAGACGGACAGGAAACCACCGGGCTGGGGGGAGGACCCGGAGGAGGAAGGACCGTCGGAGCACGGGTCGCCGTTACCCAGCCCAGGACCACACGCAGCTCCTCCAGAGCGGTGCTCACCTAATTTGACTTTATTGCCAAAGAAGACTCTCCAGCCCCCACCCCGGGTGGGGGGGTATGGCCTTTGGACACCCGCCCCTCGGCCCCCTGGGAGGAGAAGCCCCCGAGTCAGAGGGCAGGCCTGGGGGGGGCAGGTGGGGAGAAGCGATGCTCAGGCCAGGGGCCCCAGGGGCACTCAGGCCAGGCTGGGGCTGGGCTGCTCCTTCCTTCTCAGTCTGAGTCTGTTTCTCTCGAGTTTCCTGGTCCTGGGCGCTTGGCATCCTCTCTGGGCTTGGACGCACCAGAGCCCCGCGCCCAGAATCGCGAAGAGCAAGAGGAGCAGCAGCCCCTTGGCCAAGAGGCAGGAGTAAGTCGACGTCTCCTCAGGGAAGCGGGGATCTGGGACAGAAGAAGGCAAGGAGAGAGGGGCTCGCCACAGGGAGGGGGAGGCAGGCCCCCAGCCCGCATCCCACGGGGGGGCCCAAGTTCAGGGCCAGTTGATATTCCCTTGCAAGTGGCTCTGGAAACATGTTCCAATCACAGAAGCCCAGGAACTGAGATCCAGGGAGCGATCCAGGCTGAGCGAGAGACTAGAGAACCTTTGGGAGTTGGGAGCACCGCCCCCCACCCCGAGCCCCTGTCCGGGGCACAAGGCCCCGTGGGTTCCAGGTACTCTCCTGGGAGGAACTGAGGGAGGGAGGTGGCGAGGCCCCGCAGTAGCTCAGGGGCTGACACTGGGGACCTGGTACCTGCACAGAAGGACCTGGCGGGGATGGGTTGGGAGTAGATGGTGCTGACGGGGTTGGTGGCCCTGCAGGTGTAGGAGGGGACACTGTCCCCGGGCCTCCAGGAGGCGCTGAGGGCAGAGCCCTCGTGCACGGTGTCCCTGCAATCCTCCCGGGATATCCAGCTGTAGGTCACGTCCTGGCCTGCCTCCTCCACGGAGCACGCCAGAGAGAGATTGCAGCTCTCTTCCGCAGCCATCTCAAAGTTCACGGAGACGTGAGGCTCCGCCAGCCGTCCTGGACGCGGGAGGACACAAAGCCCTTGAGGCACTCAGGCCCAGGTTGGGTCTGCTGTCTTAAGCTCCTCAATACCGGGGTGAAGGGCCGAGAGCCCCTCCACGTAGACAGAAAAATCTGGTCCCGGGCTCCCCCGGGGCAGCTGCTAAGATAGAGGGAACCGTTTTGAGCACTACCCACACCCACTCCCCCTGCCCCCATGCCCCTACGTCCTTCTGTCCCTCACCTGCGTGCCCTGCCTTCCTCCAAATTCCATTTTGCCGCCTCGATCCCAAAACACATTATCACATCTCCTGGGGGCATTTATAGTTTAATCAGTGTCTCTGCAAGATTCACGGTAGAGAATCAGCCAGTGTCGCAGGCACTGAGCAATGTGGTTCGGCTACACAGGGGTATGGGTTAGCAGCCCCCACATGGCACGGGAGGATGGAAGGCTGAGGAATAGAGGTGGGAGCGAAAGGCCCCTGGGGTCTGCTCGCAAGCTCCTGACCCCTGTCGCTACGCCGGGAAGGTCTCGGGGAACAGCCTGCGTGCCCAGGGCCTCCCTGGGCCGGGCCACTCCGTTTGAGGCCGCCGCTCAGATCCTGCCGGGCTTGGGCACCCCGGGCACAGTGTGCCTTCCAGTCTCCACCCCTCAAACCGTAACTCTGAGTCCCGAGACCACGAGTGCTTTGCACGCAAAGCTCAGGGAGAGCCGGGAGCAAGCAGCCACAGGGTCCCCGGCCTAAACTCACGGTAGATGCGCAGGCTGTACCGCTGCATGGTGGACGCCTGCGATGTCCTCAGGTTGACCTGAGCGTAGTAGAGCCCCGAGTCCTCCCAGCTCAGATTGCTGATGTGCAGGGAGTAGTTGGGGCCCACCAGGCTCACCCGGCGCTGGTATCGAGGGTTGGTCAGCACGATTTTGGTCGGCTGTCCCTCTCTGCCCGGAATCACCACGGCAAGGCTCGCCGAGGAGGACCAGATGATGTTCTCGACCTCCTCATCGGCTGGTATCTCCACGGGGAGGCTGATGGACTCCTGAAGGACCCCAACTACTTCCTCTGCATCCACATCATCTCCAGAATACCCTTCGGCTGCAGAAAAAGGAAGAAAAGACGGAAACAGTGCAGCTGGCGCCTGGCTCTGGGCTGCTGAGCCTGGCACGGGAGGGGGGGCACTGGTGCGTGCCAGCAATCTCGCCCTCGAAGCAGCCCCGCGCTCAACCCCGTCCCCAGCCGCCTCGCTGGCCCCAGCCTTCCCTCTACCTGACTCGAGCACCTACCAGGGGTTGGCTTCTCCCTGGGCCCTCAGCTTCCAAATTTTGACTTGGGCCGGTCCCCCTTCTCCATCCCTGGCTTCCTCACCTGTTGGTCCTACACTGAAGGTGCACCCTATGCCTCTTTACTCCAGAAGGGCCAAGCATCCGGCCCCACGCCGCTAGCCCACGCCCCAGCGGGACAGGAGGGCGGACGGGAGGAGGCTCTCCTGCCCCGGGGCTGCGGTCTCTCTCACCTGCACGCAGCAGCAAGAGCAGGAGCAGCCACGGGAGAGCCCCCATGGCAGCAGCTCCGTGCTCCAGGAGGTCGGCCCACTTGGCCACCACTGTGAAGACGACAAGCTGTCAGGAGGCTGCTGGAGACAGTGATGGGCTGGCTGTCGTGGGAGGGGAAATCCGTTGCCCGCTAGCAGGCTCCAGCCTTCTCTTTCTCACTAAGCCCCTCCCTGTCCATCTTGGGAAGTTCTCTCTCTGAGCCTGATTGCGGAGCTGCTGCACCCCCTGACTCATGCTTCCTGTCCATCAAACACTTCCTACATGAAACCTTCCTAGACACCCTGCCCCACCCACCCCCCACCCCACCTCCCGCCCCCATCTTCCCAGACACCGCCCTTTCCTCCCACTGCCTGTCCAGAGCTCCTGCCCTGCAGGATCCCCGGGGGACCGCTCTCGCTCAGCAGTTCCTATTTTGCTGTGATCATTTGACGTCATAAGCATCTTTGTCTCCCCAGACGGGTGGGCTCCATCTTTTGGGGCATCTCTGTCCCCTGCTAGACACATGAAGCGACCAATTAATATTTCTGGAATGGATGAATAAGTGAAGTATTCTTATTTGAAGCTTGCTAGGTTCCCACTTGACTGTTTAGAGGAAGAAAACATTTTAACCCTCTTTAAAAAAAAAAAAAAGCATGTCGGGCCTGAGAGCTGCACTAGGTTGTTAATATTATGGAAAGACTAGATTGTTCTACGAGAATATGATGTGGACCAACGCTCGAGGAGCTCTGAGCGCCAGAGCTGCCCTGGGCACCGTGGTGGCCTTGGAGGCAGTCTCCGCCCCTGGAGTTCAAGCTAACACTGGGCAGTCCTGGATTGGGGATGTTCTAGAGCACATCTGCCTCCGATGGGTCCTCAGACAGGAGAACCTTAAAGGTTTCTCGAATACTCCACCCTACGGGTCTGTGCTGTGCTCAGGAAGCCAGAGCAATGTCCTCAAGCCCCAGGACTTGCTGGAGGCAGATCTCAGTCCCGGTCCTGTGCCAGCACCTCATGCCTTCAGGGGAGTGGACTCAGCCCTCGTCGGGTACTTACTGAGCAGCTTCTGAGGCCCGGGCATTGTCAAGTTCTGAGGGATCCGCAGTGACCAAGAGCTTTATTTCGAGTGTGGCTTCAAGGAGATCGGGGGCTGAGGTCTGACCAGGGCCAACTAACTGCCAGTTCGATGGGTTTCACCCGAGGACTCACCCAGGGAGCCGAGGCTGAGGGCATTCAGCAACCCTGACGTCAGGAGGTCGGAGAAAGCTTTCGAGGAGAAATGACCTCAGCGGCGAAGAAGAGAATGAGGCAAGGACTTCTGAAGATTCAACTGGGGAGCATCAGACCTCAGGGGTTGCGGTTGTCTGAAAACGTAGATGAAAACGTTCTTACGTGGCCTTCGTATTTTAAAAAAAAATTAACGTGGAGAAAAAAAAGGTAGGAAAAAGAAAAGAAAGCGAGGTCATGGGAGTGATGTCCAGAGTTTAAAGGGTGAGTCTATCAGGTGGGATCTCTGAGAAGCAGGTGCCGGGCTGGGTGGGAACGAGGGTGCCTGTGTGTGGAGGGGGAGGGAAGCGGAGTCGGGCGGGGGTCCCACCCACTGCCGTGCAGACAGTCTCCGTCTCCCCTGAGTGCTCAGTCACCAGGGTGGGTCCGTGGCAAGGACCCTGCACCCTCACTGAACTGTCACAGCTGGGCAGTGACCTCCCAGGAGGAGCAGGGGTGCGGGGGGGGGCATCCTGGAGGCTGTCGGTCAACTGCACCCCTGCAGCTGAAGACCAGCTCTCTCTGGAAAGGAGATGCAGGGATACCTCGTGGCTGCTGCACAGGGCTCCACCAAAAGGAGCTGTGTTCAGATTGACGGCACCAGTCTCCAGAACAAGGACCAACAGTCCGTCATGCGTATCGAGTAGAGGGAGATAATTATCACACACACGTGCACGCACACACGTGCACACACCACCCCGCCATCCTCAGCGCTCCCGGTCCAATATGGAGAAAGGACTTCTCAGAGGATGATTTCCAAGTGCTCTGGAATCCGATTTTCCTTCTGGCTCGTGGATGGCGATCCTCAACTCCATTTCTGTCCCTTCACTTAAAAAAAAACAATTTTTTTTATTTTTAGAAATTTCTTTAAAGATTCATTTATCTCCTTGAGAGAGAGCAAGAGCACAAGTGGGGGGCGGGGAGGGGCAGAGGGAGAAGAAGCCGACTCCCCGCAGAGCATGGAGCCTGGTGTGGAGCTCGATGGTGACCCGAACGAAGCCAGAGGCTGTGCCAACTGAGCCACCCAGGTGCCCCAGAGATTTTATTTTCAAGAGATCTCTACACCCAACGTGGGGCTCAGACTCACAACCGTGAGATCAAGAGTCCCGCGTCCTCCACGGCCTGAGCCAGCCAGGCGCCCCCCACCCCTTTGCTCTTATTCAGTCGGGTGGGTGGTCCTCCCCTGCCCCCAGTGAGAACTGTGGTCTTGGCTTCTGTCCCGGGTCAGAAATGAGAAGTTCTGTCCCATGTCGCGATTGCAATTCTGAGCTTAGGTTCAAATCCACGTCCCCTTCCCCGGCTTGCGTGTCCCAGGCTGGCAGCCTGCCCTGGGCGATGGGAAACATTGCTCCTGCTCCCTCCCAGCTTACCCAGGCACCTCTGCTGCCCTGCAGTGCCTCGACTCCTGTGCCCCTCTCCTGGAGGGTGGCACAGAGGAGGGGTGAGGAGATCCTCGGTACCTGCCCCAGTGGCCCTGCTGTCTGTGGGTCTCGCAGCTCATTAAGGTCGTCTCTTCAGAGGAGCAGTCTTGTGAGCTCTTAAGAGCTGCCGCTGGTTCCCCCTCTCCCACCCCGACCTGAGGTGACCTGTCTCTCTCCCAGGTGGTCCTCCGAAAGTCCTTCCGCAGCCCCGGACGTCTGGCAAACATTTCGTCTCCTCCTCCCACCCCTCCGTGTCCCCACCGTGTGGCATCAGACCCAGCGAGTAGGCTGTGGCCCTCGGTGGCCCGCCGGGTCCCTTGCCTGACGCCAAGGTCTGCGGCGTGTGCTGCACTCCCACGGCCGTGGGGGGATCAGATCTCAGTGCACAACAGTTTTCACTCTCCCTGGCCTGGTGTGGGCCCCTGTGTCCTTGGGCGCTCTCCTGCAGGGCACACACGTGCAACCTCCCCAAGTCCTGTCCTTGACACCCTCTCACGTGGCTCGCGTCCCTCCAGTGGAAGCAGCAGGGGGCTCACAACAAAACAACAGCTGTTTCCAAAGAAATCTCTTTCCAATCGCCTACTCTTGTCTCCCCATCCCCGGGTGAGGGGTCCCAGAGCAGCGAACATGGGTCCACCTTCGTTCCTGTTATAAATTCCACGAGGAGAGAGGTCCCCTCACACTGTGTTCCACCTGCCGGCACCTGTCTCCTAGACACTTGGGGGTACCACGCAGGAGGCTTCCAGCTAACACCTTGGTGCAGCGGACACCGGGCTTCCTCCCGCGGACTCTGGCTCACCCAACTCCTGCTCTGCTGTTGGCACCTGTGTGACGGTCCCCTCCCCACCGATGTTGGCCCCTGTGTGACCGTCCCCTCCCCCCCATATTGGCACCTCTGCTTTTCTCGTAAAGCCCAGGCCCGGAGGCTCATCCCCTCGGCTGCCCCGCCCGGGGCCATCTCCGTGTGCCTCCATGGGTGGGCGCTGGTCCCTCCCACCCTGGGGAGGCGCGGCAGGCCGTGTGCAGAGCACGCAGACTCCAGAGCAACCCCAGCCATCGACACACCCTTTGGTGGCTTTCGTCCCTTCCAGGCTTGTGTGCCCCATTCTTTCAGGCTGGCTCCCTGGGTCACCTCCCATAAAGACTTGCTCCCCCAAGTCCGTGTCAAGGCCCCGCTCCGGGAAGAACCTAGATCATGATACTCTCATACATGATGACGTGTTTGAGGCCATAAAATTTAGATCCCGTGAGGCTTCTGCCCACATTTTTAGGGCAAATAAGTCAATGAGAAATAAGCCCCTTTGCCCCCAAATGTCCTGCCGTGGTAGCCTCAGGAGAGGGGAGCCAGGAAGAAGCCAGTCCCAAAGGGTCAAACCTTTTATTGGAGTCTCTGCTCGGCTTCTCTTTGGGTCTGGAAGGACGGGGACCCACATGGCAGAGCCACGGCCTGGGGGAGCTGGTAGCAGGCAAGTCCCGGTAAGTGACCCCACCAGCAGAGCGGGCGGAGGCCTGCGCAGCTTCTGTATTTTCTGCCTGCGGGGTCGCCTTCCTTTTTAAGTGTCCGGGTTAAAAGGTGTTTTTTTGTGGCAGGGAAGCTGGGGAGCTGCCTGCAGGCGGTCGAAGGGCGCCCTGGGGGAGCCACCACGGACGGGGCGACAGCAGCCCTAGGGTCCCCAGGGTGGGAGGAACCAGCGCCCACCCATGGAGGCACACGGAGATGGCCCGGGCGGGGCAGCCGAGGGGATGAGCCTCCGGGCCTGGGCTTTACGAGGTGCACTGTCCCCAGGAGCTCCCAGTGAAGGTTGAGGGGGGCAGAGGGGCGGCTGAAGTGCGGGGGCTTTGGAGGGACGTGAGCAGAGCAGGGCCGGGACGCAGGCGCCAGATGCAGGGGCCAGACGCGGGGCCAGACACGGGGCCAGACACAGAGGCAGGACGCAGGGCTGGGATGCAGGGACAGGACGCTGGGCGGGTCACAGGGGCAGGACGCCGGGACGGAGGGCTAGGATGCAGGGGCAGGACACAGGGCCGGGACGCAGGGGCAGGATGCAGGGCCGGGACGCAGGGCTGGGACGCAGATGCAGGACGTGGGGCCGAGATGCAGGGCTAGGATGCAGGGGCAGGACGCAGGGTTGGGCCGCAGCATTAGGACGCAGAGGCAGGATGCAGGTGCCAGATGCAGGGGCCGGATGCAGGGCCAGAACGCAGGGCTGGGACACAGGGCCGGGACGCAGGGGCAGGACGCAGGGGCAGGACGCAGGGGCAGAAAGTGAAGGGGTCCCATGTGGGGGTTTCCGTTTTCTCCGCGAAGTACAGGCCCTGTGATTGGCGCAGACTGAGGTCTGGGTGTGCGCGAGTCAAAGGCAGGCACCTGGGGAGAAAGGACCGGGTTTGAACAGATGAGGGGACTCTGTGCCCCGCCTTCTGGAGACATCAACCAGCGGGCCCAGCTCTGCGTCCAGGGCCACCCTGGGCTTTCCTGGCCAACGCGTTGTCCCGGAGACCCAGAGGTGCGGCAGGGCGGGCGGGGTGGGGGAGCTGCAGCTGCGGGGCGGGCGGCTCTGGGGTGGGGCGGGGGAGGAGCATGAGCCTGACACCCTGCAAGGCTCCCGCCTGTCGCCCACGGCTGGTGAAGCGGGAAGCTTGTGGGCTTTGGCACCAGGAGGAGGCCCCGAGCGCCGCGTGCCTACAGGGTCCATCGAGGCGAACACACGGGGGGGCTGCCACACAGGACCCCAAGCAGGTTTATTCAAGAACGTTCGCCGGCAGCCCCAGTCAGCCCGGGTCTCGAGGCCGTGGGCACTGCCGCCAGGTCAGCCCAGTGCGTCCGCAGAGGCCCTGGCAGCCGCCGGCCGGCGACTCACGCCTTGTCTGTGTCAGGCATCCCGGATCCCGAGTGGGTGCCCTCCCCGCCCCGCACAGTGGCACGCTGTCCCTCGGAGGGCTGGGCACCGCGCTGCTTCCCTGGCTCCACTCCAGGCCCAGGGAGTCAGGTGGCGGCAGTGAGGGGGCTGCAGATCCACCTGCTGCCCAGGGGCGCTGGGGTTCCACCGGACACGAAAGTTTGAGAACACTGCGCTTTGCCTGCTCCTCTGTTTCCCTGAAAAGGATAGCAGGGGCCCCGGCGCGGCCTTTGGCTTCTGTCACGAAAGGCTTCTTCCCCCGGGAGCAGGGCAGTGAGGCCGCCACCTTCTGGGGCTGGGCTTTCTAGAACACGAGAGGGGCTCTGGGGCCTCCAGGCTGTCCTCCTGGGGGCCCCCTGGGAAGGCGGGAGCGCTGCAGCCGCCCAGCGCGGAGTAGCCAGGAGGCCGGGGAGCTCCCACCCGCCCATGTGCCGTTAGCCGTGGACGCAGGGGCGGCCGGAGCAGGGCTTGTAGGAAAGTCGCGCGCTGCTGCCGAGAGAAGTTTGGAGTCTGTCGGTCTTGTCCAGCCCCTTATTTTACAAATTAAAACCACAAAAAACAAAAACCAGAGGGCCAGGCGTCATGCGGTACTTTTTTCTGAGGCCACAGAAGGCAGAGCCGAGCCCAAACCCGGGTCGCCCGGTGTCTCACTGGCCAGACTTGACTCGACTGGGCTAACTTGGGATGTGACAGAAGTGTAGCAGGTGACGTCCCAGTGCACAGAAAACCCTCAGTAAATGTTAGTATTGGTGGTGGAATTTTAAGTTTTCATCTGTATTTGTTTATTATTGTTAATTGTGTTTGAGACTGGAGACATTCAAAGAGCGGGAGGGTGCTGAGGAGAGCCGTGGCCTGAGGAGAACCATGGCCTGAGGAAGTGGGGGCCTGAGGAGATCTGTAGCCTGAGGAAAGTGGTCACCTGAGGAGAGCTGTGGCTTGAGGAGACCCGAGGCCGGAGGAGAACTGTGGCCTGAGGAGAGCCATAGCCTGAGGAGAGCTGTGGCCTGAGGAAAGTGGTCACCTGAGGAGAATTGTGGCCTGAGGAGAGCCATAGCCTGAGGAGAGCTGTGGCCTGAGGAAAGTGGTCACCTGAGGAGAGCTGTGGCCTGAGGAGACCCGAGGCCGGAGGAGAACTGTGGCCTGAGGAGAGCCATAGCCTGAGGAGAGCTGTGGCCTGAGGAAAGTGGTGGCCTGAGGAGATCCATGGCCTGTGGAGAGCTAGGCCTGAGGAGAGCCCTGGTCTGAGGAGAGCCAGGCCTGAGGAGAGCCGTGGCCTGAGAACTGTGGCCTGAGAAGAACTGTGGCCTGAGGAAAGTAGTCACCTGAGGAGATCCGTGGCCTCCAGAGAGCTGTGGCCTGAGGAGGGCCGTGGCCTGAGGAGAGCCAGGCCTGAGGAGGGCGGTGGCGGGCCGCCAGGCAGCTCAGTACCTGCGGGTATTCTCCGTGCTGTGCTCAGCCCTGGCCAGACTCCCCCTCTCACAGCACAGGCTCGTGCTCCAGCTCCTCGATGTCCCAGAGTTGATCAGAATCTGCGGGGCTGCCTCCTCTTACCAGCGGCGTCTCTGACTGACGTACGACTACCCCCTGGTCCTACAAATACTCATGAAGCTCCAGGGAAGTGCCAGGCAGTGCGCCCGGTGTGGGCGGCAGCGTTACCGAGTGGGGTTGGGAGGGTCAGCAACAGGCGACGCACAAGCAAACGTGTAACGTCAAGTAATAGGGTGAGGACTACGTTGGGCGAAGGCGAGGGGGGAGGGGGACGGGGGACGGGAGGAGAGGCCCACCCGCGGGGCGCTCAGAGCCTGCTCGCCAGCTGCTGCGCCCCTGCCGCCTCCCACACGAAGGGTCAGTGTGAGGGGTGGTCAACAGGAGGCCGCGGGGGGAGCAGGGTGTTCGGGAGAGGAGGGGCCCGCGGTTGGCAACTGGGTGACGACCCACTGCGCCTGCCTCCATGGCGCTCCCCGGCCAGGCCGCCAGGGCCCAACGGGACTGGGGCGGGAACCAACACCCCCCCCACCCCACCCCCCCCACCCCACCCCCCGCTGCTCGCAGGTGGAAAGTTGCCTTTGATCCCTCGTTTCTTTCGGGATGATGTGCCCGCCAAGGACGGTCACCAAGTCACTCTGCCCTCGGGTCGGGCGTGCTCCGGGCTGACAGGTGTCCGTCCCACACGGGAGCCCCAGCAGCCAGCCGTTAGCCCCCGACCTACGGAAACAGGCAGGGAGCAGGAAGGCCGAGGGCCCCCGAGAGGAGTGGGCGACGCCCCGGGAGGGCCTCGGGCAGGGCCGGCTCTGGCTCGGGGTCCCCAGTGTCAGAACGTCCCCAGGGCCACCCAGGGCTTGCGGTGGGCACCCGCCTTCAGCTCAGGCCGTGACCCCGGCTCCCCCCACCGAGTCCGCCGGGGTCCCCGCATCTACGTGTGCACAACCCTTTCCCCGGGGAGCGCTGGGTGGGCTTCTCCGAGGCAGCTGGAGGGCGTCGCCCTAACCCGCGGGTGCAGCCAGGCCTCCCCCCATGTACATACGGGGCTGTGACGAGCCCTCTGCGGGGAAGGGGGAGAACTTCCCTTTACAAAGCCACCGCCGCCACCTGGAATGCTTCAAAATGGTGTTTGTGACAGACCCTGTTGCTGTAGCGGCACGAGAGGCAAGCGGGCCAGCCAGAGGTCCCTGGGTGGCGGTGTGGGGCGCTCCGTGGCTTTGGGGAGCCCCGAGCCCGTTCAGTGGGTGAGGAGAAGCCGCGGCCAAGCTGCCCGCCGCCTTGGGTCGCCCGCCACCTCAGGTCGCCCACTGCTCAGGTTGCGGCCCAGGGCCCCTGGGGAGGCGCTCACAAGGGCTGCAGGCAGAGGAGCTGTGGGAAAGGCGCGGCCGCAGAGGCTGCTGGCTGTCACCCCCAGGACCGGGACTGGCAGAGCCGGGACCCTGCGCGCCCTCTGGGCACCGACGTCGCCCCGTTAGCCCCACCCTCGCTTTCCTGGCCAGCAGGCGCTTCAGGCCGCGTGGCCCGCTTAGAGAGCACGGTGGGCCCGAGGCGCGCTCACTTCTGCAGCAGATCCCAAGTCCCACTGGCAGGGGGGGTGGCCAGACCACCCAGGTTTCCACAACCTTCTGGAAGGACGCACAGAAACACCCACACCGCTTTGGTGTTCACAGCTGTGGCTCGCTCCGGGGGGCGACAGACAGACGGGTCCAGCCCGGGAAGCCGCGCTAGGCCAAAGTCGTCCGCCCCGAGTTACACTCGCGGTGCCCATGTGACACCACGCACAGAAGGGCTCCCCCGAGCCTGGGCCCGTTTCTACGGGAGCTGGACGGGTGCAGCCCAGGCTGCCAGCTGCCAGGGCCCGGCCCTTCCGAGGGCGGCCGTCTGGTTCCTCTGGAGGAGAAATGGCAGCGCGGCCCAAAGCGCCCAGCGTCCACCTCGTCGTCAGACCGTCCGGTGGCCAAGGTCCCCATGAAGCAGAGACTCTGGTCTCAGACGTGATGTTCCTACAGCTCAACCCAGCAGCCGCCAGCAAGGGCCAGACCTCCCTCCGGGGAGAGGTAATGCCCCACGACATAAAGCGTCACATTGGTTTTTCAAACAAGACGAGAAGAAGGAAAGAAGGAACAAGCCAACCGTCCAAACCGCCCCCGTCCAGACGCGACCGGCTGGCCCTTGCCGACATGGCCCAGCCCGGGGGCCATGGAGGGGCAGGGGCTTCTGGGAGGCGGAGCTCTGGCTGGGGTCCCTGCCCTGCAGGGGGCGGCTGTCTTTGCAGAAAGAGAAGAGGAGCCTGGTTCCAACTCGGATCACTTGGGTGACGGGCACTAGGATGGCGCCCAGACAGGCCAGGACTCGGGGCCGCAGAAGACGCCTATGTTGTGCCTCCTACGACAGATTCCGGGTCGCCCTGCTTCCTCCACGCCCCCGGCGCTCCCCCGTGTCTTGAGTACATAGCTGTGTGCAGATTCCTCAGGGCCCCCGACGCCTGGCACGGGACCAGGGGCCTTGGGCCCCGGAGAGCCTCTGCGAGAAGCTGGCCTTGGGGACCGAGGACGTCCAGTGTTCGCAGTCCGGCTGCCCCCAGCCCTGCGCCCTGGAGAAACGGGCCCCAGGCCCCACTTGGGTGGCCCTGTGCAGCCTGACTCCTCTTGCGGGCAGGGGCTTCCCTCGCTCTCTCCTCTCTCCCAAACGGCTCCAGAAAGCACTTCGAGTGACCACGTGGCGATACGGGCACCCCTGGCTGAGGCCCTGGGGATCCACTTGTGCCTATTTCCCTCGAGGCGCTGCCCGAGCCCCAGGTGTGGGTGCCTGGGCCCCACGAGGCCGCCAGCTTTAGGTCCCTCCCCCGCCGAGGTCGGTCATGGTCAGGTCTCCTCGCCGGGCCTGGCTGCAGGTGGAAAACCTTGCGGAGGCAGCGTGGGAAGGGGCAAGGGGTGGGAGGTTCCAGAGCAGCAGTTATTTCAGGGAAGCCCCTCCGATTGTCTCTCTGGGACGCCCCCCCCCCGCCCCCAGGCCCATGTGAAATTCTGCTGATCGCTCTCTCTGGTCACCACCATCCCCAAGTTCTCTTTTTAATATGCAAACGGTGCCAGGAAGATCAGAGGAAACCACAGCACATCTCTGTGTAGAAACCACTGGACTGTGCTTGTAAATGTGCAGGAAGATGGAGATGTCCCCGCGTAGCCGGCTTGCGTGGAGCTGAGCTCATCCCCATGAATGCACTGAAGCATTTTCAAGCAAAGGACTTTAAATCAACCTTCAGAGGGCAGGAGTCGCACCTCAAAGGATGGTCGCAAAAAACAAAACAAAAAAAACCCTTTTTGACGGGAAGGGCCCCTCATGGGCCTCTGTGCCGTGAATGACAGAGAAAACCCCACAGGCCACCTGCTTCTGCTGTGGCTCCACTCAACAAAGATGCGCTTCATTCAGGCACAAGCAAGGCAGCTGCCGGCTGGAAATGGGGTCAAGGGGCACACGGAGGGCCCCACTCCTGGCCGTGCACAACCAGCCCCCCACTCCCCGAGGACGCACAAAGCTGAGGGCCCGAGGAGCCGTGGACTTGGAAGACGGGAGGCAGCCCGCGGTGGGGGGGCATCCCACGGCATCCAGGGATTGGGGGTCAGCCCGGAGGGAACGCCTTCTACGTGAAGGCGCCAGCACCAACAAGGCAGGGAGCTGGGAGGCCGCAGGGTAGTTGGGGGACCACGGGGCTGTCGGGTCTGTGTGGAGCATGGGGCGGGAGCAGGGAGTGAGGGGCACCCAGGGCTGGCAGGGACGCTTGGGACCCTCGGGGCCAGACTGAGGCCCAAGGCCGATGGGGTTGGGGC
This sequence comes from Vulpes lagopus, assembly GCF_018345385.1. Classification (NCBI taxonomy): domain Eukaryota; kingdom Metazoa; phylum Chordata; class Mammalia; order Carnivora; family Canidae; genus Vulpes; species Vulpes lagopus. Next base: position 27,047,895 of record NC_054834.1, read on the forward strand.
TGATGGGCAGCACATCTGCTGCTCCTTCCAGATGCCGCTGCGGCTGAGGACGCCTCCCTGGCTGCCCACTGGGGCGGTAGCTCCAGGTGCACTTCCGGGAAGGGTCACATAATCCCTTTGTCCTGGGACAGGCTTCTCCGTCTCCCAGCACCCACCCTCCCCCCCACCCAAGACACACCGAAGGCCCACCCGACGTCCAGCTGTCTGCTCAGTCGTTAGGCCCCGAGCCAGGCTCCTCTCCCAGCAACATCTCCCGCCCCCAGCACCTTGTCGGGGTGACCGCAGCTCTCGATACCCCATCCCCTGCATGGACTCAGGCACCTGTGGCAGGTGGGTACTTGAGTATATCATGGGTGCTGGGTGCATGCTGGGAGCCGGAGGCGGATGGGGAGCTTCCCTTTTACAGAAAAGGGGTCCCCAAGGAGATCCTAAGTTACTGGGAAGAGCAAGAGCTCAGATGGCCCCAAGAAGACGTTTCTGAGCCACCTGTGGCGGGGGGGCCACACCGCCCCCAGCAGCAGCCAGTGCTGCAGATCGCTGGAGCGGAGGAGGAGGCCCCTTGCTGGAGCAGGACGTGCCAACTACACAGACGGTGAGAAGTGGAAGTGGAAAGTCTGTGGCCGCCGCTACAGACGGTGAGAAGTGGAAGTGGAAAGTCTGTGACCGCCGCTCGGTGTCCTCATGCCGTGATTATAAAAACAGAGTCCGGGGCGCCCGGGCGACTCAGTGGTTGAGCGTCTGCCTTCAGCCCAGGGCATGACACCGGAGTCCCAGGATCCAGTCCCACGTCAGGTTCCCTGCAGGGAGCCTGCTTCTCCCTCTGCCTGTGTCCCTACCTCTCTCTGTGTGTCTCTCATGAATGAATTAACAACAGGCAGACTGCATAACGTCCCTCCTGATGTCCACACCCTAATCTCAGAACCTGTCATTGTCACAGTTTCTGACAACAAGAGATGCAATTAAAATAAGGATCTTGCTACGGGAGGGGGCAGGGTTTACCCTGGATGACCCGGATGGGCCTGATGTCACCAGAGGGTCCTTTGTAAAGGAACTCAGGAGAAGTCAGTACCAAAGGAGCCCAGACAATGAGGGGAGCAGAAGGAAACGGAGTCAGAGACAGAGGACGGATGCTGCGGGCTTTCTAAGGATAGAAGAAGGGATCCGTGGGCCAAGGATGCCGCTGCCCCCCTCGGCAGACAGCAGCACCTGGGAGACACTGCGCTTGGAGTAAACAAGGACTAAGTAGTCAACACCCGGCAGGGGTCAGGTCCGTTGTTCCCTAGACGCCCAGTGTCCTAATGCCCCGCCGGCCTGTTGGAGCTGCCAGGACGGCGCCACAGGCTGCGCGCAGGCCGCACGTAGGACAGACCCAGACCTCAAACACCCGAGGCCAAGAGAAGCAGAATGTACAATAAGTGGCTCCATAACTCCTCTATCGCGCACACACGGAGATGAGCGCGTTCGGGCGTGTTGGGTAAGAACATTGTTGAAATTAGCTTTGTCTGCTTCCAGTTGCCTCTACGTCCCTCCACGGTAGAGCAGCTCTCAGGACACTGGGGCCTTCTGTCTGTGGCTCCCAGGCCACTTCCACTTAGACGGCGTCCTGGGAGCCTCTGGGCCCTGCTGGGGTGAGCCGTCCGCTCGCGGGGATGGCGCTCGTTGGCTCCTGCGCCTCCGGGATGTCCATGGCGCTGACAGGGGACATTCACATTCATGACTGCCAAGTACAGCAAAACCCGGAGAGAAAGTCCAGTTGGCCTTGATGGCGTGGCGTGCAGTGTTGGGGCCCCACTCGGCTCCTGTGCCCCGACCTGGGTGTGGGACCACAGTGTGCGGCTCAGGGTGGGGCTCACTCCCCCCCCCCCCCCGTGCCTGAAGGTGAGGGGTGCAGGCTGCTTAGGCTCGGAGGCCTGAGGAGGCTTCCAGCCTGGGTGGTGCACACTTTGAAGCCCCCTGGCCCTGCCCTCGGACACCCCGCCCCCCCACGGTCCCCATTAAAGTCTGGGTTTCTAAGAAACAGAGAATTAGCACAGCTCCGGCCATTCTTCCTGCGGGTATAGACCCAAAGACCCAAAAGAATCGAAAGCAGCAACTCCAGACAGACACTTGTCCGCCCACGTGCAGATATTGGCACAGCTGCATCACTCACCGTCGCCAAAAGGAGGGAGTGCCCATCAGCCGACAGACAAAATGTGGTCCGTCCGTGGGACGGGACAGTGTTCAGCCTTGAAGAGGGAGGACGTTCTGACACCTGCTACAACACGGACGAACCTCGAGGACTCGTGCTCAGTGAAGCAAGCCAGACGCAGAATGACCGCTGTTGTAGGATCCCCCCCAGGTGAGGTCCCGGGAGGAGCCCGATGCCTTGGACGGAAAGCAGATTCGAGGCTGCAGGGGAGAGGGGAGGGGGTGACGGGCCATCCTGTTTAAGGGGTGCAGAGCGCTAGTTTGGGATGATGAAGCGGCGCTGGATGCTCAGGGTGGGAAGGGCTGCGGGTCAGTGTGCAGGTGCATCGTGCCACACAACCACACGCGTAAAAATGGTCAAAGTGGTTAAACTTCATGTCACAGATGTTTCGCCAGGATGTCAAACAAAAAGCACCTCCAGCTAAGGAAAAAAAGAAAAGGAAAAGAATCTGGGTTTCTAGGTCTCTAGCCAGAGCCAGACTGTGACCAAGTGTATCTCCAGGTCTTCCAGTGTGAAACAGTCCTGTACGTGCGTCCCCTCTCTGGAGCTGAGGAGCCACACGGGGGACCCCCAGGCACCCCCCCCCACCCTGGTGGGCTGCACTCACGTGCTTCCCTGCCTGGCCAGGCCTGCCGCAAGCCCATGTTGGGACCCCACAGCCGAGGCCTGGCCGCCCTTCTCCACACTGCTGCTCACCCTGCTGGCTCCAAGTCAGGCCGATCATCCACTGACCGCCTGAAGTCCTGGTGCTGCCAGTATGGGACCAGAAGGCCGAGTGCAGGGCTCTCCACGAGACCCAGGTGTGGGCCGCTCACCTGGGGAAGGCGGACGCTGCTCATGAGGCTGTTGTCTCTCGGTTCCAAGCGTGCCCTTTCCTGCCCGTTTTGTGGGGCCAGTGCACAGCTCTGCAACTTGTTTCTCCTCTGCCAGCTTCGGTTCTGCCTGCAGGGACGCCGGGCAGAGGCTGGGGGGCAGGAGGAGGGACCACAGCTTTTCTCCAGGCCTGCTCCTCCTGGCACGAAGACCCGGCCACCAGCGTCCTGCAGGCCACCAGGACCAGCCTGGTGCTACCCCCAGGGGACCGGCACAGCCTGGCAGCCCCGAGCCCCCAGCTCTGAGCCCTGAGCCCTAAACCCCGAGCCCCAGAACCCTGAGCCTGGTTCGACAGGCCCTCCTGGATGGACACGGCTTGTCCACGTGGGGCATTCCTGGGAGGTGAAGAGCAGCTTCTTCTCCGAGCTCACAGCCTGGTCACCCTAACCTCAGCCTCAGGGGCAGCTGGCTTCCGGCACCTATCACCCTTGTACCTCACTACCTCCTGTTTGTTTGCCTTTTGAATCCTCCGATGACTATTTAACCCATTTATTAAATCTTTTCCACTAGAATGCCTATTGTGGTTGTTGGTTTGGACCCTGACTACGATGGGGGGGTTAAGGTCGGTGGCATAGAGACCCTTAGAGTGACCCTCCCGACTTCCACCCCCTGGTGCACGGGCCCTCTAGGGGGTCCCCTTGAACATGGGCAGGACCTGTGACCTGCTTCCAACCATAGAACACAACACGGCAAAGGTGAAGGAATTTCGCAGATATGATGAAGACCCCAGGGCATTTGACTTGGAGTCAATAAAAAGAGAGGCTGTCTAGGGTGGGCCTGACTTAATCAGGTGAAAGCCCCTAAGAGAAGGACTGGGCCCTTCCTGCCGTCAGAGGGATCTCCTTGCTGACCTGATGAAGCAAGAGCCATTAGGAGAAAATTTATGCCTCAAGGAACCAAGAACAGCCTCCAGCTGACATTGAGGAAAGCACAGGGGCTCTCTGTCCTACGACCACAGGGAATGGACGCTGCCAACACCCGGATGAGCTCAGAAGCAGATTTGCCCCCAGTTGAGCCTCCGGATGAAAGCACAGCCCAGCAAAAGCCTGGATTGCAGTCTGGGGAGACCCTGGCAGAGGGCTGTGCTAAACCATGCCCAGGCTCCTCAGTCTTGGCAACTGTGAATTAGCAAATGTGTGTGTTTTTCAAGTTGCTATATGTGTGTGGCAATTTGTTACACAGCAATAAAAAAAAAAAAGAAGAAAGAAAGAAAGAAAGAAAGAAAGAAAGAAGAAAGAAAGAAAGAGAAAACAAGAAAGAAAGAGAAGAAAAATGAATACGTCTGTAGACTTGTATGAGGCAGATGAAACGAGTGTTAAAATTACCCAGAACATCCCTTCAAAAGCCGACATGAGACCTAGGGTTTTCCCCTCTAGACTGGAGCTTACGGTACCAGTTGAAGTAGGTAGCTTTCATTCAGGGACCATGTGGTTCAAAAATACTCGTGTTTTCCAACAGCACAATCACTCGGCATACCGAGATACTCAGACAGGAAAGCTGAGGTTAATGACGCAAGCCGATCGTGTGTCCTCTCACCCCTTCCCAGCGCTGACGGCACTGAGCGGGGACCAGGTGCAAGCTCCCTGCCCATGCAAAGTGCTCTCTGGCTCAGTACATGCTTAGGTTTGCCTATTAAACAAGTATATCGTATGATTCTCCTTTATTTGAGCTCCCGTGCCTGCATTTTTAAAGGAAGAAGACATTCGTAATGAATCTTGGAGAAGCCTCTTTCATAATTTAAGGCACCTCGTTTAGCCGGGATGATACGAAGCCTGCCCGTGATCCATTAGTGAGAGAAATGGGAACAGTCTCCCAGGAGGTGGCCACAGCAGAGCACGAATATTTGAGGACCAGGGTAGGTCCCCCACCTCCACTCAGCCCAGAAATAATTAGGGAAAAGCGACAAATGGCATGTCTGTCACAAAAACGATCTGTAACTCAGAGCAGAGATCTCTGAGCGTCTCCCGGAGCGGCGCCGGGCTGTTGCCTGTTGACTGGGTCACTTCACAATACTTGAGAAGCTAACACGAAGCTCTTCATCCAATAAATCACCTATTGGCAGGTGGAGCACACAGCCCTGAAGGTCGCATTCACAGCCTGAGACGCTCGGACCTGCTCTGAGTCTGACCCAGCGACCTCAGCATAAGACTTCTTCATGAAACTGCATATCTTTATCTACTTCTTGCAAGCTCTTTGAACCAGTTTGAACACCCAGATGTGACCCCGGGGTCCTGGGATCGAGTACCGCATTGGGCTCCCCACAGAGAGCCTGCTTTTCCCTCGGCCTGTGTCTCTGCCTCTCTCTCTCTCTCTGTCATGAATCAATAAATAAAATCTTAAAAAAAAAAAAAAAGAAACCAGGGATTTCCACAAGGCAGCCCCACAACCGGGTCCCGTAATTTGCTGGAAAACCCTCAGGACCCAGGGAAATTCTGTATTTGCGATTAGAATTTATTAAGGTTCAGTTGATGAGACAAGAGGCCGTCAGACCGAGGTAGCTCTAACTCCCCGGCCGCCTAGGGAGCAGACCCGCACCTAACCTCCAGGTTAGGGAAGCGCAGGTGGCATAGGGCCAATGGGGCGTGGGGCTACAGCCCCCCATTTCCTCCCTGGCTTCCACGCCTTCCCTGCGCCGCTTCAGCAGAGGCTCCTCAATCACACCGACCCGACTTTTGCTCAAATAAACTCTCCAAAGTCTGAATATGCTTCAGATTCTCTTTTATCGTAAAGCTCACAAGTGAACAGCCAGAGGAAGCAGTCTGGAGGGCAAGGTCCGGAGGAGTCCCGCCAGCTGAAGCCTCTGTCCCTGTGATTGCCCGGCGCCACCCGCCCAGCCCCGGTGTGTTTGCCAACTTGGAAGCTCCCCAGGTCCCACACTGCACGGTTTTATGGAGGTTGTGCTACACACATGGGTGTCATTGGCCAGTCATTGGCCATCGGTGATTGACTCCATCTCCACCCTCCGCCCGTCCTCATACTTGGGGGGACAGGAGAGGTTGAAGGTTCCAGGCACCTGGTGACCAGCCCTTATCCCACAGCTTTCTAGGGTCATCTCATGGTTGAAAGGAGCTCCTTAGAAATAACAAAAGACTCTCCCATCACCCCATCGCTCCAGAGAGTCTAGAGATTTTAAGAGCTCTCTATGCCAGGAATCAGGGACAAAGATCAGATTTTTTTTCCTTATTATGCCACACCAAGGACCCAGACAAATTCATCAGAAAGTTAAACATAATAGTTGTAATAATACATCTAACTGTTATATTGCCCTGTTAAGTGACAAAAATTCTCGTAATGGATCCCACCCTGTGTCCACAAGAGACCCGTCCAAAACTAAATGACTCAGTGCTCGACAATGAAAAGGTGGAATAAGACATATTAAGTGACTTAAAGTTCCAGACTTGAAACAAAACAAAGAAGAATTGATGAGAACAAAGATCCGCAGTGAAGATATGCTTGTCGTGAAACTTTAGTTTCTAAAAAACATGGCGGAAGTGGCCAAAACAGTTTGGCCAAATAACATTTTTTGCTCAAATAAACTCTTCCAAGTTTTAATATACTTCAGGTTAAGAAAGTGGCCAGAACAATCGCTGTGGCCACGTTGTCAGTACCTATGGATCGAATAAGCAAACATAAAGGTGCAGAGCCTCTGACCGGAGTCATTGCCAGGATACTGTCTGCAAGGAGGAAATGAATAAAAAAGAATATGTTGTTTTTCAATATCCGTGGGATTATTTTAAAAATTGATTATAGGGACACTGGGTGGCTCAGCAGTTGAGCATCTGCCTTCAGCCCTGGGTTCGTGATCCCAGGTTCCCAGGATCGAGTCCCGCTTTGGGCTCCCCGCAGGGAGCCTGCTTCTCCCTCTGCCTGTGTCTCTGCCTCTCTCTCTGTGTCTCTCATGAATAAATAACTAAAACTGTTTAAAAAAATTAAAATAAAAATTGATTATACATCGAGCCACCAAAAATTCCAAACCCAGAAATTACACGTGGCTGCATCGCATACCACAACACAGCAAAACTGGAAATTGGAAAAACATGTAAACAAAAAATTGTCCAACCACTTGGTATGAAAACACTCTTCAGAATAAGCCATGGATCAAAGAGGAAACCAAAACTGCAATTTTCAGAACCCTTGGAAAATAATGGTCTTGAAAATACCATGTGTCAACATCAAGGGGAGATCGCCAAATCTGTAATTAGAAGCAAGTTCAAAGGGCTCAATAAAACTAGTAATTAACATTTGTTGAGCACTTACTTACTATGTGCCAGGCACTGTGCTAAGTACTTTTACAAGTAATTTCCCAATTATTTCTCATAACTGACCTGCAATGATTTTATTATCAAATAGGAGAGTAAAAAAGTAGGAAGCAAGCATGTAATTCAAGAGGTTAAAAAGAGGAACAATAAAGCTTAAAAAAAACAACCAGAAGAAATACATTTATAAAGCTGAAAGATGGAATTAATTGGAAACCTGCGAAAGAGCAGAATTGATAAATAAGACCCAGGGGGTGTGTAGCGGCTGCTTCCCGAACACCCAGGGCAGGATCCCTTTGGAGTCTTCTGGAGAAATCCCAGTGTCAGCATCTGCATTGGTTTGCACCACACAACAGCTTTTTCTGAGACCGTGGGAGGCCTTTCGGCACAAGGCCAAGACAGGCCACAGGTGCCAGGGAAGGGCACCGTGACACCCCCCACTCCCCACCCCACGAGCAGTAACCTCACCCAGTAACTGCCAGACTTGTGTGTAAATAGCTCCACTCCCCAACCCCAGGGGGGCCCCAGAGGCCCCCGGATCGCAGTCGGGTCCCCACGGCGGTGGCTAGCTGAACGACTCCTCTTTCCTTCCCCAGGTCACCTCCCTGCTTCCTTCCCGTGTTTCCCTGCACCAATCAAATCAGCTGCTTGAACTCGGGGGCGCCTGGCTGGCTCAGTCAGTAGAGCTCGTGACGCTTGTTCTCAGGGTTGTGAGTTCAAGCCCCACATTGGGCAACCAGCTTGCTGAAAAAAACAAAAACCTGCTTAAACTCAAATCCTTTGTCTTGGGGAAGCCCTCTAGCCGTACATCAAATAAATATCCAAAACAAACCAACAAAAGTCTGTACCTTAGAAGGAGGGGAAAAAAAAGAAAGAAAGAAAACTGAAATGTACCAAGTTAAGGATGGTATCAGCCACAGACTAAAACTAAAGGTTATAACCACACCTATAGGGAGTATTAAAATTCTATGTAAACCTTTATGCTAGCTTATTCGAAAATCTTAACAAAATGGTACATTTATAGAGAAATATAATTACCAAAATTCACTCAAAAGGGTGTAGGTCTGAAAAGACTAAGAGGCTTAGAATAAATTGTAAATCATTGCCAAAGAACTGCATCTTCCAAATATGGTAGGTCTACATATAGTCCCTTAACAAGACCAAAAAATAAAAAATACATAGTTCAAACCAACAGCCAGTTGTTAATGCTAGTGAAAGAAATATGTAAGTAGACTCTACAATATTAATAGTGGATGAGATAGATTTCAAGTCAAAAATCTGACTAAAATAGCACCAAAGAGAGAAAATTACAGACCAACCTGACTTATGAATATAGATACAAAAATTTTGAATAAAATATTAGCCAATTAAATGCAGCAGTGTGTTAGGAGAATAACACACTATGATCGTGTAGGTTTATTTTTGTAAGAATACAGTAGGGACCAAAATTAGAATATCTATTAATATGTTATTACCCATTAAAAGAAAAATTACAAGATTAACTCAATAGACACTATAAACATTGCTTTCTGGTATTAAAAGAGAAAAACCTATGTAAACTAGAGATGAAAATATACTTATTTAATAGGAAAAGGAATATCCATTTCAAGCCAACAGGCAATGTTGTATTTAAGGCCAAAGTTTAAGGGCATCTGAGTGGCTCCTTCAGTTGAGCGTCCAACTCGTGATTTCTGCTCGGGTCATGATCTCAGGATCATGAGATCGAGCTCCCTATCAGGTTCCGTGCTCAGCAGGGAGTCTGCTCGAGATTCTCTCTCCCTTTCCCTCTGCCCCTCCCCTTCAAATAAACAAATAAACCTTTTTTAAAAGTTAAAAAAAAATAATAAAGGCAAGACTTTAGAGACATTCCCAATACAGTAAAGAGTCAGAAACCGCAGTTGCTACTGACCCCATCGGATGACGCTGTGGTGGCGGCAGTTTCAACCCCATGCAATAAGACAGGAAAAGACATAAACGTCTAGCTACCAGAAGGGAGGGAGTCTTAATTGCCGTTCACACAATTGCCGGTCTGTAAAAATCCAAGAATGTCGTGGAAATAAGGGAGACCGCCCAAATGGAAACAGAGCTTTGCTCTCCCAGAGGAGTTAGCCACTTCCACTTGCTCTGCTGGAAACTCAAAGGCAGGTCAGAGACAGGGAGGCCTTAAGCAGAAACAGGGGGAAGGGTATGAGCATGCTCGTTTAGGAGGCTGTTAGCATGAGGAGTCTGGGGCAGGCTAACTAGGTGCAGCCTATGGGCTTGGTCTGGGGATCATGTATGGTTTTCTCTGCGTGAGCCTGAGTTGGAACCAGGGGCAGAAACGGGGCCAGCTGGCTGCTGCTGGGCAAGTCCTTACTGTCCTGAGCTGACTGCTCCAAAGGTTCTGGTTTGACTTCCCTGATTGGTTGCTGCAAAGGTTGTGGGTCAGACTGCTCCGTCATGTGTGATGTGACCGTTGTTCATTTGTGTATTTGATCTTTTAATATCAACCAAAAAAAAATGAAGAAAATCAATAACAAAATAAGGTCATGAAGTACAGCTGTAGCCTAGATTTCTGCCGCCAGAGTATGTTGGAGCCATTAGGGCTTCTGGAATTACCTTTCTCATTAATTCAAACAAAACAGCTTGATCCTACATCCCATGTGGAAAACCCAGCATCCAATTAAATGAGATTCTCAGAGGACTTTATGCTTCTCCCAGTTCTCACTCGCTATGACTCCTACATTTCACTGGATTCTTAGTCTTTGTGCTGAATTTGCCTCCCATAATGATTTTATTCTTCTGTCATCCCTTAGGTCTACACTGGACACTGCCCCTATTCCTTCATTCACCAAAACACAGTTAATCCAAAGCTGCTGTATGTAGCAGACTTTTAACCAAAGCAATTGAGAAAATAAAAGATGCTTCTTCATTGCAAAATAGTGTAGATGACAACGTTGAATATAAGGCATCATTGTCTTAAAAATTCATTTTTTAATTTCTCAACATGGGGACTTTCCCACTGGCCATAATTCCTGGGCACCAGTCTACACTAGCATCTCAGCCGTTTTCTCTCCAGCCCTCCTCCTCCTCCTTCTCCAGACATCCCTTGCTCCCCTCTCACATTCCTGCTCTTGGCCCCTCATCCCCTCTCCCAGGCTGCTTGCAGACACTTAAAATTCTTCTCACTTTATGATAATGTCACGGAGGCTGCTTTGAGTCTTGCCAAACCAAATATGAGGCGGTGACTTCCTCAAGCAAAAATGCCCATCGAGGCATTTGCTGAAGACACAGATCCCTGAACTCCAAAGATGAGTTATGACATGGGGCGAGGAGGCTTCTGCAGAAGTAACCATTATTTCCTTAAACCCTCTCCTGTCTGCTCTCGCACACAATACGAATTTGCAAAAATCAACTATGTTCTAGTGTAAGAATTTATGGAGATAAGTTCTGTTAACAATATAAACAATAAAAAGATGCTCAACAATAAATATAAAAAGTATATAGAACTGATATAAGGAAAGATTATAAGCCTATATTGAGGAATATAAAAAAAGACTTGAGAGAGACACGGCATATTCCAAGATGGTAAAATATCATAAAAATGTCAGTGCTCTTTTATTAGCTCATAAATTTAATGCAATTTGAATCAAAATCCCAAAGGAATTTTTTGTTTGCAAATCGACAAATTATCATAAAGTCTGCTGCGCAGAATAACAAACGAGAACAACCAAGAAAATATTGAAAAAAAGAAGAAGGGCAGATACCTGCATTGTCACGTACTTAAAATTTGTTACGACGACGACGTTAAAATCAATGGCATCAGGACGTTACGCGAATATGCAGATACTAATGGAACTTAGTGAGCAGCCCCATCCGTTAGAGTTCGGTTCACCTGCAATGACCAGCCTAACAATAGTTTAAATGGTACAGAAGCTTGTTTTTTTCTATTATTTACTAGAATAAGCAATAAATAAGAGAAAAATAAGCAAGGTAAACAACACACAGCTGATGGAAAGTCGTCAAGAACTCCTCTGGCATCCGGACTTCCATTTTGCAATCATGTTCAATAAGTAACTTCTACTCATGGCCCGAGATGACGGCCAGAGTTCTCATCATCACATCACATTTGTCAGAAAGGAGGGAAAGACATAAAGAAGAGCCTGGCCCTTCTCACTCGGGACAAGGCCAGAAAGCGATATACAACATTCCCTTAGTGCTCGCGTAGACACGTGACCGCACCAGCAAAGGAGGCTGGCCACCGTAGTTTTGACTTGGGGGAACCATGTGCTAAATTAGGAAGTCCTATTACTAACGTGGAGAAGGGATATTGGGAGGGCCCTGCTAGTGAAGCACAGCCCAACGGACCCTTGAGCAGTTAGCGTAATGCAGCATCATGTAGAGATGGCGTTCACAGTCAGCAGAGACAGGTGATTATCTAATAAGGGGTGCTGAGATCATCAGCTAGCCTTTAGGAGAGTGCTTAAGCTAAAGCTCCATTAAAAAAAAGAAGATTTTAAAAATTTATTTATTCATGAGGCACACATGGAGAGAGGCAGAGACACAGGCAGAGGGAGAAGCAGGCTCCCTGCGGGGAGCCCGATGTAGAACTTGATCCCAGGACCCCGGGGTTACGCCCTGGGCCAAAGGTGGGGTCACGCCCTGGGCCAAAGGCAGTCGCTAAACCACTGAGCTACTCAGGAGCCCCTAAAGCTCCATTTTTTATATCAATAAATATAAAATTAAATAAAATATAAAATTATATTTTATATTTATATAAATTATATTAAAATATAAATTTAAATATAAATTTTTATATCCATAAATTCCTAATGGATTAAAGAGTCAAAAGTTTAAAAAAATGGAAATCATAACAATGAAAAATGAACATAAAATTAAAAATAAAAAAATGAAATCATAACAGAGCTAGACAAAAACATATGAGCTTGAGTTTGCAAGATTCTGAAACCATAATGCCAAATCCATAAAGGGCAAGATGGACAATTTTGACTGCAGGAAAATTGAAAGCACCTCTCAGTCCCCAAATGCCATAACTCAAATTAAAGGCAAATGCTAAATCAGGACAAAATGCATGCATATATTAACCAGTAGAGGTACATTTTCCTTTTCTTTTCTCTTCTTTCTTTCTTTTTTTTTTTTTTTTTTTAGCAAGTGCAAGCAGGGTGGGGAGGGGCAGAGGGAGAGAGAGAATCCTAAGCAGGTTCTACACTCAGCCCAGAGCCCAACGTGGAGCTCGACCTCACAACCCTGACATCACGATCTAAGCTAAAACCAAGAGCCACCCACGTGCCCTGATGTACATTCTTGTTTTATGAGATCACAAAAGTCATTAAGAAAAAAGATGATCACCCTAATAGGAAAAATAGGTGAAGATGTAAATAGATAATTCAGAGAAATAAAATGCTGATGGGCAAAATAGCATTCGACCTCACGAGTCGTGACCAAAAAATGAAAACAAAAATATGACTATTTTTTAAACTATACACTATGGGGGAAAAAATGAACTCGTGATATCACCCAGTCTTGGGAAGGATAATTGGCTGGTGGAAGTGACATTGATACCACTTCCGGGAAAGACAAGGATCACGCCAGTAAACATTCTGAAATGTTCCTCCGAGCCCGGTAGCTCCACTTCTGGGGTTTTATAAAGAGTTTATTTATTTATTTGACAGACAAAGAGAGAGAGAGAGAGAGAACACAAGCAGAGGGAGCTGCAGAGGGAGGAGGAGCAGGCTCCCCGCTGAGCAGGGAGCCCGATGTGGGACTCGATCCCAGGACCCCGGGGTCACGACCTGAGCTGAAGGCAGAGGCTCAACCCCTGAGCCCCCCGGGCGCCCCTACTTCTGGAGTTTTAAAGGAAATAATTAGGGATGTGGGCAGCACGGCAGGGACGGGGCTGCTTACTCCCAAGTCACGTGTGTATGTAGGCGCGGGGCCTCTACCTGGACTCGGGGGAGAGACACCTAGACACTGTGCCACCACGTGTGCAAGTGGGCGTAAGCACCGCCAGCTCGGGGAAGGCCGTGTGAGTCTTGTCATCCCTTCCACCTGCCACCAGAAACGCTGGTATTTGCAAAGGGCTCTGGGCCCAGGCTGAGGACATGGGGCTGCAAGCAGGCCACCGCAGTGGGGGCTGCACTGCTGGTCCCTCCTGCTTGACACTAAAATGACACAAGACTCTCCATCCACAGCGTAGTCTGGTTATCCGTGAGGTCCTCTCCCGTCCTCTGGCCTCTGCTCCGGCTCCTTTGCTCTCTTGTCTCTGCACTCTGTTCCAAGCTTTGTTCCAGCCGGCGCAGCACGATCCAAGGGTGTCGTCCCCAGTGCACCTTTACTGAGAGGTCGAGTCGCAGCAGATGGTGACAACAGGACGGGCAGCAGGTGCCCCGGTCCCAGCAGACACCTGAAATGGGGACATCCTCCCTGGCTGAGCTCCTCTGGAAGTTCTACCGTTTTCTACACTTCCCGGGGCTTTCCCCTGTCCCTCCCCTGCCCTGTTCCCTGTCGCTCTGCACCCTGGGCCCTCAAGTGTCCCCATCTCTTGAGCTGCCAGCTGAAAGTTGCCGTTCAGTTCTGTTTTAGCTTCGCCTCCTCTTTCGACACCCTTTCCCAAGGGAGGAGGGGTGAGAGGTGCCCCCCACTCACACTCTATACACACCAACAGCTCCAAATTAGGGGCCCCCGGGTGGCCCAGCGGTGGAGCGTCTGCCTTCAACTCAGGGCGTGACCCTGGGGTCCTGGGATCGAATCCCACATCGGGCTCCCTGCATGGAGCCTGCTTCTCCCTCTGCCTGTGTCTCTGCCTCTCTCTGTGTGTCTCTCATGAATAAATAAATAAAATCTTTAAAAAAAGGAATATCTCTAAATTAAAACAAGTTTTCCTTGAGATGAACTCTATCGCCCTCACAAAGGCAAGAAGCAGCTGCCATCCTGCAGATGCATGTGTGTAAATAGGGATCTTTCCTTTACACTTCATATTTATATATTTATTATTTACTGCAGTTTGCAAAAAAAAAAAAAGACCGGAAAGCCCACCCTAAATATTAGCGATGGTTAATTTTGATTATTGGGATTACAAGAGCATTATCTTTTCTCTTTGTGTTGATAAGGTTTCCCAGTTTTTTTGCAATGAGTATATATTAATTTTATATGTGTGAACATTGGATTTTTAAGTAATCAAATGTGCCAGCCAAAAAATCTTTTGTTTCAGACTCTTACCCCTCAAATGTAAATATCTTTCACTTCCTCTTGGGTTCCGTGACTCAAACACACACACACACCAGCACTCACCAATACACGTAAGGAAGAACAGTTTATAAATCCCTACATCGTATAAAATATGCATTTCAAAGATATGGACAGGCAGAGATGAATAAAAAGCAACTATTCACTAATGTGTGACATTGATCCTTAGGTTCAAAATGTGGATGAAGACTGTCTTGGATTTATGCCTCCTATATTTTTGGATTTATACCGTGGGTTGTCTTTCAACAGTATTCAATCAAAGTTGTAGACATTTGGCCAGATTCATGGCCCATGAATTTTAAGATAAAATTTGATAAAAATCTATCAATCTTGATGTTTAGTTTTCAAAAAATATTTATATCAGCCATTTGTCTAGATAAAGTACCTGAGGGACAGCAGCCAGGCTGAGATCAATATGTGGATGATGGGGGCGCCTGGCTGGCTCAGTCGGTGAAGCATCTGCCTTTGGCTCAGGTCATGATCCCGGGGTCCTGGGATCAAGTCCCATGTTGTCGGGGGTCCCTGCTCCACGGGGAGCCTGCTTCTCCCTCTCCCTCTTCTGCTCCCCCTGCTTGTGCTTTCTCTCTCTCTCTCTCTCATTCTCTGTCAAACAAATAAATAAAATCTTATTAAAAAAAATGTGGACAATGTGCATACTCTGGTGGGAAGGTACAGTGGATTGAATAACATCCCCCCAAATCCACGTCAACCCAAAACCTCAGAATGCATGCTTATTCAGAAATAGGGCCTTTGCAGATGTAGTTAATGTGTTTGTGAACTTAAAAGAGAATAAGTGTGAGATGAAAGTGTAGTTCATCAGCAGGAGAGTCTGTACTAAGAATCGGTTGAATTGACGTGAGCCCCGTGGACAAGGAGGAAGTGGCCCTCCAGTTCTGGGAGCCAGGGAGCCGCCCCCTACCGCGGGCCCTCGGAAGGAGCACATGGGTGCAAGTGCACACACTGGGCAGCCCCGGGGCCCTCCATCAGAGAGCTCTGGCCTCCAGGTGGATCGGGGCTGACGGGGGGGCCAAAGCCCACAGACCTTCACGGAGAAGAGAAACAGCAGGAGCGTGGAGGGTGCATAGCTGACGCCACTTCTGGGGGCAGATAGAACATGATTAGTGGGGTGTGTGCCAGCTGGACTCTCATCCAAGGGCACAGGCATCTGACCCACCCACCTCACTGCCTGCCCCGCCCGGCCAAGAAAAGATTGGGAATAACTCAGGGTCAGATGCTATTTTTATATTTGATGCATTCTGCAAGGGAGGTATTCAGTTCATAAATGATCATAATGGAAACCCTTCCTCCCTCGTTGGAGGCAAAAGCCAGTGGCCAGGGGCCTGGGGTGCGTGGCTTTGTGGAGGACGTCGTCAGCCTTCGTTCCCCGGCACGCAGACGCCGGGCTGTGGGTTCTTGGCCTCCGGGATCACACGAGCCAGCTCTTGTGATAAGTCCCCACGTGCACCTGTGTATCTCCTGTCGTCCTGTTTCCCTGGAGAACCTCGATTAAGGCAGGCGGCTCTAACTGTGCTGAAGACGAGGAGCAACAAGGGAGGAAGGAGGGGACCTCGGTTCAAGGCAGCTGGGAGGTGATTTAATTTAATGTAATTTAATATAAATGACTTTCTGCATCTCGGCTGGGGAGCCCGACCTTCTCTATATTAAGCCAAGAATCTTCCCACTCGGTCTGGGCTGAGAAAACGGTGCTGCTGGAGACGAGCCCGAGAGGCCAGGGAAGGCTCGGTCGTCCGGGCCCCCCAGCCCCCCAGCCCCCCGGGCCCCCTGGCCTGGGAGCAACCACGCACCTTCCCAGGTAACGGGGGCTTCCCTGCCTCGCAGAGTAGCCCTGGCACCGGCGTCTGAGGGCCAACCGAGTCAGGATCTCGGGGGAGCTTGCTGAGAATGCAACTCCTCACCCTGCAGGGCCGGAGTCCTCGGGGGTACAGCTGGAAACCACGATGGAAAAAGCGGCCCTGGCCAATCTGACGCACACTATGGTTTGAGAGGCACCGGGACGGTCTCCGAGCCTCCAGCAGGCATTGTCTGACCCGCGGCTCCACAGCGACGCCCTCCTCCCGTCCTCTGGTCCCCGAGCAGGCCGATGAGGTCTCCAGGGGTGTCAGGAGAGACCCAGGGAAACGGTGCGAGAGAGGGACATAGCCCTGCGTGGCCTATCTGCAGGTGCCCCAGAGCCGCAGGGTGAGAAGCATCTGGAACATCCAGGCCTCCGGCCCCCTGCTCCCCTGGGATTGGAGGCCGCGGCCCCCGTGAAGCAGGCCGGCCGTGAGTCAGGGCTGTAGCGCCCCTCTACCTCGGTCTTTAGGTTCCGAGCCGCAGGTCCAGGGCTTCCTCCCAGGAAGGGAGAGGGGTGGAGCTGGAGAGAACCCCGCGGGGGGCGCACCGGCCTGAGAGGCCCGCAGGCTCCAATGCGCAGAGGCCAGCAGAGGCCGTGTCATCCCTGGGACCCGGTGCTAGGGAGGCTCTGCCGGTGGGGCTGCGGCTGGCCTCTCCTCTCCCCGGGGGGGGGAGGTGCGGGGAGCAGCACTGTGGGGAGGGCAGACCTCGGCTGTGGGGGGCCTGCGGAGGGTAGGTAGGCTGTCCGGGACCAGAGGAACCCTGCGAGGACGCACACGTGGGGGCAACGCTGCTGCCCCCGCTCTTGGGGACCCGGCTGGGTCCCTCACATCAGGGCCTAGGATTAGGGTCAGCTGAGGACCGGGGACCCTGACCCTCTGGGCTCTCCTTGGTGCCCCCTCCGCCCCCCGTGGGAGGGTGGGGGGAGACGTTCTTGTGGCCTCAACAGAACCATCACTTGAGCGCTTGGTATGTCAGAATTTTACACACTTGTCCTGCCACCAGATAAAAGTATCCTTAGACACTCCATCTAGACAAGTAACAGCTTTACAAACTCGTTACTTTTGAAATCAGAACGAATGAAGATGAAATTAAAATTTCAAAGTAGACTGAATGGTCAGATACTGTTAAATCCTCAGGTGAAGGACTGTTTGGTGTCTCATCAGTTTTACAAATTCAGACGGTGACACATCGAGGTTCCCCCACGCAGGGAGGATCACACCTGTAAAACATTGGCAGGAACACGTCTTGTTTCACATAAATAATTGTATTGGTATGAGGTTGTGACTCTTAATCGGAGAACCAAACCAGGCCCTTAGGTCCTGCTGCCCACAATCCACAAAAATGTGGATTTTTAAAAATGAAATCACGGACTAGTCAGTGAAAACGCCTTTATCGGGCTCCTTGGGGGGCTCAGTCGGTTAGGTGTCTGCCTTCGGCTCAGGTCATGATCTCAGGGTCCTGGGTTCGAGCCCCAGGTCGGGCTCCCTGCTCGGCGGGAAGTCTCCCTCTCCCTCTGCCCCTTCCTCCCACCCCTGCTCGTGCTCTCTTGCTCCAATAAATAAAATATTAAAAAAAGAAGAAGAAGAAGAAGAAGAAGAAAGCCTTTCTCGAATGAAAGAAGACAATCACACTCCGTGTTTTCACGGCGTCTCCCTTGGCCTTGCCGGCAGGTGTTTGCACTTCACTCCAAGAATCCAAGGTCTCAAGGACCACACACACGGCCAACCGCAGAGCCGGAGTTCACACCCGCTTCAGTCCCACCCTCTGTAATCACGCGAAGCCCTCCCCGCGAAGCAAAGAAGGGGGGCTCTGCTGGTGGCAAAGAGTGTGGGGACCCTCCCTGAGCCCCGCCGACTCCGCTTCGCATCCCAGGGGTTCAGTCTGAGAGACACCGTTTTCTGTGATGAAAATGAACGAAAAGCAAGAGATGTGTCGTCCTATCTGGCTAAATAACTTTTTAAAATGTCTCATGGTGAGTAAAACGCAACGTTGAACATTCTCATAGCGCTCTTGGGCTCCTCGCCACCCCCCAGTAGATCCAGGGACCCCAGGAGTCTGCAGACCCGGAATCCGGAGATCCGAGGGCAGGTCGGGGGCTCGATCACGCGGCCCAGCGTGCCACCTCCTGGCCAACTGTGGCGTTGCGTCTGGTTTCCTCTTCTAGGAAATGAAAGGAGCTGGTTAAGGTCGATGCCGCTGGTTTCAGGTGCAAACCAAAAGAAGGAGACCGTCGGGTCACACAGAGAAAGCAGAGGGGAGATCTTGGAATCTTCCAGAACAGTTACAAGCCCGAGTTCCGGTCCTGCCTCTGGCCGCGTCGGTCGGGTCGCTTTGGTGTCCCGGCCGCAGCAGCCGCATCTTGACTCACAGGGGATGGAGCTCACACATCTCAGGGGCCAAATCCTTGTGTCCCTAAAGCACTGAGGGGCCCCCCAGAGCCACATCAGAGAGGCAGGGCCAAGACGGGCTCCCCTCCTTCCCTCTGATCTGGGGACTTCTCATTTTATCTCTTCATATACTAATTTTTAAAATGATGTTCTGATTTCAAAAAGAATCCCACAGCTCGGGATGCCTGGGGGCTCCGTGGGTGAGCGTCTGCCTTCTGCTCAGGGCATGACCCCGGGGTCCTGGGATCGAGTCCCGCATCGGGCTCCCTGCACGGAACCTGCTTCTCCCTCTGCCTGGGTCTCTGCCTCTCTCTCTGTGTCTCTCAGGGATAAATAAATAAAATCTGGCCAATCTGATGCACAAAAAAATTAAAAATTAAAAAAAATAAAAAAAGAATCCCACAGCTCTTGGTAAGTTCCCAGAAAGAGTCCGTCTCAGCAACATTCACTATGCCTACGATATTGGAAGGTCCTGCACTATGAGCTACAGAGCCCCAGCCCCCTTCTCTTAAAGAACTGACAATCTCACTGGAATAAGACAAGCACATCAGCTACTCCTTCCTTTAAGAAAGCATTTTTGCCAGATCAATCAGGGTATTTTTTGGTTTGTTTGTTGTATTTATTTATTTATTTATGTTCAATTTGCCAATATACAGGATAACACCCAGTGCTCATCCCATCAAGTGCCCCCCTCAGTGCCCGCCACCCAGTCACCCCCCACCCAGTTCGTTTCCCAGAGTTAGGGGTCTCTCATGTTCTGTCTCCCTTTCTGATATTTCCCACTCATTTTTTCTCCTTTCCCCTTTATTCCCTTTCACTATTTCTTATATTCAATTGAGGTATTTTTTTCCATGGGATCATATCTCTGATTTTACGACACAAGTTAATGGCAGAGAAAATTCTTTTTATAGCCAGCCTCGCTGGAAGCCATCTCCACTGCAGAACGAGTGTTTCAGGAGCCTCTCGGGAAGAGCCCATCACGGAGCTGAGATCCTGTGTCACTGTGTACGTGTCCTCATGGGAGGCGCGTGGGATTTAGAGACTTTGTGAGCATTAATGATTGTTCTTAAGCAAAGTGTATAAGGCTCTGGGTGGCTCAACCCAGAAAATGGTCTCTATATCTACAACCTAAAATATCTTCGAAATTTCCCATTAGATGAATTTCCCATTCATCTTCATTCAGGATTCAAGTTGCTTAATATTTAAACATCTCTGTTAAAATGTAGGGAGGGGGGCGCCTGGGTCGCTCAGTCAGTTAAGTGTCTGAAGCTTGATTGCGGCTCAGATCACGATCCCAGGGTGGTGGGATCAAGCCCCACGTCCAGCTTCATGCTCAGTGGGGAGCATGCTTAGGATTCTCTCTGCCCCCGTCTGCCCACACCCCACCCCTCGAGATCACATTCTCTAATAAAAAAAAAAAGCATAGGGAGAAATTTACTGCTCAATGATCTAAATAAGGTAATAATAATAATATTATGAATAATTAGTATTAAGTACTTACTCTGGCCCAGAAACTGTTCCAAGAGTCCAAGTCATTTAATCCTCACAACGTCCCCAGAAAGTATATTCTATTTTAATCTCCATTTTATGGAGGAGGAAACGGAGACACAGAGTCATTAAATAACTAAGGAGGTGATGACTGGCTGACACGGCTGACGCCCCGACGGGGGTTGGACCAGCCCGCCCGCCCCACGGCCACTCCGCGAGAAGCAAGACGGCCAGACGGCGGCCAAGCCCTACGGACACCACGGGAAGGTTCTCACCCTTGAATTACCCTCGCGGTCGCGGGAGCTGCACGCCGGAGACTCAGGGCCCTGAGCTCTGAGACCCGCGAGCGGACAGGGCTGCCCTGCTAGACGCGTCACACGGTGAATGGACCCAAGAACCGTCGCCCCAGAAACGTCCCGATTTCTGTCCTTCATCCCTTCTTGTAATACGTAAGATTCATCTTCTCCTGGAAAGCTGCGAGTAAATCTTATCGCGCCGCTCTTAGGAACAATACACAAAGTCACCCTTTGCTACCCCCGCGCGTGTCCCGGGGAGAAGCGGGAGGTCGTGACAGCCTGATGGGTCTTAGGGGGACCTTGGGCCCATAGAGGGCAAGGTGGCCAGAGGGCCCCCGAAGGGAAGGCATCTGTGAGTTGTTAGGCCCCAAGACAATACAAATACCCATCCCGAGCCAGCCCCATCCTTCAGGGCCCGACTACAAACCTTCCGTGATACTGAACAAGCCGCACAGATGTCGGGCCTCCAGGACTGGGGACATGGGCTCCCCTCAGCAGCCAAACCAAACACCGGCCACAGAATTTCTGGACAGGAAGGCTATGAAGGACCGGGTCTGACACCCCCGCCCACCACGTCCCTGGCAGACGGTCCCCTCCCGTCCCGTTGTCCAGAAACTAAGAGGAGACACGTCTGACTCAACCGACGGAGCCACCAGGTACCCCCAGACAGGCTGTTCGTACCGGGAGGTAGCACGGTTCTCCCGGCAACCTTCAACGCACTCATGTCATCCAACAGCCGAGCAGATAGTAAGTGTGGGGCCCAGAGACGACGGGGCGGCAGTAACGAGCGAGCGCCCGCCGCACCCCTGCGAGGGTGAGGGGCACACACAAGGCGGGGCCCGGGGCGCCCCGAAACTGCGGTGTGATTCCACACACAGGGCTCAGACGCCGCCAAACCGGACACCACCTTGTTTGGGGGTGCACAGCTGAGGGGGGAGACCGCAGGCAAAAAGCGAGGACGCAGGAACCCAAAATTCAGGAATGTGAGCTCCTCCGGGAAGCGGGAGAGGGATGCAGTTGGAAAGAACTTGCAGCACTAACGGGGCTCATGGGCATGAGTGTCACTGCTACCCTCGAAATGGCACGAATGCATGTGATGCACTATTCTGCATGGACAGTACGTCTCGAACAAAATTGTAAAATATTGGGCAGCCCTGGTGGCTCAGTGGTTTAGCGCCGCCTTCAGCCCAGGGTGTGATCCTGGGGTCCCAGGATCGAGTCCCATGTCGGGCTCCCTGCAGGGAGCCTGCTTCTCCCTCTGCCTGTGTCTCTGCCTCTCTGTCTCTCTAATAAATAAATAAAAATATTTTTAAAAATTGTAAAACATTAAAAAAAGACCTCAGGACACCTGAGTGCCTCAGTCAGTAAGCGTCTGCCTTCGGCTCAGGTCACGATCTCAAGATGCTGGGATGGAGCCTCGAGTCGAGCTCCCTGCTCAGCAGGAGCCTGCTTCTCCCTCTCCCTGCCTGTGCTCATGCTTGCCCTCTCTCTCTCTCTCTCTCTCTCTCTCTCTCTCTCAAATAAATAAATAAAATCTTTAATTTTTTTTTGAAATACAAAAAAATTTTAAAAGACATCCCAAGGGATCCCTGGGTGGCACAGCAGTTTGGCGCCTGCCTTTGGCCCAGGGTGCGATCCTGGAGACCCGGGATCGAATCCCACGTCAGGCTCCCGGTGCATGGAGCCTGCTTCTCCTCCCTCTGCCTGTGTCTCTGCCTCTCTCTCTCTCTATCATAAATAAATTAAAAATTCAAAAAAAAAATAAAAATAAAAATAAAAGACATCCCAAGTAGAAAACAAAGGAAATATATAAATGAAA
Source organism: Vulpes lagopus (assembly GCF_018345385.1). NCBI lineage: Eukaryota > Metazoa > Chordata > Mammalia > Carnivora > Canidae > Vulpes > Vulpes lagopus. The sequence continues at coordinate 27,070,304 of NC_054834.1, forward strand.
ATTTAACTTCTTGCAGATTTAAAGAATGTACCAGCTGACACAATAAAAGCCACAGAGGCCCGACCAGGGGTAGGAATATACATGCAGTGGATGCAGAGTGTAAAAACTCTACAGAGCGCCAAAAAGAGAAAGAGAAGAAAATTGCAGTAGACAAATCTCAGTCATGAAAATACATGCAGAATTCCTAATTGCTTGTGTTTTAAATGAACAATTTGAGTGAGAGGTGTAGTATCAGGGCTCAACCTGTCAGGTACTGGTAGCGTTTGTAATAAACACACACACATAAGCTTCGGCATTAGAAAATCTCTTACTATAATGTATTAAGTTCAGAGAAAAGTCTCAGGGTAATAGCTGAAAACGCTGACAGTTCATTTGATCAAATTCAACATACTTTACCGATTTTAATAAGAAAGCAAAACATCAGTGACCGACAAAAGTATGTCTCCTTGGCAGAATGAAAACGTCTACTTCATACTTAAAAGTCAGACGCTAGAGGCATTCCTATTAACATCTGGTGTAATAGAAAGACGTCTGCTATCATGACCATTATTCGAAATTAATAAGAAGTCTTAGGCGAGCGTACGAAGGTAAAAACGAATAATTAGGAGATATACATGTTGGAAGAGAAGGCAAAATTATAATTTTTTGCGTAATTGCCTTAAAAATCGAGACAATTAACTGAAACATGATTAGTCCTAGAGAGTTCCTGTAATAGGTTCAACTGCAAAATAAACATACAAAACTTCATGGTAGTGATCATGACCTCAAACGCCTTCCAGCGGACAAAGTGACCAGAGCAGACTTCACTGGGTGGGGAGCTTCCAGACGATCGGGGGCAGTGGCTGCACATTTCGTTCAAGGGGGAAAGTGAGCCCACACTTGCCATTCTGATGGTTCAAGAGAATCTGTAAAACCAGCTTTCCGTATAAAAAATCCCAATGTCTAGGGACAATGGGGTGGCTCAGTGGTTGAGCGTTTACTTTTGGCTCAGGCCATGACCCCGGAGTCCCAGGATCAAGTCGCACGTCTGGCTCCCCGCATGGAGCCTGCTTCTCCCTCTGCTTGTGTCTCTGCCTCTCTCTGTGTCTCTTATGAAAAAATAAATAAAACCTTTAAAAAAATTCCTGATGTCTATATGCTGATAACTAATGCAAAAATTATCTGGACTAAATGTGTCCAGAGGCTAGATGTGACTGTGGGCGTCCAGGTGCAACTTCTGTTCAGCGCCTTCCCGGATAATCCATCTGAAAATAAAATGGGAGCAAATGTAAGAGGATAATAATTAATTGATTTTTCACTTAGAGAAAGACAATTATCATATGATTTCACTCATATTGGAATTTAGGAAACAAAACAGAGGATCATAGGGGAAGGAAGGGAAAAATAAGACAAGATGAAATCAGAGAGGGAGACAAACCATAAGAGACTCTTCATCATAGGAAACAAACTGAGAGTGGCTGGAGGGGAGGTGGGGAGGGGGATGGGGGTCACTGGGTGATGGGCATGGAGGAGGGTACGCGATGGGATGAGCACTAGGTGTTGTACAAGACTGATGATGAATCGCTGACCTCTACCTCTGAAACCAATAGTATACTATATGTTAACTAATTGGATTTAAATTAGAAAAATAAAATACATTTTGGAGGAAAAAATGATTAATTTTTGAATCGCTAACCATTTGAAATAAATTGAATTAAACTTCTACCTCTTATATGACACCCAATAAAGTCCACAGAGAAAGATTCAAATGTAAAAAAATGAAACTAAACAGGCCCTGGGGGATCCCTGGGTGGCTCAGCAGTTGGGCGCCTGCCTTCAGCTCAGGGCATGATTCTGGAGTCTCGGGATCGAGTCCCACATCAGGCTCCCTGCATGGAGCCTGCTTCTCCCTCTGCCTGTGTCTCTGCCTCTCCCTCTCTCTGTCTCTCATGAATAAATAAATAAAATATTTTTTAAAAAAAAGAAAAGGAAAAATCTTACCTTGATTATCTATACTTTTTAACCATCTCGAGTCAAAAAATAAAAGGTTAGTGGCAGACTGGAAAAAATATTTAAAACACGTAGGATCAATGTCCCTTATATAGAATGACTGGTCTTACAAATCACCTACAAGCTCCTCCAGAAATTATCAAGCACAGGATGTGGAAAAGCCAGTCCCAACATAAGAAACGTCAACGGCCATGAATATATGGTAGACATTCAGTCTCACTAGCAATTAAAGAAATATAAATTAAGCCGATTATATGACATTTTTCCCTCTTGCTCTGACAAAGATTTTTGTTAATTGTTTTTTGTTTTTTGGGGGTTTTTTTGGTCCAGTTTGAAAAGGCATTCATTGTTGGTAGAAAGATACACAACATGTAGAACAGTTTGGCAATGTGTGTCAGAAACTTCGACTCGGTAAGTCTATTTCTGGAAGTTTCATCTAAGGAAATCAGAATATACACTAGATTTAGTTGCAAAATGTCATTACTGATAGCATAGCAGAACACAAAAACAAGTCAGAACAACGCTAACACTGACGGAGAAATAGCTCAGTTAGCACATCCACACTATGACACTCCTGGCTGTCATCTGAAGTCCAAAAAACTCTTGAAAAATATATTTTTTAAAAGATCTTATTTTTTTAAGTAATCTCTACACCCAACTTGGGGCTCAAACCCACAACCCTGAGATCAAGAGTCACATACTCCACCAACCCAGCCCGTAAGGTGCCCAGAAAAATATTTATTATTGAAAGATAGAACATTTTGCTTAGGGTTGCTTTTTAAAGTTTATTATTATTATTATTATTATTATTATTATTATTATTATTATTATTTTAAGTAGGCTCCACACCCAGCAGGGAGCCCAATGTCAAGCTTGAACTCACAATCCTGAGATCAAGACCCGAGCTGAGATTACAAGCAGGATGCTCAACTGACTGAGCCACCCAGGCGCCCCTTAAAGCTTATTTTTATTTTATTTTTATTTCTTTAAATGTTTTATTTATTTATTTGTGAGAGACACAGAGAGAGAGGCAGAGACACAGCCAGAGGGAGAAGCAAGCTCCATGCAGGGAGCCCAATATGGCACTCAATCCCAGAACCTCAGGATCATGCCTTGGGCTGAAAACGGATGCTTAACCACTGAGCCACCCAGGCGTCCCTAAAGTTTATTTTTAATTAAATTTATTTTAAATGAAAACAAATAGAGTTAGGTTCATTTTAATTTTAAACTGTGTGACTTGAAACAACACCGTCGATGGAGAGATGAGAAAGGATACTCCCCCGGGGGTTACCTCTGGATTGTGCACTTCGAATTATCATGTTCCAAATTTCTTTTTAACATTCTGCTTGTCTGTAATGGATGTATCGTTTGATTTAAAAAAAAAAAAAAAGGAAAATTTTATTTTAAATGAGAAGATAAAGGAAGGTGAGGTCCCCGGAGACTCAGTGATTACTACAGTTACTGGGTTGTGCTGGAGGAGCTACGCATGGTTCATATGGCTCAGTTTGCCGTGTGTGTATCAACACACAGACCGCAGGGAAGCAGCAGGCTCACCTTTCTTCTTGTGTTTTGCTTGAACTGCTTTTAAAGGAAAGTCATTATGCTAAATACCGGCAAAGAGAGTCACTCCAGAAATACGCAAAGGGCCGGAAAGACAACTTAGGTGGGCTTTAGCGTAACCCTCTGAAAAATTAAAATTTTATTGCAAATAATCCACAAAGTGGGTTTTCTGCATGTGGTTTATTAGAACCGCCTGCCCGTGCCTGGTTTATCCACGGCAACTTAATACCGCTACCGGACCTTATACAAATATTTACAGGCCCAGGGAGAGATTTATTGGCAGCCTCGGCCTTCCTTCTAGGCCCAGTAAACGGGGAGTTCCTGCCAGCCCCTCAAGTACACGGAGAGGTTAGAGAGACTCTGCCAAAGATTTGGGCAAGGAAAAGTGTGGCGCTGGGAAGGGTGTGACATGGTGCAGAGGGGTCTGAGAGTGGATTCACAAATAAAAATGCAAGTGACCAAAGTAAACCGAGTGGTACACGTGGAAGCTACAAATTAAGAGGCCGCGCTTTTTTTTTTTTTTAAGATTTTATTTATTTATTCATGAGAGACACAGAGAGAGAGAGAGAGGCAGAGACCCAGGCAGAGGGAGAAGCAGGCTCCATGCAGGGAGCCCGACGTGAGACTCGATCCTGGGACCCTGGAGTCACGTCCTGGGCCGAAAGCGGATGCCCCACTGCTGAGCCACCCAGCATCCCCAAGAGGCCGCACTTTAAAAACAAAATGCCACTCTCTGACCCGACTGACCGCTTCCTGTCCCTTTTGCCCGCCCTGCCCAGCGAGGCCCCTCGGGGGGAGCACCCTCCCCGGCGAGCCCTCTCGCCCGGGCTGGGGCCACCCTGCCGCCTCTGGCTGACTCCCCGATGGATTCCTGCCCCAGACTCCCTGCGAAGACTTCCGACGTCTCCGGCTCCACAGGGGGACTCGTGCTGGCCCCCACTGTGTCCTGTCAGCCCCCGGCCTCCGCCCTCCCGGCTCAGGGAAGGGCATCTCACCCCCGGCTCCCCCAGCCAATGCCTGGCGCTGCTTTGCCACCTCCCTGTTTCGCCACCTGCCATCGGTCCTGTCTCCGAAGCCCAGGCTCTTCTCACCGTCCCCGGCGCTAATGACCACCCCGACCCGGGCCACCCTCACCTCTCATCCGCGTGGCCGCCATAACCTCCAGGTGGGTCTTTCTAGAACACGCCTCCACCCAGTCGGCAGAGGGAAATCCGGCCCACGGCTTTCCTCTGCGCGTGGGGAAGCCCCTTAACTTCTCGCCGTGGGCCGCGGGGTCCGCGGAGGCCCTTCCTCGGCTCCCACTCCTGCAGATCATTCTCGGGCCCCATGGGCTTCCATTCTACTTCTGGGGTTCCACGGGCACCCCACACTCCTGTTCCCTTCGGGTGAAACTCGTCCCGCCGCACTTCCCCCCATTCCTATTAGATTTCCACGCGGAGAGGAATCGGAACCAGCACCGAGGGCACTCCCTGGGTGACCGGTGATCGGAGGCCGGGGCTGCTCGGCCTTCCACTCTCCCGCACAGGGCACCTGCTCCGAGCCAGCCGTGGCCGAGCCTGCCGTCAACACCACCAAGGTCTCCTGTCCTGGGGGACCCGTCCCCACAGTCATCTTCTTGCCTGGAAATGTAAAACCCCGACCTAAAGATCAGGAACTGGAGGTCCCCTTGGACGTCCCCGAGCTCCTGGTTCCTCGCCCTGCAGATTTCCGCGGTCAGCTTTTTCCTGGGAGTGGATGCATGTCCTAGTCTCTTCTGGAATAAGGCCCCTAGCTAAGGGGCTTCGAGGAGAACAACGGCAAGACTCCATGTACCTGCCTCGTCTGCTTCCTGGAGCCCAGCCTCACAGGACCCTTCTCTTACCAGTGACCCCCGGCTCCCAGGGACCTGGGGCCTAAAGTCGGCATCAATGTTGCCTTAGAGCAATCCGCTCGTTCTCTCTCTCTCTCTCTCTCTCTCTCTCTGTCCTGGCACCCCCATGACCCCAGGGAACTTCTCTCCAGCATTCTTGAGGCTGGACTCGGTCCTGCCCGATGTTTGCTTACAGCCCTGCCCCCTGCGTGTATGTGTGCACAGAGGGGCCTCACGCATGCACACCTGTACGCCTGAAGGCTGGAGAGAAACTGCTCTCCTGGGAGGGCCTCGCCTCGCCTGCCCTCCCCCGGTTACCTTCTTCCTCCCTCATTGTGGGCCTGACCTATGGGCCATCACCAGGGCCAGAGGGCTTCACTCCTTGGAGCTCAGGACCCCCTTCAATGAAGGCTTACAGATATTTTCCACCAAAATACGGGTGCACACACATACACACAGACACACACACACAATCCTCCTGCAACAGTGGTTCCTAGTTTCCTGATTAAGAATCACTTGACTAGGGCAGCCCGGGTGGCTCAGTTGTTGAGCATCCGACCTCGGCTCAGGGCATGACCCCGGGGTCCTGGGATCGAGTCCCGCATCGGGCTCCCTGCATGGAGCCTGCTTCTCCCTCTGCCTGGGTTTCTGCCTCTCTCTGTGTGTCTCTCATGAATAAATAAATAAAATATTTAAAAAATAAAGGATCACTTGACCTGGAATAGTGATTCCATACTGCCCCCCCCTCCCGCCCGTGCACACACAGCACCGTTAATTCCCACTCCCTCTGGCTGTCAGTGGCTTGTCTGCACTTTTGTTGCCAGAGCTACGGATAAAGGAAAGCTGGTTCCTTCCTCCTAGAGTTTACAATGCTGAGAAAACACACACACACGTGCACACATGTGCACACACTCACCCCCCAACAATTACAGGCAGCCACGCTTCCGAGTCATTAAAAGCTTCCCCGTTAGGGCGCTTCCCTGGGGCAAACACTCTAAAATTTCCTAGATTACAGCGGATCTCACACAAGTGGGCTTTGAGCGCTTCCCGTCACGGGGAGGCGTTCCCCGACCCCGATGGAGATTAGGCACCTGCCAAGCCTTATCAGCAGCGGACTGAGCGGGAATCTCTCGAGTGGGTTCTTTCCTGGGAAGATGATCACAGTGATGAATCCCATCCACTTTCTGTTGTCGATGTCAGAAGTCGGCGTTTCTGGCCTCGTCCCCAGGTCCTAGGGATGCTGACGGTTTGAAACCCGCAGCTTCCCATATACTGACCTGCCTTCCAGCTAGGAGAGAGCTCCGGAAGCATGGGAATGTTTGGGGTGCCTCGTCCAAGCTAAATTAGAGTGAGGGAAAGAAGGAGGGAGGAGAAGATGGAAAAGAAGACAGACCGGGTGGAGGCAGGGGAGAAAGCCGCACGGAACCCAAGGCAGCGGGGACTGGACGGGGAGCCCTCCTGCCCACCGCGCCCGAGGCTCAGGATCGCCCCCGAGCCCCTACCGCTGCTCCTCAGCCTGGTGGGCTTCCTGGTGGAAGCTTTCATTTTGGTCGGTTATTTGCTTTTCGATGGCGCCCACAAGGTCTGGGGCAGGGTTTTTCCATCTGGGCACCGCTGACATTTGGGGCCAGATGCGTCTTTGTCGTGGGGACCGTCCTGTGTGCGGAGGGCTGCTGGGCATCCCCTGCCTCTGCCCTCCAGAGGCCGGTGGCACCTCCCACTTTAACAATGACGAGGCTGCCCCTGGCTGAGAACCCCTCAATCGAGGAACAGTTTTAGCTGGACAGGTTCAGGCTCCAACCGCCGCTCCCTCCCTTGGGAGCCTTTGACCCTGAGAAAACCCACCCTTCACCTGAGCCTGTATTCTTGTCGGCGAATACTGTTTTTCCCAAACAGTTGTCCTGAGAATGAAATCTCTGAAAAGCATAGAGGTTCCCGACGGGCTCTCAACAAACATTTCTCCCCTCCCAACTCCAGCTTCATTTACTTAACAAATATTTGCTGAGTGCTTGGGCAGTGTGCGGGGACAGGACGGAAACGCAGCACCCGGCCCTGTCCTCCCAGGGCCGACGGACTCACAGGCAAATGACCAGCACCCAGGACGGCGCAGGTGCAGTAACGGAGGTGCTTGCACATCCTGCAGCTCCGGCCGCGTTTCCTTCTCCTTCAAGGCTGACCTCTGGCCGTTAGCTCGCGGTCCTGCCTCCCGAGGGAGGAAGGCGCCTCGGAGTCGGGTCTTGAAAATTGGGGGCACCACAGAGGCTTAGAAACAGCAGGGCCAAGGCGATCCCTGGGTGGCTCAGCGGTTTGGCACCTGCCTTTGGCCCAGGGCGTGATCCTGGAGTCCCGGGATGGAGTCCTGTGTCGGGCTCCCGGCATGGAGCCTGCTTCTCCCTCTGCCTGTGTCTCTGCCTCTCTCTCTCTCTCTCTATGTCTATCATGAATAAATAAATAAAATCTTATTTAAAAAAAACTTTAAAAAGAAACAGCAGGGCCAAGGCCAAGGGCGGGGGCCTCTTCAGAAACCCCGTTACCCTGTGGGCTGGAGGGAGGGTGACGGGGAGGAAGCGTCTTCGCTTCCTGGGCTCTGTCTTGCAGGCCAGGCGGATTCCCCCAGTGCTGCTCTCAGGAGGGGGACAGGATCCGACCTGCTGGCAGCAGAGGGAGGACAAAGGAGAGGAGCCAGGGCGGGTGGGAGAGCCGGGGAGCGAGACCAGGCAGGAGCCACTGATTCCAGACAAGTGAGTGACAATGAGGCTCCAGGCCATGGGCCCGCAAGGACCACAGTGAGATGCCAGGAGACGCGGGCACCTGGGAATGTCGCACTGACAGGAGTGAGTGACCCATTAGACGGGGAGGCGGGTAGCAACTGCCGTCACCTGTCACCATGTGGAATTCAGGACTTGCAAAATAAAACACGGTCGAATCAGATGAGATCTAGTCTTGCCGTTAGCGAGCTGTTTGGCCTTGGAAAGTCGTTGTTTCTGAGCTTCGATGTTCTTACTGTAAATTAGGAGCAGGAATAGCCTCCGCTCGCCCATGTCACCGATCACAGGACTGCGGCGCCACTCCGTGGCTCTCACGTAGCATTTAATAGGGTGCGTTTCTGTCTTTACTGCTAACTTTTCAAGAGCATGGACTTACTCGTCTATTATAAGACCTGGCAAGGCCCGGATCTCTACATAAAATTGCCTAAAAATAGAGAACAGAGGTTAAAACTTGCCTTTGAGAAACGAACTGAGCTTCCAATATCCATGCTCCACGTTATTTTTACATAGTCACTGTGTCATTTCATTTCATGTCACAGACAAAACAATTAGCAGTGTGCCTGTGCAGCTAGGAATACACTGTTAGTCCGGGTTTTGTTCAGGCTAAAGAATACAAACGCTTGTTTTTGCTAAATGAATGGTTCTGGATCAGCACTGAAAAAATGCTGATGTGCTTCCGATGCTTCCGACCCGGGGAGGAGACACACGCTTCCACCAGCAGCGCGGAGCCTTGGACGAGGTCGCCACGTGAGGGAGGACGGAGAGCCAGCCCAGGGGAATGGGCTCAGGCAGAGGTTGGGCCGGAACCAGACATCTGAAAGTGCTGCACACTTTCAAAGACCTAGAACCAAGGTTAGGAGGAACAAAGTAATAGTAGCGGGTAGTTTAGACAATCATTTAGTATATTGCCTAGCCGTTAGACGGGGGGGGGGGGGGGGGGGAGGCGTTCATCGAGACCCAAAGTGGCTCGTTCTTTAAATGCTCGTGAACAGAGGCGAGGAGGAATGGCTCGTTCCATGCCAGCATCGGGACGTTAACCCACTTAATCCGCGCACGAAGTTCCCTGAGGATTATGGTTTTGTCCCCATTTCCCAGACGGAAAACCGGTCTGCCCGGATTATAGAAGCTCGCCCCCGGTCGCACACTGGAATTTGAACCTAAGCTGTCCGAGTCCAGGCTCTGGCTTGCCACACTCAGTCGTGACTTGTAAACGTATGGACCGCGCCACGGACACTGCGACAGCAAGAGGCCTAACGGCGATCACTTACCTTCTGGAAATCACGGTCACGTAACCTCCATTGTTCAATTGACCACAGCGGGCTAACACGCGGTTCAGCTGATCCCCTTCTTAGACGAGGCCAGGGAGAGAAAGGGCACTGCAAAGTCAAGAGTCACTAGGAAATGATGCGATTTGGATGTGAAGGGGGTTGTTAAAGGTCTGGAATTACTGAAAAGTCTGGGAATAATAGGAGCTTCTGCACATGTGCAAGAGCGTGGCCCCTCAAGTAAATACAAGATCAAGAGGACACGCTGGCAAGACATTGGTGAGAGTGCTGAGCCCCATTCACTTCGCAGTTATCTCCATCTCCTGGGCCTGGCACTTGGGGAAAACCCAAAACATAACATTATGAACAGAGTAGGGCAGGCAGGCAAAACTCACGCCAAATTCCAGCCCTGCCACTTAGCGGTGACTCATCCGATCTTGGAGCCTCTTTGTCCATCAATAAAATGGGATCACAAATACCAACTGTAAAGTGTCACTGTGACAAGGAACCAAAGCCATATACACGTCTACGGCGGAATAGGAGCCCAAATCAATTAATCACGAAAGGCCACAACGTACCATCATCAAGCTGTAGAGTCAGTCAATCAGCTATTACCGGGGCAGAGGTGGATATGAGCAACCTAAACGCATGGAGTCTCGTATCTAGAAAGCTTCCCAGGGATGATTCCTGCCCTGGGTTCTCCTAGGAGGAAGACAGAAAGACTTGCAGAGAATTATTTGTTCAACTTTGGTGGAAGGTAAATCCCTACAGTTCTTAGTTTTAAAGACCAGGAGAAGATCCAGACTTCTTACTTACGGGTTATAAACACAAAATAATTGGGAGAAAGTTGAAAATGGTCAGGGTGTTTAAATTACATTAGATAACAATATTATGGTTTTGTAAGAAAGGACTATTTTAGGGTGGGACCAAAGTGAGGCGGCTGGGCAGGGGTTCACAGCTCTGCGGCAACCGGGGCATACAACGGCCTCACGGTGCCCCTCATCGTGATGAGCGTGTTCTGGGGCTTCGTCGGCTTCTGCGTGCCCTGGTTCATCCCTAAGGGTCCCACCCGGGGAGTTACCATCACCATGTTGGTAACCTGTTGAGTGTGCTGCTATCTCTTGTCTCAAAGAGAATTCCTCTAGATGCAAAATCAACTCCAAACCCAGACCGCCTTCTTTGACTTGCCTGTTTGGGCCATCAGCTGCCTTAAACAGTCACACCATATTTGAATATCTTATTCTACAATGCAGTATTTTTTCCTGTTGCCTTTTTTTTTTACATTTTGATGAATTATGTGCCTACTTAACCTAAACTGTGCTGACTCTGTAAAATGTTTATGCACTCTACTGAGATAGAAGGTGCTATTCTTCTGAGAAGCACATTGCTCTCTCCTTGGATCCTATGAATTTGAAGATGACTCCTGCCTGGTCACAACATGGGAATCAGCAAAGTGTTTAAAAACTGTCACAAGACAAGGCAGTCAGGAGGGGAGCATGTTCAGAGGGAGTATCTGTCCCAACAGAATTACACCAAAGTATATTTTCTGGATGACTTTCTTATTTCTGCCATCTACTGGCATAAATTATTTTTTGGCTTTCCGTGGAAAAGAAAGAAAAAAAGAAAGGACTATTTCTAGGAGCTGCATGGTGATGCATTTACTGAAAATTCAACGATGTCTGCAACCTCATGTGGTTCAGAAAAAGTTATATATACAAATAAATAATAAAAATAGCATGTATAAAAAATAGGGCAAAATGTTAATTGTTGAATTTCGATGGTAGGTTTATGGGTCATGTTTAAAATTATTCATAATAAAGCACTGGGGGGAAAAACAAAAACACAGTGTTGCATTTAGACTGTCCCATGTGAAATTTTCCATCTTCACTCATTGTACGGCTGGCTGGGGCTGGGTGGTAGTGCAGAAAAGTAACTGAAAGACAAGTTCTATACAACTTTTGAAAACAATATTATGTCAGAGTCATCCAGCCAAATCCTAAGAAGTCAGTACCTAAAATCTATGGTTTTAGGGCGCCTGGGTGACTCAGGAGTTGAACATCTGCCTTTGGTTCAAGTCATGATCCTGGAGTGCCAGGATCGAGTCCTGCACCGGGCTCCCTGCCTAGAGCCTGCTTCTCCCTCTGCCTGTGTCTCTGCCTCTCTCTCTCTGTCTCTCACGTATAAACCAATAAAATCTTAAATCAATCAATCAATCTATGGTTTAGAGAGATTCTTGGACTGTGGGTGGAGGGGGGTGGTGAGTATTGGCCTTTCCGATGAATCTAATCCAGGTAATTTATCTAGAGATATTTAAGGACCACATTTTGAAGACATTAAGGCAACTACTGAAAAAATAAATTACAGGGTCCTCTTGGAAATAAGGCAAAGTCCTACACAATTTTAAGGTATTCTTAAAGAACTAATAAGGAATCCAAAAGGACTACAAGCGGGGGATCCCTGGGTGGCTCAGTGATTTAGTGCCTGCCTTCAGCCCAGGGCGTGATCCTGGAGTCCTGAGATCGAGTCCCACGTCGGGCTCCCTGCAGGGAGCCTGCTTCTCCCTCTGCCTGTGTCTCTGCCTCTTTCTCTCTCTCTGTGTCTTTAATGAATAAATACATTTTTTAAAAAATTCAAAAGGACTACAAGTGAAAAGAAGACAGAGTTTATAAAACCAGAAAAAAATGAAAAAAAATAAAGTCCTCAAGAGACAAATTAAAATCATTTCATGAATTAATTAATTTATAAATGTTTTGCAGCATATGAGCTACAAATACTCTACAGCTTTTGAGAAATGCCTACAGTTCTTTGGTAGAGAATTTCCTGCAGGGCAGCTTATGCATTTGAAGCTCTCCAAAAAAAAAAAAAAAAAAAAGCAAAAAAGCTCTCCAAAGACCCAGCAGAACTCTACTGACTTCTAAGAATATTGTAACATTCTGAGAACATTAAGGGAATGATCTAAAATGTGGAAAACGTTAGGGGCACCTGGGTGGCTCAGTCAGTTAAACATCCAACTCTTGACTTCAGCTCGGGTCATGATCTCAGTGGTGAGATCAAGCCCCTGGTTGGGCTTTGCACTCACATGGAAACTGCTTGAGATTCTCTCCCTCCTCCTCCTCCCTCATAAGTACCCTCTCTCGCTTTCTCTCTCAAGTAAATAAATACATAAAATCTTTTTAAAAATAATAATAAAACATGGGAAATGTTTAAAGTCTTATTTGGAACATTAAAAATTAGAAGCAATTTTAAAGGTTTAACCATGGAAGAGTGACACGTTTACAACATGAATATCCGTGTCATGGAATGTTATTCAGCGATTTCAATGTAAGTAAGGAGTAAGCTGCTACAAAAGAAGAATATTAAAGTAAACAGGATTATTAAATTAAGAGGGGAATATACTGATGACTATCTAAAACACAGGAATACCAAAATGACAATTATACTGGGAATCTTGCACGATACCACTACACCGGTGGCGCCGATAAGACAATTATATCGGGATGCTGGAATTGTTTCCCACCCTCTTCCCACCAGTTGTACAAAAAAAAAAAAAAAAAAAAGTAAATATTATAAAAGAATGAAAAAAAATGGTAAGAATGCCATGGCTGGAAGGCCACTAGTGAACAATCATATACAAAGAGCTCTCAAGATAAGAGCTAATGTAGGGTATGAGACTAGATGCTGTAAGAAAAGTCACTGTCCTCAACAATTAATGCTCTCTGCTATTTTCACCTAACAACAACCCCTGCAAAACCACCCATTCTTCCCTTCTTTCTAATGGCAGGTCCCAAAAAGGTAGCCATCAAAGAAGTGCTGCCTGTAATAGCACTCTTATTTATGTTCAGCCTATACACATCTTATTCTCAAAGTCTTTCTTGGTCTAAACCAATATGAAATATTGTACTTCTCTGAGGCTGTTTTTGTTTTTTACTGTGAAAGAACAATGTTGCTAAATTACTCATCTTTTAAAACCACAATCATAAACTAAAACTCCTATTATTGCTATTGCATTTTAGAGTGGTAGGAAGTCCCCAACCAAGATGGGCTATGTTTAAAAAAAAAAAAAAACTGTTTTACGCTGCTTGTTTGAAACTTGTTACACAGACCTGTGGCACTGAGTTAAGTATATGGCACTTTCCTTATGATTCCAAGAAAATATTTGAAAAAGTTTCTGTTTCCTTGAAGGAAGATCTTAGTTGAAAGACAGTTTCTACACAAACTTGTTAACTACGTATGTGGCACTTTCCTTATGCTTCCACGTATACATTTGAAAGTGTTTCCATCTGCGTGAAAGATGTCAGTTGAAAGCACTTCTTCCTTAGAAATATTATAGTAACACAGGAAATGGATCTGCTCACCAAAGCCTCCGATTTCCACATTCTCTCCCTCAAGTTCCTGGTCTAAAAGACTAATGTCTACTTAGGATGCTTCTTAGGCTTTCCCGAGCCTCCACATAAGTCTTTAGTTTCACCATGGAATTTTCTTAAGTGGGGTATTTTTAGGCTGGGAAATGCCTTACTAACAATTATATTTTGTACCACTTAAAATCTACTAACTTTCATTTTCATAATATATGTGACATTTGATTAACTTAAATTCCATATGAAAAATACTCTACAGGCAATCAGAAAATTAAAAACAAAGAGCTATAAGAGAACACTAAAGTGTCCCTAAAGTTAGTGGACTACAAATATCAAATATCAAAAGCAAGATGCTATTTTAAAATATGTAATGACTTAAGTTTGACGATGGGTGAATTTTAATTGAATCCTTTCTGTAAAAAAACAAATGGTATTCTAATGCCACTGAGACTAAGTGCTGAAAAACTAAATAATCAAATATGTGAAACACGATTACAATTTAAATTTTTGGCCTCTTTTTCTAAGCCCCCACTTTTAATACAGAATGAACTCTCCCACCATAAGCACAGTGGTATTATTTGACACTTGACATCCAAAAGCTGCACATTAGGATCAGTATTGAAATTTTCACAGCTTTGGAGAAGGATTTAAGAAGAAAAAGCTTCCAACTGCAATATAGTGTAACTGGTACAAATACCGGCTTAGTTCTTAGGTCTCTGACTACATTCCTCTATTTCTCTACAAAAATCTTTTAGCATCTGATAGTTTCATCAGACTTCCCATTTTCAAACAAGTAACTTGACTTCCCATCATGTCCCGGATAAATGAGTCTGAAGATTTCCTGAAGGCAGACCTCAATCACTGAGTCCCCTTTACAAATAAGGCAACCGTGCCTTTTAATTTCTGTTGGAAAAGGGTTGTTGTTGTTGTTGTTGTTTTTTAAGATTTGTTTATTCATGACAGAGAGAGAGAGGCAGAGACACAGGCAGAGGGAGAAGCAGGCTCCCTCTGGAGCAGGGAGCCCGGCTCCCCGTCGGGCAGGGAGCCCAACGGGCAAGGAGCCCAACGCAGGACTCTATCCCGGGCCTCCAGGGTCATGCCCTGGGCCGAAGACAGGTGCTAAACTGCTGAGCCCCCCCCGGCTGCCCCAGAACAGGGTTTTACGCTCCACACTCAATGTTCAGTAGGGCGCACAGCGATGTTCAAAAATGTTTTCCAAGGCTCTGTTCTGGTCCACTGGGGACAATCAGAATGTAACAACACCTGCAGAAGAACCGGACCATACTCAGTCACATTTGACTCTCTCCGCCGGGGGTTCCTCCTTGTAATGGGAAATGATCTGAATTAGGATGCAACAGTTGATGAGGAAGAAGAACAAACCGGCCAACCAGATTAACAGAAAGGTGTTCTTTCCCTGGAACTCGAGGAGATAGGCGGGCGCCAGCCACAAGGCCTGCCCGACGAACCACAGCACCAGGAGGCCGGCGGCGCGTTTCCAGGGCATCCTCACCTGCGGCATCACAAGGGGCAGCAGGCAGAGGTACCAGAGGAAGTACTGGGAGGTGCAGACCTTGTTGAAAGTCACGAAGATCGCCGTGTGCAGGAAACAGCAGAAGGCGAGGTCCCTGTAGTAGGCCAGGGACGCGGCGGAGAGCAGCAGCAGCTGCGGCAGGAAGGCGGCGACGCCCAGCGAAGGGCTCCACGGGCTCTCGGCCGTCAGGTACAGCATGTAGAAGTAGGGCGAGAAGTTGTGCCGGATGTCCCGCCTCGTCAGGTGGTACAGGTAGGTGTGCTCCAGGAACTCCCAGCCGTAGCGGCGGTAGAAGCCGAGGCTCAGGGCGCAGAAGGTGAGCCCGGCCACCGCCGCGAACAGCAGCACCGCGCGGCTGCACAGCGCCCGGAGCAGCGCGGACGCACGGGCGCGGCGGGGCGCGGGCGGGGGCGCGGGCGGGGGCGCCCCCCGCTGCAGGTGCAGCGCGATGGGCAGGATGTAGGTCACCGGGTACAGCTTCAGGTGCACGGCGAGCCCGTAGGCCACGGCGGCGCACGCCAGCCGCCCGCGCGCCAGCAGGTACAGCGCCGCCAGCACCAGCGCCGCCACCAGCGCGTCCGCGTTGCCCCGGCTGGACACCGCCATGGGGAGGGGGTTCAGCAGCCACAGGGCGCAGTAGCCGCAGGCCCCGCGCCGGCCCAGCCCGCGCAGGAGCAGCAGGCGGTAGAGCGGCCAGGCGGCCAGCAGGTCGCAGCTGATGAACAGCAGCTTCCCGAACGGCTCGCACAGGTGCACGTTGGGCGTCAGCAGCCAGGCCAGCAGCGGCGTGTAGCGGTAGGTGGCGCGCAGGTACGGGGAGCGGCCCTGCGACAGCAAGCGCGCGGCGTCCGTGAACACCCGGTAGTCCACGTCCGTGTAGCGCACAGGCAGCGCCCGGTCCTGGAAGGCGCCGTACAGCACCAGGGCCACGCGCGCCACGAAGGCCACGCCGAACACCCCGGCGGGCCGCACCCGCAGGCTCAGGGCCCGGCCCATCACCGACCCGCGCCCGCCCGCCCGCCCGCCCGCAGACCCGAACCACCGCGCCGCGGCCGCTTCCGGCAGGGAGCCCCGCCCCGACACGCCCACGCCCCGCCCCGCTTCCGGGGGAGGAGCCACGCCGCGGTTCTCTCCCTCCGGATTGGCTTCCTGCGGCGGGGGCGGGACTTCCGCGTCTGGCCGCGGCGCCCCGCTGCTCTGCTCTGCTCCGCCCTTCCCGCCGCGGCCCCCGAGCCTGAGACCCCTGAGGGGTGTCCGGCCGCCAGCTGCGCAGCGCGCCCGCCAGCGGGGCTCCGGGGGGCGGCGGGCACCCTGTGTGCAGCCCCGGGAGCTGGCGGCCGTGTCCTGGCCGGCGGCCGTGCGGGGAGGGCGGCCCGAAAGGGGCCCGCAACGCGGCTGTCTGCTGCCCCGGGTCACAGGAGCCTCCCCGCCGCCCGCCGGCGCGCGACCCCTCGGCGGAGGCCCGGGTGTTAACGCCTGGAGGCGATCCGGGCGCCTCCACCGAGCGCCCGCCGAGCGCCTGCCGAGTGCCCACCGGAGCGCCCGCCGAGTACCCACCTGAGCGCCTGCCGAGTGCCCGCCGAGTGCCCACCTGAGCGCCCGCCGAGTGCCCACATGAGCGCCTGCCGAGTACCCACCTGAGCGCCTGCTGAGTGCCCGCCGAGTGCCCACCTGAGCGCCCGCCGAGTGCCCACATGAGCGCCTGCCGAGTGCCCGCCGAGTGCCCACCTGAGCGCCCACCCGAGTGCCCACATGAGCGCCTGCCGAGTACCCACCTGAGAGCCTGCTGAGTGCCCGCCGAGTGCCCGCCAAGTGCCCACCTGAGCGCCCACCCGAGTGCCCACATGAGCGCCTGCCGAGTACCCACCTGAGCGCCCGCCGAGTACCCACCTGAGCTACTGACAAGTGCCCACCTGAGCGCCCGCCGAGTGCCCACATGAGCGCCCGCCGAGTACCCACCTGAGCGCCCACCCGAGTGCCCACATGAGCGCCCGCCGAGTACCCACCTGAGCGCCTGCCGAGTGCCCGCCGAGCGCCCGCCGAGTGCCCACCTGAGCGCCCGCCGAGTGCCCACATGAGCGCCTGCCAAGTGCCCACCTGAGCGCCCGCTGAGTGCCCACCTGAGCGCCCGCCGAGTGCCCACATGAGCACCTGCCGAGTGCCCACCTGAGCGCCCGCCGAGTGCCCACCTGAGCGCCCGCTGAGTGCCCACCTGAGCGCCCGCCGAGTGCCCACATGAGCACCTGCCGAGTGCCCGCCGAGTGCCCACCTGAGCGCCCACCCGAGTGCCCACATGAGCGCCTGCCGAGTACCCACCTGAGAGCCTGCTGAGTGCCCGCCGAGTGCCCGCCAAGTGCCCACCTGAGCGCCTGCCGAGTGCCCGCCGAGTGCCCGCCTGAGCCCCCGCCGAGTACCCGCCTGAGCGCCCGCTGAGTGCCCACCTGAGCGCCCGCCGAGTGTCCACATGAGTGCCTGCCGAGTACCCACCTGAGCGCCTGCTGAGCGCCCGCCGAGTGCCCACCTGAGCGTCCACCAAGTGCCCACCTGAGCGCCTGCCGAGTACCCACCTGAGTGCCCACCTGAGCGCCCGCCGAGTGCCCACCTGAGCGCCCGCCGAGTACCCACCTGAGCGCCCACCCGAGTGCCCACATGAGCGCCCGCCCGAGTACCCACCTGAGCGCCCACATGAGCGCCCGCCGAGTACCCACCTGAGCGCCCACCCGAGTGCCCACATGAGCGCCTGCCGAGTACCCATATGAGCGCCTGCCGAGTGCCCGCCGAGTGCCCACCTGAGCGCCCGCCAAGTGCCCACATGAGCGCCTGCCGAGTGCCCACCTGAGCGCCCGCTGAGTGCCCACCTGAGCGCCCACCGAGTGCCCACATGAGCGCCTGCCGAGTGCCCACATGAGCGCCCGCTGAGTGCCCACCTGAGCGCCCGCCGAGTGCCCACATGAGCACCTGCCGAGTGCCCACCTGAGCGCCCGCCGAGTACCCGCCTGAGCGCCCGCTAAGTGCCCACCTGAGCGCCCACCCGAGTGCCCACATGAGCGCCTGCCGAGTACCCACCTGAGAGCCTGCCGAGTGCCCGCCGAGTGCCCACCTGAGCGCCCGCCAAGTGCCCACCTGAGCGCCTGCCGAGTGCCCGCCTGAGCCCCCGCCGAGTACCCGCCTGAGCGCCCGCTGAGTGCCCACCTGAGCGCCCGCCGATTGTCCACATGAGTGCCTGCCAAGTACCCACCTGAGCGCCTGCTGAGCGCCTGCCGAGTACCCACCTGAGTGCCCACCTGAGCGCCCGCCGAGTGCCCACATGAGCGCCTGCCGAGTGCCCGCCGTGCCCACATGAGCACCCGCCGAGTGCCCACATGAGCGCCCGCCGAGTACCCGCCTGAGCGCCCGCCGAGTGCCCGCCTGAGTGCCCGCCGAGTGCCCACCTGAGCGCTCGCCGAGTACCCACCTGAGCGCCGCCGAGTACCCACCTGAGCGCCCACTGAGTGCCCACCTGAGTACCTGCCCAGTGCCCGCCTGAGTACCCACCTGAGCGCCAGCCGAGTGCCTGCCTGAGTGCCCGCCAAGTGCCCGCCTGAGTGCCCGCGGAGCGCCCACCTGAGTGTCTGCGGAGCGCCCTTTTAAGTGCCCATGGAGTGCCCACCGGAGTGCCTGCCTGAGCGCCCGCCAAGTGCCCGCCTGAGCGCCTGCCGAGTGCCCACCTGAGCCCCCGCCAAGTGCCCATGGAGTGCCCACTGGAGTGCCTGCCTGAGCGCCTGCCAAGTGCCCACCTGAGCACCCACCGAGTGCCGGTCTGAGTGCCCGTGGAGCGCCCGCCGAGTGCCTGTCGAGTGCCCACCTTAGCGCTGCCAAGTGCCCACCGAGTGCCCGTCTGAGCGTCCGCTGAGTGCCCCCCTGAGCGCACGCTGAGTGCCTACCTGAGTGCCCGCGGAGCACCCGCCGAGTGCCCATGGAGTGCCCACCAGAGTGCCTGCCTGAGCACCCGCCGAGTGCCCACCTGAGCACCTGCCGAGTGCCCACCAAGTGCCCACCTGAGCGCCTGCCAAGTGCCAACCTGAGCCCCCGCTGAGTGCCCGCCTGAGTGCCCACCAAGTACCCACCTAAGCGCCCGCTGAGTGCCCACTTGAGCGCCCGCCGAGTGCCCACTTGAGCGCCCGCCAAGTGCCCGCCGAGTGCCCACCTGAGCCCCCTCCGAGTGCCCACCCTGAGCGCCCGCCGAGTACCCGCCTGAGCGCCTGCCGAGTGCCTGCCTGAGCGCCCGCCGAGTGCCAACCTGAGTGCCCGCAGAGCGCCTGCCGAATGCCTTCGAGTGCCCACCTTAGCGCTGCCGAGTGCCCACCTGAGTGCCTACCAAGTGCCCGTCTTAGTGCCCGCCGAGTGCCCACCTGAGCCCCCTCCGAGTGCCCGCCCTGAGCGCCCGCCGAGTACCCACCTGAGCGCCTGCCGAGTGCCTGCCTGAGCGCCCGCCGAGTGCCAACCTGAGTGCCCTCAGAGCGCCTGCCAAGTGCCTGTCGAGTGCCCACCTTAGCGCTGCCGAGTGCCCACCTGAGTGCCTACCAAGTGCCCGCCGAGTGCCCCCTGAGCGTCCACTGAGTGCCCCCCTGAGCGCCCGCCAAGTGCCTACCTGAGTGCCCGCGGAGCACCCGCCGAGTGCCCATGGAGTGCCCACCGGAGTGACTGCCTGAGCACCCGCCGAGTGCCCACCTGAGCACCTGCCCAGTGCCCAAGTGCCCACCTGAGTGCCTGCTGAGTGCCCACCTGACCCCCCCACTGAATGCCCGCCTGAGCACCCGCCAAGTAACCACCTGAGCGCCCGCCGAGTGCCCACCTGAACACCCGCCAAGTGCCTGCCTGAGCGCCCGCCGAGTACCCACAGAGCACCCGCCCAGTGCCCACCTGAGTGCCCGTGGAGCGCCCGCCGAGTGCCCATGGAGTGCCCACCTGAGTGCCTGCGGAGTGCCCACCTGAGCGCCCGCCCAGTGCCCGCCGAGTGCCCACCTGAGCCCCCACCAAGTGCCCGCCTGAACGCCCACCTGAGCCCCCACCGAGTGCCCGCTTGAGCGCCTGCCCAGTGCCCACCAAGCGCCCGCCTGAGCACCTGCCCAGTGCCCGCCGAGTGCCCACCTGAGCGCCCGCCAAGTGCCCACCTGAGCACCCGCCAAGTGCCCACCTGAGCGCCCGCCGAGTGCCCACGGAGTTCCCATCTGAGCGCCCACCTGAGCGCCCGTTGAATGCCCGCCTGAGTGCCCGCTGAGTGCCCAGGGAGCGCCTGCCAAGTGCCCACCTGAGTGGCCGCCGAGCGCCGTTCTTGCCTCCCCTCCACCACGGTGCCAGGGCCCCGGGCTCTAGAGGCTCACCCACACGGAAGACCCCGCCCACCCCCGAGCCCTGTCCCAGCGCCCCGCCCTCTCTTCCGAGGTGACCCTTCTTTTTTTTTTTTTTTTTTTTTTTAAGATTTATTGATTTATTTATTTATAGAGACAGAGAGAGAGAGAGAGAGAGAGGCAGAGACACAGGCAGAGGGAGAAGCAGGCACCATTCAGAGAGCCGGATGTGGGACTTGATCCAGGGTCTCCAGGATCACACCCTAGGCTGCAGGCGGCGCTAAACCACTGCGCCACCAGGGCTGCTGGAAATGACTGTTCTTCATCACGGCCTTTGTCACAGTGCCTTGTGACTCCGGATTGTTTAAATATTGTACTTATTTATTTGGGGGAGAGAGAGGGAGTGAGCACGAGCACGGGCAGGAGGGAGGCAGAGGGAGAGGGAGACTCCTGTCTAGCAGGGAGCCGATGAGGATCATGACCTGAGCCGCCCAGGCGCCCAGACACCTGATTTTTTTGTTTCCTCTTTCCTTGTTTTCCGTCAGGACCCTGAGAACGGAGATGATCTTGTTTTTTTCTGTACCACAGTGTCAGCGCGTTAGCAGACTCACAGTGGGCACTCGGTAAGGTTGAATTGACTTCGGGGGTCCCTCTTGCCAGAGTCCCTCTGGAGGGCATTCCCGGGAGCGCCCCCAACCCCCAGTCCAACTGTCTTTCCAACATCTTTACCTGTCTGAAGCTCAACCCCCGTCCCCCACCCAACTCTAACCCCTGCTTCCTTGAATTTCCCACCAAGGCCTCCCGCACATTAGCTCTTTCCCTTCTATGGGCACGTATAGCACTTTGTATGCAGAATTGCAAATGCCATGGGCGCCTGGGTGGCTCAGTGGTTGAGCACCTGCCTGTGGCTCAGGTCGTGACCCCGGGGTCCTGGGATCGAGTCCTGCATCGGGGTCCCTGCAGGGAGCCTGCTTCTCCCTCTGCCTGGGTCTCTGCCTCTCTCTCTGTGTCTCTCATGAATAAATAAAATCTTTTTTAAAAAAATTGTGAATACCATAATTCATTTTAGGTGATATTCATAACCTTTTCAGTGAAACCGCAGGGTTTTTGAGGTTAGGGATTATATCTTATCCTTAGTTGTGTGTTGTTGTTTTTTTTTTCAGTTGCTCCTAATTTGATGCAGTTTTAGGCACATTATAAATGTCCAGCAAATCCTGACTTAGTTGATTTTACAGATTGACCTGGCTTCCTAGGGGAAGTTTTCTCCACCAGAATAAAGAGTCGATGACTCCCTTCAGCCTCTACATGCAGCTCCCAGGACTGTCCACCCCCCATCCTACAAGTTACATTCATCCTTTGGATGGACCATGTTAGTCGGATACATTCCATATTCATAGTCTGGTATCTTTTTCTCCTTTTATGTGCATTATTGTAATTATATACCTCATGTAGGTAGTTACTTTTAACCTCTTTTGCAGTATAGTAGCTACACATACAGGGCAGCACATCACCATGCTGATGAGGAGGAGGATTTCCAAGAGCCAGTTAAGGCTTTGTTAAGGACTTATTTGCAGGGTGTCAGGCATCATGCTAAATACTTGCCGTGTAAGGTGGATATGCTACCTTCACAAATGAAGAAATCAAGACTTAGGAGGTGAAGTCATTTTCCTAAGTCGCATCATCAACTAATGGCAGAGCTGGAATACAAAAGCAGGTCCATGTGGCTCAGATTATTTCTAACTACTGTGTGGCTGACCTGCAAATAAAATGTCGATGATGAATTCTGATTTACTTCTCTGCCTTCTCTGATTCGATCCCTTGTCTGAATCTTTCTGATATTCACTGTCACAATGAGTCCAGCACTGATTATTCTCTCCGCCAGCGATAGCTAAGTGAGGCTTAATCCCAGAGAATAGAGGATATGGGAGGTGGGCGTCTGAGGATTACCTAAGGAACGGTTCCTCCGGCAGGGTTGGTTTAGGTGTCTCGCAGGAAGGCTTCGACCAACCCGACCCCATGGAGCTTACCTACTAGGTAGGTGGAAGAAGACACCTAATTGGGAAGATAAGGAAACAGGAAACAGCTAATCAAAATGAACTCTGCTTGGATCACTGAAGTCCAAGGAGGGAGATACACGTAGCAGTTGTGGAACTGAAGAAAGGACTGGAGGCCAGGAACATACCTTGGACAGAGAGGCCCGACTTCCGTTACGGTTTCGAGGCGGGACAGAAGCATCCCAGGCTTTCAGGAGCCCATCCTGAGCTTTCTGCAACTGGGCTTAGGGATTCTGTTTCTCACCTCTTTCCAAAAGCGCTGCAGTTTTTTGAGATGCTCAGCTGTTGGTTACCTCTTAACTATTACTTACAGTTCTAATCCCCCCCTTTCCTGTCTGCCTCCAGGCTTTTGCCCTAATACAGCCAGCTACACACAGGTGTAGATTGTCCCCAGCATCCTTAGCCAGTGACCTCGACCTCGGTCAGTATACTGACCTTCCCAGATCGACTCTCCATCTTCTTTGCCTTGTACTGGCCAGCATCACGCAGTCTTCCCTGCCCTCTGGCTGCCCGTTAGCTTAGGCCAGGGGGAGGCACTAGCGGGCCTTTGGCCGTGGCTGAGTCCTGCTGCCTGAGACCATGGCTTCCACTGAGGCGACAGCCCCCTGCCTTGGCTACAACTCTCACCAGTTTCCAGTAACCATCCTGCCAGGCTTAAGACTGGTAAAGACTCTCCTGCCGTGGGGAGTCCCTGGGTGCCTCACCATCCCTTGTTGGCTTCTTAGCCCTGCCCACACCTTTATAAATAACCCCTTCCTTAAATCCTACCCCTATTAGCTCTTTAAGTATACCCTCTGTTTTCTGCTAGTCCCGGCTGATTTAGTCACTTTCTTTGTTTTGTTTTTTTAGACCTTGCTTACATTGCCTGCTTTGTAATTTCCTTTTGAACCTGTTCTAAATTCTTTTCGTTGAATTTAGCCCAGACCTTCAACAACTCATTTAATTAATGATACATACCGACCACCTCCACTACACCAGGATCTGTGGCAATTACCTCTCCCCCAAGCTTTTGCAAGCCTCCTAACTGGCTTAGCATGTCCTGTCTCTCAATTCTACGGCTAACTTGATGTTCATAAACAGTACTTTATTAGATTCTTTCCTTCCTCAGATATCTCCAATGGCTCCCAATTGCCTATAGAAAAAAAAATAGACCATTTAGGCTGACATTGAGTCCCTCCATGACACTGCCTTTTCAATCTACTCGCCTATAAAACCCTCTATTCTAGGTTTATTACCCATCCTTTAGCTATGCCCTGTGCTTTCGTCCTACGGTACTTTTGTTCCTGCTGTATCACCTACAAAGGGTCCCTTTTGTCTTTGCCTTTTTCCTTTTTTCTTTTTCTTTTTCTTTTCTTTTTTCCTTTTTTCCTTTTTCCTTTTTTCCCCCGTGTTCCCTTTAAATACTATTTGTCCTTTGGTGCTGGAGTCTAACTTCAACTCCTCAAAACTCTCCCTAGACCTTAACTAGTGCAAATAATTTCCCCCCTTCCAAAACTGTGGAGTTTATTGTACTAGTTTGTTTTTTTTTTTTTTTTGACAGTTAATTATGTCATGTCTTATGAAATATGTTACCTAAATCTTTAATGGATACTTAACAAGCACACGAGCTCCTCTGTGTACTAGCTATGTGAACGTGAGAGAATTCCCTCCCCCTTCCCTTGCTCTGCTACATTTACGGAGCATCACAGGTGTAGGTCCTGGGCGAAGCTCCAGGCTGTACTGATGACCAAACACTGACATGAATCCCATTCACGCGACACTTAAAGTCTAGTGAGCGAGACAGACATCCGTCAAATAAATTCACAAGTCAAACTGCTGCTCTGGTAAGTGCTATGAAAGATGGGTAGGCGGTGCCACCACAGCTTTTAACCAGCATTTCCAGCTGAGATGGGCGTGGTAAGTAAGAGTGAGCAAGGCTGGGGGCAGCAGGCAGGAGGGGTTTCCAGCGAAGAACAGCAGGTGCAAAGCCCAGTGAGAAAGTACCTCCCTGGGACGTGCATCGTGTGTTCAATGTCCTTCTACTACCTGAATGGTACCTTCCAGGTAATAGGAACTCAGTATTTGCTGATTTTTCTTGAGTCTCATGTCACATGTGTTCTAACTAGACCTCACAGATGGATACCTTCCCTTGCCTAGTGCCTGTCCCCGGGAGGTATTTTCCACATGCGTCTCACTCTTGAGAACGTGTTGGTGGTGGTTTATCTGGCCCTTGGGCTGTGCTTGTTGTCCTCCCTGACATTTGTGGTATGCCCTCGGTGTGTGCGACTTACCTTGTTTTCCTCACAAGTTTGCAAGTCTCTTTAAAGCCTAAGGGACTGTGTATTTCATATTTCCTCTATCTCATATGTCTTGTGACTCATCCCTGAACCAGTGTTGCCTGAACGCTGTAGGTAAGTATCTATTGATGACGATGAGACCCCTCGTTTTCTCCCTCCTCCCCCTCCCTCTGTCCTTCCTTTTCTGGGGAACAGAGGTCGGTGACTCTGGGATGCATTAGCAAGCATCAGAGAGGGTTCAGGGCTGGCTGTTGACAACCAGGCCTTCCAGGTAAGGGATGGATAAGAGTAGAAGGGAAATCCATCTCTTTGAATGTTGGGGCAAAATGCCCAGCAACAAAACGAAGAGGCTTATAGAGCCTCGGGGATCACGAGGGAATGTCCAGACCCAGTAGCGTGGAAGGGACATGGGGCATGTGAATCTGGCTGGGAGGGACGGCATAGGATCCAAAGCAACATTCCTGGATTGAGCCAAGCCAATTGGATATCGATAGATTGCTAAACCGTGACTTTTTTCTTCTGTTAATCCTTTAAAAACTCGGTGTGAAGGGTCCTCTGCTAAAGGATCCCCGGGTTGAGGAGGGAGCTACGGCCGAGGGAGGGCTGGCTGCGCCCCTGGTAGGCCTGCAGGCAGCCCCACACCAGGACCGGCTTCCATGTCTACGAGAAGCTAGAGGAAAAACAGCTCCGTGCTGTTTTTTATTCAGCAGCTTCTTTTGCAGAGACTAAAGTAAAATTAACCAAACGAGCTCATCTGTCCCTGTTCCATGGGTGACTCTGGCCCGGTTTAGTCCCTGACGCGGGGATGGACCGCTGTCCTGGACATGGTGCTTCGAGAGCCGAGAGCCGGCCGTGACCGAGCTGGCGGCAGCCCCTGCTGACCCTACAAGGGGAGCGTGTGAGCGCACAGGTGCACAGGTGTGCGAGGCTCCCGGCACCCCTCGGAGCAGGGGGGTAGCCGGCTTCTCTGCTCTGCTGGGCCTCGGGTGTCCCTGGACGGTCCTGTTAGCTGGTGGAGCCAGGTGGTGGGGACGGGGTGGGGCGGAGGACACCCGGAACCTCTCGGGGGACTGTCCCCCTGGGGCTCCCCCCACGCCTGCACCAGGCCCGCACGCCCCAGGCCCCGGGATCATCTGGGTGGCTGCGGGCCGGCTGTGGGCCCAGCAGCTCGTGGTCCCGGCACGTGGAGTCCAGGTGGGGGCGTCCCGGCAGGGCCCGCAGAGGAAGGGGGCGTGCAATACACTTCCAGAAAAGGACGCAGAAGGTGCTTTTATTTTAAAACCAAAACCAAAGTGCTACAGTGACAGGACACTGCCGGGGTGGAGTGTGGTGTAGGTGGGTTCTAGGTGCCCATGGCCGAGCGGCTGCCCGAGTCCTCCCGCTCCCTCCTCCCTCCCGGGCCTGGGTGCGGGGAGTATCCGCAGCCTCAGTGGGTGTCTCCTCTGAGGAGCGGCCTCCACGCCTCCCTCTCCCGCCATCAAACCTGAAAGCCTCCTCAGCTGTCCCGCTTGCACGTGCAAACCAGGATCACCGGGCACAGGTCTGGAAACCGGGGGAGTCCGACCCCGAACCCAGAGCCAGGTATCCACCCCGTGCTACGATCTCCTTTCCGTACATTCAGCATGTTTGGTCCTATGTACATCCATAGACATCTCTCTACATGCACATACTCTCTCGGTCTCTCTCCTCGGGTCAGCCTCCCTATGTACCACGTCCCACCTCCCGAGCCTCTGCCTCCGTCTCCTCTGCTGGTCCAGGGGACACTGGTCTCGCGGGTTTCACGAGGTCTGTCAGCACCACCCCCGTCATCGTCGTTGTCACACCCTGAGTGCCCTCTCCCATCTGTTGTTTTGCCCATGGGGACTCTCCTGTTCCTGTGGGTGCTGAGCGCTCCCTGACATTCCAGTCTACGGTTGGTGTGGTCAGGGGCCCACGTCCCACCGGACCTGGCTGCTCCCGAAGCTCGTCCAATAGCCTGCAGAAGGATTTCAGCTCCGAGGAAGAGGCTGTGCGGAGCCAGGGAGGGTGCGGGTGGGGGGCACTGTCCTCTGGGGAGGCCTGTGGCAGACGAAGCTGGGCTGTATTAAGAGGATAGTAGGACGCGTTAAAGTGCAGCTTAGAGCAAAGTCTGGGGTCGCAGAGCAAAATCAAAAACAGTTAAGTCAGAAAATGTCCTCATTGTGTTAAGCAAGAATCTGAGCAGCCTGGGGGCCTGGAGCCGACAGCAGGGGACCAGGGAGAAGGGATTCCAGACCCTCAGGAGGGATGCAGCTGTGTGCAGAGGAAGCTAGGGGAAGACGCCTTGCTGGTGGAGGAGGCGTCCGGGTGCGCACGCGCTCACGCTCACGCCAGAACTGCGGCCTCCCCACCCTGGAAGAAATCCGGTAAGTCTAATGTTGAATAAAGTTGGGAGCCCAGACACTGGCTCTTTGCCTTCCGTTCTGTGTGTCAGATTTTCACGTTTTCCTGGGTCTCGTTCCCTTGAGAGCTTGGGAGTGCTGGTGGGTGGGGTGTACAGTCAGTGAAGAATGAAGGGTCTTCAGGTCGGAGTCAGCAGAGTTCAAGGAAAGACACATGAGAGGATCTTATGCACATCTTGAGGTGACCGTGGGTCCAGCCCCAGGCGCGTGGACGCATTCTGGGAAGTGTGTGGCTTGTAACAACTGACCGGGTCCACGGTTCGTGCAGGGACCCTATGCCAAGCCACTGTCGGTGGAGGCACTTTTGGGATTTGGGGCTTTAGAGAAAATTCTGGTGCCCGTATGCCCTTCTCAGCCCCTCGCACAGCCCCCACCAGGGACCAAGGAATGGCCTGAGGTTGATGTCCTGAAGTGTGCCCTCTAACTCACCTGGAAGTGGCATCCTTGCAGGGGAGAGGAGATGGGGTTGGGGACCCTCTATCCCAAGTCTCAGGAATGGCTAAGGGAGACCCTGGTTATTGGATCAGGAGGCGTGTAGTCTCCTTCCCTCCCAGCGTTGCCTAACAAAATAGCTGGCACTTGTCAGAGGGGCACAGGCAGGGGTGCCAGGGACAATGCTGTCCGCCAGCCACACAGTTCTGCCCCGGCCCAAACCCCAATAAAGCACCGCCGGGTCCCCGGGGCTCCACACAGCCGGCTGGAAATCTGAGAGCTTACTCCTCCTCCCTCATGGTAGGGTCAGTGGTGCTTTCCCAGGGGATCCGTGCCCTGTAAATGTCTGGGACATCTCTCCAGACCTCTCTGTGGGGCCTGGGGACCTGCTGGCAGGGCCATCCCATCCACAGGCCACAGGGCAACACATGCTCCCTGGGCTGTCTGCGGAAGAGCGTCAGGGATTTGGACAAGAGCTCTGCAGAGGTCTGATTCCAGGACGCGGTAGGTGCAATGCTGCCCGGGGCCTATTTCCTGCATTGGCCCCAGGTCTCTGG
This sequence comes from Vulpes lagopus, assembly GCF_018345385.1. Lineage (NCBI taxonomy): Eukaryota > Metazoa > Chordata > Mammalia > Carnivora > Canidae > Vulpes > Vulpes lagopus. Next base: position 27,098,693 of record NC_054834.1, read on the forward strand.
GAGCAGAGGCAGCTAAGGGAGAACCGGGTATCCTAAGGGAAGGTCCCACTGGACAAAACAGGGGAAAACTGGTGACCAAGCTCCTGAGTTACAGTCAGAATTTGCCGGCAGAAGTGAACCACCCTGAAAAACCCTGACTTCTTTCAACAGGGGTTGGTAGAGGACCCGGGAGGGATTCACCCAGATTCCCTTATATCTTGAGGCACAGACCCCAAAAGGACCATCAGAGTCTTGCCCCAGGGAACTAGCCGTGTGGGGAATGAGAGGGGGTGGGGGCTGCGGCCTCAGGTCACCAAACCTGGATGGTGGCGGTGGGAGGCGGGGGGAGTCTATCCATCCAACTGCACGGTCCTCCTAATGTGAGTCTCCAAGCATGGCTGAGGCGTCCTGGGCCACTGCAGCCTAATCTTCCCTCTCCACCCCCCTCCCGGCGTCGGGGGGGTTGTATATCTTGGGGGAGGGTGCAGGGGACACTGGAAGGAAAGCTGGGACTCCAGTTGGCCTCGCCTACCCGCGGGCCGCCAGGTTAAAGCAGAGGGGGCGGAGGATGGGTGCTTCTGGGGGCCTCCGGGAAGCCGGGGTGACGGCCTTCCCCCGGGACGCCGACAGAGGACACACCAGAGGGACGGGGAGGCGGGAAACCAGGCTGTCAGACGTTGCTGATGCGCACGCTCAGGGCGCTGCCCTCCTTCTCCGCTTGTTCCCTTAACGACTCCTCCAACTTGAGCTTCTCAGGGTCTCCATAGCGGACAGCGCTGTCGCGGAGGCCGCCGGGGGAGGCCACTTTCACCACCTGGTCAAAAAGGCTGAAGTCAGCGATGTATTTGCCGCTGGCGGACAGCGAGATGGCCGGGGTGAACTCGTAGCCCCAGAGGATCTCCTCCGGCAGGTAGGACGTGCGCACCTGGCAGGTGGCACTGGTGGACTCCACCGTCCCACTGAGGATCAGCACCAGCTCGAAGTCACCCTCGCCACTGCGCAGGGGGAGGTCTTTCAAGGGACTGGTCTCATCTACCACGTGGTAGAAGGTCAGGGGCAGAATGAGGAAAGGGCTGTCCGAGGCCGTGTCGACCTGGAAAGTCACGTTGACCTGGTTGAGCCGGATGTTCTCGCCCTCTTTGGTCTGGTGGGTCTGAAGCAGCTTGCCCGTCACCTGGCAGCCGATGAGGAGGCTCTTCCGCATGTTGGCGACTCGGATCATGAGGCAGGGCTTCCCGTTGTGGGCCGCGACGACCGCGTGCTGGCTGAACCGGATGGTCTCCGCCCGCTTCTTGGGCCGGGCGATCTTTGCCAGGAAGGTCCCCGTGATGAAGATTTCCAGGATGGTGGTGAGCACCAGCTGGGCAATCAGAAGCACGATGGCCAGCGGGCACTCCTCACTGATGTAGCGGAAGCCGTAGCCGATGGTGGTCTGCGACTCGAGGGAGAAGAGGAAGGCCCCGGTGAGCGTGTGCACCTGGACCACGCAGGGGGTGTGGTTGGCCGGGGGGCCGAGCTCCAGCAGGTCCCCGTGGGCCACAGCCACCAGATACCACACCACGCCGAAGAGGAACCAGGTGCCTGCAAAGGTCGCCGAGAAGAGCAGCAGCTTGTAGCGCCACTGCATGTCGATGAAGGTGGTCCACAGGTCCTTGAGGTAGAGGAAGCGCTTGTCGGCGATGTGCTCCATCCTCACGTTGCTGCGGCCGTCCTTGGTCAGGACCCGGCGCCGCCGGACCCCTGGGCCCACGAGGGGCCGACTCTCCGTCTGAGTGGTCTGGCTGTAGTACACTTTGGCGACAGATGTCATCTGGAGGGAGCAAGACAGCATAACGGAGGTTATTGCAGACATCCAGCCAACTCTTAGCCACCACCCAGCGCGAACGAAGAGGGGACATCCGCTCAGTGCCACTGATTTGTTCTCACTGTCGGCCAATACTTATGAGCACCTGCTCCACGCCGACTGCTGTGCAAGATGCCGGTGAGTCACCAATAGAAATGACACCATCCTTGCTCTCCAAGAACTCACGCCTAGCGAGCGAGACCCAGTTCAGCGAGCAAATAACTGCAATGCAGTCTGATATTTGTAATTCTTGGGAGGGACAGAAAAGAGAGAGCGTCGTAAGTTCACAGTTCCTTGAAGGTGGGGCAAGACGAGAGGGTTCTACTCATCTCCATTCCCCGCAAAACCAGTTCTGTGAAGATCTCCAATTCTGAAATAGGATCCCTCCCTACCCTCGTGAATGGCAGAGCAAGAAAGACTATCCCGCTGAAGCTGTCCCAGGCCAGCCCGCCTCAAAACCCCCGGGCCCTTGATACCCCCACCTGCCCCCCAGCCCCAAGTCAGTACTCGCCGGGGACGCCAAGATGCTCATCTGGCCAAGGAAGTAGCAGAAACTGCCCACCCTTCTGCCCTTCAAGGTGTTCTCTGAGCAACCAGACCATTTCACTATGTGTTATTACAATTACTATTACTCCTTTACCATCACTATCACCGTCATCACCCATCTGCATCATGTGGGGGGATTCAGGCCGGATCCCGGGGGTGCACGTGGGTGGGAGGAGTGCAGACAGGACCCACGCAAGCAGCCGAGCCACAGTGAAGGAGAACGTCCCATCCGGGCCTCCTGGCCGTGCGGGACCATTTCCCGGAGGACTGGGGGAGACAGCAGCTCACCGCGGCCGAGCCGCCTTGACCGAGTGAAGTAGGAGGGCTCGTGTATAGTAGTCAGCACCCCCGTCTGCAAGAGCTCGAATTCGGGATTGCTGTCTGTCCTGATCGAAGAAAGTGGGCCGAGGCTCTGAAACAGGAGACCGCTCACCTGCTCCTCCAAGGTGCCGGCACCCCTGCCCAAGGAGTAACTTGTACTTTTCCAGCAGAGAAAGGATTTCAATCACTGGAGCCCTTGGACTCTGGGTCTGGTGGCCAGACCTGGGAGGGAGGAGGGCGATCTCGGGGGAGTCTGGCCTCTGGAGAGCTGAGAGGCTCATCACAGTATCCATTCCAAAAAATCTGAACCACTGCACTTTATCAGTCCTTCACCCTGGTCCCTTACCTCGTCTTCCCCAAGACCTGACACCCTGAAAAAGAAACTATCTGGGCCCGTCCAAACACCCACCCACGCAGACACTGAACTGGCGACCACCACTGGACGGGAAACCCAAGATGTTAGAGGCAACCAGGCGCCTGTTTTGCCAGCCTCTGCCCATGTGGAACCTCTGCCTGGGTGAGACCGCTTGTCCACTTCCCAGTACCCTCAGCTACCCTGGAGCAAAGGGGAAGCTCCATAATTCTGAAGAATTATTATTTAGAGCCCAAGTAAAGCCCCATTCGATACTCAGTAGTAGTAGTAATATTGAAAAAAACACGTGCAGGGCCTGCATCTCTATGCCATTTTCAAGTTTACAGATTAGCGTGCCTTCTCATTTGATCCTCAAACTGGAAAAGTCATGCGACCTCTAAGAGATTCTGAAGAACTGTGAGCAGACAGAGGAAGTGCTGGAAAGTTGTGGATGAGTGAACGTAATTTTCTTTTTTCTTTTTTTTTTAATTTTCAAAAAGAGAAACAAGATACATTTCACACACTGGGTAAGATAGTGACCCAGGGCAAGATTCTAGAATCACGAGCCCCCTCGTGTCTGGGTCCACGTCCAGCCGGGAGTCTACTTGAGCTTCTCTCTCTCCCTCCCCCCTCTGTCCCTCTCTGTTTCTCTCTCTCTCAAATGAATTAAAAAAAAAAGGGGGGGGGGATTGTGAGCACTTAGGAAGGTCGGAGGGAGGGCAGTTATCTGCAGGACCCAGCCTGGGGTGACCAAGAACAAGTCACACCAAGTGGCCTAACTTCCCTCTAAGACAAGGTTACAAGATGGGCAGTCACAGCAAGGCAACAGATAAAGTGTGTCTATGCAAGATTTTTGCACAAGATCTCTCCTTCTGTCCTTGAGGATAAGACCAAGAAAAATGAGCAGAATGCCGCTCCGATGCTGGGGACTAACCCACACAAAAACAAGTGGTGCTCCTGAGGGGATCATGACGGCCTGGGATCTGTTTTCTCGTGACGTCCCAGAGAGCTTTATCTTCGGCTTCACCCCATTCAACATTCATGACAGTAATCCTATTCAAAACTATACAGCACATGGATTACGGGGATGGCACAAAGCAGGGATGGATCACAAATGCAAGATCTGGGCAGAATCAGGATCCAGGAGGAGCCAAATCTAACAAAAAAAAGGTATCAGGTAGGTGTACATACTGGAGTCCAAGAATCACCTGAGCCATTCCGGATTGGAAAGATGGGATGCATTTTGGTTAAAACAAGCAGTGCTTATTTTTTTTTTTTTTTTTTAGAGATTTTATTTATCTGAGAGAGCACTAGCAGGGCGAGCGGCAAAGGCAGAGGGAGAAGCAGCAACCCCTGAGCAGGGAGCCCGACGCGGGGCTCAGTCCCAGGACCCCGGATCATGACCTGAGCCAAAGGCAGATGCTTCACCGACGGGGCGTCCCAGCGATGCTGTCTAAGCTACTCTTCAAGTATGTAGAATAAGGAAGTTGTTGACTCTGCTCACCTGCCGTTTTGAGTCTCTGAGGACAGTCAGGCTATGAGAGGATTCAGAACCAAAGCCTGTAAGGAGTGGCTGAGGGAGGTGGGGAAGTTAGTGGGGAGAAGAGACCACCTAGGGGTACAAGAGGCTGTGTGCAGGTATTTGGTTTGAAGTTGCTGTCATGTGAACGAGGCTTTGGCCTTGTCCTTTGCCATCTAAGAGGAGCCACCAGGACCAATGAGTTCGCAGCACAGGAGCAAAGATTCCGGACTGCTACGACAGAGATCCAGGTAACAGTCCGGACTTCCAAACGTGGAAAGAGCTTCTCCAAAGGTAGACAGTGCTCTGTCCCTGGAGCACTGTCAAGGGCAGGGTGGACAGCACTGGGCAGGGTCTATGGAGGGAATCAACACCTGGACAGAGGCAGGGAAGGTCTGAAAGCTTTCACCTGCACTCACGGCGGATCAGGATGCCTGCCTGCCGCCTGCCTGCGCACCCTCTCTCCCCGCACCTCCTACGGTGACGTTCCCAGACCCGTCAGCAAAGTCTTAGCTTTGTATCTTCAGGAAGGGAGGCTCTCAGGGCCCAGGGGAAAGCTTCTCATTCCAAAAATGAAAGTCTATGATTATATATCATGCTGCAGCTCATAAAATATGTAATTTGACCCTCGTACCACGAACTAAATACAAAAGTCATCATGAGAAACAGGCTCAGTGGGACGCCTGGGTGGCTCAGCAGTTGAGCATCTGCCTTCAGTTCAGGGCACGACCTCGGGGTCCTGGGATCGAGTACCACATCGGGCTCCCTGCAGGGAGGGAGCTTGCTTCTCCCTCTGCCTGGGTCTCTGCCTCTGTGTGTGTGTGTGTGTGTGTGTGTGTGTGTGTGTGTGTGTGTGATGAATGAATAAAATAAAACCTTTAAAAAAAAGAAAAAAAGAAACAGGCTCAGAGATTTATCCCAAACAAGTCAGTGGTAGAGACGAGACCAGAACCTGGGTCTTCCAGTTCCTGGTCCAGAACCTTTCTTTTTTTCTTTTTACTTTTTTAAAGTAGGCTCCACACCCAATGTGGGGCCCGAATTCACAACCCTGAGATCGAGAACGGCACGCTCCCCTGACCGAGCCAGCCAGATGCCCCCAGAACTTTTTAATCATAGCAACTTCCGTGTACCCAGGCTCATCCCCATGGGTGTCACGGGCTCAGGACGTGCCTCCAGGGTGCCCTGCGTGGAGGGTCCCAGCTGCGCTGCAGGAGACAGAGCCTGGAGCTTCCAGAGCCCAGCGTCAGGCCTACAGATCCGGGCGCTGCAGATTTTGGCTCCTGGCTCCAACGCTTTGTTGTGATTGCCGCCTCCAGCCGTGTGCCCGCTGCTGCCAGCCTTTCCGTCTGCCTCCTCCAGCTGCTCCCAGCTGTCGTGCCACCTCCCACAGCCAGGCAGCTTTGTTCTCCGAGGTGGCCCGAGTCAGAAGCAGATAAACAAGCCGCGCCGCCGTGCTGCCAGCTGGCGGGGCTCCGAGGAAGGGACCAGGCCCAGCCCTGAGCCCCATGGGGTCTCCCGCTGCCCCACCTGGCTCACCCACGCTCGCTGCCTCCTCTAGAGGGTGCTGCTCCCCCAGAACAGTCCTAGCCGGACCCCCGGGGCCAGGGTCTCCAGAACTCTGAACACAAAACCAGCCCCCGAGGGGTGAAGACACAGACACGGAGACCCCGGGCTTCCCGCTCCAGGAACTGTGCTCATGGTTATTCCTCTAAAACAAAGGCCAGTCACACCCACGGCGGTGTCTGCCCGCAGCCTCAGCGCACCCCATGCCGGCCTCCCACTTCGGCCGCCTTCTCGGGGACTGGTGGGCCCACGGGCCTTTCCTGAGTACGCTCCGCTCTGGGCCAGCGCACCGCTCTGCTGACTCTTGCAACTAAAACTGATCCATGGCTCCCGACTGCCTGTAGGAAACGCTGCAGGCCTCTGAGCACAGCCTTCAAGGCCGTTCGGGTTTGGTCTCTGCCTACCCGCTGGCTTGGTTCCTGACGCGTCTCTGCACGTACCCTGGGCTCCAGCTCTGCAGAGAGCCTGCGGTTTCATCCTTTCCACCTTTGGACCCGCGTTCACACTGCCCTGCTCCAAGCCTCCCCGCCTCCGACCTCCAGCTTAGCTCTCAGAACTGGACTCAAGTGTCTGTTGGCCCCTCATGACCATCAAAGGCATCAAAGAAATAGCTGGTGTCCATCTCCCTGGCCTCACCCCAGCACGGGCTTGTGAAGCCTGGCCTTGAACACGCTCCTGTTTCAGCACATCAGCGTGCTTTGCAACCACGTGGTCGCCCTTGTGGGTCATCTGTGGCTTCTTCACTGACGCCCGAACCAGGCCTTTCACCTGTTTCCCCAGCACCGGGGACAGTTTGCTACTAAACACTGACCGGAGGCCGACCGGGACAGAGGCCCGAATGAGGGAGGGCTGCAGCCTCGGATGAGCGCTCGGGAGCCGGGTGCCGAGCTCACGGAGACCTCCAGGTGGAGCCAAGGTACAGTGGGAGGTACCCAAGCTTAGCCCCAGCCCCAGCCCCACTGCTTCGGCCCTACAGATGCCTACAGATGCTGCCCTCAAAGGGCAGGAGAGCACAAGTCCCTGAGGCATCCGTCCCGAGCTCCTCTGAATCGGTGGAAAGATGGAGACAGAGGATGAGCTCATAAATGGCCATGGGCACCGGGGCACATCAGGCCAAGGTAAGTGGCTAGAAAGGATGCTTCTCCCCCCACTCGCCCTCCCCATACAGGGGTTGTGGCGGATGTACCAGGAAGAGCCGAGCACCTTCTCCCAAAACCCGACAGCTCGGAGCGGCAGGAAGTGACCCTGAGCAAAGAGCTTGGTCCGTTTTCCCCTTTGCCTGAAAGCAGCTTTGGTCCGGCGCTCCCTGCCTTCACTCCCGAACAACCCTCCTCCCTGCTGCCCCTCGGGCTCCCTAAATGGTCAAGGCGCCATCCTGCTCCCGGGGCCACACTCGGGCTCCCCTTCCTCAGTTCAGCATTCGTCTGATGGCCTGATGGCAGGGAATCTGCTCCTCCTGCTCCTCCTCCATCATCTCGCTCACCTCCTGCTCGACCTTTGCCCCCTCAAGCCCCTGCAACGCTTTATCGGGCTACAGTGCCCACGGGGTATTCGGAGGAGAATCCTTATTGCATGACTGAGTCACGTGTGGTGGGCCTCAAGGCCAGGTCCTGTCCCCCCGAGCCCCCCGCCCCATAAGCTTCCCAGTGCCTCCCCCAGCTCAAAACACGTTAAAGTCTCCGCCTCACGGGTCAAGGACAGACCAGACTCCGCCGGGCAGGAGTGGCCTCCCCCCATCTGCCTCCAAACCTCCTTCCAGCCTTACCTCCCACCCCTCTCCCAGCCGCTCCCCCCTGCACAGGCCCATGCGTTCGCGCCCTCTCCCTCCCTGGCCTCCCCTCTGTCCCTGTCCCTACGCACCCAGGATAAACCTCTGAGCCCTGTTCAAACGACCCCTCTCCCACAGATCCTCTGGTAACCCCTCCCTCGTCTGAGTCTCCAGATGCACGCCCGCATATCGCCACCTGCGTGGTCTACGGTCTACGCGGTGGACCTGACACCCGACCTCTCTTCTACTCCAAGCAGGCTAACTGAACTAAGGATTCAGGCATAACCCACTTCCGTGGCCCTGATGTGTGCTCAGCACAACATAGGACACGTAGTAGGCGCTCCAGAAGCGTGTCGGGAGTGCAGGCAGGAGCGGACTGCAGGCTCCCGCAGGGTGGGCATCATTGTCCCCACGCACAGGTTGCACAGGACATTGCCCTGGTCCAGAGCCTCTCCGCTGAGGCCCTCTTGTCCTTCCTCCTTGCTTGGATCTTCTCTCGACTTTTCACATCTTCTCTTCCCAAACACACAGAAACCCCCCAAACTAGTCCTCAACACTAACACGTGCAAACCAGCGGAGCCCTCTGGTCTGCGGAGCCCTTGTCACAGCAGGAAGACCCGTGCGCTTCCAGCCTCGGAATCCTGTCTGTGCGATAGACGCTTTCTCTAGCCTCTACGGGGTGCCAGGTCCTAAACCTGACCCTGGAGTTCGGGAGATGAATTGGATGTTGATTCTGGCCTTGGGGACCTTCCAAGCCAACAGGCAGGAAGTGGTGAGAGCCCCAGATGCGGTACCCGGGAGGTACCAAGGAACTTGCAGAGGGGAAGGTGATGTCTGGCTCAAGGGAGCAACCCCTGAACTGTTGTTATCCCCCATTTAGAGCAGGAAGCAAAATCAGCGACTAACACCCGAGGGTGGAGTCCTCCATACCGGCCTCTCTTGCCCAAGAAAGGCTTTACAGAGCTAGGAGGCCTTGGCACCGGCCTGAAGGGTAGGCAAGATCCAGACCGTGGGGGGGACACCTGGAGAAGGGGGGGTACCCAGGGAAGGGGAGGGAGCCCTGTGCACAGAAGTCACAATCCTGAAAAAATCCAGAGCCAGCCAGGGAGGAGGAGCCAGTTTTGGCTGCAGGGTTGGGAGCACAATAAAGAGTCTTCGTAGGACCAACTGGGAATACAGCGATGCCCCCCGCCCCCGGCCCCCAGCACCTCTGCCTTGGGGCCCACTTCCTGTGCTTAAAGGTTGAGCGGCCAGATGAGGGGCAGCCAGCATGGCAGGTGGGCAGGTGGGCGCCCTGGGCTCCTATGGGGATGAGGGGGATGACAAGGATGAGGGTCTGAGCCCTGGCTCCCCAACTGGGGCCCTAGCCTCCCGCCAGGTGCCAGGCCTTCACTGTGCTGCCAGATGACTTCTTTATTTTTTTTTTTAAGTTTTTATTTATTTATTCATGAGAGACACAGAGAGAGGGGCAGAGGCTGGATCCAGGACCCTGGGCCACGCCCTGCGCCGAAGGCAGACACTCGCCCACTGGCCACCCAGGCGTTGCCCCCCCCCCCCCCAGGTGGCTTCTTTTCTTTGGCTGTGGAGTATTTCCTCTTCCTAACGTTTGGTTCGGGGAAATGGGAGCAGAAAGAGGGGGCGACTTTCATTTGGCGAATGAATGCCCACCTTCCGGTCGGCACTTCGCATCCCATCCCATCCTGCCGTTGGGAGGAGTGTGTAACAGTTTCTGCCGTCACAGTCGTCACAGTCGCTGAGGAACCCGGGGCGGGGGGGGGGGGGGGAGCCCCGGTGACAACGTCCAGGCAGCGGAGCCCAGATCAGTACCTTGGCTGGATTCCAAAGTCCTTTCTCCTACAGCATCAGGCTGACAAGACAGTGATTTTTGCCTTCCTGAGCAAATCCCACACTCAATCCCTGGAGAAGGTGACACCTCGACCCGCTGGGGGTTAGCAGGGACCAGACAGGGACCTGTCACCAGCCCAGACACCCAGGGGGCATCCCGTGATTGGCAGCGATGCTCTGCGTGGGAGAGAGTGCTCTAACCTCTGGTCCCTTCTAGGTTTGCGTGGCACGTCCCTACTGTCCCCTGGTACTTGGTGCCTCCCGACACTAACGTGTACCCCCCTCCCCCGCTCCATCCTCGTCACCCTCCTCCAGGCCTGTGTCGCCCCACGCATCTGAGCGGCTTGTCCTTCAGCCTCCTGCGTCCTGCCTTGTGAAGACGGTGATGTGCAGGCCGGGCGCTGTCCCGCTGATCACAGCTCTGACCTTTGACCTCCCCATCACACTCTGCCTTCCGGTCCTCCGTCTACACCCCAGGCCCAGGGGGTCTGCCTCGGTGGAGGCATCATGAGCCCTCCTCCAGACTCCTGTTCTCCCCTTTCCTTCCTCCAGAAAAAAGCCTCTTGATTTAGGGGTTTGGAGATGGGATCAGAAAGGGGAGGCAGTGCCCCCAGGACAGGTGGGGGCCCCACTCTGGCTGTGAACCAGAGCAGTCCGTTGAGTCTCGAAGGTGTCTCTGAACCAACCACCGTGGGGCGAGCGCAAGCGAGTAGATGGGCAGAAACAGGCAGTTGCGGTACCAGCTGGCCCCCGCGTCCCACCCCAGCGCCGTGTCCTGTGTCGGGGAAGCCCCATGCGCACACGGAGGGCTTTGGAGCACTCTCGGCCCCAGAACCCAGGCCGCGCCGGTCGGAGCAGGGCATCCTGGAGGTGGCAAGAGGGGGTCGGGCAAGGATGCCTAAGACCCCGCCAGGGCCTAAGGGAAGCATTACCTGGTGGGAAGTGGGCTGGACGGGGAAGCGGGACTCAGGTGCAGCCTCCACCTGCCATGACCAGCGGTGCCCCGGGCAACGTCTCAGCCCGTCAGGCCGTTGCATCCGTTCTGCTTCTCAAACTAGTGTGCCGGGAGGGACCCGAAGCCACCCGGCTTGATGTAATGTATCCTTCCTGCGATCACAGTGTCACTCAGAGACTTTGAGGGAAAAATCTTATTTTCCAATGAAACAAACGGCATAATAGAGTCGAATGAAAAACTTACCTAATCCAAAAAGCAAAACAGTTCTGGGATGTCTGACGTGTGACGGAGAACGGCTCATCCCCGTATCTTCTCGGGGGCCTTCCCCTGCTTGGCCTCACAGGACCACTGCTGGGGGGGGGTTGGGGTGCCCTGTCTTTGGAGATTATCAAGGTCCCTTGCTACTTCGAGACCCCGTGTCCAGCCGGAGCCCTCCCCCTCCCTTGGAGAAGAGGAAATGGCCACTCAGCCTCCCGTCCCCAAACATATTATCTCTTCTTTGGGCACCAACTCCAACTTGAATAGGGACCCGGAGGCTTCCAAGGAGATTGGCTGCTTTGGGGGCCTGAAGAGAAGCATGTGTGGGCTTCGGGGTGTCCTTAAAGGGGAGAGGGGGAAGGAGGAGGGGGTCTGAGAGGGAGGCCAGCAAGAAAAGCACACCGGGTTATGTAAGCCCTCGAGGCTGGAAGAGGAACGGAATTGGGTTCGGGGTTCTTTTCAGACGAGATGCCTCGATTCATTAATCTGCCTCCAAGAAAATAAACAAATAGAAACAGAGCCAGATGCACACAAATCTAGAGGTGGGGAAAGGAGGGCAGCGTGTGTGTGTCCAGGGCCTGCTTTTCCAGCTGAGTCACTGAGCCTCCCTCCGTCTGCCACCCCTCGGCTCCTTCCCTTCCCTCCCATCCTCTGGCCTCGGCCTGACACCAAGGCCCTGGCCCAGGGAAGAATAGGCTTTTCTTCCCTTGTGTCAACGTTTGGAAAGTTCTCATAGTCTGATCAAAAGAAAGGATAAAAGCCTTCAAAGCATTTCCTGGGAGCCTGTGACCCCTGTCTGGCCCTTCTGACCCCTCTGTGTGTTTTCCGGTCAAGAGAGGGAGGGACACAGAGAGGGGACCACGGCCGATGTTCTCCGCTGTGCAGGCACCACCCCTGTGTGTGGGTGTGGGCTGATCGGGGGCACGGCCCCTTGCTCTGCCCCAACCCCCAGGCAGGGTCTCCTGTCCCCACAATCCTGCAGAGAACCGCCCCGGGGTGGGGGGGATCACAAGGACCTCCCCTCCCCAGCTGGAGCAAGGATGACTTCCTGGCACATGCAGCACCTGGGCACGGACTCTGGACGCCCCCGCCCCACCTGCCACCCCACTCAGAGCACAGTCCCTCCCCGGCTGGGCACCTGGCTGCTGTCTGCACCCACCCCGCATCTGGGGCCGCAGGGCTGCCCCGGCTCACTCCGTGCGAGGCACCTGGCTCGGGAGGACACAGGATGCCCCGGTGCCCCCACAGCTCCAGCGCCGGCCCCATCCGTGTCCTCGCCTCAGAAGAACTGCTGTCCCCAATGTCAGTCTACCCTCCTCACCTCAACGGAGGAGCCAGACCCCCATCAGTGCAGGGTCAGACACCGCTGCTGCTATTTAGGGTCATCAGCAGCCAGGGGGTGCTGCGGAGGCTGCCAGGACACGGAGGCTGCCAGCACACCGAGACCTAGACAAGACGGCCAGGGTCCGGCGGGGGTGTGGAGACAGGGCAACTGTCGGAGGGACCGAGGTGTCCGCTCACCTCTTCTCCCTGTGGCAGCCGGCCCTCACCTGCCTCACCTGCCGGGCTGTGGGGTCGCCGCATGGGATCCATCCCCAGGGACCCCCTCCCGCTTGAGGGCATCATCCAGGCGAGAGGCTCCAAGCATTCTTGCTGACAGGCAGGGTGCTGCAGGACTGCTCAGGGGGCAAAGGTAGGAGGGACAAGGGGGTTCCGGGCGAGCCCTCTGCTCCCGCCACCAGGGGGCAGGACGCCCCAGCGCTGGACTGCATCTCCACCCCTACCCTTCCCAACCCGCCCCCCACCAGCCTTCTCCTTTTAACGGGGTGTCCGACTCTGGGTCTCGGCTCAGGTCATGACCCTGAGGTCCCGAGATTGACCCGCTTGAGCCCGAGCTCAGTGGGGCATCCGCCTGAGATGCTCCCTCTGCACCCCCCCCACCACCCCCACGCTCTACAAAAGAAAAAAAAACTGCCAATCCGAAAACAACCCAACAGGCCTCATGTCAGCAACATCAAACGGTCCCATCTAATATTTATTAGCGGGCAGCCCGGGTGGCGCAGCGGTTTAGCGCTGCCATCAGCCCAGGGCCTGATCCTGGGGTCCTGGGATCAAGCCCCCTGTCGGGCTCCCTGCGTGGAGCCTGCTTCTCCCTCTGCCTGTGTCTCTGCCTCTCTCTCTCTCTCTCTCTCTCTCTCTCTGTGTGTGTCTCTCGTAAATAAATAAATAAATAAAATCTTTAATAATAATAATAATAATATTTATGAGCAATGAAGTATCAGCCACCCTGAGAGCACGAGCTGCAGGGGTGACACCCCGAGCCGCGGCCCTTCGCGCTGCAGGGAGCGCCCCGCGGACACAGCCCAGCTTCCCTCTCACAGCAAGGGCATCCCGGCCTCCCGGCTCCCCAGGGGACCCCTGGTTTGGGAGTCCTTGCCTGGCTCCTGAGTGGCCCCTTCTAGGCTCCAAGATTTGGGGCAAAGCAGCTTGAAGTCTCTGGTTTCCACTCCCTTCACCGCAAAGAGGGCGGAGGCCGGGCCTGTGGAGGGGTGCGGGGTGGGGGGTCGCGGGCTGCGGGTCGCTCCTCTCCCGCCTGTCCTCCCCCTCCCTGCACCCCCAGGCTCCCCTACCCCAGGGGGGGGCTCAGGGATCCTCCCGCTGTCTGGCTCTGGCTCTCACCCCTCCACCGTCCCTCCTCACCTCTGCCCTCTGCAGCGCCCAGCATCAGCTCCGCCTGCTCCCCTCACCTGCAGAGGGAGTCCCCTCCGGGTGTCCCCCTTCACAGAGTCGCCCCCGGCCTCCCTCCAGCCCCGCGTCCGGGTGGGCGCCGGGCCCCACCAGTCCTGCCTTTGGGGGCGTCTCTCAGTTCCCGACAAGCAGCCTTAAGTCCAGCCGCGGGTTCTCGGTGGGTCCCCCGGGGAGCGCTGCAGTGACCTGGACCCCCCTCCGTGCCCTGCACCCCTCAGCTGGCCCGGCCTGCATCCCACCGCTCCCCGGAACCCTCCAGTGGGTCCCAGGGCCCCGGGAGCTTCCTGACGGAGCCTTCAAGGCCCTTCCCGCCTGATTCTACCTTGGGGGTCACGGCCCCTTCTTGTGGCCCTTGTCCCTAAGCACCCCATCTGGCAGCGGCCAGGTTAGGTCACCTGTGACCCACGACTGCATCCCCAGGGGCTCCTGCGCTTCCTCCACCTGCAAGCGGCTGCAAGGGGCTCAGCACCTGCTGCTCCTGCTCCTGCTAGCGGGGTGCCCTAGTTACCTTCAGGCTGCCCCCCGCCCCCACTCTCTGCCTCCGGCTGTCCTAGCCATTGCGCACCCTGCCCCTGCCACCCCTGCCGCCCATTTCCCTCGTCCCGCACATGGTGACACAGAGCACCGTTTCCTGTCGTTAGCCTGACAGATGAGGCCTACGTGTTATCCGCATGCTGGGCCACAGCTGAGGGCCCTATCCCCTCCTTCCCCACTAGTGGCCCTATCCCCCCCTTCCCCACTAGTGGCCCCTCGGGTCCCTGCCTTGCTGGAGCTCAGTCCATCTCTTCATCTCCGCAGGGCTCCGTCTCCTCCCTAAGGAGGCAGGAAACCCTCTCATTGTATGGTCTGGACTACGCGGGATGGAGCATGTGGAGTCTAAAGCCCTCATGCCCTCATAAGATTTTACTATTATCCCACTTTGCAGATGAAGGAAAGTATCTCCTGAATTCGAGAAAGCAGGGCGGTGTAGGGTGGGGGGCAATCTCCCAGCCCCGCAGCCCTTCCCTCGCCCTGCCTCTCAGATGCCCCAGGGCTCAATGCCACTCAACCAGCCCCAGCCCCCCACCTCCCCTCCAGGGTAAGGGACTTATGGGCTATGACGGACTATGGCCCCAGAGTTGGAGGAGGCTTCCAAGCCCCTCTCCTTCATCCCACCTGCTCCTCATTCCCAAGAGGAAGTTCCTCCCAAACCCCTTCAACCTGTCGAGGGATGCCCAAGACCAGGCTCCCCAGGGACTCCCTTCAGCCCTCTGCCCTCCAGCTTGCCCCCAGCAGGGGGGGGAGGGGCTCCAGGCAGCTGGCGGGCTTCTCAAAGCCAGGATGGCCAGGCCCCAGGAGACAAGGGTTTGGGTGGGGAGGCCAGTGAGCCACTGAGTGGTCACCAGATCTGCCAGTGGGGCCAAACAGGTGGGACCTGTTCCTTAGGGTCCCAGGGACCCGTGGGGCTCCCTCCCTGAAGGAGGACGGGGCCTATGAGATCCCAGCCCAGGGCCCCCCCACTTCTTTATCTGTGGTCTCAGAAATTGCACTGGCTGTGGTGGGGGGAAGGGCTGGGCCTTGAGGGGGTGCAGGCTCCCAGAGGGCAGGGGGCAGGGGGGGGGCAGAGGAGAACCTCCCCACGCCTGGGCCCCCTCCAGGGGTCGCTGCAGCTGCCCCCTCCCTCGGGAAGGACCCTGCCCACCCTCCCAAACAAGAGAGTGTTTTCTGAACTGATTTGGGACCTGTATCTTGTTTATCTGTGTCCTCTGCGGCAGCGTGGCTACGTATTTCTTAAGACAGCTCCCCCGCCCACAGGTCCCTTCCCTGTGCGTGACTTGCTTCATCCCTGGGAGGCCCTTCCTCCCAGCTTCCCATCCAAGTTTTCACTTTGGAACCTTCGGGGCCACTGACTGGGTCTCCCCATCAACCTTTGCTCTGGGTGAAGACCTGCCTTTTCCGTAGCTTCCCTCAGCCCTCCTCCATCACGCTCCCCAGATACTCTCTAGCGAGGGGCCAGATGGGGAAACTGAGGCCCATAGTGGTGAGCTTTCATGCCAGGAATCTGGGGTCCACTGTGGGAGCTCGACCCCTCTCCCACAGTTCAGGGTCGGTCGGCTCTGGCCCTGGGCTCCTGCCTAGACCCCCCAGACCACCCTGGGGCCCTGTGCTCCTTGAGTGACCTTAGGACAAGAGGCTGAGCTTGGGAGGCTGGAGAAGCCGGGACAGGAGGGCGCGGGCAGGGGAAGCGGCTGACCCACCTCGAAGCCCCAATAGCAGCTGGGACAGAGTCTGGGGTCACCCGGCTCTGCCGGCCTCCCCTGCACCAGCACCTGCTGTCCTCCCTCGGCCCTCCCGGCATCCCCTGCGCAGCCCACCCAGCTCCTCTCAGGCCTTGGACAGGCCGTGCTTCCCTCGCCCATGGCTCTCGGCAGACAAGGGGGCCGCCTCGGGAAGCCCTGTCCCCCTCCCTCCGGCCTCCTCCCAGGCCTCCGCTGAGAGGCCACTTTCCCCGGGAGGCCTCTGCAGACGTGCCCCCCACCCCGTGTGGGTCGCCCCACCATGCCACAAGCCGGGGCCTGCCCGCAGCAGGGTCACCCGTGCTCCGGGAGGGAGGTGGGCAGTGTCGCTGCCCGCACTGCATGTGTGCAGCCCAGACGCAGCAGGTGAGCTGACCGCTCAGGAGGAGCCCCAGGCAGGTGACCACCTCTTACCCGAGGGCCACAGGACGCACGTGCTGGGAGGCCCTCGGGTCATCGAGGGGCTTCCCCGGCTCCCCCAAGAGGAAGCAAGGCCTGGGAGTCACTTCCCTCTGACCACACAGCTGGCCAGTAGCACATGTGATTTTCGATCAGAGTCAGAACATGAATCCTGACTTCTTCCCCTGAGATCCTATGCTGACCTGGGGTTGTGAAGGGCCAGCCAGTATAGGGCCAACCTTGGACGTGACTCCCGGAGCTCGTCCCCTGGCCATGCACAGCCACAGCCCAGGGCACGGCCCTACGCTGAGGTCTCCAGAGCCCCTCGGCCTCGCGGCGGCTGGCCCAGAACCACGCCAGCGAGGACAGCTGGGGATCTCACGGCCCCCGGGGCCTCAGGGTGTCATGGGAACTTCCTCCCAGGCCCCTCAGCCTCTGCTCACTGAGACACCAAAGGTGGACCCCTCCATCTCTTCAGGAGCGTTCCACTCCCTGCCCCCCTCCCCTTGGCCTAGCAATACCTTCCCCCCAGGAAGTGCTTCCTGTTGCATCTAAATGTACCTACTGCTGTCCAAGCAGTCTGTCCTCATCATTACCCCGGTGGAGCCAGAGACCCAAGGTGCCCTGTCCTTACGATGCATGTTTAGGGAACTGAGCCCTGGATCCCCTTTCCTCCTCGGGGCTCCTGGTTCCGCGTACAGAGAACCACGCCGACCCTCACGCGGGGAAGTCTGAGGGGCCCCCATCACCAGGAGGGAGCCTCCCTATCCACCCCCACCATCCTGCTTACTCCTAACCACCACCCCCATTTGAAGCAGGGGGGCCTGCTTACTCCTAACCACCACCCCCATTTGAAGACCAGTATGGGGCGGTGGAGGAGGTGGGGGGCATGAAGACACACTAGACACGTCGAGATTCTAGATGGATCTAGAATGAGGTGTGGAGGCGGCTGCCACCCCAGCCTCCCGTCGCAGTGGCCAAGGGCAGCAGGGGGGCTTCTCTCTCCAACAGGGGACGTGTGAGGGGACCTCCAGCGGCAAAAGGACACACCAGAGAGGAAGGGGGGTGCCCTGCACGAGGAAGACCAGAATGTGGGGGCTAGAGTGGGGAGCCCTGGGGGGGGTGAGAGGTGGAGGGCACTGTGCCATTCTGATAGAAGGGAAACACCACGGAAGTGAACGTCCGACGACAACACTCGTGGGCGAGCGAACCAGGGTCAGCACTGCCCCCCACCTGAGGGAGTTGCCCCCGCGACCCCGCCCCCCACCCCAGGTCTTGGGGTCCTGGTGGGCCCTCTGTCTCTTCCCTGTTTAGATTGCCTGCTTCCAAAAGATGCTCAGGCCCGGATGAGCAGGGCAGGCCCAGGCGTCCCCGCAGACCCCACACAGACGCGGGCTGTGGGCGGGAAGGCCAGAGCAGGGGTCTCTGAGGACTCGGGGTCAACAGAGAGCTCTGGAGCCTGGCCGGGGGGTGTTGGGTTTCTCTCGCCAGCCACACAGAATCGGTGGCAGGAGTGGGGCCGGCGGGCCGGTGGGAAATGGAAGGAGGCAGGCTGACGCAGCCCGGGAGGTCAAGGTGACTTTCGGAGGTTCTTTCTAGATCCAGAATCCTAAGGATTCGAGGTCCCTAGAATCGAGACCCTGTAGCCATTGTCCACCCTGCTCCCTGCCCTACCACTCCCACAGCTCCTTCCGAGGGGAGGTGGGCACCTTCGGGGGCGCAAGTCTCCCGAGTGAAGCCAAGAGACCGAGAGTAAGCCCCAGCCACCCCAGGAGAAACCCTCCACCTAGAGGCAACAGGCCTCCTCGTGGTCGCCACCTGGCCACCCGGACCCACCATGTCACCCCTCAGAGCCATCCTGAGAACCAGGGCAACGAGAACTGCCCCCGCTGCCTCTCAGGCCGTGACGCGGGTGCACTGGGCAGATGCAAAGGACGGTCCCACGGGGCCCTGGCTGCCTGCGCTGGGCAGGCTGGGTTCGAGGTTTCTGCAGCCCCCCTGCCCCCCTCCAGTGTGCTCGGCTTAGCCGTGGGGCAGGGTCCTGGGCACTGAGACCCCCGAGGTGGGGTGGGGTGGGGTGGGGTGGGGTGTGGAGCCGTGCTCAAGTGACCAGTGGAGGAGGAGGAGGTTGTGTCCGTGGTTAACGAATAAGCGGCGCAGTCTGGGGCAGCGGGACATTACCCGCCCCAGGGCTACATTCACATTCTCGAGGTCACAACAAGTGCAAACTTGTTATAACCTGTGTTGGAGCAGCAGGGGGCAGCGAGGGCAAGGGGGGCAGCGGCGGCTGGCAGAGGGGTGCACCGGGGACAGGGTGGGGTGGGGCGCGGGCAGGCATGCAGGTGCATATGCACGTGGGTGGCCCGAGGACCACAGCGGGCCCCGGCTGGGCCTGCTGGGTCTGGGCGCATCCGCTCCAGCGTGCGTCGGGCCCTGTGTGTGGGGCTGCATAGATGAGTGTGTGCCTGTGTGTCCTTGCATATATGAGCCCGCGGAGGAGGAGCAGGGGCGGGAGCCGCAGCCCAGGCCCGGCATGTGGAACCCAGGAGTGGGTGCTGGGCGCACCCCTTCCCCTTCGCTGGCCTTACAGAACCCCCATTCCAGCTCTGTCCACAGACTGTACCCCCACCCCGTCCGTGAGCCGGGACCTCTCTCCACCAGTGCCCATCTCCCTGGCCTGGCCCGGGACAGGGCAGTGGGGGGTCGCCTCCTACCCATCCCCCCTGGCCCCGGGCCCACTCCCCTGCGCTCTCTTGGCCCTCCGGACACGGACACGGGGCGGGTGGGGGTGGGGGTGGGGGGAGGCTTTGAAAGCAGGTGACTGTTTGGGGGAACTCAGGGACAGAGCCCCCATTGTGCCCGCCCCGGAGCCGCCTCAATGGAGCTCTGCGGCACAAAGGGGCTTTGACAATGGGCAGCCCATTAGTATGCAGAGCCTGCCCCTCAGCCCTCTCCCTGTCCCACAGCCCAGAGGAGGGAGCTGGGGGCTGCTGGCCTGCCTGTGGAGGCAGGGGGTGGGGCAGCGCCGAGATGGGAGAGAGGTTAGCCCATAGGGGCTCCCCGAGGGAGCCTAGCCAGGGGCCCCCAAACCAGCCACCGGCCACACGGGCCCTGGCAAGTGGAAAAAGCCACAGGGACTGGTGGCGATGGGGGCAGAGGGGCTGCGGGGCCAGGCCGGGTCTGGAACGAAGCAGGTGGACAGTCTGAGCCCACCCACCTCGTGCCTCAGGTTTACCTCCACCCCAGGGACTCCTGTGGGCAGCAGAGGAGAGCAGAGCCGTGCACGGGGCTGAATGGCCACGGGGTGCAGACCTGGAGTGTGCTCAGGGCTCGGGGAGTCGGGGAGTCGAGCAAGGTGGTGCCTGCAGCCTGCCTCAGGGCCTCAGGGGAGTGTGGCCAGGACTAGCTCTCCCCGGGGACACGGGATGCGGGATGCTTGCCTGCCCCGCCCTCCCCCTATCCCTGCCCCGCCCTCCCCCTCCGATGCTGGGGAAGAGGCTCCTCTCCTCCCACCCAGGGGACCCCGGCTCCCTCCTCCACCCACCACACCATCTGTGCCCACAGGGGTTGCTGGGCGCAGGTACTGCCCAGGGCACCTCGGCTGGGGGGTTGGGGGCAGTCCAGGGGCTGAGGAGCCCGGAACGGGAAGGGGCAGCAGCCAGGACGAGCAGGGCTCCCGCACCACGTGAGAGGCAGTGTTGCCCAATCAAGACTTCCTCTGGTCGGGGCCAGAAACCCCCAGGAGAACGGGCTGAGGCCACTTTACAGAACTGCCCCCACAAGGCAGGACAGAGGAGATCTTGGGGCTGGCTCACTTTCTCCACTTTTCAGCTGCATTGATGGCCAGAGGCCCTCTGGGTCTGCCCTAGAGGCTTCCTGCTGTACCCCAGGGCTGGGGCACTGGCTTGCCATTGCTGGGGGGGAGGGAAGGCCTGCTTCCTTCTCCGGGTCAGGACACTGGTTCTGCACCCCACCCCACCCCTGCTCCCCACGGAATCTGGGGGAGGCTGAGGGGCGGGGTACATAGGGCTAGGAGTTAGAACTCCTAGGTTCAGGGCCAGCAATCCTGTTAACCTTCCCAGGACCTTGGCCAAGTCCCTTTCCTTACTGGCCCGGGAAGCCCCCTGGGAGGATCACCTGGGCCGCTTCCCGCCTTCATGGCCCAGGGAATTCAGGGCCAAGGCTCTGGGATGAAGGGCTGACGCACGTGGTGCAGCACCACACTAGAATCACGTCAAGTAATCTCCAACAACTCTAAAAAAATAGGCACTTTCTAAAAGCCCCATTTTATAGATGAGAAAACAGAGATGTGGATGATTTGCCCAAGATTACAGAGCTAGTGAGCAGGCCCCATGTGTTAAACCAACCCGTACTGATACCCCCATACTGAACCCCCACCCCGTAGTGATCCCCTATTCCATAGTGATCCCCCCACCTCCTACTGATCCCTCCTACCCTGTACTGATCCCCCCATACTGATTCCCCACCCTATAGTGATCCCCCCACCCCATACTGATCCCCCACCCCATACTGATCCCCCACCCCATACTGATCCCCCATACTGATCCTCCCTATACTGATTCCCTCACCCCGTAGGATCTCCCCACCTCCCACTGATCCCCCCACCCCGTAGGATCCCCCCAGTGAGAACGCTCAGAGGAGCCCGGGCAGCTGAAGGAGATCAGTCAGGACACCTGCTTGGCTGCGGGTCTTTTGAAACTATTTTCTGAAGTTCCTCTGGACTAGCACTTCTCAAAAGTGTGGTCCAGGGATCCTGGGGGTTCCTGAGACTCTCTCAGAGGCTCGCTGGGGTCAGAACTGTCTTCCTAATAACACTAAAGGGGATTTGCTTCGCTGGCGCTCATTGTCTCGTGAGTGTTCAGTGGAGTTAGAGGCTGCGTGACACAGGATACGGCAGCAGGTGGGACACAGACGCAGACCTGAGGCATCGTCTGTCTGCCGCTCAGACGCACGTCCAAAAGATTTGTGAAAACATGAGACGCCGCCACCCTTCTCACCAAACGCGTCGTTTCTTCGTTTTTAAAAACACAGCTATTTTTCATTGACAACGTATCGTTCATGTTGACATGCGAGGGGGTTTGGGGTTGCTTTCCAACGAACCAAGAGATTATTTTCAGCCTCCTCGGTTTTCATTTCTAACCTAGCAATAAATCCAACCCAAAGAAACCCGCAGCCCGCAGTGATTTCTGGGCGTGTGCCAGGCTCCCCACATGAAGAGGCTGGTGAAGTGCTGCCCTGGGGGCCCTCGGACCAGCTCGCCCTGCTGGCCACTTGCCCCCGTCCTGTTCATTGGAGGGTCAGCCAGGCAGGTCTAGCAGCCCGTTGGCCTGTGGGGTCAGCCCCAGGGAGAATGTACCCCGACCCCGGGAGGTGCCCTCACAGGTCTGCCAACCCGCAAGCCCCCGCACCAGGTGTGTGCCCCAGTGGACTACACTGGCTCCTCTGACCTTCACCCCTGACCTTCGCCCTGTCCCCACCCCGGGCGCCCACCAATAAGCCCAGCATCGGCACGTCCAGGAGGGAGAAGAGGAAGGCTCAGCGCACCCCTGCATGAGGTTTTGTGTTTGGGCCGACCGTGCTTAACGGACTGGAGACTCAGGGTTCTGGGGTCTGCTTCTCGACTCTCAGGGTGAAGCTGTCTCCAGGACGGGGCCGTCAGCAGGAGAGGGGCTTATTCTGAACTTCCCTGGAGAGAGGAATAGGAGGTCTTACACTCATGCACCCCACTCCCAGGCACATCAGATCCTCCCCCCAGAATCAGCATCCAGAGGGGCTTCCTGCCCAGGGTGCAGCGGCTCAGAGGCCACTCTGTTCCCAGGAGCTGAGGGGTCCAGGGAGGGAAGAGATGCCTTTGCCTCAGGGCGTCCGAAAGCTGCAGGGCTGTGGGGGGACGCACGGCCCCATCCCAGGGCAGCCCCCGTGCAACGAAGGACGTAGGACGTCCCCTCCCGACATCACCATCGCGTTGGGCATTGGGGCAAAGTAGCAGACACGAGTGACAAAGGGGAAGCCAAATGCTGAGGAGCAGGGCACCAGAGGACAGGGCAGTCGGGAAACGAGGCAGGGGCTGTGTGGGGAGATGGGACAGGAGGGTCTCCGTGAGGGTCCAGACAGAGAGAAAAGGGGTGGCTCAGGGACCGCCGTGGACACATCCCCCCCACCCCCAGAACAAGGTCTGGATAGGGCAAGGCTTCAGTAAAGTGTCTTGGAGACCATGAAGGGGAGTGTCCATCTGAAAACCCACAGGGGTGTCTGGGTCGGAAAAGGGACCGGACAAAACGGGTGCCTGGTGGTGAGAGCCCCAGGGGCGATTCCACGGTGAAGGGAGGGAGCCAAGGAGAGAGAAGCCGGAGTCAGGGAGGCTGTTAGGGAGGCTGCAGGGGCACCCGGGGCACCCAGACAGATGGGGAAGGAGCGGGGGGTGGGGGTAGAGGAGGAGGTGAGCCCGAGAGGACAGAACGAGGGCCCAGAGGAACAGGCAGGTCGCAGGGCCGTGCGAGCAGTGGGGTGGGGGCAGAGAAGCCAGTGCCGGGCTGGGAGAAGTTGCTCCGAACGGGCAAGCAGGTGGTTTTAGGGAAGCTCGACAGTTCAGTTCACACTCCTCGGACCTAGGCTGACGGCAAGGATGTCCGCGTAGGGCAGGGAAAGGAGCTGCGGAGTGGACACGCAGGCCGCATGATGGCCCAGCTGTGGGGGGGCAGGGCTGTTTGGTCACTCCTCCGGAAAGGCGGAGGGACAGGGACCAGACCTGACCTCAACCCAACCGCAGAAGAACCAGGGGCCGGGCCGGGCTGGCGTGGGGAGCCCTCGCGGCCGGGCCAGAGGGTGGAGGCAGCACACGGCAAGCACGCTTTTTAGGCGCTAAGCACTGTTCCAAGCCCTTTACCCATTCTGACTCTTATTCCCCAACGGCTATGGGGCCCCTGAAAGGATGAGGACCCCCGGCGGTGGGGAAGGGGAGCGGCGAGTGGTGGCACCGCCTGGGACCCAGCAAGCCTGGCTCCAAGGCCATGCCCTTCAGAGCCCCCGTGGCCTCCCAGGCGACACCCGAGCAGGGGCAGCCCGGGGACAACGCGCTCGAGGGGCCTTCGGCCAGCTGCCCTGTCGTCCTAGGCCCATCCAGCGTCCCCACTCCCCACAGAGGCTGTAGCGATCGGCCTGGGGGCTCAGGGGCTGGGTTTTTGTTCCAGAAGGTGGTCTTCTGCTCTCTCCCAATCTCTCCTTTTCTGGGATGTGCCTCCCAAAGCCTAACCCAAGTCCCGCTGGCGGCTGCCCAGCCCTCCACCCGGGCCTTCTGCCCCTGGAACAACGTCCCAAGGGGCCAGACATGCTCCAGCCTGCTCCGAGCCCCGGCTCCAGGCCACACCGGTCCGTTCCCACTTCTCCTCGCATTCCAGAGCCAGCTGCTCCTCTCTCCCCACCGCCCCAAATCCAGCCCCCTGCCGCCCGACACCCACGGGACACTTCTTCCCACAATCCCTTTCTCTTTGCCCTTTCAAGGTTCTGGTGGGGGAGGGGCCGGAGACGGGCCATGGCCACGCGTGGATGTGAGACTGGATGAAGGAAGAAAAGCACCGAACTGAGCCGGTGGGAGAGCGGGGGTGACGGGGTCGGCCCGCAAGGCTCAGGTTCCGGGAGCTGCCCCCACAACCACCCTGCCCGGGCACCAGACGCCAGGAGTCTGCTCTCTTCCTGCAGGTCCATCCCTGCGGCCTCCCTGCCCCTGCCAGGGCCTCACCGCTACCCTGGACAGCGTGGCCTCAGCCTGGACGGTGGCACTGACCAGTCAGGCAAGAGAAGAATCTAGGCCGGCGGGGGGGCGGGGGGGGGGACAGTGGAAGCTTTCTCCTTCCGTCCTACATAACCCTTAGCAGGAACGTTGGGGGCTCCAGGCCCCGTGTCTCCTTCCCTCCCCACCAATGCCGGGGGCTTGGCCTATCTTCCACCTTGTATGCAGACACAGCGTCTTGCCAGGAGGCCCAAGAGGCCTTTTCTCCTCTGAGGAAGTGGGTCTTTCCCCGTGACTCACCCCCAGGGCCCTAAGCCTGTCATCCCACCCGTCCTGGGATGACCCCAGAGGACTTGGTCCGAGCCCACCGGATCTGAGCGTCCCCGCGGGGAGAACAGGGAAGGACGCCCCTGGGTCATCTGCAAGGCCCTTCCCTTGTGGCCCAAGCCAGAGCAGTCGGGGCTCTAAGTGAGCAGGTGCAGGTAGGGTCCCCGCGCACCGCTCAGTGGGGCACAGGGAAGAGGGGGATGCCAGTGGGCAGGCAACTAACCCTCCGGTCCTAACACAACTGACCGATCATGGCCTGGATGTGAGCCAGATGTTGGGAAGACAGGGCTTTTTCTCCCCAGCGTAGGGGGCAGCAGTGGGATCCTGCATTAGAACCACGGAAGGAATGGGCCCATAACCCTGCCCTGCCCACCCCCCACCCCTCACCCCTCACCCCTCCATTCCATGGAGTCATTGCCATTTGATACCCACTGAGACAAGTTGGCTGCTCGGGCTCGGCTGGGGGGTGGGGGGTGGGGGACAGCTCAGAAAACAGCAGCTCCTTTCAGGATCCAGGCTGGCAAGGGCTTTGGGAGGCTGGACTGGCCCAGATCACCCCCCAACACCCCCTCTCTCCCTCCCTCGCCACCACCACCAAAGGACAGAGGGGCGGGGAAAAGAGAGTTGGCACTGCCTGGGCCATGCCTATTCCTCTGCAGACTAGCCCTGGCCCCTCTCCCTGGCATGATGCCTCCCTCCCCCTCCCTCACTTCCTGCTCCCCGAAGAACCAGTGAGGAGCCAGGACACCTGTTTCCTTCTACCCTGGGTCCCCCGTACCCAGCCGACACCCCAAGGAATAAGCAGACCCTGCGCCTCGGCACAGGACGGTGCCCACCACTGTGCCAGGAGCGTGGTCAGAAAGTCGTAGAGATTAAGGAGAGGGTTTGGGGATGGAACCCAATGGAACTCAGTGGCTGCCGCTGGCCCCTCCTCAGGCTGATCCCTTGACAGCCTCCAGGCCTCCTCGCACTTGGGCCCCAAGTCTCCCATCTCCTTCTCCCTGCCACCCTGAACTCCCTGAAGCAGTCCCGGTGGGGAAAAAACATCAAACACCACAGCTAAGGCAGACTGGCCAAAAAAGCTTTAGCCAGGATTTGTATTGATAAGCAACAGAATCAGGCTTTGAGCCCTGGCCTGAGCCTTTGGCCTCTCGGGTCCAGATTTGGGCCCTGGTTCTCCACCACCCCCACTTCCCATCTGCCTCACTCTGGGGTGCTTAGCAAGTGCCCAGAGGCCCTGTTCCCACCCGGCCCCGGTTGTGTCCTGCTCCATCCCAGGGCTCAGTTCTCTGCCCCCAAATCCGGAAGCTCCAACCCTCCTCTTGCTCCTAGCCCGGTGCCTGGTGCCCGGTGCCCGGTGCCGTGGCGGTTCCTCCGGTGTGGGGGGGGAAGGAGTGGGATGGGGAAGGGCTTCTCCATCTGGAGGGGGAATGTTTCAGAGCCCAGTCTGGCCTGCAGCGCTCTTCCTAGGGATCTTTACTGTGAGATAGTTGGGGAAGGGGGTGGTGAGAGCTGGGGAAGGAGGGGCGAGACGTGGGGAAGGGGGAGCCGCCGGGAGAGCCAGGCCAGTAGGGGCGGGCTGGGGGGGGGTCCCAGACACACCAGGCTACAGCGCTTCCTAGCCAAGCTGGATGTGTCCGTCTTCCCATGTGTGAACTTGTGATCAGTGGGTGTCACTAAGTGAGTGCCGCTGTGTGGGGAGGGGGCACCCGGCTGGCAGGGCAGTGGGAGTAACCTGATGATCCTGGGAAGAGGGGGTGCGTCTGGAGCAGCTGCGTGGGGGTGCAGGGTCATATGTGTGCGGTGGGGGGGGGGGGGGTCACTGTGCTCCTTGAGAGGCCCCTGCGGGAGGCCAGGTCAGCCTAGTAGGGAGGGCATCGGGGCGGCCCCCTGCTTAGCCTAAGGCACTTGAGGTGACCAGCCAGGGTGGAGTTTCCTTCTTGGGGAGCCCTTCCCAGGAGGGTCTGTTCCGGGTCGCCGGAGGTGGGAGACTGGTGCGGCCAGGCACGGGGGCACCCACGGGCTGGGGGGGCGCCCACGGGCTGGGGGCCCCGCTGTCTCCGGGGCGCGGTGGACAGGGCCCCGGGGGCTTACCTTGTCGGTCCCTGGATGGGCAGCGGGGACGCACGGACGGGGCGGGCAGGAGCGAGGCACCGAGCTGGGCGACGGGTGGAGCCGGGACTCTTAAACCCGGAGCTGGGATCAGATAAGGGCTGGGCCGGGGGCCGGGGCCGGGGTCGGGCCGGCCGGGGGCAGAGCTGGGCCGGGCCGGGCCGCCCCCTCCCTCCGCAGCGCCGGAGCCAAACTTGGTGTGAATGGAGGGGCCCGGAGGGGGCGGCGGCGGGCGCGGGGGGGGCGCGGCGGGCCAATGGGGACGTGGAGCGCCAGGCCGGGCCGCGGGGATTGGAGGGGCCGGGCGGGCGGGGCGCAGGGGC
The DNA here is from genome assembly GCF_018345385.1 of Vulpes lagopus. Lineage (NCBI taxonomy): Eukaryota > Metazoa > Chordata > Mammalia > Carnivora > Canidae > Vulpes > Vulpes lagopus. Next base: position 27,125,577 of record NC_054834.1, read on the forward strand.
GAGGGGGGCGAGCCGCGGACGCCGCGGGCTCTGCGCGGAGCGGGACCAGACAGCCTCCGGGAGGAAGCGGGCCGCGAGACGATGGGCCAAGCGATAGGGGCCGCGCCGGCTCGCCGACGGGGAGGGGGGCGAGGAGGAGCTGGAAATGAACCCGGGCGGCCCGGCGCCCTCCCCCCTGCCCCCTGCCCCCGGCCGCCAGGTCGCCCCCCCCCCCCCCCGCCCTGCGTGCGCCCCGGTGCCAGGTGCGCAGCGCTCCCCGGTCCCTAAGGGAAGGGCGCAGGTGCGAAGGCGCTGGGGGCGCGCGGAGCGCGAAGTCGCCCCGCTGAGGGGCCCTGGCGGGTGTGGGGCATCCGAGCAGGGCCCTAAAGGGTGCAGAGGGTTCAGGTCCGGGGCCATGGCTGGGTGTGCAGCGTCCGGAGGGCGGCCGAGGCCCAGGGAACTGGACATCACCAAGTCCGCTTGGGAAACAGCCGCCCCTGGGGTGTGGAGGGAAGGGGGGGGAGCTGGGGTGGGGGACAGAGCCCAGGTGGTGGGTGGTCCTCAACCTTTCTGTCACCAAACACGGCTTCCAGAATCTGAATGCGTGTTTTGAGAAGTTCTCATCCACAGTCTCCCACCCTTGGCATTTATTGAGGAAATCATTGTTTCCCCATCTTTGTGGATCACAGATATTTACGGACTGAACTATTGAACTACTACTAACTGGTAACCAGTATTACCATAGTGAGGTGATGGATATGTTGCAAAAAAAAAAAAAAAAAATCAAGGAAACTTGAAATTGTCAGTTTAGTTCCACCTCTAAAAGCCACAGGAAGGGTAAATGGACACCCTCCCCTGGGGGAAGGCAGTGGGCTACCCCCGGGGCACCACAGGTGCTGTGTTTGTGTTGGGGAAAGACCTGGAGTAAAGAGAGAGAAATAGGAGAGTTCGGGGTCAGCTCCGAGTTCCCGAAGGCAAAGGAAGGCCACAGGGGCTCTTGAGCAGACAAAGTCACAGCAGAATTTCAGGAAGCGAAATCTGGAAGTGAGCAAGAGGGCTGGACTCAGGGGGCAGCCGGACGGCACCCCAGAGTCTTCATCCTGCCTCACCTCATCTTCCCCAAATCAGCGCATCCGCGCTGTGAAGCACCTCAGGCCTGCCCACCTTGGTGTGCGCGGCACCACGGGGTTGTGGTCCAGGATTCCTACAGCTGCCTTCTAACTGGTCTTCCTCCCTCCAGTTTCTTCCACTCAAATAATCCTGCAGACCACGAAGTCCCACGTTTAAGAGTAAACAGTGACAGCGTACATCTCTCTGGAACAAGTTTGACCGCGGCGCTTCCCAATGTAACAGCCTTCAGTGACTGCCCACTGCCTAGAAGGAAAATCCAAACCCCTCACCTCGGACGGAAGGTCTGCCGTGACCTGGGCCTGGTGCCACTCCAGCCTCATCCTCGCCCACTGGCCCTGCCCACCCAAACCTACAGCCGCTCCCTCCCTCGACACCAAAGGTTCAGTCTTGGGTTCTCTTTCCGTGTCTGAGGGGAGTGTCCACCACTGATGTGGCTCCGGCTACCACCTCTGAGCTGCACCCTGAGGCTCTCTTCAGAGCATCACAGTTCTGGCTGCTGGCAGGGGATTTCCATGCCACCCAGACAGGGCCCCCAACTGAACTCATCATCTTCCTCCTCAAGACTGGGAATCCACATGACTTCTTTATTTCTGTGTTTCTCCTGACCAAACAGGTTTAAAAACTAAGTGATCTCTCCTCTTCACCCTTCCTCTGCCCCATCCCTTGACATGTCAACTAAGCCACCCAATCCTGCCAGGTCTCCCTTTGCTATATTTCTCTCGGGTGTCCCTTTCTAGTTCATGGCCACTACCGCCATCAGGAAGGGCGCTAACAGCCCAGGACCTGCACCCACCCTTCACCCCTCTCTCCATTCTCAAAGAAGAGGCAACCCGTCCTCACCGTGTCAGTCCCTATGCTCTCCTATCAAGCCCCAAACAGGGTGCCCCTTGCTTCCTGAGCACAGTCCAAGCTCCTCAGCTCGGCACTTAGGGTACTCCTCTGGGACGACAGGGAGGAAAGACTCCAAGGGCAGGAGCAGAAGGGATACCTAGTGGTGCGGGAAAAGGGTCTGGAGAAGCTCCTCCCAAATGGTCTTTGCCTTTCCTGTAGAGCAGAAGAGCCATCTGCTAAAAATCAGGGTGGAGGGTGGACTGGGCAATTACAAAGAGCTTGGAAGTTCTAGAACAGCAGAGGTGCAAGACTGTGGGAAAGTGCAGATAGCTGGAATGGAACTGTAGGTTTCTAATTAAAACAGAGTGATTTAGGGGCACCCACATGGCTCCGTCAGTTAAGCGGCTGACTCTTCACTTTGGCTCAAGGTCCTGGGATGGAGCCCCGCGTCAGGCTCCGCCAGCACTGGGGGGTCTGCTTGGAGATTTTCTCCCTCTGCCCCTCTTCCCACTCTCTTTTTCCCAAATAAGTAAATATTTTCTTTAAAAAGAGTGGTTTAAATGGAGTTTTGTTCTTAAGTTATGTTCTATAACATATATGCACATATCCATCGTGTATATTCCTTTGTACAGATTGTCAAATGATCCTTTTTAATTTTTAAATCTTTTTACAAAAGAGAAGTCTTAAGGGTTAAGGGTGCCTGACTGGCTCAGACAGTAGAGTGTGCGACTCTTGATCTTGGGGTCAGGGTGTGAGTTCAAGCCCCACATTGGGCGTAGAGCTCACGTGTATAAAAAAAAATTTTTAAAGAAGTTCTAGAATAGTCACTGGGGGCCCAGGAGGGAATCAGCGATAAAGGGCATGGGACATCAGTATTTGTGAGTGTTTATGATGCCAGGCAGATATATTATGACCTGAGATGGGGAAGCAAGCCTCTGAGAGGGTGAGTGGCTGGCCTGCGTAACGTAGCTAGCTAGAAGGTGTTAGTTTTGGAACTTGAACCCACATGTGTTTGACTCCAAAGCTTGTCTCAGGGCAACACTAGAGTGAATCTATGTGGGTTAAATAGAATCTTAATCGTCAACACGCGCAATGGGGAGTCTGCTTGGAGATTTTCTCCAATTTTGGTATGAAAAATTGGCCAGGGTTGTGAAGTCCATGCCCACCACGTAAGACGGTCTCTCGGGCGGGCCCGGGCCACACCTGTGCAGGGAGGACCCATCCTGGACCACCTCTAAATGGCAGCTAGGGGAACCGGCTCTCTTTGAAGGCCTCCCCTCTTCTGTCAGCTTATTAGCAAATCGGGTCTTTCTCATTCTCAACTGCTCCTTTTGGGCTCAGTCTGTCCAACTGTGGCCTCATGTCTTTTTTGACCCTGTTCTGGAAAGACGAAGGATGACTCTATCCTGGGCTCACTACGGGATCCCGAGCGACATTTCAGCTGAACCGTCTCCACGAGTAGTGGGCACCTGGTAGCGGGATGACTGAAACCGCATCAGGAGGGCTCCGAGGGACGCACTGGGCCACATGGCCCCGGGCACGCAGGGACTGTTGCTGAGGTTTATAGGTACCCTCTGCCTTCCGTACACGCCATATATTCAAACTCACCTTCATTAGACTGGAGTCAGGGGATGCTTCGTCACTACTCGAGGACTCTCCCTAGTGTTTTCACTTGGGGGTCCCTCCAGTGTCTTTCCAGTGGGGTCCAATGGATAAGAATTCCATTCCATGGTGGTAGTGGGAAGGCAACAGGGAGTAAAGAAACAACCACAGATTTATTAAAAAGAAAGAAGAAAGAAAGAAAGAAAGAAAGAAAGAAAGAAAGAAAGAAAGAAAGAAAGAAGAAGAAGAAGAAGAAGAAGGAAGGAAGGAAGGAAGGAAGGAAGGAAGGAAGGAAGGAAGGAAGGAAGGAAGGAAGGAAGGAAGAAAAAAGAAAGAAAGAAAGAAAGAAAGAAAGAAAGAAAGAAAGAAAGAAAGAAAGAAAGAAAGAGAAAGAAACAACCACAGGGGCCTGGCTGGCTCAGTGAAGAGTCTGCCTTTGGCTCAGGTCAAGATCCCGGGGTCCTGGGAGCGAGTCCCTGCTCCACAGGGAGCCGGCTTCTCCCTCTCCCTCTGCCTGCCACTCCCCCTACTTGTTCTCCCTCTCCCTCTCTCTCTGTCAAATAAATAAATAAAAATCTTTAAAATAAAACGAAATAACCAAGGCCCCGGAGCTGGGATGCCCAGGTTTTAGTACTATCTGTTCTCTGGGGACCCATCCCTGACCTGGAAAGTGAGGACTTTTAAATCATAGCCAACCTGCACCCAATCCTATCAAGCAAGATGGATGTGGTTATGAGAAGGCTCTGATCCTCCAGCTGTGCTGGAAAGAGCTAGAAGGCTAGAGAGTGTCCCAGCCTCAGGTGCCCGGGGGTGGGGGGGGTCCCACCTGTCCTGGAGCTGGGCTCTGCTTCGCCCCATGTCACTCTAACCTCCAGTGGCATTCACTACTTTAACCATAGCCTCCCTCTGCTCTGACTTTTCTAGGGCCCTCAATCCCCTTGAATTTATGAAAATTGTTAGAGTTCCTGACAGACGGGCCTCCCTGTTCCATTAAACTCGTATCCTGAACCATCTCCTGTTTTCCCGTCATGCTCCTCTCCCACCTCCAAGACTGTACCCGCGATGTCTCATGATCTTGCTTAAGAAAGCCTTCCCAGGTTGGCTGGCCCCAGGGCTCCCACATACAGCTGCACAGCTTGTGGACTGCACAAATGCACTCCGTGAGGGGGCAAGCTGAGAACTGAACTGCATTCGGCTTGCCAATCCTCGCAGCCTGGCTCGGAGCTATGTCTCCGAGAGGGATTCCCCCTTTTTATTTTTGCCCCAAAGTACCACTTGCTCTCCGAGCTACATGCCATCAGGAATGCCCCTGCCCAGAGCCACCTCCCTTTCCTACTCCGTAACAAGGTTCTTTGCAGACCACCACCGACGTGGCTCCGGCCATGCCCCCTCCTGCCCTCAATGTTCTCAAGTTCCAAACCCAATCTCCCACCACGTTGACCACTGTACCGACATGTTTTACTAGTCCCGTGCGCAGTTGCTCTCTCTGTCCCAATACCTGAAAGCTGGGACCTTGCCTGTTTTCTGTACCCAGGAACCTAAGAAAACATTTCCCCCCTCCCCATGTTCAAGCTCAAGGATAAACAAGGAATTGAAGTTGGAGACCTGCGGTGGGTGGGGTGGGGAGGGATAAATCAGAGGCGGAGTGGTGGGCACCCCGAGTGAGGCAGGGGGCTGGCTGGCACCCTCTGGGTGGCCCTTCAGCCCTGTGACACCCCCCCCCTCAACAAATGGGGCCAGTTCTATGCAAATGCACTCTCGCCTAGGGGTCCGGTTTCGTCTCTCTGAGCTGCTGGCACAGCAGAACCAACGTGAGCAGCCTCTTGGCAGGACAGAGGAGGGCAGGCTAGCAGTCTCAAGGCTCAGGTGACAGGCCCAGGCCCAGGAGACGGGGATGTTGACTGGGGCTGTAACAGCCCTCCTGATGCCAATCTCGGGCTGAAAACTTGGTATTTCCACTTGCAACAAGAAACAGGGGCAGGAGGGCTGGGAAGAGGAGGGCAGCGTACCCAGAGTGCCCCCTGCAGGGCTCACTGGGTGGCACCAGAGCAGAGGAAGGCAGCCAGGGTGGGTGAGGAAGATCCAGCTAGCACTTGCTGAGTCCTTCCCATATGCCAGGCAGGCATTGCCTCCTGTAAGCCTCATGACAACCCCCAAGAGATGGATAACATATTCTCACTTCCTGGATGAAGAAACTTGGCAGTGGACAGAGTGGAGACTTGAACCACATAGAGTGGAGACTTGAACCACTGCCTCCCGAGATTATATTATTCACTACGACCTTTCCCGCCTCTCCGGGTCAGCCAGCAACTTCTCACCCTCCAGGGTCCATTTCTACATCTTCCGCTCCTCCGGCTCGTATCTCCTTATTCCAACTTGAAGGATCTGGAAAAGAACAGATCAACGTCGCTGGTATGATAGTGCTAATGATAACACCTGGCACTTGTACACCACTCTCGGCTTTTAATTATTTCCCTGGGGAAAAGGAACAATTTGTATTGAGCTATTTGTATTTCTCCAAATCTTGTTCTGATTTTTATGCTTGTTCCTACAGCTATTTCTGTACAGTTATGATCAACTTATAAGAATATTTTTATGTGCTTCTTTTTCATGCAAGAATGTGCCTCTTGCACACGGACACTTACATATGTGAGCATAGTAACCGACTGTGTTTCTCCGCTGCGGCTATTACCTTGCCGAGGCCTGTGGCTTTGTGAAGAGCACGCAGTGAGGCGGGGACACACTTGGGGGAGTCTGGCTACGATCTCTGCTTCTGTGGCCTTTGGCAAATCACCTTTCTCCTTTTCAGTTCCTCATCTATAAACGGAGAGGATCATACCCATCTCACAGGGTCCCCCCCAAGGCTGTTAAATGAGTCCTTCTAGTTCATAATGATGCTTGACGAGTTATCAGGGGTAATATTAGCATTATGTGCTATGTGATAGTGTGTCTTTCTCCCCCACTGGCCCACGAGCTCCACGTGGGCAGAGGCAAAGTCATATCTGTCACCACCCCCCACATAGCACATTGCCCAGCACTTGGGCTCCATCCACAGGAGTTTGTTGGATGAATCGTTTTAAGCCCTAACCTCGGCTTTTCTCTCTGTAGGACGTTTGGGTTGTTTCTAGAATCTCCGCTATTAACAAAACACACTTTAAAGCCCTTCTATTTATATTGCCTCATTTGATCTGCGCACCCTGTGAAGCAGGCAGAAACGGGGTATTTGCATGTGTCCACTCCCTGTGAAAAATAGAGCAACCGTGGTTCAAGGCAACGAAGCAAATCCTTTGGGTCACGTTACAAATCAGTGACAAAGATGAGAACCCCCGACCCCACCTCCCTTCCTTGGGTGAATCTCTTTTTTTCTAGGTACCTCCTTCTGGATCAGGGCGCTCTCTTCAAAAATGGGAGACATGATGGTGCCTGCGTGAGAGCAGTACCTGCACCCAGAGGCCCCTGCTGGTGGTGGATGAGCTGCCGGCTGCCAGGGGGCCCTCTGCATCCCCAGGGGACCAAAGGCCTTACTCCCTGACACACCAGGGCCGGTATTTTCTCAGAGGAAGAAGCTTCTTAGGGAAGACCGTGCGGGCTCCCCTTCCTTCCTTCCTTCCTTCCTTCCTTCCTTCCTTCCTTCCTTCCTTTCTTTCTTTCTTCTTTCTTTCTTTCTTTCTTTCTTTCTTTCTTTCTTTCTTTCTTCTTTTTTTTTTTCCTGAGGGGGCGAGGAGGCGAGCTCTGAGTTGTCCAGGAGGAGGGACTTGGGTTAAAAATAGCTATGGCGTGTGGCTCAGCCTCTAGTGGTACCCAGGACTGGGGAGGGGAGGGGGATGCTCTAGAGCTGTCGCCAGACTGGTTGCTGTGGAAACAAGAGAGGAGCAGGGGAGCCTGGGAAATGGGGATGACACAGATAGCAAGTCCTGGCCAGAGCTGCCGCTACATTTAGGAGAAACAGCGGTGTCTGTGGCTCCCACCCTGCAAGGGGGCCAGGGGAGGGGTGGTGTCAGGGGCATGGACGCTACCCCCCAGGGGTCTCTGCTGCCGGCTACTCTCCTCTCCATACGCTGTGAGTTGAGTTGCGGGGGACTTGGGTTTGGGCTCCTAAATCCAAGGCAAGTGGGGGCTCGGGAGCAGCTTGCTCCCGAGGGAGACTTCACCAGATCCCCTTCCAAAACAGAAGGCCTCTTGCTGACCAGCACTCCCTAGGGGAGAAAGGGCCATCCAGGAAAATGTGGCCCCGGGGCCTTCCAGAGAGGGGTCACGGCATGCGCAGGAACTAGGAAGGAGTGGGAACGGGGATCTTCGGAGGAAGGTGCAGAAGCGAAGTCTATTTCACACCTTTACTGCCCCCTTGAGAAATATGCAGCCTCCACTCAGGAGGTCAGGAGAGGGGACGCGGTCAGAAGAAGGCTCCCCCAGCCCCCTGGGCCAGGCAGAGTGAGAGACCTGGCGGTGACCAGACCGCGGGGTTCCTTGCCGCCCCCGGGAAAGAGAGATCTGTCGGGAAAGAGAGATCTGTCGAAGCAGGCAGATTGGGGGTCAGATTGCCTCGGAGCCCGGGAGAACATCGGAAGCCCTCCTGGGGCTGCCGCTGGGATACGGGGGACCCAGGTATTTTTCTGCATGACTTGGGGTCTCTGAGCCAGTGTGTGCTTAGCGAGAACTTCTAGAGGACATCCCGGTGGCGGGGAGGGAAAGCGAAGCCCACTCTCAGGCCAGAGGAAGACCCAAATCTTCATTGGACAGTGTCCCCCTGACTCCTCTTGGAAAATAAATGTGTGTGGGGGGATGTCCCTAAGGTGCAAACTATCTTTTTTGGGTTTTCCTCCTGCCCTCTACCCCAGTACACACACACACACACACACACACACACACACACACACACACACGCGGCCTTCCGAGGTCTGGCAGCAGAGCACCTCATCCCAGAACTCAAATGCTGGAGCGCTGGGGCTGGAGCTGCACATGCAGGCGTTATCTCCCCAGGACCTGGTCAGACATCCAGGCCATCTGTGATCCTTGTCACCTTCCCTGTCCCCCGCCCCTTCCCCGCCCCATCACCCAGGTTCCCCTGGAGCGGGAGGCCAGAACCGTTCCCAGGAAGAGGAGAAGGTTGAAGAGAAACAGGTCCTTCTGAACCTTCCCTGGCAGGGGTCCGGACCTCCCGCTCAGGGCACACTGCAGCTCAGATCGCTCCTCAGGGGGAAGCATTTGAAGCAAAATCAGGTGGGCTTCCCTTGGATGAGAGCTTGGGGCGCATGGTGGGGGCTGCGCTCAGGGTAGTGTGGGGGGGTGGGAGCTGCCGGGGCAAAACCCGAGGTGCTCGGGAGGTAAATGTGGGTGCTTCGTGCTTCACCTGATCTGCTTGTCGGGGCCCCTGAGGACCCAGAGCCGAGCGGGGTGCGGGGTGCCGGCCAGGGTACACAAGCCCAACTCCTGATGAACTTGGGCTGCATCTCCCCGGCTGCTCTTCCCGGGCCCACGGCCCTCCTGCCCCCTGTCAGGCTGCCTCCCTCGGGGGCGGAAAGAACCCAGGGCACAGGGGGCACGCACCGGGCCCATGCGTCCCCGACCCTGTCCCCGGGGACCTCCAGGGGCGCCTGTGGCCTGGGGCGGGAGCGCCTGCCTTTCTGCCCCCCCACCCTGCGCATCTCCTGTCTCCTCCGCCAGCTCTTGGGGAGCAGGCAGCTGTGCGAGGGAGGGGTGCGGGGAGGATGGGGGAGGGCTGCAGGGCTGGTGTCCCGTCTGGGGAGGGGAGGGGAGGGGAGGGCCGCCTCCCCAGCACCTGGGCTCGGGAGTGAGAGAGCCCTCTCCCTGCGCTCCGGGTGGGGGACCATCACAGGGGGATGGAGGGGTGGAGGGACGCAGGAGGGGTGTAGGGGTGTGGGGGGCGGCCGCAAGGGCGTGTAGGGGTGTAAGGGGGTGGGGACTTCAGGAGGGTTGTGGGTGGGGGCGGAGCCTCAGGAGGGTTGTAGGTGGGGGCGGGGCCTCAGGAGGGGTGGGGCGGGGCCTCGGGAGGTGTGGGGGGCGTGGCCTCGGGAGGGGTGTAGGGGGAGTGGACGCGGGGTCGTGTAGGGGTGGGGGCGGGGCCTCAGGAAGCGTGTGAGTGGGGGCGGGGCCTCGGGAGGGGTGAGGGGGCGTGGCCTCTGGTGAGGCGTGGCATCGGGAGACGGGGGCGGGGCCTCGGGAGGAGTGAGGGGCGTGGCCTCTGGTGGGGCGTGGCCTGGGGCGGGGGCGGGGCCTCGGGAGGGGTGGGGCGGGGCCTCAGGAAGCGTGCGGGTGGGGGCGGGGCCGCGGGAGGGGTGTAGGGGGAGCGGCCGCGGGGTCGTGTAGGGGTGAGGGCGTGGCCTCGGGAGGCGGGGGCGGGGCCTCGGGAGGAGTGAGGGGGCGGGGCCGCGGGGTCGTGTAGGGGTGAGGGCGTGGCCTCGGGAGGGTGAGGGGCGGGGCCTCGGGAGGCGGGGGCGGGGCCTCGGGAGGAGTGAGGGGGCGGGGCCGCGGGGTCGTGTAGGGGTGAGGGCGTGGCCTCGGGAGGGTGAGGGGCGGGGCCTCGGGAGGCGGGGGCGGGGCCTCGGGAGGGGTGGGGGGCGGCCGCAGGGCCACCGTCCCGCCGCCGGGGGTCGCCCCCGCGCTGACCGGCCGCGCCCCGGGTCCCGCAGGCCCCCTGCGGCCGTCGCCATGGCCCGCGCCGGCGCCCCGCGCTCCCCGGGCCGCGAGCCCCCGCGCCGCCGCGGCCGCCAGCGCTACGTGGAGAAGGACGGCCGGTGCAACGTGCAGCAGGGCAACGTGCGCGAGCCGGGCCGCTACCTGACCGACCTGTTCACCACGCTGGCCGACCTGCAGTGGCGCCTCAGCCTGCTCTTCTTCGTGCTGGCCTACGCGCTCACCTGGCTCTTCTTCGGCGCCATCTGGTGGCTGGTGGCCTACGGCCGCGGCGACCTGGAGCACCTGGGCGACGCGGCCTGGACGCCCTGCGTCAACAACCTCAACGGCTTCGTGGCCGCCTTCCTGTTCTCCATCGAGACGGAGACCACCATCGGCTACGGGCACCGCGTCATCACCGACCAGTGCCCCGAGGGCATCGCGCTGCTGCTGCTGCAGGCCATCCTGGGCTCCATGGTGAACGCCTTCATGGTGGGCTGCATGTTCGTCAAGATCTCGCAGCCCAACAAGCGCGCCGCCACGCTCGTCTTCTCGTCGCACGCCGTGGTGTCCCTGCGCGACGGCCGCCTGTGCCTCATGTTCCGCGTGGGCGACCTGCGCTCCTCGCACATCGTCGAGGCCTCCATCCGCGCCAAGCTCATCCGCTCGCGCCAGACGCTCGAGGGCGAGTTCATCCCGCTGCACCAGACCGACCTCAGCGTGGGCTTCGAGACGGGCGACGACCGCCTCTTCCTCGTGTCCCCGCTGGTCATCAGCCACGAGATCGACGCCGCCAGCCCCTTCTGGGAGGCGTCGCGCCGCGCCCTGGAGAGGGACGACTTCGAGATCGTGGTCATCCTGGAGGGCATGGTGGAAGCCACGGGTGCGCACGGCGGGGAGCGCCCGGGAGGGGCGGGGGGCAGGTGGCAGCCACGAGGCTGGGGTCACCGGGCTGGGACAGCGCCCGAGCGCACGCAGCCAGGGCCCAGGCGCTGTGCACCCCCCAATTGGCCCGCTCCTAGGAAGGTCACCTCCTGCATCGTGCCCCTTCGCAGGGCAGAGACCACCGGGGAGCCTGAGGCCTGTCGCCAGGGAGGGGGACATAAGGCCACAGGGCAGGGGTTGCGCGGCTCCAGGCACGCGCTCCAGGGAGCAGGGGTAGCTTCGGAGAGTTCTCCATGGCTTCCAGGTCCAGGCCCCTGAACGTGGTGCTCTGAGGGACTCCTACTAGCCTGGATCTTAGGAACAGGTGGCCTGCTGGGCTCACTTCTGCCTCAGTTTCCCCACCCATCAAGGTTTTCTCAACTTCCACTGACAAAGGAAATAGATGACCGCAGCATTTCTAACCCTTTCCAGAAGGAGCTGTCAGGACCTCCAAGTCAGGCTTGGGAGGGGCTTGGGAGCCAGTGGCAAAAGGCCAACGCAGGGGCACAGACAAGGTGCTCTGAGGCTTGGGATCTGGAAGCAGGAGGAGGATAGGAGCGCTGCAGTGGGTGACACGGGGCTGCGAGGTGTGGCCCGAGCGTGGCCTCTGCTGGCTTCCCAGGCTGGGGCCCTCCAACCCCTTCCCTGGCCCTTCTGGCCAAGCCTCTCCTCGAGCACCCTCTGTCCCAGTGCTCCCCAGTGCTTCTCTACCACCCCACACCTTGCTCCCTCTAGCTCCTGCCTCTCCTACTCACCCAGACCCTCTCCTTGCTGTCTAGACAGTTGTCACTCTCCTGCCAGGCCCTGAGGCATCTGCTGTCCCTGCAGAGAAGTCCCTGCCCGGCCCCCTGGCGCCCCAGCCCCTGCCTCTGTTCCTCACCGACCTCTCTCCCCAGTGTCCCCTCTGCCCCTTCCGCCTTCCCCCACTGGATCCCTGCCATTGCAGCCTTCGCCCGAGGAAGAGCAAGACCCACGTCCCCAGGACACCTCGGGGCAGGGCTTGCGATGCCGAGAGCCAGGCTCTGTTAGCTAAGGTTCGGTCTTCCACTCTGCCTTGCTCTGAGCTGGACGTGGGCCGTGGGAGACACCCAGGGGCAGCAGGACGGTCGCTTGCCCTGGTGGGTGTGCCAACCCAACACGGAGGGCGGGACATGGCCCCAGAGTGCAGAGGACTGGGGAGGACGGCGTGGAGAAGATAAGGATGGGACCCGCCTGACTTGTCTAGAGAGACAAGGCTGGGAAGGACAGCAATATTTTGGGTGAGAGAGTCAGGATTCAAAGTGCTCTTGAAAAGCAAGTGTAATGAGCCAAAGCCCAACAAGATGACATTTAAAAGGAATAAATATAAAATTCTACATTTAGGCTTTAAAAAAATCACTTATGTAAGCACCGCATTGAAGAGCTCTGGTGAAAAAAGAACTGGAGGTTTTAGCTGGCCACAGGCTTAATGTTGCAGCAAAATGTGATACAGCTTCCAAAAATGTTTACGTAACGTGATGTTGGGCCCGATGAGCTGAGGCGCCGCGGCTGGAAGAGAGTGGCGAGCCCTCGCCTCTGCACCCAGCGGGCCGCGGCCGGTGTTGGCACCCCCAGAGCGCTGGGGGGCCCTGCGCGGCCCTTCCAGTGTGCACCCGAGCAGGTCACGTTTTTGGAAGGCAGATCACATGAGGAATGGTGGGGGAGCCGGGGATGTTCGGCTGGAAGAGAAGACACGAGGCCGAGGTTCTGAACGGGTGTCAGATGGGGGGGGTGAAGGCGGGGTGGGGGGGGCGGGGAGCCCAGGGGGGGTCATGGGAGGGACGGGGTGGGGGGGCAGGCTTTAGCTCTTGTGAGGAGCACCGTTAGAGGAGGTGGCCCCCAGGAGGCGCTCCGGCCAGGCTGGGAAGGCCCCTTGTGAAGGCCTGTGCAGGGGCCCGGCCTGGAGCGGCGCCTCGTAGGAGTCGGGGCTGCGGAGGCGGGCGGGCCGGGGCCTTGGGGCGGCCGGGATGGCGGGACCGCGCTGACCCCTGCGCCTCCCCCCAGGGATGACCTGCCAGGCCCGGAGCTCCTACCTGGTGGATGAGGTGCTGTGGGGCCACCGCTTCACGTCGGTGCTCACGCTGGAGGACGGCTTCTACGAGGTGGACTACGCCAGCTTCCACCAGACCTTCGAGGTGCCCACGCCGTCGTGCAGCGCCCGGGAGCTGGCCGAAGCGGCCGCCCGCCTCGACGCCCATCTCTACTGGTCCATCCCCAGCCGCCTGGACGAGCGGGCCGAGGAGGAGGGGCCCGGCGAGGGCGCGGACGCGGGGCCCGGCGGCGACACGGAGCGGAACGGCCGGCTGCCCCCGCCGGAGTCGGAGTCCAAGGTGTGACCGCGTCCTCCCGAGCCTGTGGCAGGGCCGGACACCGTACGGGGAGCTGGATGGCGAGGCGGAGGCAGAGGCGGAGGCAGGCGGGCCGGGCTGTGCTGACGCCCCCTCACAGGCCCCTCACAGGCCCCTCACAGGCCGGCCGGACCGGAGGGAGGGCCTCGCCGAGGCGCCCGAGGAACGTGGCGGCCTGTGCGCGTCTGGCCTCCGCGCGCCCCCGGCCGGCTGCACTGCACGGACAGAGGGACGGAGCATGTGCCCCCGGCCACGCTGAGCCGGGAGCGTCTCTAGGCAAAGTCTAAAGGGGCTGCCTGTCCCCCAGGCCAGGCCCCTGCCCGGCACGGCTGGGACGCAGAGACCGGGCCTGGCCCTCACGGGCTCCTCACCGGCTTCCCGTTGGGCTCGTGCCTCACACGCAGCCGGGCTTACCCAGGCTGACCCGGTGGGGGAGGCCGGAGGTGCCCCACCCCGCAGGAGCCGGGGCCACAAGGCCGCAGGGGTGGCACAGCAGGGGGCAGGTGGCCTGCCGCCAGCAGACAGGAGTGGGCCTGGCGCAGGAGAGGACCCGGGCAGAGGCGGAGAGGGACCCTCCAGGAGGGAGAAGGGCCGGAGGCACCCAGAAAGGGAGCTCGCAGCCGAGCTCGGGTGGGGCCGGGGCGGGTGAGGGGGCGCGCCCTGCACTGAGGCGGAGGGCACTGGGGGACCCGGCCCCACCCTGGCCGCACACCTGCCCCTGCGGTGAGCACCGTGGTTCCAAGTGGACCCAGCGTCCAAGCAGAGGCAGGAGGCTTCGGGATCAAATCAAGGGAGTGAGGAGGCGCGGAGAGCAAGGAAGCCCGGGGCACCACGGGCACCACGCTGCTGTGTCAGCCACGGAGGCTTGCCAGCCCGCTGCTCCGCCTCACTCCCAGTTTGTGACTCAGTGGGTCTGGGGAGATCAAAAATTTGCACTTCTAGTAAGTTCTCAGGTCATGGTGATGCTGCTGGAGCGGGGGCCACACTTTGAGAACCACTGCTCTACACAAAGCCTTGGGAGCCACATCAGGAGGCAGCTCATCGGAGCTGAGGGGGAGCTGAGGGGGAGCTGAGGAGGGGCTGAGGGGGAGCTGAGGAGGGGCTGAGGGGGAGCTGAGGAGGAGCTGAGGGGGAGCTTATGAGAATCTCATGAGAAGCTGAGGAGGAGCTGAGGGGGAGCTGAGGAGGAGCTGAGGGGGAACCCAGCAGTAGTTGAGGGGGAGCTGAGGAGGAGCTGAGGGGGAGCTGAGGAGGAGCTGAGGGGGAGCTGAGGAGGAGCTGATGAGAAGCTCATGAGAAGCTGAGGGGGAGCAGAGAAGGAGCTGAGGGGGAGCTGAGGAGGAGCTGAGGGGGAACCCAGCAGTAGTTGAGGGGGAGCTGAGGAGGAGCTGAGGGGGAGCTGAGGAGGAGCTGATGGGGAGCTGAGGAGGAGCTGATGAGAAGCTCATGAGAAGCTGAGGGGGAGCAGAGAAGGAGCTGAGGAGGAGCAGAGGGGGAGCTGAGGGGGAGCAGAGGAGGAGCTGAAGAGGAGCTGATGAGAAGCTCATGAGAAGCTGAGGGGGAGCCCAGCAGTTGTTGAGGGGGAGCTGAGGAAGAGCTGAGGGGGAGCTGAGGAGGAGCTGATGAGAAGCTGATGAGGAGCTGAGGGGGAGCAGAAGGGGAGCAGAGGAAGAGCGGAGGGGGAGCTGAGGAGGAGCAGAGGGGAAGCTGGGGAGGAGCAGAGGAGGAGCTGGGGAGGAGCTGATGAGCTCATGAGAAGCTGAGGAGGAGCTGAGGGGGAGCGGAGGGGGAGCAGAGGAGGAGCTGAGGGGGAGCAGAGGAGGAGCTGAGGGGGAGCAGAGGAGGAGCTGAGGGGGAGCAGAGGAAGAGCTGAGGAGGAGCAGAGGGGGAGCTGAGGAGGAGCTGAGGGGGAGCAGAGGAAGAGCTGAGGAGGAACAGAGGGGGAGCTGAGGGGGAGCAGAGGAAGAGCTGAGGAGGAGCAGAGGGGGAGCAGAGGAGTAGCTGAGGGGGAGCAGAGGAAGAGCTGAGGGGGAGTAGAGGAGGGAAGCTAAGGGTAGCTAAGGCATAAGCTGAGATGCTGAAGGAAAGCTCAGAGGAAGCTGAGGAGGAGCTGAGCAGGAGCTAAGGGATAGCCAGTGGGGTGGGGGGAGCTGAGGAGGAGCAGAGGGCCTTGGGGAGGAGCTGGAATTCTAAAGGGTGGGCTATCCTGAGGGGAAAGGAGCCCCTGACACCCAGGCTGAGGAGTCTGACTCTGGGCCTGGGAACTCAGCGGAAATAGCACAGTGAGGAGCTGGAGCTGGCGCCTGGGGAAGCCCAATAGGCAGGATAGGGAAGGCAAGGCCCCGAATCCTGGGGGGCGAGGGGGGGTGGTTCCTGCGCAGGGTTTGGGTTGGGGCCTAGCAGAGACGAATGCCTTGCAGAGCACAGAGGCAGGACTGAATACGGGGGACAGGGACAGTGCCAGGGAGAAGCGGAGAGCCCAACCTCGGGATGTGCCTGTGGCCTGCTGCCTGCCCTGCTGGGCCACCAGGCCCTGGAGACACTATCACCGCCCCACCCCCTGCGTGGTGCCCCGGGAGTCACGGGCGGGCAGGGGCAGCGCTCCAGACGGTGAGGGCAGAGCAGTGACAGGATGGGACGGGCAGAGGCGGAGGGGACCTGAGGCCGGCCTCCTGGGAGAGGAGCTCATCTGGCCTGTGCTCCCACAAACTGCCCCGCGCCCCGCAGGGGCCTCCACCCTGGGTCCTGGCCACACCCTGTTCCTGTCCTTTAATAAAAGACTGAGCCCCTCAGGGCAAAGCACTGCGTTGGCTCCTCACCCAGTGGGGCTGGGAAGCCAGGTCCGCGGGTGCCTGGGCCTCCGTGAGGCGGGCGAGGGGTCGGGGGAGCCGCCGGCACGGGCCCTCCAGGAATCGTCTGCCTCATGTCACGGGGCCACCTGGGTCACCATCAAAGATGAGGTCCCCAGGCCCTGGCATCGGTTGTTCCCACAGAACAAATGCTGGGGTGGGGGCCACTGTCGTTAGGTTTACCTGCCAACCCGGGGAGCCTGGACAGGAGGGGGGGACTGGGCCCCTGACGGGCAACTAAGCGTCCCCGGAGGAGAGAGTCTTGAAGCAAAGACAAATTCCGGGGGCTGTGGGGAACCTGGGTGGGGGAGCCAAGACCTGGGGGCACACACCGGCTGCTGGGGGGCAGTGTGCGGGCTCTGTGACAGGCGCCCCCCCCCCGCGGCTGTCCTCCCACCCCCGGGGGCTGCGTCCCGGGCTTCTGTTCCACAGGAGGAGGGCCAAGCCTGAGAAGGCACCGAGGTGTCAGGGACTCAGAATGGGGCCTCCCTGAAGCTCCTGCCCTGGAGCACAGAGAAGGCTGGGGAGGGGCCGGGCTCGGGGAACGCGCCCCCCCCCCGTGCTTCCCCCCCCATGTAGGAGTCCAAGTAGGGACTGGCAAGGCAGCGACAGCTCAGGCAGCAGATGGGACCCAGGTGTCCCCTCCTGGGGTGGGTGGCACGGCCCACAAGGGCCAGATGGTGTTTGTGGTGGGAAGGGAGGCCCGGGTCGCGGGAGTGAGCTGTTCAGCTCCCCCCCACGCCCTGTCCCACCTCTCAGCACCCGCCCCCCCCCCCCCCCCCCCCCCCGCCACGGAAGACACTGCTAGCCCTGGATTTTATAAAACAAGTTTATTCACATTTTAGAAAAACTAATTCTAGGCCAGGGAATGGCCTCCCTCTGGGCCGGGCCGAGATCAAGAACAGAAGGCCAGAGGGGGGGTCGGGAAGGAAGGAGTGGGGGGCAAGGGGTCAAATAAATTAAAGGAAGGGGAGCGGGGGGGGGGGGGGGTGGCAGCCAGGTGACTGGAGGCTGTCTTGGAGCTGGGCCGGAGGACACTGGGCACCTGCAAGGCCTGGGGAGAGCGTGGGCACACTGAGCACGGAGCCCAGGCTGCTGTGCCCCGGGGGGATTGGGGGGGCTGGAGGGGGTGCTGGGCGGGGGTGGCCCTGGGAACAGAAGCCGGGGCTGGGGCTCTTCTCCCTCACCTGAGGAGCCAGGGATCACCGTTTTCTCAGCCTCTTCATGAAGCAGCAGGTGATGGTGCCGAGGACCGTGGCGCCGGTGACTAGGGCGACCCCCGCGCCCACCAGCAGGGGCACAAACAGGGTGTCCAGGGCTGGGCCAGAGAGGACGGCTGTCTTCAGCTGGGGGGCCGCCGGCCTGCACCCCCGGCACAGCCGCATCCCAGCGCCTCTCCCTGGGCTGCGGGCCCTCCTCCCCCCACCCCTTTCCGCGCTGTCAGCGGGGATGTGGGCGCCAGAGGTAGCTGCAACCAGGCTGTCGCGACTCTGGTGGGGTGACGAGGGGGACAGAGGGACAGGGCAGGAGAGACACAGGGAAGGGCAGGAGGAGGGCGGGCAGGGCGGCCTCACCGTGAGTGTAGGGGTACACCGTGACAGGCCCCGAGCGGGCACTGCCCGCCTGGTACCAGCTGCGGTCGGCGTGCTGCACCCAGGCGCTGGGGGCACAGTGGTACACGCCTCCGTCCTCGGGCCCCAGGCCGTGCAGCCGCAGCCGATGGCTTCGGGGCCCCACCAGCTCCACGCTCACGGGGCCTCCTCCGGGCCGGACCCCCAGCTCCGCCACCCCATCCTGGGCCACGCCGCCCACCAGCTGCGCAGGCCCGGGGCTCAGCTCGTCGTCCCCTGGCCGCTCCACCCACCAGCTGGCCGCCAGCCGCAGCCCCGGGGGGCCGCCGCGCACTGAGATGTTGCAGAGCAGAGAGGCTGTCTCCCCGCGGTACACGGTGCCTCCTGCCAGCCACGCCACGGCCTCCAGCACCACCCCTGCAGGACAAGGGCACGGGTCAGCACCCCCGGGAGCTCGAGGGGCTCCCACCGTCCTGAGGAGGCAGCGCAGGAGGTGAAGGCAGGGTAGCGGCTGATGCGGCAGAGGGCGGCCCCCAAACACACGGAAACGCCTCCAGGAGCCCCGGCCCCGGGTGAGGCCCCAGGCCCCCCCTCACCTTCCTCCCGCACGTGCACGGGCAGCGGCCGGGAGCGGGCGCTGGCAGCTTCTCGAAGCCGAGCCCCAGAGCCCCGGACGTAGGCCTTGGCGAGGCAGCGGTAGGTCCCCGCGTCACCCGGCCTGGCGGCCTCCAGCCGGAGGCGGTAGGTTCTGGATGCCACCTTCTCCATGGCGATGTGCCGGCCCTCGTAGCCGGGGCCCAGGCTGCCTACGCCCTCCGTGTCCAGCTGGGCGACCAGGCGGCCAGGCCCCGGGGCCCCTGCGGGGGCCATCTCCCAGCCCACGGAGTACGCCGCGTGACGGCCGGCGGGCGGCAGGGCCCCTGACACGTTGCACAGCAGTTCCAAGGGTTCCCCTGGGCCGATCCGTCGTTCCCCCGGCCCCACGGCCACCGCCAGCTGGCTGGCTGGAACACGAGAGGGGCATAAGGTGTCACGGAGGCAGGAGGGATGCAGCCCCTGACCCCCGCCCCCCCTCTGTACTTCCCTCCTCCACAGCAGCATCCAGGCGGCCAGTCTGCCCCCACGGGGCACGGCCCTCCCCACCACCCAGGGCCTGACCCTCACCCCTCAGCCGAGGTCCTCCGAGCTCCACCCAACTTCTGAGCAGAGAAAAGCCGTCACGGGAGGAAGTGGCGCTAATGGGGCCGCTCCCTCGGGAAGATGGGCTCCCCAGAGTCAGGCAGGGACCCCCCGGCGCCCCCTGCCCCGGCCGCGACTCCCAGCTCCCACAGTGGGACACGTGGCACTCACACAGCGTCTGCACATCCACGTGCGCCAGCACCGCTCTCTTCTCCGCAATCTGGGCCCAGCTGCCGTCTGGATCCTGAATCCACTCGGCAGCCGTGCAGTGGTAGGTGCCCGCGTCCTCCGCCTGGGCGCCCCCCACCACCATGCGGTACCGCTCGGCCCCCTCCTTGGCCAGCCGCAGCTCCCCCGCAGCCAGCCGCTCGGCATAGGGAGCCCCAGCCTCCACGGCCAAGTCCGGCCGGAGCCCCACCACCTCCTGCAGAGTCGCGCGCCCCACTGGCGCCTCGGGCACGGCCCTCCCGAAGGACACCGCCAGGTGCGTGTGCTGCTGCGTGCTCGTCCGTGCCAGGCAGCCCAAGGCCAGCTCCTGCCCCTCGTGCACGGTCAGGCGGGGGGCTGAGGCTGGGGCCTGGCGGCCTCGGGGGCCCGGGGGGCTGGCCGCCGACACCTGCAGCGCATCTGGAAGAACTGGATAGAACAGCTGGAGTGAGGGAGGGCCCGGGGCTGGTGGCCCCCGTCCCCGCGCGCAAACTGCGACCCACGCGGTTGGCTCCTACAGCGCGGGGTTCACCGTGTGCTGTTTCTTCTGCGACCCGGTGGTGCCAGGCACAGCGCTGGGCACACGCAGGCGCTCGATAAATACTTGCTGACGATCAGAGCCCAGCCCAACGCCTACTCACCCACGTGTTTGGAACTAACCCCTGTCAGAACTACTCAGAACTACAGAAGAGTGGCTCTGTCTCCCTCTTCAGAAGACAAAGAAACGTAAGAGAGCAAGAATGTCACATGGCCTCACTCCTCCGACCCTACCTTCACTTGGCCCCCACTGCCCCCAGATCTGCATCCTGGAATCCCCAGGAATGGAGCCTGTTCCCCCGAGGGGGCTCCCCCATCAGGGAATGGCAGGGACCGGCTCCCCCTTTCCCAGGAGGTAGCCCCACAGAAGAGGAAGGGCGCTGAGTGGTAATGGAGAGATGCCGGTTCAGAGCCCCGGGCCGGCCACCAACCGGTGACTGTGTGCGAGCCCCACACCGACTCCGTGCCTCAGCCTCCTCAGCCACACAACCCGATGGGCGATGGGCGCTAGGTCGGCCCCTCCTGTCCCCTCAGGGCGCGCGGGCCCGCTCCCACCCCGGGCCGGTACCTCTCAGCTCCACCTTGCCGCTGTAGCTGCCCAGGTAGCGGGCGTCAGTGGAGGGCGTGTAGCACTCGTAAATGCCAGCGTCCTGCGCCTGGAGGCGGGCAATCTTGAGCAGCACGGCGTCCCCCTGCAGACGCTGTACCTGCACCTCACCAGCGGCCACGCGGGGCCCGAAAACGGCGTATGAGAAGCGGGTATCCCTGGTGCTGACGATGCCCAGCGCAGCCTCGGGGGCCTCCGGCCTGTAGAGGAACCACTCGAAGTCCTGCTGGGATGGGCCCTCGTAGCCACTCACGTTACAGGAGATGGAGATGGCCGTGCCCGCCACGCGGTACAGGGGCCCCTTGGGGACCAGCACCTCCCGGGCAGAGCCCTGGACTCCTGTAGGGAAGGACGAGAGAAGCTGGAGAGGCCTGGGCCCCCACTGCAGCCCCCGCTGCCAGCACCATCCTGGACCCCTGTCCGGTAAAGGAGAGCAAACCTGGGGAAGGTGGGGGCCCGGCTGGGGCCCTGCCCTGAGCATAGGGGAAGAATGCCCAGAGCTAAGACACCTCGTAAGACACCTGGGTCTCCAGGGGGTCAGAGACCTGGCTTTGCCTCAGAACCCAGAAACATCCCATTTCTGGCAGGCCAGAGGTGAGGCGCCGGCGGGCAGAGCAAGGTCCAGCTGCTTTCTCTCCTTGGCTTCAGCTGCACCTCCATGTCCCTCTGGCATTTCCCACCCTCATCCGCTCTGGGCCAGGTCCTCGGGTCTTCTAGCTAAGGGTTCTGAGACCACACGTCCCCCTCCTTATGAGGGCTGCTTGGCTCCGCTGTGTCACCTGGACCAGGGGACTCCAAACAATGGAGCCAGTGGCCGAGCAGGACAGGGCACAGGCCCAGCCAGTTCTCACCACACAATGCCCTCCCCCCTCCAGCTGTGCCATGAGCTCACTGCTTCTCCCACCCGGCAGCGCTACTGAGGCAGCTGAGGCTTCTGGGGCAAGAACCAGCCTCTGCCCTGGCCTCTGGGGGCAGAAGACCCCCCCCCACCCCAGGGCCTGCCAATCTTCTGGGCTGGCCCAGCTGATGCAGGGCACCTCCAACTCCCTAACAAAAGCCTTCATTTGCATATGGTGTGCATTCGCTTATGTAAGGTCCCCTCTCTGTTGAGAGGCACAAACCCCAGCTGTCTCTTCCCATCTTGCTCTCCTCAGAGAGGCCAAATTTCTGTTCTTTATCCAGCCCCAGAGGACACTCCCGAGGCCCTTGGAGAGGCCTTGCTTCTTCCTTCTCTCCTTCCATTCTTCCATAGCCAACCCCCCCCACAAGACCACAGAACTGCAGCCCCCGGTCAGCACCCCGCCTCCATTTCACAGACGAGGGACGGAAAAGGCCAGAGAAGTACAACGTCTTAACCAAGACACTGCAGAGGTCTTGTCTAGATCTTACTACCCGATGGCTTCCACAGGCCCCTGCAGAGGGATGAAGCCAGGGAGGAAGATGGGAAACTCCCAGGCCAGGCTTGAGGGGACTGACCTCACCAACCAGAATGTCACTCCCAGGGGCATTCCCAGGGCCTTTCTACAGAAGCCAGAGGAAAACACAAAGTCCGCGGTCAAACTCTGCCTTCTAGCTCCTCCAGAAGTGCTCCCCTTGACTTTCCCACGTGAGTGGGCTCTCAGCCCCTTCTTCCTGTGGCTGAGTCCCTCATGGCCGCCTGGTTAAAGCACATGCTGGGCCTCAGGAGGTTGGGTCCCAGACACAGCCCCATGCTCAGCTGGATTGACACATCCCTTCCTCTCCCAAGACAGTTCCCCTCCTGGAGGAGAGCTCAGGGCTGCTTCTCTGAGAGTGAGTGAGCCTGTGACTCAGGAGGGCCCTGCCCCAGGGCATTTCATAATCTAGGTGATGGTGGAGACAGCTGAGCTGACACCTTCGGGCCTCCGGGCAGGCAGACTCTGCTTAGAAGGGCCCCCTCCCACCTTCCTGGCCGCACAGCTGCTGCTGCTTGTGGAGATCCCCATGGGAAAGCAGGCCAGCCAGGCCGCCTTAGGGAACCAGCTGCCAGGCAGCCCAGGTGGCTCAGCGGTTTAGCGCCCCGCCTTCAGCCCAGGGCGTGATCCTGGAGACCTGGGATCGAGTCCCACATCGGGCTCCCTCCATGGAGCCTGCTCCTCCCTCTGCCTGTGTCTCTGCCTCTGTCTCTGTGTCTCTCATGAATGAATAAATAAAATCTTTAAAAAAAAAAAAAAAGGAAACCAGCTGCCAGACAGCTCTCTCCTCAGCCCAGGAGGGGAGGCGGGGCAGGAGAGACCTGCTCTGGAGTCAGGTGGGTCTGGGTTCAAATCCAAGCCCCCACACTCACTAGATGGGCTCTATGGGGCAAATTACCTCATTTTCCTCCTCTTCAGAATGAACGTAAGCATCTGCACGCAGTGGGTGCTCAGACCTCTGCAGGTTCTTGCAAGTCTGTGCATCACACTTCCCCACCTCCCCTGGGCTCTTCCACTCCATGCCATCCACTGGGGACAACCGGCCAACTGCTAGGCAACCAGGCCCCACAGCAACTTCCTCCTGCCTCTCACCCAGGGCCCTAAGGAGGCCTAGTTCCCCAGGGCCCAGGGACCCATGGAGCCAGGGGAGGATCTGCTTGGCACTGCAGTGGAGCTCTGGTCTAGAGACCGGCTGCTGGCGTTTCGTCAGCCTGCGCCTTGACTGTGGCAGCTCTGAATCTGGGGGGCAGGGCCACCCCCACTCTGCGCTCTTATTTCAAGAGCTTCAGTCTCCCAAACATCTGTGCCGGCAGCATCCCTGTCTCAAAGCCATACTCCTCCCCGGACCACCTCCTAAGGGACCCTCCAGTTCAGGCCAAAAGCGATGGCGCTGTCAGTGCCCTCATGCATCCACGCAGCGGTGGCCAGAACACCTCACCACGGACACCCACCCTCACAGACACAAGGTGCTTGGAGATCCCAGCATCGGTCTCCACGGAGCCTGGTGTCTCCCCAGGAAGGGACTGGGGGACCAAGGGGGTGTGACGAGCGGTGGGAGGCGACAGAGCCAAGTGCTGGAGCTGAGAGAGGGAAAGTGGGCAAAGGGAGCCCAGCCCAGGATGGAGATGGGGGTGACGGGGGAGGGAACTGCCCCAAATCTCAGACGGTGAAGTCTGGGGGGAGGGGAGCCACCAGGGGAGACTGAACTTCAAAGATCACGGGCAGAACCAGCCCCTGGGCCTCCAGCCAAGCCCGGGCAATTACGAAGACGGGCGAGCGCTGCCCACGCAGGGCGGGCGCCCAGAGCCGGGCCCGGAGCTCGGTGTGAGGCAGAGGGAGTCGCAGCCTTTGGGCGCAGCGCCCCCCGAGGCCCGAGGCCGCCGGCTGAGCAGTGGGGCCGCTGCGTCCTCCCTGGGCCCCGGCCCGGCCTAGAGCTGCGTCCCGGCTGGGCGGGCAGCCACTGGGCAGCGGGGCGCCGAGCCCGGGGCGGCTCCGGAGGCGGGCCAGCGGGGTGCCAGGTGTCAGGTACCTGTCGGGGGGTGGGGGGGTGGGGGGGTGGGGGGCCGGGGGGCGGGGGCCGCTTACCCAGCAGCAGCAGCAGCAGCGGCGGCGGCAAGGGACCGAGGGCGCCCATCCTGCGCGGCCGGCTTCGGGGAGGCTCCGGGGGTCGGCGCGGGCTCTGGGTGGACGGGGACTAGGGGGGCGCATGCCCGGGTCGGGGGCACGACGCGGAGCAGCGAGGTGTGGGTGCACGGAGCCGAGCGGCGCGGGAGCTTCCGAGTGCCCTCCCTCCCCTCCTCCCTCCTCCCTCCTCTTCCACCGCTTTCCCTCCTTCCGCCGCGACTCCGGAGACCGTTCGCGCCCCGCCCCGCCCCGCCTGACCCTGGCTCCGCCCCAAGCCCCGCCCCGCCTTGGCCCCGCCCAATCTCCGCCCCGCCTGATCCTGGCCCCGCCTCCAAGCCCCGACCCGCCCTGGACAAGCCCCGACCCAATCCCCGCCTGACCCTGGCCCCGCCCCCAAGCCCCGCCCAGCCCCGCCTGACCCTGGCTCCGCCCCCAAGCCCCGCCTGACCCTGGCCCCGCCCCCAGCCCCGCCCCTCCCGCCCCTGGCCCCGCCCCGGTCTCGGTCCCAGCCCCGCCCTCTGTTCCGTCTCCGCCCGGCTTCCCGACCCCGGACCGGACCTGACCCCGACCCGCCGCGACCCCGGACTTGCCCCGACTCCAGACCCCGGCCCTGCTCCGCCCACTTCGGTCCAGGTTCCGCCCCCAACCCCGACGTCAGCTCGGCCCCGGCCCCGGCCCCGGCCCCACCCGCCGCAACTTCGGTCCCGACTCCGCCCAGCCCCCTACTCCCCCCCGAGCCGCCACCCCAACCCCAACTCCGCCCCCACCCCCCACCCCCCACCCCCGGCCTACGCGGTGGGGGGCGGCACCTGGGCTCGGCCAAGCCCCAACCCCGCCCCGCACCCCGTGCACCTGCCCGCCTTCCCCGGAGAGCAGGGTGCAGGGCCTTGGGTGGGTCAGGTGACTGGCCTCGCGCTTAGACCCAGTCGTTTGCTCTGGGCCGCTAGGCCTGGCCGCAGCCCGGCTCGAGTGGGGCTGGGCGGGACCGGAGCTCCCAGAAACCTGGCTGCCACCCGCGGGGCAGACCCAGAGGGAGCCGGTCAGGGAGGGCGCCTGGGCTCCAGCACCTCCTGGTTGGGGATCCCGTCAGGTTGGCTGACTCCCTGCGACCTGCTCTCTGGTCGGTAACATCCACCCCGAGGGTTTTTGTGACGTTAATTGAGATCATGTACACAAGGTTCTTGGCGCAGGATAACACGGAATGGGAGATAAGGTATGCTGGGGTTTTGTTCATGCTTTTTGAATGCTTATTGAAAGTGCTCCCTGGGCAGCCCCAGTGGCTCAGAGGTTTAGCACCGCCTGCAGCCCAGTGCAGGATCCTGGAGTCCTGGGATCGAGTCCCATGTCGGGCTCCCTGCGTGGAGCCTGCTTCTCCCTCTGCCTGTGTCTCTGCCTCTCTCTCTGCATCTCTATGAATAAGTAAATAAAATCTTTAAAAAAAAAAAGTGCTTCCTGAGGGGTCCTGTTGAGCCTTAGCAGCAGGACAGACATGGGGATGCTGGGAAGAGTGGGGCCTGCCCTGGAGGCAGGAGGATGGGAGAGCTGGGACCCCAGGGAGGGTAGGACCCACCCGAGAAGGCACAGCCAGGTCTGCGAAGCTAAGGCTGTCAAAGCGGGGGTTCCTGGGAAGTGAGCCCGGGCTCATCATCACCTTTACCCTCCAACCCGTACCTGGTACCTTCCCCGGGCTCCTCCAACCTCCCCCTCCCCTCTTTCTCCCCTCCCTCCCCTCTCCTCCCCATTTTGAGGCCCCAAAAAGCCAAGTGGCAGAGGCCAGACCAGATCTTCCTTGGGGGGCAGCCAGTGCCTGGCTCAGTCGAGGTGCTCATCTGAAGCCACACTCAGAGACGGGAGGAACTCTGAAGCAGACTGCTGATTTCGCCCAGCGCCACCCCCCACCACCTCCAGGACTGGCCCAGGAACCAGGCCGCACAATGCCTGCTTCCTCCCGCTTAGACTAGATTCACAGCCTGATTTCTCCGGATCCATTTCACCTCAGTCTATCCACAGGTCAGACTGAGCTACGTGAAAGCAGAAAGGCACAGGGAGGCTTTGGGGGAAAACCCACTCTCCTGTTATTTGGGGACGGAATGGACTCACTGCTCCCTGATGCTTGAGAGACGGGAGATGTTGCCATTCATCATCATCCCAGTACATGCCATTTATGGGACACCTACACCTACACCTAAAAGGACAGTAAAGCCCTTTTGGACATTATTTCTAGTCTTTACAGTGTATTTTGCCAGATGGTGCCATTTAACAGGTGAGAGACTGAAGGTTGAGAGAGGTTAAGAATTTTCCCCAAGGCCACACAGCTTTTAAGTGGCCAATGTCTGATGAGCTCTGGCTTATCTGTCCCTAGAGCCCCAGATCTTCCCACATCCCACTGTTTCTCTTCCCAAGCTTCTTCACCCTATAACTTTGGTCATTCAACACACACTGATTAGGCCAGGCCTGGACTGGACCATGGAAATGCCAGGGAGACAGAGCATAAGCAGGTAATAACCACCCCCCAGGCCGAGCGTTATGAGAGGGGACACTGAGGCTGCTGGGAACACCCTTTGGCTTGGGGCTGGGCGGGAGCTGGGGCAGGCAGGAGGCCGGGAGAACCAGATTCTTCCAAGCGCCCCTCCCCAGGCTGGGAGTTCCGGGGCTGCCAGCAGGGGGAGCCCGGAGCCCAGGCCTGAGTCCAGCTCAAGGCTTACATAACAGAATGCTGGTGGGGGGTGCAGGGAGGGGGGCACAGCCCAGGCTCCAGGACGTCACACAACCGACACAGAGGAGCTTACGCGGAGAGACGTCACTCACACGTCCCAACAGAGACCCACAGGCACACGCACAGCACACGCACACGCTGCGGAGGGGGCTCATATCCCGCGGACTGGAGAGTGCTCCTGTGTCCTCCCAGCTGGCCCATGAGAAGCCACACAGGCTTGCCCAGCACCGTGGCTGATGCTTGTGGAGGAGCGAGCAGAGACAGGAAGGCAGCCTGAGGCAGGGGACGGGAGGCTGGGGGTTGCAGAGGGACACGGGTGGGGGGTCCAGGAGTGGCCATGGGGTGCTGTCATCACTGTGCCATCACCGGCTGCCCACTCGCCCCCTAGGTGCCACCAGGGCTGGGCATACGTCAGGCACCAGGCCTCTGTTCCCCAGGCTGATATAACCCCCTCAAGAGGACAGACGTGCAGGATGCTGCGACGGCAGCGAGGGGTCCTGAGTGTCGTTGAAGATAACCAAGACCGACGCTCTGCCTTAAAGCAACTCACCATCTGACGGAGGTGTCACGCGTGACGGTCACGATTGTGATGACACGGTTCTGCGAGAGGCACCAGGATGGACCGTTAACATGTTCTCACCTGTGTCAGGTGCGTATTTTAGTCTCATTTAATCCTGGCCAGCACCTGGTGTGGTTCGTGCTATTGCTTTCCCCAGGAAGAAACTGAGGTGGGCCGAAGGTTTGGAGCATGTCCAAGGTACATGGATTGGATCCCAACTCGGATCTGAGCCTGCGATCGGCTGGGCCTGGAGGAGCCTGTGCTCCTGCCCTGCTACGTGGCTTCTTGAAGGCAAACGTGGACCCAGCATGCCCCGGCGTGGACCCCGCGATAGACACAGGCCTTGAAGAGGGTGACAGACACATCAGACACGGCGCATGTGCCCCCCCGCCCCCGACATCGGACATGGAAGTGACACACGCATGCTCACACACACGCACACGCAGCTCTCAAGCTCTCCCCCTTGAATGTGTATAAATCCCAGCTCGGTGGAGCTGAGGGTCACGTAGAAGAACGTCCTGTGATCCTGCGTGTTTGTAAGGCCTTGACCCACACCGCCCGATGAGCCGTAGTTTCCCACCCTCCCCAATGGGAGCATCCTCTCTGCTGACCTGGGGAGAGGCTCAGGCAAAGAGGCAGGACAGAGGTGGAGCCAAAACCTACAGGGCAACATAGGTCCCTGGTCCCTACGGGCGCTCGCGCCTTCTGGCAGAGCCGCAGAGCTGCCTCCCGCACCCACACACAGGCCGGCCGGACTCCCTCCCTCCGTCCTCGCCAGCAGGCACTGCACCCTCGTGCTGGACTTGGGTGTGTGTGTGTGTGTGTGTGTGTCTGCTTCCCGGGCCTTCCTCTGGTCCTGGCCGAGCCCACACTCCTTCCCCACTTCTCAAACCCTCCTCGGACAGCTGTTGGAGAACAGAGGAGCCCCCAGGCCGATGCTGGCCTCAGCAGGACCTGGCCCTAACTCCCAGGGAGGCCCTGCCATTTCTACATGCCCAGGATTGGCGCCAGCACTCCGGAATGCCAAGGACGGATCCCTCTGAGCTGGAATCCCCTGACCCTCCCTCCCTGACAAGTCCCTGGCTCCCCAGTCCCAGAGTGCTGGGGGCCTGGGCGCCATCCCAGAGCCCCTCCTGTCCCTCCCCTGCTCTCGCAGCCAGCTGAGGGCACAGACACCCGTGCAGAGGGTAGCCTGGAGCCGAGGCAGCCCCCACAAGGACAGAAGCGGGCGGTGGTTTGCTAGACAGAGGTTTGTGGGCTGCGTCATATAGATGAGCCTCAGGGGACAGGAGGTGGTTAGGGCCAGGTGGCTGCTTCTGAGTCACAGAGCTTGAGCAAGGGCCAGATTGGAAGAACGGGTCATTGACGGGTTTGTGCGCAGCCAGCCCTGAGCACGGCCAGGAGGAGGCACCCCTTGTTGCTGACACTTCCTGTGCACCTGCTTTCTGTGGGCTCCACGCTAAACACGGCGCGCTCGCTCAGTCCCCACAGCAAGCACCCCGTGGGCCGAGTGCTCCCAAGGCCTGTTTTGTAGATGGGAGAGGAGGCCCGAGGAGTTACGTAAGTGACCCGAGGTCACCTGGCTAAGGGGCAGCACTGAGATTCAAATGCAGACTGTTTGACTCTGGAACATTCTTCTTCTTCCTGCTTCCCGAACCTGCACATACATATTCACACGCACACGTGCATGAGCACACGCACACGCACACGCACCTGGTGCCTCTACAACCCTTTTGAAAGAACTTTCCCACCAGCGTCATCTCCAGCGAGCTCCTGGCACGTAGTGGGTGCTCAGTAAATATGTGTTGGATGAATGGGTGAGGACCAGGAAGAGGGGAATAGCAGGAGAGTCGGGGGGGGTCGGCCCCGGGGGTCTCCCACACAGAGCCCTCCCGAGCTGGAATGGTCTTGCAGGCTCCCTTCGGACTCTGGGTCCCAGCCCCGTAAAGCACCCCGGGGGCGGGGTGGGGGCGAGAGGATGGAACCAGGGCTCATGGGGCTCCCTGAGGCGAAAGGGGGTCTTAACTTCTCCCTGCCGTCACGGGATGGGGGGCACGAGGGAAGGTCTGGGGACACACAGCCACAGAGCCACGTGAGCCGGCCCGGCTTCTGCTTGTCCCCGTTCCCAGCCCGGATGCCCCATGCTCTTCCCGGGCACCCCCACCCCCCCGCCCTGACTGCCCCTGGCTCCTCCACCGGGCACACCTGGGCACTCCGGGAACCTGGCACCCCCCTGCCAGCCTGGCCCCAGAGTGGACAATTCTTTTCCCTAGTCCAACTGAAACAAGGGTGGCATCTTTCCAAAGGCTCTCTATTGGGAAAACAAACCCAGAAATAAAAACTCCAAAAACAAAGAAACAGATGGGCCCGCGGGGGCGAAGGCGTGGGCCATGGGAGCGCGGGGCCCAGTCCTGCTGCTGACGTGACCCTACCCTGGCTCCCGGCACCCTGTTCTCGGCTCTCGGGCGGCCTTTCCCATCGGGCCTTGCCATCCCACGGCGGTGAGCCCTCCGCGGCTCTGACCCACGCCCAGCGCGGTGCCCGCAGTGCCCGCGAGGAGGGGAAGCTGCGTGGACGCCTGCTGAGTGCTTGAGCAAGGGAGGGAGCATGGGGGAGAGCGAGGGAGAGGGAAGCCAGGTGCTTCCTCTTGGGTGGCCCGATCACCTCCACGGAGGGCACTGTTCCCGCCTCTGGCGTTCGTCTTGCCCGGGGCCCAGGCATCCACCGGTGGACAGAAAGCTTCCCCTCCCTTTTCAGAGCCCGAACCTTCCGTCCCTCAGGAGACCACCCAGGCTGGCTTCCGGGGCCACGGGGGGGAGGGCCGAGGGCTGTTCTCCTCCAGGGAGGGAAGGGCGCGGAGATCGGACTTGGCCGTCCCGAGGCCTGGGCATGGAACAGCAGGGGCACCAGCGCTGAGCGCGTGGCTTCTCAACACCACCCCGGGAACCGAGCTCAGACAAGCAACAACTTTGCCGGGTGAGCGGCACATCTGGATTCCTTCTCCAGGCCCTCGGACTGCGCTGCCCTGCGGCCTCTGCCCAGGACAGGCCGTCCTCCCACGAGGGAGCTGGTGTCCGGGGGAGCAGCGAGGCTGCAGGGCCAGCCGGCTCCAGGGCCGGGGGCTGCTCAGGCACTGGGCATCGGTGCCAAGGATGCCAGGTGTCCCACAGCGAACATGTGTCTTCCCTCCCCAACAACTGCCTTTCCTCCAGACCCTGATTATAGTCAACGTTGCACCAACGGCCGCCCCATCCTTCCTCCCTCCCTGTGACAGACGGCCCGTTACCAAATCCTGAAATTCTACCTCCCGAAGATCTTTCCCGTCTGCCCTTTCTCCCCATTGTGTGGCCGCCGTCTTGTGGCTGACACCCACCACCTCTCGCCTAAATTATTGCCAGAACCGCCTCCCTGTCTCTCCCTTCCGTGAGACACCCCGGCCCGTGTGCCCACCCACACTGCCATCACACAAGCCTTCCTAGAGCATCCCGCCTCCTCCGTGCAGGTGGTTAGTAACGCCAAAGCCCCGTAGGAAACACCTGTGGTCGGGACGGCGCCCGCGCAGTAGCTCCCACGCCCCACACCCAGGGCGGGCTCCCAGGCCATGTCTTTGCCCACTGGGTGCTCCAGGCCTCTGCGCCTGTGCCCACACGGCTGCCTCTACGTGGCACATGCTCTGCCTGGTCCTCGGAGCCACACCCTGCGTGTCTGCCAAGGCCCAGCTAGAAGCCACCTCCTCCCTAAGGCCTCCTGATTCTTCGGGCTGAGAAGCCCTTCTCCCTCCTCTGAGTCCCCAATGCCCTGTAAACCACTGGGGTGCAGCCAGCAGCCAGTGGCATCTGGCCCCGGGCGGCGCCGTCCCTTCCCCTTAATCTAGCAGGACTCCCCTCACCCCACACTGCAGCCTGGGGGCTCCCGCGCATGCCACCCCAGAGACAGAAATCCAGAGGGGAGCCCTCCCTGCGTCGTAACGGCGCAGTTTTCCACGTGCTGGTTCTGCCACCAGCCTGCCTGGGTTTGAGTCCCAGCTCCCCCTGTCGGGTAAGCTCAGGAGCACGGTGCCTCAGTTTCCCTGTCTAGAAAGGGACCCATTTGAGTAACGCGTGGAAATGGCCAAGGCCCTAACCTGGCACCTCAGTAGGTGATGAGCTGGACATCCTGGGGACAGTCAGGCTCCGTGGCTCTCAACCCCACCTGTGCATCGAATGCTCTGGGGAGATTTCAGAGGACACGGGTGCCCGGGCCCCACCACGGTCCCGTCACAGCACGGCCACTGGGATGAGGTGCAGACATGAGGAGTCACACAGGCCCTCGCTGTAGGGATGGGAGTCCAAGCACTACTCAAGCCCACAGCTCTTGGTGGTAGAGCCGGTCCCATATGGCAAGCCCCCACCCTCACCCCATTCAACCCCTGGCCCGACTCGGCTCCTGCCCCTTTGGGGTGCAGGAACGCCCAGGTGGGAGACGGGGCCCAGGCCCACCCAATCCCACTTGGCAGAAGCAGAGGTCAGGAAGTGAGGGCGCTGGAGCAAATGAGGAGTTGTCCCCAAGGGCTAGGGGCTGGCCTTGGGAGCAAACCAGGGTGACCAAGGGGCGTGAGACTTGGAAGGAGGACCATGCGGGTGGGGGCCTTGTCGTCCTCAACTGCAATCGTCTCTGCAGGACTTTGCTGGGCAATGGGCAGCCGGCGCTCAGCAAATGCTGGTAGGACATGGGAATGGCACGGTGCCCCGAAAACAAGCAAGCTCTACTGACTGAGTGGGGGGGGGGGCACCCACATGCCCCAGGAGGCAGCACTGTGAGCACCCAGGCGGGAGCACAAGAGCGAGAGCGTCCCAGACTCGCCGAGAAACTGAGGCACAGGGGAGGCTGAGCTCCCCGAAGCCCCTAGGAGGGCTCGTGATGTGGGAACCCGTGCCAGATGTTCGCAGGGCATCCTCCCCAGCCAGGTGTCCGGAGCAGCAGCGGGGACGGGCAGGCCAGTGGAGGGGGCCTGGCGAGGGAAGCAGGAGGTAGGAAGGAGGAGGCCAGGACAGGCTGCCTCTTGATAGGGGGAGCGGGGAGGCGGGGTGCTCCGGGCCAGTGGCTGGGTCAGATCTCCGGCCAAAGCAAACCTGCCTCGGGCGGCTGCAGGGCCTCTCCCTCCCTGCCCGGATGGAATCAAAGGCAAACAGGAACCCTAGAGGGCCCAGCTGTGACCCCTGACCCCCAAACTCAGCAAGGTCCATTAACCCCATGCACCCCATCGCCCCTCACATATTTTTCCAGCCCAAAGAATCTCTGGAAACAGACTAATCTGGTATTTGGTGAACCAACGCCAGCCAAGAAATGTCAGGTTTCGGCAGCATCACCCCAAGCCTGGCCTTCTCCCCAGCCTGCCCGGCCCTCGGCCCTTTGCGAGGAAGTGGGTAGTCCGTGCCCAACCCCGAGCCCTTCCCCACTTCTGAGCCAAGGGTCGAAGCCATCGCACACTCATTTCTGTGGGTCACGCTAATCAACATCGGGGCACCTGCCGCCTCAGCTCCCGCCACCCCGAGCCCCGGACTCCAGATGGGGGGTTATCCCACGGGTACAAGTAACCTCCCCCGCTGCTCACCTGAGCTGAGCCAGGAGCTGAGGAGAAGGTGACCTCGACGAACTCGAGGGTCCCTCAAACAAGGAGCAAGGCCGGCGTGGGGGCGCCTCTGATCCCAGGTCCCTCAGCTGCTTGGTCCCAGCAGGACCGGCCTCAGCCGAGGGGCTCGCTAGGTCAGGCCTCGCAGGGACTGCAGGCAGGACAGCCGGGAGAGCAGGACAGAGGGTGCCCGGGACGGCTGGCGTGGGCCCCCCACGCTGTCCACACCCAGACAGCGGTGCAGAGGGCAAGAAGACGTGGGACTGGACCGGACACGAGACGGTCAGGAAAATCCTGGGTGTTCTCTCCCGTATTTTCTGCATTCTTTATGCGATGGTGTTAACAGTAAAGGGGATAATAGAAATCATCTGCAGGGAAGACTAAGGATAACAGAAGCCGGTGGGGGCTTAGAATCTACTCAAGGAGATTGGAAGGAACGACCAGAAAGAACACAGGGGTGCAGGCATCAAGGGAGGGATGGGGAGAAAATCCAACACTGGCCTTGTGGTCCAGTGGGGAAACTGAGGCAGCGGCAGGACTCAGACTGGCACTCTGTGGCTCTGAGCCCAGGCTTTCCACCACCAGGCCACTGCCATGTGCGGGGAAGGGGAGGAGAGGCCCGGAGAGGAAGGGGAGTGAAAGGGACCTTTGTTGGACGCCTGTCACGGCCAGGCCTTTCCAGGTTCCCCGTCCTTGCTGTCATCCCAAGCCAACCTGCCCTTGGAACGAGAGAGTCCCATCCGTTCCCGAAGGCCCCGGAAGCCTGGTGGCGGGGGGAGCCAAGAGGCCAGGCCCTGGAGAAGGGAGGAAGGATCTTTGAGGGAATGGAAGACGATGGAGAGAAGCGAGGCCCCCCGGAGAGGGCAGGCCTGGGGAGGAGGACCGCAGAGCTAGGCCAAAGTGGGGAGCGGCCGAGCTGCGGGGTGGGGGCCGGAGGAGGGACAGTGGGGGTGACAGCGCCTCCCCAGCCTCCCCCTCCCCCTCCCTTTCATGATCTTGAAACAACCTTCAAGTCTGGGCTGCCGGCCCCAGGAGGCTAGTCACTTAGGAAACAGAACTGTTTCTGGGAGACCTTGACGGCCCATCTGCAGCTGAGCGGCTCCCCACCCCCTGGCGCACACGCACTTTCTCCCAGAGCCTCTCACGTAGGCCACGCGGCTCTGCCCCAGCATGCACGCACGCACGGCCCAGAGACCACGCACCTGGGACACAGTCGTTCCGTCCTCACGTCCTCACCGGATGCCTGCGCATCCCAGAGCCTCCCCTGCCACCAGCTCCTGCGTCCGAGTTCTAAGCCGCCCCTTCCCCACAGCGGGTCCCCACCGCCAGCCTCGCAGTCGGAAGGCGCACACCCCTGCACACACGCACACCTGCCTGCCGCACCTCCCTGTGCCAACCAAACACCTGATTCGGGAACAGCCGTCCTCAGCGACCTCTGCCCTTCTCCCAAAGCCAGGCCCTGGTCCCTCCACTCCTGCCTTCCAGGCTCGCTGCTCTCTGCTTGTCCCTCTTACTTCCAGGGCCTGGATCCGAAGCCACCTCTGGCTGTCTTCACAGGCCTAGTTCCCCCCTGCCCCCGCCATGACCCCAGATCAAGGCACCAGGTGCCCACATCCCACCGATGTCCCCGAAGCGTGAGGTCCACGCAGCAGCGGGGCCGGGTGGAGGGGGGGGTCCGACTTTCAGGGCGTCCATGCTCGCCCAGGCAAGGAGGGTGGTCGGGGACATTCGGGCAAGGACGGGCCCCAGGGTGACCTGTCCAGCCTTCCTCACATCTGGGCCCCAAACGTGTGAGCAGCATCGCCCCCGGGGCCGCCCGCTGACCTCAGTGCCAGGTATGGCTGGAGCCCCCACCGGGCCGGGTGGGCAGAAGGAGGGCACAGTGCTTTCCGGTATGGGCCTGGCCACGGGGACCGGAGCCAGGGCCTTGGAAGGACGGGCAGGCCCGGGCGGTGCCAGGGGCAGTGCGGGGGCGGTGGGAAGGACAGGCTGCCTTTCTCTCCCAGCACACCTTGCGCCCTGGAGCAGAGAAGGGATTCCAAGCCCGGAACCAGGGAGCAGGAGCCTCCTAAGTCTCCAGTGACCCTCTCCCCCCGCCTCCCGGTCCAGAGCAAGGCTGCCCTCGGGCCGCCCAACTGCCCAGCGGCCCAGCCGTCTGTGGGCAGCTCTTCCAGGGACTCCTCCGTGGGCCGGCCCTGCAAGGGGCTGACCGCAGGCCCTCTTGCGGGGCATCAGCTACTGCTCCCCCCCACCCCCCGTCCACACGGGGCTGGAACTGGGGTCTGCTCCTCCCTGTGGCTGCCCCCCGGCCTGCTCCCCACCAGGCTCAAAGTCAAGGCCAGCGGAAGGGCCCAAGGACAGAAGGTGTCTGCCCCATGCTACCCATCCTTCCAGCTGTAACCCAGGAGGAGGAGGAGGGCGGAAGCGGGATGTGACCTTCCGGATCCCTGTCATGGAAAATCCCAGGCGCAGGCCCGGAGGGGGCCAGTTATTTGGGGAATTCAGGCATGGGCCCTGCGCCCTGAGAGTGGATTTGCTGAAGAGCTCGATAATCCCTCTGCGGGGAGTTCCCAGCGGGGCCCAGAGGACCCAGCCCCGCGGGCACCTCGCCCCTCCCTCTGCATCTTTGGGCTCAGAGCTCTCGGACCTGCCCCCCTGCTGGCTGCCCTCCACCCCATCCCTGTGCCCAGAGAAATGGGGACACTACAGGCAGATCCTGTCCCCCTACTGCTCCCGGATGCCAGGGGCAGTTTTTCTTCCTATCTGCCCCCTCTGGCCTCCCCTTCCCCTCTTTGCCCCTCATTCTTTGGCTCCTTTATTAGATGCACGGCAACAACGCCCCCCCCCCCCAGCTGGTCCTGATCCAGCTCCTCTCTACCCTTGTGTCCAGCTGCTACGGGGTTACAGACGCCCCTTCCAGCCAGCAGGCCCCGTCCCCACTCCCAGGGACTTCCCGCCACTCCCCTGCCGCCGAGGACTCAGGTCCTCAGTCTAACCTCTGGCCTCCGCGCTGCAGACCGGCCTTCCCTGCCCCAGCATGAGAAGGACCGAGGCCGCTCTGGTTCCAGGCTCTGGCCCAGGTCATGATGCTGGCTTCCCTCTACCTCCGAGGAACTCTGTATTGTCCCCCTTTGGCTTCCTCCCTCCCACCTGCCAACCCCAGGCCGAGATCCGGCCCAGGACTTCTCAACGGGGAGTAGGGGAGGGCAGGTGCCCTCAGTAACGAGGGGCGAACAGGACCCGCGCTGCTGCCGTGGTTGTGCGTCCGTCCGTGGGCTGGCCCCAGGGTGGCCCCCCTGCCTGCCTGGCCCCCCGGCCTGTCCCCCGCCCCCCACAGTCACGATCCTCAGACTCAGGGAGGGCTTCCCAGGGAGGGCTTGCCGAGACCCTGTCCCCTCCGCGTGCAGGCATCGCGCTGCCTCTTGAGCCCAGGGCCCCTCCCAGGTGCCTCAGAAGCAGTGGCCCTGGGCTCCCAGGCGACTCCTTTCCCCAGTTCCTGCGTCCCCACAACCTCTGCAGGGGGGACAACGGTCTCTCCTTCTTTCTCTGGGAGGCTGGGCACAGAGTCCGAAGCCCCAGATTCTGTTCTATCCACTCACATTATTTGTCTCCCTGGGCCTCAGTTTCCCCACCAGAAAAACAAGGGAAACAGTGGGGCCATGTGGCCTGTGGCACCTGGGATGCTGTGGGACTGTTCCCGTCAGCCTGTCCCCAGCCGCATGGCTCCGGCCTTGCCCCCCCCCCCCATGCCTCTCTCAGCAGGGGCTGCCGTGGGCCGGGGGAGGGGGGTGGCCACGGGGAGCGCACAGCCGGACAAATGGACCTTCCATGGTCCAGCCGCCTGTTGCTTCAGGGGCGGGAGGGGAGGAGTCCTCAGGGATCCTGTTTCAACAAACGTTTCTTTCCCGAGGAGAAGGCGGGGGGAGAGGGGGAGAGGGACCTATTTAAAGCTACCCCGTGGCTCGCTGCCGCTCTGTCTGTTTGCCGGGGTCTCTGGCCTCCGGGACCAGAGGCGGGGGCTCGGGACGGTCCCCGTGACCCGTGACCCGTGCAGTCTAGGCTCCCTCAGCCACTCTGCCCCAAGATGGGCCGTGGGGTGAGTATCCCCAAAGAGAGCAGCGGCCCTGTAGGGAGGAGGAGGGCTCTCTGGGGGGTGAGGGAGGCCGCAAGGGAGAAGGATGGGGTGGGCAGGGGTGCGAAGGGAGGGACACAAGAAGCCGGCCCTTCGGACTTGGGCTGAGAGTCTCCCAGTTACAAACGCGCTCGGTCCACAGGTCCCAGCGCTCAGATGCCCCAGTGCCCCCCTCTGCACCACTCGCCAGGATGAGCCCGCGGCCCTCCACCCTACCCCACACCCCCATCCCTGGTCTCCCCGCATCCTAGACAGACCCTGGCTCACTGCGCCTCCCAGTGTGCCCGCCGAAGGGAACCTGGTTCCGTGAATGCTCCTGTGTGTGCCACCCCATCTCCCCGAAATACCCATTCCTCTGGCAGACCCAGCCCGAGAAGATGGGGGTCCAGGTCACAGTTGGAGAGGCCCGGGGGCACGGCGCCCGAGTCACCAGCTCCAGGGTCCCTGAGTGCCGGGACGGCGTGTGCCCCCAGCCCCTGGCAGCGCGGGCGGTCATCCTCCGTGGCTTGGGCTTTGCGCGCGTTCCCAGGGGCTGGCGAGAGCTGCCTGCGCCCCCGTGGCCCACCCCTGCCTGGGCCACTCTGCAGCCCTGGGAATGCCAAGGGGAAGATTAACAACTGTGGAGTGGGGCGGGCTGGGGGGGCAGGGACCGGGCTCTGGATTCTTGGAAATGAAATTTCCATATGGAGAAAAGTCACCCAATCCCTTACACACTGCGCCTGGCTGCTTTCCTTTTGTGGAATTCTGGCGGAGGGGAAGGGTCTGGGGAGCGGTGGGAGGGCGCAGAGGCACGGGGATGCCCGTGGGGAGCCTGGGGGAGCTTCTGGGCCCAGGGAGGGGTCACGCAAGGACGTGTTATTGCACTGGGTTTAGCAGCTGGGAAAACTCTGAGCTTGGACACCAGGGTCCGTGAGCTGGGGTAGGAGCTATAAATAGAACCGGTGTGTGTGTGTGTGTGTGACACATGTGCTCTCCATAGGCCAGAGCTGACACACTTGTTCCAGGGTGAGCTCCGGTGTGTGCCTCAGAAGGCAGGTTTGCGAGAACCTTGCAGGCCTCCGGGCACGTGGGAGCGCACATGTCCCCGCATGGGGATGAGCGGGGCTCTGTGAGCCGCTGCCCCCAACCCCGACCCCCATGCTAACCCCTGGGAAAGCAAGCCACTTGGGACCCTCAGCTGAACCTTGGCATGTCCTGTTCTGACATGCGGACCGCTGAGGAGAGGCCGGGCTGCCCCCAGCCCGGAGCCCCCAGCCCAGCGCAAAGAGCCAGGGGAGGTCTCCTCTGCTGCTCCCTCTTAGAGCAGGGAGGCTCAGCCCACCAGGTCCTGCTCCGGACGGACAGACAGACGCAATTCGACCTTGATTTCTTCCAGGGACCCCACTGCCTGGGGTCTCTGCCCTCCTGCCAGCAGCCCCGACCCCGACCCCCACCCCCCTGGCTGTGCGCAGGCAATGGCAGGCTGGGGAGCGGACCTGGTTCTGCTGGGAGGACGGGCTGGGGGGCAATGGGGGCGCTTAGGGCTGGAGCTCAGCGTTCAACCTGCCAGGAGAGCCGCTGACCGCAGTGCCAGGGCAGTGCCAGGGCTCCTCTGTCTCCTGTCTCCTTCCCTACATCCGCACCACAAAGCCAGGCCTGAGTGTCACCCTGCGCCCTGTGGCCGTGAAGGGCAGCGTGGGAGCTGGGGGCAGGGATGGCAGTGGTAGGAGAGCGCCCAACCCGCTCCAGCTGCCACCACGAGGCTGCGGTGGGGGAAGCGTGGCTGCTTTCCAGCTGCCCCCACTCTGTCCCAGCCTCTGGCTCCCTCAGAAAGAACTCTCTGTTCTCCTTCAGCATTCAAGACCCGGAGAGGGGGACTCGTGGTGGGGGGAGCCCGGGGGGGGGGGGTCCTTGCTTCCTCTCTTTCTTTCTTGCCCGGGCAGCCCGCTGGCCCCAAATCTCCGCAGGATCCTGGCTGCAGAGCCTGAGATCCTTGCCAGGATGGGAGGGGGAGGGGGCCGTGTGTCCCCAGCTCTGTGCAGGCCTCGGGGAGAACAGGGTGGGGGCTCAGGAGAAGGGGTGCTGCGTGGGGATGCTCACTCCGGCCGCCACCCAATGTGCCCCCAGCGCACCGACTGCCAATTGGATTCTAATTTTCACGAACTTTATCTCATGTCTGAATGTATGGAAATTCTCGGGGCTCTGCTCCTCTGCCCCCCGCCACAGCCCCCTGCACCCCCACCCTGACGCCCAGGCCCTGTTCCTGCCCCCGACGCTCTGCAGGGTCCCTTGAAGCTGGTCTGGCCTGATGTCTCGCCTCTGGTCCCTCTGCTGCTCTCCGTCTGACCCACAGTTCGGTCCCAGCACGGGGAGTGTTGGTGAACCCAAAACACAGGAATCCATCCCACCCAATGAGCCCCCCCCCCCCAGCTTAGGTCTCCTGGGGAGGGGGTCGGACAACTTCCCAGGAGCCCTTCCCCTCTCCGCTTGGGCCGCTTCCGTCTCCCCAAGATGCTCAGCCTCCAGTACGTCAAAGACATACTTGATTCATTGGTGCTCCCTATGGAAGCAGGTGGGGACAAGGGTGTCCCCCTGTCCCTGAGCCCCCTGCCTGTGCCCGATTTCCCTGCTCAGACGGCTCCCTCTGCGGGCACAGGCCTCGTGATCCCGCCTGATGAGGGCAGCGGCTGCAGCCACGTTCCCGGGTTGCTCCTGCCTCTTCAATGGGGGGAAAAGTGCATTATCCACGAGCACAGATTTTTATGGCAGTGAAACCACTTGGGGGGGGGAGCTACAATAGACACACGTCGGGACACATTTGTCCCAACCCACAGAGTGGCCAGCGCCACGAGCGAGCCCTCCTGTCAGCTCTGGACTCTAGGTGATACCGAGGGGCCAGAGTAGGTTCCCGATGGCCACGAATGCGCCCTCGGGGGTGGGTAGGAGTGTTGACAGTGGGGCAGGGGGGCAGGGGGCATCTGAGAACTCTCCGTACTCTCTGCTCAGCTTTGCTGTGAGCGCACAACTGCCTTTAAAAGAAAAGTCTACTTTTAAAGAATGCTCATGATCCTGTAAGAAAAGGATAGATACGTTGGCTGTAGATCCCATCCAGGTGTCCAGGCTTTTTTTTTTTTTTTTTTTTAAGATTTATTTATTGTAGGGGGAGGAGCAGAAAAGGGAGAGACAGAGTCTTAAGCAGACCCTATGCCGGGCATGGACCCCAGGCGGGGCTCGACCTCACGACCCTGGGATCACGACCTGAGCCAAAACCTAGAGACAGACACTTAAGCGACTGCACTCCCACCCAGGCACCCCCCC
The DNA here is from genome assembly GCF_018345385.1 of Vulpes lagopus. NCBI lineage: Eukaryota > Metazoa > Chordata > Mammalia > Carnivora > Canidae > Vulpes > Vulpes lagopus. The sequence continues at coordinate 27,165,865 of NC_054834.1, forward strand.
TTGGGTGTTCAGTCTGTACAAAAAGATGAATTACACCACAGTCCAGCATGTAGAGAGGCGCATTCCTGAGAGCCTCACACGGCCTGAGGGCCCAGTGGAGAAGGAGGCAGGGGACAGAGATCCAGACCTTCTATAACAAGGACGCGGGAGTGGGGGCGGAGTGAGGAGGACGCCGGGGCGCCCCCAGGCCCTCCCTGCCCCCCTCCCCCAGCGCCCCAGCAGCCCCACTGCCCACCCCGCGGAAGGGGAAATCTGTTCTCCCCGTGGAGCCTGGGAGCCCGGCGCTTGGAGGAGGCCGGACGGAGGCCGTGAAGGGGAAGGGAACAAGGGCCCACTCGAGGCTCCAGGGACATGGTCACCGGGTCTCCCCGGAGGCCCCCAGGATGCCAGGGCCTGGGAGCATTTGAGTTTTAGCTGTGTCCTCAGAGCTGATTTCTTGTATTTTGCACAAATGGGGCCCAGTTTCCTTGTCACCCCGTCGCATCTCGAGGCCTCATACTGTGCAGACCACCCCCTTGCCCAGAGGCGGGCGGGCTGGCCCACAGTCAGGACCGGGCCATGGCTCCCCTCTGTCCCCGCTTCTGGGACTCGCTCGGACCCCCCGGCTGATGGCTTCTCTCAGCCCATCAGCCCTGCCCATCGCACCACCAGCTCCACCACCGGACCCGAGGCTCCCAAGAGACTCTGCTCCCCCAGGTGCCTCGCCGTCTCCGCTCCTCTCAGCGTCCGTGGCGTCGGGGCAAAGCCCCCCCACAGGCTGCTCTACCTCAAAGCGGCCCCCAACCCTGGCCACTGCCTGCCAGCGTTCTAAATAGTGGAGGATGCTGCTTTTTAAAGTTTTTGTTCCGTTCAGTATTAAGCAGCAGGGTTTTCTGAGCCAATAAAATCCTAGCAGAGCCCAACAATAGGCAGCTACGAGTGGGGCCCTGAGCCCCGGGGCCCACGGTCTTCCCTGAACCTCCAACATAGGGCCCGTGGCCCTGCGACTGGTGGGGGAACTGAAGGACTGGGGTCCCTCCTCCACCCACGCCCTTCCCTCCCCCCGGGCTGTTGCTACCTCTGACCCCACCACCCCCGGCCCAGCGCCTGCACTCCCGCTTCCAGGGGGCATAGAGGCTTGGGTGTCCGGCCTCCCTGACTCTCCGGGTTCTCCCTTCCCCCTGCAGGCCGGCCGTGAGTACTCGCCTGCTGCCACCACTGCGGAGAATGGGGGCGGCAAGAAGAAACAGAAAGAGAAGGAGCTGGATGAGCTGAAGAAGGAGGTGGCCATGGTGAGGCGGGCCGTGGGAAGGGGCCCCCGTAGCCCAGCACCCCCCGGGTCCCTCGCCTCAGCCCCGGGCCCCTCCGTCCACACACGCCTTCGAGGCTCGGTACCCAGCCCCCCGCCCCAGAGTAACTCAACTGTCCCCCCAGGATGACCACAAGCTGTCCCTGGATGAGCTGGGCCGCAAGTACCAAGTGGACCTGTCCAAGGTGAGTGGAAGGTCACCTTGGGGGAGGGTGCCCACGACCGGAGGACCCACGCAGGCAGGGCCTCTGAGCTGTAATCCCAGCCCTGGGACCCGCAGACTCGTGACTAGCTGCGGGCTGAGCCAGGACTCGAACCCAGACCCCCTGCTGCATAGGCCACAGCCCCTCCCCTGCGCACCTGGCAGCCAGGCCCCAGGGGCTCCCCAGGTGGCGCTTGTCCTCTGCCCCTGAAGGGACACACGTCTCAGGGAAGGGACACCTGTGAAACGGTGAGGTAACCCCACCGCTCTCAGTGTGACTCGTGCGCCCGCCATGCGCACCGTGGCAGGACAAGTGGTCCAGGTACACTTCCCTGATGCCCACGCGGGGAAGCTGTTGTATGCCTGTTCCTGATGCGGGGGGACTCGAGGAGGGCCCCACGAGCGGCACAGTCAGACAGCAAGCCCATCTTTCTGAAACACAAAGCATCCATGATGGTAGTTTGTGCACACACCTCCTCCTGCAGGCCCTCCCTGACTTCCCTTTTGAAAATTCCCTACCCACCGCCCTGCCCCCGGCCCGTTCCTTCCCCTTATTTTATTTTTCTTCATGGCCTGGCAGGGATATCTCCTGATCATGTGTCACCTCACCAGGTCGTAAGCCCCCCAAGGCAGGGGTTCTCTGGGTCCCCAGAGCCGACGATGGCACCCCATATGCAATAGGCGCTCAAGGCACATTTATTAAATAGATGAGTGCACAGATGGAAGGGTAACTAAGTGGACTCTGCCCTCCAGGGGCTCGAAGTCCAGCAGCAGGAAAGGACGTGTTGCAGAGCTCACATGCCCCACGCAGAGCACGGCTCCGTCAGCGCGCGGGCTACACGGGACTGCCTGGGCCGGTGGGCTGGGGGGGCGGTGCAGGCCAGGCTGTCGGGGAGGACACCTGTTACCAAAGCCGCGTGACACTCGCGGTCGGGAGCACTGGCCTCTCCTTGAACGCTCGCTGGAAAGGATGTGAAGGAAGGCCCAGGGCGGGGGGGACCGCAGCTGCGTCTGCGGGGAGCCTGTGTCCTGACCCGCAGGGGCCTCAACCCAAGGACCCCCGGGGCTGGGGCACAGTCCACGCCTCCACGGGCTTCGGCGCCAAATGTCAGCTCCTCCGCGTGGCCTTTCCCAAAGCTCCCCTGCCTCTTCCGAGCAGTGGGGTCTTTCCCTGCGGACATCGTGGCCCTGCCGAGGGGCCGCGGGACAACTGTGGACACGCGCTCACACTCCTCTCCCTACTCCCTCAGGGCCTCACCAACCAGCGAGCCCAGGACATCCTGGCTCGGGATGGGCCCAACGCCCTCACCCCGCCCCCCACAACCCCGGAGTGGGTCAAGTTCTGTCGCCAGCTGTTCGGGGGCTTCTCCATCCTGCTGTGGATCGGGGCCATCCTCTGCTTCCTGGCCTACGGCATCCAGGCGGCCATGGAGGATGAGCCATCCAACGACAACGTGAGCCGGGCCCCGGGCTCCGCCGTCCTCCCCGAGGCCCGATACGGTTGGGGGCAGGGAGCGAGAGCGTCGGGTCCCAGCCCCACAGGCCCCTGCCTTCCAGGCAGCCCGTCCCTGTTCCTTCCCGCCTGCGTGGGCTTGGCTGCCTCCCTGGAGCCTCAGCCCCTAGAGAAGTCCTAGTCCTGGCAACGCCCACAGTCCCCCCTTCTCAGGAGAACGAGTGGGAGGCTGGGGAGAAGGGCTCTCCGCCGCCGTCACTCCCAGTCACAGGCAAAGTCCCCAGGGCCGGGGCGGTCAGAGTGGCGGCTGCCCCTCCCGGGCTGCAGGTGCCTCACAGCTTCCTCCTCCCCAGCTCTACCTGGGCGTGGTGCTGGCAGCTGTGGTCATCGTCACCGGCTGCTTCTCCTACTACCAGGAGGCCAAGAGCTCCAAGATCATGGATTCCTTCAAGAACATGGTGCCTCAGGTAGACCCACGGGGCTCCGGGCTGGCGCCAGGGTTCGCCGAGGGTCCCAGCTCCTGAGCTCCTCGTGCTCCGAGACCCGGGCTCCCGCTCTCCATGCCCGGACCTCACTCCATGGCTCAGGGCGCCCGGGGGGCCTGCGGGAGGCCGGGGCCGGGGGTGGGCGGCGGTGGGGCCATGGGCAGCGGAGAGCATGAGCCTCCTGCCCCGCACCCCCCAGCAAGCCCTCGTGGTGCGGGAAGGAGAGAAGATGCAGATCAACGCGGAGGAGGTGGTGGTAGGAGACCTGGTGGAGGTGAAGGGCGGCGACCGCGTGCCTGCGGACCTGCGCATCATCTCTTCCCACGGCTGCAAGGTGAGGAGGCGGCGGGGGGCCCCGGCGGCCCTAAGAAGCAGGCCGCACACCGCTGGGGGACCCCGGCTAGAGGCGGAAGGTCTGGGAGGCCCTGGCCCCCGCAACGCCCAGCCCAGCTGGTCTCCCACCGTGTACACGGAGTGTCAGGAGGCTGTGCTGGGCATGCGCCATGCCCCAAGCTTGTTTGATTCCCACTTGATCGCAGCTGCGTGGTGGGTGTCGTTAGGTGTGAGATGCCCCTTAGGTGTGCACACCGCCTAACCTCTCTCCGCAGAGCAGTGCATCCTGCGGGGCTGCCGCACAGGCCGCAGGTGGTACCAGGTGCAACCCCAGGCGGCGGTGTTATCTCAGACCCTTGTGTCCGAGGCGCCCCTTGTGGGTGTGTGACACAGGGATGCCCGTTACGGTCCCGAGTCTGCAGACGAGTACGTGGAGGTTTTGCTGGTTAAGTAACCAGCCCAAGGTCACATAAGAAGTCGGGGACAGCCAGGATTCTGAACCAGAGCAGGGACATTAGCTGAGTAATGCTCTAAATACATGATGAGCACAAGCGTGATTTTGTCCCTGGGGTCACGGGGTCAAGCGTGGTTGGAGCCGGAAGACAGCTGTGCACACCCGTGTCCGCCCGTCCGCTGACCATGCACCTGCTTCCTCCTCAGGTGGATAACTCATCGCTCACGGGAGAGTCGGAGCCACAGACCCGCTCCCCCGAGTTCACGCATGAGAACCCCCTGGAGACCCGCAATATCTGCTTCTTCTCCACCAACTGTGTGGAAGGTGAGAAGCTGGCCGTTTGGGAGATCCCCGTCCTCGCCAGACTGAGGGAAGAGTCTCTGCCATGAATCCCCAGGGGGCTGTGATTGTGCTCACTTGTCAGACCTCCAGCCCAGGGTGTGGGGGACCCTGATTCCCCAGTCCGCTCCCAGACCCGGGGTGGGAGGGGGGCCTGAATATTACAGGCTGGGGGGACCTGGCTCCGTGGAAGTGACCCCCTCCCACAACAGGAAGATCTGAGGGCCGTCTACGGCAAGACGCAGCAGATCCCAGTGCTTGCAGATATCGGGCCACGACCTCCGTGCACACGCACACGCACACGCAATACACAAAACACAACACGGAGGCACACAGACACACACAGTAGGCAGCACGCACATGCCCCCAGTCAGCCTTGACGCCTACGAGTCATGGTTGGACTGAACTTCCATTTCTCCTGGTTCTGGGACCAGCCCCTCACCTGTCTCACTCTTGCTTTGCCCAGTGACCAGGCTGGGAGGTTTGGGCTGCCCAGGACACCCCATCTCCATACAGGGTCCTGGAGACCAGCCAGGCCCAGCGGGAGCTCCCCGCGCTGCCACCACGTAAGGGCAGGAGACCAAGCCCACCCCAAACCCCTGCCCGCTGTGGCTGTGCCTCCTGGAGAGGGGCCGATGGTGAGAGCTGGAGGGGAAGGGGGACCGGCTAGACCTCGGGCGGGGGACGGGGGCAGGAGGAGGCTGCACGCCCTGCCTCCATGCCCTTCCCTTGCCAATTCTCACCTCTCCTCGGTGTATCATGTCTCTCCCAGCAGTTTAAAAAAAAAAAAAACGATTCATCTATTTTAGAGAGAGCATGTGTGGGGAGGTGAGGGGGAGAGGGAGAGAATCTCACACAGGCTCCCTGCTCAGGGGGGACTAATGAGCCCTGATGTGGGGCTCGATCCCAGGACCCTGAAATCATGCCCTGAGCCGAAATCAGGAGCTAGATGCGTACTCGGGCGCCCCTCTCGGAGCTTCTCCCAATCCTTTAGCAAGTTTGGATTACAATGAAAGTCACAGCACATGAAATCTCTTCAATTTCTAATGTACTGAGGTTCTGAAAGCTGCTCCACATTTCCCACAATTGGTAAAAATGCCTGGTAAGATACGCGCCTAGCTTTCTCTGAAATGGCCTTGGAGGAAGGAGAAAAATTGAATAGAACAGGCATGTGTTGAGCGCCTACTATGTGCCGGGCGCCGGCCAGGTGTGTCACGGCACCCCGCAGCTCCGGATCAGAGCCATCCCAGGCGGGAACCCAAGCAAGAGTGTGGACCGGGACCGGCCGGCCCCCGCACACCCGCTCTTTCCCTCACGGCACGCTCCCTCCCCGGGAGCCCCGGGGGCGTCTGCCGGCCTGGCTGCCTCCGTGGATTCTCTGGCCCGAGGCGGAGAGAGAAAATCTTCAGACCACACAGAAAACATAACATCATGTACTTTTGGATCCTAACAAGCAGGAGCCAGATTTTACTGAGCTGCTCGAGCAACACTTATTTCACTGCTTGCACCTCCTCCGTTTGAATCTGAGTCTCTCTGCAAGGTCTCTTCTCAGGCCCAAGTGTTAAGGGAAAATGAGATGCGGTTCCTGGAGTCTGGGCCTGGCGGTCTGTGCCGGGGGTGGACGGGGCGGGGGGGGGCGCCAGCGCGGGAGGTGCGGTTGCCACGGGGTGACCTGCAGGTCCCATCTGAGGCTCGTTTACTCTTCGGCGGTTCTGCTTCTCCAAGGAGTAGGGTGGGACGTCAGGCCCCAGCTCCCTCTGTGTTGCAGGCACAGCTCGGGGCATCGTGATCGCCACAGGTGACCGGACGGTGATGGGCCGCATAGCCACGCTGGCCTCGGGCCTGGAGGTGGGACGGACGCCCATAGCCATGGAGATCGAGCACTTCATCCAGCTGATCACGGGGGTGGCCGTCTTCCTGGGGGTCTCCTTCTTCGTGCTCTCACTCATCCTGGGCTACAGCTGGCTGGAGGCTGTCATCTTCCTCATCGGCATCATCGTGGCCAACGTGCCCGAGGGGCTGCTGGCTACGGTCACCGTGAGTGGCTCAGGCTCAGGTGCCGCCAGCGGAGGGAGGGAGGGAGAGTCTTGCTACCCTTTCCTCAAAGGCGCTAGAGCCTAATGGTATCTGGGCAATTTGTTCCCTTCCAGCCCCTAAAGTCACTCGTCAGATTGTCATCTAAGACATGGCTCAGAGTCTGAGCCTGAAAAATCCCCGGTATGGCTGCGCCTCGGGGTGCAGGGGCTCCCCCGGAGCTCGTCGCCACCCTGTCCCCCCCGCTGCACTGTCCACCGCACTCTGCAGCTCGTCCCCACCCACCCTGCCGCAAAGCCTCCCTCAGAGGTCACGGATGACTAACTGGCAAACCCAGCGGTGACCCTTCCTCGGGGCCTTCCATGGCTCTGCCCACACACGGCACCGCTGCCCACCCTCCTGGACTTCTCCCCTCCGTCTGTGACATGTTGCCATCCTGGTTCCCCTCTGTCCCCTGCAGGGTCTCCTCTTCCCCCTACCCCGACCCCGACCCTGATCCTCGGGCCCCCCACCCCTCTCTCCCCACCCCTGGAGTGAGCTCACCACCCCTCCACCACTCGCACACCCCTCGGCCCAGCTCTCTGGGGCCCGCTCTGGGGCTCAGGCCTTGTATCTTCAATTCCCGGCTGGACTTTTCACCTAAATACACACCCACGGTGTCAGTTCAACAGTTCTGAAACGGAACACCCCCACCCCCACACGGAGGTCCCACCAGGTGTCCGTGGACCGGGATGAAGGCAGGAGTGCGAGGCCTGGTCTGGGGCGAGATCGCGGGCCCCTCCGGCTCCGGCCTTAGCCCTCCTTACTCTCCTCTGTCCAGGTGTGTCTGACCCTGACGGCCAAGCGCATGGCGCGCAAGAACTGCCTGGTGAAGAACCTGGAGGCGGTGGAGACGCTGGGCTCCACGTCTACCATCTGCTCCGACAAGACGGGCACCCTCACCCAGAATCGCATGACCGTCGCCCACATGTGGTTCGACAACCAGATCCATGAAGCGGACACCACCGAAGATCAGTCTGGTGAGTGGGCACTCCACGGGGGCGGGGGCGTCCAGGGCACCCACGCGACGCCCACGACGGGGAGGGCGGGAGCAGACTGGGGCTGGGAAGGGGAGCCAGGCTCCCGGATCTCCCTCTCTGCCTCCCTCCCAGGCGCCACGTTCGACAAGCGATCCCCCACATGGACGGCCCTGTCTCGGATCGCCGGTCTCTGCAACCGGGCCGTCTTCAAGGCCGGACAAGAGAACATCTCGGTGTCTAAGGTAGGGAGCCGGGGGCGCCTCCGCGGCCCGCCCACCTTGCCGATGCCCGGCTCCTGTGCTCGCACCCTCTGCCAGCCTTGAGGCTCCGGAACCCCCTCCCTCGGCGCTCCCCACCCCCCACCCCCGCCCGTGTGACACTGAATTCCCCTCTGGCAGCGGGACACGGCGGGCGATGCCTCGGAGTCGGCCCTGCTCAAGTGCATCGAGCTGTCCTGCGGCTCCGTGAGGAAGATGAGGGACCGGAACCCCAAGGTGGCAGAGATTCCTTTCAATTCTACCAACAAGTACCAGGTCTGGTTGGGGTGCCGGGTCAGGAGCGGGGGAAGGGGCTGACATGAGTGGGGCGCACAAAGCCTGCGAGTGGTGGGGGCATCCGAGGGCCCTGCCCCTGCCGTGTCCCCCAGGAACCCCAGGGGTTTCTGTGTCTGGTGACAATGACCCTGACCTCCAAACTGCCATCCTCACTAAACCCCGTTGCCTCCCAGCTCTGGCCTCAGCCTGCCATCCCTTCAGCTGTGGGGTCGGCCACACCTCTGAAATTTCCCTGGGGTGTCCCTCAGGCTGCTGGCACCCGCTGAGTGCTGACAAGGCAGCCTCAGCCGCCCTGTGGGAGCACCCCGAGGCCAGCACGGTGGTGGGGTGCTGGCAAGAGAGCCACCCGGCCCCTTGCACACGCCTCTCTTAACTGATCGCCTCTCACCTACTTGTGAGGCGAATGAGTATCTATGGGCAGGTGGCTCTCGGGTTACAGGGCTGGCACGACAAACGCCCCCTCACACGCCAGCTCTCCCTCCGTTGACACTAGTTGACAGACCAGAGGACGTGTCCCCTTGGGAGGCCCTGGGGCAAGTCCGGCCCCGTTCCTAACGGCCTGTCTTCTGTCCAGCTGTCCATCCACGAGCGAGAAGACAGCCCGCAGAGCCACGTGCTGGTGATGAAGGGGGCCCCGGAGCGCATCCTGGACCGCTGCTCCACCATCCTGGTGCAGGGCAAGGAGATCCCGCTAGACAAGGAGATGCAAGACGCCTTCCAGAATGCCTACATGGAGCTGGGCGGGCTGGGCGAGCGCGTGCTGGGTGAGGGGCCAGGCGAGCGTGCTGGGTGAGGGGCTCTGGGCCTCCACGGCGCCCGGGCCAGGGCCTGGGGTCACCTGGTTGCGCTCGCTCTTCCTTTCTGCCTGATTCAGGGTTTTGTCAACTGAATCTGCCCTCCGGGAAGTTTCCTCGGGGCTTCAGATTTGACACGGACGAGCTGAACTTTCCCACCGAGAAGCTCTGCTTCGTGGGGCTCATGTCCATGATCGACCCTCCCCGGGCCGCCGTGCCAGACGCCGTGGGCAAGTGCCGCAGCGCTGGCATCAAGGTACGGGCCCCGCCCTCCCATCCTCCCTCCCAGACGCCAGGAGCCAAGGGGCGGGCGGGCTGCTGCCTTGAGGACACCCAGGTCCCGGCGGCCGCCTTCCCGCCAGCTGAGAGGAGAATCGGTGCATCAGCAGGGAAAGCCGGCCCGCCCCTAGCTCTGGCCCCGTCCCTTCAGGACAGCTACCAGGCACATCCCTTCCCCCACTCTTGCTATTCTGACCCGGAGCCGATCTGGCGCTTGTGTCTCAGGGATCGGGCTGTCCTACCTTCCCGACTAGGCCCACTCTCTCGGCCCCCGGGAGTGGGACGAGCATGCTCCTGCCGGCGCCCTCGTGCTCCCCACGCGCCCCGTCAGCTAGCTCTGGTCCTCATCCTCCAGGCACACCTCTCCTAGGTCCCTGTGTCCACCTGCAACTGCTGCTCGGTGAGCACCCTCCCTGCCACTTTATTCCCCACTCTGCATTTATCTCGAGCGCCTGTGGACCAGGCACTGCCCAAAGCTGGAGGCCAGCGGAGACGTAAGCCCTTTCCCCCGCGGAGCCAAGGCACCTCCTCAGCACCCCCACCCCATCTCACAGCCAGGCACCGTGCCGTGGCCGCTCCTCTTTTTCCAGCATCTCAGCTGACACCAGAGCAGCTCAGGCTGCCCGTCCACTGAGGGCCAGGGGATAGTGAGACGACGGAGACGTGGTGCCTGGCCTCCGGAGCTCACGGGCTCTCAGGGGAACAAATGCCTGTACACTTAATCACGGAACAGCCCGACAGCCAGGGTCATGGGCACCTGCCACAGCCCAGATGCTCCCATAATACAAACAGCCACTCGTAGGAGCCAGGCAGTGTTTTCGGCACTCAGCCTGCATGAGCTCATCTGATCTCCACAAGCACCTTATGAGTCAGCACTGGGACTTTCCCTTACAACAGAAAAGGGAAACTGAGGCACCAAGTAGCACACTCCTCAGTGGTTGGAGCCGGGATGTGAAGCAAGGCAGCCTGCTGTTTGCTATCACCCCGAAGCACAGTGTGTAGACGTGTGCGTGTGTGTAAGGGATTTCTCAACCCCAATCACTCCGTCTCCGAGGTAGGCGTCATCATCCCCATTTAAAAATAAAACCAGCTGAGACTCAGAGTGGGTAAGTCGCTTTCCCAAAATAAAACTGCCGGTAAGGGGTGGATCAGGTATGTGAAGCGTGGCCCAGCGTCTGGCAAGCCGTGCTCGGGCACATCGGGCTGCCTGTGGCCATGACCGGAACCTGCACGGGAGCCTGGGGACAGTACCTCCGGGCACTCAGAGTGGGGAGCAGCTAATTCCGCCGCGGAGAACTGGGCAGTATTTCACAGAGCGCTTGATACTCGATCTGGGCCTCGAAGGCCGCGGTGTTTTGTGAGGCAGGGAGAGGGAGGCTGTCAAGGTCAGAGACAGTGCGTGCCTGACGCCATGAGACGGCACGCGGGGTACAGGTGCATGGGGCAGGAGCATAGGAGACCGGGGCGTGGGCCGGGACCACGTGGAAGGGCTTTGCCCAGATGCCCGACTTGGGCTTGATCCTGGGGTCCGCAGGGAGCCACAGGTATCCAGCTTGCAAGAGGCCCCCCGGTGGAGGGGGGTGGATCTGGAGAAGGATCAGAGGCAGGACACAGGGAGAGAGGCCGTTGCGGTGGTTCCAGCCGGGGCAACATCCTGAACCAGGGTGGCAAAGGGGTGGAGGCGATGGGTCCCTTTTGAAAAACACTCTGAGAACACGGTGACCAGGCCAGACACGGTTGGTGAGGAAGGTGCAGGGATGAAGGGAGGGAACAGTGTGGAGGTGGGGGCAGAGGGCAGGCTTGGCGGGGTGGCCAAGCGCACCTCGAGTTCAGTTCTGACCTTCCGTGGGAAGCGTCTAGTAGACGCCCAGGGAGAGACGTCCCCGGGAAAGCTGGCTAAGCTTAGAGACCAGCACAGAGGGTCAGGGCCGGAAAGCGAGGCTGGTGGGCACCCAAGTGCAGCTCAAGACCTATAGCAGGCATGGGGACACAGGGATGAGGGTGAAACCAGGGCCACGGGTCGTGGGCTACATGGAGAGAGAGGAACCAGGGCAGGAGGGGGAGAACGTCACAGCTCACGTTTGCTGGGCGCCCACCCAGTGTCCCTGACTCCTCATGAGGACGACCCGGGAAGCTGGGGTCGTCCCCACCCTGGGCCAGCGGAGAGAGGGGAAGGTCAGTGTGTGTGCGGGCTCAGGCCTGCCGCCCCTTCCCCTCCACCTGGCGGCCACCCTGAGGATGCGGGAAAGAGCTGGAACGAGCTGGGAAGGGACCTGGGAGTAACAGAGTCCATGCAGACCGCGTGGGGCCGGCTCTCAAGGAGGGGGTGGTGGATGCTGCCCGGTGCTCAGAGGTGTCAGGCAGGATGAGGGCTGCAAACCTGCCGTCAGGGGCACAGGGCCCTGAAGGGGCTGGCTCCTCGGCGTCCATGGGATCTGCCCACAGATCCACAGGTGCACACGCTCCTCCATCAGGCTCTGATCCCCCCGCGCCCGTGACAGGCCGCCCCGTAGCCCACCTCGCAGATGCCAGCCACCCCCCCACCAAACTCCATGCACTCTGCATGGATCAACTTCTTCCCATGCGGAGAAGGGGTGATGGAAGGCCGGGGCAGTGGCTGTGCCCTCACCCTGCCCTGCCAGGCTGCATGGCCGCAGCAACCAGAGCGGACGTGAGCCTGGACACAGACAGTCATGGGCCCTTTCTGGGAACATGAGGGCCCTTGGAGCCCTGACAGCCTCGTATCCCAGGACAGCCAGCCTCTTAGTCTCCTCTGCCAAGGGACCCCGGTGAATTCGTTACTCGTTGGGAGGCTTTCCTCCACCCAAACACAGTATCTCTGACCCCCAAGTACAGCCTGTCCCCCTCAAACATGGGCACACGCACACACGCGGTTCCCCCAGCATGGCTGGGATCTCTCAGTCTGGCTCTTTCTGACTTATGGCAAGGAGTGGGTTGGAAGAGGCCCTCAGCACTGCTTTTCTTCTTTCGCAGGTGATCATGGTGACCGGGGACCACCCCATCACAGCCAAGGCCATCGCCAAAGGGGTGGGCATCATATCCGAAGGCAACGAGACCGTGGAGGACATTGCGGCCAGGCTCAACATTCCCGTCAGCCAGGTCAACCCCAGGTGAGGCCTCCGCAGGCCCCGTCCCCGGTCACCCCGCCCCGTCCACAGAACACCTCCCTGTGAGCTTTGAGGCTGTACCTTTGACACCCCAGCGGCCGGCCCCTTAGCCCCGAGCGTGTCCAGGCTGTGCCACTAGCTCACTGCGTGACCCTGGAGATGCCGTGTTACGGCAGCCTTGAGCCTCCACTCTCTCAACTACAAATTTAGGGCACAAACCACACTGCAGGGTGGCTATGGGGGTGAGGCATGGGTGAGAAAACCAGCACGTTGCCTAGCAACGACTCTGCTGGGCTACGATGTCGCCTCACTTCCTCCGAGAAAGATGGGACAGACAGGCCACGGGGAGAGGGTGAGGGGGACAATGCCCCCGACTCTGCAGGGACCCTGCAGCCCAGCGGCAGGGACTCACCTCTGCTCCCACCATCCAGGGAAGCCAAGGCGTGTGTGGTGCACGGCTCGGACCTGAAGGACATGACGTCGGAGCAGCTGGACGAGATCCTCAAGAACCACACGGAGATCGTGTTCGCGCGGACGTCCCCGCAGCAGAAGCTCATCATCGTGGAGGGCTGCCAGAGGCAGGTGAGCGGGCGCCGCACAGGGCCGGGCCTGGACGGGCCTGGACGGGCCTGGACGGGCTTCCTCCTTGCTCTGGCTGTGTCTTCACCCAGGGGGCCATCGTGGCGGTGACCGGGGATGGCGTGAACGACTCCCCCGCGCTCAAGAAGGCCGACATCGGCATCGCCATGGGCATCTCGGGCTCCGACGTGTCCAAGCAGGCCGCCGACATGATCCTGCTGGACGACAACTTTGCGTCCATCGTCACAGGCGTGGAGGAGGGTGAGGAGCCTCGTGGGCCGGGCTGGCACCCAGCATGGTGGAGGCCAGCACCCCGTTTCCTGGGCCTTTACCCCCAAGCAGAGCCAACCCGGGATTCCAGGCCCCTGCAGCCCACTTTGGCTCCCCTCAAACTCAGAGTCTCCCTCCCTCTCTGGGGAACATGGGCAGCCTCGCTTCAGGGGCTGGGGCTGTGGAGGGGCCCCCATCCCCCTGATGCCCCCCGAACCTCCCCCAGGCCGCCTCATCTTTGACAACCTCAAGAAATCCATCGCGTACACCCTGACCAGCAACATCCCCGAGATCACCCCCTTCCTGCTGTTCATCATCGCCAACATACCCCTGCCTCTGGGCACCGTGACCATCCTCTGCATCGACCTGGGCACAGACATGGTGAGGCCGGGGTGGAGCGGCATGGGGGGTGGAGGTGGGTGGACGGGGAGGGAGAGGTGCCCCCGGGGCCGCTGGCCGGGCTGCCATGGTTGAGGGAACAGAAGCCGAGACCCTCACCATAATAGGGCCTTAGCAGCACGCGCCGAAGGGCATCGAAGATTCCCCCCCGCTGACCACCCCCTGCACCTGTCGGCTCCCTTCCACCGCCATCCTCCCCTCATCCGCCCGCACGCAGGTCCCCGCCATCTCCTTGGCCTACGAGGCAGCCGAGAGCGACATCATGAAGCGGCAGCCAAGGAACCCGCAGACCGACAAGCTGGTGAACGAGAGGCTCATCAGCATGGCCTACGGACAGATTGGTGCGGCGGGGCCCTGGGGCCTGGGGGGGCCCGAGGGCAGTCTCTGCCCCGCCACTGGACGGAGGAGCCCCAGGCACATCCCAGGCCAGCAGCCACCCCCCGAGGGCCCCGGACGTTGTCTGTGGCCCGAGTGGCTGGTCCCCCCGCTTCCTCCTCTGACCGGGCCTGCCCTCTGCCCGCCCCCCGCAGGGATGATCCAGGCCCTGGGTGGCTTCTTCACCTACTTCGTCATCCTGGCAGAGAACGGTTTCCTGCCGTCGCGGCTGCTGGGAATCCGCCTGGACTGGGACGACCGGTCCATGAACGACCTGGAGGACAGCTACGGGCAGGAGTGGGTGCGTGGGGCCTCGGCTGTGGACTCCGGGGCCGGGGGGGCGGGCTCGGCGCCTGCGGGAGTGGCCACTGAGGGTGCCCCCCGCCCAGAGCCCGCCCGGGCCCCCAGCATGCTGCCCCTGCCCCTCAGCTGCCTCTCACGCTGCCCGCCCGCCCCGCAGACCTACGAGCAGCGGAAGGTGGTGGAGTTCACCTGCCACACGGCCTTCTTCGCCAGCATCGTGGTCGTGCAGTGGGCTGACCTCATCATCTGCAAGACCCGCCGCAACTCGGTCTTCCAGCAGGGCATGAAGTGAGTGCCCCCGGCCCCCACTCCCGGCAGAGAGCCGGGCCCCCACCCCCCCCAGACCCCTTCGCCCCGTGGCCACATCCGGGGGCAGAGCATCAGATTGCACCTGCCCGGATACTCGCACGGCCACAGCCCAGCCTGAAATGGGTGGCTGAGAAGAAAGCGGTCCGAGCACCATTTCTGACCAGTTTTCACTTTGCTCCTAATCCGGTGCTTTAAGGTTCCCTGCCCTCTCCCTTCCTCTTCATCTTCCCACATGTCTTCCCTCCTCCATCCTCCCTCTTGCATCCCGTGTCCACCCCCGCCCCCACGCTCCCCCCTGCCCAGCCCTAAGTGCGGGTGCCCCTCGCTCCCCCGGACACAGGGAGCTCAGGCTCATAGCGCCCGCCACTCGGAGTGTGTCACCCTCCTGGGGGCTGGGAGCTGCCCGGGGGCAGGCTCGGTGTGTCCTTAGCGCATCAGTCACCAGGTGCCAGTCGGCGTGCTGTCATTCAAACACGTCGTTTACCCTCACAATAGCTCAGCGAGGTAGGTGCTGATTTCATTTTCCGGGCCAGAGACCCCAAGAAGCTTACATGACGTGCCCGAGGTCACCCAGGTCGGCCTCTAGGGCCCACGCTCTTGGCGACGGCACCAGGCGGGCTCCTGTCGGGGTCTGGCCCCTGTCGGTGCTCAGCGATCACTCGGTGACCGCGGCGTGGACAGTGGTTAGCGCTGAAGGAATCAGGGTCCTCCTCGAGCACAAGCTCCCCTAGGGCACTTTTGACACAATTTCTCAGTGTGGGGAACGAAGCAAGATGCCAAAACCCTGGTGAAGTTAATAGCATGTAAGAAAGGAAAGTGGAGAGTCCCAGAGAAGCTCCCAGGACCGTGCTCTACGCTGTGTTTGGGTCCTGGCGTCGTGTGCGTACATCTCCAGCGTTCACCTTCCGGGGAGCGACGGCTTCCTCTTGGCTGGGTGCCTTCCTCACATCTCTCTGCTTTATTGAACATGTCACTTAGTGAGTATGTGCCTGGAGCCGTCACCAGGCCGTAGGCCGCGTGGGGCGGCCCCCCTCTGGGGCGGAAGCTCGTGGGGAGCACAGCATCCCCCCGCACAGAGCTCGTCGGCCCACACGCTAGAAACACTTACCTGCTGGGTGACTGCGTGTGTGACAGGCAATAATCGGAGCTGAGGTCAGCAGGCAGGAAAAGTAAAGAGAACCTGCGAAGGAGCCGTCCAGCCATCTAGCCTGGGAAGAGGGTGTTTGCACACAGAGGGCGGCGGGGGTGTCTCTAACCATCCGGACATTTCTCGGGGCCTCTGTCCCTCCCATCTCCAGAGTCCCCCTGCATCTCCTGCCCCCACACCCCCCCTTCCAGCACCACCTACCCTCCTTTCTTTGCCTCTCCAGGAACAAGATTCTGATTTTCGGGCTGCTGGAGGAGACGGCGCTGGCGGCCTTCCTGTCCTACTGCCCGGGCATGGGCGTGGCCCTGCGCATGTACCCGCTCAAGTGAGTGTGTCCCCAGCGCGGCCCCCCGGACCCGGGCTCCGGTGTCCACAGCCTCCTTGGCTTGACCACCAGGGACGCCCCTGACACGCTCTCCTTTCTGTTTGGTGCAGGGTCACTTGGTGGTTCTGTGCCTTCCCCTATAGCCTCCTCATCTTCATCTACGACGAGGTCCGGAAGCTCATCCTGCGGCGCTATCCTGGCGGTGAGCACCCCTGCCCACCGCCCGCCAGGGCGCCCCGCTGCTGCCCACCCCCCAGGACACCGAGCGCCCAAGCACTCCTACCGCGTATCCTCGCGCCTTCTTCCCCTGCAGTCCCCAGATCCCGGGGCCCCAGGTCCTCGGAGCCCTGACCCTGCCTCTTCCTCACAGGCCCGGGTTCCCCCCCACCAAACAGACAGGTGATCCTCAGGTTCCGCCAGCCCCCTGGATTGCAGGGCACAGAATTAGGAGGGCCCAGGGCACCCCCTTCCCCCTCCACAATCTACAGAAACCAACAGGTGCAGAGCAGAATTTATC
This sequence comes from Vulpes lagopus, assembly GCF_018345385.1. Taxonomy (NCBI): domain Eukaryota; kingdom Metazoa; phylum Chordata; class Mammalia; order Carnivora; family Canidae; genus Vulpes; species Vulpes lagopus. Next base: position 27,182,451 of record NC_054834.1, read on the forward strand.
AGCTTGGGGTCGTAAGGCAAAGAACAGCAGGGCCAGCGCTGGAACCCAGGCCTCCCGGTTCCAGAGCAACAATCAAGTTTGTTTTTTTTTCTTCCAACAAGCATTTTTGGCCACTTCCTGGAAGTTGAGAACGGATGGCCTCTGAGCCAAATACGCCCGTGGATATTGTTTGGTTTGGTCCACCCTTTATTGTGTGGCTGTGTTTTTCAATTGGCCCCATGACTAAAATTAGGGGCTTTCACATAAAATCCATATTTCTGACTTCCAGGGAATCGTGAGCTGTCAACCCCACGGCCACGTCTCTGCACAGCCACAGGGCGGTCGCCCCTTTACAGTCACCTGTTACTGCGCAGCCCACTCTGTGCCCGCGCTGCTCTGTGCTAATAGGACTCTCTCCCTTCCCCTAACCCGGGACCTCCGCTCCCTGACGTCCGCCCTCCCTTGCACCCTGATTTCGCCCTCCCTGGGATCCCGGGGCCCCTGCCCCAGGCCTGTGCTGCGCATGGCCGTGAGCCCCCAGCCCAGGGAGATGGATCTTTGTGCCCCTCCTGCCCCCCGTGAACTCACGCCGTGCCCCATCTCTCCCACAGGCTGGGTGGAGAAGGAGACCTACTACTGAGCCTTCAGAAGAAGGACAAGGCTCAGGCCGGGCGCCTGGAGGTGGTGCAGGGAATGGTGATGCGCAGAAGACTGGGGGTGCTGGGGGAGGGTCCAGGGAGGGACAATGAGCCGCTCAGCAGACTAAGCTGGGGGCAGCGGGCACGTAAGCTCTCGTAAGCTCGGGGCGATTGCCTTGCAGACCTAACTATGAACAATCGGCTTAGACACCACACGTTAGGGTCCCTCCCAGATCCTGCTCCACTGCTCCACCCTGTTGTCCACTTTTCCGAGGAATTGAGGGTTACCCCAACCCCATGCCGTCGTCTGCCCCCGCACACCCGCCTCCTGCTAGAACACATCAACGCCCTCCCTTCCCGGCCAGGGACCTGTCTTAACTGGGAAGAGGGGACTGTCTCAGATCACTGATGCCCCTCCGCCTCTCCGTCTCACCCCACCATCCAGTCCACCCATCGTTTGCTTCCTGCAAGCTGCCGCCCGCGCCCCTTGGGATCAGACACAGTTCCTCCTAGGGAGTGCCAGGCCGGAAAGGGAAGCTGATTGTAGAAGCCAGTCCTCCGCAGGCAGGCGAGGCTGGTTAGGAGCCTCCAGAGGAGGGCGGGCAGGGGCGTGGGAGGCCGAGGAGGGACGTGGCAAAGGGAGCGGGGAAGAGAGTGCCAGGACAGGACAGCTGATGTGCAGTGTCTCCGCCCCGTGTCCTGCCCTTTTAGAGCTTCCTGCCAGCAGACCCAATTCAAATGTCATCAGAGTAGCGGCAAAGGCAGCCAGAGAACCCAGGAGCCCCGCTGGGATCCCGCACCCCTGCCCCGTACAGTCCCCACCCACCCGGTTCGTGCCCTCTGGGTCCTGCGGCCCAGGTGTCCCAGATGGTCTGGCGGCATTGTCCTCACTCACTCATGCCTCCAGGCTGCTAGGTCCTCAGAGGCTCCGTGTTGGGCCCAGAGGGACACCTGCCCCTGCCACCCCCTTCCCCGCTGTGTCCATCCCCACGAAGCTGCCTTGTTCCCTGAAGCGCCCGGCCACCAGCTGCAATCGGGGTGGAGGACGTTCCCAGGACCTTCCCACGGCCCAGGGACATGCAGAACCAGCTTAGGTCACCAGCCTGCTCAGAACCTCCCGACAAGAAGAGAGCAGGTGCTGGGAGGGCTGTTCCTCCCAGGTGAACGCCCCCCCCTCTGTGGGAGCACTAACCCCGCTTCCCAGGACGGGGAGTTGGTTTCAGGTTCCTGGGAGACATTGCCCTCCCTTTACCCCCACCCAACAGCTCCGCTCTGCAGGCAGCTCAGCCCCTCCTCTAGGCCCAGCCCAGAAGCCCTGGGAAGCCCGGGAGAGACACCCAGCTGAGCGGCCAAAGGGAAGACCCAAGGCAGAGGGAGGGAGGTCCGTGGACGACCCCCGGGGGGCGCCCCTTCACTACACTGGAATTTTACCTTATCAGAAATACCTTGAAATAAGTGAGTCGTTGCTCCAGCTCAGAAAACGAAATGGGAAACCACATGAATTTGGGCCTGAGAAGTTTGAGATCTGTTGACTATGGACAAAGTCTACCTTTGCACCGTCAGTTAAAAAAAAAAAAAAAAAAGGCATCTGTTTAGCAAATTAAAAGCATAAACCACTAGCGATGGCATATCTAGTCCACCTAAAAGTATACTTTGGAGGCACTTTAGGAATATCTACGTAGAAGTAGTGTGTGCATGGACTAATCATCAATTCTCCTGTGTTTGTTCAAGAAACATTTGCAAGACCTTCACTCGGTGACCTTTTGTAAGACATTAGTTCGAGGTACTACGTATGTACTTGAAAATAATAAAGTCGCATTTATGACAAAGAAATCCCGTCGGTCATTCAGGTGTCCAGACTGAATCCTGGCCTCCTTCCCAGCCTGGGGTATTGAAAGGTGCGCGGGGGAAGCAGCGAGGGAGGGGACGATCTGGGGGCAGATGACGTCAGTGGAGAGAGCCGGGATGGAAAACAGGCTGCAAAGTGACCTGGAGGAAAATGTCGTAGTAGAGGCCGCCTTTCTCCGGGCAAAGCTGCCCTGGGAGTCACAAAGCCTTGTCCAGAGCAGGGAAGGACCCATGAGTCGCCCGGGACCCAAATTTTCAAGGCCACTTCTGCTTGTCCTGTTCCAGACCCACATCAAGCCGCTCTCCCTCTGAGGGTGGGGGAAGGAGACGGCGGGCTGAGGCACCCTCCCCTCACCTGAGGTCAACACCAGCTCACAGTCTACACTGCAGGCAGAGCCCGTTCTAGGTGCTGGTTGGCGCAGAGGGAAAAGTAGTTGCAGTCCTTGAATTTCACCCAAGGTGCCCACCCCGGAAGCACCATGGGCAGGCGGGAGGGACCCTGTGGGGGCAGATGCGGGGGTGGCAGGGTGCTGTGCATTCCCCCCAGGGCCCTGGGAATGGGAGAGGGGATGATGCCAACCAATAAACCCCTGAGCCGGGATCGGGTAAGGGCAGTTGGCAGTCTGAACCTGGCCCCTTTGCTTCCCTCCGATGGCCTGGTAAACCCAGCGCAGCTCACTGGTGCCCTGGCCGCTTGGGACCCTTGTCCGCTTGGGACCCTCGTCCCTATGACCTTGTTTAATCCTACCTTGGGGCCTTTCTCCTCTGCAGTCCGCAGTCCAGCAGCCAGGATCCTGCCTCGTCCCACACTCCCGGGCCACCCGCCGGCTCCTCCCACAGTCCCTCCTGGGAGAGGCTCCCATCGGCCACCCCAATAAGCTGACACTTCCAGCAGCTCATTCCCTATCTTCTCCGTTTTTATTCGTGAATGCTTACTGCCTCAAATTCAGAGAGGAAAACATAGAAACATAGATACAATTCATTTCTTTAGACTTTTTTTTTTTTAATTCAATTTGCCAACGTACAGCATAACACCCCGTGCTCATCCCTTCAAGGGCCCTCCTCCTCAGTGCCCATCACCCAGATACAATTCAAATATACGCAGAGTTGTTGGTTTGTTTGCCTGACTCCATCTGCAAGGTCAGTTCCAGGCACACAGAGATTGTTTTTCTTTCGTTCACCACCTTTGTCTTTAGTACCTGAAACAATGCCTGATGCAGACTGGACGATGAGTCAGGGTGGGCGGGATGGCTGAAAGAATCCATCCAGGAAGATGGATGCTACTGTTATCTTTAATTTACAGGGGAGAAAATTTCAGCCTGGAAGGGTTTTTGTTGCCGTGTTTTGTTTTTTTTTTAAGTTGGCTCCAGGCCCAGCATGGAGCCCAGCGCAGGGCTTGAATTCACAACCCCAAGATCAAGACCTGAGCTGAGATCAAGACCCAGACACTCGACTGACTGAGCCACCCAGGCACCCCCAGCTTGGAAGGGTTAAAATATGTTGTCGACGTTTCCAGGATGGTGCGCCTCAGAATCAGGATCTGACTCTCCATCCGCCAGCCTGCAGGCCCGGACGGAGCCTGGTCAGCCCAGTGGTCCAGTGAACTGGGGAGGCCTCTGAGGGAGCCAGGGCTCTGTGGGAAATGACTGTTCCGCGGGAGGGGCTGGGCAGACCCAAGTGATTAGAGCCAGGCAACGGGAGGACTGGTCTTAAAAATACTGCAGGGGGGTGAGAAAAAGGATACAGAGATTCAACCCTCTGCTAGAGGATTCAGCCCAAGGCAGAGGTGGTGCTAGAGGTTAAGGCCAACCTCTGATCTAGGCAGAAACGCTCTCCACGGCCTTTCCTTTTTATCTACGGAATAGGAAACATGATGACTCACCAGAGACAGATGACAAGCTAAATATTCACAATGCTAAGAATGCAGCAAAAAATAGGAAAAAATGAGTAGATCACTATCAAAGGAAGACATCTGATACAAAGTGAAATCAGAGCCGGAGACAAACCATGAGAGATTCTTAACTCCAGGAAACAAACTGAGGGTCGCTGGAGGGGTGGGGGGTGGGGAGAGGGGGTCATGGGGTCACTGGGTGACGGGCATGGAGGAGGGCACGTGATGGGATGAGCACTGGGTGTTATAGGCAACTAATGAATCACTAAACTCTACTCTGAAACTAATAATACGTTATCTGGTAGCATATAAATACTGGTAATTAATTGATTTTTTTTAAATGAGTCTTTCAAAAACATCCTCAGCTCCAGTGAATTCCGTGGATAATTTTTTCCCCTAAGTTGCTTAAAGACATCCTTATATTATTTCAACTGTGCTAGGGTATAGAAAAAAAATTGTGGGGCTCCTGGGCGGCTCAGCAGTTGAGCATCTGCCTTCGGCTCATGGCATGACCCCAGGGCCCTGGGATCGGGTCCTGCATTGGGCTCCTGAATGGAGCCTGTTTCTCCCTCTGCCTGTGTCTCTGCCTCTGTGTGTGTGTGTGTGTGTGTCTCATGAATAAATAAAATCTTTATAAAAAAGGAAAAAGAAAAGAAACTGTATCACCCAGCCTATTTTATAAGACAAATACAGTTTTGATAGAATTTAATGAAACGTATCTATAATGACGACCAACAAATCGCGGAATGCAAGTACAGTGTATTATATGGAAAACCAACCACCAACATCCACTAGGAAAAATGATTAAATAGTCATTTCAAAAAATGTTGAGAAAGTGATCAGTAAAATTCAGCATCTATTGTGGATTAAAATCCAGCATCTAGGGGGCGCCTGGGTGGCTCAGTCCCTTAAGCGTCTGCCTTTGGCTCAGGTCAAGATGGTGGGGGGTGGGGGGTACTGGGATCCAGCCGGGCTTCCGGCTCCCTGTGGAGCCCGCTTCTCCCTCTCCCTCTGCCTGCTGCTACCACTGCTTGTGCTCTCTCTGTGTCAAATAAATACATAAACCTAAAAAAGAAAAGAAGGAAAAAGCATCGAGGAAGAGCGATTGTGCTCAGAGAAGAGGAGGGGGATGCAGTAAGTCTGGAGAACTATCATAGCAACTACAACAAAAGCTCTAGCAACTTTTGAAATCCCGAATTAGGAGTTTATATTTAAATAGTCTAAATAGAGAGACAAACCAGTAGAAATAAAAACTTTTGTGCATGTGTGTGTGTGGTAAAGGAGATGCTGTTAAATAAGTCAAAGATCCGCAGTAGTCTTCCCAAACGAAGTAACAGCAGCAACAACAAACACCTGGAAGCAATGAGTTCAAAGTCACGGGGCAGGAGATATCAGTTCTTTCAAAATCACACAGAGCCCTAAAATTAGTGAGATAGAAGATACGGTACAAACAGCCTCCATTTACGACAGAGCCAAAGCCAATTACAGTCAAGATTCTGCGTGCGTGACATATGGCACTTACTAAAGAAACTTTAAAAGCACAACTAAGGAGAGTAATAAAGACAAACAGGAATTAGGGGATTGCGAGTCCCCGCTGCTGTCTGGGAGACAGAATGTAGGAAAGAGAAACAGAAGTTGCTCTGAAGACTCGATCCAATATCAGAATCTTCACCATGTTTTCATAAAACACGACCTGGCAGTCGTGACCTCACTGCAAGCGGGCTCGGGCAAGACTATCAGAGCTTCTTCTAGGTGATTATGAGAGCCATGGGCGGCAGCCGTTGGGCTAGCATGTTGGCTCTGGTAGATTTTAAACCGTAGCTGACCAAAGGGACAATCAGCAAAACCTTGAACATTGAGATAAAACCTGAAAGTTCATCATTCATCCAACATATTTTTAGGAACCATTTGTGGACCAGCCGCTCTGTGCTATTCTGGGAACTGGGTATACAGCTGTGAATAAGCCGGGAGAGGTCCCCACGGTCACGGTCATGGTCACGGAGAAACAGACTGGTAGCAAGTCGACCGGCAGATAAGTGGGTGGGATGATTTCAGAGGGTGCAGAGCACAGCGAAGGCCACGGGGATGGATTGAGGGCTGTTAGGTGTGGGGGTGTGGGGGTGGAGGTGGTAAGGGGTGCAGATGGGGGAGGGGTGGGGATGGGAGGTTAAGGGTGAGGGGAGGGGTGAGGGTGCCGGGCAGGGGGAGGACGGCTGTATTGGCTTCGGCAATCAGAAGGCCTCTCTGAAGAAGTAGACCTTTGAGCTAAGATCTGAGAGCAGAATAAGGTTTTCAAAAATAATTTCATTGATTCTAGTTGTTTTGGGGACGAGGGGGACCGCCCATGTGCAAAGCTGGGCTGAGGGCTGCGCTCACGTAGATGATGCACAGGTGAGCCTGGTGACGGTAACTTTCATTTGATCCTTGCTCTTTAGGGCTTTACGATCTGCATGACCCACAAAGACCCTGCATGACCCACAAAGACCGGGGCGGGGGGGGGGCACGGGGAAGGTTTGTGACAGATATGACAAGCGGCCCTAACAAATCCCTAAGAATAAGCGGGCAGTGGGAACCTGGGAAAAGGATAAGGAATGATCCACAAAAAGGAAAATGAAATCCAGAAAGCCCATAAGGGAAAAACATGCTCACCTAGACAACTGAGAAATGCAAACGAAAGCTCTAGGGTACCGCATTGCACCAGTTACAGTGGCAGAAACAAGAGCAAAGTCATCCGGCGCGATGACATGCTCGCCTCTGGTTGCCGGGACAGAGCTTGGAAGAGCCCTTTCCAAGAGCGATCCAGAGAACCTCCTAAAAATCTAGACGAGAGGAGCCTGTGATCCAGCCGCAGAAGTCAGCTTCCCAGGAAACAAAGCAAAGGACTGAATGGGAACCACGTAGGACGCGGCCACTGCCGCAATGTCTCCAATGAGTAAAAGGCAAAGGAAATCATCCGGTAGATTCATCGGTCGGGGGAGAGGCCGAGTAGAGCAGGGTCAGGGAAGAATCTGGAACCATCGCAGCCCTGGCCTCTGGCACGGGTCGACGGCCGAAGGGGGGCTGGACGATTCCTTACCCACCAAGCCTCTATCTCCTTCGAGACTGTGTGAGCAGAAGAGAGACTGGAAGGATGTGCACACGTCGCCCCGGCAGTAACACCACCGGTGGCGAATCTGGTTTGGAGGGAGTCCAAGTGGGACTCATCGTTTTTATTTTGTCCATTTTTATTTTATTATTTTATTTTTTCATATGAGAGAGAGAGAGAGAGGCAGAGACCCAGGAGAGGGAGAAGCAGGCCCCATGCAGGGAGCCCGACGCAGGACTCGATCCCGGGTCCCCAGGATCACGCCCTGGGCCGAAGCCGGCACTAAACCGCTGAGCCACCCGGGCTGCCCTTTTTTGTCCATTTTTAAAAGAGAAGAGAAACCCAGGCCAGTCTAGTGGAGAAACAGCTCATCACTGTCCTGGCGGGGAGGGAAAAAATCTCTACTTCTGAACAGTTGAAGGAGCACTGCGTCAGCAACCAAGGCGAGGTTTTCTGATGTAGTCATATTTTTTGGCTCGTATTTGTAAAAAGCGTGCCAGACTAGACTGCAGTGAAACAGATACCAGACAACAGCCGGGGAGGATGTCTGTGGCGTGCGTAACGGAGAAAAATCTACAAATGACAGAAATATACAGCTGCTTCGGAGATGCTTTCTGGAAGGAGGTATTTACACATAAAACAAATACAATTAACATTATCAAAGCACTTTCCGAGCTGTCAAAGAAGGAGAACAGGAGAGAAAAATATGTCGTCTTAAAAGGAGGAAATGCAGCGCCGTCACGCGGAAAAGCCGGGTTTTATTCTAAGGCGAGCTACACATGAAGCCACAAATAAAAGTAATAATGGTTGATTCAAGCTATTTCCTGAGCACCTACTACATGCGCCAGACATTGTGCTTTACGCAGAGCAGCTCCACTTAAATCCGCACTCTTGCCACCTTAGGTAGGCGGTACCCCCCTCGCAGACGGGGCAGGAGAGGCACAGAGAGGTTCCGTCGCTCGCCCAGGGCCACACAGCTGGTAAGCCCAGGAGCCAGGATGCGATCCCAGGACTGAGTCTCAGCCCAAGGTCCCACCGATTCTGCTCCGACCTCCTGAAACTAAAAGGTGGAGGAGGAGGGTGGTGGCCGCAGGAAGAGCTCACCCCCACGCAGGGCCCGCGTCACCCATCAGCTGCCAAGGGGCCCTGCGGGCCCCGGCCCATCCGGCCATCACGCCGAGGCTCAGACCCTGTGGCGGAAGCCGCCCCTGTCCACTGCAAGCCCAGCCAGGGACTCTGGGCCAGAACTGTCCTGAGGCCTTTGTGACCACAGAGCTGGGGGTTGCCATGGCGCCCGCAGGGCCTGGGCCGGGGACTCCTCCCCTGAGCCACCACTGGCGCTCAGCATCTGCACCTGCTCCCCGAGACAGGGCTGCCCCCACCCTGTCCCTGGCCCTGCCGCCCGCCTCCACTCGGCCTTGCCCTCCCGGGAGCCCCCCTCCAGCCTCTGCTCCCCCACCCCATCCCCACCGGGCCACCCGGCCCCCCACTTCTCCCTGGGCGCTGCCACCATCTCCTCCGTGCTCTGGGCCTCCTTCCCCCCAGCTGAGCTGGGTCTGCCATCTCCAGGGAGGACCATGGGGCACGGGGGGAAGAAGGGGACCGTGACCCCTCGGGAGCTGAACCCAAGCCCAAGACTTAAAAGGGGGCCTAAAATGGGGAAGAGAAGAAAAATGAAGAGGAAAAAAAAGAAGACTGATGTGGAGGAGCTGAAGAAGGAAGTGGTCCTGGTAAGAACCCCCTGCTGCCCTCCTCAGCCCGGGCCGGCCCTCCCCGCCGGGTCCAGCTCCCAGGCCAGGCCTGTCCCTCTTCCCCAGGTGCTTCCCCCGCCCCCCGGAAATGACCCGGGTCACCAGCTGTCCCTCAACGACTCCACTGTCCCCTCAGGATGATCACAGATTAACCCTGGAAGAGCTGAGCACCAAGTACTCCGTGGACCTGATGATGGTGAGTGAAGGAGGTCCCTCGGAGGGTGGAGGGTCTCCGTCCCACCGGTCCCACTCGGGGCCCCGACTTCCTGGGCGATGCTGTTACCCGCCCTGCACCCAGGGACGTCGCCCAGCAACGCCCCCAAGAGCTCAGGGTGACGTGAGAGAAAGGAGATGGGGCAGGGCAGCTCTCCAGCCGGGGTCCCCGGGACCCCCTCTCGGCTCCCACAAAGTATCAAGACCCTAAGGAGCTTTGGTTTATGTGAGGTACATCTACCCATGATGATCATATTCAACAAGACCACTGAGAAAATTAAAAAGCACTCCCTGATTCATTTCGAAACGAGGGTAGATCCACCATATATGAGTAAAAATAATATTTTCATGACAAATAACTGTTTTCCCAAATAAAAATCTAGCGGCGTTTTTACATTTTTGCAAACCTCTTTAATGTCTAGCTTTTTAATAGAAGACAGCTGGATTCCCATATATTTTCAGTATTAAATCCGTCGCAATGCTACGCGTCACGTAGCCTCTGGAAACTTCCACCACATGCCCGAGAGCAAGGGTGGGAAAAGACGAACCATGATTTAGCCCCCTTGTGAGAATCGTCTGACCTCTCGGACTCGCCGAGAGGGTCTCAGGGCCCCATGGGTGCCCAGACCACACTTTGAGAACCACCGCTTTAACAGTGAACTAATACTTTGCATATCACCACTAGTGCTGCTGCTACTGTGACCACTGACACGAGGACCCCAAATAAAAACTTAGAGTACAAGCTCTTAGTTCTAGAATCTCTTCACTGAAGGGCTCCATCTGGTAACCAGGGAGGCGCAGGAGCCTTGAATGTTTTCATTCAAACTGTGTGTCTTTCAGGGGGAACTGGGGAGGGGCCGGTGGGGACTAAGGAGAGCTTGTTCTAGAGCCCTCTGGGGGGATCCCTGGGGGCTCAGTGGCTGAGCATCTGCCTTCAGCTCAGGGTGTGACCCCAGGGTCCCAGGATCGAGTCCCACGTCGGGCTTCCTGCATGGAGCCTGCTTCTCCCTCTGCCTGGGTCCCTGCCTCTCTGTGTGTCTCTCATGAAATAAATAAATAAAATCTTAAGAAATAAAAAAGAAAAGAAAAGAAAGGACCTTCTGGTGGGTTCTACTCTTTCAGGTAGAGGGAAGGGCACACAGACGCAGGCCCCGGCTACGGGGAGGATCTCTGCATTCATGGGTTTGGTTGGCATTTTCCCCCGAGTCTGAGTGAAAGACCCCAAGTGTGAACGTCCGTACGTCATTGGCATGCCCCCTCGTGGCGTTGGGCTTGCACGTTAGCTCATCGGCGTGAGGGCTGGCACCCCGGGAGGGCAGGGACCAGCTCGTCCCCGTGTCCTGCTGCTGCACCCGCCCGAGACAGGTGTTCGGTTGTGAGTCAGCCCATCAGCTGATGTCCCGGCCCGCGCAAGCGTGTGCTAAACGAGGGGAACCCCCCTGTCCTGCCAGTTTAAGGCCCCGCTTCTCGAGGAAGAACGCGCAGGTGACCTTCAGGGGGTCGGTTGGTCTCCAGCGCCTGGGGCTGCAGCACCCCTGAGCTTTGCTCGTGCTGCTCCTCCCCTCGGGGCTCTCTATCCTTCCCTGGTTCCTCTCCACGCAGGGCCTTAGCCCCGAAAGGGCGCAGGAAATCTTGAAAAAAAATGGGCCCAACGCCCTCACCCCGCCCCCCACAACCCCAAAGTGGGTCAAGTTCTGTCGCCAGCTGTTTGGGGGCTTCTCCATCCTGCTGTGGATTGGGGCCGTCCTCTGCTTCCTGGCCTACGGCATCCAGGTGCACTACAAGGAGGACTCGACCAAGGACAACGTGAGTGTGCTGGGCTGCGGCCTGCGCCCGCCACGCATTCCCCCGAGGTCCCTGCCCGAATCCCTGGCGCCCCCGGCCGCTGAGGGACCCCTCAGCCCCTTGCTTCCCCGGCCTGCGGTCTAGCGGCCACGGCTCAGCTCCCCGAGCAGGATGCTTTCCCCCAGACACGTGCTCTGCTTCATGATCGACCCACGCCCAGCAGAGCACTCGCAGCCCCTCCTCTTCCCCAGACGGTTCATCCCCGCATCCTCTCCGGTCCCCCTCCCTGGCCAGGCCCCCTCCCCTCCGCATCCCCCAGCCTACAAACCATCTTCCCGGGTGTTTGCTGGACCTTGCTGGCCCTCACGGAAGCTCAGGGCTCCGGAGTGAGGCCCCCGCCTCGGACTCTTCCTTAACCCCGGCTGTTACCCTTGCAAGCTCATTTTCTGAGGATGAAGAAGATGACGAAGACCTCCTGACGAGCCCTCTGTTTCCCCGCCCCCAGCTGTACCTGGGCATGGTCCTGGCTATTGTGGTCATGATCACCGGCTGCTTCTCCTACTACCAGGAGGCCAAGAGCTCCAAGATCATGGAGTCTTTCAGGAACATGGTGCCTCAGGTAGGACTGGGGTGAGAGGATGGAGTAAGGGAGGTGTAGAATGTGGCCAAACACACGAATTTTAAAGTCCCTGGAAAATTATACCCAACAGTACGTGAGCTGAGTGAGGCTGGTGATGAGGATGAGGGTCACTCAGATTTTACTCTCAGGCCTTAAAAGTACCTGAGAAAGACGCAGCATCACCATGAGTAGCGTGGTCTGCAACGCATGATCTCAATGTGGCGAGCATAATCTGGAGTCCCAAATGAGAACATTCTATTGAAAGGTGGGAGGTACAAAGGAGGTTGGAGAAGCTGGATTCTTCAAATGTCAGTGACCTTGAAGACAAAGCACAGGGGCGCCTGGGTGGCTCGGTCGGTTGAGCATCTAACTCTTGATTTCGGCTCTCAGGTCGTGATCTCCAGGTTGTGAGATTGAGCCCTGCCTTGGGCTCCACGCTGGGGGGGGAGTCTGTTTGCCATTCTCCCTCCCTCCCTCTGCACATCTGCCCTCACCCTGTGCATGCTCTTTCTCTCTAAAAAAAAAAAAAAAAAGACAAACTGCAGCTATGAGAATTGAGAATGTTCCAGACCACAGGAGGCTAAAGGGACACAACAACTAGTATCTAGACACCTGGCTGAGAGCAAATCCTGTGCTGAAGGAGAAAATAGTGTGGCAAAGGACATACTGGGCCCTGACAAAACTGGAAGACAGACGGTCGATGACGGTCTGGTGTCAAAGGAAATCTAGTGAAATCCACAACCACGTTGCGGGTGTTTAACACACTGATTCAGGCGCCCGGGTGGCTCAGCGGGTGAGCACCTGACTTCAGCTCAGGGTATGACCTTGGGGTCCTGGGATCGAGTCCCACATCGGGCTCCCCGCAGGGAGCCTGCTTCTCCCTCTGTCTGGGTCTCTGCCTCTCTCTGTGTGTCTCTCATGAATAAATAAATATTAATCTTAAAAAAAAAACCCATACTGATTCTTGGGATGTCCACACTAAAGTACGCAGGAGAGAAGATCGCGATGTAGGAAACTTACCCTACGATGGTGCCAGCACAGACGTGTTCGCACCCTGTACAGTGACCAAATGACAGAGCTCATGGGGTAAGATGTCAACAGGTGAATCTGGATAAAGGTTATACAGGTATTCGCGGCACAATTTTTATGCTTGCCACTTTTCTGAGAGTTTAGATGGTTTTCTAATAAGAAGTGATGTTTAAGCATCTGGAAGTAAGATGACAGCAGAAAGAGGTTTCTAGGCACAGAGCTGGAAACTGGGAGAGGAACGGGCGCCAGAATTTCCCCACAGCATTGTCATGTTCTGGTGTCACAGCCCAGGATCTTTTCCTGGGTTCAGTCAGGGGACGATGCTTTGGTAAAATGAAGTCAGAGTTTGGAGACCTTTAATTAGCTTTTGCTGCCTAACAAGCCACCCCAAACGTCGTGGCTCGGAACAAGAATCAGCGTTTGCCCCACGTCTGTGGCAGGGCTGTTCTGATCTGGGCTGAGCTGAGGGATGCTGCACGGGCACAGATGACCTCACCCCCGTGTCTGGGGATGACCGAGCCGGCTGTGACAGCCAGGGCCTTTCTCCTTCTGACCTCTCTTCCTCCGGGAGGCTGGCTCAGGCTTGATGGATCCAGAGGCAGGGGGGTTCCCGGGGACAGCAGGGCAAGCCCCCACCTGCAAGTACTTTTTAAGCTTTTTTTTTAAGCTCTACATCATGCTTCTAATGTCTGATGAGCTGGAGCACGGCGTACAGCCAAGCCTCAGTTTGGGGATGCGGAGGCAGACTCCATCTCCTAGGAGAGGGCCGTTGGAGTCGTGCTTCAAGGGACAGGATGGTCAGCATTTACAGTCTGCCACAGAGCCCCTCCAGGGTGGTGTGCCGAGGGACGGCATCGAGAAGGGAGTCAGAAGGAAGGCGATGAGGCACAGGAGCTTACAGGCCAGGAGCGGGTATGGAGGCGCAGAAAACTTCAGCAATGACCCCGCACCATCTTCCCACAGCAAGCTCTGGTGATTCGAGCTGGAGAGAAGATGCAGATCAATGTAGAGGACGTGGTGGTAGGAGACCTCGTGGAGGTGAAGGGGGGAGACAGAATCCCGGCGGACCTCCGGCTCATCTCCACGCAGGGATGTAAGGTGAGGGAGTGAGGGGAGCCCCGGGAGGGGGCCAAGCACGGTCTTAGGTGGCCTCAGGTAGTGAGCCGGACTCGGTTAAGGAAAGCATGCTCTTATTATTCAGAACCTCCAGAAGTGACAAGTGCAAATTTGAGGTTGGAGACAACAGGTGCTTGTGTGTAAATTTGTTTCTCCCCGCGTGCCAATAATGATGATGGTGGTGGCAGACGAAGACGTGTCACTGTCATAAAGGGATCTTTCCTCCCATGCTCACTTGACGACCCATCCTCCTTCCCATCCCAGGTGGACAACTCATCCTTGACTGGAGAGTCAGAGCCCCAGACCCGCTCCCCTGACTTCACCCATGAAAACCCTCTGGAGACCCGCAACATCTGCTTCTTCTCCACCAACTGTGTGGAAGGTGAGCATCACACCATAAATAGCCTCGTTGCAAAAGCAGAGATTAAAATAAAGATTTCAAGAACGACGTATCTTCTCAAGGTAGTTGGGTAGGTAACAGCTGGTGACCAGCCCAGGTCCTCCAGCACTCACGAGCTGTACGACATTTGGTGAAAGGTCAAAGCCACCATTTCCACATTTGCACCACGATGATACCAAGGGTCGCTATCCCGTAGATTTTTATGTGGATTCAATGAGACAATGCGTATACAACACCCAGCACAAAGCCTCACATGTTGGAAGTGCCCTGTGATCGTCACCGCGTATCATTCCAGCCGGTGAATGGACTGTGCTCTCTAGAAGTTGAAAACAGGGATCCCTGGGTGGCGCAGCGGTTTGGCGCCTGCCTTTGGCCCAGGGCGCGATCCTGGAGACCCGGGATCGAATCCCACGTCGGGCTCCCGGTGCATGGAGCCTGCTTCTCCCTCTGCCTGTGTCTCTGCCTCTCTCTATCTCTCTGTGACTATCATAAATAAATAAAAATTAAAAAAAAATAAGTAGAAGTTGAAAACAGCCCAGAAGGGCAGAAAATTATTCAGCCCCACTAGGTCAACCTTCTCCTGAATGAGCCCCAGTTTCTCACTATTCCAGGGAGGTATTGGCATTGGAAAGTTGAGTTTCCCAGGGTGCCACTCACACTTTGGCTTTGCTCCTGGAACCTAAGACACCCTTGAACAGGGAGGCAATTCTGAAAGGTGGTTGCAACGGACTCAGTCTCATGTCAACCTTCCCCCTGAAGGAGGTCAGCAAGACTCTCTGGAACATACGTGAAAGCCATTATTCATGCTTAAGAATAAGTGTTCAGGTATCTAAGAAACAGCTATTTTTTTAATTGAATGCCCCGTATGGGCCAAGTGCTTACAGATGTCTCTGGCCCTCACAACACAACACAGCAGGCATTATCTCTACTTCACATGTGAAGAGCTCAAAGGAATTAAATGCGGTACCCAAGGGCACAAGTAAATAGCAAAGAGGAGACTCAAGGAACCCTTGAGTGCGGGTCTGTCTCCCAAAGCTCGTGCTCTTTCCACAGACCCTTCCCTGGAATAAAGCTTGCCAACGACCTCTCCGGTCATTAAATTGTTTGACAAATATTTTAAAAGACGAGAATAACAATAAAGCTGAAGAAGAATCCATCCAGAAAATAAAATATATATATTGAAACTTAAAAAACATTTTTTTTTTGATTGGGCAGAGAGATGCAGTTAGCAAGCTTCCCTTGAAAGCACTAGATTCTTTTTTTTTCTTTTTTAAGATTTTATTTATTCATGAGAGACATGGAGAGAGAGAGGCAGAGACACAGGCAGAGGGAGAAGCAGGCTCCATGCAGGGAGCCCCACGTGGGACTCGATCCGGGGTCTCCAGGATCACACCCTGGGCTGAAGGCGGCGCTAAACCACTGGGCCACTGGGGCTGCCCCAAGCACTAGATTCCTATTATTAACTTTTAGGGAAAAGTTTTGCTCACATTTGTCCTTCTCAAGTAGGTTTTTTATCACCAACATATATGCTTCAGAGAAGGGGGAGAGTGGGCAGTAGCATCCCATCCGAGAAACAAGGGTCTGGCCGGGATAGAGGCGGCCTTAATAGGAGACCAGAGGGACTCAACATGTGGCCCAGAGGGTGGAGCGAGGTTGAAGGAGCTCTTGACTCTTAAAGCGAGGAATGTCCATGCGCTTTGCAAACGAGGAACATACCTTAACCTTTATTCCTGACCCTCAGCTCCCTACTTTCCGTGGCCCTGACGGGGCAGTGGGTACAGACATCTGTCTTTGGGTTCTCATGCATCTCCATGGGGTCTGAGCTGTCTCCCTGGAGATGTGCAGGACAACGGAGGTGTCTGTCTGGCCAGGGGTATGAGAGCCTTGCCCTTGGGCTTAACTTCCCCAGGTTGACATCAACCCATCCTACGTCTAGATACTAGATCCTGCCTCTCTGCGCATGGGGTAACCCATGAAGGAGTAAAAATGAAGAACTAGACCAAACCTTGACACAAAGTAGTTACAGGTTCCATGCCTGCCCCAAACACCAAACGCTCTCAGCACCTCTCAGCAAGTGTAGCGTTCTCAACAAGACCCGGCAAAGGCCTCGGCCCTTCCAGTGGCAGCCAGAGTGGAGCGCGTGTGCAAAGGGCCTCGTGCCCGAGCCACTCTTCCCTGGAACACCAGCCTCCCGTGGCCATCCAGGTGGGACCCTGCTCCCAGGCACACTCAGATGGAGGCCACCCCAGAGATGAGCGGCCTCCTGCACCACAGTGTCTGTGGGAGCTGTCGGGGTAGAGCCACCCCCACTGAGCCCCACGTGTGACTCTGAATCATCCCTCTTTAAGACCCTGAACTACTATAAACGAAGAAAAGAAAGACACCGACAGTCGTGCACCTTCTGTGTGCCCAATCCAGTTCTGGGCTCCGTGACGGGCGCGCACCCCTCGCACCTCCTAGATGCTTTCACCCCCCTTTTAAAGCTGAGGAAGCCCGAGTGTCGGTGTAAGGAGCTAGCCCTGGGCACATGCTGCCCCGGTGGAAAGTTGAACTTGCGGCTGGAGTCCCCAGATTCTAAACTAAGTGCTACTTCTAGAACAGGTTGCTTTGCAGGGTGATTCTGACCGTGACTTGGAAGGGTAGCAACTCCCGCCATCACGGTGAAGCGGGAAACCTGTTTTGAGCCAAGAACCTAGTCTGGGCCCTCGGCCATCACCTCAAGCCCCGTGAGTGAGTGAGCGGCCTCGGAGGCACAGAGGCCACCCCCCCCACCCCAGGCCGCGCAGGCCCGAGCCCATGTTATGGCCTCTGCTCCCCGGCAGGGGTCAGGCTGGCTCCAGCGCCGAGCGGGGAGGGGCTCGGCCTCGCCACCACCCATCCACGGGGTAACTCTCAGTGGTAAGGGTGACGGGGCACTCTGCTACTCGCAGGGGAGGCGCAGCTGCACCCCAGCTCTACCCGCCCCTCCCGCCCCAGGTGTGGCAACTGCCAGCCCTCCAGATGTTGCCCTGTGTCTCCTGGGGACGGACTGCCACCAGCTGAGGACCACTGGTTTGGGGGATGAGCAGATGCTGGAAGGGAGGACTCTAGAAGGGCACCCCTATTCCTGGGGCTCTAGAAACTCCGGCTGCTGAGGGCGGAGAAGGACACATACAGGCCATCGAGCTTCTCGACAGGCAAGGCGACGAGTCCACGACATTGGACAACTATGAACTCTCTGCAGAGGTGTTTCGGGCGAGAACTTTACTTGTATAAAGTAAACACGCGAGGGCAGCCCGGGTGGCTCGGAGGTTCAGCACCTGCCTTGGGCCCAGGGCGTGATGCTGGAGACCCGGGATCGAGTCCCGCGTCGGGCTCCCTGCATGGAGCCTGCTTCTCCCTCTGCCTGTGTCTCTGCCTCTCTCTCTCTCATGAATAAATAAATAAAATCTTAAAAAAAAAAAAAAACCTGAACACGCGGAGCATAGAATACAAGAGCCTCCCGGAGGGCCTCGAGTGTCCACCTTGCTGTTGAGCACAGAGGGTTCTCCTTGTGGGCGCCCAGGCCGGCAGCGCCCCCACCTCAGACCTCCCCGTTGCTCTGCAGGAACAGCCCGGGGCATCGTGATCGCCACGGGAGACTCCACGGTGATGGGCCGCATTGCCACCCTGACGTCCGGCCTGGTGGTCGGCAAGACCCCCATCGCGGCTGAGATCGAGCACTTCATCCAGCTGATCACGGGGGTGGCCGTCTTCCTGGGGGTCTCCTTCTTCGTGCTCTCGCTCATCCTGGGCTACGGCTGGCTGGAGGCTGTCATCTTCCTCATCGGCATCATCGTGGCCAACGTGCCCGAGGGGCTGCTGGCCACCGTCACTGTGAGTGGCCAAGGGGGAGGGCGGCCTCTGGGCAGACACCCGCCCCAGGGGGTGAGACCGTTAGTCTCTCTCTGGCTGTTGAACCCAGTGCAGAGGACTCCTGACATGTGTGCCTCAGCTCCCAAAACCTCCTGGCTTCCTCCCCCCATGTTTTCTGGTGCCTTCTCTTTCTTCCCCGTGGGTAGTGATGCAGGAAGCGTTAGATTCTTCATGGCCGGCAGTGAGTTCCGGTCCTGGCTGCACCGGCCGGGGAACTTGGCCAAATCACTGAACATCTCCAGATTAACTCAGAATTATAGCATCTTGTTGGGAAGGACTTCAAAGCCCATAGAAATTCAACCTTTTGACCAATGCTGAATATCTCGTGCACAATCCACAGGAGGAGATGATTATTTCTAGTCCTGGGAAGTCCGCCCCTTTGGTCTCCGCTCATGTCACCGCTGGGTTGCTCTAGCTAGATCTCATTGTGTTGAGCAGAAATATGATTTCCTGTTTGGTCCTAGTTTTCCCATCTGAAGAAACACAAAACAAGTCATTTCTCTCTCTCCTACAAACTATGCTTTTGTGTGACCCTCACACTCTCTGGTGGGAGGTGAAATCATCTTTTTCCCCCAGTTTTTTACATAACATGGTCATCCCTGGCTTATTGGTCACCTATGTTGGGATATGCTCTAGTTTATCAATATTCTTCTTAAAATAGAAACAAGAATAATACTCAGGGTGTGGTTGGTTAGCACAGAAACCTCAGGACTGGTGTTAATATGTAAATAAATCATAACCCCGTGATCAGGCTTCTGTATTCATATAACCCTCGCCTGGGCAGCCCGGGGGGCTCAGTTTAGCGCTGCCTTCAGCCCAGGGCCTGATCCTGAAGTCCCAGGATCGAGTCCCACGTCAGGCTCCCTGCATGGAGCCTGCTTCTCCCTCTGCCTGTGTCTCTGCCTCTCTCTCTCTCTCTGTGTCTCTAATGAATAAATAAATAAAATCTTGAAAAAAAATATATAACCCTCACCTAAGAACGTACTAGTTTTTAAAACAACCCCGCCACCCAGCTGACTTTCATTGAACTCCTGGTCCACATAATGAACGTCAACAAAAATTTCCCGGTTTAAACAACTTCTCAAGTCCTTTCCAGTGTTGCAATATTCTTTCTCAATTTCAAGATTCTCCCCCTTTTTCTTCTTCTTTTTTTTTTTTCTTTCTAACCATTGGTACAAGTCCCTTTACGCCACAGTGGAAGGTTAGCTACTGACCTGGTCCCCGGGAAGGCTGGACTTGAGAAGGGTGGCTTGAACTTGACTGGAACAGGGCTGCTGAACAGAAGAGACGAAAAGGGTCCTGGGGGAGCAGAACATTCTGGGGAAGAAGGTCATCCTCTATGGTCCCTGGTAAAGGAAGACATTCTTTTTCCAAAGCTCAGCGGTAAAGCACAAACATGATCCCTTCCCGACTTCCTTTGCCATGGCCGCAGATGGAATTGCTAAAGACGAGGTGGGAGCAAAAGGGAAATACCCAGAAAATGTCAATAGCAGGAGAAACCATCGGATTTCCAGAACGCCAAGTGGTGGGAGCACTGCCCTGGCCGTCTCCGGTAATTCTCGATGTCTTCATGGCCTTAGGTGTGTCTGACCCTGACGGCCAAGCGCATGTCGCGCAAGAACTGTCTGGTGAAGAACCTGGAGGCAGTGGAGACACTGGGATCCACGTCCACCATCTGCTCCGACAAGACGGGCACCCTCACCCAGAACCGCATGACCGTCGCCCACATGTGGTTCGACAAGACCATATACGAGGCCGACACCAGCGAAGAGCACACGGGTGAGCAGCGGCCCGGACGGGCCCCGCGGTGGGGATGGCTGGTGCGGGGCTGAGGGACTGACGGGACGGCTGGGCCCTGGCTGCAGGGAGTGGGGGGACAGGGCAGGGTGCAGGTAAGTCCCTGCTCTAAACCCCCCACCACCACCCTCCCTCACTCACGAGTCTCTTCTTCCTCCCCAGGGAAGACGTTTGCCAAGGGCTCCACTACCTGGTTCATCCTGGCCCGAATCGCTGCCCTCTGCAACCGAGCTGACTTTAAGCCTAACCAGGAGACCCTTCCCATTGCCAAGGTATCAGTCCTGGGGGGGACCCCGGGGTGTCCAGGGCAACCCCGCCCTCTTCCCAGAGATCCCTATCCTGGCGCTCAGTGATCGCCGCCAGGACCTCCCTGTTGCACCCCTGTCCTGGGCCGCACCCCTCGGGCTCACCTGGGGCTCCCCTTGCCAACCCCGTCCCGGCAGCGGGCAACAACAGGGGATGCTTCCGAGTCTGCCCTCCTCAAGTTCATCGAGCAGTCGTACAGTTCTGTCAAGGAGATGAGAGAGCAGAACCCCAAGGTGGCAGAGATTCCCTTTAATTCCACCAACAAGTACCAGGTACAGAACCCACGGGGGTGGGATGGTGGCGGGGGACGGGGAGGGGCTCAGCATTTGGGGAAACGGGAGCTTTGCCTTCACCTTTGCCTTCACCGTCCCCTCAGCACAACGGAATAGAGACCGTGGGTAACCAGCACCCCACGGCGGGGTGGGGGGGAGGAGGCTCAGCTCAAGGGAAAGTGCCCGGCAGGTAAAGGGAGGCGGGGCGTTCGGGCCTAAGCGGAGCAGAGAGGGCGCGCGGGGGGTGTCGCGTGGGTAGCAAGGGCTGCTCGGGGACAGCCGCGGGGGCTCCTGTGAGGTTGGCCATGCAGGTGAGGCTGGGTTTGCAAGGCCCTGCCCGTTGGCGCCTCGCTTCACTCCACGCTGTGATCCTAGCAGCTGCCAGCAGGTAGGTGATGGGGCGATGGCCCTCAGACAGCACGTGTGAGCTCTTTCGTCTCCCGGCTTTTGCCCGCCGCCCAGGGAGGAGTGATGGAGGGAGACGTGCAGGCTGAGGGACATCGGTGGGGCACTAACCCCGAATGCACCAGGCAGACGGGAAGGCCAGTGGGACCCTCCCACGTGAAGAGGGGGTCGTGGTGGAAGCAGGGGCTGGGCGGCGCCACCAGGAAGGTTGGGCTCCTACGGGACAGTCATGGTTTGCTCAGAGGAGCGGAATTCTCATGTGCTACCACAGGGGCCAGACGCTCAGGTGCGGCCGAGACAGGAGAAAGGAGCCCCCCCCAAAAAAAGTCAGTTTTGTTTTCCTGTCTTAAAAAACACATAACCGTGCTCGCTTTGGCAGCGCAGGTACTAACGGGCGAACAACACAGAGGGGCAGCAGGGTCTGCGGACGGGCTAACGCACCTGGAGTCATAGGTGAAAGTTGCTAAGACAGTAGGTCCCCCCGCCCCGATTTTCCTCATGACGGAAAGGAAATCATAGCTTAAAAAAATAGCAATAACATAACAAAAGTTACATACGGGGTTTTGAGTATTTAAAACCCACTTGCCTGTGTCCTCACACTGCACACGGAGCCAGTAAGGGTTAAAGGAATAGATCCAGAGTCCTCCTGTCTCCGCCGGCTCCCAGCCGGTGTAATAAGATAGGTCTCCCGAGCCCGAACTGCAAACGTACGTCTACTTTTCTCCCGACGTTCGGTGGCCTCACAGCCCAGACAAGAATTCTGTGCATGGCGGGGCCGGATCAAAGCCGGTGCCTGCAAAGAGGTAGATATTTCTTCCCCCACGTGATTTGAAATAAAAGCAAAACGTAATCTCTGCCGTTTGTTGGGGTGTCCAACAAAATAGCCACTTTCCCCCCCCCAAAAAATAGCCACTTTCCCCCAAAGGACTAGGTTAATTAGTGGATCTTCTGAGCTACCAGGCAGCATGTGCGGAGGGCACGGTCTTCCTCTGCGGCACCCGCCCCGCGTGCGCTCAGCCTCACGGGGGGCTCCAGGGGCAGCGGGAGCCCTGGGCTCTGCGAGGCCGCCCCCCCCCCGCCCCCCGACACCTCTTCCTTGCTCTCAGGTTGAAATGAAAGGAGGGTCCTCTGTTCTGATATTTCCAGCTTTCTCCCACCTTTTATCCGTAATTTCTAACAAGATGTGAGTTTTTCGAGACCAAGTTACCCCGCATGTGTAGGCCCTGCTGTCCCCCCCCAATCATCTGCAGTAAGCACTCGGGAGATCAAGCTTTTTAAAAAACCTCGTAGAGCTTTCTGTTGAAACAAGTCGCAGTTCTCCCTCTTACCGGCTCAAGCGTGTTTTGAATGTAGCTGAAAGTCACAGGAAACACTTGAAAGTCTCCAGTGGGACGGTCTTAAGAGCATTTTACGCACAGGCTCCCCCCGCCACACCTTGCTGGTCCCCTGGGCGGTGTGGTCGCCTCTGCACCTGCTCCCCTCGAGGCGCAGGTTCTGGGCCGGAACAGGCTACATACGGGAGAGGGGCCTCCTGGTGCGGAAGGGGAGCTGCAGCGTAGTCCCTGCTCACAGAGCACAGCACCCTCTCCCCTCCGGGTCTGTGGTCCCCTCACGTTCACTCGTGAATGTGGCCTTCCTGCCCACCCCGACCCCGACCCCGACCCCACGCAGCCACTAGCCCCTGGGACTTCCACGCCGTCGGGAGAGTTGCAAACGGACAACCACGACTAACCTATTCCTGGACTCTGCTTCGTGGTTGTCCAGGCACTTTTTTAACAATGATCTGACCCTCAAACAGCAGGACGCGAACTGCGTGGATCCACTTGAAACGCCGACGTTTCTCTGTAAACGCAGCTCGGTCCTGTCTGTGGATTTTCTCTCCCCTGTGATTCTCTTCACGTTTTCCTTTCCCTGGCTCACTTTCCTGCAAGCATACAGCCTGGGAGACAAAGGACACACAGCATAGGTGTTAACTGACTGTTCGTGTTACTGGTAAGGGTCACGGCAGGCTGAATTTGTAGTTAGGTTTGGGGCGGATTTTTGACTGTGTCGTGTCTCACAAAAACCCAGTGAAGTCAGCACCACAGGCTCTTTTGCACCGTATCAGAGGAGCTGAGGTTTTGAGAGGTTACACGGGTTGGCCTGAGGTCATGGAGCATTTCCGCTGGCCCCGGGACGCAGGCCTGTGGACTACCGTCCCCTTCCCTATCCACTCGGCTGCCTCTGCCCGGCTCACGCTTCTGCTTTCCAGGCAGAGAGGAAGCAGAGAAAGCCAAGCCCTGCTTGTGCCTCAGGGGAAAGCAGAGATGTGGGTGCAAATAATGCATGGGGGGGTGGCTAGGATCCCTGGACGGGAGGAGTGGAGGGCTCGAGCCTGAGTCAGATCTGACTGGAGGGAGGGGGCTGTGTTGGGGTCGTGGGACAAAGCAAGTGCGGGGCGGGGGGGGGGGGACAGGTTGTTTATTGTTTTACCCTCAAAAACCTTTCTCCTGGGACGCCCGGGTGGCTCAGCGGTTGGGCGTCTGCCTTTGGCCCAGGGCATGACCTCAGGGACCCAGGGTCGAGTCGAGTCCCGCGTCAGGCTCCCTGCGTGGAACCTGCTTCTCCCTCTACCTGGGTCTCTGCCTCTCTCTCTCTCTGTGTGTGTCTTTCATGAATAAATAAATAAAATCATTAAAAAAAAACCTTTCCCCTGCTTTCCTACCCCAACCCTCGCTTGCTCCCTCCTCCTGCTGCTGCTGCGAGGACTCCTCCTCTCTCCTCCCCAGATGTCCATCCACCTGCAGGAGGACGGCTCCCAGGCCCACGTCCTGATGATGAAGGGCGCCCCTGAGAGGATCTTAGAGTTTTGCTCCACGTACCTCCTGAAGGGAAAGGAGTACCCCATGGACGACGAGATGAAGAAGAACTTCCAGAATGCCTACCTGGAGCTGGGAGGTCTCGGGGAGCGCGTGCTAGGTGAGGGGCTGCGGACGTAACCTGGAAAGAACGACATCCAAATGGTCATTTGCAGGCTGAGATGTTGGAGATGTTGGGGTGAGCAGGGCTGGGACGCAGGCCCCTGAGTGACGACTGGTCCCTCTGTCTCTCCCCAGGGTTCTGCTTCTTGAACCTGCCTAGCACTTTCTCCAAGGGATTCCGGTTTAATACGGATGAAATCAATTTTCCCATGGAGAACCTTTGTTTTGTGGGGCTCATATCGATGATTGACCCTCCCCGGGCTGCCGTGCCTGACGCTGTGGGCAAGTGTCGTAGTGCGGGGATCAAGGTAAACCCCCGACCGTCCCAGGAGCCCCTGGCCTGTCGCACCTTGGAGCAGCGGCAGACAGCCTTGTGTAGAGTAGCTTCCCAGTAACCTTGGTTGAATTGAATTGATTTGTTTCCTTGAGCTGATGATTTTTAGTCTTCAGGGAGAACCTAATAGGAAATCCTAAGTTTCTTCTGTAGTTAGAGCCTCGTCGTGTAGGGAGCTTTAAAAATCTGATGACTGGGAGGCACCCGGCTGGCTCAGTCGGTGGAGCACAGGAGACCCTTGACCTCAGGGCTGTGAGTTCACGCCCCACCCTGGGTACACAGATTACTTAAACAAACAAACTTAAGGAAAATCTGATGCTTAGGCCACACCCCCAAGTCCATTAACTTGGAAGCTCCAGGGTGGGGGTGCAGGCATCTACACTCTTAAAACCTTAAGTCTCAGAGATTTCAGTAGGCAGGTAAGTTTGAGAACCAGCTCCAAGGATGTGCACAGGACTCATCTAGGGGTCTTGCTGGAATGCAAATCTTGATTCAGCAGGTGCAAGACACCCTGAGTCTGTGCATTTGTAACAAACTCCCCGGTGACGCGTTGCCGCTGGTCTGCAGACCACTGCCGGAGTAGCAAGGTGCTAGAAGAGGTCAGGTCAATGTGCTGCCGGGAGGGTTCTGGGGCTGGTGTGGATGACGGGGTGGGGGGAGACTGCGCTGCTGAGAGCCGGGCCCTCCGCACCTGACTCAGGGTGAAGAGCTATGCCAGCAGGTGCGTGTAAAGCAGAAACTAAGATGGGTTGGTCTGAGAGTGAAGCTCCCAGGCCCGGCGTGAGGTGGGGCTCAACTTCTTGGGGGGCTTCATGCAAGGATTCCTCTAGTTCTGACATGGTCCGAACCCCGCTTCCAGGTCAGATGCTGGGCTCACCCACATCCTCACAGATCAGGGGTCAACACCTTTCCTGCTCATACCTGATAGTCTGGATCCCAGGCTTGGGGGAGAGCAGGTTCGAGGCCGGGCTGGGGGCGGCGCTGGAGGTATTTAGGGGGAAGGGGATGGGAACAGTCAGCGCAGGCTTTCTCTTAGACCTTGACTGTCGGCAGGCTGTTCGTCTGGGGGCAGCTGGGCCGTGCCAAGTTCAATGATGGGCCACTAGAGTGACAACCCAGGCACGGACGTAGGAACTATTCCAAGTGAGCTCCCTATGTGCCACATGCTGTCCAAGCAGCAGCGTCATTGCAGCACGTCTGCGTAGGTAGCCCACGTCGGACCTCCCCGGCTCCCTCATGGTGGGCAGAGCTGGAGAAGGGCCCATTCGAGATTTCTGAGCTTCGAGGTGGCCGTTGGATAGGGAATCACTCTGTGGATGTGAAACGTGACTCGTCTGGGGAGTCGTGGGTCCCTTAGGGCCCGAAGGAGTTACGATTGCACCTGCAGGCAGGGAGGCCCGAACGAGGTGGGAGGGGTGAGTCAGCCTGGGCGTCATCTCAGCCCGAGGCAGGCGAGCCTGAGGCCTTGGGGCGGCGCTCTGGGCACCCACTTCCAGCTCTTGCTATAATCTCACACTTCCTCGGGGCCCTAAGCTCACAGGACTTTGGCAGACGTGGTAAGAAATTCTGAGTCGGCCCCTTTTCGCTGTACGGAAGCGTAAGACACATGCAGGGCGCTGTCCTTCGGGGAGGACAAAGGTCGTGGACAGTCGGTGGGTTGTCACATGGGGTAGAGCCCTCCAGGGCCACTTCCAGAACGGCAATGATGCAGAGCTGCTAAAAGGGGTCGGAGGGACCCAGGGTCACAGGGCAGCAAAGTTCTTACAAGGAGATGACGGCAGGGCTGGTACTTCCCAGGGAGAGCCATGTGCTTGGCCCTTGAGGGAAAAAAAAAAAGGGAACTAAAAATAGATAAATAGAAGCATCCAATTTTATTTGCCACTGGCAGAGGCTCTGGACGCCGTGAAGGTGTCTGGGCCTCACCGTGAACCTGGCCCCTCCAAGAACTGCAGTCAGGCACCTACAGCGGACTCAGGCTCTCGGACGGGACGGATTCAGGGACCGAAGGGACAAGGGAACAAGGGGGCGACTCGCAAAACCCCATGGGGACTTCGGAGATGCCATCAGCACCCGCAAGTTGGACAGGACATTGCTTCAGTCCCGAGACACGTCTCCGTGACAGGGAGCCGCCCCTGCAGGACTGCGCTCCTGCTGCACCTGCTGCACCTGCGCTACTGCGGAGCCCCGCGAGCCCGCGCCCTGGGAACTCGCTCTTGGGGGACCGACTTTGCCTTTCTGTCCGTCCAGCCCGGCGCGGGCATGGGGAAGGCTGCGGGACAGCCCCCCCCCGAGCCGCCGGGCCGGGCCGGTGCCGGGCTGGGTCAGGCCCACGGTGCACCTGCCCAATGGGTCCCAGGTGGCCACACACGAGCCCCCGGGAGCGGCCCCTGTTGCAGAGCACGGGCCCGTGGGGGACAGACCAGCCCTCCCCGTGCGGTGAAGAGAAAAGGAGCAGACTGCTAGGACAGCACTGCGCTCGCAGCTGACCGTCGGGGAGACAGGGACGGGGAGGGCTGGGACCAGGCACCTGCAAAGGGCTGCAGCCCAGGGGAGGCCACAGTGAGCGAGAGGCAGGGGGAGGTCCAAGCACACCCGGGCCCAGTGCGTGTTTGCCAGACGTCCCTTTGCTGCCACGTGTTCTACGTGTAGGTGTTTGTCTTTTGAGCTTAAAGATGCAGAATAGCTTCTGGAGCCATTCTGTGAAATTATGAATATAGTAATGAACTGCCCAGAGCCCCAATTTGTTTCTGGGGAACCTAGAACCCGAACTGTCCTGTGTT
The DNA here is from genome assembly GCF_018345385.1 of Vulpes lagopus. Taxonomy (NCBI): domain Eukaryota; kingdom Metazoa; phylum Chordata; class Mammalia; order Carnivora; family Canidae; genus Vulpes; species Vulpes lagopus. The sequence continues at coordinate 27,209,553 of NC_054834.1, forward strand.
ATGGTCTGGGGGTCCTGACCCAGTCCCCGGGGGTTAAGCCACCTTAGTGCACATTCTTGGGAATGAGCTGCAACTAGGCCCCGGGGAATGAATAGGGATCCATTAGGCCCTTAGGTCATGGGGACAAAGACGATTCTGCGCCCCTTCCCTCCCCTCCTGACCCAGGTGATCATGGTGACTGGGGACCACCCCATCACAGCCAAGGCCATCGCCAAAGGGGTGGGCATCATATCCGAAGGCACCGAGACCTCAGAGGACGTGGCAGCTCGGTTGCAGGTCCCTGTCAGCCAGACCAACCCCAGGTGGGGCCCCTGGAGAGCCTGGATCCACTGTTTGCCCTCCACCCTCGGCCACCCCACTCCGACCCCACTCACCACCCTGCCTGGAAGCCCCTGCAGCCGGGAGGAGGCTGGGGTTCACTCACTGCAAAGTAAAGCTTAGTAGGAGAACGACCACATGACTCTGGCCGTGGGTTCTCAGAGGAAGCAGGAGGAAGGAGGACCCCGCAGAGCAGGGGAGGGGCGGGTGGGAAGCGGGGCGTCCGTCTGTCCATCCGGGGACAGCAGGTGGCTGCGGAAAAGGAAGGGGCCGGGCAGAAAGCAGACTGTAGCTGTAGCACAGGCTGCACAGGGGCGCCAGGGCATCACGGGCTCCTGCCGCGGCCCCTGACAAGTCTCCCTCAGGGAAGCCAAGGCCATCGTGGTGCACGGCTCGGACCTGAAGGACATGACGTCGGAGCAGCTGGACGAGATCCTCAAGAACCACACGGAGATCGTGTTCGCGCGGACGTCCCCGCAGCAGAAGCTCATCATCGTGGAGGGCTGCCAGAGGCAGGTGAGCGGGCGCCGCACGGGGCCCGGCCAGCCCAGACCTCCTCTGGCTGGGGGAGTCTCCAAAGCGCCGCCTGCCTGGCCTCTGAGAGGGGCGCCAGTCTGGGGCCCCCCGAGAGTTGTAATGTCCCGGGAGGAGCAGGAGAGGGAAGGGCCAGGCACAAGGGCTTTCAGAAGCAAGGGATGATGGGATCCGAGTGACCCCGGGGCTGGTCTCGATGTGAAACAGTGATGACCTGGCTCCTCCCAGGGGGCCGTGGTGGCCGTGACCGGGGATGGCGTGAACGACTCCCCCGCGCTCAAGAAGGCCGACATCGGCATCGCCATGGGTATCTCGGGCTCCGACGTGTCCAAGCAGGCCGCCGACATGATCCTGCTGGACGACAACTTTGCATCCATCGTCACGGGCGTGGAGGAGGGTGAGGGGCAGGGCGCCCGTCGACTCGGGTGACCCCAGGCGGGCGGGAGCTGGTGGGCATCGCTGTCACTCCCCTTGCCTGGCATCCAAGCTCCACGACCCTGCACGGGCTGGGAAGCGTCCACATAAGGCAAAATTCCATAAATTCCATAAATCCCCTTGGCCGTCCTGAGAACATCACCCCTGGGAGCCCTTCTGGATGAGGTGGGAAGAAAGCGCGGGTGCGACAAGGAGACCAGGGTGTGGTCTAGCATAGGGTGCTCTGTCCTCGCACGCGCACCCCGGGGAGTCTGCAGCAGGTTCCAGGATGTGGCCCCTCCCTGGGACTGCTCCATACGCCACAGTCTTGGGGTCCCTAGGAACCCCTCGCCTGAGTGATGCTGATACGGTGAGATCAGCTGGAGCGTGACCCCAGAACTGACCGCATGAGCCTCACCACCGGCCCTCTGTCCCAGAGAAATCTGAAGACCAGGCCCCCGGGCAAGCGGGGGAGCCCTAGAGTCTGTTCCCCGGGGTTCCCTGCCTTCTGCCTGCGGCCAGCTCACTGAAACCCAGGACGACCCATATAATAGTAATAGTCACGCTGTGGAACTAGGCCTAGCATGATCCTGATGCCATGCTCACTATCCGGTCTCCATTCAATACATTTTCCAGAGCACCGTGCACCAGGCTCTATTCTAGATACTGGGGAGCAAGGGCGGGGAATAAAAAGACACAAATCCCAACCCTCATGTTCCTTCATTTCTAGGGGAGCAAGACAGTCAAGTGCATAGTAGCTTACGGGGAGATGAGCGCCATGGGGCTGGGGTCAGGGACTTGCGAGGCAGGAGGAATGAGTCTCTGGGAGGTGAGAGGGGCCCAAGGTCACAAGCTATTCGTGGTAGAAAATGGAACTGGGAGCCAAGTCCAGGCTGTCTCAGCCTCAGCCTGAAGCTTCTCCGGCCTTGGTGTCGGCGTTCCCAGACACCTTTCAGCCTCGGCCAGGCCCAAGCATGTGGCATCCTCAGGGATCAGGGGCCGTTACCCCCACTGCATCTGACCACGGGGGGCTCGCTGATAAAGCACGGCCGAGGGTCATGTAGCTCAGGAGGAAAGCGGGTCTAGGACCTCCGGACCCTGCTCTGTAGTGATCTCTGCCCAGGAGCTGCTGTGCGGGCGGGGTCCTCTCTGCGCTTCTCACAGGAGGGTGGCCGTCCTCCCCCAGGCCGCCTCATCTTTGACAACCTCAAGAAATCCATCGCGTACACCCTGACCAGCAACATCCCCGAGATCACCCCCTTCCTGCTGTTCATCATCCTCAGTATCCCCCTGCCTCTGGGCACCATAACCATCCTCTGCATCGACCTGGGCACAGACATGGTGAGGCCCTAACCGAGACGTGGCTGACGGAGCTCCTGCGAGGGGGACCAGGGCGCAGGGTGAGGGACAGGGCTCGCTCGAGGGACCCCTGTGTTTCCCTCTGAGCTTTGTCTCCCTTGTCTTGCTTTCCACCCTCCAGGTCCCAGCCATCTCCTTGGCTTACGAGTCAGCTGAGAGTGACATCATGAAAAGGGCCCCACGGAATCCCAAGATCGACAACCTGGTGAACAACCGCCTCATCGGCATGGCCTACGGACAGATCGGTGCGGCCCAGGCCGTGGGGCTGGGGCGGGGAGCAGCTGCACCTGCCCGGCCGCCGCAGGCAGCTCCACTTGCAAGTCAGGGGGATATTTTCGTGACAACAAACCGTGTGCTGCCACCACCTCCCTCCGGCACGCAGGGAGCCACCTGTGCGTCATCTGCCCTTAGGAGTCCAGCTGGGAAGGAGCAAACATATATGAACTGATAGCGTCTCTCCAAGGGCCCAGGAGTGAGCGTGCACGGGCCATGCGAGGGCAGAACAGGGCAGGAGGCTCCCGAGCCAGCGGGGCAGTCAGGGCGGCCGAGGGGAGGGAACAGGGCTGGCGCTGGTACGGGGAAGATCGCAGATGCACGGTCAGCTGAGCAGGCTCGAGGAGGGGGAGCCCATGTGCTGCCCCCAGAAGACTGAGCAGTCTGGGGGGGCCCCTGCTCCCGAGCAAGGAGCTGTAGAGAATGAGGCTGTGGATGCAGGTAGCATTTGTGCTGGACCAGCCTTGAAAGGCATTCGCCAGCCGTTGGAAGTCTTGGCTCCTGAGTTGCCACTGTAGTGTTTTGGGGAGCAGGAGGGGGATGGACGCAGAAGAGACTGAGGGCAGGGGAGACACCCCAATATCTAGAGGAGGAGAGAAACAGATTTAGGAGCCAGACCTACGTCTGGATCCCAAGGTCACCACTTCCTACCTGTGTGATGCTGAATGAGGACTGAATGCTGTTTGGGCTTCAGTGTCCCCACTTATGAAGGGTAAATAGTAGCTCGCAGTCGTGGTGACATCCACGGGGACCTGCTCAGCTCAGCGGTCGGTAGGCAAGCGCTGGCAAACGCTTGGTGGATGGAGCTGTCGCCTGGGGAGGGGGGCAGGGGGGACAGGCCAGCAAGACGCAGAGGGGGAGGCGCCAGGGGAGGACAGGACCTGATGAGGGTCCGCGTGTGACGGGAAGTGGACACAGAGGAGCCCAGCGCTAGCTCAGGAGGAGGTGGGAATCAATTCCCTCTGAGGTCCTTTCAGTTTTAAGAGTATGTGACCCAAAGGTGATCCTGGGTCAGAGCCCCGAAACAAATGTCGGGGCTTGGAGACGAGTCCTGCGGAGGTGAAGGGGTCGGGTCGCTGATGCAGGCTCCTGCACACCGGAACCCGGCCGCCACCCCTGCCCCAGTCTGCCTCTCGAGGTCCTTCCCTGAACCAGGTTCCTCGGCCCGTGGCTGTCATTCACAGGCATGATCCAGGCCCTGGCTGGATTCTTCACCTACTTTGTGATCCTGGCCGAGAATGGTTTCAAGCCTATTGACCTCCTGGGCATCCGCCTCAACTGGGAGGACCGCTTCTTCAATGACCTGGAGGACAGCTACGGACAGCAGTGGGTGAGCGAAGGGGTGGCGGCCCACACGGGACCGGGAGGGGTGAGGACGGGACAGGGAAGAGTGGGGGACACAGGCAGCACACAGAGGTGATGCCTCAGGTCCAGTCCTACGGGACCTCGCTCTCCGGTCACATCGGCAAATGCTCCTCAAATGAGCACTTTTTGGACGCGGACTTCATTTCTGTCCGTTGCCAGTCCTTACCTTGCTGGGTCTCTCAGCCTCCTTGCACCGGGAGGTCTTCATCATCATGCCAACGTTCAGGGGCTGGTTTCTGTGTTTCCAGGTTCTGGAAATATCATTGCCCCTGAAAGACCCGTTGCTGGGTCTTCTCTCTGTGTTTCGCTCCGTCCCTCCCTCCAGGGGAGTCCAAATTATAGGACTTCAAGTCTGAAAAGCATGTGCTTTGTACAACCGCCCTCCCTCGCCTTTCCAAACGTGTTAGGCCCGGCGGGCACCTCTCTGTAGTACTCTTTCCTAAGACCCTAGATGAGTGAGGCTCAAACTGCAGCCCTCGAGCCAACAGGACGTGTTCAAGAGTGTTAGTAGGTAGGCGTTTATCCCCCTACCTGTGAACGTGCCTGTCCCAGTTCCCAAAACCGCGGGGGACGTGACACCGATTATTGCTAGAGTCGTAGGACCACAGAGGATGCAAAGTCTATAGAGGACACATAGTTTGTCATCATCATTCTTTAAATGAGGAAACTGAGTCTGGAAAGACTTTACAACTTGCACCGAATCCCAGGAGGGCCTCTGCACTGGTTCTTGCCCGGCCCCTTCCTCCTGCACCGTGATGCCTCCAAACCAAGCTGATGGCAGGTTTCTCAGAAGAATGTTGGAATCCAGGTTGTTGGAAAGGGGCCCCCTATACACACCTGGCTTCCCCTCGCTGAGCCCCACGAGGCCATCAGAGGTCAGTGTTCCCAGCCACCAAGGTTGCTCCACGGTCCAATGATGCCCAAAGTCATCACACCGTCCGCGTCTCCTCCATCCTCTGCTCCAGCCTTTGTTAGTTTTATACCTTGAGGCCATCTCTCTGCTGCCAAGAGGAAGCTTACCGTATACTCATTTACAATTAATTAAAGGTAATTAAAATTAATTTGAAGTCACACCAGATTGCATCAAAGACATCTTGAGGTCTCGCAGAACGGGCTGGTAACAGCCGCCCCGAGGAGTAAACTTCGTCAGGCAGGTCGCTGCCTCTTCCAGGTGATCTCGTACGGACCACCCCCCCGCACCCCGCTGCCCCCAGGAAGGACTCTGCAGGCTGCTGCGAGCCAGGAGAGCTCCTTACCTTCTAAACACCTCTCGCCCTTCATTCCACTGATCGCCACTCATTCATTCGCGAAGCATCTCCTACGTGCCAGACACTGTCCTGGCCCTGCGCGCGCCGTAACAACACGCACGGTCCACCTGCTGCTCCTGTGGAGCTTACATCCTCCCGGGGCAGGGGGCGGGAGGTGGGCGGATGACAAGCAAATCCCTAACACACTGGGTCGATGGGACTGAGGTCCGAGTGGAGTCCGGGAAGGCTGGGAATTGAGACACCGGAGTGGGCGAGAAGGAGACAGCGAAGTGGTGGTGAGGGAGAGGGAGCTGCTCGAAGCGGGAATCCCAGGGCAACAGCCGGACCGGGGCGACCGCGGGCGCAAGCAGCCCTGGCAGGGCCTGGAGGGCCGCACGGCTGGGGAGGGAGGCCGAGGCATGCACAGCCGAGCACCCACGTGAGCGTTTGCATCCCCAGCATTCAGGCAGGAGCAGGGCTGTGTGGGGCCCAAGCACGGGTGCTGGCCGCCAACTGCTCACAGGACTGGTGGGGCCCGGATCCCCGACTCCCAGCCTCTGCCTTCCAACCATCTCAGGCTCCGTCTTGCCCTCCCAGGGCCCAGCCCACGAGCTTCTGTACGTGGTGTCTCGTCGTTCAGTGGTCCACAGTCTCAAATTCTTCGTCCCGTCTCCCTGTTCACTATGCCTGTGCCGTTTTCATCTTTGAGACACGGGCTTTCTGGGGGGGCCAACGGAGATGCGCCTCCCCCGGTTCCCGCTGCCCTGGGGACTCCTCTCGGGACCTCCTGGGGCGCTGGCCTGGCCGGCCCACTCGTCTTCCCCGCTAGACTTAGGGTCTAGGCCAGACTTGGGTTCCTCAGACGCGAGGGAGGCCCCAGGGTGAGCACCCGACTCGCTGCCCTCCCTGCGGGGGTGCCCTCCGCCCCACCGCCCTTCTGGGCACCCGGCTAACACCTGCCACCCGGTGCCCTGGGCGTGGGAGGGCGGCACCAGGGTAAGCGGGACAGGTGCTCGCCCCTGGCATGCTCCGGGGGGGCCAGGAAAGCGCCGGCAGGTCCCGGGTAGCCCACATGAACCCACGGAGCCCGCGCGGGAAGGGCTGGGGCCAGACGGTGTGACAGTGTGACGTGTGGGGCCTACGACCCCTGGGTTGGCCTTGGGGCCCAGGGTGGCAGGGGAGGGACCAAGCCTGTGGGGTGGATGGGATCCCTCCTGACACGGACCGCCCACCCCGCAGACCTATGAGCAGCGGAAGGTGCTGGAGTTCACCTGCCAGACAGCCTTCTTCGTCAGCATCGTGGTCGTGCAGTGGGCTGACCTCATCATCTGCAAGACCCGCCGCAACTCAGTCTTCCAGCAGGGCATGAAGTGAGCGCCCCCGGCCCCCCGCGCTGACACCTACTCCCCCGCCCCCCCCATCTCGTTCCCTTCCTGCAGCACGCCCTGCAACATTTCTTCCCAGAAACAACATCCTAATATTCGGGATCATGGAGGAGACATTCCTGGCTGCCTTTCTGTCCTACACCCCAGGCATGGACATGGCCCTGCGGATGTACCCCCTCAAGTGAGTCAGGGAGCCACGCAGGTTGGGGGGCCTCAGCCGGGGGCCTCAGCCGGGGCGGGGGCCTGAGAGAGGAAGCTGCCTGGGTGAATGGGCTACCCTCAGGGATGTAAGGAGAACCGTCTGCACCCCCACACGTGTGTCCGACTCCGGAGGCACGAGGGCCTGGGCCGAGCAACGGCACTGCGCGGGGCACACTAGGTTAGCGGACTCCCCGGCCCTCAGGACGCAGAGTGGAGGGGCCGCCGGGTGTTGGAACCTCCAGCAGCGGGGCAGGAGCGTGGCTGGCGGGGCACCGACGGTGACACGCTAGAGCCTCCAGGGTGGGCTGCGCGGAGGGCAGGCGAGCACAAAAATGGCCTGAAGTGCGTGCCTCTCATCCTGCTGTGACCGACACGCTCGTGTTGGTGGGCGCACACCGAAGTTCTCACTGTCTGGACCCTGGTTGGTTCAAATCATGCCCATGTTTTTGTCTTCTGATTTGTTTTGTTTTACGTCCGTGTATTGTTATTGTGAAAAAAACCCGCAAGGAGGAGTGTCTGACCCTCGGTTTCGGCTCAGGTCTTGATTTCAAGGTCTTGAGATCGAGCCCCTGCTTGGGGCCCCACGCGCAGCACGGAGTCGGCTTCTCCTCCCTCTCCCTCTGCCCCTGCCCCGGTTGTGTGCATGCAGCACTCTCGCTCACTCGCTCTGTCTCTCTCGAATGCATACGTAAATCTTTTTTTTTTTTTTTATTTTTTTAGGGTGGCCTGGGTGGCTCAGCGGTTTAGCGCCTGCCTTCAGCCCGGGGTGTGATCCTGGAGTCCCGGGATCGAATCCCACGTCGGGCTCCATGCAGGGAGCTTCTCCCTCTGCCTGTGTCTCTGCCTCTCTCTCTCTGTGTCTCTCATGAATAAATAAATAAAATCTTAAAAAATAATAATAATTTTAATTTAATTTTTATTTATTTATGATAGGCACACAGTGAGAGAGAGAGAGACAGAGACACAGGCAGAGGGAGAAGCAGGCTCCATGCACCGGGAGCCCGACGTGGGATTCGATCCCGGGTCTCCAGGATCGCGCCCTGGGCCAAAGGCAGGCGCCAAACCGCTGCGCCACCCAGGGGTCCCAAAATAATAATAATTTTTTAAAAGATTTTACTTATTCATAAAAGACACAGAGACACAGGCAGAAGGAGAAGCAGGCTCCCTGCGGGGAGCCCGATGCAAGACTGGATCCTAGAACTCTGGGATCACACCCTGAGCTGAAGGCAGACGCTCAACCACTGAGCCACCCAGGTGTCCCATAAATACATAAATCCTAAAAAAAGAAAGAAAGAAAGAAAGAAAGAAAGAAAGAAAGAAAGAAAGAAAGAAGGAAGGAAAGAAAGAAAGAAAAGAAGAAAGGAAGGAAGGAAGGAAGGAAGGAAGGAAGGAAGGAAGGAAGGAAGGAAGAAAGAAAGAAAGAAAGAAAGAAAGAAAGAAAGAAAGAAAGAAAATTTTACAGGGAAAAGAGCAAAACCGCCGTTCCGCCGGGTCCCACCACCCCCACCCACCCTCACCCGCAGAGGCTGCCTACTAGTGACATAGACCTTGTTCTTCCAGCTTTTGTCTGCTGCAAATGCACGCAGCGCGCTCACCTTTCCGCCCCTTGCAGTGTTTGACACAGTGCTTTGTATACTGCAGGTGCTCCATTAATGTTTCGGAACAGACACTGGCGCTGCCCTTAGAGCCTGACCGGCCCGGTTTGAGTCTCAGCCCTACGGTGTGCGTAACCCGCCTGCGCCTCCGGGGTACCTGCCGAGCGTGCATCACACGGCCCGGGCAGGCCGCCGTGAGCGTGTGTAGGGAAAGGTGCGCGCGTGGCTGAGCGCCAGCCGAGGTCTACGCGGGCCACCATGGCAGCTGCTGTCTGATGCAGGAAAGGTGTCAGGGTTCAACGCCAAGGGCCTAGAAAGAATTCTTAAGCGGTCCTTGGTGCCAAAGGGTGGTGGTATTACCAGGCACGGGGACAGGACCCGCTGGCAGAAAGAGCTGCACGGGGTCGCGAGGAGTGAGCGCCCACTGGACACTACCAGGCTGGGAGGGGCCCAGGGAGCGCGTCAGTCCCCCGGCAATTTGGCAGCAGGGTTCCCAACCCTCGAGGGGGCATTTATGGCCGGCTAGCCATGAAACCCGACCCATGAGACCCTCCAGATGTAGATCAGTGGGTCGTGTGCTTGGAGGATGAGCGTCAACACGCACCTCGGGGGCTGCAGATAGTTTCCAAAGGAATTTTTATATGTTCAAATCAACTCCCAGGACCCGGGGGTCGGGCTAGGATTGCCCTGTGGCCTTAGCAAGTGTCAACACCGAGGCAGATGAGTCCCTAGGGGGAGGCCCCTCAGCCTGCGTCCAGGATGTGTCGGTGGGCTGCAGGCGGGAAGGAACCTTAATCTTGCGTCTGCTTCGTTCCCACGTCACATCCCGCCGCTGGGCTCTCAGCGTTCGGCTACCAAGAAACTGAGTTGGTCATTTTATCCGGTGAATGTCAAGTTAAAGACTCAAGCAGTGGCAGATATTATCCCACTAAATGCAGCTTTCCCGTCTGGGTGGGACCACGTTTCCCTTGACCCTTGGAAAACTGAGTGTCTGGCGCGCAATGCGTGTCAGGGTACAGGACTCCCTGGCTCTGGAAGCCTTGGGATAAAAAGGAGAATGCAAAATATCTCCTTATAATGTTTACATTGGTTCCGTGTTGAAATGATGATACTTTGGATAAACTGGGTTAAATAAAGATCTATTATTAGAATTCACTGCCCCTGTTTCTTCTTACGTATTTTAATGTGGCCACTGGAAGACATCAAGCCTGGCAGGTGGCTCGCAGTGCATTGCTCGGGGCCGGCCCTGGTCCAGGCCACGTCCCTCTCACCCAAAGGGACAGATGTGGTTCCGACTGGGCCCCCCCCCCCAGAGTCTTTCTCCCTGGCCCCTCATTACAGAAGAGATGCTGGGAGCAAAACGGTCCCCGTGTTCCCGATACAGACAAGTGTATGTTCTCCCTGGTGACACAGCCCCCACGTCTGGTCTCGGGTAGGCCCATGCTGCTCAGACTAGCCCCCCTTTGCAGGTGCGAAGCCCAGAGGCCCTGCAGGGCTTCGGGAGCGCCCTGACGGCTCCGCAGGAGCCGGGGACACCACGTGCACCCCCAACAGGGCATTTGTCACCGTCTGTTATCGCTGGCCGCTCAGTTTTTGTCTTGCCCCTCCCCCAGCAGGCTCTGACCTCCCCACAGGGGGCTCAACCCTGGGTGACAGGACACACTGGGGGCCACCCGTCCTCGGCCACTCCGGCCCGGCCCCACTGACCCGCGCTTGCTCCCCACAGGCTCCCCTGGTGGCTCTGCGCCATTCCCTACAGCGTTCTTATCTTTGTCTATGACGAAATCCGAAAACTCACCATCCGACGTCATCCTGGCGGTGAGGCTCCTGCCCCTGCTCTGAGCGCTCAGCAGCCCCCTCCAGCCTGTGCCCGCCGTTCCCTTCTCCCCTCAGCTGGCGCTGCCCCGGGCCCTGCCCTCCTGCCCTCCGCCCTGGGGAGCCCTGAGATCCCCCCACCCCACCCACCTACCTCATCCGCGCTCCCCACCCGCCTCCCCTCTACCTTCCCCAGCTCACTGTGGTCAACTCTCGCCCACAGGCTGGCTGGAGAGAGAGACCTACTACTGAACTCAGCAGAGGAGCTGCCCGACACGGGGGCGCCCCAGGGAGGGGGGGTTAGGGTTCTGGGCTTGGCGCCTCGAGAGAGCATGGTGGGGGCAGAGATGCTAGGATGAATGACCTGGGATGAGAGGGGCCAGCACCCCCGGGGCTGGCCTGGGGCCCTGGGGGCTCCGTCCTGCGAACCGGTGGCCAGTCCCGACAGTAAATGTTTGCAACAGCCCTTCCCTGGCCGCCTGTGCGCGTCTGCTTTCCGGAGAGCGGGGCGACGGCGCCAGGGTCCCCTCGATATGCACGGGCGGTGTCTCTGGCCCAGGTGGAGGCCGGCAGGGGCTGGGAATCAAGCATCCCTGGCCCTCGAGGGCGAGCCCCCAACTTAAAGTCCGAAGACCTGAGGGGAAATAGGAGGCGGGGGACGGCTCCCCGACCGTGCGGGCAGCGGGCTCCTCGTGGAACTTCGGGGCAGAACAGGCCGCATTTCATCAGGCAGACGGTGCCCAGCGGGACCCGGGAAGCACCACCTGGTGAGGGGTCGCCTGGGGCAGGGATGGTGGTCGCACCTGCTAGCGGCCATCCTGACCCCTCCCTTCACTCTGGATCCCCACAGCCCTGACTTCCCAGGAAGCGTCCTGCCCCCCCCCCACCCCCGGGCCCACAGGGTGCCAGACAGTCCTGAAGTCTGTGCAGAGGAAGGAGGAGCCCTGGGGCCTTCCCCACACCCCCACCCCGGGGCGCCCCGCCTTCCTCTTCACCCATTTGCGGGCTGTTTCGTGGTGAGCGGGGCCACCTGGCCCTCTAGCTCAGGTCGCTGTCACGCCTCCTGGGGGACTGTGCCCCAAGCGGGGAGAGCAGGGCCGGGTAGAAGGAACCTGCTGGAAATGGCAGACCGTCCGCACCCGCAGGACACGCGTGCTGCCCTGGCCGTGGGACAAGCGCTTGCCACGCGCACGACACGCAGGCTCCTAGCGCCCACCCTGGCTCACGGATGAGGGAACCGGGGTGCAGCAGATTCCCAGACCTACACCCTCAGCCCCCTGCGCCCAGGCCCACAGTGAGGGCTGGGCCGATATGCGGGCTACAGACCAAGGGGGGGGGTGAGGGCGGAGGCTGGAGGGAGGCTGGGCCATTGTGAGGAGCAGCGTCCCCAGGGCGCTCCCACCTGTCGCCAGCCCTCCTGCAAAAGCAGGTCCCCTGGGGACAGGGGTCCTTCCCGCTGCTGACGAGGCTGAACCAGACCTGGAAGATGCAGAGGCCGGGCTGCGGGGACTGAGTGGGGACGGGGAGGCCGAGGGGCCAGCTCCTCGGGTTTCAGCAGCAGGAGCTTCGGGTGTCTGGTGGGTTAAAAATACAGAGGCCCCAACTCAGGGTCATTTGATACCGGCTGCCCGGGGGCCTATTAAGTCCAAGAGCCTGGAGTCAGGGGCCCGAGGGAAGGGGCTGAGGGGAGCAGGGAGAGGGGTGAGGGGCAGGCAGGAGGGCGCAGCTGCTGGGGAGCCCCGGGCAGGCCTGGGAGCCAAGGGCGGGGGCTGCAGGCCCAGGGCACCCCGTAGCCCGGTCTCGCGGCCTGAGGGGAGGTCCCATATTCCAGGGTGGCCCCCTCCCCAGCGTGCAGCAGAAGCCGCCCCGTGCCATGGCCCTGGGGCTGGGGGACCCACCGGCAGGGCAGGTCAGGGGCTCCCTGGTGAGACCAGGAGATGGGTTCCGGGGCGGCTGGAGCTCCCAGCAGCCCTGCTCAGGCCAGCCCCGGCCTCCCTCGCTCCAGCACAGCTGTCTCTCTTGGACGCACTCCTGCCACATGCTTGAGATTTTCTGTGGCCTTCCCCGCTTAGCTGTGCAAGGCCCACCCCACAGGACGGGAGATGTTCCTCCTCTAACACAAGTCCATGCCCCTGTCTGGGTGCAAAACAAACCCTGTGTCTCCAAAATCAGAGACACCTCAGGGTGGGGATGGAGGGCTTTGATCTAGCCTCTTCCACGGGCTCCCTCGTGCCTCAGTTTACCTGTCCAGGGAAGAGCCCCCGGGGGGGCCACAAGGTACCCAGAGCAGAACTGGTCCACAGCCCTCACCCCCAGGATGGGATGCGAGAGGTCAGAGTCCCTCCTGCCACGTCCCCTTGGGCCCTGGAGGGCACAGGCGAGGGGACATTGTGGCCGTGGGGCAGGCCCACCTCTCCGGGCTGCCCCAGGGTTAACTTGCCCCTGGCCTGGCCGCCTGACGTCTTTGCAAGGACGCCCTGTGGCTATTCTCCCTCCCTGAGACCATCCAGGCCCGGGGACCCCCCTCCCACTGGGCCCTGGAGAACCAAGTCCCCTCCGATGGGAGCGATGGGAGTGCAGAGGGCGAGCAGGACGCCGCCCCTCTCCGCCTGGGGCCTCTGCCCACAGAAACCCTAAATCACAGCCCCGCAGGGTGGCCGTGGCCGCTCGAGTGGGAGGGAGGCGCAGGAAACCGCTGGGCCCGAGCTAGGTGGCCAGTGCTGGACGCGGCTCCATCTTTTACTGGGGGATGACCTCATCCTTGGTCCTGGTTCTCTGTGGGGCAGCGCGGGGGTCTCCCCTGCAGCCCGGGCGCTCTCTACTGCCCTGGCCTCTCAGGATCAAGGAAACAGACTGCGCCCAGAGGACATCCCTGGGTTTGAGGCCCAGAGGCCATCTGCCATCCGTGTCCCCGTTGTCCTGACCCAGAAGGCCTCCTCCGCACCCCCGCTCCTTGGGTCTGAGTACCCTTGCCCTCCCGGGACGCACCTCCCCTCCCCCAGCCCAGCTCATTTACCTCCGACTCATCTGGTCTTATTTTTAGCTCAGGCTTTTTCCTTTCTTAATATGGCGATGAGCTTTTAGGGCAGCGTGGAGAGCCCGCTGAGGAGCCCTGGCTGTCGGGGAAGGCGGAGGGGAGGGGCACGGGAGCCTGGGGGCAAGGCCAGGAGGTGGGACGTCGGGGCCTGCGGAGCTGTCCTGGCCTCAGAAGGTTATCCTGTCACCTGCCAACCGAAGAGACATATTTAGATGGAGCCAGGCAGGGGCCCGGCGGTGCCAGTTTGGGGCCTGCGGCTCCAGTTCCCTCCCCGCCCCCTGCTCCCATCCCTCCTCCTGACCCTTTCACTCTTGGCTCTGTCGGCGGCCTGTCCAGGACCCAGCAGTGTCCTCTGTCCACTGCCCTGGGCCGCTCCCCACCCCGCCCCCACGGCGAGCCCCTAACTCAGGGCTCAGGACCCAGGGCCCGGCCGCGACCCTCCTTTGGACCAGGACCCCCGACCCTGAGCCCGCCACCTCCCTGCGCACTGCAGACAGGATGGGGGCCAGAGCCGCGCCCGGCCTGCCGCTGGCACTGCTGCTGCTGCTGGTGCTCGGGCAGCCCAGGCTGGGGGTGCAGGGGGAGGATGGGCTGGAGTTCCCCGAGTACGACGGCGTGGACCGTGTGGTCAACGTCAACGCAAAGAACTACAAGAACGTGTTCAAGAAGTACGAGGTGCTGGCGCTGCTGTACCACGAGCCCCCAGAGGATGACAAGGCCTCGCAGAGACAGTTCGAGATGGAAGAGCTGATCCTGGAGGTGAGCGGTGGGGTCGCAGGCACACCGGTCCCCCCACCCCCGGCAGCCCCCGCCCGAGGCTGCATGCACATGTGGAGGGGCTGTGCAGGGGGGCCTGGGGGCGACTGGCCTGGGGCCCGAAGCTCCACTGCAGGGAGGCAGTCAGGAGGGAGGCGCTGCAGGCCCCCGGCCTCCGTGCTACAGGAGGCTGCTAGCACCCAGGTGTCTGTCCGTGGAGGAAGGGGAGCACTAGGAGGAAGAGAGAGGAGGGGGAGGAGCTGCACACAGCGCCCCATCTACCTTCCCCTCCCTGCACCCCACCCCCACGAAGATGCAAACGCTCGAATTTTAAATGCTCCTGACATCTTATTTGCGAGGCATCTGTTTCTGCTGAAGGTGTAGGGGAGACCAGCATGGCTCCCGCTCTCCCCCGTTCCCCATCAGTCCCTCCTGGGTCGGGCTGGACACCCCAATTGGAGAATTCTTGCGATTGGAGGAGGCTTCAGCACGCCCTCCCCAGCTTCTCTTTGCGGGAAGGTTCTCCTGGCCCCCAAGTGGACTTAGCAGGAGAGAAGCAGCCCATGGGGGGGATGCCCGGAGCCGGGCCCCCACCTCTCTAGCCCCAGGCTGCCAGCCTCCTGGCCCAAGCTCTGCAGCCCTTCTGCGTCCCTGCAGGACAGCGGGGCAGGACCACGGGCTGTTCCTGCGTGCCCCTGCGGCTGCTGGGACCTGCCATCTGATGTGCGTGGAGTATTTTTATCCTGAGTGCTCAGCATCTCGGGCCATCCACCTGCCAACAGCCTCCCTTCCCCGTCCTCCCGAGAATCCAGGCGCCCAGCTCTGGCAGGCGGGGAAAGCCGCAAGGCCGTGCAGAGTGGCCCAGGGTCCTGCTGGGAGGTGGGCACCGAGGGCAGAGACCACCATGGCCTGCATAAAGGCGGGTTGCAGTGAAGAGGGAAAGGGGGCGAGGGGGGGTCCGCCGTGTCCCCTCTAGTGCCTCCTGGGGTCCCTGTCTCCGAAGGTGACAAGCGGAAGCCACGGGGACCTCAGACTCAGCTCTCTGGCTTTCCCCACTCCTCACGACATGGCCAGACCCCCCGCACACCCCCCTGCCCAGTGGGGGTCACTTGGAAGAACCACAGGGACTTCTGACGTCGCCCCACACTGCATGGCCTTTACCCAGGATGGAGGGCAGGGCTCAGCTCTGGAGCAGGAAGGGCCTCCACCACTCTGAAGCCAGACCCCTCAGCATCCCTAGGCCCCCGGGGGTGTCGCGTGTGCCCTTACAGGGCAACCCCAGAAGCACAGCGTCCAGGAGCAATAGACGGCCAGGGGTCAAGATTGAGCTGCAGACCCAAGGGTGGGCTTGCAGGGAAGGTGGAGCTCCCAGAGCCCCGTGCAGCGCCGAGGCCAAGTCCTCACTCCCTGCATCCCAAATGACCCCACCTGAAGCATGACATGGGAACGGGGCAAGAACCCTGGAGCTGACTTGAACACATTCCCTCCAGTTAGCGGCCCAAGTCCTCGAAGACAAGGGCGTTGGCTTCGGGCTGGTGGACTCTGAGAAGGACGCAGCTGTGGCCAAGAAACTAGGTAAGGGGGTGTGTGTGGGACCTGGGGGGCCAGGTGCTGTGGGACCTGGGGGGCCGGGTGCTGTGGGACCCGGGAGGGCGGGTGGTGTGGACCCAGGAGTGTGGGTGGTGTGGGACCAGGAGGACAGGTGGTATGGGACCTGGGGGGCCGGGTGGCGTAGACCCGGGAGGGTGGGTGGTATGGACCCAAGAGGGTGGGTGGTGTGGCCCCAGGAGGATAGTTGATGTGGACCCTGGAGGACGGGTGGTTTGGGACCTGGGAGGGCTGGTGGTGTGGACCTGGAAGGATGGGTGGTGTGGACTCGGGAGGGCGGGTGGTGTGGGACTGCCGGGGCCCAGGCGCATAGGTGTTGGAGGGGGCGGCCTGGGCCAGGGGTTAGGAGCTGTCCTTGCACAGGCCCGGGCACAGGGCCTCACCCCGGGGGCAGAGACACTGACTGGTGAGGGGCCTGGCCCGTCTGCCCTCCTCAGACACCCGGGCTCTAATCCCAAAGTGGGGGTGGCCTTCCTCACACTTCCCTGGAAAGCAGGCGGGGGGGGGGGGGGGGGGGGGGGGGGGGGGGGGGGGGGGGCGAGCCCTGGTCAGGGCGCCGTGGCAGCCACCAGGGAGCAGCACAGGCCTGAGGTGGTGGGCCGGGCTGGGGAAGGCGGGCATTGGGGCAGTCACAGCCCTGGGACAGTGCCCGGGGGCTGGGGGGGTGCCCGCCTGTCATAGGGGAAGCAGACATGGGGGGCGTGTGGCCGGACTATGGATCCCCCCATGTCCCCCTGCACCCGCCTGCTCCGGGGGTGCTGAGGCCGCAGGCACAGACCTCAGGCTGTGGGGGGATGCGTCATGCGCGGGGAGGGGGCGGGGGGGAGGCCGGGCCTGGAGCCGTGGGTAGCCGGCCCCCACCCACCCTGTGTCCCCCAGGGCTCACGGAGGAGGACAGCATCTACGTGTTCAAGGGGGACGAAGTCATTGAGTACGACGGCGAGTTCTCTGCTGACACCCTGGTGGAGTTCCTGCTCGACGTGAGGATCCGCCTGCCCCACCGGCCCTGCTTCAGCCCCCCACACCCGGCCCCACCCGGCCCCCGCTTCTGTGCACGCGCACACACGAACATGCACACGCAAGCACACACATGAGCACACACGAGCACACAGGAGCATGCACATGAGCACACAAATGAACACGCACATAAGCACACGAGCATGCATACACGTGCACATGCATCACATACGTGCACACACACGCGCACGCAGCCCACGACCCCCCCACCCCCTTGCTCCCCTCCTCATGCCCCCCACTCCCCTCACTCCCCTCCTTACTGCCCCCCCAGGTCCTGGAGGACCCTGTGGAATTGATCGAAGGTGAACGAGAGCTGCAGGCATTCGAGAACATCGAGGACGAGATCAAACTCATTGGCTACTTCAAGAACAAGGATTCAGAGCGTGGGTAACCCCTGATGCCTGAGGCCCTCCCGGGACCCCCATTTTACCCATCTCCTAACCCCCCTCCACCCGCGTGTCTACACCCAACCCCCCGCCCGCTCCGACCTCTCTGCACTTGGGGCTCCCGGTCGGGCACCCCCTGCACCCGACCTCCCCCACTGACTTTCGGCTGTTCTCAGAGGACTAGGGGGTGGGTCTCAGCACGAACCACCCAGACGCGGAGGGCGCAGGGTGGGGGGGCCACCGGGAGACCGGCTCCCCAGAGACCGACCCAGAGTTTCTCCCTCAGATTACAAGGCCTTCGAGGACGCGGCGGAGGAGTTTCACCCCTACATCCCCTTCTTTGCCACTTTCGACAGCAAGGTTCACGTCCCTGTGGCCGGAGGGGTGCCCCACTCCCTGCAGCCGCCCCGACCTCGCCCCCGGGGCCCCGGGAACCTGGCCGCTTGCTACCCGGGACGCTCCCCACCCGCACCACCACCACCACCACCCAGATTTTACTCACCCCACCCCTCGTCCAGCCCAGGCCCGGGGAAGTCAAGGCAGCGGCCGGGGCCAGCTGGTCCGACCCCTTCCTGAGGCGCGGGCCCCGGGAAGCCGCCTGTCCCCTGACCCTCGCCCCTGCCTCCTCCCCCAAAGGTGGCGAAGAAGCTGACGCTGAAGCTGAATGAGATCGACTTCTATGAGGCCTTCATGGAAGAGCCTGTGACCATCCCTGACAAGCCCAACAGCGAGGAGGAGATCGTCAGCTTCGTGGAGGAGCACAGGAGGTGGGTGCCCGGCAGCTCCTCCTCCGGGGCAGGGGCAGGTGGGGGGGGGGCGGTCCGGAGCTCGTCTCCCTCTCCCTGCACCCGTCTTCTGGGTGCCCGCGATCCCTCCCACGCCGCCAGGCCCCACAGCGTCGCCCACCCTGCTCCCTGACCCTGACTGGCGTTCACGGCCTGCCGTCTGCCAGGAACCCCGACGGCCATCCCCCTCCGTTATCAGTTAGTTTTTAAAGATTTTATTTATTTGACAGAGAGAGAGGGGGGGGGGGGGGAGAGAGAGAGGGAGGGAGGGCGAGCGCGGGGAGGGGCAGGGGGAGAGGGAGCAGCAGGCTCCTGCTGGGCAGGGGCCCAAAGCGGGACTCAATCCCAGGACGCGGTTCTCAGCACAGGGGGCAGGGCAGCCGGGGTGGGAGCGGGTTTTGCCCTCCAGGGGTCATGGGGCATTTTCGCTGGAGGAGGGAACTCCTGGGGGGCAGTGAGGAGGTTTCGCTGGAGGAGAAGCGGGGGTGCTGGTAACGACCTCCAGGGCACACGGTCACTCCCTGCATCCCCCCGGGCCCCGAGGACTCTCCAGCCCCAAAGGTCAGTGGTGCCGAGGCTGAGCCCCCTGTCCCCCACCCGCACCCACAGGACCCTTTCCCTCCTGGCACTCCCCGCCAGGACCATGCACAGCTCTGTGGGACGCCAGTAGCCTGACCCCCCCAGATTAGGGACCCCCCGGCCCGGCAGGGCCTACGTCCAGGGTGCCCGGCACATGCCTAACACGCCTCAGACTCAGCTGAACCACAACAACGCATGAAGGCCCCAACGCCCCGTTCCCGCCTTTCTCCCAAAGACCTTCTTCTCTTCCAGGCCATGGGCCTGGCCGCTGCGCCCCCACCAGGGCCCGGAGCCCAGCGTTCAGACTCTGCCAGATGGTTCTGCTCTGGGCTACGAGCCGTCTGTGCCCCAGGCTTGACCCAGAGGCAGCCGGCGTCACGCAGAACTCTCTGGAAGGGGGGGCATCCTTCTCTCTTTCCCACTGAGCAGTGACCATCTCTTCTAGGTCCACCCTGAGGAAGCTGAAGCCCGAGAGCATGTATGAGACCTGGGTGAGTGTCCCCCCCGCCCCAGGACGGGGCTGGGCCCCAGGGGGAGGGACACAGGTGGCTGAAGACCCAAGTTCTGGAAGCTTCCGGCCCTGCCACGGCCCGCGCTTCGCTGGTAGGAGCCACCGCGCGGCAGCCGAGTTTGCAGGGCGGTGTCCTGGGGACTGGGAGACACACAGGCTGACACGACGACGGGGGGACGTGGGGTGGAGGGGTCTGCTCTGCCGGCGCGGGGCCTGGAGGGCAAGCGATGCCGCCAGAACCCACCTGACCCGGAAGCCCCGGCTGCACCACGTCCAGGCCCAAGGGAGCCAGGGGCGCCCCCTCCTCCGGGCGCACAGCTAAGCTCCCTCCCCTCCCAGGAGGACGACATGGACGGGATTCACATCGTGGCCTTCGCTGAGGAGGCCGATCCTGGTGAGGGAGGAAGCTCGACTGGATGGGTGCGGGCGGGAGGGGAGCCCGGGCTGGTCAGGGCGCCGCATGGGGGGGGGCTCCTGGGAGCGCAGCGGCCCAGGCAGCAGGAGGCAGAGGCAGGGCGCCTGCCCCCACCCCCCGACCACCCAACACTCGGGTTCCCCCCAAGACGGCTTCGAGTTCCTGGAGACGCTCAAGGCCGTGGCCCAGGATAACACGGACAACCCGGACCTCAGCATCATCTGGATCGACCCTGACGACTTCCCCCTGGTAAGAGGCCCGAACGGGGCCCTGAGCGGGTGTCTTCCTGCCCCGACTCCCGGCCCGGGGGCGCGGGAGGTCACGGCGGGTCCTCAAGGGCACTGAAAGGCAGCCCGAGGTGGGGAGACAGGACGGCAGGTCAACCGCAGGGAGCCTAACACACGACACCCCGAGCGGAGGCCCGGCAGGCGCCCCCCCCAGCCCCAACTGGCAGCGCTGTGGGGGGCAGACCAGACGGGCGGGCCCTGCAGGTGGGTGCACGCGGAGTGCCGAGTCCCAGGGGACAGCTCGGTCCCCGCCAGAGCCCGACCCCCAGCATACACGTGGCAGGAGCGAGTGATCTGCTGCCCGAGTGGCCCTGATCACCGCGCACGGAGGCCTCAGCTCAGGGGCGCCCGGCTGAGCGGCTCTGAGGTGACCTGGTGGCACCGCGGCGGGACCAGGCCCAGAACACGGGCTCCGGCCCAGCCTTCCTCCGGGGAGGGGCCGGCGTCTGCACTGCCCTGCCGCTGCTGGCCTCTCGCCCTTCCCTGCAGGCCCTATAGCTGGACCCGCACCCTATCGGCCCCGGGGCTCACGGGGACGCCCCTGTGCCAGCCGCCTACACCCGCTCCCCCTGCACCCCCTCACGGCGCCCTGTGGTCTCTCCCCAGCTGGTGCCATACTGGGAGAAGACGTTCGACATTGACCTGTCGGCCCCACAAATAGGAGTGGTCAACGTCACGGACGTGAGTCCCCTTCCCGCCCCGCTGGCCTCCACCCCTGCTTCCCTGCTCTGCGGACCCCCCAGGAGTCAGACACGCCGTCTCAGGGCTGGACGGACGCACTCAGGCTCTGAACATGCGCCCCGTCCTGCAGGGCCGGTCCCCAGACTCCCCACCTGGAGTCACCACCCCGCCCCCTGGCACTTGCAGAGCCCCCTGGGCATCGAGGACGTGACTGCCATGTGGCTCGTCTCGGGTCTACATATGGGGCGCGTCTGCCTCTCCAGCGGACGTTGAGCTTTTTGAGGGCAGAACTCTCACCCACACGTGGCAGGTGTTCAGCCGTGGTTTTGTGGCGATGAAACGAATGGGCTATGTACGGTCTTTGCGTCCCCCCAGCTCCCGGTGTGACCGGGGAGGCAGGTGCTGTGTTGACGACACGGCCAGATCTTATAGACGCGACCACGAGGAGACCAATAAAGTGCTAGGAGGCCACAGAAATCAAAGCCACTTCCGCTGGAGAGAGGCTTGGGGGTGGGGGGCATTTGGCGCGGCACCCGCACAGCCTGCGGGGCATGCCACGTGCACACACAAGGCCTTTCCAAACCGATGCAAGAGGTAGAGCTAAGTAAGGTCACAAGTAGGAGAAGGACTGTGAAGTTCTGGAAAAGGCAAGTCGTGTTTACGGCCTGCGAGGCTCGAGGGTTCTGTGGAAGGTGCTGGAACGGCAGGTGATGGAGTGCTGGCAGGAGCCAGGCCTCACTCTCCCCGCCGAAGGCCCCCGCCGGCCCACGCCGGAGGCCTGTTAGGGAGGCCAAGGACGGAGGCCGCCCTGCCAACCTGGCCGGTGCCGCGCAGGAGGGGAAGGACGGCGGGGGCCCCGTGAGCTGGGGGACCGGGCTCCGAGGACCTGGGTTGGGCTCACCCGGTTCCCTGCGTGTGCCCCGCCCCAGGCCGACAGTGTGTGGATGGAGATGGACGACGAGGAGGACCTGCCTTCTGCCGAGGAGCTGGAGGATTGGCTGGAGGACGTGCTGGAGGGCGAGATCAACACGGAGGACGACGATGAGGAGGAGGACGACGACGACGATGACTAGCAGCTGTGGCCGCCCTCTCCCTGCCCTCCCGCCTGCTCCTCTCCTGTGCTCCCCCCTCCCTGCCCCTCCCTGGGCTCCTCCAGGGACCCTGGGTCACCCTCCATCTGCATCGGGCCCGGTGACCTGACCCCGACTGTCACCTGACAGGGACAGGACCCCCTGTCCCCCACGCGCCCGCCCAGCCGCCTCACTGACTGTCCCCTGTCCCTCGGTGGCCCCGTCCCACGACGGATTCCCCCACCGGTCCATGTGTTCTCCCTCATGACCCTCCTCTCTTCCGTTCCCCCCACCTGCGCACACTCTTCCCCACACCCCCAAATCCTCCGTCCTTCCGGCCAGGAGGGAGGGCGGGCCCCACATCCCGGGCCACCTCGTGGCAATCTCTTGTTAATGTATTTGGGTCAGATATTGAGAGGCCTCAATAAAGGATCTGGGGCAGCATGAGCAGGTGTCTGCTGAGAGGTGTCACCCCGCGGCAGGAGGGGGGCAGCCGGAGGATGAGGACGGGAGAGGGGGGCAGGAGGGGCGGGCACTGCGATCGGAGCAGGATGGGTGCCTCCCTCCAGACCATCGTCCCCAGAGGAGAGTGGATGACTTATCTGTGGCCAGGAACCAAGCTTCCTCGCCTCCCCAACACAAGATGTTTGTGCAGCACCCCAGGAGGCTCTGGGAGTGCCGGGCTGGAAGTGAGGACAGGCCGGAGCACATGGAAACCCACCACAGACTGATCCTGCGCTGCTGGATCGCACCCTCCCTGCAGCTCTTCTCCAAACGTCAAGACTCAGCCCCAGTGACACTTCCTCGGTGAGGGCTTCCCAGAGGCGGTGCCCGCTGCAGCCCCCTCATCTGGGGTCCCCTCCTCGGCGACCCCCTCCATCTGTGGCTAAGTGTCTGTCCCCCTGCACTGGACCGTGGGCCCCTTGAAGGCAGGAGCCCAGGCTTCTCTGTGCCCACCAAGGGCGGCCCCCATCGCGTCTGCTAGCAGAACGTGCCAGTGAACAGAGGGGCTCAGGAGGGAGTGGCCGCCACGCAGCGGGCTCCGAAGGCTCCAAGGAGTGAGCCCTTGCTAGGCCCTCCCTCTGTGAAGAGTGGGGGCTGACGGGGCAGAGGAGGCAGGGAAGGGGCCTGCCCGCCAGTGGAGAGCATCAGAAGCACCTGCAGGATGTGGGTGTCATACTGGGGGCGCAAAAGAGATGAGCAGGACAAGAGGAGACCCACAAGTGGGCCCCATGAGGATGGGCGGGCGTCACGGGGTGTGTGGGGCTTGGGTCTCGTCCTGGGAGCCGGGAGGAAGGGTACTGATGGGCGGGTGGGCAGAGGGAGGGAAGGGGGCCCCGGCCCTCAAGGCCAGAGGCCACCAGAAGGGCCTGCTCTGCAGAGGAGGCACAGAGTTCTGTCCACGCGGGCCCCCACCCTGCCCCTGGGCCTGGGCGGCCGAGGTTCCGGGCAGGAAGGCTCCCCACGGCCCCCAGCACAGCCCAGGCTGGCGTCCGGGTAAGGGAGTGGGACACCGTCGGGGGGGGGGGGGGACCAAGGCACTGATTGCCCGGAACTCACAGACGTGACAGTTGTGGGCCAGGTACAGAGGTGCCGCTGAGACTACAGGACGGCTAAGTGTAGGAGACACATCACGGTCCTGGACAAACCCAGGAAGCGCCCCTGCAGGGGGCGGAGGGCTCCTGCCACCATTCAGTCCTGCGTCTAATACGCGGAGTGGGCCCTGGGCCAACCACGGGCAGTCGGCAGCCCGCACAGCTCAGGGCAGGGCCCCCGCCCATCTGCTGCTGGGTCCTGAGCACCCATCTGCGCCACTCCTGACACTCAGGATTTCCGCGTCTCGGGAGAGCCCTGCCTGGGGGGCAGCAGCATGTGCACCCTCCCGGCGAGGGTGCTGGGTGTCAGGGGCATACCCTGCCCCCTGGGAGGGGCAGAGCCAGCGCGAAGCCCCAGCTCCTGTACAGGCGTCACTTTGGGTCTCTGGGTCTCACTGATGGCTCAGAGAAATGGCTCCTGGTCCCAGGACACAGCACAGGAGACACACAGCCAGGGCACCGGGTCGCCCTGCTAGCAGAGGGTGGTGATGGGGGAGCAGGGAGGAGGCAGGAGGGGGCCTGTAGGCCAGGAGGGGGGCTCCCCAGCTGGAGGTGGCACAGGCCTCTGACCAGGGCCCCACGCGCCGGAGTTGAGGCAACAGCCCTCCGGCTGCAGATGGGGCGCAGACTGCCCCCCCCCCCCCCCCGTGTTCCTTCCCTGTTTCAGTGTGGCCGAGACTCTGGGAGGAAAGTCCCCGAGGTGGAGAGGAAGTGAGAGCGCGCCGGCCGAGGCAGAGGGGAGGCCGGGGAGGCCGAGCTGAGCGTGGCTTTGCACGGCGGCGTCTATATTTGCACGCTGAGCTCACTGCTGCTCTTTTCCTCCCAGAAAATCAAATTACATCATGGTGGGGGGAGGCCGGCGGGCGGGATATCTGCGGAAGGTGAGAGGGACACGCGGGCATCACCCCGGGGGAGGGCCCAGGTGGAGGGCAGGGGGCCGCCGCCGCGCTGCCGCGGCCGCTCGGGGATCCGGGGCCTCGGCCTCCGCCGTCGCTTCCCCGCGCAGGCCGGCGGCCCGGACCCCGCAGCCTCGCCGCCCCGGTGCCCGCGGGCGAGGACGGAGAGGACGAGGCCCGCAGCGGGGTCCGCCCCCCCGCCCGCCGGCCGCAGCCCACCCGCGAGCCTTCCAGAACCCCGGCCCCGCCCCCGCGCAGGCCCCGCCCCCGCCCGCGCAGGCCCCGCCCCGCAGGCCCCGCCCCTGCTGACGTCACCGGGCGGGCGGGCGGGGCGCGCGCGGGGCTCGGGCTCGGGCTCGGCGGGCGGAAGCGGCGGCGGCGGCGGCAGGAGCGGCGGGAGCCGAGCGGAGGCTCCGGACGCTGCCCAGGACCCGGGACGCCGGAGACCGCGCCCTGAGCGCTCAGCCCGAGGCGGTGAGGGCGGGGGGCCGGGGGGCGCGGGCCGGGGAGCGGCGGCCTGGGATCGGGGGCCTGGGATCGGGGAGCGGGGCCCGGGGCCCGGGGGCCGGGGCCGGGGCCGGGGGTCGGGGGGTCGGGCCCGGGGCGCGGGCGGGCGCGGGGGCCGACCGGGACACACACCTACGGGAGCCCGCCGGCACGCGCGCCGACACACGCCCATGTGACTCGTACACACCGCTTCGCACGCAGCAAATCACAGCCGTCCCCGCGCTACGCATCCCCCTCCCCCACGGCCTCCATGTGCCCGGCCCCGGGCGACCCGCTGCGGACGGGCGGGGGGGCGGGTCCTGCGGTCCCCCGGGGCGGGATCCGGGGCTGGGATCGGGGCTGGGATCCGGGATCCGGGATCCAGGGCGGGGATCCGGGGCGGGATCCGGGGCGGGATCCGGGGCTGCGATCCGGGGTCCGGGGCCGCGCAGGGCGCTGTGCTGGGCCCGCTGGGCGCCCGGGGCCCGAGCGGCCGCTGTCTGCGCCCCGGGGCGGCGGAAGGCCGGAGGAGGGGGCGGGAGAGAATGAGTATGAGTCAGCCGAGGATGGAGCCCGAGTCGGGGAGAGGGAATGAGGGGAATGTGTGCGAGGGACAGGGACGCGGCCGCGGCGGTCGGGGCGGCCGGGGGAGGGGGCGCGCCCGGGAGCTCGAGCGGGGAAACGCGCTGAATCTGTGGGTTTTGTGTCTGGGTGAGCCTGGCCCCCGGGCTGTCAGAGCGATTAGCCGTAACTGCTCTTCCCTTTGTGGCTAAGCGCCGCGTCGGGGACCGTGCCAGAGCCCCCGAGGCCGCCAGAGCCCCCGCGGCCTGCTTCCTCGCCCCGCACCTGTGCCCGCCCTGCCCTGGATGCCCTCCCTGGGTGCCCTTCCTGCATGCCCACCCTGGGTGCCCACCCCACGTGCCCCCCCTGCATGCCCTCCCTGGGTGCCCACCCCAGCACCCTCGGGGAGAGCTGAGGCTGTGCCTCGTAGGCAGACCCTCAGCACCACCTGGGCACAGCCAACCCGCTCAGGCTCCTCCCCACCACAGTGATGATCCCTATACAGCTGGGAATCTCACTCCTTCCTGATGGGTGTTGGGGTAGGGGCCCCGAGTGTTCAGACACGGACACTGGGGCACAGGGCCCTGAAGTCCTCAGTACTCAGGGCCAGCACCACGTGACATGGGATGGAAGCCCACCGGAGGAAGAGGAGGGAGAGATGGGGGGGGGGGAGCTGGATGCAGGGGAGAGACAGGCGACTCAGCAGCAGGCAAGGCCCTCCTCTCCCCCCCCCGTCCTCCCCACACCAGGAGGCAGCCCCCCATCACACGCTCCATGCCCCCACCTGGGTCAAGTCCCACAGGCTCAGCCCAGTGTCCGTACCCAGGGCTAAGCCTCTTGCTCTCAGGCCACGCTGAACAGTTCGAGGCCCCAGGACCCACCTCCCCTCTGGCGGTTCAGTCTTAGAGCCCCCTGCTTTTGTCACAGGGTGAGGCTGAACGGAAGCTACGGGCAGAGGTCCACGGCGTGTGACACTCGGGATAATGAGGGGCGAACGAGGGGCCCAGGTGGAAACTGAAGTGGGCCCCGTGTGCCCCCCTCCTTGCCTGCCTCCCTCCCAGCTCCTGGGACACACCTCCACCCGCCACCCAGGCCACACCCCCCCACCCCCCCACACAAGTAGCCAGCAGGGGGGCGGTGGCTCCTGAGCCTCGGGCTTTCTTCCCTAGTCGACTGGGGGTTTGGAAGGCGCCACTAGGGATGATCCGGAAGTGCTGTCGGGACGCCCGGCCTTATCGGGGCGCTGCGCCCCCCGCGGTGGTGTCCCCTTGGCCCACCGCCCCCAGCACCACCCCCACAGCCCCAGCCGGCCCGCTCTGGCTCCCACCCGAGGACCAGCAAGCGGATCCCTGCCCCTCCTCCCCTGCGTCCCCAGCGGGTCCCACGTCCGTGGGGCTCCACCTGGGCAGCTGCAGGGCGGCGGAAGGAAGGAAGGAAGGTGCGAGGAAGCAGGGAGCGGAGCGCAGAATGATCGGGAGGGAAGGGGACGGACTTCCTGGCAGTGGCCGGGCCAGTTCCTGCCCGGTATCCTGTCCCAAGAAGGGCCACCGCCCAGGCTGCGGGGTGATCCCGGGAGGGGAGGGGACTCGCCGGGAGCCGGGAGGAAGGTGAAGGGGCCCAGACGCGTAGCCCGCCGTGGCCACACCAGCCGGGACGAGCGCTGGGCAGTGCGACCTGAGGGCTACGTGAGGAAGTGCACCTCCCTGCACCACAGGATTCCCCAGGGGACCAGCCATGGCCCTGCGGCCGCCAGCTGCCTCCCCACCCCCTTCCCCGCGGCCGACCCTCACTCACCACTCCCCACCCCCTCCCGTCCAGTGGTGTCATTGTCCTGAGCGCTGGGGGGCACCCAGAACCAAGGTTGCCATGGCAGCCGCTGAGTCCCGGGCTGCCCCCCAGGGTCTGTCCTTTGCCGCCTCCTGGCCGTTCCCAGGCCTGCCTCCATTCCGCAGGGTCTCCTCCGCTGTCCCCTCTCCTCTGGATGTGGGCCTGTGCCTGCAGACCTTCCGCATACTCTTCACACACGCACGCCCCCGGGGCTGGCATGTGCACATCCGTGCCCTGATCATGCACCCGTCCCCCGCACCTGTGCCCCCCCCCCCGCCCCACATCCACCGCAGAGTCCCACCCCCGTGCGCCCCCCCACCCTGCTCCTGGGGCCTCCTGGAGTCCGCTGCTGCCCGCGCCCCCGGCCGTGGGTGCCGTGGGTGGCTTGCTCACCACCCTGAGCCCGGCCCGCCCACCTCCCCTGGAAGTCTGTGCTGTAGGATCGGAGCCCGGAGCCTTAACTCTTTCCAGAGATTCGCACACATTTTCCTTCCCCGGGATCTAGTTACAGCCTCTTCTTCCACATGAAAACGGGACAGGATGCTCCTCAGGGCTGTCCCGCTTTCCCCTGAGGGCTTGGTCCCAGGGTCTCCCTGTGGGGGGCACGCTGCCGCCTCCCGAGCCACCCCTTCCTTTGGGGAAGCCCCACCCCCTCTGACTACGCGCGTCTGGATCCCTCCCGATCGCCCCCTTCCTGTCCCGGGATTATCAGTGGGTGGGGGCTGGGCTCCAGAGCTGCCGCTGTGACCTAGATTTCAAGGCGAGACGGTTCCTGGTGCTGACAGTCGGCGAGCATTGTTCCCGGCCCCGCCTGGCAGGGCCACCGCTGGGCCCTTCTGTCCCCTTGCACCTGTGAGCGCCTGTTTCTCGTGGGGGTCCTGCCGCTTGGCTCATCGTGCGTCTGCGTCGCGGTGCCTGCCAGCTAGAGAGGCTGGTTCGTTCTGGCCCACCGAGGGGGCTGGGAATGGGCACCCCTGGGCTGCCACCTCTCTGCCTCAGTTTCTCTGCGTCTACACCACATGCCCCCTGCTATGTGTTGCATTCCCATCCCCTTGCCGGGGTGACTGGGGCAGTCCAAGGACGCCGTCCTCCCACTCCTTGCCGTGGCCCTCCGTCTCGCCAGAGCTGTGATGTAATTTACTTTTTAAAACGCTTTATTTTTCTGATTATAAAAGAAATACATCCTCATTGTGGGGGGATCAAAGCCCCTTTAAACTTCCCACGAGGGCTTCACGTCTTATTCCACCCGGGGAGCACCTGCAAAGGACCGACCCTCCTTCTTCCTGTGTCAGTCACACTTTGTGCCTGGCGAGGGCAGGGAGGGCCTCGAATGTTCCCTCCCTTTCCACCTGAAGGCCTTGGATGAGGCAAGGGGGAAGGCCTGGAGGAAGGCCTGCCCAGCCCCCCACAGAGGCCATCGTGGGGCACAGCCTCGTCGGAACCCCTTCCCCTGCCACCCAGCCGGCCTGGGAACCGGGCAGGGGGCCAGAGGAGGCCGCTTGGTATTCCTGGGCGCGGGGGCTGCGGGTGTAGCACAAAGGCTGGCGGAGGGGGCGGCGCGGAGGCCCGGGGGCCAGCACGGGAGGCATGGGCTCCTCAAGGCTGGGGTGGCCCCCGCCACCCCCTCCCCGCCCACCCCGGCCCCAGCCCTGAATCCCGGGAGGACCGTTAGACCAAGCCCCCGGGCATCCATCCAAAGTGAGTCACCATGGGGTGGTGGGGAGGTGAAGTGAGGGTCCCCCTCACTGCTGGGGAAACGTGGAGGCTGGAACACAGGCGCCCCAGTGCCCCAGCCTCCTGCCCCGTAAGGGGCCCCGGCCCGGCCAGCCTCTCCCTCGGGGTGGTTTTGGAGTATTTTTTTTCTTTCCTTTTTTTTGACAGGGGGAGGGGTTGCGGGTGGGTGGGGCGATGGGGGGCTCGGAGGCTGCGGGTGAGAAAGTCTGGAGCAGGTTGCTATGGTAACCGCCTCCTCAGTCAGGGGAGCTGTTGCCAGGGTTACTCTTGGGGGGAATGAGGAAAAAAGATGGGGGTAAGGAGGTGTGACTGGTCCCTCGAGGCCGCAGCCCGGCCCCCTGCTTCTCCCTGGCTTCTCCCAACGGCCTGGCCCTCCCCAGCCTCCCCCCCGCCCCAGAGTGGAGGTGCTGGTGGGAGGTGCCAGCGAGTCCACCGCCGGGCACCTCGAGCTCAGCGCCTCCCTTTGTTCCTCCGATCAGTCATGGCCGAGTACGGGACCCTCCTCCAGGACCTGACCAACAACATCACCCTGGAGGACCTGGAGCAGCTCAAGTCGGCCTGCAAGGAGGACATCCCCAGCGAGAAGAGCGAGGAGATCACGACCGGCAGCGCCTGGTTCAGCTTCCTGGAGAGCCACAACAAGCTGGACAAAGGTGGGCGGGGGCCGAGCCACGGGGCCCACGGACCCCCCCCCCCCCCCCGCCCCCATGCACCTGCTGCCCCTGCCGGCAGGCGCAGGGAGGGCAGAGCCGGAGGGAGCGCCCAGCCAAGCCACAAGTGTCAGAAGTAGAACCGCTCTGGCACTTTCAGAGCCGGGCTCCGGGGAGGGCGGGTGCAAGGGAGCTGTGGGTGAGGAGGCCCCGAAAGGCCAGTGGACCCCGGGGGCGTCCCAGAGGCGGAAGCGTTGGGGTGTTTGGAGGATGAGGCCACCTGCTTTGTTCGCCCGGGGCCCAGGCGACCTGGGAGCGGCTAGGGTAGGGTGGGCCGTGCTGCGGCCGAGGGGCTCTGGGGGGGCCTACAGAGCAGGGTGAGCAGCGAGGGCCCGGGGGCGGGGGACGGTGGCGCCGCAGTCCCGGGGAGCGGCACCGTGGAGGCCAGAGTGGGGCCCTGGCTGGGTCAAGGCAGGCGGGGCCACGGCGAGGGCAGCTCCCTGTCGTCCCTGCTGCTCAGCCTGCAGCCCTCGTCCGAGCCGCTGCGGGCCTGGCCTCCCGGCCCCACGGCCCGCACACAGCTGACCCCGTCCCCCGCCCCCCCCAGATAACCTCTCGTACATCGAGCACATCTTTGAGATCTCCCGCCGCCCCGACCTCCTCACCATGGTGGTGGACTACAGAACCCGCGTCCTGAAGATCTCGGAGGAGGATGAGCTGGACACCAAGCTCACCCGGATCCCCAGTGCCAAGAAGTACAAAGGTAGGAGCCCGTGCCCGTCACACACCCCTGCGCCCCGCCCCACGGCGATCCCTGGAGCGCGCGGGTTTGGGGCCAACGGAAGCGGACGGGTGGGCCTGCCTGCTGTCGCCTTCCGTCCCGCACATGTGCCTTTCTGCCCCCAGACATTATCCGGCAGCCCTCTGAGGAGGAGATCATCAAATTGGCTCCGCCACCGAAGAAAGCCTGAGCGAGGGGGAGGAGAGGAGGAAGGTTGGACCTTCACTGGACCACTCCCTTCCCCCAGCCTCCAGGGGAGGGGCACGGGCAACCCCCCCAGTCTACCCACTTACTAACCCGGTCCTAACCCCCTTATTGTGCGCGTGTGTGTGCGTGTGCGCACGCTCTGGCTGTCTGTCTCTATGTCTAGCTCATCTAGTTCCTCCTCCTTGTGAGGGGATGGGGGTCGGGCTGGGGGGGGGGCTTCGTATCCCCACTTTAGGGGGAGGTGGGGGCTATTTCTATGCAAATAGAAATGGGCACATTCCTCCTACTGCCCTTTCCCTCCACGGCTAAAGTGTGGGAGCAGAAAGGACCTGTATTTTCCTACTGAGGAGCCGAGCTGCGGGTAAAGCACGGGCAAGGTGGGTGCATTTAATGAAAAGCAGCGGGAGGGAAGGTGGTCACCCAACCTCCCCCCTCCCCGGAAGGGGGAAAGGAAAGCCGAGTTGGCGCCTGTACCCCGTGCTGGATCGGCTGAGGGAGCTTTTCTAGACGGTCTTCAGGCCAGAGGGCGTGGGCCCCAGCAGGTCCCTTTTTGCTCCCGTCCCGCGGGCCTAGGATGGGTACGAGCCAGGGATCTAATGAGAGCACCATGGGATCCTTTCCTGGCCCCTCAGTACCAACTTCGCGGAGCACCGAGCGGTAGACGCCCCCCCCCCCCCCCGAAGGGCCCATGCTGGGAGCAGCCCCACCAACTCGGGGGCGCGGGCAGAGAGGGGCCTCCTTGCCACCCCTTTATTCCTACTCAGACTGTTGCACACACGGACTCCAGACCTAGGGAGGCTGAGCAGTGAGCCCCTGAGGTCTTCACTCCACCCCTGCCCCAGCCACAGGGTCCCAGCGTGGGGACTACAGGCCACCTGCCCTCTCTGGGGTCTACAGCACCCCCAGCTAGAAAGACAGGAAGGAGCTAATTAGGGCCTCTTCCTCCGCACTGACCCCCAGTTCAGTCTAGGAGGGGACCTGCTGGCCTGTCTCCCTCAATACCCTGGCGCGTCGGGCTCGTGAATGCCTCCCAGCCAGTCCCCGGACCCCGGCCTCGTCCTGTGCCGACGCCCTCCCCGCCCTGACCGTGCTAACTGTGTGTACATATATACCGACATATATGTATATTAAACCCGCACTGCCATGCCTGCCCTCTCGTGGTGTCGAGCATAACTTCTTGTCTAGGCCCGGGCGGGGCTGGGGGGAGGCCACAGCCAGAGGACTGCCGGTCGAGTCGCTGCGGAGTCCACACGGGAGACTGCGTCCACGTGCCACCTCCACAGGCTGGAGCGAGCGCAGTTCTGAGCTTTTCAGCTGAGGGAGCAGGCCTAAGCGGGGGGAGGACCGGCTGCCGGGGAGGGAGAAAGCCGACGGGCCGCAGAGCAGCCTGCACGCCCAGCCCAGCCCAGCCCAGCCGTCCCCTCTGGCCACTGCTGCGGACACCTGCCTTAACACGGACACCTGGAGTACTCCACAGTTTTGCCTTAAAGGACCTCCCCGAGATGCCCCAGCCCTGTCTGCTTCTCCCTCCAGGACCGAGAGGCACTTGTAGAATTGGGAGGGGGGAGCTGAGCACGACTGTCCTTCCGGTCAGGATTATGTGATGTGAGAATGTGCGTGAGAGCGAGCGAGAGCGAGAGGGGGAAGAGGAGGAAGGAATAGGAGCCTTCTCTGAGGAGAGGAGGGGGGAGATGGGAGAAGGGAGACAGGGTCATTTCCAGCAGAGTCTAGAAATCTCTCTGTAAGGCAAAAATAACCTAAAAAGACTAACCTGCCCTCCCACCCTGTACGGCTGTGAGATTGTCCCCATCCTGTGCTCCTGTCTGCAGTGTGCACGGCCTTGTTCTAACCCTGGAATAAAGGTGATTGTACTGTACTTGACTGCTTCTAGAATTTCTGTGAAGGTTTCTGGAGCCTCTGGATGACTGGGAAGGGGGGGAGGATACTTAATCCCACTCCCTCACTAGCCTGGAACAGAGGCCAGGAAAACCCCCATCGTGGTGTCCTTCCCCTCCCCCAGCCCCTACGCAGCCCGAGCCTGGAGACTCGGAGACACGCCCCGCACACCACACCTCCTCAGGCCCTAGGAAGGCCAGGGCCAAGCACCTAGGCCGGCAGGAACCACACCAGCCCATCTTGGGTGAGAGGGCCACACATCACACACAGAACAGCAGTCAGAAAGAAGAAAAAAAAAAGCTTTACTGAGAGAAAATACACAACAAAGTCCAGAATGCGTGGTTTTCAGGCCACTCCGTCGCCCCCCCCCCCAGCAACAGGAACACAGACCACTCAGTCACCACACACCCCCTACCTCGGGGCAAGTGCAGCAGCTCACAGCTGGTCTGACCGTGGCTAAGAAAGGGGCAGAAGGAAGGAGTGTCTGGAATTCCATCCTTTCACTGTTCCCTTCCTCCCTGGCTTATTCTAGTAGAATCGGGCTGCCCCAGGGTGCAGTTTCTGGTGGGGGGGGGGGGCAAAGAAATAGCAGCACAAGCAATAGGGCAAGAATTCAACTAGGACTTCCGTATCCGTGACCGGTGACGGGACGGGTGTCCAAGCCCCAGCCATCTTCATCCTCCAACGACGTGTCCCTCAATCGCAAGATGTCAGAGGCGGACAAGCTCCAGCGGCCGACCCAGGAAGGCCTTCTCTACTTCGCTCTTCCACCGGGAGAAGAGCTGCTGCGGTGAGGTGGGGGCTTCAAGAATCAAGCAGCTGCCGCCGAGGGCGTGTGTCCCCGTGTCCCCCGCCGCACACAGCGGGAGAGACCGCCTGCAGTCAGTTCAGTCAGGCGCGAGAGACGCCGGCCTCTGCGGACCAGAGGCCCTGAGACTGCCCCGGAACACCACCGGGAGGAGAGGTGGGAGACCCGAGGCAAAGGACTGAAAGGAGTTTCTGGTTTTCCCAGCCCCGAAGCTGTGGCAGGAAGCAGGGCAGGGCAGAGCTGAGGACCCTTCCATTCTAGAGCCTCCGAAAGCCCAAGGGGCTTGCCCCAACCTCCAAGGGCTGCGTACAGAGGGCGGGCTGACCCCGGTGTGACCGTGAGCTCACGATCCGCTCTCGTCCCTTTATTGCAGTCATAGAGGATATATAGGTATTTAAACGGACAATAATTTTAACGTGATACATCCAAGTTTGACTTGCTTTTTAATATATTTATAGATATAAAATTAGGCCTCTAACAGTGACAGGGCAAGGAGATCGCTGCCACCAAACAACTTTTTCTTAACATTAACAGAAGAGGTAACACGTCCTTCAGATTCCTCCTCCCCCTCCCCCAGCCTCCCTCACCAGGCCTAGTTGGGGTGACGGGACGACAGAGAGAAGAGCGGGAAGGACACCTCATCAAATGTGAAACACTGTGGGAAGTACAGAGGACGAGCGGGTGGGAAGGAAAGTGAAGAGTGTGGGATGGTTAGGGGCTCTAAGGACCTCCCAGAAAAAACAGGATCCGGGGTTGGGGTTGTTCAGGGGGGAAAAAAAACAATGCAACTGTCACAGACTTTTAAAAAATAAAGAAGAAAAAGGCCAAAAACCTAAACCAAAGAGAGAGTGGCACTTGTACCGCCCCCACTGTGGCCCATGGGTCCTGAACAGCCAGTCACCCCCACCCCCCACCCGAGAAACAGGGAGATTAAAGAAAAGGAAACCCCATTCCCTACCCCCAAACCAGTTAACAAAATAGGCTCCCCCCTCCCAAAAAACAAGGCTTTGGGGAAAGGCCATTTCTGCTGAGCCCTCTGCGCCTCTCCGTGCAGCCCACCCCGGGGCCTGCTCCCACTCCGAGCTACTCCGCAGGTTCGCTCCCCCTCTGGTCTTTCTCCTGGGATGTCTGTCTTTTTCATCTAAAGCAAAAAGTCCAAAGTGCGTGTCTGCTGAATGTAAGGGCCTGGGACAGGAAAGGGCTGCCCAGGCAGGATCGGGTTGGCAGCCCCAGCCCGCCCTTCCTGGGTACGAGGCCTCAGGACGGCATGCACTGCACCCGGTCGGGGCCCTCCTCCTCGTCCGAGGTGTCGGAGGAGCTGGGAGACTCGTCGGAGTCCGCATCTGTGGCCCCAACCCCAGGTTCTCGCCAGCGCTGTAGAATGGGAAAGGCTTGTTAGTAATTTCCCTGAACCAGGACAAGCCTGTTAGGTCTTAACTCTAATTCCGATGCTCTAGGCCAGGGGTCAGCAGAATGCTTCTGAAGGGGCCAGATGAGGAGTCTTTCAGAGTCCTGGGCCGCTGCTCTGCCGCAACTACTCAGCTCTGTTCTTGCAGCATGAAAGCAGCCACTGACAACGTAAATGAATGGGTAGGATTGTGTCTAATAAAACTTTATTTACAAAAGTTGCCAGAGTTCACCAACCCCTGTCCTAAGCCTCTTCCTCCCCCCTAAGGGAAAAAAGGCGGCCACCCCTTCCCCCACATTCCTCCTCAACTCTTTCCCCACCCTCACACCTCTGTCCCCATGGAGACAGCACTCTCATGCACGGCGACGGGGATCGGAAAGCAGACACCACCCATTCTGCCACACCAGGGCTCTGACGGGGATGGGGGACCATGCAGAGGACACCCAACCCAAGCCACCGGATCCCTTTTAAGGTGGTGAGGAAGTGGGCACTGGAACACTCTCCCCTCCACAGCATCACCGCCCTGGGAGCTCACCTCCCCCACCCGCTTACCCGGTGGTGGCGTCTCTGTCTCAGGTGATGCATGAGGAACCAGAGCATGTGGCTATCAAACAGGTCAGTGTGGTGCAAGCTATCTTCATCCCGCTCCCGCTTGTTCTTCTTAATCACCTGGAACCAAAATGGGTGGTAGGAGTGGGCATGAGCAAGGAGTAAGAACCCTGGACCTGACCAGAAAAGATTGGCATTCTATCCCACTGAAAACTTCCTTTAGGATCTGTTAAGCTGAAGAGGTGCTGTATGAGATCAGGGAAGGATTTGCCACGTTTATCCACAAAGAAGGCTGGGAAGCTCTAAACCAGAATGGTTCTTCTGAAGATACCCCAACTGCTCCAGCGTTTACTAGAGGCACCCCGCTGCCCCCCCGAGCCCCCACGCTGGGACCACTCCCCAAGGGGCAATCAGTGCCTTTAAAGAACTGAGCAGCAGTTATTCCTTCCCATGACAACGAAGACTCAAAATGTAACGTGGACATGGGCAGCCAGCTACTCACGTCCTTCAGCCCTGTCAGCTCAGTGGAAGTTTCAGCTGTGGGCGCCCAGATCTTGACGTCATGGTCAAGGCCACTGGTTGCCAGCACTGGCAGGTGAGGGTGGGGCTCGAGACAGTTCACCTGGTGAGAAGGAAAGGAAAACACAGGCTCAGGGGGTGTATGCAAACGGGGCTTAAAAACCACTACTCACCTTGAGCCAAACATATTCCTCAATCAGAGCTGAGGCAGCTGCTGGGAAGGCAGGCCCAACCATCATGAGTGTGGGCCAAGGGCCCTGGGGGTGGAAGAAACACTGGACACAGACTGGGTAGAAGACCAGGCCCATCGCTCATTTCCTAAGTATAGGCAGGGGTGGCCTCACCCTAGACACAGCCCTAGGGGTGGGCGGGTGACTGGCCAAGCTTACTGCTGGCTTCACAAAAAGGCAGTGAGGTCCAGATGACCTCATCCACTCCGGATTCCACAGCTCCAACTTGCCCACGGCTGGAAAAAGAAAAACCTCTCAGTGGGTTTCATCAAATGGCAAATAAAGTTTTAAAAATGAAGAAAGCAACAGCTGCTGCTGAACCCCCAGAAAAGAGCCCAGGGATGATTACATTCCCTTGGCGCTGTTTACTTGAATTGGAGGGTGGCACAGGCTGGGGGGTGATGCGGTGCTGGAGCTCTAGTCTGCTTGAGAACCCTGCGCGCCCCAGGGGACAGCACCCTGCAGTGGCCCTGGAAGCCCGACAGGCACAGTGCAGGAAGACAGCCTCCTGGAGCACCCATGGTTTCAATGTCCGCCACCTCCGGGTACAGTCACTGGGCAGGAGAAATGTAATTGGGCAGACAGGCAGGCCTTCTGGCTTAGGCAGCTTCCTTCTGTCTGGAGGCACCCATGCCCCCTGCTGTCTGACTTGAAAACATCAGCCTTCCAAATGGCCAGGCAGGGCCGGGCAGGGCAGGGCAGGGCAGGGCAGGGCTGGGCTGGGCAGGGCAGGGCAGGGCAGGGCAGGGCGCTCCCATGGCCACTGGAAGAGCTGGTCCCAGATCCAGCTGCTGAAGCATTTTCAGGCTTTTAGTCAGATGAGGAATAGATAGGAAAGGCACCCGGAAGGAAGAGGGTGTGGTCCTCGCCCTCCTCACCGCCCCCCCCCCCCAATCCCATCCCCAATCCCATCCTGCCCTGCAGCTGCCCCGTAGGCCAAGAAAACAACCCCTGGCAAAAAGCCTCTTTTATCTTTTACTTCTCTCTGGACCAACTCCTCTCTGCCTGGCCTGCACGCGCAGAGGGAGCAGCTGGGGGGAAACCGGGGCCAGCATGGAAAATAAAACTGATCCACAGACTTCCAATTTCTTTGTTCTCCCACTTTACAAGTAAATAAAAATGCTCCAGAAAAAACTGAAGCTAAGCCTGAGCCTAAGAATAAAGCAGAAACCCCATTTCTCCTCTTTTCCTTCTCTCACTCCCCATGTCTGCTCACTGCAAAGTTTATACTGGGGCTCTCTGAGGTAGTGTGGAAGTTTCCGGCATCTGCAGCTCGAGGCGGCATTAGACATGAACTCCACTGCCTGAGAATATGATCAAAAGATACGTGATAACTCACACATACAACCCTGAACTCATTCATCCACCTCCAGATAATAATAAGTCTTTGCTACCCTTCTACTCTGATCTAGCTCTGCTCGAGCACGTCAGTAAATCAAAAAGCACAGAGGAGAAACTCCTTGGAACTTACGACTAAAGACAAAGTCAAGGGCGCAGGGAGTAAGTCAGTAGCGCATGGTACCTGGGTTGGAGCCGCAGGGGGGAGCCGACGGAGAGCTTCCGGGCCAGGCCTGCCTTACCCTGTCAGTGACACCCCGGAGCAGAGCTCCAGCCTTAGAAGGACTGGCCTGGGGAATGCAGGGATAGGAAGCAGTCGAGTGCTTCAGGACACTAAGGACTGTCCTCTGACGTCATGCCCCCACCCCTGTCTCTGAATGGGAACAAACAAAGGACTAGAGTTTGAGCCAAAACCAGAGGCAAGAGACCTGGGCAAGGAGAGGAGAATTTCTAAGATCCCCTCTGGTTCTAATATTCTGCTTTATGATGAGCTGCTATGAATGTGCTTTTGAGGCTGGTGCCTGGAGACACACTACAGGGAAGTCAAGACCAAAAAACAGAGGCCAAGTGATGACACACAGATCATCAAGTCACCCAGGGGCACGCAGAAGCTGGGAACCTTGTCTCGGGGTGCAGTCTCTGTATCTCTTGTTGGGGACTCTCACTCTTGTGACTTGTGACCCCTGAATCCAGGCTTGAGGCCCACCTGTCCCAGGCAGATGCCCTCCCCGTTGAGCACCGGGATTAATCATCCAACTCTGATACTGGCTGCGGTGAAAGCACAGTGGCCTGCAGAGTAGTCTGGGAGAATGGACAAGTGCTGGCCTGGGGGAGGGCATTCAGCCCCGCGTCTCTGGAACAGGACGCAAGACAGTTTATGATCTAGAAAGGATTCACTGGCCCCTCCTGACTTCCTTCTGACTCCACGCCCACTGCAGAATTCTCATGAAGACTCCGAGGTTTTCGTATGTTCGTTGCAGATGACAGAAGAGGGCTTATGGCAGAGCAGGACATGAGGCAGGCAAGAGTGAGACAAGCCTTCATGATCTAAACTCCTCTCCACATACATTTAGGCCACAGAAGCCTTGGATGTGTACTGGCCCCAGGTCCCCCAAATTTAGACAAAATCAGAAAAAATCTGAAATAACTTCCCACTAGGGGAAGAGACACACAAGAAAAGGGAGCCTGACGGCAAGGACCCATTTTAAATTATACCAGCACTCTCGGGACAAGCCTCATGACGATGTGGCTGGGCTCTCTGCAACCGCCCAAAGCTTAGATGGAATGAAACAGAAGAGAAACCAAGCTGTCTCAGCCACTCCCCTTTGAGGTCCTTAACCAGACCGCCTCGGGGAATCGGTACAAGGCAGTCTCCCACAATGCCTCTCTTCAGATCTTCTGCAGCCCAAAACTCTACCATAAGAAGCCACTCAACTCCCTTCCTGATACTGGGTCTCAAAACAGAAAAAAATATATGCTTAGCTAGATCCATCTTGGAAGCTGACCATGCTTCACCCCCCATTCAGGATCCTCGTGCTTCCTCTCTGCCCTCCCTCTGGGAAGGCAGTCCAGAACTCCAAGGAGAGACAGACGGTGATGTGATCATGGGCTGCATAGCAGGCTGCTCAGTCATCATTTAAAAAAAATTTTTTTTTTTTGCTGTATTTGCGCTGTCCCTA
Source organism: Vulpes lagopus (assembly GCF_018345385.1). NCBI lineage: Eukaryota > Metazoa > Chordata > Mammalia > Carnivora > Canidae > Vulpes > Vulpes lagopus. Next base: position 27,248,355 of record NC_054834.1, read on the forward strand.
TTAGCTCCTTCTAGCTTGTATCCACTGACCCAGGATGTAGTCAAGATCACTACTTAGCTACTCTTAAGGGATGAGGCATGAGGCATGGAGACGTCTTTTGCGTAGTGCAGGATGGAGCGCCCCCAACTCCAATGGTTTTCTCTAGGAAAGGGGCACGCCTAGGGATCCCTTATTCAAGCCGGAGGTGGTTCTTCTCAATAAACCACACGTTAGAGGGGCAGAAGACCAAAAGAGGAAGAAAGGATTCCACCAAAACCTCAGTACCCCAGACTACAATACTGCCTTTAATTTAGCTGGCTAGACCCCTAAGACCTGGCACCATGTTGCCACGGTTAAGTTCAGTGGCCCTGCCAAAACCTACCTTGCTGGCGAGGGCACGGAGCCAGGCAGCCGAGCACGGCATACTCACCACGCCTCCCTTGTCCCCCTCCATGAACTGAACGATCTGGCAGGAGGACTTCTCCCAAAGGAAGATGTGCCCGCAGTCACTGCCGCTCACCACAAACTCACTCTTGGGGCCATAGAAATTGACGCCTTTTACTGAAATGATAAACGAGGGAAGAAACCACACGAGAGTTGGCATCAGGCCTATGCCTGTATATATTTACCTCAGAGGGACTTTAGTTATTCACAAACTCTAAGCCAGCTAAGAAAGAGCCAAAAAATTCCTTTCATTTTCACAAAACACATCAAGGGGCTGTGTGTATAAGAGACAGAACAAGAATCACACAGTCCCAGGGACTATTTCTGTTCCCCTGCAGAGCTCCCCAGGGCTGAGGGGCTGCACACCCCCAGCAGCAGCAGCGTCAGGCTCACTGGTCTCCACCCCCTGGAGCACCTCCGGCCTCACGACTGCCCTCCTTGTCCCAGCCTGACCACCCCTGCTCCGCCTACTCCCAGGCCGCCCCGTCCTACACCCCAGGATCACCCTGGGTTTGCGTACTTCCTTAGTACCTTGTCACTGCTTCGGGCCGGCAGCTGGCCCGAGGACGACGGAGGTACATGCCACTACTGCCTGGAGGAAGCATCTGAACTGTGCTTGCTGCCGAGAGTCTGAGTGACAAGGCTCCGCTCTCTGCAATTACTAGGGGGAGCTGGGGCCCCAGCAGCTATGTGCAGTGCACAGCAGTCATGGGACTGTACCCATGCTTCTGTCTGCCCGTGGACTAAGCTCCAAGCACCAGTACTCCCGCTCCCCTCACCAGCTCAGAAGAAAAAGGGCAAGTCACTGCTCTCTCCACATCAAAATTATGACAGACACTTGTTAGGAGCAGTGGCGACCGCGAAGAGCAGTGACCACCCCAACCTTTCTGTACATTAGAGTCACACAGGGAGCCTTTTAGAAACCTCTCTCAAGCTGTACCCCATACCAATTAAATCACAATGTCTGGGGACAGAAGCCAGGCTTCAGTATTTTTTTTTAAAGATCGGCAGGTGACTCGGCGCTGCAGCCGCGCTCAGGAACCACACGCAGAACACACACGGGCCCACCCTCGCCACAGACGGGAGGCACCCGCAGCACACCGCCTCCTCGGCCCCATTCAAAAGAGTCACTGCCACCTCTGCCCTTGAGCTAGAGGCTCCCCCCTCCACGACTCCAGGCAATTCAGTACCACAGACTGAGGAGGGCTTTCCCAGACTCTCTAACAAGCCCGTGAAGCCTGAAGTTACCTGAATCGTAAGTGAAATATTGTCACTCAAGTCTCCTTATGCCCAAATGACAAATCTCGCCTCTGCCGTGAGAGGGGCGTCGGGCCCTCGGTGCTTGAGCACAGCAGGCCCGCGAAAGCTCTGGCCCAGGGAGGGCCGCCCTCGTGGGCCCGGTAATTGTGATCCTTCAGCCTGAACGAGCTACTGCAGTTCTCTGAGCCACCAGGCAGCAACTGGGAAGACAGGCTCACCTGTGGCATTATTTCTGTGGCCCTTGTATCTCTTCACATACTGGGCCCCATCGCTGTGAGAGGAGTTGAAGAGGTAAATGTCTTCGTCATTGTAGCTGGCCAGGAGCTCTGCCAAGAACAAGCACACAGCCGTGAAGGCAAAGGCTGAAGAGAGCTGGGGCCAGAGGTGGGGGGCTGGGGCGCAGCCTCTTGCCAGTGGTGCCCCCTCCTAATCCCAGGTCTAGCACCCGTCTCCCTCAGTTGGAGCAGCAGGCAGTCAGGTGTCCAGGGCAGCCGAAGAACACACTGCCAACCCAGGGGTAGCAGAATGCTCAGGAAGTCACACCCACTAACTCAAGAATGAGCCGAAGGCATAAGCACCTGCTCAGGCAAGGAGCCTGGGCTTCAGGACAGGCACTGCCAAATCTCATCTGCAGCATTCTGCAAGAGGCGCCTGGCATCTCCAAGGGTCATCGGCTGCATCCTCCCGCTGCGTGCTCACCGTCAGCAACTATCCCCAGCTGCTCCACGAGGAGCCAGAGCACAGCGGTGAGCACCGGAGGGCACATGCCTCACTGGCTCAGCAGCTCCCTAGACAGAGGGGGCGTGCCAGCCTAGGAGCTGGGCCCTGCTCACGTACCTGTGCCGTCGTGGCTGTACACAAGACAGGTGATGTTTGCTTTGGACTCACTGTTCACCTGCAATAAGGAGCAGATACTGACTGATGCCCCACCCCCCCACTTGTTATACCACCTTCAGGAAACAGGTTTTCCTTCAAACTCCCCTCTATCTTCTCCCAGAGAGAGAGAGAGAGAAAGAGAGACAGAGACAGGAGTACAACCAGTGAAACGTGGCCACGTCAGGGGAGAGGGCTTCCTGTTGGTTGTTTTCTGTGTGCTAGCCAGCTGACACACACTCCATATCTCATTCGGCCTTACCATCACGGGGCAAGGCAGTTATCTTTGCCCTACACTTTGTCAGTAAGAAAATCTAGGCTAACAGGTGAAGTCACTGCCCAAAATCACAAAGCTGGCTAGTGGTGGAGCCGGGATTCAAATCCAAGGATCTGACTCAAAAGTCCAAGCTCCTCCCACCATGCCAACAAGTTCGGGGACAGCCTTGGGATTGAGTTAGAAAAGCCGGGAACCAGCGGCCCCTCGTGAATCTTACCAGGTGATGAGGACAGAATTTCTTGAGCACTCCATTGTTCTCGTTCTCATCAATCTTCCTCTGGTCATAAATCCTGTAATGGAGGAAACAACAAAATGTTGAAACTCACAAAGGGATACCTTGAAGAGTTGCAAAGCAGTGGCAGGATCAGCAGTCGGCGGGCTGTCAGGACAGACAAAGGACACCGCCCAACCAAGTCTGTGGCTCCCACTCCTCCCCGCAGGTCCTCCTCTGCTAGCCCTTTCTGAATCCTGCCTCTGAGCCACACACTCGTATTTTCAAGGGGTAATACTAAATCACATCAGTCTAAAGTGGCTTCTCTCTCCTCTCAGCTTTCAATTGCTTACTGTTTATTTCCACTGAAAGCCCCCAACAGGCTTTCCTGCTGCATACAGAGGCCATGCTCAAGTCTGTGTATCCTCAAGCCTATCCTGGCTCCTAACTCGGCCCGCTCTCTCTTGCGCTCCCCACAGTGATGATTACAAACCCCGCAAGCATCTCCTCAAGACTCCCTCTTCTGGCCTTCATTCCCATCCAACCACCGTCACCTTTCCTTATCTTTACAATTCAAACTCTGACCATTCGTTCCAACATCTAGGACAGATGTCACCAGCCGGCTATCACGTCAGTGCTGGACATACAGGACACCCAAGACACGGCTGGGTGTGCTTCCTCCCATCTCCGCACCTCCTCTCCAGTGCCGCTCTTTCCCTCACTCCGAGGACCAGCTCTCCTTAGCCCACTCCTCAACCTCTTCCTCGGGCCTGTCTGCCCACTTCCTAAAAACCCTCCCTCTGTTTTTTCTGTCCTTCCCTCTCATAGTCATATCACTGAAAACCTGTGTTCAGTGTTTTCACTTCCTCACTTCCTATTCCCCTCTCAATCCATTCCCATCGAGGTCTGGCCCGCAGCCCACTGGTGATACTTCCCTGGCTCAGGTCACCTGTAGCCCCACAGACTCCACGCACAGTGTCCCTTTCAGGCTTCTCGTTCTCCTCTTGACACTGTTCACTGGTCCTTCCCTAAAAACCATTTCTTTCCTTGATGGCCAACCATCCCCCCTTCATCGTGTTCACGAGCTTGTTGGTCTTTATCTCCTAAATGCTGACGTTCCCCCGAGGTCTGGTCTTAAGTTCCCTGGACTCTATACAGGGAAACTATAACCTAGAGGGAGGTTTTGCCTAGATTATTTGTAGTATCCTTCAAACTGACCTCCTTGCTCATGCTGTCGCCAGAATTATTCTAAAATGCAACATTTTATGCAAATTCCCTGCTTAAAATCTCTTCAGTGACTGTATTTTCTAAGTCCAAACTCCTTTGTATAACTCTCCATCTTTCTCAAATACTCTATACGTCATAAAAACAAAACAAAAAAGCTATGCTTCCTTGAGCATACCATGTCACTCTACACATACCGTCCGCTCTACCTGAAATACTAATTTCCCATCCGTTCCGAATATTTCCTCTGTGAGAAAGAACACGGAGAAATGGTTTATCCCATGTTTAAGGAGTCTGACTTGAGTTCAAATATGAACCGTGCTACTTAGTAGCTGAGTAATCCTGGGCATTTACTTATTATTTTCAATCCTTATATACCTATTTCTCCAGAATGCTCCTTAAAGGCAGAGACTGTCTCGTCAATTGTATGTCTAGCACATAGGAGATGCTGCTCAGTGAACACTGGATGAATAAATGAATCAATCAACACAGGTCAGTATTCTCCACAATTTCTTGCTTAATATCCTGCATTAAGAGAATTATCTGGAAATGTTTGCTAAATGAACCCCGAAAAAAAAAAAAAAGGATATTACTGTACTATCTACCAATTACTATTTCTCAGCAAACACAGCCATCTGATAATCAGATATTTTCCTTCTTAACTAAGTCTAAATTAACAGCTCTTAAATGTCACTAAGCCATCATAAACTATGTAAGTCAGCAAATTAGTAAAACATATTTATGTATTTGATATTTTGGTGTATGGACCATTTGGTGTTCCTCCATAGCTGATGCTCTCTGCCCTTCCCCTTTATGAGGCAATCCTTACCTTCCTTCCGCCTTCTTCCATAACTATTTAAGAAGAATCTACTATATTCTAGATATGACACTAGACTAGGGGTTGGCAAACTTCTTAAATGGCAAGATAGTAAATACTGTAAGTTGGCAGGCCATCTGGCCCCTGTCACGATACTGAACTCTGCCATTGTAGCATGAAAGCAGCCTTGGATATGTGTAAATGAATGGCCCTGTCTGTGTTCCACTAAAACTTTATTTATAAAAAACAGGCAGTGTAGGGTCACCTGCCTACCTCAGTTGGTTAGGCATCTGACTTCAGCTCAGGTCATGATCTCAGGGTCCTGAGATAGAGCCCAGCATGAGGCTTCTCGCTCAGGGGGAGTCTGCTTGTCTCTCTCCCCCAGCCCCTCCCCTGGTTCTAGCTTGCTGTCTGTCTCTCTCTCACTCGAATAAATAAAATCTTAAAGACAAAACAGGCAGTGTAGTTTCTCAGCTCCTGTGCTAGACCGTACGGATACAAAGATGAATACAAATTTTCCCCCTATTTCCTGAGCACAGAACAGGACCTTGACATTAAAAAAAAAAATGTTTTAAAGTCAGAGACTACTTTTTCTAGCAGTTTTAGGTTTACAATAAAACTGCAGGGGTAGCAGAGATCTCCCACACAGTCTCTGCCCACACACATGCACCACCTCCACCACTATCAACACCACTCACCAGAATGGTTTTTGTTAGCTTTTACCAAGGACAAACCTACGCTGACACATCGCAATCAGCCAAAGTCCACAGTTTACCTGAGCGTTGCTATTATGCTTTCTACAGGTTTGAACAATTGTATGACACACAGTTATCATTCTGCTATCCTACAGAACATTTCCGTTGCCCTAAAAATCCTCTTCCAACCTGTTCCTCTTGGAACAGGTTCCTGTGCCTGTTCCTCTTCCAACCCCAACCCTGACAACCACTAGTATTTCTATTGTGTCCCAGTTTTTTTTTGCCCTTTCCTGAATGTCATCTGACTGAAATCATATAGCATACAGCCTTTTCAGACTGGCTTTTTTAAACTTAGTAATCTACATTTCGTGTTCTATGTCTTTTCACGTCCTGACAATGACAGCCCATTTCTTATTTAGCACTGAATCCTCTTCCATTATCTAGATGTACCAGTTTATCCATTCACCTACTCGGGGACACCTTAGCTGTTTCCAAGTTTTGGCAATAATAAATAAAGCTGCTGTCCACATCTGTGTACAGGTGTCTGTGCAGATGCAGGTCCGCAGCTCCTCTGGGTAAATACCAAGGAGTCTAGCATGACTGCTAGACCATATGGTAACAGCATGTTTAGTTTTGTGAGAAACTACCAAGCTGTCCTCCAGTGCTGCATCACTTTGCATTCGCACCAGCAGTCAACGGGAGTTCCCGGGACTCCACATACCTGCCGGCATTTGGTGGTGTGTTCTGGAGCGGTATCTTGTTGTTTAATATACATTTTTCTGATAACATAGGATGTGCAATATCTCTTTATATAGTTACTTGCCATGTATATACCTTTAGTGAGATGTCTCTTAAGGTCTCTGACCCATTTTTTAATTGGGCTGGTTTCTTACTGTTGAGTTTTAAGAGTTCTTCTTATACTTGAGGTAACAAGTCTTTTATCAGCTATGTCTTCTGCAAGTATTTAGTCCTTACCTGGGGCTTGTCTCTAATTCTCTTTCACAGACCAGAAGGTTTTCATTTTAACAAAGTCTACCTTATCAACTATTTCACAAATCATGTCTTTGGTATTGTATCTGAAAAGGCATCACCACTCTTTGTCTGACATCTTAATCTTAGCAAGGCTGCAGAGCGGCCGCCACTCTCTGAGCTTCGCAACGCCACCCAAGGACAAGAAGAAAGATGCCAGAGAGGTGGCCAAAAAAGACCAAGACCAAGTGAACAAATCTGGGGGCAAAGCCAGAAAAGAAGTAGTCCAAAGGCAAAGTCTGGGACAACCTCAATAACCTGGTATTGTCTGACAAAGTGACATATGATGAACTCTGTGAGGAAGTTCCCAGGGATCCCTGGGTGGTGCAGTGGTTTAGCGCCTGCCTTTGGCCCAGGGCGCGATCCTGGAGACCCGGGATCGAATCCCAAGTCGGGCTCCCGGTATATGGAGCCTGCTTCTCCATCTGCCTATGTCTCTGCCTCTCTCTCTCTCTCTCTCTGTGACTATCATAAATAAATAAAAATTAAAAAAAAAAAAAAAAAAAGGAAGTTCCCAACTCTCAGCTTCTATCTCTGAGAGACTAAAGATGTGAGGAGCAGCTCTCTTCAGGAGCTCCTTAGTGAAGTACTCTTACTGAACTAGTTTCAAAGCACAGAGCTCAAAGAACTTACACCAGAAAAACCAAGGGCGGAGATGCCCTGGCTGCTAGTGAATATGCATGAACAGATCCCACTAACTCTACCTTTTGGAAAATAAAAATTTATTAAGTCAAAAATAAAATAAAAAGCCACTGCCATACCCAAAGTCATCTAGGTTTTCTCCTATGTGATCTTTTAGGAGTTTTATAGTTTGGGGTTTTACTTTTAGGTCTGTGATCCATTTGAGTTAGTTTTTGTGAAGGGTGTGAGGTCTGTCCAGATTCTTTTTCTTCACATGTGGATGCCCACTGTTTCCAGCACCATTTGTTGGAGTGATTATCTCTGCTCCATTGTATTGCCTTTATTCCTTTGTCAAAGATAAACTGACCATATGTACATGGGTTTATTTAGGTCTCTCCATCCTGTTCCACTGATGAATTTGTTCTTTTGCCAATACTATACCGTCTCCGTTGTCATAGCTTTATCCAAGTCTTGAAGTTGGGTAGTGTCAGTCCTTCAACTTTGTTCTTCCCATTCGATACTGAGTTGGCTGTTATGGGTCTCTTGCCTCTCTTTATCAACTTTAGAATCAGTTTACCAATACCCATAAAATAGCCTGCTGAGATTTTTATTGGAATTGCACTGAATCAACAGATCAAGTTGGAAAGAAGTGACACCTCCACAATATTGAGTCTTCCTATGCCTTTCACACATTTTAAATCAAATAATGACTTCAGTACTGCCTCGACACCCTTTTGGAATCTCCACAGGCCTTCAGGCACCCATTAACTCATTACCCTTTAAGCCTCTCTCTTCCCTTCTCACCTTTGCTTCCCCTCCCTCCCCACCCCCCCCCCCCCACCTGTCCATAATCTAGTGTTCTCTTGGTGTTGCTGATATCAGCCTAAGGACAGAGAAGCAAAGGGACTATTTATTGAGTGTTTATGAGCCAGGGCCTATATCAAATCCTTTACCAATAAATTTACACGTCAACCAACCACCACAGGACTCATTCATCTGATACGTTCTCCTTTTCCTCACTCCTATCAATTTGTAAACCAAACGAAATGGGACTTAGTAATAGGCACTTACACCTCCACCACTTCCACTTGCCTACTTTTTCCTTCCTTCCCCGCATCCTCCCCTTTTTTTTGGTTATAGGCCAAAAAGCATGTCTAAGCTTCCTTTAATGCTTCTTCACAATACCAAACCAAAATTCCCTAAGCCTTATTAAGGATGAGTAAGCAATTCCTCTGTATTCCTTTGAAGGAATTCTTTCAGGTTACAAATGAAAGCTAATGGTTCTTATAAAATATTCACCATAAATATTTTCAAATTTGTACTAGAAGGTGAGCTCTTTAGGTTTTTTTCAAAGAAAGAATCAGAAAGGGGAAACCCCAAATACTCAACTGGCTGAACTGAAGAGATGCCAGAGAAAGCAGGAATGACCCTAAAGTCAGAGAAGAGCTGGGGTGCTACAAGGCCACCTGCCCACACAGGGTCAGTGTGCCTCAGAATCTATACATGCCTCTGCCAAGTAAATAGTTTGTATCTGCTGAAAATCTGCAATGTACAAAGGGACAGAGGATGTTAAGCTGATAAGAGACAGAACATCTAAGTATTTCTCCTTGTGCTAAAATGTACAAACGGATTTCCAGCCTTACGTTCTTCTAACCCTGGAATGTATCAGCTTTGGATTAAGACATTATCAACTGCAGTTCTCCATGGAGTCAACTACTTTAGTCTCCTCCAAACATCAAGGACCTAATGGTTGAATTATCTATATAGATACAGACTTTTCAAGCAATCCAGAGCTCTAAACAGGAAATCCAAACTAGGAATTTCAGTAAATGCTCTATTTGGAGGAAGCAGCACCTGACAACTACAACTCTTTTTGATCAACAGCTTCTTACTTAAAAAACCTACTATGACATATCTAGTATTGATGAATAAAGGAAAGAAATCTGGAAAGCAAGGGAAACAGGAAGTAGAGAGGCACAAAGTTGTCTCTCTTGTGGCAGGATTCTTGAACAAGGGAAGGTCATCTCTCATATATTTCTAAAAACTTACCCTATCTGATGATACTTAACAGTGAAATTAATTTCAAAATATAGTTATAAAAATGTGCTCTCATTTTAAAAGATAATGCTTTTCACCCACCATCAGGAAAGCAAAAAAACATTCATTTTTCTAGTGATCCTCTCCCTCCTCTTTTTCAAACTGATGATCCTTCAGTGAAGGGGGATAGATAACCACAGCAATACAGCTCAAATAGGCCAGCTGGGTAGGGAAAGGATACAGTTTAAGACTAAGGGCCAGAAGGAAACTAAGTAGTACACATGGGGAATGAACCTATGAACTCTCGTTTTCCTTGAGATCTGCCTCAACAGCCAGTGTTACAACAAGCATTCACAGTAACAAAGATATCACTACGCAGAAAGAAAACTGGCTCATGACAGTGGGAGTCAAAAACCCTGAGTTCTCACTCAGTACTCCCACTCGAATCATTTCTGTATCTCAAACCAGCACTCAAAATTTCTAGTACACATTAATTTATATATGAAAAATGGTGGAAAATATTGACTAATACAGCTCTTACTAGTAAACCTGGATTAATGTCTTAGCTGCTATGTGGGGACCTTGGTCAATTCATCGAACTTCTTTAAAACTTGACAAACCCTCTAATATGTTAAGCCATCTGTCAGGGATTGTTACATCAGGGAACAGAATGCCTCAGAAGGAGCCTAAACTCTCTGGTAGATGGTAAAAAATCCAAGATTGTTGTTAATAGATTCCTAGGTCTTTCACACCATCCCACAAGGGATACCTGGTGGTACCTGATGCATCAGTCTCAAAGACACGAAAGAGCCAGACTCACCTTACAAACTGATCTCGTCCACCCACTGCAAACTGGTGGGTATTGGCAGGATTCACATAGATCGTATACAGCCCCACTTTCTTCTCCTTTTCTTTTGTCACCACCAGTTTCCTTTGAGAGTAGAAAAGTGTAAAAGTTATATTCTGTAAAAGACCCAGATGGCCACGGCAAGAGAGAGCAGACAGAGTAATGCAGACATAGCTAGTAAGAAACCAGAATCTCACTGAGAAAGAAAAAAAAAGTGGCTTTGTTTGTTCTGAACACTGGGACAAGAAAAAACAAAAATCATCTCCACGTGTATTTAATAAATGTTACCTTGGGGAGGGAAAAACAAACATGTAGTGAAGTCATTTTCTGGTGTTCCTCAAGACGTGTAAATTAAAGGTATATAAAAGTACTGCTCCTCAGGTGCTGTCAGTTTAGCTGGAGTCCAACATGATGATAACCAATCATTAAACAGTCGATACCACCCACATCTTCCCATCCTAAATAAATACATCCTCCCAATCAGCTGGGAGCAGGGAGTAAGAGGAGGATGAATCATAAAAGCAGTGGCCAGAAAAGATCTTTAGGTTAGAATCGACCTCCCAGATTCCACAAGAAGTGTCACTTACAACCCAGCTCTAAAAATGCACACCGAAAAATGACAAGCCACTCTAGCACAGGGACCATCCAAAGGAAAGCAGTATTCTTCCTTTATCTGAAGCAAGTTAGGAGAGGAGATTCTTATGAAGACACCTATTTCTAAAGCTGGGAAATCATCTCTAAATTACTCTTCTAGTTGTACTACAAAAAAGGGTGATCCTTAGGAGGGCACTGGGGTCCTGAGGAAAACTCTACACAATTTTAGAGTTTGAACCAGAATATTCTGGCTAAATAGCCATAATCTGACCCAGTTTAAGGGTGGCACTATGAATGCTCTTCCCAAATCTAAGTGTCCAGCCAGTCAAATATATCACAGAGATTAGTAAATTTACAAGAAAGGAAAGACAGAGAAGGGCTGGGTTCTAGCTTTCATTTTTAATTCTAAGGTTTTGCTCATTCTGTTGTTATGGAAACTGAAAGAAATATAACCATGACAACGAGTGTCTTTGTAAAGAAATTATTTTAGCATCCTCTCTGCATGGTCAAAGTCTCTCCAGCCTAGAAGTGCTCTAAGCCAAGTGGAGAGATTTTACTTGATTTTAAAATCTTTGTAGTTTTTCACTGAAACAGTGCATAGAGATTATTAAAAATGAATGCCTTTAGGGAAAACAAACACATACACAAACCTCAAGAACACAAGATAAAAAATATACCCAAAGTGAGTTGAAGGAACAAAACTAGCAATGGAGAAGAGGCATCTCTAATCGGGTTTTAGACAGCAGTATCTGCTTTTCACAGGATTATTTCATTTTCTCAGCAATTTGGACTTTCAGAAAAAGAGAGTCAGATAAATATAAAGGTGACCATGTGGAAACAAAAGAAACTAATGGGAGATTATGTAATAGGGCTCCGCTGTCCTGTAATCCTGACAACAAGCTCAATCTTTCTACTGCTTCAATTTATTCATCTGTAATGAAGAATTCTCTCACCCAGTGGGTAAAGGCAGAGTACCTTGGGCTCTCTAGGGAACTGGCAGAGGTGCTGTAAAAATGATCAATCATGGCAGTAGGAGAAAAAAAAATTTTTTTTCACATCAGGAGGGAGCACATGACAGCATCAGAAACAAATTTACCAAATTTTGCCTTAAAATTTGCAATTTTTTTAGTAAACAGGTATGTTCCAACGAAAAGGAAAAATAATTACAGATCAGACCAAAGAATTCCTTTGAAGAATATTTCAAACTGGCCTCTACTGGTTAGTGGAATATCCCACCCACAGCTCCAAATCCAACTCTTCCTAAGATGTCAGCCAACCTCACCAGCTTCCAGAAACTTAGCTATCATAAATACACAAAAGTTCCCCTTAAAAAAAAAAAAAAAAAAAAAAAAAAAAAAATTCCACATACAAATGCCTCTTGATGTAGGTGGATGTTCACACACTAACTCAACACATTAGGATAGCTTGGATTTTCCAGCCATGACCTTCACATTCAGTTTCCCACTTCGGTCAGGCTTTCTGTACTTCTTCAACCCATAAAGCAAAAACTTTATGAAAATTCAGTCTCTTATTCCCCAAATCTAGAATCTGGGCTTCCTAGGAAAGTTTCCTCTTTGAATTTCTATCCCATCTATCAGTGCTTGCATGCAGAGCCACTGCTTATGTCATTTCATTCCAAATTCAATAATCTGCCAAAGTCATCTGTTCTGCCCATTATGTGGTCTCCCCCCGCCCGCCCACTCCTTGTGGCCTAATGGTGGTTTTCCTATGACCTGACATACAGGATAAGCTCCCAGTCTGCCTCACACCTCTACCAAAGCGGATCAAACAAACTCAGCTCATTTGTTACATCTTTGTCCTTCCCCTACCTCTGCAACTTTGGAATGAAATAATGAGGGAGGACTGGGTTGCTCAGCAGGGAAGCGTCTGCCTTTGGCTCAGGGCCTGATCCTGGGTCAGGGTATCAAGTCCCCCAGCCAGCTCCCTGCGAGAAGCCTGCTTCTCCTTCTGCCTATGTCTCTGCCTCTCTTTCTGCATCTCTCATGAATAAAATCTTTAAAAAATAAAATAAGAAAACAACAAACATGTAGACTGAGAAATCCAATGATCTCCTCACAACTAAAGAACTGCGGGCTAGTACTAGAAGGCAGATGGATTCCTTGTCAATTAGTCCTGTTCGCTTTCCAGTAAAAACCATAATTTCCCAAACTTCGTTCTCTTGAAGGTTTATATAAGTAACCTGAACATCCTTTCCACAAGCCTAAAACATTTTTTAAATTCTTCTACTTTCTAGGGTGACTGGGTGACTCAGCTGGTTAAGCATCTGATTCTTGCTTTCAGCTTAGTTCATGATCTCAGGGTTGTTAAGATCAAGCCCCATGTTGGGCTCCAACTTCGGCACAGAGCCTGCTTAAGATTCTCCCTCCCCCTGCCCTCCCATCTCTTTCTAAATAAATTAACCAATTAATTAATTAATTGTTCCACTTTCTAAACAACCTTTTCTATAATTATCTCTCTAAAAATAAAAGTCTGGGTGCCTGGTTGACTCTGTTGGTAGAGCATGCAACTCTTAATATCAGGATTGTGAGTTCTAGCTCCATGGTGGGTTGTAGAGCTTACTTAAAAAAATAAAGAAGAGGGGGGAATCCCTGGGTGGCGCAGCAGTTTAGTGCCTGCCTTTGGCCCAGGGCGCGATCCTGGAGACCCGGGATCGAGTCCCACGTCAGGCTCCCAGTGCATGGAGCCTGCTTCTCCCTCTGCCTATGTCTCTGCCTCTCTCTCTCTCTCTGTGTGTGTGTGTGTGACTATCATAAATAAATAAAAAATAATAATAATAAAAAAAATAAAGAAGGGGTGCCTGGGTGACTCAGTCAGTTAAGCATCTGCCTTCGGCTCAGGTCATGATCTCAGGGTCCCAGGATTGAGCCCCACATTGGGCTCCCTGCTCAGTGGGGAGCCTGCTTCTCCTTCTCCCTCTGGCAGCCACTCCCCCTGCTTGCACTCTCTCAAATAAATAAAATCTTAAAAAAAAAAAAAAAAAGGAAAAAATCTAGTATTAACCAAGTTTGAAATTATATTCCCTAAATTAGTTTATATTCTACTTGTATTCTATGTAAATCAATGACATCCCTTACTTAATATTGGTATTGACATACAAGCTTTCTTATAATTTTAAGATTAACGAGACCATAAATTATCTAGATAATTCATCAACAAGGCAGCAATTAAATAAACTGTATTACACCAATGCTGTAATGTACCATGGTTAAGAAGACCTTTATGGTCTGATGCATAAAGATTTCCAAAACACAATTCAACGAAGAAAGCAAACTGCAGAAACTTACATTATGTATGTTTATACATACATATATTTATCCCATTTATAGGGGAAAGTGTATATATGAATATATGTTAAGAAACATAAAAATATACAAATAGGACTGGAAAGGTATTCCAGAATTTTTAGCAGCGGCTACCAATAGCTAGAAAAGTCAGGGAGGGGAGGTGTGCCTGAAGGAGCATTTACATTTTGTCCATATACTTTATTATTTGAATTTTAAAAATAAGATATATTTATTATAAAAAACAATTAAAATTTTAAAAACTAATTAGTAGCCATAATATAATCAGTTCCAACCATGGTGCCAGACACTATGCTGGGCCATCAATCACATTTATCAATGACCCCCTCAGAGCCTAGGGAGAGAAAGAGAGATGGGTTATGCCCAAAGTAAAGCTGAAGAAACAGAGGTTCGGAATGGTTAGATAGCAGTGCCTGAGTTGCAATCTGACCTAGGTCCGTCCAGAGCCAAACAAGAGCTCTGTTCTTTCTATGACATCACACAGCTGATGAGGGATGTCATTTAACCATAAGCCTCAAATTCATGTAGAAATGAGCTGTGATACAACAGAACTCTATTACCACTACTAATATTTTAGTGTACGATTTATCACTTATTTTCATATTTCTATACATAATTGAACTGAAAACTACACAGGACCTAAGCTGCTCTGTAGACGCTTCCTATGGGTGAGCTGAGTGGCACCCAAGCGGACAGAGAGGAGATCAACAAGTAGTTATTAAAGCCCACATATAAGAGAACTGTATCTTGTTTTAGACATGAAGGTGGACTGAATAGTACGGTACTGCTGAGAAGCAGGCAAACAACAAAGGGAGGAAGTGCCCTGAACTTCAATCTGTTTCTTAGCACAGGCACAGAGGGACTCTTTGGATTGACCAGAGAGGTGGGTATTACCTAGGACACGTGGGGTATTTTCAAGGCCAAGAGGTCCAGTTCTGTAAAAACATTATCGCTATACTTACGAAGCTGGCCGGTCTTGTCTGAGGTCAATGGTGAAGACAACTGCATCTTCACCTGCGGACAGAAACGTACAGGGAGAGTCCGGTTCCAGAGCCAACTGAGGGAGAAAAAGAAAGGTTTCTACAGATCAGAATCAGAAGCCATCTAGTTCATTTCGTTATCTTTAGGAAGGATTGCATTTTTAGTATCTCAATTAAGAGACATGTCTAGCTTTTCTGTTGTAAAACCCCAGGAAAGGAACTAAGAAACCCATTCACTCTTGTTCTATGTGAATTAGATGTGAATTAGTTATAGCTTGTTTATTCTATACAAGTCAAAAGGACAAGAGTTTTCTTATTTCAACTAAGTCCCCAAGGGATCTGAATAGTGATACCAAAGAAAAACTTCAACCATTAAAAAGGGTTATTCTTTTTTTTTTTTTTAATTTTTTTATTTATTTATGATAGTCACACACAGAGAGAGGCAGAGACATAGGCAGAGGGAGAAGCAGGCTCCATGTACCGGGAACCCGACGTGGAATTCGATCCCAGGTCTCCAGGATCGCGCTCTGGGCCAAAGGCAGGCGCTAAACCGCTGCACCACCCAGGGATCCCAAAAAGGGTTATTCTCAAATGAAATCAATTCCACTCTCAGATAGGGAGAGAAATGATGCCCAAGTTTTTTACTCCCTACATCTTAGTTGTAAAATTAGTTAACTAATGGGTTGAAGGTAGTAGGCTTAAGAATCAAAGAAATAGGTAACTTTCTTATTTTCTGAGCCATCTGGACTAGAAAAGGATATTCCAGGTCCACCTATATATTAGCTTAGAGTTTCTAAGAGAAGGCCACCCACCTCTACAGCATGACCACTCTGAGACGAGGCAGCTCTCATCTCCTCACCCATGCCCCTATGACTGTCTGTCCTATATTCCCAGTCCTAAATAGGGCTTCCAGAAATAGTGCTGTCTATGCCCTGAGACCTAGGAGAAAAGTTGGAGCTCTCACATGTGAGGAGCCAACCACCAGAATCTTGGAGCTATTAAGGTGTTCTAGATACAAGCAAAGTAAATTTAAGAGGAAGGCAAAGGAGACCTCAAGGACTTCCAAACCGACCATTGGTCAGCTTAGGGGTTAGGCATAATTAAATACTGTACACTCAAGATCTAGAGAGCTTTCAAACACTTCCAAGAAGTTTAGGGTGGTTGTTACTTCTCCTTTCTTATCTACAAATTTTAGGACTGGAAGAAGTGAAGCAGGTGATCATGACAGGACACACGGAGGCAGAGATCTAGGAAGGTCCTGGCTGAGATGCCTGACTGAGCAGCTGGACTGCACAACTGTGGGAGCAAAGCTAACTTACCTTGTGGGACGCTCCCTTGTGTTGGGCCACACGCTTCGTATTCTTGCAACACTGTGTAGCAGACAGCTCTGCTACCCGCACCTGCCCATCACGGGCACACATGGCCAGGGTGGAATCACCACTGTTAGGAAGGAACTTGGCCTGGGATGTTCATGAAAAAAAGGGATATACGAAAGAAATTGAGGAGGTTAATTTGAGAGGGAAAGACTATAATAACAACCCCAATCTATCCCCTTGGTTGCACAACAGCTGGAAACTTAGCTCTCCTAGTCTTACAGTTGGCTCAAGTCCAATTTCTTCTAAGAGTTAAATAAGAGGGAGGAAAACCTCCTGATATAAGAGTATCTCAGTTGACTCTGCAAGGACCTGGTACAGGATAAAGCGCTCACGTGAACTAGGACTATGCCTACCAGGGGAAAATGTAAGGAAAAAAGGAGGAAAATCTATCTTAATTCAGGAAGCAAACAAATTTGCTACAATGACAAAGGAAAACAGAGAGGATACTGGGGAAGAGATTATGCCTAGGAATCAGTGCTAGTACCAAGAAGATGGAGAGGGCTGATGAAGAAACAGAACAATAATGCTAATACTCATCAAATGTTCAGAAAGCACCAGGCATGGTTTTACACTGCTTAACCTCTATCATTATATAACCCTCATGGTCTTCTATGTTACTAGCTCTACACTACAGATAAGTAAACCAAAGACAGACATTAAATAACTTGCCCAAGATCATGAAGCTAATAGGTGTAGGACCAGGAATTAAACCCAGTCTGGTTCAAGAGCCTCTGCTCTTACTCTGCATGCCTTCTACTAGGGCACACTTAGTACCTTCCTGATGACTTCCAAACACCTCTATGCTTAGGAAAAATAAAAGGTTGTCATTGGTCGCTTAGTGCATTTAACCCCTCTAAGTCATAGTGGGAGCACGCGAGGACTGAATCCTGCTGCCTTAATTCCTACCACATCTCACTATCAGCTCCCACTCTAGGCACCTCAGGCTTTTCTAACTCCTGCCTGACTTTCTCTACTGCTGTTCTGCTCCCCTGCCTCACCTGGAAGACATTGCTTTTGTGGCCGCTCTCAAAGTCCAGTACTGGCTGCCGCCGCACCCAATCCCAAACCACCACTTTCAGGTCATCGCTGCCACTGGCCAGCCAGGTGCCGCGCTGGTTAAAGTGCAGGGTGTTGACACAACCAGTATGGCCCTCAAGCCCATGCTGTAGGCGGAAACGCTGCACAAAGACTCTTGCTCCACAAGCCTCGTATACAAAACGAGCACTGGAACCCAGCTCCCGCTCCCGCAGGGCAGGAAGGGCTTGCCAGCGAGGTCGGGGCAGGGCGGATGTCTCTGAAGACACCCAGTCCTCCAGGGCCCGCTCATCATCTGACGAGTCCTGGTCACGGTTGGCCCGCTTCCGCTGGACACGGCGCCGAGGATGCTCTTCCTCCTCCTCTTCTTCTTCCTCTTCTTCCTCTGAGCGGTCATGGACTTGGTTTTCATCATTGATGGAGTAATGGCCAGTGTCCTCCATGCTGTCAGAGTCCTTGTCTTCACCTGAGCTCTCTGTATCTGTACCCCGACTTCCTGTGCTGGTGCGATTGGGGCCACCATCATCCCCAGTCAAGCTCAAGCTCAGGTCCGAGGCTTCCACTTCAATGCCTGAGGATGTCTCCCTCCCCTCCTCAGCTCCAGACATCTCCTCTGGACTGCTAGACAGGCTTCCTGCAGGTTATGAGGAATGAGTGGGTGAGGGGGGAAAATAAGGAAATGGGATAGTGATCAGAAGTATAGCCCCTCCTTAGTCCCAGAAATCATCACATCAAAAGACCCAGAAACCAACTCTGGTTAAAGTGTTTTTTTCAAATGCTTATAAAAACTAACTTCTGGGCAGGAATCTGGGAAAGGACAAAAAAACTGAAAAGATTAACACCAAAGCCACATACAAACAAAGGTATTTCACTATAAGTGAAGAACTGCAGGACAGCCTAAGAGTCTATCTTGCAAAGCATGGGCAGCTGTGTGGAAGTACATCCTATACAACCACCTGAAGCTCAGTTCTGCTGGACACACATCCAGCAGCCACAGCAAAGAATTAAACTGAATATAAGACAAAAAGAATAGCCATCTCCAGGAAGAACTGGTATAGTCATCTTCTTAGAGAAGGATACAAAATAGCGGATTAAAATCACTCTGACAATGGGTGTGGAGTTGAAAGATTTCCTACTTAAAGAAAGCACCACTACCTCCTACTTTCTAATTCCTAATTTCTTGAGGTCCTAAAATCCAATAGCAATCCAGGAAGAAGTAGAAGGGACACGTGGGGATTCTGACCATTAGAATGGGTTAACTTTTTACTAATAAATGTATTCTGATTTCTATTAATTTAATAATGTTAATAGGACTTTTAGTTGAACTTTTTTTTTTTATCCAGGTAGAGCTTTATTAGCAAGCATATGCAAGGGCAGCCCAGGTGGCTCAGCGGTTTAGCGCCGCCTTCAGCCCAGGGTGTGATCCTGGAGACCGGGGATCGAGTCTCACGTCAGGCTCCCTGCATGGAGCCTGCTTCTCCCTCTGCCTGTGTCTGCCTCTCTCTCTCTCTCTCTCTCTCTCTCTCAATGTCTCTCATGAATAAATAAATAAAATCTTAAAAAAAAAAAAGGAAGCATATGTAAAATTGACGAAAAGCAGGGCTTTGTGAGTGGTATCTGAGAGAAAGTTCACCATATTCTAAGTCTGCCATGTTGGTGGTTGTAACAGAACGGAGTCACTTTGAGTGACTCTCAGTCACTCTCATCCCTGACAATTAGACACTGCATTCGCCTACCTAGCAACAGCAAATCATATTTCAAGGAGCACTCTGGGGCAGCCCTGGTGGCTCAGTGGTTTAGCACCTGCCTTCAGCCCAGGGTGTGATCCTGGACTCAGGATAGAGTCCCACATTGGGCTCCCTGCATGGAGCCTGCTTCTCCCTCTGCCTCTCTCTCTGTGTCTCTCATGAATAAATTTTTAAAAATCTTAAAAAAAAAAAAGAAAAGAGCACTCTGGCCAATATGACCACAACTTCCACACTGAAGCCAAGGTATGAAGGAAGGCAGGAATGAGGACTTTAAGTACCATTCACAGTCTCCTTTCCTGATGACAGACTTTACCTTGCCAGAAGTAAAGGCTGTTAGCAACAGCAGACCAGCTATGTGCAACTCTGGTAGGAGCTATCCAACCCCACAAGGATGCTGAAAGGATTCCAAGTAGCGCCTGACAGCTTAGTCACCTGGAGTAGAGCAGTAATTTCCAAAGATCTTTGCAGCAATGGAACCTCCGCACGACAAACTCTCAGGCAAAACCCGACACAGAAAACCAATGAACAATACAAACACATTGGTTGAAGTGGTGACTGAAGGTTGGGAGACTCATAAACAGCTCTTTTCAGAAAGCACCACAACTAAGATCCCAGCATGAAAACAAACGGGTGTAGGAACTGGAAGAAAAAGGGGGAAAGTGCAGCAATTCGCCCCTAGGAACCACACTTGCTGAGACTGCTGTGAATACTGAGAAAGATTAGTCGTTGTGGTTTCTCAAATACAATTGGCTTTGAAACTGGGAGTGGTGAGAAAGGATAAAACACCACACATTTCACTTCTGCAGATGAGGAAAACTGAAACACCAAAGCTCCCAGCATTTCTTGTTAAAATTATGATTAACCAATCAAGACGACTCGGAGGCCCTACCGCATTAACGTAAGGGCCAGCAAATTACAAGCTCAGCAACAGGACCCTAACAGTCAATGACCAAGATCCAGAGGTTGGCAATTTTTTTCTGTAGAGGGCCTTCACAGGCCATATGGATCTGTCACAAGTACTCAGCTCCACTGTTAGAGCACAAAAGCAACCATAAACACCATGTGAATAAGGCATGACTGTGCTCCAATAAACTTTACAAAAACAGTGGCTGGCTGGATCTGGCCTGCAGGCCACAGTCTGCCAATGTCTGATCTGGCTAATGGCCAAATTCCAAATCAATTATATACCTCAAACCTGAGTCTCTCAAATGAACCCAGTGAAGAATCTCAACCACTTTCTTTTACAGAGATGAACGAACAGCACTGGTAAGAAGAGAACACAGGGGCAATAAACCAGGTTGTTGAAAAATCTCACTTTCCCTTACTCAATGTCATTGCTCTACAATCACATCAACTAGAATTGAGCCTATAATCCTGACCTGCAATGTGCTGAGGAATGCTGAACTCTATGCTGTTCAATTATATCCATTTGAAGGACATGTCTCTAGTTTAGAAGCTGGCCCAGGGTTGAAGCACTGACCAAATAATCCATTACCAAAACCTTCAAACGGGCCCTGGACCCAGTGAGTTCACACCCAGCCAGACCCTACAAAGAATGCAGGCCAGCACTCACTCCAGTCAGTGTGGGCTGTAACTTCATCTCTCGTCTGCTGTCTCTACCAAACTAGGACCTGCTGTAGAAAGAGACCTCTTATCACAACTGGGGAACCTCACCTTCCCACAACTCCCTTATTTCCACCACCAACTGATCTTTCTTTCCTAAGTTTCATCCACTCTTACCACTTTTCAGAATTCCAAACTACCTGAACTCCTCCTAATGGCACAGCTCTATTACTGATCTTCTGGAAACAATCAGAAGTTGAACGAACAAAAGTACCGGATAGTCCAAGGTGTCTCCTGCATAGTGTCCTACACATAAAACACAGGAAGGGTCCACTCTTAGGAAAGATTTCCTCCGCTAAAATCCAGGTCTCTCCACTTTCTTTGGGGAAGGAGGAGAACCTCAGGTAGCTCCTTACCATTGGCTAAGTCTGTTTTGCCATCTGCGCTGCTCCCTTTGCTGGACATCTTGAATGATGTTTATTGTGGCCAGCCTGCATTTAGGAGAGGAAGAAAATGAAATAATTATGAAATAATCTATAAGAGAAGATAAAAGAGCCAGGACATTTAACCATGCACACAGCCTTTGTCATTTTCATAAGAATGATTTTTCTGAGGGGCGCCTGGCTGGCTCAGTTAGTGGAGCATGTGATTCTTGCTCTCAGGGCTATAAGTTTGAGCCCCACATTGGGTGTAGAGATTGCTTTAAAAAATTAAAAAGAAAAAGAAGATTTTTTTGAGTGTGTGCTCAACAGGGCTCATTAGCTCCTGACAATCATACCAGGTCCCCATCCCCCATGTCTAAATTTCATAACGGAACATATCTTTGAGAGGTCAACTGCCATCTCTCTCTTTTTTTTTTTTTTTAAAGATTTTATTCATTCATTCCTGAGAGACACGGGGGGTGGGGGGTGGTAGGGCAGAGACACAGGCAGAGGGAGAAGCAGGCTCCATGCGGGGAGCCCAATGCGGGACTCGATCCCGGGACTCCAGCATCACATCCTGGGCCAAAGGCAGGCGCTAAACCGCTGAGCCACCCAGGGGTCCCTCAACTGCCATCTCTTTACTGAGTAGCTGGCAGTGATTTCTGAGATGGGAAAGAAGGAACTGAGATACCACCTGTGCCAGCAGGCACATACCCAGTGACAGGTACTGCATGCAGAGGACCATAACCAAGAAAGCTACCTTCAGTCTTGCCCTCTAGGCAAGAATCTTCTGTTGCAAATTTAGTCAGATGGATCACCCATAAAATCTAAGAAAGACTTGTCTTCATAACATGAACAAGTGGGCCAGACTCTGAATATCACCTTACACACAAATCAACAGAGACAGAAGAGACCAAGCTATTGGGGTGAGAGCCTGGGCTTTAGGTTCACTCAGATGCCAAGCTTCAAGCTCACAGGCACAGATATTAATGAAGAATTATAAGCAACAGAGCCAAATTAGAATTCAGGAGCACCCTCTCCCCAAGAAAGAACCTAAAAGGTTTCTTTTTTTCCTTTTACAACTAAGTCAGCTGGGGAAGAAGCTTGTAAAGGCCACATTTCCATTAAACTATCTCAGTCCACTTTAAAAACGTCAAATGTTCTTCTACCCAATTCCACCAACTTTCACCAGATCTGTTTAGAAAAGTCCTATCTGGCAATCTGGGTACCTAGCTTTTCTCCTTTCATACCACTGTTAACATATTCATTATTTTTACAGGGCCTCACTCCCACCTCGAGCAAATTCCAAAGAGCAAAGAATAATATTATTCAGACCAGAATTTTGTTAAGCTCTTTCAGTGCCTAGACAAAAGGCACTGGTCAAAGACAAAGTATGATTATGACTCAAGTCCTCGTACCCAGGCACACTGGCTTCTAATCTTTCAACAGCCCTTTCATTCCCATAACAATTATCCCAGAAGCAGCCTCATCCTTATCCTGACCCCCTACTCTCCTCTACAGAAATCCAAGTTGCTTCAAAAACTGTCCCCTGCCAAGAGACAGCTGCCCAAAGCTTGCTTGGCAGGCGGCGGGGGAGTGGAAATAATGCACGGGCAGGCTGAGGCCGAGTCCAAGGAAGGACCTGGAAGGGTGCTGGGAGACAACGCCAACAAAGCACAGATTTGTGAAGCCACGTCAAAAACAACAGCAAAGAACGGTTTGCAAAGTAGGCTGTTTTCCTCCTCCTACTCCAAGGAGGTATTTTTGTACAGCATTCCTCACACAGCACTGGCCTTTTCCCATTGGTAGTCCCTGTATTTATTCTTGAGAATCTCAGCAATATCTTCTTCCCCATCTAGGGTTTAAGTTAATTATATTAACTGCAAAAAGTCCTTTGAGGCGGGAAAAACAAGTGCACTACTTTGTTAAGATTAAAAACTCGGGGGATGCCTGGGTGGCTCAGCAGTTGAGCATCTGCCTTTGGCTCGAGCATGATCCTGGAGACACAGGATCAAGTCCCACATGAGGCTCCCTGCATGGAACCTGCTTCTCCCTCTGCCTGTGTCTCTGCCTCTCTGTGTCTCTCATAAATAAATAAATAAGTAAAATATTAAAAAAAAAAAAAAAGATTAAAAACTCGGGTCATTAAGCACACGTTCTGGTCAACTGAGAAGAGATTCGATGTTCTCACCTCCAGAAGCAAAACTCTCAACCATACCAGCCATATTTTCCACCCCACCATTATCATCTTCTAAAGAAGAAAGTGGCTCCAGAAACCCTCTCTCAAAATCAAATTGCATCAATTCCTACAGAAGCCCAGACTGCCCGAGCTGTAGACGCATACTGGCGCTAGGAAATACACTTGCCTTCCCAGCCTCCATGACCAGAAGAAGCCAAAGCTCCTAGCCCTGAGAGGCGGGAAAAGCAGAGCCATACAGTTCAACCCATATTGATAGGTTGAAAGATCTGCCTTTTGGGGAAAATGACTTAAGGTTCTTGCAAAAAGAGATCTTTTGGGGAGAAGTTGACAGAAATGTATTACTAAATTCAGAAGCAGGGACAAGCCTGCAAATGCCTATGCCAACTGTGTTTAACCACTGAGTTGGTAGGCAGATAGCTTCTAAAGGTCACAATTTAGGGGCCAGAGTTTAGCAAAATTAGTTCTAGATTGAAAATTAGTCCAAGGTTGTAGTATCTCAGCCAGTAGCATCCTTTCTGACCATCGATGAGCTCCTTAATCTTCTCAGACTTCATTTTTTTTTTTTGGTAAAATAGTATTAATAATTCCAGAGATGATACAGATAAGTAGAATTGTATGTTAAAGATTGTGCAGAAGGATACTCTGGAGCAGTGGTCTCAAAACTGACTATAAACCCCATCAGTGAAAATTTTTACCATAAATCCTCAACACTTGTATATGTACATATGCACAACTAATCAAACCACATCAAATACTAAGTTTAATTTTTCTAGGGAAAAAAATAGAAATCCCAACTTGCTTTTTCTATACATCACTGGCCCATCTCCAATACCCCTTGGTACACCCTCCCCCATGCCAAGGGCCACTTTTCTAAAAAGGCAAGAAATGATGACAATAAAATACAGTAAAAAAAAAAGAAATACAGTTACTTTGGAAATGACCTGTTATTTTTAATCATACACATTTCTATCAGAATGAAGAAACTTAAAACCATCTCAACTCTGGGACAGGAATTAAAGTATCCAAATTAAAGCAGGCTAGGATGCTTTGACGGTACCCTAGGTCTCAAAAGGTAGGAGCCATTCTAGAATCTCTTTCATTACCAAAGAATATAACCTTATTTTGCGATCAGAAGTTAGGGACCATACCTGACCTAAACATAAATTACCTTCTTCATTCTTTAATGCACTGTATTCCCAACAAATCCACTGCTTTTACCTTGACCAATTTCCATGTCAAATCCAGTCCAGAGCAAACCAATGTGAGCTTGGAAGAGCTGATGAGCTGACTGTCCCAGGTAGCTGGGGGAGTTTAATTAGATTAGCTCAACTGCCTATACTCTAAAAATAACCATAACCCTTGCCAAACTGAAGGTTAAAGAGTAAACTATTGGGGGATGGGGGGAAAAAAAGATCCAGGTGTCATTTTAATTTCTACCCAAGAAACTCCAATGACCTAGATTTCTCTTGTGCTAATAAAAAGACTTTAAATTCTTAACCAAATATATGACAAATTATTAACTAAAAACGAAGCAAAGGGACAATTAATACAGAGTATAAAAATATTTTGTGGAAGAGGTACCAAATATCTCTTGTTTAAAACCCCTGGGGCTGCTTTCTTTTTTTCCTAATATTGATGAAAGATTTGTGCAAGAGACTACGTGCACCAGAACAGGACATCCAAATGCAAAAAAAAAAAAAAACAAAAAAACAAAAAACAAACCACACACAAAAAAATGTAAAAGCACAAACAATATAACTTCCAGAAGAAAACAAAGAAGATAATGTTGGGACAGAAGTTAGGCAAGTATTTAAGACAGGACTCAAAAAATAAAAAAACTATGAAAGAAAAAAATTAAATAACTGGACATCTCAAAATAAAAATTTACACTTTGAGAGATGCCGCTAAGAAAATGAAAAGACAAGCTATGGACTGGAAGAAAATACCTGCAATAGATTTCATAGAGGGCAGCAGACAAAATCTACTTCTCACAGCTAAGCATCCATCAGCTGAAAAGATGCTCAACATTATCAGTCTTTAGGGAAATACAAATTAAAACTACACTACAGGGACACCTGGGTGGCTCAGTGGTTGAGCGTCTGCCTTTGGCTCAGGGCATGATCCTGGTCCCGGGATCGAGTCCCACATCAGGCTCCAACGAGGAGCCTGCTACTCCCTCTGCCTGTGTCTCTGCCTCTCTCTCTCTCTCTCTGTGTCTCTCATGAATAAATAAAATCTTTAAAATAATAATAAAATATAATAAAACTATACTACACCTCACTATACCTATTAGGATGGCTAAAATTTATTAAAATAATAACATAAGCTTCCTTGATTGAGTGCTAACAAGGAGAAGAACAACTGAAGTCCCACACACTGCTGGGAGAAATGCAAAACGGCAGAGTCACTTTGGAAAGCAGCAATTTTTTTATAAAGCCAAATACAAACTTACCATATAGCCCAGGAACCCCACTCGGGTATGTACTCAAGAAAAATGAAAATATACATTTATCCAGACACCTACAGGTGAATGTTTTTTTAGTGGCTTTATATAGATCCACCAAAAACTGAGAACAACCAAATGTCCTCCAGCCGGGTAATGGATAACACACAAGTTGTGGTCCATCCGCACACTGGCATACTACTGAGCAATTAAAAGGAACGACTTACTGATACAGCACTGTGGATAGGTGGCAAATATGTCACACTAAGTCAAAGTAGCAAGACTCAAATAGCTACATAATAGGATTCCATTCCCGGGACATGCTAAAAAAAATAAACTATAAAGACAGCAGAACAGTGGTTGCTGGGGGTGAGGGAAGAACAGGCACAAGAAAACTTCTGGAAGTGATGGAAATGTTCTACACCTGGACCAGCATAGTGTCATGGGACTACGTGTTTGTCAGAATCCACCGAATGGGTCACTGAGAAAAGGCATAAATTTTACTGAAACTGAAATTCATACTACATACATGTTTACATGTAAATGATACTTCAAGAAATGTGGCCGATAAAAGGGAATAAGAGAAGGGAGGTAGGGGGAAGAAAGTCAGGCAAAGTGCTAAGTGACAAAGACCAACAATTAAAGTGAAAAATATTAAATTCTCAGGGCGCCTGGGTGGCTCAGTCGGTTAAGCATCCGACTCTTGGATCTCTGCTCAGATCTTGATCTCAGGGTCATGAGTTCAAGCCCTGTACTGGGCTCCATGCCTAGCATGGAGCCTACTTGAAAAAAAAAAAAAATAGAGGACAAAATTTAAAACACTCAATTCTCAACACTGTGATTATTAATAGAAATTAGCTAAAATGATCAATATGCCACAGTAAGTGAGAGCAAAACATCAGTCCTTATCTGAAAAAGCCGGTATGGGAGGGGTTTTGCTGTGACCAAAGGCACCTATGATTTACCAGCAACGCCATAAAACGCAAGATGAATCCTAAACTTATAAAAAGATTCCAACCTCACTGCCTTGGAGACAACTAAAAGTATCGGGAGCTTCAAGCAGTTTAAAAGAGTTCCAGTGGTTGTACTGTTGATTTGTACACTTAACGCTTTTTATTTTTTATTTTATTTTTTTAAAGATTTTATTTGTTCATTCATGAGAGACACAGAGAGAGAGGCAGATACACAAGCAGAGACACAGGCCGAGGGAGAAGCAGGCTCCCCATAGGAAGCCCAATGTGGGACTCGATCCCAGAACCAGGATCACGCCCTAAGCCAAAGGTAGACAGTCAACTGCTGAACCACCCAGGCGTCCCTACTTAACGCTTTTTAATTTTTATTTTTTAAGGATCCCTGGGTGGCTCAGCAGTTGAGCGCCTGCCTTTGGGCCCAGGGTGTGATCCCAGTTTGGGGATCGAGTCCCGCGTCAGGCTCCCTGCATGGAGCCTGCTTCTCCCTCTGCCTGTGTCTCTGCCTCTCTCTGTCTCTCATGAATGAATTAATAAATAAAATCTTTAAAAAAAAATTTTATTTTTTAAATTTCTCTCAAATTCAATTTCATTTTAATTCCTTTGGAGTCTAGGGTCTAAGAAAATGGGTGTGGTAAATCTTGTTCATCTCAGGCCCAATGGGAGCATCAACACCTACAACATTACCATCCCCGATCCCTTTACTAAGACCCAAACTCTCCCCACCCTGTGAGTCCCTGTGACTTATATAAACCCAACAGTCTGGTTTGGTGCGCCTCCCTCTGCAATTCAAGTGCCCAACTACCCTACACCAACACCCATATTTAAGTAGACAAAGTTTTAGAATCTCCTCTGAAACTGAGAAACGGTGGTAGAAAATACTTAAATTATTATTAGAACAGATATCCAAGAGCCACACAGTCCCTGGCTCCTTTTGGGAGGACACACGTCCCAACACACCCATAACAGGACAGCTGTTCAGGGCCAATCTTCATCCACAAGACAAATCTGCCTCTCTGCCCTGGGCTCTGTGGTCCATCTGGAATAGACCAGTCCTACTTTTCCCACCCCAAGTGTAGTTTTCAAGCTGAAATGGCTCACTTTCAATTCATTCTCCTCACCTTATATCTCTACTTCACAATAAACGGTTCTTCTAGCCAACTTTCCTGACTCCCGCCGCCAACCACACTCCCAACAGTATGGTGTTTATTAATCAGGGAGCCTTAGGCACTGAAATTCAAAGAATAACCCCAAGGAAACTGAAACTCATACTACATACAACATGTTTACAGGGCGGGTAGGCCTTTAGTTCTGTGCCACTCTCCACTGAGTACTTAGAGGAGGTGAACAGACTGCACTGTCTCCTCTGGTAAACTAGACAGAGGAGCAGAAAGAAACTATAAACGCTTCTGGATCAGGAAAATTAATCTCTATTCATGTTGTGCAGAAGATCTGCCAGCACTCTAGCTGCCCTTGTTTACCCAAATTCTAGGCCTCTGGCACCACCCAGTGGCCCATCCATACACAGACAAGCTAGTAACGCAACAACCTCCAAAGTGACACAGGAGCTACAGATACAGGCAGGGCAGTCCTGATCCATTCTGTAGCCAATCGCCAATTAGGAAAAATGAGTATACAACTATGATATAAATGACATAATAAGCATCAGTGTCAGATAATCTCAGCTTTGAAGGGAAGACAGGATTTCAGTGGATTAAGCTGAGAACATCAGGCCAAGAATGAACAAATACATGGAAGATGAAAAACCTGGTATGTTTGGGGCAGGTGGTAGGGTGCAACTGATTGGTTAAGATGTGCGTGTGTGTTGAGTAATCAGGAGGGTTATTTTGTCAAGGATAAGAAGACAGACTGAAACAGAAAGGGAAGGAGAAACAAGTTCAAAAGCTCCCCTAGTCATGGAGGTAAAAAGCACCACGCTGCTGGCAGAAGAAATGAAAAGTAGGGATGTGAGGATGCTGCTGAGGCGGAACCGATAGTACCTGCTTCAACAGCACTTCTTCACAAGCCCCAAAATCAAAAAGACAAGCTTGACTCTGGGTGCCCAGGGGAGATCAGTGTCATAAATGAGAAGCTAGCATGTGTGGGAGAAGAGATGAATTTGACTTTATGTTTAAAATCCAAGTTGACACATCAGGAAGGTAGTGGAAAACAAATGCAGGTCTGCAATTTGAGAAATTAGGGTCAGAGATGCAGACTTGGGAATTACTGTACAGAGAAGCTTCAAAATCAACCACCTTATAAGTTATACCTCACTGGGAAAAAAAAAATCAAAAATTTAAGTACCTAAGAAAGGTGAGAGAGTCCAAGGAAGGAATCTTGGGGAATACCTACCTGTAGGAAAAGAAATAAGAGGGAGACCAAAAAAATGCACAGAAGAACAGAAGGAATAATGAGCATCAAACATCTTGGAAGCCAAGGGACAAAAAGGTTTCAAGAACTGGGGACCGTCCACATTTCAAATGCTTCAGAGAAGTACAGAAAGATGCAGATCGAGGAGAGGCTCTGAGAGTCAGGCAGTGTTCTGTGGGGTTTCCTCCGCTGTGAAGGGAGAACGCTGTTCTCTCTCTCTTCAAGGACCAGGAAAGGATCCAGCTATCTCTTGCAGTCTGGTTACGTCCATTAAAGTTATTTCCTCAAAAAACTCATTAGCTTACCAATTTATCACAACCTGAGACCCATGTTTAAACAATTCAGAAATGTTTTTATTCATACTGTCACGTGGACAGACCTTTTATACTTTACATATGCGCTTTTTTTTTAAAGATTTTATTTATTCATGAGAGACACACAGAGAGAGAGAGGCAGAGACAAAGGCAGAGGGAGAAGCAGGCTCCACGCAGGGAGCCCGACGTGGGACTCGATCCCGGGTCTCCAGGATCAGGCACTGAGCCGAAGGCAGGCGCTAAACTGCTGGGGCACCGGGGCTGCCCTACATATGCTTTTTTTTTTTTTTTTTTTCCTACATATGCTTTTATAAGAAATACTAAACTCTTCCTTTCAGCGCTTTTGCTTCATCGGTTGGCCACGAAGAGCCCAGGTTTCTGAAGACAGCACACCGTCTAATAACAGACTTAAGTCTCTCTTTCCATAAAATGGGACAAGTCCATTACCCCACAAGAGCTGGTATAGAGAATTAGAGACAAGGATTTTGCAAAGAGCCTGTCTGTACATGGTAAAGATGTTTATTATTTTTCTAGCTTCTCATTTCTGCCCCCCTCCCCTCCCCCCCCCCCCCCCGCCACGGCATTTCCTAGAGAAGCCTGGGCTGCTTCACCACTCAGCAACAATCCTCCAAACACTGTGCACAACCGAGGACACGGTTCCAAGGCTCTGAGATCTGCTTACCTGCTCTCACTGGCCTCTTGAAGAATCAAGGGGCTCTGTCAGTATCTCTTGAGCACATTCATGCTCTACAAACTATGGTAAAGCAACATACTGAGGTGCCCAAAATATAAGCCTCCCTCTCTCTCAGTTGTTCTCCCTCTTGAAGGTTTGCTGGAGAGCCACAATGAGCACTTCAAAGCAGTCCTCACAGATGAGGAGGAAGGAAACAAGGAATTCCTGCATCAGCTATACTATGCACAAGGAGCTTCATTCCCCCTTTGGATGAATGCCTTCTCTCCCTGTTGGTAATACCACATGTCCCGTGTTTATAGTTTATTGGCTTTAATTCTAACAACAGTATTTCAGAGTATGTTAGGAATGCACTCTAACTCTTAAGTGCTGTCTGCAGCCATACAGCTAAGGAACTTTTTATGACAACATTTAAGCCCATTTACCTCGATTTAATGATTCTAAGGAAAAGTCATTTCTAATGAAACTCCACTGCGTTTCCACAATGAAATGATTTACATTTACATCAGAATCCAGCTCCCATTACCAGTTTTTACCACTCACACTTCAAATTTTTCTTTAATCATGGGAAAGGACACAGAAGAGTGATACTCCAAAGACACAACTGACAACAAAACAATAAAAACAGAAAAGCTAAAAACATCAAGAAGTGCCCTCCTACCTGCACTAGGTGAGAGGAGAGAGCCTAACGCCGGGGTCCTAAATAAGGTTAGAAACAGGTCAGATCACGTGGCGAGGCTTAAAGTACACCAGACAAACAGCCTCCTGGCTACCACGAGATTTCCAGATGGCTAAGAAAAACCAAGAACAACAACAAAAGAACATGAGAGGCAAGCATGAATGCCTCACGTCAGAACTTCAACAGTACCACCAGAGGACAGGAGCAAATACCTAACCTCTCAGATGTGATACCAACAATGCTTGCAATAACCCAATCCATTAGATGCACTACATTTCATTAATAAGATGCCATCTTTGTCATATTAATAACTCCCCAAGCCCTATCTGCAAACTCAGAGCAGACTTAGGTCATTAATTTATCTTTAGCATACACATTCCAGAAGTTGAGGCAGTACTTGAGAAAGTGGGCTTCTGGCCCAGAAAACTGTATCCTATGGAGACAGAGATAAAAGCCTACTGCTGTAAAGGAGTGTGACCGATTCACAAAATTCATTACACACTAACTTTCAAAGACCTTTCAAGGACTTTCTTCACCAAGAAAACAACTGAATCAAGTAAACAAGAATTTCTGACAATCTTAACAATGGAAAAGTTTCTCTATCACGTTCACAAAAACATTAGGATGAAAAGTTTTCGTTGTTACCGTAAAGCTAAACTAAAATCACTGGCATCTGGCTCTGACACCAAGATACACGTCGCCACCTCCACGTCTGTTGCTGATTCAATTCTTTCAGTTGGTGGCCAGGGTTCCAGACTGGGTGAGGGTAAGGAGATTATCTTGGCTTACTGATAATTTGCTTTTTTAAAAAAAGGAAAAAGCTAATTCAATCTTAAAAACTTCAAGGCCAATGTTATACAATGGAAAGCTCTGTTTGGATAACTGTCTTTTATAACCTAGACCATTCCTAGACATGTTTAGAATAACTTTCCTAGGGTAGAAACAATCCAGAAACAAACCTATCTCCTGAAAACAAAGTTTAATTAGTCACTTCACGATTTTAAAAGCCTGCAACTCACCTGCTAGAACAAGGGACTGTGAGCGTGAAAGCCTGAAGGCCTCAGACTTCCACAACAGGGCGCGCTTCTGCAGAACGTCTTCTCCTAGAGTCCTTTTGCTCTTGAAATGTCAGTATTGTTTTAAACTGGCAACAAAAAGGCTGCTTTCTTTTAGCGCTCTCTGAAGACAAGCTTCTGTCTTAGGTTAATCCTAGTCAACACTAAAGATCACAGCACTGGTACTGGTTCCTACACATTCCACAGACTGCCGTATAAAATGCCCTGTCAGATTGGTGGTGGGAATAAAGTTCATAAGCAAACCTCGCCTCCCACTTCAGCCCTACTAGGAAATACTTCCTAATAAGACACCTCCTAATACTTCCTAATAAGATGCGACAATTCTTATGCAATGCCCTGAAATACAAAATAACGTTCAGAAAGGTTAAGAATTTTGCAGTTGGGGTCCACAGACTAAGAACACTGGGGTTCACTATATACAAAGATAGCACCCTGAGCTCAGACTGTGAAACGCCTGGGGGAGGAGGGATTCTTACCCGGCACACAGAGTAATAAGGAACAAAGTTATGCCTCTTTCAACATACGTCCTTCTTTCCTCCCAACTCCACCCCTTACCCAACACAGATCTCCAGATCTCATAAAAACAAATAATAAAAATGCAGTTTCAGCCCACCGCAAAACCCTCCATCCAAAAGTCTACTTTTCAATTGGGAGAATTCAGACCCTGGATGGTGGTAATGCAAGGTGACCAACTCTAACTGGACCACTGGCCTGAATGAATACAGTTGACTTCACTGCAATATTATCAACACTTTTAGTTTAAATGTGCCCTTACCTCCCCCCAAAAGATGTAGAAGAATAGCCAACAGAGAAAGTTAAAAACCTGCATCTATGCCATCGTATTGTTAAGATGGTCCAGCTGGGGAGATGAAATAATACGCTCTGCATTCCTTGCTCCCTAGCCCCAGACTCACTTCCAAGAACAAGGAGACCTTTTCATGATCTAGTTCTCTGATAATCTATTGATGAGGATCACTGCAGTGCCAAATAGCCTGGGAAAAAAAAATGTATTCTATTCAAGGCCAAAAGGAAAAGGTCTAACAGGTAGCTGGAGCAGAGACAGTGACCTCCACCAAAGCAGCAAGGGAAAGAATTATAATCCTTGTGTCAACGATCATCAGGTGTGCTAACAGACCAAGAGGAAAGAAGCAATCGACTATGGAGATGTGCTGATGTTTAGTCTAAAAATGCATCTGAAGGGGGATCCCTGGGTGGCTCAGTGGTTTAGCGCCTGCCTTTGGCCCAGAGCACGATCCTGGAGACCCGGGATTAAGTCCTGTGTCGGGCTCCCTGCATGAAGCCTGCTTCTCCCTCCTCCTGTGTCTCTGCCTCTCTCTCTCTCTCTCTATCATGAATAAATAAAATCTTTAAAAAATAAAAAAATAAAAATGCATCTGGAGACACACACAGACTAACATCTAGTATTTCCACTGTCCTCTGGTCTTGAACCCCACCAAACGGACCTCAATCACGCTCAAAAGATAACTCCAGGGGTGTATCCACAAAGTATAACTCTAAGCTGACCAATGAGAAATGATTTAAAGTGGGGAGGGGGGAAAAAAAGGAAAACATGTTAAAAAGCCGAATCCAAAGAAGTGTAAACTAACGCAGACCTTCCTCAAAGCCATGGCAACGACATGTTAAGGGAGACAGAGAACGCTCTTCTTTAGTGTCTATCATACGTTAGGCATAACCTAAGAGCTTCATGTAAGTTCCCCCATCCAATACTAACAATGACCCCAGGACGTTAGTGCATTATCCCACGTTTAGGGATGTGGAAATTAAGAGTCAGAGAAGTTTAAGTAGCTTGCCCAAGGTCACACGGCCAATAAATCTTAGCACGGTACTTAAACTCGGGTCTGTCCAGCTCCAAAGGCTGTATTATCTCCTTAGAGCTCACGGATACACATACATGCCACCAGTAATATAGTCTTACTCCAGTTCGTTTTCTAATCAGGACAGCACGTAGAACAAAACAACCCTCACCAAGTATAAACTGTAAAGGAATTAAGAGTCAGCCAGGCCCAACCTCCCAGAGCCACCCAACTCCTCTGTCACAACCCACAGACTTTAACCACAGCACTACACCTAAGAAAAAAGTAACAACCTAGGAGTGTTAAAAAATCCTGTCTACCAGTATGTTCGGACTCCCTGTTTGGCCCCGGACCGTGCTGCTGCTGCTGCTGCTGAACGCACAGGATGACTGAGAACTCTTCAGAGCGGCTCCAAAGGAGCGGCTGGTGTTATTATATACATATATATGTGTACGTATAATATATATATTTAACCTTATTTGCTACGGTCTCCTGCCAAGCTGTAACTCCGCGGGATGGACTGAACTCGGGCACCAGCTGACGGCAGCGTCCCTGCCCGGCTTTTAGTGACAAGCAGCTCAAGATTCTCCTCTAAATAGAAATAACTAGCGCGGCCCAGGGCCCTGAGGAGGGAGGACACCCGGTTCGATGAGAGGCCGCGGCCGCAGGAACTCCGGCAAAGTTAATTCCCAGCCTCTAACAGTGCAGGAAACACGATCCACACGGAGGCGACGCACGAGGCAAAGGCATAAAGGAAGAGGGAGGGAAGGAGGGGGGGGGGGGGGCGCATTCGCTTCCAGGCTTAGCCAGAGTCGTTGGAAGATACGCAGCAACAGTTGCGGGACGGGGAGTCGGGGCGCCCGCGGGCCCGTGGAACTGGCCAGAGTGACTCCCGGGGAGCTGGGGCGGGAGCTGGGGCCGGCGCTGCGACTCGGCCCGCCCCAGACCCCGGCCCCGGGGCACGGGGCCCGGCGTCCGAGCACCGGGGTGGGGCCCGCCGTGGCCCGGGGATGCGCATGCTTCAGCTCCTACTCACCTCCTCCTCCTCCTATCCCTGCGGGCGGACCAGGCTGGGCTCCTGAGATAATGCGTCTGTCGGGTCACTGAAGGGCTGAGAAAAGTCAAAAGTTTACACGGCGGAGGCCTGCGTCCGGGAGGAACCTGGGCTCGCACACCTGGGTCTCCCTGGGCCGGGGCCCCGCGGCCGCCACGGAGATAAAGCGCGCGCAGGGCGGGGGGCGACGCGCACGAGCCGCCCGGGGGGACCGGGGCACGCGCGGCCTAGGAGCCCCGGGGGCGCGGGGGCGCGCGGGGTCACGCCGGGCCGGCCCTCCGAGGGGACGCGCGCGGCCTCGCGGGGCAGGGCTGGGCCCGGCGCGGGGGGGGGAGGGGCGCGGCGGCCCCGGCTCGGACCCGCAGGGCGCCCCGGTCGCACGCGCACGCCGGCGGCCACCCCGGGCTCGCACGCCCCCCGCGAGGACGCCGCGCCGGCCTCAGGGGCAGTCCCGCGCCGAGCCGGGCAAGCGCGGCCGGGCCTCCCCGCGGGGCTGGCGCCGGGGCCTCGCCTGAGCCGCGGGGCCGGGGCCGGGGCCGGGGCCGGTGTCCGACCTACGCCGACGCGGGACGCGCCGGGGGCTCGGGGTCGGGCCAAGCCGGAACGAGACACGGACCGGGTCGGTCGGGGGGGGGTGTCCGCGGGGCGGTTACAAGCACGGGAGCCGGCGGGGCTCAGCGGCCCGCTCCCCGCCTCGGGTCATCCTTCCGCCAGCGGCTGCTCCGACGGTCCCAGGCCCGGCCGCCCCGTCCGCTGCCGCCGCCAGCGCCGCCGCCATCTTACACTGGCCAGCGGCCGCCGCCGCCGCCGCCTCCGCTCTGGGCGCCTGCGCCTGCGCCGCCGCGCTTTCCGGCCCCGTTTGCGACGAGGGCGGGGGGGGCTGGGGAAGAGCGGTCGCGCGAGCTCGCGGCTCCCAGGACGCCGAGGGGCGGGGCGGGGCCCAGCGGCGGGCGGTGCGTGCGCACAACGGAAGGCGAGCCTGGGCCCGGCCCCGCGGCGCCACCGAAACCCGCACGGGTCGGGGGTGCCCCGGGTCGCGGCGGGGGCGGCGGGCGGCTCCGGGCAGCCTCCGCGTCCGCCCTGCCTTCCAACACGGGGAACGGGCGGCCGCCGCCGGGTCTCCTCCGCAGACCCCGCTTCCTTCGAGGACCTTGTTTTCTTCGGTGGTTTCTACGCCCTCGAGGCCGCTCCCCGCCCCCCCCCCCCGTTTCCATTTACCCGTTTTCAAATTAAAAGAAGGATTTCGGAAGCTTAAGGTGCAGGCGAGCTATTCCTGAGGCTGTTGCTCCAGGCCCTGCAGATGGGGGAGTCGTGGCCCAGGGCCCTGCAGATGGGGAGGTGGGGGTCGTGCCCCGGGCCCTGCAGATGGGGAGGTGGGGATCGTGCCCTGGGTCCTGAAGAATGGGGGGGTCGTGCCCCAGGCCCTGCAGATGGGGAGCTGGGGGTCGTGCTGCGGGCCCTGCAGAACGGGTCTGGTGATGTGCTGTGCTCCCCTCCGACAGGTCGCCTGGAAAGGTGCCTTCAGGGCACAGGGATATTTGACCAGAGGGCCAGGTGCTAGCCTCTGACCCCTTTCACCTCTCATATGGCTACTTCCCTATTCGAAGTCATTATATATTATATATTAGACTATTGCAAAGGACACCTAGCTGGTTTGTTTACTTCCACTATTAACCTGCCAGTTAAACAGATGGCAGGCAGAGTAACCTTTTAAAATATGTCAGGTCATATTACCCCACTCCCCATATTATTACCTCAAAAGCTTCCTCATCACTCAATTGGGAAAAGAAAAAAAGGTGATAACAATGGCTTGCTTCCAAAGAGGGCCTTACCTGATTTGGCACCTATTTCTCTGATTTCATCTCCTTCCATACAGCTTGCCTCTGCTCTAGCCTTATTAAGAGTGGAGCCTTCTCCACTCTTAACTCCAGCCAAGGCACGATCCATCTCTGGAGCTTCCACATGTGTTCCCTCTTCTTGGGATATTCATCTACCCAATCTTTTTTTTTTTTTTAAGATTTTAATCATCCACTCATGAAACAGAGAGAGGGGCAGAGACACAGGCAGAGGGAGAAGCAGGCTCCATGCAGGGAGCCCAACATGGGACTCGATCCCAGGTCTCCAGGATCATGCCCCAGAGCCGAAGGCAGGCACCAAAGGCACCAAACCGCTGAACCACCCGGGCTGCCCTCACCTACCCAATCTTTACTAGACTTGCTCTCTCCACTCAGTCATACCTCTACTGAAATCCTACTTCTGAGAGGCAGCTCTTGACTCTTCCAACCATCATCCTCTGTCCTCTCACTCTGCATTGTTTTTTCTAACTTTTTTTTTTACCTGTTAACATATAATTATGTGTCTGTAACCTAAGTATACCACTAGAATATAAGCTCTGTAACGGCAGGGACTAGGCTTCTCATCTTTGTAATTCCAGTATCTAGAAGAGGACCAAAGTGCAAAGTAGCTGTCTGATGCCTTACCGTTCTATCCATTCTTCCATTCACCCCAACAGCTGTTGAATTCCTATAGTAAGACCCGGTTCTAGGTACTGGGGCTGAAGCAATGAATAAAACCAACCAAGACTCTTGGAGTCACAGCTTATTTCTCAGTGTAGGGGTTGGGAGTGTAAGGGGAAGACAGGGTCACACCGACAATAATGATGATATGAAGGCCAGTAGAAAATAAAGCAGGATTGAGTAGGTGTGCTCTTTTACAGAGGGGGCTCAGGGAAGGCCCTGCTGAGGTGATATTTGAATAAAGATTTTAAGTGAGAGAGTAGCCCGGGTGGCTCAGCAGTTTAGTGCCGCCTGCAGCCCAGGGCATGATCCTGGAGACCCAGGACTGAGTCCCATGTCAGGCTCCCTGCATGGAGCCTGCTTCTCCCTCTGCCTGTGTCTCTGCCTCTCTCTGTGTGTCTCTATGAATAAGTAAATAAAATCTTAAAAAAAAAAAAAAAAAAGATTTGAAGTGAGAGAGGAAATCATATACACAGGAAGAATTCCAGGCAGGGGGAACAGTAAGGTAAAAAGACCTGAAGCCTGAGTGTGCTTGGTGTATCCAAAGAGCAGCAGGGAAGCCAGTGTGGCAAGAGGGCAGATAGGAAATTAGTTTGGAGAAGTACGACGGGAGCCAGATCACTCCCAGATTTATAGACCAAGGAGAGGACTTTGGATTGTATCTCCAGACTAAAAGTGCTAGAAAGCCATGGAGGGTTCTGAGTAAGTGACGTGATCTGATTTATAAATGAAAAGATTTACTCCTGCAGGGAGGCATAATAGAGGCTGAAAGACCAGTTAGGAAGGAAGCTATTGCAAAAGATCTGCAAGGCTAGTGTTACAGTGGACATGGTAGGAGGTGGCTGGATTCAGGACATACTTTGAAGGTGGCAGAGGTGATTTGTTAATAGATTCAATATAGAGTGCAAGATAAAGAGTCAAGCTATTTTAGGTTTTTTGACTTGAGCGACAGGATAAATAGTAATGCCATTTACTGAGCTAGAACTCCTGGCAGGAGGGGGGAGAAGCAGGGGGAGGGTTTTTTTTTTTTTTTTTTGAAAAATGTCCAGTTCTATTTTAGACATGTTAAATGGGAGGTGCCTATTAGATTTCCAAATGGAGCTACTGAGTAAACAATTGAAATATGAATCTGAGGCTCACAGGAGAAGACAATTGGTGGTATAAACTGGGGAGTCATTAGGTATAAAAAACAGCATATATAACCATGGAGCGCAGAGTGCTCACTTAATGTGGAAGAAAAGAAAAGCAGTCTATTTATAGGCTGAACCCTCTAATCCCAAGGCGCTCCAACTAGTAAAGGTCAGGGGGAAAAAAATCCAGGAAAATTCATTTAAAATGAGCAACCAGGAAATATAATTTAAAACCCAAGAGCAAGGGGTCTTATAAAACAAATTTCTTAAATGTTTCAAGAAGGGCCTGTCAACTGTCATTCCTGTTTTAACAGTGTGAGGTTAAGAGGACTAAAAGTCGACTACCGAATTTGGAAACATGGAGGTTAAGACCTCAACAAGAGTGATTTGGAAATAAACTCCCACTCTGACCTGGTTATTGTGCTTTGATGGACACCATTGCTCTAACCACCAAATCTTTCTTATTTTGAGCTTTCCTACTGCATTTGAGGTTGTTGATGATCATTACCCCTTCTAAATATTGTCTCATGGATTTTTATAACACTATTTCATAGTTCTATTTATATCTCTTGACCATGTGTTTCAGGAGCTACTCTTCCTCTTCATTCTATGTGTTCCTCCAGAGTGATCTTAACCACCCTCAAGGCTTAAACTACCACCCATATCCCAAAACCTTTACTGCCAATCAGGCTTCTCCTTCAAGCTTTAGACTTACGTTGCTGATAGCCAATGGCAATTTTGTAAGAACTCCTTTATTGAAATGAAATTCACAGCATCCATTTAAAGTGTGCAATTGGATGGCTTTCAGTACATTCACAGATATGTGCAACCATCACCAGTCAATGTTTAACTATTTTCATTGCTTCAAAAAGAAACCCGGGACCCTGTGCTATCACCCATCTTCTCATCTCCCTCCAGCCCTAAGAAACCATTAACTACTTTGTATCTATGATTTCCCTATTCTGGACTTCGGTATGAATGAAATCATACATTTGCATGTGTGCGTGTGTGATTGGTTCCTTTCACTTAGCGTGTCTTCAGCTTCACCCATGTTGTATCGTGTATCAGTATTCCATACCAAATATTGTTCCATTGTATGAATATGCCACATCTTGTGTGTCCCTTTATCGCTGGACACTTTGGTTGCTCCCTACAGCTATTATGAATAGTACTCCTATGAAAATTCATATACTTCACATGTGGACACATACTTCATTTCTCAGATCTTGATCTAGGAGTAGAATTTCTGGGTCACATGGCTAACTCTATGCCTAATCGTTTGTGAAACTGACTGTTCAAAGCAGTTTACCATTTCACATTCACACCTGCAGGTTTCAATTTTTCCCCATCCTGGCCAATATTTGATTATCTGACTTTTTATTTCCTAGTGGATGTGAAGTGGTATCTCACTGTGATTTCTGTTTGCACTTCCCTGATGACTAACGGTGTCGAGGATCTTTTCACGTTTATTGGACATTTTTGTCTTCTTTGGAGAAATGTCTATTCAGATCCTTTGCCCAATTTTAAATTTTCTCTTAACTGAGTTGTAAGAATATATATTCTAGAAACAAATCCCTTACCAGGTATGATTTACAAATCCTTTCTCACATTCTGTGGGTTGTCTTTTCATTTTTGATGGCATCCTTTGAAGCGCAAAGCTTTCTAGTTTTGATGAAGTCCAATGTATCTTTTTTCTTTTGTTGCTCATGGTTTTGGTGTCATATCTAAGAACCCCTACATAAACCCAAAGTTATGACAGTTTTACCCCTGTTTTCTTCTAAGAGCTTTATGGTTTTATTGCTCTTAGGTCTTTGACCTATTTGAGCTAATTTCTAAGTAAAATGTGGGGTAAGGATTGAGCTCATTCTTTTGGATGTGGTTATCCAGTTGTCCCAGCACCATTGTCTTTCCCCACTGGATGGTTTTGGCACCCTTGTCAACAATCAGTTGACCATAGATATGAGTTTATTTCTGGACTCATAAGTCTATTCCATTGGTATCTGTGTCTATCCTTGTGCCAATACCACACTGTGTTGATTACCACTGTTTTGCAGGAAGTTTTGAAATTAGGAAGTATGGGTCCTCCTTTTTCAGGACTCTTCTTATTCTGAGTCCACTGCAATTTCTTGCGAATTCTAGAATTACCTAGTCAATTTCCATAAAGAAGTCAGCTGGGATTCTGATGGGAACAGCACAGAGTCTTGAGATCACTTGGGAGTCCTGCCATCTTAAAGATGTTAAGTGTTCTGCTCCATCAACACAAGATGCTTTTCCACTTATTTAGATCTCTCTTCTTTATTTTTTTAAAGATTTTATTTATTTATTTATTTATTTATTTATTTATTTATTTGAGACACAGAGAGGGAGGCAGAGACACAGGCAGAGGGGGAAGCAGGCTTCCTGCAAGGAACCCCATGTGGGACTCGATCCTGGGACTCCAGGAGCACTCCCTGAGCCAAAGAAGATGTTCAACCGCTAAGCCACCCAGGTGTCCCTAGATCTCCCTTCTTTAAACAAGGTCTTGTAGTTTTCACAGTATAGTTTTGCACTTCCTTTTGTTAAACTTACTCCTAAGTACTTTTTCCCCCCAAGAAGTCTTTTTATGTTATTTTTAAAAAAGATTTTATTTATTTATTCATGATAGACAGAGAGAGACAGAAAGAGGCAGAGACACAGGCAGAGGGAGAAGCAGGCTCCATGCAGGGAGCCCGACACAGGACTCAATCCCGGGACTCCAGGATCGCGCCCTGGGCCAAAGGCAGGCGCCAAACTGCTGAGCCACCCAGGGATCCCCTATGTTATTTTCTTTTAAGATTTTATTTATCTATTAATGGGAGACACACAGAGAGAGGCAGAGACATAGAGGGAGAAGCAGGCTCCCCGTGGGGAGCCTGATGTGGGACTTGATCCCAGGACCATGACCTGAGCCAAAGGCAGATGCTCAACCACTGAGCCACGCAGGTGCCCATCTTTTTATGTTATTGTGAACAGGACTGTTTTAATTTCATTTTTGTGCATTGCAAACATATAAAATACAGTGGATTTTTGTACATTGATCGCATGTCCTTAGAATTTCCTATACAAGATCATACCATCTGCAAATACTGTTTTATTTCTTCCTTTCCAATCTCAGTGCCTTTCATTTCTCTTTCTTGACTTTCCTGGCCAGAACCTCCAGCACAATGTTGACTAATAGTGATAGCTGATATCCTTGTGTTGTTCCTATCTTAGGGGGAAAGTATCCAGGCTTTCACCATTAAGTATAGTGTCAGCTGTAGGTTTTTCATAGCTGTACTTTATCAGGTTGAGGATGTTCCCTTTTCTTCCAGCCACTGGTACTTTTAACATTCTCAAAGTGAACTCACCTTTGCTCCACCTCTGCCAAACTCAAACTGCTCCTATTCTTATCTCTTAATTGATACCACTGTTCATAGGCTGGATTCCCTAAAAGCAGAACTCAAAAAAGGGATTCTGTGCAAATGGTTTGTTGAGGGAGTGCTCTCAAGTAAAATCTGTAATGCAGCGAGGGAAGCAAGACAGGACAGGGAGGAAAAGTAGGTAGAGATGTGTTCCTCTTTACCCTCCACTGGGAACTCTTGGCACATAAATGGCACATTTGCTCCACCGTGGGGAAAGAGGGAAGGATCATTTCCTGACAACCTAGTATCATTTGCTGATAACACAATTATGACCACATGTCATCACTGATAATACAATCTCCATCAGAATCCCAGCTGCCTTCTTTGCAGAACCTGCTGTTGTATCATTGGCTGTGAGGCTGTCCTCAGGAGGGAATAACCTTCTAGGAATTTTCAGAAGTGGCTCCATTGGCACAGAGGGCAATTCTCACAAGGATGCCACTGCGAACTATTAGCAGCCAAGACTTAACACTTCCTGGTCAAGAGAATCTGGTACCAACAATGTTTACAACAGTCCACTTCTAGCACTGCTCAGATCCATGTGCTTTGTGAAAGAGCACAAGTTCATTTTATCCAGGCAGTTTCTCCAGCATTCTGGTTAATCACAATTTCTGGGGACACTTGCAAGAGGGGTCCCTAAGCTGTAAATGATATTGTCTCTCTTCTCTAGCATCTATTCTAGATTCACCTCCCTGCTGGCGAGCGCTTCTGTTAGTCTAGATGACTTACCCAGTAGAGTAACCCAGACCCTCATCCCTAGAGATCAGGCCCTTATCAGGCTGTAATTGTTTACTTATTTGTAGTTAGAGTATAGGAGGACCAAGGGATATCCCAAGGATATGTGCATCACATACTTTGCTTTCTGTGTCCATGTTAGCAGCCGCCCTACCTCCTCATACAGTTCATTATTCCAGGTGGTGTGGTTAACTTCTTTGCTTGATCGTCTGCTGGCATTAGGAGCTCAAAGGGACCAGAAGGCAGCATATCTTTAAGTTTATTGAGATTCTTATGTTGTCTGGTAGAGGGATATCCCGTGCCACCCCACCCCACCGCCAAAACCAGCACCTCCAGACTGAATTTAAAGTTGCAGGGTTGGAAGTACAAATTCCTCAAGTAGATCCCTGGGAGGGATGTTGAATGGGGCCACTTCTATTTCCACCCCTTGGCCACAGAGCCCTTGGACTCTACCGGAGGGCTGAGGATACAGCACCTTATTTAAGGCCATGTAGGTTTATATTGTAAAGGACAGCACCTCACTCTTGCTGGCACCACCAATGCACCTTCAAAAGGCCATCCCAATGCTCTACCAGGTAGGAAGTCTCCAGATGGAACAGTATTTGGTAGAACAGCAGACCCCACTGTCCTATCCCTACTGCTACACCTGCTTTGTCATTAAATGGGCCCCTTGTTCCAAGGCATTGTCATGTAGGATCCCATACCAGCAGATCAAAGGTCTCTGAGTCCTTGGATGGTAGTACTAGCCACGGCACTTTTCAGCAGGATAAGCAAAGGAAAATACGCAAGCAGAGTAAGTTGTTGACTTTGCCAGCATGGAACTGTTGCCACCAGGTGGCTGCTTGTTCTCCTTGGGCAGTGGTACTGAGCTAAGGGCACTGTTCTTTGTAGATGACAGATATTGAAAAATAGCTATGTCAGCCTTGGGTAAGAGAAGAGTCCAACACTAATCGGTGGATAAATAGCTCCATCTCTGCCAACAAAGTGATTTGAAT
Organism: Vulpes lagopus; assembly: GCF_018345385.1. Classification (NCBI taxonomy): domain Eukaryota; kingdom Metazoa; phylum Chordata; class Mammalia; order Carnivora; family Canidae; genus Vulpes; species Vulpes lagopus. The sequence continues at coordinate 27,292,114 of NC_054834.1, forward strand.
CATGAGCACACTGTGCAAGAACCAAGAACTGGGCTAGGTGAGGCTCCTGACTAAATTATCCTGTCCCTCTGGTTATTAGTTAACACTTTTCTGGTGAATACTGTGACAAGTCCCACTCTCACAGCCTCACCAAGAGGCTCTTCACCAGACCTTCTTGCACATTTTCTTATCTTGTACCTTCTGGGCCCTTGACCAACCAGCCCACCAACTGATTCATGTATACCCTTGCCCTTAGGCCACTTCTCTCTTTCCAGACAAAGTGGATGATCAGCTACATTTCCTAAAGACCTGCGGGTTGGGGCACCTGGGTGACTCCGTTAAGCATCTGCCTTTAGCTCGGGTCATGATCCCAGGGTCCTGGGATTGAGCCCCAAGTTGGGCTCTCTGCTCAGCAGGGAACCTGCTTCTCCCTCTGCCCCTCCCCCTGCTCGGGCTCTCTCTCAAAAATAAGTTAATTTAATTAAAAAAAAAAAAAAAAAAACATAAAAAGACCTACTGGTTGAGAATTTCTCCTCACTGACTTTCAAGACCACTCCAGATGGGGCTGTTGAGAAGCAGTAGTCCTTATTTGGATTGCCCTTACATATCAAACCAACTCACCCACAAACCAGACCTAGATTTTTTTCCTCCTCTGTCAAATGGTTGTAGGAATTCTTACAATGCCACAGGCAGGAGCTGGGACAAAGCTATCAGTGCAACAGACGTAGGTAATATGGAGGTCTGGGGACCCTTGTTCACCAAGGATAAACTTACTTGTGCCCACCAAGTGTGTTTGGGCTTCTTCTCAAATGTACCACTTCCACTGTAAGATGGATTGCTATTGTACCCAATCTTATGACTTGACAGGTCTCACAATAACCAACTGGTTATATGGCCAACTGATCACAGTCACTTGACATTTTGTGGTTAGGTACTGACTGAGTTTCTATCAGGGCCTAATCACATGCCAGGAGATGCTTTTCAAATGATGAAACTTTCTTTACTTCAGACAGCATAACCTTATTCCAGAACCCTAGAGATCTATGCTGGAACTCTCCTACTGTGGATTGCCATAGAATCCACACACCTTCTTTCCCTATCACAGATACCTCAGTACCATAGAACTTTCCAAGCTATTGGGCCCATGCAGCAGGGCTGCCTGTATCTTAGCCTGGATCTGCTACAAAGGCTGATCTTGTAGTCCACATTCCCAAGTACAGAATATGGTGCCTCCAAAAAGAAGAGGCCTACCAAGACACTGTGCTTCTTTCTTGCAGTAAAGCACATAACATGCAATAACTTAATCTTTACAGAGAATGTCCCAGAATACTCCAGATCACTAGACTCCTAAAAACTTAACCAATGTGCAGGACCCTGTAGTTTTACAGGATTTATCTTCTACCCTCTGGAGTCTATGTGTCACATCAAGGAATCCAGAACACTTGACACTGCTTGTTCATCAGGTCCGATTAGCATATCCTTAATTCCTGAGTGGCGTAAGCTTAATAAAGCATACAAATGTGATATTCTGTAGAATGTCCAGCTCCCTTCGGACTACACTGTGTCAAAGGGGGAGAATGGACAGAGCTCTAGTCAGGATTGTGAGTATACACTGGTGCCCACCACTTGCGAATGCAAACTGCTTCTGATACTCTTTAATGAAAAACATATTCACTAGAACACAGAGTCAGCAAACTTTCTGTAAAGGGTCAGACAGTACACATTAACTAACAACCGTATACCTGTGACAAAAGCTGTAGTACTTTCTCTAGTAGAGAAAACACACCCAACACAATATTGCAATTGGAACAACTACCTACTGTAGTTTGCTGTAGTCCACGGCAATCCAGTAGTTACAAGAGCCAGACAGGTGAAACTAAAGGAGGCAAAGATGGAAACCCACATCCCTGCATCCTTCTACCTTTTTAAGCATTGAACTAATCACTGCCATTTTCCCCAGAATGCAATATTATTTTTTATTTTCTATCTTGGCAGAGTGAGGGTACAGTTTCAGGGACTTCTATTGGGACTTTCTACCAACTGCCAAATATATCCATTCTGATTATACATTTGGAAACTGAAAAGATCATAAAGTGGTTTTTTGGACCCACTGTGAGACTGACTTGGGCAAGCACTCCATTCTGATCCAATATTTCCCTGTTGCAATAGGGATAGGGTGTAAGGAGGGAAGAGCTGTGGCGGTGCTAATTTAGGTCCCTGGGTATCAGAGTTAAATCCCAGTTTTCCAACTTAAAAAATTTAGTAGTATTCCCCAATGGTTAATTAAGTATATGGTTCTTTCAGATGATAGGTTGAGTCTGAGAACTATCTTAGGCGTAGGAAACAGGCAAGGAATTTTGATTTTTTGAAGTTACTGACCTCCTTCTGTTCAATCATTCTTCATCTCTCTTAATTAACTATAAATTAATACATTCCTTGGCTGTCCATTTATCTGGTCCCTACAACCACCCACGTTCCATTAGCCATCTCCACTTTGAACCCACCGCCCTTTTGGGAATCCACCCACCCTGCATCTGAGAGTTAAGTGTTGCCACTCGGCCTCTGCTATGCCAGGATCCTATCATCCTCACTGTTCTAAAGGAAACCAGTTTTTAAACATCCCCTTCCATCAGCCTCCACCCACAGAGACACTTCTAAACTTCTCAAAGATGCTGGTGACCCATTCATTAGTGCCTTTCCTTAAAAAAAAAAAAAAAAATTGTCCCTAGGCCGTCCTGTGGAACATGGTCAGTGGCGGGTTTTCCAGTGTAATATACATTCATTCTTGCATGCCCACTTCCTCTAAACCTTTTGATCATTTCTTATATGGTCTATCATCTAAGCTTCATTTACTGTAAGCTATCATTGTTTCCGAGCTCCCCAAAGCCATCTCAACAGCTTATTTATAAGCACTTCTTGGGGCCCTTGCTAAAATATCATTATCACAAATTCTATATGAATTCAATTCTTAATTCATTAAACCATCCAAACAACTACAAATTTATTATCTAACATACAGAATTTCGGAACAAAAGGGCACCTCCTTTAAAGTTTGAGAGTGGCATAAAAACTCCATATACAGCTTAAACCTAAACTCTGTGATGGCTATTTTTAAGCAAGAGAAAAGGCTAGAAAAATACTATAAGTATCTTTACAGTGAAATACCTTGCCAAAGAAAAAAGTTCACTAGAAGCAATCCTCAAGTGAGAGAGAACAGGTACAGAAAGGTATCAGTGCGGCTGATGGAGCTATGGAAACCGGGGGGGGGGGGGGGGGGGGGTGCAGAACAGTGCTACTCAAGATGGTTCAAGACTTGTACTGGTCCATGAACACTTTTTTTAACAGTCTATGACATGATGAGTTAGAAACTGAGTGTTTAGAAACCTTTGAGCATTGTGACCCTGCTGTAATATCCAGATGCCTAATCACTGGACTTCTCCTGAAAGGGGTGCAGTCAATTCAGGTGTGGCCAAGCCTGTGTAGTGGGCTGTGTACCGTGTGAACTGCACACTTGTCACAGGCAACAGGAACACATCTTAGGGTACAAAGGACTGGATATCTATAAAGCAAAAAGCCTGGTCCTTTACCACAGACAGTTTGAGAAGGACTGCTCTGTCCTTTCATGAGTCCCAGAATCACTCAAATAATAACTTTTGGAACAGAGCGTAAGTGGAGGTCAATTTGCTTATGTTCAATGAAATGAAAACAAATGGCTTGGTAACTAAAGTAAACTGGACTAGGGCATCTGTTAGATTCCTGGAGTAAGCCCTGACTAGGCCAGCAGGAGATGACAATTTGTAAAAGAAAACTGCCAGTATGGTAGGCACTTGGTTCAAGGGACAGGGTTCGTTCTTCCCCTTTCCTTTCTATCCTCGTCCACCTTTTGGCTAGAGCTAGGAGAGAATTTTGGCCATTGAGGCCCTGTGCCCACCATCGCAAGTCCACCTACACTGCTCCCACCTCCTCCAGAGTAGAGGAGTCTCAGCCTGGGACCAGGACTCTTCCCTACTCTGATATGGTACAGTAGCGGGAGCAGCCCGGGTGGCTCAGCAGTTTAGCGCCGCCTTTAGCCTAGGGTGTGATCCTGGAGACCCAGGATCGAGTCCCGCGTCGGGCTTCCTGTGTGGAGCCTGCTTCTCCCTATGTCTCTGCGCCTCCCTCTCTCTCTCTCTCTCTCTCTCTCTCTCTCTCTCTCTCTGTCTCTTATGAATAAATTAAAAAAAAAATCTTAACAAAAAAAAAAAAGGTACAGTAGCAGGACTTTCCCAAACAGCTTGAGGCCCTCACAGTATTTCCTTCCTTGCCAATACCCTGGGACATGCAGGATCATTTTAAGGGGTGAAAAGCTTAATCTGAGGTAAGTGGCATATCAGGAGCACAAAGTGTCTCGGGCTGAACGTACACTTGCTCTGTGCATTATTTTCCAAGTGCAGAAACGGGATGCCAGCTGGTCTGACCAGAGTATCCACTGACACATGGCAGCCAAGGTCCACGGACTGGCTCCCCAAGAAAAGGGCAAGGTCAACTCAAAAAAATAAAAAAAAGTAATAAAAAAAATACCATGTTAACGATATATTACTAACAATAAGAATACCAAACGTTAGGGTATGATACCAATTGAAGGGCTTCCCAGATTGAAACACCCAGAGGGAATGAGATGGCGCAAGATGGCGACTCAGTCTCCATTGCCAACTGAGGTGCAGACTGAGCTGAGGAAGGGGGGTGGTGGTAGAAGCCAGAACTAGCGGGCAAACATTCCTCACATGGCAGCTTACAGAAGGTGAGGAAGATCAGAGAAAGACCTGAATGAAAAACAGGCCACACTCTTCAATCAGAATATTTATTAGTCAAGAAAAAGGACCCAGGCTGCACCCCACTCCCGTTCCCAAGTCACCTGCTTAATCAAGGGACAGGATTCAAAGAAATCAGAGGTCTCAAATAAGCCAGAACATATCTGGATCTGGGGAAGAACAGTCATTCGTTTCCTAGACCTGACACTGTAATTATATGTTTTCCAGGGAGAGGGGCCAATGAGAGTGGTGGATGGTCCTTCTTTGTCACAGCTTGGGTTCAGAGAAGAGTTGGAATAAACAGGTATTTAAAAAGAGAGAAGATGAGGAGGCAGGGGCGCAGGAAGGTCAAGGGCTGGTTTCACCCAGATCACACAGCATTGTACAAAGAACCAAGGTAGCACCTTGAGTTCTCGGGCTGGAACAAGGAGCTGAAGGCTCAGCACCCAGAGAGAGGAGAATCCCAGGGCTTCTCTTTCAGTCCTACTGTGATGAGATGCAAAAGCCCCCACCTCCGTTTCCTTCACAGAGTTCACAACGGTCTATCCGAAGGCAAGAGGGAATGGTGAAAGACCTAGAGCCCCAGCCCAGGTGAAGTTTCTCCCCATTCATTCCCAAAGGCCCTGCCCCAAAGAACTAGAGAAATACAGAGTCCCAGGACTCTGTCTCTGCTCCCCAGGTCCAAGAGGGAGTAGAGACAAGGCACGAAGACCCTGGATGCAAAAGTGAACATTTGTGTGGCCATATATAACATTATTTGGGAGGGAAGAAAGTGCATGCCCCACAAGGGGTGCCTTCCTTCATCTGGTAAGTAGCTGGGCCTTTGCTAGCAGCAGAAACCATATGGATGGGGCTCACAGAAATGGCCTGCACAATAGGCCTTATTACTAGAAAGAGAGAGTAAAAGCCTCAGCTGGTATGGCACGATCTCAGCTGGGATGACAGAGGGCAGAGGGCAGACTGCTCTCGCAGATGACACTCCAGCCTCAGGTCCCAGTGGTCCTGCTGACTCCAGATGTTCCCCAGGGCTGGGAATCAGGGACAAAACACGTGTGTGTTTCACATGATCAGACACTGTTCGCCATTGGCACCTGGTGGGCCTGACAGATTGAGGGCATCCAGGTCAAAGTTGAGGCCAGGAGGCTGGAGAAGAGACGGGGGGACTGAGATTACTGTCCTTACTTCAAATGAGAGCTTCTGACGGTACCTCCCCTGTAGCCATGGTGATCACCTCACATGCAATCATTAACAATTACAGAATTCCAGAAACTTGGACTCAGATTCAAATCTAGGGGAACATATACTCACCATCTCCCCAGCCAGCTCTTTTGGAGGATGGCCCAAATCCTGTAGCTGGAAAATAAGAGGAATTTGAGAAAGAGAAAATCCTGGAAGACAATACAGCACACCAATTAAGAATTTGAGCCATGGTCTCTCACCTTTCTTCTGAGGACCAGGCTATGTGACCTCGCTTGGGAACCCTCCTCCACCCAGGTGTGGCAGTGCGGCATGCCTCCCTGATACCTCCTCCACTGAACACCCAAACACACAGCACCAGGAGGCAGACGGCAAGGAGAGGCCTTACCTGCTGCATAAGATCCAGCACTAACTCAAAACGAGCCTTCTGAGTGGCCTCACTGTCTGTGGGGGTCTCTGCCTCAAACTGTTCACATATCTTGCCCATGACGCTATGTTGCTCCTGATATTTTTCAAACTGTTCTGGAGGAAGAGATTCCCGGTGACTCTGCAACCATTCTGGATACTAAGGAAAGAGAGAATGGGTGGGGAAGAATTAATGAACAATGGCCTGGGAAGGGCAATTAAATATAAAAGACAATAGAACTTGAAGAAACAAAGAAGATATTGAGGAAGGAAATACTAAAGAAGCGAGTACAGTGTGAGAAGCAGCACTGACTCCAACCACATCACCTGGCTGTGCTATCACTAACATTTGAGCCCTTACAGGTCATATATGATCTGTCACATATCCTTTCTTTTTTCTGTTCTGACTTTACAACCTTTAACTGTGTAAGAACCATTCTTAGCTTGAGAGTTGGATTTGGTCCACCCAAACCCTGGTCTATTGTCTCCTGGTCCACACGGTTCACATCACACTTGACCACACGTGGCACTGAAGAGCTACTATTCCTGTATTTTGTTTCTTCAGTGAAACCATAAGCTCTTTGACAGCAGGGGCCATCCTTCACACTACTCTTAAACTGTTTGTGGCATAAATCAGTAAATCCTCAGTAAAACCTTGTTGGAGAAACAAATGAAGTTATTACAACTATGTAAGAAAGGGTTGGTCAGCAACAGTCTCGAACCATATTACAGGAACGAGAGCTGAAGGACTTCCCTTTCTACCTTAAACATCTTCGGTGTGGTACCTTTATTCCCAGAGACACAGCTCCTCCCAGCTCTCTTGCTCCAAATAAACAAAAGAGTGAATGGATCACGCACTGGAGTTACTCTAGCTCTGTATGCTCTAGCAGACAAAGTAGCCCACAGGGGTTGATGCAATGGAAAACAAAGAGGGAAAGCAGAAATCTAAGTCCACAAACCTTTTCTGTAATCTCCTTCAGTGACGGGTACAGCACATCCTTGGACAGTAGGTTCTGCATGATACTCTGCATAATGGGGAGAATGTTCCCTTCCCCATCCCCTTCGTCCATGCCCAGCCCTTCCATGGCCTTGGTCAGTTCCTCCTCTGACATGCCTGAGTTCTAGAAAGACCAGGAGAGAGGTGAGCAAATACAGATGGTCCCTAAATTAGGACCATTTTTTAACTTCATGATGGTGTGAAAGGAATGCACATTTAGTAGAAATTGTACTTCACATTTTGAGTTTGGATCTTTTCCCAGGCTAGTGAAACGCAGATGATACTCTCCTGTGATGCTGGGTAGCAGCTGTGACTCCCAGGCCACCACGTGATCACCGGGGTCAACAACCGATGCACTAACAGCCATTCTATCTGCTTACAGCCGTTCTGTTTTTCACATTCAGCACAGCATTCAATAAATTACATGAGATACTCAATACTTTATTAGAAAATAGGCTTTGTGGTGGATGATTCTGCCCAACTCTAGGCTTGTGTAAGTGTTCTGTAGTGTTTAAGGTAGGCGAGGCTAAGCTGTCACGTTCAGTAGGGTAGGTGTATTAAATGCATTTTCAACTTATGTTATTTCCAGCTTATGATGGATTTATCAGGACGTAACCCCATCATAAGTTGAGGAAGATCTGTATATTGCCTTCTTGAGATGCTTACCACCCTTTCAGGTGGGAGAAAACGATTTACACTTGCAACAAAACAGTGTGGCAGGAACAGACTTTAGATGCTACCCAACAAAGTCTGTCTTTTGAGACTCTGCTGCTGATATGCCTGAGGGGTCCCTCGTGGACCCCACCCCTTTCCCTCACCTGAAGATCAGTAGCATTTTTGGCAAGTCCACTTAGTGTCTCCTTCAGGCAAGACGTAAATTCTTGTTGGGATGTCGCATCACTGCCTAAGAAAGATCAAGAAAGCCATTTTAGGGGACACCTGGTGGCTCAGCAGTTGAGCATCTGCCTTTGGTTCAGGGTGTGACCCGGGGGTCCTGGGATTGAGTCCCACATCGGGCTCTCTGCAGGGAGCCTGCTTCTCCCTCTGCCTGTGTCTCTGTCTCTGTCTCTCTCTCTCTCTCTCTCATGAATAAATAAATAATCTTAAAATAAAAAGCCATTTTAGATTTTAACTGTCTGCTAACCCAGACTGACTTGGTTATCAAGTAGATACAGCTATATCTATAGATATATAGATAATAGAAGATATAAATATCTTCTATATAGTAGATATAGATATAGAACATTTACTAGTGGATCACTAGCACACCAATCTCTTGAATCCTCTGTGGTTCCTAGTCATTTTCATGAAGCTACACGAACTGTGCATGTCAGTTTATTCTCCACGATGACACCCACAACACTACGACCTTTAAAATGGTCAGTCTTCAGTCATCTTTTCAATGTCTTTTCAGCCTCCTCCCTTTCATCATACCATGTTCCCATACCTCTTCCCACCTCCCGGCCCCTCCCACGGCAGTGATATGATGAGTGCTATCAGCTTTACTAAGAGACCTAGTGTTCTCAGGCAACACAGATGTCAGGACTTGGTTCACAGAGTTCCAGCCCTCTGGGCTGCCTTCTCACCCACTCTCCCTGCAGCCTCTGAGAGCTTCTGGAACTGCTCCACCAGGTGGGGCTCTTCCTCAGCCAACTCCTTCATTGCCTTCTCGAACTCTGCAGTGGCTTGGGAAGCCAGCTCGCTGTCGAACAGTTCCTGGAAAAACTTCTCTTGGGAGGCGAAGAGGGCATCCTGTAGGGAAAGGGTGGCCAAAATGCATCTCTTATTTGGCACCCCTCTGACACAAAGCCACAGGCAGTGGCTCTGGGAAATGCAGTGCTTCCCTCCCGCCGGCCTCCACTGGACATTCTAACTACCTCTCTTAAGGAGAACAGTACAAAAGGCATCTGGCCACTGAGGAAAGGGTATAGGGTGGCATTCCCAAAACAATTATGTAAACCTACTCTTTTTTTTTTCAAAGAACTGCCTTGAGAACCCACCTCTCCATCACGGAAAGTCCCTGTTTACCAGGACTGAGGCCTGCAAGAGCGCTCAGCTCTCTAAGGCCGAGGCCTCCTCCCCCCATCCACTCCAACCCACAGGGGCCTGCCCCACGTCTGCTCAGAGATGCACGCCCATCCCCTCCCGTCCCTTAAGAGGGTGGAATTTATACTTTGGCAGTGTCTCCTGGCGATCTCTTCTGGGCCCCCGAAGCATCAGGGGCCGTGGTGGTAGGAGGGGGTGCTGGGGAGGGTTTGGCCTTATCGAAATCATCAAGAGCACCTTCAGAGACAAGAGACATAGTGTGTGTGTTGGGGGGTGGATGAGGATGCAAGGCTGCGGTGGGGGGGGGGGGGGTTAGTTCTGGGCAAAGCATTAGGAGAACAATCAATGTGCCAAGCTTCCTAAAAAAAAAATTTTTCTTGAGTCTCCCTCTCCTGGCCCACCCTTCAATCAGCTTCCCCACCTCCCTCCTCATCTACCCACCCAATTTATGGTGATCAACGATAAAAGGAATCCCTTAGGGTGGAAGAGGAGGCGTCTCTCCCAGAGCCAGGAGGAGGGAGTTAAGAGTTGTGCAAACGCATCTCCCACTACACAGAGGCCTTCTTGCCGCACTGTAACGATTTCCCAGAAATCCCACATAAACGTCTAAGGGCAGAGAGCACACATGTCCCTCAACCCCTGAACTCACTCTGGAGGCCTCCAGAGAATGATTTTTGGCAAGGAAGCGGCAGCCACATGATGTTCCACCCGGCGTCCCCTGGGTCCTGGTGTGGCACAGACTTGAGGGCTAGCACACCGGACTCCCCGGAGGGCACTAAGGTCTCTCCTCTTACCCTCCGACTCAGCCCTGCCTCAGTCCGGCCAGGGAGGGGGGCGGAGCTCCCGGAGTTCCCCGCAGCCGGCTCGCCCCTGCAGATAACCGTGTGCCAATGCACAGGGCCACCTGGCGCTCCTCACCGTGTCTGACCGTACTTCTGTCTGCCCACGTCTCTGTGACTGGGCAGGAGACAGAACGTGTTCACCTCTGCCCTGAACACCTGAGTCCTCACCGCCATCCCGCCTGCCAGGCTGGGGGAGGAGGGGGGGTGGGGGGCACGACACGGGCCCTTGTGGGCAAGCAACCACCCGAAGACGGGAGGGCCGGGGCGGGCAGGAAAGAACACGCGGCCTGAGTGGGGGCGCGGGGGGGGGTGGGGCTCTGACATGGCGAAGGGCAGGTGAGCGGCGGCCGCCGACCCCAGGCGCCGAAAGCCGCTGCCGGCGGGAAGTTCGGCCCCGGCACCTGAGCGGCGAGGCCAAGGCGGGCTGGGGTCGGGCCCTCCCGCGCGCTGCCGCTTCCCCTGCGGCCCGGGCACCTCCGGTCTGACCCGCCGCGGAGGACGGAGACCGCGGCCCGCGCGGCCCAGGGGCTTGCTCCGGGGTCGCAAGGAGACCCGCCGCCCCCGCCAACCCTGCGGGAGCCTCCCCCGCCCCCAGGACCTCGGGGCTCGCTTTGCCCTCGAGCGAGCCCTCACAACCGCCCGCGTCGGGCCTCTTGTCCCACGAGCTCTTACTTTCCAGGAGCTCTTCCAGTTCCCGGTCCGCGTCGGCACCGGCAGCACAGTCCTCCTCGGCGGCGGCCATCTTGCTCTGTCCGGCTTGCCGTAGGGGGCGGGGCTCCGCGGCGCCCGCCCCGCCCCTCGCCCCGCCCCCGGCCCGCCCCCTCGGGCAGCCAATAGCAGAGCGGGCCGGTGCGGAGCCGCCATCTTTAAAGGGACAGGAAGCTTCGTGGGCTTGTGTTTTTGTTTTTGGTGTGGGTTTTTTTTTTTTCCTTCTTCTTTCTGGCCGGGAACCGTTGAACTAACGGCATGGGAGCGTGTCGCTTCCGCCGGGTCACTTAGCAGCCCGGCTCCCTTTACCGCCGCCTCTGGCACTCTCCGGGAAGCAGCCGTTTCCTCGTCTTGCCCAGGGCACCCGGCGTTCGGGCCGCTTTCCCCCGCGGCCTTCCCGGCTCCCCGCCGCCGCCCCGCCCCGCCCCTAATTCAACCACCACGCGGGCCGGGACTCGCTCACTGCGGGGCCCTGGCGCCCTGCACCCCGCCCTGCACCTGCCCGGACCCCGGCGGGGCGCCCCCCCACCCCGTTCCCCAGCGGCGGGGCGGGACCTGACGACCCAGGCCCGGCAACTGGGAAGCCGGCACCGGCGGAGGCAGGCCCGGCAGGAAAAGCCAGCGTGCGCGCCTGGACCGAGCCGGGGACCCCGCAGACCCCGCAGCGGCGCCCCGGCCTCCCCCGAACCATCTCCTTTGCTCAGAACCCAGCGCCCAACCCAGGGATGCTGGGGCGCTCGCGTGGACGCAGGCGGACACCTGCCTTCCCTGCCGACATAGGGCGCCCCTGCCTCAGACGGAGGCCAGCGTTAGCACTTTGGGGGCGTCCACTGCCTTTGGGACCCCGTGCTGGGCTCCGCGGACGTGGAGGGGGGGACCGCTGCCCGGGGATGAGGCTGGAGGCGGCCCCGACCGGCACACGGAGGTGCGGTGCCAGGTTCACGGCTTCGGAGAACCCTCGAGTGCTGCGGGGCGTAAAATGGGGAAATCACATCTAAATGAAGTCCCTTGGCGGCTTTCGTCCTTGGCTTCCCGAAAACACGCTAGAATGTGTGTCGAGCACCAGCTTAGGTACTCTCTGCTTCCCAGACAGGGCGCACTTTTTTTTTTAATTGATGAATTCATGAGAGAGAGGCAGAGACACCGGCAGAGGGAGAAGCAGGCTCCCTGCAGGGAGCCTGACGTGGGATCTGTGGGATCTGGGACTCTTCCGGGTCTCCAGGATCAGGCCCTGGGCCTAAGGCGGTGCTGAACCGCTGAGCCCCCCAGGGATCCCCCAGACTCCTAAATCACACCTGTGCAACACGTGCTGTATTGTTCCACCCCAAGGGCTGTGACTGAGGACAAAACATCCTGAACCCAAAGTCAGCAGGGCTAAGTCCCAGTCCCAATTCTGTAACCAACTGCTTTTGTTCAAAACCCTTCACCACTCAAGGCCTCAGATGGCAACTATGTAACGTTGAAGTTCTTTTCAATTCTAAATTTCCATAAGGGATCCCTCTGATTAACCCCTTTCTCCCCAACACCTGCAGAATCTATCCCAGGCTTCTCTCCTTCAACTCCAAACCACTTACATGTGTCTTTCGAATGTGACTATAGTTACATCAGTCATGTTACAGGTATTTCTATTGGTTTCACATTAATGTGGTAACATTAGCATGTTAATAAGCAAAATACCAGAAATAAATGAGAACATGAAGTTGAAAACAAGCATGATTCTTCCTTTGCCTCATTTCTTAAACTTGCTCTGCTTTTCTCTCACTAGGGATACTCCTAAAACCTCATCTGCACATTTATTCATCTCCTGCCTTTCTAATGTATACTGAATACTGTTGCAAAATAGTATTTTACAGCATTTTTTTTTTAAAGTAGATTCCATGCCCAGCATGCAGCCCAACACAGGGCTTGAACTCACAACCCTGAGATCAAGACCTGAGCTGAGATCAAGAGTTGGACCCTTAACCAACTGACCCACCCAGACACCGCTACAGCATTTTCTCTATACCATCCTCTCACTTAAGGACTTAATGGCTCTTCATTGTTTATTGCCTAACTGCAAATTCTTGCCTGATATTCACAGTTATTTTACATTTAACCATTTTGTTTCCCCAACAACTTGAGCTTCAGGAAGCATAGATTGTCCTCCTTTTGTTATATCCCTCAGTTCAGAATAAAGTTTATGTTTGTATCAAAGTTAGTTTTGAGGGGATCCCTGGGTGGCTCAGTGGTTTAACACCTGCCTTTGGCCCAGGGCGTGATCCTGGAGACCTGGGATCAAGTCCCACATCGGGCTCCCTGCATGGAGCCTCCCTCTCCCTCTGCCTGTGTCTCTGCCTCTCTCTCTCTCTCTCTGTGTCTCTCATGAATAAATAAATAAAATCTTTAAATAAATGAAGTTTTGTAATATAACTTTTAAACTTATAAAAAGTGTTTTGTGGGTTTTCTTTTTTTTTTGCCAAAATTTATCACCAACTTGCCTGTTTACAGAAAGAATGTTGACAGCTTGAGAATGTCATCAAAGCAGTATGCAAGTTCTTGAGGAGGCAAACTTTGGGGATACTAAGTTTAAGCAAGCAACTTTTAAAGCTAAAAAACACCAAGGCCTGTGCTCTTTGACGCAGGATTCCATTTCGAGATTGTCCTACAGACACACTTCCCTAAACTGTACAATGTATGTTAAAGTTACTCACTGCAGCAGTTTATAATAGCCAAAGATGGAAAACAATCCAAATACCCATCAACAAAGCAGGCAATTTACATAAACTATAGTAAATCATACAAGGGTACACTAGGCAGAGAAGAAAAGCAAGCGAAGCTAATATACGATACAAATATCTTAAATACGGTACATGATAAAACTAACAAGGTGCAAAATGATTTAGTATCGTACTGCATTATGTAGAGCAGGGGAGCAGTGAAGAACCTATTTCTATCTGCTTGCGTATATATAAACTGCTGGTACGTACAAGGACGCCCAAAGAGCAGCTCCTGGGGGAAGGCGACAGGAACTGGGTAGCTGAGGAAAAGAGTGGGAGAAGGATGTCACAATACTTATTACCTTTACTGAGTTTTGAATTAGATGAATGTATTTTATTGAAAACATGAGTTTAAAATGAAAAAAGGTACAAACTGTAATCACAGGCACAATATATCACTCTATCCAACTGTAGTCTTTTTTATTTTATTTATTTATATTTATGATAGACACAGAGAGAGAGAGAAAGAGGCAGAGACACAGGAGGAGGGAGAAGCAGGCTCCATGCCGGGAGCCCGACGTGGGACTCGATCCCGGGACTCCAGGATCGCGCCCTGGGCCAAAGGCAGGCACCAAACTGCTGAGCCACCCAGGGATCCCCCAACTGTAGTCTTAAAGCCACAAGCAAACTACTGTATTGCCAGTGTAACCTCTGTAAGATAATACAACGTATTGTATTACTAATTAATATACACATGTGAATAACCTGTAAAACATCTAGAACAGCTCAGTAGGTACTGGCTGTAACTAGCAAAAGGCGGAAGGCTGCCCTCAGTAATGGAACAGGGGAGCTACTTGTTTTCTACACTCTCAGTTTAATATGTGAATAATATATGCTTTAAAAATGGGCATTTATTACTTTTTTAATTAAAAAAAGCTATCTGCTTTGGGAAGGTAGCTGCATGGAATAGGAACATGAGGGTGTCTGAGAAACAAATGGGGTCACAAAATTCTCATAAGAAATTTATTAAGGGTGAGAAACAAAACACAAGAACAATGGGTATAGAGAACAAATCAATAAAAGGTGATGTGCATTTTTGGAAAACAAGTTTCTTCTCACATTTTAAAGTTTCTGGGCACACAGACGGTACCTGCCTGGAAGGTCCAAGATAAACGGGGGATGGCAATAGTTTGCTGTGGCTGAGCAAAAGATGGGATCTTATTTATTTATGACACCCTGCTTCTTTCCAAAAGAAGATACAAAGGTGATGGGGAGGGAAAGAATAAATGCTGAAGGAATTTAGTAAGCAAATGCGCATCACTGAGTCTTCATTTATTCCTTGAAAGATCTAAGCCGGGAAGGCAAGACCAACTGTGATCATAACTGTAGTCACCTTGAGACAATGACAAATAGTGTAGACATTTTGATTAGTCATAGAAGATGAGAAAGGGATACTAGGTCTTAGAGCAGGTGATCTAAATGTCAATAATTTGAAGGGTAGTTGAGGAAGAAGGCGCTAGAAGGACAGAGATGCTGCTTCTCCGGAGGAAAATATGGTGATTGACCTGCACACACCAAAGGGGGCCTCAACGGAACTGCAGAGGGCTGATCCTTAAACCAATGACGTCTCTGCCAATCTCTGTCACCTGCGGAAAAGGAGACGGAGGGAAAAGTTAGGGATCTGTGAGGGCGAGAAACCCAGAAAGCTTACTCCCTCCGGTCCTCAGGGAGCACAGGAAAGTACGCTGTTAATGTCTGTGACTCATCAGTAAACAGCAGTGGGAGTAGCTCAAGCTTTCTTCAATACTGCTGCCCCAAGGAGCTCGAGGCAAATCCAGGAGAAAAAAAGGACCAACATGCCTCTTTCTCCTTCCTCTTCTCTCAATATCGGGGATGCACTTTTGGAGGATGGTACTTACTGTAGTGACCTTGCAGATTTGACCCTTGAACTCAGGGGAATAGCAGGCCCCGCTGAGCGGACATTTCTCTACTGGCTTTCCACGGTAGATGGGCCGGTAGGATGCAGCACAGATGTCAAAAGGGTTGTGCATGTCATAATTGAGCTGGTAGGCATCCGTGGGGTTCTTCTCACAGGCAGACAGAATTTTGCGGGTCTGAAGGGAAAAAAGATTTTATTTAAGACGACTGCAAGTTGCACACTGCAACTCAAATGATCTCAGCACCATGCTTTAGTAGTTTCTTTGATTCAAGATCCAACTGCACCGAGTGAATACAGAATATGTCTTTTGTACAGGACATATGTGAGGGGTCACAATCACCATTCCTGCCATGTCAGGATTTCCCCTTCTCGATAACAAAGTGGTTCCACAGATCTAGACCCATATTCCTCCACCCAAGTCTGAGAAATATCAGGGTCAGGACTCCAAGGGTTAAGATTGGCTTCCATTACCCAAGAGGAATGCTTTTAGTGAACTCAAGTGCTGGCACGTGTTGGGGGGTGGGTAGCAGTGGTGGTACTGGGTGGTAAAGCTTAGGGACAGGAAGAGTGGACTCTACTAGGTAGTAGGTCCCTCTTACACCTGCACCGTGTCTGAATGAGATAGAAGTTCACTTTCCAGGAACAGAAGGAGGCACCTGTGCCACTAAGGAAAGAGAAGATGGCATTGTGTTGGTTCCTTTTGTGGAATGTTGCTATTCAGTGCTTTGTTTCAGAGGCAATGGCCTTGGCCGCTCCACATAAGAGCAAATCTGGTTCCTTTATGCTTATGGAATGATTTCCCATATACCTGTTGAGCCACCTCTGGCTTGGGCCCCAGTTCCAACAGGCGCCGAGCAAAGGTGGCAGCTGTCTTAAAGTTCTTGAGCTTGAAGAAGAGGTTGAGGGCAGTACGCAGCACCAGGATCATGTGCACAGGCTGCAGGTTTGAGTGGGTGAAATAGGCCGCCATCTGGTGGACAGAAGGAGGGACACATGCCAGGCTGACGCTACAGCATTAGTAGGTCATTTACAGGCTGCTGCCGGTGCATTAAACAGGATACACAGCAAACAAAACTAGGACTATACAGCAGAGGAGCTTCTGCCCCTTGGGTATGGAGGACTGAGGGAATGAAGAAGCGCAGAAGATACATCCTCTCCTCACAGAAGTGAGCCCAAATCTCTCATTCTCCCCACACTGAAATCTGGGTTTAGAATTCAAGAATTCAAATCTACTGAAGGGGAAGGGGAAGACGCCTCTGTACGGTGCAGAGGCCCACAGATCGTACCTCACAGATGCGCTTCTGCTGTTCCAGAGTCTCCTTGGGCAGCTTCTTCCTTTCTATCTCCATGCACAAACCCACGATGTACTCACGGCAGATGGTGATGAGCTGCTGGGCCTACAGAGACGGGCGAAGCAAGGTCACGGTGTGGAGGTTGAGGGTGCCCAGACTGGGACAAGCGGTGCCCCTCCTACCTCTGCAATTTCCTGTTTGTTGTCCACAACAAGAAGAGGCACGCTGAGAAGAATGGAACGGAACTTTTCCACAGCCTCCTCAAACTTGCCAACCGTGGTGAGCTGGTAGCAGAGCTGCAGCCGCTGAATGAGGTCGTTAAGCTTCAGGCCCACAGCCGGCACGCCATTCTTCAGGCCTGCATCCTTCCTGGGAGTTTGGAGAAGTAGGAAGAAGAAAGCACAATGGGAAACCCACTCGGCTCAAAGGGGAGCAGGATGCAGATGTGTAAACCAAACCTCACGGGGCTTCCAGCCCTAGTTTTCTTCCTACTAGGGGACCTCAGCTCTGGGGCTTAACTGTTCCCCAGGCTGCTGTCTGAAATACCTCCCCGAGCTGGAGACTGCAGCTAGCAGCAAGGGCCTTACCAATTGCGATGAGGATAGCCATACATGGAGGGCAGGCAGGGCAGGGCCTGATAGGTGGTACGGCCGCGGGCATATGTCTGCAGGAACAGTTGCTTGTAGGGGCCGAACTGGGTCACCCCCACCTGGTCATGAAGGAGCTGGAATACAAGAGGAAAGAAACACAAAAATTGCAATTCCACCACTGAAAAACTAGCTGACTTTAGGCAAGGTACCTAACCTCTCTGTACTCGTTTCCTCACCAGTAAATTACACTTAATTATAGGACCTGCCTTATTTAATAACACCTATAAAGTATTTAGGGTAGTGCCTGACACACAGCCAACACTGAGGAAGCATTTGAGGCTACTGCATTTGTAGCTACTGTTACTGCAATCATAACATACAGCTTAGTGTTCAAAACCCACACCTGTTCCTTCAGGGGTGCTGATTTCGCTGATGTGAGCCGGAAAGCAAACTACACATGAGGGGGAGGTGGCTGCGAAGACCCACCTGAAGAGATTACTAAGCCAAATGGAAAGCGTGGAAGGGGAAGGCCTTATGAGGCAAGTTTCCTTAGGCAAGACCAGGGTTCCCACGATAAAGACACACCTCTGCCCTTGTGGATATATTAATTTCCACTTGGTGAAGATGAGTCAACCGTCTCCCTGGGGACCCTGAACGAGGAACACTCAACAAAAGCCAACGTAATTGCAAGACTTACCCGCATGGCTGTTTCAAAGGAGCCTGCCAGGATGTGATCAACTGGAAGCTGAGAGTTATTGCACCAGATCTAACAAGAAACGGAAAACCCAAGCCAAGTGAAACTTTGCCCTTTCTCCTCCTAAACTATCCAACTCTGTCTCTAGAGCAGAGGAGTACAGATGCTCTTGACACACTAACCCAGCAGGGCCAGCTCATAAACAGTCATGCCCACAAGGCCGTGCCTCCCTGCTTACCTGAGCTGGGCTGGTTCCCTTGGTGGGGGGCACAAAGAACCCATCCTCAGCACCCCCAGCTGCCCCAGGGGGTATATCCTAGGCAAAAAACAGGTCGGTCATCTTATAAGCCATTCAAGCACTTTGTCCTGATAAATCTAAACATAGCCCTCTGCCTTGTTCCCAGCCTCAACTGTGGAGGAAGGGGGTGGTTGTGGGAGAAGACCCTCAAAATAGGAGCAGCTTCACCAGCAAAATGATACCCCAAAAGTTCCAATTCAGACAATAAAGCCTGCTGCCTTTTCATTAGCTGCTGTTGGCACAACCTAATTACCTCCTGCTTTCTTTCAAATTGAGAGACAAGCATCAGATCAGGAGGGTCTAGACCCCCCTCCCTTTCAGGAGTCTCAGGAAGGGGGAGAGGGGCAGT
Organism: Vulpes lagopus; assembly: GCF_018345385.1. Taxonomy (NCBI): domain Eukaryota; kingdom Metazoa; phylum Chordata; class Mammalia; order Carnivora; family Canidae; genus Vulpes; species Vulpes lagopus. Next base: position 27,310,936 of record NC_054834.1, read on the forward strand.
AAGGATACCGGCTTGCACAGGGAGAAGCAGAGGGACCCTTCTAAGGGTGAGAACCCCACGCACCAGCTCAGGAGGGAGCTCCAGGTCCTCTTCAACATCCCAGCCGCCTCCTTCTTCCTGTCCCTTGCCAAGAGCATCGTCCCCCAGACCTTCTGTAGCTTCCACAAACCCGTCTGTAAGAAAATCCAGGCTCAAAGTGGATTTGCAAAGTGATACAATCTTAGCCCAAATAAATCACAATGCTGGGATCTTTGTGGGTCCCATGGTCTGGAACCCTGGGACCAGGGTTCTCCCCATGACCCAGCCCCTGTCCAGGCCACCATCCTGCTAGGAGAGTCCAAGAAGCACACTCTTACCTTCATCCAGCTGCAGCTCCGCATCCTCTCCCCAACCCTCGGTGCCAACAGTGTCAATGTCAATGTCAGCAGCCAGTGCTCCTCCCTTGCCTGTGGAGGGAAGGAACAAAAAGGAGCTGGTTATAGCCAATCAAGTCTGAAATCTGGCTTCTTCTACAGGCAAGCTGCATCCTTACCAATGCAGGTGCCAAGGCTCTGTCCACTTAACATTCTTATTTTTTATTTTTGTAGTATATATGCTATGCTAACTTGCAGTAGGTTTCAAAGTGAGAGGGAATTGAAAAAAGATGGAAACAACTGGCCTTCGTGCTCCCAAACCCTGCCTCTAAAATCATTTTTTTTTTAAGATTTTATTTACTTGAAAGAGAGAGTGAGCATGTATACGAGCAAGGGGGTGGGGCAGAGAGAGAAGGAGAAGTAGGCTCCCCAACTGAGCAGGGAGACAAATGCACAGCTCAATCCCAGGACCCCAGGATCATGACCTGAGCCAAAGGCAGGCGCTTAACTGAGGCGCCCAGGCGCCCCTCTTAACCCACTTTTTCCTTAGCAACTCTTAGACTAAGTTTCCTGCTGAGATCTCTGCTAAGCTACCACCACCACAAGTGTATACGGGGCATGGTGACACAGGGTTGGCGAGAGATGGAGGAACAAGCAGGGCTGGGCACAAGATGCCCAGGAGTCTATCTAGGCCGTCAGCCAAGAAAAACAAGCCAGTAGACATATCCAAGAAAACAGGAACAGGTAAGGATGGGAGTGGTGGCAGGTGGTAGCACATGTCTGCATACACCCACATGCCAGAGCCTGAGGTCATTGCCCTGATACCTTAAGACTGCACATCATGAATGATGAAATACTGACTGGGACTGAGTGAACACATGCACATGGAAAAGCCTGAGGATGCATCCAAATGTTCAGAGTGGTGTTGGAGGCCTGGACTAAGACACAACGTTCTTTTCTCTATTTTCCAAATTTTAATGATCTCATAATGCTCCTACTTCATTTTTAAAAGCAGGTACCACAGCTCAGATTGGAGGCTCAGTGCTCCACAATGCTCACACAGAAGAAAGGACAGAGGAGCTGACGGCACTCTGTAGGCAGCTCTTCACAAAACAAATGACTACGAAAACACTACGGAAGGGGGCACTTACCCTTGCTGGCAATGGAGCCTTCAAAGAAGCCTTTAGATACAGTCAGTAAGGGCCAATTGGTATCCAATGGCATGATAGGTGCAGGTGGCTGGAGCAGCTTGGCATTGGGATCAATGTCTGGGATCTAAAAGGCAGAAGATTAAAAGCAAACAGCTCTCAGGAATCATGTAGGGAACGTTACAGAGCCTCCCTTGATCTCATTTCTCTGCCTCTCCTGGTAACCAGGTGGGAGACTAACGTCTCTAGATTTAAACTGTCCTGAGATCTCAGAGTTACTCCTATAACCAGACACTCATGTAAATAAAGACTCACTGTCTCTTTCTCTGGGTCAAATGTCTCCTTCAGGCTCTCAGCTTCTTCATCTAAGCCATGAGTGGCAGCTGTGAGATAGGCCAGTGACTCTGCAGAGAAGAGAGACTTGTGGCAGACAGCCTCCAAGATGTCCCCCAGCAATCCCTGCCTCCCGGTATTTAAGCCTGTGCAAAATCCATCCACTCCCCACCACACACACACCTTAAGGGTGGAACAGACTTGGTGATGCACTTCTACTGAACAAGACACAGCAGAAGTGATGGGCTGTCACTTCCAAGGCTAGGATACAAAGCCAGTGGCCTCCACCAGGATGCCATCGCCGGCTCGGAGAGAAACCAACTGCCATGCTGTAAACTGCCCTAAGGAGACGCCTATGTGGCAGAGAATTGACACTTCCCAGCCAACAGCCCACGAGGACCTGAGGGCAGCCTGCAGCCATGTGGAGAGTGTGGGAGAGGGATCATCCCCCACTCCAGCCTTGAGATATCTGCAGCCTGGCCAACACCCTGACCACAGACTCCTGAGAAACACTGAGCCAGAGGCAACCAGCTAAGCCATGCCACAGAGATAATCAGCATTTGTTATTTTATTTTATTTTTTATTTTTTTTTTTTTTTGCATTTGTTATTTTAAACTACTCAGCTTTGGGGTAATTTGCTACACAGCAGTAAGGAACTAATACAGTCGCTTGTCCTTAAGCTCACTCATCAGCACTGACAAGAATCTTGGAATCATTCCTGACTCCTCTCGTCACACACCTAACCCTTCAATAAATCATGTTGTTTCCACATTTACAACATACGCCAAGTCTGACCCCTTCACAGCTTAGCACCTTCGTGCAAATCACATCTTTCACCTTTCTTGTTTCCTAGCATATCTCAAACACTAGTATTGTGTTTGGTACCCTCTTGGTTCTCTGAAAATAACCCTTCGATATACAAACAAATAAATAAGTAAATGAGTAAAACCTCCAGACCTGAAGCAAAACGGTAAAATTTTAATGGCATCCAACTATTTACTAATGTCTCTGCTTCAGGACCTTTTAAAACCTCCTAGCTCTACATGACTATTAACTGTTTTCCTAGGAGTGCTTGGTCAGACTGAATACTCTGGCTGTACCCCCCCACCTGGCTCTGAAGAATGTTCTCTGAGCAGGATGGGAGCATGCTTTCTCTCCTGGAAAAACGCACAACAAAGGGAAATACCTCATCCCTACACCTGGTAACTCACCACGAAGAGAAAATACTAAGCCCCAAAAGAGCTGGTGAGTCCCGCGTGCTGACTTACTCTGCCCACAGTTCTTCAGGATCCGCACCCGCTCAGACACGTCCCCCAGGTAGAGGGCGTTCTGATAATGGCCACTCATGTCCTTTCGGATCTCAGCTGCATCAAGACAGGAAGAGATACCATGTTAGCTCTTTTCTCTTAAGTTCTCATGTTCCTCTTTTTGCCTTCCTCCCTTCCCCAAGGACCACTCTTCCCATCCTTAGTTGCCGGGGCTCACCAATCTTCATCATCTTGCGAAGTTTCTCTAGGTTGCCAGTGATGAGGTACAAGAAAGAAAGTTTGTCAAAGTTCTTGGTGCGCTGATAACACATTTCTACAATCTGGTGGTTCCCCTGTAGCAAGGCCACTTCTCCTAGCTTTTCCCAGCAGTTCTTGTCATCCAGTGCTTTGGCTGCTTCCAGAGCAATCTAAAGAATCCCGAGGGTCAGAGTTAACAGGTTGGCAGATACTGTGACTCAAAACCAGGGACTACAAAGTATCTGCCTCTACATAAATTTCCCACAGGCTCTCTATAGCTGTAATCACTCCCAGTTTTCAGTTTAATTCTACTGAAAATTCCTATCACCACACAGAGTCCCTCTGGCTCCATGGAAAGAATCACATCACACTATCCTTCTCCTCAGCAATTTACTTTTAGGGGATCCCTGGGTGGCTCAGTGGTTTAGCGCCTGCCTTAGGCCCAGGCTGTGATCCTGGAGTCCTGGGATCCAGTCCCGCATCAGGCTCCCTTCATGGAGCCTGCTTTTCCCTCTGCCTGTGTCTCTGCCCCTCCCCTCACGAATAAATAAAATCTTAAAAAAAAAAAAAAGATGTTTACTTTTACAGAAAATAGAACTAGAAAATTAACTCACCTAAGCCCTCCCCCCATTTAAAAATAATGCCTGTACACCCTAGGTCCCCACATTTTTTTTTTTTAAAGATTTTATTTATTTCTTTGACAGAAAGAGAGTGCAAGCTGCGTGGAGCAACAGGCAGAGGGTGAGGGAGAAGCAGGCTCCCCACAGAGCAAGGAACTCAAGGTGGGGCTTGATCCAGGACCTTGGAACTTATGACCTGAGCTGAAGGCAGACACCTGACCAACTGAGCCACCTAGGCGCCCCTCAACAATTTTTTAAGATTTTATTTTATCGTTAGGTAGGCTCCACATCCAGCGTGGAGCTCAACACAGGACTTGAACTCACTAAGCTGAGATCGAGTCAGATGCTGACTGAGCCACCCAAGTACCCCTCCAGGTCCCAAAATATCGTAAGTACTATTACATCTAAGCAGCCCACCAGGAAGTAAAAGGTGAAGGAAATAATGAGATTTTTCAGATTCCATGCTCTGTTGCTCCAATTCTAGAAGTTAATGAATTCAGAATGACTGATAATGATGACAGTAGCAATGCTATGGCAGAAGCAGAGACAGGAAGTAGCAGAGATGGGCAAACAGCAACAGGAAAATAGCTCTACCTAACAACTAGAAAAATCTCAAATTGCATCATACTTGCTGAAGAAGCGGCCTAGAATAAAGTCCTCACAATGTGATCATAACCCTCTCAACCTTCTCTGCAATGACATGGGGCTCATGACCACGTCTCCCTCACCTCAATGTTTCCACATTCGAGTGCCAGACTAAAGCGAGTTTTCTCATCCTTGACGAAATGCAGTGCCACTTCAGGGTAGCCCTTCTTCTGCAGGTAAGCAATGATAGACTGGCCTACTAGTTTGGCATTCCTCACCATGTGCAGTACCTAGACATTTGGGGTGGGGTCGGGCAGAAAAAGAGATCACGCAGAGGAAAAAAGGAGTGCCAGCCCTCTCTCACACCCCCAGTGTGCACTCTCGTTTTATACCTCATCATATTTTCTGTTGATTAGGGCCAGCTTGAACTTGAACTCAGTGGGATCAATGGTGAGCACTCGAGGACGACACTCCCTGTCCAGGCAATACACATTGTTGCCCTTCACCCGCGTAACATAGATTGGTAAATCCAGGGTTCGGATGATTCCATAGTCCCTGCAAACAGGAATTAGAGGGCACAAATTTCAGCAAGTGATGGGGAAAACACAACCTGTAAGGACCTGGAACAAGCCAAGGACACTACTTTTTAGCTTGTCACTGCTATTTGCACAATGGTATAGATGGGAAGCAAGTCAAAAAAAAACAGAACTAAATGCCACATTTACTTATTCTTTTGTATGAAGCAGGAAAAGATGGGGCGCATGATATGATCTCCCTTCATAAGCTATTATTCTGGGCGCCAACAGACACGGCTATAGGAATCAGGCCTAAAGTTAAATCTTTCTTTTTTTTCCCCTAAAGTTAAATCTTAAGTTCTGATATATAGTCACCAGGCCAGTTAAATCCTTCCTTGCAAGCTACAAGTGAAAGTAGAAGAGCAGGAGACGCAACCTTCTGACACAGGAAGAAATAACAAAAAGTAAAAATATTTTAAGTTGAACAAAAATTAAGAGTTTATCAAACTGGGACGCCTGGGTGGCTCAGTGATAGAGCATCTGCCTTCAGTTCGGGGCATGGTCCCAGGGGGTCCGGGATTGAGTCTCACATCAGGCTCCCCGCAGGGAGCCTGCTTCTCCCTCTGCCTTGTGTCTCTGCCTTTCTGTCTCTCATGAATAAATAAATAAAATCTTAAAAAAAAAAAAAAGTTTATCAAACTTATGGGCACAGCTAACACAATACATGACTGATAATCTAGGATGCTAAGTGCACACACTGTACTAAAAGAAAACACTGAAGACTAATGAGCTCTACGTACATACATTAGAAAATCAATATAAGACAAAAAATTAAAATGTAATAAAAATTAATAAGCACTTGGCTCAAAAACTTTGTTCTTTTAAAAGTTAAAGAATATACTTAGAAAAAAATGAAGCCAATCATAAATTTAAGAAATGGAAAACAAAACTACAACACAGAAGTTCAATAAAGACAAAAACTAAATAAAATTGATAAACCTCTCATTAGGCTAATTAAGAAAAAAAGAATAGCAAAAATAGGAATGGAAAATGGGGTATTCCTCTGGCTCTTGTAGGATGAGGATAGGCATAAACTTTTTTAAATGATCAAATTCCAAGAAAAGTAAAATTTACCAAAACTGACTAAAAAGAATTAGAAAACCCCATACAGTCCTGTAACTATTACACAAGATAAACTGAATCATAAAAAAATCTTCCTATAAAAGAAAGCCCCAGGCCTGGATGACTTCACAGGCAAATTCTACCTAACATTTCAGGAAAAAAAATTTTTTTAAAGATGTAATTTATTCATGGGGGGGGGAGGGGGAGAGAGAGAGAGAAAGAGAGAGAGAGAGAGAGGGAGGGAGTGGCAGAGACACAGGCAGAGGGAGAAGCAGGCTCCATGCAGGGGCCCTGACGTGGGACTCGATCCCAGGTCCCCAGGATCACACCCTGGGCTGAAGGCAGCGCTAAACCGCTGAACCACCCGGGCCACCCCATCTCAGGAAGAATTAAATTGAATTTTATTACAAACTCACTGAGAGTTGTACTCTGTGTATTCTCATGAATAAATAAAAATCTTAAAAAAAATAAATGAATTATCCTTGGTAATTTTAGGAGCTTTTCATATATTTGAGTATGTGTCCTCTGTTAGGGCTACACATTGCAAATCTTAATGTCTCTTTCCATTCTGTAGCTTGTCTCTTGATTCTGTTTATGATACCCTTTAATGAACAGGTGTTATTTTAATATTGTTGAATTTATGAATCTTATCTTTTATGGATATTAGGTTTTGTATTTCATGTAAGAAATCATTATCGACTCCAAGGTTATAAAGGCATTATTTTATGTTCTCTTGTAGAAACTTTATAGTTCTGTTTTTATATCTAGAACTGTGATCTGCTTGAAGTTGATTTTTGTGTGGCATGTGAGGTACAGGGAGCTCAGTTTCACATTTTACTTATGGACATTCAGCTGTTCAATGTCATTTACTGAAAAGACTAGCCTTTATTCTCTAGCCCTGCAATGCCGTCTTTGTCACATATGAATCATCTTTACAAAAATGCAAGGACCTGTTTCTTGTGGTGTGTGTCTTCTGTCTTAAGCATTTAAACCATGAGGAGTCTTCGCATCTGCTAAAGCAACTCTTCACATCTTTCCCACTTTCTTTCAGTTTTTGAAGTTATTAGGCTATTTTCTAATTTTGGCTTGAAAAGGCAAATTGTCACATTTTTTTTTCCTTAAAAAAGTATGTTAGGGGCAGCCCGGGTGGCTCAGCGGTTTAGCGCCACCTTCAGCCCAGGACGTGATCCTGGAGACCCGGAATCGAGTCCCGCATCTGGCTCCCTGCATGGAGCCTGCTTCTCCCTCTGCCTGTGTCTCTGCCTCTCTCTCTCTCTCATAAATAAATAAAATCTTAAAAAAAAAAAAGTATGTTAGAATCAGCCTGTGAAATTCCATGCAGAATAAAACAAACAAAACACACTATTGTGATTTCAGTTGAGATTGTATTGGATCTGTTTGTCATTTTGGGCCTAGCTGAATCTTTGCAGTATTAAATTTCCTGATCTGTGAATGCGGTGTAGTAACTCTTCATTTATTTAGGTCTTCCAAAAGCTTTTTCAATAAAGTTTTTACAATTTTCTCCATAGAGTTCTTTAGATTATTCTTAGGCCCTTGGTAGTTTTCAATGAGATTTGTAAGTGGATAGTATCCATTTAAGAATTTAATTTTCTAATTTTTTATGATATTTAGAAACACAAGTAAATTTTTAGGTTGATTTTATTTCAGAGACCTTGTTAGCCTTTTGTCTTTTTTTCACAGATAATCATAGCATCTGTGGGTGATAACAATTTGTTTCTTCTTTTCTAGTACTTATACTTTCATGTGTTTTTCTTGTACTGACCAGAATCTCCAGCATAGTTTTTTTTTTTTTTTTTTTTTAATTTATTTATGATAGTCATACAGAGAGAGAGAGAGAGAGAGAGGCAGAGACACAGGCAGAGGGAGAAGCAGGCTCCATGCACCGGGAGCCTGACGTGGGATTCGATCCCGGGTCTCCAGGATCGCGCCCTGGGCCAAAGGCAGGCGCCAAACCGCTGCGCCACCCAGGGATCCCTCCAGCATAGTTTTGAATAAATGTGGTGATGGCAAATTTTCTTTTCTTGTTCCCAATTTTAAAGAGTAAGCTTTGAGGTGCCTGGGTGGTTCAGTTCGTTAAGTGTCTGACTTATGATTTTAGCTTGGGTTGTGATTTCGGGGTTGTGAGATTGAGTGCAACAACGTTGGGTGCCGTACTTGGCTTGGAATCTGCTTGAGATTCCTCAATTTACTCCTCCTGCTTGTGTGCCCACCCCACCCCCTGCCCGTAAACAAAATCTTTAAGAAAAGAAAAAGAGCAAGCTTTGATTGTATTGGCATTATGTAAGCTTGTTGTAGATATCTTTAGAGATAGCTTTTATTTATTAAGGAATTTTCTTGCTATATTTCAGGTGAATATTGAGTTTTATTAGATACTTTTTTCTGCATATGCTGAGGTAATCATAGGATTTTCTCCTTTTATTGATTAGTGAATTAAATTGATTTTTTAAAAAATGTTAGACCAACATTGTATTCCTGATACAGATCTTTTTTTTTTTTAAAAGATTTATTTATTTATTTATTCAGAGAGAGCGAGAGAGGCAGAGGGAGAAGCAGGCTCCATGCAGGAAGCCTGATATGGGACTTGATCCCGGATCTCCAGGATTACACCCCGGGCTTCAGGCGGCGCTAAACCGCTGCGCCACTGGGGCTGCCCCTCCTGATACAGATCTAACTTGGTCATGATGTTTCTGATATTGCTTGATCACCCATTTCTTTTTTTTTTTTTTTAAGATTTTATTTATTTATTCATAGAGACACACAGAGAGAGGCAGAGACACAGGCAGAGAGGGAGAAGCAGGCTCCATGTAGGGAGCCCGGTATGGGACTTGATCCCGGGTCTCCAGGATCACGTCCCCGGCCGTAGGCAGCGCTAAACCACTGAGCCACTGGGGCTGCCCAGGATAATTCACTTAAAAAAAAAAAAAAAAAAAAAGGATAAAAGGCCTGAACAGAATTCACAAAGAGAAAATCCTGATGGATGGTCAACTGAAAAGTTGCTCAATCTCAGGAATCAGAGAATAGCAAAGTAAAATGACAATGAGATGCCATTACACGCCCATCAGACAGACACAAGTAGGTGGCAAAGACACAAATAAGTTGGCCAGGAAGACAAGCAAGGACCTTTTTATAGTATGCTAGTAGACATGCAAACCGGTATAGCCACTTTGGAGTGCAGTTTCACGTTACCTAGTAAACATAAAGATACACATACTCTATGATCCGGCAATTCAACTCTGGGTGGACACTCTAGAGAAACGTTATGTGCATACGCACCAGAACATATAAAGAAATGCTTAAAAGAACACTGTTCATCATAGCAGCCAAATTCTAGAAATCACTCAAATATCCCTGTAGAGTAGAACTGATAAACTGTGGTATGTTCATATAAGAGAATATGACATAACAATGAAAATAAATAAATTAGAGCTATAACATGGATGCATCTTACAAACAAAATAGTAAATAAAATAAGCAAAATATGGAACAATACATTCAGTATGATTTACATGACATTCAAAACAAGGCAAAACTAAGATACTATTTTAAGACACATATTGGGTGGTAAAATTACAAAGAATAGCTAGGTCAAAATTTCCTTAAAAATCAGAATAATGTGATCTTTGGGTGGGAAGTGGACATGGTTGTGATCAGTAACAACCACATGGCCAAGGGCTTCTGGCCGCTGGCACTGCCCTAGCTCCTGACTTGAGTGGCAGGTACATGGACGTCCACAATCTGCTATTGTGGACTATATTGTGTGCTATAGCCCCTCTGACAATCTGCTATTTTCTACATATGTACTCCATGAATTTCTCTGAGTCATATGTCACAATTTTTTTTAAGAGTTGAAAAAGACTGGTCAGCCGTGCCCAGTACATATGTGCCCGAGAACGATTTCCCACGAAGCAAGTTCAAGGAGGAATCAGTTACATCCCTCGAGACAGGACAGTGATTTCAAGAGCTACCTTCTCCCTCTCTGTGTATCAGATAATTCACTTACCCGGTGGTGACGGCATATTTGATGTGGTTGCTTGTGGTATAGATAAATACCCCACTCTCATCCCAGGCCCCACTCTTGACGCGAATGTTCTCATGAATGTTACACAGAGCCTCCAGTTTGCGGTTACAGATCACAATGGCTGTAAGAGGCAAAGGGCATGAGTGCTCTGCTGGACAGGGTGAGTGAAGCAGACTGGCAGGGATGGGGAGGGAAGGGCTGATCTCTAAATCAGGGTGGATACAATGAAGACTTACCATGTTTGGCCAGTAGTGCTACATGGGACATGTCTGCAGACCAGATAACATATTTCACCTTGGAAATCTTCACAGAGGCCAAAGTTCTGGGGCAGAGAGAGAAAGGTGAACGAATGTGAGTGGACTCAACTCTCTCGTCCCAGGTTGAGACCTACATCCTTTTATCTCAAAATTAACGTAAGCCCCAGTTTCTTAAAATAATGCCAAATGAACGCTCTCTGTATTGTAGCTGAGTGACTGAAACATTTTGGCTCACACTGTACACTTTGCCCTCCCTCAACTCCCTGCCTCTTATTCCCACGTACTACTAGGGATTTGTGTATGTCTGGTCTCACCAGTGGACTGTAAGCTCCTTTAAGGATAAGAATTGTGCTATTCATCCCTATATGCCTACAGTTCTATGTCTCCAAAACATTCTTTGTTCAGGCAAGTGCTCCAAAAACAGATAAATAAGCCCCTCATTGTAATGCTAGTGTGTACAGACAGGATGGAAAGTGACCCAGAGGAGAAAGTGGTGAGAAAGAGTCTTGGAGTTAGAGCACACAAGTGGCCAAGCCTAAGGTAGAGTCACTGGGAGAAAAACCTCCCACTACAGATGTCCACTCTCACCCCCCCATATGCCTATCTGCTTTAGGGGCACCTAACACGTTACCGCTTCTGCTGTACATCAAACAGCGTGATGGATTCTGCGTCTCGAAGTAGGAGGTTGCCTGTGCCAGCGTAAAAGATCTCATCACAGTTGGGCACCTGTACCTTTTTGGTGATCTCATTCTTCAGATTCTTGATCAGAAGCTGAAATAATGATCACAGGTGGGGTTATCAGAAATGCACATTCGTAAGCTGCAGTTGACGATGTGCCTCAGCAACTGTTCCTCAGCTTCAAGAAACCAAGTCTGGGTCATTTTCTATCCAGGTGAGTCACCACGCCGGGCAGACCACCCCAAACAAGACCCTCTTCAGGGGCCTTGAGAGCTTCTGTTTCTTCCCCCAACTGAAACATCCTGAGAAAACCAACTAAAGTCTGAATTCCTCCTTCAAACAGAGAACAGCACTTCTGGGGCTTAAATTTTTGTTACATATTTTCTTGAAAGAGCTTTGGCTGTCTTGTTGAGGATGGCTTACATTTTAATACCAGTGGGAATAACTAGGATAAGGAAGAGGATTTACTCCTTGTCCAATCCACCTATTTCACATTTGATGGTTTTTGGCTTCTGTGTTATCAAGAGTGGTATTAGCTTGGTTGTTCTCAAGCTCAGACCCACAGTGATCATCAACCCAGTCAAATCAATTTTAAGGTTTATTTCCTAAGGGGACTAGGGTATCTGCACAATGATCACAGCTCCCCAGGTGGTGAGCAGAGAAAAAACATGCTCTTTCTTCATGCAATACGTAGACCACTGCTACCACACTGCCTGTGTCAGTTTCCCCTTTTAGGCTTAACTCACCGAATGCATCCGATCTAGGACAGCAAACCGATTTCTAGCAACCCAAACGGCTGTCAGGCCTGAAGATCGTTTCCCTTCAGGAGCTGAGAACAAAACCAAAGGGTGGGAGCATGTGGTGAACCACTGGCAGGTGACAGAGTCAGGTGCCACGGAGCTGCCAGTCTTGCTGGCTGCCATGTTGGCTTCGCCAGTTCAGCTGCTTCCTAACTAATTCAGCTGTAACCTGAGGCTATTGTCAGTGACTTTCCCCACCAGTCCCCTCCAAACTCCAACCTCCACCCCTGCCAAGCCTCTTTTCTCTAGGCCAAGTGGCTGCATTTCAGCCAACACCATGTACTGGCAGAAGGACCGCCCATCTTGGGAGACAGCACACTCCATCAAGCTAACGAGCAGGGCCTTGCTGGCCAAGCCATGGAGCGCTGCAAGCAGCCTGTCAGTGTCTAGGACCTCCTATCTCAACAAGCTGGAGTAGAGACCGAGCCCCCTCCCCAGGACGCAGCTGCTCTACTGCTTTTAACATGCAAATGCAGACCTCCGGGTAGAGCAGGGTGGGGCACAGCGCTCCCAACTAAATCTCGACAGGCAGATGAGCTCTGTGTGGGCACTATTTAGCACCAAGCTGTTGCTCTATAAATGTCAATCACTCTTATTACCCTGAAGAAAGTTGTAAAATGCTCCTCAGTTCCCCAACATTTCACTGGCTGATGAGAATTCTGAATGGGCTCTCTACTCTTGGGGAAACTTCAACAGTCACACACAGAAGGCTGCACGAAATACTCTTTGATCTATAGCATCAGCAGAAAAGTAAACAAAACATGCTGGCCAGCCTTGCTCTGTACACCTCTCTAGCACCTGTGGTGACAGGCAATTCTTATCACAACCAACACCCCCATTCTGCAGGGGCTAGGGACCCACGCTGAGTCAAGCTTTTGCTCTTTCTCTTCCTCTCTGCTCCCTGTCACCGGGCTGCACCTTTACTCCTTTACTATTCTCTCCCTTGAAAGACGAAGAAAACAGAAGTGGTAGGAAAACAGAACTAAGATATTTTAAACTCTATTAATTGTAACAGATGGGGAAAAAGAGCAAGGGGGTGGATAGGAAGGAACTTAATCATAAAATTTGGTCAGAAATGACTTAACTGTTTAATTTATAGGGAAACTGATTTATGGATACCAAAGACAGATTTCCCCTCTTCTCACCAGAACCACATTTTTTTTTTTTTTTTTTAAGGTACATCATATTAGCAACACTAAGGACACAGTAGCACTAACAACAGGGACAGAACTAGCACAATGATTTCTCACGTTCTGCTGACAGGAGTTTAAAATATCATGGAAGTGTGCTAGTAAGGTGGGGACCCAAGGAACAAACCCTCTGTAAAGCAACGGGAGGAAGTGGACTGAAAGGAGCTTAGGCGAGACATGTCCATTATGAGAAGGCTGTCAGCGAATTCTTGTCAGCGAATTCTAATAGGAAGGACTCAACCAGGGGTGGTGGTGATGGAAGAGGTAGACAGGGGTCTCAGCTGGATCCTAGGATCCCTGGTGGGGCATGGGGCTGCGAATAGCCTCATCTCTCTGACATGCAAAAGGAAGCCAATCGGATCTGGATGTGGATGGGAGGGCATAAATCCCTAGTCCCAGGATGAGACACTGCAAGATTGGAACCACATTCTTAAATAAATGAAACTACCAGGGTGAAAGTCATATCAGCTGACAATAAACCAAGATAACATGCTGTGCTGAAAGAGAAAATGGAGAGTTTCTAATAACCAAATTATAAAAAATATATATCTAGCTGGAGTAATAAAATGGAGGAGGAACATGAATATTTCACACCATGGTCGCCTCTGATGCAACTGTCAGCGGCACCTGCCAACAGACATGAGTGATGTGGCCGCAGGCTGGGGATGGAAAGTGAAAAACCTGAAGAGGCGTGACGGCGCGGGAGACGGGAGCTGTGCGCAAAGCCTGCAGACACAGGAAGCACCTACCATCAGGATTCTGTGAGTCTGCATCCTTGGGGATGGTGTACAGGTCATAGGTACTGTTCTCTAAATTGCTGGCTCTCTGTAAAGGAGAAAGAAGTCAAATCATTAGCGAGGGGAACCAAGATGGCAGTTTATTCTGACAGAGAAAACTGTGCCATCGTACAACAATCTGAAGCTATCCCTTCCTTTTCCTTCACCCAGAGGGCAAGCAAATGTTTCTACTGCTAAAAATTCTCAGGCTCCGAATTCACAGCACCTTTATCTTCCAAAAACGCAGATGTTATTTGAAAGGAAGCAAGGATTGCTCTTGCCTCGAAAACTTAATGAACCAAATCCCCAATATTCTGGTTGCTCTACCTGTGTATACTCATCAACTTAAAAATCTGTTCAAAAGGGGGAAAAAAAAAATCAAAGAAAAGATAAGAAACACAACTGTGAGGAAAAAAATGTTCTTAGATACTAACTAGGGTTAGACTAGAAGTCATATGGGGAAAGACAGGTTTTCATTCTTTTTAACTTGGCAAACAGGGGCACTAAAAGTAAAATGTCATTTCCTTTTTCTCCCAAATTATATGAAGAAATGTGGGGGCTCACCTGCTGGCCCCAAAGGCAACTCCAAGGAAAGCAACCCTCTTCCAAGTCAGCCCTACAATTTTTACCCACATGGAGGAATCAAGATAAGCATCTTATTTGCATAGAATATATATACTTGTAGTGATTTGGGTCACTCATCTTGATGCTCTGTTAAGTTTAGAAATTGTCAGACTTATGAAAGTTCATAAACCCTAACATGCTGGTATCACTGGAGTGGACCTGGTTTGAGCCTGTTCACTATGTTAGCTCTTTTAAAATGACCACTACATAGTTTCTAAACAGCCACTAGAGGTTCCCTAAGAGCATGAGAAAGAAAGTTACGGGAAATAGGACAATCATAGGAGGACACCGTGGGTTACATACCGTACACAATAGGACTGCATTTTCTGCTGGATTGTATGACATATTGAACACTGGAAACTTGGAACCACTGGAGTTATACGTGGAAAAAAAGAGAAAATAAGGAAGAGGAATAAGGACGGAAGAAAGAATGGAATTACTCCCAAACCTCCTACTTATCTAGTCTTTATACATATACTCATCACTTTTATAATCAGGAATAAAAATAAATATTGCATCTACTCTCTTCCTTCCTTTAACGCTTGAGGAGATCCCTAACTCAGCTTTGACAAACAGTTTAAAAAAGGCAAACCCTACTACAAGCCCAATTATTCAACAGAAGGTAGGGTTAGCACTCATTGTACTGAGTGGGACTGGTTCCTCTTGGGTACAAATTCCTACACATAATTGCAGGGGACACCACAGAGTAACATGATGTGCTCTGTCTCTGGCTAATTTCTCCTGTCCCTTGGAGTGTTCACATAAACCCATCTTTTTATTGTAGTAATGCTGGAGGCTGGTTATCAAACCCTCATGCCAGAGTTTGCCACCATGAATGTTTCAGCATGCTGATGCAGCTGGCTTTCCAAGAGGACAGTTCTTTTTGCCAGACATCCCAGAGGTTATCATATCTTCAGAGTTAAGAGCTTCCAGAGACATATATTCTAGTTTAGAGATGTGTGCGTTTTGCTGGAAAGCAAAGAAGAGTTACAGAAATGCCAAATAGAGGCAAAAATGCCTGTCACCAAGTTTGGCTGCTCTCTACCAGGAAACTTTCTCTGGTTTGCAAGAGACCTGGCAAACAGTGGAAGTATGATCTCCTCTGCACAGGGTCACTAGCATTCTCATTAGGGAAACTCTCATTCTCCTCATGGCCTCCTCTGTGCCCACCGTGCTCTTGGGGTTTAAACTGAGCAGTCTCCCCAGTAGGGATTCAATCTGTGAGAGGAGAGGAGATCCAAAATGCAAAATGTTGAAAGACAGAGTCCAGTTCGTAGGTATCACATCGTGGTGACAGAGGAGGGTGTGGAGGGAGGGAACAGGTCTGATTTACCTCCGCAACTGCATCACAGCTACATCTTTGGAGCTGTTGAAATCCAACTGACGTAAGAATCGGTCTTTGACATAATGTAGCATATTGCCATGAACAGCATAGGCTGGCCGTTCCCGTTCTAGTTTAAAGACGATCATGCCACCATCATGGCCTGGAGCACAGTGAGAAGAGGAAAGAATTAGCTGTAGGCAAGAAAGCTGGAAACAGGAGATACACAAGGACGAGGGCTGTATGTGTACTAAAAACAAAGATGCCTAAATGCTTTTTGCCTAAATTCTCACAGTTATTAGATTTCTTATTCAAAAAATCTGTGAATCCTTTCCTAATGCTTTCTTATCATACTGTCACAGTTAGACACACCCTCCTCTGTGTTCTCCTAACACTCTGTACAAAGTTCCATTGTACCTAAGATAAACACATGGAGTTGCATCAAACTAAAAGGCTTCAGCACACTGAAGCAAATCATCAAGATGAAAGGGCAAACTGCTGAATGGGAGAAAATATCTGCAAATCACGTATCTGATAAGAGGTTAATATCCAAAATACATAAAGAATGCAACTCAATATAAAAAAAGAAAACCACACACAAACAACCAATTAAAAACCAGACAGAGGACTCGAACAGACATTTCTCCAAAGACACAGAAACGGCCAACAGACACATGAAGAGATGCTCCACATCATTTATCATCAGGGAAATGCAAATCAAAAACCACAATGAGTATCAGTTCACACCAGTTAAGAACGGCTAGTTAAAAAAATGACAAGAAATAACAAGTATTGGTGAGGATGTGGAGAAAAGAAAACTCTCCTGGTGCCCGGCTGGTGGGGATGTAAATTGTTTGCAGCTCCCAAGGAAAACAGTATGGAGATTCCTCAAAAAATTAAAAATAGAACCACCATATGATCCAGCAATTCCACTAGTGGGTATCCATCTGAAGAAAATTAAACACCAGTTTGAAGAGATATATGTACTCCCACATTCACCACAACATTATTTATAGTAGCCAAGAGATATAGAAGCAATGTTAAGTTTCCACTGATAAATGGATAAAGGAAATGTTTTACACACATACACACACACATACACACACAAAATGGCACATTACTCAGCCATAAAAAAGAATGAGATCTTGCATTTACAACAATATGGACTTAGAGGAATTATGCTAAGTGAAATACTCAGACACAGAATGATACTGTAAAAGATCACTAATATATGGAATCTAAAAAAAAAACCAAATGAACAAAAACAAAAAAACCCAAAACTGAAACAGAGCACAGATATAGAGAATAAACAAGCTACCAGAGGCTGGAGGAGGTGGAGAGTGATCCAAATAGATAAAGAAGATTATGAGGTATAAATATTCAGTTACAAAATAAGTTAGTCATGGGGATGTAATGAATAGCATAAAGAATGATACTCTAAGAACTGTGTGGTGACCGATGGTAACTAGATTTAATCAAGGAGACTATTTTGTCCCCTATTCCATATATCATTTTATCAACTATATCAAATCATTATGATGTTCACCTAAAACTAATAGGATAGAGTATACTTGTCCATTATGCTTCAATTAAAAATACAAAAAACAAAAAAAAACTCTCTAGTATAGCACTGAACACCCTGCACTGTGATTGTTTAAGTCCACCAGCTCTACTATACCACGAGCTCCCTGAAGACAGAAATTACGGTAATTTCCACCCTTCCCCCATCCTTAGCATATAGCAAGAACAAAAAAGTTTTTGCTGAACAGGGATGCTAGTTTAAAAAGCCTGTCCAGGGATGCCTGGGTGGCTTGGCGGTTGGGCATCTGCCTTTGGCTCAGGGTGTGATCCTGGGGTCTGGAGTTGAGTCTCGCATCGGGCTCCCTGCATGGGGCCTGCTTCTCCCTCTGCCTATGTCTCTGCCTCTCTCTTTCTCTCTCTCTGTCTCTCATGAATAAATATTAAAAAAAAAAAAAAAAAAAGCCTGTACAGTTGTTTTTTTAAAAATATTTTGCTTTTTCCCTACTAGCATCATCAACCTCTGACCTTTGTCATTCTAGTCAGCTCTCCACACACAAACCAGATCATTCACTTCCCTATCCAGCACTTTCCAATGGCTCTCCACCCATTAATAAAATCTTGAATCTGAGCTTGGCCCGTAAGGCGGAGCCACAACCGAGACTGCTCTTCCGTCCCATGACTCAGCCTACACTGGCTGTACCCTCCTGGCCTCCGATGCCACTCACACAGGTCCAGCACTGCTCACAGCACTGTCAGTGAGTGGGTCACCCCTCACTTCCTTCAACACCCAGTAGGAAGCAGCAGTGCCCCACATGCATCCCTCTCCATGCCCCTTCCTTTTGCCTTACTTTTCTCAAAGTATTTTCCACATTTGTTTTATATATTTACGGTTTATGGTCTCTCTCCCTTCACTACAAATCAAAGTTCCATAATGTCAGGGATACTGCTTGAGGCTGCTCTCACACCAACACCCAGACTAGGGCCTGAGGCTCCGTTTGTATCAGCTAAACGAATGACAGAAGCTCTGCCTCTAGCTTCTCACTTCCTCTGTCAGAGAATCCTGAGTGTCCACCACTGGCCTCCTAAATGATCAAAGGTAATGGGCTTTATTGGCAAATGGATCCAGGTGGACAATGAACACTGAAAGAATGGTTCTCCAGGAAGGTAAAGGAGAGCAAAGGAGAAAAGCTTCAACTGCACAGCTCTGAGAACCCTCCTTCTCCTTCCCGCCATCCTGCTATGCATCAATCAGAAAAAGCAAATGCAGAATCACTCTCATATCTTACAAACTCTGAACTCAAGGGAAAAAGAGAAGAAATGGCCCTTACCTGCCGCAAAAAGGTTCAGATTAGGGTGGGCAGCCAGGACCCAGAAACGATCGTGGTCCCTGCGGAAGGTCTGAACACCAGTCCTAGGAAAGCAAAAGGTACACAAATGAAAGAGTTCATTTCTGAGAAATCCTCAGCCCATCATATATGAGAGCACTGACTATAAGCCAGCACACTGATTAAAGATTAAATCAGGGACAGCAAATCGCATATACTAAGTAAAGGGGAGTCTTAATAAATTCTACCAAGAAGACAAAGACCCTACTATTTTGGGATTTCAATTTCCCCTTATTCATCATGATTTCTTGTAATACTACCTTCATTCCATATTTCTTATTTCTCTAACTACAGAAGAACACCCTTAAATTTGGAGAAAAAGAATGCACGTGGAGACTGTATTTGAGGGGAGATCTGTAAATGCTGGCTGTTGCTAGGCTCCTTAAAGCTTCCATTACATCGGACCTGGTGTCTCTATATGCTGAAGATGAAGAGATGCACAGAAGTCCTCTAATCTAACTTTTAGGACAGAATGAGAGAAAGGAGGGGCCTTCCCCTGGCTTTGGTCACACACCCATCAAAACCCCCTTACCGCTTGGACATATCCCAGACTCGGATACTCTTGTCCTCAGAATTGCTGAGGATCAGCTCTTGGCGAGGGTGGAAGACAGCACAAGATACATTGTTGTAATGACCTCGGCAGGTGTCAACCTCCCACGCCTTTGACTCTGAAGGATGGAGAAGAATTAGATTACAACAACTCTCTACTATTACAAATCCAGGACTTAAAATCACAGCATCTGTCATCAAATGCTAGGTGCTACTCCAAAGCTGCATCAGCAACTTCTCTCGAACAGAGTAATTTTCTTCATTTAAGCCTCAGAATCTATACATGTTTCTTTGTTCTTTCATTTGGACCTTCCTACCAGTGACAGCACCTCTTCTCCATCATCCTTTATCCTCTTGCTTACCCGGTCTTATTTGTCACCAGCTGTCATGATAGAACAAATATAAGCTCCATGTGTTTTAGTCACCATTGTAACTCCAAAGCAGGTACCCAATAAATATTTTTTGAATGAATAAATGGTTACTCTTAACTATGCTCAGACTCCTCAAAACCAGGATGCCTCAAAAAGAGGAAAAAAGAACCTAAGGTAGGAAAATGGGTCACTAAGTGCAGAAGACCCAGCTACTTCACCTTGCTGCTCAGCAGTCAATTTTTTAGACATGGTGATTTGGTCACTGGTCTACTCACCATTCATGCGCCAGATCTTCACCTGACGGTCATCTGCCCCAGAGACAATAAGGGGCATAGTCGGGTGAAAGGCAGCCCAGTTTACTCCACGATCATGACCCTGTGGCAAAAAAGAATTGGTTCTTCTGAAATGACTTTGTACTATTACTGAAAGAAAACTTATGGGCCATGCGGGTGATTATAAAAAATGTCTGATTTTTGTTCTTCCTGTGAAAAGACTCAAGGGATTTTGCTATTCTAAGATATAAACATGACAGGTACGTCAACCCATTCAGTATTACACCCAAATTCTCATGCCAATTCCCAAATCTTTCTACTCCCAAATTTAGTGTCATCTGCGTTTGGGATATACTGCCTTGCTTTGTTGTCTACTTATATGTTATTTCCTCAGCTAATTATTAATGATTAGTTCAAGAATAAAAACCAATCTCATAACATAATAAGTAAATATGGTTGGGAAACTCTCAGATGAGTGAGGAAATATGCAAGGTCAAAACCATTTTCATAGTAACATTGAGATGTTATTTGCCTTTTTCACTCTTATTCTCTCCCAAGGATAAAGTTTTCCAGAGGCTACATGAAATGATATCATTGCTTTGATGGTTAACAGAATATGTGCTTATATATTTTGTGTTTTTAAGTGTTCTTAGCTTTAATTTCAGATATGGTAAAAACTGAAAGATATAAACCACATAAACAAGAACTCTTTGAGGTCCTCAGTAAGTCTTAAGAGGATAAGGAGGTTCTCAGACCACGAAGTTTAAGAACTGCTTATTTTGGGATCCCTGGGTGGTGCAGCGGTTTAGCGCCTGCCTTTGGCCCAGGGCGCGATCCTGGAGACCCGGGATCGAATCCCACGTCGGGCTCCTGGTGCATGGAGCCTGCTTCTCCCTCTGCCTGTGTCTCTGCCTCTCTCTCTCTCTCTCTGTGTGTGACTATCATAAATAAATAAATAATTAAAAAAAAAAAAAGAAAGAAAGAACTGCTTATTTTAAGGGATTCCCTTGTTCAGCGGTTTAGCGCCTACCTTCGGCCCAGGGCCTGATCCTGGGGTCCCAGGATTAAGTCCCACATGAGGTCCCCTGCATAGAGCCTGCTTCTCCCTCTGCCTGTGTCTCTGACTCTCTCTGTGTGTCTCTCATGGATAAATAAAATATTAAAAAAAAAAGAACTGCCAACTTTAATATATCTTATACTTCATTTATCTAGTTGTACTCAGCACTACAGCAGAATCATAGATAAGGTAGTTTCAAATCACCAGTGTTTCTGAGAGACTTCATGCTGTGGGCAAAGTCCCCTGGGTTCGGAATCCAATCCACGTTCAAATCCTAGTTCTTCCATTTACTAGATACATGTGGATTTTGGTATACTGCTCAATTTCTCTAAGTCTCAATTTTTTTTCATCTGTAAAATGAGGTTACTAATATCTACTTCAGAGGATAGCTGTGAGGATTAAATTAGATGTTTTTTTAAAATCTAGTTTCTTTCTCTAGCGCTTTTCTATTTTCTCACCACGCACACAAATTACTTACACATGGCTGGTCCTCAATTAGTCCGATTAAATCCTCCCACCCCCCGCCCCAACTCTCACAAGAGGCGTGTGAACGGACTCTGCTTTGGAATGGTGACGGAGCCTACGCCAGCGTTCTCCTGCTCTCCCCGCTGGGTTTAGGAAGTAATGTGACTCTCCCTTAGGTGGCACAGGAGCCTCCTTTCTCCTGGCTCACGGGATATTCTGCTTCCAGCACCTCAAAACAGTGCCATTTCATAAGCACCACACAATTCTGTTGCAGGAATGAACAAATGAGTGGCATGCTGTCACCATTTCCCGGAGAAGAGCCCATGTGAGTTGCAGGCTGTGAAGACAAGTACCTCCAGCACGTGCTTCACCACTGCATCTGTCGTTCCAAATAGATCAACCCCAGTTATTCCTCTCACGTCGGACTCCACTGCACCAGGGGACAAGTTTTTTTTCCTTAGACCTTTGAAGGGATAAGGAGTGGGATGGAAGACACAAAATAGTGTTACCAAAAAGAACACAGTAAGAGAGGCACAGGAAGGGACAGGGATAGACTAATGAGAATGAAAAAGGAGGGGAAAAGAAATCTAGACAGACTCAAGAAAGAAGTCAAGGGCTCCTATCTCTCTCTTTCTAAAAATGTTCCAGATGTTGAAGCACTTTCACTATCCTCTCTTTTCTTCCCCTGACACTTAACAGACCTGCTACTGTGTTTCCTCCCAGAGGATGACAATCTAAACTTCTAACACAGCTAACTTCCTCCGCAAGCCTTGCCTCAGGAGCAGCCTACTTGAGAAAATTTCTAGTCTTTACTGTTCTGGAAATGCAGACTCAAATGATAAGCGTCCCATTTCCACTCTCAACTTTATGACAACTACAGCAACTTCTCTTCCATCACCTCAAAAACTTTTAAAAGAAAAGCCATTTGGGGAAGCCACGGCTCTTTGTTTCTCAAACCAGAAGCTGTTCGGCAACTCACGGGGAAGTTCCAGAGCAGGAGAGGAAACCAAACAGCTACCTTGTGGAAGAGAGTATAAAACTACAACTATCGCAGCAAGTGTACTCTTCTATGTGACTCTTGGGCACAGAACAAAATGATTTAAACTATCATGTCCTTATGCACAACAGTACTTTATAAATGTATTCAACAAAAAGACTGCCAGATGAACGTAACTTCTTTCTTTTAGATCATGACTAATAAAATCTAGTTCAGGTACATTATGTATGTATGTATGTATGTATGTATAAATAACCATCGTGTCCTTTTAAGCTCTTACTTAAAAAGGCTAGTTACAGATCTGAATACGTGTATTTTGCCAGTAAAACTTTTGGAGGGTAGTATCACTGGGAGGAACTGCCCTTAATTTGAAAATAGAAAAAAGACACCAAGATAAGAAGAATCGTATGTGTATAGGACCCAAACTTACAACTCATCCACACCTTTTAAAACTATCTGTGGTACAGTCACAAGCAAAGTTATGCAAACAATACAACTGCTTTACACTGGAAAAGCATTCCGTGATTTTCAAAGTGCTAATATATGTTCTGTAATTTGATCCTGTTAACAACCCTTGAGACAGACTAGCAGGTATGATTATATATAAATAGGAAAATAGAATTGGGACTAAAATTCTATCTTTTGAAGTATTTGTGGGGAAAAGAGGAAATTCAAGCAACTGGCACTTGTAAAATAAAAAGCAAGTATTCATCATAATTGAGGGGAAAATAAAAGCCATCACTGAAAATAAAACCTAAGTCACTTTAAGCCCAAATTTTGGAATCTCTAGGGAAATATGAACATTTAAGAGTAATGATTATATTTATCTGTGTTGTTTTAAAATCACAATATTCATGTAATCTCTCTTCCAAGGGCATGCAGACAGCAGCATCGGAGAGGGAGGCCTTCACAATGGCCTGACAATGTTGATCATCTCATCCTCTGTCCAAGGTGAGCAGTTAACAGGTAAGAGGAATAAAGCCACACTTGAACAAAAATGCACCCTCCCAGGCTTCATAAATACGTTATCACAGGGATGTCTCTTCTCACTTACTTCGCCTGTCTCTTTAATAGGATCTGTCAACTTCTTCTAATGAGTCTGGAGTATGAAACAGATTCAGAGGAAGGTGCAAAGACAGACACCTGTGAGGAACTTCACCTCTAATAACCTTCAACACACACACATTAAAAGGAAAGCCGTATGACAGAATGCAAGCCTCTGCTGCACTCGCTGTCACGACAGTGGGGAGGGGGAGGGAGAGCAAAAACAGACAGATGAATAGTGACAGGCAGTGAAAAGATACTTAGAGAAGTATTTGAGCCTGTGACAAGCCTCTCGCTATGACTGAACGACAGATGGAAAATTTCTACAGCAGCTACTCAAATCCAGAGGGAAGGGAGTTCACTCTCAGACTGGACCAGTTTGACGCACGCTTCCCAACGGGGGCCAGGGGCAGGAGTAAGAAGAGAGGAATAAGGATAGGAATTGGCAGCAAATTAATACTTTTTTAGTTGTCATTTCAAAGATTAAGTCTAAATTACATGGGCTTGACATGCAAAGATGTAAGCACATTAAGATCATTTTACTGTCAGTTTACTTGGAAAATCAAGCTAAAAAAAATTATCTTCTAGAACTAGATTATAAATATATTCTCTTTTAAATACATGTTTTTGCCAGGCTAACAGAAAAGATTCAGGTTAAGTAAGCCCTAGAGGGCTCAATTCTCATGGGACAGATAACAAGAATACAGGTTTTCTTTTAAAGATCTGTTTTCTCATTGTATACTGAGCTCCAACAGCTAGACATTCCAAACAATTAGGATTTCCAGCAGTCTTTAAATGTGGGTATTCATTCTCTGACTCAGAACTAACTTTTCCTCTCTCAGAATTACTACTCTGGTCCCTAACAGACTTAAAAGCTAATTCCTCTTCCTGTGTTCACTTATTTGAACCCAGGCAAACATAACTGCTAAAAAGAGTATGCTGATTTCCAGAAAAGGAAAGAATAAATGCAAAAGTCTAACTTAAAGCTCCATTTGGCTAAAGACTAAAACATCTCCTTTTACTCTGATTAAGGCGTTACTGGAAGTCAAGAGAGTTGTGAGTAGAGAAAAACACGTAGAAATGGTAAAGAGAACATTAACATTAGTATAGCAAGTTAGTGCAAGATTCTCAGCATCACACATGCCAAACAAGTAAAGCTACTGCAATATTTTTATATGGTGACCCAGGCACTGCACACATTCAAGAGCAAGTGTGACCCACAAGCAACTGGGGCCACACTCCCTCTCTTCTCTAAGGTCCTTAATTCTGATGTAAAAATGATCTTCAACCTACAAAAGCAAAGAAAGGATTTCTTGCCTTGGGCATTTCAGGTTATCGGTGAGAATCCATCCACCCAACTGCCCCAATCGCTGTAGCGTGGGCCACAGGTACCTGCCATGCTAGCATCAGGTAGCATGAACAGTACTCTCAGAGGAGGGCAGTAAGAGGCCCTTCTCAGCCCAGTGCTCTGAGGAAAGAATTAAGCCCTAATGGCCAAACCGTCCCTTTTATGTGTGTGATGAGTAAACTTCTTTATGATCTGCAATGGCATTAGCTATACACTGTTCTCATAAGAACTGAGAAAACAGCCACTCAAAGTATTTGAGTGGTGCTTTCTTCTGTCACGGAGCTCTGGCTGGGAAACGCTATTCCAAAAACTGGCTGCTAATCAGCAAGAATAGCATGAGCCAGATCCAACCCCACCAGGCTCCTATATCCTGAGACAGAGAGGGGGCTTTGAATGTGTGCACAGCAAAAAACCATGGAAAGCCACAGCTAGGTTACTGAGAGAGTAAACAAGGAGCTCCCTGGCACTAGCAGTGAGGAGAGAGCACAGGCTTGTAGGGCCTGTACTTAACTCCTGTCGGCAAGGCTGGTCACATCTGGGTGTACTTCAAAAAGCCTCATCAGTCTGACGAAAAACTGCAATGGCAAAAACTCTAGTGGAAAGAGTTCAACTTCCCTATCTCCAACACAATCTTGTTGATACCATTCCCTTCTAATTCTGACCCTCTGAAAACTGCACGAGATTCTAGAAATCCTAAGATGAGAGTCATCACAATGATTCATGGGGACACAGGACTCAAGACTGTCATCCCTGAATTCAAGACCATACCTAACATACACTGAATTTTTGTCAAAAATTCTTCTCATGGTTGAGAAGGGAAGGGAGCTGGAGAGATATGTAAGAGCACTTGGGCCACCTAAATTAGTTTTCAGCTCTTCAGATCTCTGCTGCACCAAAATACATAACCATCAGAAAGTCAAAAAGTGAAAAAAGAAAGAACCCAAAGGTTCTGCTCTCCCACTGTCCTCCTCCCCTGGTTGCTCTCTTGCTGCATGAATCTTAACCAACTACTATTACAACATTCCAAGTGCTGCACCCGGAAATCCAGATTTCTGACTTGCTATTCATTTGTGGCTTATTAGGACAGCAAGTACCATACTGCTCTAGCCCACCCTGTCATCTTGGCCACACAATTCACAATTGATACCTTTACCACCATAAAGAACCAGGCAAGGGCCTCTGAAGGGCCTTCCTTTTATAGAACAAAGCAAGTGTTTTGCAGTGTAGCAACTGACCTTCCCCAGAACCCCAAACTCTGAGAATTCCAAAGGCAATAAACAAATAAAGGAGACAATTCAACAAGTGATAAGGCAGATTTGACTGGGCAGGAAACCACAGCACTTAGGAGTTCCTTTTCCATATTCCAACCATCCACAAAGCACTTCCAGGGAGCCAGCTGGCCTGACAGCCTCACAAGGGCCGTCCTTCCCTCAAATTTACAATCTCAACCTAGCAACTTCTCACATTTCCTCTCCATAGCACTAAACATACAAATCCTTATCCCGGGATCCCTGGGTGGCGCAGCAGTTTAGCGCCTGCCTTTGGCCCAGGGCGCGATCCTGGAGACCCGGGATCGAATCCCACATCGGGCTCCCGGTGCATGGAGCCTGCTTCTCCGGGAGAACTCTGTCTATGTCTCTGCCTCTCTCTCTCTCTCTCTGTGTGTGTGTGTGTGACTATCATAAATAAATAAAAAATTAAAAAAAAAAAAACAAAAAACAAAAAAAAACAAATCCTTATCCCAAAATCAAGATATATAAACTGTGAAAAGAGGGATTATCCCTACTATCCAAAATGTACAAATCTGGATGCCTGGGTGGCTCTGTGGTTGAGCGTCTGCCTTTGGCTTAGGGCATGATCCCCCAGTCCCAGTATCAAGTCCCACATCAAGTCCTACTTCTCCCTCTACCTATGTCTCTGCCCCTCTCTCTGCATCTCTCATGAATAAATAAATTTTATTAAAAAATGTACAAATCTATTTTAATTTCTAGAAGTCTGCCCACTGAAAGGTGTTCTGGACATAAAAATCCCACCCTCCCCTGTACTCTCTACACTAGAAGGAAGAGAGGGGTTTTCCTATTTCTAAATGAGCCCACATGACCCCAGAGTCCTGTTTCCCAGCACTGAGCTATTCCTAAAATTCATTTTTGTGGAAGATGCATTTCTTGCTTTATTTTACTGGAAAGCATGAATCTTAATCAAATACCCCCAACTTGGGGATCCCTGGGTAGCTCAGCAGTTTGGTGCCTGCCTTCGGCCTAGGGCGTGATCCTGGAGTCCCAGGATTGAGTCCCTCATCAGGCTCCCTACATGGAGCCTGATTCTCCCTCTGCCTGTGTCTCTGCCTCTCTCTCTCTGTGTGTGTCTCTCATGAATAAATAAAATCTTAAAAAAAAAAAAAATACCCCCAACTATACAGATTCTATAAACTATACTAGATATGGTATCCACAAACTTAAACTACAAACTGAAACAAACTATAAAGTGAAATTTTCTTCAAGTTAAACGCACTTTCTAGAGCAGCCACTTTTCTCCAGAATACTAACATAAAGAACCACCAAAAGCAGACTTAATACCCTCATAAGCAGAGATACTATTATACAAGAACAGAATAGTCTAACTTTTCCTGTTCTAAGCCAACTACCCTCACTATTTTCAGCAATTGCAGTTTTGCGTCAGATGTGATGAGACTGTCCCCTGAACTTGGGCAGCTCACCAGAAATATCCCAAACGCGCACAGTCTGGTCCAGGCTGGCTGACACAACCAGGTCTTCCGAGGGGTGAAACTGAGCACACATTACATAATGGTTGTGTCCCGTTAGCACACTGCAAGAAGAAAAAAGACAATACCATATTAGAGGCAGGACTCAACAGAAGCCTACACACCCAAGTATTCTTGGAGGCAAAGGCAAGTCATCCTAACAATTCTGAATCAGTAACAATAAACAAGGTCAGCTGTTTTACCAATAGTCCTCTTTTATCCCCGATGCTTCAGTATTTAAATATTACCAATTTCAAGAGAAGTGAAATTGCACAACTCTCCTCTCATGTTAAAGATGTTCAAAGATCAAAATAAATGGAATCTAGTAATTTACACAAAAAACTACCAGTTACATTTTGGTAGGACATCCCTCTTAAATGGCATCATTTTCAATGGTCCTTATATCTTCATGGAAAGCTCAAGACCTGAACACAAAGCAGAATGGAGGTCTAGACCTTAACTCAGATTTCATAGGAACAGAACTGAAAACCAGCAAAAACCTAGTGCTATGACCTCCCTTCTTTGGCAAGAAACGATCAGAAAATCCAGATTCATACATTATTAACAAGATTGCCTCTGTATTTATCATTTTGTACGTAAAAGCATCCTACAGGGACAATCAGGAATTAATCGGCAGGCAGGGCCTACTGGGAAAGGGAAATGATTGCTCTGAAGAGAAAAGCTCATTATGAATATAGGAGGCAGAATGAAGCCTCTCTCTCAGCTGCATCTCCTGCTTTACCAGACACAGGTTCTAGACTGCCAGTTCCACACCCTGATGGTCTGATCATCCGAGGCGCTCAGAATCCAGGGATATTCCTGAAAGATAATCCAGACAAAGGATTGTTTTGCTTTGTTTTCAGACAAAGGGTTTTAACACTAAACAAACATGTACTTTCAGGCTCTGAAACACTCCACTACTGGGTGTCTCAGCTGAACCAGCAAAGGGATCCCATCTTCGGATTCACAGCCTCGCTGTCTCCTCCCCACCATTCTACCAGCTTTTCCCACACTGGCACTTTCACCTGGAGATTTCAGAAGAGAAGTCAGGCAAAAGCATAAAGGATTCTGAAAGGCAAATAATACATACCATACCTACTTTTATTTATATGTGTGTGCATAAATGTATTTCTATTTATACACTACTAGTCCTGTAAATTAAGATCCTTTGAGAGGATCTTCTCTAACTCTAGGATTAGAACATTGTTATTTTTATTGCTTTATTTAAATTCAATTAACTAACATATAATGTATCACCCAATTACCACATACCCGTCCCCAACAACCCTCATTTGTTTCCTATGATTAAGAGTCTCTTATGGTTTGTCTCCCTCTCTGATTTCATCTTGTTTTATTTTTCCCTCCCTTCCCATATGATCCTCTATAAGAAACTTCTATGGTCAGATTTCTTGTCAGACCATCCAGTCTCAAAATATTCCCATCTCAGGAACCGAAGCAGAAAATAACATGTAAAAACAATTGGTTTGGTTTGGTTTTGAAGTAGGTGCCACACCAGTGTGTAGCCCAATGTGGGGCTTAAACTCACAACCCTGAGGTCAAGACCTGAGTTGAGATCAAGAGTCAGCCACTTAACCAACTGAGCCACCCAGGCACCATCTTCAAGGATTTTTATGGTTTCAGGTCTCATATTTAGGTCCCTAATCCATTTTGAGTTTACTTTTGTCTATGGTGAAAGGAAACAGTCATGTTTCATTCTTTTGCATGTAGCTGCCCAGTTTTCCCAAAACCATTTGTTGAAGAGACTGTCCCATTGTATATTCATTCTTATTTTGTCCAAGATTAACTGACCTTATAAGTGTGTGTTTACTTCTGGGCTCTCTATTCTATTCCAATGATCAATGTGTCTATTTTTATGCCAGCACCATACTGTTTTAATTACTACTACTTTGTAATATAATTTGAAGTCTGAAATTGTGATAGTTTTCATCCTAGTTTTCTTTCCTTTTCTTTTTACCTCTAGTTTTCTTTTTCAAAATTACTTTGGCTACTCAGGGGCCTTACGTAGTTCCATACAAATTTTAAGATTGTTTGTTCTTGTACTGTGAAAAATGATGCTGGTATTTTGATAGGGATTGCATTAAATCTTTAGATTACTTTGGGGAATATAGATTTTTTTTTTTGAATATAGATATTTTAACAGTATTTGTTTGTTCTTCCAAAATATGTGCATGGAATGTCTTTCCATTTCTTTGTGTCATTTCCAATTTCTTTCATCAGTGCTTTATAGTTTTCAGAATATAATTATTTTGCCTATTTGGTTCATCATTCTCAAATGTTTTAGCTATAATTTTATAATCATTCTACCCTAATTTCTTTTTAATATTACAAAAAAATAAAGTATACTTAGAAACTCTTATTTCATTACATTCTAACTTAACTCAAGAGACTTAGTTTACTGAGAGTAAAAACAACAGTATAAATTAAATCTAATAGCATAGAATTATAGACTGGATTAAGAGGCTGGAATCTCTAATCTACATATAAATCAGTATCTGTCTTCTAGGATATCTGACAGATCAAGGAGGGTAGAAAGCCTGGCTAGAGGAACAGCCTCTACTATAGCCTAAAATCCTAGGATAGAATTGATTGTTAGTGCCTCAAAACATTAGCTCATCACAATGGCATCTAACCTCTACATCCCTCCAGACCCACCTACTTAATAACACTCCACATGGGGTTAGTCTGTAAACTTTTGTTCACTAGCTCAGCAAACCTGAAATCAAATCTCTACTTTTCCCTATAGAAAACCAATGCCTTCCTTATACAGTCCAATGAATCCAATTAAGTTAAGTTCAATATAACCCTGAGTACCTCCTTTTGCAGAAGGAAAACAAAGCAGAAAGGTCAACACCACACACAGTCTAGAAGAGCCACTTAAAGAACTCCAGTAATTCTGTTATCAAAGCATGGCTTCTTGAGAAGTAGAAGATTCCCACAACGAAACTGAAGAATACTCTACAACTAGAGCCACCATGGCTACTTACATGATGAAAAAATGTGGTGCGAATGTAGTCTAAATGCCCAAGCAATGTGAAGAGACAGCGCCGCAGCTTGTAATTCCACACCTGCAAAGAGAAATCCAAGTAAGCAATAGTATATTGCTTGGGGAGAAGCCATCTCTATTTAATAACATGAAACAAGAGGTTTATCCAGGGCTTAACTTTTCTTTCTACTGCATAATTGTGTTCTTAGCTTGCACACTGACCCCCTAGTACATTACCTACTACCTTAGCTCAGGATGAAAAAAGTAGGACAAATACCATGACTCTAAAGGAAACAATAATATAACATATGGCATCATCTTCACTTAGACTGCTAACTTGGTGGCAAATGATGACCATATATTCACGGTCTGTACTTGGCAGACAGACTTTATTCCTTCACTATGGAAAATACTACGTTGCTCAGCTAGGATGAGCTAATCAGAAAGACATCATATTCAGATATAAAGTTGAGCCAACTACCAAAGTAGCAGATATCAATGCACATAACTGAGGAAGATGCTAAACCAGGACCAAAAACCTAAGTATGCACTCCCATCCAGAAAACCACCCAAAAAGCGCCCAATTACAAGACCAGTTGGCTTTTTGGCTTTCTATACTTTTAACATTTAAAATTTTCTTATAATCTACCATCCCTAAACTAACTAGTTACTATTTTTACTTAAACTTTCAGGGCAGCCCAGGTGGCCCAGCGGTTTAGTGCCACCTTCAGCCCAGGGCTTGATCCTGAAGACCCAGGATAAAGTCCCGCGTCAGGCTCCCTGCATGGAGCCTGCTTCTCCCTCTGCCTGTGTCTGTGCCTCTCTCTCTTTCTCTCTCTCTGTCTCTGTCTCTCATGAATAAATACGTAAAATCTTTTTTAAAAAAATTTTTTTCAATTTTTTTGGGCAAATTACAAAAGGTAATACCATTTTCTGTAACAAATTCAAACAACCTGAAAGTATGATTGTCCAAACGAGAATGTGAAATCCCTAAAGGCAGAGTCCTTGTCTACCATGCTCAACACTATTTCCCTAGTACCTAATACAGCAGCTAACACTTAGGAGGTGCTCAACAGTATGTGTAGAAATGAGAAAAGAGAACACGAAACATGAAAGTATCCCAATACTTTCACTGTCATCTGCTGAATTATGTATAAATAAAATACATGTACCCAATGGAGTTTGAGTGCCACACAGAAATTAGATCACACCATAAATACCATTCTCTTAACTTTTTTCCTCCTTACAGAGTTCAGTGTTCTAAACTTCCACATTTCCAGCTTCAAACTATCTCGACTCCTTTATAGTCCTCTACCAAACTCCAGAAGGTGCATTCTTACAAAGACCTAAAGGGTTTTTAAACTCTGGCTATCTGTGGCTTCCTGTTGTAACACCGCACACCTGCCAGCTAGCTAATTTCTTTATTTAATGGCTTTACTGAAATAATTCAAATCCCCCCAAATTTGCCCATTTAAAATATAAAATTCAATGTTTCTAGTACACTCAGAGCTGTGCCACCATCATCACCACCAATTTTAGAACACATTATCATCCTCCCCTTCAAAACAATACCCTATAGCTGTGACTCCCCATTTCCTTCCAACCCCTCCAACCTCAGACAACCACTAATCTACCTCCGTCTCTACTGACTTGCCTATGTGGACATTTCATATAAATGAAAAATAATCCTTTTTTAAAAATATGATTTTTGGGGAAATCTTTTTCCTTCAATGTCACCCAGTCTTTCCTTTCTTAAACAGATTATAAGGAACCCAAGTTAACCATTCTGGATAGTCAATGGTCATCAATATAAATAACAAATACTTTATTAAAAATATTACAATAAAGTGAAATCCCTAAGAGCTTTTGAGGTCTCTGTCAGGTGGTTTGAGCCTCCACTAGCTGTCCCCAGGATGCAGGACCAAAATCTAAGAAACAGGACTGTCCTTCCTATAATCCTAACACCTCTTTTCTCCGTGGGCAGCCCTCACTTGTCATGCCTGTCACCTCGGTTCTGCTGTGTAATCTAAAACATAACCTTCTGAACTGGCTTCTGAAAAAACTGTCAACTTTTTTCGTGAGGTAAATTTCACTAGTTTGATTGGATACACATGCTTTAATGAAAACATCTTGTAAAGTAAAAAGAAATTTTTGATTTTTTTTTAACATATTCCAAGCCTCTGGCTCTAGTTTTGCCTTTATCAGTCAAGCTTCTTCAAAGAATCCCCTATATTCTGTTCCCTCACTTTATGTTAAGGTGCTGGACCACTAAGATCTTCCTAATTAAGCAATCCAAAGGTTATTGGGTCCGTCTTATTCCGACCACTTTCTCCTTCCCAAAATTCTCTCCTTCCTTGGCATCTCACAGGCTTCCGCCTGTTCCATCTGCAACTTCTAAAATCATTCTTTCCTATACAACTCTACTTCCTCTAGCTCTTAAATGACAGCTTATCTTCCCATTCAACATAATCCCAGAGGGATACCTTATACCACCTCTGCTTTGGCTCCCTCCTTCACAATGCCAGGTCCCAGAGAGGACTCCAGCACAGGTGCATTTTTCCCCTTACATACCTCAAACTCATGTTTCAAGACAGTATTCGTTACCCATCTGCTATGGACTGAATGTCTATATCCTGCCCAGAATTCTTACGTTAAAATTCTACCACCCAATGTTTAGGAATGAGGAGGTGGGGCCTTTGAGGAGTGCTTAGGTCCTGAGGGTGGAACCCTCCTAAAGGGGGTTAGTGTCCTTATCAGAGAGACTCTGCAGAGATCCCTCACTCTTCCTCCATGTGAAGACACAGAGAGAAGTCAGCCATCTGCAACCTAGAAGAGGGACCTTACCAGAAGCTGACTATGCTAGCACCCTAATCTTGGACTTGCAGCCTCCAAAATCGTGAGACGTTTCTGTTGTTTATAAGGCGCCCACATTGTGGTATTTTGTTACAGTAGCCCCAACAGACCAAGACACCATCCTCTCTCCCAACACTCCAGAAACTATATCTCCTTGTTTTTCCTTTCCTGATGAATGGCACCCAGTAACCTAGGCTAGATATCTGCGATAAGTTTCATCTCATTTGTTTCCCCCACCATCCCTCCAGCAGACTCACTGATGCCGTTCCCTAAACTCTCATCTCCACCTCTCCATTCTGCAACGCTACCTCCTGAGGTCAGGTCCCGCCCAACTACCAATTGGGTTATACAATGGTCTCCTAATTGGCATCTTTGCCTTGAGGCTTGTCCACTTCATCCAATCCTTTCTCTATACTACCACTCAAGCAATCTTTAAAAAAAAAAAACAAATCTGATGTCACTTCTCTATTTAAAGCCCTATAATGGCTCTTTGTTATCTATATGATGACACCCAAACTTCTGAGCACTGCAAATATGTACCCATAATCCAGCCCCTCTCATCTTCTGGCCCTTATCTCACCTTTTCTTCAGAGTTTATTCACACAAAATTAGTTACTGTTTCTCATATGTATTCACCTATGTATGTCACCTATGCCTTTTTGTCTTTGGATGTGGACTGTCTTTCCCAATTTCACTTTCATTATCTATTGTATCACCCACCAAACTATACGTCTATTATTTTGGGTATATGTGTATCTCCTCCATTAGGATAAAAGTTCTTGAGAACAGAGATCATTTATTTATTTTTGAATTCCCAAAAAAATAATACAGTGTCTGGTACACAGTAAGTATTCAGTAAATGTTTGCTGGGTAAGGGTCCCTGATAACATCAGAAGCCTGAACTCTGTATGAATGACATCCTGGTTTTAGTCCCTTCCATAATTGCCAAATCCCAAATCCTATCCTTACTCCCAGTCATAACAGATCCCTTGTAACTTAATCTTTTTTTTTTTTAAGATCTTTTTTATTTACTCATGAGAGACACACAGAGAGACAGAGACATAGGCAGAGGGACAAACAGGCTCCCTGTGGGGAACCTGATGTGGGACTCAATCCCGGAACCCCAGAATCACCTCCTGAGCCAAAGGCAGACGCTCAACCACTGAGCCACCCAGGTGTCCCTGTACCTTAATCTTATAGTCATCTCCTCCAGAGACAAACAATGGCTGCTGCTTATGGAAGTCAATCCCTCGTACTGGACCTGGGGAAGAAAGCAGGCAATATATGTTTAAGAGAGCTGCATAATCTCTAAGGTAATTCTTATTCAGGAGTTTTCAGATCCAGCCCTTCCATATTCTTCAATCTTAAACAAAGCTTAAACCACTCCAGAAGACAATAAATACTTATAGTTCTTTAATTTCCTCCAAGAAACTGTTATCTTACCATCATGTTCATCAAACTTGTCAATAAGGGTACACATCCGGTAGTCCCATAACTGGATGACCCCATTGTGTAAACTGGTCAGGATCCAGGGTCTTTTGGGGTGAAAACTGAGCCCTAGGGAGGAAAAAACAAACAAACAGGGAATGATCCAATTAGCTAAGTATGGGCTACAATTTAGAGAAGAAAACAAAGAGCTCGGTTAATCCTAGGAATTCACTGGATGCCAGACGTTATGAATTTTATGCTGTTAGGCACTGGATTTTGTTACATTCCCTTAAAGACACATAAACTTTGTTTTAGGATGTTGTGAGGTTACTTGTTTTAAAGTGTGCTTTTAGTTTTGTTAGTGTCGGTCTGTAAGAGCCTTTAGTGTAGGTCTAATTTGGAACCACTATTAAGGTGATAGCATCCGAGATCTCGAGATGACGCCTTGCAGTAAGTATCAGGAGGCCTTTCCATTCTGGCTAGCAGGAACACAAAACTATTCCCAGCTCTAAGAGAGTTCAGGGGATTACTCTGCCTTCTCTCCAAAGGTTCCTTCCCAGGCTTTGGGTCATTTCCTCAAATGCATATGCAGATTAGGACTCAAAGGCCTGCAGAGGGTTCCATGTGGTATTTGTTATTCTGTCCAGCAAATTCTTGCTGTCCTGACCTCCCTGAACTCTAAACTGTCTCCTCCATGAGATCACAGCGCTCTTCCCCCTCCCATATGTCACGGCCTGGAAACTCTCCAGGTAGAAACAATCATAGGAGTCACCTTATTTATTTCTCTCTCAAGAATCACTCTCCTACACTGCCTGTCATACCTGAAAACCTTTGTTTCATACATTTTGTTTAGTTGTACAGCTGTTTAAAGGTGAAAAGGTAACTCTGGTCTTCTTACTCCATCACAACTGGAAATGGAAGTCCACAGAAGTAACAACTGCTAAGAGTCTGGAGTGTATCCTTTCAGATTTCTTTTTTTTTTTTTTTAATTTATTTATTCATGAGAGACAGAGAGAGAGAGAGAGAGAGAGAGAGAGGCACAGACACAGGCAGAGGGAGAAGCAGGCTCCATGCAGGGAGCCCGATGTGGGACTTGATCCCGGGTCTCCAGGATCACACCCTGGGCTGAAGGCAGGGGCTAAACCACTGAGCCACCCAGGATCCCCTCCTTTCAGATTTCTAATGCAAACCTCATTTTGTGAAAATGGAAATATGTTATGCACATGTCTTTTCTCGCTTAGCTATATACCCTGGATCTCATTAAGTATGTATAATCATAACCTCATTCTTTCTAACAGCAAAACACAAATGTGTAGCATGTTTTATTTTTATTATTCTTTCTTTTTTTTTTTTTTTGTAGCAAAATTTAAAATTATTCTAGTGACAATGGATCCCTAAAGTAGGATTGAAAGTAGGATTGCTCAGGAATAGCGTACGTGCATTTAACATTTTTGTAGATACTATCTGATTGCAAAAAGACTAGGGGTTTAAAGTCTCACCAGGTTTTCAAAGATATGAATCTGCATACGTCACTGAACCCAGGTGTTAATTGGTTATTTGTTGTTTTGTTTTATTAACCTAAAATTTTAAAAAATATTTTATTTATTTATTCATGAGAGACACAGAGAGAGAGGCAGAGACACAGGCAGAGGGAGAAGCAGGCTCCATGCGGGGATCCTGACGCGGGACTCGAGGTCACACCCTGGTCCAAAGGCAGGTGCTGAACCACTGAGCCCCCCAGGGATCCCCTGATATCTTATTCTAATTCTCTCTGTAAGAGAAAACTATCTGCATTTTAGGGATGAGAAAGTAGAGGCTCGGGAACCTTAAGTAGGTCCCCCAAGATCATACTTCTTGCTGCGGGATGTTCAGGATTCCAGAGCAAGCAAGCCAGTGGGACTCCAAACACCCAAGCTCCCAAACACCTTGTTCTACTGCATCTTACCAAATATTCCAGATGTACGTACACATACGTTTCAACATCTCAAGACCTTACTTCTGTGTCCTTCCCCCTCTAACATCCTAAGGGACGGACTACGGCGACTTCGGCGACTTAGGCCACTTTGCCCGCCGCCTCCCTTTGCTGATAACTCAAAGCCTGGGCGTTGCCATTATTTAGGGAACAAGAGTGAAGACGCCGCGTTAAACTTGAAGGTCGGATAAACAGCGGACAGTACTCGGGGATCCCTTCGCGGTTCATCTGAAGTTCTAACTATAGGTGTCCACGCGGCAACCGCACAGACTTCACCGGGGTCACGGGCCTCGCAGGATACCACGGTCCGTGGGAGGCACCGGACGTGGACGTGGACGTGGACGTGGACGTGGACGTGGCGCCGCCGAGCTCGAGCAAACGCTGAACCTGGATGCGAGCGGGACGCCTGCAGGCCCGGTCCCCAGGTCCCCAGGCCCGCTCCCTACATCGCCGGGTCACCGCGGGGTCACCGCGGGGTCATCGCCGGCCCGGGCGGCGGGAGCAAAGCCGCGAGCGGCGGCCCAGGAGGGGGGCCCGGGGGGGGCACCGGGGGCAGGCCGACGCGGCCTCGGAGGTCAGCCGCGCGCACCCCCGGGCCGCTCCGGAGAAAGCGGCAGCAGAAGCCCCGCCAAGCCGGCCCGCCCCCGGGGCCCCGGGGCCCGCTCGGCCTCTCTCGCCCCCCGCCACAGCGCCGCGGCCCACCCCCCCCGCCCGCAGCGCTCCCGGGTCCGCGCCCCTACCTTTGACCCGCGCGCTCTTGGTCTCGAATTTGGTTAGCATCCTTCAGGCCCGCCGCGGCCGGCCGCCCCCGGCTCCCTCCACGTCAGCCGCGCTCCGCCGTGGCTCCCGGAAGCTCCGCAGACACGAACTTCCGGTCCCAGGCGCCCCCGCCCACCCCACCTCCAGACCACAGAGACTCCGGCGGCCTAGAGAAGCCGGCCGCCCGGAAGGGGCGGGGCGTGGCGGGGAGGCTTCCGCTCGGCACAGAGGCAAGATGGCCGCGGCTGGGGGCGGCTCCGCGGCCGGCCCGGGCAGTCGGAGTCCTCTCCGCCTGGTGTCCTTCTGCGTCCTGCTGGCGGGTGAGTCCTCCGCGCGCGAGCTGCGGTGCGTGCGCAGAAGCGCCGGGATGGGCCAGGCCGTGAGCGCCGCCGGCCGGGCCCCGCTCTGGTCCCCGCGCCCTGTGAATCCTCTTTCTCTTTCGTTCCCGCGACAGAAGTTCCCCCCGATTTGCCTCCCCGCCCCGCCCCCCGCCCCCTGCGGCGCGCCGTGTCTCCCCAGGTCCTCCCCGGGCCTCTCCCTGGACGTCCTGGGAGCGTCTCACCTGAGCGCTCCCTCCACCTCCCTGCACCTCCCTTCTGCTCCCTCCTCCGCACCCACCTGTCAGCCAGGACAGGTGTCGCTCCAGCTGCCGCCAGAGCTCGGGGGCCGCTCAAGGTGGACGCGGCCAGGCTCTCTGCGTGCGGATGCGCCCGAAACCCGCGTCCCTGCGTTTTGCCTCCGTTTGTCTCATCAGTAAAGTGGGACGAAGGTGGCCGTGGCTGCTCCTAAGCGCTGAGACCGTGGAATAACGAACGACTCAAGGAGCTGGCAGGAGGCTTGGCTTAGGCGCCTGGATGCCGCAGTGTAGGCCTTGCTGGGTGGGTAGGCCAAGCCCTAAGATGCAAACACGCCTGGATGCGACCGACCGTCACTACCTGCCCCCAAGCTCCCGCTGTCTCCGAAGATTCCCGGAGGAGAAAGATTAGTCGGTCGCCCCACCCCGCAGCCACACACCGGCGACCAAGGGCTGGCACACCGGCTGGTGGATCTGTGGCAGGAGGTTGCTCCCAATTCTGTCCAGATTCCTGCAAACATGCCTCAAAAAGCTTTTTTTTTTTTACGATTTTATTTATTCATCAGAGACACAGAGAGAGAGAGAGAGGCAGAGAAGCAGGCCCCATGCAGGGAGCCCAACGTGGGACTCGATCCGGGAACTCCAGGATCACGCCCTGGGCTGAAGGCGGCTGAGCCACCCGGGCTGCCCCTCAAAAAGCTTTTTATTGTAATCTCCATTCTTGGCCCTGGCACCCTTTTGTTAAGTAGGTAGATACAGACACACGGGATAGGAAGCAGAAGCATGTTGGCCCCTCCGGGACCAGAAGCCAGTACATCCTGAGGTTTCGTGCTTCTCCTTTAGGAAATGAAGCTTGCTTGCTTTTAGCTTTGATATCCGTTGCCCTAAGTGAAATTTGTAATGACTCTCTGGCACCCAGCTGGGTGCATTTATCCGTCCCCCCAAACTGCGTCCAGGACATGAGAAGAGTGGACATTAGTTAGCCCCATTTCAGAAAGTGTGATATACCCAAGCCGTACAGCGAGCAAATGACTTGATAACGGCAATATCTCTCGGTTTTTCCTAACTCTCTTTTTATCTTCCTATCAGGTTTCTGCAGGGGCAATTCCGTGGAGAGGAAGATCTACATCTCCTTAAATAAAACAGCTCCTTGTGTCCGTCTGCTCAATGCCACTCACCAGATTGGCTGCCAGTGTGAGTTGAGGTTGGATTTGTGTTTGTGGCCGTTGGTATTTCTGTGCCCTCGGTATAAAGATCTAGGTTTTTTTTTTTTAATATTTTATTTATTTATTTATTTATTCATGAGAGACACACAGAGAGGCAGAGACACAGGCAGAGGGAGAAGCAGGCTCCATGCAGGGAGCCTGACGTGGGACTCAATCCCAGGACTCCAGGATCACGCCCTGAGCTGAAGGCGGCGCTAAACTGCTGGGCCCCCTGGGCTGCCCAAGATCCGCGTTATTGCTTCAGAGTCTCAGCACACAAATTAGTCCATGTGTGTAGGAGGTGATAGAGAACTGTTGGTCAAGTCAGGCAAGATAATGAGTCAATGCTGCATACTTAAGCTTCTTCTAGAGCATCTCGTTTAACCACCTCAGCCCCGTGGAGTAGATTCTCTTATTAGCCCTGTTTTACAAATCACAAAACTGAAACTGAGAGAAGTTGAGTAACTTTTCCAAGATCATCATGCTATTAAGTGATGAAACTTGAAATTGAGCCTCATGGTCCAAGTTCTAAGCCGGGACTCTTAACCATCCACTAGTTAAGGTAGAAAACTACTGTCTTCTAAGGAAAAGGAAGCCTCGTATATTATGGAGCCCACTGTCACCAGCACTCTGAATAATCTCTTTGGAACCAAAATGGGCTTCGTTAAGGCAGTGGACTCTTTAAAGAGAAGACATTGAGAAAGCCAAACAGTTGCAAGAGGAATTAGTAAAGCATTTAGATTTGTTTTTATGCCTTTATGCCCAAAACAGGGCCCGGTGACAATATGGTCATAAAACTATGCAAGGGGAGAAAGCCTGATTCCTCTGCTGCTTCACCTGCTGTCTTCAGTCTTCAGATATTGTTCTTCTGTGAATAGTTGCTCTGTCAGAATGTAATTGGGCAGTAAGCAGGAAACTTAGAGTCAGGTCTTGGCTGCCTTTTTTTTTTTTTGAGAGGGGGAGAGAGAGAGTCCATAAGTGGGGTGGGGAGCAGCTGAGGGAAAAGGAGAAGCCGACTCCCAACTGAGCAGGGAGCCCAACATAGGGTTCAATCCCAGGGCCTTAAGATCATGACCTGAGCCAAAGGAAGACCCTTAACAGAGTTACCCAGGCACCCCAGATCTTGGCTGCTTCATCATTAAATTGGTTACGTGTGAATTTCAGTTTATACCTGTAAAAAAAGCTAAAATATACATGCACAAAGCTGAAAGTCAAACTACCTTGTATAGACTCTAATTGATGATGCTGCATAAGCAGCATGGTCCCAGGAGTACTATGATTGCCTAAAACCTTCCGGATTGGTAGGAGGACACACACTGGGGAGGATCCATCCTTCCCAGAGCTGTACTCTGTGTTAATTGTGCTGCGTCCTTGTCACAGAACGCTCTAGAGGTAGATTAACTGGCTCCAGACAGTTCCGAATAAAATATCCGGACATCATTCTTAAACTGGATTTGTGGGTGGAGGAGAGCCACGTCCAGTGTGGGGTGAGATCAGACTGCTGGGCTTGCTGGAGCTCCACTCTCCTGCCAAAAGGCTAGGGCCCCCATCCTCCCAGAGGTGTGTGCTAAGATAACCTCTTTGGAATGAGTCATTCTGCTTCATGTTCTTAGAGCAGCTCTGTAGGAAGCAAAGCAGTAGCCTGTAGAAGTAAGCCAAGTGCCAGTACGAGAAACGAGAGGGGTGGGGTTGGACTCTGGCCACTTCCTCATGGAGAGCTTGTCTCCTTTTCAACTTCTTTCTAAGTCTTACTTCACATTTGTCCATCCCAAGCAAGCCACACCCTCTTTAATTAGGATTGCTGGCACAATAAACTTAAGGAAAAAAGATGTAGGTCTGATTTTCTAATTATAATGCTCTGCTTCTCTTGGCTCCTTTTATTTATTTTAAAGATTTTATTTTTAAGTAATCTTTACACCCAATATGGGGCTCCAGCCTCCAACCCAGAGATCAAGAGTCACATGCTCCACCGGCTGAGCCAGTCAGGTGCCCCTTTTGGCCCCTTTTAAAGTGCTCAGAGGAGGCTTTATGTAGATTTCTTTCCTTTCCTTCCTTCCTTTCCTTTTTTAATCTGCCTCCACTATATAAGATGAATAAGGCTTGAGAATGTTTCTCCTCATCAAAGGCCCAGAGAAAGTGAGCAAGCTACTCCAGACTACACAGTCACCAACTGCAATCCAGATTAGAATCTGGGTGTTTCATTCCAGCATCCTGGCTCGTGTTCTCTGTGTGCTCCTTGGGCCTGCAGTGATACACATCGTTTTGCCTGAACAGCTTTTCCTTTTTCAGGGATTCGTGTGGCAAGGACTGTTGCCTTTTATTGAACTGAGAACTGCCATTTCATAGCTAGATCTTTATTTTAGCCAATCCGCATTCTGATATTCCTCTTAAGTTTATTATTATCTCTCGTGAACTTACTAGGTACTTATTCTCTGTAAGACATAGTTGAAGGTTGGGGACTTGCTTCCATGTCTAGATTTTACCAGTTTCCACAAAAGAAACCTACTTGGCTGGAGGTCAGAATGTGGGTAAAGTTTTGTGTCGTGCCAGTTAGAAATAATTCATGGCCTTGACCTAGAACCATAATTCTCATGACTGGCTTCGTATAATAATCATATGGGGGCGCCTGACTGGTGTAGTTGGTTAAGTGTCAGACTCTTGGTTTTGGCTCACATTGTGATCTCAGGGCTGTGAGATTGAGTCCTGTGTCAGGCTCCACGCCCAGCGTGGAATGTGTTGGAGATTCTCTCTCTGCCCCTCCCACTCATGTGTGCTTGCTGGCTCTCTGTCTCTTTAAAATAAATCTTTAAAAAAAAAAAAAAAACTATGTAGCAACTTTGGAAAGTGCACATACCTTGGCTTCAGCTTTAGAGACTTTAATTTAGTAGATCTGAGATGAAGCCCAAGTACCTGTTTTTTTAAAACTCCGAAGTGTTCCACAACCAGAGTCAAGAATTACTGCTCTAAGACAATATGCAAATAACACATCCAATTTTCCCTGGGTTTAAGGCTCATGGGGAGAC
Organism: Vulpes lagopus; assembly: GCF_018345385.1. NCBI lineage: Eukaryota > Metazoa > Chordata > Mammalia > Carnivora > Canidae > Vulpes > Vulpes lagopus. The sequence continues at coordinate 27,353,390 of NC_054834.1, forward strand.
CGTAGAATGTCTACGTGAATCACTAGGGACTTGACAGGCATTCAGGACTGTGAACCACCCATCCTCTACTGCAGTGCTTCCCGATCTTTGTCATTCTTGAGACACATAGAAAATGTTATTTGTTTTTTGTTTTTGTTTTTGTTTTTGTTTTTTTATGATAGAGAGAGAGAGAGAGAGAGAGGCAGAGACATAGGCAGAGGGAGAAGCAGGCTCCATGCACCAGGAGCCCGACGTGGGATTCGATCCCGGGTCTCCAGGATCACGCCCTGGGCCAAAGGCAGGCGCTAAACCGCTGCGCCACCCAGGGATCCCAGAAAATGTTATTTGTGTGGTATCCTGGCATATATGGAAATGGATGATACTTGTAGGGCATCCTGGGGTAATGGATGAGTCTGCTGGGGGTGACCAGTCTAGGGCCTTTGGAAAACCTAGGTCCCCAGAAATTAGGGGGAGGTCAGTATCATCTCATTGCTAATCTAGCAAAGCCCATCAGTTGGGAAGCCGTCTTCTAGAGACCTCAAAGTTCTTCATTAACCTTACCTAAAACTGGATAAAAGCAAGTAAAGTCATTCCCAAATAGGGCAAAGGAATGGAGACCCAGGGGGCATCTGGATGGCTCAGTCGCTTCAGCATCTACCTTCAGCTCAGGTCATGATGCCAGAGGCCTGGAATTGAGCCCCACGTCATGCTCCCTGCTCAGTGGGGAGCCTGCTTCTCCCTCTGCCCCTCCCCTGCTTGTGTTCACTCTCTGTCTCTGTCAAATAAATAAATTAAATCTTTGAAAAAAAAATGAAGAAGCCAAAGGAGTCTACACATGTGTTCTCACAAAGAAGATTCGTGCTAGAACTTTGAACTAGATTTAGGAATCTAGAACCTGCCATTTCCTAGAGAAAATACAGGTTTGAAAACTTTCGTGTCTGCTTTCTAGAAATTTCTATGTATGGCCAAATGAGGTTGAAGGAAGAGGGCAAGAAAATGATTGTACAACCTTTCTGAGATTTAGTGAATGAAACCTCTAATGAGTAGACTTCTTGGGCTCTCTGGTGGCCCTCAGACAGAGCCGGGTGACTCAGCCTTCAGTTCAAGTCTAAGGCTGGCGATGGCGGCATTCACCCAACGTCCCGTGCCACGTTTGGGGGATAAACGATCTGCAGAATCAGTGAAGCAAAGTCAAAATCGTCAGCTGTGAGAGCTTTAATGTGACCCGTATCCTGGCAGCTTCCGTCAGCGGGGACACGGGGGTCATCCACGTCGTGGAGAAGGAAGAGGACCTGCAGTGGGTGCTGACCGATGGCCCCAACCCTCCGTACGTGGTTCTGCTGGAGGGCGCGCTCTTCACCAGGTAGGGGCTATGTGTGCCTGCTGGGAAACCATGGCCAAAGAGGGGAAGATTTGAGGGATTGTCCTCACCCCTGTGAATGGAAACATCCTTTGGCTGCCCAGCTCTGGTCGGGGCAGGGGTGGGAGTGAGTCGCAGAAGAAAATATGCACTTGCAAAGGAATCATCTTGGTGACCTTATAAATAGAGCTCCAGGGAGGAAGGAGGGGTCCATAGGGTCCCTCAGAGATTAAACCCTGAGCTCAGGTTGCATCATAGTTCTCACTTAGGAGTTAGAGGCGGGAAAAAAAAAAAAGGAGTTAGAGGCGGAGAACGCAAGAAATGAGTCAAAGGTTGTGGGGGGTTTAGTTTGTTTTTTTTATGTGTATAGTTGACACACAGTGTTACGTTAGTTTTAGGCAGACAAGGAGTCAACAGGTTGGATTCCATTAGTTCCCCATTTGTTTCCATCCTTGGGGGCAAGATATTGGGCCCCTGATAACCTGTCCATCTTTCTTCATGGTGTTGCCTCTCTATTCCAGGAATCTGATGGAGAAGCTGAAGGGGAGAACCAGCCGAATTGCCGGCCTGGCAGTGTCTGTGGCCAAGCCCAGTCCCACAGCAGGCTTCTCTCCCAGTGTGCAGTGTCCTAATGATGGGTTTGGTAAGAGCCCCAAAGGATCAGGGGACCTCCTGTCACCCAGAGCTCGCTGTTGCTTCGGCCTCATGTCTTTGGAGGAGTTGAGGGCATGCGTCTGTCCGTGTGCGGTGGGGGCCACTGATTCCCATATAGAAGATAGTATTTCTCTGTGCCATTCATCCCCTCACTCTGGCACTTCCCCTTCTTTCACTTCCCTTCTATCCTCCTTTTCTGTCACATACCCAGATCCCTAATCACCCAGCCTCGGGCTCCCTGATAGCTTTGTCTGATTTACTATAAGTGGTGACAGGTTGATGCTTCCGTGAGTCACCTTTTCCTCCAAAACTCTTGGTTAACCCTGGTATCCTACTTAGCCTTTCTCCCTCACTCAGTCCCTAAGTGCTTAGTGTCCCAACAGCCTGTCCCCCGTCCACCCCTTCAGGCGTTTACTCCAACTCCTATGGACCAGAATTTGCTCACTGCAGAGAAATCCAGTGGAACCCCTTGGGCGATGGCTTGGCTTATGAAGACTTCAGTTTCCCCATTTTCCTTCTTGAAGATGAGAATGAAACCAAGGTCATCAAGCAGGTAATGACTGCCAGCTCGTAGCAATTCCAGTTGCACAGAGAAGTTTTGTAGGCTCTTCGCTTGTTGGGAGGGACCGCATCTACCAGCATGCCCTCTGAAAGCTGCTGCAAGAAGAGCCACCACATTTATTTTTCTCACGTTTTCTTTCCCATTTCTGTCCTTCCTGCTCTTATGGTGTTGATGACTCGCAGGTTGGAAGAAAATGTAAACGGTGTTTGATGTGAAATAGGTGTAGAGCCCTAGTTAGGAGCTGTGAACATGATAAAAAGACTAGGAATTGAGAGATTCAGTTCAGACACTTCTGACATGCTTTTTAGTTGCAGTAGTCTCTGATCCTTGTTTAGCTTCTTGGTATTTACATGCATATCAGTTAAGAGGTTTGTTCCACAGTTACACTGCTCTTTACATCAGATCACAGTAGGAACCTGGGCTGGGCCGTTCGGGATAGGGTTGTGTCATCTGTCCCAACGAAGTCATGGAGTCTGGGCCCCTTCATGCCTCTTGGTGAGGTTTGCTCTGGGGCCTCATATACCCTGGTTTTGTCCCAAGACGATGGAAGCTCAGGGACAAATGTGAGGGTGGCATCGGGAAGATGGAGCCAGGCCCTCCTTCTAGGAAGTGTGGGCGGGATTCCACGCAAGCTGCCTCAGTGGGCTCCATCTCCCTTCTAGTGCTACCACGATCACAACCTGAGTCCAAATGGCTCCGCGCCCACCTTCCCGCTGTGCGCCATGCAGCTCTTCTCCCACATGCATGCCGTCATCAGCACTGTCACCTGCATGCGGCGCAGCTCCATCCAGAGCACCTTCAGCATCAACCCAGGTGGGATGGATCCGAGGCAGGGCAGGTGTCCTGGGGGAGCAGGGAATGTCAGAGGGACAACCTCAGGGAAGGAGAGAGCATGGGCAGTGAGCATGCAGTGGGAGAAGCAGAGATGAGTCTAAATAGTAGAGGAGATGGTCCACGGGGCCTCGGGCAGCAGTGTCTTCCAGGCCCCATGTGTGCTGCGGTCTCCCTTACTTCTGTTGTCTCCCTGTGTCCTGCTCAGAAATCGTCTGTGACCCCCTGTCCGACTACAACGTATGGAGCCTGCTTAAGCCTATAAATATATCTGGGGCATTGGAGCCTGACGACAGGGTTGTGGTTGCTGCCACCCGGGTGAGCATTGGCCGCAGGTCAGGGTGGACAGGACAGAGCTGGCGGACAGTGGGCAGCAGGCCTCTTGTAGGCACGCCAGCTCCCAGAGTTCCGCAGTCGGGGGGGCTCCCATGGAGAGGAGCCAGGGGACCTCCCGTGGAGAGGGGTCTGGGCTCATCCCAGGGTATGCACATGCTCCTGGCTGGACGGGGCTCGGGGGCTGGGGGGGGGGCGCCTCCCGTGGAGAGGGGCCTGGGCTCATCCCAGGGTACGCTCGTTCTGGCTGGACGGGGCTGGGGGCCTGGAGGGCCTTGTCCTAATTGCCATTATCACAGCCTTTCTCCCCTGCCTTTTCTGCTGTGCCCAGCTGGACAGCCGTTCGTTTTTCTGGAATGTGGCCCCAGGGGCAGAGAGTGCCGTTGCCTCCTTCGTCACCCAGCTGGCTGCCGCTGAAGCTTTGCAGAAGGCCCCTGACGTGGCCACCCTTCCCCGCAACGTCATGTTCGTCTTCTTCCAAGGGGTATGGGCTCTTTGGCTGGGGGGTGGGGGAAGGGGGGACCACGGGCAGGGTCATTGTAGGCGTGGCTATTGTTTGAGGAAGATCTGGGCATTTGACCTTGGCAGAGAGCTCCTGGGTATGTCTCCATCTGTTTCCCAAGCCGAGTCCATATTTTAGGAAGCCTTTGCACCCTGACCTGCAATCGTGCCACAACACTCCCCTCACTCCCTTCCTGGTGATCTTTTGGAGGCAGCCATTTACTTTTATTCTCTGGCCCCTTTTACTGCTGTTCCCACCCAAGGGCCCTGAGGCTCCTGCCTCTCCCCACTGCCACCACAGCCTGGCCCTGGAATCAGGGAACAGCAGCCGTGGCTGAGTCGGCGGAGGGGAGGGTGAGGCTAGGAGCAGACACATGACAGCTGATGTTCGCCTCAGGCCTGTGACAAAGCTGCCCTCCTCCTTTCTAGGCTCGAGAAGTCCTGTGATACACACGTGTGAGGGAGAGTCACAGCTGGGAGGCAGGGTAGGGAGGAGGGTGAAGTCACGTGACTGCCTGAGCCGACATGAGGCTGTCGCCTTTGCGCCTGGAGCCTGGGTGATCTGGCCTCCGGGACGGAGCCTGCCCTGACCCTTGGGCATCTCTGCTCCCTTTCCCACCCATCTTTACTCTCAGGAAACGTTTGACTACATTGGCAGCTCAAGAATGGTCTACGACATGGAGAAGGGCAAGTTCCCTGTGCAGTTAGAGAACATTGACTCATTCGTGGAGCTGGGACAGGTGTGCAGCGGGTGTCCATCTCCCCCTTCCCTCCTCCTCCACGTCCCCGCTGCTGGGGCCACACCTCTCTGCTTGACCTTTCTCTGCCCTCACTCCTCTCTTCCGGGTGTGGGCCACGGTGGACGCAGGTGATGACTCTTGCTTGCTTCCTCATCTTCCCCCAGGTGGCTTTGAGAAAGTCACTAGAGCTTTGGATGCACACAGACCCCATGTCTCAGAAAAACGAGTCTGTACAGAATCAGGTAATCTGAGCATGCTTCCTCACTTCCTGTTTCAACAACTCAGAATACGGGCACCCCTTGCCCAGGCCCTGTCCCCCCACACCCCTCAGCCCCCAGGGCCTGTGAAGCAGGACCTCGGGTTAGGCAGCCACTGAAGGATGAACAGCGTGGCTGTCACAGCTCCTGGGGAGAAACTGGAGCTCAGCCCGTGTGTCTGCATCCCTGAGACAGGCAGTTCTGCCTCAGTACCCTAGCAGAGGACGGGGGGTGACTAGCTCCTTTCTCCCTGCGGCCCCACGGGTCCAGTTGTCCAGGCTGCCTAGCCCGTGTCCTGGCTGTGTTAGACTCTGCACCCGGATTGTTCTCCACATCTTCACTACATTCCTCTCAGGGTCTTGCTTTAGGCCTGTTTTTCTCCCGAAGTGGTCTTCCTGCCATTCCAGTGTCCACATCCACTCTGCTCTGGGCTCCCCTCTGGCATTCAGTGTAGTTTTGTGTTATCAACGTGCTCTTCCAATTCTGCACAAGTAGGAAGTTGAGCATCTGTGAGGATGAGACTGTGAGCTGCCGGACACTCAGCCTCGACCCCAAAGGCTTGAGGAATGGGGGTGCAGGAGGGCTGTGGGCAGCTCCCCAAGCTGGGGACTCGAGGTAGGGGGCAGGGTGGGCCTCGAAGAGACCCCCTCCAGCCTCTCTGTGCTAATCCCTCCCCACCAGGTGGAGGCCCTCCTGAGCACCCTGGAGAGAAGTGGTGCTGGCCTCCCTGCCGTGGAGCTCCGGAGGCTGAACCAGTCCCAGCCCCTCCCACCGTCCTCCCTTCAGCGCTTCCTTCGGGCCCGGAACATCTCCGGCGTCGTTCTTGCAGACCACTCCACGGTCTTCCATAACCGGTAAGTCACCCAGGCTGCATTCTTGTCGTTCTGGGAGAGAATAGACTCTATTCTGAGGTCTGGGGTCCGTAGAGGGGAAGAGTTCTGTGTCGAGAAAGATCACCACGCTCCCCTCTCCAAATGCTGGATCAGTTATGTTCTTGGTCAGTGGCCCGCTCACATGCAGGCAGGTCGCTGTCATCTGAGAGAACAGGCTCCCCGCCCAGCCTTCCCTGGCACAGAGCATCCTTGCTTGGCTGGCCTCCCCAGCTCTCCCGAGGCCTGGGTCCCCGGGGCCTCCAGCAGAGGGCAGCATCCCCAACAGGAGTGCCCGTGGCTGGAGGACAGGCTGCTGCTGGTCTGGGGCCGCCTGGAGCGCTGCGCTGCCGGCAGAGTTTTCGTACTCTGCTCCATAGCATGTTCTTGTTGTTGGGGTACAAGTGTCCCCTACAGATGAAGACACTCCAGAGAAAAGGGGGGAGGCCCAGTGGGTGCCTCTCCTGGTTTTGGGCACCCCAAACTGCTGCTAACCTAAGCCTGGAGCTAACAGGGGACTTCTCACTAGGGCTAGACTGCTAGGCCCCCAGCTTCCCTTCCTTCTGCCAGGAGTCAGATGGGTTTCTGAGTAAAAATGCGAAAGTTCTGGTTCTCTGATCCCAGCCTAGCAGCAGCCTAATTCCCATCCGCTTAGGGCAGGGACGCTGCAGTACCCGAGGCCAGCCCTCTCCTCCCTGCCTGACCTCTGCAGCACTTTGGGGGGCGAGATAGTCCTCATTTGCAGACATCAAGCCTGGTTCTGTGCAGGCCGGCAAGGACTGGTGCTGAAGGCTGGGAGCGCTCCTCCTGGCTTCCTTTCTGAGACCTGCCTCCGCAGGGCTCCCCAAGGAGCATAGCGTGGCTGACCCAGCGCGATGTTGTGCATCTGGGATCAGACCTCTCATCTCCCTTTGCGCCCCCCTCAGCGTTAATGTTCATTGAAACCGTCAGGAGCTCAGGTGATGGGGGCGTGCCCCCGAAAGTCCTCTCTGCCATCCTGCGGTCTCCAGCCCAAACAGTGCGGAAGCGTGTCTTCTGGTTGGAGATCTCCCAGGCAGGGAGACGCCCGCAGGGATCTATGCGCCTTCCCACCTTGTCTGTCAGGAAGGTCCTTGTGTTTCCCCCTCTTCTCCCATCTCCGGTCCCCACGCCGTCTTTAGTACGGGAGCCTCATCGTCTCTTCCTTCCCCCTGGCGGTTGAAGAGACAAGCAGGCTCCGGCAGGAAGGGTCTGTGGGGGAGGCTGGGCGGGCCGCCCGAGTGTGACCGACGCTCACGCCGACGTTCACGGTGGCTCTCCCGGCAGCTATTACCAGAGCATTTATGACACTGCGGAGAGCATTAACGTGAGCTACCCGGAGTCGCAGAGCCCTGAGGAGGACCTGAACTTTGTGACGGACACTGCCAAGGTAGCCCCTGGGCTGGGGGGGCCGCAGAGAACACGGCCACACCGAGGTGAGAAGAGGTGGCCATTCAGCTCCCGCTCACCCGCCGCAGGCCCTGGCAGATGTGGCCACGGTGGTGGGACGTGCCCTGTACCAGCTTGCGGGAGGAACCAACTTCAGCGACACCATTCAGGCCGACCCCCGCACGGTAAGAGCGTGGACCCTGCCTCCCCTCCGGCTCCTCCCTTGTCCGCTGCTCCATCCTTTCTGTCACTTGCCTCTTCTCCCAAACCTGAGAGCCCAGTGCAGATCCCCAATGCCCTAGGACCCCTGGCTGGGCCTCATCTGCACCCTGGTGAGCCGGCCTTGCTTCCCCAGCTCCCAGCCCCCAGCAAGGTCTCCATGGAGAACTCTCCCTGGGCCCCGGGGCACAAGGCTGTCTCTTCTCACTCCCGATCCTAGGTCACCCGCCTGCTCTACGGCTTCCTGGTCAGAGCCAACAACTCCTGGTTCCAGTCCATCCTCAGGCAGGACCTGCGGTCCTACTTGGGTAAGCACCTGCTGCAGGAATGACCCCTCAGCCAAGGAAGGGATTTTGTTTTCCCTTGTCTCCTTTTCTTCTCCCATCTTCTTTTCTTTCTCCTGATCCGTGTGGGATCCGTTTTCCTGATCTTCTCTGTGGCTCCTGCCCACCGTGGGCTCTTCTTCTGTCTCCCGCCCGCATCCACCTTCCACCCCCCAACCCTCCCTTCCCTGCGGTCTCCGCTCAGGGGACGGGCCTCTGCAGCACTACATCGCCGTCTCCAGCCCCACCAACACCACTTACGTGGTCCAGTACGCCTTGGCAAATCTGACTGGCCAGGTGGTCGACCTCACCCGAGAGCAGTGCCAGGATCCAAGTAAAGTCCCCAATGAAAACAAGGACGTGAGTGGTAGTGGATGTGGGAGGTCCCCCCAGGGCCCCTTTCCCCCAGGGAGGTCCGAGAACATCCTAGGCCCAGAGGGCCCCAGGGAGTTGGAATGGAGAGGTGGAGGGATGCAGCCCCTTGGACTGGCATGCTGGGGAGGCTGCAGCCTGGGTGGAGGCCCCCCGTGCCTGGGGTGAGGGAGGATCGCCTCGGCCCCCACCATGGCCTGCGTTTCCGTGTAGCTGTATGAGTACGCATGGGTCCAGGGCCCCCTGAATTCCAACGAGACGGACCGGCTGCCCCACTGCGTGCGTTCCACGGCGCGCTTGGCCAGGGCCCTGTCCCCTGCCTTTGAACTGAGGCAGTGGGGCTCCACCGAGTACTCCACGTGGACCGAGAGCCGCTGGAAAGACATCCGGGCCCGCATATTTCTGATCGCCAGCAGAGAGCTGGAGGTGAGCCGCAAGGGCCCTGGAGATCCGAGGTCGCCTTACCCTGTCCTCTGCTGCCTCTTGCCTCACACCCCCTCCCTTGTCCCATTTGCCCCACATTGCCACAGAAACCTCCCGCAGCTCTGTCCCCCATCAGCCCGCATGCCTCGTTAGGAAGCCCGTTTCACAGAGTTCGGGTGTGCATGCATGCCTGAGACAGGCTCCCCAGAGACCCCAGGAGGTGCGCCTCACCCCGGGCCCCCCACGGCTCCACTCCCAGCCAGCATTCCCACCTGCTGGCGCTGGGATATGTGGGATCCCACAGCTACGGAGTCCGTGTCAGGGGAAGTCAGTGATGTAACAGCCTCCAGAGAGTCAAAGCCGTGGGTCCTGACTTCAAGATGCTTAAAATCTAAGACAAGGTGAAAGGAAGAACAGGGATCCCTTCTCTCTCCAAATGGAGAGACTCAGGCTCCCCTTTGGGAAGATGTTACTTATGATTGCTCAGGACTCAGCGCTTGGAGCCAGCTCCAGAATTTGATGAAAGTGGGTCGAGTTCTGAGAGCACCTTTGTCCTTCCCTGCCCCCCGCAGTTCATCACCCTGATGGTGGGCTTCGGCATCCTCGTCTTCTCTCTCGTCGTCACCTACTGCATCAACGCCAAGGCTGACGTCCTTTTCATTGCCCCCCGGGAGCCAGGAGCTGTGTCTTACTGAAGAGGAACCCAGTTTTTCCTGCCAGCTCCCCCATTGAGGTCCTGGATCACTTGTCCCATGGGGACATAGCCACTAGTTTGTCACCAGAGCCTCCGTGGGCCTGCTCAGCCTGCAGTTGATGTAAAGAAGAGGAATTGCCCAAAAGAGATGGGGAGGGAGAAACAAGTCACCTGTCCTCTCCGGCTCCCCCTTCCCGGTTCCCCTGGGTCCCACCCCCACCAGGATCTGGGATGGCAGAGAGAAGCTTCTTGCTCCTGTTGGACTGCTAGCTGCACACCCTGACGACCTCCTTACGGCCCCTCCTCTGCCCTTTCCATCCTGCCCAGGACTGCCCCCTGCTCCCCACCCTACCCTGTGCCCAAGCATTTCCTATTTCCTGACCGGGAAGGACAGGAAGGCCAAATGCCTGGAACAGACTCCAAGGAAGCCCTGAGGAGCAGGCCCGGCCATCTGGGCCACGCCCGCTGCCTCCCTCCTGCTCTCCTGTCCGCTGATCCCTAGATGGCACAGATCCCTAGATGGCACAGCCAGGGGGGGGGAGCGCTGCTGGGTGGGTGTCCCACCGCCGGCCCACAGTGCTGAGTTGTAATTTTATTAAGCTGTAATATCTATTTTTGTTTTGTGTGTGTGTGTGTGCGCGTGTGTATGTGTGTAAATATATAAATAACAAGTTTCATTAAAACAGACTGTCCCACGTAACCCGGACGCATTACTGTTCCGTAGGCTGCTGGGTGCCCCGGACTGCAGGCCCTCTCTGGGTCCCCAGGGGCCCAGGGGGTGAGGCTCTGTCAGGAGCGGTGCACGTCCTGGAAGCAGGGCTCCTGGGAGCCCCTGGTGTCCCTCCTGTGAGAGCCACCAGGTGTTTGACAGGCACCCCTGTTCTGTGTGAGACGCGGGGCTGGGGGACGGAAATGGAGGGAACCAGCCCGACCCTGAGTGGCTCATGGTTGGGGTGAGGGGGGGAAACAGGTGCGATCCTGTGTGATGGCGTGCGATTTACCCGAGCGCAGAAGGATTCGGGGCACATGGCATTCGAGTGGCGGCCTGGAGTTCAGCCGTGGAAGCACAAAGCCTTGAGGGCACGGCCTCATTTGGTGGGAAGGACAGCTTTTCGGGGTGCAGCAGGAGTGAGGCCGGGCCAGGGGGGCCGGGGGGCGAGTGGAGGCATTGGGCCTGCTGCTGCAGGCCCAAGCCAGCGAGGCTGCGACTCCCCTCGACAGAGACCCTGTCCTCCTGGGAGCACGGCTAGGGTGGGCGCGCCGCCGCTCAATGACCGGGAGGCCTGCTCCTGACCCAGGCTGAGCGGCTGATATTCCCTCGGCCCGTCCGGCCCCCCAGCTCCCGGGGGGGGGGGGGGGCAGGTCTGGGCTCCAGGATGTGGCCACGAAGCCTGCCTCCCCCCCCAGGCCCAGGCACATGCTGGCGGCGGGCAGGGCGCAGCTGCCACCGGTGCCGGCCGCCTCCGCGCCTCCCGCGGCCAACGGGCGTCCCGGCGGGCCGGGCACTAAGCGCCGCGTCCCGGTCCTGCTGGCAGCTCCGGAAGCACAGGCGGGGTCCCAGCGTGGGGGCTGAGCGGGGTGGGCCCTGTGCCCACCAGCTCGCTGCTGCCTTCCCTGCTACCCTCCCTCAGTCCCCCCAGATACCAGCGATACGCCGAGCTCTTCCCGTGGCTTCTGGGGAGGCGAGCTCTGCAGAGGGGCACAGAGCCCGGGCTGACCCCCTGAGGGCCCCTTCTCTGAGACCTGGGTCCGGCTCCTGCCCGGGGTGAGACCCCATGGGACTTGGCTGGCAGCAGGTCAGGGCCACAGGCTGAGTCCTCAGCTGGCTGCCCCGCCTCACTTGGGGCCTGGCACAGCCCAGGCCAACATGTGTCCCCTCCCTATGCCCACCGCCCACCCGTGGGGGCTGACTTGCTGACCGCTGCCCCAGGGCTGCCGTCTCTGCCTCCCACAGCCCCTGTCTCCCCGCCCAAGGCTGCCCTGACAGCTGCTGTTTCTCCCCCGGCTTCTCTGAGCCAAGGGCCTACTCCCGCGGTCCCCACATCTGGGTCACTGCTCCCGAAGGCACAGCCCGCAAGGAGGTGTTTCATCCAGAGTCTGCTGCTCGGCCCGACATCCCACCGTATTCAGCAGGACTCTGTTTCTTCACAGAACCACAGAAATTGAAAATGCACGGTCTAACTCGTTTAGTAAACAGGGGGGAACCGTTCGCCAGAGGAGTGAGTGGCTCACCCAAGGTCACAGCAAATTAGAGCTGAGCCAAGACTAGAACACTTCACGTGCACTGGCAGGCACGGCAGTGACGAACGTGGATCGAGCTCGGCTGTGGGCAAGGGTGCTGCCCCGGGGTCTCAAACGGCTATGATGAGATCCGGCGCCTTCCCTTAGAGACCTGGGATGCAGGGCCTAGACGGCAGGTGGGAGGCCACACCAGACAAACATCAGGTGTGCTCCACGCACACCCCACGCTAGGACCAGGTTCTAGGTGAGCTCGGTGCAGAAGGTTGGCTTGGGCGGGGCCCGCTGTCACCGGGGAGCTCAGGGCCACTCTGAGGCATCCTGGCCTCTGGGCCTCCCATCCCCTCCCTGCCGTGGGCGCTATGGGGAGGCAGACAGCGCGGCTGCTGTCCTGGGCCCTGCCCGCTTGCTCGGATGGCCCCCCATGCAGCTCCCCTTCATATTAAACTCCACAGGGCAGCGGGATTAAAAGGCTGATCAATTGTTGGGGCACCAGGGTGGCTCAGCCGGGCTAAGTGGCAGACGCTGGGTTGCAGCTCAGGTCACGATCTAGGGTCATGATCTCGGGCTGGTGAGATGGAGCCCCTGGTCTGTAGGTGGGTTGGTCGGTCGGCTCCATGCTCGGCATGAATCTGCTTCTCCCTCTGCCTTCTCAAGCTCTTTCTCTCAAATAAAGAAACTCTTAAAAAAGAAAAAAGGGGGTTGATCAATTCTTGAACTTTCTAAGGTAGTTAGGAAGTTTTCCTTCTGGAGGAGAGGGAGGCCTGCGGGGCACCTATTGTCCTGGAACCCCAGGACCCAGAGAGGAGTCTGGGGGCGGGGTGGGATTGAAGCATAAAGTGACTCTGAGACTGGGCAACCCGTCCTGGGACCGAGCCCTGTGCAGGCTGCGGTTCAGAGGTGCCTCAGGTCTGACCCCTCTCCCCGCCTGAAGGCACACGCAGAAGGGGCAGGGGGCCCGCAGTCCCGCGTGCAGACGGGTGGAGACAGGCAGCCGGGAGCCCTGGCCCCCGCGTGGGCAGGAGCCCAGGGGCCACTCAGGAGGCCCAGAGATGATGCAACGGCGAGTAAGTCTCGGGCTCCTGCAGGCAGGGCAGGCCGCGCGGGGCGGGCCGGGGACCCTGGGGTCCCCTCCTGCCCACCCCTCCAGAGGGGACCTAGAGAGCCGGTGGGAGGGAAGGAGAAACGGGGCTGCAGGGCCACCTGCAAAGAATAAAGTGTGCAGGGAAACAGGAAGTGGGGCAGCCCCAGCCGGCACGGGGACGGGGAGGGGAGCCGAGGGGGCCGGCGGGCGTGGCTGAGAGGGGACTGGGCCCGGGGCTGCTGGTGACAGATGGGTGGACACAAAGAGCAGAGCTGCGGGGAAGACAGATGGAGGGGGAGGGGGAGGGGAGGCTGGAGGGGCAGTGGTTGGAGGCCCTAATGAGATTGGAGCTGGGCTGGGGCTGAGGAGAGGTGAGCGCGGAGGCGAGAAGAAAGACGGGGCCGCCTCGGGAGACAAAGGCAGCGAGGCCGGGGGCCGGCGGCGGGCGGAGCGGGCCGGCGGCCGCGGGAGAGGGGGGCCTCCAGCCGGGCTGGCCGCCGAGAGAGTGACAGATTGCGCGGTGCACCCGAGTGGAGACCCGCTGTCACCTTCCCGAGGCACAGAGAGGGGAGCCTGGGGAGGCCGGCGGGCCAGGCCGGGCGGGGGCCCAGGGAGGTGAGAAGGGCCAGGTGCCCCCAGGAGCCCCGCCGGGAGCCTCGGCCCCGCTGCCCCGGACCCACCTGGATGCGAACCGGCTCTCGCGGCACAGCGCATGGGGCCACCGCCGGGGCAAGTCAGGCGGCGCCAGCGCGGCGAGGGTTAACGCCCGTCTGCTCGCCCCGCCAGCCGCTGCCTGGGCGGGTCCCCAGGGCTCCCCACATATGTCACCCCCTCTCCTGCCAACGCCACTGCCTCCCAGCTCCTCCAGGCCCTCCCCCCCTCCGGGGGCACCCTCCCCGCTCTCCAGCCTCCAGCCAGCCGAGCCTCCAAGGCTGTGCCCGGGGCCAGGCGGGGCCACCCGAGGAAGCGACCCCCAGGGCCCGCACACGCAGGGCGGCAGCGCACCCCCGCCCAGGCCCCCGCTCCTGGTCTGGCCACCCTCAAGTCGCGCCCGGGTGTCAGGGGCCGGGGTGAGCACGCTGCCCGGTACGTCTCTTGTGAGGGCAGCAGCGCGTCCTCGTGTCGCCGGGGACTAGATGGCCTCAGTCAAGATCAACGAGCTGGCCAAGGTCACCAGGACGGGACCCAGGTCCACCGGCTCCCAGTTGCCTAGAATTATTCTTTGCAGCAAGGGCTCCGCGCTCGTGGCTCCCGTTGACCTAGGGCCTGCCTCCCCCTTGGCGACTCCCCGGAAGGAACAGAAGTTGAATCCCTGAGAGAAGACAGGGGCCGGGGGAGCCTAGGGTCTGGGTGATGCGTGCAGAGGCGCGGGGCCCCAGGGCAGGCCCCAGCCCCTCACCAGCAGCGGCCCTGGAGAGGGGACAGCTGGGGGCTGGCTGGGGCGATGGGCTCTCAGGCCTCGCTCATCAGAGCCAAGCAGCCACGAGGAGGGAAGCGGCCGGCCGGTCCTCCCTGCCTTCTGCCCCCCACCCCAGGAGCCCCCCTGCTTCCCTTCCCCCACCCCTCGGCTCCGTTTGTCGGGTCTCAGGGCCTTGTCTCCCGTCCTCGGCATTGGCATTTTTTGTTCCCTCACCACCTCGGCGGCTGCCTCCTCCCGTCTGCGTCTCTCCCCAGCACCCTGCAGGGTCATCCCTGACTCCCCGAGTCTCCTCCCCCACCCCGGCGGTTCCCCGGTGTCTCTCATGTCCCCCTGCACACCCGCCTCCCGCGTGTCACCCACCGACAGTGCTCGCACCGCCCCACCCCTGCCTGCTCCCCTCCTCTCCCCCCCACCCCGCGCTCTCTCCCTCTCTCCTGGGTCTCTCCGTCTCCCAGTTTCTTGGACGGGGCTGAGGGCAGGGGGCGGGGGAGGTAGAGTCGCTGTTGCTGGGGGCTCATTAGGTGGAGATTGGTTTTTAATCAGCACCATGGCAATGATGATGCAAGATCTGAGCCGCCACCTGATCCCCTGCCCCCGGCCCCCTCAGCAAGCTCCTCTCCCCTCCGGCTCGGCCCATCTGCTGGCGCCTGGGCACCTGTCTGGGCCTGCCCAGGTGGGAGCTGGCTCCTCCCAGACCTGGGGCTGAGGAAGGTGGGGAGCCCGGGGAGGACTCACAGGACTCCCCTGGGGAAGCCTCGCCCGCAGAAAGCCCAGAGGGGGTGGATCAGCAACAGGGAGACCGATGCCGCCAACAACCTGCAGGTGGGCTGTGCCCCTCCTAAGGGGGGATGCCCTTTAGGCGGTGACTCAATCTCCACGGCCACCTAAGAAGCAGCTACAGTTGACCCCATTTTACAGACAAGGACGGCTGAGGCTCAAGGGGCTCTCTCCCCGGCAGCAGCCCGCCGCCCCGGGAGTGCTCCCAGCCCCTCCATCCTGGAAACTCACTGGAAGACACCCCCTGGCCGGGCGGGGGTGGGGGGTACAGAGCTAGACACCGGAGCCCGCCCGCACGGCCCTCTGCTTCCCTCACTCCCAGCTCCTGCCGCCCTAAAGCACACACGCACCCTCGCGCTCACACGCTCGTGCACATGCACACACGGGCTGCAGGCAGCCGGGCTGCCCGCGTGGACGTCAACGATGCCTGTTTGCAGACAGTTCTGTCGCTGCTTTTCCTGCCGCTGTCTGCTGCCCCGGCACCTCCCCGCTGCCGCCCGCCACGCCTTGTCCCCGTCCTTCCTCCTCCCTGGGCCCTTGCTTTCCTCCCAGGAGCCCCTCGTCCGGGGGAGGGCGGGGGCTGCCCAGAGAAACTCCTGGCGGGCTGTGTCAGGAAGCCGACCCCGCTCCTCTGGGCGCCTGGGTGGGAGGGAGACCAGGGCTGGGATGGAGGGCGTGGGGGACCGAGTCCCCGGGGGACGGGCACGGGGGCAGGGCCCCAGCAGGAGCCAGGGCAGCCTGCCCACGGGTCCGCGGGCACCGGCTCGGCGAAGGCGGAGAGCTGGGCGCGGGCGAGGCCCCTCGGGTCCCCTCCGGCGTTTGGGCGCTGCCCGCGCGCACTTTTCTAGCTTTCCCTGTGCCGGGCTGGGGGAGGCTTCCTGCCCCGGGGAAAGGACGTGGGGGAAGGGGCCGCCAAAGTCACGCTGGGCCTCAGAATGGGCCCTGGGCTCTTAGCCCTGGCCTGCTGGGGGCTGTGTCCCTGCCGCCTCGGGTGGGGAGGACGGGGTTCATCTGTGATCCTGCCCTGGCTCTCGCCCCAGCCCCACCCCTTCCCCCGGCTCTCCATTTCTTGCTTATGAAATATGCATGGAGAACAGATGTCCCCGCTCCCCTACTCCCTGCCCCCCCCAGGGCCAGCCCCCACCCCCAGCTCCCCGGAGGTGCGGTGGGGGGTGTTCCCAGTTCCCCCTGCCAATGGCTGCCCGGCCTGGCTGTTTAATATTGATGGAGGGGGGGCCGGGCCAGCCAATGGAGAGCCGGGGGTGTGTGTGTGTATCTCCATATATATACATAGGGCTGGGCCAGCTCAGGTGTGTATGTGTGTCTGTGAGTGCGTGTGTATGTGCGTGTGTGCGGTGCGCTGGCCCCGTACCTGGCCAAGCCCTCCCCCTCCCCCTGGGCCCTCAGTCCCCACCATGTGTACCCCTCTCATCTGCCCCGGAGCCTGTACAGCCGCGCCGCGAGGCCGCCCCCGAGAGCTCTAGAAAGCTGGTCACTAACTTTGCAGACGGATGAGCTCTGAGCAGCCAGAGGAGCCTGGGGCCGTCAGCGCTGCCCCCTGTCCTGCCAGCGTGGATCCCCTCCCAGGGTCTTCCTAGGTAAAGGGAGAACTGTGGGCTGGGGAGGGGGGGGTGAGCCCCCTGCCAGCCCTCCCCAGTGCCTCGCCCCTGCGTCCCTGCACGCCCTCTTCCCCATTCCTCCCCTTGGACTCTCTGCATCTGTCCCCAGTCGGGGGGAGCACGGCAGGCAGACGTGGGGCTGGAGGTCCTCCCCGGCTGTTTGGGATTGCCGCTTTCCCCATCCTTGGAGCCTGGAACTTTGGGACCAGAAGTGGCTGTGGGGTGAGGACTGCGCGGGTAAACAGAAGCTGCTGCCGGGACTGGAGCTTGGGGGGACAGCGGGGCCAGGTGGAGGTGGGACGGGGATCACACTAGGGTGCGGCGGGGAGGGCAGGGCAGGGCCATCAGAGGGGAAGGACCGCCGGCCCAGGGCAGGGGCAGGACCTCGCTGTGATAGCCGCGCTTGAGGCCCACAGGATGGGCAGTTGGGGCAGTGACCACATACTGGAAGGTGCTGCCCCGTTGTCACGCTGCCGCCATTCCTCTTGTTCCCTTGGAGCTGGGAATGCGCAGCTTGTCCTGAATTTCAGCGCTGACCACCTTCTGTTTTGTGTGATGGTTGTGCGTGTGCGTGTGCATGTGCATGTCAGACGAGGATGCCCTCGCACCCGCCACCCTCCCGCACTTAGTAACCTGTCAGCTACAACTGAGCCTGTCTCCCCTGCGGGGGTGGGGACCCCGGGGAGGAGGTCCAGCAGGCAGGAGAACCAGGCTGCAGGGGAACGGACATCGGCTCAGCGCTCCTGCTTCCTGGGCTCACACGAGTGGCCCACTCTCCCCACTCAACACTTCTCCCAAGCAAAGCCTTTCCCAACCCCTTGCCTGCTGCCTCACCCTGACCTCCGCTGGCCCCAGAGACAAGCAGACCTTAGCCAAGTCTCCTAGAAGCTGGCACATCCCCACCCCCCACTGCAGGCCACATCTGAACTGATGCTGGGCTGTGGGAGGACTCCAGGATTCCTTCCCCTCATCGCCTTTGTGGAGTCCCCAAGAGCACTAGGGAGTGGCAGCCCAGGGCTGAGGGTGTTGAGGACCGAGGGAGAGGCCGGCTGACCCTGGGCAGGGCGTCGTGGTCAGAAGAGATACCATCCCTTGACTCTAGTGGACAGGGCGGTAGGATCAGGTGTCGCAGCGGTCATGCTGGGGGTGGGGGCCAGCAGGGATGGCGCCGGGGCAGCTGTGCCGAGCTCCATATGTCCCAGTCCACCCTACAATGGGCAATCTGCGTGCATATCCCCTCCCCCCCCCAGAGGCTGTGAGGCTGGAGAGGGGCCCTGGGAGGGAGGGGAGGCAAGGCCGCAGCTCTCCCATCACAACTAGGGCAGGTGTAGGGGTGCGGCCAACCTCTCCTGAGCTGTGACCCCAGTTTTGCTCAGTTATTTTTTCTTTCTTTTTTTTATCATAAAATATTTGTATGATGGTTAAAAAAGCAAAACAAAACATGGAACATAAAATGTACATTTGAAGTGCAGAGTTCAGTAGTGTTAAGTATGCTCGCACGGTGGTGAAAGAGATTCCCCAGAACTTTTTCATTTTCCAAATCTGAAACTCTACACCCTTTGAACACTTCCCCCTTCCCCCCACTCCCCTCAGGCCCTGGGAACCACCATTCTGCTTTCTGTTTCTGTAAGGCTGACTGCTTAGACACCTCAGATCCATGGCATCATACTGTGTTGGTCTCTTCGTGACAGGCTCCTCTCTTTTAGTACAATGTCCTCAAGTTGCGTCTATGCTGCAGCATGTGATCAGATCTCCTTCCTTTTTAAGGCTGAATAATATTCCACTGAATGTCTCCACATCTTTATGTGGCCAGCTGTGGATGGACGACGTCTGGGTTGTTTCTGTATCTTCGTTATTCTGACTAGCGCTACAGTGACATGGAAGTGCAGATTTCCTCTTTTTTTTTTTTTTGGCTACTATCCAGAAGTGGGATTGCTAGATCATCTGGTAGTTCTATTTTTAACTTTTGGGGGAAGCCTCCATTAGGTTTTCCATAGTGGCTGCACCATTTCACAGTCCCACCAACACAGCACAAGGGACTCGGTTTCTCCACGTCCTCACCAACACCTATTATCTTGTCTTGTTTTTGTTTTGATGGCAGCTGTCCTCATGGGGGTGACGTTTTAGCTCATGGAGGGTTTTTGTTTGTTTTGTTTTAAAAAGATTTATTTATTGGACAGAGAGAGAGAGAGAGAGAAAGAGAATAAGCAGGGGGAGCAGCATAGGGAGAGGGACAAGCAGGCTCCCTACGGAGCCCAGCGGCCTGGAGCGGGGAGCCTGATGTGGGGCTTGATCCCAGGACCCCGGGATCATGACCTGAGCCAAAGGCAGAAGCTTCATCGACTGAGCCACCCAGGAGCCCCTCTTTGTGGTTTTGATTTGCTTTTCTCTGGTGATGAGTGATGTTGGGCATCTTCTCATGCCTGCTGGCCATCTGTGTATCATCTTTGGAGAAATGTCCATTCAAGTCCTCTGCTCATTTTTTAATCGAGTGGTCTGATGTTTTGTTGCTGTCGGAGTTCTTTTTTTTTTTTAAGATTTTATTTATTTATTCATGAGAGATGAGAGACAGAGAGAGGCAGAGGGAGAAGCAGGCTCCATGCAGGGAGCCCGACATGGGACTCGATCCTGCGTCTCCAGGATCACGCCCTGGGCCAAAGTCAGCACTAAACCACTGAGCCACCCGGGCTGCCCCAGAGTTCTTTATAATATTCCAGATACTCACCCCTTATCAGATGCATGATTTGCATGTGTTTTCTCCCGCAGCTCTTGCCTTTTCACTCCCCTGCTTGTGTCCCTTGACTTAGAAAACTTTTCAAGTTCGACGGAGTCCCATTTGTCCACTTTTGCTTTGTTGCCTTCCTTTGGGCGTCCTAGCCAAGAAATCACTGACTGCCAAGTCCGATGTCAGGACGCTTCTGGTGTTTCCTTCTAGGAGCTGCCCAGCCTGGGGACTTTAATCCTCCTGCTGGGTTTTACCCTGCCCCGCCCCTCCCCTCCTCACCCCTCCTCCTTTCCTGTTGCTCCCTTCTAGGATTCTCTCCCCTTCTTACCATCTTTCCTCCTTCCTACCCCTTTGCACCTGTCCACCGGCCTGTCCCCTCAGCGCCTTTCTGCTGTTCCCCCACTCTTACAGCACCCTCCTCTGCTCCCCCATCTACCGAGCTGCCCCTTCTTCCTCCCTCCGTCCCAATCAATCCCCCCTTCTCTCCTCCAGGCTCCAGACTGGACCCCTGACCATGGGACCTTGAAGTGGCTCTGACCTCCTCAGCTCAGTGGCCGACCCCAGTCCGGCAGGCCCTTCCTGCCCCTCCCACAAGCGGCTCGCAGGCTCCCAGCGGGAGGGGTGGGGAGGAGACCCCGATCTCCCTGGGCAGGGGCCTTCCATCATGATGCTCAACTCTGATGCGATGGAGCTAGACCTGCCTCCCACCCACTCCGAGACCGAGTCGGGCTTCAGTGACTGCGGGGGCGGGGCGGGCCCCGATGGGGCTGGGCCTGGGGGTCCGGGCGGCCAGGCCCGGGGGCTGGAGCCCGGGGAGGCAGCCCGCAAAGACCTGCAGCACCTGAGCCGCGAGGAGCGGCGGCGCCGGCGCCGGGCCACCGCCAAGTACCGCACAGCACACGCCACGCGGGAGCGCATCCGTGTGGAAGCCTTCAACCTGGCCTTCGCCGAGCTGCGCAAGCTGCTGCCCACGCTGCCCCCCGACAAGAAGCTGTCCAAGATCGAGATCCTGCGCCTGGCCATCTGCTACATCTCCTACCTGAACCACGTGCTGGACGTCTGACCGGGCCCACCTCCCGCCTCCATGGGCCCCTGCACCCACCACGCGCACCCAGTCCCCCAGGCCCCCGGGGTGCAGGCAGGGTACCCTGGGCTGGGGCTGGGGCTGGTGGAGCATGACCTGGGCTCACCTTGGTCCTGTCCCCACCCCCAAGGCGATGCTCGGTACCTCCCACCGTCTGCAGTGCACCCCCCTGCCCCCCGCTGGTCACAAGTGTTTGCCAGGGTCCAGTCCTTGCAGGGCCTCCTAAGCATCCTCCTCCCCGGCTCTCTCCAGGGCTGCCGCCTCTCCCACCCAGGACCCTGTCTCTGTGTCCCATCCCCTTCCCAGCCTCTCCTGCCCCTGGGAGGGAGGGAGGGAGCCTGGGCCCAGGAAGGGGGCTGCATCTCAGACCTCTGGGCCCCACACTGCTGGCCAGGGGGACAGGCAAGGCCACGCAGGGCTCTCGGGAGCCGCAACTGCCAGGGGAGGCTTAGTGGCCACGAGTGATGGGGAGTTTTCTCTCTCGGAGGCTCAGCACATGCAGACCTCGGATCTTACTTGGTACTGAGTGCCTTGTCCTCTCTGAGCTCCCTGCCCCCTCCTGCCCAGCCTCCCAATTTCCTCCCTCCCTGTGTGCAGCCGCAGAAAGGAAACCCTAGGTCCTGAAGGACGGATGCTGGCCCCGAGCTCAGCAGAGGGCCCAGGCAGTGGGGCAGCCAGACCTCACAGCTGCTTCCTCCTCCCAGCCCCCTGGGAACAAGTGCAAAACCCACAGGGCTTCCTCCCTCAGCTGCAGAGGGGGATGCTTGGCTCCCTGGGACCTAGGGCCAGTTCATTAGATATATACTTTTTCTCCTTCCTTCAGCTCGCCTTCAGCAAAGGAAGACACCCCCCATCCTGCTCCCCACCCCCAGGCTCTCTGTATCCCCCTCAATGTGGCTTCGCCCCTCTGCTCACGGCAGCCCAGGGTCAGCAGTGGAATGAAGGGCCGGAGGCCCAGCATAGAAGAAGTGAGCCCACCGCCCTTCCCACGCTCCCTCCTCCCTCACACCAGACTCTGTGCTCTACAAGGATATTATTTATTTACGTATTTATTTATTTATTTGTCTATTTATTTACTTATTTATTTATAAATATTACTATTTATTGCCGAGTTGTGCACTTTGGGGTAGAGTGAGGGAGCTCCTGGCAGCCCTAGCTGGGCCTCTCTTGCTTCCTCCCTGGTTCTCCTTCCCCTTTCTTACTCCTTCTGCAACTCCAGGAGTGTATGTGGGGAGATCCTCTCTGCTCACCACACCCACGCCTCTTCCTTAGATCCACCTGTCGGGACACCCAGTCCTCTGGGATGGTGCCCCCACCCCAGCTCCAGGGCTCCTGGGCCCTTCTGTAGCTCCCTCCCCCCCAGACAGTCCCACCCCATCCTGCCTGCCTTTTTCTCTCTCTGGCCCTCTCCCATGACCTCTCACTTCTTCCTCATACCCCCAACAGTGGGCCTCCAGGCTCTGTGTCCTGTGTTCTGTGTGTGACCCCCTCCCGTTGCAGTTCCAATTTCATACAAAAAAAAAAAATTAAAGTGACCTCGTTCTAGCACCAGGTATGGCTGTGGATCATTCGATTGGGTTGGGAAGCTGGCCTAGGCATGGAGGGTCCTCGGCTTTGAAGGCTGTTTGATAGGGCCCTGAGAGCTCAGCATGGTGGGTAAACGGGGAGGGAGTAGGAGGGGCCACAGAGTAAAGAGGTTGCAGCGAAGGGTGTAACACACAGGTCCCAGTCCCACCCCCACCCCCAGGCCCACGTCCCTCCATCTTGGTATGCACGGGGTGCCACTTTCTGGCCCCTCTGATATTGCACTTCTGCTCTGCTCTCTATGGGCCTGAGAAAGAGCTTGAGTTCCCAGTGGAACCCAAGTAAAACATGTGTAAGTCCATGCTGCTGGGAAAAGCCATGACATGAAGCCTCTCCTCCACGTTGTCTGTGAGCTGGGTGGGTGTTCGTGGCAATTCGTTCCTGGCGCACGCTGTGATCCCCAACCTTAAGATACAGGGGAGAACAGAATGGAGGACCTGGGACTCAGGGAGGGCTTGGGGAAAGGGAGGAGGAGGAGCTCTGAGTGAGTATCAAAGGAATCCTGGAAGAGACTCTATGGTCAACTCAGAGCCCAGAGAGGAGGTGGGCCTCGTCCAAGGTCACACAGTCAGGCAGGGACAGAAGTCAAGTTCAAACCTCGGTTCCTCCTGTCCGGCCCTGCAACGCCCTGCTTCCCTGGAGTGACCCAGGCCGCCGCGTGAGAGTCCGTGGGCCTCACCGTCTAACAAGAACGTGGATAAACGAGCGAGTATTCCGTTTGGTGGCCAAGATGGCAAAAGGTCTGGAGACAACCGTGCAGGAGGAACAGCTCCTGGGAGGATTCAGCGTCCTCCCAGTAGGGGCAGGAGGTCTGCCCCTGCTCCCTGGAGAGCCAACCACACTGGCGGGAGGACATTGCGGGAAGTGGATTTTAACTCTAGGAACAACCTCTCAACCCGTGCGGCCATCGGGCGGCGGAAGTGCCGTGGGGCCAGGAACCAGGACCGGCTGGAGTAGCGACGGACCAAGGCAGGAGGACGGACCAAGGCAGGCGGACGTTCCTGGTGGCCTGGTGGTGGGGCTCGCAGGCGGCGGGGGTGTGACGGGAGCAGGGGGGCAGGACCACCCCGCGCACCCCTGCCCTTGCGCACCCCTGCCCTTGCCCGTTGGGCTGGAGGAGGTGCTGAACCGGGGGATGAGGACAACAGGGCTGCGGGTGGCAGGGCACGAGGGCCCTGGGGGGGTCACTGAATCCTGCCCCTTTGTTGTGGAGGCAGGTAAGCAGACCCCCCCTGCGAGCGGCAGGGGCCTCCCCTCCTGGCCTGGGGCCCCTGTCCCTCTTGTGGCTCGGCCCCCCTGGAAGGCAGCAGGGCTACCGGGCCCTGTGCTGGGGGCTCCCTCGGGGCCTGGGGCGGGGAGGGGCAGCTGCAGCTGTTCTGGCAGCTCCAAATTTCTTCAGATAATCAATTGGCCTCGGCTGCGCTCTGCTCGGCAAGACTGACCGAGAAGCTGGGGGTGGGGGGCGCTGCCTGGGAGACGGAAGGACCGACCGACAGGGGAGCCCGACAGGGGAGCCCGGGGCTACCACGCAGGGAGGGAGGAGGGAGGAGGGACTGTGGGAGGGCCAGGCGTCCCAGCAGGTGGGCCGGTGGAGGGGGGACCCGGGACCGTCCCCCCAGGCTGCCCTCATCAGGCCCTGCCAGCCCCCGCCAGCCGTCGGGCCGCCTCCTGGCCACGGACCCCGGCTTCTGCCCTCGCTCAGCAAGGCCAGCCAGTTGCGGAGCCCCCAGCAGGCCCAGGGGCCTGAGCGTGAGGGGGCTCTCGGCCACTCCTCCCCGTCCACAGGCACTCACACTCAGCGCGCACACCCGCACGCTGCATAGGCTACCGGGCATATGGGCCCTTTGTGCCACACAATGGACGCCCTGCCTGTGCCCCTTCCCAGGCTGGGCACGGGGGCTCCTCCCTCTCGCCCACCTCCCTCCCTCCCGCGTCCCCGGTCGGGCCTGCCAGGGGCCTGCCAGGGTCCTCTGTCGTCCTGGCTGGGCCTCCCCGCTTCCTTTTTCTGCCGCTCGCTCCCTCCTCACGTCCTTTCCGGAGCTCCTGGGTCTGGGCGCAGCCTGTGCCCGGGAGGAGGGAGGTAACGGGCGGCCACCTCGGAGGCTGGTCCGGGAGGGAGCGGGGAGGAGGGAGGTGGCGCGGAGGCAGCAACAGCTGCGTCATGATGGAGGGGACAGCAAGGCCACGGGACCTGCATCCAGACTCCAGGTTCACCTCACTCTTTGTGCCGTAACAGGCCGACCACACGCCCTCCTCGGGTCCAGGTTCCTCACCTGCGAAGTGGGGGGCATATAAAGCCCTGCCTCCCAGGGGTGTTAGAGGATGAAATGAGATCCTCTAAGTGGCACAGCAGGGGGCAGCAAGTAGCACGGGCGACGTGTACCATTGGACAGTTGTGCACTGCACAGGGTGCCAGGCCAAGGCGGTGAAGGGGCCTGACATCCAGCCAGAGCCACGGGTCTGCCCTGGCGCCCGTGAGGGTACAGCATCCACCCCAAAAGGGGGCGCCCTGGAATCAAGCCCGGGTGTGGGTTCCCCACGTTCAGGAGTCCAACCAAAAGCTCAGAGTCCCGACAACCTTGGACACCAAGACAGAGCGGGAGGGGACAAGAGGCTGGGGGTGGCGGAGGGGGTCCTGAAGCTGGGTCTCCTGGAGAGCTGAGCCAGGAAGTGGGCTAGGTGCCCGCGGGGGGATGGGGTCACCGTTCACGGGGTAGGGACCCGGCTTGTCTGCCCTGTCGCCAGCCTGAAGCCCGGTTCCTGGCTCTCTAACGATCGCCTGTTGGACACCGCCCCCTGCTGGAGGCCAGCAGAGCCGTCCCTCCTGCCTGTGGGCCCAGCGCCCCAACCCGGGGCCCCCCAGGTGAGGACAAAGGGTGGGGGGGTAGGGGGGGTGGGGGGGGCTGTGACGGGAGCCGCAGTTGGAGGGATGTTCTTGTCAAGAGTTTCTGGAAGGTGCTTGGGGGCTGGAGGGAGGAGAGGGCCTGGGGATCATGGGGGTCTCGTTTAAACGTGTTAATGCTGTACCGGTTCCCCGGGGGATTTTTTCCTGGCTGTGTCCGTGTCACTTGGTGCGTGTCCGTGTGCGTGTCCGTGTGCATGTCCTGGCTGTGGGGCGCTCGCTGCTTCTGCGCAGTGCCCTGGGGCACAGGTGCGCTTGCTCCTGTGTCGGGTCAGGGAGGAGTGAGGGTGCCTTCCAGGTGCCGGCCGAGCTGGCAGCGCTTTCCTTTCCTCTCCTCGCCCACGTGGCTCTCCACGGGTGACAGTGATTGGCCGGCGCCTGCCCACCTGCCCACAGCTCGGAGCCTTGCTCTGGCTCCCCGTGGGGTTCTCGGAGGGGGGGCCCCCTAAGCGGGGGCCTCGGCTTCATGCCCAAGTGCAGGGGGCGGCGGGGAGGGCACTGAACCCAGAGCCACCTCCCTCCCCTCCATCCCTGCCCATGTGGCGCGCCTACCTTTGCCTCTTGTGACCCGTGTCTGTCTCCTCCGTCAGCCAGTCCCATGTCATTCAGTGCACCATCCGCTTAGTGACCAGCCAGCGCGACCCGCTCTAGGTTCTGAACCACCAGGCGGCGCCGTGGGGGGCGCACGGGGACACCCGCCACCATCCTGCGCCACCATCCCACGGAGGGGAAGGAGCCACCGGAGGAGGTGCTGGTGAGGGAGGGGGCAGGTCCCATCCGGGTTGGGCTCTGGAGACGGGAGGGGTTGGCGGTCCCGAAGGTGTTTGCAGAGATTCTGTGCCCTGGGGCTGTGCTGCCGAGTCCCCGCCCCCCCAGTCTCCTCCTTCTCTGGACCAGGGGCACCCGCTTCCCCTGCTGCAGGAGCGCGACTCCCTGCTTGTGCCTCCTCAGGAGAGGCTGGGAGGAAGGCAGCTGCCGTGTGAGGCGGTGCTCCCTCCCTGGAGCAGTCGCGTGCAAGGACTGTTGGGGGTGGGGGGTCAGAGTCCCTGGACGGCCAAGGGCTGGCTCCGCTGCAGGCCCCCAGCGTGCCGGCCAGGGCATCGCATCGCAGCCTCCCCCTCTGCTCGCTGCAGCCTCTCTTACAGCAGACAGGTGCTCCAGGTGTTCCCGAGAGCGTACCTGACAGGCCTCTCCTGCACACCTGCCCCAGCCTGAGACTGTTGCCCAGAGAAGTTACCCCGCATCACGGTCACCACTATCACCGTGAGAGTAGCTGCCCAGAGGGATGGGCTGAGCCGAGACCCGCGGGAGCAGTGTTAGGAGGTCACGGCAAGGTCACGGCAAGGTCAGCGGGCGAGCACAGGAGAGTGGACTGAAGCGGTGGCAGAAGGAGTAGAGAAGAGAGGACCCAGGCAGCGGACGAGGCTCGTGGAGCAGAGTGGGGGGCGCATTGAGCAGAGTGGGGTAGAGGGATCCCCGTGTGTCTGTGGACGAAGTGCTCCCCTCCAAAATGGACCACAGAGGAGGAGAGGCTGGTGGGGAATTGTGGGGCTGCGGTGGCCGTGGCGGGGACGGTCCAAGGTGCGCGGGACAAAGGCCCAGGACGCCTTCCTGGGGCGGGTCTGGGAGGAAGCTGGCTCTCTGGGTTTTTGCCAAACCGCTGGACCTGTTTCCTAGGACACCTCCCAGAAATCTGCGACGCCTATACCCCAAAGGGGCCTCCCTCTCCTCTCGTCCCTCAACCCCACTTCTCCTGGGGTGTTCCTCACACGGATCAGTGGCACGCTCCGCATTCAGGCGCCCAGGCTGCACACTTGTGTCCCTCTACTGCCATTGCCGACCCATCACCAACATCGACCCATCTTCTAAACCCGACTCCCAGCTCTTTCTTTGTGTCCACCCGTCTACTCTTGCTCTCCTGCGCTGGTCTCCTCGCCCCTTGGCTTCCTCCCTGACATCTGCCCTCCAGACCCTCCCTCGCAGTGACCCGCCCAAACTGCAAATCTCATCACAACGGTTCTATACCCGCATTCTTTTAATGGCTCCCCATTATTTCTCAAATAAAATCCAAATTCTTCAACGTGGCACAGAGTCCCTTTGGGGAGCGCCTCCTGCTGGTCTGTCTGCCCCCCCCAACACCACCATCCAGCTTCCCACTTTGTGCTCTAAGGCTCTAGGAGTCGGAAGCTCTCTGGCACACTCCATATGGTTCCCCACTTCCCGGCCTCTGCTCAGGTGGCTCCTCCTCCTACCTCACCTGCTGAAGTACTAATCATCCTCCACAGTGATGTAGAGGGACACCCTGACTTGGTGTGCCTTCCAACTGCCCCACGCTCAGCACCTCCTGAGCCTCTCAGCGTTTCTAAGACTGCCCTCCCCACCTTGAATTGCACTGAAATCATCTGTCAACTCCCATGTGGGTTTTCGTGTGACCTGGGGTTGAATTCCTTGAAATCTTTGAGCAACGGTTTCCTCACCAGACATAGCATGTAGAGCCCTTACCCCAATGCTAGTGCATAACAATGTTCAATAAATGGTAGTTGTATTGGGATAATCATCACTTTCATTACTTTCCTCCTCAATTTGCTGAGTTGTCCCAATGTCCACCTGTTGCCATTTTTAATTTTTTTTTTAATTTTTAGAAAAGATTTTATTTTTCAGTAATCTTCTCTACGTCTGACATGGGGCTGGAACTCACAACCCTAAGATCAAGAGTCACACAATCTACCAGCTGAGCCACCACCTGTTACCATTTTACCTTGAGAATATGTATTTGTTCATATATTCCAGTCCTTTTGACATTTCAGATGGGGTTCTTATAAGCTATTTCTCCAGAAGCTTTGCCTTATCTTTTTTTTAAGACTTTATTTATTTATTCATGAGAGACAGAGGAAGAGGCAGAGACACAGCCAGAGGGAGAAGCAGGCTCCATGCAGGGAGCTCGATGTGGGACTTGATCCCAGGATTCCAGGATCACACCCTGGGCAAAAGGCAGGTGTTAAACTGCTGAGCCACCCAGGGATCCTTTTGCCTTATCTTTTCAACTTTACTAGAAACCATAGAATTTATTTTATTTATTTGTTATTTATTTATTTTGAGAGGGACAGAGACAGTGTGATCTGGATTTCTCTTTCTAAAAAAGTGTTTCAAAAAGTACCAAAGTAAGATATGGCCTATCCTAACAATTTCAAATAATACTAAATTATGTAGAGTTAAAGGGTGCCTGGGTGGCTCAGTCATTCAACTCTTTTTTTTTTAAATTTATTCATGAGAAGCACACAGAGAGAGAGAGGCAGAGACACAGGCAGAGGGAGAAGCAGGCTCCACGCAGGGAGCCCGACATGGGACTCGATCCCGGGACTCCAAGATCACGCTCTGGGCCGAAGACAGACGCTAAACCGCTGAGCCACCCAGGGAACCCCAGTCATCCAACTGTTGATCTCAGCTCAGATCTTAATCTCAGTGTCAGGAGTTCAAGCCCTGCTTTGGGCTTCATGCTGGGCATGGAGCTTACTTAAAAAAAAAAAAAAAATATATATATATATATATATATATATATATAATTTTTATATAAAATATATAAATTTTTAAAATATATATATATTTTTTACCAATATATTTGGTGTATATATATGTATATATATATATATATATTTGACCCCTCCATACCAATTGTGTAGGTATGAATTGCACATCCCTCTGCAAAAGTAAATTCGTTATTAACCATTTGGTCTGTATCCTTTAAGACTTTACATTTTGCAAATATATATAAATGTACAAATGCATGCATTTAAAATTATATTGTACATTTACCATTAGAATTTTTTTAAGATTATTTATTTATTCATAGAGACACACAGAGAGAGAGAGAGGCAGAAACACAGGCACAGGGAGAAGCAGGCTCCATGCAGAGAGCCTGATGTGAGACTCGATCCGGGGTCCCCAGGATCATGCCCTAGGCTGCAGGCAGCGCTAAACCGCTGCACCACTGGGGCTGCCCTACCATTAGAATTAAACTTAATATGTACTGCTAACTTACTTTTTTAAAACAATATGTTATAAACATCTTTTTTGTATCTGTACATATAGACTAACTTCACTTTTTAAACTTCTCCATGGGACATATGTATTATAATTCATATAACCATCCTCCTGCTGCTGGACATTTAGGTTAATTCCAGTCTTTTGTTCTAAATAATGCTGCAGTGTACCACACTGTTCTATGCATATATAGTTGTGTACTTATGGGAGCATTTTAGGAAGGTAGATTCTTAGAAGTGGAACTGCTGGATTAAAGAGAATATACCTTTAAAATTTTGGTAGATACTTCCAAACTTCCTTCCAAAAAGTACAGTACTTCCAACCACACATGAGAATCTATATTTTTTCACATCCTTCATAGCAATGAATATTATCATTCTTTTAAATTTGTTCCAATTTTTTTAAAGATTTTATTTATTCGTAAGAGACACAGAGAGAGACAGAGACACAGGCAGAGGGAGAAGCAGGCTCCCTGCAGGGGGGCCTGATGTGGGACTTGATCCCAGGATCACGCCCTGAGCCTAAGGCAGACGCTCAAACACTGAGCCACCCAGATGTCCTAAATTTGTTCCAATTTGATGGGCAAAAGGGAATATTAAATATTTAATTAAGGTTTTCTTTGAGATTGATAATAGTTTTAAATGCTTCTAAGATGCTTGTATTTCTTCTGTGAATCACCTGTTCATATCCTTGGTCTCTTGAAAAAAAAAAGGTTTAATTCATCTTCCTTTTATTCTACATTTTTCTTTAAAAAATACAATGTGTTTTAAGTAAAACTATGCTTTTGTTCTTTTGTTTAGCTGGTATAATGGATTAAACCCCTCAGTTCTTTAGGCACACTAAATAATCCATCCACACCTCCCTTTTTACTATCTTCTCTTTTCCCCTCCCTGTTCCCATGTTCCTTGCCACCCCTGCCATAGGCATATACTCATTTATTGTCATCTTTTTTCACCCTATATCGACCCCCTCACACCCCATATGTGTATCTCTGATCAGTACGTTATATTATTTTGTGTGTTTTGGATTTCAGGACAATCCTGTGGAATACTATCTTATTCTGTTCCTTTTACTTTTCTTTTTTCTTCTGACTAAATATTGTGCTTTAAAATACTATCCTGGGGAAGCTTGGGTGGCTCAGTCGGTGAAGCGTCTGCCTTTGGCTCAGGTCATGATCCCGGGATCCTGGGATGGAGCCCTGCCTAGGGCTCTCTGCTCTGTGGGGAGCCTGCTTCTCCCTCTCCCTCTGCCTGCTGGTCACCCTGCTTGTGCGTGTGCTCTCTCTGTTAAATAAATAAAAATCTTTGAGAAATAAAACACTATTCTGCTATCGCTATGGTATGACTAAGTCATGGGATGAAAGGCACAGCATAGGGATCATAGTCACTGATATTGTAACAGGGCTGTAAGGGGACAGGGTGGTATACTTGCAGTGTGCACAGTAGGTCCAGACTTGGATCACTATATTGCACACCTGAAACTAATGTAACATTGTGCATGCAGCAATCATACTTCAATAAAAAGACTGAAATATCGAAAAAACCTCTACTAAGGCTTTTTGTCCTCATTTCTTGCCGCTTGCTGTGCCCTCCCCTGTGCCCCTCGTAGCCATGCCTTGCAAAATTGGAAGAAATCAAGGACTCTCTGCTCAGCGCCAGCCTTAGGATGCCAAATCTATCAAGATCAAGAAAAATCAGGATAATGTGAAGCTTAAAGTTCAGGGAAGCAGATACCTTTATACCTCGGTCATCATGAACAGAGAAGGCAGGGAAACCAGAGCAGTCCCTGGTTCCCTTGCTCCAGCAGTGAAGGAGCTCAAAGGAACATAGCGCGCGGATCTTGCTGCAGGGTTTCAGGGTTCTGGTCTCAGGGAGCTCAAGAATGAGCTTGGGGCTAAAAGGGTGAAGCGAAGTGAAAGTTTATTAAATGAAGGTGAGAACAGAAAGGAAAGAAAAGAGCTCTCTAGAATCAGAGGGGCCAGGAGGGTTTGTCACTGAGGGCTTTTATGTTTTGGCTTTTATAAGAAACTGACCAGGGAACTTGGTAAATTTCTTGTTGCTATCATGGGGGGGGTTGTGAGTATCATGTCTATATTTAGGTGAATTTGTAACTATCATGAGAACAAACCAGGTGTTCCTGTAAATATGGTGTCTATTTCTCTACCTCTGGGATTCCTTGAGCCTGGTTACAGAGTCCCCTGTGTGACCCTAGGCAGTGGCCCCCTACCTGTCTCTCCCCACCTAGCCTCACCTGTCCCTTCCTCAATCTGAACTGTCTTAAAATTTTAAAAACTCTTTGAAACACACACACACACACACACACACACACACACACACACACAAACTTCTACTCCACTTTTATGTATGAGATGGAATTTATTTTTTTAAAAAATTTTTTGAGATGGAATTTAAAAACAATATATGGTCATCAGGCTCCCTGCATGGAATGGAGCCTGCTTCTCCCTCTGCCTGTGTCTCTGCCTCTCTGTTTCTTTCACGAATAAATAAATAAAATATTTTAAAAAACAATATATGGTGAACGAGTACTTTTTTAAATCTACATATACCTTGTGCATGTTCTACCTGCCGTGTATGTATCATCCAAGGTTGTTTCCCATTTTTTTGCAGCAATGAGTTTCCTTGAATATATCATTTTATGTATCCTTTGTAGGGTTATTTTTGTGACATATTCTTAGAAGTAGAACCAGATTACAGACACTTTTTAAAAAATATTTTTAAAAATTTATTCATGAGAAACACAGAGAGAGAGGCAGAGAGACAAGGGCAGAGGGAGAAGCAGGCTCCCCAAGAGGAGCCTGATGCAGGACTTGATCCGGAACTCCAGGATCACACACTGGGCTGAAGGCGGCGCTAAACCGCTGAGCCACCCAGGCGCCCCAGTTTATAGACACTTCTAAGTTGCTCTATGGTACCTATCAGTTTAGATTCACACCAGCAACTCAGGATTATCCTGTTTCCCACCTCCCCATGAGCACGTGATGCTTACCAACTTCTAAATTTTGCTACTGCTATAGTTGTAGTGATAGGCATTTTTTTTCCTCTTTGGTTTGATTTTGGGGAATTTTCTTTATTATTATTATTATTTTTTATTTTTTTATTTTTTTGGGGGGGGGAGTTTTCTAATTGATTGTATGATCTCTAGAAATATAGGATGGTAGGATCTGTAGATTATGTAGGTCTTTTGCCATGCAGACTTTTTTTTTTTTTAAGATTTTATTTACTTACTCATGAGAGACACAGAGAGAGACGCAGAGACACAGGCAGAGGGAGAAGCAGGCTCCATGCAGGGAGCCTGACATGGGACTCGATCCAGGGTCTCCAGGATCACGTTCTGAGCTGAAGGCAGGCGCTAAATCGCTGAGCCACCTGGGCTGCCCCCGCTGAGCCACCTGGGCTGCCCATGCAGACATTTTTAATCAAATTTATCATCTTTTTTTCTATGGCTTCTGTATTTTAGGCCTTGGACTTCCCTACTTCAAGAGAAAGAAAGAAAGAAAGAAAGAAAGAAAGAAAGAAAGAAAGAAAGAAAGAAAGAAAGGAGAGAAAAGAGAAAGAAAAGAAAGAGAGAAAGGGAAAGAAAAAGAAAAAAAGAAAGGAAGAAATTCCATTGCTTTTGTCAACCAAGAGGAGAGGCTGTAAAGCAACCAAAAGCATGTATTTGGGGTCTTAGGAATTGTAATTCCCAAGGCACAAGGCTTGGAATTGATCGAAATTATGTATTCCCAATTTTGAGAGGGGCCTGCAGGCTTATAAAGACAAAAGTCACAAAACTTGTTTTGAAAGAGTTACAATTGGTGCTGCAGAGATGAATTTAGGAATACATGGCTGTTCGCTAACAGGTGTTACATTCTCTCTATTTCAGTCTGAAGTAGAAGGATGTGTTCCAGGAGGACCCAGATGCAAATGACAAGTTGCAATGGACAAAAAAATAAGAGTTCATGATGTTCCAAGAATTGAAACAGGAGAAGCCACAGGCCCTGCTTCCCCAGTATCTTCCTTAGCCTGTTCTGAATGACTCTTAGCAAGCTTTACTTCACTTAGGAACTTTCTTTCACAGTCTCTTCTAATATTTCTATTATTATTGCTTTGGGGTTGTTGTTGTTTACCTTTGGCCCTTTGTTCTATCTGGATTTCATTAGACATAAGAAATGAGGTAGGAATCCAAGTTTACTTTTTTCCAAATAGTTACCCAGTTATCCTAATACCATTTGTTGAACAATCTCTTTTCTTTATTGAAAGAACAATTTTCTTTGATTTGTAATACGGCTATATATTATTTCCTATTTCCTTTTCTTTCTTTTCTTTTTTTAGTTCTGAGAGTTCTTTATATAATCTAAAACAAGTCCTTTGTTTTTTTAAGATTTTATTTATTTTTTCATAAGAGACACAGAGAGAGAGGCAGAGACTCAGGCAGAGGGAGAAGCAGGCTCCCTGTAGGGAGCCCAATGCCGAGCTCTATCCCAGGACCCCAGGGTCACGACCTCAGCCAAAAGAAGACAATCAACCACTGAGCCACCCGGATGCCCCACAAGTTCTTTATCAAACATACAATGTGCAAATATTTTCTCCCAGTTTGTGACTCATCTTTTCACTTCTTAAACGTATCTTTTGAAAACAGAAGTCCTCAATTTTGGTAAAGTTAAATTTATCATTTTGTATTTTGTGAAAATTAATAAAGGGAAACTTTATTAACATGGAATCCAGAGCCTAGAAGGGGGAGCCATACCACTCAATGCCAAATACAGGAAGAATTGTCAATTAAAGATCCCAGCAAAAGGGTCATCAACAGGAAAGAATGATCAATGACAGGCCCCAACAGGAAAAGTTGTACATCAAATCTTCTACAAGAAATCACCCACTACTACAACTCAGCCAATCTGTGACCTTCATTGCCCGCAACTCTTACTTTCCTTTCATAGACTTTGAATCAAAACAACACCTGCCAACTTCCTTCTCTATAAAATAACATTCCTCTTCCTTGTTGGGCTTGCCTATGATTTGGAAATAGTTTGAATGTCCCCAATTTCAATTCCCTGTTATTGAGTAAGCCCATTTTTTTCTGGTAATATAACTGACTTTTATTTTTAAGATTAATTATCTTTTATGCATCATGCTTTTAGTGTCATATGTAAGAAATCTTTGCCTAACTGAAAGTTGCAAATATTTTCTCCTATGTTTTCTTCTGGAAGTTTTTTTTTTTTTTTTTAAGATCTCATTTATTTATTCATGAGAGACACAGAGAGAGAAACAGAGACCCAGACAGAAGAAGAAGCAGGCTCTCTGTGGGGAACCCAACACAGGACTCAATCCCAAGACCCCGGAGTCACGACCTGAGCCAAAAGCAGATGATCAACTATGAAGCCACCCAGCCACTTCTGGAAGTTTTATGTTTTACATTTAATTTTATGATCAATTTTGAGTTACTTTTTGTGTATGATGCCAGGTATGGATTGATGTTCTTATTTTCCTTCTTCCTCTTATTCTTTTCCTTTATTTTATTTTATTTTATTTTGTTTTATTTTATTTTATTGACATGTAGTTATCCAACTAATCTATATTGAAAAGGCTATCCCTTCTCTACTGCTTAGCCTTGCACATTTGTCAAAAATCAATTGACCATATGTATGTGGATGTATATGAACTCTCTCTTCTGTTCCATTGATCTGTCTTTTTTTATGCCTATATTATACTATCTTAATTACTGTAGCTTTATAATAAATCTTGGACTTATACAAGTCTTTCATTTGTTTTTTAAAAGATTTTATTAATTTATTCATGAAAGAGACCCACAGAGAGAGAGAGAGAGGCAGAGACACAGGCAGAGGGAGAAGCAGGCTCCATGCAGGGAGCCAGACGTGGGACTCGATTCCGGGTCTCCAGGATCAGGCCCTGGGCTTAAGGCGGTGCTAAACCACTGGGCCACCCGGGCTGCCCTGTGAGTGTAATCTTATTTGTAAGTAGGGTCTTTGCAGATACAGAGTTAAGATGAGGTCATACTAGGTAGGGTGGGCCCTCAATCCGTAATGATTGGTGTCCTTATAAGTCTGAAACTGGAGGGGCAGCCCCGGTCGCCCAGCGGTTTAGTGCCGCCTTCGGCCCAGGGCTTGATCCTGGAGACCCAGGATCGAGACCCACGTTGGGCTCCCTGCATGGAGCCTGCTACTCCCTCTGCCTGTGTCTCTGTCTCTCTGTCTCTCTCTCTCTGTGTCTCTCATGAATAAATGATTAAAATGTTAAAAAAAATGAAACTTGGACACAGACATGAAGAGAGGGGAAAATGATATAAAAACCCACTGGTAGGGGATCCCTGGGTGGCTCAGTGGTTGAGCGCCTGCCTTCGGGCCAGGGCATGGTCCTGGAGTCCCAGGATCGAGTCCCACGTCCGGCTCTCTCCCTCTCTCTGTGTATCTCATGAATAAATAAAATCTTAAAAAAAAAAAACCCACTGGGAAAAGACAGTCATGTGACAATGGAGGTAGAAATTGGAGTGATGCATTTAGAAGCCAAGGAAGACATGGATTACCGGAAGATACTGGAAGCTAGGGCACCTGGGTGGCTCAATAGGTTCAGGTCATGATTCTGGGGGCCCTGGGATTGAGCCCAATGTTGGCCTCCCTTCCCCACAGGAGTCTGCAGTCTGCTTAGCCCTCTGCTCCTCCCCCACCCATTCTCTCTCTCTCTCTCTCTCTCAAAAACAAATAAAATCTTTTTAAAAAATGAAAAAGACACTAGAAGCTATAAGAGGCAAGGTGGGATTCTTCCCTCAAGCCTTTAGTGAGAGTACGGCCCTACCAATACCTTGATACCAGACTTCTAGCATCTAGAACTGTGAGAGAATCCATTTCTGCTGTTTTAAGCCATTCCAGTTTGTGAGATTTTGTTATGGCAGCTAAGGGGAACTAATGCCATTAGTAGGTAGGAACACAATTGATTTCTGCATATTGATCTTATGTCTTGAAAACTTGCTAAACTTAGCTGTTAGATCCAATAACTTTTTTGTAGATTCCATTGATTTTTCTGTATAGATGATTATGTCATCTCTGAATAAAAACAATTTTATTCTCCCTTTCCAATCTGGATGCCATTATTTATCTTTTTTGCCTTATCACACTGGCTAAAACCTCCAGTATAGGGATCCCTGGGTGGCACGGCGGTTTAACGCCTGCCTTTGGCCCAGGGCGCGATCCTGGAGACCCGGGATCAAATCCCACGTCGGGCTCCCGGTGCATGGAGCCTGCTTCTCCCTCTGCCTGTGTCTCTGCCTCTCTCTCTCTGTGTGACTATCATAAATAAATAAAAATTAAAAAAATAAAACCTCCAGTATAATGCTGAAGAAAAGTGGTGAGAGCAGATATCCTTGCCTTGTTCCTCATCTTAGGAGGAAGGTATTCAATCTTTTACTATGATGTTTTTATTTTTATTTTTTAAAATTTTATTTACTCATGAGAGATACAGAACGAGAGAGAGAGAGAGGCAGAGACGCAGGCAGAGGGAGAAGCAGGCTCCACGCAGGGAGCCCGACGTGGGACTCCTGAGACTGGATTCTGGGTCTCCAGGATCATGCCGTGGGCTGCAGGTGGCGCTAAACCGCTGCGCCACCAGGGCTGCCCTACTATGATGTTTTTATATGATGTTATCCATATTTGTGTGTGTGTGTGTTTATAGATGCTTCTATCTGGTTGGAGAAGTTTTCTTATATAACATTTGTTGCGAGGTTTTCTCTTTAATCAGAAATTTGTATTGGATTTTCATCAAATGTTTTTTTTTTAAGGTCTTATTTACTTATTCATGAGACACAGAGAGAGAGAGGCAAGGACATAGGCAGAGACAGAAGCAGACTCCCCATTGAGCAGGGACTCATTGAGCAGGGAGCCCAATGACATGGACCTTGATCCCAAGGTCCTGGTATCATGACCTGAGCAGATGGCAGATGCTTGACCAACTGAGCCACCCAGGTGCCCTTTTGTGGGAAGGCTTTAACTACAATTTAATCTGTTTAATAGCTATAAGGTAATTCAGGTGATCTATTTTTCTTGAGTGAATTTGATATTTTATTATTTTCTTTTTTTTTTAAAGATTTTATTTATTTATTCATGAGAGATACAGAGAGAAGCAGAGACACAGGCAGAGGGAGAAGCAGGCTCCCTGTGGGGAGCCCGACGCGGAACTCGATCCCGGGACTCCAGGATCACACCCCGGGCCAAAGGCAGGCGCTAAACTGCTGAGCCACCCAGGGATCCCCTATTTATTTATTTTTAAAGATTTTATTTTATTTTTAATTTATTTTTTAAGTTTTTATTTATTTATTCATGAGAGACACACAGAGAGAGAGAGGCAGAGGGGGAAGCAGGCCCCACACAGGGAGCCTAATGAGGGACTTGATCCCAGGTCTCCAGGATCACACTGTAGGACCGAAGGTGTTGCTAAACCGCTGTGCTACCCGGGTTGCCCTAAAGATTTTATTTTATTTATTTTATTTTATTTTTTTTATTTATTTTTAAGATTTTATTTACTTATGATTGAGAGACACAGAAAGAGAGGCAGAGACACAGGCAGAGGGAGAAGCAGGCTCTACATAGGGAGACCAATGTGGGACTCGATCCCTGGTCCCCAGGATCAGGCCCTGGGCTGAAGGTGGCGCTAAACCGCTGAGCCACCTGGGCTGCCCTAATGATTTTATTTTAAAGCCATCTCTACATCCAATGTGGGACTTGAAATCACAATCCCAAGATCAAGAGTCCAATGCTCTACCAACTCAGCCAGGCAGGTGCCCCTCAAATTGTTATGCCTTCTGATGAATTGACTTGTTTATCATTATGAAATGACCCTCTTTATTCCCGGTAATACTCTTTGCTCTGAAATCTACTCTATCTAGTTTTAATATAGCCATTCCAACTTTACTTTGATTAGTGTTAGCATGGTAAAAATTTTTCCATCCTTTTACCTCTAACTTATGCATGTCCTTATATAGTGAAAGGGGTTTCTTGTAGGCAGTATATAGTTAGATATTGCTTTTACAGTTCAACCTGATAAACTTTTTTTTTAAAGATTTTATTTATTTATTCATGAGAGATAGAGATAGATAGATAGATAGATAGATAGATAGAGAGAGGCAGAGACACAGGCAGAGGGAGAAGCAGGCTCCATGCACAAAGCCCGACGTGGGACTCGATCCTGGGTCCCCAGGAATACACCCTGGGCTGAAGGCAGGCACTAAACTGCTGAGCCACCCAGGGATCCCCAAACTCTGTCTTTTAATTGGTGTGTTTAGATCATTTACATTTAATGTGATTATTGACAGTTGAGTTTAATTTTCCATCTTGCTACTTGTTATCTATTTGCATTCTTTCTTTTTGCTTTTCTGCCTTTTTCTCAATAATGTAAATCAGTGAAATTCAAAATATAATATATGGTAAGAGAGGTTCAGAAAAAGGTTTGGGATTTTACAGATGGAACTGATAGTGTCAGGAATGGCTTAAGAGAGAAAATATCGTTTGAACTAGACCTTGAAATATTTTGGATAAGGGTGTTGGTGGATGGAAGGCATACCATGTTGAGGCAATAGGACAAGCAAAGGGGATGGAGGCAGGAAAGTATGTGCTTGGTTTCAGGAAAAAGATTATCCAGATGGTCAGAGGAAGATGGCAGGAGAAGATGTGGAAGGTGCTTGTGCTGTTGCCAGCTTCCTATGGACATCCCCACCCTGATGGCCTGCAGATATCTAAGACTGCCGTCAAATCAAACATACTATCTGCCTTCAAACCTGCTGTCAGTAGCCCATAATTTGATGTGTGGCATCACCATTTTCCTTTACATCTATACCAGAAGCCTCTGAGTCATCCTAAATGCCTTGTTGTTCCTCAACTCTGTCCATCCCACCTGCAGGTCACCTCTCAAATTTGAACTTTCCTTTCTTTCCCCCTGGTCTTGGAGACAGCACTTCCTTGCTCTCATTCTTGTGCGCTCTCTCTCTCTCTCTCTCTCCCCCCTCAATTACTGCGTTAGCCTTCTCACTGGTCTCTCCATTTCCAGATGCTTCTTCCTTCATACCATCTTTCACACAACCACTAACTCCCTGTCGCCCTGAAAATGGATGTGAAATTCTACATGTGTTTTTTTTCTGGGGGACACTTGTAGCTTTCCTTAAAGCCTCAAAGACAGCGCCGTCCACAGAAAGCTAAGCGTGACTGCCCGTATCTTTGTTTCAAATGAAACAATTAATGCTCAGTTCATATAGTGCAGTTGACAGACTACTGAACAAGAAGTCGGGCGCCTGGGTGGCTTAGTCAGTTAAGTGTCCGACTCTTGACTCCGACTCAGGTCACGAGTTCAGGATCTCAGGGTCATGAGCTCGAGCCCTCCATCGGGCTCCGCACTGGGTGTAGAGCCTGCTTAGGATTCTCTCTCTCCCTCTCCCTCTGCCCCTGCCCATGCCTCTCTCTTCCTCTCTTAAAAAAAAAAGAAAGAAAAAGGCAAGAGACCTAGGTTCTAACTCTGGTGCTGCCACGAGCCCGCTATATTATTTGGGGGCAAAGTGTTACCTGCTGTGCACCTTTTCCTCATCTGTAAGATAGAGAACAGAACAATCTCTTCCAGTCTCAAAATAAGATTATTTTATTACTTACAAGTGGTTCCTTTAACATCAAATATTCCACAGTTTATTTCCTCTTGGGCTCTTCTCTATTCTGATTCCACCAGACAAACATTTACTGTCCTGTGCCTCACTGAGCTAAGTTCTGCTTTAAAGAATAAATAAAGCCCTGTTTCTTCCACTTCAGAGACTCACAGGCCAGCTGGGCGGACAGCTATGTAAATGAGAAATTACCATACAATGTCATAAAATGCAGAGCTGGGGAGCTCAAAGGAGGCCCTCTGGGGGAGGGGCATCTAAGTTTGCTTGGGAAAGTAGGGGAGGCCTCAAAGAGGAGACCCCAGCTGAGTCTTGAGGGATGAACAGAATTTTCTAAGCAGAGAAGGAGGGGGGATGACATTTTAGGCAAAGAAAACACCATCTGAAGGTAGAGGGAGGCAGTAATAGAGTCTCAAGTGGCAGAACAAGGATCGTTTGAATATGTGTCGGTTGAATGCTTGGGTTCTGGATGCACAGGAAGTAACAGGAGAGAAGGCTGGAGGATCGTGATCAGGTGCTCAGGGCCCTCACACGGATCGCCAAGGAGTTTTGACCTCATCCTGCAGACAGTGGGGACCCCTTGGATTGGTTTCAGTAGGGAAGTGACTGTCTGATTTCTCTTTTGGAAAACCCACGTTGGCGGTGGAAGGGAAGGTGCATTTGAAGGCCATGATACAAGTTTGGAAGTGAGAAAGGCCTGAATAAGCCAAGGGGGTGGAGGGTAGAGGGAAGATAATCTGTTCCCTTTAAACCTGTTACACCAAGAAGAGCCTAGTTAAAATGTCCAGCAGGTGCTGGAAATACGAGCCTGATGCTCGAGGAGAGATCTGGATTTAGGAGCATTAATAAGCAAGCACTGATGGAAGCCACGAGAGAGGATGACAGTACCTTGGGAGAGCCTGGAGGGAGAGGAGTCAAGGGGCCAAAGGCTGGGTCCGGGGAAATATCAGTGTTTGAAGTCAGGAGGAGAGACGGAGAGGATGGGAGAGACTCAGGACACCAAGAAGTGAAGGGAGGAGGAATGATGGGGATGAGAAAACTGTTCTTTTAAGAGGGTTCGAGAAGGAGGGGAGAGCAGGGCTGCAGCAAAGAGAGCCTGCAGAGTGGAGGGACCTATTTTACATTGTTCTGCCATCGAGGCAGGGATGAGCCAGGAGGCCCAAGTCAGATACAGGAGAGGTTGGGGAAAACGGATGGACGCGGGAGAGGATGGCACCTAAGGCAAACCTGCAGGAAGTAGTCCTTGGCAAGCGACGTGGGGCATTTATTCTGCCGAGGAAGAAGGAAGGGAATCAGGAAGAGTTTGATTTCATGGTTCTCATGTTAGAATCACCAGGGTGACTTAAAAAAAATGTCAATAGTTGGGTGCACCTCAGAAATTTCTGGTTTAATTACTCTGGGGTGGGTCCTGGGCATTGGTATGTTTCCAGAGCTTCCCAGGTGATTAAAATCTGCAGTTAAGGTTGAGAACCACTGGTTTAATTGTAGGTAACTTTTTAGATTGGTGATAATAGGATGGGATTTGAGGAAGCTCGCACTTGATAAAGGTCGGATGATAGGGGATGGTAAAGATTCGGGACAGGTGAGAACTAGAGAAACTAAAGCCAACTTAGTGGGTTATGTGCCGTCCCCGTAGAAATGAATGAGACTCAGTCCTTGTTCTCAAAGAGGCCAGGAGCATAGTGAAGAGGGAGACACTCCCAACAACCCTACAGTATCACAGAGCTCTTAACCAGTTAAGAGGTTTTGCTATTTTGTTCTCTTTATCACTAAAAGTGAAAAAAAAAAAAAATCCAGCTGTTTCACAGTATAGACTGGAACCGGAAATACTTTTGTAAGCATTGGGAGTTGCCTTTCTAGGAAAGTGGGTGCTGGTGAAAGAGCTCTCATTATCCTGGGAGATAGAACTGAGCCCAGTTTTTTTTTTTTTTTAAGATTTTGTTTATTCATGAGAGACATGGAGAGAGAGGGAGAGAAGCAGAGGCACAGGCAGAGGAAGAAGCAGGCTCCATGCAGGGAGCCCGACACGGGACTCGA
The DNA here is from genome assembly GCF_018345385.1 of Vulpes lagopus. Classification (NCBI taxonomy): domain Eukaryota; kingdom Metazoa; phylum Chordata; class Mammalia; order Carnivora; family Canidae; genus Vulpes; species Vulpes lagopus. Next base: position 27,395,075 of record NC_054834.1, read on the forward strand.
TCCCGGGACTCCAGGATCACTCCTTGGGCCAAAGACAGGTGCTAAACCACTGAGCCACCCAGGGATCCCCATGAGCCCAGTTTTATCAGCAGGGCTATAAGAAGATGGTGGTTCTGGCCGGGATGTGGGCACGACTGCGGTCACCCGGACCTGGGAGTTGGCTGAAATGGCACATCACTCACATTGAAAGACTGTCATGGCCATCCTGCCAGGCTGTGGAGCCTCTGTGTTTAAGCAAGGCACAAAGGCTACCCCTTCCTCAACAGCGGGGCTGGGAAAGGGGTACTACTTTTCACCACAGTGGAAGACCGAACGTTTGCCGGTGTGGTCTAGGCCTGACTTTGGAAACGGTGTCATCTGCACCGGAAGCAGGCCTTTCTCCTGGCTGGGATTTTCTTTTCTTTTCCTTTCTTTTCTCTTTTCTTTTCTTTTTTCTTTTCTTTTCTTTTCTTCTTTTCAGATTTTATTTATTCATGAGAGACACACATAGAGAGAAGCAGGCTCCATGCAGGGAGCCCGGTGCGGGACTCGATCCCGGGACCCCAGGATCACGCCCTGGGCCGAAGGCAGGCCCTTAACCGCTGAGCCCACCCAGGGATCCCCCTGGCTAGGATTTTCTTTAGTGAATGTCCATCTCCACTTTGTGAACCTTTTGCACCCTCTCTGGAGGTGTAACCTCCAGGGCCCCGGAGAGGCCTCTGGTCAGCTTGTTTCATTCCTACGCCTCGGGCCCATGAGGTGAGAGAAGCTGAAAGATCTTTTACTGAGGGCTCTGGCTTTTGGCTAGGAGCCCCTTCCTTGAGCAAGATTCTAGAAAACACTAGGAATCTTCTGAGGTACACAACAGAGAGGGGAAGTTTGGGAATTGACTGGGGCATCATGGGTATGGGGAGGCGGTGCCTTCTGTTACCTTATTAGTCCCATTTTACATAAACAGGAATTGAGCCGGAAGAAATGAAGAAACCTGCCCTTGTCCTCAAAGCTAAGAGCTGTGCTTCCAAAGTTCAGTCTGTTCCACTCTGCTGTCCTTCAGGCTCCTGACCTCCCTCTGTCGCTGTGGGTGGGGCCCCTTGGGAAAATCCCAGTTGGATGTCACCTCAGTGTCCTCTTCCCTCCTAAAGAATTAGGCTGGGTCCCTTGGGCCCTAGGATACATGGCCCTCCTCTTTGGATCGCTATTCCTTCCCTCTGTGAATGAAGGATGTGTGAGATCAACGTGGGTTTCCACTCTAGGGGTGAGCGTGGCAGGCGCCCAGAGAACTGCTGCGTGGGACGCACCGCCCCGGTTATACTTAGCGGTGGCCCTCTCCTCTGTGATCCAGGGCTGCTGTTGCCAGGGTGGCGCTGAAAGCCTCCCCGTGGAGAGGAGGAAGGAGACCTGCAGTTCATTTCGGCTCCATGCCTGAGATTTGCTAATCCTGAAGACTTATGTGTTGACGTCCTGATTTAGGCTTTGGCTTTAGGTGGGGCCAGTGTATAGAATTATCTGTAATTCCTGTGTGAGAAGCCCCGTTTCTTTTTTTCTTTTAATATTTTATTTATTTACTCAGGAGAGACACAGGGGGAGAGGCAGAGACCCAGGCAGAGGAGAAGCAGGCTCCCTGCAGGGACCCCATGCGGGACTTGATACCAGGCCCCCGGGTCATGCCCTGGGCCAAGGGCAGGCGCTCCACCGCTGAGCTGCCCAGGAGCCCCAGAAGCCCTGTTTCTGGTTCTTTGGGCCTTTTGGAGGTTTGTGAAGCAGGCTAGCGCTGTGACAACGTATCTCCCACTAGGCCTGCTGGATGTTCTGGGGGGCGAGGCAGCTAGTGAGGCCCCAACACCGTGTCAGTTATACCCTCGCTGCCTTGCAGGGCAGCGCGCTCTGGGCAGCGCTGGGAAGGCCTGAGCCCGCTCTATGCCCGCTGCCCCCCACCTCCTTGCCCCCTGTCCCTCACAGACGGCCCGGACCTGGGGAGCAGGTCCTGGGGGGCAGCCTGGCGCCTATTGAGCAAGTACCTAGACTCAGGCGGGACTCGGGTACCAGAAATAATGATTCTGCATATTGCAGGCAGTCTTGGGGCTGAGTCACTTGCTCACGCCTGGTGTGGGATAGGGGGTGGGGTGACGAGAGGCCAGGATTTGGGCCAAGGAGAAGGGAAGCGTTTCTAAACGTTTTCCATCTTTGAAGGGTAACAACGCAGATGAAGATGGCCCTGTCCTCACGGTTGGGTAGGTGAGAATGGGCCTCTGTGCAGCCTAAGCTTCAGTCTCAGCGAAAAACATTTCGCCAGGGAGGAGCAAAAATCCCAAAGAAGTGAGGAACCGAGGCTGGGAATCTCCTTCCCTTGGGACTTCTTAATCACAGGGTTGGGTGAGAAGGTACCGGGACTCAAAGCTGGAAGATGGGGAGATGGTGAGAGCACCTGCCTGGGACAGGTATGCAAAGGTGCTTTTGAAGTATTACTGTTCCAGGTAAGTGCAGGGTTGCAGCGCAATAACATGATAATATAATTACACTGGAAGCTTCCGCTCACTCCAAGGGGAATGGGGACTTCCCACAACCCAGGCTTTTGTGACCGGGGAGACTTACTGGGTTCAGAGCTATTGTCCTGCTCCAGGAGGCCCACCTGGCTCCCTGGATTGCTCCAAGGCAGAGCGGCCGGTTATGTGGGACACCCCGTGACCCCCGCAGCCCCTGTGTCGTGCCCCGGCTGCAGGCTGTCTGAGGCCCCTGGGCCCTGAGCCTGTGCCACTGGGGTCAGGGCCGCCAGGGCCTTCGGAGGTTTCCTGGAGCAGGGCCCGCTCCCCTCCGGCTCCCCTCCACCGCCCTCGCCCCCAGGGCCGGGATCCCTCTGTAATTAATGGCAGCGCGCAAACCCGAGGGGAGGCCAGAAGTGTTAATGAGCAGCGTCCCGGGCCGTCGCTCTCGCAGCCAGAGCGCCGAGTAATTAAATTATTTTTGGAAGCGGGGGTGGGGGGGCCGCGGCGGTGCGGGTGTCGGGGCAATCCCCGGATGCTCGGCCGCGGGGAGCGTCCCGCCGCTAATTAAAATCAGAAACGACTCTCCCTTCTCGCAGCCCTGGGCCGGGGGGCGCGGGGGGGCGCGATCTTCCCACGGCCCGGACCGCACTCTGGGCGGCCGGGGCTGCGGCCCGCGCGAACGCTCCCCTCCATCCCCGGGGGCCCGGGGGCCCGCGAGTCGTCGGCGGGTCGGGGAAAGGCGCCCCGGGATGGAGGGGTGCGCGGGGCCGGGGATGTTGGGGTGCGCGGGGCCGGGGTTGGAGGGGTGCCCGGGGCCGGGCCCTGGCAGGGGACGTTGGGGTGCGCGGGGCCGGGCCCTGGCAGGGGATAGAGGGGTGCGCGGGGCCGGGGATGTTGGGGTGCGCGGGGTCGAAGACGGAGGGGTGCGCGGGGCCGGGCCCTGGCCGGGGCCGGAGGGGTGCCCGGGGCCGGGGCCGGGGCCGGAGCGGCGCGCGGGGCGGCCGGCGGCCGGGGAGCGGCGGCTCCGGGAAGAGCCGGGCCGCAGACAATGGGCGCGGCGGCGGGAGGGGCGCGGCGGCGGGAACAGCCGGGAGGCGGCGCCCGGGAGCGCGCGCCCCCCGCCCCCGCCCCCGCGCCGCCCGCCCCCGCGCCCGCCCTCCCCGCCGGCCGCCGGCTCCGGTGCGCTCCCGGCCCCCGCGTCCGAGCTGCTGGGCCCCGCCATGGGAGCCTGAGCGCCGACCCCGGCCCCTGCCCCCGGGGCCCCGCGGGGACAGGCAGCGGCGTGGGACGCGGAGGGGGCGCCGGCCGAGCCCCGAGCCCCGAGCCCCGAGCCCCCGCCCGCGCTGCCCGCCGCGCCCCGGGCGCTGCCCATACAAAGGCGCCGGCCGAGCCCCGCACTGGGCGGCCGCGGTGAGTGGCGGGCCGCGGGGCGCCGGCAAAGTTTGCCGGAGAAAGAAAGGAGGACGGGGAACGGGAAAGGAGGGCGGCCGGGGGGCGGGGGCGGGGGCGGGCGCGGGCGGCGCGGGCGGGGCACCCCCACCCCCTTCCGGCCGGCCGAGCCCCCCAACTTCGCGGAGGGCCGGGGGCTCGAGGCGGGGGGCGGAGCCGGGGCCTGGAGAGCCGGGGACTTTCCTGGGCCCGGGGCCCCGGCGGGGGCCTGGTGATCCCGGGGGAGCCGGTGGAAGCCGGAGACGGGGAGTGCGGCGGAGGCGGGGGAGAGGCGGTGCGAGGATGGGAGGCTGCAGGTACTGGCCTGGGGGGCCGGCGCGGACACACCTTGGGGGGTGTGGGGACGGGGCAGGTGAGCATCCCAGGTGCAGGGTGGCGCTGGGGACCGGCCCGGGGGGTGTGTGTGCGGCCGGGCCGGGCGGGCGGGCGGGCAGGGTGCATGGGCCCCGGGGACCGGCGCCGCACCCGCTCCCCACTCACGCTTGCCCATTGTGGGGGGGCTGGGGGGCTGCATTAGGGAGCTTTAAAGCATTGGTGGAGGATCAGTGTGCGTGATTCTTTTGTTTTTGTGTGTGTGTGTGTGTGTGTGTGTGTGCAGGCGGCGTGATGTGTGCTACGTGTTCCTGCAGGTGGGCCCCTGGCTTCAGAGGTGTAGGGGTTTTTCTGTGGCTGTGTGTGCACCCAGGGAGCTGGCCGTGTATCCCCCGTGTTTGGATGTGCATTTATGTGTGTACTCAGGGGAAGGGGTGTGTGCGTGTGTGTGTGAACTGCAGAGGGGCTTCTGGGAAGGAAGGGTGTAGGTAGCAGGAAGGTGGGTGTATAGGGGCAGAACAGGGCATACCTGGATAGGTGTGTGTGCACCTGTGTGGAAAGGGGGAGAGCGAATCTGTTCTCTTGTGTGTGATCTGCGATGGTGAGGAAGTACAGCGTGTGTACCTTCCTTTAGGTGGCGTGTGCATCCGCCTGTGTGCTGGGGGTGTTACCTTTTGCCTCTGCAGACAGATTTTCCTGGTAGAAAGCCCAAAGGGACAGCCGTCTGGGTGATTCCAAAGCTTCTTGGGTGGCTCTGTCTGGGTTCAAGGGTAGTGCTTTAGGTATCCGAGACCAACCAGCGGGAGGGAGTGGGTCATCTCAAGAGGTGCCTGTTTGGGTGCATGGGGTGGGTTTTTCTAGAAAAGGATGGATGTTGTGGGGAACGGGGGTTCTGGCTATAGTCCTAGAGGAATCGGGCCACTAGAAGAGTCAGGGAGAGAAAGGAGACGGTCCTCCCGCACTATCAGAGATTGGGTTCCAGTGCATGGAGAGGCCGCATCCTAGGCTTGGCAGCCCAGGCCCAGGCCCCGGTTCTCTTGAAAAGCGCCTTGGAGTCTTGGACTTCGGAGCCCACTAACTGCCCTGCCTCCAGGTCTCTATAGTTCCTGACGTCAGGAGTTTGGGGACAGGGTGGAGGCAAGGGGAGGCAGCTGGCTGAGGGGATGAGACTGGGTGTGGACGTGTGTCCAGGGGTTGAGAACCCGCGTGGGGTGCCTGGGGAGGCGGGGGGGGGCCAGGAGCGTCTGCAGGTGTGTGTATGCGACGGGCAGACCCCGTAGTTCCCCTTTTCCCTGGTGAACAGCGTGGCTGGGGTGGGGCTGCGGTCTGGGGCCAGGTCTGAGGGTGAGGCACAGGAGCTGAGCCAGTGAGGGGGCGAGTGAACGTCCGTGTGTTGGGGACAGGGTGGGCACCCCTTGTGGGCCATCCTCACTGTCCTGAGAGCTTGGAGGGAGGTGGATGTGTCCCTGGCCCCTTTGCTTCTCCTCTCTCTTGTCCTTTCTCTTTTGGGGTGAAGGGAAGGGGCTGACCCTCTTGTTTAGGATGCACGCTTTGTTCTCCTGTCTCCCTCCCAGACACTTGGCTGTTGCCGCCAGGAGGGGGGGCGAGCCGCCTACTTTTAGGGGCTGAGGTGGTGACCAGTTTGTCAGGGTCTCTGAGTACTTGGAAGTGGAATATCTGAGTCCCTAAAGGGCATGTGTAATTGGAATGCTTCCTCTTTAGTCCCAAGGGCTCCCTCGCTTTCCTAAGACTCGGGGTCGGGGGTAAGGGTAGTGGGTGTTAGAACCTGTTGGGACCAGGGCCGGGGGCCGAGCAGGAAGGACCAGATGGAGGATCCTTCAAGCTGGACACCTGTCTGATGGGTAGGGCTCCTAGGGTGAGCGAGGCACCTGAGTGTAGGGTGCGGGGTTCTGGCTCCCGGGCACGCTGCTCTACTGTCTGGCGGGGCGTTATCCAAGGAGGAGCCGTGGTGGTTGGAGGTGGGAGGTGCCGTCTATGGAAGCACTTCTGGTCTGGAGCCCGGGGCCACATGCCCCCCCCCCCCCCGCCCCATTGTCTTGCTTCGGCCTGGTCATCCCTGTGATGCTCCCAAGGCAGGCCTCTCCGCTGTGCCCCCTCTGCGCCTTCTGCTCCTTCCGAGTCTGACGAACAGCCCCCTTTCCTGGACCTAGAGCAGGACAGACTTTTATCTCTTCATCAGCCTTCCAAGAGGCGCTTCCGGTTCCAGGGAGGCGTGGACTTGGCTAACAGAAGCTTTGGGGGGGCCGAGGGCCGAGCTCGGGCTGCTCCTCATCCCCTCTGAGTCTTAGGGACCCCAGGCTGCTCCTGACCGCACTGCTTGGAACTAGTGCTTCATGGTGGCCGTGACCCGGGGCAAGTTCTTCCCCCGCCAGGCTCTGGCCCGTCGTGGTCTGGAGGTCCTCCCGCCGCAGGTGGGGCGATCCTTGAGGAACCCCGGGCCCGTGGCCACCGCCTTGGTTTCAGCTCGCTCCTGCCTCTGCTCCTGCCTCTGCTCCTGCCTCTCGTTTCGCCACTTCCTGCTCCTGAGACCTGGGCCGGGAGAGGGGACTTTTTGAAGCCTGACCTGTGAAGTGGAGCTAATAACGCGGCCCACGTCGCTGGTTTACGGGCTGAGTGGGGGCGTGGGGAGCTGGCGCCCAGGAGCCTGGGAGCCGTGAGCCCCGGGGGTGGGTGCTCCCCGGCTGAGAGAACGAGCCCCGGGGGGGTGGGGGTGCTCCCTGGATGGGAGGCCTTCCTGGATGGGGGGGCGGGGGGGGGAACGGCCCGGTGCTCTTGTGCTCCTCCGGGGGACCCTGCCTGGCGCGGGGGCGGGAGGGCCGGGCCCTCCCAGGGGCAACGTGCGCCAACACGCCCTTGGAGCCCGTGAGTGCCGTCCGGAGGTGTGTGCAGGAGGCCAGGACGGGGCAGATGGGGCGAGGTGGGGGGCGGGGAGCGGACGGTCCCTAGCCGGCTGTGTGTGCAAATGGACAGACGTGAAAGCCCCAGAAGGTAGAAGGAACCACTGGAAAGTGAGTGTTGGCGCTTCCAGCGGCCGTGCTGTGCCGCCAGGGCCCCTGTCTGGCGTCCCCCCCCCCCCCACCCACCAGAGCAGAGCCCAGCCTACGAGCTCTTGTCCCCAAGCGCCCCCTGCACCTGGCCGGCACCCGTCTTCATTCCACCGCCGTGGATTTACCTTTTGTGGACGTTTCACGTAAACGGACCGATGACATGTGGTCTTTGCCGTGTGTCCTGCCTTCACTGAGCAGGCGCCACCCTAGCAAGGCTCCCCCACGCCGGAGCTGGCGTCACAGCCTCCCTCGTTTTCCTGGCTGAATCGTATTCCACGTGTGCATGGCCCCTAGTGGGATCTGAAGGAGGAGCTAGGCAGACGGGGCACGGTGGGGTGGGGTGCTGAGGAGGGCCCTGCGGGTACAGGCTGAGCGCACCGGGAGCATCGGGGGTGTCGGCGGGCTGCACACAGCACGGTACTGTCGGGTCTTGCAGGATCGGCACGTTGGGGGGGGCATTTGGCCTCAGTTTCCCTACGTGTGAAAGGAAGTCCCATCGTGGGGTTGGTGGGGATGGAGGTAAAAGGGAAGGAGGGGCTGTGACACTATTGCCTCTTCTCCGGGTCTGGGGGGAGGATGGGGCCTTATTGGACTTGCTCCTTCTGCATCTTTTCTGGGTGGGGCCCTCCCGGCTGCATCTACCCTCTGGGTACCGGTCTTAGGGTTTTACAGGGCATCGGGTTCCCCCTTGTCGGAAATTTCTTCGCTCGCCCTCTGAGGGTGGGTAACCTTGTTCAGCAGAGGCGAGGGAAAAGCCTGAGAGTGAGGCCTCCTCCAGCCCCACCCCAGCAGCCTTCCCTGCTGTATCTCTCTCCTGGTGATGGGACCAGGGCAGCCGTCCTGGGACCTGGGGGAAATGAGGTGGGTCAGCGAGGCTCTTCCGGTCCCTCCCTCCGCACGGAGCAGCAGGCTGAGGCCTTGCCTGGTGGGGCCCTTTGGAAATGAGGTGTTGCTGTGCTTGTCTGATGCCCCTGGCGAGGCTGGTAATTACAGACATGACAGCTGAGAACGGGTTTGGGAGAGCAGCCTCGGAATTGGCCTGGTGATCGGGGTGGGGCAGTGAGGGGCGAGCGGGGGAGAGCTGGGGGCTGGGCTGGACGGCGCACTTGGGGTCCCCTCTCCCTGCCACTGTGCGCGCGCGTGGCTGGGCTTAGCACCTGCGGGAGAGCGGGGGGCCTGGAGCCCAGGCCCTGCCTCCTTTAGCATGGAACGAGGGGGGATGGGATCTGGGGCCAGCCTCCGCCCCCCAGCCCCCCAAGGAGGCAGAGGATGGGAAGGGGGTTCTGGGGGTGGAAGTCAGGGGGGGTTCGTCCTCTGGGGGCCTGCGGCCAGCGATTCCGTCCTAGTCTGGGTGCGTCTTCTCACCTGAGGTTATGAGACAGGTGGGAGGCTCGGAGCGCGACGTCCAAAGGACAGACGGGTGGGAACCAATGCTTTGTGGCTGTCTGTGACATGCCCGATTCCGTGATGCTCTGTATACGCTATTTTGCTGACAACGCCTGACCTCCTGGAGTCGGCACTGTTACCCCACTGTCCAGGCAGGGAAACTGAGGTCAGAGGTGGTTAGCAGCTCCCCTGAGATGGCGCGGCTCGTGGGAGGCTGTGCCCCCCCCCCCCCCCACAGCACCGCGCTTCCATAGTGATGCTCCTCCTTCCGTGGGATCTGACTGCTCGTTTTTGCCTCTACTCTTGGACCTGAACCATTCGGCCTGTCTCCTGAAGGCAGGCCCGGGCTTCACGTCCGCCTGCGAGGGCGCGGTCGGGTGGGGGCTCCCAGAGGGATGGGGTTCCCCGAGTGGAGCCTGGGGCAGGAGCCTCTCCAGGGGCCCCTCCTGTCTGTGGGCCACTTCACATGGGGTGGGGGGGCTCTGGTCACTCCAGCCCATGGGGTCTTGTTTGCGATGCCGAGGGGCCTGGCCCTCATGGTCTGGACTGTTTCCCAGCAACCCCCAAAACATCCCTGGGACCCCCACTTTCACCAGAGAGCTCCTGCTCCCCTGACCCCGCCAGAGGAGAGAGCGGGCGTCTGTGTGGGAGTCTGGGGAGGGGCCCCTGGCTTTTTAGGGTACGTGGGGGTTGGACGGGAACAGGTGCTGAGTCCAAGGTGTGAACGCAGTAACTTAAAAAACAACCAAGTGTGAACAGAGACACTTGTTTTGTCACTCGTTTTACTGCAGGAGTGGGGGTGGCAGGTAGAAGGGCTGGGGGGCGTGGGGGACGCCTTGGGTGGGGACGCAGGACGCTGGAGGCCGATCATATGTGGGCCTTTTGGGTGGCCTGGTTTTCCTGTACCAGAGTCACTTGCCTGACGGGGGGGCCCTGGGCTGACGCGTGAGGCGGAGGTTTTCAGCCTGGGGAGACCCCGACCTGCCGCCTGCACCCACGGTCACCGTGTCACACCTGGGGCCCCCCACCCTGCACCTCCCAGCCACCTTTCCCCTAGGAGCCAGTCTTCCCAGCCAGCAGCCCACCCGCCCGCTCCCTCGACACGTGTGAGCCCAAGGTTGGCCGAGTCCCTTCCCCGTGTGGGTGCCCAGGGCTCCTGCGCCGAGGCCCAGGCCAGGTGAGCAGGCTGGGTGGGTCACTCGGGGTCAGGGGCCCGACCGGGGACGGTGGGTGCACACGGAGAGGCGCTGGTGTTCCTCAAGGGTGGGAGCATGGTGCGCAGGATTGACCTGGGGGCGGACGCAGCCTGCTCCCCTCCCGTTGTTCACCTTGTGTCCCTGAGGACAACTCCAGTGCCTGCTTTCCTCTTGGCTCCTCCACGGCTCACCTGGTGGGCAGGTAGGGGCCAGCCCTTCGCCCCAGCCGAAGGAGGAAGAAGTTCCCACCCTGGTGGGTGGGACTGTGGGGCATCGAGGCCTCCCTGTTACCTTCTCAGCGGCCTAGTCGGGTCTCCCCTCAGGCCCCCACCTGGGACACATGCCAGAGAGATTACTCAGCCCCGCTGCTCTATCCCCTCCCCCTGCCCAGTGCTCCCTTCTGGACTGGCTGTGACGGGTCTGGGGGAGGCGAGGGCACAAGGCCTGTGGTGCGGGCACCTGTGCGCGCTGCTGGGGGGGTGTCGGGGGACGGAGACCTCCTGGGAGCTGGCGTGGAAGTGGGGGGTGCCAGGGAGAAACAGAGCAGGTCTCCACAGAACCTGCCTGGCCGGGGCGGGTGGAGCTGGGTGGGGCAGGCGGGAGCCATTCCAGGTTTCAGGGGGGTAGGAGTGTGGGTGTACTTGTGTCTGGGCATCAGGGGGCACCCACATCACCCCTGCTTTAGACAGACGAGAGGTGAGGAAGCAGAGGAGGAGGAGGGCTTGGCTCTGGCTCCCCCAGCCCCTCCCTAGGGCCAGCGCGAGCTCAGGTATCCTGGCCGGGAGCCCGGAGTGCAGGCTCGCTCTCCCCAGGATGCTCCTTGTACTGGGGTCTGGCGGGGAGTAGCTGCTCTGGAAGTGTGGTCCCCGGGGTGACCCAGCACAGCCGTCCCCTGCTTCCCAGCCCAGCGAGGACAAGGAGCCTGGCCCTGCCCCGGGGCTCGAAGGATGGTGAGCTCATGTCTGGGCGGTCCTGGGAGAGTGCCTGGGCAGTGGGGTGGGGGCTCCTGGGCTCCCGGTCGGGCCCCCAGCAATCCAGCTGCTAGCTCTGGTCTCCCCCAGGGGCACTGGGACCTTGGGCAGGGGATGGGAATGAGGGTGGGGAGCCACTGTCCGTGGCTTCATTGGTCTAGGGTCCCGCCTGCCCTGTGCCGCCTGCCCTGTGCCGTCCTCCTCTTGTGATGAGGGAACCGTGGCTGGTCCATGGCCTGAGGCTGGGTGGGGCCACGGGGGGGAGGGGGGAGAAGGGAGGGATGAGGGAGGGGTGAGGGAGCGCCATGCTCCAGAGGAGTGGGGCTGAAACCCCCCTCGCCCCGCCGCTGCCGAGAAGAGGGGCTGGGGTCCCCATGGTCTCCCTGACCCGGCCTTGGCGTGTCCTCGAGGCACCTGATTTGGCTCTTGAGAGGGCACACCTCACGGCCGAAGCGTCAGCGAGTCTCTCAGTGGTGGCCTACCGGGGGGCCTCACCTGGGGCCGCGCGTCCTCCACTGGGCTGCGTGTCCAGCTTTAGTGCTGGGACCTGCCAAGCACTGGGTGGGTGAGCGCGCCATCTCCCTGGGGCGCCGGAGAGAAGGGGCAGCTCGGGGCACCCGTGGGCGCCACCCCGTCCCCATGTCTGCCTCTGCTCCCACCCTGGGCACCTCTGGCCGCCACCCGCGGCTGTTGGGGCCCAGGCCGAGCACCCAGGTGGAGCTGGCAGGTGGGGGAGAACCGGTGGCCTGCAGGATGGTTGTGACTTGGCGTCTGCCCGACGTCTGCCCGAGCTCTGCCTTTCTGGATGAACCTGTGGTTCTTTGGATCTGGGCCGGGAGGTGGGAGTCGTGTACCAGCGAGGGTGCTGGGTGACCCTTGGGGACCGCGGGGCAGGGGGCCCCTGCCTGTGGGTGGAAGCGGGGAAGGGGAAGGCAGGCTCGGTCTGACCCAGGCCCTTGTGAAGGAACCACAGGTCTGGGGGGCCCGTGTCCCGCGTCGTCCGCAGGAGGGGCCCAAAGAGGAGACCGTGCCCTTCCTGTGTCCCGGTGGGACCGGCCTTCCCCGTCTGCGGCCGAGAAGAGGAAGGGCTGATCGTTTAAGGAGTGGGCGGCTTGGGAGCCCTGGCAGGCCAGACGGCCCCTCGTCCCGTCCCAGCCTCTTCTCCCGCGTGGAGGATCCCACCCCGGTGCCTTGGCCAGCGCGGGCATGACAGGTGCCCCTTCTAGATGCATGTTTGTGCCCTGTGTCCTCCGCTCCTTTGCTTTACTGGCTGAGGCCCTTGGCTCCCGGGGCGCCTCCCCGCAGCCCCGCCTCCGTTCCCCACGCCAGGCTCGGGCACTGGGCCTGGGTGGCGGGGTGGCCCGGGTCCAGGGAGCAGGGAAGGAGGTGGTGATCAGAGGCACCTGCCGCCTGGCCGCCAGTTCTCAGCACCTGCCCCTCGGGGTCCCTGCGTCGATCCCCCTGAGCTGCTCCTCCTGGTGGACGGAGGGGAAGGCCTGGCCTCAGCCGGCACTTTGGCCAACGCCAGCCTCCCCCTCTGTAACCCCCCACCCCCAAGGCCTTGTTCCCTCTGCCTGTTGCCAGGTTCTGAGTGTATTTTTTCCAGAGGCCTCCGATTGTTTCCTGAAGAAACCTGATCCCAGGGCTCAGACAAAAGCTGGGGCTGCCGGAGGAGAAACCCCATTCTCTCCCCCTCTGTCCCTAACCCCCCCACCTTCACAACCTCCCTCGCTTTGGATGCTGGGTATGGGTTCCAGGACCCGGCTGCCATCACCTAGGCAACAGGGGGCTTTGGTTGCCATGGCGATCAATGTGGGAGAAGCTGGGCAGCCGGGACAAAAGCCCCCACGTCCCCCCACCCCTCCCCCAGCCCCCTTGGGATGGTACTGAGACACATTCCATTAATTTTATTTCTGAAAGGCCTTTGGGGGGAGAAGGGTCTTGTTTTTGTGACAGGCTCTCTTGGCTCCGTCTCTCCTCTCTGGCCTCCTTTTAACCCCAGATAATCCATGGTTGGTTTGAGCAGGGCCCCGAGCGAGTGTGTCTGTGTGTCTTGGGGGTGGGGGCAAGGTGAACGCCGCGGGGCGCGGTCCCTTCCCCAGCTGCCCCCCCGCGGTCCACCCCGGTCGTGCTGCCCTCCGACATTTCCACTTGTTGGTCTCCTCTCCCCGCCCCCAGCCTCTTCCCTGGGAACCTGCCCACCGGGGAGACCCTCCAGACCCCTGATTCCCGAGCCCATGGATGGAACGAGGGGAGCTCCTGCCCTGTCCTCACTCACCCCTGCCCCCCCCCCCCCCCCCGCCTCTCCAGACTCGGGTCAGTTTCCTGGGTGCTTGCGGGGACCGTGGGCAAGGGGCTCAGGAATTGGCTTCGTCTGGGCCCCTCTGGTCGGGGAAGGAGGCCCTGGTGCTTCTGGGCTCCCTGAGGTGGGTGGAGGGGCGGGCGAGGCAGGGGAGCAGGGTGGGTGCTGGGTCCTCGTACGCGGCCGGGAGGAAGGCAGGGGCTCCAGGCTGAGCAGCTCGGAACAAAGGGTTAGGAGGGCTGCTACCCGGGTCTGGTTTGACATTTATCCGTAGGGGAGACGCAGTGGCACTGGCTTCCCTCCTGGGCGCATCTGCAGTGGGTCTGGTCGGGCCGCATGTGTGCGAGCACGTGGGTACGCGTGTGACTTCTGTATTTAGTAGTACAAACAGCAGCATTTATTCACCCCACATCTTTCTTAAGTCTCAGAGGAAGTGTCTGGGGATCGGAGTGTGGGCGACCCTGCAGCCAGAGCATATTAATTCCTTAACTGATTACTAGCTGAGAAGTTTATAAAAGCACTTCTTTCACCTCCAGGACCCCCACGTCACCCCAGCCAAGTGCGTATCATTATTTTCCTGTTGTACTGACGAGCCTACCAGGCTACAAAGCACAGAAAAGTCAAGTAACTTTCCTGTGGTCATCTAGCTGGTTGGGGGGAGAGTCAGGTCTCGAATGCAGGGCCCGGGCCCCTTGGGCTGTTGGCTCAGGGAGGCGGGAGTGAGAAGGGGTGAGGCTGAGGGGATGGGGAGCTGTCCAGACGAGGGCGAGGGAAGGTCTGTTCCCCTCTACTCGCCCCTCCCTCTGTGAGAATAACCCACTTACTCTCTTGACCCCTCCCAGTGGGATTCAGGTTTGGGGATGAGAATAGGCTGTGGCAAGGCCAGGCCGGTGCCCACAAGGCAGTGCCCACGAGGTGGTGCCCACGAGGTGCGGGAACCATACTGACATCTAGGCCAGTGGGAAGGGTTCTCAGGAGCCAGGGCAGAGGAGCCCGCGTGTCTCTGTGGACGAGGTGCTGAGTAAGGCCCTGTGCGTGGCAATGGTTCTTAGGGTGGGGTGGCTTGAGGTTTCAGGTGTGTGTCCATAAGTGTGCGTGTGTCACACACATGCCTTGACGAGATGTGGGGCTGTTGAGAGACCTGGCCTGGCCCCGGGGGGCGGGGGCCTCCGGGTGGCTGCTGCGGGCACGAGGAGACGGATCTCGTCCCCCTGCAGTGGGGGCGGCTTCCCCGAGAGTCAGAGGGGCGAGTGCAGTCGCCAGGTCGCCAGTGAGTCGTGGGGTCCTCGCCCCCGGGAGGGCAGTGGGGACACAAACACCCTCACGCTTCCTGCCCTCCACTTGCTGAGGACTTGCTTTAGTTGGAGAACAGCTAACAACCACGCGGAAGCAAACCCATTTCAGTTCTTAACCTGATTGACATTTTGGCAGCATGTGACCGGCCAGTTTTGTTCGGGCCTCAAACGCTCTTGTGTTCGAGTCGTGCTGTAGTGGGCTGCCGCCGCCGAGCCCCCCTCGGGGCCTTCCTCCTGCCCTGGTCTCACCCTGCCGGCCCTTTGCCTGCTCCGACAGGCTGGGATGCCCCGGAACCCCGTACCCGTCCCTCTTGCTGGGCGATCGCACCCCTTCCCGTGACCCAACGCTTCCACCTCCCACTGCTCCAAGTGTGGATCCCCTGATCCACACGGCCTCCCCGACTGCCTGTCCACGGCCGTGGCCTTGGCCCGCTGGACATGGAGCCCACTGCCCTCCTCCCGCCTGTGCCCCCTCCCCGCTCCCCCTGCCCCGGTGGTAGCACTGCCACTACTCTCATGCTGGGACCGCCGCCCTCCCGTCAGCCCGGCCTCGAGGGCCCCGTCCATCCTAGTGCCGCATCCCGCACTGGGCTGTTGGTCTGTCCGCCGGGCCGGCTCGCCCCCCACGTCTGCCCCAGCCCCTGCCCCAGCCCCTGCCCACGCAGCTGGATCCCTCACGGCGCCCCATCCCGGCTCCATCTCCCCGTCCTGCTCCTCCGCTCCAGCCCCACTGGTCCTTCCTGCCTCATCCACGTCCCTGCTGCCCTTGGGCTTCCTGGCCCCCCCCCCCCAGCCTGCCTGGCTCCTTGCTGCTCCCTCTGGAGGTCCGGGCATCATTTCTTGGAGGGACTTTGCAGAACCCCCAGAGCCGCCTCTCCCGCCCCCGCCCTAGGCCTGCCACCCCCCCCCCCCCCGAGTTATTCATACCCCAGTTTGGGTGGGGTATGCCTCCACCCTGCCAGCCTGGCGATGCAGGGCCGGGCTCCCCAGCAGCCTCCCCTGATGGCAAGCCCACGGCCAGCAGGTGAGGCTGGGAAATGCGCATGTGCGTGGCCAAGGTGTGCAGGGCGAGGTGGGGCAAGGGAACAGTGCCTCGGCGGTAGGGGCTGGGGACACCCAGGGGTGCAGGCCCTGGGTGGGGGCACCCAGGGGTGCCGAGGGGTGAGGGCCGGGCAGGCAGGTACTACGGGCCCATTTGTATCTGCAGAGGATAAAGACGCTGCCCCAAGCACAGCTCTAGCCAGGAAGACTCCCGGCCTCGTCATTCCAGGGCTTCAGGCTTGGGGAGGGTGGCTTCTGCTGCTTTGTCCTTCTCACCACCCCCCCAGCCACCGTTTCCGTCCCTCACCCTGTCCCCTCGTCTGCCTGTGCACACGCACACGCGCACACATGCATGCATGCACACACGCGCACACGCACACACGCACACACATGCATGCACACGGATATGCACACGCACGCACATGCACCCCTCTGGGCCTCAAGGCGAGCAGCCTGCCTGACCTGGCTTGTCGCTGATGTAGGAGCCGCCTCCAGTGGGCTTTTTCCGAGCTGGGAGCGCGGATGGGGTCCAGGGGAAGGAGAGGCGGCCCGGAGGCCACCGTGCTCTGTCCCGCGGGGTCCCGGTAGCCCTGGCCCGTCAGCCCGGACGGAGCCCGCCATCCGTGAGCCACAGTACCCCCGGCTGAGAATCAAGGAAGCAGCCAGGTTCTCCGCCCTAGGGGTCCAGGGCTGGGTCATCCCTCGTGGCCGTCGCCGGCCCGGCCGCCCTCCCCGCATCCCCTGGCCCAGCCCGGGCGGCCCTGGCCTCTGCCCTGACCCCACAGGGGCGCCAGCCCCTCCTAACCAGCTGCGTCCTCTTCTCAGGAGTACTGCTTGATTTTCTCTGAGACGAGCCCACCCGTCCAGCAAGATAGAGTCCCTCAGGGTGACGGTTGATTTCCTGAAGGTGCCCCTTGGCCTGAAGAAGCCGGTGCTGAAGGAGGTGGCTGTGGGGCCCCCCAGAAGGCCCCAGCCCGTGGCCCTGGAGCGCTACAAGGCGCGGCGTTCGGACGCCATGGACACCGAGTCCCAGTACTCGGGCTACTCCTACAAGTCGGGCCACTCCCGCAGCTCCCGCAAGCACAGGTGGGCAGGCGTGGGGCCGAGCTGGGTGCTGGAGGGGGTGCTGGGTGCTGGAGGGGTGGGCACGCGCACGGGCTGCTGCTAAGACCCGGGTCCCCCTCTGATCGTCCGTGCCTTTTTCCCCGGCCGCCTGCTGCAGGGACCGCCGAGACCGGCACCGCTCCAAGAGCCGAGACGGGAGCCGCGGCGACAAGTCGGTGACGATCCAGGCTCCAGGGGAGCCCCTGCTGGACAATGAGTCCACGCGGGGGGATGAGCGGGTGAGCATCAGGGGCCGGGGTCCAGGCCAGGTGTTCTCAGGCTGCTCCATGAGACTGGATCCAGGCCCACCAGGTGGGGGAGGGCCAGGAACCCTGGTCTCTTCGGATGGAGGCCCTACCAGGGAGGGCATCCCATGTCACACTTCCTCCTGCGTGGTGTCCCAAGGTAGGAGCTCTTTGGGTAGACTTCAGGGAGTTTAGGTAGAGATCCCTTTCTCAGAGAGGTAAGGTGACCTGGGCTGAGGCCAGCGGGTTGGGTGGGCTGGAACCAGGAGCAAGGAGCAGGAGGGTGCATTGTGGGGGTGGTCTGGGGGTGGGGGCAGCCCGGGGGTTCCCTTGAGCCCCAAACCCTGAGGCATGGGCGCTGCCCCGCGGCCTCTGGTGTCACATCGCCTGGGTCTGGAGGGAAGCAGGCGTGGGCGGAGTCAGTGGAAGAGGGGGAGGGGAGAGGAAGGAAGGAGGAGCAAGGAGGGCGCCCCAGCCGGCTGCCCAGGCCCTAACCCCTGTGGCCCACCGCTGTGGCCCCGGTGCTCACCTGGGAGAGAGGCCCGTAGGCCGAACACAGACTAGGGCAGAGGCAGGATTGGAGGTGACTCGCCTCTCCTTCCGGTCTTGGGAGCATCGCGGGCTGGAGATTCCCAGCTCCTCTTCCCTCCCAGGAAATCTGTCACTGATGTTGTGACTCCCTGGGTGTTGGGAGTAGATGGGTACCTCGGGGGTATACTCTTCCCTCTCTCCCAGTCCTGTCTTCTCCCTGAGACCGGGCCTCCTGGGTTCTTCAAGGGCCCCTGGGACCGGTCAGCTCCCCAGCTGTGGCAGAGGAGGCCACAAACCTTGATCCTTGGAGAGGGTGGGCAGCGTGTCTGGGGGTCAGCCCAGGGTGACAAGCGGACCCGGGTCCTGGAGCTGAAAGTGGTCAGCGCACCCTCTTCCTATCATCACATCAGACTCTTCTCCTGTCCTCAGGAAGGAGATTCCTCAGGGCCCTCATTACTGACCCTGCCGGCACTCCCCATTCTGGTCTTAGTCCGGTGGCTCTGTGTCGCCGGGCTGTCTGGGAGCGGAGGGCATGGGCACTGATGGCCGCTGGTGGTCGTGGGCCTCCTCTGCGGGATGGTATCTGGCTCCTGCAGAGATTGTTGGAGTGGAGCAGACACAGGAGGACACTCGGGGACCTCAGCCTGTCTACACCCTCACTGCCAGGAACAGGCAGCCCCATAGAGCTGGCAGGGAGGCACCGAGACCCAGAGTGATGCTCAGTGTGTCCATCTCCCAGGCCCTACACTGACCGTTGCCTTCCCCTTCCTGGCTGGGGTTCTCTTCCCTCTGCCACGCTGCTTTTTGTCAGGTCACTCCCTTAATCAGACACCGTGAGTGGCTCTGGACTTCTGGAGAGTAGGTGCTTCTGGCCTAGTCTGGTTTGCACGTGGCCTGCCAGGACTGTGCCTGCCTGTGCCTGGCTCTGCCCCCGGTGCCTCCGCTCATGTGGCTGGCGTCTTCATGTTTGGGTGATGCGTGGGGGTCTTGACAAAGTGCAGAATCTGGTTCAGCCCGCGTGGGGTGGGGTCTGAGACTCTGCATTTCTAACGAGCTCCCAGGAGGTGTCCACACTGCTGGTCTGCGGATCCCATTGTGAATAAACAGGCCTTAGGGATTGTTAAGTGAGTTCAGTGATTCTCAATTTTGGATGAGCATTAAAATCTTCTGGTTTTTATTATTTATTTATTTTTAAAGATTCTTTATTTGAGAGACAGAGAGCGAGCGTGCACGCATGAGCCAGGGGAGTGGCAGAGGGAGAGGGGGAAGGCGACTCTCCCTGAGCAGGGGACCCTGCCCGATGCCAGGACCCTGGGATCATGACCTGAGCTGAAGTCAGAGGCTTAACTGATTGAGCCACTCAGGCGCCCCCAAATCATGTTGTTTTTTTTTTTTTTTTAAAAAAAGGTTGTCCTCTTTGGTGAGATCTGGGCATTGGTGCTCTTTCCTGAGCTTGCTCATGTGCGTGGTGAGGGTCCAGGTCTCAGGTGCTCCAGCCCTGCAGGGGCCAAGCCTGGGCACCCGGTGGAGCTCCGCAAATATTTTGGTGTTTGCGTATTGGCTGATGGCCCTCTCTCCTCTCTCCTGCTCTGCTGTCTGCCCCGCTCCCGTGGCCCCGCCCTCCCGTGGCCCCGCCCTCCCCGACACCGCCCTCTGGCCACGCCCTCTCGTGGCCACGCCCTCTCGTGGCCACGCCCTCTCGTGGCCACGCCCTCCCGTGACCATGCCCTCTGGCCTGCCCTCCCTGCCCTCGACCCGGCCCCGTCCCTCCACCTTGCCCCGCCCTCCACGCCCCGCCCCCTCTCTCATGTCCCGCCCTTCCCCCCCTCGCCCCTGCCCCTCCCTTCTGTCCCTCCCTTTCTGCTCCTCCCTCTCCTTTCCCCTCCTCCCCCTCCCTCTCTCCTCCCCCCTCCCTCTCCTCCCCCATCCCTCTCCTCCGCCTCCTCGCTGCTTCGCCCCGCCCCGCCCCGCCCCTGCTGTAGGATGACAACTGGGGGGAGACCACCACAGTCGTCACGGGCACCTCAGAGCACAGCATCTCCCACGATGACCTCACGCGCATCGCCAAGGACATGGAGGACAGCGTCCCCCTGGACTGCTCCCGGCACCTGGGGGTGGCGGCGGGGGCCACGCTGGCGCTGCTGTCCTTCCTGACGCCGCTGGCCTTCCTGCTGCTGCCCCCGCTGCTGTGGCGGGACGAGCTGGAGCCGTGCGGCACAGCCTGCGAGGGCCTCTTCATCTCCGTGGCCTTCAAGCTGCTCATCCTGCTGCTGGGCAGCTGGGCGCTGTTCTTCCGGCGGCCCAAGGCCTCGCTGCCCCGCGTGTTCGTGCTACGCGCCCTGCTCATGGTGCTCGTCTTCCTGCTCGTCGTCTCCTACTGGCTCTTCTACGGGGTCCGCATCCTGGACGCCCGCGAGCGCAGCTACCAGGGCGTCGTGCAGTTCGCTGTGTCGCTGGTGGACGCGCTGCTCTTCGTGCACTACCTGGCGGTCGTGCTGCTGGAGCTACGGCAGCTGCAGCCTCAGTTCACGCTCAAAGTGGTGCGCTCCACGGACGGCGCCAGCCGCTTCTACAACGTGGGCCATCTCAGGTGTGCGGGGCAGGGAGGCCACCTGGGGCGTGGGGGGAGACAGAGATGGAGAGAGCTAGGGGGAGAGAGCAAGCAGCGCTGGAGGGGCTGGTGGGGAGGAGTCCGAGGCGGAGGGGCACGTGGCCTCCTCTGCACACCCTAGGTGGTCCCCAGCAGTACAGCACCCTGGGGCAGGTTGGGCGGCAAACAGGGACCCGCTGGGGGCTTCAGAGAGGGCTGGCCCACAGAGGAGGACGGTGTGGGGTGCGGACGGGGGTTTGGGGAACCCCTTTCCTAGCCTTCCTGGAGGCACAGCCTTTGGGACCCCTCAAGTCAGGGTCACCGAGATGAGCTGGCCAGAGGAGGGACAAGATAAGGGGAGTCCCGCTGCCCCCACCAGGCCACACGGTCTCGGGAGCACCTCCTGGTCCCCGTAGGGAATGCTGAGGGACTCTGCAGGGGAGGAGGCGACCCTTTGTCAGGACCCAGGCCCAATGGCCTTTCTCCCCTGGGCTTCAGCACGGCAGGGAAGGACTAGCAGGCCCAGCCCTGGGGAAGGCTTGGGAGCCCGGTGAGTAGACCTCGGGCCCTGAGCCAGGCATCTCGGGAGCGGCTTGTCCCCGTCCCTGTGTCCTTTCCTGCCCTGCCAACCTGTCCTGATGTCTCCCTCCCCCGGCCCCCCTTGTCTGTCCCCCACCCCCCGCCATCTCCCCCACAGCATCCAGCGCGTGGCCGTGTGGATCCTGGAGAAGTATTACCATGACTTCCCTGTCTACAACCCCGCCCTCCTCAACCTGCCCAAGTCCGTACTGGCCAAGA
The DNA here is from genome assembly GCF_018345385.1 of Vulpes lagopus. Classification (NCBI taxonomy): domain Eukaryota; kingdom Metazoa; phylum Chordata; class Mammalia; order Carnivora; family Canidae; genus Vulpes; species Vulpes lagopus. The sequence continues at coordinate 27,415,825 of NC_054834.1, forward strand.
AAGTGTCTGGCTTCAAGGTGTATTCCCTCGGAGAGGGTGAGCGGCCCGGCTCCCCTGCCCTGCCCGTCTCTCCGGCTGTCTGGCTGTCTGTCCATCCCCGTGAGCTGGGCTCTGTCCCTGCTCCCTGTTCTCTCCGCCTCCTCTGGCCTTCCCCCCCCCCCCTTTTGTTCTGTCCTTCCCCTTGACTCCAGGTGACTGAGGTCAGCTGCTGGTTCTGCTCCCTGTCCCTTGATGCTGTGCCACTTGCCCCCTCCCCAATCTGGCTTCTCTGCGTCCGCTCGCCAGTCCCCGTCCTAAGCCCTCAGCTCTCTGAGCTCCAGGGCCTCCCGCCTTCCCGCTGTCCCTGTTGCTGGCCTGCGGGCCTGTGTTGACCAGGAGGGCTGGGAACGGGATGTATGGCAGGAGGCGGGCACAGCGTCCTCTGGGTGTGTCAGTTTGCTGTCCCTGGACTCCCTGGGATGGGAAGTGAGCCTGCGGTGCAGTGACCCTGTCCGTGTCTCCTGCTCCCGTGCAGAGAACAGCACCAACAACTCCACAGGCCAGTCCCGGGCTGTGATCGCGGCCGCGGCTCGGAGGCGGGACAACAGCCATAACGAGTACTACTACGAGGAGGCCGAGCACGAGCGGAGGGTGCGCAAGCGGAGGGCCAGGTGGGTCCCTGGGCCAGGCAGGGGCGGGGGCACTGCTGCGGGGCCCCCGTGACTGCGGGGGGCAGGTGAGCAAGCATGATGGGGTGTGGTGCGTGCATCCACGTCCTGTGGCCGCCCTAAGTCCCAGGAGCTGGGCACTCTTGTACAGCAGGCTCTTCAGCTCAGGTCCCACAGGGCAGGCCCGGCTCAGCTGGGCCCTCCGCTCAGCATCGCAGGCTGAAATGCAGACGACTCCTGGAGCCGGGTGCCCTCCCAAGCTCCCTGGCCGTTGGTGCCGTCATTCCGGGTCGCTGGCCCCATGGGCAGTTCGCTTTTCCCAGCCAGAGCAGGGCTGTCTGGCTTCGTAACACCTGGAGAAAACTGCGTTTCAAGGTCTCCTGTGAGAAGGCCACGCAGGCCACGGTCATCTCCCCGGCGACAAGGTCCGAGTCCGCTGGTTGGGCGCTTGAGTTGTATCTGCAAAATGTACCGAGTTAGCAGAGTAGCCGGGCGCTGGGAATGTGCTGGCGGTGAATGAGGGGAACATTCTAGAATTCTGCGTGCTGCCGGGAGCCAGCGAACTGCAGGAGCCTCGCCTGCAGCACAGGGGCTGCGGCCGGACCACCCCCCCCCCCACGCAGGATGCTGCTCCCGGCCTGTGGAAAATGAGGGTGCGGCACTCCATCCTGGTGCCTCTTAAACACCGTCACGTTGCCTCCCGTTCACATTATCCTGCGCACGTCAGTCGCCTGAAGAGTCTCCTGGTGATGCTGCTGCCCGGTCCCTCCGTGGCCTCTGGCGATTTCCACAGGGCCTCGGCAGGAGAGGGCCCCAGGCCTTGACCGTCGCCGCCGCTGCCCCTCTGCCCACGCCTCCAGACTGCAAGGGAGGACGGTATCCCGTCCCTGTCCCCACGTGAGGAGATGTCACTTCTCTGCCTCCGGTTGCCTCAGAAGGGGGCCTGTGGGAAGGAGCCCAGAGACACGCGCACGTCCCCCTCACTCTGACCCCAGGCGGGGGTTTTGGGTCCCCTGTGTTGCCAGTGCTCTCTGGGGTCTGTTTCCTTCCCCTCTTACCCGGGTTCTAACCCAGAGAGAACTTGTCCCATGTGTCACCTGAGATGAAAGGGTTTTTTCCAAAGGACATTGACTGAGATGCTCAGGGGAAGCTCAAGGATAACAGAGACACTGGCCGCACCCCGGGCCCCTTGCCCTGCGCCCAGAACCCCGCCCTCAGCTGCCCGAAGTCCCCTGGTTTCTGGGGTTCCCCACGCGGCCGTGTGTCCGTCTGCTTTCTACATGAACTGGCTGCTTTTCCCTGCTCCCTGAGCGCCGTTGGTGAGCTTGCCCCGTTGCCTGGGATGCGGCCGGTCGCGTCTTGTCGCCGCCTGGTGTTCCCGATGACCACTCGGCGCCCCACACGGGGCTTGGATTCCAGGGCCGCTCCCCGCCCTCGTGTCTCGGTGGCCACGGGATGCTTGTCTTCTCCGGCTGCTGACTGGCTGCCGCGCCGGCCTGCACCGCAGCATCCCTCCCAGGCCTCGAGGACCGATGGCCCGGCCTGGTCGCCCTGCTGCAGCGTTCTCGCCTTCTGCTTCCCAGTGTGTCGTCAGTTTGTTGCATAACCACCTCCCCCCGCCGGATGTTAACGTTGCCTCCGCTGCCGGGGTCTACGCGGTTTGGGGTCTCCTGTGGGAAGGGGTCTGCAGGTGAGGCTGTGCTGCTCTGTCACAGAGCACAGTCCCTGCCGCCTCGGTGTGACACTGGGTCCCTGCACCCGGGCTCCCCGAGTCTACAGCTGTTTACTGCCCCTCCCCCATGCACATACACCTGCGCCCCCGCACCAGCCCCCATAGCCCAGCCCTTGGCTCCAGGTGGGTTTGTGTTATTTCGGGAGTAGGGGGGCTGCTGGGGGGTGGGAGCCTAGGGAATGATGGGGGTGGGCATCTGGTCCAGGCCCCTCCTGTCCCCCAGGCTTGTGGTGGCGGTGGAGGAGGCCTTCACTCACATCAAGCGACTGCAGGAAGAGGAGCAGAAGAACCCCAGGGAGGTAATGGACCCCCGGGAGGCAGCCCAGGCCATCTTTGCCTCCATGGCCCGCGCCATGCAGAAGTACCTTCGCACCACCAAGCAGCAGCCTTACCACACCATGGAGAGCATCCTGCAGCATCTCGAGTTCTGCATCACTCACGACATGACGCCCAAGGTAGGCCTGCTGTGCTGCCAGCATCCCACCTCGCCCCCTGCCCCCTGTGGTCTCACTGCCCTCGCCCTGCGGCCCTGCCTTCTCCCCCCAACCCCTCTCTCTCCCTTCCCCTTGTGGTCTCTTCCTCATCCCTGCCCCCCCGATCTCTGCTGTGAGTCACGTTCCTGGGTGGTGAGCAGGGGTAGCTTCCAGGTTCTCCTGGGAATGGCTGAGATGTGGTCCCCATCTCTGCAAGGGTCTGCGGTTGCTGCCCCCAAAATTCCTCCTCTGCCTCTTCACCTGCTCTTGATTGTCAGCCTCCCAGAACTGCATCCCCAATCGCTTGGTGAGCGGGGTGACGGCCTCCATGAGAGCAGAATGGAATCGGGGGTCCTGGGGTCCTGGCCTGGTGCGGGGCATGTGCCGGCACGCGTGTCCTGACCCCATGGCTCTGTTTCCCCGCGTTTAAAACAAGGGTCTGAAGCAGATGAGCTCAGCCCCTTCCTGCTCTGATGTTCTAGATGGTGTGGAAGCTGTTCCCCCCGGGGGGGCCGAGGGTGGCGGGTGGCCGGGAGAGATCCCCACGCAGCCCCTGACCCGTCCTCAGGCCTTCCTGGAGCGGTACCTGGCGGCCGGACCCACCATCCAGTACCACAAGGAACGCTGGCTGGCCAAGCAGTGGACACTGGTGAGCGAGGAGCCCGTGACCAACGGGCTCAAGGACGGCATCGTCTTCCTCTTAAAACGCCAGGACTTCAGCCTGGTGGTGAGCACCAAGAAGGTCCCGTTCTTCAAACTCTCGGAGGAGTTTGTGGATCCCAAGTCACACAAGTTTGTTATGAGGCTGCAGTCTGAGACCTCGGTGTGACTGAGCAGCAGCGGAGGGGGACACGGGGTCCTGTGGGTGGGGGAGGGCTCGGCTCTCACCTCCTGCCGCCTCTGTCCTGCCCCTGTTTACTTTTACTTGAATTGACTCCCCACCCGTATGCTCCCCTCCTCCTAACTGCCCCGCGTGAGCCTGAACAGGCCACTGCGCCAGCAGAGCCTCGGAAGCGCCCCCCGCCCAAGCCCTCACTTGGTGACATCATGCAGGAAGCCTGTGCCTCTCCCCCTCCCTCCGGGATGGCAGTCCTTTCCAAGCCCCCACTTCCTAACCAGGCAGGTTCTTGTTGCAGCTTCCTTCTGTGGCCCCGACAGAGTGTCTCCGGGGCACAGATGGGACCGCAGAGAGCCTCGGTGCCAGACTCCTCCAGATGGCGGGTCCTGGCCCCTCCTGCCCGCTCACCTGCAGGGCACCCCGCGTCCCTCACTGCAGGGTCCGTGTCGGGGGCCCCGCCAGGTGGTCCCTGTGGGCCAGGTGGTCCCTGTGGCCGTCAGAGCCTGCCCCGCGCATCCACACTGCAGAGCGAGGGGAGATCTGGCCTGTGTCCCTGAGCCTTCAGCTTGTTTCTGAGTCATGGGGTCTCCGGTGACCAGAGACCCTCTGAGCGCCCCTCCTGGGCTGTGGGGGGTTCCTTCCCTCCCTGGGTCCCACCCAGGCAGCCTGGGAGGCCAGGGGGAACAGCGCCGACCCCTGCCCGACCCCTGCCCATGACCTTCCCGAATTTTCATGCCCTCCCTGGGGCAGCTTGCCCTCGGGGAAGGATGGACGGCAGGGCGACTCCCACAGATCTAGCGGCTTGGGACCGCACCGACCAACTTCTTTCCTCCTCTCCGTCCCCCGACCCCCCCCCACCACGTGCCCCGACCCCCGTGTGTCTTTTCTCAGCGCCAGGGCCCTGTTGCCTCGTCTCGTTTGGGGGGGAAGCCACCCGCTCCTCCTCACCCCTGCCTTAAGCCCACTTTGCCTCAGGGGTCTCCTCTCCTTGGCTGGCCAGGGTCCCCTACTCTCTCCCCGCCTGGTCCCCTGGGCACTTGTGTCCTTCGGTGTCGGGGTGAGGAGCCCCCGGGCTCTCCGTCCATCCCGTGGAGCTCCTGTCGTCTACACCCAATCCCCGTTCCCGAGAGTTTGAGTCTCGCTCTGAGCACACTTCCCCCGCCTTCTCAGCATCTGAGCCTCTGCCTCGGACGCCCGTGGGTCCGGGTTTTAGCCGAGGGTGCAGGACCCCCCGGGCTGCAGGGTGGCGGCCAGACCCCTCCTCGGGCGCTCAGTGCTGCTTGGCCCCTGGGATGAGGTCCCCCCCCCGCCGCCCCCACCCGCGTGGAGGGTCCCTGTCCCCAAGCCGCCTCTGGTGCCCCCGCCGCTTGGCTGGAGAAGGGCTCGGGGTGTGGGGCTCGTCCCGGCTGGGGGGTGGGAGGTATCCCTCAGCCCTTCGAGGGCCTGGCTTCAGAGGAGTCCCTCCTGAGGCACGTTCCTAAATACCTCACTGTCCTGCAAAAGGCCCGGATGGGGGGCAGCAGCGGGGTGCGGTGCGCGAGGGAGGGGCGGGGGGGGGCAGGGGCGAGCATTGGGGAGCTTCCGAGCTGCCCTCATTGGGGGCGGGGGAGTGTTTATTTTCAGCACCTGCCATGTTTTTAATCACTGTGATTTTTTCATTCCTTTTTTCCTAAAACAACAACAACAACAGCAAAAACCTTTCCCTGCGACTCTAAGCACTAAGGGCTGTGACTGAGAACAGTAGTGTTTGGGTCCTTTGCGTCAGAACTGTGGTATCTTTGTCTTCTTTGATGATTATTATAATTATTTGTGTTTTTTAAGACGTCAGGATGAGTTGTCACGTGTTGGGCTGCGTGCGTCTTTTGCTTCTCCTGCTCGGGGAGTCGCGTTGGTGCTGTGAGCTGCTGGGGTATGGCGGGGACCCATCCCTGCGGGCACTGGCCCCCCACTTGGCGGGTCCCACTACCTGCTAGGTTTGTTACTGCTCTCCTGGGTGGGGTGCCTGCCTGTGCTCACCCCCCAGACCCCAGATCTGTGGCCAGGCCTCCCCTACACCCTGGCACCCCAGCGCCGCCGCTCCGTTCCCACCGGGCCTGCCTTGTCATCACCTTGGAGCGCCACAGGCCTCAGGCCTCACCTACCTCGCCACACTGCCGCGTCCATCCCTTTCTCTTAAAGGACCCCAACCCCCCCCCCCCCCCCCTTCATGCTCGGTTTCTTTGATCCTTCATTGTTCCTTCCCATCCTGTCCCACCTGAGCCTTTTCAGTTCTCGGCCCGCATCCCTATTGCAAGCCCCCCACCTGCGGTACCTGTGAAGAGGCATTGGGACCCCCGGAACCTTCTCATCAGCAGCACCCCTTCCCAGAGTCCATGCTTCTCTCCTCTGCGGGGCCTGAGGAGCGCCCTCGCCCCTCTGTGCTGTCTGTCCGCTGTCTGTCCTCTGTCTGTCCTTCCCCTGTCCTTCCCCTGCCCTTCCCCCAGGGCAGCATCTGCTGATGGATTCGGTCCTGGTGTGTGATTGTTGTGATTTGTTCTCCTGTGCGCGAAAGGAAGGCGGCTAGTTTTGGGTCCCTTCCAAGTGAGATTGTAAATGTAGAATTTGCCACTGTTGAATCTAGATTTATTTTTTTCCCCTTTTCTTTTCTTTTCTTTTTTTCTTTTCTTTCCTTTCCTTTCCTTTCTTTTTCATTTGTTTCTTTTCTCTCTTTTTCTTTTTTCTGTTTTTTTTGGGGGTTCAGAGACCTTGTGCATGCATGTAGAAAATTGTAAAATGTAAATTTTTTTTTAATATATAAAAAGCTTGTTTTTACAGTTTGCAGTGGATCTAAACATTATGGCAATTTTAGGGATTTTTTTTCTTAAACATAGGAACTAAAACTGTACAAATTTTTTTTATATAAAATAAAGACATTTGACTTTTGTGGGGGCATTCTGTGTTTTTCTTTTCTTTTTTTTCTGGAGTGGGAGCAAAAGAAGGAAAGTATTTGCTCCTTGTTTGGGGGAGAGCGGCCAGCAGGGGGCAATGTGAGCCCGTCGTGGCTCCGCGCACCTCCGGCTTGAACCACCGCTGCTGAGCCCAGATTCCAAGATGCTGAACCCAGAATCCAAGAAGGGAAGACCTGGCTCTTCCCTGGGGTGGTGGTCAGGGTAAGGAGGGAGGAAAAATTGCTTTCCGGGTGGGCCCGTAGGATTTTCAGGTTGATCGCTCATCATATCTCATTGAAAAAATTCCTGAAGTATCTCTAAGTATCTTCTTATTCCTGCCATTAGCCAGTCTTTCAGACGCGGCACAGGAAGAACCTGGCAACAGTCCTTTGTTTAAAATGAAGACGTTGAGGGCAGCCTGGGGGGGGGGGCGTTCAGTGGTTTAGCACCGCCTTCAGCCCAGGGTGTAATCCTGGGGACCCGGGATCGAGTTCCAGGTCGGGCCCCCTACATGGAGCCTGCTTCTCCCTCTGTGTCTCTGCCTCCCTCTTTGTGTCTCTCATGACTAAATGAATAACATCTTTTTAAAAAAAATCGAGCAGGTAATGCAGTCCCCTTGAGTGGAAAGGCTTCATTAGTTTTGTTCACCAAGTATTCTTGGCGTCTGTGCCGTTCCTCACATACAGTTGATGCTCAGTAACAAGAATGATTGAATGAGTAAGGAATTGACTAAGCTAGCAATCCGATGAGGATGCGTACAAGGGGTCATATCCTCCTTCTCCCTTCAATATTGCATTCTGTTTCTTGTGAAAATGAATAAACACACATGCCTTGAAGTGTCATTCCCTGTCTTCGTGACTGTCCTTCTGGTAACTAGACTTATAGTTTCACTTACTGTTTCCAGTTCACCTCAAAGACAACTTTTGACTTACAGTGACCAAATTTCTACCCTAGCAGGCTTCTAAGATTATTCTTGCTCTCAGTGGTCAAACCTAACAAATACCTCTTGGTCTAGTGAGTCTTTATTCAGGGCCTGCGAGGCCCCCAGCCTGGGGGTAAAGCACGTTGGTTGGTAAAGTTCATGGAGGTGTTCCTGCTTCCACTGACCCAAGCTCTGTGGGCCTTTGAGGACCCGGTCTTTAACCTCCTAGATCTCCTCCTCTACTAACTCCGGCCCCAGGAATTCAAAGATTTAAGGTCAGGTCTCCATAACTTGATCTGTGGGATCATATTTTCTCTTGGGGTTTGCTGAAAGCAGAAGTGATAGCCTGACCATTTCTCATGGCACGAAGGGCGTTTGTAACTGGAGGACGCACTTTTTCCGTGGAAGTCCTGCCCGAATTACGGAAGACAGGGACTCAGCTCCTGCGCTGTCAGGATAATACCAGACTTCTCCTAAACATTCCTGCCCATGTGTGATTTTCCAGCCTTTGCCTCTGAAATGAGGCCAAAGGGAAAACCCAGGGCCGGGGCTCTGGGAAGGGAAACATAAACTCAGTTGTTAGCAAATCCTTATACATTTTTTTTTTTGTTTATTTGGGTCAGTTTATTTTTTTATTTAAAAAATTTTTTATCTCTATGTCTATCACAAATAAATAAAATCTTTAAAAAAATTTTTTAAGATTTTATTTATTTATTTGAGGGAGAAATAGCAAGAGAGCATGAGCAGGTGCAGGGAGAGAGAGAAGGAGGCTCCCCACTGAGCAGGGAGCCCATCACCAGGACCCTAAAATCACGACCCGAGGAAGGCAGATGCCAACTAAGCCATTCAGGTGCCCCTGTTTGGATCAGTTTATTTATATTTTTAATTAAAAAATATTTTATTTATTTATTCATGAGAGACACAGAGAGAGGCAGAGACACAGGCAGAGGGAGAAGCAGGCTCTTTGCAGGGGGCCTGATGTGGGACTCGATCCTGGGATCTTGGGATCATGACCTGAACAGAAGGCAGGTGCTCAACCACTGAGCCCCCCCCAGGTGCCCCTAGGGAGGGGTTGTTTTGAACAAATGTCCATCAGAGGGAAGCAAGAGTTTAGGATAATGACAGCTTCTCAGTGGCTGAGTTGAAGGGGTTGGTTGATTTCTTGTAGAAGATAAAAGGCATTTTTTTTATCGAGGCCTGTAACAAATGATTCTTTGCAGTGAGATTCTTTTTTTTATTTTTTTAATATTTATTTTATTTATTTATTTTGGAGAGGGTGAAGGGGCAGAGGGAGAGGGAGAGAATCTCCAGCAGACTCCCCTCTGAGCGAAGAGCCCAACGTGGGGCTTGATCCCAGGACCCTGAGATCGTGACCTGAGCGGAAATCAAGAGTCAGATGCTTAACTGACTGAGCCCCCCACGTGCCCCTCCAGTGAGGTTCTTCCATTAGGGTCTGTGATTGACCATTCTTCCTGGAATCCGCATTGAGCGGCGGGCTCTCCCTCCCACACCCTCCTTCTAGCACCCAGAGTCCCCTTCACTGAGGTTTCTCTTTATTAATTTTCACACTGTGAACCTTAAACTGTTCTAAAAGATAAAGTCTGGTCAAAAGGTAAAACGTCCCGTGGTAAGATGAATAAGTACTTGGGCTGTAACCATAGCGTGATGACTACAGTTAACGCTGCTGTAGGATATATTTGGAAGTAGATCCTAAAAGTTTCCATCATAAGGAAAAAAACATTTTTCCTGTTTCCCCTTTTCTTCTTGTATCTATACAAGATGATGATGGATGTTGACTAAACTCACTGTGATCATCATTTCACAACGTATCGTAGGTCAAGCAGTCATGCCGTACGGGTTAAACGCACAGTATCGTATGTCAGTTGTATCTCAGTAAAACTGAAAGAAAAAGAAATAAAATCTATTAAAAAACAAACCTGAAACATGCATAAGCTTACTTAGTTCTAGGTACAGATCTAGTAATAAAAATAATAGTATCGGCATTTGTGATTCAGGAAAAAAAAAAAAAAAGGTGAGTCCCTGCTGATCCCCCTGGATCCCTTAAAGAGTGCTGTGGAGCTGGGAACTCGGAGAAAGCCCGGGAAAAGGGGGGTCTGGTGGTGCGTCCATGCCTTGACAGCTGGAAATTTGCATGAATGGGCCTGAATGTGTCAAGAGACAGATGGTTTCACTTAGTGGCATTTTTCGCTCCTTTTAAGGTCCTGTTAGTGTTGCTTCTATTTGACATAGAATGTGTGATTTTAGGGTGACGTTGATGCGGAAAGTTGTTACTGCAATAAGGAGCCGCTGCTAAAGGTACACGCTTTCTGTTATGAGATGAATAAGCCCTGGGGGTCAGCCGTACAGCGTGGGGACTACAGTTAATGACACTGTGTGGCCTACCTGAACTTTGCTAAGAGAGCAGACCTGACATTCTCATTGCACACACACACACACGCACGCACACAGACACGAGGTAACTGTGGGGATGGATGTATTAACCTGACTGTGGCAATTGTTTCACAAACTATACATGTTGTCAGATCCCGTTGTACGCTAAAACACATACATTTCGTTTGTCGATTATACTTTGATAAAGTGGAAAACAAACCTGCTGTCAAAGGACTATTTTCTATAATCTTTTCTTATTCTTTTTCTTAAATTTAAAATAAATTTAATTAACTATAGTGTATTATTATTTTCAGAGGTAGAATTTAGCGATTCATCAGTTGCATATAACACCCACTGCTCATTCCATCAAGTACCCTCCTTAGTGCTCATCACCCAATTACCCCTTCCCCCCACCCACCTCCACCCACCAGCGACCCTCAGTTTGTTCCCTAGAGTTAAGATCAAAGGACTATTGACTTGCATCTTAACATGGAACCTCAGACCTCAAAGATGAGACCCAGTTAAAAAGGAAGCTGTTCCTGAAGATCTCCTTTTCAAGGACTGGTCAGAGTTTGGCATTTCTGGTTGGGAGCATCTTGAAGTGTTTGACACCAGTGAACCTGTTTGCTGGGATTGAAATGTTCAGGTGATTTTTATTCTGTATGGAAGTAGGTTTTTTTTTTTTTTTTTTTGGAAGTAGGTTTTGATGCAGATTCTGATTCAACAGGTTTGGGATAAGGCCTGAGATTCAATATTTCTAACAAGCTCCTTGGTGTCTTAGACACTCAGGTTACCATTAAAAAAAAAAAAAAAAGACCATAGACTGGAAATATATTTCCGGTTTATTTTAACAGAAATATATTTTCTCAGAGTTCTTAATATGAGATGAGGGTGCCAGCACAGTCACGAGCTGGTGAGGACTCTCTTCCTGGCTTGTAGATGGCTACCCTCTCACTATGTTCTCACTTGGCAGTGACAGAAAGCTCTGGTCTCCTCCTCTTCTTGGAAGGACACTAATCTCATGCCAGCTCTACCCTCATGACCTCACCTCAACCTGATTACCTCCCAAAAGTCCCAACTCCCAAACCATCACAGATGCTTCAACATAGGACTTGGGGGGGTGGGGGGACAAAATTCAGTCCATAGTGCCAGATGCTGCTGCCACCGTTCTGCAGAACTACTCTGAGTGGCAAGGTCCTAAAAGAAACTTTGTATTCTTGTGACATTTTGAAGGGCCCAAACTTAACACTAAGATACTCCATCCAAGAAATCGAAATTGTTAAGCGATCTAAATTTCATGGATATAATAAGTAGTTTGGTAAAGTCATTGTTGCTCTTATAGTAGGGTTGCACCACCTGTCTCAAATTGCCATTTGTGAGATTCTTAGATGTTGTGAGATGGCCTTACGTATAGGATTTATGCAAATGCAGTTACATGGCCTCTTACTGATTCGATGAGATGTTCATAATGACATAATAAAGGGCCTTTCCGATGAGATTTTATCATTAAACACCATAGATATTAAAGGAGCAGCTTCCAATATAAATTATCTTTGATCACAAATTTCTTGCCAACATGATCAATAGAATAGAGGCAATTCAGTTTTACCAAGTGTGGAGAGTTTCAGATAAGATGCTTTAATGTGCTTCAGTATTTATATTAATTGCGGTGGGCATGGGATGAAAGTAAACTATCATCACAGATCAATAATTTTGAAATATCTTCTCAAGTTTCTCTGTCAAAGTCCTTGTGATTGCTATGCAAACGTCAAGATCATAATGATCATATAGTTGGAGTTGCTGGAAGCGGCTTCATCTGTGTCCAGTGTTTTCCACTCACTTTCCTTTGGCAAATACTTGTTGAGGGCTTCTGTGTGCTCGGAACTGTGCTAGGTATTAGTGGCATGGCAATGAAAAGTGCAGATGTGGTCTCTGTTCACAAACATATACGATAACAAACAAAAGTTATAAATGAATCCTTTGTTCTAAGACTAAAACTAAAAAAGGAGAGAGAGGAAGACTTGGAGCATCTAATGTGCCCTGTTGATGTACCAACTATTCGATACTAAAGAAAGAAGCCACTTTGTGGATCGTGGAGTCCATCCCTGGACTTGCCATTGCTCAGTGGCTCTGGTTCTTCCCAAGGACACAGTCTTGGCCTTGCCAAAGCTTATGCATAGTTGCTGAAACAGTATGAGTCATTTGAGGAAAATTCTGAGTTACACATTTTCAGTTCAGAATTTTATTTCCCCTTGAATTTTTTTTTTTTTTTTTTAAGCAAACTACATGGAAACCACACTTTCCAGAATTCCTGGCACGGCACATATCATGGCTAAGGAGATGCCCAGGAAAGCCTGCTGGCTGCTTCTGGTCGGACCCCCACAGAGTATTAGCATCTTGGAAGGTCACTGCTGGTCCATCCATTATACATTTATCAATCAAAGGGAAACAATATTTTGGGGATAGAATCAAACCAGCCACAAGAGAGCAATTACAGATGAGAATGGTATTCCATTCATTTACAACAGCCGGTAGACCTGCATTGAGAACTGGGGTTGGTCACCTGTACAGGCACATCCTTTTTTTTTTTTTTTTTTAAATTCTTTATTTAAATTCAATTTAGTGGGCAGCCCGAGTGGCTCAGCAGTTTAGTGCCCCGGATGGAGTCCTACGTCGGGCTCCCTGCATGGAGCCTGCTTCTCCCTCTGCCTGGGTCTCTCTCTCTCTCTCTCTCTCTCTCTCTGTGTGTATCTCTATGAATAAATAAATAAAATCTTTAAAAAATAAATCCAATTTAGTTAACATATACTTAACATATATTGTATTCTTAGTTATTAGGGGTAGAATTTAGTGATTGATCAGTTGCATATAACACCCAGTGCTCATTACATCAAGTGCCCTCCTTAATGCCTAACACACAATTACCCCTTTCCAGCTACCCACCTCCCCTCCAACAACCCTTAGTTTGTTTCTTGGAGTTCAGTGTCTCTAATGATTTTCCTCCCTCTCAATTTTCATCTTTTTTTTATTTTTCCTTCCCTTTCCCTATGTCATCTGTTTCTTAAATTCCATGTATGAGTGAAATCATATGGTTTTTGTCTTTCTTTGGCTGAGTTCGCTTAGCATAATACCCTCTAGTTTCATCCACATTGTTGTAAATGGCAAGATTTCATGTTTTAAAAGATTTTATTTATTTCTTGAGAGAGAGTGCAAGCAGGGGGAGGGGCAGAGGGAGGAGGAGAGAGAGAATCCCAAGCAGACTCCGCACTCAGCTCAGAGCCCAATGCAGGCCTCGATCCCCTGACCTTGAGATCATGACCTCAGCCAAAATCAAGAGTTGGTCACTTAACTACTGAGCCACCCAGTTGCCCCAAGATTACATTCTTTTGGATGGCTGAGTAATATATATATATCTCACATATTTTTTATCCATTCATCTATTGATGGACATCTGGGCTCTTTCCATAGTTTGCTGCTATAAACATTGGGGGTGCAGGTGTCCGTTTGAATCACTATGTTTGTATCTCTGGATAAAAAACCCAGGAGTGTAATTCCTGGGCCATAGGGAAGCTCTATTTTTAACTTTTTGAGGAACCACCACACTGTTTTCCAGAGTGGCTGCACCAGCTTGCATCCCTACCAACAGTGTAAGAGGGCTCCCCTTTCTCCACATCCTTGAAACATCTGTCATTTCCTCACTTGTTATTTTTAACCATTCTGACTGGTGTGAGGTGATAGCTCATTGTGGTTTTGATCTGTATTTCCCTGATGCTGAGTGATGTTGAGCATTTTTCATGTGTCTGTTGGCCATTTGTATGTCTTCTTCGGAGAAATGTCTGTTCATGTCTTCTGCCCATTTCTTGATTGGATTATTTAGGGGTTTTTAGGTGTTGAGTGTCATAAGTTCTTTATAGATTTTTGGATACTAGCTCCTTATCTGATAAGACATTTGCAAAGATCTTCTCCCATCCTGTAGGTTGCCCTTTAGTCTTGTTGACAGGCACATTCTTGATGAGACAGATCAAACAAATAAATTAGCACCTTGTCTGTTAAGTACAGAAGCAAACTGAGGGAACTGGGCGTTCTGAAGAGACATAACCGGATGCTGCTCTACTTCATGTACTTTTCCCCTTATCTACATACTGTCCCTGGGGAACCTCATCTGATCCCGTGGCTTTAAATGCCATCCTATACCAGGTAGTGTAGCCAGGTGGTAATGAGCTTGGGCTCTGGGGTCAGGCTGCCTGGGGTTTTCTTCTGGTTTTACTGCCACTGGTTGAAAACTATGGGGAAATTTTCTGTTTCCTCATCATTAAAATGAAGATAATCGTGCAGCACCAACTTCATAGGGATTTTGAGAGTATAACTAAGGAAATATTCATAAATTGCTTAGATAGTGTCTGGCACATTGTGAACACCCGATAAATGTTAATTGGATGCCAAGTCCTCCCAAATCTCTATTTCTTGTCCTGATTTCTTCCCAGAACCTGGATCCATAAATCTAAGTACCGATATGACTTCTTCACGAAGACATCTAAGAGCCATGTCAAACTCAATAGGGCCAAAGAGAACTGGTTCCTTGCTTACATCTGCTTCTTCGCTGGTGATCATGTTGCCTTAAGAACATCTCTGTCCACTTCCTAGCTCAGACTAAAACCAGGGGAATTATCCTCGATTCCTGTCCTGTCTTCCTTCCCCACGTCCAGTCCTCCCTGTTCCCAGAACACGCCATGCTTGTTTTCAGTGAAGGCCCTTTGCATTCGGCATTCTCTGCCTGGAATGCTTACCGCTTGATCATCACTTACAGGCTCTCATCATTCAGATGTCAGCTTAATGTCACCTCATAGAGAGGCTTCCTATAAACAACTGTCATAGCCAAAAAAGATAAAGATAGTGTTTCTCTCTGGGGTAGAAGGCAATGAGTCAACCAGGCTTGTGTGTCAGGAAGCAAAGCTTTGCACTTATTTTTAGTTTTAAATGATTGCTGGTGGCCCAAGACCAAGCAGACAGACTCCTGGTTTGTCTGCCCAAAGCTCTATTTCTCTCCTCCTGCTAACATGACTTTCAGCTCTGTGGTGTCTTGACTAAGTGGCTGCTGCTGTGGGGGCTGGCTGGAGCACTGGCACCGTCACAGCCCTTCCGCCTCCCACTCAAAGGAAGACGAACAGCAGCCAAACACCCCTGAGCAGCTTGCTTCAATCTTAGCCCCACTGACAGAAGGAAGAGCGGGGACCCATGCTCCCCTCCTCTTGCCCATCGCTTGGATGAGAGCACTTGCTCTCAGATCCCGGGGAGCCTCTCCTACGTCCTAACGCAGCCCACAATGGCCTCTTGTGCTTTCTTTTCTGGAAAGCCATGTTTCTGGCAGCATCTCATCTTCATGGTCAAAACTGTTAACAACTGTCAAGGATCTGAGATTTTTTTTCCCATTTGCAAGCTAACAGCTCTGTCTGCCGTGTTTCATGGATGCGGACAGAAGACACAAGAGCCCTGGGTCAGAGACGAAGGACTTCATCTCTCATGGGCCAGCAGGTGGCAAAAATTCATGTTCGCGTTGGCCCCCTTGCCTCCAGGTCCCACCGGCTGGTGCTGAGGAGACCCGTGAATGCTCCGCGTGTCGTAGGTGCGTGTCACAGCTGAGGGGCCCCAGAGTTTTAAAATACATTTACACGAAGCACAAATATCTTCATACTCTGACCATTTCATTTAGTTTCCTAGACTTTCTTTTACCAATCTTCAAATTTTGTTTTTAAGGCTCCAACCAGGCAGCCAACATGTTAGATGTCACTCCTAAGTAGTGCAGATGTGTTCCTCAGGCCATCTTCCAAAGTGGACGACTTGGTGCGCTGCTTGGGGTGCTTCCCAGCAGAGAGATTTTCTGTCATCCGGACTGCAAAGCTGCCACTGAGTGGGTTGTAGCAGAGAGGCCATTCTCTTCCCGTTAGAGCTGGCCTCGAGTACAGATGGAATCCCATATATTTTCCTCCTCCATGAATGGCTCAGAGGGAGCTCACCAGGAGCCCATAGGTGTGGGGTGAAAGGAAGAGATGGAGAAGCATACGGAGTAGTTACTAAGCCACTTGCTTATGCAGCTTGCTTGATCCTCTGCACCTGCTCAGGCCCAGTCTGGCATCCTCCACTTCTGTTTCCTAATGGATTGATGTGAGGCACGCTCAGGTGTATACTTGGTGGTTCAGATAACACCGTGTTCATGATGGGCAGTTTGTGTTGTGTGACACTTTGGTGTCCCAAGGCAGACTTTCAGTCCCCACCAGCCCCCAGAAGCTAGCCTGGAACTGCTTTTCAAAAGGAGAAAGGATGTCAACACAAGTGGCCACTAGCGTACAGTAAATCTCTAGGGAATTCAGACTGTTAAGGGGGAAAAAATTGATCTACATTTTATTACAAATAAATAAAGAGACTTCAGGCCCAACTTTTTATTTTGTAAAAAATGGTAAAAATGACAAAAGGATTCGTCGTTTAAAAGGCTGGAAGAAATCCTTTTGTCCCAAACTCTATAAAGCTATTTTTTAAAAAAGATTTTATTTACTTATTTTGAGAGAGAGAGAGAAAGAGAGAGAGAGCATGATCAAGGGGGAAGGGCAGAGGCAGAGGGAGAAGCAGGCTCCCCAGGGAGAAGGCAGCTTGACTCGGGGCTCCATCCCAGAACCCCGGGATCCCCACCTGAGCTGAAGGCAAATTCTTAACCAACTGAGCCACCCAAGCACCTGAAACTCTACAAAGTTTTTTTTTTTTTAATATTTCATTATTCATTCATGAGAGACACAGAGAGACAGAGACATAGACAGAGGGAGAAGCAGGCTTCCTGCGAGAAGCCCGATATGGGACTCGATCCCAGGATCCCAGGATCAGGACCTGAGCCAAAGGCAGAGGTTCAACCACTGAGCCACCCAGGTGCCCCAAACTCTACAAAGTTTTAACATGACTTGGTAAAATAAAAACAAGAGAGCTAAATATAAATTCAATTTTACCTATACTTCTAATTAGCATGGACATTGTATAAATAAAATTATTTTGTGAATTTGGGGTTAAATTATGGCTCTCTCTTTTTCTTGTGTTTGCCACAGCATGAAACAAAAATACAAACATGACATGTTAATTAATTCAAAACTTTTATTTCTATCTTAACAGAAAACTGAATTGTGTAGAAGAATCTAATACTTGGCCTATGAGGTTAAGTACCTGTATTCTTTAAAGCTATGTAAGTGTAAACATAGTTATAATTTAAACAAGTGGTGTCTTTTTTTAAAGACTTATTTAATTATTTGAGAAAGAGCATGAGTGGGAGGAGCAGAGGAAGAAGGGGAGAGAATCCCAAGGAGACTTCCTGCTGAGTGTGGAGCCTGATGCAGGGCTCGATCCCAGGACCCTGAGACCATGACCCAAGCTGAAACCAAGAGTCAGATGCTCAACTGACTGTGCCACCCGAGTGCCCCTAAATAAGTGGTATCTATATATATTGGTTCTTTTATATCAACCTTAGGCCACGTTGCACATTATGTGGACCTACAGAATTAATGCAATTTTATGATCTATGTAAAGTTTTAAGAAGTTATTGTATTTCTGACAATTTCTTAATATTGTTATAGTATTGCCTCTGAATATGTTAATTATATTTTCTAAGATTCTTAGTTGACTTTGTGCTGTAATATTGAACTTATTAGTTAAATAAATCTTTGGCAACTTTTATTTATTATTATTATTATTATTTTTTCCTTTGGCAACTTTTAAATAAATTAAAATTGAAAGAGGTAACAAAATAGTGCCTACCCACTCCCCAGGGCTCATGTGTGTTTTTAATCTCTACGTTCTTATCTACTGGAAGCATTTTCTTTTTTTTTTTAATAAATTAATTTTTATTGGTGTTCAATTTACCAACCCCCCTACAGAAAAACACCCAGTGCTCATCCCGTCAAGTGTCCCCCTCAGTGCCCGTCACCCATTCCCCCCCACCCCCCGCCCTCCTCCCCTTCCACCACCCCTAGTTCGTTTCCCAGAGTTAGGAGTCTTTATGTTCTGTCTCCCTTCCTGATATTTCCCACACATTTCTGGAAGCATTTTCTTCTGCAAAACATTCACATCAAGATGATGACATCAGTCAATGTATTTTCTTATAAAATACTTGATAAGATTATGGTTTATAAGTGAGAGTTTGAACGGTTTACATAAATAGTCATTAAAAATATTGTTTTGGGGGCGTCTGGGTGGCTCAGTCAATTAAGCATCTGCCTTTGGCTCAAGTCATGATCTCAGGGTCTTGGGACCGAGCCCCACGTGGGGGCTCTCTGCTCAATGGGGGAGCCTGCTTCTCCTTCTGCCCCCCCAACCCTCAGGCTCTGTGTCTCACTCTCTCTCTTGCTCTGAAATAAATAAATAAATAAATAAAATCTTTTAAAAATATATTGTTTTGAGTACTAAGTAAGGTGAATGTCATACTAAGGGTGTGAAATAACAGAGAAAAATGTGTATATTTACACGGGTCTCTGACCCAGAGCTCCTAAATCCCTTGGAATTTCCTGGGTGACACGAGTGTCTTTTGTTCTAATGAGGTGACTCTGGGTGGGCCCCTGGATGGGTGCCGGTCACCAGAAAGACAGAGCCCTGATTAGATACTAGGGATTTTCAGCCCCACCCCCATTCTCTGGAGAGGGGTGAGGAGCTGGATATGGAGTTAATGGTCCCTACGACTACGTGGTGAAGCTTCTGTAAAAATCCCAAAAGGGACACCTGGGTGGCTCAGTGGTTGAGCGTCTGCCTTCAGCTCAGGGTGTGATCCTGGTGTCCTGGGATCGAGTCCCGCATCAGGCTCCCTGCACGGAGTCTGCTTCTCCCTCTGCCTGTGTCTCTGCCTCTCTCTGTGTCTGTCATGAATAAGTGAAATAAAATCCTTAAAAATAAATAAATAAATATCCCAAAGGGACGAGGTTCACAGAGCTTCTGGGTTGGTGAATACATTCATGGGTCAGGAGGATGGTGCACCCAAGCTCCACGCACAAAGCAACCCTCCCACACCTCACGCCCACGTATCCCTCATCTGGCTGCTCATCTGTATCCTGTATGATCATCTGTAGGCCCTAATAAACTGGCAAACGTAAATAAGTCTTTCCCTGAGTCCTGTGTATCATTCTAGGAAGTTGTTGAATCCAAAGAAGGAGTCATGGGAACCCTGACCTATGGTCGATTGTGCAGCAGAGGTGAAATCCTGGGACCTGGGTTAGCACCTGAAGTGCAGGCAGTCCTGTGAACTCAGCCCCCAACTTGTGGGATCGATGCTGCGCATAGGGAGAGAGTGTCAGACCTCAACTGGTGGGTTAGTTTGAGCAGCTGATGCCTGAGAGGATTGCTCCACAGGTGGAAAACCCACACGACTGGTGTCAGAAGTGAAGGATTGTGAATGTGATGATCATGTGAGTAGCCGGAGGAGGGGTTTTTCCTTTATAAAGTACATCGAAATTTTTTTTTTTAATGTGTAAACTCTTGACTTGCAGCTCAAGAAATGAAAATTCACCTCTGCTGTGTGGTCCGTGCTCCCCAGGAGGTAGTCAAGAAGGGTCTTTCTGTTTGTTTGTGTCCCTGGTGGTAACATACCGCCTCCCCAGAGCCGGCTTTCTTAAGATAGACTATGGTTTTGGCTACCTCATGAATCGTAAGAACGGGAGTTTCTCACTTCTGGACAAATGAACATTTCTCAGGCTTCTTTCTGACTTTCTGTTTTGCTTGCTATAAAATGGCTAGTTTGGTTAATCACACCTCCGGGGCTGTGGCCATTTCTCTGCACAGCTATTTTCATACTTATCTTAAGAGCTCACTCTGTTCCCCCAGCAATTCTATCAACTATTGCTCTTCTCCAAAAATCAGGTCCCGCATTCAGAATTCCTGGAGGTTACTATGGTGCTTTGTTTTGTTTATTTTCCACCTAGATCATCTTTGGGGGCAGCGTTTGGGGCACCTCTGGTGGCTGCTGGCTGACACCAAGCTTGTGGGGCTTATCGCATGGGACACATGAACGAAGAAGGGTTTCCGTGAGTTATTAGGAATGGCTGGTTTGCTCTGTGTGTCCAGAGTTGTTCAATGACAATGTACACATTATTCTGCCATCAGGAGAGGGTAAGAAAAAAAAAAAAGGAGAGGGTAAGAAGGCCCATCCTCCCTCATGGGGCCTTTGCTAAATGCTTGGGTTGATTCACCTGCTTATGGTTTAGTGATTGTGTATACCTTTACATCTTTAGAGTAGGTTCATAAATAAGTGCTTGTGACCAATGACGGTCAGCAGATGATTTCTAAAAGACGTTATCTCTTAGTTTGTAATATCTTTCTCCACTCATAGTTATTAGGGCACATATTTTATGGGAGAGATTATAAAATTGGAAACCTCACTATGTATTCACTGCCCTGAGATTTAATGCTGTCCCTGCCCATTTACTTTTTCTTTTTTTTAAGATTTTATTTATTTATTTGAGAGAGAGAGTGCAAGAGCGAGAGCATGAGCAGGAGGAGGGGCAGAGGGAGAAGCTGACTCCCCACTGAGCAAGGAACCTGACTTGGGGTTCGATCCCAGGACCATGGGATCATGACCTGAACCCAAGGCAGATGCTTAACCGACTGAGCCACCCAGGTGCCCCCCCTCCCTGTCCATTTCTTAAAGGAAGGCAATAAAACATCAACGCAGAATTTGAAAAAGCCAAACTGGCCAAGGATTGTGCCAGTTTGTTTATCCAAACTACAGAGGCCACATATTCCGGCCACCATTTTAATGAACTTCGAGTGTTATAGCAAATAGAAGGCTCAGACTCTTTCCACATGAAATAGGATCGGGTAGGCCCATGACCCGTCCGGTCACTAATGGCCAGACACTGTGAAATATCCATGGCTGGATAATGTGGGAATTCATTATAAACCTTTAAGGGCAATTCATTCAAGGTTCAGGAAGCCCTAATTCAGTGCATTCAAATGAAGCTGCATTCCAGAAGAGTCCCTTGAGCTTTGCCGAGAGGGAGGAGGTCTAATCAAGTCCAAGGTTACGAAGGCCTCTGTTTTAGGTCCATGCCTGTCATCATGAGGCAACATCATCCCTACCCATCTAAGCAACTGCTTGTTATTAATTTCTATTTTTCCTTAAAGGCCGAGGCTAACAACCAACCCACCTTTTCCCTGAGGTTCAGACCCGTGGGAGCCTTGCAGGAAGCTGGAATGGTCTCCTGAGACCCAAGGAAGCTGGGAGACCTGCTCTAATCTCAGCTCTAAAACCCAAACGCTTTTCCAGACTCCCTCCAACTAAGTACCAGGCTGCAACGGCCGGCGTAAGAAATCTCCAGCAGAAAAAAAAAAAAAAAAAAAAAAAAAAAAAAAAGAAATCTCCAGCAGGACAGCACTCGGCCTGCCCGTTTGTTGGAAGAAAGTCTTGCTTCTGACTTCATTTTTGTGTTCCTAAGTCATAATTGTGAGTTCAAGAATCTCAGTTTTGCGCAGAACCTGGGGCCAGGAAGAGCATGGCTTAAATTCTTTGTGGAGGAACTCAGGTGTTCCGCTCACGTCTGACATGTGTGCAAGGCGGTGCTGATTCTCTCCTGATTCCTGGTGGCTGTGTCGCCTCCCGTGTTGTCGTGGCGATGGCACTGCCTTTGTGATGAATGATGACACACTAACGTGGACATGGAAGAGGATAAAGACAGGCCTAGGGCTTCTCATAGGATCGTGTGCACCTTCAGAACACACTCAGATCATCTTTCTTTTGCACCTTTCTGAAACTCCGTGAAGAAATGCGAGCGAAGAGAATGAGACCAGATAACGTGACTAACACGGATCACTTATTTGCAAGGTGCCGGGCATCGTTCCAAGCTACTTCTATAGTTAGGAGTGCTTCCCCTGGATTTACATCTGCACCTTACAGCGACTATGATGCAGGTGCTACTACCGCAGCTGCCTACAGATGAGGAGACAGGTGTGTCAATCACAGATTATGCAATCAGGTCACTGCGGCGTGCAGGGCCCGGGCCAGGCTGGGATTTAAACCCGCAGCCCGCCTCTCTTCAGACCCTGGCACCTAACAACCAGGCCACACTGCTGCTCGAGAAGATCAGGGATAAAGAGCTCTGTGTGGTCCCAGAAGACAGTTTGGAACCTAATTAGTCATCTTAGAATCTAGGTTTCCTCACTCCTGTCCAACACACCTTTATTCTTTGCATTTTTTAAAGATTTATTTCAGAGAGAGAGAGAGAGAGAGAGAGAGTGCAGACATAGCCAGAGGGGGAGAGGGAGCGGATCTCTAGCTGACTCCCCGCCGAGTGCGGAGCTCAACGTGGGGCTCGATCTCACGACCCTGAGATCACGACCAGAGCTGAAATCAAGAATCGGACGCTCAACCGGCTGAGCCACCCAGGCGCCCCCCTTCTTTTCATTTTTTATGGTGAAACATACACAGATCCTAATGTATAAAGACATATATATTTCATACTGAACCATTTGAAGTTATCAATATTTGCTCAGATTTGACACGTAGAAATGGCAATCTCATGACTTAATGTGCTATCTGCTATTTACTGAACTGGTAAAGTTAAGGCAAACACTAATATAAACACCACCCAGTTGAAAGAAAGAGCGTTGCCTGCACATGCGTCTCCCCCTGAGATGCTCCCCCACCCGTGTCTCTCTGGGTGACACCACTCTGAGTTTCTGTGGTAATCTTCATTTTCCTCATGTTGGCGTCCCTAAAGAATGTAGCTTATTTTTGCTTGCTATGTCTTGATATAAATGGATCGTACCCCATGTGTTCTTTTGAGACTTGCTTTTCTCATTCATTACTCTGTTGGTGTAATTGAGCTGAATTGCTCATGCAATTATAGTTTTTTGGGGTCGTTGTATAATATTACATTATATGAATAAATCACTGTTTATCCGTCCTGCTGTTGCTGTTGAAGAGCACTTGGGCTGTCCTGGGTTTGAGCTCATAAGCGCAGAGTTTCTGTGAACATTCTTGCATATGGTGCACTTGGCAGGGATCGACTCAAGTGTAGGATGTACACCGATGGGTGGAATTACCAAGTGCAAGAAGAGACTAAATGATTTATACCAAATCATTTCCACTCAGCAGGTATAACTTATACTGAGTTTTCACTGCTCTGGGTTCTCTCTTACATGTAGTATTATCAGACTTTAATATTTAAGTTTTATTATCGGAGGGTGTGTAATGGTACTTTCTGGTGGTTTTAATTTGCATTTTTCTGGTAATTAAAGAGGCCGAGCAATTTGGATTTCCCCTTTGCCCTTTGGGAAATACCTATTCATGTCTTTGCCATTATTTTATTTTATTTTATTTTATTTTATTTTATTTTATTTTATTTTATTTTATTTTAATTTTCTCTCTATGTGCATATGTGTTTACAGGAATTCATTAAATGTATCTGGATATCAATTTTTTGTCAGTTACACATGTTACAAATATCTTCTCCCAGTTTGTTCCTTGGGTTTTTACTTTCTTTATAATGTCTTTTAGGTGAACAGATTTAAAACATTTTACATGTGACTATTGCTAGTGCTTTTTGTATCTGGTATAAGAAATCCTTTCCTAGGGACGCCTGGGTAGCTCAGTGGCTGAGCATCTGCCTTCGGCCCAGGGCGTGACCCCAGGGTCCTGGGATTGAGTCCTATGTCGGGCTCCCTGCAGGGAGCCTGCTTCTCCCTCTGCCTGTGTCTCTGCCTCTCTCTCTGTGTCTCTCATGAATAAATAAAATCTTAAAGAAAAAAGAAATGCTTTCCTACACCAAGATCATGAAGATATTCTACTATCTCCTTTAAGATCTTTATATTTTTGCCTCTCGTGTCCAAATCTTTAATAATCCTGGAATTGAGTTTTGTGTATGGTGGCAGCTAGCAGGGTGCAGGGTCCAGTGTGATTCGATTTAAAAACCCATCCTTAAAAAAAATAAAAAATAAAAAAATAAAATAATATAAAAACCCATCCTTTTCCCGCTGATGCACACCACCACTTCTCCCCGCCCCCCCCCCCACTTTTAAATTAAATTAATTTTTTTGGTAAAAATTTTTTAAAAAGATTTATTTATGAGAGAGAGAGAGAGAGAGAGAGAGAGAAACAGAGACACAGGCAGAGGGAGAAGCAGGCTCCATGCAGGGACCCTGATGTTGGACCCGATCCCAGGTCTCCAGGATCACGCCCTGGGCCAAAGGCAGGAGCTCAACCTCTGAGCCACCCAGAGATCCCCCCCACCTTTTAAAAGGTTTTATTTATTTATTTGAGAAAGAGAATGATCAGTGGAAAGGGGCAGAGGGAGAGAGAGAAGCAGACTCCCCACTGAGCATGCTAGATCCCAGCACACAGAGATCATGACCTGAACCGAGGGCAGACGCTTAACCAACTGAACCACCCAGGCATCCCCCACCACTTCTTTTATATATCTGTTGTCCATTGCTGTTCCTCCTAATGGTAATCAGTGCCCCCTGTTCAGATTGGAGAAGACTGGAACTAACAACTTTGTATACCTGTTCTTTCTTCTTCCCATTGATTGTTTACAAGTGGTTATTTTACAGGTGTGGTACTATGAAAATACTAAAGTATCATCAGTATTGAGTATTTCTTGGGTCACTTCTAGGCAGACTTGTAAGTTCCCTGGGACTGGTTGAGCGTCTGCCTTCGGCTCAGGGCGTGACCCTGGGGTCCGGGGATCGAGTCCCACATTGGGCTCCCTGCCTGCTGGGAGCCTGCTTCTCCCTCTGCCCGTGTCTCTGCTTCTCTCTGTGTGTGTCTCATGAATAAAAAAAATCTTTAAAAAAAATACTGTGCCCCTTCAAAACAGTTTCCTTCACTTGCAAGTGAGGATGCCAATACCTACCTCATTTACTTTATAAACATGTTGGGAAGATCAAATGAAATATCACAAATACAAATAATAAAGTATTTTTTACAAGTAATAAAGTATTTTTAAATTTTTGTTCATTTATTTTAGAAGGGGAGAGAGTGAGAGAGCATGAGAGTGAGCACAAATGGGAGGGGTGGAGGGAGAGAGAGAGAGAGAATCTCCAGCAGACTCTGTGGTGAGCACAGAGCCCCACTCCAAGCTCCATCTCGCCACCCTGAGATTGTGACCTGAGCCGAAATCATGAGTCAGTGTCTTAACTAACCGAGCCACCCAGCTGCCCCACAACTGTGTTAATTTACTGAAAATCATTGAACTGTACACTTAAAACAGATGAATTTATGGTATGTGTGTTACAGCTCAAAAAAATCTGTTTCTTAAGTCTCATAAGACCATACACTGTCACATTTTTTTTACACCTTCACATTTTTAAGACAACGGATTTATTTGACAGTATACATTACATGACTTAAAGTATATGCTAAGATTTGGGATATTTTTAAGAGCTTAAAGAGATTTTAGGATTCAAATAAGAAACTAAATCAGTGCCTGGAAAATTATCTAGGATATATTAAAATATATCTAGGATATATTAAATATGACATAAACTTTAAACACCATGAGTCAACCCTCAAGCTATTAGCTTATTCATTTAGAAATTACTTAGTTTTAAATTTACATACAGTAAAATTCATTTTGGAGTGTACCATTCTACGGGTTCTCACAAATTAGTAGTCATATAAGCACCACCGCAATCAAGATATGAAACAGTTCTATCACTCCCAAATTTCCCCTGTGCTACCCAATTACAGTCAACCCTTCTCCCCACCTAGAAACCCTGGCCACCACTGATTTGTCCTCTGTCCAGAATTGCCTCTGCAAGGACGTTATGTGATATATAAATATATACATTTATATACATACAAATTCAGACTTAACCATTGTCCATTTTACTTTTTATAATTGAGATATAATTGATAACTTTACATTCCTTTGAGGTGTACAACATGATTCAATATTTGTATATACTGTGAAATGATAATCACAAGAAATCTAGTTGACATCCGTCACCACACACAGTTGTAAATGTTTTTCTTGTAATGAGAACTTTTAAGATCTATTCTCTTAGCAACTTTCAAATATGCAATTAACAATTGACACCATGCTGAACATTACATCCCAATGATTTATTTATTTGTGACAGAGTTTGTACCCTTGAACCCCCTTCACCCATTTTGCCCACCCTTGTCTCTGGCTACCACCAATCTGTTCTCTGTATCCATAAACTTGTTTGTTTTGTTTTGTTTTGTTTTGTTTTGGAGGGGGTTGTTTAGATTTCATATATAAGTGAAATTGGGCAATATTTTTCTCTCTCTGACTGACTTATTTTGCTTAGCATAATTAAGCTCGAGGTCCATTCATGTTGTGGGATTTTAGTTTTTGGATGATAAAAATAATGGTTATTTTAAGGTGGTAGGAATTTCCCTGCTGATACCCAGTCAGACTGAGAAGGGCGAGACAATATAGACAGGATGAGACTAATCTGAGTTCAGTCACACTCATAGGCTCACAGGCTGTTAGAACCAGAAGGGACCTCAGGGTCATTTAAACAAAATATTATAAATATGAAGAAACTGAGTCTCAAGCTTGTGTCCCTGCTTGCACAATTGGCCTAGCACTCAGTGTATTAGGAGTCAGCTTCAGTATGCTTCCAGCTACTAGATTTCCAAGTTTGCTACTGTTGGCTTTGTCTGACGGTCAGTTCCAGTACAAATTCTATTTTTTTCAAATATTTTATTTATTCATGAGAGACACACACACACACACACACAGAGGCAGAGACACAGGCAGAGGGAGAAGCAAGCTCCCTGTGAGGAGCCTGATGTGGGACTTGATCTCAGGATCCTGAGGTCATGACCTGAGCCAAAGGCAGATGCTCAACCACTGAGTCACCCAGGTGCCCCCTCCAGTACAAATTCTGCCTCTTTCCCACATTCCAGATTGCTGGTGATCAAAATAGTAGTAGTATAATAGATCACTAATAGCAGAAGAGAAGATGGTTTTGGATAACTATTTCATTAATTCCTGGCTCTGCATCATGAAACTGTAACATGCTCACTAATATTTATTTGACGACTATTCATTCTGCTGTTAGGCAAAGGGCCCAAGAGAAAACATATCTGGAATCAGGCTTTTTTAAAGGGTGAGAACTGGAAGGGCTCTTAGAAGTCATCTGAGGTCGTTCTGAGCATCCTTAGGCATCTCTGGAGCCTCTCAAGGGAGGAGTGAGGTGGGGAGCTTAGTGGTAGCTGTGCTACCTCCTCTATTAAACAACCTGCTATCATTACCATTCTTCTCAGAGGGCTTTGTAAACACTCCTTAAAAAAAAGATTTTATTTATTTATTTGAGAGACAGTGAGCAAGAGAGAGTGCACATGAACAAGGGTTGAGGGAGAGGGAGAAGCAGGCTTCCTGCTGTGCAGGGAGCCTGATGTGGGGCTCAATCCCAGGCCCCCAAGATCATGACCTCAGCCAAAGGCAGACGCTCAACCAATGGAGCCACCCAGGCGCCCCTTAAACCTTCCTTATAGCACCCATCTGCTAGCTAGTAATGATATCTTTCAGCTTTTGTATTTCTGAAAAAGTATTTCAGCTTTGTGTTCGAAAGCTATTCTCACTAGGTATAGAATTCTCGGCTGACAGCTTTGTCCTTTACTCTCAAGATATTGCTGCCCTGCCTTCTGGCTAGCACTGTTTCCCCTGAGAAGCCTGCGGTCACTTTATCTTTATTTCTTTGTATTGAATGTACCTTTTATCTCTGGCTGTTTTTAAGCTCTCCTCTTTATCACTGGTTTGAAGCAACTTGATTATGGTGGACCCTGGCATAGTTTTCTTAAGTTACTTGTGGTTGGGAGTTTTTGAGCTTCTTGGATCTAGCCTCAATAACTTCATCAAACTTGGGAAATTTGACCCCTATTTTTTCTTTTTTTTTTTTTTGACCCCTATTTTTTCAAACTTTTTGCCTCTCCCCCACCTTTTCCTGGACTCCTGTTCCATGCACATTGATTGGTCCATGTAAAGTAGACCTCAAAGTCAGTGCTTCCAGGTTTTTTTATTTTCAGTTTTTTAAAAAAGATTTTAATTATTTATTCATGAGAGACAGAGAGGCAGAGACACAGGCAGAGGGAGAAGCAGGCTCCCCATGGGGATCCTGATGTGGGACTCGATCTCGGACCTCTGGGATCATGACCTGAGCCACAGGCAGATGCTCAACCACTGAGCCACCCAGGGGCCCCTTCCGTTTTTCTTTATGTGTCATTTTGAATAGTTTCTATTGCTGTGTCTTCTAGTTCACATACTGTTTTATGCAGTATTTAATCAGTTCTTAATTCAACCTAATTTATTTTTTTGATACCAAACATTGTATTTTTTTTATCTCTAGAAGTTCAGTTTGGGTTGGCTTATATCTTCTATGCTTCTCCTTAATAGACTGATGTTTTCTTCTAGCTTCTTGGACATATAGAATGTGTATAATCAGGGTTTAAATGTCTTTTTCTAGGACTTCTGCCATTTGTGTCACTTTCTGTTTCTGTTTATATTTAATTTCCTTTTTTCCTCATTATAGGTCATATTTTCCTTCCTTTTTTTGCATTGCTTGGTAGTTTTTTTTTCTTGGATTCCAGTTATTGTGAATTTTAGGTTATTGGGATTCTTCTAATTCTTTTTTTTCTAAAGATTTTATTTATTTATTCATTCATGAGAGACACAGAGGGAGAGGCAGAGACACAGGCAGAGGGAGAAGAAGGCTCCAAGCAGGGAGCCCAATGTGGGGCTCGATCCCGGGACTCCAGGATCACACCCTGAGCCAATGGCAGGTGCTAAACTGCTGAGTCACCCAGGGATCCCCTCTAATTCTTTTAAATAATTTTGAGTTGTCTGTGCAGTTAATTTACTTGGGAACTGCTTGATATTTTGAGGCATGCTTTCAAGTTTTATTGAATGAGATTAGAGTCATTTCTCTTCCAGTTTTCCATTTGGAACCTTTGTATTTAACCTTAAGAACTTCTTTTAATATATCCTGTTGTTTAGTTCTTCTGGCCATGAGTTCTTCAAACCTTTTATTCTTCTTAAGAAGTCTTTTATTTTGCCTTCCTTTCTGAAAGATATTTTCTCTAGATTTTGATACCAGACATTGTATTATAGAATTCTAGATTTTGTGTTTTTTTCTTTAAACACTTTAAAGGTGTTGTCCACTGGCTTGCACTTTTTATTTTTATTGGAATACTGCTATAATTCTTATCTTTCTTTTCATATATGTAATTTTTTTTCCTCGGCCTACTTTTAGTATTTTCTTTTCATCACTGGTTTCCAACAATTTGGTTATGGTATTACTTGTGTAGTTTTTATGTTTATCTTACTTGTGCTTCATTGAGATTCTTGGATCTGTGAGTTTATGATTGTATTATCAAATTTGGAATATTTTTGGTCATTTTCCTGAGAAATATTTCTCAGCTGTCCCCTTCTCTGATCTCTGGTTACATTTGTGTTATACTGCCTAACAGAGTCACACTTCACTGAGGCACTTCTTCCTTCTCTCTCTCTCTCTCTCTTTTTAAAAGATGTTATTTATTCATGAGGGACACACAAAGAGAGAGAAGCGGAGACACAGGCAGAGGGAGAAGCAGGCCCCATGCAGGGAGCCTGATGTGGGACTTGATTCTGGGACTCCAGGATCACGCCCTGGGCTGAAGGCAGATGCTCAACCACTGAGCCACCCAAGCACCCCTCTCTCTTTCTTTTTTTTAAGAGTTTTTTTCTCCCTCTACTACTCTACTACTGTTGGGATGGTTTCCATTATTATGCCATCAAGCTTGCTGATCATTTCTTTGCATCTGTTAATCCCAACTAGTGAATTGTTATATCAAGTATATTTTTCAATGCTATAGCTTCCATCTGGTTCTTTTCTGTATATTGCATTTATTTCCTCACAAACACAATAAGGAGAAAAGTGGAAGATATAGAAAAGAACCCAAATGCAATTTCTGTAAATTTTTTTTAACTTATTGAGGTAGCCATGGAAGTACACCACTCACATCTTTTGTTGCAGGAAGCCTAATTGATTGATGAGTCTGGCATCACGCTCTGAATCCACCATTGTATCTCCATGAAAGCTCCCCTTTTCATGAGTTGCCCCTAGTCATTGATTGAATGTGATATGAATACAAATGTAGGTCTTTTCTGCAAGGTACAGATTCCTCTGATGGGTGACTTTGGCTTGAGGACTCCTCAGCCCAGATGGAACTTTCTTAGAACTGCACAGTAGTCTGAGATTCGATTCATCCGATCTTTCTTCCTTTCCTCTCTTTCTCCTAAGGCTCAGATCTACATCATGGTCTGAAGAGTCCAACTCTCCAGTTTATTCTCCTTTTTCCTCCATTGTTGTTTCCTCCAGTAAATCTTTGGCATCTTGTTTCTTGAAGCATCTGAATTAGTATATTTATTATTATCATTATATATTTTGTTTTTATTTGCAGTTAGTATAGGATTTCAATTAAATAAAAGGTTCCAGATTTAAAAGTGTTAAAGAACTATGATCTGTTTTACATCATTTATAGTTGAGGGACTGAAACTCAGAGGTTCTTCTGAACATTGAGTTTGGAAACTTAACCCACTTATATAATGGCATTAAGCAAGGTCATAAAGGCTTGTTCTTTTGCCTTGGACAAAGAATCAGGAGCCCCAATAATACCACTAACTCCTTTTTTGATACCAGACAAGCTACTTAACTTCTCTAAGCTTATTAAAGGGGTTAGGGTAGCTAATCTATATAGCCTCTTTAACTTTGAAATATAATTTTATGAATGAGAAAACTTACATAATTTACCTGATCAGTTATCCAAAAAATTAGGAAATATCTAGGTTAGATTTTTTTCCTAATAGACAACAAGTGGCCCAAGACTGTGTGTGTGTGTGTGTGTGTGTGTGTGTGTCTATTGACCTGCACAAGGAAAATACCTTGATAAATCACGGTGAAGGATATGATCTGAGAACATGGATTTTGGGGACCGATATAATGAAAAAAGTAGCTGAACTGTTTGGCATACAGAAGGGAATTTACTTCTTATTCTAGGAGGCAACAGAAAAGAGAAGGCAGAAGGGGAAGAACAAGGAAAGAGAGTGGAGACATCAAAAGAGTATAAAACTAGTGCCAGGCATGGGTGCACATTTCTAGGGACAGTGGAGGGAAAGGGCTTTTAAGGCCAGAGATACCCAACATTTAATTGGAAGATTTTGCTGGATTAATCAGTCTTATGTTTGAAAATGGCACAAATCCAGTTCCAAGAAGCTTAAATAAAAAAGGGATCTTAGTGGGTCACAAAATTTGGAAAGATACTAGGTGAGTTTGTAGCAACTAAGAAAGATTTACAGAAACCAGTGTTGCAGGGGCTGAAAATAGAAACCTGGGTTAACAGTGCCAGATCTCCCGCTCTCTTCTTCCCTCATTCCCTTCTTTTTCAGCCTTGCTCATCTCTGTTTGACTTCATTCTTTTCTGCAGCAGGCAGGATTTGGCTATGTGGCAAGAAACATGGTTGCTGAGCAACCATAAAGAAAGAGCTTTTAGGGGGCCTGTAGGAGTTCCAGTGTGCGTGTAACAATTCCAGGGACATGTTCTAATTAGACTTGCTTGGATTCCATGTTCATCCCTTGCACCAATCATCAGCGCCAGTGAAATAGGGCACTACAATCAACTGACACAGGTCATGTGACTACATTTTTGCCTGTGGTGGGGGAAGGGTCTATTATCAGAAAAATAGAAATGCTTTCTGGGAAGAGAAAAATAATAGCTGACTCTGCGTTGCTTTAGTGTAAACCAATCTTTCTTCCAAAAACCTTTCTTTTTTTAAAGATTTCAGTTTTTTAAAGTAATCTCTACACCCACCGTGGGGCTCGAACCAAGAGTCACATGCTTGATGACTGAGCCAGCCAGGTGTCCCCAAAAAGCTTTCTTACAATCAGAATGTTGTATCCATGCAACACTTTTGTGTAAATGGGGCTTTGTAGGCAGAAATTTGGGGGATGATCTGAATCTTCCCCGGGTTTGAGGTAGTAAGGAATAGGGAAATACACACTGGTAGTCAAATGATACATAAACTCAGCTAATTTGGCAGGAACAGAAATTTGGAGCCAAAGGTGACTATGAGAATAAGGCAATAGAAGAGGGCATTGCACTGACAAAGGATGTAGAATGGGGGTTTGAGCCCATTTTCGTATCCCTGTGACCTAGATTGGGGCAGATTAACATTATTGGCTATTTTTAGGTTCTTCAAAGATTCCCCTACTGGCAATCTTTAACTGTAATTCCGCCAATGTGGGTGATGCTTCTTATCTGATTGGCTGGTTTTAATTTCTACTCTCAGGACTGAGCTTCCTAAGGTTGGTCATGAGGGGACCTCTACGGAGTGAGGAGCTTTCAAATTGGCTCCAAATCGGCTCCACCAAAAGCCTACGTCTGGTCTGGGGAAACACTCCTGCATTTGTCCCACCATCTCTGGATGGTCAGTCCTCTGCTCTGTGGCCATAGGTCCATCCATCCACAGCCTCTCTTCATGGGCCTTACAAACCCCAAACTCCAGAGGACACATGTCACTCCTAATGATCTGCTGCTTATGGTTCTGTTGGAGCCTGTCCAACTGCCTGAAGTGAGGGGACGTGCCCTGCCCCATGCTGGGTAGAACACAATATTCCCATAACCCTCTGCAGAGAAATTCTCTCCTTCCTTTCGCTTCAACTTCAACTCCTGGTAGAGGTGAAGGGTTCAGGGCCGCAAAGCCAGCTTTTTCTCATCTTTGTAGATTCCTGAAAATGTGGGTCAGCTCTGTAATGTGGGGAGAGCTTAGCATCTATTAATTTGTTTATGGTTTTTGGAGAATTAGCCCCAATTTAAAAGGAGGGAATCTCACTTTAGGCTCCTTTTCCACATATGTTACCCCATGGAAACCCCACGGATATGAAAATGGGCTCAAACCTCCATCCTACATCCTTTGTCAGTGCAATGCCCTCTTCTATTGCCTTGTTCTCATAGTCACCTTTGGCTCCAAATTTCTGCTTCTGCTAAATTAGCTGAGTTTATGGATCAACACTAGGTATATTGGTCCCATATTACAGATGAGGAGATGGGTTTAGTGAGGTTACGTGACTTTTCCAAAATCATACAGAGAGTAAGTGACAGGATAGAGTCCTCCACCCCAGGACCCTGAGACCATGACCAGATTTTTCTGACTCCAAACTTTATGCTCTTTCTGCTTTAAAAACTGTTAACTGATTACCAGTGAGACCTCGAGTCTTGCCATTAATGTTTGGGTTTGGGCATGAGGAGCCTTGGTCAAGGGCTGGCGCCTCTGACTGGTCATTGTGTCCTTAGCCCGCTCACTTCTGTGTCTGTGTTTTCCTTTGTGTAAGCTGTGGAACATGACAGTAGTATGGAAATACGTCTCTTTTTATTGTTTCCTTACAGAACTGTGCTGGTGCCAATGTCTGGGGCTGGGTGTAGGGAAAGAATGAACTAGAACAGATGGAACTTGCACTACTGCGTGCCCGTCGCTCTGTGATAGGTTTTTACGGCCCCGGTTTAATCAGGATTGACCAACACCCAGGGGCAACGGGTAAGCACGGCCGGCTGCCCACCTGCAGGATGCAGGCGGCTGGGCCTTGAGGATGCGGGCTTAGCAGCCCACGCGGTCCCACAGCCACCAAGGGCGCGCCCGGGAGGCCCCACGGCACAGTCTGAGCTCTTTCCAGCTCGTGCAGCGACCGCTTCAGAAGGAAAGTTCTTCTCAGATGTAGGCACGCTGAGGTTGTTTGGAAAAAGGTAAACAAGGCTCATAAGTTTCGTTTTTACGGTTCCTCTTTCAAAGGAGCCCCGTTTCGCTCCTCTGTCTTTCTCATGCCTCTGGGGGACCCGCAGGAGTTCAGTTATGAGCCTCAAGATCATACGCTCAGGCTCCCATTTCCTCTCCCTGTGGTAGCACCCCGTAACCAGGACACAAGAGTACTGAGAGCAGCACCCAAGACCAAAGAAGGGGGGAAGGGGGACAGGTCAGAAGGAGGGGGGGAGAGGGCAAGAAAGGGAGACAGAGAGAAGGCAGGAAGGAAGGGGGGAGAGAGAGAGAGAAGAAAGAAAAGAAAGAAAGAAAGAAAGAAAGAAAGAAAGAAAGAAAGAAAGAAAGAAAAGAAAGAAAGAAAGAAAGAAAGAAAGAAAGATCCCTGGGTGGCTCAGTGGTTTAGTGCCTGCCTTCAGCCCAGGGCATGATCCTGGGGTCTCAGGATCCAGTCCCATGTCGGGCTCCCTGTGGGGAGCCTGCTTCTCCCTCTGCTTGTGCTCTGCCTCTCTCTCTGTGTGTCTCTCGAAAGAAAGAAAGAAAGAAAGAAAGAAAGAAAGAAAGAAAGAAAGAAAGAAGGAAGGAAGGAAAAGGAAGAAAAAGGAAGAGAGAGGAGCGAGATGGGGCGAGGAGGGACGAGGCCTTCATCGGGCTCCCTCCAGCTCGCATCTGCAGAATCGATCAGATCAGAAGGCTCGCAGCCCCGGAAAGTTTGCAAATTTAGGCATCATCTGTGGCCCTCAACAGCTCCAGACATCAAAGGGCCCCAGAGTCCCCAGCCGTTGGCCCGACCCCAGGACTGCAGTGGAAGGTGAGCCTCACCGTTACCTGTGGAAAAACCAAGGACAAACAGGAAGGATTAAAGCAGGAAATGACTCACAAACCCCAGCAGGCGCTGCTGCCCTCCCTCCTCTGCTGCCCTCCCTCCTCTGATCCCCCTCAGACGGACGGGTTTCCATTCGCTTTGCTTATAGGATTTTCCCCTCAACGATGACGCGCTGTCCCGACTTCCTCCCAGGAGGGCTCAGTGTTCCCAAAGCCACCTCCCTGCCCTCCTGTTCCCGTTTGCTCGGCCGCCCCCCTCTGACTCAGGGCTCCGTCCATGTCCACGAGCAGGACTAGGAAACAGCAGGTGCAGACTGTATGCACGGTGCGATTGAACGGAGAGGTGAGGGTGCTCGGGCTCCCGGCTTCCAGGGCTTCCAGGGCCTCCAGGAGCTCCTCGGACACCCCGTCTCTTGGGCTCAGCCCTTGGCCCCAGGCCCGCTCAGAACAGGGGACTTGGGTGCTGCGGAGTTTAAACTGGTCTGCGGACAGAACAGGTGGTTTCTGTTGTCCCAAAGGGGAGGGGAGGGGGCGCCGGGAGGTTCCACAAGCTCCTCTGCAACAACAACAACAAACACCCCCAAACCCGGTTGGCAGCACTCGCCTGTGTTTGCAGAGCTGTGCACCATTATAAAGTATTTCCATTATATGAGAGCAGCAAAGGAAATCATCTCAGGGGCGCAGGGTGCTGGCTGTACTAAGATTGGGAAGTGAGGTGTTTTGAGTACCTGTTACCTTTCTAAAAATTACCGTATTTAAACCTACGCTCACGTAATTCACTTTTTAACAATGGCTGTGTTTAGCATCAGGTTTGCAAAATTTCTGAAATTCTAACGGTTGACTTGGTTGACTTCCGTGCTGTGGGCCCTGGAGGCTGAAGGGGTGGGGGTGAGAGGACAGGAGAGCTCCCAGGAGGGAAGGGCACAGGCTGGCACCTGAGGAGCACGTCACCCGGAGCACGTCTCTGCTCGTGGTTGACCCGAAGACAGTGATTCGAGGGACTGGTTTTAATTTCTTATTCTGTGCCGTGCTGTGGACTCCGGCCCCTTCCTTCAAATCTTTAAGTCTTTTAAAAAGTGGTTAAAGAAGACCATTCAAGTGACACAAACAAACTTGAGCACTTCATTCTCCGCTGGGAGCACTGCAAAAAGGGCGGGAGGCGGGACGCTTTTAGAGGATGAAGAGGAACAAGAGAGCAGGTGCAGAGCCCGGGGTTGGCGTGGGGTGAGGCCTGGCCCGCCGGACAAGCCAAGCATTCCCAGGGACGTGACCCCTGTGTTTCAGCTGCTGCCGTGGCACCGTGGGCAGCGTGGCCTCCTTGGGCCTAGGAAGTTATTTCAACAAGTGAAGGAGCGACAGACACACAGACTTGTGTTTGACGGTGCTTTGAGGACCAGAGGTCACACTGGGGGGTGATGAGGCATGGAGAAGGACGCTGTGGGAAGGGGATGCAGTGGGAGGGAACTCCCAAGCAGAGGCAGTTTGGAGTAAGGGGTTCCCCGGTGAGTCAGGCCCCATTCCCTGACCATCCTGCAGTCCTCACAGACGGGGCTCTCCCTCGGAGGGTTGCTGGGCTGGTCTTCTGAGGACAGTAGAGAAAACAGTGACCCCAGAAGGCTACAAGACTTAGAAACACCTGGTTAAGATGTTAAAGAAAACCCTTTATTTAAAAAATAGTTCAAATGAGTAAGAAAGGCACCGATAAATAAGGCCTGATGGTTTTCTTTGGATGCCGGATGAGTGAAGGGCTGCTCTAATTCGCACGGGCCACTCTTTCATCCTCACCCCGGAGCCACTGTTCCTCTTGACAGCAGCGGGGCATGGCAATACGTACTAATGAAGTTAGTTTGTGCAGCGGGACCCACGGAATGAAGCCCCCTGCCTGCCCAGTGGCCTGGCCCATGTCGCAAGTCTAAACCTAAGGCGGCCTGCACCTTCAGGGGACACCTGTCAGAGAAACCTCACACGCACCAATCGTAATCCTCCAGTTCGGCGTCAGGGAGCTTACATTACTCTAGATAAAAATGCCGCTAGTCTTTTCTTTTTTTTTTTTTTTAAAGATTTTATTTATTTATTTGAGAGAGATGAAGATTGCAAGAGCAAGCACGAGTGAGGGTGGGGGGTGAGGAGAGGGAGAAGCAGGAGCCGATGCGGAGCTGGATCCCAGGACCCTTGGGACCATGACCTGAGCTGAAGAGGGATGGTTAACCCACTGAGCCACCCAGGGGCCCTGTGGGAAACCCCTGACCTCCGAGCCAAGCGTGCCCTGATTCCACATTGCCTCTTCTAATGCTCTAGAAAACTCGCTCTTGCCAAACTCCTTGGGGAAGGGTCTCCACTGCTTGCGAGACCCTGTGCTTCCCCAGCCGCAGGCTGCCTGCCCTTGAATAAAAGACATCAAATCCATTTTTCGTTTTCATTTTGTCATTTAATGGTACCAAAAGCAACTTCCAAAAGTTATGCCAGCAAAAAGTATGGTGGAAGTTTTGCTGCCCTCGCAGAAACTTCTGCCATTCAGTGACCAGGTCAGAGAAGCTGGTGGTAGACAAGAGCCAAGCTGCCAAAGTGGCAGCCACCCTGCCTTTGGCCCAAAGGTCCGAGGGGAGGCCCCTGCCGACCCCTAATTCATATAAACCCAGCTGTAACCGTGTTTCTCGGAGCACAGCAATAGGGAAACAACAGAGGAGAAGGCGCTGGGTTACCAGAGGCAGGCTCTGTGACTAGAGGAGTAATTACCGGTCCCCAAGAGCTTAGGAGATTGCAGGAGAACCTGAGAGACCACTGTACTAACACGGTGACAGATGTGGCAGATGTGATTAATCAAGGGGCGGTGAGATATAGTTGCCATCATCTATTTAAGAAACAGGGTGCTAATTAAATATTCTAGACATATTTCTGTAAAAAAAAATTTATAACGAATAGACATCCCTTGAAGATGTAAACTTCAATTATCTGGAAAAAATGGATTGATGCAAATCACTTTGTTTACTGATTTTTTTATTTCTTTTTAAAGATTTTATTTATTCATGAGAGACACACAGAGAGAGGCAGACACAGACAGAGGGAGAAGCAGGCCCCATGCAGCGAGGCTGATGTGGGACCCGATCCCGGGACCCCGGGGTCACGCCCTGGGCCGAAGGCAGACACTCAACCACTGAGCCACCCGGATGTCCGTAATTTTTAATTTTTAAAAAAGCCATCCATAACCACTTTCCTAATTTGTCAGAGTTGTTTGTTTGAATATTAACAAGAAGTCTAAATCATGCCTCTATGCTTTTTCACTGAATGTTCTATTTTCACCTAATTTTCAACTTATTTACAACTGAATTCATAAATTCTCCTGTGAAATTACAGAAAAAAATACATATCTTGGTCTCTGCCCTCAGTTCCAGACACAGGATTCCTAAATCTCTTGTGATTTCCTAAGAGTTAAGAGCACGAGCGGCGTCTTGTAATATTCGGTTTTCGATCCCAGTTCCTGACCCAGGGCTCCTAAGTCTTGGAATGTCCTGGGTGGCGGGAGTGTCTTTTGTCCTAATGACTGGGTGGCTTCTGGAAGGGGGCTGGTCATCAGAAAGACCACAGCTTGACTAGAAGCTTGGTGTGTGCAGCCCCAGGCCCATCCTCCGGGAGTGGGACAGGGTCTAGAGAGTGAGTTAATGACCTATCGGTCCTATGTAATGAGGTCTCCATAAAACCCCCCAGAGTGGGGGCTTTGGAGAGCTTTCAGGTTGCTGCACCTACAGAAGTCCTGGGAAGATGCCGCACCCGCTGAGGCCCCTTGTGCCGTGCCTCCTTGCTCTCAGGCATCTCCTCCCCTCATAAGTTCATCTGTATTCTTTATAACTTTTTTTTTTAAATTTATTTCAGAGAGAGAGAGAGAGAGGGAGAGCAGGGGGAGGGGCAGAGGGAAAAGGAGAGGAAGGAAGAGCAGGCTCCCCACTGAGCAGGGAACCAACGCGGGGCTCCACCCCAGGACCCTGACATCATGACCCGAGCTGGACAGATGCTAACTGACTGAGCCACCCAGGTGCCCCATCATAGCTTTTTATAATCACCCCGTAAGTTTAAGTACGCTTCTCTGAGTTCTATGAGCCGTTCTAGCAAATTATTGACCTCAGTGAAGGGGTCGTGGGCACCTAAATATATAGCCGATGGGTCAGATTATAGGTGACAACCTGGGCTTGCAACTGGCACTTAAAGTTGGGGTGGGGTAAATTTGTGGGACTGAGGCCTACCCGGTGCCATCTGACTCTGACTCCAGGTGGTACCCGAACCGAACTGAACTGTGGGACTCGCCCCGGGTGTCCCAGAATTGCTTGGTGTGTGGAAAACAGCCCCACACAATTGGTGTCACAATTGGTGCGTGCAGTAGTGGGGAGAGTAAAGGAAAAATACAGGAGTGTCTTCCAGTAAATCTCTCAAGCTGACTTCTGCAACCCAGCAAGTTGTTTTTGTGTCACAATCACCAAACACGAGGCCTTGGATTGCTCTCTGAATAATCTTCCTTTATTTCCTACGCGTCATCAGTTTTAAAATTCTTAGTGTTTCCTTGGTTAAGACTGTCCCTCCGTGTTGATCCTCCTGGCTGACTTTTATCCTCTTACACCCACGCTCTTTCTTAGCTCTCTAACTACTAGCTCCCGGTGTCCCGACTCTCTCCAGATTATCCTGTAACTGACTGTCACCACCTAAGACTTTTGAAACCCTCTTTGCTCAACGTACTGACGGAAAGCATGACATTTGCTCTTGTCTTGGATTTTAGTGCTAGTATCTCTCTATTTCGTGGGAACTTGGGCAAGAAATTTAGCTTCTAAGCCTCAGTTTCTTCACCTGTAAAGTGGAAATAATAATAGTGCCTAAACCATAGGGCTGTTGTGAGGATTAAATGAGATAATCTGTATAGTATGAGCCCGACTCCTGGCACCTAAGTGGTTTCTCTTCCACCACTCTGACATTTCTCTTCCACCGTCTCACACTTCTTTATTGTTAGGTCTTCCTCTTCCAGAGGCGATAGTCTGCTTTGCCTCTCCTCTGTTCAATCTATATCGACTCACCGTGGGACCACATTTGGTCTCAGGTGTTTAAGTATTACCTACATGTTGATGATTTTCAGGTATAAGTTGTCTATCCTATGTCTGTCTAGCTGGCATTTCAGACAGCTGACTTCTTCAGCTCTAAACTTGGGATATATGAAACAAAAACAAAAACTCACCACGGAGTTTTCCCTTGGACCCTGAGTTCCTTAGCCTGTCTGCCTTCTCTCCACCTTCATCATCTTTGTTTTATATATAATGTCTAGGGTTTTACATGGTACTCAGTGGGAAGAATAGAAAAGTATATCAACTTTATCTTGGTGGACATGTCTATTGAGTTTTTTTTAATTAAAACTTTTTAAATTGTGTAAAAACACATAATACAAAATGTACTCTCTTCACCATTCTTTTTTTTTTTTAAAAGATTTTGTTTATTTATGCATGAGAGACATAGAGAGAGAGAGAGAGGTGAGACATAAGTAGAGGGAGAAGCAGGCCCACGCAGGGAGCCTGATGTGGGACTCAATCCCGGGACCCCAAGATCATGCCCTGAGCTGCAGGCAGACGCTTAAGCACTAAGCCACCCAGGCATCCCTCTCTTCACCATTCTTAAGTGTACACATTCACATTGTTGTGTAACAGATCTCTAGAACTTTTTCATCTTGCAAAATTGAAACTGTATGCATCAAATGACTTCCCATTTTTCCTTGATGGGATATTCAAAGCATGCAAGGGAACAACCCATTATGATTTAAAACGTCAGCATATTTTAAAAAGGAAAATTTATGCTTAAAATTATTAAAAACAAAGTAAAACAAAAAAACAAGATTTTATAAAATTTAATTTCCAGAAATGATATGTAAATTGCTGAAATTGAAAACTCAATAGATCTCCAGCCTTAAAATGGAAAGAAACTTTGTCACATGTTACAACGTGGATGAGCTTTGACGATATTATGCTGAGTAAAGGAAGCCAGTCACAAAATAATAAATATTGTATGATTCCACTTATAAGAAGTATTTGGAATCATTGAAATCAAGGAAACAGAAAGTAGAATGGTAGTTTCCAGGGGTGATTTGTTATATAGCAATAGATAATTAACACAGGTACCATAAATATTTTACTAGTTTAAGGCTTTTAAAATATAAATCTATCCTTGTTAATCTTGATCTAGTACCTTAATTTTCTCGACTCAGATCTTTATTTTGATCACCTTCTCTACGCACAAACTAGACCTTGTCAATTATCATCTAGAACTGTTCTGCCTGTCTGAAATACTGAGCTGCTGTATCCTGCTGTTTGACCACAGGTTTGTATCCTTCCATGTCTTGTACCATTTCTCAGTACAGATTATAAGCCTCATCAATAACCCTCTCATTTTCCCCCAGTTTGTCTCCTTCCTAGCCTCACTTTGTTCTCCCACAATTCCCTTCCCAGTAGTCGGCCTATTGCTTCTCTGTATGCTGAACATCTGTATCATTAGGGAACTCTTCTTGCATCCCATATGGTATTGGTGAGGCTGTTGGTCTTGTGGCCTAACCACCTCCACCATGAATGTGGGCCCCCACCTGGCCATGCAAGCAATTCGTGTTGGGGATTAATGCGGACACTGTAAGAGAAAGAAAGGGTCAGGGCCTGCCTATGGGGTCATGTGCTCTAAGGAATACCTAAAAATGGAGCTGCTGGAAGTTGTCTTTCATACTTGGAGAGATTTGAGAATGAATAAAGCCAAGCAGAGGCAAGCAATGCTTAGAGATAAAGATAGTTTTTCTTAAGATATTGTTTGGATTATGGATCTTTCTAGACCTGACGCCAATTTTATCTCTTGGATGTTCCAGTCATATGAGTCAATAAATCCTCTCCCCCCTTTTTTCCCTTATAGTATTTTATAATATCCCCACCCCCCAAGTTTGGCTTTATTTTGTACTACAGAAATTATTTGGAGCCATTTTGAGACAGACGTCATTGAAGTAGAGGCTCTGTCAAATCAAAACTGCATTTTGGGACATAAAAGAAGCTTCTACATTTACCTAATGTTTTTGTTTTTTACAACCAAAAGCATCATGACTAATATACCTGCAGAGCCCGGACCTCTGTTTCAGTTATGAACACATTTGGTTGAAAACCACCAGAAAACACAAAGACGTGTCCTATGTAAATACGGGTTTATTTGTTCCACATGGTAAGAAGCCTGAGGCAAGGCAGTCCAGAGCCAACAACACAGCCCTGAACACAATCAGAATGCATGTTCTTTCTTCCTTTCTGTTCTGACATTCTTACTATGTTGACTTTTTCCTCCTACTTGTTGCCTCAAGGTCACC
Source organism: Vulpes lagopus (assembly GCF_018345385.1). Classification (NCBI taxonomy): domain Eukaryota; kingdom Metazoa; phylum Chordata; class Mammalia; order Carnivora; family Canidae; genus Vulpes; species Vulpes lagopus. The sequence continues at coordinate 27,457,708 of NC_054834.1, forward strand.
AAGTGGCTGCTGTTTCGCCAGGCCTCATGACCGTGCGGTAGACACTAGAAGGGAGAAACAGGAGACTTATGCTTATGTCTTGTTGATGCGTGGTTTCCACTAGCTGCAGGGGAACTGGGGGATTAAGGGTTTAGCTTTTACCATCTCTCTATTAGAGGCAGGCAAAAGGAAGATGGGCTGGAAGAAGACAAACCCAAGCTGATAGTTTTGAGGATCCTCCCACCACACACGACCTCTTTCCCTGTGCTGTAAGCCACCAACCATCTCCAAGTTCTACAAGCCACTCTGTAGTTGAGTACTGAAGGTTAGTGGATAAAAATCACAGAATTGCAGAGAATGGAGCCCCTACAAATGAATGGTATTTAGTATCATGTAGGTATTCAGAGCGGTTTGATAGTTCTTTTTCATTTTAGTTTTGTTAGCTTCCTCTCCTACTCCCTTTAGTTATTTTGCAAATCTTTAACCTTCCTTATGCCTTCTTCTCATATTCCCTTCACTGTCAACAAATTGCAGTCTCTTGCCTTCTGAGAAAGTAGAGGCCATAAAAATATAAAATCCCTCAATTTCCTATAACCAATCCTTTCCTTCTTCCTTTGCTCCTTTCAGTTTTTTTTTTAAAAAAACAACTGTATTTATTATTTGAGAGAGAGAGAGAGAGAGCACAAGCACGGGAGAGAGGGAGAAGTAGGGAGCCTGATGCGGTGCTCAATCCCAGGACCCTGGGGTCATGACCTGAGCCAAAGGCACATGCTCAACCGACTGAGCCATCCAGGCGCCCTTATTTGGGCTTTAAAAATCAGAATTTACAATTGTGGTTTTAACCTTGCCCATATCCATTTTGCTACAATATGTTTATTTCATTCATTATATCTCAACATGTGGTATCATTTGGTAGTGGGTCCACCATAAACCTTTGTTGGATGCTATTGAATCCTCTTTGCAAGACTGCTGTATCAATGATCCTCTACTGGATCTTTCACTTCTTCCTCTTTTACCTCCTTTTACTCTATAAATAAACTCAAGCTTTTCCCCGCCTACAACACAGAAATCCCAGAACAAAACCTTCCTTCTCATGTACCTGCATTTACCCCCTAGCCACTAACTAATTTCCCTCTTTCTCTACTGAACCAAGCTCCTCAAAACAGTAATCTCCAATTTCAGTCTCTACTTCCATATTTTCCAGGTATTCCTCAACTCCTTGATCAGTAGCTTCAACCCACCCTATCAAGGAAACCGTCCTTGCCAAAGTCCCTGATGACTTCCTACTCACCACATTTCTATATTAGGTTTTCTGCAGAATTTATTTATGTGCTTCCTATTTTTCTCCCTTTCCTTGAATTTTGTGATACTAGGATTTTCTATTTTTTCTAACTCTCTGTTAATCCCTTTTTTGTTCTTCTGTTGGGATTCTTCTCCACTGTGGTATTACTCAGGGCTCTGTAGGTGACCATCTTCTCTTTTCACTATAGACACATTCCTTGGGTGATCTTATCAATATCATGGCTTCAGCTGTCACCCAGATGCAAATAGTTCCCAAATCGTTTTCTCCAGAAAGTGATATTTGAGCAAAACCCAGAAGGATATGTGCAAATGAGCCATGTAAAAATCTGGAAGAATGTCATTCCAGAGAGTGAAAATAGCCAAGTGTCAAAGTTCAAGTAAGAATGTTTGGCATGTTTCAAGAATATCTAGAAAGCCAATGTGGCTGATGCTGAGAGTGTGGGGAAAAATTAGTAGGAATTGAGGTCAGAGAAGTAAGGTGGAGAGGAAGAACAAGTCGCATCAGGCCTTTTGGACCATTTTAATGGCCCTAAGTTCTACTGTGAATGAAATGAAAAGCTATTGGAGGGGTTTGAGCAGAGGAGTGATACTTTCTGATTGAAGTTTTAAAAGGATCACTCTGTGTTGAGAGTAGATTGAAAAGAACAAGATGGAAGCAGGACTGCCTGGTTTGGAGGCTATTGCAGTAATTTAGATGATAGATGATGGTGATCTGGATCACAGGAGTCACAGTTAAATGGCTATAATTGATCTATTTTATTTTATTTATTTTTTAAAAAAGATTTTATTTATTTATTCATGAGAGACACACAGAGAGAGGCAGAAACACAGGCAGAGGAAGAAGCAGGCTCCATGCAGGGAGCCCGATGCAGGACTCGATCCCGGGACTCTGGGGTCATGCCCAGGGCCCGAGACAGACGCCCAACTGCTGAGCCACCTGGGTGTCCCTAATGGATCTATTTTAAAGGGAGAACCAACAACCTATGATGACAGATGGTATGTGGGGTCTGAGAAATAAGGACTCAGACATTTTGTACTGAGAAACCGGAAGGATGGAGTTGTAGTTTACTGAGCTGAGGAACGCTGTGGGGAAAGCAGGTCGGGAGAAATATTAGGAGATTGGGTTTGTACCAACTAAACATGAGATGGTGATTAGAAGACATGCAAGTGTAGAAGTCTTGAGGCAGCTGGATAAAGGATGGAGTTTAGTTGTCAAGGGAACTGAGATATGCATTTGGCAGTCATTATCCTATGGGTAGAATTTATACTTATGAGGATAGATGAGATCATCATCAGAATGAGAATAAATAGAAAAGAGAAGTATTCTAAGAACTGAGCCTTGGAGTAATCTAATGTTAACAGGCAGAGAAGATGAGCATGAGCCAGCGAGAGAGACAGAGGAGTGGCCAGGAGATGGGAAGAAAATCAGGAGAGGTGGTGTCCTGATAGATGACTGAAGAAATGTTTCAAGAAGAAGGAAGGGATTGACCAAATCAAATAACTCTGATAGCTCACGTAATTTGAGGACTGAGTATTTCAATGGATCAAAGAGGGTAGGAGGAGAAAAGTAGGAATTTTTCTGTGAACAAGAGAAATAGAGCGGTAACTAGGAAGAGAAGTAGGATCAAAAGAGTTTTGTTTTGTTTATTAGATGGGAGAATAACATGTCTGTAATCTGATTATAATCTGATGGGAAAGATCTAATAGAGAGGGAATTTGTTAAAGCAGATTTAAAAGGAGAGAATTGCTGGAGCAATGTCCTAGAGCGGGTGAGAGGAGATAGGTGCATGAGTAGAGGAACTGTCCCTCACTTTGTCAAGTGAAGGACAGTTCATTAAATTCATCCATAGTAACAAGAAGATGAAGAAAGATACAGAGGAAGAGAAGACAGAGTAGGATACAAACGAAGCGTGTTATAATGGAAGCTGTCAAAATACTCTTCAGACAGCTTGCTTTTTTCAGTAAGGAAAGCTTTTTTCAGTGAGTAAAGATAGTTGAAGAAATACTAGAATGTGGTTTCTTCTACGATTTCTTTGCCCTCACCTACTAATTGTTTAGGAGAGTGAGAGAATGAACAAGAAAAATACAGAATAATTACTTGGTAACAATGAAGTTAGGGATCATAAATTTAAATGAGACTAATCATAGCAGGATTGTGTACCTTTTTTCAGCTAGTTTTGCCAATTCAGGCATGAATGAGCCCAAGTTGGAATTAGGCAGTATTAATTTTTTTTTTTTTTTTTTTTGGCCAGGAAATACAACTCAAAATGGAACAAGGGAGTGAAATGAAGGGTGTGTGGGAGGGAGTGATGACAATGACTTATTATTGACATTCAACTGGGTAAGAAGGAAAGTGATGCCCTGATGGGCAGGAGAAATAGTGAAAGGTAATTCAATCGATGGATTATTGGTTGGGGCATGGAGGTAAAGGGATTACTGGAGATGCAGCAAAAGAAGGAGTGAAATGGAAAGACAGAAGGTGGGATTTAGAGAGAGTAGGATGCTTGAAACTAAGATTACAGAAAGGCTGTAGCTCTTGATACTAGGGTATGACTACAGGAGATGTCTGATCAGCAGAATTACAGAAACAAATCAGGTTATGGGACAAGAATCACAAGAGGAGCCAAGCCAAGAAACAATAAGGAGGAACCAGAAAGATAGAGGAGAAGACCAGAATGGAGCAGCTGAAAAGCTAATCCAGTGAAAGGAGTGGAGGACAAGGTTATTGGAGGAGAGGAGGCCAGGGATCTGAAAGGCGAGGCTAATGGAAGGAACACATGCATGGATAGAAGTGTGAAAGGAATAGTGTTGAAAAGTGTACAAGTCAACGAGGAGCTAAACTCAAGGAGTTGGGGAGGGGGTGGTGATCTGAGGATAGCATGTGACTCTAATAGGAAGGATGGTGGTTGCACAGTCTTATAACATGAGATTCAGAGCTAAAATTGTTCATTGCATGGTCATGCATGATCTCCTGCTTAGCAAATTTTTTTTCTTAAGTTTTCTGCAGAATTTGTCATCACTTCCACTTTCTTGAAACTCATTTATCTTGAAGTGTTGTGACTGAGATCTGTTGGCTCTCCTACCTCTCTGTTAATTCCTTTTGTTGTCATCTGGTGGGTTTTCCTTCTCAGGGGTAACTTCTCAGTAACCCAGGCTCCCTCCATGCCCCTTTCTCTTCTCACTGTATGTGTACTCCCTGGATGATCCCACCAACCCCATGGCTTCAGCTGCCACCCAAATGCATGTGGCTTCCAGACCTGTAGCTCCAGCCTCAAGTGGGCTCTCCTGCTCTAGTTCTCTATTTCTGATTGTTCACTAATAGAATTTGGATGTCCTTCAGGCAGCTTAAGTTCATTCAAGACCGAATTAATGATTTTCTCCAAACTTCCTTCTCTTCGTTTTTGAATTTCAGTCAATCGCTGATATATTTGACTCATCATAGTCATATGTCTCTTCCTCATCTCCCATATATAGTCAAGTCACCGATTCCTGTGAATTCTATTTCTAAAGTCTGAGTTCTTTAACTGAATTGTCAGCACTGATTAAGTCTGACACTTTGCCTTCTTCAAACCTACATCTGTACAATAAAAAGTTGATAAGAAAAACAGAAAGGCACTGCCCAACTTCATGGAAGTCTAGGACATATAGTTCATTAGACGTTCTGTTTCTGTAGCACAGGAAGGTGCATGGAAGGAAGATAGGATGGATGTTGAACGGCAACCCCCCACCTTGACAAGTCATCTTGAGATCCAGGACAGGGCATGTTCTAGGTTGAGAATTGGTCCTGTGTGTGTGCGTGTGCGTGTGTGTGTGTTTCTCCACACTGGATAAGAAGTTTTGATTGCAGGTTACTATTTGTAAATTTTTAAAAATACCCCCCCCAAAAGCTGTTACCTCAGAGAAGCCTTTCTTGATCACTCTATGTGGGTAGGCTTCTCCCTGTTATTCTCTAATTGTTCCTTCATCAGTTTGCCAAAAATCTAGAGTATGTATTTGGTCTCACACACTATTCTGAGTGCTAAGAATACAGTGAAGAAAAGGGACAGGGATGCCCGAGTGGCTCAGTGGTTGGGCGTTTGCCTTCTGCTCAGGGCATGATCCCTGGGGGCCCAGGATCAAGTCCTGCATTGGGCTCCCTGCATGGAGCCTGCTTCTCCCTCCGCCTGTGTCTCTGCCTCTCTCTTTCTTTCTGTGTCTCTCATGAATAAACAAAATCTTAAAAAAAAAAAAAAAAGAAAGAAAAGGGACAAAATCTATACCACCACTGAACTTAGAGTGTAGTGGGGGAGCCAAGCAAGACCTGTATAGAAATAAATAATATATTTTTCAACAGTGATCTGTGCTTTGAGAAAACAAAGGGTAATAGGACAGAATGAGTGAGGGTGGGGAGGCTAGGAGCAATTTTAAATTATAGGATAATCAGAGAAAATGTCTTTTTTAAAAAAAGATTTTATTCATTTATTCATGAGCGACACAGAGAGAGGCAGCGACATAGACAGAGGAAGAAGCAGGGTCTCTATGGGGAGCCTGGTGCAGGACACGATCCCGGGGTCCAGGTAGGACCCTAAGCTGAAGGCAGATGCTCAACCACTGAGCTACCCAGGAGTCCCAGAAAATCTCTTTGATATGAATAGTGAGAAGAAGCTGGCTACACAAGGACCTGGGGTTAGTGAGAAGAAGCTGGCTACACAAGGACCTGTGCCGAGAGAGTAGGAAGTATAAAAGCCCTGAGGTCGTAGAGCCCAGCAGGTTCAGTGACACTGCCAGTACCTCTGAAGGACTCATTTATAGAACTTACCACAGAGGTAATTGTGTATTTATTTGTTTTTACCCATCTAGATCTATTATATATTTGTTTGGGGTTGGTATTTCCATGATCCCTGAGGACTGAGGCCCTGTCTATCTTGTTAAAAGTTAACACCTAGTCCCTGGCACCAGGAGGCAGTTAAATGTTTAATAAATTAATGAATAGCTAAATAACAACTGCTTAATAAATGCAGTTATTTGTAGGATCAGCTGTTGGAGAGGTGCATTTTGCTTTCTAAATATAAACCTGTAGCACTGACTATGTCTTTTCAAACTTCACATTCTGTTACAAGCAGGCTCCTGTCTTGCATGCTTCCTCTCCTGAAAATCTCTATTGTAAGAAGTAAAAAAAAAATTTTTTTTGTTAAGGTTTTATTTATTTATTAATGAGAGACACACAGAGAGAGAGAGGCAGAGACACAGGTAGAGGGAGAAGCAAGCTCCAGGCAGGGAGTCTGATGTGGGACTCCATCCCGGGTCTCCAGGATCAGGCCCTGGGCTGAAGGCGGCGCTAAACCGCTGAGCCACCTGGGCTGCCCAAGAAGTTAAAAATTTAAGTTACTTTCCCCTTTGTCTTAAATTGCCATGAACTCAACCTATGCTTTGGATTGTTATCAGATCCCAAGAGGGGCTTTGGTAGGGATTTTCTCCTTTCTTTGAGTCACTAGGAATGTTAAGGATATATAATAGTCTATGGAAGTGAATAAAAGGAGAGAGAAAAGCAGAATTTAAGGTGATTATGGGACATCGAGGAGGTGTCCAGTGAGTAGAACCTAGGGAAATAAATCTATTTATGAGATAAGAATCCTAAGAGAAGCCAAGCCAAGGGGAGGTAAAAGGATCCAGAAAAACAGGGATGAGGGCTGGGATGGCATGTCATACTGAGAGCTAAAAAGAGGGGAACTTCAGGGGTGGAGAGGACTCTGTAATGTCAAGTGCTGCAGAGGGCACCAGCATGCAGAGGAAAGACCCTTGCACTTGTATGTTGGTGCTTCTAAGGGGGCAGCTTCAGAAGCGTGCTGGGATCAAGTATGAGGAAGTGAAAGCTTTGGACATAAGCCGCTCATTCTAGAGGGAGTCAGAAGTCAATGACAATGTCCCTTTCCTTCTTTTCTACATGAAGTGTCTTTAGATAACCTCTAGGAAGAGGAAAACCAGGGGTTCAGATGTCCTGTCTCAGGTTGAGAAGTCACTTCTCAACCCATTCTCATCATTGTGAAATTTAGCATGAAATGACTGCTTTGAGACCCTGGAGCAGGGTTACCCCCTCTCCGTTCTGCAGCCATCAGCGGTGATCTCCCTCCTATCAACATATACACTGGGCCCTGATGGAAGTTCAATGTTTTTTTACTCAAAGTTTTAGAAAAATGTTCTAAAGCCACACGGGGTCCAACTATTGGTTTGGGGATAGCTGGGGGGCAGGGGGTAAGGGAAATCAGGCATTGTTACTTTGCCTCACTTGCTAATTTGCTTCTTTAACCAGTATGGAGTGGGGCAAAGCTTCATGGCTCAGGCTAGAGGTTAGAAGCTTCAATATTTATAGATATCAGGCAGATCAAATAAACAGGTGAGGTGGGCAGGCCAGGCCAGGGATGGAGTGTAGCGTGTGAACCCCCACTGAGAATAGGATAAATGTCCCTCAGCACCCTGTAGAAATGTACTCCCGATGTGGGCAGAGCTCTGGAAAGCATTTTTAAAGAAAAGTGAGAAATGAAGATCTCTAGGTAAGTTGTCTCAGTTTTTCATGTTACGAGCTAAAAATTAAGGTGAAGGGGAGTGGGGGATACAGGCCTCCAGTTATGGAGTGAATAAGTCAGGGGTCGAAAGGCACAGCACAGGGAATATAATCAATGGTGTTGTAATACCACTGTATGTGGTAGTTGGTAGCTACTTGTAGTGAGCATAGTGTAATAGTAACAATGAAGTTAAAGTACTGGGGAGCCAAATATCTGTAGGTAGGGTCCTGGTCTTCAGCTACTTGTTTGTGATTTCTGGTTTAGGACTTAAGAAAAAGTATGCCGAGGGAATACTTTCCTCATTCCTCGCATCGTTACTGACTCCTGACCCCTACAACAACCCCATCATGGTTCCCAAATCCCTCTTATCAGCCATTCACTATGATTGTTTCCCCCTCCACTCTTATGTGCTGGGTCAAAGGGAGGCGGCAGGTGGGCTAGAAAAGGGGCCTATGGCTAGGAAAGGGGAAGACCTGGGGAGACTCACCTGCAGTTCATTCTCTCTAGTCTACAAGCATGCCATCGTGTTCTCTTAAAGTATCTGAAGATCAACACATTACCTCACCAAGAAGATTCAATCTCCTCTCAAAGATGACCCCATGTAGTCTACATGTGCAAAAGAATGTTTCTGCCAGTAAGTAGACTGGGACTGGGGTCCCCCAGGGAATTTGGAAATACTGCTGCCTGAGTCCCAGCCTGGAGTAAGTAGACGAGTACCTCTGGACACTACGCTGGTGGTTTTAAAAGCTCCTCCTGTGGTTCAAATGGCAGTCGAGGGTTGAGAACCACTGGATAGGTGATTACGGAAACTATGTATAAAGGGTGAGAGTGTTTGGATTAACTGGAGGTGGGGGGGTTGTAAAAGCATCAGTGGTTGGAGCAAAGGTCCAAAGAGAAATTGTGTGGATCTGTGGTGCGCTGCATGGTTCATTGGCTTTCTCCTATGGATGTCGCAGGTTGAGCTGGGAAATCAGGAGGGGGCACAGGTAATCCTTCGGATTGGAGGCTGGCTCAGCAATAGGGAAAGCTAAGGAAGAGAGCACAAGAGTGTTAACAATGACTTTATCGATCTGGGACAGAGAATGGAAGCTATTCAGATAGAGACTAAGGGTTTGGGTGACTTAAAATGAATGAAGGAGGGAGGAAACACCAGTGAGTATAGGGGGAATGTAAGGAAGAGGAAGAGAGATCATTTCAAATTTCAGATTTCAGAGGCCATTGTGATGAGATAGTTTGGGGTGTGCCATCCTGGTGTGACTCCACTGAAGAGCCGTCCCTCTGTACACCAGGAGCCCCCTCTGGTGTTCCCAGCATTCCCTACATTGATCATATGCTAACAATCCTAAAGTCATTCGTTCTGTATCCTGGTCCTTCCTCTAGTCTATAAATTCCCTCCTCCACTCTCATCTACCAAATTACTTCCGATCTATTGTTTGCTCGCTTATTCAACAAGTATTTATTGAACGTCTCCTTTGATAGATGAGGTACCATGTGAGGTTCTGGGGACACAGCCTCTAATCTCTTGGAACCTAGAATACAATGACATGGATTAGATATATCAAACACAAAATTACATAAATGCTTATTAAATTACAATTTGTATAAGTGGTTGGAGAAACAGAAGGAGCTATGAGACTGTGTCGCAGGAATAGCGAAAGCGAGGGTGTCAGAGAAGTCTTCTCCGGAGAAATTACGTAGAAGCTGAGTCCCAAACGATGACTAAGAGGCTAGCTTGCGTGCGTGCGTGCGTGCATGTGTGTGTGTGTGTGTGTGTGTGTGTGTGTGTGTGTATAGAATATATCGCAGAGGGAATTGAATATGCAGAGGCACAGAAGCAGAGTTTGCATTATTCTAGGAGCAAAATGAAAGCCAGGCTGAGATGCTATGGAAGGAGCAGAGATATAACTAGGGGTCTTGTAGTTCATGCCAAAGATTTGGGACTGCCAGTGGGTGTCACTGGGGGTTGCTTAAAAGGGGAGAGGACTTCTCTTTCATGATCTTTCTAGGACAACTAATCACCATCTTCTTCCCTCAACCAAAGCAGCTTAATGGTGGTGCAGTTTCCTCCATTCTGCAATGAAAACGTTGAAGAACAAGCTTACTTTCTGGACAAAGAAAGGTTTTTGTTTTCGTTTTGTAGGAATTTTGTAGGCACTGCATGTTTTCTTCCCTGGCTGCAAAATGCATTTTCTGTCTCTTGGGAATGGGGCATCCAGGTCTTAATGTATTTACCTTCATAACAATAGATTACTTACAGTTGGCTAATTCCTTTTGTTCCCCACCAGAAAGGAAAAAATGATTAATTATATGGTGAGCGTTGGGTGGTCTTCACACCTGTAGAGGGGAGCTGATAGAGTGTCCCATAACAATGGTACCATTTACTGATACAAGAAAGAGTAGTAGAAGAGCCTTGAAGAAGGAAATCCAAAATTGTTTCTTCTTTTTCTTTTTTTGACATCCTAAATGTGCGGTAGACATTTAAGTGGAGATGCCAAATAGGCAGTTAGTTCTGTAAGCCAGGAGGCCAAGGCTAAAGATATAGATTTGGGAATCATTAGCATATAAACAGTATTAAGAGCACAGGGATGGTTGACGTCATGCAAGAACATGTGGTAAAGAAGTGAAAGGGGCCCAGATTTGAACATCAGCTCCATTCTTTACTGGTCCTGCAGAGGAGAAAGAGATTCGGAAGGAAACAGAAGCAGCTGGTAAAGAAGGAGGAAAATGTGGGGGGAATGTGGTATCACAGAAGCCAAGAGAAGAGAGTGTGGCACTGATAATAAATATGGGGGATGTTTAAAAGTTTAAGGAAATATAAAGATCAAGAAGTCTGTATTTTATTACCTGGTCTATAGTGACATGTCAGCTTAGTTTTTCTTATAAGCTTTTTTCCCACTTCTTAGATATTCATGAGCATGTCTAGTTCTCATTTTAGTACTGACCCTCCCCAGTGCTGTCCAGCTTCAGGGTGGATGCTTGTAGACTTCCTGTTCTAGATGGATTAGCATCCCTTCCATGACATGATCTCTAATTTTCTGGCTGGTTTTTGGCATCCTCGATATTGAAAACATTTCTCTACCTTCCCCGATTTCACAGATTATTGTTCTTTCCCTCTGAAGGAAGTCTTCCTTTTTTTGGTTGGTCCGCTTGGTGTGGAAGGCACTCTTTTACCTACCCAAAGAGATTTCCTCTAAGCTTGCATGGCATGGCAATAACTCTCTTCTCTTTCCTCTAATGCCTCCACAGCTCTGTTCCTAGAAGTCCTTCCTTCTTCTTGATCAAATTTTCTCGGTCTTGTCATATTCCACTGACTGATAATGTAATTGATAGCCAGTGTGTAAGAGTAATTTGACTTGGATGAATTTCGTTTGACTCATTTATTGCTTGTAGCCACTATTTTGGCTATTTCCTATTCAAGCTCCCCCATCCCCTCCCCCTGAATCTTGAGGTCTTAAGAGCTGGTCTCCAACACATAGTTTCCAGCACATAGGGTCTCTCTCCTCAACAGTCCTGGCCTGCTTAAAATTTTGTGTTTAACTTTAAAAATGGATTTAAAATTTAAGAAGAATTTTGTTGGTTTAAAATAAAAAAACAACACACTATTACTGCAGCTATTTAAATAATTCAGAAAGAAATGCCTGGGTGGCTTGGTGGTTGAGGGTCTGCCTTTGGCTCAGGTCATGATCCCGGGGTCCTGGGATCAAGTTCTGTGTCAGGCTCCCTACAGGAAGCCTGCTTCTCCCTCTGCCCATGTCTCTGTGTCTCTCATGAATAAATAAATCTTTTTAAAAATTTTTATTTATTTATTTTTTGAATAAATAAATCTTTAAAAATAATTCAGAAACATATAAAGGAAATCATGGGATATAAATTTGGGGTATCTCACAGAGGAGACAGGTAAAAGGATTGTCAAAGGCGATAGCAAAAGGAGCCCCAAGATAATGACTTTGCATCAGGCATAAAAAATAACCAGCTCAGGGGCGCCTGGGTGGCTCAGTTGGTTAAGTGTCTGCCTTCGGTTCAGGTCATGTTCCCAGGATCTTGGGACCAAGTCCCACATTGGGGAGTCCCTGCTCATCAGGGAGCATTCTTCTCCCCCTCCCTCTGCCTGCCACTCTCCCTGCTTGTGTGCTCTCAATCTCTCTCTCTCTGATAAACAAACAAATAAACAAACAAACAAATAAATAAAATCTTAAAAAAAATAACTAGCTCAGGGTGGAATAGGAAGTCAGATGCCCCAGTAGGGATGCCTCTAGAAGACATAAAGCTGATAAATTATTTAACACAATTAACTAGGTGGAAAATTATATTGAGAATCGTTTTTACAGAGCTAATGGAGAGCATGGGAATATAGATGTTCAGAGAAAACAAAGCAAAAAGGAAAACGAGGCAATTAACTCCATGAAAAACTAAAAGTGCACAAGGGGGGAAATGTAATCATAGTTAGCTCTTGGCTCAGCAATCAACAGTATTTTCCATGGTCATAATGATGAAAGCATTTGCATAGGTATTCAGCCAAAAATGAGCTGTCTTCATATTAGGAGGATAGAGCAAGGAAAGAATGAATCTAAACAGATAAGAAGTCAATAGATTGTGTGTGTGTGTGTGTGTGTGTGTGTGTGTGTGTGTGTGTGTAGAAGGGGAAGTATGGAAGAGATGAATGTAAAATAAGAGACTGTAGTTAGTTGTATGCATTTTAAAGCACTATTTGACTTTCAACTATTTGTAGATAAAACATAAAAATTAATCAAAAGCAAAAAAAATGTAGCACAACTATATGTTCTGATATTGGAAACTTATTTAAGATTAAAAAGTATTTTAAGTGACCTCCACACCCAACGTGGGGCTCTAGCCCACAACCCTAGATCAAGGGTCATAGGTTCCACCAAACTGAGTCAGCTAAGTACACCTTAAGAGATATTCGTAAGCAAAAAAAAAAAAAAAATTCATTCTGGTAAAGAAGTTGTTCTTTTAATAGGGAAGCATTTGTGGCAGTTATCTTGGGGATTGTAGGGGATTTTTGTTTGTGGAATGTTTGAATTATTTATAATGAGCATGTATTTTTGTGATCAGAAAAAGACACATTGAGAAAAGATGTATTAGAGTCTGTAAGTGCGTTGTCTTTAATTCCCACAAAACTGCAGCATGTATTGCTTTATTTATTAAAAAAGTATTCGTTGAACATTTTCTATGTGCTGGATACTGTGCTAGGTGCTCAGGCTACAAGGATAAAATCATCATGGTCCTTGCTCCCAGAGCACATACAGTAGAGCAGGAGAAACAGACATTAAATAAAAATAAATATTTAATGGCATAAGATAGATGACATGGAAGATGTAGTAGAGAAACGGGCATCCACTTCAGTGACAGTGGTCTGAGGTCTTTCTTGGAGGTTGACGTATATGCACTGAGACCTGTAGAGTAAGAAGGAGCCAGGAGGGCAAAGAAGGGTCTTGAGGCAGATGTGAGTAAACTGTCTCCTCTGCTGGAGGGGCTGAAAGAGAATCAAAGAAGCCAGATCAGGGAGGGGGATGTGGGGAGAGCTGATGGCTGAGGCTGCAGATGGGCCACCCAGAGCCATGGAGACTCAGTTTCTTTCTAAATGCCTGGCAAGTCTTGCAGGGTCAGTTTTAAGCAGACAAGTGAAGGATCTGATTTATATTAAAAACATTACTCTGGCTGTCTCGTAGAGAGTGGACCAAAGGGAAGTAAGAGCAAAAACCGGGAAATCTGTTTTGAGCTTACTGTAGTATTTGGGTTGGAGATGATGGTGGGTTGATATGGGATGGAGGTTAAAGGTTTGGAGAGAAGTGGTTTGGTCTAAGATATACATTTGGAGGTAGAGTCCAAAGGGTGTGCTGATAGAACAGCTGATGTGAGGGCTAACTGTGGTTCCTGGTTTGAGTACCAGGCGGATTCCCATTTTCCAGGTTAGGAGACAAGAGCTCAGGAGGTTCCAGAACATGTCCCAGGAGGTATGTCTAGTAAATGACACGTGAAGATTTGGGAACAGGCCCATCCAATTCCAGAGACAACCTAGGTAACCAAGGCGCTGTACTCTCTCCTAGTGAATCACAATCCTGCTGCTTCGTAAAAGGAGAGGAGTGGTTGTCCTCTAAATTATAACTCTCTGTCAAGCACATTTCCATCAGTTGCCAAGGAGAAAGTCAATGTCCAGACTTGTTCACAGAAGCATGTTTTGCCCTGGAGCAGATTAGAAAATGTAATTTGGATCACACGCTGGAAATGATGTTATTCCTTAGATGTTTGACGTACTTGAGCAGGTTCTGGTCAGAAGAATTGGAAGCGATAATCCTAAATATTCGAATTTTGTTGACAGGCAGAAACCAAGCTGTGTTCTCTCCCCTGGGATCAGGAGAAGCTGTGTCATTCCTGAGTTCCTTTCGAGACCTCTCAGCAATTTAGATGATGTTGTCAAGGGGAGCTTTCCCAGAATGAATAGTTTTACTCTAATGGAAAGAAGAGGAAAATGAAGCAGGTTAGAGGGGACTGGAGCCTCAGGGTACCTCTCATGGCTATAGAGGAGGTCTGGGGAGCACTAACTGGCTTGAGAGCTAAGGCAAAGTTAAATTAAAAATTGAATTAAAAAAATCTAAGTTCAGGTATGTTGAAAACTCAGTTATGGGAGGTGATCCTAAAATACAAACTTATTGGGTATATTTTGGTGATGTCCTGAGACTTCCCATATCCTGCTGGTATTTGTGTATCTACAGAATGGCCCTTTTACTTTGACTTTATTTGTAAAATTACAAGTCCGGGGAGAGAGGTAAGATGTGAGGAGAGGGGACAGTAGTGGGCTTACCTCTTTGGACTGATGAACTGTGGAGTAAATGGTGGAGAGACCACCACTTTGTCCAGGTGTTGGGGTATTCGTTTGCTGTAAAAAATAATCATACGCATTTGGTTCACACCGACAAACAGGTATCCACGCATAGATATGTTCCCAGGGAAGACAAGGCAACACAGGGGGATGATGTGAAAGTTCTTCAGGAAGAAAAGGCTAGAGACTGTGCAGCAAGAGGAGCTGGAGACCAAACACCTCTAGCTCTCAAACCTGAGAAGGTTTAGTGACACTTCCTGAGGCCCACACAGAAGCACCACACCCTAGAAAACCAGTGGCTCAAGAGCCAGAAAGGGACAGAAAGGCGACCTTGTTGGCAGCTGGTGTGAAGAAAAGGAAGCATGCTTTCCTGCATCCAGCTCTACCTTCCTCAGTCCTAAGAGCTGACTTCCATACCAGAAGTGGTGCAGAAGCATTGCGTCTTTTGTCTTAGATCTTACTAGCTCTGACTGGAGTATTGCTTGCTCTAGTTTGTCCCTATGACTCAAACTGCCTGGTCATCATGTCACTGGGTTCTCCTCAAGCCCGGACAACTGATAAGTAGGAGGAACACCCGGACCTAAGAACAGCTCTGCTTGGAAAACAAAACACAACGATAACAGGAAAAGTCCCCTGTGCCCCTAAGTTTTGACATTTAAAACCAATTAAAGAATATTTAGGGTATTATCAGAACGCCTGGAACTCTCCAAAGTACAATTTTTGCTAAAGAAGTTAGCAAATTCACTGGAAATTAATTCATTGGTTTGCTGATTCATCTTGTCTTCAAGAGGGAATTGGAAAGGCAATAGAAACATCTGAACCAGTGAGAATGCCCTTCTTGTCCCCCCTCTTCAGGGAGCCTATCCTGTAAATAACTGAGGGGCTGTGTGGGGGGACATGTTCTTGGGGAATCTCAGATTTCTAGCTGGATCACTGCACCCATCAGTTGGCGAATGCTGAGTTATCTTGGCTTGCGTTTCAGAAGATGTATGGTGTTATTTAGAAATGTCCACCTGCAGGTGCTTTACTTTGGGAGTGGTGGAAACTTGCTGAGGTGTGGCAGAGGAGTTCCTGGTGGCTGACCAAGGCCATCTGTTGTGTTGCAGATGGGAGGAAAGGGTTGGAGGCTCTTCATGCCTTTACTGTCTTCTACTGTTGCAAATCCTTGCCCCACTTCCCCTCTTGAGAGACCATTTCTGAGTTCCCCTATTTCCACTACATCCAGGGCGAGAAAACCCCTGCTTCAGAATTGTCTGTTCTGGAAACTCTCAGACGTAATTGAATTCTGATCCATTCAGCAAGTATTTACTGAGCAGTGTACCTCAGGAAAGAGAGAGGACCATATACTTTTCACTCCAGGCAGCTTGTAATTAAGCTGAAACGGGACAAGACTCACTGATGCAACACGCAGTTAGAGGACCATGTAAAGCAGCGTATGAGCAAATGCACCATGGGACCAGAGCCCTGGAGGCTAGCTAGGTCCCACGTACATCGTCATTGTGGTGACAAGTGTGCGAGCAAAGACCATAAAAATCATACCAATGATGGAGTATACAGCTCAAAGGACTCACCCTGTTTGGATGAGTGACACAAGCATACACGGTGTTCCCTGGAGAGAAGGAGACATAATCTAAGTTCCTCATGGTCGCTGCTGTTAACATAGGAAGGCACAGTCAGTGTCCTGCTCTCCTGGGACCTTTGCCTACACGAGGGCACTTTTTGGCTGCAAAGAGGCAAAGTTATTCAAGACAATGCCCTTTCTTAGAGTTCATTCATTTTTGACAGTCTTTGAAGTTCTGGGTTGAACCAGAACCTTCTCAGCCATGTGCTCTATTTCTGATCTCATCGCTTGGGGGAATATGGCCTTGAGGTATCCTAAAGCTTCAGTCTCCCCCTGGATTCACATGTGGGCCAGGTCCCTCCCAGAGGGACCAAATAACACTGCTTACACAAGGACTAGGGAACCTCGTTGGCAAACTGAATGGAGCCAGCTCATGTCAAGCATATAATGTTATTAAACCTCTCAGATTATATTATAAATGATTATACTATAGACAATTATACCATGGATGATTATACTCTAGATTATTCTAGTCTATTCTATTTATGTTACAGATGAAAACCTGGAGGTTCAGAAAGTTCAATTAATTTGGTGGAAAATCAAACACGAAGTGATGCAACAGGAGCTCAGATGCCTCCTTCTGACTCTGAACCTCATGTTCGTCCTCTCCACGTGATGTCATATATCTCTCACCCATGATGAGACTCATGGCCAATCTGAGTCCAGAGCCTATGTTCCTGTTTCTTTCTTTTTGGACTGGGTCTACTCAACATTCACGTCCTGGCTGAAAGAGTGACGGAGTCAGGCAGTTTGTCTTTGGAGCTTTGATGCTCTAACTCTATCCCTGCCCTGGACTTGTTGGTTGATAACGGACAGGCCAGGAACCTTCCGTTGGCACCTGGTTTCTCATCAGCAGGGTGGGGAATGACCCTAATCCGACTCCAAGAAACTGGGTGAGTGACTGGTTTGCATGCTTGTAAGGGACTCTTTAGGTCCCAGAGGGGACAGACGCACATAGTTACAGGTCATCTCCTCTGGCACCATCTGGCCCATCTGAGTAATGACATTCTGACTCTCTCCACTGTCATTATCCAGCCCTCTGACCAGCCCCTTTCCTCCCAAATTAGGTTCTCCCCATCTGTTTTATGGTTGGGAAGTAAGAGTCTGCAAGCTCACCAGCACTCTGGGTTTGCTGAGTAGAGAAATGAAAGATGCCTGAAAAATAAAATCCGGGAAATTGACATTTATGAGTGTAGTGAGACAGGCTCCCACACCCTATCCCCCGCCCACAGGTGTCTCTCTAGAGGATGTGGTGGAGGGGGCGCCTGAAGGAGAAGGGCAGCCAGGCCTTGAGGCTTGGTTGCACATTTTCTGGTAGGACCCACCTCCCTTGGGAAATTAGCAGGTGTGTGGCCACATCCCAGGGGTTGTCTCCACAGACAATCCTCCCTCCCTTTACCTGTCCTACACAAACAACCTTTTTTCCTCCAAACAAATAACCCCACAAGGATGACTGTAAACATCAAAATAGCCACAACTATAATCCATATGGTATCAAGATGTTGATTTTTCTGATTCAAAAAGCCTGAAAAAAGAAAAAAGAAGTTGCACTTGAGACAAAGAGAATATTTCCTTCAGAACCTCCACTGAGCCTCTTCTAGGCCCCCTATGGGCGTTGGCTGGGCTCTGGCTCTGGGCAGCCCTTCTGGGAGTGGGAGTCCATGTGGCAGGCAGGTGGGAGCCTGGTAGAGCCACGGGGGGGGGGGGGGGTGCGGAGCCGGCAGTTCTGACTTCCCAAGGACTTTGCTCCTGGGCTCTGAGTGGGTTGGAGGGAGGGGGAGGGGGAGGAAGGGAGGAGAGGCCTCTGGAGGTAGTGAGAGGTACAGAGCTGCAGGAGTCTCTGTCCTCTCCCCGCAGTGCTCGGGCCACTTCCCACTGGGCCACTGTTGTGGGGAATCACCTTGGGCAGGAAGGACACGCCACACCCCACAGCTGCTCAAGGCTCCCAGAGGGGCCTGAGACAGACTGTTACCTTCGCAGAGACTCTGGATGGAGACAGAGGAGGATGTGCTGCTGACAATATTCTCAGCCACACAGGTGTACTTTTGTTCACTGCGATTCCTGGGGTCCCAGGAGATGGTGAGGTTGGCTTCATATATAGATGTGTTCCCTGCACCGTGCCACTTTAATAGAGCGTCGTGTGAGTTCTCCACAGAGCAGGCCAGGTGGACCTCACAGGTCCCGGTCTTGGACAGCCCAGGGTGCACAGTAATATTTAAGACACTCAGTCGTCCTGTGTGCAGAGAAAAGACCCAAACTAAGTCCAGATGGCTTGGTTCAGGCCTCTGTGAAAAATACCCTTCCCGACACAAAATGTTTCTATGTTCCACCCAGCGCTCCACCGTATGTTATGGTCTGTAAATCGACTCATCGATGGCACCAGGGTCTGGGGTGACCAAATGAGGAGGGACATCAGCGTGAGACGAAGTAGCCAGAGGGAGAAGTGGGAAGGGACACACCAGGGTAGCCACCAACTAGTTAGATGATTCTGGGCTGCTCAATTTCCTTTCTGGGCCCCAGTTTATTCCTGGGGTCCTTTCTAGCCCTGGACACTGGCCTTGTGTAAAGACATTTGAGGATTCAGCCGAGGGCCAACTCAACCCTAGCCAGGGCAGAAACCGGTAGACCAGACTGGAGAGCCCTGTTTTCTCCACCATCAGAACTCCCTAGCTGGGGTGGAAGATAAAAGCTCCATGTCCTTTAGGAACTGTATTTCTCACAAATCTGCGGGAATCCTGGTCCTCACTGTATCTGACGCTGGCTCTGATGATGAAAAGAGACTGATGTGGAATGTCGGCACGACAGAAAGGGCAACGTTGAGAACCTAAAAACTAGGGCAAGAAGTGAAAGTGAATGAGCAAGCAAGTAACTCTAGGGAGCAAAGAAGTACAATATATTCATGCATGTGAGGAAGCATCTGCTGTAGGAATTTCTGAGAGCAGAGACCAGAAAGCATTGGCTAGTAGGATGTTAGCGGCCGTGAATTGATGGGGTCGTGTCAGGCGGTACGGAAAGGTCACTGATCTGGACTTGGCCTGAGGGTAACGGTGGCCCAATAAAGAACTGAATGTCTCCAACCATCTGGTGGGAAGATACTGAGGAATGTTCTAAGCTTAGTTAATGGAGTAGGAAGTGGGACATATTTTGACAGATTTCGTGTAATGGCAAGTGTTGAATTTGGAGTTAGGAAGATCTCGGTGAGACTCATGGCTTTGTCACTTACTGGTTACATGACCACGGATATGTTTTTAATCTCTCCAAGCCTGGGTTTCCTGATCTGGAAAACTGAGCAATAATCTCAACTTCTTAGGGAATTATGAGGATTAAATGAGCAGTGCCTAGAACAGCAAATGGCAACCATTTGGCATGAAGACCACATTTCCTGCAACCTGTGTCCATGGGTGACCTCAAAAATCTATCTTGTTACCTTTTTCCACATAAGAAATATAAAACTGCTTATGTGACTTTTCCACTTGGACATAACGTGTGTCTCAAACTCAACATGTTCAAAAGGATTCCTGTTTTTCTCTCCAAAACCTACTCAGTCTGTAGCTTTCTGCATCCTAGTTGATAATCACCTTTCCAGTCACTCAGGCCAAGAGCCCCGGAGCCATCCCTTAGTCACCTCTTCATCTCGTACCACTTCAGGATATCTTGGTGGCTTTCCTTCTAAAATACATCCAGGTCCAACCCCTTCTCCTTATGTCTGCTGCTACCACCCTGGTGCAAAGCAGCAGCATGGCGTGCTTGGATTGCCACAGCGGCCTGGTTAGTACATTAGCTTCTACCGCTGTCCCCTGAACGGAGCAGCCAGAGTGATCCTTTAAGCAAGTAAGTCAAATCATACTCCCACTCTACAAAACCCTCCGATGATTCTCAGCCTCACAGAGTAGAAGCCAAAGTCCCTGAGACGGCTCTCAGAGTCTTACCTGATGTGCCTCTATTTCTTTACTGACCTTGTTTCTTGTTACTCTCTCCCTCACCCTGCTCCTTGGTGTTTGACTTCCTTGGTGTTCTTTGAGCCTATGCTGGATGGCTTGTCATTCAAATATGCATGGCTCACTCCCTCACCTCCAACAGGTCTTGGCTCAGATGCTATCTACTCAGTGACGACTCCATGTCAAACTCACCCCTGTTCCCTGGCACTCCTGATGCTATAAGGCCTGAGAAGAGGTTGGCGTTGAACCTGGGGAGTATGGTGATTGCAGAAGAAGTCGTGCTTGGTCTTCTGAATAGTGGCAGAGGAACATTATCTCAACAAGTATGATGGAGCCTGACATGGGGTCTATTCTCAGACTTTCTACTGGGTGTTTCTCTTCTCTCTGGGGTCCTACCTCTGCCTTGATGATCCTGGTCACCCAGAGTGACTCTGCCTGTAGTGGGTTGAATCATGACACCCCCTACCCCTCTGCCAAAAGATATCTCCGTGTCCCAATTCCCAGAATCTTATTTGGAAAAGGGTCTTTGTAGATGTACTTAAGTGAGATGAGGAGATGATTCTGGATTATCTGGTGGGCCCTAAATCCAGTGGAAAGGGTCTTTGTAAGAGGAAAGCAGAGAAAAGAGGACAACACAGGGAAAGGAGGAGGTGGAGACTGGTGTGATGCAGCCACAGGCAAGCAAACACCAAGGAATGACAACAGCACCCAGAAGTGGGAGGACACGACAGATTGCCTTATAGAGCCTTCCAAGGGACTGTGGCACCGCCCACACCTTGATTTTGGACTTTTGGCCTCTGGAATTGTGAGAGAATAAAATTTCTGTTTTGTTAAGCCACCAAATTTGTGGTGTTTTCTTTTGGCAACCTCAGGAAACTGATGCACTGCCCCAGGGTGATTTTTGCCCCTTTGGTTGGAATCCCCATGGCAGACCTTTCTAGACAATCTCTCTTTCCCATTATATTTACCTGTTCTGTGTCTTATTCATTCAGGGACATAACTATGACCAATCTAACATGGTACATCTGCTAAATATCCAGGGGATTCTAAAGGTTCACATGTAACCTATTTGTGGTGACATTTTATTTTAACTAAAGTGCTTTTTTAGATTCCATGTCTTAACCCAAAGGACTCTGGGTGAATTTTAGATGTCATGGGTTCTGGAGTGGATAAGAATTACAGAATCTTGGTGGCATTTAAAGTTGGCAGTTGAGTGCTTGAATCTTCTGGACAACATTTCTACTAAGTGATTATTTTAAAGTCATTCATGGTATCTCTGAACATCACTGATTGCTAGAAGGATTTTTTCCCTAATACTGAATCATAAGCTGTCTCATGGACATCATGAGCCATATTGTCAGAAATTAAATAACCTTGATAGAAAAGATCTTTCTTTTTTTTTTTTTTTTTTTAAATTTTTTTTTTTTAAATTTTTTAATTTATTTATGATAGTCACAGAGAGAGAAAGAGAGAGAGAGAGGCAGAGACATAGGCAGAGGGAGAAGCAGGCTCCATGCACCAGGAGCCTGATGTGGGATTCGATCCCGGGTCTCCAGGATCGCGCCCTGGGCCAAAGGCAAGCGCCAAACCACTGCGCCACCCAGGGATCCCGAAAAGATCTTTCTTATTATCAGCTCATCCTCATAGAGCACTTTCTAGGTAGACCACCGTTCTCAACACTGATCACTCCATGGGGCCAGACTGGCTTTTGTGTAAAGGGAGGTATCATGCCAGGTGCTCTCCCGCTTACTGTCTCCATGACTGTAGGCAGGTTGCTGGGACTGACTGGAAGCCTCAGGGATAAGGGTATTACCTGCCTCATGGAGCTGCTGTGAAGATTATACTACAGATACACGTAATGCTCAAGGTAATAGAGTCATAGTTAGTCACGGCTGTTACTTCCATTACACATATAGTCGAGAGGGACTATTTTATTATCTGTTTTTATTTTTTAAAGATTTTATTTATTTATTTGACAGAAAGAGAGAGAAAGAGAGAGAACACAAATAGGGGGAGCAGCAGGCAGAGGGAGGGGGAGAAGCAGGCTCCCCACTGAGCAGGGACCCCCCCACGTGGGGCTCCATCCTAGGACCCCAGAATCAAGACCCAGGCCTAAGGTAGACACTCAACTGAGCGAGCCACCCAGGTGCCCCGAGAGGGACTATTTTGGTGTGTGAGAGTGATGTGATTTGGGGCCAGGAGTCACAAGATGTAGGTCCTCTTCTCCACTCTGTCACTATCTGGCTGAGCAACGCCATTGATGTGCCTTACTGCCAGACCTCAGTCTGAGTGCAAATCCCAGCCTCTTCACCACTAGGCTACAGTGTATACTTGCTCTCACATAGGATCTGACATACATGATACCTTTCAGTCCATACACAATTAAACCCCACACTTTGACTCACTGAAGATCTTCAGAGTATAACAGGAAAGCTCTGAAGCTGTTGATATGGTTATCTGGGCACAGTAAAGTCCAGCGTCTTCCATTGTCAGGTTGCTGAGTCGTAAGGAGTAGTTCTCCAAGGATTGCAGTCGATGTTTCCATTTTGGATCAGTCACTAAGACCTGTTCAACTTTTGGCAGTATGATGATGAGAGATCTTCCTCTGTGAATCCAGGTGATGGACTGAATATCTTCCCCTACAGGAAGCTTTGGGGAAAGAGTTACCGACTCCCCCAGAATCCCATTCATCGTTTGTGGGTTTGAGCTGTCTTGTGAAGCTGTGTTCCCTGTAAGCACAGAGCGGAAGCTGCTGTCACCACCCCTTCTCCCCATTCCCTGCCACCCGCACCCTTTCCCCTAATTGCCTGCCTGTTAGAACCTTCTGATACTAAAGCCCAGAGATATGAGGAAGAGAGACAGGGGTTAGGAGAAGTTTTGAAGTGGACAATCACCCCCCAAAAAATGTGTGGCGTTCTTGGATAATAGGCAGGTGGTTCAGATGGTTCTGGCTCAGTCCACCCTCTCACAGTGGCCAGTCACTCCTAGGTCATGGCCACAATATCTGATTCCAGCATCTGAGTTCTCTGGGTATGACAGGGACAGGAAACTGCATCCACTCCCTGGCACTGGCTCCAAAACCACAAGTCTTTGCTGATGAAGTTTAATGAAAGCTTAATACTTACTGATTACCTACTATGTCCAAAGAAGTAAGATTGTGGGGTTTAGAGGACTGGACTGATAATAAGAATTTACAGCTCTTCTTATTCATTATTTATTTTGATGCTGATATAATTCTGGGAGGCAGTTAGGGTGGATACTACTATCTCCATTTATAGATAAAGGAACTGAGGCATAGAGAGTTTAATTCATTCTCCCAGCCTTGTACAGATAAAGAACAAGAGTCAGGATTCAAACCCAACTATTTTGACTTCAGCTCCCTTGTGCTCTTTTTGTGATACCAGAAGACATCTTTCCTATTCTCAAAATGACTTTAGCCCAACTGAGGGGATAAAACTGATCGATATAAAAACAGTAACTATAAGGGGCACTTGGGAGGTTCATTTGGATGAGTGTCTGACTGTGGATTTTGGCTCAGATCATTATCTCAGCTCTGTGCTCAGCAGGCAGTCTGCTTGAGGATTCTCTCCCTTTGCCCCTCCCCCTGCTCACACACGGTCTCTCTCTCTATATATATCTAAAATATATAAACCAACTTAAAAAAGTAATAAACATAATTTCAAAGAAACAGATAATGGCCATAATCTCATGAGTCTATATCGGAGCTATTAATGTTTGAGCAAAAAGAGGTGAAATAGTCATAACGATTCTTAAAGACGATGTTTCCTTAACATCTTTGGCAGAAACTTAGCACTTACCACACTATTTTATAGTCCTGTTTGCTCGTTTGTCTAACTGACCATGCCTTAATTTTCTTTGTATCTCAGTATTGTGCCTAACATGAAGTAGGACCTGGAAAGGTTTGAGTGAATCAGTGAAGAAATAAATGCAATCATGGCCCCAACCCTCTTCGTATCTCTTACTTCTTAGGAGAAGATCTGAGCTGGGAGGAAATATCTTTTGAGAGCCTGATGCTCAGCTCCTGGGTGAGCTCATGTTTCCTTTCTCCTTCCTGGATTGTCATGTGGATGCTAGGCACAGGGACACAGGCAGCAGTTATCCTCTGTACCCCGTCTTTCCCATCAGGAGTTTAATGTGACCTTATTTGTCATCTTAACCCTTGTACCCTCCAGGAACCACATGGATGAATATCACAAGCAAAATCTTGAGCAAAGATTTAATTTGCTTTTATTTTTTATTACTGGTTCCATTTATTAAAAGTTTTAAAACAGGCAAAACAAATCTGCTGCTAGAAGTCAGAACAGTGGTTACCTTTGAGGAGGAGGGAGAGGGTAGGTAGGAAGAAGCATAAACAGGGAATTCTGGGGTGCTGCTAATGTTCTATTCCTTGACCTGTGCCTGGATACAAGATTTATTCATTTTATGATAATTGATTGAGTTCACACTTAGGATTTGTACAGTTTTCTTATTGTGTGTTATATTTCTTTTCTTTTTAAAAATTTAAATGCAATTAATTAACATACAGTGTATTATAGTTTCAGAGGTAGAGTTTAGTGATTCATCAGTATAACACCCAGGGCTCATTACATCAAGTGTCCTCCTTAATGCTCATCACCCAGTTATCCCACCCCCCGACTCCCCTCCCCTCCAGCAACCCTCAGTTTGTTCCCTAGAGTTAAGAGTCTCATGGGTTTGTCTCCCTCTCTGATTTTGTCCTATTTTATTTTTCCTTCCCCTCCCCTATGATCATCTGTTTTGTTTCTCAAATTTCACACATGAATGAAATCATATGATAATTGTCTTTCTCTGATTGACTTATTTCACTTAGCATAATACCGTCTAGTTTCATCCACGTTGTTGCAAATGGCAAGATTTCATTGTTTTTGTTGGCTGGGTAATATTACACTGTATATACACCACATCTTTTTCATCCACTCATCTGTTGGTGGACATCTTGCAGAAGAATGAAACTGAACCATTTTCTTACACCATATACAAAAAGAAACTCAAAATGGATGAAAGACCTAAATGTGAGACAGGAATTCATCAAAATCCTAGAAGAGAACATAGATAGCAACCTCTTCAACCGTGGCCACAGCAACTTCTTGGTAGACACATCTTCAAAGGCAAGGGAAATAAAAGCAAAAATGAACTATTGGGACTTCATCAAGATAAAAAGCTTTTGCACAGCAAAGGAAACAGTCAACAAAACTAAAAGGCAACCTACAGAATGGGAGAAGATATTTGCAAGTGTCTTATCAGATAAAGGGCTAGTAACCAAAATCTATAAAGAACTTATGAAACTCAACACCCAAAAACCAAATAACCCAGTCAAGAAATGGGCAGAAGACATGAACAGACATTTCTCAAAAGAAGACCTACATATGGCCAACAGACATGAAGAAATGCTCAAAATCACGTGGTGTCAGGGAAGTACAAGTCAAAACCACAAAGAGATACCACTTCACATCTGTCAGAGTGGCTAAAATTAACAAATTAGGAAACAACAGATGTTGGCGAGGATGTGGAGAAAGGGGAATCCAATACCGCTGGTGGGAATGCAAGCTGGTGCAGCCACTCTGGAAAACAGTGTGAAGGCTCCTCAAAAAGTCAAAAATAGAGTGACCCTATGACCCAGCAATTACACTACTGGGTATTTATCCAAAGGATACAAACATAGTGATTCAAAGGGGCACCTGCACGCCAATGTTTATAGCAGCAGTGTCCACAGTAGCCAAACTATGGAGAAAGTCGCTGTGTGTTATATTTCAGATAAAAATGTTAGAACAAAAACAAAACTCAAATCAAACCAAAACAGTTACAGTGGCCTATAAGGATCAAAATGATTTGCTTATTTTGATCTCTGTGACCTAATTTCCTATCACTGTCCCCAGACTGGTTCATTTTGCTCAAACTATGCCGGCCTGGCTATTTTTTGAATAGACTAGGGCTTGTACACTGGCAGTGCCCTCTGTCTGGAAGCACTTCTCCCAGGTGTGCGGTAGCTCACTTAAAAAAAAAAAAAACTCCAAAAGGTATTTAATGCACATATTCCCTCTCAAAGAGGGCCACTCTTTCCTCATCCCCAGCCCTCACTCTTATACATTCAACTGCCTTTTTAAAAAATTTAAATTCAGTTTAGTTACCATATTATTGTTTCAGGGGTAGAACTTAGTGATTCATCAGTTCCATATAACGCCCAGTGCTCATTCCATCAAGTGTCCTCCTTAATGCCCATCACTCAATTACCCCATCCTCCACCCACCTGCCCTCCAGAGACCCTCAGTTTGTTACTGAGAGGTAAAAGTCTTTTATGATTTGTCTCCCTCTCTATTTTTATCTTATTTTATTTTTCCTTCCTTCCCCTATGTTCATGTTTTGTTTCTTAAATTCCACATATGAATGAAATCTATGGTATTTGCCTTTTCCTGACTGACTTATTTCCCTTAGCAGAATACCCTCTCGTTCCATCCACATTGTTGCAAATGGCAAGATTTCATTCTTTTTGATGGGTGTGTAGTATTCCATTGTATATATGTACCACATCTTTGTTATCGATTCATCTGTTGGTGGATATTGGGGCTCTTTCCATAGTTTGGGTACTGTGGACACTCCTGCTATAAACATTGGCGTGCAGGTGCCCCTTTGAATCACTATGTTTGTGTCCTTTGGATAAATACCTAGTAGTGTAATTGCCGGGTCATAGAGTAGCTCTATTTTTAACTTTTTGAGGAGCCTCCATACTGGTTTCCAGAGTGGCTGCCCCAGCCTGCATTCCCATCCTTGTACATTCAGCTGCCTTTGAGTTTATTTTTCTCTGTAATACTAATCATCTAATATACTTTATATTTGTATTTTCTTTTTTTTTTTTAAATATTCTCTCTTCCTTCCACTAGAATGCAAGCTCCATGAGAGCAAAGATTTTTGTGTCTTTTTTATTGTGTGATCACTCTTGAACAGTGTTTGTATAGGCACATACTTTTTATCCAATGAGTATTTGATGAGGACACTCCATTCTTTCTCTTGGAGGTTCTCTGTCCAGGATATTAAGGAATGTTTCTCTTTTGTAAGGGTTCTGCACATACCCTGGGGCCCAAGGACTCCCCAGGAACTATTGCCTCCCTGCCTAGCACATTCTTTGAAGTCTCCTTTGTTTTTTTATAGATTGCAATTATTCATTTAACAAGTCATCCTTTCTACCATTTGCTTAGTTCTAGGCTAGTTCAGTGAGTGAAGTCTTAGATACCATGGCATTCAGATCATATGTATTAGGTCCCTTTAATGAACCAACTTCAAGGCTAAGGATGGGGAATATGAATAGGGAATGGGTCCTCTGGGCTCACCATGTGGAAGAAGAGCCTGACAGGTAAGGTTGTAGTTTCGGTGCAGTGAGCTAGCCCTTGAGCTCAGATGGGGTTGACCTCTGCCTTGTCTTGTTCCTGGTGCACTCAACACCAAATCCTTCTTTCTTTTTGTTTTAATTATGAGATTGCTTCCTCTCAATTCCAGAATATTGACGATAGGGATTATGCTTATTATTTCTGTATCCCTAACACTTAGCACAATTTCTAGCTCATAAATGTTGAATCAGTGTAGTTGTGTGCTCTATGGGACACAAAGGAGTGGGCATCAGGGGCCGGAATTGTCGGGGCTTGTCAGGGAACATTTCACAAAGGAGACAACATGGTAGCAAGGTTTTGAATAAAAACAAGAAGTACCCTTAGCACCTTTATTTGTGATTCTTCCAAGAATGCCCTGCTCTTTCACTGCTCTGTTGTTTCCTTTGCCTGAAATGCCCTTTCTTGCCTTTTCCACCTGGTGAGCTCCTATTTATACTTCCAGGATGGGCTCAAATATCTCTTTGCTTACATCTGTGGGGAGTCTGCTTTGGTACAGAGGGAGGAGAAAGGAGTCTGCAACAGAAGAAGAGACAAAGCAGGGGAAGGAGAAAGTGGAGGCTCCTGAAGGTTTAAAGAAAGAAAAAAGAAAAAGGCTTGAGGCACTTTGCTTAGGACAAAGAAGACCAGGAGAGCTGCTTCAGGGCCTAGGGGATACGATTTGGTCACCAGTGAGAACCCCTCAACTCAAGAGATTCCTCAAAGCTACTGCTAGCTATCAGTTTTATCTTTTAGAAACTAACTAAAGATTACTGGAACCAGAAAAGAAATATTTTGAGTAGGACTCTTCCTACCATCCCCCCAGGACATGCCTGGGCAGATGACTCATAAAGTGCCTAAGAGTTGCCTCAGATTCATCATAATGTTAAGATCCCTGCCCTGGGTGAGCATAAGGCTCATTAGCATAACATACAATGTACATATAGGCATGTTTCTGAGTGTGCATCTGCAACCATATGTCTGCCCGTTCCATGCGATGATGAGGACATCCCTCTCTAATATTCATTCCAGACCCCAGTAAAAGGAGCCTGCTTATCTACACATTTAATGCAGTCTCTATCAAAAGAGAGATGCTATCAACAGCGTTTTTCAAAGATTAGAACAAGAAACCCTAGAATTTGTACGGAACCACAAAAAAACCCCAAATAGCCAAAGCAAGCTTGAAAAAGAGGAACAAAGCTGGAGGAATCACAATTTCAGACTTAAAGATATACAACAAAGCTGTAGTAATCGAAACAGCATGGCACTGGCACAAAATAGACACATAGATCAATGGAACAGACTAGAGAGCCCAGAAAGAAAACCACAGTTATATGGTCAATTAATTTTCCACAAAGGAGGCAAGAATATACGATGAGGGAAAAGACAGTCTCTTCAACAAATGATTTTGGGAAAACTGGACAACTACATGCCAAACAATGAAACTGGGCCACTTTCTTACACCACACACAAAAATAAACTCAAAATGGATTAAAGACCTAAATGTGAGACCTGAAACCATAAAATTCCTAGAAGAAAATAGAAGCGGTAATCTCTTTGACATCAGCCATAGAAATATTTTCCTAACCCTTTGACAAGGCAAACAAAAGTACATTTAAATTACTGGGGCTATACCAAAAGAAAAGGCATTTGTACAGTAAAGGGTCGTTATCTCTGTCTTTCTCTCTCAAATAAATAAACAAAATCTTAAAAAAAAGAAAACCTCCATCTGATGAAGAACTATTCTTTTAAGTCAGAGAACATAAAGCTAGCAAGCACTCACCTCAAATCACTTTTACATTTCCAAGTCAGCTATTAAGTCGTAATATACTTCTGCCTTATTTCCCAGGTACCCAGATCCTTAGTGACACCCAGACCACAATTCCTCCAACCCCATCGGGGCTAACCCCCAGTTTCTCATTAACACCCCCCAAGCAGTCCCTGATGTCTTCTCCATTACCAGGATTAAGGTACTACTAGATTAGGTACCTACTTCAAGCCTGAGGCTGAAATACTCCCATTAAGACAGGTACCTAATGGCGACAGACATCTCATCGATGTGCATGTCCTCTTTTCAACATCAGACCCCTGGAAGGCACCCCAGGGGACTATGGGCTGGTCTGGTTGAATTCATAAATTTCCTGCATGTTGTCTATCACAGTCCAGTCTGGGTGGACACCCAAGCTTTCCTAACCACCCTTCTGAAGGCAGAAGAAAGTCTGTGGTGATGGCAAAAGTCAGAGAAGGGTCTGAAAGGGACTATCAGCCTGGGTCGTGAGTGAAGACAGAGTGAAGAGGCAGTGCCAGGAACTGGCCCTCAGTGGGATCCTAACTCTATAGACCAAGAAGAGGGTTTATAGGGCCTATAAACTTGTCCAACTTGTGGGAGATTCACAGGGTCAAATGAAAAGCCAGCAACCTTCTCGGGCTGCAGAATGGTCTGAGAAGGCATACAGATAGGGACCTCATGGCCCAAGGCAGCCAAAGTTGTCCTTAATACTGAGTTCATATCTCAAAGTGGTCCAGAAATCCATAGAAAACGTCAAAAATTGGCCATAGGTCCTGACACTGACTCCACTCAGCTAGCAGAAGATCTTGGGGGTGTTCAATGGGGGGTGGGAGGCTGGGGGGAGTTGGCGGGAGAGAGGACAAGAAAGCGGAAAGGAGACTGCCTTCTGGGAGTGGTTCTCCAGGCCACTCAAGGTAACCCAGGGTCAGGAAGGAAGATATTGTGGGTGTGTCCCCGCCCCCCCGCCCCCCCCACCCGTGGGACCAAGAGGCCGCTGACAAGTTGGGTTACAGTCAGTGTGCATACTGTAAACAGGAAGGGCAATGGAAACAGGATTGCTCACACCGCCCCCAAAAGGAGGATGGGCAAAACCGAATCATCCCAGCTGCCCCTGAGCGAAGATGGGATGTGATCGGGTGATAGGGTTCCCTGGCCAGCTTCGGGTAATCAGATCCTCATTTCCCATGAGGAGCCCTGGGTGACCTTAGCAGTGGAGGGGAGTGGGTTGAATTTTTGCTCAATACTGGAGCCACTTTCTCCCTGCCGAACACCCAAAAGGGTAGCCTTTTTTAACATAAAATGTAACATAAAAGGAGTGTCAGGAGGAGGAGAAACTAAAAGATTTCTGGAGATGCTGACCATAGGATCGAAAGGACTAAAGTACTCTTTTCTTTTTGCACCAGAATGTCTTGTTCATCTTTTAGGAGAATGAGACATTTTATCCAGATTGGGAGACTTAATCAGGTGGGAGCAGGACAGGATAGAGATCCACGTGTCCAGGTACTGGGGACCTAAACTCATGACTCAACTACAAGGTCTGCCAGTATCTGAAGGAAGAGAGATTCCACAAAGTATTTTCAGCCAGGTTAACCCAGAGGTCTTGGCACAAGGATGAGTGGGATATGCCCATAACGCCACATGTGTGATGGAGGAATTAAAGCAGAGAGATTTGGGGTAAAGCAACAGCTTTAAAAACCAGAAACTATAAAAGGGATCTTCTGGGTAACACATAGATTCTTAGAGCAAGGGTTGATCGGGCTGTGCAGATCCCCATGCAGTACACCAGTTGTGACCCTTTAAAAGTCAGGGGGCAAGGAAGAGATTTGTTCAAGGCCTCCAAGCTGTTAATGAGGCTATCCTGTAGCACCCGATCCATACATCCTATTAACCAATTTGCCAAGTAATAGTAAGTATTACACTGCATTATATTTAAAGAAGGCCTTTTTCTGCTGCACACTAGATTCTGAATCCCAAGAGTTATTTCCCTTTGCGTGGGAAGACCTTGCCCCACCTCCCCAAGACAGCAATACTGCTGGACTGGTTTACCTCAAGTATTTTTTAAAAATTCCTCACTATCTCTGGAGAAATCCTAGAACAAGCTTTAAAAGAATTAACTCAGGAAAAGAGTACTGTCATGCCAGGTATGATGGTGTTCCAATAGCCAGCCTCACTCAGGATACTCTGACAAAAATACTAGATTCATGTTAAATTTTCCTAGTCAGCAAGGGATATATAAAGTATCAAAAGACTCAAATTTCTCAGGAAACTGTAAAATGCTTGGGGTTCATTGTTTCTAAGGGGGCAACAAGGCCTTCCCCAAGAAAGAAAAAACAGTCTGTCAGCCAGCCCCACAGCCCCACCAAGGATCCGTAAGCAATCTCGTGGGTTTTTGGGAATGGCTGGGGTTTGCTGCATCTGTGTTCCTAACTTTGGGCTAATTGTGAAACCTCTTTATTTTTATTTTTTTTAAATGATTTTATTTATTTATTCATTCATGAAAGACAGAGAGAGAGCAGAGACACAGGCAGAGGGAGATGCAGGCTCCATGCAGGGAGCCTGACGAGGGACTTGATCCCAGATCCTGGGATCACGCCCTGAGCCAAAGGCAGACACTCAACCACTGAGCCACCCGGGTGTCCCATGAAACCCCTTTATGATAAGCTTCGGGGACCTGAGACCTCCCTGTCTGGGTGGGATAAAGCATACGAGCAAGCTTTCAGTAGACTTAAAACCTTATTTATAGAAGCCCCGGCTGTAGCATTACCAGGCCTTGAAAGGCCACTTGGTTTATGTGTACATGAGAGACAAGGAGTGGTGGCGAGGGCGTTAACCCAAATGCTGGGCCCTTCAAGAGAGCGGCAGTTTATTTCTCTGAACAGCTGTCACGGTGGCCAGCGGTTGGACTCCCAGCCTGAGAACTGTGGCAGCCTCATGCCTTTCGATAAAAGAGGCAGAGAAAAACTATGGGTCAGCCTGCAACAGTCTGAACCCCACACCTGGTCTCTGCTTTATCAGAAACTGAGGACCTCTGTGGCTGTCCCAACCCAGAACACTGCAACACCAGGCCATGCTGCTGGAGCACTCCCCGCACCCCCCACCCGGCCCGTGACTGCTGAAGCCATGTCACACTTTAAACCCAGCCACCCTACTTCCTGATCTTGACCCACCTGCTGCCCACAGGTGCTCAGAAGTAATTGGTGCAGGGTGCTCCAGTCCCGGACATCCCAAAGCCGACCCCTGTCCAACGCAGAGGAAGGCTGGTTGGTGGCTGGCAGCGCTTTCATGGAGAATGGGCAAGAAGGGCAGGCTGCGGGACGGTGTCCCTAATCCCTCTCGCGGGGGCTAAGAGGCTGGCCCTTCCGCCCCAAAGGCAGACGTAACTGAGCTTTAAATCGGGTCAAGGTAAAGTGCTGCCTGCTCACACTGATCCTGAAGACACGTCCTCTGTAACCCATGCCCCCGGAGCCCTTTGCAAAGAAAGACGCTGCTGAATGCTGGAAGTAAGGAAATCAAATATAGGCAGAGAAGTCCCCAGGCTGCTGGGAGCAGGGTGCAAGCCCCGGGACGTGGCAGTGGTGCGTTCACCGGGGGCCACTAGAAAGGAAATTCAGAGGTAATGCAGGGAAGTAGCTCCCTCCGGCACGGAAAGGCCTTCTAGATTGGCGGAGATTTCTCAGCGGCCACTAATCCCTCCCTTGCCTTTCTATCAGTCCACCCCTACCTGCTCCCATGATCAAACAGAGGAGGCAGCAAAAATGGGCTCACGGGGGTCCCTGCTAATTAGAGGCTGGATGACAAAGAGCAGTGGGAAAGTCGGGGCACCCGAGCCAACTGTTTGGGGGGTTCCTAGGAGCACACATAATTCAACTCGTTATGGCAAAGAAGCTTTATGCCCATGGTTAACAGAGATCATAGACATTCCAGGGATGAAAGAGATTATTAGAAGAATAGCAAACCAGTGTGTCTACTATCAGACAAAGAAGGTACAAACCAGGCCCCTGGTACCGCCCTCAGCCGCGGCCACTCAGATTGGAGGGGACACCGCCTGCGGAAGATGGGCAAATGGAATTTACTGTCATGCCAGTGGCACCTGGGGGTTTCAAATGCCTCTTGGTAATCATAGATACATTCACTGGATGGCTGGAGGCCTCTCCCTATAGGACAGAAAAGGCAAATGAAGTCATCAAAGGCCTTATCAGAAGAGACGTCTCCTGGATGCCTGGGTGGCTCAGTCGGTTGGCTGTCTGACTCTTGGTTTTGGCTCAGGTCATGATTCAGGGTCTGCACGTTGGGCTCTGCACTGAGCGTGGAGCCTACTTGGGATTCTCTCTCTCTCCCCCTCTGTTTCCACCCCCACCCCCATCTCTCTCTCTCTCAAAGAAAAAAAATTTAAAAAAAATAAAGAGAGATTTCCCTGATTTGGATTACTGAGGTCACTACAAAGTGATAATGGGTCGGCTTTCAACCAAAGGTCATTTCTGGGGTAGCCAGAGCTTTGGACATCAAATGGAGGCTACACTCTGTGCCTGGAGACCTCAGTTCTCTAGAAAGACAGGACAAGCTAAAAGAACCCTCCCGAAAAGACCCTGGTGACGCTGTGCCCAGAAACATAGCAAAACTGTCTAAAATTATTACCAATAGTTCCCATCAGGGTAAAAGCTGGCCCAACGGCTAAACCAAAACCTATCCAGTTCAAAATGACATATGGGAGGCTCGTTCCTAAAGGCTCTCACTCCTCCTCACCCAGACCTGGAGGTTTCTCTGTCCATTAAGCATACGCTTCATCTCCAACAAGTGGTGCAGGCATTCAGCAAGTACACTTGGCTCTTTGGCCTCCCCCTACCTACTGAAATCAGGCTTCACCCAATAAGCCTGGGCTTTGGGTGTACCTCCAAACTTGGAAAAGCGAGTCACCTCAGGATCAGCCATACCCAATATGGACAGGGCCCCACCTCCTACTGTTGGTCATGTATTCTTCTTTAAAACTAGAAGGGATAGTGTCTTGGATGCCTGACTCCGGAGTAGAAAAGTGATTTCTGTCCACTCAGGGACAGTCCCAAACAGTCCCTGCTGTTCTGGTTTCCTGTCTTGCTGTTTGCTGCCTTGAAGAGGTTAAACCATTTTCTCTGTGACTGTCCAGTAATAAATGCCACAGATCATTGCTAATGCATGATGAAATGTAGAGTTTTTGAGGCCTCTTTGCCCTGTTCACCAGGTTCCAGAGGCTAAGGAGTGTTTCAGCCCTTGAGACCTTAATCTGAGCACGTGCCGGATATCGTTATTGTCATAGTAGTTCTAGGAATATCTTGAGCTACACACACAGCAGAGCACCCTTGGGAGCTGAACTCCCTAGGGATTCTAAGTAAAATCATCGCAGAGGGAACTGAACTAAAAGGCTGTTGGGTGTGTCTCCAACGCTCACACACTGAAACTGGATGGCTCATACACCATCCAATCTAGAGTGACCCTGATGTAAGTTTTTTAATGGGCAACTCGAATGCCTTTAAAAATTCTCTTTCCAGGGGCACCTGGGTGGCTCAGTGGGTTCAGTGATCGACTCTTAGTTTTGGCTCAGGTTGTGATCTCAGGATTGTGAGTTGGAGCCCTGAGTCAGGTTCCGTGCTCAGCGTGAGATTCTCTCTTCCTCTCCCACTACCCGTCCCATTCATGCTCTCTCTCTTTCTTTAGTCTCTCTCTCTCTCTCAAATAAGTAAATTACTTAATAAAATGAGATAAAAATTCTCCTTCCATAGCTGTATGGCTGGGTCATTCCCATAAAGAAATTCTATATGTAAATCTTACCCCTCTTGTTTTTTTTTTTTTTTTTAAGATTTTATTTGTTTCTTTGAGAGAGAGAGTGAGAGCAAGGGAGAGCAGGAGCAGGAGGAGAGGGAGATGGAGAGGAAGAAGCAGACTCCCCACTGAGCCGGTGCTCGATGTGGGGCTTAATCCCAGGACTCCAGGATCATGACCTGAGCCAAAGGTAGATGTTTAATCAACTGAGCCATCCAGATGCCCCCTTGCCCTCTTGTTGATTCCAGGAGAGGGGGTGCAATATCTCAATTGTACATCAGCGCCAGAGCCCTGCTGTGGATGTTCCCCTGAAACAGGCGCAGAGAGCTGAGACCCGTCTTCTATAGCCCCTCTTACTGTTACTCTCACTGAGGATTGCTTTCCAAGTGAAGCTCATTGGTGCCCAGTGAAGGGATGTGACAACACTACAAGGATGTGGGAAAATCAATGTAAGGCACGGACAAGACTGACCAAATCTAAGGGGTGCTGGAGACGTACCTATTTATGTCATCAGGCCCCTGGAAACGCAACCACAGGTCCAATCAATTACACAGTCTTGTGGAGTGGACCTTTGTCTCCTGCAGGCAATGGCATCTCCAAACTGGGGCCCTGAATTGTTTAACCGGTTTAACTCAGTGCAGGCTCACTGGGCCTGCGCATCCCCAGGATATGCTTCTATTTGTGGATCATCCCATCACAGGCTCCCAAGAGACTCATTTCCAGCTAGAATTTTTATCTCCCCACTTCTCACTGTTGCTCATGCATGTGTTGGTGATGCCCAGCTCCCTGGGCACTATACTGTAAGCTTCATGAGTCCCATGGGGATTACATTACATAATCATTCTCAATCTTCCCATTGGGAAAAGGGTCCTGGGACTGATTCTGGCCAACACTGGGTTGGCCATCAGATTAACTGCCCCTTGGGGAGGTTTTGTATATCATGAAGCCACCCTAAGGAATCTGCCACAATAGAAACATTGGCTGGAAATACAGGCAATGCCCTCAAGAATTTTTAAATTGTCCTTGGCTCCTTAGTTAACGTAGTATGAGATAATAGACCAGTTTGGACTACCTGTTAGCAGGAGGAAGGGGATCTGTGGAGTAACTAATACTTCCTGTTGTACCTGGAGTAATAATGCCTCAGTTGAAGTAGAAGTCGATATTAAAAAAAAAAAAAATCTTTGATCTGGTGGCTTGACTACATACCTTCAACCAAAGAGGAGGATCTCCCGATTAAGTCTGGGCGACTATCAAACAGCACTACCCAGTACTACAAATCTTTCTTTCCTGGGGTCACTAATAATCCTGCTACTCATTACTTTTTGGAGCTGCGTACTTCACTGTTTGATACAGTTTGTGACCAAGAGGCCATACAATTACAGGTAGTAGTCACACAGGGTATGAACAGCTCAGGGCTAAGCCCGGTGGCCCTCATATCGAGGACTAGCTAGAAACAGGGTTTGCATCTTCGATGATTCCCACGACGATGCCCACATCCAGCAGGAAGTAGCCACAGATGATGCATTGCCCCATGCCCCTCAAGAATGAGAAGCAGAACAAAACTAGAGAAGGGATTTTGTCACCATTGAGACCTCCTAGACCCAGGAAACTCCTAGAAGCTTCTGCCTAATTATGAATTCTATCTTTTAGAAGTGAAATAGTGAATTGCTGGCACAGAAAAAGAAACATTTTAAATACCAACTCCAGGATAATGATAACCATCATCATCATCGGAAAGGAAATACCGGTAATTAATAAGGTAAGTGCTGGAAAAATTAGAACCCTCTTACCTTGCTGGTCAGAATGTAAGCTGGACCAGCCTCTGTAGAAAACTATTTAGTAACTCCCCAAAAGATTCATCATAGAATTATCATGTGGTCCAGAATTGGATTGGAATTGAAAACAGGTACTCAAATACTTGCACACAAATCTTCATCGCAGCACCGTTTACGAGACCAGAGAGTGCAAATAACCCAAGTGTTCATCTATATAGATGAGTGGATAAATAAAACGTGGTACATATATACAATGGAATATTATGGAACAGTAAGAAGAAGTGAAGTGCTGATACGTGACACAATATGAATGAACCTTGAAAACATTATACTAAGTGAAGGAAGTCGGACACAAAGGTCACATGTTGTACCATTTCACTGACATGAAATGTCCAGAATAGGTCAACCCACAGAACAAAATCCAGTTAGTACTTGCCAGGGGGCAGCGGGTTGTCAGGGGAAGGGCAAAATTGGAAATTCCTGCTTCACAGACATAGTCTCCTTTCGGGGTGATAAACTGTTTTGCAACGATAAAAGCGGTGGTTGCACAACATTGTGAATGTGCTAAGTGCCGCTGAATTATATACTTAAGTTATTATTTTAAGTTTTGTGAATTTCACCTTTATGAAAGAAAGAAAGTCTGCCTGTAGATGGAGAGACCCAGCTGAGGTGTCTCCATTCCCACCTTGGGGGTAGGAGGCTGGAGGACACATGGGGACAGACCTCAGACTCTGAGAGGTGGAAAGGCACGGTTGTCCTTGAGGATAATGTCAAAATGCAAAACAACTCCCTGCCGCAGTGAACAATAAGGAGCAACTGCAAACCTTGGGAGGTGTGGATGGTTGGTAAGAGAGGCAGCTGACACTGCTCCGGGGAAGGGAGCCACTGGATACGATGTCTCTATGTCTCCGCAGAAACCAGTTTTTGACTCAGGACCTCGGAATCACATAGCTAGCTCCCCCGTATGGGCTCTGCCTGCACTTGCAACCACTTCTCTCCTCAACATCAGGATACCCCCATCTGCTTCTGGCCAATGTACTCAAAGAATTAGTTCTTATTTCTCCCTCCCTTCAACCCCAATATGACTAAAATTCCATGAAATCTAGAACCTTGCTACTCAAGGTGTGGTTCACAGAGCAACACTGGGGTTACCAGGGAGCTTATTATAAACGCAGAATGTGGGGCACTTGGGTGGCTCAGTGGTTGAGCATCTGCCTTTGGCTCAGGGCATGATCCCCAGGTCCCGGGATCAAGTCCCACGTCGGGCTCCCCGCAGGGAGCCTGCTTCCCCCTCTGCCTGTGTCTCTGCCTCTCTCTCCATGTCCCTCATGAATAAATAAATAAAACCTTGAAAAAATAAATGCAGAATGTTTGTCTGCATTCAGAATCAGTATCATAAGATTCCCTAGTAATTTGAATGCATGTTATTGTTTGATAAGTTCCCATCTAGAGAGGATACAATGGAGAAACAAATGCAATTCATTTTCTCCAGGGCATGATGATACCTGATTTCAGTTATACCTCTTGGGATTATTTCTCAACATGGTTCATCTTTTCAGTTAATTTTAAAAAAAAAAACAGCAAGTTATGGTGTCTGACCAACTGGGAAGATGGTAGGATGGCACGAGTCATCTTCCTTCATACTGTTTTTCAAAACTGATTTGATTTGTGCCATATCCTTGCCACAGCAGATCTCTTTCCCTTCCTCAAACTCTTCCCAGCAGAGGACCTTTGCACTCGCCTGACCCCACTCAAAGCAGATCCCCTTGCTTTTTCTTTTTTGTTTCAGGGTACCCTGCCGATTTTCTTCCTTGCCACACATTTTGTAGTTTTATATATATAAGTATATATATATATTTATGTATATATATTACATACACACACACATATATACATACATTTATACAGTTTTATATATATAAATATATATATTTATGTATATATATTATATACACACACATATATACATACATTTATACATATACATATGTATGTGTGTGTAGTTATATATACACATTTATGTAATAATGAGTAGCATAGCGGGTGATTATGAGCACAGACCCCGGAGCCAGGCTCCCTGATTTCCAACCTCGGCACTCATTGCCCCCATCCTGCGCTCAGAACACTGCAAGTGCATTCACAAACGTCTCCTTTTCTGCGCGGCGGCCTGCGGTGCCACCCCAACCCATAGTTGTGTGACACGAAGTAAGTTACTGAACTGTCACATGGCTTCTTTCCTTTTTTCCCCAAGTGGGAATGACAGTGTCTATTTCACAGGATCTCTGTGACAGCTAGCAATGGAAATGGGGAGGAGCAGGGGATTTGTAACCTGAAGACATTCTGAATATTTCATTTCATGGTGGTACAATGAATTTTGCCGGGAGGTAAAAGGGAAGCAAAGATGTGGGGCTTCACCCCCAAGCCAGGGAGCGGCTCTTGAGTATAGAACAAATCCCGCCCCCCCCCCCCTTCTGCGGTTACGCTATAGCCCCTGGCTCTGTCCTCCTTGCACTTTCTCCTAGGCTTTGTTCATTAGTTGGCGCCAGGACTTCCAAGCCTGCGGCCTGCAGTCCTCAATCTCCAGGAGCTCTCCGGGAATCTGGGTAGCACACTGATGTCTTAAAATTAGTAGATCCCAAACTGAACTCACCTTCTCCATGGCTGCTGCCTCCTCCGATCCCCTTTGTCACCCAACTTTGTCACCTTCGGCCACTCTGTCCGAAAGTTCCCTGCCCTTTCCACCCCCTCTTTCCCTGCTCCGCTCACCTGTCACCTATCCTTGTGCAACAGGCCATTTCGCTTATTCATCTTGTTTCCCTGCTACAATGTGAACTCCGCAAGGACAGGGTTTTTCACCTGCTCTGATCTAGTGTCCCAGAAACTAAAAAACTAATGCTTTCCCCTCACTGCTGTTGCCGGTCAATCTAGTTCATTCTACATCCATGGTGACTCTCTCACTTCTGTCTTTTGTCTTCTGCTACTGCTGTGCTTGGTCAGCGGTCACTGTTTCTCAGAACTGTTGCAAGAGCTTGCCACCTGCTGGCTAATGCAATTTGGACAAGTTACTGAAATCCTCTTGGCGCCTCATTTAAAATAGGGTCAATACAGTGCAAACACAGAGGCCTGTGCTGAGGCTCATGTATGTAATGAGTGCGCAGCACCTGGCCCAGGGCCCGGAACAGAACACACCCTCAAACAAGACAGCTATTTTTATCCGCTACCCTGAGCTAGTTCTGGCCTAGCTTTCCTGTCTTGTCTCCTGGGCCATCTGTCCCTGAATCCTATACTCTGGCTCCAGTAACCACCTGTGGTTCCCCAAACACGACAGGATCCTTCGTGCTTTCCATGTGACCGACAGCGGGGAACCAGGACCCCTCTCTCTGGGTCACAGAGAGTCCTGCTGGACTGGCTAGACCCTGATTTACATCGGAGGAAGGGAGATATCTTTTTTCAGAGTAAACAAAAACTAATAGATCTATTTCTGGTGTTTGAACTGTGCCCAGAAGTTTCGGTTCCACCGAACCGTGGATGTTCAGTATTTTCACCGAGGTTCGTGAGGTTCAAGAAGAATAAGCCACCTGCCTGAGGTTACAGAGCAAGACGGGAGCCAAGTGGCAGGAGGGGCCACTCTCCTGCATCACAGCACGCTGACCCCAGGCCCAGGCCCAGGTAGTCTGCTCTCAGGAAAAGCTTCCCTCCCTGCGCCTGCAGAGCCGCCCGTGGACGCGGACACAAGTGGAGCCGTGATCCCTGAGGGAGCTTGGGCGCGTCGTGTGCTAACCGACAGGAGGTGGCACTTTCTCAGGCCCACCTGATCCCTCCATCCCTCGGCAGAGACAGACCACAGACAGACAGACAGACGGTATGCCCAAGTGACTCAGATGGAGCAAGCTGCGCAAAGCCCAGGAGGCCCTCGGTGGCTGCGAGGCGGCGGCGGTGGCAGTTACCTGGCCAGAGGAGGAGGAGCAGCGGGAGCGGCGGGAGCACCCAGAGCATGCTGTCAGCCACCCAGGCTGCTGTGGTGGCTCCACTGGCCCGGCTGCCTGCGCCGCCTGCCACAGACTGGAAGTGCTCTTACGAAAACTTCCTCATCCTATCAGAAGTGGCACACGCCTCTTCCTGCACACTGCGGGCTTGATTTTGTAAAAAGATTTTTATTTATTCATTCGTGAGAGACACAGAGAGAGAGAGGCAGAGACACAGGCAGAGGGAAAAGCAGGCTCCATGCAGGGAGCCCGACGTGGGACCCGATCCCAGGACCCCGGGGTTACACCCTGGGCCGAAGACGGATGCTCAACCACCGAGCCACCCGGGGGGCCCTAAAAGTTACAGTTTTTACTGCTCAATTCAATGGCATTACTTGCATTCACAGTGTGGGGCCACCCCAACATTATAGGAGTACCTCGTTTTGCTGTACTCTTCTTTGTGCAGCGTTGCAGACACAGTGTTTTTTTTCCAAATTAAAGAGTTGAGGCAACCCTGGGTCACGCAAGTCTATCAGTGCTGTTTTTCCAGCATTTCCTTGCTGCGTGCCATTTTGGCAATTCTTGCAATATTCCAAACTTTTTCACTATCATATTTATATGGTGATCTTTGATCCATGATCTTTGATGCTACTATTACAATTGTTTGGGGGGCTCCATGAGCCACACCCATATAAGGTGGTGAACTTAATCGGTAGGTACCGCGTGTGTGCTGATTGCTCCACCGACGGCCGCTCTCTCCCTCAGTATTGACATTAGGCCAGTGAATAACCCGGCAATGGCCTGTAAGGGTTCAGGTGAAGGGAAGAATCACACATCCATTGCTTTAAATCGAAACCTAGCGGCGATGAAGCCCAGGGAGGACACACGTCCAATGCGGAGACGGGGGAAGGCCTAGGCCTCTGGCACCAAATAGTTAGCCAAGTTGTGAAGGCAAAGGAAACATTCCTAAAAGAAATTAAAAGTGCTTCTCCAGTGAACACAAGGAGGAGAAGAAAGCTAAATGGCCTGATACAGATGTGGAGCAAGCCTGAAAGGTCTGGTCAGAACACTGAAGCAGCCACAACATCCCCTTAAGCCGAAGTTTCTAGTCCAGAGCAAGGCCTGAGCTCTCTGGATTCAGTGAAGGCTGAGAGAGGGGAGCTGCGGGAGCACAGTCTGGAAGTGCAAGATGAAGCAGCATGTCCTCCAAAGATCTAGCTGAGGGAATCACCGAAGGTGGCCAAGCTAACCCATGGTTTGCAGTGTGAACACAGCAGTCTTATAGTGGAAGAGGAGGTATCTAGGGCTTTCCTGGCGAGAGAGGAGAGGTCAGTGCCTGGCTTCCAAGCTTCAGAGGACAGGCTGCCTCTCTTGCTAGGGCCTAACGCGGCTGGTGACTGTGAGCTGAGGCCGGTGCTCGTTGACCATTCTGAAAATCCCAGAGCCTTTGAGAATGATGCCAAATCTACTAGAGCCTTGGCTCTAGAAATAACACAACAAAGCCTGGATGACAGCACGTCTGTCTGCAACATGGTTTACGGAAGGTCTTAAGTCTGCTGTCGAGATCTGCTCCTCAGAAAAAAGATTGTTTTCAAAATATTGCTGCTCCTTGACCATGCGCGTGGCCACCCAAGGGCTCTGATGGAGATGGACAATGAGATCAGTGTTGCTGTCATGCCTGTTGACACAACACCCTCTCTGTGGCTCATGGAGCAAGGAATCACTTTGACTTTCTAGTCTTATTATTTGACAAATCCGTTTTTGTGAGGCTGTGGCTGCCATTGATTATGACTCTGCTGACGGATCTGGGCAAAGTCAATTGAAAATCTTCTGGAAAGGGTTCATCACACTTGATGTCATTCAGAACATCCACGGTTGGTGAGAAGAGGTCAAAATATCAACATTAACAGGAATTGAAAGAAGCTGATGCCAGCCCTCATGGATGTCTCTGGGGGCTTCAAGAAGTGACTGCAGATTTGGTGGAAATAGCGAGAGAACCAGAATCAGAAGTGGAGCTTGAAAATGGGACCGAATTGCTACAATCTCTTGATGAAATGTTAATGAATGAGGGGTTGCTTCTTATGCATGAGCAGAGGAAATGCTTTTTTTTTTCTTTTTTTGAGACGGATTCTACTCCTGGTGAGGATGCTGTGAAGATTGTCAAAATGACAATAAAGTGTTTAGAATATGGTGTAAACAAAGATGATAAAACAGTGGCAGGGATTAAGAACTTTGAAAGAAGTTCTACAGTGAGTAAAATGCTATTAAAGAGAAACCATTCCTGAAGTATCACTCAACGTGGCAAACTTTACTGTGGTCTTATTTTAAGAACTTGCACCTCCACCCCCTTCAGTAACTACCATCCTGATCCGTCAACAACCCCCAATACGGAGGCAAGATCTTCCACCAGCAAAAAGATTACTGCTCGCTGAAACCTCAGGTGACGGTTAGCATTTTTTTTAACAGC
The DNA here is from genome assembly GCF_018345385.1 of Vulpes lagopus. Classification (NCBI taxonomy): domain Eukaryota; kingdom Metazoa; phylum Chordata; class Mammalia; order Carnivora; family Canidae; genus Vulpes; species Vulpes lagopus. The sequence continues at coordinate 27,501,117 of NC_054834.1, forward strand.
AAAACATTTTTAGAGTCGTTTATTATATTTGATATGAGTGTTAAGAGATATGATTTTGTATCCGCATTGCTAAGGTTTAAAGATGCTGGCTTAGGGGTGCTTGTAGGAGAAAAGAATTAGGTTGCCACTCACAGACGGGCGGAGATCATGAGAATCACAGAGGAGAGAGAGAGAGAGAGAGAGAGAGAGAGAGAGCCTTGAATGATATCATTTATCTCTGGGTGTAAATACCCGAAAGATGTCCTCTTGAGCTCCCCGTGTATGTGAGCCATGCCTTCTTGTTCTCCACTTGCCTAGAATTTCGTAAGTGACACTGTTGGCCATTTGCCAGCTCTGGAATTTTTGAATGAAAAAAAATCTCTTTTTTTCTGAAATGCTTCCCCTTGTCCTTTGAATATCAGCTGATATTTTTACTTTTTATCCAATACCTCATTTACCCATCTTTTATCTTCGGTTCAAAGCCACAATCGCCTTAAAACGAGGGCTTGTTTGGTTGCATCCTCAAGTCTCTCGTAGTCTGTAACTCAGTTTCATATACAAGATATCATCCCCTTGAAAACCCTTCCCAAACCGCCTGAAAACCAGGGGAGGTGATTTGCTCTTCTTATTATTCAAATCACAGCATTTCTCAAATGGTTCAGAATTTTTCCTTGGCCCATCTCCTTTATTTTCTTATGATTCAATTGAGGACATGAAACGGGTTGATTACCATTCTTAATCATTCTTAACCTTCTTAGGCTCCTACCACAGCCTAATGCAGTACCTAGGAACGTAACAGACACTTAGTAAATATTTATTAAGTTAATGAGTAAATATAATGTAATGTATTCCTATGTAAGGACTACAAGATGTTCTCTTTTTTTCTTTTTTCTTTCTTTTATTTTTTTTAAATTGAAGCATTGCTGACTACATTGACTATAGTCGATTACAAAACTACTATCATTAAGGGCGCCTGGGTGGCTCAGTCAGTTAAGTGCCTGACTCTTGATTTCGGATCAGGTCATGATCTCAGGGTTGTGAGGTCAAAGTTGCATCCAGCTCCACATTCCGCGTGGAGTCTGCTTGAGATTCTTTCCTTCTGCCCCTCCCCCCCTCAGATAAATAAATAAATCTTCAAAAATAAAACTAGTATTATTAATTTCAGGTGTACAGCATAGTGATTCGACATTTATAGGCATTATGAAATGCTCACTATAAGTGCAGTTACTGCCTGTCATCATACAAGGTTATCACAATATATTGACTATGTTTCTTTTTTTTTTTAATAAAGATTTATTTATTTTAGAGAGAAGGATCATGTGCAAGTGGAGGAGGAGCAGAGGAAGAGGGAGAAGTAGAGAAGCAGACTTCCTGTTGGGTGCAGGGTCCAATGTAGGGCTTGATCCCACAACCCGGAGATCATGACCTGAGCCAAAATCAAGAGTCAGATGCTCAATTGACTGAGCCACCCAGGTGCCCCTGTTGACTCTATTCCTTATGCTGTACTTTTCATCCCCATCATTTATTTATTTTATAACTAGAAGTTGCATGTCTCCATCTCATTCACCTATTTCACTCACACCCCTATCCCCTTCCTTCTGGCAACCACCAGTTTGTTTTCTGTATTTATAAGCCTATTTTTATTTGTTTTGTTTTTAGATTCCATGTGTAAGTGAAATCATATGGTATTTATCCCTCTCTGTCTGACTTATTTCACTGAGCCTAATACTCTCTTGGTCCATACATGTTGTTGCAAATGGCAAGATTTCATTCGTTTTTATGGCTGAGTACCATCTCATTTACATAAATATATATGACATATATAATGGATAAATTATATAATGGATAAATAGACATTCAGTTCTGTATCTTGTATCTTAGCTATTGTAAATAATTCTGCAATAAATGTATTTATTTATTTATTTGAGAGATAAGGGGGGAGAGAGAGAGAGAGGGAGTGAGTGGGAAGAGGGGCAGAGAGAGAGGGAGAAAGAATTTCCAGCAAACTCCTCGCTGAGCATGGAGTCCAATGTGGGGCTTGATATATAAGATCATGTCATCTATGAACAGAGATAATTTTACTTCAGTTTGGATGCCTTTTGTTTCTTTTTCCTGCCTAATTGCTCTGGCTAGAACTTCAAATGCTATGTTGAATAGAAATGGGAAAAACCAGCATCCTTGTCTTTCCTTATCTTAGGTGGAAACCTTTTAGTCTTTCACCAATGAGTATGATATTAGCTGTGAGTTTTTCATGTATGGCCTATTATGGGGCTGAATTATAGGTGTGTGGATACAAACAGTCATTTAAGTGGAATCCAGGGATAGAGATGAGGTTACCAGGAACGATTTGGGGAGGACCCTCTTGTCTGATGCTATGGGCCTCTGTGAATTGCATCGGAGACCAATAAGCCTTTGGGGAATTTTATACCAGCAGAAATACTGTCAACTTGGACTGAAGGAGACAAAGACAGGACTAGAGGAAGGAAGGCAATGGAATTTCTGGAATTCTATTGGACAGACCAATAAAGTTATCCAGCTGCAACATGTGTTATCCTTCCAGAAAATAGAAAAACAGCAGGGCTGATATGGCCACTATGGTCCCTAGGACACAGTTCAGGGGGCAGGGCTGAACCCCGCCCTTTCAGTTACAGAGGGGTGGGGCCCCTGCAACAGTGGAGGAGATGAACCTTTGGTCCCAGAAGTCAGGACCACCCAGGTGGATCCAAAGGATGGAACATGAAGCCAAAGAGGATTACTCCCATGTCTTAAAATTGAATACAATCTGCCCTGCTAGGTTTTAGAGTTGCTTGGGACCTGTGACCCCTTTCCTTTTTTTTTCTTTATTGAGGTATAATTGACATATAATTATATTAGCTTCAAGTGTACAACATAATGGTTCCATATTTGTAAACAATGAGAAATAATCGCCATAATAAGTCTAGTTATCATTGGGCACCATACATAGTTACAGGTTTTTTTCTTGTGTTGAGAATTTTTAAGATTTATTCTTAGCAACTTTCAAATATGCAATATAGTACTATTAACTATAATTTCCATAACATACATTACATCCCCATGACTTATCTATTTATTTTAAAGATTTTATTTATTTATGCATGAGAGACAGAGAGAGGGGGGCGGGCAGAGACACAGGCAGAGGGAGAAACAGGCTCCATGCAAGGAGCCCGATGTGGGACTTGATCCTGGGTCTCCAGGATCATGCTCTGGGCTAAAGGCAGAGCTAAACCACTGAGCCACCAGGACTGCCCTGACTTATTTATTTTATAACTGCAAGTTTTTATCTTTTGAAACTTTTCACGCATTTCATTCTCTTCTCATGCCCACTCCCCTTTGGTAACCACTTAATTTTTTATCTGTATCCATGAACTTCGGGTTTTGGGTGTTGTTATTGTCATAATTTGATTTTGTTGTTTGTTTTATATTCCACATATAAAGGAAATCACAGCAACAGCATGGTTGGTCCTTGAGGGCATTATGCTAAATTAAATAAGCAAGAGAAAGACAAATTCCATATGATTTCACTTATTTATGGAATCTAAAAAAAGAGAACAAACAAATGTGACTCTTTTCTTTTTTTTAATTTATCATTTTGGAGTGAATGTGTCTATCCTTTGTCTCACCATTATATTGAGGGAGTATAAAACTTTTCTGGTTTTACAGATTCACAACTGGAGTTAAACCTTCCCTCAGAATAAATCATACCTTGAGATTCCCTCATATCTGATTTAGACAATATTTAGATGAGATTTTGGACTGAGAGTTGATATTGGAATAGGTTAAGACTTTAGGGCTGTGGAGATGGAGTGAACACATTTTACTTGTTAAAAGGACATGGATTTGGGGGTATGCAGAAGGCAGAATGATATAGGTTGAAATGTGTTCTACCAAAATCCATATGTTGAAGTGCTAACCCCCCAGTACCTCAGAATGTGGCCATATTTGGAGATAAGGTGTTTACAGAGGTAATTAAGTTAAAATAAGGTCATATGAGTGAGCCCTAATTCAAGAAGGTCAATGTCTTTATAAGAGGAAATTAGAACACAGACACACACAGAGAGAAGACCATGTGGAGACACAAGAAGAAGAAAACCATCTACGAGCCAGAGAGAGAGGTCTCACAATAAACTGACCTTGCTGACATCTTAATTGCAGACTTCTAGCCTCCAGGATTGTGAGAAAATACATTCTGTTGTTTAAACCCCCCAGCCTGTGGTACTTTGTTATGGCAGCCTTGGCAAACTAATAGATGGCTTTTATTATGTGGAAGTAATTTCCTGTATTCCTAATTTGTTGACTGTTTTAATCATGAAAAGGGTGTTGAATTTTGTCAACTGCTTTTCTGCATAAATTGAGATGACCATGTGTCCCCCCCCACCCCTTCATTTTATTAATCTGTTCTATTGCATTCATGGTTTGTTTGTTTGTTTTTTTATGTTGAACCATCCTTGCCTTCCAGGAATAAATCTGGCTTGGTCATGATATATAATCATTTTAACGTGCTGCTGAATTTGGTTTGCTGGTATTTCTTTTTAAAAAAAGATTTCATTTATTTATTCATGAGAGAAAGAGAGAAGCAGAGACATAGGCAGAGGGAGAAGCAGGCTCTCTATGGGAAGCCTAATGTGGGACTCAATCTCAGGACTCTGGGATCACTACCTGAGCTGAAGGCAGATGCTCAACCACTGAGCCACCCAGGTGCCCCAGTTTGCTGGTATTTGTTGAGGATCTTTGCATTAACATTCATAAGGGATATTATTCTGTACTTTTATCAGTGGGTGGTACTGGTGAAACACTGGAAGGTGGGAGGAAGGGAGAAATGTTTTTTTCATCTTGGTTTCTGATAATGTCACCAGCAGTGGCAGCAATAGTGGGCAATGAATGTAACTCCAGGATTTCTGGTCTAGCAATACAGTTCCAACAGCATTCTGGAAGTATTGGCAGTGTAGTATTTGTGGGCTCTGGCTGCAGTGTTGGCAGCCACATGGTGGGGCACCTTAGGTTCCCAGATTCTTATAGTTTTGGTTGGAGTATGGACTCCTGGCACCTGCAATGGGCAACACTGGTTCCAAAGGCAAATTCCCCCAAGAATGGTTACACCTTCCTGGACTTGGTCAGTAATCTTATTGTCCCTTTTCACTCTTCAAACCCTTCCATCACTTTTGTATTCAATTCTTATGTTCAGTTTGCTGGGTTTGAATATTTAACATGGTTTCAGTTTTCTGATTGGGCATTGACTAAAACATCTATTTTTATTCTATTTGCTATTTATTTTCCCTAATCAGTTGTTGAACTTTATAAAAATATATATATTTTATCTGTCGAGATGATTATGGTTTCCCCCCTCCATAAACAATAAATTGTAACCTGAGCTTAAACTGTTTGCACAAACAATTTGGTTTGTGCCAAACAGCTGCTTTCCTTCTGGGGTTCTGAAAATTTGGTATATGCTAGGCACACTAGATAGTGCCTCTATTTCTGACAGTTGATAGAAACCCTGGAGTTCTGGGCTCAGCCAAGCTTCCAGGTAGACAACATTTCACACGTGTTGGCACAACATGTTGCTAGAAGAATTAAGAATGTCCTGTGTGACTCCACTGGGATGACTTTTGGAAGATCACAGCTGGTTTCTTCTGGACACCACTCCAGGTACCATTCATTCCCTTTGTTGATCTTGCTTTGTATCTATTCCCTGTAATAAATCATAGGCATGAGTAGGACTAATCCTGTTAATCCTCCTAGTGAATCATTGAACATGGAAGTGTAGTCTTGAAAACCCCTAGCACACCTCCTAAATGTTTTTGCAGTCTCTCTGACTTCTGTTCTTTCATCCACCAATAACTGCCACAGTCTTGGCCCCCACCACCTCTTCCTGGACAACAGCCCTTTCCCTCCCACACCCACACTCATCCAAGTCCAATTCTTCTCTATGCCATAGCAGGAGTGGTCTTTCCAAACACAAATATGATACTGGTAGCAGGAGAAACCAATGGATTGCTGGTGTACAGCTTTATATTGATAGTGGCTTATAAATTCAAAGTTTATAAGCAGAAGAACTTCTTTAATCAGAGAAAATTTGGAAATGATATTCAGTAATCTAATTCCGAAAAATGTGCCAAAGCTAGGTGGTCTTATGAACTAGTTCTATCACCTTCAGCGAGAGGATAAGTCTTAGGCAATTTTATTCCAAAGCACGGAAACTTCAAAGTTCATTGAGCACTATTAATATAACACTGATTCCAAGCTAGATGAGGATTATTCTCCAAGAAAAATATAGAGCGGGGATCAGCAAACAACAGCTTATGGACAAATCCAGCCTTCAGAGTGTTTTTCTATGATTCATGGGCCAAGAATAGTCTTTACAATTTTCAAAGGTTGAAGAAAACCTCAGAAGAATAATATTGGTAACATGTGAAAACTATATGAAGTTCAAAATTCAGTGTTCATAAATATTTATTGGAACACACATAACAATCATCTGTTCATGTATTGACTATCGCTGCTTTCATTCTACAACAGCCAAGTTGAATAGCAATGAGGACTGTACAATTGCCCAGTGTAAAATATTCACTATCTTGACTTGTACAGAAAAAAATTGTCAATCCTTGATAATCTCACTTATAAATATAAATGTTAAAATATTAATTTAAGGGATCCCTGGGTGGCTCAGCGGTTTAGCACCTGCCATCAGCCCAGGGCGTGATCCTGGAGACCTGGGATTGAGTCCCACGTTGGGCTCCCTGCGTGGAGCCTGCTTCTCCCTCTGCCTGAGTCTCTGCCTCTCTCTCTCTAGCTCTCCCTGTCTCTCATGAATAAATAAATAAAATTTTAAAGAAATATTAATTTAAAAATTAAGAAGGAAAAAAAATCTTACTTTAAATTTTAGTAAGTGGACCAAGCAATGCATGAAAAGGAAAAAAAAATGCAATCAAGTAGGGGTTTATCCCCAGAATGCAAGCATGATTTATCTTTAAGAAACTTTCTATTACAATTTATTGTTTAAACACATCAAAGAGGAGAGGAAAAACCATAATCATCTTGACATATACAAAAAAGTATATTTTATAAAGTTCAACAACCCCAACTGGTTAGGGAAAATGAATAGCAAATAGAATAAAAATAGAAGGTGTTTCAGTCAATGACCAATAAGAAAACTGAAACCATGTTAAATATTCAAACCCAGCAAACTGAACATAAGAATTGAATACAAAAGTGATGGAAGGGTTTGAGGAGTGAAAAAGGGAAGATGAGTGAGTGAGCACTAACTAGGGAGCATTGACAGGAGCTGGTGAGGGGAAGGAGGTAGAGGGAGAGAAGGAGTCCTAGGGCTGATGGGTAGACTAAATTAAATGAAATGTGCCAGAACCTCAAGACACTGGAAAAACACCACCATTTATTTTTTTTTAATCTTCTCAAGTAGTTCCTGTATCTGCTTACAGAGTTTCTACCAAGGGACCCTGCAATTTGTCAGGGTAGAAGCTTAATTTCGGCCCAATAAGAAGAGGATGCAGAGATGTAGCCGGGGACGCTGGGAGCCCAAGCACATCTGCAAAGAGCTGCTCAGAGCAGAGGATCTGAGGCTTCTCTGATAAGCGGGGAGTTGTTTTCAAATCTAGAAACTTCCGTTTGATATTTCACACGCCATATCCCGGCAAGTCCATTCTCCTTCAGGGTTTTACAAAACACCCTGAGGTCCTGCACCAAGCAGCTGTGAGGCAATCACAGGCCATTCTTCTCACCGAAAAGCCAGTGTTTTCTCCAGGTGGCACCGTGACGACCCAGGCAACCACTGTCCTCCGTTCCCTAGACCCAGACTCTGAAAGGGCTTCTCCCAGTTCTGGGTCCCAATCGGAGTTGAGTTGGACAAATATTTATTCATATATTTACGAAGCTCTCCTAGGTACCGGCTGCTGTCATGGGTGCAGGGAATGAAAGGATGAGTGAAGTAGACCTCTCGTCCTAGAGGGACGTGTGACCTAAGTGCCCAGATCCCCAGCTTTAGGACGATGGAGGCAGAGCCGCCTGGCCTTCCTGCAGCCACGTGCGCTGCACTCCGCTCTCTCGCTTCTGCTGTGTTGGTCCTCCGGCCGCTCGCCTTCTGTCCTCTCTCAGGGACCTGGTCACCTCGCTCTTGGCCGACCTCCTCGTCCCCAAGTTCTGTTTTCCTGCTCTCAACCCCGTGGTCCCCCTGAGGCTCCAGACTGCACAGGCCCTTTGGCACGTTGGAGAGTCCCTGCTGTCTTTGCTGCTTGCTTGGTTTCTTTTCTTGAAAAACAAAGTAGGACGCAACAAAGAAGAGGTCCATCATTGAATAATCTGGGTTTAACCTGCTGAAATGGAGCCTGTAATCTCATTTCTTAGGCACTTACGAGGTAAAATTTATAGACCATGACTACTTTATTAGTGGAAATTTACCAGGGAGCTGTATACTTAGCTTTGAGCGGGAGATTTCAGAAATCTGCCCAAAGAGGGATCCTTGGTCTGGTCCTTGAGTATAAAACAGCTAGAGATGGAAGGGAGACAAGGCATTCCAGGCAGAGGAGCCAGAATGGGCAAAGGCAGGGGGCAGGAGAGGATCTGATGGGTTCTTGGATCCAGGTACTCCTGTGTGACCTTCCGAGGGAGGAAGCAGGAGAAAGGCCTAGATGGTCTGATGGGTCAAATTGCTCAGGAGTCTGGTCTCACGGGAAACATTTTTCAGTAGAAAAATTAAGTGTTAATATCAGCATTTTAGAAAGATTGCTCTTTATAGGACAACAGCCCAGGTAACGTGTGATAAAGGAATGACGGGGGAGAGTGGGCACCCGGAGGGAGAGTGGGCAGATTGAGAGGACGTGGTTGCATTGGATTTGACAAGACCTAATGGCTGCTTAGATGTAGAGGGTCTGGAGTCCAGAAGAAACATTTTATGCTTTGGGAAGCGGCAGGCTGGGGAAGCAGTGAGAACAGTGGCTCAGCACGCAGTCCCTGGACTCGGGAGGCCAGCAGTCGGATCCTGGTTTCCATATTAACTCAGACTAGTTGCTTAGCCTTTCTGTGACTCAGTTTCTTAATTTGTAAAGTGGAGGAGGACCGCATCTACTTCAGGGAGTCGATGAATTTTAATGTTTCTTGGGGGCTTTAAATGAGTTGGTACATGTAAAGCCTTCGCGTGGGGAATGGCACGAAGTAAGCACTGGTAAATGTTAGCTGTTATGAGTGTGGTGGGTCATTAAAACTTAAAGCCGTTTTTAAGCTATTAAGGTGTTGAAGACTCATAAATTCCTACCTCTTCTTCTGTTTCTGTTATTCTTCTGAATAGTGGAAATTTGCACTGTATTTCTCCCATCTTGTAACAACTCATCAGAAATGTTTGTGACCTGGGTCCCTTGTTTACTGTGAAACCAGCTCTGGCCCGAAATGCAGACAGTGAGTTCTACTCAAGGTTCTTTAATGGATGTTTCCGATAGGAGAGTTGAGCGCTTATCCAGACAACCATGGAATTAATATACGAATACATTTACTTGGAGCTGCTCATGGTGTCTTTAAAATATTATTATATGTACGTATTCCTTCAACTGATATCTGTGGTCCGCCTAGGAAGTATCAAGCAAAGTGCCACGTGTTGGGAGTCCAGAGCTGGGGACAGGAAGGCAGCATGGTCAAGTGCCAGTGTGCGGCCCTTGGTGACAAGATATTTTTTTTTGGCTATTTTTTTTAATTGGAGTTCAATTTGCCAACATATAGCATGAAATCCAGTGCTCATCCCATCAAGTGCCCCCCTCAGTGCCCGTCACCCAGTCACCTCCACCCCCCGCGCACACCCTAACTTAGCACAGGATTGGAGACAGGTGTGCTCCAAGAACCTGTACAGGGCTAGCATCTGGTGAAGGGGTCAAGCTTGCAAGAAGAGTTGCAGGCATATTCTTACGCTGCCCCATTTAGTCGCTACATCAGCCCTACATACTAGGCGTTATTATGGTCCCCCTGTTACAGGAGGGGAAACTGTGGCCCAGAGAGGAGAACCTGCCTTGCCTGGGGTCAGAGAACTAAGAAGGCAGGATTCAGACCCAGGCACCCCTGCATCGGAGCCTGCATCTGGGACCACTCAGCACCCTCCCGCCTTCTGTCTCCTTCTTCAAACTTCGTTTTACAGCCAGTAGAGGCTGTCGCCAGTGATTCTTGAGAAAATTACTCAAGTCCAGGAAAATTCAGGGAAAAATCAAGCAGAAAAAAAGTCATGGATCTGGAAGGAAATCTGGCCTGGCCGGTTCTCTTCTCCAGGCTGAACTTAAGAAACAGCACTCACCAGGGCGCCTGGGGGGCTCGCCAGTTAAGCATCAGCCTTCAGCCCAGGTCCTGACCCTGGGGTCCTGGGATGGAGCCCTGTGTGGGTCTCCCCGGTCACCCTGCTCAGGGGGGACTCTGCTTCTGCCTCTCCTGCTACCTCCACCCTGCTTGTGCTCTCTGTCTCTCTGTCTCTGTCTCTCAAATAAGTAATATCTCTTAAAAAAAGAAGAAGAAAAGAGAAACACAAGGGCAGTCAGGCCCCTTTCTTTCTGCACCCGGTTTCCAAAGTGGCCCAGCCGAGCTCTTCTCCTGTGGGCTGTGCAGTTTAGAGCACTCTAAAGCTTTTTTTTTAAACAAAACAAAACAAAACAAAACAAAACAAAACAAAAACCCATCACATTTTAAATCAGCTTCACCTTCTTGTTCTGAGAGGCCCGCACTGCCCTGTGTTCCGCTCCGGCCTGGGCGACTGAGCCCTGCCGCTAGAGGGCCCCACCCCGGAGATGCTATGTCAAGCATCTTTGTAAAAACTGGCCGGTGTGGGTGAGACAAGATTCTGACCCACTGAAAGAACAGCCCTGTTGACCTCCTGGTCACAATCCAGTCCAGCTGGCAAGGTGTGAAGGGGGAAATGAGATCACACCCATTTTGCAGAAGGAGAATCTGAGACCAAGCCCTTAGGGGATGGGGCGAGTGGCTTACAACTTCATAAATCAGAAGAGTCCGAGGAAAGAAAGAGCGAGAGACAGGAGCTCGGTGGCCCTGAGTCCCAAAGGCCATGCAAAGAATTCCTGGGCACTGGGTCCCTCCCAGGTTTCTTCTCCTGGGAGACCCGAGGACGTCTTGCTCTGCTCTATTCTTTCTCCCCCATTGACTGGGGAGAGCATCAGGGAGAAGTAGGGGCCGGTGACAGAAGAACCGTGTTCAGGAGAGGTCCCTCAATTCACATAAAGGTGAAGCATGCTTTTATTTATTGTTTTTTAAAATATTTTATTTACTTTTTTACAAGACACAGAGAGAGAGAGGCAGAAACATAGGCAGAGGGAGAAGCCTGCGGGAACCTGCTGCGGGACTCGATCCCGGGACCCCAGGATCATGCCCTGGGCCGAAGGCAGAGGCTCAACCACTGAGCCCCCCAGGGGCCCCGAGCATGCTTTTATTTTAGGGGAAACCCAGCCTGGTCAGCATCACATTGGAACTTCTCCAGCCCTGTGACAGGTCTTTATTTCTTCCTTCACATCCCTCCCAAGGGTGACTGCCTTTCACTCACACCTAGTTCATCGTTTCAGGTGATGTCTGTTGGCCTAACTCTGGAAGGCTTTTCCGTCCACAGTGTCCTTACACTGACATCTGCATTCCGACATTTAACCACGTTGTAATTGGATTCCACTCTGCTCGTTGGCCTCTATCCATCCTTGTGACGTGTACCTTCTATTTGAGCGGGCTGCTCATTTCCAGTTCTATTCGATCGCATTCATGGCTCACAAGCAGGGTACAAGGCACGAGGTTGGTTGATGGTGGATACACAGGTGAATAAAACTCTCATCTCTCATGATGACTCTTTATGGTCATGTAGTCACGGGTCTTGCCCTTCGGTGCATACAGAGTGGAAGGAAACGAATAATGGTCTATGCTATGAAGCAGAGAGAAATGAGACGCAGTGATTAAGGAGCAAGGGGCCAAAAGAAGTGCAAGAAGGCCTAATTAGTTTGGCCAGTGACACCAGGGAAAGCTTCACAGAGGAGGTGACATTTGATCTGAGCATTGCAGTGTGTGGGAAGGGTCAGGGGTGGGGGCGCACACGGAAGCAGAGGCGCTCTGTGGGCACAGGCAAGGGACTGTGAACGCACTCAGTGCATCCGGGGAGGTGCCCCAAAAACATCCCACAGATCCACGCCTCTGCTTCTTGTGCTTGCCTCAGTTGGATGTGATCTGTCTTCTTCATTCTTGGCCAAATCCTATCCTTCTTCTGGAGCCCAGCTGCAGCCTCACCTCCCTCACGGAGCCTTCCCTGACTGCTAGCTCCTGGCACTCCCCACAGCAAGTAGTTCGGCATTTAAGTATAGAGTCTGTGCTTGTCTTGCATAGGGCAGCTATTTTGCTCATCTGACACTTTGGGGGTCTTGCAGCCCCCAACACTGCTAAGGGTGGTCAGGGCTAATAGGTCAGGTTCTGTGGACCTATTCGCTGGGACTAACATCTTCCTTCTGCCTACATGCAGCTTATTTCTACTGCCCAGGCTGGGATTGCTGATGGGGATTTAGGATTTAGCTGGCTATGGGTGCCCACACATGAGGGAAACAATTCTTCATAGGATCACCTGAATGTTCTGTTCAGGCCTGCATGATTCCTCCTCAGCGCTGGTGGGGGGGGGGGGGCAAGGGCATCTAACCAAAGTGCGAAGTCCAGGACTCTCTGGACTGAGTCTTAGGAACAAGGGTCAACCCAGTTTCATCATCTACACCATCATGTATCTGCCAAGTTCCCTCTGAAGAATGACTTGCTTCTTTCAAGGTCTCTTGTTTTGATGGTTGAGTTGTGCTCAGTTCCCCCGAAGTGTCAGAAATCTAGATGGTCAATTCCTTTTGGTGAATGGGGTGCTGGGTATTGTCTCTTCTCCTTGCTCAGGCTGCTTGGAATAGGTATTAGTCTGGTTCTGCAGAGAAATGGAACCAACAGGGAACATCTCCAACAAGGATGTGGCCTGTGTGCTCACGAAGACCGAGAAGTCCCAAGGTCTGCAGCAGAAGAGCTGATGGCGTAAGTTCTAGTCCAAGTCCTAAGGCAGGAGACCTGATGTTCCAGCTCTAGGGTGGTCAGGCAGAGAGAATGGATCCTCCCGTACGCCGTCTTCTTCTTCTACTCAGGCTCTTGCCGGATTCGGTGAGGTGTGTCCACACTGGAGTGGGGGCTCCGTCTGCTGTATCAGTCTGCCAATCCAAACGGTAATCTCATCCTCACAGATTCCCCCCAGAATAATGTTTAACCAAATATCTGGGCACCCCATGGGTGGCCCAGTCAAGTTGAAAAAAATGGCCATAAAGAAAGTCTTATGAGGCTCTACTTCAGAGCAGTCTAGTCTCTACAGGAGGAGCATCTCCCTGTACTCCACTTGGAGGCCGCGTCTGCACAGCTGAGAGCCGCGCTTCCAGTGGCTTCCCAGGAGACGCCGTCCTGTAGGGTTGGGCTGGTCCGGCCAACTGTCCCATGCACAAAGGTTCCTGGGCAGAGGGACGTAGAGGCTGAAACGCAGCCCACACTCTACTCGCCAAGCACGTGTGTGGGCAGGGCTGCACCTGCTCGGGGGAAGGGCGCTTTCGTCTAACTGGTCCGTGGCGCTGCGTGGACTGTGGCAGCTGCACACCAGGGCTCCTCGCAGAGTGGCCCTGGGGGTAAAGCCACGGCCCACTCCAGACGTGCAAGGCACCGATCCTTTCTACATCGGGGGCTGCTGGGCAGGGTCGTCTTCTCCAGTCACAAAAAGCCGCATACTGGGGTGTGATGGCCTGAATCTCCAGGTGAGATATGCGCAGGGAAGTCGGGGTCCGGGGCACCCGCTAGTTTGGAGGTTCCTCCGGTTCCGTGGGGAGGAGCCAGGGGCCTAGATCACATTTTCGTAGGTTGAAATCCCAGGAGGTTTGGCGTCCCGAGCGCTGGCTTTCCCCACCTGTGCGGGAGAGGACGTTGGAGCTGTGAGGTAGGCCGCGCCTGCTGGCGGGGAGGCCGCGCCGGGGGTTCGGGGTACCAGGGCGGCCAGAGAAGCCTCAGGCCTCCCTGGCGCTGGCGAAAGGCGGGCTGCAGGGCCCCGCTGAGCCCTTGTCCCGACTCCAGTCCCCCACTTGCGAGCCCCGGGTAATCAGCTGTGTACCCAGCCAGATACAGCAGGAAGGACTGGGGCTGTTTGCGGGGATTTGGATCACGGGCTTGGAAAACATCCAGGCTCAGGCCTCCCGCGTTCTGAACCCCAATAGTTGCACCTCCCAACTGGCCAGTCGCCTCCACCAGCGACTGGGGTGCCGCCGACAAGCCTGCCCCCGCCCGGAGGCGTCTCGGTCCTGGGGCTAGACCTGGGGCCTGGGGCTGGCAGGGCCACCACCCGGGGCCCCAGGACTCACCAGTCCTCCCACATTGACGGTGAGAACGCGCCCAGGCTCAGTCCTGTGGCCCGGGCACCCTGGGCTCCCTTTCCGGGGAACGCGAGCGCGGGTGGGACCCCAGCCATTGCCCGGGAGCTCCAGCAGCCGCTGGCCCTGCTGAGGGCCCCGCAGACCTCCCTCCACCCCACTCCCAAATAAAGTGGACCCAACAGGAAAAAATAAATTTTTTTTGAATCACATGGTGACCAGTTAATCATCGCCACCAACCTCGTTTGGAGGACTCACTTGGAGACGCCAGGACCCAGATGCCGGGACCTCCCGACCCAGGCCTTGCCGCAGTCACCCCTGGTATGCAACCCCTGTCCTTCAGCTCCTGCACATGCTCGCGGCCCTCTGCCCCCCGCACCCCCTTCTCCTCCCCTCTCCCTACCCCCTTCCATCTCCTCAGCGCCAGGACCCCGGCTTGCCCTCACACGTGACGGCCCTGGGCGTGGAGCTCTCAGACCCTCCTGCTCCTGCAGCGCACAGACGCCGCAGAATCAGCTCCTCTCTTTCCCCATCTGTTGGCAGCCAATTGCCTGATATTTCCTCCCGCCGTCATTTGTTCTCGCTGCTTCCCCACTAGACTCCCCGGCTCCTATTTACCTTTCATGAAGATTTTGCTCAGTTTGAGGAGGACCCTCATAGACCAGGACACCCCTCACCAGATCCTACTCGGTTTAACCTTCCTTCTTTGCCTACCCCGGAGCAGGACACTGAGGCACAGGGCATTGCAAGTGTCACTGCTCCGCTGTGAATGGTTGTGTGGGTTGCACACTGCACAAGTCAGCTGGTGGAAGAAACAGGAACTGAAATTCAGCCTGTGTCCTACTCGCCAGTCTGGGCACCTGTGGTGTGGCCTGCGTCTGACCAGAGGGGGGCACCTGTTGTCTAACTTTGTCCCGTGAGCCAGCAGGGCCTTGGGTGCTCTGGAGCCTGAGGTTTCCACGCGGCAGGTCAGAGGCCCAGGGGCTCCCGCATTAGAGGCAGGCTGGGCACCCCAAACAGGCCAAGTTGGGGACGGCCACGGCCCCGGGAGCTGCAAATGCAAAACACCTGTGGGCCAAGGCCCTCAGCGGTGAGTCCTGAGATGTCCAGAGAAGGGGACCACAGGCACCAGCCGGCCGGGTGCACGCGGAACCGTGGACTGGCTGCCATGCTCAGGGCAACAGGAACACACAAATCAAAAAGGATTTACCTTGTCATTCTGCAGTGTGGAGTAAATCCTACTCACTGGCTCCTCCCCTGCAGGGAGCTCCTGTAAAACACCCATCCCCACCCCAGTCAGTGAGGGGCTCGGCTCCCTCCCGGCTTCTGCCCTGCCCACTGCCCCCCTGCCCACTCCCACCACATAGCCTCCCCCCTCCCTCCCCCCCCCCCCCCCCTCCCGCCTCAGCTCTGGTTCTGTTTGGCTTCGGAGAGGGTCACGGTTGGGTGACGGGCAGGAGGACAGGGCAGCCCTTGGGTGAAACCCTCAGGAGCCAAGAGTTGGGGTTTGCATGGTTCAGACCGAGCCGTGATCCCTGAAGACTTTGGTTGTCTCCAGGCTGCGTGGGCCCTGCCCCCATCATGCGAGCACAGTGCTCAACGGACCAGGCAGTGGGCTCCCTGCCGGTCCTGGAGACTTCAGGGCACAGCCCAGTGGAGGCACAGGGAAGGTGGTGCCTCTAGAAGCCTGGTGGGGGGGGGGTGGTGAGGGAGGGGCAGGCAGGGGCGGGGCAGGTGGGAGGAGGGAGCTTGCCGCAGCCAGAGCAGGACGCTGAGCTCAAGGGGATCCCTCGTGAGGCGCCTGGGGAGGCTCAGGCGGTTAAGCCTCCGCCTTCAGCTCAGGTCATGATCCTGGGGTCCCGGGATCGAGTTCCTCATCGGGCTCCCTGCCCAGGGAGGCCTCTGGCTCTGCCCCTCCACCTTGCATGTGCTCACTCTCTCTCTCTCAAATAAATAAATGAGATCTCTATTAAAAGGGGGCACCTCTCTCAGTTCTGTGTCCTTGGAGGCCGCTGAGCCACCTGTCCCGTGTTGGTGGCCACCTAGCAGCCCACACCGCACACCAGGGGCTCCACTCCTCGTCAGGCCTGTCGCCTCACTCAGAGCCAGGGCCCGTGTGGAAGCCGACACCTCTGCCCCTGGAGGCTCCCATGGGGTGACAATGGCCACAGTCCTGTCCTCACAGCATCATTTCCCTGACATGATGATGCTTGGTTGGACCCTCTAGATCCTTGGCCTGCTGCCCTCTGCCCCCGACTCCCTTTCCCAGGGTTGGGGGGAGGTGAGGCCCCACCAGTGGTATCAGCTCACCTTGGAGTGGGGGATCTCGTCATAGATTCTGCCGTCTGCTGGCGGGGCATCTCTTGTAACCATGACGTACGTGTAGATGGTCTTCCTTGAGATGGCATCTGCGTCATGAATAAACGTAGAAGCAGAGTGTGTGAGAGGCGGATGGACTTTAGAGATGGCCTGGCCTACTCTAACGTTGTCTCTTTAGGATAAAGACACGAAGCCCTCCAAGTCTATCATTGTTGTGAGATGATGCTGGGGGTCCTTGGACTGCCTCTCCCTCTTCTAGGGACTGCACGTTGGTGGGGGGTGCGGCTCACCCAGGGCTCCGTGGGGACCCTGTCTACCCTGGAAGCAACGTTAGGCTGATGAGGCTCTCCCAAGGCCGCCCATGCCAGCAGGGGGCAGCCAGGGGCAGCTGCTCCTCCCAGGGTCTCGTGTGGTGTCTCGGCCTGCAGTGCCCCCTGCCTCGCATGGCCAGCTGTCTTCTCGTGTGACGGTCTTGCTTTCTCAGCTCGGCTGCTTCTCTCTAGTTAAAGGCTGGCTCAGACTCTAGTGCATGCCCCACTGTCACCACCTCCAGCTGCGGCGCGCGAAGACGCTCTACAAAGACTCACTGTCGGCCTGACTGGCCCACGCGGTCAGTTCACTGAGCTCCCTCTGCGGGCCCGGCTCTGCGTGAGGCCGCGGATCTGCAAGGGCCCCGGGGCCCAGCCCCTACTCTTAAGAACTCTTGGGCTCGTAAAGGCACTCCTCCCGGCGTGTTCTCCTTGCTCCTGAAGTGGAGCGTTTTGGGGTGAAGTTGAAAAGAGACTTCACATGGCCAGAACCTAGGGTCTCCACAGTCCAGGGCACCAACATATCCACGCAGGATGGGCTGAGTTGAGCAATGCCACCGGGGTCTGACATTTCAGATTCAGGTCTGTCCCAGGCCCTGAGTCAACACGCGAGCCAGACCAGGTGCTCCTGTCACCTCATCGGTAGATGGAAAAGGTGGCACTTCTTCCTTCCAAAGAGACCGGAAGGGATTGAAGGCAGATGTCTGAGGAGCCCTGAACATCACCTACGGCCTGTGTCGGGTCGCATGACTTCTCCCCATCGTGCAGCTGTGTGATGGCCCGTGACACAAACTCTCCTCCTCGGGGTGCCTCCTTTCGTGCCACGTCCGGGCCGTCAGTTGTAAGTTCAGTGCTGACATTTAGTGAGCACTTACTATGTACCAGGCTGCAGGCCCAGCACTTTATGTGGGTAATTCCATTTAGCCCACTTAGTAACGTTGGTCACCGCACCTGTTAGTAGGCCTGTTTTACCACTGACAAACCTGGCACTTATGGGGACATCGAACCCACAGCTGGTAAACCTCCAGCCCAGACTGCCTGCAATGCACTAGCTGAGTCTTAACCAACCTGCCGTGAACCCATGTCTCCCCCTTGTTATCTGGGGAAACTGGGGGCTGAGAACTTACCGGAGTTCTTACTGAATTTCTTCAAGTAGGAACCTGAGGAATCAGACCCAAAGGAGAGTCAGGAGCATGGAAGCAGACGTAGATCCTCTCTACACCCAGGCTTGAATTATGATTGGTGGGAAAGGAAGATTTGGGGAGATCTTGGGGGTTAGGAGGAACAGGAGGGCACAATGATCCCCTGGAGGCCTCAGATTAGATTTCCTGAATTGCCAACACCACAATTACAGAAGGATCCAGAGGGATCCGAGGGATCTAGTGATGACCAAGGAATGCAAAGTGAGCACATGTCCCTCAGTGACTCTCCAACGGTCATAGTCAAAATACAATGGAATTGCAAGTGACCCTGGAGACCCTCTAGTTCAAAGCTCATTTCCCATGCGATAGCACCGAGCCAGCAAGGTAAAGACACACACCAGGGAAGCACAGCTTCTCAATGGCAGTACTAAACCCAAACCCAAGCTCCGGGCCCACCAGATACCGATGACACCAGTAACAGATTCCGAAGTGCGCTCAGCGTCCCGTCCGCAGTGCTAGAGCTCATCCCCCTGGAGACGGGGAGGTGATGGAGCGGGGACTGCGCAGGTGGATTCCCTGCAACCAAGGACCTCCGTACACCCCCTGGGATAAATGACTGCCACCCCAGGAAGAAGGAAGGTGCATGTCCACATTTTACCTTCCGGAAAAATCCTACCTTGTCCTCTTCTGCACATCAGGAACAAAAGGAATGAAGGCACAACAAAGATAAACAGAGAGAGCATGACCAGCCCACTCAGCAGCCCTGTGTGGCGAGATCGGGGGCCTGTCGCGGTGTCTGGAAAGAGAAGATACAGGAGACTCGGCTCTCAGGAAACAGGCCGTGGGCTGGGCCACACTCAGAGGCTGTCACCATGGGCTGTCCGCCTGGGCAGTGCCAAAGCTCCCAGGGAAACTGTACTTTCTGGGATCCCTGGGTGGCTCAGCGGTTTGGCGCCTGCCTTTGGCCCAGGGCGTGACCCCGGGGTTCCGGGATCGAGTCCCACGTCGGCTCCCTGCAGGGAGCCTGCTTCTCCTTCCGCCTGTGTCTCTGCTTCTCTCTCTCTCTCATTCTATGTCTATCATGAATAAATAAATAAAATCTTAAAAAAAAAGAGAAAGAAACTGTACTTTCTGTTGTTAAAAGTTGGCGTTAGAAATAGAATCAGAGGGTCATGCGGGGGCTGCCTCCGAACACCCCAAATGCACGGCCTATCTCAGAAGGCTCTGGCCCGTCTTCCAGGCCCTCGTGGGAGGACCAGGCCTGGCACGAGGGGGGGACACTCCCCTGGGAAACAAGGCCGGGCCGCTCCTATGAGCGGGTCTCAGAGCGCAGGGCAGCCGGACAGAGCTGGTTACCTGCGCAGAGCTGCAGGCCAGAGATGGAGTCAGAGCTGTTGCTCACGGGGTTCCAGGCTGTACACGTGTAGGTCAGCTTCTGGCTGTCGGGCGTCTGGAAGATCTGTATTGCGTTACCCTCCTCCCCCAGGGGACTCCAGCTGTATGTTACGTTCTCTTCTTCTTTCTCCACGGAGCACGTCAGTGTGACATTACAGGTGCTGTTGATAGACGTCATTGAACTCTGAGTAATTTTTGGCTTCCCAAGCCGACCTAGGAGGGGACGACACGGGTGCCAGGGTTAAGTGGAGCTGGTGTGTGCCAGGAGAGCCAGCTGTTAGACTTCCGGAAATTTTTTTTCAAGAGCGTTGTTAAACACAGCCATCATGAGAAATGAAATTGTAAAAACTTAGAATAAAATAAATCATACCTTAAAAAAGCTAATACATACTCAAAACTCATCTCTCTCTCTCTCTCTGGCCAATTTACTATTATCTACGCTCTACAAGTTATTTTCATCTATTACATCTGTCTTTTGTAATGATAGACTAAGTCCTCCCAATTCTTTTTTTTCTAAAGATTTACTTATTTATTTATGATAGAGAGAGAGAGAGAGAGAGAGAGAGGCAGAGACACAGGAGGAGGGAGAAGCAGGCTCCATGCTGGGAGCCCAACGCAGGACTCGATCCCGGGACCTCAGGATCGCGCCCTGGGCCAAAGGCAGGCGCCAAACTGCTGAGCCACCCAGGGATCCCCAGTCCTCCCAATTCTTTTTTTTTTTTTAATATTTTATTTATTTATTTATGATAGTCACAGGGACAGAGAGAGAGAGAGGCAGAGACACAGGCAGAGGGAGAAGCAGGCTCCATGCTCTGGGAGCCCGATGTGGGACTCAATCCCAGGACTCCAGGATTGTGCCCTGGGCCAAAGGCAGGCACTAAACTGCTGTGCCACCCAGGGATCCCCCTCCCAATTCTTAAGGGAAGTTTTAAAACACAGTGGGAGTATGCACACCACGGGAACGGGCAAGCGACGGGGCGCCTGGGTTGCTGAGTCGGTTAAGCATCAGCCTCTTGATTTGGGCTCAGGTCATGATCTCAGGGTCATGAGATCGAGTCCTGAGCGGGGCTCCGCCCTGGGCGTGGAGCCTGTGAGGATCCTCTCCCTCTCCCTCTGTTGTCCTCCCCACCCCCCACCCCCCCAAGAAATCGGCAAATGCTCAGACTTGGGCTGGGTCGACTGCTCTGTGGATTGTCATTCTAGACTGAAGATTACTAAAGTAGATTAAAGTTAAAAGTGCCTCCTGTCTGTAGCCATAACGTTGTGAATAGCACCAAAAAAGACCCCTCCCGTATTTGAAAACCATTATCCAATTCAGCAAAGAGCCTCTCACATGGATGTGCAAGTGAAGCTCTGAAATATCAGTTTGTTGAGTTACATCGTCCCTATTCACTCTCTTAATGAACCCGTCAACCATCACGTTGGCTTCTTCGTCGGTGGTAGTTGCCGTTGGGAGGTGTATACACATTCAGCAAAGCTCAATGGAAGCATTCTGTGAGTCCAACTCGCTCTGTGGGATGCACAATAACACCGTGGTATATTTTATCACCACTGATAAAATTGTGTGCCGCACATCCTTTGTGTCACACACAACAGCAAGAACCAGTTGAATGTTTATCAGCACACCGCCGCATGAAACAGTCTTTAAAAAAATTTTTTTTTGGCTCTGTTTTCTCATGTGTTTTCATTAAGTTGTTTTGTTTCATTTTATTCTGAAGTGCCCATGGTGAAAAGTTAGAATCTCTTTAAAAGTTCATTTTAAGGGCCCCTGGGTGGCTCAGTCCATGAAGCATCTGCCTTCAGCTCAGGTCATGATCCTGGGGTCCTGGGATGGAGCCCCACGTCGGGCTCCCTGCTCATCGGGGAGTCTGCTTCTCCCTCTGCCTCTGCCCCTCCCCCTGCCCATGCTCTCTCTCTCAAATAAATAATTTTTTTTTTTTTAAAAAAAGTTCATCAAAAAATATTTTTACTAAAGTAATCAAAAGGTAAACTGTCCAAGTTGTAGGCTAAAAAGGGTTATGGAAGAACAATTATATTTAGGATGGAGGGAGAGCTATCTGAGGCAGGCAGAAGGAAGGGGAAGATCTTTTCTCCACCAGCAGATAAGAAAAAAGGGCCCATTCAGACTTGGTAAATTTAGTTCAGCCTTGACCAGGCTGCTGTGCTGGGCTTTGTTCCTCCTACCAAAGCCATGTGGGAAGGGTGCAGAAGGAACCAGCATGTGGCTTTCTAGTTCATGGGGTATTTTTAAAGTTGTCTGTGCCTCTGAGGAGGTGGCATACGGTAAGGAAGAAGCTGTAGATGTTTTCCATTCCAGCCTCACCAGAAACCCTGGTCCTACAAGTCTCATAGAGGGAACTATTCCAGACCAGAATTAATGAGGACTTGTGAAAAAAAAAATTTCAAAGAAGTTTGGCGTCACCTTGAGGAGCTCCACAGCAAAAAATGAGCCAACGTGTGTGTGCGTGTGTGCATGCATGCAGGTGTGTGCAGGTGTGTGCATGCACAATTTCTTTAGAAACTTGATTTACTAGAATGTTCAAGTCTCAGCTTGATATTTACTGATTTTTTAGAGAAATTCTTTTTTTTGCTGGGCATTGAAGTGGTGGATATTTCCTATTAATTCCTATTAAGAATAGGATCCCATCTCATTTTCTCAGCAGGAGCAGGGATGTTACCTGCATCAGGCTGCTGAGCAGAGAAGGGCGGGGCAGGGCTGAGTGGGGAAGCCACTGGATACCTGAGTCCAACCAGCCTCCACTGCTCCCAGAACGGGATGCAAACAGCTTCGCTGAGGTTTGGCTCCAACAGTAATGACACAAGGATAATTGTCTCCTGCTGGGGTTGTTCGTTGTGAAGACTAAATGAGGTATTGTGTTTACAGAACACTCTAACACCCATCCATCCATCCGTCCGTCTATCACCTATCTATCCATCTATCATCGATCATCTATCTGGCCGCATTAATTATCTACGGGAAAGACAAAAGAAGCCAGCAACAAGGACTGCCCCTGAGAAGGGGGAGTTGCGATGTCTTTTACTCGGTGCATGTATTGCCTAAGCATGTGTGATCTTTCTATTTTCTTAAATTAGGTGCTAGAATGACAGAAACATGGAGTTCAACAAATGTCAGTTCTCTTCTCTCTCTCTCTCTCTCTGTCTTTTTTTTAAAAGATTTTATTTATTTATTCATGAGAGACACAGAGAGAGGGAGAGGCACAGGCAGAGCGAGAAGCAAGCTCCATGCAGGGAGCCCGACGTGGGACTCGATCCCAAGTCCCCAGGACCACACCCCGGGCTGAAGGCAGACGCCCAACCACTGAGCCACCCGGGGATCCCCTCCCTTCTCACTATCTTCTCCACTAACTACCCAAAAGGTACAGATTTTGTCATGTGGGAAATCCGGCCTTCTCTGAGACTTCCCCGTGGTCTGCTCTAACTGCAGACGGAATAACACCTCCCAGAAATTGAGTGAGTACAACTGAACATATAAAGAGATGAGAGCAAGGGCGCCTGGGGGGCTGAGTCAGTTAAGCATCTGACTCTTGATTTCCACTCAGGTCATGATCTCAAGGTCTTGGGACTGAGCCCGGCTTGGGGCTCTGCGCTCAGCGGGGACTCTGCTTCTCCCTCTCCCTCCTCTTCTGCCCCTCGCCCACTCACATACACTCTCTGTCTCTCTCAAATTAGTAATACATCTTTTTAAAAATGGTTAAATTGTTAAATGTTGTGTTATGTAAAAATAAATAAATAAATGTTGTGTTATGTATATTTTATCACAATAATATATTTTTTAAAGATTTTATTTATTTACTTGAGAGAGAGAATGAGCAAGCAAACAAGAGAGAGCATGAGCGGAGGAAAGGGCACAGGAGAGGGAGAAGCAGACTTCCCGCTGAGCAGGGAGCCCAATGCAGGGCTCCATCCCAGGACCCCAGGATCATGCAAGACCTGAGCCGAAGGCAGATGCTTAACTGACTAAGCCACTCAGGCGCCCCTCAATAAAAACATTTTTTAAAGAACAAAAAGAAGGACCCCTGGGTGGCGCAGTGGTTTAGGGCCTGCCTTTGGCTCAGGGCCCGATCCTGGAGACCCGGGATCGAATCCCACGTCGGGCTCCCGGTGCATGGAACCTGCTTCTCCCTCTGCCTGTGTCTCTGCCTGTGTCTCTGCCTCTCTCTCTCTCTCTCTCTCTCTCTCTCTCTCTCTCTCTCTCTGTGACTATCATAAATTAAAAAAAAGAAAGAAAAATAGATTTACCATGTTTTCATTCTTGGGTATTTATCTTGGAGGAACAAAAACTTATTTTATGCTGAAACTTGTACGTGAATGTGCATAGCAGCTTTATTTATAATAGCCCCGAACTGGAAACAACTAAAATATCCCTTGATCGGTGAGTGGTTAAACAGACCAGTACATGTGGAATACCGTGGAATACTACCCAGCAATAAAAAGATACGAACTACTGATACTTGCAATAATTGGGATGACTCTCAAATAAATTATGCTGCGTGAAAAAAGCCGATCTCAAAAGCACGCATATTGCATGAGTGCATGTATGCGGCCTTTGTGAAATAACGTACTGCTGGGTATGAAGGAGAGATTGACGTCTTCTAGGAGTCGAGGAGGGCATGGGTGGCGAGGAATGGCTGAGGGCATCTTGCTGCAATGGTTCAGTTCAGGATTTTGATTGCAGTAGTGGTTACACTAGGGCGCACATGTTAATAAACTGTACACACTACACTTCTACGCACATAAATGAGCACCCAGACAGCTGATGACCCCTGAATAAGCTCCAGGTACGCCAATGTCAACTTCCAGGTTTTGATATCGTACTACAGTTACGTAAGATGTTACCACCGGCGGAGGCTGGGTGAAGTGGACGCAGCACCTCCCGGCATGGCTCTTCACACCTCTCTGTGCATCCACACTTATTTTAAAATAAGGGTTTTTCTAGAGAAAGACTCTCCATACGCTATCTCACTTGATCCCCGCTATGGGAAGCGAATAATATGATTATTCACATTTTATTGAAAAGAAAAACCAGGCCCACGGGAGAACCTGCTGATTGAAGATTACATGGCTAAAAACAAGCAAAATCACCTCCTCCTTGTGGGTATTGATGTATTTATAGAAGTGTTTATAAGTACGGAAAGATTTAGGGAAGCCAATAAAGAAATCAAGGTGTTCTATAGAGAGCAAATTTGCAAAACAAAACAAGCCCTTTATCCTCCCACAACTTACGGAAGACTTGAAGGTTGTAGCGCCTGGTGGTGGTGACCATCCCTTCAAGGATCTTTGTATTTATGTCGGCTTTGTAGATGCCTGAGTCTTCCATCCTCAGATTGCTGATCTCCAGGTTGTAGTTCTGATGTGAGACATTTATTCGGTCGTTGTAATTTTGGTGGGTCACAGTCACTTTGGGTGCTGTTTCTGAGTCTCCCGGTGTTACAAAAGCAACGGATGTTTCAGAGTTCCAAACAATGTTGATGACTTGCTGTGATTCTTGGATATTTAAGGGGAAAGTAACGGACTCCCCCAGAGTCCCAATGACCATGAGGATGTCTGTGTCACCTCTGGCTGCTTCCAGAGCTGGGGACATAAATAGAAAACCATATCCTTTCATGGTTGCACCTTTTAGAGTTTCCTGTCTCCCCAAGCTTGAGCTTCCCTGAATTGCTGCCTCAAGATGCAGCTTATCCAGGTTCTGGAGGGGTTTTTTGGTTTTGGTTTTGGATTTTTTGGGTATTCTACTCTACACATAATATGTTATGATGGCTAAATTTCTAAAGGATTATCATTCAAAAACGAAGTTTCCAGTGAATTTCAAGGGAACTGTTTCATTAAAAACATTTTATTTAGACTTATAGACTGAAAGGTAAGGGATTAGAGGGAAGAAGACCATAAACCTCCAGGAGGTTGGAGAATTAAATGTGTTTTTTTTCCCCAAGATCATATTGTCAAGGGATGGAAGAGCTGGGACAAGAGCCTGGCTGCTGTGGTCTTTGCAAAAAGAAAGCTACATTTATACCTTTATTCCTGGGAGATACAGGCAGAGTGCATTAGAGGTTCTGGAAAAAAATATTTCTCAAAAAAAAAAAATATTTCTCAAGTTGGTAATTTGGAGGTCTTTTTTGTTCACTACTCTATCTCCAGCCTCTAGATGACTACATGACACGTAGTGGGTGCTTAGTAAATATTTGGGGAATGGATTAATAAATGGAATTCACTTATGTGTTGCCTGGAAACTCTTAGAACAACTTCTGAAGTAAGCAATATTCATTTATTCATTCATACATTTTATAAATGAATGCATGGGTTTATTCAAGGTCAGCTTTGTCCCAAATACTATGGCAGGTAATTAGTAATTAAATGTATTTATTTATTTTTTTAAGATTTTATTTATTTATTCATGACAGACACACACACAGAGAGAGAGAGAGAGAGACAGAGGCAAGGACACAGGCAGAGGGAGAAGCAGGTTCCATGCAGGGAGCCCGACGGGGGACTCGATCCTGGGTCTCCAGGATCACACCCTGGGTGGAAAGCAGGCACTAAACCGCTGAGCCACTGGGGCTGCCCTAGTAATTAAATTTATAATAGAAATGTTTGCTGAGCGTCTACTCTTTTAAGTGCGATGGAAGGAGCTGGGGGATACAGTATATTGAGATTGTATGTTGTATTGATATAAAGTTGATATATTGATATTTATCAACTGATATATATCAAAATTGATATTTAAAGTCCCTGCTCTCTGGAACTTAACAGTTAAAGGAAGAGATCAATGTTAATTGGATAAGCACAGATGCTCACCTACAAAATATATAGTTGACTCTTGAACAACACAGATTTGAACTGCGTGGGTCCACTTATATTTGAATTTTTTTCCCATAAATACAGTACAATGCTGTCAATGTATCTCTTCTTTATGATTTTCTTAGAAACATTTTCTTTTCTCTAGTGTACTGTATTGTAAGAATAAGGTACATAACACAAAAAATATATATAAAATTTGTGTTAATCGACTGCTATCAGTAAGGCTTCTGGTCAACAGCAGGCTATTAGTAAAGTTTTGTGGGAGCCAAAAGCTATACACATGGATTTTCAACTGCCTGAGTGGCCAGCATCCTCAACCCCTGCATTGTTCAAGGTCAACTGTTTAGGTATTATGGTGTTTTGAGAGAGAATAGCAAGGGGACTTGATCTCTTTTGGGGAATCCAGAAACACTTTCTAGTAAAAGCTGAAGGATGAACGCTTTTAAAACCCAATGTGGGGGTAGATGACAGGCTTATTTTTTTTTCTCTCCTCTTCTTTCACTTTATGAAGGTAAACTGATTTAAACCTAGTTTGTAAAATAGAAGGCAATATGATCATAAAATGGTCACCCTTGCCTTCCAGCCCCGTAATCCCAGAATGAGCCCACGGACTACTAATACAAATCACCTTCCTTTCAGGCCAACCAAGATTTTGCTTTAGGAGGACCATCCCAGGTGAGGTGTGATGACTTAGCTGAGGTGGGTGAAGTACAGAAGGAGATGTAACAGGGTCACGGGGGAGGAGGAGACTAAGGGCCCTCATCTACAAACATTTATTAAGTGCTAACTATGTGCCAGATGCTGTGTTAGGGACTCAGGGAAGAATAGGATGTGGTTGCTGTACAAAGGAGTTCACAGTCCAGGGAATAAGACAGATGTGTATGCAAGTCAAAAATATTACAATCTGAAGAGTGCCAAATGGTAAGAGCAAAAAACAAACAAACAAACAAACAAACAAACAAAAAAAAACAAAACAAAAACAAACAAACAAACAAACAAACAAACAAACAAAAACAAACCATTGTGTGAACAGGAGAGACTAAGGCTTCCTTCAGTGGCAAGAGTCATAGTTTATCAAAATCCAGCTTCTTGAACATTAATTCTCTCCAGGTAACTGTTCCATTGGGCTGATAGGGTCTGACAGAGGGGTACTTGGTGTGTGCCAGCCTGAATCCCTCTCAGACATGGGCAAGCAACCAGTACGGGTGCATAGAGCCTTGAGCCCAAAAGGACTCCGAATTTGTTTTTAATGCTGCTGTGTCACCTTGAAATTCTTAATATTATTTGAATAAGGACTCCCTATATTTTCATTTTGTACTGGCTCCTGCAAATTAGACAGATGCCTCTGATGCCGGATAGTCTTGCAGGGCTTTTTAAAAGTCAGACCCTTACATCTAACTGCCATTCGGCTCTGTTTATTCAACTCAAATGTGAGAAGAGGATGTAGGTTTTCTCCTCAAGCCCCAGGAAGTGTGTGGGTGGCTTGTGAAAACAGAACTCTCTGGGGTTTATGGCAGTTGTCTTGCCACAAAGAACGTAATATTGTTTTTGACTTAGCCCCCATAGCAAGTCATTGAGAAACTGATGGTATATTGAAGGGTAATGAGACAGTAGTAATGGCAGGTAGGTCAAACTGGAGGAAGTCTTGCTGCTACTCTTGCTGCTTGTGTTGTCAGTGTCAATCCTGGGCTTGCTGAGAAAAAGCCTAGCGCTCACACATGCACAAGATGCAGTCACCTTTAGACACTCTGACTGTGGTCTGAGACAGGTGGCAGTGCTACCACTACATATAGTTGAAAGACCAGAAGGCTGAAGGTGTAAGTACTAACACTTCCGCTTATAAGCTGGGCAAGCTACACAAAGTCACAAAAGCTTTCTGAGTCTCAATTGCTTCATCCATAGAATGGAAACCATAAAATTTGTTCTATCCCATTGCAAATCATATAAGTGGAATGTCTTGTAACCATTAAGGCAAAATAAATGTTAGTTGTTTCTGAGGTTGATAATGAGGATAATTCTCATCCTCTTCATTATCATCCTCATAATCACTACATACCATTTAGGGCTTCCTAGGCCACCCCTATGATGGCCTGGGGGAACCAGGACCATACTGAAGAATGTACAAAGGGCCATTATTAAGGGCTAATTCAAGTAAAGCCCAGAGAGATTATTTTAGGTACCACTCACTTAATGGAATTTATGCTTAAGACTTTAAGTTTTAAAAAAGAATCTCCATCTCAAGCTACCACAATATTTATTTTTCTAGGTGCTGTAAGGACTCAAACATTATATTAGCATTGGAGAGGATCTAAGGGAAACCCAACTTCAGAAAGAACTTGTGGCACAAAAATGTCCTGAATGGGATAAGATAGTTACAAATCATATACCTGATAAGGAGTTAATATCCAGTATATATAAAGAGCTCATGCAACTCAACAGTGAAAAAAATAAATGACCTGACTAAAAAATGGTCAGAGAATCTGAATAGACACTTTTCCAGAGAAGATAAATAGATGGCCACAAGTACGTGAAAAGATGTTCAACATCATTAATCATCAGGGAAAAGGAAATCAAAACCACAACAAGATATCATCTTGCACCTGTTAGAAAGGCTATTATCAAAAAGACAAGAAATATCATGTTGGAGAGGAAGTGGAGAAAAGGGAACCCTCGTACATTGATGGTGGGAGTGCAAATTGGTGCAGTGACTATGGAAAACAGTATGGAAAATCCTGAAAAAATTAGGAATAGAGCTAACATATGATCCAGCTATTCCACCTGTGGGTACTTAGCTGAAGAATATGAAAACACTAATTCAAAAAGATATATGCACCCCTATGTTCATTGCAGTATTATTTACAATAACTGAGATAGGGAAATAATCTTATTATCCATCAATGGATGAATGGATAAGGAGGATCTGATGTACAAACACACACACACACACACACACACACACAATGGAATATAAATAGGAATATATATAATATATCATACACAATGGAATACTACTCAGCTATAAAGAAGAATGAAATCTTGCCATTTGCAACAGATGAACCTCGAGGGTATTACGCTAAATGAAATAAGTCAGAGAAAGGCAAATACCATATAATTTCACTCTTATGCAGAATAAAAAAAACAAAATAAACAAATGCTACAAAAATAAACTCATAGATACAGAGAACATATTGATGGTTATCAGATGGGGTTGGAGATTGGGCAAAATGGGTAAAGGTCAACCATAGGTGATGGACAGTAACTAGACTCTTGGCGGTGATCACTTTGTAGTATATACAGATGTCAAATTATAGTGTTGTGCACCTGAAACTTATATAATGTCATATACCAATTTTACCTGAAAGAGAGAGAGAGAGAGAGTGAGAGAGAAGAGATTCATGGGGGTAGGTGGTAGGGAAGAAGACACATGGAAATTTCCCTGACTAGCCCTGCTAGGTTAGGTGCTCTCACTCATGGGCTCTCCAGAGCTCTGTGTTTTTCCTTCATAGTACTTGCTATGTTGTATAGTAGTCATGAACCCAAATGTCTGTTTCTGGACACTGTGAATTACTTGAGTCCAGGGGACTATACCTTCAAATCCCCAGACCCAGGATGGTGCAGAGACACAAACCACTAATGCTTGTCATGGAACAAAAGATGAGGGCAGTCAGTGGAAGGCATAGGTTTGGAATCAGAAGAGGGTCATGCCTTGTCTGAGGTGGAAGGGGGAAAGGAGATGATGAGTGAAAGGACAGGGTATCTTGAGGTGCTGTTGGGGAGGAAGAGAGAAGAAAGGCTGCTTGGTGAGGCGAGGGAACACTGGTTTGAGCCAGGTGGCCTGTGTTCAAGTTCAATCCTTGACATTTACTGAAGCCCTTATCTTACTTTACTACAAGATGGGATGTAATAATACCCACCCCATAGAATTGTTTGAGGGCACCTAGAGGTGCTTAATACATAGTGGACATTTTGGAGTAGAGAGGATAAAATAGAAGATAGTCATGCTTGATGGCCTGCAATTCTCCAGTAGTATAGAAGGTGAGGCTATCTGCTAAGAGTGAAGAGGGGAGGTTGGGGCTAGGCAGGAAGTGTAAAGATTAGGAACACAGGTGTTGAATCCAGGTATATTTGAACCTAGCTGTGCTATTTTGAGAAAACTATTGAAATTCTTTGATCCTCAGGTTGTTCACCTCTAAAGTGTGAATATTTACTAAATGCAGTTATGAAGATGTGCATTTAGCAGAACTCCTGGCACATATAAATGGTAGTTGCCATTATTATTTTGATGAATGTACAAATTTGAGGAAATGATACTCTAAGGAACATCCTAAAGAGTCAACAAGACATTGATTAGTGGGATGAAGTGTTGAGGAGCAGCCTTGGGAGGCCAGTGAAGAAGAGGTGACCCACATGCACAACATCTATCTCCCAGTGACTGTGATTTCCTTATTTCCATATACCAGACCACAGAAGGGAGGGGTGAGAAGGACATACTAGAGGAGAAGAAAGGCAAGAAAAGGCTGGGCTCCTGGGGTGTGAGCTTGGACGTTCACTTAGTGAAGAAGAGCCAGACTGCATGAGCTTGAGGTCTTAGGAAAGTTAAATTCTCTGGGCTGTTTTATCAGTTTAAAAATGAAGCTCATAGTGAATGGCTCACTAAGCTCATGGAAGTGTCATGAGAGTTAGATGAGTTAATATTTGTAAATTCCTTAGAATGATGCTTGGCATCTACTAGGCACCCCTACATGTGTACTATATAAAAACAAAGCCCCGTGGTTACAGAGATGAAAATAATACCCCAGTCAACTGTGAAGGGAAAAAATAGAGTCAAAACACTGGGTCTGGAGCAGAGAGCTCCTACTGAGAGCAGAGATGAAGAAGAGTGTTGTTGACAACAGCCACCTGAACACCTTTGCCCCCCCCGGCTTCTTTAGGATCCTTCAAGCAACCATTTCTTATGCATTTGGGGCATTAGTTAACCATAGCCTCCTCTCCTCCTACCCACTGTCTCCTAAATCAATAATAGGGGGAGAACCTCCCTGAATACGGCAAGCCCAGAAGGGAAGCTGGGGGTGGCTGTACCTTGCCCCCTCAGGAGAGAGTGGGTTGTAGCACGTTACATTGAGTTAAGGGCAGTAGAGGGCAGAAAGGAAGCAAAGGTTTGAGCAGCCAGCTTTGTGTCAATCTCCATGAGGGTGGTAAGTCCTTTGGTTATGGGGTTTTAAGAAAAGGAACCTATCACCCCCACACGACAGTATACTATTGCCTATTGGATTTTTTTTTTTACTTTCTTTTTTTTCCCTAAAGATTTATTTATTTACTTTGTTGGGGAGGGGCAGGGGGAGAGAGAATCTGAACAGACTCCCCATTGAGTGCAGAGCTCAATGCAGGGATCCATCCTAGGACCCCGAGATTGGGATCTGAGCCAAAATCAAGAGTTGGCCATTTAACTGACTCAGCCACCCAGGTGCCCCAGCTTTCTATCATCTCTTTTGTGATCTGGGTTGACTTGAACCCATTTCTTCAAAACAAACAAACAAAAACAAACACACACACAAATTCTCAAAACCAAGATGGGATCCTGGCCAATCATTGTTCTATCACTACTTCCCTCTATTGGTATATAATAAAAAGTTGAGTGTAATGAAGAAAACATGGGTACATAGCACCACCAACACCAGCCCCAACCAGTTGCTCATACCTCTTTCTTTTCCAGCTTCCACACAGGTGAACCTAGTAAACCCAAACTCAGGTTCATTCCTCTCTAAGGTTCAAGACAAGAAAGATTTGACTCAGGAAACACTTGAATAGCCTACAAATTGGATCTCACCAGGACTCTTCCAGCCATGAAATCCTGTGTCTAATCTCCAGGGTGAAGGTCAGGACCTACTTATCCATAGACAGATAACCAGTTGGGTTCACTCACCTCTTGGACTTCTAAATATTGACTTCTGGAATGCTTCTACTGTGCTATACATTCAACAGGATTTCAAAACCTTATTGATATTGGAACTTTGTTTATTTTGAAGAAGATAATCCAAGTCACCTCACATCATATTGAAATGGCTGGTACTTGAACCATGTCTGGATACAGTCTGCTTTGGTGGCCTGCTTAAACTTCTATTATTGGTGAAGACCTGTCCACCAGCCCCATTCTCTGCCTGAATATTCCTGTCTTTATGGGAATAAATCACCACTTTCCACTGAAAAATCCCAAAATGTGATCATGATCAATAGCAAAGTCAGTATTTTATTCCATGTCAGCATCAAAGGCATCAGAGGCAAAGGCAGCCTTGTTCAGTGGTTAAGCCTAAGGACATTGGAGTTCAAATCCCTTTTCCTCCACTTTTTGGCTAAATGGCCTCTAGTTTTCTGTGTTTCCTTCTCTAAAACTGGGGTATTGATAGTGCTCATCCCAAACAATATTGTAAGGATTAAGGTAAATAATAAGTGTGACTACTTAGAGTAATGCCTGACATGCAGTGATTGTTCCATAAATGGTTAATTATTCCTATTATTGGTGGGGGATGGGTAAGAGGAACCAGGTGAAGATTGAAGAAACTGTAGCAAAAAAGTGTAGAGAAAAGGAAGAATTAAAGAGTATAAGAAAGAATATAGAGCAGACAACGGGCATGGAACAAAAGTGGTGGACTCTTCTGTCTTCCACCCTAGAGGGTGAGTGGCTAGTTCCTTGCAGAGGCAGTCAGAATCATGGTCACAAGTTACGATGAGAAAGTGGAATTTGGAGCATGTGACTGTGAGCCTTAGCTCTTTGAGAAAACTTTTCCAATGTGGAAGAGTCATGAGTTTGCATATTCAGACTTCTCTCATTTCAGTGATTTCAGAGGAATTCTATTGGATATGTCACTTGCAAGTATCTTCTCCCATTTAGTAGGTAGTCTTTTAGTTTTATGGACTGTTTCCTTCACTCTGCTGAAGCCTTTTGTTGTGATGTAGTCCCAATAGTTTATTTTTGTTGCCTAGGGAGACAGATCTAAAAAATGTTGCTAGGGCCAATGTTATAGACAAATTATTGCCTGTGCTCTCTTCTAGGATTTTTGTTGTTTTTTAAAAAATATTTTTTTTATTTATTCATGAGAAACACAGAAGAGGCAGAGACATAGGCAGAGGGAGAAGCAGGCTCCCTGCGTGGAGCCTGATGTGGGACTCGATCCCAGGACCCCGGGATCCTGACCTGAGCCAAAGGTAGACACTCAATCACTGAGCCACTCAGGGGCCCAGATTTTTATGGTTTCATGTATTACATTTAGGTCTTTAATCTATTTTGAGTTTATTTTTGTGTATGGTGTAAGAAAGTGGTCCAGTTTCATTCTTTTGCATGTAGCTGTCCAGTTTTCCCAACACCATTTGTTGAGGAAATTGTCCCTTTTCCATTGCATATTCTTGCCTCCTTTGTTGAAGATTAATTAACCATATAATCATGTGTTTATTTGTGGGCTCTGTATCCTGTGCCACTGATCTATGTGTCTATTTTTGTGCCAGTATCATACTGTTTTGATTACTACAGCTTTGTGATATATCTTGAAATCTGGGATTGTGATACTTCCAGTTTTATTTTTCTTTTTCAAGATTGCTATGTCTATTTGGGGTCTTTTGTGGTTCCATGCAAATCTTAAGATTGTTTGTACTAGTTCTGTGAAAAATGCTGTTGGTATTTTAACAGGGATCACATTAAATCTGCGTGTGCTAGCACTTTAAAGAGCATCAAGAAATTGAAAACTTAATGAGAGGAGGCCAGGAAGAGTGGAGCAGAAAGAGCTCTAGCCTTGGGATTAGGGGAACCAATGTCCCTTTCCAGCCTTACAAATATCAGCTTGTGAAACTTCAGGTGAATCATTTAACTTGAATCTTAGTTTATACTTTTTTCTGTGTGTAATGGGATTAATGATATCTATTTTTGCTTACCTCAATGGTTTTAGAGTGAATCATGTAAGAATATAAGCACAAACATTGCAGAATGCTTTGCAAATTTGCAGAACGCTCTTCTCTGGAAGACTGGGGACATCCTTAGATTTCCACTTAGCTTCTATCCAACTTTCTTCCCTATCTACTTGCATTTTCTGTCTGCCATGTCAGGGTGGTTAGTACAGGATCCCAAAAGTTGCCCTGCCTAGTCATGCAATCTCCATGAAGTTCAAATTAAAGGAGCCACAGTTTAAATGACCAAGGGAGCCAGAGAGACCAAGGTGTAGTGATTCTACTTTTTTAGGAAATCCCAACCCACTAGATTCTCTGTGTTCTAACATATACCAGGAATTTGCTAGTGTGTTTTTTTCAGAGGGGGTAGGAGAGGCTATAAGTAGATTTAGAAACGTCAAGCATAAGGGCTCAGTTGGTTAAGCATCTGCCTTTGGCTCAGTCATGATCCTGCGGTCCTGGGACTGAGCCCCCGGTTGGGGCTCCTTGCTCAGTGGGGAGCCTGCTTCTCCCCTCCCCACCGCCTTTCTCTCTCTCTCTCTCTCTCTCTCTCTCTCTCTCTCTCTCTCTCGCACAAATGAATAAAATCTCAAAAAAATAAATGCCAATCATAGTCAGTTTATATGCAGAAGGTAACTGGATTTAATGAGAGACTGCAAAGACAAAACACTCCCAGAGCTGTGTTTATGTAACATAGTTTTCTTTATAATAACAACCACCAATATTCAAGTGTCCTTATAATTTATCTCTAAGCTGTAAGTAAGAAACAAAGTTTCAAGTTCTCCATTTCTTTTTTGAGGCCTAACTTTTTTTCGTCAAATGGAAATAACAATCTCTTCCTCATTTATTTTGGAGAGTTTTTGGAGGATAGAAGCAGAGTAATAACTCTGAATGTGCTTTGAAAATAAAGGGGGCTTATGGAGATGAAGTTCTTACAATGGTAATTATAGATATATAATTACTCTAACCTGATAGAGTAATGAAATATAATTTGGAAGGACATATCTCTGTCAAAAATTATACACCAGAATCTAAAGCCAAAAAGAAACGCTTTTAAGTTATTCAGGGTTTTAGATAATATATTCTTTTGTTGGGCTTTCTGAGTACGCCTACCAAGTGCTGCCTCTCCTGAGCAGAAGGGTTTGTTTTCAAACCTTTGAAGACTGGGCACAGATAAAATTCAGAAACATAGATTCTAAAGCCAAAAAACCAGGTTTGGATCCTAAGTCTCTCCCCAGTCAATTAGATACTTTTTCAGACCCAGGGGGTACCTGTTAAAGTAGATGGATGGAGGGGGCATTTCAATGTCTTCCTTAAGGGCAATTTCTAAAACTTAATAGAAAACCAGGAGGGCATCAACAAGGGTCAGAACTCACAGGTTTGCAGGCAAAGGAGCAAGATCCACAGGCCGCGCTGAGCCATGTTCCTCTAGGCTGTAATCTTGGTGAACAAGAAGGCGTTCCTCCAACAAAAAGCTAGTCGCGAGTAAGTTTCCTTGCACAGTATATAAGAAAGGAAGTATGAGCTAGCCGACTGGGGGAACATTGGCTTCTGCTTACGGTGATAATTTTTTCCTATTATATAATACAAGATGCCTGGCATTAATTAATTACTTATTCAGCTAATATTTATGGAATGCTTACTGGGTGTCAGGCACTCTTCTGGAAACTGGCAACATAAAGAGCAAAAAAGCGACTGATCCCTCTCCTTTCATGGAGCTCATGTTCTTGTTGGGGAGATCAACAACTACATAGGCAGTTCCCATATAGTATGATAAGTCTTATGATAGAGAAAATACAGGGAACTGGGAGAGCAGCTGAGATCTCTAACTTGGGCAAGGAGAGTGTGGGGAAGGGTTTTCAAAGGAACTGGCAGTCCTCCTGAGGTGGACTTGAGGAGCAAGTTAGCATTACTAGGTGAAAGGTCATAGGGAGAGAGGGAATTGGAAGAATGTGTTGAGCCTAATAAATGGTAGCAACTCATATTATGTAATTACAGTTATAGAATTATATTGCATGTAATTCTACTATACGTAATTGTATTATATAATTATATTGATTATATAAATTATATTTTATGTATATGTGTTTACTGTATAACATAATGAATATAATTATATTATGATTAAACTACATGTAATACAGGACTGTTCTCTAGTAGAGGCCTCCCAGTCCCTGTTAGAAGAGTATTAGGGGCCTTGTATGCGTGTGGAGTATCAGGGAGAGGTGATGGGAATAAATATTTGGGTCCATGAGCTAGGCAGTTTAAATTTGAACGCAGCTGTTTTGGGGAGTACTTGGGGGAAGCTGAGGACATGGCCCCTGAGAACTAAATTGGCAGTAAGACTATGTAAAGGCTTTCTCACTGAAAGGTGTCTTTGGCCAACTCCTGGGCCTCCAGAGTCATTCATTAAACTGCTCATATTCATTCCTACTCATCATTCTCCTTATAGAAATTGAGTAGTTGAATACCTTTATCTACAAAAAAGGTAGGATATGGTGAACTAAGCAGCTGTTTGGGACCAAAGGAACATTGAAAATAAAAATGCAATTTCTCAATTTATTCATTTCACAAGATTGAACCATATTCCTTTCATATTTTTGCAAGATGTCTTCCTGAAGTATGTAATTGCTATGGGTGCAAATCTATCATCTATTCATTGTACAGAGGAGGAAGAAAGAAGAAAGAGTTGAAGTTGCCTTTGGATGAACTTTGTATTGTCTTTCTCCCTTTCTCTTTCTCTGTAGAAATGTTCAGTCCTCCCTTGCCATTTACAAATCTTGCTTGGTCACATGTCTATGTCTTTAGAAATTCTACATTAGTGTCTTATTCAAGAATGTATCTCCTGTTGAGCCTGGACCAGTGTCGTATCTCTTATCTTTCAGCCTTAGATTACCAAACAATACTAGTATATTTTTATCAAGAAGATCCTAACTTTGGGGACTTCTCTTGATATGATGCAGAAAGATACAAAAGTCCTCCCATTCCATAATGACAACAACAAAGACAAAATAAAAATCATACTTTTCTATGGGACACACGATGAATGGTGTGTGCAAAAAACCTTTGATGGACTGAATTCCAGTGGAAAATGTGCTCTTTGTAGTTGAGCACAGAGCCCAAATAGCTCAAAACTTGGGGCAGGAGGCTGGTCTGGGGTCCAGACAAGAAGAGAGAGCCTGAAATAACAGAGACTTTGAGAAGAAGGACAAATTTAGATGAAACTTAGGTGACAGTGTGCGCTGGCAAGACAGGATAGAATTTGGAAGCCTCCAATGCAAAACCAAATTATTTTGCCCAACAATTCCCATCCTCTCCAGAATTTTGCTGAGAAAGTGGTACTGAGGAGGGCCTGGAAGTCAGAGATACATTGTAAGATGCCACATATTTTGTAATAGCTAGATTCTAGAGTTTTAATATAAAAGTAGATAAAAAATACTGAAACTACAGCCCAACCCTGTCCCACCTCAAATATTAGCAAGATCTAAAAGGCACTCGTGGTGAAGGGTTAAGTTAATTGCAGATGAATTCAATCTAAAGCTATGGCCCCTTTCCAGCTCAATTTGATTCTAAGGGAAATATTAATGATCAGCTTCTCACATGGCCATGAGGAGGAAAGGGGTTACAGTCCCAAGAAAATAAACAAAGCGAAGCAGAATGAAAAATATTATACTTGAACATATACTATCCTCTGTTTCAAATTCTACTTTGTCTGATATAACTATAGCTACTTCAGCTTTCTTTTGGTTTCCACTTGTATGGAATATCTTTTTCTGTCCCTTCACCTTCAATCTGTGTGTCCTTATACACACAATCTGTGTGTGTATATAACAGCTAAAGTTATATACATCCAATCACATAATGATAAAGGGGTCAATCTGACAAGAGGATGTAACATTTGTAAATATTAATGCACCCAACATAGGAGCATATAAAACAAATATGAATAGACCTAAAGGGAGAAACTGACAGCAAGGCAATAATAGTAGGGGACTCTAATATCCCATTTACATCAATGCATAGATCATCTAGACAAAAATGATAAGGGGACATCAGCCTTAAATGACCCATTAGGGCAGCCTGGGTGGCTCAGTAGTTTAGTGCTGCCTTCAGCCCAGGGCCTGATCCTGGAGACCCGGGATCGAGTCCCATGTCAGGCTCCCTGCATGGAGCCTGCTTCTCCTTCTGCCTGTGTCTCTGCCTCTCTCTTTCTCTCTGTGTCTCCCATGAATAAATAAAATCTTTTAAAAAAATGACCCATTAGACCAAATGGACTGAACAAATATATACATAGAACATTCCAACCCAAAACAATAGAATATACATTCTTCCCAGTACACATGGAACATTTTCCAGAATAGATCATATGTTAGACAATGCAAGTCTTAATAAAGAGAAATGAATTCATATCAAGCATCTTTTCTGACCACAAGGATACAAAACTAGAAATTATGCAAAGAAAACTGGAAAATTCTCAAATATGTGGAAATTAAACAACATGTGCTAAATAATTAATGGGTCAAAGAAGAAATAAAAATCTTTTAAATACCTTGAGATAAAATGAAAACATAACATCAAAGTTTGTGGGAAGCAGCAAAAGCAGTTCGAAGAGGGAAGTTCATAGCAATAAATGCCTATCTTAAAAAAGCAAATAAATAACTTTCCACCTAAGGGAACTAGAAAAAGAGAACAAGTGATGCCTAAAGTTAGTGGAAGGAAGGAAATAATAAAGGTTAGAGCAGAAATAAATGCTAGAGGGATGAATAGAAAATAGAGAAGAAGATCAATAAAACTAAGAGTTGGTTCTTTGAAAAGATGAATGGATTTGAAAAGACTCTCACCAATAGAAAAAGAAAAGAAAGAGAGAGAGGTCAAATAAACAAAATCAGAAATAAACCTACACATATTTGGTCACATAATTTATAACAAAGGAGCCAAGAATCAATAATGTGAAAAGGACAGCCTCCTCAATAATGGTGCTGAGGAAACCGGATATTTACATGCAAAAAGTGAAACAGATCATGATCTTACATCATAGACAAACATTACCTCAAAATAGATTAAAGACTTGAATATAAGACCTGAAACCACAAGACCCCAGAAGAAAACATGGGCAGGAAGCTTCCTGACACAAGTCTTGGTGATGATTTTTTTAATCTGGCACCAAAATCAAAAGCAATCAAAGCAAAAACAAATGAGCCTACATTAAACTAAAAAACTTCTGTGCAGCAAAGGAAACCAAAATGCAAAAGCAACCCCCCCAAATAGGAAAAAATATTTGCAAATTGTACATCTGATAAGATGCTTCTATCCAAAATATGCAAAGAACTCCTACAACTCCATAGCAAAATAAAGAATAAATCCAATTTAAAAATTGGCGGAAGATCTGAATAGATGTTTTCCTAAGGAAGACCTACAGATGGTAGGTCAACATCTGTAGTCATTAGGGAAATCAAATTAGAACCACAGTGAAGTATTTCTACACATCCTTTAAAATGGGTAAAATTAAGAAGACTCA
The DNA here is from genome assembly GCF_018345385.1 of Vulpes lagopus. NCBI lineage: Eukaryota > Metazoa > Chordata > Mammalia > Carnivora > Canidae > Vulpes > Vulpes lagopus. The sequence goes on from NC_054834.1 coordinate 27,540,940, forward strand.
CTGGGCTGATGAATTTTATGCATCAACTTGATTGGGCCATAGGATACTCAGGCAGCTGATAAAATATTACTTCTGAGTGTGTGGTAGAGAGTGTTTCTAGAAGAGGTTAGCATTTGAACTGGTGCACTGAGTAGAGCAGAGGAAGGTTAAATTGGCTCTCTGTGCCTCACTGCCCCTCACCTGGGGATCACACCGTCAGTGCTCTGGATTCTCAGGCCTTCGGACTCAGACTGGAAGTCACATCACCAGCCTTCTGGGTTCTCCAGCTTGCAGACAGCAGTCTGTAGGACTTTTCAGCCTTCCGATGTCCCATGAGCCAGTTCTATATAATAAAGTTCATTCTAGCTATCCATGTATATATCCAGTTGGTTCTGTTTCTCTGGAGAAACCTGACTCATGGTCCCAAGTGTTGGCAAGGATGTGAAAGAACTGGAACTCTTACACACTGCTGGTATATATGTACCTAAAATGGTTGCTGTAAACTGAACATGTATGTCCTCCTAAAATTTGTATGTTGTAACCTAACCCTCAATGGTATGGTATCAGGTTGTGGGGGTTTTAGAAAGTGATTTGATCTTGAGAATGGAGCCTTCATGAGTGGGATTAGTGCCCTTATAAAAAAAAAAAAAAAGGCTGCAGAGAGTATCCTCCTCCTTCCACCATGTGAGGACAGCGCAAAGACAGCCATCTACAAACCAGGAACAGGGTCCTCCTGACACCGAATCTGTGGGCACCATGACCTTGCACTTTCTAACCTCCAGAACAATGAGAAATAAACTTCTGTTGTTTGTAAGCCACTTGGTTTACAGTATTTTGACCCAGCAGCCTGAATGGACTAAGATAAGATTACAAGCACTTTAGAAAACAATGGCAATTTCTTAACAAGTTTAACTTCACCTACCACATAATTCAGTTCTTCTATTTCGAGGCATTTACTAAAAAGAAATGACAGGATATGTCTGTACAAAGACTTGTACATGAATGTTCGTTGCAACTTTATCTGTAATATCCCAAAACTGGAAACAACCCAAATGGACAAATTGTGTTATATTAATACAAGAGAATACTACTCACTAGTAAAAAACAGTGGCCTATTAATATAGGTGAGCATATGCCAACATGCCAACATGGGTGAATCACAGTGTAATCATGCTAAGTGAAAGAAGCCAGATTCAAAGTATACTCTAAGTTCTAGTTACAAAAATATTTTAGAAAATACAAACTTATCTATAGGGACAGAAAGCCCATCATTGGTGACTTGTTTGGGGGATGGGTGGGACAGATGGGTAGGACCACAAAAGGCACAAAATAACTTTTAACAGTGATGGATGTGCTGAGTACAGTAATTGTTTTGTGGTGTATATATATATGTAAATATATATATGTATACACACACATTAAACTATTTAAGCATATTTCGGAGTCTCCTACACCTATTTTCTTGAGTAGCAAGCACTTTGGGAACCTAAAACTTAATTTGCATTGTGTTCAATTTTTGTTGCAAGTATGCTGATTGACTAAATATCCCCAAATGTCATACTCTTAATATTACTGTTAGACATTTTATAGAATTGGTGGCGCTTTTTCTTAGAAAATCGTGGATGATGTATCATCTAGTGATTCCAAAGTCCCTGAACTATTTTTTTTAACTTTTCTTTTTTTTTTTTTAAGATTTTATTTATTTATTCATGAGAGACACAGAGAGAGAGACAGAGACATAGGCAGAAGGAAAAGCAGGCTCCCTCTGGGGAACCCGATTGTGGGACTCGATCCCAGAACCCCGGGATCACACCCTGAGCCAAAGGCAGATGTTCAACCACTGAGCCACCCAGGCGTCCCCCCAAGTCCTTGAACTTTTATCAAGTAGTCAATACACCTGATGTCATCAAGCCTCCAACATAATTCCTAAATTTCCTTTTTACATGAGCTCTGTGCAATAAGTACATTGTGGTGTGTGGTTTGAGTGAGAGCATCTATAATGATAAAAGGGACATGCAATCTGCTTTAAAGATGTAGTAATCATAAAACTTTCAGGCACCTAACAACATAGCATTTACATTCATGAAACAAAATTTGCTTGAAATACAATTGGAATTTGTCAGAAGAATGGCCATGTTTCATTTTATTCGAATTGACCTGGCCATACATTTTCATGATGGGGTCCCTGGACCAGCTCACTGTAGTGTTTCCTTCTAATTTCTTCTTAGTGGAGCCTTATATCCACAAACAGGTCAGTCAGAAGTCACTTTCTAGTGCCTAGTTCCTCTCTCACCAATATGTCATAAAGCTTAATAGACTTGCCTACATGTGGAAACCAATCAGTTCTATTAATGATTACACATTACATTTAAGAAACATACAAATCTATATTTTTCTATCAGTAATAACAATTAATTAGTATTGATATTCCTACCTCCTAACAAAGTGAAATATTAGCATTTATTTCTCTCAGTAAGGAATGTGGAATGATCTCCACATTGTGAACTCTATTGGTCAATTCCTTGTTGCCCTCTCTCTAGAATAATACCATAATTTATCATTCAAACCAAAGGATGTTTGAGATTTAAAAATGCACTTAGTTAATTAATACTATTTGATTTTTTTTGAAATATTAATATGTTGGAGGATGGATTGATTTTTATTATAATGGTGAACTGGAAAAATAGTTTCATAAAAATATTTTCAAAAAATTAGACACAATTTTAATGAAAATTGAAACAACTGTGCTATATCACATACTTGATTGGCCAAGAAAATCAGCTAATATCAAGTGCTACTGAGGAATGGGGAAAGGAAGAGCTCTAATGTACTGTCAGCAGAGAGTATAAATTTTGCATAACAACTAATTACATCTACAGTTGAATATTTGCATAAATATTTGCATAGATACTTGCATAAATTATGCCTCCTCCCCTTCCTATTCGCAGGTCCAAAGTGTGACTACAGTAAAAGTAAATCTGATATCTTGGTTCCTTTTTTTTCTTTTGGAATTCAAGATATATTGTTATGCTATTGTTTGAACAACCTGGAAGCTTACTTTGTATTTCTTTTTATTTATGTTATTTTTAATTTTTAGCCATTTAAAATTTATTTGTAATGAGTATTTCATGATAGGAAAAACTCTACATGGTATTTTTGAGTGAAAAAAGCAGATAACAAAACAGTGCATATGACATTACATTATACACAACATGCATGCCCTGCATGGCATGTGATGTCATCTCAGCACACAGACACAATGTAGGATTGTTTTCTTCATGTTGTCTTTTATTTATTATTTTTTTTAGAGGTGCAGACCTGAAATTTAATTTTGACATTTTTTGTGTACACACATTGAGACAATTTTTTGGCTTGCTTGTTTCCCCACTTTGCTTTTTAAGTAGACAAAAAAAATAACAAATTTTACTGATTTTGTTTTGATTTGAAAGATTTGTTTTTCCTTAACAACCAATAAATTGTATTCAAAACTTGTTTTGACGAGTAGTATATATGTTTGGTGTTTTCCCCTTAATTTTCCTTGTCAAGCTTTGTGGAATCTCTTAATAAACATTTATTACCTTTCCTAAATTTATCTTAAAGTTTGTTGGAGCATGAGAATTACTTTTTAAATACCCTATGACATAAATAAACAAAAAAAAAAATAACAACAGATTAACAGCATAAATTCCAACCAGAGGACTATTCAAAACAGAGCTCAGAACTTTTTAGAAATATATCATTGTATATTTTGCCACCTGATATTTATGTAGCAAAATGTTTTACACTTGCATCATTTAAAAATAGGTATTTGACAAAATTTTTTAAAATTTGTATTTAAATTCAATTAATTCACATATAATGTATTATTGGTTTCAGAAGTAGAGGTCAGTGATGCATCAGTCTTATATAACACCCAGTGCTCAATCCATCATGTGTCCTCTTTAATGTCCATCACCTAGTTACCCCATCCTCCCACCCCCATCCCCTCCAGCAACCCTCAGTTTCTTTCCTATGATTAAGAGTCTCTTATGGTTTGTCTCTCTCTCAGATTTCATCTTGTTTTATTTTTTCCTCTCTTCCCCTATGATACTGTTTTGTTTCTTAAATCCCACATATGAGTGAGATCATATGATAATTGTTTTTCTCTGATTGACTTATTTTGTTTTTTTTTTTAATTTTTTTTTTAATTTTTATTTATTTATGATAGTCACACAGAGAGAGAGAGAGGCAGAGACACAGGCAGAAGGAGAAGCAGGCTCCATGCACCGGGAGCCCGACGTGGGATTCGATCCCGGGTCTCCAGGATCGCGCCCTGGGCCAAAGGCAGGCGCCAAACCGTGGTGCCACCCAGGGATCCCTGATTGACTTATTTTGATTAGCATATTACCCTCTAGTCCCATCCACATCATTGCAATTGGGAAGATTTCATTTTTTTCGATGGCTAAGTAGTAGTTCATTGTAAATACACCACAACCTCTTTATCCATTCATCTGTCAGTGGACATCTGGGCTCTTTCCACAGTTTGGCTGTTGTGGTCATTGCTGCATAAACACTGGGGTGCAGGTGCCTCTTTGGATCATTACATTTATGTCTAGGGGGTAAATACCCAGTAATACAACTGCTGAGTTGTAGGGCAGCTCTATTTTTACTTTTTGAGGAGTCTCCAAACTGTTTCCCAGAGTGGCTGCACCAGCTTTTGCATTCCTACCAACAGTGTAAGAGGGCTCCCCTTTCTCTGCATCCTCATCAACATCTGTCATTTCCTGATTTGTTAATTTTAGCCATTCTGACTGGTGTGAGGTGGTATCTCGTGGTTTTGATTTGTACTTCCCTGATGCTGAGTGATTTTGAGCATTTTTTCATGTGTCTGTTGGCCATTTGTATGTCTTCTTTGGAGAAATGTCTGTTCATGTCTTCTGACCATTTCTCATTTGGATTATTTGCTCTTTGGGTTTCGAGTTTTATAAGTCCTTTATAGATTTTGGATACTAGCCCTTTATCTGATGTGTCATTTAGAAATATCTTCTCCCATTCTGTAGGTTGCCTGTTGGTTTTGTGACTGTTTCCTTTGGTGTGCAAAGGTTTTTATCTTGATGAAGTCCCAGTGGTTCAGTCCAATTTGAATTGCATCTCAGTTAACCTATTTTTAATTTCAGTTTGATTAGATTTCAATTCTGCAGTAACAAAGTCTATGGAGTCCTTTATGCTTTTTTTTCCAGAGCCACCAATAACTTTATAATTGTGCTTCTGAATTGAATTTCTGATATCATATTTAAATCCACATTCTGTAACTCTGTAGCAGAGAATATTGCTTCCAGTTCTTTCTTTTGTGGTGAATTCTTCCTTCTAGTCATTTTATCCAGTGCAGAGTGGCTATATGAGTGAGCTGAGTCAAAAATATCAACCATGACCTAAGTAGAGTGCACCTAGATGATTCCAAAGAGGTCAGAGACCAGAAAATAAAAGCAAAAGAAGAACAGAACAAAATAAAACAAAGGGATCACTAATGTGAAAAACAAATTTTAAAAGTAGTAAAGATAAAAAACCAAAAACAAAGAAGAAGAAGAAGAAGAAAAAGAAAGAGAGAAAAGAAAAGAAGGAGAGGGGTGATGGTGGTGGTGAGGAAGTGGTAGTGGAGAGAGAATGTAGTCTCCCTGAGGGGACCTGGAAGGTGATCCTCTTGGTTCTGTGTGTATTTTGTTCTGTATGTTAGAAGATGCTCAGTCCCAAATTTATATAAACCAGCAATACTTATATAAAAGACCAAAATTGACCACAAAAACATAAACTAGATAAAAGAAGGGGGCAGAATGGGAAGGAAGAGAGAATATAATCTCACAGAATGAACCACCATGGTGTTCCACTTGGTTCTGCATGTATTTCTGTCATGTGTTAGAAGGTACTAACTTCCACTATTGTAAAACAAACGAGAAAGAAAAAATAAAAAACAAATACCCTTATCTCATACATCTACCAAAATTAAATTGAATACATTGAAGGGAATCCAGAAGTGAAAAATCTTAAGACATGTAATTGTAGAAATACGAAGGTCAAAAAGGAAGAAACTTGGGCAGCCCTGGTGGCGCAACAGTTTGGCACCACCTGCAGCCCGGGGTGTGATCGTGGGGACCCAGGATCGAGTCCCACATCAGGCTCCCTGCGTGGAGCCTGCTTCTCCCTCTGCCTCTCTCTCTGTCTCTGTCTATGAATAAATAAATAAAAATGAAAAAAACTTAAAAATGAAGAGTTGGTAAAATATTGTAGTTGAGGTGTGAAAAAGAAAAAATATTGGAAATCTGTAGTCTGATATCAAAATGAGTCATAAGGGGGGTGGAGCGGGGGAAGAGACCTTCTAGTTCTATGTACTACTTTCCCTCAGTCCTTCCTGGAGCTTTCCGGTGCTGCTTGTTCAGTAAACTTGCTTTTCCCTTGTTCTTTCAGCAGTTCTTCTGGGGGAGGGGCCTGCTGTGTGGACTGTCAGGTGTGTGTGCCTGGGCAGAGATTCTCCCACCCCCACCCCCCTGCCAGGTGCTGGGTTCAGTGTGGGCTGTTCACCCTGTGAGGCCTTTGTTCCCCAGAGGCCCTACCTATCCCAGGTGCAAGGTGAAATGAAGAGAAAAACTTGGCAGCAGCCAGGCCTCCAGCCCTGGAGTCGAGCTCCCCACGAGTAACCAACCGCAGTCTCCTGGCAGCACTGGCCTAGACACCCAGGGGGGCGCAGGGTGCTGATCCGCACAGCTGGCCACCCCCGCCCCGCAGGAGAGTTCTTGCTGTCCTGTGCCTTCCTGTTTCTGCCTTTCCCAGGGGAACTCAGGATCGCCGGCTCTGTCCACTTTGGTGCCCTAGACCTGGGGCCCTGCGCCTCTGGCCCCATGCTCCCGGGGACACCTCCCCAAAGGGAAGAGGACAGCCCCCCCCGCACCCGCCTTCCGGCTATTGCCAGGCTCTAGGCCTAAGCCACCGGCTTCTCCGAAATGCCTGGAGGGCTGCAGTGCTCCAGACTTTACCAAGATTGGACAGTGGTTGTGGTGAGCTTGCTCCCAGGCACCCCTCCTCTTATAGTGACTCCAAGAATCTTTTTTTTTTTTTAAGATTTTATTTATTTATTCATTAGAGACACACACAGAGAGGCAGACACAGGCAGAGGGAGAAGCAGGCTCCATGCAGGGAGCCTGATGCTGGACTCGATCTCGGGACCCAGGGATCATGACCCCAGGGTCACGCCTGGAGCGGAAGGCAGATGCTCGAGGACTGAGCCACCCCCTGGGCCCTGTGACTCCGGGAATCCTGAGGCTTCCCTGCTTCTCCTGTGATTCTGCCCAATTTCCCTGCTAAACACTTTTCCGTCTGGGAAATTTCGGACACAGATTTTTAAAGTTCCCTTTTGTCCAGGGCTGGGCTTTCACCGCCCTGCTTTACCCTGCTAGTCTTGGTTCCTCTCTCCCGCGTTATTTCTTTTTAATTTTTTTCACCTTCCCACCTTGTTAGAAGCGAAAACTTTTCTCTCTGTAGCGTCCCAGCTGTTCTCTCTTTACATCTCAGGTCGAATTCGTAGGTGTTCAGGATGTTTTGAAAGTTATCTAGGTAAGTTGGTGGGACCAGATGAGTTGAGGACCCTACTCCTCCGCCAGCTTGCCAGTGTCCTGTCTCCTTCTGTTTTGAACAAGATCCTAGCTGGATGGAATATTCTTGGTTGCATGTTTTTCTCACTTAGCACCAAGAATATATCATGGCAGTTTACTGCCACTCTAATGTTTCTACCCTGTAGGTCACAGACCTCTTATCCTGGGCTGTTTTCAGGTTTTTCTTTGTCTCTGAGATGTGTAACTTTCACTATTGTATGTTGGAAGGTTGACCTATTTTTGTTGATTTTGAGGGGGTTCTCTACCTCCTGGACATGGATGCCTGTTTCCTTACCCAGATTATGGAAGTTCTCTGCTGTAATTTGCTTCAATATGCCTTCTGCCCCTCTTTCTTTCCTCTTCTTCTGGGATCCCAATTATTCCGATATTATTTTGCTTTATGGTATCACCTATCTCTCTACTTCTCCCCTGGTGATCCAGTAGTTATTTATCCCTTTTCCTCAGCTTCTTTATTCTCCATCATCTTGTCTCCTAGATCACTAATTCTCTCTTCTCATTTGTGCTAGCAGCTAAAGCTTCCATCTTTTATTGCATCTCATTGATAGCCTTTTTTATTTCAACTTAATTAGATTTTAGTTCTTTTATTTCTCCAGAAAGAGATTGTCTAGTGTCTTCTATACTTTTTTTCATGGTCAACTAGTAGCTTTATAATTCTTATTCTGAGCTCTAGTTCCAACATCTTACTTATGTCCATACTGATTAGGTCCCTGGCAGTCAGTACTGCCTCTTGTTCTCTTTTTTGAGATGAGTTTTTCCATCTTGTCATTCTACACAGAGAAGAATAGATGAACGAGAGAACAAAATGCTAAAATGGCAATAACAACCAAAGAGAAATATACACTAAACAAATCAGAAGAAACCTGAAACTGAAAGAGAGAGAGAGAGAGAGACTATAATCAGACAGGTGAACAAAATAGACAATACACTAGATCCTATGTGTATTTTGGTCCATTTGTTTGAAAACTAGATCCCAAAATTGTAACAAAAGAAAAAATTATATGTACAAACAAAAATTACATACAGTGAAAGGATAGAATGTAACTGTAAAAATGAAAATTAAAAGACAAAACAAAGAGACAGAGAGAAGGAACATAAACAGACAGGTAACCAGAACAGAGCAATACATTATATCCTGAGTGTAGTTGGATCAGTTTGTCAGAAGAAACTACATCTCAAAATTGTAAGGAAAGAAAAACATATATTTATGAGAATAAAATTAAATACATTGGAAAGATAGAATGTAATTGTAAAGACAAAAATTTAAAAAGATTTTAACAAGACAAAAACAAAAACAAAAAAAAAAAGAGAAGAAACAAACAAACAAAGAAGCAAATATGATCAGACGGGTGAAGAGAATAGAGCCATACATTAGATCCTGTGTATGTTTTGGTCCCTTAGAAGAAACTGCCTCCCAGAGTTACCAAGACAGAAAAACTTATACATATACAAGATAAAATTAAATACGATGAAAAGGTAAATGTAATTGTAAAAATGAAAATTTACAAAGATTTTTTAAAAAGTTGATCAAATAAATTGGTTGAAATAAGAAAGAGACAAAAATTAAAAATGAAAGATTAAAGAATTGTGGTGAAAAACTCCACGAATTCCACATGCTGTATCCCCCTAGCACTGGAGTTTTGCAGTTTCCGTGATAGGCCAATGTGGTCTTGGCTGCATGGCCCTGCTAAGCCGGGGAGGGCCCAGCTGCCTGGATTCTCAGGTGTCTTTGCCCAGCCGGCATCGCTGCCCCCCCAGGGGGCCAGGCTAACCTGTCTGCTCCCACTGCTCCATGTGGCTTTCGTCCCGAAGCTCGGATCCCCCTCCTCAATGCCCTCAGGGGAAAGCAGTCCATCTTTCCCGTCTCCCTGGTACCCCCAGCCTGTGACCCAGCATTTCTATCTCAGGCTCGCCACCGTGCCTTAGGTCCCCAAGCCCTGCAGACTCCTGCGGTACCCGCCCCCGGGTTGCTCCCGGGACAGGATGGGGGCTGAGGTCCTGCGGCTTGCTGGGCCCACAGCGACGCCGACTGTGCCCGTCGGTGGTTCATGGAGACCCCGATCGAGAGCCCAGGCCTGGGCCCGCTCACGGCGCCAGCCTCCCCGCTCCGAGGCCAGGAACCCTGCCGCACTCGGGCACCCGTCTCCTGTGACCCCGAGGACCCTGACACCACCTGTCCCCCCAGGACTCTGCCCCCGCTTGGCCACCTGAGCCCCTTTCAGGCGGGGAGGTCCCTCAATGAGCGCTTCTGAAAGCTGGGACGTGGCTCTCCGGGGCTCCCCAAGCCCTGGGCCGCAGCCGGGGCTCCCCCCCATGGCCTTTCTGGGGTTCACTTCACACGCCTCCTACCTTGCAGAAAGTGGTGGTTTTCTGTGTGCAGAGTTGTAGCCATTCTTCCATGGATCTCCAGTTGAGCTGGCAGGTGTCCGGAATGATTTCGAGGTTACCGACCGAGCCCCTGGGATCGGGCAGAGGGCCCAGGATGGCAGTGGGGTAGGCCCTCTCTGGGTTCTTGTCTTTCTCTCTTTCTAATCCTAAGCTGCAGTGTCTTGTCTTGGGCTGGAAACGTTCTACTTCATTCCCATTATTACTTCAACTTCCGTAGCTAAAATAAGCTTACCCTCCCCACCCCTGAAGTCTGAGTTTGGTGCATGTCCTCTGTGCTCACCGCGCACCCCCTTCTGCCCCGTTGAGGTGACTGCCCGTGCGGGCTTGCCCAGCCCAGGCCCACCGGAATCACTGATGGCATCACCCGCTTTCCACCTGGGCCCCTGGGTCACACGCTGTCTACGTGGGGTCGTGCTGCAACCGCCTGTGCTAGTCGTACCTCCCACTGGAGGAAGAGCTCTGACACTTAGCAGGAAGTTCATGACTTCGTTGAGTGAATGAAGTGTAGAGTAAGATCAGGAGTCTTCCTTCCTGCAGGGAACCTGGACTAGAACTGGCCATCAACCCTCAACGGGCTTCCTTGTCTCCAGGGAAGGGGCCAACTCTCCGCCAGCCCGTCGGGGTTGTCAACCTTGTCAACCGCCGCAGCTTCAGTCAGCCTGTGACTAAGTCCTCCGTTGGACCAAGGAGAGGTGCTGGTGATGCTGGTGTGGGGTGGACCGTATGGCTACATCTCCCTCTTGTGGCTGCTGCTTGGAACGCGTCCCCAAAGCCTTTCTGGTTACACAGGCTGTAGGTTGGTGGTTCTGAACATGTCAACCCAGATTTTGTTTGGGTCAGAGGTAGGCTTTGGACATCAGAACTTTTTAATTTTTAAAAAAATATTTTATTTATTTATTCATGAGAGACACAAAGAGAGACAGAGGCACAGGCAGAGGGAGAAGTAGGCTCCATGCAGGGAGCCCGATGCCGGACTCTATCCCGGGACCCCGGGGTCACGCCCTGAGCTGAAGGCAGCCGCTCGACCACTGAGCCCCCAGGGGCCTTGCATCAGTATGGTTTTCAGGGCTCCCCAGGCAACTCTAATATTTATGTCACCTTGGGAATATTGGCAGGTGCAGGCCGGCGCTGCTTTCTTCCCTGGGGGAGGCTGGCTCCCCACTTTGGTGACTGGAGGCCGCAGAGCGAACCTGGCCCACACCCTAGGAAAGGGACCGCGTCACAGCTCACCCAGCCCAGTCGGCCACCTCAGTGTTCGACGGCTGCGGAGCCCCGAGGCTGTCCAACGTGTCCTGCCGGCTGCTATGTTAGGAACCCTCCAGGTAACACAAGCCAAAGGCCAGATTCCTTGATGGATTCTCCAAAGTTTATTCATTTCCAGGAGGTAGAAGCAAAAATTCAGGAAGAGACGTAAATTACTGCGATGAGCGGTTCCTCAGCCCGCCTGTCTGCCCGGCCAGCGCCAAGCGTCCTAAAGAAGCCTGGGACGACACTGCGCTGCGCTCCCTGAGCACCAGCCCCTTAAATCCAAGAATAGCCTGTTCCTCTTGGGTTCTCCTGAATTCACACATCTCAGTCAGAAGAAAATATTAGAAAAGAAACACGGGGAAACGGGGCTCTAAAGTCTAGATTTCCCTTTCTAGGCCCGAGGAGGGGAAAGCTGCAGACCACGGGCCGCGCCCTCGGGGAAGGGAAGGAGCCCAGGGCCCCCAGCCTGCCGGGCGAACACGACGTCAGGTGTTACTCGAGGGTCGCCCGAGAGTCCTCCAGTTGCAGCCACCCTCCTCAGTGGGGTCTGGAGCCTAGGCCAGGGAGCGCTCAGCGGGGGCATCTTCTTTCCCTTGTTGTCTCCATCGCTTCGCTGGGGAGAACTGGGCCGCAGGAGAACCCCAGGGGCCGGAACCAACCTACTGGAACAATCCGGGTGGCCTCGGGGACGTAGGGGACGAGTGCTCCTAACCGCAGGCTCACAAATCCTTCGTGGCAGCTGCCTCAGATTTTGAGAACAGACTGCTAATGAGCCTGCGGTCCTACGGGGGTGGCAGGGTCAACCTCTTTTAAAACTTTAATCTGCTCAGAATTGAGCCTCGAATCCCACCTGCTTGTGTTTGCGGAGTTCCCCAGGTCCTAGGCCGCGGGGCGCAGCCCCCACCGTGCGAGTGGGACGGGTCAGCTCCCAGCTCCCAGCCCCCTCCGGAGCAGAACAGGGTCACTTGACCCGCACCCGGCCCCTCAGCCCCAGACTCTGAATTGGAAACCACAAAGGCAGGCAGAGGGGACGCTGGAGAGGTCACTCGGGTGCCGGCGGTGCAGCAGCAGCCTCGAGGCCCCCAGGCCCGCGGAGGCGGGGAGGCCCGGGGGGCCCAGGAGGGCCACTGGCGCCCACATCCTGGGGCGCGAGATGGGTGCCCTGGTCGCAAGACTGGGAGCCTGCCGGTGGCTTCTGAAGCCGCAGCCACTAAAGTCGCACCGGACCCTATTCAACCAATCAAAGTGCTTAAACAGAAGCGAGTGGGCTTGAGAGCAGAAAATAAGAATATAGGGCTTTACTTATTAAAAAAAAAAAAAGTCATTCTGTCTGCAGTCTGCAATTTAAGTTATTAAGCATTCAATTATTTGGAGCGGTTGGGTTACAGTAGGTTCATTTTTTACTTGAGGATAAATTTAGTGCGAGAAGGGGAGTGCCTGGTGCCAGGTAAAGACCCAGAGGACGTGAGGCCTTGGTGTAAACAGGCTCAGAACACGGTGACACGGTCTCAGCTGAGACTCCCCGGTGCTGTTCAACAGAAGAACCAGAGAAGTAGGGATTTAAAGATCATTTTGAGGCATGCTAGGGGGGCTCGGCGGTGGAGCATCGCCTTCGGCTCAGGTCATGACCCCGGGGTCCCGGGATCGAGTCCCGAATCGGGATCCCTGCAGGGAGCCTGCTTCTCCCTCCGCCTGTGTCTCTGCCTCTCTCTGTGTGTCTCTCAGGAATAAATACATAAAATCTTAAAACAAAATAAATAAAAAACAAAGACCGTTTTGAGAAGTGAACAATCGGCCTGGGACAAGTTCTGATTATCCGAGTTCCTCTGTAACAGCATCATCAAACACTTGTCACCTTCCTTTAAACCTAATGCCATCTGCACTGCAGTTTTAAGTATCCTTAAATACTTAAATATTATACATATAAGTACATGTATGTTATATAATATTAAACTTAACTATTCTGTAAGTTTTTTAAGCATCCTAGGTGATTTTCTTTCCACGATTCAAAGCTCAGAGACCTCACAGTCTTGTCAGTTTATTGACCTTTCAGCTTCTGGGTTTTGCAAATATACTGACTCTATTAGCTTCTTTCATAGAGTAATCTCAGAGTGTTCTACATAGAGTAAGGAGTTCATCACCCTTCAGCGTCGGTCCAGAGAGAGAAAGTGAGGCGCACAGCCTTGATTGGTCTGTGCGGATCAGGTCCGCGTGGTGCGGGGTCAGCTCACAGGGCCGAGGCAGCTCACAGGAGGCACGAGGTAAGAGGTCCCAGATCCTGGGGCTGGCGGCCAGCGTGGGAGCGAGGCACTAGGTGTCCCAGCTTTGTCCTTCGGCTCTCAAGGTCCAGGCCCAGCAAGGAGCACCACCTGGAGGCCTGGGCTCCCGGGACTCACATCACTCGTTTCCAGCTACACCACAGAGCTGGAAAGCTACACCAATGGTCCTGTCCCCAGGCTGGGCCCCAGGAGCAGGCTGCGTGGCTCGAAGTCCCCAGTTTTTGTCCGTCCCACAGGTGGCTGTGCAGGGAGCGTCACCAGGGAGTTGATCCGAGAGGAGTACAGATGTGCAGAGTGTCACGGGGGGCTTGGGACCTGGAGCTAAGTTCGGGGTCCACGGTGCCCCCTCCATATTTCTTCAGAAAGTCCCTTCACTGAGCCTGTGGTGTCAGCTCTCTGGGAACGTCACGCTGGCGTAGACTGTGATAGAATGTGGTTCCTGGGGGCAAGAGACAGGATGTCTAAGGAGAGGCAGCAGCACAGGCTACAAATGGACACCGCACTGCTTAGGAAGAGGAGTCTCCAGGAGGCCTGGTGGCCTGGGCAGGGCCCGCACTCAGGTCCCCACACTGCCAGCACCGCCCCCCCCGGACTCCAAGGCCCCAGCTCACGCACGCCCCACCATCGGGGAGACCGGGAGCTGTGTCTCCTGGCTCCCGGCCTCCCCTTGCCATTTGCTTTGGTGCTGAGCATGGAGTGGGGAAGCCAAGAGAATGCTAACGTATGAGCTTTAGAAAGGGATGGTGAGACCCAAAGAAAGAAGGATGGATTGCGGGGGTGGGGTGGGGGTACGATGGGGCTGTGGGCAAAGACATCTTCGAGGTAGAGGGATTCAAGAGGCAGAGAAAGACAGGAATGGAGGAATTCAGGAAGTTTGGCTGTAAAATGTGAAATATAGACTATTTTTGATGAAGAAAACATCCCTAAAAATCTGCATTATTGCTTAAAGCTTTTTAAAGCCAGATTCATGTGTTTAATTCCCCCATTGGCTGGGACACTGTTCTGAGACTAGAGCTCCAGGTGCAGACAGGGCGTCCTCCAGGGGTCTGTCTGTCTGGTAGGAACTTTGCGGCAGAGGGATAAATGCAGGCATTTCTGAGACCTTTTGATCCTCAATTATCTCATGTAATAGAACCCCACTGGATCTAAGATTTCAGCCCAGAATTTATTTCTGCCCATTTAGGAAAAGGAATAATTCCTGTCAAGTAAACTTAATCCATGCTGATCTTGCAGTGGGGGTAGCTGGCGAGGCTCGATCTGGGCTGCACACCATAGTCCCTTCCCCGCTTATGCCAGGCACACTCCCTGCCTAGACATTCTGATGAAATCGGGCTGGATGGAGCACAGGCATGAGCCTTCTCACAAAGCTTCCCTGTGATTCTGTTATACACCTTGGACTCAAGATGCAAATCCCAAATATACATTTGGTCTAGGATCCCTTGGGGAGGTTGTTTTTTAATGTATAGATGCCTGGTTGCTCACCATGGATGTTCTGATTGAACAGAATCCTAGTAGAAAGCTCCAGGAATCTTTATTTTTAGCAAATATGCCAGCTGATTCTGATGTGGTTTTTGGACAGCTCTCCGAGAAACACTAGTGAGAGAGAAAGAGCTGTGTCTCCATGTGAGCAGCCAGGAAGGGTCTCCCAGAAGTCCCACAGCCAAGGCCGTGGAGGATCCTGGTGACCCACTTGCTAAGGCCTGCCTCCCCCACTTCAGGACTGCTTTATTTTGGCTCTAGTCATGTCTCACGGTTCCCCTCTTCCACCTCTACCCTCCCTTCAGGGAGGAGGCTCAGAGAGATGCCTCACCTGGACAGGTTCTGGGGCAGGTTCTGGGACAGGTTCTGTGGCAGCAACATAAATAGTGGTGCAGGGGTCCTCAGCTGGCAAGGGATCAGGTTTCTTCTGAGTAGACTACAAGGAAAGCAAAGAAAGCGGAAATCAGCCGAGCAGAGTTGTTTCCATCCGATTCCCCCCACGGAGAACCACAAGATCCAGAGGCTTTGAGCTAGAAAGCCCTTCAGAGTCAGCTGGTCCAGCCTCCTTCCCAGGTGGAAATGCTCCTGCAAATTCCCCCGAGTGCAATTTTCACAACTCTGCTTGGACTCCCCAAGTGGCATCACGGAGTTCACAGCCTTGTGAGGCTGCCCACTTCACCGTGAGCATTTCCAGATGTTTTGAGTCTTCCTCGTGGTGCATCAGGACTGGTGTGGCTGTCACCAGGGCAGCTGAAGGGAACTGGATCTTCATACTATTTGTCTCAGTCCTGTCACCTCCAACACACTGAGTTCATCCCACCCTACACAGCTGTTCCTGCTATTTCCTTCTTGGACATGGTTTCCTGCAACTTCTCTTCCCTGCCGGAGTGCTGAACTTACTAATAAGCATATGTATCTAGGTGTACCAGTTTACAATGCTTCCACAGGTGCCACATTTGTCTCACATCGACTGCACACTAAATCCCATTGTTACATTTCACAGATGGAGAAGCTCAGAAGGACTTAATATTCCTATGTACACCCAAGAAGTATCAAAGCCAGGAGTCCCACGGAGGTCTCTTGGCTTAAAGTGCATGCTCTTCCCATCATGCTATTTTTCTTTGCTTACCCCAACTTATAATGACCTCTCCTCTACTTAAATTCCCCAGATTAGTCTAATTCATAAGTGATTGCACTTAACTGTATGATATTTAAAACCCTCTGATATATTTACATGTTTTTTTTTCAAACAGACTAATTTTTCCTATATTTCTTTGCATTCCCCATAAATATAGCCCTGGGCATTTTTTTTAATTCAGCTGATGTTACTTTAAATGGCCTACAATCTACAAGACTAGGACAAAGTCAGTGTAGGGGTGAATTGAAACCACATCCCTGTGAAATGGAGGTAACAAGACTTATGCCAGGGAAGTCATCCTTTCAACACACTTTGGGGGTACTGGGGTAGGATATTGCTACTCTCCATTTCTCCTGGATGTAGAGCAAGACTTGAAACATGTTTTCATGTGAGGAAACTCTGAATCCTGTCCTCTGATGGAGAAGGTAAGGAGTTGAAAAAGCTTAGTGGAGGAAAGAAGACTCCAGGTGGGACATGATCTTTCTCTTTATATACTTGATGGATTGTCATGTAGAAAAGGAATTAGACTTGTTCTGTAGAGTCCTTCAGGTTTAAACCAAGATTGGAATTTGAGGAAAACATTTTGGTTCAATATAGTGAACATCTTACTAACACTAAGAGATGCTCAAATTTGGAGTGGATTGCTTTAGGAGGCAAGGAATTCCTCATTTCCAGAAGTGGCTGGGTTAGATCTAGGCTTCTCATACTTGAATGTGCATACGCATTACCTGGGCATCTTGTTAGAAGGCCAGTTCTGTTTCAGAAAATCTGGGGTAGGACCTGAGGTTCTGCATTTCTAATAAGATCCCAGGTGATGCTAATGTTGCTTGTTCACAGACTATATTTTAGTAAAAAGGAGCCAGCCAACACTACGGAAGTAATAGTGGGAAGATGACTCAAGCAGTAATTGGGTGATTCAAAGAAATGACTTTCAAGATCCCATACAACTTATAGATACTATATGTTGGAGAAAAAATGACTTTAAGGAAGGATTACTTGCAGTAATGAGATAGATGAAGAGATTGTGAAATAATTTAATTAAGAGACCTTTATCCACCCCTGCCTGTCTTCCCATCTGAGAGGACTTTGATAGGCCCTGACTTAGAAGTACAGGAGAGAAGTCAGTAACTCGTGCTTTTAATGTTTAGTTAAGTTTTGGAAAGGAGAAGAAGAGTATAAAGGAAACCACCTATAGTCTTACCACTTCAGCACAACATGGTTAGCGTGTTGTTAGATTTCCCATCAGGGCTTTAACCTGGATTTAGAGAATTCTTCTAAATATAGTTGTAATAACTTGGTGCATTTTTGTATCTTGGTGTCTTCAGTTAGGGCATGAGTCCAGGGAACATGATTTACAAGAAACTTCAGGGGTATTATTCTCACATATTCTTTGGGAGTGGTGTTCCCCAGAGTTATACAAGGGAGCACTCCTGATAAGACCTACAAGGATTCCCTCGCAGATAGCCAGTGTGTGTTGCATAATTTTCCCTGTTACTCTAATCTTTATAACACTATCATATGACTGTTACAAATAAGAACAAAGGAAATGTTAACATTTAATCATTGTCCACATTATTAGCCTTTATATGATCTCATATAGCATTGCAAATATGAACAAAGAAAATTATAAAAATGTAAGTGTAAATGCGTATTGATGTGTAAAACAAAAATAACCATGTCTCCTATGTTTAAACATACATGAAATTACAATAAAGGCCAAAAAAGACACGTAAATCAGAAGGTGAAGTCAAAGGGAAAATGAAGTATTGTGTAGGAAGAGAATAAATATTAGACTTTGGTGAGTCAAGGAGGCATTTTATAATTTCTAGGTTAGCAACTAAAAAAAGGGGGTAAAGTTTGCTTAATTATGAAAAGGGAGGAGAATGGAATAATAAATATATAATTTAAAAGACTCCTCCCTCAGAGGAACCCCTGACTCAGGTAGCTTCACCCATGAATCCTACCAAATATTTAAGGGAGAAATAACATTAATCCTGCCCAAAGGAAATATACCCTGTAGTGGATTGAACTGTGATCCCCAAAAGATAGATCCATCCAGAATCTCTAAACGTGACCTTCTTTGGAAGAGGGTCTTTGCAGATGTCATTAAGGTAAGGATTTCAAACTCGGGTCAAGCTGGATTAAATCCAGTGATGAGTGTCCTTTTAAGAGATGGGAAAGGAGGCCCAGAGACGCAGAGAGAAGAAATGTACATGGAGGTGGAGGCAGAAATTGGACTTCTGTAGCTACAAGCCAATTAATGCCAAAGAGTGTCCAGAGCCACCAGAAGCTGGAAGAGGTAAAGCAATATTTTCAAAGGGATCATGGCCCTGCCTGTACCTTCATCTTGGACTTCTGGCTTCCAGAAGTCCAAGCTAGAGAATAGCTTTGAAGTTTTAAATCTCCAGGTCGGCAGACATTTGTTATGGTGGCCCCAGGAAACAAATTTGCACTCCTACTGATTTTGTGAGGTTAGCATAATCTTGGTATCAAAACCTCACCCAAGCATTACAAGAAAGGAAAATTGTAGGCTAATTCCACTCGAAAACCTAAACAGAACAGCGTCCTCTCAATAAAATATTAATAAAATAAAACCAGGCAATATTTAAAAAGGACCAGACTTCATTGCTTCTATTCCAGGAATGCAAATGCAATGTAGTTTTTGCAGATCAGTGTGGTTCAGCAGATAAATAATAATTTTAAAAATAATATAAAAAATCTGTAAGATCATATCAATAGATGCAGATAAAAATGTTGAAAAAATTCAATGTCAATTCCGTAGCAAATCAGGAATAGAAGAGAATGTTCTCAATCAGATGAAAAGGTAGCTCCAAAAACCTTCAACAAAAATCATATTTAATGGTCAGATGTTGACAGTTTCCCTTTTGAGTTTGGAACCATCCAAGGATGCCTCTTCCAACACTTCCATTCAACACTGGGAAGGGTGTCTCAGCCAGTAAAACAGGGAAGAGAAGTGATGTGATTTGAAAATGAAGAAATGTACTGCAATTTTTTACAGATAATACAATTATGGGCAGAGAAATTCCAAGTCATATATAGACAAATGACTAAAATTTATACCTGAGTTTAGCAATGTTGCAAATATAAGGTTAAAATACAAAAAGTAATTATATTTCTATGTATCAATAGTATATTAGAAACCAAAAAAAAATTTTAAAAGATAATGTTGATGATAGTATTCCAAAACCTCAAATGCTCAAATGCCAAGTCATAAATTATGACGGGCAAGTCCTTTTATGCAAAAAACTGTAAAACATCATTTAGAAAAACCAAAGAAGACCCACATGAAGGAAAGGATGTATTATTTTGTGAATAGAAAGACCCAATACTATTAGTACGTATGGTCTTCTCAAAGTGGTCTGTGCAGTTCTGATTAAAATCCCAGCAGGATTTTTAGGTAGAACTTGACAAACTGAATCTAAAATATATATGAAAATGCAAATGACTAAAATGGCCAAGACCTCTTGAAGAATGAGAACAAGTGAGAAGACATTTCACCAGATATCAAATTTATTATGAATCTGTAATCTATAATGAATTCGTAAAGACTGTATGGTGCTGGCACAAGCATAAACAAACAGGCAAAGGGAGCAGAATAGAGAACCAAAAAATGGGTCCTGATGCACATGGACCCTTGGCTTGTGAAGGTGGAACTGCCAGGAACAAGGGCCATCTTTCCAGTATGTGGTCGATAGAACCCACTCTGGAGAAAAACGAGACCTGTTCCGTCTCACACCATGCTCCAAAAATCATTTTCAGATACGTAACAGATATAAATGTGAAAGATGAACCACACAGCTTTTAGAAAATGATAGAATATCATCATTGCCCGGGAGTAGAGAAAGATTTCTCAAACAGGACACAAAAAGCATTATCTATAAAGGAAGAGATTGTTGAATTGCTCTACACTGCAGTTAAGGACCTTTCTTTAGCAGAAGGTGTCACCGAGAAATTGCGAAGGCAAACCACAGAATGGGTGAGCGTGTTTGCTAAAATGTAACTGCCAAATAATAATTTTTAAAAGTTTTAATTAAACAATAAAATAAAATGTAACTGTAAAAAAAAGCTCAAAATATTTAAAGAACTTGTACTAATCATTTTTAAAATCCTGAAATTCAAAGGAAAATGGGCAAGAGATTGAACAGGCACTTTAAGAAAGGGTATTACTATCACCAATAAATATTAGCATTGTCCAACCTCCTTAATAATTAGGGGAATACAAAATAAAACTATAAAAAGAAACATCCAATAGAATAACTAAAATTAAAAAGGCTGATAACACCTAGTGTGGATTAGAATGTGTAGCTGGCCTAAAAGTCAATTGGTGCGCTTACTTCGAAAAGCAGTTTGCTTCATCTAGCCAATTTGAGGATATGCATACCGTATGATTCAGCAATTCTACTTCTAGGTACATACCCAAAAAAATGTGTGCATGTATCTACCAAGAGACACACATGTGAATGTTCACAGTTGGAATTTTTATAAGAGTCTCAAACTGGAAATAACCCAAATGTCCCTCAATAGTCAACCAGATAAACTCCAGTATATTCAGGGACGCCTGGGTGGCTCAGCAGTTGAGCGTCTGCCTTCAGCCCAGGGCTTGATCCCGGGGTCCTGGGATTGAGTCCTGCATCAGGCTCTCGGCATGGGGCCTGCTTCTCTCTCTGCCTATGCCTCTGCCTCTCTCTATATATCTCTCCTGAATAAATAAATAAAATATTTTTAAAAACTCTAGTACATTCATACACTGATATTCTATAAAGCAATGAAAGCGAATTCTTTATATCAAGCACAAAGACATATGAATCTCATGAAAGTAATATTGAGGGAAAAAACAGACCCAAGGGGGAAAATACTGTAGAATTCCAGTTTTATAAAGATAAAGAAAGAGAGAGCTAAAGTATATTTTTAGATGTTAGGGTGGTGATATCTTTGGTGAGGAGAGAGAGAATAGAGATGAAGGGGTGGGCACAAGGCGGGCTTGTGGGGGTTGCTGGCAATATTCTGTTCCTTGATCTGGGTGGTGGTTATGCTGTATTAGAGCATTCCATACTGAAAGATGTAATTTCTCCTCAAACAGGTCTGTAGATTCAATGCAATCCTAATAGGACTTTTCCCCTTTTCTGGTACTTGAGAAACTGATTCTGAAATGTATACAAAAGTACAAAGGGACAAGAATAGGGAAACCCGTTAGAGAAAAACAAGGCGGGAAGATTTGCTTTACTAGAGAACACCATGGGGTAACTCACTGAGCTGACATTTATACTCTGTGCCCTTCTGGTATATATGTCATACTTTACAGTAAAAAGAGGGATGCTAGCAGCACCAGATAGGGAAGGCACTCTGCTAAAGTTGAAACTGGTTACTAAATGTGTAAATGCAGGGGTGGACGTTAGTCTTGGGACTCTCCTATATTTAAATAAATGAAGGGTGGTCCTCAGCCGTGGTGATGGTCTGTGTATTAAAGGCCCAGGCCAGTAGGCGGCAGCAGAAAGAAGAGCTTTGTCCTAGAGTTCATCTCTGGTGACCAGAAATGCCTTTATTGCCATCTGATACGATTTTCCAAGGTGCTAATCAAAGCTACCTTTACCCTCATATCCTTTACTCTAGAGTTTGCTTCCTCTGACCGGCCAGATTCTGGCCTGTGCATCACCTAGAACTGCCTTCACGTCCGCAGAACTAAACTATCTTCCTACCTAACCGTATTCCTTTAGCCTCCCTCTTACTCCTAACATATCTGCTCCTCGACTTCGTCATGACTAGTTCTTCATTCCTCTCTTCTGGCTCAGTCCAACCACCCTCCCTCCATCAAGTTTCACTTTCTTTCATCTCCAGCCTCCATATCACCTCCCATCTCTCCAACCAAAATCCTCAAGATCCCCCTTCCCTGTCTCCATGGCATTTTGCACACTCCTACGCTTGGATCAGCTCAACACGCCATACAACAGCCTTTCTGAACCCTCGCTCTGTCTGCAAGCCTGTGCCCTTGTCCCTAGAGAGGGGAGAGTTTGGTAATGGAACCATAGACACCTGGAATGCCAGGGCTGGAGGAGTCATGTGTCTTGTGTTTCTCACTTCCTCATTTTTCCCTTATGAAGACACAGATGACCAGAAGATCATCCATTGTTTTCCATTATTTCTTTTTTTTAAAGACTTTTTAAACGATTTCATTTATCTATTCATGAGAGACACAGAAAGAAGGCAAAGACACAGGCAGAGGGAGAAGCAGGCTCCATGCAGGGAGCCCGATGTGGGACTCGATCCCAGGACCCGGGGATCATGACCTGAGCCAAAGGCATATGCTCAACCGCTGAGCCTCCCAGGCGTCCCATGTTTTCCATTATTTCAAATAATAAATAGTCCCATCTGTCACTGAAGTTGTTCTTGACTTCCGCCTCCCTAATTTCCTCTGCTCCAGAACCCATGCAGAACCATGAGTGTCAGACACACAAGGTGGACTGGCCAGGAATCCCTCAGGAAACATGACAGGTCCACCCTAGACAAAGAAAGTATAGAACTTACACCTGATTTCTGGACTTGGGCATAGATGGTAAGGCTTTTTTCTTCTTTTGTTGGCTTGTAATGATTTGTTTTACCTGGGGAAAAGAAATCACAGTGGTTATCTCTCTCCCGCCCACGCACAAACTCTGCTAGGATTTGTCGGGTCTTTACCCCCCACCGCATAGCCATCTTCCCCAGGGGTCCCAAAGGAACAAACACCAAGTCCCAACCCCCACCCCGCACATGTGTCACATGGCCTTAGGTTGGTTACTTGATCTCTCTATTTCTCCATCTGTGAAATGGGACTGACGTATCTGCCTCACAGGGCCATTGTGATGATCATATGAGATACTATTTGTAAAGTGTTTAGAACAATGCCTGGCAGCCTGATTTAGGCCCAGGATGTGTTACATGTAACTGGAATGCCGTTCAATTATTTTAATCTCTATTGTTTAATGTGCATATCTGGTCTCCTAATAGGATTGTCAGTTCTCCGAGGACAGGGCTCATTACCCTTTTGTACTCTCCCGCTTGTTGCACGGTGCTTCACTCTGTTTCTGGGGCACTTTACGTGTGCATAGGGGAAGAGATGTAAGATGGAAGGCCCCCCGGGACTGATTGGAAAATAAAGTAACAGTGTCATTCTGACACCCACCATCCGGAAACTTTGCTCAGAGCCCAGGGTCTCTGGAATTTAACATGTTGCAGAACTTTTTAACGTGTAACCAGTTTTTAATCTTTTTCTTTTTAAATTATAGAACTAATCCATTGTCGTTACAAAAATTAAAATTATATAAGGTAGAAAAAAAAAGTGTGTCCCTCCTCCCCCCTTAACCAACGCAATTTCATTCCCAGAAGCAATCACTTTTAAGTTTGATGAATATCCATCCAGACAAGCTCTGTGCAGTTATCTCTGCAGTCTGATGTGTTAGCCAAAAGCCACGGGTGGCTCTTGAGCACTTACTTGAACTATGGCTAATGCAACTGAGGAACTGAATTTTAAATTGTATTTAATTCCAACTAATGTAAGCTGAAGCAGCCACACATGATGAGTGACTATCACATTAGACAGTGCAGTTCGGGACATTTGCTATACAGATTTTTTTTTTAATGCAATAGGGCCATTCTGTACACCTTTCTGCGTAACTTCATCTTTTCACTTATGTGTGTTGAGCACATATTCCATGCTGGTGCAGTAGACCTATCTCACTCTTTCTAATGTTTCCTGATCTTCTTTACATGCATCACGCAACAGTGAGAAGGATGGAGTGAGAGTGCCTGACAAACATAGAGCTAGTTTGGGGACTACTGCAAAGTCCAGGTAGGGGCAGTGGATGCTTGGCCCAGAGGAAACCACACATAAGTCTTCAGGGTGGACTTATTTTAACACCAATAAATTTATCCTCTTTAAAAAAAAAAAAAACTAGGAGCATGTTTCTGAGGGAAAAGCACCTAGGAGAAATATGTTTTTATTTGGAAGAGAAAGACCAAGTATGTATATGTGTGGTGAAGATGCTAGGATCTTCTACATGAGGGTATGATCCTTCGGGGGGGTGGGGGGATGATGGGCAGCCATTGGGGAAACTCAAAGAATTAAAGAATGTCCATGTATGATGTTCCTGGGGGCGGGGGGCATGGAGGGCCTGGTGGGCCCAGGATTTACTTTTTTTCTTTTTTTTTTTTTTGGCCAGGATTGACACTGGCTACAAAGTGCGCATGTGTGCGTGTGTGCGTATATGTGCACGTGTAGAACAGAGGATAGAGGTCAGGGTGACGGGGGAAATAGGGAGGGTGCAGCTTAGGTCTGCAAAATATAGCCTCTCAGTTCAAATCCAAGGGTGTTTGCAAAGTTAGTCATGCCCGCCCTGCACTGTCCTCAGGCTGTAAGGAAATGAGTGGAGAACAGAGCAGTCCTCAGGGACTGCGACTTTCAGGTCAGCTCAGGCTGGACAGTCGTAAATGCTCAGACAGGAGGAGTGAGGCTGAATGTTGCTGCCTAGGAAGCCACTGGATCAAGGTTGTCCAAGCCACTGGATCAAGGTTGTCCAGTCATGTATTTTCCTTCCCGGTGCCAGAGCAGGTTTCAGGAGTTAGCTCAAATCGGCTCAAAGTCGTGAGGACCTAGGGCTGAGTGAGAAATGTCGTGGCCTTCACAGTAGGGGGTCTGTATCCTGGCCCTCAGCGGCCTTGGACAAAACCTGTCATCCAAATGGGCCTCTTTTACCGTAGCTGTAAAATGAAGCTGTGGACTGTGTAACGTCCTTTCCAACTGTTTCCTGAAGCACAAAGTTGTCCTTTGTTATCAGGACTTCATGTACTTAAATCTGCTCTGAGGACTATTCCCAGATGCTTCTAGTGCCTTCCCCTGTTGGCCATAGGACTTAAACACTGAGGTTTTAATTCACTCCATTAAAAGATTTGTCTATGAGAATCCCTGGGTGGCTCAGTGGTTTAGCGCCTGCCTTCAGCCCAGGGAGTAATCCTGGGGTCTCAGGATTGAGTCCCACATCGGGCTCCCTGCATGGAGCCTCCTCCCTCTGCCTGTGTCTCTGCCTCTCTCTGTCTCTCATGAGTAAATAAAAAAAAATTTTTTTTAAAGATTTGTCTATGTGTGTACATATGTATCCATCCATCCATCTATCCATCCATCCATCCATCATGCATTGGTCTGTGATCCATCGTCTATCCATGGACGCCACTGGACTTGGTAGTCGCTGTGTATGACTCACGGATCCCCACAACAATACCGTGCAGTACATAATATCATCCGGTTTTACAGAGGAGAGCTCACTTAGTCACAGAGCTTGTCAGTGGCAAAGTCTGCATTTGAATGTAAGGGTGTCTGAGGCCAAATCCCATATTTTTAACCAGTGTATTCTGAATATGAAATTGCCAGAGAAACCATTTGAAAACCTTCAGAGCCAGGCAGCTTCTTGGAGGTGACAGCATCACAAGGTGCCAAAAGAATCTCTTAAGCAAAGTCTTGCAGAGGGTGTAACAATTAATATAGGTTTTCCCACAGATTTGAGGCAAGGCTTTCAAGTTCCTGGCTTACAAGTAATACAGGGTGGCTGGAGACGAGGATGGATATCGGCTGGGGAGGGTGACAGGGACTTGTTCCCTTCGGAGGGAGATGAGGGGCATTATTCCCTTCAGAGCACAACCACGCAATGAGCAGAATGTAGTTGAGGAAAGCATGTGAGTTAGGATCCTGGCACCCCCTCTGGCTAGGTTAGCATGGCTGCATTAATCTCCATTTTCTTAACCCTGGTATCTCACTCTTTCCCTATTATCTAAGCCAAATGTGGGTGCTTTACCCCATCCCCTTAGGCTCTCATCACAGTTTCTGTCTGAATCACCCTACCCCCACCCTCCCCAGCTAACACTCAGTTGGAGGAAATGAGATAAAAGTAGGTGGCTGTGCTGTGATCTAGACTTTCTGATACCAGCAAAGCCAGCACAGAGTGCTGTGGTAAGGGCTTTTTCAAGAAGGTTACACGTGAGAATGCTGATCTACTTGAGAATAAGATCAGTTATCACCTTGGTGTGTGAGGATCAAATCCTGTCCCCACCGTGGGAAGGCCAGCCCAGGGACCTGTCCTGGTCTGGGGGCAGGACCTTCTGACTTTGATGTGGGTAGGTGACAAAAGTGTGGCCAGGCGCCCTGCCCTGTGATATGGAATCAGGAGACCCCTTGGAGGGGTGGTCAGGAGACACATCCTCTAGGCACTTAAACTGCAAAGGGGTAACTGGGCCTTACCAGGTACCCTGGGTGATCTTCCACACTGTTTAGTTTGGCCTTAAGCAACCTCACAAATTGCACAGTTTCCTAAGATAAGTCAGAATTTGTACAAAAATCTTAGTAAAGAGCATTCCCTGTGGGTCTTCCCAACGACATGCGGGCCTTCCCAGTGGCACGTGGCCTGGTTGTTGGGAGACATAATTACAGTTCTGGTTCTCTCATTAGCTGGCTGGGTGACCTTGCACGAGTCACATGGCTTCTCTATGCCTCCATTACCCCGCTGCTAAGTCACGAAGAAACAACTCACTCACTGTTCTCAGAGGGATATCGCAAGAATAAAAAGAAATTGTAGAAAGGTTTCAACCCTTGGATGACAATATCTTATTATAACGCCCTTTCATTCGTCTGTAATTGTAACTTTTCTTGAATGAGATCCAAGAGTCCCCTGGATTGGGTACCTAGGAGCATAGTCAAGCCTCTTGTCTGGCCCCCTGCAGCATCCCCCACCCACCCCTCCCATAGGGCTAGTTATATCGAGCGTGAATGATCTGTGTAGTGTCTCCCACGTTCAACACCTATGGCTCAGCCCTCTTTCCACCCCCATGGCCTAGTAGGGATCAAGACATATTGAATCAGACTGAATTGAGGAAGGTCCCAGGGTATGTGTACTTAGTGTTATTGCAAAAGTGCTTCATGCAGAAAGCCAAAGCTGTGCAAGCAAGTCTTTGCTTGTGCGGAGAGGTTCCCTACTTACCACAGAGTCTGATATGAATCTCTTTATTGTCAGACACCTACCTCTTCTTCTCAACAGCAGTAATACCACTTCGAAAATCAAGATGACACCAACGATACCCCCTAAGAAGAGCCCAGCATACAGTCTCCATTGTCTTGGCACTGAAAAAAAAAAGTCAAAGGGCGATCTCAACAGTACTGTGAGTTTAAAAACATCCTTCACGGAAGTGGGGAGACCAAGTCTCGTGTTCTCTCTCAGGGGACACATCCATTCTGATGGTTTCAGACAGTAGCTTCAGACAACTGAAGATTTCCTACCTGTTCTCTTATCCTAATTTCTCTCACCATACTTGACTTTCCTCATTTCCTATGGAAATTTCCCAAGTTCCATAAAGATTTTTCTATCCAAATGCTTAATTTGTACCTCAATGATCACATATCTAAAATCAGACTCATCTTTATTTGTTCCAAGTCAATGTCTCTTGCCCGTTTCCCTAGTTTTAAATCGCCGATGAGTCCTGTATCCATTTTGGTACAAAGAATGTTCTGGTTCCACCTGCTGTCCCCACACTCCCACACCAGTCTCATGTGACACTGGGAGGAAGAATGTCCGACTTTTGTTTTTTAAAAATAAACATAATAGTGCTATTATTGTCCTCCATGCAAATAACTATATGGAACCCACTGGACCTGAACTGAAAGAAAAGCATGTACGTTTTCCTCTCAGGGATTCCAATGCTTAATACGAGTGCTAGAGAAGTAGCAAAGTCACGGAGCCACCTTTTTTTTTTCTTTCTTTCTCTCCTTTACCCATTTCGCCAAATCCTTCTAAGCTGGGAGTAGTACCTTGGAAAACAGTCAGTGAGACCTAATGACCCAGCAAACAAGACGTTTGGCTTACTAAGATACTAACAGACAATTAAGGAGGATCGCGGATGGGCCATTTTTAGTGCATTGTATGTGTGAATGGAATTAATCCTACAAGGTAGTTATTCTCATTAATCCCATTTTTGTGCATAAGGAAGCAGGCATGGAGACCTTCAAATACTAGAGCTTGGTCTTGGGGTAGAAAAGTGGCTGATTTCTAAAGACGGACTTCTTAGAGAGTCAGAGAGGCTTATGGGCTTGGGGTGAGTTACCCCAGGGTAATGAACAGTGGGATCAACCTGAAGCACCAGGATTCTAAGTAAAATAATAACATTAAGGCTTTAAATACAGTTGACCCTTGAACAACGTGGGAGTTGGAAGTACTGACCCCCCCAACACAGTTGAAAATCCATGTATAATTTTTGATTCTCCCAGAACTTAGCTTCTAATAACCTACTGTTAGCTGAAACCTTTAAACAGTTAACACATATTTGCATGTTATATGTTTTACGTACAGTATTCTGACAATAAAGTAAGCTAGAGAAAAGAAAATGTTAAGAAAGCCACAGAAAGAGAAAATACATTTCCATTACTGTACTGTGTTTGTAAAAAGAAAAAAGAAAAAAACCTACATATAAATGGACCTGCCCAGATCAAACCCATGTGTTCAAGGGTCAGCTGTAGTATAACAGCAGGTGTTAACATTAATGTGTTAAGATAGTTTATTAGGATGATTGTGGAATTAGTCTGCTTGTTGATGAACCTGGGGTGGATTTTTTTGGGAGAAGCTGAAAGGAATAGGTGGGCTTCAGAGGAACAGAGTCCTTGCAGACACAATTCAGATGTTCACATAGCTGAACAAAACTATAGACTAAAGTCAGTGAATTGATCAAAGGCATCCCACCAAATTCCAAGTGGACCTTCAGCCCTCATAGCTAACCAGAGCTTGCCTCTAGGATTTGAAAAGCTTCTTCCTTTTTCTTTTTCGGCCTCTTTACACATCAAGTCATCCCAGGGAATCTCAGTGAACCAGCCTGTGAACATCTTGATTATAGACTTCCTACCCCAAATAAACATGCTTTAACCCTGCCAGAGACCAACGTCTGCAGAGTGTCATGCCATATGACCCGATCAAAAAGCCAAGGGGCCAGCAGAGAGTTTTAATAAGACTCCTGAATTTATATCAAGTCTAAGATTTCCAGCATGGAGACACCACTGCTCTGGAGCTGTCCTCCATGCCGTCCTCCTCTGAGCAGCTCGCAGCCCCTGAGAATCCTCCTCACAGCTGGGGCATGTGTGTGTGCATGCACGTGTGTCTGGGACAGCACAAGAGTAAGATCTGTGTTTAGAGCCTCACTCAGGGCTTATGCTGCCAACGCCAGGGATCCATGGAGAAAACTCCCAAATCTGAAGATAAGAAGCAGAGACGGTAGCCAAACACCACCATGTTCCATCAGCTCATGGAACTGACCCAGCAAATTGTTATAGTCGCTCTGACTATTTTGAGATTATTTCCTCTTTCTTCTTCCCTAACCTACATTGGGATCTTCAAAAACAACAGTTAATTTAAGAACAAATACACCAACCATTTAAACCATTTTAAAAGGTAATAGTTCTCTCAAATGTCACTGGAGATACAAATAAAGTAAAAAACCAACACACAAGGGGATGCCTCTAAACTACAGAGTAGGAGATGACAAAACTGGACTGGTCTCAACCCCAAAGTGAGCCTTTGTCCCATTTCCTGGCTCCTGCTGCCAACAGCTCTGCTGCCCACCTACTCACATGAACTGAGGGTGACTGAGCCAGAGCTCAGACCAACGTCCCAGCCGTCTCCTTCTTTTCCAGGTTGTCAGGAGGATGAAAGCCGTCTGCTACCCTTGTCCTATAACATAAATGTCCAGCTTCTGCTACTCTGGTCAGATCTGAGAGTCAAGCTGGCCTTTGTCCTGAGAGATATTTCAAAATCCCTAATTTTTCTCCTACTCTTTGTATACAAAGCAATATGGATCTCTTGGAGGATTTAAGTGATAGGTCCATAGAGGGAGGTTTTTAATTGCTAAAGGAGCTATGGCGCTGTCTTATCCAACCCGCTAATTTTATTCGGAGGTGTACCCAGAGTCACAGAGAAGTGGATGGCAGAGCTGGGCGGGATGGGAACTATAGACACATTTTGTGTTTTGGCCTATGATGATGGGATTCCCACAGGAAAAGCCCTGAGAGGTGCCCGTGCCCCCAGTGCCCTCCCTCCCACACCTGCCCATTCTTGTTGTGCGCCCCTTTCCTCCTGCTTCACCTTCAGCTGCCCACCAGGCCTCCCCAGTGTTGACCCTTGACCAATCCTACTACTTCTGTATCAGTTTCCCTGACCATTCCAGCTCCCATTCTTTTTCCTTCTCCCTGGGACTCTGCCACACCTTGGTTTATGTCATGCATCTTAGAACCTGAGCTGCGGTATTACTGTTGCTGTAAAGACCATTTTCAGGGAGGTCATTTGGAATCAGATAGGTGGATTCAGATTCTGGACTTACTACTTGATAGATCTGCAACCTCAGATAGACTGCTCATAACTTCTGGGGCCTTGGTCTCCTTGACTGAAAATTGAGCACAACAATATTCAGTTCACAGAGTCTTTCTCAAGAGTCAAGGAAATAATTATGGAAAGTGTCCAGAGAGATGCCTGGGGCATAAATGTGGTACATAAATGCCATCTCTTTCCACTAGCCTCAACTGCCCCACATAGCTGCTAGCCTCTCAGAGGCCAGAGGCCACTTCTTTACCTCTTCTGTGGCTATCTTGGGACTTGGTATACAATAAATCCTTGGTAAATTCCTGTTGATTGACTGGAAGGAGAGAAGATAGATTTGATCTCACATCCAGAGAAGACCTTTCGCTGGCGTTCAGAAACACTCCGGCCCTGTCTTGTTTGCTTATGACTCAGTTTCCCTATCTAGCAGGTCCAAGAGGTCTTGCACTCGGTGCTCATCTATTTGGTACTATTATCTAATGATATAGATGTTTATATGGAAACTAAATGTCAGGAACTCTGTGCCCTTGACAATTTGGGTAAATATGGACAAAATGCTACTTTAATGGCTTGTTGGGATCAGACTGCCCATGATTCCTGCAATTTCTGGTAATGACTTCCTCATGGTCCTCCAAGTCTTTGCTCGTGTGGCTCTGCTTGCTGTAGTCTGGGCTATCCTTGGTGCAAGGTGCAGTGCCTTGATCAGTTTTCCACACACAAAAAGGTAAAAACCTACACCAAGAACTCTGTGGGTGTGAATCTGCGACTGAGCGGTTGAAACGTTGCAGGGAACAGATTCCATGTGAACCTGGTGGCTTTCCACTATCTGATAGGCTCAGACCCTCTTTTTCCCTCCCTATATCTATCCAAGCCAGATCTGTCCTCTTTCTCATACAGAAACATCTAAACCACAGCTGGATTCCTTGGGGGAGGGTCTCCCCTTCTGCTCTCTAACATTTAAATTAAGTGTATATCCTGTTCCTTTCCAAAGAAGAATTCTAGTAGAGGTTTCTTAAGATGATAATATTTTTCTACCTAGTAAGGTATAGAAATCCCACCTAGATCATAAATTCTTGAAGGTAGACCCTGTTCCTTATGCTTTATTTGCATCACGCCCTACCTGATACAATGTAGGGTTAGGGGCACTGATAGGTACATGATGAAGGGAGATAAATTAAATCGGAAGCCATAGAACAAAACTGGGAGGAGGACTGTCATGTATCCTTTGGTTAAGAATGATCAGGGTGCTGAATATAAGAAGGTTTCAGGAGGAATGCAGGGTCACTTTTGAGTGACTCAAAGCAGGATTCGAAGGGAATGAGCAATGACCTACTTAGTGTATGCTTCATAAAATGAAATGGAACCAGGAAGAGAGGGTGTTCTGCACCCACAGCACCACCTGTGTTCCCATTTTCAAACCACTGTTTCCTGTGACAGAAAACTCCAGCTCTCCCTCTTCTTCCTCGGTCATGTAGTGAGGCCTCTCAGAATGGCACCCAGCAGTCAGGGAGAGCAATGTTGTTCTGGGGCCCATAGGCCCTACTGTTCATTCATGAGGAAATCCAATATGAAAATTCCTAAAGAGGAGGTTGGGGCCCTTTCCCCCCTGGAGCCTCTGAGAAGCAGCCAAGAAGACTGACTGAGAACTCCGACACCATTTATGAAGAGTCCCCACCCTTTGGTCCTCTACCCTATTGGCTGTGGTTTAAATATAAAACCTTGGCAAGTAGCCCTGCCTCCAAGGACAATGCTAGAGGCCTTTTGTTTCTTTTTCTTATCTCTAAAAGTCTGCTGCCACAGAAACACAAAGCTTCTCTCTCTCCTCAAGTCCCCAAAACTTATTCTTTAAGGAGACACAGAAGAAAACAAAAAAGACTCTGAGACACAAATTTAGCTTGCCCCCAGGAGATCTGAGATGCTTCTGCCATAACGGTCTGAGCATGCCAGATCTCTTTCCTGCCTTTCATGTGGTTCTCTCAGCAAGGCAGTCTGCAAGGCACACAGCTATTTGAAGCAGCCAGCCATCTTCAAAAAATATCTCGGTGTTTGGTGGCTTCCACTCAGAATTGGGGGTGGGGGAAGGATGTTCACAAACCAAGCACTAATTTAAGATCCAAGACCGTCCAAGTAAACATTTCTACAGAGGTCACAGCAATGCGAGGCAGAGGCTACTGGTTGCGCCCACGGTTGTCCCCATTCTTCCGTGGCAGCACGCATCTTGCCCAGTCACATGGCTGTCCAGCTAAGCACTACACACCTCGGCTTCCCCTGCCCTTGTGGCCATTTGACAAGGCCCATGAGACGTACCAGGTTCCATCCTCCTACCACTATTGTCAGGCTGACTGGACTGGGAGTATGTGAAAGAGGGACCTGCCTCTGTGCGTGGAACATCTAGATGACTCTGTAGCAATGGGTGCTCCCGTTTGAAGAAATGGTCTTGTTAGAAAGGGGGAGCCCCCAGGGCTCACTGGTAGTGTCACTTGTCTCTTCCTCTGAGCAAACCCAGACTTGCTGAGCCAACTTTCTGCTAATCTACTGAAAGGGTCCTCTTTTCAAGATGAGCTTCCAGGGGCATTCCCTTTTAGTTGAATTACTTAAGATTTTCTAATATTCATTCTAGCGTAGATACAACTATTTCAGAAGGTGTTCGTGAAGGACAGCAGCAAGTCACACACTGCTGACCCATCAACATGCTCTGCATGACCTCCCCAGAGTACTCTGTAGCACCCTAAGACTTGGTCTTTGCGATAAAGATGCTTCATAGCAAGAGACATTTAGATGTTTCTTACTGGAAAATAATGAAGTGGCCATCGGAAGAAGGATGAATATATGACTGAGATCCTGGACAAATGTCATTAGAAAAATGGCATGATGAAGAGATCCCTAATAAACCCTCAGACCCCACCACTTCGTCCTAAGGCTGAAATGTCCCTTGTACGAAGTCTTCATTAAACTAACGGTCGCTGCTTTGGCCCAGGCCTGTCATCTCTTGATGGATCACTGCAACGGGCTCTTCCCCACAGCTGGTTTCTCTTTCTGCTGCCTCTTCCCTGTTCCCACCTATTCTCCATACCACTGAATTTTCTCCTCGAAATGCAGAACTGATCATGTTACTCCTCTACCCAAAGTGCTTTATTTCTTCCCATCCCCTATAGGATGATCTAGGACAAGACCTAGATGCCTCTACATTTCCCCCTGCCTGGAATGTCTTTCTTTTATCTGCTTAGATAATTTGTTTGTTCTTCAAAATCCAGTTTATGTCACACCCTCTGTGATGCTCTCTCTGATTCCCTCAGATACTGTTAATCATTGCTCCCTCTCTGTTATTTCTGTTCTGCCCATCACACTACACAATGTAGGATCAGTTATTTACAGAACATTCTCCTTCCTTCCTTCCTTGAGAGCAAGGATCATGTCTTATTTTGTCTTTGTGTATTTAACAGCCACCACAATGCTGGAACCTAGTAGAACCTCAAAAAAGGTTTCGTCAAACTAAGCACAATATTTCAACCTCAGATAGTTACTTAATCAGCCCTCCCTTCCTTTTTTACCAGAATAATGATGCTTTTGTTCCTGGAGAATGAGCAGTCAGAAGGTCTAGGTTCAGGTACTAATTCTACTGTTTATAATTTGAAGAAACTTCAGGAGGGTACTTAAATGCTATGACCTCCAAGTTCCTCATCTGTACAATGAGGATGATACTAACACGGGTCTGGTAAGGTTGCTGTGAGGCTCAAGAGAGATTACATCATTGAAAGTACCCTTCCAATAACAAAGTACTATATGATTTATTATTATTCCTAAACCTCACATTCTAGGTCTCAGTCAGATTGCTGACTTCCCTGGCCTTCTGACTTGCTATGAGATTTACAGTCCATTCCATACAATATGGCCCTCCATTATATCCTGCAGCTCATTATTGAGCAAACGTTCCATGACTCTATCTTTATAACATGTTGCTTTATAACCTAAGTCTGTCTGACTCTGAAATCTAGCCTCTTTCTTGGACTTGAGAGAGTATCATAGTTGCAGAGACTACGCATATAGCAGAGATCGTGTTTCATATCCATGCCCAATTTTCTGTGCATAGGTAGTCAACAAGTACTATTGATGGTACAGACCAGTCCCACCATTAGTGGAGTAGGGACTGGGGAGTCAGGGCCTGCCACCTACACTCTCTCACCCAGCTACCTTACAGCTTGGAGCCAAGACAGGAGGGGAGAGGAAGAATCACCACTGGGAGGCCTGCACTCTGAGTCTGGCTCCATCATTTCTTATCATTGACAAGTGTGAACTGAGCATATGCCAACCTGGTGATTATGAGCAGAGAGCATTCACTGAACACACACGAGGAGGCTTTTCTCAACTATAGGGAAAATGAAAAGTGTTATGACCAGGGTGGAGGCCATGGCTATGGAAACAAAGCATTTAGTCCAGTGGGGACTGAGCCCATATCATCAATGTATCACACCAGCCCCCATCAGGGCACTCACCCGAAGACTCTGGCCTGCACTTGGACCATGGGTTGAAGGACCATGAGCGGTTGCTGACGGGGTTGCTCACGGTGCAGACGTAGACGTTGTTGACATGCTGAGGGCCAAGGCTGAGGTGCAAGAGGTGAGAACTGTTGACTGGGATCAGTGGGTCAATCCCCAGTTTCTCACTCCAGCTGTAAACCACATTGTCCCCCTTTTCCACTTTGCAGGCCAGCATCACGCTGCAGTTCCCATTCTCCTGGGTCCAGTTCAACACCTTAATTTCTGGAGTAGAGACCTGCTCTGTCAGGAGGGGGAGGAAGGAAGCCATCACTCAAGTGAACCCCCTGGTATTCTAACTTGATGTTTTTGTTAAAAGAAAATGGAGCCTCATAGTATTTTTCCCTCCCTGTGGGTCTGCAGTGTGTTTTATTGCTGGTGGGGACCTACTAGTTCCCCAAATCCCTCTCTCTCCAATATATTCCTTTCCAGTATGATTTCAGGACAAAAGAAGGGAAAAGTGTTTGTCTTTTAGTCTCCTCCTACCACTACTGTTAAGAATCGGCTTGCTTAGGCACCTGGGTGGCCCAGGGGTTAAGTGTCTGCCTTTGGCTCAGGCTGTGATCCCAGGGTACTGGGATCGAGTCCTGCATCAGGCTCCCTCTGGGGAGCCTGCTTCTCCCTCTGCCTGTGTCTCTGCCTCTCTCTCTCTCTGTCTCCTATGAATAAATAAATAAAATCTTAAAAAAAAAGAAAGAATCCACTTGCCCTTGCTAATGGTCCCAATCTGAGTTGCTCTTCTGTTTTCTACCTGTGACATTTTCTGCCAACTTAATCCTACATGGTTTAATTGTCATTGGCTAAAGTATTATCTTTGGATCTTAAAGAATGACATAGTGGTGGGACACAGTGGTAGAGTGTGTCTCTATGTCTGTATTTGTGTGTGTTTGTGAGGGGGGAATCTCACTCTAATGCTATGAAATAGCTAAGGAAAGGGGGTAAGTTGTATTTATTTAGCGACTACTGTAGGATGGGCACAATTTTGGAATTTTACATTTATCATATTCTTTAATCTTCTCAACAACTTTCCCAACAATTATAACCTTAAGTATAAGTATTCCCATTTTACAGATGAGGAAACTGAAACCCAGGGGGGTGGAGTGTCTCATACATTATTACTCAAGTTGAGATCAGAACCTAAGTCTGTCTGACTCTGAAATCTAGCCTCTTTCTTGGACTTGAGAGAGTATCATAGTTGCAGAGACTGTATTTTTCAAGAGTTTATGTGACAAGATGTGACAAAGGCAGTGGACTGTTCTAGAAAATGCATGATGTGCCATAGGGCCACTATTGGAGCAGTCAGAGCTCTCGGGTACCGGCAGAGGGCTGAGAGGAGCCTGCATACACTATGTGGAAGAAGGGGGGATGCTGGGGCTACGGGAAGGGCGGGGAAGGTGTTGCCATCTTCCTGTAGACACCTGAGGATTTCAAAGAAATGCTGGGGAGGCGGAGCTGTCTGTCCCATCTCAGAGATAAGGAAGTCTCTCTATGAGAAAGCAGGACAACCCACATAGCTGTTGTCAGGATTCCTGGAAATTCAAAGGAGCGTCTAGGCCTAAGAGACACAAACTCTGGGTGCGTTCAAGAGGGGCTGGCCAAAGACGCTCAAGAAAGCACTGGCCTTGGATTCAGATGGACCAAGGTCCTAGATTAGGTTCTGCAGCTAAGCGACTTTATCACTCTGTTTCAATGAGAAACAAGCGCTCTTCCACCTGGTAGATGAGGTCCTACGCCAGAGCACAGGGCATGCAAGTGGTGGACAGGCCGAGCTTCAGCTCTCCTTCCCCTGGGCCCCGAGCTCAGGGAACCACCCATGAGGATGTGTGTAAGCACAGCCAACCATGCCCTGGATTTCAGTATCCTGGTCTATGGAAAAGAGGTTGAGCTCCATCGATGGTACTCAAACATTTTAAAAATAGAGAGGAAAGCCCTTTTTTCAAACCAAACTTATTTGCAAATTGAGACTCTTGGGGCGCCAGGCCCTGTAGTCCATAGGCAGCTGGGCTCCTTCTTTTTGGGAAATGGGGGTAAGGGTAACTAGTGTTAGTCAGCTACCGTCGAAGAGCAATTTGGACACAAAA
This sequence comes from Vulpes lagopus, assembly GCF_018345385.1. Lineage (NCBI taxonomy): Eukaryota > Metazoa > Chordata > Mammalia > Carnivora > Canidae > Vulpes > Vulpes lagopus. The sequence continues at coordinate 27,578,097 of NC_054834.1, forward strand.
GATTTGTGACTCTCTAAAACTTCTTCCCGAAGCACAATTTAAACACCCTGGACTAGATGCTCTTTCGAGCCACTCCCAATCCTAAATACCCTTGCTTCTGAGACTTGGCTAAATCCTTAGGTAAGGGACGATCTCAGCCCCCCAGTGCAGACTGGGGAAGCCCCATTATTACCATAGAGCTTTAGCTGCAGACAAAAGTGTTGAACTGAAAAGTTCTCCTCCAGGGTCATGAAGTACCAGCCTTCATTTTCCTTCCTGCTTTCCAGGATCCTCAGGGTCAGGTTTTCCAGATGAAATTTATAGCCATTTTCCAGGTAGCGTGGAGACCCCCCTTCTGGCAGATCCAGAGACACTATTTTCTTCTTGATACTGTTTCCCGGTGATTCCGCCCTTGTGACAAGGATGTGGATGCTCTTGTTCATCCTCTTGCTTATCCCTTCGGATGCCAGGGACAGCTGCAAACTGCTTCCCAACTTCCCAGGGACTTCTGGGCAATTCATCAAGCTCTCACCTGTGGGAGGAAGCAGAAGAAGCCCCTTACTGTAGAGTCCTTGGAGAATCACATCCTGTCTGTGTATCAGGAATGACAGATTGAGGTGCTCCCTCCTCCTCTTGGGCTATCCCTGGAGTTGCCAGATCCTTAGCAGCCTATAAGAACGGTCATGACTGTCCCACCATATTCTCAAAATTTTAAAAATCCCAATGGAAATCTTAAAATTGCTTACAACAGAGATGTACAGACTAATTAGGACACCGAGTTTCTTTGATCTGGGAGAGAATTGCATCAACTCAGATTTATAGTTAAGGCACAGAGCAGTTAAGACATGGAGAAGTTAAGTGACATCCCGAAAGTCATGTAACTAGTAACCAGACTAGAAGCCAGGTCTGCTCATTCCTTTGCCAGACTTCTCACCACCACCGGGTACGCAGTATGAGGGGCAGAGAGCAACTGAAGCTGACTCTGAGCTCGTGAGCCCAGGAAACCAAGGCCATAGAGCATCATTTCAGATAATGAAGAAAGAGAAAAGTCTGAGGGATGTGGAGCTAGGGAGGTCGGGAGCCCAGTGCTCAAACTGTGGAATTCTTGCTCTCAAGAGGACCATAAGAGGGGCACCTGGGCGGCTCCATCGGTTCAGCATCTGCCCTCAGCTCAAGTCATGATCTCAGGGTCCTGGGATTGAGCCCTGCATCAGGCTTCCTGCTCAGAGCCTGCTTCTCCCTCTCCCTCTGCCTGCTGCTCCCTCAGCTTGTGCATGATCTCTCTCTGTCTAATAAACAAAAAAAATACATTTTTTAAAAAAATACCATAAGATAGTTCCTAGTATTGAGGATGAGAAATTATTTTATGTCTCTTTTTCAAAAGAGCTGAGCCAACAACAACAACCAAAAAAAAAAAAAAAAAGAAACCCAAAACTAAACTTTTCAAATCACTGTATCACTGTAGAGGATCCTACTGCTGACTGTTTAACACCTCTTTTTTCAAACCCGTGACCTCTGCTGGTGACTCTGCTTCTCATCACACTGAAAAAGTAGAAGAAACGAGAAGAGAGAACTTCCATTTGAAACTACCTCCGAGAAACCTATCTACCTGGATGGATGATCTATGCTTGCGTTAAGGTGAACATCTTCCATCATGGAAAACTCACCCACCTCAAGCCTTCGCTCTTGCAGTTGCCACCATCCCTTGCACCAGCAGCTTTATTACTGGTATAGACTGTTGTGGGTTATTTCCATCAACATACAACATACCAACTTGTGACTTCCTTTATCTTACAAACCCCTTCCCTGACCCCCTTCACCCCAGACGCTGCCTCATTTCTCTCTTTTCCTTTATTGCAAAGTCCTTTAATGCGTGTTTATATTTTCTGTTTACATTTTATGACTCGTTTTCCTGTACTCACTCTTAGCAGACACTCTTCCTTACTATGCCCTGGAGCCACTCTTATCAAGGTCACTGTATACGCCATGTTGCCGAGGCCATTCTCCATCCTCGTCTTGCTTTCTCAGGAGCACTTGGCATGGTTTATCAGTCCCTCTTTGAAACGCTGCCTTCATTCAACCCCTGGAATACCACACTCTCCTTATTTCCTTCCTATTTCTTTGGCTGCTCCTTCTCAGTCTCCTTGACTGGAACCTGATGTTCTTAAAGACCTCTAAATTTTGGAGCATCCCAGGACTCAGCGCTCAGATCTCTCTCCCAGCCACGCTCATCCAGTTGCATGGGTTGCCATACTTCTGGACTGCTTGCAGAGATACGTCTCCCACCCAAACTGCCTACGTGGATCAGCATTTGGAGGTCTAAGGGGCATTGCAAACTTGGCAAATGAACTCTTGGTTCCATGACATCTTCCACCAACAAGCATCACAACTCCCCCAGATTCTAAGACCAAAACATTTGGAATTATCCTTGACTCCTTTCCTTCTCTCATCCTCCATAAGGAATCTGTCAGCAAATCCTGTTGGCTCTACCTTCAGAATAATATGTCTGCAATCCTAACATTTCAACCTCCCTCATTTCTGCCACCATCATCACAGCCTGGCATGGCCATTGGCTTCCAACTAATCTCCCAGCATCCATACAGTAGACAGAGTCATGTTTTAAACCCATGTCAGATTTTGTCTGTCTCCTGTTTGAAACTTCCAGGGCTTTCTAGCACCCATAGAAAAAATATCCATAGGCTTTGTTATGGCTTCGAAGATTCTGACCCCTCTCCTGCCCTCTCTCCACTCACTGCACTATGGTGGTGGTACTGGCTCACACACCTCGTCAAGAACATTCCCACCTCAGAGATTTTGCTTTTGCTGTTCTCTGGATATATCTTTCCTTGTATATCTGGATAGCTTACTCCCTCACTTTATTTTAGGTTTCTGCTCAAAAACATCATCTCTTCTGAGAAACCTACCCTGACCATCCTATATAGAATAGCGTCCCTTCTGATTGAACACTTACCACTGTCTGTGATACATGTTTTTATTTTATTTATGTGTCCCTGGCTGGCATGCAAACTCTTCAAGAGGAAGAATTTCATTTTGTTCATTGTTTTGTCTCTAAGTCCTACGACAATAGTTGGTATACGGTAGGCTTTTAATAAATATCTCTTCAAAATATGAGTGCTGAAAGCTACATCACCTGACTAAAACCTCTTTTATTCAGCTTTGCCCAATATGTAACTGAACGTAACCTTAAGCTAGTTCTCATAAAAGAAGGAGCCCATGACTCAGAGAGCATAGATTGGTTTAGTTGATAAGGAAGCCAGAGAAGTAAAACAAAACTGCCTGCTTAGGTAAAGCAGCCATCTAATTAGGACACAATTGACGTGTGGCTCAGACGGGTTGTTAGAGAATTGGACAAACTGGTCCAGATGTTCTTGGTAACAAAATGCCCTGAAATCCCAACACTGTCCCTTAAAGTGGCCAGGTAGTATCAGGCTAGACATCCAGAGATTGGGAGAAAACAATAGGCAGTCCACCTGGGCTGAAATTAGGGTGAGATTGGTGGAGACTCAAAACGATAAAGGAAAAGTGAGGGGAAGGAAAGATATAAGATGGGATAGGGAGAAGCCCTCCCCTACCCCCAAACCAAAGAAATCAAAGAAAGAAAATAGGAAGGGAAAGAAACTAGAAAAAGAAGGAGCAGATGAGAGGGCAGGCTGAGTGGTGTGGCCACACAGGGAGTGGAATCAAAACTCGGTCAGGAAGAGACCCTCACGCCCTGCAACCCACGTGAAGAATGGTGATCTCAACTGAGTGTGTGTGAGTGGCTGGGTCTGGGGCGGGGGTACTAGAAACCAGCACCACCTAAGCGCAAATGGAAAAACAAGTGGGGACTTTAAAGTGGTTCACAGAAGCCTTCAAGTGGAATCCCCACTCCTGAAACATCCTACTGCCTGATGCGAGTTTTCCAGTGAGCCTGTGATTCAGTCCCCCCTGTTTACTCAAAAGTCTGGAGGAAACATTTGCAGCCATTCACACCAACTCACTTTCTTCAAGGGTAATTCTACTTAGAAAGTAGAGTGATTCACATGGACCCATGGATATTTTCCTGAACTTGACCGCATTTGGCCAACCCTTCACAAGATGGGATTCTACATAACAATAACCTCCACCCCCCTTTGTTGTGCTCACGGCATCTTGTCACAGCATTGCTTTCAGGCAGTGGGGGGGGGGGGGGGGGGGGACAAGACTCAATAGGCCTCACACTGCTTTCAGAATATCTAGGCCCAGGAAGAAAATTTGCTGTTTAACCTGCAGTCCCATAAACCATCCTCTTTCCTCCCATTCCTTGATGCTCTTGGGTCTTTCTGACTCAGAATACTTGCATTTCCACGTTCTGAACGCCTGTTACCACCCTGTTTCCCTGACTCCTCTCCGTTGGGTCTCTGCCTCTGACTCCTAGCTTTGTCTGGGCCTCCCTGCCAGTGCCTCTAGCGCCTTTATATGTCCCCTTCATATCACTCATCACGCTTTTACCTCTGATTCTATGCCTGTCATCCTCACTCAAGAATAAGCTTCTGAGAGTAGTGGCTCTCTTTTGCCCACGTATAGTCCTAACACCTACCTGGGACATAGTAGAAACTCAGTAGACCCTTGCTGCTTAAGAGAATGAAAAATAGAATGAGTGAGCAATGGACAGCACAGAATCTAAGATCCCCTCTCTCCAAAATCAGAATGTACTCTGTTTCATCTTTATAACTTCCCTAAGAAGTACAGTGTGGGGGAAAATGATGGGGAACCTGCTCCCCACTTGCCAGGTGAGGAGATGGAAAAGGGTTGGCTATGGACCCTAGGCTTCAAGCTTCACCAGGCCACTTGCCAACCCCCTGAACACTCGCAACAGCTCACCTCTGCGTTGATGCCTTCATCTGGAATATTCCCCTCAGGCCCTATAAAAATCTAATGTATATATTTGGGAAGACACACAAGGAACTGATGGTAGCAGTTGCCTCCAGCAGGAGGGACGATGGTAGGGGGATTTGTCTCCATTGCGTATATCCTTTTGTACTGTTGGAGTTTTATAGACATATGTATGATATTCTTTGAAAAAATAGTTAACAAAAAAATTAAATGAAAACTCATGGGATGAAACTTCCTACCCACTTTCCAAATTCCAGATCGAATACTTCCATATACCCTCTGCTTCCTTCTATAATTTTATCAACTTATTTCCCCTTTTGGATATCCCTATACTTTATTTCAATTCGATTAAAATAAACTTACATGCTCCAATTACAGATAGCATAGTCTAATTTTTACCTGGACCTGGATACAAATTTTAACATACCTCCACCCCCACCAAACATAAGTTTATCCAGTTTCATTTATTGAGGCCTCTGAAGTCAGGCTGTGTGACTACAGAGAGAAACTACTCTGTGCTTCTCATTCCTCCTCTTATCACATGGTAATAATAATAATACGTAGCTCGTAGAGTTGGTGTGAGAATTAAATGAATAATACACACAGCACTTAGAGCAGCGCCTGCTGCATAGCAAGCAGGCTGTACATACTGTTATTATTCATTCAACAATCATTTGTGGAGGGGCTCTCAGGTACCAGGTACTGTGCCAGGTGCTGGGCAGGGGCTGTAGTTAATTTTGCTTTCCCCACACCTTGCACAATGCTTGTCACATCACGTGTCTTTAATAGAGAGTTGCTCAGTGGGGTTGTCCAAAGTCAATCTATGGATAAAATCAACCAGCCCTGATGTTCTGATTTCCAGTCTGGCACTGGAGATGTGATGGTGATGGCATTACAACCCTGTCTTAAAGCTTTTGAGCAATAGAAATGCTTAGACCTATGTCTTGAGGTAGAATGGGCCAATGAACAAAGGGGCCAAGTCTGGAACCCACACACTTGTCCTTCATGTGTGTCAAGGAGGTGAGGCGGACCAGCAGGAGGAAAACAAAATCCCCTTGGGGCAAATCACCAGTTTTAAGAGATGCGTCCCCCCTCGTGGAGGATGCTATGCAAGTGTGGGAGTAGGGGGAAATCTTGGTACCTTCTGCTCACTCTTGTGAACCCAAAATTGCCCCCAAAATAAAGATTATTTTTAAAAATAAATACCATTGAGGGAATGAAAAATTTGCCTTATTGGGGAGAGGGACATGTGGACTTTTGATCTTACAATTCTGACGGAATTAATTGGAAGGCAAGCTGATACAAATGGGAAGGAGAGTGGATCCTGATCTGACATGAATCGAGCTTCTTGGCTGAGTAACTGTCATGGTTGACCTGTCCCCCTAGCAAAGCATTTCCCTCTGTGTTTAATCGGAATTTCACAAATGCGTGTATATTTAGAAATAAAAACACTAAAAATTTTGCACATGTTTCAGAGAAAACAGAAGGCAAGGAAGCCGGCCACTGCTGGTTGGGTAGACACACCCACGGGGCTGGGCTGCTTTTCACTAATTGGGGACCCCAAGCCTACATGGAGCGGTTGCCCCCACCGGGGCCATGGCGACACCCTGAGCCAGGCTGCCCAGCGGGCAGGCAAGCACACAGATTTAAAACGTCCAGCCCACTGTCCAACCCCATCACTCCCGATAGTCACTAAGAACTATGCCTGAATGGTAAAGTCACAAGTGGGGTGCACCTGGCAAGGCTTGGCTCTCTCTGGGGTGGCTTCAAGAGGTTCTATTCGGCTTTCTTTTTTTTTTTTTTTTTTTTTAAGATTTTATTTATTTATGAGAGACACACAGAGAGAGAGAGATTGAGGCGGAGACACAGGCAGAGGGAGAAGCAGGCTCCATGCAGGGAGCCCCACGCGGGACTCGATCCAGAGTCTCCAGGGTCACGCCCTGGGCTGCAGGCGGCGCTAAACCGCTGGGCCCCCAGAGCTGCCCCCATTTGGCTTTCTGAGCCCCGAGCTCAATCATCACTTCCAGGAGACCTCAGAAAGCAAGAGCTATGGGTCTGCCTGGTTCCGAGGGAAACGCCGGTCATGAAAGGGTGTCTTTATCTGGGAGTCTAGCAAAAGACAGATCCCGTGTGCAGCCCCTCCAGCATCCCTAGTGCGTCTCTGGGCTTTTGCTGGAAAAGTCTTTAATGGATCTGCAGTCTTGAAAACCCCAAGTGCAAAACACCCAGAGCCTCAGGATTTCCCCCCTTCCCTAAGGCCGCTTCCACCCCAGGCTGCCTCCCCTAGTCTACGCAGCCTCCGGGCACTGCAACACTCCTCAGCGAGCCCACTTGAGTGGATGGAGAAGCCATCCACCTCTTGGATGGCTTTTTCTGTCTCGAACACCTTTTCCCACAGCCCTGATACTACTCACGGAGAACTGCAGCTCATCTTTGGAGGAGCACAAGCCAGAAGGACGAGAGCCGAGCGCAGCCCCAAATGCTGTGTGGCCGGTCTGGTGCCCCACTGGAGCTGCCTTGACCACTGACAGTTCCCAATTTGCATTTCCCACTTACTGTAACCAGCCCTGGACACCCGAAACCCCGGCCCTCCCCCTCTTGCTGCCTTGAGAGGTTCTCTTCCAGGAAAGCAGCCACCAGTTGACCACATAGTGGCCGCCGGCTGTTCTCAGCTGATGCCTAAGGTTTTCACTTCTACGCTCTCTTCCCAATACAGCCCTTCCTTGCGTTGGACGGTGGCTCTGCTTTGTCCGCGCGTGAGAGCATCCCCGTCAAGGGCAGGGATGGGGGAATCACCTTCTCCCCAGGCTCCGGCCCAGGCTCCATCGCCTTAGCCGGGTCTTTGCAGATGCAAACCCCACCGCTCACCCGAGCCTTGGCCAGGACCTCCTGCCTGGAGGCTGGTCTGGGATATGACGGTCCCTGTGACTTGAGGTGCCCGGGTTCCTCGGAAACCAGGGCTGGTGGGGCTGAGCCCTGGAGCCCAGGACCCGGCTCTGATCCCTCGTCTCTGAAAGAGCCAGGAGGAAGGCAGCGCCAAGCCCCGAGGCAAGGCAGCGCACCCCAGCCCTGCAGCTTGTCTGCACCCGTGAGCACCCCTGGCTCCTGGCCGGACGGCAGCGCCCACCTCCTCAAGCAGATGAGCACCTACCTGTCCCACAGCTCAGCTTGGACGCCAGGGCGAGAACCAGCAGGCAGCGCAGGGAGAGGAAGCCCCTGGAATCCATCGGCCAGGGAGACAGGGAAGGGGCCGGCGGAGGGCGAGACCCGGGTCGCGCAAGGGCGCCTGTCGCCTGCTGTGCAGGAGGAACCAGATGGCTTCCTGTGTTGCTGGGACTTTTTCTGCCTGAGTCTTACGGATTGCTCATCAGCTCTCAGCCTTTAAATCACTTGGCTGTTCCCGAGAAGTCCGAGTCAAATGTTCAGCCTGCTAAGGCCGGGAAAGGAGTGAGCAGCAGGCGCCTCCTAGAAGGCCGGGGGGCCCCGCTCCCCCCACTCCCCCTACTTGGGCCGACTTGGATGACTGAGCTCTAAAGACTTCTTCTGTCCCGTGTCTGATCTGTCCCGTAACTAGGGAGACACCTCCACATGCGGTTGGGCCCTGATGCCCAAGCCACAGAAACAAGCGGGGGCGGGTGGCACAGAAGCCCAGTTTCCCAGCTGGGCCCCTCACCCTAGGATTCCGTGAGCTCTGAGCTGTGCGCCAAGAGGGAGCCTCTATTTGTGGGGGGAAGGGGCTAGAACTGGGAAGAAAGACCTGCACTTTTCCATGAGTTAAGCTGACAAAATGAAACACCGGAGGGGTGCCCAGGGGGGGCTCAGTGATGGAGCGTCTGCCTTGGGCCCAGGGCGAGACCCCGCGGTCCCAGGATTGAGTCCCGCATCGGGCTCCCTGCAGGGAGCCTGCTTCTCCCTCTGCCTGTGTCTCTGCCTCTCTCCCTGTGCTCTCATGGCAAATAAATAAAATTTAAAAACTAAACAGAACACAAAACACTGGAAAGATGCTCTTACCTGTGTTCAGGAAGAGACTTTGAAAGGCCAGTCTCTTGTTTTTACTTTTATTTTTTAAGATTTTTCAAAGATCCGGGGATCCCTGGGTGGCGCAGCGGTTTGGCGCCTGCCTTTGGCCCAGGGCGCGATCCTGGAGACCCGGGATCGAATCCCACGTCGGGCTCCCGGTGCATGGAGCCTGCTTCTCCCTCTGCTTGTGTCTCTGCCTCTCTCTCTATCTCTCTGTGACTATCATAAATAAATAAAAATTAAAAAAAAAAAAAGATTTTTCAAAGATCCTAATCAGGGAGCCCAATTCGAGACTCGATCCCAGGACCCAGGATCATGCCCTGAGCTGAAGGCAGACGTTCAGCCACTGAGCCGCCCTGAGCTGAAGGCAGACGTTCAGCCACTGAGCCACCCAGGCATCCCTCATCTCTTGTTTTTAAAGTCCATTTTATTTTATTTTTTTAATTTAATTTTTTATTGGAGTTCAATTTGCCAACATATAGCATAACACCCAGTGCTCATCCCGTGTCGAGTGCCCCCCTCAGTGCCATTTTAACAGATCAGAGGCATTCTCCAATGGGCCTCCCTGATAAAATTAGCATAACAAGAGCTCGTGATATGTGTGAACTTGCTCTTTATCCTCACTGTTTTTCTCCCTCCCTCATGTGACACCCAAGTATCTTCCCTACAATACTATCTGGTAAGTGTGCGGGAGCCAGCGTGTACCAACTTGTGAGAACCAAGTGTTAAAAGTTTTCAGGAATCTTGCAAGCTTGACGGTTGATAAACATTACCTTTATTAAAAATTCAAATTATATGAACTTACAATTAAATTATATTAAAACTAAGGGAATAAAAACTCGAAATTCATTACTTCCCAATTAGTTCACAACATTTTACTATTATCTATGCTCTTGAGGACATTTCCATCTATTGTATCTCTGTGGTGGAAATGAAATACTAGATATCATATGGGCTGTGGCACTGCTCTTCCAACCCTGCATTAAATGACACCACGTTGGTAGCTTGAAATCAGCCAGGGTGGGAGCATATATACCTTGGAAATTGGTAAGTGATGGAATCAGAGCTTTGGCTTAATGTCCTGTGGATTTTCTGGATGTAACAAAGTGATAAAGAAAAGGGAATGATTAAACTTAAAAGTGTACAAAGTTACAGTCATGACTGTAACCTTGATATGAATAGCATACAAAATATGAGGAAGTAGTATTCCAGTATTCAGTGAAAAGTCATTGTCACTGATGAGCAAATGAGGTTGCAATATGATTCTTTGACATTGTACACTTCTTTAACTTAAAAAAAAACACTGGCTATAAATAAGAATAGAGTGAAATATGTGAGGAGTTGAGAGAAAGGAAAAAGGAAACTAACCTAGAATTCTGAATCCTGAGAAATTGGGAAATTATCTTTCAAAAGTGAAAGGGATATAAAAACTTTCTTGGACAAACAAAAGTTGAGGGAATGTGTTGCCAGTAGTTCTGGCTTCCAAGAAATGTTCAAAAAGGTCTTTAGTGAAAAAAAATAATAATATAGGTCAGAAACTCGGATCTACGTAAGGAAAGGAAAAGAATCAGAAAAGGAATAAGCAAAGATAAAATGAAAACTTACCTTTTTTAAATTCTTAATTGATTTAACAAATAACGCATTGTTCAAAATAATAATAGCAACAACGTATTCAATTATGTATGCTTATGTATAGTTCATGTATATATAGATGCTTCTTATATGTATATATGTATATACATGTTTCTGAATGCTTACATAGAAGTGAAATGAATAGACAATGATACAAGGGATAAGAGAGAGGACTTAGGATTATTTTGTTATACAAGGTACTCACACTACCCACGAAGCAGTATAGTGTTATTTGAAAATGTGCTTGGATTAGTTATAAATGTATATTGCAAAATCTAGAGCAACCACTAAAAATATATAATATACACAATAAGAAAGAAAATAAAACGCTCAATTAACCACAAAAGGCAGAAAATCAGTGAAAGGCAATAATAGCAACAAAGAACAAGGGCAACAAATAGAAAACAGTAACAAATATGGCAAATATTATTCTAACAATATCAAGAATCATTTTGAATGTCAATGGTCTCAATGAGCCCATTAAAAGAGATTGTCAGAGTGGCTCAAAAAAAGTGAGACCAGATTGGCTTCTGGTGGACAGCAGGACAAATAGATGAATCCACTATCATAACTGGAGACTTTAAAACCCCTCCATCAGAAATAGACCCATTAGGCAAAAAATCAGTAAGAACACCATTGAATTCAACACCACCACCAAATAATCGGATATAACTGACACCTACAGACTACTTCACCCAGTAACAGCGGAATACACTTTCTTCTCAAGCTCACATGGAATGTTCACCAAGATAACCCACCTTCTGGGCCATAACACACACCTTAACAAATTTAGAAGAATAGAAATCATACGTTGTCTGCTCTCAGACCACAGAGGGCTTAAATTATAAATCCATAACAACAACGACAAAAAAAACCAACAAGAAAATCCCAAAACATGTGGAAATTAAACAATACACTTGTAAAAAAAAAAAAAAAAAGAAAGAAAGAAAGAAGAAAGAAAGAAAGAAAGAAAGAAAGAAAGAAAGAAAGAAAGAAAGAAAGAAAAAGAAAAAACCAAACACACGCGTTATGAAGGAGGCAGAGCTGACTCCAGGTCAAAACCTCTTTCTCTTTCCCTGGAGTGTACTCATTATTCCCATGAATACGCAAGAAGGTAAGGATGAAGGAAATCCTGCTGATTGAACTCCCTGGATACCTGGGGCTTCCACATGGGTCATTTCATTAATTTTTTGTAACAGGAGAAAGCAAGTACAATTATCACTATTTTACAGCTTGGGGTACAGAGCTGCTAAATAACTTGTCTAATGGCTCAGAGTCTCCAAAATGGAAGAATTGGATTCAAGTCCTGTAATACCCAACTCCAGGGTCTGGGCTCTATCCACTCACCATACCACTTCCATTACCCTGGGCGAGAACCTTAACCAATCATTGGTCAATTGCCTGTCATCCATGGGACATTCTCTCCGGCACAGGTGAAGGTATGGGCAACAGGAGAATCCTGAGGGAGCAGCATTTCCTGCCCCTTACTTCCCTCACTTGTGACATAGCAGCACTTCCTTCCCTTTGGCTGCATGGAACCCACTCTGAGATTGGGGAGGACCGTATGTCTATGGAAAGGAGCCCTCCCCAAACAGTCTCAGATGGGCTGCACAGTGAGGTTGTCTCCTACTCCTAAACAGGGGTTGTAACATCCCCCTACTCTCTCTCCTGACACTTTATGGCTACCGTGGCAAAATGATCTGCCTGAAGGTGCCTGCGGCTGGGTGCCCTGAGCATCCTGGCTTCCCAGCTGAAGACTGTGCTCATCACGGCCTCGAACAAGAGAGGTCCGTATAAGATGAGCCAGCACCACAGGGAAGGATCACTTAGGGACAGACCAGATGACATGGCTGCTTGAAACCCGATAAGCACATCCATGGGAATAAGTAAAATAACAAAACAAGACAACAGCAACAACAACAACAAAAAAAAACAAAAAACAAAAACCCCACAAAAACAGAATGAAAATACAAAATTTCCCCAAAGTCTGAAACATCTCCTAGGAGACCTCATTGCAGAGTCTAAAATCAGCCCGGGGAAATCACTGGAAAAAACACCCTGGCTCAGCCGTGCTGGGTGAGATGAGGAACCCACAGGACAGGTGTCTGATACAGAGACTGAGCAGACCAGTCGAGCAGACAGCCCTTCAGTGGGTTGGGGTTGTAGGGGCTGCAGGGCAAGGGGGAAGAAACCAGGCCATGAGGTGGCTCTGTCCCAGACCGAGACCCAGACCGAGGCCCAGGTGTTACCCACCATCTTTAGCTTCGGGGTTCACACCGGTAGCCACCTCCTGAGCAAATAGATGTGCTGAGTGACCCAGGCTCAGAAAGGGGAGCTGAGGACGTGGCCCAGTGTGGCCTGTGAAGATGCCCCTGGCAGTGACTTCTGGCCTTTACCTGGCCTGTGATGCTGAGATTGCTCACGCCAAGGTCTTCTGCAGGTTTCCCCACATCAGCGTCTTCTCCAGGGCTCAGGTCTGGGTCAGAACACTAAAATCCTGAGGTTGAGGAGAGATATCCATGGGCATCTGTAATCTGAGCATTATCTCCCCAAACTCTTGTCCCTTACACTGACGCTCCTGCCCTCTTTCCAGACCCCAGAGCCAGTATGTGGGGATCTGTCCCTTCTGGGCCTTCCTTGGACTGACTCTAAATTTCTCTTCACCCTGTGGTCTCTGCAGCTCTTTGAGAAGTATTCTTGGTAGGGCTGAGGGTGCTTCCTAGCATCCCCCAAATTACCCTACGTGGCAGCCATGTAGTTTGCCGGCTTGCTTTCTACTGGAATAAACTGCTAGAAAGAGGGAAATGCCCACGCCATTCCACTCCTTCTAGGAAGGAACCGAGTTTAGGAACCAGGGACACTGCTGTTGAGTCACCAACCTCAGACTTTTTCTGTGCACAAAAGCTGCTCCCAGAGCTCCAATCTACCTTCTTAGATAGAGTGATAAACATAACGGTATTTGCAAAGTACGCTACAAACCCTGGATGACCGTGGTCAGCCTTGTTCTTCTCTACATACAAAGCTCAAACTAAGGCCTCCTCTTCAGCAGTTCTAGAAGGCTCTTTGGCAAGTCCACCAAGCACTCTTCCTGCAAAGCTTGGCAAGAAGCAGGATTTATTCCTTTCTGAATAGTCCCAGTCCCTAAGCAGTGATCACTTTCCTGAGAGACAGAGACAGCTGGGGAGGAGGGAACTGCATGCTCCGTGAGGCCACTGAAGTGCTCACAGGCCACGTATGTGGTGGGATTCCTGCACTGACATGCCAGTGATGTAGACTGACCTGACATGAGTCCAGGAAAGAAGGAAAATCTAGGACACTTGAGCAGCTTAAAAATGGAGCTATGGACTAGGGGACTTCAGTGAAGAACTCTAGCTGGGATCACTGGAGAGAGTGACAAAGCGTGGGGATACCTTCACATGGAGCACAGCAGGGAGGTCCAGTAGCTTCCTCTTCTCCACGCACTTGCCTGCCCCCACGCTCACCATGAGGAAAACATTCTATCAGATTTAAATATAATGACTCTCAACATCCCTTAACGATATAATCATGCAAGGACTTGCATATTTAATTATCAACCACTTGAATGACTTTATCAAATAACATTTCTAGTTAAGAGCAGGATATGTAGGACACGGGATTTTAAAATATTAGGGTTCTGTTCTCCTCTTTTTCAAATGTCAAATGTCATACAGTATTGAAGAACATTTTAAGTGAAGAAAGAGGTACACCTGGGTGGCTCAGTCAGCTAAGAGTCTGACTCTTGATTTCAGCTCAGGTCACGATCTCAGGGTCCTGGGATGCAGCCTCAGGTTGGGCTCTGTCCTCAATGAAGAGTCTGCTGGAGATTCTCTCTCTCTCTCTCTCTCTCTCTCTGCCCCCTCCTCTCTCTCTCTCTCTCTCTCTCTCTACTTATCTAAAACAAATAAATAAATCTTAAGAGGAAGAAGAAGAAGGAGGAGGAGGAGGAGAAGAAGGAGAAGAAAGAAGAGAGAAGAAGAAGAAGAAGAAGAAGAAGAAGAAGAAGAAGAAGAAGAAGAACCATAAAATCTTCCATAGTCTTCTAACGTTGTCACAACTGCTCTCAGGTTTGCAGATCTCCAGCTCTTTGTTTAGGAGGCACTAGAGTCTCTGGCACTAGAGTAGACTGGCTCAGAGCTCTGGCTCTGTGGCCCAGAGGGGCTTGGGTTTAAGTCCCCAGTCTGTTAGTTATAAATCATGTGGCTTCGGGCAAGTTGCATCATCTCTCTGAACCCTTCTTTCCTCATCAGTAACGCAGAGATAAGGAAACATCTCACGGGGTTGTAGGGGACTAAACGACGTCAATTCACGTAAGGTGCTCGGCGCAGAGCCTGGCATGTGGCAACCATGTTGCACTTGCTATCTCTTGGTTTCACTGTTTCCTGAACGTGGGCATGAGTGATTAGATGATGAACCACATGCAGCGGTTGATGCTCAGAAAGTACTACCTTGTGGTCAAGATCAGGGACGACCGTCAGGGATCTGGCCTAGAACGCTGTTGGCGCTCTGGCAATGAATGTCGTTCCTGGGTTTCCCCATGACAGGCAACAGGAACTCTGCAGCATAAATTAGAGATGAAGCATGTTATGGGCCATTAAGAACTTTCAGCAATTTAAGACAGCGAGGCGAATTTCCTGCAACAAGTATTTAAAAGCTCTGTTATAAGGTAATCGAACATCTCAGGGTAGAAAATCACATTTCATAAAGAAAACCATCAGCGTATAAAACATAGGAAGAGCCATACAATTAGATATAAATCAGAACAGAAAATGTGAAACAGAATGAAAATGTGAAATGAGCCCTTAGGCTCACTTGATTCAGTTTCGCAAAATCCACCTGTGGAGGGATTTGAAATTGAGATCAAGATCACACAGCATAGTAATTAGTTATTCTTTAATTAATTTAACTGACTGTAAAAATACTTGTAGAGTCTCCGCTCCATAAGATGAGTCTGGTCACCTCAATTTATTCTTTTACTGTATTATTATGACATTTCAAGTGAAAAAAAATGCCTGTGGGTGTCATCATCACTAACACTTGATAGTTGGGCTAATTCTAAATGACAAATGCAGTCAAGACAGCACGGAAGTTTCTTCTTGCCTCAGTAGGGCTACTCCTTCCATGAGCACATTTGTGACTAAAATGATGGCTCTGCACACACTTTTGTGTTCTTTTTTTATTTAATGTCATGTATAAAGATGTATTATTTTATGCTGCTGCTTAGCTTTATGAACGGGATTTCTTAAAGAATGTTGTATTAATTATTAGTTATCTTGCCATAAAACCAATAAAACCAAAAGAAGATCACGAGATTGTTTAAAATGCTAAGCTGCAGAAGATATTCCGTGGGGTCAAGGTATAGCCCATACTCAGACACAGAAGATTCCTTCCTTATTTTAACTGTTTGCTTCATTAAGCAAGATAACAGGGTTAGCACAACGAGCGGCGGCTCCATCCTGGGGGGTTTCTCTGGGTGGGCCCGCGTCAGGGAAGGGCAGGCTCCTCTCTGGGCCGTGCGGCCTTTGGGGAAGATGCCTCCCAGCTCCCTGTTCTCAGGCTAGAACCGAGGTAAAGGCTACTAAACCGCTACACTCTGGTCTTACCTGGACCCCAAGTGGCTGAGCTAGTAAACCCTGCTTGCTCAGAAGCCACCCTGAGACCCTGCTGTCCTCCTCAGCTTTCTCCCCAGCTGGCACCTTCCACGGGGCCTTCTGGAGATGTGTCCCCGCGTCGCAGTGTCCACCATTCCCCGCTGAGCTGGAAGGCTGAGAAAGAGGGGCAATCGTGGTGCTTCCTATGTCGCTTACTGGACTGCTCAAGGTACAAGGACCCACCTGGGTTCTAAATGTGCTCACACAGGCATGCTAGGGCACCGGCACGGGCACGGAAACATATAAAAGAATCCCACAGCAGAAACAGCTCCGCTTCCCACGGGCTCTGCACCGGGTCTAGACCTTCCTACTACCACCCCCAATCCACAGATGAGGAAACAAAGTCTTACAGAGCTGATAACTTTTAGGTCACACGGTAAACAAGTAACAGGGACAGCACTTGAACATAAGCTCCACCACTTCCTGCTACCCAGGCCTGGAAGACATGCTGTCTGGCCAAGCCTTCATCATTCTTTCTGGGTTCTGCACACCATATCCTGGGTTCTGCACACCATATCCTAATGTCTTTATCAGTAAGTACCCATGACCCTTGACTTCTTTGTATTTCCTGTCCTCTTCTTAGGAACTGCCTCCGTTTGCCCCTAAGGCTCCCTCAGTCCCACTCCCATCAGCCCTCAGAGCTCTCTAGCTCGCCAGCCACTTCTGGCCACTGGCCCCCAGGTCTGTGATTGCCGCCTTGCTGGCTTGTACAGCTACCAGTCTTCTACAAAGACTTACGCTGGGCCTGCCGTAAGCATGGTCCTGCTTTGCTTGTCCTGGCTTTCACCTGGAGGCCCCACAGATCTCCAAACTTAATACTATCTGTTCTCAAAAACCTCTAAGACCTACTTGGCCCCACTATGGATTAGGTATAATTTTTTCTCTAATGATTAATGAGTGTGATAGCTTGTGGGGCCACCCAAAGTCCCTGAGGGTTCAGGTTTGACCTGACGCCAATGGATGTTTTTCTAATTGCAGAAGTATTTGTAGTCAAAGGAGCATGGAGTCAGAAAAATACGAATTTAACTACAGGGATTTCATTCACTATTAGCAGGGCCCAGGATAAATCACACTGTTGGGGAAACTCAGCTTCTTCATCTATAAAATAGCACACTGCAAGTTTCCTCATGAAATGGGTGCTATGATGTACTGCTCGGGCCTGCGGACCAAAGCAACCATTCCCCAGTTGCTAGAAGCGTCAGTGCCTGACAGCTTGCTGTCCAATCTCGCCTTGGGAGCCGCCTTCAGCCAGTTGCTTCCCCGAGAACCACCCACATCCAACAACTGCTCAGCTGGTCACTGAAAGGGAATAAAGATCTAGTCTCCTTGCCTCAGTTTGGAGCAGCCCTTAAGGGCATCCCAGCTCCCAGGCTCCTCGGATAGTCAGCTGAGGCCTTTGTTCTAACTGCTTCCAGAGTTTAACTTCTCCCTCTGCTCTGTCCTTTGTCCTTCACTTCCCACAGGTGTTGACTTCACACTATTCCTCAGTGCACTTGCTGCTCACGTACCTCCATCTCAGAGTCTGCCCTGGGGGGATCTTGACTTAAATGTCTCACATATTTTCCAAGTGGTAAAACAGCATAGTGTGTATAAAATATGGTATTTGATATAGTATGGATGCTTGATGTGTGCTAGTTCCCTTCTCTTCCTCATTGTCTTCCTCTTTCTTTTCTTTTTTTTTTTTTTAATATTTTACTTATTTATTCATGAGAGACAGAGAGGCAGAGACACAGGCAGAGGGAGAAGCAGGCTCCCTGTGGGGAGCCCTGATAGGAGATTCGATCCCAGGACCCTGGGATCACAACCTGAGCCAAAGGGAGATGTTCAAGCACTGAGCCACCCAGGTACTCCATTACTATATTTTATTTTAGCAGGTTTAATAGATGTGTAGTAATATCTTATTGTGGTTTTAATTTGCATTTTCCTAAAAGGTAATGATGAACACTTTTTCTTCTTTCTGCTTTTTTTTTTTTTAAAGATTTTTCTTTATTCATGAGAGACAAAGAGAGAGGCAGAGACATAGGCAGAGGGAGAAGCAGGCTCCTTACAGGGAGCCCAATGTGGGACTCGATCCCAGGAACCTGGGATCATGACTGGACCCAAAGGCACCACTGAGCCACCCAGGTGCCCCTAATGGTTTTATATTCTATGTTTAAATCTCTGATCCAAATAAATAAATAAATAAATAAATACATAAATCTCTGATCCATTTTGAGTTAATTTTTCTATGATGTGTGAAGTTTAGGTTGAGGTTCATTTTTTTGCCTGCAGATTTCCAGTTGCTCCAACACCATTTGTTGAAAAGATTATCCTTCCTGTATTTAACTGATTTTGCAATTTCCCCCAAAATTATTTGGCTATACTTGCCTGGGCATATTCTGGAGTTATCTATTCTGTTCCATTCATTTACATAATGTAATTACTCATATATTTGGGCTTAAGTCTGCCCTTTCATTATTTCTTTGTTTCTTCTTCTTTGTTATTGTTGTGTTGTTCTTCTGTTTTATTTTTCTGGCCACTCTGTGGGTTGCTTGAATATTTTTTATGATTCCATTTTGATTTATCTATAGTGTATCTGGAGTCTATCTGTTTGAACAGATGTGTTGTTGTTTTTTGTTTGTTTGTTTGAGAAAGAAAGGGAGAGTGGGCAGGAGTAGAGCAAAGAGAGAGGGAGAGAGAATCCCAAGCAGGCTCCACTCTCAGTATGGAGCCCAACATCGGGCTCGATCCCACAACCCTGGGATCATGACCTGAGCTGAAATCAAGAGTTGGACGCTTAATCAATTGAGCTACCCAGGTGCCCCTCTTTGAACAGATTTTTGAATGGTTGCTTTATGCATTATATTATGTATACATGAATTATGGTCTACTGGTGTTGACATTTAACCAGTTCAAGTGAAATATAAAACCTTACCTGTACTGGATTCCTTTACTATCCTTTCTTAATAATTTATCTTAATTATATCTTCTATATACATTGAGACCCATGTGAGGTAATGTTATAGTTTATGCTTCAATTGTCAAATATAATTTAGAAAACTCAAGAGGAGAAGGATAGTCCATTATATTTATCCATATTTTTACTCTTTACATTTTCTTTCTTCATTTCTAATGTTCCAAGTTTCCATCTTTTATTATCTCTTTCTATTACAGGATACTTCTTTAATCATTCTTTTAGGATGGGTCTGCCAGTGACAAATACTGTTAGTTCTCCTTCACCTGAGAATGTCTTGATTTCACCTTCCTTTCCTGGCTGAATTCTAGGTTAGCAGTTCTTTTCTCTAACACTTGAAAAATGTTATACCTCTCTTCCTGTCCTCAATGGTTTTTGAAGAGAAATCTGCAGTAATTCAAATTGTTTTCCCCTGTAGGTAGTGCACTGTTTTTCTCTAGCTGTTTTCAAGATTTTTTGGTTAGTCTTCAGCTGATTGATTGCAATGTGTCTTGGTATGTATTTCTTTGAATTGCTCTTGTTTGGAACTCATCCAGTTTCTGAATGTGTAGGTTAATGCCTTTTGCCAAGTTTGGGGAAATTTCAATACTTCTCTAAATACTATTTTTTAGCTCCACATTCTTATTTTTTCTCCTCTCCTTCTGGGAGTGTTAGATTTTTTGTTATTGCACCATAGAGCTCTGAGCCTTTGTTCTTTTTTTTTTTTTCCAGTCTATTTTCTCTCTATTATAGTTCGGGCATTAGTTCAAGTTAGTGTCTAGCTCCATTCTAGTGAAGCTAATGAGTGAAGGCAAGTGAGGATGTTCCTAGAAAATCGCTGTATTGAACGTGGAGACACAAGACATCTGGGCCTGCAACTTTCACTTGCCTCTCACACAACTTCTGTCAGGCATCGAACATAAGGATGTTAGAAGCTAAGTCTACAGAAAATCAGGATGCGGGAGGGACAGGCCTTTATTTTCTATCTTCATGTACACTGATTCTTTTATCATCTCTGTTTTGCTATTAAGCCCATCAAGTGAGTTTTAAATTTCAGTTATTGCATTATTCATTTCTAAACTTCCCTTTGGTTCTTTATATCTTCTATTCTTTTGCCAACACTTTCTAGTGTTTTCACTTTTTGTGTTTCCAGTGCATTCATGGTTACTTTTTTTAAGATTTTTTTTATTTATTTACTCATGAGAGACACACAGAAAGAGGCAGAGGCATAGGCAGAAGGAGAAGCAGGCTCCCTCTGGGGAGCCGATGCAGGACTCAATCCCAGGACCCTGGGGTCACACCCTGAGCCAAAGGCAGATGCTCAACCATTGAGCCACCCAGGTACCCCTCCTTCCTCTTTCATTCATTCCTAAGGATACTCTACTTAGTGAACTGAGGCCTTCCAACAAGAGGCAATCCCTCATTTCACCTGATCAAAACCTTTTTACACATAAATAATTAAACACATTTTTGAAAAGTTGGTCATCCTCTTGATAGGAACCACCAAAATTTTAAGCAGGTAAGTGACCGTATTTCTGCTTCAGAAAGATGACTTTAGGCACAATATGGGAGAGATTTAGAGACCAGGAGATGATTAAAAGAAATAATGGTCTCCGCTAAGGAAATGGCAATGAGGTAGGAGAGAAGGGGGTCCATCGGAAATTCATATCATAGGTGGATTTGGTAGATTTTGGTGACTCATTCCCAGGATGTGAGGTGTGATAGAGAAGAACCTGTATACAATGGCCTTTAGATTTATGGTGTAGTCTTCAGGCATATAGCATGCCAGTCTCTGAGATATGAAAAATAGGAGGTGAAGACAACTTTGGATCAAAATTGGGAGCAGAGGTATAAAATTAATTTGTTGGCTTGGGATATGTTCAGTTCAAGTGTTTATAGCTCATCCAGAGAGATTTCTAGAGAGTACTTGAATATACAGAGCTCAGTATCAGAGGAAAGAAAAATCCGGGGAGAAAACACACACACACACACACACACACACACACACACACACACGAAACCTTAGAAGCTACTTTTCTATGTCCCTCATCTCACCAACAGAAAGCTAAGATTTAGAGATTAACACTTACTTCTGAGGGAATTGCCAGAGGCATCATGGCCAGTTTTTTTATAAAGCAATGACCAGAAACCAGATCTCTTAAGTCTAGATCAATGTACCCACCCCCTCATTGAGTTTCATCTTACTCTATTTATATTCATATTTCCCCCAATCTAACAATACCTGACATACAGTAGGTGTTAAAAATGTTTGTGGAATAGACATGTTAATTACAACCATTCTTTGAGGTGGGACTGGCCTCTCCTTTCCACGTCATCACTGGAATTATATCTCAGCAGCATCTTGGAAATCATCAGACCCAGGGAAGTCCTACTTAGCCACAAATTTGCATTTCCCCAGGTACCTCCCAAATCCCCTCTACTTCCTCTGTGAGCAAAACCTCTGTTGTGCAAGTCACACCCATGTGCAGGCTTTATGCTGGGTCCACAGACCTGAATGGAAGATAAATAAAAGTTAAAAAATAAATAAATAAATAAAAAGAAGGTATAATTTTGACTACAGAGATAACATAATCAATTCCTTCTTATTTTATACTTAGAAAAACTTAGGCCAAGAGATCTTGTCTTGATTCAGCCAAATTAAAGTCTTGAACCTGGGAAAGAGGAAAGAGCGGTATGAGGCAAAGAAGGCAAATAATACTTACTGAGTACTTACTGTAAGCCAGACCTTGTGCCGAACGATCTACTAAGGTTAACTTGTTTAATCATGATGAAAAGAACATCCAATTTTTCACATGAAGAGAGTGAGACTAGAAAGTTTACTTTTCCTGGGGTTCTAAAACTGTGAATTGGTGGGGGTTGGAATTCAAACCTAAGATGTCTGACTCCAGAGTTTATCCTCTTTCGCTTACACCGTACAGCCTTCCTGAGGCTTCTATTGTGGGTTCTAGATGTTAGGTATAAGCCTAGAAGTGGAACTCATTCCAGGGCTTTCTTGAAGTACCAACAAGTCTTCCAATGCTGCCATCTTAGCAAGCCTTGCAAAATTCAGTGGTCTGGGGTTTGAAAGAATCCAGGAGATCTTTATGAACATAGGAGAGAAAAATAGATCAAGTTCCAAAGAGCTCCCAGGGGCATCAGCAAATCCCAAAGGAAAGAGAAAGCATCCTTGGCTTCCAGCTTCAACTCTGCTGGTAAATTGTTACATGGCCTTGGGCATGCCACTTCTCTCTCTCTTGGTCTTCCAAGACTGAAGAAAATTCTTTGTAATTGTCATCTCCATCTTACAGGGAATATAAACAAGTAATGTATAAGGAAGGGAGAGAGTCTCATCCTTAAGAAGTGGTTTTGAGGCTTTGGAGAAGTAACAATTGGTTTGAATCTTGAAAAAATGAGTAGGGGTGTTTGAGCAAGCAAGGCGAGGGAAGGAGAGATTCCAGGAAATACAAAAGCTTGAGCAAAGGCTGGGTGAATTTGGGGAACTACAAGTAGTTCAGGAAGGTTGCGGCATTGATGCAAGGGAGGGGCCAGGCTAGAAATTAGACAGAAGAAATCCACAGAAGCCAAGTCATGTAGGGATTAGTAGTCACCTTTGGGCCCTCTAAAGCACATATCATTGAAGATTTTAAGGATGGAAATAATCACAAACTTGTGTTTAAAAAAAAAAACCCTTCTACTCTGTATTCATACTCTCTGCCGGTGAGCAGCCCAACAGAGAAAGTAGCTGCTCTCGTTGCCTGGGAAATGAAATGAAGACATTTGTGAAGCAGAGCCCTGCTGAACTACCACCAATCTATGACCCCTACCTATCTGTCATTCATGGAAGTTTTCTTCTCTTCTTTTGGATTCAACAGGAAAGTAAGAATAAGAGAACTGTTACCTAACACCCCAGAGAGCTGCAAAGTTAATCAATTGGCTTTAATTGTTTTTGACAAATACCCCCAGGATAAAGGCTTTCACACTGTGATTTCCCAGTCAGGTCCAATAAAGACAGCCTTGCAAGTGGGAAGGAACCACCAATAGATCAAATAATGAGAATCCTCTTGAGAGTGAAGTTTTTCAAAGGAGTTCCAATATTTTTCTGTCCTGCCCGTGGCTGCCAGATTGTTGGCTTTCACCATGATTGTGGACTGTTGGTTTTAAAGGCAAGAGAGAAGCTAGACAGAGGAGGATGCGTTTAGGGCAAGTTAAAAATACCACGAAACTCACTACTCTTACTGGGATTCAGCCATTCTTCTTGAATAAACACCCCCTCACTTGCCTTTGGTTCATTTCTAGAATTATGAAGAAGTTGATTCTGATTTTTCCTCCCATTTTCTCATTGCTTTTATAGATGAGAGAGTTTTTGGAGGCCCTTACTCTGCCATTTTTGCTAACGTGTACTTTGTGTGCATGTGTGTGTAAGTGTGCATGTCTGAAAAATCTATCAGATTAAGATAATTTTCAGCTACTATGTTGATTTTTTTAATTGTCAGAAATATTTTACATTTTTCTTCATTTTTTTGAAGTGATTTATGCTTTCCTCCCTTCACTTAGTCAAGGTGCCTAATTACATAAATAGGTTTTTGGAAGTTAAACCATCTTAGCTTTCCTGGGATAAGTCCTACAGCATATCTTATTATGTTGATGAATTCAATTTGGTAATATTTTATTTAGAATTTCTATTCACAAGTAAGAGCGGCCTATAATAAAGAGAACTAAAGGAAAAATAGCCATTATTTAGTTGACTGAACTCAGAGAAGACTGTATCTATGGCATGACTTCTATGTGCAAGAGTTAGCTATAACTTTTAGTTGTTTCCTATTGGGGACTAGATAAATCTATTCGAAGCTACACACAAAAATCAGTTAGGATTAAGATGAGATGAGTTTAAGAGAACTGAAAAAAAGAGTGCTTTAAACAAGGTACATGTTTATTATTCTCTCAACTAAAAAAAAAGAGGTCGGCAGTTTAGTTTGGCATAATGATTTTTTGGATATTTCTAGGATATCTGGGAGATCTCCAGGTGGTTCTATCATGGCTTTATCCTCATGGTTCAAAATGGCTATTGAAACTCTGTCCGTGCATTTTTGTCCCGGATAGTAAGATGAAAGAAGAAATGGAAAATATCTACCTATCCATTCCCAGAAATCCCACAAAATTTTTGCTTATGTAGCAATGGCTAAAATGTATCTACATGTAAAAGAATTGAGAAATGGGATCTTTAGATGAATGGCAACATGTCCAACTAGATATCAGGTTTGTTGATTTGAGAAAAAAGAGAAGATAAATGTTTGTTTAATGAGCAATTGGGAGTCTCTGCCACCCAGAGAATGGTTTGATCATGTAAGAGGGTCCACACTCAGCATGGAGCCTGCTTCAGATTCCCCCCTCCCTCTTCCTCTGCCCCTCCCCACCCCATGCGTGCTCTCTCTAAAATAAATAAATAAATAAATAAACAAACAAACAAACAAATAAATACATAAGCACATAAAACCAAAGTGATATCTGGAGTTTTTCAATGAGATATTTCAAATTTGCTAATTTACCTCCTCATCCTGCAGAAAGTTCATATAGAATCACTTAGAAAAAAAAAAAAAAAGAATCACTTAGAATTGGTTAAAGAATCAATAGAATCTGTAACATTCTTGAAAGATTCCCTGCATCAGTGAAAGCCATCTTCAAAACACAAATCTGGAACATGCACCCTCCCTGCTGAAAGCCCATCATTGGCCAATGTTCTTAGGACAAAATTCCCAAGACCCTATAGGAAATGGGCCCTAAAAAAAAAAAAAAAGGAAATGGGCCCTGTACCCCAGCAGTCTCATCTCCTGCCTTGCTTTCTCCAGCCTTCCCAGACCCACTGATCTCAGCCTGTATCTCGGGAATGGCAAAGTTTTCCTCCTTTTCCTGAGTTAGGCTTTCCTGAATTCAGTTTTATATCTTTGGTGCTGGCGCGAAGCAGGAGAGGCTGGAGGAGAGAATTAGGGCATCTCTGTAGGTTCATGGATCTGCCTGATGCTACCAATAACAATCTTTGTTGACTACTTGGAGAGTCACAAGAGGGCGGAGCTGATTCTCCTCCAAACTTACCTCCCCAAGTTCCCTCACAAGAAACGGAAAGGGATTACTGGCCTTTTCCAGAGTGACTCCTATATTTCCTGTTTTTCTCAGAAAAATAACACCCCACCGTACCATGGATGAAAATAAAGTTCTGTATTGAATTGCCCAATGGATCTCAAAAGCCCAGGGAACTTTTTAAGAAACAGTGGCTACTTACAGGAATTTGCCCGCAAAGCAGTGTCACAAGTCTGGAAAATAATTAGGACTGATTCATCTTGATGGGGAACCCTAAAAACTTGCCCATTCAATCTTGCTACCTCGACATCAGAGTTTAGCTTTCCCTTGGTTCTCCTACTTACCCCCAAACCCTTCAGGAAAACTCCCCCACCTCTTTTGTTTGAGTATCTGGCATACAACCAGCTGATAGAGGAGGCGCAGTTTCTGCCTTTGCAACCCTTCGTTGTCTTTTGTGAGTACAAATGTTCTGGCTTTGGCCTGATGCGATTGAAATCCCCCTTTTTGCTCAATCAGAGTTGGTTTTGGAGTGGGGAAAGGTAAATTGTAGTCTAAAGGATGAGGAAGAGAATAGATCCTCTCCATTTCAAGCCTCCACACCAGTGAAATTATGCAGCTAATTTTCTCACTAGTCTTCTTAGAAAATAAACAGACTCAGTCCTATCAGGAAAATGAAATGTTTCTTTGATATGACCCTGACTCGTGAAGTTAAAGCCCCAGAATTATTATTCAAAGGAACATCCAATTCTTCGAGAATGGGTTTATTTTTTTTTAAGATCTTATTTATTTATTCATGAGAGACACATGGGGAGAGAGAGGCAGGGGGGGAAGCAGGCTCCATGCAGGGAACCCCACGTGGGACTCGATCCTGGGATTCTGGGATCATGACCTGAGTGAAAGGCAGATGCTTAACCACTGAGCCACCCAGGTGTCCCGAGAACAGGTTTATTTTTCAAGGCCCACCACCCACGATGGCTATTTGCCATCTAGAAATATGACAGTAGTGTTTCTTAGATGATTTTTTATTCAAATCTCTCCAGCATCCAGGTGTTTTCTTCCTCCAGAGCACCCCTACCTCGTGCTCCCTTCTCCCATCTCGTGTCTCCTCCTCCATACCCACTCCCCTGACCAACCAAACTCCTGCTCATTTTTGCAGTCTCTGATTCCAAAGGGAATTTCTCTCTGACCCTCAAAACTAGAGGCCATCCTGCTTTGCATTTTCATCTCAGTTCTCACCAGCTCTTCTGTCTAGAAGTTGTCATGTCTGATACCTGTAGCGCTGTCATAACCAAAATTAAATTACTAATTTTCCTTAGGGCTGTCTCCCGGACTAGAACATCATCAGCACGAAGGCAAGAATAGTGTCTGTGTCTGAGTGCTAAACGTAGGATGGTGTTTGATTGGTAGCCGCTGTTTCATGAATACATATAATCACTTTTTTTTGATATTCTGAACTCCGTTGGGAGCTAACCTCAAAGAATGATCTTTCCCTCCCTCACATCGGGCCTATGTCAAATCTGCCTTCTGTCACTTAAGGATGTTTTGGGAAATCCCTCAGTTTCATTTTTATCACTTCTAGTAATTTAATAGTACAGTTCGATGTAAAACTCCCTTTTAACCTCTTCCTGTCACTCCAGCACCGGCTTATCTCATGGTCCAGAAACTCTGTAATTGGGGGGAAGGTATGGTCTAAAGTCCCCACACTCCAGTTTTACCTCATTTAGTTCCAGCTTCTCAAGTGGCTCAGGGTTGGGAGGAGAGAGCCAAACTGTTTCTTCCTCACCTGGTTGCTGTTGATCATCTCTGTTTCTCTGGCTGATACCCACCCACTGCGGTGCCTCTCTAACAGACACCTGAACGTTGACTTTTTGGTGAAGCACAGTGCAAGTGCTTTAGGGGCCCAGGCAAGGTTTATGGGGGTGGGGAGCCCTCCACTGAAGACTGCTGATGTGGGAGAGGTTCTCTGACTTGGCCTCTTCTGGCCTTCTCTCCTCCCCCTCAGCTCCCACTGATGATGCAGCAACCTCTTGCCACGAGGATCTGCCTACCTTGTGAAGCCTGGTGACTGTCTACAGCATCGTCTGGGGAAACCACAGGCTGCTCAATGTCGTGCTTCTACCCTCGGGAAGATCAACAGATCCGTTGCCTGACCAGGAAGTGACACATTAGCATCCACTTCTTTTGCATACCTTGGGTGGCTCAAGTGGTGCTTGTGGAGGTCCTGGTCAGTGGCCATTATGGGAAGGGCGCCTCATTCATGGGGGTGGGGGTAGAAAAGCCACAAGTGTCTCCCAACTGCAACAATTTTGATCTTGATGGTTCCTTTTCCAGCCTTCTATTTAGGTGGAGTGGCAATGAGACGTGCTGGGTGATTGCCTGGGTGGCAAAATCAGTTGTCACCCGGAGGCGGTAATATTCCAGACATATTTGTAGCTCTCTCTGGAAAGTGAAGTCTTTTTGTCCTAAAGGCCTCTAAAATTTGAGGCATTCAGAAAAGTCCCGTTGGACTCCTATTAAAATATCTGTTGAGAGAATGAGCCAGTGTGTCTGCTGTGCTGTCTGCTACCAACGGAGCTCCGCCTAGACCCCCAGGCCCGGAGGCCACGGCGCTGGAAGGACCAGGGCCTCCTTTGCTGAGGGGATCACACTTCCTATTTCACAAAAGGAGGAAAGAAACCGACCAAGGCGTCACCTATCAGGGGCTGTGCAGACCCTCGGGGGCAGATGGGAGGTCAGAGGCCGGAATGGCTGGGTGAAGAGCAGAAGTAAGGAAAGAAACGCCCCACAGGATGCGACGGCCCAGAGGAGTGAAAGAATAAGAGATGGGAAGATGATGGGAACCGAAAATGAGGTGACAAAATTTTGGAAAAAGAGAAGATGGTAGAGGAGAGGAGGGGAGACTAGAGGCTGGGTCAGGGGAGGAGATTGCACAAGGAAAGAGATTGGGCCACAGCTGGCGCAGCTGGAGCGGAGAGGGAGACGCAGTACAGCTGGTGGAGGAGAGTGAGGGCCTGTGGTTCCACTTTGCAGATGGTGCACGTGGCTCCGGGCTGCATCTGTCCCCTCTCCCACCACGCAGCCTTCTGAGGGGTGGGGACACAACAGCCCTGGGGAGGGACACAGCCGCCTCTCTGGGAGGAGGGGCCACCACTTTAACAAGTGCACTTGAACCACTTGAACATAGCCCGCCCGCACTGGAGGAGCTTAGCCCCTTGACTCCTGGATAAGCAGCAAGGATGGAGGAGAAGACCTTTCCAAGATTGCTTTGTTCTCAGCAAGAATTGTGTAGAATTGAAAGGGTCAAGGAAGCCTGGGGCACCTGGTTGGCTCAGTAGAGCTTTTGGCTCAGGTCATGATCTCATGGTCCTGGGACTGAGCCCCAAGCCCTGGGTCTGGTTCCCTGCTCAGCAGAGAGTCTGCTTCTCCCTCTCCCTCTGCCCCTCACCCCCCTGGTGTGCTCACTTTCACGCTCTCTCACATAGAAATAAAATCTTAAATCCAAATCCCTAATGAAGAATTTGGAAAGATTTCTTCTCCCAATATGCATCCCCATTCCTTAAAGGAGCACATTCAGGCAAATTGCTTAGCACATACGCAGTCAGTGTTAACTCCCAGTACCCAGCAAAGCCCAGTGGTCAGGAAATCTGGGTGATGAATGAATGAGCTCCTTGGTCCAAGGGTTCCGGTCTAATTTAGTGGTCCAGGTGCCCCCACCAGGCCCTGGTCCAAGCTATTTATTTGTGCACAGCCAAATGGGAAAGCTGCACTCTCAATTCTCAGGAGCTCTTGGCCTTGCAAACCTTCTGAGTGTCACCCTGTGCTGCCTTTTGGGACAAGCTGGTCCCTGGTGGCATAGTGGTGCACCGGGAGCAACCACTAGACATTTTAACTTGAGAAGGGAAGGAGTGTGGTGTCCAGGAGCCGAGTAAAGGCAGGGAGTCAGAGAAAACCAAGTCTCTTGGACAAGCCTAGAGCCCAAGAGCTAAAGGCAGAACAAGGGAGCCCAGGGCCATCTTGTGCCTTACTCCTCAAAAGATGGTCTGTGGCATTAGAATCTCCTATAATCTTGTTTGAAACCCAGGATATCAGTCCTCACCCCCCACCCCACCCCACCCCACCCCACCCCACCCCGTCAGCTCCGCAGCACCGCCCTCTGCTGGCCTCACTGCAGCCACTTTAAGTAAACCATGAAGCTGGGACGAAGTCAATGCTGCAAAAACTTTCACTTTAACTGCAGCAAACCTGGGCATCTTGTTAAAATACAGACCGAGTCAGTAGGTCTGGGGTGAGGACTGAGATCCTGCGTTTCAAACAAGGGCGGGGGGGTGGGTGGGGCGCTGAGGGAGGACAGCAAAGATTCCATCCCCAACTTCCTTCACTTGAGGCTATTCCCAGTAAGAACTTTGGGCAAATGCTGGAATATCTTCTTTGCACAATGACAAATGGCTTGTGATAAAGAAAACAAAATCCGAGGCACCTGGGTGGCTCAGTCAGTTGGGCGTCCAACTCTTCTTGATTTTGGCTCCAGTCATGATCTCTGGGTCAGGGGATTTAGCCCCTCCAGGGGGCCCCTCCAGCTCAGCAAGGAGTTTGCTGGAGATTCTTTCTCTCTCTCTCTCTCTCCCTCTGCCCCTTTCCCGCTTGTGCAGGCTCTAAATAAATAAATAAAATCTTAAAAAAAAATTCAACTGAGTACATTTTGAAGATCTTGCTGGCTTTATTCATTAATAGGCAGCATCCCATTTGCAGATAGAAAGGAGCTCTGAGGGCAACCCCAGGTGGCTCAGCGGTTTAGCACCACCTTCAGCCCAGGGTGTGATCCTGGAGTCCCAAGATCGAGTCCCACATCAGACTCCCTACAGGGAGCCTGCTTCTCCCTCTGCCTGTCTCTGCCTCTCTCTCTCTGTGTCTCTCATGAATGAATAAATAAAATCTTTTTTTTTTTTTCAAAAGAAAGGAGCCCTGAGGATCCATACATTTTGTAGGAGCAGGACAGAGTTACTTTCATAGGCAGAAGGGAGCAGGACAGAGTTACTAGTGTCAGGCAAGGTCACCTTCCTTTAGGGGACAACCGGGACTTGTCAGACAGATTACCTCATCAATAATTCCAGATTGATTGGTTCAACCTAGAAGAAATTAAAACTGTAATTAAGTTAGGTATTAATTCTTGGTTTGGCAACATGGACTTAGCACAAGTGACTCCATTTGGGAGCTTATTGTCTTTTTTTTAAGATTTTATTTATTTATTTGAGAGAGAGAGAGTGAGAGAGGGGGCACAAGCAGACTCCCTGCTGAGCAGGGAGCCCCACGTGGGCCTCGATCCCAGGACCCTGGGATCATGACTTGAGCTGAAGGCAGATGCTTAACCAACTGAGCCACTCAGGG
This sequence comes from Vulpes lagopus, assembly GCF_018345385.1. Lineage (NCBI taxonomy): Eukaryota > Metazoa > Chordata > Mammalia > Carnivora > Canidae > Vulpes > Vulpes lagopus. The sequence goes on from NC_054834.1 coordinate 27,608,664, forward strand.
GCTCTATCTCTTTCTTTTTTTTTTTTTCTATCTCTTTCTTTTTTAATACTGAGTTCACTGATAATCACCCCACTAAGTGTTTATACAAACATATGAGGGACTGGGGAATCCATGAGAATAGGGCTTGGTCCTTATACTGTAACTCCCAGAGAAGGTATTGTCTTGGTGTAAAGTATCCCTGAGTCAAACCCAGCTGCACGGCATATGACCCCATCAGTCAAACAGGACCCCATGTTCAGAGGACCCTTCACTTGCTTCGGTGCTCTGCTGTCACCTTCTTGAAATTCTTAATAATTTCATCTTTCAACTTGTGTTTTTTAAGTGATGTCCTTTGGGACAAGGAGCATGCACATGAGCAGAGGAGATGCATGCAATATGTACGCCCATCCTGTTCTGGCTGCCACATCTGCAGGCAGCATTCATGGTGCCCCAAGACTACAGAATCTGTAGGAGTTCACAGAGACTCAAAATGACTTCAAAGGAAAGCCACTGGCTTCCACGGAGTGTTGGGAAAAAGTGTGTGCTTCAAGAAGTAAAACAAAAATAGGTAAGTTAGTTTTTTGCCTGATTTATACTGTTCTGGCAAAACCAAATGCATATGCATGTACAAGCTACAAAATATGAATTGAGTAGTTTCAACTACTTCACATAGAAATGAAATATTCTTGTATTTCATTCAAAGCTAACATTGCACTACATAAACAATAAAATTCATAATAATTTAAATTTTAAATTTTCTTTACTGGGATCCCTGGGTGGCGCAGCGGTTCGGCGCCTGCCTTTGGCCCAGGGCGCGATCCTGGAGACCCGGGATCGAATCCCACATCGGGCTCCCGGTGCATGGAGCCTGCTTCTCCCTCTGCCTGTGTCTCTGCCTCTCTCTCTCTCTCTGTGACTATCATAAAAAATAAATAAATAAATAAATAAATAAATAAATAAATTTTCTTTACTTAGAACATTACATCGTGATTTTAAAAATCATACCAAGTACAGAAAAGCTGAGGGAATAAAGGAAAAAAGCTTTATATTTTAGTACATTTAATGGCACTATTTTCTTGCTTTTTGAACAAGGGGCCCATATTTTCATCTGCACTAAGCCCGACAATTTATGCATTTGGCATTGCCCTGAGGGGAGGAGGCAGGGAACAGTTGGTGCCAGTGGCCTGAGCTCTCCAAGGTGGTATTTGCCTCTGGTCTTCAAGTAACTAGATCCAATGGAAACATGATGCCTGGAGATGTGTCCCTGTTCCTTAGCAGCCAAGGCCTGTGCTTATTTGTGATATAAAGTGGCATTTCTTTCCTCTTACTGCTTTCCCCTAAAAATGCTCTTTGAGTCCATTTGTGTGTGTGTGTGTGTGTGTGCGCGCGCGCGCGCGCGCGCGCGCGCGCGCGCGCGCGCGCGAGCATGTCCCCTCAAGAAATTTTCCTCTTTTGCCAAGAAAAGGAGAGGGAGGGATCCCTGGGTGGCGCAGCGGTTTGGCACCTGCCTTTGGCCCAGGGCGCGATCCTGGAGACCCGGGATCGAATCCCACGTCGGGCTCCCGGTGCATGGAGCCTGCTTCTCCCTCTGCCTGTGTCTCTGCCTCTCTCTCTCTCTGACTATCATAAATAAATAAAAAAACAACAAAAAAAAAACTTTAAAAAAGAAAAGATACCTAGACGGTCCCCTTGGAAGGTGCAAGCTGATTGGAGGTGAGGCTAGGACGGGACCACAGACTGGACTGAAGAGGATGGGGGGGTCTTAGGGAGTCCAGGCCGTCTTGTGATAACACACAAAACCCAAACCTCCCTACGCATGTTCAGTGTTGACCAGGCAGCTGCCTTCCATGCAATGGCTTGGACGCAGGCCTCTTGCATTATGTGGCTCCACTTCTCACACTCCCTCACTTCCTGGCACATCAGTTCCGTGCATTTTCTGTTGGCTAAATCCAGTCACATGGCCTCAACTAAGTGGAAAGGGAACTGAGAAAGTAGCTTTTCTATTGGCTCATGTGTTAGTCAGGGTTCTCCAGAGAAACAGACCAATAGGAGATACACACACACACACACACACACACACACACACACACACACACAAGATTTATTATAAGGGATTGGCTCATGCAGTTATGGAGGCTGACAAGTCCCAAGATCGGAGTCATCAGACTGGAGACCCAGGATTGCTGATGACATCTGAAGGCAGAAAAAAAAAAAAAACCCAAATGTCCCAGCTCAAAAGCAGTCAGGCAGAGGGAATTCTTCTGTACTCGTGGGAGGGTAAGCCTATGCACACCTTCACCTGATCAGATGAGGCCCACCCACGTTACAGTGAATAATCTGCTTTACTCAGGCTACTGATTCAAATGTTAATCTTATCCAGGAAACCCTCACAAACACACACAGAATAACGTTGGACCCGGGGGATCCCTGGGTGGCTCAATGGTTTGGCGCCTGCTTTTGGCCCAGGGCGCGATCCTGGAGTCCCGGATGAGTCCCGCGTCAGGCTCCCTGCATGGAGCCTGTTTCTCCCTCTGCCTGTGTCTCTGCCTCTCTCTCCCTCCCTCTGTGTGTCTATCATGAATAAATAAATAAAATCTTTTTTTTAATACATAAAATCTTTAAAAAAAAATAATGTTGGACCCAATACCCAGTCACCTCTGCTGCCCAGTCAAATTGACACATACAATTAACGAGGACAGCCCAGGAAGAAAATGAGAGTTTGGTGAGCACACAGCATGTTCTGTGGGAAAGGCTGGATAGCAAGGAAGGCTGTTTTGGTGCAGAGGAAAAGTGATCTGTGGTGGGAATAGTTCCCTGGAGGGGGAACACGTGCTGAAGGGGCCCGCTCAGCTCCAGGCCCATGAAAGCCCTGGAGGAGGGCAACACACAGCAGAACCCCTGGTGTGCTCTCACTGCTGGGCCTGGGGGCTCCCACCTTCCTGTAAAGGGAGACTCTGGTGAGAACATTTTGTCCGTTTGATAGTTTTATTAGATCCTGTGGCACAGGTAGGACTTGAAGAGTTGCCCACAAAGGGAGTGGGGGGTGCTCAGCTCCCCAGGAAAGGCTTGGGAGGAACTCTTTTTATGTGGTAAAGCTGCATGCTCACTCCTGAGGTGTAAGCCTGACCGCATATTCCCAGGAAACCTGAAAAGCATGCTCCTCGGAGAGGCCAGAACTTAGGGCAGGGAGGAGCTGGGACCCCAGGAGACTTGCATGGATGTGGGAGCAAGAGACAGAGACGGCACAAGTTAACTCCCAGACACACAAACACACAGGAGCCTATGGTCCCAGGCCCTTCCCCTTTGTGGTTTTGTTTTGTTTATTTATTTATTCATGAGAGACACACAGAGAGAGGCAGAGACCAGGCAGAGGGAGAAATGGGTTCCCCGAGGGGAGCCCAATGTGGGACTCGATCCCAGGACCCCGGGATCACGCCCTGAGCCAAAGACAGACGCTCAACCCCTGAGCCACCTAGGCGCCCTGGCTCTTTGTATCTTGATTGTCCAGGCCAATGGAGCAGACATTGTCTGACAGTTTGACGTTGAGGGTCATATCAAATATTTATTCAAATGAGAAAATGTTGCATAGTGTGATCACATCTTTTGGTGGGAGGGATGCATGTGTATCTGTGTATGTGTGCTGGAAAACAAGTAGGGGATGTGAAATAAAACATTAGCTGTACTTTTTAAAGAGTTGATTTGAAAATCCTGGTAGATGCAACAGCACACGTTCTGCCATCCCACGTAGTCAGAGCACCTGCGTTGGTTCACAGCATGGTTACCGATGAAGGCAAGACCCGATCATCTTGAAGTTCCACTCTGGAGTTAGCAGAGCTCATCTCAGGTCCATAGGAGGCCAGGAACAATGGGTACCATGACTATTAGCCATGTTGCAATCCAAGCTACTCCAGAGGATTTGGCTGAAAGAGCAATAAAACTCCAAACACTTAGGTGATTTGACTATAGGAAGGAAAAGGCTACTTCCCCTCTCCATTCTCCACCCCACATCCCATCTATATCAAGAGAGAAAAAGGGAAGAGGAAGACAGATAGGAAGGGAGGGGAGAGAAGGGGTAAGAACAGAGGAGAGGGAGGACAGGACAGGAGAGGAAGCAGAAAATAAGAACAAAAAGGGAACAGTGATAAAGTGGGGAAGGGAAATTAGGGGCGCCTTTCTAGGATACACTGGGTGGCTGGAAAGTGACAAGATTGCTTTAGCCCTCCCAAAAAAAAGGGCCATGTTACTGTTTTCATCCTCTTTGCAGATGAGCAGTTGCCCTCATTTTATAAAGGACAGGGGACTGTGTCTCTTCTTTTTGCTGGATCTCAGGATGTGGTGTTGATTTGAAGGTGGTATCATGGTCAGACACCAAACTGTCACATCAGGTCAGTGATGGCAGGAGAGACTAGTCTTCTAGTCTAGTCTGGCATGGCCAGTCAGGTGGGAAGAATAAAGACGAGTGTACAGGTTCCATAGTCCGCATGTGGGAGCACAGGTGAAGAAATTAGCACAGGTGGGACAGTGGACGGGTCCAGGAAGACCAGGAAAGAGCAATGTCTCTGGGGCTCTGGTCCCTGATGACTGGCATGACAGGGAACTCAAGTAAGTGCTGGCACCACAGGTATGACTTATTCTGGAAGGATATGGATATGTATCCTCAGGGATGTGGTTTCCGGGGTATGGAAAGTACAAGACCCAGAATGCTGGAGATAGTAATCCAAATTTATTGAGGGTTCCCCTCCTAGTGTCTGCAGAATTGAAGGAACTGTTCTAATTTAAGTACCATTCATTGAAGACTTGTCAGGCACTGTTCCAGGTAGGGCATCTGTACCGCCTCATTTAGTCCTTAGAACAGCATGAGATGAGGATTACTACTTTGTCTGTTATTTAAAGAAACAACTTGGAGAAGGACATGGACTTGGAGAAGCTAAAGTCACTTGCTTAGCTATTCAGTGTCAATCCCAGGATTAACCCCAAATACCGGACTCTGAAACCTATGAGCTTACTGCCCAATCCTGATTATCCCACAATAGGACCTGTGTAGGCTTGACAGAGGGCCAGGAGTGATGCTCAGATGAGTGGGTCCTCCCTAGAGAAAGAAGCTGAAACATGAAACCCAGAGTCTGCCTTTCTAAAGAGCAGAGTCCCTACCTTAGGATAAGACCTTCACTCCTGTTCACTACTCGTTCTTGCTTGTGCTCATCTACTTGGCCTTTCTTTCCTTTGCTGATTTAAGCTTTCTGCTAGAAACCTCTTCATGCACCCGCTCAACTGTCTGGTCTCCTCTTCCACCTGCGCTTCTTCCCTGCTCAGCACTGACAGCTCCGATTGTCCTACAATTACGGGGCCTCAGATTCTAGGACCATGCACTGTTAGACCAGGGGAGGAGAGCCAGCTGCCCTCCCAGGTGAGGACAATGAGCTCCACAAAAGCCAAGTAAGCTTGCTGAGGGGTGGGAGCAGAGCCAGGGATAGGACCTGAGTCTCTCAGGTCTCACAGATGCCTTTGGGATCCTCCATCTGAGCAGAAGGCTGAATAGGATCCTCATACCTTTCTTCATTCATTTCATTCAAAAGAAAACTAATTACCCCATACCTGCACTCCCCACCCCCACCCCCAGCTCCTTGTAAGCATTCCTTACCTAGTTTACACAGTTTGCTGAAGTAGATGGTGTCATTCTTGCTGCTCACAGGATTGCTGGCTTGGCAGGTGTAATAGCTGGAAAAATTTTGTTGGTAAACAGTAATTTCAAGCACAGGACTCTGGAGATCTGTGGGCAAGGGCCCTGAATCCCCATACCAGGTGTAGTTTGCTGATTGGCCTGAGATCTCACATGACAGTTTCAGATGACAGCTATTGTTCACCTCCTGTAACGTCTGAATTTTGATGCCAGGTTTACGTACAGGATCTGAAGATGAGGAAGATGTTGTAAGATGAGACAATGGGTTTATGCATTTATAAGGCAGTTACGCTTTGAACACTTAGCCAACAAAATATCAAGGGAGGTAAGGAGGAGCGCTGAGTGCTGCAGAAAGTTGTGTCATGGAGAAGGCACCCCCACAGGGGGAGCTAGTGAGCAGCTTTGACCTCTGGAGGTTCAGACTGGAAGGGTTGCTCCTTGAGGGTGAAGCTAAAATGGATCCAGGAGGGGGAGCCATACACCCAGAAACAAAATGGGTCTATGCCTATAGGTCAGAAAGAGCCTCAGAGATTTCTTGGGGTCAGACTTGGTATCCAGCTGTCTGAGCTACCTGAGGCTCCTTCTCCCGCACCTGGCCCACAGTTGGAACCTTGGCCTGTCTGTCCATCCAGAGCTCTTGGGCTCAGATTCAGCCAGAGTCCTGGGGTAAGAAGTATACCCTGCACACGGCAAAGCCATGTGGCTTTCCTGGAATCTGGAGAAAAACCTCATGTAATCCCCACGTCATCTGTGATGAACAGCATTGTGTCTGTTGACTTTGGTATCTCAGGGTTTAGCACAGTGCGTGCCGGATAGGAATCTGTAAGCATCCGATGAAAGGATGGATGATGGATGGATGGATGGATGGATGGTGGATGGATGGATGGATGGATAGATGGATGATGGATGGATGGATGATGGATGGATGGATGGATGGATGGATGATGGATGGATGGATGGATGGATGATGGATGGATGGATGATGGATGGATGGATGGATGGATGATGGATGGATGATGGATGGATGGATGGATGATGGATGGATGGATGATGGATGGATGGATGATGGATGGATGGATGATGGATGGATGGATGATGGATGGATGGATGATGGATGGATGATGGATGGATGGATGGATGGATGATGGATGGATGGATGATGGATGATGGATGGATGATGGATGGATGGATGGATGGAGCAGTCATGAGACACAAAGGACAAGTCAGTAGCTTTGAAGTGAGACCAGCCTCAGTCTGGGACGTGGCTCTCATGGAGTGATGTTATCAAGATCATTAACCCCTTGAATTTCCTTCTCAGGAGTACATGGACTCTACCTCATAGCCCAATGTTAGTAAGAGAAAATGGCATCACCCATGGGGAAGTGCTTCTTGCAGGGTGCAAGTGTCATATGCATGTCGGAGCTCACAGGGTCATCACTGCTGTCATCCTGCCACCAGATGGGATGAAACAGAATCCCAGCATCTGTTCCTTTCTTTCCTGGGGCCACTTTACCTGAAACCCTCTGGCGACTTTTCAATCTGGCCTTGAGTAAAACACCTGCAGAATCAGTGCTGCTCTGGTGTCAAGGATTAAATGTGCCAGAGCCTTGACCAGATCAGAGCTGGCCTCTGGCTGCCAGAGTGTGGGAGGTGAGGGGAGCTCCGCCTCCAGAGCCCTAGACCCGCCTCCTATGTGAAATCCCCTCAGATTACTGGACTTCCCCTGCGTGCTTAGATTGGGCAACTTTTTTCTATTTTCTGCCATTTCCTATGGCCTCACCTCTCATGCTTCTATCTTCCACATTTCACACGGAGAGCAGCACACACTCGGTGCTTTATGGATGGGATTCACTGAGCCAACCGGGGTGTCTGGCTCTACGATGCCCCCTCTGAACTATCAGAAATTCAAGGGTGATGCTGAAGAATGAGCTTTCTGCTAATCCCATCCTAAGGGTCTTACTTCAGGAAGGTGTGCTTACATCACACCAGCTTGTGGAATTTCAAATATTCAGAAATGTTACAAGCTAATTGTGAAATCATTAGCGCCTTGGAGCTGGCTGTGATGGGAGTATTTACCAGAAATTGGTAAATGATACAAATTTGGGCTTTTCTTAACACCACCATATGAGACTTTGAATCTTTTCCTTTTCCCAGGAATTTTCAGGCCATGTGACTTGGAGGAAATATGTGAGAAGAGGCCTCCAACCTTGGAGCCATTGAGAGGGTGGGACCTGATTGTATAAGACACTCTTCATTTCCACTGTTTTAGAGAAGAAAGAGGATTACAGATATATTCTGAGTATTGTCTAGAGATTTTGTATTTGTATTTTTTGGTAATTATCTGGCAGGAGGAAATTGCGTGATAAAATTATTTGGTTTGGAAAAAACCTCTCATTTTCACTTTTTGATGTTGCGCTCCAATTACCTACTTTGATTCTCATAACATCCTAAAAGGAAGTGCTCACTCGCGGCACATATACTAAAAATAGAACGATACAGAGAGGGCAGCCCGGGTGGCTCAGCGGTTTAGCGCCACCTTTGGTCCAGGGCCTGACCCTGGAGACCTGGGATCGAGTCCTGCGTTGGGCTCCCTGCATGGAGCCTGCTTCTCCCTTTGCCTGTGTCTCTGCCTCTCTCTCTCTCTCTGTGTGTGTCTCTCATGAATAAATAAATAAAATCTTTTTAAAAAAAAAAAAAAAAGAACGATATAGAGAAGATTAGCATGGCCCCTCTGCGAGGAGGACATCCTAAAAGGAAGATATAATTATCCTCATAATATGGGAGCCCTGCAGCTCTCAGGGAGATATACCTGTCTCGGTCTGCCCTGCCTCTCTTCTCTAGTTTTTACCTACCTCAACGCCACAGAGGCGTCCTCAAGAACCACGTTTCTGTGTTTTCACCTGACCCTTTGAGCCATAAATATTTCAGTCAGATACACATACCTGAATCAAGTTGGTTCAATCAGTTTCTGTCTTTAAATTCTGATAATTTAAACCAAGAGTTACAAAAGTCTGGGCTTTCAGAGGTAAGTCATGTAAATGGCAGGGATCCAGAGGCACAGTCCACAGATTCCTGAAGCTAGGGATTCCGGGCTGGCCCTGGTTTTCATTCTTCCTCCTGTTCAACCTTTCCTAACTCTTCTAAGTTCCTTGAATTGCTTTAAAATAGTTTTAGTTCTAGTTTCTTTAATAGACTTCCCCCCTCTCTCTCTCTCTCTTTTTTTTTTTTTTCTAAATTTACATCAAATTGGCTTCTGTTACTTGCCATCAAAAGAACTTACCTAATATGGGCACAAAGATGTTAACGATCTTTCTTCAAAGTCACACAGCAAGTAAGTGAGCTAGTAACCAAGGTTTTTAACCCAGATCCATCTGATCCCAAGTATAATCCTAGTCTTTATTTCACATATACCAGTTAGGCTGGAACTACAAGTGGAAGTTTCTGTCCTATCCATTCTGAAAGGTAGGAAAAAAAAAAAACTTCCTTTAACAGCTCCTGCCCTATCCTCTGTCTCTTGTCACTTTTTTCCTTAAATCTGATGAAGTCTGGGTTCATGTATGTTATTAAGATGAGCACAGAACTGAGCTCACAGGGTTGATCAGAGGAAAGCATGAAGAGAATAGAGAGGAAGTCATTTCTATGGTTTTTCCCTCTCTTCACATCTGAGACTCACTAAGGTCAGAAGACGTAAAGGTCCCAAGGCTATCAATTTGGGCTCTGCTGACCCAGGCTCACTCCCCAGAGGAACTGGCTCCAGGAGAAATGAATTAAGCCTGTCCTTAGATTTCTCTTTCCTCCTCCCAGAGAAAACCTCCATGAGACCTAGGAAACCTCCCAGTGGTCCATCCGGGGCCCTGAGTGGGACTCCCCAAACTCACCAAGTACCTCCAGTGAGATAGTCCAGTCCTCCTCTTTTCCAGAGTCCTTCAGCACCCTCAGGATGTAGGTGCTGCTGTCCTCTTTCTGGACCTTGTAGATGCATAGTGCATAGCTTTCATCAAGACTAGCTCTGTTCTTAAACTTAGAATTGAAGAAGTTAGTCCTGTTGGACTCCCATTCTACAATCTTCTGGTTGGCAGTGTAAAACCAGGTGACCCTGGAGAGAGCAGGCAAATCGGAGATGTGTAGGCTCACGTTGTTGCCGGAGACGGTAATCACCTGACGTTGTGAATGACCTGCCAATGAGAGTGAGAGCCATCTTGGAGAAGGGAGAATGGCCCAGCAGCGGAGGCCTGAGCTGGTGGGACAGGGGAGAGAGAAAGGGTTTCTTCTTAGAAGCAGTAAGTACAGTCTTCACCAGAGGCCTGGCCCTTGATCGGGAACTCAGTAAACGTTGGAGCTTGAGGCATGGGCATGAGGGTAGGGCACGGTGCTGCTTCCATGTCAATTAATAGAAGTAGTGACAACAGACAGCCCAGATCAGTGTTCTTCCACCTTGGCACTATTGACATTTTAGGCTAGATAATTCCCTGTTGTAGGAATTGTCCACGTGCATTGAAGGATGTTCAGCAGCATTCCTGGCCTCTGCCCACTAAGTATCAGTAGTACATCTCCAGACATGACAATCAAAATGTCTCCAGATATTGCCAAACGTCCCACCCCCATTCGGGCTGAGAACTACTGGCCCAAGTCATCCTTGGCAGACTCTCCAACATATGCCCAGGAAGATAGCACAACCCACAGTGAACCACTCCTTTGAGCACATCTTACGCATGCCTGTATCTTAGGAATCATGTTACACTGAAGTGATCTGTTTAATGTCTACTACCTTCTTCTGCCACCAGACTATAAACTTGAAATGACTCCTGGGAATCTAATTCATTTTCCATTATACTGTGATGGTTAAGAGCATGGGTTCTGGAATCAGACTGTCTCAGTTCAAATCCTGGCTCTACCACTTGCTAGCTATGTCAACTTGAGCATGTTACCTAATGGCTCTGTCTTTGTTTTGGTAACTATCTCTTAGAGTTTGTGACGGTTAAGTCTATGTGTCAATTTGACTGGGCTAAGCGATGCCCAGACAGCTGTAAAACATTATTTCTGGATGTGTCTATGAGGGTGTTTCTGGAAGAGATTCACATTTGAATTGGTAAACTGAGTAAAGATGATCACCCTTACCAATGTGGTGGGCACTATAATCCAATGAGGGCCCAAAAAAAACAAAAAATGCAGATGAAGAGCAAATTTGCTCTTTGCTTGAGCTGAGATATCTATCTTCTCCTATCCTTGGACATTCGTGCTCCTGGCTCTTGGACTTGGACAATGACTTACACCATTGGGCCCCCTGGTTCTTAGTCTTGCAGATTTGGACTGAAACTCCACCACTGTTTTCTCTGTGCCACCAGCTTGTAGATGGCAGATTGTGAGACTTCTCCATACAGAGAAATACATTGTATGGGTTATGCTTCAATAATAGCATGAAACAATTCCTCACAATAAACCTCTTTCTATACATTTATAGATAGTCTATTTGCCCTAGTTCTCTGAAGAACGCTAATACAGAGTTATATTAATAAAATGCTTAGAATATAACTTAATACAAATAGTCAATTAATACAAATAAAGTGCTTAGAATATTACTTGGAAGATTAGTAAGTATTCAATGTCATGTATTGTTTTATTATTATTATTACCGACATTATTTTTTGTATCCATACACCTAGTACTATGCCTAAGTTATTAAGATGTTTAACAACTGGTTGTTGAACTTATTTTATTAGACCAAAACAGTGGCAAAATAAGGACTAGACTAATGATATATTTTTTAGAAATGGATGTCTATATGAGAATATGAAAGATTGAAGAATATGAAAGAAAGAGCCTAAAATCCAAAAAATTGTAGCAGCTTCTGAATCAGCTTTCACTTAAATTTAATGGTCTAAAAATAAAGGATGTCAGTATGCACAAGGTATAGCACAAAACCATGTCACTGGTCTAGGACATGTAGTGATGAGAAAGAGATCCCAGCACCTCTACCAGGACAGAGAACCTCCCTAAAGCTTCCTTGGGGAGGGAGAAAGAAGGATGCATCCAATGAGAAAGAGTGAAGGATACAGAGCACACAGACTCCAGTTATGATCCAGGCCCAGTTGTACCTTGCACCCTTTCTCCTTGAGAGAATGGAATCTGCTTTACAAGGACAAAGAGATATGTTTGTCAAGGGTGTCCTCAACATACTCAAGTGAACTTCAGAATTTAGTGTGAGGGGCAGGGAGAAACTATGCAGACACACAGTCACTGATTTTGTGAGTTTCTCAAAGGCAAAGACAATGTCTTGCTCAATTTTGAATCCCTACAATACTCGGTTGACATTTAGTATTAAGTAGACAACGAATGAATGGATGACAGTGACAAAATGTATACATTAGTTCTCCCAGTCTTTTTCTTCTCATGACCTGCTAGTCAATATTTTTCATATTTTTACTTTCCACTCAGCTTCTCCCTCTCTCTTGCTTCTTAAGATCAGTTTGAACTGATGAGACAGTAAGGAAAAGAGTAGATAAGCAAACACCAAGACCACTCAAGCTGGTTTAGGAAATAGGGGTGCTAGCACATTGGGGCTCAAAAGAGTAAGACTGGGGCAGTCCAGATAGCCCAGTGGTTTAGCGCTGCCTTCAGCCCAGGGTGTGATCCTGGAGATCCGGGATCGAGTCCCATGTCAGGCTCCCTGCATGGAACCTGCTTCTCCCTCTGCCTGTGTCTCTGCCTCTCTCTCTCTCTCTCTCTCTCTCTGTGTGTGTGTGTGTGTGCATGTGTGTGTGTGTGCGTGTGTGTGTGTGTGTCTGTCATGAATAAATAAATACAATCTTTAAAAAAAAAAAGAGTAAGACTGTCCAGGCAGTAGATGGATGAGATGGTTTGAGAAGACTGAAGAGGACAAGAAAGTTGGGTGTAGGAAGTGTTGCTGTAGTTTACAAATTAGATTTCCTTTAACATCTTTTGAGAGACGATAAGTAGAAATTTGAGTTACTGTTTAATTACGTATGACCAATGAACTGTGTTTCTTCAATATGAAAATGTGCCCAAACCTGGCCAGCAGATCCCTGTTTTATGGCTGGATCTTGATAATAATAAATGAATGAAAGATGACTATTATGACAAAGAAAGCAGAGAGTCAGTAGAAAAGATACTCAGGAAATCTAAAAAACAAAAAAAAAAAAAAAAAAAAAACACAAAACAAAATCACCAAAACCCAAACCCAACAACATAAAAGTATGTTGAATATGGCATCGAAATTTTCAGATATCAAAAGTCAATGCAAAACAGCTAAAAGAAACCTTGAAATATAAATCCAGCAGCCTCAAATGGGCCAAGATCGTGCTTGAAAACAGAAAATGGAAGAGTGAATTTTATTTTGAAATATTTTCCAGGGTGGCCTGGAAAAGCAACATAAACCTGAATATAGAAGCAGTAGAAAGAACACTTGGTTGACTGTTTTAAAAGGGATAAAAGATATTCTAGTCTTCTGAAAGAATTCTATAATTCATTCACAAATTAAAGAGAAATATGGCTTAATTTTGCTAATATAGATTGCAAAGTTAATGCGGAAACGAGGTAATACAATTTGGGGTATCAAGATGGTGGTTTTGTCTGCTAATTGTCTACTAAATTCAGATAAATTGATATCTTTCTTATCTACAGTATATTTATGTATTATTTCCATTTTTCAAGTAAATTGACAAAATCTTGATTTGCCTTCCTAACAATTGCATACATTAGAAGGCAGGGGAAGTAAGTGTAAAGAAAGTTAATTCTAACAGGAAGAAGTATCTGGTTATGTGTCTGGATGCATAGAATAAACTATGCTTATGTGCTGTTTACAATAGAAAACGAAGCAGCTGAGTCTAGCCCTGTTTCTTGTCTGTAGAAAAGCAAAATTAGAGTGGGGCAGAACTAGATCAAGGAAAGTGATTGTTTCATACCAAAGAATCTACCCACGAAAGTGAAAGAGGTCCTAAAGGGGAGAGGTTGTCATCACTCTAGAATCAGGTCACATGGTTTCTAGTATAACTATTAAGGAAGGAAAGACGTTTTAAAGATACTAATATTAGTTTTTTTTTTAATATTAGTTTTAAAGATACGAATACGGAGTTACCAAGAGCTCGCTGATGAAATCAACTATCTAACCTTACAATCTTTTAAGTAAGTAATATTTAAAACTAAAGTATGGGATCCCTGGGTGGCGCAGCGGTTTGGGCCTGCCTTTGGCCCAGGGCCCGATCCTGGAGACCCGGGATCAAATCCCACGTCAGGCTTCCGGTGCGTGGAGCCTGCTTCTCCCTCTGCCTGTGTCTCTGCCTCTCTCTCTCTCTGTGACTATCATTATTATTATTTATTATCAATAAATAAAAAAATAAATAAAAAATAAAAATAAAAAAATGTAAAAAAAATAAAACTAAAGTATGATTGACATACATTATATTAGTTTCAAGTGTACGCCATAATAACACGACATTTGTATACGTTGTAAAATGATCACAAGAAGTCTAGTTTGATGACTTTCTGCAGTGTTATGCTTACATTCCCTTCTCACTATCTTTTGTGGATCTGTTAGAGATTTTTGCTTGTCATGAGGCTCACACATAACACGCTATATATAGAACAGTCTACTTTAAGTGGATAGGAAGTTCAGTTTGATTGCATTCTGAGATGCTGCATTTTTACTCCCTTTGCCATATATTATGTTTGTGATGTCACATTTTGCATCTTTTTATTTTGTGCATCCCATAACTAATTATTGCAGTTACAGTTATTTTTTACTACTTTTCTCTTTTAACCTTCATACTAACTTTCTAAGTGATTATTTTGCTTCCTTTACTATATGTATTTACCTTTACCAGTGACACTTTTGCGCTCAACCATTGAACCACCCAGGTGCTCCTATCTTTGCTTTTTAAAATTCTTTTATCTTTTTGCTGACCTGCTTATATTAGTGTCATTGACCTGTCTTCCAGCTCACCAATTATTTCTTCCACATCATCTAGTCTGCTATTGAACTCTTCTGGCACATTTTGCAGTTCAATTGTCACATTCCTCAGCTCTGTGACTTCTGTGTTTTGTACTTTCTTATATTTTCTCTTTGTTGAAGTTCTTACTTGTTCATCCATTCTTTTCCTGAATTCAGTGAGATCTTTATGACCATTCTTTGAACTCTTTATTAGGGATGCCTGGGTAGCTCAGGGGTTGAGTGTCTGCCTTTGGCTCAGGACATGATCCTGGGATTGAGTCCTGCATTAGGGTTCTCGTGGGGAGCCTGCTTCTCCTCTGTGTATGCCTCTGCCTCTATCTGTGTATCTCTCATGAATAAATAAATAAAATCTCTCTCTCTAAAAAAAAAAAGAACTCTTTATCAGATTACTTATCTCCATTTTACTAAGGTTCTTTTTTCTGGGATTTTGTCTTATTCATTCATTTAGAATATATTCTTGCTTTTCCTCATTTGGTTGACTCTCTTTGTTTATTTCTCTGTGTCAGGCAAAACAACTACCTCTCCCAATATTGAAGGGGTGGGCCTATGTAGGTGATGAATCTTATTATTTACCCCTGCCCTAGTTCTTGGTTGTCTCTTGCTCTCTCTCTAATTACTTCAGACCCACAGAGCCAAGAAACACAATCCACACCCCCCCAACCACCAGAAAGGATGTTCAAGGGGTATCCCTTGTGTTAGCTGAGTGTACCTGCTAGTTTGGAGGGACTATGGGAAGTGGGAAGGAGCAGGACAGTAGCCCACTGAGGAAGCAGCATGAAAGGGTAGAGCTGCATCAGCAGCACAACAAAGCAGGTGCTAGCAGGTTAGACTGAGTGCAAAAATGGTGCCCACCAGCACTAGCAGGCTAGAAATAGAATGTAAAAAATGACAGCCACCAGCACCTTCATTCCTGGATAGAGTCCCAACAGGCTTTTGTCCCTATAGCAGACCCTTTAAGATCATCAAATTATTCTCCTTCACATTTGACATAGGCTCTTTTCAAGCTGTTGGTTGCAAAATGAGTAAATCTGCTTGTGAGCCCTTGAAGAATGGAATCTCCATTCCCTACAGCCCTATGGTTCTCCTGGATATAAGCTCCATTGGTTTTCAAAGCTAGATATTTAGGGAAGGGCTTGTCTCTCCAAGGCAGGTTCCAAGAGTTAAGGTGCCTGATATAGAGCAAAAAGTCCTTGTTCCTCAGGGAGGAGTTCTATATTTGTGAGAACCCTTCCCCATGGTGGGTTGCCGTGTCAAAGGTGGGATTTGGGTGAGACTGCTTCTCTGCCTCTCCTAACCACCTTGATACAGCCTTTTTATCTTTTGTTGTAGAGTAGCTGTCCAGCTAATTCTCAGGTTCTTTTCAGACAGAATTGTTCTATATATAGCCATAGATTTGTGTCCATGGGAGAAGATGAGTTCAAGATATTCTTATGCCACCATCGTGAACTGCCTCCTACCTTAAGGAAGTAATTTGACAATAGATATCAGGACCCCAGATTCTGTCATGGATGGCAAGAAGAATAGAGTACTATTTCCTGAGATGGGAAGACTAATGATTTTACTTGGCCAGATTGTAATGGGTCAAGAATTCAATGGAAGGTGAGAGAGGAGAAAACAAAAGTAAGCTAGTCTAAGACATTTCAGTGTGAATGGGAAAGAAATTGGTAGGGCATTGTGTAGAGGGACATGAAAGGTAAAAAAGAGAGAGAGAGAGGTTTCTGGTTTTATCTTTTAGTTTTATTTAAGAATGAAAAAGACAGCTATGATAAGTCAAGGGAAGGTGCCAGTAGAGAAGGAGACATGGAAGAGAAAGAAAGTGATCAACGGCACTGGGCTGGAGGGAGCTCGGAGCAGAGTTAATGGCCCAGGTCTTGCCTGGAAGGGGAGATACGTCATGCTCTGAGAGAAAAGGGAGGGTGGAAAAGACACCTGGGGATATAGAGAAGTTTATAGTTTAGAGGTGGTAGGCAACAAATTGAGAGGCATTCTGCCTAATGATCTCTAGCCCCCATTTTTTCAGTGAAGTAGGAGGCAAATCCTTTGCTGAGATCCCAGCTTGACTGAAACAATGTTTCACAACTTCCTCACTCCTTCCCTTTTTCCTTTCCTCCACCTATCCATTCATACACACACACACACACACACACACACACACACACACATATGTACATCAATGTATTCATTTATTCACTCTTCTAATAGATGTAGAGTAAGCACTTACTATCAGCTAGGGTCTGTGGTAGGCATCATGCATAGAGTGAAAGAGATAGTGACACTTGGGTGGCTCAGTGGTTGGGCACCTGCCTTTGGCTCAGGTCATGATTCTGGGGTCCTGGGATCAAGTCCTGCATCAGGCTCCCTGTGGGGAGCCTGCTTCTCCCTCTGCCTATGTCTCTGCCTCTCTTTGTGTGTCTCTCATGAATAAATAAATAAAATCTTTAACAACAACAACAACAAAAAGAGTGAAAGAGATATATCTCCTTATCTTAGAGAGCTTCCATTCTAGTGGATACAGACAATCAGATGATTCCACTATTGGTAATAAGTGTTGGGATAAGGAAAATATGGAATACTAAGGGAGCATGTCACTTGAATTTAGGGGTCAGGAGTGGCTTCCATAGAAACTGTGAGTAGAAATTAGTATAAGTAGAAATTACCCAGGGAAAGATGAGGACTGGAAGTAATCAGTGTTCCAACTAGGGGAGAATAAAAGTATCAAGTGCTCAGAGACCACAGAAGCAAGATCCATTTAAGGAAAGAGAAGTATCTCAGGTGATTAGAGCATCAACCAGGGGAAAATAGGAAGTGACCACATTATCCAGCGCAAGCTTATGCTCACTGTCTGCTGTAACTCTTGCTCACCACGGTCACCGCTGAAGAGTTTTCAAAAGAAGATTAACAGATAACCATTTTAGAAAATGTATAGCCACAGCAGTATGGTAAATACTAGACAGAGAGAAGGATGGAGTAAAAAAAAAGAGCTTTTAAGCAGGAGAGGAAAGTATTGTGGTAAATGATGGGAGAAAATAATGTCTTGGTTTAGAATAGGTGGTTTGATCTGGCAGGAATGGTGGAATTAGATATATTTAAGAGACTTTTTGAAGGTATAATTAATAGAACTTACTCATTGAACATGACAGTCAAGGAAAAGAAAGGAAGTGAGGATGGCTTCCAGAATTCTGGCTTCAGTAATTGGACAAAGAGATGTCATGTACTGAGAAAGGAAACAGAGATAAACAGTAAATTACAATAATATTTTTTAAAGTCTGCATATTTTTTGACACTCATTCCATCAAGAGGTGGGTTCTATGTTCCCTCCCTTTGGGGCTGGCCTCCAGGAGCAGGATACAGCAGAAGTATGACTCGCAAAGCACGATTAGAAAAACCATGCGGTGTTTGCCCACTTCTCTCAGTATACTCACACCAGAAGTTTCAGCTGCTATGTAATAAGCCCAGACACATAGTTATTGGATATTGCTCAGCCTACGCACCAGCAACATGAGTGAAGAAGGCTCAGAGATCACCCCAAGCCCCACCATAATCTGGTTGCATGCACATGAGATATACCAAGGCGCTGAGCACAATCCACCCCCACATTTGTGCACAAAATAGGTGATTATTATCTAAATCTGCAGAGTTCTGGTGGGTTATTACACAGCAATAGACAACCAGAACAAAGATAATGAGTTAGATTTCGGACATATGTTTGAAAAATATGGAGATGTTTAAAAAGCTGCTAAAAATTCATGTCTTAAAAATAATAATAATAAAAAAATAAAAATTCATGTCTGGGGGTAAAGAGGGAGCATTGGGCTCTAAAGTTTACTTATGTCCTTCCCAGGCTCTTAGCTTCTCAGATTATGTGTATTACATTTGCAAAAACAATTCTACACTCTTTATTTGATTTGACCCAAATAATAACCCCTTGAAGAAATGGGAAGCATATTATTATAATACCCATTATAGAATTGAGAAAGCTGAGGCTCAGAAAGCATTTATGATTTATAGAAAATCCCATGGCCTAGAACTCAGAACAGAGGTCTTCTGTTTCCCAGTACATGCTGCTTCCACTGCACTCTGCCAAGTGCTGTGGGCAGACAGGGAAGATGCCCAGGGGTAGAGGGTACCTGAAATCAGAGAGCTGAGAAACAAGCCTGAAGAGGGATGAAAGAAGAGATTTAAAAATGCTTCTCATATTTTTCCACAAAAGTACCCCTTACCAGGGAGGAGAGAACTACTAGGTCCCCAGGAAGATCTAGACATAGAGCCCAAAAGAAAGTTCTTTGAAGTCATTCATTCATATATTTAACAATTATTTCTTGAACCCAGGCTATGTTCCAGGCACTCTGCTAAGTTTAGCACTGTACACGGTCTCTGTCCTCAATCCTCCCAAGGATACACACAATCAAGCAATGCACCAATCACAATCTGGAGGTCTAAGGGAAAAAGTCACATAAAAATGAAAGCCTAAAGGAGGGGCAGAAGGAGAGGGCCGTGCAGTGAATCCTGGGCAGAAGAAAAAATCTAGCCATAACAGAGAAAGCACCTCCTCTGAGGCAAATAGCAAAGTTAAATGTAAATGGATATGATTAATAGGGGGGAAGTCATAAATTGGGGATAAGATGACCATCTGTAGGCATAATCCATGCCTGAAGAGACTTAGACACCAGTCCTGATATATTCTGGTTCTCTTAGTAGCACTGTCTTTCCCAAGACTTGGATTAATATTTCCCATCGTGTCTCTAGATGTACACAGTCATCAACCAGATCCAAAGTACTATCACTCTGAGAGGCCTGCAGGTGTGATCAAGAGGCTATGACTGAGCATGACTCTCTCCTCTCCCTAAAAGTTACACTGAATCTTATGATGCTGTGTTAGTTCCCTGTACTTGTTCATTTTTACTCATTTTTTTCCATAGTAGTGAGCATTAAAGCCTCTGACATGAAAAAGACCATAAGTATTTCTTATGGTGAGAAAGGCAATAGCTTAACTCCCACTTCTCAGCTGACCTGAAAAGAAAGGAAGTGGAAGGTGAACAGTTGTACACGAGGGAGACCGGAACAGCCATGGCGGAGGAATGATCCTTAACTCTTAACAACTAGATGCTGCGGCCTCCTTTGATATGAGGCACCCCAAGCCTCTACTTAGACCCAGACTACAAAGCATGGAATTAAATCTAAGGAGCCTGCTCCCCCATCTCCCTGAGGTCCTGTTTTTGTCACAACCCCTTGGGAAAAGAGAGGCTGATTCTCTTAGGGCCCAGGAAGGTTGCCCAGCTCACCACAGCCCTGCTACCAGCATAGAAGTATCTGCTGCCTGGAGACCACACTCCACTTTCAGGACTGAGCCCCACCCTATATCCTCTTTCCCATCTCACCCGTGCCTTCAGTGCACAATTGCAGGCACACGACTTGCGTAAAGTACCTTGAATGCTGGTTGCCAGGAACAAGTGAAGTAGAAGTAGACGTTCCAGAGCCAGACAGCACTCCCACCTTTGAGAGTTCATGTTACTTCCCAGGAATGCTGGAGACATGCCAGAACCAGTCTAGAAAGGTTTCAAGACCAGAGCCCCTGAAATCATGGCCCAAAGTTAAAGAACAGCACTAGTTGAACTCTCCACCACTCCGCAACTCATGGGTGGAGTCTGAGACCAAAAACAGGAAGCCTCCATATCTGAGAGCACAAAAAAGAAGTGAAGTGAAATGAACTATTTTGGTTGAATGTGCAGTTGGTTCTGTTTTCTGAGCAGAGGATCTATAGCTTCTGTTGGATTCTCAGAGATGTCAGTGCTCTGAAAAGATTAATGTCCAAAAAAAAAAAAAGAAGAAGAAGAAGAAGAACAGAAAAGATTAAAGTCCTCTGATAGAGAATATCTGCCTTTGGTTTCCCAGACAAGAGTCACCCTGATTAATCCAGAAGTTAAAATTAGTAGGAACCCACCAAGCCTGCAGGGGATTTCTGATCTCAGTCACCTCTTAAGTTGTAAGAGAGAGGAATAGGTCATATATAAAAGTCATTCAGAGCACAAAGCCAAAAAATCAGATTTCCCACATCCTAAGCTCCACCCTTTATGATAAAGTCACTGCTTACACCTTTACACTGGCCCATCTACTGAACATTAGTAGAAAAAAATAAGATTACTTGGCCCCAAAAAAATGGATTTCCCAGACTTATAGTCTTTGAAATTTCAGGTCCATCCCTCTTGAATCTAAATGGATTATTTGCCCATCTAAGGCACTTTGGGGACCCATAAGGCAAGCCACAGTCCCTAATACACCATATTTGTAACTATTTTTGAATTGGAGATATTTCTGATTTAACATAGAGGAACCCAGTAAAAACACTGCTCTCCTCAATCTGGGACCTCCTGTGATGGAAGTAGTTACCCTTCCCCAAAGGATCACCATTGGGAAACTGAGTCAGCTCAATGCCTTAAATTGCACATGACACCTCATTCACTTGAACACATTGGAGCCCTGGGAGGTGAGCAGGACAGGCATTATTGCCTGCATTTTGTAGCTGAGTCTCAGAATCAGACCGAAGTTTACTCCAACCCACCCCAGCCTTCAGTGTTTCCCCTAATGTGGGCTACAGCAAATCTTTGGACTGGAAGAGGAGCTAAGACAGGAGTAGAATGAGCTAAGTTGAAGTGGGGTTAGCTAGACAAGATTTTAAAGCAAATTATAAACAGGATACTGAGGAGAAGAAGGAACAGACAAAGTCACAAGAGCAGAGTAAGAAAAAAGGAAGGAAGTGAAGTAAACTGTGGGTGGGCTTTGCTCATACCCTGACTCCTCCTGGGAGTTTTCAAAAGGGATCCACCCAGTGAAGCGTCTGAGGCTAGCCTGCAGGGGCTAACAGCACCTATTTCCAACCAGAATACGGGCACTACTTTTGCTGGCTGCCTTCTCGTTGGCTCCAGTAAGGGGCAGCACAGCACAGCAGGTGCAGCAGGTGTCTGAGTAGGCTCCTGCTCGGCCACATCCCAGGGAGACTACAAGAGCAGGGCACCTGGGGGCAGGCCTAACATTTAAGATGTGAGCAGAGGAAAAGGACCCTCAAGAGGAAAATGAGAAGGATCCATCATCAGACAGAAGGGAGTCTAGGAGGAAGTCATGTCTCAAAAAATTGGATCCAGATTAGCAGAAAATGTATCCATCGAGTTTTTTTCTTTTTTCTTTCCTGTTTTTGTTTTTATTTGCATTTATTGTATGCAGAATTTACTCCCAGGCCATACGTTTTTGTTTCTTCGGTTTCTTCTGGGATATCCTTTTCCTCTGTGCAACTCCCTCTTCTGGTTTAGGAACAACCTGCTCTTTGTCAGTGTCGTCTCAATGTGACAGGAGAGCTCATGTAGGGTTAATCCAACCATGAGCCCTGTAAATTCTACTCCACATCCTGGGAGTTTTGTTCACCTGGATGTGCTCAATGACCAGAGAATCTACATCTAAACCCTTAAATTCAGCATTATTTTCTGCATTTTTAAGCATGCACAGTAAAAATTCAGCACTCTTTTTGGGCCACTGACCCTGTGTCCAGCCCCACTGTTTGGCCTGGGCACACCTACCAACTCCACCATCGTAGCAACAGAGTGGCACGCATAGCTTCTGCGAAGTGACATCCTTCATATACTTGGTGGCTTTTCAGATATGCATACCCTTGATGGCCTGGGCAGTTTCATGTGTGTTCTTAAACTGAACTTGAAGATTTGAACCACTTGATTTGTGTGATTTTATAGGGTTTTCTGGGTCAAGTGAATAACAAATATTTTCAGAGATCACCTCAGGCTGCTTATAGGAAGAGTTATCCATTGCATTTAATAATTGTGGGTCACTAGTAACCTTACTCTTCTTTTTTTTTTAAGGTTTATTTTTTTTATTTATTTGAGAGAGATAGAGTGAGCACACAGAAAGAGAGGGAGAAGCAGACTCCCCGCTGAGCAGGAAGCCCAATGCAGTGCTCAATCCCAGGACACCATGACCATGACCCTAGCCAGAGGCAGATGCTTAACCAATGAACCACCCAGGCTCCCCTTTACTGACCTTAAACTTGCTGAGAGCCACTTTAGTGGCAGCAGAGGCCAGAGTCTCCTATCCCCTTCTCCTTTCTCCTCTTTACATATATCTATTATGTATTTCTTGAGCTCTACATCATTTCTCAGGATGTAGAAATGAAAGTTACACTCTTACCTGCTCTTACACAGGCCACAGTCTTGTGTTAAAATGTGGTTGCGAAAGGGAGAATTATGGGGCCACATAGAAGGACCACCCAACACAAACTGTATGGCCAAGGGAGTCTGCTGGGTGACAGTGAATAGGTATGACTCCTTGGAAGAGTAAGGGAAGCATGTTACACAAGGAAGATGAACATCGTAACATCTGAGAAGCCAGAGAACTTGGCTAGTCCAGGAAACAGGATATTTTGTATGGCTGAAATAAAAGGAAAGGAAAAGAAACCAGGTCCAGTACCAAAACTTTGGTGTGTAAACGTTAGGAGTTTGGATTTCAGCCCGACCCTTTTAATGGGAGGTGAGTAAAGGATTTTGAGCAGATGGGTGATATGCTTTATTCCACAGGTTAGGGAGAAAGCTGATGAAGAGGAGGATGAGGCTGGAAGCAAGGAGATATTACAAGAATCCAACCACACAATAATGAAGATCTTAGCAGCAGCCGTGGTGGAGAGGTGATGAAAATACATCAGAATCAGCAGAACTCGATACCTGGTTTTGTATGGAGGAGATGGGAACAAGAAAAGGAAAAGACTCCTTGCTGTCTTGGGTGGCCAAATCAATGGGTTGGGCGGCGGGGGGCGGGGGGGTGCGGGTGGCGGGCACGAGGGATAAACTCAGTTTGGAATATGTTCAGATTAAGATGTCTGAAACAGACTTGAATATGTGGATCTGGGGCTCAAGAGAGAGACTTGAGCTACATATCAGAAATTGTGGTTGAAGTCATACCATGTACAGGAAGGATCTCTCTTGGGAAGAATATGTAAAGCTAAAAAGGGCTTGAGGAGGAAATCCCCCATGTCTTAGGCCACCCAGGCTACCAAAAAATACCAAAGACTGAGAGGCCTTCCTCTCACATGTTAGAGGCTGGGAAGTCCAAGATCAAGGCACCAGCAGATTGAGAAACTGGTGGTAGTTCATAGATGGCCTTCTTCTCACTGTGTCTCTGGTGGAAGGAAGAAGAGAGCTCTGTGGGGCCTCTTGAAAAAGATACTAATCCCATTCATGATACTCTCATGACCCAGTCATCTTCCAAAAGCCCCAGCTCGAAATACCATCACATTAGGGATTAGGTTTCAACATGTGAATTTGGCAGGAGTGGGGACGGACAGAACGACAGGAGACACAAACCTTCATTCAATAGCACCCTGGTAATACCAACATTTAAGGAATAGTAAAGGAAGAGGCACTTATAAAGATTTGCCAGAAAACTGGGAAGAAAATCAGAGCACTGAAAAGGACCTTAATAGGAAATGAGAAAATTCAAAGAATTGAGATATTCACAACATCAAATGCTGCAGAAATGAAATGGAATACAGTTACAGAGACTTGTCTATTACAAAGTATACAAATGGGCAAATTACAGAAGGAGAATAAGAAAATGCTCAATACACATGAAAAATGTACATTCATTCTAGGAATCAGGGAAATGGAAATTAAGCAAATAATGATAATATTGCCTATTAAGTTAAAAAACATAATTTGTTAGATTCCAGTGATGAAAAAATTAGAGGAAACCAGACACATACGCTGTTTATGGGAATATAGATTGTGCAGTCTTTTAGGGGGGAAATTGGTATTTCCTGTCAAAATTTTAACTATATAATACCCTTCATACTTTGTTCTACTTGTAATAATCTATATACAGACACACTGGCACAACTGCACAAGGATAAATGAAACATAAAACGAGGGATGCCTGGGTGGCTCAGCGGTTTAGCGCCTGCCTTCGGCCCAGGGCATGATCCTGGAGACCTGGGATCGAGTCCCGCATCGGGCTCCCTGCATGGAGCCTGCTTCTCCCTCTGCCTGTGTCTCTGCCTCTGTCTCTCCTGTGTCTCATGAATAAATAGATAAAATCTTTTTTTTTTTTTAGATAAAATCTTTTTTAAAAAAATAATAAAATGATGTTCATTATGACATAATTTATAATGAAAGAAGTTGGAAATAACTTACAAATACCAACTAATAGGAAGCTGGATGAAAAATTATGGTATAAATACATTCAGGAGAAAATATGGAGCCATAATATAGAATGAGACAGAACTGAATGTATCAATCTAGAAGGATTATCTATGATATATTATTGAAGAAAAAAGCCTATGAAAGACTCCTATTTTTGCTAAAATCTGTGCATGTGGAGAGAGTTATGTATAATATAGTTTATATAAATACCAAAAAATTGGAAATAATTTACATAAAACTGGAAAGTAGGGTGGGTCCAACTCTAGTTGGGGATGGGGAGGGAAATTTGAATAAAGCCTTTACCCCTTATTATGTTTTTTTTATGATAAACATTCTTATTCTGAGTTCCTATTCTTATCTGTTACTACATATTCCAAAGGAATAAAGTCTCCATTGGATTTAATAAATCATCAGTTTCAAATGAACCATGGGAGAAAATCTGAGTTTGCATTGAGTAGAAAAATAAATGAATAGTGAAGAAGTGAGTACATGAAATCTAAACATTTTTTATTCTAATTTTTAAAATTTTCTTCTAGATTTTTATGTGTTTTTTCAAAGTTTTGTTTAACGTCTTGTTCATTAACTTTTAGTGAAATATTGGCTTCAGGAGTAGAATTTAGTGATTCATTACTTACATACAATACCCAGTGCTCATCCTAACAGGTGCCCTCTTTATTTTTATTCTTTTACTTAAAAAATAAAATAACTATTTATTTATTTATTCATGAGAGACACAGAGAGAGGCAGAGACACAGGCAGAGGGAGAAGTAGGCTCCCTGCAGCAGCCCGATGTTGGACTCGATCCTGGAACTCCAGAATCACCGCCCTGAGTCGAAGGCAGGGGCTCAACCTCTGAGCCACACAGGCATCGCACAGGTGCCCCCTTTAATCCCCATTACCCATATATCTAGCCCACCTACACCCACCTTCCTCTATCCTCACTCCACACTGATTCCCCTACAAACACCCCTACCACACCCAAGAGCAGGGTTCATGGTGAGAAAACCAAGATAGACCACAGAGAAGGGCTAGAGTGGGTCTGCTAAACCTCTTTCTGCAGAGCCAGAAATCAAGCCAGAAAGGTTTGAGAGAAGATCTCCAAAGGGGAAGCCAATGCTGAAATCATGGAAATACCTGCAAAGGAGCTGCCAAACAGACCAGGCACAGGAGGCTGAAGGGCTGAAGAGCTTATATGAGGTATGTGTGGTTTTGATATGTAGAGACTTCTGTGACTGTACTGTTCAAAATTCTGGTTTTCGTTGACTTTCATAAAAAGACAGGCTTTTTTTTTTTAAAGATTGTATTTATTTATTAATGAGAGACACACAGAGAGAGGCAGAGACACAGGCAGAGGGAGAAGCAGGCTCCCTGCAGGAAGGCGTGCATGGGACTTGATCTCAGGACCCCAGGATCATGACCTGAGCCAAAGGCAGACGCTTGATGGCTGAACCACCCAGGTGCCCCCAAACAGTTTTATCTCAAGTTCTTTTGAAGTTTTGTTGTTAACATGCTTCATTATTTTGGGGTTGAGGAGAGGTGAAAATGTCACTAGCAGAAGGTCTAAGAAGCAGATCCGAATGGGGGAAAACAGTTTTCCCTTCTAGTTCCCTAGCTGAAAGGCCTCTTGGTTCCCAAGAAGAGAGATTCCCTAATATTGACACACATCAGCCACTTGGCACAAACACGTTGTTATGTAGGGAAACTAATTTTTGTAATGTTCTCTTCTCCCTTAAACCCAAAGCTTCCCTCCCAAATCAAAGATATTAGCCTCCCAAATGAGGCAATCTAGATCTTCCAGTGACAATATCAAAAGGACATCACTTAAGCTGTGATTCTGTTTTTAGACTGTGGAAACTGAGAAATCTGGAGCTTTTGTTGTAGACTGAGCCAAGGTGCTTGGAATTTTCAGCCATGTCATCTCCCATTCTCCAGGGGTGGGAGCAGAATGGAAATTTAGTTAATAACTGATTATGCCTACATGATAAAACCTCCATAAGAATCCCAATAGTTTACTCAGCAATTAGAAACGACAAATACCCACCATTTGCTTCAATGTGGATGGAACTGGAGGGTATTATGCTGAGTGAAGTAAGTCAATCGGAGGACAAACAGTGTATGTTCTCATTCATTTGGGGAATATAAATAATAGTGAAAGGGAATAGAAGGGAAGGGAGAAGAAATGTGTGGGAAATATCAGAAAGGGAGACAGAACATAAAGACTCCTAACTGAGAAACGAAGTAGGGGTGGTGGAAGGGGAGGAGGGCGGGGGGTGGGGTGAATGGGTGACGGGCACTGAGGGGGGCACTTGACGGGATGAGCACTGGGTGTTATTCTGTATGTTGGTAAATTGAACACCAATAAAAAATAAATTTATTAAAAAAAAAAGAATCCCAATAGTATGGGGTTTCAGGAGCTTCTAGGTTGGTGATACACCTTAACTCTAAGGGGTGAGCACGACCCTCCCAGACCTTGCCTAATATATCTCTTCATCTGGCTACTCATCAGTATCCTTTATCATATCATTTATTATACAATCAACTAATAAACGTGTTTCCCTGAATTCTGGGAGTCTTTCTAGCAAATAATTGAATTCATGGGGAAAGGTCATTGGGATCTCCAATTTGTAGACAAGCTGGATAGAAGCTATGGGTAACCTAAGGAAGTAGGAGAACTCAGAGTTGGCATCAGAAGTAGAGAGCATTCTCAGAGATCTGAGCCTTTGAACCTGTGGGGCCTGCACTACATCCAATTAGTGTCAGAGTGGAATTTAATTGTAGGACACCAAGCAGATACCACAGAGAACTGGTTGGAATGGGGGAAACTCCCACATAGCTGCTATCAGAAGAGTTGAGTGTGGTGACACTGTGAATGTAAACGGAAGACATGGGGGGAGGAGTGGGTTCTTCCCACCCATGGCCCATTTATCTTTTCCTTCTGTGTGGTGTAGGTGCAATTTGTTTCCTAATTTCTCACCAAAACATCTTGGCCATCTTTCTCTTCTTGGCTTACTCTTTACCTTCTTTCTCTTCTGACTAGATAAGGCATCCCATCTTTTCTGGCAATCTGATCACCATTTGTGTGTTTACATACATCTATGGTAATTTATGGTCACTTTTTATTGTAACTGAAAGTCACTTTCTATTGTAACCGAAAGAACAAATATAGTTTTATGTCTCATCCTGCCTGATGTACACACTTGGAACATAGCAAAATAGCAAAAGCCCAAATGACATTTGGAAAATAATCAGCCCATGGATGTGACCAGTTGTGATAATATATTTTCCCCTGGGATGGATGGTAGACTGCAACTATCTGGGAATTGGCTCTATCAGAGTATTCTTTGAGTACATTTCCTCAAACCTGACAAACCTAAAAATCGTTCAGAAACAATTTGTTCACAAGTCCCCACCCATTGCGTGTCCTCAAGTTTAAAATGGGACAATATGTTAGTGTTGAGTATGTGCATGCTTGTCTAACATACCTAACGGCTTTATGAGAACAAGAAAGTAGATTATACAGTCTGACAAGGTTATAACATTCTACAAGACAATGTGTTCTGAATGCCAAACAGTCAAACTGCAAGAGAATATCATTAGTTATTCTAAAAAGGCAGAAGATAAGGAAGACTATGGAAAAATTACAGGATATGACAGTTTGGGGGTTGGGGGAAGGACTACCATCTAACTAGCTCATGAGACAGACTTTAGACAAGAGGTTTGACACATATTATCTCATTTATTCCGTGAAGGGACTCTGGGAGACAGGCATTGTTGTCCTTGTATTTCAGAGGTCTGACTGTGGGAATCACCACCATTTACCTGCAGGACATATTGCTCCCTCACAGGAGAATGAGTCTCAAGACAGCGCTCACTCCACTCTCACTCTTGTGTGATCTACACGGCTTTATCTCTCTTTCTCTCTCTCTTTTTTTTTAAAAATATTTTATTTATTTATTCATGAGAGACACAGAGAGAGAGGCAGAGACACAGGCAGAGGGAGAAGCAGGCTCCTCTCAGGGAGCCCTACGTGGGACTCGATCCCGGAACTCTAGGATCACACCCTGAGCCAAACAAAGGTAGACGCTCAGCCGCTGAGCCACCCAGGCGTCCCTACACGGCTTTATCTCTCTAAGAAGCAAGCCAGTCCAAGGATGTTTTCCTCCCAAGTGTGGGAGGTAATATCTAAACCCTTGGAATATCAAGCCTGATAGAAGTGTCTGTGTTTATCTGGATGCCTTGCACCAATCAGACAGTGACAATGTGATTCAGAGTGGGGGCTTTGGGTCATATATCTAAGCTTAACTTCCTGAAAGGCTGAAAATTGAGATCAGCTATATGGGTGCCCATATGATGAAGCCCCAATTCTGACTCTGGACACCAAGTTTTGAGTAAGCCTCCCTGACTGACAATACTGCACATTGCCAGGATGAGTTAATGCTGTCTATGACTCAATGGGCAGAGGACAACTTAAGCTCTGCATTTGAAACCACTTGAACTCTGCCCTATGCATCTCTTCCTTTGACTTATTTTAATTTGCATCTTCTCCCTGTAATAAAACCATAACCATGAGTATAATGGCTTTTAGTAAATTCTATGACTCCTTCTAGTGAATTATCAAAATTGAATGTGGTTCTCCCCCTGCTTCTCGCTCTGCTTGTGTTCTCTCTTTCTCTCTTTCTCTCTCTCTCTGTCTCAAAAATAAACAAAATCTTTTTTTTTTTAATTTGAATGTGGTTTTGGGAAGCCCCTGAACTTGCAATTAGAAACTTGTAAGAAATGAGGGAGTTCCTAGGGACTGGCCCTAACTTCACAGTTGGCCAACATTCACAGTTCCTTTCTGGAGATCGAAGGAGTGCTGATAGAAGTACCAACATCTTCTCCCCTTTGGGACCTTCCAGAATTGCAGGGATGCTCAATCATCAGAGGTGGGGGACTTATAACAAAGGAGTTAAAACAGTGGCTCTCTACTTCTCTGTGAATGTACTAGAAGGAATTAAATTGCATTCACAGCTATCAGATTATTCTCTCACTTACCCTCTACTGCTCCCATTATTTGAGTTAGAAGTGTTTAAAACTCTGACCATGATGTTTTAGTCTCAGGAAGTAAATTTCTTTCATGTTTCAGTAAATATGTCATTTTCCTCTAAGATAAACAAAAGTGGCAAACCACCTAGACCAAAAAAAAAAAAAAAAAAAAAACTCAAATAAATAAAACCAATGAAAAAGGAGACACTAAACTGACACCACAGAAATACAAAGAAAGCATCATAAAAGTCTATAATGAATAATTACATGTCAACAAACTGGATAACTTAGGAGAAGGAGAAATGGATATATTCCTAGAAACAAGCAGCCTATGAAGACCGAATCACGAAGAGAGAGAAAATTTGAACAGACCCATAATGAGAAAGGAGATTGAATCAATAATCAAAAACCTCTCAACAAAGAAAAGACCAGGAACAGGTAGTTTCACTGGTGAATTTTACCAAACATTTAAAGAATTAATGCCGATCATTATCAAAGTCTTCCAAAGCATTGAAGACAATGGAATATTCCTAAACTTGTTTTATGAAGCTCAAACTTTAAGTTTCTCGATATTACATTTTAATATCATGCTTAATTATTTTACAAAGTAAAAAATTTAAATGATAATTGAGCATAAGATGACATCTTAAGAAAAGTGCCTGCTATGGTTGCTATTTGGCCATTTTGCATAATATACTCTAATTATAGGTGTTTTTAAAAAGAAATAACTATTGAAAGAGATATTTCTAAGATTAGATGAATTATAACAGTGCTGTCATGGATTAAAGCAACAACCGTTTCTCACTTTGAGATGACACAGATTTCCCCCTGGAAATATATGAGCATTATTTTCTTTACAAATTTTCTTTCACCCCCCCAGAGTTGTGAATCTTCCCCCACATTCTGCTCTGCCACAATACCACTCTCATAGAAAAAGGAGTCCTGAGTCCCTAAAAAATCCTATCTCTTTTCTACTTCCAAGTAGAAAAAATGAATGATGGGTATCATTCATAACTATTCAATTTTTATTACTTAAAGCAATCATTCATTCATTCAATATATGTGTTGAGGATCTGCTATGTACCAGACACCGTTCTAGTTGCTGAGAATAAAGTAGTGAACAAAACAAAGTCTTTCTTTTTTCTTTTTTTTTTTTTTTTTTTTTTAGATTTTATATATTTACTTGACACAGGGAGAAAGAGATAGCACAAGTAGAGGGAGCAGGAGGGGCAGAGGGAGAAGCAGGACCTCACCCTCCAGCAGGGGGCCTGATGCAGGGCTCAATCCCAGGACTCTGGGATCATGACCCAAGCCAAAGGCAGATAGATGCTTAACCAACTAAGCCACCCAGGTGCCCCAAAGTCTTTCTTCTTATGTTTCTTGGATTTCAGTGTGGTAGATGCTATGGAAAACAATAAAAATAATAATAATAATAATAATAATAATAAGTAAGTGAATAAAAAGCAAAAGATCAGGGAGTGACATTCAACTGAGGGGACAAGAGAGCCCCCTCTAATAAGTAACATTGAGTAAATCTTAAGGAAGAGATAGCCATGTGGAGATCTGAGGGAAGAGCTTTCCTGTAGTGCAAAGGACTTAAGGTATGCTTGGGGTATTCAAGAACAGTGAGGTGACTGGTGTGACAGGTGTGGAACACAACGGTGGGAAAGAGCTAGGAGATCACATCAGAAAGGTAGCTAAGAGTGATCCTGTAGTGTTGGAGGCCCTGGAAAGTACTTTGCATTTCATCCTAAGTGATGAGAAACAACTGGCAAGCTGAGGAATAACATGATTTAGTTTATGTGTTAAAAGTATCTCTCTAGGGCACCTGGGTGGCTCAGTGGTTGAGCATTTGCCTTCAGCCTGGGTCATGATTCCCGGGTCCTGGGATCAAGTCCTGCTTTGGGCTCCCCATGCTTCTCCCTCTGCCTGTGTCTCCACCTGTCTCTGTGGGTCTCTCATGAATAAATAAATAAAATCTTTGGAAAAAAAAAAAAGAAGTATCCCTCTAGGGATGCCTGGGTGGCTCAGTCGTTGAGCATCTGCCTTTGGCTCAGATCATGATCCCAGAGTGCCAGGATCCAGTCCTGCTTCCCCATAGAGAGCCTGCTTCTCCCTCTGCCTCTCTCTCTCCCTCTCTCTCTCTCTCTCATGAATAAATAAATAAAATCTTTTTTTTTAAGTATCTCTCTAGTGGCCTGTGAAGAATACGTTATAGGGGACTTAGATAGAAGCAAGGATATTAGTCAAATAGCCATTGCAATAGTGCTGGCAAGAGATGATAGTGGTGAAGATTGATAAGGGTAATAGGAAAGGGGTCAGGTTCTGAGCATATTCCAAGGTAGAGACAATAGAATATGCTGATACATGAGATATGAAATATAATAGGATATTAGAGATATGAGAAAGTAAATCAAGGATAATTATAATTTTCTGGCATGAAAACCTTAATGACTAGAGCTACAATTTACTGAAATAAAGAAGACAAGTGGAGGAGGAGGTAAAAGGTAGGGAAGCAGGAGTTTGATTTGGCACATGTGGAGTTTTGGATGCCTGTAATACATTCAAATGGAGATGCTGTGTAGGTGGCTGGATATACAAGCCTCGAATTTAGGAAAGAGATCAGAGCTGAAAACAAAATTCAGTATTTCAAATCAAGAGACTGAATGAGGCTGACTAAGGAATTGGGATAAAGAAATGAGTAAGTCTAAGGACTAAACCCAGAGACTTTTCAATATTTATAGATAGAGGAAATTTGCATCATTAAGCAAAGGAAAATGAGAAGCCTTGGGGAAGAAAGAACCAAGAGAGAATGGAGACTCATGGGCCAAAACATCCTTAAAAAGACAAAATAATTCTGAAATGATCCTGATGTTTTATGTTACAAAGACAATTACTTTGTTTCGGCATAGGCTTTCAGTTTCAGTTTCTCTCTTCGACATGTGTCTTGATGGGATGCCCCAGGACTTTTCTCTGATGTCATTTGTCCAATTTAGCCCCTTCCCATATCAAAATAGTTTATAACTCTATCTTCCCAGAATCCTTCGCTTGGGTTTTTAGGAAAGGAAAGCCTGACGGGAATCACTAAAGTCAAACTAAATGAGAATGAAGCATCTGCTTCAAAGCAATGGCTGTGGAGGTTTCTATAAAACACCTCTTCTCCAACCTCATTCTGTTTGCCAAGAATGTCAGCAATCAAAATCACATTTCAAACCTCCTGTTTCTACCATTGCCACGTTTATAGTAGTATGGTTTACAGATGGCTGATACCTTATAGTGGAAAAAATCAGTGGTTTGAAGTCACAATATTTATGTTCTATACTGACTGCTGATAAAACATTGGGAAAAATACCTCTCCATCTCTTAATCAAACTAGGTCAATATTAGTAAACAGGTGTCAACCTGTAAGCCAAGTTAGAGAAAAATGGTTGTCCACTAGAGTCCTTGTTTACTCTCTTATTAGTTCTCATAATTTGCAGATTCTCTTGAATTTCCATCTCAGCAGATATGATCAGAAAATAATGATAATTTGTCTCTCTTTTTCTAATCCATATACATTTTATTTTTCTTGTCTCGTTTTTTTTTAAGATTTTTTTTTATTTATTCATGAGAGACATAGAGAGAGAGGCAGAGGCACAGGCAGAGGGAGGAGCAGGCTCCCCACAGGAAGCCTGATGTGGGACTCGATCCCAGGACCCTGGGATCACGACATGAGCCGAAAGCAGATGCTCAACCGCCAAGTCATCCAGGTGTCCCTCTTGTCTCATTGCTTTGACCAAGACACTACCCAGACCATACTCCTCATTCCAGAAAAGATGAAGTAGGCACATTTCTCTTTATTTTCCCTATAAAGTACAGATAAAAATACTGGACATTATATATAAAACACAACCACAAGATAATTCTAAAAGCTGAAAATAAAATAGGCCAACTGGAGACATCTAGATCCAAGGAATGACATAGTAGCAGTTAGTTCCTTGGATTTCCTTTCTGTCACCTCTATATCCTGGGCTGTGATGAGACAATAATCCAAAAATGCCAATCCCGAGAAAAAAATCTACTCTCTCCTGGTAAAGAACTGGAAAATACGCAGCCTAGCAAGACAGAAGCATTTAGACAATAACCATCCTCTTCCAGGCAAATAACATCAGAAAAATGTAGGATCCCTTTCTATCAACAAAGGCCAAGTGGAAATCTAGACTTCCACTCTCCCTTGTAAGGAGGAATCCCACCCTCCCCACTGGAGTGACAGTGGAAGAGGCTGAGTGGGAAGACTGAATGTCCACCTCTACCCTGAAATAATGAGGTACTTTTCTTTCGTGAGGTGGTGTTGAAGAAGGTCTAGTGGATTTTCATAAGCACTCAATGGCAATAATTCATCCTCCTCCACCACTACAGTGTCAAAAATCAATCATCATACCAAGAACCATAAAAATATCAACATGAATGAAAAAAAAAATCAAAATTAATATGATAGATGTCAGAATTACCTGACAGGATTTTTAAAGCAGCCATCATGAAAATGCTTCAACAAGTAACTGTGGTGACACCTAGGTGACTCAGTGGTTGAGCATCTGCCTCTGGCTCAGGGTGTGACCATGGGGTCCTAGGATTGAGTCCTGCATGAGCTCCCCACAGGGAGCCTGCTTCTCCTTATGCCCTGTGTCTCTGCCTCTCTCTCTGTGTCTCTCACGAATAAATAAATAAAATCTCAAAAAAATATATAGTAATAATATCAAATG
The DNA here is from genome assembly GCF_018345385.1 of Vulpes lagopus. Taxonomy (NCBI): domain Eukaryota; kingdom Metazoa; phylum Chordata; class Mammalia; order Carnivora; family Canidae; genus Vulpes; species Vulpes lagopus. The sequence continues at coordinate 27,643,251 of NC_054834.1, forward strand.
CTGTTGGGGATATAGAAGAATTGAATCTGTCACAAAGTACTAGTGGAAATGTAAAATGTTACAACTCTAGAAGATAGTTTGGCAGTTTCTTAAGAAATTAGACATATATTTACCATATGACTCAGCAATCATTTCCTGGGCATTTATCCCAGAGAAATTTTTTGCTTTTTGTATTTTGAAGATTTGTGATTACTAGTGATACACATTTATCATTGTTATATCTTCCTAATAAATTGATCCTTTATCAATATACTATGCCCCTCTTTATCACTTTGTCCTAAAGTCTACTTTATCTGATATCAATAAAGCTAGTCCAGCTTTCTTAAGCCTAGCGGCCAAATGTTATACATCCATCCATTTACTTTCCAACCCAACTGTGTCTTTATTTATAAGCTCACTTCTTGTAGACAACAAATAATTTCATTTTGTTTTCTTATTCATTTAAAAAATCTTTGCTTTTTAATTGGAATATTTAGTCTATTTATACTTAGTGTAATTACTGATATAATTGAATTTAGGTATACCATTTTACTGTTTTTGCTTACTCTCTTTTTGGTGTCACCATTTGTCCTTTCTTTTCTTCTTAAAAGTTATTATTAGAAATTTTTTTAGAATTCATTTAGTGCCTCTATTGACCTTTTAGCTATTCCTACTGACATCATTTTCCTAGTGATTTCTCTTTATTTCCCATTTGGATATCTTTTTTTATGAAATACCTATTTCAGTTTCTTGTTCTTTGTGTTGTCTGCCTAATTCTTATTGATGGTAAGTCGTCTTTTTTTAAAAGGTTTTATTTATTTATTCATGAAAGACCCAGAGAGAGGCAGAGACACAGCCAGAGGGAGAAGCAAGCTTCCCATGGGAAGCCTGGTGTGGGGCTCAATCCTAGGACCCTGGGATCATGACCTGAGACAAAGGTAGATGCTCAACTACTGAGCCACACAGGTGCTCCAATAGTAAGACTTCTTTATGCATTATGAATATAAGACTCTTGTGGAATAAATGTATTATAAATATCATTCCCCTCTATATGGCTTAACTTTTTGTCTCTCATATTTAGTTAAAATAAGTTTTTAATTTTGCTGTAATATACTCTAAGCCTTGATTTTCTCATCTGGGAAATAAGAATTATGGTAGTATTTCACAGGGTTGTTATGAGGAATAAATAAAAGAATGCATATACTCCTGCCACTTAGCAAAACTCAGTAAATATTATGATCAACAGGGCTACCCTTTTTTCCTCCTTCTAATCTTCTCTTTTTAACATTTCCTATGTTTTGAGGATCTGAGAGGTCATATAATGTAGCAGAAAAGACTGACCATATGACCTTGGTCAATTCCTAGCATCTCTGAGCCAATGATTCCTCATATGTAAAATGAGGGATTTCATCACCTTTGAGATTCAACTCATTTTTCCATCCCTTATTGACCACCTACAACTAGCAAGTAAGAGGGGCAGCCTGAGTGGCTCAGCGGTTTACCACTGCCTTCAGCCCAGGGTGGGATTCTGGAGACCCGGGATGGAGTCCCACATCAGGTTCCTTTCACAGAGTCTGCTTCTCCCTCTGCCTGTGTCTCTGCCTCTCTGTTTCTCATGAATAAATAAATAAAATCTTAAAAAAAAAAAAAAACAACTAGCAAGTAAGAGAAGCATTGGAAAAAATACAAATAGTTTGTTCACACTTCTCATTTTCATGACTCCTCCTACACTTGCAAGTGGTAGGGGAAGGGATGTGAGCACTGCGAGAAGGAAATAGTTCATTTTAGTGACAGACATCCGGAGGACAACATGCTTGTTCCCCCAGCGCACTTCACCATTTTCTTTCTCCTCTTCCAGCTCACAGGTGAGTCCAGATCCTCCTATTCTCCTGACTGCCTTCCCTATCCTGACATATGCCTCTAGGCTTCTGGGTCTACTCTGGGACTCTGGTCCAACTCAGGTAGCTCTGCTACTTCATCTAATATCTTTCTATAATCAGTGGTCTCTAAATCACAAGAAAGGAAGAAAATACTAAGAATGAATAACTCTAGGCATAGACTCTCCTTCAACTGTCCCAGGAAGGAATGGCTGAAAGAAGGGGTATTGGGTATTAGAAAGACCTGTATTCTAATCTAGATCCTGTTATCAATTAAATAAAGAATGCTTTCTTCCCTGAGCCTCCTCTTTCCTTCCCTTTGAGGACTATTTTAAAATCAAACTGAGATCATACAGGTATATATATATTTATTTATTTATAGATATATATTTTAAATATTTATACTTAAACATATTTATAAGTATATATTTAGAAATATATTAGAAATATATTTAGAAAAGTATTTTTAAATGATTATGCATAACAAAGATATTAATGGAAGGAAACATTTGAATTTTCTCTCTTAACCCAAATAATTCAGTCTACTTAGAAAACCTGCTCATACTGTAGGTATTTTATTTTTAATACTATGAAGGACTGAAGACTTCATAGTCTTCTATGAAGACTTTTGTTCCTGTCATAAGAATTCGAGTCTTTGAAGATTTTACTCTCCTCAGGGCTCTCAGGAAGGACCTGGAGCCCCGTAATTTAGAAATATCTCTCTGGTCACCAAACTCATGGGGTACCACCATGAGGTCTCCCTCTAAGGGCTTGGCTGCTATGTTTATGTGTGCCTCAGCCTGCCTGAAGTGACTTGCCTAAGACCACATAGTCAGCCAGCGCTCCCAGTCCTTTCCCCCCCACCACCTGGCCTCACTAAGGGTTCAGCATCTGCAGACCGTTTAACCTCCTTGAATGCAAAAGAATTTTGCGTATTTAGGAAGCACCTGGTTCTAAACAAGTGGCCCTAGAGGCTTTTGTTTTGAAAACCACTCCCTGAATAGAAACAGTGATCAGAAGTGGAACTTGAAGGTGACATGGGAAGGACACAGCAGTGCTTTTCAAAACCCCAGGTGCCTACCTGAAACCTAAACTATGGGCAGCAGGGTAGGTGTGTGTGTGCTCTGCTCAAGAAGGCTGTGGATAGCCTGTGAAGTACACCTCCCACGGCTGAAAGAAGTCCAAGACTGTCCTAGAGCCTCTCATGGGCAGGACAGTGGAAGCAGTGCTGGCCTTGAACAAGGACTCCTGGATTTGACTCAATAGCTATTATGGAGGATAAGTTACTCAGCCTCTGATCCTTGGTTCACACAAGTACGTAACAGAAAATGAAGTTCCAGAATTACTATGATGTTTTAAATGAGACATATAGGATAGTAATAATCATGTGTTTTAAGTTCTGCCTATGTCCAAGGCATTTGTCTACATCTATAAAGATAGACATTATTATCCTTTCATAAAGAAACTGGTGCTTGAGAGGTCAAGTATCTTGGGCAAGATCATACAGACACTAAAAAGTAGAGCCAAGATTGAGTTTCCAAAGCTAGTGCTCTTTCCATCACACCAAATTCACTAATGCTATGCCTGATATTGGAGAAGTATTCAGTAAATGTGTAGTTTAGCTGAATCTTCCTCAGGAAAGCTAGTTGACATTCTTTACCTCTCCAGCTACCTGAGACCAAGGTAACTACAGATTGAAAATGCCCGAGAAGAGCAGGTCATTCCATCTCCAGGATGTGGATATACCAACAGGGAACCACCTTGGCTGAGTTCAGAAGGGCCAAAGAGAAGCTCTTGCAGCCTCTATTTCTCATCTGGAAAATAGGCACAATAATCTGTGTTTCCCACCCCTCCTCACAGATTTTTGTGAGGATCAAGTGATGCAGTGGTGTTGAGACAATAAAAGGAGAACAAAAAAAGTGATGAGCAGGTACTGGGGAGGTGTTGAGAGGACCAGAAGAGACAAGAGGGAGTAGAGGGAGATGAGTGAGGGACAGAGCACTGGGAGCTTGTACATGAACGTGGTGGATTAGGGCTGGGCTGGAGTGTTGGCAAAGGCATATGGCATATCGAGAGGTTTGCAAACCTCTGTTCCATGTGTACCAGACGTGGTGCTGATTTAAAATTCTCTCTCCATGGTACATTAGTCACGGGGAAATTGGGTAAGAAGCAGTAGTCTCCAAAATTGTTTTTTTCTTTCTCAAGCAGGAGTTTGCTTTTATGAAATGAAATCTTATGCAGAATCAAATGTGTAAATTACTGTATAGAGTCAGAGTCTCCTTGATGGAAAAAGAGTCTCTGAGCCTCCACCCCATCACCCATCTTCGCCCCCAATACTTTCTCTAAGCTCTTCGGAAACACACTGAGGCGGTGCTATAGGCTTCAGGGGTGTTGGGGGCATACCTTGGGAAGCCCTGCCCTGGGAGTCCTGGCTCCACTGACTTAGAGCATGTCACTGTGACCTTTGAAGCCATCAGTCTCCTCACCTGTGAAGTGGGATGGGACTAAGTAGTCCCTAAGACCTCTCCCAGCTCTGAGATGCTCTGGTTTCCATCTCATTCCATGAGATGCCATGATATGCTGGTACATTCTAAGGGAGGCACTGCATCCTGGTAGAGGTGCTTGGGGACCAGGCTGGCAAGCAGGAGGTGAGCTTTACAGCCTCCCCTACCGTGAAGTCTTCCTCCTGGGTACCATCCCTTGATTCTGGCTGTACTAATGATGTCCCATCCTCCTAACTTGGCTCCTTTGCTCCACTCAATTCTTGCATTTTGTGGGGGAACAGGTGAAGAGGAGGAGGTGATAACCCAGAGGAAAAGGAGGTGGCAAAGGGGAGGAGCTGTGTTTCCCTTCCTGTTATGAAGAGCATCTTACATTTGACTTTTTGATGCCAAAATATCTGAGTCTTGGCCAGGACGGAAGCCAGAGGGTCTCCTGCTCCAGCTCCCTCCACCTCCAAAGGCAAGTTGGCAGGGAACACTTGCTGCAAGAGATCTCACCATGCATGGTGATTGGACATAGTGTTTTGCTTTGAATTAGCCAGTGAACGGTCGGTCTATAGGCATTAAGTTCCAAGCCACCTTCGGAGAAGCCCATTCTGCTGAGAAGCCATCCAAAGAAGTCTTGGGAAATCTCTGTTTCTCACTTCTAGCCATTGTTGGGGAAATGAGAATTAAAAATGAGAAGCCTTCTCAAGGCCTGTCTCATAACACTGCTCCTAGCCCTCCCTTCCCACTTCCTACTGTGTGGCAGAAGGCTCTGTACTTCTTGAAACACTTTCATCCACCCCAAATCCTGGCAAAGGTTCGTATTCAGTCTCCCTATTGTAGGTTCCCCAAGTGCCTACTACATCCCCTTTCATAACCCATACAGCCACTTATTTAATGACTATCTCCTAACTCCATGAGTACAGGATCAGGATGGTGTTGCTCCCTAGTTATATCCTTAGCTCCTAGACAGTGCCTGGCACAAATATGGAACAAGATCAATTCTTACAATTCATCAATTGTGTGAATTCCTCACAATTCAGAAGGAATGACTGAATGAAGACAGGATGATCTATGTAGGCCACAGAGCGGGGAACTTCAGTTCAGCTTTGGACAGAAGCCTCTTGTTTCTAGATCCCTCTAACAGTCACCTCTGTCTTGGCATTCACCCAGAGGATATAGCACCATATGTGTGAAGGGGTGAAAAAAATGATTGCCCCTAGCCTAAGTGTGTGCACACATGCTGTAACACTAAAGCCACATCCTTGCAGCTCTATCATCTTTTCAGCTTAAACACCTTCCAAACCTTTTTTTTCCCCAAAGATCTTATTTACTTATTCATGAGAGACAGAGAGAGAGAGAAGCAGAGACATAGACAGAGGGAGTGGCAGGCTCTCCACAGAGAGCCCCATGTGGGACTCAATCCCAGGACCCTGAGATCATGCCCTGAGCTGAAGGCAGATGCTCAACTGCTGAGCCCCTCAGGTGTCCCAATCTTCCCAAACCTTGTGTAAAAGTCCAAGATTACACCCCTTTGGGGCCAAGTGATAATCAGTCTTTACTAGATTGCAAATTATTCACCTTATGTTGAAGTAAAAGGATGTAAACATTAGTTGATCAGTCAAAAATTCAAACTGACACTGTCTTTGTCTGTAGCATGTACTGGGTCTGTTTTGATAGCTGTTGAGATGATCAAAGACAGAGCAACTGGAAACCATCCTGCTTTAGTATTAGAGATGCTGGGGAGCAATTTTTTGAAAAATCCGATTCCTTAACAGAATGACTTGATAAAGTCTCAAGAGATCCAAAGAATGTATGCACTGACTGATAAATTATGGGGGGCAGGGGGCAGAAATGTTTGAAAACAGGAATCAGCTGCCAAGAAAGGCATTTATCCAGGGGGGAAGCCAGTACTTTTGGAGATAAATTTAGCAGAAAAAGTTGGTTAAAATTCCAAAACTGTAATCAAGGGACTAGGTCAACATTTGATAGCCTCAGATTTCCTTTCTCTGGGGCACAAGTAGAGCAGCTTGTGCTTGAAGGAAGGTCACCAAAGAACATGAGGGGAAAACTGCATTCCGTAAGGCCCAAGGGCTTCAGAATTGACACCCTGAGCCCCTGCTGCTGAAGAGGAGTGAGAGAGAGGGATGGAGCTAGCACAAATGCCCCCGGGCCCTCAAACTGAGCCATAGTGGAAAGACCCCAGGCTCCGGAGCTGGAGTGACACTGGGTTATATCTTTGAATCATCACCTACTAGTTTTGTGCCTTTGGACAAGTTATTTAGGTTTTTTTGAATCTCGGTTTTCTCATCAAATCAAAAGTTGTTTTGGTTTTTTTTGAAGATTGTATTTATTTATTCATGAGAGACACAGAGAGAGAGAGACAGAGACACAGGCAGAGGGAGAAGCAGGCTCCATGCAGGAAGCCCGACGTGGGACTCGATCCCACGACCCCAGGATCATGTCCTGGGCCAAAGGTAGGCACCTAACTGCTGAGCCACCCAGGCATCCCTCATCAAATCAAGAGTTAACAAATTTTTGTTGTAAAGGGTCAGATAGTAAATAAGCTTTGCAGGCAACATAACCTCTGTCGAAACTATTCAACTCAGCATTTGTAGTGGAAAAGCAGCAATAAATAATATAGAAATGAAAGAACATGTCTGTGTCCTAGGGTACCTGAGTAGCTCAGTCAGTTGGGACTCCTACTCTTAATTTTAGCTCAGGTCATGATCTTAGGGTCATGATCTCAGGGTCATGGGATGGAGCCCCACATCAAGCTCTGCACTCAGCACAGAGTCTGCTTGTCCCTCTCCCTCCCCCTCTGTTCCTCCTCACTCCAGCTCTCTCTCTATAAAATAAATAAATAAATAAATAAATAAATAAATAAATAAATAAATTTTAAAATCTTTTAAAGAAAGAACATGATTGTGTTCAAATAAACCTTCATTTAACAAAATAGGCAGCAGGCCACATTTGACCCATGGACTATATAGGTTGTTGATCCCTGTGTAAAAGGATCAAAATTCCTAGTTTTCAGGATTGCTTTAGGTGTTAGGCATAATCTTTATAATAAATGTTTAGCACATACTCAACCCTAATACATAGCAACTATATTGGGAACTCCTGCCAGGGTAGTTGGGTTTTAGCAGAAACTATGAAAATAAAGCCCTAGTGAAGCAATTTTAGATCCCTGCATAGGACAGTACAGGAGTTTGTCTTTTGCTAGAAGAGGAATGAGTTGCATCAGTGCAAGGGAGGTAGAAAATATTATGGTAAGACAACACCAAAAAAAAAAAAAAAAACAAATACTCCAATTAAAAATGGGCAGAGAACCAGAACAGACATTTTTCCAAAGAAAATTTCTATGTCTAGAGATGAACGATAAATGCATGAAAAGATGTTCAACATCACTAATTACCAGGGAAATGCAAATCAACCACAATGAGATATTGCTTCATACCAGTCAGAATGGCTATATCAAAAAGACAAGCAATAACAAATGTTGGTGAGGGTATGGAGAAAAGGCAATCCTAGCTCACTGTTGATGGGAATGTAAATTGGCACAGCTTCTGTGGATAACAGTATGTAGTTTCCTCAAAAAGATAAAAATAGAAATACCATATGGTCCAGTAATTCCACCGCTGGGCATTTACCCCAAGAAAATTAAGACCCTAACTCCAAAAGATATAAGCATCTCTATGTTTACTGCAGCATTATTATAATAGCCAAGATATGGAAGCAGTCCAGGTGTCTATCAATAGATGAATGGATAAGGAAGACGTGGGTTAGACACACAATGGAACATTACTCAGCCACAAAGAGGAATGAAAACTTTCAATTTGCAACAACGTGGATGGACCCACAGGGTATTTATGCTAAGTGAAATAAGTCAGGCAGGGAAAGACAAATACAGTATGATTTCATTCGGATGTGGAATCTAAAACAAACAACCAAACAAAAAACAGAAATAGACTCATAAATACAGAAAACAAACTGATGGTTGCCAGAGGGAAGAGGGGGTGGGGAGGGATGAGTGAAATAGGTGAAGAGGATGAAGAAGTACAAACTTCCAGCTATGAGATAAATAAGTTACAGACATAAAAAGTAAGGAACAGAGAATAGAGTCAGTAATGTTCTAATAACGTAGTATGGTGACAGACAGTGACTACACTTATCATGGTGAACACTGCATAAAGTATGGAATTATTGAATTACTATATCGTACACCTAAAACTAATATGATTATTGTAAGTCAACTATACTTCAATTAAAAAAAAATATATATATATATATGGTGGGACGCCTGGGTGGCTCAGTGGTTGAGCATCTGCTTTTGGCTCAGGGTGTGATCCTGGGATCCTGGGATTGAGTCACACATCAGGCTCCTCACAAGGAGCCTTCTTCTCCCTCTGCCTATGTCTCTGACTCTCTCTCTCTGTGTCTCTCATGAATAAATAAATTTTTAAAAATCATATATATAGGGCAGCCTTGGTGGCTCAGCGGTTTAGCACCAGCCTTCGGTCCAGGGCGTGATCCTGGAGACCCCAGATCGAGTCCCATGTCAGGCTCCCTGCATGGAGCCTGCTTCTCCCTCTGCCTGTGTCTCTGCCTCTCTCTCTGTGTCTCTCATGAATAAATAAATAAATAAATTTTAAAATACATATATATATATAAACGGATCCAGCTTTGACACAAAATAGAACCTGGATACTTGGTTAATCACACAGAGCCAGTTAGGCACAATGCCCACAGTACTTTGAATGTCTTTCAAAATCAGAAGAAAAATGAATATGGTAATAATAATAATAATATGTAATAATGAATTTAGCTGGCACTATATCCATTTTTATACCAGTGCAGTCATAAAATATAATTTTTAGTATTTTTTTATGGATGAAGGGCCAACTAAGGCAAAAGTGAATACAGCCTACAAAAGTCATGGCACAGCCCAGCAGCTGCCTCACTACAATACAACTGTCAGGAGCCGATAGCCTCGTTACTTTGTTAGATTCTAAAAAGGTTTCCTAAGGCCGCTGGCTGGCCCAGTTGGTGAAGCGTGTGACTCTTGATCTCAGGGTTGTGAGTTTGAGCCCCACCATGGGTGTAGAAATGACTTAAAATTTTTTTTCTTTATTTCCTCATTTTTGTGCTCTTAGAAATTTCCGCATGACCCATATGTTAAGAGGTAGAAGGGGAAATAACTGGGTTTTGTACCTGTATGGAGCACACTTTTAAGAATAAATAAATAAATAAAATGGGTTCTGGTTTTAGTTTTGCTGCTATTTTTGATCCTTGAATACTTTCTTTCAATCTCTGCTATTTGGTTTTCTCGTTTATAAGTGATGACCTATGAGGCCTCGATCCTATGGGTACTGATGTGATCTCTGCCTCTTACTAGACTATTACTTTTAGCAAGTCATTTAACTCCTTATGGCTCAGGTTCCTGTTCTGTAAGAGGAGAATATTTTTTTTTAAATCCTTCCTCTAAGCATTGTTTTAAAAGTTAAATGAGATCACAGTAGATGCTTTAAGCTGTTAGGCCCTATCTAAATTCCCTTTGTGCTCTGTGCTATCATGAGTCTGTCCCTTAGATCTTAACAGGTAGAAGATTCATTCCCTATACTTGTTCACTAGAAATGCTCTGTGAGCTACTCCTGGAAGCTTTTTCCACAGCTATTCTTGACTATTTTCCATCCAGAACCACATAACCAGTGGCAGTTGTTTATACATTGTACTTTTTGAGGTGAATTAAGGTTGTGGTGAAACAAAAATTTCTCAGCGAAGCGAACCCCTACTACAACTCCTAATAGTTGGGGGTAAGCATCATGAGTCAGTCTGGGCATACTGTAAAGCATCCAGTAACTCATGCTTTGGCTTTCCACTTAAGAAAGGACACAGAAATTCCACTGAGTGAAATCCTTACTTAGGGATGATCTCAAATGCACTCTAATTTATCAGAAAACAGAAAATGAAACACCTGTAAGTTTCCAAGCTCTTATCACTAGGCACTTAGAGCTCCCTCCCCAGTGTCCTGATCTCTAATTGAGAACCATTGCCCCCATTAACAGACAAGCTGCTGCTTCTGCATCTGCCTCAAAATCAGTACTCCCCCCCCCCAAAAAAAAAATCAGCATTCCCAGGAGCAATCTGGAGTCCCAAAGGGGGATTTGGATGAAAACCTCCCCACTTGTCCCCTAATGGGAACTTATCCAAGATGAAGCTGGCCTCATGAGCTACCTCAGAGCTTGGTCTTTCCAGCCTGAGGTCTCTGGGAAGGGGTGGGTTCACCTGTAGTCCCTCCTTTCAGGCAAAGCATTCTGACTTCAATGCCTTTGCGTGAGTGAGGTTTCAAAAGGCTTCCCAAGGGCTAGTTGGGTTGGCCCCAGAGAGTTTCTTGGGACCTTCCCAAGATCCAAAGCAAGTGAGTAATTTGGTGGCAAGGGCGGCGACTTAGGTTTATTTTATGGTTCTCTGTGTCTGCAGGGCCAGTAACCTCTGGAGCTCTGAAGGAGCTAGTTGGTGACCTTGGTGGGTCTGTGACTTTCCCTCTGAAGCTCCCAGGAATTCAGATTGACAGCATTGTCTGGATCTTCAACACAACCCCCCTCATCACCATACAACCAAGAACGCCAGACAGACAAGCCAATGTCATAGTGACCCACAGTCATAATAAGAAAAGGGTGGATTTCCTACATGGAAACTACTCCCTGAAGCTCAGCAAACTGAATAAGAGTGACTCGGGTGACTACCACGTGGTGATATACAGCTCTTCCTTCAAAGAGCCCTTCATCCAGCGGTATGGGCTGCGTGTCTATGGTGAGCAGAATCAGTTCCAAAGGTGGATGACTGCCTTCATAAAGTGGTAAACACTCTGATATTGGAGATGTCCAACAAAGGTTGGATAGACACTTGGCAAGAATGTGGAAGAGGTTTCCTGCATGGATGAAGTAGATGTAGTTGACCCCTAAGGCCCCTTCCTATTCTGCAAGAGGCAATGTAGTGCAGAGGATGGGTGAAAGGGGAAGCAGTGATCACACAAGTCAAATGCTGGCTTCTCCACCTACTGACTGCATGGCCTTAGCCAGGCTACTTAAGCTCTATGAAACTTGGTTTCCGTATCTATAATGAGGAGGAAGGGGATATCTATCTTAGAACGATTATTGTGTGTAAACATCAATTACACCTCCTTCCCTACAGTTTCCAGCCAATTGAGAAATCCACACAAGAATCAAAAGGAAGATAAAAATATCAACTTTATTTTTTCTGGTGAAACTAGATAGGAGAAATATTTTCCCCCAAGTCTAGACCTTGGACCCCATTCAGGGAAGATGAACAATTAGTCAACAAGTTATAAAAATAACTGAGCTGCAGGATCAGGGATACCCAGAGATGGGCCTCCAGGTTTGCCCTTAAGAGGTGGGCCATGTAAAAAAAAAAAAAAAAAAAAAAGGTGGGCCATGTACCTTGATCCAGGTGTGTCCTCCACATAGACATAGTTGAAAGGAACAGAGAGCATGCATTATGCAGTCAACCTAGGTGGGGGAGAGGGAAAGGGCAAATCACACTTAAATGGCAATCTTAAGAGCTCAAAGTAGAGAAATGTAGTAATGAAATGATGTTGGATGCCAGATTCTCACCATCTCATCCATGAACCAATTGCTCATCCTCTCAGGGAGAAAAATGAGCAGAGGAGGATCAGAAATATTATTCCCACACTATTCGCTCCTGGAGCATAAAGTGAAAGTCTCTTCAAGGAAGCCTGAAGACATAAGAATAGGAAGCGTCTAAAAAACATTAGGTTAGCTCCCATTTAAAATGCATCTAGCACGAGGCTGGCCATATAGCTTTGCTTCGAAAATGGCAGCTGCGTTCTTATTGCATTATCATTATTTCTATTGCTATCATTATTACTTTTATATAGCTGTGGGAAGGTAGACCTAGACAGTTCCGCTTCCCAGATAAGAATGAGAAGTCTGCTATGAATTGCTGCTTCCTCTCCACTCTGTAGCACCCCAGAGATTCTGCACCCCAGGTCTAAGGTGTACAAGAATAATTCAGAAACAGCATAGTTTCTACTCTCAGTTGTCCATTTCTCTTGCAGAGCACCTATCAAAGCCCAAGGTTACCATGGGTCTGCAGAACAAAGAGAATGGCACCTGTGTGACTAATTTGACCTGCTTCGTGGACCAGGGAGGAGAGGATGTGACCTACAGCTGGGAGTCCCTGGGGCAGGCAGCCAATGAGTCCTATAATGGCTCCATCCTCCCCATATCCTGGAGGCTGGGGAAAGGGGGCATGACCTTCATCTGCGTGGCCAGGAACCCCATCAGCAGCAATTCTTCAAATCCTGTCTTTGCCTGGAAGCTCTGTGAAGGTGACTATCTCCTCTCTTTCTCCAGGGGCCTCTGTCTCACGACCTATACCTTCTTCAGCTGCTGGTCCCCATCGGAACAGCCCATGAAACCTGGAGGCCCCTGGGAAGTCACCCCACTGGGAGGATGGTGGCAGTTGCTCCAATAGTTGGGTCGTCTTCCTTAGCTGATTCCTCTCCCATCCCTGTGCCTCCACCGATTCTCTCTTTAAAGGTGCTGCTGATGACTCCGAATCCTCCGTGGTCCTGTACTTCCTGGGGGCGTTGCTCTTCATGCTCACTGCCTTTACCCTGGTGCCAGTTATTCTGTTTATGCGGAGAGAAAGAAGAAAAGGTAGAGCATGCACTATTTTTGCTTTCAGCCTCATTCATGCATTTGTTCCCTCATCTATTCAACAAATACATGTTGAACTGTGTGCCCGTCCTGGTACAAGGCACTAAGTGAAGCAGCCACACTCTCTGTCCTCAAGGAAAGCACAGTCATCCTGACTCCTTAATTCTGGAGTAAGGGAGTGCTTCTCTTCTAAGTCCGAAGTCCTCCCAGTTCCCTCTCCAGTGCCCATCCCTCCCCTTCCCCCAGAGGGAAGTTGTGGTCCTCCTGTTGACACAAGCCCTACACTGCTGACTGCCCCTCTGACCCGGGAGACAAGGGCCTCCAACTCTGAGGTCCCAGAGACCAACACACTCCAGCCAGCCCTTCCAATTGCCCTGTCAGAGCCCTCAAACCAGACCCAGTCCTCCTCATTGAATAAATTCCAGAGACCTCTCTTTACTCCCCACCTCAGTCTAGACACATTCCTCCTGAACAGGCCTGTCTGTCTCTCCATGCCAAACCCCTTGCTCCACATCCCTGCTGATTCGTCTTCTCAAGTTCCCCCAATACTGTCCATATGGTGTGTTGTGGGGGGACCTAAACACCAGTTGCATATAAATTGCAGTTGTTAAGATCTTTCCTCCCTCTTAAAAGCACTCTGAAAGTGTTTCTGACCTTCTCTGCTTCCCCTTTTGTCTGCCTTCACCCAGAATTTGGATAGTGAAGTAACCACGTAACCAGTTCATTGTGGGATTTTCCTGCATGTAGCCCTGAAAGTCCCATGTCCCAGAATACCCTTCAGTTGTAGGGAAGCCAGCATGGCAGTCATCCTAAGTGGGTCTTCCAGGGGGTAGGCTGGTGGAGGTGGTGAATCAGAGGAGGGCCAGCTCTGATTCTCTCCCACCTTGGTTTTCAGAGTCCATTGAAGAGAAGAAGGGAATGGATACTCATCAGGAAATTCTTAACTACTATCCCCCTTCTGGAGAGACCCCAGTGTATGACACAATCAGTTGTGTTAATGTGAGTCCTTTCCCATCTTTCCTGGGGCCTGATCTTCCTAAGACCCTCCTTGCTTTAGTTAAGATTTCTCTGTGGACTTGAGCAACATGGATTATGAGGATGTATAGCCCTTGAAATCCAACACATCTGTGTCTCCCCAAGTCCTTATGGATACTTTCCTGTGCCAGAGTCAGGGACCTCTGGTTCTGAGCCCCTGGGTCTGACCCAGCCAGTAATGCTCACCCTGGGATCTATCTAAGGTAACCTATGGGCCTCTCCCCTCTGCAGTTCCCAAGGGCCACTCAACAGGCCAAACTCCTTTTGCAAAGGACAGCAGGTAGAGAAGTGTGACTTTGGCCTCATGTTTGAGTTATGGTGTCAGACCACTGGCTGTGGAGATGCCTTTTCCATCAGGAGAAGTTTCTGGGGCCCACAGTTGCTTTAGGCCCACAATCAAGGCTTACTAGGTACGGGACACCAAGCTGAAATAAGCAAACACATGGTCAACTCAAAGGAAACTCTTTGAAAAGAAGATCATAAGTTTAAAGAAACCCAAATAATAAGACAATTTGGAGACATGACCTAGGCAGACAACTTCAAAAGGCCCCCCAGGAATCACAGTAACCCCAGCCGGGCTAGCTCCATAGAGGCCATAGAGCACTTTTCTACATTGGCCCATTTAATGAAGAAATAAAAGCACTTTGGGGCCTCAGCAAGCCAGCCTCAGTGCAGCCCTTGGTGTCTCAGGTTGTATCTTCCTGTGCATACCTACAACCTTTCTGAGAGGAGACATTGCACTTCCTTTTGAAGCTGTTAGTGTCCTGAGAGCTCCTTTCTGCCTCACAGGGGAGACTGCTCTGGGCTCCACCCAGCCTGGCTTATGTCAAAATGGATTGCTTTATCACCATCCTCTTTCTTCTCTGCTCAAGACATACTCCCAAGAGGCCACAAAACTATCCTGGATGTTCAGGAAAAAACGTCATGGACCCAGGATACTTTTTTCCAGCCTGGAAGGAGCTTTTGCTGTTGCTGTCATTGTAGTTTTGTTGTTTTGACCCATCAGTCATCCTCACATATTTGCTCCGAGGGCCCTTTAGGTCAAAGGAAAAGCTTACTTGCAACATTAGCAATATTACTTCAAATTATCCTCCAATCACCTTAGGCTGCTCATAGCTCATGGGACTTCTATACCCTAGACATTTTCAAATTTATTTAAACACAACACAGCTTAAAAATCAGGCAGTTGCTTCTTGGAAAAAAAAAAAGGTTTTAATCATTATGATAGCACTCACCAACAAGAGTCCCTCCCTGTCTTCATTCCTGGTCCAGAACCTCTCTTCCTCCTTGGCCATCCTCCCATCTCTGCTTTCTCTTTTCTGGATTCTGGGTGTCTCTTTGGGCTTGTCTAGATGACCCTATGATTTCTTTTTTCTTTTTTTAATAGAACTGTATTCCAGAAGAAAATTCTGCAAATACACTTTATTTCTCTGTGCAAATACCCCCAAAGGTAAGAAGCTTTAGAGCTGAGATTTACCTTACTTGTCTCATCTCTTCCTAGTGCAAGCTTAGCTGAAAGTGTGTTGGGGCCCAGGGATTTCATATTCTCTGATATTAAAAATTTTCCCCAGTACATCCCATTCCCTTTGCTTAGGGTTACACAGAATATATGGAATAAATGATAATTATGTTTTAGGAGATGAATGCGGTAATATGGAGCAAATAGAGAGGGAGAGAGGTTCTAGGTAGGGATGATCAGGGAAATCAGCAGGATCCTGAGGATTTGGATGGAGGAAAGTCCAAGGCTTGGGCCTCAGAGAGGAGGATTGCCAGGGAGACAACTCCAGCTTGCTTCTGAGCCACCAGTAAGCTGGAAGCAGGAGAGATTTCTGTTGCTTTTCTTTGGTCTAACTATGTTACATCTGGTTTGCAACCTCTCCCCAGTTATGCTACTAATGTGCTAACTTTAAAGCTTATTCCTTCACAGATCACACTTGGCAGAAGCAATGGTATCTTCCCATCTCCCCTCCCAAATGGGTCAGAAAGGATGAAGATGAGCAAAGCAGTTTGCATAATAGTAGGAAAGTAATAGGATAATTGGAAGTAAAGTTCAGTTCACTAAGCATTCAGCAAGTAGATGTGGTGTAACCTTAAGTAATAGTTTCTCTACAGTGGGAGGTTTGGGATGGGTGACCTTGGCAAGGAAGGGTGTCTGGGGTGGCGGGGTCTCCTGGTGGGATCCAGGGCCCTCCCACCTCAGCAATTTGCCTCTTTATATCTGCCTAACAGATGGAGAAACCCCACTCTCCCCCCACATCGCCAGACACACCAAAGTCATTTGCCTATGAGAACGTCATCTAAACAGCAGTACATCCCTTCTGCCTCCCCGCAAAGGAAAAAAAAATCACTGAATTGACCAGAAATATTGAGGAAGAATGAAGAACACTGACTTCCTTCCAGAATAACTCTCCTCTCTACTCCTTCATATTTGAGTTCCTAACGCCATCGACTCCTGAGAAATCTCCTCAAACCCCATATGTGTAACTATCCCTTCCTGGAAATGTTACTGTGAATTTATCATCCAATCCCAAGCAAGAGGCTTAGAAGTATCTCTATTGAAATGTCAATGCATTGTCCATCATACGAATGACAGCTCCCATTCCAGGGCTTGGAGATCAGGACTAGACCAAGAGTCTTGTGGCCAAAAGGGTGAGAACATAGTAATAGCAGACATTCCCAGAAGAAGCAGGGGTAGCAACCAGAAATGGAGTCATTAACCAACTCATTACCTATGTGCCTGGCACTGTGCCGCTTACGCTGATTTTGGTCAGGTGTGCTCTCTGCTCTCATGAAATTAGTTCCTCGTGAATGACTTCGGTGGGCATTAGCAGCAGATCTGACCACCAATTCCCAAGAACAAGAGAGTCAGATATGGATCCATAGGACCTGAGAGCCAAAGTGTCCAAGGACAGAGAAGCCATGTAGAAGATGGGGTTTGGCTGGATGGATTCTCCGAAGTGTACCTGGCCCGAAGACAAGGACCATGGCCTCAGCTTTCCTTACACTTTGCAGTGCAAGTGAGAAGCCAGGGCCTTAGGGCTTGTTCAGAAACACATCTCAATAGAGAAACTCCACATCTCAATGGAGATGTCGCCTTTAGAATATATTATAAAAGACTTGGAGATAGGGGTGATTGTGTGTAAATATTTAAAGTCACATAATCTGTTCACCTAATATTTATTGAAGATCTCGGCCAGGTCAGTCTGGCAAATAAACCTGACATAATCTCTGCCTCCCTTTTTAGAGTTTACCCTTTTAATGAAATGAAAAACATGGCAAGAAGGATGATTAGTCTTGATATGTTTCTGGACACATCTTGAATGAAAATATTGGGAGGGGATCTGATGCTCCAGGTCTGAGGAGTGTGAAATGTCAAATGACAAAACTAAAACAGTTTTGCTTGAAGTCCTTTATTTGAAGGAAAACAACTTGTGGATTAGGGGGGGCACAGTGACCCAGGAGCAGTGGAGCACACTTCTCAAGGGATTTGGGGCAAGGCCAGTTTTACAAAGAATTAGCAGAGATAACACGGAAACAGGGCATAATTGGCTAGGAGAGTGGGGATTTCTTGAGTGAGGTGAACCTCCCAACAATAGATGAGTTTCTTAAGACACCCCTCACTCTCCCATTCACATCCCACAGTCTCTTGCATTGGGCTGGCTGCTTTCATGTGAAGTAAAGTTTTGCTCTGTAGGTCCTCACATGACTCCTGTGGGGCAAGCTGGTCTGGGTACTTAAGTCCATTCTACAAATGTTGAATTTGAAGCAAAGAGAAACTTCAGTATGCGACCAAGGCTAGAAAAAAAAGTGGTGCCCTCTCTACCACCTATTGTCCACCACAAAGGATGAGGAATATGGGAGCTCAAAGCTCGAGAGGGGTTGATCCCCCTCTTCCCAAATGTTGCATGGAGGAAAGGATATAGTTTTGGAGACAAGCAGCCCTGGCATCAAAAGTCCTTACTAGTAGAGTGATCTTTCAAAGACTTAGGTTCTGTGAGCTTCTATTTTCTTATTTCTAAAGCCCTTATAGGGTTTGTAATGTGGAATTATTTGAAACAAGTTTTGAGTACATGGTATGTATAATAAGATTCATATATGGGTCATGATGCTTAAAGAAGAGAATAATACAGAAAAAAATAGTTTAACTTCCCACAAGTCAACTTAGCATAAGATACGGAAGCATTAAAATGAAGAATCAGCCCTTAAAAGAGAGGTGTCTGGTGTAGGAGAGAAGAAATTTTCCCTTTTCCTTCCTAGATCCTTTGGCTGGTGGAGTAATTAAATTGACAAACGATAGATTAAAACGGAATAAAATTGATTTCATGTGTATGAGCCCCATAAAATAATATGAGACTCAGGCAGGCAGGCAATTGAGGCTTTTATACCATCCTGAGCTAAGGAAAGGGGTTGAGGTCTAGGGCTTCAAAGGGGAGGAAGGCAATTCACAGGAGGATAAGAAGAGCAAAGGTTTTGTTTTGTTTTTTTATTCATGAGAGACAGAGAGAGAGAGAGAGAGAGAGGCAGAGACAGAGGCAGAGGGAGAAGCAAGCTCCATGCAGGGAGCCCGACGTGGGACTCGATCCCGGGTCTCCAGGATCACGCCCTGGGCTGAAGGCAGGTGCTAAACCACTGAGCCCCCTAGGCTGCCCAGAGCAAATGTTTTGTATACAGTGTTTGCCCTGCCACGCAGATAAGTCTCCCAGATGAAAACATTACCTCTAGTAGTGGCTTTCTTTCCGGTACAGGCCCCTTTCTAAATTTAATTGGTAGTTAAGGGAGAGGCAAAAATCTTTTCCTGAGTCTGTTGGATCTTCTTGATTGACTTCACTTCAAAATAATCCACCTGCCAAAATGTGGGTGGTATATTTTGGGGTAGAATACTCTGCTCTCCTTCAATGGTGTCAAAAAATGATTAACAAAAAGTAGGTAATACAAACAAACTTTGTTGAGCACTTTATGAAGTGGGCAGTGGCCGTTTGGAGACCTGCGAAATGGGACCAAAGGCCAGGAGCCTTCATAAGTTAAAGAATGAAGAAGAGGGATCCCTGGGTGGTGCAGCGGTTTAGCGCCTGCCTTTGGCCCAGGGCGTGATCCTGGAGGCCCAGGATCGAATCCCACGTCGGGCTCCCGGTGCATGAAGCTTGCTTATGTCTCTGCCTCTCTCTTTCTCTCTCTGTGTGACTATCATAAATTAAAAAAAAAAAAATTAAAAAAAAAAAAAAGAATGAAGAAGAGAAAAATGGAAAATATCTCATTGGCTAGAGCCACAAATCAGCCTCATTCAGAGTGAGACGGTCCCAGGTTGGCTTGTCATTTGGAGGTTGGTTGACTGGAAATATCCCTGGGTTCCTGATCGAGCAGGCCATTTGCAGGTACACAAAAGTTATCCAAGTTTGTTTGGACATAGGTTATATGTCACCTTGGACAGAACTGGTCCTTCTTGAACCTAGAAACTTAACACTGGCTTACAACAAAGGGGGCAGGAAGAGAGGGAGAAAATGGGAATTTATTTTCCTCTGTTTTGAAAAAACTTAAAATAGTGCTTCCTGGGCAAGAATGGGATTGAGAATCATCTCGTCTCAAAAAGATACTGTGAGATTTACACACAAAAATATGCATTATTTTGCCATTTGTTATAGTGATATTCTGGAAACCACCTAAGACTCTAACCACAGGGAAAGTGATGTGAATACAGAAGTTAGGAAATATGGGTTATAAAGCTAGAAAACCTAATGACTTTCAAGAGCAGTTGAGTATGTCACCCCAAAATATGCCTCTTGAGCACAAGACTTATTTTCAGCTGATTATTTTGAAGAAACAATAGATGTAGGAGATCTTTTGTCCCTTTTTTAAGGGACAATTACATTTATAAAGAAAATCTCCATATGTACAGGTGTCTCCCTCTAATACCAGAAAAAGAATGACTCTGAATCACAAAGTAATCTTATCAGTGGAGGAGGCACCAACTTAAATGTACACGACAACTACACCTATTACTGTACTTTTCCTGACAACTTCCTACAAATGGCTTCCCCCTCAAAACATCCTTCTTTTACCTGTAGCTGAAAATGATATTTAAGATGGTGGCTTGGGCCATTTGGAGGAGTTTTACTCAGTTTCCTGGGCATCTCCCATGTATACAGGAGGTATACATGTTATTAAACTTCTATTTGGGTTTTTTTTTTTTTTTGGTTGTTGTTGTTGTTGTTAATGTTTGTTATGGGAGGTGAAGGGTCTCAGCTGCAGAATCTAGAAAGGTATAGGGAAGGTTATTTTCCCTCCCCTACAATATCACAGGTGAAGAAAAGTAGAAAGTAAAATGTAACGTGCTGTATGATTACATTTTAAAAAACACAATGCAAGGAAAAAAAACAGAAGAAAAAAAACATCAAAATATTAATACTAGTTTTGGTGGGGCAGGTGATATCTTAGGTGGCTTGGTTTTCTTCTGCTTGTCTTAATTTTCCAAAAGTTCTTTAATGAGAAAGGATGTATTACATAATGGAGTGGAAGAAATTTTAAAGAAATGTTCAGTGAGGGTAGAGGTGTGACCCACGGTGAGGAGTTGAGGGGAAATTCTGAGACCCCCATTCTGAGACCATCAGGGGTGGGCGGGGACGTGCAGCGGAGGAAGATGGAAAGTGCCTCCTCTGGTTGAGAATGAGGTGATAAGAACAGAGAAGCCCCTAGAATGCCATGATCAAAGGAAAAGATTATTCTGCGTCAGAGTGGGTGGTTTGAGGTTGGGGGAGCTTCAGAGTGAGCAAAGATTGGGAGGGGAGACTAATGACTACCAGGGTTTAGAATGCATCTGTGCCCCACACCTTCTCCTTTAAGCCAGTTCAAAAGGCGAAATAATTAGAATCAGCTCTCTTCTCCCTCTTTTTATACTAGTGACAAAATCAAGCCCAGGAATATCAATCGATCTGGAGTCTGGACCCTCAGTAAGACCTTTCCCAAATCCAGGTGCAGAGAAAGCGCTCACTTCATGAGCTCAGCAAGCAGTTAAAGGAAGGAAGGGCAGGAAGCCACCTCTTCGTCAAGATCTAACAAACACAGCACCCAAAGCTGTGTGGTTTGGGGCTTATGAGCTTCCAATAAAGCTCATAAATACAGAAACCCTGGTGGGGGAGAAAGGAAGGTATCTGTACGATGAGAGGCAGGTATTCCCTCACCGATGCACGCATTCGTTACTCACTCATTCAGCAACATTTAATGAGAACCACTAAGTCCCAGACATGGTGCTGACCACAGAAAATAGAGCAGTGACCAAACAGAGGGGTCTGTCATTGAGGTGCTGGATTCTAATGAGAGAAGCTGTGATAGCAAGAGATAATATATAGATAATAATCTATATTATTATCTTCCTGCCAGTTTCCTTCCACACAGTTCCTAAAATCTGAGGAACCTTCAAGGAGGCAAGTGTCTTCTTGCATGCTAACGAGGTGACTGGTGGCTGGAGGCTCCCGGATAGCCTCAGGATACAGGCTGGTTGCCACGAGAACCAACAAAATGTTTAGAGGATCGGAATTTCCCCCAAGTTCCCTAGCTCCTAGCCCCAACATCCAGAGATGGAAGAGGGGCTGGAGATAAAGTTCTGTCACCAATGTCCAATGATTAATCAGTCGTGCCCACATAATGATGCCTCCAGAAAAAGACCCCAACCAGAGGAGTTCAGAAGCCTCCCAGGTTGGTGAACACATGGAAGTGCTGGGAGGGTGGTACACCTAGAGGCGGCATAGAAGTTCCACATCCCTTCTTACAGACTTTGCCCTATCTCTTCCATTTGGCTATTCCTGAGATGTTTCCTTTTTTAATAAACCAGTAATATAGAAAGTAAACTGTTTTTCCTTAGTTCTGTGAGCCATCCCACTAAATTATCGACCCCCAGGAGGGAGTCGTGGGAGGCCTTAGGCTATAGTGGGTCGGTAAGAAATATGGCAGGCCCCAACTTATAATTGGCCTCTGAAGTGGGAGCAGCCTTTTGGGACTGGGCCCTTCACTTGTGGGATCTGACACTAACTCTAGGTAAATAGTGTCAAAATTTCATTGAATTGTAGGACATCTAGCTGGTGTTGGAGAATTGGATGGTGTGGGAGAAAGCCACACATTTAGTGTCAAATGTGTTTGCTTTGAGAAGAAAAGAACAGACACTTTCCTTTAGTTGGTGCAGTAGGGAAAGAAAAGAATTTCCTTTTTAGAGGCCAACAATTAAATTATTCTCCAAATACCACTGTAGCAGTGATGACTTGTATTAAAAAAAAAAAATGCATGATGTGAGGGTAACCTGAAATGGAGGCTGTTGCCAGGATCAGGGAAGGCTTCTCCCACACAGTGATGATTGAGCTGAGACCCACAGGTGAGTAGGAGCTCCTTACAGGAAAGGAGAGCTTGGTCAGAGGGCAGAGTCTGTGAGAAGACCTTAGACATGGTGAGAAAACCTGAAAGGGAGAAAGTCTGTGTGTCTGAACCCGAGGAGTTGTGCTTCTAAAATTTCAGCGACTGCAGTAGGAGAAACCAATTACAGGGGGTCAAGAAAACTACTTAGATGCAAGATGCAACTACTTATAAGGTGTTAGGAATGAAGATTTTCCTCAGCTATTCAAGGTCCTTCTGGTTGGAATAAGAATTAAACTGACACAAGATAGATTAACAGGAGAAAATTAGATTTAATTTTGTACAAATTAAATCCACATATACATGGAAATTCCAAAGACAGGGTATATACACGTCATCCTGAAATAAGGAGAAGGGGGTAGGGGTCTGGGACTTCAAAGGGAAGGAAGTCAATTCACAGGAAGATAAAAAAGTTTAATATGGGGGCAGCCCGAGTGGCCCAGCGGTTTAGTGCCGCCTTCAGCCCAGGGCGTGATCCTGGAGACCCAGGATTGAGACCCAGGATCGAGTCCCATGTCAGGCTCCCTGCATGGAACCTACTTCTCCTTCTGCCTGTGTCTCTGCCTCTTTCTCTCTCTCTCTCTCTCTCTCTCTCTCTCTCTCTCTCTCTCTCTTTCTCTGTGTGTCTCTCATGAATAAATAAATAAAATCTTTTAAAAATAAAAAAAAAGATTAAATGGTAAAAATGAATGTCTGCTGGGCCATACAGAAACAAGGGGACATAGACATGAGTTTTAACAGACTTTGCTAAGTTTCTCCCTGTCTGCCACCCCTAGTTCACACTATACTGTAGTGATCTATAGTGATGCTTTTTTTCCTGGAGCAGGTCTGTCTAAATTCTTGGGGGGAGAGGGGCAGTGCTGTCAAATCTTCTTCCTATGTCTTGTGAGCCTTGACTGTTTTCAGTTCAGCATAACCTGAATGCCAAAGTGTCTGCCTGAAGATGCCTGCCTAATTTCCTGCCAACGGAAATTTCTGGATAAGAATTCCATTTAGAAAGAGAGACATCTGGGTGGCTCAGTTGGTTAAGCATCTGCCTTTGACTCAGGTCACGATCTTGGGGTCCTGGGATCGAGCCCCACATCAGGCTCCCTACTCAACGGGAGCCTGCTTCTCCTTCTCCCCACTTGTGGTCTCTGCTGCTATCTCTGTCTCTCTCACACAAATAAATAAAATCTTTAAAAAAAAAAAAAGTAGAAATAACACACACACACAGGTATAGGTCCCAAATTATTATTATTATTTTTAAAGATTTTATTTATTTATTCATGAGACACAGAGAGGCCAAGACACAGGCAGAAGGAGAAGCAGGCTCCATGCAGGGAGCCCGACATGGGACTCGATCCAGGGTCTCCAGGATCATGCCCTAGGCTAAAGGCAGACACTTAACCCCTGAGCCCCCCGGGCTGCCCTTTTTTTTTTTTTTTAAGATTTTATTTATTTAAGGTCCCAAATTATTATGAAATATGATAGTCCTTGAATATTAAGAAAAAGTGTTCTCAACTCTCATCCATTAGTATTTGTTCATTAAAAAAAAATATTGAAATGTCTACCATAAGCCAAACACTGTATTGCCATTCTGAATTTACGTTGTGAATTAAACAGATACAGATCTTGTCCTTGTGGAGCTAAATGCCTTGTTGGGGAGACAGATGGTAAGCAAAAAAAAAAAACAAACAAACAAACAAATAAATATATATTTACAAATTGTGATAATTTGACAAAATTGAGCTGGGCACAGTGATTATGAATAAAAGGAAAGATTCACATGAATAAGGTGGTCAAAAGGTTGCTCCAGGGAGATGAAATTTAAGTTCAGCCTAGGCCCTCTTAGCCCATTTACTTCAATGTTAGCCGAAGGTGAACACATATATTCACAATACTTGACCACCTGACCAACCTTATGTTTCAAATGAATAAATGAATAAGCCCTCTTTTCTTTCTGAACACTTAAAAGCAAGATTAAACAAAACATAAACAGATTATCTTAAACAGAAGATATGTAGCAGTTTCTTGGCGATTTTGTTTTTGTTTTTTTTTTTAATTTTTATTTATTTATGATAGTCACACACACAGAGAGAGAGAGAGAGAGAGGCAGAGACACAGGCAGAGGGAGAAGCAGGCTCCACGCACCGGGAGCCTGACGTGGGATTCCATCCCGGGTCTCCAGGATCGCGCCCTGGGCCAAAGGCAGGCGCCAAACCGCTGCGCCACCCAGGGATCCCTTCTTGGCGATTTTGAACTCACTTTGCAAATGAAATAGGTTTTATGTCTTAATAGGGATTGATGTCCCTCTCCCACCAGGAGAGGCTCGCAGGTGGTACCCTGGGTTCAGACTTCTTTATCTCTGTGTCTCACGGGGTGACCTCTTCTCACATTCCTCCTCTTGGCTTCACCACTTGTCAAGGTCAATCTATTAGATCTGCAAAGCTCCCAGGATCAAAAAGAGAAGAAATTCTTTCTTCAAGGAGCACGGTAGGAAAGAGGCTGATTTGATAATGATCACAGGTTAGGGTAAAAAGAAGTGAAGAGAAGAAATGGAAGACAGGCAGGCAGGGGAAGGGCTTTCCAAGAAGAGAATTCAGAATTGTGAGTGGGCTGGAGGACCCTTAAGGCAGCCAAAGCTGAGGGGTGGGGGGGAGCTGCCCTCTAGGCCCCATGGAAGGCAGGGAGAATGTTAGTGTCCACAGCTAATTACCATGTTTCCTTGTGCCCCATTACGTCCAGCACAGGCTGCCCTCTAAATAACTGCCAGACTCATATTTTTCATGCCTATTCCATGCTGTGTAATGGAGATGCAGATAATTCTAAAATGCACTTTGGTCTCATTCAATGGAGAAGATAGACACAGATGAAGGCCCAATACAACATGCTCAGTACCTCTCCCCACCAAATCATTTAGTAGGATTAGCTGTGAATTGTGACCATTGTGACTGAGTTCCCTGAGGAATGGCAACTTATCCAGACTTCTTCACTCTATCCTCAATGCCTAGAACAACACAGGGCACCATAAAAATATTCTGGGCAGGGCACCTGGGTGGCTCATTCGGGTGGGCCTCTGCCTTTGGCCCAGGCCATGATCCCGGGGTCCCAGGAATGAGCCCTGCATCAGGCTTCCTGCTCAGTGGAGAATCTGCTTCTCTCTCCTCCCTCTCTCCCACCTGTGCTATTTCTCTCTCTCTCTCTCTCTCTCTCAAGTAAATAAATAAAATATTTTTTGAAGATTTTATTTATTTGACAGAAAGAGAGAAAGAGCATAAGCAGAGGGAGCAACAGAGGGAGATGGAGAAGCAGACTCCCCACTGAGCAGGAGCCCGATGCGGGTCTCAATCCCAGGACCCTGGGATCATGACCTGAGCTGAAGGCAGAGGCTTAACTGGCTGAACCACCCAGACGCCTCGAATAAAATCTTTAAAAAAAAATAATGCTCTGTAAGGGGCTCCTGGATGGTTCAATCAGTTAAGTGTCCACCTCTTGATTTCAGCTCAGGTCATGATCTCAGGGTCATGGGATCAAGCCCTATGTCGGGCTCCACACTGATCATGGAGCCTGCTTAAGACTGTCTCTCCTGGGACGCCTGGGTGGCTCAGTGGTTGAGCGTCTGCCTTCTCAGCACATGACTCCAGGGTCCCAGGATCGAGTCCCACATCGGGCTCCCTGCATGGAGCCTGCTTCTCCCTCTGCCTGTGTCTCTGCCTCTCTCTGTGTCTCTCATGAATAAATAAATAAATTTTTTTTAAAAAAGAAAAAGACTGTTTCTCCCTCTCTGCTGCCCCCACCCCCAGCTTGCACACAGGCTCTCTATCTATCTCTCTCTCAAAAAAAAAAAAAAGAAAAGAAAAGAAAAAAAAGTAAAAAAATGCTCTGTAAGTTTATAAAATGCTCGTTTAAGGAATGAGATAAATAAGTCATGGAAACATAGCCAATGATATTGTAATAACTGCATGGTGACCGCACACACTGTGGTGAGCATTTCCTGGTACATATAGATGTTGAGTCACTGTGCGATACCCCTGGAGCTAATACAACATTGTATGGTAACTATATTCCACTTAGAATAATAGTAATAATAATAAATACTCTGTAAACATGAGTTGCTTAAATGAATGAAGAGGGGATAAAATGTTTATACCTTTGATAGTGGGCAGACACCATGAGGTTTTTTGTTTTTGTTTTTGTTTTTTTCACCATGAGGTTTTAAGCAGAAAAGTAATCGGAGCATTTCTTTCTTTCAGACCCCACCCCCTAGCAGCATGATCAGCAGCATGACCCAGAGGGGAGATAGTGGGGTAACCAGGAGACGTGAACCCCAGCAGGTGGCAGCGGACAAGGGTTCTGAATGGCACCCAGCTTTCTGCCCGGGCAAGAGAGGCCTGGGTGGGACCCCTAATGACTGTGATGCAAGAGAAGACCCCCGGGAGCCAGCAGCGCAGGGCCCCGAGGAGGGCGGGCTGTGGACAGCACAGGTGAGGGGTGGCCCCTGAACTTAGCATCCAGGATGTCGCTGGGGCACACCAGCCACAAAGGGTAGAAGAGCAAGTGGCTGGTAAGCAAGCAGACACGGGGATCGGAGAGACATTCAGAAGCCGGCGGAGGAGAGCGAGGACACAGGGAGTCTGGAGTGAGGCAGAAGCCGCGGCCTGTGGAAACCAGGCCCCTGATGCCAGAGGGGCACCGCCTGGGATCGCCCTCGGCAGCCGCAGGTTCACTGAGGACAGGGCCAAGGTTGTCGGGGGCCCCCTCGGTGGCTCTGCAGACCAAGGCGGCCGGGGCACTCCCCTCGGGGAGCCCCAGGAACAAGCTGAGCGCATAGCCCAGCGAGCAGCCCGAAGCCAGGCACCCAGGGAGCCCATTCTCTGCCCAGGAGACCCTCCAGGCCGCGGGTGACCCGCTCCCTTCCTTCCCAGCCCATCCCGGAGGGAGGCGGCCGGGCTCACTGGGCCCCGGGACCCAGGCGGCCAGGGAGCCCGCAGAGGGCAGGGTTACCCGAGGGGAGGCCCAGGCTGGAGCTCAGCTGGGCCCCGGGCTGCTGGAGACCGGAGAGTGGTTCCCCCGGCCCAGGGGTGCCCAGCTCACATCCTCTCAGCCGCGGCAGGGGCCGGACCAGGTGATGCGCGGCCGTGGTCTCCGCCACCCCGAGCTCACGGCGAGACTGGGCTCCTGCAGCTTCTCTGGGCGAGAAAGGAAGCCCGGAGCTCTGAGAAGCTCTGGTCTGGCCAAAGAGGGGAGAGGGGAAAGGTCACAGCCCAAACGTGACCCCCAGCCCCTCACAAGGACACGCAGGGTAAAACCCTTGGGGATGTGGTCGGGGCACTACCCGGGGTGACCCGGGCTCTGTGGAAGCCCAGGGCTGCAGGCTCAGGGAGGAGAGAGGAGCCTCGCTGGAGACACTCAGTCACCCCCCGTGGCCTCCCTGCGGCCCAGCGGCCAGGATCGGTTGGCCTCCTGGCCCTGGTTGCAAACCCGCGCCGAGCCCGCCAGAGCTCCAGGTAACCTTTTCCACTTCGTGCCCGACCAGGACCTCCGGGGCCAGAAGGGCCAACTCCCCAAGGGTGCCGGTCACCGTGTCCCCCACCGTGTCCCCCCCCCCCAGACTCCCGGCCCTACAGACAGACAGACAGACAGACCACAGCTTCAGCACGGGCTGCCAGGCCCCACGCAGCTCCTCCCACGGAAACCCCGCCAGCCTCCGCACCGGCTCCCCTGGGCCTTCCACCCCCCCCCCGCCCCCTGCCCACACGGGCCCACCCAGCTCTCCTCTCTCAGGGCTGTTGGCCCCTCTCCCCGGGGCCTGGGGGACCAAGACTCTGTCTCCCCCCGCTCCCCTGTCCCGTCGGAGCTGCAGTGCAGGGTGCGGGCTCGGCTCCCAGGTACCTGGACACGGGGAGACAGCTGCTGGTGCTCATGGGATCCTGACCACGCAGGTAAAGATCAGAGCGCTGGCCGCGGGCCTCAAGGAGACACTGAGGACAGCCCCCCCATGGGACCCCACGGTCCGGGGGCCCAGAGGTATCCAGCTGTAGCACACAGAGCCCCCTCTGCTTTCCGCCACACACGTCAGGGTGAAGACGCAGTGTCCATTCTCACCGATCCTGGAGCTCAGTGTGACGTGGGGCCAGGCCAGCTGCTCTGCGGGTACGAAGAGGGACCAACTGAGGACACTGCAGAACTGCCCTGGGCCCTCCCGTCACAGGGCAGAAGGCACAAGGCATTGACATCAAGACACTGCGTCATCCTGAGTCCACATCAGGAGGAACAGAGAATCTGCCCACGTCTATCGGGAGCCTTGGGCTCTACAAGGGCCGTGCCACTTGGCGTCATTTGATTACCAGAACAACCCTATGAAGCAGGGGCCGGACGTTTTGTTCCTGCTCCATTTAACAGGCTCGGAGAGCTTCAAGGAACTTGCCCGAGTCTCAGCTGTTAAATGACCATTCCGGGACCCAAATCCAATGGACCTGACCCCGAAGCCTGGGTCCCACTAGCACAGAACTGTGCTGTAGTCGCATGTCTTCCCCGTGGGGTCGCCGCAGTACACACTAAGCTTGTGGACCCCAAGCAAGGCCCCCCAGGAGATGTGGCCCTGGGCCTTCGGGGTTTCTCCCACACCCGTGTATCCCTTCAAACTGCACCCCATTCCTTCTTCCCCCAAGACCAGGAGCTCAGATACTTCCTTACAGTATCCATGTTGCCATAATTGCCATTACTTGCCCACCTATGTCCCCAGGCCAGAGCCAGGGGGTGTGGGGTAGTGGGTGGGGGGTGGTGGCAGGAAGTGTGGCTGCCGACAATGGACAGCCAGGCCAGGGTGTGGAAGAAGGCTGCGCTGTTACTCCACTTCAGTCCTGGGGCCCACCTGACGGCAGCTCAACTGGGCAAAATGGGACCACAGGCCACGATGTGCCCAGGGGAGAAGGCGGCCTGGGTACTTTCCACTGCCTCCCCCAGTGTGGTCTTCTGGGACCCAAGTCCTCCCCACCCCCACTCTCCTGCAGGCCCTCTTGTCTGCAGCATCCCCCTAGTTCAAGCACCCAACTGCCCTGAAAAACCAGAAGCACAGGATGTGACATCAAGCGGCCTGAGTTCTATTCCTGGTTCTGCCACTTTCTACCTGTTGCTTTTTCTCTCTGTGGCTCAGTCTCAGCAGCCCAGAACTAAAAGCCCCTCTCCTGCCGCAGGACTGTATGAGGCTCCACTGGAGCGCAGTAAGAGGGGCTGTCCCACCAGCCCCGGAACACCCTAGGACACAGTCCCACCGAGGTCCCAGAAGGCCCGAGGGCCCTCGCCCTGTGTGAGGACAGTCCATGGCCAGGCCAGGCCTGATTTATGGCAGAGATCCTTCCTCCCCGACCATGTGGACCTGACCAGGGAGCAGGTCCATCTTCCCACACTTAAAAAAAACGGGGCCTCCTCAAATAGGAATATTTCCCAGAACATGACTCAACCCTGAAAAGCTTCTCTGCTTTCTCTTCATCAATTAGCTTCCCCTGGGTCATCCTCACTCAGAAGTGAGCCTTTTTGCTTCCCAGTGTAGAGGAGCAGATCTGCAGTGGCACCCTGGCAACCTCGCCCGCATCCCTCAGGCAAAGACGGGGACCGGTTAATCTGTGTCTTGGCAAAATGCCCTGGGATCCTCCCAGGACACGAGAAGATGGTGGCCCTCAAAACCCCAAAAGCATCTCCACCGGCCCCCCTGGCTCCCCTGGGAAGCACTCATGGGTTAGTTAGCTCCTAATGAGGAAGGGGGTTCCTGCTGCAGCAGCTCGGCACAGAGCTGCAGCCTCTACCACCCTTGACCGCAGTCCCAGCTTGTTTCTGTGGTGACAGGCCTTCTGGCACCTGCATTGTGGTCAACCGGCCCCCTTGTCATTAGTTCTGGTGTGAAGGACCTGGGGTGCTCTTTCACTATCTACATGAGTAATGAGGTGCTTGGATCTGAACCGGGCTGACTGTGTCTCTACAGGCTGAATCAGCCGGCCCTCCCTTGCTGCTGGGGTGACAGACACCCACCTCTGACATTTCTCTTGCAGTTTTCCCTCCTGAAACAATTTTTAAAGATCTTTAAGCAGAATGATCACAGCCTTCCCATGTGTCTGTCCAGACTGTCTCGCCTTATTCTCACCACAGTAGCGCTCCTACTTTAGCACCGAGGAAGCTCTAGGCCACTCAAGTAGGCTGTGGCAGGACTGGGTTCTCGGGGCCGAGGCCCCATTCTCTGCCCACCACAGACCCAGAGGTCCTGTTGTTTTACAGTGCGCACCTATTAACCTTGTAATCAGAAACAAAAGTGTAAATGTTACTCAATGAGCACCACCCTCATACCTGTTACCGTCCAGAGGACACTCAGCATAGACTCGCAGACTGTACTTTCGGGTGTGGGTGATGTGTGAGTTCCTCAGGTTAATGTGGGCTCGGTAGGGCGTCCTTCCAGCTCAGGTCGCTGATCTGCAAGGTGTGGCCTGGGCTTACCACACTCACACGACCCCGGTACTGGGTTTCTGCCTGGTAAAAGGTGTCTGGCCCTCCTGCTTCCGCCAAGGTTATGGTGGCTATTGCCATGGAGACCGAACGGGACATCCAGGAGATGCTCTCCACAGGCTGTCCTGGCTGTAGGTGCAGGGGCAGGGTGACAGATCTGCCTATGGTCCCAGTTACCATCACAGGGTCCTCTCTGGAACCCCCTGGCCTTGCAGAGACACAGATCAGAAGCTTCAGGGGCAGCCCAACTAAGCCAGAGGCTCACGGCAGGCCTGAGAGTCCAGTAAGTGATTATTATTCCCATTTTATAGGTGAGAAAACCAGGACCCAAAGAAATTAGGTGGCTTGCTCGAGACAACATAGCTAGTCGGTGGTAGGACAAGAGCGCAAGGCCGTGCCTTCCCTTCACACCAAAGTGGTCTCCTTCAGCGTTTACATTAACAAATGCACATATAATAAAAATAATTAATAGATGCTGTGCTAGGATTGCAGGTGCTGCAGAGAAGGAGGAAGAAGGAAAACTCTTGGGAGGTGCTGAGGGGGACGATCTCTACTGTTACTTGGGCCACCCTCTTGCTGATCCAGGCAACAGGAGCAGAGCTCACCTAGCCCGGCCCCACCACAGCAGAAAGTGCCTTGTAGCATACCCCAGAATGGCTTGTTCAGACACTGCTGGACAGGAGCCCGTTCTGAGGCCCAGCCAGTGTTCTGGGAACTTCTTTCTAGAAGGAAGGCTAGTGCAAGGCGAAGGGTGGTCGGGGGACCGTCATTCAGCACCAGGTTACTGAGGAGAAGAGCGGAAACACCAGGGCACGGGTCACGCTGCCCGAGCTCAAACCCCTGCTAGGTCCTAGCTGTGTGATCTTGGGAGGTTACTACGCTCCCTGAGCCCTGGCATTCTCACCTGTGTAACAGGGAGTGCCATCTTCCAGGATTTTGTGGGGGTTAAATGAGACAATGCAAGTAAATACCTCAGGATTGGTGTTATTAAAGATTCTTGATGTCACTGGAATAAGTTAGTGACAGCACCTTGTTTGCCCCCTCACCAAAACTCCAGCACCCTTGCAGAGAAATGTGAAAAACCATCGCTCAGTAGTGTGACGGTTGGAGTATTTTTGCAACACTGACAACTGTCCCGGGAAACAGAAAGTCTGAAACTGACCCAGGTGTGCCGCACGGTGGTTCAGAAAGACAAGGCTGCATGGCTCAAGGAAGAATGGGGGTCCTGGTTCAGAACGCGACCATTCCCAGGCCAGGTGGTGTCTCTTTGTCAAAAGTTGACCTGAGAGGTCCTATGACTGTGGCTGTGGGGACAAGGGGTGGGAGAGGTGTTGCTGTCCTGTGGGAGTGGGCACCCCAAGTAGGACCCACACAGCGGCAGGTCCGTGTCCTGGGCACATACCACAGAATCCACTCGACAGTCCAGTGTCCACTTCTGTGGAGCTACCTTGGCTCCACCTGGAGAATCATGTAGCCAATGGGAAGTATATCAAGGCAGCAGGTGTTAGCACCAGCTACACCCTCCTCGCCCCACACTGGGCCCAGGGCCTGAAATCCGAGTGGAGGCCCCCACCCCGACTGAAGACCTTGGCTCATCCTTGCACCCTCAAGTTTAGTAACTCATCAGGCCTCATTCATTCAAGTTCTGCTCCCATGCTGGGCTCCATACTTCTGGTCCAGCCACACCGATCCTTGGTTTCCTTCAGCCCGTGCTTTTGTTGGCATTTATTTATTTATTTATTTATTTATTTATTTATTTATTTTAAAGATTTTATTTATTTATTCATAGACAACAGAGAGAAAAAGGCAGAGACACAGGCAGAGGGAGAAGCAGGCTCCATGCAGGGAGCCTGACGTGGGACTCGATCCCGGGTCCCCAGGATCACGCCCTGGGCTGAAGGCGGCGCTAAACTGCTGCGCCACCGGGGCTGCCCTTTTCATTTATTTAAATTCAATTAAGTAATATATATTACTAGTTTCAGAGGTAGAGGTCAGTGATTCATCAGGTCTTATGTAATATCCAGTACTCACTACATCACGTGCCCTCCTTAACACCCATCACCCAGTTACCCCATCTTTCCACCTGCCTCCCCTCCAGCAACCCTCAGTTTCTTTCTTATGATTAAGAGTCTCTTATGGTTTGTCTCCCTCTCAGATTTCATCTTGTTTTATTTTTTCCTCTCTTCCCTATGATCTTTCTTAAATCCCACATATGAGTGAGATCATATGAGAATTGTTTTTCTCCAATTGACTTATTTCGATTAGCATAATACCCTCTAGTTTCATCCACATCGTTGCAAATGGCAAGATTTCTTTTTTTGATGGCTGAGTAATATTCCACTATATATATAGATATATATACCACGTCTTCTTTATCCATTCATCTGTCAATGGACATCTGGGCTCTTTCCATAGCTTGGCTGCTGTGGACACTGCTGCTCTGAACACCGGGGTGCAGGTGCCCCTTCGGGTCACTACATTTGCATCTTTGGGGTAAATCCCTAGTAGTGCAATTGCTGGGTCGTAGGGCAGCTCTGTTTTCAACTTTTTGAGGAACCACCATACTGGTTTCCAGAGCGGCTGCACCAGCTTGCATCCCCACCAGCAGCGTGAGAGGGTTGCCCTTTCTCCGCATCCTCACCAACATCTGTCATTTCCTGACTGTCTAATTTTAGTCACTCTGCCAGGTATGACATGATATCTTATTGTGGTTTTGATTCATACTTCTCTGATGCCGACTGATGTTGAGCATTTTTTCATGTGTCTGTTGGCTAATTGCATGTCTTCTTCTGAGAAATGTCTGTTCATGTCTTCTACCCATTTCTTCATTGGATTTTTTGTTTTTTGAGTGAGCCCTTTCTTTTTTTTGGAAGATTTTATTTATTTATTCACAAGTGACACAGAGAGACAGAGGCAGAGAGACAGGCAGAGGGAGAAGCAGGCTCCATGCAGGGAGCCCGACGTGGGACTTGATCCCGGGACTCCAGGATCACGCCCTGAGCCGAAGGCAGATGCTAAACCACTGAACCACCCAGGCGTCCCTTGAGTGAGCCCTTTATCTGATAAGATGTTTGCAAATATCTTCTCTCATTCTCTAGGTTGTCTTTTGGTTTTATCAACTGTTTCCTGCGCTGTGCAAGAGCTTTTTATCTTGATGAGGTCCCAAAAGTTCATTTTTACCTTAGTTCCCCTTGCCTTTGGAGATGTGTCTAGCAAAAAATTACTGTGACCGAGGTCACAGAGAACACTGCCTGTATTCTCTAGGATTTTGATGGATTCTTGTCTCATGTTTAGGTCTTTCATCCATTTTTAGTCTATTTTTAAGCATTTACATCATCCTGTCTCCTACAGATAGCTGTGTGCATGTCTTCGCCCAATATCTGAGTGAGAAAGGAAGGCTGGTGGTTTAGCCTCAGGGTTAGTTGCAGTGCACATGCGTGGAGCTTCTGGGTCCAAATTCTGTTTCTGGATTCAGGTGAGGGGAGACACAGAGGGATCAGATCAGGACATGAATCCCAAATGCCAGACACCGTGCCGAGTAGGGCAAACACGTTATTTTATCTAACTTCCCAATAAACTTGTAAGACAGATATTCTTCCCACTTAAAAGATAAAGATCATGAGACACAAAGAGCTTAAGAAACTTGTCCAAAGTCACCAGCTAGGAAGCAGCCGAGTCCACATGAAGATCCAAGTTCACCTGACCCCAAAGCTGGTGCTCTGCCAATGACACTGTACCACCAGCAATGGGCTTTCACGATACCTAATTCCTCCCTGAGTCCTGCTGACCCCCCGTCCCACCACACACACACACACACACACACACACACACAGCACAAGACCTGGCACACGAGAGCCCCAGTAGATGTTTCCAGAACTGAACTGAAGAACCGTGAACATTTTTTGAGGCAGGACCTGTCTTACCCATTATTTTGTCATTTGCCTGGGAGATGCCCCCAGGGGCAGGGACCACCAAGGGGCTGGCCTGGATGCCATGGAGAGAGCTTGCTCTGTGCGGGGATAGGAAAGGAGAGGTGAGGAGCCTTGAGGAGGGCCGTGCAGGAATCTCGATGCCAGTTCTGCTGCTTTGGCCGAGGACACCGTTCTCTGAATTTCCATGGTGCTACTGTGTTCCTACCGCTGGGCCGTGCTGGCTTCTATTTGCAGATTACCAGACTTGGGCCAGAAAACGTCACCTACTCTCCCCAAGCCTCAGTTCACCATCTGTAAAGTGTGTGTGATCCCATCTGCCTTCTCTATATCAGAAGTCTGATGTGGAGATCAAGGGTTCTTTTTATAATTTATGTAAAGGTTCTTTGTAAACTGTGATTGGGGCCAAGGGCAGGCTACCCCAAGGTGGGCCACTTGGGCATATTGATTATTTAAATAAGTTACTTAAGAGCCAGTTAGTGCAAGGACACCCAGGCCCTCCTCTGTCCCCTGAAAGCAGGACACAGATCTCCCATGTGAAAGACAGACTTGGACCAGGAGGTAAAGAGTATCCTGATCACCAGAGATGAGAAATTTAGAGCTGAGAAGGCTGACAAACAACCCTTGTTTATTTTTTATTGTTATTTTTTAACTTACTTACCCCCGCAGCCCAAACTCTGCTTAAAATTCCTCACTAGTTGAAGCTCCCGACAGGACGTTTTCTTCGTCCTGTCAATTCCTCACAGATGTATGGTCTCTCTGTCTAGAAAGTACAGAAACGGCCTCCTCCGTCATTTCTTTAGGTCTCAATTTCATTATTGGGCCTCCATGCTCAGGTCATAAAACTTTGGGTATTTTTTTTTTCTCTTCTGTTATCTATCTCACATAAGTTCAGGTAGGAGGCCTTGAGGGTAGATAAGAATTTTTGCTTCCCTTCACCACCAAGTTTTAAATACAGCAAGGGATTCATCAGTAGGCCTAGGGGACTCCCCAAAGCCTAACGTGGGGACAATCCTGAGGCAGGTGGCCTTCAAACCACACATGCTGATTTTTTCCTGAAAGAGAATGAAAGCAAAAGCTTGAAACTCAAGACAAAGATCAAAGCCTGGCCCCTCCTGCAGATTTCTCAGAAGCTTCCTTCCCCTGACCTCTGGTTCCCATGCCTGTCTCTTGCCACCACTCAGGTCCTCAGCGACAAAAGCAAGCAGCAAGAATCTAGAAGGACAGAAACAGCTGCTAAGTGCCAGGTTTGAGATCTCCTACTGAAGTCGTTTATGGGACACA
This sequence comes from Vulpes lagopus, assembly GCF_018345385.1. Lineage (NCBI taxonomy): Eukaryota > Metazoa > Chordata > Mammalia > Carnivora > Canidae > Vulpes > Vulpes lagopus. The sequence goes on from NC_054834.1 coordinate 27,679,421, forward strand.
GCAAGTCCAATTCCTGATGAAGGCTGACTCCCGGGGGACTGGTGGAAGAGGGAGGAGGGGCAGAGATCCAAAAGAGGATCATGCTTGAAATGGCAAGATGAAGACAGAACAAGTCCCCGATCTCATGCCGCCACCATCAGCCGGTGTGGAGAAGCCCAGGTTCCCTGTGACTCATTAGCAGAAGAAATGTGAGAGTGACAAGGACACAGTCTGGGCCTGCCCAGTCTGAGATGGTAGCACATGCACCACACACACACATGCACGCACACACATGCACGCAGATATGTGTACACACATGGAGCCTGGCTCCCAGGGAGGCAGCATCTTCAGGGAAAACCACCCATGGCTAGAATGCTCTGCAGGCAGGGAGGGGTGCCCGGAAGGTAGTGGTGGGAAGAGACTTACCCATGAGAAAACCAAGCAGGAGCAAGGACCCTGGTAGAGAGAGACCCACGGTAGCCTCAGCAGACTCGCCTGCCTCAAGACAGCCGGCCAACGTAGACGTGTAAATGTCAGCCCACAAACACTTCCTCCTTTTAGAGTTCACCACAATAATCACATGTAGCTTTGGAGTCACAAGAGGTAGAGATGAGGGGACACATGAGAAAAAGACCAGGGGAGCTATTTCCAAGTCAAAGTTGATAATGTCACAGCCATGCTATAAACCCTTCAGAAGTCCCCCACTCCTACAAGGTAAAGTCCAGGCTCACAGCTTTGGTAGACGAAGCTTTTCCTATTCTCTTGCTTCTCGTCAACCTTGGCCTCATGCCATGTCACCACTTCTCTGATCTTGAACTCCAGTCACAGCACACTATTTCTAGACTCTTCTCCCAAAATGCCTTGGGTTTTCTCAGCCCTGTAAATTGACTCCAGCAAATCTGCTTACTGGATCACCCTAATATCTGCCACCTGCCTCACCCACCTCACCCTAGCCTTTCTTTCTCATCTTTCAATTCCCACTGACTAGCTCAGTGTCAGCACGTAGTAGGGGCTTAGCTCCTACATGATTGCTAAGTGCATAGCAGACATTGAGTCAGCAGGCAGAGAAGAGCGAGCCCAGAACAACCCAAAGACAGAAAGGAGGAAAGCACAGGCTGCTGGCTGTAGCTTCTTTAGCACAGAAACAGGGTAGAAAAAATCCAGGAAATAAGACCTTTAGGACCACCTCTACCTCCAACCACGAACGACGAGGTCAGATATTATTTTGTTATTTTGTGCTTTTGGTGATATGACTGAAGGAGTTGCATGAAAGTCCTGATCCATGGGTAGAGGGAGGGAAAGAGGAGAGGAGACACAGGTGTGATGCTCCCTTCCCCACCTCTCTACACCAAATAGTCCCCGTGGCTCTGCTAGGCTCTGCAGACAGTTGACATGTCCATGAGGATGTCGTTGTGACTAGTGTCTCCCATCAGGCCCCTTACTTCTCAGACTTTGACAAGTATCTCCCTGGTCTTCAGTGAATGGAGGTCAGGTGCCCCAACAAGACTTGTTGAAGAGAATCCACACGTTGCTTTGTAAAAGGTCACCAATGACCTCCCCTTGGTCATAGCTTATAGACTCTTTGGTCCTTATCCTATAGGAGCGCCAATTAAGTTTGACACTGGGACCCTCCCTACTTGAAATTCTCTCCGCTCCTGGATGTCTGGATACCATTCTCACTGACCCCTCCTCACTCATTTACTCCTCATACATACCAGCTCCTGCTGGGTGCCACAAAGGCACTGTGCCAAGGGGCCTGAGAGAAGATGAAAGGAAGTCTCTACAACCATGTTGCTCACAGGCTAGTAGGAAAGAAAATCATGTTGATGGAAAAACAAAGTAGGATGCTTTAGCCTTGGGGGTGGGTACAGTGGGGTGGATATGAAGCTTTCTGATTTGAAACATGCCTCTGCTGCTTACCTATGATCTTAGCAAACTACTTCCCAAGAAGACTTCCCCATTATCATTTATTTCCTTGAAAATGGTTTTTGTGCATAAAAAAATTATCCATAGGCTTTATTGCTTTTAAGAATTCGTATTAAATTTACCAAAAAAAATTTTTTAAACTTTGACCAGTCTCAAGGGCAGTTCAGCTTGTAAATCATATTCCATTTACAAATGAGGCAGCCCTTAACCTCCTTTTGAGAGGCTATTGATAATATTTGACACTTTACAAATTTATAAATGGATTTCTTTAAGGACTTTAAATCTCACTATTGAATGTAATGCATTTAGTTTCCTTTTAAAGGACTTTCGTTTTTTTTCAGAGTTGAAAACAGACCTTTCGATAGAGTTCTTCTGCTTTTCTTTTTTTAAGACATAAGATATAAATATATTTTTAGTATTATTATTTTTATTCCAGGAGAGTCAACATACGGGGTTGTGTTAGTTTCGGGTGCACAGTATAGTCATTCAACACTTCCATGCATCTCTTGGCGCTCATCACGACAGGTGCACACCTTCATCCCCATCAGCTATTACCCCCATCCCGCCCACCCACCTTGGACAAAGTATTTGAATCAATAAATAAGACTCCCCAAATACAAGAAGGCTTGTAAATTTAGTACATTGAGCTTATTGGTATGGCAATTCGTAAGTTTTCTTCAAATATTCAATACTTCATATAGACTTCAATTCAACTGTCATAGTGCTGTGTTGTGACAGATGGCCGCTGCATGTGCAGTGAGCACAGCATAACGTATAGACCTGTCCAATCATGATGTAGTACACCCAAAACTCATGTAACATTGTGTGCCAAGCAAGCTTCAACAAAAAATGTATTAATTTTAAAAAATAAAATTACAAATGTAAATCAGTTGTTCAAATGCATAGTTCAAATCAGAACCACAAAGTTAACTATCACATTAGTAAGACTGATGTCAAAAAAAATTTTTTTAAGTAAGCCTGAGGTCTCAAATAACACGTATATGTAAACAAAAAGTACTAACTGATACCTTGAACATGCCTACTCTGAATTCCTTATCTATCCAGGACTGAAAGATTCATAAAGGACACGGTTATGTCATCTGGATTCCAGCTATTTTCTGGGGCACCTGCTCGACCAACTAAGGTTGCTTACTGACCAGAAACATCACTGAGACATCTACTCATGGTACCTACCCAGGTGCCTTTATCTGCTTTGTTGATGTCCTCTAAAAGCCTGGTCTCAGGTGCCTGGGTGGCTCAGTCGATTAAGTGTCCAACTCTTGGTTTTGGCTCAGGTCCTGATCTCATGGTTGCAGGATGGAGCCCCGCACTGGGCTCCGCGCTGAGCTGGGAGTCTGCTTCAAGATTCTCTCCCTCTGCCCTTCCTTCTACTCACTTGTTCATGTGCACGCACGTGCTCTCTCCTTCTTTCAAATAAATAAATAAATCTTTTAAAAAGAAGGCTAGTCTCATAGCCTGTGTCCCTCAATTCAACTTGCACACTGTGATATCGCCTAATTCTTCCCTTTGCTGTAACTATAGCACTGGACTTGCTGTTACATTTCTTTTAGCTCTTGAGATATTTAACTATCTCTCCATTTAAGTGTAAAAAGCTTTAAACTTGTTGAAATTCTGTATTCTTTTCATATTCTAATCTGCGGGAGTTATAAACACGTTAAAAACTCACATAATAGGGCAGCCCAGGTGGCTCAGCGGTTTACCGCCGCCTTCAGCCCAGGGCATGATCCTGGAGACCCTGGATTGAGTCCCACGTCGGGCTCCCTGCATGGAGCCTGCTTCTCTCTCTGCCTCTCATGAATAAATAAATAAAATCTTTAAAAAAAAACCCACATAATATTAAAAGTGATGTCAAAAAATACAGTTGTATAAAACGCAGGGTCATTTTACTTGCAAAGTTAATGAAGGGCTGGTTAGGAACTGGTGGTGAATCAATGCAGTGGAACGTCGGACAGTGGCTGCAGGATCCAAATTACGGCTCAGGCTGGGATTTGATGCTCCCTGGGGGTGATGCCCAGTAGATGGATGATTCTGGTGCCTGTGCATGGCTGGACTTCTGGGACAGTAGCAGGGATTCCAGAAATTTTCCAGTCATTGGCCCCTGGCAGTTGCTGACCTGGCTCAAGGACACAGAGAAACTGGAGATGCCAAACTCAATTTGCCTCCTCCCTGGATCCCAACACAAAATGCCTTTGTATCCATGACTCAATGAGAATATTAGTCCTTGCTGTGTGAAGACAGGGACAGGGTGAGTACAGGACACACTTGCCAACTGCATTATATCAAAATTCATATTCCTTTAGGTTTTTACTGTACTTAAATGCTCACACTTCAATTGGATTCTATGTATCACAAGATTGTGTCCACCTGTGTTCACCACTACCGAGAGGGTTATTCCGATGACAGTCATCTTTAGTTGCTTTGTCTCTAAGGAGGATAGTAAGAGTACCAACCAAACAGGATTGGTTTGAAGAGTAAAAGAAAATATGTGAAGCACAAAGCATCACTCATAGTCATTGCTCAATAAATGTTGGTGAAAATTTGTATTATCATCGGTATCTTTGACCCGCCTGCCACTTTTGTCCTCTCCTCCCACTCAGCGTGTGACTGCTCTCATGCTCTTACCTGGGCTCCCTGACAGCCTCCTACCTGACCCCTCACCATAGCCCCATCCCTTCCATCCTCTCCGTCTGCTGCTGGAGTAAGCTTCCAAACAGGTCCTTGAATAACACTGCACCCCTGCTTAAAAATACCTGCTAGAAGCTCTTTGCCTTTAGCTGATGTCTTGGTGAGTTCGTGGTGCCCTAACAGCAATGCCAGAGACTGGGTGGCTTATAAACAGCAGAACTTTACTTCTGAGAGTTCTGACAGGGGCTGGGCAGTCGAGGGATGGAGCCGATTCAGTGTCTGGGGAGACCCCACCAGCCACTTCATAGCCGGTATCTGCTCACTCTCTTTTCACATAGCAGGAGGGGCAAGGGAGCACTCTGGGGTTGCTTTCATAAGGACACTAATTCCATTCATGAGGGCTCTATGCTCGTGACCGAATCACCTCCCAGAGGCCCTGCCTCCTAACACTATCCCCTTGGAGATAAAACGTCAACATATGCATTGAGAGAACAGAGGGGACACAAACATTGAGTCCATGGCACCTGGGTTATAAGACCCTTTATCTGGGCTGCGGAAACCTCTCCTGTGTCCTGTAATTCTCTCTAGACAACCATGCTCTAGTCACAGGCCAGGACTAGCTGAGGCAAGAAAGGGGCCTACCGCACAAAACTTCAGAAGAGCCTCACCCTCAGGCTTGCACGGTGCCGCCGTGACCTAAAGATGCCCTCTAGTGGAAGATGCCTGCCACCCTCATCGTCCCCTCTCCCCCTCCCATCCAGACTTCCTGGGCTCAAATTCTAACTATAAAACTCAAAGTAAGCTACTTAGCCTCTTTGTGCCCTGGGTTCCTCATCTATAAAATGAGGATGATAAAAATACCATCGCATAGAGCTATTGTGTGGATTAAATGAGCCCATGAGTGTCAGGAGTTAGGGGAGGGTCTAACACCTGACAAGTAGTCACTGAGTGTCACCTGAAACCACCCGTTTGGCTTTCCTATAAGTTCTTTCCAAGTCCTCTCAGGCTACAGCCTAAACAATCATATGATCTGAGTCTTACGACACCAACAAGTCACAGTTGAACTAACCACTAAATATCATCTATTTAAAGAGTCAGCTTCCAGGGGCACCTGGGTGGCTCAGTTGGTTAAGCATGTGACACTTGATCTCAGCTCAGGTCTTGATCTCAGGGTCATGAGTTCCAGCCCTGCGTTGGGCTCCACACTGGGTATGGAATCTATTAAAAAAAAAAAAAAAGAAAAAAGAAAAAAGTCAGTTTGCCACAGCAAGGTAAAGGGAATAATGCTGTCCTCCAACCTGCCGAGTGCACAGCTGCCCCCTGGCAACATCCATCCTCAGAGCAGCTTTGCTGGTGCTTCCTTCAGATCAGTTAAAAGCCTCTCAGTTGTACGTGACATGAAGCCAACGCAAAGTGGCTTCATGTCAGGGCTTAAGCAAAAGAGTGACGTCATTGGACCATGATATTTGTTATAGACTACTATGCAACAGATTACAGAATTTGAGAGCTTAAAATAAGCATTTGTTATCTCACAGTTTCTGTGGATCAGCAAACCAGGCACGGCACAGCTGGTGCCTCTGGTTGTGGGTCTCTCACAAAGTCCTCGTCACGTCAGGGTAGCCGCTGCCAGCCTCGCCCCCACGGCTCTTGGCAGCCTCAAGTCCTCATCAAGTGTTGGCAGACATCAGTTCTTTGGTGGGTTTTTGCTGGCAGGCTCCCTGGCTCCTTGTCTTGAAGCCTTTAGCTCACAACACAATACTGGGTCCCAGCAAAGGGAGTGGGGTTGGGAGAGAGAGAAACAGAGAGACGCACACACACACCAAGATGGAAGACACAATCTTGTGCAACCTAATCTCAGAAATGACACCTTAGCCCTGCTGCCACATTCTACTCAGTAGAATCAAGCCAGTGCACCCATCCCACTCTCAAGAAGAGGTGACTACAGGTGACTACAGGGGCGCCTGTTTGGCTCAGTCAGTAAAGCATGGCACTCTTTTTGTTTAAGATTTTTTTATTTTTTAAGATTTTTTTTTTAAGATTTTATTTATTTATTCATGAGAGACACAGAGAGAGAGAGAGAGTAAGAGGCAGAGACACAGGCAGAGGGAGAAGCAGGCTCCATGCAGGGAGCCCCACGTGGGACTCAATCCCAGGACTCCGGGGTCATGACCTGAGCCAAAGGCAGAAGTTCAACTGCTGAGCCACCCAGGCGTCCCTGTTCTTTTTTTTTAATTGTATTTATTCATGAGAGACACGGAGAGAGAGAGGCAGAGACACAGGCAGAGGGAGAAGCAGGCCCCTGCAGGGGGCCCTGATGTGGGACTCGATCCCGGGACCCCATGGTCACACCCTGAGCCGAAGGCAGAGGCTCAGCCCCTGAGGCACCCAGGCACCCAGCACACGACTCTGATCTTGGGACCCCTACACCAGCCTGAGCAAGGGGAGGAGTCTGTGGTGCCAGATGCAAACAACCCTCCCCGTCTCACACACACACACACACACACACACACACACACGCACGCACGCTCACGCACTGACACACACAGGGGCGCTGTGGTAAGAGCTTCCTCTTTCAGCCCGAGAGCTGAGAGCACATCATCATGGCGGGCCCAAAGAGACATCCGGGTGACGGGGCTCTACGGCCCTTCTCCAGTAAACCACGGAAGAGCCAGCCTCACGCATTCTCTTCTTTTCTGTGGAACTTTCTCCTCTTCCTGTTCTTGGGTAAGTCCCCGCTACGGCCACCACCTCTCTGGGCTGGTCACGTTCTTATTGGTAAGATCAGAAAACTCCTCTCCCGTGGTAATTTCCCTTGGGTTTCACTTTATTCCCAGATGTTTCACCTTTATCCCCAGACTACGTTCCTCTCACCCTCACACTTTCCTACTAAGAAATGCTGAGTGATGAATTTGTTCTCTGGATAATGTGGATAAAATCCACAGAGAGATAGAGGGAAATCCTGATGACAGGCCACCCCCTCTTTCCCAGGGACACATAGAACTGTTGGAGCTTCTTTCTACGTCCTGCCATGTTTATCACACATTCCAAACTTCAGGCTTCCCTGCGGGATCTGGAGATGGTCTCATGGCCCTGGGCTAAGTGGCTTCTCTCTGAATGTCCTTTTCTCCCCTCATCCTACCTCTCCATCAAGGCCCAAGTCCTGCAAGTTTTTGAGAAATAATCTCTCAGCAGCATGGCCGATGGCCAATGGGCAGAGCTGACCCAGTACCCCAGGGAGGGTCTCAGCTATCTGGTACAGTGACATCTACTGTCCCTCTGGACTCCTGTTTTCCCCAGGACCTTGGAGGTTAGCACGGGTAGCATAGGGGCCTGAGAACAGTGGGAGTTGGAGAGGTGGGCAGTGAGGGGAGTTCTAGAAGGACTCCCAGATGATATATGGGGCAGGACCTAGACTCCAGGCCTGGGTTCCAGTATGATCTCTTTTCATTTTCCATCTTAACTTTGCTCCCACAAAAACATCAAGTATCACAGCTGTTTATATATATCTACACCCAGCTCTTGTGGTGCTACTTGGTTGTGTTGGATAAACCTGAAGTTACCCAATCTACTGTCACCCAAGCCTCAGATGACCAACAAGCAAATTTCAAGTCAAAGAGGCACTTCCCTCTGACTAGCTCCACTGGTTGGGGTATCCTCAAACTTCACTCTTTTGGTCTAGCAGGGAGTTTCTTTGATGTCTTGTGTCTCCAAGGAATGGTTTCAGGAACTTAGGAGGCAGGAGGGTGAAAAATCTTTCCACTTTAGTATGTCAAGGAGAAAGAATATCCCATCCCCTTTTAGGGGAGCAAGAATTCCTATCCCTTTCAAGGTCCTTCTAGCCAGAATAAGAATCAAATTGACATGAGACAAATTAACAGAACATAATCAATTTTTTTTTTTTATTCATGAGAGACACAGAGAGAGAGAGAGGCAGAGACACAGGCAGAGGGAGAAGCAGGCTCAATGCAGGTAGCCCGATGTGGGACTTGATCCCAGAACTCCAGGATCATGCCCTGGGCCAAAGGCAGGCGCTCAACCGCTGAGCCACCCAGGGATCCCCAACACAATCAAATTTAATAGCACATGGGAAACCACACAGACATGGAAATTCCAAAGACCGTTGGGGCAAAATGTGGTATATATGTCATCCTAAATTAAGGAGAAGGGGGCAGGGGTCTGGGACTTCAGAGCGAAGCAATGTAGTTTATAGGGTGGAGAAGAGCAGATGTTGGTAATTAGATATTTGCCCCACCATACAGATGGGTCACTCAGATAAAATTTATCTCTGCTAATAACCCTTATCTGGGAAAGACCCCGAATTTAGATTCTTCTGTGTGGTTAAGGGAGGGGCAAAAGTATCTCTTGAGCTCACAGGGTCTTGATTGCCCTCAGCTCAGAATAGTCCATACTCCAAAGTGGTGGGCCTAGTATCGGAAACATTTGAAATCAGATCTTTGCTCCATTACTTCCTAGCTGTGTGAGCCTCTGTTTCTTAAATGTAGAAGGTGATTAGTAAGATGTATCATGCAAGACTCTCCGAGATTAAAAATGATCAAAAATGATATATGTAAGCAAGCGCTTGGCACATAATTGGTGGAAACTGATTGTTATAATAATCACTAAGTGCATGATTTGGAAACTATTAAAGATGGGGAAGCCAAATTCGGTTATCGAGATCATTGAATAAATACCCTTTTATTATTTGCCAAATGGCATAGTTCAAAATAAGATGGCCAATACTGGGACTCCTGTCACTGTACTGAGAGTCCTATAGCATTGTTCCCCGTGACAGTAACAGGATTGGACCTATAGGAACCACATCCCACTCCTATCAAGTCTGTGAGCCTTTGCTTAGCTTTGATGTGAGGAGAAACGGGTGCAGTCACACGTGCCCAGCCAAGAATCAGGACCTTCTGGCCTCCTAGGATGGGGGTGGGCAGCGCTCTGGGCCACCGCATTCTGGGGCATCTTGTTAATGGAATCTGGGCTCTGCAGCTGACCAACCCTGTAATCTCGGGCAAGTGGCGAAAACTCTCGAAATGTTAGCTCCTCGTCTGTAGAAAGGGGCTAATTTTGAGATAATTTTGAGGATCGAATGAGGTAATTTCTGCAGTGTTAACATGCCATAGCAATCATAAGCAGTGTCTTCCAGAAGGGAAGAGCTCTCTTTCAGGTAACTTCAAACCAGCATTGCACCAACCCAGCTTCTGCCTTCGGACTCCCCTCAGAATCCACCTCAACTGACCTAGCCTAGCTTTTCCTAGGTCCCGAGCTTGGTCCTCCCTAGCCACCTCTCTACAAAGTCCGAGTGCTTGACCGATACGGGTAGTGAACCACCTTCCCGCCCCCTAGCCCCGCACCAATCTGCACCAATCTGGTGTCTCTTCTATAGAGCTCTGCAGAACCCTATACCCTCTGGGCCTTCGGAGCACACCTCAGCCTCTTTCCACCCCTCTAGGCTGTACTTTGCTTTTCCTGTCTCTCTAATATTTTCTATATATTTTTCCCACCCAGATCCCTGGAGTAATCTGGGTCCTGAACCCATCTGATTTGATCTGGAATTTTCAGAGGACTCTCCAGAGCCTCAGAAGCCCTTGAATCTGGGAATCCAGACTGGGGTCACCCAGCAGACACTCCCAGGGCCCCTACAAGAAAATGAGCTGCCTTGGACAGATGCCGGGCCTGTGGAAGCTGTGGTAACAATGTTTATCGGGGATCTTGGTCTTTCCCAAGATGAAATCAGGAGCAGAATCAATGTTACTTAACTATTCCCAACCCCGAACCTTGTTCCTAAGGACAGACCAGATTTCCCTGGCCAAGGCAAAGCCAGTCTGAGATCCCCTGAACAATGAAGTAAAAGAAGAGTGAGACAGAGATGAGAAGTGTTCTTTTTGTTGCCAACATTTCATTATGAAAATTCTTGAACACAGAGAACCCTTGAAAGAATTTTGCACTGAACACTCATGTGCTTTGCACCCCAGTTCTACCATTAGTGTCGTTTCGCTTGCCTTCTCATGCCCCGTCCATCTACCCACCCTGCTAGCCATACATCAACCTATCTTATTTTTTAAAAGACACTCCTCTTTAACTTCTTTTGTTCTTTATGATTTACAGCACTGTTTTTATTCCGTCTCTACTATATCTCTAAGGGAAGATAGTATAGGTGTGAACGTTTCAGTCTTATGGATGAGTAAACTGATTCTCAGAGAAATGCAAAAATTCACCCAAAGTCACAAAGCTAATTCCTTTGCTGGGACAGAAATCTAGAAAGTCTGTTTTACTGATTATTGTACATGCGTTTGTGGGAGAGTGTTTCTTAAGTGAGGGAATGAATGAATGATTCTGTTTAGGCAACAAGCCCAGAGGGAGGAGGACAGGAATTTCATTTCATTTCTCCACATCTGACATTTCTTACTGGTGCGTCTTTATTGAATGAGTGAATGAAGGCTGCCTTGAGGAGTCCAGCACCTCCGCCAAGTCCCTCTTCTGTCTCTGCAGGGCCAGGAGCCTCTGGAAAGGACTCAGCCCAAATGGAGGTGCCAGGGATTCTAGAGGGTTCGGTGACTTTCTTCCTGAACATTTCAATAGACAAAGAGTTGGAGCATGTCACCTGGAGTCGTCCCCAAAAAGCTCTTGCTTTTGCAAGTGCACAAAAAGATATTATCATTATGGACAAAAGCTACCAGGACCGACTAAACATCAGCTTCAACAGTTACTCCTTATCTCTCAACAATCTGACTTTGGAAGATGCAGGACCCTACAAAGCCCAGATAAATTATAAGAATGCTAAAGTCACCACTGACAAGGAGTTTTTCCTGCATCTCTATGGTGAGTTCCAGAGACTTCTGTGGGTTTTTATCATTTATTGAAGAATTTTAAAATTTATTTTGAGATGGGAGTGGGCAGGGGGAGAGAGAGAATCTGAAGCAGACTCCACTTGGGGCTCAATCTTATGACCCTAGATCATGACCTGAGCTGAAATCACGAGCCAGATGCTGAACCAACTGACCCACCCAGGCACCCCTCATTTTTTTAAAGATTTATTTATTTATTTGACAGAGAGAAAGAGAGAGATCACGAGTGGGGGGAGGCATAGAAGGAGAGGGAGAGGGCAGCCCCGGTGGCGCAGTGGTTTAGCGCCGCCTGCAGCCCAGGGCATGATCCTGGAGACCCTGGATCGAGTCCCACATCAGGCTCTCTGTATGATGCCTGCTTCTTCCTCTGCCTGTGTCTCTGCCTCTCTCTCTATGAATAAATAAATAAAATCTTAAAAAAAAAAAGGAGAGGGAGAAGCAGACTCCCCACTAAGCACAGAGCTAGACATGCTTGATCCCAGGACTCTGAGATCATGACCTGAGCCAAAGGCGGATGCTCAATCGGCTGGGCCATCCAGGCATCCCTGATCTTTTATTTACTTTTTTAAAAAACTTTATTTATTTATTTGAGGGAGAGAGTGAGTGAGCATAAACAGGGGAGAGGCTGGGAAAGGGAGAAGCAGCCTCCCTTCTGAGGAGGGAGCCTGACTTTGGGCTCCATCCCAAGACCCCAGGATCATGACCTGAGCTGAAGACAGTTGCTTAACCGACTGAGCCACTCAGGTGCCCCAATTTTTAAAAGCAGATTTCCCCCACCCCCAGGTATTTACCCCTCTGGGACAAATAGGACTACCATGTTGGTCCTTTACACCCAGTTCTATGAATATAGCTGCAGAGTGAAAACACAACCAAAATATGTTTAGGAAGCATTTGTACTATCTTTTCTGCAACTCTGTTAATACCCTTTACCCACCTATACTAGCTTGCTAGGGTTGCCATAATAAAATACCACAGACCGGGTGGTTTAAACAACGGAAACTTATTTTCTCAGTTCTGGAGGGTAGAACTCCGAGATCAAGGTGTCAGCAGGTTGGGTTTTTTCTTGCTCCTAGGCTTACAGATAGTCACCTTTAAGGGGGGGGGCGGTATTTATTCGTGAGAGACACAGAGAGAGAGGCAGAGACACAAGCAGAGGGAGAAACAGGCTCCCTGCAGGGATCCCGATATGGGACTCGATCCCATGACCCCGGGGTCATGCCCTAAGCCAAAGGCAGATGCTCAACCACTGAGCCACCCAGGTGCCCCACCAGCGTTTTGATATGTCCTCATATGGTCATCCCTCTGTTTGTCCTGTCTGTGTTCTAATCTCCCGTCATGCTGGATTCGGTCCACCCTAACAACCCCATTTTTTTAAGGATACTTAAAAAATCTTTATACTTGGGGATAAACTTTTGTAGAAGAGAATTTTAAAAAGAAATGAGAAGTTTAAAAGTGCTCTTTTAAATAGTTTTTATAAATTAATGAATAAATAAATAAATAAATAGTTTACTGGTTAATATACAATCGATATAAGTCATTCTTCTTTTTAAGTTTTTTTTTTTAATTCTGGTTAGTTAACATACAGTGTTATATTAGTTTCAGGGGTACAATATAGTGACTCAACACTTCTGTAGATGACTCAGTGCTCATCATGATATGTGTAATCCTAATCCCCATCACCTATTTCTCCCATAATTCCATCCACTATCCTGCTGGTGATCACCAGTGGGTTCTCTATACTTAAGAGTCTGTTTCTTGGTTCCTAATGACTCCATTTTAACTTAATTATCTCTTTAAAGGTTCTGTCTGCAGGAGCTCCTAGGTGGCTCAGTGGTTGAGCCTCTGCCTTTGGCTCAGGTCATGATCCCTGGGTCCCGGGATCAAGTCCCACATCAGGCTCCTTGCAAGAACCCTGCTTCTCCCTCTGCCTGTGTCTCTGCCTCTCTCTCTGTGTCTCTCATGAATAAATAAATAAAATATTTAAAAAATAAATAAATAAAGGCTCTGTCTCCAAATACAGTCACATCCTGAGGTACCAGGGATTAGGACTCCAACATAGGCATTTTGAGGGGACATGATGAGACATAATAGTCTGCCCTCTGACCCCCCAAAACTTATTTCCTTCTCACATGCAAAATACTTTCACTCTATCCCAACATCCCCACATCTAAGCGCCATCCCATTAGCACTAACCCATTCCGCCATCTTAGCGGAGTCCAAAGTCTTATCTAAATATCCCCTAAAGATTTTATGGGTGAGACCTGAGGTATAATTGATCCTGTGGCAAGATTCCTCCTCAGCTGTGAACCTTTGAAACCTGACAAGTTATCTATTTCCAAACTATAATGACAGGACAGGCATAGGATAGACATTCATATTACAAAAGGGAGCAATGGAAAAGAAGAAAGGAGTCATGGGCCTTGCTAGGGCAAGTCTGAAACCTAGCAGGCCAAGTTCCATTAAACTTTAGTTTTCAAGAACAGTCCTTGGCTCTATGCTCTATTCTCTCGGCCCCCTTGGGGTGGCAGCCCCACCTCCTTCACCCTGGGCAGGAACCCTGCCCAGGAGGACATCACCTCACCAACTGCCCCTGGGTCTGTCCCCTCTGAGCCCATGGTGGCAAAGGCCATGGCAGCTCTATCAAACTCCAAACTGTTCTTGAGGGCTGTTCTTCCCGTGAAGGAGAAGGCATGATCTCAGCTGAATAGCTCTATTGGCCCATCCTAGAGAATCCCACGAGTCTGACGGCCTTTCTTCTTTTTGTCCACATCTCTGTTCCTCTGGTCCACGCTGGCGGCATTTCTGCTGGGATGGCTGACTTAACCCATGAGTCACGTTGTAATCTCTCTAGCAAATGTTGCTTCGCCACATCCTTAGTGTTCTCCCCAGACACGCTTTCTTAGTTTTTGTAATATGGATAGCCTGAGAATTTCCCGAATTTTCAAGTTCTGGTGGTTTTGTCTTGCTCAGCACTTCCTTCTGCAGTGTGTGCCTCTCCTCCAAATTTTTACTACAAGCAGAAAGGAAAAAACACACAGTGCCCTCAATGCTTTGCTTAGAAATCTCCTTGGCTAAGTACTTGTTTACCACTTAAATGTTCTACTTTCTACAAAACACTAAAGCACAATTTGCCTAAGTTCTTCACCACTTGAGCACAAGTGTCACACTTTCTCCAGTTTTCAATAATACATCCTCAGTTTCACCTGATTCCTCACCAGAAACACCTGTAATGTTCATATTTCTACCAATATTCTGTTCATGATAATACATATATAACTCTAGGATAGTAGAAGCTTTCTCTAAGGCTCTCCTCTTTTCTTTCTGAGCCCTCACCAGAATCACTTTTAAAATCCATATTTCTGGGATCCCTGGGTGGCGCAGCAGTTTAGCGCCTGTCTTTGGCCCAGGGCGCGATCCTGGAGACCCGGGATCGAATCCCACGTCGGGCTCCCGGTGCATGGAGCCTGCTTCTCCCTCTGCCTGTGTCTCTGCCTCTCTCTCTCTCTCTCTCTCTCTCTCTCTCTGTGACTATCATAAATAAATAAATAAAATTAAAAATATATATTTAAAAAAATAATAATAATAAAATAAAATCCATATTTCTGGGGCACCCCGGTGGCTCAATGGTTGAACATCTGCCCTCTGCTCAGGTCGTGATCCCGGGGTCCTGGGATCGAGTCCTTTGCCTGTGTCTCTGCCTCTCTCTCTCTCTCTCTGTCTCTGTCTCTCATGAATAAATAAATAAAATCTTTAAAAAAATAAAAGATATGTGGTTAAAAAAAAAAAAAACAACTCCTGTCTCCAGATACAGTCCTATATCCAAATAAAATCATATCCTGAGGTGCTAGAAGTTAGGGCTTCAAGATATGAACTTGGGGAAGACACCATTCAGCCTATGGCACCAACTTTCTATCAAGTAGTTTGACCTTCTTTTATTGACTTGTCGAGTGCTCTGCATGTGTTAAAAAAAAATGGAATTCTATGCAGTGAATAGAAGTAGAGTGAATGAACTCAATGTGTACTGACATACAACAATTTCCAAGATATATTGTTAACTTTTTTAAATTCCAGCATAGTTAACATACAATGTTCTATTAATTTCAGGTGTGCAATATGGTGATTCAGTACTTTCATACAGCACCCAGTGCTCGTCATGATGAGTGTACTCTTAATCCCCTTCACTTAGTTCACCCATCCCCTACCCACCCTCAGGCAACCATCAGTGTGTGCTCTGTGGTTAAGAATCTGTTTTTTGAAAAAAAAAAAATCTGTTTTTTGGTTTGGCTTTTTTATTCTTTGTTCATTTTATTTCTTAAATTCCACATAAGAGTGATATCATATGGTATTTGTCTTTCTCTGACTAACCTATTTCACTTAGCATAATACTCTCTAGAACCACATCCATGTTGTTACAAATGACAAGATTTCATTCATTTTTATAGCTGCCTAATATTCATATATGTATGTATGAATATATATGTATTAGATACCATATCTTCTTTATTTTTGTTAAGATTTTATTTATTCATTCATTCATGAAAGACACAGAGAGAGAGAGAGAGGCAGAGACAGGCAGAGGGAGAAGCAGGCTCCATGCTGAGAATCTGATATGGGACTTGATCCCGGGTCTCCAAGATCATGCCCTGGGCCAAAGGCAGGGGTTAAACAGCTGAGCCACCCAGGGATCCCCCACATCTTCTTTGTCCATTCATCTATTGATAGACACTTGGGCTGCTTTCATAATTTGGCTATTGTAAATAATGCTGTTATAAACACAAGGGTGCGTATATCTTTTCAAATTAGTGTTTTCATATTCTTCGGGTAAATACCCAGTACTGGAATTACGGGATCATATATTCATTCTATTTTTTAATTTTTTTGAGGAACCGTACTGTTTTCCACAGTGGCTATACCAGTTTGCTTTCCCACCAACAGTGCATGAGGGGCATGAGGGTTCCTTTTTCTCCACAGCCTTGCTAATACTTGTTTCTTGTGTTTTTATTTTAACCACCTGACAGGTATGAGATGACATCTCATTGTGGTTTTGATTTGCATTTCCTGATGATGAGTGATTATGAGCATCTTTTCATGTGTCTGTTGGCCATCTGGATATCTTCTTTGGAGAAGTGTCTGTTCATGTCTTCCGCCCATTTTTTAATTGGGTTATTTGTTTTTGGGGTGTTGAGTTGTGTAAGTTCTTTATATAATTTGGGCACTAACCCTTTATCCAATATGTCATTTGCAAATATCGTCTCCCATTCAATAGGTTGTTTTCTAGTTTTATTGATTGCTACTTTTGATGTGCAGGTTTTTTATTTTGATGTAGTCCCAGTAGTTTATTTTTGCTTTTGTTTTCCTTGCCTCTGGAGACATATCTATAAAAATGTTGCTGTGGCCAATGTTACAGAAATCACTGTCTTTGCTCTTTTCTAGGATTTTTATGGTTTCTAGTCTCACATTTAGGTCCTTAATCCTAAATTTGTTTTTGTGTGTAGTGTAAGAAAGTGATTCAGTTTCTTTTGCAAGTCCCCTTCCAGTTTTCTTAACACTATTTGTTGAAGAGATTGTCTTTTTCCTATTGCATATTTTTGTCTCCTTTGTCAAAGATTAATCACCATATAATCATGGGTTTATTCCTGGGAACAATTCTGTTCCATTGATCTGTCCATTTTTGTGCCAGGACCATACTGCTTTGATTTCTACAGCTTTGTCATACATCTTGAAATCTGGAATCAGGATACCTCCAGTTTTGTTCTTCTTTTTCAAGATTGTTTTGACTATTCAGTTCTTGTGTGGCTCCATACAAATTTTGGGATTGTTTTTTCTAGTTCTGTGAAAAAACAACTAGATTGTTTTTTCTAGTTGGTATTTTGATAGGGATTATACTACCTCTGTAGATAGATTGCTTTGGATTATATGGACATTTTAATAATATTTGCTTTTCCAATCCATGAGCATAGAATATCTTTCCATTTCTTTGTGCCATATTCAATTTCTTTCATCAGTGTTTTATAGTTTTCAGAGTACTAGTTTTTCACCTCCTTGGTTAAGTTTGTTGCTGAGTGTTTTATTATTTTTGGTGCAATTGCAAAAGAGATTATTTTCTTAATTTCTCTCTGCTGCCTCATTATTAGTGTATAGAAGTGCAATGGTTTTCTGTATGTTGATTTTGAATCCTGCAACTTTTCTGAATTCATTATCTGTTGTAGTAGTTTTTTTGGTAGAATCCTTAGGGTTTTCTATACATAATATCCACAAATAGTGAAAGTTTTACTTCTTTGTTACCAATTTGGATGCCTTTTATCCCTTTTTGTTGTCTTTTTTTAAATCTATTTATTTATTTGTTTATTTATTTATTACTTGACAGAGAGCACAAGCAGGGGGAGCAGTAGGCAGAGGGAGAGGGAGAAGCAGGCTCCCTGCTGAGCAGAGAGCCTGAAGCAGGGCTTGAGTCCAGGACCCTGGGATCATGACATGTGCCGTAGGCAGACACTTAACCGACTGAGCCACCCAGGCGC
This sequence comes from Vulpes lagopus, assembly GCF_018345385.1. Taxonomy (NCBI): domain Eukaryota; kingdom Metazoa; phylum Chordata; class Mammalia; order Carnivora; family Canidae; genus Vulpes; species Vulpes lagopus. Next base: position 27,697,344 of record NC_054834.1, read on the forward strand.
CCCTCTTTTTGTTGTCTGATTGCTGTGGCTAGGACACCCAGAACTATGTTGAATAAAAGTGGTGACAGTGGACATCCTTATAGATAAGGATGTTTATCTAACCTTAGAGGGAAAGCTCTCAGTTTTTCCCTATTGAGTAAAATGTTAGCTGTGGGGTTTTTTCTATATGGCCTTTATTATGTTGAGGTATAGTCCCTCTAAACTTACTTTGCTGAGGATTTTTATCATGAATGGATGCTGTAGTTTGTCAAATGCTTTTCTGTACCTACTGGAATTATCAAATGGCTTTTATTCTTTAAATGTTTGGTAGAATTGATCTGTGAAGCTGTCTGGTCCTGGACTTTTATTTTGGGGAAGTTTTTATATCATTGACTCTACTTCATTGTTGGTAATCAGTCTGTTCAAATTTTCTATTTCTTCCTGATTCAGTTTTGGGAGGTTATATGTTTCTAGGAATTTGCCCATTTCTTCTAGATTGTCCAACTTGTTGGCATATAATTTTTCATAACATTCTTTTATAGTCCTTTATCTTTCTGTGGTGTCAGTTGTTATTTCTCGTCTTTCATTTCTGAATTTATTTGAGTTCTCTCTCTCTCTTCTCCTCCTCCTCCTACCTCCCCTCTCCCACCCCTGAAGACTGGCTAAGGTTTATTAATTTTCTTGATCTTTTCAAAGAATCAGCTCCTGATTTCATTGATCTGTTCTATTTTTTTAAGTTTCTATTTCACATAAATAAATAAAAAATTTAAAAAAAAAAAAAAGGATCCCTGGGTGGCGCAGCGGCTTGGCGCCTGCCTTTGGCCCAGGGCACAATCCTGGAGACCTAGGATCGAATCCCACATGGGGCTCCCAGTGCATGGAGCCTGCTTTTCCCTCTGCCTATGTCTCTGCCTCTCTCTCTCTCTCTCTGTCTCTGTGACTATCATAAATAAATAATTTTTTTTTAAGTTTCTATTTCATTTATTTTTGCTGTAATATCAATTATTTGCTTTCTCTTACTGGCTTTGGGTTTTTGTTGCTGTTGTTCTTTTTCTAGCTCTTTTACATATAAAGTTAGGTTGTTTATTTGAGATTTCTTGCTTCTTGAGGTAGGTGTATACTGCTATAAACTTCCTTCTTACAACATCTTCTCCTTCATCCCAAAGATTTTAGACTGTTGTGTTTTCATTTTCATTTGTCTCCCTGTATTTTTTTATTCTCTCTTTGACTTCTTGGCTGATCCATTCATTGTTTAGTAGCATGTTATTTAACTTCCATGTATTTCTGTTCTTTCCAAATTTTTCTTGTAATTTATTCCTAGTTTCATAGTGTTGTGGTCAGAAAAGATGTACAATATGACTTTGATCTTTTTGAACTTGTTGAGACTTGTTTGGTGACCTAGTATGTGATCTATTCTGAAGAATGTTCCATGTACACTTGAAAATAATGTGTACTCTGCTGTTTTAAGATGGAATGTTCTGAATATATCTGTTAGATCCATCTGGTCCAGTGTGTCATTCAAAGCCACAGTTTCCTTGTTGCTTTTCTTTTTGGATGATCTACCATTGATGTAAGTGGAGTGTTAAACTCCCCTACTATTGTTGTATTACTATCAATAACTTCCTTTATTTTTTTTATTAGCTGCTTTATGTATTTGGGTACTCCCATGTTGGCTACATAAATAACAATTGTCATATCCTCTTATTGGATTGTTCCCTTTATGATTATATAGTGTCCTTCTTTGTCTCTTGTTACATCTGTTTTAGGGTCTATTTTGTCTGATATAAGTATTGCTTCCCCAGCTTTCTTTTCCTTTCCACTAGCATGATAAATGCTTTTCCATCCCTTCACTTTCAATCTACATGTGTCTTTAGGCCTTAGTCTCTTGTAGGCGCACATAGATAGGTCTTGCTTTTTTTTTTTTTTTGATAAATTTATTTTTTATTGGTGTAGGTCTTGCTTTTTTATCCATTCTATCACCCTTTGTCTTTTGATTGGAGCTTTCAGTCCATTTACATTCAAAATAATTATTGCAATGTACTTACTGACATTTTGCTACTTGTTTTATTGTTGTTTTTGTAGTTCTCTGTTTCTTTTCTTACTCTCGTCTATCATGGTTTGTTGGCTTTCCTTAGTGTTAGATTATTTTCTGTTTGTTTTTTGCATATCTATTACTAGTTTTTCATTTGTGGTTACCATTAGGTTTGTATATAACATCCTCTTCATATAGCAGGCTATATTAAGTTGATGGTCACTTAAATTTGAACCCTTTTTATGTTTTTTTATCTCTTTTTTAAAGGTCTCACTGAGGTCCTCCACTCTTCTCAAGTCCAGCGAATGTCTTTATGACCATTACTTTAAATTCTCCACCAGAGGCACCTAGATGGCTCAGTTGGTTAAGCATCTGCCTTCAGCTCAGGTCATGATCTCGGGGTCCTGGGATCAAGCCCTGTGTTGAGCTCCTTGCTCAGCAGGGAGTCTGTTTCTCCCTCTGCCTCTCCCCTGCCCCCATTCATGCTCATTTTCTCTCTCTCTCTCTCTCTCTCAAATAAATAAACAAAAATGTTTTAATAAAATAAATTCTCCAGGGATCCCTGGATGGCGCAGAGGTCTGGTGCCTGCCTTTGGCCCAGGGCGCGATCCTGGAGACCCCGGATTGAATCCCACGTCGGGCTCCCGGTGCATGGAGCCTGCTTCTCCCTCTGCCTGTGTCTCTGCCTCTCTCTCTCTCTCTCTCTCTCTCTCTGTGTGTGTGTGTGTGTGACTATCATAAATAAATAAAAATTTTAAAAAATTAAAAATCTAATTTCTATAAATAAATAAATAAATAAATAAATAAATAAATTCTCCAGGCATATTACTTATCTCCATTTCTTTTATCTCTATTGCCATGAGTTTGTCCTATTCTTTCATTTGGGACATATTCTTCTGTCTCCTTCTTTTATCTAATTCTGTGTCTGCTTATATGTGGTAGGAAAGTAAGTTGTGCCTCCTGCTATTGAAAGTAGTGGCCTTATGAAGAAGAGGTCCAGGAGTGCCCTGAAGTGCAATGTCCCATTCACCAGAACTTGGAGATTCAGGGGTGTCTACTATATGTGCTGTGTATGCATTGCTGTTGTGACTGACCTCTTTTGTCTTCAGTCCAGTCATCTGCAATGATTGTCCTTGCTTGTTGTGGGCAGGGTTTGATCCTCATGTTGTTGTTAGTGGGCCAATCTGGGGCTGCCTGAGCTTGAGTTGAGTCAGACTAGGCATTTGCCAGAGATGCAATAGCAGTGAACTATAGGGTGCTTTCCTTGTTTGGTTCCCTGGGAAGCTTTTCTTTGGTGGGCATGACCTGCATTCAGACCAGATGTTTGCCCCTAGCCCATTGGTGGGGCCACAGTTGAACTCATGTGTGTATGTGTGTGTGTGTGTGTGTGTGTGTGTGGTTACCTTCCCTTCTCCCTGGGTCAGGAGTCACTTTGGAATGGTGCTGGCCCCTGATGGCACTGCTTACACACTGCCAGGCTTGTGGCACCACTTTGGATGGGCTTTGGTCAAGATCACTTTGGAGGGGCAAAACCACAGGAGAACTCAGGGGCAAGCTGAGCAGTGTCATCAAGGTCTGCGCCAGTTGGCTGCAGGGAGGGACCTGTAGCAAATGGAACCCAGGCAAGCTGGGTTGGGGGGCGGAATCTGCAGAAGTGGAGGTTGGGGAGAGGTATCTGGTGTTAGCAAGGTTTGCGTAGGTCTGCTGTGGGAGGGGACCTGGAATGGAGGCATGGGAAGAGGCATGTCTACAGGAGAATGCGGGGGCCGAGTGTGCTGTTAGCAAGTTAGGTATTGAGTGTTGGCACTGCACTGGTTCCCACAGGTGTCCGTATGTCTAGGCTGAGGGGCGGGGGAGGGATATGATACCCACCAGCTCCTTTGTTCTTGGAGAAATCTCCCAACGATCTCTGCCCCTCCAGCACATGCTCTGAGATTAGTAAACAAATCTCTCTCCCATGTATTCCAGGTGTTTTTCAAACTGCTGCTTCTATGCTGTTTCTGCAGGGCTGTTTGTTGTGCTGCTTCTTTAAGGGCAGGGACTGTTTCTTTTCTTCCCAGAGCTGAGCTAGCTGATTTTTAAAGTTCCAGATGTGAAGCCCAGCTGATTGTAAGAACTCATGAAATCAGGTGCCTTTGATTTTCAAAAGCAAATGTTACAGGGATTTGTCCTCCCCGTGTGATAATCTGTTTCTGTCCCTGCTCTGTACCCACACCATCCCTTCCTCCCACGGATAGTCCTGTGGGTCCGTCAATTCCCAACTGCATCTCTGCCCTTCCCACCCTCTTTGATGTGACCTCTTCTATACATTTAGCTGTGGAGAATTTGTTCTGCCAATCTTCAGGTCATTTTCTGGGCTATTTACATTGGTGTGGTGTTATCTAGTGAGGCAAGGTGTGCTTAAGGTCCTTCTCTGCCATTTTCCCCAAAAATCTAATTTTTATTATTTTTTAAAGGATTCAGGACTGTATATATAGTATGCTGTCATGTATGTATCTATACCTAGAATATTTCTAGAAATATCAACAAGAAATTCATAATAGTAATTCCTAGAGAGAGGAAATGGGTGGGTGGTTGGGGACAAGAAAGCTTGCTGTTTAAATTATGTACACCTTTTTGTATCTTTTCAATTTTATGTATTACCAGTTCCCCAAAAAAGCAAACTTAAATACCTACACACACTGTGAATAGAGGAAAAAATGGAACAAAAGGGAAGGAAAGGACCAGGAAGAAGGTCTGGAAGCACAATGATCATAAATTTAGACCAAAAGGCAAAAGCAACTCAAATTCTAGAGGCAGACCTCCCTGCTCTGCAGTGTTTGGGGTTGACTCATTTGTCCATTTATTTACCAAACATTCCAGAGTGACTTTCATGAGCCAGTAAGGTGTTAAATGTTCAGGCACAGGCCTTGGTCCTGTCCTTAAGTAATTCATATACTGATGGGGAACAGAGGAGTAACTAGACTATTGTCATGTTGACTCGTGGAGATAACACCCATTCAGGGTTTGCAGAAGCATAAGAGAGAGGCACTGAGGTCTAGTATGCAGTGGAAAATGAAGAGAAAACTTCCCTAGAACACGATTCTGGCTTCTCCCTTCTGTCCCTAGGTCTTCTATCATCATCACCTTATTCTTTCCTGTTGCAGAAGGGAGGGATCTGAGCAATCTCCTCATTGCTGTTGTCCCTACAGAGCAAGTGCAGGAGCCTCAAGTCATCATAAAGTCTGTGAACAAATCTGATAGTGGCTCCTGTAACGTTACGTTGATTTGCTTTGTGGAGAAAGCAAGGACAAATCTTCTGTACAGCTGGACCGGGAGGGATGCCAATGCTTCTGAATCCCATGAGGGCTCTACTCTCACCATCCAATGGACGCTGTGTCACCCAGACCTGCCATACACCTGCACGGCCAGGAACCCAGTCAGCCAGAATACTTCCAGCCCTGTCCGCGTCCAGCAGTTCTGTACAGGTACGGGCTCCACGTAGGTCCTCCAGGGGATTCCAGAAAAGGTCTGAACAGATATGGAGTCTAAACCACCAGGGCTTGGGCAGGACACAGGTGGAGTCAGGCTTGGAGACGCTTTATTCTCTACCCTCCGGGGCCTTTATATCCCACAGGAAGAAGACAGGCTTGGAGACCCTTTATTCTCTACCCTCCGGGGCCTGAGAGAGACTGTCAAGGCTCTTGGGAACTCCCAGGGAACTGTGAAGCTCTAAGGGTAGAGCAAGGGAAGGGAAGAGAATATGGATGAAGAGGTCCAGTTTGTCTTTGTTTGGGTGGAAGTGTCCCCTGAGGTCTCCTCAGAAGGCCAGGGAGGGCAAGAAAGACCTGAGTATGCAGAAGGCAGAGCCAGGTGCATATTTGTCCATGACAAGAGCTCAGCGGGGATGCTCATCAGAGGAAGGGAGAAGGGGTGCGGGCAAGAGAGCCTACTAGGCTTCAACCTCCTTCAGGCAGGCTGAGGCTTCAGGGAAGAGAGCCAATGACTGAAGCCACAATGTCTCATCTCTGACTACAGCTCCAAGAGCCTCCAGAGGAGAACCAATGGGGGAGACGGTGGTGGGAGTCCTGGGGGAGTCGGTCACCCTGCCCCTAACATTCTCAGCCAGTCACCACATAGAGAACGTCGTTTGGATGCTTAACACGTCTATTATCAGCAAAGAACAGAAAGAAATGGCAACAGCTGATCCACCCATTAAGTTCAAGGATCCAAACAAGAACTCTAGCCAAGACTTCTCCCTGAAGATTGACCAGGTAAAGATGGAGAACGCAGGGCACTACTCTGCCTATGTGTGCTCAGAGGCCTCCAGAGTCATCAAAACAAAACACATCACCCTGCTTGTCTATGGTGAGTTTCTGAGCTGAGTGCTCACCATTAAACTCCTTCCCTGAGATGTTTCTCCTCTTTGCTGCTTTTCCTGCTTCCTTCCCCCGCCCCCTTGAACCTCTCTTCTGTACCAAAATGCCTCAGGCCACTATGATAGCTATCGAGTCCAGACTGGTCAACAATAGGGCAACATCTACCTGCCAAGGTCCCCCTTCTGCTGGGCTTTCAATTAGGTCTGCACCATCTGACCTTCAGTACTTGCCCCTGTCTTCCTGTATTGCTTGTCAAATGGGTCTGGGAACTCTTCAACCTGTATTTTTATAGAATATTATCATGTAAAAAATGTTTTTAAAAAAAGAATATTATCACGTATGAATAAGGGCACAGCTGGCTGGAGTGAAATCAGAGAAGACTCAGGAGAAAGCTTTTAGTGTCCAAAGACCCCATGACCTCCACGCAGGAAGGCTGCTTAGCTCTCCCAAGCATGAGGGACAGAACTTGCGGTCTTCCTCCTCAGGCTTGGGCCTCGCAGGATCTTGACTTTACAGTTGGGTTTACATTTGCCAGCTCCTTCTCCTGTACCATCCAGACATGGTCATCACATCCCCTGCTTGGGTTTGTTGGTGTCTAAGTATCTGTGAAGAGTCACCATCCATGGCCCTGTTAAAATGTGCTGGAGGTCAGCTAGTCCACATTTATAGCATATTGTGACTCAAATATTTTTTAAGAGGCAAGAAGATTAAATAATAATAATAATAATAATAATAATAATAATAATAAAGTGGGTACAACTGGTGCCAATCATATTTCTTTTAAAATTACTAAATTGGGGCCCCTGGGTAGCTCAGTAGATTGAGCATCTGCCTCCGGCTCAAGTCATGACCCCAGAAATCTGGGAGCAAGCCTCATGTCAGGCTTCCTGTTCGTCAGGTAGCCTGCTTCCCGTCAGCCCTGCTCATGCTCTGTCTCACACACACACACACACACACACACACTCTCTATCACATATAAATAAAATCTTTTAAAAAACAAAGCTACTAACATTCATTGAGCACTAACTCTGTGCCATTGTTGCTCTCACCTCTTTACACTTTATCTCTTGAGTAAAAAACTTAGATGATGGAGCCTCCACATGGAAGCCTTGAAGAATCTTCAAAGCACATGGAACATTGTGCTTACCTGTGCCGCTAGTTCTACACAGCTACACAGAGTATTGTGTAGGATGATGCGGTATCTTTCTTTTTCCACTCTTCTTTAATTCCTTCTTTTAGCATCTAGGCATCAAAGGACCAAAGAGGTGAAATGATATGTCTGAGATTTCCTGGCTACCAAGGGAAAGGCCAGGTGCACTCAGAATGTCTGTGGCTTCTGGAGGCACTTTCCCAGCCTTAAGGCAGTGCCAGCTCACAACTTCATGAGAATATTCTAAATGAGTGAAGATGTGGTGACTGCCCAGCGGGCAGGCCTGACTCTGCATTAGGTCTGTCTTTCTCCTTACACAGGGAGGTTGAAGAAGCCAAAGATTACCTGGAGCCTTGAGCTTGCTGAGAATGACATCTGCAGGGTCAGTCTGACATGTTCAGTGGAGGACAGTGGACACAACGTGACATACAGATGGACTCCCCTACCAAAAGGAACTATCGAGTCCCAAAGAGGACCTCACCTCAATGTCTTTTGGACAAATGGTGAAAATCATCCCAACTTCACGTGTATCGCCAGCAACCCTGTCAGCAGCAGCTCCCAGCAGTTTCTTTCCGGCAACATCTGTCCAGGTCACCCTTTACCTCTGCTCAGCCAGACCTCAGGGCCTTGGATGCTTGGATCCAAGTATTTGCATTCTGAGCGGCTTTTTAGGAATACAGTGAGGGAGTATGGGCGAGGGTACTTTTTTATTTTATTTTATTTTATTTTATTTTATTTTATTTTATTTTATTTTTTGGCGAGGGTACTTTAGAGCAGCACATTCCAATAGAAATAGAATAGGAATCACACATGTAATTTATATTTTCTAACAGCCACAGTCGGTAAAGCAAAAAGAAACAAGTAAAACTAACTTTAATAAATGTATTCTACTTAACCCACCAAATCCAAAATATCACCATTTTAGATTGCATTCAATACAATTATACTTGAAATAATTTATATTTCATGTTCTACTAAGTTTTTCAAATCCAGCATGTCTTTTACACCAATAGCTCATCCCAATTCAGATGGAAAGTACTTGATCTGTATTCAGATTTCATAAAAGTTACAGTTGAAAAGGTACATTTTATATATCCAAGTTGTTCCAAACCTACTTATCGATTTTTCAAGCAGAAATTGAATAGCCATATTTCAATTTCGATTTTTTAAAAATTAAATTAAATAAGCAATTTAATTCTCCACTCATACCAGCCACATTCCAAGGGCTCATACCACGGCCTGTGGCTACTACTCTTGGACAGTACAGTGTCAGAGGCTAGTGGAGATGAGTTGATAGAAATTGATAGGTGAAGGGCACCCAGGTGGCTCAGTTGGTTAAGCTTCTGCCTTTGGCTCAGGTCATGATCCCGGGGTCCTGGGACTGAGTCCTGCATCAGGCTCCCTCCTCGGCAAGGAGCCTGCTTCTCCCTCTCCTGCCTGCTGATCCCTCTGCTTGTGTTCTCTCTCTCTCTCTCTCTCTCTCTCTCTCTCTCTCTCTCTCAAATAAACAAATAAAATCTTTATTTAAAAAAAAAAAGAAAAGAAATTGATAGGTGAAGGAATGCAGACCACAAAGTAACACAGACTGTGAGTGGAAACTTCTAGTTTCTTTCTAAGGAAGTCCTAGTGGCTCTTACTAGATGCCAGGCACTATTCTAGGTCATTTTAGCCCAATTAACTTCACCATAATCCTATGTAGCAGATACTGTTACTATTCTCCATTACATAAAGACTGAGACTCAGAAAGGGTAAGGGATGTGCCCAAGGTCGCACAGCAAAAGTATGATTAGAACCCTGAGTTCTGTGCTCTCTCTGCTCTAGAAGGAAGTAGAAAAAAAGGAAGGCTTGCCTAGGCTGTGACAATGCTAGATCAGGCTGGAGGATGGATTTAGAGCCCTGTTAAGTGGAAATCTTGGCTCTATCTTGAGCCTAGAGCTACGGTGTAACCGTTTAGAGAGAGAAGCAGTGGAGTGTGATGGAGAAGGATGTGTCAGGACAGGCAGCCTGCATTCAAATCCTGTTCAGATATTTAAAACTCTGTGACGCTGGGTAAGGCATAGATCTCTCTACCTAGGAACAGTGTCTGCCTTAAATACTGTTATAGCTTCTATCCCAGAACAATGCCTGCTCGATAAATAGTGGTAGAATGAATGAATGAAAAGGAATATTTTCTGCAATAGCACGAGATTTTTACGAGCCAGGTAGGATGGCCATAATGCTTGGTCCATTGTTCCAATCTCCTTGTTATTATTTATATTAATACATCCTTCATTTCCTCTTCAAAGGGCCTAAGAGAAGCATGAAGTTTTACATTGTGATCTTCACGGTGATGGCTGTCATCGTTCTGTGCCTTGTGACCATCTGGTGCATTTGGAAGCGAAAAAGACCTTGTGGGTTTCTGAGATCATGGACACCTGCCAGCATTAGACCATATTCCTACGACCTTTGAAGGCTTGTCTGCCCTGTCACGATCCCCTCCTACCCCTTCTTTCCCAAAACCTCATTTCTTCTCAGAGTGATGAGGGGAGGGCTGTTAGTTGGGACTCTAAATTTAGGTACAAATCATTGAAACCCAACTCAAACTACTTTCTTTTTTCTTTTTTTTTTTCAAACTACTTTTAAAAGGTGCCAGAGGTGTGATTTATTATTTTGGAACTCACATAATCAATCCGTGAGGAAGACAGGGAAGGAGCTGGCCTTAAAAACAAAGGTTACCAGAGACTCAAAAATCACCAGAGCTCTCCATCTCTCACCCTTACTTTCCGCTTTGAGCTGAGGGGCAGGGGTGGGGGTGGCGTGTGCCACAACACAGCCATTGGTAGCTGCAGACTCCCACCTACTAATAGGTAAGCCACCAGGAAGAGAAAAAAGATGCATCCCTCCAACTGCAACTCAAAAGATTTCTGATTGGCACAGTCTTGGGTCATGTGACCATTGATTGGCCCAATCACTGTCTAACCCAAAAGGGTTAGCTATTATGATTGGCAGCTCCCTCAGAATTTCATATCTCAGTGGAATTGGAATAGTTCCCAGGAAGTAGATATTGGTAAGGCCGCATGGGATCCCTGAACAATCGCTGCAAGCCAGCAAACCAATCTGATGGGTGGCTACCACGGGGGTACAGACAGCCAACAGGAGGCTCCTCAGCTGAAGATGACCTTAGGATTCTGGTCACCCTTTCCTGTGCGCACCTACTCACTCCAGGGTTCACCTCCTCCCTAAAGCCTTTTCCTTGGCTTTGTCCGTTTGACACTCAGAATCCTCCGCCTCTCTCCTCACAGCCTTATTGATAAACCTTCTCTTCTTAGGTTTGTCAGGTTCAGCCCCAACCTCCTGCCCCAGCCAAGCTGAAACCCCAGTGGAGGAACCAGGTAAAATCACAGTGACACAGGCTGTGGGGTCTCTGGGCCAGATGGAAGCTCCAAAGCTGGCTATTTGTTCAGTGTGGTCTACCAACCAGCAACATGAGCATCCCCCAGGAGCTTGTTAGAAATGCAAATCGTGGGCACTTCCCCACATAATGAGCTCTAGTCTGCATCTCAAGGTAAATCACATGCCTGTTAAAGTTTGATTATCAATGTGGTTTGGAGAAGGAATGTGGTTTGGGGAAAGAAACCACAACCAGAATGAACCCTGGAAAGATGGTAACCAGAGCCAGGGGAGGCAGCTGTCCTCTGGGGTCTCTAGGGTTCCCCCAGTACTGATCATGATCCCTTGAACGTGGCCTCTGATGAAGACGGAGATAGTTGTCTTACTCTGAGAAGGGAGAAATAAAGGCCAGATAGAAAAATCTGTGGCAGGAGCAAAACTAAAACCTAATTAGAATTAAAACCCATGAGACTCTCTAGGACGTCTTTTACCCAAGAACATCACTGAGGGAGTGATTTTCCAGTTTTTTTTTTTTTAAGGTTTTGCTTATTTATTCAGAGAGACACAGAGAGAGAGGCAGAGACACAGGCAGAGGGAGAAGAAGGCTGGCTGTAGGGAGCCTGATGTGGGACTCGATCCCGGGACCCCGGGGTCATGACCTTTGCTGAAGGCAGACACTCAACCCCTGAGCCACCAGGGTGCCCTGATTTTCCAATTTGTGAAAAATCTAAGGAATGCTTTCTTCAAACAAAATACTGTGCAACACCCCAATAGCACAAAGTGTATAGAAGTGGAGCTGTCTTGATGGGTGTTGGAGTGGTGAGCGGGGCTGCCTGCATCTTAACCGCCTCCCCTTCCCATCACTCAGTGTCCTCAGTTGCCACCCTGAACTCTAAGCTCTGAAGTTCTAAGGAATCCCCAAACTCCACCCATTCGGACAAACTCTGCTTTAAAAACACCCATGTAACCTCTCACGGAGGAGATACCCCAAGGAGATGGAACAGGAGGAGGGCCTGGGTGGGAGGCCAGCAGCTCAACTAATCCAACAGTGTAGGCTTTTCCGATGGGAAAGTGTAGCCAGGAGAAAGGAACCAAAAAGTGAGAATGAGGCTAAGTGGGGAGCTTCCCGCCAGCTCCCTCCTCACAGCTGGCAGGGCAGACCCTGGCCTCCCCCAGCCCACGCTCTTGCTCCTTGGTGCCCTGGGCACAGAAGGAGGGGTAAAGAAGTGCTGAGACACCACTGTCACCCCTGCTCTTCCTCCCTCCCGGTGCCTTTCCTCAGCTCCCAAGGTCTGCCTCTTTAACCTCCCTACCATCTCTCCCTAGTCTCCTCTTCTCTATTTATTTTTTCTAAGATTTTATTTATTTATTCATGAGAAACAGAGAGGCAGAGACACAGGCAGAGGGAGAAGCAGGCTCCCTGCAGGGAGCCCCACATGGGACTCGATCCCCGGACTCCAGGGATCTGACCTGAGCCAAAGGCGATGCTGACCCGCTGAGACACCCAGGCATCCCATAGTCTCCTCTTCTCTAGATCTTCTTTCACTACCGAGGTTCATTGTGTCACAAAATTTTTGTTTATTGAATAGTGTTTTTTTTTTAATTGAAAAGTCATATATTCACATGGTATACAATTAAGTCTCCTTTCAGGGCAGCCCGGGTGGCTCAGCGGTTTAGTGCCGCCTTCAGTCCAGGGCCTGATCCCGGGGTGCTGGGATCGAGTCCCCCGTTGGGCTCCCTGCATGGAGCCTGCTTCTCCCTCTGCCTCTCTCTCTCTCTCTCTCTCTCTCTCTCTCTGTGTGTGTGTCTCTCATGAATAAATAAGTAAGATCTTTTTTAAAAAATGTGTTTCTAAATCCTTTTGGGGTCTTTAATACATTGATAGGCATTAGATATATTTGTGAATGTGTAATGTGTGTGTGTTTGTGTGTGTGTAGGTGACATTCTTTTAATTACACATATGGGAGCGATCTATAGCATTTTTCTGAACCTTGCTTTTTTACCTTAACAGAATATCCTAGTAATATTAATATATGTAAGACTGGCTCCCATTTATTACATCCTACAGATGTGACTTAATTTATTTAACCAGTCCTCATTACCAGACACTCTCATTCCTTGTTTCTTCTTCCCTAAAATAGTATAATAGTTTCTAACCGGCCATTCCTTCTCCAGAGTTTCTCTTTTCTATCCCTTCTGCTCATCACTTTGCAAAGCTCAACTCTGACTGCTCTAAAACCACCAATAGCTCCTTGTGGACTTTGTCTGTTACTCAAAAAGCAATAAAACCTAAGGGCCGGGTGTATGTGTTCTGAGATCAGACAGTCTTGTGTTCGAACCCTGATTCTGCTCATTAGTGATCTTGGGCAATTCAGTCTCGACGCATCAGTTTCCCTACCTTGCAAAATAAGTGCACCCACTTCTTAGGGTTGCTGTGAGTACTGAGTGGGTCAGTGACAACAGTGTGCACTCAATAGGTGGTAATTACTGTTATATTATCACTCAGGATTTAGTCAGACCACCCTTTACCTACTTTTTTCCTACACAAAGCCCGTAGGGAGCTATTAGGAGGAGTAGTTAAGAACATCAAGGGAGAAAAATCAGGGCAAAGTTTCCCAAGCATTCAAATCCTGACCCTACCACTTACTCGGGCAAATATTTAAACCTTATGTGCTACAGTTTCCTCATCTGCAAAAAATATAGTTTTTGTTTTACAGGGTTTCATCCAGATTGAAAAAGCTTATTAATGAAAAGTGTTTAGAATGGTGGCTGACACATACTAGGCACTTGGTAAATGTGAGCCATTATTTCTACACTCAGAAATAGAGTGTAGGCAGGTAGACATGCACCTAGTGTGCCAACCAGTTGTTCAAAACCGACACTCATTTCTGATTGTCCTACACCCAGTCCATTGCAGTTGTTAAATATTTTGAATGCCATCTTTTCCCAAAAGAGAGGGTTTCACACCTGCCCTTAATCGTGGTGCTTCTTCAACCAAGAATAATCCGTCCCTCATCAAAATCTTGCCCCTCCATCAAGGCGCATCTCAATCCCACCTTCATCAGTTCTTCTCTGCTTCCTAACCAGAGCCCGTGTCCTCACATTTTCCTCACTCTTTTCATCTCACCCTTACCAGAGCTGGGCTTGCATTCATTGATTTCTGTATGGATCTGACCCCCAGCAGGACAGCATCCTCCTTCAAGAGCAGGTCTAATGACATTTGTGCTTTCCCAGAGTACACATCACGGCACTTAGGATGGCTTATCCAACAGAGCCGGTTGGGCTCACAGAGAGTTGCTGGGTTCATCCCGTGCCATACCCCATGCATGTTTACCAAGTGAAAATGAGTGAATGCTTCAAAGGAGGAAGGGGGGGCTCAGGGGTTGAGCATCTGCCTTTGGCTCAGGTTGTGATCCCGGGGTTCTGGGATCGAGTCCCATACCTGGCTCCCCACAGGGAGCCTGCTTCTCCCTTGGCCTGTGTCTCTGCCTCTCTCTCTCTCTCTCTCTCTCTCTCTGTCTCTCATGAATAAATAAATAAAATCTTAAAAAAAAAAAAAAAAGGAGGAAAGAGTGGAATAGAATCCCCTGTGGGGAGACAGAACAACCTCTCCTCCAATTCCTTAGGCTTCACCTGGGGTAGAAGTCAGTGCAGCTTGGATCCTTGCACAAAACAAGAAAGAGGTGGGGGCTGCCACACTTTTTACCCAGCCTGCACAATGCGTTTGAAACTCACCACTGGCCGCACATTGTGCAATATGCTCTCCCAAGGGTATCAGGAGTTGGACACGCTCCCTCAGCCTGCCAAGCAACAGACCAAGTCCACCTCCGACGGCAGTGAAACAAGTGAGGAGGACCAGGAAAGGACTGACACACTCAAGGCTGGAAGACACCAAAAGTATGTCTTGGTCAACCAGGAGGACACTGAATTTGACTCAGCATCTGAGGGGCAAGCAGAGTATGATCTCGTCACTCCGGAACGCATAGTGCCTGCGCCTGTGGCCCAAAACAGCACGGTGTATACGCAAGTATTCCTCAACTCTCGGGTGAGCTTTTTTGATTAGTATACGTTCCCTCCGCCTCCTCCACTTCTAGAACCATCCAATATCCTGGATGACTAGTCCCTCCAGACTGGGGGCCAGGATCAGCAGCACATGGGCAGATAACTGTGGCTCTATCCATGTTTACCAAACTTTGGGGTCCCTTGAAGTGAAGGAGCTCGTCCTCAGCTCCAAATCTTGGGCCATTAATAAGGGAGGTATTCAGCAAACAGAAGCACTGTCCCCATTGCACTAACGCAGCCACCATCATCTGTCTAAGACCTGAACCTGGTACAGTGTCCCCTTTCCTTAAGGGCTGAAGGGTAAATTCTGGAAATCTCTCATAGGTGATTATGGGTAGTCTGATGTTGGTCTGTTACAGGGAAAGACCTCAGTTCCTCAGCAGAAAGAGAATTCAGCCACAATCTACAGCTCTATACAGACACCTCAAAAGGTGAGAACAATTTTCTCTGTATCCCAAGGCTCCTAAAACAAGGAATTATTGTGCAGACCATTTTAATTGAAAGTCCTAGGGCAACCCGGGTGGCTCAGCGGTTTGGGGCCGCCTTCAGCCCAGGGCGTGATCCTGGAGACCCGGGGTCGAGTCCCACGTTGGGGTCCCTGCATGGAGCCTGCTTCTCCCTCTGCCTGTGTGTCTGCCTCTCTCTCTCTCTCTCTCTCTCTCTCTCTGTCTCTCATGAATACATAAATAAAATCTTTAAAAAAAAAAATTGAGGGATCCCTGGGTGGCGCAGCGGTTTGGCGCCTGCCTTTGGCTCAGGGCGCGATCCTGGAGACCCGGGATCGAATCCCACGTCGGGCTCCCGGTGCATGGAGCCTGCTTCTTCCTCTGCCTGTGTCTCTGCCTCTCTCTCTCTCTCTCTCTCTCTCTCTGTGACTATCATAAATAAATAAAAGTTAAAAAAAAAATTGAAAGTCCTATATCCCCATGGCAAAGTAACTAAGTTCTATCCAGTATGCACCCCCTTGACATACTCCATGGTCAACAGAGATGCTTTTTTTTTAAAAGATTTTATTTATGTATTCATGAGAGACACACAGAGAGAGGCAGAGACACATGCAGAGGGAGAAGCAGGCCCCCTGTGGGGACCCCTATAAAGAACTCAATCCTGAGACCCTGGGGTCACACTCTGAGCCAAAGGCAGATGCTCAACTGCTGAGCCACGCAGGGATCCCAACAGAGATGCTTAAACAAATATTTCTGGGATCCCTGGGTGGCACAGTGGTTTGGTGCCTGCCTTTGGCCCAGGGCGCGATCCTGGAGACTCAGGATCGAATCCCACATCAGGCTCCCGGTGCATGGAGCCTGCTTCTCCCTCTGCCTGTGTCTCTGCCTCTCCCTCTTTCTCTCTCTGTGACTATCATAAATAAATAAAAAAAATTAAAAAAAAACAAACAAACAAATATTTCTGATTCACATCTGTTTGGCCAAAGGCTGAACATTTCTGATTAATTTAATAATGTTTTATATTGGTTATTCTTGACACTGACCAGAATGAGAAGCTGTAAATACAAATACTGTATGATTTATGCGTATTTCTAAATCTACTTCTAAACCTAATCTTAATCCACCAAAATGGTAATTTTCCAAAACAATTAGAAATTAGCCAATAGTCCAATGTCAAGATTTTTTTGAAAATGTGCTATTAACTACAACACTTTGGTTTTATTTTGGTGTTAAAAGATCCCTTAATGGTAGAATTTACTATTAAATAATAAAAAAACTTTTACATCACGTTCATAAAACATTAACAAACATATTCTCTTGGGATCCTTAGGACACCTCTATAAATGTGTTGTCACCCACATTTTCCAGCCAAAGAAGCTGAAATTCGCAGAAGCTAATTTTGCCAAAGGTCACATAGATAGTAGTTGGGCTTTCGGTATTAAAAACCATAAGGAGGGGGATCCCTGGGTGGCGCAGCGGTTTGGTGCCTGCCTTTGGCCCGGGGCGCGATCCTGGAGACCCGGGATCGAGTCCCACGTCGGGCTCCCGGTGCATGGAGCCTACTTCTCCCTCTGCCTGTGTCTCTGCCTCTCTCTCTCTCTTTCTGTATGTGACTATCATAAATAAATTTAAAAATTTTTAAATAAATTAAATAAAATAAAAATAAAAACCACAAGGAGGGCACCTGGGTGGTTCAGTGGTTGAGCATCTGCCTTGGGCCCAGGGTGTGATCTCGGGGTCCTGGGATCGAGTCCCACTTCGGGCTCCCTGCATGGAGCCTGCTTCTCCCTCTGCCTGTGTCTCTGCCTCTTTCTGTGTGTCTCTCATGAATAAATAAATAAAATCTTCAATAAATAAATAAAAATAAATACCACAAAGACTTTTAAAACAATCCTAAATAATCTTTTTTTTTAAGACTTTATTTATTTATTCATGAGAGACAGAGAGAGAGAGGCAGAGACACAGGCAGAGGGAGAAGCAGGCTCCATGCAGGGACCCCAATGAAGGACTCGATCCCAGACCCAGGATCTTGCCCTGAGATGAAGGCAGATGCTCAACCGCTGAGCTACCCAGGCATCCCCAATCCTGAATAATCTTAAATAATTAACCTTGATCTGAATCTAGCTGCCTGTTCTGCTTTCACTTCCCTGAAAACTTTGGGCTCATACATACTTTTATTTTCCAATCTCCCCCAGAATCCCCTCCTTGTTTTTCCTCCTTGTTTTAAGGTGTTAAAACAAGATTTTTAAAAAAATATTTATTTATTTATTTATTTATTTATTTATTTATTTATTTATTTATTTTAGAGGTGGAGAGGGACAGAGCAAGAGGGCGAATCTCAAGCAGACACCCTTCTGAGTGTGGAGCTGGACATGGCTCGATCTCATGACCCTAAGATCCTAACGTGAGCCAAAATCAAAAGTCAGATGCCTAACTGACTGAGCCACCCCAGCGCCCCCAAACAAGATTTTAAAAAAGAAAACCTCTCGAAGTTGTTCATTTCTACTGCTTCCCTGTGACTAATGAATCAATTAGTAGATATTTATTGAACACCTTTTGTTTGCCCAGAACAAGGCTGAGTGCTTTGGGGATTCAGATATATGTTTAAGGCACCTTCCTCAACCTCGAAGGCCTGTTACCTTATCTGGCTTTCAGTGGAGGAAAAGTGGAACCAATTCAATCACCTGGGAGGGAAATAAAAACACATACTACATACGACTTGTTAGGTGTGCCGTTCCCAAAGGTTTCCCAGACACTGGAAGTAGGGGGACAGTGAACACTGCACTGAGGTAGACAGGAAAGGCTTCATGAAAAAAATTAATTTGGATTGGACCGTAAAAGATGGATAGAATTTGCTCAGGAAATGTTTGTACAGATATGCAGCTCAGCTCAACTATCATCTACCTCATGTCCTGTCCTGTGGAATGTGGCCTCTGCTTAGCCTGTAAGGTACTTCACCTGTGGCCTTGACAGCACATCTACGCTTTTCACTATATTCCCAAAGCTGTTTTCTACTCTGACCTGGCTCTTTGTATTTGGGCCAATACTGATCAATCGTAGAGTCACAGACATCCGTCCCACTCTGAGTTTCAGAATGGCCTTGAGTCACCTCTGGTCTGGTTAGTCCTGCACGGCTCCCACACCACCCCAGGAACTCCAGATCCCTGCAACCACCCTCACTCACAGTCTAGGTGGAAATCAGTGCGTTTCCCCAGCCAAAGGTCTTGACAGTATGTATCCCTTGCCTTCAGAATTTTCAGGACCACGAATACTGATTCTGGATCCCTTAAGGCCATCATTGCCCACTTGCTCAGGAAATCCGCACACCCACTTGAGCTATTATTTTCTGACACACGACACCTCAAAGGTTTATGCTAGTCCCAAGCTACTACTGACACTATGTCTCCTCTCCTCCCTGCGTCAGCTCACATCTCAGCTGCTCCTCAGGGCCTTCCCTGAACAGCGAGTCCTCAGGACCCTGGGAACACGAGGGCCTAAGGGTCTGGGCCTGGATGCATCACTTGGATACATAACTTCTACCACCTGAAATATCTTTATATAGATGTTTGTCGCGACGTCTGGGTGGCCCAGTCTGTTAAGCCTCTGCCTTTGGCTCAGGTTATGATTCTGGAGTCCTGGGATCGAGCCCCACATTCAGCTCCCAGCTCGATGGGGACCCTGGTTTCCCCTCTGCCTCTCCCCCTGCTTGTGCTCTTGCTCTTTCAAATAAATAAATATATTTTTATTTATATATATTTATGATCTATATGTAATATAAAAGGCCTTGAGAGCAAGGCCTTTTATTGTCAGTTTTGTAATCCCTTGACTTGCTATACTAAACCGCCCTCTATCTTCCTTACAGAGAGCCTAGCCAACCTCCCATTAGGAGATTCTCCACTGGGATGCTCAGGTGGCTCAACGGTTGAGCGTCTGCCTTTGGCTCAGGGCCTGATCCCGGATTCCCGGAATCGAGTCCCGCATCGGGCTCCCTGCGTGGAGCCTGCCTCTCTTTCTGTGTCTCTCATGAATAAATAAAATCTTTATTAAAAAAAAAAAAAAAAGGAGATTCTCCGTAAATGCCTGCCATCAGCTTGATGGATTGTCCCACCCCTAGACCAGTCCGTATGACCTGACTCCTACAGCATGGACCAGTCTTAACCCAGCCTGACCTTCCTCTCTCACCAGACACTAGAGCATCCCAGCCTTTATTAACCATATTCTTATGTGTCTCTTGGCTCACAGGTGGTGCCACC
This sequence comes from Vulpes lagopus, assembly GCF_018345385.1. Taxonomy (NCBI): domain Eukaryota; kingdom Metazoa; phylum Chordata; class Mammalia; order Carnivora; family Canidae; genus Vulpes; species Vulpes lagopus. The sequence continues at coordinate 27,716,993 of NC_054834.1, forward strand.
ACCACAACAGAATGATCCTGAATCTCCTGAAATCCCTACCTATGAAAATTTCACCTGAAAAGAAAAGCAACTGCTGCTTCTACCCCTGTAGTTGGAGAGACTGCTGGACAGTATGGGGCCTGGAGTTCCTAGAGACAGAAACACTTCAGAATTGCCTTCAGTGTCTCTACGATGCCCGGATCTGACCCACCCCCTTCCTGCTACCCCTATGACTTCCCGAGCCCATTAATAAATCAGACACAGGTTCCTTCGTGGAGTCCCCAGCCTTCAAGACGTCCCCGCTCCATCTGTCTCCTCGAGTGCTCATACAGTTTCCCAATTCAGATACACACCACCTCAGAGCTCTGCCAAGACTGGTCCAGTGTTGTTGCAAGGATCCTAGACCTTCACACCATCTTCTAAACATCTGCTAAAACGAATCGAACAGATATTCTCACTCACGGACACAAAGATCTATGTAAAATCATGTCCACTGCAATACCTTTTAAAATAAGAGGACAGAAATAACCTAACAGTCCATTTGTAGGAATCCGGCTAAATGCATGATAGTGTACCCATGGTACAGCAAGCCCTGCTGCTTTTGTAAAGAAAGGAAAGACGAGTACCTGCTAATATGGAATGAGCTCTAAGAATGGAAAGAACAAACTCCAGGGCAGTGTGTATCACATGCTACCAGTTGAATAAAGAAGAAATGTGAATATATATATATATATATATATATATATATATATACACACACACACACATACACATATATATATTTACATATATATACATATATATATTTATATAGTTATACAAAATTTCCAAAAGGAAATACAAAATATGTATTAGTGGCTGCCTCCAGGGACTGTACTGGGTTGTTGTTTTTACTGCATACTTTTTTGTAGTCTGGATTTCTGCTTTTAACCATATATGTGTATCACTCTTTTGATGTATTTTTAAATGCTTAAAATGCCTCTTCCATATAAGCTTCCCTTGTTTACCCCCAAAGAACTTCTCTCCTCATGTGGTCCGTCCTCACTTGTCTCCAGGAGATAGCCAAGCAGCCCCCAGGGAAGAGGGACCAGGCAGGGCATGAGCAAGTGCAAGCTGTGACTATCTGCCATGAGACTGAATGGCCTGGGATCTGGGGATCTGGAATCATCTGCTCCAGTGTGAATAAGACTGGGAGACACTGATAGTTTACAAGGAGTCCAGACCTCTCTCCAGTAGGTTAAAGACGTGGGTTTATTGATGGGCACAAGTGCCCTTCGGTTACTACAGAGAGGTAAAGTAAAGAATATGGAAGGGGCACATAAATTTAACTCAGAAAAGAAATTTCGATTGCCTTTGAATAACCATTTTATATTAGTTTTATATTAAACTCCTATGTTAAATACAGAGTGGGGCAATTGAAGAAGCAGGCTCCATGCAATAGCCACTGCTGGGGGTCTCTGAGTAGGACCTCTTCCAGTTCACGCTCATCGCCTTCCTGGGCCCAGCCAGAGTCTCAGCCCCGGTCACCACAGCCTTGTGGAAGTCTGGCCTGAGGACTCAGGGGAGCCCCGCAGACTGTCTAGTTCCCAGCTGCTCAGCCAGCTGAGCCCTTCCTCCAGCATATGCCATGGGGAGCACTCATCAGGGCTTAGAACTTAAATAGAATATGGTTTCTAATTGTGAAGAATTTGCGAAGAAGCTAAAATAGATTTCTAACGATGTGTTCTTGTAAATCAAACCTCATACCGTAGACAAAGCTGGTCTCACTGTACCTTTATCAGGACGGTATGGGCTCGGGGTGATTTTTCCATTCAGAGATCAGCTTGCTTTGCGCCATCTACTCTCACTCCTGCCCACTCTCCGCTGTGACCAAGTGGCCAGAGGTAAAGGTTTAATATGTGGGGGGAAGTTTTTCCCCTATATTTGAGTAAAACCCCAGCCTCCTCCATGGAGAACTGCCAGCAGCTTGTAGCTAGTTAGTCCATCCTCACAGAGGGGAGCTGTTTCTCTTGCTCTGAGTCACCATTATCTTTCCTCCCTCTTTGGAAGATGGGCCTGGGCAAGGGGAGGGTCTAGAAATATGGTCATTCCAGATTAGAGAGGAGGAAAGATGAGTAACACGTTAGAAAACCAGGGGAAGGGATCTTGATGCTAATAATAACAGCACCCTGCATTTGCATAGCACTTGATAAACTTGCTGTGCGGCTTTGGATTTGCTTTGCGGTCTTTTAAGAACTACCCAACCTGTCTACCCGTTCTTGTCCAGTCTGTAAGTTGAGAGATATTATTTAACAGTCCTGCTCTTATTAGAAATCACTTTCAAAACAAGATACAGATTATAAACAAACTCCCGTATCCTCTCTGGACTGCGCCCCATTCTGTAGACTCCTGTGGTATCATCCATTGTGCTGATTCCCCCAAGCAATGCTGGGATGTGAGAGAGGGAACAGCTGCAGCAATTAGGAATATATGCAAAAGTTCTCCAGCTCCTTGCGGCTCAACCGAGCAGGGTTCTGGGCTTTGAGTTGTCTCTTTCCAACCTGTGGAAGAAAAGGAGAACTTCAGAACCTCCCACTTGGAGATCCTCATAGCAACCTTGGGAGGTATGAATTATTATCCCCATTTTACAGATAAAGAAAATGAAGCTTGGAGTAGTTAAATAAATAACAGGGTCAACGACTAGTATGAAGTAAAGGAGGGGCTTGAAGCCAGGTCTTCTGGCTCCAATTCTAGTGTTTTTTTTTTAACATGACCCTGCCTAGATTGCGTTGGCCCACGAGGTGTCCTCTACAACCGTAGTCTGTCTAGTTGGCTTTAATGTGAGGCTACAGCTGAAGTGCCAGGAATCCCAGCAGGTACCCATCCACCCTGTCCCTTGTGACCACTGGCAGCCTCTTTATTGGGCCTTGGAAACTCTGATGTATCATGAGGCTAGTGGGTGGGAGTGCCCTCCATGCCCTAATTTCTCTGGTAAAAGTGGGAAGTATTATACCTACCTCATGGCACTCTATGAGAATTAAATGAGATAATTCGCATGAAGCCACTAGCAGGCTGCCAAATACATAATACGCCCCTAATGACTGTTGAGTCCCTATTTTCCATTACTTAAATGGCCTGATGGGAATATATTCAGCTACCAGGCTCAATGGTCACTTTATAGTGTCTATCCCAGCAGCAGTTCAAGATTACCTATGCCCTAGAATGGTTCCCAATTACTTGCTAACTTTAGAAAATCATTTAGATCTACTTACCCTCCCTTTTCTTCACCCTTGCCCCATATAGCCTTGGAAGGGACAGATGTCCAGTGTACAGCCCACAACTGGAGACTAGCTGGAGGACAGCCCTAATTTAAAACACAAGCTCCCCACTGGGTATAATGTAAGACTAGTGAATCACTGACCTCTACCTCTGAAACTAACAATACATTATATGTTCATTAATAGAATTTAAATAACAAATAAATAAATAAAAATCTTTAAAATGGAGATAATAAAACAACAAAAATACATTTAAAAAATAAAATTCAAGTTCCCCATTAAGAGTCCAACCCTAATACATGATATGACCTTGAATTAGACCCTTGCTTTCATTGGACTCAGTTTCTTTATCTCTAAAATGAAAACGTGGGTAAGACGATCCCTCGGGGATGCCTGGGTAGCTCAGTCAGTTAAGAGTCTGCCTTTGGCTCAGGTCATGATCTCATCAGGGTCCTGGGATTGAGCCTCACATTGGGCTCCATGCTCAGCAGGGAGCCTGCTTCCTTTTATTCCAAAATAAAACAATTTATTTTGTTGTTTTTCTGCTCATGTGCACTCTCTCTCTCTCTAATGATTAAATAAATGAATTATCTTTAAAAAAAAAAAAAAGAAGAAGAAGGTAGTTCCAGAATCTTACCTCTTCATAGATAGTATGACTGAAGGAAGAGCTCTGGTTCTTCTTAGATTCAGACTGCAAATTCAGACAGTAAAGAGGGCTTAACTTCAAGTTGGGAAATATCCCACTCCTAACTGATATGAGAGGCCCCCAAAGAGACACAAGGTCCAAAAAAATCTCTGGACCCACAGCCAAAGGTGAATAGAATCTCCTGCCCCAAGAGTAAGTAATGGGGTTTATGACCTCCAGAGAAGACACAAGACATACTTGTGTGTGATATGAACCTTCTGAACCAAAGTCAGAGGTTACTCTCCCACATCCACATACCCCTCAGATCCGCACATGCACACATTCCCAGCACACACACAAGCATACTCACACACACGCCTTCAGACAGGCCTGATACAAATACTGCTCAGACCATGCATCTCATCAACACAGAGCATACACACATACACCCCTAGTGTAAGCAGTTCTGGACACACATAAGAACTGACCCTACCACATACCCTGACCACGGTGAAACCCTAGGAACATTGGAATTCAGAAGCACTTTCAGTAGAATGTAGAGTCTCCTAAACAACACCAAGCCTGTGACCATCCCTATGGCCACGTATTGCAGCAGGTAACTTAATTATAAATGTCTCTCATGGCAGAATCTTGAGCGATTGAATAACTTATTGAAAGGAGGGTGAGGGATCCCTGGGTGGCGCAGCGGTTTGGCGCCTGTCTTTGGCCCGGGGCGCGATCCTGGAGACCCGGGATCGAATCCCACGTCAGGCTCCCGGTGCATGGAGCCTGCTTCTCCCTCTGCCTGTGTCTCTGCCTCTCTCTCTCTCTCTCTCTCTCTCTCTGTAACTATCATAAATAATAAATAAATAAAACTTTAAAAAAAAAAAAAAGAAAGAAAGGAGGGTGAATTGACGGGATGAGCACTGGGTGTTATTCTGTATGTTGGTAAATTGAACACCAATAAAAAATTAATTTATTTAAATAAAAAAAAAAGAAAGGAGGGTGAATAAAAAGTCTGAAAAATCTGTCTTAAATCTCTCCCACATTTGACCCTGACCTGCATGTACTCAACACTTCCACAGTTTGGCATATTCCCAACTTCTCATACTACCATGTTAAGTCTAAGTCTTCATACTATGACTCCAGCCTTGGAAATACCATTCATCCAACCCCTCTCCCACCCAAGGGGAAAAGATGACTAATGAGCACCAAGTACACAAAAGAGCTGTGAGCTCAGCTCAGAGCAGGATTTGAGGGGACAGTGATGGGTTGCCTCAGCCCCAAGGCCCCCACCAGCAGATGACTGGTCAGAACCTTTCTCTGGTTCCCTGAAAGTCAACACTGTGTCTCTCTAGGTCTGGGCTACTCCTCTGGCTCTGGGCTATATTCCCCCACCTTGGAAACCCCTCTAGTATCTCTTGCTGTCGCCTCAGTTGGCCTCCTAAGGACAGCTTAGCCTCTCTGCACAAAGCACCACTTTTCTATCTCTGATTGTTCTTGTCCCACAGAAACACCTAGAGACTCCTTTAATCCACTGCTGGCTTAGTCTCAGAGCTGTTCTTTTTCTCCAAACACAATCAGAAAGGCATTTCTTCCTCATTTAAATAAAGCCATTTAACCCAAACTGCTTAGATATACACAACAGAAGGCAACTCACAGGGAAGTTGCCCACGCACTCTGCAAATGTGGCCCTCCCGTGCACGCGCAAAATCCACATTTGCATTCGCAGCACGCCCTGGAGGAGGAGACTCACCTTCCGGGAAGGCTGTACCAATGCATACAAAGTATTGTTTTCTTGTGATGTAGGAGCAGAAGACTAAAGAGAAGAGAAATAAGAGTATTTCAGGAACATAGACCCAGCAGCATCCTAGGGCCCTCAGAGGCCGTCTCTTCCACCCCTCCCCCCAGTCCTGCCCAAAGAGAAGCCCGAAGTATTAGCCACAGGAACCCTGGACTCAGGAGGTCAGACACCTGAATGCCAGTCCGGCCCTGTCCACTAAGATGGCACCTAGTCTGTACACGCATTCTCCTCTAACCTTGATAACACACCGACGAGAGGAATGATCATCCTTGGCCCCACTCCACAGATGAGGCTCCGAAAGGATAAATAGCCCAAGTCAGATTGTATAGTCACAGTAGAAGCAGAATTGAAACCCCAGACTCGCCAGAGGTGTTTCCTCAACACCTCAGTACATCCCGTTGGCAACATGCCTTCCTTCTCTGCACCTGAGCCAGATGTCCTCAAAGGCAGGTAACCACCCTCCTTCTAAGAAGTTCCAGAGGAGGAGGCTCCTTATCACTCAGCATCTCAGTCTGAGATGAGCTCTTCCCTGCATTTATTCAGATTCCTCCTGTTGGGATGCAATGTGGCTAAAGCTAGAAAACTGGTGGATATCAGCCACTCCTGCTCTCTCCCTAAGGCTCTTGAGCTTTGACCCCACTATCAGTAAATCTCAATATCACGGGGAGAAGGAGTCAGTCCCCAACTTGGGGATTCCTGAGTGGCTGTGAGGATTGAGCACCTCCCTCCCTCCTCTACTCTTTCTTCCTCAGCTCCTCTTCCCTTCATTGCCCTCCCTTCCCCCTCTGTCCCTTCACCCTCTCCTCTTCCTCCTTCTCTAGATCATTCCCTGAAACCTATCACCATTTCCCCAGGAATTTTCTTTGCCGGGCAGTTTAGCCACCAAGTTGAAGAGTTTACTTCGTTGGGACTGAATTCTTTAAGAAATAAGTTATATTTATCAGAAATTGTTCATCACTGGCCACCAAGAAGCAGCGTTCCCCTCGAGAGAGATGCCCCAGTCTGGGTTAGCGATAATGTTATTTTAGCTGTCAAAATTAGAGGATGCTTCTCCAGTTTATGGTGAATTTCTATAATCCCTGAAAGTGAAAGAGGAAGGGGGCAGGTGGGGCGGAGGCCCAGAAGGCCTCTAGCTCAGCTTTGCCACTCCTCGGCTCTACGGCCTGGAGCACATTAGTTAACCTGTGTCTGGCTCCTCATCTGAGAAACGGAGGTTGTACTGGACCTACTTCGTGAGGCTGTTATGTGAGATTTGTTAGGAAAATAGACATAGTAAGTACTTAATAAATGTTATTGTTAAGTCATGAAAGATAAAAGAGAACAACCCAGATACCCTCTTTCCTGAAAACAGGTATAATGAGGAGCAGAGATTAAAAAAACAAAGACAACCTATAAGGGCCCCACTTATTGGAAGTGGCAGGGAGGGAAAAACAGAAGCTGAGTCCCCTGCCAAGTTTCCTCCTCCTCCCAACTACCTGGGCCACACCCGCTGCCACGCACGGAGGGAGAGAGAAGGCCTATCTACGTCAGACTTTCCAGCCCTGTTCAGCTCTGCCAAGAGACTCCAGAGCCACACAGATCGTTTCAATTTAATGCAGCTGAGGCCAAGCTGTCCTCTAGACTCTAGGAGCCCCAAGAGTCCTGCTATTCAGGAGTGTGAGCTTCCGGAAGGCCTCAGGGAGCCCTGGAGGCAGGTATGGGATGGATCTGAGACACGGAGTGGTACCTGGGACTGGATCACGGAGTAGATGGTGCTCCCTTCCCCAGGCGGATTCTGGTTCTGCTCCTGCACAAGAAATAGTAAAGGGCCACGTGGTAACGTGAGCGGAGGGCTGCGTCCGTCCAGATTTGGATGGGGTGGGGAGAGAGAGAGCAAACCGGAAGGGCTCCGGGAAGCTGGAAGGGAGGTGGTCATTAGTTGCCGCAGGCTGGGGAGAGACCGTAGGAGGAATGACCCACCTGCAGTAGTTAGTGTCCCACCTGGAGTAGTTAGTGTCCCACCCAAGGAACCACCCAGGTGTGAAGAGATGCACTGAGTGACCGACACGTCCAAGGGGAATCCTATCACTTGCTTTACTTTGGTAATTTAGAAACTTGCCTCTGCTGACTTCACAGCCAAATTGGCCACATTAACCACTGATAATGGGCTGAGCTCTGAGTAGGGCTGTGATCTGAGCCTTACCTTGGGCCTTAAAATTCAGAAGCTTTCACTGTGTTAAAGCCCCTTCTCTAGGCCGGGCCTTGGGGGCCAGTTTGTCCTGGGCCTCAGGCCTGCTGCCCCACAACAACCCCTGGACCTGGAGCCAAAGGCGGGGAGACCGTCCTGGTCCTGGCCCCTCCTGCCCACAGGAGCCTGGCTTGGGGATGTTTCACCCCTGAGCACACATTACCAGGTGGGGCTCCGAAGGGGACAAGAGGAAGCCAGCAGTGTCCATTAGACAGGGAAGGAGCTAGAGGAGCAGAGAAAACCTCACTATCCTTGGAGGCTAGAAAGTCATAGACATCTGGGGAAAAAAAAAAAAAAAAAAACAGGATTTTTCCGGCTTTGCTTTTCTGCCCAGACCTGAGTGAAGTGTCTCCAGAGAGGTCAGAACTGAGCCCCCAGTAAGAACACACGAACTCGAGATCTAAGCCTTCAGACGTAAACCCGGAGCCAGTAGGGAGGAGCCAGCAAGGGATGAGGCCACGCAGGAGGAGCTCCGGAGTCAGAGGCAGAGACAGGCCTGCATCCCCGAGAGTCCTTGTACTCTGACTCCCCTCCACTAGTCTTCACTTCCTGAACCTAAAACCATCCTCCCTGTGTGGGAGGAGAGGCAAGTCATCGGGAGCATTTGGGCTTCGGCCGCTACAGGTGGATGCACTTGCTCTCAGGAGTCTGTCCGCATCGGGTAGTGATGGAGAAAGGGTCTCCTTCGCCTGTCACCCCCATAGTCCACCCTCCACCCCCTCCACCGCCCCCCACCCCAACCCCCTGCCGGGTTCCCCCTGAGACCAGGCCCCAGGAAGCAGCTTGTCCGCTCCACCAGGCCTCCCATGTGATAAGGTGGCAAATCTCGCCCCTGTGACTTCCTGCCTCACCTCCTCAGGTCCAGCACCCAGAATGGAGGTGGGAAGGGGCCTGTAGGCCCACGCACCCCCCTCCACATTCAGCTAGGCTCTGCACCCCCCCACGCCTGGACCACTTCCTGCCCTGCTCAGCCAGAGCAGCAGGGGGCACTCTGCAGCCCCCACCCCGCAGCCCCCACCCTGCAGTCCCCCCGAGGGCAGCCCCCCGCAGCCCCCCTCACCCCCCCAGCAGCCCCCTCTCAGCAACCCCCCCGCAGTCCCCCCAGCAGCCCCCTCGCAGCCACCCCTGCAGCCCCCCTGTAGCCTTCCCTGCAGCCCCCGCCATGCAGCCGCCCCCCCACAGCCACCCCTTCAGCCACCCCCCACCCCCCAGCAGAGTTGGCCTCCCCTGCGGAGGCTGGCCGGAGCAGTTCTCACAGAGGCCGGCGCCTTGTGCTGACCTGCCTGCTGCCTCAAGCACCCCAGGGGACCCCGGCCTGGCCCCGGTGTGGGCCCGCAGACCCCCAGAGCCCCAGCGCCCCTGCGCCCGCTCAGTCTGCTGTCCCCTGCAGCCAGGGCGACCAGCAAGGGACCCCTAAAGGTGAACCTAGACCTGCAAGGACATGAGAGGCCATGGCCAGATACAAGGGAGCCGGACTGGGGGGCCTAGCGGGCCGGTGAGCCTGGCAGGGACAGCGCCCCGAGGGCCGCCCGGGGAGCGGGAGCAGCATCCCCCCCAATCCCGCCCCCTGTGGGTGTGCTGGGCTCCTGCCTTCTCAGCAATTTCCCACTTGCTGCTGCTTCTCCACCACCAGAGCCAGGAGGCCCATCGGGAGGGCAGGCCGGGGCTGGGGAGCCCTTTGAGAAGCCACCTGGGTGGTACCCAGTGTCCCCTGGTTCCTGCCCGCCGCCCGAGAAGCACCCCCAGGCTAGGAGACCGACCCCAGCCCCCAGGCCGTACTTGATTCCTCCCCATCTGCACGTGGTTGACATCTTCATAAACCGTCAGAGGCTCCCCCAGGCAGGCCGCTGTGGGAGGAAAGCAGCAAAGACAGAGCTAGAGAGACTTCCAGAGGGTATCCCATCCAGACTTCTGCTTCCTCCAGTCCCACCTCCATCCCAGGTGGCTGAGACCTTGAGGAAGGTTCTAGAAAGGAGGCAGATTAGCACTCTCCCCAGGGTACCCACAGGGCGCGGGAGCAGCAACCACCCGACACACTTACTGCACCAAGGCGGGCAGGTCCCCCACAACCCAGCACCTGCAGCTAAGCCGGCCCGTGGGACTGTGGACATCCCAAGGGCCCCGAAGGTGTGACGTGGGAGCCAGGGCCCAGCATCCGCTGCTGCGGGTCCCGGAACATGCACAGCCATGTCCCAACGCTCCAGAGGCAAAGCAGGTGCTGTGCTCTCAGGCGCACGGCCCCGGGGGCGTCAGGTCGGCAGCAGCACCTCCTGGGGACCCTCCACTTACCTGACTGCCGCTTCTTCCTCCTCCACACGCAGAAGCAGGTGAGCGTGACCAGGAACAGTATGAGTAGACAAACGCCGACGATCACCAGAAAGTACACAAAGTTGTCTTCTAGGGACCGGAAAGCACGAGGCCTGAGCTGTCAGCCCGCCTCCCCGCTTCGCACCTGTGCAAACCTGCACTCCCCTCTCACACCCCACGAATTCACCATCAAGCCAGCTCTCTCTGCGGTTGAGGGACCTCCCCTGAGTGATGCTAAGAGCACAGATCTTAATACCTGGCAGGCCTGGCTCTGTGCCCTTGGGCAACTTCCTTAACTTCTCTGAGCCTCCGTATTCTCACTTCTAAAAGGAGATGATGTTATCTACACAAGGGGGTTGACTGTATGACCTAATATATGTAAAGCATCTGGCACAGCAAATGTGACAACTGTCCATCCTTTTGTTAACTCACCAAAACTTATTGCACCCCACTCTGTGCCAGGCAAGCCCCCACTTTCCCCTTCCTGCCACTCCTCTGCTCTTCCTCATTTGAACTTCTACATTTAATATCTGTGTCACACATGTGGTCGTAGGAGCCCACGGACCAGGGAGAAGGGAAAGGAATTACGTGTTCCGAGTGCTAGCTGAGGCTCTTCACAAACAGAACCTCATCTAATCTTACCAGCAATCCTGGGAGGTACCTATTATCACTCCCATTTTACCCAAGAGAAAAATTGATGCCCAGAGAGAGTAAGGAATGTGCCTGAGATCACAGAGCTAGTGAATAACGAAACCATAGCTGACATGACGCAAAAGCCAGCGGTCCTTGTCCCTCCAAATCGCTTCAGCTTGCTCGTTTCTCTTTTGCTCAGGAATGTCTGGTTTTGTCACCCCTATTTAACTGTAAGTTCCTTAAAGACAGGGACAGCAAGTAGGTTTTTCCCTGTAATGCCCATGCTGACACATTAAGTATTTATTTCATAAAAATTGGTGCAAACTTAACTCGACATAAGTCTTAGGATGAGCATAAGCAATAAATCAATAAGTCTTCCAGAAACCCCTGTGATCATCCTCATGTTCCCACGACCCAGGGCACTGTTGTACACCATAGTTACCCCTTGGGGAACTATGTGGCTTGGGGGAGTTGTCCCTCTAGGAGGAGGAAGTAGATCTCCAGCAGTCTCTCAGAGGAAGGAAGCGATGATGGTCAGTAGCCATGGCAGGGCTGTGACCCACCCACCAAATAACTAAGCCTTCCCTCCATGAAGAAAGACTTGCATCTCCTAGGAGATTCTTGATGGGGATAAAATTCTTCCCAGACTAAGACAGGCCTGGTTTATGGGAACCTTGGGCCCAGAGGCCAGAACCACCCCAGGGAGGGGTAGCAAGGCCCTTGAGGAGGCAGCCAAGAGATCTTATACCCAAGTGTCTCCTGAGCCTGATTATGGGGTCCAACACCTTCAACCCTAGTAGTCCAGTGTCCCACTTACGCTTGCTGGCAGTCGGACAGCCCTGGGTGAGTCTGAGGGTGTGGTTTGCCGAGCTGACTGGATTGCTGACGTTGCAGGTATATATGTATGAGTCATTGACAACCTGCTCTTCTGATCTGGTGAGATTCATTTCTGTCTGGATCAGCTCACTCCCTCTATACCAAGCATAGCTCACATTACCACTGCTCGAGACCGAGCAGGACAGAAACAGTTGACATGTATCTCCTTCCAGGACCCTCCACTCCTTCAGTATTTGGGGCATCTCTATATGATCTGGAAGCAGAGATTCTGATCAGAAAGGTGCTGGAGTAAGAGCCCTACAGGAGGCAGGGGGCAGGCTGAGCTGTCCTAGGGACTCACCAAATATAGAAACCTGGAAGTAGTGATTATCCACCTTCCCATTCTCATCAGTCACCTCCAGCGTGTAGCAGCCACTGTGGTTCAGCCGAACTGCCTCGATGAGAAGCGCTAAGTTCTCGGTTGTAAAACTGAGTGCATTGTCGAAATGATTACTAGTCTGTGGAACGTATTTGACATCAGACCCATTCTTCCAAGTCAGTATCTCGGAAAATTCCGAAGCTAAGTACCACTTCACCTTCCATTGAGCAGAGTTTATGTGCTTTGTCGGCACCCCGAGGGGCTGTAAGAAGAGTTGCTGTCCTGAGAGTCCAACCACACGTTCAGCAGAACCTAAGGATTCCAGAAAAGAGAACCCAGGCTGGAGGTGGCAGGAAGGGTATCCACCCAGAGCATTGCAGGCAGTTGGATGTGGCTTCCCTTGAGCCAAGAGGGTGGGGCTATGTTTGGGGAGATCAGAGCCTAAGAGAACCTGAAGGTGTACTTCGCTTTCCTGTCTCCTCTCTCCCCAAACTCTGTGTCCCTCATCTGAAGGAGCCCACCAGCCAGTAATAATAGCTAAAAATCTCCTGACCTCTTACTGTGGGGCAGCAGGTTTTAAACACTTTCTAGGTTTTAACCATGTTTAACTATGTATTTTAACAATGACCCTAAAGGAAAAAAAATAATAAACAATGACCCTAAGAGAGTTTTATCCCCATTTTACAGGTGGAAAAAAAAAATGAGTAGAAAGAACTTAAAACTAACTAGCCCAAGTTACACAGTGAGAAAGACGAGCTTGAAATCCGGTCAGTTTAGCTGTAGAGGACAACTTCTTAACCACAATGGTTTGAACGTGGTATCTGACATTCCTCCCTCCCTGCAGTGCTGAGATGACCACTAGTGGCCTGTGGTGACTGCTGGAAATTCTGAATGGCCAACGAACCTTCTAACCTGAATTCATAGCTCCTTCTTCTGTCCTCCCACAGAACTAGATTCGTAATCCTCTCTTGTAGCACTTAGCACATCAAACTGTGGTCATTAGTCATTAACGTTTGCCAGCTTTTTAGTCACTAGAAAGTCTCCACAGCGATTGCTCCCTTAAGAATAATTAGAGAAAAATAAAACTACATGGCCTTGATATATCCCGCATTTGTCCTCTCTAGAGATCAAGATGTGTGCTAAAAAAATAAGGGTGTGATGTAGAGCTGCTAGTTATTGCTTACCGAGGAAAGTCCAGTCAGTAAAGAAAAATGGAAGTTTCAGCGGCCATTTTTAGCAAGCAATAGTGGATGCAGGAAATACAAAGTTTTGCCAGGGAACATCAGAAAGAATTTAGAAGAAGAATGGGGATTGTTATACAAACAGATCTGTTAAAGTCGAGGACAGGACAGGACGTTAAGAGGATAGCAATGGAGAGAAGGATTTTTAGATCTTCATATGCATTATAAACGCGCTCACTCCCAACCACACCTTCATCCTGGCATTTCCTCAGAAGCCAGAGTAAATAATTAAGGAAATTATTTGGTTGATCGATTGTGTTTCTTTAATCTTGACTCTGAAGAATAAAACACATAGGGTTCCAGGGCACCTCACTGGCTAGTCAGTAGAGCATGCAAGTCTTGATCTTGGGGTTGTACGTTCAAGTCTTACATGAGTGTAGAGATTACTTAGAAAAAAAATCTTTGAAAAAACAAACAAGAGCATCTGGGAAGCTCAGTCGGTTGAATGTCTGCCTTAGGCTCAGGTCATGATCCCAGGGTCCTGAGATCGAGCCCCCGTGTCGGGCTCCCTGCTCAGTGGGGAGTCTGCTTCTCCCTCTCCCTCTGCTGCTCCCCTGCTTGTCTCCTCTCTCTCTCTCTCTCTCTCTCAAATAAATAAATAAAGTCTAAAACAAAATAAAACACATGGGGTTCCTATTCATATTTCCATGATTTGAACTGGCTCTGCCCTTTGCTAAACCAGAAACAGAGACTGTGTCTTTGTCTCCCATAGTTCTATATATATATGAGAATAGGTCAACAGGCACAATCAAGCATTACACAAAGATCCTGAAAACAATCCCCACTGGTTACAATCCCCAGTGTAACCAGGGCCCTGAAGAGTTGTGGCCTCTTTGTGTACAAGACATGGTTCCCGACTCCAGAGAATTTGTGATCTGAAAGCAGAAAACACTTTTACTCCACATTATATACTTAATAGTTGAGATAGATAATCATCTAAAGGGGTGTCTGGGTGGCTCAAGCGGTTAAGGGTCTGCCTTCAACTCAGGCCATGATTTTCAGGGTCCTGGGATAGAGCCCCGCATGGGGCTCCCTGCTCAGCAGAGAGTCAGCTTCTCTCTCTCCCTCTGCCCCTCACCCCCACTCGTGCTCTCTCTCTCTCTCTCTCTCACTCTACTCTCTCTCCCAAATAAATAAAATCTTTTAAAAGATTTTAAAAACAATCATTTTAAAAAACAATCATTTAATGACTTCTAATTATGATAATGAAGACCACATTAAGACATGTTAACCAACCCTCCCATGGAGAATAACCAAAAAAAAAAAAAAAGGCAAAATATAAAAGCATGTTGCTAAAGGCATCAGGGAGCTAATAAAGCAGTGAAATACTATGAGGCCAAGATCTGGAAGAAGGAAATTCAGAGAGGTGAGACCAGCATTTTTGACTCCTCTTCCCTGGAGGTTTGCAATAAACTCAAGAAACTAAAAGGACACAAAGTTCAGGGATCTTGTGTAAAGAAGTGGGTATATGCCAGTTAAGCGATGCACTCTTGATTTCTGCTGAGGTCATGATCTCAGAGTTGTGAGATGGAGCCCAGAGTCAGGCTCTGTGCTCACCAAGGAGTCTGCTTGAGATTCTCTCCCTCTCCTTCTGCCCCTCCTCCCCTTCAAATAAATAAATGAATGAATAAAATCTTTAAAAAGAAAAGAAGTGGGTATACCTAAATCCATCAGATTTGGGGTTGGTATCATAAAGGGCTACACACTGAGGGTAAGAGCAAACAAGAAATAGACCAACTCTCACAGGAACTGAAGCTTAGTTTTGAATCATCCCAACTCTTAATTGGATTAATCTAGAATTTCTAGTATTTCTAACTTGGCTGCCTACTAGAGACAAATATAAATTATTCCTGGAGAAAAATAACATCAACGCAAGCATTAAATTATTTCTAAAATGTTGAGGGGTGCCCGAGTGGCTCAGTCAGTTAACTGTCTGCCTTTGACTCAGGTCATGATCTCGGGGTCCCGGTATAAAACTTCACATTGGACTCCCTGCTCAGCAGGAGGGCTGCTTCTCCCTCTGTTCCTTCCCCCACCCCACTTGTGTGCGCTCTCTCTCCCTCTCTCTCAAATAAGTAAATAATCTTCTAAAAAATTATTCCTAAGATTTTCACATATAATGTCCAAAATGAAATAAAAAACAAACAAGCCTAAGGAGAGGAGACATGTACAAAACTCAAAAAGAAAAAATAATAGAAATAGGCTTAAAGGGCATCTAGATAACTGTATAATTCTATTTAATGTTTCAAGGAATTAAAATTTAAAGTTTGAGAATTTCAGCAGAAAATCAATATGATAGAATGTAAAAATGGCCATGCCCCTTGCAATGTGGCTTTGTAGCTCCACTCATCATCGAGAGATGGGGCTCACTTCCCCATCTCCTGTAACTGGGCTGGCCTTCTGAATACAGTGCAGCAAAAATGACATTATGCCAGGGGCACCTGGGTGGCTCAGTCAGTTAAGCATCTGACTTTGGCCCAATTTCTGATCTCAGGGTCCTGGGATTGAGCCCCACCTCAGGCTCCACGCACAGCGGAGAGTCTGCTTCTCTCTCTGCCTCGGCCCCTCCCCCCCACTCATGCTCTTTCTGTCTCTCAAATAAATAAATAAAATCTTTTTTAAAAAAGAGAGAGAAAGGACACAGAGATGGAAAATATTATACAACAGAGGATCAACAAGCCATTTTTTTATTTTATAAAAAAACTGAAGTATGGTTAATGCATAGATTGATGAAAAGAAATGTGAAAAGATACAAATAAGCAATATCAGAATTTTTTAAAGATATCACCACAGCTCCTACAGATACTAAGATTTTAAGATACAAGCATATAAGAGCATATAAACTGCTTTCCATCAATAAATTTTAAAATTGAGATTAAATAGAAATTTTCTATTAAGTAAATTGAATCTATATTGAAAAACTTTCTCTCAAAGTAAACATCACTGGTTAACTCTACAAAATATTTAGAAAGAAGTAACTTCAATCTTATACAAAAGCTTTCAGAGATAGAAGTAGATAATACTTCTGAACTTGTTTTATTAGGTTAACATAGTTATTAGGTAGACACCAAAATCTGCAAGGTTGTCACAAGAGAAGAAAATTAAAGGCTCTTTCAGTCAGAACCATAGGTGCAAAAATCCTAAGCAAAAGATGTACGAACAAAATAGAGTAAAATATATAAAGAAACAAGAAAGTGCAGCCTATTTACAAGGGAGGAAAAGAAAGTAACAGAAACTGCCCATGAAGAATCGTAAACATTGGACTTAATAGGCAAAAACTTTTTTAATGTATTTATTCATGAGAGATACACAGAGAGAGAGAGGCAGAGACACAGACAGAGGGAGAAGCAGACTCCTCACAGGGAGCCCAATGTGGGACTCGGTCCCTGAACCTGAGATCATGCCTTGAGCTGAAGGCAGATGCTCAAACCACTAAGCCATCAAGGCTTCCCTTTTATTTTTTTAAGTAGTCTCCATATTCACCATGGAGCCCAACACAGGACTTGAACTCACAACCCTGAGATCAAGACCTGAGCTGATATCAAGAGTCAGACCCTTAACCAACTGAGCCACCCTGGCACCCCTAGTCAAAAACTTCATATCAGCTGTCCGAAATTTAACAACACAACTACATCAATTAAAATTATTCAAGTTGAGGGGGATCCCTGGGTGGCTCAGTGGTTTAGTGCCTGCCTTTGGCCCAGGGCGATATCCTGGAGACCTGGGATCGAGTCCTGTATCGGGCTCCCGGCATGGAGCCTGCTCCTCCTTCTGCCTGTGTCTCTGCCTCTCTCTGTGTGTGTCTTTCATGAATGAATTAATAAATAAAATTTTTTAAAAAATTATTCAAGTTGAGGAATAGAAAGAGAAAAGAATGAAGAAAAATAAGGAGTCTAAGAGACCTGTGGGATGCCAGCAAATATACCAACATGCGCATAATGGGAGCCCAAGAAAGAAAGGAAAGAGACAAAGGGGCAGAAAGAATATCTGAAGAAATAATGCCCCAGAACTTCCCAAATTCAATAATACATGAATATGCATATCCAAGAAACTCAGTGAATTCCAAATAAGTTAGACACAAGAGATCAATACCAAGATATAGTCTAAAATGTCAAAAACCAAAGACAGAGAATCTTGAAAGCAACAAGAGAAAAGCAACTTGTAATGCACAAGGAATCCCCAGTAAGATTAACAACCAATTTCTCTTCAGAAACCATAAGGCTAGAAGGCAGTGAGATGATGTATGTAAAGCACTGAAAGCTTGTGGAGGCCACCAACCAAGAATTCTATGTCCAACAAAATTATCTTGCAAAAAAAAAATGAAGACATTCCCAGACAAACAAAAGCTGGGAGTTGTTGCTAACAGGTCTATAAAGCAGGCCTATCCTACCCTATAAAGCAGGACTAAAGAGATGAAGGCACCAGGCAGTAACCCAAAGTCACGTGAAGAAATAAAGAACAGTGCTGAAGGGAATTACATAGGTAACTACCACAGCCAGCATTATTACTTTTTGGTTTGTAACTCTTTTTTATGATATGGGGAAAAAAAGAGCTTAAAACAGCAATTATAAATCCACGCTAATAGGCACACATTGTATAAAGACGTCATTTGTTCCAACATAAAGTGGAGAAGAAAGAGTTGGTAGTATTCAAATTAGCACCACTCCCTAACTTCCAGGGGGGAGACAGGGCTAGAGTTATTAACCAATCATGCTTATGGGATCATGGGATACTCTTGAGGAATCCTCCATAAAATCCCAATACCATAGGTTTTGGGAATTTCCAGGTAGGTGAACCCATCCCACTAGAACGACACACCCCAATTTCATGGGACAGAAGCTCTTGTATTTAGGACCCTCACTCCCAGACCTTGCCCTATGTATCTCTTCATCTGTACCCTTTATCACATCCCTTAATAAGCTGGTAAACATAAATATCTCCCTGAGTTCTGTGAGGGGCGGTCATTGGAACTTTTGACCTATAACCAGTTGGTCAGAAGCACAGATGACAACCAGGGCTTGTGACTGGCATCTGAAGCAGGGAGCCACACAGTCTTGCAGGACTGAATCCTGAACTTGTGAGATCTGATGCTATCTCTGGACAGACAGAGTCAGAATTGAGTTGAATTATAGGACACCCAGCTGGTGTCACAGAGAACTGCTTTCAGAAACCCCACACACTGTTGGTGGCCAGAGGTATCAGAGTGAAGTGTTCCGCGTGAGTGGTAAAGGAGTCACACAGGAAAGGAAGGCAAGAGGGGAAACAATAGGTAGTGCGATACAGTTTTTTAAATGCAAGGGAAGTGAACTAAGAGTGGAAAGCCAGCAGAAAAGGAGCAGTTTGAAGAAAAGTCAGAGTCATCATCAGGGACAGAAAGGTCCCGGGCTGGCCTCGTGGAGGAAGTAGTAATGTCCAGAGCATGCAAGAAAGGATGAGCCAAGCAGAGGTTAATGGGGTTGCTTATGGGAGCAAATGAGGTCGTTGACATTGGGGAACCCCTCACTGGTGTCTCTGACGTTGGGGAATGGTGGGTGGGAATCCAACCCAGGTGTCTGCTTTCTTGCAGAAGGTGGGTATAAGTTGATGGAGCCTGTGACCATGGAACTGGCCCTCAACAAAATGTTGAATGTCTGGAATCATCTCTCTGGGAAATGGGAAGAGCTGAGCGCCAAAAGCAAGGAATCCCAGGACACTGAGGGCCTGGCTGAGAATGGAGGCTCTGAACTGGTCATTGCTCTTTGGTGCTGAATTTCCTCCCGCAGCCCTCACCAGCCTGGTGTGGGGAGAAAGAAGATCAGAGTGGGGCAGGGCTGGGAGGGGATGGGGGCAGGATGTTGTAGGGAAGGAACAGTGGAAGAGCAAGCAGGCAAGGTACTATGTACCGGGTGCTGGGACTCAGTCCCATCCCAAAGGGCTTATACACCAAATGGAGAGACAAGAAACACCGGAATGAAAATAACTTTCATACAAGTTACCTCAGCCTGTGTGAGAGATAGGAGAGGCTCTGACAAAGAGTCCTGGCTTGTTCAGAGGGGAGAGCCACAGCAGATTCCGGTGGTCAGGGGAGGCCCTGGGGCTGCCACCACTGCTGTTGCTACTGTTCAGCAGCTTTGGGGCCCCTCTTCCGGTGGTTAAGAACAAATGGGATAAAACAGTAACTCTGCAGAGGGAGAGCAGACAGCATGGGGGGGGGGGGGTTGGGGCTGTCAAGAAAATCTGACCAGCAGGGAGTCCCACTCAGCCCAGAGCTCAGGTGCAGGAGCTGCAGCCTCCAAAGCTGTGCAGGGTCCACAGTCAGCTCTGTTGACTCTGACCCGTGCTGCTGGTGGAGGAGGGGTGAGGCCTGAGTGCCTGGGAGGGGGCGGAGAGTCTCAGAGCAGCATACTTCCACCAGCCAACAAAAGGATGTTGAGGTTTTCTCAGCTTGGGGTTGTGCCACTAGGCGTAAGGTGAAGGCAATAGAGGGAGCACCCGCTGGGGACTATGTGAGCAGAGCCCAGTGAGATCCCAAAAGTGCTGGGGCAGGGCCCGCCTCAGTCAAAGCAAAATCATAAAGCCAATAAAGCACCCTCCAGGGCCCACATCCCATTTCATCTCTCCTCTTCTCCACTTAACCCCACACTTGGGGGGTTTTGCTGGCCATATTGACTCCTCTCCTCAGACAGTGCAACCCCTTATCCTCTATTGACCTTAATCAGCCCATGGCCCTCCCAACTCCTTGTAGCAGTTAGCTGAACCAGCTTCTTTATGCTCTTTCTCCAAGCTAACAGGTGAACTTGTTTTTCATTTCCCATCCAAAACCTATGGTTTCCCTACTTCCATTCCACTGTTCCCTCTACTCACATTATCTTTCTACCTCACCCCTCTCCTGAGCAATTCTGCATCCCCCCACACCATCACCTCCCCCTAGACGGAATCTCCATTTTCACAGCTCCCTTTGTGCTCTAAATGGATCTTGCCTGTCAGTGACACTTCCTTTATAATTATTGCTGCACATACTCATTTTCCTCTGTTTTAAAGATTCTTAAGGAAGGACACCCAGGTGGCCCAGCGATTGAGCACCTGCCTTTGGTTCAGAGCATGATCCCGGGGTCCTGGGATCAAGTCCCACAACGGGCTCCCTGCATGGAGCCTGCTTCTCCCTCTGCCTGTCTCTGCCTCTCTCTCTGTATCTCTCATGAGTAAATAAATAAAATCTTTTAAAAAATAAAATAAGGCTTCTTAAGGATACAATCAACATGTTTCATCTTTGCTTCATCAACAGAATCTTGCATAGTTCTTGGAACATAGTAAAGGCTTAATGAAGTTAATTAATTAATTAATTAATTAATTAAATTCAAGAATGTGTCTCAGCTAACTCCTAGAAATTAGTCTACTGCAGGAATTTTGTGCAGAATATCAGGGAGGCTGCAGAGATGTGGCTCCCTTGGTTTTGGCTTTAGCCTTCCAGACTCCACACTCCTGCACCTTCACTTCCCATTTTCAGGGCCTCAAAAGGAAAGTCAGCAGCCCTGAAGCATCATGAGGCTCTCATATACTGGTTGGTTCAATCACTTTGGCAAGCAGTTGGCCAGCATCTGCTGCAAGTCACACAAACCCCATGATTCTACACCTAGCGATAAACCCAACAGACATTCATAAAAGAAAAACATGTACAACAGGCTACTAGCAGCATTATTATAATGAGGGGGGACAACCCAAAGATTCATCAATAGCAAAATTGATAAATAAACCTCTGTATAGTCCTACACTGAAGTGCCATGAAATGACCATGTGTAAGTAGTAACATAAATTTCATCAGATGTTGAGCAAAAGAAGCCAAACACAGGGCACATACCATATGATTCCTTTTACATACAGGCCAAACTAACCTGTGATGGCAGAAGTCAGAATAGTGGTAGCATTTTTGAAAGAAGGAAAAGCTAATGCATGGAGTGAATGTGTGGTAGACACACAAACATGTCCATTTAACAGTAACACATAGAGATGTGTGTTTCTAATTTTGCATGCTTTTCTCTGCATGTGTCACACTTTTTTTAAAGATTTATTTATTTATTTATTTATTTATTTATTTATTCATGAGGGACACACAGAGAGAGGCAGAGACATAAGCAGATGGAGAAGCAGGCTCCTCACAGGGAGCGTGATATGGGACTTGATCCGAGGACCTGGGATCACGCCCTAAACTGAAGGTAGCCGCTCAACCACTCAGCCACCCAGGCATCACACTTTAATAAAAATGTCTGTTGGGGCACCGGGGTGGCTCAGTGAGCGAAGCATCTGACTCTTGATTTTGACTTAGGTCATGATCTCAGGGTTGTGAGATCAAGCCCCCCCCCCAACGGGCTTCAGGCCCAGTGTGGAGTCTGCTTAAGATCCTCTCTCTCCTTCTCCGTCTACCCTTCCCTGCTTATGCTCTCTCCCTCTCTCTAAAAATAACAAAATTTGGGATGCCTGGATAGCTCAGTGGTTGAGCATCTGCCTTCAGCTCAGGGCATGATCCCTGGTCCAGGGATCGAGTCCCACGTGGGGCTCCCCATGAGGAGCCTGCTTCTCCCTCTGCCTATGTCTCTGCCTCTCTTTCTGTGTGTTAAATAAATAAATAAATAAATAAATAAATAAATAAATAAACTTTAAAAATAAATAAATAAGATTAAAATAACAAAAAGTAAATTAAACTTTTAGATGTCTGTTTACGAAGACAATGGTCCAGCAATGCCCAGAGTCACTTCTATGGAACCAGTTCCCTCCAGGAGGGTGCTGAGTTCTCTGAGTCCCAGTCCGTTCCCTGTGCCCAGTGACTTCACCATTCACTTTGTTTCAGGGGAGATGCAGTGAGGAAGAGATGAACAAAAACAACTACAGTCTTCTTAGGATTTGCCTGGGTCCCAGCCAGAGCAGATGGAATCAGAGACTCCTTCCTGAGAAGTGAAAATTTCAACACAATCTGTAAGAACAGCCAGCAAGCATGCCTTAGAGCTAATCCATGAGATGCTGCCCTGCCCTTTTATGCTGTCTGCTGCCCCTGGGTGTACACAGTCTCCAGTGTGTCCTTTGGGGTTCACTCAAAATGCCCACTCAAACCTGAATTTAGAGCCCAGACCCACCCCTGGGCAGCCATTTGAAAGTCCCTGTTCCCCAATACATCTGACTTCAAAATCACCTCAATCTGTTTCTAAGAATGCCTAAAAATAATTCATTTTACTCACTCAGTTAGCATTTCGAGTACCTACTGTGTGGGCACTGTGTAGCTGTAATTATGTATTGAGTCCTGTAGTAGATATCAGCTCTGTGAAGGACGGGCCCATGTATTGATTCACCATCGAATTCTCAATACCTAACCAAGGGCCTGGCCCAAAGGTGTGCATCAGGGAAGGACTGGGTATCAAGAGGGAGATGTCCCTGTGAAAACAATTTGAATATTCTACATTATACAATGTAATAATAGGATTAACTGTCTTGAATATGTGTTCTTTTAAGTTAAAAATATTGCATTCTCCCAAAGATCCCAGTTGGGACAATGAGAAAACCCTCAGAAAAGAGTCATCCATTTAAAACATCAACTCATGCAGGATTTTCTAACTCACTTTCAACTCAAGTGACTAGCTCACAAATTAGTCACTCTTCTTGCCTCTGATCACAAAACTAAGTGAAACATAGACCCTACCTCCAAAGAACTGAGCAACATGAGCAATCATTTGGAGGGACTTGGTGTAAGAACTTTCTAAGCAAGTTATAATACCACACCTCATCTATGCTCACACATTCCTATGGAGCAGGCACCACTGTTGACTTCACTTTATGAATGAAAAATCTAAAAAATAAGAGGTTAGTTAGCTTCTTCAATGCTACAGAGGGAGTACGTGGTTTAAAATCTAGAACAGGGATCCCTGGGTGGCGCAGCGGTTTGGCGCTGGCCTTTGGCCCAGGGCGCGATCCTGGAGACCCCGGATCAAATCCCACATCAGGCTCCTGGTGCATGGAGCCTGCCTTCTCCCTCTGCCTGTGTCTCTGCCTCTCTCTCTCTCTCTCTCTCTCTCTCTCTCTCTGTGACTATCATAAATTTAAAAAAAAAAATAAAGAAATAAAATCTAGAACAGGGATGCCTGGGTGGCTCAGCGGTTAAGCGCCGCCTTCAGCCCAAGGCGTGATCCTGGAGTCCTGGGATCGAGTCCCACATCGGGCTCCCTGCGTGGAGCCTACTTCCCCCTCTGCCTGTGTCTCTCCTCTCTTTCTATGTGTCTCTCATGAATAAAAAATAAAATCTTATTAAAAAATAAAATCTAGAACAGCTTCAGGGCACCTGGATGCTCAGTCCATTAAGTGTCTGCCTTCAGCTCAGGTAATGATCCCAGGGTCCTGGGATCCAGCCCTGCATTGGGCTCCCTGCTGAGCAATGAGCCTGCTTCTCCCTCTCCCTCTTCCTCTGCCTTCTCACCCCCTGCTGTGCTCTCTCTTTCTTTCTCTCTCTCTCTCTCTCTCTCTCTGTCAAATGAATAAATTAAAGCTTTTTTTAAAAAAATAAATAAATAGGGCAGCCCAGGTGGCTTGGTGGTTTAGCACTGCCTTCAGCTCAGGGTGTGATCCTGGAGACCCAGGATCGAGTCCCACATCAGGCTCCCTGCATGGAGCCTGCTTCTCCCTCTGCCTGTCTCTGCCTCTATCTCTCTCTGTGTCTCTCATGAATAAATAAATACAATTTAAATAAATAAATAAATAACATAGATAAATAAATAAATAAATAAAATCTAGAACAGCTTCTCTCACCAATGAAACTCGCCATTAGACAAACTCTCACTTTCTTCTATGGATTAAAGTATCCACCCTTCCATCCATTCAATAAGTATTTAGTGAATTTTAATTGTGCAAGATACTGTTCTAGAGGCTGAAGATACAGCAATGAACAAAACAGACAAAAGCCCTGGTCTTGAGGAGCTTACATTCTAGTGAGGTAAAGAGGAGCCTGGGAGACAGAAAAGAAATCAAAGGTGGAAACAATAGAGCATGTACAATGGAGATGAGGACTACAGAGAAAAATAAGCGAAGGGAGATAAGGCGTTACAGGATAACGAGGTTGACATTTTTAGTGGAAGTCATCGCCAAGAAGGTGGTATTTGAGCAGAATCCTGAGGGGCTGAGGGAGCAGGCCAGGTGGCCAGCAGGGAGATGGCATTCCAGGTAGAGAAAACTGGGTGCAAACCATGGAGTGCAGTGCTCTCCGGGAGCAGCAGGTCAGAGATGCTGAACTCAGGACATGCAAGAAAGGAGAGAGGAAGGGGAGGAGGGTTCAGGGAGGCCAGATCACATAGACCACTGTGAAATGTGTGGCTTTTACGCAACATGCAGAAGCCTTTTGAAAAGGTTCTGCAAAGCTCTAGAGTGATAGGAGCTTCTTACAAATACATTATGTATATTAAATTCTTCAGTAAGCCAAGTTTAAAAAAAAAAGATTTCACTGCTGTCATATGCCCTGATGGGATGCCCTGAAATAGATACAGCATCCCAAAAAGCATAGCCCAGCTCACACGAGGAAACCTTACACAAACCCAGATTCAAAATCCTTCCACAAAACAACTGACTTGTACTCCAAAAAATGTCAAAGTCATAAAAGATAAAGAAAGGCTGGGAAGTAGTTTTAAAAAACATAATAACAACAAAAAGGATGGCTGGCTGGGTCAGTCAGTAGAGCATGTGACTCTTGATTTTGGGGTTGTGAGTTCAAGCTCCACGGTGGATGTGAAAGCCTACTTTAAAAAAATTTTTCTTCTAATAGGAAAATAAAAGACATAACAAAAAAAGGCATAACAACTGAAAGTAATACATGATCCTGATCGGATTCTGCACTGGGGAGGGGAGTGCCATAGAGCACATTACTGGGACAATCGGTAATATTTAAATACAGACCGTGTATTTAATCGTATCAATGTTATTTTTTTAAGATTTTATTTATTTATTTGACAGAGAGAGAGAGAGCACACGTAGAGGGAGTGGCAGATAGAGAGAGAGGAGAAGCAGGCTCCCCCCAGAGCAGGGAGCCTGATTCAGAACTCGAACCCAGGACCCTGGGATCATGACCTGAGCCAAAGGCAAATGTTTAACCAACTGAACCACCCAGGTGCCCTAATTGTATCAATGTTAAATTTACTAAATTTGATAATTGTGCTGATATGATATTTTATTTTTTTTTTAAATTTATTTATGATAGTCACAGAGAGAGAGAGAGAGAGGCAGAGACACAGGCTGAGGAAGAAGCAGGCTCCATGCACCGGGAGCCTGATGTGGGATTCGATCCCGGGTCTCCAGGATCGCGCCCTGGGCCAAAGGCAGGCGCCAAACCGTTGCGCCACCCAGGGATCCCGATATGATATTTTATTATATGGGAAAGCCCATGTTCTTAGAAGATTCAGGCTTTAAAATTTAAGAGTAAAGGGACATGATGTCCGCAACTCACTCTCAAATGGTTCGGCAAAAATTAATATTATTATACTTTTTTTCTATGTTTTTTAATTTAAATTTTGTTAGCTAACATACTTCTTATACATTTGTACCCACACACCTATATGAGGACAAAGAGAAATAAAGCAAATGTGATAAAATGTTAACAACTGATGAATTCTTTTGTGCTATACTTGCAACTTCTCTGGAACTCTGAAATTATTATTTTAAACTTTTTATTTTAAAAATTTAGGGTTAAAAAAATTAAAAAAGAAAAAGAAAAATTTAGGGTTGCCTGGATGGCTCAGTTGGTTAAGCATCTGACTCCTAGCTCAGTTTTTAATCTTAGAGTCACAAGTTCAAGCCCCATGTTGGGCTCCTTGCTGCATGTGGAGCCTACTATAAATCAATCAATCAATGTTTAAAAATTAGGAGCACCTGGGTGGCTCAGTGGTTGAGCGTCTGCCTTCAGTTCAGGTCATGATCACGGGGTCCTGGGATCGAGTCCCACATCAGGCTCCCCATAGGGAGCCTGCTCCTCCCTCTGCATGTCTCTGCCTCTCTCTCTGTGTCTCTCATGAATGAATAAATAAAATCTTTATTTTAAAAAATATATTTTTTATTTATTTATTCATGAGAGACACACTGAGAGAGAGGCAGAAACACAGGCAAAGGGAGAAGCAGGTTCCATGCAGGGAGCCCGACGTGGGACTCGATCCTGGGACTCCAGGATCACACCCTGGGCCAAAGGCAGGTGCTAAACCGCCGAGCCACCCAGGCTGCCCCAATAAATAAAACCTTAAAAAAAATGCTTTTGTTGGGCAGCCTGGGTGGCTCGGCAGTTTAGCGGCACCTTCGGCCCAGCCCATGATCCTAGGGACCTGGGATCGAGTCCCACGTCGGGCTCCCTGCACGGAGCCTACTTCTCCCTCTGCCTGTGTCTCTGCCTCTCTGTCTGTGTCTCTCATGAGTAAATAAATAAGATATTTTTTTTAAAAAATGCTTTTGTTACAAATGCCGGTCCCCCTCAGTGCTCTGGAGCCTAGATTGTCTTGGAGGACACAGGACTGCCCACGGTGGGTCTACCTCGGGTTTGTACTGGGCCCTGGACACACCCCACCCTGTGCCCCCCTTTCCTCCCCTTGCACCGAGGGTGCCCTCCACTCACCCCTCGCCGCGGACCTAGAGTGCAGCCTCCCATCTCAGAGCCCCCTCGATGCCGGGCTGGAGGAAGGGGGAGCAGCCCCCAGCAGAGCTGGTCCCTGCGGAGTTTTCCATGTGCTCTGGAGCTTCCTGCCATTGTCTCCCTATTCCCCCTTCCCCACCTCCTGCTCCAAGCCAGCATTTCCCTAATAATTTTCAGGTTCGCGTAGCCTCTGGGCTCCTGGAGGCCGCTGATGGAGGAGAGACGGGGCTATGCGGGCAGTCGGCATCACCCTCGCCTTGTCTTCGCCGTCTCCCTGCCTCAGCGACCATCTGTCAATCTCCGATTCCAGAACCACCAACTTCCTTAGAGAAACCCGAGCCCAGGGGCCACTTCTCTCTGCTGGTCGCGGTACCAAGTTGAGGCTGTTTCCTTCGTCCTTCCTACAGCCAGCAGAGGGGCCGGCGTCTCCCCAGCGCCCACAGGGCCCCCGGAGCCAGTGGAAAGCAGTGCCCGGGCCCCAGCTGCCCAGGTGGCAGTCGCTCAGCCAGATGCCCTCGGGGGGCCTCCAACCCGCCTTCTGACCTGCCCACCCCCCCCCCAGCCATCGAGGCCCCAGAGGCCCAGTGCCAGCCCACCAGTAAGCAGCCCAATCCAGGGGCTCCGGCCTCTGATCTCCATGGCCCAAGTCCTTGCCACACCCCCCATGCTGGGCCAGGGCCCCTTACCTTGGCCCCAATGCCCCTGGAGGAGCAGGAGGAGGGTGAGGGCGAGAGCCTGCCCCAACATCCCCAGAGGACCGAGCCACTCTTCTCCCGCCAGACGTGCTGCAGGTGCACAGGCTTAGCAGCCGCCAGCCAGGGCAACAGGGAGCAAAACTGCCTCGCTCTTTGTCCGGCCACAATTTCCTCAACTCAAGGCTGTTCTCAACGGCTGAGAGCGAACAAGACCACGGAGAAAGCCCCAGTACCTGGACCTGGTCCTACAGCTCGCACGAGCTCAGTGCTCAAACTGGGCCTCAAGTGGGCGGGTGCTGAGTTCACAGTGACTCACAAAACCAGCTTCGAAATCCTGTCCATTGCTCGGCCCCGGGCGGGCTGCCTGGTTCAAGCGACAGACGACCAAGAAATGCCCCAGGTCTCCCCATCCTACCGGCAACACGGAGAAGGCTGCCAATGGGCAGGGGGGCCAAACAGCCCTTATCCCAGACTATCCCATTCCAGCGAGCACCGTGAAGGTGGGAGGGGGGGTTGGGGACGTGTGGGCTGAGAAGTGGAGCCCTGAACAAGTGGGTGAAGTGTCAAAGCAGCGGGGGACACCAGAAAGATCTAAGACTTGGGGATGCTCAGCAAGTTGATAGCTAGGTTTAACCACATGCAAACTGAAATGTCTTTATATAGATTTGCTTTGGCTCCTTTCCTATCTGTGCTTCTATATCCCCTCCTTTCCTCTTTTTCTACTTTTCCATAATAGTTCTCTCTTCCTCCCCTTGCCTTGTCTCACCAAGACAGCAACCAAGCTCATCTTCGCTGTCCTCCCCAGCCCACCCTTCAATTCTACCCTCCACGAAGACCAGGTAGCTGTGATCCTTCTTATGCCCCCATGGAGGGGAGAGGCCATGGCATCCCATCTTCCCCAGAAAGCGTTTGCTTTGAGACTATACCTCGGGGCCCCACGACTTTTTTTTTTCTTCTGCTTTTCCCTTGGCAGCAAATACTTTCAGTTCCCTCAGGTCAGCCCTTTTTCTCTATTTCCATCCTTTGATCCATTTCCTATCACTCCGTCTGAAGCTGGACTCGGGAGCGGCAGGCTAGAGCCTCAGGTACCATGAAGGAAGCAGGGTGCTCTGGACAGAGCCTTGAGTGACAGTTCAGCAGTTTAACAACTTGTGCGGGAACACCTGGGTGGCTCAGGGGTAGAACATCTGCCTTCAGCCCAGAGCATGATCTTGGTTTCCCGGGATCGAGCCCCACGGCGGGCTCCCTGCAGGGAGCCTGCTTCTCCCTCTGCCTGTGTCTCTGCCTCTCTCTCTCTGTGTCTCTCATGAATAAATAAATAAATAAATAAATAAATAAATAAATAAATAAATCTTTTTAAAAATTAAATTAAATTTAAAATAATAAAAATTAAAAAAAAAATTTAAAGAACAACCTGTGTGATCCCGGCCAAGTGACCTTCTGACCTGTGAAATCAATCCTTGGCTCCTGTTCCTCACAAGGTAGTTTTCAGGATCAAATCAATAACTATAGCTAAGAGTATGCATGAAAAAAACTCTGAACATAGGTAAGTTCCATTTTCTTTTTCTTTTTTTTTTAAGATGTATTTATTTATTGAGAGAGAGAGAGATAGAGAGCAAATGGGGATAGGGACCGAAGGAGAGAGAGAGAGAGAATCTCCAGCAGACTCCCTGCTGAGTAGGGAGCCCAGCTCTCATGACCCTGAAAACATGACCTGAGCCAAAATCAAGATTCTAATGCTTGGCCAACTGGGCCACCCAGGCACCCCTCGTTTTCTTTTTCTTTTTTATTTTTCATTTTATTTTTTCTTAATGTAGCCCTGCATGGCTTTTTTCTGCTGGATCAATGGTTATCAGCTCTGCTCTTCTTTGTCTCCCTCCCAAGGGGCAGCCCTCACCCTACAGAGCTTCCTCAGAGACAATCTGGCCATGCCCTTGATCTTGAGAAGTAGTGCTCAAGACATGATGCAACAAGGAAGGGTAAATTTCCTGCCATGAAAGATGGAAGACAAAGTCCAGCCGTTCAAAGCAACTAACCAACAACATTTACGAATCGGCTTCACTGAGCCTGACCCCAACACCAGCTCCATCCTTTCTCCACCAGTTGCATGGATGACCTACCATCCCCTGGAAACTGAATTGGGAGCAGACATAGTATTATGTCTTGTGGTCTTGTTAGCTAGAATGCAACGGGAAGTTACTCAAATAAGACAGCTGAACGCTATCTACAAAAGGAAGGAGGGGAAGGGACAAAATCAGGAAAGGACTGTGTTTTATTTTGCAGAACCAACGGTTCTAGCCAAAGAGATGCCCAACTAGTTGTTTCATCTGATAGCACTTGCTGGGTGTGTCTCGCCTGATAGCCCTTTAGGTGAGTCAGTGTGAGCTGTACTGGAGCTGAGGACCTTTGCAGAAGCCCCCCTGAGTTGTCCTGAAATTACCTTTAGCTCATTATAATACTAAGAACTCCTACAGGTAGTTTTCTGACACTTTTTGGACATACGATGTATGCACTAGAATGTTGACATCCTAGGCATGTGCAACAGAACTGAAGCTCCTATGTAAGCTCCCTGCTCCCGTCTCCTAATACACTCCTGCACTAACCCCACGGGAGGCAGCACTTTGTGAGCTATCTCCCTTCCTCCTTACCTATAACTAGTAATGAAAAGTTCTTTGCTGGGACCCCTGGGTGGCTCAGTCCGTTACGTGTCTGCCTTTGGCTCCGGTCATGATCTCAGGGTCCTGCGATGGAGCCCCACATCAAGCTCTCTGCTTGTTGGGCAGCCTGCTTCTCTCTCTCCACTACTTATGCTCTCTCTCTCTCTTTCTCAAATAAATAAGTGAAATCTTTAAAAATAAAAAAGTTCTTTACTTTCAACATTTCCTTGTATTGTCTTTAATTTCATGCACCCTAAGCAGCAAACCTCTTGACTTCAGTTAGTCTCTAACGTACTCGACCACATGATAACTGCTATTTGTCTACACACTACCCTGCCTGGCCCTGAGCACTTCATCATGAAGTCTGTGCTCTCTCTAGTTAGTGTTTCCAGAGTCTGGCCTTGTATCTGCTTCTTAATAGTTGGTTATAGAGTGTTGAGTGCCAAAAGAATGAATGACTTCCCTCAAGAAAGCATTCTGTTCCTCCTGAGAAATACTGTGAGCTAAGCCATGATAGTCCTGCCTACGTGGAGTTTATATCTTGCCTTGCAGGGTCCTTATAGAGAGGGCGCTTCTGTGCAATTCAGCCACTTTTGCATGAACACCCAAGACCCTACAAAATCCACATAAACTCAGAAACTCCCATAGCTCCACTTCCCATGCATATACTCTAGGTTTCTGTAAGTTTGAGACATTGAAAAGTCAGGGGCCATTCCAGGAATTAAAGGTTCATCAAACCTCACCCTTTCATCCTTCCTTTTCTCAAACCATACTTACATCATATTTCATTGAGTCAAGGTTATTCTAGTACAGCCCAACTGCAAAGTTCCCAAGTCCCCAAGACCACCCATTTGTAAGCCTAATTATAAGTTTGGAGTCCCTATGACTACCTTCAATTCTGATAATTCACTAGAAGGCACTTTAATAATAATTAGTAACATGCGAAATATTCATGCCCTTTGACCCAGCAATAACCCCCCTGTTTGAATTTATCCAACAGAAATACTCTAACACTCCAAAAATACTTTCACAAATGCCCGAAGATAGATAAGTTTCTTCCTTACACCACTGTTAAGTAAGAAACTGGAAATAGCCAAAATGTTCACCAGGAGGTAATAGTTGGGAAGAAAAAAAAAGGAGTATGAATTCTATACTATAGTATATTAAGAAGCCTTTATTTTTTTTAATTTTATTTATTTATGATAGGCACACAGTGAGAGAGAGAGAGAAGCAGAGACACAGGCAGAGGGAGAAGCAGGCTCCATGCACTGGGAGCCCGACGTGGGATTCGATCCTGGGTCTCCAGGATCACGCCCCGGGCCAAAGGCAGGCGCCAAACCGCTGCGCCACCCAGGGATCCCTTAAGAAGCCTTTAAAAGAGTAAAATGGGGTACCTGGGTGGCTCAGTCAGTTAGGTGTCCAACTCTTGATTTCAGCTTGGGTCATGATCTCAGGGTCATGAGATCAAGGCTCATGTCAGGCTCCATGCTCAGCAGGGAATCTACTGGAGATTCTCTCCCTCTATCCCTCCCCCCATCACTTGTGCTCTCTCACTCTCTCCTAAATAAATAAATAAATAAATATTTCTCTTTTAAAAAATAAAATAAAAAGAGTAAGACATATATATGAATATATATGTGGACATATATATGATGTTCACATTTAAAAGCACTCTGAGATGTTCACAAAACAATCTGCATAATATAATTCTGTTTAGGCAGATGAACTAAGTGTGTGCATTTAGGTTCTCTGAACAGTTGTAAATCCAGAGAAATGTACCTGAGGGAAAATAATCCTGACAGTAACCTTTATTAAAAATATATATATATATATTTTATTTATTTATTCATGAGAGACACACAGAGAGAGGCAGAGACACAGGCAGAGGGAGAAGCAGGATCCCTGTGGGGAGCCCGACATGGGACTCGATCCTGGGACTCCAGGTTCACGCCCTGGGCTAAAGGCGGCACTAAACCACTGAGCCACCCGGGGATCCCAACTGCAACTGTTTTTAGAAATAATAACCCCTTATTATTTTTTAGTAATAATTTTTTATTTTAAGATTCCATTAAATTTTAAAATATCCCTACCTATTGACACAGTATTATCCAGTGTTCCCAGTCCAGGGCTCATCTCACTACACAGTCTGCTTTTTCTGGTTCTTTAGAAAAAGTGAAATATGCTAATCCACTCAGGACATTGATCTTTGCTTGGCCTGTCAGAGTTTTGGAGTCCCACATTCCCCACTTTCCCTGAGGCAGCTGGCCTCCCAGCTGTTACTCTTAGAACTCTGAAGGATGTAAGTAGTGGTGTGGTCTCGATCACCAAAAGTATCACAGTCGCTACCTGTGGGGTGCAGCGGTAGAGGAGGATGAGGCCAAGGAAGAGTATAAAAGTTCGAGGGCCACGGAGTAAGAAAAAAAAAAATGAGCTCAGGGCACCTGAGTGGCTCAGTCAGCGAAGTGTCTGCCTTCGGTTCAGGTGGTGATCTCAGAGTCTCGGGGATCGAGCCCCGCGTTGGTCCACGCTCAGTGGGGAGTCTGCTTCTCCCTCTGCCTCTGTGATTTCTCTTGTTCTCACTCTCTCTCAAATAAATAAATAAAATCTTTTTTAAAATAGATAGGTCAATCAATAGATAAATAGGCTTGAGCCTGCTGGAATGGAAACCAGAGAGAAAGGAATACGTCAGCTAAAAGGTGGTAAGGGAAGAAAGAAGGCTGGAGGAAGGCTGGTGACTCCAGGGAGCTTGGAGCCTGGGTCTGCACTAGATATGGGGCAGAGAGCAAGGCACTTCCACGGTTCAGAGAAAGATCTAGCATATGTAGAGCCTGTAGGAGGAAAAGATATGAACCACACGTGACAAAAACTGGGTCCTCATTATCTACCGGACACTCCATGTTAATTATTTCATTTAATCCTCACAACAACCCTGAAAGGTAAGTACCAGTAATATCCCCATTTTTCAGATGAGAAAACCAAGTTTTGGGTATAGCTGGGACTTGTTTTGTTTTTTTAAAGATTTTATTTATTTATTCATGAGAGAAAGAAAGAGAGAGGGAGAGACACAGGCAGAGGGAGAAGCAGGCTCCATGCGGGGAGCCCGACGTGGGACTCGATCCCGGATCTCCAGGATCACACCCTGGGCCAAAGGCGGCGCCAAACCACAGAGCCACCTCGGCTGCCCTAGAGCTGGGATTTGAACCCCAGACTGAGTTCAACGCCGGAGTGCTGAATCCTTAGTCATGCAAACAACTGACCACATCAAGGGAACTGCTTGAAAATAAGAACAGAAATAAGAATATTTCTGCTGAGAGAAGCAGGAGAGAGGAAGGGAAAATGAGAGCAGGAGGCCTGAAGGGAGCCATGCATTATCTTCCAGGCTTCTGGCAGGACTTCCTAAGTGCAGTGGGCCTGCAGTGCTCACCATCAGGAGTAATGACCCCACTGCGAGAAGTCACGGCTTCCAGCCTTGCTGAGTATCTCCACCAGAACTAGAGAAAACTCCTTGGAATCTGTGGGTGAAATGCAAGCGTGAATCTCCGAGCTATTGAGAGCGGCTGAGCTGGATGCAGCTCCAGGCTTGTTTCCTGAGGACCCAGATCCGTAAATCAGAACAGATGTCAAGCTGAGATCCAAAATGAAACTATCCCATGGGCATCGAGGAGACAGAGCAGTAGGTCACCTAGGTGGCTCAGTCAACTCTTGGTTTTGGATCAGGTCATGATTCCAGAGTGGTGAGATCAAGCCCCACACTGGGCTCAGTGCTGGCCATAGAGTCAGCTTGAGATTCTCTCTCTCACTCACCCTCTCCCTCTGCCCCTCCCCAACCCTCTTTATTTTTTTTTTAAGATTTTATTTATTTATTCAAGAGAGAGAGAGAGGCCAGAATGATGCAACAAGGAAGGGTAAATTTCCTGCCATGAAAGATGGAAGACAAAGTCCAGCCGTTCAAAGCAACTAACCAACAACATTTACGAATCGGCTTCACTGAGCCTGACCCCAACACCAGCTCCATCCTTTCTCCACCAGTTGCATGGATGACCTACCATCCCCTGGAAACTGAATTGGGAGCAGACATAGTATTATGTCTTGTGGTCTTGTTAGCTAGAATGCAACGGGAAGTTACTCAAATAAGACAGCTGAACGCTATCTACAAAAGGAAGGAGGGGAAGGGACAAAATCAGGAAAGGACTGTGTTTTATTTTGCAGAACCAACGGTTCTAGCCAAAGAGATGCCCAACTAGTTGTTTCATCTGATAGCACTTGCTGGGTGTGTCTCGCCTGATAGCCCCTTAGGTGAGTCAGTGTGAGCTGTACTGGAGCTGAGGACCTTTGCAGAAGCCCCCCTGAGTTGTCCTGAAATTACCTTTAGCTCATTATAATACTAAGAACTCCTACAGGTAGTTTTCTGACACTTTTTGGACATACGATGTATGCACTAGAATGTTGACATCCTAGGCATGTGCAACAGAACTGAAGCTCCTATGTAAGCTCCCTGCTCCCGTCTCCTAATACACTCCTGCACTAACCCCACGGGAGGCAGCACTTTGTGAGCTATCTCCCTTCCTCCTTACCTATAACTAGTAATGAAAAGTTCTTTGCTGGGACCCCTGGGTGGCTCAGTCCGTTACGTGTCTGCCTTTGGCTCCGGTCATGATCTCAGGGTCCTGCGATGGAGCCCCACATCAAGCTCTCTGCTTGTTGGGCAGCCTGCTTCTCTCTCTCCACTACTTATGCTCTCTCTCTCTCTTTCTCAAATAAATAAGTGAAATCTTTAAAAATAAAAAAGTTCTTTACTTTCAACATTTCCTTGTATTGTCTTTAATTTCATGCACCCTAAGCAGCAAACCTCTTGACTTCAGTTAGTCTCTAACGTACTCGACCACATGATAACTGCTATTTGTCTACACACTACCCTGCCTGGCCCTGAGCACTTCATCATGAAGTCTGTGCTCTCTCTAGTTAGTGTTTCCAGAGTCTGGCCTTGTATCTGCTTCTTAATAGTTGGTTATAGAGTGTTGAGTGCCAAAAGAATGAATGACTTCCCTCAAGAAAGCATTCTGTTCCTCCTGAGAAATACTGTGAGCTAAGCCATGATAGTCCTGCCTACGTGGAGTTTATATCTTGCCTTGCAGGGTCCTTATAGAGAGGGCGCTTCTGTGCAATTCAGCCACTTTTGCATGAACACCCAAGACCCTACAAAATCCACATAAACTCAGAAACTCCCATAGCTCCACTTCCCATGCATATACTCTAGGTTTCTGTAAGTTTGAGACATTGAAAAGTCAGGGGCCATTCCAGGAATTAAAGGTTCATCAAACCTCACCCTTTCATCCTTCCTTTTCTCAAACCATACTTACATCATATTTCATTGAGTCAAGGTTATTCTAGTACAGCCCAACTGCAAAGTTCCCAAGTCCCCAAGACCACCCATTTGTAAGCCTAATTATAAGTTTGGAGTCCCTATGACTACCTTCAATTCTGATAATTCACTAGAAGGCACTTTAATAATAATTAGTAACATGCGAAATATTCATGCCCTTTGACCCAGCAATAACCCCCCTGTTTGAATTTATCCAACAGAAATACTCTAACACTCCAAAAATACTTTCACAAATGCCCGAAGATAGATAAGTTTCTTCCTTACACCACTGTTAAGTAAGAAACTGGAAATAGCCAAAATGTTCACCAGGAGGTAATAGTTGGGAAGAAAAAAAAAGGAGTATGAATTCTATACTATAGTATATTAAGAAGCCTTTATTTTTTTTTTAATTTTATTTATTTATGATAGGCACACAGTGAGAGAGAGAGAGAAGCAGAGACACAGGCAGAGGGAGAAGCAGGCTCCATGCACTGGGAGCCCGACGTGGGATTCGATCCTGGGTCTCCAGGATCACGCCCCGGGCCAAAGGCAGGCGCCAAACCGCTGCGCCACCCAGGGATCCCTTAAGAAGCCTTTAAAAGAGTAAAATGGGGTACCTGGGTGGCTCAGTCAGTTAGGTGTCCAACTCTTGATTTCAGCTTGGGTCATGATCTCAGGGTCATGAGATCAAGGCTCATGTCAGGCTCCATGCTCAGCAGGGAATCTACTGGAGATTCTCTCCCTCTATCCCTCCCCCCATCACTTGTGCTCTCTCACTCTCTCCTAAATAAATAAATAAATAAATATTTCTCTTTTAAAAAATAAAATAAAAAGAGTAAGACATATATATGAATATATATGTGGACATATATATGATGTTCACATTTAAAAGCACTCTGAGATGTTCACAAAACAATCTGCATAATATAATTCTGTTTAGGCAGATGAACTAAGTGTGTGCATTTAGGTTCTCTGAACAGTTGTAAATCCAGAGAAATGTACCTGAGGGAAAATAATCCTGACAGTAACCTTTATTAAAAATATATATATATATATTTTATTTATTTATTCATGAGAGACACACAGAGAGAGGCAGAGACACAGGCAGAGGGAGAAGCAGGATCCCTGTGGGGAGCCCGACATGGGACTCGATCCTGGGACTCCAGGTTCACGCCCTGGGCTAAAGGCGGCACTAAACCACTGAGCCACCCGGGGATCCCAACTGCAACTGTTTTTAGAAATAATAACCCCTTATTATTTTTTAGTAATAATTTTTTATTTTAAGATTCCATTAAATTTTAAAATATCCCTACCTATTGACACAGTATTATCCAGTGTTCCCAGTCCAGGGCTCATCTCACTACACAGTCTGCTTTTTCTGGTTCTTTAGAAAAAGTGAAATATGCTAATCCACTCAGGACATTGATCTTTGCTTGGCCTGTCAGAGTTTTGGAGTCCCACATTCCCCACTTTCCCTGAGGCAGCTGGCCTCCCAGCTGTTACTCTTAGAACTCTGAAGGATGTAAGTAGTGGTGTGGTCTCGATCACCAAAAGTATCACAGTCGCTACCTGTGGGGTGCAGCGGTAGAGGAGGATGAGGCCAAGGAAGAGTATAAAAGTTCGAGGGCCACGGAGTAAGAAAAAAAAAAATGAGCTCAGGGCACCTGAGTGGCTCAGTCAGCGAAGTGTCTGCCTTCGGTTCAGGTGGTGATCTCAGAGTCTCGGGGATCGAGCCCCGCGTTGGTCCACGCTCAGTGGGGAGTCTGCTTCTCCCTCTGCCTCTGTGATTTCTCTTGTTCTCACTCTCTCTCAAATAAATAAATAAAATCTTTTTTAAAATAGATAGGTCAATCAATAGATAAATAGGCTTGAGCCTGCTGGAATGGAAACCAGAGAGAAAGGAATACGTCAGCTAAAAGGTGGTAAGGGAAGAAAGAAGGCTGGAGGAAGGCTGGTGACTCCAGGGAGCTTGGAGCCTGGGTCTGCACTAGATATGGGGCAGAGAGCAAGGCACTTCCACGGTTCAGAGAAAGATCTAGCATATGTAGAGCCTGTAGGAGGAAAAGATATGAACCACACGTGACAAAAACTGGGTCCTCATTATCTACCGGACACTCCATGTTAATTATTTCATTTAATCCTCACAACAACCCTGAAAGGTAAGTACCAGTAATATCCCCATTTTTCAGATGAGAAAACCAAGTTTTGGGTATAGCTGGGACTTGTTTTGTTTTTTTAAAGATTTTATTTATTTATTCATGAGAGAAAGAAAGAGAGAGGGAGAGACACAGGCAGAGGGAGAAGCAGGCTCCATGCGGGGAGCCCGACGTGGGACTCGATCCCAGATCTCCAGGATCACACCCTGGGCCGAAGGCGGCGCCAAACCACAGAGCCACCTCGGCTGCCCTAGAGCTGGGATTTGAACCCCAGACTGAGTTCAACGCCGGAGTGCTGAATCCTTAGTCATGCAAACAACTGACCACATCAAGGGAACTGCTTGAAAATAAGAACAGAAATAAGAATATTTCTGCTGAGAGAAGCAGGAGAGAGGAAGGGAAAATGAGAGCAGGAGGCCTGAAGGGAGCCATGCATTATCTTCCAGGCTTCTGGCAGGACTTCCTAAGTGCAGTGGGCCTGCAGTGCTCACCATCAGGAGTAATGACCCCACTGCGAGAAGTCACGGCTTCCAGCCTTGCTGAGTATCTCCACCAGAACTAGAGAAAACTCCTTGGAATCTGTGGGTGAAATGCAAGCGTGAATCTCCGAGCTATTGAGAGCGGCTGAGCTGGATGCAGCTCCAGGCTTGTTTCCTGAGGACCCAGATCCGTAAATCAGAACAGATGTCAAGCTGAGATCCAAAATGAAACTATCCCATGGGCATCGAGGAGACAGAGCAGTAGGTCACCTAGGTGGCTCAGTCAACTCTTGGTTTTGGATCAGGTCATGATTCCAGAGTGGTGAGATCAAGCCCCACACTGGGCTCAGTGCTGGCCATAGAGTCAGCTTGAGATTCTCTCTCTCACTCACCCTCTCCCTCTGCCCCTCCCCAACCCTCTTTATTTTTTTTTTAAGATTTTATTTATTTATTCAAGAGAGAGAGAGAGGCAGAGACCCAGGCAGAGGGAGAAGCAGGCTCCACGCAGGGAGCCCGATGTGGGACTCGATCCCAGGACTCCAGGATCACGCCCTGGGCTGAAGGCAGGTGCTCAACCGCTGAGCGTCCTCCCCAACCCTCTTTTAAAAAAGAAAAAAAGCAAAGGAGACACAGCAGTAAACACTCCAGGTCAACTCTTAGGTGCTCCAGGTCTAGGGGGTGACCGACCAGCCACGAATCAACACCTGAGGCTCCATAAACAATGAGTAATGAAAAAACTTCATCTTTGATCAGCACTCGTCTGAGCCCTCTGCGGACTTCCTTCCCTGGATGCCGGGCCATCCGGGAGCATGTCAAGGGGACTGGCTGCAAAGAAGGGATTGGAAAGTGTGTCCAAGGACCACCAGTGACCAGCCAGTGAAAGGGGAAGTCCTACTCTAGGTCTCCAGGAAAACAGGAAACATTCTCGTTTGAAACTGCATTAAAAAAAAAAAAAAAAAAGCAATAGTCACTAAATGAGAACTCGTTGTCTTTATCTCCCAACTACGTGCACACTGTCTGTGCTTCTGAAATCATAACTGGCTTCTTAACAAGCGCAGCCACTATTCTGGGCCTTTTTCTAACGGTCCTTCTCAGAAAGGCTAGAACACTGCTTCTCCTTCTATGTATGTTTATCTTCTTGGGCCCTCACTTGCCAGAAGAAAATCAGCCAGCTATTGTTTATTTGTTGGGTGTGATGACTTTCAGGTCCAGGTTAAATTAGAGGCAAGTGATATTCCCACCAAGAAGAACGAGCCTGGTAAAAGCAACACACAGGACAGCAAATAACCTGGTGGAGCCCCATCTGAGTCAAGGACTCAGGAGCCAGAGTCCAATCCACATCAGGGCTCATCTCAGGAACCTGCTAGTCTGGCTTCAGGATGGAGAAATAGCTCAAACGATCAGAGAACTGGAGGCTAAGTCCCCGCCACCAGCCATCTGCTGTAGGAAATGGGGCTCAACCTCTGCTTCTCTGCCCTGGAACAAGATATTTCTACAGGAGCACCTGGCTGCCTCAGTCCGTGGAGTGTGCGACTCTTGATCATGGGGTTGTGAGTTTGCGCCCCACGCTGAATATGGAGATTACTCAGAAATCAAATCTTAAAAATAAAAAATAAATAAAGATAAAATGTTTATTTTTTTTTAATTTATTTATGATAGTCACAGAGAGAGAGAGAGAGGCAGAGACACAGGCGGAGGGAGAAGCAGGCTCCATGCATCGGGAGCCTGATGTGGGATTCGATCCCGGGTCTCCAGGATCGCGCCCTGGGCCAAAGGCAGGCGCCAAACCGCTGCGCCACCCAGGGATCCCAAGATAAAATGTTTAAAATAAAAGGAGTTCCTATGTTAATAAAAAAAAAAAAGAATGAAGACATTTTCACAAATTGGGGGAGAAATGTACCCATGAATTGCTTTATACAGCTGAGAGATAACTAAATATAAATTTGTCTCCTACATTAGTATCTTTTGATATAGAGTATAAATCAGAATCGGATTAGTATCAAATTATATGCTGAGATTTTTATATTTGATGTATTCATATATCAAGTGCTTTGTAAAGAAGAAAAAAGCAAGCCGGATGGCTCCCAGGTGCCCTGCCACCTAGTTTGTGAATTATAATACAGGACATCAAAATCGAAGCTTTACCCATAAGGTGATTCGTGCAAGCCTCTGTCCCCTCTGACTTTGTCCTGCTGCGTCGGCCCGTCTGAGAGTGAGTACACGTGCTCAGGGGTCAGTATTAATCTGCAACTCACAGCCGGGTTGCCTCATCCTTTTAACAGTAGGAACATTCACAACTGACCATAAGTAAAGTAAAATTGGTTTGACATGCACAAACTTCATCCTGGGGGATTTTATTCTACTTCACGTTATTGTCTGTCGTGTCTAACTTGTGTTAGTGTCAGCACTTTCCCAACCACATCGGTTGCACGTGCCTACACACCGACCCAATACTCTGCCAAAGATGAAGAGCCTAGATTGAATTTCCCGTTCCCCTCAGCGTTTCCCTTCTTATTCCCCGACCCAGCCCCTCCCCAAACACCCACAAACACCCCCACCCCCCACACCCCTGACCTAACTATCCTTGCAGAGTTCTCTCAGTCCTCCTGGCACACCTGCCCTCCAGGGTGTCTCTGGTGTCACTCCCTAGGGCTCCTGGGTGCTTGCTTCTTGCTACAGCAGAGACTTGGGATCACACGCTCCACCTCCCCTTGCTCCACTCTCTGCCCTGACGCTTCTTTCCTGTCTTCCGTCCCTGCTGTACCACCCAGCACAAGCTCAGGCACTTAGATACGCCACTAAACGTCGAAAATAGATCAGCTTCATTCCAACGGAGGCTTTTAAAGCATGATTTCAGGTTTATAAGTCCTTAGCAGAGACTTCTGTTACCTTGTGCTTTAATTTTAGTAATTCTTAAAAAAAAAATTTAGTAATTCTTCCCAGCCTAGATCAAAGGCCAACTTTGGGGTCTTGGACCCTAGAAATTTACTCCCAGCCCCTTCTTCAGGTCTTAAAAATAACAGTTTATCTTTCGCTTCTAGCCACTTGTCTTTTCTAAATGCAGTGGTTGCTTCTGCCCTGTTCTTTTTGCTCTTAATTTGTCAAATCTTTGAAATTTTGCCTTTTCTCCTGGCTGCAGTTCAGTTGTCAATTTCACATATGCATTTTTTTAGCACAGTCACACTTGCCATGTATCTTAAATGCTTCTTTGTACATACATAGTGTGTACTGGTCAGCATATATGCTGTCTGTATGCTAGGTCAGACACAGCAATACTTGTTTTCATTTCTCATAGATTTTATTTATTTATTCATCAGAGAGGGGGTGGGCAGAGACACAGGCAGAGGGAGAAGCAGGCTCCATGCAGGGAGCCCGACGTGGGACTTGATCCCAGGTCTCCAGGATCACACCCTGGGCTGAAGGTGATGTTAAACCGCTGAGCCACAGGGGCTGCCCAATAAATAAAATCTTTTTTTTTTTTGTAATACATAAAATCTTTTTTTAAATAAATAAAATATTTAAAAAAACATTAGAGTTCTTGTTCCTCAAAAAATACCATCAACAAGTAAAAATAAAAGATGTACATTGAGAGAATATATTTGCAACACATATAACTAACAAAGTATTAGTGTCAATTAATACTAATATATAAAGCATTTCTATTAATCAATAAGATAAGAAAAAGATGATCCAATAGAAAATTTTGCGAAGTGTTTGAATAAGCACTCCACAGGAAAAAGAAAAAAAAAGCACTCCACAGAGAAAGAGACGCGTATAGCCAATAAATACACGGAAAGATATTCAATCTCCCTAGGAATGGAAAATGCAAATATAGAGCATTTAATTGGCAAAAATAAAGAAGCTTGATGATACCAAATATTCAAGAGCATATGGATCGATGGAATAGTTATATATTGCTGATGAAAGTGTAAATTGGTAGTTTTTGGAAAAAATATGATATTATCTTATAAAGTTGAATATTCATAAATTTTAATGAGCCAGCAATTTGACTTCCAGTCACGTACTCAAAAGAAACTTGAGTACATGTGTACCTGGAGACACACCCAGCCATGGTCCTAGCAGCATTGTTCTTCATTGAGGAAAAAAAAAAACAAAACTGGGAACAAAACAATTGCTCAAAAACAGGAGAGCAGAAAATACAGTGATATATATAAATAGTATTGAAAATGAACTTATGAGGAGCATCTGACTCTTAATTTCAGCTCAGGTCATGATCTCAGGATCCTGGGATAGAGGCCCATGTCGGGCTCCAGGCTCAGCACAGAGTTGGCTTGGGATTCTCTCTCCCTCGCCCTCCGCCCCTCCCTGTGCTTGTGCTCTTTCTCTCTCTCTCTCTCACTCACTCAAATAAATAAATACAAATCTTTTTAAAAAACAACAAAGTAAAAACATTTAGTCAAATTAAATATCTACCATCATTATCATCTTATTAAAAAAGGAAATTTTAACAACAAAATAGGAACGTGATCATCTCAGAATAAATATAAACCTTCAGCTGAATTAAATTTAGCTTCATAAAAAGATCCTACTTTGTCCTTAATTTCCTCATTTTGCCACAAGCTAGTGAAAATCCACTACAGATGAGCACCATGCAGGAGATTGCATTCGAGAATAAGTTAGTACAAACTGCCCCCAACGCCTCTAGGCTCCCCCCACCATCCTCCCTCAGCTGCAAGGGGATTGAGTGCTCCCTTCCCAGTGACACCACATACCTAATACACGATGTTATTATAGCACTAATAATACAGCAATTCTTAGAAAAATGTCTCTTTTTTCCTAATGTATTATTTTTTACCTTTGTAGGCTCAAAGTACTGATTTACACAAAATACTCAAGATACATTGATAAATGAAAATAGAAGAGCACTCAAGAAGAAAAGCTCCAAAGAAAATTTATGCCTCTTTTGGTACTTTCTTTTTTTGTATGATTCTAAGACACATTTCTTTCATATTTTGACATCTTTAATATCATTCTGCATTTCCTCCTTAGTGGTACAGCTTTGGAACAATCCACATGGACAGCTGATGGTGTCTAACAGTCCGGGAAAATGGTAGATCTAACCTTAGGGATACGGCCCCTCTGATCACTATCATCCAGCCACAACCCCTCACTGTCACTGTGTCCCATTGATCTTCCCTCCTATTTCCTCTTAAAGCAGCTCCCCACACCACGTCCCCCAAATCCTACTGCCCTGACCCTTGTTTGGCTCAGGTCTGGATCAGTTAGGATGCTTTCAGCTGTGACTAATAGAAATCCCATCTCAAGGTGGCTTAAACAAAAAGTAAACAAATGGCCTCATGAGATGGGAAATCTAGAGGCACGGAAATCTAGAGGCACGATCCTCTCACCAGCATCATGGTATCTTCAAGGACCCTTTCATTCTCTCTGCCCTGGCTTCACCATCTGGCTGAGCAAGACGTCTGCCAAGTTCCAAACATCACCTACGGATCATTTCGCGAGAGCTACCCTAACAAAATGCCCAGATTGGGAGCTTAAACAATAGAAATGTATTTTGTCGCAGTCCTACAAGCCGGGAGTCCAAGATCAAAGTATCAGCAGGTCTGGTTTCACCCGGGGCCTCTCTCCTTGGCCTGCGGATGGCATCTTCCTCGCCATGGCTCCACATGGACTTTCCTCTGTGCACACATCCTTAATGTCTCTGTGTGCCCACATTCCCTCTTCTTAGAAGGACACCAGTTACACTGGATTAGCACCCACTCAAATGGCCTCACGCTAACTCAATCTCTTCTTTGCAGACCCTGTCCCCAGATATAGTCACATTCTGACATACAAGGGTTTGGGATCTGACATATGAATTTGGGGGAACACAGTTCAACCCATAACAATCTATATGTCAAATCAATTTCCAGAGGGATGAGGGATCCTCTCTTCCTGTCACTCCTTTTTAGAAGAGGGGAAGCATTTTTCAAAAGCCCCGCACACTTTTCCACATGTCTCATTGACGAGAGATGGGTCAAATGCCCACTCTTGTTGCACCTGGCTGCCTCAGTCAGTGGAGCACGTGACTTGATCTCAGGGTCCTGAGTTACAAGCACCAAACTAGATATAAAGCTCACTTTAAAAATGCCCACTCTTGAACCACCCACTAGCCAGGATGGTGGAACTACCCTGATCGCCTCAAATTAATCATCTGGACATGGGATTGATGTTGGTGAGCCCTAGAACAAGGCCCTCTGTTGGCCTCCATTTCTAA
The DNA here is from genome assembly GCF_018345385.1 of Vulpes lagopus. NCBI lineage: Eukaryota > Metazoa > Chordata > Mammalia > Carnivora > Canidae > Vulpes > Vulpes lagopus. The sequence goes on from NC_054834.1 coordinate 27,761,466, forward strand.
TCCTCTTCTGTGTCCAGTACTGGCCCACTCCCATCCCTTATCCGTATAGCTGTCAACAAAGATCCTTATTAAACACAAACTACCTCCGAAAACATTTACATCATCTATTGCTGCATAACAAACCACTCTAAGACTTAATGGCTTAAAACAGCACTCATTTCTTTCTTTCTTTTTTTTAAGATTTTTATTTATTTGAAAGAGAGAGAGCACAATGGGGGGAGGAAAAGGGGGAGAAGGAAGAGGGACAAGAGACTCCCTACTGAGTGCAGGCTTGATCCCAGGACTTTGAAATCACTATGAGCCACCAGATGCCCCAAAACAGCAATCATTTCTTTTTGTTCATGAATCTGCAATGTGAGCTGAGCTCAGTGGGATGGCTTGTTTCAGGGACATATGAATAATTCCCTTTTCTTCAGTCACTTCTCCATCTTTCTCTCCTCCCTCCATGAGCCTTCCCCTTAGCACCTCAACTTTGCCTCCCTTCCCTTCCTCTTTTGCTTTTCACTTTCTTTATCTGCTGACCCTTCCCTCTGTCACACCCCTTCCTCTCTCTGCCCACAGTTGTCCCTGTTCCTCATATGCAGCCACTCTCTCCCAGGCTGGAGAATGCACCATGGGACATGGGACAGATACTTCTCAGTTCTCAGCCTCCACGCCTCTCAGAGAATCAATCAGTGCAAAGAGGTGGGCAGAGTGATCACACATCATGTGGTTTCTAATCACTTCTCGCATCTCTTCCCTTCTTTCCTCATCCCCACCTCCCAGAATTTGCTCCTCTCGAGTTATTTTAGCACCTTAATCTTTGCCACAGGCTTTCCTTTGCAGAGGACCCAGGCCAAGACAGATAATATCAGAGATGGTTCTGGAAACAGGCTATCAGGGTAGAGTTTTGGAGTTGAACTGCTCACATGTCCAAAGGGAAGAGTGATTCCATTGCTGCTGGTCGGTAGGATTGCTTTAATACCTAGCATGGGCCCCCACCACCATCTCTCTTCCCCACTTTGGGCCTTTTATGCATTTTTGATTAAGTCTGCTGATCACCGAACTTCCATATGCACCAGAAAATGGGAATCAGGGAGAGAAGTTAGGGGGGTAACAGGAGAACCAGCAAGGAATGTCATAGCACTGGCAGTGAAGAGGAGCTGAGGGAGTGAGGGAAAGGTTAAGTGGTAGCAATGGTAGCCAACTTGCCTTTCCACTACACAACGGTGGCACGGCTGGGCTGTGTGTGGTGACAAGTTGGAAATTGTTGGGACGTGGGGGATGGTTGGTAAGAATGTAAAAGACGGAATAAAGTATTGCTTTTGATATAGTATTGCTTTTTGTGGGCTTAGATTTATCACCAATGGCCTGTTCATGTCAAAATAATTCAAAATGTACTTGAGGCAAAAAACTTGATGGTATGTGTGTGCAGTAACAGAGAAAAGCATGGGGGAAAGCTCTCCCACAACCTCACATCCAGCCTAGCTCCTCCAAGTGATTTGCTTATGCTTTATTGTTAAAAAGCAAACTTTACTATACCTAATAACACACATATGGAAAAGAAGATAAAACATAAGTATATACAATAGATGCTAACTGGACCTATCAAGAGGAACACTTTTTTTTTAAGATTTTATTTATTTATCATGAGAGACACAGAGAGAAAAGCAGAGACACAAGCAGAGGGAGAAGCAGGCTCCCTGCAGGGAGCCCGACATGGGACTCGATCCCAAGACCCCTGGATCATGACCTGAGCCAAAGGCAGATGCTCAACCACTGAACCACTCAGGGGCCCCAGGGTGACCACTTCATAATAAAAATGTTAAGTCACTACACTGTACACCTGAAAGTCATGTTATGTCAATTATCATTTAATAAATAAATAATAAAAATAAATTTTTTAAGATTTTATTTATTTATTTGAGGGGGGGGGCAAGAGCACGAGTGGGGGAGAGGGGCAGAGGGAGAGGCAGGCTCCCCAATGAGCAGGGAAGCCCATCGTGGGCTCCATCCCAGGACCCTGGGATGATGACCTGAGCTGAAGGCAGATACTTAGCCAACTGAGCCACCCAGGCACCCCTAAAATAAATTTTAAAAAATAAAATATCTCAGGGATTTCTGGGTGGCTGAGTCAGTAGAACATTCTACTCTTTATCTCAGAGTCATGAGTTCGAGCCCCATGCTAATAAATAAATAAAATGTATTTTTTATTTTAAAAATAACTAACTAAATAAATAAACAATAAATGAGATGCTTCAGTTTCCCTTGCATCCAGAAGCAGAGGTAGGTGTCCACGTTGTGATGTCATTGTTACAACTGCTATAAGAAATTAGAATTCCGGGCAGCCCCGGTGGTGCAGCGGTTTGGCGCCGCCTGCAGCCTGGGGTGTGATCCTGAAGACCTGGGATCGAGCCCACGTCAGGCTCCCTGCATGGAGCCTGCTTCTCCCTCTGCCTGTGTCTCTGCCTCTGTGTGTAGCAGAATGAATAAATAAATAAATAAATAAAATCTAAAAAAAAAATTAGAATTCCATTTATAAGCTCTTGACAGGGATGCCTGGGTGGCTTGGGTCAGTTAGATGTCTATCTTCAGTTCAGGTCATGACCTCAGGGTCCTGGAATGGAGCCCCATGATGGGCTTCCCTGCTCATCCAGGACTCTGCTTCTCCCTTTCCATCTGCTCCTTCTCCTGTTCATGCTCTCTCTCTCCCGTTCTCTCAAATAAATAAAATCTTTAAAAATAAAAAATAAAATAAAATAAAAGCTCTTGACAATCCTCAATTCTTTTAGTTAAATAGCAAAACAAATGTGCTTGTCATTATGGTCAAGATCTCTGAGCCGTCAGTGCAATGGCGCTGACTTTTTTCCTAGTTTTCCTCAATCTAGCCACCGGGTAATGGCCATTCCATCCTGCAATTTTCCCCGGAGGTATTAGGTGTTCTTCCTCCTTTGTTTCTATCCTATTCACCCTTACAACATTTTTTTTTAAGATTTTATTTATTTATGAGAGACACAGATTGAGAGAGGCAGAGACAGGAAGAGGCTGAAGCAGGCTCCATGCAGGGAACGTGGGACTTGATCTCGGGTCTCCAGAATCACACCCTGGGCTGAAGGCAGGTGCTAAACCATTGAGCCACCCGGGCTACCCAACATTTTTACTTGCCATTAAACATCAAGGTCTCCTGAATCTTTGGATACTGAAAGTCCGTGTTTATCTTTGCCAATCCTTAAAAAACACTTGGGTGGCATTACGTTTCCTGGATATTCTACGCTTATGTCCTACGTAGATGGCCTCAGCCTCTAACTCAACACAGGCCTACCAGCAGGGCTCAGTCATTTTACTCACCTCTCATGTAAAGGGGCCATCAGGTTTCTAAGGAAAAATAACAATTTTGTTTGACATGAGTCTATTACTTGTGCCACATCTTTTCACAAGACACCGCACGCCTCCCAGGAGGAGCCATTCTCAAGGTCCTGGGGACAAGTGCAGCCTCACGGTGATGCACCTTTGCGACCTGGCTGCCTCTTACTAACAATGGCACTGGCTAGTCTTCATTGCTGACTTTGTAATACAAGTGAATGGAGCTTGGCTGCTGGCAGTGGAAGAAAAGAATTCTCCCTCCTCAAACAGGGCTTAGCCAGGTCTTCCCTCTCTTATCAGGAAAAAATAGAACTGCCTTAGGTAGGATAATGCTGGGCCATGGAGACAAGCCAAGACCTATGGGACAGCCTCCCTGCCTGCGTGCTGTCACCACAGCGATGATTCTGGAAGAGAGGGCATTTGCCTCCGTAAGTCTCTGTGTAGTCGGCCTCCTCATTAGGTGGTATTCATCAAAAGACACCTTGACCTCAACACTTGAAATAGGATCAGATAATTCAAAACAGCTCCAGCTCTCTCCTTGCTTAAGATCAAAAGCTGAACTTGCTTAAGATCAATACTAAAATTGACTCAAAGACAAAAATAAACAAGTAGTTGAACCAGTTGACTGTGATGTTTTGAACAATGACAAATTCCCAAGATTTGGGAATACAGAAATTCCCAAGATTTCCCAAGATTTGGGATACAGAAACTTCTGGATATGAACTTAATTTCACAAGACAAATGGAGACATTTCTTTTCTTGATTACAAATAACAGTTTGCACCCCGAATGAGGACAGGGATTCGGGTCAGAAAATGACATTTTTTTCCAGCTCGTCACCAGCACCTTCTCTCAGAGGATCTTTGCTACTTAATCTATGCCTCTTAATGTGCTGAAGAGCTCTTGTAGTTCCAAATTGTATGATAACAAAGGTACAGCAGTGGTTATCTCTGGGCAGGAGCTCAGGCATGTGGGGTCAGCCTGTGGGGGGACTGCTGGGAAAGCTTGTGGGGGCTGCTATGGGGCAGCCACCTCCCACCTTTTTGGGGAGGCTGTCACAACAGGTATCCCAAATTTGTGTTGGCCTCCCAGGTTCCAGGGAGGTCAGAGGCTTTTTGCCTTGCTGCCCACCCCTACCTCTTAGGGTACCGCCGCAAGTGACAAAACTGAGTAGCTGGAACACAGGTCGGCTCCTCTGCCACAGAGCCCGTGGCTAACGTGCCACCTTGTCGTCCAGCCCCCCTGCCTGTGCTGTCCTGGGGAATGTGGCAGAGGAGATGCTGACGCCTTTGCGGACCCTTCTGCTGTCCATGTGAGTAATCAACTATCCAACCTAAACTAAACTGGGGCTCCCCGCATGGAGCCTGCTCCTCCCTCTGCCTGGGTCCCTGCCTCTGTCTCTCTCTCTCTGTCTCTCATGAATAAATAAATAAAATCTTTAAAAAAAAAAAAAGGGGGGGGGGGCAGCCCAGGTGGCTCAGTGGTTTAGCACTGCCTTCAGCCCAGGGCCTGACCCTGGGGTCCCGGGATCGAGTCCTGCAACGGGCTCCCTGCATGGAGCCTGCTTCACCTTCTGCCTAGGTCTCTGCCTCTCTCTCTCTCTCTCTCTCTCTCTCTGTGTGTGTGTGTGTCTCTCATGAATAAATAAATAAAATCTTTAAAATAAAATAAAACAAAAAGCTAGCTGGAGCACCCGGGGCGCTCAGTCCGTAGAGCAACCGACTCTTGATTTCCGCTCAGGTCCTGATCCCAGGCTCCTCGCTCTGCATGGGGCCTACTTGAGATTCTCTCTTTCTCCCTCTGCCCCTTCCCCTGCTCACACTCTTTCTAAAATAAATAAAGAGGGATCCCTGGGTGGCGCAGTGGTTTGTCGCCTGCCTTTGGCCCAGGGCGCGATCCTGGAGACCCGGGATTGAATCCCACATCAGGCTCCCGGTGCATGGAGCCTGCTTCTCCCTCCGCCTGTGTCTCTGCCTCTCTCTCTCTCTCTCTCTGTGACTATCATAAATAAATTTAAAAAAAAACCATTTAAAAAAAATAAAATAAAGAAATAAAATCTTTCTTTTAAAAAAAAAAAAGGAAGAAAAAGTAGATTTTGCATCTAAAAAAATAATTTTAATTTTTTTAAAAGCTTGTTGTAAAAAAATAAAAAATAAATAAATAAAATAAAAGCTTGTTGTTTCTCTACCAGCCCAGCCGGCTGCTGGATGTGAGGACACCTGGGGCGACTCGGGGGCCCCGGCCCCAGGGCAGTGCCGTCCCTGCGACCCTTCTGCTCCGCCGGCCAAACCTGCCAACGGTCAGGAGGCTTGTGGGGAGAACTGGGGAGCCCGAGCACCCAGCCCCTCTGGGAATTGCGGGGCCGAGGCTGCAGGAGCAGGAGTGCAAGGGTGGGGGCACCCGTCCCGCCGCCTCACCCGGCCGGCACAGCCACGCAGCAGCACAGAGCGAGGCCGCGGGCACCCACATGCCCGAGCCACCCACACCCCGAGGCTTTCCCGCGACGCTCCCCACGGGAGCCTGCTGATCCAGTGGGCTGCGGGGCACAGCTTCGGTGCCCTCCGCGCCTGCCCCTCGGGCCCAGGCTGCAGCACCCAGCCCCCGCCGCCCCTGCTCTCCCTGCACCCTCAGCTGGAGGACGGCACCCAGCCCCCCCCGCTGCTCCCCCCTGCACCCTCAGCTGGAGGACAGCGCCCAGCCAGCCACTCCCCGCCCCTCCTCCCCCCTGCACCCAGCGCCCGCCCCTGCTCTCCCCCGCACCCTCAGCTGGAGGACGGCGCCCAACCCCCCTGCCCCAGCTCTCCCCTGCGCCCTTAGCTGAGAGAACCGCGCAGTGACCCGTCTGCACTGCACCCTCTGGTGACCCCAGGGAAGAACAGCAGGAAGCCGAATCTGGCCCTTGTCCTCAAAGGGAAAAGGAGCTGCGCAAGGTCACTGGCGGGACTCTCTTTTCTCTTCCTCTCATCCTTTCGTCGATGGTTGTACATTTTTTACAGTGATGCAAAAGCCAAAGCCATGTTTCTACAACCATTTAAATTTTTACTTCAATCAAAATTATATTGGATCAGGGGCCCCTCGGGTGGCCCAGCGGTTGAGCACCTCCCTTCAGCTCAGGGCCTGACCCCGGGGTCCTGAGATCGAGACCCACGTGGGGCTCCCTGCATGGGGCCTGCTTCTCCCTCTGCCTGTGTCTCTGCCTCTCTGTGTGTGTCTGTCATGAATAAATAAAATCTTTTTAAATAAATAAATAAATAAATAAATAAATAAATAAATAAATAAATAAATAAAACAAAGTTGTATTGGATCATTATCTGTATGGCTGTCTCTGTATACTCCCTAAATTCACTTATTATTGTCTTGGCAGAAGACTTTAGTCGTAACACCCACCACCAGAGAGTGTCATCTATGGGCTACACCCAGGAGCACCTCTTCCAGGGATGCCAGGGGAATATCATCCTTTTCTGTGTGGGCCAGGATGCAAAGGTTTGGAAGCACTGACCCAGCAAGATTCAAAAAAGGTTTTTGGTTTTTTTAAAGATTTTATTTATTTATTTATTCACGAGAGACACACAGAGAAAGAGAGGCAGAGACACAGGCAGAGAGAGAAGCAGGCTCCATGCAGGGACCCCGATATGGGACTTGATCCTGGGGCTCTGGGATCATGCCCTGGGCCAAAGGCAGACACTCAACCACTGAGCCACCCAGGTGTCCCAAAAAAAGGGTTTTAAATTAAACCATTAATTTAAATTAATGAAATCAAAGTACTTGCTTTGCCTCTTAGTAACTGCAAATTATCAGCCTTTCCAAGCCTTGATATCCCAACTGTAAAAAGAGAACAGGGGGGATCCCTGGGTGACTCAGTGGTTTAGCACCGCCTTCAGCCCAGGACTGATCCTGGAGTCCCGGGATCGAGTCCCGCGTCGGGCTCCTGCATGGAGCCTGCTTCTCCCTCTGCCTGTGCCTCTGCCTCTCTCTGTCTCTATGGATAAATAAATAAAATCTTTAAAAAAATAATAATAAATAAATATTTTCTTAAAAATAAAAACAAACAAAATTAGGGACATCTGGGTGGCTCAGTGGTTTAGCGGCTGCCTTTGGCCCAGGACATGATCCTGGAATCCCTGGTCGAGTCCCACATCGAGCTCCCTGCGTGAAGCCTGCTTCTCCCTCTGCCCATGTCTCTCTTTCTCTGTGTGTGTGTGTGTGTGAGTCTCTCATGAATAAATAAATAAAATATTTTAAATATATATAAAAATAAATAAATAAAATAAAAACAAAGTTAAAACTGAATAGTTTTCAGTTACTAGGGAAGTCTTAAGTATGTTTTTTACTATGTTTGAAACAACTTCTTCAACTATAAATTTTATGAAATCTTAATGCAGATCAACGTTTTCTGGTAAATATTTAGCACACAGATTGAGCTGAGCTGTGAGTGTTAAATACACACTGTATTTTGAAGCGTTAACAAGAAAATAAATTTTTTATATTGACTATGTGTTGAAATGACAATATTTTGGCTACACACACAAATGTATTAATTTCACATGTTTCTTTTTTATTTCCTTTAATAGAGTTAATAGAAACTATTAAATATATATGTGGTTTGCATTATGCTTCAGTTGGACAGTGCCCCTGTAATGTCCACACATTGTTTGATTTGCTCTTCACCATTAATTAGGGCTTAAATCACCCAGTAAAAACACAAATGACTAAAGACTACCCCAAATGTGTATTGTTCAGTTTGTCTGTAACTTAGTTGACTTACTCCATCATGCCCTTCTTGACTCTATCAATCTCTCTTCTGCAAATGCTCTTCGGTTTTGTTTTTTTAAATATCCTATTTATTTATATATTTATTTAGAAAGAGCAAGAGCATGTGGGGGAAGGAGGAGACGCAGAGGGAAAGAGAATCTCAAGCAGACTCTAAGCACGGAGCCCACGTCAGGGCTTGATGCCTGACCCTGAGATCATGACCTGAGCCCAAATCAAGAGATGGACACCTCACTGACTGAGCCCCCCCGGGCGCCCCTCTACAAATGCTTTTTTTTTTTTTTTTTTTTTTTTTTTTTTTTATGATAGTCATACAGAGAGAGAGAGGCAGAGACATAGGCAGAGGGACAAGCAGGCTCCATGCACCGGGAGCCTGACATGGGACTCGATCCCAGGTCTCCAGGATCGCGCCCTGGGCCAAAGGCAGGCGCCAAACCGCTGCGCCACCCAGGGATCCCTGCAAATGCTTTTTGAACCAGCCCTACTACAGGCCAGTTTCCTCACTGAGTTGAATAAACCTCTGACGCATGTTTACTTTACAGTTGTATGAGTCATGTCTTAAGTTTTCAAAATTATATTTTGACCGAGCCCACTAGTACAGTCCGACATTATCAGAACACTTCTTTAAAAATTATAACAGGGACGCCTGGGTGGCTCAGCAGTTGAGCTTCTGCCTTTGGCTTAGGGTGTAATCCCAGGATCCAGGATCCATTCCCACATTGGGCTCCTTGCGGGGAGCCTGCTTCTGCCTGTGTCTCTGCCTCTCTGTGTCTCTCATGAATAAATAAATAAAATCTTTTAAAAACATAAAATAAAATAAAAATTATAATACTTCAAATAAAATGTCTAAAAGAAAAAGCAATTCACAATTTTGCTACCCTAAGAAAGTTTTGTACTCATTCTTAGCATCTCTCAATTTTTGACTATAACCTTTTTCACACAGATATAATTATAAAGGGGATCCTACTTTGCATTCTCAACAGGTATATGTGTAAAAATCATAAACATTATTCGTGTTTTTACATGTTCTTCATAATTATCATTTTTAATAGCTGCATAATATTTCATTGGCTTTTGTGTTCTAACTTAACAACTTACTGATTGTTGAGAATTTGGTTGCTTTCCAATTTTTTATTCTTACAAAGCATGCTACAATGAACATCTTTCACATATACAGGTATATGAGCTTTTGCTTCTGTTTAATTATTTCCTTAGGGCAGATTCCCATGAGAGGGATTACTGAACTTCAAGGTGTGAACAATTTTATGGCCATTGAAAGGTGCTGCTGTAAGAATGCATTCAAAAAAGGTTGTGACCATGGACATGACCACCACCAGTTCATTAACGTGCCCGTTGCCCAAAGTGTCCGTGCCCTGCTGAAAGAGTGTAATTTTGTTTGTGTTTTGCTATAAACTAATAGATGCAAGATAGACTCTCAGTTTACAAGCTGCTTATCATTTCCTGTTTTCTATTTGAAGAAAAACAGGCGTTTCGGGGCACCTAACACAAGCATGATCCCTCAAGGGGAGCTCCCACGCTGGAACTGAGGGACTGACCTAGTGGAAACGCAAGCTGCAGACTTCCACCACAAACAGCCTTTGCTGTAGAGAAACGGATGAGCCCGAGCAGGGTCTGACTCCAAAACACAGGAGTGGAGCGAGACACCGGCATGTGGGTGAGATCAGACTTTGTTATGAGTCAGGGATGAATGGAAACATGGCATACAGCCAGAGGATTTTACCTGTAGAAGTGAAGAAGGTGTTCTACGGGCACCATCCTTAAACACAGGCACACTAGTTTGCTAGAGCTGCCCTAACAAAATACCACAGACGCTGGAGCTTGAGCAGAACCTTATTTTCTCACAGTGCCAGGGGCGGAAGTCTAAGATCATAAGGTGTGGGCAAGTTTGATTTCTACCCACGCCTCCCTCCAGGGCTTGCAAAGGGCCCCATCTAGCCCTTGGGTCGGCCTTGGCTCTGCATCTAGGTCCTGATCTCCCCTCCTTTTAAGAACCCGAGTCACACTGGGTTAGGGTCCACCCTAATGACTTATTTATCTTAGTTTACCTCTTTACAGGACCCATCTCCAAATATAGTCATGTTCCACAGGTCTGGGGATTAGAACTTCAACTTACGGATTGGATGAGCGTGGGGGGGGGGGGGGACACACCCACAATTTAATCCCACAAATATTCAGCAATAATATTTGCTGCAAGTCTGTAGACATAAAAAGCTTAAAAGTAGGGGACACTTGGGTGGCTCAGCAGTTGAGCATCTGCCTTCAGCCCAGGGTGTGATCCTGGAGTCCCGGGATTGAGTCCCACATCGGGCTCCCTGCGTGGAGCCTGCTTCTCCCTCTGCCTGCGTCTCTGCCTCTCTCTCTCTGTGTCTCTCTCACGAATAAATAAATAAAATATTTTTTAAAAAAAAGAAGAAAAAAAGAAAGGAAGCTTAAAAGTTGGTAAGGTTAAGGCTCCTGGAGGGATCATATTTAGAAAAATCACAATCATTAGAAAGAAAAATCCCTCTTTACAATTGTGCTGCAAGGAACGTGCAAAGAGGATGCAAAGGAACATGCAAAGAGGATGCAAAGAGGTCCTTAATCTCAGCAACTCTTCCCCGCACCTGCCCGCATTTGCCGGCACCTGCCCGCCAGCCTGCGGAAGGCCCTGCGCCCCGAGCTCCCGGCTGCTTCCCGGCGCCGCCGGTGGATCCAGGGAGCTGCTGGGATCCCCAAGCGCCCTTTCCGCAGCGCCCAGCGCCCAGCGCCCAGGTGCCCCTCCCGGCGCAGGTGCCGCGAGCGCGGGATCCGGTGCGCCCCGGGGCCCAGCCCCAGGCAGCCGAGCGGCCCGGGCGCTCCCCCCGCCCCCGCCCCGCCCTCCCTCCGGAGCCTCCCCCCACAAACACCGAGGACGGGAGACCCCGAGCGCCGCTAGATGTCACCTTTGCCTCAGCACAGGTGCGCGGGGCGGGGCGCGGCCAGCACCCGCCCCCCAGTTTCATCCGTCCCCGGGGCCTCCGGGACGCGCGGGTTCCCGGGAACAGGTTTGGGGCGAGGCGTCCAGCGCGGGAGTTGGGGACCCCCGCGCACGCCGCCGTGTGGCTCTCGCCGCTGGAGCTGCACTGGGTGGGCTCAGGCTTGCGTCCCCCCAGGGCCCCAAAGATGCGCACCCCGGGTCCAGCCGAGGGGCAAGGCGGCAGGGTCTGCAGCCCCCTAGGTTGCCCTGATTCTGGCCTTTCATTCCTGAACTACGTGCCCCGGTGGGACGCCTGACCCCCGGGTGGTGAGTTCGAGCCCCAGGGTGGGTGTGAAAGTTACATCAATTAAAAAAAAAAATTAAAAAATGTTTTACAAATAATTAAACTTACTTTCTCTATTCTTTTTAGAAGATTTTTATTTATTTATGCATGAGAGACACAGAGAGAGAGAGAGAGGCAGAGGGAGAAGCAGGCTCAACGCAGGGAGCCCGACGCGGGGCTCCATCCCGGGACCCCGGGGTCACGCCCTGGGCGGAAGGCGGCGCTAGACTGCTGAGCCCCCAGGGCTGCCCCATACTTTCTCTATTCTCATTTGAGCCGGTTATAATGCCTGCTTGATTCTCCCCTATGATCAAAATAAAGTCTTTGACCTTTATATTTGAATGAGATTCATGATTTTACCTTTCCTCCAAAAAGTATCTTTCAACAATGGTCTGTAATGTTTAAAGTTTAAGCTCCAAGGCCCTCTACCTAATGCTGTATTTTCCTTAAAGAACGCCCCCCCCCAACTTGTGTAAACTTCAGGCCCACCAAACCTATATCCACCCCTACTGCTGACAGCCAGCTCCCTCAGAACATATTAGGTAGTTGAAAGATTTTTATATTTTTAAATTATCAGTTTTTTAACTAATCGCTACACACTCAACGTGGGGCTCAAACTCACAACCCTGAGACCAAGAGTTGCACGCTCCCTAGACTGAGCCAGCCAAGTGCCCTGAAAGAGGCTTTTTGCTTTTTTTTTTTAAGATTTATTTATTTATTTATTTATTTATTTATTTATTTATTTATTTATTTGAGAGAGAGACAGAGGGCAGGCAGAGAGAGAGAGAATCTCAAACAGACTCCCCGATGAGTCTGGAGCTGGTCACAGGGCTCAACCCCAGGACTCTGAGATCATGACCTGAACTAAAAATCAAGAGCCGGTGGTTTAATCGACTGAGTCACCCAGGCACCCTGAAAAGATTTTTAAGGTAAAATCATGACTCCCATAGAAATATAAAATGGACATGTTAACAACTAGTCATTAATTAGTCCTATAGAACAAAAAATTATGGAAATCACCCCTTTTCTACAGAGAAACCAATCAGATGGGTACCAGACAGGAATCACTTGCATTTCTATGAACATGGATCATCTGCTTCATCATCAGACTTCTGGGTTAACTACTTTCTCTACAGAGTCACAAAACACTGAAAGATAATGAAGAATACAACCCTCTACAGAATCCAAAAACTCTGGGACACACACCTAGGTGGCTCCGCAGTTGAGCATCTGCCTTTGGCCCAGGGTGTGACCCTGGGATGTGGGATCGGGATGTGGGATCAAGTCCCACATTAGGCTACGGGGAGCCTGCTTTTCCCTCTATGTCTGTGTGTGTGTGTGTGTGTGTGTGTGTGTGTGTGTGTCTGTCTGTCTCTCTCTCTCTCTCATGAATAAATAAATAAAATCTTAAAAAAAAAAAAAAAAGAATCCCTAAACTCCAAGGAAGGTCCTCTAGTCTAGACAAAACCTAGTATTCCACTGGGAGGGATGCTCAGTATTCACCATTTCAAAACCCTTCACAATTTTTTCCTTAACTGACAGCAAGAATTTGGGTAGCAAAACTCACAAGCTGTTGTTATGTCCTAAGTGTATTGCTTCCTACCGAGCCTCCCTCCAAGCCCTGTTCTTCGCATCCAGTGGCTGGCAACTTGTGGAACTCCTTCCCAAGGCCCCCAAAGCAGTGCTTGTTTTGGCTGGTGGCTAATGCAAGTTATGAAGGGGGCCATGAGTCCTGTCACTGTCCACCCACCACGTGCTTGTTCTGGGGCCTCAACACAGCACTACCCACAGTGCCAGGTGACAAAGACTCTCTCCTTGACCAGACTCTACTGTGAGACACAACCAACCCATGGATTACTTTCTAGTGAAATAAATGATGAAGGAGCAGGTCTAGCTGAGGACAGAGCACAGCTGATATCCCACAAACCACCCCACCCAGGGTGGGATATGTGTGACACTACAGGAAACTTCCAGCTGTCTCAATGTTAAGGCTTTGCTAAAAAGAAAAACAATCTTTAACTTGACAATGGCAAGGCCTCCAGTATCTTGTAGGTCCTCCACAGCATATGAAAATGCTTTTGCAATCTCCCTTTTTGCTTGCTGGGTATATAATGAGCCACTCCTCACAGGCCCGGGGCAACCACTCTTCCTGTCCGCGGGTCCTGTCTCTGCTTTAATAAAACCACCATTTTGCACCAAAGACTTTTCAAGAATTCTTTCTTGGTCGTCGGCTCCAGACCTCACCTATATTCCAAAACTTCATCACAAGGGGCATCGAATTCATTACTAAATTGTGTTTATTTTTGCCATTTGACACTCCTTACTTTCTAGTTTTCTGCTTCTAGAGACTTCTCCTTTTAATCAATCACTGAGCGATTTTTAGGTTTGACTCTTCACCCAGCACATTCAACAGTCCCTAGAAATACCTCCTTCCAAAATGTGCAGCCTTGACTTGAGCCCTTTGTCATGCTATCTATGTTCAATTTGTCTCTTTAGTACTGTTTCAAGAACTATCCTAGCTCAAGCTTGGTCAACGCCCAGCTCCTTTGCGCCATTATGGGAGTCTCTTGGCAAGCACTCCCATGTAATTCCCATTTATTTCTCACGGATTTATTTTTTTATGAGCAAAACATTAACATGGTTCTGTTAAAAAGAAAACCAGAGGCCCCATATGGTGTCATTTACCTTAAGGTCCCAAGTCAGTAGACCAAGACTTACTGCCTACCCTGACTGTAATTTCAACCCCCCAGAAATCTAACCTTTAACCAGTTAACAAGGGATTTCCTGGTCAGCGTTAGAAATTTTAGTGATAGACCTCACCATTCCTCTTAGGAGGACGACCTTGTCTAAAACAATAGATTCTTTGTTAATAATTTGCTTTTCCCCATTCCTTCTCTACCTTTAAAAACCTTTCCCTTTCTGTAGCCTTTTGGAGCTCTCCTCTACTTACTAGATGGGAGGCTTCCTGATTCATGAATTGATTTTTTTTAAGATTTTATTTATTTATTCATGAGAGAGAAAGAGAGGCAGAGACACAGGGAGAAGGAGAAGCAGGCTCCACGCAGGGAGCCTGACGTGGGACTTGATCCCGGGACTTCAGAATCATGCCCTGGGCCAAAGGCAGGCACCAAACCGCTGAGCCACCCAGGGACCCCCCATGAATTGATTAATAAAGCCCATTAGTTCTTTAAAATTTACTCAGTTGAGGGTCACTTAGGTGGCTCACTCAGTTGATCATCCAACTCTTGATTTGAGCTCAGGTCTTGATCTCCAGGTCAGGGGCTCCATGCCCAGCATGGAGCCTACTTTCAAAAAAATTAATTTTTTTTAAATTTACTGTTAAATTTTTGTTATTTAACAGTTCCAAAAGTCAAAACTAGACAAAACAGGACACTCAAGAGAAGTGCCACTCCATATCTTCTCTCTTTCACTCTAATATTAACATCTCATTTATGAGATAACCATTCTCATAAAAAGACACCCTCCCCACCCACACCCAGGGCAGGGTAATCTGGCCTGATCCTTTATCTCTCATTTCCTTACATCTCAGTATTTTTTTGGATTTTAGTGAGCCTGCTTCCATGGCCCCCTACCTAGCCCTGCCTAGCCCCATTTGTCCCTAACTCAGCAGAGACACAGGCAGAGGGAGAAGCAGGCAGGAGCCCAATGTGGGATTGCATCCCAGGACCCTGGGATCACACCCAGAGCCAAACAACAAAGGAAAACCAGATCCCAAAGAAGAAGTAAGGCATTAAAGATGTTATCACTAGTACTTACTCAATGGTGATGTCAGTAAATAACCTTAAAAGGATTTAGGTTCCCTGATTAGGCTTCCAATAAAAGACCAACCCTACATGCCCTCAGGGGCAACCCTGCTGGGACCCCTCTCACTTCTGAGGTCTCTCTGTATCTTTACCTAGAGACTCCTTTCCCTTTGCTCACTCTGTGTCCGTGAGATTCATTTTTTTTTTTTTTTTTGAGATTCATTCTTTAACTCCGTGAGACAAGAGCCCAGCTCTCCCATATCACTGCCTCTCTGTCTGTGTCTCTCATGAAGAAATAAAAATAATTCTTTCTTGGTTGTTGGCTCCAGACCTCAACTCACCAAACCTCACTTAGATTCAAGAACAGCCACACCGTTTACCATCTACATTAAGTGGCTTGTCTACAAGGAAGGTCTGCATTATCCGACTTTACTATTGCAGAAAACTCTGCCCAGAAGATGAAGTTGCAAGTACCTAGACATCCAACTAAGCCTCGTTGAGTAAAATGGCTCATCAGACAAGGAGTAGTTAGGAAACCCTCTGTTACCTGCTTTTCCTAAGTCATCATCCTACAAAGGCCTCCACAAAATCACTTAGTTTAAGCGACTTCTTTGCCCGCCCCCACTCAGGCTCTACTTTCTCAATGTCAGTCTCCCCCTAACTACAGCAGACAATCCACTAGGCTTCGCCTTGCTGACAGGTGATTTTGGTAGTATTGGCAGGGAGCCAGCATTCAATTTAAGACAGCAAGCAATGAAAACTAAGGTGAAATTAAATTAATTAATTCTTAAAAAATCGGGGATGCCTGTGTGGCTCAGCGGTTGAGCATCTGCCTTCGGCCCAGGGTGTGATCCTCTTGACTTCAACTCATGATCTCTGGGTCCTGAGATGGAGCTTGGGATTCTCTTTCCCTCTGCTCCTTTGTGCATGCTCATGCTCTCTCTTGCTCTCTCTCTCTCTCTCTCTCTCGCAAATATATAAATGGCTAAGTAATCAAAAATCATTTCAAAAAATAATAAAATAACTTAATTAGAAAACAATGAGGTTAGCTGCTTTCTTTTAATTTCAACTATGAGTAAAATACCAACTGTTGGCCTCTCACACGTTTTTGTGCAGCCTCGGGTCTAAGAATAGGTTTTCATATCTAAATGATTGAAAAAAATCAAAAGGTCATTATTTCATAAATATGGAAATTGTGAAATTCACATTTCAGTGTCCATAAATGAAGTTTTAATGGAACGTGGCCATGCTCATTCATGATCTACGGGTGTTTTCTTGCTATGCCTGTAAAGTTGTTTAGAGACTGTATGTCTAAAAGTATAAAAAAATCACTTCGAAGGCATTTTTGAGCTTGCCGGGTAGACGCTCACCCCGAGTTGGAAAAATTCATGGCCAAGAAGTTATTTTTGAAATTAAATGATAGCAGCTATGTCTAAGGAATATTGTGATTTGATCTCTTTATGAATCTTGTGATGGACAAGCACGTGCAAGTGGTGGCCAGCGGGCGACAGAGTAACACTGGCCTGGCGATAATAGTAGGAAAAGGTATCATCCTGGTGGAAGCCTTTGAGAGAGTATGAACAACAAAACCAGAATATAAAGCAGAGAAATCCCTGCTTCCATGTCTTCTCTCCACAGTGCATCTTATAAATAAAAAATAATATAAAAATTAGATCACGTACATCTTATTGAATCTTTTTATTAAAAAAAACTTTTGTAATAGAAATAATTTCTATTTTTAGAAATAATAGAAATAATTTAATTATTTTAAAATAGTTTAAATATTTAAAATAATTTTAGAAATAATTTTCTATTTTCTTTTTATTAAATAAACTTTTGTAATAGAAATTAAAAAATTATTCCCTGGTTATTTACTGTAAGTTTGCCAAATCCTGGCCTAAGATGTCCAGTTTGAAAGCAATCATGGACAGCTTGCTCTTTTTTTTTTCTCATGGACATGTCTTATGTGAGGTGACATGAAGCACTTTCCAGATCTTGCCTCATTTTTTTTGTTTTGTTTCTTCTTTTTTTTTTTTTTTGCCTCATTTGCTTTTAAACACTTCATAATGCAGGTATTATCACCATTTGTTAGGTAACAAGACACTGACAGAAAACGTTGCCAACGTTAAAGGCTGTTTGACAACAAGGTCTGTGCCTCCAAAGCCAGCCGTCTTTCCAGTACACAACACCCTCCCGAGAGCTCTGAAGGGCACATTCTGAATTGTGTCCTCTTTGGACATCCATCCATTGGTCCTAATTTTCTTCCTTGAGGCCATTCATACAGAAACCCATAAATATCTGCAGGCTATAATTTTGTCTTCCTGGAGACTTTGACTCTGAGCTTGGCATTGACCCTTTTAGTTAAGTCTCTTTACCATCCATACGGCTTCTATGAACAGGTTCCTGTTGGTCTGTAGTCCAAGACCTTACAGTGTGGCGCCTAAACAACCTGATACGGGGGGTCTAATGCCACCAACAGATCGCCTCTTGAGTTTTAGATGTTCTACATCTTTCTCATCTTGATAATGATCCGTTGACTTTTTGGACCTAAAGGCAGTCTTACTACTATTGAATTTTGGTCTAGGAGATGGAGTGTATCATTCCTATTGAGATTTTTTTGTTTTAAATCCAGTGTAGTTAACATGCAGTGTTATATTAGTTTCAGGTACACAATACAGTGATTCGGCAATTCCCTTTTTATTTTATTTTATTTTACTTATTTATTCATGAGAGACCCAGGTAGAGGAAGAAGCAGGCTCTCTGTGGGGAGCCTGATGTGGGACTAGATCCCAGGATATCCTGCCCTGGGCCGAAGGCAGGCGCTCAGCTGCTGAGCACCCACCCCCCTCCCCCGTGTCCCAGGGTAAGTGAACTTTTTTTGGGGGGGGGGGGGGCCGGTAAGTGAATTCTTGATCCCCTTCACTTACCTCACCCATACCGCCCACGCCCCTCCCCTCTAGTAAACATGTTTGTTCTATTGAAGTATTTGAATTCTCAGTCTGCCAGCTGAGGGCACTGCCCTCCTCGTTGCCATCCACAAATATGATATGTATGTCTTCTGGTTTTCACCTGTGTCACTGGCAAAAAATGCAGTGGCTTTATCCTTCATTCCAGAAGGTGGCACTCATAGGCCACTCTGTCCTGTAGATCCTGTTGAGATGGCAGGCCCACTCAAGTGACAGTCTCAGTTGAGGTGGGGAAACCCAGGTGGACATCATTACTTTCAAAGTCCTCCCTCCGAACACCCACACAGACACCTTTAAAGAGAAAGTGAACTTGCTTCCAGCTACTCCTCTTTTTGGCTGCTCTTGCATTCAGGAACCTTCTCTCCCCAGCTCTCTTGAATCCCAGATCGTCTACTTGCCTACTATTGGTTGTGAATTTCGACAAGTTACTTAGCATTTGTGCCTCTTTTCCCCACCTGTGGACCGGAGAAATTAATAGCACTCAGTAAATTAATGGATGATAATAATCATTCGACAAGTTACCCCTCGATAAAGAATTTTCTTTTCATATTAGATTTTTACAGCCAGGGATGCCTGGGTGGCTCAGCAGTGGAGCGTCTACGTTCAGCCCAGGGCGTGATCCCGGGGTCCTGGGATGGAGTCCCGCATCGGGCTCCCTGCATGGAGCCTGCTGCTCCCTCTGCCTGTGTCCCTGCCTCTCTCTCATGAATAATTAAAATTGTAAAATAAAAAATTTTACAGCCAATATAAAAGGGGTAATAAATCAGAGGAGCTACAGAATCAGAACTTCTTTCCTTAAAATTGTATTTTCTCCATTTATTCCCCTTAAGTTGTCCCTTTACCCCATAAAACATAGTTGTCCCTTCAATAAATAAATAAAATATTATTAAAAAAGGGGGGGGGAATGAGCCAAGCCTATTTCCCTCCCCTGTCCTTCATCTGTACATTCTGTTGTGGGTTCTTTGGTTTTGTTTTATAAAGATTTTATTTTTTTTTTAATTTTTTATTTATTTATGATAGTCACAGAGAGAAAGAGAGGCAGAGACACAGGCAGAGGGAGAAGCAGGCTCCATGCACCGGGAGCCTGATGTGGGATTCGATCTCGGGTCTCCAGGATCGCGCCTTGGGCCAAAGGCAGGCGCCAAACCGCTGCGCCACCCAGGGATCCCAAAGATTTTATTTACTCATGAAAGACACACAGAGAGAGAGGCAGACACACACACACAGGCAGATGGAGAAGCAGGCTCCCTGCAAGGAGCCCGATGCGGGATGCGACCCTGGGTCTCCAGGACCACACCCCAGGCTGAAGGCAGCGCCAAACCGCTGAGCCACCGAGGCTGCCCTGTTTTTGTTTTCTTTTTTTAAGTAGGCTCCACACCCAGCATGGAGCCCAATGCAGGGCTTGAACTCACAACCCTGAGATCAAGACCTGAGCCAAGATCAAGATTTGGGAGGCTTAACCAACTTAGCCATCCAGGCACCTGTGTGTTTTTGTTTGTTTGTTTAAGATTTTAAGTTATCTGGGGATTCCTGGGTGGCTCAGCAGTTTGGTGCCTGCCTTCAGCCCAGGGCGTGATCTTGGAGTCACGGGATCGAGTCTCATGTCAGGGTCCCAGCAAGGAGCCTGCTTCTCCCTCTGCCTCTCTCTCTCATGAATAAATTTTTTAAAAAATCTTCGGGCAGCCCAGGTGGCTCAGCGGTTTAGCACCTGCCTTCATCCCAGGGCATGACCCTGGAGACCCTGGATCGAGTCCCAGGTCGGGCTCCCTGCATGGAGCCTGCTTCTCCCTCTGCCTGTCTCTGCCTCTCTGTGTGTATTCTCATAAATAAATAATAAAATCTTTTTTAAAAAAATCTTTTAAAAAATGATTTTAAGTAATCTTTACACCAGATTTGGGGCTCAAACCCACAACCCTGCGACTAAGAGTTGCTTGCTCCTCCAACTGAGCCAGCCGGGTACCCCAATCTGTAGAACCTTCAAGACAGAACACATCCTTGACAATCATTTTATCCTCAATCACACCAGGTTTGTATCTCACAACCCCCGTCTCCCTAGAACTGCTTCACCCAATTGTCACTTCGATGTATAAAACGTCCACTTGAGTCATTCCCATTCTTTTTTTCTTTTTGAGTCATTCCCATCGAAGCACAGGCCAACAGTAGGCCTAAGAAACACCAGGCTCTGTCCAAGGATACCTCAAATCTCTTAATAAGACCATCAGGAAGATCTTGAATATCCACACCACTCTGGAAGTCCCTATTCTTTTGACATAGACCCTCAGGATTTAAACAAACTCAATGTGAAAAATAAACATTTATTACAAAAATGAGTTTTGACATTTCAAGATGAAAACAGACAAGGTGTTTTCCAACTCCAAGGGGCTGTGGGAAGCTGCAGAGGTGAATTCCAAGGCTGGTAATAAAGGACTCCTCCTCGCCCCAAGTGACTGAGGGAGTGAGGAACCATTCACCTCGGCCAAAGGAATGCTGAATCACTTCTGCTTCCCTGTGGGGTTTTCGCTCCATCCCTCCCACCCCATCTCCCAAGCAGGATCCAAAGCTGAAACATACTTTTAAAAATCTCATTCTTACTGATCTGTTTCATAATTTCTACTTTTATTGTTTCATTAAATTTTATTTCCATCTGGAATATTTATTTTCTTATTGGAGCATGACCCTTAACTGATGGTTTGGTCGGTTTGGGTTTTTCTTCCGGATTCTTAATAGACCACTCGATTCTGTTAGGGCTTTCCAGAAAAGGGAATAAAACATGGTAAAGTGGGGCTTAGCATCCTCCACAGAAAGAAGCAAAAATCAACCCTAAAAAACACCTTATTTGCCGTCTTGCTGGTTAATAAATAGACCAGGGGACTGTGGCAGATGGGGAGACAGAAATTTAAAGGCAGAAAGGGTCCAGGTGGAGCGAGGAAGGCAATGAAAGGCAGGTGCACCTTGCTTCCTCCTGCTTCCTCCCGTGTCGGCGGCCTCACCACCTGGTCTCTGAGCATCTTCTCCTTCGACAGCACCTCACCCCGCTCCCACCCGCTTAAACTAGCGGTGACCACTGTACTACGAGAAGAAGGAGTTTTCCAAAGGCTTAGAGGCACCCTCCTGCCTCGGGCTCTGGAGCAGTTTCCCCACAGCCTTGGAGAAGTCTGTTAATGCAGCCAGTTGGCGGCGGCGGGAGGGTGGGCACCCACTTCCTCCTCTCGCTGGGTGGGATCCTCCTGCCACCAGAGGGCTCTAGACTAAGGGACCGCGGTTCAGGCACCACCTGGAGCCTGGAACCAGGCTGGGGTGGCCTGGGCAGCCAGGACCAAGCCCAGGCTGCAGGGAAACTGGGCTTCAGGCATCTTCTTTTTTTTTTTTTTTTTTTTTTTAGGCATCTTCTGTTTGTACAAAGGCACCTCATCCCCCTCTCCATCCCGCTCCCCCCACCTCCCCCACCTAGAAGCTTTCACAAACCGAATTCTTGTTTCCAGCAACATCAAGCTACAGAAAGACACACGCCAACGAAACCTCACCAAAGAGCTCGGAAGCTCCAACAACACAGACTGGATCAAATTCGGCAGAGCTAAGACACCACATGACAGGCTGTAATTTTGTCTTCCTGGACACACACACACACACACACACACACGCACACATGCACGCACATACACGCTCAGCAAAGAGCAGAGAGCTCAGACCTATTACCCACGTTCCCACAGCCCCGCAGAGGCCTCTCCAAGGGGTCCGTCCAGGTGTTGCAGCCAAGGGAAGGCCGATGGCCTGAGTATCCGCTCCAGCTTCCCTGAAAACTCCTTTACTCCGTGGTCCCTGGAAGCTCACGTGCTCTCTGTAGCAAAAGCTCCTGTTTGGGGTTTGTTGTCTTTTTTGTGTTTTGTTGTCTTGTTTTCTACAGACACAGTTAGTATCAATCTGGTTGTGCTCAGGACGGTGCGGGAGGATCCCAGTGGCACTTCCCGTGGGAAGACAGAAGTGGGCTGCAGAGGTGGGAGGGACTGGAGGTTGTCACCGAACCACCTGCTCAGTCTCCAGGTCTCCAGGTTCCGTTCTAGAATGGCTGGTACCGCCTCAGCACAGGAGAAAAGGACTGAGGGCCTGAGCTCGAGATCACTACACACAGGGGGCAGAGAGGGTCTGCAGCCTCGTGCCCCAGTCCTCACCCACCTACTTGGAAGGAAGTCAGCAGGTGCCACTCAGGACCCCTGCTGGATCCCTCACAGGGACAGGGACTGAAAGCTTTACACAAGTGGCAAAAGGAGGTGGGGAAGGACGCAGGAGGAAGGGGCACACAGCTGACAGTATCTTTAAAAACACATCCTAACTAAGATAAAAGTGGGGACCCAGGTGGGGGCTAGATGACGCATAAGGCATCCTGCGGAAGTACAGACATCACGGGCCAGTCTGGTAGCACCAGAATAAGGCAAGCGCGGGGGACAGGACAGGAGCCGGACCAGGGTCACACCAGGAACGACGAGGTCTGCCTGAACTCCCCCTGGGGAGATAAAAACACGCAGGTCAACCCTCTGCACGCTCCTTCAGCTGATAAGCCCCCAGGGGGGACCCAGCGCCCAGGCGGCTTGCTTACCTCGCTGCGAGCGGCGGGCTGGCTGTAAATCACCTTCTTACTGGAGGTCCTGCAGATAAGCGAGAAGACGGGGATGCTCAGGGCCCCAGTACTGTCCCTAACCCCTGCCTGCCACACGGGGAACCTCACGAGGCCACACGGGGAACCTCACAGAAGCACAGAGTCCTCAGTAGGGACGTGTGGGCCGAGGGAGGCAGGACCAATGCAAGGCCCCGGGCAGAGGGAGAGGTAGAAATCCAGATGCCCGCCCAGCCAGGGTTGCCTCTGCCTCCGACCCCTTCCCCCGGGCCCATCTCAGCTTCAAACCACATGCATCCATGGCCTCCACCTCGGAGATCCCCAGGACAGCACCTCACTCACCCTTTCTTTGCTCCTGAAAGAGAAGAAACGGGACCATGAGTGTGAGCAGGAGGGAAGAGGGCTGGGCACAGAGGGATGGGGGGAGTAGCACGCAGTAGGTAAGGGGTGCTCACCCGGGAGGTAACCCCTGCACATGTGGGCTCACTATCAGGTCAGTACTCAGATGGCACCCAAGAACCGTGCCCTGAAACGGGGACGATAAAAAGGAGAGCCTTTGAGGGCAAGTACTCACTGTCAAAGTAGCCTCGTCTATAGGCGAACCAGATGCCCAAAATCAAGAATCCAAGGAGAATGAGTGTGACAAGGACAGCTGCCACGATGCCCCCCACATTCAACTCCGCTATGAGACACAAACGAGAGGTCAGTCCTCTGAATGCTCACTCACATTGCTGACACCACCACCAAAGCCAGGATGACAAGCGGACCCCGATCCTCACCCCGGCTGAGCTCAAGCCCCTGCTACGTCCTCCCCTGCTCACCAGCTTCCATGTGCACCGCCTCTGACCTCATGGGTGTCCCATACCCATTCTGCGCCTGACAAATGTATTCTCCAGTATCAAAAGCTGACACAGGATCGAAGATCTGGAGGGAAGAAAGCCCAGAAGGGAAGAAAATGGGCTTTGTGCCAGAAGAAGCCAAGAACCTATTTTCATTTTTTTAAGTAAGCTCTACCCCCGACAGTGGGGCTTGAACTCATGATCCCAAGACCACGGGTCGCACACTCCACTGACTGAGTCAGCCAGGTGCCCCCACCCCCCATTTTTGTTTTGTTTTGTTTTTTCCATTTTTGTTTTTAATTGCAGTGTAGCTGACACAGAAGATCACACTGCTTCCAGATGTACAACGTTCCTTGATTCAAAAGTTCTATACATTACGCCGTGCTCCTCCTAGTGAGGGTCCAAGCACCCATCTTTTGTTTCCTGACCCTAATGCCAAATTCATCTTGTTGCTGTTCTCCTTCCCCGACCTTCAAGGGCTCTACAGACCCGTGCCCCCCGCAGCTTTCCCTGCTACCCCATCCCTACCAGCTCCCCTGTCTTGTGATCCAGGCTATAGGAAGAGTTGCTGAAGGCCCGGCTGCTCTTGGGCTCTGTGGGCATCAGGACCCCATCTTTGAACCAGTAGAACTCAGAAGGGGGAGAGCCATCTTTCTCCGAGCAGGTCAGCACTGCCCGATTCCCGATGGTGGCAGAGGAGGGGATGTTGACCGTGGGCTTGGATGGAGGTACTGTGAAGGGACAGGAGGGGCTGAGCACAAGGTCAGGAGCGCTGCCTAGAGGCTACACTGCCGACACCCCCATCCATCAGCTCTGGCCTCCGTTCCTTACCATGCCCTCAGCTTCCCCCACCCCAGGGGCTCATCCCCTCCCTCCTGGCACCAGCACCATGACTCTGAATCCCCCCCACCCGGGGGCGTTCTCGCCATCGATGAGCTCCAAAGCTTTGCAGAGCCAGGGAGGGGTTAGGGACGCCACGAACTCCAAGACCATACAGAACAAGGGTGGCACATACCAAGCACAATGAGCTTGACGGTGACCTCCCCATAGGTGTTGCCGCCTTCATCAGAGACCATACAAGTATACATCCCCGTGTCCTTCCGGGTCACAGAGTGGAAAGTGATGCCACTGTGTGAGAAGGTAACTCGGTCCTCATAGGAAGCTGGCAGGAGAGGAAGGAGGGGCTGGATGAGCTGGATGAGCTGGAGAGCGCAGAGAAGCTGGCGGCGGTGGCAGGAGAGGTGCCGGGACCTGGGCCCCAGGGGGCACCTCTCCCTGGGAATCCAGGCCCATCAACCCTCCACCACCAAGGCCGTCGGGAAGGAAGTGGGGGGAACTCACCCGTGATCTTGTTGTTATAGCAAACGAGGCTGGTGATGTCCCCCTGGGCAAACTTCCACTCCACGCGGGGAGAGGAGAAGCCAGAGTAGGAACAGGACAACTTGGCGGCTGCAGAGGACACAAATGTCAAGGGGAGGAAGGAGCAGCAGCAAACGGGAAAGGGGAAATCGGCCCCCAACTTCAGTCTGCGCTGGATGCTCGCCCAGTCCCCGGGGCCCTGCACCTGCTCCCGCCCACCCAGCTTCCCCCTTCCACAGCTGCCCCGACTCACGTTTGTTCTCAGCGACTCTGACTTCAGGTTCCGAAGTGTACACAGCACCCCTGCCCAACGCCAGGGAGCCTGAGGAGGAGGAGCCCATCAGAAGGGGGCTGCACATGAGCTGGGCCGCGCCCAAGGCTTCTCCCCAGTGAAGAGACCCGGGACACCCGAGCTCCTCCTGGTCTCACACCCCCTCACCGATGTCCTGAAGAGTTTCTGGGGACGCCCAGGCGGCTCAGCGGTTGAGCACCGGCCTTTGGCTCAGGACGTGACCCTGGGGTCCTGGGATCGAGTCCCACATTGGGCTCCCTGCGAGGAGCCTGCTTCTCCCTCTGCCTGAGTCTCTGCCTCTCTCTGTCTCTCATGAATAAATACATAAAATCTTTTTTAAAAAGTTTCTTTAAATGCTTTTTGTCACCATTGCAGGCCAATACTTCCATTATCAATGGCAACAAAACATTTCTTTCCAAGGTAGTTCTTTCATCTTTTCAGTGTTTCCCTCTTCAACTCCCAGTAATCTAATCCGATTCCCCCGAGTCCAAGAACATCTCCCCAAATGACATTTCATGGTTCAGAGAAAGCTTCTCAACAAGTAATTAATTGCAACCACTTGTCAGGCACTCCTGGCAGGAAGCCAGCAAGGCTGGAGGCCAGAGAGGGAGGCTGGAGGCCACGGAGGCAGGAGGGGAGGCAGGGGAGGAGCAGTAACGAGGATAATAATAACACTTGACATTTGTAGGGCGTTTTGTGCTTTCTAAAGTGTTTTCACATCCATTATGTCGTTTGATCCCTGAAACAAGCACGACAGATCAGCAGGACGAGTGTCATTATCCCAGTTTTACACGAAGAACCAAGCGCATGAGGAGTAAAGGCTCGTGCCTAAGATCAGAGCCGTCCGAGATGGGGTCAGGACCCCACGGGGCTGGGTCCCCTTCCGGGGACGCTCCCCCTCCCCCTGCGGAGAAGGAGCCGGGTTGGCGGTGGGTGCTGGGGTGCAGAGGCGCCGGGGAGCGGCAAGGGCGTTGGCAGGAGGGGCCGGCGCTCCAAGATGACAGCAGCCACGGACCCGGGGAGCCAGGCTCTGCCCCCACCTGCACTCACACCATCATCACCCCCGTTCATGTTTTCCCAGTTCAAGTCCACCAAGCGAGCTTTCTTTCTCGCTGCTTCCAGGAAGCCCGTCTTCCTTGGGCAAACGCCAGCACGTCTGCTAAGCGCAAGCACGTCTTTAAGTAAGAACTCGCAGAGCTGGGCTCGGTCATGTGACCGCTAGGCCTCCCTTTTCTTTTTTTTCTATTTTTATTTTTTTTTAAGATTTTAGGGATCCCTGGGTGGCGCAGCGGTTTGGCGCCTGCCTTTGGTCCAGGGCGCGATCCTGGAGACCTGGGATCGAATCCCACATCAGGCTCCCGGTGCATGGAGCCTGCTTCTCCCTCTGCCTGTGTCTCTGCGCCTCTCTCTCTCTCTCTCTGTGACTATCATAAATAAATAAAAATTTAAAATAAAAAAAAAAGATTTTATTTATTTATTCATGAGAGACACAGAGAGGCAGAGACACAGGGAGAAGCAGGCTCCCTGCAGGGAACCTGATGTGGGACTCAATCCCTGGACCCCAGGGTGACGCCCTGAGCCCAAGGCAGACGCTGAGCCAGGGGCCTATAGGCCTCCCTTTTCTCACTTGAAACACACAAGGTTTGAACTAGATGTTCTGTAAAGTCCTTTAGGGTTTTTGTTGTTGTGTTTGTTTTGGCCTCAATGTTTAAAGATACAGGGGCGCCCGGGTGGCTCGGTCAGTTAAGCACCTGACAGGTTGTGACCTTGTGGGTTGACAGATGAACCCCGAGCCAGGCTCCTCGCTCAGTGGGGACTCTGCTTGAGATTCTCTCTCTCTCTCTCTCTCTCACCCCTCCCCTCCCCATCTGTGCTCTTTCTCTCCAATAAATGAATCTTTAAAAAAAAAAGTTATTTGTATCAACTTGACACAACATGGTAAATTAATGTAGATATGTATTCTCTCTCCCACTTTACATATGAGAAAATTAAATGTCTAAAAAGTTACGGGGCTGGCCCGTGTTTTCATAGCTACAAAATGGCAGAGCTCAGATTAGCACACAGGTTCCCTCACACTCTTTTCCTTTTTAATCTTTATTTTATTATTTTTATTCATTATTATTATTTTTTAAAGATTTTATTTATTTATCCATGAGAGACACAGAGAGAGAGAGGCAGACACAGGCAGAGGCAGAAGCAGGCTCCATGCAGGGAGCCCGATGTGGGACTCGATCCCAGACTCCAGGATCACGCCCTGGACCAAAGGCAGATGGTCAGCCACTGAGCTACCCAGGTGTCCCTATTTTTTTTTTTTTAAGATTTTATGTATTAATTTTCTAAATTTACGTATGAGAGAGAGAGAGGCAGAGGGAAGCAGCAGAGGAAGAAGGACAAGCAGACTCCGACAAGCAGCTGGAAGCCTGATGCAGGGCTCAATCTCACAACCCTGAGATCATGACCTGAGCCAAAACCAAGAAACCAAAAGAGTCTGACCCTTAACTGACTGAGCCACCCAGGGCTTTTTAATAAGTCACACTGTTTCTCAGAAAAGCCATGACTTAATGGGGGCAAGACTATGTAATAAATGTCATTCTTTTAAAGGTCAGGTCCATTTATCTGTGAATCATTCCTAATAGTATTACAGTGTATCTATATATTTGGCATTATATTTTAACGCCAAGTTTATAACCAAACGTAATAACAGATAAGAAATTAAATCAAACAGCTCTTACTTCCTCGAAAACTGAGCACATGGGCGTCTCTTACTCAGCTGTTACCGGGAATGCTGATAAGGAAATGCTTCAATTTGGGCCCCGGTCAGCTTTCTCTGCTATGATGATGGGAACTATATTTTTAGGGCCGTCAAATTCTACAACATGCTCCCTGTGGTGTGCAGCGTGATGCTCAAACCAGATGTCCCTTAGGAATGAAGGTCCTGTTACCCAGCTGCTGGGACCTGTGCCAGGTGAAGGCCCTCAGCTACCGGCCTTCTGCAGAGGGCCCACACATGGCCCAGCCCGGGGCACGCCCTCCACTAGGGCAGGGGCAGTGGCAGCTGGCATCCACTGAGGACCTGGGCAGCTCCAGGGAGCCCCGGGGCCCCAACCCCCCATTCTGGGGCAACACAGAAAGGCTAATCCTGCCCAAAGCTTCCTGGGGAACAGCTCAGGCTACAGTGCAACTCAGCTTCTCCCTCTGCCCAATCCTGTTTCTTTCCCCTTCCCTGCCCTTCCCGAGGCATGGATCCCAAGAACACTCCCTAATAAACGTCTTGGTACAATAATTGACCTCTGAGAGCCAGCTTCCTTAGGACCCAACCTGTGACACGACCCAAATAAAGAGGAGCTTCTAATTAAACTAACAACTAGTGTCTGAAATATAAGGCCACCAAAAAAGAAATCACAGCATATGCATTTGGGGATTGTTTCTGCATCACTTCTGACTTTAGCTCAAGTTCTTTTGACTTCCCAATGTTCAAATCTAGAACATTCAAGGAGTGGGGCACCCAGGTGGCTCAGTCAGTAGAGCTCACGATTCTTGATCTCAGGTTGCAAGTTCCAGCCCCACATTGGGTGTAGAGATTACTTAGAAAAAATATAGGGGTGCCTGGGTGGCTCAGTGATTGAGCATCTGCTTTTGGCTCAGGTTGTGATCTCGTGGTCCTGGGATGGAGTCCCACACCAGGTTCCCTGCAGGGAGCCTGCTTCTCCCTCTGTGTCTCTGCCTCTGTGTATGTGTGTGCCTCTCACGAATAAATGAATAAAGAAAAGAAAAAAAAGAAAAGAAAAGAAAAGAAAAGAAAAGAAAAGAAAAGAAAAGAAAAGAAAAGAGGAAGGGAGGAAGAAAGAAAGAAGAAAGAAAGAAAGAAAGAAAGAAAGAAAGAAAGAAAGAAAGAAAGAAAGAAAGAAAAAGAAAGAAAAAGAAAGAAAGAAGAAAGAAAAAAGAAAAAAGAAAGAAGTGTATATATATATATATATATTTTTTTTTTTTTAACTTAAAATTAAATCCTTAGGGAGTGCCTGGGTGGCTTAGTTGGTTAAGTCTTTGACTGGATTTGGGCTCAGGTCATGATCTCAGGGTCCTAGGATCCAGCCCAGAGTTGGGCTCCAAGCTCAGCGGGGAATCTGCTGGAGGCTCTCTCTCCCTCTCCCCCTGTCCCTCCCCCTACTACACTGTCTGTCTGTCTTTCTCTCCCCCTCTTAAATAAATAAATAAATCCTTAAAAATCAAATCCTAAAAAAAGAGAAGAATTCAAAAAATAAAACTAAATACAACACCCCAGAAATCACATCACATAGAAACACAAGCGTGCTGGGTGACAACCATCCTCCCCAGCTCCCTAATAGTCCTGATCTCCGTTGCCCAATTCAGGCTTGTCCTGTTTAAAACACAGGGCTGCCCCCCAGTGCCGTCCGGCCTCCCTTGGCCTCCGTCGGAGGCAGGATGGCAGCTGACTGCCAATACTCAAGGTCTACTGGGCCTGCGAGTCCCTGCGTGCATCAAGCCCAGCCTCACCAGCACGCCCTCCTTGCATCTCGCCCTCTTTGCACCTCGGCCATCGTGGCCCCCGTTCCCCCTGCCACCCCAAACAAGCATCTGGAACCAGGGTCCCTGACCCGGGCAAGCGACCTGAGTCACTTTGAGCCTCAGTTCACCCATCTGTAAAACGGGGATAATAACCGTTTCTACATCAAAGGCCTGTGGTTGAGAGTTAAACGAGCTAATACAAACATAATGCCTACAACAGGAAGCACCAAATAACTATTATGTCTTCTTAATCTTACGGGATCATCATCTGCCCATGTCCCTCTGTACACTTATTTTTCTGACTTCAGTTTTCTTCAATAAGACATATAAATAAATATAAACTCTGCTTGAAAAACATGCTTATATCCCAGCTCACCAAACCATCTCAACCTTCTGCCTTGGAAAGGCTAACTCTTTTCTAGAACTTTCATAGACAGACCAGCAGGACGGAGGGCTTTCCCTCACTGCACCCTGTCTCCAGCAGGACATCCACAGCCTCTCTGCAGTGCACACTGCTCACTGTACACACACACGGAGGTCCCACAAATGCACGTCGTAAACCACAACAGAAGGAAAATTCATGTTTTTCACCGTGATGCTTGATTCACTCCAAGTTCATAATGAGAAAAGCCACAAAGTCAAAGGCATCAATAGATTTTTGGCCTTTCGTGTACAGAAAGCCTGCACTCAACCTTGCACTCCTCTCTAGCAGGACGCCTCCCCTCCTTCCTCTGCAAACTTTCTTTTTTTTTTAATGTAGGCTCCTTGCCCAGCGTGGAGAACAATGCCAGGCTTGAACCCATGACCCTGAGATCAGGACCTGAGCGGAGATCAAGAGTCAGACGCTTAACCCACTGAGCTCTGCAAACTTCTTAAAGTAGTAGTCGGTCAACACACAGTGTTTTCAGCCCAACACATTCATTCACAGCTCAACCTACTACAGTAGGTCTCTGGCTCTCACCTTAGAATTAAAATTGCTTTTACTAAGATCGCCAGGCATTGCATCCCTCAATTCTAAAATACCCCGATTATATGATATACATCAATTAAATAATAACTTCTTGGGGGGACAGGATATTAAATGTATACCTAGGCTGAAAGTCACATCCCAATTTTCAAAACATCGAAGTAGTCTTCGAGTTAAGGTTATACCCACAATTTGCTTTTTCAGTTCCCTTCAGTGGCCCCGTTAAGGTGTCAGTGGCCCCGCAGACCACTCCCTTCCTCCGAAGTTACTCTGGGGGCACCTGGGTGACTCAGTTTGGTTGAGCACCTGGCACCTGACTCTTGACCTAGGCTCAGGTCATGATCTTAGCTTTGTGAGATAGAGCCCCATATTGGGGGTCCACGCTCAGCGCAAAGTCTGCTTGAGATTCTCTCTCACCCTCTCCCCTTGCCCCTCCCCCTGCTTGCTCTTTTTCTCTCTCAAAATTAAAAAAACAAATAAATAAAATAATATCTTAAAAAAAAAAAAGTCACTCTGTCCCTAGGTTTCTGTGAGCCACCCTTTTGGTAGTCCCCACCTCCTCTGAGTTTTCTCATTCTCCTCCTTGAAACTTGCTTCCTCTTTGATCGCTAGCATTCCATCTCGGGCCTTTTTTCCTCTCCACATACTCTCCAGGAAATCTCAAACAAAAGCCTGAATTTTATCTGCACCCACCTAGGGCCGGCTCCAGTCCCTGCCTCCCACCAGAGCTACAGACGCCCATGGCTGAGCCTCCTCGCACCCTCTCCACCAGGTCTCTCCACACCACCTCCTGCATCTGCCACCACCTGTCCTCCTGCTCCCCTGTCCAGATCAGTGCTATCACCATGGACTCGCTCACAACCAGCTCCCTCACTCTTGTAAATCAAACAGCAAGCATGACATCATCACCTCCCAAATCTTCCTCCAAGTTGGGCTACCACTTATTAGTGCCATCATATCTGAAGAATCGCAACTGTCGTTCAATTACACTTGCTTTCTCTGCCTTGTTTAATCTTGATCCATTCAAATCCATCCTCCATCCCACTGTTGGAGGAAGAGCTCGTATTTTTTGAGCACTTACTATGTGCCAGACACTGCTGCAAGCATATTATAGGGACTGTCATCTATCCCTACAACAACCTTAGGAGTTGGGTGATACTGTTATTATTATCTTTATTTTGTAAAGATTGATTGATTGATTGATTTGAGAGAGAGAGAGAGAGATGCTTGTGTGATGGAGGCAGGGGCCAAGGGAAAGAATCTCAAGTAGACTCCCTGCTGAGTGTGGAGCCTGACCCGGGGCTCCATCCCAAGACCCTGAGATCATGCCCTGAACTGAAACCAAAAGTCAGCCACTTAACTGACTGAGCCAACCAGGCACCCCTATCATCTCTATGTTCTACACAGGGAAACTGAGGCCCAGAGCAGCTAAGTTGTGGTACAGAATCAAATCAAGGCAGCCTGCTTCCAGAGGCTGTGCTATGCTAATCGCACAGCCTTCCTAAAAACGCAAATCTAACACTTGCTTCAAGCTTTCAGTGATTTCACGTTGCCTCTCAGATAAAATCCAAATTCTTCATCGAGCAAGAGGTCCAGCACTGCCTGACCCCTGTGATTAGTGGCCTCATCAGCCTCTCTACCCTTGCAGCTTCTCCTCTAGCAGTATAGATTACTTAAATCTCCAGCAAAAGCAGTTTCACAACTTCTGCTTTGCTCCTGCTATTCCAGCTTTGTGAAGCACCCTTTCCCCTCTTTCTTAACTGGTCAGCAGCAATGCATCCACATAATTTTCCAGGAAATGGCCTACCCACCCCCAATCCTATCAGAGCCAGCTTCAGACCTCTTTCCTAGGCTTTAACTAAACCCCATCAAAACAGAGGCGATGCACTTCCCACGGTACAATGACATCATCTGTGCGCGTGTAGGTCTCCCCAACCAGACAGTAAACCCCCAGGGAGCAGGGACCATGTGTTATTTATTATTCTGAGTACTCAGTACTGAGCATAATGCCTGGTACAAGCTGACATTGAACAACATGGAGACTTAACAAACTAAGTCATCAGGCCATTCACTACGTTATCCAGTTCTTAAGGTTTATCTGCAAAGATAAGCCAATTTTTAAAACTGGCAGATGAGGCACGGCCTAATGAAGGAAAAACAAACTTGATCCACAGTTCAATCTTTTAAAAGTTTTAATAAACTGTTCTGCTTTCAGGGGGGGAAAGATGACTATTCCACTAATCTTTTTCTTTCCTATTTTTTTTTTTTTTTACAGATTTATTTATTTATTCACGAGAGACACAGACAGAGAGGCAGAGACACAGGCCAAGGGAGAAGCAGGCTCCTCGCAGGGAGCCCAAGGTGAGACTCGATCCCAGATCCTGGGATCACACCCTGAGCCAAAGGCAGACATCCAACCGACTGAGCCACCCAGGTGCCCCTCCATTAATCTTTTTCTTAAACTTAGCTTCAGAGCTTAAAAAATTAAGTGGTTTTTTAAAAAGAAATTTTTTAAGATTTTTATTTATTCATGAGAGACACACAAAGAGAGAGGCAGAGACACAGGCAGAGAAGCAGGCTCCATGCTGGGAGCCCAATGCAGGACTCGACCTGGGACTCCAGGATCACGCCCTGGGCCAAAGGTAGACGCCCAACCACTGAGCCACCCCAGGAGTCCCTAAAAATATATTTTTTTTAATTTTTATTTATTTATGATAGTCACACAGAGAGAGAGAGAGAGAGAGAGAGGCAGAGACACAGGCAGAGGGAGAAGCAGGCTCCATGCACCGGGAGCCCGACGTGGGATTCGATCCCGGGTCTCCAGGATCACGCCCTGGGCCAAAGACAGGCGCTAAACCGCTGTGCCACCCAGGGATCCCCCTAAAAATATTTTTTAAAGTAATATCTATACCCAACAGGGGGCTCAAATTCACAACCCCGAAATCAAGAGTCACACATTCCATGGACTGGGCCAGTCAGGTGCTCTTCAAAATCAAAATTAAGTGTTTTTAAGTTTGCTTCATAGTTTTGAAACAAAGTCAAAGTTCTCTGCACAAAGGCAATTTCCAACTGCCATTTTGCAACAGGGACTGACTTCTGCCCCTGGGTTGCAGTGTGCCTACAGGTGACTGCATGCACAAAGGTAGAGGCTGCTTTCCTGCATCCACGGAAGCGTGCAGAAACAAAAGTGGGAGTGCCAGGGTTTTTGATGCAAGGTCTAAAGCAGCAACAGAGGCGTGCCTAGGTGGCTCAGTTAAGCATCCAACTCGTGATTTCGGCTCAGGTCATGATCTCATTCATGGGTCACGAGATCAAACTCTGAGGCAAGCACTGCCCTCAGTGGAGTCTGCTTGAGACTCTGCCTCTGCCCTTTACCCCTGCTCATGCTCTTTCTCTCTCTCAAATGAAATCTTTTAAAAAATAAATTTAGGGCAGCCCAGGTGGCGCAGCGGTTTAGCACCGCCTTCAGCCCAGGGCGTGATCCTGGAGACCCAAGATCGAGTCCCACATCAAGCTCTCTGCAGGGGGCCTGCTTCTCCCTCTGCCTGTGTCTCTGCCTCTCTCTGTCTGTGTCTCTCATGAATAAATAAACAAAATCTTTTTTAAATAAATAAATTTAATTTTTTTTAACTAAAAAGAAAGTAAATTACTGTTGTTCAAGCCCCAGTCTGTGACATTCTGTGATTCATCCAGGCAGATGAACACACAGGTCTAAGCTGGGTGTCAGCATCGGGCATGTTGGCTGAATTCCCAGTGACTACAGCCTTGACTTCAGTAATTATGATGACATTTCCACCCAGTGAAAGAATCAACATTCTGCACAGCAAAGGAAACCATCATCAAAATGAAAAGGCAACCTACTAAAGGGGACTAAATACTCGCAAATCACCTACCTAATAAAGATTAATATCCCCAAAATTGAGAACATGTAAAGAACTCACTATTCAATAGCAAAAACCCCCACACGATCCACTAAGAAATGGGCAGAGATCTGAATAGACATTTTTTCCCAAGAGGACATACAGTCAGCAGGCACCCGAAAAGATGCTCAACATCACTCGTCATCAGAGAAATGCAAATCAAAACCACAATAAAATGTCACTTCATGTTATTATCAAAAAGACAAGAAGTAACAAGTATTGGTAAGGATGTAGAGGAAAGGGAATCCGTGTGCACTGCTGGGAGGAATGCAAAGAGGGGGATGCCGGGGTGGCTCAGCGGTTGAGCGTCTGCCTTTGGCTCAGGGCATGACCCCAGGGTCGTGGGATCGAGTCCCACATCGGGCTCTCCTCATGGAGCCTGCTTCTCCCTCTGCCTGTGTGTCTCTGCCTCTGTGTGTCTCTCATGAGTAAATAAATAACATCTTAAAAAAAGGGGAAAAAAATAAAAAGAAAAAAATTCTGTGACTATGTATGGGGATGGATGTTAACAAGACTTACTGTGGTGATTATTTTGCAATATACAGAAGTACCAAATCATTATGTTGTGTACCTGAAACTAATATAATACTATCTCAATAAAAAAAAAAAAAAAAAAAAGATAGGGGCGTCTGAGCCAGTCAGTTGAGTGGCCAACTCTTGGCTTCAGCTCAGGTCACAATCCTGGGGTCCTGGGAACAAGACCCATGCTCTCCCCACACTCAGCAGGGGATCTGCCTGAGGATTCTTGACCTCTGCCTTTCCCCTTGCTCACCAATAGGTGAGCATGCTTTCTCCCCCCCACCCCTAAAATAAAGAAATAAATCTTTAAAAAATAGAATAAATTAAAAACTAAATAATTAAAAGGAAAGAATCAACAGAACTGCTGAACATCTTCGGAAGACCTGTCCTATACTTTTAACTACATTTGTCCTTTGAACGACGCAAGTTGAACTTCATGGGTCCACTTACACACAGATTTTTGTTTTTTTAAATACAGTACAGCACAGTAAATGTATTTTCTCTTATGATTTTAAGATTTTTTTTCTCTAGCTTAATTTACTCTAAGAATATAACACAACACACATAACAACAAAATAGGTGTTAGTCAACTATTCCCAAGTAAAGTTTCCAGTCAACAGTTGGATATTAGTAGTTTTAAGTTTTTTTCAGAGTCAAAAACTTATACACAGATTTTCAACTGCATGGGGTTGGTGCCCTTAACCCCCTGCATTATTCAAGAGTCAACTATAATCATATCTTTTTTTTTTTTAAGATTTTATTTATTTGTTCATGAGAGACACAGGGAGAGGGCAGAGACACAGGCAGAGGGAGCAGCAGGCTCCCTGTGGGGAGCCCGATGGGGGCCTCGATCCCAGGACCCCGGGATCTCGATCTAAGCCAAAGGCAGACACTCAACAACTGAGCCACCCAGGCATCCCAACTATATCATAACTGAATTCTAGACACATGTTCTTGAGCATGATCAAGTGAATAAAATAGGAGCATAAATAAAATAATAGCCATTAACATTTCCTGAATACTTACTCGTCATGTCAGGACTCTCTGAGCCCTTTACAGAATTAATTTATTTGATCCTCACAATAATGCTATGAAATAAATATTATTGTTCCTCCCATCTTATATATGAGTTCATTGGGACATATAATGTAATTTTCTCAAGTCACGAAGGTAAAAGGTGGTAGAGCTAGGGTTCTAACCCAGGCAATCTGGCTCTGGTACATCATACAATTATGTAAAAAAATACATATGGACATCCCAAAGGTCAAGGTAGATCGACTCGTACTAGCACAGAAAACATATCCAAATTGTAAAAATAGGGCAGCCCCGGTGGCTCAGTGGTTTAGCACTGCCTTCAGCCCAGGGCGTGATCCTGGAGACCCGGGATCAAGTCCCACGTCAGGCTCCTGCATGGAGCCTGCTTCTCCCTCTGCCTGTGTCTCTGCCTCTCTCTCTCTCTCTCTGTATCTCTCATGAATAAATAAATAAAATCTTTTTTAAAAAACTATAAAAATATGTAGACTATG
Source organism: Vulpes lagopus (assembly GCF_018345385.1). NCBI lineage: Eukaryota > Metazoa > Chordata > Mammalia > Carnivora > Canidae > Vulpes > Vulpes lagopus. The sequence goes on from NC_054834.1 coordinate 27,798,167, forward strand.
ATCCTATTTTTATAAATAATAAAAATAATCTGACTATATGCATAACAAAATCTCTAAGAATAGACCCAAGCACATGACTGAGTATTATCTGAGACCACAGGCAGCTTTTCTTCTCCATGTTCTATATAAGTGTTTTAATTCAGAGAAAAAGGAGGGGGGAAGGGAAATGAAAATGGGGATAAAGAAAATCAGATCACAAGAAGGAGGGAAGAATAAAACAAAGCCAGAAAGGAGAAGCAAAAACACTGATTGGGTGGCTCAGTCGGTTAAGCACCTGACTCCTGATTTTGGCTCAGGTCATGATCTCAGGGTCATGAGATGGAGCCCCACACCTGGCTCCGGGCTCAGCACAGTGTGCCACAGATGCTCCCTCCCTCTCCCTCTGCCTCTCCCCCCATGTGTGCTCTAAGTAAATAAACAATCTTAAAAAAAAAAAAACACGCACAGAAGAAAGAAAATATGAGGTTACTCTACCATCAAGATGCTGAAGAGTAGGAGTCTGATAAATCTCAAGCACAGAAAAAGGGCAGGAGGAAAACACAGCACAGGTGACCTGGAGATAACCAGGACTGACAGTAGTAGGAAGGAGGAGTGGCACAAGGGGGTGGGAGTAGAAACAAGAGAAGGTGAGCTGGGTAAAGAGATGCGGAGGTGGTGATTTAGCCATTTAGTTATTAATCGATCCCTACAAGCTTTCATCCACTTCAGAACAGAGCTGATGGTGTAGAAATCTGTAAGACTATGTAATTCTTGAAACTCTATACATCTGAATAATAAAACTGTGGCAAACTGGACCTTCCAAAATAGACATATAGATCTATATGTTTATTTCATCCCACATACTTTTCTTACACTGTGACTGAAGGATTGTCTAGGCCTCCCCTTGAATCTGGGTCTTGCGACTCCTTCGACAGATGGCCAGTCATGGCAGAAATGACACAGCAAGCCCTCACATCCAGCTTGGTGCCCATGCCGTCTCCTTAGATTCTAATCACAAAAACACCGTGAGACAAGTACTACTGTTATCATCCCATTTCATAGATGGGAACACTGAACTTAGAATAGTTACCTGAAATCACACAGCCAACAAGGTGGGAAGGGCATCTTTTTTTTTTTTTTTTAATTTTTAGATTTTTAGATTTTATTTATTCATGAGAGACAGAGAGAAGCAGAGACACAGGCAGAGGGAGAAGCAGGCTCCATGCAGGGAACCCAATGCGGAACTGGATCCTGGGACCCTGGGAGATGACCTGAGCCAAAGGCAGACGCTGCCCCCCACTTTGGTTTTTTGGGTTTTTTTTTTTTAAGTAATCTCTACACCCAGTGTGGGGCTCAAACTCATGACCTGGAGATCAAGAGTCTCACCCACTGAGCCAGCCAGGTGCCCCATGCTGGGAAGGGAACCAATCTTAACCCAAGTCTGCCTGATTCTGAGGCTCCAAAATGATGATGCTGCAGAGCAGAGCATCTCCATCAGACAAGCAGCGAAAGCCCACTCAACCTTCAAGATCCTGTTCAAATGCCCCTTGATCCATTATGACCTTCCCCAGGCAAAATTAATCTCTCTCCAACTTCTAGGAATGTGGTCTAAGAAAATAATTAAAGGTTAAACTTAAAGATGAATGAATGTACAGGGACAATTTCATATTATTCAGCATAGCAAAGCAAAAGAAAACCTAAAAGCCCAACAAAAGGTAAACATTTCATTATAATCTAGCCATGCAGTAGAATACTATTGAAGGGACTTTGTTTTTGTTTTTGTTTTTCTTTTTGTGGACTTTGTTCAAAGCACATTTCACGGGTGGCTCAGTGACTCAGCGTCTGTGTTCAGCCCAGGGTGTGATCCTGGGGTGCTGGGATCGAGTCCCACATTGGGCTCCCTGCACAGAGCCTGCTTCTCCCTCTGCCTGTGTCTCTGTGTCTCTCGTGAATCAATAAATAAAAGTTTTATAAATAAATCAATAAATAAAGCACATTTCAGTTAAAAAACATTCACATAATACATATAAAGTATATACACATATAGATGACATTATTCATACAGGAAAAGACTGGAATTAAACACCAGGACTGTTTATCTCGATAATAGGATTACATGTGATTTTTATTTTCTCTGTATTCCTTTGCTTTCCCATTTTTCTACACTGAGCACACATGGTTTCTCAATAAAAATTTATCTTTTAAAATAACGCATCTCTTTCCTTCTATGCTCCCAAAACATTTTGTACTTTGATGGCAGCGCCTGGCACATGTTGCTCTGTTTTCTGCTTAGTCAGCATACATCCATGGTTCCCTGAGGAGAGAATCCAAGTTATTAGTATATCCTAGCACTGTGCTTTTTTTAAAAAAATAAAGATTTGGTCAGCCTAGGTGGCTCAGCCGTTTAGCGCTGCCTTCAGCCCAGGGAGAGATCCTGGAGACCCGGGATCGAGTCCCACATCAGGCTCCCTGCAGGGGAGCCTGTGTCTCTGCCCCCCTCTCTCTCTCTCTCTGTCTCTCATGAATAAATAAATAAATACTTTTAAAAATAATAAAATAAAAGTAAAAATAAAATAAAAAATAAAGATTTTACTTATTTGAGAGAGAAGAGAGAGAGAGCAGATCAAGAGAAAGAGTACATGGGGTGGAGGAAGGAGGCAGAGGGAAGAGGGAGTAGCAGACTCCCTGCTGAGCAGGGCACCCTCCACAGGGCTCGATCCCAGGACCAAGATCAAGACCTGAGCTGCAGGCAGACACTTCACCCGCTGAGCCCTCCAGGCGCCCCCCCCCCCCAGCGCTGTGCTTTGCCCAGAAAAGTGCTTCATGACCCCCCACCAGAGCTCGCTGTGATGAAGTGGGGGGGAGGGGCATCCAGACTTAACAGAACCGACGAGCCACCGCCCGGTACACACAGACCAAACCCACCACAGAAGAGCTACTTCCTTTTACTGCTTTATTAAGAGACCTTTGTTTCCTCTATACATCCTGTTAATTATTAGAATGTTCCTTAAGTTGCTTTTGTACCATGAGTTTGTTTGATTTCCATTTTTTAAAAAGGGGGGGAGGTGGGGAGGAAAAGGAGGGAAACCAGCCAGACAGACAGACTCTGGTTTTCTCTAAGAATTCATCTAAACTTCCCCTCTAGGCATCTGAGCATCAAAGGACTCTCCAGCCGCAAGGGAGCTAGAGCTGCAGAATGAGGAGGGTGAGCTAGGGCCTCAGTTTACCTAATGTGGACTAATTGCTTCCAATATCCCTGACTACTTACTTACTTATTTGAGACACACAGAGAGAGGCAGAGACACAAGCAGCGGGAAAAGCAGGCTCCATGCAGGGAGCCCAAGGCGGGACTCGATCCCAGGACCCTGGGGTCATGCCCTGAGCAGAAGGCAGACGCCCCGCCCCTCAGGGCTTCTTGATAGCAGGTATTATTCACTGCTTTATCCCTAATCTCTAGCACAGGGCTCGGAACTCTGTAGACACCAGCGTTTCCTGGATTATCATGCCGAGGCCGCACCCAGAGAAGCTGGGCCCAGGGCTTCCACCCCAGTTTGCCCCTTCCTCCCCACCAGTCACCCTCCTCCGGGAGGTGAGGGTGGGACAGATAAGGACTAGGAATGCGTGGGCAGGAGGAAGGCTCGGAGGCGAACAGGCGGGGCTGAGGCTCAACAGGCCTATGGGCTGCGCCTGGAGCGACGTCAGCTGGCTCGTCAGGTGGGATGGGGGGGGGCAGGCCAGCTCTCCCTCCGCGGCTCCCTCCTGCCCTCTCTCCGCAGAATTTCCAGTTCGACCTGCCGGCCCCTCCCCTCCGCACCCATCTCCCCAGTCCCGGGAAAGCCCCAGCCAGCGCGCCCTCCTGGGCCTGGCCTCTGGGGCCTGGCATCAGGCTGGCATCAGGCTTCCGGTCAGCCAGCTGCTTCCTCCTGGCCTCCCCCCAACATTGCGAAACTCCTGCCCCGCCGGACTTTAGACAGAAACCCTGCTTATCGGGGAGTCGCAGGCAGATGAACTCTGGGTTCTCCATGCCTGGAAAGGCCCAGTAGGCATCCACTCACGAGGCTCCCCCCCCCCCCCCCCCCCCCCCCGCGATGCTGCACCCTCTCCCCCAATTACATCTGACTAGTGGTCATCCAGGTGTTTCCTGAACCTCCGAAAAGGAAGCAAGGCTGAGTTTAGAGGGCCCCAAGGTCGCTCCTCGACACCAAAGAGGAGGAAAACAAGCTCCATTATTTCCTACTCGATCACACAAAATGTGTATGGCTTCCACATCCATCCTCGAGCAAAGGGCTCAGCCCCTTTGGTGTCCGCAGAACAGGTGGCCCTTGACGGGTGACTTGTGGGGGGGATCCTAACGACCGGGGGGGGGGGATCCTAAAGACCAGGGCCCCCGGCGGTGAGGGAAACGCACAGGAGCCCGGCGCGGCAGGGGGTCTGCTGGTGCCTCCCCGTAGGTGCAGGAGCTCCACCCCCAAACCCAAATGAGGCCAAACACCCCACACCCCAGGCGAACCGAGACCACAAAGAAACCGGAGAGAGACATCATCGCAAAGTGAAAGTGTCCTGGGCCAGGAGGCGAGGGCACAGCACTGGAGTCCACCTCCCCCTCCGCTCATTTGCTCATTTCCTCCTCCCGCGGCCCCCCCTCAGTCCCTGGGTTTCAGGTTTCAGGTTTCGAGGGAGCAAGTCTTTCCTGGGAGTAATTCACCTGGTGGCTAGGAGGGGAAAGGGGAAGCCACTGGCCTCCGTGCAGCGGGAGGCAAAGCCAGCAAAGCCCAATGGCAAAGGTGGAAGGCTTGCGCCCCAAACACCAGCAGAGAACACGGGCGCCCGCCGACTGACCCAGATGCCGCCTCCTGGAATGCCTCAGTGGGGCCACGCCACCCCAGTGGGATGGGGTGGGGGGTAAGAACCAGGGATCCAACCCAGGTTCCCCCTCCTTCCCTGTGCTTTTACACCAAAAGTCATCCATTCTCACATGGCCTTGCTAAGCAGAAATGCCTCTCCCTGCCTGGAGATTGCTGGAAACTTTTTCTAAGGCAGGCTCCCCCGGGAGAGGGAGACTGTGCTTTTGGTCACTGGTTGTGCTTTTCCCAAGCCCGGTTCCCTCGGTGTTTGGGCTCTAATCCCTGTCCCAGCGGCTCAGGCTTTCCTCTCCACTAGGCTTCCCAGGCTGGGCCTGGGCCTTTGCTGGACTTGATCATACCCCACCCTTTCTTCTTCCTCCCTGATGGCAGAGCCCACGGCGAGAGGCAGCCCCAGTGGGAGAAGAGAGAACACGAGGGCACCCACACATGCCACCCATGCTCCAGACATCCCAGAGCCAGAGGACAGACCACACACCCAAGAAGGAGCCCTTACCTTTTCACCTTTGCCATTTGGGATCTAGCAGGGGAGACCCTCCTTCCTTTGACCAACTCTCCTGGGGCAGCATTCTTTCCTCCTCCCAAAATCCAAAGGGGTTAACAGCTGCCCAGTAACAGTCATCCCTTCGTGTACACATAATGTAGCCATTATCCTGGTCGACCCACAGGCCAAGCCTTAGGACTCCTGCTCCACGGATGGAAAGACTGGGCGCTCACAAATAAGGCAGAGCCAAACTAGAGCCCGGGGAGGTCATCTGGCTCCCATTTCCATCCTCTTTGTACTAACCAAATCACTCCCCCCAGGTCTAGCCCGATGTAAATGTGACATGGTCAGGTCCCCCATGCCCTGGGCACGTCCCATCGCCTCAGGCTGCCTCCGAACCATTTGAATCCCTGAACAGACTAACTAGAGGACATCCCCAAGCTCTGGATGTGGCTATCCCAGCCCCCTCGGCACCAGTATGTGCTTATTGGGGGATGTCACAAGGCAGAAAATGAGGAGAGGAAAAGGGGAAAAGAAAGATGTTGGTTTTAGGAAGCTTGTAAGCCTGACACACATGGCCAGATAGCGTCACTGATGAGAAACTTCTGGGTCCTGAGGGGGAAACACTGGTTCAGCGTGAGGTTGGGTATCAGCAGGAGCAGCACATGGGACCAAAAGACCATGGTGTCATGAGCAGTTCTAAGATTCAGGCAGAAGTAAGAAAGGTGGGGAACGCCTGGGTGCCTCAGCAGTGGAACATCTGCCTTCGGCTCAGGGCGTGAGCCCGGGGTCCTGGGATCAAGTCCCGCATCGGGCTCCCTGCATGGAGCCTGCTTCTCCATCTACCCATGTCTCTGCCCCTCTGTGTGTCTCTCATGAATAAATAGATAAAATCTTAAAAAAAAAAAAAAAAAAACAGTAAGAAAGGTGGAGAACAGGAAAAGAATGGAAGCTGAATCAAAGAGAGTGGAGGCATAGAATGAAGGGGACAAGTATAAGAAGGTAAGAGAGTGGACCCCAGGAGATGGAGGTATTATCCCCCACTGATGTTTGAGAGCACGGTCCCTGTGCCACAGGGCGCTTGATGCTGCATCCAGTAGTGGACAAAGAAGGGGCTCAGGAGACTTTGGTTCCATTCCCAGATCCTTTGGTCAATCTGGAAAAGTCATTTCCCCTCTTTGGACCTGTTTCCGTGTCTGTACAATAGGGAGAGGAATAGACTGGCCTCTGGTCCAGTTCACCCCAAGGGCTTATGTTTTTTGTGATAAGGGACAAAGGAGCTGTCAATCCCTCCATCTAAGGGCAGGGAATGCACCTCCACCCTTCAAAACTGAGCAAAATGAACTGCTGAATAACCCCTGATGCCGACTCTAACTGTTCAGTTCTCTTACCCCTTCCTGAAGCACCGACCTCAAGGGGAAACACAAAGATCCCCACACATCGCACACTGACAACGATCCACAGGAGCACCTGCCGGCACCCGGGAACCCGAGGGACGGCCGTGGGCTGGGGACACAGGGTGCCTAACTAGGTGGCCCAGACCGAACTCGCAGCCCAGCCCAAACCTATCTCTGGACGGCGCAGCCCAGCCAGCGAGCCTCATTGTTCCACAGGAAAGGGAGTTTACAAAGGAAACAAAACCTCTCAGAAGCTGCGGGGGAGGCCAGAGCCCTGGCTCCAGAAGGATCCAGCCAACCAACAGACAGGTCCTGCCCCTGGGAATAGGCGCTCAGTCAACAACATTTTTTAAGGACTTTCGAGGTAGCCACCCCAGAAAGGAACTCGACGTGCTGTGCTCTGAGAAAGGGGAGACTTCGCATTTATTTCCTCTAAGGACTCTGCACCCACTTTCCCCAGAGCAACCACTGCCACTCAAAGACCGAGGGAAGCTACTCAAGAACACCCCCGGCAGCAGATGCCCCCCAACCCCCCCTCCCCGCCCCGCGTCACCTCCACTCGGTTTCCCCGAGCCCCTTCGGGAGCAGGGCACCAGGGGCCAAGGGAGGGAGCGAGGGGCGCGGGGGCGTGTTGGAGGGCAGGAGGGCCCTTCCCGGGGGCATGAGGAGGGGCCCCCCCGGGGGGGGTGCAGGGCGCTCCCAGGCGGGGAGGCTGGGGGAGGGGACCCGCGGAGGAGGGGGGCTGGGGGAGGAGGGAGGCTGGGGGAGGGGAGCCGCGGAGAGGGCTAGGGGAGGGGGGCTAGGGGAAGGGGGACAGAGGGGAGCTGGGGGAGGGGACCCGCGGAGGAGAGGGAGACTGGGGGAGGGGAGGCTAGGGAAAGGGGGGCTGGGAGGGGGGGCCCGGGAGAGGGGGCCCGCGGAGGAGGGCCAGGGCTGGAAGGGGGACTAGGAAGGCGAGGCTGGCAGCCTCCCGACTCCTCCCCTCCCGCGGGCGAGGGGCGCGGGGGGCGCCTCCCCCCGGCCTGGGACCCGCCGCGCCGGTTCCTCCCGAAACCCGGGGAGCTTACACAGGATGACCGATGCGAGGAGAGGGAGCTGACTCGTCCCGCGCGTCGCCTCGGTGCCCATGTCGCCCAGGATCCCGACCCGACGCGGCCGCTGGAGCCCGGGGACAGACGCCGCCTGCCCCGCCGCCGCCCGCCGACTGCGCCGGGGCCGCCAGGTTGGGCCCCGCCCGGCCCCGCCCCCCGCGGCGATTGGCCGGCGCCCCGGGCCGCGCGTCCCGATTGGCGGAGCGAGCCGCCGCTCCGCGGGGTGACTCACCGTCGCCAGGTGCAGCCGCGCCCCCTGCCGCCCGCCCCGCGGCCCCGGCGCCCGGCCGACACCAGCCGCCTCCGATTGGCCGGGGCCCCGCGGCGTCGGCGGAGCAGGCTCACCTGCGGCAGGTGAGGGCGCCCTGATTGGGCGGCGAGCCTGAAGCAGGGGCCCGCGGGCTGGCTGCGCCCTGAGCTCCCCCCGGAGGCCGAGGGGACCACCTGCAAGGAGGCGGGGGCGGCGCCGCGAGACCGCCCCGGGCGTGGAGGGCTACCTGGCCGCGGCCGCGTGGGCCCCGCCCCCGCCCGCAGCGCGGAGCCTGGGGAGGGGGCGCCGCAGGGGGGACGGGGCGAGGGGACGGAGCCCTCTACCCCGGATTGGGCGACGCAGGAGTCCATCCTCCCAAGAACTTTCAGCGCCACCCCGCGTGTGCACGGACGCACCCAGGTGGTAGACGCCGACCTCCGGACGGATGCCCTGTGACATCCCCCGGCGGGGCTGGTCTGCCTCTCGCTCCGCACCTTCGATCCGCCGCGGAGCCCTGCCTTCCAGAATGGTCTCTCCTCTCGGGGGACTAACGGTTGCGTGTCAAGCCCCTCCGGCCACAGACTGTTACTCCTCGAGCTTCCTGTTAGTGCGTATAGGATCGTATCCTTTTTCATCGAAACGCACCGCTCCTTTATGCAAAACGGTAGTGTTCCTGGACCTCGGGGTTCTCGCACTTTCGCTCTCAGTCCTGGGTCCACATCTGGGGGCGCCTAAGGCTCGCTTCTGGTTCCGCTCCACTTAGCGGGCCGCCTGGGCCGCCTGGGCCGCCTGGCGGTTGGGGACCTGCCTGCCGCTCAGGTCGTGGTCCTGGGGTGGGAGATGAGTCCTGCGTGGGGCTACCTGCTGTGCACGCTCCCTCGAATAATTACATAAATCTTTTAATTAATTAATTAATTAATTGAGCAATGGTTATCAAGCACCTGGTGGTGCTGCTGGGGAATACAGATGAATGGAAACCATAGTCTCTGACCTCAGAAGGCTTCCAATCCACTTCCAAGACTAATCCAGGAAACAAGACAATAGGTAACCGAAAGAAACTTCGTGTTACTAAATGGAAACAAGTACTTGAGTACCTGCCATGTGCAAAGTTCTGTTCTTTACCCTCAAGGGAATGTAACACCTTGAAGAGAAAGGCAGATACCAGGGGAAGGAAGAGCCAGGAGAAGGAACAAATCACTGGGGACTGTGTCAGAGAAAACTTCAAGATGGGGGAGCTTGGGCAAGAGGTAAAAGGAGCTCCAACACTGACCAGAAGTCTTTTAGGTGAAAGGGTTATCTTAGAGATTATTTAGATCATCCTCTTGCCCTACAGCCTCCTGCCCTACATGTGTGTGCCGGAGGTCCACACAACCACAGAGAGATGAGACAGCCTCTGTTGAAACTCTTTTCTTTTTCTTTTTCTTTTTTTTTTTTTTTAAGATTTTATTTATTCATGAGAGACACAGAGAGAGAGGCAGAGACCCAGGCAGAGGGAGAAGCAAGCTCCATGCAGGGAGCCCGATGTGGGACTTGATCCTGGGACTCCAGGATCACGCCCTGGGCCAAAGGCAGGTGCCAAACCGCTGAGCCACCCAGGGATCCCCCCATTCTGCTTTTTGTACAACTCTTTAACTGTTAAAATATCCTTTCTGGAATCTGCTTCTTGGTTACCTCCAGCCTCTGCTCTCCGGAGTTACACAAAATAATCTCATTATCCTTTGCCAATGACAGCCCTATCTTTAAATATTTTAAGATTCTTATTATGAGCCTTCTAAGTCTTTCCTTCTCCAAGCTAAACATCTTTAAATCCTTCAAAGAGTCTTCATCTGGTATGGTTTCACAAGCTTCCCACACCCCCTTCACAACCCACCCTCTGCCCGGAGATAATCTCTTGTTTTTTACTGAGCCAAGATCTGAACCAGGCACTGGAGAAATCATCTCTCCATGAGATGGAGAGATCTCAATTCAAATCCTGTCCCCCTAGTTTCTAGTTTCTAGCTAGTCCTTGGCCAGCTCACATCTCTCTGAAAACTTCTGCATCCAGAAGGTAGTTATGATGACAGTAATACCTTCCAGCAAAACAAGGACTAAATAATATAACACACATCATATGCTTAGCACAGCACCTGGTCCATGTTAAGCACTGCCATGATGGCTGTTTCCATCACTTGCATTTACAGCACAAGAACTCATTCACAGATACAACAGCCATATCACACTGCTGAGTTAGTTATAGTCACCTTGTGGCAAACTAAAACCCACAAGCCTTGGGCACCTGGGTGGCTCACTGGTTGGGCATCTGCCTTCGGCTCAGGTCCTGATCCCTGGAGTCCTGGGATCAAGTCCTACATCAGGCTCCCCATACAGAGCCTGCTTCTCCCTCTGTCTCTCTCTGTGTATCACTCATGAATAAATAAATAAAATCTTTATTAAAAAAACCCACAAGCCTTTATTTTCACTCATACTACTAAGTCAAGTCTCTCACATCCTGTATTTGTACAGTTGTTTCTTAACTAAAGTGCATTTGCTTTTAACCGTATTTAATTTCATCCTTTTTGCTTTGAAAGTAAAATATTAACATAGAAAAGTGAACATCAAAATAATGTCAATGGTTAATATTAAATGAAAAAAGTAAATACAAATAGTATGCATCCTAGTTATTTCTGTACAAAATATTTGTGTATACAAGTATAAAACATGAAAGTAATTTTGGAGCATGCAAATGATTTGATATTCTCCAGGTTCCTTTTCCCATAAAGCTGCTTGCATAAGTGATAAGTTTATAAATCCCATTGTCATTGATATTTATTTCTTGTAGTCTTTGTGTGTGTGTGTGTGTGTGTGTGTGTGTGTGTAACCCAAGTGGGACACAAATCTTAGAGTCTTTTTTTTTTAAGGTTTTGTTTATTTATCATGAAAGACACAGAGAGAGAGAGAGAGAGAGAGAGGCAGAGACACAGGCAGAGGGAGAAGCAGGCTCCATGCAGGGAGCCCAATGTGGGACTCGATCCCGGGACTCCAGGATCACACCCTGGGCTGAAGGCAGGCCACCCAGGGATCCCTTAGAGTCTTTTTTCAAAGATTTTATTTAAAAAAAAAAAAAAAGAGTATTTATTTAAGAGAAAGAGCACCAGTGGTGGGGAGGGCAGAGGACCTAGGGTCACCTATATCTGTTGACTAATTCTCATGTGTCATTCATGGATTTTTTTTTCTTTTTTCTTTTTTTTTTTTTTTTCCATTCATGGATTATCTTGAAAGAAGTTTCAGGACAGTCCCCGTGGCGCAGTGGTTTAGCGCTGCCTGCAGCCCGGGGTGTGATCCCAGGGTCCTGGGATGGGGTCCCACATCGGGCTCTCTGCATGGAGCCTGCTTCTCCCTCTACCTGTGTCTCTCGCTCTCTGTAAATAAATAAATCTTAAAAAAAAAAAAAAAAGGAAGTTTCCATGGAGAGTAGTGGGATAGGCAATAAAACCTGCATGGAGTAGGCTGAGAGAATATAAATTAAGGAAATAAAGACAGTGATATAGGGGCACCTGGGTGGCTTGGTCAGTTAAGCACCTGTCTTCAGCTCAGGTCATGATTCTGGGGTCCTGAGATCAAGCCTTGCATTGGGGCTCCCTGCTCAGCAGGGAGTCGGCCTCTCCCCCTCCACTCCTGCTCTCTCGATTTCTCTCTCTCAAATAAATAAATAAAATCTGAAAGGAAGAAAGAAAGTGACTACAGATGGTTCAACCCAGATTTTGCTGGGAGGACAACAGAGAAAAGGAGCAGCAGCCCACAGGGTAGTTAGAGGAAGTCAGAGTAGGTGTTTTGTTTGCATGGAAACACTGTATGCCAGCCAATAGCAATGATCCAGCAAAAAGAAAAAAATAATCACAGAAAAAAAAAGAATCAGGAGAAAGAGGGGACAGTTGCAATACCAAGTTCTTGAGGAGAGAGAAGATGGGACATTCAAGTTGAACATTAAAAGGGGGCAGAGCTAACCATCCCATCCTCTGCAACAAGAGGGAAGTGCATGACACAGCTAGTTCCTCTGTTCATGGGAAGAGGATTGATTTCTGTTCTCAGGGAAATATAAGGCAAAGTCACTAGGAAAGAGTGCAGAGGGAAAAGGAAGTTCAGGAGATCGAAAGAGTGGGGAGAGCCTTCTGCACAGATAGCACTCTCGCAAATATGAGCATTCCTAGAACCTGCTAGACTTTCTGTGACAAGTGTGGTGAGCACCAGCCCACAAAGTGACACAGTGTGAGAAAGGCTAAAGATCCTCCATAGGCTCAGGGAAGCAGCATCACGCAGGAAGCAGAGTGGCCATGGTGGGCAGATGAAGCTCATTTTCCAATAAAAGCCTTCTTCTACAAAGAAGATCCCACCGAGGCTTGAATCTGTTGAGCCAACTGCAGATCTCAGAGAATGCTGGCTATTAGGAGATGGGAGCATTTTGAATTGGGAGATAAGAAGAGGAAGAGGCCAGTAATCCAGGTCTAAATTTCCTATTTTATTTTATTATGAAGACAATGAAATCTTGAGGTTGTGTTAAAAAAAAAAAAAAAAAAGCAAATTCACGGTGGGGAGAAGTGGAGGTGAGAATTGAACACAGTAGGGGGACACCTGGGTGGCTCAGCGGTAGAGCATCTGCCTTTGGCTCAGGGCATGAACTCCCCCCTCCCCCTCCCCCCTCATCAGGCTCCCTGCAGGGAGCCTGCTTCTCCCTCTGCCTGTGTCTCTCATGAATAAATAAATGAAATCTTTAAAAAAAAAAAAAAAAAGAACTGAACACGCTAGTGCTGGTGAGCTGTGTAAACAATTGATATAAACTTGAAGAAAGGCCAAACTGGTGCAAATTTTATCCCATAGCTGTTTGATTGCATGAAAGAGTAAGTGGTTAGTTGGGTTTGACCATAGTTGGCTTTTTCCTAAGTAGGTAGAGAAAGCAGCAAGGATGCTAAAGAGGTTTGCATCTCTTAAGTTTTTTTCTAGTTCTCTGTCCTTCCAGTGTTTCTTTTTTGCTAACCATAAGCAATTATAAATAAGTGAGCAAATACATAAATAAATGTGTGGATATACAAACACACATCTCCATATCATCTTGCTTTTTTTTCTTTATGCAAAAGATAGCACAGTACATTTTTTTTTTTTTTATCATGTAACTGTGCATCTTGGAGTCTCCTCCTGAGGACATGGAGAACTTCCTCATTCTCTTCTACAGTTACATAATGTTCTGCTGTATGCTTATAATGTTGTTTATGTAGCCAGTTTTAACTTAGAGACACCTGGATTGCTTCCAGTCTTCTGCTAACATAGGTCATGAAATGAATAAACATGCACATCAATGGAAGCTGCTTTGTAAGATAAATCTCCGGAAATGTGAATACTGGGTCAAAGGTAGTGCAGATATTGACAAACAGTCCCCTGCTCCCATTTATATTTACATGATCTATTGGCATATCTACTCTCCCATAGTCTTGCGAAAGAGTGCTTATCAAACATTTCAATTTTGCTAATCTGATTAATGTGAATTAAAACCTCAGCTTAGTTTTATTTTTGAAACTCTGTGATGACTGCAAAGAACTATTCATTGTAAATAGAGCATAGTCAACATCAGAGTTTCTTTTTTTAAGATTTTATTTATATATGTGACAGAGAGAGAGAGAAAGAGCAAGAGCATGGTCACAAAAGCAGGAGAAGTGGCTGGCAGGAGAGGGAGAAGCAAGCTCACACAGAGCAGAGAGCCTGAGGTCATGATGCCAGGCCTCATCCCAAGACCCTGAGGTCATGACCTGAGCCCAAGTCAGATGCTTAACTGACTGTGCCACCCAGGCGCCCTCGGATTAGTTTTAATTTGTGTATCTCAAACTGATCACCCCCTAACTTTAAGTCCTGTGTATTCTGTGAACTGTCTCTTCTTTTATTTTGCTTACTTTTTATTGGGGTTATTGGTAGTTGTCTTTTACTTATCCATTTGTAAGGGCTCTTTATATATTCAGGAATTAGACCTTTGCATATACTCTCAGTTGATTTCCCCCCAGTTGGCTATTTTTGTCTTCTGACTCGATTTGTGTGATATTTTGATTTGTGTGATATTTGTCTGTCTTTGCCACGCAGGTAGAAGACTTCCAATTGCCTGTTTTGTATTTATCAGTCTTTTCTCTTACGGCTTCTAAATTTTGACTCAAAGTTAAAAATATGTTCCCCACTTTAAGATGATGAAAGAATTCTTTGTATTTTTTAAATTGATATGTACTTGGCATATAACATGTTAGTTTCAGATGTATAACAACGATTTGATATTTTTCTATAGTGTGAAATAACCTCAAATCTAGTGAATATCTATTACCATATGTAGTTATACATTTTCTTTTTCTTGTGATGAGGATTTTTAAGATCCACTCTCTTAGGATCTTTAAGATCCACTTTTTTTTTTTTTTAAGATTTTATTTATTTGTTCATGAGAGACAGAGAGAGAGAGAGAGGCAGAGGGAGAAGCAGACTCCATGAAGGAAGCCTGATGCAGGACTCCATCCTGGGACGGGGATCACACCCTGAGCTGAAGGCAGATGCTCAACCCCTGAGCCCGTGCGCCCCCCCCCCACCCCCGGGCCCCTATATTTTCTTTTTAATATGACATACATTCCCACAACCTGTACAAGTCCCCTTCCATTCCACCAAATTTCAAAATACCTACACTATTTTAGATACCTCCTTATGCTTATTACTCACACATCTGTGTCTCTAAATCCACACATTCTACATGGCACATCATTTACATATGTTGTCCTAATAAACTTCCACAACTATCCAAAGAGATGTCTTTTTTTTTTTTTTTTAAGATTTTATTTATTTATTCATGAGAGACACAGAGAGAGAGAGAGAAAGGCAGAGACGCAGGCAGAGGGAGAAGCAGGCTCTACGCAGGGAGCCCGATGTGGGACTCGATCCCAGGACCTCAGGATCATGCCCTG
This sequence comes from Vulpes lagopus, assembly GCF_018345385.1. Taxonomy (NCBI): domain Eukaryota; kingdom Metazoa; phylum Chordata; class Mammalia; order Carnivora; family Canidae; genus Vulpes; species Vulpes lagopus. The sequence continues at coordinate 27,813,189 of NC_054834.1, forward strand.
GGTGGAAGGCAGGCCCTAAACCGCTGAGCCACCCAGGCATCCCTTAAGAAATGTTTTTTAACCCTCATTTTACAGATAAAGTGAGAGTTGGAATAGCTACGATGTAACTGGCGGTGACCACTATGTACTTGTTACATAAGAACATGCTAGCCTTCGCCAGTGTTATTCTCAAATTTCTCCCCTTGCATTTTTCCCCCTGAGAGTTACTAAATACCTCAACAAAAATTCCACCTCTGTAGGAGTAACTCTTCTAAGCCAGGTTCTGGTTGAACTGTGGGCCATAGAAAAATGAAATCAACAGACGAAGAGCCACTGAAGTTCTAACACAGCATGCTAAGTGTGTTCCTTGTCCCCTGCTCTCCTGGTTTTTGTGTCCTTCATGAAATTCAGTTATATAACATTATCTGGTTATTTTTCTCCATTTTTCTTCAGTTTAAAAGCCCTCTGGATGAAGACAGCCAAGTGTCCTGCCAAATACATTCTTCTAATTCTTGTGAAAGTCAGAGTAATAACAAAAAGAGACTGGAAGCTTCCCAAACAGGGGAAATGGTGAACAAATGCCAGGGTCAGGAGAGAGTCGAGTCTACTTAGGCCACTGAAGAACAGCCTGGTGGAGGCAGGCACTGAACGAGACGTTTGGAAAGACAGGGTGATGCCAGATTCAGGCTACAGATTGCTTACAAGACCAGGCCAAGACATGTGCCTGAGCCACTCACTAGGCAACAAGAACTTATAAATGATCAACTCTGACTGATAAGATTAAAATGTTGTTTTTAATTTTTTTTTTTTTTTAAGATTTTTATTTTAGGTGTGCCTGGGTAACTCAGTTGGTTGGATGTCTACCTTCAGCTCAGGTCATGACCCTGGGGTCAATGGGATGGACCCCCATGTCAGGCTCCCTGCTCCTTGCAGAGCCTGCTTCTCCCTCTCCCTCTGCCACTCCCCCTGCTTGTGCTTGCTTGCTTGCTTGCTCTCTCTGTCAAATAAATAAATACTTAAAAAAAAAAAAAAAAGATTTTTGTTTTAAGTTATCTCAACAACCACATGCTCCACTGACTGAGCGACCCCAAGAAATCAATTATCTCTCCCTCTTTTAAGCAAGCTCTATACCCAACAGTGGTCTGAAACTCACCACCTTGAGATCAGGAGTCGCATGCTCTGCCGACTCAGCCAGCCAGGCGTCCCAAACTACTACCCTAAGACTGCTCAGGCAGTGATGTTTCAAAAAGACTGAAATTAAAAGATCCTGAAAGATGGCAGACTGGTGAGGCTCAACCAACACCTCCCAAGTTCATGCTGTTCCTCTGGGGCCCTGCAGGTCAGTGACCACAAGCCAGTTCCTGTCTTTGAGGAGCTCAAATCCACTGGGAGGGGTTACCAACAAAAGTGTAGTGTGGTGGGTATGACAACAGGACCTGCTGCAAAGTCTGGTGGGAGAGAAGAGCCCAACGTAGTCTGGAAAGAAAGGCAGAAGGTAAAGGGACAGAAAGCTGGGAGACTCTGTCCCCAGCCTCACCTGTGGAAAGTTAGCTATGAGGAAAGGGAAGAACTTTACAGGGCAAAGCAATGAGCTGGAACAGCCTATCAAGATTATGAACCAAACAGTTAATGAGGGAGAAAAGAGGAATGTTCTCTTAACGAAGATCAAGCCCAAGGGCACGGTCAGTTGTGTAGCAGGCCAGCTGGATTTACTTCCAGGACCCTCTCTGGCCCTCATTGGCTAAACAGAAGAAAACAAATCATGTAGGTTGGCAGGCCTGGGAAGGGAGCTAAAAAACTAGTTTATGGTGATAGAAGATAGAAATCAGGAAGGATGGAACTGAGTGGGAAGGGGCCCCAGAAGAATCCTGGGGACTGCAGGGTTCTAGATCTTACTAGAAGAGTTGTTACCAGTGAGCATACAGTTGTCAAAACACAATGAACTGGACACTTAACTATGCATTTTATTATACATTTTATTGTATAAAGAAATGCTATAATCAAATTTAAATATTTGAAGGATGGGGGGAGACTAGAACAGTTAAGATACAAACTAAGAGGGATCCCTGGGTGGCACAGCGGTTTGGCGCCTGCCTTTGGCCCAGGGCGCGATCCTGGAGACCCGGGATCGAATCCCACGTCGGGCTCCCGGTGCATGGAGCCTGCTTCTCCCTCTGCCTGTGTCTCTGGCTCTGTCTCTGCCTGTGTCTCTGGCTCTCTCTCTCCTTCTATCTCTCAAGAATAAATAAATAAATAAAATCTTTAAAAAAAAGATACAAACTAAGAGGGAAATTAGACCCCAGGAAGAACTTCCAATCAGTCTGAGAACCAAAGGGATGTAGGTATTTGTTTGTTTAAGATCTTATTTATTTATTCATGAGAGACACAGAGAGAGAGGCAGAGACCCAGGCAGAGGGAGAAGCAGGCTCCATGCAGGGAGCCTGACACGAGACTCGATCCTGGGTCCCCAGGATCACACCTGGGGCCAAAGGCGGCGCTAAACTGCTGAGCCACTGGGGCTGCCCCGGGATGTGGGTATTTGAATAAAGAACAGACACCTACCATTTGCCAAACCTTGGTCTAGACTCACATATTTCAATTTATCTGCAGACCCAGCCCTACCCAGCTGAGTGTAGACAGTAATGTGTTGTGGTTAGTGCAGGGAGAGGATGGGAGAGCCGTGACAGAGGCTGGAGAGGCCGGGCGAATGGCAGATTTTGTGGCAGTGCAGGGTAGGCTGTGACATAAAAGATGTGAGGCCTCGGTCCAGTGCAGGAGGCAGAAGGGGAGAGAAAGGCAAGGAATACTGGACATGTCTGAAGGGATTTCTCCAGAAACTTGAAAATTCAGAAAACTGGGTCCATCTGTGACTCAACTTTCTCTTCCACAAATAAAGGAATGGAATTTTTATCGATTTATTTACTTTTAAAAGACTTTATTTGTAAGTAATCTCTACACTCAACATGGGGCTCAAACTTACAACCCGAGATCAAGAGTTCCATGCTCTATGGACTGAGCCAGTCAGGCACCTCAAGAATAAAAGTTTAAAATACCAAATAAGGGACATCTGGGTGGCTCAGTGGTTGAGCATCTACCTTTGGCTCAGGGCATCATCTCGGGATTGAGGCCCACATTGGGGTCCCTGCAGGGAGCCTGCTTCTCCCTCTGCCTGTGTCTCTGCCTCTCTGTCTCTCATGAATGAATGAATGAATGAATGAATGAATGAATGAATGAATGAATGAATGAATAAATAAATAAATAAATAAAAAAAAAGAATCTTTAAAAAATAAATAAATAAGATCACTTCAAGGGCTCATAAAACCACTACTACCCAGATCCTACACCCAAGATTCCAAATCTGAGAAGGGGCCCAAACACTCTTGTTTTTAGGTACCAGATGATGCTGATGTGTATCCTGGGCTGAAAACAATCATTTTCAAAGGAGAATCAGGGGCACCTGGGTGGCTCAGCAGGTGAGCATCTACCTTCAGCTCAGGGTGTGATCCTGGGGTCCCAGGATCGAGTCCTGCATCAGGCTCCCTGTGAGGAGCCTGCTTCTCCCTCTGCCTGTCTCTGCCTCTTTCTCTGTGTCTCTCATGAATAAATTTAAAAAAATATTTTAAAAAAAACAAAAACAAAAGGAGAATCATAGTCTCAGGAAACTGCTGGGGTTTGGGGTTGCACCGGGTAGGAGGGCACCAGACAACGCTGGACAAGGATTCAGGGCTGACCTGAACTCTAGGTTAGGATTAGGAGTATTCGCAGCCCACCTGACAAACTACGTGCTTCCAATACTTTGATTAAGTGCTCTTTATTTGATGCTTTGTGTGCACAGCGCTGTAAGGCCTGCCCAACCGGGGCATCCAGCTGGTCACCGATCAGGCAGCCTGGGGGCAAGGGCAGGGGGCAATCAGCCTCCTACCTAACCTTCTTTCTGGGACCATTCTCTGTAGGCCCCTGCGAAGTTGCGAGCCCTGCGCAGACAAAGTGACAAAGCGGGTGAGCAGGCAGGCCCAGGAGGCACCCCATCACCCCCCAAGGGCGCCCCCCTGCCCCATACCCTGTATATCCCAGGCCTCGGGCCAGCTGTGTGGCCTGCAAGCCCCGCTTGCCCATCTGACAGAAGAAGATGAGGTTCTCCTCTTGCAGCTTTGGCTTCTCCGCGGAGTACAAAGCCTGGAAAGCAGCTGGCTCCATCTGCAGGGCGCTCTCCAGCTCGGACACTGGGAGGTGGCGAGGCAGGGTCGGAACCAGAGGTGGGCGAGCTCAGGTGGGGCCTGGAGACACTGGGGCCGCGGCCCCAACCGATCCCCAAGGGACCCCCCGCCCCCTGGCCAACCTCGAGGCCGCGACAGGCCCAGCTGCCGGGAGGGGCCGGGCGGCTGCACCGGAGCCACGTCCGCTGCAGCGAGGGGGAGTGGCGGGCGGTACCCGGTACCCACCCCGCAGCCCCCAGCCCGCAGCCCCGGGGAGGTCAGGCGCCGAGGAGCGGGTCCTCCCCCTCCTCGCCGCCCCTCTCCGCTCAAACTGGAAGAGCCGGTTCCGCGGCCCGGATCCGCCTCCCGCCAGCCCTTCTCCGGGAGGCTCGGGGTGGGGAGGCTGGGGGCCCTCAGGGGAACAAGGACCCCTGTACCCGTGCCTCCCCCCACGCCGCCCTGGGAGCCCCCCCCCCAGGCCACCCGTGCGGGCGTCCCCGGTGTCCCTAACCCGGGATGTTGAGCGCCCCCGGGATGGTCCCCGCTGCCGCCTCCTCCCGCGATCTCACGTCGATGAGCCGGGCCTGGCCCGTGGCCAGCAGCGAGCGCAGTTCAGGCAGCGAGACCGTGGGCGCTGCGGAAGGAGGCAGCAGAGCCTGGGGCGGCGCCGCGGCGCGGCGGCCCCCACCTGGCGGCCCCCTCCACCTGCGGCCCCCACCTGGTGGCCCCCTCCACCTAGCAGCCCCCTCCACCTGGCGGTCCCCACCTGCGGCCCCCACCTGGCGGCCCCCTCCACCTGCGGCCCCCTCCACCTGACGGCCCCCTCCACCTGACGGCCCCCTCCACCTGGCGGCCCCCTCCACCTGGCGGCCCCCTCCACCTGGCGGCCCCCTCCACCTGCGGCCCCCTCCACCTGACGGCCCCCTCCACCTGGCGGCCCCCTCCACCTGGCGGCCCCCTCCACCTAGCGGCTCCCTCCACCTGGCAGCCCCCTCCACCTGGCGGCTCCCTCCACCTGGCGGCCCCCTCCACCTAGCGGCTCCCTCCACCTAGCGGCCCCCTCCACCTGGCGGCCCCCTCCACCTGGCGGCCCCCTCCACCTGGCGGCCCCCTCCACCTGACGGCCCCCTCCACCTAGCGGCTCCCTCCACCTAGCGGCCCCCTCCACCTGACGGCCCCCTCCACCTAGCGGCTCCCTCCACCTGGCGGCTCCCTCCACCTGGCGGCCCCCTCCACCTGGCGGCCCCCTCCACCTGGCGGCTCCCTCCACCTGGCGGCTCCCTCCACCTGGCGGCCCCCTCCACCTAGCGGCCCCCCACCTGGCAGGGGCCTGCGAGCCGCGCGCCGCCGCTCCCCCTCGGCCGGGCCTCGCGCTCCCGGGGGCCGCGGCGAGGACGGGAGGGCCCCGGGGCCCCGCAGGTACCTCCAGCCATGGTCCGCGCCGCCACGGCGAGCTGCAGGAACGCGGCCCGGGGCCTCCCCCGCGGAGCCGCCAGCATCTCGCCCGCCCTCCGGGAGCCCGGAGCCGGGACCGGAACCGGAAGCGAAAGCCCCGCCCCCGCCCCGCCCCCCGCCGCACCTGTTCCGCGGGGCTGAGGCCCGCTCGCCAGTCTAGCGATTGCCCAGCGCGCGGGCGGGCGGCACACGGGGGCCCTGGGTCTCCTGGGACTCGGGGCCGCGAGCACCCGGCCTCGCCCCACCCTAACCTTGGCCCCACCCTCCCGGGCAGAGTGCAAGGCGCCTCCCTCCCCTCCGCCCCCACCCACCAGAGGAGGAAAACCAGGAGACAACAGTGGCTCTGAACGTTTTATCTTTAAAAAAAAAAAAAAAAAGAAAGAAAGAAAGAAAAGGAAGAAAAAGAAACACCATCCCCACAAGGGGAAGGCCCCACGTGGGCCCCTGTCTTCTCCCTGGCTCCAGAGGCTTCCGCACAGGCCCTGGCCGCCGGCCAGCCGATCTCCTGTTCCTGGGGCAGGAGCCGCTGCTAAGCATCCTTTCCCCCACTTCTCGCGAAAGGCTGTTCCCCAGAGTCTCGAGCGCACACCTGAGCTCCAGGGTGAGGAAGACCCAGTGGGAGCGCCAGAGTCCCGGGCAACCAGAGCGTCACATGTCAGCAGACCCTCTGCTGGCTCTCGAAGCAAGCACAGGGCAAGCCCCCACGTTGTGTCCGGTATCCAGCATGGAGACGGCACATGCATGTGAAGAGGGACACGAGGGCCCAGGGGCCGTGCGGTGGGACTGGACGAGGCTGTTAGCACGCACCCACGTGTGTTTCACACCACTGCACGCTGCTGTCACCGGGCCTCAGTTCAAAGCCATGCTTTCTGAGCTCCCCCTGGTCCCACGCCAGAAGTGGGTGGTGAAGGAAAGGGGCACGGGTGAGCCGTTCTCCTGGACTATCTGCAGTTCTCGGAAAGGGGCTGTAGGGCCTAAGGCCCTCGAGTCCCCACAGTTAGTTGCTGTCATTCTTGATGACGACCTCTACTCCGTGGTGCCGCAGCTGAGCCCGTAGCAGCAGGTTCTTGTTTTTAAGATCTTCCACCTGATGTGGGAGGGAGGCCATGAAGACAGTGAGTAGAAAAGCTGGCACAGCGAAATCCCTGCATGTACGGAGACATCCGCTAGGGAGGGGGAAAAGGACGAAGCCCTCTATGGAAAGCAGGGGCGGGAGACCCCAGCTGGCTCGTGGGCCATGGAGTTGAGGAGGGCCGGACCGCAGAGAGGTCTGACCTGCTGTCGGAGCACATCGTTGTCCAGCTGCAGTTGGTCGAGCCCCTGCAGTTCTTCAGACAACCGGTGGTTACTCTGTCGAAGCTCCTGGATATAATCACAGGCTTTGGACAGAATCCCACCTTTACTCTGCAAGAAAAGGCCAACGAAATGAGGACTAAAATACGTGATACGTGGCTTACCTTCCAAAAGCACACCCACACTCTAGACCTCAGTTTCCCCTAAGTGGGAGAACATTGCACAAGGATACAGGAACCTCAGAGAGAGAAGCCACGTCTGCCCTCTCTACCATTTCTGGAAACAATACCAGGAGACAGAATTCAGGCATCCTGCCCACTACAGGGTCTTTCCATGACCTGGCCAGACTTGGTGCTCTCCATGGAGCAGTCTGGGATGATCTTGGACAGCTGCACAATCCAGTTGTTAATCTTGTCTCGGCGGCGGCGTTCAACTGTGGGGCACAGTGGGGGACAAGGTGACTCCGGGAGAACTCCCCACAGGCCCTGTAACTCCACCTACACTCTCCCACTCAGACACCCCTGCTGGTCCCAATCCCAGCTGACAGTACCTACCTTCATTATGCTGAGCCCTGCGTTTCTCATCCCGAGTCGTCCTGGGAGCTTCTGACTTCCTGACAACAGAGCCCAAGGTGGCCAGAGTCCGGGAAGATTAAAAAAAATCAGATTGGAGGCTCGAATAAGGAAGGACACGGAGTCGGCAGGGATCAAGACCACCGTGGCAACTGAGAAAGACCAGGGGTTACTCACGGGGAATAAGGGTGAGTCCTGGGGGCAATGGAGCGCTGGCTTCCTCCCTGCAACACTTCCTGTGGTGACATCATCACAAAGAACTGTCCTGTGAAGATGCAGGGTCGGTTGTGTCAGGATGTGGGACTTAGGAACTTCATCAAGCTCTGAGGCCGAGGCCCTAGGATCCTCCTCTAAAAGAGACCTCCTTCGTCCTAGAAGGTCAGTCCCAGACTCACTGCCTGCCCAGGTCTTAGTGATCATGAAGCGGTCCTGGGAAGGGCCCACCGTGCCCAGCCATGGCCCCCAGCCTATCCTAGCCCCTCCAGCCAGCAGCACCCGCACGGAGCTCACCAGTGCCAGGAGGGGTCGCTTGCCCCAGCAGTGCCTCTGAGCCCTGGGTAGTAACAACCGCTGCTGTACTCCCCGACGTGGTCCCCCCTGCCCCATCTCCCACCGCAGTGCTGGGGAAGTAAGTATAGTGCGTCTCGGCGGCCGTCCCCTCTGTGTCAACTGCATCGTCACTGGTGAACGCACCCTGGATCACAGCCTGGGAAGGGGCACAACAACAGAGTCCAGTGTCAGGCACACTTTCCACTGAACCATGCTGCAGCTTCTGTCCCTAGGGCGGGGGAGAACGGAGAAACAACCAGAAAGGGAAAATCTAGTGCCTTGGAACAAGGAAGGCCCAGATGCCTCGCCACTCCTAGCCCCGCCCCTATCTCACAGGTTCAGCTGCACCTTGCTCTAGTCCCCTGGGCAGCCCAGGCCCGGGTACCTGGGTCATGGATTGAGTGGCAGGATAGCCACTGATGGCGCCAGTCCCCTCAGTCTGGCCATCCAGCTGCCCCTCAGACACCTGGATCACCCTGTACATCACCTAGAAGCAGAGAGGGAAAGAAAATGTGGAGAGAGAAAATACAAGAGTCAATGCTGGGGACCCCAGGACTCTCATAAAGCTTCTCTTGGACAGAGCCCCGGAATAAGAGTGCTTCAGAGACAAAGCTTCAGCCATCCCCCTTCTGTCCCCAGAGGTTTCAGCCTAGACGCCCCCCCCCCCACGAAACCTCCTCCTCCCAGCCCTCCAACCCCCCTTACCCCCACACACAGGAGTCCACATCTTCACCTCCTCCAAGCCACGTCTCCCCTGACGGGTTCATTACCTCCCGCAACCCCAACCCCAGGTGACACCTGCAGCCCCTTGGCCCCCTCCCTTACCTGGCCCCCTCCCTTACCTGGCCCCCATTCTCAGTTCGGAAGACGTACTTGACGTTGGGGTCAGGGAAAGTGGCAGCTGATTGGATGCTGGCAATAGCCACACTGGTTGGGTCCTCCCCAGTTGCCACTGCACCTAAATTAAAAGAGCAAAGGAAAAGTCTTCGAGTTCCTGCCTTTTCCCCTTGTTCTACCTGCACATCATTTAGAAGGACCAGGTACACAGGAGATGCGCCCCTGAGAGAGAGGGAGAGGCCAGGATGGGCTCCTGGTTTCAGGTCTGTCTCTACCACCCACCTTCCTGAATCTGCACTGTCCCCTCTTCCGTTTCAGCTGTTTTCTGCTGCCTGTTTGTGAAGGGACAAAAAAAAGAGGGGAAGATGTGAATAAAAAGCTCACTGACCCAGTAATCTATGGCTTCCAAACTCAATGGCATTCCCAACAGACACTGGGTTAGGTGAGAATAGCAGCAGCCAGTATTTACTGAGTGTTTACTGTGTGCGTAGTACTGAGCTAAGCACTTAACACGCGTTATCGTTTAATACTAAGGACAACACAATGGGTGAGTAGCTCTACTTGCATTTTGTAGATGAGAGACCGGATGACACAGCTAGTAAGTGATGGAGCTGAAACCAGAATCCAGGTCTGCTGGACTCCAGAGCCAGCGCTCATAGCCATTCTGCATTCTTCCAGGCCTCCCACCTCCAGCCCCAGACCCTACCTCCTCTTCACTCACCCCTTCATCTCTCTGTAAGGGGGCTCATCCGAGGAACTGGTCCTTCTTTGGAAGTCTTCGAATTTCCTGCCTCACGGTCCTGAGTGCTAAGTCCTGGTAGAAATCAGGGAGTTTGCAGTAAGTCCAGGAAACTGAAGAGCCTGTTTCAAGAAGCTAGGCTCCATGAAGACCCAGCCAGGAACAGAATCTAATCAATCTACACAAGACAATCAGTTTTCTCCATTCTGGCGCTGAGAAGTGGGCTACAGTGGTTGGAAAAAAATAACTCTATAAATGGTGTTCCTTGGTCCTCTATTATCACTCCAGGTCATGGTGGAGAGGGGATGCTTATACTTAAAGACTGAGAAACAATGTATTTCTGGATGGATCATGACTAAAGTTATAATGATGGTGGGACGCCTGGGTGGCTCAGCGGTTGAACATCTGCTTTTGGCTTGGGGCATGATCCTGGGGTCCTGGGATCGAGTCCCACATCGGGCTCCCTGTGAGGGACCTGCTTCTCCCTCTGCCTGCGTCTCTGTCTCTCTGTGTGCGTCTCTCATGAATATATAAAATCCTAAAAAAAATAAAGTTAAAAAAAAAGTTGTCATGATAGGCCATGACTTTGGGGTTAAGAAGGCACGTTTAGATCACCACTATCAAAAACACAGGACTGGGGCAGCCCGGGTGGCTCAGTGGTTTAGCACCACCTTCAGCCCGCGGCGTGATCCTGGAGACCCAGGGTTCGAGTCCGACGTCCGGCTCCCTGCATGGAGCCTGCTTCTCCCTCTGCCGGTGTCTCTGCCTCTCTCTCTTTCTCTCTCTGTTTCCCTCATGAATAAATAAAATAAAAATCTTAAAAACATAACATACACAGGACCACTGGACGCTCCGGTGCTTCTTCTAGCTTCTCAACCACCTAGTGTACCAAGAAATTTCTGTCCTCAAATCCAGGAAGGGGAAACCTGCCTGAACCATAAAGAACATACTTGGCCCTTGGGCTTCATTCTATGTGGCCCCAGGGGCTCCAGCTTTGGGACGTCCAGATTTATGTCATTTAAGACCTTAGACTCCAAACGCCTCATTTTTCAAGCCCCTTCTATTTTTCTCCACCAAGCCTTCCTGTAAAACCACACGGTTGCTGAAATGTTGCCATGACAACTCCAAATCAACTGAACCTCAGCAAGAAGGGAGAAAAAAACTCCAGGCTCAAGCTTCGGAAGGAGAGACAATGGAAAAGGAACTCATTTGCAAGGTGCCCGGTTTAGGGCCCTGACACCCAGCCAGAGGACAGGAAAACAAGGAAAACACAAGGAGCTGAGAAGACAAGTGGTTCCTCCAAAGAGACACAGCTACGTGTACAAGTGAACAGGGCGACAAAATCATTGCCGCGCGAAAGAGTAAGATTTTTACCAAGTCTGTACCCAGAAGGTCCTCTCCAAAACCTTTCCTAAGGACAATCTTCAACGGAGGAGCCTTGGAAGCCTGCTTGGAAGGAAAGTAGTGACCCCAAAAAAGCCACCAGAACTCAAAACAACAAAGGGGAACAACAACAACAACAAAAAAAGAACTGAAAGTGAAACTGTCCGGAGGAAGTAACGCTGCGAGCGGCTCCCAGTCCCTTGGGGAAGGCGGCACCACCTACCTGTGCATCCTCAACCTACGGAGCCCGGGCGCTGCCTGCAGGGGGGCGTCTCTACCGCCCGCGGCTGTCAGCAGGGGCAGCCTCTGAGGACACCGGCAACCGGGTCGGGCTGCTCTGCGCACTGTTAGCTGGACATCCGGGAGCATTTCCCGGGCATCGGGGGATGCGACACGGAAGCGCGGACAGGATGTGGGGGCGGGCGCGCCCGGGCAGGGGGCCCTGCAACAGCCCCTGCTGTAGGGCTGGACACAAAGGGGAGGACGACCAAGTCCCCGAACCAGGCCGGCGTCTCCCACAGGCCCCACAGGCCCCGCAGCCGGCGGCGCGAGCCCGCGAGCCCGGGAGCCCGCGAGCCTGGAGGCCGGGCGGCCGGGAAGGGCTCGGGGCTCGGGGCTCGGGGCTCGGCGGGCCCGGAGGAGGGCGGGGAGCGCGCTCGGCCCACAAGGCGGGGCGGGAGGCACGACGCGGGCACGGCCCCCTCCCGCAAAACAAAGGCGTCCTCCGCGGGAGGCCGCCGGCCCTCGGGAGCGCAACCCCGCCTGCCCCGCCTGCCAGCCCCGCACACGGCCCCGCTCCGCCCGCGGCCGGCCCCTGACTCACCGGCCGCCGCCGCCGCCGCCGATCTCCCCGGACAGTGCTCTCCGTCCCCGGACTCGGAGAGCTCCATGGACAGCTGCTCATGCGCACTCCCGGCCTGCGGCCATGTCGGTGAGGGGCGGAAGTGCCCGCCCCGCCGCCTCAGCCTCTGAGCCGCCCCACTTCCGGTCGCTCCCGCGGGCGCGGGGAGGTGCAGCCGGGGCGGAGAGGGAGGGGCTTCCTGCGGCCCGCGGAGGAGGGCGTTGAAGTGTTTGTCGCTTTCGGCAAGGACGGGAGGAAGGCGACGCGCGTGTGCTGCCGTCTTGCTGCTGGACGAGGCGTCCTCGGCGGCAGGAGGGAGTGAGGCCGGCTTAGGTGAAGGGAAGGACGTCGCACGGAGGCGCCATCTTTAACAAGGGCGGCCTGGGAGGCCATCTTGGATGAGGGCGCGCCGTGGGTGCCCCCGGGGATGCGGACGGCCCGGGCGTGCCCGCGTGTGCCCACGTCCGCGGCGGCCGGCGTGTGTGCGGTGGCGGTGTTGGGGATCCTGGCGCCCGCCCTTCTCCGTTGAGGCCTGCCCTCGGGGATGTGGAGCGGTGCGGCGCGAGGACAAGAGTTCGGCTCTGGGGCAGGACGAGCTCGGGGCTCAGGCCCCCGCGGCCGCGGCTTACCCCGGGGGTCTCGGGCAGAACTTTCGGCCTCGTTAGCCTCCCTAACTGACCTCAGTTTGCAGACCTCCCATCTGTGACGCGGAGATAGCAGGACTCACCTTACAGGTGTTCGCGTGCACCTGCTAAAACCGAGGGCACGGGCCCCTTGCTGGTAGAGCACCTGGCCTTTAGGGCTAGATAAGAGCGCTATGTCAACCGAGGTTTCTCTTCCCCATTTCCTGAGCGCAGTGACCCCAGCTCTGGTCTCTAGCCCCAGGTCTCCAGGACGACAGCTGGGGCCGAGCACCCAAACCACAACGGCACAAAGGCATTTGGCCAAACGTGAAAATGCGACCTCTGTCACCCAAGACGAAGAAGGACGATCCGTGAACGTGTAACAGTACTACGTTTATTGTTCGGAGAGGTCGCTTCTTCCTGGAACGGAGCCCGCGGCCCCCCTGTCTGTGGGACAAGCGGTCCCGGGGCCTGAGTTTGTCATTGCCCTTCCCCGAAATAGGAAGTCGCTCCAAAGGAAAAAAGGAGAAGCGGGGGGAAATCCGCGCAAGACCTCTCTTCCCAAAGGTGGCTGGAGGCCGAGGGTAGGGATGCCGCGAGGGGAGCCGGTCCCTACTTTGAGACCCTCAACGAGCTCCCAGACACGTTTCTCTTAATCTGCAGCTAAGAGGGTCAGGAGGTATCCAAGAGAAGAATTAGGACGGGCCACTCACAAGCGTTCGTGTGTGACAGGCTCCGAGCCGGCCCTGTCCCCCCGACCCCCGTACCCTAGGCTTCCAGGAAGGGAGGTGTGCAGCTTCAGAGGAGGGCCCGAACCTTCCTGGAGACCCCTCTCCATTCTTCACTGAGAGTCCTCCAAGTACCCTGCCTACGCTTCACTCCCTTTGACCAGTGACCCCACTCCCTGGTAACAGGATGTTGGTTGACTTTCTTGGGAACATCCTAAGGGCTAAGTGCTTTGTGTCTGAGACAAACTCAGGTAAACCTACGGAGGCAGCGCTTCCCATAGTCAAAAAGAGAAGCTGGAGGCCCATAGCGTTGGGCGCTACAGCTGCTCAGGCTGCAGAAGACACAGCTGGTCTGGGACCCTGGGGACCAGAGACAACTTCCTGTTTGCCTGTGGTCCTGCTCACAGTCCCTCACCTCTCCCAGGGTTAGCCTGTGTTTCAAATGCGTATGATCGGCGCTGTGGGGACAGAAGCGGGTCGGGGGACTGGGGTTCCCTTGGGGGCAGACTATGCCGACTCCGGTGTCCAGACCCTTCTGTGTCTTCAGGGGGGAGCTCCAGGCAACTAAGCGGCCGAGGAGAATAGGCAGGGATCATACTACAGGGGGAGGTTCTGGGGGTGAGGCTGTAGTCCCCACCCCCAGTACAGGTCTGGGTCCGCCGAATGCCCTGAGCCTCAGTCCTCTGGCGGTCCCGGGCCAGGGCCACAGCAGCATCAAAAGAAAGACTGCCCCCATTCCTCCAGGAGGAACGGGAGGCTCGGGACCCCCAAGCCCTTTCCCCGGGAGTCCCATCAAGCCGACCAGGCCTCGGGCATGGGTTTGCAGGTGCCACGTGGATCTTGCTACACATCGCACTAGGCATCTTGGCAAATTGCGGTTTGGGCGGCACCACAGGCACAGAGCGGACCTGGTGGACCTGAACCAGGGTGGAAGCCAGGCGCATGCCCACTCCGCTAGCTGAGCCCAGAGGACCCGGGCACAGGCTGCAGCCGTCTGGACTGGGCTGCCCCTCAGGCTCCGCCTCCTCTGGCTGGGGCGGCTCTGGGGCTGCCCGTTTGGCCTCAGAGCATGGGGAACATTCCTCGCTGGCACTGTCAACCTCCAGGGACTCTACGTGGGACCCTTCAGGAAGGGAGTCCCCTAAATGGTCACCTCCGGCCCTCTGGTACCTCTCGGGCTCCCCATCCCTGCTCTCCCCGTCCATGCTGACCGCCCCCGCCCCTCCTCCAGCTGCCGCTTCTGGGCTTCTGCCATCGTCAGCATCTCCTTGATCTTCTCTTGCCTCTTGGTCCTTCTGCCCCTTCTGTCCTTCAGCCTCATCCTCTCTGCCTCCTTCAGCCTCCTGTTTGTGCACAGCTTCCCGGCTCTCCTCAGCGACTGGGTTTTCCTGGGCCCTGCACTCTGAGTCGCTTCTTGCTTGTACCTGGCCTTCCTCTCCTTCCTCAGCCTCCTCCTCTCTCTCAGTCTTCCTTTCCGTCTCCTTGTCTTTGCCCTGCTCTCCTCCTATTCCCTCCACACCCTTAGCCTCCTCCACACTCTCATCCTCCTGCTGACCGTTGGACTCCTCTCCCTTGGCCTCTGTCTCCTCCCCACCCCCTTCTCTCAAACTGACCCTCGTCTCTTGGCTTCCCTCAGGCTTGCCTCCCTCCTGACCTATCTCTCTGTCCTCCACCTCACTCTCCGGACTGCCCTCAGCCTCCTCCCTGAGGTCCCCTGTGCTTTCAGGCTCAGCCTCCTTGTCCTCGCCAACCTCACAGCATGCCTGCTCTCCCTCAGCCTGCCCTGGAGGCCCCTGTCTCCCGCACCCCGCTGTGTCATCCTCCAGACTTTCCGGACCCTTCCAGGTTGGGCGTTTGGGCGACAGAAGGGGACTTAGGTCATCGTAGGCACTCAGGAAGACTTCCTCCTCGTTTTCTTCCTGTCCATCAGGCCTGGGGCCGGCAGAGTCTGAGGAACAGCAGCTGGGAGCCAGGACAAACTGCGCCTCATCCAGAGACAGGTCATCCAGGGGCGGCTCCACAGAGAACTCCTCCACCTGTAGGCATAGCACTGTGGCTCAGGACCAGGTGGCCCTGTCCACCCTCTGCCCTCCTTACCACCCCCGCACCCAGCGCAGCTCCCCCTTACCTGAGGCCCAACTCCCAGGAGCTCCTCCAGGTAGCCCATCCCAGGGTCATCCTCCCCAGGGAAGGCTGCTTCTGCTCTTCTTGACTTGGCTACCTCCCCATCCTCCACCCCCACCCACTCTGGCTCCGAGCCGCTTGAGTCCTCTAGGAAGGAGAAGGAGTCCTGCACCTCCTGGGACAGGCAGTCCTCCAGCACAGGAGCCACATCCTCTGGGCCACAGTCAGCCGGGGGACCTGCGGCTGAACTTGCCTCCAACTTCTCATCTGTTGGGAGAAAGGCAGTCTCAGGAGCTCAGAGGTCAAGAGCAGCCCCCACCCTGTCCAATGTGGCTCTTGCTAACACTGCTACCGTACAGGCCCAGCGCTCCCAGCCTGGGTGCTCCACGTGGCTGATCCTCTCAGAACCGTATCCCTGACTACTGGCTTCAAGCTACCTTGACCTTGGCCAAGCTCCCACCAGGGCCGGGCCCCATGCTGTGCATATCGCAATGCATTATTGTAGTTTTCTCCATAAAACAACTACATAACGTAGAGTATTTATCCTCATTTGTTTTTTTGTTAGAAGTTTTATTCATTTATTCACGAGAGCCACACAGAGGCAGAGACATAGAGGGAGAAGCAGGCTCCATGCAGGGAGCCCCATGCGGGACTGGATCCTGGACCCCGGGGTCACTCCCTGGACCCAAGGCAGACGCTCACCCACTGAGCCCCCAGGTGTCCCTATCCTCACTTTAAATATGAGGAAAGCAAGACCTATATGTGTCCGAGGTCCCAGCTCTGCTCCCTCCGACTTAAATCAACAGCAAATAGCTTAACCTGGGTCTCAGTTTCCGCTGCTGTAACATAAGCAACAATAACCGTGTCATAGGATTATGAGAGAATGGGGCGCCCCGGGGGCTCAGTGGCTGAGTGTCTGCCTTCCACTCGGCGTGACCCCGAGGTCCTGGGATTGGGTCCCGCATCGGGCTCCTCACAGGGAGCCTGCTTCTCCCTCTGCCTGGATCTCTGCCTCTCTCTCTCTCTCTCTCTCTCTCTCTCTGTGTCTCATGAATAAATAAATAAAATTAAAAAAAAAAAAAAAAAGATTACAGGAGAATGAAATGAGCTGATGCCCACAAAGTTCCTAACACAGCTCTGGGCACATGGTAACCCTCCAGTGTCACCTGCTGGTGTTCCTGCTGTTGTGTTCCCATCATCATCATCTATCACACGTCCCCGCCTCGAACTTAAGGTCCCTCCTGTATTCGTGCGGCACAGACTCCCATTCCTGGGTGTATCAGCGACAGGAAGGAGGCCAAGGTCCTCTCCAGGAGTTCCACAGCACCTGATCGTGTTGCTGGACCCCCCACCCTGGAATCCAGGAGGCCGTGGAAGGTAGCAAGCACCCAGAGCCCAGGCCTGAGGACAGGACAGGCCCCTCACATCCGAGTTCTGGTCCCTTCTTCCAGTGCTGGGAAGTCCCGCGGTCCTCACCTGGGGGGCCGGGACTGGAGGCGGGGCTCGGCCGGGGCTGGAGGGCGGGGCACTCAAGGCCGCGGGTGAGCCGGGCCAAGGAGACATTGGAGATGATGTTCGGGGGCACGCTGAGGATGGAGGTGATGTGTAGTGGCAGGTTGACATTGTAGGGGTCCGAGATGTGCACGCCCGCACAGCGCTCCGCGCGGCTGCCGCCCCCGGCGCGCATCCCTGACCGGCCGGCCCGTGGAGTGCCCGGCTCGGAGCTGGGGCCGGCCGGCGCCTCGGCCTCCGGCTCCTGCGCGCCCTCCGCAGCTCCCGCTGGGTCCTTCTCCAGGCCGTCCGGCTGCAGCGGGCCGGGCCGCAGACTGCTGGGTCCCGCCAGCCCCTCCGGCTCTGGGGGGAGAGGGACGGGCAGCAGCCTCAGCTGCCAGGGCCTGGGCGCCTCCGGAAGGCTCTGCATGACCCCCCCCCCCAAGCCCGACAGCCAGGACGGCCTGGGGGCACCAGCCGGACTTCCCCGGACCACTCCGGCCAGCGCCCCACGGCCAGGGCTACCCCTACGGTTACTGGGGGGGGCCCTCCCTCCCTGCAGGTTCGGCCACCACAGTGCCAGCGCCTCCCCAACACCCCCACCCCCACCCCCACCCCTGCGGACCTCCTGGGAACACACCAAACCCATTGATCAGATGATAAACTCACTAAACCCAGCCTACCTGGTACAATGGCCGGCGTCCAGTGGGCACCCGTGCCCTGTGTTTGCAGTCAGCGAGCACACTTGGCCACACGTACAGACACACAGACACGCAGGAATGCATACACAACGGGCTCACCCATAATCCTGTTATTCCTTGGCAGACCCGTTCACACACACACTTGCACACAGGCGTGCACCGGCCTGTGCATGCGTGTAAACACACACCACGTGCAGGCGCATACTCACCATCACTGACCCCGGCTGCCGCGCTCAGTGAGTCCATGCTCTTGGCTGGCCGCAGCGTCCCCTTCTCGGACTTGTCCTCTGCAAGACACAGAGGATGTTTGTAGAGCCAGGGCCCGCTCGCCTTCAGCAGAGCTCTCGCCTCTCCCCAGACCTACCTCTGTCCTCGGCCCCCCGTGGGAGTTTACGCTTGGTCTCGTGGCCAGAGCGACCCAGATTGAAGATAGATCTCCACTTCCTGACCTTCAAAGACCCCTTTCTCCTGGAGGGAATAGAGAAATCCTTAGGATTGGAGCCTGGTGGGGTCAGCGCAAGGGAGGAGGGCCCCAGGAAGGAGGCCTTACTTGTGGTCTCCAATTTCGATGATAGTGTGGTAGGGCCGTATCTGTGGGGGCCCATCGCCAGCCTGCAGGACACTAGGCAGGTGGTAGGGTAGGGACCTGGGCATAAGGTCCTCGGGGCTGCCTGACGCCCGGGCCCCTGGAAGTGACCGCCATCCACTTTCCATCTCACCACCTAGGAAGATAAGAAGAATGGGCGAGCCAAGAACAGAGAGGAGAGAGGGCTTCAGTTTCTCAGCTCCTCATGGCGCCCTCCCACTCCCCAGTAACTACCAGGCTAGGAATCCACTCAGAGGCCTTTGGAGACAGACCCTCCGTGTCTGGCTCCTCAAGAGGGAATCCTCAGAGACAGGGGCCAGGAGATCCCAGGGCACTGGCCCGGTGGGCTCAGGTGGGAATGACCAGTCTGTAGCCCCAAGAACCGGGATGGTGATTAGAAGGTCAAGCTGTGCAGGAGGGGTCTGCTCAAGCGTGGACCACACCGTCACCTCCCCAGCGCCTCCTCTGCGTGACCACAAGCATCATCCCTCTATGAGACCCAGTTCTCAGCTGCAAAACACGGAGGCTGAACTAGGTGATCTCTGAGGCCCTCGTGATTCCCCAGAGAGTGTGGTGGGGTGGTGGGTGGGAGGGACACTGACCGGAGAGAGAAGCACCCCCAAAGAGCTGGTCCACGTGCGTGAGGATGAACTCGACCACGATGGACTGCACACGCACCTCCATGAAGGCCGCCGTCCCATTGAAGCCCGAGGCCTCTATGTCCTTAGACCTGTGCAGATGAAGAGTTATTCCCTTCCAGGGCCAGCACTCTTCCCCACCTGAAGTCTCCCCAAAACACCCCACACCCTTTCCCCTGCACACCCTTAACCTCATCTCCACCTCTTAAACTGCAAGCATGATGCAAGTCTCTCAAATGCCACTTCCTCCAGGAAGCCCTCTTGGACACCCACCTCAGAATTCATCTCTACTTCCTTTGCACACGAGAATGCCTTGTTATAACGAATAGCGGGGCTTCTCGAGGCCTGCCTTGCACCACAGGGACTGGCATGCCGGCCAGCTCTCCATGAGGCCGCAAGATGTGTGCTCCGCAAACATTCAATACTTCCTGTTCCAGCCCCTGAGCTCGGTGACACAGTGTGAGAAGCACAGGCCTCGTGTCCAGCAAGTAAACCCCATCCCGCTCAATGCAATTCGGAACCTTCCTCTTTCTCCCTGGGCTCCGTGGGACCCCACACCCCTCTCCGTGCACCCATGCAGCCACACCCATTCCCGGAGCGGCCTCGGGGGGCTAGGCTCCCCGCCAGGATCCCCACACCCTGCTCCCACGTGCGCCCACCTCAGCAGGTTGGGAGCCCACACAATGGCCAGGTTGCGGGCGTGCATGTTGGTCTGAGCGCTGAACGAGGCCATGTGCACCAGGTGCCGCATGAGGAACTCCAGGGTCCTGCAGAAAAGGGGGTGTCAGGGGCCAGGGGTCACACATGCAACACCCTGGAGGAGGTGGGATTAAGGTCTGGGAGCCAGAAGGGACCAGTCAAGGCCCCAGGGCTGTGTGTGTGGGTGGTCGGGACTCGGAGTGGGGTGCACACCTATAGTTTGGGACAGGGAGTTCTCGAAGCACCTCTAGGATCTTGACCAGGCGCTCAGGCTCCAGCTGCACTCCCACCGCGTCCTGTTGGGGAGGAAGGGTTCAAGAACCAAGTCTGTGAGCAGCCAGCACTGCCCCTGCTCACTCCTGGGAGCCTGAGCCTGACTCTCAGAAACAATTCTGTGCTGCCCACAGTCCCACAACGCAGATCTTTCGAGGTGCGCCGACAGACTGAGTAAGCATTGCTCACACTTCGGGGTGCAGACCTGCAGCTGGGTCTTGGCTCGGCCACTTAATAGCTTTGTGACCTTGAACGACTTGCTGCCACTCCACCTTAGCATCCTCAGCACAAGAACACCTTAGGGGCGCCTCCCTGTGGGTGCTCCAGGAGCTGGGGAGTTACTCCCAGGAGCCCCGGAAGGCCTAAGCCCACCCAGTCTAGCCTGCGTGGGCCTAATGGCGGGGGCTGCTGCCCTGGATTTCTAAATGCCATTCCGCTCAATAAAATGCAACTTATTTTTAAAATGTTACTGAATTCAAGATAGCATTTTTGTCACATATCTTCTTATTCAAAAGATGTGCAGCCTACAACCGGCTCACAGAGGGGCATGCCTGAAAAAGCTGTGACTTCCGAGAAGGGCTCTCATTCTCTTAAATGTGGGGAAGCTCTGGTCTAGGTGATTTCCAGGGGCCCTCTGCTCTCCCTCTGGGTTCTACTTTCCCTGGTCTCCCCCTGCACCGTGTGTGATCTGCAGGCCCTAAGGAAAGGAGGAAGGGCAGAGGGAAGAGGCAGGACGGGCGGGGGGGGGGGGGGGGGGGGGGGTGACCGCGGGCAGGGGGCACTTGCAGGGAGGGGTCTTTTCATTCTCATGTGGTCTCGGTCATTCAGGGTCACTAGGACACCATCTGGCGCTGGACGCACTTGGGATGTCAAAACCAGAGCAGTCACCCCTCAGCCTCGCCTTCCACCCCCCTGCCTGTCAACTCACAGCAAACTTGTCATAGAGCCGGTACGTGAGCAGAGGGTCGGGCAGTTCTCTGAAGTAGGCCTTGCACAAGGAGGAGACACAGTGAATGTCCTGGAGGTAAACGTCTTTCCGCAGGTCTGGCTTCCGCTCTGCCTCAAACTCCTGCCTGGGGAGGTGCAGAGTGGTCAGGAGTGGTGGGAGGGGGGAAGCTGGGAGGCCTGGGAGCCGTGCACAGGGGCCCGGGCAGGGTGGAGGGTTGACGTGCATGGGCCTGGAAGGAGGATGTGGGGGTGTGTGTGCATACACGAGGCAGTGAGCGCGGATGGACATGCCACTGGGTAGAGCGGGCAGGGGGTGGGGGGTGGATAGGGAGGTGGGCTGTGCACCAACGGGGATCCATGTCAGCGGTATAGCTGTGGGTGTGGGTGGCAAGGTTCGGGTCCGTCGGAGTCAATACAAGTGGAGACATGGACGTAGATGTGTTTCTGGGAATGTGTAAAGATGGAGGAGTGTAACTCTTGGAAGGAAATACAAATGTCAATCTCCCTGACCTTGGATCAGGCAACAGTTGCGTAGATAAGACACCAAAAGCACAAGCAGCCAAAGAAAAAATAGATACACCGAACATCGAATGACAAACTTGTGTGTGTGTCAGAGGGCACTGCCAAGAAAGCGAGACACCCCGCGGAATGGGAGAAAATATTTGTGAATCATAGATTTGATAAGTGTTGGGACCCCCGGGGGGCTCAGTGGCTGAGCTTTAGCCTTCCGCTCAGGTCGTGACCCCAGGACCCTGGGGTCGAGTCCCAAGTCGGGCTCCCTGCGTGGAGCCTGCTTCTCCCTCTGCCTGTGTCTCTGCCTCTCTCTCTCTCTCTCTCTGTGTGTGTGTGACTATCATAAATAAATAAAAATTTAAAAAAAAAAAAGAAACGAGCAAGGGATTTGAATAGAAATTTCTCCAAAGAAGATATACAAATGAGTAATATGCACACAGGAAGGTGTTGGATGTGGTTAGCTGTTAGGGAAATGCAAATACAGGTGAAGTAGCCCTTCACACCCACTAGGGTGGCTGTTATTCAAAGGACACACAGGAACGCGTGTTGGCAGATGTGGAGAAATGAGAACCCTCATGCATCGCTGCTGGGGGTGGATAGGAAAAGATGCACCGCCAGGGAAAGCAGCCTGGCCGTTCCTTAAAAAACCCAACCTTCAGCCCAGGGCGTGATCCTGGAGACCCAGGATCGAGTCCCACATCGGGCTCCCTGCATGGAGCCTACTTCTCCCTCTGCGTCTCTCTCTCTCTCTGTGTCTCTAATAAATAAATAAAATCTTTAAAAAAAAAAAAAAAAAGCCCAACCTTAGAGTAACCGTGTGACCCAGCAGCTCCACGCCCAGCCATGTCCTCAGGGGAACTGAAAGCATGTGTCCACGTGAACACTTGTACATGAATGTTCACACCAGCGTCACTCATAGTAGCTAAGGGGTGGAAACACCCCAAATGTCCGTCAACTGATGGATGGATCAACAAAATATGGTGAAGCCATACAATAGAATATTATTCAGCCACACAAATAGGTGAAGTACTAGCCAGTGTGACAACATGCACGAACCTTGAAAACTTGCTAAGTGGAAAAGCCAGACACAAAAGGTTACAATTCTCTGATTCCGTGTGTAAGAAATACACAGAATAGGCAAATTCATAGCGATAGAAAGTAGACCAGCGGTTGCAAGAGGCTGAGGGAAAGGAGAAATGTTTCTTTTCTTTTTCTTTTTTTTGTTTTTTTTTTGGAGAAATGTTTCGGGGTTGATGAAAAGTTCTGGAATCAGATAGTGGTGGCCGTGGCATGGCCTTGTGAATATACTTTAAAAAGAAATCACTGGATTGTGGATTGTATATTTTCAAATAGTGAGTTTTATGGTATGTGAATTACCATCAACATTTTTTAAGCTGGGTGGTTGTTTGCGGGCGTGGAGACATGTGTGTACACACACGCCTGCTAGCCTGTGGGAACGGGGTGCATGGGCTCAGCCTTCCCTGAGGACACTCCGGAGCTCCTCCCTTGGCACCCAGCACCCATGTTTCCTTCTCCCGCCTTCCCCTTGGGCCTCTGGCTCCCTGGCCTCCTGGCCCATGGAGCCCCCTCACTGCCTGACTCACCGGAGCTTCTGGATGTTGGAAGAGACCCCCGAGAGGCGGTAGATGCCATCCACCACCCCATACTCCTCCACAAACTCTGCGCAGCTCTTCAGCACCTGCGGGACTAGGGGCACAGAGGGGCCAGAGAAAGAGAAGTCGGCGGGGCGCTGGGGGGCTCAGTCGGGGAAGCGTCTGCCTTCAGCTCAGGTCATGATGTCAGGGTCCAGGGATGCAGCCCAAGTGGGGTCCCTGCTCAAGGGGGAGCCTGCTTCGCCCCCTCCCTCTGCCCCTCCCCTGCTCATGCTCTCTCTCTCTCTCTCAAATAAATAAATAAAATCTTAAAAGGAGAGAGAGAGAAATCAGGTCTGGGAGGTCAGAGACCACAGGGATCTGAGAAATGGTAGTATCAGGGAAGGGGTTTGGGGAACCAGCTCATGAATAAAAACTTGTTAGAGGGATTCAGCTCCAGCCTCCCAATCTCTCTGCCCGAGGGGGCCACAGCCTCTGCATAAACCCCCCAAGGGAGGGAGAGCAACTGCCTCCCCAGCCTGCCCTGGCCTGTTAGCAAGTTCTGCCCTCCTTCTTTTTTTTTTTTTTTAAATGATTTTATTTATTTATTCATGAGAGACACAGGCAGAGGGAGAAGCAGGCTCCTTGCAGGGAGCCCGATGCGGGACTCGATCCCAGGACCCCGGGGTCAGTCCTGGGCCGAAGGCAGACGCTCCACCGCTGAGCCGCCCGGGGCCCCAGTTCTGCCTCCTTCGAACTGCAAGTCGACTAGTTGCTACCCCAGGATTTTCCAAGGGGCAGCGGTCCGGTTGGAAGGGCACTCAGAGTAGGACAGGTCTGGAAAGTACATTCATTGAATGCTCGATACAAGATGAAGGAGCATTAGTTGTCCTGATCCCCACGGGGCAGTGTGGACAGGGAGTACTGGGAACACTGGGAAGCACCCCTCCGGTGGCAGGTGCACGGGCGTCCGGCCTGTCGTAGGGAGGCACACCAGCTTGTGACGGGTCAGTTCGGGAGAGAAGCACCCATGTGCCCAGCACTGTGCCCTGGGTACTCCGGTTCCTCTTTCTTTCTTTTTCTTTCTTTCTTTCTTTCTTTCTTTCTTTCTTTCTTTCTTTCTTTCTTTCTTTCTTTCTTCTTCTTCTTCTTCTTCTTCTTCTTCTTCTTCTTCTTCTTCTTCTTCTTTTTTGATTTTATTTATTTATTCATGAGAGACAGATTGAGAGAGAGAGAGAGAGAGAGAGAGAGAGAGGCAGAGACACAGGCAGAGGGAGAAGCAGGCTCCATGAAGGAGCCCGACGTGGGACTCGATCCGGGGACCCCGGGATCATGCCCTGGGCCAAAGGCAGGTGCCAAACTGCTGAGCCACCCAGGGATCCCCCGGTGCCCATTTCACAGGTCAGGACGCTGAAGGTCAAAGGAGTAACAAGTGCCCGGTGTTACCCACCTGGAGCCGGTCTCCAAATCCCAAAATTTTACAAAAAGCTAAGAATAAAATGACCGAAGGAATGGGGTTGAAGGGGAAATAGGAGGGGGTAAGATCAGTACCCAGAAATGCTCATCAGGTGATGCCATATGGTTTCTAGATGCGGGCTTTTCACTTCCTGGTGACTCAAGCAAGATCACCATAACCAGGTAGAACTCATAAAGCCCATTAGGAAAAAAAAAAAAAGAAATTGAAGGCTGAAGAGAAACAGCTCTTTCTGACGTTGACACGAGAGAGGGATTTCTCTGGTGAACCAAACTTAGTATTTTTCTCAGGCCATATTCTCTATTTCAATCTCCAAGGGATGTCACCGAGCCTCCTAAGTGACGGGTGACTCAGTTGAGTCATAAATAAACCGTTATTGGGCACACGGTGCTAGAGGCTGCAGAAAATGGAACTATTGTCCGAGGTGCAGACACCAAAGAAACGAGTGATGACAAAGCACAGCGAGTCCCACGATACAGGTGGAAGCGGGGGGGGGGGGGGGGGGGGGGAGGGCAGAAGTGGAGGCGATGCTTGAGGTGTGTTCTGATGGGTCCCCGGAGTTTACCAGCGGGCAGCAGAGGGAAGGGTATCTCCAGGCAGGGGCATAACGTGAGGTGTGGTACCACGGTTTGCTCAGGGGTCGCAAAAAGCTGGATCAGAGGGTTTGTCGGGAAATTGGAGCTGAGGCCGGGGGCGCGGGGGCCTGGTTTGTGAAGGGTCCTAGGTACCAGGCGGAGGAGTGTATTTCTCATTCTAGATCTATAAGGTGACAGTGAAGGTTGGGGTGAAGCCAGGTATTTATGGAGCCAAGGATCTAAGGCAGGGAAGGCTCTAGAAGGATAAATATGTGGCCTCGTGCAGATGGGATTCCACGCATGGTGCTAGAGGGCTTCCCGTGTCTGAGACACCACGTCAGAAAACGTGAGGGACACCAAATCGGTCACCCTGGGCCTCAGAGAGGGCACCAGAAAAAAAAAATGGTTACAGTTAGATCTTGTCCTTAAGGAGCTTACAGTCTAGTAACAGGGGAGGAGGCCCGGGATGGGAGAGAGAATATAACTTTGCACACGTGGGTTTGGAGCCCAGCTCCAGGTGGGTAACACCCAGCACTTGTTCCTCCTTCGACCTTCAGTGTCCTGACCCGTGAAATGGGGACCGGAGTACTCAAGGCACAGTGCTGGGCACATGGGTGCTTCTCTCCCAAACTGACCTGTCGCAAGCTGGTGTGCCTCCCTACGACAGGCCCGACACCCGTGCACATGCTTCCCCACGTACTCCTATCCCAAGTTTTTGGTGCAATTCAATAATTAAGTAACATGGAAATACAGAAGGAAGAAATAATTAATAAACCCATCAACCGGGATCCCTGGGTGGCGCAGCGGTTTGGCGCCTGCCTTTGGCCCAGGGCGCGATCCTGAGACCCGGGATCGAGTCCCACGTCGGGCTCCCGGTGCATGGAGCCTGCTTCTCCCTCTGCCTATGTCTCTGCCTCTCTCTCTCTCTTTGACTATCATAAATAAATAAAAATTAAAACAAACAAACAAACAAACAAAAAAACCATCAACCGCTACTGTAAACCCTCCCCGTGTGACCTGGTGTCCACACCCTTTGCGCTCCAGCTCCCCAGAGCCAGGACTTGGGTGAGACAAGGGAAGCACGAGGGCGGAGAATTTAAGGAAGCACCCACTCCTAGGGCTGTGCAAGTGCAAACTGTGCACACACACAACCTTGGGAGTGAGAGCCTCCTTGAGAAAGAGCCACTGGGGCTCCTTGCTGGCACAGTCGGAAGAGCATGCAAGTCTTGATGGGGGAGTCATGAGTTTGAGCCCCAAACAGGGTGTCTGGATTAATAAAATAAATAAACTTGAGAGAGTAAGGAAGAAAGAGAAAGAAAAAGAAGGAAGAAAGAAAGGACAGGCACCCAGGGCACTGGTGCGGCCCTGAGAGTGAAGGTTTTGTTGAATTTTGTGTCCTGGTCACCCCTCTTGCCTCACCTTAGCCCTGGCTCTGCAGGTCCCCCACCAGCCCTCCTTCCAGGACTTGTGCCCGTTTGCCAGGGTCCCCCTCCCCTCGGGTTCCAGCACTGACTGCAGAAGTGAGGTGGACCCTCCTCATTTGCTGCTCTCCCCGCAGGGGCCTAATGCCACCCCAACTCTCGGCCGCCACATTACTCTGTTGACTCATCGTCCACCGTCACCCAAAGCCTAGGTTCTTTTCACGTGAGCAGCAACCAAGCCAGATCTCCTCCATCCTGCCCTTCTCTGTTGATTTGGTATCCTCTGAAAAGGCCCTTAAAGAAGGTATTTGAGGGGCGCCCGGGTGGCTCAGTCGGCTAAGCACACTACTCTTGATTTCAGCTCAGGTCGTGATCTCAGGATCAGGAGATCAGGCCCCATGTCAGTCTCCACGCTGGGTGTGGTCTCTCTCTCTCTCTCTCTCTCTCTCTCTCTCTCTCCCTCTGCCCTTCCTCTCTCCTCTCTGTCTACCTCTCTCTAAAAACAACAAAACAAAAAAAAAAGAAGAACATATTCAAGAGCCTTAAGGAATCAGAGCCACAGAGGAAATGGGTCAAGGAGATGAGGGGAGCGATACTGTGAGAGAGACGACGGGTGGGGGGGGGGTGAAGGAGAGATGGGAGCCCTAAGAGGCAGGGCGGGGGTGAGGGGGTCAGGGAAGAGACATCAGGGAATGGGGGCGGGGGGGGGGCGTCTGGGAGGAGGGCCCAGAATTTAGAGACCTGGAGAATCAGAAACTGGAACAAGGGAGCAAAGAGATAAAGGTTAGGGAAAGGAAGAACCCAGAACAGGTGGCGCCTGGGGAGGGAAGGGACCCGCCTGGGGCCCCCAGCAGGGAGAAGTATGGGGAAAACCAAGCTAAGGGGGGGTGCACGGGGTTGGGGGATGAGGTAGGCAGGAACCCGGATCTCCACTAGTCTGGGCTTTCCTCTGCCAGCCTTGGGTAAGGGAGAGGCTCGCCAGGCTCTCTCTGTCCTTTCACTTCCCACCTGTCTGTGGGGGGGCGTGGGGTGGGGGGTCACTGTGGCTCTGGGGCCCGAGATCATGCCCCCCGCCCCGGGGCTCAGGTATGGTTCTGAGGGGGCCAGGAGGGACTCCTCCTCCTCCAGGGCTCACTGAGACCCGGCCGGCCCAGCAGCCAGGTGGACATCCAACCCTCAGAGGACGTGCCCCTCACGGGCTGGGAACGCAGCCAGAGGCCGGGGGGCCACAGGGGAGGGGGCCGGGCAGCTGGGGGTGCGTTTCCACCAGGGCTGGCAGGGGCCGCAGGGGAGGGCCGCACCAGGGCGAGGAGACCGAGCTGAGGGTTTGCAGGGAACCAGAAGAACATTAGCCCCATTGAATCATGTGGCCATTGGCCAAGAGCCCTTGACCTCGAGAGGCATCTCTGGTGAAGGACTCAGGGTGAGACTCAGCCAAGCCTCGACACTGTCTTCGGGACCGGGACCGGGGTTTCCCTCAACAGAGGGCGGTGGGGATGGGGGCCTCCGGGGGAGGAGAAAAAGGGGAAGGAGGTGTTTGGGGCCAAGGGGGCGGGGCCGAGGGCAGGAAATGAGCTGGGAACCACCATCACCCTCCCTCCACTGCAGGCGCCACAGCCCAGAGGAGAAGACAAAGAGGAAATGACAGATTGGGGTGGGGTGGGATGGGGGGGGGATCGTGCCAGGCTCTGGGAGGAGCTCGAAGTGCCAAAAACAAGCTGGACTGGGCGACCAGGACACCTGCCTTCAATTTCGAATCCCATCAAGCTAGGTTTGTGAGAGGCCACTCTGGGACAGGGCGAGCGCAGAGTTGTCCCTGGTCCTACTGGCTTCCCAGCCCCTCCAGGGACCCCAGGGTGGCAGCAGACAGGCCCCACGATCGTCCACATCCACTCCTTTGCACCCTGTGGCCTGACCCCGCAACCAGCCTCAGGGCGTCCCCCATTTCGGCAGCTTCTCCCCCGCGCGCCCTCGGCCTTGAACCTGTTGCTCCCGCGCAGGGGCAGGGAGACCCCACCCCACGGCCTCCCCTGCGGCCCAGCAAGGCTGCAGAGCGCCCAGAGCCCCGCAACTGGGCGCCCTCCTCCAACCAGGAAACCCCCGCCCTCCCCAGTGCCACCCTCAGACTCTCCCAGGGCCCTGCCCCTGGCTTCTTTCATTCAGACCCAAGGACCATCCACTGGCCCTTCAGCCACTCGCCTCTGACCATGCCGTCCCCCCGGCCTCCCTCTCTGTCCCCAGCACAGATGTCGGGTCACCCCTCTCTTTTGCCTACTTATCTCGGTTTCTCATCTCTCCATCCTCCATCCCCCCCCCCCCCGCCCCCGCCTCTCCATCCCCAGGTAGTCACACAAGGGGGCTCCCCTGCTTCTCTGCTGAGCCACACTTCCTGCCGCGCCTGCCGGTCAGCCTCCTGGGTGCTGACCCCAAGCCACTGCCCGTCGCCGTGAGCACCTGGGCACCGTGTCTGTCCCTCGACTGGATCGGACTGGAGAGCAGCTCCATGCCCACCCCCCCAAAGCAGCCCGAGCCACCTCCTTACCCTCCTGGCCCGAACGCTGGAGCTGCTCCTGCAGGTCACACCCAAACACCCTCTCCTTCGAGCTGCCCTTCTTCTTTCCTTTCTGCCGAGACTTCATGGCTGGAGCCCCCGGGCCCCGGCCCAGCCACCTCCGCCCCCCCGAGACCTTTGCCCTACCAGTCCCCCATAGGATCCCAAGGCGGCCTCTGGGCTTGGCCCGGCCCCGGGGGGCAGGGCTCCGAACTGGGGGTGGAGGGTGGCCTGGGCAACAGGCAGCAGCTCTTGCCTTTGGGGCCCCGGCGACACGGAAGTAGCCGTGGAAGAGGAAGCTGCCCGGACCCTGGCAAGAAGCTGTGTCTCGTGGCCCAGGCTGGCACTTGCCCCTCTGGCCCCGCTCAGCCCTGGGGGAGCAGGAAGCTGTGCAGCTCCTCAAACCCGCTTCCTGTTAGAGCATCTTTGCAACCACAGGGCCCGGGGTGGGGGAGGCAGCTGACATTCACATCCTCAACCCATCACTGGGACTTCGCTCATTGGTCAAGGCAAGGTGATGTCAGAGCCCCGGGGTGGGGTGGTGGCGCCCGGGACCTGAGCAGGTCCTTCGAGACCAGAATTTGGGGGGTCTGAGGTGGAGACTGGAGGTTGGCCTGAGGGGGGCAGGTGCCCAGGCTCAGCCCCCAACGGGCCTGTGGCTTTGGTCAAGTCCCATCACCCCTGTAAGCCTCAGCGTCCACACCAAGGTGACCACCAAGGGGGTGAACGAGGTGATCTTTCATCCTTCCGACCCTTTCTGTGGGACTCACTGAGCGTCGGCTTCTTTGGAAAGAGTGTGCACACAGCCGTCTGCCCCCCGGGCCTGTTCCGGTGAGAACCCAACACGACACAGGACTGACGGTGCCACGTGCGGAGGGAAGGGGCTTTTCGCTCTATGGTCCTAGGGTGGAACTCTCAGGCAGGGCAGAGGGCATTTCTTTCCCCTTTACCTCCCAGCCACAGGCATCCTAGCTCCTCCCCTGCTCGGGCCGCAGGGAGGAAGGTGCTGAGTTGTTCAGGGCTTACAGGGCCCAGGGGCAAGACAGGAACCAGGCAAAACAGCTTTTATCTGTTTATTTAAAAACAGAATATCATTTTTATGTACAAATATGCACATATTTACACAAAAAAATGTACATACCAGGAACCCAGATCTTTGGGTTCCACAGTCAAAGTCCTGGGCTGGCTGGGGAGCAAGGGATGGCATCTCTCCGTTGGCCCAGAAATCCAGCAGATTTCAGGCCAGGGAGGGTTTGGGCAGTTTAGGTTTTCTTGCCAAGTGCGTCAGAGGGGCAACACTGGATCGTAGGTAGACCCCCCCCCCCCAGACCCACAGAAACTGTCAGAAGAGCCCCAGGTTAGAGACCCCGAGGCCCACTTTGGCGGCTCCTTGGCCCCACCCGAACTCCCTGCCCCCCTGGGTCTGTAATCCCTACCCGGTCTCCCCTACACCACAACCAAAGCAGGAGCTCAGTCACCCACCCAGCAACCTCCCCAGGGACAACAAGCATCATGGATGTAGCCAAGAAGAGACACGCAGCCAGGGGAAGGGCTGAGGGGCCCCAAGGAGCCAGGACCCCACCCTGTCCCCCTGCAGCCGGGGACAGAGGTGCTCACATCCCAGCCTCAGACCCCGAGCACCAGGCTCCCTCCTGGGCAGCTGTCTGAATCCCAGGGCCTTGAAGGAGCACCTTGCAGAAGCATCAGCGTTAACCCCCTGCGGGGGTTGAGCGAGGTCAGCTTTGCGACTTCCTACGCTGGCCCAGCTCTGACCAAACCAAGTAATGACAAACGTTCAGATCAATCAAAAGTTTCTTTTTTTAAAAAAAAAAAAGATTTGTTTCTCTTATTAAAGTATTTGGAGGAGTATTCCTTAAAGAAACTCCTCCAGCAGGTTTATTTATAGAAAATATGCACATGCAGCAGGCCCAGAGGCCACCGAGGCCACCAGAGGGCGGGGGCGTCGCCGCTCACAGCTCTAGCCTCTGGGGGACCCCTGGGCTGGCGGCACAGTATCTGCCGCCCTGGGAGCCCGGCTCCCCAACCCAGGAGGCCAGAATCCAGTTCCAGCCATGCCTGCACACCTGGACCTGACCCCCCCGCCATCTCCACCTCTCGCCTCCAACCTCTGTGCCATTAATACTGCTCTGGGGTCTGAGGAGATGACCTGCGTTTGCAGGTAGAAGTCACACAGCCACACGACACACAAGCCAAACCCACCACGGTTCACTTGGACTCGGGCAGGACAGCACGACACACACGTGGGCACGGGCACTCCCCCCCCACACACACACACGGTGAGCGGACACTCACACAAGTGCACATGCACACAGCCACCTGCACACACACGCACACACACACTAGGAGGACTCAACCGACAGACAACCCCCCATCGTCGAACAGAAGGGTTGGAGGAAAAGGTCGAGCAGTCAATGGAATGGGGGGCGTCTTCCTCAAGAAATACGGTGTTGAGGGAGGCCCCCGAGATGAGCGAAGTTTCCCCAGGTCAGCAGAAGGAGCCAGGGTCAGGGGAGGGAGGCAGGCCTGGGTCAGACCAGATGCCCCCGCCCGTTGATGTAGATGCCGTTGCCCGTGGGTTTGGCCCGCAGGGTTCCGTTCTCTTGAACAAAATGGTTCATGGCCTGTTTGATGCCTTCATCCCGGTCTTCCTCGTCCTCTGCCCGCCCAGAGCCTGGGGACAGCAGTTCGGTCTGTGTCTCAATCTCCCGCACGGTGGTCAGCGTGGAGTAGCTGCGGCCCTCCGGCTCTTCACTCTGCAGGCCAAGGACAGCGGGCTCCTTAGGAAGCCGGCGCCGCCCGAGGGCAGGGGTGCCGCTTGGGGAGCGCTCGGGTCAGAGGTCAGGTGCAGGCAGGGGCGAGGCTCCGGGTGGAGGCCGGGGCAGGCCAGTAGGCGGGCAGGCCAGGCGGGAGCAGAGGCGCCCGGGCTCCGGGGCGCTGGCCTGCCGCACGGGAGCAGGAGGGGGCCCGAGGGCAGCGGCGGGGACGCCGGCGGGGCCGGGGCCTCACCATCACAGAGCAGCTACTGTTGTCCTTGAGACTATCGGGGTGGCCCTCGGCTCTCAGCCCTACACTCTCCTCCGGCTGTGGGGCCCGGACACGGGGGAGGAGTCAGAACAGGGCTCGGCCCCGCCCTCCTCGCCTTCCCCCGCCCGACCTTTCCAGCTCTCCCTGACGAGCCGAGCTCCCCCTCCCCACCCCGCCCCAGCACCCCCGGGGCAGCCGCGCCCCCAGCCCCAGCCCCGCAGGGTGGGCTCCGGTCTGCAGGGGGGCCCCGGGCACGCACCTGGCTCCTGGGGTCCGAGTGGTGGGAGTGCAGCCTCCGGATGGAGTTCTCCCGGGTCAGGGTCAGCTCCTCCTCGCTAGGAGACACCCGCGCGTTAGGAGCGGCGGGCGCAGCGCGTCCCCAGGGGCGCCCTCCTGGGCCAAGCCCGGGGCCACGCCGAGCCAGGGCGCGGGTGTCGCGCGGTCCCCGCAAGTGGGAATGAGTGGCTGCAGGTGGGGCGTGCGTGTGCGTGCCATGTGGGTGTGACCCCACCAGCCGCGGCCCACCTGCCCCTACCGTCCCGGGTCCGGGTCCCCCCCCCCCCCCCGCCCCGCCGCTCACCTGGGCTTGGCTCCCAGCTTGCTCCCCGCCCGCAGCCGCCCGCACTCACTATTTCTGGGTCATCTGCTGAGCCTTGCGCCGGTGGTACCGGGACATGAGCACCACCACCACCACCAGGAGGCAGAACAGGAGTGCGGCGATCACCCCCACCACCACCACGGACGCCGACACCAGGTCCACCTGCTTCCCCGGGGCCTCCTCCGGGTCTGCGGGAGACCCCCGAGTCTGAGCCGCTGCCCAGGTCCCGGGCACCCCCGCCCTCACAGGCCACCTCCTCGCCCTCACAGCCCGGTCCCAAACCGCCCCTCCACCTGCCCCTCCGCGTCAGTCCCCCGCCCCGCCCCCCCGCATCAGCCCCCCCCCCCCCGCAGGTGCCCCGGGCTCACCGAGGACGTCCACCGTGACCTGGGAGTCCCTGGAGGACAGCTCATTGCTGACGTGGCAGACGTAGGTGCCGCTGTGCTCGGTGGTCAGCGGAGGAAAGCCCAGCGTGTCCCCCTGCACGCGGACGCCGCTGGGCAGGGGCCCGTCCAACCTGGGGGACAGGGAAGCTGGGGCGGGCGGCGGCTGCCACCACCCGACATGCCTGGGCAGCTCCCCACCGCCCTCCCCACGACGTCACCCAGAGCCGCTGGCTGTTCCCACGGTGCCCCTCCCTCCCCGGGGCAGGTCCGGGCAGAGGCCCCTTCTCCCGGTGCCCGGCCTGACCCGGGCACCCCCACACACACCCGGGAACAGCTGCACGCGTGCCATCCCACCTGCTCCGGCAGCTGTGACATCACCCAGCACCGGGGACCCAGCGGATGAGGCCACCAGCCCGTGTGGCGGGGCGGGGTGGGGGGGGCTCCCCTCTCCTATCTGGGCCCCACGTGCTTGGGAAGCACACACACGGCAGGGCGCGCCCGGGCCCGAGGCCACACGCAGGGCTCCCCTGCTCACATCGGAGAACATGCCTGGGGTAGGTAGGGTCACCCCCGCCACCTGAAGCCCGCCCCCCTGCCCTGGTTCCCTGGACATCTCGGACCCCGCAGAGGCGCTGGCAAAGCTGCAGTGGTCACAGTGTCAGTGTGACAGCAGTCACAACACCCTGTGCCTTTTTGTCCTGTCCACTTTGGGCACATACGTAAACACAGACAATATTAATATTTAAATATTGTATCATATTTCATAATTTTGAAGTAGGGGGAGAAGAAAACCAAGGACTTATTGCCTGATTCCCTACCAGTGACCACATATCCCAGCCTCCCTGGTGCAAGTCAATAATAGCATTTGGTGACGGCGCATATTCTTGTGGAGGCCTGAACGTGTGCCCCAATACATCTGGGGTTAGGATATATTGTCCCAGCCCACAAGGAGAACACGGTGGCCCTGTGAGGGCAGGAGCCTGGTCCCAAGCGAGGCCCTCCCCCAGGAGCCAGGTCCCTACCGTGTCCAGTTGTATGAGGGAGGGGGGTGCCCCTCACTCAGACACTTGAGTGTAGCGCCTTCTCTGCCAACCTGCCACAGTTTTTGGTCTTCAAGGCCCCTCACGGAGGCCTCAGCGAGGACTAGAATGGGAGGTGGGAGGAGAAAGAAAGGGAATGAGGCTTTCGATCATGCTGTTCCATGACCTGATCATGCTGTTCCCTGGAGGACCCCTGCCCCCTGCCCTCCCTCCTCACCCCCAAAACCCCTTCTCACCCTCCCAGTCCCTGCCCTGTCCTCCTGTGCGGCCAACCTAGCCCAGGCCCTCCTTGCTGGGTCCTCGGCACGCCATCCCCTCCCCTCTCTGAGCTCAGAGTCCAGTGATTCATCTGGGCTATGAACCTCTAGGTCCCTCGGAAAAGATTCACACTTTTTCTGAATCCCCTGCAGTCCCTAGCGGAGTGCTGGCCACAGGACAGGTGTTTGGGAAACGCTCCCTGATTCTCCAAAGGCTTCAACCCGACTTATTCGTACATTTCTTTAACAAGCATTTGTGGAGGCCCTCCTGTAGGGTTAGTAGGAACAGGAAGAAGCCCTATGCTCGAAGAGGCTCAGAGTTTAATGCCAGGAAGACATTTTCCAGGTTACTGAGTATGAGTAGCGTCTATGCACCAAGTGTCGTGTGAGATGCTTTGCCTCTGTGGTTTCTAATTCCCGTCAGAACCCTGTGAAGTTCCCATAATTATCCTCCTGCTGCTGCCGGGAACACTGCAGACGAGCAGGACTGAGCAACCCCTGGCAAGCAGCAGAAGCAGGGCTGGTCCGGCCGGCACGGGGGCCAGGCTGCGGGGCTCACCGCCCTCAGCAAGCCTGTCCAGCTGCATGTATGTCTAAGTGCCTTCGCCCCGGGTCTATACCCAATTCTCCCAACTGCGCTGTGGAGCAGGGCAATGTCCTTGGTAAACAGGAGGACACTGAAGGTCAGAGAGCTCGGAGTGATCTGTCACGGCCACACCAGGGGGCTTTGGGGATCCAGCCTGGCCAGACTGGCGTGGCTCATCAGGGTCTCTGTACCCAAGCTCCGAGTACTCACAGGCCACCTGGAGGACGTGGGTGATCCTTTGATCCTGGAGCAGGCCAGGGTGGGACACCACGCAGGTGAGCGGCTGCCCGTTCATGCTGCGGCTGGGCACCAGGTGGAACTCCGAAGTGACGGCTGCTGAGCGGGAGTGCTTGAAGGAGCGGCTGGACGCCGTGCCCTTGACCTCCGTGTCCCAGGTCACGCTGGGGGCTGGGCTGCCCTCTGCTGTGCAGGAGGCTGCCAGCGTCAGGCCCTGGCCCTCTTCAAGCGCTGGCCCGGGGTTCAGGGAGGGCAGGGGGGGCACTGCAGGTGGTGGGAGACAGGGGTCGTGGTCAGCACACCCACCAGGAGTCCCTGCCCCGTCCCAGCTCAGTCGTCCACAGGCAAACATTTTCAGGCTCTTTTTTCTTCTCTTATTTCACCGACATAGACACCAGAGAAAATTTCAGCTGACTTTGTACCCTTCTCTATTGTTTGTTTTTTTTACCTTTTTTTTTTTTTTTAAGATTTTATTTATTTATTTGACAGAGAGACAGCATGAGTGTGTTGGGGGAGCAGAGGGAGAGGGAGAAGCAGGCTCCTCCCCATGGAGCAGGAAGCCTAAGGTGGGGCTCCATCCCAGGACCCTGGGATCATGACCTGAGGCAAAGGCAGATGCTTCACCAGCTGAGCCACCCAGGCGCCTCTGGATCATTTTTCAATAAAAATAATGAAGTAAATTTAAAAAGTAACCAGATACCATCTATATCCTATAATAATAGCCATCACTTACAAAGCACTTATTATGTGCCAAGTATTGTGCTAAACACTTTATAAATGTTATTTCATTTCATCTTGTCAACAGACCAGCAAAGTAGGGATCATCACCCCTGTTTTACAAGAGGAAACTGGAGCTTGGGAGGCTAAATGATTTGTCCCAGATTGTCAGCTGTTAGGGGACAGAAGCCTAGATTTACACTATTTCACCCCCAAGGCTAGTGTTGGATAAAGAGAAACTAAAGGCTTTATTTTTATCTTCCTAACCTTAACAGCTCCAGCACAGAATGAAAATGACTCAACTAGACCATAAGTCTAGGGCCTCCGTGGACCACAAGAACCCACAGTGCAAAGTGGTGGTTTAAAAGTGATGGTGGG
Organism: Vulpes lagopus; assembly: GCF_018345385.1. NCBI lineage: Eukaryota > Metazoa > Chordata > Mammalia > Carnivora > Canidae > Vulpes > Vulpes lagopus. The sequence goes on from NC_054834.1 coordinate 27,849,214, forward strand.
GGCACATCGGTGGCTCAGTTGGTTAAGTTTCTGCTTCGGGCTGGGGTCCTGATCCCATGGTCCTGCGGTTGTGATCCCAGGGTTTTGGGATCCTGTTCCGTATCAGGCTCCCTGCTCTGCCAGGAGCCTGCTTCTCCCTCTCCCTCTGTCTCTCCCCCTGCTTGTGTGCTCTTTCTCTGTCAAATAAATAAATAAATTCTTTAATAAATACATAAATAAATAATAAAAGTGATTGTGGTCTCCAATCCAACCACATTCACTGAAGGTCCAGATCAAGGAAGGTGTCAGCCCCACGGGTCCTACACAACCACACTGGTCAGGGCTGGGTCTGCGTGTCCTTATCTCAACCCACGTTTTAAAACCATGGACCTCAGGGCAGCCCTGGTGGCCCAGCAGTTTAGCGCAGCCTTCAGCCCGGGGCGTGACCCTCAAGACTCAGGATCGAGTCCCGCCTCGGGCTCCCTGCATGGAGCCTGCTTCTCCCTCTGCCTGTGACTGCCTCTCTCTCTCTCTCTTTCTCTCTCTCTCTCTCTCTCTCTCATGAATAAATAACATCTTTTAAAAAAAAAGGAAAAACATAAAATAGAAAATAAAACCATGGACCTCAGGATGGCGAGTGAGGCCATGAATGAGTACTTTGGGCAGGACTGCTGCAGGAACTAGCAAGTGTAGCTTCCAGAAGAGGAGAGGCTGGGGGCCCCGTGAGGGTGTGTGGGGGGGAGTGACAAAGATCCTCAGCCCTTTGAAAGGCTGGCGTGCAGAAGACAGAATGAGCCTGTGCCCCCTTGCTTCAGAGAGCAAAGGTGCCCAAGGCTTGGGGAGCGGGCATCAGCAGAAGGAAGACCCGCCCAATACATGGATTCTTGTCCAAGGCTGGAGGAGCTGCACGCACTGAGCCGCTGGGGTCCCTTGTGGGGGGGGAGTTTCGGGGTTGGCCGGGAGGATGGTCTGGCTGGGGCTCCCTCACCGCGGCAGGACCACCTTTTCTCCCCACCGCGGAGCACCCACCGGTGCACCCACCCATGCACCCACCCGTGCACCCATGCACCCACCCATGCATTCCTGCAGAGCACATCTCTTCGTATCCCACCTCCTGCCCCGGGAGGCCCAGGCTGCCCCAGGCCGCCCCGGGCCTGCACCCCCAGCCCAGCCTGCAGCCCACTCACCCAGCACGCGGAGCCGCAGCCGTGCCTGGAAGCTGCCGGCAGGGAAGGTGCTGACGCGGCACTCGTACTCGCCCTCGTCGGCCTGCACCGCGTTGCGCAGGAGCACGGCGCCATCCAGGGGGCTCCGTGGCGGCGGCGGCTGCTCCACGCGGCCCTCGTAGGCCGCGCTCACGTGCAGCCCGTACTTGGAGTGCAGCAGCGCCAGCTCCCGGGCGCCCTCGCCCGCGTCCACGCGGGCCCACGCCACCTGCCCCACCTGCTCGCCGGGGTCTCCTCGGTAGAAGCAGGGCAGCTTGGCGTCCTGGCCCAGCACCACGGTCACCAGGTCCGAGGTCTCCAGCTCGCCCGGCCGGCACCGGCCTGCAGAGGGCGGACAGAAGCGGCCAAGATTAGGGGCGCCCCGGAACCCCGGAACTCCTGGAACGCTTTCTGCTTGCCCAGCGCCTTTGGTCCATTACCTCATTAGATCCACAAAAGGATCCCAAGAGGTGGGCGTCATTATCACCATTTAACAGATGAGGAAATTGAGACCCAGGGACAGGAAGTGACTTGCCTAAGGCCACCGGGGCGCTGGCTGCAGGCGTCACACCCTCTCCCAGCCCCCGGGATTGTGTCCTGAGCCATCCTGAGGTGGGAGGCTCTGCACGGAGGAGAGACCTAGCCTCTGCTCTCAGGGAGCTCACAGTCCTCTCCGGGAAATGGGTTTTATGTGCATGAAGACGGGGAAGCCATGGACAGACTTTCACAGAAGGTTCGATGTATCCAGGGGAGGTGGAGAGTGAATGCTTTCTGGAGGCGTGGCTGGGAGCCAAGGCAAGGGTCGAAACAGTTGGCGTCTGGGATGGGGCATGTAGTGTGGGAAGGGTCCATCCCGAGAGGCCCTTCGAGAACATTCTTTTCATGGCTTGAAGATGAGAGACCTGGATTCCCAGAGAGAAGAAGGTATTCTATGTGGGAGGAATGGCACGAAATGAGGCTCAGAGAATGAGCTAGTCACTGAAGACAGAAAAGCCCCGGGTCAGAGGCCCAGGGGCATGAGGTCAGGGCACATGCAGCGACAGGGTCAGGATGGGGAGCCACAATCAGAGGAGCAGAGACCGGGACCAGCGAGGATGGGCGAGTGCGTGGTGCGCAGCGAGGAGCAGTGCAGAGCACCCAGCGGTCTCTATCACCTAATTTTCAAAGAAGGATCCCTTTCTTGCCCTGTCAGGACCTGAGATCTGTTCAGGAGGAAGAGAGACATTTGAGCACCAATACGGAAACGTGTGACCGTCCCTGAATTAGTGCTCGGTGCTGCGTTGCAGGCTAGTGGTGGACCTCGACAGTCGACAGTCGCTGGGGACCTAGGTCACGTGGGAGGGCCTCCTGGGGAGTTGGGGAGGAACAGCAGGGGGAGAGACCCGGAAAGGGATTCCACGTTGGGGACTAAGGTGGGCAAACCCAAGGGGTGGGGAGGCTGGCTGGTTGGGGAAGCAGAGAGGGAAGGACACACCTAAGGCAGGGGGCTGTTGAGCAGGAGAGGAACGTGAGGGCAAAGGAATTCTCTACTACAAGATGCCGTAGGCATCTACTATGGCAAGGGGCCAGGGGCGCTGTGCCTCCGACCAGGGAGTGGGGACACTGAAGCCCCCAGACTCACTAGGAATGCTTGGTGCTGTGGGATGGGGATGAGGGGACCGCCCTGGCGGAGGCTCAGCAGGACTAGATCACTGACCAGAACGGGAGGTGCAAGACAAGAGACAAGAACAACCCCTAGGTTTCTAGGATAAGCAGCTTAGGAGGGAGGCAGGGCCTGGGGAAGCTCATGGTCCGGGAGAAATAAATTTGGAGCCACGGAAACATAGGGCTGGGGGCAGAGTGAGGGCTCTCTCTGGGATGCCAAGAGCTCCTTGCCTCGGAACCTATATCCAGCAACCCCCAAAAGTGCAGAGCCCCGACCTCCGGCCAGCAGGTCACACACCTTGCTCACGCGCTGCCCCTCCTGGAAGGCCCTCCTCCCTATGTCTGGTGGCTCCGACTCGTCACTGTCTGGATAACTCCTACTCATCCTTCAGGACTCTGCTTAGACATCACTTCCTCCCAGAGTCCTCCCTTCCCCAGGCGAGCTGCCCGTCCTCTGTTCTGCCCCGGCGCCCTGCTCTTACCTCTCCATAGTACTTTATCCCCTGGATGGGCCTCCCCCCCAAGAGTAGAAACTGGGTCTTGCATCACATATGGAAACTGATTCAGTGCTCAGTGGCATGTGGTCTGCATTCTTGGCACGTAATTGGTGCCCAATTGCCATGAATGAATGAATGAATGAATGAATGAGAAAGAGAGACAGGCAAAGTAGGAAGAGAAGGAAAAGTAGAAGGAAAAGGACTGAATCTTTGGTTGGGCTGGGTGGACAGGGAGGGGTTGCCGTGACAACCGGGGTGGAGGCAGGATAGGCTGGCTCCCTGGGCTCCTGCCAAAGGGAGCAGCTCCAGACTGCACAGAGGGAGAAAGAGGTGGGCGAGGGGGCAGCTCTGGAGGGAGAAGGTGAAGCCCCACTAGAGTGGACTGGAGGGTCCCACTGAGGCACAGCATGGGTCAGAGGAAGGGGGCCCCCCGGGGCCCTGCTAGCAGGGGCACAGGGAGGGAGGGAGGATGCCTTTGAGAGGACCTGAACGGGACAGACCTGCAGGGCCAGATACCAGGGCCCTGACCTGCCTAAGCCGGTCTTGGTCCCACCCAGCCCAGCCTGGGAGTCCAGCTAACCACCGCACCCCTCCCAGACACCTCCTGCGGGCGCTGGAGGAAGCAGGGCTGCCCCGGGAGGGCTGGAGGTGGGCTTGAGATAGGGGCCCATCCCCCAGCACATCCTCTGCCTCAGACACCGCTGTCTCTGCAGGCACAGGGATCCCAAGCCCTGCTCCCCCGGACACCGGAACATTCCGAAAGGTTATTTCTGGGACAATGTCAGATGGCATATTTTCCATCCCTGTCCCTACACTTGCCAACCATCTGCCCCTCTCTGCAACTGATCACCCACATCTTCCCCAACATATACGTCGTTCAGGGCGCAGCAGGCATATGCCTGAGTCGCAATCCTTGGTGTCCCTCCCTGTGAGTCCAAGATCCCTGCTCCCTGGTGACAGGCCCCAGCTTTGCAGGCAGAGGTGCCCAGGAGAGTCCCTTCAGGACCTCCCCCACTGCCCTCATCATCCTGAATCCACTATCAGGCGGGAGCATCTCAGCTGAGGACAACATCCTCCTCCAGTTCCTGCACACACGTGCATGCACACACGTACACACACCTGCACACACACATGCGCACATGCACACGGGCTGCAACAGAAGGAAGCAAGAACTGGGGCTCTAGGATCCTTGTCCTGGGCTCGCTGGACCCAGAAGCCCAGACTGCCAGGCCAGGGCAGGCCAGGACTGCCTCCTCCTCCTCTCCCCCACCCAGTGCCCGTCCGGCGTCAGCATGATGATGTCACCGGAGCAAAGGAGACACACCGCCTGCCTGGTGAGGTCACCCCGCGGGCATGTAGTTGCCAGGCCGGGCCAGGCCCACGGCCCCTTGTGCGCAGATTGTCTGCTGAGGCCGGTGGACTTCGCTGGCTGGGCACTCCTCCCTCGGCCGTCCCCACCCCTCCTCCTGGGGCAGCACCAGGACGCAGGTCAGGGGCCTTGGTGATTCAGATGCCGCACAGCAGCAGGCCGAGCCACAGCCGCCACCAGCCACCAGCTTGCGCAAGGGCGAGAACAGGCCCGACTGGCCAGACGGGATCCCTGCCTCAGCCTCCCCCACCCCTGGCCAGGCCCCCACCGGCCTCATTGGGGCCCTGCCCTCTGCGTACCCCGCCCGCTCCCAGACAGGCCCTCCATCCCCGGCCTGGGTTGCCCGCTCTCTACCGGGCGCCTGGGTCCCGACGTCCCTATCAGAAGTGGCATCGGGCAGCTGGTGCAGACAACGGCGTCTTTGGGGACAGAGGCTTTGCCTAATGAGAGGCCACATCCCTGCTGGTGCGGAGGGGGGCCTCGGAGGGGTCCTAGAGGTGGGGCCGTGAGGATGAAGCGAGTCGGCATGAGCCCTGCACGTCTGAACGGACGATGCCTTTGGAGAGGGCCCGGCAGGCCTCAGCGCTGCCGCGTGCGCGAGCGGCGGCTCCTTACTTGATGGGGGAGGGGGTTGCACACTTGTATGTGCCCACATCTCATCCTTAGGAAGGTGACCGTGCTTGGCTGAGTTGGGAGCGAGAAGCCTGGGGTGGCGCGTATGTGTGCATACGCATGTGTGCGCGTGTGTGCACACACGTCTGTCTCCCACGTCCGCATGCGCACGTTCCCAGCCCGCGGAACTCCGAGCACAGAATAAATATTTTGATGTCGGCTTCTCTTGGCTGCCGCTGTCTGTCTGTGTGAGCTGCCCTTGGTCGGCAGTGGGTGGCTCAGCGCCCTTGCCCCTGCGTCCCAGCTGCAGTGTAGCCAGGTGCCCCTCCCCACCTCACCCCAGACTCCAGGGCAGATTCATCTCAGGTGGAGGTAGGTACCCAGAGATGAGGTCACTGTCCCTCCAGGTGATGGGAAATTGCCATCCAGGGCTCCCCAGCAGAAGCAAACAAAGGCTCACCCTGCCCTTGCTCCTCAGGTTCCTACTAGAAGGACTCCCACCCATCTCACCGCCCCCCCCCCCCCCCCCGGTGCCCCCGAACCCCGCTGGCTCCCCAGGAGGCCTCTCCCTGGGAATCTATCAGACCTCTGCTTCTGCTGCCACCACCAGAAAAACCTGCTCTAGCTCCAGGCCTAGGGTAAGGGTTGTCTGGTGTGGGTTTGGTGGGAAGGGGGGGATCCTGCCCGGGGCTGCGGGGAGGGGTCCAAGCTGTCCAGGGGCTCATCTTCCTTTGTTAACTCTTGCTTCCCTCACCCCACAGCAGCAGCCTCTCCCAGACGGAGCTGAAATATGAGGGAGAGTTTGGGGTAAGAAAGGACCTGGGAGGAGCCCTGACGTCTCTGTCCTCCCCTAGAGGACAGGTAACATCAACAAGCCAGCAAGCCTGTTTCCTTCCACCCTTCTCCCCGTAACCTTGGCCTTGGAGTGCTGAGGAACTTGGAAAACCAGGAGGTTCTCCCTCTGCCTTCATCCCCGTCTCTCACTTAGCCCCCATTGTCCTAAGCCCCCCAGCTTAGGGAGAGCTTCCCAACTCGGGCAAAGTGCCCACCCACAGATTAGTGCCTGGGGAGGGGGGCCACACCGATCACAAAGGGAGGCGAGAACAATGCAGGAGGACAGGCCTTGAGGCAGCCGGCTCTGGCCCAGACACAGCTCCCAGCACAGATAAGTCCCCTAAACCCCCCGGAGCCAGAGTCTGAGCCGGGCTGAGTCACCACAACAGCCACACTGTGGGTGGGAGACCCAGAATTCTGCTTCTCCCAAACTCCTGAGATCTTAGCCACCCCCCACCCCGAAATCCTGCCAGCCACCTCCCCACAAAGCAGGGGCCAGCTCTGCCCCACCCCAAATCACAGCCCCAACCCAGCTCTCACCCATCTTGAAGGCAAGCGTGGAGGGGGTGGGGTGGCCAGAAAACTATGGGAAGAGCTCCTGAGGCCAGAGGCTCCAGGTCCTCCTCCAGCGCCTCCTCTCTGGGGCCTGGTGGCCCGCCCTGAGTTTAGCCCCCAGTTCCCAACTGGACCTGGACCTTCCTTGCAGATTCAGTTTGCAGGTCCAGCCCTGAGGCTCCCGCCCCCCATCCCTCCCGACTCCGTGCCCACTCCCAGCCCTGCTCTCCGCTGGCCTCCGGTCAGTGCTCAGCCAAGCCGTGGAGGCCAGCAAGTGGAGGCGGCCTCTCCTCTGGAGGCTCGCTCCCTGCGGCAGCCGCCCTCCTCGGCCTGGTGGGCTCCGGCCGCCGAGACTGTGCTCCAGAAGCGGGGACCATGGGCTCTCGCTGCCATCGCGGTAGCCGCACTCCCCTTAGCCCAGGCCCCTGAAACGCTGGGGGGGGGGGGGGGGACCATGGTCACCGGAGCCACAGGGCTTCCCTGGCATTCTCCTCGGTCCCCGCCGCCTTGGGTGGGGAAGCTGGCCTCCCTTGCTGGCTTCCCTGGGTTTGGGTAGGTCCTTTGGGAAAGGGCCTGCCCCCCTCTGTAAACAGGAGTAGAAAAGCAGGGATGGGGCCCCTCCCTTTCGAGGAAACTAACCTCAGGTAGAAAGCTGATCCTAATCCTTGGAGGGCAGACCACAGAATTCGGGGGAAACCCTCACCCTCTGGCCCCACAGGACCCCGTTGGGCCCAGACAAAGAGCTAGAAACTAGGGTCCTACTGGAGAGGTGTCTAGATTTGGGCCCCTCAGCCCTGGGGCAGGAGATGAGGGAGGGGACCTCACCCGGAAACTCATCCCATTAAGAAGAGACAAAGAACTGTGGTGTCAGGCGCCTCCCAAGCCTGGGCTCCTCTCCCTGGCAGGGGTGGGGCAGGGCCCTGGGGCTCAGAGCTCTAATGGCCCAGGAGTCCGGGGTGGGGGGTGCACTGATTTGCAGCAGGGCAGGTGCAGAAGGCAGCGTCCAGGGTACAGCCACCTCAGGCCCCCCTGAAAGATGGGCCAGGATTCCCCCCCCCCCCCACCGCGAGCAGCACAGCCAGACAGACCACCTGCTCCAGCCCCCAGCGCCTCCCTGGCCAGCAGGCCTGGATGGTCCCACGGCTGCAGGGCTGTCGCGATGGAAGCCCACGGCCACCGGCGGGTCCTGCCTCCTGCCTGCCGAGTCCACCTTCTTAGTTACCCAAGGTCACCTAGCAAAATAATAGCAAAAATGGGGCCAGAACACAAGACTCCTGACTTCCAGTCCAAGGCTTTTTCAGAGACAAGAAACCCTCCTGCTTCCCCAGGGGCTTTATGCACAGAAGAGCCGGAAAGGGGGTGGCAGCGGAGGTGGTCATCAGGCCGGGAGCCGGAGTCCGAGTTCCTGGCCTCAGAGCACCATCCGGGTCTACGGAGGCCTCGTAGCAGCCGCAGACTGGAGGCTCGCTGGGCACCAGCTACTCGGGAGGAGCCTGGGGCCAGGGACCCCCCCCCCCCCCCCCGTAGCCGGGGCACCTGCCCCTCAGGCATTGGGCAAGGTCAGGGTGATGCCTTAACTACGAGAGGTCTCCGCTCCCCTTCCCTGGGCTTCTCTTAGCACAGCCTTTGTGTCCTGGAAACAGAAGGCGGGGACCAGGTCTTGTTCCCCACTGCGTCCCCAGCATTTAGTGACCCGGCTGGACTCCTTGTGCGCCCAGATGTACCAACCTTTAAAGGGTGAGGGGCTGGGAGACCAAGATACTCACCCAGGCCGTGCTTCTAACACTAGTAATCTTTTTTTTTTTTTTTTTTTTTTAACAGAGTACAAGCAGTGGATGGGGGTGGGGCAGAGGGAGAGAGAGAAAGAGAGAGAGAAAATCTCAAGCAGGCTCAGTGCGAGCCCAACGTAGAGCCCGACGTGGGGCTCCATCTCATGACCCCGAGATCGTGACCTAAGCCGAAATCAAGAGTCTGCCCTTAACCGACTGAGGCACCCGGGCGCCCCTAACATGGAGTAACCTTAGGACGTCACTTGCCTACCTATTTGTCTTTGTAAAATGAGGCAGTTCGAGCGGTGGCCTCTCTGAACCCTTCCATGTCCTCAGACCTCATGGCTCCATTCTTCAGGGGTGGGTAGATCCCCCAGAAAAGTGGCTGCCGAGTTCCCTGGCCCCAGCGACCAGACCCCACCCTCTGGGCCTGAGCAAGTGAGGAGGGTTGTCTGGAAAATGGGAATTAAGTCAGGGGTAGGAGGCAGGGGCTGGAGCTCAGTATCCTGCGACTGGAGACTGGCCAACGACCCTTCCATCCTTCCATTGTCAGATCAGGGCAAGGGCAGCGGCTGCCCACCCACACACCTATGCCTCATTCTCCCGATGGCTTCCGCCGGGGACAGACAGGGCAATCACTGCTGGGCTCTGCTGGACAAGGAGGCCCCCTCGCAACGGCTCCTGGGCTGACCCAGGTAGGACTCTGACTTCTGAGGACCAAGATTCCCCAGTCCCTCCTTATGCTGGGAACAGCCGACGGGATCCCACCGTGGCCTCACTGTGCACACACATGCAGAGACACACGCACACGCACACACACACTCTCTCCCCCACTCTGAAGATAAGTTCCTGTGATTTATATCTGCTATATATGCATTAGACGGGAGTAACATGAGGCATCTGGTCAAGAAAAGAAGGGGACAGGGAATAAACAAAAGGAGACCACACCCTGTCTAGAAGGTGCCCTACCCTAGACCCCCGCTCATCTCAGATCACGCCCCCCTGAGCACCCTGGTGTTTAATAGGGAGCCCAGGCAAAGAGAGGGGCCAGAGCGAAGGCCCAAGCTCTGAAGTCCTCTCCCAGCAGGTGCTCCCCCCCCCCCCCCCGCCCCGGCACTCTAGCACATCATGGCAAGGGGAGAAGCCAACAGGAGTGCCCTGTCCACTCTCCAGACATCGGTCTTCCTACACCCTGATGACTGCAAAAACCAGCTCAACCCTGAGTCAGCCCAGTGCCAGTCAGCAGTTTTGCAGCCTGGGGGTGGGGGGGGCAGGCGAAGGAGCCTTCGGGAAACCCTGGGGTGAGAGGGTCCCCATCTGTTCCTCCTCCCTGCCCACCTGCATGTCTCTTTCCCCAGATGCAGGTGTGGCAGAGGTGGTTGGGGATCCGGGACCTTAGACAGAGTGACATAGCCTGGGGCCGGAAGAGGGTAGAAGGGGAAGAGTGACACCGGCCCTTCTGGGAGTACTCGCAGTGGGGGTGGGAGACAAATAGGTCCCTCAGTCCAGAGTCAAGAGTATATTTATTTGTGCGCGTGTGTGTGTGTGTGTGTGTGTGTGCGTGTGTGAGCGCTGGCTCGGCCCCAGGAGCAAGGGTCCCCATGGCTCAGGCAAGTCCTACCTGTGAATGATGCCAGGAGCAGCAGCAGCAGCAGAACCTCGGGCCCCCACATCTCGGCTCCCAGGGACAGAGGCATCCGGCAGAGGCAGAGCTGTCCGGCGTTTCTGAAGCTCCACTGAGATCTCCCTGGGAGCCGCGCTGGAGCTGGGGAGGGCACCCACCCAGGAGGCAAGAGGTCACGGAGTCCCCAGGCACTGACACACCTGCCGAGTCCTCTGGGGTCTCTGCAGGGGACCCAGCCCTGCTCTACCCACCCAGCTAGAGCTCCCCCCAAAAAAGCCGTGGTCGGGAGCTCCAAGCTCCCCCAGAGCTGCTTCCCACGCCACGGCCAACAACGAAGGCAGAAACCTGGGAACCTGCTCAGCAGGTCAGAACAGGTGCGTCTCCGGGGGGTTGGGCCTGGCGCGGAGACTCAGCAGCCACCGCCCCCACGGCCAGGCTAGCTAATGGGCGCCAAGGAGGGAGGGGAGGCGGGAAGGAACTCGTGGGGGATCCCACCGGCAGCTCCAGGGCCTTACCTGGCAGCACGGAAGGGGCTGCGGAGGGAGGGGCGGGGTGCAGAGGCCGGGGGTGCGGCAGAGGAAGGCCCAGCGTAGCTCAAAGACGAGGCACCAGGCCAGGAGGAACAGGGGCAAGGCCCTTGTGGGTGGAAAGGAACCCAAGCATCCCACACCCCTGCCAGCCCCGCGGCCTCCCCAGGGCCTCGCCTAGTTCCCAATCTCCTGGGGGGCTCAGCCTTGAGGCTGCAAATCAGAGCAGGCCAGAGCTGAGAAGGCCAGGGCTGGCCCACACACCTGACCCTTCGGGTGAGAAAGACGCCCCAAGAGGAGACCGGGCTTGCTGGGGGGCACGCAGCAGAGGTGGTAACACGGGGGTTCTCGGGCATCTCTGTCCATGAGACAGGGATTCAGTTCAAAGACCCCGGGGAAGGAGCAGAAGTGACACCCTCCCCAGTCCCAGCGGCTGTAGGAGAAGCCAAAGGACTGACAAGAAATTAGCCCCACGGACTCCTGGCCCCCCAGCAGGCCCCCATCTGAGCGGCAGCGCCTCCTTGCTGCCTGGCCAGGAGCCCAGAAGTGCATCAGCGCGACTCTCCACGGTCGTTTTACCCTTTACCCCGTGGTCATGTCCATTTTGAACCCCGCCCCTCGCCGTCCCTGTGTCCCTCTAAGTACACACACACTTGGAAGGGTCTTACGCATAAAATGTCACCACCAAGTTACACAAAAGCTTACTGGCCAGCCTGGGATAGCCAGAGGGAGGGGTTTGACTCCCACCCACCCCCCAAAAAAACTGGGTGAAGGGGAGGGGCAGGTGGGTAAACACGGAGCTAAATGCGAGAAAGGGAAATATAGGTTTCACTTTGCAGCAGGGCCCTCTTGTCTGGCGGGAGGCAGGAAGGGGTACCGAGAGCAGCGGGGGGTCACCTTGCAGGGAGTGTTTCCCACACCCCACACCTCCACCTCTGCCGAAGTTGAAAGCTGACCCCGAACGCCCGCATCTTCGAGTTTTCTCAGCTCCCCACCCCCGGGGCGAGCCTGTCCTTCCGCAGCCTCTGTTGTGCCCCATATTAGAGCTCACATACCCCCATCATTTGTGCACATCTTATCTCCTTAAATAAATGTGAGCTTCAGTGCGCGAAACACTGACCAGAGCCTGCTGTGTGCCAGGGCTTCGGGGGGTGTGTGGGGACGAGGGACGGGACAAGGGACGGGCTCTGGGCTCCTGGAAAATCAGGCTTGTGCTGGGACCTTGTGTCGGTGGCCGGCGCTCGGGCAGCCGGCGGCCCGTGGTGGGCGCTGAACACCTTTAGGCCGAAGGCGTGAATCTGGGAGGCAACGGATGTCAGCACGGAAAGGGGGGCCCCGGAGGGTCAGTCCAGGGGGCATGTTGCATGCCCTGAGCCCGAGCTATCACCCAGACCGTCACCCTGCCTCCGGACCGCACCCCCGACTCCAGTCTGGACCCACTCTTGGCAGTGGCCGTGGCAGTGACCTCTTCCTCCTCGAGGGCTGTTTCCAGCAGGTCCAGGGTAGCCCCAGGGCCCCGGCCGGCCGGATGCCCCAACTCCCCAGTTTCTCTCCACCTCCACCTTGGCAAACCCCTTCCCCTCCAGGACGCAGGTCCCCGCCTGTGCCGGGGGAGCGGCCTCACCCCGATGCTGCTTTGAGATCCGCTGCGGCAGGGGTGGAGTAGGGCCAGGGGGAATGGGTGGGGGGAGCATCCCGTGTTATAATTATAATTATCACACCTTGGATCCTATCGCACGGTTTCAGAGGAGCTTCTTTCCTTCCCACGGATTCACCCCTCCTGGTCCAGGAAACCACGGGAGAAACTGAGGCAGGGGGCAGCAGGGCAGTTAGGTCACTAGGTGGGCACCCGCCTCCTGGATCTCCTCAGCTTCTCCATGCACAGGGTACCCCCACCCATCCACGGGGCTCCCGGCCAGGAAGTCTGGGAGCCCCTCAGTCCCTCCCCCTCCCCCGGCCAGCTGTCAGTTGTCCGTCCAGAGCCCTTCTCAAGGCCAGGCTGACCCTGGTGTAGTCGGGCCGGGCAGCCCCTCTTGGCCTCCCTGTGACATTGGAGGCTCGCCCTCCACCCCGTGCCCTCACTCCTGTCTCATAGGGCCACTCCCCCACCCCGGGGAGCATGCCCCCAAAGTCGACGGGGCCGGGGAGGGCATTCAAAGACTCTCTAGGCCGGTGCCTGGTTTTCTGGGGTCTCTTCTTTCCTCCTCGTTGAATCCCCACCCCCCTGGTGCCTCACTACCTACAGTCTCCCACCCAAAATCAGAGCCCTGACAGCGGGGACAGTTGGAGCCCAGGTGGCATGGTGAGCGGCTCACCTGTCTGAGTGCCATCACTGCGGGGGCCTGCTGACCTCCGGGTGGGGCGGGGGACCCCTGCCCTCAGGGAGCCCTAGGGGAGGGGGGGCGGGAAACAAACCATAGGACCCTATGGCCCACCCTATGTTCCCGTGGTGTACCTGGGTGCCAGCGGCGCCCACACTCGCGCTGCTCCTGCGAGCAGAACTGCAGACGTTCACAATCTGCGTGTGTCCAAGCATCGGCTCACAACTCAGCTCTGTCCCCGTGGCAGGCTGCACACCTAAGCCAAACCGGTCGGAGTGGGTTGTGCTGAAATTTTTGTTTGTGTCAATGGGACTTGGAGGTGAGTCAGGGAGGGACAAGGATGGGTGGGGTGGGGTAGTGAGAAGAGTGAGAGTGAGGGTCAGGTTGAGTGAGGGGGAGGGGGAGCGGGTCAAGGCAGGGGGCAGGGAGGGTTGGGCTGGGGGGGCGGTCAGGAGGATGGGTTGGGGTTCAGGCAGATGAGAGAGGCCCTTAGTGAGTGAGTAACACCCCTGTGTGCAGTGGGATCCCGGGTCAGAGGAGAGTCAGAGGCTTGGGGCGCCGGTGGGGGAGACCCTTGGGCTTTGGGAGACTGGAGTGGATAATAATAGATCATTGTGGAGCCAGGCGGCAGCATGAGTGTGGACAAATTGTCAGCGACCCAGTTCTACACAGCTTGGTTCCTCTGGGTGATGGGAAGCTGCTCTCTGCCTCGGTTTCTAGTTTGCACAGAGGGGCTTTGGGGTGCTGATGGACGTCATGGCAGGTTACTGATGCGGGATTGGCTTCTGTCCCCAGGACCAGGGCACTTGCGGGTAGAAGCCTCAAGCTCACTTGGGCCCTTCCTAGGACCCCTCCCCCACGCGGGGGCTCCCATGGGAGGACCTCCAGCAGCTCTTCCCCCCTGGAAACGCCTCTGCCCCCGCAGCAGCACAGCCGTGTGGGCCACTGAGTCCTGCTGTCTTCCCTGAGGGTTCACCTGAGGCTCCGTCTCATGGGCTCTGCTGCTCCTACTCCGCAGCCTGCAGGCCGGGAGATGCCTGGACCTCAGCCCTGTCCCTGCATCACAGCCATGCCTCCTGGTTGCCTCCCAACCTCCCCTGGAGCTCAGGGGACTGGAGTTGCTTGTTCCTAAAGAGGTCTACTGCTGGAGTGACCCACGCAGCCAGCCAGCCGAGATGGCTCCGCAGAGGCATGCGTGGGCCCCATCCTACAGGCCGGTGAGTGCAGAAGCCCCGCCTCCTTGCCCTCACCCCACGGGCTCCCCAGGCATCTGCAAGTACTTGACACCATGAACTCCAGCGCCAGGGCCTGGGGTAGGAGATAGATGCCTTTATTCTTTGACCCTGTCTCCGGATGGGCTGGCACTTTGAGAAGCCTCTAGAAATAAGTCCTGGCAGGTGTAGGGCAAGAGTGGGAGCCTGCATGGAAAGGAGTCTTCCAAGGGGTGACAGCAGCAAGGAGGAGGTAAGAGCAGAGGAGGCGGGGTCCTGGGAGCTTGGCAAGAGCATGGATTCTAAAGTGAGGACCACAAGCGGTGCCCCCTGCACCCTCCCAGGTCTTCCCAGGAAGCCCACCTGCTGGGGAGCACGGAGGCAGCCCCCAGGGGCCAGCGGGCCTGCAGAGCCTACACCTGTGACGCCTGCAGGGAGCACCAGGCCTTCGGGGCCCGCCCATGCTCACGCCCAGCGTGGACGCTGTGGGAATGGTCCTCTGCAAGGCAAAGACAGCCACTTCCTGGTCATCGGCCTGAGTGCCTGTCACCACCGCACTCAGCTGCCCTGGGGCGGGGGGGGGGGGGGGGAGCCTGCGGACACCCTACAACCAAGCCTCAACCTCGGGCCGGGCACCAGGGGTAGCAGGGCAGCTGCGGAGCCGAGGTGTCACCTCAAGGCCAGGAGAGCAGGAGGCCCGGGGCTGCGGGAAGCCTGGGAGGGCTGGGAGCTTCGTGGAGAGGGCGCGAAGGCCCAGAGGGGACAGGCAAGTGTTCCCTGGGGGAAACCTGAGAGGACCGAGGCAGAGGGCTACGCTGGCGGGAACGGGGAGGAACTGGGGACTCCCCGGAATTTGAGGACAGATTTTCTTCTGAAGCTGGTTGGCATGATCTTCCCCCTGTGTGGCCCAGGAATGCTCACCTGTCTCATAAACCCCGAGTTCCCTCCTCCGCTCCCCTCCAAGATCCACGCCACCTTGGACCTGCAGCTCTACCTGTTTCCCTGGCCAGCACTCAGCACTCAGCACAGCTGCCCTGGTCAGAGGCCAGGACGCAGAGCCGTCGTAGAGGGGTGGCCCAGCCCAGGGGGCCCTGAAAACCAGGGGCCAGCTCCTCCGGCTCCAAGACACCCCAAGGCCCTCCTGCATCATGACCATTTCCAGGCACGGGAGACAGACACCCAGAGCAGGAAAGGGGTGAGGAGGAGACAGACGCACTCGGAGCCAGCGGGTGAGGGTCATTCAGAGACAAAGACGGTGAGACCAAGTCTGACACAGACAGAAAGACCTAGAGACATTTTGGGAAGCCCGCTTGCCCCCGCTGCCCCTCCCGCCTACTCCCCTCTCCACAGGGACCCAACGACATTTCCCTGTTCAATAGTGTGAAGTCCCTTAAGAATCCCCATCCGCACCCCACCTCTGCCCCTGCCCTCTCCCCTCCAACCCCCTGCTTGCGGCTCCAGCTCTCTCTCAAACCCCTTCCCGGCCGCGTCTCTAAGGGACGAGCTCCCGACGCAGGGCCTTCTGCAGCCTCTCGTCCTGGCCGGTTCTCGACGCTTCTGTTGGTCCAGGTCCTCGTTCTGGCCAAGAACTAAGAGCCAAGAGCCCGAATCCGGGCCAGGAAGGCGGGAGGCGGGCAGTCAGCTGGCCAGAGTGAGCAGGGAAACCTGGAGAGGGTCGGGGACCCCAGAGTACAGCCCAGGGACGCGGCCCCGCCGGCGGGCCCCAAGCAGCACTGAGCCCCAGGGCTGGGCTGGGGTCAGGGTGCAGCGGGGACAAGGAGAGGACAGCGGGAGCTCTGCCAAGGACTGACGTGGCCGTGTCACCTGGGGACCCCGTCGGGTGGCGAGGTGGGCCCCGGAGGTTATTAGCAGGTGATGCAGGTGCAGAAATGGAGGAGCCCTTCCGGCTGCCCTCGGGCCCTCACCCCATCCTCTCCCAGGCCCGCCCTTGACGTCCTGCTCCTTCAGTGCCAAGGTGGGTGCTGCTCTGGGGTGTGAAGCGCACGTCACACAAAGGCCCTTGGCTTTGCCTCTTGTTTTCTTCTTGCTCTCCTCTCTCTCTCTCTCTCTCCTCTCTTGCTTGATTTAGACTAACCACAGGAGGCAGGGGTCCTGAGCACCCCCCCCCCCCCCCCCGGGCCCAGTGGATAACCACCTCTAGCTACTAGATGGGACGGAAGCGGGGGCGTGGAAGCTGGGAGGAGGGTCACGGAGCTGGGAAAGAGGCTGGAAAGGCCCCTGGGTGGGGAGTTCCCTGTTCTACCCAGGAGACGCAGAAACTGTCTGTCCCAGGGTGCCTGGCTGGCTCAGTCGGTGGAGCATGTGACTGTGGGTTGTGGGTTCGAGCCCCACATGGGGTTTAGAGATTACTTAAAAAAAAAAAAAAAAGAGCTTTGGGGAGAAAAAACAACAACAACAAAAAACAAAAAAAAATGAGTCTGACAAAATGGGCTGTGGGTCAAGAAGGCATAGGTGACATGACACAGCCCCCTGCCCCTGCCCCCCCGCAGCTTGTTGCCTAAGTCCTGGGAAGTGTGACAGATCTTGAGTCCAGCTGTTAGGAGGCTAGCGGGTCAGAGCGCTCTTGGGGAGAAGGCTGGCCTTCAGACTGCCGTCAGGGACACTAGAGGTGGTGACCGGGGAGGCAGCCGGGCGCTGCAGTTGGTTAAGCGACTGGACTCTCGTCCAGGCCCAGGTCCTGATGGGAGGGCCCGGAGGTCCAGCCCTACATCAGGCTCTGAGCTCAGCGGGGAGCTTGCCTCAGGTTTTCTCCCTCTGCCCCTCCTTCCCCTCATGCTCACTCTTAAATCTTTAAAAAAAAAAAAAAAAAAAAAAAAAGGTGGTGACTGTTTGCAGAGTTTGTTACCAAGATCTGGGAAAACTGAGGACTCAGGGAAAGCTGGAATTGGATGGGCCGACACTTTCCAGGCTCTTACTGAGTTTTGGCTTTAGGGACATGTGGGAAACAGGTCTTGTGACCTTCTGGTCTCTGTGCCTTCCTTTTTTATTTTACTTCTTTGACACAGAGAGAGAGTACGTGCATACAGCAGGGGGAAGGGCAGAGGGAGCAGGAGCAGCAGGCTCCCCGCTGAGCACGGAGCCTGAACACATGGGACTCATCCCGGGGTCCCAGAGGCGCTGGGGATGCTGCGCCGTCAGACTCGGGGTTACAAGCCCGTCCCCACTGTGGCCCTGTCACTCTCTACGCCTCCAGTCCTGGGGCACAGGGGGGAATGAGTTCAAGGGTAGAGACCAAAGGCAAGAGTCGCAGCCATCACTCCGGGGAGCAGCCCTGCACTGGGGACCTGTCCTGGGGACCCATCTGGCTGGGTTCCACCCCTGCGGTGCTGGGGGCAGAAATCTGTCTGCACTTCCTGCTGCAGCCCTGACCAGCTTGGACCTGGGCCTCTTCCTTCTTCACCGGGTCCTGGAGGGACACAGGAGGCGGCTCAGGGACACGCTTACATAAAGGGAGACCCCAGGGAGGGGCAAGAGGCACGCAGGCTCCCACACGGAGGAGGGGCAGCTTCCGCTGGATCCGGAGACCCTCCCTGCCCTTAATCTCGGGCCCAGATGTCCCCGTCCTCAGTTCCTTGCGTTGTATGAGTCTAAGAGGCGAGCTGAAGTAAGGAATTCTTCCCAGGACTCAGCAGCGCAAAGTTCCCCAAGGCTTAGTCGGCTCAGCCCCGACCCGAGCACGCACACTCACAGGCCCTGACCCAAGCAGGCACACTCACCGGCCCCCACCCACGCATGCGCACTCCTCCCCGCCAAAGCACGTCCCGCAGGTCCCAGCCAGCACGCACACTCGCCGCAGCCTGCGCGCACACGCACAGGCCGGAGAGGCGGGCTTTACCACCCCCTGGTGGCCAGAGCCGCGAGGCCGCCCCTGCGCTCCCGGCCCTCCGGGCTCCGCCGCGAACTCTCCGGAAGCCCCGGGACGCGGACCCCGCACACAGGTTTTCAGCGAGGAAGCCGCGGCGGCCGCGGGGGAGTCACCCCGAGAGTCGGGGCGCGGCGGGGCCCGAGGCCGTGTCCGCCGCCTCCCAGGCGCCCGGGCCGCGCTCACGGCCCCGCCTGGCTCCTCCCGGGCGGCGGCGTCCTCGGGGATCCCTCCCGGCCCCGCGGAGCCCCCGGCGCCCGGCCCCGCGCGCAGCCTTGGCCCCTGCGCCCTCGGGGACCCGGCTGCCCTGCGGCGTCCCGGGGCTAACAGGCGCTCGGGCCGCTCGCCCCCGCCCCCGCCCCACGACGCGGTGGGCCCGCAGCTGCCCGGCCTCCTGTCTCCGGGTGACCGGTGCTTGGCGGCCCGTGAGGCGGCCGTTGCTGGGCGGCGGCGGGGGTAGGGAGGCGCGGGGGGCCCGGGGGGACCGGGCGGTGCGGGGGGCCAGGGGGGGGGTGACCGGGCGGTGCGTGGGGCCGGGGGGGGGTGACCGGGCGGTGCGGGGGGCCGGGGGGGGGTGCCCGGGCGGTGCGGGGGGCGGGGGGGGGGTGACCGGGCGGTGCGTGGGGCCGGGGGGGTGACCGGTTGGTGCGGGGGGCCGGGGGGGGGTGCCCGGGCGGTGCGGGGGGCCGGGGGGCGCGACCGGTTGGTGCGGGGGGCCGGGGGGGGGGGTGACCGGTTGGTGCGGGGGGCCGGGGGGGGGGTGACCGGGCGGTGCGGGGGGCCGGGGAGGGTGACCGGGCGGTGCGTGGGGCCGGGGGGGGGGTGACCGGGCGGTGCGGGGGGCCGGGGGGCGCGACCGGTTGGTGCGGGGGGCCGGGGGGGGTGACCGGTTGGTGCGGGGGGCCGGGGGGGGGGGTGACCGGGCGGTGCGGGGGGCCGGGGGGGGGTGACCGGGCGGTGCGGGGGGCCGGGGGGGGGGTGACCGGGCGGTGCGGGGGGCCGGGGGTGGGGGTGACCGGGCGGTGCGGGGATCCGGGGGGGGTGACCGGTTGGTGCGGGGGGCCGGGGCGGGCCATGGCGCTGGCGGGGCCCCCGGGGGGCGCGGGCTGGACCTGGCGGCCGGTGGCCCGGGACGCACTCCTGGCGCGGGCCTTCCACTCCTGCACTGAGCTGCGGGGCCGCTTCTACGTGGTGGGGGGCCTCCCGGGCGGAGGGGCCTCGGAGCCGAGCGGCGACACGGTGCTCTTCGACCCCGCCGCGGGCCAGGCGGTGCGGGGCGCCGGGGACGGCCCGCGGCGCAGCCACCACGACGCGGCGCCGGTGGGCGGGCGCTGGCTGTGCGTGGTGGGCGGCTGGGACGGCTCGCGCCGCCTGGCCACCGTGGCCGCCCTGGACGCCGAGCGCGGAGCGTGGGAGGCGTGGAGCGCGGCCCCCGGCAGCCGGCCACCCGTCGGCCTCAGCAGCCACACGTGCACCCGCGTGTCGGACCGGGAGCTGCGGGTGGCGGGCCGGGAGGGCGGGACCCGCACCCAGCGGCGCTGCGGGAGCATCTTCACGCTGAGGCTGGACCCCGGCGCGCGCACCTACTGGTACGGCCCCGCGCCGCCCCGCGCCTGGGCCCCGCGCCCCCGCCTCCCTTCCTCCCTTCCGTGCTTTCGCCACAGTAGAAGCAGAGCGCTCACGTTCCCCAGAAAGCCCAGCTGAGGCCCGAACTCCTGCCTCCCTGCAGCTATAAGGAAGAGGGCTGCCGCACGGCCTCGCGCTCAGGCCACTGCGCTGCCCTGCTCCCGACTCCGGGGCCCCGCCCAGGCCACCAGCTATTGCTCTTTGGGGGCTGCAGCTCCCCCGAACCGGAAGTGGCTGGGCATTGGAGTCTGGGGAAGATTAAGGTATTCTCTACTCCCATCTTGCTGCGGGTGGAAGGGGGCTAGAACTGTGAGGTCCGAACTCCTCCAGCAAACCCCTTCTTTCTCCCGGAAGGAGGAGCCCCCTGCTGCCCCTCATCTGACTGAACAGCTTGCCAGGCTCGTGAGCAAGGGGCAGGGGGCCCGGCAGGGGCCTCGGGGACTGCGGCATCACTCATGCTCTGTGGTGGGGCCCTTTGCTGTGCTGTTTGGTGGAGAGACTCTGACCAGAGCCAGAGACACCATCTGCAATGACCTCTACATCTATGATACGCGTGAGGGCTGGCTGCTGGAGGAGGGGGGGAATGTGGACATGGTAGGGAGATAGGAGAACCACAGACGCAGAAGGAGGATGGAGTGACGGGGTATAAAGAGGAGCAAAAATTAATTGACCAGTTAAAGGAATACACAGAATATTAAACTGTGCAGAGACCCACAAATTGAGGAGAAAAGAAAACGGGGGGGGCACCTGGGTGGCTCAGTGGTTGAGCATCTGCCTTCAGCTCAGGTCATGATCCCGGGGTCCTGGGATTGAGTCCCGCATCAGGCTCCCTGTGAGGAGCCTGCTTCTCCCTCTGCCTGTGTCTCTGCCTCTCTCTGTGTCTCCCATGAATAAATAATTAAAATCTTAAAAAAAAAAAAAAATACGGGCAAACCTTTGGTCTTGTGAGAAGCCTCATGGTGCCAAAATGCTACTGCCTCATTAGCACCCTCTCTCTTACCCAACAGGCAAGTCCCCTCCTCTGTGGTTTCACTTCCCCTGTGCAGACCGTGGGCTGAAACGTGTGGGCCACCGGACCTGCCTTTGGAACGATCAGCTTTACCTGGTTGGGGGCTTTGGTGAGGATGGCAGGACACCCAGTCCACAGGTTTGCATCCTGGACCTATTTATCTAAAGAATAGTGCCAAGACGCACTGCCACGCCTGTTGTGTTGCAGACTCATAAAGCATTGCCCGCAGACCTATCTGCCTCATTTCAAATGCTTATTAAATTTCAATCTGAGTCAACATTTGTTTGTGAATCTTTTTTGGGGGAGGGCAGTAAACAAGTAGACACATCTTTATTTGCAAGGGGAAGGATAAAATATGGGACCTCCTCTGATACTGTGAGCCATTAGCCTAATGGAACCAAGCCCCACAAGTCATAGGCTTTTCCATGCCTCATGCAGATCCCGCCCCTCATATTGGGAGAAAGCTTCAGGCTAGAGCTAAGCATTCTGACCAAAACATTTAATTAACAAAAAATATTACAATAGCAGAGAAAATAATAATAATAACAATAAAGAGAAATTAGAAGTGGGAGTCAGGGTAGAAAAAAATGCAAACGCCTTGGTTCCTAGGAGACCAACACTCCAGCTGAGCTGGACTTAGCCCCAGCCCCTTCTGAGTTCTCCTTGGCTGCTGGCTTCTCATCTTCCCCCATGAGACGAATGTTGTGCTTTTCCCGGAATTCATTTAATTCTCTTCCTTTTGCCTGAAGCTGCTGTGTAAGGGTCTCAATGATCTTCTGTATCTAGAGGCCAAGCGACAGGGATTATATGAGGATTTCAGGACTCCCTTCCCCTACCTGGTACAGACTATGGCTGGAGGATGTGAAGGAGGGATGATACCTTTAGCCTCACCAAGTATTGATAGTGGAGTCCAAAGACTAAAAGTATGCCTTTCTCAAATACAATGATTTATGAACTTCAATGTACCTAAGAATCACTTGGGCTGTTTGTTTTTAAAATACCACTCCATGGGCAGCTGGCACAGTTGGTAGAGCATGCAACTCTTGGTTTCGGGGTTGTGGGTTCAAGCCCCACGTAGGGCACAGAGATTACTTAAAAAAAAAAAAAAAAAAAAAGGCCACTCTATAGGCCTCACCTCTAATTGTTCTGAATCAGTGGCTCCAGGAAACTGCATTTTAAATCAGTTCTCCAGGTGACCTGGATGCAAGTACCCATGGACCACACTGTGAGACACACTGCTCTCACCGCCACCTCTCCCCCAAATCAGCCAGGCCACAGAGCGCAGGGAAAAAGGCAGACAGCCAGCAGCCTCTCCTGTCAGAGGAGTTCGACTTACTAGAGCATAAAAAGCACCGGCTAACGGGCCTTTCATGCGGTCTTCGCCATGGGTTCCCACCCATTTGCTTATACCACGTTCCCTAAATCCTGCCCCCCCCCTCCCCTTTGCTCCCAAAGCTTCTACTGGAGGACTCCTGCTCACCTGCTCCTTGTTGTTCTCCAGGGCAGGCAGCACCTCTTTGACAGTCCGCTCCACCAGCACACCCCCAACCATTCGGTAGCACCTGCGGGCCTCATCGACCTCCTTCAAGGTGTCAATCACCAGGCTGCGGCACGGGGACAAGGCAGATCTGAGAATGCGGCCCCTCTCTGCTGCAGCCTTCCCTCTCCAACTTTCCTACTGACCGGTGCTCCCCGACCTCCTCACCTGTGCTCATTCAACTCCATCTCCAGCTCAGCTGCTTTGGATGCCAGACCCCGCTGCTCCTGCCGAAGACGGTTGAAGCCAGCGATAACCTTGGAAGATGAGAGTTAAGTGAGAGAGGAGACAGTGGACATGGCTGAGGCTCAAAAAACAACACAGGATGGCAAGCTCTGGATACCTACCTTGGAACAGGAGTAGGTCCAAGTCTGTAATTTCTACCTGTAGTCTGTCTGAAATTCCATTCACTAAACACTTACCGAGAGCCTACTCTGTGGGGGAACTTAACCAGTCCTTCTCGCAGCTTCTGTGTGGTGACGAATAGGCATTTATAATACAGGACGGGTGGGGAGCTCCTGGAGCACCTGCAGAGGAGCTCAGACTTGCAGGTAAAGAAGGCTCTAGGGAAAGGCTTTGTAGGGAGTACTCTCGTTTGGCTCTACCCAGCATTCCTCCCACAAGGGAACTGCCTTCCTTAGCTCAGGGGGTGCTTGTGGGGCTACTATTGACAGGACCCTTGCTCCCTGACCACAGGGGCAGTCCACAGGGGCAGTGACCTATTCTGCACCAGAGTGTCTGTTCAGGAACTGACTCTGGGGTAGAGACAAAAAGGTACAGAAGACAGCTGTAGTGAAGACAACTAGATGTCCTATAGAGATGATCCTCCATCCTTCTTCCTGAAACCCTCAAAGCTGCCCTAGTTCTTGAACTTTTTCTTTTTTAAATAAACATTTTATTTATTCATGAAAGACACAGAGACAGAGAGGGGCAGAGACACAGGCAGAGGGAGAAGCAGGCTCCATGCAGGGAGCCAATGTGGGACTCAATCCCCGGACTCCAGGATCACACCCTGAGCCAAAGGCAGACACTCAACCGCTGAGCCACCCAGGCGTCCCACCCCCAAGTTCTTGAACTTGGTGTGACCCAGTTCTTGAACCTTTCTTTTCATTGTGTTCAATTCTCTGAACTGCCCACTATCCTTCCAGAACACTACTTAAAAAGAAACAAAAAAAAGTTGGCTGGATTCTGTTTCTGTAGCCTAG
The DNA here is from genome assembly GCF_018345385.1 of Vulpes lagopus. Taxonomy (NCBI): domain Eukaryota; kingdom Metazoa; phylum Chordata; class Mammalia; order Carnivora; family Canidae; genus Vulpes; species Vulpes lagopus. The sequence continues at coordinate 27,872,621 of NC_054834.1, forward strand.
AAACCCTAACATAGGCTTGCAGAGAGACACTGCCTTAACTGGAGCCTGAAGATGAGAAACTGGGGGAGGAAGGGGTGCAAGAGAAGTGTGAGAAATGGGATCCCCAGGTGGCTCAGCAGTGGAGCGTCGGCTTTCGGCTCAGGGCGTGACCCCGAGGTCCCGGGATCAAGTCCCACATCAGGCTCCCTACGTGGAATCTGTTTCTCCCTCTGCCTGTCTCTCTCTCTCACGAATAAATAATCAAAAAAAGTGGGGGGGGAATCCCGGGGTGGCTCAGCGGTTTAGTGCCTGCCTTTGGCCCAGGGCGCGATTCTGCCATTCTGGAGTCCTGGGATCGAGTCTCGCATTGGGCTCCCAGCATGGAGCCTGCTTCTCCTTCCTCCTGTGTTTCTGCCTCTCTCTATGTATATCATGAATGAATGAATGAATGAATGAATGAATGAATGAATGAATGAATGAATAAATCTTAAAAAAAAGAGAGAAAAAAAAAAGCAGTGTGAGAAGTAATATATGTAAAGGCCCAGAGGAATGATTACTACCAGCTCCCTGTTTCCTGGAAACAGAGCAGGGAATCCAAACAGCGTGCAAAGCAGACAGTACTAACAGCGCGGCCACCATGACTTTTAGTACAGGGCCCCGATGACTGGGTTCAGAAGGAAGTATCAGATGAAAAGTAGAAAATGTAATGAGGAAAGAAAATCGTGGGGGTGGATGGGATACAGAAAAAGACGAAATAAAAACCGGGGGCCTGCAAAGACCAGGTTTCAGGCTTTGTCTCTGCCACATACTGGCCCTGTGGCCTCAGACACTGAACCTGAACCCTATGGTTCTCGGCCCTGGCTACTGTCAGAATCCCCAGGGGATCATGAAGAGGGACACCTCAGAACAACTACACAATCACTGGGTGAGTCCCAGGCCTCGGTATATCTTTTTAAAAGATTTATTTAGGGGATCCCTGGGTGGCTCAGCGGTTTAGCACCTGCCTTTGGCCCAGGGTGTGATCCTGGAGTCCTGGGATCGAGTCCCGCATCGGGCTTCTGGCATGGAGCCTGCTTCTCCCTCCTCCTGTGTCTCTGCCTCTCTCTCTGTCATAAATAAATAAATCTTTAAAAAATAAAAAAAATAAAAGATTTATTTATTTTCAGAGATAGAGAGAGTGCCCTGAGCAAGGGGAAGGGGCAGAGGGAGAGAGAGGATCCCATGTAGACTCGCACTGAGTACAGGAGCCGGGGTTCGATCTCATGGCCCTGAGATCTTGACCGGAGCCCAACTCAAGAGTGGGATGGGTGGAACTCTTAACCTACTGAGACACCCAGACGTCCCAGGCCTCGGTATTTTTAAAAGCTCTCCACCATAATTCTAAGTGCAACCAGAATGGAGCCCCCAGCGTGACTCCCTGCGAGCCTTACTTCTTACTTGCCTGACCTGTGAAATGCACGTGGTACCTCCTTAGAGAGCCCCTGGATGACGTGACCCAGTTAGTGGGAAAGGGCTTTGTAAGCAGTCAGGTAACTACTACCTCGGCCTTCTCTCCAGACCCGGTGGCCGCCTGGCCGCTCTTGATCAGCTGAGCACTGAGCCCACCTGCTCAACTCCTGCCCAGTCACTCACTCCTGTTCACACCATGTCCAGCATCACCACCTCTAATGACCAACCACCTCATGTTTACTAGGATCTTTCATCTCCAGCTCTCTCTGCAAGGCTCATCTACAGCTAGTGAGCTACTAATGGCTGACCCGTCCCACCACTACATCCCTTCTACTGCTCAAAAAGCCAATGAATAGGACTGACCAGCACCCTGTCACTCCAGCGGCAGGCACGCTGCCTTCTTCCAACCACCATCCTTCCATCTTGGTCCACTTCATCCCCTTGTTCCAAAAATGCCTTGGAAATCTGTTCTTCCTTTGCCTCCACTGCCTATACCAAACTATTCCATTTATAGTTAGCTTCTTCTCCACTGTCAATGTGTGACAGATCAAAATCATTTCATCTAAGAAAATCTTAACCAGATTCTAGATGCTCTCCTAGCACCCAAATAACCCACTCCTCTGGATGTGTGCGGTTAAATACACCAATGAAATCAGCTTTAAGACTCTAAAATTTCTGGGATGCCTGGGTGGCTCAGCGGTAAAGCATCTGCCTTTGGCTCAGGGCGTGATCCTGAGCTCCCCACAGAGAGCCTGCTTCTCCCTCTACCTGTGTCTCTGCCTCTCTGTCTCTCACGAATAAATAAAATCTTAAAAAAAAAAAGTAAGTTCAACCCTGGTTAGTATAGAACTCTTTACATCCTCATGATTGGCACATACAATTTTATACAGGACATGGTTTTCTTTTTCTCCCCACCCCCCCTCAGGTTTACTGAGATACAACTGACATATAACATTGTATAAGTTTAAGATATACAACATTATGACTTGATATATGCACATACTGTGAAATTGCTACCAAAATAAAGTTTGTTATCACATCCCATATGTTAACCCCTTCTACGTGCTCACATATAAATGCTTATCAGATGTTCAACCATTGAGCCACCCAGGTGTCCCAAATAAAATCCTTAAAGAAAAAATAGGGCAAAGTATTTCCGTATGATTTATTTTCCTGTTTCTTTTCTTTTTCCTTCTTCTTCTTCTATTTTTTTTTTTTTTTTAAATTCATGAGAGACACAGAGAGAGAGAGAGAGGCAGAGACACAGGCAGAGGGAGAAGCAGGCTCCATGCAGGGAACCCAATGTGGGACTCGATCCCGGGTCTCCAGGATCACACCCTGGGCCAAAGTCAGGCGCTAAACTGCTGAGCCACCCAAGGATCCCCTTTCCTTCCTTTTTGTTTAATTCATATAGTGTTGATAACTTCAAGAAAAACCCATAGTCATTACCTTTACCTCCAAAACGTCCTTTGGTATTCATACCTACATGATGTTTACTCTTACTGGGCTCAATGAAGAATAGAATAGGTCAAGAATTATGACTGGATGCATCTGGAAAAGTGTTCGGGGTGTATGACTCACTAAATATCTTTTCAGTTTAGTGCCCTTTTCCTGACAAACACACTCAACTATCAAGAAAATGTCTCTGACCAGGTTGCCTGGGTGACTCAGGTCATGGTTTCAGGGTCCTGAAGCCCAGGGTCATCAGGCTCCCTGCTCAACTGGGGATCTGCTTCTCCCTCTCCCTCTGCCCTTCCCTCTGCTTGTGTGCACTCATGCTCTCTCTCAAATAAAATCTTAAAAAGAAAGAAAAGAGGGCAGTCCTGGTAGCTCAGTGGTTTAGCGCTACCTTCAGCCCAGGGCCTGATCCTGGAGACCCGGGATCGAGTCCCACATCAGGCTCCCTGAATGGAGCCTGCTTCTCCCTCTGCCTGTGTCTCTGCCTCTCTCTCTGTCTCTCTCATGAAAAAATAAATAAAATCCGAAAAGGAAAGGAAAGGGAAAGGAAAGGAAAAGAAACAATCCTTGACCTTACTACTCCAACAAATAACGGTTCCCAGCCCTTCTCTTCTTCATCTTTTAGGACTGGTCTGTACTCACTGCCTTTACTTCCACTGTAGGAGATTTAGCAATCTCTCTGCTTCTACCCACTAAAAGCCATAACAGATCCAACTTTTAACAACTAAAAATGTCTCCAGGCATTGCCAAATTTCTCTTGGGGTGAAATCAAGCAGGTGGAGAACCACTGCCTCAGGGTAACAATGAGAACTAAAATGATGGAACGTGTCCAGTGCCCAACACAAGGTTGGTTCTCTACTCTCTTTTAACTTCCCGGACCCTTTGGTCCATTGATTTTCCTACCTCCCCGCACCCCCTCTTTTTATTTTGTTTTATTTTATTTTATTTTATTTTATTTTACTTTTTAAGATTTTATTTATTCATGATAGACACACACAGAGAGGCAGAGACACAGGCAGAGGGAGAAGCAGGCTCCATGCAGGGAGCCCAACGTGGGACTTGATCCCGGGACCCGAGGATCACGCCCCAGGCCGCAGGCAGGTGTTAAACTGCTGAGCCACCCAGTCACGCCCCGGGCTGCAGGCAGGTGTTAAACTGCTGAGCCACCCAGGGATCCCCTCACCTCACCTTTTTAAAGATTTTATTTATTTATTCATGATAAACAGAGAGAGAGACAGACAGACAGACACACAGGCAGGCAGGCACAGAGACAGGCAGAGGGAGAAGCAGGCTTCCTGCAAGGAGCCCGATGTGGGACTCGATCCCAGATCCCAGGATCACGCCCTGAGCCACCCAGGCATCCCCTCCTACCTCCCTTAACACTCCTTTCCTCTTTCTGAAGTTCTTCCTCTCATCTCTACAATGGAGACAGGATCTAAGATTCTTTTCATAGTACTTTTCCCTTTATCACTCATACTATTTCAACTGGTATTCTTAGCTACTTCTATGGCTTCCACAATTGCCTTAGTCTACTGCCTGCAAACCCAGGCCTTCTCGGAATTCTAGATCTATACTTCCAAGTTAAAGGAAGGAGCGCTGAAGTCAGGTAGAAATGGCTTAACAGTCTAACCATCAGCAAGGTACCTCTTTTTTTAATTTGTTTCTTCAGATAATGTGTCTCCTAGGATGTTTGAAGATCAGTGAGTTATATCAAGAACTTAGGACAATATCTAGCAAATAACAGATTGTCAATAAATAGTAGATATTAGTACAGAACATTTCCATCCTTTAAAACAATTTATTTATTTATTTATTTATTTATTTATTTATTTATGTATGTATGTATGTATGTGAAACACAGAGAGAGAGGCAGAGACACAGACAGAGGGAGAATCAGTTTCCATGCAGAAGCCCGATGTGGGACTTGATTCCGGGACTCTGGATCATGCCCTAAGCCAAAGGCAGATGCTCAACAGGTGAGCCACCCAGGCGTCCCAGAACATTTCCACTTAACTGTCCTATAGATACCTAAAACTCAGGTCATTTGAAACTGAAATGATCTTTTATCCCGTTTTAAACTGTTCCTTTTCTTGTCGTCTCCCCTATTTCTGCTAAGGACACCACTCTAACTCCTGAGGTAGGAAACCCTCGTTTCATCTCTGAACACACCCTTATCCCAACAACTGCCAAACTTATCACACCGTTTCTGCAATTTTTCTTAGGCTCACTGACATCACCTAGTCCAAGACTTCGTTACCTCTGGAAGAGTCTTCTAAATTATCTCCCTATTTTTGGACTCTCCAAATTCATCCTATACACTGCTGGTAATTTAATTTTCCTAACACTTGGATGACATATAAAAATGTTCATGACATATTAGGCATAAAATGTAGATTACAAAAGGGTATATACCGCATAAAACTAATACTATAAAGTATGTAAATATGTAATGAAGATATGTCCTCCCTTTCCAGCTATACACACACACAAAACATAGGTTGGGGGGGGACCCTCCTTTGGAGTATATCAAAGGATATATTCCAAAGTGGTAATAATAGCCTGGGTGGCTCAGTGGTTGAGGGCCTGCTTTTGGCTCAGGGCGTGACTCCCCAAAACCTGGGATCAAGTCCCACATCAGGCTCCTTGTAGGGAGCCTGCTTCTCCCTCTGCCTGTGTCTCTGCCTCTCTCTGTGTCTCATGAATAAAATCATTAAAAACAAAACAAAACAAAAGTGGCAATAATAGTTATCTTTGGATACTAGGATCATGAGTAATTTATTTGTTATTTTGTACTTTTTCCTGTGTTTTCTACATTTCCACAATGACATGTCTTATTTTATGTAACAGAAAAATAACAATAGCATGCCATATATTTTTCTGTGGCTTCCTCACTGCTTACATTAAAAAGTTCCAAAATCTTTGCCATGCAAAGACTCAACTTGCTTTTAAGCACCACATCTTTCTTATACTTCATGATTTAGCTAAACTGACCAGTCACTGCACTTCCTGTCAGCCTGTGCTTTCCCTAGCTCTCTTCTTATCCTATTCCCTATATTCTATTTGCATTACCACCTGTTCAAATCTATCCAATCCTTCAGGCTCAGCTCAAATATCCCTAATATGATCGTGGTATAAATGGAAAAATATGTCTGATTCTCAAATCACTCACTCAATTAAAAGCCCTGCTCTTCCAGTTACTGACCTTGGGTAAGATAACTGAAGTCTCTGAAACTCAAATATCCTTACCTATAAAGGAAGGACAATATAACCTACTCCAAAGAGCAGTAATTAAATAAAACAAGTGCCTAGTGCAATGTGTTGCTTCCTTCCATCTTGTTTATAAGGGAAATATATAGCTCACATTTGCAGATATGATAAATCACATATATTTTTTAAAAATTTAGGGGATACCTGGGTGGCTCAGCAGTTGAGTGCCTCCCTTCCACCCAGGGTCCTGGGATTGAGTCCCACATCAGTCTCCCTGCATGGAGCCTGCTTCTCCCTCTGCCTGTGTCTCTGCCTCCCTCTCTCTCTGTGTCTCTCATGAATAAGTAAATAAAAAAATTTAAAAAACATTTTAAGTAAGCTCTAGGCCCAACATGAGGCTTGAACTCACAACCCAAAGATGAAGAATCACATGCTCTATGTACTGAGCCAGCCAGGTGCCCCAATAAATCTTATATTTTTTATCCAGTGTTCTCTCTGAAACACAAAGGCCACAGAATGTTAAGCAAGAACAGCCTCAGAACTCAATTATCACAACTGCTCGGTTTCTTTGGAGGGCTTCTTCTCTTTCTCCATAACCCCTTAAATATTGGTTCCATCCTTGTTCTGCTTCTTTTTTCAACTTTCTGCACAAACCCTAGATGATTTTGCCCATTACCATGACTTTTTTTTTTTTAAGATTTTATTTATTTATTCATAGACATAGAGAGAGAGAGGCAGAGACACAGGCAGAGGGAGAAGCAGGCTCCATGCAGGGAGCCCGATGTGGGACTCGATCCCGGGTCTCCGGGACCATACCCCATGCTGCAGGCAGCGCCAAACTGCTGCGCCACCGGGGCTACCCCCATTACCATGACTTTATCAGCCTTCCATAAGCTTATAGTTCTCTAACCTGTATCTCTGACTCAAATGTCTATAATTCAAAATTTATAAATCAAACCAACTATTAAATACCTCTACTTGAATGTCCTACAAGAAATCCAAACTCAAAACCCCAAGAGAAACGTATTCCCCAACCCCCTAGACATTTCCTATCTTCCTACATTGCCTATGAACAAGCATCCATCAAAGACATAAATCTGAGAAACATTCTAGTTTCCTCTCTATCCCGTTTTCTTCACATTGAAGTCTTGCAGTCCACCCCATACTTTAAGCCCACATGCATCCCCAATAGGCCAGAAAGGTTCATGCCTCAGTGCTTTTAAGGACATTAGTCTCTGCCTAGGAAATTCTCCACTTCCTCCTCCCTTTTTTTTTTTTTTAAGATTTTATTTATTTATTCACAAGAGACAGAGAGAGAGGCAGAGACACAGGCAGAGGGAGAAGCAGGCTCCATGCAGGGAGCCCGACATGGGACTCGATCCCGGGTCTCCAGGATCACACCCTGGGCTGAAGGCAAATGCCAAACTGCTGAGCCATCCAGGGGTCCCTCCGCTTCTTTCTTTGCTTGACTAACTTCTCTCATCCTTTAGAACTGAAGGATTTGAAGGATTATCTCTCCCAGAAAAACAAACACTATACTCATTACTGTGTAAAACACTCTGCATGCATTTCTTGTCTAATAATAATCAAAACAGTGATGAAGTATGAACTGTCAAATTTTTACAAGGTGAGAGAGGGAACTCATGGGAGGTCATCTACACATAATAAATAGCAGAAACGTGATTCTAACACAGATCTGCCAACCCCAGGGCATCTTCTTATGCTCTTAGCCACCACTCAGAAAGTATTAGGTTCCTTCTCCCTTCCCTCCCACCACAACACAAGGGTGGGGGGGCAGAAACTATCCTTTCCCCCCCTCCCTAAAATCCTGCAGCACTGGGCAGCCCGGGGGGGCTCAGCTGTTTAGCCCCTGCCTTCAGCCCAGGGCCTGATCCTGGAGACCCGGGATGGAGCCTGCTTCTCCCTCTGCCTGTGTCTGTATGAATAAATAAATAAAATATTTTTTAAAAATCCCACTTTATACCTGTTAGGACACTCATCTTCTGCCTTATGTTAGCACCTGGTAGGTCTTATTTCACTGTGAGCTCTTTGATGGCGTGGGCCAACTTGAAAAATCTTTAAGGAGACACCTTTGCCTGCGGTGACTATTCAACAAATAACTGACAAGCGAGCGAGCCTGTAGCGAGAAGAGCTGTTGTCTTAGGTTTTCCCTTCTGTCGCGGGGATTTCTTGCCACCCAGACTACACACTAGCCCCGCCATTAGCAAACCAGGGCTCCCCGCGCGCCACAAAAGGCTCTCCGGGTTGTTTATCACACGTCTCCCGCTGCTGAGACACTGGGGGAGATGCAAACTCGGGTTACAACACGGTTTCTGGTCGCTCAGGAAATCCAATCTAAAAACGACGTGCGGGTCAAAACAGTATGGAACAGCGGACTGCTGGGGCATGCGAGTCACGTGGCTCTGCAGAGTGAGGGCGACGGTCAGCGTGGTGCCAGGGTCACCAGCCCGCCGGCCCCCGGGGATTCGAGCCGAGCCGCCGGGCCCGGCCTATCCTGCGGGAGGGTGCGGGGAGGTAGGCAGAGCGACGCCCGCCCCCCGCCCCTCCCCCTCCCGTCCCCTCCCTCTCCTCCCTTCCCTCCTCTCCCCTCCCTCCCCTCCCCTCCTCTCCTGCCGGGCTCCGGCCGCCGGCCGGCTCACCCAGCACCCCGGGGGGGGGGGGGGGGGCGTGGCCTTCACCGACCAGCCCTCCCGCGCTCTACCCCGGACCCCGCCAGCTTCTCCGAGGACCCTCCCCTCTCGGGGCGGCCCCGCCACGCCGGGACGTGCGCGGGGCCTGCCCCAGCCAGCGGCGCCGCCCGCTCCTCGCACCGACTCGGGCCCGGCCCGGCTGCCCTCCTTCGCGCCCTCCGCTTCTCACCTGCTCTGCCGACACCGCCCCTTTCCCCGCGCCGCTGCCGCTGCTCTTGCCGGCGCGACCGCTGCTGTCCGCCATCTTCGCCGCCCGCTGCGCTTCCGGCCTGCGCGGCCCCGCCCCCGTGCGTCACATCCGGCCTGGAGGTTGCCGCCCCCTGGCCCCGGGGCCACCGCTTCCAGGCCGCTCCTCCGGTCGGACGCTGCCGAGGGTTTCGGCTCTATCCTCATGTAGGACCCAGCGGTGCACTCCGCTGCGGGGCTTTAACCTGTGCAAGGGAGCCGCTGCCCCTGGGAGAGGCGGAGAGGCCGGGTTGACCGGAGCGTGGGGGCGCGGGCTGGGATGTGTGTGGGTGCCTGTGCCCTTTGCCCCCTACGGGGTGGGAGGGGCGAGGGACGGTGAGCTTCCCCTCGGAGATCGGGGTAAGGGGGCATCCGCTGAGCAGTGCCGCCGTGCAGGTGCCCAGTGAAGGGGAGAGGCTGGGGAGAGCAGGGAGGTTTCTTGGGGGTGCCTTTTGAACCGCCGGTATGTTCCCCCGGGCGGGCAGGTGGGGGGGGTTCAATCTAATACGAGCCCACTGGAGCCGAGACAGGTGCCGAGCAAAGCCCCTTCCTCTGTCTTCCCACTTTATGACTCTTCCTGTAGCCCATAATTACTCCCAGTAAGACTTGGGGGGTGGGGGTGTTTCTCTGCGAGGGCCCTGCTTCAGCCTCCCAGTCTGAAGAGAGGAGTCAGAGAATCCTGGAAATGTGCTGCTTGAGCACTGGAGTGGTGTCCTGATTTCTCACCTTCCTCAGGCTGGGCTTCATCATCAGGCCTCCTCACCAGCTCCTGCCCCTTCTCTTGTGTCCTGGACTCCGGATACCTCGACTCTCAGTACTTTGTGCACAGCCCAGGTAACATGTTTTGCTCTGTCCTTGGCGCCTGACACTTAATAGATGCTCAGTAAATGTCTGTGATGTGCATAGATGGTGGGATACACTGGGGTGCCAACCATCACAGAACATTTCATCAGTGAGGAGCCCTGAAAAGCAGAAACCAAAGGGCAGCGCAGCCCTCCTGCTCCCCCACTTAAGACTCTGATCGTTAAATTTGCATTTCCCCATTCTGGAAATCTGAGCCCTGCCCATGCCATTCACAGGCCCAGAGCCATGGCTATCTCCTCTTCTTCCTGGGAACTGCCGCTGGTGGCTGTATGCCAGGTAACATCAACACCAGACAAGCCGGAGAACTTTAAAACATGCGCCGAGCTTGTTCGAGAGGCTGCCAGACTGGGTGCTTGCCTGGCTTTCCTGCCTGAGGCATTTGACTTCATTGCAAGGGACCCTGCAGAGACACTACGCCTGTCTGAGCCACTGGGTGGGAACCTTTTGGGAGAATATACTCAGCTTGCCAGGTATCAGGGAAAGGGGGAGGGAAAGGTAGCTTCCTTGTTGGGCAGTGTCCCCAAATTGCCAGATAGGAGGGTCAAACATTGAGAAGAATTGTCAGTGTTGCCTCCTCTCCCCTGCCTTCCTCCAGGGAATGTGGACTCTGGCTGTCCTTGGGTGGTTTCCATGAGCGAGGCCAAGACTGGGAGCAGACTCAGAAAATCTACAATTGCCATGTGCTTCTAAACAACGAGGGTGAGACCTGATAGCTCTTTAGCCACATCTTCCCAGGCTCTTCTACCTAAACTTGCATTCTCCAGAATTCTTAACTTGGTTTCCTTGGTCAAGAGTTTTAGGGGTGTTTGTACTTCTGAGCCTAGGTTATAAATAGTCTTGGTGGGAGGAGTGGAACTAAGTTGGGCTCCTAGCGCACCAGCACTGAGCATTCCTTCCCCATCTTACTACAGGGTCAGTAGTGGCCACTTACAGGAAGACCCATCTGTGTGACGTGGAGATTCCCGGGCAGGGGCCTATGCGTGAGAGCAACTCTACCATTCCTGGGCCCAGTCTTGAGTCTCCTGTCAGCACACCAGCAGGCAAGGTGGGAGTTGTGAAAGGATGAGGTGGGGAAGAGGAACAGGAGGGAGGAGAAGAGAAATACTTTGAAGTGGTAGTAGAGGATGGAAAGAAAGTCCTAAGGAGTGGGGTAGGCAGTGGGTATGACTGAATGCTGTGAACAACAGGACAGGGCTATTAGGCTGTTTTCATTCCAGATTGGTCTAGCTATCTGCTATGATATGCGGTTTCCTGAACTCTCTCTGGCATTGGCTCAGGCTGGAGCAGAAATACTCACCTACCCTTCAGCTTTTGGATCTGTTACAGGCCCAGCCCACTGGGAGGTAAGAGGACACCTCTTCAAAACAGAAGGGCCTTCAGGGCACCTGGGTGGCACTAGTTGGTTCAGCATCCGAGTCTTGGTTTCCACTCAGGTCAGGGTTGTGGGATCGAGCCCTTTGTCAGGCTCTGCACTCAGCTCTGTGCTCAGCACAGAGTCTGCTTGGGACTCTCTCTCCTCCTCCCTCTGCCCCTCCCACTTGTGCTCTCTCCCCTCAAATAAATCAATCTTTAAAAAAACATACAGGGCAGCCCCAGTGGCACAGCTGTTTGGCGCCGCCTGCAGCCTGGGGTGTGATCCTGGAGACCTGGGATCGAGTCCCACATCAGGCTCCCTGCATGGAGCCTGCTTCTCCCTGTGTCTCTGCCTCTCTCTCTGTGTCTATGAATAAATAAATAAAATCTTTAAAAAATAAATAAAAATAAAAAAACACACAAATATATGAGCCTTCTCTTAACTTTGTTCTCTCGTGGCCCTACCAGCTGAAGGATTTTCTTCCTCTCTACCTACTGGGAAAATTCATTCCCTAGGTTGTTGCCTCTCGTTATGTTAAAGAATAATTTACATAGTGAATCATTCCCAGGCAATGATCAGATTGGCCTGTAATGTCCATCACCCATAATTTCCCACTAGATGCTACCCGCTTAAGTGAATACACGTCTCATTCCCCAGGTGTTGCTGCGGGCCCGTGCCATTGAAACCCAGTGCTACGTAGTGGCGGCAGCACAGTGTGGACGCCACCACGAGAAGAGAGCAAGTTATGGCCACAGCATGGTGGTGGATCCCTGGGGAACAGTGGTGGCCCGCTGCTCTGAAGGACCAGGCCTCTGCCTTGCCCGAATTGACCTCAATTATCTGCGGCAGTTACGCCAACACCTGCCTGTGTTCCAGCACCGCAGGCCTGACCTCTATGGCAATCTGGGCCACCCATTGTCTTAAGACTTTGACTTCTGGAAGTTGAGACTCCCATTGTGAGCTGGTGTGGCTGTGACTTGAAGGCAGGACCCAGGCGCGGCTCCCCTCACTGGGAGAACCTTGACTCTCTCGAATGAACACAGGCTCAGCTTCTTGGGAAAGAAGAAGCTTTCACCTGAGCTCAGATTTCAGTTTCAGAAAGGTGGAATTTTATATAGTCACTGTTTATTTCATGAAAACTGAAGTTATGCTGAGGGCTGAGCAGCACTGGCATTGAAAAAAATATAACCATCATAAAGTCTGTGTCTGGACATCTCCTTTGGGAGCTGAAAGGGGAGGTGGTGGTGTACCAGCTAGACTAGGCTCCAGTTGTAGGCCTCCTGGCTCATTCAACATGCCTCCCTACCCAAATAAAAGTGCAACACTCAGTGCATGTCCCAGCCCCATGCTCGGAAGCTTGGGAGTGGGAGTGGGGCAGAGAATGGGGAAGGAAAGAGCAGATAGGAGGTGATACTGAATGACTTCACATTTACCTGTGATGCCCTTTGCCCATGCCAGAAGAAAGCAAAGGGGAAAGGGCTGCAGGGTACATGATTTATTTTCACTTGAACATGGAAGGGAAGTCTCACACTCCCCCTTCCCCTTCTCAGGGGGAGTGTATCTTAATCAGCACCCCCTTCTCCATCCACCCTGCTGGGAGGAGCAACTCAGCTGACCCAGTCCTCTTACCGTCCTCCCTTGAAGAGGGTTTGGCAAAGGGGACAAAGGACGGAGCCACACCAGGCAGAGGTCTGAAGCCCTGGAATGGAGGGAATGAGGCAGAGAGGAGCAGCACCAGAGGCCAGGAGAGAGCGGAAAGGGCCACAGCTTCTTTGTTTTTTAAAAATTATATAATTTGGGAGAGGGTGGTGATTAATTTCCAAAATACACTTCAGAGTCCCACCTTCCACACAGCTCCCTTATTCACAGCCCTTTGGTTTTTCAGACAAAACTGAAGAGCCCTCGTAAAGCCAGAAGTACGGATAACCCCGCAATGCACCCGGAAGCAGTGTTCACTTGGATCCCTTAACAAAGACTACGTCTGGCAGCCTTTGCTTCTCCCTCTACGTCTGTCTTACGGCTCGGTGGCAAGGTGGCTGTGTGACACGCATTAGGAGGGTCCATGGAAAAGGGAAACGGGGGAGGCCCAGGCACGTGGGTGCAGGGAGGGGTGGGGAACACCACTTCCATTTTCCTTTGTCTTTTCCTTTAAAAAAAAAAAAAAAAAAGGCAGGGGTGTGATTGGTCGGAAGGGCAGAGAACAAACCCCAGAACAGTATGTAAGCTCCAGAGGTGGGCGGTGGGAACAGTCCCCCGAGAGGTGAGGGGGAAAGGTCAGGGCAGTGCCTGCAGCATCAAGTTCCTCAGGAGTTTCTGCCGGCCCAGCTCATAGTCCTCCTCGTCCACGTTCACCAGCAGCTTGATGGCTTCGTGGCCCACAGCCTGCTTGAGGGAGTCTGTGATAAAGACGCCTTTAAGCGCCTCTAGTAGAGAGCCATTGATGTAGTCGCGCCAGAATGCGTCGAGGTAGGTGAGCTCAGAGAACTTGATGTCACAGATGATGGAGCCCAGGTCCCGAGACTTGAGGATGGTGTTGGCCTGGTTAAAGCGCTCAAACTGGCGCTCAAGTGGGTCCTGCTTGTTAGAGAAGACGTTGCCTTGCAGAGCAGTCTCATGCTGGCAGTACTCAGCCCGAACCCGCAGTCTGATGTCTGTGGCGGAGAGAAGACATGCACAAGTGGTTGCAGTGAGGGGAGTGTAGACAACCCACGCTTGAAAGGTGGGAATGAACAGCTGGGTAGCTGAAGTTGGGAGCATCACCTGCCAGCTTTGCTACCTCTCCCCCAGGACTAGTTCTTTTCTATGTAGCTCTGAAATCCTTGCCTGAATGCAAGTTTCCCTGAAATAGGCCAAGCCCAGGTCAGATGACGGCCACCCCTCATGAGCAGCACCTTACTTCTAGGAGGTATTTTCCTTTTTTTTTTTTTTAAGATTTTATTCATTTATTCATGAGAAACAGAGAGAGAGGCAGAGACACAGGCAGAGGGAGAAGCAGGCCCCATGCAGGGAGCCCGACGTGGGACTCAACCTCAGGTCTCCAGGATCACGCCCTGGGCTGAAGGCAGTGCTAAACCTCTGAGCCACCTGGGCTGCCCCGAGGAGGTATTTTCCTAATGAACAGGCATACAAGTTCATTTTAGTACCCATCATACTTGGTTCATCCTACAATAAGGGTGTTGTAACAGCATCCCTTTGATCTTATATTAACTAGAAAGAGTTGAAAGATACTCTGCTGCAAAGACAGAAATTCTCTCCCCAGAGACTAAAACATTCAATCCCAAGTCATTCAACCATTTGACAGAAGCCTTGCCCTGAAGAGCATAAACTCCCCGGCATCTCAACAGTTCTGTCTCCCCCTCAGGCCCACTCCACCTCTAGAACCCTTCAGCTTCCTCACCACATGTCTGCTTTTCCTTGGGGTCTGGTGTTACTGACTTCCGGCGTTTTCGTTGGCTCCCAAGTGTGGCTCTCCCTCGAGCTGGCCGCTTGCTACACATCTGAGGGCCCGAAGTGGGGCAGCACACCACAGGATAGTGGGGAGGCACTGACCAGAGGGTAAAAGGGGAAAAAAACATAGGGTAAAAGCAGAAACACAAACCCTTCCCTTGGAATGAGAAAGGAATCATTCAGACTTAGCGCTAAAAGCTTTATCAATAACCTGAAAAGAGGATAAAACAAGGGGATAATTACAGGACCCAGGTGAAGCATTAACACCTCGCCTGATTTTTATGGGGCTAGATATTGGGGGGGGTGGGCAGTGAGAGATACAGTGTCCTTTCATTCAGGCTGGCAAAGCTGGGAAAATGATGGGTTTGGTGTCTATTTTTTTAAGCATTATCTATTTATTTGAGAGGAAAACAAGTGTATGCATAGGGAGGAAGGAGAGAGAAAATCTCCAGCAGACTCCCCTTGGAGCAAGGAGCCCAACACAGGGCTCAATCCCATGACCCCAAGATCATGACCTGAGCTGAAAGTGAGAAACAAGCAACTGACTGAGCCACCTGGGTGCACCCCCCAACGCCTTTTAAAGATTAGAGAGAGAGAAGGGAGAGAGACCACATGCAGGAGCACATGAGAGTGGGGCCGGGGCAGAGGGAGAGAGAATCCCAAGCAGACTCTATGCTGAGCACAGAGCTCAATGCAGGACTCAACCTCAGGACCCTGAGACCACACCCTGAGGCAAAACGAAGAGTCGGACACTCAACCGACTCTTGGCACACCCGTGCTCCCTTTTTTTTAAAGTCAACTCTATGCCCAACACGGGGCTCAAACTCACAACCCTGAGATCAAGAGCTGTATGCTCTAGCGACTAAGCCAGCCAGGTGCCCCTGATATTTTCTCTTGATTACGAACATTAGGTGGAATTAGTATCTTCTTACCTGTTTTGGGGGGTTGTGGAGGCCTCGGTTCTGGATCGCTGAGGGCTCTAGGGGTCACATAGCGAATTGACGTCTCCTCCAGATACTTGTCTACAAGATCAGGGCACACTATAGGAGGGGAGGGAGTCATTCAGGAAAAGATACACTCCTCCCTTCTAATCCAACCCTCCAATAGGCCTCCTAACCTGTCCTAGGTAGCCCCTAGGGTTAACGCCTCCTCCCACTTGGACTCCTATGCTGCTCAATCCTGGCCTCCCACAACTCTTCCCGGATTCCAGTGTCCCCAGCCCCCAATGCACCCTCACCAGCCCGCCTCCTCTTGAGGGTGACGTAGGGCAGCAGGTCATGACGAGTGATGATGCGCAGCAGCTGCAGCACCTGGCGAAAGTTACTCTCATCACAGCGGCCCTGGCGCTCCAACGCCAATAAGAAGTCACGTCCATTTCGGATGAGGCCACGCTCGTGGTCATCAATGACGTCGACAAAGAGGAAAGAAAGAACGCGCACATCCCTGTGTGTCAGGTGGGTGCCCACGATGTCAAACATGCGGTGCAGGCTGTACAGCCCGTGCTCCTGCTCACCATGCTCTTCTGGCCACACCTGGCTTGCCCGCCGCTTTAGGCCCGCCATGCTGGGGGCTCAGGTGCGCAATGCCTTCCAGAATCCCTGCTCAGCAGCTGCAATCCCCACTATACTGTAAGGGGCAAGGAAAGAACCTATGAGCTACTCAACGGCAATCTCAACCTGGTCTCAATCACTCTTCTATCTCCAGTGCCTGACAGTGCCTGGTACAGAATTGTGCTTAGTGTTTATTAACTTTTAAAAAGTGTTCATTGGGGATCCCTGGGTGGCGCAGAGGTTTGGCGCCTGCCTTTGGCCCAGGGCGCGATCCTGGAGACCCGGGATCGAATCCCACATCGGGCTCCTGGTGCATGGAGCCTGCTTCTCCCTCTGCCTATGTCTCTGCCTCTCTCTCTCTCTCTCTGTGACTATCATAAATAAATAAAAATTAAAAAAAAAAATAAAAAAAAATAAAAAGTGTTCATTGAAAAATAAAGCCTACAGTGCTCCACATCCAACAGATGTTGTCCTAAGTCCAGACCCTACCAGAGAAATACATTTTCCCTAAGTGAGAATGTTCTATGCAATTTCAGTGCTGCATACTGGCCAGGAGGTGCTGTTAGAGATTACCTCGATTGTTCCCCAGCCCCCCAAATACTGCTTCTGGTCCCCTGTGCTCTCCCTCCCACCTCCCCAACCAGCTCACCTCTTAAATGTAGGCAAAACTGAGAAGTAGAGAATTCATTCTTAACTAACACGGAAGCTACAACAGATGAACTTACAGACGGTTAGTTTCAGTACTGCCTGTGACACTACCAAGCCAGGTAGCTGTGGGCCTTAAGCGAGTTACCTCACAACAAAGCCTCACTGCCCCCCATCTACAAAACACCAATGAAAGAAACTACTCTTCAGACATGTTAAGGATCCAATTAGAAACTAACTATGTGCGAGATTGTTGTGTCAACAGTCATGAAAGAAGATTTCAAAGAGATTAGCATCCTTGACCAATCCAGACCAACCCCCCACAATCCTATCCTCATTTTTCCTACAATCCATCCGAGTTCAGAAGCATAACTGCGAAGGTTAATAATACTAACCAAAACTCCTGGATTTAAATTACCAAACGTTACTAAACCCCTACATTGAGCATTCTCTTCCTCCTCTGGCAGAAGTACCCCCTTGATGTTCACATGCCATTGGATACACCCTCTTCTTTCATCTTGGTTATTTGTCCATCCCTCCACAACGATTGACAGCAGCCTAATGCTCATTCTATAATTTGGTATTTGATTCCTATAGTTCCCCCATCAAGCTGGGTAACATTAATGACCAGCCAGTAACCAAGCCTCAAGTCCATGGGCTTCCATGTCCATGCTGGTCAGATAGTGCTGGCCAATACTACCCAACCCCTGACCATGGCTCCAACGTCGTGATTCATTATAAAGTCCTGCCAAAGCTACTTCTAAACGTTTTCAATCTCCTCACCTTTCTGCTGCCACCACCCCGGTTCAGGTCCCAATAATCTCTCACCTGGACTACAGTAACACCCTCTGTAGGGACTCTCCTTATCACCAATCTTAACCCACCTAAGTCCATTCCCCCCATTCAGCTGAACGAGCTACCTACAATGCACAACTGACTCATCACTCTTCCGCTTAAGATCTACCTACATCCCCCTCCTTACCTGTAAGAACACTGCAAACTTCTTACACAACACACCAAACATTCTGAGATCAGGCCCTGCCTACCTTTCCAACCTCAGAACCCACTTTTTATCTTCCACCATCAATTTGAGTATAGCTCACATAGAGCAGGCAGTTCCTTTCTCTTTCTCCTTTTGTTACTCCTTTTGCCTGAGTGCTCCTCTCCCTTCTCTGTCCCAAATGTGCCCCATCATCACCCTTTTTCAGATGGCTAACTCCTACTCATCCTTTAAAAGTCAACTCAGATACCATCTTCAAATTCATGCTCCACACCTCCATGCTGGGATAAGTAGTCCTCTTTCCTCTTCTGTGCTCCTACAGAACATCATGCATATTTCCTTTAAACTCCTTATCAAAGTGTACTAAAATTATCTGTGTATTTATTATCCTATTAGATCTTAAGCAACTCCTGTAGACGGACTGAGTCATATTCATCTTTATATCTCCAGTGCCTAGCAATGGAGAAAGCCTGGCACATAGTACTCATAACTTACTGAATTTAGTATCCAGGACATCATCACAAGCCATACTCATACAAGTCCACTGAGAGGACCTCATTAAAAACAGATACAACCTAACTACATGTATACATTCTAGCTAGCCGCAGCCTCCCCTACACTATGCAGAACTACCCATCCCACAGTACCCTACTCAGCAATAAGATAGGTTGTCCTGTTTATTTTATACACCAAGAAACTAAGGCTAAGTTAAAGAATAAAACGATAAGCTGCTTCAAAAGAGCCAAGCTGATGGGCTCTCAGACAATGAGAGCAAGTAGGACCTGGTCCCCCCTCTTCCTCAACAATCATAAAACAGAAGCAGACTCCTTCCCTTAAGAAAAAGGCGGGTCCACCCTGGAATCACTTAGCTCCATATCATGGGTTCTCATATGTGGATAAGAAATATAGCTTGCATCCACTTAGGACAGCCCAGATGCCACACCCCCTCCCACTCCAGCATGGGAAACAGCTGGGAAAATAGCTACCCAATGACAGGCTGGTTTTCTCTGCCTCTTCCTCTCATTTCACTCTGTTTTCACCTCTGTTTTAGGTACAAATGGGGGTGGGGGGCAGGGGTAGTGGGGGGAACTAACAGAAAGTAACTCCTTGTTCATACCAAGCAACATGAGAAAACTGAGCCTCCTTAGACTTCTCCTTGTTCCCTATCCCACCTGTTCCTTTTGGCCAGCTGTTGATTATGAGGATCCCAGAAAAAGCAGATGGGCAGGTTTCACATTCAACCAAACCAAAGAGCAGGTTGCTAGAGAGCTCCCGAATCTATGTGTCCTGATTATAAAGCCCCGGAAATGAAAGAATATTGTCCCCCACATACCTTCCCACTGGAAAATGAAGCAGAATACAGGAAAGGACTATGGTCCTAACTATGTATCAATGGATGCAATTCTATAATAGGCCTCAGTCCTCTGAGGGTTAACTCCCCAGATATGAGAGAAAAAAACAGCCACCTTTAAGTCCTAGATCCCACACTGGATCATTCAAAGTGCCAGGAATTATCATAGCTTCTAGGTCAGTGGTTCTCAACCAGGGAGGATGCTTCCACCCCCAAGGGACACCTGGCAATGTCTGGAGACATTTTAGACTATTATGACTGGAGGGGGCAAGGGCCATGCTACTGGCATGCAGTGAGTAGAGGCCACGGATGCTTCTAAACATCTTCTAAAGCACAGGTCAGCCCCCACAACAAAGAATTACGCAGCCCAGAATGTCAATAATGCAGGGTGCCCGGCTGGCTCAGTCGGTTAAGCGTTTGCCTTTGGCTCAGGTCACGCTACAGGGTCCTGGGATCGAGCCCCACATCAGTCTCCCTGTTCAGCGGGGAGCCTGCTTCTCCTTCTCCCTCTGCTCCTCCCCACTCTTGTGAGCGCTAGCACGCACTCTCTCTCAAATAAATAAATAAAACCTTTTTAAAAAAATGCCAGTAATGCTGAGTATGAGAAACCCGACTGTAGATGGATCATGACGAAGGGTCAAAAGAATCGAGACAGCATGTCACTTTCTACCTACATCTAGAGAAGGAAGCCACTGGGTCCTTCCGACCCAAACCCATCAAACAATGTTCCAGAAGAAAAGCCAGTCAGACATAGACTTACTTCACTCCTAAGTTCACCGAGCACTAAAGAGGTCCATCCCACTCCAACCCTGGCTTCTCTATCACCTGCTGTTGCCATTCAGGTGAGCAGTAAGTGGTGGAACTACCCTCTCCTCTGCCCCATCCTGGGAGGTCCAGTGTGACCCAGTTCAATCTGGATCTCTGTAAAGATAAGAGAAATGCCATCCCCTGCAAGACAATCAAAAAGGATCCTGCACTTAACCCTCACAGCCAACTTTAAAGTCCTGAAACTAAACCAGTTGCAGACCCTTCCTTGTTCGACTGCTGATGAGACATTCCGCTTACTCAGTGAAGCAAAATGTAGAAGAAGTCAAAGTTTCCCAAGGCCATGGTCCTTGAGAGAAATGTTGGGAGGCTGACACGCAGGCTAATAGGCAACCCCCCACCCACTTACTTATTGTCTAGGACGGTGGGTTCACTCACTTAGCAATATAGATGGGGTTCCAAGAATCTATCTACCTTTAGCATTAAAAGAACACAGCCAACCTCCTCTAAAACCAAAATATATTCAGCTTTCTGTGGCAGTGAAGCTTGGGGACACAGCTTAAAATATACAGAGATCCTAGATGAAAGATAATCAGAGTAGTAAGGAGAACATACCCGCTCTAAACAGATTAAAAAGAACTCCTGAGTCCTGAAATATTGCCAGACACCAAGAGACAAACAAAACAGTCCAATCAAAAAGAGTCCCGATCCTGTTGGCTGGTTTGGGTCCATTTGAGAACCTAACAAGAGCAACCCCCACCCACCCCATTACAGTTTCCCAAGAATAATTTCTCCCCCTGAGAATAATTCTTTATTCCAAGGAACTGCTGCATTTCCTGGAGTTGTAGTTTTTTGTTTGTTTTCTTTAGGGAGGTCCAAACCAGCCAAGTGCCAACAGACAGACTAGAAGTATCTACAGAATTGCCTACCAGGTTTCTACTTCCAAGCAAAGTCTAGTCTCATCCCAACCACAGGAAAGACATTTGTATTTTTGGGGGTACTCGACTCTCTCGGAAGCCCATAAAGTCTTGTGTAAGAAATACAAAAAGAAGGGCGCCTGGGTGGCTCAATCAGTTAAGTGTCTGCCTTTGGCTCATGTCATGATCTCAGGGCCCTGGGATCCAGCCCCTCAGTTGGGCTCCCTGCTCACAGGGAAACTGCTTCTCCCCTCCTCCTTGCTTGTGCTCTCTCTTGCTATCTCTCTCTCTAATAATTAAAATCTAAAAAAAAAAAAAAAGAAAAGAAAAGAAAAGAAAAGAAATACAAAAAGAATGATCTCTTGAAGACCAAAGTCTAGTTTCATCCCAACAGGGATAACATCTATATTTTCACAAAACCATAAGTATTTGACTCTCTCCAAAGCCCTTAGGGAGGAAAGTCATGTGGAAGAATTAAAAAAAAAAAAAAAAAAAAAGTGATGTGAAACTTGTAATGAAAAAGACATGGAAAAGCTTCAAGACTGAGAAAACGTAAAGAGCTTTCTTGCTGGTGAGACAGGAAAGATGTAATCAAATATCTGGAAGTCAGAATTATATGTTTTCCAAAGGAACATTCTAAGATCCCTGAACAACTAGAAGAAAGAGTAAGCTAGGGGAAAAGCCTTCCCACGGAAGGAACCTCAGGCCCGCCAAGGGTAACATTAGATGTTGTACTACAGTACAATGTTCCGAATGTTAAACAATGTTTCTCTCGGAGCTAACCAAGAGGACTACATAATAACAAACCAAAGCTGAGGGCTTGCCCCAAAACACCTAATTTGGGCTCTCCTTTCCTTCCTCCCAATCTCCAGTTACCCAGGAAGACAGTGAGGGCAATAGGCTTTATTCACTCAGCTGGGTAGGTGAAAACTCATTTTCCCTGGCGTCTAACCCACGACTGGGCTCAACCCCAACACGTTTCTCATGCCATTCCCATTCCCTTCCATTGTTCAAGAACAATAAAAAAAAAAAAGTTCCAGACTTACCTTTGCAAGAAACTTAACTTCCCAGGTCTCTTCCTAGCACAAGGTTGGAAGCCAGCAGCAAAACAAAAACAAATTGGGGGAAGGGGGAGGGGGGGAAGAGTCAATTTTCAAGCTTTATTTTGCAACAGCAAAGGCCCAAAAGAGTTAGTCTCAATTACAAAACTACAGACACACCTAAAGCCATTTTGATTAAAATGACCCACTCCGAGCTACCAAGCAGAGTCCCCAGGTTTCCCACCTCTCCTATAGGCCAATTCACAGAACAATCCCAACTCCCAAGGACCTCCAGCCTCAATGGCTCAAGGCAACTTGCCCGATATTCAACAACAACTTGCGGGGTGGGGGGAAAACCCAATTATCCCCTGATACCTTCTCACCTGACTCCTCAATACCTTCGGAGACCCATTTCCTTACAACGTTAACAGACTTCCCACTTTAGGAAGAACTGGGGGTGGGGGAATGGTTACCCCCAAACAAGGCACTTCCCATCAGTTCACTCATCAGACCAGAGCTATCCTCCCAGTTGTCTTCCGCCCTGCCCCTCAGCGCAGAGTGGGAACGACGCACCCGCCGGGCCGCATCCCCTCCAACATCTCCGTCCCACCGGGGGTGAGTCCTGACCCCTCCCTCGCAGCCCTTACGCGGCACCGGGAAGGTCTGGGAACTGAGGCGCTCACTTAATTATCCAGGCTGCCTGGGTGCCCTCCTGCTTTGCGCTCCCTTTCCCGGACCTCGGGGCACGCACGCGCCACCTGGGCACACCGGGGTCCGACTCGGCACGGCGGTCGCCCCACATCCCACACTGCTAATCGCTAGGCAGACTAGGGAAGTCCTTTCCCTCCTTCTACACTTCGGCGGCGGTGACACTGGCTTCCCCGGCTCCTCTTCTTTCCGGCGACCGAGGGAAACCAGGGAGCGGGGTGAGCCGGGGGCGCCTCTGGAAAGCGAATCCAGGTGAACCCTCACCCTCGCCCGACGCTCTAAGCCGCCCGCTCCTGCCCTGCCCACCCCGTTGGAGGCTGGAGGCCTGGCGATCAGGGCTGGCGGCGAGGGATGCTGCCTCCCAACTCCGCTCCGTCTGCCTTCCCGGGGAGGGGGGGCAGGGACGGCCCCAGCCTGCGCGCCCCGGGCGGCCGCGCGGTCCTCCCCCCAGCCCGCTCCCCGTCCTCCCAAACTTTCCTCCGGGTCTCTCACTTTCCCCATTACCCGTCACGCCGCCGCGCTCTCCTGCTCCACCCCAGGGCTCCCCTAGGCCCTTCCCCCTCCCACCTCCAATTCGGCACTTCCCAAACCCCCCCCCGAACGTCGGAAGTCTCTCCTCCCCCTCCCCGCGTGCCCCCGCCCCCCGCGCCCCCGCGCCCCGCGCCCCGCGCCCCGCGCCCCGCGCCCGCCGCCCTCGCCCCTGCGGGCTCGCAGCCCCGCGCCCACCTCGGCGGCGCCGGCACCCCCGGCCCGGCCCTCGTTGCCGCCCCTCCCCGCGCCCGCCCGCCTCGCCCCTGCCGCTCCCGCAGTTGCCACCTCCCCCGCACGCCCCCTCGGCCGCTCCCCTCCCCCACCTCGCAGCGTCCCGTCACCTCCCTCTCTCGAGGTTCTCGCGCTGGACGTCGCCGCCGCCTCCCCCTCCACTTTCCTTCCCCGAGCCCTCCGCGGCCCCGCCCGGCCCCGCCCCGTCCCGCTCGCCTCCCCCTCCCCACTCCGCCGCCCCGCCGCCTCACTCTCGGCTCAGGCTCGGCGCCGCCATGTTGGATCCATCCGCGCCGCCCTCCCGGCCCGTCGCGCGCCGCCGCATCCGGGCTCCGGCCGCCGCCGCCGCCGCCGCCGCCGCCGCGGGCGTGGGGGAGGGGGCGGCCTCGTCCTGAGCAGCGCCTCCCGGAACCTGGCCGGTTAGCGGCGGCTTCGAGGCCATAGCGAGGCATGAGCCGGGGTGGCCATGCTGGGTGAGGGCAGCCTGGCAGCGGCATGAGCCGGGGCGTGGATAGCTTCACTTGGGGACGCGACGCTAGAGGCTGGCAGCCATCTTGCTTTGGGGCAAGCGGGCGCCGCCGGTTCTTCCCGGCGGGGGCGGCGGCGGGGGCGACTCGGGGGCGGCGGGGGGGAGGGAGTGAGGGTGGCGGTCTCGGGGGCGGGAGCACTGGGGGCGCCGGAGCTGGCTGCCGTTGGCCTCGACACCCATCGAGAGACTGGGACTAGCGGCCATGACTCATGAGGGCGGAATATTGCCAGGGTCACGCCGCCCGGCGAACTCCGGGGAAGGTTCACTGAGGTCGGGCTTTGGGCTTTGACCTTTGCCCCGAGCTTCCGGTCAACCCGGACGTGCCGTAAACCGCGGTCGGGGCGGAAAGCGCTGCCCGGGGGCCCCTCGGCTTTCGTCCTGGGAGCACCCGCTTCCCGAAGGGAGCGTCGCCGGAGCCGAGTCCGGGGCGTCGGGGACGTTCTGGAGCTGCCGGCGGCCCGTGACGTAGAGGAGAGGCCGCGAGCGGGGCCCGTGGGAACGCCAGGCCCTGTGAGTTAGCCGGTTTGACCCGAGGGGCAACGAGTAGGCTTCCGACGGCCCAGGCGGAGAGGTCGGCAGGTGTACCTGGGACTTTTGAAAGATCGCTGGTTGCGGGGGGGGGGGGGGGGATGGAGGAGGGGACGGGGAGGGAGGGGGCGGAGGGGGCACGCCGGTCGAGGCCGGGAGATCGGGGGGACGCTCCTCTCCAGGCGGGACCCGGCTGCGGCTGGGAGAAAGCGGCGCGGAAGTGGGGAGGAGGCGCAGGGGGCCCCCCAGCGTGCTGCCCGGGGCGACCGGGAAAGCGTTGCCGTGTCCTCCTGTGTTTTGCGGGGACAGGAGGAGCTTGCTGCCTGGGCGCTGGCGGAGAGGCGGCCGAGTGCTGGGGGCGGTGTGCTGGGCCCCCAGCGTGGAGCCGTGCGCGCGTGTGGCCCGAGCGGCCGGAGCCCTGGACGCGGGGAAGACGCCCAAGAACTAGGGGAGCGCCTGGAGCTCGAGACGGAGGCAGAGGGCGGCCCAAGGGGCCCCGAGAAGGGACATCCCGGAGCCGAGCATCCGTGAAATTGGTCCAGGCGTTAAAGGTAACCGGTTAGGGTTGAAGTGGACTGAGATGTATCGCAGCAAGCCTTTCGGTAACTCTGGAGAAACTTGTTTCAGAGTCGCGGTAGGAGGGAAACCAGAGCGGGAGAGGGACGGTTGCCCGTGGAAGAGGCTGGCTGTCGGGTGGAGCGTGGGGCAGGGCTCCAAAGAAAGGGAAGGACTTTGCGGTGCTGTGGGACAGCCAGGCCTCCCGCACCGGTGGCAGTTGGACACACGGATTTAAATGTAGGAGAATTGGGGGTCCCTCGGGGGCCCAGCTGTTGAGCATCTGCCTTCGGCCCAGGGCATGACTCCGGGGTCCCGGGATCGAGTCCCGCGTCGGGCTCCCCGCGGGGAACCTGCTTCTCCCTCTGCCTGTGTCTGCCTCTCTCCGTGTGTCTCTGGTGAATAAATAAATGAAATCATTTTTAAAAATCTGCATAAATAAATAAATGTAGGAGAATTAAAATGAAATGGGAATTTATAATGGAAAGAGAAAAAGCATGAGTGGAAGAATACGTGTGGCACATTTACACAGGCATTTAAAAGTTAACCATGAGGGCACGGGGATGGCTCAGCCCTTAAGCATCTGCTGTCTGTTCAGCTCAGGCCTTGGGATCAAGCCTGGCGTGGGGCTCTGCACCCAGCTGGAAGTATTCCTCTGCCCTGTACCCCCTGTGCCGCCACCCCCATCCCCATTGCCCCGTGCTCTCTCAAATATATAAAAATTTTAAAAAATCAACCATGAAGAATGGGCCCGAGGATGAAATTTATACTTTTCTATTTTACATCCGTCTTTACCGTGTGAATTTCTTTTACTATATACATATATTACTTTTTCAGAAAACTAGTTTTTTTAAAACTCCATGGATGTGGGGCACCGGGGGTGGGGGGCCTCAGTAGTGGAGCCTGTGATCCTGGGGTGCTGGGATCTAATCCCGCACATTGGGCTACCTGCATGGAGCCTGCTTCTCCCTCTGCCTGTGTCTCTGTCTCTCTCCGTGTGTTTCTCATGAATAAATAAAATATTTAAAAAAAATAAGGGGGATCCCTGGGTGGCTCAGCGGTTTAGCGCCTGCCTTTGGCCCTGGGGCACGATCCTGGAGTCCCGGGATCGAGTCCCACGTCAGGCTACCGGCATGGAGCCTGCTTCTCCCTCCTCCTGTGTCTCTGCCTCTCTCTCTCTCTCTCTCTCTCTCTCTTTTAAATAAATAAATAAATAAATAAATAAATAAATAAATAAATAAATCTTTTTTTAAAAATGAATAAATAAAAATTAAAAAGTAAATAAGTAAAATTCCAGTGATGGATAGGCCAGAAATTCTGAATCATGAACATTTCGGTGGCAGTTAAAGCCATAGATTTGGATAAACTCCAGAGAATAGCAGAGGGCTAAGAAGAGTGCTGGTGGGGGGAGGGTGATATTCCAACATTTACAGTACCTGTGGAAAGAAGAGCCCTTGGAGAATCTGAAAAGGAGCAGCCAATGAGAAAGAATAAAAATTAGGTGGTGATTTTTCTAGCATCTGAAGGAAGAGAGTGTTTCAAGAGGATCAGAGTTAAGAATGTCAGATGTTCCCAGAAAGGCAGCTAACAAGAAAGGTACTTTGAGCTCCAGGCCTAGTTTTCCTGGAAGCTTGGCATAGAGGTCAAATCCAGATCATGAACTTTCCCCTCATGTACCACATAGAATTTGATCCCTGTGCTGATCCACCCTTAGGCATCACGGCCGCCAGTCCCAGTCTTTCAAGGGGCCTTGAAGGCAGGTCTGGTGCCACTAGTGTTTCCACGCTGGGCAGTGCTGCCTCCTGTTGCTTACTATGGCCATGAAGCTGCAATCAAGAAAAACCTGTGTGGGAGCGCCTGGCTGGCTCAGTGGGTAGAGCATGCAACTCGATCTACGGGTTGTGAGTTCAAGCCCCACACTGGGTATAAAGATTACTTTAAAAAGTAAGTAAAAGGGCAGCCCGGGTGGCTCAGTGGTTTATCATCTGCCTTCTACTCAGGTCATAATCCTGGGGTCCTGGCATCAGGCTCCCCCTAGGAAGCCTGCTTCTCCCCCTGCCTATGTCTCTGCCTCTCTGTGTCTCTCATAAATAAATAAATCTTTTTTAAAAAGTAAGTAAAAAATAAAGTTGGAAGTGGATTATCTCTTTTTAAAAAAGTATCTAAAAAGGAAGAAAAAAACCTGTGTTGCAAGAAATGATGAAGATAAGGAATTGAAAGTAAGAGTATAATTTGGAGTTGAGAAGGGCAAGCAGTAACTAGGGAAAAAATAAATAAACTCATAAAAAAAAAAAGAAGTAGGGGCTCCCTGGGTGGCGCAGTGGTTTAGTGCCTGCCTTTGACCCAGGGCGCGATCCTGGAGACCCGGGATCGAGTCTCACATCAGGCTCCTGGTGCAAGGAGCCTGCGTCTCCCTCTGCCTGTGTCTCTGCCTCTCTCTCTCTCTCTCTGTGACTATCATAAATGAATAAAAAATTTAAAAAATAGATTTAAAAAAAAGAAGTAAGTAGGAGTCACATGGATCTTCCTAAAACCACACAGGATGTGAGGAAGAGCTGGTTGAGAGAGGTTGCTGAACAGGTGCTGATGTCAACAACCAAGAAGGCAAAAGGGCAGTAGAGCAGTGGCATAAGCCTCAAGGAGAAGCAAGTTTTTGCAAGAAAATGAGAGCACAATCGTCTGAAGATGAGCAGCTTTTGCTTTCGAAGGTTGCAGGGAAGAGGGTTCCATTAGAAAAAGTCAAATTTTCTACCCCACTCATTCCGCCCCTGAACCCACGGGAACTCTTCCTTTCTTTTGTTTTTTGTTTTTTTTAAATTCATGATAGAGGCAGGAGACAGGCGGAGGGAGAAGCAGGCTCCATGCAGGGAGCCCAATGCAGGACTGGATCCCAGGACTCCAGGATCATGCCCTGGGCCAAAGGCAGGCGCTAAACCGCTGAGCCACCCAGGGATCCTCGGAACTCTTCCTTTGTACAGAGCCTCTTGTATGCTCTCATTTTCTTCACAGGATGCTCCCTAGCTTTTCCTGGAGGAAAACTCATCAGGACAGAGGTAGCTGTGATCTATGGAGGGGGGATGTCCCCCGACCCACAAAGTCCACAAAAGAGACAGACAGGTGCTACAAATAGAATCATTTTCTCTCCCTATTCTATTCTGAAGTGGCTTGCCCTTCTTGCCATTACAGTAGTAATCTCTACACGAGCCCACCTCTCCTTTCCAAACTTAAGCCCAACTGCATTAAGAGGATCAGAGAGGAGAGCTGGTGCTGAGGACCGCACACTCTAGTAGCAGGTATCTGCTGTCCTGCAGCCTACTGGGGGAGTGGGGGGACAGATTGCTCTTCACTCAGAATGGAAACCTAAAGGAAGGCTGGGGCTTGTCTTCAACTTAACAACTACGTTTTGCAAATTCCAGACATGAGACCAACTGCCTGGCCAGCTGTTCCTAAGTTAGTCAATCCATTCGAGGCTGCATTTGTAGGAATGTTGTGTTCAGGGAGCCTTTAAAGTTCACTCCTTCAGCTAGAAGCCTTGAGATTTCATAGGTGTCGAAGAGATCATGATACCAGTTCAGAGCTGAGATTTCCTGGGGTGAAACATAAATACTGGATAAACCATAGGGCCGTGTAGAGATGGGCGCTCAGCCCATCACAGAAAAAATATATTTTTTTACGATTTTGTTTATTCATGAGAGGCAGAGACACAGGCAGAGGGAGAAGCCGGCTTCCTGCAGGGAGCCCGATGCGGGGGACTGGAGTCCCAGGACCTCAGAGTCCCACCCTGAGCCACAGGCCAATGCTCCACCACTAAGCCACCCGGGGGCCAGAAAAATTTCATACACATTAAGGCCTTTTGTTAGTCATAGCTAAACAATCCCCCCCACCCCCAACACACCGTCTCTCTACAGTGAAAGCAGAAACTTTCTCTCTCACCTTATGTTCTTTTTCGACCCTCTCCCTCGCTTCAACTAGAAACTGCAGCCTCTGCACAAGGCTCTCAGTGCTCTTAAGTCCTCTGCCCTTGGCCCCCTTCCTGTACATCAGCTCCTATCCCTTCCTTGAGGCTTCAGCCGAGAAAACGTCCCCCCAACTTTCAAATACTGGCCCCTTTGGCTTGACCCTGATTCCCCTCCTTTTCTGCTTCTCAAGACTATTCCCACAGTTCTCGCTTCCTTGAGTGGGATCTTTAACTTAACATCCCTCAGCCACCTTATACATGCTCCCATTTCCACTATGCCCTGCCCTATAGTTCTTTTTTTCCCCCCCAAAGATTTTTATTTATTTATTTGACAGTGCATAGGAAGGGGAAGCAGCAGAGGGAGAGGGAGAAGCAGACTTCCCACCCAGCAGAGAGCCTGACACGGGGCGGCAGATGCTTAACCCACTGAGGGACCCAGGTGCACCTGCCCTAGAGTTCTTAACTCACTAATTGTCAGTGGTTAGAAAAGCATTTTTTCTGAACTTAGAAAATTTTCTCTCTTTGTCACTTCTGTTGATGGGTCCAATTTTTTCCCTTTGGATCAACACAGCACATCTGTGGAGCAGCCCTTCAGGTAGCTACCATGTTTCCACAAACATTTTTTTTCCAAGTCAGTGATTGTAGCAATTCAAGGAACAGTAGATATCGTATCTTTGTGGATCTGAATACTCTGTTAGGGCTGCTTGTCCCGACCATGCTGTTCCCCAGCTCTGCCAAAATTAAAATCTTTTCAAATCAGACCTTCCCTTAAAGAAGCCTGTACACTGTTGACAACCCACGGTGGCAAGTATCCTCTTGACTCTTCCAGGGCCACTCTGAACCTGTGTCCCTGTCCCCTTTACTCTTGAACTTTATCCTACAGCAACTTCCTGACCTGACAGTTCTCTCTAGTTCTTGGGTCCCCATTAACTGCAAGGTGTTGCTGTTATTTTCACCCAGGCATCTTACGAGCTCCGAACTGCATCTGAGCTTCAAGCCTAATTATAAGCCCTTAGCTAGAATTCCAATGTCTCCTGACTCCTGAAGAGAAGAGGAAGGACCACAATCAGTCACTGAATCCTAATGATCTACCTAAAAACCTCCTTAACCCTCGCATGTCTCCTCTCCGGAGACTCCTGTGCTTTGGGCCTCTTCCCTCAAGCCCTGTGGTGTCCATGCCTGCTGCTTGTTCTCTGCCCTCCCCCTTGATCTGTGTCCATCCAAGCACCTGCCCCGAGTCCTCCTCCCTTTCTGAGCCTTCTTCCCGGACACCTGCCCGTGCCTCTTCCCTCCTGCCAGGAGCAGTAATGCTTTCTACCCTTACTGTCCTGGCTGCTTCTCCCTGCTTCGTTTTTTCCATTCCCATGCTCTGACTTTCACCAATAGGACTTTGGGCAAGCTCCTTAATTTCTCTGAGCTTCTTTTCTTATCTGTAAAAGGGCAAGTATAACACCCACCCCATAGATCATTGTTTTAATGATTATATTAAATTAACATAAGCATTAGCATAGGGCCGGCCCATTGTAAGTGCTCTATAAATGTTATGTAATATTTATGTATTGTACTTTTCACCAGGTTTCAGAAATTCTTGAGGTTCTTTATCAGTGCTCTCTGCTGCCCCCGTGGGGATGACTTTTTCTGAGTCATTGGGTATCCTATAGGCCCTGCCCCAAAACAGCACTGTTACACCAGCCTCACCAGCTACTTAGAGAATCAGTTCTTTGGTTGGTTGGTTGTTCAATCAAATGAAAGTGCTTCTATATTCCAGCCCATTCTCTATCTTTTTTAAAAGAATGTGTCAGGAAACCTATGTGTTTCTGAAATCAAGGCATACTGTCTATGACATTCTCCTAGTTTTTTCATCTAGTAACACTAGGGGGGCACCTGAGTGGTTCAGTGGGTTAAGCATCCTGCCTTCTGCTCAGGTCATGATCTCAGAGTCCTGGGATTGGACCCTGCATTGGGTTCCCAGCTCAGCAGGGAGTCTGCTGCTTCCTATTCCACCTCCATCCCCACCCCTGGCCCCACTTGTCCTCTCTCTCATGCTCTTTCAAATAAATAATTTTAAAAAGTGAGAGAAAGAGAGATTTGGGGTACCTGGGTGACTCAGTTGGTTAAGCATCCAACTCTTGGTTTTGGCTCAGGTTATGATCTCATGGATTGTGAGATCGAGCCCTGCAGTGGGCTTCTCGCTCAGTGGGAGTCTGCTTGAAAGAGTCTTTCCCTCTTCCCTTCCCCCCAGTCACGTGCTCTTTCTCTCTCTAAAAATAAATTTTACTTATTTTTTTAAAGATTTTATTTATTTATTCATGAGACAGAGAGAGAGAGGCAGAGACACAGGCAGAGGGAAAAGCAGGGTCCTCGAAGGCAGCCCGATGTAGGACTCGATCCTGGACCCTGGTATCACACCCTGAGCCAAAGGCAGACACTGAACCACCTAGGCATCCCTCTAAAAATAAAATTTAAAAATAAATTGTTTTTAAAAAATATAGTAACAGGGCAGCCCCGATGGCTCAGTGGTTTAGCACCTGCCTTGGGCTTAGGGCGTGATCCAGGAGTCCTGGGATCAAGTCCCACGTCGGGCTCCCTGCAGGGAGCCTGCTTCTCCCTCTGCCTGTGTCTCTGCCTCTCTCTGTGTGTGTCTCATGAATAAATAAATAAAATCTTAAAAAAAAAGAAAAATGAATGATCAGGGAAAGTCTTTGAGGAGGTAGCATAGAAACTGAGACTGAAAGGCCATGAAGGGACCAGCCATCTTGCAGAGAATGGGGAGGAGTATCCAAGGCTTAGGACACCTGCAAAAGGTCCAAAGGCAAGAAGGACCCAACACCCTGGGGTCTGGAGCACTATAGGCATCTGGGGATCACAACCTTCTTTCTCATTGCTCATAAATCACTCTTTAATAACTCCTCTATAGTTTTACTAAGAATCAGTAATACGTTTTTTAGTTTCTAGAGTTCACCATCTAGAATTTCCCTCTTTGAAAATGTGGACATTTGGGGCACCTGGGTGGCTCAGCAGTTGAGCATCTGCCTTTGGCTGAGGTCATGATCCCAGAGTCCTGGGATCGAATTCCACACCAGGCTCCCTGTGGGAAGCCTGCTTCTCCCTCTGCCTGTGTCTGCCTCTCTCTGTGTCTCTCATGAATAAGTAAATAAAATCTTTTTTAAAAATGTGGACATTTGCTGTATTGTGAGTTCTTCAGATTATATAAAGGGGACACAATTTCACTTACATAATACTTCTGATTTCTAGAATACCATGTGTCCAGGGCCTGAACTCATTTAAAATGCTAAGAATCCTGTTACTATTTTAGTTTATCATTAATGAAATTATAACTAACAAAAAGAATTTTCCTCCTTATATTACATAATTTCTTCATGTTCCAAGCTGTAGCTATTTGTATACATTTCTGTATAGCTAAAATAATAATGTAATTAGCTTTATTGCAGATGATATCTTATTTACCTAGTAGACAACTCATGAGAATCCATTTTAAAATTACTACAAATAATAGTAGAATTTAGTTAAGTGGGAGAAAAGTAACATGCAGAAATAAATATCCTTTATATATATAAACAGTAAGTTAAAGATGTAATTAAAGAAAGACTCCATAGCAACAAAACAGATAAAATGCCTAGGAATAACCTTAACAGGAATGTGCAGTATCTTTCTGAATTTTAAAATGCTACCCACGTAAAAGAAAACTTGAACAAATGGAAAGTAACATCATGTTCTTGGATATAGAGAATGAATATATAATGATGTCGCTTTCCCAAAGTTGTCTATAAATTTAATATGATCTGTAGAAAATTATTGGTAGGAGTTTTTAAAAGTAATTGACCAGTTAAAGGAATACACAGAATATTAAACTGTGCAGAGACCCACAAATTGAGAAAAAAACGGGGGGCGCCTGGGTGGCTCAGTGGTTGAGCATCTACCTTTGGCTCAGGGCCTGACCCTGGGGTCCTGGGATGGAGTCCCTCATCGGGTACCCCATGGGAAGCCTGCTTCTTCTCCATCTGCCTGTGTCTCTGCCTATGTCTCTGTGTCTCTCGTGAATAAATAAATAAAATCGGGATCCCTGGGTGGCGCAGCGGTTTGGCGCCTGCCTTTGGCCCAGGGCGCGATCCTGGAGACCCAGGATCGAATCCCACGTCGGGCTCCCGGTGCATGGAGCCTGCTTCTCCCTCTGCCTGTGTCTCTGCCTCTCTCTCTCTCTCTCTCTCTCTGTGACTATCATAAATAAATAAAAAATTTAAAAATAAATAAATAAATAAAATCTTTAAAAATAATCTTGTTGCTAAAGTAGTCTCTATGCCCAACGTGGGGCTTGAACTGATGATCCTGAAATCAAGGGCCCCTCACTCTATACACTGACTCAGCCAAGTACCCTGAGGATAAATAATCTAGACTTCTAAAATAATCTAGACTGTTGTGGTGACATACCAGAAGCTATAAGCAAAATGACTGATAAACTCAATCTTCTATGTGAAAATTCTCTACATGGTTAAAGATATTGTGAAGGGGCGTCAGCATGGTTCAGTTGATTAAACATCACCTGGGCTCTTGGTTTCAGCTCAGGTCATGATCTCAGAATCCTGGAATTGAGCCCCACATCATTGGGCACCCAGTTCAGTGGGGACTCTGCTTCTCCCTCTCATTCTGCACTTGTGCATGCGCGCGCTCTCTCTCTCTCTCTCAAATAAATACGTTGTAAAAATCTTTAGAAAATACTGTGTAAAAAAAAAGAAAGAAAGAAAATACTGTGAAGAAAGTCAAGCCTGATAATCAACCGGGAAGATTATTTACAACTCATCACAAATGTCTAATTGATTTGATACAACAAACCCTCACACAAATCACTAAGGAAAAAATGAATGGTAATTTAAAAGAGGCAAAGGATTTAAGAATTTATAGAAAAGGAAAAAGGAAATAGAAATGAATGCCAGACTTCTGAGAAAACAATGGGGCAGGGGTTGCTCGCTCCTTCAGTCCGTAGAGCATGTGACCCTTGATCTCAAGGTCCTGAGTTCAAGCCCCATGTTGGGCACAGAGTTTACATAAGTAAGTAAGTAAGTAAATTAATTAATTAAAAAAAAAAACTATCGAGATTCTACTTCAATCGAGGGATTGGCAAGAACAACTCTTGTTAATAATGATTTGTTTGGGAGGAAACCCTGTTATTTTTCATTTATTGCTAATGGTAATACAAATTGGTTTGATCTTTATGAAGGGCAATTTGACAATACTGAACACAATTTAAAATGCACTCTTCCTTTGAGGCAATAGTTCCATACCTGTGTATTTATTGCACAGGGACAAAATAATGGGTAGACAAGGCTATTAACTACAGAGCTGTTTGTAATAACAAAAAACGTAATCTAAAATACTTATGCCTGAGGGTCTGGTTGAACATGTTATGGTAGGTCCCTACAACGGAATGTATCTACTACAGAAGAAAAGGGGGAGAGAAGGAAAAGAAAAATGAGATAGTGTTGCCTGCATTAATAGCAACAGCCTCCAAGATATATTATTCAGTGAGAAAAGCAAAGTGCAGAAACGTGTATAGTGTGCTACCATTTGTGTAAAAAGTTTTACATTTTAAGAGTGTGTGTGTGTGTGTGTGTGTGTGTGTGTGTGTGTAGATGCTGCTAAGTGTATGGAATCCATCTGGAAGGATATACAAAAAGACTGGCTGGAGGAGAGGGCCCCTGGAGACGGAACTCAGCAGCCGAGGAATGGCGTGAGAGGGACACTTAACATTTGACTCTGTCCTTTTGCCTTTTGAATTTTGAGCAGGTGCATGGATTAGCTATTCAAAAGCAAATATTTTAGGTGTGCCTGGGTGGCGCAGGTGGTTGAGCGCCTGCCTCTTGGTTTTGGCTCGGATCATGATCTCGGAGTCGTGAGATGGAGGCCCGCATCGGGTTCTACACTCCGGTGGCATCTGCTTCTGAGTCTCTCCCTCTCTCCCTGGCCCTATGCTGCATGCTCACTCTCTCAAGTGAATTATCTTAAAAAAAAAAAAAAAAAAAACAACAAAACAAAGGGGTGCCTGGGTGACTGTCGGTTAAGCATCTGACTTTGGCTCAGGGCGTGACCTCAGAGTCCTGGGATCCAGCCTGCAGTGGTCTCCCTGCTCAGCAGCGGGTCTACTTCTCCCTCTCCCTCTGCCCCTGCCCACCCCCCGCTCGTGTGCGTGTACTCTCTCTCATAAATAAAATCTTTTAAAAACACTTAAAAAATGAAGCTAATATTTTTAAGCCACATGTATGTAAATTTTGTGTTCTGATGTTATACTTATTTTGTAAGTATTTACGTACAGCACGTGGCATAGAATTAATATACTATTAATGGTTTCTAGGAGCATTTCCCCCCTTCTGTTATAATGATCCGGATATTGGTATTAACGTCATATTTTCTCCTGCCTTCCTGCCTTACTTGTGCTGTCAGCCTAGAATGTCAATACCTCCCCTGCTCTCCCCTTGTCTGCATATCTGGTGTACTCATCCTAAGAGTTCCGGCTCAAATGCCATCAGCCTTATCCTATTCTCTCAAGCACTGTTACTCAGACAGTACTTTGTATACTTCCAGAACAGAGAATTTTTTATTTTATGGTAATTTTCTTTAAAGATTTTATTTATTCATAGAGACACACAGAGAGAGGCAGAAACACAGGCAGAGGGAGAAGCAGGCTCCCTGCAGGGAGCCCGATGCGGGACTTCATCCCAGGACCCTGGGATCACACCTGAGCGGAAGACAGCCGCTCAACCACTGAGCCACTCAGGTGCCCCCTATTTTATGGTAATTATCCGCATATTAGCTCCTCTTCCCCAAAGACTATGTCTTTTCATCTTTGTTAACCCAATCCTCTGGCACCCCTGCCCAGATCTTACTAGCTAGTAGGTAGAGGTGAGGTTACATTGACAGTTACACTCCGAGTCCACGGTCCCAAAGTTCCTACAAGTCATTACCAACCCCTCAGAGGGGCCCGTGCACATTTTAAGCCCATTGCAGGGAAGAGGTTGGTCATCTCATATACGTTCCTGCCATTGTCTTGCTTGGTTCAGAACCAACAGATCCTCTTCGTGTTTCCAGAAGCCCATGTTTATCACCAATAGCCCCCTGCCACCCCCTCCAATTCCTCATATCCTAGTTGTTGATTTTATTTTGGCCTGGAAATGCTAGAAAGACCTATCTACTGCTTAAAGATGTGCTCTCCAGGGCCAGACTATGCAGGATTGAAATCCAGTCCTACCATCTACTGATTATGTAATATAGGGCCTTTTTTTTTTTTTTTTTTTTTTTGAGCTGGACTGTGCCTCCGTTTCTTCAAATGTAAAGGAGGATAATGAGAGTACTTGCCTGAAGGGTGTTACCAGATTTACATGCTTAGGACATTTGCAAAATGCTTAGTGCCTAGCATATAGTAAGCACTATATAAATATTAGTTGTCATTCTCTTTACCAAGTGCTTCTAAGTGCAGACTCAATGTCCCACAGCGTAACAGAGCCCAGGTTAGAATTTATAATAATTCTTTGCTGAGGAATCCAGAATAGTTAAAGGCAGTAACAGAAAAGTTTCTGAAATTGGCTGCCCATCTACACTGATTCTCTTTAGGATGGCCCCCTCCCTGTAATAAAGGTAGCAATTCCCTCCCTATTCTGAGGTATCTTCCAGCATATGGGAGTCTGGACCAACCCCTTAAAGACCAGATTGGGGAAAAATGTTAATTTCTTCCCCAATCCAAGATGTATTTCTCCTTTTCTCCCAGGAGCTACCTTTTCCTAAGACGACTGACAATGTGACTTTCAACTACTTTCAAGGGCTCTCCCGTATACCCAACTGTACTACTCTCCATCAAAATAATAGTCTGGCATCAGTCATTTTGTAGAATTGAGTTATCCAATCAATCCTGTTCAATTCCTCTTTATAACTGTTTTAGGATAATTTCCATGAGGGCAAGGACTCTGTCTGCCTTGTGCACTACTGTATTCCCAATGCTTGGATGTAGTAGAGATTCCATAAACATTTGCTCATGAATGAGTTCTTCCTTTGAAAAAATAAGTTTATGGGTGCCTGGCTTGCTCAGTCAGTTCCTTCAGCTCAGGTCATGATCCCTCTTCATGATCTGCTGCTCCCTCTCCATCTGCCCCTCCTCCTCCTCCTCCTCCTCTCTCTCTCTCAATTTTATTTACTTGAGAGAGAGAGAGCAGGAGCAGCGGAGGGTGGGGGTGGGGGAGAAGCAGACTCTCCCCTGAGCAGGGAGCCTGATGCAGGGCTCCATATCGTGACCTGAGCTGAAGCCAGATGCTTAAGTGACTGAGCCACCCAGGCACTCCTAAATAAATACAATCTTAATTTTAAAAAAAGAAAAAAGTTCAGGCCTACATACTCTTCTGTCAGTTTTCTAGATCTTAGCTTCTCATTTCTTGTCAGAATTACATAAAGCAAGAATGAGCTAAATCTATAATTTAAAAATAAATATTTCTCAAAACGAAATATACAGAGATGCAACTATGGATACAATAAAGATCGCCCTTTATAGTATCACTTATGTTATGAGCTCTGCTTTACTAAGTGGTCTAATAAGGTAAAGTTCCAAATAATGAAACAAAAATAAGATGCAGAGCCTGGGTGGTTGAGTTGGTTCAGTGTCAGACTCTTGATTTTGGCTCAGGTCCTGATCTCAGGGTCCTGAGGTCAATCTCTGTGAGGAGTCCTGTGTGAGGCTCCACTGGGCCTAGAGCCTGCTTGGGAGTCTCTCTCTGTCCCCCTCCTCAATGCATGCACGCACTCATTCTCTTAAAAACACAAAAATCAGATTTAAAAAGACAGCTTTTTTGGTGCTTATCTTACCCACCAAGATTTTAATTTATTTCTTTTTTTAAAAATTTTTTTAAAAATTTATCTATGATAGTCACAGAGAGAGAGAGAGAGAGAGAGGCAGAGACACAGGCAGAGGGAGAAGCAGGCTCCATGCACCGAGAGCCCGACGTGGGATTTGATCCCGGGTCTCCAGGATCACGCCCTGGGCCAAAGGCAGGCGCCAAACCGCTGCGCCACCCAGGGATCCCTATTTCATTATTTTTTTAAGATTTATTTATTTAAGTAATCTCTGCACCCAACATGGGGCTCAAACTCATGACCCCCAAGATCAAGAGTCACATACTCTACCGACTGAGCCAGCCAGGTACCCCAGATTTTCATTAATTTTAAAAATATCGATTGAGGGATGCCTGTGGCTCAGTGGTTAAGTGCCTGCTTTTGGCCCACAGTGTGATACTGGAGTCCCGGGATCGAGTCCCACATCAGGCTTCCTGCAAGGAGCCTACCTCTCTCTGTGTCTCTCATGAATAAATAAATAAAATCCTTTAAAAAATAAAAATAAAAATATCGATTAAGCAGTTACTTTGTATTACAATATTATGTTTTAGTAATACTGCAATGAACAAGGTAGACACACAGTCTATACTTTGAGCTTCCCATCTTTCAAGACAAACAATTCACAAAGTGTGATGAGTCCTTACCATAGAGGAAGTATGCTAAAGACTACAGGTCTTCTGCCTGCATTTGAGTGAAGGCAGCTCCACATTGATCACTTTTGTATTTTGAGATTCCAAGTTAAGATTTTCATTGTAAATTTGTCTCCACTACTACAAAAAGTTTGAAAATTATTCGTATATATTTAATCTGAACTTCATCTTGAAAGTCTTACGTGAGTGAATGAATGGACATTGCAAATATAGTTACTACCCTATTAAGCATTACTAACCTCCTTTTATATGTGAGAAAATACAGTTCAAGTAGTTACTCTCCAAAATCTTTTCCCTCCAAGATATTGCGGAGTAATCCACAAATATAATTGTATGTATTTAAATTGTATGATGATTTGATATACATGTACATGTAAAGATCATAAATGTAGCATAAATGTTTATGCATGATTATAAACACATATACATTGTGGAATGATTACCAAGACCAAGATAACTAACACATGCTTCACATAGTTGACTCACATTGTCCATTCCTTTTGTGTGAGCAAGAATGCTTAAGATCTACTTTCAGGGACGCCTGGGTGGCTGGTTGAGCATCTGCCTTCAGCTCAGGCCATGATCCTGGGCTCCTGGGATCTGAGTCCCACATTGGAATCTCTGAAGGGAGCCTGCTTCTCCCTCTGCCTGTGTCTCTGCCTCTCTTCGTGTTTCTCATGAATAAATACATAAAATCTTAAAAAAAAAAAAAAAGGTTTACTTTCATCAACTTTCAAATATATAATCCATATTCTATCTATAATTACCATGCTATACATTAGGTCTTCAGGATTTATTATTTTTATTAGAAACTTTGCACCCTTGACCTACATTTCTCCATTGTCCCCTCACCCCATCTTGTGACAAATCAAAAAGTTTCATTCCAAATCTCTGTACTCTGTACCACCCAACAGTGCCTACACCCAAAAGGGAATAAATCCTTTTTTATTTTTAAGATTTTATTTATTTATTCATGAAAGACACAGAGAGAGGCAGAGACACAGGCAGAGGGAGAAGCAGGCTCCATGCAGGGAGCCCAACATGGGACTGGATCCTGAGTCTCCAGGATCAGGCCCTGCCTGGGCTGAAGGCGGCGCTAAACCGCTGAGCCACCCAGGCTGCCCTTAAGTCTTTATTTCCCCTAAAAGAGAAGTCTCTAGTGAGATATTACAAAGGTTTGCTTTAGCTTTATCCAATATGTAATTTTTAAAAATATTTTATTTATTTAGGGATGCCTGGGTGGCTCAGAGGTTGAGCATCTGCCTTCGGCTCAGGGTGTGATCCCAAAGTTCCTGGATCAAGTCCTGCGTTGGGTTCCCTGTGAGGGGACCTGCCTCTGCCTCTTCCTGGGTCTCTGCCTCTCTCTTTTTTTTTTTTTTTAAAGATTTTATTTATTTATTCATGAGAATACACAGAGAGGAGAGAGAGAAGCAGAGACACAGGCAGAGGGAGAAGCAGGCTCCATGCAAGGAGCCTGATGTGGGACTCCATCCTGGGTCTCCAGCATCACACCCTGGGCTGAAGGCGGCGCTAAAACGCTGAGCCACCGGAGCTGCCCTCTGCCTCTCTCTATCTCACCTGAATAAATACATAAAATCTTACAAAAAGAAAGAAAAAAGATTGTATTATTTATTTGTTTGAGAGGGAGAGTAGGGGGGAGGGACAAGCAGACTGGAGCTAGATGGGGGAAGGGGGGCACCATGGCCTGAGCCAAAACCGAGTCAGCACTGAACCAACCGAGGCCTCCAGGCACCCCTCAATATATAATGTTTTAAAGAAAGAAATACATAGCATGCCAAAAGAAGACAAAAACTACATTATCATTCTAATGAACGCCGAAACAGTATTTGGAAAAAAATCCTTAACAACAGGATAGAAGGGAACTTTCTTAACCTGATGAGGAGCACCTATGAAGAATTTACATTATACTTAATGAAAAAAGACGATGATGCTTTCCCCCCTAAAATCAGAACAAGACAGGGATTTGTGCTCTCAAAAGTCTTATTTAACATTGTACTGGAACTTACAAGCCATTGGAAACTAAGACACAGCTTTGCGTGGATGGGCTACAGAATTTAAGGATTAATCTGGTTCGAAATTACTGCCACAGGCTGGATGATCAACGGAGTAAACATGAGATATAAATTAAAGCCAAAATCAAGGTGCTTAGGTTGAAACACCGACAGGAAGATAATACAACATTCTGCAAAAGCATCAGTGGGTATCTGCTGCGGGCCATGCAATAGGACCCTTGCATGGCAAAACACGTCCAGGCTGCACTAAGGCTAATTTTCCTGCCATCTCTAACCTGCTTTGGCACCTATTAACAATTCTCTAATTCGACGTGTTGATCCTCCAGGACCCAGGCTGTCCGCTGTACTTTGATTCTCCGGTTTCCAACGATCAGCGCGAGTTTAATGCCCTGCAATCGGATGGCTGCTTTGCCTCTGCTACCTGGGAGCTAAGGAAGCTTGTGCAAACCTCTCAACAGGCTGTCAGGCCCACAGTGCCCCGCGCGGCGCCTGCAACAGCCTGAAAATCTGACAACTCTCCCAAGTTCGGGACAGCGGCCGCGTTTTCCGAGATTACTTTTCTGAGCATGAGCGGAAGTCACCCTTTGAGCAGTCTGCGTGGTTTTTTTTTTTTTTTAAGATGTTAGGTACCATACTAAGAAGCAACCCGCTCCATTCTGATTTTCCCCCCTGGCACCCACAAGCAAGTGACCAGGGGACAAATTTGCCTTCGTTACAAGAAAATTAAAGCTCTCGCTCAAAGAAGTCCGAAGGCAGCCCGGCACCCTGTCTTCCCACAGTAAAGATGGCGGCCCCCTGCGTGTAGACTATATGGGCGATGCCACTTCCGCGTTTCCCTTTTGCCCTCGTCCAAGATGGCGGACGAGGCCACCCGGCGTGTGGTGTCTGAGATCCCGGTGCTGAAGACTAACGCCGGACCTCGAGATCGTGAGTTGTGGGTGCAGCGACTCAAGGAGGAATACCAGTCCCTCATCCGGGTTAGTTGTGCCTCTGCGGCCGATCGCGTCGCGGAAGGGTTGCGGGGACTCCGGTGTCCCTGAGAATAGGCTCCGTGCGGAAGCCGCTTCCGGTTATAAAATTTAACGCCCAGATTCTTAGAAGCTGGACGATTGGGGGGCTGGGGGAGCTCAGGGAGCCTAGAAGGGGAGGAGGCAAAAGAAACTCGGTTTAGGGGCCCCGGTGGGGCCAAAGCAGCAG
This sequence comes from Vulpes lagopus, assembly GCF_018345385.1. Taxonomy (NCBI): domain Eukaryota; kingdom Metazoa; phylum Chordata; class Mammalia; order Carnivora; family Canidae; genus Vulpes; species Vulpes lagopus. Next base: position 27,914,392 of record NC_054834.1, read on the forward strand.
TTATTTTAGGGACACGCCTCCCCGGAAGGTGACGTGTCCCTCTGGCTGCAGGTGTTTGCTCTGCTGGATGTAGGGAGGTTGTCCGAGGAATTCCTGGGTCTCCAGGCCCCGGTGGCTTCTCTCTGCTCCTTCCTCCACCCTTCCCGAGGAAGGAACACACCCTGGGGCTGAAAACCCCAGTAAGTGTTGCAGAGAGTTGAGGGGTTAGGCTCACAGCTGGGAATGAGCCATCCTCTCAGCAATTCTCCCCAATGTGCAAAGGGGAGAGTTTCTTTTCCTTGCAGTGGTCTCTGCCTGTTTCCAAGGCAGCAGCAACACTGACACACGTATTTTCATTAACACACACCCCCACACGCCCACACCCACATACATTTGTTGTGCACGTAGCACCTAGGATCGAGATCCAGAGCCGGATAAACTGGAGCCTAGCGAGATAGGTAGGAACAAAGTCATTATAATAGATCAAGGGAGGGAGACGAAGAGATTGCTAAGATGTCTTGAGAGCAGAGGTGAGACACCTAATCCAGTGTGGGTCGGTCCAGGAAGGCTTCCATGAAGAAGGGTGCTGGAGCTGAGCCCTAAAGGGTAAACCTAAGTGAGCCTGATAAACATGAGGATGCTCCGGAGGGATGTTCACAAGAACGGCAGGAGCAAGAGCATGGAAGCTACAAATGGCACGAGGGGTATGAAGAAACAGTAGTTCAGAGTTGCTGAAGCCATCCAGTGTATGGGAGGGAGTGCTAGGCAAGGCTTGAGAGAGAAGCTTGAGTACTTGGATGTTGTCTTGGAGGCACCGGGATACCTTTGAAGTATTTTAAGCTGGGGAATAACATGCTCAGATTGGTTTTAAACCAATCACAGTGACTAGAGAGAAAAGTAGAACTAAAAGAGATATGATTGAAGGCGGGAAACAAATTAGGAGGCTGGCATTAATCCAGGCAAAAGAAAGGTGATGATCTAAACTGGATGGTTCTAGTGAGGATAGAGAGAAGAGGTAGATCTGAAGACCATTCAGAAGGTAAAAATCAGTAGTATGTCGTCGGGAAGGGTTGGTGTAGAGTAGAAGAGAGGGAGGGTCTGGGATGCCTGGGTGGCTCAGGAGTTGAGCACCTGCCTTCGGCCCGGGGCGTGACCCCGGGGTCCCCGGATTGAGTCCTGCGTTGGGCTCCCTGCATGGAGCCTGCTTCTCCCTCTGCCTATGTCTGTGTGTCTCATGAATACAATAAAATCTTTTAAAACAAAAGAATAGAGGGAGAGTCCATGATGATTCCTACAGTCTGGCTTACAGGACTGAGTGAAGGCTAATACTGTCCTCTGAGATCGATGCAGTGGAGAAATGGTCTGAAGGACTGGGCGGGGGGATGGCAAGTTTGAGGTACCTGTGCAATGAAATTAGAAATTTCAGTATACAATTGGATAGTAGGCTCCAAAGTTCTGAGAAAGGGTCTGGATTAAAATAATGATTTGGAAATGATCAGCGTGTGGGTACTCAACAAAACCAGGACCACATGAGGTCCTCCAGGGAGGGAGTATACCATAAAATGGCTTGTGGGCTGAGGGGCAGACACTATCAGAAATGGGAAGAAAACTCGGGCAATATTGAGTGTTTTGTGCTTGCTGAACTAAGTGGGACCCGACCGTTCTATTCTCTGCTCTGAACAAGTCTCCTGCTTCCCAATGTAACTTTGTCTTCGGCTTTGCTCATGTCAGAAAAGCTGGGTACATACTAAGAAAGAAAGTACTTTGCTTTTGAGGGAAGAGGGACTGCCCCCTCAAAGACCTCATTCTCTGCTTTTAGTATGTGGAGAACAACAAGAATGCGGACAATGATTGGTTCCGACTGGAGTCCAACAAGGAAGGGACTCGGTAGGCAGACCCTCTTGGGAGTCTTGGGGGGTGGGAATCTTACATGGCTTGAGCATTTTAATGTCCCAAAGCCCTCTGTCAGACGCCTTCCGTGCTTCCTATTAGCTGTCCCTGCTCCCACAGCTCCAGAGTTCCCCAATTCCCATCCCATGAGTCTCCCAAGCTGATCACCTAAGCTAAAAACATCGTATGAGAAGGATGGCAGATTGGACTGAGGTTTGGTCTTTCTTACAGGTGGTTTGGAAAATGCTGGTACATCCATGACCTGCTCAAATACGAGTTTGACATTGAGTTTGACGTGAGTATGATGGAATGGGAAACATGGAGGTTAGTCCAAGGGGAGGGTTTAGGTGATTGTTACAAGCTAACCTTTCTTGGATGGGCCAAAGAAAACTTTTAAAGTGGGAGGGAACGGCTAAGGCTTGAAGCAAGCATAGATGACAGCCACTGATCTTCATATCCAGGACCCCGGTGTGTACATGCTGCTTGGGGGTGTTTGTCAAACATTTCAGTTCATCCAAGAAATGGGTATTGATTAGATTGGTTCCTTTCTATCCTGATTCTGTTTCGTTAAGGCCTTATAATTTCTCCAGATTCCTGTCACATATCCTGCTACTGCTCCAGAAATTGCAGTTCCTGAACTGGATGGAAAAACAGCAAAGATGTACAGGTAGGATTCAATAGGAAGTGGGAAAAGGGCAAAGAGGAGTTAGGAAAGAACTCTGGGCCTGGATTTTTCCCAGAGTTGGCTTGCCTAGAGGGTCTCCAGCCCTCCGTCTGCCAAGTCTGAGCAAGGTACTTAGCTAACCTTGTGCTCAATTCTGATCACTAGCGGTTGGTTATCTTTTGCTTCCAAGAGGCTACTATGCTTCATGGTAAACTTTGCATGTCAACACCTTCTTCTCGTCCCTCTCCTAGGGGTGGCAAAATATGCCTGACTGACCACTTTAAGCCTTTGTGGGCCAGGAACGTGCCCAAGTTTGGGCTAGCTCATCTTATGGCTCTGGGGGTAAGTTTGGGGTGTTCGGCATATAAGGAGGGCGGAGAGAATTAGGCACTGAGCAATATAAGAAAAGTAATTGAGAATAAACAAGGTATGACAGTATTTACCTTGAGCATGTTCCTATAGAATCTGTATGGGAAGGAGCTTCTAATGGAACAAGAGGCATTGAGAGGGTGGTAGTCATCTCACAGGGTCTCCCTTGTATTGCAGCTGGGTCCATGGCTGGCAGTGGAAATCCCTGATCTGATTCAGAAGGGCGTGATTCAGCATAAAGAGAAATGCAACCAATGAAGGATCAAGCCACTGAGGCAGAACAGAGGCACCTTTGATAGGCTACGTTCCTGCTTTCTCTGCATCACTCTTACTCATCCAGTTGCTTCCCCCAAACCCCTTCACCCATAATTGTTACTAAGTAGCTGCATCAGGCATTGCTGGGGGGAAAATAATAACAGCATTGCTACTGAATTTCCAAGGCTACACAGGGAGGGGAAAAGACCGGGGCTTGGGAAACCAAAAGACAATCTGTATCCCTTCTCCAGGTGGGGCAATGTGAGATTCCGGAAGGATGGGGGGGGGGGGGGGGGTGCCTGCCGAAAGTGGGTGCATAGCTTTTTTGGTTTTGGGGGATAACTCATCAATAAAAGCTGCTTTCTTCTGGTGGCCCGTGGCTCTCATTGGTGGCTGTGAAGAGAGGGTGAGCTGGCTAAGCCGCAAGGCACAAGTACAACTACATTAGTTTGGGAGGGAGGGGAAATGGAGGATGATGCTGTGGTCAGGAGCTGGGAACTAAAAGTAAATCTTGGACCGCTCTCCCTCTTGCAGAGGTCTGCTTGTGTCCTTTAGCGGGTGGGTGCCTACTGCTTTGGTCTGCAAGATGCTTGAGGAATGGCTTTGCAGGACCAGCATTCCCCGCCCTCCAGGGATCTTCTCATCCCTCTGTGCAGCGCGGGCTGCTGCTCCACCAGCTGCTCCCAGGGAAGGCTCTGTGCTGCAAGCCTCGGGGTCAGGCTACGGGTATCACGTCCACATCCCTACGGTCCCAGGACCCTGCACTTCAGGGACTCGCTTAGGAGCGATGGTTTAAAAACAATTCAGGGCAGGCCTGGGAACCGGCGCTCCCCGAGTTGGCTGCGTTTCCATGGCGGCGGCGGCGGAGCCAAGGGGGTGGGTTCACGCAAGCGCAGAGGAGGCAGGTGGGCGGCCGCCGAGTGTGGGCGCGCAGGCGCCGTGAGAGGCGGTGAAGCCGGCGGCCGGTGGCCGGGCGGGACCAACAAAGATGGCGGCGGCCCCTGCGGCGGGACAGACCTGGGCATCGGCTGCGGCCACGGCTGCAGCCCGGCCCTCGGGGGGGCTGCACGGGGGGAGCAGGGGGTGGCCCTGAGCTGGGGCTTGGCCCCAGCTGGGCTCCCCCGCCGCCTCACCGGGGGACAGGTACGGGCCGGGGCGCTGGGGCTGGGGCGGGGGGGGCGCGGGGAGACGGCCCGGGACCCCAGAGGACGCCGTCCGCACCGGCGGGGCGCGGGGGGCCGCGCAGGGCCGGGGGAGCCGGCCTGGAGGGACAGCATCCTCGGGCCGCAGGGGATACGCCGCCGACCCCGCAGCCAATCAGCGGCCTCGGCCTTCTGCCCTCGAGGGGGGCGGACCCGGCTGAAGCCTGCGGCGGTGGGAGAGGTGCGGAGGTCGGGGTCGGGGAGTAGTTCGTCCCCCCCGCCCCCCCCCCCGACACCTCGTGGGCGCCCAGGGCTGGTGGGGGAGGGCCCGGCACGCCGCTGGGTCGGGCGGCTTCGTTTGCAGCCCGGAGGGGCGGGGGGTGGAGGGCGGGGTGCTCCTTCCCGGCACCTCCCCACGTCCACACCGTGTTAGCCCCGAGCTTCTGAGTGACCCGGGGCACCCCCCGCGTGAGCAGCCGGGTGCGGGGCCCTTGGGAGCCTTGGATGGTGAAGAGGCCGAGATGGAGGCTCTCCTCGGCTTTCCAGCCCAGCTGCTCCTGCAGGAGGGGCGTTCCGGAAGCCTCGGAGCCGCGGGCTGCTGTCACCCGGTCCTTTACTCGGTGGATACTAAGTATCTGCCTTGCGGAAACACCACGCCCGGCACCCGGGACACTAACTGAGAGAGATGTGCTTCCTCCCCTCAGTGCGGGTGCAAGCTAGTTGGTGCCTCCACGTTCACACGCTGACCCTCTCTTCTCCTCCCAGGTCCAGCCTGTGGTGTCCACGATGCCCCAGGCCTCTGAGCACCGCCTGGGCCGGACCCGAGAGCCACCTGTTAATGTCCAGCCACGAGTGGGATCCAAGCTACCATTTGCCCCGAGGGCCCGAAGCAAGGAGCGCCGAAACCCAGCCCCTGGGCCGAACTCCATGTTAAGACCTCTGCCTCCCCGGCCAGGTCCCCCCGAGGAACGGCTCAAGAAACTGGAGCTGGGACGGGGACGGACCTCAGGTCCTCGTCCCCGAGGACCCCTCCGGGCAGATCATGGAGTTCCCCTGCCTGGCTCACCACCCCCAACTGTGGCTCTGCCTCTCCCTTCCAGGACCAACCTAGCTCGTTCCAAGTCTGTGAGCAGTGGGGACTTGCGTCCTATGGGGATTGCCTTGGGAGGGCATCGTGGTGCTGGAGAGCTAGGGGCCGCGCTGAGCCGCCTGGCGCTCAGGCCTGAGCCTCCCACCCTGAGACGGAGCGCCTCTCTCCGCCGCCTCGGGGGCTTTCCTGGTCCCCCCACCTTGCTCAGTATACGGACGGAGCCCCCTACTTCCCATGGCTCCTTCCACGTCATATCTGCCCGGCCCTCTGAGTCTTTCTACTCCGATGACAAAATGGTGAGGACTCGCCAGCACACGTGGCCTTCCAAGCCCGTGTTCCTCTCTGCCTCCAGCTTTCTTGCCATCACGTGGCTTTCTTTTCCCTCTTTTCCCCAATCCCTCATTACAGCAGCTGGGACTCTCCTCTCCCTCACTTAAGTACCACTGCGCCTCATAGACCTTTTTCGGGGTTTTCTGTGACTCCCTAGCATGGTGTGCCATTTCGGTCCCCAGGGATTTAATCCAGCCATTGCGAATTCTTCTCTGGGTCCCCAGGGTCCTTACTCTCCCTTGCTTCACCTTCTCTCCTAGGACGCTGCCTAGGCCTAATTAATCTCTGGAGCTGACGAGGGGCAGGCTCAGAATATCTGAGTTAGTGTGGTTGCCCATTTCCCAAGCCAAGTGAGCTTAGGTTGATTGCAGTTGGAGCCATCAGGAGAGGGTTCAGGAAGGGGCCACGGGGGCAGGACGGGGCTTTGGGGGAAGCAAGGTGGGTGTGGGGAGCAGCTGGGCAGCCATGCCAGTGCTTGGGGAGCTGCCCCAGGAGCTGCAGCGCCGGCTAGCTGGGCAGAGGAGTAAGTGGGGAACAGGCGGGACAGCCATGGCCGAGTCCGTGGTGCACTCAGCTGTGATGGGCTTACTGCTCATGGCCAGTGAGGTAGGGAGCCCCCAGTACCCTGTGAGGGAAGGAGGGTGGAGTTTGAGGGTGAAGGACGGGGATGGGGAAGCAGTGGGCAGCATGCTGTAGAAAGGTTAAAGTGCCAGGTGGGATACATGGGAACCTGCTGACTCTACTCTGACCTTCCAGGCTCATCACACACTGCTTCTGGGCTCTGGTCACGTTGGCCTCCGAAATCTGGGGAACACGGTGAGAGCCATTCTCCTGTCCGGCATTTCTAAAAGGAATGTGAAATGGTGCTGGGGGCAGGGCGCTCACTTTTAGAAGGTGGGGAAGATGGGAAAGGAGAGCACTGAAGCTCTTCTAGGCTTCCGATCGGTCCCTGGTCTGCAGAAATAACGGTGGTGTCTCCTGCTCCCCAGTGCTTCCTGAATGCAGTGCTACAGTGTTTGAGCAGCACTCGGCCTCTTCGGGACTTCTGTCTGCGAAGGGACTTCCGGCAAGAGGTGCCTGGAGGGGGTCGAGCCCAAGAGCTCACTGAAGGTGCAGCAGCCACTCCTGCTCCCACCTTTCCAGTCCTCTCCCCAACCTCCGGGTCCATCTGCCAGCCCTGGCGGCCCCGACCCTTGAGTCTGGGAGTTGTATCTTTTTGCTGGTGCCTGCTTCCCTAGAGGTTGTCTTCTGCCCTCTGAGCCTCCTGTGGCTTGCCTCTTCCAGTCATTAACCCCTCTTTCCCCACACCCACCCCAACAGCCTTTGCAGATGTGATTGGTGCCCTGTGGCACCCTGACTCCTGTGAAGCTGTGAATCCTACTCGATTCCGAGCTGTCTTCCAGAAATATGTTCCCTCCTTCTCTGGATACAGGTGGGAGAGCTAGAGGGTATGACATTCTGTGGCCACATCTGGGGGTTGGACCAAGCAGAGGCCCTGGCACCATTGTTCTGAGCCTTCAGATGTGCTTGATCCAGGAAGTGGGGACCGATGTCTGGACAGGAGATACTGTCTGTGGACGGGGGGGGGGGCTGCCAGTTGCCCACACTCTGTTTCTGGCTGTAGCCAGCAGGATGCCCAAGAGTTCCTGAAGCTCCTCATGGAGCGGCTGCACCTCGAAATCAACCGGCGGGGCCGCCGGGCTCCGCCAATCCTGGCCAGCAGTCCAGCTCCCGCCCAGCCCCGTCGTGGAGGAGCTCTGCTAGAAGAACCTGAGTTGAGGTAAAGTCACTTTCTCTCCCTTGTGTTCCCGGTAGTTTCTCAGCAGCCACTGTCCTTCATAGAGCTGAGCTCATCAAGACAGGCTGTAGGGTCCAGGGAAACACCCAGTCTAGAAAATGGTTTGAGAAGCCGTGCAGAAGTCCGAGGAAGGAGGCCAAGGGGTGCAGATGGCGGCAGAGGCTAGTGCTAGGGGTGGCCCCGGACTGAGGGGAGGAGAGCTCATTTACAGCCCGGTACATACAGCGTTTAAAGCCAGGTCAAGTCAGCTGTTCCCTGCCTGTGTTCCTGCCTTTCCTTCTTGCCTTGGGTTTCCCCAGAAAGTCTTCTAAAGCAGTACTCCTTTTTTTGTTGTTGTTAAGATTTTATTCACTTATTTTAGAGACAGTGATGAGAGAGAGAGAAAGTCCATGGACAAGCAGAGGGGAAGGGCAGATGGAGAGGGAGAAGCAGGCTCCCCACCAAGCAGGGAGCCCCATGTGGGGTTCAATCCCAGGACCCTGGGATCATGACCTGAGCAGAAGGCAGACACTTAACCAGCTGAGCCACCCAGGCGCCCCTAAAGCATTACTCCTATGACACTTCTTTGAAATGTAGAGAAGGAGCTGGGGTATGGGTGGGGTGCAGGGCTGTGTGGGTCATTGCCATGGTGTTGGGGGTGCCCAGTGTTCTCATGGGTGCTCCCCACTTCCCTTGATCTGCGGTAGTGATGACGACAGAGCCAACCTAATGTGGAAGCGTTACCTGGAGCGAGAAGACAGCAAGATTGTGGGTACGGAGCGGACAAAGCCATCCGGGATGATTAGTGCGGGGGGGGGGGGGGGGGGGGTGGCATTGCAGGCTTGGGAGAATTGACACTGTGAGGGGTGTGGGGGCAAGGCCAGACGATGGAAGTGTGGATGGGCTTTGTTAGGGGTTTGTTAGGAGCTTGGGCGTTAGGAAGGGAAGTGTCAGGCAGAGCCGTGGGAAGAGAGGGGAACCCAAGGAAGCATCTCGGGCTCCCCACAGTGACTGTTTCTCCCGCCTCTTCGCTTCTGTCTAGACCTGTTTGTGGGCCAGTTGAAAAGTTGTCTCAAGTGCCAGGCCTGTGGGTATCGCTCCACGACCTTCGAGGTTTTTTGTGACCTGTCCCTGCCCATCCCCAAGGTGGGATTCCAGAGGATTCCTGGGGTGGATGGGACACGGGTTCTGCGACCCATCCCTACCCACCCCCCCACCCCCCCCCACCCCCCCACCTCACCCCCTGCGGGAGGGAACCCTGCGGGTCTCTGGACTACAACTGAAGCCTGGACTGATTGAGAAGAGTTGCAGAAGGAAATTCAGAACATGCTGACCTTTCATTCCCGTCCCCCCTACCCCCACCCCCAGAAAGGATTTGCCGGGGGCAAGGTGTCTCTGCGGGATTGTTTCAGCTTGTTCACCAAGGAAGAAGAGCTAGAGTCCGAGAATGCTCCAGTATGTGCGGTTTCACAGGGATGCAGTAAGGGTGGGAGGCCTGCCAGGGGAGGGGGGGTGCCATATGGGTAAAAGGGGGTGCATGGTGCTTGGTATGGGGCATGATATCCGTACGTCTTGGTGTGTGTTGGAGTCTCAGATATGTCCTAATAATCCTCGGGCGAAGGGCAGTGGCCCAGGGGATGCAGAGTGATGGGGAGCATAGTGACTGTGAGTCGGGGTGTCAGAAAAGCCGATTGACGTGAGGGGCACATTCACACGGTGTTATCTGCCGTTTACTCAGGTGTGTGACCGGTGTCGGCAGAAAACGCGAAGTACCAAAAAGTTGACCGTACAAAGATTCCCCCGAATCCTCGTGCTTCGTATCCTAACCTTCAAATCTTATTTCTCCCATCCGTTCCCCTGGCATGTGCCTGGTCTGCAGAGGCTGGACATTTGGGAATTGAATTTCCCTTAGGAAAAGTCTGCCGCTCCACCTCACCCCACTGTGCCCCCGGGTGCCTTCCGAGAGGGGAGGGGACGGCATCCAAGACCTCAGCCCCTTCAGAGGCCCTCTGCCCTCCAGATGCTCCTTAACTAGGGCTTAGATCTTAATCGCTTTTCCGCCTCCCGAGGCTCCATCAAGAAAAGTTCGGTAGGTGTAGACTTCCCGCTGCAGCGACTGAGCCTGGGGGATTTTGCCAGTGACAAAGCCGGTGAGTGTGGAAGGGGAGGTCCTGGCAAGCTGGGGAGTGGGGGCCACGGCCATGATGGTGGGGTTCCATCCACTCCAACGCCGCAGGAAGCCCCGTGTACCAGCTGTACGCCCTCTGCAACCACTCGGGCAGTGTCCACTACGGCCACTACACAGCCCTGTGCAGGTGCCAGACTGGTTGGCATGTCTACAACGACTCTCGGTGAGCACAGCCTCCTCGGGTTCCTGCCCGTTCTGCTCCCGCATCCCCCGCAGCCCCAGGGAGAGGAGTGCTCTTCCTAAGGCGGGAGCTTGGGTTCATGGGGAGGAGGGAGTAGCCATGGGCAGGAGGGAGCAGCCTTGGGGAGGAGGGAGTAGTGGTGGACAGGAGGGAGTAGCTGTGGACAGGAGGAAGTAGCCTTGGGAAGGAGGGAGTAGCCTTGGGGAAGAGGGAGTAGCCTTGGGGAGGAGGGAGTAGCCTTGGGCAGGAGGGAGTAGCCTTGGGCAGGAGGGAGTAGCCGGGGTCATCACAGCCCGCCGCCCCCTTCTTCCCAGCGTGTCCCCTGTCAGTGAAAACCAGGTGGCGTCCAGCGAGGGCTACGTGCTGTTCTACCAACTGATGCAGGAGCCACCCCGGTGCCTGTGACCAGCCCTCTCAGCCCCGGCACCTGTGAAGCCCTTTCAACACCCCGAAGCCCCAGGCTCCCCATTTACCTCAGAGACGTCTATTTTTGTGTCTTTTTAATCGGGGAGGGGGGAGGTGGTGGTTGTAGCTCCCATTATTTTTTTTATTAAGAAGCACCCCTCCACCCGGAGGCTCCCCGGTCTCCCAGCCCCATGTACAGAGCTCCCCGGGCCCCGCCCGTGTACAGCCCCCAGGCCCTCCGCAATCTCACTTTTTGTGAATAAATTTATTAAGAAAAAAGTGATGCTCTTATTTCTATTTGTGCCGGGCGGCTGCACAGGTCCTCCTGGGGCCCAGCTCCCTCTCTGGCCGGATGGGGGCGCTCCCGGGCCGGGCGGACGCTCGCGGGCAGCGGAGGGCGGGGCGGGGGGTGCGGGGGCGGCCCGGAGGCCGGAGGCGGCCCGACGCGCCACTGCTGCCCGGGGGGGCGGCCCCGGGGGGGCGAGGCACCGCGGACCCCTGTTGACAAGCACGGGGCGCGTTGCCGGGCGGCCCCGGCTCCCGGCTCCCGCAGGCCCGGGCCGTTGCTAACATCAAGGCGCTGTTTACGGCGCCGCCTCCCCACGGAGCGGCCCCAGGGTCCCCACCTGCTCTCCCTGCCCCAGCGCTCGCGGGGCCTCCCCCAGGGCCGCCACGCGCTCCCGCCCTCGCCCCGCCCGACGCGCCCGCCGGCGCCCCAGCGGTTAAGCGCCGCTCCCTCCGCGGGGGCGGGGCCGGGGCCGGGGGAGGGGCCTCCGCCAGCTCCGCGCCCTCATTGGCGGGCGTGATCCGGGCCTCCCGCGGCCACCAATCCGGAGGCGGGAGAGCGGGGAGCGCCGGCGCGTCCGGGCGCAGAGGGGCGGGTGGAGCGGCGGCCTCGCGGCGCGGGGGTCGGGGTCGGGGTCCGGGTCAGAGGCGGGGGCGGGGCCGCGGCGCCCCGAGCCCTGCGCCGGCAGATAGCGCGGGCGGGGCCCTTATCCAGCGGCCGCGGCGCCCCGAGACCCACCCTCCCTCCCTTCCCTCGGGCCTCCGCGGGTGCGCCGCGGGCCCTGGGCGGGGACCTCAGTGCCCCGCCGGGTCCCCCGCAGCAGCGAGCGCCGGGGAGTGGAGCGCGGAGCCTGCGGGGGCTGCTGCGGCGCCGGGACCCCGGGGCAGCCTGGCCATCGCCGCCGCCCCCAGGCTTCGCGATGGGCCGGACCGTGGTCGTGCTGGGCGGCGGCATCAGCGGCTTGGCCGCCGGTTACCACCTGAGCCGGGCCCCCTGCGCCCCCAAGGTGAGCGCCCCGTCGCGGTCCTCTCCCCCGCTGCGGCCCAGAGGGAGCGGGGCCTCGTCCCCTGCAGAGCCTCTGCCGCAGCCGCAGCCGTAGCCGTGCGGCGTGTGCCCCTCCCGTCCCCAGGTGGTCCTGGTGGAGGGCAGCGAGCGCCTGGGAGGCTGGATCCGCTCGGTCCGAGGCCCCGGCGGTGCTGTCTTTGAACTTGGACCTCGAGGAATTCGGCCAGCGGGAGCCCCGGGAGCTCGGACCCTGCTCCTGGTGAGAGGCCGGCGGGGTGCCTCGGAGGGATGCCGGGGGGGGGGGGGGGGGGGGGGCTTGCCGGGGTCCTCCCTGGAGGTCACGCGGGGCGGCGGTGCTGTGGGCCAGGCCCTTCCTTAGTTTCTCCTCTTCCCGAGGACGTATGGAGAGCAGGTCTCTGAGCTTGGCTTGGACTCAGAAGTGTTGCCTGTCCGGGGAGACCACCCAGCTGCCCAGAACAGATTCCTGTACGTGGGTGGCGCCCTGCATGCCCTGCCCTCTGGCCTCAGGTAGGTCCCTACCGCCCGTCTTTCTGCCCTGCCCACGTCCTCCCCCCCTTCCATTCCCCCGTCGCCCAGTCTGTGCGAGAGGAGCCAGATGGTTGGAAATGACTGTGCCTTCCCCGATGCAGGGGGCTCTTCCGCCCTTCACCTCCCTTCTCCAAACCTCTGTTTTGGGCCGGGCTGAGGGAGTTGACCATGCCCCGAGGCAAAGACCCTGATGAGACCGTGCACAGTTTTGCCCAGCGCCGCCTTGGACCTGAGGTAACACGGCCCAGAGGCCCCCAAGTCCCTGCTCTCCCTCCTAACCAGCGGCAGAGAGCCCCGTACTCAAACCTTCCACCTGGGGGCTCCTCTCTACGCACCCGTAGTCACCACAGCCCAGCCCTGGGAGTGAATGGCTGCCTTCTTGTTACAGTGGGACTGCACCCCACCCCACCTGCCCCACACCCCCTCCGGACCCCGCAGGGGCAGTGGAAGGTAGTCTGTGCACCCTCTTCCTTGGCCTCTCAATCCCAGTCTCCCCCTCAAGGTGGCGTCTCTGGCCATGGACAGTCTCTGCCGAGGCGTGTTTGCAGGCAACAGCCGGGAGCTCAGCGTCAGGTCCTGCTTTCCCAGTCTCTTCCAAGCTGAGCAAAGCCATCGTTCCGTTTTGCTGGGGCTGCTGCTGGGGGCCGGTGAGTGGGGGCTTGGTTCAGGGTGAGAAGATACTAAGGGCCTGCCGGGAGGCCCAGGCTGCCGATCTAATGATTCTTCTTTGCCGCCGCCTCTTCAGGGCACAGCCCTCGACCGGACTCAGCGCTCATTCGCCAGGCCCGAGCTGAGCGCTGGAGTCAGTGGTCACTCCGTGGAGGGCTGGAGACGTTGCCCCAGGCCCTTAACACCTACCTGACTAGTAGAGGGGTCAGTGTTCTCAGAGGCCAGCCTGTCTGTGGGCTCAGCCTCCTCCCTGGAGGCCGCTGGAAGGTAGGAGAGCCCCCTGGTGTGTCATGCATGTTAAGTCTCCCTCTTTGGGCAGCCCAGGTGGCTCAAGTGGTTTAGCGCCGCCTTCAGTCCAGGTGTGATCCTGGAGACCCGGAATCAAGTCCCACGTCAGGCTTCCTGCATTAAGCCTGTTTTTCCCTCTGCCTGTGTCTGTCTCATGAATAAATAAAATCTTTAAAAAAAAAAAAAAGAAATGGGGATCCCTGGGTGGCGCAGCGGTTTGGCGCCTGCCTTTGGCCCAGGGCGTGATCCTGGAGACCTGGGATCGAATCCCAGGTCGGGCTCCCGGTGCATGGAGCCTGCTTCTCCCTCTGCCTATGTCTCTGCCTCTCTCTCTCTCTGTGTGTGTGACTATCATAAATAAATAAAAATTAAAAAAAAAAGTCTCCCTCTTTGCCTGAATGTTTTAAACAGGCCAGGGTTGGCAGGACTAGTTATTGTTGTTTCCCTGCCTTAGATGCAGTTTAAACATGGGCTACCCTAGGGTCTTAGGCCTCGTTTGTAGATGGTCCTCCAGGGCCTGTTTGGTCCAACTCTGGATAGAAGTGGTGTTTACAAGTGGCTTCGTTAGGGGAAGGGACAGCCCAGCTCCACTGAACAGCTCAGAGCGGCCACACTGGCTTCTGTCCAGCCCGCTGCCTCAGTAATAGAGGGGGTGGGCTCTGTGCCCACTGCAGGTCGGTCTCTTCATCCTGGGGCAGCGCCCAGTCTCTCCTGCCAGTTTGGGCCTTGGGAATCTGAGGCAAAATTCCCATTATCTCTCTGTCTCTCAAATGTTTGCATCCTGGCAGGTATCTCTGGGGGACGGCAGCCTGGAGGCAGACCACGTGATTAGTGCTGTTCCAGCTTCAGGTACTGGGGTAGCCCCCTCCCCTTCTCCAGCCAGAGTGAGGCACAGGGTTGCTTCCTGGGCCCGCAGGACCGTGCTGTGCCCCTGAACTGGTCATCCCTGTGGGAGGCCTGGGGAATCTGCCGGAAATGCCTCCTGAGCAGGCCCCTGGCTGCTCTCCCCCAGTGCTCAGCAAGCTGCTCCCTGCCCAGGCTGCGCCTCTGGCTCATGCCCTGAGTGCCATCACTGCCGTGTCGGTGGCGGTGGTAAACCTCCAGTACCGAGGAGCTCGTCTGCCTGTGCAGGTAGGCGTGGCATGGAGGAACGAGCCCCTCGGGCCCACCCACAGTCCTTCCTTCCTCACCCGGTCTCTTCCTTTCTCCAGGGATTTGGACATTTGGTGCCATCCTCAGAAGACCCAGGTGTCCTGGGAATCGTGTATGACTCAGTTGCTTTTCCTGAGCAGGATGGGAGCCCCCCTGGCCTCCGAGTGACTGTGAGAAGCAGCAGCTTTGCTCAGTGGGGGTTTGCAGAGGGCTCGTCTGTGCTCAGTGCAGGTCAGGCCAGGCTGGTCAGTGCCATATTCTCTCCCCAGGTGATGCTGGGAGGGTCCTGGTTACAGACGCTGGAAGCCAGGGGTGGTCTCTTATCTCGGGAGCTGTTCCAGCAGCAGGCACAGCAAGCAGCTGCCACCCAGTTAGGACTAAAGGAGCCACCAAGTCACTGCTTGGTCCACCTACACAAAGTGAGTTGAGTAAGCACCCCTCAGCTCCCGCTGAAGGCAGGGCCTGGTAGGTTGGTTGTCGTCTACTCGGGCTTGGCCATCCATCACCAACAAAAATGTCCGTGTATCCCCTCTTCTCTCCCCAGAACTGCATACCCCAGTATACACTAGGCCACTGGCAAAAACTGGGTGAGTCTGGGAGGCGGCTGTGCCGAGGGGGGGCAAGGAAGCCAGACCCCCCCAGCTGTAACAGTCCCTTCATCTTTTCCTTGCAGAGGCAGCCACCCAGTTCCTGGCTTCTCAGAGGTTGCCCTTGACTCTGGCCGGAGCCTCCTATGAGGGCGTTGCTGTCAATGACTGTATAGAGAGTGGACGGCGGGCGGCGGCTCGGGTCCTGGGCTCAGAATCTAACAGCTGATCCCCAGCTCCCACCTCCTCCTGGCCGTGCTGGCAGCACCTCTTCACCCACAAAAATAAAAGTTGCTGGAACTTGGCTGGATCTGGTGGCTCGGTCACCTCCAGGCATAGGTGGCGGGGCTGGTGGTGGGGAGGAGGTAGGGGATGGAGGAGCCGGCCACGAAGGCAGGCACAGGTGCCGGGAATGCAGCAAGCAGGAGCAGAGGCAAGACAAAGTCCTTTATTAGAAAATATATCAAAATCCCAGCCCCCTGAGGCAGGTCCAGAAGAGGAAGCTAGTCCAGCACTGGCAGAGAGTACCCAGGGAGGGGGTTCCTTCACCAAACTTACTTCCTCGGAACCATAAATAGAATAAATATTCACAGAGATCCCAGGAAAAGCCAGATCACTCTTCTCTCCATGGAAAAGGAAAGGACTTGGGGTCCAGCCCTGCTCTTACCCCAGGGGCCAGGGACTTTCAGGAGTCATCACATAAAATCATGACATCAGGGATTCACAGTCATAAGCCCTGGCAGGTGACCCTAGAAAGAGGGACCCCCCAGGTCCGAAGGAGCCCAGCTCCAGTCCAGCACTGAGGGGAGGCCCCTGCCAACAGCGTAGCCCTGGAGTTCAGTTCCCCCACATCCCTCTAAGACCAGTGAGGAGCTGAGGGTGGGGAGGACACAACCCCTCTGATTCAGTTTCATGATTGAGGTGGGCAGGAAGGAGTCAGTGTGAACCGTGGGGGGCTGTGTGGTTGGCAGTAGGCAGAGGGCCAGGCCTGGCCGGGGGCCGGCGCTGCAGCATCTCTTGACGGAAGGCCTGGGAGGAACCAGGTGGGTAACGGGGACCAGAGGGAGTCCGGGGGCCCCGAGGGTCAGTTCCAATGTCTGCTGTGATGTTGGTATAGAGAGGGCCCAGCTCTCGAGCCAGCAGTCGGTATGTCAGTGAGTTCATCCCATCTTGTGTCCAGGAATTCTGGGTACGGACCAGGAGGTCAAATCTGAGGGTCAGAGGTTGCAGAACTAAGGCCCAGAAAGAAAGAGCCAGGAACCTAAGGAGCTTAAGGAGTTTCCTGGCTAGAATGCAGAACCCTGGGGAGCCAGTAGCAATTCCCAGGCAGGCCTCCCTACCTGTGAGGGTTTTCCTCATTGCCCTTATCTCCTCGATGCTTCACCATCTTGTAGTGCCCCACTGATGTGGGGGGCCGAGAGATCTTCATTCCAGCCAGACGTACCCTGCAGGGAGAAGTGAGGGTGCCTTGGAAGGTTCTCAGGGAAGGAAAGCTGCTGACGGATGAACAGCAAGCCAGCAGGGAAGCCATTACATGTTTCTGAACACAACAACTAGTACTAGTCGGGCCAACAGAGTGCCACATACTCGAGAGAAAGTCAAACAGAGAAAAGGTAACTGGCACAAGAGGCTATAGGTCTGCACGCATCCAAATTCTCAGGGGCTGTGCTGGGTGCCCTGGGGCCCTTCAACAGCTGGCAGAGGTAGGTTTGCACCTCCCATCTTTGTTTTTTAAGTAGCTCCCAGGAACTGCCCTGGCATTTGGGTCAAAAGGACAGGACAAGACGGGGAGTTGCAGACCCAAGCTCAGCAATTCCTACCTAGAACAGTGGCTGGGCTGCCTCGGCTCCCTCACCCCATACCCCCCACCTGCCCCCAGGGTTAGGAAAAGAATGAGACCAAGTGACCAGGACCTGGAAAGAAACCAAGGCCACCTCTGACACACAAGCAAGAACTGGAGATGGCCTGGGAAAGTACTGAAACAACACATACATTTAGAAATCGCTGGGTCCTTTACACACATACAGAGGACAAGAATTCAGAGGTCATCCCAGAGGGCACGAGGGGGAGGGGAGGCAATGGGTCCAGCGGAGCAAGCCCGAATATTCACACCATAGATAGGAAATGGGGTCAGCTGAGGTGAAAGGTCAAGATGTTTCACATGCTAAAAATGAGCCGGCATCGTGCCAGCGGCACAGACTTCAAACCTAACCATGATTCTGGGTGATTCGGAGCAGAGCCCCTCCTCCCCAGCCCCATAGGAAGTGGTCTGGATGCAACGTTAGCAGAAGGCAGGACTGAAGCATCTCTAGGCCCCTTTCCAGCTCTGGAATCCCGTGGTACTACAGCCTATTGATCTCCTCTCTCCCAGAAACATAACTCACCAGACCTAGGAGACTAGAGGGTGACAGGATGGGGAGCCGCGTGCAAAGCCTGACCCCGGTAGACGGAAAGAGCAAAGGGAGAGGAAAGAGCAAAGGGAGAGGAACTGGCGCAGTGCAGGGGCAGGGAGCTAAAGATGGGTGGTGCTAAAGGGCTAGAGCCAGGGATGGCCTTGGAGAAGGGGATCCAGGCCGGCGTGGGGGTGGGGCGTGGTGGCAGGAAGTCTGACCTGGTAGCAATGTCATCATCCTCACCACCCCAGCCCCAGTATTCGTTGGGGAAGCCGTTCATCTTCAGGTACTGGTCAGGGGTGAGCGCCGAGACTCCTCCAAAGTACTGGGGGTACGGGAGGCTAGGGAAAGAAAGGGTTCCACAAGTGTTTTGGGGAGGCATTCCTACCCCACGATCCCCTTGGCTCTCCTTCCAATGGATGGTGAATTTCCCTACTTCCCAGCACCCACTCGTGCCCTCTACCTGTATCCAAACTTGTTCATGGCAACAGCAACATGCCGGGGTCCTCGGGGGTCACACACGTACAGATTGTGATCGTTCTCAGGCAGGAGGTCCACGTCGTGCAAAAACAGGCAGTCCCACTCCTCATCACGCAGGGCCTCCCGCACACCAACGTTTAGCAGCTTAGCCCTGTTAAATGTTCCATTTCCAGCCTGGGAGGTAATGGAGAAGAATCAGACCACGTCTGTAGGTAGCATGGAGAAGGGGGTGGGGGCAGAAGAGCAAAATAGGAGAGGAATCCTATTTTGAGAAGGGGGGAATGAGGCAGGGAGAGTGAACACACTTTCATTTGTCATTCAAGTCATTGTTTTTGAGCATCAGAATGTGCCTGATTACCTACAGGCTGCTGTTCAGCATTGAATCCCGACAACCAACAGCCATGGAAGACAGGTGTCTATTAGTTTTCACCTTTTGCCCCATTATAGGGGGTGAAAAATCTTGTTCAAAGTCACATATGGGACAAATGGCAGGACTGATTTTGTCCAAATCTGTCCAATTCCAAATTTGTACATTTCCAAATTCAACCAAAGGAAAAATCATGGAAGGTACAGGACAGTCAGAGTGCCCTAAACAGAGTAAGGAGCATTATGGGGCTAACAAGCTGGGAGAGCAGTGCCAGCCTGACCCTCTTAAAATTATTCCAGGGACCCACTATGTGAGAGCGGAGCGGCATTTACTTGAGGCTTCCTTACAAGAAAGAGTGGAGTAGGGTTGGGGGTACCTGGTGGATGACATAGATGCCATAAGCAAGCTGCTGGCGCTGCAGGAAGGGGTGCAAGTGGTAGAGCAGCAGGCGCAGGTGGTGCTCACGGGCACGGTGGGGCACAATGATGGCTGTTCGGGAGCGGGGTTCACACCCTGCGGGACGGTACCGGCCCCCCGGTTCCACACGGGGATTCCTCTCTACAATCTCTGCCAGCGACGGCACTGGGCTAAAGGACACGGACACGGGACCCACTGTTGGGAGGGAATGACAAGGTCAGGGATTAGAGGGACAATGAGAAAGGAGGATCTCTAGGGCCTGGGAACATGAGCGGCCCCGGCAGTCTGCTCCCCGAAGGGCTTACTCCGAAATCTCACACCTTGAGTTTCCCATCATTGGGACAGCTTTGCAAAGTCTGAAAGGCGCAGCCTCTTTAGCCAGTCTACTTTACTTTAGGGTTCCATAACTCTGTCCTGCCTCACTAGGTTAGAAGATGGAGAAAACAGGGGCGCCTGGGTGGCACAGTCAGGTAAGCATCTGCCTTCAGCTCAAGTCATGATCCCAGGGCCCCAGGACAGAGCCCTGAGTGGCTCCCTGCTCAGTGGGGAGCCTGCTTCTCCCTCAGCCTCTGCCCTTCCCCCTGCTTGTGCTCACACAGCATGCGCACATACGCGCTCTCTCTCGAATACATACATAAAAACAATCTGAAGAAGAAGAAGAAGATGGAGAAAACAGAAGGATTTCCAACTAACCACCTAAACCAAGGCTCACGTACAAAGGAAGCAATCCCCAGCCCAAGGCAAGAAGCACGTGGATTGGACAGGCAACGAAAAGTTGAAACCAGTTACATCAACCCCAGGTTCTAAGTCCACTCCTGGTGCCCTAGCCCACACACCACGCCTTGGCTTTCCCTTTACTTCCTCCTTTCTGCACTCACCTAAAAGAGGAGATCGTTCTGGACAGTAGGGCAGGCCTTGAGGAGCTGGAGGGCCCCCTGGGGCAACAGGGGCCCCCGGTAGGTGACTGAGGTTACTGTAGACATCATGGGGATGAGAATAGTCAAATGTCGGCCCCTGCTCTCGGCCAAATAGGGCACTGAGGCTCCGGAAGCCCCCCAGTGACAGGTACATCATGACAGCCAGCTGGGAGCCCACCAGCAGGGCCAGTGTGCAGGGCCGCTCCAGCAGCCTCCGCAACATCCTGGGCTGAGGTCTGAGGAGGGAGAGAGGAGAGTTCTGGGAGCCGTCAGGCGAAGAGCAAGCCAGCAGAGAGACCATCAGTAAGAACCAAGGTGGTGCCAAGAGTTAAGAGGAAAAGAAGCAAAGAAGAAAGTCACAGAAGGGAGCACACAGGTGTGGAGACAGAATGTAACCACCAGCGGCCCGACCACCTGCCATTTCCAGCCTAAGTTTCACTTTCCTCCACCGCCTCCCCAAACCACTCATGCCAACTACTCTCAGTCCCCACCCCCAAGGATGCTTACATCATTCAGGTCTTTGGCAAAGGAGTCTCTGGAGAACCTCCCTCCCAATTTCAGAGGGGGATGGACTCACCTAGGTTCAAGCTATCTTCTTCGGGATCATGGGGGCTTCAGGGGGTCCCGGCGGCGCAGAGATGTGAGGCATTATCTAAAATTGGAAATGTCACAGAGGACAGAGAAAGGCCATCCAGCGCTCCAACAGCGATCCTGGGACCAGCTGGAACAGAAGTGGTCTAGGATAACCATGCACGCAGAGGGGCAGAGGTCAAGATGAGGGGGAAACCGGCTTCCCAGCAGGGGAAGTAAGGCCAAGTGGCTGGAGAGAAACGGGGAGGGCCCGGAGATGCTGGGTCCTCTCTGCCAGCTGCCCTACAGTGCCAGGTGCACGTGTACTTCACCTGGCCCCAGCCCGACAGGACAACCTGTCCGGGAGTGGGGACAGGGCTGCTAATGGAGACAGTCGCCAAGGGGTGAGTCCGTCACCACAGGATTGCGGGGCGGCCTCAGGAGGGCCCAGGGCGGGGTAGCAAACAGGTTCCTTCCCGTTCTTCACGTGCCGGGGAGCCAGCTCCGCAGGTGCAGGGAGCGAGACCGCCTGGGAGCGGCAGGCCAACAGCCCGAGCGCGGCGGGGGGCGGGGGTGCCCTCTGCCCTGCCCACCGGGCGGAGTGCGAGCGGGGGCAGGCGGGGGCTTGCGGCCAGGGCCCCGGGGCGGGGGGGGGCGGCGGGGACCTGGGTCGGCTCACCGAAGGGGCGTGGCCAGCGCTCCGCGGGGGTCACGGCCCGGTCCCCTCGGAGCGCCCCAACCTCCCACCCCAACCTCTTGCATGTGCGATGTGAGCCCACCGGCCTCTGCCCGTATTTCCATCTGGGACCCGCTTCCCGCTCACGCCAGCGCCCAGCCGCTACCCGAAACTTCTCATCCTCCCGGCCGCCCGGACCCTTCTCCCGGGCCTCTCGCCCCATCATCCCCCAGCCCCGTACCTGCTCTCCGGCTGCCCGGCGTCACCGCCACCCCAACAGCCTGGCAGACATCGCCACCGCCATCTTGGAAGCGGGCGCCGCTGGGCGGGGCCTCGCGTCACGGGGCGGGGCTTCGCGTCACGGGGCGGGCCCGCCGGGGGCGGGGCACGGGGAGATGGGGGGGAGGGCTCTCCGCTCCCGTGCCACCCAGACCTGATGCCGCGTCCCCCCCGCCCCCGCCCCGGCCTGGTAAGACGGCGGCTCACCCCGGGACTCTCTTCAGGGCCGAGCCTGACCCCGAGGCTGGGGCGACAGTTTCTGGCGCGCCCCCAGACCTGTCACCGCGGCCCAACCCCTTCCTGGAGTGTCCGTGGGGCGCCCGCAACTTAGTGCCCCTGGGGATCAGGACTGTATCTCGCTCAGGATACATTGTTGCGACTGCTCGGGTCGCGCTTTTGTATCCGTGTCCCGCGCTTTTGTATCTGTGTCCCGCAGGCCTTGAAATAGAAACGGTTAGTTAGTAAGACAAGGACACGTCGAGTGAGGAGGGAAGAGCGGCGACTGCTTTATTTATTTATTTATTTATTTATTTATTCATTCATTCATTCATTCATTCATTCATTCATTCATTCACTCATTCATTCATTTATTGGCTGCTTTAACGTAAAACTGCGTTTTTCCAGATACGAGAGTAAAACGGGCGCTTCCTCAGTCCGCAGTTACGTTTGTCTCAGGGCTTCCCCACCCTGATAGCGCGGTGCATTCCTTAAACGCAGGTGTCACACCCGGAAAACTTAGAATAACTCACAGCGTCTACGTCCAAGGGAGGGGGAGGGGGATAAACAGTATCGTGCCATAAATACGATTGCCCAGAACCTGCAACTCGCTCACACATGGAGACTCGGGAAAGACTTCTTCCCAGAAACCAGGGTTAGTGGGGAACCTGCTGGCACGTCTCTGGCTCATCCTTCCGCCTTAGGAGTTTGTGTTTCCGTGGGATCTCTCTTACAACTTATCCACGTGCACATTCTGTGTAGATTGAGGGTCAATGAACCCCCAACTCCTTACATTGTACCCCCCAAAAAAGAACAGTTTTTGCCTCCATTTTCATATTCATTTCTGTATTCCAGAGCAGTAAATGTGTCTATTCTCCAGATTTCTTTTAAACTAGGTATCACATGGTGTTGAAAGGACGGAGCTTTCTAAAATGTGTCCCGTGTAACCCACCACCTCACCTGCTCGGCAGGCAGGCCCGGACCGCTCGTGAGACTTCGTGTTGCATAAGTGACCTCAGGAGCCTGGGTAGTTGACATTAGCTGGCCACCAGGTCAAAACTGGCCCCTCTGGTCTGGATGCCAAGAGCTAGAATGTTGCCTCGCTTCCCCTCCGACTCCCCTGGAAAGGAATCTGGGAGGGAAGGCAAACACACCTGGCCCACACCCCTCGACTGTAAGGACAGTTTAACACGGAAACGCAGCTCGCTCCAAACTGCACGTAGGCCAACGAATGTTTAACTTCAGATTCCATCATTTGCCCTGTAAATTCTGCCCTAAGGGGGACAGTCAGCTGGAAGTCCCACCTGAGGGGAGGACACTGCCCAGGCCTCTCAGTTGCCGCCTGCCTGGTCCCTCCACGGGACTCCCCACACCCCGCCCTGGCTAGAGGTTGGATCTTCCAAGTACCCAGTTCGAGGTAACTCTTATTTTCCTTTACTGCTTGCAATTGCCCTCACCTCTGCTCAGATTTTCCTTTTCTTCTATTAGATTTTTATAATATCAATAAAGTGTTTTTTTCCCCTTTGAAACTGACGGCAGCTGTGAATCTTTTCTTTAGAACACACATCTGCCACTTCCCATGTGAGTTAAATAAACTCTGTAACATGTGTCCATTTTTACTTGGGTATCGACAAAAACCCTGTTCTTGGCCAAACTTTAGACAGCCTCTTCAGAGGCTTCTTTTCGAATAAGCCTCTTCCTTGGACGACTAGCCACTTTCAGCCAGGAGCTTGGCAAGTCCAGTTGGCCAGAATCTCCTCATCCCTGATTAACTTTCCCTCCACCGACCCCCTCATTCCTCCCCTGGCTGCAAATGTCCCCTCGTCCTAGCTGGATTCAGAGTCGAGCCCAGCCTCTCTCCAGTTGGGATGGTCTTCACATGTATTACAGTAGTCCTAAAAAAAAAAAAAAAGCTTCCTTACCATTTTTTTTTAAAGATTTTATTTATTTATGAGAAACACAGAGAGAGAGAGAGAGAGAGTGAGTCAGAGACACAGGCAGAGGGAGAAGCCGGCTCCATGCAGGGAGCCCGACGCGGGACTCGATCCTGGGTCTCCAGGATCAGGCTCTGGCTGAAGGCAGTGCTAAACCGCTGCCCTTCCTTACCATTTGAATAAGTGTTTGAATAATCATCTCTTCAGCAGTGGGAGAGTCGTAATTTCCCCTTTTTCTGAACATTGTACTTTAATAGGTGACTACTATTTTGGACACAGGAAACCATAAGTGCAAAAGCCTAAAAATGAGAAGGAGGGAGTTTGGGAAATTAAAAATGGATCAGTAAAGGGGCACCTGGGTGGCTCAGTGGTTGAGCACCTCCCTTTGGCTCAGACTGTAATCCCAGGATGCTGCATCAGGCTTCCTGTATCTCCCTCTGCCTATGTCTCTCCTGCTGTTTATGTCTCTCATGAGTAAATAAAATCTTAAAAAAAAAAGGGGGGGGGGGATCAGTAGAGCTAGCCAATTGGGTGAAGGGCATAGTGAGATAGGAGATGGGAGTGGTGAGCAGGTGCCAGGTAGTGAAAGACTTCCTAAGCTACATAAAAGGAGTGGATTTTATCCTGGGGGCAAGAGGAAGGTGGTAAAGTGCTGTAAACAGAGAATTCTTCCGTCAGAAGTTCACTCTGGGGGATCCCTGGGTGGCTCAGTGGTTTAGCGCCTGCCTTCTGCCCAGGACAGGATCCTGGAGACCCGGATCGAGTCCCACATCAGGTTCCCTGCATGAAGCCTGCTTCTCCCTCTGCCTCTCTGTCTCTCTGTGTCTGTCATGAATAAATAAATAAAAATCTTTAGAAAAAAAAAGAAAGAAGTTCATTCTGATGGGAACACAGAGCATTGACTGGAGTGGTCAAAACTGCAAGCAGGGACACCATTTAGGCAGGCACTTCAGAAATCCAGGAATGAGATGAAGTTCATGCAAAATAAGGCAATTTCAGTGGGACTAAGAGGAAAGAGGTTATCTTTGGGGACTTTACACGGCCAACAGGACCTGGTGATTGAATGACTGTGCTACTCAAGGAATCAGAGGACTCCCCGATTTCTATGCAGGAAAGAAAATGGAAGGGCGCCTAGGGTACTCAGTTGGTTGAGCATCCGACTCTGAGTTTTGGTTCAGGTCATGATCTCGGGGTGGTGGGACTGACCCCTACATTGGGCTCTGCACTCAGCAGGGAGTCTGGTTGAAATTCTCTTCCCCTCCCTCTGCCTCTCTCTCCACTGTCTCCTCTCCCTCATAAATATATCTTTAAAGAGAGAGAGAGAGAGAATGGAAATGTGGTTCTCCCAGAGGAACTGTGCTCCTCCATGGTGTTCAGTTCTTGTAAAACTGACTTTCATCTTCTTTCTTTCTTTTTTTTTTTTTTTAAGATTTTGTGTATTTATTCATGAGAGACACAGAGAGAGACAGAGACACAGGCAGAGGGAGAAGCAGGCTCCATGCAGGGAGCCCGATGTGGGACTCGATCCCAGGACCCTGGGGTCACAACCTGAGCCAAAGGCCGAAGCTCAGCCACTGAGCCCCCCAGGAGGTCCCAACACTTATCAAATCTGGGGACAACCGGGTGGCTCAGCCTTGGGCCCTGCTGAGCAGGGAGCCTGCTTCTCTCTCTCCCTCTGTTTGATGCTCCCCCTACTGTGCTCTCGCTCTCTCTCTTTGTCAAATAAATAAATAAAACCTTAAAAAAAAAAAAAGAGTAATTTAAATCTCTAATTAGTTTCTCAAGGAAACATCAGAGGCCGAGGCCCAGGGAGGGAGAGAAAATGGAGCAGGAGCACATTTAATGCACAGCCCAGTCTTTATTTTTTTTTTAAATTTTTTTTTTAACTTTTATTTATGATAGTCACAGAGAGACAGAGAGAGAGGCAGAAGGAGAAACAGGCTCCATGCACTGGGAGCTGATGTGGGATTCGATCCTGGGTCTCCAGGATCGCGCCCTGGGCCAAAGGCAAGCGCCAAACCACTGCACCACCCAGGGATCCCCAGCCCAGTCTTTAAAATCCTCTCTCCCATTCAGCATTGTCCATTGAGATGGAAGCTTCTCCATCCACCCTGCTTGGCTTCTTACAGTATTATCCTCCAGCTTCAAGTCTATTCACTTTACTTCTCTTCAGTTTTGCATAACAGAGAAGAGCCCTGGAGCTGACCCAGCAAGCAGAAATTCTCTCTTCCTCCATCACCATCCTACTCTCCTCGGGGGGCCTTGCAGTCTTACAGTCTATTTCTAGAAAAGGAAGCAGACACTTCCTCCAAGAATATTTCTGTGACCCTGTATTCCGTGCCAGGTGCCCCTCATCTACCACGCATCTGTCACACTGGTCTGGCATTCTGGTCTCACCTTACTGTCTCAGCCACCAGACTGTGAACTCTGAGGATGGGGACCACGTCTTCCCTTTTATCATACCTTGAACGTAACCCAGAACTCTTAGCACAACTTCTGCAAAATAGCTCATCTTAGATCTGACCCAGACAGTTCCCTCGTATAATTACTTTCTCATGCTAATGAAGGATGGTAAAGGGGGACCGGCAAGGAAGAGATTTAAGGGGAAGAGAAGCTGCATGTACTGACACTTAGAAGCCGCACACGGGGTCAAGCACTTACTTAAATTCTGACAACCTCTCCATAAGTCAGGTAGTAGTAATACCCATTTTACATGGGACGTCTAGGTGGCTCAGTGGTTGAGCATCTGCCTTAGGCCCAGGGTGTGATCTTGGAGTCCCAGGATCAATTCCTTGCATCAGGCTCCCTGCATGGGGCCTGCTTCTCCCTCTGCCCATGTCTCTGCCTCTCTCTCTCTTTCTTTCTCTCTGTGTCTCTCATGAATAAATAAATAAAATATTTTAAAAGGGGAGGGGAGAATCCCTGGGTGGCTCAGCGGTTTAGCTCCTGCCTTTGGCCCAGGGTGTGATCCTGGAGTCCCAGGATTGAGTCCCACATCAGGGTGGCTCCCTACCTGGAGCCTGCTTCTCCCTCTGCCTGTGTCTCTGCCTCTCTCTCTCTGTGTCCCTCATGAATAAATAAATAAAATCTTAAAAAAAAATTTTAAAATGCCTGTTTTACAGATAAAGAAACTGAGGCTCACAACAACCAAGTAATTTTTTTTTTATAATTTTTATTTATTTATGATAGTCACAGAGAGAGAGGGAGAGTGAGAGAGGCAGAGACACAGGCAGAGGGAGAGGCAGGCTCCATGCACCAGCCCAACGCGGAATTCGATCCCGGCTCCCCAAGATTGTGCCCTGGGCCAAAGGCAGGCGCCAAACCGCTGCGCCACCCAGGGATCCCAACAACCAAGTAATTTAAGATCACATCATTACATGTAAATAGCAAAGCTTAGATTCGGTTTGACTCCAAAAATCTGTGTCCTTTCTCTACATTGTGAGAGCGTGATTTGATTCCAGTGTATAACTCAAAGGCTTTATTTATTGAACAAACAAATGCAATAAATAGTCAATCCTCCATGGGAAACTAGGTCAATTTATATATTTTCTTCCGACTCATTTCCAGGCCAAGAAACTCATATTTTCAGCTTCTCAATGCTTATATGCATCTGCATTATCAAGAGAATGTGCTGGTGTATCTTTGTGAGGTTGGATGGGTGCATGTCCGAGTGTGTCACTGTTTCTGTACTTGTGTATTACTGGGTTCATATGGCCTGTGGCTGGTTTCCCAAAGACTGCGAGGAATGCCTTAAACATACTTCCTCTCCTCTGTTTCTTTCCTAAGATTACTTAAGTAATCTGGGCCTGTCCCTATAGAAAGTCCTTTCTGGGGAAATTGGTGGGGATTGATGGTACCCCCTCAGACCCCCCCCATCCCCACTCTGTTCCTCTCAGCCTTCCTCAGAGCAGTTTTAGAACTGGTGGTTTCCCTCAGAGGTCAGCTGGTTAGGTCTTGTTTTGGCCTCCCCTCTGGCAACAGTCAATGGGGAAGTATTCAGCTGGTTCAAGAGCATTCTCTCAGCCAATAAAATAATACATTGAATTCCATTCTCTTCCCCCCACAAAGCCCTGACCAATGAGATGCTGGTATTTCTCCCTTACCGTCCATCTGATATTTTAGAGACTAAATACAGTAATACTACATAGAGGTTAAAGAACTGGGGCTCAGGTTGGAGTAGGAGTAAACAAGAGTAGCTCACCCCAGAAACCTGGCTTTCTCATCCCCACCGCAAAAATAGAGGTTGGACAATTGCCCAGATTTCCTCTGTGCTCACCATGGAGGCAGAGAATGTGAGTGAGGAGAAGAAAGGGCTTAAAGAAATTGGCTCTGTTCAGTTATTGTCCTACCTCCCTACACCCAGCCCCCATGCACAACACTTACCGTCCCATAAAATGGGTGTCTGCTGGAGCTTCCCCAAGAATAGGGCCCTCACTGCCCCCCCCCCCACCCCGGCAGTCCCTGATTGGTTTTTCTTCCTCTCATCATTTTTCCCTTTTCCCTCTAAGACCAGATACTTGAGCTGTCTGGGTGCCTACTTCTTTCCTGTTAGGCCTGTTTCTCCTCCAATTGCTCGCCCAGACCCCAGCACAGGCCCGTGACTAGGCCAACTGGGGAGAGACACAGCGCTCATGTTGGCTCTTGCAGGGAGGTATGAACTCCCCCCATCCCAACAAGCGCTGGCTGGACTCCTGAGTTCAGGACATTAGGCCGAGTCTATATCCCGGGTACAGGAAGGGTGGTATGGGGGAGAGCATTCCAGAAAGGGGTCGGGCCTTGCCTGGGATTGAAGGCGTGATGCCCATCACTTCGCTTTGAGGAGCTGGCCCTCTGTCCTCCCCTCACTGTATGCCTCCATGCACACACACACCCCCAATCACAGACGTGGCTGCTGAGCTCAATCCCTTTCTGGGAAAAACTACTTCTTTTTTTTTAAGACTTTATTTTTTCATTTTATAGAGAAAGAGAGAGAGAACGAGCAGGGGGAGGAGCAGAGGGAGAGGGAGAAGGAGACTCCCTGCTCAGCAGGGGCCCCAACATGGTGTTGGATCCCAGGACCCCGGGATCTTGACTTGAGATCCTGAGACTCACGCCTCCCTTACCCTCCTGGCCATGAAGTCTGGCCTTGGCCTCCCACAGATCTGTCCCTTATCATGCGGTTCTTTGTATCTCTCGTTGCTTCTCTTTACAGGGGTGCAGCGTCCTCACTGTGTGTACCTGGCACAAGGCGCGGGCCTCGGTGCCCTGACTGTGTATACCTGGCACAAGGCGTGGACCTCGGCTCACCGTCCCCTGAGCTCACAGTCCTGAGATCTGTAAACCCACTCTTGGTGGCCTGGCTTTGCTAGCTCCATGCAACAGTTGGGGACCCCTTGGGCCTTGTCTGTCTCCTGTTCATGCCTCCTCCAGGCTGGCCGACAGGAGGAGGGGGGCGAGCCCAGGAGCCCGGGCTTCAGGGGGAGCACTGGAGAGAAGGGAGGGTCCCGTTGCCGCCGAGCCCAGGGAGGAGGCAGAGTGCAGCACTGCCCAGTGCAGGAGGTACAGGACTCGGTGAGAAGCACCCAGCCCCGGGGGCGCAGCGCCCAGTGCTCCCACAGGCTCCTCGACCCCGCCCCCCATGATCACAGACACTCCAGAGTGAAGCCCCCAGCTCCCCCACCCCCTGGCTGTGCCCCCATCTCAGGGAGTCTTCACCCAGGCTCCCCCCCACCTCTGTACCCAGGCCCTTTCTTGGTCCCCAGAGGTCCTACTGTTGCCGTTTGGGCAGGACCCACCGGCCGGCCACCCGTCCCAAACCCCGTGGCCTTCCCGCGTGCCCCTTAGGTGTAGTGGAGCCTGGAGCCCCGCTAGCACCCCCTGCCCTTCCCCTCGGGTGGTCCGGGTTGCCCGCCCCCACGCCGTCCCTCTTGCCCCCTGGGCTGCCCCCTACCAACCCAGGTCCCGCTCCTCTTTATTAAATCCTGTCCTAAGGTCATGTCTTCCAAGAAGGCTGCTGTGTTTACACTGGCTGACCCGACCTCACCAGGAGGCAGCAGGGGGACCTCCCACGGGGCTCAGCTCAGCCTTCATCGGATCATTTGTCCCGCCCCCCCCCTCCCCCGACGACCCAGTGGGGCCCTGACACACACCATCTCCCTGACACCACCAACTAGTAAGACGCTGAACCCCGGCTCAGACGCGGCCCCCAGACTCCCCCGTGCAGTGCTCTCCCTCTGCCGCTGGCCCCAGGGCCCCCTAGAACTCTCGTGGCTAAGTGCAGGCTTGTTCCTTTGCACGGTCTTTCTCTTACCAATTGTGCTTATAGCCCAGTACTTATGACTTCTCTGATGCCTGGAGGTCTCTGGGGATCGGGATGTGACCCTCCTTTGTCTGACGCTGTCCTGCCAACCGGAGGAATGTGGCCTGGGGCCGAGGGAGGCACCACTGGTGCGGGCAGTGCCACCTTCCGGGGCTCTGGGAACCCCAGGGGTCCGCGGAGTGGGTGGCGAGGTGATGACAGGTCTAAGGGCGGCTGTGACTGCTGGGCGCCGACCCAGTGCCAGGCGTTGTGCTAGTTCTTTATTTACATTATTTAGGCCTCATAACACATTTCCAAGGGAGGTATTGTTATTGGCAAACGAGGAAACTAATGTTCAGAGACGGGGAGCCAGGGTGCAACCCACATCTCTCTGACTCCAAAAGGAGCACATAAATAGCAAAATTCAATATATATTTTAAAAATATGATAATCCCTTACTCCCTGAAGGCCTATCCAACCCTCAACTCTTCCTTTCCTAGAAAACAGAATTCAGGGAGAGGAAGACAGGGCAGGATGTACCTCATACACAAATACACACACACACACACACACACACACTCACATACACACAGATCACTTATGCCTATCGCCACCACCCTGGATTTCCTAGCCAGGGTGAGGGTTATGAGGGGTGGAAGTCAGTTTCCCCAGGACCCTAGCCCTCATCCCCTTCCCTGGTGCTAAATAGAAGTGAATAAATACTAAATAAATACAACTGCCCTCCCCTCTGGCTTCCCCCTCCCTCCTGTGACCAGCAGGGCAGAGGGGGCAGTTTAGAGAGGGGACTGTCCTCCAGCCCCATCCGTCCACCACCCGTCACTGCCGTCCAGGGCAGAAAACCAGGGCAGGGCCAGCCTGCGCATCAGGGCAGGGATGAGGGCAGGCCTCATCCTCTCCGCCCCTCCCCGCGGTGTCCGTGTGTCCATGTGTCCGTGGAGGCAGCTGCAGGAGCCACCTCCTTTTCCCTGCTCAGTCCGAGGCCCCGGTGCCCAAAAAGGGCAGCGGGGATGATGGGGTTATTTCCTGCCCGCCCAGGGGCGCCGCCGGAGGATCTCCAGAATCTGCGCCTTGCGCTGCAGCCAGTCCTGGGGCGTGGGACGGGCTGTGGCTGGGGCTGGTCGAGGGACGAAGAAGCTGTACCGCAGGCGCGCGTTCTGGGGGTTGCCCGCGACCAGGACCTGCAGCGTTAAGGGCTGGGCCAGCGGCCCGTGGCCCGACAGCGTCTCAGAGGCTGCAGTGGCCCCACTGTAGCGGAGACTGACTGCCCCGGGCAGTACCACATCTGTGGGAGAGGGCATTAGCGTGTATTCACCGTTGAGGGCGTAGGAGCCATCGGGGAGCTTCAGGGCCAGGTAGAGGCTCCGGAGCCCGGGGGTCCCCTGCTGCCGGACGAGGATATGCGTGGCCCCCGCGGGGATAGTGACCACATTGTTGTATCCGTACCTGTGTGGAAGGAGAAGAGGGGCGGCTCAGCACCTTCCCGAATCCCCCGGCCTTTCTGAGCTGCGTGTGTGACTTTGAGTGCAAGTTTGTGTGTGCAGAGAGTTGTCTCCCCAAACCCGCGTGAGGTGTCCAGCCTACATGTTAGCTCCATGCAAACGCACTCACTCTCCTCCCTCTCGGCTCCAGGCCTTCACAGGCCTTCACGGCTGGGGGCCCCTTTACTGAGGTGCTGGCCTAAGCCTGCCTCTTTGGGGGTGGTCCAACTCCCCCTCTCCCTCCAGGAGCAAGTCACCCCCTGGGGAAGCCTTCCCTGATGCCCCCCAGGCCCTCACGGCAGCCCCAGGGTGACACCTGTTGAACAGGTGGGACACTGTGCTATAACTACTCATCCGTCTCCCCCACTAGAGGACAGAGTGTCACGTCCACGTCTGTAGCCCCCGGGTCAGCGAAGAGGAAATAAATAGTGAATGAACCTGAATTTTCTGAAGGAGCCAGACTGCTTACTGCAGCTAGAACCATCCCCACCGCACACCATGCACTTGTCAAACTTCTTTTTGGAGCCAATGACACGGTCACAGCCAGCATGGATGCAGCGACCCTGGACACACACCGAGGAGCTGTCCGGGGAACAGGGAGTCCCGTCTACCACCTGCCAAGAGAAGGAGCAGTGCAAAGGGTTCTTCTCTTCCTAAGTCGGGAGGGTTGGTGAGCCCGACGCGACCCGCAGCCTGCCAGGGAGGGACGTCATAAAGGCTGGGTGGGAGGGGAGGTAGATGGGGTGTGGGGTGAGCCCCAGCCACGCTAAGGGGTAATAATCCCAACGAGAGTAGAAATTTTAAAGGCCATCATCTTCAGAACGCTTGCTCTGAATCAGGCGCTGTACTAAGTCCTTTAGAAGCTAGGATATAAATCTTACAACCGCCGTTTGAGGTTTCTAGAGACAGAACACTGAGGTTTAGAAAGATGAAGAGACTCTCCCAAAGCTGGGACAGCTGGCAAACAGAGGAGCCAAGATGAAACTGTGGGTCTGACTCTCAACACCAGCCCTGAACCTGGACGGAAAGGACCCAGATGGACGCTAGAGGGCAGCCGACGTGTAAGATTTCTCCCCAGGGTCGGGCCGCAACGTCTGATAGGGCTTGTTCTTCCCAAAGCCTTCGACATTCGGCCCTATCCCAGACAGGGAGTCTGGGGACACCACTGCCTCCAGGAGGCCTGTCCAGTGAGGAACTGGCCTTCCATGAGCCGAACGAGGCCTCCCCTGTAATTGATAGAGGAGCCCACAGAAGGGTCAAAGACTTGCCCAAAAGGCCACGTCCGTTCTCACGAAGTAGAGACGTGGGAACTGGGAGATGGGAAGGGAGAGAAAAGAAGCCAAGGGAAATGGGATGGGCTAGAGCTGCCTGGCTGGTGACTTATCCAGAGTCTGGGGCTCGTTTCCCAAATGCCTGCAGATGGTGAGTGTGAGTGGACCCTACGCTGGCCTGACGTGGCTGTGGGGGCGCCGGCCACGGTGCTGCTTTGAGGGATCTTGGTCATCAGAAAGTTGGGGGCTTCGGGAAAGAGCGAACGCAGACAGTGCCCAAGCATCTGGCCCTCACCCGTGGCTCCAGCACATAGTAGTAGCCCAGGGCCCGGGCCTGGCAGGTGAGTTTGCACTGGTCCCGGGGTGCCACACCGGTGTAGCGCGGGACCCAGTCCATGGGCCCCGGGAAGCTCTTGAAGAGGTCAGTGCGGTGGTTGTAAGCAGCACACTGCTCCTCACGGAAGGTCAGTGCTGTCGGGGTAAGAACGGCCAGTCAGAGCCCTGTCCTCATGACGTCCCACGCGAGCCCCTCCACCGGAGCCACCCAGACCTCAGGGCAGTGTGGCACCTCGCTCCCCCATAGACTGCCAGAGAAGGTTCCTGAAGGGTGACGTCACTCCCCTCAACAGCAGGGATAGTCTCTACACTCAAGGGGACAACAGTTCCTGCTAGACCACCCCCCGATGGCTTCTGTCCCTCCCATGCCTCACCTGAACCAGTCGGGCAGTCCTGGGTGTTGCAGGAACGGAAGCGGGTGCGGCGGCCCTCACAGTACTTGCCACCGTTCCGCGGGACGGGCCTTGTGCAGTCCCGGGAGGAGAACTGGACACCGCCCCCGCAGCTCCGAGAGCAGTCGCCCCACGGTCCCCAGGGACCCCAGCCACCAGCCTGTGGGATCTGCAGAAACACAGAATGGGAGGGTGGGATAAGTCCATGCTCTCCTGGGCTCAGGGCCGGCCCCGCTCCTCCAGGCCCGCTGCCCCATCCCTGCCCTGGCATCTCACGTTGAAGTCCTGCAGCTGGTCCACATGGAGGCAGCGGCCACCCATGCAGGCCTGTGCTGGCCCACAGGGGGTGCCGTCGGCCCAGGGTGAATGCTTGGTCTGGCACATGGCATGGCCATTGAGATGGCCAGAGCACCAGAGGGCAGCACAGGGCGGCGGCAGCTGCGGACAATGGCGTGAGTCGGGCCCGAAGGTCAGCTGGCACTGGCGATCAGCGTCATAGTCCTTGCCGGGGAAAGTCATAGGCAGATGCAGGGGAGCCTCTGGCTTGTCTAAGAGACAGTGCCCTGGGAAGGAGGTAAGGGTAGGAAGTCAGCAAGGGGCTGAGGGAACAGTCTAGATGGCTAGCGGAAAGCCTGGCCTCCCCAGGGTCTGATGGATCCTAGAATCCAAATCCCGGGGCTGGAAAAAGCTTCAAGTAGCAGATACAACTTCTTGGGCACTTATTATGTGATGGGCACTGGCTAATGGCCTGACCAACCCCTCTGGGTTACCCATGGCAAATGCCCACGAGGGGGTTTCCGTTATTATGCCTTACAGGTCAGCCACGCGGAGGTGAAGAATCCTCCAGGCACGTGTCTACACACGTCCAAAGAACAGAATCAGGATAGGGATCCCAACTACTAAGTCTTCCTACCTGTTCTAACCGACTACAGAGCTCTCGAGTCTGCCCAGCGGTAGCCATCCTGCCAGGCTTGCACACCCCGGGTGACAGGCAGTCACCTCCTTCACAGCCAGCCCTTTCTCCGGTGAAGAGCTTTGACCCTTAGAAGGTCAGATGGAGCTCTACTCCACCGAGAGTGGCCTGCCTTGGCCTGCCTCGGCCGTGCCAATCGTGCGAGAGGGAGTGGGAACCACACAAAGGCAGAAGCGTCTCGCACCCCATCCCACACTGCAGAGGAAAGCCAGGTGAGGAGCCACGGGGACCGTGCAGAATGCAGCAGGAGAGAGGACCATGGGCAGGCGGGAGTGGAGCGCCCCACAGGGAACAGGAGCGCTATCTACTTACCATAGCCGTTGTCCAGGAACTCGGTGATGAAGTGGGCACTACAGGGGGACCAGGGCTCCTCAGGGTCCACATGAGCCATGACAGGAGCCATGACATGGCGGGAGGTGCTCCCAGGCCCATTGAGATCAGCACATGACTTTGAGTTGTCATGGAGCATGTTGAAGACGTGGCCTGTGAGAGCAAAGGCTTTGCTAGGGCCCGAGGGTCCCATCTCTGTGCCTTCAGGGGGCTTCAAGCCCATGAAGGGCATGCAGGGCCATCGCAGTGGACGGTCAGATCCATTCCCTGTCCTGCCCTCCCCCCCATCTCCTTCTGGAGCTCTAGGGCTCCTCAATATGCGGCCCCTGCTGCTCTGTCTCTGCTGCTCCCCAGACACACTCAGGGCACCTCCCTCCCCACTCCTCCTGTAGCCAACATTCCTAACCCTGAGCCCCCCCCAATTCCATCACTGACCCTTAGGAATAGTATCTCTCTCAAAATTGTGCCCTCCCCCCACCACACACACAAAGGGTTCACAGTAAATGTCCACACACTATCTCATTTAATAGAAAAATCTGAATGTTAACGCCCACAGCAAAGAAGGATAAGACCCCTAGGCCTAGGCCTGGGGAGGAGGGAGCACTACCTTGTGACCCCCATTTGCCTTCTAGTGGTCTCCCTGTCCCCTGATACCTCTCTCACCCATCCCGGTTGCCCCACAGCCCTACTCCCACGTTACCCAGTTCATGAGCAGCAGTGAAGGCCGACTGAAGCCCATCATCCTCCACAACAGCACAGCTCCGAGCCGGGTCACACACAGTGCCCACGTCGGCCATGCCCAGAGTGTCACAAGTAGACACCCCGCACAGGTCCTGTGGAGAGGGATCGTAGAAGATGCGTGAGGAACTAAGACCCCAGGGCCACCGGGGATGAGAGCTGGGTCAGTGGGGACCTGGGCACTGAGTGCGCCGTCAGGGCCCGGATGGCAGTGTGGCTGGGGCCAGGTGCCATGTTGAACAACTCCAAGGGCACCATTTCTAGCACAGTGCACACGCGGTTGCTTCTGGGAGTTGGGCAGCGCCTGGCCTAGGGGGCTATCGGGGCCTCACCTGCCGGGTGAACAGAATGGCCGTGTCAAAGTGGTCAGGGTCCGAGTCCTCAGGGGTGTTGAGTCCTCGCTGCCAGGCGCAGAAACTGCGCAGGGTCTGGGCGGCGCTGGGCCCCACTTGGGGCCCTTCCTCGCCGGGCCCCAGAATCACGAGCCGAGTCACCACCAGGCTGACGGGGTTGCGGATGCTTGGGTGCTTGAAGGCCTTGGCTGCCGCGGCCATGACCGTCAGCAGGTAGCGCTTCAGGCCTGCGCCGTGAAATGCTGCCATCTTGTCGTCGGCCACGACCAGAGTCTCCACAAATCGACTCAGTGAAGCAAAGCGCTGGATTGGAAGAAGGAGGGAGCGGCGTGAGGTAGCCTCCGGGGCCGTGGCCCCCTCCCGCTCCCCGTCTTCCTGGGCCGCAGAGCCCACGGCATTCCTGGCGGGTAGCCGGGCCCTCCCCCAACCCCGGGCCCAGGGCGCTCTGGCGACTCTAGACTCAGCTGTTGGTTCTGAGAAGGGGAGGGGAAGGGGATGCCACGTCCCCGGGCTGCTGCGGAGCCCCAGAGGTGAACGGCAGCTGGGACTGCCTCTGGGAGGGGCTCCGGGGTCCCCCAGGCCCGAGTGCGCTGGGGCCTGCAGCGGTGCAGCTAGAGGGCCGGGCTGCAACGTGTCTGCCCTGTGTGGTTGGAGTAACAATTCAGTCAGCAGCTAGGGCCGGGGCCAGATCTCAGCGTGGCGGGTGTGGAGGGTGAGCGGCTGGTCTGGATTAGAGCTGGAGAGGGAGGGGGTAGAAGGGAGAGGCAGGGAGGGGGAGGGAAGGAGGGAAGGATGGAGTGTCAGGCAGCCCTGCAGTCGGTCCGCAGTGTGGGAAGGGGACCGGCTGGGGGAGGTATGGGACGCCTCTCCTCCCCGTCCACTTTTGCCCTACTTTGCAGTTTTGCCACAACTATTTCGAAGGCAGCACCAGGAGCCAGAGGCCAATCCCTTGGGCTTCAAACCTCCCTCCTTTAGCTGGCGGTGGGGGTTGAAAATCAAATTGGGGGCACAGCAAAGAGTCAAGGCCAAGGGAGCGGTTAGGAAAGCCTCATGGCAGGAGGTGGTGCCAGCAGAATGTGGCGGCCAAGCAGGGTCGGGGTGGGCAGAGGGGTGGGCACTCCCAGCCTGGAGTCTCTGGCCCCTCTGGGAACCCTCCTTGGGACCAGCAGCCTGGCCAGGGGCAGGGCTGGGGCAGGGAGAAAGCAGAGCCTTCCCAAGGAACGAGGCTGGCGGGGGGAGGAGAGGCAGGCAGGAGGCAGGGATGCAGCAGGATGGCCAGCAGTGGAAGTGGGTGGAGAGAGGGTGAATGGGGGTCAGTAGGACACGCATGGCGGGAGGACGCTGCAGGACAGACTCCAGGGCTGCCTACCTTGGCTCTTCGAGGGCTGGGGCTGGGATTCCCGGGGGGAGCCTTGACGTTGCACATGGGGCCCTGGCCGCTGGCAGGACTCTTCCGGCGTAGGATGTGAGCCCCGGGCCCTCCGGCGGAGTTCAGGGAGCCCCCCTCCAGGGGCTGGATGTGCAGTTCGGTCCCCCGGTACTGCAGCACCCCTAGCAGGGCTCCCCCGTCCCAGTGCAGGGACGCCACCGACTCCGGATCTCCGTTGATGCTGCCGGTGAGGTAGGTGCCCGGCTCTGCGCCCCCCAGCAGCTCAGGTGCGCGGCCCAGGTACTGCACCGTCAGCCCCTCGACCCGCACGCCGGGGTCCTGCTCCAGCTCTAGCAGCAGCGTCTCCCCGAAGGCGGGCAGGCGGCACAGAAGCCGGGCGGGGGCGCCCAGCCCCGGCGGGACGCTGCCGTTGAGCCGCTCGGGAAACACGATCTCCTCCTCCCGGGGGAGGGGGCCGGCCGGGTGGCCCGAGGGCAGCAGGGCGCTCAGCAGCAGCAGCAGCAGCAGGCACGCCGCCGGCTGGGCCATAGGCAGTGCGGGCAGCGGCAGGCGGGGCCCGGCGCCCCACGGCCAGCACCCCGCCAAGCCCCTCCGGGGCCGCGGGTCCGTCGGGGCCATGGCACTGGCGCCGCGGCCCAGGAGGGATGGAGGCCGGCTGCGCACCAAGTTCTCTCCGCCCCGGCTTTGGAAAACTTCTCTCCACAGCCTGGGGGCTCGGACTTGTGCCAGGGTCAGAGGCAGAGTTTGCACGGGGGGCTGGGGACCGTCCAAGGAGATGGAGGGAACCTGGCCCTTCGGCTGTGGAGAGGCGCCCGGTGGCCTGGCTCCTCCAAACTCCTCTCGCACCCCCTCCTCTCCCGGGTCTTTGTCTCCCCCTGCCCGTGCCTCCTGCAGCCCCTCGGGCCTCCCTGTGCCCCTCACACTGTCTGGCCTTCCTCTGGGCCTGCCCTGTCTCTGGCTTCGTCCGCTGTGCCTTTGTCTCTGTCTCTCCCCTCCTCTCTTGCCCGTGTCTATGTGTCTGTGGGTCTCCCCGTGGGTCCTTCCCAGCCTCTCTCCGCGCGCCAGCGCTTTTAAGCATCTCGAGCTTCTGCGATTGGCTGAGCTATAAGCCATTCAGCCAGGAGCTCTGTTGGTAGGACTTAGATGGTGTCTCATTGCTTCCCAAAAATCCCAGTTTTGTTTTCCTTTAAAAAAATAATGGGACTTGCCCAGGGGAGGAGAATCTCCAGCAGCCGGATGGATCATAGGCACTGGGCCAGCTGATGACATAGCCTTTCCCCAAACCCCACAGTCGGCTCTCAGCTGTCTCTTTCCCTTTTTGGTGGGACAGAGCCCCAGGAGGGGTAGGAAGTCAGGGAAAGGGCCTGGTCAACACGCACAGAAAGGCCGCGGTCCCAGGAGAATTCTCGCTCTCATTCTCTAACCTGGCACGGCCTCCCTTTTCTCAGGGCTTCCTCGCGCTGCCCTCTGCCCCTAGAGGCTGGTTTCTAGAGCCCAGGCAACTGAGTGAACTGCCAGGGAAAGACCCTAGGGAGCAGGTAAGGAAGCACCCAGAGGGCAGAACAAAGAGAGGAGGTGGCTGGACCTGGACCAAGCGGTGGGAGAGCGAGCAGGCTGCAGGGATATGGGGCAGGCGAGGAGACAGGGATCAGATGGCTTACTGCCCAAAGGTAGGATGAGTCTGCTTAGAATGGGCAGGCACACGCAGCAGGCAGGGGAGAAGGCAGGAGGGGTTAAGGACTTTTCCTTTTACAGAAGGAAGATCAGGGTGGCACCTCTTTTTCTTTAACAGCCTTCTCCTGCAGGCTCCCCGTTCCTGAGTTACCACTACCCACCCCCTCCAAAGCCCCAAAGCCCAGAACAGCCAATCCGCCTCCATTCCCCCCCAGGGCTCCCCCTCCCCACTTCCTGACTCCCCATTTCCCTGGCCCCGCTCCCGGTAGCTTCCCCCAGGCTCTTGGCCCTGTTCCTACCCACTCCTAACTGCCCTGAACCCTCCCCCAGCCTCAAGTCAGCCAGCCCCCAGCACAGAAAGACTTGCTCTCTTAGGAACCCAGATGCACCCAAAGTGAATCCATCCTAGGGAATCCCCACCTGACTCGCTCTTGGCCCCACCTTGCCCTGAGAACGTAATGGTTCCTGGAATAGCTAGTAATCTTTTATTTCTCATTCCCCCTGGGACATGGAGAAGATGAAGGCTGCATCGTGTACCTGGGGAAATCAGAGCATTGAGAGACAGGAACCCAGGGCCTGAGGTTGGGGAGCACGCCTGGGGGGGTGGGGGAGAGGTAGTGGTAGGAGAAGGAAGCCAGATGATTCCCTAGGTTTGGTCCTGGACCTTCTGGATGAGAGACGAGTCAGCAAGGAGGTTTTGGGGGTGGACTCTCGGGGTAAGGAAGTAAAGGGTACAGAAATAGGGGCAATGGTCTGCCCACTCCATGCGAGGGCCACTCCTTTCCCCAGGATATCCCCAGGAAAGAGAATGCAGTCAGCGGTCCCCTTCCTTTCCCAGAGGCAGATCACCTGCCCCTACTCCCATTCCTCTACCCACTCTCTGCCTTGTCACCTCCTGTGTCCCAGATCATATCCGCCCGATTGCTTCCTTTCCCCCTCCCTTCCTGCTCAGGTCCTGAATACCTGCCTTGGTGCCCACTACTTCCTGAGTCGCCCACCAAGGCCAGACCTACCTCTTGACCCACCATACGCCCTGACTTTGGTCCTAACTCTGGAGGGGGTTGGGGCTGCAGGAGCCAGACAAAGGAAAGGAGACCAGAAGGGGCAGGGGCAAGAGGAGCTATCACCAGAGGACTCTTACTGTGCCTTTCCAACCCCCCATCTGAGATGAGGACAAAGGGGGTGACTAAACAGTGAGAGACAAAGGGCCTTAGAGTTCCAGCAGCAGTGTGTGGGGGTGTCGGCTGCAGGGAGAAGGCACAAAAGATGCAGTGTCCTAGGTAGCCCCCCGGGAGCCCTCACCCTGGTCCCAGCTCAAGCTGCCTCCAGGGCCTAGCAGCCCAGACTCCATCCTGACTTCTCCCAGGCTGCATTCTGCCAAATGAACGCAGCCCCCCACCTCCCACCTCCCGTTCACCGTGTTCCAACTACAGAGGGGGAGAAGCCCCAGGGGAAGAGTGGAGGAATGGAGGGAGGCAGGGAGGCAGAGCCTCTGCCGGGCTGTGCGGGCTGCCCAGTCCACCGCAGCCCGGTCAGTTCCCACAGCCAGGGATAAGGCCCCACCCTTTGGGATCCTTCCCATTAGGTCAACTCCCAGGCTAGAAGTCTGGCCTTCTTCTTCTCCATGGCAAAGAATTCCCCGTCTCCGCCACTTCCCTGGTCTGTGTGCCCCACCCTGCTGCACTGCTGGTGGGCTGTCTCGGGGACCCTGTCTGGGGGGAGATCTGGGGAAGGCCTCTTTCCAGGCTCCCAGTGGGAGGCTTGTGCAAACTCAACGGGTGGCCCAGCTGGAGCCGGGCTTGGAGGGACGGGCAGGGGACAGGAACCGGCCTCCCAGGCTGCACAACTCTTGGTCTCTTCCATACAGCACTGGGATGGGACTCCTGGCAGCCCGCCCTCCCTATGCTGTCGCCACTGGCCAGGACTAAGGCAGGGTCAGAAGGACCGGAGGGCAAGAGGGCGTGACCCAGGGCGGAAGTGGGCAATGATGCATCTCCAGGGACGCTTCCCGGCTCCGGCTCCATCGTCCTGCAGCTTCCGGAAGCCCGGCGGGGCTCGGGATCACCCCGAGGGGCCCTCCCCTCCTGCCTGGGCTGAGGTGGCTCCTCTATCCGGCGGCCTGCTCCAGTGCTGGTGGCCTTGGCGTCCTCCTCTTCTCGCCTTCGGGCTTGGCGGGAGCTCTCAGACCCGCCCAGCGCCGCCTGGGCCCCCATCCCTAACCCACTGGGGCCATCTGGAAATTAGCTGGCGGTCCCCGCTCCCAAGCATTTGGCAAAGCCTGGGGCTGCGCCGGGAGGGCCGGGCTCCGCCGCCGCCGCCGCCGGGAGCGGGCGGCCTCGGGCGCGGGGTTCGGGCGGGCGGGGAAGCGTCGGGGCGAGCGGAGGCGCGAGCCGCACGTCTCTCCCGCTCCGGCCCCAGCAGGTCGGGCTCGAGCGGCGAGAAGAAGCGAGAGCGCGCAGGCGCAGAGCGCGCACGGTGCCGGCTCGCGGCGGCCACCCTGCCAGCTTCCAAGAGGGCGGCCCCGTGTGCCGAATAGGCAGGAAGCCGCCAAGCGGTGCGCAGGAGGCACTTCCGCCCGTCCTCCTTCCCGCAGTCCGCGGCGGGGCAAGATGGCGGCGCTGAGGGCTCTGCGCAGCCTCCGGGGCGCCGCGGCCCAGGCGCTGCGGTCGGGGGCCGGCGGCCGGCTGCCGCTTCAGCCCAGCAGGTGAGACCCCGGGTCGCCCCCGACGCCGGGGTTCGTCGTGCCCGGCGCCTCCGCGGGCCCCGTGACCCCCCTCCCGCCCCCGGGGAAGGATGACCCAGGCCTGTGACCCCTCGGCCGGGCCTGCCGTCCCGCGCTCCAGGATGCAGCGGCGCCCGCCCCGGCCGAGGGAGGACAGAGGGGGCCGCCAGCGGGGGGAGACGCTGCCCCTACACGGTAGTGGGTGGCCGTGCCCCCTCCGTGGCCCTGCTGCTTCTCCCGAGCCTCATCGTGGGTGGCGTGCGGCTGGTGGAAAGTCTCCGTAGACGAGAGGAGGGGAGCATGCCTGATGGAGTTAAAGGAGGAACACAAACCCGCGCTCATCCCCCCTCGGTCCCCAGGACTCCTCTCGGGTCTCCCCCAGGCCGGGCCGAGCCGAGCGGAGCCGAGCCGAGGAGGCAGCAGCCCCTCCCCCCCTCCCCCCCCCCCCCCCCCCCCCCCCCCCCCCCCCCCCCGGGCACCGCATACCTTAGTCTCCCCTTGACCTTGAACAGGCACCTGGCTTGCATTCGTGTTCACCGAGATGGGAATAGGAATGTGCATGTGCGAGGTGTTTGGGGGAGCTCAGGGGAGCTCGGATCCCCGGCCTTGCATGCACAGCGCTGATGGGTGCAGTGATTCCAGGAATAAGTTGTTAGTAGGAATGGAAGCTCTGGAGCTCCAGCTTGTT
This sequence comes from Vulpes lagopus, assembly GCF_018345385.1. Lineage (NCBI taxonomy): Eukaryota > Metazoa > Chordata > Mammalia > Carnivora > Canidae > Vulpes > Vulpes lagopus. The sequence continues at coordinate 27,956,090 of NC_054834.1, forward strand.
CTCCCAAAGCTGCACTGTGTGCCAGTGAACCTGGCCTTGGAGAATCCGAGGCTCCCTTCCCTGGGCTCACCTGACATTGCCTGGAGATGGAGGAGCCCAGCACTGTTGAGGCCCTGTTTCTAGGATCTGTCTTTGACTCCCTAGAGGTGCTCGGCAGTGGCAGCCAGATGTGGAATGGGCAGAGCAGTTTGGGGGAGCTGTCATGTACCCCACCAAAGAAACAGCCCACTGGAAGCCTCCACCTTGGAACGGTGAGTTCCTGAGCCCCACACTGATTCCTAAGTGCTCTTGAGCTCTGTCCAGGCAGGTTTGTGCCCTCGCCCTTCCTTTTTTGTGTCGTTGAGCAACTCGGTGACACTGATAATAGGGCAGGTTTGTCAAGTAGAGGAGGAAAAGAAGAACGTTCCAGCAGAAAAAGAGTAGGTCTTCATCAACCCTTGGAGGTCCCTACCAGATTTATATTTTTGGCTTCAGCTCTTTCCAGAGATTCAGTATATTTCCATCTCCCTTTGGTAGAGAAGGTACTTTCTCCCTGGTAGTGAAGTCTTCCAGGCTACGGAGCATTCCCCGCACCGAAAGTAGCTCTTTCTTGTGATTTTTAGATTTTCATCAGTGGTACCCACAATAAATAAATAAAATTAAAAAGAAAAAGATGTAAGATTTTATTTATTCATGACAGACATAGAGAGAGGGGCAGAGACATGGGCAGAGGGAGAAGCAGGCTCCATGCAGGGAGCCTGACATGGGACTTGATCCTGGGTCTCCAGGAGCAGGCCCTGGGCTGAAGGCAGCGCTAAACTGCCACCGGGGCTGCCCTGTATTAGACCTTAATTATTCAGGGGTCTCTTCACTGGGTTTTTGCTGCTGATCTGGTCCCCTCCCTGCCCTCAGCTCTCCAGTTCAATGTAATCACCTTAATCTTCCCCAAACATCATTTTACCATGGCATTCATTCTCTTGGTCAGAAACTTTCGAAAGCGCTTCCAGTTACTTTTCAAAAATCTAACAGTAACAGTAGCTGAGTGCTTGCCCATGTGTCAAGTGTTTTGTGTGTGTAATTTCACCTAGGCCTTGCAACAACTCCATGAGAGCAGTACTGGTATTTTACCACTTTTGAGAAAATTATGGTGCAGGGAGATTAAAACTTGATCGAGGACACATCCGTAGATTTGTACTCAGGTCTGTCTGACTCCAAAACCCATGGGAAGGATTTTGGTTGAAAACTTAAGCTCCGGTTTCAATTCTCTGTTCTCCCATTTACCAGCGAATAAAGTGCCTATTTCATAACATTGCAGTAAGGATGAAATGAGATCATAACGTGAACCAGTTAGTGTAGTGACTGGCACATGGTAAGTCCTCCGTAAGTGTTGGTATTAATGATACTGATCATTGAATCACTACCCCCTACTGCTGCCAACACTCATCTTCTGCCTCTTGGTAGAAAAAGAGTTCCACAGATACTCCCTTGTTTCCAAGATTTGACCTTTGTTGATTCCCTAGCCTGGGATGCTCTTCTCTCTACCCATTTGAATCCTTCCCTGTGTGTAAGAACCAGCTCAGATCCTGCCTTCATAGAGTCTTGACAGTGTTCTTTTTTCCCTTTAAATACTTAACAGCTAAGCCACTAACTTGGTAACTCATAAATTTGGCCTGTTTCTAGTTCCTTACAGGTACTTCCTTCCCAAATTAAATTGTATGGTTTTTAAGGGTAAAAACTCATTTGGTAGTAGTAAGAATTTTCTTTTTTTTTTTTTTAAGATTTTATTTATTCATGAGAGACACAGAGAGAGAGAGAGAGAGAGGCAGAGACACAGGCAGAGGGAGAAGCAGGCTCCATGCAGGGAGCCCTTTGTGGGACTCGATCAGGCCCTGGGCTGAAGGTGGCGCTAAACCCCTGAGCCACCTGGGCTGCCTGGTAGTAGTAAGAATTAAGGATACATTTCCTGATTGGTTGGGCATTCATCAGATAGATTTGAAGGGCAGTGTGTTGTAGAGGTTAAGAATGTGGACCCCAGGGGCGCCCAGGTGGCCCAGTTGATGGAGTATATCAATATAGACTTTGTCTCAGGTCATGATCCCGGGGTCATGGGATGGAGCCTCGCAATGGGCTCCCTGCTCAGTGAGGAGTTGGCTTCTCCCTCTGCTCCTCCCCCAGCTCCTGCAGGCCCACTTGCCCCCCCAACTCAAATAAAATCTTTCAAAATAAATAAAATAGTATTGAAAAAAAAAAAAAGAATGTGGACTCCGGAGCGGAACAAGTTGAGATCAAACCTGACTCTGCCACTTGCTAGCTCTCTGAGAAGTCCTGTATCTTCTCTGGCCTCCGTTTCACCAATAAAATAAGGATAATAATAGTACCTATTATTCATATGGTTGTTAGGAGAATTAAATTAGTTAAAATCAGTAAAGTGCTTAGAGTAACCCTTGGAACATAATAAGGGCTATGTGAGTGTTATTAGTATTATTGTCTTTATCTTTTTTTTTTTTTTTTGAAGACTTATTTGAGACAGAGAGATCACACATGTGCCAGGGAGAGGCAGAGGGAGAGGGTGAAAGAGAATCAGACTCTGCTGAATGTGGGCCCAATGCAGGGTTTGATCCTGGGACCTGGAGATCATGACCTGAGCCAAAACCAAGATCAGACACTTAACCAACTTAGCCATCCAGGTACCCCAGTAGCATCATCTTTAGAAAGGTATCTGGGAAACCTAGAAAGAGTGAGGTTCGTGTGTAGTCCCTTTCATCAGAAAATTCAGATCTGGGATCCCTGGGTGGCGCAGCGGTTTGGCCCCTGCCTTTGGCCCGGGGTGCGATCCTGGAGACCCGGGATCGAATCCCACGTCAGGCTCCCAGTGCATGGAGCCTGCTTCTCCCTCTGCCTATGTCTCAGCCTCTCTCTCTCTCTCTCTCTCTCTCTCTCTGTGACTATCATAAATAAATAAATAAATTAACAAAAATTTTTAGAAAATTCAGATCTTCCTTCCATTTTTCCCACATAATGGTTTTCTTCCTGATTATGTTGGTGATCAGGGAATTAACGGTGTGGAGTGGTGACACACCAGATCTCTAGGGAGAGCTAACTCCTTGCTGTGCTTTGGGGGTTCTCTAGGGAATCAACCATTTAGCTCTGAACTCTTTCCCACTTCTCAGACGTGGACCCTCCAAAGGACACAATGGTGACAAACCTGACCCTGAACTTTGGGCCCCAGCACCCAGCGGCTCACGGAGTCCTGCGGCTAGTGATGGAGTTGAGCGGGGAGATGGTGCGGAAGTGTGACCCCCACATCGGCCTACTGCACCGAGGCACTGAGAAGCTCATTGAATACAAGACCTATCTGCAGGTGTGGGGGTGAACAGGGCCCTGCTCACGGGACCAGGGGATGCCGTGGCCTGGGACTTGGCCAGTATGCTGCCCCCAAAACTGGGGGTGGGGTGTTGGGGATGAGGGCAGTCTTGTTTGGGAGGATGGAGGGACATGGTAGGGGATGCTTGATTGAAATCCATCTAGATTTGGTTTATCCAACAGAAATGCTTGCAAGCCAGAGGTTCCCCCCACTCGACTCTTTTCCAGTTGACTCTTGGCTGGCCCCTTCACCCTCACTCTATTGCCTCAGTTTCCCTGTTCTTATATCAAACTAGTACGTCAAAGCCGGTGTCTCTGGGGACAGGGAAAGGAGAGAGGGACGTCAGCTCCCTAGGATTAATAGCCGATTCTTGTATCTTCCGGCTGTGGAAGTTTGTTTTCGAAACAGTCAGTGAGTCAGAGTGACCAGGGAGGGAGTTTGTGGCAGTGTGCTGTATTTCGGAGAACTCTGTGACCCAAGTGGTGAGGGTCAGCTCTGAAGGAACTGGAGCCAGGACAGGCATCTGAAACTTTCTCTTACTGTCACGAAGAAAGGTCTCGCTAACAGAGGGTGATGGGGGCTGGTAACCAGCTAACTAGAATGTGATGCCCCCAGAGAGTCTGGGCAGTGACAGTGTCTGGTCCTGCAGAGTATGGAGCTAAACCGTGCAGCATTAACCCACGTCACAGTGACACGAGAACAAATACTGGCTGTCCCAAAGAGGGGCATCCTAGCTCCGCCTCCTTCCTGGAAGCTGAAGCTGGTTCAGCAGACGGCTAGACTAGCTTTCTTGGCATTCTGGGGAAAGACCCGTTTCTCCCCAGCCGTCCGTCCCAGAAGCCAGTCTGGTCCTTCTCGGGGCTCTGTCCTCCTTAAACCCTTCACTCCCACCCAGTTACTCCTAAGATTGGTTACCTTTCTCCTTCAAGATCTCAGAGACACTTTAAGAAAGTTGTGGGCCAGAGGAGTGTTGGCAGTGGTGTGCTGGAGCGAGCTCATATTGGCTCGCGAGAACAGATTGTTAAGTTTTCAGGAATTTTGTGAGCCAGTTGTTAAACAGGGCCATTATTAAGAATTATGTTAGCTTACAGTTTAATAAATTATATAAAAAGCCAGAGTTCATCCCTTTCCTACTTGAGTGCTGTGTCCTAAGTTATTCTATTGTACATGCTTGGCAGAAATACTGTATAACGTGTGCTCCTCTGCCCAGGGCTGCGTTCAGTTACGTGGCTTAAAGCTGGCCCTGCAGGGTGTATTTTCACCACAGAAATTGGCACACACAACAAATCAGGGTTCCCTCCCACCCCTTCAGAGATCTGATTTTTACGCATTGTCCAGCATAGACTTCTGGATATCGGATGCTGCCTTGCTGTTAGCTCCTGAGACTAGAAGGGTTTGTGCAGCACTGACTTCTGATGCCCGCTGGGATCAGTGCTTTGGGCAGGCAGCCTGAGGGCTCCTGGCCCAGTAGGTGTGACCTCGGTTCTTCCCTCTTCCCAGGCCCTTCCATACTTTGACCGTCTAGACTATGTGTCCATGATGTGTAACGAACAGGCCTATTCGCTGGCTGTGGAGAAGTTGCTCAATATCCAGCCTCCGCCACGGGCACAATGGATCCGAGGTATGCTCCGTCACCCTCCTGTGGCCCTCCCTGGCCACTGCCCATCTTAGGAGCGTCGAACCCAAACCTAGTGTGCAGACCCCAGGCTCTGTGCGGAACTGCCCTGTCAGCATCGGTTGTTGGCTCCTATGTCCTTCTCTTCCTGTTGTCTTCACCTGTCTACAGTGCTATTTGGAGAAATCACACGGCTTTTGAACCACATTATGGCTGTGACTACACATGCCCTGGACATTGGAGCCATGACCCCTTTCTTCTGGATGTTTGAAGAGAGGGAGAAGGTAAGAGGAGGAGGGAAGGACAGGAGAGGCAAGGGAGTAGAGGAAGTGGAGAAGGTTCTTGAAGGAGACAGGAGATCAGCAGGAGAGAGAACATGAGAGGGAGAAGGTCCACTGAACTTGGGTTATATTCTTAAGGAAGCCTGTGTTCTGAGGGTTTGCTTGGGCCCAGGAAGGCAGGGGGCTGGGGAGTGGACCAGTACGTTGTCAGACTTGGGGGCGCAGGACTTTGTCACTAATTCCCAGTGTGCCCTGTCCAGATGTTTGAATTCTACGAGCGTGTGTCAGGGGCCCGCATGCATGCTGCTTATGTCCGGCCAGGAGGTGTGCACCAGGTGAGCAGGCTTCCCCGCCTTCTAGAGCCTCCAGCCCACGCCTGTACTCTCGGTGGCCACTGGAGGGCAGCGCTGGCCGATGAGATGCTCCCTGTCCGCCAGGGCAGCCCTGGGGCTGGGCAGGGAGGCTGAGCGTCGCTCACCTCACCATCAGGCTCCATTTGGCTTCTAGGACCTGCCCCTCGGGCTTATGGACGACATCTATGAGTTTTCTAAGAACTTCTCTCTCCGGGTTGATGAGCTGGAAGAGGTAAGATAAGAACCAGAGGGAAACCCCTCCTGTTCCCTCAAGATGGGCTTGTGGGGTTTTAGTTCCCAGTTGTAAAGGGCAATCGGGAGGTATCTGAAGCGGGGGATGAAGAGCGTTCACATTCCAGTTTCCTTGGTCGGTAGATGCTGACCAACAATAGGATTTGGAAGAATCGGACAGTTGACATTGGGGTTGTGACGGCCGAAGACGCGCTGAACTATGGATTTAGGTGCGAGGAATGTGACTTCTCCACTTGGCCATGGGGGTTCCAGCCTAACGTCTTGGCTTCAGGAAGGGGTGACACCGTCATATCCTGCGCCCAGGGCATGGGGGAGGGCATGGGGAGAGCAGGGAGGAGAGTGGCTCCTTTCTGGGTTTGTGGAAAGTAACCCTTGGTCCCCGTGATGCTCTCTAGTGGCGTGATGCTCCGGGGCTCGGGCATCCAGTGGGACCTGCGGAAGACTCAGCCCTATGACGTTTATGACCAGGTGGACTTCGATGTTCCTATTGGCTCTCGAGGGGACTGCTATGACAGGTAAGGCCCAGAACCTTTCAGCTCATTTTCCAGCTGCTTCCCCTGTCCGACTTCTCTTTTGCTTACTTTTTCATTCCCCCATTTTCCGGTATCTGTTGGAGCTCTTGTGTCTGTTAAGCTAGGTGGTTTTTCAAAGCCGTCTTATTTTACCTTCACTTATCCTCATATCTCAGATGGAACCAGTTTGGGCTGCATTTTTGTAGTTGAGGCGTAAAGGTTGGAGATCAGCCTGGGATTATCCTGTTAGTAGTGGTTGAGACTCAAATTCTCCAGACCCAATGCTCTTTCCACTGGATTCTAAGCTTCACATTCCATTCCTGTTTACTGACCCTAAATAAGACCCTGTTTTCTTTTTGAGTTGATTTGACCCTCACCCGTTGTGTAGTCCAGGAAGTATCCAAGAGGGTAATGGAGGAGGGAAGCGCTCCAAGACATGGCCTGAGATCAGGAGAGGCCTTGGGGCAGCAGCTGATACCAGAACCAGAGACTAGAGGGTTTCCATGGGTAGGTGGCCAAGCCAAGCAGAGGTGCTGCCCTGGGAGAAAAGACAGAGGGAGGAAGTTAGCCAGCACCTTTTGGGTCAGCCAGGGGCGTCCTTCCCGGGCTCCCGTCTCATGCTTTGACTGCTCTCCTCTTGCTCTGAGCCTATCTCCTCCACTTCAGGTACCTGTGTCGGGTGGAGGAGATGCGCCAGTCCCTTCGAATCATCGAGCAATGTCTGAACAAGATGCCTCCCGGGGAGATCAAGGTTGATGATGCCAAAGTGTCTCCGCCGAAGCGAGCAGAGATGAAGGTTGGCTCTGTGGAGAGGGCCAGGGCGGCTGGGGGGGGGGGGGGGCGGGGGGCAGCAGCCAGGAAGGAGTGTCCTTGGATTACATCCTGCTCCCCAGCTTTCGTTCTTTGAAAGACTTGACATTACATGAGTCTTAACCTCCCGCAGCCACGTCTTTCGCTGTGTCTCGCTCGCTCACAGTGTGGATTGTAATCTCCCCGGGGGACGGTTATTTCCTGTGCTGCGGGAGGCCCGGGAGACATCTGGCCCTGGCTTACTGCTGCTCCCTTTCTCCTCTGTCCAGACTTCCATGGAGTCATTGATCCACCACTTCAAGTTGTACACGGAGGGCTACCAGGTCCCTCCGGGGGCCACGTACACTGCCATCGAGGCTCCTAAGGTGAGGAGGGACGGGGAAGGCAAATGTCCCCATAGGGGGCTGTGGACAGATGCCCAGGCAGGGCTCAGTCCTCAGCGAGAGAGGACACGCAGGTGAATAGAGAGGCTCCGTTGGTAGAGAAGAGCGCTCTTCCTGTTCACGTGAGCCAACCTTCTTCCTCGGACAGGGAGAGTTTGGGGTGTACCTCGTGTCCGATGGCAGCAGCCGCCCTTACCGATGCAAGATCAAGGCTCCTGGTTTTGCCCACCTGGTAAGAGCCAACTCCAGTGATTCTCACTCCAGTCAATGAATCCATCACGAGTGACGTTGATTGAGATTTTGATGAACGTTCCTTCCTTCTCCCGCCCTGCTCATCTTGCCTGTCTCAATCTCTCCAGGCTGGTTTGGACAAGATGTCCAAGGGACACATGCTGGCGGACGTTGTTGCCATCATAGGTACAAGGCCTGTTGGGTGGTAGAGATGCTGTAGACGAGGGAGTCTGGAACTCTTAATGGGGGCAGAGACCGAACATTTCCTATGGAGCATAGACATAGACTATGGGCATGGACTTGAATCCTCAGTGTGCTGGGCACGGTAATGAGTGCTGGATTTTAACACTGCCCCCCCCTCCCCTTTAGGTACCCAAGATATCGTGTTTGGAGAAGTGGATCGGTGAGCTGGGGAACAGTGTTTGATTCTCCTGCTTCTCTGCTTCCTCCTCGGAGCCCGGCCGTCACTGGACAGCAACTGTTTGTGTGTGTGTGTGTGTGTGTGTGTGTGTACACATGTGGACATTCAGCCATCAGGCTTTCTGTGCATGCACTAGAAAAGGAGAAATTATAATAAATTAGCCATCTTCTGGCCCCTCTGCCCAAACTTCTGGTATGTCTTTTTCGGTATCTTACCGTCTTTCACTTTGTCAGAAAACTCAAGAATGTGATTTAACCCTCCGGTTCTCTGAGACTCAGTTATGCCAGTTTTTCCTGCGCTGCACATCTCCACCCCCTTCTCTGACTCTTGTCCTTTCCACTTCTCCATTCCCCATTTCCTCTTTTCCCCCTGCCCAGGCTTGACTGCCTACACAAATCGGTAAACCTCTGGAATCAAGACAGGGGTACAGTTCCATGTGGAAGGGAAAGGGCCGCATGGGGTGGGGTGTCAGGGACTCTGAAGGGAAGGTGGGCTCCAGATGTGTGTGAACGTGGAGTGGCCGTGAATTCAGATGGCCTTTCTCAAGCACAGGCGGACCCCGCCATCCCTTGGTGACTGGGGCTTGGCCACCGAAGAACTGCCCCTTCCCTTGGTGACTGGGGCTTGGCCACCAAAGAACTGAGGCTTGAGAACACAGACCTAGCTCCTTTGGTTGGCCCTTCCGGGAGCCGCCCGGGCTCTGGTGCAGGAAGGGGAAGGGGCCAAAGCTGGGGAAGGCGGGGCAGGAAGGGGGGAACTCTGTGGTCAGGGAGCCGCTCTGAGCACAGCTGCGCAGTGCTGCCGGAGCGACCGATTCCCCAGCTCCCCGCCCTCCAGCCCCCTGTCCAAGATGGTCCCGGCAGTGGTCTTGCTCCTGCTCCTTTTGGTTGAACAAGCAGGTGAGAGGGTTTGCTGAGGGCCCACGAGCTGGGTGCCACGATGGGAATCGAGGGTGCGTGTCTCAGGCTGAGCCAGGGGCAGACGGGGGAAGGCCGGTGGGCGCAGGGTTCGGATGGACCCCGAGACCTCGAAGCTAGTCCCGGGTGGTCCCCATCAGGGCACAAGAGTCCTGGTTCCCGTCTTTCTTGTCTCCTTACCTTTTCAGGATCGATAACAGGTAAGGCTTCAGTTTGGCAGGGGAGGGAATGGTCGTGTGACACGAAAAGCCCGTCTGGGGAGAAGCTCCTTTTCCCATGATCAGCATTTCCTGTGTGGTGCCTTTGGGCTGGTTCCCGGGGAGCTGGCCTCTAGCTGGTTCATAATATTTACAGAGGCCCCCTAGGAAGGCAGGAGCCTGTCCTCTGGCTTGGGATCACTCCCAGGCAAGGATGGTCGAAGTGGACGTGTTTTCTGCTGCTGTGAGTCATCGGGAGCACAGACCATCCTGCCACCAGCTGCTACGGGCAGGGGAGGTGGTGGCAGCACGCGATGCCCGCTTCTGGAGGCCTGAGCGCCAGCCCAGAAATGGAGGCAGACGTGGGAAGGTCTCAGCGGCCCTAAGGCTCCAGTAGCTCAATTTCTGAACTGTCCCTTGCTCTCTGGGCCGTGTGCGTGTGCGTGTGCGTGTGTTGAGAGTTGCAGCTGGGGGCCAGGGGCCAGGGACCAGCCGGTTAGTGGAGCTTCAGGGAAATGGGAAATTGAAAGAGATTGGCCGGGGAGCCCAGCAGCCCAGCTGTGGAGCAGAGGGAGGGATCGCTGGGTGCCAGCTGGGTGCCAGCCCGCTGCCTCCCAGATGAGGATGGAGCGGGGCCCGAGGCCTACGGGGAAGGAGGCCCGTTCCAGCAGACAGCCTGGGCTTGAGCCCGCCCCTGTCACCAGCCCTTGGGCCCTAAAGGAGTTACTTAGCTTTTCCGAGCCTGCATTTCATCCTTCGTAAAATGGCGATGACGACGACGTGTCCCCCAACCCCCACCACGGGTAGTTTTGAGATTTATGCAATATTGTGTGAAGAGCGTCATGGCATAGAAAGTACCACACCGACATTAGTCACGAGCCGGTGAGCCCTTCAGATAAGGGGCTCGGGGCAGATAGGGACTGGTGCTCAGATCCTATTTTATTTTCTGTTTTTTATAATTTTAAATCTGTTATTTATTTATTTATTTATTTATTTATTAAAAATGTAATTCGTGAGAGACATGAGAGAGAGGCAGAGACACAGGCAGAGGGAGAAGCAGGCTCCCTGTAAGGATCCTGATGCGGGACTCGATCCCAGGATCTGGGATCACGACCTGGGCCGAAGGCAGACGCTCAACCACTGAGCCACTCAGGCGTGCCCTATTTGATTTTTTAAATTGCACAAAACTTCCTCTCTCTGTGGCCCAGAGTGAGTGAGTAACAGGGCAGAGTGCCCCGAGACGGAATCGGCTGTGGTCATCGCCCCAAGCCTGGGCTCCTGGGCTGAGAGCTGTCGGGGGCTGTGGGGCCTGGGCAGCTGGCACCTGTTCTTCCCCTGTGCACCCACGAGCGTGGAGCAGGGGTGAGGAGGCCAAGGCTCCGAGAGGACCCGCAACCCAGCTATCGCCTTCCCTCCTCCCTCCCTTTGCAGGCTCACATCCTTCCTGTCCAGCCCTCAGCCACAGGTCACAGGACTTAGCAGAGACACTCCTGTGGTTTCTGCAGTGAAATTTGTCACTGCCTGTCCCTCACCCTACCCCGTGGGCTGAGGTTTTGGTCTTCGCCCAGTAGCTCAGATAAGTCCCTTGAGGGCTGGGAGGTGCGCAGCGATGCCTGAGGAACCTGGGGGTGTGAAAACCAGGGGGCTGGGGGCCGGGCAGTGCTCCCTGCCCAGCTCTTAGCACCAGTAAGTTCCATGGCGGGGCAGACCGCAGGTGAGTCCTAGGCCACCCTGCCCCCCGGGTGGAGCGAGGAGTGGGGAGCCCCCTAGGCCGGCCCGGGATGAGGGGTGAGCTAGGAGGGGGAGCCAAGAAAATCGGATCCAGAGAGGAAGATCGGGTGTGTCCTGGGGAGGCTCCCCCAGGCCCGTCCCACCGGCCGGAAGCCTATTCCCTCCGGCCCTCAGCAAAGCCCGTGATGCCCCTGACCGCACCCTGTGGGCACCTCTGTCCCCTCAGCCGCCCTGGGAGAGCCTCAGCTCTGCTACATCCTGGATGCCATCCTGTTTCTGTACGGTATCGTCCTCACCCTGCTCTACTGTCGACTCAAGGTAAGGACAGGGAGGTGGATGGGGGAAGAGGGGTGGCATGGCTTTGAGGACAGGAAATAACAGGGTCCCCATAAAGTTGGGAGGGGCTGGGTTGGGCCACTAACTTCACCTCCACCGATTACCTCCCCTTGCAGATCCAGGTGCGAAAGGCAGCTGTAACCAGCTACGAGGTATGGCCCTTCCAGACGCTAAGCTTCAGGGGTCCCCCCACTCCCCCCCCACCTAGCCAACACTGAGCAGGTGACAGGGGACAGTTGAGTGGCGAGGAGCGCGGGAGAGTTGTGTGTGGTGCAGGCATTGACCGCTGAGCCGCTAAGCTGGCCAGCCGGGCCTGCCCCCCCTCACCGGGAGGGGGAGTGCGAAGAGGTGCTAGGGCCCTGAAGGAGCACGGGTGCCTAATCCCCTGTCCCTTTTGCCTCCGCAGAAACCAGATGGCATTTACACAGTGAGTGAGCCTGCCTCCCCCCACCCCCGTCCTGGGATTTGTGCGATCTTGGGAAGACACAGGGTCTGTGGGTGAGGGTGGGCTCGAGCCCCTCACCATCCTCTGGCCTCCACTTCTAGGGCCTGAGTACCCGGAACCAGGAGACTTACGAGACCCTGAAGCATGAGAAACCCCCCCAGTAACCCTAGAAGACTTCCTGCGCCTCCGGGGTCTCCTCCTCCGCCACAGACGTGCCCAGATGCTAATCGTTAATGTGCCCAGATGCTAATCGTTAATGTTTATATTCTAATCTCGCCGCCTTTCCCCACCGTCCTCTTTCCCATCTCCACGTTCCCCGCCCCCCACCCCCAATAAAGCCCCACGGGCTGGACTCCACTCACTCGGTCACCGTATAGTCATTCGGTCTCTGTCAGGCGCTTGGCTGAATGCTGAAGATGCCCCTTGGGGTGACAGCCCCTGACCTTACGGCACCCACGGTCTGGTGGACGTCAGGGCTGCGTTGCTCGGTGGAGGGAGGAAGGCTGTTGCGGCTGGAGCGGGGATGAGACGCTGGACCGCGGGGCGGCGGCAGGAAGCTGGAGCAGGGCCCATGTCGGGGGTCTAGGCACACTCGGGAACGTGGGACCTAAAGACTGACGTCTGCACCCGGTGGCTTTGTGTCTGGCGACTGAACCAAGGCTGGGCACGGAGAAGGCTGGCTGTCCAACCCCAGGCAGGCACAGTCCAAGTGAGAGTGAGCCGCAGGGAGCAGCGGGGAAGCCTGACCTGCAGAGCCCTGACTCCGGAGGACTGAGGGCCGCTCCTGGTGGAAGGTTTGATGGGAGCAGTGAGTTCTCAGTGGGGTCCGGGCCAACAGGCACCTGAGAGGGCCAGGTAAGTGTTGGAGGAGGGTGAGGCAACGGGGAACAAGTGCCGTCTAGATGGGAGGTCAGCTCCCAGGCAGGTCGGCCTGTCCCGTTGGGCTCTCCCAGGAGGCAGGATTCCCTGTGGTACCTGCATCCCCTCAGACGCTGCTGGACCTGCACCGGACCCCGCAGCTCAGGCAGCCTGGGCCTCGCATCCCCGGCCACCCCCAGCCGCTACCCCGCCGCCCCAGTGCGGGCTCAGCCCCTGCAGGGCGATTTACACCTGCACCCTGGTCCCTGTCTCTGTTTGAGCTGCTCATGAACCCTGGGGGGAGGATTGGGCTCTGGGAAGTTGACTAATCAGTCCAAGGGCATCTTGCAAGTGACAAACAGAACAGACTGGAGCCACGCTGGGTGCCTGGGAGCAGTGACTTCAGATGAGCTGTGAGAAATGAGCCAGGTCGGCAGGTAACTGCTCCGAGTGTGAGGGGGGAGCAAACTTTTATTGGAAAGTGCAGCCTCTTCCTTGTGCTACATTTTGGTCCTGTGAGTCTCTGACATCAGCCCAGCCTGAGTTCCATTCCATTTTGGTTTATTTTATTTTATTTTATTTTAATTATTTTATTTATTTTATTTATTCATGAGAGACACAGAGAGAGGCAGAGACCAGGCAGAGGGAGAAGCAGACTCCATGCAGGGAGCCGGATGTGGGACTCCATCCCGGGTCTCCAGGATCACACCCTGAGCTGAAGGCAGATGCTCGACCATTGAGCACCCCCCAAGGACCCCTCCATTTTCACTTAATCCAGGAGAACTGTCAGGCCCCTGGCTGGCCATCACGTCTGCAGGTTCCAGATCTGGCTACCTGGCCAGCTCTGTGAATAGTACCCAGATGACAGGGGGAGAGGTTTGGAATGGGGGTTCCTCTCTAGGTGAGAGGTTTTATTTTTATTTATTTATTTATTTATTTATTTATTTATTTATTTATTTATTTATTTATTTTTAGGTGAGAGGTTTTAAATGGAAGAAGGGTTTGAGCACTTTTGGGGAAGAGGAGTGAATCCACTCTGTGTCTTTTCTTCTAGGAATTGGGGGGAGCATGGCATTCCCCTGGCTCAGAAGGGAAGTAAGGGTTTTGAGTGACAGCTCTGGTTCCTTTATGGGAAGCTTTCTCCTCTTCACAGAATGATTAAGAGGAAGTTCTGGAGCAGGGGTGCCTTCCTTCCTTGACCTTCAGGAGTCGAGGGACTCAGTTTGTGAATCTTTCCCACCTTGCGCCGTCCCTTACCTCTGTTGCAGGGCAGGTCCCAGGCTGTGGGAAGATGCGTGGGGCATGGAGAAGACTCACAGACACCACTCCCCCGTTGTCTCCACCATCCATCTTTTCAACCCTCCCTCCGTTCCTCACACCAAACCCCTCTCCTAGCAGGAGCAGGCCTCTCTGTCCTGCCCTCACCAATACCCCTACTTCTCCCAGTCCCCCAAAGCACCAGGCTCACACATGACTCCTTCAATTTTATTTAGAAAACAAGGGCTCTGAGCCTGGCCAGTGGGTGTTCCAGGGGCCACCTGGGGATGGACGACAACAGTCTGGACACCTCATTGGGTGGCAGGCTGTGTTTTGAGGTCTATGAAATTGCTCAAGAAGTTGAGCAGATCAGTGCCGGCCTTCTTGACCAGGGGTGTTAGCTGCTCCTGCGTCTTCTCAAAGTAAGCCCTGTAGATTCAAAGGATTAGAGGTCAGGGTGAGAGACCCTAGGCACTGGCAGGGGCCTCGGTGGTGCTGGGAGGTGAGACCCAGCTCCCCAAACTAGTGCCTGGTCCGTCCTGGCATGGCAACGCTCCTGGGAGAAGAGGCAAGCCCTCCACTGGGCAGAGGAACAGACCTTAGAGACAGAAATTCAAAGCCTACCTCCTGCTGGCCCTGTCTGTCCAAGAGGACTGGGATCTTTGGGGGTGGGGGTAAAGGCATTTTTCTCTCCAACTTAAACCCCCTTGAGCTCCATCTTCTGTGCAAACTCCCATCTTCTCTTCTTTTTTTAAAAAGATTTTATTTATTTTTTAAAAAAGATTTTATTTATTTATTCATAGAGACACACGGGGTGGGGGGGAGGGGAGAGAGGCAGAGGGAGAAGCAGGCCCCATGCAGGGAGCCCAACATGGGTGGGACTCGATCCTGGGTCTCCAGGGTCACACCCCGGGCTGCAGGTCGAGGTAAACCTCTGCGCCACCAGGGCTGCCCAAGATCTTATTTATTTATGAAAGACCACTGAGCCACCCAGGCGCCCCCCCGCCCCCCATAGCTCCCTAGTTCCCGAACCTCCCTTTCTTTTTCTTTCTTTCTTTTTTCTTTCTTTTTCTTTTTCTTTCTTTCTTTCTTTCTTTCTTTCTTTCTTTCTTTCTTTCTTTCTTTCTTTCTTTCTTTCTCCCTCCCTCCCTCCCTCCCTCTCTCTCTCTCGCTTTCTTTCTTTCTTTCTTTCTCTCTCTCTCTCTCTCTCTCTTTCTCTCTCTTGTTTTCTTTTTTAAAAGATTTTACTGGGGGTAGCCTGGGTGGCTCAGCGGTTTAGCGCCACCTTCAGCCCAGGGCACGATCCTGGAGACCAGGGATAGAGTCCCACGTCGGGGCTCCCTGCATCGAGCCTGCTTCTCCCTCTGCCTGTCTCTCTCTCTCTCTGTGTCTCTCATGAATAAATAGGTAAAATTTAAAAAAAAGAAAAAAAGATTTTCTTTTCAAGCAATCTCTACACCCAATGTGGGGCCCAAACTCACAACCCGGAGATCAAGTCGCACACTCCACTGACTGAGCCAGGCGGATGCGCCCCCTGAGCCCCTTTCACTGAGACTTACCTGGCCTGGGCCTGAAGCTCTGGGCCCTTAGCCTTCTCCATCAGGTCCTTGCCATAGTCGGTCACGGTCTGGAAGTACTGAGAAACCAAGCTCTGCAGATTCGGCTCCTCTGCCTGTCTCCGCACAAAAGCCCCTGCATATACACAGAAGCACACACAGACACGTACACACACACACACACACACACACACACACATCTTGTGGGCTGGGTCCCCAACAATGAGTCCTGGACCCCTGCCACGCCTCTGCCGGTAGCCAGCCTCAGCTTTCAGCCCTCTCCCTGAATAGGTACCCAGTTCCAGGTCTTTGGATGAACCTCCTGAGCTTTCGAGAGGGAACGATCTTTCAGATGGGTAGCAGGGACCCTTGGCACCTTCTCCCTCTCGGGACCCCTCTCCATATCACACCCACCTTCGAGGCTACAGATGACGAGGAGCAGCACAGTCACGGCGAGTAGCTTCATGGTGGTAACAGTGGGGATGGTGGCCTGGAAACAGCTGGGGGTGGGGGAGGACATTGAAGCCAAATGAGCTTCAGCCCCACCCCAGACACCCCTACCTAGGTGCCCACTGCAACCCTGGTTCCCTCCGTTCCCACGGGTTCCCTTTTTGGATCCTGGTCACACTGCTCTCTCTCTTACCCTACCTTGTAGCCTCTTCGTCCTTGCTGTCTGTGCCTGACCTGGCTGGGGAGCCAGGGACTATATAGACTTCTGCTTCCCCACCCCCCTGTCAGGTGATAAGGGCTGTGGAGGGGCCCCATGGGGCAAGGAACATGTTGGAATAAACAAGCTGGGGGAATGGGATAGGAGAGGACCAGCATGTGGGGGACTCATGGTGATGAGGTGGGAGTCAAGGGGTGTGGGCCTTCGTGGAGGCCAAGGGGGTATACCTCAGGCTTATTCAATAGTCATTCTTTTTGGGTGTGGGGCTATTAGCGTTTGGACTTTTTAAAAAAATATTTTATTTATTCACGAGAGACACAGAATGAGGCAGACAGATAGGCAGAAGAGAAGCCAGGCTCCCTGTGGAGAGCCCGATGCAGGACTTGATCCCAGGACCCTGGGATGATAACCTGAGCTGAAGGCAGACGCTTAACCACTGAGCCACCCAGGTGCCCCCAGTCTTTGGATTTAAATGCCACAGAAAGCAGGATTCCTAGTTTTCTCCCAGAAAGCCCTGGTAGCTTTTTCCCATTGTGGGTAGATTTCATCTCCTCAGCCCTACTTGCAACTTGGCAGAGAGGTATTGGGGAACAGAAGGAAGGGGAAAGGAATTGAAATTAAGAGATGAGGGTCAGGGGAAGGAGGATTAGGAGAATAAGGGTTAGGGCCAGAGGGCATGTGTCATGGAATCGGTCTCTTTTTCAGTTAATGTGTAATGAGCTGAGGAAGTATAAACAGGAGAGCCCAGAATGACCTCCTGAGTGCTGATGAGTCCACCCTTCCCCCAGTAAAACAAATTCAGAAAGTAGCCTCTGCCTTCCCTTCCAAGTGGCAGGCCCAGCCAGAGAGGAAGTCAATGAGTCTTCTACCAAGGATAAAGGTTGATGCCCCCTGGTCACTGGATGACCTGATCATTCTCAGGTGGTGGTCGGCCAGTATGAGTCAGCAGGGGCCACAGCATCCCTCCGGCAAGGGCCGGCCGCGGGGCCAGCCCTGATTGTGAGGGAGGACAAAGGTACACTCCCCAGGCCCAAGGCAGATGAAATCAGCTAAACATACATCAGAAGCATTTGTATCTTTTACCCTTTTGCCCTCAAAGTGTACATGGAACATTCTTGAGAGATGGAGATGGAAGTGTGAGGGCTAGTGAGGGAAGGGACCCGAGTCCCCCCAAAGTCTTATTCCACTTCATCTATTCCCCTGTGGAGTTCTTAGTCCTGAAGGGCACGCCGCGGACTGTCCCTGGCTCTGGAGTGGAGCCCATGTGGGGGCCAGAGTCCATAGTCCTAGATTGTATTTGCTAACTATGCCTGGACAATGAGGGAAGGATTTCGCGATGGGGGGCGGGGTGGGGGGCAGCTGTTTCAGGGAGTAGTCTCCTGCTAGAACTAAGGCTGCAGCCCCTGCTCCTCTACCCCAAACTTTCACCCCTTCCCATTCCACCAAGAGAAGTAGAAGGTGAACTTTGAGAGGTGTCGACCTCCAGGTCCTCGGAAGAGCTGTCCTTGGGGGTGGCACTCCTGTGCAGGTGCCCGGGGTGCTGCGGTGCACGGTGGCGGGCCGCCAGGAGGCCCTGGGGGCTGGAGGGGGGGCACCCGGGAGCCTTATGAACCAGGGTTCCACATGCTGTAGTCACAGTCACTCCCTCGGCCACCCATCACAAAACTGGAAGCCTCCAGGCTGCAGGGAGAAAGTAGCTTCGGTGCCCAAGCTCCAAAATGCTCCCTCTAGCGTCTCGCGCGCTCACAGCTTCATCCCGCCCTCGCCGAGGCCGGGCGACCTAAGGCCACCTTCCCGAGCGAGCCTGCGGAGCTACCAATCCAGTCCCGCCCGCCTCTGCAGGGCCTGGGTTGGAGCTCTCTGCACCCGAGTCAGCCCCCCCTTTGCTTCCTCCTCGCCCATTGGCCCCGGGGAGATGGAGGAGCCTTCTTTTCTCCCCCCCCCCCTTTTTTTTTTAACGATTGGGCGGGTCCAATCAAGGGAGGGTCGGGTCTTTGATGCCTTTTTTTGCCCGCTTCCAAGATGGCGCCCACGACCACGCTGAGAATGCAGCGTGAAGCTGCAGTTCTGCCATCACTCAAGATGGCTGCCCCCATCAAGATGACCGGGGTGTGCCGGGGGAAAAGGGGCAGCATGACAGTCTGAGACGGTAAGGGCTGTTGCTTCATTGCAAACCTCGCCTTGGGGCCTAGGAATGAGGAGCAGAAAGACTGGGAAGCTGGGTGAGGTCTGTGATGAGAGCTGGGATTAGAGAACGGAGGCGAGGACGGGGTGACAGGTGGGGGTGAAGAAGCAAAGATGGGACGGGAGCGAGTCTGGGGGTCCGTCTCCCCACGGGCATCCTCTCCCCACTCTTCCTGTTCCAGGTCTAGCATCGGACCATGTGGAAGTATCTGGGACTGGGGAGTCGGAGGATGCGGGGTGGGGCCCGAGGGGGGTAGAGGGAGCAATAGCGTCCTTTCTCAGGCTAACCCCGGCCCCTCCCGTGACCCTTGGACGGAGATGGGGAACACACTGGGCCTGGCACCGATGGGGGCTTTGCCCCGCCGGAGCCCCCGCCGCGAGGAGCCTCTGCCCAACCCTGGGAGCTTCGACGAGCTGCACCGGCTTTGCAAAGGTGAGAGCTTGGCATTTGGGGGTCTCACTTTGAAGGGGCAGAGGAGGGGAGGGTCTGGAATCTGGGGTGTCCAGTGATGGGAGCAGGAGAGGGCAGATCCCAGCGGGGGCATCCAGCCTCAGGGAGGATCAGGTGCCCCAGTGGAGCGGACCATTTCGTGGTAGGACTCAAAAGGAGGTCAGTTCCTCCAAAGTGCTTTCAATGGGATGGAAAGGGGAGACAAGTCTTGGGGCAGGGGTTCCTTGTCTGTGCTTACTCCCCCTTCCCCTCCCCGCACCCCCTTCAGATGTGTTCCCAGCACAGATGGAGGGAGTAAAGCTCGTGGTCAACAAGGTTCTGAGCAGCCATTTCCAGGTGCTCCCCCTTCTCTGGCCCTCCCTACCATTCCTCCCTGCCCATCCCTGGAGCCTCTCCTCCTTGCCTTTGCACTCAAGCCTTACCCAGGCTACTGCGGGACAAAGGAGGGAGGACGCGGGGCTCTCTCCACCTCCCTTGCCTGTGGGACTTGTTGCTTTGAGTCTTGGTGACCCTCTCTATGTTGGAATATTTGGGGTTCTTGCAAGGCCTTCTGGTTGGGGAGAAGAGGAAGGGTGGGATGGGGCCTGAAAGTGGCAGGAATGCTTTCCTCCATTGACTGCTCTTCCCTCAGGTGGCTCACACCGTGCACATGAGTGCCCTGGGCCTGCCAGGCTACCACCTCCATGCGGCCTATGCAGGGGACTGGCAACTCAGCCCCACCGAGGTGAGGACTTCTTGCACCTGGGCGGTCTCTCTAGAAGCCACCACCCCACCCCACCCCCGGCCCTGGGGCTTGGGTCTAGAGGTGGAGGAAATCTGTGTGTTGGGGGGAGGGATGTGCAGGGCCCCTGCTTCTCTGGGTTTTCTCTCCGTGGGAGGAGAGAGTGGGGGCAACAGCTGTGGCAAGAGCCCGGGCTTGTCTCCGTGGCTCCACTAGAGGGCGCCGGGTACTGTTAAAGAAATCCTGGCTGGCTGGCTGCACGCTGCGGGGTGCCCCCCAGCTCCCTCTTACTGTGCCCACTCCCCAACAGGTGTTCCCCACCGTGGTCGGGGATATGGACAGCAGCGGCAGCCTCAACGCCCAGGTCCTGCTCCTCTTGGCAGAGCGGCTCCGAGCCAAGGCTGTCTTCCAGGTGACCTGGGCTTCCTGTCTCCACCCCCAGAGCCAGGCTGCTGCTCTGGGCCGGGGCTCCAGGGAGGAGCAGGGCAGTAGTGACGGTGGGGGGGCGGGGAGGCAGGCTTTCCTCCTTGCTCTCCCTCCCCAGACGCAGCAGGCCAAGTTCCTGACGTGGCAGTTCGATGGCGAGTACCGGGGAGATGACTACACAGCCACCCTGACCCTGGGGAATCCTGACCTCATTGGGGAGTCGGGTGAGGAACTGGGACAGGGATGCTTTTTCCTCGTGGCTGCCCACCTGCTAGTGTCGGCTGTGGTTCCTCATGGTCTGGAAGGTTTGGGGGTGAGAAGCATCCTGGGCAGGCTGGGGGGTGGGGAGCGGGCCTGGCTGCCCTCCCTACGACTGACGCTGTGTCTCCCCCGCTGCCCCACAGTGATCATGGTCGCTCACTTCCTGCAGAGCCTCACCCATCGGCTGGTGCTGGGAGGAGAGCTGGTTTATCACCGGCGGCCAGGCGAAGAGGGGGCCATCCTGACACTGGCTGGGAAGTACTCGGGTATGGGCTGAAGAGGGGGCCTGAGCAGAGGGGACCCTGAACTCGGGGCGGCTCCTGGCCTGGGTCCTGCCACAGTAACTCTCCTTGCCTCCTGTGCTTTGGTTTTTGCAGCTGTCCACTGGGTGGCCACGTTGAACGTGGGTTCAGGTGGGGCCCACGCGAGTTATTACCACAGGGCCAACGAACAGGTGAGCCTGCAGATCTGCCTCCCGTCCCCCAGCGGGTCAGTCATGAACTCTGGCCCCCACGGGCCTCTGCGGGCCCTGCTGCCCTGCGGTGCCTCCCACCCACACGGCTTGGCTGTCTCTGGCAGGCCTTCATTCTGTTGAGCCCGGGCGGCCTCCGCAGTGCCCACTGACACAGGCCCTTCCCTCATCCTTGCCGTGGTTCTCAGGTGCAGGTTGGAGTGGAGTTTGAGGCAAACACAAGGCTGCAAGACACAACCTTCTCCTTTGGTTACCACCTGACTCTGCCCCAGGCCAACATGGTGTTTCGAGGTGAGGGTTATTAAGATGGCATTTGGAAGTGCTGAGGACCTGGGGGGCGGGGGGGCAGAGGGAGGGAAGCTTACTTCTGACCTTACTTCTGATCCCTCTGTCCACGCCTGTGAAATAACCTAGTCTGTATCCTGTTCCCCAACAGGCCTGGTGGACAGTAACTGGTGTGTGGGTGCTGTGCTGGAGAAGAAGATGCCCCCCTTGCCCGTCACCCTAGCCCTCGGAGCCTTCCTCAATCACTGGCGCAACAGATTCCACTGTGGCTTCAGCATCACTGTGGGCTGAGGTGGCCCCAGAGCCAGTCCCCACAGACGCTGGAACCTCTGAGTCAGGTGCCCTAGGGCCAGAGACTAGGCCCCTCTCCAGAGCCCACCTTGCTGGGTGACCCCTCGGTCCCAGGAGCAGAGTGGGGGACAGGACCATGCCCTCCTCAGAACTGGAGCTGCCACGGGGGCAGCTGCTGAGGCCGTGGTGTGAGGCTCCCACCTCTGCCACCGGCCCCAGGGTCCTCTTCCTGTGCTCTTGTGTCTCTGGACGAAGGGAAGAAGGATTAAGGGGTATGTCTGGCGACTTTCCCCCCCTCTTTTCCCCCTTCTTCATTTCCCTGTGGATTAAAGCTCCTAGCTTCTTCCTCTTCAGAGCAGACCAGTCTGCATGGGATTAGCTCCCTATCTTGTTTTCCATCCCAGAGTCTCCCAGGGCTGGGAAAGAAGGGCTGAAAGGCTAAACCTTGGACCTCAGAAAGTGCCCCCCGCACTCCGGCCCCAGTTCCCAGAAGGAGCTTCTTTACCTCTTGGCCTGAGGCTTCCTCCTTCCCATCTTCTGTGCATCCAGAGAACAGCTGTGTCCCTATGGTCATCCCCCACCACCCCAAGACTGCATGAAGAGGCGGTTAATCACTTTAGTCTTTCATTACGACCACTGGGCTCCCTTTCTACCGATCCTGACCTCCAGCCCAGCATTTGCCCCTTTTCAGTCCAGCGTGTCCGGGTGGGCCGGGGAGGAGGCGGGCTGGGGCGTCAGCTGCAGATCTCCTGGAGCAGCGGCATCATGGCAGACAGTCCCTGGATGTGCTGGATTTGGTGCCCGTACGCATTGTTAATGCTCCGGAGCTCAGCCAACAGGCCCAGCAGCTTTGCATACAGAAACCTTTGGAGGAAGTAGTGGGGTCACCAGGGAAAGAGGGAAAGGAGGCAGCCGAGAGTGTTGTCTTGAGGTCCTGCTCCCCTGAACTTCCCTCAGGGAGGCTGGGTCTGAACACTAGAGAAAGTCTTGCTCCGGTATGACAAGTTTATCAAAAATTCCAAAGGCCCCCAAAGGGCCCTCTGACACTGTCTTCTCTCACCATGCTGTTTTTCTTGACTCCAGAGGTCTGAGGGCCAGGTGTGAAGAAGGCCCCAGACTTGGTCAGAACTTCAACTGTGTGGAATCTGTGGATCTGGCCTTCTAGAGCAGGTTCTAGAAGGCGGGCATGTTGTGTGGTATAAAGCATCCCTCTTCTGGCCAAACTGGCTCATTGAGGAACAAATGAGAACAGGTGGAGTGTACCTCAGAGCCTGGGTAGATCACGGACTGTTGAGCCAGGGCCTGGCTTTGGCCGTGAACCTGAACTTCAAGGGGAATGAAAGATGAAAGGATTGGGCCATTGGAGAGGAAGGGAAGGGCCAAGGAGAGAGAGCAAACAAGAATCTTGGAAGGCTGCATAGCCCGGAGAGCAGGACTGGTAAGGCGATGGGTGTCATCAATCTCAGGAATGCTATCATACAGAGCCTGCGAGCTACTACTTTGCATCTACTGAATAAAAAAAAAGTCTGGAAAAAATCCGATGAAACAGCAGTAGGAGCGGTTTGGATGCCAGAACCATATGAGGTGCAAAGGGAAGGACTAGAGCCCCCCAGGGACCCGGTTTCCCAGAGGCAAGGCCAGTAGAGTGTTGCTCCTGAGCTCAGTGCTCCCCTCGCTGTGCTGCCCCTGCAGCTTCCTAGCACCCCCCCCTTCGCCCCCCCCCGCCCCCCCACCCCGTACCACCCTCCCCTTCCCCCGTACCGATCCCGAGGCCTGGGCTGCTGGCCTCTGATGTAGCTCTGCAGGGTCAGGGCCATCACCTCTTGCAGATGGTCGATCTCCTCCCTCCGGGTAACCCCAGGCCTGTCTGGAAGGCACGGGGCGGGGAAGGACGGGCTTGGGTTTGCTGACGAAGGCCCGGGCTGGAGGGAGTTGGGGGGCCTGGAGGAGCTGAAGCTTCTGGGCTTTGGGGGATGCTCACCGGGAGAGAAGAGGGCCATGGCGGCCAGGAGCACGTACTCGGGCTCCTGGAGCTGGAGTCGCTTCAGGGTCCCGTGGAAGCGAAAGAGCAACTCTAAAAACTCTTCCTGGAAGCCCGCTGGGGAAAAGGCTAGTCTTAGGCTCCTTCTGGCCGGGCCACAGGGCAGGGGGCAGGGTGTAGGGGCAGGGGCAGGGGCAGGGCAGGCCACAGCCCTGGGTGCAAGCACCGCCTCACCGTGGACGCCGTCCTCCATCGTGTAGCGCAGCGGCCCGCAGAGGAAGTGTCGTGTTTGGAGGCAGAAAGTGGTGTTGAGAGCAATGTGACAGATTTCCACAGCTGCGCCCTTGAGGAGGGATATCTGGTCCTCCATGGGCAGGGACCTTGGGGAGCACAGGAGCGCGTTAGACTCTACCCGGGCGGGTAGCTCCAAGCTCCCACTGAGCCCACTTAAGAGCAAAGGAGGGGATCCAGGACCTGGGGCTTCGGCGAGGCTGCAGGATGGGCTAGTGCGTCCGTGACTGTGTGTGTGTGTGTGTGTGAGAGAGAGAGAGAGAGAGATTGTTATTTTTTTAAAGATTTTATTTATTCATGAGAGAGAGAGAGATAGAGGCAGAGGGAGAAGCAGGTTCCCTGCGGGGACCCCGATGTGGGACTCGATCCCGATCCCGGGACTCCAGGGTCACGGCCTGGGCCAAGGGGAGGTACAAACTGCTGAGGCACCTGGGGATCCCGAGAGATTATAATTTATCAGAGTGCTTTCCTCCCAAAAGGTAAGGGGAGCTCACGTACCGGAAGAGAGGCAGGTCCTTGGTGAACTTGATGACTTGCTGTACCATGAAAGTGTTGATGTCTGCGAAGTGCACGAGCAGAGGCATCACAGGGACTGGGATGGGCAAGCGCTGGTAGTGGGTGAACAGATGAGCTGGAGGCTGCAGACATCAGAGCCTAAATGAGTGGCTCGGGTCCCAGGGATCTCTCCAGCCCTGTCTTGGAAGGGCCTAGGAGCCTGTCTACACTGGGGTCCTGGAGAAGTCTTGCCCTCAGGCCAGCCCCCTAGGGCACCCTTGGGGTCACATTTCAGCCCAAAGCCTCTATCAGTTCTCACCCTGAACTGCACAAACTGGTCAAACATGGTGCCCACGTGGCGGGTGTGAGCCCCCAGGAGTGTCTGGACTAGCTCTTTCTGCTCCTTGCTCAGCTGCAGAGGTGCTTGCTGGGCCCGCCGCTGGGCCTGCTTTGCTCGCCGCAGCGCCAGGGCTTCAGCCGACAGGATCACTGCCCGGGAAAGAGGACAAAGCCACTGAGGCCGGGGGAGAGCACCTCTCTCTGCCAGCCCCGTGCCCCGGACCCATCGGATCCCCCGCACAGTGAAGGACATGGGAAGGGAGGAGCAGTCCTGAGGCCTCCTTGGGCTTGGCTGAAGTCCTGGAGGCTCAGGTGGTAGGGGTTCCTGCACACTCTCCCCAGCCCACGAGGCACCGTCGGGGGTAAGGGAGAGGAGAGGAGGGTGGAGAATGGAGTGGTCACGGTGGAGGGAGATGTTAGCTTCTGGGCAAACACTGAAGAAGGAGGGCACTTGGTTCCTAAAATATCAGCCCTATAATTTCAAGGGTTCTGGAGTTACACCTGGCTGGACGGAACAATGCTATGGGTACACAGGGCAGGTGTTCTTATCCATATTCTTCAGATACGTGAGTGGGCTGGCTCTCCAGTGACTGGTCCAAGGTCACAGAATACTAGAGCGATGCAGATAGAAATCCAGCGAAGATTTTTTGGCTCCTATGGTTTCCTATCTGCTGCTCCATATTGGAAACTGGTGTGATACCACGGGAAAAGCTAGGGCTTGGGCGTCGGAAGGGTCTGAACACGGAGGCTGCAACTTTGCAGCTGAGGGAACTCAGGCACATTCCGTGAGCTCCAGTGACATCATCTGTTGGGAGCATAGCCTCATCATGTGGCATAGAGAAATGGCATTAAATGATTCACCCAACAGCTACCAAGTACCTACTAAGTGACGGGCACTACATGTGTGAGAGAGAAAAATCAGGCCATGTGAATATCTTAGGGGAAGAGCATTCTGGGTAGAGGGAATGGCAAGCACAAGTGCACAAGTCCTGAGGAGTGTGTGCTGGGTGTGCTTGGGGTGGGGGCGGGGCACTGAAGTTAGGGTGGCCGTGATGGATTGAACCAGGAGGGAAGAGTAGGAGATAAAGTCTGGGAGGCTCTGTGGGGGAAGCTAGGCCATGAGATCTTGGACTGTAAGAGAGATGAGGGGTCACGGGGGTTTTGAGCAGAAGAGGAACATCATCTGACTTGTTTCCAAAAGCTCACTCTTCTGGTGCGGAGAATATGCTTTGGGAATAGAGGACAGAGCAGAGAGACCTGCTGGGTGGATTCTTGCGTTGGGAGGGGGCCAACTCACTTTCCTTCCTCATGCCAGCATCTAGGCACTTCTGCAACCTGCAGGCCGGGCAGTGGCGCCTCTGAGCCTTGTTGACCTTACAGCTTCCAGCAAAGGGGCAGGTGAGCCCGGTGCTTTTGCTGACCGTTCGTCTGTGAGAGACGGAGACACTCAGGAGGGTGGTCGTGGATGCCAGTGAACAGGTGGCTGCGTGAGGGGCTGAGATGACATGGTCTGTCTGGTGATGTGGGCCAATCTGAGCTGTGGCCAAGGGTCCCTAAGGGTGGGCAGGGTACAACACCTCTCAAGCATTTCCACAGGGACACAGGATCACTTAGGAGAGCCTCGTTGGCACAGCACTGGCTCGGTGCTCTGCAGGTGGGGAGTACATAATAAGTACTCTGGACCAAGGGGTTGTGTCCACAGGACCAACACTCGGCCTTCCCTCTATTATTGTCACCTGTGTATGCAGTGTTGTTGTTGGCAAGATGTAGCATGCTAGCCACGGGGCAGTCAGGCCCTGAGAGGCAGGACTGGCTGGACAAGCCCGGGCATGTGCCAGGGCTGACAGGCTGCCCCGTGGGCAGTTAGGGAGGTCGTTTCTCCTGGGGAGGAAGCTCTTACCTGAAGAAGCCCTTGCAGCCCTCACAAGTCAGGGCATGGAAATGATAGCCCGTGGCTCGGTCCCCACATACCATACAGTTCCTGGGCTCATCGTCCCCACTGGCCATGG
The DNA here is from genome assembly GCF_018345385.1 of Vulpes lagopus. Taxonomy (NCBI): domain Eukaryota; kingdom Metazoa; phylum Chordata; class Mammalia; order Carnivora; family Canidae; genus Vulpes; species Vulpes lagopus. The sequence continues at coordinate 27,982,461 of NC_054834.1, forward strand.
CCTCAGATGCTGTGATGCTGTCACAGGCCCCTGAGTGTGGGAGGGGTTAGCAGTCAGCTGGAGGCCACTCTTGACGCTCTTCTGCTCCTTCTGACCGGCGATGGGACCTCTTCCCAAACCTTCCGTGGGCCTCACCCTCTGTCTTACCTGTGCTTTATTGCCTCTCATCTCTGGCCCCCAGAAGATTTCCTACCTGCTACTCTTAGGCCTGTCACCCGCAGACTCTGACTCTGCACCTGCTTTCCCCTGGGTTTCAGGAACTGCCAGTGTTCGGAGTTAGGGATTATGACCCTTCATACCTGGAAAACAGGGAATTTCTGTTGCGTGTGGCGTCCAGTGGTTCTCGGCAACTGCCTAGATAAGGCACAGACTCTGGACCCGGGGCAAAGGCCCAGGTGGGAGGTTTTCCCAGCATGCCCATGGTGCAGGCTGCTGGCACACAGGGAGGGACCCTGCTGGGTAGGGACGGGGCCTCATGACTCACTAAAAGCTGCTGCTTATCAGACCCACTGAGCCCTTCCTTACTACTGAGCTTCGGGCTAGATCGGCAAGCCTCCTTCGAACATGGATCTTGGACAAGCAGGGAAAGGAGAGGGAGAGAGCAAGCTTTTTCCTGTGCAGTAGGACAACAGTAAAACAACAGGCATGCCAATTGCACAAGGCTCCTACAAGGAAGGTTCTTAAGAAGAGACTGAGGTCTAATGAAGAGCTTCTGCGAAGAGCTAGTGAGGTCTATACTTCCTAACTGGGGAGAGCTGAGAATTAAATCAGAGTAGCCTCTTATCAATTAGAGGTAGTAGTTAGGATTGATTTGAGGACTCTTGCGCCCAGCTGGCTTTGTGGGCACCTGGCCTATGCAGTCACACAAGAGCCGGGGCTCAAGAGGGTCCTGGGTTTGGTTTCATGCTCGGCCATGGCTGTCTCGAAATTCTTTTTTTTTTTTTTTTTTTTTTAAGATTTTATTTATTTATTCATGAGAAACACACACAGAGAAGGCAGCAGCAGAGGGAGAAGTAGGCTCCATGCTGGGAGCCTGATGTGGAACTTGATCCCTGGACTCCGGGATCACGCCCTGGGCTGAAGGCAGGCGCTCAACCGCTGAGCCACCCAGTTGTTCCTGTCTTGAAATTCTTAATGATTTTTGAGTAAGGGAATGCGAATCTGCATTTCTGTTTTTCAACAAGCCCTGCAGATGATGTTCTCGGTCCTGTCTAGAGCCAAGATGAAGGGCTTCTAATTAATACGTTTAAGAATCACAAGTAGGAGTCTTCACCAGGGTTGTCTCATGTTCCATCAACACTGAAGAATATTTTGCAGGTGTGAAAACTGTGTGTGTGTGTGTGTGTGTGTTCTCTCAATATCTATGAACTGAAAAAGCATTTCAAAAGTTATTTGGATGTTTTGGGGATGGACAACATTTTGGTTACATCTATGTTAGGTAAATCTGATACTACACACATGCTAGAATGGAGTCCAAAGCTGTCTTCTTTTTTTTTTTTTTCCAAAGCTGTCTTCTAATTTGAAGGTCCTCACTGCAGATCTCCCCTGGTGTTTGCTATTTCTTTTTTTTAAAGATTTTATTTATTTATTCATGAGAGACAGAGAGACAGAGAGAGGCAGAGACATAAGCAGGCTCCATGCAAGGAGCCCGATGTGGGACTCGATCCTGAGACTCCAGGATCACACCCCCGGCTGAAGGCAGACGCTTAACCGCTGAGCCAACTGGGCGTCCCAGGTGTTTGCTATTTCTGCACTGGTATAGCCTTCTCCCACTAGAAATATGCATATTTATTTATTTAGTCATGTCTTTTTCTTCCATTAAAAGTTCAATCATAATTAACGTTGCTCTAAATATGAGTTTAAAACCCATGTGTAGGGGCACCTGGGTGGCTCCATCAGTTAAACATCTGCCTTCAGCTCAGGTCATGATCTTGGGGTCCTGGGATCAGCCCCACATTGGGCTCCCTACGCAACGGGGAGTCTGTGTCTCCCTCTCCCTCTGCTGCTCCCGCTTGCTCACTCTGTCTCTGTCTCAAATGAATAAAAAAACTATCGTAAATAAATAAACACGAACCCACAATCAGGTTGGAGTCATAAAAACCCAGAGAGAGAGAGATACAGAGCCTTATTTAGTCCCCCAGAATGAATTGTATTAACTATTATATTTTGAAATAAGTGGAGTTCCAGAGAGCCCAGGTGCTTAGATCTGGTTCTTGGGGGATGCTGAGCACATCTCTGGGTGCACATCTTTTGGCATATTCTTCTGAGTGTGACTGTGAGAATTCATACTAATTCATCTAACCAACATATATTGACTAAGAACCTACTATGTGGTAGACATTAGGAATGAAAAGCTGACTAAGATGCTCTTCTGGCCTTATGGACCTTAAACGTGCTAGTGAGGGGACGCCTGGGTGGCTCAGCAGTTGAGTGTCTGCCTTTGGCCCAGGGCGTGATCCCGGGGTCCTGGGATCGAGTCCCACGTTGGGCTCCCTATAGGGAGCCTGCTTCTCCCTCTGCCTGTGTCTCTGCCTCAATCTCTCTCTCTCTCTCTCATGAATAAAGAAATAAAATCTTTAAAAAAGTGCTAGTGAGAAAGGCAGACGTTTGCACAGATAGAAATCTAATCAGATCAATGATGGTGCTGTGCATGGAGCATATGGGACCACAGAGCAGGGGCACCTAATCCACTTTGGCAAAAAGGTGTTGAGGAGGAGGCAGGAAAGGCTTCCTGGAGGAATGACAGCTGAGTTGATTTTGAAAGGGTAATGAGGAGTTAGGTGAAAACAAAATGCAGTTTAAGCAGAAGGTGCAACGCGAGAAAGTTCCAGAAGCCAGATCCAAAAGGTGCCTGTGGTTGAACCCCAAACAAACCTCTCGTGCTGGAGCCCAACACTCCAGATTGGGAGTGGGAGGGAAGAAATCTGGAGTGGTGGGCTAGGAGGCAGAGATGGAAGCAGGGCCAGTTCACAGGGGACCTCCTGTCTCCCAGACGAAGCAGGTTGGATCCATCAGAAAGCTTTTGAAATGACACGGGCAGACCTATTCTGGTTAGATCTATCTCACTCTAGATATCTTACTTTGCTGGCTGTTTGGAAGATGGATCTGATGGTGCAGGGTCTGAGGCAAAGGGACCAGTAGGAAAGCTATGGCCGCGATGTAGTTGGGAGAAGATTACGTCTGAGGTAGCACAGTGGGAAGCTGTAGAGGAAGAGGGGGTTTTGAGAAATACACGGGAGGTGCAATCACTGGAACTTGGTGACTACTAGAGGAAGAGGAAGAGGAGTCAAACAGGACTCCAGATTTCTAGCTTGAGTGATTAAGTGATGAAGTACCATCCCCTGGGAGAGAGATGACAGGAGGAGGACCGCGTTCTGCATACACCCACCCACCAGTTTATTAGCTGACTTCACTTGGATGTCACATAGGCATCTCAAATTCAGTAGGTCTTTAAAAAAAATATTTTATTTATTTATTCATGAGAGACACACAGAGAGAGGCAGAGATACAGGCAGAGGGAGAAGCAGGCTCCCTATGGGGAGCCCGATGCAGGACTGGATCCCAGGACCCCGGGGTCACGCTCTGAGCTAACGGCAGATCCTCCACTGCCTAGCCACCCAGGTGTCCCTCAGTAGGTCTTAAAATGCCGCTTTACGATACCTAAGGCACAACCAGTGAAATAAAAAATAAACAAGTAGGACTGCATCAAACTAAAAAGCTGGACAGCAAAGGAAACCGTCAACAAAATGAAAAGGCAACCTAGAGAATGGGGGAAATGTTTGCAAAGGACACATCCAGTAAGGGGTTAATATCCAAAATATTTAAGATGGGATCCCTGGTGGCTCAGCGGTTTAGTGCCTGCCTTTGGCCTAGGGCATGATCCTGGAGTCCCAGGATCGAGTCCTACGTCGGGCCCCCTGCATGGAGCCTGCTTCTCCCTCCTCCTGTGTCTCTGCCTCTCTCTCTCTCTATGTCTATCATGAATAAATAAATTAATTAATTTAAAAAAATATTTAAGAAACTCAATAGCAAAAGCTGGAACCAAAACCAAATAATCCCCCCCACCAAATAACCCAATTAAAAATGAACAAAGGACCTCAATAGACATTTTTCCAAAGAAGATGTTTAAATGGCCAACAGGTACACGAGAAGGTGCCAGCATCCCTCATCATCAGGGCAATGCAAATCAAGACCGCAGTGAGATACCATCCCACACCAGAAAAACAAGAGCTAACAAGTGGTGGTGAGAACGTGAAGAAAGGAAACCCTTGTGTGTGGGAATGTAAATTCACAGCCACCATGGAAAACAGTATGGGAGTGCCTCAAAAAATTAAAAATAGAACTACCGTATAATCCAGCAATTCCATTTCTGGGTGTATATCCAAAGGAAACAAAGTCTCTGTCCTGAACCGATATGTGAACCCCTGCATTCATTGTAGCATTATTTACAATAGCTTAGATGGATAGGGGCACCTGGGAGGCCCAGGCTGTGACCCCGGGATCCCCGGGTCGAGTCCCGCATGGGACTCCCTGCAGGGAGCCTGCTTCTCCCTCTGCCTGTGTCTCTGCCTGTGTCTGTCTCATGAATAAGTAAATAAAATCTTTTTTTTTTTTAAATATGGGTAAAGATGGGTACACACACATTGGAATACTATTCAGCCATAAAAAGAAGGAAATCCTGCTATTTGTGACGTGGACGCACCCTGAGGGCATCATCCTAAGCGAAGTAAGTCAGAGAAAGACAAACGCTGTGTGATCTCACTTAGATGTAGAACCTCAGACAAACTCTTAGAAACAGAGATCAGATTTTTGGTTGCCAGAGGTGGAGGGTGGAAGAGGTCAAAAGGAGGGACACCTGGGTGGTTCAGTGGGGTAAGCCTCTGCCTTCAGCTCAGGTCATGATCCCAGGGTCCTGGAATCAAGTCCCGCCTCTGCCTCCCTGCTCAGCAGGGAGCCTGCTTCTCCCTCTGCCTCTGCTTGCCTCTCTCCCTGCTTGTATGCTCTCTGTTTCTCTCTGTCAAATAAATAAATAAAGTCTTTAAAAAATAATTCTGATGCTGGCTCTTGCTAGCTGAATTACTTTTGTTGCTCCTTCCCTAAATATTTGACCTCCCTGAGATCCAGCTCAGGGAGTCTGATAGGATCAGGCTGGGCAACTCCCAGACAAGGGAGGGGAGGCAGTCCTCCTCCTCCTGGCTCTCCCTGACGTGCTTAGGGAGGAGCTCAGGTTGGTGCAGAGATGCTCTGGCCCAGGGCTGCCCCTTCTCTCGGGGCCCAGGGATTGCCCTGAGCCTTGTTCTTGTAGTTGGCTTTGGGACACGCCTGTCGGAGCCTGCTCTTCTAGGTACATGAGTGCTCCCAGCCTTGGGGCACCTGGCTGCCTCCGTCAAAAGAGCACTGGACTCTTAATCTCTGGGTCATGAGTTTGAGCCCCATCTGGGGTGTAGAGGTTACTTAAATAAAACTTAAAAAGGTGGAAGGAGGGACGCCTGGGTGGCTCAGTTAGTTAAGCACCTGCCTTTGGCTCAGGTGGTGATCCTGGAATCCAGGGATCGAGCCCCACATTGGGCTCCCTGCTCAGCTGGGAGTCTGCTTCTCCCTCTGTTCTCTTATTCTCTCTCAAATGCATAAGTAAAATCTTTAAAAAAATTAAAAAGAAGTGCTCCCAGTCTTAGAGTCTCCCCCACAGAGCAAGAGTGAGGCTGGGAGCTGCTGGGGTCTGCCCGTGACCTCCATGGGGAGCAGGCTCTGAGGTTAACCCGTGTCATTACCTTCCTCCCGCATGCCTGTCCCAGGGTCTGAAAATCATCTGTGTTGGTTACGGCCTAGTGGGTTAAACTCTCTAAACTTCACTTTTCTTATCTGGAAAAGGGGGTTAATAACACCTCCTTATCAAGGTTTGTTGTGAAGATTACATAAAGCAATATATGTAAAGTTCCTTGGTGCTTGGAACCTGGAAGGAAGTCGGTACACATTCCTTCTCTTACCCTCTTCCTTCCCCTGCATTGCCACCTGCTCCCAGATGCGAGCCAGAAGCCACGGAGTCACCTAATCCCCCTCCTTTACCTCGCTCCCTGGAAACCATCGCCAGCTCGCCTGTCATTCCTGCCTCCCAGCCTGACATGCCCACGGCTCTTACTGGGCTCAGCCCCCCCCCCATCTCCCACTTATTACTGCAGTAACCTGTTAAATTATTCTCCCCACACCCAGCCTCATCTTCTTCCAGCCCGTCCTCCATGCTGTTGCTATTTCTAGAATGCAAATTTGATCATGTCTCTTTCCTGCTTAAAATTCTTCATTTGCTTCCCATCACCTTCAGGATAAAATCCAATCTCTTTAGCATGTCACACACAGTCCTTCGTGATCTGGCCCCGATTTATCACTCTGGCCTCATCTGTTCCAAGCCCGCTTCCCTCCCGTGATCGAACACGTCACATTTTGGCTCTAGATGTGCTTACACGCTGAGGGAGCCCTGAACGAGCGGGGCCCGGTCACCTCTGAACCTCGGCCCCTGTTCTTCTGTCGGGCTGGACTTGCCCTGCATACCTCTGCTTCCAAATCACCGCACAGCCCGTCCTGGTCCTCGTGATCCGTTTGGCCCTGTGGCTCACAGCTACCCCTCTGCATGCACATCTGTCACAACCCTGATCATATTGCAGAGTAATCGTGTTTCTCTCTGACCCTGTCAATCGACTGTGAGTTGTTGAAGTCAAGAGCCGCCTCTTTTACTTTTAGATCCTTGGGGCTTATACATGCCTGACACATAGAATAAATGTTTTTGATATAAATAAATAGGCTTATATGCATTAAGGTCTGATTCCAAGCTCATGCCCCTCCCACATGCATCATGTATTTGGGAATTCATTCATTCGCTTAGCAAATATTTAATGGAGATTTACTTTGTGCCAAGCACATTCTAGCAACACCGGTTCCTTGGTGTCACCTGGATATGTTCCTGTTTCCCTTTCTCGTCGCTATCTTTCAGAGCGGATCCTGATCCTTTGCTATCCGGATTCTCTGATGGGATGCTCATTAATCCTCCAGTCTGATTCCTGACTCCATTCTGACTTCTGGACCATGGCTACCTGAGGTTCTCACCTGCCCTGTCTGCATCTGACCTCCGACAGACCTCACTCAGGTGTCCGTTGAGCCAAACCTCCGGTCTCAGCCTGCTTTAATCCTGTGCGGACCCCCAGGTTCTGGCTCAAACACGTCTCTTCTCTTCTGTTACTTTCCCTACATGCACCCAGACTCTTATACTTTGTACAACTGTCATTTTTCCACCTTGTTCTCCTTGCTCCTAATCTTTCTCTTGCCAGATCAATCCTGTTTCCTCTGCAAGAGCAATCTAACATGCTGTTTGTGCAAGAGTCAGGTTTACATTCCCTGTTCTGATGTTCAAGGCCCTCACATGTCTCCGGCAGCTTCCCTATCATCAACCACATTCTTACTTCATCATTTTTCTCTTGTTAACACCCAGAGGTGGTTTTTTCCCCTTCTTCCCATTCCCTTCCACCTAAAAGGTGCCTAACTTTTATCTTTCCCTTAATGCCCAACCCCAAATCCCATTTTCCGCAGGAAACTTTTGGCTCTTTTGGTCCAGGACCATGTCTTTCTTCTTTGATCTATGATAGAACTTGTACTTTGTAGCACACTTGGGTATGTAATCATTGATGGCTGGTGAGCCAAATCTGGCCTGCTGCCTCTTTTTGCAGAGCCTATGAGCTAAGAATGGTTTTTACATTAAAATTTAAAAAGAAGAAAAAGAATATTTCATGACACATAAAAATTACATGAAGTTCATACTTCAGTGTCCACAAATAAAGTTTTATTAGAACACAGCCACACTTACTGGCTTATTGTTTAGGACCATTTTCAAAGTATAGGGGGACACTTGAGTCATCTCAACAGAGACCATCAGGCCTGCAAAGCCTAACATAGTAACTATCTGGCTGTTAGGAAAAGCTTGCCGATCTCTGATCTAGGATCTTAAATTCTCTTTAGAATCTTTGCAAAGCTGTTTGAGAACTTTGGAGAGGTCTGCTTCATTAAAGACAATCTTTTCCATGCTAATTAGCCATTCATTAGAAAGGTAGGGGGAAGCCAGAGGAGTAGGCTTCATAGAATGAGTAGGAGCTAGCCTAGTTAGAAACTGGCTAATTTAGGCAACCACATCCCATGGCAAGTGAGAGTCAGAGGATCTCAGGTGGATGGGGGAGAAGACATGATCTTGTCCCCTTCTTCTCTCTTTCTGAGCTGGCAGAGAAAGTGTAAAAGCACATTGGGTGATGTACAAAAGTGTTGAATCACTATATTGTACACCTGAAACTAATATAACACTATATGAACTCTAGTGGAGTTTAAAAACATTTTTTTAAATTAGTGGGGTGCCTGGGTGGCTCAGTCGGTTGAGCATCTGACCCTTGGTTTTGGCTCACATCATGATCTTGGGGTCGGGAGATGGAGCCTGGTCCCGTGTGTGGGGCTCTGTGCTCAGTGTGGAGTCTGCTGGAGATTCTTGGTGTCTCTCCCTCTGCCCATCCCCCTGCTCACACATGCTCTCTCTCTAAAATAAATAATTAAATTAGAAAAAAAAGAAAAGAAAATGTAAAAGTACAGAGCAGCTAGCAAGACAAAGGGTATTTGAGGTCTTATCTGAATTCGGTTGTTGAAAAGAGATCAGTGGTTCTTGGCTGAGAGTAGCTTAGCTATTAATGACTCAGTTATTACAGGCCATGAAGGAAACTATCAAAAGGGTGTCGGAGCTGAAGCCGAGAGAGAGTTTGGTTTTGGCTCACTGAAGCTGTATGTAGGCTAAGAGGTTTTACAATGCCTAGAAGTATCACAGGCAAGAGAGTTTGAAGGATTTCCTTAAAGCAGAAATGAAAGCTAGATGTTTAGATAAGCAGGAGTGGCAACTGGAGTTATCAGGGAGCTCATGACTTTTCCCTCCGTGTTCTGCTTCTCTTCATCCTGCTCTGATCATATTTTCCCCTTAAAACTTACACGACATAATTACTTAACACAATTCCATCATCTTGGAAAACAATCTCTCCAGATTGGGCTGTGGGCTTCATCTTTCACACCCGCTCTCTACACCCCACTTAGCTGCCTAGTGGACCCCGGAACTCAAACATGGACCACCAGAAGGGTCGCTCGCTCCCTGAATTGCAGGAAGATACAAGCCAGACTCTAGGAGGCAGGACTTGCATGTTGAAACCCATTTTAATGGCAACAATAGCTGCAAAATCATAATAAGTGTGTCTCCTTTCTTTTAATGGTCTCACCATCATGCCTGGCACAGAGGAGGGCACATTGTCACAGCGAGACACAGAATGAATAAGCAGTTGTAAATCAGCTTTGGTGGGGAGCCTGTGACCTACTCAAGTGGATGCTAAGGGTCCATCTTTTATTTATTTATTTTTTGCATTATGGGGGAGGTAAGGCTGATGAGTTGTAAAAGTCTTCTTTCTACTCCGAGATCTGTAATGTTCTCAGTCCCACAGGCCCTTCCCAACTTCCCTGTTCTCTGCCAGGGAATACGGTCCACTTGCTCCTGTCTGCCTCTCCTCCGAGCCCTCTCCCGCGCTGTCCTACCTTCTCAGAGTCAGACTGCCATCCTAGACTCCGGGTGAACCCGCCACCTCTCCCCGCTTCGGCCCTTGCACTCCTGTTTCCTGCTTCTCCTGTACCCTCTCGGTCGCCCTGCGGCTCTTTCGAGGCTCTCCCACGCTCGCACACTCCTTCCTTCGCTCTCTCCGCTTCCCTCCGTCGTGTCCTCCGCCCTCCCCTCCCTCCTCCGCGGCTCCGGCTCCGGCATTTGCCGCGCTCTGGCCCCCGACGGCCTCCCCCCCTTCCCGCTCTCGGGCTTACCCTAGTTTGGAAATGCAGCAGCCCTCTGGGCCCGCCCCGATTGGCTGCGAGCGGCCGTCACTCCGCGGCAGGAGGCGCTCCCATTGGTCGGCCCGGGGGCGGGTGCGGCGCCCACTATAAAAGGCGGGCCCGGCGGAGGCGCGCGGAGCATCTCCCCAGGACGGGGTCGGGCGGGGGTGCGGCTGCGGGGCTGCGGGCTGCGGGCTGCGGGCTGCGGGCTGCGGGCTGCGGGCTGCGGGAGCGGCGGCTCCTCGCACCAGGCTGGGCTGCGCTCGTCGGCCGGGACGCGCGCCTCGGAGCCCGGCCCCCGCGGTCGTCGCCCGCGCAGCCCCGAGGGCCCCTCGCCTCCCCTGCACGTGCGGCGCCCAGTGCGCCCCGTCCGGCCGCGGCGATGAGCGAGGTGAGGCGCGCTGCCCGGGGGGCCCCCACCCCGCTCCGGGCGAGCCCGCGGCCCGGTGACGCGGAGCGGGGAGGGCGCGGGGACCTCGGGGGGCGCCCCGGTGCCCCGCTGGAAGCTCCCGCCGGGCGCGCTGGGAAGCCCCCGGAGCCCCGAGGCTGGGAGCCCCGCACTGTGCAGGGCGCTGCGGGGCGCGGGGCCGCTGCGGTGTCAGTGAGGGGCGCCTCCCCGGGATGCCCCCTGCGTCTGTCCTAGCGGCTGAGGTCGCTTGGGCTCCCCTTCACTCCCCGAACTTCAGGGGGAGCACCTGCCCGCCGCCCGTGTGCTCCCTCTCCGAGGGCTGTGTTGCACCCGCCCTCCTTAGGTGGCATCCAGCGACAGCTCCAGCCCTACTCTCCCCCCCTTCCCCTTTTAGGGAGGGTGCATCCCACCCTCCACCATGGGGGGGACCGTGTCTGATTTTCAGAAGCCCGTGTCGTGGGGGCATGTCCACTCCGGGAGAGAGGTCCCCTTCTCTCCTGCCTCTCTCTGCAGTGCTCGTCACATCCCAGGTCTTTCTGTCAAGCTCCCCGGTGTCGCTCTGAGCCAGAGCCAGTCCATTAAGTGGGATGTGCTCTTTTCCCAGAACACCATCCAAAGAGGTAGGGGTCAAAGCAGAGACTGGGAAAGACCTCTTCCATTGTTTGCATGCGGTCGTGGGATCCAGAAACCGGGACCTTCCCAGGTGAAGCCAGTATGGACGGTGGCATCACAGGCTTGCTCCATGCAATTCCTTTCCTGGTGCGCAGGATCTTGTGATAAATCCAACTTCCCAGCTATGCCAGGTCCCAGCCCTTCTACTTACTAGCGGCGTGGCCTTAGGCAGGTTACTAGACCTTTCTCTGCTTCAGTGTTTATAAAATTGGGGTTATACGGATTGTTCCAATTAAATGAGATAATATATGCAAAGTACTTAAGACAGTGGTGCAGAGGAGGTACTCAATTTGCATTAGCTATTGTTATTTTGTCCCTGTTTCTTCTTTTTCTGTTTTGGAATATTACAGAAAACGAGCACATGAATTCTGAAGAATACCAGGCTAGTGGGGGGACAGGACCCTGGAACCCAGGTCTCAGTTTAGATCTTTATCTTTTAGCAGGAGCGCTACTGGCTCGAACCAAAACTTGTCATCCAGGGAGCCAATTAGCGCCGACTGCTATGTTGTCTTGGTTGCCATGTCCACTGAGTTTATCCTGGAAAATCCAGCTAGTCTGGGGGGGTGCAGATGAACTAAAGTGGTTTCTAGTCCCTCAGCTAGTTGTGGCTCTGACCGTGGCAGCGTTTCAGAAAGAAAAGGGAAAAAATTGTTTTTTGGTCAATATTCTTTCTTCTTGCTTCTAACGTGAGCAGCCCTGATAGGAGAAGAGAGGTTTTCACTGAGGGCTGAAGTTCAAGGCCCGGTCTCGTGTTTCTAAATCTGAAAGTTGCAATTCAAGCCATCCCCTGGGAGTTCGTGTGAGCTGAAGGCTATGCCATCATGAAGATGGGTGGTTGGCCTGTGCTTCTTGGGGGAAGTGCACAGACTCTGGAGGACACGCTCCAGGGGCTGGCATTTACGGTGGTCTTTGGTGGAGTGACAAAGCGGTTTCCGTGACAAGAAAAACAGTTTGATGTTTGAGGGGAAAGTCAAGTCTTGACTTGGTTGCTGAGCTTGGCTAGCCTCACTCAGGAGCTCGGTAGAATGGCGACAATAGGCTCCTCGGATGGGGACTAGTTGTCAGTGTGTGAAGGGCTGCCCAGCCTCCCAGGCTGTCAGAGTCAACTGGTTCTAACTGGCAATTTAGCAGTCAAAGCTGCCCTCTAATATGGAGCCGAGCCTGGCTTCAGGGAGGAGTATTTATAAAATCCAGAAGCAGCCACCTGGGTGTACACAGAGACTAACTCTTTCTGAAGCAGATCCCCAGAGGGTTTCTGCTTCCCTGGAGGCCAAGACCTAGCCTGTTTTCTTCCTCTTGAAAGAGCTGTGATAAAAAACGGAAATATTGCCCAGGGCTCTGGAGCTCTGGGGAGACTTCAAACTGCCTCATTCCTCTCGGTGCATCCCCAAGGGTCTCCTTGCTCAGGCGGAAGTGCCTAGCCCAGGAAAGCCCTGTGTACCCTGAATCTTACATAAGTTTCACCTCCCCCACCTGCTTATTTTCTGGCTTCAGAGGAACCGCATGAAATGAGAGGTTTGGGGATCTCGGTAAGAGATTCCCCAATCAACCAAAGAACAAAAGCTGGAGAGCGGTCTTCAGACCTAGGGCAACGGAAGAGTAGGGGTTCTGGTGAGGCTGCTGGGGGGTATCTCCAGCTCCACTTTGCCTTCGTGGCTGTTTGCTGTCACTCAGTACTGCAGCAGAGCGTTCGTGCCCCTGAAGATGTGCATGTGGATTCGTGCGCAGAGGAGCTGCAGGGACTCATCATCCCCAGCTTGTCGTATTCACAGCTGCAGGCAGGACTTGATTGCTGTGAATCACAGCTTGTCTCTTAGAGTTTTGTTAACTTTTTGCTAGTTTCAGTGAAGGATGGGAATGGGAGATGCATTCACTCCCCGAGGGCTCCTGTCTGTAATCCCTTGTCACACGGTGTAGCTGGCTACTTAACAGCACACTTGCAAGTTCTCCTGTGATCTTGTTGCATTTCCCCACTTTGAGCAGCCCCAGCTGGAGGAACCCCTGGGTCTGGCAGTCATTCTGTTGAAATGGGGGTCATGGAGGCACCTGGGTGCCTCAGTGGGTGAATGTCTTCCTTTGGCTCAGACCATGATCCTGGGGTCCTGGGATCGAGTCTCACATCGGGCTCCCTGCAGGGAGCCTGCTTCTCCCTCTGTCTCTGCCTTCTCTCTGTCTCTCATGAACAAATAAATAAAATCTAAAAAAAAAAAAAAAAGAAAAGAAATGGGGTCTCGAATGACTGGGGGTTGTCCTTGTGGTGTCCGTCTTGTTTTTTGGCTGGCAGAGGCTGGAGCAAGGAACAGATCAGTGAGAAATGTCACCAGGAGAGAGCTTAGAACCGATACCCCCTCCTTCGTCATTCTGCTTGCTGTCCTCTTAGGTAATAGGAATGGGATATCACATTTGGAGGATCACATTCTCTTTCCCGGGCGTATCTGTCAGAATCTGTGAACTTCCCCACAATGGAAGCTTGGTCAGGGTGATATCATCCCGTGGTCTTCTGTGAGCCAGTTTTTAGGAAACCTGGTAGCGACTTGGAGGATATCCAAGTTTCTCTCTCTCTTTGATATATTATTATTATTATGGTTCTCCTGGACACATAAAATAGGATGCCTTCCACCTCTGGAAATAGTCTGTCTTCCAAAGTAAGGGAACCAGAACCTGGTTCTAGAACTTGCTTGTCCCTTTCTTAGTCACCCATCCAGGTTGTTGCCTCCAGCTGCTCAAGCAGGAGCCTCTCACTGGTAAACGTGGATGACTTGTCTCCTAACTGGGAATATGGACGACTCTTTTTCCTAAGCTGCAGCTGTGATCTCTTACCTCTTAGAATGTCAAGTCTCTATAGGGGCAGGCACCCATAAGTAATGTGGCTGGAGTCCAAATATGCAAACATGATGCATTTTTCACATCTGTCTGTGGAGGATCTTGACTGATGAGTGTGATGGAGACAGGGTTGAAAGAGCCGGTCAGTAATTGTCTTTTCAAGGTACTAGTAGTTCTTTGAATTCCTTTCTCTGTGTTCTGTTTTTCTGTAGTTCCAAATTGTCTTTCATGAGTCTGTTTTTTTTCTTTCATGAGGCTATTTTATCATGGAAAAAATGAACTCAGTTTGCAAAAATCTTTCAAGATAGAAATACAGGTATGTCTTTCACCAAGAGAATCTCAAATAATACATCCAAACGTTTTAGTGATATGATTTTAGATTTAGTAAGAAACCCTAAAGCTCGTGTGATCCCATCCTCTCATCTTACAGATAAGGAAACTAAGGCCCAAACCTTATGAAAGTTCACACAATGCTAGAACCAAGACTAGGGCACAGACTTCGCGTAGCGAAAGGATTCCGCAGAGTCCTTTAATGTGAGTGTAGAATGCTTTCATTCACAGGCAACTGTTAAGGGACAGATCACAGATACTTTCGACAGGAAATGGAAGCAGTGTCATTTAGTAAATGCTGAAGGGGGGGACATGGAGAGAGAGAAGAGATCAACATGACGGGTGCCTGGGTGGCTCAGTGGTTGAGCATCTGGCTTTGGCCCAGGTCGTGATCCTGGGGTCCTGGGATCGAGTCCCACATTGGGCTCCCCACAGGGAGCCTGCTTCTCCCTCTGCCTCTCTCTCTGTGTCTCTCTTGAATAAATAAATAGAATCTTAAAAAAAAAAAAGGAGAGATCAACATGAGAGAATTTTTAACAACAGCAGACATTTTGGTACAATATTAGGCAGGGCCAGTATTCCCCTTCCTGACACAAGATGCCTACTGACCTTGAAAGTGGATGCAGTGAATGTGCTGAGGGGGGGTATGGGAAGCCTGGAGGCCCCTTTTTTGGTCCTTAGTTTTTTTTTTTTTTTTTAAGATTTTTATTTATTTATTCATGAGAGACAGACAGAGAGAGAGAGAGAGAGAGAGAGAGAGAGAGGCAGAGACACAGGCAGAGGGAGAAGCAGGCTCCATGCAGGGAGCCTGAGGTGGGACTCGATTCCGGGCCTCCAGGATCACGCCCTGGGCTGCAGGCAGCACTAAACCACTGCGCCACCGGGGCTGCCCTAGTCCTTTGTTTCTGATGTCCATCATCGATCCCATTAACTGCAGAGCATCAGGGACTGGAAGGAGTGGTTTCCTTTCTGAAAAGAAAGAAATGAGAGCAATTCTCTTAACTATAAAGTATTTGACTGGGAGGACCCAGGGCAGGAAAAGTGAAATTAGTGTCCCTGCTAACCAAACAAGCGCCGAACATTTAGCCCTTCATTTGGCCACTTGGCTTCCAAGAGTCCACAAGGGCTTTGGGAGGAAAACTCTAAGAAGGGGGAGACATGAGGATGTATTAGACCTGCCCAGTAAGTGATGGGAGCCTACTGGGACCCCAGGATCCTATGTGCACGGTTTTCTAAATCCGTACTCCAGACCAGCTGCTCAAAATGCCTTGACTTGGCCCAGAGTGATTTTACCTGCAAGAGTAAGCCAAGTGAGAAGCAGATCCCAAACCGCTTTTTCTAAGAGATCTGCATCCCTGCAGGTGCCTGTAAACAAGTGCCTCAAAACCTGGACCTTGTCCCGCTCTCCTCCCAGAGGTCTGATGATTGCTTCATTCCAGGCTGACTCCTGAAGGCATGCCCACCTAGGCGTCCCAGCTCCCCCTCCACCCCCACCCCCCCAGGGAAAAGAGGTGCCATTTACCCCTCCATCGTCCTTGGTGCTGCCTTCCTCCCACACAAAGTCCTCCAGCTGAGTGTTTGCTTTGTAGGCTGTGGGGGGATTAATACGTTTATTTTGGGACATTAACGCCATGGGTGGGATGCACATTGAAGATTATAGTAATAAATGATGCTTTGGCACTACTCGCTCTCCCCCACCCCCTGCCCTCAGTATGGGGTAGAAGGCGCAGCTCCAAGCTGTGTGCAGAGCACCACAAATAACCACTCATTAAACTGTGGCGGCCCATGCTGGGGGGGCTGGGGGGGACGCCTGGGCTGTTGACTCACCACATACCATGGGCTGGCATGGCCGAGTCGGACGCTGGTGGGGGGGTTACTGCTATTCCAGGCAACTGGGCTGGGGTGCCTGGGGAGACAGGGGCTCGGGGGCTCGGGGGCTCGGGGGCTCGGGGGCTCGGACTGCTTTAGGTTCTATTCCTGTCTTGGAGGCATCTGAGTTATAAGGTATTTGGGTGCTAGTCCTTATTTTAGGAGAAGAATGTGTGTATATAGAGCCGAAGGAAGAATTCCTAGTTCTCCTTCTGTTATTATCTGGAGGGTGACCTTGAACGAGTCTTTCCGAGGCTGTTCGAGGACTGCAGCTGGCTGCCGCGCTGGAGGAATTGAACCGGCTCCAGCAGCGCTGCAAACGGCCGGCTGGGGTCCCTCTGGGGCAACGGGGTGCCCCTGGGGCCCCTCCCAACCCTTCAGCAGCCACCTTCATTTAGCATTGGGGAAGAAGGGTCCCCGGGGACCCTCCTTGTCACCACTTGGAAGCGATGCACTCACACCCGTCCCCCTCACTTTCTGCGCCTCTTAAGTGAGCGGGGAGCTTATACAAGCAAGGAAGGGGTCTTGGGGGGGTCTTATTTAGGACTTTGAGGATTCAGGCCCTTTCTAGGTTTCCTGCTGTAGACTGCAGGGCAGGATTCTGAGGACCTGTGCATATTCAAGGGAACCAAGTGAGTCCAGCAGTACTAGAATGTGTATGTGATGTGTTTTCATTTGCAAAGCATCCAAGCTGGATCATGCAAATTGAGGTATGATGAGGTACTCCTTTGTTCCTTCCGTTGCTACTGTTAACAATCTGTGATACCTCTTTTAAGAGCCCGGTGGGAAGAGGAGAAGAGGAGTTTAGAGAAATCTGGGTAGTTTACCTTCCCCAAGGTTAGTTCTAAGTTGCTGCTGGGAGCAGAGCCGGTGACACTTTCTTGCCTATTCTGGTGACACTGGTTGCTGTGGCAACACCATTAAAGATGAAAAAGACAAAGAAAGGAGAAACACAGCCCAAGAAGGAGGCAGGGAGAATCAGGCCTAACGTGAGAAGGTACCTATTCCCCTGTGGTGGTGGCAGGGAAACAGCACTTAAGTTACCCCGGCTTGACTGTTCTCAGGTGCTTTGCCAAGACAATACCTACAAACCCTCCTCCTGAGGCAATGGATGGATTTGTACAAACATCTTTTTTTTTTTTTAAATATTTTATTTATTTCTTTATTTGAGAGAAAGAACACACAAGCAGGGGGAGCAGCAGAGGGAGAGGGAGAAGCTGAGCAGGGAACCCCACTCGGGGCTCGATCCCAGGACCCCGGGATCATGACCTGAGCCAAAGGTGGATGCCCAACTGATAGAGTGACCCAGGTGCCCCCTGCACAACCATCTTTATGATTAAAAAAAAAAAAAGTGTGTCATGTCTTGGGTTCTTTGAAATGAAGTGTGAACCTTTATGGAGGTGCTGTTCAGGACACCCCTCCTGTGCACCTGGGAGTGGCTCCGGGAGGCTTCAGGGCTCCAGACCCAGGCAGCTGCTGGACAAAATGTGGTTTCCATCCAACAGACTGTTGTTGGGCCCTTTACCAGAGCCATCGTCAGCATTTCTGGGAACAAACATAAGGATGATGGAGACTTTGATTTCTAGCTTTGGTTTACAGTAAAAAGAGATCTGTTATGAAGCTCCTACAGTCTACAAGGGTCCTTAGAGCAATCCCCGCATTGTCTTCCTCCTTCAGTTCTCCTTAATGAAGATGAACTCTGGGCTTTGATTCCAGGACTTTAACCATACAAATCTCCAGTGACTGGACCTAGTCTTTTTTTTTTTTTTTTTTTTGATTTATTGATTTTATTTTATTTTTTTTTAAAGATTTTATTTATTTATTCATGAGAGACACACACACACACAGAGAGAGGCAGAGACACAAGCAGAGGGAGAAGCAGGCTCCCTGCAAGGAGCCCGATGTGGGACTCAATCCCTGGTCTCCAGGATCATTCCCTGGGCTGCAGATGGCCCCAAACCGCTACGCCACCAGGGCTGCCCTATTTATTGATTTTAGATAAGAGTTGAAGAAGGAGAAGGAAAAAGAGTCTCAGGCTGACTCGGTGCTGAGCATGGAGCCCAACGTAGGGCCAATCTTATGATGCTGAGATCATGACCTGAGCTGAAACGAAGAATTGGACACTAAACTGACTGTACCACCACCTGGGCGCCCCTTGACCTATTCTTCTATATAACCCAGCGTTATATTGCTTCAAAATAATAACTATTTGATACATGCTAGGCATTTTACATACATTTCCTCCAGTTCTTTTCACTCTCCAAAATAGGTATTATATCTTTTCTGAAGATGAGAGACCTGAGCACAGCCAGGCTAAGTGATTTACCCAATGCCACACAGCTAGGAATGGCAGGGCCGAGATTTGAAGATAGTGCAGATCCAGGATATGAAACTAGATCTGTCTAGCTCTACCTAATATGCCATAATGCTCCTTCCAGGAATTTGAGGCTTAATAAAATTTGAATTCACATGAATATTGAGTACCCACTCTGCGCAAGACATAGGTTGCTATTACCATGATACACAAATAAATGGTTAACTCTGGTGGGTGGGAAGGGCGGGGAAGAGAAGCAAATACACAGTAGTGCTTTTTTTTTTTTTTTTTTTAAGATTTTACTTTCTTATTTGAGACAGAGAAAGAGAGAGCACAAGTGCAGAGAAGGGTCAGAGGGAGAGGGAGAATGGGATCATGACCTGAGCCAGAGGCAGATGCTTCACCAACTGAGCCACCCGGTGCCCCTATACAGTAGTTCTTATACAGATAATAGGAAATACACTTCTAGAGAAGTTTTACTTCATCCTCAGCTCCTTTTTAGGCACAAATGGAACTTGAGGAAAAGCAGTGACCTGGCTTCTAATATTTTTCACAATCTCTGAACCAGTTATGTCGAGGCCCTCAGCAATCTGAATACAACTTTGATTTCAGAAACTTAGATGAGGTGGCAAGTAGAACAGACTGGGAACTCCTTTCATTCGTTCCACAAGTATTGAGTGTATATCATGTGGGAAAGCCTTGTGTTAGACCCCGGGGTACAGTAGCGAATAAGATAGATACAGCCCCTCCCCACATACAAACTTGCACAGAAATGGAAGAGAATACATTCAGGGGGCATCTGAATGAGAAATCTCAGTGCTATTAAAACATAATGAAGGCCCTAGCCGAGTCTGGGGAGCTGAGAAGAGCTTCCTGGGAGAAGGAGCCCTTGAGGGGAGCTCTGAAAATAAGCAGGAATTAACTAAATAAAAGGGAAACAGGGATAAGAGAAGCAGCTGCCAAGGTCCTGAGGTGGGAAGGGACCAGGTATGTTCCAGACATGAGGTTTCTGAAGTAACCAGAGGCTGCATAACGTAGAGCCCTTTCAACCACTTCAAGGGTTTTATTTATCGTAAGGGCATTGGTACCCCCTCGGGCTGTTGCAGTGGTCCACATAGGAAACAACTGTGTTAGGTCCTAGCAGTGGGGAGAAGTGAATGGAGTCAGAGATACGTGGGAGACAAAGTTAACAGGAGTTAATACTGAACTGGATATGCAATATGAAGGGAGGGCGATATCAAGACTGACTGCCAAGTGTCTGGCTTCTACAAGTGGGTGAGATAGAGAATATTTGCAGAATAAGAAGAAAGTTGGGTAAGTAAGATTATGATTCCAGTTTGAGACACATGGGGGGGGGGTGGTGCAGAGACAGGCAGAGGGAGAAGCAGACTCCACGCAGGGAGCCCAATGTGGGACTCAATCCTGGGTCTCCAGGATCACGCCCTCGGCTGAAGTTGGCGCTAAACCGCTGAGCCACCCGGGCTGCCCCCCTTTTTTTTTTTTTAAGGATTTGATTGATTGATTGATTGATTGGAGAGCAAGAAAGAGCATGCAAATGGGTGGGAGGTGCGTGGGAAAGGGACAAGCAGTCTCGACCTGGGCCCTCATCCCACAACCCTGAGATCATGACCAGAGCCAAAATCAAAAGCCAGTCGCTTAACCAACTGAGCCACTCAAGTGCCCCTAGAGTTTGAGGTTTCTGTAAAACAGGCAGTAGAGGTGTTTTAAAAAGTATTTGAGGGGATCCCTGGGTGGCTCAGTGGTCCTCATGCGGAACGTCCTCATGCGGGACTTGATCCCAGGACCCCAGGATCACGCCCTGAGCCGAAGGCATGCGCCAAAACACTGACCCACTGAGGCGTCCCAAGATATATATTATGATGGAATATTACTCAGCCATCAGACATAATGAAATCTTGAAAATTTGCAACGACATGGATAGCACTAGAGTGTGTCATGCTGAGTGAAATAAGTCATTCTGAGAAAGACAAATACTATTGATTTCATTCCTATGTGAATATAAGAAACAAAACAGATGAACATGTGGGAAGGAGGAAAAAAGGAAGCAAACCTAAGAAACTCTTAATGATAAAAAACAGAGTTGATGGGGGAAGGTGGGTGGGTGATGGGCTAGATGGGTGATGGATATTAAGGAGGGCACTTGTGAGGAGCACTGGGTGTTGTATGTAAGTGATGAATTGCTAATTCTACTCCTGAAACCAATGTTACACTATATGCTAACTAACTAGAATTTAAATACAAATTTGAAAAACAAAACAAAAAAACAAAGAGGAGTTCTTAATTTTGAGAAAGTCTAATTTATATATATTTTTTCTTTTATGGATTCTACCTTTGGTATATCTAAGAAATCTTTGCCTACCCCAGGGTTGCAAAGATTTTTATTTTTCTATGTTTTCTTCTAGAAGTGTTATAGTTTTAAGTTTTGTGTGCATTTGGAGTTAATTTTTGTATGAAGTACAAGGTTTAGATCGAGGTTTTTTTTGGCAGTTTTTGTTTTGTTTTCTGGGCAGTATTTTTGCATATGGCTATTCATATTTGTTAAAAAGATCCCCCTAAAAAAAGATCCCCCTAACCTTTAGATATTGAGGTTCCTCAAGGCAGGGTCCTAGACCTGCTTCTTTTCCCTCTTTTCCTTCTAATTGAAGAAGGATTTCAGATTAAAGAAGCCTCCCGTCCCCCCCCCCCCCCACTTCTTTAAAGAGAGGGAGAAGTTGTCTATATAAGAGAGTGAGAACAGTTATAAGGACTCCAGAGAAGGCGAGAGGGGAATGGGATCTAAAGCTCTGGGGGAAAAAAATAAAAATAAAAATAATAAAAATAAAAATAAAAAAAATAAAGCCTGGGGGGATGAGAATTCACCCGAATGCTGATGAATGCCCTGGGAGGAGGTACCCTACAGGGAAAGGAGGCAGTTGCCAGATCAGATCCCTCTCTGCAGCCTCAAAGCCTGAAGACAGGAGAGCCTTAAGCTACCAGGCCTGGCCTCTCCTTTTCTGCCTTCCCCGTGGGAAGGCAAAGTCCACAACTTTGAGCTGCAGAGGAAATGAGGATCCTCACGGGGAACCAACAGCTCCCAGTGAGATGATGGGAATGGAACTTTGGAGAACGTCAGGCCCCAAGGTGGGGAGAAAAGGAATACAGGAAGGTAGGCAAGGCAACAAAGTGGGGCCCTCTGTGGGGAAGGCGAGAGTTGATGGGCCTCACAGTTGCTAATTAGTGTTTGGTGTGGGGCGCCTGGGGGGCTCAGAGGTTGAGCGGCTGGCTGCCTTTGGCTTGGGTCTTGATTCACGGGTCCCAAGATAGAGTCCCACATCGGGCTCTCGGCATGGAGCTTGCTTGTCTCTGCCTTTCTCTCTCTGTCTCTCAGGAATAAATGAATAAAACCTTAAAAAAAAAATAAGAGAGAGAAGTGATTGAGTCATTGAGTCCTGTGTGCGGGGTGAGGCTGAAGTGAACCAAGCTCCCCAGCTCACTAGAAATGTGAATTAACAGACTTGAACTTAAGTGAGGAAGTCATTTGAAATGGAAACCAATGGGATGGCCCTAAAAAGATCCCCCTAACTTTTAGATATTGGGGTTCCTCAAGGCATTTTCCTAGAGGAATCTGAAGGTCTAGCTAGCATCTGGCCCTGGGAGTGAAGAACGTAGCCTTGGGTTATATCTGTGCCCCAGGGGTCAGGAGGCCCACTGAAGATGAAAGCCAAAATCAGGGCGGTCAGCTCAACTGGAAGAGTAGGATTGAGTCAGTAGGCATGGCCTGGGGTCAGATTCTTTTCTTTTCTTTTCTTTTCTTTTCTTTTCTTTTCTTTTCTTTTCTTTTCTTTTCTTTTCTTTTCTTTTCTTTTCTTTTATTTTTTTTATTCATGAGAGACCCAGAGGCAGAGACACAAGCAGAGGAGAAGCAGGCTCCCTGCGGGGAGCCCCGATGTGGGACTCGGTTCCAGGATTTGAGCCCAAGACAGACGCTCAACCACTGAGCCACCAGGTGCCCCGGAGTCAGACTGTCTTGACTCAAACTCTGGCTTTGCTACTTCTTAGCTGTATGACCGCAGGCAAGTTCATGAACCTCTCTTAGCTCAGCGTCCTTACCCGTGAAATGAGAACACTATCAACGGCCGTCTCGTAGGCCGGTTATAATGACGCAGCCTGCCGGTGTTTGTAGAGTGTAGAAACGTGACTGGCACATAGCAGGGATTGCACGTGCGATTATTAATAAGGCCAGGTGATGTGGCGTGCTGCAGTCCGGGATTTCTGCTGGCTCTCCTGCCAGGTCCTATGAGGAAGAGGACAGGTCTGCTGGCCCATTTCACGGTTGTTACTACAGGTCAGAAGAGCTCAGTGGTGAACGATGTAGAAGAGCACCCGAGAGTTAGTGACCCATACCTGGCCAGGTACGAGGCAGAGAGGCAGAGAAGTGCTCCCTAGTCCCTGCTCCTGTAGGTTAGCACCGGTCCGGGGAGGCCTACGTTCCGTGGGAGGCGCTCTCCCGGGGCAGCCCTCGTGCCTCGGTTTACCCACAGTGCAGTCAGTCTGACTGCTTTCGGGTGATGTACCCAGAGGACCCCGAGTCACCTAAAACTGCTGGGTTTCTGGAAAACAGGGTTGGGGCAGAGACCAGGCGCCAGCAGAGGGCCGAGCACTACCAAGAGTGTGCGAGCCAACAACCTGTGGCCTAGCTGCCTCCCCACCTCAGCAAACCACCAAAAATGAAATCTAGCCATCCCGTGTTCCAAGTGGCTATTTTGAGACCTGGCTGCAGAGGGCGGAGGGAGGAGGGGCCCGAGGGTAGAGACTCAGCATACTCCTTTTCAGTGGAAGGTACCAGGGAGATCTCGAGGGGCATCGTGAGCAATAGGGGTTTCCTCCGCCCTATAGCACCCTTTTCTGGTCTCCCCGACACCCTCTCATAAATTGAAGCCAAATGGAGCTGGGAGCCCCTGGAGGACCTGACAGCATCTGAGCCATGGCCCCATTCCAGGGTCAGTCATCTCAGGAGAGACCCAGGAAGGGGGACAGCTGGCAGGGCGGAGGGAAAGCAGTGACCTGAGTGGTTCTGTCCTGATACATATTCCAGCTTGGAAGGTGCTCGAGATGAGCTGGTCCAAGAAGCAAAGTAGAGGAAGAGACCGCCATCAGAGGGGAGATATTTAGACTTGGGTCCAGATTTTCCGGCAAAGGGGAGGGCCTGGGGTGAGAGAAAAGAATCGGTGGATTAAGGGAACAGGCTTAGCCCCAGACAGAGGGATAACAGTTAAAGCAAGGATCAGAGTCGGGGATTTGCCGGCAATAGAGGAAATAGGATCTGAAGTCAGAGATCATGGGACTATAGAATTTGCCTCTTGACCCATGACCCTCTTGTCTGGCCGTGGTTAGCCCATTACCCATCCATGCCCTGCTTTTGCTGTGTGGACAAACCTCTTGCGATGACAGTGTACCAGAGTGGGACGTGTCATGTAGGTGACTGCTGGGCTGTGGTATTGATCGTGTGCAAGATAAATAAATAATGACTCTGACCACAGCAAGATCACAGGGGAAGAAAGCAATGACCGGCCGGCTCCCGGGAATCACAGGAACAAGCTTTCTTGTCATGGACCCTTTCTTTTGGTCAAATGGAGACCCTTTCATTTGGTCAAATGGAGACTTGCAGGAATTCCGAAGAGTTTCAGGAACATTTTTGTAAATGTTCTTCCAGATTTTTAAATAAAAATGTAGATAGATAGGTAAGCAGTGTATATCTTTTACAAAATTGGACCCTCTCAATTTGCAACCTACTTTAAAAATACTTGTTAATAATTTTTGTTTTACTTTAAATTATTATTTTCTTTCTTGCCCCTAACTTTAAAAATATTGATTTATTTATTCATGAGAAACACACATACACACACAGAGGCAGAGACACAGGCAGAAGGAGAAGCAGGCTCCCTGTGGGGAACCCGATGCAGGACTCAATCCCAGGACCCCAGGATCATGCCCTAAGCCAAAGGCAAACACTTAACTGAATGAACCACCCAGACGCCCCAGCACAGTGATTCTGTAAAAAGATGTCAAACCATTTCTCCAAAGATGACATCCAGATGGCCAACAGACACATGAAAAAATGCTCCACATCACTCAGCATCAGGAAAGTACAAATCAAAACCACATTGACGTACCGCCTCACTCTGGTCAGAATGCCTAAAATTAACAAGTCAGGAAATGGTGATGTTGGTGAGGATGCAGAGAAAGGGGAACCCTCTCATGCTGCTAGTGGGGATGCAAGCTGGTGCAGCCGCTCTGGAAACCAATGTGGAGGTTCCTCAAAAAGTTGAAAATAGAGCTGCCCTACGACCCAGCAATTGCACTACTAGGGATTTACCCCAAAGGTACAAATGTAGTGACCCTAAGGGGCACCTGCACGTACCCCAGTGCTCATAGCAACAATGTCCACAGTAGCTAAGCTATGGAAAGAGCCCAGATCTCCATTGACAGATGAATGGATAAAAAAGATGTACAATAGACTACTACTCAGCCATCAAAAAAAAAAAAAAATCTTACTGTTTGCAACCACATGGATGAAACTAGAGGGTATTATGCTGAGCAAAATAAGTCAGAGAAAAACAATTGTCATATGATCTCACTCATGTGGAATTTAAGAAACAAAACAGAGGATCATAGAGGAAGGGAGGAAAAATAAGATGAAATGAGATAGAAGGAGACAAACCATAAGAGACTTTTTTTTTTTAAAGATTTTATTTATTTATTCATGATAGTTACAGAGAAAGAGAGAGAGAGAGGCAGAGACACAGGCAGAGGGAGAAGCAGGCTCCATGCAGGGAGGGCTCGATTCCGGGTCTCGAGGATCATACCCCAGGCTGAAGGCGGCACCAAACCACTGGGCCATCGGGGCTGCCCCCATAAGAGACTCTTAATCATAGGAAACAAACTGAGAGTCGCTGGAGGGGAGGTGGCAGGGGGAGGGGGTCACTGGGTGATGGGCATGGAGGAGGGCACGTGATGGGATGAGCACTGGGTGTTATACAAGACTGATGATGAATCGCTGACCTCTACCTCTGAAACTAGTGATACCCTATATGTCAATTATTTGAATTTAAATTTAAAGAGATAAAATAAAATAAAAACCATGTTTTCCCCTGCCCCAAACTTTGTAATGCCTTTATGTCAACTCAGAGGAAAGCCCAAAGCTTTTGGTCTGGTCCAGACATATTCCTATTCTGGTCACTCAGCCAGCTTCATTTCTCCTACTCTCTCCCTGACTCACTCAGCTCCAGCCATGCTGGTTGTCTGAGCCTTCCTTGAACATCACCAGGCACAAAGCCTGCCTCAGGAACTTTCCACCTCATGTTTCATCTGCCTAGGCTCTTCTCCCACACACTCACATGGCTTGCTTTTATATGTCACTCAAACCTCTGCTCAAATGTCACTCATCAGAGAGGCCTTCCTAGACTACGCTGTTTTATTTTCCTTCTTGGAACATGTCACTAACTGGCATAATTATTTAATGAGTTCAGGAACTTTTTTTTGCTCACTGCTGTATCCCAGTGTCTAGAATAACACTTGACATGTGTGAAGCACGGATGTATTGGTTGAATAAATGAATTTTGTGTTTCTTCTATACTCTATTAGTGCACAGAACCAAACCCAAGTAAGCGGTTGATCAATGTTTATCAAAATAGGGCATAAATGGCACCATCTACGTAACATAAACTGGATTCCCTCTGCTTCTTAAAGCAGTCATTCAACAAAGGTTTGCATCAGTAAAAGGACGGATAATGCTGTATACTCCACGGGTCTATTCTAAGGATGAGATGATAAAACCCTCGTGAGAGCACTCAGTTCCTGTGTTTTGGCAAAGAGTAAGGAGTCAGATGGTGAAATGAGTAAACAGACTCCAAGGGTACCGAGGAGCCCACGGGTGGGACTCTGTCTCAAGATGAATTGTACCTTGAGATGGGAACGTCCAGATGAAGCAGCTCTATTGATACCGTTCTGAGGAAGGGGAATTACTATTATTTTAAATTTAACTCTCCATCTGGATGGAGAGGCTAGAAAAAAGCACACATATCAGTTGACTAATCTAATTTCAAATTCAGGGCCTTGGCCTTATGAGGGCCCCAGGGCCTCCCAGCAATGCTATTACCATTCCTTAGTGCATTTGCTTTCCTACTTTTCTTAGATGAGTATTTTGTACCTTCTTTCCCCCTTCCTTCCTCCAATACCTCTTCCCCCCTCCTCTTGGATGATGACCTTGTTACCTATTTTACTTCAAAGACAGAAGCAATGAGAAGGGACCTTGTGAATGTCCCCATGGGCCAGCCTCTGGGCCCGTCAGCACTGCCTTCCCTCCAGTTACAGTGGGTGACCTGTTTATAGCTCCTGATCAGGGCCCCCCTCTACTTAGGCACTAGATCTCATCCCCTTTCTCCTCTTTCTGTCCTACAGTTTGTCTTTACTGAATCATTTTTTTTCTTTCTTTCTTTTTTAAGATTTTATTTATTTATTTGAGAGGGAGAGAGAGAGCAGGAGTACTAGTAGGGGGAGGGCCAGAGGCAGAGGGAGAAGCAGACTCCCCACTGAACAGGGAGCCCAATGCAGGGCTCAATCGAGATCATGACCTGAGCCAACAGCAGACGGTTACCCGACTGAGCCACTTAGGTGCCCCTCTACTGAATAATTTTCATAAAAACACAAACACTCTGTAATTTCTGCCATCTTAAATCAGATCTTCTTGTGAACCGTATCCCCCCTCAAACCACACACCCCCATTTTTCCTGGAGTTCCTTCTGCATTTGCCACTTCAGTCTCTCTCCATTTCCCTCAAGAACCCACTCTAACCAGACTTTTTCTTCCTTCCTCCACTGTGACTTCTCTTGTCAAGGCCACCAGTGATTTCTTCATAGCAAAACCCAGTCATGGATCCCCAGTCTTTTTTAAGTTTATTTTTATTTATTTTTTAAGGTTTTATTTATTAGAGAGAGAGAGAGAGGCAGACACAGGCAGAAGGAGAATCAGGCCCCATGCAGGGAGCCTGAGGTGGGACTCGATCCCAGGACTCCAGGATCAGGCCCTGAGCCAAAGGCGGTGCTAAACCGCTGAGCCACCTGGGCTGCCCAATCCCTGGTCTTCATCTTACTTGGCCTACCTGCAGAATTAAATATAATTAATCACTCTTTCCTGCTTGAAATAGTTTCTTCAAATGTCTTCTGAATTCCTGTCATCTCTTGGCTTTTCTCCTACCTGACTTCTGTTTTCCTTACTGATTTTTCCTCATTTCTGCAGCCTCTAATCACTGGAATGCCCCAGGATATGACCCTTTTCTCTTTATCTGATGGCCATCTCACAGTCTGATGGCTTTAAATATCATCCATGTGTTCATAACGGCCTAATTTCTATCTCTAGGCCAGATCTTGCTCCTTAACTCCTCCTGGATATCCAGCAGCTTTTCCTCTTGAGCGATTAATAGACCTCTCACACTTGTGCAAAAACAAGCTCCTGATCCTTTGCCTAAAACCTGCTCCTCCTGCCGTCTTCTCTATTTGGGGAAATGACAGTTCTATTTATTTATTATATTTTTCCAGTTCTTCAGGCCGAACGCTTTGGAGTCATCCTTGACCCCTTCCTCCAAATGGTACTTATCCCATCAACCAGTCCCTTTGGTCATGGCTTGAAAATATACTTGGGATCGAACCACTTCTCACCACTTCCAGTGCCTCCGTGCCCACCCAAGCAACCATTATCTCCTGCCGAGTTGTCTGCAATAACCTCCTAGTTTTCTTGCTTCCTCCCTCATGCCCCCTTTGTGCAAATCGAAGGTCTCCAGTGCTTTCTCATCTCATTTGTAAAAGTCAAACTCCTTAAGTAGGATCCCAAGGCCGTACATAATCTGCCCACCCCGATTATCTCTGATCTCCATCCTCCCCCACCCCCCACCCTTCCTGCCTCTCTCCACTGGGCTGCATTGGTCTCTTGCTGTTCCTCAAACAGGCTCAGCTCACTTCCGCCCATGGCTGTTGGAAGCTCCTGCCCGGACTTAGTCAACCCTTCCTCCCTTATCTCTTTTAGCTTTTGGCTCGAAAGCCACTTTCAGACAGGATTTTGCTGACCACTCTGTGTAAAACCGTGTTTCTCCATTCCCACCCCAGCACTCACTACCCTCTTCCCTGTCTTTTTCTCTGTAACACATCACCACCTAACCTGGTATTTTGTTTCTCTCTCTGTGTACTGGAGTGTAAAGTCCGCAAGGTCAGGGGTTTTGTCTGTTTTGTCCTCTACAATGTCCCCAGCACCACTACATGCTTGTTGAATGAATTTTGATGACTTTTCTCCCTCTCTCTGATCTTAAGACCCACTTCTTCAAAAGACTAAGGAATGTACTTGGTAGTAGGAGGACTTGAAAGTGTTGATAATGAGCCCAAGGGGATGGTGCCATAATATTTCTGTGACTATCTAATACTCTGATTTTTCTCTCCTAGCTTAACACCAAAACATCCCCAGCAACCAACCAGGCACCTGGCCCAGAGGAAAAGGGTGAGTGGGGTCCGGCCAGGCAGTGTATACAGCTGGGAAGCCAGGGACATGAAGGCAGGTAGGGCTGTAAGTCCGGGAGCTCCTGGAGTCAGGTATAATTGGGACAGGAATGTCGGCTAGGGAAACAAGGCCCGAGAACTACTACATCCATAGGCTTTCTTCCACTTTTTCCTAAGAAGTAAATCTACCAGTATATACTCTCTGATTTTTGGAAACTGGCTCTGGAGTGCTTGGAAACAGGCAGTGTGGTAGGAAGAAGCCTATCAGACAGTCCAGCCACTGTCTGAATCAGAAATTGAGGGAAAGCTAGGGAAAGTGAGTGCATATGCTCTGGGACTCTGAATTGTAAGATTGAGGAATAAGTGGCGATAGAAGACATTTGTCAACTTGGTCTAAGATCAGCAAAGCTCCTAAGTAACTAGAGCTAGTTCTCAGCTCGGGTGCCCTGAGTCAGGCTCCCAAGGAGGGTAATCAGGTGCTCTCAGTCCTGGCAAAGATTGGAGACCCTCCCAGAGCCGAGCAGGAGGCCGACCCTAACCACTGTATTTGGAGCCTCGAGAAAGGGGTGGGGGCAGCAGGTTTACTCGCTAACGAATCTCTCAACTATCTGCAGGGAAAGCTGGCAGTGCCAAGAAGGCTGAGGAGGAGGAAGAGATTGACATTGATCTGACGGCACCGGAAACAGAGAAGGCTGCCCTTGCTATTCAGGGCAAGTTCCGGAGATTCCAGAAAAGAAAAAAGGATCCTAGCTCCTGAACAAGCAGCCTCGCCCTTCACCCTCTCCCTTCTCTCCCCTTCTCTGCAGTTCTGACTCCTATGTACCTTGTCTCTTTGTCCCTCTCGCCTCTCGTTGAGGCACAGTCAACCCTTATGTATTATTTTCTCTGGTCCCCCCTCCAGCCATTGCAACAGTGGAGGCACAAGGAATGTAAGGAAAGATGAAGAAATCAGTTGGCAGCCACTTGCCTAAGGGAGGACCAGTTTCTCCTTGGGATAAGCCTCCTTGATCAGTCCCTATGCCCGGCCTGTGAAGTTGAAGAGCAAGAGGCTCTGGGGCCAGAGAGGGAGGGACCCCTGGCAGTGTGGGAGGGAGGGGGAAGCCTTCAGAGAAGGGTGCCTGAGGTGGGCCTTGGCCCTGTCCTGCCCGTTACAACATTCACACTTCAGGTAACATGTGTTTGCTCTTCACACCCTCTTGCACCACCACACCCGCCCTCCCTCCTCTGTGGGGGCCGGAGCCTCTGTCTCCTCTAGGCAGACCCAGATCGAGCACCTTCCACGTTAGTGCATGCTGAGTAGATGAACTCCAAGGCAGGGATCCTGGGCCTGGTGGAGGCCAGAAAAAGCATCCTTCATCATCTGGAGGAGGACCGTAAGGGGCAGAAGCAGAAGAGGCTCAGAGGGCCGCAGGCAGGGAGATGGGACTCGAGGGGATGTGGGGAGGAAAGAAAGGTGACGGAGGGGAGCTTTCCAGAGACATAGCTACTGCTGGTGGAAGGGACTAGACGACGGATTTCTGCTAACCTGCCTACCTCTAACCGCCCAGATCTAGCCATCCCTCGAGGCCACGCCAACCGAGTGACCCCTGTAGTTTCCCCCTCGCCGTGGAGTCGGAGCAGAAGTGGACTAGCCACTCTGTGTGATTTTAGCATGTTTAATACCGATTAAAAACAAAACAAAACCCTCCAGTGGGGCTGTTTAACCTCTACTTCTGTTTTTTTCTTGGGAGGAATGCACAAGTAAGCCTGAGCTGGCCTCAGGGAGGGTGGGAGACTGACCGCATGGACCACGCTGCCTGAGCAACTTCTAGGCTGCAGCTGCCCTGCCTCCCTCCTGCCGACCTTGCCCTCACCTTGATCTGCCGCCCACAGGCCTCTGCTGCTGTCACCGCCCCCAGTACACCTGCAGGGATGCGATGATGCTCGATGATGATGCTCATGATGCTCGATGATGATGCTCATGATGCTCGCTGAGAGCACACTTGGGATACATCCCTTGGGAAACAGACCCAGGCTTCCCTGCTCCCTCCCCCCAGGTGACCTGTCCCTCCTGCTCTATCTTCCTCCCACATTCCCTCTCCCTCCCACTGCTTCTCCAACTTAGGGGAAGGAGAAGAAGACTCTGGG
Source organism: Vulpes lagopus (assembly GCF_018345385.1). NCBI lineage: Eukaryota > Metazoa > Chordata > Mammalia > Carnivora > Canidae > Vulpes > Vulpes lagopus. Next base: position 28,013,431 of record NC_054834.1, read on the forward strand.
TCAGTAGAGAGAAACCACAGGTCATGCTGAAGATTCTAAACAGTGAATCAAATAAAATGACGGCATTCACGGGAGCTTGCAGTGCTGAGAAGTGGTCTCTACAGGGTAACCAGAGGCTGAAGACTTGGAGATCAAGGAAAAAAAGCTCATTCTCTCACACTCACTCACTTCTTAGTATGCAGTCCTCCTTTCCTGATTCAAGAATACAGAAGCCAAGGGGCACCTGGGAGGTGGTGCAGTCGGTTGAACCACTGACTCTTGGCTTCAGCTCAGGTCACGATCTCGGGGTTCATGAGATCGAGCCCCACGTTGCGTCCATGTTCAGTGGGGAGTCTGCTTGAGATTCTCTTCCTCTTCAGCCCCTCCCCTTGCTTGCATTGTCTCTCTCTCTCTCTCTCTCAAATAAATAAATAAATAAATAAATAAATAAATAAATAAATAAAATCTTAAAAAAAAAATACGGAAGCTGAAACTACATAGCAGCTACAGGTAGGAAGCAAGGGACAATATCCCTGGAAGGCACCCAATATCCCAAAGTTGATCCACGCCATGCAAGCCTGTGGCTACAGAATACTCCATGGACATGAGTTGGGGGTGGGCCATGCCTCACATTGGTCTGCTCCTGTGGATGCTGACGTGAAATCCCAATGATCTGGGCCTCTGAGAGCTGGAGGTGCTGAGGCAACAGCAGGGTTCGTCATCGCCACTCTCCTATCGGCTCTGCTGCTTGAAGGATATCTACCCACTGGATTTTCCCCACACTGACCTGGAGCACGATGCTGAAACGTTTTCCTCCTTCCCCATTTCTTGTTCTAGAAGCGTTACACTTGCCTTCATACATCTTTTAAGAGAAAGGGCAGGGGCACCTGGGGGGCTCCGTTGGGCGCCTGCCTTTGGCTCAGGTCATGATCTCAGGGTCCTGGGATGTCCCGCATCAGGGTCCCTGCTGGGTGGGGAGCCTGCTTCTCCCTCTCCCCACCCTCTCTCATGCTCTCTCCCTATCTCTCTCTTTCAACTAACTAAATAATACTAATTTAAAAACCGAAGAGCACTGTAGCAAAAATATAGTCTGTAGCTTTGGGAAAGATAGTCCTAACCAGGCAGAAAGGTTCAGGCATCCTGGCGGAGCGGAGGGGGGGTTAGTTGTTGAACCTTCCTCTGTAAAGGTTCTCAAAGCTAGTTTCTCTGGGCCAGCCAGCTTGCTCCTACCGTGCGGCACTTGAAGAGACCCTCTTCTCTCTGGCGTCCCTGTAGCTCCTCTTTGGGACACTGGACTGGGGCTGGAATCTCTTGCTTAGGGCCCTAGAGCCCCATTTCCATCCCCTTCCCTCTGGTTCCTGCCACCCGAGACAATCTTGGAGTATTTGTCTGTCTTAAGGACTTTGTTTCTGGAGGAGCAGAGACAAGGCGTCTTTGGGGACTGGGGAGTGCTCTTAGAATAAATGGCTTATCAGAACAGACAGGCAGAAACAGTCAAGGGAAAAAGCAAATTCGGTTGTCCCCTCTCTTTCACTGACCCACCGCCTCCGGTGCTTTTTCGCCTGGGGGCGGGCGCTGGGCGTGCAGCCCTGACCAAAGGGGAAGAGGTTTGGAGATCTGGGTCAGGGGATGGTTCAGAATATGCTCCCCAAGCCCAGATTGGAAGCTGAAGGTTTTGGGAGAAATGCCAGCAGGACGGACGAGGATCCTGCTTCCTGGGACCCCCCTACTTGCAGGGCCAGTCCGGGTAGGACTCCTGACCTCTCCTTGACCGCGCGGCCCTGGAGGTGGCTTTCCCATGGCTCTTGCACAGGGGTCCTCCTGTCCTTCCCGGGAGCTGCCCTTCCTGCTGCTTCTGCCTCTCTCTGCCCTTCTCGCCCTTGCTGGGTTTTCTTTATTTTGGGGCTGTTTAAGGGGAGGAGGGGGGCCGTTCCTGGCAGCGGCTCAGTCCCTGCCGCCCTTGGCCCCTGAGGCCCAGCCTTCCTGGAATCACCCTCCAGGAGCCGCTCCTTCCTCTTCCTCACCATCTCCTCCCCAAACACAGCCCCTCTGCTGGTGCCTCTGAAGACCCAGGCTTTGGAGGTTCCCTTTCCGGTGGTTCAGGCAGCCCCGTCTGGCTCTGCAGGCCACAGGGCTCAGAGGCCTTATTCTCTCCCTCCTCACCCCCTTGACATTGACCACTCGCCCTCCTCCATTCTGCATCCCAGCTTTCCCTTAGTGTGGTGATGGGGATGACGATGACAACTGCCACGATTGGCCTTTCTTACTCCCGGTCACCTAGATCATCAAGAATGAAGGAGGGGAGCCCTCTGTGCCAGATTAGCTGCGAGTGTCCTTACTTGAACGACTCAGTCGGCTTCAGTGTCATCATTGCTGGGGCCCTTAGGAGTGCTCACCCCCCAAGTCGGGGTAGCTCCCTGGCCTGATGCTCCCCGAAGGGCATGAATGCTGATGACCATAACAATATCTAAGATTTGCAAAATACTATGTGCCAGACACCATTCTAAGCATTTTTTAAAAAAGATTTATTTATTTATGATAGACACAGAGAGAGAGAGAGAGAGAGAGGGAGGGAGACAGAGACACAGGAGGAGGGAGAACCAGGCTCCATGCCGGGAGCCCAATGTGGCACTTGATCTCGGGACTCCAGGATCATGACCTGGGCCAAAGGCAGGCGCTAAACTGCTGAGCCACCCAGGGATCTCCTCTAAGCATTTTTTAAAAAGACTTTATTTATTTATTCATGAGAGACACAGAGAGAGAAAGAGAGAGGCAGAGACACAAGCAGGCCCCATGCGGGGAGCCGGACATGGGACTCGATCCTGGGTCTCCAGGATCACACCCTGGGCCGAAGACGCACTAAACTGCTGAGCCACCCAGGCTGCCCCGTTCTAAGCACTTTTGCATATAGTAACTCATTTAATTCTGAGAACCCAATGACCCCATTTTACACATGAAGCAACTGAGGCACAGAGATTAACCACCTTCCTGAAGCAAAGCGAATGGTTGAGCTAGGACCAGAACTCAGGCAGTCTGGTTCCAGAGTCGGGGCTCCTTTGTGCCGCCTTGATTAGGGACGGGGCGTGAGGGCCGACGCCCGGATGGTGCCCAGCCAGGTGGGAGGGCAGGGCTGCCCTTAGCTGAGCTCACGCGTGCTTGCCTGGCCCCTCGTGGCCCACACAGGGAGGGAGGGAGACCCGCGCTGGCCCAAGCTGATGTCTCTGCCAGACTCCCAGAATCCTCTCAGCCCCTCTCAGCCAGCTGCCTCCCGGGGGCTCCACGAACACGTAGCCAGTTTGAAGTGAAACGGAGAGAGAAATGGGCCTCAGAACTCGGGAAGCGGGGCTGATGTGTGGGCCTAGAAAGGAGGGGGTCACCCGCGCACAATAGGTGCAATGGTGAAGGCCAAGCCTTCCCTAACTCCCAGGAGGCCTCCAGGTCCTAGTCAGGCTCCTAAGCCCCTTCTCAATAGGGGGATGTACTGCCCTCTAGGGGATGTTTTGGAAATCCGTGAGGGTCATTTTTGGTTATCTTTAATGTTGGGGGGCTGGGTGGGCATGGAGGAGGGTCTCCTGGTGTTATCTGGTTCTGGGGGCCAGAGATGCTAGGCATACTGCAATGACCGGGAGGGTGCTGCACAAAATGTCCCACATCCCACATGACTTTGAAAAGTCCCACTGGGTATGAATGTAGGTGAAAAACTTATTATCTGAGGGAGTCTAGGACTCAGCTTCATTTTACATATGAACACAAAGTATTTTTTTAAAAGATTTTATTTATTTATTCATGAAAGACACACACAGAGAGAGGTGGGGGCAGAGACACAGGCAGAGGGAAAAGCAGGCTCCATGCAGGGAGCCCGACATGGGACTTGATCCCAGGACTCCAGGATCACACCCTGAGCCAAAGGCAGGTGCTAAACCACTGAGCCACCTGGACTGCCCTGAACACAAGGTATTTTTTGGACCATGTTAAACACCGAATTTCCCAGAAATGCAACTACTTCCTAGATTGAAGCGACTTATATTTGGCTTTGTTCAGAACTCTTACCAAGAGTTGCTTACCATTTCAGAAATCCTCGCCACTGGGGCTCCTGGGTGGCTCGGTGGGTTAAGCATCTACCTTCAGCTCAGGTCATGATCCTGTGGTCCTGGGGTGGAGCTCTGTGTCAGGCTCCATGCTCAGCAGGGAGACTGCTTCTCCCTCTCTCTCTGCCCCTCCCCCTGCTTGTGCTCTCTCACTCTCTCTCTGTCAAATACATGAATAAAATCTTAAAAAAAAAAAAAAAAAGAAGTCCGTGTCATCAAAGAAACTGCTACTTGCAGTATCTGAACTACTGATACCTCTCCCTGTGCATCTTTTGCGTTGCACTCACCAGGATCCTATATTATAGGTATAGTCATGCCTGACATTACAGATTAAGGTATTTTCCATTTTATTATAAATTCATCTTTTATTTCACCTTTATAATATAGTTAGAGATAGTATTAGATTTGTTTTTTTGAAAGTAGGTATATAGTTCATATTGCATACGAATATTGTTTGGAAGAATAAAAGAGCAGCAGACTGAGGGGTTGGGAAGTAATGCCCTGAGCCTTTGGAAAGCCCAGCACCAGCCTGAAGATTCGAGACTGTTTTCTCTCCAAAAGAGACCCCAAAGCTTCCAGCCAAGTTCTAAGTGTTTACCATGGGCTGGGCATTGGGAGAGGGACCATAAGATGAAGAGCCACCCTTAGTGCCTAGAAAGGAAAGCCTTTGCAGGACAAAAGGATCGGGGCTGTGCTGGGAGGGTGTCTGAATTGTGAAGAAGTGCTAGACTGAGATCCAGACCCGAGGACAAGAGTGTGTGTGTGGGTTCACCCACTTGAACTGAAAGGAGAGGAAAAGAGAGGGTGGTAGAGAATGAGGAGGCACTAGCATGGCTAGGACTTTGATTCTATGCCAAGTGCCTAGTCACGTGGTTACATATATTATCAACGTCTTCCTGGAAATGCACTGTAGGATAGGTATTAACCTAACAAAACCAAGGTTTTGAAATCAGGTGATCTGGGCCAGGTCACAGAGAGCTACAGCAGGAATAACAACCAGGTCTGGTTCGATGCCTGTTTGAGGTCTTGCCCAAAGCAGGGGTGAGTTCCTTCTCCAGACTGTTCCTAACTTGTGCTTCTCTTAGAATAACAGAGATTTAAGTGAGTCGGATTCTGTTGAGTGGTTATTCTACCCTAAAGCAATAGTGAACAACATTCACACTAGAATCACCCTCTGCTTGTGAGGTTGCCCTGTGTCTCACTGTATGTGTGTCTGCGTGTGCGTCTACAGACACCATTGCTCACACCCAGACTTCCCACTCGTGTGAGGGAAGCGCACCCTTGTGGCTTTATCCACACTGGGTAACTGCCTCCCACAGAGGTGTTCTGATTCCTTTTATTTCCTGAGCACAGCTAACCAGGAGTGAGAAAATCCAGTAAAACCTGCTAACTTGATGGAGCCTGGCCTAACGGACAGGACGCTGCTCTTTAGCTGTAATTTCTCACGAGTACTTTTGCAAGCATTGCATGTTCCATTTATTTCAATGCACGAAAACTGTCTTCTGGGAAGGAATATAGAACATGATGTTTATATAGCTTTTTTTCCCAGCTTTTTTTGAGATATAATTGACCCATAACATTTTATAAGTTTAAGAGTATACAACCTGTTGATTTGATACATGGCAAAGTGAGGAGCAACATAGTATTAGCTACCTTCCTCATCTCATCACATAGTTACCATTTCTTCTTTGTGGTAACATTTAACATCTGCTCTCTTAGCAAGATTCAAGCATGTGATACAGTATTATTAGCTATTAACCATGCTGTACATGATATCCCCAAACTTGTTAATCTTATATCGGTATCATTCTTTTTTTAAGTAGGCTTCTTATGCAGCATGGAGCCCAGCTCCAGGCTTGAATTCACAATCTTGATACCAAGACCTGAGCCTAGGTTGAGAGTCTGATGCTTAACTGACTGGCCACTTGCCCACTCCCACCCCCCAGTTTAATTTCTTTCTTTTTTAAAAAATTGTATTTATTTATTCATGAGAGACACAGAGAGAGCAAGAGAGAGGCAGAGACACAGGCAGAGGGAGAAGCAGGCTCCATGCAGGGAGCCCGACGTGGGACCTTATCCCAGGTCTCCAGGATCACGCCCTGGGCTGAAGGCGGTGCTAAACCGCTGAGCCACCAGGGCTGCCCCCCAGTTTAATTTCTTAATAGTTGTTTTGTTAATTTCATTTTTCTAAGACAAAAATACATTAAATCAGGGATGCCTGGGTGGCTCAGTCAGTTAAACATTTGACTCTTGATCTCAGCTCAGGTCTTGATCTCAAGGTCTTGAGTTCAGCCCAGTGTGGAACCTACTTAAAAAAAATTCTTGTGGGGGTGAATGGGTGACGGGCACTGAGGGGGACACTTGACGGGATGAGCACTGGGTGTTATTCTGTATGTTGGCAAATTGAACACCAATAAAAAATAAATTTATTATTAAAAAAAAATTCTTGGAGGACGCCTGGGTGGCTTAGTGGTTGAGCATCTGCTTTTGGCTCAGGGTGTGATCTTGGGGTCCTGGGATCAAGTCCCATATCAGGTTCCCCACAGAGAGCCTGCTTCTCCCTCTGCCTGTGTCTCTGCCTCTTTGTGTCTCTCAGGAATAAATAAATAAAATATTTTTTTTAAAAAAGATTTTTAGGGATCCCTGGGTAGTGCAGCGGTTTGGTGCCTGCCTTTGGCCCAGGGCGCAATCCTGGAGACCCGGGATTGAATCCCACATCGGGCTCCCGGTGCATGGAGCCTGCTTCTCCCTCTGCCTATGTCTCTGCCTCTCTCTCTCTCTCTGTGACTATCATAAAAAATTTAAAAAAAAAGATTTTTAAATAAATAAATAAATAAATAAACAAATCTTCAAAAGTGAAGAGCTATAGCATGATCGCTCCCTCAAGACTGACACTGAAGGACAATGGTGAAGGGAAATTCTCTTAGTGAAGGAAAAAGACTAGCCTTGGTGAGCAGTAGTCATCTACTATCTGGTATCTGGTGTGAGCGATGCCAGCGGGACAGATCTACTCTGATTCAAGGGCGGTTACTAATGGTAACTGGTTGGGTGGTCAGAGACCAGAAAGAACAGGATTGGAAGATTGGTGGCAAGGAAGTCTGGGGAAGAGATGTGCAAATGGAATGCTGAAAATGGGCTGTGAATGCCCACCAAAGGCCCCTTCTGTGCTCACCCTGGTGCTTGCCCAATGGTCTCTGGAACAAGGTGGCCGTGTTGGTAGGCCCAGAAGCTACCAACAAGCTCAACAATGTAGAATTCCTCCTTATCAAGGCCAACCTGGTTAATACTATTGCTGAACACTAATCTGTCAACAGCAGAGACCAACGCTGGGTCCCTGGTACGTATTATTCCCTGGGGCAGCCAGCCACCCATCTGATGGCAGATTAATTATACTGGATCTCTTTCATCACAGAGAGGGTGTATGGGCTTGTCCTCGCTGGAATAATCATATTCTGGACATGGATTTGCCTTCTTTGCTTGTAATGCTTCTGTAGCACCACCACCGGTGGGTTCACACGGTGCCTTACCCAGGGTTGTAGCATCCCCTAAAGCATTGAGTCTAACGAAGGAGCTACTTCATGGCAAAGAAAGTGCAACAATGGGCTTGTGCTCATGGGATTAAGTGGTCTTACCCTATACCTACCCCATCACCTGGAGGCAGGTGCCTATTTGAAGTGTGGAAGGGCTTCCTGAAGACTACTCATGGCAACACTTGGGAGACAATACTGAAAGAATGGAATTCTGTCTCAGAAGATGCAATATATGCTTTGAATCAGAGACCACCGTACGGTGTTGTCTTCCCCAGAGCCAGCATATAGGATCCAGAGGTCAGGGAAGCAGGGTGGCTCTTCCACTATCACACCTAATAACCCTCCTGCAGAATTTTTATTTCTCTCAGCAACTTTGAGTTCTGCTGGTTTGAAAGACTTAGTCTCCAGAGGGAGAGTGTTTCTACCAGTGAACACAATGGTTCCATTGACCTGGAAGCTGAGACAGTGACCTGGTCACTTGAGAGTCTATATACCACCCAATCAAGAGGATCAGGAATTACTCAGCTGGCTGATGCGATAGATCCTGATAACCTAGGGGACATTTGGGTTGCTGGTGCACACTGGGAGCAGGGAGCTATTTCTGCAACCCAGGGGATTCTCTGGGCACCACTACTACCATGTCTGATAGTAAAGGTTAATAGAAAAATGTAGCAACCAAAAAAAAAAAAAAAAAGCAGGACAATTGAGCGCTCAGATCTTGAGTCAGCAGTGGAGTGATAAAGTGGTCAATTTACCAGGTGAAGTGCCCCGACTATCTGAGGTTCTGGCTGAGGCAGGGGAAATATAGAATGAGTGGTGGAAGCAGTTCAATATCAATTATGTCCACTTGACCAATTATGGAAACGAGGGTGATAGTGACTTGACTTATTTTTTATTTGCTTGTTTTAGATGTTTACTTGTCTAAGTTAACCGTCTAATTCATCTCTTTCTTCTCATTTTATGTTATCATATAAGTTGTTAGATGTTACCTTTACAATTTAGTCTTTAGGTAACAGAAGATTCAGTGGGACGATGGGTGACTTTGAGGAGTACCTAGCTGGAGGCGAGCACCGTGACTGGTGGCCTGTTTGAGGAATCCTGGAGAGCTCTGTGTGTGGAGGCTGCCTGCAGCCTCCCTACCCCGGCCTTACTCCCACACATAAATATTTGCCCAATTTCTTAGGTGTTTTGAGGCAGGGTAGCAAATTCATACATTAAGAGTGGTCAGGCAGGTAAGGAAATGAGTAGTGTGACTGTGGGCCTCACCTGGGAGGGGGAAACAACATTCAGCTTAAGATGGTTGTTGCCCTGTGACAATCAAATGGAGCTTTAATTTAAATAAATAGGAACGCCTGGATGGCTCAGTGGTTGAGTGTGCCCGCACGGAGCCTGCCTCTCCCTCTGCCTATGTCTCTGCCTCTCTCTGTCTCTCATGAATAAATACAATATAAAATATATATTTATATATATATATTTTAAATAAACAAATACAGGAGCATCTGGGTGGCTCAGTCAGTGAAGCATCCTCCCTAAGCTCAGGTCATGATTCCGGGGTCCAGGGATCAGCTCCCGCTTAGTGCAGAGTCTGCTTCTCCCTCTCCCTCTGCCCCTCCCCCAACTTGTGAGTGCTCCCACTCTCTCTCTCTCTCAAATGAATGGATGAAATCTTAAAAAAAAAAAACAAAAAAAAAACTTCTGAATGATGTAATTTTGTAATTTAATTTTTTCAGGAACCTCCTTACTGTTTTCTGCAAGAGCTGTAACATTTTACATTCCCACCGACAGTGTACAAAGGTTCTAATTTTTCCACGTCCTCTCCAACACTTGTTTTGTTTTGTTTTTTCGAGAGTAGCCATCCTAGTGGGTGTGAAGCGGTATCTCATTGTAGTTTTGATTTGCATTTACCCAGGGGAATCTATTAGCTTTTATATTAGAATGAATTTGGGCTAATTCTTCTTTTTAAAAAAGTGAAAGATACCCCTTGAAATAAATGACAGGACTCTGGTTTTTGGCAAAGCTGGTGTTTAAAATCTTATCTTTAACCTCTGAACAAGGCGAAGAAATGACTTGCAGGACTCTTGTTTTTTTTGTTTTGTTTTGTTTTTTGTTTTTTGCCATCAATGACCCTCCCCACCATCCCAGGAAAATGATATGTGTGTACGTCCTTCCACAATCACCTAAGTATTCCAAGGATATTAACGGTGTACCTAAATCTGCATACCAACAAACTAGATAATGAGGTATTAACAGCACAGATAAAATAGTGAACCAACTGAAGTTGTGTGTGTGTGTCTTTCTAGGGCCGAATGGAATTTATGCTAGTTCGTAAAGTGTAATCCTTTCAGCAAGACGTAGAAATATCCCTAAAGGACTAATCCTTAATATCTTAGTTGCACATCAATTTACAAAGGCTTCCGTATACAGGATCTCATTTGGGTCTCATAAAAATCCTGGGGATTAAGCAGGACAAGTATCATCGGAGTTTATAAATACAGAAGCAGGCTTAGCAAAGTCAAATAACTAGCCCTGGGTCACACAGCGAGTGAGTGGCTGACATATTTTCAAAATTCAGATCCTGGTAAAGAGGGAGTCTCTGTTTTAACCCACGTAAATGCGGAGCCTGACACACAGTTTAGCCCAGAGTATAAGCCCACTGGATTTTTGTTCAATGACTCGTCAGCTGATTTCAGAGTTCTTTCCACTACACCACGGAAGTCCATACCATAGAGCCAAAGTCTGAACTGAAACCAGTTGCTGAGGGAGAGGAGTGGGAGAAAGCAGGAGGTTGGGGATGGAAACTGGGGCAGGGATATTCCCAGGAGATTGAGGAAACTGGAGCTGGAGGCAGTACTTCTGGAAATGTCAGTGTTTATTAAACATTTAAGGACATTGGGGGTTTGAGAAGAAATATACAGAATGTAGAAAAATCCTAACAATCCCCTGTGGCTGGGAGTGCAGCCTCCCCCCTCCCCCCCCCCCATTTCCCATTAGTTTTTCCTTTCTGTTTGGTTGTTTAAAAGCCATTTCTTAAGGCTTATTTGTCCCTTCCTTGATCCCCTGACCTGTGAGGATTCTTTGTCTCTCTCTGTCTCTCCTTCCCCATGACCTTGAGTCTCAGTACACTGCTCCAAAGTGGTCAGGGGCATCAATCCTATAGTTGAGGATTGAGGATCAGGGGCCCCTCTGCTTGGGCTGGCTCTCCATCAAGGATTTAATGGGGGGGGGGATTGCAAAAACCACATGACGTCATTGGTACTCAGTCATGGGGGGAGGACACAGATACACAAACAACAAAGGATGGATTAAAAAATAAAAAATAACTAACAACCTAAATAAACCCTGAAGGAGAGTCTGATGTGGATGATCTGGGTGTTAGCCAGGAGAACACAGTATGGGGCTGGGCCACCTGATAGAGGGGAGGGACAGGGCGGGTCAGAAATAAAAGCAGGAGGGACGGGCGACAGGCTGGGCGGTGCAAGGGATGGCGTGGCCAGGTGGCCTGGGGCTGAGGCGCGGGGTATCAAGGTCCCTTTCTTCTCAGTGCCGGAGGGACAGGCACCAAACACACAGTCCTTGGGGCCAGGGAGGGTAGGTAGGGTCAGCCCTGGGGTCCCGTAAGGCGGAGCCAAGGGGGGTGGGCAGGAAGCCTGGCAATGAACCTTGGAATGAAACTTACATCTCAGGGCGCTGAGGGCAGGGCGGGGCTGGGGCTAAGGAGCGGAGCACCTCGCCGGGTGACGGAGCCTAGGTCCCGGCTCTGGCGGGCCTGGGGGTGGTCACTTGTCTGAGTCCAGACCCATCATGTTCTTGAGAGCGTTCTTGAGGCTGGTTCTGCTGGGGGACTTGACCGCAGGCCGGAGTTCCGAGCTCTGCTCGTCCTTTCGTAGCTCCATCTCAATGACCACCACCTGGGAGCCCTTGCTGGGCTCCGCCCCTGGCCCCCGACCCCCCGCCCGGCCCGCTAACTGCTATTTCTTATCCTTGCGAGACTCCCCCAGCCCCTTGGACTTCTTTTCGCTGGCAGCCTTGGTGCTTCTGCTGTGATCCAGCATGGCATACAGCACTGGCGTCTGCGGGCAGGGGTCACCCATCCGTTAGCCGGCCTGGTGTGCCTGTTCCGCCACCCCCCCGCCCCGGGGGCCCCACAGCTTGTCCAGGCCCCAAGTCCCGCTAACCTGGCGGCCGCGCTTGGACGTGTCCTTGCCGGCCTTGTGCAATTTCCCCTTCTCCATGGCACTGCAGGGAAAAGGGGTGGCTGTCGCTGTGCCCCCCTCCCCAGGGCAGAGCCCCCTCCCGAGCCGCTGCAGTGCCCTCTTCCCTTTGGCTCCCCGCGCCCAGGCAGCCGGTGGAGGTGCAGGGAGGGAGCCAGGCTCCCCTTACCTGAGCCTCCTCTGCAGGGCTGCCTGTCTGCGCAGCCAGCAGTACCGAATCAGATAGAACAGCAACAGCAGCAGGAGCACCACCCCGATGACACCCCCGATCACGGCTCCCAGTACCACCCCGTACCTAGTTGGCACTATGAGGGGCGGGAAGAGAAGGACAGGAGTGAGCAGGGTCGTGCACCTTTGGTCCTTAGCCCCATGCCTGCTCCCTGCTACTGGAGGTGAGCGGCTCTCCGCCTCCCAGAGCCTGAAGGGCAACAGCCAGGCCCACAGCCTCTTTCCCGGGGCCCCCAGGTCTCCCCAGTACCCCTCACCCCATATTCCCAGAGCCCCTCACACCTTTCTCAAAGACGTAGAGTGTGACCTGAGAAGTCTTGCCCACTATGTCTGGTGGGTTTTTGACGTCGCAGGTGAAAGTGCCGTTGTCACTGTAGTCCAGGTTGTGTATGACAATAGAGCCATCCTTCCAGCGAGGGTCCCCTACCCACTGGATGCGCTCTTTGAAGGTCCCCACTTCGTCAATGTAGGGTTGTCCCTTGGCATAGTGGAAGATCTATGAGGAATGAGAGGAAGCTTGTGGGTCTAGCCTCAGGGTAAGGGATCCTGGGCTGGAGAGGGTGGTCGGGGGTGGGGGAGACAGTGTAGACAGGCCCTGGTCAGATTGCCGCTTACCTTGCCCACGTTAGGGTCATGGATTTCCCCTCCTTTGCCCAAATTCTCTTTTCTATTGTTCTTCTTTTTTATTTAATTTTGTTTATTTATTCATGAGAGACACAGAGAGAGAGGCAGAAACACCGGCAGAGGGAGAAGCAGGCTCCCCGCAGGGAGTCCCATGCAGGACTATCCAGGAACTGAGCCCTAGCCAGATGCTCAACCACTGAGCCCCCCAGTGTCCCTCTATTGTTCTTCTAAGCCCCCCTTTGTTATCCAATGCCAGAACCCACCCACCCACCCACCCACCCCACCCCCCTGCACTCACCGAGATGGCGTCGCGGCCGCCTTCGGGCTGGTAGCGCCAGGTAAAGGAGAGGTCATCCGAGACCCACTCGCTGGACCAGAAGGAGCAGTGCAGGGTCACCCGGGAGCCCACGGCGCCATGGACCTCCCTGTCTGTGTAAACCACGATGGCCTGGGCGGGGGGCAGCACTGCAAGCAGAGAGGGGTCTCAGATGCACAGGTGTACCCAAGGGGGGCGAGGAGGAGGTGAGACCAGGGGTCAAGGCTGAGTGAAAGCTGGGGCAGCAACGATCGACCCTCAAGCCCAACTCTGTCCGGTCTAACTGAGGAGTTGGGGGGCGACGCTGTGCTGGAGCAAGCTCTTCAGTGCGTCCGTTAAAGACAGTGAACAGCAGTAACAGCTCTCTCAAGGACTTCCAGAAGCTGGATTCTGTCTCTAGGTCTCCCTTTCCCTTTGGGTCAATATTTAACTCTTAAGTTACCCCCTGGGATTCAGGCTTAACATTAAAAAAATTTTTTTTAATTTTAAGTTAAAAAAATAAAAAATAAAATTTATTACAAGTCATATGGTAATACATATTGCATTCTGTTTATAAACCACTCAAACCATAGAGATAAAGCAAGCATCCCTCTTGACATCTTCCCACCAAGTCCTTTCCTGCGGTCCCTCCCAGAGGTGGCCACTGTTACCAGTGCAGCATGTAACCTTTTCCTATGTAACAAGTGCAATATGGACTCAACAAACTCAAGAGGTACCTGGGCTTCTGTGAAATAGCTTTGTTTTGTGGAGTTTTCTTTTCTTTTGACATACATTGCATCATATTCTCTGCGGGTTTTTTCACTTAAGGAGATATATACATAGCTGGGGGAGCTACCCATGTGGATTCAGAGAAATCAATCTGATTGTTAACAGCCGTATAATGTTTCACGGCATCACAAACTCAAATTTCTTGCAGGAAAAAGAAAAATGAAAATAACGAAAGAATGTTTTTCGCAGGCTCAGCGGTCCTCACTGCTGAACCCCTGGTTGCCGCAGGGCTTGCTATTGGCTGGGAGGCCAGGGTGGGAAGGACCTCATACCCCTCTCATGGGAAGCTGGGTACAGAGGAAGACCCCCGGGCCCAGAGCTCTGATGAGTCTGCGGGTGAGCCTGCTGTGGTCTGACCCCTGTCACCCTCCTCTTGGCCATTCTGGCCCCGCACCCCTTCCAAGACTCACCCACACAAGGAAGGCCATTCCAGGGAGATTATGTGTGTGGGCCGGCCCTGGGTGGGGGCAACTGGAGACCCTTTTGTTCTATGGGTGGAGGAGGAAGCAACCAAACAAACAGAGACCCATTGTCCGACCAGTGTTGGGGGCTTTCGCCACCCCTTCACCCCCCTCACTCCTAAACACCCTCCCCACTCCTGCTCCACAGTCTCAAATCTCCCACCTCAATATCTGATATGAGTGACTCGCTTCTCCCCAAAGCACCTAACTTCTCTTCCTTCTGTTCTAATATCAACCACTGCTCTTCAGTTCTGCTCAATGGTTCTATGGGTGGGACAGGTTCTGGGACAGAACTCTCTTCCTTATTCTCCAAGATTCCCTCCCCCCATGTCCCTCACCATGACCTTCTTCAACTCCCTATCTTTAACATGTTCTCTGGGTGTCCCAGAATAGTCCAGTACAGCACCCAGAAGAGTATGGGTTCTGGGTTTAGGACTCAAAGAGCTGCCAGCAGATAACTTTGGATGTTCTGAGCAGTTCTTCTCACCCACAATTTGCCTACTGCTCATCTCTTGTACTAGTTTGGGGGCAGCTTGGAGAAGCAAAGAATCTGTTCAAATAATCATACTTTGACCTTGTCTTGCTCACCGAGCACCTACCATGGGGTTAGGAATGGGGTTAGTCAACTTATGAAGGAAGCCAGCTTTAGATGGACAGGATCTTAGAATGTCCTAGAATCTCCCTTCTACTCTGTTCACCCACATAACAGACAATGGATCCACAGAGAGAAACTGAGGCACAAAGAGACAAAGGATTTGAGGAGTTGGGATCACAAACCCTGGACTCCTTAGATCATGTTTCCTGACTTTTCTACTTAGGGAACTAAGGTTAAGCACCTCACACACTACTAGGGAACAAGTAGGGACCAGAACCCAGGAGTCTGATCCCGTTTCCTACCATGCGACAAACCCAACATGCCTTTGGAGGCATGTTACAGCTTTCCAACCTGGGCCTAGTCAGGCCCACCTCAGGGAAGTTCTCTGATTATTGCCTCCCTCTGAACGATATAGATTTTTTCTTCTAAATAGAGTATCACCTTCCTGCTCCTGCTCACTCTTTGGGTGCACCGGGGAGTAAAGGAAGGCAGTGAGAAGGCTGCTGAGAGGTGTCCTGAGCCCCACGGTGCCCAGGCTGGGGTGGCTCCACTTACCCAAAGAAGAGAAGAGCAGCACAGCCAGGACAGGACTGGAGCTGGACGAGGGAGCCCCAGGAGCCATAGCTGGGCCAGGGGCTGGGGCCTGGAGCGTCTGCAGGGTTGGCAGAGTGGGGGACAAGGACTGAGCGGGGGTTCCTGGAATCTGCTTAAAATCCCCTGGGGCCCCAGGATGAGGGGGCTGTCCTGAGCCAGTAACCAATTGCAGCCTGGCATGTGCCGTTGAGAGGTGGTGGGGAGGGGGCAGAGCACAGGGAGCAGAAGGGGCATTGTGTCCTCTGGGTGGCGGGGTGGGGGGGACACATACCACCCCATACACAGAGGGCTTTGTGTCTGCTGGCCTCCTCCTGTCCTGGGCTGGAATGCTGGGGGGGGGGGGGGTGGTGAAGGAGAGGGACAGCAAAGGGACATAAACACACTTCTCTGAGGGATAGATGGCCAGGGGAACCTGAATCCTAAGGCCACGAGAAGGGATTCCTTGGTAGCTTCCTTCCCAGAGAGTGGCTCCCCCAGAACACCTGGAAATGGGATATCCCTTATTATTATTATTATTTTTTGATGACTATAGGCTGCATTACAGGCTTCTTGAGATGACCAGGTCACTTGGGAGTCCTTTTTGTTTTTTTTCCTCTCCCTACATCCTGGGTGATTCTTCCCTTCTTCCCTGATAGAGCTTTTCTCCATTGGAAAATATCCAGGCAAAAAAAAAAAAAAAGAAGAAGAAGAAGAAAGAAAGAAAGAAAGAAAGAAAGAAAGAAAGAAAGAAAGAAAGAAAGAAAGAAAAAGAAAAATATCCATGCAAGAATCCCTGGACCTTTCCCTCATCATCAGAGAACGTTTCAATGCCTCATGCTGCAGTTTAAGCCCATTTCAATTTAGAACAAGGTGACAACATCGTATTGAGTGCCAGCCACATGCAAAGTATGGGTATGTGGATAACAGAAAGAGGAATAAAAAATAAGTTTCTCCTTGAAGGAGTTTACAATCTAGTCGGGGGTGTGTGCAGAGAGGGGGAGGATCAGAGAACAAACCCACTAATAACCCAATATAATAAACCACGATGCTTGCTGTGGCAGAGAGATGAACGAAGTGCTGAGAACACCGAGGTGGACACACCAGATCTGCTTGAATAAGCCCGAGACTTCACAAATGTCAGGTTTGCAACAGAGATTAAAAACAAAAATGAACTGGGGCGCCTGGGTGGCTCAGTCGGTTAGGCGTCCGATTCTCAGTCTCAGCTCAGGTCTTGATCTCAGGGTTGTGAGTTCAAGCCCCACACTGGGCACCATGCTGGGTGTGAAGCCTACTTAATAAATAGCTAAATAAATAAAATATATGAAGTTCAGAAGGAGGAGGGGGAAGTTGTGTCTAGAAGGAATGGGTAGTGAAGGTATCCAGGCAGATACAGCAGCAAAAGCAAAAACAAAGAGGGTAGGAAGATACATATGTGCGTGTGCACGCGTGCAAGTGTGTTGGGGAGGTCTGTGGAGTACGGAGCACATTCAAGGCAGATCTTGTGCTCTGCACTTTGACTTGACTTGGGGGAGCTTAAACGGGGTCATCAGAAACAAATCTGTACAGGAAAATTGAAGCCAGTTGGAAAAGGGCAGTAAGTGGTAGACGAAGGAGGGGGGGTTTAACTGTACATCATAGGGTTACAGGATTTTTGTTCCCTTAGTGGCCTTGGTTCTTGGTCGCCCCACTTCAAAGAATGAAGAGTGGACCAGACGAGGAGCGGGGGTCAGGAAAGCAGAGTTTATTGAGCAGTTGTATAAAGCTCCCGACCAGGGAGGGGGGCCCAAGAAGATTGCCCCCGGAGTTGTCTGGTCTAGGGGTCTTATGAGCTCTTGTGTGGAAGTCTCCCAAGCCATCAGGGTGTACTGAGTCGGGTCATATGTGACCATATGAGTTGGTCACATATGTGTCTACGTAGTAGGTTAGTGTCTCTGTGAGGATGGTCTTTCTTGGCTTACACCCAGGGGCTTGTGTCTTAACAGCCCCTTGTCCGTGATGTGACCAATGCCTCGTGGTTAACTGCCTTATTTTAGGACATTTTACAGAAGTCAGTGCCGCAAAGGCTGCAAAGCAGAATGCTAGTGTGGTCCTGTCTCAGCTGCAAAACAGGATGTCAGTGCTGTTCTATTTCAGCTGTCCTAACTCCGTATTTTCTTGTTGGGGACCCTAGCCCTCACCACCTAACTGTCCAACTCAATCCTAATGATAAGAATTTCCTGAAGGTTTTGGGGTGATGTATGGATGGGGTTAGGAATGGGAGTGTCTACATGATCAGAGCTGAGTTTTAAGACAAATCCAGCCAAAAAAAAAAAAAAAATCATTCAGACCAAGGCTCTCCTGTTTGTTGCCTCCTTTGTTTCCCTCCCTGAGATTATCTGAAATGATTTTGTTTTTCATGGGACCTCTCATACTCCATTTGAAATGCTTTCCCTTCTTTCTCCCCCTTTCTCTGTTGTCAGGCCTTGGCTAGCTCCTGCTTTTCCCCTCCTGCTTATTTTTGAGATAAACCCTGGTGATAAGGGGCTTGACTTAATGTCTTGTTTGAATTTCAGCGTGACTAATTTCTATCAATTATGGACCCGAAAGGGTAATTTGAGGAGAGAGGCCACTGTTGTTCTGGCAGTGGGACCACTGCAGGTTCATCTGTAAAGCCACAGGCTCCTGGTAACTACCTGTCTTCACCTTACACAGGAGATGGTGGGTTCTGTGATTAGTATTGGGTTTGGATTGTGGGACTCTATACACAGGACTTGATCTACCTCTCTAACCCCACCTTCCCAGCTGCAAATAATCATTTTCTGCTTTCACCCACCCACCCCTTTTACCTATACCTCTTTCATGGGATTGCTACTTTCGTTGCTGTATTAATTACTTACTAATCCTGCTAAGGCTATATGTTTCTTGAGGACAATTACATGTTTGTATCTTTGAATTCTCTGAAGTACTTTCACATACTCTGGCAAAAAGTTTATATATATATGAAACAATTTAAATAGCTAAGTGAAAGAGACATTGTTTAGACTTGTTAATGAGAAGTGCCAGAAGGCCAAAGTAGGATCAATGACTGAAGTTCAACAGCAGAGAACTATTATTTTAGGGATGCCTGGGTGGCTCAGCGGTTGAGCATCTGCCTTTGGCTCAGGTCATGATCCCAGGGCCCTGGGATTGAGTCCTGCGTTGGGCTCCCCACAGGGAGCCTGCTTCTCCCTCTGCCTGTGTAAATAAACTTTTTTTAAAAAACTATTACTTTATTGAAGATTTTATTTGTAAATAATCTCTACATCCAATGTGGGCCTCCAACTCATAACACTAAGATCAAGGGTCATATGCTCCACCAAGTGAGTCAGCCAGGTGCCCCAAAACTGTATTTTTTTAAAAAAGATTTTATTTATTTGAGACAGAGTGAGTGAGAGAGAGAAAGAGAGAGAGAGAGCACAAGTGGGGACTAGAGTCAGAGGGAGAGGAGGAAGCAGCCTCCCTGCTGTGCAGGGAGCCCCATGCAGGTGCTAGATCCCAGTACCTTGAGATCATAACCTGAGCGGAAGGCAGACGATTAACCGACAGCCACCCAGGAGCCCTGAAAACTGTATTTTACCAAAACAACTTTCGAATGATTAGGCTGTTCACTAATGAAACTTGTGTTTTGAGGTAACCATTACCGAATGTGTTAGAGCAGAGTCTTGAAAACCAGTGGCCATCAATGCTGCAGAGGAGATACCTGCGCTGGATGGAAAACCAGAGCCTCTAATACGGTCTCTTCCAGGGAATCCCTGGGAGGCCCAGCGGTTTAGCGCCTGCCTTTGTCCCAGGGCGTGATCCTAGAGTCCCAGGATCCAGACCCACATCGGGCTCCCTGCATGGAGCCTGCTTCTCCCTCTGCCTGCGTCTCTGCCTCTCTCTCTCCTCTGTGTATTTCATGAATAAATAAATGAAATCTTAAAAAAAAAAATAATAAGGTCTCTTCCAGTCCCAGAGTCTATAAAAGCAC
The DNA here is from genome assembly GCF_018345385.1 of Vulpes lagopus. NCBI lineage: Eukaryota > Metazoa > Chordata > Mammalia > Carnivora > Canidae > Vulpes > Vulpes lagopus. Next base: position 28,032,792 of record NC_054834.1, read on the forward strand.
TTTCTTTGTCAAGTACTACAGAAATGCAAAACGTTATTTTCATGAAGAAGTAAGTGAATTTGTGCTATTTAAAGCCTCAAAGAAGTGCAGGAGTGCTAAATATAAATGAGATCTGAATATTAACGTCGCGGAATGTTCTATTGCAGAATAGAAGTTGCCCTGGGCTCTGCCCGCAAGAGAGACCCAAGAACTTTTTCACTTTCCTATTCCTTCCGCACTCACTTTTTTTTTTTTTTTTCGCACTCACTTTTTCTTAAGTCACAAGGGCTGTGCAATTGATTGCTGTTTGGGTCCCTCAAAAAAAAAAAAAAAAAGAAAGAAAGAATATATATATATATAAAAGAATAACTATAACTAAACTATATAACAACTATAACTAAACTAATATATATATATATAAACACCCCCCCCCCCGCGTGTGTGCATAGAAATCAAAGCGAGTTGTCCCCCGGCCCGGCTGCCTCTGGCCGTGGGTGTCACCCACACAGCTTGAGACAAGGCACAAAGGAGCGCTGTGCGCGGCTCGTGGGCGTCCAGCGCCGGCGGCGGCTCCAGCCCAGGGACCGAGGGGCACCGGGACGGCGGTCTGCGTAGGCCTCGCGCTCCTTCCTCGCACTGCAGAAGCTTCTCATTAAAATGGGACGAAGCCCGTTTCCCCGGTGCGCCCCCCCCCCCCCCCCGCCCAATCCCCGGGGACGAGCGGCGGCGGAGATGCTGGAGAAGAATCAGGGCGAGTCTGATGTCCAGCAGAGCGAAAACAGAATGAGTTAGGTTCGCAGGTACGACGCCGACTGCGGAGTCTGGGTCAGCGCCGTTCGTCCCTAACCTCCCGCCGGGACACCGGGCAGGGAAGCCAGACGCACGGGGAACTCCACTCCGAAGAGCCCTGCTAGGCAACAGCTCCGGATCCTTTTAAAGAGCTGTTGCTGTCACGTGACAGAAAACCCGCCCCGTCCCCGAGGCGGCGGAGACGTTGGACGTCACTTCCGTCCAGGCCGGAACTCAAGATGGCTGCGCTCTTGTCGAGGTGACTTTAGCCTGGGGCTGGGAGTCGGTGGCCGCGGCCCTCGGGAGGCCCGCAGCGCCCTGATGTCTGGCTGACGGCTGTCCGCCCCGAGCCTGGGCAGGGAGAGGGCCCGTGGGCGTGCGTGCCGCGCGCGCCGTGGAACCCTAGGGCCCGTCGCATCCCCCAGGCGCTCCGGTGACGCGGGGTCACCGGCCCGTTATCCCGTCCCTACTCCCTACCGCCGGGTCGCGCGGCTGTCGCCCCTTCCACTTCCCCCGATTCCAGTACTTGATCCTCAGACTACGCTTGGGCCGCACCCAGAGCCGGGCCCCGGGGCAGTAACAGCACCTCGAGGTCAGCGGATCATCCCCTACGACCTCGACGTCTTGTCCAGCGATTGGGCCTCGGGGGGAGGCATCTTGGTGCAAACCTCGCTTGTAACTCCTGCAAACACTAGTTGCCGGCAGCGGGTGGGCTCCAGGACCGGCCCCTGGAGGAGGGGGCTGGAGGCTTGGCCCCCTACTGCGCTGCCCCAAAGCAGCCTGGGGAATTCAGTTTTAATTCATCTTTTTATTTGGGGTGGGGCAAGGGGGGAGTGGGTGTCCCAGTTTTTCTGTACGAGGTACCCCAGATTTTCTTCCATTCCGAGCTGTCCTCTTTCTAGGCTTCATTCTGTACTCCGAGCCTTTCTGGACGCAGCGGCTGCAATGACTTCAGACACTCCTGGCACAAGTGCCAGCACACTGTCGTGCCAGGCCTATTTTTGGAAACTATTTGTTATGGAAAGTTAGTCTTAATGTTGTTGAGATTTAATTCCTGATTTCCCCAAATATCCTCTCATTTCTCTTTCCACTTCAGTGACCCAGTATAAAAATAGAGGGACTTTATTTAGTTTTGCTCGGTGACAAAACAATTCCTCTTGGAGTGGAGATCAGGACTGGGTTATCTTTTTTTTTTTTTTTTTTTTTTGAGATTTTATTTATTTATTTGTGAAAGACCCAGAGAAAGGCAGAGACACAGGCAGAGGGAGAAGCAGGCTCCATGCAGGGAGCCCGTCGTGGGACCCCCAGAATGACAACCTGGGCTGAAGGCACAGCTAAACCGCTGAGCCCCCTGGGCTGCCCAGGACTGGGTTATCTTAATCCATCATTTTTCTCCCTGCCTCCCATTTCCAAATGTATCTTTTTTCCCCCCCTAAGGTGTGCCAGCTCCAATCTTACCAGAACTGCGTTCTTTATTCCAGGTAGTTTTACCATAATTGGATGATTTTTGAATTCTTTGGTATGTCATATTTTAGTAGATGTCAGGGACTTTTGGTAGAATTAGCATTTAGCTTGAAATGGTTATATTGGTTCTGAACAGTTCATTTTAGGAGTTTTAGGATTGTTGTTTGGAAGCCGATAATTATCGCACTCATTAAGTATGTCCAGACAGTATCATTTTTGAAATGTGTAGGACTGCCACCACTAGGATTCAGATGCTAAGAAATAGACCTCTTTTTCATTAGTGGTAATCTGAAGCTCATGGGAAGGGCACCTCTCTCCTTTTCTCACAAGGGCTTTTTTTTAATCTTTTTTTAATCTTTTTCTTTTTTTTTAAAGATTATTTATTTATTTACTCATGAGAGACACAGAGAGAGAGAGAGAGAGGCAGAGACACAGGCAGAGGGAGAAGCAGGCTCCATTGCAAGGAGCCTGACATGGGACTCGATCCTGGGTCTCCGGGATCATGCCCTGGGCTGAAGATGGCACTAAACCACTAGGCCACCGGGGTTGCCCTCACAAGGGCTTTCTTAAAAGAGGACATAGAGAATTAAAAAAAAATTTTTTTTTAAGATTTATTTATTTATTTTAGAGAGAGCATATGCATGGGAGGGGGAGAGAATCTCAAGCAGACTCCTCACTGAGCAAGCACAGAGCCAGTTGTAGTTCCAGGGCTCAGTCTCACAACACTGAGATCATGACCTAAGCTGAAATCAGGTTGGAGGCTCAACCCATTGAACCACCCATGCACTCCTCCCCCCCCCCTTTTTTTTTCTTATTGAAGTTTTGAGTCAAATTCCGTTTCACTGCAGGGATTTGGAACTGTTTGATATAGCCTCAAAGAAAAATATCTTTTTTTTTTCTTAAATTATGAATTTTTAAAAAAGATTTTATTCATGAGAGGCAGAGGGAGAAGCAGGCCCCCTGTGGGGAGACTGATGCGGACTCAATCCCAGGACCCTTGGGATCACACCCTGAGCCAAAGGCAGATACTCAACCACTGAGCCACCCAGGTGCCCCAGAGGAAAATACCTTCTAAGAAATTCTAGGAGCTGGTTTCTATTTCTAGTATTGTCACAAATTCCATTTATTTTGGGTAAGTCAAGGTGACTGGTTCCATGATTGCAGTTTCCTCATTTGTGAATGAAAATAGCAATAACTTGGGCCCACTTAAAAAGAACTATTGATTGAACATTTCTAATGCTTGGTTAACTAAAGATTATTAGTTCTCAGAGTACCATACGTCATGGCTTTTGAGTAGTGCTCTATATTTTGTATACTCCCTAAATGGTTCACAGACTAGCCAGGAATGAATGACCAGCTGAGTGATGCGTGCTCCTTTGGCACTCAGTCGAGGAATGACTTGCCAAAGCCAAGATGGAGATAGAGAACTAAGCTAAGAACAGCTAGGCTCCTGTGTAAAGAAGTTCATGCTGCTTATGCACAAAGTCACCAAGAGTCACTGTCTGCACATCACTCATTATATAAAATGCTACATGTGAAACACCTCTAAAAATAAGATTTAAATATATAAGATTGCTCTCTAAAATAAGCATATTCATTTCCAAACCATTGTTTAGCGCCTCTTCGGTGTGTCAGACATTATAAGTGTTCTGGACACCAAGCATTCCAGTCCTTTCCTTGAAGAGTTCAGTCTACCAGAGGAGATAAGTAAATAGATTAATTATTAAGCAACATAATATGTGTTGATATAGAGATGTGAAGAGATGGTGTAGAGGCACGACAGGTGCAGCAAGTAAGGCTAAAGAAATGGTGAAGTCGCCATCCAGGAGTTGTTGGGTTTTGAAGGATTAGTTTATCTGAGTGTGAGGGAGATTCCACTCAAAGAGCAGCACGAGCAAAAAGGCATGTGCTTCTAGATGGCTTGTTGTGTCTGGGTGTGGTGTAATATTCGGTGTGGTAGATGTATAAGGGACTGAAGGGGATCAGTGGGAGAATGGGTCCAGAGAGTTGGTTTGGCTATCATCTGGACCTTATACCATAAGCAACAGGGAACTGTTAAAAGACTTTGGGTCAGAAGAGCAATGAAATGAGCTTTTTCAGTAAGTTAGCTCTGGTAATATTGAATGATAGGGAATAGAATGATGCTAGGGAGAGCAGTTCAGGAGCTCCTCTTATCATCCTCTTTGCAAGCAATGAAAAGGATAAAGGCTAAATGGACCAAAGTTTCCTGGATAATATCAGGTGATATCAGGTGATACCTGTATGTGCAGCTGAGAGATAATAAGAGATGAAGGGTAACTTCTGTTGTAACTTGGGGCACTTTGAGTGCTAATAGCCATTAATGACAACTTTTGTATAGAATGTTCTTCATCTTGTCCTTCAAAGTTATCCATCTATATATCTATTTTAGTGTTGCTCTTACCCCAGATATTTCTGAAACTTTTTGGCATGCCATCAGATCACGTTTAGAGGTCATGTAAGAGAAATTCATTATATTATAGTCACATCTTATTTTAGACCAAAAATGATTTTATTTCGTTTGATCAAACAGAGTTGGCTTTGAGTAACTTTTGTGTGTTTTTTTTTTCCAAAAGCCAAATCCATTTTCAGCAAATGAATATTTTTACCACCGCTGAAGGTTTTAAAAAGAATGTGATGTGAATTCTAAAGACCTTGGGGAGACCAATGAAATATTAGTAATATATATATATGGACAATGTTACAGTTTTGAGAATGCTTTTCTGTACATTTTCTTATGTAATCCAACCAGCAACCAATAAGGTAGGTCTTAGTCTTACCAATCCCATTTCACAAATGAAAAAGCTGCAGCTCAGTGATTCCATAAAATTACACAACACGCAGAACTAGAACTCCAGTGTTTTTTTTTATTTTAATATTCTTTCTGTATCACTGTTGTTACCCTAACCCAGAGAAGAGTTTCAAAAATGATGTGAGCAATGATTACATTTTTGGGTAGACATGTATAATGTATTTAGAAGGGAACAATAGTAACCAGAAGGATACATTCTGGTTTGTTAATTAAAAATAAAGTACTATGTCTTTTTGGGTACCTGGGTGGCTCTGTCAGTCAAGCGTCTGCCTTCAACTTGTATCATGATCCTTGGGTCCTGGGATTGAGTCCCGTGTCAGGCTCCCTGCTCAGTGGGGAGCCTGCTTCTCCTTCTCCCTCTGCCTACTGTTCTTGCTCATGCTCTCTCTCTCTCAAATAAATATATAGAATCTTAAAAAAAAAAGAAAAAGTACTATTTTTAGCTATAACATATAGTGCACAATTCTTGGTAGGACTTTTCAGAGTTCCTGATTTCACATGAAAGGCAAGGATAGATACCTACTTTTGTCATATTTCAAGTAAGGTTATCGAGTTTGTGCAGCTAGTTTCTGTGAGAGCCTTGTGGAAAGCTTACATTGGTATTTGTCTGGGAAACAATAGCACTAGACAGAGAGTGCTGTAGATTCCAACCCACATCTGCAAACTCTTGCCGGGTAGCTGAGTGACAGGACCTAGCCTGGTGTAAGGAATGCATGCCCTGCAACTTCAGAGCCACAATTACTTCAATTGATTGAAGACATTTGTTCCCACTTCTTTCTGAGAGCCTTGGGTATACAATGTCTGTATTCACCTCTTGCCTCCAAAGCTGGAAAGAAGGAAGAGCTGAAGGAAGTGTTGATTGGATTATTTTGCCTTCAAGTAGTGGACCTTCTTCTGCCCTGGTGTAAAGCATAGGGATTTTGAACTCTTTATGCATCTAATACCAATGGTGTCAGGGACACCATGAGCTTTTTTAGAAGACCATTGGATCACAAGGAGATTTTTTTATCCCCACAATGCCTTATATAGAGTAGATGTATGACAAACTTCTGTAAAATTAATGTATTTTTAATTTTAGTCCCAGAAATTCACTCCGATAACTTTCTTAAATACTTTTGGAAAGATTTGATATAATAATGTAAATAAAGAGACATAGTGGCCATGTTTTTCATAATACCGTGTGAGCTCTGGATCAGTGAAGTTCACTTTACATAGACTGCCTGGGCACATCTTGGTTTTAGACTTGAAAAGCAGTTCTGGTACTGATATATACTTTTTAGTAGAAATAGCAACTTTTTAGTAGAAAACTTGTGTACACTCCTCATGTAATTCTTCACGTGGTTAGAGAAATCTTTGCATTTCCACACTTTTTGCCCAATTAGAGACTTTTTGACTTGAAGTTCATCCAGCTTGTCTGGAACTTAATGGTAATTCCTAAAATGATAGCTTAATATTTAGGATCCTTCTCCCACAAACCTCTTATTCTTCAACCTTCTTCATCCTTTGGCAACAGTGAATAAGATGTATTCTCATTCTCATTCTTACTTACCCCTTAAGTCACTTCCTTTAAGACCTAACTTAAAAAAAAAATCGGGGATCCCTGGGTGGCTCAGCGGTTTCGCGCCTGCCTTTGGCCCAGGGCGTGAGTTCTGGGATCGAGTCCTGCGTCGGGCTCCTGGCATGGAGCCTGCTTCTCCCTCTGCCTGTGTCTCTGCCTCTCTCTCTCCCTCTCTCTCTATCATAAATAAATAAATAAATTTAAAAATTTTTTTTATTTATTTATGATAGTCACACACAGAGAGAGAGAGAGAGAGAGAGAGAGAGAGAGGCAGAGACACAGGCAGAGGGAGAAGCAGGCTCCATTCACCAGGAGCCCGACGTGGGATTCGATCGCGGGTCTCCAGGATCCCGCCCTGGGCCAAAGGCAGGCACCAAACCACTGCAGCACCCAGGGATCCCTAAATAAATAAATCTTAAAAAAAAAAAAAAATCACATGGGATGCCTGGGTGGCTCAGCGGTTGAGCATCTGCCTTCGGCTCAGGGCATGATCCCAGGGTCCTGGGATCGAGTCCCACATTGGGCTCCCCTCGAGGAGCCTGCTTCTCCCTCTGCCTGTGTCTCTGCCTCTCTCTATATATATATCTCTCATGAATAAATAAAATCTAAAAAAAAATTAAAATCTTAAAAAAAAATTGCATTCTGCATTGCCCTGTTGAAAATTACGAACTCTGATTATTCTTTTACTATGTATTATTTGTGTTCAGCTAAAACTTTATTTTGCCTTTGTAGATTATATATGTGATTGTTCTCCAGTTTTTTAAAGTTGTAGCTTTCCAACTAAAAAATAATCTCAGGGACATTGATACTGCCCTTGTTATCGTGTTATTAATTTTTTCCTCCACTCCTAAATCTAATATGGTACAAAAATAGAGAAGTTGATAAACCGAAATTGATCTCTAAATGTGTGTTGATTCTTTATTCTCTCTTTTTCTAATTTTTTTTTCTTTTTCTAATTTTAATTTAAATTTTTTAATTTAAATTCAGTTAGCCAACATATGGTACATCATTGGTTTCATTCTCTCTTTTTTTAAAAAAAGACCTTATTTTTAAGTAATCTCTACACCCAACGTGGGGCTTGAACTCACAACCCTGGAGATCCAGGATCTCAGGCTCCACCCACTCACCCACTAAGCCAGGCAGGTGCCCCCCCCATTGACTCTTTATTCTCTTATCTTGCAGACATGTTGGCCGTCATTGCCTCCGTGCCCACCTTAGTCCTCAGCTCTGTATCAGAAAGTAAGTTTCTAAACTTGTGGAGTGTTATTAGGACTTAACTTTTATTTCCCTCAGGGAACAGCAGTGGGTTGTTGGTTTAGATTTTGGGGATATTTATGAAAGGAAATTGTAGATGGTTGGCTAGAAATTTAGTGATTGTGGTCATTATTTTTCTCATCTGGTAGTAGTAGAAGGAAGGATAAGAATATTAAACTTTAAATTTGGGAAATATTTTATACTTTCAGAAAAGTTGAAAGAATAGTACAATGGAGTTCTATATACTTTTCACCTAAATTCATTGGTTGTTAATATTTTGCTGTGTTTACCTGTAGTTCCATGTATTTTAGGTTGTGTTTGTATGTTAGATTATTTTAGACACCTGGTCTAATATTGAGAGTTCAGTGTAGTCCAGGCTGATGTATATTTAATTATTGTTAGTATTTTCTCTGAATTCTTTGAGATTAAGTTGCAGACACCATGATGCTTTACTTCTAAATACTTGTTTTAAGAACATGAACATTATAACCATATAATTACACAAACACAGTTATCAAATTCAGGAAAATTAACATTGATATACTCTTATCCAGCATACATTTAGTTTCAGATTTTCCATTTGTCCCAAATAATGCACTTTATAGAAATACAGACCTCCTGTTCCCCATCCAGGTGCTAATTAGGTTCACACATTGTTTTTACTTGTCATGTTTCTTCAGTATCATTTAAGCTGGAACTGCTTTGTAACTTCCCTTTGTCTTTTATGCCACTGACATTTTTGAAGAATACAGGCCAGTTATTTTGTAGAATATCTCTCAACTTGGGTTTGTCTGACCATTCCCTATAATTAGAGTCAAGTTACCTCTTTTCAGCAGGAGTAATATGTGATGTTATATTCTCTGTTATAGTCATATCAGGGGGCATGTGATCATTTGAATAAAGGAATATCTGCTAGGTATTTTTCCCACTATGAAGTTACTGTTTTTTTTTTCTTTCTGTAATTAATAAGTAAACTCTGAGTAGGTTATATTTTCTGGAGGGGGATGGAATCACATTTAATACAGGCAGCTAATAAATTGTTGAACAGCTATGTTCAACACTTGGCTTCAATCCAGGGAAACCAAGAAACTGTTCAGAAGTACTGAGCTGATCCGGTTCTTAGCTTTTGAGAACCTGAAAGGGAGTCTTGACAAAACAGATGAGAGCAGGTGGTGATGTATGAGACAGCACAGCACCTATGGCCTGGGAAAGGGTGATCCATTTATGTAAATGGTTCTGAAATATTGTAGTTGCTCTGCAGTGCAGTATGAAAGAAGTTGAGCTTCTGTTTCAGGCCTTGTATGTTGGTGGTTGGAAAGAAGAGTTCTCTGGTATGACCTCACTGGGTGATTGAGGTTATTAATAACGAGTCAGACTTGGCATACAGACAAGGGGAGTGGATGAACATGTTTTCCTTATGCGGTGGGTTCATCCAGCCCAGCTTAGAGCTTAGCTTATTTTATTTAACTTTTTGTTATGTAAAAACTTAGGCCAAGTTTACTTTTAATCATTTTAAAGTCTTCTGGTTTTATTTTAGTGCTGTTCCTTTGGGAACCACAGCCAAGGAAGAGATGGAGAGGTTCTGGAATAAGAACACTGATTTAAACCGTCCTCTGTCTCCCCATATCACTATCTACAGGTAAGGTCCCTGGAACCAGGGAGTTTAGAAGTAATAGTTGAAGGTTCTGGAAGCTGGGCCATTGCCTCCCTGATTATTTCCCTTAGGCCTTTTTTATAAGAAGACTTTTTTCTGTCTTCTGGCCTTAGAGGGTAATTTATCCTGCAGAAGTGCCATTTGGAAAATGCTGGTGGGTCAAAATGTACTTACTATCAATTGAAAAAAATTATTTTGAAACAATTTCAAATTTACATAAATGTTATAAAAACAATACACAGAATTCTTATATGTCTTTATGCACATTCCCAATTTGTTAACATGTCCAAATGATTTAAGATCAAGTGCAGAGATGATATTCCATGACTCCTGTAATGCTGCTGTAACAAGTTAATCACAAACTTTGTGGCTTCGAACAACACATTTATTGTCTTACAGGTCCATAGGTCAGAAATCTGACCCAAGTCTCACCGGGTTAAAATTAAGGTGTTGGTAGGGTTGCATTCCCGTCTAGAACCTCAAGGGAAGAATCTTTTTCTTTGCCTCTTGTAGCTTCTAGAGGTTACTCTGAGTTCCTTGGCTTGTGGCTTCCTTTCTCCATCTTCAAAACCAGCAATGTTGAGTGACATTCTCCCTCCCACCACTTTGACCCAGTTTGTCACATTTCTTCTCTGATTCCCTTTCTACCAGCCTCTCTCACTTTTAAGGACCTTTGTGATTATTTGGGACCATCTAGATAATCCAGGATAGTCTCCTTGGGTTAAGGTGAGCTTATTAGCAAACTTAATTTTGTCTGCAACTTTAAATTCCACTTTGCCATTTAAGGTAAAATACTCAAAGGTTCCACATTCCTGTGCATATCTTTAGGGAGGCTGTTACTCTGCCTACCACAAACTCTTAATACCTGAGTGCATGTTTCTTAAATTCAAGGACACTCTAGGGGCACCTGGGTGTTTTAGTTGTTTAAAAATCTGACTCCTGATCTCAAGGTCATGAGATTGAACCCTGAATTGGGCTCTGTGCTGGATTTGGAGGCTACTTGGGATTTTTTCTCATCCTCTCCCTCTCCTCGCCCCTTCCCTCTCAAAAAAAAAAAAAAAAAAAAAAAAAAAAAAATTCAAGAGCACTCTAGAATGCAGCTATCATTATCAGAAAATTAACTTTGGCCCATTGTTACCGTCTAATCCTCAGATCCCATTCACATGTCGTTTGTCCTCATAAATGTCTTTTCTCGGTCCAGGATCCAACCCAGGATCATGTATTGCATTTAGTTGTCTCTTTAACTCTTTGATCTCCTTCAGCGTGAAACAGTCTTTTTATCTTTCCTGACCTTAACATTTTTAGAATGTTCCTGTTTGGGTTTGCCTGACATTTTCTTGTGATTCATGCATGTTGGGCAGTACTATCTCTGAAGCAGAGGTATGCTCTTTTCAGCGCATGGGTTGGGAGGAACTGCATATGGGAGTAGTTTATCCCATTCCTGGCAACATTGACTTTTATCATTAGTTAAAATGTGTCTGCTTAGGTTTCTCCATCTATAAAGTTAATGAACAAAGATAGTGTGTTTATTAATTGTAAATTATTTTGTGGTGAGATTTCTACTCCCTCATCTATTGATGATACTTACCATCAATGTTTATTAGTTATTACTAGGAGTCAGTTATTACTATGTTGGTTGCCAGATTATAATTTTCCTAATCCCATCATACCTTCTAGATTTATTTATAAACAAACAAATAAATAAATAGGATAAAATTTGCTTTCTTTATCAGCATAGACTCAAAGATTCCTAAAAGCAAAAACTCATTTCTACTCTTATGACACCAACTAAAGGAAAAACAGGATTGTTTCCTCTCTGCTTTCAATACTTCTGACTTCAAATATGTGGAGGTTTTCTTCCCACATCAACCAGTTTTCCAACTCTCCAGACATTAGTTGAGTGTCTAGTAATCCATTTATGACACTATCTGTAGTCCGTGCAGACCCCACAGGCCAGTCCTGCCAGACGGGCCCCCACTCTAGATGCCAGTTTGCAGGCCCTGTGCTTTTGACTGACCAGCTATAAATCAAGGGTTCTCTCTACCCCCTCCTCAGGTTCAATAATTTGTTGGAATTGCTCACAGAACTTGGAAACGTTTACTTACTTTTACTAGTTGATTATAAGGGATATTATAGATGATACTGATAAACAACCAGGTACCCATTTAGGTGCCTCTGTGTCTGGAGTAGTTCAAAGCACAGGAGCTTCTATCCCCATGGAGTTGGGCTGTACCACCCTCTTGACATGTGGGTTTATCTACCAACCTGGAAACTCTGAATCCATTACTTTTGGGATTTTTATGGAGGCTTCATCAGGGAGGCAGGATCGATTATTAACTCAATCTCTAGCTCCTCTTCTCTCCCTGGAAAAAGAGGGAGTGGATCTGAAATTTTCAAGTTTCTAATCGTGGCTCAGTCTTTCTGGTAACCAGCCTCCATCCACATTCACCTCAGTAGAACAAAGGACGCTCTTAATACCCAGGAAATTCCAAAGGATTTAGGAACTGTGTGTCAGGAATCAGGGTCAAAGACCAAATATTAGGACAAAAGATGTTCCTAGCACTCCCTATCACTCAGGAGATTATAAGGGTTTTAGGAGCTCTGTGTCAGGAACCAGGAACAGAGACAATGTATATACATACTTATTATTTCATAGTTCCTATTTGCCCAAGGAGTTACACTGTAACTCTCCTTTATTTAGATGTTCAATTTGTCTCACACTTAGCCAGTAGGAATTCTTCAAGAAGGCTCCTGTGAAATCAAGATCTGGGCGCTGGATGTGTTCATTGCTACCTGGATGTCATTGCTTCCAGGCCTTTTCAGTAGATCTAAGATGTATGTGTATGCAAGTATATACAGGTACATAGATGCATCTGTAGCTGCTTATCTGTTGTCCTCAGAAGTAGCATTGATAGCTGCTGTGCTGGTGTCTGCAAAGAAAAACCCCTCTTGAGCTGCTCCTTAAGCTCCACTACCCTCTTTCTTTGGGTTCTGGCCAGGGAGGCTGGCCATTTTTTAACCACCTCCACAAATACCACAACCCTTTAGATATTTTCCAAGCCAGATTCCAGAAATAATTCTGATTGCAGAAATTGGACATTCTACTAAAACAGGAGACTAATTAAGTGACCTTAATCCTTGCAACTTCATGATAAAACTTTCTTTAAGAGAGAAAAGATTTGGGGGAGTATGATAATGGTGAAGAACTTACTATTATATTATTCTGAATCTATATTTAAAGCCCAGTCCTTTTTTCTTGGGTCACATAATGAATGGTAATAAGATGGTGGACTTGAGTCTTCCACTACCTTGTTTGCTCTTGGAGTTATGAGACTCTAGACACCCTTATAGGATTAAAAAAATCAGGGAACACAGAGCTGTTTCCAAGGTCATATATCCAGGAAAGGTGTCTGATTAATGTTTTATGGAATCATATTTTCTATTACTAATTTTTAAAGTTGTTTGGAAGAGGCATGAAAATAAATGGGTAAGTTAGCACCTTCTGAAATACTCTTTTCTCTCTTGATAAATTGAGTCAGTTTATCAAAGCAAACATATAGTGTAGGGTTTAAGTTATCAGGAAAACAAGAGCCACTGAAAAGGATGTTAAAAAACTTTTTTAGGGAATCCCTGGGTGGCTTAGCAGTTTAGTGCCTGCCTTTGGCCCAGGTCATCATCCTGGAGACCCGGGATTGAGTCCCACGTCAGGCTCCCTGCATGGAGCCTGCTTCTCCCTCTGCCTGTGTCTCTGTGTGTGTGTGTGTGTGTGTGTGTGTGTCTTTCATGAATAAATAAATAAAATCTTTAAAAAAAAAAACTTTTTTAAACTTGGAGTTGGAAGGGTCCATAAAACTTAATTTCATCATCAACCTCATTGGTTTTGAGTGCTCCTTGGGGCTTTGCATAGTCCACTAAGCTTTTGTGGGTAGTTGTGTGGGGCTGGCTAACACGCAGATGGCACTGTAGGCACCCCCTGCTTGGGTCACCAGAGTTTACTTTGATCTGTTTTATATATTGTGTTTTTGCATTTAAAGGCGCTGCTCACCAAAAAAAAAAAAAAAAAAAAAAAGTTAAGAGCCACTGTTGTGCCAAATAAGTGAATATCTTCTACAGTATTTTCATGTGGTTGTCTGCCGAGGCTTGTACACCTCCAGTGTACAAGAGACTCACTACCCCATCTCCGGTTTGGGAACTACTCTTATCATCAGAAAGACTCTTCTGGGGATCCCTGGGTGGCGCAGCGGTTTAGTGCCTGCCTTTGGCCCGGGGCGCGATCCTGGAGACCCGGGATCGAATCCCACGTTGGGCTCCCGGTGCATGGAGCCTGCTTCTCCCTCTGCCTATGTCTCTGCCTCTCTCTCTCTCTCTGTGTGTGACTATCATAAATTAAAAAAAAAAAAAAAAGACTCTTCTTTTATTAAGTTGCTGCAACTTCCATCTTCTATCCAATGGCTCTAGTTTTATCTTGAATCATATAAAATAAATCTAAGCACACTGAATCTCTGACATGTATTGATTTTGAATATCGTTGCATGTACTTATTGGCCGTTTGCATATCTTCTTTGGAGAAAGGAATATTTAAATCCTATGCTCATTTTTTTATTTTTAATTTTTTTTTAAGATTTTATTTATTTATTCATAGAGACACAGAGAGAGAATGAGAGGTAGAGACACAGGCAGAGGGAGAAGCAGGCTCCATGCAGAGAGCCTGAAACAGAAACTCTGTACTCATTAAGCAATAATTCCCATTCTCTTCTGCCCCCAGATCCAGCCCCTAACCATTTGATTTTCTCTCTTAATAAATTTGACTACTCTGGGTACCTCATAAAATGAAACCATACGATGCTTGTCCTTTTGTGTCTGGCTTACTTCACTTGGCACAATGTCCTCAAAGATTCATCCATGTTGTAGAATGTGTTGGAATTCCATTCCTTTCTAAGGCTGAATAAATACCCTGTTGTATGTGTATACTACATTTTGCTTATCCATTCATGCGTCCGTGGACATTTGTGTTGCTTCCACCTTTCCACTATTGTGAATAATGCTGCAGTGAGCATCGGTGTACAAATACTTCTTTGAGTCCCTGCTTTCAGTTCTTTTGAGTAGTGGAACTGAACTGTGGGATCATATAGTAGTTTTCTTTATTTAATTTTTTGAGTAACCTGCCATTCTGTTTTCCATAGAAGCTGTGTTGTTTTATGTTCCAGCAGAGCACAAGGGTTCTAATTTCTCTACCTCCTCCTCAATATTTGTTATTATTATTATTTTTTTAAATAATTGCCATCCTAATGGATATGAAGAAGTATCTCATTGTAGTTTTGATTTGCACCTCTGTAATCATTAGTGATGATGAGCATCTTTTTGTCAACTAACTGGCCATTTGTATATCTTCCCAGGAGAAATGCTTTTTACTTTGTCGATAGTATCATTTGCAATATGGTTAAATCACTTGCTTAAATTCATATGTCCTATATCTCTAGCTTTTCTTTAACATTCTACTGACCATCAAAAAAGGGAATAAAATTAATATATTTCAAATCAGTGTATCTGTTGATTGCTCATAGTGTGTTTGATACTCTTTTAGGAGTTGGAAAAACAGAGCTGAGTAATATCTAATCTGTGTTCAAAGGGATCTCATTATGTCCTGAAAAATCTTTTTCCTGAGGAAAGATTTTGGTGGCCCTTGGTGATTCTTTTCTGTAAGTGAATTAAAACAGTCTTGATTTTCTATACTAGACTCTTTTTTTTAAAGATTTATTTATTTATTCATTCATTCATTCATTCAGAGAGAGAGAGAGAGAGAGAGAGAGAGAGGCAGAGACACAGGCAGAGTGGGACAAGCAGGCTCCCTGCAGGAAGCCCCACGTGGGACTCGATCCCAGGTCCCCAGGATCACACCCCGGGCTGGAGGTGGCGCTAAACCGCTGCACCACCGGGGCTGCCCTCTATACTAGACTCTTACCTAATGTCGAACAAGAAATAGTGGGAATGATCTGTCTTTGCTTTGTAATGTCGAGGTCTCAGCTAGAAAACATGACGGCTGGGGCTGAATTTATCTGAAGATCCATTTACTCACATGACTTGGGTTTGAGCCTGGCTGTTAGGGGCACCATCCTTTTCTCTCCGCCTGAACCTTGCTACCTAAGTGCTCTTCATAGGGCTATTTGGGCTTCCTCACAGCCTGAGAGAGTGTGATTTGGAAGTCATGTGGTGTCAGTTCTGTTACGTTCTTTCTTGAGGCAATCAATCATGAAGTTCTGCCCATGTTCAAGGGGCTAAATACTTACCTGCCTGATAAAGATGACAAGACTCTGGAAGGTCATGGAGGACTAGAAATAATACTGTGGTTGATTAGGAAATAAAATCTCCTTTACCTACTCAGCACTCAGCTGACCCAAGGCTGTGGTTGTAACCATTTTTGAAAATTAGGGTCATGTTTGACTCCAGTGGTTTCTTGTCTCAACCCCATTTTCCACTTCAGTATTTCTAAATGCCAGAGCAGTGCACACGCTTCATCTGGTAGCTCTTCCAGTCATGGGATTTCATTTGCTGGCCACGAGCCCTAAGTCCATTTGGAATGCTAAGCGATGTCTTACGATTTCCCCACCTCTGTTTTTTTCAGTTCTCTCAAATCAATATTTGTTCTGTCTTTTTCAGTCTGATAATCATTCTCTTTGACAAATAAAATAGTTGAGCAATCTGCTTTGTACTCTGTCATCTATTAACATAAAATTGTCCATCCCGGTTAGGAGGCTTTCTTTCCCTGAATACAATTTTAAAAGCCCCTTTTTGTTGTCCTTGACATTTTTGCAAGCCTCAGCTCATTCTGGGTTTTAGTCTCCTGATTTATCTAACCAAATTATGTCATTGTTCTCTGCTTGTCCTTTGTTATCTGGCTCTTCTTCCGCCTTTTATATTTATCCTGTTAAGTCTGAGTTAAGCAGAGTGATGTCTAGCCAGTTTTTTTGGTTTCTTTGGACATTACTCCTTTCTTACTGTGACCATTTTCGTTTCATAGTTAGAATTTCTTTTTGAGATTTTTTTTCAACCTACTTGAGTAGCTTTGCTTTAGAGTGTTTGAAAATATGGTCTGATTATGCTCAGCATTTCCTATCTAAGCTGACTTTCCAGGATGAGTGTTAACTTTATCCAAAGACTCTCGTTCTTTCCATTTCACTAACCAATCCTCTCGAGCATGAGAACTAGGTCTAGAATATAGCAGTGTTAGTTGTCCTTCTATGGAAATGCTTTGGCAAATTAATGATTCAGAACATGATTTAGAAAGGGGTTTGATGACAAAGTATTTTGAAACTACTGTGGATTAAAAAACATTGACTAAACCCAGGAAAATTGGGTTTAAAAATTTGGTATAGGTAGTTTATTAGGGAATAAATGGTGTGCTCACTGTGAATATTTATGGGCATATAATAAGAAAGAATTCAAGGGTGACTATTTATTCTATGAAATTAGATTGACAAAACTCACTTCGTTTTCCTTTTACTTCAGTCGTATGACAGGAGCAAGGAAGGACACAAGTGGTTGTATTCTATTGATTATTTTCTAACTAGATGTAACTTTACTTGGTGTCTTTGACCCACCCATGTTGTTTCTACTTGGGAAAGGAGGAGTTTTAGTTGTGATTGATTCCTTCTGGTTAAAGGGTGGGGTGCTTCTCTGGAAATAAATCAATTTTAATATATTCAGACTACAAAGTGGAAACACAAGAATGCAAAAGCTATTTTTGTTTTTATGTGTAAATCGTGCCTATTTCCAAAGTGATTTATGTTCTTTTCGTGACTCTCTATTGTGGTGTCATATTTTCCTTTTTTAAATTGCCTTTGTGTATTTCTTTGCAGTTGGTCTCTTCCCATGGCAATGTCCATTTGCCACCGTGGTACTGGTGTGGCCTTGAGTGCAGGTATGTACATGTGTATTTATTTGTGTGCACGTGCACACACACAGACATAAATGTCTATTTACTTAATGTATGAATTGTATGCTGGTCTTAGTGCATCCATTTCAGTAGTAGAGTTTAAAACAAGTAGTAAGTATGCAGATTATAATCAGGTTTTGGGATCTGATACATCTTTCCACAATGAGAGGATCGGCCATATTTAAATTTTTTTCCTGGCTTGTACTGGAAATGTGGACATATTTTTGTTTTGTATACTATTCTTCAGGGTCCCCCTGGGCTCCTGTTGACAGTGTTTTTACTGAAGTGGTCATCAGCAGGACTGGTGGCTCAAGTGTAGGGACCCTGTATTTAGGGAGCTGCTGCTGAGACATTGTCAGAAATTATCTAGACCATGTCTTCACCATTCAAAATCAGATTTGTTTTATTGATAAGATAATCCAGTAGGAGTAGGAACTCCTATCTAAGGTCTGATGTTATCATTCCTATATTATCATTCCTTTGGTAAAGAGATGATGGAATCCAGGTATAAGAATGATTGCTTTTGCCTGGGAATCTGTGTATAGTTTCTGGTTTTGAACCCACTTGGAATGAAATAATCTGATACATTTCTTTCTTTTTTTTTTTTTTTTAAGATTTTATTTATTCATGAGAGACACAGAGACAGAGAGAGGCAGAGACACAAGCAGAGGGAGAAGTAGGCTCCATGCAGGTAGCCCGATGTGGGACTTGATCCCGGGTCTCCAGGATTATGCCCTGAGCCGAAGGCAGCACTAAACCATTGAGCCACCCAGGCTGCCCATTTCTTTCTTTCTTTCTTTTTTTTTTTTTTTTTAAGATTTTATTTATTTATTCATGAGAGACACAGAGAGAGAGGCAGAGACATAGGCAGAGTGAGAAGTAGGCTCCCCACAAGGAGCCCAGTGTGGGACTCAATTTCGGACCCTGGGATCACTCCCTGAGCAGAAGGCAGATGTTCAGCTGCTGAGCCACCCAGGCATCCCAATATAATACATTTCAAGATCAGGCTCTTCTAGCTGTAAATTCATTATTACTTTATTTTTATTTATTTATTTATTTTTAAGATTATTTATTTATTTATTCATAGAGACACAAGGGGGGAGAGGCAGAGACACAGGCAGAGAGAGAAGCAGGCTCCATGCAGGGAACCTGACGTGGGTCTCGATCCAGGGTCTCCCGGTTCACGCCCTAGGCTGCAGGCGGCGCTAAACTGCTGCGCCACCAGGGCTGCCCCTCATTATTACTTTATTTCTGCTTGCTTAGAATTTTATAATTGTTAGATGGATACTTTATGCTTAGTTTGGTGGTATTGATGAGCAAATTTAATCCTAAAAACCATTGGAAGAACAGGAGCACTTTATTTATAAGTCTGATTGATTGATTCCCTTTTTATCTCCATGTATTTATCACCATTGAGTGATAAAAAAGATGTTGACTCTTTCATAGACTATAATGACAAAGTATTAGTTTGCCAAACATAGTTAAAGTTAATATATTTTCTTTTACAAGTGTACTTAATAATCATTTATTTTTTCTATCTGACCTGCTTGAATGACCTTGTATTCATCGATATTTATCCAGTTTTTCCCTAACCTTGTCCCCTAATTCTATGATGGAATGTAGTGTCTGTTGTTTACATATGGTAGTAGTTTTCATGTTTCCCTCAAATGCTGAAGGTCTGTTCATATATTTTTAAGATTCTTTTTTTATTTATTAAAGAAAGAGTGAGAGAGAGAGGGCATGAGCTGTGGTAGGGTGGAGGGGAGGTAGAGGGAGAAGCAGGCTCCCCAGTTTGTGGAGCTCGATCCCAGGACTACAGGATTCTGACCTGAGCCGAAGGCAGGCAATTAACCAACTAAGCCACACAGGCGCCCTCAAAGGTCTTTTCAAAACTGGAAGGGAACCGGTTTTTGCTAGATTGGATGATGTAGGCAACTAGATTTTTTGTAGGCAACTAGGTTTTGCTAGATTGGATGATGTAGGCAACTTAGTCAACTCTTTAAACCTTGGTTTATTCCTTTTAATATAAGCATATAAGCATATAATGCCTATATCAGAATTGATGGAATTTCAAGAAAGTATACTCTGAATGTTGATTTATGAAAACAGGGATGAGAAGCATGATAAATTGAATGGCAACAATCTCTTAGAAGATGATATGCACTGGACCAAATGGTGAGAAAAATTGGATCATTTGGCCTGAAATGAAGTCAATCCCAGCACCTGTGATCTTTGCATTCTTAGGGCTCTCCTCCAATCTCTTTTTCACATAACAGCAGGAAAAACAAAAACCTTTTGAAAATAAATTGAATCACCTCACACTTAGATTCATCCTATTACTGTATTTGCCTTGGCACTTAAATTAAAATTCACATCTCACCATGGCCAAAAAGTGTGCTGCATGATCTGGCCTTGCCAAGCTCATGGTCTGCCTTGTCGCCTCTTGCTTACTGTGCTCTGGCTGCCCTGGTCTTTGAATTCCTTTGAATGAACAAAACTCTTTTTCACCTCAGAGCCATTGCATGTTTTGTTCCCTTAATCTGAAATGTCTGCCCCTACCCTTTTCTGCAATGGGCATGGTTAGTTCCTTTTTATCCTTTAGATTGGAATAGAATTGTCAACTTAAACAGTACTTTGCTTACCACCATCTCTGAAAAAGGAGCTTCTGCTTCTAGTTCTTTTTTTTTTTTTTTTTAATATTTTATTTATTTATTCATGAGGGACACACAGAGAGAGAGGGGCAGAGACACAGGCAGAGGGAGAAGCAGGCTCCATGCAGGGAGCCTGATGTGGGACTCTATCCAGGGTCTCCAGGATCAGGCCCTGGGTTGAAGGCGGCGCTAAACCGCTGAGCTACCCGGGCTGCCTTTTTATTACATATTTGTAATTATTTTGTCTGCTTACTTTTTATAAATCTGTCTTTTTTTTTTTAAGATTTTATTTATTCATGAAAGACAGCTAGAGAGACAGCACAAGCAGAAGGAGGAGCAGAGGGAGAGGGAAAAGCAGACTCCCCGCTGAGCAGGAAGTCCAATGTGGGGCTCGATCCCAGGACCCTTAGATCATGGCCCGAGCCAAAGGCAGCCTCTTAACCAACTGAGCCACCTAAATCTGTCTCTTTTATGAGACTGCAAACTCTTCACAGAGTGGGGACTGCATCTGTCTTCTTCCCCCTTTGTACCCTCTAGTGAGCACTCAATAGGTGCTTGGATCTCTGGTTACTAAATGAATATGCCCACATAAATCATTTTGCTCATGGTGATCATTTCAGAACTGTTCATTCTTCCTGCCTTCTAATTAATCTCCTGCTATGCATTAGAAATTAGATAGTGATTGTAATAGCCTCTACCATCAAGGGCAGAAGAATCTAAGGAGTAAAAAAAACTAATTTTTTTTTAGATTTTATTTATTTATTTTAGGGGGAGGAGAGAATGAGAGAGAGCATGGTGTGGAGGGGCAGAGGGAGAAGGGGAGAGAGCAGACTCCACACTGAGCATGGAGCCCAATGACCCCAGCCCATGACCCTGAGATCACAACCTGAGTTGAAACCAAGAATTGGACACTCAACCGACTGTACCACTCAGGTACCCCTGTGGTAACTTTTTAATAGAGTTATGGGATCCCTGAGGAGAGGTCATTTCTGGAGCAGTTGGAGAGCTTGAAAGGATGAGTTAAGAGCTCATGAAGAGGAGGTAGAAGAAGGCATTCAACAGAGAAACTACCTTATGCAGAGGCCTAGGCGTTGGGGAAGATCCAGAGTTACCAGATAGTGATGACTGGGTCTGATGTTGAGAATAGTGTCTATGGGAGAGGTAGCAGAAGGTAAGGCTGAGAGTGTGCCAGACAGTGAAGAACTTTGCCACATAGGGAGGTTGGAACTTGACTGTAGACTGTTGGAAGTCATAAAAGGTTCCTGTTCTCAGGGTGCCTGGCTGGCTAAGTCAGTAGAGCACATGACTCTTGATCTTGGGGTTGTGGGTTCAAGCCCACGGACATACAGCTTACATTAAAAAAAAAAAAAAAAAGTTCCTGTTCTCATTTGTTCCAGTAATAAACTGCCAGGACAGATCCATGATAAGGTATTTATTCCGACTATAGAGATTTTGTAGCCAGTATATAAATCCTAAAAAACATAATGAACCAAAAAGTTTGATGACACTAGTTTGACTTTAAAATAGAATTTATTGGGGATTTCTGGGTGGCTCAACAGTTTAGCGCCTGCCTTCGGCCCAGGGCGTGATCCTGGAGACCTGGGGTTGAGTCCCACGTCAGGCTCCCTGCATGGAGCCTGCTTCTCCTTCTGCCTGTGTCTGCCTCTCTCTCTCTCTCTCTCTCTCTCTCTCTCTCTTTCTCTGTCTCTCATGAATAAATAAATCTTTAAAAAAAAATAAAATAGAATTTATTAATGAAGAACTTTATAGGGGTGCCTGGGTAGCTCAGTCAGTTAAGTATCTGACTCTCAGTTTTGGCTCAGATCATGATCTCAGGGTTGTGAGATCCAGCCCTTGGTCAGGCTCCATTCTGGGTGTGGAGTCTGTTGGAGATTCTCTCTCACCCTCTGCCCCTCTCCCCACTTTAAAAAGGGGGAAAAAAAGAAATAGAACTTTATAAACAATTCTTTAAAACTGAGCCTGGGTGGCTCAGTTGGTTTAGCATCTGCCTTTGGCTCAGGTCATGATCCCAGGGTCCTGGGATGGAGTTCTGCACTGGGCTTCCTGCTCAGTGGGAAGCCTGCTTCCGCCTCTCCCCTTGCTTGTGCTCTCTTCTCTCTCTCAACTAAGTAAATAAATATTGTTTAAAAATAAAAAATAAATAAAACATAGAAAGATATGGCCAGTAACACTCGTCCATTGCTTGGATGCTGTAGGGATTAAAATACTCATGATTTTCTACAGTGACTAATAGTGTAGCAATCTAGATGAAACCAGGTAAATACCTTGAGAATGGGAGGGGGCTAGGCTAAGCTGCAGCGTGAGTGAGGCTGGTAGGAAGGAGGGGGGAGGAGGGCAATGACCAAAGTGTAGGACATACAACAATAAAAATAAAGAGTTTAGAAGAAGAACAGATGGATGCTAAGTAGCAGACATTTTAGAGGAATGCAGCTATGAGTGAAGTATATAGTATCCTCTGGTGGGTATAAGAACGGTCCAGAATGTTTTGGATAGTCATTAAAGACAGGTCAGATTAGAGAATCAGACCTTCAGTGAGAGATGACTGAATGCATAGGCAAGCCTTCTGCTCGAGCAGTCTACTGCTTTCCTTTAAAAGCCACAGGCCTTACCGATTTATCAAGGAACTAATGGAACTCTGGAATGGCTGCTTTTTCTTTCTGGGCTTGTCATGAGATCAGACATTTAGTCACTGATTCTCCCTTTTTTTTTTTTTTTTAAGATTTTATTTATTTATTCATGAGAGACACAGAGAGAGACACAGGCAGAGGAAGAAGCAGGCTCCCTGTGGGGAGCCCCATACGAGACTCAATCCCAGGACCCCAGGATCACACCCTGGGCCGAAGGCAGGCGCTTAACCACTGAGCCATCCAAGGATCCCTAGTCACTGATTCTCAAACGTGTCAGAAATCCTAGTCAGTGAGACAGTGGAGAGAAAGTAACAAAGCAAACTTCGGAGTAAGACAATGTGAGTTCGGTTCTCACTATGTCACTAACCAACTGCTATAGCCTCACTTCCTTTTCTGCTTATGTTAATGCCTAGTAAGGATCGTGAGAATTATAAAATCTTTTTTTTTTTTTAAAAAGGGACACCTGAGGGAACCCTGGGTGGCGCAGTGGTTTGGCGCCTGCCTTTGGCCCAGGGCGCGATCCTGGAGACCCGGGATCGAGTCCCACGTCGGGTTCCCGGTGCATGGAGCCTGCTTCTCCCTCTGCCTATGTCTCTGCCTCTCTCTCTCTCTGTGTGACTATCATAAATAAATAAAAAATAAAAAAATAAAAAAAAAAGAAATGTTTTAAAAAAATAAAAAAAAAAGAAATGTTTTAAAAAAATAAAATAATAAAATAATAAAATAAATAAAAAGGGACACCTGGATGGCTCAGAGATTGAGCATCTGCCTTTGGCTCGGGGCATGATTGCAGGGCCAGGGATCGAGTTCCTCATCTGGATCCCTGCAGAGAGTCTGCTTCTTCCTCTCTCTATGTCTCTGCCTCTCTCTCTCTCTCTCTCTCTCTCTCTGTGTCTCTCATGAATAAATAAATAAAACCTTAAAAAAAAAAAAGATCATGAGAAATTAAATACTAGATCTAATTCTGGCTATAAATCAGAGTTTTCATGACCACTTCCTCAGGTTCGATAATTTGCTAGAATAGCTCACCAGAGCAACTCAAAACAGCCAAATGGAAGAGAAATGTAGGGCAAGGTATAAGGGACGAGAGGGGGGAATGTGCATGGAGCTCCCGTGCCCTTTCTGGTGTTAGATAATACCAAAATGCAGCTGAGTAAATATGAAGATCTAATTGGTTTTATTCATTGATTCATGAATTGGGCAGCATCCCATCTAGCAAGGAGATGCTCAGCTGAGCTAGACAAAGTTTTTAAAGGTAGAGAGAAGGCTTTATAAAACAAAAACGGGGGGATCCCTGGGTGACTGTGGTTTAGCGCCTGCCTTCGGCCAAGGGCATGATCCTGGAGTCCTGGAATCGGAGCCTGCTTCTCCTTCTGCCTGTGTCTCTGCCTGTCTCTCTGTCTCTTATGAATAAATAAATCTTTAAAAAAACAAAAACAGGGATGCCTGGGTGGCTCAGTGGTTGAGTGTCTGTCTTCAGCTCAGGGTGTGATCCCAGGGTCCTAGAAGTGAATCCCACATCAGGCTCCCCTCAGGGAGCCTGCTTCTCCCTCTGCCTCTGCCTCTGTCTCTGTGTCTCTCATGAATAAATAAATAAAATCTTGAAAAACAAACAGGGACTCCCGGCTGGCTCAGTCAGTGGAGCAGGAGGCTCTTGATCTTGGGGTTGTGAGTTTGAGCTTCATGTTGGGTATAGCAATTAATTAAAAATAAAATCTTTAGAAAGAAAGGGAGGGATTTATTTATTTATTTTTAATTTATTTATTAACAAGGAATGCATTGTTTAGTCAAGGTTACCCTCCTAAGGTGAGTGGAAGGTATCTATCAGTAAATGTCCTAGTATTGACCAGGAACTTCCTTGTTGACTGGTTAAAGGTTACACTCCTGGAGAGTTGAAACTGCAGCTAAGTTAGACATTAAGTTAGGTTTGCTGATTTGGCCTAAGTGTCATGTTAGGCCTGTGGTTTTTTGGGGGTTCTTTTTTTTTTGTTGTTTTTTTAACACCACCCTGTCAGTACCTCATGTGTTCAGCAACCTGAAAGCTGTCCAAACCCTATAGTTCAGGAGCTTTTATGGAGGTTTCATCACTTAGGCAAGATTGATTAAATTGTTGGCCATTAGCTCAATCACCAGCCACTCCTTTGCAGATATGTGAGGGGTGGGGATGGGGAGATAGGGATGAAAGTTGTAATCCTCAATCTTGCCTTGATCTTTCTGACAACAGGCCCTCATCCTGAAGCTATCTAGAGGCCCCCAGCCACCAGTCATTGTCATATGTCACCAGCATAGTAAAGACATTTAATCACTCTAGAGGTTCCAAAGCTTTGAGGATCTATGTGCCTGGAACTGGGGGAAAAAACCAAATATATATTTTCTTATCGAATCACATCTTTGAACAAGGAATACCAATCAGTTAATGTAATCAAAAGTGACTGGCCAAAGCTTTCCTCATTACAAGTGAAAAATTTATGAGAAGAAACCAAATATGCGATTTTCTAAATTCTCCTGTAATATCTAGGATACCGTGAAGTGGGCAATAGCCTCTCCTCCTAGAACCACAGGGCCTGAGGAGGGACCCTCTAACAGCTAAGCAGTATAATTTGGGAAAATAAAGCCACTGAAGCTGTCCTATCTAATTGCTCAAATTAAATGGTGCTTTCTTCACTTGGCTGCCAGGACCAGCTTCGGCCTGCTCCACTGCAGTAAAGTGCTGTATACAGAATTGGGCAGGCGGTCAGGATATCCTGCAGCCACTTCCAGGAGCCATCATGAGCTCTTTCAGACACTTCTTCCCAGCAAGCCCCTGCAGATGTCACTGCAAATGAAAATGAAAACATGTGAAAGAGCCTTGGTGGAGCTGTCCAAGTAATGATTCAAATTCTGAGTGACAATACCCAGTTGCTCTTATATCTGAAGTGTCCTTGCAGTAATCTCATTATGTTAAGTCGAGCTAGTGGCTTCCCCGAAGCCTCTGGAGTGGGGCAGGGTTAGGAGCGTTCCTCCCTTGAGAAGAAGTAAAACGTTTTTGAGAAGCATTTTCTCTTCTGGCGACCATGGGTTCTGGCAGCTTCATCTTAGTGTAGTGCAAGGGCAGAGGTGTAGCAGTGCAAAGTAGGACAGGCTGAGAATGAGATTTCCAACTACAAATGATATTTTTCTAAATGGCATGGAATTAAATATCCAAGCATTAAATAATAATCACCACCAGGCCTGTATTAGGAACTTCATATCTAGTACTTAATTCTCATAATCTGAAAGGGGTAGTAATATAAGCAGAAGAGGAAATGAGGCTATAGTAGCTGGTTAGTGTCAGAGTGGGGACTGAACTCACATTGCCTGGCCCCAGAGGTTGTATTCTTGCTACTTCCTCTATCCTCCCTCAGTGACCACGATTCCTAAGGGATACATAACACATCACATTTTGAGAATTAGTGACTAATGGCCCATCTCACAAAAAGCCCAGGAGAAAAAACAAACCAGCCACTTCAGCGTTCTAGTAATTACTTAATAAGTCTGTATGTAAGGCTTTGGTTTTCCAGGAAAGAAGCTGACTGCCTGAGTGGTAGGTTTGCCTATGCATTCAAACAGGCTCACACTGAAGGGCTGATTCTTCAGCCTGGAGGTCAGTGTGGAACAGGAAATGATGATGCTCCTGTCCAGTCTGATGCCCAATGTTGTTCTGTACCCAACACTGCATACATCTGAGTTGCTTGAATCGATTACTTAAGAAACAAAACTGTTAGGTATATCTTTTAGCTTAGGGGCGCCCTGAAATACATTACTGAGAACACTGAGATACTATGAACTAAGATAGTTTGAGAAGATTTGGGAAGAAGATATGACCTGAGAGGATTCACGGACCTTTGACAATTGGACAGATAGAAAGTTAGAAGATCTAGGAGCCCCTCTACTGTTCTTTGAATTTCAGGGCAAAACCTCCAGCTCTGAAACTTCAACAGCCACACATGTGCCTTAGATGTGCACACAGAGTCAGCCTTGATCTGGGCACCCAATGTGACTGCAGTGTGACCACTGAGTCCCAGGAATGGACCCTCAGAGCAACCCTAACCTCTGGAAGGCCAGGCTGATAGGACTGCCTCATTTTAGAATAATACCACCTACTGTCAGATAACCTCCCAGAGTCAGAACTAATGGAAATCCCAGGATGTGAACAGCAGTGTCTTCATCTTCAGCCTTTGCTTCAATGAATGTTACAGAATTTTGTCAATTAGTTAAATCCATTCAAAAGCAAACGAATGTCTCAAAATAAATCAGATGTTCTCAACACTGGGGGCCTGGGTGGCTCAGTGGTTGAGCAGCTGCCTTTGGCTCAGATCATGATCCCAGGGTCCTGGGATCAAGTCCCATATCAGGCTTCTCGCAGCAAGCCTGCTTCTCCCTCTGCCTCTGTCTCTGCCTCTCTGTGTGTCTCTCATGAATAAATAAATAAAATGTTTAAAAAAAAAAAAAACCAAGATGTTCTTAACACCATTCTACTGTATAGTCCCAAGCCAGTTTTTTCAAGATCAGTATTTTTTTGATGGAAACACCAGCAAGTCTAAAAGAACAGTTATGAGTCAGGAGTTTATACGCACTTAAGAAAAAAGTTTGTTAGTGGAAAGAATCTGGATTTTGTGTTCGAATCCCTGCCCCTTCACTTAATGCTCAGTACACTTAGATACACTTCTTAATGTTTCTGAACTTCATTTTTTTTCAGCTGTTAGTGAAACGAAGGTGGTACTAATTTTTCAGATTGTTATGAAGATTAATTACTTAAATTTTAAGTAAACGATTGCTGTAGCAATAACTGTATTTGAAAGAGGTGGTATTTTTCTGATGAGTTGGGTACTAAAATAAATAAAATGACAGTGTCTCTGGATACACACAAAATGGTTATTTCTGAGCGGTGAGATTATGGGGAACTTTTCTAAACCATATGTTTCTGTGTGTTTAGTTCTTTGCAATGTTTTTGTAATCAGGAAAAAATAAATGAATGATGTCTCTGGGGGGTCAAGGAGATCTGGGGATCATTACACAAATTCCAATCCAGATGTAATTACAAGAGAGACCTTATTGGCTGGCTGCCTCTCTGTTCTTTCAAAAAAGGCTCTTTCCTGAACTGATTTTATTCACAACACTTCTGACACCAAATGCATGTTTTTCCTTTTTTTAAAAAAATTTTATTTATTTATTCACGAGAGACACAGACAGAGAGAGGCAGAGACCTAAAGCAGAGGGAGAAGCAGCTCCCTGCGGGGAGCCTGATGCAGAACTCAATCCCAGGACCCCAGGATCATGACCTGAGCCAAAGATGTTCAACCACGGAGCCACTGAGCATCTCTTAAATGCATGTTTCTCAACATTTGTTTAACAACAGATTTTCCAGTTCTCCAGACAGCAGCTGGATGTCTCCAATTCCATGTGGTGCTGGTACTCACTACTCAGAGTTAGCACAGACACCACAGGTGGCCCCCACTTCAGTCTCAAGTCGCAAGTCCCACGTTGCCAGCTGTACTCCTCGACCCAGTAGACTTGAGAATTGGCTTTGTGCTGCTCACTGTGTGAAATGCTGTGGTTATTGGTTACAGAAATGAGTGAGTCATGGCCCTTGCCCTTGAGGACTTCATAGTCAAGTGGATTTGCCTCTCCAGTTGCCCCATCCATGCTTTAAACCTCACTCATTGCTCACATGCAGGAGCTAGAGCCCAGCTAGCTTTACATCTTTAGCCAGCTGCGTATTGCATATCCTCACATGATGTTCCTTGGGTCCCTCCAGCCTAGCTATACTGTACAGTGATCAACATCAGTCCTCAGACAAATCTAAACTGAATGAAACTAAAAACAGCCTGCATTTCCTTCATTCCCTGTATAGGTGAAGGGCATTATCTCGTTAGTAGCCCATGCAAAACCACAGTCTTTGACTTAGTTCATTTAACCCATATCCCCAAATTGTACTGAATTTTCCATTGTCTATTCTCCCTGTTACTATCTTCAGTCAAGCCATCACCTTCATCCGCTGGAGACTTGGAATTATCACAGCATCCTATTCAGACTTTCTGCCTCCACTGACTCCTCTCACCTATTCCCCTGTTGCTGCCAGGCTGACCTTTACAAAGGGCATATCTGACCATATGACTGTCCAGTTGTTTTTTTTTAAGATTTTGTTTATTTCATTAATTTTTTTAATTTAGTCCCTCATCAGGAGTGTTACACTGAGGCAGCCCCAGTGGCGCAGCGGTTTAGCGCCGCCTGCAGCCCTGAGCCTGATCCTGGAGACCTGGGATCGAGTCCCGCGTCGGGCTCCCTGCATGGAGCCTACTTCTCCCTCTGCCTGTGTCTCTGCGCCTCTCTCTCTCTCTCTCTCTCTCTCTGCATCTCTATGAATACATAAATAAAATCTTAAAAAAAAAAAAAAAGAGAGTGTTACACTGGACAGTGAGGAACACCTGGGTGGCTCAGTGGTTGAGTGTCTGCCTTTGGCTCAGGTTGTGACCCCGGGGTCCTGGGATCAAGTACCACATCGGGCTCTCTGCAGGGAGCCTGCTTCTCCCTCTCCCTCTCCCTGTGTCTCTGCTTCTCTCTCTGTCTCTCATGAATAAATAAATAAAATCTTAATAAGTAAATAAATAAAACTCTTGATGACTTACCAGTCCCATTAGGAATGGCACTTTTGACCCAAGTAACCATCCCCTCCTGAGGCGAGGGCAGGCCATTGTTTCTGTGTATGATGCAGCCTAAGAATCCTTCCCACTAAAAAAAAAAAAAAAAAAGAATCCTTCCCACTGTAACACTTTTTTTTTTTTAATTTCAGGTGTACATTATTGATTTAACAACTCTATATATTAGTCAGTGTTTAGGATAAGTGAAGTCACTACCTGTCACCATGTAGTGTCGTTGCAGTATTACCAACTGTATTCCTTGTACTATACTTTTCATCTCTGTGATTTATTTATTTTATAACTGGAAGTTTGTATCTCTTAATCCCCTTTATCTGTTTCACCTGTTCCCCCTACCACCTTCACTCCCCCATATTCTTTGTCCATTCATCCACTAATGGACACTTGGCCATTATAAATAATGTTTCCATAAATATAAGGGATTAGTGGGATTTTTTAAAGTTTATTTTTTTTAGCAATCTCTACAACCAACATGGGGCTTGAACTCACGATCCTGATATCAAGAGTCCTCCAACTGAGCCAGCCTGGCATCCCAAATTAGTGTTTTTGTTTTCTTTGGGTAAATATCCAGTAGTTGAATTATCAGATCATATGGTATTTGTTTTTAATTTTTTTTATAGGTTAAGCCGGATTCCAGTCTCAAATTTATTCCTTTTTTTTTTTTTTAAAGATTTATTTATTTATTTATTTATTTATTTATTTATTTATGAGAGAGAGAGAGAGGCAGAGACACAGGGAGAGGGAGAAGCAGGCTCCATGCCGGGAGCCCGACATGGGACTCGATCCCGGGACCCCAGGAGCACGTCCTGGGCCAAAGGCAGGCGCTAAACCGCAGAGCCACCCAGGGATCCCCTGTTTTTAATTTTTTTGAGGAACCTCCATACTATTTCCCGCCGTGTTTGCAACAATTTACATTCCCATCCTTAGTGTGCAAGATTTCTTTTTTCTCCACATCCTTGTCAACACTTGGTCTTTCTTCTCTTTTTGATACTAGCCATTCTGACTAATGTGATATGATATGTCATGGTGGTTTTGTGTTTTTTTTTGTTTTTTTTTGTTTTTTTTGTCTTGGTGGTTTTGATTTGCATTTCCCTGATGATTAGTGATATTGTGCATCTTTCCAGGTATCCTTTGGCCATCTGGATGTCTCAGTAGAATACTTTAGATAGCTATTTTTAATTGATATGGGTTGGCACTGAGATGAGCTGTTTGATTGGCACCAAGATGAAATCTGTCATCCTTGACTGGTAGGATCAAGTTTAAAGTCTGTAGTTTAGCATATAAGGCCCTCTTTGATGTGTCCTGCCACTCCCCATTTCCTTACCCCATAATCCCTTTTCTCAAAACTTAGCTAAAGTACACCACTGAGAAAAAGCTTTTCAGAATACTCTCTCCTCCTACCATATGGATTTTGCTTGTTCTACTACTTTCTGTTCCCCAGCACCCTGTGCACACATATGCCTTTGTTACAGGGCTTTCTTATGGTGCTAGTACCCTCTAGCACCTTACCTTGGACTGTAATTGATTTACTTAAGTGTCTCTCCTACTAAACTGTAAGCTCCTCAAGGGCAAAGACCAGGTCTTCATTTTCCCTTCCACAGATTCGGTACAGATTTAGTACAAAGAATGCTTTCAGTAAATCCCTGTGAAAGAAATATAGGAGTGCATGGTTGCTTCACTGGACGGCAGTAGAACTGAACGGACCTCTAGAAGTTATACTCTGTGCATGCTGTTTTCCACCCTCTACTACTACTACTATAAATAGTTCATGTTCTTTAGGATCTTGGAAAGAGTTTGCATAGCCATCTCAATAACCTGACTTTCAACAAATTCCTTGGAGTGTTGAGCTGTCACAATTTGATCACTCTGCTGCCTTGAGAGGAAATGGAAAATTAGATACTTGTTAAAATAATCCTGTATATTTCCAAAAGCCATGCCCTTCACCCTGCTGTTCAGAATTGCTCTGTAATGAGCCACACTTACTGGTAGAAATGTGTAGGGGTGGAAACTAGGTAGCAGTCATTGTGGTAAAGATTGTTTCTTTAACAGTTTTATTGTGACATGATTCACCTACCATGCAATTCACTTATTTAAAGTATATAATTCAGGGTGTCTGGGTGGCTCAGTCAGTTAAGCATCTGACTCTTGATTTTGGCTCAGGTTATGATCTCAGGGTGGTGAGATCGAGCTACGTGTGGGACTCTGCACTGGGCATGGAGCCTGCTTGAGATTCTCTCCCTCTGCCCCTCCCCCATTCATGTTTCCCTCTCTTTCTCTCTCTCTCTCTCAAAAAAAAAAATTTCTTGAGTGAAGTGTATAATTCAGTGGTTTTTTAGTATATTCACAGAGTTGCACAACAGTTACCACAATAAGATTTGGAACATTCTAATCATTGCAAAGGGAAACCCCATATCCATTAGCATTCACTCCCCATTGTCCTCCCAATCCTCTTGCCCAAGGCAACCACTTACCTACTTTGTCTCTGAGACTTGTCTGGGCTGAACATTTCATGTAAGCAGATTCTGCAGTATATGGTTTTCTGTGACTGGTGTGTTTTACTTAGCATCATGTTTTGTTTGTGTTTAAGATTTTGTTTATTCATGAGAAACACAGACAGAGGCAGAGACACAGGCAGAGGGAGAAGCAGGCACCCCGCAGGGAGCCTGATGTGGGACTCGATCCCAGGACCCCGGGGTCACCACCTGAGCTGAAGGCAGACGCTCAACTGCTGAGCCACCCGGGCATCCCATTAGCATTATGTTTTTGAAGTTCATCCATGTTGTATGTAGCATGTGTTAGTACTCATTTCTTTTTACTGCTGAATAATATTCCATTGGACAGCTGTCCCACAGTTAATTAGCCCACTCATCAATTGATGGGTATTTGAGTTGTTTCCATTTTTGGCTATTGTGAATAATGCTGTTATTAATATTTGAGTACAGGTTTTGTGTAGACTTATGTTTCATTTCTTTTGCGTATATACCTAGAAGTCAATTTGCTAGGCTATATGTCAATTCTATTAAATTTTTCTTTTTTTTTTTTTTTTTTTTTTTACGTTATTCATTTATTTGAGAGAGCAAGAGAGTAAACACCATGCAGAAAGGGATAGAGGTGAGGGAGAAGCAGGCTCCCCACTGAGCAGGGAGCCCATGGATCATGACCCTGGGATCATGACCTGAGCTGAAGGCAGATGCTTCACCGACTGAGCCACCCAGGCACCCTAATTCTATTAATGTTTTGAGAAACTGCCAGATTGTTTTCCAAATTGGCTCGGTCTCTCTATCTCTTTCTCTCTCTGTCTAAAAAAAAATACTAAACACATTTGATATTTATATAAATGTGTGTATCTCATATAAGTACACATAATTTTATGTTTAGATATAACATCCTAGTAGGTGTGAAGTAACTTTTCATCATGGTTTTGATTTGATATCCCTAATAGCTAATGATGTTGAGCATCTTTTCATATACTTATTGGCCATTTATTTATTTATTTATCTTTGTTTGGAGAGATACCTATTTAAAATCCTTGCCCATTTTTAAATTGGGTTGTCTTTTTATCTTTGTTTTTTTAATTTTATTTATTTATTTTAAAAAATATTTATTTATTCATGAGAGACACACAGAGAGAGAGGCAGAGA
This sequence comes from Vulpes lagopus, assembly GCF_018345385.1. NCBI lineage: Eukaryota > Metazoa > Chordata > Mammalia > Carnivora > Canidae > Vulpes > Vulpes lagopus. The sequence continues at coordinate 28,065,870 of NC_054834.1, forward strand.
CACAGGCAGACTCCATGCAGGGAGCCCGATGCGGGACTCGATCCCGCATCTCCAGGATCACACCCTGGGCCGAAGGCAGCACTAAACCACTGAGCCACTCGTGCTGCCCGTCTTTTTATCTTTGAATTGAAAAAGTCTTTAGTATATGCTGGATGCACATCCCTTACATATGATCTGCAATATTTTCTCTCACTTTGTGTTGTCTTTTTACCACACAGTTTGAGTATAGTTGATACACAATGTTATGTTGGTTTCAGGTGTAGGACATACTGATTTAGCTTCTCTGTAAGTTATGCTGTGCTCAGCACAGTTGCAACCACCATCTGTCACCATGCCTACTGTTACACTACCATCAACTGTGGTCCCTCTGCTGCCTTTTATTCATTTTTTACGTTCTTAATGACATTGTTTGCGGCACGAAAAATTTTAACTTTGTTAAAAGTCCAATTTATTCTTTTGTCACGATGGTTTTGGCAACATATCCAAGAAGCCAGTGCCTAATCTAGGGTCCTGAAGATTTTACTCCTGTGGTTTCTTCTCAGAGTTTTATTGTTTTAGCTCTTGCGTTTAGGTCTCTGATCCATTTTGAGTTACATTTTTTGTGTATGTGGTAGAGATTTGAATGATTTAAAATTTTTTCTCAGTCTTTATCTTGGACTGAATATACTGTTTTTATTTTTTCTTACTGAGATGATAATGTAGGTACAGTCAGAAAGTGGCTTCTAAAGTGGCAGGTGAAGTTTTTGTAGAGAGGAATTGTTGAAAGGAAGAATACTCTGCTAATGTGTATGGCAAATGTAAGATATACGGGTCAGAATCCTAAGAGGTGCCAGGGCACGTCATAGAACCCAGTTTTTTTTTTTCTTTTAATGATTTTATTTATTTATTCATAGACACAAAGAGAGAGGGGCAGAGACACAGACAGAGGGAGAAGCAGGCTCCACACAGGGAGCCCAATGTGGCACTCGATCCCGGTCTCCAGGATCACACCCCAGGCTGCAGGCGGCGCCAAACCGCTGCGCCACCGGGGCTGCCCTATAGAACCCAGTTTTATGTGTTCTAGTAGTAGTAGCTGGCGGACAGCTATAATGGCCTTACTTGGTTTTCTCCTCAGGGGTCTCTCTTTTTGGCTTGTCTGCCCTGTTGGTCCCTGGAAACTTTGAGTCTCATTTGGAACTTGTGAAGTCCCTGTGCCTGGGGCCATCTCTGATCTACACAGCTAAGTTTGCACTTGTCTTCCCTCTCATGTATCACACCTGGAATGGGATCCGACACTTGGTAAGTTAATTGTGTATATACATTTTCTGGGTGAAGGGGGTATAGGGGGGTGTAGGATTCTCTCCTTCATTGCCTGGGTTTAGTGCCGCCCCTATTGTTGTCTGGACCTTTGCTCAGGGGCCTGTTGGGGAAAGCTAAACTAGACCCATGTGCGCTTCTTGACAGCCCTGCTGGTGTCCAGCTGAGCTCTGGGTGTAGGTGTATGGCCATTACCTGCAAGGTCTCAGTTTGAACTGTCCCGTTTTTAAGAGACTAAAAGAGACCCCTGAAGCCAGGTCATCCCACTGACATAGAAGGCATATTGACTAGATAATTAATTTGTACCTACTATGTGTCAGGCTCTATGCTAGCCCCTGGGCTTCTGAGCTAGGTGGTCACTGCTTTCAGTGTAACATTCCTGTCAACCCAGAGTGACAAGTGCAGCTGGAGCCATATATATTAACTTTTGTCATCTTGACATTGGATTGTGTTAACTGCTTTTGGGTTTTGTTGAACTCTTGGAGAGAATGGGGCCAATTTTATCAGCAACTGGGTACCTAGGATCCCAGACTTTAATATTGGGGGTAAGGAGTATTTGGATAAAGGATAAAGTAAAAACACTGGCCTGAAAACTCTCCGTGCTGCCTCCTACGTGACTTTTGGGTCAATTCAAAACTAGTGTCTCCTTTTCTCCTTCTCTCTTTTAAAAAAATTGTTATTATTTGTTTTAAATTTTATTTATTAGAGAGAGAGATTGAGAGTGCGTGCATGTGTACGTGGCGCCTGTGCACATGGGGAGGAACAGAGAGATGGGGACAGGCAGATGAGTGTCCTGAGTGCAGAGCCTAGACAGGGCTGGACCCCAGGACCCTGAGATCCTGATCACCAAGAGTCAGAGGCCCTTCCTTCTCTTTAAAAAGGAATTAGGGATCCCTGGGTGGCGCAGCGGTTTGGCGCTTGCCTTTGGCCCAGGGCGCGATCCTGGAGACCCGGGATCGAATCCCACATCGGGCTCCCGGTGCATGGAGCCTGCTTCTCCCTCTGCCTGTGTCTCTGCCTCTCTCTCTCTCTCTCTCTCTCTCTCTCTCTGTGACTATCATAAGTAAATAAAAAAAAAAAAAAAAAGAAAGAAAGCCAGGGTGGGATCAGATTCAAGTGTGAAAGGAGATGGGGTTGGAGGGGTGATAGAGTCTAGATCCTTCTCCTTGGCCAACACCCACAGCATGACAGAGGGAGACCCTTCTCTGTCCTAGGTAAGGCTGGCCTGGCAGTGGTACCCACCCCATACCACAGCTTATGGGCACAGTGATGCCCTACAACCTGCATCCCCACCTATAGGCTGCAGCCCAGGACAGAGAGTCTTAAAAAAGAAAATAAATAAATAAATAAATAAATAAATAAATAAATAATAAAAATAAAAAAAAATAAATAAAATAAATAAAAAGGAATTAAAGCTCAATCATGCCTCCCCCAGGTCAGAGATCAGTCCCTCCTCTAGCATTTTAAGATTTCATGTTTTGTGGTCTCCCTACCCTTAGTCTTGCTTTTTTCCCCCGAGAACAGAGTTATGATTCCTTTCTGTCTTGTCTTCAGTCCCTTCCTAACATGAGCCATCTGGGAGGTGGATACTGTTGCCTTAATCTGACCTTTATAACTTCCACATCAGAATCCAGAGACAAGCACTTTCGGAATTTCAGTCTGGTCCAATAAACAGTTTAATGGAATCAGAAAAGTGAGAGATGAAATGACCTATTTAATTAAGTGTATCTATAGCTGTTCCCTAGGGCAGTGTTCAGTTTGATTCACAATGACTTCACTTCCCTCCGGGAGGGGATGGAGAGGGAGGGCATTTCCATTAATGACATCTTATTCCACAGAACAAATCCTCTAATGAAAATCAGCTGATCAGCTTCCTCTGTTCACATCCTGGCTCTAGTGGGGCTGGCCATATATTTGCTTTTGTCTCGGTATGAGGGGAGTGGGGGGAGGGGAAGAGGTTTTGCAAAATCTCAGAACTCACTCAAGATTTTCTGCCTGGGTTCCTGCCTGTCATGGCAATCTCTTTGTTGAGAAGAGTGAGGAGCCTAAAGGCTTTTCTTAAGCCCTTAAATCTGCTTTTATTTTTTCTTGTAGCAAGTACTGGCTCTGAGTGTGGGACAGGATTTGATCTGTTCTCCATGATAGACAGTCCTAGCTTTTGCCCCTCTGAAGTTGGTCAGAATTGATATAAAGGAGTGGGAAGTGACAGGGTCCCTGGCATTCTAGACAGTACCTCCCCATCACCACCAGGCAGTAGGACTTGATTTTTTTTGGTAAAACACTGTGCCTGTATAAGCCAAATAGCTCTATAGTGGAATCTCCTAGACTTCTAATCTAAACTAAGTAGAGGCTTATTCCTTATTCCCCCATCCTCGTTCCCCCCAGCTCTTAACTTTTCTCTCTCTCTTTTTTTTTTTTTTAAAGATTTTATTTATTCATGAGAGAGAGAGGCAGAGACATAGGCAGAGGGAGAAGCAGGCTCCATGCACCGGGAGCCTGACGTGGGATTCGATCCCGGGTCCCCAGGATCACGCCCTGGGCTGAAGGTGGCGCTAAACCGCTGAGCCACCCCGGTTGCCCTCTTAACTTTTCTCTTAATTACTCCTTTAGTTTAATGTTCAAAGTGTGCTGGGGTGGGATCCTGGGGTCCTAGGATCCAGTCTCACATTGGGCTACCCCAGGGAGCCTGTTTCTCCCTCTGCCTGTGTCTCTTATTTCTTTCTGTGACTCATGAATAAATAAATAAAATCTTAAAAACAAAAACAAAAACAAAAAAAACCACGAAGTGTGGGCATTTGTGTTGTATTGGGGCAGTCAAGTGTGGAAAGCATAGAACCTAAAAATTCTACTTTTGCCTTAGGGGATCTTTTAATGACTTAGAGTATAATACATTAGTATCTGTGGAGCACAAGAGAGGCTAGATCAGTGTTTTTAAAACCCTGGTTTTGATGTAGTGGGTAGAAAAAATCAATTTTTAGTGGGTTGTTATCAACAAAACCAGGAATTTAGGGGCCCCTGGCTGGCTCAGTTGGTAGAGAGTATGACTCTTGATCTTGAGGTCATGAGTTTAAGCCCCACATTTGGCGCAGAGCTTACTTTAAAACACACACACACCCTGGAAGTTTAATAGCATATAATATGTAGAATGCAGCACACATACTAATGGCAAATATTGCTTATTCTTTCATGAACTTTTGCTATAAATACACTGGCAAACAAAATTGGGAATTAGTGTTATAGATCCCAGAGGGTTTTTTTTGTTGTTGTTGTTTTTGTTTTTGTTTTTAGAATATTAGTTCTCTGACAACTCTTACTTCTCAAGTGGTGGGAGGGGGGGGTCTGTGCCTGACTGTATCTGAGAAATCATCATGTATCTTATATTCCTGTCTTGCAGCTAAATGTTTACTAAATCTATGTGACCTTGAAGTTTTTCTCCCCCATATAATACCTTTAGCATTCTGAGGAACTAGTTTGTGGAGGAACACACTTAGGGAAGCATTGATTTGGTTGTGTTGTCATGAGGGAATTTTATCTCTTAGGTCTGGAAGCTTTTATATGTATGGGCTATATTTTGTATGTATACCTTTTCCTGTCACTGTGAGGGTGGTGGGTACCGTGTTGTGGGTTTTGGGAAAGGTGAAGGTGGGTGCTGAAGTGCTGTTCCCTCGAACCATGCAGGGAGGAGTGGCCCGTTCTGTGAGGTGGAGCTCCTTTCTTAGAAAGGAAAGTACCCTGGATGCTGATGCTGAAATTCTTCCTTTTTTTTTCTTTTCTTTTTTCTGCAGATATGGGACCTAGGGAAAGGCCTGAAGATTCCCCAGCTGTACCAGTCTGGAGTGGCTGTCTTGGTTCTTACTGTGTTGTCCTCTGTAGGGCTGGCAGCCATGTAAAGAGCTGGAGTTCCCAGCATTGTCTTCCCATAAATGATTCACTGACCTATCTTCCTGTTTGTCACTCTCTTCTCCAGCCAAGGCAAAATTCTCCTGATTTATTTAGACCCTTTTGTGCCTGCATATTCCCTTGGAGCTTAGGGAAACAGAGTACCTAATAGAACTATAGCAGCGGGAAAGGGTCCAGTTTTGCTCCCTTGTTTCTGAAGATGGAATGACTCAAAACTTCCCTTTTCCTGCCCCTAGCTTGCAGCCTACTCTGGGCCTCGAAGCCCTCATTCTCTCTCCATATTGGGCCTTGATTTGTGCTGACAGTCAGCTTTTGGCTCCTTCTTCCTGTGACAGTGGAAACAATGCCAGCTCTGTGGCCTCTGCCATGGGGACTGGGAGTGGGGCTGTGGGTGCCACTGCCTGTGGGTTGCTAGCTTAAAGGACAGTTCTGTTCATTGGTCAGGGTCTTCAGCACCCACACAGTGTGGCTGAAAGAAGAGGGATGGGGGTGGAGGGGAGTGAGCCTGTCCCAGCTAGAGGAAGATCAGGAGGGTCAGTTGACTCTTAAAGCAGGTTTGGGGAGAAGATATATAGCTTTTAGTGCAAAAGGAAGATCCAGAAAATTACATTGAATCTATTAAGGGTTATTTTTTTCCCCCTACATTTCTGAAAAAACAAGGCTCTTTTCTAATCCAAATTCATGTGACATCTGTTTCTGAAACTGAATTAAAATACTCATTTTGAAAAAGAAAAAAAAATACTCATTTTGTCTTTGACTCTCCTTGAAATCTAGAGAAACCAAGAGAATCGTGGTTGGGGAGGAGCCAGTTTCCTCCCTTTTCCTGTGGTCCTAGGCATTTTCATCTCCCACTCTGACCTTTCTCAGGAGGGAAACAGTTTGTCCTGCAGCTGACCACTGGAACAATTTTTAGGGAATAAAATGCAAGTAACCAGAGATTGAATATCGTGCAGAAGCCTCAGAGAAAGAAGGAGCAAGAGAAAGGAGGTTAAGCATGTGGAAAGCTTTGCATTATCACAGGGTCCTGAATCCCAGTGAGAACTGCTCATAGACCTCAGGGTAGAGTTCAGCAAATGATGATCCAGTAAGGGAGCCAGAGGACCAGTGGAGGTAGCAGCTGAGGGATGATGAGCTAAGTATATAGACTGGGAGAGAAAGGAGAGCCGAGATAAGAGAGGAGGGATTGTTGAAGACCTGGCAAAAATCTGTAATTTGATGGAGAAACTTGCTGCTTTTAAAACCCCTGTGGGCCAGCCTCTTAAATCCCTAACTACCTTGGCAGGAGTGCTGCTTTGATAGTCTTTGGAATCTCAAGGGTAACAGATCAATCTTGTCTAGAGTTGTTGGGAAACCGGTTAGAGCTGTGGGTTAGAGAGGAGGAATGATGACTGTAATTAGTGGCAGTTGGACAAGAAGACCTCCTGAAAGCTAAGGCCGTGGGCACCTGCTACCTCAGCCGTCTTCCTCAACGGCCCCCAAGTGGTCTTTGGCTTTACATGATGATCACTTCTCCCTTTCTGCTAGACTAGCCCTGGGAAGCCTTTGTAGCCTTCTTCCAGCTTAAACCCTAAGTCCTCTGTGCCTCTCCTTGGAGTAGGGGACAAGTGTTCGCAAGGGAACACTTTGGCATTGGAGCTGGGAAAGGCTTGGCAAGGGCATGCAGTTGAACAGCCAGCGCGAGGAAGACACAGAATAGGAGAATGATAAGCAGATGTTGGAAGCTGGGAAGTGGTTGGGGAACTTCTTACCTTTTTGGCGGCTTCTTACCATTTGGGTGATTGGGGTTGGGGTAGAGTGGTCCTCATAGTTGTTATTCTGCCCTGAATAACTACTTACCATCTCTCTCTGGTTTTCTTCTAATCCCTTCTGTATCTTCAGTTTTCAAACTACATACATAGGTACTTTTGCTTGAGTTTTACTTTCATAACTCTCTCTAGTTGGTCTGCCCTCTGTTCTGTCATCAGCTGTGAAGTCAGAGATGAGGGTAGTGTCTTCTGTGCTGGCTTTCCATACCTCTTCTTCCCGCATCTTTTCCAGACATGCATACTCTAATAAGCAATTGTATTTCTGACTTGGAAGTTGTAGTTGTGCATGCTCAGGATGAAAAATGAGGGGTTGAGGGTAAGAAACTGGTTCTTTGGGAGGTTTCTTTTGCTGTAGTTTTAGTCTTGGTCACTTTTGGAGCAAAACTGACTCAGTCCTTGTAAAAACATGTTCCACCTCGAGCCCCCATCATGATCTTTTTCCTACTTTTTTTACCCCAACCCACCTCCTAGTCATGGGTTGTAAGAGGCAGCCGTAACAGGAGGAGAACATTCCAATCAGTAATAGATTCAACAAATGATGTTTATTTTCCAAGTTTGCCTTTATTCCCACCCTATACTTTCCCTGTTCTACATTCCTCATGGGGAGGTCTGGCCGACTTCACTCAGTCTCTAGACAGCTTTTTCTCAGTGTGGTCCTGCGGTGCTTCTGGAGCTCCAGGTTTGTATCTCTGGACCTCAGCTGAACTAGGGTTTGCCCAGTGTTCTGGCATACACAGGCATCCAGGTGGGGTCTTAAGAGAGCTAACTGGGCTTTGGGGTCCTGGAGTATGACCTGCAGAGGGGTGTGAGCTTTGGGGTTGGTCTGGGGAGTTGAGGTTTGCAACTGGAGAGCTTGGAATTATGATTGGACTTGGTGCTTGTTGTACCATCTTTGTGAGAGACTTCCCAAGTTTCCTCTGACCGTCTGGATCATGAGGCTGTTGGGTAGAGTGGAAGAGACTATCATGTTTCTGGTCCGGCCTAGATCATTTCCAGTCCATCTTAGAATTCCAATTCCCTATCTCCCTGTACCATGGACAAAAGGACAGATCCAGTCATTTTTGTGCTGTGAGGGAAATAGGTCCTTAGCTCATCTCTTTGGGTCAGCAGATGGGGACTAGGCAAGGGGAGACAGAGCTGGGTAGAGGTTCCCCCTGCTGGAATAGTGGTGGCATAACCAGAGGCATTTCTGAGGTTGAAAAGAAATGCAGATAATAGGATTTGAGGTTAGGTGGGAGGAATACTTACCTTGCCGAAGATTTCAGGACACAGCCCATTGGAGGCCTTGAGCAAATCTGGATTTTTATGTATCCATTTGGTGAGGGAGGCAGCACCAGCAACTGAACGGGAGGTCAAGGTCACCCGAGCAGGGGGTACCTTCAGAGGCATTTGCCAGGTGCCCATGAAAGATCCCCAGGGACTCTCCTAAAAGGAAGAAGACGAGGTTCTTCACCCAGCGTCTCACTCCCAGTGCTGACCTATTGGCAGATGAGTTCTCTTCCTCCCACCCTTCGCCCTTGTGATGCATGGTGCTGAAATCAGACTGAAAACGGGCTCCCAGTCTCCCCACTCATCCTTTACCCCCTTCCTCATTTAGATCACTCTAATTTCTGCATCACATTAGCTCTGCTGGCTTCACTTAAATTCTGTGTCCCTAGGCTAAGTCTGGCAGTGTGCCCCCTGCAGAAATCTTATCATCATGTGAAGGTGTTCATTCATCGGTTTGAGGAATTCTGGGTGTTAAGCGCAACTTTATTATATTGGATAAACTGGCTGGAAGTTTAGGAGCAGTCACGTTGTAATGGGAATGAGACTGAACTTTAATTTCTGGGTAATGGCTGCGCTAGATTGCAGACCTCCCATCTCAATTACTCCCATTCTGTGCCCTGGTTCTTTACCTTCCCCGGTAGGAATGGGGATCAGTATCTCACCTTGGACCGGGGCACTGAAGGCAACAGATGACCACGATCATTGGCGATAATCTGAGTGTAGCCTTCTTGGGAAGAAATTCTCTGAGGAGGAGGTGAGGAGAGAAGTGCTTGTGAAAAATGGAATAGAAAGGAGAGAATAGGTATCCAAGGGATTTGAGCTAAGGGCTGAGGGAGAGGAGGATATGGGAATTTAGAGGAGGCTAAAGAAATTAGGTGCCAGTGAGTTACAGATATGGTGGGAAGAATCAGATACTGGCTCCGCAGGAGCACATGCAGTACCTCTTTTGTTGGCTTGGCCGGAGACCAGTTCTGTAGATACTTGGGTGAGAAAGCTTTTTCATACTGTGGAGAGAAAGATGTGACGCTCAAAGACCTCATACCCAGGAAATGATGACAAGGCACAGTTCTTTAGAGTTGAGGACCAAAAGGCCTATAGAGCCAAGCTAGACTTTAACTCACTATAGAAGGGATGTAATTTTTTGGCCTAAATGTATGCTGTTCAACATGGCACCACTAGTCATGTGTGGCTGTTGGACATTTGAAATGTGACTAGTCCCAATGGAGGTGCTTTGTAATTTTGGAGAGTTAGTACAAAAAAAATGTAAACATCTTATTATAACTTTTTAAATATTGATTAAACATTGAAGTAATATTTTAGACTTATTGGGTTAAATATATTATTAAAATTAATTTTGTTTTTTTTTTTTCATGTAGCTACTAGAAAATTTTAAATTACATTTGTGACTCTCATTATCTTTTTGTTGGACAGCCCTGGTCTAGACTACGGGTCTGCAGACTGTGGCCCATGGGCCACATCCATCCTCCTGTCTGTCTTGGGATGACCTGAGAAAGCAAAGAATGGTTTTTATAGATGAATATTTGCAACTGATTTGATAAAAAGGAACAGTAGCTTTGGTTTTTTTTTTTTTTTTTTAAGATTTTATTTATTTATTCATAGAGAGAGAGAGAGAGAGAGAGAGAGAGAGGCAGAGAGAGAAGCAGGCATCATATAGAGAGCCTGACGGACTCAATCCAGGGTCTCCAGGATCGTGCCCTGGCCTGCAGGCGGCACTAAACCACTGTGCCACCGGGGCTACCCGAATCAGTAGCTTTGTATCCCAATAAAGTGACGTGTTTTCTCATTCCAAAAGAAGTCTTCTTTTTTTTCTTTCTTTTTTTTTTTTTTTTAATTTTTTATTTATTTATGATAGTCACAGAGAGAGAGAGAGAGGCAGAGACACAGGCGGAGGGAGAAGCAGGCTCCATGCACCGGGAGCCTGATGTGGGATTCGATCCCGGGTCTCCAGGATCGCGCCCTGGGCCAAAGGCAGGCGTCAAACCGCTGCGCCACCCAGGGATCCCGAAGTCTTCTTTTTTTTCATTAGTATTATAAAAAATTACAGTTATGATATTTTGTTTTTTTTTTAAGATTTTATTTATTTATTCATAGACACAGAGAGAGAGAGGCAGAGTCACAGGCAGAGGGAGAAGCAGGCTCCATGCAGGGAGCCCGATGTGGGACTCGATCCTGGGTCTCCAGGATCACACCCCAGGCTGCAGGCGGCACCAAAGCCTGCACCACCAGGGCTGCCCACAGTTATGATATTTTGAATTTTGTCAAAAATTTTATGGAAAAATATTTTCTCTTGCTGTACCTACATCTCTAATTTTGTCACTTGACCCTAAAAATAAAATACTTATCCTTTGGCCCTTTACGGAAAAAACTCTGCTGGCCTCTCGTTTCCATCCTACAGACTTAACCATGAGATACCTTTCATTTGTCCGTGGGCCCTCTCTACCCTGAGGACCTAAGGACGTGAAAAATACTATCTCACCCCACTTTCAGCTATTCATTCAATAATCAGAATCTTCTGGGAAGGTCAGTCCAAAGGTAAAATCTGAAAGGCAAAACTGAATGTTAGAGATGGAAAAAGGACTTACCTGGTTGGCACTGTAGTTCGTGGCCATGATCCTGCCACTTTTTGCTGTTTTCCTCTGTTGCCTGGCAACCGCAGAAGGCGGGCCTTCCAGGACTGCCCGGCCCTTTACTTATCTCACTTTCCTGGATGGCACTGCCCCAACCTTTCCCTTGAAATTTAGGTTTGTTTTCGTTTCAGAGATGTGAAAGACAAAGTAAATCAACAGGAGAAAATTAGCTGAAGAGCAGCCTTGTCTTTTTAATAGCATAACTTACCCTACTTAGGAACTTACAGATTGTCTTTGACTGTGGTCTTTAACCATCTCAACAAACCGTGGAACACGAAGAGCTGTTTCTGGGGCAGTGTGCTTTCACGTATAGCGGACTTTAGAGCCAGGCGCTGGGGTTTGAGTCCTCACTCAGCATAGTAACATAGGAGCTGTGTGATATTAAACAATCGGTTCCCCTTCTAACTTCTGTGGACACATTTAGATTGTGAAGATAATAGAGCCTGTCTTTACAGGGTAAAGGAGATAAAGTGTGAGCCGTCTAGTCCATACCATTGCATAGTGGGTACTCAGTATAGTGAGACTCAATTTATAGGCTTCACTACTTTGGTATTGGCAGTGATGAGGTAGTAGTAGGATCTAGTGGCAAGAGATCGGGCAGGGATGGAGAAGCCATGGTATGGAAAGCACCTGATTTGGAGAGTCAAGTGGTGGTGCCAGGACACAAACCTAGTATTCATGGGACTGGGCCACCCCTCCAAGACTCCTCTAAAATGGCATTATCAAAAAATAAATAAATAAATAAATAAATAAAATGGCATTATCGTATCCATATCCTGGATTGTCAGAATTAATGAGAAAGTGAAACTACTTTATTAGTTGCAAATCTATTTATACATGACTTGTTAAGGTGAAAGGAAAAAGCAAATAAGTTGTTCAAAGAAATAATTGAGAACCAAGAGACCGTCACAAGGGATAGTCAGTCCCTCTACCTTCCTTTCCCCTCAAAGTCATCATCCCAACGAACACCAAGTATAAGAACACTCCTACACTTCAGCGCTCAGACACTCCATACACCTGCATTCGCTTGTTTTGGAGGCCCTGGCAGTTAACATCGGGATAACAGATGTGAGATCTGGAAACAGGACTTGTGTGCTTCCTCCCTTTGGTTCTCGGCACTCTGCAGTGATAACCTGCAGACCCGAGGACTCTGCTCTAGGGTATTCATTGTGGTCCTCAAAACTACAGGGATTGTCAAGCAACCAGCTTTTCTCTCAGAACTTCTGTCTTCAGCTGGTGTGCTTTTCTGATAGAGTTGTAATATTACCTGGTGACTGCATTCTTATTTTTTAAAATCACCTAGTTTTGGGATCCCTTGGTGGCTCAGTGGTTTGGTGCCTGCCTTTGGCCCAGGGTGTGGTCCTGGAGTCCCAGGATCGAGTCCCACATCAGGCTCCCTGCATGGAGCCTGCTTCTCCCTCTGCCTGTGTCTCTGCCTATCTCTCTCTCTGTGTGTCTCTCATGAATAAATAAATAAATCTTTTTTAAAAAAATAAATAAGGGATCCCTGGGTGGCGCAGCGGTTTGGCGCCAGCCTTTGGCTCAGGGCGCGATCCTAGAGACCCGGGATCGAATCCCACACCGGGCTCCCCAGTGCATGGAGCCTGCTTCTCTCTCTGCCTCTCTCTATCTCTCTCTATCATAAATAAATAAAATTTTAAAAAATAAATAAATAAAATCACCTAGTTTTTGTTTAGTGGAAAAAGTAACGTACATGGGGTGGGGAAGGGATAGTTGCATTTTTATGGAAGGATGGTTAATGAAAAGCAAATCTTGGGCAGCCCTGGTGGCGCAGCGGTTTAGCACTGCCTGCAGCCCAGCGTGTGATCCTGGAGACCCTGGATCGAGTCCCATGTCAGGCTCTCTGTATGATGCCTGCTTCTCCCTCTGCCTGTGTCTCTGCCTCTCTCTGTCTCTATGAATAAATAAATAAAATTAAAAAAAAAAAAAAAAAAAGCAAGTCTCTGACTTCAGCTCCCAGTCTTGCCCCTCAGGGGCGATTGCTAATTGCTGTTCCTATAGTAACTACTTTTACTATGTTCTTGTGTCGCCTTCCAGAAGTATTCCATGCATTCTAACACTAACACTGGCAAGATATCCACATTGTTTTATGACTGCTTTTTTGACTGTCTTGGGAAATTTTTTTTCATGGTAGTATATGATTCCATTTCCATTTTAGGATGCACCATCGTGTATTTATTTGCATTATAAATAATGGCCATTTGGATGGCCATTTAGGGTATCTCCAGTCTTTTGCTGTTATAGACATTCTCTCTCTCTTTATTTTTAAGATTTATTTATCTGAAAGAGAGTGTGTGCATGAGCTGTGGTGGGGGAAGGCAGAACAAGAGAGAGGGGAGACAGATTCTGCTGAGTGGGCAGATCACTGGGCTTGATCTCCTGAAACTGAGATCATGACCTAAGCCAAAATTGAGTAGGACACTTAATGGACTGAGCCACCCAGGCACCTCTGTTACAGACATTCTTGCAGTGAAAAACTATATATATGCATGTATATCTTTATGAATAGATATATATATATAATTTTTTAAAAAGATTTTATTGATTTATTCATGAAAGAGAGAGGCAGAGCACAGGCAGAGGGAGAAGCAGGCTCCATACAGGGAACTCAACATAGAACTCAATCCCAGATCCCCAGGATCACGCCCTGGGCTAAAGGCGGCCCTAAACCGCTGAGCTACCCCAGGCTGCCTGATATGTATATAATTTTATGAACATATGTGGTTGATAGGATACATTTCTAAAAGGGAATTTAGAATGCAAGTAGACAGTGTCAAGTTGCCAAAGACACTGTGCCAGGCTATACATCTTCTGACAGTATATGAGACGGCCTGGTCCTCTATTCTGTTTCCACCACTACTCCTGTTTTTACTATTTCTGTCAATCTGATAATAAGAATGAACATAGTTACTATATGCCAGCCACGGTTCTAATTAGTTTTTATTACATTTTCTCATTTGGCTCTCATGACCACTCTAGGCAAGGAAACTTTAGGACATACACAAGAATAGAGTGAGGATTTAATCCTAAGTATTCTGACTCTAGAGCCTTCGGTTTTAAGCATTACACTATATTGTCTTTTATGTTGGAGGTAAAATATGGTGTAGCATTGTTTTAAACTTGCATTTCTTGGGGGAGGCCTGGGTGGCTCAGTGGTTGAGCATCTGCCTTTGGCTCAGGGCATGATCCTGGAGTCCTGGGATCGAGTCCCACATCAGGCTCCCTGTGTGGAGCCTGCTTCTCCCTCTGCCTCTGTCTCTCTCTCTCTGTCTCTCATGAATAAATAAATAAATAAATAAAATCTTTAAAAAAATAAAATAAACTTGCATTTCTTAAGTTCTGTGGGGTTTTTATTATTTTGCATATGCTTATGAGCTTTTTTATTTCTTTTTTTTTTCCCCTAAAAATAACCTTCTCTGTCTATTTCTATTTGCTTTTGGGCTGTTGATTGTTTTTGCTAATCTGTTCATTGAACTCTTTGTATATTCAGGAAATTAGTACTTTTGTCAAACATGTTGCAAACATTTCCTGCCAGTGTATCTGTCATTTAATTTTTTGTTTGTTTGTGGCCTTTTTTTTTTTTCACCATGGACATGTCTTTAATATTTATGTAGTCAAATTTATTGCTCTTTCTTTCTTTGCTTCAGGATCTTATCCTTTGAATGGCTTTTTGGGTTTTGTTTTTGTTTTAAGATTTTATTTAGATAAAATTTATTTATTTATTAATGAGAGAGGCAGACACACAGGCAGGGCGAGAAGCAGGCTTCATGCAGAGAGCCCGATGCAGGACTTGATCCCAGGACCCCGGGATCATGACCTGAGCCAAAGACAGACGCCCAGTCGCTGAGCCACCCAGGTGTCCCTGAATGGCTTTTTGTAAGTTCCAATGTTTAAAAAAATAACTCACGCAGTTTGTTTTTATATTTAAATTTTTGTTCCGGGATCCCTGGGTGGCGCAGCGGTTTGGTGCCTGCCTTTGGCCCAGGGCCCAATCCTGGGGACCCGGGATCGAATCCCACGTCGGACTCCCGGTGCATGGAGCCTGCTTCTCCCTCTGCCTGTGTCTCTGCCTCTCTCTCTCTCTCTCTCTGTGTGTGACTATCATAAATAAATAAAAATTAAAATAAATAAATTTTTGTTCCCCCTCGAATTTATTTTGGTGACTAGACTGAGATCAGGCTCCAGATGCCTAACTAGTTGTCTGAGCATCATTCATGAATAAACCATCTACTCCCCTCTGACTTGAAATGCCACCTTTAATGTATTTATTCCTTAGTTTATCTGGATCTGGGGGATCCCTGGGTGGTTCAGTGGTTTAGCGCAGCCTTCAGCCCAGGGCCTGATCCTGGAGTCCTGGGATCGAATCCCACGTCGGGCTCTCTGCATGGAGCCTGCTTCTCCCTCTGCCTGTGTCTCTGCCTCTCTTTCTCTCTGTGTCTCATGAATAAATAAGTAAAAATCTTTAAAAAAATTTTATTTGGATCTGTTTCTGTATCCTCTAACCCATTATTCTTGGGAGAGAGGTGCTTATTTTAGGTTGTCTCTTTAAAATCCAATCCTGGCTTGGTCCTGTGTGAATTCTTTAGTTAGAATTTCACAAACACTAGGAAATTGTAGATCATAATAACAGACAATTTCAAGCTTCTAATAAAACTGTATTCAAGTTTAGTCTTTCTTTAGATTGACTGGTTGCCTTCAGGCACCAGTGATGATGGTGATGATGGTCTTTCATTAGGCCAGATTCAACCTTTTCAAAGTTGGAAGGCCTCATAAAGGTCCCATTCACAAAACATGCCAAGATATTCTCATCTTTGGCTTCAGTTCTTTGATGCCTAAAATTAGACCTCAGGAAATCTTTTTTTTGGATTACGATCATCCGCATTGAATTACAAGTGTACTTTGTTACCTATAGGTAGTGTATAAATTGTACCTCATCGAGGGCAACCACCTGCATGAACTCAGGAGTCAGACTGCCTGGTTTAAATTCTAGCTCTGGGGATCCCTGGGTGGCGCAGCGGTTTAGCGCCTGCCTTTGGCCCAGGGCGCGATCCTGGAGACCCGGGATCGAATCCCACGTCGGGCTCCCGGTTCATGGAGCCTGCTTATGTCTCTGCCTCTCTCTCTCTCTCTCTCTCTCTCTCTGTGACTATCATAAATAAATAAAAATTAAAAAAAAAATTCTAGCTCTGCTGAAATGCGTGACCTTGGACAAGTGACTTAATGTCTCTCATCTCAATTCCCTTAGGGTGTGAAATGGGGTAGTCTTAGTTGTCTGTGAGCCTTAAACATTTGTGACATGCCCCAGAGGATACCGAGGCATAGTGAGTGCTCAGTACTTTTGGCATCACTCAAGACCACCCAGTAAAAAGGGGTACTTACTCAGGTTATCTTAAACAGAAAAGGGGGAATTTATTATAAAGATAGAGGAGATTTATAGCAGATCCCAAAAGTAAGTATAGTTTGAGCCTTACAGGTTCCTACAATATGGAAGGTAGAATGTGGTCAGGAATAGAGATTTTTTTTTCCATCTGTTTTTCACTGGAGTGTTGTATTCTCTGCAAGCCAGCCAGCATGATTTGTTCCCCAGCTGGCAACCATCACCCTTAGATATCTAAGTTGGGCTTGTACCTTTTTTGCAAACTAGTCAGAGTCTTACTAATGTCATAGAGAATGAGAAGGAGGAAAAGAATATTGGTCAGTTTGAGTGGAGAAAGACCATAGAAGATAAAGGTTTCCTGCTTTTGCTTTGAACCAGTGGATCTTTAAAAAAAAAAAAAAAAAGTAATAACTTTCCGACAACCAGTTACCAGTTTTTGTGTATTTTTTCAAAGGTTGTATGCCTATACAAGAAATAGAAATAATAAATAGAAACATATATTTTATTCATCCCTGTTACCTTTTACACAAATTATAACATGCCATGCTACTTACATTAAGATTAAGAGATATATTTTGGGAGCACCTGACTGGCTTGGTCAGAGCATGTGACTCTGAATTTCAGGGCTGTAAGTTTGAGCTCCACATTGTGTGTAGAGATTACTTAAAATCTTAAAAAAAAATATATATATATATATATACACACACACATATATATTGAATAGCATTACATATTAGTGAATAAAGAGCCTTCTTTTTTTAATTTTTTTTATTTATTTTATTTTTTATTTTTATTATTTATTTTATTTATGATAGTCACACAGAGAGAGGCAGAGACACAGGCAGAGGGAGAAGCAGGCTCCATGCACCGGGAGCCCGACGTGGGATTTGATCCTGGGTCTCCAGGGTCGCACCCTGGGCCAAAGGCAGGCGCCAAACCACTGCGCCACCCAGGGATCCCAATAAAGAGCCTTCTTATAGCTGGGTAGTATTATGTGGATGATGTGTTAGACTTTTTTGTTTTGTTTTGTTTTTTAGTGTGTTACACTTTAATCAGTATCCTGTTGTTGAACATTTAGTTTTGTTGTTGTTGAAACCATGCAGAGATGAATAACTTTGTACATGTGTTGTTTTGCATCTTTTTTTTTTTTATTTTGCATCTTTGTGAGCATACTTGTGGGATAAATTTGTAGAAATGAAATTATACAAAGGGAATTACATTTTTAAGTTACCTCTACACCCAACATGGGGGTTGAACTTACAACCCTGAAGTCTAGAATCGTGCACTCCATCCTCTGAGCCAGCCAGGCACCCAAAGGATGCTGCTTTTTTTTTTTTTTTTAGATTTTATTTATTTATTCATGAGAGACACAGGGAGAGAGAGAGAGAGGCAGAGACACAGGCAGAGGGAGAAGCAGGCTCCACACAGGGAGCCTGAAGTGGGATTCGATCCCCAGGATCATGCACTGGGCTGAAGGTGGTGCTAAACCACTGAGCCACGCGGGCTTGCCCAGGTGCTGCATTTTCATAGACATTTCCCAGTTGTCGGCCAAAGAGGTTACAACCCCTCCAGCCACGTGTCAAATTCTCTGGCAAGTTTCAGAGTCTTGATAGAGTCAATTAGATCTCTAAGTTGTTTGCTTTCATCCCATACTCCTTCCCAGATATTAAAGGGTTCTAGAACAACTTCTCCCTCAAAATTTGCATTTTTTAAAAAAACCACATTATTTGGTGCTTTCTAATTTGTAACAGCCAAAAGTCAGCAACATGTACTAGCCCAACTCTGAACAATCTCTGTTCCATGGCTTCTGTGTATTCCCTTAGAGTTCTACACACAGTACAGTTCTGTACCCAGCAAGCAGGAAAGAGATGGATGACTGCAAGTACAGAAACTACTTCAAAACTTCTCTATAGATTACGAATTTCTTTTTTTTTTATTGTGAATTTCTGATTCTATTTTCTTCCCCTCTATTGGGAACTGCTATTATATCTCCCACACACACAGCTTAAAAGAAGAATATTCTAGATCAGAACCCTTCCTGCAGAACCTAGAAATGAGTTGTATACAACCAAAATGACTAGAGAGACTTCAGTATCTCACTAGTGGTGATAATTAAATTTATATTTCTTTGCATAACTAAGAATAAACGAGGGCTGTCATGGAAACTGTAACATGATACCTGGGTGCTTGAACAACATGGAGGGTGGCCATAAAGTCTGAAAAACGATACTATTATTTTATCGTGTATTGAAATAGAATCTCCAGAAACCATTAATATGTATTCTTTTATGTTCCCAGGTTTCTTTGCAACCCTGAAATCTAGTACAGTGGTGAGGAGAGAGTTCAGGGAGAGTATGTGAGTAGACTAAGACTTAATTGTCAGGTACAGATGTTAACTAAGACTAGAAGGGATTTGCTCTTACTGGAGGAGAGCAAGAAGAGGAGGATTAAGAGACTCCTAGATTGGGGTGCCTGGCTGCTAGACCATGTGACTCTTGTCCTGGGGTTGTGAGTTCAAGCCCCAAGTTGAACATAGAGCCCACTTTAAAGGTTATAAAAAGTATTCAGCAAGACATTAAAAAAAAAGAGAGGGACGCCTGGGTGGCTCAGTGGTTGAGTGGCTGCCTTCTGCCCAGGGTGTGATCCTGGAGTCCCAAGATCAAGTCCCACGTCGGGCTCCCTGCATGGAGCCTGCTTCTCCCTCTGCCTGTGTCTGCCTCTCTCTCTCTCTCTGTGTGTCTCTCATGAATAAATAAATAAAATATTTTAAAAAGAGAGAGAGAGATTCCTAGATTGGTCTGCTGTTTCTCCATATTAGGAGTTTTGCAAACACACCGCTACCACATTCACAGCACCGCCGACACCAGATGTGTGTGTGGGTTCCACACCAAGCAGATGTGTGATTCCACCTGGGCGTCCAACAATTTAGCTCATTTCTGACACAGTCCACCTAGAGATGATCGTGTCAGGTCCCTGAGGCGAAGGACTCGTTCCCACAAGGCTGCCCCCGCCAACCACCCCCAGTTCCAGTGTCAATTGCTAAGTCCAGATTGTGACCTGTGCTTCAGACTGCTACCTGTAAGTGAGAGGTTCTTATGATTCCCTCCTGAGTTCTGCGAGCCACTCAAGCCAATTAATCAAACTCAAGGAGGAGTTTGAATTTACTTTCAGTTTCCCAGTTTATTATAAAAGGATAAGATGAAGGATACAGGCATCCCAAATACAACAGAGGCGTGATCAATCATTAACTCCATTTCCAGCCCCTCCTCTCCAGAGAAAAGGGTAGGGGGGGGGGTAGGGCTGGAAATTCCAGTCCTCTAATCAGGTGACCAGACCCCATCCAGGAGCCCACCTAGAGTTGCCTCAGAACAAAAGACACTCTTATTACCTGGGAAATTCCAAAGGATTTAGGAGCCCTGTGTCAGGAACTAGGGCCAGGGACCAAAGATCAGAGCAAAAGGCACTCCTGGTGTTCTTCTCACTTAAGAAATTACAAGGGTTTTAGGATCTCTGCCAGGAACAGGGATGGGAGGGGCAGAGACCAGTATAGATATTATCTATCTTCTCACATGCTCACACATACAATAGTAAAAGAGAACTTACGTATTGTATAAAAGTCCTAGGATAAAGGTAACTGTTGGGCTGGTGGGACTGAGGACCTCAAAACGGCGGACCCCAGGCCAGCAACCTCCCAATAACGCTGCCTTGCCGCCCCAACATCTTCCCGCCAACGCTGCCTTGCTGTCCTACCCCAACTTAGTTTACAAGACCTGTAACCCTTGCCCTAATCGGAATGCCGCCCTGCCCCCATCTTCCCGCTGAAAACTCTTCATAGACCCCCCTGCGGTTTGCCTGGGTGCGACTTCCCTAGCCCGTGGCTTCTCGCTCTCTCCCTCCACTGGGGGCCGCGGAACCTCGCCCGAGAGGCGTCCCATTAAAAGCCTGTTTCGACCTACTTTTACCTGGCCTCTCTATTCCATTTCACTACCGATCGGATTAAACCTGACAGTAACCACTAACCAAAAATACAAACTCTTCCTAAATGCCAGAGGGTATATTAAAAAAGGGGAGGAGGGGAGAGGAGAAAACAAATGAAGTAGATCACATGGTGAAAGACTTTAATATATAAAAATATAACATGAGGCTCCTGGGTGGCTCAGTCAGTTAAGCATCTGCCTTTGGCTCAGGTCATGGTCCCCAGGTCCTGGGATCGAGCCCCTTGTCAGGCTCCCCACTCAGCGGGGAGTCTGCTTCTCCCTCTGCCTCTGCAGCTCCCCCCTTGCTTGGGTTCTCTCTCTCTTTCAAATAAATAAACAAAGTCTTTTTAAAAATAGGGCATCCTGGGTGGCTCAGCGGTTTAGCGCCTCCTTCAGCCCAGGGTGTGATTCTGGAGTCCCTGGATCGAGTCCCACCACCCACGTTGGGCTCCCTGCATGGAGCCTGCTTCTCCCTCTGCCTGTGTCTCTGTCTCTCATGAATAAATAAAATCTTTAAAACAATAAAATAAAAATATAACACGAAACAGGCAGATCTGAGGTTAAACATTGATTCCCTCAATAAATATATTAAGGACTCTTACTACGCCTGTTAATGGCTTTCACATCAACTGACAAAGCAAAACCCAGCAGTGTGCTGTGTAGATGAAACACATCTGGGCAGCCCTGGTGGCTCAGTGGTTTAGCGCTGCCTTCAGTCCAGGGCCTGATCCTGGAGACCCCGGATCAAGTCCCACGTCAGGCTCCCCGCGTGGAGCCTCTTCTCCCTCTGCCTGTGTCTCTGCCTCTCTCTCTCTCTCATAAATAAATAAATAAATAAATCTTAAAAAAAAAAAAAAAAAAAAAAAAGAAACACATCTGAAATGAGAAGAATTGGGAAAGCTAAAAATAAATGACTGAAATAAAAATGTACCAGAGGGTTTTTTTGTTGTTGTTGCTTTTAACTGAAGCAGGGATTGCAATTTTAATGATCGAAGACAGGATAATTCTGACAAAAAATTTTTAAGAGAAAAACTTTTGCTGCAATTTTAAGAAAGAAGAGAAAATTACATCTAATTCGAGGAGAAATAGAAGCACACCAGTAACTGGAGACTGTAACAGATTCCTCAGATCTAGAAAGATGAAGTGAACATGAAATCAGAGTATGGGGATCCCTGGGTGGCTCAGTGGTTTAGCACTTGCCTTTGCCCTAGGGCACAATCCTGGAGTCCAGTCCCTGGACTTGTCGGACTTCGGGCATGGAGCCTGCTTCTCCCTCCTCCTGTGTCTCTGCCTCTCTCTCTCTCTATGTCTGTCATAAATAAATAAATAAATAAATAAATAAATAAATAAATAAATCTTAAAAAAAAAAAAAGAAATCAGGGTATATAGCAAACCTAAACGACGTAATAAATAAGATGAATTTAGGGTGTATTAAACTCTGAATATGGGGAACCGTGGGTGGTGCAGCAGTTTAGCGCCTGCCTTTGGCCCAGGGCGCGATCCTGGAGACCCGGGATCGAATCCCACGTCGGGCTCCCGGTGCATGGAGCCTGCTTACCCCTCTGCCTATGTCTCTGCCTCTCTCTCTCTCTGTGTGTGACTATCATAAATAAGTAAAAATTAAAAAAATAAATAAACTCTGAATATGCTTTTTTTTTTCAAATGCATTTTAAAGCATTCGCAAAATCACAAGAACATAGCACATTCACATCTTAGGTCTCAAAGAAAGTCTCAGTATATTCCAAGGGGAAAAAAAATAATAAAATGAATAGTATTCTCTGGCCACAATGTAATATAACTGGGTATTAACAACAACAAACCGAAAAGGCTCTTCTAACAGGAAATGTAAAAACATGCTGTTAAACCACTCCTGGGTCAAAGGAGAAATGCAACACAAATTGTAGAATTTTTTGAAAATAGTAATAATGAAAACCGGAATCTATGAGAAAAGTTAAAACAGCTTTCAGAGAAATATTTACGATATTAAATACCTATATGAATTAAAGTAAAAATGAATAAATATTACAACTCAAGAAACTAGGAAAAAAGGTTAAGCCAGTGACCACGGAGGGAAGGAATGAGTAAAAAGAAAGACAGAGATCAATGGGTTTGAAAACAGCAACAAAAATAACAGTAATATCAGATGATGACTGGGATATGCAGCCTGGTTGCTATGGGAACTCAGACTTTGCCTCTTGCACCTCAAGGGGGCAGGAGGGGCTGGCCTCCTCCCCTCCATTCCCCAAAGGTCTAAGGTCGAGCCCCCACCTCTTTGGCAAGACCCCAGTCCCAGCAGTCTCCTGATTCATAACTAGGCCAGACCACGTGCAATAGGGTGGAAACCAAACCGCTCTATGCAGAGTTATTTAAAAGAAAGGCAGGTTTTGTGGTGGGTTTTGTTTTTGTTTTTTGGTTGTTTGTAATGACTTTTTTTTTCTTTTAATAAAAGTATTTTTTGGGAGGGGGGAAAAAAGGTAACACTAATAAATTCCAAACCCATTTCTTTGAAAAATAAAATTAACTTATTGCTAAACTACTCAAGAAAAAGGGAGATGGCACAAATACATGAAATTAGAAGTGAAGAGACACAGAAGAGGAAATTTTATTTATTAAAAAAAATTTTTTTAAAGATTTTATTTATCTATTCATGAGTGACACAGATAGAGAGGGAGAGACAAAGCAGAGGGAGAAGCAGGTTCCATGCAGAAAGCCCGACGTGGGACTCCATCCCAGGACTCCAGGATCATGCCCTAGGCCAAAGGTAGATGCTCAACCATTGAACCATCCAGGTGTTCCAGAAGAGGAAATTTTAAAGATATTCCATGTAAATATAATTGAAAAATTACATTAAATGAATCATTTTGTAGAAAACTCCAATTTAGGGCAGCCCTGGTGGCTCAGTGGTTTAGCGCTGCCTTCAGCCCAGGGCGTGATCCTAGAGTCCCAGGATGGAGTCCCACATCCAGCTCCTTGGGGGGCGGGGGGAGCCTGCTTCTCCCTCTGCCTGTGTCTCTGCCTCTCTCTCTCTGTGTCTCATGAATAAATAAATAAAATCTTAAAATAAATAAATAAAAGTTTTATTTATTTAAGTAATCTCTACACCCAACAGGTGGCTTGAACTCAAGACCTCAAGGTCAAGAGTCTACATGCTATTCTGACTGGGCCAGCCAGGTGTCCTGATGCAAAGATCTTATATAAAACATTAGCAGACAGAAGCCAACAGCACATTTAAAAAGTATTTATCTGACCAAGTGGACAATAATTCCGTGAATGCAAGAATGGATAGTCAAATTAGGAAATCCATTAATATCTATAATATTAATTGATCCAAAGTGAAACAAAATGTATGATTATCTCCAGAGATGCAGATTGACAGATTTTAGTACATGATAACAAAAAGCAAAGTGAAAGACAAGTGGGAAAAATGTTATAAATTATAAACAAAGAGTTAATATCTCTGAATAAAAAAAAAGTCTTCTAAAAATACAGAAGAGGGGCTCCTGGGTGGCTCAGCGGTTGAGCCTCTGCCTTTGGCTCAGGTCATGATCCTGGGGTTCTGGGATCAAGTCCCACATAGAGGTCTCTGTAGAGGTCCTGCTTCTCCCTCTGCCTGTGTCTCTCTCATGAATAAATAAATAAAATATTTAAAAAATAAAAATACAGAAGAAAACAACCTAATAAACCTTATAGAAAACTGGGCCATGAGCCACCTGGGTGACTCAGTGGTTTAGCCTCTGCCTTCAGCTCAGGATGGGATCCTGGGGTCTGGGATCGAGTCCTGCATCGGGCTCCCTGCATGGAGCCTGCTTCTCCCTCTGCCTGTGTCTCTGCCTCTCTCTGTGTCTCTTATGAATGAATAAATAAAATCTTTAAAAAAAAATAGCATATCTTAAAAAAAAAAAAAGAAACTGGGCTAGCATTATCATCAGGCATATCTCAGGAAAAGAAATAAATTGCTGTTAAATGGGATATGGAGAAAAACTTTTGCTGCAATTTTAAGAAAGAAGAGAAAATTACATCTAATTCGAGGAGAAATAGAAGCACACCAGTAACTGGAGACTGTAACAGATTCCTCAGATCTAGAAAGATGAAGTGAACATGAAATCAGAGTATGGGGATCCCTGGGTGGCTCAGTGGTTTAGCACTTGCCTTTGCCCTAGGGCACAATCCTGGAGTCCAGTCCCTGGACTTGTCGGACTTCGGGCATGGAGCCTGCTTCTCCCTCCTCCTGTGTCTCTGCCTCTCTCTCTCTCTATGTCTGTCATAAATAAATAAATAAATAAATAAATAAATAAATAAATAAATCTTAAAAAAAAAAAAGAAATCAGGGTATATAGCAAACCTAAACGACGTAATAAATAAGATGAATTTAGGGTGTATTAAACTCTGAATATGGGGAACCGTGGGTGGTGCAGCAGTTTAGCGCCTGCCTTTGGCCCAGGGCGCGATCCTGGAGACCCGGGATCGAATCCCACGTCGGGCTCCCGGTGCATGGAGCCTGCTTACCCCTCTGCCTATGTCTCTGCCTCTCTCTCTCTCTGTGTGTGACTATCATAAATAAATAAAAATTAAAAAAATAAATAAACTCTGAATATGCTTTTTTTTTTCAAATGCATTTTAAAGCATTCGCAAAATCACAAGAACATAGCACATTCACATCTTAGGTCTCAAAGAAAGTCTCAGTATATTCCAAGGGGAAAAAAAATAATAAAATGAATAGTATTCTCTGGCCACAATGTAATATAACTGGGTATTAACAACAACAAACCGAAAAGGCTCTTCTAACAGGAAATGTAAAAACATGCTGTTAAACCACTCCTGGGTCAAAGGAGAAATGCAACACAAATTGTAGAATTTTTTGAAAATAGTAATAATGAAAACCGGAATCTATGAGAAAAGTTAAAACAGCTTTCAGAGAAATATTTACGATATTAAATACCTATATGAATTAAAGTAAAAATGAATAAATATTACAACTCAAGAAACTAGGAAAAAAGGTTAAGCCAGTGACCACGGAGGGAAGGAATGAGTAAAAAGAAAGACAGAGATCAATGGGTTTGAAAACAGCAACAAAAATAACAGTAATATCAGATGATGACTGGGATATGCAGCCTGGTTGCTATGGGAACTCAGACTTTGCCTCTTGCACCTCAAGGGGGCAGGAGGGGCTGGCCTCCTCCCCTCCATTCCCCAAAGGTCTAAGGTCGAGCCCCCACCTCTTTGGCAAGACCCCAGTCCCAGCAGTCTCCTGATTCATAACTAGGCCAGACCACGTGCAATAGGGTGGAAACCAAACCGCTCTATGCAGAGTTATTTAAAAGAAAGGCAGGTTTTGTGGTGGGTTTTGTTTTTGTTTTTTGGTTGTTTGTAATGACTTTTTTTTTCTTTTAATAAAAGTATTTTTTGGGAGGGGGGAAAAAAGGTAACACTAATAAATTCCAAACCCATTTCTTTGAAAAATAAAATTAACTTATTGCTAAACTACTCAAGAAAAAGGGAGATGGCACAAATACATGAAATTAGAAGTGAAGAGACACAGAAGAGGAAATTTTATTTATTAAAAAAAATTTTTTTAAAGATTTTATTTATCTATTCATGAGTGACACAGATAGAGAGGGAGAGACAAAGCAGAGGGAGAAGCAGGTTCCATGCAGAAAGCCCGACGTGGGACTCCATCCCAGGACTCCAGGATCATGCCCTAGGCCAAAGGTAGATGCTCAACCATTGAACCATCCAGGTGTTCCAGAAGAGGAAATTTTAAAGATATTCCATGTAAATATAATTGAAAAATTACATTAAATGAATCATTTTGTAGAAAACTCCAATTTAGGGCAGCCCTGGTGGCTCAGTGGTTTAGCGCTGCCTTCAGCCCAGGGCGTGATCCTAGAGTCCCAGGATGGAGTCCCACATCCAGCTCCTTGGGGGGCGGGGGGAGCCTGCTTCTCCCTCTGCCTGTGTCTCTGCCTCTCTCTCTCTGTGTCTCATGAATAAATAAATAAAATCTTAAAATAAATAAATAAAAGTTTTATTTATTTAAGTAATCTCTACACCCAACAGGTGGCTTGAACTCAAGACCTCAAGGTCAAGAGTCACATGCTATTCTGACTGGGCCAGCCAGGTGTCCTGATGCAAAGATCTTATATAAAACATTAGCAGACAGAAGCCAACAGCACATTTAAAAAGTATTTATCTGACCAAGTGGACAATAATTCCATGAATGCAAGAATGGATAGTCAAATTAGGAAATCCATTAATATCTATAATATTAATTGATCCAAAGTGAAACAAAATGTATGATTATCTCCAGAGATGCAGATTGACAGATTTTAGTACATGATAACAAAAAGCAAAGTGAAAGACAAGTGGGAAAAATGTTATAAATTATAAACAAAGAGTTAATATCTCTGAATAAAAAAAAGTCTTCTAAAAATACAGAAGAGGGGCTCCTGGGTGGCTCAGCGGTTGAGCCTCTGCCTTTGGCTCAGGTCATGATCCTGGGGTTCTGGGATCAAGTCCCACATAGAGGTCTCTGTAGAGGTCCTGCTTCTCCCTCTGCCTGTGTCTCTCTCATGAATAAATAAATAAAATATTTAAAAAATAAAAATACAGAAGAAAACAACCTAATAAACCTTATAGAAAACTGGGCCATGAGCCACCTGGGTGACTCAGTGGTTTAGCCTCTGCCTTCAGCTCAGGATGGGATCCTGGGGTCTGGGATCGAGTCCTGCATCGGGCTCCCTGCATGGAGCCTGCTTCTCCCTCTGCCTGTGTCTCTGCCTCTCTCTGTGTCTCTTATGAATGAATAAATAAAATCTTTAAAAAAAAATAGCATATCTTAAAAAAAAAAAAGAAACTGGGCTAGCATTATCATCAGGCATATCTCAGGAAAAGAAATAAATTGCTGTTAATGATATGGAAATGTACAACATTGTTCATAACTTTTAAAAAATACACATTAATGGGATCCCTGGGTGGCGCAGTGGTTTGGCGCCTGCCTTTGGCCCAGGGCGTGATCCTGGAGACCCGGGATCGAATCCCACGTCAGGCTCCCGGTGCATGGAGCCTGCTTCTCCCTCTGCCTATGTCTCTGCCTCTCTCTCTCTGTGACTATCATAAATAAATATAAAAAAAAAAAATACACATTAAAATGACATGAAGATATGTATCTCACCCTTGAGATTGGCGTATATCTAAACTGTTGATAGCACACTCTGTTGGTCTGGCTGTGAGGAAGCAGGCACTCTGATATGCTGAGTGTGGAAATGCAAACGAGTACAACTTCTACCACAGGGGATCTGGCAATATCCAGCTGGCCCAACCAGCAATACCATTTTATTACCTTTTTTATTAAGCAATTCTGTTGTAGGAAATGGTTGGGGTTTGGAGCCAATGGCCAAGAAAGAATTCTTGAGACATCGGTCCAAAATGGTGGCTTAAAATTTTTTTTTATTTTAAGATTTTATTTATTTGAGAGAGAGAGAGTTCATGAAGTGGGAGGAAGAGAGAGAGTTCATGAAGGGGAGAAGGAGGGAGCAGGAAGCCTAACTAGGGGCCAGATCCCAGGACCTGGGATCATGACTGGAGCCAAGGCAGATGCTTAACTGACTGAGTCACCCAGGCGCCTGGCAAAATAGTGGTTTCATTAAAGCAAGGGGATAGGACCCACGGGGCAGAAAGAGCTGCACCAGGGTCCAGAGGAGTGACCCGACTATATTGCGAGTGGGGAGGGGCTTAGGGATAATGAAAGTCTCTAAGGAATTTTGGAAGCAAGGTTTCCAGGATCCCAAGGGAGTTAGCTGTTGTTAGGAGAAGGTAATTTATTACCGTCTAATAAAACACTAGGCAGGAGACCCTGCAGATGTCTATCAGTGGGTCATATGCTTGGGGGATGATGGCCAACATATGTCTCGGAAGGTGGAGATAAAGGAAGTTTCCAAAGGAATTTTTGTATGTTTAAAGAAGACTTACAAAATCCTGGGGGGTTGGGGGGGCAGGAGAGATAACGTTAAGCTAAGATTACATTTTGCCTTTAGCAAAGTATTAACTTGGAGACAGTTGAGTCCCCAGAAAGTCATACTGCCTGTTTCAGGGACTTGTCAAAGGGCTGTAAGTAGTAACAAAAATTTTCTTTTCTTTTTTTTTTTCAAGATTGTATTTATTTATTCATGAGAGATACAGACAGAGAGAGAGGCAGAGACACAGGCAGAGGGAGAAGCAGGCTCCATGTAAGGAGCCCGAAGCGGGACTCCATCCCAGCACCCCAGGGTCATGACCTGAGCTGGAGGCAGACACTCAACCACTAAGCCACCCAGGCGCCCAGTAAGAAAAATTCTCTTTCGTCTTTGCTTCTCACATCAATTCCACTTCTAGAAATCTATCCCAAAGATTCTCCAAAAAAAATTATATATATATATGTATGTATATATATGTGTGTGTGTGTGTGTTTGTGTGTGTATTTGTACACACATACACATACACACACACACACACACACAGGAATGAATGTTACTAAATGCAGCACGGTAATAGCTGGAAACAACCTAAACTTCTGTCAACAAGACTATGGTACCTCCACACAAGGGAGTATTATGCAACTGTAGAAAGCAGTGAGGGGGTGCCTAGCTGGCTCAGTCGGTAGAGCATGAGACTCTCAATCTCAGGGTTTTGAATTCAAGCCCCACCTTGGCATAGAGCCGACTTCCAGGAAAAAGAAGGCAATGAGGAATATGCTACTATGGAATGATCATCAAGAAATAACTTTCAGGGGATTCCTGGGTGGCTCAGCGGTTTAGTGAGTCCCATGTCGGGCTCCCTGCATGGAGCCTGCTTCTCCCTCTGCCTCTCTCTCTCTCTCTCTCTCTTTCTCTGTGTGTGTGTCTCTCATGAATAGATAAATAAAATCCTTAAAAAATAATAATAACTTTCAAAAACAAGAGAAAACTTTCAAGTGAATAAAGTGAGGTGTAGACTATGAAAAGTATGCTCTTGTTTATCTAAAAAAAGGAGACGTAGGACACCCCGCTGGCTCAGCGGTGGAGCATCTGCCTTGGGCTCAGGGCGTGACCCCGGGGTCCCGGGATCGAGTCCCGCATCGGGCTCCCCGCGTGGAGCCCGCTTCTCCCTCTGCCTCGGTCTCTGCCTCTCTCTGTGTCTCTCATGAATAAGTAAAATCTTTTTTAAAAACGAGAGAGCGAGAGCGAGTTGGCTACAAGACAGAAGCTACATAACGGAGTTAGCGCCTCGGCTTGCTCTCGAGCTTAGGGCCCTCGCCTTTCGCGAGACGAGGTCGCCCCCTGGCGGAGGCTGGCTTTGCGGCCCCGACGCCCTGCGCCGCACGGGGTCTCCCGCCTCCCCCCTTAGACTACGTAGGGAGTGGGGTCACCAGCAGAGGGTGGGATGGAAGATTCTGAGCAATGGGAGAGCAAAGGGTCAGGGTCAGGGTCAGGTTCTAGAAGGAAGTTGGGGAGGGAGAGGGACGGGAAACCCGGGAGGCGCTGAGCCTGGAAGACTTAGGGGAGGAACTTGGGCTTCCTGTGGGTGGAGGGTGCCCGCCGCCTGCGGCTGAAAGGGGTGATTAACACGCTGACGTCACCTGGGGAGAAGCCCTGAGGAGGAGTGCAGCGGAGGATAGGGGTTCCGGGGAACCTGGTGAGGTGTGCTGGCCGGGAGCCCGGAGCCGCGCTGACGTCGGGGTCAGATGCTGTGATCAGATGCGCGAAAGCCTGGTCTTCCCAGAGCCTGGGCCGGGGAAAGGCCCTGGCACGGCCGCTTGGGCCCCTGGTGGGGAGGGCCGGGCCTCGGCCACAGTAAAAGTGGCCCCTGGGGGCAACGATGGGCGGATCCCCGCGTCCTGGCCACTCTCAGGTCTCCTCTGACCTCACCTCCGGGGAACTTACTCAGCAGGAAACTCCCCCCTCTGGAGTCGGGTCTCTAAGGGTGGAAGGCTCCTTCCCCACCCTGTCATTCTGTGGCCTCGCCCTTGGGTGAGAAGCTTGGGAGCGGCCGCCTCAGCGTGCATCTCCAATCCTCTTTCTTTTTTTAAAAAAGAAAAAAAGTTTTCTTTTTTTTCTTTTTTAAAGATTTTATTCATTTATTCATGAGAGACACAGAGAGAGAGGCAGAGACACAGGCAGAGGGAGAAGCAGGCTCCACACAGGGAGCCCAACGTGGGACTCCATCCCGGGTCTCCAGCATCATGCCCTGGGCCAAGGGGGCGCTAAACCGCTGAGCCACCCAGGATGCCCTCCAGTTTTCAATAGGAATCCAAAAGAAATAAACACTAAAAACAGGCAGGCTTCCTAAGTTCGTTTTCTGGTCCCATACCATCTAACTCCTGAATTCACTCTTTGGCCCTAGCTAGCTGCAGAATGCCGTCCGGGCAGCTGCACCGTGGAATAATTAATTCCACCCATCCCCACACCTTTCTTTTTTTAAAGATTGTATTTATTTATTCATGAGAGACACGGGGAGAGAGAGAAGCAGGCTCCATGCACATGGGACTTTGTCCTTGGACTCCAGGATCATGCCCTGGGCCAAAGGCAGGCACTCAACCACTGAGCCACCCAGGGATCCCCCCACACCTTTCTTTGTCCTGCCTTCACTTCTTCTCTTTAAAAGGTGAATTTCAACAATAAATAAAAGGTGAATTTCCAGACAGTTCTGTAGGGAAGACCCTGGGCTCACTAGCTGTGGTAGCCCTTCCGGGGTGCAAAATGCAACATATTCTCTCAGAGCCCATCAGCGGGGAGCACCCTGATGGAGCACCCTCTTCTCCCCTTCATGAGCACCTCACAGGGGGGCCGCCCCCAGATCATGATTTTTTTTCAGACCGTGCTTTTTAATATAACAAAAAGTCTTCTGAACCTTATACAGTAGAGTGTTACTCAGCCTTAAAAAGGCGGGTGTTTGGTGTTTGTCGCAACGTGGGTGAGCCCTGAGGATAGGCCACCCGGTGAAACAGGCCAGGAATGATGCCATCGGGTGAGTGCTCGGTCAAAATCCTGAGCTGGAAGCAGAAGGCTGGTGGCGGGGGCGCCTGGGTGGCTCCAGCAGTTAAGTATCGGACTACTATGGACGTAGTCCTTTTGGAATATAAGTGAGGTGTGGTGTCCTGAGCAGACGACCCCAGAGATGTCTTTGGTGCTCAGTGGTGGTGGGTTTATGAAAGCCCTGGGACAGGGGACAGGTCCCACAGGCACAGAGAGCGGCCGCCTGGTGAGGGCTGGTGATGTTCTGGGGAGTTGGGAAAGGTAAGGAAGGGGGAAGCTTCAAAGGGATTTTCATGTGGTAAAGAGGACCTACGGGACCCTGGAGGCCTTGCTATTGTCACCTTCCGGTCCTTTTTGCTCTAGCCAGGTGTTAACATCAGGACAGTTGGGAAAGAATGGGCCCTCTGCCCCTTCAAGTCTCCGCCCCTGGGCTGCGGGTGATGGGGACATTTAAAGGTACCTGCGTTTCCTTCTGGAGCCAGGTTATGGCTAAAAAACGCTTAGGGCAGCCCGGAGTGCCTGGGGAGTGTCCCACACACCCCACCTGCGGGGAGGGAGGTCAGCCTCACTTTGTCCTCAGCTCCCTCTGCTCCCTCATCACTAATACTGTGGGACTGTACGCATCACAAGGGCCCAGATGGTAAGTTTTACGTTCTGTGTATTTTATCGCAACACAAAATTGAGGAAAAACAAGTCGTGCGTACTATGCACTTGGCTGAGGACTGCCAGGGAGGGAGCCAGGCCGGGACCCTGAAGCCAGAGCCTCTAGCCTCTGGCCCTGCCCTGAGCTCCTCTCTGAGCTTCCAGGTTCTTCCTTCTGCATCGGACATCACGCAGTCATCATTCAGGCCTCGAAGTGCTCCTCAATTTTACCCCTTCCTTTTCCTCTCGTCAGGAACCAGGCACAGGGTCAGTCATTTCCTAAAAAAGTCTGGATCAGACTACTTTGATCATTTGCATCATTTTTTGAGCCATTAAAATATACCAGGGCCTCACCATTGCCCGCACGTTTCACTGATGGCTAATACCAGGCTGAGCGACAAGCACCAGAGAAACCTTGTGAAAGGGGTTTTACCAAGTAGACATTCAAAGAAACCCTTAGGATCTGACGCCCCCTGCACGTCCCCTCCCCCGGGAGCACTAGGCTTGTGACCGCCAGCTTCACAGCCACAGCTCAGCCCTTCTGCCCATGGGTCCTGTCCCGGTGACACTCAAATAAACTTACTAAGTTGCAGCCGTCAAATGTCTCCAGAATTCTTTCTTGACCATCATGCTAGACGAGCTTGCAGCAAAACAAGGATAGTATTAGTACATTTTACACAGGAGAAAACTGAAACCCAGGAAAGTCAAACAATTTGTCCACAGCAGCACAGCTAGGTGCAACTTAAAAAAAAATGATTATTTGGTTTCAGAAATAGTTCCCTGATATAATCCACCCCCTGCCACTTCTAGATTAATATAATTTTTAATTGGGCATATAACTTCTCAGAATAAAAACTGTATTTCTGTGGATCCCTGGGTGGCTCAGTGGTTTGGCGCCTGCCTTTGGCCCAGGGCACGATCCTGGAGTCCTGGGATCGAGTCCCGTGCTGGGCTCTGGCCATGGAGCCTGCTTCTCCCTCCTCCTGTGTCTCTGCCCCTCTCTCTCTACATCTATCATAAATAAATCTTTTAAAAAAATAAAAACTGTATTTCCTGGCCTGAATATTTCCTTCTATAATTAAAAAAAATTTTTTTTAACTTAAAAAAAAGACCCCTGAAATTATGGCCAGAAGACCTAAATTCTAATCTCCAAAATTAACTGGTTATGGCCTTACACAAATTATTAAGTTTCTCACTCTCTCAACTTTTACATTTTTCTAAATGAAAGAAAATAATTTATATACTTTTTTAAAGTAGTTGGAAAAGGACAAAAGCGACATTTTAGATTTTAAGTTGACATATAACATTACGTTAGTTTCAGTTGGACAACATAATGATTCAGTATTTGTTTACTGTGAAACAATACAGTACTGTGAAACAATCACCCCAATATTTAGTTAAAATCCATCCCCATATGTAGTTACAGAAAAAAAATTTTTAAGGTTTTATTTATTCATTCATGAGAGAGAGAGAGAGAGAGGCAGAGACATAGGCAAGGGAGAAGCAGGATCCCTGTGGGGAGCCCAATGTGGGATTCAATCCCAGGACCCCAGGATTATGACCTGAGCTGAAGGCAGGCGCTCAGCCGCTGAGCCATCCAGGTGCCCCCCAATTTTTTTCTTGTATGGACCTTTAAGGTCTACTTTCTTAGAAACTTTCAAATAGACGACACAATATTATTAAGTCCAATCACCACATTGTACATCACATCCCTAGAACTTATTTTATAATGGAAAGTTTGTCCCCTTGACCTCCTTAACCCTTTTTGCCCACCCCCAACCTCTGCCTCTGGCAACCACCAATCTGCTATGAGCTTAGTTTTTTAGACTCCACATATAAGTGCTGTCATATGGTATTTGCCTTTCTCTGACTCATTTCACTGACCATAATGTTCTCAAGGCCCATCCTTGTTGTCACAAATGGCAAGATTTAATTCTTTTCTATGAGTAGTATTCCATTATAGACACACACACACCCCACATCTTCTTTATCCATTCATCTATCACTGGGGACTTCAGTTGTTTTCATATCTTGACTATTGTGAATAATACTGCAGTGAACATGAAAGTACAAACATCTTTTCGAGATAAGTGTTTGTGTTTTCTTTGGATAAATACCCAGAAGTGAATTGCTAAATGATATTGTAATTCTATTTTTTAAAGATTTTATTTATTTATTTGGGAGAGAGAGCACAAGCAGGGGGCAGGGCAGAGGGAGAGGGAGAAGCAGGCTCCCCACTGAGCAGGGAGCCTTGGCCTGCGCTGAAGGCAGCCGCTTCACTGGCTGAGCCACCCAGGCGCCCCGATTTTAAGTTATTCCTGGTTATACTGCAGAATTGGTGCCCTGAACTGCCACTGTCACTGGGCACGACAGTGCGGCTTGCATGTCTGACTGGTACTCTCCCCACTGGCTCCAGGGACGTGTGAGCTGTGCAGTCGCCTGTGACCCTGCACTTAGGAAGGCCATGCTCTTGGTTTGATGCTCTGCGGTTTCCATCCTGAAATTCCCAAGAATGTTTGAACAAGGGGCCCTGCATTTTCATTTTGCACTGGGCTATCCAAGTCATGTAGTCAGCACCGGGTGCTGGACACTGCGTGCTGCTCATAGGGCCACTGTCACTGTCCCCTCTAGAGACTGGATAACCCTGACCAGGAATCACTCCCCGTCTTCCCTGCTGCTTTTCCTCACCTGTTCCCAATTCAAGATGAGGGACCGCAGCATCTAAACTGCAGTTTCCAGCTGCAGTGGGAACTAGAAATATGAATATCTAGTATTTTATGGTGGTAGGGAACTGTATCTTCTAAGGAGGAAGTGGGTGGGAGTCCTCCAAACATAGGAAGTAGGTTCAGAGGCTCAAGAGCCAAAGGGGATCACAGATGCTCAGTAAGATAGAATGATAGGTATATATAGATTTGTCCCATTCTTCGAAATAACTAATATTCTGCGGGAAGACATACTGGAACTCAGTCATTGCCCTGCTGATGGGCATTCATGGTATTTCCACTTTTCTTTTTTTTTTTTTAATTTTTATTTATTTATGACAGTCACACACACACACAGAGAGAGAGAGGCAGAGACACAGGCAGAGGGAGAAGCAGGCTCCATGCAGGGAGATTCGATCCCGGGTCTCCAGGATTGCGCCCTGGGCCAAAGGCAGGCGCCAAACCGCTGTCGCCACCCAGGGATCCCCCACTTTTCTACTACAGTGTTGTAACATATCTTTCTACATTTGGCCTCACGTACTTAGGATTTTGTCTCAGTAAGCTAGGTTCTTAAGGGTGGCGTAGCTGGACAATATGTTGAGTATTTACTGCCAGATTACTTTTTTAAAAAATATAGTATAGTAACTTACAGTCCCACCCACAACGAAGTGCCTTATTCCATCCTTCAAGTTTCTGAATATTATCACTCGTTTCTTTTTATTAGTCTGATGAGTGAAAAATGATATATCAGAAAAAGAAAAATGACATATCAGTATTCTTTTAATTTCTGGTCTCTTGGCTACTAGCACTTTTTCACATGTTTATTAGCCACCTGGAGTTCCTTTTTTTACAAATTACCTATTCATATCCTTTCCTCATTTTTCTTTCATTTTCTTCCTTTTTCTTATCAATTTGTAGGTACTCTGTGTGTTACAGATACTCTATGTCATACGTGTTGGAAAATTTCTCAGTGTGTTTCTAGTTGTTTTTTTTTTTCTCTATGGTATGCTATCTTTAGTCTTAATTTTTTAAAAAATATTTTATTTATTTATTCGTGAAAGACACAGAGAAAGAGAGAGGGGGAGAGAGAGAGAGAGAGAGAGAGAGAGGCAGAGGGAAAAGCAGGCTCCATGCAGGGAGCCCAACTGGGACTGGGACTCGATCCCAGGTCTCCAGGATCACAGCCCGGGCCAAAGGCAGGTGATAAACCACTGAGCCACCCAGGGATCCCCTAGTCTTAACTTTTTTAAGGTAGCTAAATATGTCTTTTCCTTTATGACTTCTCTTTTTGATTTGTTATTCTTGCTTAAGAAAGTTTCACCATACATTTCTGTGTTGACTGGTTACAATAAGCACATTTAAAAACAAAACACTAAAAAAATAAAAATAAAAAAAAAATAAAAATAAAAACAAAACACTTTATTTATTTATTTATTTTTCAAAACACTTTTTTTAAGGAAAAAAAATCTAAAAACCATGAAAGAGTATGATGAAAACCAGTATTTTTAGGTCCAAATCTATTACCAACCTGCTGGAGGCTCAGACAAGTCACCGAATCTCTCAGTATCTCCCTGTCTTAGTTTTACAAGTAGAGGATAATACCACCTGCCCTGCTGACATCAGAGGGTCGCTATAAAGATAAAATCAGATTTTAAAAAAGAGTTTTGAAAAGTATAAATATGGATTAGAAAAGTATAAGATATTGGGGTA
Source organism: Vulpes lagopus (assembly GCF_018345385.1). Taxonomy (NCBI): domain Eukaryota; kingdom Metazoa; phylum Chordata; class Mammalia; order Carnivora; family Canidae; genus Vulpes; species Vulpes lagopus. Next base: position 28,102,205 of record NC_054834.1, read on the forward strand.
CCTGGTTGGCTCTGTCGGTGGAGTGTGCCACTCTTGATTTCAGGGTCATGAGTTCAAGCCCCACGTGAGGTGTAGAGATTACGTAAATAAAGCTTAAAATAAAAATATAAGGTATTATTACTATCATGTGTTTTCCCTCTTTACTTGAAAGGTAATGTGATGAGTAAAAAGAGTCATGTTCCATCTTGTGCCAATTACTAAGCGCTGTGCCTCTGAGCTGCTTGTTTAGTTTCTGTAAGGTTCACTTTCCTCATTCTTAAAATAAAAGAGTTGGTCTCTAAAGTTTCTTCCTGCTATAAGGACCTGAAAATATTACAGCGAAAGCCCGAACAAGAAAGTTACGTGAATTTTTTCTTTTTGCATTAAAAGTATATTCTTAGGATCGAGTGCTTAACTATGTATCTTAAAGATATGTAAATGGAGAATGGGTTGGAAGAGGACAACTGTACATGCACGGACACTCATTTGGAGTCGTCTGCAGTGGCTTAGGTGAGGGATGGTGGTGGATTGAACCAGGATGAGAGCAAAGGAAACAAGCAGTGAATTAGGCTTCAAAGTCTCACCTGATCATTTGGTCCATGTTGAGGTGTTTAAGTCACAGAAAGCGCTGATATGATGGATAGATACAGGTACAAAAGCTTTAGTAGCAAAACCAAAATTTATTTCCCATCCTGATCCAAATTTGTTCTCCAATTTTATTTTTTAAAAGATTTTTATTAATAAAAGATTTTTATTTATTTGAGAGAGAGAGAGCGTGAGCAGAGGGAGGGGCAGAGAGAGAAGCAGGCTTCTGGTGGAGCAGGGAGCCCACATGCAGGGATCCATTCCAGGACCCCGGGATCATGACCTGAGCTGAAGGCAGACGCTTAACCGATGGAGCCACCACCCAAGTGTCCCTTCAATTTTATTTCTTAATACCAAGGCTCTTTCTAGTGCAGACTAATATTTCGACATATGTACTGGCTCACAATTTACTCTTTATCCTCAAATATGTCTGTGTGGGGGGAAGGTAGCATATTTTATAACTGGTCCAACCTTGTTCCTAAGCCTCTGTCCCACAAGATGGGGAGAAACAGGGGAAAATCTAACTACCTAATTTAAGATCTCTCAGTTCCTTCCTGTTTTGCATAGTAGTGGTGATTGTATTTCCAAAGAGACCACATCAATATCTCCCATCCCAGGAACTGTTTTTGCAATGTGAGCTGGGCATCCACCCTTGAAGAGGTGGAGTCTATTTCCTTTCCCTTTGAAACAGAGTTGGCCCTGATTACCTGTTAGAATGGGATGGAAGCCCTCATATGTAGCTTCTGGGGTACAAGCCTTAACAGATCTGTGGCTCCTGTCTGCCTCGGTTGGAACATTTCTCCTGGAAGTCCGTTGCATGTAAGAGGTCACCTTGCCAGAGACAGAGGCCACCATGGAGAGAGGCCTAAAGCTATCTTGATTGTTACAGCTCAAGCCAAACTCCCATCAGAACAGCCCAGCTTAAAAAACAAAACAAAACAAAAAGCAGCCCAGCTGACCCCGAGATTCTTTTTTTTTTTTAAGATTTTATTTATTTATTCATGACACACACACACACACACACACACACACACACACAGAGGAAGAGACACAGGCATAGGGAGAAGCAGGCTCCATGCAGGGAGCCGGACGTGGGACTCAATCCGGGTCTCCGGGATCACACCGTGAGCTCCAGGCGGCACTAAAACGCTGTGCCACCCGGGCTGCTCTGACCCTGAGATTCTTAACCACAGGAAACTAATTGGGTGATTAAGGAGGGCACGTGATGGAATGAGCACTGGGTATCATACGCCACTGAATCGATGAACTCTGCCTCCAAAACTAATAAACACTATATGTTAATTAATTGAATTGAAAATAATAATAATAATAATAAAGAACAGCCCAGCAGAGCCCCAGACAATCAACAGAATCATGAGAAATAGCAAATTATTTCAAGCCACTAAACTTTGAAGTGGTTATAAAGAAATGTAGCCCCATAGTGTTTTGGGGCTAACTCAGTCCTTCTTGGTAACTGTTTGTTCTCCTGTTATTCCTCTTGATTCTTCATAAGGGTTGTGCAAGATATTCCATACCACATGCTCTTCTTTTTTTTCAAAGTTTATTTATTTGACAGAGAGCATGAACAGGAGTGGAGGGGCATAGGGAGAGAGAGAAGCAAACTCTGCAGAGCAGGGAGCCCAATGTGGGGCTCCATCCCCAGGACTTTGGGATCACCACTTGAGTGGAAGGCAGACACCTCACCAACTGAGCTACCCAGGGGCCCCGCCACATGCTTTTTTTTTTTTTATAAGATTTTATTTATTCATGAGAGACACAGAGAGAGGCAGAGAGAGAAGCAGACTCCCTGCGTGGAGCCCGTGGGACTTGATCCCGGGTCTCCAGGACCACACCCTAGGCTGAAGGCGGCACTAAACTGCTGAGCCACCCAGGGATCCCCCCACATGCTCTTCTTAAATGTGATGTTGACACACCTCCCAATGAGGGGTGGAATCTATATTCTCTCCTCTTGAATTTGGGTGGGTCCGTGACTAAGATGGAAGTAACACAAAGTTTAAAAAAAAAAAAAGATCTCCTCTGCAATCTCTTGGGATGCTCTCCTTTGGAATCCAGCTGCCCTGATGTGAGGAAGCAGATCTATGGAGAGGCCACGTGGATCCCAGCCCATAGCCAGCATAACCTCCGAGCCCATGAATGACTCCAGGTAATGCCAGCGCCAGCCTGTCAAGTCATCTCTAAGGCTCTGTCTTCCAGCCGAAGTCCCAGAGATTTCCGAAGAGAAACTGTCCCCATTCTACTCTTTCCCGATTCTTGACCCTTGAGTGGCTCGTTACACAGCAGTAATCAGAACACTGGCTCAGCACCCTCAAGGCGGCATCTAGGTGCATGGGGAGCGGTCATGGGAGCAGAGGGAGGGAGGCAAGCTCAGGGCCTGTGGCTGACCCCTGGGACCTCGCTGCTGTCTAGTCTTTTCCTCTAGTTTCAGCCCCTGCCCAACGGGCTGCTTTGTCTCAATTCTCTCCCTCCCTTGTTTACAGAAGGCGTTGTCTGGTCCCAGTGCCTTTCCTTGGAAGGAGATGGTTCAGTCTCTTCAGAATCCATTCTTCTTTTCCTCCTCCTCCCAACTCCCAGTGTGGCTGGATTCCCTGGATGGCTGGGTGTTCTCCCTTTTTTCAACTCTTTTTTTTTTTTTTTTTTTTTTTTAAGATTTTAATTTATTCATGAGAAACAGAGAGAGAGGCGGAGACACAGGCAGAGGCAGAAGCAGGCTCCCTGCAGGGCCGTGATGATCCAATTTAAAAAGGGATTTGTGGGGGGAAAAAAGGGATTTGTGGGGCCCAGGGTGGCTCAGTGGTTCAGCATCTGCCTTCAGCTCAGGTGACCCTGAGGTCCTGGGATAGAGTCCCACATCGGGCTCCCCACACGGAGTCTGCTTCTCCCTCTGCCTGTGTCTCTGCCTCTCTCTCTCTCTCTGTCTCTCATGAATAAATAAAATCTTTAAAAATAAAAAATAAAAAGGGACCTGTGGACAATCTACAAATGACCTGGGTTTGCATCTAGAATGGAACCTCAGGTATGGGTCACAACCTTATTTCTTCATCTGTTGCATTTTGATGGTGATTATCTCCTCACATTGTTAAAATGACTAAATGACGTTGTAAATCGTAGTCCGATACAAGATAAATGAAAACAAAAATTAATTATTATGACTAAAAAAAGTGTATTGGCCAGTTCAAGACCCTCCCAGCTGTGGCGAACCGCGGCGCCGTCCTACCCTAGAGTCCCAGGGAGCACACACAGCGGGTCCGAGCGGTTCTGGTCTTCCGCAGGCCGGGAGCCGGCGCCGGAGCCACGGGCACCTGCGAGCACTTGCGGGCGGCTGCGGGCACCTGCGAGAGGCTGCGGGCACCTGCGAGCACCTGCGGGCGGCTGCGAGCACCTGCGGGCGGCTGCGGGCACCTGCGGGCGGCTGCGGACACCTGCGAGCACCTGCGGGCGGCTGCGGGCACCTGCGAGCACCTGCGGACACTTGCGAGCGGCTGCGGGCACCTGCGGGCACCTGCGGACACCTGCGAGCGGCTGCGGGCACCTGCGGGCACCTGCGAGAGGCTGCGGGCACCTGCGGGCACCTGCGAGCGGCTGCGGGCACCTGCGAGCACCTGCGGGCGGCTGCGGGCACCTGCGGGCGGCTGCGGACACCTGCGAGCACCTGCGAGCACCTGCGGGCGGCTGCGGGCACCTGCGAGCACCTGCGGACACTTGCGAGCGGCTGCGGGCACCTGCGGGCACCTGCGGACACCTGCGAGCGGCTGCGGGCACCTGCGGGCACCTGCGAGAGGCTGCGGGCACCTGCGGGCACCTGCGAGCGGCTGCGGGCACCTGCGAGCACCTGCGGGCGGCTGCGGGCACCTGCGGGCGGCTGCGGACACCTGCGAGCACCTGCGGGCACCTGCGAGCGGCTGCGGGCACCTGCGGGCGTCTGCGGGCACCTGCGGGCGGCTGCGGGCGGCGGGTCAGGATGCGCCCTCTTCCCCGCCCGCGACACCCCGGCTCCGCTCTGCTTCCCTTCCGCGCCGCGCTGCCCGTCCCGCGTCACCAGGCCCTCGCTGCCGGGAACCGACACCAGCCCTTCCCGCCTTCCGGTCGTGACTCAGCCTCACTGACGGGAAGCCTCCCAGCCTCTGGCGCGGGCAACCGAGCGGGCGCGGTGTCCTCCTCCGGCGGGGGCGGGGCCGGCCTGACGGGAGGCGGGACTTCCGCCGGCGGGAGGCGGGGAGGCGGGGAGGCGGGGAGGCGGGGCCCGCGGTCGTTGGTTCTTCGCGGACTAACGGGGCGCCCCGGCTCGCCTCTTTCCGGAACCTGAAGCGTTGCACCTCGGGTTTGGAGTTTCCGAGATGTCCGGGTAGGCTGGCGGGCTTGGCTCCGGTGCAGGGCCGCGTCCCGGGCCAGGAAGGCGGAATCCCCGCGTCACGAGTTAACGTTAACGTGCCCCGGTTTGTCTCTGTGGTGAAAGGTGACTCCTCCCACCCTGACCTGACGAGGCTGCTCATTCTGCATGACGTCTCGCGTCTTTTTACCGTACTTGAAGTTTGTGTTGCACTGCCCTGTCCTCTATTACTTTTTAAAGATATTTAATGGTTTTTTTTGTTTTGTTTTAAAGATTTTATTTATTCATGAGAGACGCCGAGAGGCAGAGACACAGGCAGAGGGAGAAGCAGGCTCCATGCAGGGAGCCCGACGCGGGACTCGATCCTAGGTCCCCAGGGTCACGCCCCGGGCCGAAGGCGGGCTCCAAGCCGCTGAGCCCCCCACCCAACCCCCGGGATCCCCCCTCTTCTATTTTTAAAAACACTTTAACATTCTCTAGTAGCTACTATGTGAACGTAATAAAAGCAAGTCCAGGGGATCCCGGGGGGCTCAGCGGTGGAGCGCCGCCTTCGGCCCAGGGCGTGACCCCAGGTCCCAGGATAGAGGCCCTCGGCGGGCTCCCTGCATGGAGCCTGCTGCTCCCTCTGCCTGTGTGTCTGCCTCTCTCTCTCTCTCCCTGTCATGAATAAATAAATAAAATCTTAAAAAAAAAAAAAGTCCAAACCTCGATGTATATGCACGAAAAGTAAGTCTCCTTTCCCGCTCTGCCCCCCGCCCCGTCCCCTCCCCAGAAGCAACCACAGTTAATCAGTTTCCTGTAGGTACTTGGTGGGTGATTCATACATGTGGGTGTTTACATGTGCGTGCTGTGGCTCGAAGGAGGGCTTGGGAGCCAACCAGCAAGAAAGAATTCTGGAGACATTTTTGGTGTAAAAAGGTGGTTTTATTCTAACACAGAATAGGACCCATGGGCAGAAAGAGCTGCTGTGCAATTGTGAGCAGCAATCATTTTATACTTTGGGATTGGGGGAGGTTTCCAAAAGGATTTTTCCTATGTTAAAGAAGACTCACTGGATCCTGGAGGCCTGGCTATTGTCAAGGTAAGGAGGTCCCCCCCCCACCCCAACAAGGCCCTGGGTGTTCTTGGGAGACTGTTACACTGCCTCGGTCCAGGATTTGTCAATGGGCTGCAGGTTGTAAGGAAACTTAATTTTATCTACATTTCTTTTGCCTTTGTTCTCCACATCACATACTTATTATATATTCTCCATTTTCCCTCACCCACGTACCCTACACCCAAGCCTTTTAGAATTAACATAACTTGGAGCCCCTGAAGGAGTCCAAAAGCTAGGTGCTATGCAGAGTTCTGTGGTTGGCCTTGAAGGTACGTCTAGCTTTTTGACAGTTGAGGCAGAAGGCCCAACTATGGGAATTACAGGTGCATTTCTGGCCTTCGCAATGCATGGGCTGTTTCTAAACTAAAGGGAGAGGCTTGTCTCGTCTTCTAACTGGACCTGGGCAGGATGGTGATGGCTGACACTCCTGACTTGGCCAGATGGAGCCCATTTCCCCAGCAGCATGTGAAGCTCTTGCCCGAAGTCCCGAAGCTTGAGTAGGATTACTGGCCTGGGTAGAGTAGCCTCTCGGAAAGCCAACGCTGCTTTTGCATCAGTGGGAGATCCCTGGGGCCCCTGTGAATAGATCACAGTGGTGCATGTTGCAGGTGAACTGGGAGCCCCTGGGCCCTGAGACCTCCACCCGGCCAGACCTGAAGACGTTGTCAAAGGTTCTTGGTGTTGTCACAACAACGTATTCAAGGACAGACACACAGCAGAGTGGACGGATAACAAGCAGGCAAACTTATTAAAGTGAGAAGTACATTCTGGAAATATGAGAGCGGTCAAGCTCGAGGGAGAGGGAGGGAGAGAGAGAGAGAGAGCACACTGCATGCCCTGGTGGTTGGGTTCCTATCTTTTGTTGACAGTTGTTAACTAGGGGATGGAATATGTATTACTTGGGGTGGGAAGCAGGGTTCTCCCCTTTTTCTTCCGAAGTTGGTCAGGGGTTTCAGTCATGGTGATGTAGTTTGGGAACAGAGATGAGGTGTGGTGGGGTGAGGTCCCGACAACCAAGAAGGAAAGCTTGAGACGTCTTTGGTGCTCAGTGGTGGTGGTTTTATGAAAGCCGGGGGACAGGTCCCCCTGGGCACAGAGAGCTGCCACCTGCTGTGATGAGCTACAGCCTACGCTTTGTCCTCCCTCTGCTCCCTCATCAGTGGCATCCTCCACTGTAGGCCCGGCTGGCTTGATCCGGCTTCCTGTGGAGGGCTCCAGGACAGGCCTGTAACCTTCCCATAGCTGGCCACCACTTCCTCCTTGCTGGCTTCTAGGTCTCCTGTTAGAGCCTAACATGCCGACTACTGCGCTCAGGCCCCAAATGCCTGTGACCCAGGCATTTCCTTATTTCTTAGGCAAGCCTCGCTGATTCTATCCTGAAACGCTTCAGAAGGCTCATCCTACTTTCCTCAGACCTGGGGTGACAGCAGCCTGGGCCCCGCATGACAGCCGAGAAGGGAACAGGGTGAGAAGACCACGGTGCTATTTGCTCCCGGGTACCAGGTCTATCTCCCTGTCCCTGGATTTCCCTTTTGCGTCCCACCAAGGATCAGGCTTTGGAAGCTCCTGGCCAGTCAGGGTGGTGCAGGCCTGTCACCCTACTAACTCTTCGTACTCTCCATAAAGCCCTGAAATATTCTGAGCAGCAGGGAGGGAGTCCGTTCAATGTCCGCAAAGCTCTGATGCGCCCCTTTCTCTTCCCCAACCTTCTGGCATCTGGTCAGAAAGGAACTAGTGGTCACCCAGCAGTGCCAGAGCAGCTGGTCTGGGGCAAGGCTGAGGGAGAGCCGTCAGCCACCTGGGGCTCCGGGTAAGACTGAAGCAGGGCCACCGGAGGAGCTGCAGTTACTCCTTGCCTGCTGCTGGTTGGCTGTAGTTTATGTTTTTCTCGGATCCCTTCTCTCTGCCCTGCTGCGCCTCCCAGGGAAATGGATTTCCCCTTGCTCTCACCTCTTGCAAAGCGAAAGCCAAATTTCTCACATCTTACAAGGCGTTCTACTGCCCTCTAGCTCTCTCTTGATATAGTCTCACGGGTCTTTTCGCTACTCCTGGAATGCAGCAGCTCCTGCCATAGGACCTTTGCACTTGCTGCCCCTCAGCCTGGAAGCTGGGCACCCACCTATCTACAGGGCTAGTTTCGTCACTTTTTTCAGGTTTTGACATTTTATTTTACTGTATTTGACACAGAGAGAGTGAGCAAGCGTGAGCGCAAGCAGGGAGAGCAGCAGGCAGAGGGAGAGGGAGAAGCAGGCTCCCTGAGGAGCAGGTATGCAGGGCTTCAGGGGCTTGATCCTGGGACCCTGAGATCATGACGTGAGCCAAAGGCAGACACTTAACTGACCGAGCTGCTCAGGTGCCCCTCCTTTCAGGTTTTAATTCAAAAATCACTTTCCCAGGGGCCCTTCCTTGGCCATGTATCTAAAACTTGCCATACACCACCCCCCACACCCATGCACCCCACCAGTGTCCCCTCCTGCTGCTCTCTAGTCCCCCTCACTCCTTATCATCACTGAATATACTATATACTTTATCTTTTTTATCCTCAGTCTCACCACTAAGACGTAAACTCCATGCTGTCAGGGATTTGTTTTTGTCTCTCTTTTTGGCGTGACTGAATCCCCAAAGGTTAGAACAATACCTGGCACCCAGGCACTCTATAAATCTGCATTTACTAGAGGACATATGACGGCGTTGGTTGTCATAACAGGGAATGCATGGGGGAAAGGAAAGTAAAATGGGCGGATGCTCACTATAAAAATATTTATAGCAGTTAGAAACAAAAGTCTAAATGTACAGACAGCAACATGAGTAGGTCATAAAGTCACAGTGCCCGGTGCAGAAATTACACACAGAACCATTTTACAAGGATACGTACAAATCCAAGATACATATCAAACAGTGGGGCTGGGCAGAGGGAATAGAGATAAGAGAAAAAAAATTAAAAGAGAAAAGAAAAATAAAGTTTTGTACCCATCCAGGTAGATAGAGGACAGCGAAATGAGATTAGCACTGTACCTGAGGTCCACTCAAAAATTATTTAATGTTGTGAATATATATTTTTGTTTCATATAAACTTTTTAAAAAGATCTTTTTTAATTCCAAAAAAATTGTTTTAAGTAATCTCTACTCCCAGTGTGGGGCTCAAACTCACAACCTCAAGATCAAGCATCACATGCTCTACCAGCAGAGCCAGCCAGGCACCCCTTGTACAAACTTTTTAATAAAAAAACTTTAAAATACATATTTGGGGGGGTGCTGGGTCGTTCAGTCAGTTGAGTGTCTGCTTTGGGCTGGGGTCATGATCCCAGGGTCCTGGGATGGAGCCTGAGTGAGGGTCCCTGCTCTGCCTGGAATCTGCTTCTCCCTCTCCTGCTGCCCCTCCCCCATTTCATGTGCTGCTCTCTTTCTCTTTTTTTTCTTTAAAGATTTTATTTATTCATGATAGACATAGAGATAGAGGCAGAGACACAGGCAGAGAGAGAGGCAGGCTCCATGCAGGAAGCCCGACACAGGGCTCCATCCCAGGACCCCGGGGTCACATCCTGAGCCAAAAGCAGATGTTCAACCACTGAGCCACCCAGGCATCCCTATATTGGCATATTTTTAAAGGCTTTTAATATTTAAAATTTTTTTATGAAGGAAGTGACCCATGATGGTCAGTGAGTCTGTGGCTAGCCACAATTAAGACAATGAACATACTCATCACTTCCCCCCTTAAAATGTCCTTGGGCTCCTTTTAATTCATCACCTGCCATTTACCTCCCACTCCCCGAGCCACCTCGGATCTGCTTCTGTCTTTATAGTTTTCATTTTCTAGAGTTTTATATGAATGGAGTCACACAGCGCTCTGGTTTTGGTTGGTTTTTCACCCAGCATAATTATTTCAAGAGCCATGGTGTGTCAAGGATTCATTCCCTTTTCTGGGGGCGGAGGGTCACGGGCACTCTGTCGCAGGGGACACCACAGTTCACTGTTACCTGTTAAATGGCCTTTGGGTTGTGCCTGGTTTCTGGCTCTTAGGGATGCAGCCAAGCCTTCCTGTACAAGTCTTCATGCGCATTTGCTCTCTTTCCACTTGGTAAATACCAAGAATTAGAATGGCTGAGACCTATCGTAGGAGGTTTGTTTTGTTTTGTTTTGTTTTGTTTTGTTTTGTTTTGTTTTCCTATCGTAGGAGTTTAACTTGTAAAGAAGCTGCAAGTGGATTTTGCATTCACAGCAGCAGGGCAGGAGCGCGGCTTCCCCTGCAGGCTCCGGGGGCAGCTCCGGGGTGGCGCAGCCCTTGTCCCCCCGCCTGGCCGTGTCCAGCGTGTTTGAACTTTGTGCTCCCCTAATAAACGATGGTGAACACCTTTCGTGTGATCCTTTGCTTCTCATCTGTCTTCTTTGGTGACGTGTGTGTGCAAACTGCCCATTTGGGGGGTAGGAAGGGGTTGGATAGTGACAGTGACTAATGAGAGGAAACCCTATTGCATCCACCTGACCGAGAGCCCACGGCGTACGGAGTCCCCGTGGGGAGAGGCCGCGGAAACCGAGAAGGGCCATCACCGCTGGGGACCGGGACCCGGACCAGGGGGGGTGGAAGCTCAGACGGAGGAGAGAAACCAGTAAAGGCAGGTGGGGGCGGGGCAGGGCTCCTCTGTCCTGCGGGCCGTCCTCGGGGAAAGCCAGCCTGGCCGACTCCCCGGAGGAGGCGCGTCCGCCGCGGCCCCCGCCGAAGGGACCGGCACCGGGAGGAGTCTGGCCGGGAACCCGGCCGTCGGGGGTCCGGCTGCAAGCGGGGGCTCGTTCTCTGCGCGGCCAGCGTGCGTTCCCTCTCCGGGGCGGGAAAAGGACGCGTCGCGGCCAAAACATACGCGTGTTTCCGCCCGGTTTCGAACCGGGGACCTTTCGCGTGTGAGGCGAACGTGATAACCACTACACTACGGAAACCGTCCGGCAGCGGGTGCCTGCGCAGCGGGCTTGGCTGGGGCGGCTGGGGGCCGCGGGGCGCTGGGAGCCGCGGGGCGCTGCGGGGGGTCGCTGGGGGGGGCGGGGTGCTGAGAGCGGGGCGCTGGGGGGCCGGGGTGCTGGAGGGGGCGCTGGGAGGCCGGGTGCTGGGAGCGGGACGCTGGGAGCCGCGGGCGCTGCGGGGGTCGCTGGGGGGGCCGGGGTGCTGAAGGGGGCGCTGAGAGCTGGGCGCTGGGGGGGCGGGGTGCTGAGAGCCGGACGCTGGGGCCGCGGGGCGCTGGGGGGGCTCTGGGGGGCCGGGGTGCTGGAGGGGGCGCGGTGCTGGGAGCGGGGCGCTGGGGGCTGCGGGGGGCGCTGGGGGCCGCTGGAAGCCGCGGGGCGCTGGGGGGGCGGTGCTGGGAGCGGGGCGCTGGGGGGCGCTGGGGGCCGCGGGCCTGACCGCCGGCGCCCCCTGCAGGCAGCCTCGGCCGTCACGGCGCTCCTCGCCGGGTCCCGCGGCTGCGCCCCGGGCGGGGGGGAGCGGGGTGCGGCGCCGGCTCGGCCGGGTGCGGAAAAGCGGCTTCCGTCCGAGACAAGGAGAACCCTGGGTGTTGGCCCTTGCGGAGGACGCCTCCGTCCCGCCTCCCGTGTCTTTCCCCGGCGAGTCCCCTTCACACCTTCACACCTCACGCTCGGTGTCTGCGCCCCAGACGTGGGGGGTCCCCGCCGGGGCCCGGCGCCCTGGCCCTGCCGGCAGCGCGGTGCTGACCCTGGAGCCGCCGGCGTCAGCCCCACAGGTGCACCTGCGCCTGCCGGACCAGCTGGGCCGCGCAGGTTCCCTCGGCCGCCTGCTGGAGCTGATACCGGTGGCAACTCGGGAAGGGCCAGACGGAGGGAGGCCTGGGTCAGGTGCCTGGAGGGGGGGGGGGGCACGGGCTTTTCGTGTGGGCCACCCCCACCCCAGCACCGCCCTGTGGTCCCCAACCCCGGAGCCCCGCCAAGGGATTGTTTCTGGGGAGGCCTCATCAGGTAGGAACGATCCATTTTCCTCTCTCCAGAGGAGGGGGGCTGTCGCTGAAATTTCCAAGCTTCCAATCATCATGGTTTTTCTGGGGACTAGGCCCCATCCTGAAGCTCTCCAGGGGCCCCCAGGAGTCCCCTCGTCAGAACAGAACACAACGCCCACCCAGGAAATTCCACGGTGTTCGGAGCTCTGTGCCAGGAGCCAGGTCTAAGAACCAATGTTAGGACAAAAGAGCGTCCTAGCACCTCTTCTTAGGTGTAATTTCTTAGGAAATTAGAGGTTTTAGGAGTCCTGGCCGCCGGCCTGGCATGAAGACCCAGGTGTGCGTTTCTTGTTAAATCACAAGATCACATTACCTATGCGGGGGCTCTGGAGGGGGGGCGGCGCGGAGGAGTTGGGGCTCTCAGTGGAGACCCAACTAAGGCTTAGAAAGTTGGAGAACGGTGAAGTCACTCCAAAGTGCAGAGCTCAGCAGGACACTGGGCTCAGGAAAGGTCGTCCCGGGCTAGGATGGCACCAACAAGCGCTGGATAAAAGGCGAAGGCGGCCAACCAGCCACGCCCCAGGTGCTCGCGGGCTCCGCTTCCCAGGTGAGTCTCGCCCAGGTGCCCACCACCTGCTGGGCCCAGCACCCAGCTTGCCACGGCCTGGGCCCCAGCGCTGTGATCCCGAGCCTGGTAGCAGGTCGGCCGTGGGTGATTCCAGAAGCCAGACTCGGAAATCACCACCGCCACTTCAGGAGCCCAGAACTTCGCTTCATCTCTCCCAAAGCTCCGCTCCAGCCAGAGGGAAGGCCACTGCTTCCTTCACCCAGAGTCGAGCCCTGAGTCAAGAATTAAAGGGGACCCTGAGGGGTGCCTGGGTGCTCGGTCGGTGGAGCGGCTGCCTTTGGCTCAGGTCATGATCCCTGGGCCTGGGCTCCCAGCCCAGCAGGGAGCCTGCTTCTCCCTCTCCCTCTGCTGTTCCCTCTGCTTGTGCTCTCCGGCTCTCTCTTCCTCTCTCTGTCAAATAAATAAAATCTTAAAAAATTAAAGTGGACTCTGGGCTGGCTGGAGGGACCCTACCCTTGGGCTGAGAGAAGGGGCAGCCAGGGTGGGGTGCAGTGGGGGCTCCCATTCGCGAGCGCCTTAGCCTGATGTCAACAGCCTCTCTGCAACCTCTCCTGCGAGCCCATTTCATTTCTTCTTACTGAAATATATTTTAAAAGTAAGAATGCTAATTCTTTACTCAAAGGTGTGAATTAAGAATGTGAGTTCATGGGAAGCCTGAGTGGTTCAGCATCTGCCTTCAGTTCAGGGCATGATCCTGGGGTCCTGGGATCGAGTCCTGCATCGGGCTCCCTGCATGGAGCCTGCTTCTGTCTCTGCCTGTGTCTCTCATGAATAAATACATAAAATCTTATTTAAAAATTTTTTTAATACATAAAATGTTAAAAAAAAGAATGTGGGTCCTTCTAGCTGTGATTCTCAAGAGAGACAAAGGGCAGAGTCAAACACCCGGTTGCTGGGCTGATCAGCACCTGAGGTCCAGGCAGGCTGTGGAGACTTAAGATGTCCTTCCAGTGATTCCAGAATGCTCCCCCTCCCCGGAAAGTCACTGAGCTGTTATTACACTTTCACTCGGAAACATGCGCAGCAATTCAGTTATCTGCTAAATCTAGAAAGGTTTAGGCCCGTATCTATGTCAATGGAAGCACAGTATAAGTAACTATGAAACTCTCTCACTTTGAAATCCTTAAGATGGTTAAAATTGGAGTTCTAGGAGGCTCAGGAATTTTATCCTTTCAGTCTTCCCCCTGGTGGCTGGCACCTGGCAGGCAAGTCCAGAGCCAGGCAAATACCCCACCGGGCTTGCAGGATCAGAATGCCACCCTTCATCCCTTTGGATTTCTTGTAAAACAGGGGTGTATTCCTATATGGTAACTAACTGCTTGATTTTACGTGTAAGCTTGGAAATAAGAGGAGTAAGCAGAAGCGGTGGCCTAACAAATAAGTTCAATGGCCGGGAGTTATTAACCCTGGTCTCTTATGGGAGTAAGATGGGAATGAGTCACCACTACGCTAATGAGGAAGGAGACCAACTAGCTACAGGGCTTTGGTTGCTCTAGTGCCCCAGCTCCAGGCTACCGCCCACGTGACAGGTGGAGGAGAATGTCAGAAACACCGCTGGCTTTCTGCCCCTCCCCCGCCCAGGCCACCTGCGCCCCCAGGGTTGTGGTTGGGGGTCATAGCCAGCCCCTCTTCCCACCAGGGATGCAGAGGTTGCTGGGAGGGGTGAGGCTGCCCGGCCCCTCGTGGGAGTGGGCGAGCAGGGGTGAGGCTCGGCCTTGCAGAAGCAAGGCTCGGCCTTGGAGCAAAATCCAACTGTAGGCTCTGGAGCGAGGCCTGCCCTGCTGGGCTCCCGCCGGAGGAGAGGGCAGCAGGCCATCGTGAGAGCTGACCATCTGTGGACGTCTGTCCACTGTCCCACAGGCAAAATCACCTGGGGGGCAGCCGAGGCCTGCCTGGCAGGTGCAGCCCAGGCATCCGCAGGTCTTCGGCAGCTTGCTCGAGATGCGCAGGACGGGGAGGATGGCCAACCAAACTGAGCCTCCCACTCCAGCTGGGACGTTTGAGAAAGAAGCCTCAAACCATGAAAATGCAAATATATTTGTACTCAATTTACCATCTGGTCCTCGGATCAGCTACAAGCGCCGCGGGGCTCAGTGGAGACAGCCGGTCAGCAGAAACTGCTGCTAGAGGTAGTGAAACGTAAAGCTTCTCCCCTTCCTGGGCCTTCCCTCCCAGCTCGTCGGGGTGGCTTTTTATTCGCTATTTAATGTCTTTCTATGTAAAGAAACATTAAAATAATTAGCGTGGATTTTACCAGTTCTCATCAGATTGGGCAGGGCTCATTTCTCAGCCTCTGTCTTAGCTTGAGTTAACCGTTGTCGAACTTCTCCCCACCGGCCCTCGGGCCGTGGCGTGTCCCCAAGATCCAGCAAATATGCAGAGCGTGTCCCATTTACTAGCTTATTGTGACTCTCCGTTGACCTCTTTCCTGGGAAGCTGCTCTCATCACGCTCTGTTCTCTCCCCCGCTGCCTCAACTTCCCCCTAAAAGTTTCTGCTAAGCTCTGCTTGCCCTTCCCTGCGAAAGAATCACCCTGTGCTGTTTGATTTGAGACATTTGCAGATTTCTGAGCTGGGGGCATGCCCTCCTTTTCAAGAAGTCTCTCCTTATCTAAGTCTGGATTTGTGTTTAGTTGACAGGTCACATATAAAAGCGTTCAACTCAGGCAGTACCACTGAACCACGCAGTCCCCGTCTCACAGCCGCTGGGGCCGCAGGGGTGGTTGTCCCGACCAGCTGGCCAGGCCATGGTGCAGAGCTGACCCACTGGGTTTAGTTTACTTCTAAGCGCGCACGTTCTACGCCGTTTCCTCCCTTGGGCTTGCTGCTAAGGAAGGAAGGAAGGACGGAAAGGAGAAGACACTGGCCGGTGCTCTCTTTGCTTTTCCTCCTGTGTCATTGATCCCCCCAGCCCCCAGCGGCTGGCTAACCCGGGAAGTCACTGAGACAGGCTGGGAGAGCATTCCTTGGCCTTGGTTTTTCTTAGAAGGCCTTCCTTTTTGCCTTGGAAGCAAATTTTGCGTGGGTTGGCCAGTGTGGCCTTTGGGCCGGCAGGTCCTCATGGAGGCCAGGGGTTCACTTCATGCTCCACCAAGTCTCGGGACGCCCACTGCCTGCCTCCTGGGTCCTTCTGGAATTCTGTGTGCAACCAACTAGCAAACGCTACATGCAAATCGCAGCAAGGACGGTGTTCATGAATATTCCCAGGAGCTTCTCTGCTCATACGCAGGCTCCACTGCCCCTCTGGACTCCAGTTAGGAGGAACACGTTCAAGATTATTTAAAATTTTCGGGATACTCTTCAGACATCTGACGTTTCTACTGCAGGCCTGACTGGGTCCTAAGATCCTTTGTCACAAGGTGCTGCCAGGCCCCGCCAGGCACCCCTCCCTGGTGGTCTAGTGGTTAGGATTCGGCGCTTTCACCGCCGCGGCCCGGGTTCGATTCCCGGTCAGGGAAACCTGTTTTCTTTCTGCTCACCCGCCACCTTCTGTTGCTCCGAGCAACTCTGTTTTAACCGAGGCTCTTTCCCGAGGCCCACAGGTCGTGTCACCGGTGTTGAAGGGACAAGGGCCCCGTGAAGAATGAGAAAGTCCACATGGGGATTCAGACTTGCCTCGGTCCCCCTTTATTGGAAAATACGGAGTCATTCTTTTCCTGGGAGAACATTTTACCCGACACAAGGGAGTTGTGTCAAATGACTGTGACAACTCTTAGGGTTTGGCTGGTGCAGGCAGGCTCCCAGCAATGGAGGGAATGTGCACCCCCCACGTTCAGGGAAACCCTAAGTTACATTCCAGGGGTGGAGACAACGCACGTGATTTTACCAGATCCTCTGCTGCTTGGTCTTTTGTAAAAACCAGAATATATTTCTAGATGGTAATTAGTTCGCTTTACCTGTTAAGACAGGAACTATAGTAAATAGGTGAGGACCGATCCTACTAAAATAGCAGATCATACAACTAGAGCTTGGCCCGTGGACAAGAATCCGGAGCCCCGCCGGCCTGTGGGGTGGAAAAGGACAAGCTTCCCTGACCGGGAATCGAACCCGGGCCACGGCGGTGAAAGCGCCGAATCCTAACCACTAGACCACCAGGGAGGGGTGTGGGGGATATGGGGGCTGCGTCTCTTGGAATAGGATCTTGAGAATGATGCGGGCACCTGTTGGAGATCTTTAGAAATGTCTGGAAAGTGTTTTGAGGGGGCGTGTGTGGTGCTGGATGCTGTGACTGCCACTTGGGTCAGGGGCTGGAAGGAGACTTTAAGTGGCAGAAAGGTTGCAAGAAAGACTGTCACAAGTCAAGCCAGGGAAGAGGACGATTTTTCCTATATTTTGCTGCACCCCTCCTCTAGGCCGTGCTGTTAGGTGGGACCCGGAATGACCCTCTCAAAGGCCTGAAGTTTGGTTAGGGCTCTCCCGGCCCCAGTCAGTGTTGCAGGCGTGGGTTAGGATGCCCTCTCACCCTGTGAGCTGGGAAGGATAGCAGGTGGCCAAAAAAGGGCTGCTTGCAGGGGTCTGAACAGAGTCTGGTAGTGGGAGGTGAGGTGTCCGTACGGGTGCGCAAGACCACTCTCCCTGCTGGAAGGAGCTAGAATTGAGAGGAGGGTCCTCCCCGAGCCCGGTGCTCAGACACAGAGCTGAGTCCACCCGGATTCTAAATACACATCTGGCCTCATAGGTCCTTTAAGACCTATTTTTGTCAAGGTGGGTGGGAAGATCTTATTGTATTTTACTCTTTCCTAGCTTGAGAAATTTAAAATATTAGACATGTGGTATGCGGCCTTCCCTTTGTACCATTCCCCACAGCTACAAATACCAGGCATGCCTACTTCTCCGAGCTTCCAGGCCCACTCCTGTATAGAGGCCCTCGCCCCACACCTTGGAGCCAAGGTCATGCTCTCCCAAACTGAATCATCTTCCTCCATCCCACCCACCAGGAACCTTTCCCCAGACCCTACCCCTAGTTGAATCACAGCACCCTTGGGAATGAGCTCGGAACTTTTCCTACCCAGCATATCCCTTAAGCATACAGTTTTCCCGTACTAACCTCCATGGCTTTCCCTCTAGGATGGACAAGTCCTCTGGGGAGTGTTTTCACCTCAGCAGCCCTAGCACCAGCTCCCACGTGGATTGAAGGTAGTGGGCTAACAGGTATGCATTTTCTCCTTAAAATTGCATTCAGTAGCATGTTTCCAATTTAAAAAAAAAAATGATGAGGCTGTTTCCGTTTCCTGTAATCTGAAGAGCCCTCAGATTTTCTGCTAGGACTTAATGCGAGGAAGGAGAAGAGGGGACCCGCGTGGGAGGGGTCTAGGAGCTCTCCAGAGAAACGGAACCAATAGAAGACCTAGTGTACACCTGTAGCTGTCTCTGCAGACCACGTGATTATGGCGTCCCGAGCTGCAGAGTGGGTTGGCAAGCTGGAGACCCAGGACGGATGACAGTTTGATGGTTTGGTTCCAGTTGGAGCCTGAAGGCCTGAGCACCAGGGGAGTTGCTACTGCATTTCAAGCCCAAAAATCAAGGCCAGCAGGCTGGAGACCTAGGAAAAGCCCCAAAGCAGGAAGAACCCGATGTTCCTGCTCAAAGGCAACCCAGCAGATAGTTCTCTCTTACTGGAGAGAGGGCAGGCCGTATTTTCAGTCTCTTCCAGCCGCCACCTGATTGAGCGAAGCCCACCCACGTTAGGGAGGGCAATATGCTTTATTCAATCTATTGATTTAAATGTTCATCCCAGCCAAAAACATCCGCACAGCAACGTTCCAAATCATGTTTGACCAAATATCTGGGCACCCCACAGCCCAGTCAAGTTGACACACAAAATTAAATGTCCCAGAAGGTGGCCCCTTATACGAAGCACACAGAAGCCGCCTTGGTTAGGTAGGCTTCAGTTTAGGGTAATTGTTTTTTCAGAGCTTTTGCCCTCGCTGGGTATAGAGCAAAGATGCCTCATCTGGTCACAAAACAGGGATGAATTCAGAAGGAAAAAGTCCCTCTGGCAGAAGCAGGAGGGCTGGGGAAGAGTAGGTTAGCAACACACCTCCCCTGGGGGACTTGAACCACCAATATACTGACTTATGATCAAACCTGCGGACCACTGGACTTCAGGGACCATGCTGAGTTATCTTTTAAAAATTTAAACTTATGCATATAAGTTTAGCTATTTTATTTTTATTATATTTTTAAAAGATTTTATTTATTTATTTACTCATGAGCGACACACACACACAGAGGCAGAGACATAGACAGAGAGAGAAGCAGGCTCTGTGCAGGGAGCCTGATGAGGGACTCGATTCCAGGACTCCAGGGTCACGCCCTGAGCCGAAGGCAGATGCTCAACCACTGAGCCACCCAGGCATCCCTAAGTTTAGCTATTTTAAAGTGACTAATTCAGTGGCATTTAGTACATTCTTAAAGCTGCGTGACTACCTTAACTATCTAGTTCCAAAACATGTTCAGCATCCCAAAATAAAGCCCTGCATCCATGAAGTGATTATTCCTTCATACACACTCCTTCCAGCTCCTAGAAGCCATCAGCTTGCTTTCTGTTCCTCTGGACTTAACTAACTCTAGATATTTTGTATGCATGGAATCACACACTATGTGATTTGTCTCTGGCTTCTTTCACTTAGTGTACTGTTGAGTTCATCCAAGCTGTGGCATGGATCAGTACTTCATTTCTTTTTATGGCTGAATAATATTGCACCCTATGTATGTGCCACATGCTGTTAATGTATTCATCCACTGATGGACATTTGGGTTGTTTCCACCTTCCGACTGCTGTGAACAGAGCAGCTCTGAACATTCGTGGGCAAGGACTAGTTTTGAGTATCTGGTTTTAACTATTTTGGGCACATACCTCGTAGTGAAATTGCTGGGTCATGTACATTCTCACCAGCAATGCTTGGTGGTTCTAATTTCTCCTTCCTGCTCACACTTTTTATTTTCTTTTGTTGTTATTTTTAAAATGATAGCCATCCTAGTGGGTATGAACATAACACTGCCCATGTGCTAGAATGATGAAAGTTTAAAAAGTCTCAGGGTGCCAAACAAAAGAGGACTTACTATATGGCTCCATTTACGTAAAACTCTAGAAAATGCCAGCTATCCCAAATAAATGGATATAAATGTTCAAAAAAAGAAAAAGAAAAAAAAAAAGGAAAATGCCAACTAATCTACAGTGACCATGAGCAGATTAGTATTTGCTCAAGATGCACAGGTCAGTGGGGGCATGACTTAGTGAGGGTCAGAAGGGAAGCTTTATCGAAAGCTATAAGGAAACTTCTGGGGATGAAGGATATATTCATTATTTCGATTACAATGATGGCTTCACTAGTGTGTACCTATGTCAAAACATCATACTGTCTATTTTAAATATGGGCAGGTTGTTGTATGTTAAACAATAAACTGTTAAAAAGAAGGTGGAACAATTTTGTATACACTTTTTGGAGTTTCACTAAAGTCTCTTCATTTTAACCTGTGCCATAAATTGAAAATGTAGGGAAGTGATCACACCATTCTCTTTTAAGGAGACTTTCTGAGTCTTTACATTTCTCCCCTCTGTGACAAAGTCTTAAGTCATTAGCAATGCAGATTCCTAGATGACAATAGATAACCATTAACTTGCTATACAGCAGACTTTGGGTTGTTGGATTCGCTTTCCAGAATATTCACAATATCCTGTCTGCCTTCCACCCCAACAAAGCCCTTTGAGATTCCTATATTTTTCTGTTACCGAGTTTTACATTTTTTTAAAAAAAAGATTTTATTTATTTATTCACGAGAGACACGGAGAGAGAGAGAGAGAGAGAGAGAGAGAGAGAGAGAGAGAGGAGAGGCAGAGACACAGGCAGAGGGAGAAGCAGGCTCCATGCAGGGAGCCAGACGCGGGACTCCATCCCAGCACCCCAGGGTCACGCCCTGGGCCGAAGGCAGGCGGTAAACCACTGAGCCACCCAGGCATCCCCTGAATTCTAAATTTTAGTGGTCTTGGACATAAACAGCAAAAATAGACCTAGCAGATTAGGCAGAAAAGGAATTAATTGAGAGGTTATTGGTAGGTCATAGATTTAAGAGAATGAACAATCAGACTCAGATAAAAGGGCCAAAGGGGAGTTAGGAGGCCAGAAATCGAGTCAAATTCGTGTCAAAGAAAGAGTCTGGTAAGGAAATCATAAAAACTGTCGAGACTAAATACTGGCTTTGACTTTCTGGATAAATGAATTCTCAACTGTTTATGATTCTACATATCATTGGCTCTTGAATCAGAATCCTGGGAAGTACCTAGAGCCCACTGAACTAAGATCACATAATAAAGCAGAAAATGCCACTTTGTCTTTAGAGAAAACAGGGTTCCCTGACCTCACACTCACATTCCTATTCCCCAAGAACTGAGGTCCATGCAATAAGAAAAATCTACTGCCACTGGTTTTGATCATTCCCTTGATTTGTTTCTCTTAGTAGGTGATATAATCCATTTTATATTTATTGGTGTTACAGATATTTTACTTTGCTCATTGCAGTGTAAGATAACTTTTATAAAATTATATTATTTAAAAATATTCTACTATGTGGTCTGTGTTTTCTGTTTTCCCTATGAGTTCAAAGGTTTAGCATCTCTCTTTATTTCATCCAGTGTTTATGTCTAAAATTATGATACCATATAGACCTTTAACTCTTTTTTGTTTTTTTTTTTTGTCAGTGTGGGTTGATTTCTGACAAAAACTTTTCCTTGACCAGACGGTAGTCAGGTTCCTCTAAGTCCTCTTCTTAACTTGGCTTTGACCTTGGGCTTCAGTCTTTATCCTTGTCAAGCCTGCACTTGCCTAGTTTTTAGCAAGAATCCGGCTAAGTCCATTTAGAGAAAAATCCCCTACTCTTTTTTTTTTTCCTTTCTTATCCTAGTCTTTTATTTGTTAAAACTAATCTTTAACAATAAATGCCAGAGGAAAACAAAAGTAAGGTATTTGTACAGTGGATGGGAAATGACTGTAAGCCATGGCAGACCAGAAGTTCCTGTTTTGTTCTGTGGGGCCAGGAGTCTACCATGTGGTGTACTCATCTTTCTTCTCCCCCACAAAGGTCTCAAACAGCTTAGATGGGAGGCTGAACGTGATGACTGGTCCTAATTTTTGCTATTCAGCCATTTTTCTTGATCTTGCTCTCTGACTCCATACATTCCAGACTGTTCAATGGATTTGTAATAAACTTCCAAGATGAAGGGAAATTTCTTGCTCATTGTTTGCCTGAAATCTTGGCTTGTGTTCATCCTATTAAACAAAAAATAGGCTCCAAAAACGCCCAAGAGCTCAACTACTAAAACTCCTTTAAAGATCTTCTTTGCCAGTGGTTCCATAGTGCGAGCCATCCTGAGGCCAAATCCCCTACTCTTGATAGCTTATCGCACAGGTCAACCTTAAGCAAGAATTCATTTAGGTCAGTTTAGCCAGAATCCCACCTTAGCTGATATTTTTCTCTTCGTAAATTTACATCTATTCATAACCACGCTGCTCCCCGGCTCTACGTCCCCACTTGTTAGAATTGAGCCCAATTCTATTCCTGAGCTTTTCTTTTCCCCTGTTGCAATAGTTCCTGAACACAACCTGCTGTTGCTGCTTTGACCACTGTTCAGCTCTGGTTTGTCTCTGACGCTTCCCAACCTGAAGGATGAGGAATTAACACACGGTGCTTCCCCTAGAGCTCCTCCTCTCTTCCCCTGACACACTTCCAATGAGGTTTATTATTTTTGTAAAGATTTTACTTATTTATTTGAGACAGAGAGAGAGAGCAGGAGACAGAGAATGACCTGGGGGGCAGGGTATAGGGAGAGGGAGAAGCAGACTTCCTGCTGAGCAGGGGACCCGATGTGGGACTTGATGTGGGACTTGATCACAGGACCCTGGGATGACTTGAGCCAAAGGCAGACACTTAACCAACTGAGCCACCCAGGTGCCCCCAGATAACTTATTCCTTTTTTTTTTTTTTTTAAGATTTTATTTATTCATGAGAGACACAGAGAGAGGCAGAGACACAGGCAGAGGGAAAAGCAGGCTCCATGCGGGCGGCCCGATGCAGAACTCGATTCTGGAACTCCCAGGATCCCACCCCAAGCTGAAGGCAGACATTCAATCACTGAGTCACCCAGGCATTCCTTACTCAAAAGTCTTTTGAGCAGTTTTAGTATAGGTGCTGCCGAAGCGAGCAACAAAAGTCTTTTGACCAAGAAGAAACTGTTCAAGCTTATTTGGTTGAGCATCTGACTCATGATTTCAGCTCAGATCATGATCTCAGGGTCATGAGTTGGAGCTCCGCATTGTTGGGCTCCACACTGGGCATGGAGGCTGCTTAAGATTAAAAAAAAAAAAAGGAAAAAAAAAAAGACAGACAGAAAGAAACTGCCCAAGGAGCCTCACGCATGCCAGAAATTATTCAGAAAGGAGATAAGGAGCTCATGAAAGAATGGAGAACACGGGAGTTCTGGGGGCAAAGGAAGGAAGCTTTGTGGCTCAAAGGACAGCAATCTGGGTGTACTGTGAACCACCAAGCTTCAACCTGAGAGCAGAAAGTCTAACTCATGACATTAGAAACATCGGGTAGAGTCATGGGCTGGCAGTTCCTATTGAATGATTTGTGGCCAAGCACCAAGGTAACTGCAGCACTTTGGGGAGCTTGACTCTATGCAGCCAAAGGCCCTGCTGTGCTCTCCTGAGCCTTAAAACCCGGCAGCACAACAGGTTTGGATGACCCCCAAGCCAATTCCCTTCAGCCAATACAGGGCAAGTGGATGGCATAGCTCTCTAGCCTCCCTAGCTTTGTAAACAGCAGGAGAAAGAATCAGGGACCAGGGAGCCCCCTTTGTACTGGAAATTCTCCCAGAGAGCACAACTGGATCACACAGTTCTCATTGTCAGGACTTCCAGAAAGCGGTTTATGAACTGAATATATATGATAACTGTATCTGTTTTCTGCTCATCATTTTATTTGCAGGTCCTTGCAGGGTGCCCGGCACATGACAGTTGTCAACATATGTTTGATGAATGAACGCGTGTGTGCATAAACAAGTAGATGAATAACAGGTACATAGGCAGAGACTAGGGACAAGGCAGGATTTTGTTCTTCTAAAAGCGTTCTGGAAGAAAGCCTGAGCCAACTGAGTTTCCCCTCCATGGTCTTCCTGTCCTGACTCCCGAGCTAAGAAGGACATCTGAGAGGATGAAAAGTTGGCTTTGGCTGAAGCGGAGTCCAGCTCCCTGCAGTTCCTGGAGTGGGAACAAACCAAAACCCGAGTTCTGGCAACACGTACCTCATACTAAACCAGGACTTTTCAGGCTGAGCTGTGTCCACTTCCCAAGGAAACTGGCAGTGGAAGGGAAGGCAGAGAAGTTAAAATGGCAAGAACCTGATGACCCATGGATTTGCCGGGCGAGGCAGAGAGACTTCAAGGAAGTCGCGTTGCTGTCTGGCTTGTTTTCCTTAAAGGTGATGGCACTGCCATTAATTCCCTAGGAGTGTAAATACTGGAAAAGACTCCTGCTTAGGGACTGGGGAGAAGTTGGACTCAGGAAGAGGATGACCCTAAGGAAGGGGTCATGTGAAGCAGGCAGGTGGACGCGTGGCTGGGTTTAGAATTCGGAGAAGTTCTGGAGACACAAATTTGAAAGTTGACAGGATCACCAAAAGAGTGTAATACGAAAGGAAAAGAGTTGGGAGTCACAGGCAAAGCCCTTAAAAGATTATTTCAAGACCTTCACTGTAGCCCTATGTATAAGGGCAGTGCCCAACTATAAGTAGGTAGTAGGACAAATTAGAGCACATCAATGCATGAAATGCTAAACTTTAATCCCTTTTAAACTTGTCCAGGGATCATTGAATTTCTCCAGGGGCTTAGCATTTGCTGCAAGAATAAACTAGATGTGAAAGAGCCTTAACTGATTTTAGTATTAGCACCACTCATTTGCAGAGGCCCACTGGCTGTGGAATTCTGCAGAAATACAGCTATGAAAGGTTTAGCTTCCAGAAGGAAAAGAAGTACCGTGTCTCTAGTTTGGCCGTAGATAGCTCCTGATCTCATGGGATGCAGGACCTGGGGAACATCTCTTACTAGAGAACATCTTACTATATGTTCTTTTACTAACTGATTCGTAGAATATTGGATTAGAAGTGGAACTTCGATGTTTAGTAAAAAAGGAAAACTGAAAATCCAGTCGTCCCTGGGTGGGATCGAACCACCAACCTTTCGGTTAACAGCCGAACGCGCTAACCGATTGCGCCACAGAGACTACACCTTCCTGCTGGCTCTTGCAGGTCGTATTTATAGATTATTAATGAGACACTAGTATTACCTGTGAGACTCCTTTTTTTTTTCACCTTGAGATTGCAAGTAGATCCCAGTTGTGTGGTTCTAAAAGCCAGATCATTAAACCATCCCGATTGTGCGACACTAGAGTCCTTGCTTCTTTTCTTCCCAATTTCTTGGCACCAGCAGGCAGTGGCCGCTTCTTTCTCCCAAAGTTGAGACCTGCACAGGAGACCAAATTCAGCACCGGAGGAACTTGAGAATGGTGGGAGGGAGAGGAACCGGCACAGGGAGGGGAAGTGCTGGGGAAACAGCTTGCGGCTGATTTGAACTAACATCCCAGCTTGGGAAACCACCCTGATGTTCTTCTTTCCCTAAGCTTTAAGGAATATCAGTCACATTACCTCTTTGTGAATTTTCAACCCAGCTGTTCCAGCATTTATTAAAATACTTAAAAACGACAGTGATGTCCAAAGTTCCTCCTGAATGTGACTCTCGAGCAGTCCTAAATATTCTGTGGGGAGGCAAAGAAGCATCTGGAGACCTGAGATACAGGGTAGATTGAACACCTCCCATTACTCCCTTCATAGTGATTCAAAACCATCGCCAAAGAGGGTCTGGAACTCCATAGAGAATTACTAATCTATGAGTATAACCATACATTTTTACACTGAAATGTGAAACCAAACTGCAAGTTACTCTAAATCAGGGAATAACTTTTAGTAATAAAAGTAATTTGAGCGGCTCTATGATATTGTAAGAACATTAACTTTTCAGGATTTTTTTTAACAGCAAGGGCATTTTACCAAAACTTCTGGCATTTCCACTGGTAGATGCTGCCATTCGGAGACGCCTG
The DNA here is from genome assembly GCF_018345385.1 of Vulpes lagopus. NCBI lineage: Eukaryota > Metazoa > Chordata > Mammalia > Carnivora > Canidae > Vulpes > Vulpes lagopus. The sequence continues at coordinate 28,127,927 of NC_054834.1, forward strand.
GCTAGAGAAGCCCAGATCGTCCATTACACATGCTTAAACTCAGAAAAACACCAATACTGGTACACTTAATATGGACAGTTTGCTAAATGTAAACAAGGTAGTTTATCCTGCTTCTAAAACCTGATCAAAGTCGTCTTCATAAAACAGAACATAGTAGCATGGAGTTTCTATGCTAGACAATGAAGCAGGTAACTGAAACACATTGATTCCTCCTGGACACATTTTGGGTTGAATCAAAGGTTTTCATAAAAAAAAAAATCACAGTCCAAATTAGTTACACGTACAGGGGTAACAGCAGACCACTGGGCACGGGCCAAAGGACTTTTTGATTCCCTTACATTTTCGTACCAGAGTCTTATGATCAACATCCTATACTAAAGAAACCCATTAGTTTCAGAGTATAGATACGTATTAATATGAGAGTGGATTATCCCACAAGAGGCTAAATGCCTAAGCGGTCGGGGAGTGTCCTGCAGGATCACCTAAAAAAACAGGAATTTTTGATTCCTGCCAGCACGGCCACAAAAATAACAAGCAGAGTGAAATATGGAAAAAAAGAGGATTCTTCCAAAAGGAGGAGCCTTCCAAAAGGTCTTCAAAGATAGGACAGAACACGGAAGGGAGGGAAAGACAAACCTAGTATATGGACAATGTGTTACATACTGGTAATAGAACACACTGAATGGAATGCAGACTTCACAAAAGGACGGTGTGTGATTTCGCTGGAGAAGCATTCGGACGGGAAACTGGCATAAGGGGCGAGAGAAAGGGGGAGTATATCCTGGCGGAGGTGCAGAGCAGCTCCAAACAGCTTCCAGATGTAAACAAGTGCGCACGCGCAGCCTCGGTCGGGGCCAGGGAGACGCACCAGCGAGCTTGCGCTAAAAGGGGTGCGCGGCGGCGGCGGCGCGCCGCGGAGGTCGGTCGCTAGGCATGGGCCAGGCCAGGCTTGCGAGAGGAAGAAGAAAGGCTTCCCTGACCGGGAATCGAACCCGGGCCGCGGCGGTGAGAGCGCCGAATCCTAACCACTAGACCACCAGGGAGCGTCAGGCTGCGCGCCTGGCCCGTGCGCCCTGGACCCGGCGCCTCCCTCCCTACCGCCCACTCGCCTCGGCTTGGCCTCCAGGGCCCCCGCCGGGCCACGCGCAGCCGCCCGCCGGCCCCGCCGAGCCACCTGGCCGGACCGCCCGCCCGCCCGCCTGCCCGCCCGCCGCGCCGTCAAAACGCAGCGCGCCTCCTCCTCCTCCTCTCTCACACACATACACACACACACACACACTCACACACGCACTCAGCGTCGCGCCCGGCTCCCGGCTCCCGGCTCCCGGCTCCCATCGGGCCTGAGCACCGGGAGCCGCGCAAAACGTTGGCCAGCTGCGTTGGCCGGGAATCGAACCCGGGTCAACTGCTTGGAAGGCAGCTATGCTCACCACTATACCACCAACGCTGCACAGCCCGGGCCGCCCCCGGACGCCGACCCAGGCTCCGCACCAGCGCCTCCTCGGCCTCTCGCCACCGCCTCCGCCGCCTGCCGCAGCCCTGCCCCGACGTGCCGGCCGTCCGCAGCTCTGCGCCCCACCCGCGCCAGCCCCACGCAGCCCTTGCTGCTCCGCACGCACGACCGCCCGCCGCCGCCGCCCGCCTCTGGGGGGCGCTCTCGCCGCCCTGCGGCTCCGGGGCCCTCGGCTGCCCGCCGGGGAGCCCCACCCCTTGCCCCCGGGCGCGCTGCCCTCCCGCCACCCGCTCCGCTCCCCGCCCCGCCCCGCCCCGCCCCGCCCCGCCCGCACGGTCGGCCCGGCCCCCACGGCCACCTCCACGGGAAGCCCGGCAGCCGGGCAGCTGTCCGTCGCGTGAGCGAGGAGCCCGTGGCGGCCAGCCTCCCGTCAGGAGGTCCCGGCTGGGCTGGGCCGAGCCCGCACGCGCCAGGGCGCCAGGGCGCCAGGGCCGACGAGGAAGGGCAGGGGGTGCGGGGGGTCGGGTCGACGGCGGGCAGGACGGGCCCCCGCGGTCGCCCCGCGCCTCTGGCCGCACGGGGCCGGGCGGAGGCACGAGGGAGGAGAAGGAGGAGAAGGAGGGCCCTGGGGGCCGGCGTACGTTTGGGCAGCAGCGCGGCGGCGGCGCCCGCGACCAAAAGAGGGCGTGTCTCGCCTCCCCGTCGGGGAATCGAACCCCGGTCTCCCGCGTGACAGGCGGGGATACTCACCACTATACTAACGAGGACGGCGGCGGCGGCCGCCCGGGCGCCCGACCCCTCTCCGCCCGCCCGCCTGCCTGCCGGCCTGCCTGCCTGCCCACGCCCACCCGGGCCCTCGACGTCCCGCGCGCCCGTCCTGCCAGGCGCCCGCCACGTGCCCCGGGCCACGGCCCACCCGGCCCGACCCCCCGGCCGCCGCGTCAGCGCGCACAGCAGTCCCCCGGCCCGACTCGGAGCGTCGGGCCCCGGACCCGGACCCGCCGCCGCCCCCGCCCAGCCGCACGGGGATGGCGGCGGGAGAAGACGCCCGACACGGCGAGCAGGAGGCCCCGCGCCGGGGATGGGCCGCGGCGGGCGGCGGGGGCGGCGGGGGCGGCGGGGGGCCGGACGCCGGCAGCAGGGTGCGCGCCCCGGGAAGGGCGAGGGCGAGGGCGAGGGCGAGGGCGAGGGGGAGGGGGAGGGGAGGGGGAGGGGGCGGCGGCGAGGACCGCGACGAGGGCGGCGGCGCCAGCAGAGTCAGTGGGCGGGCCGTTGGCCTCGTCGACCCGGACGCGAGTCCCGTCCGTCCGTCCGTCGCGCACCCACACGGCCGCCAGCCAGCTCCGGGGTCGGCGCCGGGTCCCAGCCAGGCGAGCGGCGGCGCGCCCAGGCCCGCCGTCAGGATGGCCGAGCGGTCTAAGGCGCTGCGTTCAGGTCGCAGTCTCCCCTGGAGGCGTGGGTTCGAATCCCACTCCTGACACGCCCACCTTTTGGCCCGCCCAACGCGGGCTCTCCGCACCCGGGCCTGGACGACGCCCTGTCTGTCCCGCCTTACACGCCGCTGAGGGCTGGCGGCGCCCTGGCACACGTGGCCCGGGACCCGACCCACGCAGCTGCAGCGCCTCGGCCCTCCCGGCCGCAGGCTTGGCGCCCCGCGCCCTCCCTCCCCCGCCACCTCCCGCGCCTCTCCCTCCTCCCCATCCCACGGCGGCCGCGGGCCTCGGCAACTCGGCGGGCACGTCTCTCCTGCCCGGCTCTCCGGGGGCTCCGTTTGCCCTCTTCCTTCCCGCCGCCGCCCCCTGCAGGCGAGCCGCGGGCCGAAATGCCGACAGCCCCGCGCGGGCCGGGCCACGCTCCCACCTGTGCCCGCTGAGGGGCGCGCCTCGCTCGCCTCCTCGCTCTCCCAGCCCCGCCCTACCCCTCCGCCCGCCCGCCCGCCCGCCCGCCCGCCGGGAGCGCGGGGTCCCCACGGCCTGTCCTTTCCGCCGGCCCCCATTCATTCCGTGGTCTCCACCCCCCGCCCCCGCCCCGGGGCGCCCACGAGGCGTGGCCACCTGGAGGCCTCACCACGGCCACACGCCCGCCACGCGGGCAGCCGAGCCCTCCGCGCGCCAGCCAGAGACGGGACCCCCGCCCCGTTCGCTGGGCCTGGCCCGGGGGGCGGGGTGGGGCCCACCCCGCCGTGGTGGCTCCGGGGAGCCCTGAGCGCAAGGCAGCCCTGCCTCCACGGGCCCCCGACCCGGGCGCCAGGGCGCGCGTCTCCGCGCCGGAAGCCGCTGCGGGGCCGGGACTCCAGGACGCCAGCGCGCTCCCTCACCGCGCCGCCCGCCAGCCAGCCGGCGGCCGCTCGGCCCGAGCGCACCTGCCGGCCTCACCCCCACCGCAGCCCAGCCGGCCCCGACGGAGAGCTGCGGGCAGAGCTCACACGCCTGTCTTTGGCCTCTTGGCTTGGGCGCTACTCGGCGGCCCCGGGCGGCGCTACCGGGCCCCCATCTCCGACGCCGACACCGACGCCGACACACACACGCGCGCACACACACGCGCGCACACGCACACACCCCCACCCCACGGCACCCCGGGAGCGCACACAATCCGAGCTCCGGGCCCCAGCCGGCCCCCACCGGCGCGCACTGCACGGGCCGGAGAGCCATCCGCCCAAGGGCCTTCGGGGGGGCGCCGGGAGGGAAGGGAAGGTCCGCGCTGAGCTGCGCAGGCCACAGACGCCCCGCGCTGCCTGGGAATCGGGCGCGGGTCAGGCTTGGCCAGGCTCCTCCCCCCGGCAGGACAGTGTCTGGCGGCGGCCCCGCCCCAGGGAGAGGGCACAGGGTGAGCCTAGCCCGCCTCGGGGCCTCGCTGGGACCGTGGGCGCCGCGCGCCGGCCCGAGCCCGAACCCGAGCCCGAGCCCGAGCCCAGGCCCTCGGCGCCTCTGCACGGGCGCGGAGCCTGTCTTGCAGACCGCGCGGGCCCACCGCCCGCCCCCGCGCAGCGGGTGCTCACCACTGGCGGTGCCAGGGCGACGACGAGCGCCGCTGGGGAAGCCGTCTGGTGACCGCCGCCACCGGTGCATGGGTGGTTCAGTGGTAGAATTCTCGCCTGCCACGCGGGAGGCCCGGGTTCGATTCCCGGCCCATGCAGCGCGCCGCCCCCTTTTGGCCGCGCGCGCCCCCCTCTTCCTCGCGCACGCGCTCAAGCCACAGGGCCTGAGCCTGAACCAGCTGTGCTCACGCCGGGGGCCCTGCCCTCCTGCCCCGCCCCGCCCCGCCCCGCTTCCCCCTGCCTACTTGTCTGTTCTCTCGCCCCTGGCCGCCCTGGCCGCCCTGGCCGCCCTGGCCGCCACGCTTCACCCGGCTGCCCGCCCCCTGCCGCCCGCAGTGGCCCAGGTCCCTTGCCCGGCCCCGCGTTGTCCTTGCCCTTTTTCTCTCCGTGACCCTGACCCAGACGGCGCTTCGCTCACCCACGTCACTTCAAGCAATGCTTCCAAGCACCGCCCGCGCCCGCCCGGGCACAGCCCACCTCCACGCTTTCCACATTCCCTCCCTCAATGGCTCATCCTACCCACACTCCCCAAACCCTCATCTCTTTGCACGACGACCGACCACCAACCACCTTGCCACCCCTCTTCTGGAGGGGCCCTCAGCCACTCCTCAGAGCGCGCCAGGGAGCCCCGTTTCACAGCACGACATCCTCCCGATGGCAGCCCGGGATGCTCTCTTTGGCGACCTGGCCGCGGTCTCCGTCAAACACGGGCCACTCCCCACTGCTAAAGTCATCGCGAGCACCAGGTCCATCCACCTTAGCCAGCACCGGCGCTAGCACACCCAGCCTCGAGGGACAGCGCCACCGCCACGGCTGTCACCAGCACGTCGAGTCCACGAACGGCGGCGCACCAGCATGGGCATCACCGCCAAGGGCACATGGAGGTACCCTCCCCCCCCCGCCCGGCCTCCACGACCCCCGCAGCACTTGGTCCACCACCAACCCCCAGGACCACCATCCCCACACCACCACCAGCACCAGCACCAGGACCACCCACCACCATGCCAGAAGCAGTTGCACCAGCAGCAGCAGCAGCAGCAGCAGCAGCAGGACGTGCCCACCGCCAGCAGGCCAGCATGGGCATGGTCACCAACAGACTGAAGTCCTCCGCGGTCACCACCACCACCGAGGCCACCATCAGCACACCGGCACGGGTAGCATGGCCCACGGCCCTGAAGTCCTTCACCCTCCCTCACCACGACCCCACCAGCACCGAGTCCGCCACCAAGCCCCAGGACCACCAGCACACCACCACCGCGATAGCAGCAGCAGCAGCAGCAGCAGGACCGAGGCCGGCGCCAGCGCACGGGCATGGGCATCGCCGAGTCCACTGTCTCCACCGGGGCCCGGAGGGGCGCCGTCACCAACAGCGCCAAAGTTTGCCACCCCCATCACCGGTGGCGGCGGCGGTGGCGGCAGCAGCAGCAGCAGCAGCTTCACCAGTACCAGCGCCGCCGGCCCCTCCCCCTCCCCTCCCTCTCCCCTCCCCCTCCCCCTCGCCCTTCCCGAGGCCCGTCCTGCCCGCCATCGACCCGACCCCCCGCACCCCCTGCCCTTCCTCGTCGGCCCTGGCGCCCTGGCGCCCTGGCGCCCTGGCGCGTGCGGGCTCGGCCCAGCCCAGCCGGGACCTCCTGACGGGAGGCTGGCCGCCACGGGCTCCTCGCTCACGCGACGGACAGCTGCCCGGCTGCCGGGCTTCCCGTGGAGGTGGCCGTGGGGGCCGGGCCGACCGTGCGGGCGGGGCGGGGCGGGGAGCGGAGCGGGTGGCGGGAGGGCAGCGCGCCCGGGGGCAAGGGGTGGGGCTCCCCGGCGGGCAGCCGAGGGCCCCGGAGCCGCAGGGCGGCGAGAGCGCCCCCCAGAGGCGGGCGGCGGCGGCGGCGGCGGCGGGCGGTCGTGCGTGCGGAGCAGCAAGGGCTGCGTGGGGCTGGCGCGGGTGGGGCGCAGAGCTGCGGACGGCCGGCACGTCGGGGCAGGGCTGCGGCAGGCGGCGGAGGCGGTGGCGAGAGGCCGAGGAGGCGCTGGTGCGGAGCCTGGGCCGGCGTCCGGGGGCGGCCCGGGCTGTGCAGCGTTGGTGGTATAGTGGTGAGCATAGCTGCCTTCCAAGCAGTTGACCCGGGTTCGATTCCCGGCCAACGCAGCTGGCCAACGTTTTGCGCGGCTCCCGGTGCTCAGGCCCGATGGGAGCCGGGAGCCGGGAGCCGGGAGCCGGGAGCCGGGCGCGACGCTGAGTGCGTGTGTGAGTGTGTGTGTGTGTGTGTGTATGTGTGTGAGAGAGGAGGAGGAGGAGGCGCGCTGCGTTTTGACGGCGCGGCGGGCGGGCGGGCGGTCCGGCCAGGTGGCTCGGCGGGGCCGGCGGGCGGCTGCGCGTGGCCCGGCGGGGGCCCTGGAGGCCAAGCCGAGGCGAGTGGGCGGTAGGGAGGGAGGCGCCGGGTCCAGGGCGCACGGGCCAGGCGCGCAGCCTGACGCTCCCTGGTGGTCTAGTGGTTAGGATTCGGCGCTCTCACCGCCGCGGCCCGGGTTCGATTCCCGGTCAGGGAAGCCTTTCTTCTTCCTCTCGCAAGCCTGGCCTGGCCCATGCCTAGCGACCGACCTCCGCGGCGCGCCGCCGCCGCCGCGCACCCCTTTTAGCGCAAGCTCGCTGGTGCGTCTCCCTGGCCCCGACCGAGGCTGCGCGTGCGCACGAGGCCACCCGCCCCGTCGAGCCCAAGGCAAGGCTTGCCGAGCGGTGCCCTGGCGGGCTCCGTCGGGCCGGCCCAAGCCTTTTGGCCTCGCTGGCTGGCTGGCTGGCTGGCTGGGCGGCCGGCAGGTGGGCCGACTGGAGGTCTCGGCGTCTCGCGGGGCAGCCTCCCCCGGACGCTCGCCTGGCTCCCCGTCTCACTCCGCCCCAGGCCCGACAGGCCGGGACGCCGTCCGACCCCAGCCGAGGCCACCCACAGGCCGGGCGCCTCGGGCCTCCGTGGGTGCTTGGACTCTCCCGCAGCACCACTGCCGCCGGGAGAAAGGTCGTGGCGGCTCGCAGCCCCCCGCCCCCGGCCCCCCGCTGGCTCCTTGGTGAGGTGCTACTTGGCGGCGGCCGCGCTGGGGGGATGTGGGGACGGCGGGCCGAGGCGGAGGGGGCCGGTTGTGGGGAGGGTGAGCCACCTGTCTCTCTCTGAGTCGGGGGTCGCTTGCTGGAGCCCCCGGTGCCTTCTCTCGGCCGGCCGTCGGCCCGGCAACCGCCAGCGATGGAGCTGCACGTGGGTGGTGGTCTTGGGCGGGGATGAGAGCAGAGCGCCGGCCCCCGCCGGCCCCCGCCGGCCCCCGCCGCCCCCGCCCGGGCAGGCGGTGGTTGGAAAGCGGTTGTGGGCGTCTCCCGGTGGCCGGACCACCAGGCAGTGGAGGCCAGAGAGCAGGGAGATAGATGCGGGAGGCCAGTGGGGCTAACCCGCGGGCCGGGCAGGTGGGAGGCGGCGGAGGCACCCCGGGGACAGACGGGGTGCCCTTGGAGGCCCCGGGTCAGTCCAACTGCACGACCGCTACCCCGAATCCTGGGGCAGAGGGGCAGGCGTGTTCCCCGACACAGCTTCCTCCACCCCGGCCCCCGGCCCCCGGCCCCCGGCCCCCGGCCCCGGCCCCCGGCCCCCGGCCCGGCCCCGGCCGCGGCCCCAGCCCCACGTGGCCGGCGCCCCAGCTGGATGCCGCTCGGAAGGTGCTCCCCTTGGCGCCTTAGCGCCCCCCCTAGGCAGGAGAGCCTGCAGCCCTGTCTCCGCCCGGGTGCGGGTCTCCTGGCGCCGCTGCTCCTGCAGGTGAACCGCAGCGCCCGGCCTCCTTCCTGCCAACGCTTGCACGCCGGCCCTCCAAGGCTTTGCTGTGTGTCCAGAGACTGTCTCCGTCGGAGGCGCAGAGGCCGGCCCGCGCTCTGCGTGAGCCTTCCGGGGCTCGCTGGCTGGATTTGGACACCGTCCGGCCGGCGGTGGAGAGGAGCGCCTGTGGGCCTCCGGGTGCTTCCCGTCAGCACGGGCAGTTCCCTCAGCGCCCTCGCCTCTCCCTCTGGCTGTATGGGTGGGGGTGGGGGTGCGGGGAGTCCGCGACGGTGGGGGATAGCGCTGGACGAAGGTGTTCTCCCCCGCGCGTCGCCTCCCACCCGGGTCAGGGCACCTGCCCCGCGCCCCGGAGTCCTGCTTTGATTTCCTCTCCCGTCTTGGGCTGCGGCTCAGGCCCGGAGCTTGGGGCCCTTTCTGTGCACCCCTTCACCCTCCTGCTGCAAAAGCTGTTCTCAGGAAAGAGCTGATAAACTCATTCACTGCATCCTGCCTGGGGATTTGCTTTCCAGCAGGGTCGTCAGGGGGCGTGTGAGGACGATGGTTGTGACTGGACGGCGGGGGAGGGGGGTGGGGGCGGTGTCAGCCCCCTCTTTTGCTCACGTGGAGGTGAGCTGCCCCCCATCCCGGCAGGGTGACTCACTCCCTCAGCGCCTTCTCCCCACGGCCCGTCCTCTACCCCCCGAGGTCATGGCCCATGTGAGCGTGGAGGATGCTGAGCTTTATGAGAATCTAGGACAAACCCAAGTCAGTCTGGTGCCCTGTCAAACCCCTTAGTGCTGTAATCAAAAAAACTAAATTGTGTGTGTGTGCGTGTGTATGTGAAAAAAAAAAAAAAAAAAAAGCGTCCCGGAAAGAGGGCAGGGCCAGGAGCGGCCGAGCCGGGCAGTGGGAGAAGGAGTCCCGGGTGTGTGCGTGGAGTGAGGGCCCGGGAGGTGTGGCGCCGGCGGGCACTGGCCGAGAGTGGGGCTGGCCACTGAGGCAGGGCACCCTGCCCGGCGCCTCGCCTGCACCTGTGCACCTGTGCGGGCGGGCGAGCTGTGAGGTAGGGGAGGGGACACGCTGGGCGTGTGCCTGAGGAGCCTGTGGGAGACCCGGACTGCGGGCATTGAGTGTAGGACGTGGGTGTGGGGTCCAAGGGGTCGGTGGTAGATGGAGGGTTTGAGCTTGGAGGCTGGAAGGAGCAGCACGTGGCACGTCGGGGTGGGTGTCGATGGGGAGTCGTCCCGGTGCCAGAGGGCTGGGAGACCCCGTGGTGGCGGTGGACGGCGGGCGGGAGAGGTGCCTGGAGGCCGCTGGGCTGCGCTGGGCTGCACTGGGCTGCGCTGCAGGGTGGCCGGGCAGACGAGTGGGTGAGCGAGCGAGCGAGCGAGTGAGCGAGTGAGCGAGGTGCAGGGGGCGGGGGTGGCAAGCAGGCAGCTGCACGGGCTGGCTAGGGAAAGAGAGAGGGAGGGAGGGATGGAGGGAGGGAGGGAGGGAAGGAGGGAGGGAGGGAAGGAAGGAGAGACCGGGTGTCGGAGCTGTTCCCACGGGGTGAGGAATTCCACCGACCCGGAGATGACCATTCCCCGTCATCGTCATGGGGACCACCAGGCACGTCTCAGGTGTCAGGTGTCGTCGTGGGCTTGAGATTCAGGGAGGCCAAAGGGACAGACGCAACGCACAATCATCGACAAATGAGGACTCGGAAAGGAGGGCGCGTGGAGGCGGGTGACAGGGGTGGGGACGTTGGGGCAAGAGGGGCTGGTGGAGGTGGAGGGGCCGGCGGCGCTGGTACTGGTGTTGCTGCTGCTGCTGCTGCTGCCGCCACCGCCGCCGCCACCGGTGATGGGGGTGGCAAACTTTGGCGCTGTTGGTGACGGCGCCCCTCCGGGCCCCGGTGGAGACAGTGGACTCGGCGATGCCCATGCCCGTGCGCTGGCCCCGGCCTCGGTCCTGCTGCTGCTGCTGCTGCTGCTGCTATCGCGGTGGTGGTGTGCTGGTGGTCCTGGGGCTTGGTGGCGGACTCGGTGCTGGTGGGGTCGTGGTGAGGGAGGGTGAAGGACTTCAGGGCCGTGGGCCATGCTACCCGTGCCGGTGTGCTGATGGTGGCCTCGGTGGTGGTGGTGACCGCGGAGGACTTCAGTCTGTTGGTGACCATGCCCATGCTGGCCTGCTGGCGGTGGGCACGTCCTGCTGCTGCTGCTGCTGCTGCTGCTGCTGGTGCAACTGCTTCTGGCATGGTGGTGGGTGGTCCTGGTGCTGGTGCTGGTGGTGGTGTGGGGATGGTGGTCCTGGGGGTTGGTGGTGGACCAAGTGCTGCGGGGGTTGTGGAGGCCGGGCGGGGGGGGGGAGGGTACCTCCATGTGCCCTTGGCGGTGATGCCCATGCTGGTGCGCCGCCGTTCGTGGACTCGACGTGCTGGTGACAGCCGTGGCGGTGGCGCTGTCCCTCGAGGCTGGGTGTGCTAGCGCCGGTGCTGGCTAAGGTGGATGGACCTGGTGCTCGCGATGACTTTAGCAGTGGGGAGTGGCCCGTGTTTGACGGAGACCGCGGCCAGGTCGCCAAAGAGAGCATCCCGGGCTGCCATCGGGAGGATGTCGTGCTGTGAAACGGGGCTCCCTGGCGCGCTCTGAGGAGTGGCTGAGGGCCCCTCCAGAAGAGGGGTGGCAAGGTGGTTGGTGGTCGGTCGTCGTGCAAAGAGATGAGGGTTTGGGGAGTGTGGGTAGGATGAGCCATTGAGGGAGGGAATGTGGAAAGCGTGGAGGTGGGCTGTGCCCGGGCGGGCGCGGGCGGTGCTTGGAAGCATTGCTTGAAGTGACGTGGGTGAGCGAAGCGCCGTCTGGGTCAGGGTCACGGAGAGAAAAAGGGCAAGGACAACGCGGGGCCGGGCAAGGGACCTGGGCCACTGCGGGCGGCAGGGGGCGGGCAGCCGGGTGAAGCGTGGCGGCCAGGGCGGCCAGGGCGGCCAGGGCGGCCAGGGGCGAGAGAACAGACAAGTAGGCAGGGGGAAGCGGGGCGGGGCGGGGCGGGGCAGGAGGGCAGGGCCCCCGGCGTGAGCACAGCTGGTTCAGGCTCAGGCCCTGTGGCTTGAGCGCGTGCGCGAGGAAGGGGGGGGCGCGCGCGGCCAAAAGGGGGCGGCGCGCTGCATGGGCCGGGAATCGAACCCGGGCCTCCCGCGTGGCAGGCGAGAATTCTACCACTGAACCACCCATGCACCGGTGGCGGCGGTCACCAGACGGCTTCCCCAGCGGCGCTCGTCGTCGCCCTGGCACCGCCAGTGGTGAGCACCCGCTGCGCGGGGGCGGGCGGTGGGCCCGCGCGGTCTGCAAGACAGGCTCCGCGCCCGTGCAGAGGCGCCGAGGGCCTGGGCTCGGGCTCGGGCTCGGGTTCGGGCTCGGGCCGGCGCGCGGCGCCCACGGTCCCAGCGAGGCCCCGAGGCGGGCTAGGCTCACCCTGTGCCCTCTCCCTGGGGCGGGGCCGCCGCCAGACACTGTCCTGCCGGGGGGAGGAGCCTGGCCAAGCCTGACCCGCGCCCGATTCCCAGGCAGCGCGGGGCGTCTGTGGCCTGCGCAGCTCAGCGCGGACCTTCCCTTCCCTCCCGGCGCCCCCCCGAAGGCCCTTGGGCGGATGGCTCTCCGGCCCGTGCAGTGCGCGCCGGTGGGGGCCGGCTGGGGCCCGGAGCTCGGATTGTGTGCGCTCCCGGGGTGCCGTGGGGTGGGGGTGGGGGTGGGGGTGGGGGTGTGTGCGTGTGCGCGCGTGTGTGTGCGCGCGTGTGTGTGTCGGCGTCGGTGTCGGCGTCGGAGATGGGGGCCCGGTAGCGCCGCCCGGGGCCGCCGAGTAGCGCCCAAGCCAAGAGGCCAAAGACAGGCGTGTGAGCTCTGCCCGCAGCTCTCCGTCGGGGCCGGCTGGGCTGCGGTGGGGGTGAGGCCGGCAGGTGCGCTCGGGCCGAGCGGCCGCCGGCTGGCTGGCGGGCGGCGCGGTGAGGGAGCGCGCTGGCGTCCTGGAGTCCCGGCCCCGCAGCGGCTTCCGGCGCGGAGACGCGCGCCCTGGCGCCCGGGTCGGGGGCCCGTGGAGGCAGGGCTGCCTTGCGCTCAGGGCTCCCCGGAGCCACCACGGCGGGGTGGGCCCCACCCCGCCCCCCGGGCCAGGCCCAGCGAACGGGGCGGGGGTCCCGTCTCTGGCTGGCGCGCGGAGGGCTCGGCTGCCCGCGTGGCGGGCGTGTGGCCGTGGTGAGGCCTCCAGGTGGCCACGCCTCGTGGGCGCCCCGGGGCGGGGGCGGGGGGTGGAGACCACGGAATGAATGGGGGCCGGCGGAAAGGACAGGCCGTGGGGACCCCGCGCTCCCGGCGGGCGGGCGGGCGGGCGGGCGGGCGGAGGGGTAGGGCGGGGCTGGGAGAGCGAGGAGGCGAGCGAGGCGCGCCCCTCAGCGGGCACAGGTGGGAGCGTGGCCCGGCCCGCGCGGGGCTGTCGGCATTTCGGCCCGCGGCTCGCCTGCAGGGGGCGGCGGCGGGAAGGAAGAGGGCAAACGGAGCCCCCGGAGAGCCGGGCAGGAGAGACGTGCCCGCCGAGTTGCCGAGGCCCGCGGCCGCCGTGGGATGGGGAGGAGGGAGAGGCGCGGGAGGTGGCGGGGGAGGGAGGGCGCGGGGCGCCAAGCCTGCGGCCGGGAGGGCCGAGGCGCTGCAGCTGCGTGGGTCGGGTCCCGGGCCACGTGTGCCAGGGCGCCGCCAGCCCTCAGCGGCGTGTAAGGCGGGACAGACAGGGCGTCGTCCAGGCCCGGGTGCGGAGAGCCCGCGTTGGGCGGGCCAAAAGGTGGGCGTGTCAGGAGTGGGATTCGAACCCACGCCTCCAGGGGAGACTGCGACCTGAACGCAGCGCCTTAGACCGCTCGGCCATCCTGACGGCGGGCCTGGGCGCGCCGCCGCTCGCCTGGCTGGGACCCGGCGCCGACCCCGGAGCTGGCTGGCGGCCGTGTGGGTGCGCGACGGACGGACGGACGGGACTCGCGTCCGGGTCGACGAGGCCAACGGCCCGCCCACTGACTCTGCTGGCGCCGCCGCCCTCGTCGCGGTCCTCGCCGCCGCCCCCTCCCCCTCCCCTCCCCCTCCCCCTCGCCCTCGCCCTCGCCCTCGCCCTCGCCCTTCCCGGGGCGCGCACCCTGCTGCCGGCGTCCGGCCCCCCGCCGCCCCCGCCGCCCCCGCCGCCCGCCGCGGCCCATCCCCGGCGCGGGGCCTCCTGCTCGCCGTGTCGGGCGTCTTCTCCCGCCGCCATCCCCGTGCGGCTGGGCGGGGGCGGCGGCGGGTCCGGGTCCGGGGCCCGACGCTCCGAGTCGGGCCGGGGGACTGCTGTGCGCGCTGACGCGGCGGCCGGGGGGTCGGGCCGGGTGGGCCGTGGCCCGGGGCACGTGGCGGGCGCCTGGCAGGACGGGCGCGCGGGACGTCGAGGGCCCGGGTGGGCGTGGGCAGGCAGGCAGGCCGGCAGGCAGGCGGGCGGGCGGAGAGGGGTCGGGCGCCCGGGCGGCCGCCGCCGCCGTCCTCGTTAGTATAGTGGTGAGTATCCCCGCCTGTCACGCGGGAGACCGGGGTTCGATTCCCCGACGGGGAGGCGAGACACGCCCTCTTTTGGTCGCGGGCGCCGCCGCCGCGCTGCTGCCCAAACGTACGCCGGCCCCCAGGGCCCTCCTTCTCCTCCTTCTCCTCCCTCGTGCCTCCGCCCGGCCCCGTGCGGCCAGAGGCGCGGGGCGACCGCGGGGGCCCGTCCTGCCCGCCGTCGACCCGACCCCCCGCACCCCCTGCCCTTCCTCGTCGGCCCTGGCGCCCTGGCGCCCTGGCGCGTGCGGGCTCGGCCCAGCCCAGCCGGGACCTCCTGACGGGAGGCTGGCCGCCACGGGCTCCTCGCTCACGCGACGGACAGCTGCCCGGCTGCCGGGCTTCCCGTGGAGGTGGCCGTGGGGGCCGGGCCGACCGTGCGGGCGGGGCGGGGCGGGGCGGGGCGGGGAGCGGAGCGGGTGGCGGGAGGGCAGCGCGCCCGGGGGCAAGGGGTGGGGCTCCCCGGCGGGCAGCCGAGGGCCCCGGAGCCGCAGGGCGGCGAGAGCGCCCCCCAGAGGCGGGCGGCGGCGGCGGCGGCGGCGGGCGGTCGTGCGTGCGGAGCAGCAAGGGCTGCGTGGGGCTGGCGCGGGTGGGGCGCAGAGCTGCGGACGGCCGGCACGTCGGGGCAGGGCTGCGGCAGGCGGCGGAGGCGGTGGCGAGAGGCCGAGGAGGCGCTGGTGCGGAGCCTGGGCCGGCGTCCGGGGGCGGCCCGGGCTGTGCAGCGTTGGTGGTATAGTGGTGAGCATAGCTGCCTTCCAAGCAGTTGACCCGGGTTCGATTCCCGGCCAACGCAGCTGGCCAACGTTTTGCGCGGCTCCCGGTGCTCAGGCCCGATGGGAGCCGGGAGCCGGGAGCCGGGAGCCGGGAGCCGGGCGCGACGCTGAGTGCGTGTGTGAGTGTGTGTGTGTGTGTGTGTGTGTGTATGTGTGTGAGAGAGGAGGAGGAGGAGGCGCGCTGCGTTTTGACGGCGCGGCGGGCGGGCGGGCGGTCCGGCCAGGTGGCTCGGCGGGGCCGGCGGGCGGCTGCGCGTGGCCCGGCGGGGGCCCTGGAGGCCAAGCCGAGGCGAGTGGGCGGTAGGGAGGGAGGCGCCGGGTCCAGGGCGCACGGGCCAGGCGCGCAGCCTGACGCTCCCTGGTGGTCTAGTGGTTAGGATTCGGCGCTCTCACCGCCGCGGCCCGGGTTCGATTCCCGGTCAGGGAAGCCTTTCTTCTTCCTCTCGCAAGCCTGGCCTGGCCCATGCCTAGCGACCGACCTCCGCGGCGCGCCGCCGCCGCCGCGCACCCCTTTTAGCGCAAGCTCGCTGGTGCGTCTCCCTGGCCCCGACCGAGGCTGCGCGTGCGCACGAGGCCACCCGCCCCGTCGAGCCCAAGGCAAGGCTTGCCGAGCGGTGCCCTGGCGGGCTCCGTCGGGCCGGCCCAAGCCTTTTGGCCTCGCTGGCTGGCTGGCTGGCTGGCTGGGCGGCCGGCAGGTGGGCCGACTGGAGGTCTCGGCGTCTCGCGGGGCAGCCTCCCCCGGACGCTCGCCTGGCTCCCCGTCTCACTCCGCCCCAGGCCCGACAGGCCGGGACGCCGTCCGACCCCAGCCGAGGCCACCCACAGGCCGGGCGCCTCGGGCCTCCGTGGGTGCTTGGACTCTCCCGCAGCACCACTGCCGCCGGGAGAAAGGTCGTGGCGGCTCGCAGCCCCCCGCCCCCGGCCCCCCGCTGGCTCCTTGGTGAGGTGCTACTTGGCGGCGGCCGCGCTGGGGGGATGTGGGGACGGCGGGCCGAGGCGGAGGGGGCCGGTTGTGGGGAGGGTGAGCCACCTGTCTCTCTCTGAGTCGGGGGTCGCTTGCTGGAGCCCCCGGTGCCTTCTCTCGGCCGGCCGTCGGCCCGGCAACCGCCAGCGATGGAGCTGCACGTGGGTGGTGGTCTTGGGCGGGGATGAGAGCAGAGCGCCGGCCCCCGCCGGCCCCCGCCGGCCCCCGCCGCCCCCGCCCGGGCAGGCGGTGGTTGGAAAGCGGTTGTGGGCGTCTCCCGGTGGCCGGACCACCAGGCAGTGGAGGCCAGAGAGCAGGGAGATAGATGCGGGAGGCCAGTGGGGCTAACCCGCGGGCCGGGCAGGTGGGAGGCGGCGGAGGCACCCCGGGGACAGACGGGGTGCCCTTGGAGGCCCCGGGTCAGTCCAACTGCACGACCGCTACCCCGAATCCTGGGGCAGAGGGGCAGGCGTGTTCCCCGACACAGCTTCCTCCACCCCGGCCCCCGGCCCCCGGCCCCCGGCCCCCGGCCCCGGCCCCCGGCCCCCGGCCCGGCCCCGGCCGCGGCCCCAGCCCCACGTGGCCGGCGCCCCAGCTGGATGCCGCTCGGAAGGTGCTCCCCTTGGCGCCTTAGCGCCCCCCCTAGGCAGGAGAGCCTGCAGCCCTGTCTCCGCCCGGGTGCGGGTCTCCTGGCGCCGCTGCTCCTGCAGGTGAACCGCAGCGCCCGGCCTCCTTCCTGCCAACGCTTGCACGCCGGCCCTCCAAGGCTTTGCTGTGTGTCCAGAGACTGTCTCCGTCGGAGGCGCAGAGGCCGGCCCGCGCTCTGCGTGAGCCTTCCGGGGCTCGCTGGCTGGATTTGGACACCGTCCGGCCGGCGGTGGAGAGGAGCGCCTGTGGGCCTCCGGGTGCTTCCCGTCAGCACGGGCAGTTCCCTCAGCGCCCTCGCCTCTCCCTCTGGCTGTATGGGTGGGGGTGGGGGTGCGGGGAGTCCGCGACGGTGGGGGATAGCGCTGGACGAAGGTGTTCTCCCCCGCGCGTCGCCTCCCACCCGGGTCAGGGCACCTGCCCCGCGCCCCGGAGTCCTGCTTTGATTTCCTCTCCCGTCTTGGGCTGCGGCTCAGGCCCGGAGCTTGGGGCCCTTTCTGTGCACCCCTTCACCCTCCTGCTGCAAAAGCTGTTCTCAGGAAAGAGCTGATAAACTCATTCACTGCATCCTGCCTGGGGATTTGCTTTCCAGCAGGGTCGTCAGGGGGCGTGTGAGGACGATGGTTGTGACTGGACGGCGGGGGAGGGGGGTGGGGGCGGTGTCAGCCCCCTCTTTTGCTCACGTGGAGGTGAGCTGCCCCCCATCCCGGCAGGGTGACTCACTCCCTCAGCGCCTTCTCCCCACGGCCCGTCCTCTACCCCCCGAGGTCATGGCCCATGTGAGCGTGGAGGATGCTGAGCTTTATGAGAATCTAGGACAAACCCAAGTCAGTCTGGTGCCCTGTCAAACCCCTTAGTGCTGTAATCAAAAAAACTAAATTGTGTGTGTGTGCGTGTGTATGTGAAAAAAAAAAAAAAAAAAAGCGTCCCGGAAAGAGGGCAGGGCCAGGAGCGGCCGAGCCGGGCAGTGGGAGAAGGAGTCCCGGGTGTGTGCGTGGAGTGAGGGCCCGGGAGGTGTGGCGCCGGCGGGCACTGGCCGAGAGTGGGGCTGGCCACTGAGGCAGGGCACCCTGCCCGGCGCCTCGCCTGCACCTGTGCACCTGTGCGGGCGGGCGAGCTGTGAGGTAGGGGAGGGGACACGCTGGGCGTGTGCCTGAGGAGCCTGTGGGAGACCCGGACTGCGGGCATTGAGTGTAGGACGTGGGTGTGGGGTCCAAGGGGTCGGTGGTAGATGGAGGGTTTGAGCTTGGAGGCTGGAAGGAGCAGCACGTGGCACGTCGGGGTGGGTGTCGATGGGGAGTCGTCCCGGTGCCAGAGGGCTGGGAGACCCCGTGGTGGCGGTGGACGGCGGGCGGGAGAGGTGCCTGGAGGCCGCTGGGCTGCGCTGGGCTGCACTGGGCTGCGCTGCAGGGTGGCCGGGCAGACGAGTGGGTGAGCGAGCGAGCGAGCGAGTGAGCGAGTGAGCGAGGTGCAGGGGGCGGGGGTGGCAAGCAGGCAGCTGCACGGGCTGGCTAGGGAAAGAGAGAGGGAGGGAGGGATGGAGGGAGGGAGGGAGGGAAGGAGGGAGGGAGGGAAGGAAGGAGAGACCGGGTGTCGGAGCTGTTCCCACGGGGTGAGGAATTCCACCGACCCGGAGATGACCATTCCCCGTCATCGTCATGGGGACCACCAGGCACGTCTCAGGTGTCAGGTGTCGTCGTGGGCTTGAGATTCAGGGAGGCCAAAGGGACAGACGCAACGCACAATCATCGACAAATGAGGACTCGGAAAGGAGGGCGCGTGGAGGCGGGTGACAGGGGTGGGGACGTTGGGGCAAGAGGGGCTGGTGGAGGTGGAGGGGCCGGCGGCGCTGGTACTGGTGTTGCTGCTGCTGCTGCTGCTGCCGCCACCGCCGCCGCCACCGGTGATGGGGGTGGCAAACTTTGGCGCTGTTGGTGACGGCGCCCCTCCGGGCCCCGGTGGAGACAGTGGACTCGGCGATGCCCATGCCCGTGCGCTGGCCCCGGCCTCGGTCCTGCTGCTGCTGCTGCTGCTGCTGCTATCGCGGTGGTGGTGTGCTGGTGGTCCTGGGGCTTGGTGGCGGACTCGGTGCTGGTGGGGTCGTGGTGAGGGAGGGTGAAGGACTTCAGGGCCGTGGGCCATGCTACCCGTGCCGGTGTGCTGATGGTGGCCTCGGTGGTGGTGGTGACCGCGGAGGACTTCAGTCTGTTGGTGACCATGCCCATGCTGGCCTGCTGGCGGTGGGCACGTCCTGCTGCTGCTGCTGCTGCTGCTGCTGCTGGTGCAACTGCTTCTGGCATGGTGGTGGGTGGTCCTGGTGCTGGTGCTGGTGGTGGTGTGGGGATGGTGGTCCTGGGGGTTGGTGGTGGACCAAGTGCTGCGGGGGTTGTGGAGGCCGGGCGGGGGGGGGGAGGGTACCTCCATGTGCCCTTGGCGGTGATGCCCATGCTGGTGCGCCGCCGTTCGTGGACTCGACGTGCTGGTGACAGCCGTGGCGGTGGCGCTGTCCCTCGAGGCTGGGTGTGCTAGCGCCGGTGCTGGCTAAGGTGGATGGACCTGGTGCTCGCGATGACTTTAGCAGTGGGGAGTGGCCCGTGTTTGACGGAGACCGCGGCCAGGTCGCCAAAGAGAGCATCCCGGGCTGCCATCGGGAGGATGTCGTGCTGTGAAACGGGGCTCCCTGGCGCGCTCTGAGGAGTGGCTGAGGGCCCCTCCAGAAGAGGGGTGGCAAGGTGGTTGGTGGTCGGTCGTCGTGCAAAGAGATGAGGGTTTGGGGAGTGTGGGTAGGATGAGCCATTGAGGGAGGGAATGTGGAAAGCGTGGAGGTGGGCTGTGCCCGGGCGGGCGCGGGCGGTGCTTGGAAGCATTGCTTGAAGTGACGTGGGTGAGCGAAGCGCCGTCTGGGTCAGGGTCACGGAGAGAAAAAGGGCAAGGACAACGCGGGGCCGGGCAAGGGACCTGGGCCACTGCGGGCGGCAGGGGGCGGGCAGCCGGGTGAAGCGTGGCGGCCAGGGCGGCCAGGGCGGCCAGGGCGGCCAGGGGCGAGAGAACAGACAAGTAGGCAGGGGGAAGCGGGGCGGGGCGGGGCGGGGCAGGAGGGCAGGGCCCCCGGCGTGAGCACAGCTGGTTCAGGCTCAGGCCCTGTGGCTTGAGCGCGTGCGCGAGGAAGGGGGGGGCGCGCGCGGCCAAAAGGGGGCGGCGCGCTGCATGGGCCGGGAATCGAACCCGGGCCTCCCGCGTGGCAGGCGAGAATTCTACCACTGAACCACCCATGCACCGGTGGCGGCGGTCACCAGACGGCTTCCCCAGCGGCGCTCGTCGTCGCCCTGGCACCGCCAGTGGTGAGCACCCGCTGCGCGGGGGCGGGCGGTGGGCCCGCGCGGTCTGCAAGACAGGCTCCGCGCCCGTGCAGAGGCGCCGAGGGCCTGGGCTCGGGCTCGGGCTCGGGTTCGGGCTCGGGCCGGCGCGCGGCGCCCACGGTCCCAGCGAGGCCCCGAGGCGGGCTAGGCTCACCCTGTGCCCTCTCCCTGGGGCGGGGCCGCCGCCAGACACTGTCCTGCCGGGGGGAGGAGCCTGGCCAAGCCTGACCCGCGCCCGATTCCCAGGCAGCGCGGGGCGTCTGTGGCCTGCGCAGCTCAGCGCGGACCTTCCCTTCCCTCCCGGCGCCCCCCCGAAGGCCCTTGGGCGGATGGCTCTCCGGCCCGTGCAGTGCGCGCCGGTGGGGGCCGGCTGGGGCCCGGAGCTCGGATTGTGTGCGCTCCCGGGGTGCCGTGGGGTGGGGGTGGGGGTGGGGGTGGGGGTGTGTGCGTGTGCGCGCGTGTGTGTGCGCGCGTGTGTGTGTCGGCGTCGGTGTCGGCGTCGGAGATGGGGGCCCGGTAGCGCCGCCCGGGGCCGCCGAGTAGCGCCCAAGCCAAGAGGCCAAAGACAGGCGTGTGAGCTCTGCCCGCAGCTCTCCGTCGGGGCCGGCTGGGCTGCGGTGGGGGTGAGGCCGGCAGGTGCGCTCGGGCCGAGCGGCCGCCGGCTGGCTGGCGGGCGGCGCGGTGAGGGAGCGCGCTGGCGTCCTGGAGTCCCGGCCCCGCAGCGGCTTCCGGCGCGGAGACGCGCGCCCTGGCGCCCGGGTCGGGGGCCCGTGGAGGCAGGGCTGCCTTGCGCTCAGGGCTCCCCGGAGCCACCACGGCGGGGTGGGCCCCACCCCGCCCCCCGGGCCAGGCCCAGCGAACGGGGCGGGGGTCCCGTCTCTGGCTGGCGCGCGGAGGGCTCGGCTGCCCGCGTGGCGGGCGTGTGGCCGTGGTGAGGCCTCCAGGTGGCCACGCCTCGTGGGCGCCCCGGGGCGGGGGCGGGGGGTGGAGACCACGGAATGAATGGGGGCCGGCGGAAAGGACAGGCCGTGGGGACCCCGCGCTCCCGGCGGGCGGGCGGGCGGGCGGGCGGGCGGAGGGGTAGGGCGGGGCTGGGAGAGCGAGGAGGCGAGCGAGGCGCGCCCCTCAGCGGGCACAGGTGGGAGCGTGGCCCGGCCCGCGCGGGGCTGTCGGCATTTCGGCCCGCGGCTCGCCTGCAGGGGGCGGCGGCGGGAAGGAAGAGGGCAAACGGAGCCCCCGGAGAGCCGGGCAGGAGAGACGTGCCCGCCGAGTTGCCGAGGCCCGCGGCCGCCGTGGGATGGGGAGGAGGGAGAGGCGCGGGAGGTGGCGGGGGAGGGAGGGCGCGGGGCGCCAAGCCTGCGGCCGGGAGGGCCGAGGCGCTGCAGCTGCGTGGGTCGGGTCCCGGGCCACGTGTGCCAGGGCGCCGCCAGCCCTCAGCGGCGTGTAAGGCGGGACAGACAGGGCGTCGTCCAGGCCCGGGTGCGGAGAGCCCGCGTTGGGCGGGCCAAAAGGTGGGCGTGTCAGGAGTGGGATTCGAACCCACGCCTCCAGGGGAGACTGCGACCTGAACGCAGCGCCTTAGACCGCTCGGCCATCCTGACGGCGGGCCTGGGCGCGCCGCCGCTCGCCTGGCTGGGACCCGGCGCCGACCCCGGAGCTGGCTGGCGGCCGTGTGGGTGCGCGACGGACGGACGGACGGGACTCGCGTCCGGGTCGACGAGGCCAACGGCCCGCCCACTGACTCTGCTGGCGCCGCCGCCCTCGTCGCGGTCCTCGCCGCCGCCCCCTCCCCCTCCCCTCCCCCTCCCCCTCGCCCTCGCCCTCGCCCTCGCCCTCGCCCTTCCCGGGGCGCGCACCCTGCTGCCGGCGTCCGGCCCCCCGCCGCCCCCGCCGCCCCCGCCGCCCGCCGCGGCCCATCCCCGGCGCGGGGCCTCCTGCTCGCCGTGTCGGGCGTCTTCTCCCGCCGCCATCCCCGTGCGGCTGGGCGGGGGCGGCGGCGGGTCCGGGTCCGGGGCCCGACGCTCCGAGTCGGGCCGGGGGACTGCTGTGCGCGCTGACGCGGCGGCCGGGGGGTCGGGCCGGGTGGGCCGTGGCCCGGGGCACGTGGCGGGCGCCTGGCAGGACGGGCGCGCGGGACGTCGAGGGCCCGGGTGGGCGTGGGCAGGCAGGCAGGCCGGCAGGCAGGCGGGCGGGCGGAGAGGGGTCGGGCGCCCGGGCGGCCGCCGCCGCCGTCCTCGTTAGTATAGTGGTGAGTATCCCCGCCTGTCACGCGGGAGACCGGGGTTCGATTCCCCGACGGGGAGGCGAGACACGCCCTCTTTTGGTCGCGGGCGCCGCCGCCGCGCTGCTGCCCAAACGTACGCCGGCCCCCAGGGCCCTCCTTCTCCTCCTTCTCCTCCCTCGTGCCTCCGCCCGGCCCCGTGCGGCCAGAGGCGCGGGGCGACCGCGGGGGCCCGTCCTGCCCGCCGTCGACCCGACCCCCCGCACCCCCTGCCCTTCCTCGTCGGCCCTGGCGCCCTGGCGCCCTGGCGCCCTGGCGCGTGCGGGCTCGGCCCAGCCCAGCCGGGACCTCCTGACGGGAGGCTGGCCGCCACGGGCTCCTCGCTCACGCGACGGACAGCTGCCCGGCTGCCGGGCTTCCCGTGGAGGTGGCCGTGGGGGCCGGGCCGACCGTGCGGGCGGGGCGGGGCGGGGCGGGGCGGGGCGGGGAGCGGAGCGGGTGGCGGGAGGGCAGCGCGCCCGGGGGCAAGGGGTGGGGCTCCCCGGCGGGCAGCCGAGGGCCCCGGAGCC
Organism: Vulpes lagopus; assembly: GCF_018345385.1. Classification (NCBI taxonomy): domain Eukaryota; kingdom Metazoa; phylum Chordata; class Mammalia; order Carnivora; family Canidae; genus Vulpes; species Vulpes lagopus. Next base: position 28,150,315 of record NC_054834.1, read on the forward strand.
GCAGGGCGGCGAGAGCGCCCCCCAGAGGCGGGCGGCGGCGGCGGCGGCGGCGGGCGGTCGTGCGTGCGGAGCAGCAAGGGCTGCGTGGGGCTGGCGCGGGTGGGGCGCAGAGCTGCGGACGGCCGGCACGTCGGGGCAGGGCTGCGGCAGGCGGCGGAGGCGGTGGCGAGAGGCCGAGGAGGCGCTGGTGCGGAGCCTGGGCCGGCGTCCGGGGGCGGCCCGGGCTGTGCAGCGTTGGTGGTATAGTGGTGAGCATAGCTGCCTTCCAAGCAGTTGACCCGGGTTCGATTCCCGGCCAACGCAGCTGGCCAACGTTTTGCGCGGCTCCCGGTGCTCAGGCCCGATGGGAGCCGGGAGCCGGGAGCCGGGAGCCGGGAGCCGGGAGCCGGGCGCGACGCTGAGTGCGTGTGTGAGTGTGTGTGTGTGTGTGTGTGTGTGTGTGTATGTGTGTGAGAGAGGAGGAGGAGGAGGAGGAGGCGCGCTGCGTTTTGACGGCGCGGCGGGCGGGCGGGCGGTCCGGCCAGGTGGCTCGGCGGGGCCGGCGGGCGGCTGCGCGTGGCCCGGCGGGGGCCCTGGAGGCCAAGCCGAGGCGAGTGGGCGGTAGGGAGGGAGGCGCCGGGTCCAGGGCGCACGGGCCAGGCGCGCAGCCTGACGCTCCCTGGTGGTCTAGTGGTTAGGATTCGGCGCTCTCACCGCCGCGGCCCGGGTTCGATTCCCGGTCAGGGAAGCCTTTCTTCTTCCTCTCGCAAGCCTGGCCTGGCCCATGCCTAGCGACCGACCTCCGCGGCGCGCCGCCGCCGCCGCGCACCCCTTTTAGCGCAAGCTCGCTGGTGCGTCTCCCTGGCCCCGACCGAGGCTGCGCGTGCGCACGAGGCCACCCGCCCCGTCGAGCCCAAGGCAAGGCTTGCCGAGCGGTGCCCTGGCGGGCTCCGTCGGGCCGGCCCAAGCCTTTTGGCCTCGCTGGCTGGCTGGCTGGCTGGGCGGCCGGCAGGTGGGCCGACTGGAGGTCTCGGCGTCTCGCGGGGCAGCCTCCCCCGGACGCTCGCCTGGCTCCCCGTCTCGCTCCGCCCCAGGCCCGACAGGCCGGGACGCCGTCCGACCCCAGCCGAGGCCACCCACAGGCCGGGCGCCTCGGGCCTCCGTGGGTGCTTGGACTCTCCCGCAGCACCACTGCCGCCGGGAGAAAGGTCGTGGCGGCTCGCAGCCCCCCGCCCCCGGCCCCCCGCTGGCTCCTTGGTGAGGTGCTACTTGGCGGCGGCCGCGCTGGGGGGATGTGGGGACGGCGGGCCGAGGCGGAGGGGGCCGGTTGTGGGGAGGGTGAGCCACCTGTCTCTCTCTGAGTCGGGGGTCGCTTGCTGGAGCCCCCGGTGCCTTCTCTCGGCCGGCCGTCGGCCCGGCAGCCGCCAGCGATGGAGCTGCACGTGGGTGGTGGTCTTGGGCGGGGATGAGAGCAGAGCGCCGGCCCCCGCCGGCCCCCGCCGGCCCCCGCCGCCCCCGCCCGGGCAGGCGGTGGTTGGAAAGCGGTTGTGGGCGTCTCCCGGTGGCCGGACCACCAGGCAGTGGAGGCCAGAGAGCAGGGAGATAGATGCGGGAGGCCAGTGGGGCTAACCCGCGGGCCGGGCAGGTGGGAGGCGGCGGAGGCACCCCGGGGACAGACGGGGTGCCCTTGGAGGCCCCGGGTCAGTCCAACTGCACGACCGCTACCCCGAATCCTGGGGCAGAGGGGCAGGCGTGTTCCCCGACACAGCTTCCTCCACCCCGGCCCCCGGCCCCCGGCCCCCGGCCCCGGCCCCCGGCCCCCGGCCCCCGGCCCGGCCCCGGCCGCGGCCCCAGCCCCACGTGGCCGGCGCCCCAGCCTGATGCCTCGGAAGGTGCTCCCATTAGTACTTTTGCTGGATTCAACGCTTGCTACTCTACTTCTGTTCCTTTCATTGTTTCGTATAGCTGTTCTAATCAAATGAGTAGATTTATTTAGAGAGTAATACAAGTTTGCATAAAGCTCTTTCGGGTCTATTTGGGATGTATAGTCTCAAGAATGAAGAATTCATAATAGCTGCAAAAGTTAACGGGATGCTCTCTCTCTCTTTTTTTTTTATCGTTTAGGGAGAGCAAAGCCCTGATCAAAATTGATTTCATAGTAGAGAATGAGATGTATATTTTTCGCGTTTTATGACCCTCATTGCCACTCTTCTTATTCTAGTGAGGGTAAAGCAGTACATTATGTACCTACATTAGTCTTAGTATTAACACTCCACCGTACATCTTTCATCATGTGTTGTTCTAGTAAAGAGCCTCTTAGTTTTTCATAGTTTTAATTCATCACATATTCTCTGTATTTTCTGACATGCCTGATGGTTCAGTGAAGCATGTAACAGTGATCTCCATGTTATGAGTCCAATTCCCACCTTGGGCATAGATTTTACTTAAAAAAATAAGTTACACTTTCCCGTGGGAGGTGCCTTCTGTACCTGGAGAAAAGAGACCTAAATATCTCCCAAGGTAAAGGTATATAGAGAATAATCTATTTGCAATATTTCAATGTAGTATTAGTGGTGATTGTGATAAAATGTTCCATTGCATCCAATTTTGGGGAATAAAGTTATAATTGAAAATTTTTAGAAAAAAATTGGATCTATGTTAAATGTGTTTTATTATTTGTCAAACAGTTTTACTGTAGCAGTTCCTATTACTCAGTGTTTGCACTTTGCAGGAAAAATTGTATGTTCATTACTTTATTATTTGTATTCTAGAAAACTAAGCAGTATTTCGAATATTCATTACTATGTGCCTGTTTATGACATACATAACACAATAAAGCTGTTTAAAAACGTGAGTAAATATGTATATATGTCACTTATTCTTTTGTGGTAGTCAGACCCTTTCTGTAGATAGCCATCTCTTGGTTTCAAAGCTGGCCACAATCCTTCCACATACTATATGGGGTTTTGTCCGTGTGAATAACAGCACGTAGCTAAAATGTAAGTATGTCACTTCCAAGATGAGGTTAGAAAATACTGTGGCTTCAATCTTGGGCTCTCTCTGTGTGTCTGTTTCTTTCTCATAACCTTCTTTGGAGGAAGCCAGTTAACATTTTCTGATGATGCACCTGCAGGCTATGGAGTAGCCCAGAGCAGGAGGAATAAAAGGCGTTGGAGCACCCAGCCAAGTGAATTGGGTCCTCCATTCCAGTTGAAGCTTCAGATGACTGCAGGCCGGTCAGCAGCTGAGGACTGGGAAGCAGATCCATGAAGCTAAGTTGCTTCTGGACTCCTGACTCCGGAAACTGTGATTGAATAAATGTTTCTTGTTTTAAGCTGCTAAGTTTTGGAGTAATATAACATGCACTCCATTTGTAATAATATATAAGTTATCCAAAGATAACTCATCAAAATTGTATGTTTAAAAAAGGGGTACAGAGGCGGGTTAGTTGGTTGAACGACTGCCTTCGGCTCAGGTTGTGATCCTGGATCAAACCCTGTGTGTCATGCTCCACGCTCAGCAGGGAGCCTGCTTTTCCCTCTCTGCCTGCAGTTGCCCCTGCTTGTGCTCTTTCTCTGTCAAATAAATAAATAAAATATTAAAAAAAAAAAAAAAAAAAGCAATCCGGGTGGCTCAGCGGTTTAGCACTGCCTTCGGCCCAGGGTGTGATCCTGGAGACTGAGGATCCCACATCAGGCTCCCTGCATGGAGCCTGCTCCTCCCTCTGCCTGTGTCTCTGCCTCTCTCTGTGTGTCCCTGATGAATAAATAAATAAAATATTTTAAAATAAAAAAATAATTTAAAAAAAGAGAAATAGGATGTGTGTTTTCTAAGTAATCACTTAGGATGAGGTCTTCCTGGAGTCTATACTGGAGCTGAGAGGGCTGCTAATACAACATAACTGGCATCCATATTAAAAAGGGAAAACTTAAAAAAAAATTTTTTTAATTAAAAAAAAAAGGGGGAAAATCAGTACACTCACATGGGAAGAACTCCGGGGAAAGTTTGGAGTTATGCTGCCACAAGCCAAGGAAGTATCACAAGCCAGGAAAGAGGCCTGGAACCGATCCTTCCCTAGAGCCTCCAGAGGGAGTATGGCCCTGCTGACACTTGTTTTGTTTTGTTTTCCTGCTGACACTTTGATCTCAGTTCTGGCCTCCGAAACTGTGAAACAATAAGCTTATGTTGGTTAAGCCACTCAGTTCACAGTACTTTGTTATGGCAGCTGTAGAAAAAGAATACATTGGGTTGAATAAAATAGATGATTGAATTTATTTAATCTGTCTTGAAGAAGGCCCTGACTCTTCCCTCTTCCAATACCCTGCAGAAGAGATGTATGCATTTCTGAAAAATCATGCGATCCCATTTTAAACAAAAACAAACATATGCCTTATTGTGTGGCCTGGTGGCTAAGCTTTGTAGACCCACAGGGGAAACCTTCCACGATTAATTCAGTGAGAATGGAATCAAGGTCCCCATGTCTGTGATTGAGCGAATACCTGTTCCTGCCCGCACAGCTCAGGAGTGTATTGTGGTGCCATGAGGAATTGCGATGAGAATTATAGTGGAGGGGACTGAAGCACAAAAATCTGGAAGCATAAATCATTTATTTTTTCCTATGATTTTTTTTTTTTTTGGTTGTTTTGTGTGTGTGTGTGTGTGTTGTTGTTATGGAGAAGAAAATTGCTTATCCAATCATCAAAAGGAATGAGGTGAGCCCTCCAGAAAATTGCAAGTAAATCACTATTAATTCCCAATCCTTCCACCCTTTCCTGAGCTCCCTCACTGCTTACATTCCCAGCTCTCTGGATCTTTGCCTCCTCTGACCAAAATATCAGTCGGAAAAGCTGATTCTTCCCATGGCATTACTGAGTGGCCACAACAAGAGAAGAATGTTGATTATAAGAAAACAAAACCCAGTCACACGAGAGGAATTACAGATGCACCATAAACCAAATGTACCCTAAACCATAAACCTTTGAGAGGAAACCTCAAAGATATTCAAAGACAGGGAAATAAGCATGACGTCAGCAGACTGAAAGTGACACAGGAAGTGTGTTCAGGAAGCCAGAATTGGAAGACAAAACCACACTTGTCTGCTTTCCTCCCTATGTGTCTCCAATTCCCAGCAGCTCTCTCATTTTCTCTTGCTCTCTCGCTCTCTCCCCTCTCCATCCTCCCTTCCTTCCCCCCTCCTTCTCTCAAATGGCTTGCTTTACTTACATGACCTAACATGTTCTGATTTGATGTGACCTTTCAATTAGTACCTGCCATCATCTACATGAAGTATTTGCACCTCAGTTCATTTCAAAGTCTGATGAGTCACCAGTCATTCCGTGAGCTTCATCCCCCTTGGGGGACTGTAGGTCCCAGCCTGACCTGGGGCAGGAGGAGGGTGAAAGAGTTAGGAGAGGGCTTTTCCCGCCTGAAAGACTTAAGGCAGCCTCTTCTAGCTGTGAGCAGGGTGCAGGAAGTGGGGCATGCATGTTAGGTATCTGCAGACATTTCCTATTATAAATAGATACCGACATTATCTCTTTTTTCCTTCTGTTGTGGCTATCATATCTGGATGTATCATGTAAAAATTATATACTTGCAATTTGGTAAATGCTAAAGGGATCATCCCCATTAGGGAGGAGATGATTTTTTGCTTTCACTTTTTTTATTTCTTACTTTTAAAAAAATGCACCTATTATATCTGTGAATTTAAATAGGTTTACATTACATTTCTCTTTTTTAATTAATTTTTTTTTCACAATACATTTCAATTGGACATTTATCCTGTTAGGTTTTCCAGAAAGCTGTTTCTTCTCCTAGCCTTTTATCTGGTGATGCATATCTACTCCATATTCTTAGTAAATACAGAAAGTTGGTCTGTGTTTAGCAAACAGCAACTGGCATTGCCTTTGAACATTCTCCCATTTACCTATAATCTGGCTTGCAAACTCTTGAGTTCTCTCCATGATTTATTAGGGAGAATTCTCTGACTTTGACTCTTGATACTGACTCCTGAACACATTTTTTAACCTGCCCTTCAAATCCAGGAATGTGGGCAGCCCCAGTGGCACAGCAGTTTAGCACTGCCTGTAGCCCTAGGCCTGATCCTGGAGAACCTGGGTCGAGTCCCATGTCGGGCTCTCTGCATGGAGCCTGCTTCTCCCTCTGCCTGTGTCTCTGCCTCTCTCTCTCTCTCTCTCTCTCTGTCTGTCTCTATGAATAAATAAATAAATAATCTTAAAAAAAAAAAAAAAGAAAAACAAATCCAGGAACATGTAGCCATCGATGTTTTGGTTGTCAACTTTGACTCTCTTTCATACTTAGTTTCACACCAAACAATCCTTGAACATTCCAGACACAGAGCAGTTTCCATCCCTGCCTTGCTGTTCCATCTTCTCAGAATGTTCTTTCCCTAGATAGCCCCTAGCTCAATTCCCTTCTTCTTCCAAATCTTTACTCAAAGGTCACCTTTTCACCCTATTTAAAATTGCAATCCATTCCCCACTTTTTCTTCAGAGTACTTATCATCTCCTATAATTTAATAGATTCATTTCTTATTTTGTATCTCTCCAATATAATGGAAACTCCGTGAATGCAGGGATTTTGTCTGTTTTATTCATGAATGTATCTCCAGTGTCTAGAACAGTCCCACACATAGGAAGCACCTAATATGTATTTGCTGAATGAATGAAAATCTGTGGTTTGGGGGCTCTGAGGCTTTTTCCCAGGCAATGCTCACAGCTATACCTGAGGACATCCCTCTGAGGCTTTTATTTTTGCACTTTACCATTCTACTAAGTCAGAAAAATGTATCATCATGGGAAAAATAATGATGCCCAATTTACAATGAATGAAAAAAGGCAGTCTTCTCCATTGACAAACGATCATGCTGATATATTTCAGCTTTCCTACCTCAGAGAATTCCAGGTCTTCATGAACTTCTTTCAGGAATAGAGGTGGTGTAGTTCAAGATATCATCTTTTTGTATCCCGACCTTGTTCACAGGTTGTCTTTTTTTTTTTTTTTTTTAAGATTTTATAAGAGGGAGAGGGACATGCAGACTCCGTGCCCAGCATGGAGCCCAACGCTGATGGGATCCCACGACCCTGAGATCATGACCTGAGCCAGAATCAAGAGTTGGGTGCTTAACCGGCTGAGCCACCCAGACGCCCCCAGAGGTTATCTTAATCCTCAAACTACTGTAGATCTTGCGGAGAGTTTAGAGAGCTTAAAGTGTTCTTCCGTGCCACAGAAATGCCACTCCTGACATTGGAATGCTGAATAGAGTTTCTGTAAGTTCTGATAAATGTGTTCGGGGAGGTGGCCAGGAAATTTAATAGGACCTTGTTTAAAAATCAAGTGTGGGGATAGATAGAGTTCTGTGTAATTTAATCTGATGGTTAAATTGATGAGGGAGCAGAAGGCGAGCTGAGGACAAAGCAGAAGCTGATTCCCCGCACCCCCGGATGGGATATGTGTGCCATTCCTCAGGCACTCCTGGCTGCCCTAAAACTAAGGAAAGGAAAACAAAATCCAAAGATTAACTAACAAAGATCACAGTTCAACAAGACAGGAGTCTCCCTCAGTAACGTCTTAGTGATTTACAAGAAAAAAGCATTCTTATCAACAGTGTAACTTCCAAAGACTCAGTTTTCTGGAGCCCAAACGTCACCCGCCCATCCATAGTCACATGAGAAACAAAGGTAGAAGGGAATGTAAATTAAAAAAAACTTCCTTATAACATGCAGCCCATTGACAAGGACTTGTGATAGGCATAGTATCACATTCCTCCAGGAACCTCCCAACTGTCTTACAGTTAATGCTTTCCGAGAGGGAAAAACAACCTTAACTTGACCATTGCAAGGCCTCCAGTGTCTTGTAGGCCCTCTTTAGCAGACAAAAATTCACAATTTTCAAAAATTGTGAAAAATTCTTGTGAAAATCTCCTTTTGGGACACCTGGATGGCTCAGCGGCTGAGCGTCTGCCTTCGGCTCGGGGTGTGATCCTGGAGCCCCAGGATCAAGCATCAGGATCAAGTCCTGCATCCGGCTCCCTGCGTCAAGCCTGCTTCTCCCTCGGCCTATGTCTCTGCCTCTCTCTGTGTGTTTCTCACAAATAAATGAATAAAAACATAAAAAGAAAAAAAATCTCCCTTTTTCCTTACCCCCAACCCTCAAGTGTCTAATCAGTCACTCCTCACCCTTGTAAAGCAGCCCTTCCTGCCCACTGGGCCTTCTCTGTGCTCTAATAAAAATAAGTGCCCCAAATTGGTGCACCATGTTGCACCAAGGACGGCTCAAGGGCTCTTTCCTGGCCCTCAGCTCTGCACCCCACCAACACAGCCACATTAAAAAAAAACTACATAGTCCTGAGAAGAAATTGCAGGACACACACAGCACAGCACAGCTAACAAGTGACACAAGTGGGAAAATTTATTGCGGGGTGGGGGGGGGGGGGCGGGAAGGGAGAGAAGGAGCTCCAGGATGCCCTGGAGGGTGGGGGTGAGGGTGGGTTTCTATCTTTTATTGACAATTGTTAACTAAGGGGGCAAAATAATGAATTCATTCCTTGGAGCAGAGGCCAGGTTTTCAAGCCTTTTCTTCCTAATTCGCTCAGGGGTTTCTGTCTGGGCGTCCTCCATCTTAGGCCCCTTCCTGTGGAGGGGTGGCCAGGCCTCGGAGTCCTCCTGCCACCTCTCCCCCCTCCCGTTAGAACCTGACTGACTGCCTCTGCTACAGCACCAACTGGCTTTGCTTCCCACAGCCATTTGGCCTGATTACAACTTTGTAGTTTCTTTCCCTTCACGGGAGGGAACCCATCTTGTTTGTTAGCTGTTGTGGTCTAATTATTATTATTTTTATAAATAAGAAAGGATATTCTTAAAAAGATTTTATTTGAGAAAGGAAGAGAGCACAAGCAAGGGGAGGGGCAGAGAGAGAAACAGACTCCCCACTGAGCAGAGAGCACCCCACCCTCCGCCAGGACCCCAAGATCACTACCAGAGCCAAAGACAGAGCTTAACCAATTGGGCCACCCAAGCACCCTGTTGCTAATTATCGGGTCCCTTGTTCTTACTGCGTTAGTCAGTGAATTCCACCCAGTCCTGAGCTCAGAGGAAGTGGTGGATGAATCTGCTGATATGGTCTGGATTCCCCAGTTCAATGTTTGCCAAAAGCGCTTCCCTAGTCACAGAACTCCTTGAGAGGCCTCGCGGAATGAAAGGTCGTGTGGTCAAAATAATGCAGAATGTTCTGCGTACACCGTTCCTCTTTGTATATTCATAACGCCCATTAAAGGCTCCAGGAAGCCCTACTGCAAAGAAAACTTTTAAACTAAGTTTTATACGGCATTAGCCATATTAACTTGTTTCTGGAATGTTCTTCCTTACAGATATCCACATCTCACTTCATCATGGTCTTGACTCAAATGTCACCTTACCATGAGGTCTCCTTGATCATTCACTATAATCCCCTCCCTCACCATCCCCCTCTCCCATTTTATTTTCCCTCATTGTACTCATTTACCAAGTGAGGAAACATATGTTTGCTTGCTTAATTGTTTATTGCCTGACTACCCCACCTCCTATCAGCCGGGCCTTTGTCTTGTTCGCTGCCATATATTCAGAGTGTAGATCAGTGTCTGGCACATGATAAAGCATTCAATAAATATTTCTGGAATGGGTAAATTCTTTAGCATTTGAAATCAGAAGAATTTCAAACCTAGAAAATCCATAGACATGATGTAGTCTAATCTCCTCATTTTAAAATTGAGGAAGCAAAAAAAAAAAAAAAAGAAAAATTGAGGAAGCTGTGGCCCAGAGGGTCAAAATAACTTGTTTTAAGGATATATAGGTAGTTGGTGTTGTAAACCTTTTATATACAGCTTGGGATACTATACATTTTGCTTTACAACTTGATTTTTGCACTTATTGTTGGGCCATGAGCATCCCTCCACTTTATAATGTCCATTTAAGTGATTACTTTAAAATATGTCCTACTTCTGAAGATACTCAAGCTAAGCTACTAAACATAAGTGGATATATTTAAGTGTATATATGAAGTTAGCACTGTAAGATGAGCTTCTTTATATCGGAACCTTTCTGAACTGGAAAGTAGAGAGGGATGCCTGGGTGGCTCAGCGGTTGAGCATCTGCCCTTCGCTCGGGTCATGACCCCAGGGTCCTGGGATTGAGTCCCACATCATGCTCCCCTCAGAGGGTCTGCTCCCTCTGCCTGTGTCTCTGCTTCTCTGTGTCTCTCATGAATAGATAAAATCTTAAAAAAAAAAGGGGGGGGGGGGAGAAATGAATGACTTTGAAAGGATGCCTATGTGGTCAATGTCCAGGTATGAAGGTGCTTGCTTTAGGGCTATCCCTGGAATTATTGGGGGCGGATGGGTGGGGGTTTGAGCTACTGAGGACTGGGAGAGAATGTTGGAGGAACTTGTACAGATAGTCCCCAAACAGGCCAGGGCACAGATCTCAGGCCAGGTCACCTTTCTTTCTGAGGTGAGGACCGTTCTCTTGAAGGCCCTTGGCTAAAATGTCCCAAATGTGATACCCAGGCGTGGCTGGTCTAGACTCTAAGAGTGAATGAATTTAAAGCTGACAGCTCCTCTTTCTTCTGTGGCTATAAAATAGGTTCCTTCTTTTTGAAGATGACTTGATTTTCCACTGTGGAAGCCATTCATTGCACACTTCTTCAAACATTCTCTTTTCTCCTGGACCAGTCAAATCACCTGGACCCATCCCAGTATGGCTGATTTCTCCAGCAGCAAACGTTGCCAGCTCCTTCTCACCCCTACACAGGGAGAGCTCACCAAGAGAAACCCAGTCCAGAAGCCAAGACTGACCTCTGCATCCTGACTCCGCCTCCCTCTTCAAAGGCCTCCTGAGCTCTCCAGGAGGGTTCTCAGCTCTCTGAGGAGAAAACAGCCGCTTATGGAACAGGGTTTTTAATTTCTCTTTTTAGAAATAGATTTCCTTTGAACTAGGCAAATATCAATGTATTACACAAAAGTCAACTTTAAGTTCCTCTGATAAACTACTGAGGTTTAGCGTTGCAATGTGGCCTCACACCCTTAGGGCCTCGTCAGTGTTGCAGGGGGTGTCTGCTTGCCACTGCCACCTGGGAGACTCAGGCTCCATCCCCAACCTGCAAATGACAAGGGCATTTTGTTTTCTTTCCTCCCCTCCCACACTCACATCCCGGAAAATCTCTCCCGTTTGGCCTACTGTGCTTTGCTGGAAGAAGCCGGCCTCTGGGGCAGTGCCCCGCGGCGACCCCAGGGGCAGGGACGGGTCTCAAGAGCGGGCGCTTCCACCGGCGCTCAAGGGCATCCTCCTAACAGGGCCCCGCTCCTCCGAAGAAGGTGACTTGGTAAAGGAGGGGAACCAAAACAAAGGAATACTGGCTTAGCTAGCTGGTTTCCTTTGGGTCACAAAACCAAGAATGAAAAAAGACCTAATTAATTAAAAGAAAAAAAAAAAAAAAAAAAAAGAAAGGCAGCGTTGCATTGGCCGGGAATCGAACCCGGGCCTCCCGCGTGGCAGGCGAGAATTCTACCACTGAACCACCAATGCTCGCGCTGCAGCCGCCCTGGCGCCGTCCCTTGACTCCAGCGCGGCCCTCGCTCCCTCCCGCCCGGACTCGGGTCTTTGCCGAGTCACCACCGTCCCGAGATCCCGAGAGCGGTGCCTTTCTGTGTCAAGACAGCAAAAGGTTACGCCTCCAGAAAGAACAGCGCCGCCAAACGCTATTGGAAGTCCCGGCCCTTCCTGGGGGCGCGGGTCCTGCCGCGAGGTCCGGTCCACGGGGCGTCCACGCCGCGGGGGCCCCGCCCGCCTGCTTCCCGGCGCCGCGGCTGCGCATCTTCCACGAGCCCCGGGCGGCCGCCCTCGCCCCCGGGCTCACCCGCCCGGACGCAGGGCGCTCCACGCGGAGGGGGGAGGGAGGAGGGGGAGGGGGGAGGAGGAGGGGAGGAGGGAGGGGGCTGGGAGGAGGGGAGAGGAGGGAGGGAGGAGAAGGGAAGGGGGAGGGAGGAGGGGAGAGGAGGGAGGGAGGGAGGAGAAGGGAAGGGGGAGGGAGGAGGAGGGAGGGAGGAGGGAGGGGAGAGGACGGAGGGGGAGAGGAGGGTGGAGGAGGGAGGAGGGGGAGGGGAGGGGACAGAGGAGGGAGGGAGGGGAGGGGAGAGGACGGAGGGGGAGAGTAGGAGGGGGAGGGAGGGGGAGGGGGATGGGAGGGAGAGGGAAGGGGATGGGAGGAGAGGGGAGAGGAGGGAGAGGAGGGAGGAGGAAGGGAGGGAGGATGGGGAGGGGAGAGGGAGGGAGGAGAGGAGGAGGAGGAGGGAGGAGGGGAGCGGGGGAGGAGGAGGGGGGAGGGGGAGCACCTTCGATGTCAGGGTCCTCACTCCGGGGTCCGCAGGAGGAAGTTGGGAGGACAGTTTGGGAGGCCATGAGGCCAGAGGGACATGGTGGTTGCCAAGAACACTCTAGAGGCCGGTGTCTTCCCTGTGAAGGGCCCCTTGCGCGGAGAGCTCGGAGGCAAGATTTCCAAAGAGGACAGGGTCAGGAAGTCCTCGGGAGCATAGCCGGGGTGGCGGAGGAGGAGTGTGAGTATCAGAAGAGGGAGCTGGAGTAAGTCCGTGCGCTCACCTCTCTGGGGCCCTGCGGAGGCCCCTGGGGTTCGGGCTTGGAGCTGAAGCTGGCCTGGGAGCCCCAGGGCTGGGCCCGGCTCTGAGGAGGTGGATTGATCAGCCCCTCCTGACAGGTGCTCTGTGACTGCAGGGGCTGGACTGTCTTCCTGATCCAGCCCTGAGCTCCAGGACCCGGAGGGGAGGAGAATCCTCCTCCCAGGCAGGGAGCTTTCTTCTCAGGGTGTTGTGTAGCTGAGGCCTGTGTCATTTCACATTGTAATAAGCTCTTCTCCCATTTCATACAGGCAGAAGCAATTATTATTTTTTTTTTTAATTTATTTATGATAGTCACACAGAGAGAGAGAGAGAGAGGTAGAGACACAGGCAGAGGGAGAAGCAGGCTCCACGCAGGGAGCCCGACATGGGATTCGATCCTGGGTCTCCAGGATCGCGCCCTGGGCCAAAGGCAGGCGCCAAACCGCTGCGCCACCCAGGGATCCCGCAATTATTATTATTATTATTATTATTATTATTATTATTATTATTGTTATTGTTGTTATATATTTTATTTGAGAGCGTACACAAGTGGGGGGAGCGGCAGAGAGAGGGAGAAGCAGACTCCCGGCTGAGTGGGGAGCCCCAGGCCAGAGGGCCATGATCAGGGGAACCGAGAGGTGACCTAAGCTGAAGGCAGTCGCTCAACAGACAGAGCCACCCAGGTGCCCCCCAGGAAGTAATTATTATTAACATTTGTGTATTAACTTCAACATCACTTTTACATACTTTTTGTTGTTGTTACTTGCATGTATGGATTTTGTCAACATATGTGGATTTTCCGATATATGAATTTAAATAAACTTTTAAAACTCCGCCTTAGTTTTCATTCCAACCAATTAAATACATAAAAAGGCCAGGCTTCAGAAGCGGAAAATGTTGGGGTCACTGTTAAAGGAGGAATATGAAGAAAACTCACAAACGTGTATGTGTGTGTGTGTGTGTGTAATTTCCACAGAGGAAAACAGGGGAAGGAGAGTTTAAGACAGTAATAAAGTCTGAGGGCTGATAGGAGAGGGCTGTGAGTTATCAGCTGGAAGAGTTAAGGAGATGGAGCAGGAAACAGAGAGAATGGAGAAAAATTTCAAGTCCTGGCAAGGTTCCCATGTATGACCCTAAGATAAAACATCCTGCATTGGGATTCTAGTTTAGTTTGCCTGCATGTCCTAATACACTGACGAATAGTTTATGTGCTAATTAGTTGCCTCTAATCAAGTAACTTTTATCTAGTGTTCTTTTAGACAACAAATCCCAGTTCTGGACTCTGGAGATGTAGTTTCTTCTGACTCTGAAGAGAATATATCTAGTGGTGTTGATCTTCTGTGTATGAGAGAAATAGCATGGGTCCATCTGCTTTCTGCTGATGGGCCCTACAGTGATGATGATGATGATGATGATGATGGGTCTTCTTCTTCTGATGATGATGATGATGATGATGATAATGACAGTCACGTATCATGACAAAATTGGAACCAGACTGCTTAGGTTTTCACTTCTGTTCTTTTCTATATGGTGCAAGTTAAACTCTCTGAGGCTCTCGCTCTGCTTCTACATGGGAGGTGGGGGTGGGTGATGAATAGGACTGGTCTCAGGATTGCTAAGAGGGCTCAATTACGTAAGAAGTGATGAAGAATGTTAGGCATCTAGTATATGAGTAACAAAAATTAGCTATTACTAATTATTTCAGTTGAGTGTCAACTACATAGCAGGTACTTGACATATACAATCTAGTTTAATCCCCACAACAGCAACATCACAGGGTCAGAGCTCTTTTGGAAGATGAGGATCCTGAGGTTCAGAGACGTTGAACACTTTATGCAGGTCACATAGCTATTAGGTGCGAGTGTGTGTGGGGGAGGGGGGAGTGGGTTGGAATTCAGAATCCTGTCCTGCCAGATTCTAAAGCCTGTGCGTTGTCACCTCACAAACAGGCCATAACTCTATTTATTATCAGAACTCCCCACGGATGTTGTGAAATTGTATATGTTGTTCCTTTAGAACACAGTTGGTTGCTGAGCCCTGAGAGAAAGATGCATATTTTATGGTATTATTTTACATTATTCACTAAGTGAATATGTGCTTTTTATAAGCAAATGACTCAAGCTGGGAAGTATCCTCAGGTTCCATTTTACTGCCAGTTAAGTAAATGACAATATGTGAGTGAGGATAAACTTGCATGAGTTCTTTCCCAGTTATCCGGGTCCACACTATCTCTCCTATGAGCAACGGCAGATGCATTTTTATCTCAGAAATGCAGTTGGGTTTGGCTAGAGCAAGGCCACATTAACAGAAGCTGAGAGTTGTCTCCAGAAGGGGGGACGAGAGGGGTTTGCAGAAACAACCCACCCTTCCCGTACCTGTCATTTCACATATTTAACTGCTCTCTTTTCTGTGTCTGGTCTGCGTCCTTGGCATCCTGGTTTCACATCGAAGGAACCTGCCCCCCAAAAGAGGACACGGCATACACATTCAGTATTACACTTTCCCTTTGCTGAATTTCCTTCCAACTTCCGACACAGACCACCTAACCTGTTAGTACCTCCCAAGAGGAATGATGGTACTCCTGTTGCCAGGTGAACCAGGGTGGTGGAAGGGTGGGGATCGGTGTGTGTGTGTGTTTGTGGGAGACCCAGGCCCTGGGGCCTCCACCCAGCCAGACCTCAGGGACTCGCAGAATGTTCTTGCTCTTGCCACAAGAATGAATTCAAAGGCAGACACACAGCATAGTGGACAAGTGACATACGTGGGAAAGTTTATTAGATGAAGAGGACACTCTCAGATAAGAGAGTGGCCAAGTGAGGGAGGGGGGGTGAGAGGAGGAGTGTGCAAGCATGGGAGTTGGGTTTCTATCTTTTATTGACAGCTGTTAACCATGGGGCAGAATATTTGTTACTTGGGACAGGAAGCAGGGTTCCTGCTTTTTCTTCCTAATTTGGTCAGGGGTTTCCTGTCGTGGCATCTTCCTTCTGGGGCCCGTCTGGTTTGATCCAGCTTCTTGTGGAGGGCTGCCTGGACAGGCCCCTGACCTTCCGATGCCGGCCCTGACTTCCTCCTTGTTGGATCCCAGGTCTCCTGTTTGAACCTACCTGCCTCCTCATAGCACTCACAGGGGTTAAAGAGTTTGTTAACATTTCAACATTTATCTTATTCTCTCTTTAAAAATACGTATAAGGCACAAGAAGGAAAGTTCCCTTGTGCTTAATTGTGAAAACATTTCAGATCCTCTCGTGTGTGGTATCTATTTTTCCATAGAAGGATTAAACACCCCACCTCATCTACTTTTAAATGACTGTTGTTAACAGTTTCGTTGCTTGGGGGACCGTTTCTTGACTAATAGGCATCTTTATGTTGTATATAGTTCTTCAAGAACAAAATCTCAGCTGAGTTCATCTAAAGACCTAATTGGCTTGAGTATGTGATTCAAGATTGGGCAATATCCCATCTACTGAGTAAAGGGGAGTTCCAAGGCCTAGGTCAAAATGTGAGGTTTCTTTAGGAATAACTGTGGGGCAAGGAAGTTATTAGCAAAAGAAAAGAAAGGATTGTTCCAGACAAGGTCACTTTCCCTCAGGGATAAGAGCAGGGGCCTTTACCTGTCTTCTGGGGATGGAGAGGGGCGTGTAGGGGATTCCCTCAGTGGTACTGACTAGAACAGCCCTGACTCACTGGGTAAGACTACTTTTTCTGGGGGAAAGTGAAGCTGCAATTAGGTTAGGTATTAAGCCTCAGTTTGGTGACTTGGCCCACCATAAGTGACTCCCTCTTGGCCCTGTGATTTTCTTTTTAACACAGTTTGATTAGTGTAATAATAACTATGTCACCCAGTTCCTCCTCAAAATATTACAACAAATTAGATCGAAATACATGCCCATTATTTAAAAATCAAATCTTGCTACAAGCCTTCCAATGGAAAAGCAGCATTTTCTTGCTTCACTCTCAATTCCTCACAGGCAGCCATTTTCAAGGTTTTGTTTTGTTTTTAAATTTCAAAAAGAGAGAAAGAGAGTGAGCGTGAGAGAGCACAAGGATGAGCAGGGGCAGAAGGAGAAGCAGACTCCCTGCTGAACAGAGAGCCCGATGCCCTGGGATCATGACCTGAGCCAAAGGCAGACATTTAATGGACAGAGCCACCCAGGCGCCCTTCAAGTTTTTTTTTTTAAGTGCCTTTTTATCGTGCAATAATTTTTGATTGATGGAGGAGTTGTGAAGATACTTAGAAAATGACAGTCTATCCTTCACCCAGCTTCCATCCCCTAATGTTAAGATTTGACATAACCGTGGTATCTTGCCAAACCTAAGAAGCTGACATTGGTACAATACAGTTGACTGAACTATAGACTTTATTCAGATGTCATGTTTTTCCACTTTTTTTTTTTTTTTTTTTTTTTTTTTGCTGTTTCAGAAACTGATCCAGGATCCCACGCTACACTGTTACCATGTGTAACCCACGATCTGTGACTGGTCCCCAACCTTCCCTTGTGTTTCCTGATCTGGACCTTTTGGCAGATTGTTCCTCAGTTTGGGCTTATCTGATGGTTTTTCATGATTAGACAGGTTTTTGAGAAGAATGCCACAGGGTGAAGTGCCATCTTGATGAAGTCAGTCAGAGGTATCTGAGAGCAATGGGACAAGTCACTGTTGATGCTCACCTTGATCACATGGTTAATGTTCAACTTTATTTTTGTACATGTCTCTCCTAGGAATGCATGGCAGTTGTCTTTCATTTAGACACAGTTGTTATTTGTTTTTAAAGATTTTAGTTATTTACTTGAGAGTGAGTACGAGAGAGAACACCAACAGGGGGAGTGGAAGAGGCGGACAGACGTAGAAGCAGAACAGGGAGCCCAATGCAGGACTCAATCCCAGGACCCTGAGGTCATGACCTGAGCTAAAGGCAGACACTTAACAGACTGAGCCACCCAGGTGCCCCTAGACACAGTTTTTCATTTAACTTTTGATCTTGTGTTCTAAGCACAGTGTCTGACATAAGTAAGAGCTCAGCTGATCCTGAGTAAAAGGTACCTTGGTGAGAAGCAAGGGAAGGGATATTCCAAGTTCAAGATCAAACTTTGCAGCAAAAGTACCTAAATTAGACAGACTGGAGATTCTCAAGCTTTCATATCCATATGCATCACCTGGAGATCTTACAAACTTCGGATTTGGTGGGTCTGAGGTGCGGCCTGCGGTCTGCGTTTCTAATAAGCAAGCTCCTAGGCTCTCACTTAAGCCTCCCAAAAGGTCTATGTAGGTTATACTGCAGGCAGACTTCCCAAGATCACAGTCTAGTAAATAACAGAGAATGCAGTTTGTCTGGCAAACTTTTGCTAATGAACCTGAAGATGCTTCCATCCTCACACTTGTGAACCTCAACACATTCGGTCTCTTCATCTTGACAATTCTCTTGTCTTCCCAAAAGGACAACAGGATTTTTTCATAACCAGTTCCTCCTACATCTGAAAGAAAGCATCCTATTTGTGATCTTCAGAAAAAAGAAGCTCTTAAGACAACAAACTCCACAAGTTGACCTTTCCTCCTACTTTTCCTGATTTGTTCTGTTGATATCTTGTCCTGGGTTTTGGTGACCCAGCAAACCTGCTGAATTAGCGTTGGTTGTGGTGTCAGTGTGATGCCTGGATGCTGGCAAAGGAGCTCCGGGCTGCTATCAGGAAAGTTAGGTACCTGGCCTGGCAGCATTCCAAAATTCCAAGAAAGCCAGATCAAACCAGATGAGCCCAAGACAAAGAAGGCCTAACACTGACCAAGTAAGGGAGAAAAGGCCAAAACTCTGTTCCCAAAGAAATCTCCTCAACTAATAAATACTCTACCCCCTGGTTCACAACTGTCAATAAAAGATACAGACCCAAACCCTGGGCCCAGCTCTCTCTTGGGCACTCAGGCTCCCACATCTCCAGAGTGCATTCTCTTTCTTTTTAAAAAAACCATTCACTTTTCACCACTCAACCACTGATTGGTCCCTCCTTGAATTTTTCTCTTCTGGTCACTCCTTGGATAGTTTTCTTGCCACCAGACTGAGAAACTCCAATCACATCCCAGGAACCGGCTGGGTGAAGGCCTCAGGGCCCAGGGGTCTGCCCAGTCCACCCTGCAACAGTAGGAGTCGGTGGCACAAGTCGGTGGGAAATGTGAGTGTGGTGCCCGAGATTGCGAATCCGAGAAACCACCGAGGAGCCGACACCGATGCAAACACACGAGGGTTTATTTACAAGCTTGAGCTTGGGTCCAAGTATACCCGACACAGTGGAGCAGGGACTTGGACCCCAAGACTAAGAGGCGTAGCAGCTTTATAGGGACCAGTGGCCAATAGGATATGCAGAAAGTTGCACAGTCCTGTCGGTCCACACGCAGGTGGCCGATTGAATTACATTTTACCCTAAAGTATCCATTTGAACTGGTCTATCACTGAGCCGATTTCAGATTAGGGTGTGCCCAGCGGTTTGACTAGGGTGGGACAGCGCCCTAAGCAATAAGCAGGTCATGTGGGGGTCATATAGGAGGTGGTGGGTGCAACACAAAACGGAGTTGGTCCTGCTCTGCTTGTCCAGGGGTAGGGGATTTTTGTCAAATTTCCTGGGTCCCACAGTGAGGCCTACCAAAGTTTGACACTACTGTCCGCGTTAGAAGATTCTGGACAATTTAACAAATAAAGGGATCTGAGTTAAGAGCTTTTCCTTGTTTACTGAGAGGAGACTTTGAATTCAGCCTGCCCTAGTGTGCCTGGCTGGCACACAGAAAGGACTCCAAATACTTTCATAGGTGTAGATCTTTGTCTCAACTGCTCCCTGATTTTGTAGACCGGTCTCCTGCCTACAGTACAGAAAAAAATAGATTCAGTCCCGTATTCACAGTGAAGCATAACATTCATATGCAGAGACGCAGGACAAAAAAAAAGTGTCCTTTAATCAGTACTCCTTTCTCCATGAGTTCAACTGTATTTGTTGGGAAAAGAGAAAAAAAAAAGAAAAGAGGATTTTGTCAGAAGTGGGATTCGAACCCACGCCTCCAGGGGAGACTGCGACCTGAACGCAGCGCCTTAGACCGCTCGGCCATCCTGACACGGGAGCTCTGGCTTTTCTTATTTCATTTTCAGATCACCCTACAGGGCTGTATCGTGACGTCACGTCACCTCGATGCAGCGTTTATTGCTTGAAATAAAACTAGAACCGTCCCTGGGGTCCTTGGCAAAGCACCGGAAAACAAAACCGTCTCTGACTCCTCCTTCCTACTAAACCGTAAAGATCCATTTCCTCTCGCGCCCTTTCCGGCGGGTCTTCAGCCCCAAATCGCCGGCGCCGAATCTCACACTCGGCGGATCCGGAGCTGGGAGCGCGGACCCGAGCAGGCGGCGGGGAAAACCCCGGGCGGAACCGGGCCTCCGCGGACCCTGTGCCCCGCGCCGCCCCCACGGCCTCCGGTCTCGTCCGTAGCTGGCCGACCCGCGAGGAGTCGGGCCGGGATCCATCCTCGCTAAGGGAAGGCTCCGTGTGCTGCAGGATCATGAAAAAAAAATAATAAATAAAAATAAATAAATAAAAATCCACGACCTCCATCTTCCTTATATACGCAATTCCGAGGTCCCGGAAGCATCGGCGTTGGTGGTATAGTGGTGAGCATAGCTGCCTTCCAAGCAGTTGACCCGGGTTCGATTCCCGGCCAACGCAAGCTTTTTTTTTTTTTTTTTTTCCTTTTCTAGGAAGAGTGGGCGTTTTTTTTGTTCTTTTCTTTTCTTTTCTTTTCTTTTCTTTTCTTTTCTTTTCTTTTCTTTTCTTTTTTTTTAAAGGTCTGAACCCAAACTAGGAACTGCAGGCGCCGCTGTTTTCTTCCCGGGTTCCTCTGTCGCTGCAGTCTCCGTCCCCTCCCAGCCGGGCTCGGGCGGTGTCCCACTCTGAAGGCTTCGTTCTCTGCGGCTCCGGTCCAGGGACCGCCGCCGCTCTGGGCTCCGGGTCCCCCGCGGGTCCCGGCGGCTTGATGGTGACTCCTTAAGCAATGATTTGTGAGCTTGCTCCGCGGTTTTCCTCGTTAGTATAGTGGTGAGTATCCCCGCCTGTCACGCGGGAGACCGGGGTTCGATTCCCCGACGGGGAGATGGCGCAGGCTCTTTTTCCTTCCTCCTCGCTGTTCCTGCAGGAGCAAAGGGGATTCCTAAGTAATTTTAGGTTCGCTCCAGGAGTATGGTTGTCCCATGCGGAGTTCTTGGATGATGGGCAGGAGTACGGGTGGGTGCGGTTACTTAGACCCTGGGCCTTAGTCCTGCAAGTTTCCACCTGCTGTACCGCGGATGGGGCTTGCCGCGAGGTGTAACTTCTCGCCGCTCCCCCTGGAAGAGAACCGCAGGGTGCAGCTCTACCCGGGCCCCGTATTCCTCATTTTCCCTCCCCTTCCTGCCCTCTCCCACACCCGCGGCCTACCAGGCGCTTCTTCCTTTCTCCCCCGTCTATTGCTCTCCAGCTGTGCCCCGCCCACGTGCTCTCTCTGCTGCCTTCCCACGACGGAGGCGTGCAAACAGCAATGAGCACTACTCTGACCACCGGAATACCTGTTCTTGCGTCACTAAGAAGTTGTCTGCTTTTGCACAAGCCCCTGTGGGCTTCGGTTTCCTCATGGGTAACGTGGAGGAGCCAAGCTACCGTTTCTGAGACCCTCGGGGGCTCCAAAGCCCTTTGCATGAGTGCCTTGCACTCGCACCTGGCCTGGCGCACCTGGCGCACCTGGCGCGCGCTCTATGCTCATGTTTTAAAAAGATACTACTTTTCCTGAATATAAGAGTAAGATATAGTCCTTGTAGGAAGTATGGGCGATAAGCAAACCACAAAGAAAGAAGAGGCATCCGCATTTCCGTCACCCAGGAAATCAACATTTTGCTGTATGTTTATCTCTTTGGCTTTTTTTAAAATGCAAAATTGGACTCCCAGGGTGCATATTTTTTAACCTACTTGTTTACTGAAAAATGTGACTATTTCTAATTCATTAAATGTGTTAGTCTAAAACGTCCCTTATTCTGGACTTTATATGGCTAGATTTTATATTCATATTTTATTTCTTTGGCTTTTGTAACAGTTTTAATACATGCGTATGTGTTATAAATGTGTTATAAATAAATATATATTATTTGGATTTTCATGCTTTTAAAGTTTATGTAACTGGTATCAGACAATACATATTCTTTTGCAACTAGCTTTTCCTTTTTTTTTTTTTACTAAATATAATTTTTATGGGATTTCTTTATGTTGAGACAGATAGCCATGAATGGTATTCAGAAGATTTTAAACAGTTGCAGGATTTTATATTTTAACATTTTAAACAGTTGCAGGATTATATATTTCCACTATTCCCCATTAGTCCTTAACTATAAATATATAGATAGATAGATGTGTGTTTATGTATCTCATAAAACTGATTTCCAGGTAATGTAAGTTGTAGTGCAAATACTATGTCAATCTTTCAAATCATCTCCAAAATATTTGACTTTTAATAATTGTTGGTTCTGTTTGATACGGCTGTCACTAGCTAAATGATGCCTCCTCCTGAGGCCTGGTTTAACATAGGGGAACTGCATTAACTTTCTGCAATTTCTTTCCAATAAGTTGATAGTCATTAGGTGGCTCGTCTGAGTAAGCTGAGAATTTTTTCCTAAAATTAGGAAAAGCTAGGCATTAATGATACTGAATCATTTGCTACCTTCTGTTGAACTAACAACTCTAATACTTTTTCCTAGCCTTTAAAATGATTTCTACTCAGGTGCTGATCTCGGGGTCATGGGATCGAGCCCTCCATGGGGTGCTGAGCTCATCAGGGAGTCTGCTTGGGATTCTTTCTTTCCCTCTCCTTCTGCACCACCACTTACAATTTAAATACACACACACACACACACACACATAAATATATACATAAAATTAAAAAAAATACTGAGGGTTTTATACATTGGTTTTCTCTATTACACAATAATAATATTCATTCATTCATTTATTGGAATGATATGTGTAATAGGTTGACCACAGCCATCCAGGCTGGCTGAGCCAACATAATATGGTTGTGAGGTGGGAGTTCTGCTGTGCTGCTTGTGTTTGCAGCCTGGCTCTCTGCCTCTGTTTCCCCATATGTAAAAGGAGATAATGATGATAATTATAATTCTCAAATGAGACAGTAAATGTTTAGAATGGTGGCATGAATGAATGAATAAGCATTAATTATCCTTTGTATTACCAAAACAATTATATGGAGGATGTTTGGGGTTTAAAAAAAGACAACCATGTCCCATGAATTGAAGGTAAAATACAATAGGATGGGGAAGGAGGGCGCCTGCCCCCCAGTCTCCCAACAGCCCCACATTTCCCCTATGCTCCAGTCTGCCTGACAGCCTCCATCCTACCACAGGACGGCAGCAGGGCCAGCAGAGGCCACAACACTTGGTGATGCTCCCACTGTGACCCGTGGCTGCCTACCTGCTCTCTGTTATCTCCTGACTCTTGGCACCAAGGTTGGGTGAAGGCTTCCGTTCCCACATGTGGCCACCAGCAAGGGATGCTGCAGAGTAAAACTGAGTGGTAGTGGGCAGCCACAGTCTTGGGGAGCCAAACTGACACTGGGCTCTTGTTAACTGGACCAGGGTTCAGGTGGCAGGGCTCGATAACCAGGATCTGCAGCAGGTTGGCCTACCTCGGACCTGCAGGTTGGGAGGCATTGAGTGGCCTCCCGGCAGTGCCCCCGTAGAGTTCCCTAGAGTCAGCCAGCAGTGCTGTGGGGACTGGCTCTCTGGGGTGTCTAGGGAGAGCCAAAGCAGACCCCAGAAGATGATTCTTTCTGAGGGGCAGTTAACTGGTATGGGCCTGACCAATCACAATGCTACCACCTGTGCATTTCCTTCATTGTAACAGGATTAATTGCATTCCGAACGTTTTCTGTTTTTTTATTTTCTAACAGATTTAACAGAAAAATACTGTTTAATACATATGCTAAACACGGAAGGTTGGTATAGTGTTCCTTTTCCCTGTGCACATGTAAAACCCTGAACAACAATCTGGGTATGTTATATTTTTATTACTATTCAATCCAAGTATTTTTCAATTTCCATTCTCTTTGATCCATGAAGCATTTAAGAAGCATGGGTTTTAAAATTTCCACACGTAGGAGGGTTTTAAAAGATATTTTTTGTAATTGATTCCTGAGTTAAATTGCATCATGTTCAAAGAATGTGTTCTATATGGTGCCAATTCCATAATATACGTTAGGACTTGTTTTATGGGCTCATATAAAGTCAATTCTTGTGAATGTTCCATATGCATTTGAGAAGAATGTACAACCCAAATTATTGGTTGCAGAGTTCTAAATATTTATTAAACCAGTCTTATTGTGTTCACATGCTTAATTTTTTCTCTAATGAATGATATATTGAACACTGTAAGTAAAATGTTGAATTCTCTTACCATAGAATTTGAGGATTCATTCACTGTAAATGCATTTGTTAATTTTCCCTTGTAAGTCTAATAATTCTTGCTTTGATATCTTAATACTATTTTATTAGAAACTATGTTTTTAGAATTATATATTCATCACGAGTTTAATCTTTTATTATTATCTGGTGACCATCTCCATCCTTCATGATGCATTATTATTTAAATTTTGTTTTGTCTGATATTAATGCCAACTTTCTTTTTGTTAGACTATTCCTGCATATCTTTTTTCATTCAATTTTTGTTTTTTTAATGTTTTCATGTCATTTTTCTAAAACAGGATAAATGTATTTTTTAAAAATGCACTTTAACTGACAAATTTTCTCCATTTCTATATAATGTGACTACTGATATATTTGGATTTATTTCACCATCCCATTTTTAAAATATTCTATTTATTTATTCATTTGAGATACAGAGAGAGACAGGCAGAGATACAGGCAGAGGGAAAAGGAGCCTGATGTGGGCCTTGATCTCAGACCCCGGGAATCACACCCAGAGCCAAAGGCAGATGCTCAACCGCTGAGCCACCTAGGCATCCCTCACCACCCCATTTTGTACTTTCTTTTTCATGCCTGTTTTTTTTCCCCTTCTTTTGGATTGCTGTCATGTGTACATGCAAAGTGAAGCACAGGAAATGTATGCATATTAAGTATAAACTGGAAACTAATTTTTAATTCCTGCTGCCAATCCAGTAAAAGAGGTGAAGAAGAGAATCGAGGTTCCCAAACTTGGACTTTGCAGATGAATAAAATTTCCCTTACAATGTCAGTGACCAATATAGAGTTGCCAACTTTTTATTTTGCCAAGTCAGGAAATTTATAGAACAACCACAGCCCCAACTATCGCCTATCCTCACCATAATTTTATAAAGTAAAGAACATTTAAAAACAAACTTTTAAAGTGTAAAAAAAAAAAGTAGTCTCCATGTAGAGATCATCGGGCAAGCTTATGAGATACACACACATACATAATCTGTGCACACACACCTCTATCTACCGTGTGTCCTCTCATTTCACCCAACATCACTGGAAACTTTGACCTGCCCCTAACCTGGAACCCACGGAATGGAGCGCGGTGGTGTAGAAGGAAGAGGAGGTTCTGGGTGGAGGCTGAGGAGGGTGCCACGCCTGGCCACACACTGTGGGTGCCTCGCGCGGAGGGCCCTGGTGCAGGGGATGGGTGTGCCTGGGGCGGGGGCGGAGGCGGGGGGGGGGCTTGGGGGCCGCGGGGAGCCCAGAGGAGCTTCCCCCCAGGTAGGAGAGGAGGCCGGCCGGGCCCTGAGCCCCTGACCGGGATCCCTGGGCTGCCAGCCCTGGATGCCAGGTCTCCGCGCCCACATGGATCCGGATACTGCAGTGTCAACGTCTCTAAGTCTCGGGCGTTTATAGACTCTGCGTCCTGTCCGCGGGCCTAATACACTTTCCCAACAGCTGGGCTTGGAGATTAGTCTTGGTCCGTGAGGTTCCATTGCTTCAGCTGACACCTGATCGTCTAGATCAGCAAAAAAAAAAAAAAAAAAAAAAAAGTTTGCTCTACTTCCCGGAGCAAAACCAAGTGAACTCGCGAGCCGCCCGGGAGCCTCCGTGTTGGCTCCCCCGGAGACCCCCGCTGCTCGGGCCGCTCTGCTCAGTCTGGGTAGACGCTGAGGCCCGGCCGGTCCGAGCAGGTGCCCCCCGGGGAGGAGGGGGGGCTGAGAGGTCCCAGAGTAGTGGATCCCAGCAGGTGCCCCCCGGGGGAGGAGGGAGGGCTGAGAGGTCCCAGAGTAGGGGATCCCAGCAGGTGCCCCCCGGGGGAGGAGGGAGGGCTGAGAGGTGCCAGGGGGGGGTCCCAGCAGGTGCCAGCCCGGGGACGGTGGGGAGTGCGCGCAGGTGCCAGCGCTCGGCGGCAGGGAGGCCCTCCTCTCCCGGGGACCGCCCTGCCGGGCCCCCCTCCAGCCCCAGCCCGGATTTAGGGGCGCCGGGAAAGCAGCACGGACGTTTTCTGCGGTGAACTGACTTGGCAGAGGCGTCAAGCCTCGCCTGTCTCTGTGGCGCAATCGGTTAGCGCGTTCGGCTGTTAACCGAAAGGTTGGTGGTTCGAGCCCACCCAGGGACGGGGCGCGAGCGTTTTTGAGCGCGTGGCTCCTGCGCGGAAGCCGCTGAGGCCCTGGGTTCTCACCCAGCCCGGCCTGGGTGTCCGGGCAGGGGGTGCTCTGCACGAGCCCGGCTGCCAGGACCTGCCTGCCTCCTCGAGAGCCGGCCCGCCGGCGCGTGCAACTTTTTTAAAAGTTTGCGGTCGGGAGGAAGCAAGAACTGATAAGCCGGGGAGTTCGTTTTGTGCTTTGCATTTCTTCACTCCTCGGGCAGGCGTGTCCGGAACCTGGGCCCCAGCGGTGACCGGGGGCGGGGCTGGGCCGGCTGCCTTCGCAGTGTCCCCGCAGCAGCAGCACCTTCCCCTCCAGCCGCACCCCTGCTCCTTCCCCGCTCCTTCCCCCTTGGGCTCACCCAGCTTTCCAGGCCCCCCTCCCTTCCTGGTGCGAGTCTCTGGCTGCCCGAGAGCTTCCTAAAAGGCCAACTCTGCTCCCAGGCCCCGGTGGCCGCGGGCTGCGCTCCCCTAGCTTGGGGGCAGGCCTTTGCTGCTCGGGCCTGGGCGCTCCTCTCCCTCCCGGCTCCTTACTCGGGGACCAGCTGACCTACTTCCTGGACCCCTGCTCTGGCCTTGAACCTTTGCCCACAGGCCTTCAGCGTCTGTCCCCTCTGCCTGGCAAACCAACCCCTACTCATCCTTCGCCCCCACGGAACCGAGTCTCTCCTCTGCAGCCTGTTCTTCGCTCTCTCCTCTGGGCCTTTCTCCCTCCAGTGAAAGCTCCTCCAGGGGATGACCCCTTGTTGTTCATCTCTCCACCTTCAGCACCTAACCCAAGCTCTTCCTACCCTACGTACTACACAGGTGTGGGTTGAAAGTCTGGGCTTTCCTGATGCACTTGCCTCATGTCTGAATCTCATATAATAATTCAGACATCAAGCTTGAACCCTGTTGGCCTGTAGCCCCTATCCAACCCCATGAGGTTGACCCTATACCTCTGTCCAGGCCCCCATCTCCTTTCTCCCGGCACCTTCTCCTGCCCATCACCTGATTGGACCTACCTCTAGCTGCCACCCACCCTCCCATCCCACACCACCTATAAAAGTCCCCTTCACCCAGGTGCCCCAGCAAGACTGGTGAATCTGCAACTGCTTGATTCCCGTGAGCTGTGCAGACAGGATTTCGGAACCCAAACTCATCCCTGGTAGAATTTTGGACAAGAGGAAAAATGGGTCTTATCATTCAGGCCTCATTGCCCCGCTTTTTCCATCTTCAGAGAGCAGCATGCAAGACCTTGTTCAAGGCTTTATTGGAATCAAGAAGTGTTCTGTTTAAAGCTTCTAATACAGAAAGAGACAGCTAAGCTTTCTTCCACAAGCAACTCTCATGACCCCACCCTCACTCCACTGCCAAGGGATTTTAAGTCTCCATAGTTTAACTCAGCAGGATTGAGTGCATTTAGTATCGCTTATCCAACCTTGTTTGGTGAATGATGTGAGCAAAGCTTTGCCTGAATTAGATACTAAAGCAGAAAGCTGGTCAGATGGTCTCCGCACCTGCTCTCTTTCTAATTTTTACTATGCTAGCCACCTAATGTCCTCACCTCCTGCCCATGGCCTCCCAAGTAGTTATCGTTGACTCTTTGGTGTCATTATTTTTCAGTTCAGACCCAGAGATATCTCTGTTCACGAGCTTAATCTGGGAAAGCAATGCTGCTCTTCATCCTATGGACACAGGGTTTGTTCTGCACTCTTTCCCAAGACGCTCCAACCTCCAACCCCCTTCCAGGAGCATTTTCTACTCATGACATCAAGACAATTCATCATTATATACTCACACACAGTCCAGGTTCTAAAAGGGGCTCCCTGCAAAAATCAACTCAAATTACCCCTGTGATTGTTCTGTTACCTACACCACCACTCATGTTCTGGGAAGACAGCCCAGGCAGGGCTGCCTGCTCTTGGTCCAGCTGCCTTGCTCTTTCTCAGCCACCCCCTTGACTGGTTCTGCTGTCTCCCTAGACCCTCCACAGCCCCCACAATCTGTCTGGAAGTGGTTTTAGCGTGCCTCAAAGGCAACCAGCCCTGCAGCAACAGATGGAGACTATTACCCAGCTGGCCCTCGGCTATAATTCTCTTATCCACTTATCCCATTCTTTAAGAACAAGTTCAGATGTTGGGTCACCACCCAGTTGCTTCTCTGTGATAGAATGGCTGAGCGGACAAAGTATCCAGGTAGCTCCGAGATTTCAATTCTGAGTGATGTGGCTACTCACTGGGGGGTTCATTTGGCACTTGAAGATCACGGACTCTTTCTTTCCAGCAGAGACCAAGAGAAAATGGAGTTGAGTGGAGAACCCTCAACCTAGACACTGAGGTATAGTTTTCCTGTGGCTCCCAGAGCTGCCTGTTGGAGGTGATGGGGTTGTGGATCCAGAGAGAGGTCCAGGGGGTTGCTTTCAGGACACACCCTTTGTCCTAAGAGCCCTGGCTCCATACGACTTTGCTGTTCTTCAGGCTCCCCATTGAGCTTCGAAGGTCTCTCTGCACAGCAAAATACAGCCCAGTGTCCACTGCAAATAGAAGTGCCATCACTAGGGAGAAAGGGATTTGAGGCCAGTGTGAAAGGAGTAGTGAGGTTGATGGAAGCGAAGAACCTAATGGAAGAAGCAGAGGAATGAGCACAATGACAGTGGTTACGGCAAAAACGTGGTGTCTGCCCAATTTTTCCATTTTATCTAGTGGTTAAATATACAGGCTTTGAATCTTTGGTGTGATCTGAGAGACAAATTAATGCTCCCCATTCCCTTCCCCTTAGTTACTTCATCCAAGGTAGACCCCAAAGTACCTGTCTCATAATGTTGTGAGGGGTAGCTGGATCATCCAACCCAGTTCATGGAAAGAAGCACTTGGCTTCTTTGAAAGGTGCCCAATAAATGTCAACTAGTCTTTGTTACCAAGGGGGAACTTGAAAGTCAGAGAGGCTATGTGGTTTACCCACTGTCACATGATCAATGAGCAGCAGAGCCAGGACCAGGTTTCTAGGCCCTCCCTGTGTGGAAGTGAGAGGCTCCCACCAGGTTGGAGGGCAGGGGAGGATGGCCAGCACTGGAGGGACACATAACATTGTGGCCATGGTCTGACTGGGGAAAGGCAGGACAAGCGTATTTTTATGGGGCAGGACATGTGGCTTCTGTTTGTGCTGTCACATGGCAGAGTAAATGACAACCCTAGAACCCCTTGTAAAGAAGCCCATGGAATAGTCAAGAATCTCTCCATTCATCTTCACGTTGTGAATGCAGACCCCATACACACAGGGTTCTGGAAGCTCTAGGGCTGCACAGCTCTCACCTTGAATGATGATGTTCACAGCCTCTGAAGACTCATTTTTCTTCCCGATAATCCCCCTGCAGAAGTAGGAGCCATTGTGTTCACTTGTTGCTGCTGGAATGTGGTACTCAGAATTATTGTAAAAAAACTTCTTGCCTCTTCCGTTCTGAAAATACTGAACGTTCCGTACAGGCGTGTTCTTCCAGCTATGGCACTTCAGTTGAATGAGCTCCCCCTCCTGGAACACCAACCGAGGGACCTGGAGCAAGAGCCAGCCTGAAAGACACAGAGACCACAGGCCCAGGAGGCTTCAGAGCAAAGATCTTGTGACGAGGACACTCACCACCCAGATCCTGGGGCGTCATGGAGAGCCAGACTGGGCGCCATCCCTGTAGAGAACCCAAATCATACCAAGACTTTTTGTCTGATGGGGAAGAGAGCCACACCAATCAAACTGTAACGTTAGAGCAGAGGGACTAAGTGAAGAGGTAGGTGGGAAGCCACCTGCAGGGTCCTTAGGACTGCACTTGGATTTGCTATAACAGGTGAGTTCTAGGTCAAAGACTAAAACTTGTATTTGAAAATGATGATTTGTGGGGCACCTGGGTGGCTCAGGTGGTTGAGGGTCTGACTCGTGGATCCGGCTCAGGTCAGGCCCTCAGGGTCGTGGGATAGAGCCCCACATCCTGCTCCATGCTCAGCACAGAGTCTGTTGGAGATTCTCTCTCTCCTTCTCCCTCTTCCCCCCCACACACAATCAATTAATTAAATCTTTACAAAAAAAGAAAATGATGATTTGCTCTGTTAAAGGAAAGGCAGAAAGGTACCTGGGTGGCTCAGGTCGTGATCCCGGGGTCCTGGGATCGAGGCCTGCATCGGGATCTCTGCACAGAGTCTGCTTCTCCCTCTGCCTCTCTCTCTCTCTCTCTCTCTGTCTCTCATGAATAAATAAATAAAATCTTAAAAAAAAAAAAAAACCAAAAAGAATACATATATAGTCTGGTGGCCTTCGGGGGAACACTCTTGCTCCAGTCTGTCCTGTCATGGACTTATCGAATGTCCATAAGCACATCCATTCAACACAGGTGTGGTTGAGCACCACTGTGTACCAGGTGTTGGGCCGCCTGGGGCTACCCGATGACAAAGACCCATGACGCGTAACCTCAAAGACTGTAGACTCGACACAGAAAAACACAAACTCAGAATAATTCCAACACAGTGTGCTACAACAGACTAAGAACAAAGGCCTAGAGGGCCAAAGAGAATGGAATAAAGAGGTTCTGTCCCCCCAAAAGTAAAGAGGACTCCTCAGAGGAGGAGATAAGCGAAATGAGTTTTGAAAGCCGATCAAGAGTTTCTCCTGGTGAGTTGATGCCTGCAGTCACGGTCGTGGGCCCGTAGTATGGTCCTCCTTTACTTCTAAAGTCGGTTTCTAGATCGAACTTCAAGACCAGCTAATAAGTCTCAGACTTGATTTTTCTATTGCTTCTTGTTGGTAATTCCCCCTTTCATTTGGTCTAAGGTAGCCATGTCTCACCCAGCAAGAGAACAGATGTTCCTCCCTGTATAACTCCGTGGCATGAAGCCCGTGGCAGCTATGGGGCGGTCAGAGGCTAAGGAGCCACAGGTGGGGGGCCCAGTTCCCTGAAACATTTTGCAAATCCACCTCCGTTAGGCCCTCCTTCCCCTCCAGGCTCGTTCTACCCATGCACATCGTGCAACTGAGACAGCCATGGAAGTAGCTGTGAGGTGCTCCTGCAGGGACCGGGCTAGGGGGTGTGATTCTAGGATTACCTGTAGAACAGATCCTTGCCTCTGAAATCCTACCCTCACCTGCTTCTGATGCTTAGATTCTGCAAACAACACTAGAGACTTTCATTCCATGATCACCGGTAGGCTGGATGGACGTGTCTCTAACTCTACTAGGAGATTTATGCCAAAGCATAAGTTTGCATGTGGCAGATGGGGAGAGGGCGGTGGATATGACCCTAGGCGGTTAGGAATAGTTTGGAGGGTCGCTTAGGGCATTGTGCATCTGAGAGTCAGGAGGAGATTGAGGTCATAAAAACAGATTCATTAATTTATTCAGTAAATATTATTGAGCACTAATGTCAAGCCCTGACCTTCAGGTGACTCCATGCTACTGGGGACATTCTTTTTTTTTTTTTTTAATTTTATCTATTCATGAGAGACCCAGAGAGAGAGGCAGAGACACAGGCAGAGGGAGAAGCAGGCTCCCTGTGGGGAGCCCGATGCAGGACTCGATCCCAGGACCCTGGGGTCATGACCTGAGCCGAAGGCAGACGCCTAACCACTGAGCCACACAGGTGCCCCTCTTGGGTGCATTCTTTGTGGATGGTGACTGCAGAGACTGTGCCCTGCAGAGTCCCGTATCTATTACGCACCAGGTTTTACATTTTGCCTCAGGCCTCCCTCTGATATAATTCAGGGGGGCCACAGGTCATCTCATCTCAATTTTAGCCCCCAAGACTTGGCTCTTCCCAAGTCTTTTGGGGCCTCCCCTTTTACCCTTTTGCTGATTCCCTTCTTCCCCTTCACCCACTCACCAGTGTGGACTTCTAGCTGCACCGGGTCACTGAGTTTGGAGAGGTCTGTCTGGCACCTGTACTCTCCACTGTTTTTAATGCTGGCATTTTTGATGAAGTAGGTGGATATCTGATTTGAGATGGGTCTCCCATTGTGCAGCCACGTGTAGTTGTCTCTAAGGAGATGGTCCCCCTGGCATTTCAGAGTCACACTGTCCATTGTGAGTACCCTATTCCATTTGGATTCCAGAACCACCACAGCCTTTGGGAGGTCTGCTGAGGAGCCAAGAGAAGGTGGATTAGGGCAGAGAGGTGAGTAGGCCCTACACTGGCCTTTCCAGGGAGGCTCAGAGCCAGAGCGAGCCCATTGCAAACCCATAGTTGGTGACTCGGCCTTGGTCTGTGACTCAGACTTAGAGCACCTTGGCTTCAAGGCACTTAGCCCCATTTCTGGCCTTTCATTATCTTGAGGAAAATTAGCCTGAGAAACCTAAGGCCAAGCCCAACCGTGATGGGGAAGTGCCTCTGACAACCCCACACGGGCAATTTCCTATGCAGCGCGCATTTCCCAGCACCCAGCTGTTAAACACCATATGCCTCCCTCCATCCAACCAAGGCCACAAAGCCAACTCACCAGCTTGTGTGCCAGCAGAAACTGCAAGACAAAAGAGGGAAACAAATACTGAGCAGAAGAGGAGATCAGGGCGGTTCTCGGCTCTCGTGTGGCATGGGCGTAATTCCCGGCCCACCCCTGCTCAGGGAGTCCTAGTGCCAAGAATCAAGGTCTCCAAGGCGACCTGCGCTCTAGTCTGCAGGGTATGCACCTCCTGCCCTCTTCCCAACACCACTTCCTCCTTAGTCTCCACTCCCAAAACAAGGGTGCGGGCTGAATTGCCCTGAATCAAGCCATAGACACAACCTCAACCCAAGTGCCCCAAAAGGGCGAAAATGAAAAGTCTTAGAGGGGAACCCTGGAATGTCAGAATGGAAGAGATAGAATGGATGGGCTCACCCATCCGGTCCATAGCCTTCAACTTACAGACAGGGAAACTGAACCCAGCAGGGTGAGGTAACAGAGACCTCGCAGTCCCCCTCGGCCTCCTGGTTATGCCCAAATCGGGCTGGCATTCTCATCTCTAGCCTCCAAATGGCTTGTCCCGGGAGCTAAATTGAGTGCTCTCCACACAGTAAGGAGTCCTATTCCTTGGTTGGGGGCCCTCCCTGGTCTGAAAAGTGGGCTCCACCAGACCCAGGGCATCTGGAGCTTCTGTCTCAGCCAAAGTGACTCTGACTTACCTAGAAGTAGCAGGGCCGTTGAGGGCAGCAGCTGCCACATGCTGTCACATTAGGGTCAGCAAGTCACTGCAGATATGCCGAGCTCTGAAGGGATGCAGCTAATTTGAAGAGAGGAAGTAAAGAGTCTTTTCCCCCACCCCCTAGCCCATTATTCTTTAGGTTCCTTTTCCCGGAAAGTCATCTGATTTCTGAATCTGAATTCTGACAAGTGAGCCCCAGGATGGGGCAGGAAGGGGAGGAAAAAAGCCGGAAAGAGAAGCTGAGGCGGATGAGCACCCTTGGGTCCACAGAAGACTACAGGCGAGCATCTAGTGACACAGATAAATCTGATCAGTCTCAAATTAAGTTTTCCTACTTGGCGAGTTTGGATCCACTCAGTGCCAAGAACAAGAAGATATCACAACCCTGGGGATGAGACCCAAGGAGAAGGGCATTCCCTGACGGGGTCTCTTGTTTTCCTCCAGAACTCCCCTGCCTGGCCCAGACCCGGCTCCATCCACCTGGACCTACCTGCCTGCATTCATTTAAATCTTCAGACCCGGAGGAAGGGTCCCTCCCTGCAGTGTTGTCTCCACCAGCTTATTTTTCAAGAATTCAAAATGCATGTATGTTGAGGTCTATGACGCACTTCTTAGCATGAATTTGACCATGAGATTCACACCTTCTGTTAAGAGAAGCCCAGGTGAGGGGCAGGGGTGAGAAATGGGGCCCTGGGAGGGAGGAAGTCACTAATTGGTTGAAGGGAAGGCAGAGAAGGCTGCGCGGAGGGAAGGACAGCGGGCAGGAGAGGACAGGAGCTCTTTAGCTTCAACCCACCATCACCAGGGCTGAGCAGTGACAGTAGCCAGGTGAGCTCAGCTCCTCGGGGACCCACTGGCCTGGGCTGGTCTGTGAGCCTGTAGCCCTGGCTCCGGGGTGCCTTATCGGAAAAGGTGGAAGTGCAGTGGCCAAGAAGTCATAAGATTGCTACCCTGTTCCCTCCCTAGCCGCATCTCCCCAACACACGGCAGGGATGTGTATCCTCCCCTTCCCCACTTAGCAGCATCTCCCCTACAGGCCCTTGGATTAGAAGTCTTAGAAGTCCATCAGGAAAAAAAAAAAAAAAAGAAGTCTGTTAGGATGGTTAGAATCACGAGGGACAGGAACCAGGCAGCCATTCTAGGGCTCCCTCTCAAGGGATCCATTTACACCTTGCAAAATCCAGACCTGGATCTGAAAATGTAAAGCCCCAGGCTATGGCACTTTAGGGGCTTCTCTGGGAAAGACACCTCGGCACAGGGTGCCCTCAGGGCTGTGGCAGGCTCAGGGCTGCCCTCCCTGCTCTGCGCTTCTCCTGCCACTTCTGTCTGTGGTCTTCCTGTGGAGGGAGGAGATGCAGGGCATGGACTTCGTAGGAAGGAGGGAGGACCGCAGCCTGAGGAGCCTTCCACAGGTGTGCATGAAGTGCTTACTGAGCCAGCCTCAGTGTGAGCACGGGTTTGGAAGGGCTAATTGTATGGGGAAGGGAAAAGGCACAGTTGGTTGTTTTTTTTTTTTTTTTTTTTTTAGGATGTTATTTATTTATTCATGAGAGACACAGAGAGAGGCAGAGACACAGGCAGAGGGAGAAGCAAGCTTCTCGGGGAGCCCAATGCAGGACTCGATCTCGGGACCCTGGGATCATGCCCTGAGTCTAAGGCAGATGCTCAACCACTGAGCCACCCAAGCACCGCAAAGGCACAGTTTTTGAGGGTCAGTGGTGTTGGGATATCTCATGCCGAGTGTTTGTCTCCATGCCTACCTTTTCTTTTGTCCTTTCATTGTTCTCTTTCCCCTCTCCCCTCTTGCTTGTCTCCCCATACTTTCCCTTGGACATTGAAATAGCAGCCACAGTGCAAGGTTCTGACATCACCAGGCCTGTCAGCTCTCATCCCTAGGAAAGTGGGAGACCGTCAGATAAGCACCTGAAGTGCCTGCTGTCGGACCGGGACCGGGACCGTGAGAGTATTTGCAAAATTCTGCGGATGCACCAGGAGAGCGTCTGTGGCATCTGTGGGAGGGGTCCACGTGAAAGCGAGAATACTTGGATCACAAAAGATAATTGTCTATTCAGCAGGAAGTTTTCGAGATAAAGAGGCCTTTCGGGCAGAGAATCATGAGCCAAGATGCAGTGAAATAGGCTGGCATGTTTGTAGAGCTGGGGGTAGCTCCACGAAGGAGAAGCACCAGCTCAAGGGTTAAGGGCCCTGGGTTTGGGCTAAGTCTGGGTTGGAATCTCAACTGCACCTCTTACTTACCCCTTCTAGGCCTCAGTCTTCTCATCTGTAAAATGGGGCTAAAATATGAGCACTAACCTCCAAGGTGTTGTCGTGAAGCTTAAATGAGGTAATGCATTTAAAGTTATTGGTTCCATATCTGGAAACATACCTACTGGTTTCTATTAGAAGTGCAAGATGGGAGGTGAAGGCCTTCCCTGGTGATCCAAATGAAGTTGTGACACTCTCAACCCCATGATCCTTTAAGAGCTCGTGTTCCTGCTTAGTCATATTCATATTTGTGAACAGTAAGGTCTTTGAGGGCAGGGAAGCTGTTCCTCTGGTTCACACTGTATCCCCAGCATTTAGCCCAGTGACTAAAACAGACTCAGCACTCAATGTTCATGGAGTGATCACAGGGGACTTTGTACGTCATGGTGAACAGTCTGTACCTTCTTAGATTGCTTTCAGAATAATTTCTATAAAATGTAAAACCGACCTCAATGTTTTAAGCTGGGGAATGACATGATCAGTTTTACATTTTATAAAAATTACCCTGATAGCAGTCCAATAAATAAACTGAAGAGGAAAGTGATTGGACATGGAGGGAAAAGTTGGGAAGTTATTATCACAGTCTGGCCGAGAGAAGATTCTCTGTTAAAGAAGTGGAAATGCAATGGAAGCATCTAAGAGAGATGTGACAAAGTTAAAACGCACATGCTTTGGATGAGTGATTGGCTGCGGGGGGTAAGAGAGAAGGAGGGGTCTGGGCGATGCTCAACTCTTTGGTCTGGGTGATGAGGAGGATGGTGGTACATTTCATGGACATAAGAAATAGAGGAAGAGGATCAGGCTTTGGGGAGGGGGGTGATAATGGTCTCAGCTTTTGACATTATCAAGCTCGAGGTAGTTATGATTTTAGGTGGAGATTCTAAGTAGGTGGTTGGGCATATAGACCTGAAACTCAGAAGGCAGGTCCAGACAAAGACAAGATTTAGGAGGTATCAATAGGGTGCTCTACACTGTTGATAAAAGCTTAAGTCCTTTTCCTATGAAAAAAATGCAAGTAAATATACACAAAAATTTCTCTATGATTTAAGAAATTCCTTGAAGTTCATCTAGAGAGCCTAGGTTAAGATGTAGTGTGGGTAACAGCTCTCTATCAGAGTGTTGAGTGAGAAGAAAGGGGAGCTCCGGTGAGGGGAGGGAATAGAGGAGATGGGAGGAGAGGCAGGAGAAGCGGGGGAGTAATGACAGAAGGGTGGCACGAGGCAACTTTCCCATAGTGCGAGTGTGCGTGTGTGCAGAAAGGAAGAACAGCTGACACAGGAGATCACATAGGAGGGGCTAGAGAAGAGAGAATAGGGAAGCCCAGGCAGCAGAGCCCTTCAAGGAGGCAGAAGTCAACAGTATTAAGTGCTGTAGAAAGTTCAAGAAGTCCTTTCAGTGTGACCTTCTGGGAACTATTCATAACTTTTGCCTGAACAATTTCAGGGGCTGGGGTTGGAGGACAAAAACTTGATAACTGTTGGTTGAAGATTGAATAGAAGGAAAAAGGTGTTCTCATGAATGACTACTCCAAAAAATCTCCGTTATGGAGGCTTCATGAACCTATGTCTGGGCGGTCCAGGACCCATACCTCCTCCCCTTCTTCTTCTTTTTAAAAATTTTTTAAGGGATCCCTGGGTGGTGCAGTGGTTTGGCGCCTGCCTTTGGCCCAGGGCGCGATCCTGGAGACCCGGGATCGAATCCCACATCAGGCTCCCAGTGCATGGAGCCTGCTTCTCCCTCTACCTATGTCTCTGCCTCTCACTCTTTCTCTCTCTGTGACTATCATAAATAAATTTAAAAAATTAAAAAAAAAATTTTAAAATACTTTATTTATTTGAGAGAGAGAGAGAGAGAGAGCGCACACAGGAGCAGGGGGAAGGGCTCCATTGAGCAGGGAGCCAGATCCCAGGACTCCTGGGGCAGAAGGGAGATGCTTAACCAACTGAGCCACCCAGGCGCCCCCTCCCCTCCCCTTCTTATCAGCATCTCACTCTCCCTTGAGGAAACCCCCACTGTGAGTAGTCTTAATGGAAAGTGGTGACTGGTTCCTAAATAGAAAGTGGTGATGAGCCAAGGGGGCCAGAACCCCCTTTGCTCTGCCTCGGCCCAGTGTTATGTCCTAAACTGTGTCTCTTACAAATTTATATGTTGAAGTTCTAACCGCCAGGACTTCAGAATGTGACTGTATTTAGAGGTGTATTGGAGGTGTATTTTCAAAGGTAATAACTTTTGAAAGGTTATTAAGTTAAAACGAAGTCATTAGGATGTGCGAATCCAATATGGCTGGTGTCCCTATAAAAAGAGAAGATTGGGGCACAGACCTGCACAGAGGGACGAGCATGTGAAGAAACAAGGAGAAGATGGCCATCGATAAGTCAAAGAGTGAGGGCTCAGGAAAAAAACCAATCCTGACAACATCCTTATCTCAGACTGTGAGCCTCCAGAACCGTGAGAAAATAAAATTCTGTTGTTGAAACCACCCAGCCTGTGGTACTTTGTTATAGCAGCCTGAGCTGACTCAGGCAGGAAACCAAGGCGCAGACGTGTGATCTAGGCTTGGCCAACTTGTCTCTTCTGGAATGTGGAATCCTGAAAAAGTGACACCTACCCACTTATAAGGGAGATTCATTCCTAAGGGAAGCAGATGGTTGGGTCCCAGTCCTCACAGCAGCGGAATAGGCTGACCTGCCCCTACCCAGTTTCCATCCAGCACATTCCTTTCCTTCCCTTAATACCTAGATTCTGATACACTGACGGCCAAGAGCCCTGAGTGGTACAGTAGGAGAGGAGAATCACGTGGAAACTAGAGGGGATCCAGGAAAGAAAAGGAGATTTTGTTTTGTCTTAAGTGAAAGACTTGAAGTTATTTATAGGTCATTTAACTTTCTTGGTGGCCATTATGAAAGGCTTCACTTTCCACTGCAGCCCACTCACTGGTCAGAATGTTAGTGTAGGCAGTTAGTTAGGTGCTAACAGGAGACCTGGAGGTCTGCAATGGGTGAGTCTTGGCCAGCTATCAGGAAAGCCAGAGCCCTCCACTGGAAACTGAATCAAACCAGACAGGCCCAAGATGGCGGATGCCATGACAGGAACCTCTGACCAACTAAGGAAGAAAAAGTGCAAACCCCTGCATCTCTGCTCTAACTAATGAATATTCCACTCCCTAGTTGACAACAGTCAATAAATATAGAAACTCACTGCAGGGGGTGGGGTGGTGGTGGTGAGCAGCTCTCTTTTTGAGCTCATAGGCTCTCACATCTTGAGAATGTACTTTTCGCTTTAATCAACTTCCCCCTTGGGTTGCTTATTCACTGGGTGGTGTCTGTCCTTTAATTCTTTCTTTTGGGGACACATGGGTGGCTCAGTGGTTGAGCACCTGCCTTTGGCTCAGGTCGTGATCCCTGGGTCCTGGGATCATGTTCCAAATTGGACTCCCTGCGGGGAGCCTGCTTCTGCCTCTGCCTGTGTCTCTCCCTCTCTGTGTCTCTCATGAATAGCTAAAAAAAAAAAAAAAAAAAAAAAAAAAAATCTTTCTTTTGAAGAGACTAAGAACCTTTGGTGACATCTTTGGGACAGGCTCGGTGGAGGCCCCAGGGCTGGGGTCTCCCCAGTTCACTTGGCAACAAGAACAGTTATGTGCTCACCCTCAATCAAGAGTAGATGTAGATCCATTTCTTGATGGAGAGAGCGTCAAAGAGTTTGTAACCATGTTTCCATATTGCCACAGCTAGCTTTGGCAGTCACTTTAATGACTTTTTTGAGGATTTCCTGATCCTTTAAGGGCATGGTGACTAAAGCAAAATCTTTAAAGTAGAGAGTATCTGTGGACACGTGTGGGAGGCTGTAAAATAGAAGGAAGGAAAGAATTTTCATCTTATTCAAGAACAATCACAGGAAGAAGGGAGATGGTTGGTATTCACAGGAAAGAAGAAAGCCAGACTAACATTACCCTTCCCTCCCTCCCTTCCTCCCTCCCTCCCAAGAGTTTGGGTAAGATTATAGCAGCAAAGAAACAGTGTACTTCATGGCATTTTTCTTAGCTCAGCGCTGCAGTGCAATTGCTGAGATATACAGGAAACAAGGGCTCCTTGAACTTGAATCCATAGTAACCTCTGACTTCTATACAACTCAAAAATTGCAATGACTTGGGACGCCTGGGTGGCTCAGCGGTTGGGCGCCTGCCTTTGGCTCAGGTCATGCTCCTGGGATCCGGGATTGAGTCCTGCATGGGGCCTGTGTCTCTGCCCCTCTCTCTCAGTCTGTGTCTCTCATGAATAAATAAACTCTTAAAAAAATTGCAATGACTCAGTTGACTTAAGTATAATACAACACACGATGAGGGGGTAGCACTACCCAATACCCATCTTCTTCCTTCTTAGTACAGTGCCGGTTTTATTCAGGAGCTCATGTCATCCGGTACAGCACTCTCTTGGCTTTTATTGGCTGAGTGAGGGATGAGGGGACACTGTCCAAAAGATGCAATCGGGCAGAAAGGAATGGCTTTTATGTGTCATATTTGGAAGAGAGGGTGTCTCTCTTCCACTGGTTGTGAAAAAAACTCATCATGTCTCAAGTTTGGCTAGCAGCTATTGTTAAGACTTTGAGGGCAGCCAGCATGAAGCCAAAGGCAAAATGCCAAGGAGGGCAGAGACATTGGGAAGGGAGGGTTAGAATGTGCCCTCACTGAGCTTCTGAGGGAACCAAGCCAAATTTTCATAATTTGAGATACATTTCCCCATTGTTTAGGCCTATGTAAGTCAGGGCTTGTTACTTGGGAACATAGGCACCTGATGGATACGTTGGTGTTTACTGAGTACTAACTAAAAGGATATGGAACTCTCTTTCTGAAAAGAGCTACTAGTTAATAGGGGAGAAACCTGACATTTAATGATGAGAGGGAATGCTGATGAGGAGGCCAGGAGTTCTAAACCTAACTTATAAACAAACAAACAAACAAAAAAACAAAACAAACAAACAAAAAACCTAACTTATGTGACCCTGAACAAGTCATCGAATCTTAGCAGATCGCAGTCTCGACATCCAGGCTTGGGGGAAGATGGACTCTATGTTTGCTAAAATTCTTTCTGATTAGACATTTCTGTCTTAGTGAATGTCAACCAAAGGAAAGATGACTCCTCCCTTCTTTTCCGCAGGCCATCACTGACCAGCAAGGAAATGAACCAAGAAGGCCCAGAGAGAGGAAAAGAAGTGTAGTTGCCTTTTATTTATTTAAAAAAGATTTTATTTATTCATTCATGAGAGAAACACAGAGAGAGACAGAGACACAGGCAGAGGGAGAAGCAGACTCCACCCAGGGAGCCCAATGCCGGACTCGATCCCACATCTCCAGGATCACGCCCTGGGCTGAAGGTGGTGCTAAACCGCTGAGCCACCCAGGCTACCCTGTAGTTGGCTTTTAAAGGAAGTATCCTACTTGTTCACTTTATTTTTTTTTCTTTATTTTTTTGTTACTTGTTCACTTTAATAGCAGAATGTAGTAATCTCTGAACCATAAATATGATAGATATCAAAGTCATTGAATAAAAAATATTCACCGTTACATGTCCAGTAAAGTGAAGAAAAGAAACAGGAGAGGAATCAAAGAGAAGGGGTGGGGGGTGGACAGGCAGAGAGTGAGACACAAGATATGCAAATGGGAGCAGAAGGTAGAGAAGACGCTGGAAAAGTCAGATAACAGGAAAGGTACCCAGGTTCACAGACAGACAGAGTTGCAAAGGCAGTTGGAAAACACGCAGAGCAAGACAGGCGCACAGAGGTACAGTGATGCGAACAGAGGTGCTTGTGGGGAAAGCTGGGATAAACTCCAAACAACAGAAAGTTGTAGACACGAGGAGGGGAAGGCAACATGGAATTAAAATTGATTTTGTGACATGACCTTAAGTTACAACCTGGGTACTCTGGCTGGGCTCATTGAAATGACACAGCATACTGACCTCAAAGAGGGTTCCAGAGGTGTGAGGCTACCTGCTAGGGCGACTTACACATGCCCTGTCTTGTTTTCTCCATCAGAACTCAGAGTTTCCAAACCAGACTTGCAAACATTTAAAGTTTCAAAAAAAGTGTTGATGATGTTGTTATGGGGAGGACTTGGCCAAAGAGGAAGGAAATCCATGTTTCGGTTTCAGTAGGACCATTGCTAGCTGGCAAGCTACTTCTCTTTCCTAAACCTCTGTTTCTTCATTACTCAAGTGAGGTAATGATTATGTTTAGTAGCTTCTTCTAGCTTAAATATGCTGGTTTCCAATGGTAATTTCCAGACACTGCAGAATGCAGTAGCCTTTGTCTCCTAGAAATCCCAACGAAGGCCTAAAGGAATATTCTGAAAGAGCAAATTAATACATCTAAGGTTTACCTTTTTTGTTTTTTTTTTTACATTTTATTTATTTATTCATGAGAGACACAGAAAGAGGCAGAGACACAGGCAGAGGGAGAAGCAGGCTCCCTGCGGGGATCCTGATGTGGGACTTGATCCTGGGACCTGGGGTCCACCCTGAGCGGAAGGCAGCCGCTCAACCTCTGAGCCACCAGGCGTCCCATAAGGTTGACAAATTAATCATAAATCCTGAACTCATGCTTTCACTCACATGTAAATGAGTCAGTCCCTAGGAAAATAAAAGGCAACATCAAAAGAACTTTTGGAAAGGAAACAGAAAAACCATTTGGTTCCGTTACTTGGTGCCATCCCTCTGGAGATGTAGGGGTTTGTAGGTGTGAGCAGAGCCCAGAACCAGCCCTGGGGCTTCAGTCCTTGTCCCCCTCGCCAATGTTTGGTCTTTGCTTTAAATATTTTCTGTTTGAAAATATGCACACGAAAAAAAAAGAAAATATGCACACGAATCTATAATATACTCTGGCTACTAAGCAAACAAAGCACTGCAGAAGTTAATAAAGGAAAAGTGAAAGTGACTCTTAATGACCTTTCTTCCTTCCTCGGGGGGTAACCACCAAAAAATTTGTTGTGTCCCTTCCAGAACATGCCCTATGCGTTCATATTCGTGTAAACGCGATCATCTACCTATACATCTCTATATCCTGTTCATTTTTTGCCAATTCTGTTTACACATTGTATCACGTGATTTTTCTGCAACTTGATTTTTTTACAGTAATTCCCCCCACACACATAGTCGCACACTATCCAACACTTTTCACATTCTTTTTTTTTTAGTTGGAGGAAAAAAATGTTAAATATTTTCAAGGAATGTGTGGAAAGGAAGAGACAGTGTGACTCTTCTGATTTGGGTTCTTAAAAGACTCAGGTCATGATCGGCACCAGAACTGGGGCTTTCTCCTCTAAGGAGGCAGCTGTTTCTCCCTTGCCAGCAGAACATGACTTTGCTATGTGAGATCATAAAATATTTCTTCTTGTTTAAGCCATTTGAGTGGAACTTTCTAGCACTTGCTGCAGAACATCACCTGACACGTGCATTTCTCTCTGTGTTCAGGAAGACTCCAGCTGATGAAGTTGTACTTACAGCTAGAATTTGGACATTTTTAGGTTGAAATAATTTTCATTATTTTCAATAGTGTTGCAAAGAGCAATAGCATTTTTTTTTAAAACTTGGCGTATTTCCCAAGGCCATTCTCCCAGAAGTGAAAGCCCAGTGTCGTAGATGCACACATTTCCAAGCTGCCCGTGGCATTGCTACATTCTTTCCCAAGCGATTCTTTACATTTATACTCCGTTCAGAGATCTATGAGAATCTATTTAATTTTTTTTTAAAGATTTATTTATTTTAGGGACGCCTGGGTGGCTCAGCAGTTGGGTGCCTGCCTTCGGCTCAGGTCGTGATCTCAGGGTCCTGGGATCGAGTCCCGCATCGGGCTCCCCGCAGGGAGCCTGCTTCTCCCTCTGCCTGTGTCTCTGCCTCTCTCTCTGTGTCTAAAATAAATAAATTTTTAAAAAAGATTTATTTATTTTAGAGAGAGAAAATGAGACAGCATGAGCAAGGGGGAGAGGCAGAGGGAGAAGGAAAGAAGCAGACTCCCTGCTGAGCGTGGAGCCCAAGCCAGCTCCATCTCAAGACCCTGAGATCATGACCTGACTTGAAATCAAGAGTTGGAAGCTCAACCAACTAAGTGGTCCCGGTGCCCCTCACATTCCTTTATTTTTTTTAAGTTTGTAATTTTAATTCCAGTATCATTAACATAGTGTTCTTTTAGCTTCAGGTGTACAATGTAGTGATTTAACAATTCCATACATGACTGGGTGCTCATCTCAAGGGTCCTCTTCATCCCTGCCCTCCCCATCACCTCCCCTCTGGCAACCAGCAGGGTGCTCTCTAGAGTTGAAAGTCTTGCTGGCTCCCCTCCACCTCACCTCTCTGCTTTGTTCCTTTGCTTTCACATTCTTTCTCTTAATCCTTGGTAATTTAAGAGATGAGAAATGGGGTCTCAGTCATTTCAACTTGCATTTCTTTGATTACTAGTGTGTCTGAACACTTCCCATGTACTACACTGGCTGCATTTTCTCTTTTATATTTCTGTTAGAGGGGAAGCACCTAAGTTGTGTCTGGCACACTTAGACATTTCAGGTCTGTTTAACCAAATGTCTTTGGATGTCTGTCGGTACCGTTGCCCCTGCCTACTGCTCAGGCATAGTTAATCTTTTTTTTTTTTTTGCAAAATTTGCAGTTGGTAGTTTATTTTGAGCTGATTTTAGTTTTGTATTACTCAGAAATTTAAGTGTTATGACGATCTTTCCCTCTTCTCCCCTATCCCCAGGCTTAGAAATCTCTTTTCTTCCTTGAGAGACTTTGATCACCATTCAGCTCTATTATATTCCAGGCTTCCCAAAGTTTGGTTTTCGTGGCTCACCCTGTGATCCTTCTGAAATGTATCTGTGAGTTTTGTCTAACAGCTTGCTTTATTAAGCTTCCTACTTAAAGAAAAAATTGTGGTGAGAAACACCTAGCATTGAATTTACCCCTTAACCATTTTACAGTGTACCATAGTGTTTAGTCTATTCACATGGCTGTACAACAGATTTCTAGAATGTTCTCATCTTGCAAAACTAAAACTCTATACACATGGAACACTACTTCTCCCTTTCCCTCTCCCCTCTCCCAAGCCCTTAGCAACTACCTTTGTGCTTTCTGATTCTATGGTTTTGACTACTTTAGATATATCTTTTGTGTGGAATCCTGTAGTGTTTATCCTTTTGTAACTGGTGTATTTTGCTTAGTTTCATGCACTTCCTTGATGTCCATCCATGAGGTAGCATGTGAGAGGATTTCCCTCTTTT
Source organism: Vulpes lagopus (assembly GCF_018345385.1). Classification (NCBI taxonomy): domain Eukaryota; kingdom Metazoa; phylum Chordata; class Mammalia; order Carnivora; family Canidae; genus Vulpes; species Vulpes lagopus. The sequence goes on from NC_054834.1 coordinate 28,195,232, forward strand.
TTAAGGCTGCCTAATATTCCCCTGAATGCATATGTCACATTTTCTTTGTGTAGTTATCTGTTGATGGGCATTTGTGTTGTTTCTGTGTTCTGGCCATTGTGAATAATGCTGCAGGGAATATGAAAGTGCAGATACAACTTCACAATCCTGTTTTGAATTCTTTTGTAACAGGGATGGGGTTGAGATATTCAGTGAAGAATACTAGCAAAATCAGGGACGCCTGGGTGGCTCAGAGGTTGAGCGTCTGCCTTCAGCTCAGGGTGTGATCCTGGAGTCCCGGGATTGAATCCCATGTTGGGCTCCCTGCATGGACATGCCTGCTTGTGTCTCTGCCTCTCTCTCTCTCTCTCTCTCTCTCTGTGTGTGTGTGTGTGTCTCTCATGAATAAATAAATGGAATCTTTTTTTAAAAAAGAAAGAAAACTAGCAAAATCAGATGTGGGTTATGAAAGAGAAGAGGGAAGCCACGATGATACCCAGATTTTTGGCTTAGGAGGTGCCATTTCCTGAGGTGGGAAGGAATTTAGCCAGGATGGAGCTGGGGGGGGGCATCTTTACCCTCGCTGGAGACCCATGCACCTGATATAGTGGACAAAGAACAAAGCAGGTCTGAGCAGGAGGTTCTAAGCTATTTGAGCTGGCTGTAGGCCTTAACTGTGGGATCTAACTCCTGGTTTTCCACTATGACGTCAAACCCTAGGCTCACCATTAAGGACCTGAAGTCTGAAGTCGGAAGGCCAATGAATGTAAGCAAGACTGTTTCTGAATGTCATTGTCTGATGTCAAGAGTCACTCAAGCAGAAGAGCAGAGCAGGTGGTTTAAAGTAAGAGCGTTCTCAGGTGCTTCTTGCTCCTGAACCTCACTCTTTCTTACTTCTCTAGTCCCTTGACTGGCTGTTTCTTGTGTAAACCACTAGCTCAGATCTTCCTTAATTTTCTAGAAAAGAGAGTATCTTTACCCTGCAGATGAGACTCGCAATGCCCACTCTATTTCAACAGAGGGCAGTAGGGAACAGCTAATAGCTGACTTCCAAGCTCAGAGAAAAAGTCTATTTACGTGATCTCAAAGCTGGGGTCCTAAAATATAGCGCATCATGCTTCATGTGTTCATGAACGTGAGAGATCTCTGTGGAGGGAGGGAGGTCCCTGGACAGTCAGCAACTCTTAGATGACTCCTCTTCTCGCGAACAACAGTTTAGCTCTGTGCAACTCACGGAAGGCTTCGTGGAGGAGTTTGGCCTTGAAGAATGACTATGAGTTGGCAAAATAGCTTCGTCCACAGACAGCAGCATGGGCAGAAACATGGCAACCCATGGCAAATCTAGGGGACAAGAAGGTAGGTATTAACCGAGCACAGGATTGGGGTGGGGACACCAGTGACAGATGCGCTCAGATGCTATGTGCCACCCTGACGGCTACAGATGCCACCACCAAGCTTTGAATATCACCCTGAAGACAATGGGAAGTCACTGAAGGATTTTGAGCAGGGAGGTAACTTGATCTGTTAGCCAATCATGGTTTTGTTTTTAACTGTTTTTAACCAGTATTGCCATTTTGGATTTTAGCCCATCAGGGGTATACAGAGATATCTCGTTGTATTTTGAATTTGCATCTCCCCTGGTAAGTAATGATGTTGCCTATTTTTTCATGTGCTTATTTGGCCATTTGGATATCCTCTTCCGTGAACTGTCTGTTTAAATCCTTTGCTCACTTTTTAATTGTGTTGTCTGTCTTCTCACTGATGTGTAGGCATTCCCTATGGATTCTTTGTCGTGGCTGCTCATTTGTTAAATGATGTCTTTTGATGAACAAAAGCTTGGTAAGTCTTTTTGAAAACAACATAGAAGACGGATTGGAAGGAAGGAGGCTTGGTTAAGATTCCATTTCAGGAATTTAGGCAAGGACTAATGAGGACACGAAATAAACCTCTTCTACTGATAGTAATAAGAGCAGCAAGTACGTACACGGCACTTTCTATGTGCAGGCTTCGTACTAAGCACTTAAACTTATTTAATCCTTACATCAACCCTATGAGGTTGTGGTACTACGATTGTCCCTATTTCACAGATGAGAAAACCGAGGCATGCGGAGAATAAATGACTTGCTCAAAGTTTTATGGTGCTAATAAGTGGCAGGAGGGAAAGAAATTGAGAGCATTCAATTTTTGGTTGGATAGGAATGTAGGAGAGTAAGGGACCTAGGATAACTTGAAGGATTTGGACTCCGGTAACGGAGTAGATCATATGGAAATTGCAAGTTTGGAGGAAGAGGTGCATTTTTTTTGAAAAAAAATTTTTTGAAGAGGAAATACATAATATGTAGCTGAATATATTTCTCTAGAATTCAGGAGAAAACTGCTGAGTAAAAATAAAGATTTGAGAGTCATCAGCACATAGGGAGCAGGGCAGTGGTTCTCAATGTCAGCACTATTGACATTTGGGGCCAGATAAGTCTTTGTTGTGGGGCCCACTATGTCTATCGGAGGACATTCAGCAGCATCTTTGGCCTCTACCCAGTTCAGCATTTGGTTTGTAACAACCAAAGAAATGTCTCCAGACATTGGCAAATGTCCCCAAGGGGCCAAAATCACTTCAGTTGAGAACTACCGGTGTAGAAGGAGCCATGGATATGGATATAATTATCTAGAAGAAATAAGAAATGTATAGGATTAGGGTGTCTGGATGGCTCAGGCAGTTAAGTGTCTGACTCAGGTCTTAATCTCAGGGTTATGAGTTCAAGCCCCACATCGGGCTCCATGCTGAGCGTGGAGCCTACTTTTAAAGAAAACAAAGTACAGGATCATGTTTTTCAATTAAAAAAAAAATTTTTTTAAGTAATCTCTACACTTAAGGTGGGGCTTGAACTCATAATCCCAAGGTCCCACTGCCTCTCTCAATTATTTAAAGTCCAATCTCCACCCTTTTACACATAAACATAACATTTTTCCATCTTTTAAAAATTTTGTCCTAAACTTCAAAATTGGTTTGTCAAATTTATAAATATGAACGTGTATTATAATACTGAATAAGCTTTTCAAATTACACCCCCACCCCGCTCTTCCCTTCCTATTATGATACACACCCTGGGGAAGCATTTGTTGAGGGCAGAGAGCTGAACAAACACCGATATTTAATGGGTGGGGAGAGATAGACGAGCAGTAACAAGAGTCGTCAGAGGGGCAGCCGGAGGGGAACCCTAAGTCGTGATGAAAGAGGTGATGAACAACATCAAGGTATCGTGGCCCTGAAAAATGCAACAATACATCACAAAGGACTATATCCTGTTCCTGGGGTTCATAAGTCACTTCTCAGACAAGTGGGTGGATTCTGAATACTCCCTGTGCTTAGAGTGGAAGGAGACTTTCCTGTGACAGGACCCAAGGCGACATCTAGGGCAACTCAGCCGGAGGAACCTTTGAGCTTCAGAAAGAAAAGGGGTTTCCCCTGCAAGGGACGAGGGAAGGAAGGCGGCCTTCCTGCAGCCGGAGCCAGGGGAGATGACCTCCAGTCCTCATCTCGAGGAAAAGGCTGGAAAACAAGGTCTGGGCTAACCTGAGGTTCCCACCTATTCTGGAACGAGATGGTTGTTGGGTGGCATGCTTTAGAAACTGTACTCTGCCATTCTTATTTTACTCATTTCTATTTCTCTCTCTCTCTCTCTTTTTAAAAAGATTTTATTTATTTATTTATTTGACAGAGAGAGAGAGAAAAAGAGAGCACAAGTAGGGAGAAGGGCAAAGGGAGAAGGAGAAGCAGGCTCCTTGGCGAGCAGGGAGCCCCACGTGGGGCTTGATCCCAGGACCCTGGGATCATGACCTGAGATGAAGGCAGATGCTTGGCCCACTGAGCCACCCAGGCATCCCCCCACTCATTTCTATTTCTTAAAAAATTGTCTTTTTAAACCTTCTAGACAATTGTGAGTTGGCCAAGAGAAAGATTTAGATGTCTTGATGTCTTGATCTCTAGGGTAGCCTCTGGAGCTGTTAAAGCTATTGGTAGCTGGCTGGCTCTCTAAGATTTTTTTAAAGATATATTTTTTATTTATTTTTAATTTTTTTTAAATTTTATTTATTTATGATAGTCACACACACAGAGAGAGGCAGAGACACAGGCAGAGGGAGAAGCAGGCTCCATGCACCGGGAGCCCGATGTGGGATTCGATCCCGGGTCTCCAGGATCGCGCTCTGGGCCAAAGACAGGCGCTAAACCGCTGCGCCACCCAGGGATCCCAAGATAAATTTTTTAAAGATTTTATTTATTTATTCATGAGAGACAGAGAGAGGCAGGGACCCAGGCAGAGGGAGAAGCAGGCTCCATGCAGGGAGCCCAACTCGATCCCAGGACTCCGGGGTCACACCCTGGGCCCAAGGCAGGCTCCAAACTGCTGAGCCACCCAGGGATCCCTGGCTCTCTAAGATTTTTAGGGATCCCTGGGTGGTGCAGTGGTTTGGCGCCTGCCTTTGGCCCAGGGCGCGATCCTGGAGACCCGGGATCGAATCCCACGTCGGGCTCCCGGCATGGAGCCTGCTTCTCCCTCTGCCTGTGTCTCTGCCTCTCTCTCTCTCTCTCTCTGCGACTATCATAAAAAAAAAAAAAAAAAAAAAAAAAAAATTAAAAAAAAAATAAGATTTTTAAAAAGAAAGGTCTGTTGGTATTTTAATGACTTTCTCTTTGGTTTTCAGGTGTTTGGACTGGATGTGTTCAGGTGGTGTGTGTGGGTGCTTAGTCTGCCTGTGGTTCTCTCAACTTCTTGGATCTCTGGTTTGATCCATTATCTCTTCCAATGTTTCCTCTGCCCATTCTCTCTCTCTCTTCTTTGGAATTTCAATTACACACGTATTAGAGCATTTTATATTTCACATTTCTTAGATGTTTTGTTCTATTTTCTTTTTCTCACTTTCTTTTCCCTTTGAATTTCAGTTTGGTTAATGCCTATGTACACATCCTCAAGACACTGATTCTCTCTCAGCTGTTTGGGGTCTACTGAGGAGCCTGTAGATCCTTCCTCTCTCTTGCCACGTTCACAATTTTCTTACATTTCCATTTCACTCTTCTGAGAGTTTCTATCTCTCTGCTGAAATTCCTTATCTGTTCATGCAAGTTGCTCATGTTTTCCACCAGAGCCTTTAACATATTACCTATAGTTATTTTAAATTCTTTGTTTGATAGTACGACATCTGGATCATCTCTGAGAGAATTTCTCTTGCTTTCATTGTCTTTTGACAGGGCTGTCTTTATCTTGCTTTTTTGTATAGTTTCGTAATTTTTTTTAAAAAAGCTTTTATTTATTTAAGAAATCTCTACACCCAATGTGAGGCTCGAACTTACAACCCCTTAGATCAAGGGTTGTATGCTCTGGTGACTGAGCCAGCCAGGTACCCCTACAGTTCCATAATTTTTTTAAAAAGATTTTATTTATTTATTCATGAGAGACACAGAAAGAGAGAGAGAGACACAGGCAGAGGGAGAAGCAGGCTCCCCGTGGGGAGCCTGATGTAGGACTTGATCCCAGGACCCCAGGATCACAACCTGAGCCAAAGGCAGATGCTCAACCACTGAGCCACCCAGGTGCCCCTTTAAAAAAATTTTTTTTGAGATTTTATTTATTCATGAGACACACACCCTGTTCTTTTCTAGAGCACCAAGTAAAGGTCCACAGAGAAGACCGTTCAAATGGGTGTGAACTCCGCTTGCAGCAGCAGCTCTCAGTTCTTGACCATGCCTGGCTTTTAGCAATTTGTTTAAGATTTTAGTTGAATTTTTCTACCCATTCTTCTGGCAGCCCCATCTTCCTCCCATGCTCTGTTTATAGTGGGGGCCAGCACTCATGCCCTAGTGCTCCTCGAAAGTACCTCCTTCTTTAGATTTCAGCACTGGACCTCAGTACTCTGATATTATCACCTGGCTTTTTGTGTGTGTGTGTGTGTGTGTGTGTGTGTGTGTGTGTGTGTGTGTGGTTTTCATTAAGGTAATTTAATGCAGTTGGTTTTCCAAGCTGTTCTTAAACAGTGTGGAACCACTGAAGCAAAATCACCAAGTCCAAAAATGACTGTCCAAGTAAAAAATGACCAGGATGGCCAGGCATGATGAATTTAGGCACAGGAATTAGGGAGAAAATGTTTCTCACATGACTTGATCATCTAAAAACCTACAAGTGGCGAGCTCGCTGAGTCGGCGCCATGAGCAAGGCTCACCCTCCCGAGTTGAAAAGATTTATGGACAAGAAATTATCATTGAAATTAAATGGTGGCAGACATGTCCAAGGAATATTGCGAGGGTTCGATCCGTTCATGAATCTTGTGATAGATGAATGTGTGGAGATGGCAACTAGCAGGCAACAGAACAATATTGGAATGGTGGTAATACGAGGAAATAGCATCATCATGTTAGAAGCCTTGGAACGAGTATAAACAATGGATGTGTTCATCAGAAGAAGAAAACTGCTTCCACATGTCCCCTGTCCATAGTACCTGTTTTACTACAATATAAAAATCCAAAAAAAAAAAAAATCAGGTCACCTGCATTTTCATATTGAACTTTTTTGTTAAATAAACTTTTATAATAGTCAAAAAAAAAACCTACAAGTGAAATGTTTTTTAAAAATTGAAATATAAAAAAAATTTGAAATATATATATGTGTTTTTAAAAAATATGTGTGACATACATGTACAAAGTGAAGATACACAACATGTTAATTCATACATTTATATACTTTAATATGATTGCCATTGTAGTCATGACTATCACCTCTATCACGGTAATTATCTTTTCTTCAGTAGTTGGAATAATTAAGTCTCTTTTTAAGTTTGATGATTATAATACAATGCTTTTTTTTCTTTTTAGATTTTATTTATTTATTCATGAGGGACACAGAGAGAGGCAGAGACACAGGCAGAGGGAGAAGCAGGCTCCCTGCGGGGATCCCAATGTGGGACTTGATCCCAGAACCCCGGGATCACGACCTGAACGGAAGGCAGATGCTCAACCACTGAGCCACCCAGGTGCCTCTATAATATTTCTATTTCTATTTACTATACGGTGCATTAGATCTCTAGGACTTTTTTTTCTATTCATTGTAAGTTTATATCCTTAAATAAAATCTGTCCCAACCCCTGTCTCCTGATAACCACCATTTTACTGTTTTTATATGTTTGGCTTTTTAAAATTCCACATATAAATGACATTATATACTACTTGTCTTCCTCTGTTTCTCTCTCTCAGCATAATGTGCTCAAGGTCCATCCATGTTGTCACAAATGGCAGGATGTCCTCCTTTCTCATGATTAAAATTATTGGATTGTGTGTGTGTGTAGCACATCTGTATCAACTCATCCACTGACAGGCACTTAGGTTGTTTCCGTGTCTTGGCTATCGTGAATAATGCTGCAGTAAACATGGAGGTGCGTATCTCCTCAAACCTCTTTTTTCATTTCCTTTGGGTATTTAGCCAGAAATGGAATTGCTCAATCATATGGTAGCTCTATTTTTTTATTTTTTGAGGAACTTCCGTATTGTTTTCCATGGTGCTTGAACCAATTTACATTCCCACCAACAGTGTGTTAAGTGTTCCCTTTTCTTCACAGTACTTGTCTCTTGTTTTCTTGATGAAAGTTATTCTAACAGGTATGATGTGATATCTCATTGTGGTTTTGATTTGTATTTCCCTGATGATGAGAGATGGCAAGCATGTTTTCAGGTCCTTGTTGGCCCTTTGGATATCTTCTTTGGAAAAATGTCTATTTAGTTCTCTTGCCCATTTTCAAATCAGGTTGTTTGGTTCTTTTGTTTTGTTTTTGCCATAGAGTTGTATGACTTATTTATGTATTTTGGGTATTAACCCCTTATCTGATACCCGGTTTGCAAAATTTTTTTCCCATTCTGTGAGTTGTCTTTTATTTTGTTCATTGTTTCTTCTGCTGTGCAAAAGTTTTTATGTTTGATATAGTCCCCCATCTGTTGATTTTTGCTTTTGTTGTTTGGGCCTTTGGTGTCATACCCAAAAATCACTACCAAGACCAATGTCGAGGAGCTTTTAAGTTTTCTTCTAGGAGTTTGATAGTATCAGTATCAGTTTTATAGTATCAGGTGTTTAAACCTTTGATCCATTATGAGTTAATTTTGGGGGGTGGTGCAAGATAGGGGTCCAATTTCATCACTCTGCCTCTGTTTATCCAGTTTTCCCAGCACCATTTGTTGAAGACACTATCCTTTCTCCATTGGGTGCTTTGATCATCTTGTCAAATATTATTTGATCATACAAACAAGGGTTTAATTCTGGACTCTCTTGGCCTATGTGTCTATTTTTGTGCCAGTAACATACTGTTTTTATAACTGTAGCTTTGCAGTATAGTTTGAAATGAGGAAGTGTGATACTTTCAGTTTTGTTCTTTTTCCTCAAGATTGCTTGGGCTGTTTGGAGACTTCATGGTTCTATTTAAACTTTAGAATTTTTTTTTTTTATTCCTGTGAAGAATGTCATTGGTATTTTGATGGGTACGTCGCTGAATCTGTAGATGGCTTTGGGTAGTATGGACTTTTTTTTTTTTTTTTTTTTTTAAGATTTTATTTATTTGGGTGGGTGGTGGCTCAGCAGTTTAGCGCCGCCTTCAGCCCAGAGCGTGATCTTGGAGACCCGAGATCGAGTCCCATGTCAGGTTCCCTGCATGGAGTCTGCTTCTCCTGCCTGTGTCTCTGCCTCTCTCTCTCTCTCTCTCATGAATAAATAAATAAAATCTTTTTGTAAAAAGATTGACAGAGAGAGAGAGAGAGAGAGAGAGAGAGAGAGAGAGAGAGAGAGAGCGTGCACAAGCAGGAGGAGCAGCAGGCAGAGAAGAGGGAGAAGCAGGCTCTCCAAGGAACAGGAAGCCTGATGTGGGGCTCAATCCCAGGACCCTGGGACAGTGACCCAAGCCAAAGGCAGATGCTTAACTGACTGAGCCACCCAGGCACCACTCATATGGACTTTTTAACAATATTAATTCTCCTGATCCATGAATATGAAATGTCTTTCCATGTTTATGTCTTATTTATTTCTTTCAAGAAAATCTTATAGTTTTAGTTGAACTATCTTTCACTTCCTTTGTTAAATTTATTTCTAAGTATTTTGTTGTTTTTGATGCTAATACGAATAGGATATTTTTACAATTTCTTTTTCAGATGTCTCATCATTGGTGTATAGAAATGCAACTAATTTCTACATGTTGATTTTGTATTCTGCAACTTTACTGAAATAATTGATTAGTTCAAATAATTTTATGGTTGAGTCCTTGGCATTTTCTATATGCAAAACATCATCTGCAAATAGCAACAGCTTTAATTCTTCCTTCCTGGTGCCTTTTATTTCTTTGTCCATGCTGTAGCTAGGACTTCCAGCACTATATCAAATAGGAGTGGAAAGAGTAGGCATTTTTGTCTTGCTTTTCATCTTAGAGAAAGCTTTTAATTTTTCTTCATTGAGTAGAATGTTAGCTATGGGTTTGTCATATATGGTCTTTATTATGTTGAGGTATGTTTCCTCTATATTCAATTTTATCATATTTCCTCTATATTCAATTTTTTATCATGAAAGAATGTTATTTTGTGAAATGCTTTATTTTTTTGCATCTATGAGGTGATCATGTGATTTTTATCTTGCATTTTATTAATGCAATTTATTATATTGATTTATATGTGTTGGACCATCCTTGCATCCCAGGGATAAATTCCACTTGGTCATGATGTTTAATTCTTTTTATGTGTTCTTAAATCTGGTATGCTAATATTTTGTTGAGAGTTTTTGTATTTATGTTCATCAGGGATATTGGTCTATAGTTTTCTTGTGGTATTCTTCTCTGGCTTGGGTATAGGGTAATGCTGGCCTTGTAGAATGGGATTAGAAGTGTCTCCTCCTCTTCAACTTTTTGAAAGAGTTTGGGAAGAATTGGTGTTAATTTTTCTTTGAATGTTTAGTAGAAATCTCCAGTGAAATTGCCTGGCCCTTGGGTTTTCTGTGTTGGGAAGTTTTTAATTACTGATTCATTTTCTTCACTTGTTATTGATATGTTCAGATTTACTAGTTCTTTCTTTTTTTTTAAGATTTTATTTATTTATTCATGAGAGACACACACAGAGAGAGAAACAGAGACACAGGCAGAGGGAGAAGCAGGCTCCATGCAGGGAGCCTGATGTGGAACTTGATCCCGGGTCTCCAGGATCATGCCCTGGGCTGAAGGTGGCACTAAACCGCTGAGCCACCCGGGCTGCCCTTACTAGTTATTTCTAATTTTTAGTCTTGGTAGGTTGTATATTTCTAGAAATATATCAATTTCTTCTAAGTTATCTAATTTGTCGGCATATAATTGTTCATAACAGCCTCTTATGGTCTTTGTGTATCTGCAGTATCAGTTGTAATGTCTCTTTTTTATTTCTAATTTTATTTGAGTCTTCTCTCTCTTTTTTCTTAGTCTAAATAAAGGTTTGTTAATTTTGTTCATCTTTTTTAAAAACCAGCTCTTAGTTTCATTGATCCTTTCCATTTTATTTTTTTAGTCTCTATTTCATTTATATCCACTCTGATCTTTATTATTTCCTTCCTTCTGCTAACTTTGGCCTTAATTTGTACTTTTTATAGTTCCCATTCAGGTGTAAAGTGAGTTATTTATTTGAGACCTTTCTCATTTTTTAACATATGCATTTATTGCTATGAACTTTCCTCTCAAAACTGCTTTTGCCACATTTCATACGTTTTGATATGGTGTATTTACATTTTCACTTGTTTCAGGATAACTTTTTATTTCTTTTTTGACTTCTTCTTTGACCCATTGGTTGTTTAGAAGTATGTTGTTTAGTTTCTAAGTATTTATAACTTCCCTTTTTTTTTCAGTTGTTGATTCTAGTTTCATTCCATTGTGGTCAGAAAAGATAGTTGATATGATTTCCGTCCTCTTAAATTTGCTAAGATTGTTTTGTGTCCTATCATATGATCTGTGCTGGAGAATGTTTCATGTGCACTGGAGAAGGATGTGTATTCTACTACTGAATGGAAAATTCTGTATATACTTGTTAAGTTTATTTGTTCTAGAGTATTGTTCAATTCCAAGTTTTAATTGTTGATTTTCTGTCTGGATGACCTATCCATTGCCAACAGGGGGATATTGAGGTCCCCTACTATTATTGTATTACTGTCTATTTCTCTCTTAGTTCTATCAGTATTCACTTAATATATTTTGGGGCTCTGATGTTGAGTGCATGTATATTTATGATAATTATATATTCTTGTATTGACCCTTTCATCCTTGTATAATGTACTTTTTTGTCTCTTGTTCCTGTTTTCGGCTTGAAGTCTATCTTGTCTGCTATAAGAATGGCTATTCTCACTTTCTTTAGGTTTCCACTTGTATAGAATATCCTCTCCCATTTCTTCATTTTGAGCCTGTATGTGTCTTTAGAGCTGAAATGAGCCTCCTGTAGGCAGCATATAGCTGGGTCTTCTTTTTTAAGATTTTATTTTTTTAAGTAATCTCTACACCCACCATGGGGCTCAAGCTCACAACCCCAAGATCAAAAGTAACATGCTCTACTGACTGAGCCAGCCAGGTATCCCAGGTCTTGTTTTTAAAAATCTATCTAGCCACTCTGTACCTTTTGATTGGTGAATTCAATCTATTTGTATTTAGAATAATTACTTACATGTAAAGACTAACTATTGGCATCTGTCCTGGCTGTTTTGTATCCCCCTCGTTGATTCTTCTTATTGCTGTGTAGAAATGGTGTGTTTTAGAAATCTTCAACCAGGGGCACCTGGGTGGCTCAGTCAGTTGGGCATCTGACTCTTGATTTTGGCTCAGGTCATGATCTTAGGGTCATGAGATTGAGCCCCATGCTGGGCTCTGTGCTTGACACAGTCTGCTTGAGATTCTCTCTCTCCCTCTCCTTTTGCCCCTCCCCCATCCCTCTATACTTATCTTTCTCTCTAAAATATAAATAAATAAATAAATAAATAAATAAATAAATAAATAAATATTAGAAGTCCTCATGCAGGGCAGCCCGGGTGGCTCAGCAGTTTAGCGCCGCCTGCAGCCCAGGGCGCGATCCTGGAGACCTGGGATCGAGTCCCACATTGGGCTCCTTGCATGGAGCCTGCTTCTCCCTCTGCCTGTGTCTCTGCCTCTCTCTCTCTGTGTCTCTCATGAATAAATAAATAAATAAAATCTTAAAAAAAAAAAAGAAGTCCTCATGCAAAGTGTCTAAGAGTTAGTTATTCCCCAATCACGACTGGGGGGTTATGCAAGCAGGAGCCATGCTATGGTAGTAGGCTTTCCTATATGTTCTTCTCATCACTATATGTTCAGTTTGTAATCTCTCCTGTGCTAAGCTCTCACCACTGCATGATCTTGGTATTTCTTTTGCCCGAGGCTATGTTGCTTTTAATATAAACATAATGTCAAATTTATAAAACAACACTCTCACCATAAATGGTCTAACCCTGCCTTAGCTACCATGTTCTTCAGTGTTTTCTCACATTTATGTTATTATTGCTTGATACTTAGACCTACTTTGCAGCTAATCTGTAGATGTGTCCAAAGTCGAAACCGTTTTGATGGAGTACTTTGGCTCTACAATCAGTAATCATTTTTTCTAACACTCCTACTTTCCCTTAGTTTTTTATTCAGTCATAAACTCAAAGTTCTTTTGTATTCTGCTAATACAGGTGAAGGATAGGATTATTTGTGCTATTTTTATATCTGTCTCCTGCATGCATCATCTCTTTCCCCATTATACTGAAAATTCCTCAGGTCAGAGACTTGTCTCTTCTTATTTCTTCCTCTTATCCTCCGACCCCCACTCCACCTCTTTTATGAGCATAGGGTCAGCACAGGGTTAGAGTACTGGGTATTGACTGAGTCACTCAGTTTCTAGTTAACCCCTTCCCCTTGGGCAACTTATCCCTTGCTCAGCATTCAGTGTTATTGCTAGCCTCAGTATCATTTCCTCCAGTGGTTCAGAAGACTGGCTTCACTTCCTCAATTCTGCCAAGGCACAAGTTCACGCTAGGCTGCACACCTGTTCTGCACCTTTGCAGGAGCAAAGTCTTCTTCTGGGGCTTCTACTGAGGCTGGGGGCCACAGGAAAGTACAGATGTGGGGTACCTGGACAGCTCAGTTGGTTGGGCATCTGCCTTTGGCTCAGGTCATGATCTTGGGATCTTGGGATCAAGCCCCATGTCAGGCTCCCTACTCACCAGGGAGCCTGCTTCTCCCTCCACCGCTCCCCTTCTGTGATCTCTCTCAAATAAATAAATAAAAATCTTTAAAAAAAAAAAAAAAGGAAATTACAGATGCTGAGCAGGGGACTAGCACTATCTTATTCAAAATGACTTCTCCCAGTTTCTAGACTGATAAACCAGAGCTGACCAGAGGTACTTTTCCTTAAGTGTCCTCAATGAAAAACAACATACCTTTTATATTTGCAACTTCCTTCAACCTCTATGGTCTGAGGAGATCTTCATTTACATTCCTGTCCTCTTAGGATTTGTCCTTTCCTAGCAATCCTCCAACCAACCCACCAAAAGAATGAATTGTGGGACCTTGGTGTTGATAGATTTGTTCCAAACTGAGTCTAAACCCATCACACTTCCATCTGTTTCTGAGTCTGCATCCTCCAGTACTTCTACTCTAGAGACCTCATTAAGGAGCTTCTCTGGCTCCAGACTTTTCTGCTTTCTGTCCCGGTGATGGCATACGTTTTCTCTCCTGGCACAGCCCCTGTTTAGCTCTTAAAGCAAGCTATATCTTAGTTCCCAACCTTCTGTTTGTTGCCCCAGAAGACAGCGTGCTTGGGTGTGATCTAGGATCGTAACTCTCTCTTATTCCCAACAGGTAATGGAAAGTTGGTCACCCTCAGGCAGGGCATCAACATTAGAGAAAGTTGAGTCTGGAGCCAGTACTGGGTAAAATTGGAAATGAGTGTAAGGGAGCAAAGTTTGCATCCTAAAATGTGCCTCTTTGGCATATGGATTATTGTAAGCAATTACTTTTAAGAAACAGAAGGCTCAGGAAGAAGCTTTGACCTTACACTAACTGCCTAAAGGAATGTAGAAAGAGGACCTTCTCCAGGAAGGGAGCTGTCACCGAGGTTGTGTGCAGTATACTACGAGCTAGATGTGGGAGACAGGGAGACAAGTCTGTTTGCTAAATTTCCTTCCATGTCCCTTTTTTTCTGTATGGTCCAACAGACACTTGTTTCCCCAACATTTATTCTTTTTCATTTTCCTGTGAATTGGGTTCCTTCCCTTTGAAGTCCCAGGCCCCTATCTCCTTATAGCTCTGGATGGCTTATGGCTTCAATGCCTGACTGCCTGAGGGCTTCCTATTCTGATGGAGCCCCTGTATGAATGTGAACATGTTGATTTTCTCCAATTAAGCTGTCTCATATTAATTTAATTATTAGACCAACCAAAAGAATATTAGAGGGCAGAGGACTATTTTTCCTTCTCCAACAGTTGGTGTAGCTGTCAGGATAAACTTTGATTGGAGATTGTTCAGCCCAGGACTGCTGCAACTGAAAGATCCTGGGACTTCTGATAAAACCTGAGCAGGTGTGGGCACCTGGGTGGCTCAGTAGTTGAGCATCTGCCTTTGGATCAGGGTGTGATCGCCGGGGTACTTGGATCAAGTCCCACATCGGGCTCCCTGCATGGAGCCTGCTTCTCCCTCTGCCTGTGACTCTGCCTTTCTCTGTGTGTCTCTCATGAATAAATAAATAAAATCTTTAAAAACCACAAAAAACAAAAAACACCCAAGCAGGTGAGACTTCTTACTAAGTCAGTCTTCTGCAAACCTGCTTGTAGGACCTAATGGAGGTGATGGTAGTAAGTGTACAACTTTAAAATCTAAATTTAGATTAACAGGAGAAAATAGTTGTGAAACTATCTCCTTGGGCATTGTAACTTTGGTAAAAATTTGTTGTACTTTTGTTTTCTATTGATCCTTTTTTTCCTCTCAGGGATGGTCATTGTTTTCTCTTGCTTACTTTTTGATTATTGAGAATATTCTCTGGTCTCCATCAGCTGGAGTGTGCATATGCATCCAGCAGATAGCTGAATAGGCTGTGGACCCAAGCTTAGGGAATCAAAAAAAAAAAAAAAAAAAAAAAAAAGAGGCAGAGGGGTGGTGAACTTTCGGCTTGGTAAGTCACCCTATTCTGTTCAAAGGAGGGAAAACACATGATTTCCTGTGTTTTGAAACAGCTGTTTAAAATAGGGCCCTTCATAGTACCTCCTGTGCTTTCTTAGGCTATCTCTGGAATGAACTTTCTGGATCTTGTGAAGACTGCATTTTTTACACTCTGTTGTGGAATAACTCTCCCATCTTTGGTTAAGCCATAAAGGGGCTTATTGGTTTAAGTCTTCTGATATTAATGTAAAATCCTACTCACCAGTGATCAGATGATGGATCCTTTAAATTGGCTATATTTGAAATAAAAAATTTTTTTGGAGAGCTGTCATTCTAAACAACTGTCTTATTGGTTTAACAGTTAGCCTTAGGGACTCCCTTCGAAAGATGGAAGAACAGAAATGAGACATAGAACAAAAACCAAAGTCCACTCAGACCCCTTCCTATTGGCCTTCAGACATTTGCAGATATTGTAAGAAAAATCAGTGCATTGGAAGTAAAATTGTCCTCCATGTAAGAAAAAAAAGAAAAAAAAATGAGAGCAACTGTCCTTAACTTACAAATCTTTGCAAAACTAAAAAACAGAAAAAAAAGAAAGAAAAACTGCAGTCTAAAATCAGTCTATTGGGATCCCTGGGTGGCGCAGTGGTTTAGCGCCTGCCTTTGGCCCAGGGAGCGATCCTGACTATCATAAAAAAAAAATAAAAAAAAATAAAATCAGTCTATTTATTCCTTTTTACCAATCCTACAACTCTATCTCAAAAGATTTATAAACCATTGACCTTAAGAAACCAAAGTCCTTCTTAGAGGAACTTACATACTTTTTCTATCCCTTGAAGATACAAATGTTACCACATCTTTGAAATGTAAACACCCCAGAAACTGAAGCCACTTAAATCATAAAGTTGAACAAAAATCCAAATGGTGGCACTAATGCTTCAGTGAAGCTCAATTTTAAAGTAACTTTCCCCCTCTCTTCCGCAAGCCTCCCTCCCCTCCTCCCTCCTTAGCCTTTAGTTTCAGGACCCTGGAACTATCCCGAAAATGACCAAAGAGGCTGGCAGCACTGACATAATTCCTGTGGAAACCAGCCAGATCCTCTATGTCCCTATAACCACCCCATCCCCTTCCCAGGGGCCTTGCTGTTTTATTTATTTTTATTTTTATTTTTTTTTATGATAGTCACAGAGAGAGAGAGAGAGAGAGAGAGAGAGGCAGAGACACAGGCAGAGGGAGAAGCAAGCTCCATGCACCGGGAGCCCGATGTGGGATTCGATCCTGGGTCTCCAGGATCGCGCCCTGGGCCAAAGGCAGGCACCAAACCGCTGTGCCACCCAGGGATCCCGTGTTTTAGAAGGCCTCAGCCTGGGGCGCCTGGGTGGCTCAGTGGTTGGGCATCTGCCTTGGGCTCAGGTTGAGATCTGGGGATCGAGTCCTGCATCAGGGAACCTGCTTCTCCCTATGCCTGTGTCTCTGCATCTCTCTGTGTGTCTCTCATGAATAAATAAATAAACTCTTAAAAAAAAAAAAAAAAGAAGAAGGACTTAGCCTACTGCAGCTTACTTTGCTGGTAGAGCAATCAACTATCTTCCTTCTTTATACCCAGAGTCTGTCTTTTCTTTTCATTATGTTTTGACTCTGAAGCACAAAGGTCAGTTTTTGAAGACAGAAGTAACTGGAACAATGCCCATACTCACCAAAGACTAAAGAAAAAAAGAAAAAGAAAGAAAAACAACCTTTTTAAGAAAAATTCAAACTGTGTAAAGAACTTTTGAGCCCAAACTTTAGATCATAGCCTCCTTAAGATACTTCTACGTCTTAAAAGTTTCTCTACTAATAGCCCAGTCATCTGAGTGAAGTTAAATATATTTCAACTACTACTTATAAGCTAGTGTAGACTCCAGGATCACGCCCTGGGCGGGAGGCAGGTGCTAAACCATTGAGCAACCCAGGGATCCTAGCTAGTGTGTTTTATATTGTTTTGAAACAGAAGCTATAAGATCTGTTTGTCTATATGTATGTACATTATAGATAAGATTTCTTTTAAAGATTTTATTTATTCATGAGAGACACACACAGAGAGAGAGAGAGGCAGAGACACAGGCAGAAGGAGAAGCAGGCTCCATGCTGGGAGTCTGATGTGGGACTCGATCCCGGGACTCGATCCCAAGACTCGAGCCCAAGACTCGATCCCGAGACTTGATCTCGAGACTCCAGGATCATGCCCTGGGCCGAAGGCAAGGGCTAAACCACTGAGCCACCCAGGGATCCCCCAATAAGGTTTTTTTTAAACCTCTGGTTAGTGTTGCTAAAATTAATTTGTAAAGGAGTTCTATTTAATTGGCTTAGAATTTAAGCACTTACAAATAAACCATTCTAAATCTCAGAAATACAGTAGAACCTAACCCAGATTTTTTCAAGTTCTAGGATCTAGGCTAATTTTCAATAAATAAAAAGCTGGTTTAAGTTCGTTAGCTTTTTTTTTTTTTAAGCAATCTCTGTCCCCAAACATGGAGCTCAAATTCATACCCCAAGATCAAGAGTTGCATACTCTACCAACTGAGCCATCCAGGTTCCCCCAAGTTTGTTGGTTTAAATAATACAGATATGTATTAGAGTTATCAGCACTGGATAGAATGCAGATATCCAACTTTTTATTCTACCTGGGTTTATTAGCAAAATAAGTTTGTTATCAGCTATACCCCAACACTTGACATGTCCTGGCCACTTGCTTGTACTCAATAATCTGTCTTACATTTTTTCCTTAAGCTCTTCTTTCTTGCCTTCTTCTTAATTCGGACAAATGAAACCAGAAATGACCCCAGGATACCCGAGGGTGGGGGCAGAGTAGGTGACTTGGGGGTGGGGTGTTTTGGGGGGGTGGGGATCACCCAGATGTTTGGGGCTAAACACCCCACCCCACCCCTCACCATCCATCCCAGATTCCTGCCTGCCCAGATGAACTGTGTAGTAATATCTGAAATGACCTACCATTACCTTTACCTCATTATCATACTAAAATCTCCACCTAAGGAAGACAAGCCTCATTTACATAACATACAATTTTAGGTGTAGGCACATGCATGACCTTATGCTTGCCTCTATATATGGTGACAAGCCTTCCCTACCTAAATATTCATTCATACCAACTCCAAACAAAGGGAACCCATTCACCCTCTCTTGAAGAGTCACAGCTTTGGAATCCATTCCCCATGATCTTTTTAATTGCTGCAAATAGAAGTTTTCTTTGTGGGACAATTCAGCCTGGTGCAGTTCCTGACTCACCAAGGAGGGAACTCGGGTTGGTTTGGCTATAAGTTTACATGATCTCTGTTGCAAACTTTGTTAGCAAAAAATAACTCAGAGCAAAAACTAATGGCTCATTTTGACTAATGTTTCAGAAAGTTTTCAAGGGAAACTTTAAACATAATTATTGGTAACCAGTAAATTAAATAGATGCAAATAGAATAACAAGCTTTTAGGTGAGCTTTTTAAACAATAATTATAATATAATATATATAATATATATAATATATATAATATAATATAATATATAATATATTATATTATAATATATAATATATATAATATAATATAATTATATAATATATATATTATAATATAATTAACATACATACTTAAAAATAGTTTGCCAAATCTCTTTGGTAACTTAAAACCTTAAAGTTTTGCTAAGTTAAGTCAAATAATAGAAATGTATCAAATATCTAGATCATTTCCACATAAGATAAAAAATGAAACATTAATTATTGAGCATAGATTTATCTACTTTTGGCTCCTTATTACAGGGAAAATAAAGAGAAATCTGTTAATAAACATATTTTGTGCTTTATTGAAAGACTGTACTACAGAGAAGTGCATGTTTCTAGAAATTATGACATACTCATATATTTGCCAACCTAAGAATGCTGTTATAACAGTTCACAATTGCTGGCCACTTAGTTTTCACTAGAAATTAAAGTTTCCAAGGATTAATTTTAACTAATATATGTGGCTGAAACTGCTAGAAATAATTTTTTTTAAAAATATTTTTCTTTCTTTATTTATTTATGATAGTCACAGAGAGAGAGAGAGAGAGAGAGGCAGAGACACAGGCAGAGGGAGAAGCAGGCTCCATGCACCGGGAGCCCGATGTGGGACTCGATCCCGGTTCTCCAGGATCGTGCCCTGGGCCAAAGGCAGGCGCCAAACCACTGCGCCACCCAGGGATCCCAAACTGCTAGAAATAATAAGGAAACAACTCTGTATACAAGTAAAGTAGGACATGTTTTAGGTAAGAAAAATATGAGATATGGAGACATGTTGGTTAAAGGAAAAGAAAGAAAATTTATACTAAAACAAAACTGGTTATGGGAAAGAGAAAAGAACAAAATCTGAATCTAAAAAAAAAAAAGAAGTTGTAAAAGATTTGTGGAAAAGAAATCTTTAAAAGTGAATGTTATGTATGTACAAGACTGGCTAAGATTGGAATGAATCTAATTAAGTAAATGGGGGCAGCCCGGGGGGCTCAGTGGTTTAGCACCTGCCTTCAGCCCAGGGCCTGGTCCCAGGGCGTGAGTCCCACATCGGGCTCCCTGCAGGGAGCCTGCTTCTCCCTCTGCCTGTGTCTCTGCCCCTCTCTCTCTCTCTCTCTGAATAAATAAATAAAATCTTTAAAAAAATAAAAAATTTAAAAAATCAAGTAAATGGGTTTTAATATCAAAACTAAGCTGGTGCAAAATAAAATTTGGTTTTCCTTTATCTATATTTTACCTATATTTTAAAGATTTATTTATTTATGTGAGAAAGAGAGCACGAGCAAGCAGGGGGAGGGGCAAAGGGAGAGGGAGACCCAGACACCCCTAAGATTTTATTTTTTAAGTCATTTCTATACCCAGTGTGGGGCTCTAACTTATGATCCACAGCCCTGAGATCAAGAGTCCCATACTCAATTGACTTAACCAGCCAGGAACTCCAAAATTTGGTCTGTTAAGAGGACAAAATTTTCTTGGGCTATTATTCTACTCTTTTTTTTTTTTTTTTTTTTTTTAAGATTTTATTTATTTATTCATGAGAGGCAGAGACACAGGCAGAGGGAGAAGCAGGCTCCATGCAGGGAGCTCGACGTGGGACTTGATCCTGGGTCTCCAGGATCACGCCCTGGGCTGAAGGTGACGCTAAACAGCTGAGCCACCTGGGCTACCTTTATTCAACTCTTAATAACAGATTATGAAGGATTTTTCTTTTCTTTTTTTTTTTTATGAAAGGTTTTTCTTTGCCTTTGAAAACAAAAATATGCCTAGAAAACAAAACTTTTGTGTTTATCAAAATAATGTTTGGTGCTTCATGTTGTCTTTTTTTTTTTTTTTTCATGTTGTCTTAATCAGGTCTTTGATTATTTAAGAATACTGAATCTAAAAAAAAAAAGAAAACTGAATCTTCTCAATATTATAAGAGATACATTTTCCCTTTTTACAGCCACTGTTTGTAGGCAAACACGTTCCATGTTTGCCTACAAAATCTTTAATTGTCTCCATGGTTAGTTAAATGGATAACTAAATTTCATTAGTTATTATGTAGTGACCCATTATCCTATTTGACTAAGTGTTTTAAAACCTTCGTGATATATTTCTTTCCAAAGTTTATTCATTTATTTTTAAGTAATCTCCACATCCAGCATGGGGCTCGAACTCATGACCCTGAGAACAAGCAACACACTCTTCCAGCTGAGGCAGCCAGGCATCCCACCATTTTTTATATTTTTGACAAACTTCCAAAAAATCAAATCCTAAATGAAGTTTCTTTTTCTTTTCTTTTTCTTTTTTTAACCTCAAAGTAACTGGGATTTTTCAGAGTGTCCTTGAAAAAAAAATCAAAAGGCTTGTTCTTTTTCCTTATACAAGAGAGATATTGAACAAATTAGGCTTATTTGATGTTACATTACATGGGAAATATTGTCAAATAAGTGATGTGTAACCTTCTTAGATTCTGCTGTATGGGTAATAGCATTAATATAAATGTCCTAGAAATTGTATAAAATCCCTAAAATTATGATATGTAGGGATCCCTGGGTGGCGCAGCGGTTTGGCGCCTGCTTTTGGCCCAGGGCGCGATCCCGGAGACCCCGGATCGAATCCCACATCGGGCTCCCGGTGCATGGAGCCTGCTTCTCCCTCTGCCTGTGTCTCTGCCTCTCTCTCTCTCTCTCTCTCTGTGACTATAATAAAAAAAAATTATGATATGTACATATGATATGTATATTATCAATCATAATTCTAGTTATTACCTTAAAATATTGTATGTCACAGAAATAACTACATTTCTTTAACAACCATATTGTAATAAACTCTAATCACACCTTTAATCATGCCATTTTTATCTTTTATCATTCAGAGACATTTATATTTTACTCAGATGCCTTTACAAAAGAATTTCTGCAAAAATGCTTCATCTTAAAGAAGACTCATGAAAAAGACTCTAGAAAACAGCTTTCTGATACCTTTAAGATCATAAAATTAACTGGGTAAACACTTTCCAGAACTACTGGAAAAAACTAGATTCAAGCAGAACAAGAATTAATTACATGGGACTGAACTGAGGAGGAGTCATAATAAACTTATGACTTTTTGTTTCAAGTATTGATGGTTCTTTAATCTTTTGATTTTCAGATACAAGGAAGCTTTCCCTCTTAAGCTATCACTCACAGCAATTTGGCAAATTCTACCTTTGTAAGCAGAGTGGAAATATTGATCTTTTTCTCCCTGAGGGCCCCTCCAGAATATGAAAACTTAGTGAGTATTCTTATTTTTATGGCAATATACTTATTTGCATATAAGAATCCATTCTCCTTGCAACAGGACACTTTGGAAACATTCTTATATTACCAAGGCTTTGAGTGGAAGGTCATTTTCGAAAGACAGGTGCATAGGCTCAGATATGTTCAGACACCTTTAAAGGAAGGAAGATTGACTTTGACTTTTATTTCCTTTATTGGAAATATTGGCCTGAGAGCTTGCTTACAGGATTTCCCCGCAGCTGACCAGGGGAGTAAAGAATGCAACTTCCCGGTGCAGGAATCTCAGGGTATTTCAGGGACCTCAGGAAGAGAGGAATGAATTCAAATCTATAGTATTGCAGGTGAAGTCTGATGGCAAGTATTTGGCTTGGCTTCTGAGCCTCAAGATTAAAAGTTCCTTATGAGAAGTTGTAGCAAAACCTTATATGATTAACTGCCATTCTTGTTGCCCTTATGCAAATAATCAGGCCAAGTTTATTGAAACTAGACTTATTTTGCAAACAAATTCATTACTTTGGTTATCTTTGTTAGAAATTAAGGTGATTATAGAGAGCAAAAGTTGTTTCAGTAGCACATATTTGTGACTATTAAATTCTAATACTGCTCATTGTAAACTGGACTAGATCCTGATTCTTCTAGTTTCCTCTAATGCCTGACTACAACTCTGCAAACTAATGTTATCTTTTTTTTAAATTTTAAAAATTATTTTATTTATTTATTTATTTCAGAGAGAGAGCACAAGCAGGGGGAGCAGTAGACAGAGGCAGAGGGAGAAGGCTCCCTGCGGAGCATGGAGGCCGATGAGGGATCAATCCCAGGTCCTTGGGATCACCACCTGAGCTGAAGGCACACGCCTAAGACTGAGCCACCCAGGCCCCCTGTGCAAACTAATATTTTTAATTTTTGCCTCACCTGTCTGTCTGACTTGAAATCATTGGGAAGTAAAGCTGTTCTTTTCCTGAAGCCCTACAAATAAAATGTGAATGACGTGACATAAACTTTAGAGAAATCACAACAGCTCATGTGTGGATAATCTTCATGCCACAACGCCACTGCCTGCCTTCAGTCTATGTAGAGATGCTTCGAGATGGACACCTAAAAACTGTCTTGGGGGGACGTGTAGGTGGTTCAGGGGTTGAGCATCTGCCTTTGGATCTAAGGACTGATCTTTGGACTAAGAGCCTGT
This sequence comes from Vulpes lagopus, assembly GCF_018345385.1. Lineage (NCBI taxonomy): Eukaryota > Metazoa > Chordata > Mammalia > Carnivora > Canidae > Vulpes > Vulpes lagopus. Next base: position 28,218,361 of record NC_054834.1, read on the forward strand.
TTCAGTGAGATAAAATAATCTATCAGTTTAGCTTCTGGACTGATCTGGGAAACAAAGGCAGAGAAAAATTAGTAAATTTCCTTACTACCCTCAGCCTACTGACACGTCCTTGAAACAGGCAGAGTGACCTTCATCCAAGAACTCAGCTACCTGGATGTTAATACTTTTTGAAGCACAAAAGGCAATCTTAGCCCAACTCCCAGGTTCCTCTAAGTCTACTTTAACAGATAAAAATTCCTTTGGCAACTTTCTTTATCTCTACCTGCCCAAGATACGTGTTGGCAATCATCCCCGAAGCAGTTGGCCCACTCATATACATCTGAAGGGTCTCATGACTAAGGCTGTATTAGATGGTCATAAATGACCTTTTCCCGACAACAGCTAGCTCCCTCAAGGGCCTGGAAACCTTGCTTCCAAAATTCCTCAGAGACTTATGCTCTCCCAACTTGAAAGTATATAATGGGCCACTCCGCACAACCCTGGTGCAGCCCTTTCTGCCCATGGGTCCTGTCCCCGTGCTTTAATAAAGCCACCTTTTTGCACCAAATATGTCTCAAGAATTCTTTCTTGGCTGTTGGTTTCGAACCCTAACATCTATCCTACATCATGGGCTATGAAATTTTGGGGGAAGTCTCAAAGGTAGTACTGTGGGGAGCAAAACTGACAACCCAAAATGAGTCTTTTTTGGCATGTAGATTATTTTAGGCTGATTACTTTTAAGAGAAGGCTCAAGGGGCCCCCAGGTGGCTCAGTTGGTTAAGTGTCTGACTATGGCTCAGGTCCCGATCTCAGGGTCCTGAAATCAAGCCCCAGGTCGGGCGGCATCTGGCTCTGGGTTCAGGGCCTCTCCCTCTGCTCTTACCCCATCCCTCATGTGCGTTTGTGTGCGTTTGTGTGTAGGCACGCACTCCTTCTCTCTCTCAAATAAATAAATACATAAATAAATAAATCTTAAAAAGAAAAAGAAACAGAAGGCTTACACTATTGCCTGAAGGAATTTAGACAGGGGATCTCCTCCAGGAATGGAGCTGTCACCATAGCTGTCTACAGCATAATATGAACTAGATGGTAGACAGGGAGGATCTAGCAAAGTCTGTTTGTTAAAATTCTTCTCTATGTCCCACTGTTTCTGCACGGTCCAGCAAACATTGGTTTACCCAACATTTACTCATTTTCATTTTCACCTTTCTGTGAATTGGGTTCCTCCCCTTTGAAGTCCCAGGCCCCTACCATCTTCTGCTTATAGCTCTGGATGGCTGATATGCCTCAATTCCCTGGCTGCTTGGGGATTTCCTATTCTGATGCAGCCCCTTTATGAATGTAATTAAATTGATTTTCTCCTATTAATCTGTCTCATGTCAATTTAACTCTTAGATCAACCAAAAGACTATTGAAAAAAAAAAAGCCTATTGCAGGGTAGAGGAAAATTTTCCTGCCCAATATGGGTCAATGCTTTTTTTTTTTTTTTTTTTGGGTCAATGCTTATTAGCATATAATAGGAAGAACAGGTTAGAACAAGAAGAACTCTTTTTTAAAATTTTATTTTTATTCTTGAGAGAAAAAGAACACATGCATGCTCTGAGGGAATGGTGAGAGAGAGAGAGAAAATCCCAAGCAGGCTCCACACCCAGCACAGAGCCCCACACATGAGTTAGAGATAGGCAGTGCTAGGGAGGGAAAGATAGGTCAGGGACCATGGAATCAGACTCACAAAAATCCCAAACATGTGGAGGTGAAAGGAAACCAGAGATAAAGAAACAAACCAGACCATCCCTATCCTAGGTGTCAGAGGTGGGCTCTTGTTATAACAGCTATTTGTGACCAATAAAGAATTACCAACCCTAAAAAGAAAGTAAGCCATTGAAGGTATTATCACTAGTCCTTATGGCGCAGGAGAGCAGGGTTCTTGTCTCACAGAGTCAAAGAATCAATCTCACAGACGACAAAGAGTGAGTAAAGCGATAGTTTATTAAACAAATATAAAGAGAGAGCTCTCAGGAGTGAGAGGGGTCCCAACAGGGTTGCCACTGGGGGCTTGTAGGGTTGATCTTTTATTGAAACCCAACCTGGGAACTAAATCCTTTGATATCACCATTAAGTAAGGACTAGTGATCACATCTTTGATGGCTTACTTCCTTTTCGGGGTCTGGTAATTCTTTTTGGTCACAAGTAGCTGTTAAAACAAGACCCCACCTCTGGCACCTGGGACAGGATGGTCTGGTTTATCTCTGGTTTCCCTTCATCTCCCATTTTTGGGATTTCTGTGAGCCTGCTTCCATAGCCCCCTACCTAGCCCTGCCTAGCCTCATTTGTCCCTAACTCATTTCTCCCCCTGCAAGAGTAACCCTAACAGCCATTGGGGAATGGAAAGATGGCCGCTCTGGCTGCTTCAGGCTGAAAAGGGACTGCATGAGGAGTATTCTCAGGGGTCAGTCCAGAGTATTCTCAGGGGTCAGTCAAGAGTTTCATGGTATGGATCCAGAGAGATGTTGGAAGGCATGAGGCAACACAGGCAATGACAAACACAGAGAAAAAGAACAAAATCCAAAAATTATTTCCATGAGTAAAATGGCATCTCTGAAATATTGACCCCAGTTTCCGGGCCAAGCAAACCATTAGGCCAAGAGACTGATTTTATCCAGTTGAGCTCGAATGTCATTTGTTAAATGCGAGACTTCTTAAGAATTGTCAGTTATATTAAAACAGGATAGATGTGGAATTCTTCACAACCTAAGTGATGTTGAAGTAGCAAGTAATCAATAGTTGCCCGATTTTCTAGAAATCCTGCCCTAACTTCACTTAGTTCTTGATTTAAAACATCCAGTGCTTGGGATGTGTCCTTTAAGGTTCTGCTGAGCAAACAAAGTCTGTTTTATCTCATAAGACTTCTAGCTATAAAGGAGAGGTCTACGGCTGTTGTTTCCCCATCTGATATGAGAACCACATTATCATAGCAATTGGGTGGTAGATGAGGCAGTCATCGTCAGTAATGTGTTGCTGGGGGTGGGAAGAGTAATAATCGCAGTTTGTCTACAGTACATAATCCTGAGAATCATTTAGGAATAACATAATAAGGGGACGCCTGTGTGACTCAGCGGTTAAGTGTCTGCCTTCGGCTCAGGGTGTGACCCTGGAGTCCCAGGATAGAGTCCCACATCAGGCTCCCTGGAGGAATCTGCTTCTCCTTCTGCCTGTGTTTCTGCCTCTCTCTATGTGTCTCTCATGAATATATAAATAAATAAAATCTTAAAAAAAAAGGAATGACTTAATAGGCGATATCGGCACAAAATAAGGCCCATCGTTTTAGTTGGTGTAAGCCATTTAGTTGAAGATGGGAAGTGTAGGGTAAAGCTGCATTGAGTAGTATGCAATTGGCTTGGGTTATATGTTTTAGACGCATTGGGGGCCTGTACTGCAGAGAAGATGTTTGAAGCTGAGTAGCAAGACTTGCTGAGTCATAAAATTTTGGCCTATGTGGCCCCCACTCCCACTAGGCTATCGAAAAGCCAACTTTGTGGGGAATTAGTGTTGGAAACCAGAGATAAATAAACCAGACCATCCTATCCCAGGTGCCAGAGGTGGGGTCTTGTTTTAACAGCTACTTGTGACCAAAAAAGAATTACCAGACCCCGAAAAGGAAGTAAGCCTTTAAAGATGTGATCACTAGTCTTTACTCAATGGTGATATCAATAGATAATATTAAAAGGATTTAGTTCCCAGGTTGGGTTTCAATGTTAGGACATTGAGAGCCATATGTCATTGTAACTGGGGTCATGACACCACGGGGTCATGATGAACCGCAATGGGGGCATTCATCAGCACATGCAAAGAGGATAAACATAAAATAAGTAATTAGGCCCCAAATTATGATTACATTTCTTACATAAGATCTTCAATTACTAATTTTGTTGAACAGATCAGTGGATACCTTTTATCCTTTTAATTGATTACAAATGTCCCCTATTAATTGAGATACCTTGTGAGAATTATCTGTAATGTTAAAACAACACATGTGAGGAAGCTCCTCACACCACAAATGGTGTAGCAATAGTAGACAGTCAATAATGGTGCGTGACTTGAGAAGTCCCTCTCTGACTTAATTCTTCGTCGAGTGTATCCAGTGCCTGGGAAGTATTATTTAGAGTCCTGCTGAGCAACCATACTGTTTTGCTTATTTTATATTGTGGGTCTAACATAAGTCCTGCAAGTTCCATAGTGAGCTTTGAGGCTCTTTTTACCACAAGGATCATTATATGCTTGACTAAAGTCTTTGTTTACAATTGTGCCTCAGTAGAGGTGGCTTCTAGGATAAATATGACTGAGGGATAAAACCATCAAGAAGTCCTCGTGGTTTGAGGTCTAGCCTGAACAGTATTATAATTACAAGGTATCACTTGTAAGTAGGAGAAAACTTGTCAAGAAATAAGGGCATCCCCAAGTACATCATCCAATCCAATCATAAAGTGGGGTCATCATTATCTTCACAAGGCCATAGTTAAACCCATGTAGTGGGGTACGCTCTGGCTTTCAAGGAGCAGTTTTGTCATCATAGCCATACAGAATTGGTCAAAGTGCTGGTTGTATATACAATCACTGGAGAATTCCATTTTTTTTGTTATTTAAATAATCATACACCCATGGGATCCTCTTATTCCCATAGAATGAAAAGCATAAAGATTATCTTGTACATCTATTTCTATTGTGCAGAAATAGAAAAGCTATTTCTCTGAAGTGTACCTCAATTAGTCTAGCTTAGGCAAACTTCATTTAAAATGATCAGAGCTGGCTCTCTGCTCCTCCCCGTTCGACAGACAGCTGCATCTTCTGGTGCAGTGCCAGCCGCGTCCCTGAGACACGATGGTGAAGGTTGGAGTGAACGGATGTGGTTGTATTGGGCGCCTGGTCACCAGGGCTGCTTTTAACTCTGGCAAAGTGGATATTGTCGCCATCAGTGACCCCGTCATTGACCTCAACTACATGGTATACATGTTCCAGTATGATTCTACCCACAGCAAATTCCACGGCATGGTCAAGGCTGAGAATGGAAAACTTGTCATCAATGGGAAGTCCATCTCCATCTTCCAGGAGTGAGATCCCACCAACATCAAATGGGGTAATGCTGGTGCTGAGTATGTTGTGGAGTCCACTGGGGTCTTTTTTTTTTTTTTTTACTGGGGTCTTCACCACCATTGAGAAGGCTGGGGCTCACTGGAAGGGCGGGGCCAAGAGGGTCATCATCTCAGCTCCTTCTGCTGATGCCCCCATGTTTGTGATGGGCGTGAACCACGAGAAGGTATGACAACTCCCTCAAGATTGTCAGCAATGCCTCCTGCACCACCAACTGCTTGGCTCCTCTGGCCAAAGTCATCCATGACCACTTCGGCATCATGGAGGGCCTCATGACCACCGTCCATGCCATCACTGCCACCCAGAAGACCATGGACAGTCCCTCTGGGAAGTTGTGGTGGGACGGCCGAGGGGCTGCCCAGAACATCATCCCTGCTTCCGCTGGTGCCGCCAAGACTGTGGGCAAGGTCATCCCTAAGCTGAACAGGAAGCTCACTGGCATGTCCTTCTGTGTCCCCGCCCACAATGTGTCAGTTGTGGATCTGACCTGCCGCCTGGAGAAAGCTGCCAAATATGATGACATTAAGAAGGTGGTGAAGCAGGCATCAGAGGGCCCCCTTAAGGGCATCCTGGGCTACACTGAGGACCAGATCGTCTCCTGTGACTTCAACAGTGACACCCACTCTTCCACCTTCAATGCTGGGACTGGCATTGCCCTCAAAGACCACTTCTCAAGCTCATTTCCTGGTATGACAATGAATTCGGCTACACCAACCGAGTGGTGGACCTCATGGTCCACATGGCCTCCAAGGAGTAAGAGCCTCCTGGACCACCAGCCCTAGCAAGAACAAGAGGAAGAGAGAGGCCCTCAGCTGCTGGGGAGTCCCTGCCCCAACTTAATCCCCCAACACACTAAGAATCTCCTAACCTCATTTACATCCCAGACCCTGAGGAAGGGGAGGGGCTTGGGGAGCCCTACCTTGTCATGTACCATCAACATAGTATACTGTACCCAGCCAAATAAAATAAAATAACATAATCAGAGCTATAATTGAACATCTGCAAAAATGTGTTATTGAGACATAGTTTCTCTCTATAATAACCCTCACTTCTTAATCTGTGGTAGCCAAATCAGTACTGATCTGTCTGCAAAACAAATCCAGTTTTAACAAACTTGGCTTAATTATTTACATAAGCTCAGCAAGAACAATGATTGATCATATAGATCTTTTAGAATCTACTTTGCTGGAACTTTTTATAAGGAATCTTTAGGCTGAACTTTTAGTAGCCCCTCCAGGCCAGAAGCCAAGCCAAGTACTTGGCATCAGACGTGCTTGTGATACCTGTAGATTTGGGCAGGTTCCTCTTCACGAGGTCCCCAAAGTGTCCTGAAGTTCCTGCACCTGCCAGGACGTGACATTCTTTACTCACCTGGTGAGGCTGCTGGGAACTCTGTAAGCAAGGTATCAGGCTAACATTTCCAAGTGGCTTTGTGGCGCCACGTTTCATAAAGTCAATCTTAGTTCTGTATAGCTGTTTGGTCATATCTGAGTGTATGCATGTCTCTCAGATATGACATTCCAGCAAAATCTTGGTAAAATAACCAATATTTCCAATGATGTCCTGTTACAAGAACAGATTCTTATTGAGTTTATGCAAATGACTATGATAGCCAGGGAAGAAAGAATACTTATTGAGAGACCTTTGAATTTCAGAAGGTTCAATTAGAGAGAAAAGTTAATGCTTTAATTTGTTTACAAATAAATACTTTCTCATGTTTTGGTAAATCAGATATCTTTTTTTTTTTTTTTTAATCAGATATCTTAAAAGAAAGCTTTAACCTAGGAGAGCAAACGTTAGCAAACCAGTAGTGTTTCAAGCAACTATAATCATCCTCTTGGTTTTAGTCCCATGTTACTATTCTTGTTTAATTTTTTTTTAAGATTTTATTTATTTATTTGTGAAAAACACAGGCAGAGCTCCGGAGAAGCAGGCTCCATGCAGGGAACCTCGACATGGGACTTGATCCTGGGTCTCCAGGATCACACCCTGGGCCGGAGGCAGCGCTAAACGGCTGAGCCACTGGGGCTGCCCTTTTGTTTAATTTGAATGCAACTTTAGTTAGTTCTGGAATTTTTACCCATTTCAGTTTTGATCTTAAAGATCTCAAAAATTTGTATTGGTCCTAAGGATACTTTATATAAACCTTCTTGAAGGTGAAACTCATCTTGCAAGAAAATAAGAACAATTATAGATGACAAAAACTTAGAAATGGACACAGTTAATAATCTGATGTGAGTTCATTATGATGCAATTGACAAGGAAACTCAGTTGTTTCTGTGGCACATAATATTTCAATGATCAAAATATTACATTAAAACGTAGTAAAACTTCAGGAATTGCATATCATCTCTAGAGCAGTTATAGCATTTACCGAAATGTAACCTAAGGCTTGTCATTTGCTTAACAGTACTGTCAGAGTAACTTAACATACCTAATAAAAGGCCTAAAGAGTCAAAAAGACTCCGTTTACAATTTCAATTTTGGGAAGTTTGTTAAAATAGTAGAAAGTTTTAAAGCACATGCCTAAATAGGATAAGGGATGTTAAAGACCTGATAAAGGCAAAACATAGAAACTGGTTTTTCTGGGTAGAAAGAAAAAGAAAACAACTGTTTACATTTTCTTATCAAGAGCAGGCCAACAATTCGAGAAAACTTGTCTTTTCGAACAGAGAGAAAGCAGACTTAATCTTACACCTGTGTACTTTTAAAACTCATGCATTTCAATCTTAGTCCATCCTGACCACATCCAAAATTCTTTTCCAAAGATTTACCTTCACAAACCTTCTACAACTTTCTTTTGTATGCAGATTTTGTTCCAAGCCATTTCTTTTTAAACAATCAGTCTCCTGTAGGACACAATTACCTTTTTTCACCCTTAACAAAAATGCATTCCCATTCTTCTATCTTTCTTTCATATCTCCAACCTTCCTACATACAGAGTTTCCCTTATTCTCCATCAGATTTAATTACATTTAGCAGAATTTTAACTCTTTGAAACCTTGGTCACCGGTGAAAACTGAGTAGTAACCATTTGTGAACACTTATACCAAAACTCTTTAGATGGCAAATTGATGGATCTATTAAGCACAAAGCATGTTTACCTACAAACTCAAATATCCTTAGTTTCTCTGCAATAAGTCAAAAGCACAAACCTATGTCCGGTAATTAATGCTTTAGCATTTTATCCTATTTGAAAGAGACCTAAATGTCCAATGAATTGAATCTCAATTACTATCCAAGCAACACTTCAACGTTGTAGGTTGCCAAAAAATTTGAAAGCTATCTTAATAATTACCTATGAATACTTTGAGACAGACAAGATAAATCATTTTAAGTTATCGTTGGCTAACAAACTGCAGAGATAACTCAAGCTTATTTGACCTTTAGCAAACAATACAATAAAAGTTTCATATTTAATGCTGATAACTTTAAAGATATGTCTATATCATAATTAAACCAACAAACTTTAAAAAATAAAAAATAAAAAATAAAAATAAATAAATAATTGAAAATACCAACAGACTTAAAGTACTTTAAATACTGAGTATGTTTCACCTGGGTTCACTTTTAAAAGTCAGTATGTTCCCCATTTATCAATTTTTACCTGAGACACCGGTGGGGAAATCTGGAGTGAGCAGCGTCTGCAGGCGACACCTAAGGTGGAGCAGGGGGAGGGGAGACAGAAGAGGCAAAGTGCAGCCAAAAGGGTGGAAAAAAAGAATTCCCAGTTCTAAAGCTCATCCACTTGGACAGATGAGCAAACACCAAGGAGTGGAATTAGGCAGTCCAGGACAGGCCAGAGAAGACAGGGAACTTCCTGAAACAAAGAGAATTTTGGCAGCTGCTTGAGAATATTCCTCAAAGGGCCCCCCCCCCCTTCCGCCCGTCCTGAGGTAGACTAACCACAGTTGGCTCTAGTTATAACCGTTAACCTGGGAAATGAATGAGGGAGAGACTCCCCATGTCCAGGTAGAGTAGCCTGTGGCTATAGGGAGGAACAGTGAGAGTCAGCGTCCTCTTTGCTAGGGAGGCCCTGCGTTTCCTCCAACAACTTGAGTTTATTCAGAGGCCTATTTAGATAATTATCCAATATGTCAGGAGGGAGTTTACCAGCCAACAGGTGCAGGCAAACATTCTCCTGGAGGCCCTTAGGTGGGGGTCCTGACGTCAGCAGAAGTTCTAACTGATAGATCCTACTGAGGCCATGCAAGTGCTACAGACCAGTCCTTCCCTAAATTTTGTAATCCACATTGTTTCCAGTGGGTTAAAAGGTACCCCAGGGATCCCTGGGTGGCGCAGCGGTTTGGCGCCTGCCTTTGGCCCAGGGCGCGATCCTGGAGACCCGGGATCGAATCCCACGTCAGGCTCCCGGTGCATGGAGCCTGCTTCTCCCTCCGCCTGTGTCTCTGCCTCTCTCTCCCTCTCTCTCTGTGACTATCATAAATAAATAAATAAATAAAAATTTAAAAAAAAAATAAATAAAATAAACGTGCAAAAAAAAAAAAAATAAAAAAAAAAAATAAAAGGTACCCCAAAGGGGAGAGTCCTTGGGAACTGAAAAGACCATGCCTTGACCTGAAGGTCACACCTTATTTTACCTTGCCTTGAAGAACTTGCTGTTTTTAAAGGAAAACACTAGAAAAATTTTACAGGGGAAAATACTCAATTTTGCAGTACCTAACCCAGAAGTCCCTGGGGAGGATGGTTTTGTTTTCCATCTCGTGATCCTGGTAATCCTCGTAGGAGTCCTCTTACCTGTACCTGTCTTTTTAACCACCAGTGGGTCAATTTTTCTTTCAATTTTTCAGAGTGCAATCCAGAGGCGTCCCTGCCAAGGATGGGTTGTTTCCCATCTCGAAATCCTGGTGGGAGTCTTTTACCCTGTACCTGTTATAGGGAGGTTGACTATGAAGGCATCCCAACATATCAGCTCTTGTCTAAACCAAGGCGTCCCTTAGTTCGCCCTCCCAAGTGAAGAGCAGCCTAACATCTTGGGATGAGAAAGGATCAGGCTAGTGGGAATTAGCCACTCTTACCCATCTGCCACCTAATCCTCCTGGTCTCTGGATTTCCCTGAAATAAAGTCTGGCCTAATCATAGAGCTTGAAGAGGTTAACAGTTTCAATTGTGATATTCTTTTTTAGAAGCTCAAGGAAGCAAGTGAAACACCTAAGGCCTCTCAGTGGGAGGCATGTGCTGCTTAGGGATGAGGCTTCCCTGGGATGTGACCCCCAGGGCCCATCTCCATCTTTTCCTCATCTTGAAGACCCTAAGACCCCAAGGTAACCAAAGGGCATTCAGAGCGCTGGATTGCCAGTCCTTAGGTGCACTCTCCGGAGGAACCTTAAACAAAGCAGGGAATCCTATAAATGACCTTACTGTTTGGAGCTCTCTGCAGGAGCCCTCATTGTTTGGTCAGGTAAGTTTGCTTGCATTCCTAGCCTCAGGCCGATTATTAGCCAATTGATTTTCCTGGCCTCATCCTTGGTGCTTTTCCATTCCAATACCTGAGGTCCCATTTGGTTGTTTTTTTTTTTTTTTTTTTTTTTTAAGATTTTATTTATTTATTTATGACAAACAGAGAGAGACAGAGAGACAGACAGAGAGAGAGACAGAGACACAGGCAAAGGGAGAAGCAGGCTCCATGCAGGGACTCGATTCTGGGTTTCCAGGATCACACCCCGGGGCTGAAGGCAGCGCTAAACTGCTGGGCCACTGGGGCTGCGCCTGAGGTCCCATTTGCAAGCAAGGCCCTACTGAGGGATGCAGACCCCGACACTTAGCCTCATTATAATTCCATATTTTTGTTGGTGGAACAAGAAAGCCTCAACTATGTAATGACTATATAACACCTTAAAGCTCCAGCCATTAATGCAACCAGTTGAAGAATTGGCTGGGGGAGTTGTAATTCCCTCCTTTAACGCCGAAGTATTCCAAGAAGAGTTAAATGCCCAGGAAACATCAGGTGGCCTCCAACATGTCATATAAAGAGATAGCTCTAATCCTGCTTGCCAATAATTTTAGTTTTAATTCCTGGCTGTGATTAAACCTAGTTTACACCTAACAGAAAGACATATGCTTTACCAGGTGACAAAAATGAGGGCAGGATTCCCCTCCTGACCTAAGTTCTCACAAAAGACATCTTTAAATAAAAAACCTTGTCCCTACATGGGCAACATTCTTCCTGAAACGAATCCCAGATTAAAAGGATATATTGGATCGGGACTGGCTTCGATTGCAAAAGGATCAACATGCCTCTGGCTAGAGATCTGCTGCATCCATCCTTGGAAGAGGAAAAGAAAAAACATAAAAAGAAACGGCTAGTTCAAAGCTCAAATTTCTATTTTATGGATGTAAAATGTCCAGGTTGCTACAAGATTACCACGGTTTTCAACCATGCTCAGACGGTGGTTTTTTGTGTAGACACAACAGTGTTGTGCCAGCTGACGGGAGGAAAGGCCAGACTCACAGAAGGCTGTTCATTTAGAAGAAAGCAACACTAATGATCTGCACAACCTCTTGAATTTGTGTTACATCGAAGAAAGCGTTATCAGTTCAGTAATTCCAGTTAATCTACCAAGATAATGTAATTATGTTTAATTTTGTAAGGTTTACAACAGTGTCAGTTTTTCAATAAAGTTTTGATTATGGGCCAAAAAAATTTAAAACAATTTTTTTTAATAAAAGGATATACTGACCATCAGAGATTGGAAGGGCCCTACTATAGGCAAAGTCCCTGAGGCGAGAGAACAACATTGAAGAAAAGCCAAAAAATAGAAAGCAGAACTGGGTAGGGTTAGGCCAACATTCTCTTCTTTTGGGGAAGAGAGATTGACCAAACCTTTCTCCAGAAGCCTGTCACCTGAGTCTTGAGTCCAGCAGCCACACTATTTGAGTTTAACTGGCCCCCAGGTGGCCGGTTTTGTTGTTTGTAACAAGAAGACTTGTAACAAGTCTCTCCAAGGGAGAGACTTCTCCCAGGAGAGAAAGGAGAGTCCACATTTACTCACCCTTCAGTGGGAGTAATCCTGGGTTTCAGCACCAGAATGATACGGGAGAGCTCGTCTTGTCTCACAGAGTCAAAGAATGAATCTTGTGGGCAATGGAGAGTGAGTAAAGCGATAGAAATTTATTAAGTGAGGATACAGAGAGACTCTTAGAAGTGAGAGGGGTCCCGACAGGGTTGCCACTGATGGCTTTTTGGCTGGCCTTTTATTGAGAATTGACTGGGAAGCTTGTGGCTTTGAGATTCTTATGGTGTCTTGGTTTGAGTTAGAACTGATGATAACATCTTTAATGACACTTCTTCTTTGGGGTCTGGTTATTCTTTGTTGGCTATAGGGTGTCATAAAAAGACATCCTCCCCGTCCACACCTAGGGCAGGGTGGTCTGGCTTGCTCCCTTATCTCTGGTTTACTTATACCTTGGCATTTTTGGGATCTCTGTGAGCCTGATCACGTAGCCACCCCCCTTACCCCCCACCCCACCTAGCCCTCACTCACTTAATGGTGATAGCAATAGATATGTTAAAATAATATAGGTTCCTTGGTTGCCTTTCAATAAAAGACCAAACCTACAAGCTCCCAGTGGCAACCCTGTCAGGAACCCCCTCACTGCTGAGAACTTTCTCTGTATTCTTGCTTAATAAACTTCTATCGCTTCACTCCCTCTCCTTTGTCCACGAGGTTCATTCTTTGACTCCATGAGACAAGAACCTAGCTCTCCTGCTTTACACACAGAGCTTGATCTCATGGCCCCAAGATCATGACCTGAGTCAAAATCAAGAGTTGGACACCTAACCAATTGAGCCACTCGGGCACCCCCAAGCAAGAAAACTTACGGAACACTTGGTTATGGCAAAAGAATGGACAAATAAATCAATGGAACAGAATAGAGAACCCAGAAATAAACCCACATAAATATACTCAACTGACTTTTTGACAAAAAAAAGCAAAAGCCATCTAATGGAAAAAAGAGAGTCTTTTCAACATAAGGTGCTGGAACAACTGGACATCCACATACAAAGAAGTGAATCTAGCTCCCAACCTTAAACCCTTCACAAAAAATTAATTCAAAATGGATCATAGACCTAAATGTAAAATGCAGAACTATAAAACTCCCAGAAGATAACAAAGGAGAAAACTCTAGATAACTGTGGATATGACAACGATTTTTTACATACAACATCAGAAGTATGATTCATTAAAGAAATAATTGATAAGCGAGGCTTTATTATAATTGGTAACTTCTGCTCTGCAGATGATGTCAAGAGAATCAAAAGACAAGTCACAGACTGGGAGAAAATATTTGCAAAAGTCATATCTGATAAAGAGCATCCTGTCTGTCCTCCTCATTTTACTGAGGTCCAGAGGAGCAAAATACCTTGCCCAAGACCATAGAGTGGTAAAGGTAGGTCTAAAATCAGGTCTCACCTTTTCCTTCCTAACTTAGGTCCTTGGAGATAAATAGTCTTTTGTTGTCTAAGCCTCTCACTTTGTCATGGGTCTTGGCCTCCTGGGAAATAGCCTTTCTGTCATATTATTTCTCTCTCCTCTTATCAAAATTCTTCAGTACTCTGCAGTTCTGAGAAAGGGTGACTGGTAAACAAATGGGTACTCTGAAGTTAATGACCCACATAGTTTAGGGGATTTGCATTTCTAAAACGTTGTTAAAGAAGACAATGCTTTAACACACACATGAATTCCCAGAGAAAGTTTCCAGGCTCAACTGGTGATACCGGTGTAGGACCTGGATGAGATGCCTCAAACCAGAGCCTCCATAACTCAATCATTCTTTCTCCTTTCTTCCCTTCTGTAGTTGTCTTATCTCCCTGACTTCCTCTTCTTTTGGGAGCAGCTGATGATTGTAGTGTTGTCTTGGGCGGCTCTTGAGGAAGTGGCTGTAATGAGGAAACCCTAGAGAGAACTGATTAAACAATCACGGGAATCCACTAAAAGGGTGGTCAGGGTGTTAAGAGGAAGAGAAACAAAACCTAATCAAGCAGAAAAAAAAGAAAAGAGCACCTTCTGAATCAAGTGGCTAGAATCTGAGAATATCTGAGCTGGAATCATTGGTGCTCATAACATTGATTGGCCCTTTCCAAAGGAAGTCCATAAGCAATGTTCCCACTGGAAGCAGTAGACGAGATTCTCCTGGTCTTCTAATGACAGTAATAATGAAGACTAAGTTTGTAGGCTAGGTTCTGCGGTAAGCATTGTTAGGAAGAAGATGACAAACCCAAAATGGAATCACTCGCGCTAAACCCCACGTCATCAAACTGAGACTTAATTTCAGTTTTGGCTCTTCCAGAAATGGAATCTTAAACCAATCACTATTCGCCTAATCTGCATAAATTAGGTAATCTGCCTGACAGACCTCAGTCATCCCCTAAAGGAAAGTAATCTTGCCCGAACAATCTGCTTTTTGGCCTTATTATAACTTCCTTGTCTCTGCTCCCTTCTGCCTATAAAATTTGCATTTTTGGACAGCTCCTCGGAGCTCTTTTCTTTGTGCTAGATTGGATGCTGCCCAATTAAGGAATCATTGAGTAGAACCAATAAGATCCTCAAAATTTACTCAGTTGAATTTTTTTTTAATAACATTATTTGTAGATTTTCTGATTTAATTTTAAGAACTTTATAAGGTAAGTGCTAATGTAACCTCCATTTTAAAGATGAAACAACTGAGTTTTGAAAAGATGGATCTTGGGGATCCCTGGGTGGCTCAGCGGTTCAGGGCTGCCTTTGACCCAGGGCGTGATCCTGGAGTCCCGGAATTGAGTCCCACGTCGGGCTCCCTGCATGGAGCCTGCTTCTCCCTCTGCCTCTGTCTCTGCCTCTCTCTCTCTTTGTGTGTGTCTATCATGAATACATAAATAAAATCTTTAAAAAAATAAAAATAAAAAGATGGATCTAAGATTACACAGCTGGTAAGGGTGAGGTTCTTGATCTGGGTTTGTCTGTCTCCAAAGTCCATGCATGTAATTAGGTTTTTCCCAAATGAGCGGCGGATCACTGGGCTTTCCTGATTTTTAAATCATCATACCTTTCCTATTTCCAGACAAACACATTTTAACTCAATTTGTCTCTTTCAGAGAAGTCTTTCTCATCATATTTAAGTTTCAATAAATAGTGTGCCTCTATACTGGTATCCATTTTCTTTTAGAAATATCTCTTTGCATTTGTTCTTTAGTTTTCTCCCAGCTGTGATGGGAAAGAGAGACTCTTATTTCTGTAGAGAGACTTCCTTTTGGTCTTTCTACAGGAAATAATTTTCCTCCTACCCTTTAAGGATTTGGGCTGAAACACTTCCCCTCTCCTCAGTAACAAAAGACAGAATAAAGGGGAAAACCAAACATAATGTAAATAATATGAATACCTCCTGTATACATGGGAAATATCCAGGAAAACTGAGTGACTCCCCCAAATGGCCCAAGCCATCACTTAAATACTATCTTCAGCTAAAGACAAAAGAAAAACTAATTTTTTGGAGGGAGAAGGGGGAACCGGTTGTAAGAGGTTATTAGGAAAAGCACAGTAAAAGGTAAAATTCTTATATTGATTTAAATCTATGCCTTTTCCATTGATAAGAGTTTATGGTGATTCAGAGTCATCCTTCTCAATCTGGCCCCAGGAGCGAAACACCCTTAAAAATGGAGATTTCCTTATAAATGTAAATGTCCCTTATAAAAGGGTAATTCCTACTTGGTTTTCAGAACTTCTCTTTTGTCTGCAGTTACTTAAAAACAACCTGCTTGAGATCATTCTTATGCCAAAGAGGCATATTTGGGGTGGCACATTCTGCTCCCCTTCACAACAAATCACAGCCAACTAGGCTTTTGCAAATAAGTGCAAATAAGTGAAGTGCTTAAGCTATAGCCAACAAAATGATTACTTTGATCTGCTTCCAACTTTTCTCTATAAAAATCTTTCCCTAAGCTTCTGTTGGTGGACTACTCCTAACCACTTCCAGATTCCCAATAGAAATTGATTTTTGCTCAAATAAACTCTTAAAAATTTTAAAAAATATGCCCCAGTTTATCTTTTAACTGTTGCCTCATGTGCAAATGAGGATGGATATAGTTTACCTTCTGAAATTGTTGTATTAGAGGTAATATATATATAAAATGCCTCCTCTAAAGTAAGCATCCACATGCTTACATAGTAACTATTAATTTTGGTCTTTTAATGTGTTCATTATATATCGCTCTATGTTTTTGTTTTGTTAAATGACAATGAAGGAACAAGTGTTATGTCCTTTATTTTAGGGAGTTTGAACTTGGCCCACTAAACGGGACCGTTGGAAATCAGGGAAAAGTTCGTAACAGGCAGAACTAAAGGATCACCAGCATCACGGACCAAGTGTAGTCTTTGGTGACAAACCCGATAATCATATAGGTTTCCCTGTTTGCAAGAGCTCCAGAAATAAAGATGATAGCATTTTGTTTCCAAGAGTCAGAAAGAGGAAGAAGGAGGCCAAAACAGGTTACAAAGGGGTGAATGGGGTTCTTGATGAGAGGGGAAAGGACCAGGATTCTTACGCCAATGTCTTGGATTAGAAGCAGTCTATTTCATGATGTCAGCATCTTCTCATTCTAATGAGCTTGATTTTGATGTCTCTGGCATTTGTATAGGACCAGATGTCAGGTGGAGCCTTCCTCAGTTGTGAAATATACACTCAAATTTCAACACTTTGTAATTTGGCAGCCGTGTCAGTGGTCAACAATTCTTAATAGTCTTCTTTCTGGGGATCCCTGGGTGGCTCAGCAATTGAGCGTCTGTCTTTGGCCCAGTGTAGGATCCTGGAGTCCCGGGATCGATTCCCGGGATCTAGTCCCGTGTCAGGCTCCCTGCATGGAGCCTGCTTTTCTCTCTGCCTGTGTCTCTGCCTCTCTCTCTCTCTCTCTCTCTCTCTGTGTGTGTGTGTGTCTTTCATGAATAAATAAATAAAATCTTAAAAAAAAATAGTGTTCCTTCTGAGTCTCACTTTTGCTAAAGTGTTAGAGAAGCTTCTTGCTCAATAGCAGATGCCAACAGTTAAAACAAGGAATAAACAAACCACTTAACTCATGCTCTAACTAAAGCAAGCCCATTGTGCTTATTTCTTATCTTACTTTCTTGAGGCAATGATGAAAATTTAAGTAGGATGTTTTGCAATGACAGAACATTCCAGCTGCCAGGCCAGCGAAGCCCTGATAGGAACAGAATGCTTACGAGATCATACCCTCTACCCCCGCACATCCTCTTCCCTACCCATGATCAGGAGCTGAACACATACTGACCCTCATCCCTGATCATGTGCTCTCAGCCTGCTGTCTTGCATATACCACCCCACATCCTCAACCTCTCTCTCTCTCTCTCTTTCTTTTTTTTCCCCTAAATTTACTTATTCATGAGAGATACAGAGAGACAGAAAGGCAGAGACATAGGCAGGGGGAGAAGCAGGCTTCCTGCGGGGAGCCCGATGTGAGACTTGATCCCAGGACCCAGGGATCATGCCCTGAACCAAAGGCAGGCCGTCAATCACTGAGTAACCTAGGTACTCCTCACAGTTTTTTATCAAAATCAGACCAATATGGATGGACCTAGAGGATATGCTAGTGGACCTAGAGGATATGCTAGTGAAATAAGTCAAACAAAAATATCATATGATTTCAGATGTAAGTAGAATCTGAAAAACAAAACAAATGAACAAACAGCAGAAATAGACCCATAAATACAGAGAACAAACTTGTGGTTGCTAGAGAGGAGGGGGTGGTGGCATTGGACAAAATGGGAGAAAGAAAGTGGTAGGTACAGGCTTCCAGCTATGGAATGAATAAGTTATGGGGATGAAAAGTTTAGCATAGGGAATATAATCCATAGTATTACACTAGTGTCATATGGTGACTGATGATATTTACATTTGTAGTGAGCATAACATAGTATAGAATTGTACAAATCACTGTGTTGGGGCACCTGGGTAGCTCAGTGGTTGAGTCTGCCTTTGGCTTAGGTCATGATCCCGCAGTCCTGGAGTCGAATCCTGCATCAGGACTATATAGTGCATATATATATATATATATATATATATATATATATATATATATATATATATAATGGACTTACATAATACATTATGTGGACTTACTGCTATAAACCTACAGAAAGTGCAGGTACCTATTCAGATCAATCACTACATTTGTATCTCTATTTTATTTTATCATTTTTAAAAGATTTTATTTATTTATTCATAAGAGACACAGAGAAAGAGGCAGAGACACAGGCAGAGGGAGAAGCAGGCTCCCTGCTCAGCAGGGAGCCCGATGTGGGACTCGATCCCAGGACCCCAGGATCATGACCTGATCCAAAGGCAGACGCTCAACCACTGAGCCACCCAGATGTCCCTACGTTTGTATCTTTAGGGTAGATAACTAGTAGTACAATTTCTGGGTTGTAGGGTAGCTCTATTTTCAACTTTTTGAGAAACACCCACACTGTTTGCAGAGTGGCTGTGCCAACTTGCATTCCCACCAACTGTGTAACAAAGTTCCCCTTTCTCCACAGCTTCGCCAACATCTGTTGTTTCCCCATCTTGTCTTGTTATTTTTAGCTATTCTGAATGATGTGAGGTGATATCTCCTTGTGGTTTTGATTTGTATTTCCCTGATGCCAAGTGATGTTGAAAAAGTTCTCATGCAACTGTTGACCCTTAGTATGTCTTCTTTGGAGAAATATCTTTTCATGTCCTCTGTCCATTTCTTGATGGTATTATTTGTTCTTTGGATGTTGAGTTGATAAGTTCTTTGTAAACTTTGGATACTAGCCCTTTATCTGATAAGACACTTGCAAATATCTTCTCCCCTTCTGTCAGTGGTCTTTTAGTTTTGATGACTGTTTCCTTTGCTATGTAAAAGCTTTTTATCTTGATGAAGTCCCACTAGTTCATTTTGCCTTTGTTTCCCTTGCCTTTAGAGTCTAGCAAGAAGTTACTGTGGCTGAGGTCACAGAGGTTACTACCTGTGTTCTCCTCTAGGATTTTGATGGATTTCTGTCTCACATTTAGGTTTTTCATCCATTTTGAGTCTCTCTCTCTCTCTCTCTTTTAGTTTGTTTCTGTGTGTGGTGTGAGGAAATGGTCCAGTTTCATTCTTCTGCATGTGGCTGTCCAATTTCCCAACAACTTTTGTTGAAGATACTGTCTTTCTTTCCTGCTTTGTCAAAGATCAGTTGACCATAGCGTTGATGGTTCATTCCTGGTTCTCCAATCTGTTCCATTGATCTATGTGTCTGTTTTTGTGCCAGTACCACAGTTTTGATGATTACAGGATTTTTTAAAATATATTTTATTTATTTATTCATGAGAGACAGAGAGGCAGAGACACAGGCAGAGGGAGGAGCAGGCTCCATGCAGGGAGCCCGACTGTGGGACCCCATCCGGAGTCTCCAGAATCACGCTCTGGGCCGAAGGCGGCGCTAAACCGCTGAGCCACCCAGGGATCCCCCCTGATTACAGGTTTGTAATAGAACTTGAAGTCCAGAATTGTGATGCCACTAGCTTTGGTTTTCTTTTTCAATATTCCTTTGACTATTGGGGGTCTTCTCTGGTTCCATACAAATTTCAGGATTATTTGTTCCAGCTCTGTGAAAAAAGTTGATGGTATTTTGATAGGGATTGATGATTGAATACATTTTGATTGAATGTATAGATTGCTCTAGGTTGCATAGACATTTTAACAATATTTGTCCTTCCAATCCATAAGCATGGAACATTTTTCTATTTCTTTTGTCTCTTTCAATTTCTTTCCTGAGTGTTCTATAGTTTTCTGAGTACAGATTCTTTGCCTCTTTGGTTAGGTTTATTCCTAGGTATCTTATGGTTTTTGGTGCAATTGTATATGGGATTGACTCCTTTCTTCAGTATCATTGTTAGTGTATAGAGATGCAACTGATTTCTGTGCATTGATTTTATTTCCTGACACTTTGCTGAATTTCTGTATGAGTTCTAGCAATTTTGGGGTGGAGTCTTTTGGGTTTCCCACATAGAGTATCATGTCATCTGTGAAGAGTGAGAGTTTGACTTCTCTGCCAATTCAGGTGTCTTTTATTTCTTTTTATTTTCTGATTGCTGAGGCTAGGACTTCTAGTACTATGTTGAACGGCAGTGGACATCCTTGTGTTCCTGACCTCAGAGGAAAAACTCTCCTTTTTCCCCCATTGAGAATGATATTTGCCGTGGGCTTTTTGTATATGGCTTTTATAATATTGAGGTATGTTCCTTCTATCCCTACACTGTCAAGAGTTTTAATCAAGAAAGGATGCTGTACTTTGTCAAATGCTTTTTATGCATCTATTGGGAGAACCCTATGGTTCATGTTCTTTATTATTTTATTTTTGTTTTTTTTAAAGATTTTATTTATTTATTCATAGAGATAGAGAGAGAGAGAGAGAGAGTAGCAGAGACACAGGCAGAGGGAGAAGCAAGCTCCATGCAGAGAGCCCTACGTGGGACTCGATCCAGGGTCTCCAGGATCACGCCCTGGGCTGCAGGCAACACTAAACCACTGAGCCACCGGGGCTGCCCTGTTCTTTCTTTTATTAAGGTAGTGTATCACCTTGTTGATTTGCAGATGAGTCTCCTTGCAGCCCAGGAATAAATCACACTTGGTCCTGGTGAATAATCCTTTTAATGTACTCTTGGATCCTATTGGCTAGTATCTTGGTGAGAAGTTTTCCATCCACGTTCATCAGGGATATTGGACCTCAAATTTTCTAATTGATTACATTTTTCTTTAGCTTATGTCAACTCAGGCAAAAGACTCTGGGCAAAGCATCCTATAAGGGGAACTGAAACTAACCTCAACTAATAAGAATCGCTGAGAGCCAGCAAGACTGTGACCATGATTGACCCCAAGATAATAACTGACATGACCTTTACTGCTCACTTGCATGTACTCACTGAGTACATGCGTGTACTGCCCAATTTGTGTCACATTTTTCTTATATAAACCTGGAAGTATTTTCAGCACCTTGGAGACAGTCTTTGAGACATTCCTCCACTGTCTTCCCCAGTCTTGGACTCACTGAAATAAATTCCTTTCTTGTTTAACCACTGGTGGTCTCTCTGTCTTTGGATTTTGTCAGAGGTAAGTGGTTGGATCTGGTCTATTTGGGGCCTCTGGAGCCATTTGCTCTTGCTAACCTGCCCCTCACCTACTTTTTTTTTTTAATTTTAATTTTAATTTTTATTTATTTATTATAGTCACACACAGAGAGAGAGAGAGAGAGGCAGAGACACAGGCAGAGGGAGAAGCAGGTTCCATGCACCGGGAGCCCGATGTGGGATTCGATCCCGGGTCTCCAGGATCGCGCCCTGGGCCAAAGGCAGGCGCCAAACCACTGCACCACCCGGGGATCCCCCCTCACCTACATTTTTAACTAAGAGAAAATCAAAGTTTAATTTTGCACCAGTGTATTTTTTATATTAAAATTCTTTTAGGGGGACGCCTGGGTGGCTCGGAGGTTTAGCTCCTGCCTTGGGCCCAGAGCGTGAGCCTGAGGTCCTGGGATCGAGTCCCACATAGGGCTCCCTGCATGGAGCCTGCTTCTCCCTCTGCCTCTCTCTCTCTCTCTCTGTGTCTCTCATGAATAAATAAATAAAATATTTTTAAAAAATAAAATAAAATTCTTTTAGGGGAGCCCTGGGTAGCTCAGCAGTTTGGCGCCTGCCTTTGGCCCAGGGCATCATCCTGGGATCTGGGGATCGAGTCCCATGTCGGGCTCCCTGCATGGAGCCTGCTTCTCCCTCTGCCTGTGTCTCTGCCTCCCTCTCTCTCTGGGTCTCTCATGAATAAATAAATAAAATCTTTAAAAAATTTTTCTTTAAAAAAAATCCTTAAGTAGACCCATTCCAATCGTAGCTGCCTTGACCACATCTAAAATTACTTTCCCAAGATTCCTTTTCCACAAGCATTCTATAACTTTTTATCTCCATTTATATTTTTGTTCAGGGCACCTGGGTGGCTCAGGTCATGATCCCAGGGTCCTGGGATCCAGCCCCGCATTGGACTCCCTGCTTAGTGGGGAGTCTGCTTCTCTCTCTCTTCCCCCTGTTCTTTCACCCCACTCATGTTCTCTGTCTCACTCACTCTCTCTCAAATAAATAAATAAATAAAATCCTAAAAAAATTAATTTTTGTCCAATTTTTTTCCTTTTTTTTTTCTGGAACAATTATTTTACTTTAGGACAAAATTACTTTCTTTTTCCCTTAGCAAAAACATGCCTCTATATCACACACTTCTTACTAGAAACACATCCTACTTTCCTTACATAGAGATGTTTCCCTTATTATTTCTAGTAGTTTTAATTGCATATATTATAATGTATAATCCTCACAATCCTTAATTCTTAGTGAAAACTAAGAAGTAAGCAACTGGGGACTTTATTTATTTTTTAAAGATTTTATTTATTAATTCATGAGAGACACAGAGAGAGAGGGAGAAGTGGGCTCGTGGGACTCGATCCCAGGACCCCAGGGTCACGACCTGAGCCAAAGGCAGATGTTCAACCACTGAGCCACCCTGGTGGCCCAACAATTGGGGACTTTAAAGACTAGCATTCTGTGAACTGGTAAATTCACAAATACATTTCATAGTTTCTAGCAGTGTATTCTTCCTCATAGTAAATGTTTTCAGTGTGACACCAACTGTGTTTATTAATACACCCAGACATTTTTACTTACTCTGTAAAAGGAAGCCCAAAGTGAATAAACCTGTGTTCAGTAATTAATATTTCAGTATTTTATTTTATTTAGAAATGACCTAGATAGTCAACAAATACCCATCATTTACTGTATCTTAGTATAACATTAAGATTTAAGTTATCAGAAAGATTTTGGAAACTATATTTTTTAAGGTTTAATTTATTTATTTGAGAGAAAGGAGAGATTGAGTGCAAGTGGGGGGAGGGAGAAGGACAAGCAGACTGCACTGAGCCCAGAGCCCAACGAGGGGCTTGACTAGGGGCTTGATCTCATAACCCTGAGATCATGACCTGAGCTGGAACGCTTAAAGGTCAAACGCTTAAGCACTGAGCCACCAGGCATCCTGGAAATTATTTTTAAGTAGATGTACTGTAAAGCATAATTATTGTTGAAAAGTTCATTTACAAACTTTTATCTTGCTTACAACTATTTAATTAACTTGTTCTTAATAATTATGTTGAGATTACTCATGAAAAATTCATGGGACATTAAACAGCTAGCCATCATCTGAACTTCTGTTTCCTGCTGACAAATTCTGTAACAGAGATAACATGAGCTTATGTGACTTTTAGTAAACCTCAGTAGAAGTATTATATTTAATGCTGATAATTCTAAAGACATGCTCATTTTAATTAAGTCAATAAATTTAAACTAGTTTTCATTTACCAAAGATTATCCTAAATCATGTGAACTTGCAAGACATTTGGGTTAATTTTTATATTTCTTTTTTTTGGGGGGGGGGGTTTATAAAGCTTATTTAATATCAATGAAACACTTTTTTTTCTTTTCAAAATTAGTATTAGTGGGAGCAGCCCGGGTGACTCAGTGGGTTAGCGCGGCCTTCAGCCCAGGGCATGATCCTGGAGACCCGGGATCGAGTCCCACGTCAGGCTCCCTGCATGGATCCTGCTTTTCCCTCTGCCTGTGTCTTTGCCTGAAGCTCTCTGTGTATTCTCATGAATAAATAAATAAAATCTTAAAAAGAATTAGTATCAGTGAAAGAATAAACAGTAGAAAGTTCTTCCTTATGGGCAAAAGCTCCCTGGAACATTAAAGATCCCAGCCACACCCACCTCATACAAAACACTATGAAAAAGCAGAACCAACCATTTGTTAATTCTTAGGATTTTCTCATCTTGGGGCATGCAAAAGCAAGATTGCTTTTCTTGACAATACTAATCTATATCTATGTATATATCTATGGTTTTTAAAGTTTGTTTTATTTTTTTAAAGATTTTATTTATTTATTTATGAGAGACACACACAGAGAGAGAGGCAGAGGGAGAAGCAGGCTCCCAGTGGGGAGCCCGATGCAGGACTCGATCCCAGGCCTCCAGGATCACGCCCCCAGCCAAAGGCCGACTCCCAACCACTGAGCCACCCAGGGTCCCTATAACTCACATTTGAATCTTTAAACAACTATCTATGAAGGAGAAAGGTGGATAGACCACTGACAATACTTGTTTCTCCCTAGCCACAGGAACAAAGAGTTCAGACTGGGCCGCTGAGGGTAAGGCTCCTGACACCCCCCCACCCCCCACCCCCCACCCCCCACCCCGCACTGAGGTCCTAATCACAAAAATTACTGTATTTTGGTAACAGGTTCCTGGACAGTCTCCTGACCTGTTTCCAGGGCCTGCGTGGCTTCATCCAGGCTGCTCATCACTGCGGTGCAGAGGAAATCACGGGCAGGAACATTCTCTCTTTCGAAAGACTTCATGGTTTCCAGGCTGAGCGTCACTGTGCCTCCACAGCGTTTCCCTCGGGGGGGCTTCATGGCCAGAATGCGGCCTT
This sequence comes from Vulpes lagopus, assembly GCF_018345385.1. NCBI lineage: Eukaryota > Metazoa > Chordata > Mammalia > Carnivora > Canidae > Vulpes > Vulpes lagopus. The sequence goes on from NC_054834.1 coordinate 28,243,024, forward strand.
CGGCTTCTGGAATCGGCTCCTCCCCATGAGGAAGACTTCCACCTTGCCCTTGGGGTGGGGCTCTCTCATCTGGAGCAGGACCTTGAACCCGTTGGCCCCCCTGGAGGAGGGCTCTGCTTGGTCCGACAATCTTTTCCAGCAGATGGGCCTCCCAGACGGGCCTCCAGGTGAAGCACGGATGGCTTCGCAGAGTGCTTACACCCACCCTGTACCCTGGGTGTGCATACGAGCTCTGGGTGTGCATACGGAGCCAGTTCTTGGAATGAGAACACTTCTCGCTGGCTCCTGGGCTGTGCCATCTGGGCAGGGTCCTCATCATGAAGGGAGCAACGTTTGTGCCCTGGATGGAATCTGCAGCAATTTTTATATTTCTGACTTATACAAATGCTTAATTTTCTTTTGGCCAATTAAATAGGCGCTCTTTACAAATTAATTTTGGCAATGCCATCTGGAGGTAAGAAAAAAATTATACATTTATAACATACATACGTATATACGTAGATATACAGATAGATGCAGCCAGAGATTTCATAACTTTTGTTTTAAAGTTTTAGCCATGAGGCAGCTATGATAAAGCAAAAATGACTAGTTTATAAAAAACACTTGGATCCAAATTGTTTTTCTGGTAGATGGAGTAAGATAAGGTTAATTGTTCAGATAGTTTAAGCTTTTTATTAATATTTGTGAAAACTAATTTAAAGATTTTTAATTTGCCTCATTTCCAAATAGCCTTTCCATTTTTTTTCTATAAGAATTACGTCCCTAAATGCAAAATAGTGCAGCTACTCTGGAAAACAGTATGGAGGTTCCTAAAAAAGTTGAAAATAGAGCTACCCTATGAGCCAGCAATTGTACTTCTGGGTATTTGCCCCAAAGATATTGATGTAGTCATCTGAAGGGGCACCTGCACCCCAATGTTTATAGCAGCAAGTCCACAATAGCTGAACTAAGGAAAGAGCCCAGATGCCTATCGATAGATGAATGGATAAAGAAGCTGTGGTGTATATACAATGGGATATAACCATCGTATAATGGTAATAGAATGAAATCTTGCCATTTGCAATGACATGGATGGAACTAGCGGGTATTTTGCTAAGTGAAATAAGTCAATCAGAGAAAGACAATTATCATATGATCTCACTCATGTGGAATGTAAGAAACAAAACAGAGGATCATAGGGAAAGGGAAGGAAAAATAAAATAAGACGAAAATTGAGAGGAAGGCAAACCATAAGAGATACTGCCCTCTACGAAACTGAGGGTTGTGGGAGGGGAGGTTGGTGGGGAAGGGATAATTGGGTGATGGGCATTAAGGAGGGTATGTGATGTAATGAGCAATGGGTGTTATATGCAACTGATGAATCACTAAATTCTACCTCTGAAATTAAAAAAAAAAAAAAGAATTACCTCCCTAAAGTATGTTTATATCTCAAAAAGCACAGAGAAAGAATGCAAGTTCCTCCAAGGACTTCCATTCCTTAAATCCAGAATTTGACAATACACATAAGTCTTTTGAAATGAATACAGGTGGTATTGGAATTAGCAAAAAGGATAGATGGGCTTTGAATTGCTGGTACAGCTGCATTTCTGTTCTTGTAGATTCAACTCACAAGACAAAAGCAGCTGATTTTAATTCCTCAAAGAATTGGCTTGCAACCTGAATGATGTAGGGCTGACCCACTCAGCCAACTGCATTTTCTTCAATTTGCTTCTTTGTATCAGGGGAAAGATCTTCAATTAATTTGGAAATCAAAAGAATCTATGTTCTAAATGTATAGCTATTTGTCTTTGGAATGTTTTTCTTCTCCTCTGAGCCGACAGTTTTATTTAACTAAAGAAAGAAGGCCTAAAAAAAAGTTTCTACTGGATTCTGAATATCAGCTTTCATTTTGGTCAACTTCTGACCATAGATATACTTAAAAAATTCTTTCAAATATATCATCACGTTTCAGCTGGGACAAATCCTAAATGTTCCTTCATTATGAATTCCATGGACCTAAGAGGTACCCCCACAGAGATGCAAAAGATATTAATTTTCCCAAGATCCAGAGCCATTCCCAAATATAGCAAAAGAAAGACAACCTCCCGAGAACTGGCAGCAGTTGGAAGGACTCCAGCTACAGATGAGGGCAACCCATATTTCTGTCTACCCATATTTTGGGGGTCTCCAACCTGACAGTTACCACATAAAGTTCTTAGGACACAAGACAAATAAGAAGGCAGTAGATATTCGTGGGAGAGAAAGAATTGACAAATCATGGGTGCCTCCAAACCAAATTCACAAAGTCTGAATTTAGGAAGGCAAAGACAATGTGGAATTTTATTTTCCTCTCTTGACCAAGCACTGTAGGAGATATGGGAGAGCTGACTCCAATAAGAATTCTCATTCTTGCCAAATTTTGCCAGTTTCCCCAAGATCCTATCTGCAAGTTCTAGAGAGAGAGGGGTTTAAAGTAGAGTGTAGCTCCATTGTCTACCAGAATTTGGGAAGGTTTTCCACTAATTTTAACTTTAGTTTCCCCTTGGCTGTTTAAGGGAGTAACTGGTAACACTTTGCTAGAGAATTCCTCAGAGTCCTGTCAACCTTCAGAGGAGCAGATATGGAGGACCTCCTCTGAAGGTAGATATGGAGATTACTAACTTGGCAGGCTTGTGTTTATGGTCTTGTACATCTTTTCCAAGTGGAAAAGCAATTTGGATAGAGGACTAGTAGACTATGAGTACTCAAGTTAAAAAAATAGAGGGAAATAGTGGTAGTCATGTTGGTCTCATAGGCTTTTGCTTTGGGTACCTCTTGTGTCTTTCATTTTTCATTAGCCTTTTGCAGTGAATCTGTCAATGAACTTCTTTCAGAATCTTAAAAGACTTTTGGAAACTTCTGCAGACTAATTGAAATAGGTAGCCCGGGGTTCCTGGGTGGCTCAGTTGGTTAAACATCTGCCTTCAGCTCAGGTCCCGATCCCAGGATCCTGGGATTGAGCCCCACATCAGGCTCCCAGCTCAGCGGGGAAGTTGCTTCTCCCTCTGCCACCCCCTCTATTTTTTCCCCCTCTTTCTCTCTCTCAAATGAATACATAAAAAATCTTTAAAAAATAAAATAATAGGGATCCCTGGGTGGCGCAGCGGCTTGGCGCCTGCCTTTGGCCCAGGGCGCGATCCTGGAGACCCGGGATCGAGTCCCACGTCAGGCTCCCGGTGCATGGAGCCTGCTTCTCCCTCTGCCTGTGTCTCTGCCTCTCTCTCTATCTCTCTGTGACTATCATAAAAATAAATAAATAAATAAATAAATAAAATAAAATAATAAAATAAAATAAAAAAAATAAGTAGCCTATTATGTTTGTTTGAGTTGGAAAGCTTACTTTCAAGTGTACTTCTTAAATGAATGATCTTGTCTAACTAGAATGTTTCCAATGATAGCCATTGTAATTATAGCTTATCTAAGTGAGATTTTGCCATTTTTATAGGTGGCAGCTTCTATAAAAGCCTACAGCTTCCAGGACCATGGTTCTTATACACCAAATAAGCAAGTACGCTGGAAGGTGACATGCTTGATTCTTTCAAATTAAGGACCTCATTTCTTTAAGCTACGCCTTAGGTCTCTTATAGTCAAATTAATAACTAAGAGGGATGTGCCACTGGGTTGAAGATTGTGTGGTGTTTTACAGTTATATCACTGCTTGGGTATTTTCTTGGGTTGGCAGGTGACCTAGTGTCAATCTAACTTGTTCCCTAACCAACTTATCCTAGCATGGGAATCTTAGATTTGGGTAGTAAGTGCTTTAACAGCTTTTAAGTCCTTAAAAGGTATTTTGTGGTATGGCTTCCAAGATTCTCATCAGCAATAGACTAATTATGCTTTTAACAAGAATATCCACCCCCTTTACCCCCACCCCCACAAATATTTCTTTATAGTGACAGACACTTGAATGGATTTTATTTTATTTTTTAGAAAATATTGTATTTTTAAGTAATCTCCACATGCAACGTGGGGCTCAAATTTACAACCCCAAGATCAAGAGTCACATGCTCTACAGACTGAACCAGCCATGTGCCCCTTGAATGAATTTTAATACTCTGGCTTGTGCCTACTTAGATTTTGATGGGTTATTGGTCAAAAAAGTCCAAATTTCTTGTCTTCATTTATTTCCTCATGTCCTCCAGTTGTTTATGCTGTGGACTTGCCTTGAGGCTTATGGGTCCCGAAGGGCTGCAATCATGCTTTCTTTTGATTGAGGAGGACCCGTTATTTTCCCTTGTTGAAGTAATCCTCCCTATTTCAACCAGATTTACTGTTTCAGGCTGTCTGAGCATAGTCCATGAGACCTGTCAGTACCTCTAAGAGGTACTTTGCAGACAAAGTAGGCTCCAAACCCAAATGTTGTGACTCATTAGGTCTCATCATGAAAAATCCAGTCTCTCACACCCCAATTTTCTATCTGGTAGGATTAGAACAAACAAACTTGAAGAGCTCAGCATATGAAACAGGCAGAGCTCAATCTGAAAAAAAGTTTACCAGAGATCCAGAAAGCAGCCAAAAGGTAGCAAACCAAAATGGCTCTGGGGGCTGACTCCAATAAGAATTCTCATTCTTGCCAAATTTTGCTCACAGGCATCTAGGCACCAACCCCAGAATCTTCAGCAATAGTCTTGGGATCCCATCCTCATTGCCAAAATTGTCAAATGACAAAACTAAACAATTTTTAAAACATTTAATTTATTTATGAGAGAGAAAGAGAGAGAGAGGCAAACATATAGGCAGAGGGAGAAGCAAGCTTCCTGCGGGGACCCCATGCAGGCCTCAATCCCTGGGATCATGACCTGAGCCATAGGCAGACTCTCAACCACTGAGCCACCGAGGTGCCCCCAAACTAAAACAAATTAATAAGAAATTTGATGTCCTTTATTTAAGGGAAAACTGTCCATGGATTGGGAAGTACAGTGCCTCACAAACAGTGGAGCATTCTTCCTGAGGGATTTGGTGGAAAAGTGAGTTTTATAGAGTATTAGAGGAGGCAATTAGCAAATGACTTGATCAGCTAGAAGGTTGGGGATTTCCCTATAAGGCCAGCTGGTCCTATGTCCTAGGATAAGATAAGTTAGCTAAAGCTGAGTTGGAAGATTGTGATTGGTGTATGTGAGGTTTCCTTGACAGGTGTTTCCTGTAAGCACAGGCTGACTTAGGTTTAGATTTTGTGACATGGGCCAGGCCACTGGCAGTGGGGCTTCCATCTTGTGGGTCTTGATATACATGTTTATTTTATCAGTTTCTAATGATATTTTTGAAGTATTGATGTCAGATCACTGGACTCTCGTCACTGGGCAAGACATTCACCTAAAAATCAGATAAGGCTGGAGGTAGATTGGGGTAGGGGCCCTGACTGGGACCAGTAGTAAGATCCTGTGGTTGATGGGCTGAGGCTGTTGAGGTTTCTGAAGATCACAGGTATGAGAAGAGATTTTACAGTCTTATTTCCTTGAGTCACACAGCTTACTTCCTGTGAGGGCACTTGGGAAAGAGGCTCCAGGAAGGGGCCCCAAGAAGAGCATCTTATATTCTGGGGATGTTGAAGGTGAACAAATGGTGATGAGGATGATGGCAGAAAGCAGGAAAAGGAAACTGGCCTTCACTGGATATGCATGATGCACCACACGCTCTGCTAGTACTCAAATTTTCTTTTCTTTTCCAAAAACCTTGCAGTGATCACTGCAGTGCAGTGATTCTCAATGAGGGGCAGTTTTGCCTTTGAGAGAACATTTGTCAAAGTCTAGAGACATTTTTGTTTTCACAACTAGGGGGTGCCACTGGCATCTAGTGGGTGGGGCCAGAGATGCTCATAATCATTCTACGATGTACAGGACAGTTCCTCACAATAGTTCCCCAATGAGAACTATTTGGCCCAAAGTGTCAAAAGTACTGAGGCTGAGAAATCTTGCGTGCAAGGTAGGCATGACCACCTTCATTTTTATAGACAAGTAATCTGAGCTTGTGAGAAGCTAGCTGACATTCAAAACTAGGCTTATATAGCTCCAAGGCCCAAGCTCCTTCACCATGCCATAGTGATAGGAACAGTGATGGGAATAAGTAAAGGTAAAGAACCAGGGCACAAGTTAGGGTTCAAAAGACATCTGCTGAAGGAACAAGCAAAAGAATGAATGCCAGGTTTGCCTGGATGGCTCAGTCAGTTGGGCGTCCAACTCTTGTTTTTGACTCAGATCTAATTCTACAAATCCTAACAGGACTATTTCTAGCTATACATTTCACATCAGCTATAGCAACAACCCAGTCTTCTTCCATCATTCCCCCTGCCACTGCATGCGTGCTCTCTCTATCAAATAAATAAATAAATCTTAAAAAAAAAAAAGAATGATACCAGAGGAGACTAAGAGGATGAGTCTAATCATCCTATTGCCACCCTGACACATATCTTGTTCTTGCTCCACAGTCCATGAGTAGTAAGTCAGGGATTATGATAGCAAAGAAAATCAAATAATGGTAGGTGGCCCCAAGCCCTCCCCCCCCCGCCCCCCCCCCCATCAGTTTCAGGAGCACCTGGGCCTCCAAATGAAACTTGAAGTCAGAGAAGACTGGCTGTTCATTCTGTTCAGTTGCCTTATCTAAAGAGCGATAAAGAGATGAAGAGATAGGAGGTTCTGAGCTGAGTTTGGGTGATCATTCCCTTCTTACTCCCAGAGGTTGAGCCCAGCTGTGTCCCAAAAGAAGAGGAAGTTGTTTCCCAGTTTCTAAAATTTCTGTGAATTTGGAATTGGGCTGAGCCAGATCCATTCTGGGAAGCTCTGAATCTTCTGGGAGGGAACAGTTGAGAGGAAAAAACGGTGGAAGGGGAGGAGCCTGTGATAAAACAACATTTCTTTTCACTTCCTCTTTTGGATTTCAGAATTTGTCTGTCCTCTGGGGTGGAATCTGTCAAGTCTCAAGAGAAGCCTGTGCCTGCCACACTGGTGCTGCTAGAGCTGATGTGTGCCAGGAATTGATGCGGATCCTCTCGGTCCTCTCCCTCCCTGCTGCTGATAGTGACCAGGCTGGTTGCATGCCCTGCCTTCGTTGTTTGGGTGACATGCTACTGTGGGCAGCTCTGCTACTCCTGGGTGAGTCCTGTCCTCACGGGGGAGCGGAGGCAGGTGCACTTTCCTAACTCAGCTGCTGCTACCTGGGTTGGGCTGAGCTTGGGCAAGGATGAGGGGTAGCAGGGAAGCAATCAGGAAAATGGGGAGGTGGAGGGTCAAGAGGCTGATGAAGATTAAACCACTGGCTTGGGCAAATGATGAAATTGGCAGAGTAGTTGTTGTTTTCAGTGTCTTTTGCCCAATATGCCTGGGCAGCCAGGTCCCTGATGTCCTGCTGCTACCTACATCTGAACCTGCTCTGAGGAAAGCCCAGTGACCTAGACTTGAGTGGCTAATGAGTGGCCAGGGTGCTTCCTTTCCTTAGAAATCTGTGTTTCACAGGGACCAAATCTTAGGTGGGAGTGCGGATGTTGTCTTGGACGAGGGGTGGGCAGGAAGCAATAGGGCACTTGGTGGTGGGGGCAGTACCCATTCTCTGTGCCCCTGAAGCCACTTTAGGCAGCAGAACCCTATTCTGTGTATGTGTTAGATTCCCCTGGGAAGAAGCACAAAAGGGTCTGGGTTATCCAGGGAACTGGGACTCAGAGAACTCAAAATGCGGGCATTTCTGGAATCGTCAATCATAGGACCAGAGAAATCATGCATGCTTCCTTGTACTGCACATGCATGGGGATAGGTCCTGGCTCTAATCAGCGAGAAATTCGGGGTCCTAGGTCCAGATGGTGGGAGGAAGTCTAGGGAGGCCAACTAGGGGAGCCCTATTACCAGGATTGTCTCTCTAAGCTCAATTCCTAGAGTTTCTACCCTCAAATACACCTTAGGATGGCCCCAGAGGAAGACATGTAGCCCCTCTCAAGATAGGTGCTATGACTGATGATAAAATCTGGTCATCTCTGGAAGCCCTTGACCCTCAATGCTGAATGATACGGGGTTAGGAGGTAGAGGTGAGGAAGAGAGAGTATTCCTTCCTGAGCAGGACAAAATGGACTGAAGTAGAATAACAGGTAAAAGGAGCATTAAACTATCTCATTTTTCATGTGAAGAAGCTCGGGCCTGGAGAGGTGATATGCTTCTCCATCTCTGTTGATAGAGCTAACAACGTGCCAGTCACCTGGGCCAGACTCCTGGGCACAACTTGATATTTTCTTCCATTTGCCCTTTTGCTAAGTCACCAAGGATGTGCTCCATTTCCCCATTCTTATTTGGACTGCAATATTTAGGCCTTCATTACTCAATAACTCAACTTCTACAACAGCCTCTGATCCCATCTCAACTATTCCTGTCTCCTCTACTCTGAATCTGTGCTGCACACCAAGGCCATGGCATCTTCAAGTACAGCTATAGCTGAGTCACTGAACTTCAGAAATGCCTCTGGTGCTGCTCCATTGCCTGCTAACTAAGGCCCCAATCCTACCCTCTTAACCATGTTCCCATTGGCCCAAGTGGATCTTCCTCTACAACCAGGCACTGCATTTCCCGCTTTCTACAGATTCCACAAACTGCCTTGCTTAAACATTAAATAATTGCTATTAACAGGCCCTTTCTAGGACTTGGAGATTTACCAAAGAACAAGACAGACAGCCTTCCTGATATAAAGCACAAAGACTTTGTCTCCCTTACAATGACTCTATTGAGTGTGTATTCACGACCATTTGTTGAGTGTGGAATGAATAAATGGCTGATGACTTCTCTAGTCTCTTCTCATCTCTTTCTTGTTTCTCCTCTACCCCTCCTCTTAGGTTCTACTTCTTTATTTGCTCTCCTATTCACTGTCCCACTTCCCAACCTGACATACCCTGTTTTTTAGTTATCACTTCTATGTCGACAACTTCCAAACCTGTCTTTCTTGCTTATGTCAACTACATTTTATGTTTTCACCTGCTGGTTGGACCTCTCTGCAATGATATGTACATCTCTTACAAACAGTTATATAGGTGTGAGCACAAGTAACCTTGTTCTCAGCCATCCACTTACATTACCCCCACTCTCATCAGGTGCCAGGTTTCCTCAGTTTTGCCACTTAAATTTCTCTCATGTGCGTGTCTTTTTCAATTCCTATTGTCAATACAACTGTGGCCCTTCCTATCTCCCACCTAGACTCATTCAATAAGTGATTTCCAGAGCACTGGCAAATAAAATTGATATGGCTACTGCCTTCTTTGTGCTTATATTCTCCTAGGAGATATAAACAACATATAGACAGACACACAGGAATAAATATACATTGGAAAGGGCCATGAATATGTAAACAGGATACTTTGATAAGAATAGTTTTTGTGGGGAAGAAGAAAGGGCAGCCTACTTAAATAAAATGATATGGAGTGCATTTTCTGAGGAGGTGACACTTGAGCTGGGACTCTGAGTATGGCAAGGATCTAGCTATTTGAAGAGACAAAGGAAGCAGGTCTAGAGAAGAGGGATCAACAAACACAAAAGCTCCAAGTGTGAAGAATTTAAAGAAGGCTGGTGTTATGGGAGCTCAATGAATAGAGGAAGAGGGGCTTGAGATGAGGTGGGAGAGGTGAGCAAGACCCTTGTCCCATGCGGCCTTGTAAAGATGTACTTTTATTTCAAGAGCAGAGGAAGGCTTTTGAAGGCTTCTAATCAAGGGAGTGATATTATCTGACCTGATATTTTAAAGATAACTCTAGCCTTTCTGTGGGAAGTGGATTGTAGGGGACAAAGGAATGAGGAGAGGAGTTGGGAAGCAAGAGAAAGTTGATGGGGACTTAAACTAGAATGGTGGCCGTGAGTAGGGAGCGAAGTTGATGGACTAAGGGCCTGAGTCAGAAGCAGAATCAACAAGATTCACTGATGTGAAGGGAAGAGGCTCAGGAGAGAGAGGGAAATAAAGATGACTTACAGTTTTCAAGCATGAGTAACGGGGGAGATGGTGAAGATGTACACTTGTCTGGGAAGAATGGGAAAGAAAAGTAGTGGACTTGAGAAGGCAGAGTCCAAATTGCAGAGAATGGAAGGAGTATAAATGAGCGCAGACAATGTAGGAAAAAAAAGGAGAAATCTGGCTATGAAAGGGAGCAAAGGAATAATTTTGGAATTATAGGTGGGATCAAGCTTTTTTTTTTTCTTTTTTTTTTTTAAACGAAAGATCCTGGAAAATGCTTACGTTGATGGGAAAGATCCAGCTAAGAAGAAGGAATCGGGGATGCAGAAGAGGGTGGGAATAACAGAGAGGGGGAAATCCTTGTGAGGGTGATAGGGATTGCGAACCAGGATAGAGACTGACCATGGAGAGGAGGACCGAGACTTCCCCCAGTGAACAGCAAGAAAGGAAGTTGGGCAGAGGGGCAGAGAGGTTAGACATTTGAATTGGGGGAAGGTGTGAGATTTCCTGTCTAACTGCTTTTATTTTCTGTGAAGTATGAAGGAAAGGCATCCACTTTAGGCAAGAAGGGATTGGAGGCAGAAGACAGGAAAGTTTTGAGAGTGAGGAAAAGATGAGTGTCATTGCTGAAAGCCGCAGAGCAGATTTACTAGAGAAAGTGTCAGACTGGCAGTTCAGTGCCCTTTTGAATATGGTGACCATTGATTTATAGAGACACCCATTGCCTGCTTGTGTGGTCATTTTAGTACCACAGAGCTGAACAAGTAAAGGTGTGGACTGTACAGCTGGATTTAACAGAGACAGAGGAGGGCAAGGGAGTTAAGGAGATTTGCATGGAGGGGATTTTTTTTTGGAAGTGATTCTTGTAATGATGAGTCATCAAATCTAAACCCTGGGCTGATCTTTGCTTTCTCTCTTAAACAGCTCCAGTCGCTGGGACACCTGGTAAGTACTCCACCCACATCCTCTCCCTCCCCCAGCTACCCTCTTCTTGTGCTCCCAGCACCCCGCCTGGAGGTGAATGCACCTAGAAAGCACCAGTAACCCAGGATCGAGGTGGAGCCAGGAAGGAGTAATGCTCCCAGGAGATGCCCTGACCCTTTACCTGTCTCCTTTCTCTTTCCCCTCCTCTCAGAGAAGCAGAGGATAGGCAGCCGTTGTGCACAGGTGCTTTAACCCTTCTGGTTCTGAGAGGGTGAGACATCACAGATATTGTCCCAGAAAATAACTCACCCCCCTCTCTCAGTAAAATCAAGAGCCCAAACATTTTTCAGCTTAGCTGCACGCGAAATCCCATCATCTGCCTAGATTATCTCCATGTGTTGATAAATCCTCCACTTTGCATGCCTCTGAGGGCTTCAGGGCCTTGTTCTCTGAACAGAAATAGGAAGAGATTGATTGATTGATTGATTGATTGATTGCACCTCGGTGAAGTACATGCTTCTGCGCACTCCTTTCTCAATACTAGGAAGCTCCCCACCTCCCAGGCTCCCAGGGAGGGGATGGGGGTGCAGTTCTCCCTGGGGCACTGACCCTAGGGCTCCTTAGACTAGACCTCCAGCCTTTCTTTCTTTTTCTTTCTGAGGCCCCAGAGACCCCTCCGTACTTTGGTGCCAAGACAGGTCTATTCTAAGGGACAAAGATTGACATCAGGTCAGAATAGAAACCTGATGTCTGACTCATGCCGACACCTCCACCAGCTGTCCCCACTTGTCTTCATCCGGCTCTAGAGTTTATCCACTAGTGCCCAAAATGCCTCAGTTCACAGGGGAAGAAAGTGAGTTCCAAAAAAGGTATGGATGTGTAGTGTGTGTGTGTGTGTGTGTGTGTGTGTGTGAGAGAGAGAGAGAGAGAGAGCGAGAGAGAGAGAGAAAGAGAGAGAGAGAGAGAGAGAGAGAGGGGAAGAGAGAGAAGGAAAGAAAGAAAGGAAGGAAGGAAGAACTGTTTAGGATGACCCCTGGTGAGTCATCCTAGAGTGTTCCAGGATGTTCTAGTGTTTCTAGAGTGTTTGCCTGGCCCCTCTCTCCCTTTCTCTTACCTTTTGCTCTCTCTGTCTGAGGAATGGTCAAGCTCCCTGAGAGCACCTGGCTTCCCGAGGGCCCCTGCGGCGGGATGTATGAGTGAGAGGAATTAGCTACGGTTACAGAACAGTTTTGGGTTCCACTCTCGATGTCCTCAGCAGGACCAGAGGTGCTTCACTGTCTGGAATCCGGGGCCTGCCTAGGCTCTTGGGGCTCCCTTTACTTCAGCTTCCTCCTCTCTCTGCCCCCCAGCAGGTCTCCCGAAGTCTGTCCTGGACCTCGAGCCCCCGTGGATCAACGTGCTCCAGGGCGACTCCGTGACTCTGAAGTGCCAGGGGGCCCACAGAGCTGAGGAGCACACCCAGTGGTACCATAATGGGAGCTTCCTCCCAATCCTGGTCCAGTCCAACTATAGCTTTGAGGCCAAAAAACAGGACAGTGGGGAGTACAGATGCCAGATGTACCAGACCAGCGTCAGTGACCCTGTGCATCTGGATGTGACTTCCGGTCAGTGGAGGAAGGCCCAGGGGAGTGTCTGGGAGGACAAGGAAAGATGAAATCTGCTTACATGGCAGAGGTTTTGAGGGAAGGGGGGGCAGCAGCCTGTTTACTGGAAAGTATCGTGGTGAGTTGTTTGAAGATGTTTTCATCCACTCACTTCCCTTTTCACCCACTCCCTTTGCTTAGCATGTGTGGTGGCGGTGGATGGTCCTAAGAGATTCCTCAGAATATGTTAGGTTGTTTTGCCTCAGTCCTGATGGAGCAAGAAGGTTACCAGGCTACAAAGAAACACCAGGGGTATGAGAGCAGCAGAAGGAAAATCTGACTGCATAAAAACCCATTTTTGTGGCCATCATGAAGCATAAACAGACCACAGCAGGGCCCTCAGCCTGGGCACTACTAGCCATGTGACCATGGTGATTTGCCTGCCATTGGGTTTGACTCCTGGTCTACTTGTGCGGGTATTAATACCTCCCTCCCCAGGTCTGGTGGTAATCAGCATTTCCCCGTCCCCTGCCATCTATGCGACTTGACCTGAAAGTTGTGGGTTTTTTTTTTTATTAGAAAGAAGGAGGAAGGGAGAGAGGGAGGGAGGAAGGGAGGGGCAGAGGCAGAGGGAGAGAGAGAATCTCAAGCAGGCTCCACGCCCAGCACAGAGCCCAACACGGCCTCGATCTCACAACCCTGAGATCATGACCTGAGCCGGAACCAAGAGTTGATGCTTAACCGACGGAGCCACCCAGGTGCCCCCCGAAAGTTATGTTTTAACTATGTTTGCATTTCCAGCCCCCGGCAAGGGCAGGGCTTAATAAACATTTACTAAACAGATGAATGATTTTACAAAGCTTCTGGCAAAAAGCAACTTCTCCATAAAGAAAAGCCATCAAGTGGGATCCCTGGGTGGCTCAGCAGTTGGGCGTCTGCCTTTGGGTCAGGGCATGATCCTGGAGACCTGGGATCGAGTCCCACGTTGGGCTCCCCTCAGGGAGCCTGCTTCTCCCTCTGTGTCTCTCATGAATAAGTAAATAAAATTAAAAGAAAAGAAAAGCCATCATGTGACTATGATGAATGTTGTCACTGTTACTCTTCAGCGGGCCCTTTCCCTCACCTGATTCCTAAATTTTCCTCAAAAGTACAGTGAGGGCATCCCACCCCTGAGACTGAGCATGTCCCCGTGTAGCCACAGGCTTGTGAAGGAGATGTGGGCATTTATGGCTTCTCTGCAAGGCTTCCAGGAGGCTGCAGAGGAGTTTCGTCCCCAGACTGATGGATGCTTGAGGAACATCTCATGAATGAATGCCACGAACATTAAGCTGGCCCCTGTTCTCAAGATCCGCGCCAAGACAGGTGTCCGTGGGGAGGGCTAAGGGCTAAGGTCGCACGGACCAGCTGAAGGCAGACACCCCCATCATCCGGGTTGTAACTGGTACCAGCAGAGACTTTGCAGGGAGGGAAAGAGCCTTCCGATGACCCACGTCTTCTACTGCGGGAATGGCCGAGGCGGAAGAGAAGGGCAAGAATTGGTTGCTGGTTGGTGGTGCTACGTGGCAACTTCGGCATCTTCTTTGGGTTCTCCCTCATTTATCTTTTAAAAGATTTTATTTACTCATGAGAGACATAGAGAAAGAGGGAGAGAGAGAGAGAGAGAGAGAGACGCAGAGATAAGGCAGAGGGAGAAGCAGGCTCCATGCAGGGAGCCCGACGTGGGACTCGATCCCGGGTCTCCAGGATCACTCCCTGGGCCGAAGGCAGACGCTAAACCACTGAGCCACCCAGGGATCCCCTAATTCTTTTTTTTTTTCTAAGATTTTATTTATTTGAGAGAGAGAGAGCGAGCATGAGTGGGGGGAGGGGCAGAGGGAGAGGGAGAAGCAGACTCCCCACTGAGCAGAGGAGACGAGACCCCCATCCCAAGACCCCAAGATCACGACCTGAGCAGGAGGCAGACGCTTAACCAACTGAGCCCCCAGGTGCCCTCCTTCTAATTCTGCTCTTGTCTTGTACCTCACCTCTCTTTCCAATTCCAGCTCAGCGCTGGCCTCCAGCTTTAGGGTAAAGATGTACGTGAGCTGAGGTCAGCAGTACAAATATACCCCTTAGGCTCTATTATACAACAAAAATACTATTTTTTCTTCCTTGGTAAAAGGATAAAAATTGGGAGGGAAAAAGTACACAGTAGGGTGATGACACACCTTCAAAGACCCTGCTGCAGTGAAACTCCACGTTAACCAACATACACCCAACAAGCTAGTACTTGTTGGATCTCCGTGACTTCCTACTCTCCCGAAAGACATGTCTCTGCTGTGTCCCCTCACCTGTCATCTTCTAGGTCAGACTGGGTCCCTCTCCTCCCTCCCCCAGGGAAGGACTGTACCCAGGACTCTCTTGTATCCTTCCTGCAGGAGCCTATTGGGCAGGACAGGGCTGTTGCTGCCTTCTCCCAGGACAGGAAAGAGAAGACAGGCATAACCTGAACTCCTACCCTGTGCCATGCACGACTGTAGATGCCTGGTATTGTTATGTCCATTTTCACAGAGGAGGAATCCAAGGCCCAGAAGAGGCCCAAGACCGTAGAGCTCCCAAACGATGGAGCCAGCATTAGAGGCCAGAGCGACTGGATTCCAAACTTAAGCTCTTCCCTCCACACACTGAGTCCCACTGGTAAGGATGGTCTCAGAGTTGAGTCAAGACCTCCCGGGTCCTAGGGTCCGTTTGTGTCTTTCAGACTGGCTGCTGCTCCAGACCCCTCGCCTGGTGTTCCAGAAGGGGGAGTCCATCAGGCTGAGGTGCCACAGCTGGAAGAACAAGCTTCTGTACAAGATCACATTCTTCCAGAATGGAAAATCCAAGCAGTTTTCTTCTCTGAATTCCACATTCTTCATCCCAGAAGCAAACCTCAGTCACAGTGGCCACTACCACTGCACAGGGATGATAGGGCAGATGCTGCGCTTGTCACAGCCTGTGGCCATCACTGTCCAAGGTGGGAACTCTGTCGCAATGAAGGAAGGATGATGATCAGGGGCCGGACAATTATGGCCAAGGTCATATGGGTCTACTTGGAGGTCTGAGAAATGCCATGGCCCAAACAATTGGCCACTGAGGCAAAGTGGGGAGGACTGGGGGCCTTGAGAAATATTGGCCCTGGGCAGCACTAGGGGCCGGGGCTTGGAGCCCTCAGCTTCAGGCCACAGGTGGAAAGGCTGTGTGCCCCTGAAACGCAGGCCCCGTGCTAGGGACAGGGCAGGGGTTCCTTAAGCTCCCAGGCGTTCCTGAGACCTGAGGTTTTCTTGTTTCTTCTTAGGCCTCACGTTAGGCCCATTCGCTCCCCAAGGCATGGCATGTCCCTGACAGTTCAAGGCCTTGCGGGATCCGGTTGTGGTGCCTCCCCCCGGGGGAGGCTTTGGGTCCCCCTCCCTGCTCTCTCGGAGGGCTGACAGAAGCCCTTGCCTCCACCCCTACACCCTCAGTAGCTTGCCTTTACTAGATTAGGGGAAACACCTGTGGGGGGAGGCACAAGTCCAGTCCCATCCCAGTCTGTGCAGGTGAGGTGGGGGAAGGACCCAGACAAGGGACAAGGGACCCGGACACAAAGCAGCTCCCAGGGAGGAGCCCTGGGCAAGAGCACGGGAGGCTGACGGTAGAGCCTGTCCTGAGGTCTGTCTTCCTCAGGATCCGACTCGAGCGACTCCTCGGTGGTGATGACAATTGTGTCTGCGGTCACTGGCACGGCCGTCGTGGCCATCCTTGCTGCTGTAGTGGCCTGGCTCCGCTTCAGGCGAAAGCAAATTTCAGGTTTGTGGCTTCTCTTGGTTCCTCTTGCGGTCAGTTCCTACTGGGCCAAGACCCTAACTGGAACATTGCCGTACCCTCCTCTTTGGGCCAAGCGAATCCTTATAATTCAGACATAGCCTCATATTTCATTCATTCATTCATTCATTCATTGATTCATTCAACGAGGCTTGAAAACACTTGCCTATGTGTCAAGCCCTGCGCTGGGCATGGCGGCCCTCGAGGAGGCCAGTCTCCACTTGCAAGGAGCTTACGGTGCGGTGGGGGATACAGGGGGACACGAGGGATGCAAGAGCCCACGCCGAGCCTGGCGTGAGCCCAGGGAGAAGTTTGCAGCTGAGGCAGCCGAAGCACATGTGGTGGGACCCCCCGGCCCCAGTTTAAACCTTAGCGCTGCAGCAGGGTGACCTTGGGGGAGTTGTTCAGGGTCTCTGGGCCCGTGTTTCTTCATCTAGAAATGAGGACACTAAGAGAACCCCTAGGATTGTATGAGGGCGAATGATGCTGAGCTCTTAGCTGGGCCTGGTTCGTAAGGGACAGCACACGACAGAGCCATCACCCTTCTGGAGGAGGTGACATCTGAGGGTAGCCAGCAGCTGCGAAGAGGCTGGAAGAGCATTGCAGGCCCGAGGACCAGGGCGGGGACGTGGGGAGCGTGGTGGCCACGGGGTGGTGTGGGTGGGGAGGCAAGGAGGGTGTGTAAGGCGTGTGCTGCGGGCACATGGGGGGGTGGGGGGGTGAGGGCAGGTTACAGCGGAGGCTATCAGGAGGCTGTGCTCTGGGGCTGGTGAGACTGGGGTGGGTGGGTGGAGACCTGGCTCACTGGCCCAGCACCCGCACAGTTTGCTCGGCAGGCAGCCCGAGGCACCCTGAGCTCTGCTCCCAGGGGTGCCCCGCGAACTCCGGCTCCGGAAAGCTGTCCTTTGCCCCTTAGCACCGACGTCAAGAAGCGCAGGGAGGAGGCCAGGCGCTCTGGAAATCTAATAAGCAAATTGTCACAGTTCATCGCACTCGAAAGCGAGCTTCCTGGAGACAAAGTCTAGAGACGCCCAGAGAGAGGGGGGAAAGACCCCGCGCCCCTGAGGGAGAAGGGCCTACTCCTAGTACCTCCCAAAGGCCAAGCACCTTGGCTTCCTGCACCTGCCTTGGTTCCTGATGATCTGCAAATAGGAGATTCCGCAAGGAGGGGAGGCGTGTGCGGGGGAGGGGGCCCGTTGGTTCTAACCCAATCCTGCTCCTGGGCCTTGCCTGCGGACTCAGGCCTCACCCCATAACCCTACTAACCTGCTCTGTGCCCCTCCTCGTAGCTCCCCTGGGAAGCCCCGAGCACAGGGAAATGGGAGAGAAGCTCCCTGAGGCAGCAGGTGAGTGCCCTCCCCGTGCGGGGGCTGCAGGCGCCAGCGGCCTGTGTGAGTTGGGCTGGGGGCTGCGAGCTGGGAGAGGGAAGGGGCGGCGGGAGGAGGAGGGGCTCCAATCGCTTGGTCGCTTCTGAGACTAACTCCTCGGCCTCGCAGATAGAGATGGCAGGGCTGTGCATTTGGGAGCTGGGGATGCTGGGGGCATTTCCAGGGCAGGAAGTCAGGGAGATTTGGGTCCCTCTGTGGGGTTGGGCAGAGCTGGCACAGGACAGAGGTTGGGAGTGGGAAGACAGACCAAGGGGATTAAGAGGAAAAGAGAGGGAGACCGAGGGAATAATCCCCAGACGTGTTGAAGAGCCTGTCTCCGGGTTGATGGGGTACAGGTGGGGCATTAGGAGGAGATCTGAGATGGAGAAAGTTCTAGGGGCCTGGGTGCACTAGGGGGCTTCATTTTGGGGCAAAGTCTGTCTCTGATGCCCGCGTGCATTAAATTTATTAAACATGAGCCTGGCCCTGGCTCTGTAGTGAAGCTGGAGCACAAGGGAATCTGGGACTTTCCAGAGGGGCTCCTGGACAGCAGAAACAGAGGGAGAGGAGGCCCTCGAGGACCCTGTGTCAGATGGCCGGAGTGTGACTCAGAGTGGAACCAACAGATTCGAGAGCTTGAGCAAAATGCCACTTGTCGCGCTGTGCTTTGAGCCAGGCCCTTGTGTTCTTGGCCACGTCCAGTGGGGATGGGGGCCTGAGGCCCCACCAGGCCAAACCAGATCTAGAGAAGAGCCCAAACACCAGGAGAACAGCCCCTTGGAGTTTTGGCTCTGTCTGCACTGGCACGAATACGTTTCATAAGCACTTATGTCACAGCCAGGACCGGGGCTCATGGCTTCCCATCAGCGAGCTGGGATCGTTGAGAAATGCGTTGGAAGGAGAGTTCGGGAGGTGGTTTGTTCCAGAATCTGGAGCATGGCAAACAGAGACTCTCTGTGTCCAGGGGGTGAGTGGAGACACTAGATGCATTGTCTCACCCCCTCCCACCCCCGCCTGAGGAATGCTGCTTTGCAGATACTGGGTCTACTTTTCACACTGGCAAAATGAATTCATTGGCAAAAAACATGTGGGAAATTGATGTGTTTTAGCTATTTACCAGGGAAAGCCCTGGCTTGTTTGCTTGCTTCCCTCTTCCTCCCTGGCTTTCACTGTTGCGCTTTCTTTCCTTTTAATGTCAGGGAGCATCACATTCTTCAATTCTTCAAAGTGGGACAAAGATGCGCTGCATCTGGCCAGGGCTAAAGCACCCCCCCTCCCCGTCTTCTCTCCCTGAAGACCGTGGTTGGCAAAAATCTGGACTTTACTTCCCTATGATGCTGAATATCCACCCCCACCCATCTCTTCCCCGACATCTCAGATCCCTAAAGCTGGCTGTTTTTTTTTTTTTTTTAATTTAAAAATTTTTTATTTATTTATTTTTTTAAGCTGGCTGGTTTTCTTCGAGAAAAAGTCAGCCAGCCATTCTCTGAAAACCGTGCAGCACAGATGAGGGACTTCCTCTGCCAGTGTGGCCAGGGTGTGACTCTTGCACCTCCTCTCCCCACCCCCAAACCCGGTCATTATCTAAATTCATCTTATTTTTAAGAAAATGTGAAAGTTAGCCATCTTTGGTGACAGTTTCTTTTAAATCGCTTGGCTGTCTTCAAGTATAACTCGAGTCTGGGCAGTGCATGAAGCTCTTGGCCTACAGGTCCTTGTTTCGTGTCTGTTCGGGCTCTGGTTCTGTGGCCTCCCTGCCAGAGTGGTAAGCCCTCTTCTGCAGCGCCCTGCAGTTCTTATTTATTCATGCATTCGCTCATTCATTCATTTGAGATAGAGGGAGAGCACGAATTCATGCGACCTTGAGTGCAGGAGCAGCGGAAGGAGGGGCAGGGGGAGAGGGAGAAGCAGATGTCCCCCTGAGCAGATGGCTCGACCCCAGGACCCTGAGATCACGACATGAGCAGAAGGCAGATGCTTAACCGACCTAGCCACCCAGGCGCCTCTGACCTCTGTCCTTTCCGCCCACAGCCAATGTCACTGATACCGAAGAGGCTGCCAAAATTGAGGTGAGCCACCCCCCCAGCCATCCCCCCTTGCCCCTCCTCCCCTGCTGCCTCCACCCCTGTGACTGCTCCCTTCTGCCATCTCCAGGCTGAGAACACCATCACCTACTCACTCCTCCAGCACCCGGAGGAGGAGACAGAGGCCCCGGATTACCAGAACCAGATTTAGTCTCCATCGACTTGCCTGAGACCTGGGGAAGAGAATCCGAGAGACCGGGACGCAGGCCCGAGTTCCCCGTGGGAAAGACAAGAGGATGCCACAGCTCCAGAGAAGGAGGGGGACCCTTCCAGGGTCATCTGCGTAAATCCTGAAGGCTCCCTGTCCTCAAAGTCACAGACTGTACTGGTTCCTTCTGTGTCTCAGCACTTCTCGCCATCTAGACTCTTCTCCATACATCCACAAAGCAGATACAAATTACTTGGATTAGGAGATCGTAGCAACATGGGAAAGGCTTATGTTATAGGTTAACTGAGAAAAATTATGTAGGTGTATATGATTCAGGAATATTGAAACAGACTGACGTTTGCCAACATCTTAGAAGTGGTGGTTTCGGGGTGATGAGATTATTGGTGATTTTCATTTTCTTTATTTTTCTGTACAGATCATGTATTACATTTTATAATAAAATACTAGAAAAACAGCATGCCCTTTGCCTTCCAAAGGCTGTGTGGGTTGGAGTGTGGACTGACCTGTTTCTTCTCAAGGATAAAAATCTTGGGGAGGTGGTAACGGGTAGGAGGTGGGGGAGAGGGAAGATTTGGAGTGTAGGGAGAGTGTCCCTCTTCTTAAAACTGAATACTCTTGGGGCCCCTGGGTGGCTCAGTGGTTGAGCATCTGCCTTTGGCTCAGGTCATGATCCCGGGGTCCTCGGATCAAGTCCCACATCAGGCTCCCCGCAGGAAGCCTGCCTCTCCTCTGCCTAGATCTCTGCTTCTCTCTTTGTGTCTCTGATGAATAAATAAACATAAAAAAAATAATACTCTTCTTCCAATGGATTTGTCTTCTGGTTCCCATGTCTTCTTCCTCTTCCTCCCATGGCAAAGAAAACAATCACTTTGTTTTGCAAAACCAGTTCTCAGGAAGCCAAGCTTCAGATGAGTCCTCTGTGGAGATTGCTGACTCTTCCTGCGCCTCTTCTATTTACCAGAAGGATGTGACCTTCTCAGAGAAGCCATCCTGGCAGGTTAAAAACATGACTGACAGCTTCTCTGGGGGTTTGGTGGGTGCCCTTGGAGAAGCCTCGTTTTCCTGGGACTCTCACGACTTCCTTGTGGGACATTCTTGCTTTCAGGATTTAGCAGCTTCCTTTCCTGTATAGTTTCCGTAGCTTTCTATGATACTCACATTTTATTTTATTTTTTTTAAAGATTTTATTTATTTATTTGACACAGAGAGAGTGAGAGGGAGCATGAGTGGGGTGGAGGGGCAGAGGGAGAGGGAGAAGCAGACTCCTTGCTGAGCAGGGAAATCTACTTGGGGCTGGATCCCAGGACCCTGAGATCATGACCTGAGCTGAAGGCAGTCGCTTAACTGACTGAGCCACCCAGGCGCCCCAATACACACATTGTATTCTATTTTATTTATTTTAAAAGAGAGAGCAAGAGCGTGCATGCATGTAGGTGTGTGCAAGTGGAGTGGGGAACGGGCAGAGGATCTTAAGCAGGCTCCATGTCCAGCGAGAAGCCTAATTTGGGGATTGATTGCACGACCCTGAGATCATGACCTGAGCTGAAATGGAGTCAGTCGCTCAACAGACTGAGCCACCCCGATGCCTTTGTGATACATTTTATGGCCCCACAATCAGATTTCATACTCACGTATTATTATTAGAAGGAATATAGGTTTATTAGGTTATTGAGGGCTTACTTTGTGTTCAACTCTGTGCTTTAGAATATCAGCCTTTCATATTTCTTCTTTTGTGATTTTCCTGTTCACATACTCTTGCCCATTTTTTTTCTTTTTTAAAGATTTTATTTATTTATTCATGAGAGACAGAGGGAGAGAGAGAGAGGCAGGGACACAGGCAGAGGGAGAAGCAGGCTCCATGCAGGGAGCCAGATGTAGGACTCGATCCTGGGTCTCCAGGATCCCGCCCTGGGCTGAAGGCAGCGCTAAACTGCTGAGCCACCCGGCTGCCCTAACCAACACTTTAAATGTTACCAATTGGTCGGTGTTATACACAGTGCTGCAATAAACGTTTTTGGATGATATCTTTGCATGTGTGACTATTTTTTTTAAGATTTTATTTATTTATTTAACACAGAGAGCACAAGCGGGGGGGAGTAGCAGAGGGAGAGGGAGAAGCAGGCTCCCCAGTGAGCATCAGGGAGTCCACACGGGGTTCGATCCCAGGATGCTGGGATCATGACCTGAGCCAAAGGCAGGTACTTAACCAGCTGAGACACCCAGACACTGAGTCCCACGTGTGACTATTTCTGAAGGATAAATTCCTAAAGTAGAATCACTGCCTCAGAGGATACTCCCATATTTTCTCTAAAAAAGTAGCTTATGTGTCCTCCCGAAGCATATCAGAGTGCCCATTTCCTGACATCCTCGTTAATGTGGGGCACTTTAAATTTTTGCCCATTTGATTATAATGGACTCTGTTCCTGCTCCTTACCCAGCATGAATTTCCTCTGATTTTAGTAACAAAGATTGCTTTTGCTTTGGCAAAACAGCTCTACTGACCCTCTCAGTTCATGTGGGTAGGTGGGTGGAGTTCAAACCTGATTCTAGAGGAGAGCGTGCATCCAAGCTGGTCAAGCAGGTGCTGGTTCCCTGGAATTTAAATCTGGAGCAAATTAGACCATGACTGAAGGCCGGTGAAGTTCATTCATCCCAATGGTACCATTGGGGTGAGACCAACTTCCTACATCCTTGAATCTGCCCTGTTTCTCGTAGTTTCTAAGGTCTATCAACTTCCCCTTATAGTAGATAATTTAAGTTTGATAGATAGACTCATCCTATAATATCATAGGAGATTGATACCTTTTTGGGGGGATAGATCTTTGACAAACTTTCGTTTCCTGTCATTATTGGTCTCATTAGGCATTTTTATCTCTTTTGGAGTCAAGTTTGAAAAATCACCCATTTTACTGCTATGTAGCTGTACACTACATTTTCTTCTATTTTTTTGGTAATAATTTATGTGTCTGTATTTACATCTCCCCTCTCATACCTAGCTTTTGGGCTTGCTTTCTTCTATCAGTTAGATGATTTCAGCTGGAAATAACAGGAAAGCATGATTCAAATTGGCTTAAACAATAAGGAAACGTATTATCTCACATAACAAAAAGTCCAGAGACAGGATGTCTCCAGCACATCGGGACTCTGGGTCTAGTTTTCTGCAAATCTGTGGGCACTGCTCTTGGGCTGGAGGCAAGATGATTATAGCAGCTCTGAGCATCATACCCAAAAATCCAGAAAAAGAAATACAGAGACAGAAAGGGACTCTTCCACGTGCCTCTTCTACGTGCCTCTTTCTTAAGAGCGTTGAACCTTTCTCCTGCAGTCTTGCCATATCATATATATATATGGTCAGGGCCGAGTGACATACCCATTCCTAATCAATCACTAGAAAGGAGAATCACCCACCATAACCTACTTAGCTTAATCATCCTGAGGTGGAATGATTGCTGGAGAGGCAACACCCTTGACCACTTCATCTGTTTATCTTAATCAGACTGGCCAAAGGTTTGTCTGTTTTATTAGGCCTGTCACGGATTTTGTCTTATGGGTCAGATGTTGGCCTTTTGTTTCCTAATGCATTCTTTCTTCTACTTTAGATTAATTGCACTATTCATTTATTTCTAAACTTCTATTTACAAACAAATCCACAAAGGCTGTAGCTTTTCCTCCTATTGTCATTTTGGCCACATTCATTAGATTTTTCATACGTATCCCTGTCATTGTTACTTGTTTCTAAATAATCTAGAACTTTAGTTTTACTTTCTTCCTTTCAAAAAAGGAAAGTTTTACTCATTTATTTGAAAGAGGGAGAGGGAGAAAGCGCGAATAGGGGGAGGGGCAGAGAGAGAGAGAAGAAGCAGACTCCCTGCTTAGTGGGGAGCCCATCCCAGGACTCCGAGATCATGACCCTAGCCGAAGGCAGATGCTTAATTGATTGAGCCACCCAGGTGCCCCTCGTTGTTCTTTCTTCTTAAGTTTGATATAGAAAGTTGTTTTATTTTCTTGGTTCATTTTATTCCCAAGAGGAATAAGCGTTATCTTCTTTGATGTTATTTTCCACATTCACTGCATGGTGATGTGGTCTACGTGATTTCTCTGTATGTAAATTTCTTTAAATGTGTATGTGAAGATAGTGCTTTCTTTCATTTTTATTTGTATTTATTTTATTTATTTATTTATTTATTTATTTTTGCTTTCTTTCATTTTTAAATAATTTTAAAAATATCCTGTTAAAGTAACACGTACACAATTTGAATTGTATAATAGAACTTAAGGCATATAATAAGAAATAGCTGTTTTAGACCCTTTCCTTGCATCCCCTCTGTCCTATTCCCCTGGGGCAATGCTTTTCAACAATTTTAACCATGCCTTCTGTTAATTTAGCTCCATATTTCCAAATGACATAATCTGCTGGGATGCCTGAGTGGCTCAGTGGTTGAGTGTCTGCCTTTGGCTCAGGTCATGATCCCAGGGTCCTGGGATCCAGTCCCTCATCGGGCTTCCTGCAGAGAGCCTGCTTCCCCCTCTGCCTGTGTGTCTGCCTCTCTCATGAATCAATCAATCAATCAATCAATCAATCAGATCTTTAAAAAAAAATCTGCCGCTGCTTGTTCTTGATTTTTCAATATTAGATAATATCCATTTGGGATGCCTGGGTGGTTCAGCGTTTGAGTGTCTGCCTTTGGCTCAGGGTGTGATCCCGGAGTCCTGGGATCAAGTCCCACATTGGGCTCCCTGCATGGAGCCTGCTTCTCCCTCTGCCTATGTCTCTGCCTCTCTCTCTCTGTGTCCCTCATGAATAAATAAAATATAAAAAATAAAAGATAATATCCATTTGATTTTCTACCATAGAATATGAAGACCACTCTTATCCATCATCACTCACTTCCCACTTTTTTTACCCACTGTTCCAATGCAGCTTTATCACGATTTTACAACTGTTTATTACTGAGACACATAGTGTTTTCTGATTACACTTCCTTTCCTGAACAATCTTTTCCTCTCTAGAGATAATAATTGCTTCATTTTTATCTTTGGTTAGTTGTCTATGTGCCTATTATTAGCTTTTCCCAAATTTTTCAAAAACATTCTGAAGCAACTTAGTACTATTTCCCACGTAGTCAAATGCTCTGAGAAGTCTTTCAGCTTTTCTTTTTCTTTCTTTCTTCTTTCTCCGCCACCCCCCCACCCCCCATCAACATAAGTCTCTTCTGGAATCCTCTGTTTTTCTGGCACCAATTTGGATTGTTTGATCTCTAGGCCTCCCTGCAAGGCTGTTTTCCTGGGACTTCCCTAAATCTGTCTTTTGTATTAAACCTCCTTTTTCCTGAATCTTACCTCTTCCTACTTCTTGGTTTATTTCCTTGCTTGGCTGAAGCACCTTTACCAGGGCATCCTGAAGAGGGGTGCATGGGTGGTAAACCAGATGCCACTGATGCCTCATCTCATACCTACTCAACTCACTTGATTCCACTTGTACTTGCCAGCTGGTTCAATTTCCTTTGAGATTTTAACTATTGCGGTGGGAAAAATTAGTTTTCTGGAAATACCCATTCCTGTTAGGTACGAGAGAGGCCCTAAGTGTCTAATTTCTCCTCATACAGACTTTCCAGCTATCCTTTTCTTTTCAAAGTCATTCCTGATCTGTATCTTCTATTGTACCTAATTTTGCCCATTCCTGAACCTTTCTTGGGATCTTTCATGAAAAGTATCATCCTTCTTATCAGCATTTTCCTCTTTAGGGAAAAAAACTCAACTTCCTGTAACTCAATTTTCTACAACAAGAGGACCAAGATTTATGGTTATCACATGACTTCATAGATATTAAACAAAATATTGTTGTTTAATGGTTGAATGCTAGAGACATTGTGATACCTCTGTTTATCTTAATCAGACTTGTCAAAGGCCTATTTTATTTACTGGGCTTTTCACAGAATTAACTTTTGATGTTTTGTTTGTGTTCTGTCTTATACATTGTAATCTTTTCTATTTGCGATAACTTTTAGTATTATTTTTATTTTTTTTAATTTTTTTTATTTTTTTTAACTTTTAGTCTTAAATAATATCCCCTTTCTTAATTCTAATACTTTTATTTTTTTAAATACCAAGGAGTATGTATATATTTAAAATTATCTAAGATATTTACCTCCCTAGTGCAGTCTCTATGTTTACTCCTGTGTCCACTAGAATTAAATCCTCCTTATTTCTCTTATTTTTGTAAAAGCACAATTTCATCAATGTTTAAACTATACAGTAAATGTCAACAAGATTATTTAAGACTTCTATCAAACATCTTGTAACATATATTTCTATAACTACTCTTAGTCAAATAAGTTAAACCCATCAATTTATGATTTCTACATATCCAATGAAAGTCTCTGTCTTTTAATAGATCATGCTTTTGGTATCATGCCTAAGAACTCTTAGCACTAGATTCCAAAAAAAAATTCTCGTGTATTTTTCTAAAAGTTTTGGGGTTTCACATTTTGGGTTTAAGTCCATAATCCATTTTGAAGGTTTTTTTGTTTGTTTTTGTATTTTTATGAGATGTGAGTTCAGGTTGGGTGTTTTGTTTTTCGCCTTTGGAAAACTAATTACTTCGGTAACTTTTGATGAAAAGACTGCTTTTACTAAATTTGAATTACTTTTTCACCTTTCTCAAATATCAGTTGAGTATATTTGTGTGGGTCTAATTCTTGTTCTCTATTTCATACCATTAGTCTATTTGTCTATCCCTGTACCAATACCACAGTCTTGGTTACTGCACCTATACAGTAAGTTTTGAAACCAAGTAGATTGATTTCTCCCACTTTATTCTCCTTTTCTAAAAATTATCTTAGTTCCCTTGTCTTTCTGCATACATTGTATAATAACTTTGGCTATATCTACAAAAAAATTCTTGCTAGGGTTTGGACAAGAATTGTATTAAACCTCTATGTCAGTTTGAGGAGATATGACTTCTTTGCTATGTTTTAATCTGTGAACATGGCATATCTCTACATTTATTTATATTTATATATATTTATTTACATTTTTAAAATTTCTTTCATCAGTGTTATGTAGTTTTCATTATATCAATCCTATACATGTTTCATTAGAGTTATGTGATTTCTTTTTAGTGACTTTAAATGGTATTGCATTTTAAATTTTAGTCAATGTGCTTATTGCCGAATATATAGAAATATAATTGAAATTTGTTTTGTTTACCTTGTATTTTGCCGACTTACTGGATACTTACTTAGTTTTGGTTTTTTGGAGATTCTTGAGATTTTCTACATATGTGATAACATTGTGTACAATTAGGGATATTTTTGTCTCTTTCTCCCCAATTTGAAATCTTTCTCTTTTCTTACTCTATTGAACTAGCTAGAACTTTCCACATTATGTTGAATAAGGGTGGTGAGAGCAATCATCTTTGCCTGGTTTCTTATCTCAGGGGGAGAGCATGCAATCTTTCACTATTAAG
Organism: Vulpes lagopus; assembly: GCF_018345385.1. Classification (NCBI taxonomy): domain Eukaryota; kingdom Metazoa; phylum Chordata; class Mammalia; order Carnivora; family Canidae; genus Vulpes; species Vulpes lagopus. The sequence continues at coordinate 28,270,371 of NC_054834.1, forward strand.
TATGATGTTGGCTGTAGGTTTTTTGTAGATGCTTTTTATCAAGTTGAGGAAGTTCCTTTCTCAACCGCCTGCCTTTTTTAGAGTATTTCATGAATGGGTGTCGATTTTATCAAGTGCTTTTTTGCACTGATTACCATTATCATGTGACTTTCCTTCTTTAGCCTGATAATACAGTGGATAGATATTGAACCATCCTTGCATCCAGAATAAACCCTCCTTGATTATGGTATATAATTCTTTTTTTTTTTTTAAGATTTTATTTATTCATTCATGAGAGACACACACACACACAGAGAAAGAGGCAGAAGCACAGGCAGAGAGAGAAGCAGGCTCCATGCATGGAGCCTTATGTGGGACTCAATCCCAGGTCTCCAGGATCACGTCCTGGGTTAAAGGCAGGTGCTCAACTGCTGAGCCCCCTAGGCATCCCTATATGTTAATAAATTCTATTTGCTAATATTTTGTTAAGGATTGTTGTATTTATATTCATGAGAGATACAAATCTGTGATGTGTGTGTGTATGTGTGTCTTTGTGTATGTGTTAAGCCTGTACTTGTTTTGGCCCAGATATGGTCTATCTCTGAATATGTTCCATGGGCACTTGAAAATAACATGTATTCTTTTTTTAAAGATTTATTTATTCATGAGAGACACGGAGACATAGACAGAGGGAGAAGCAGGCTCCACGCAGGGAGCTGGTTGTGGGACTCCATCCTAGGACTCCAAGATCACACCGGAGTCAAAGGCAGACGCTCAACCGTGGAGACACCCAGACATCCCGAAAATAACATGTATTCTTTGTTTGACTTTGCTATCAGGATAACACTAACTTCCTAAAATGAATTGGTATGTGTTCCCTTTTCTTCTATATTCTGAAAAGTTGTGTAGAATTGAGATTAAATAAACTTTTGGCAGAATTCTCCAGGAAAACTATTTGGGCATTGAGACTTTTTTTTTTTTTTTTTTTTTTGGCATTGAGATTTCTTTTGGGGGAGTTTTAAAATTATGAGTTCACTTTCCTTTATAATTATAGGATTATTTGGGGTACTTGGATGGCTCAGTCGGTTAAGCTTCTGCCTTAGCTCAGGTCATGATCTCAAGGTCCTGGGATCAAGCCCCATGTCAGGTTCTCTGCTCTTCAGGGAGTTTGCTTCTCCTTCTTCCTCTGTGCGCTCTCTCTCTCATTCTCTCTCACTCTCTATAAAGCAAGTAAGTAAAATCATTTTTAAAAACTATAGGGTTAAAAAAACTATAGGTTATTCAATTATCTAATTTTGGGTGAATTGCGGTAAATTAGGCTTTTTAAAGAATTGGCTCATTTGATCTAAGTAGTCAAAAATTTTTATTGGGTATAATGGCCTTTTTTAATATAAAATTTATTTATTTATTCATGAAAGACACACAGAGAGAGGCAGAGACACAGGCAGAAGGAGAAGCAGGCACCATGCGGAGAGCCTGAGGCGGGACTCAATCCTGGGACCCCAGGATCACGCCCTGGGCTGAAGGTGGTGCCAAACCGCTGAGCCACCCAGGTGTCTTTCTTAAAATTATTTGTAGTATATCCTTACTTATATTCTTTTTGATATCTGCAGTTTCTGTAGTAATATCCTCTATTTTGTCCAGATATTGGTGATTTATATCTTCTTCCTCTCTTTTTTGTCAATCTTGCTATAGGTTTGTCAGTTTTATTAATCTTTCTGGGAAAGATTAATTTTCTCTTTTTTTAAACTTCATTTATTTTTCTGTTGTTTTTCCATCTTCAATTTTATTGTTTTTCTGCTCTTATCTTTATTATTTCCTTCTTTCTTCTTGTTCGGATTTACTTTGCTCTTCTTTCTCTAAGGAGCTTAGATCACTGGTTTAAGATTTTTCTCTTTTCTAGTGTATTCAGTTAATGCTATACATTTCTTTCTCAACACTACTTTAACTATGTCCTACAAATTTTGATATGTTGTATCTTCATTTTCACTCAGTCCAGTGTATTTTTTAAAAATTTCCCCTGACTCATGGATTATTTGGAAATATGTTGCTTTTAGTTTCCAATTATTTAGAGATTTTTCTGTTCTCTTTCCCTTATTGATTTCTAGTTTGATTCCATTGTGGCTGGAAAACACATTCGGTATGATTTTAATTTTTGAAACATTGTTGAGTTCTTTTGGCCCAAGATATGGTCTATTTTAGTATATATCCTGTGGACACTTAAAAAGAATGTATGTTCTCCTCTTATTGGGTAGGTTGTTCTATAAATATTGATTAGATTTTGTTGGTTGATGGTGTTGTAGGCTCTATATCCTTGTTGATTTTCTATCTAGTTGTTTCAACAATTATTGAGAGGAGTGTTGAAGCCTCCAACTATAATTGTGGTTTTGTCAACTTTTCTATCCAATCATTTTTGCTTCACATGTTTTGCAGCTCTATTGTTTGGTATATATGCATAGGAGACATCTTTTGGTAGATTGATCATTTTATTATTGTATAATGTCCATATAATGGTCTGTGGTAATTTTCTCCACTCTTAAGTCTACTGTTGATTTTTATAATATTTTTGTTTTTGTTTTTTATGTTTGCATGTTTGTTTTAGTAATCTATACGGGCTCAAACTCATGACCCTGAGAGGAAGAGTCTGACTGAGCCAGCCACGTGCCCATTTTCTAAGGCTTTTGTGGGTGGTGGTGGCTGTTAGTGTTTTGTTGCTGACATAGAACATTTATTGTCTAAATGTTTTTTTTTTTTAATTTTTATTTATTTATTTATTTATGATAGTCACAGAGAGAGAGAGAGGCAGAGACACAGGCGGAGGGAGAAGCAGGCTCCATGCACCGGGAGCCTGACGTGGGATTCGATCCCGGGTCTCCAGGATCGCGCCCTGGGCCAAAGGCAGGCGCCAAACCGCTGCGCCACCCAGGGATCCCATGTCTAAATGTTTTCAATCATGCTAAACTGTCCCTTTTCCAGTCCTTTGGCTGAAGAGAGCAGGCTTTTGCTGGGGACTTCTTTTTTTCTGTGCCACTGCATTTCTGGGTTGCTAGCATTTTCAGCTCCAAGTCTGGGATATATAAAGCAAAAAGAAAACTCAGAGAATTTACCATCACTTGTTCCTTGTTCTAAGATCCCTAGCTGATTTACCTTCTCCTTTACATTTTTAAGGGTTTTGTTTTTATATGTAATGTCCAGAATTTTTAGTTGTATTTGGTAGGAGAAATAAGGAAGAATATCTTTCCTCCACATTCCCTACTCCAGACATCTAGAGTTTTAGATATATTTTTTAGAGTCTTATTATTTTGTAAAAGATTTTATTTATGAGAGACACATAGAGAGAAGCAGAGACATAGGCAGAGGGAGAAGCAGTCTCGCTGTGGGGAGCCCGAATTAGGATTGATTCCAGGACCCGGGAGAACAGCCTGAGCGGAAGGCAGACACTCAACCACTGAACCACCCAGGTGCCCCTAGAGCTTTATATTTTTGTTTGTTTGTTGGTGAGGGTTTGTCTTGTTTTGTTTTTAAGTAGGTTTCATGCCCACCATACAGGGCCCGAACTCACTATCTGAGCTGAAATCAAGAATTGGACACCCAACTGACTGAGCCACCCAAATGCCCCTAGAGCTTTATGTTTTTAATATACATATTTAAACTTACATTTTCTACCAGTACATAAAATTAATCATAGTCTATGTTTTCCCCCTGAGGTTGTTGGGTGAGGGGAACACCTAAAAACAAACAAACAAACAAAAACAAAACCCAAAAAAAACAAAATATCAATAGGAAAAGTGTCTAGGTAGAAGAATTACAAATGATTTTTATTTCTTTATTTGCTATTTCTGTATTGTTGCAAAAAACATTTGGAAGCTTTATGTTCTATGTGCCTTATGTTGTTATATTAAGTCAAATCTTATTCGTTTCTGCCAGTAAAAATAGAGTTTTATAGGCCCTCTTTTTGCTTACAGAAATAACTAATAAAATTGTAGGCTCTAAACTTAAAAATGGTTACAGTGATAACCAGTAAACTGCAGGCTCTTTGTAACTAATAAAATGAGTCTTGAAAGAGATGAAAGACGTGTCCCTTCTCTTCTGAATCAACAGAGGGAGCATTATCCTTCTGCATCATAAAGCTGGCCCAAAGAATCCAATTTGATAGGGTGTTAAAGACTTTTATGATAGTATCAATGTTGTTTTCTTGAGCAAAAACAGAGACTTGTGTGACTATTCATAATTTCTTACCAACTTGTTATGTTCATCTGTTTTTGGAAGTAAAATTTGACTAAACGGGCCTTGTAGAAGAATTTCTTTAAAAATTGCCATGTTGGGGTGCCTGTGTGGCTCTGTTGGTTAAGTGTCTGCCTTCAGTTCAGGTCATGATCCCTGGGTCTTCAGATCAAGCCCCCCACGTCTTCTATCTCTGCTTCTCCCTGCCTCCCCACTTGTGCTCTTTCTCTCTTGCACTCTTTCAAATAAATAAAAATCTTTTAAAAAAATTACCATGTTCAATGAGGATCACCTTCAAAAAGAAATCCATATTTCTGTTTGCTTATCTTATTTTAGAATTTGTTGTCTGGGCAATACTGTTGTAATGGACATCTCTGTAGTCCTGCACAGAATGAATACTTGTAAGATTACTCTGTCAAATAAGCAGTTACTAACACTTTCACGTTTTCATTCATGTATGTTGGGGCAGGGGGAAGCTTGTGGTTCTGCTAGGTAGTCTACTTCAACAAAGAAACTGAGAGACGTATTTCATTTAATTAACAAAGTACATGAAGCAATACACTGAGCAGCCGAGAGCTGAAGGTTGTGCTCTGTGCTGACAGGCCCATATAAAGCAGCAAAGAGAAAGGAGATAGAGGGTCATCGTGGGTCCCAGCAGGAGAATGTCTGTCTTTGTGATGTATCTCTTGCCAGCCCAGAATTACTCTGCTTTGCTGGATGAATCTGCAGACCCACCACAAAAAGAATTTAAAAAATATATTTTTTAAATTGTCTGTGGCCCAAGAGCCTCAACTAGTATTAATTTCTCAAGGAGAAAAAGCTCAGGGCACTATCCTCTGCGGAATAGCCTTAACTCTTTAATTTGCTGCCAGCAGTCAAGTTAAAGGAAAGGCTCGGGGCACTATCTTCCAGGAAAATGTTCATTTTCCTTATGAAAACAAGAGCCGCCTGGCAGCTGAGCGACTTTCTCATACTTCTAGCGTCTTGGGGGTGTATGCTTTCTGAATTTATGTTCTAAACTCTGTGCATGAAAAGCCTGCATCTAAGTCATGTCAATTCATATTTGGCTTGTCTGGACACTTCCAGCTTCTACTGGAACAATCTGAAAATAGATCTGAGTGTACTCTTTCTTTTCCCTCCCCTATGTCTCTCTCTTCTTCTCTTCCTGCTTTTTTCCCTCCTTCCTCCCCTTTCCCCCACGCTTCTTTCTCTCTCTCCTTTTCTCCCTCCCTCCCTTTATTCCTTTTGTCTTTTTTTTTTTTTTTTGGAAGAAATGAACAGCAACTAGAAGTCTCATACACTGTTAGTGGGCATGCAAAATGGTTCAATGACTTTGAAAAGACAGTGTGACAATTTCTTAAGTAGTTAAACATAATAGACTTAAAACTATAAAACTCTTTTTAAAAATAGGGCAAAAGTTTCATGGATTGAATTTAGCGTTGGTTTCTTGGATATGTTACTAAAGGTACAGGCAAAGAAAAGTAGAAAAATGGGACTTTATAAACATTTAATATTGTGTGCATCAAAAGACAATATCAACATAGTGAAAAGAAGACCCACGGAATGACTGAGAACACTTGCAAATCATAAATCTGGTAAGGGATTCAGGTCCAGAACACATAGAGAACTCCTAAAACTCAATGACAAAAAAAAAAATCAAATTTTTAAAATGGGCAAATAATTTGAATAGACATTTTTCTAAAGGAGACAAACAAATGACCAATAAACACATAAAAAGATATTCAACATCACTAATCATTAGGGAAATGCAAATCAGAACTATAATGAGATACTATCTTATACCCATTAGGACAGCTACTAGTAGAAAAATCTAGAAAATGACAAATATTGTTGAGGATGTGGAGCAATTAGAACCCTTGTACACTGCTGGTCAGAATGTAAAATAGTACAACTGCTGCAGAAAATGTATGGTGATTCCTCAGAAAACTAAAAATAGCACTATATGTTCCAGAAGTTCCACTTGAGGGTATATACCCAAAAGAATTGAAAGCAAGGTCTCAAAGAGATATTTGCACACCCATGTACTTAGCAGCATTATTCACAGTAGCTAAATGGTAGAAGCAACCTAGTTGTCCATCAATAGATAAGGAAAATGTGGTATATACATACAGCGGAAGATTTATTATTCAACTTTATTATTTTTAAAATATTTTATTTATTTATTCATGAGAGACACAGAAAGAGAGAGAGGCAGAGACACAGGGAGAGAGAGAAGCAGGCTCCCTGCGGGGAGTTCCATGCAGGAGTAGATCCCAGGACCTCGGGATCACGCCCTGAGCCAAAGGCAGATGCTCAACCACTGAGCCACCCAGGCATCCTATTATTCAACTTTAGAAAGGAAGGACATTCTGACATAGGCTTCAACATGGATGCATCTTAAAGACAGTGAACTAAGTGAACGAAGCTAGTTCCAGGAAAAAAATGCTTTATGCTTCTACTTATCTGAGGTACCGAGGGTAGTCAAAATTATAGAGACAGAAGGTAGAATGGTGGTTGCCTTTCTACTGTAGAAGATTAAGAGTTCTTGTTTAATGGGGACAGAGTTTCAGTTTCATAAGATGAAAGAGTTATGCAGATGGATGGTGGTGATGGTGGCACAATATTATGAATGTACACTTAAAATGGTTAAGATGGTTGACTTTATATTACATGTTTTTATGATAATAAAAATTATGGAAATACACATATAGTACCCATTTACATAAAAAATAAAAATAAAAAAGTTAAATATACACCTACACCTCTAGGAGCCGGCCAATCTACTCTGAATTGCTCAATAAAAATGAGAGCTAATAAGTCCTGGGGATGTAACTACAGCATGGAGGCTCTAGTTGATAATGCTGGATTGTATATTTGAAAGTTGCTAAGAGCGTAGATCTTAAAAGTTCTCATCACAAGAAAAAAAATGTGTAACTATGTGTGGTGATGGATGTTAACTAGACTTGTGGTGGTCATTCTGTGATAGATACAAGTATTGAATAATTATGTTGTACATCTGAAACTAATATATGATATAATATGTATTATACATGTAAAAATACAAAATTATTACAACTATAAAATAAAGGGGGCAATAAAAAGAAGATCAAGGGTATGGATGATTATCATGGGGAAGGAAGAGAATGTAATCAGAAGGAACCCACACCATACTTCCAGGATAATGGTATTATTGTATTTCTTCAACTGAGTGGGAGGGCACAAAATTGCATATTGCACCATTCTTCTTTTTTTTAAGATTTTATTTATTTATTCATGAGAGACACACAGAGAGAGGCAGAGACATAGGCAGAGGGAGAACAGGCTTCCTGTGGGGAGCCTGATGCGGGACTCGATCCCAGGACCCTGGGATCACGACCTGAGCCGAAGGCAGACACCCAACCACTGAGCTACCCAGGTGTCCCGCACCATTATTCTTTAAACCTTCACATCTTTTGTAAATATTTTTATCAATTCAATCAAAAACAAAGAAAAAATGAGCATCAGCCCACTAGTGACAAGCCAGGTGCAACTGAGAATGGCAACAGCCCAACTGGTGTTGGGATGGAATGAGGCAGGGACTTGCCCCAACTCCCCATGAGAATTCTGGGATGATCCTGATGGCAGAGCCAACTCCGTGAACTGGATTTCAATCTTCATAAACACATACTAAGCAAACAGCATTGCCTTGTTCTCCTACTCTAAATAGTTCGTTGATCAGGCTTCAAGTGAATAAAATCTCCCAGAGGCCTTAGTAGGAATTTAGATGTGAAGATGATGATAGTTTCACCCCACCCTACACGTTCAGAGGCCTTCTTGCCTCTGAGATCTTGTGAGTTGATGCAGATGGTACAGAGGGTCTCTAATCAGGTATGACAGTGTGGTAAGGGCAGTTAAAGAGAAGGGGTGGCATAAGAAGGGAAAGATTTTTCTGGTTGGCTTAGCAGACCCTTAAAGACCTATTCAACCCTGAGACTCTGTTCTAGGGAGTGTTAGGAGTGGAGGTCCATGTAAACACATTTTCTTGATTTTTATCAAGTCCGGCCAAGAATTTTCTTCCTCTTCTGAGGCTGCTGGGTCTTTCACATCGTATCAGCTGCAAGACTTACTGCCTCACTGACTCTCCCCACACCCATATTCAACCCCCACTGGATTCCCTGGGGCCACCTGCACAAAAATATATGCCTCTCAGATAATGGAAAATTTATTCTAAAAGCTTATTTTAGATTGAGAAATATCCGTTCTTTCATGCCCGTGTTGCTAATATGTCTGCTCTGACCTGTGGTTTTTGCACAGCTGAAGGGTCATGCTGGCCCTCCCTCTGCCTTCAAGCGGGGCTGCTTTCTCCCATTTCTCATAATCTGTTTCATCTCGTGGTGGGTGTTATAATGGGGAGGGGTAAGGAGTGTGGTCCCTGTGACAGAGGCATGAGCCCTGCCACTAAGGAGGCCTTGATCAAACAGCAAACATTCAGAGGCAAGGACAATGGTACCCATGAAGCCACCTGGAGCTGAAGAGAGATGCTATGGCCTCCATTATGCCCTTATTCCTGAGTCTCCTTAGGTTTCTCTAGCTATCAGATGCTGTCTCTAATTTCCTCAGGATCAGTGGCTCAAGCTTTGGCCCTGAGCCTGAGCCCTGGATTTATGGCTGAGTCCTCTGGAAGTCAATTTTCTTCTTTCCTCTCCTCTTTCCCAGGGGAGTCTCTCTGCCTCATACTCAGATATCCTCTGAGACTGAATAGCCTTATCTTGCTGCAGAAACAAAGAGCTGAGACATGAGTCTAGAGAAATTTGCGTACAGATTCGTGTGGGCTTTGGGTGGTTGGAGCCGACAAGGGACTAATCTGATTACTGATTGGGTGCCATTACCAACCTGCTTCCCTCTCTGACAGTCTGGTCACTAGAAACATGGAAGCCTTGGAGCAGGATAAGGCAGGACATGTGAATTCTCATCACTGCTCTTCCAGTGAATTTCTGTGTTGCCCTCAAGTAATTCCTGCCTCTTGTCCCCAGCAGCTTTACCAGTGAAATGAAAGGTAGTTGCACTAACATTTCCCAGAGTGTCATGAAGGCCAGAAGCTGTATCGGACAATTATGTGCTTTGGAAGGTCTCTGAGCATTACGGGGGAGATCTTGAACAATTGAGAGTATTACTAGTTCATCCACAACCCTAAGGATGTAGATGATGCTGGGGCCAATCTAGTCAAATATGAATGATGAAAGCCAATCACAAAGTTGAAAATAAGCTCCAGATGCAAGGAGATGAGACAGTTAGATTTACTTCCTCTTTTCTAATTTGAGAGGTTTCATGTTGAAGAAAATCAGTGTGTTAGAGGCTGCAAGAGACCTAAACACAGTCACCATGAGGCTGGGTTGTGTCCTCACGGCTGGGGTCCTCTACTTTTCTCCTACTGTGCTCTGGGCAGCCCAGATGCTACTAGGTAAGTGATACATTTGAACATTGGTGTGGGAATGGAGATATGCCTGACTTTGATCAATGGAAAGATACGTGGACTGACTTTGGCCCAAAGAAGCAATGTTCAGGTGGGAAATGAAGGGCAGATATTTGAAAACGTGGTATGCTGGATTGAATGGCTCTTTCTGAATATAAAGATCTTCAAGCTTTTCCATTCTCAAATCCCCCTTGACTATGATACCCCATTTAGCTACCATCTCAACTCTTTTCCTTCCTTTTCTCAGATTTCTTGAAAGAGTAGTTGGTACCACCTACTTTGTCCACTTCCCCACTTCTCACTCATACCTCAGCACGCCCAGTCTGGCTTCCAACAGAATCAGTTTTGCCCAGGGTGTAATGATCAACTATGCCATTACCCATCCTTTAGTTCTTTTGCTGCTGGATTTCTCTGCTGCATTGGGCAGTGTTGGTCACTTATTCTTTCTTGGCATTCTTTGCTTGCCTGACTTCTGTGCCATTTTCTCCTTGCACTCTATGTACCTGTCTTTGTCCCTTTGGTGGCTTCTGTTATCTTCCCCTTAAAGACTTGTGTTTTCTATTGTTGTTATTCCTGCCTCCTTACTCTTCTTTCTTTACCCAATCTCCTTAGTGAGTTCATGTATCTGCATAATTTTTACCTCTACAACTATTACTTAAGAGTTCCGGGATCCCTCGGTGGCGCAGCGGTTTGGCGCCTGCCTTTGGCCTGGGGTGCGATCCTGGAGACCCGGGATCGAATCCCACATCGGGCTCCCGGTGCATGGAGCCTGCTTCTCCCTCTGCCTGTGTCTCTGTCTCTCTCTCTCTCTCTCTCTGTGTGTGACTATCATAAATAAATAAAAATTAAAAAAAAATAAATCTTTAAAAAAAAAAAAAGAGTTCCAAGTCAAATCTCCAACCTTAATTGTGCTTTTTAGCTTCACAGTTGAAGATCCAACTTTGCACAAGACATATATCTGCAAGTTTCACAGGTATCTCAGCACAAAACTGAATTCATCTGTCCCCTTGGTCTCTACATCTCCTAATTTCATCTTTCACTGTGTCTGATCTCACTTCATGGCATCCACCCAGGCATCCAGGCCAAAAACTTGGAAGAAAACCTAGACTCCTTCCTCTCCCTTCCCTGGATATGATTCATTAGCAAGTTTGGCAAAATGTAACTTCTAGACTGTTCTTAGAGACAGTCCCTTCCTTGAGACAGAACTAATAGTATGCTAGGAAAAGCTCTCATCATTGTTGACTTTGGATAGTCCAATAATTTCTTAACTAACCTCTGTGTCTCAGTCTTGTGCCCTTGAAATCGATTCTGCACTCTGCAGCTGGTGCACACAAGGCACACCATAGCCTGGTTTCTACTTAACCTCTGCAGCCTCTGCTTTTACCTTGCGAGCCCTGCAAATTATGTTGTAATAAACCCCACCCTGCTTGTATTTATCCATTCACACACCAGGTTCTTACCTATCTCTAAGCTTCACTCATACCGCTACCTCTGCTTGAAATGAGCTTTCTCCATGGGCCCCATTTCCTCTTACTCACAAACTTTTAGACATCCCTAAAGATTCCATATAGGTGACATCTTCACCAGGGAAGCTTCTTTGAAAGCTTCCCTTTCTTTCTGCCCCAATGGTTGCCTGTCATACATCTTTGTTATTATTTTACTCCTCATGCTGAAATAATCTCCTCATATGGGTGTGCCATCCACTAAACTGAGTTATTTGTAGACAGGGACAATGCTTTTTTTGTTTTTGTTTTTTAACCTTGTCATATTTATGTTTAATTCTTTAGCATCTGCGTTATCCTTGCACAAAAATGTTGTTGAATCATTTTACTGAACTCATAGAGACAGGACTTGGTGACTGTGTGAAGATACAGCACTGGTATTATGGCAAGAACTCCTTTTCTGTTAACTAGCTGTATGTCACCTGGAAAATTCACTTTTATATCTCTAATTCCATTTTCTTATTCATAAAATGAGACTAACACCTACCATGTAATTGAGTGAAAGTGCCTGGCAACTCACAAGCTCATTTTCAAAAAGGAGTGGAAGCTGAGTCCAGTTGAATAATAGCAGAGGAACTGAAAAAGGTAGCAGCAGTAGTGGTGAAGGGAGCTGAGGGAGGATCTAAAGAAAACACCTGGTACTGATATAATGAGAATTAGGAAGTGGAAAGAGGCCTTGCTTGGGGAAGTTACAGAGTTTTGGGCCTTTGGGAATGGAAAGGAACAAAGGCAAGTGGGTCGGGAAAGAATGGAGTGAAGAATTGAGGATATGTGAATGGCCATGGGGCCAAAAGAAGGGGAGAGGGATTGAGGGACAAGAAGCAATCATGAAGATGGGAAAAATGGAAATTATCTTGCCTGGGTCAACGATGGAGCTAAGTGATAGGTTGAGGAGATACATTGAAAAATCCTTAACTCTAAGTTTTAGCCTGGAAGCAAAGAAAGAATTGTTCCATAGTTACCATTACAGACTGGGAGCAGAGGTTTGGAGTAGAGAAAAGGACATAGGAAGGGCTCTATTGTTGCCATGGAAAATTCAAGGGACAGAGGACATCAAGGTAGAGATGGCTGAAAAAATGAAGACCAGAAAGAAGGAGAAAGGAAGGAGACACTGCTAGGTACTGAAAGCTAATTGGTAGATAATATATTCATGGATGAAGAACAAAGGGAATTTTGAGAAAATGAAAGTGTGGAAGAAACCCTCCAAGGAAGATCTGAGACCTGCAGTTGATCAAGTCTATAAACAGTGAAGTAAAATAATACTGATTTTGAATTCAGACATAATTTCTTTTCTTGCTCTGTTCCCTACTTTTTTTTTCAAATTTTGGGTAAGTTAATGAACTATTCTAAGCCTGTTTCTCTAAGACTTATAAAATTGGGGGTGAAATTGCATACCTAGAAGTCTTGTCAAGATTAGGTAAAATAATGCATAAAAGTGTCCAGCAGTGTGTGGTACGTGTTAAACACCCAGTGAGTGTTAAAATCTGATCATCTCCCTTCCCCTTTTATCCTACGCCTGCCTGCTCAGGGGTCATCATTGCCTTAGGCCTCTGGTTTCCTGCACCAGCAGCTGGATGTCATGCTGGTGAGTTCACATTTTGCCATTGTCTCCCCACCCTCTTCCCCAAACCACGGTCCATTCCCTGAGAGCACCTGAAAGCCAGTGGATCAAGATACAAGTCAATAGACCCACGTGGGTTTTGGAGTCTCCCCTTCTCACTCTACAAAGGATGATTCTCCTGGAGATTCCCTGGTAGAGGGCAATTTTCTGTCTTCTTCCTTCAAGTCACAGCTTTGTTTTCTGCTTCTCAAACCATGCCCTGCTCAGCTGCCCCTTTTGAGACGCTGCAATGTGAAGGACCTGTCAGCACCCAGGAGAGCAGCTGTGATACCCAGGAGGACTTGATGAGCCCAAGGGAAGTTGACTTCCAGGTCAAGGGCTACACTTTCAGTAAACCCTTCCATCTGATTGTGTCTTACGGTGAGGTCTCCGGAAGGACTGACTAGTGCAGACCTTCTCTTTTTCCCATTTCCCAAACCTGCTCTTTCAGCCCACTAGCCCAGTCACAAAGTTGCCCCCAGGAAATTGGCTGTGGGATGAGATACAGTAGCCCTGCCTTATCCATGAAGGATATGTTCCAAAACCCCCAGTGGATGCCTGAAACTGCAGATTGTACCAAAGTCTTAATCTACTAAGTTTTCCCTATACACATGTACCTATGATAAAATATAAATTAGGCACAGTAAGAGATCAGTAAGAGATGAACAACAATATCTAATAATACAATAATTATCACAATATACTGTGGTAAAAGTTATGTGAGTGGTCTCTCCCTCCCTCAAATACCTTATTGTACTAATATGTAACTATCTGGTGATGATGTGAGATGATAAAATGCTTACCTGATAAAATAAGTGAGGGGACTGACAGAAGCACTGTGAGGCAGTGTTAGGCTACTACTGATCTTCTGATGATATATCAGAAGGGGGATCATTTGCTTCTGGACTGCAGTTGACCATGGAAAGCAAAACTGTGGATAAAGAGGGATTTCTGTACCTTCTTCCCTATATTCAGGGAAGCCTCACAAACGCCCTACAAAAATTCACTCACTCTTTGGCCCTAGAGAAGTTGTTCCAATTCCCAACCAGGGGCGAGAATTGTGTGGACCCTCAGAGAAAGGTGAGAGGACAGTCTGTGCGAGTAGCACCGGGGGAACTCCCAAGGGAGGCAGTGGGTCACACTCAACTCTTGCTTTGGGCCACAGACTGGCTGATCCTCCAAGGTCCAGTCAGCCCTATATTTGAAGGAGACCCACTGACTCTACGGTGCCAGGCCTGGCAAGACTGGCCACTGGCCCAAGTGACCTTCTACCGAGATGGCTCAGCAATGGGTCCCCCTGGACCTAATAGGGAATTCTCCATTGCGGTGGTGCAAGAGACTGACAGCGGGCACTATCACTGCAGCGGCATCTTGAGGAGCCCTGGTCCTGGGAGCCCAGAAACAGCATCTTCCGTGGCTATCAAGATCCAAGGTGAGCGCTGGAGGGAGTGTGGTTGTTGGCAGAGGCAGGTGGGGAGACACAGAGAGACCAAGACTGTCTCTCAATAAAGGTGACAAGATCACTGAAGGCTAAGAGACAGGTTGCTGGCAAATGCTTGGGCTTCAGGAGGAGCAGCATCTCAGCATTGCATTCTCAAGTCTTCGAGTCCTCTCCAAGTTCCGTGTGCTTCCCACGCCTCCGTCCCCCAGATCCACGCTTCCCAATGTTCACTGATTGGGTGTCTGGACTCTTGTAAGATTTGCCCACCTCTGAGTCTTTCCTAATATTGTCTAGTTAAAGAGAGAGAAGATTTGGAAGTTTCAATGCAGCTTTGCTAAGACTGCTCATTCTTAATGGGAATGGGGGAGGAAAGTGCGACCAGATACTTTGCCTGGCATGGGTCCACCTGAATGTAGGATGGCTGAGCTCTTCTTTCTCACTTATCTCTCCCCCAGAACTGTTTCCAGCCCCACTTCTCAGAGCCACCCCCTCTGCTGAGCCCCGAGAGGGGGACCCGGTGACCTTGAGCTGTCAGACAAAGCTGCCCCTGCAGAGATCAACCACCCGCCTCTTCTTCTCCTTCTACAAGGACAGCAGGACAGTGCGCAGCAGGGGCCTCTCCCCGGAATTCCAGATCCCCACAGCTTCAAAGGCGCACTCTGGGTCCTACTGGTGTGAAGCAGCCACTGAGGACAACCAAGTTTGGAAACAGAGCTCCAAGCTGGAGATCCGGGTGCAGAGTAAGTTAGTGTGGATTTGTCTGGCGTGTGTGAAAAGTGAGGGAAAGGATTGGACCTGTGAGCTGGGGTTTGGTATGAACAGGTTAAGTTAGGACACAGAGGAGGAGGGAACAATAAACCAGAGTCCCCGGGGATGGAAAAGAGCACAGTTATGGAACTTCTCCCTCGGACCACAGTGCACACCTCACCAAACCAAGACCTGAGCCAGCTCCACAGCTGCTGCCCCATAGACCCTATGCTCCCTACATGAACGCTGGACATCTGCAGGAATATAGTATCTAGAATGAAGGTGAGGTAGTCGGGAGTTTATATTCAATTCTCAATTAAAAAGGCTGCACTTGACCTGAAATAATATATCCAGAGGGGGTGGTAATCCTAATGAGGGGGCTTGAGATCATGTCATAAGAAAAATAATAGGAGGTGATTTTGAAGAGGAGGTGATACAAGGAGCCAGTGGAGGTGTTCTTGAAACACTGAAGGCTGGAACAAAGATGAGGAATTGCACTAATGTCATATACAGTAAAGAGGTTGACCTAGGACCACTGACCACCTCCACACTGTAGGGAATTAGGTTCTGCCTTTATAGAGGAAGAATTGGCTAATATCTATAGCCCTGTAATGATGAAGCCTCATCACTGAAGATTTTCAAACTGAGGTAGCCAAGCTTCAGATTCAAATTTTGATCTTGAGGGAGTTCTTAAACCTCTGCTGGCATTGGACCCCACAGCCACTTTCAGAAAACAAGAAAGACAGGTTAGGGCCAGAGTTAGGCTTCACCCTTATATGTACCATGAATATGAGGCTAGGACCATTGTATGAGGCTAGGGCCAGAGTCAGACTTCGGTCTTATATGTTCCTCTTATCCCATAATGCAGGTCCCTCCAGCTCTACTTCGTCCCGCAACTTGAATCCAGCTCCTCAGAAATCACCTGTTCCAGAATCTACTCCAACAGCATTCCCTGGACCTCAGCCTCCACTGTCCACCCCTTCTAAGAACCCAGGCTTCTCCTCTCCTCTACAGGTGCCAGACCCCCATCTGTATCACCAGATGGGCATTCTTCTCAAGCAAATGCAGGATATGAGAGCTCTCCTTGGTCACCTGGTCATGGAGCTGAGGGACCTATCTGTCCGCCTGAAGCTTGAGACCATAAAGGGTCCTGTTGAATACGAGTAAATAATTCATCTGCAGTATTGCTCAAGTACTCTGAATAAATTCAGCTTTTTCTACTTTTGCTCTTTCTGTCCTATACATACACATAAATAGTCTTGAAAATTGCCCAGTATTTTGTTAGAGTAACAGAGATAGGTGAGTATAAATAAATTTGCACAAAGTGATCCTCAGAATTTAGCTATAATTACATATTCTCTCATGACCTGCTCCCTCTAGACCAGCTGTTGCCTTCTTTTGCCAAGGCCAGAATCTGGCGACTAAAAGAAAATCAATGAGATGCACTTAATGCAGCAGTCTCAACTGGAGGCAATCCCCCACCCCCACCAAAGGGGACATTTGACAATGTCTAAAGACATTTTGGGGAGTGGGGCTACTGGCATCTAGTGAGTAGAAGCCAAGAATGCTGCTAAATATCAGGTAACACACTGGAAAGCCCCCACAACAAAGGATTATCTTGTCCAATATGTCAATAGTGCCAAGATTAAGAAACTTCAACCTTGTGGAAGCTAGGTGTTAGGCTCTAGGGTGGACCTTTGTTTCTTCTTCTTGCTGCCTCCTCCAGCATCATTCAGCAAATATTAATTACATGCTGGTATTTCGTTGCCTCTACTACATACCAAGGTTTGTTCTATGTTAAGGAAGCTCATAAAATAGTGTCTCTGTCTATAGAGGGTTTAAACTTTGTGATAGAGGAAGAGTAATACCCTTCCCATTAAATAATAAAAGCGGGAAAAAATTTCCCACAGGATCCGATTAGACTCAGACATATGTGATGAAGCATAACATTGCCAAAACAGCAATTTTTTATTTTATTATGTCTCTGAAGCATTTTTCTTTAAAAATATACATAAGTCGGGGCAGCCCGGGTGGCTCAGTGGTTTAGCGCTGCCTCCAGCCCAGGGCCTGCCTGATCCTGTGGCCCCGGGATCGAGTCCTGCCTCGGGCTCCCTGCATGGAGCCTGCTTCTCTCTCTGCCTCTCTGATGAATAAATAAATAAAATATTTTAAAAATATATACATAAATCTATTTTGGTACCAGAATAATACTTTTTTCTACATTTGGACTGCTATTGTACATTCACAGCCAATGAAAGAAAGCTTGAGAGACTCTACAGTAGACCTTTGGTCAATGAGTTAGCACTCCGTTTTAGCTCAGCCAATGAGCATTCTATCACGTTATTCTAACATCCTAAATCACGTGGTATGATATTTTCCACCATATTCTTTCTTTGTGCCATTTATTCTGTGCAATATTGAGTCACAGTAATTTATAAAAAATGCACATGTGATCACTTCAGACATGCCAAGAAGAAACAAAGGAATAAAATCATGCTGGATATTAAAATTTGAGTTTTTAAAAAAGATTTTATTTATTTATTCATGAGAGACACACAGAGAGAGGCAGAGGCACAGGAAGAGGGAGAAGTAGGCTCCATGCAGGGAGCCCAATGCAGGACTCGATCCCAGGACTCCAGGATCATTCCCTGAGCCAAAGGCAGATGCTTAATCGCTGAGCCACCCAGGCGTCCCTAACACTTGAGTTTCTTGGTAATTCCCATCATTCTCTAAAAGGTGAGTTTTATGGTAGTTCCTAACACCTTCAAGGGGAAGGACCAGGAGGCAGTTGGGAATTAGTAAGAGCCTGTAAACATCTTTGCAGCCTGAGAGGATTTAACTCACAATGGTGTGAATAGGAGTTGCAAGAAATGATGACCAGAGGTATTTCATGACTTTGGTGGATTTGAAAACATGGAAGCTCAATTGCTAGAGGACGATTCTGGATATACTTCCTATACTGTGTTACAGCCATGCCACATGGAGTTGAGTTCAGTTAATGGTACCATTTTCATGAACGCATCCTGCAAGCTCTCATGCTAAACAAGGAATTCATAAAGATAATAAAAGCTATCCACGATCAGGGAAGGAAGTCATAGATGCAGCTGGCTAAGATAAATGTCACCTCTGCCCTCCTCGTCCATGTGTCTGTGTGCACCTCTCTCATCCCACCACATCAGAACTTTTTAGTATCTTATTTCTATTCACTGGAGGGTGAGCTCTTTGCACCACATTGACTCGTTGGTGTTTAGTTTAATGAGGCATAGTTAAGCTCTAAAATTCTGTTTAGTCGAATTGAGTGAGCCAGCATAAGGGAAGATACTTTGAAGAAGATGGAAATTAACCTGGACCTTAAGGGATGAGTGGCATGTGTGGCATCAGCAAAATCTCCAGACTCTGCCCAGAGGATCCAGCCTCGTCAAGTACTTGGAAGCCTCAAGGAGAGGGGTGAGGAAGGCAAGAATAGAGCAGAAAGAATGGGTGGGGGGTTTACTTGTCTCCATCTGCCCATCTAGCCTGGGGTTTGGGAGGAAGTGGGGAAAACGAATTGTTACACCGGGTCTGGTTCATGGTCCTGTGCAGTTTAGACCCACGGAGGTCCCAATGCAGCCATGCTAGATTTTGTCTCCGAAGTCAACGCTAGATAGTACGTCCATTATCTTATAAAGTAGAATCCAATGTCCAGGTGTATATGCCAAAAATAAATTCTAGTGTATGTGCATTAGAAGACAGATATAATAATGTTCATAATAGCACTATCTGTAAAAGCAAAACTTTGGAATCAATTCAGTTATCCACCAACAGAAAAATGGATACATTGTGCTTTTTCCACAGAGTGGAATACTATACAAAGTAAAAATTAGTAAACCATATCTAAAATAAAGCAACTTAAAAAATATCAAAAATACCAGCTTGAGAGGAAAAAGCAAGTCCCAGGGGATACCACATAATATGATCCCCTTATACAGAGTTTAAAAACAAGCACAGCAAAAGAATATATTTTTTAGGCATTTACACATACATAGGATAAACCTTTTAAAAGAGCATGATAATGGAAACACCAACATCAGGATAGCAGCTACCTTTAAGGGGCTGTTTTGGAGAGACCATGAGGGAGAAACACATAAGTAGATATAAATTATTAGTAATTTAAAAGATCTTATCTGAGCAGGGATTTAGGCCTCCTTTAAATATATATATTTCCCTAAATCATCTTCAAATGCCTGTGTGGTTTCTGCCTTTTTCTTTTCTTAGAGGTAATAAAAACCTGAGTTTATCACCTCCTATGTGGAGTAGTTCTTTCCTTTATTGATCTTCAAGTAAACCATTCCAACCTGTTAAAGACTACTCCAGTGTACTCTCAGTATTGCTGGATTTGGTGAACCTTTGTTTGCTTGTTGACCTGAAAGCCATGATGATGTGTGTTTCACACGTTTTCCCCAGCCTTAATCAGGTCAGACAAAATAGCAAATTTTTTTCAGTACTGAAGAACCTTCATTAATTTGACATTTATGTACCGAGTATTGTGTTATTAGAAAAAAAGAAGGTGCTATAGAATAAAAAAGAATATGAGTTTAGCATGATCTCTGCTCTCAGAGAAGAGTTTATAAAGTCTAAAGTCTTAAAAAGTCTAAGTTGATTGCACTATGTGTTCCTTTATTCTGTAACACATCTTTGGGAAAGTAAAACAACAGCACAGTGTAGCAAAGGAAACAGTAAGAAAAAAAAGGAAAAAGAAACAGCAGAGTGAAAAGGGAACCTATGAAATGGGAGAAAATATTTGCAAACCATATACTTGATAAGGCGGTAACATCCAAAATATATAAGGAACTCATACAATTAAATAGAAAACAAAACAAAACAAAACAAATAGAAAAAAACAAATAACTTGACTTAAAAATGGGCAAAGGACCTGAAGAGACATTTCTAAAAATAAAACCAACAAATGGCCATCAGGTATTTGAAAAGGTGCTCACCATCACCCATCATCAGGGAAATGCAAATCAAAACCACACTGAGAGATCACCTCATACCTTTAGAATGGCTAGTATCAAAAAGCAAGAGTTGATGAGGTTGTGGAGGACAGAGAGCCCTGTGCACTGCTGGTGGGAATGCAAACTGGTGCAGCCACCGTGCAAAACAGTGTGAAGGTTCCTCAAAAAATTAAAAATAGAACTACCTTATGAGAGGTGCCTGGGTGGCTCAGTCAGTTGAGCATCTGACTGTGGATTTCAGCTCAGGTCATTATCTCAGGGTTGTGAGATTGAGCTCTCTCTCTCTCTCTCTCTCAAATAAATAAATCTTAAAAAAAAAAAGAACTGTCTTATGAAGAGGTATATATCTTCTGGGTATATATTCAAAGGAAACAAAACCAGTATGTCAAAGAGGTAGCTGCACTCCCAGGTTCAGTGCAACACTATTCACAATAGCCAAAGTATGGAAACAAACTGAATGCTAAATGTCTATCAAAAGAATGGATGAAGAAAATGTGAGATGTGTGTGTGTGTGTGTGTGTGTGTGTGTGTGTGTGTGTGAGAGAGAGACAGAGAGACAGAGAGAGAGAGAGAGAGAGAGAGAGATTGAGAGAGAATCCTGCCATTCACAACATGGATGAACTTGGAAGACATTACTAGGCTAAGAGAAATAAGCCAGATACAGAAAGATAAATATTGCATGATCTCACTTATGCGTGGAATCTGAAATAGTCAAGACTCATAGAAGCAGAGACTATAATGGTGACTGTCAGAGGCTGGGAGAGAAAGAGAGAGAGAGAGAGATATGAGGAGTTGCTTCATGAGATTATGGAGGCAGAGAAGTCCCATGCTCTGGCATCTGCAAGCTGGAGACCCAGGAACGTATAATTCAGTCTGAGTCTAAAGGCTTGAAAACCAGGAAAGCCGATGGTGTAAATTCCAGTCCAAGGGCCAGAGAGGATGAGATGAGATGAGATATCCCAGCACAATCATAGGTGCAGGAAAAATATGGGGGTGGGTAACCAAATTCCTCTTAACTCTGGCTTTTGTTCTGAGAGAGAAAATAATACCTAGAACACAACACCATTTATGTAAATCAATAACAGGAGACATTACTCAAGGATAAACATACGCATGTATACAAGTATATCCACTAAGCATCATACAATGTGTGCTCACGTGGAGGGTAGTGTGCATAGAGGTAAGAAAAAATAATAGAACAAGAGAAGGGACCTGAAAAGCCTACGATGACAAACTGCCACGAGCAGCGGGGACAGAGAACATATTTTGGAGTGAGATGGACTTCTACTCAAATCCCAGCTCTATCACCTCCGTTACTTATAATCCTTCCTCAAAGGCCCCCTGTTGGGATTAAATGCAGGGACATGGGGTCTGCCCCCAGTTCAGTGCTCAGGGCTTCAGCACTCACGGAGTGTGAGCTGGTGCCAGCAACAGTAGCACTGTCATCATCACTGAAAACATTTTAGTCATCAGGACACTTAGCAGAAGATGGCATATCTTGTCCACAGATTATGCCATGACAGGCTTCAAAGAATTGCTCAGGTAACAAAGGATAATTGCTACCTTTCTCTACATTAGCAAAGGGGTGAAGAATTAGAAATTCTGCAGGGAAAAGTCTTGGATGTAGAAAGAGATCCAGCTTGGGGGAAATGCAGAACAAAGCCTAGAATAGAATAAAGATCTGTTGGGTGGGAGAGTCTTCAGGCCAGATTCTGAGCACGGTATGATGGGAACCCTATCGATGAGTCTAGAGATTTTCAGGAAGACTATATACATCTCATGAACTTTTGGTGTAATCAGGTGTCTTGTGCAATCTGGTAAAAAGGCTGAAATCTGTGTTCTGAGTGATATGAAGCCAAACAGAGACCGTTTGTGTGGAGCTAGGGACAGCTGACAGGTGCATCACATTCTTACCGTAGATGTGGTGGCCTGGGGCAGATGTCACAGTCCTGGGGCATGACGTGGGGAGGCTGTGGATGACGCAGGGAGGCCCACGCTGGCCCCGGGGGAGGAGGCAGGTGGAGTGTGAGGAAGTCTGGCAGCATGGTCTAGCCAAGACACCCCTAAAGCAGGCAGTTTATAAATCTCTGTTCTTTTTTTTTTTTTTAAAGATTTTATTTATTTATTCATAGACATCGAGAGAGAGAGGCAGAGACACAGGCAGAGGGAGAAGCAGGCACCATACAGAGAGCCCGAAGTGGGACCTGATCCGGGGTCTCCAGGATCACGCCCCGGGCTGCAGGCGGCGCTAAACCGCTGCGCCACCGGGGCTGCCCTAAATCTCTGTTCTTACTATCCAGTTCCTCTCTCCCTCCCTTCCTCCATCCCTCCCGAGCACCTTATCAAGCACCTCCCTGCTTTTCAGACCCATATGACTATCTATCTTTTTTTAAAAACCCCGCTCTCGGGACACCTGGGTGGCTCAAGTCAGTTAAGTGTCTGCCTTCAGCTCAAGTCATGATCCCAGGGTCCTGAGCTGGAGCCCAGCATGGGGCTCCCTGCTAGCAGAGAGCCTACTTCTCCCTCTCCCTCTGCCCCTTCCCCTCCTCGTGTTTGCTCTCTCTCTCTTTCAAATACATAAATAAAATATTTAAAAGGAAATTACAAAAATAAAAACCTGCTCTCAAACAGGATCTGAGATGGCCAGCAGAACTTAAACAACCAATCACATTTCCCTTAGAGGCATTTGCATTTTTAACAAAGACTGTCATATTAAGAGAAACTCTAAGGGGATTCTCAGAATGGAGCTTTGGCTATCAGCAAGGAAGAGGGAGGAGACTGTCTTTAAGAGACTTGACAGTGTTTGATAATCCTTTTCGTCCCCACCAGAGTTCCAGAGGAAGGAGGCGCCCCAGGACCGTGTGGCCCAGGTGAGGACAGGACACTGGTCCAAGGAGACATACAATCAGGTTGGAAAATTCATTAAGTATTTACATGAGAATTCAGGTTCCCCATTGCTCAGGGTATGATCGCATGGCTCAGAAAGCACCAGAAGTAGAGCTGGGAGGTGGGATCTGCGAAGTTTCTGAGGGGCCGATGCAGTGACTTCTCTGCCACAGGTGAGGAGTCCTGGAACTCGGGTAGGGCGGAAGGCTTGCGGGGATGGCTAGCAGGAAGGTGGGCAGGCAAGAGTGAGTGGAGATGCCATAGGGTGAGATCCCTGGGCTGCGTAGGAAAGAATGTTCTCATTTCTGAGGGTTTAAGTTTTCAGGAAGGGTGAAAGAAAGGGAACCACATTGCATTTTTCCCATTCTTCTTGAGAACTTTGGATGACAGTGACACAGAAGGTGGTCGGTGAATCATGCCCTTCTGTCACTCACCTGTAGGAAGCTGTGAGCTCTGAGTGCAGGGAGCCCAATGTCAACCTCCCAAGGCCTCACACTCCTGTCATCAGGGAGTGAGCAGAACAAGGGCCCCAGGTAGACCTTCAGGACACGGGGAGGTATTTTCCTCAATTGAGGCTTATAGGGCCACCTGAAAGGTGGGGATGATGTGGGACAGAGGTCGATGTCAATGGGACCCCAAAGGTGGCTGTGTCACCTGCCACAATCCGGGGTTCTATGTGGCTTTCTTGGGCTGCAGAGGGCAAAGGCTCTGCTCAGCATGCCTCCTCTACAGGGCTTGAGGCTGGCCTAAGATGTGAGGTGGCCGTAGGGGTGCTAGGTGGGACAGTGCCTGGTGCCTGGGACACCTGAGAGCTGACACTTATCCAGCCCATGTCCTGCTGTCTCCAGTCTCCCCATTTCAGGAATTAGGAATGGGTGGGAGAAGCAGCAATGTCTTCCAGGGCTCAGGAGTCGACACCGGTCAGCATTTCCAGCAGTAACATAGACAGCAGTAACATAGACAATAATTGTATCGGTCTCTTTGGTTGTTGTGAGGATGAAAAATGAATTACGACACGTTGCTAAGGGAAAAAGAGAGCAGCAGTTGAACAAAGCACTTAAACATTTATTGCAGACGTTGTGCTGCAGCTGCTGCGGGCCGGGCCAGCATGTGGCCACTGACAGCCCTTCTGCTCCTGGGTGAGTCCTCAGTGCATGGACAGCGGCAAAAGGACTTGGGCTGTGGGGTGAGTGTGGCCCAGGCTGTGTGTGCATGTGTTTTGTGCATTGCACGCGTTGGGGAACATTCCTCATTTCCAAACAGCAGTTCATTATCTATTTTTCGAGGATCAAAAGAAGGGGGCTTTCTCAGAGCCAGGAAAAGTAAAGGCAAAAGAAAAACAGGTCTTGAGACTCCCAGAGCTTTTCCTATGGTCAAAGGTCCCTTACTTTCCTCTCATCCCCAACATTCTTCTGCTTCAATTCTCATTCTGCAGTTCCAAGCAGCGGGCAAGCTGGTGAGTCTCCCCCATCCCTCAACCCAATTTCCGACAATTTCCACACCAACCCCCCCTGGGTGACCTGCTTGGATACTCCCCACTTCTTGGCTCATGTCTTCTCAATCCCCATGACCCCAGTTTGCCTCTATGCACCTCGAAATGGGTACCGGTGGATAGTAGTACGGTGTGGCGTCTCCTGCCACGGGGATGGTTTAGCAATGTGGGCCGGATCCTGGAAGCTGGGGTTTTCTCAGAGTGGCCCACCCCAGACCACATCTTGGGCACCTCATCTTGATTCTCTTCCCCGCATTGCCCCCTCTTACACGCCCTCCACCCCAGCTACTCTGGAGAAGCCCATATTGTCTCTACACCCACCCTGGACCACAATCTTCAAGGGGGAGCGGGTGACCCTGCGATGTGATGGGTACCACCCTCTGCTCTTGGAGCTCCGGCCCATTAGCACTCTCTGGTACCTGGGCCACCTACTTCTGCCCTCTCACAAGAAGAGCATCGAGGTGCAGACGCCAGGGGTGTATCGATGCCAGACACGGGGAGCACCTGTCAGTGACCCCATCCACCTCTCTGTTTCCAACGGTGAGTGCTTGAACATGGGGGCAGGGGCTCCAAGCATCTCCTCTGGCCATATTGGCCCCCCAGTGGGAGAGAACACTGGGCCACTCCCACTGGGGTGGGAAATGGGGATTATCTTGAGTGTCTGCAGCAGGCAGGGCCGTGCATGGCATTCTATGTGAGAGACACCATGAGGCTTGCCTGGCCCCAGAAGTCCCCTTGCCCCTCTGCCATAGAGGGAGGCAAATAAACGTTTGTGCTTATTTATGAGACTAGCTCAGGACCTGGGATACTGGATGGGGAGCCATGGGGGAGGGGTCAGGGATGGAAAGGGCAGAGCAAAGGGGTGGGGAGTGAAGGTTCCTGTGTAGACTGGGTGCAGCTGGGAGAATCACTCCTGAATGAACAGCAAGATGCTTCTCTGCGCTTTCCAGCAGCCACATAGGGACAATGATTTATCTGTCTTTGGCCGTTGTGAGGATGAAAAACGAATTATGACATATTGTTAAGGAAAAAAGAGAGCAACAGTTGAACAAAGCACTTAAAAGTTTACTGCAGGCATACACGTGTACATAGGCGTCAATTCAGAAGCTGACTTCTTGGGGTTACTTAAAGGATTTCAAAGCAGGATAAGAAAATAGCAGTAATTTGTTCTTTAGCTTCCGGGATTAGCTACTTTGTAGGGAATATTATATCATCTCAGCCTGATAGGCCACAATTTGTATTCAGAACTCAAAGATCATCACTTAGCATTTACACACATTTCATGTGCATACTCTGCGGTTTCTTGTTTGGAAACTGATAGTACAGATAAGATACTGGCCATGAGAGGAGGTGGTTACCATTTGTGGAATAGAATAGCAAACTGATTGTGGCTGTTACTTGCAGAATTCTTTCTCAAAGTGAAATTCCTAAAAATGGCATCTGGAACATGTTAGGGTTATACAAGGGTTAGCTGTGCTGGGTTGGGGGAGCTTTCTGGAGGAGAAAAGGTCGAAGGCTAGATCTACAGGACAAGTAGGCCTCAAGTAAAACAGGTGGGTGTGTCTGTCTTATTGACAGATGCAAAGGCCCTGGGCTCACAGCAGGTCCAGTGCTTCCAACAGGTATATTGGGTGTGGCTGGACCTAGCCGGCATTAGGAGTGGAAGGTGGGGACAGTGAGGGAGACACTGGGCAGGTGACAATACTGAGATGGTGCTGGAAAAGTAAATAGGGGCCAGGTGAGGAAGGCATCCTGAGCAGTGTAAGGCCATTCTGATGGCCGTTACTCTGATGAGGCTGGAGCCAGCCGAGAACCAGGCATCTTTGCCTTCCTCATCCTTACTGAAACACGGGGGTGGGGGGTGGGGGGGTGGGGTGGGGTTGCTTTACCTCCCCCTCACCTGGCAAGGCATCCAGCTCTGCGCCTCCTGGGCCGCCTGCAGCCGGGAGCGGGGGGGAGCCACTGTGCAGGAAGGGGGAGAAGGCTGGGACCCCCAGGCCTGGGCTTCTCCTGGAGTCAGGCCTGCTGTGGTGACTGTCTAGACTGGCTGATCCTGCAAGTGCCCTACGCTGCGGTGTTCGAGGGCGAGCCGCTGGTCCTGCGCTGCCGCGGCTGGTACGACAAGCCGGTCTACAAGCTGCACTACTACCACGAGGGCCGGGCGGTGCGCTACTTCCACGCGAGCGCCAACTACTCGGTGCCGCAGGCGCGCGCGGGCGACAGCGGGCGCTACCAGTGCTCCGGCACCATGCGCATCCCGGTGGAGAGCGCGCCCATGTTCTCCGCCAAGGTGGCCGTGACCGTGCAAGGTGGGCGACCCCTGCGGCCCGGGACGGGGCAGACGAGCCCTGGGCACTTCTGCGGCGGGAGCCCGGCCGGGCAGGG
Organism: Vulpes lagopus; assembly: GCF_018345385.1. Classification (NCBI taxonomy): domain Eukaryota; kingdom Metazoa; phylum Chordata; class Mammalia; order Carnivora; family Canidae; genus Vulpes; species Vulpes lagopus. The sequence continues at coordinate 28,297,073 of NC_054834.1, forward strand.
AGGCCGGAGGCGCATTTCTCCCCTAGTCCACGCGCGCTCTCGCCTCTCCTCCGCCGGGAAGGCGCCCCTGATGCGCAGCCTGCGTGGGACGAGGGTCCCTTCCCTCCCGCGCAGCTGCGGCTCCTACTCCGGGTGTGGGGGCCCTAGAGCCGGCGGCGGTGTCCAAGCCCCAGCCGGAGGGCGGGGCAGCTGTAGGGGTCCCTGGGGGGGGCGGGGGGGCCGCTCGGAGCGCACCCCACCTCCAGGCCGGGGGCCCCGAACTGGGTGTCCGGCGGGATGGGACGGGAAGCTTCGGGCCCGCTCCCCCCTCCCCCTTGGCAAGCGCTCCCCGTCCTCGCAGGCTCCCTCCCTCCCCCCCGCCCCCTCTCGGTGCCCTGGGCCGCGGGGTCCCTCGAGGGAAACCGGCGGTGCCGCGGCGCGTGGACACGCGGGCCCCCCGCGCCGGCCCACCGCGCACCCTGAGCGCCCGGCGCCCCTCTCCGCAGAGCTGTTCCCCGCGCCGGTGTTGACGGTGACCGGCCGGGCGGAGGCCCGCGGCGGGGTGGCCGTGCGCTGCGAGACCCGCCTGCACCCGCACAGGCGCGACACGCCGCTGCAGTTCGCCTTCTACAAGTACAGTCGCCCCGTGCGCCGCTTCGACTGGGGCGCCGAGTACACGGTCCCCGAGCCCGAGGTCGACGAGCTCGAGTCCTACTGGTGCGAGGCCGCGACCGCCACGCGGAGCGTCCGGAAACGCAGCCCTTGGCTGCAGCTCGCGGGGCGCGGTGAGTGAGCGCACCCTCCCCGGACGCCCCCCACCCCTGCCACCCCCCGCGGCCGCCCCGCCCGCGCCTCCGCACCCTTCTCCCTCGCGCCACGCGGCCCTCCCGCTCACCGTCTCCTCCCCCTCCCCTCCCTCCTCCCTCGCCCTCCTCCCTTCCCTCTCTCCTCGCCACCCCGTCTCCTCCTCCGTCCTCCCTCTTCCCTCCCCATCCCCTCCTCCCTCCTCCCTTCTCTCCTCCCCTCCCCTCCGACCTCTCACCCTCCTCCCTCCTCCCCTCCCTCCTCTCCTCTCCACCGGTCCGCCGGCGGTCCTCCCGCGCCTTCCCCGCGCTCCACTCCCGCCCCTACCGCCCTCGCCCGCGGGCGCCGCAGGGTGGGAGAGTGAGTGCGGCCGTGGGTCCCGCTGTGCTGCGCCCGCAGGGTCCGCGCTGCCCTCGGCGTCCAGCACCGCCCAGGCTCCCCGGGCCGCAGCGTTGGCGCCGGGCGGCCAGCCGCTGTCCTTCAGGAAGCCCCCGGTGTCCAGATCCGCCCCGTCGGTCACCTCCGTCCCCAACGCCACGTCGCCGGGGCTGCAGGGCCCGGCGGGCAGAGCCCCCACGGCGGGGCCACCAGCCTGCGCCCCGCCGGCGCCCTCGGAACCGCCCGCTGGAGCCCTGAAACCCGACGTGGACCTTCTGCTGCAAGAAATGCAGCTGCTCAAGGGCCTTCTGAGCCGCGTGGTCCTGGAATTGAAGGAGCCGCCGGCCTTCCCAGAGCCCAGGGCAACGCTCCAGACCCCCGCCCCCCGCTTCGCTGCGAGCCCGGGAGCCCCCGAGACCACGGCGGTGGAGAGCTGAGGCCGGGGCGCCCCCCCCCCCCGGCTCCCCCCCTGCGTCTCCCGGCTTCCCACCCGCGGGGACCTGGCCAGACCTCTCCGCTCCGCGCCTTTGGCAGCCTTGGTGTGGGCGGGTCTCCGTGTCCCCGGGCTCTCTGGAGCATCCGTAGGGCCAGGCCTGTCCTCGGTTCTCCTCCCCTCCCAGGACTCCCCTTCTGTCACTTCCTACCTGGAGGTTTGGAGGTTTCTGTTGGCAAGTTTATTTAGGCACCCTTAGCTTTTCAGAGGTGCCCACCCGGTACACATTTCAGCACAGGCAATATCGGGGTGTTTAAGGTCATTGAGATAATGAACCCTTTGGAATCTTTGAGGGTCAAGTTGTAACTACTCATAATGGATTTAATGTTAATTTTTAAAAAAGACTTTCAGGGGCCTCTGGGTGGCTCATTCAGTTAAGCATCTGCCTTTGGGTTGGCTCATGATCTCAGGGTCCTGGGATAGAGCCCCACAGGGAGGCAGTTTGCTTCTCCCTCTCCCTCTCCCTCTGCCCGCCTCCCCCACAATGCACTCTCTCTTTCTCTCAAATAAATAAAAACATTTAAAAAGTATATTCTTCAAAAGCATTAATATAGGGGGGATCCCTGGGTGCCTCAGCGGTTTAACGCCTGCCTTTGGCCCAGGGCGCGGTCCTGGAGTCCTGGGATGGAGTCCCGGGATCGAATCCCAGGCTCCCGGCATGGAGCCTGCTTCTCCCTCCTCCTGTGTCTCTGCCCCCCCACCATGTCTATCATAAATAAATCCTTTAAAAAAAAAAAAAAGCATTGATATAGGAAAGACATTAAGGTTCAAAGCTGAAGGCTAAGAAAGAATTGTTGAGACGTCTTTGGTGCAAAAAGGTGACTTTATTTAAAGCACAGGGACAGGACCCGTGGACAGAAAGAGCTGCACCAGGGTTGTGCGGAGTGGCCCATTATATACTTTCAAGTTGGGAGAGCCTTAGGGAGAGCATAAGTCTCTGAGGAATTTTGGAAGCAAGGTTTCCAGGACCTTGAGAGCAACTAGCTCTTGTTGGGAAAAGATCATTTATGACCCTCTGATACAGCCTGAGTCATGAGACCCTTCAGATGTACATTGGTGGACCATATTCATGGGGGATGGTCACTAACACATTATCTTGGGGATGTAGAGATAAAGGAAATTTCTAAAGGAATTTTTATTTGTTGAAGTAGACTCACAGGATCCTGAGGGTCGGGCTAGGATTGCCATCTTGCCCTTAGCAACTGTCAACATCAAGGTAGTTGAGTCCCTAGAGGAAGGTCACTCTGTCTGCTTCAAGGACGTGTCAGTGGGCTGTGAGTAGTAAGGAAATTTAATGATTTTTCTTCTCCCTTTGTTTTCCACATCAGCATCATTTTAAAAAAATAGAGACTTTCAGTTGTATTTCTGATGAATTTATACCCCAAAGTCCCAGATTTCATATAGTTTTAGAGGGAAAGGTATTTGTGTGGCTTGCTCAGATTATAAGAATCAGAGTTCTGTGAGACTCCCCCAGATGCTCCTCTAGCCCCAGTAGAGCTGGACAGACTGATAGGCTCTAGTAGCAGCAGACAGGCCAGGCTCTCTTTAGCCATAACTTAAAAAAGTGATACTCTTTACATTTTGAAATTTCTTTGAAGAAAGTTTTTTTTTCCTTTGAAGAAAGTTTTAAGACAAATCCTTAAAATTGAGGAATTCTAGTTTTTAGCTTTTTTTTTTCCTTATTACCCTACCAGCCACTTCAACCCTAACACAACCTAGACACAACATGACCTGATCCCTATTCCACCCTGCCTGGTGACTTTATTGTTACTTGAAGGTTAAAAGCAAGATGCCATGTCAATTGTAACCTCAGAGATGTGTTCACTCATTTTCATGAGTGAACGCCAGAGCCGTTCCTTCTCTGCAGGGCTGGTGTGACTTGTTTCCAGAGGGTCACTGGGTTCATACCCTTCATTCATCAAGTAAGCAGCACTGATAACAACTCTTTCACTTCTAACGAACTTGGTTACAACCTTATTTCCCCTTTCTTGTTGAGTGATTAACCAGAATGACATCAATATCCTTCATCATATTCTTCACCATATTATTACAAAATCACTGATGTTTTATGGGGAAGAAGGCAGACAGGTACATACATAAATTACAATGCCATGTGATAAGTGCTCTCTGACACATTATGGGAATTCAGAGGAGGAAGATGAATCTTGAAAGAAGAGTAAGAATTCAAGTGAAGATGTGAAAAAAGGTTGAGAATAGGGTAGGCTGTGGACACAAACACGGAGACTTGAAAGACCTTCTTGTGCTTGTACAGCTGCAAATAATGGAGGGTGGTTGGAGAAATGTGTGTGTTTCTCTGCGGGGAGGTGAATTTTAGGGACAAGGGGATGGGAGATGAACATAGAGATGTAAAGGGGGATCAGAACTTGAAAGTCTTGTTAAGAAGTCCTTCACCGTGTTGGATATTTGGGATGGGTATTTGGAAGCATTCTTTATTGAAGTATCAATAAGCCTGATTGGAGGAGATGTCAACTTAAAATCAGAAAAGAAGAATCAATTAAACTGATCTCAGTGAACATTTGCTTATTCCTGAGAAGGCATGTCCAGGCCCCTATAACCCAGCAATGGGTTCTGGTTTACAAGAATCTTTGTAGCTTTGATTTCCAGCTTTCTAAAGCAGGCTCATCTCTCTTCTCAGAACTCCCAAGACCATGATTACCCTGGCTAACCTCATGCTACTCCGGGGGCGAGACTCCTTCCTCCTTCTGATTTTGTTCCCTTGAAGTTTCTGCCATCTCTGAATTAGATAGGAAGTGACCAGTTTTAGTGCCAAGAGGCTTAGTAATCAAACCCTCCCCCCAAACCAAAGTCAACCCTCCCCCCAAACCAAAGAAACCAGTTGATCATTTTTCAAGAGAAAAAAATTGAAGACAGAACATGAGAGACTCCTAACTCTGGGAAAGGAACAAGGGGTGATGGAAAGGGAGGTGGGCGGGGGGGGTGACTGGGTGATGGGCACTGAGGGGGGCATTTGATGGGATGAGCACTGGGTGTTATGTTATATGTTGGCAAATTGAATTCCAATTAAAAAAAAAAAGAAAAAGAAAAAAGAAAAAAATTGAAATAGGCCTTCACAGGAGAGCTAGTATGCCAGGTATCTCCTTCACTCACTCCCTGTTAGCAGTCCCAATACCTTTCTGTTTGTCCTAACATCGACCTCTCTTTTGCACTAGAGATGTGGGAGATGGGGAGGAACAAGAACTTAAGGGGGTGGGGGTGGGAGAGCTCGACCCATCTGCCCTCTAGAACACTTTTAAGTCCCCAGCTCTCATAGATCACCCCCAACACCTGTTACTGATCTCCAGGAAGGGCTACACTATAAAAATAGCAGGAAATATCAGACAGGCAACTAACTGGCCATGCCCATCTGCGGGAAGAAATGACCCCATCCAGCCTGTGGTTGAGGTTCCAACATGCATTTAGGGAAACAGAGGCTAGTTAGCCCAGGTTGCCCAAGGAGAACTTAGAGCTCATTCTGAAGCAGAAAGATAGCTGCAAAATGCTGGAGAAGCCTGGGGAGAAATTTGCTTCTCTCTGGTTCTCTGATCAGTTCCATGCCTCAGACTCAGGTCTCAGACCCTAAACCAGATTCCAGACCAGGAACCCGAATGTCTGACCTCAGAGAGCAGAGAGGATCCTGGCAAGTTGCCCCATTTTGGATCTCAGCCTCCCTTAGTCTCAGTTTTTTGTCTCGTCTTAAGTCTATGGAAAGAGGGAACTCTTTGGGTTCTTACACTTAAGGACTTTTTCCTTAAGAGATTGCATCAAAACCTCTGGGTTAGAGTCCAAACTCCCTATCATGGGCTATGGAGCCCATTAGCCTTGTACTGCAGTCACACTGACCACTTACTCTCTCCCCAACACACGAGCCCCTTACCCACCTCTATGCTTTGACATAGACTCTAGCCTCAACCCTCTGGAGGGCTGCTCAGGCCTTCTGAGCCCAAGAGTCCTCATCTGCAAAATGAGGGAAATAACAGTAACCTTTAGGGGAGAGACAGACAAATAGATTCTTTCCTTACTAGAAGTTTTAAGACAGAGGATGCTAAGGTGCTTAGAAGCACAGAGGAGGGACAGTAAGCCCCAGGTGGGGGTTCACAAATCATTTCCTGGGGAGATGACATCTGCTAGTCTCCAGTGATGGAGTATTAGATTGTTTCTAAAATTTTGCTGGTTTACATTATACTACACTACCCCTATATCTTTATTTTTTTTAAATATGTATTTATTTATTTGAGAGCAGGGGAAGGAAGAGAGGGAGAGAATTCAAGAAAAATCTCCACTGAGCCCAGAGCCCTACACGGCTTGACCCAACTTGAGATCATCACCTGAGCTGAAATCAGGAGTCAGATGCTTAACCAACTGAGCCACCCAGGCACCCCACCCCTATATCTTTAGGTATGTATTTGACTATATCTGCGGGACAAACTCCTAGAAGTAGAATTGCCAGATTTTATATTACATTTTAATAGATATTGTCAAAGGATCCCTGGGTGGCTCAGCAGTTTAGCCCCTGCCTTCCGTCCAGGGCGTGATCCTCTCTGTGTGTGTGTCTCTCATGAGTAAATAAATAAAATCTTTAAAAAAATAATGTATTGTCAAATTACTCCTTAAAGAGATAGTAGCAATTTGAACTTCCACTAGTTATGTATGAGAATTTGTTTCCCATACCCTTGTCAAGAGAGCACACCATCATACTTTTATTTCTTAATTAGACCCAGAGAACCTCTTAACTCTTTTTTTTTTTTTTTTTTTTTTTATGATAGTCAGAGAGAGAGAGAGAGGCAGAGACACAGGCAGAGGGAGAAGCAGGCTCCATGCACCGGGAGCCCGACGTGGGACTCGATCCCGGGTCTCCAGGATCGCGCCCTGGGCCAAAGGCAGGCGCCAAACCACTGCGCCACCCAGGGATCCCCCCTCTTAACTCTTTATTCACTGTTCAGTGTTCCCACTGGATCCTGAACCATTGCTAACCTTGGGTCGTGTAGCAGCCCAGCTATACGGTCCCTCTGGAGTCAATGCCACTGTTTGTAATGCTGCTCATCCATCTTCTGAATTACTTGCTCATTGGTCCATAGTTAACTAAGGGAAATGCACTCCTGACTATACTTACTCATTAAGTGCAGCCTTTCTTCCAAGAAGAGCTCTTATTTCCAACACACACTACAGTTAGCCCATATTGGTTTAGCTTTGTCCTCCAGCCACTGCACTTGCAAAGAGAATTGGTTTCAATGCTTGACATCCTCCTCACAATAAGAGGCCTCATATAATTGTCTATCCCTGATCCAGCTGACATCTAAGGCAAAAGAATAGGAGTAATACACTTTTATTTTTTTTAGTTCAAAGTTGAAATCCTATTGCAGTGATGCTGGAGATGATCATTCCCCGCCTCCCTTAAAGTTAATACACCCCTAATGTAGCATGTTAATATAATAGCCGCGCTAATTAGCTTTGGACGTGAGGTAACAGAGGGCAGAGATTTAAAATCCTGGCTCAGGAGTTCAGACTTGAGTTCAAAAGTAATTTTTATTACTTACCAGCCATGTAGCCTTGAGCAAGAGACTTTGTTTCTGAAGTTCTGTTTCCTCACCTGTAAAGCAGAATAGTAATAATATCTGCCTTATAGAATTGCTAGAAGGATTAAAAGTGATTATGCAAGCAACCTATCTATGACATAAGAAGCAGTAAATTATTATGACTGTAATTCACTAAATCTAAAACGACATTGATTGCAGGATGCACCATTAAAGAGAACACTAAGAAAGGAAATCACACCATCTCATTGCACAATGGCCTTTAGGTTTAATTAGAAATTACATATTTTAAATATTATAAATCATTCTTATACAGTCATAAAAAGGAAAATATAAGGGAAATAAACTGGGTAACATATTCCTAAAACTTTTCACTTTCAGAGTCTGACATTTCTTTTTTAAAAGATTTAATTTTGGGATGCCTGGGTGGCTCAGTGGTTGAGTGCCTGCCTACGGCCCAGGGCGTGATCCTGGAGACCTGGGATCCAGTCCCACGTTGGGCTCCCTGCATGGAGCCTGCTTCTCCCTCTGCCTGTGTCTCTGCCTCTCTCTCTCTCTTTCTCTGTGTGTGTCTCTCATGATTAAATAAATAAAAATCTAAAAAAAAATTAATTTTAATTCCAATATGGTTAACACCTGCAGAGTCTGACTTTCCTAAATCACCTTTTGACTCAAATTCATCACTGTCCATATTTTCCTACTCTCATAACATGTTCTTTCCTATGAAGAGCATTAGTAATGCAGTTCTTTAAAAAGAAGCCCCAAAAAAGAGTAACGATCATTGTTGCCAGACTTTTAAGCTGGTTTTGCAATTATCTGGGGCTGACTTCTGACTTCTGCTTCAGGAATGTTGCTAAACTTGTCTGATTAATCACTCACTTTACCTCTCCTCACAACCTACAATTGTTTCACTGTGGTCTCTGGCTTTTCTGAGCACATCTCCAGCTGTTCTACATCTGGCTTAACATGTGGGACTCAGAACTGACTCTAGTGCCCCAGGTGGTTGTGTCTGGGGAGAATAAGACAGGAAAGCAGAATTTTATTTTTATTTTTTACAGTTAAGCAATTGCACTCATGACAGGATGTCAAAGCGATATTTTGTGATACAATAGACATGAAATTCTGAAACCAGATTATCACAGACACAATTTACAGAGGAAATGGTGGAGGATCTGTTCCCTGACTTCTGGACTCTGAAGTCACATCCAGGAGATTAAAAGGGGTCGGAGCACGGAGAAGAGAGAGGACGTGTAAAAGAGATTCCTTTGGCATGATGTGAGTTCCCATCACAATTCTTTCTCATAATGACGAGGTGTGGGAAGCTCCCCACATCTCCCTCAAGCCTAATGAGGAAGATGCCCATGGGGTCACCCAAGGAGGTCTGAAATGTGTTCCCTGCCTTTGGGAGACACCCGGACGGCGCCTGACTCACCCCTAAGAAGGTTAAGGTGAGCCACAGCTGTTGGATAGACGAGCCGGTTTGGGGATCAGCCTGTGCTAGAGTACCCCAGAGCAAAGCGGGTCCCTGCATTTCCCCGGTTCCTGAAAGACAGAGCCTGAAACTGGCAATCCAAGGGTTTGTCCCAGCTACAGACTAATACATTCAACTACAACTGTGCTTTTCCTTTGCCTTTAAGTATCCCTGACTCTCCTCCCTGGGGAGGCAGAGATGTGGCTCGCCCTCCCGTTGTCCCCTCATTTGGCTGCTGCGCTGTGGAATAGATCCTTTCCCTGCTGGATACCTGATGTCTCAGTAATCATCTTTGTTGTGCTTGGACAGAGGAACTTGAATTTGGTTACAAGCTGGCAGGCAGTTGTCTTGGTTCCTGTCCATAAGGCCACCGGGAGGGATTGACAAAGTCACCAAAAAGCTGAAGGTGAATCTGAATTCCAGGAGCTGAGGGAAGAGGTGCAAGTGAACACCTGGAGGCGAGATACACAATGCATCTGCCCCGAATACGGGACCACAGGAGAGCAGTCCTCCTAAATAAACATCTCCAAAACGTCTACAGAAGTACCTGAAAAAGACATTAGGTTTTGAAGCTGGTGGCCAAGAAAGAATTCTTGAGACACCTTTGGTGTAAAAAGGTGGTTTTATTAAAGCATGGGGCGGGACCCATGGGCAGAAGGGCCTGCACTGGGGTAGTGAGGAGTGGCCCATTATATACTTTCAAGTTGGGAGGGGGCTAGAGAGAGCGTGTAAGTCTCTGAAGAATTTTGGAAGCAGGGTTTCCAGGCCCTTGAGGGGGCTAGTTGTTGTCGGGAAAAGGTCATTTATGACCATCTAATACAGCCTTAGTCATGAGACCCTTCAGATGTGTGTCAGTGAGCCAACTGCTTTGGGGATGATCACAACACGTTTATTGCAGGAAAGAGATAAAGGAAATTTCTGAAGGAATTTTATGTATTAAAGTAGGCTTACAGGATTCTGGGGATCGGGCTAGGATTGCCTTTTGCTCTTAGCAAAGTATCAACACCGAGGCAGTTGAGTCCCTAGAGGAAGGTCACTCGGCCTGTTTCAAGAACTTGTCAATGGGCTGTAGGCAGTAAGGAAATTTAATAATTTTTCTCCTGCCTTTGTTTCCTGCATTAGTACCCATGGGAAAAAGCATCAGCTTAAGTGACCTGCCAAGTTCAGAGAGCAGAAAACTGCCCAGGTACATAAGAACTTTCTGTTTCTTTACCCATCCTCCCTCCCTTCCCTCTTCTCTCCAACTCTGGCTTAGGTGAGAAACTATGGAAACATCCTAATGAGAGAGGGAGGGGGAGGAGGCGTGGGAGGAGAAGAGGGGAGGGAGGCCATCAAGCTCCTTTCCCAAGTCTGGACCTCAGCTGGGTAAGCAAGAGGACTAAGATTTATCTTTGAATTAAGACTGAAGTCTGACTAACATGAAGGACTGGGCATCCTAATTTATAAATTGGAATTATGCTTGTGACCCAAAGTCATTATAGGACTATCCATTTCCAAGAGAAGCAGAAAAATCATGAATTGCCTCAAACATGAATGTACATGTGAACCAGCCAGTGTTCTTCTGCAGAGATAGGTTAGGCAGTGGGTCCAGAGTGCGGCCCGAGATCCTGCATTTCTAACCAGTACTGCTGGTTCTTGGGCCACACTTCAAGTAGCAAAGTGCTGTGAGCAGGGAAAGATTACCCCATTGAATAAAGTTTAAATGGATTTTGAAAAGATTAAGAAGCTGCATTTTGATTACGACACAGGTTGTGCTTTCAACATACAAGTCATCCACCTTCTTTAATTTTTTTAAGCAGAGCATCACGAGGGAATATATTGTCCCTGTTTTTAAAAGGTCATCGTATATAGAAAAATGTTCAAGTCAACTTTCAGTTGCCACCTTCCCACTCCCTCGGTGGTTACAGAGGTCACCGCTGTTTAACAATTTGGTGTGTACTCTTCTAGGCCTTTAAAAAACCAAAAGTATATTGTGTGGATTAGAATTCAATTTTGGAGAACAGAATCCACTCCAGCTGGATTAAGTAGGAAGGAATTTATTGTATAGTATTTAACAGCCTACAGAATAGTTGGGAGAGATGAAGAAACATCCTAATTTGAGTTTTCAGCAAAGCCTCCCAGGATCAGGCCACTATAGGACTTGCTGTTGGTCCAGGATCAGGAAAGTGCTACTCAAGGACCACTGGGACATGCTAGGATCAGAGAAACAGCCAAGATAAGAAAGAAGCTATGATTTCTGGGAGCACCAGGATGGAACCTTGTCTGCTCTACAGTCCAAGAAGTGGATGCTTAGGGTCCTGCGTCTTTGTACCACTGGGCTGGATCCCAGATGCTGAGATCTCTGCGGTGACTGCTCCAGAAAACTCAAAAGCTTCTCCAGACCCTGCTCCCAGAAGTGACAAAAGCTGCAGAAGTACAGCCTCTTCTCCGCTTTCACCTTCCACATGTTGTCCAAAGGCTTCTTAGTGGCCAGACTGCAGCTGGGCCCCACACCTGGTGGCAAGGGGAGCTCTCCATCCCTTTCAGCTTTCCAAGCTCTGCTGCTCAGAAAGGCACTTGAGGAGGTAGTGAAGTGAACATTGACCCCATGTCCAGAGATGGCACAGGGGTAGGTGAGTCCTAGAATTTACTGCTGCAAGGGACCTGGAGATTTAGTCCAACTTGTTGATTCTAGAGATCGGGATGGAGTTCCGGAGAATAAAGGTTCGTGGTGGGGGTAGAAACAGACATGGGGTTTCGGGGGCAGAAGGACAGCAGCTCTTCCAGGGCCCCAGTGATTTTGTCTAGCCTCATTAAGTTTATCGCCTGCAAACCCACCTGCGAGATTGTTTCCATCTGCGGCATCCTTCTTTGCCTCCCAACATATATTTGGGTAACCAAAGTGCAGAACCTTATGCTTAACTCTTTGGAATTCTTTTTTTTTTTTTAAAGATTTTATTTATTTCTTAATGAGAGACACACAGAGAGAGGCAGAGACAGAGGCAGAGGGAGAAGCAGCCTCCCTGTGGGGAGCCCCATGGAAACTCATCCCAGAACTCAGGATCACATCCATCACTTCCTGAGCTGAAGACAGATGCTCAACCACTGAGCCACCACCCGAGTGCCCCATCTTTTTGGAATTCTGTCTTTGTTAGCTTCATAAGGTAATTTTGGATCCCAGTGTAGTTCCTCTCGGCCATAACACACTCAAATTAGGTAAGCAGGTCTTCCGTACCCCAATCCAAGTCAATCCACAACAACAAAAAGTTAGATGAAACAGATGAAAGAAATGTAGGCGAGGGCTCTCTCTCTCTCTGGAAATTCTCTCCTTGATCCATTTCTGTCCCTTCTGGTACAATTGTTTAACTAACTACCGACATCAGCCAACTACTCAATTGACCTGGTATCCAGCCTATATCTCCTTGTCCACAGGAGATGTGTCCAAGAACCTAGAGGAGTACAGATTCAGTGTGTGAGCAGTCCCCTTACCCTGCCTCTGTAGTCCTCAGGTCAGGAAAAGAACCGGCTGTCAGGGCAGGCTAATCTTGGTAAGCTCATGCTGGCCCCTAGCGGACACTGCTGCTGCTGCTGCTTTTCAATCGAGATGCAATAGATATGTAACAGTATATTAGTTTTGGGCATAGAATGGAATGATTCAATATTGACATGTATTGTGACATGATCACTTCAATATCTAGTTAACACCCATCACTACACACAGATTTTTTTCTCCTTGCGATAAGAACTTTTAGGATCTACTCTCTTAGCAGCTTTTAAGTGTTCAGTACAGCATTATTAACTATAGTCACCATGCCCACCAAATTATTAACCGTAGTTGGTAACCACGCTATGGTTAATCACACTGTATTTAGTATAGCTGCCTATTTATGTGAGTGCTTATAAGCCATCACGGCAGTAACTGGCTCTAGAATATTGTTTTGGATTAGAAGCAACCTCATTGGTTTGATGGCCTAAAGGTATAGCTGGAGATGGGGGCCTATCCACTTAGTACCCGGTGGATGGGCTGCTAAGGGATTCTGAGACCCTCAGTAACAGGGGACCATGGAAACATGAGGCCTCCACAGAGGCTGCAACTCCATGTGGCCGCTGTTAGGGCTGGATGTGGCCAGTGTGCCTGAATGCACATCTCAGGACGGCTTATGAAGTCTGGCGAATGGCCCCTTTAGTTAGCTAGACTGGGTAGGCCTTACAAGACAGTCGCAGGTGTCAGCCCTCAGATATGGGGGCATCCTCCTCCCAGCTCTCTCTCCCCCTGCCACCTTTTCCCCCCTCATCTCCTTCACCTGTGGGAAAGACCCAACTCAAATGCCACCTTCTCAGAGAGTTTCTCCCAGTTTCTCCCAGCCAAAATGAATTCTTTTTTGTCTGAGCCCCAAGTGTTTTGTGTGTATGGCCAGTTTAACACAAGTTGGGTATCTGGAGCCCTGTCTACATAGGGCAAACTTAACTCTGAGGTCTTCGTCTGATTCCATGCTACAGTCCTGTTGCTGAGCAAGAATGAATCAATGGAGATAAAATCAAGTAGCGTTTCATTAAGTAATTTAAAAAAATATTTCATTTTGAGACCATATGAAAGTGCTTCTAGGAACATCCAAATCTAGTTCTGTTTTTTTGTTTTGTTTTGTTTTGTTTTGTTTTTCTCCTTGGGCTTTTTCCTCCTGCCAATTTGAATGTTTGTAAATGGGCCATCTCTACTATCAGTTCTGACTGGGGATGAGTAGATTCCTGGTAGGAGCAGACAGAGAAATACTTCTGGGAAGAGGTGAGATAGCAATTATGAAACACTTAGAAGTGGAGTATATTTGGTGGTAAGGAGGGGCAAGAAACAGCATTTTAAAGGATTTAGAAATATTTTTCTGATTGGCCAAAGTTTATAGGATTTATGATTTCATAGGTTAAGCCCTCTGGGGAATGTTAAAGGAAGCATCATTAGCCTTGTCTTATGCGGATGGAGACACTGCAGTCCAGAGGGTTTAACTGGCTTGGCCAAGTCACACAACCAACACATGACAGACTAACACTTATGTCTAGGACTTGTGTGCACCTGTCCAGAGCTCTCTCCACTATAACTTGCTGGACGAAGTTTGGGCAGCAAAAGAACTCCAAAGGGAGCACTGGGAAGGGGCCCTCTAGGCCATTCCCTGCATTTTGTTTGTCTGCAGAAGAAGTGCTGTGGTGGGGAAGGAGTTCTGCAAAATGTAAGCCAGCAAATCCCCAATGTGCAAGAGGGAACATCTTGTGGTCTCCTTTGCTCTTTGTTTACCAGTTTCTCTTTGAGTCAAAAAGAAACTGAGATCAGTTCCTGCTGCAGCATTTCTCAGGATAGCTGCATGAAGCCTGGTAAGTTTGCAAATGTTGTGGGGGTGGGAAGGGGTCAGGAGTAAGACAGGGAAAGTTGTAGGGTCAGTTGACCACGTTGTCCCTACACAACAAGGATGCTCCAACTCCATTCTGTCCTCTCTGGTCCCAGGGTTCGTAGAGCTGAAGTTTCTTCTCAGAATCTTGACAGTAGGGACCCCTCTGGGGAAGGAGAACATATCTTTACAAAGATACAGACTCTAAGTGAATAAGTGAGCTTGCTTAAGGATGTGGTTGCAGCATGGTAGGTGGTTAGGATTCACTTTCCTCTAATCTTCATGACCACGGAATTCCTGGACAGATCACAGTCCATGATTCATCTCAGCTCAGCAGCGTCAGCAGAATGAGCCATCTGCAGGCATCTCCCTCACCACAGCTCAGCTCCTCTCTCTGAAGCCCCTCCGAGGTTCAGTGGTTCAGTGCAGGATATCTCTCTGCCCCTAGTAAGACATGCTGCTAAATTATGTAATATGTCTATAATCGCTCCTATTTTGCAGATGAAGAAATGGAGCCTTCGGGAAATCACAGAACTTTCTGGAAGCACATGACCATATGTTGATGGGTAGCAGGAGCCAGGCAGCTCAGGATCACACTTAGGTTTTCTCTGGCTTCAGACTGTCCCCACCAGAGCAATGCCAACTCCCAGCCCATCGCTTTCAAGATATCTACTTTCTTCTCACAAACACAAGCCAAATGATAGGATTATGTCATTATCACCCATTTATATTTTTGTTCATTTTTACTTGGCCTCAAAGTACATTTCACGTGGATCTTCATAACCATCTTTGATTTTAAGTCCCATGAAGAACATAACTGACAAATACCTACCGATAACTCCTTGGGTATAGGAGGGCCCAGGAAACATGATGGGGATAGAAAGAGGAAGTTCGTCTTTGGACTTTGGTGGGGAGGTAATGGGGCAGAAGAGGGGAAATTTCTTTGCTCGTGGCTCAGCACAGACAGGCGTTTACAGAAAATATATTTTAAAGATGAAAATGATAAATTTTCCATGTGACTGTAATCAAAAATTTCTGAGAAACAACCAAAGAAGGGGAAGGCTGGGTGATGTGTATTCTCATATGATCACGTTACATAAAATGGGTAGCTCTTAACATGCAGGTCACCACGTACTTGACTATCTCTTAGCAATTATAAGAGTTTTTGTTTAATCCATATTTATCAAGGTTGCAGGTCTTCTGGTGATACAATGAACAGATAAATGGCTTTTGTGTCTGTGGTGTGATGGGGGTGATGGGGTGCCGGTGGGTGTACCAGTCCTAGGACAGAGAGCCTCTTTTCTCCTTGACAGACCATAATCCAGCTCCCTCTCTAAAGCCAGCATTTCCTCTCCCAATATCCTGCTTTTTCTTACAGATTACCATATTTATTTTTCCCTATTGGAAGGGGGGGTACGGGGCGGGGCGGGGTGCAGGGGGCTGGGGGGGGGGGTGGGGAGGGACAGAAAAATGTATCTCACCAAAAAGTCAATGGTGTCATCTAGTGGTGAAGAGTACAAATGCAGAAACTGGTAAGTACCTTCAGCCTCAAGGCTCTGGGCATTTTTATTTATCCAGTTACAGGTATTTACTGCACCAAGCTGTTTAATAACAATTCAGATGTGTCTCCTACTCCCATCCTTGAAGGAGCTTATGACCATTTTAGAGAGTTGAGGATCTAAAGCTCACTTCCAACAGAAAACACTAAAGCTGAGGGAATGATTCAGATACCGTCATAAAATGTCCAGGAGGTGAAACTTTGATAGTTGCCCCCCTTTCTCCAGGATGTAGATATATATAATTGTTAACAATGGATCATTTTATTATTTTTTTGAAGTGTGTGAAGACCATCACTATGTCTCTTAAGTCAGCTCCCAGAAATAACTGCTGTTAAATTTTATATATATATATATATATATAGGCTGAGACATGTTTTCTATTTGTAAACCAGCTTTAAGAAACCAACTGTAATATAGCTAGCCTTGGCCATTTCCTTTGTTATGAGATAGTTGCCTAATAGTTCATTGACTGGATACAACTTCTGTAACCAAACTATTACCTGTAGTCATTTAGATATTTCCAAACTTTTTTTGAAGTTTTTAAGTAATCTCTGTATCCCATATGGGGCTCAAACTCATGACCCCAAGATCAAGAGTCACATGCTCTTCTGACAGAGCCAGCCAGGTACCCCTACAATTAATTCTTCTAAGATAGTTGTAGAAAAAAACAAACCCAAAACCAACTATATAGGATGAAGTGTATGATAGGCTGTATTTCCATTTTCATTTGTTTCAAGATATTTCTTGATTACTTTTCATTTCTTCTTTGACCTGTTAGTTGTTAACAGCGTGTTGTTTAATTTCCACCTATTAGTGAATTTTCCAGTTTTCCTACAGTTAGTTATTGGTTTTTAGTTACATACGATTGTGGTCAGAAAAGATATTTGGTATAATTTCAATCTTTTTAAATTTGCTAAAACTTGTTTTGTGGCCTGTAATATGATCTATCCTGGAGAATGTTCTGTGGGTCCTTGAGAAGAACATGTATTCTCTTGCTATTGGATGGGATGTTGTGTATATGTCTGTTAGGTCCATTTGGTTGAAAGTATGGCTCAATTCCAACATTTCTGTGTTGGTTTTCTGTCTGAATGATCTATTGTTGAAAGTAGAACATTGAAGTCCCCTACCATTAGTCTATTGCTATTTATTTCTCCCTTTATATCTGTTACTGTTTAATATACAAGTGCTCTGATTTTGTGCACATAAATTTAATATTGTTAAATATTCTTGATAAATTGACCCCTTATCATTATATAATGACCATATTTGTCTCTTGTTACTGTTCTTGGCTTGAAGTCGATTTTATCTAATATAAGTATCCCCACACTTGCATGGAATATCATTGGAAAATGATATTATCCATTTGGTCTCTTAGAGCCTTCTTAAAGCAGAAATGACTCCCTTGAGGCAGCATATACTTCGGTCTTGCCTTTTCTCCATCCAGCTACTCTATGCCCTTTAACTGGGGAATTCAATCCATTAACATTTAGAATGATTATTGAAAAGTAAGAATTTAATACTTCAGTCTGATTAATTATTTTCTGGCTGTTTTGCAGTTCTCTTTTTCCTTTCTTCCTTTCTTGCTTCCTTCGTTAATGAAGTGATGATTTTCCCAGTGGTATGCTTTGATTCCCTTCTTTTTATCTCATTTGTATTGTATCGACTGTAAGTCTGTTTTGTGACTACTATGAGGCTGACATAAAACTTCTTAACAGTCTATTTGGCACTGACAGCTACTTTAATTCATACAAATCTCCACCTTTTTAGTCTCCTCCCCCTTTTGATTTTCTGATGTCACAATTAACCTCTTAAAAAAAGAGATTTATTTATTTATTTATTTATTTGAGGGGGGAGGGGCAGAGGGAGAGAAAGAATCTCAAGCAGACTCCCCACTGAGCACAGAGCCTGATATGGGGCTCTATCTCAGGATCTTGAGACCATGACCTGAGCTGGAACCAAGAGTTGGACGCTCAACCAACTGAGTCATCCAGGTACCCGAATCTCTTTTTATATTGTGTATTCATTAACAAAATATTATAGCTCTAGTTACTTATAATACTCTCATCCTTTAACCTTCATATTGGAGTTGAGTGGCTCCCACACTGCCATATTACTATGGTATTATTCTGAACTTGACTATATACATACCTTTAACAATGTGTTGCTTATTTTCATGTTACTAAATAGCATCTTTTTGTTTCAATTTGAAGAGTTTCTTTTGGCAAAGGCAGGTCTAGTGGATTCTCTCAGCTTTTGTTTTTCTGGGCAAGTCTTTACTTGTCCTTCATTTGTGAAGGATGACTTTGCCCAATAGAGTATTCTTCATTGGCAGGTTTTTTTCATTCTGTTTTTCAACACTTTGTGAATACCATTGTTTTCACTCCTGGCTTATAAGGTTTCTCCTGAGAAATCTGCTGACAGTCTTATGGGGATTCCCTTGTAAGTTACGAGCTGTCTCTTTTCTCTTGCTGCTTTTAAGATTTTCTTTTTGTCTTTGATTTTTCACTGTGTTATTATAATGTTACAATGTTATAATGTATCTTGATCAGGATCTCTTTCAGTTAAGTTTGTTTGGTAACCTATGAGCTTCATAAATTTGGATATCCAAATCCCTTCCCAGATTTGGGAAGGTCTCAGCCATTATTTCCTTAAATAAGCTTTGTGCTTCCTTCTCCCCCTTTTCTCTTTCTGGAACTCCAATAGCTTCCAAATTATTTATTTTGCCAATATCCCATAGATCACAGAGACTTTCTTCACTCTTTCTCATTCTTTTTCCTTTGTTCTCCTCTGACTGGATAATTTCAAAATTCCTGTCCTCTAACTCACAGATTCTCTCTTCTGCTTGATGCACTCTGATACTGATACTCTAGTGCATTTCTGTACTTCATTAAATGTGAAAGCTACAGAACTTGATTAGTTTTTTTTAAAGATTTTATTTATTCATGAGAGACACACACAGAGAGACAGAGACATAGGCAGAGGGAGAAGCAGACTCCCTGTGGGGACCTTGATGTGGGACTCTATCCCAGGACCCCGGGATCACGACCTGAGCCAAAGGCAGACGCACACTGAGCCACCTAGGTGCCCCTGATTGGTTCTTTTTAATGATTTCTATCTCTTTGTTAAACTTCTCATTTTGTATTGTTTTCTTGATTTCGTTGAATTGTCCTTGTGGTTTTTCTTGTAGCTCCCTGAGTTTCCTTAAACAGCTGTTTTGGATTCTTTATCAGGCAAATTGCAGATCTCTATGTCTTTGGGGTTGGTTATTAGAAGATTATTTTGATCCTTAGTGGCACCATGTTTCCTTGATTTTTCATGTTCCCTGAAATTTTGCATTGTTGTCTTTGCATTTGAAGTAATAGTCATCCCTAGTCTTTACTAACTGCCTTCAGGAGAGAGATACCTTCCATGAGCCCCACTAAAGATTCTGAGGCTTCTTCAGACCTTCAATGGGTACACCTTCTCTGTGCTTCTTGCTCCCTCTTGTGGCAGATTTCTTAAGCTTGAGTGCTTTCTCAGATTGGGCAACACACCAGGCCAAATGCTGACAGCTTCCCTCATTTCATTTTCCCAAAGGTGGCACTAAAGTTCAAGTTTGTGGTCTCTCACTGGTTTTTTGCAGATTCAGAATGGCTTTCTACACATGCTCACTTGACGCTTGCCGAAACACCCTTGCCACCACCTTTGGGAACATCCACAGGGAGTTGGCCACAGGGTGGAGATAAGTGTGTGGGTGAGGTGCACAGAGTACTAGGGGTGCCATGGGCAGATGGGGGATCCAGGGGCGAGGCCTCCCTAGCAGCTCCTGGGCAGGCTTCTTGATGGAATCAAGTGATTCTGTTGAATCACTTAGCAGGATCCACTTTAGTGCCCTCTGAGAGTCATCTGTGTGGCTCTCTCAGCATCTTCCCTCCATCCCCCCCCCCCCCCCCCAATCTTGGAGCTCTTGATTCAGTACTCTGCATGGGGCATGAGAGCAATGAGCCTCTTCCGTGGCATCCTGCGCAGCTGGGGAAACCGGTGCTCACTCACATGCTCTCACTCCCTCACCCCTACCTCCTTCTGCCCCCCAGGATAAAGCTCAGGCCCAGGAGACCTTTCTTGTTCCTGAGCTGCACTGCCTTGGGGAAGGAGTTATGTGAGGAAAGTCCTCTTACACTCTCTGATGAATCCAAACATATTTTTTGCTCCAATTGTCTGCTAGAACTTCTCTGCTGGAAACTTGGGTTTTCACAAATCTCTCGTTTCCCAGTTGATTATCTAAGTCAGTGATTTTCTGCAGGCTCCCTGCCCAGAGCCAAGAGGGAAGATGGTTCACAGGCCGCTGTAGGGTCTTGTAGCCAGGACTACGGTCTGTGTGCCTGATACTTCACACGCAGGTCAGCAAGGCTCCTCCTGGGACCCTTGGCATGCGGTGCAGGATCTCACAGCTCCCAGGCCTTTTTTGCCTGTGGGTGGATGTCAACTTGTTCTTGGGGTGGGGGTGGGAGCCACAGATGTGGAACGTCTTATTCAGCCATTATGCCCAGATCACTCAGGTAGAGTTCCTTGTATTTTCTGGATATTAATTTCTTATTAGATATATGATTGGCAATTATTTTCTCTCATTCCACAGGTTGCCCTTTTATCCTTTTATTTCCTTTGATGTGCACAAACACCACATTTTGACATAATCCTATTGGTCTATTTTTTTGCAGCTGTGTCTAGAAATCATTGCCAAATCCAATGCCATGAAGATTCACTTCTAGGTTTCTCCTAGGAGTTTTATAATTTTTTTATTTTTAAGATTTTATTGGCCTACGCCAGGAGTGCGCCTTTTTGTGGCGAGGTCACGTTTCCAGGGGTCGCTGAGGGTCCTCGAGGCCGGGCGTGGAGCTTGGAGGCTGCAGGTGGTCAGGCTTGGGGCGCAGACGGAGGCTCCGTGGGCCTGGCCGCACCGTCGGAGCTCTCCATGCTCAGCTTGCTGGCGCACCTGGAGTGGGTGGGCGGTGCCGCGGCCGTGACACCCTCTAGGCCACGCGCAGCGGGAGAATTAGCTATGCCAAGGCCGAGGCCGGGGCCGGGGTGCAGCGTGGAGGCCGGGAGCCTTGGCCGCAGAAAGGCAGTGGGCCCCCCGGGCGTGGCAGCGTCGGCTCCCCACCCCCTGGCGAGGAGGAGGCATTGCCCACGGCTCCCACAAGCTACCACTACATGCTGCGCCCGTGAAAGTGCAGGTACAGGGCCTCAAGGTGGCACTGACGTCCAGCTGGCCCAGGATGACCTTCCCTACTGCGGAGCCCCTGGAGCTGTTGACCTGGGGGTCCCCCAGGACTTGACAGTGCTGGCCTGCTCCCGCCACCGGGGTGACTCCGTGCTCCTCGTGGACCTAGCCCACCAGGACGTGCCTCAGAACGTCACGGCGGCCACCACCCGGCTCAAGGCCTTCCCCCTAATCCGGGCTGCGGCCTGACCTGGTGCAGCAGGCATGAACCCCAGCTCCTGGGCCTGGGCCTGCAGATGGAGCCTTCCTGGAGGAGAAGCTGCTCTGGTGCTGCAGGCCCCTGCCCCCTTCTGCCTACCACACCGCGACCTCCCCTGAACCCTGATCCTGTGCACTCTGGGGCCTGTCAGCACCCTCTTCCTGGACCACTCCATACCAGGGGCCTGCTCTGAGCCTGCCCGAGCCCCTGGCAAGCTTGGGAGCCATGTGCCCACCCAACCCTCTCCTCCCAACAGGAAGCGAATTCCACACACACAGTGGCCAGGCAGGCATCACTACCAGGAAGGGGCAACACGGCGAGAAAGCTGGACGGACCCTGGCCCCAATTTTCTCTTTAATTTTGAAGATAATTTTATTTTTTAATTAAAGAAGAGAAACAGAACAGCTCATTGCCATTTTGTAAATACTTCTGCTTGGCAAGTCCAGCTCTTTTCTCAGTGCTAGGTGTTGCTGGGTACCTCTCTCCTCAAGGGGCAACCTCAGAGCTGTTTATAGCAATGACCCTGCCATCAGCTTTCCCAGGATGGGTCAGATTCCAGGAGCGTGCAAAGGAGCATGGGCACTGCTGTCCCTAGGAACCTGTTCCCAAGCCCTGTCACCGAGAATTCACCTCCCTGATGGCGTCTAGGGTGCCCTTGGTCATGGTCCTACAGGCCAAGCAGTGGGTTTGATTCTACAAATAGGAAGTGTAAGCCTGGGCTTTCATCATAATGATTTCCCCTAAGCAGGGCCTGAAGCCACATCAATACACGAGAAAATAAACACATTTGTAAAAGAAAAAAATGATCTATCTATCTATCTATCTATCTATCTATCTATCTATCTATTTATTTATGAGAGTGCAGGTAGAGGGAGAGCAACAAGCAGACTCCATGCTGAGAGTGGTGTCCAGTGCCAAGCTTGATCCCATGACTCTGAAATCAAGAATTGCATGCTCAGGGATGCCTGGTTGGCTTAGTGTTTGGGCACCTGTCTTTGGCTCGGGTCATGATCCCTGAATCTGGGATGGAGTTCTGCATGGGGCTCCCTGTGAGGGAGCCTGCTTCTCCCTCTGCCTGTCTCTCTCTCTCAGTCTGTGTCTCTCATGAATGAATAAATAAATCTTAAAAAAAAAAAAAAAAGAATTGGATACTCAACTGACTGAGCCACCCAGGCACCCCGGGATTTACAGTGTTATGTTTAGGTCCTTAATCAATTTTAAATTAATTTAGGTCCTTAATTATATTGTTTAAGGTAGGGTCACACTTCATTCTTCTACATGTGCATGTACAGTTTTCTCAGCACCACTTGAAGAGACTATTTTTCCCCATTTTCCCACTGGCACCCTTGTTTAAACTCATTTGAGCATATATGTGAGGTCTATTCTGGGCACTGTATTCTGTTCCATTGGTCTATGTGTCTGGTCTATGTGCCAGTACCAGGATTACAACCTCTTGAACATTTGCACCTGTAGCATCTCTGTAGCCTTCTCTCCCTGCAGGGAAAATGCACTGAGATACCCAATCATAGAATCACCACCACTTCCTGACTGCATCCAATCTAGAGTAAAGCCCTGCTTCCTTGGACTCTGTCCAAAATCACATAATAAAAGCACAAATCATACACAGGATTTGTTATTGTGCTGCACAAGTATTGCACTTTTTACAAATTGAAGGTCTGTGGCAACCCTGCATTGAGCAAGTGTATTGGCACTATTTTCCTAAGAGCATTTGTTTACTTCGTGTCTCTGTCACATTTTGGCAATTCTTGCGACATTTCAAAATTTTTATTATTATTACATTTGTTACGGTGATCTCTGATCAGTGATTTTTTTTTTTTAAGATTTTATTTATTTATTCATGAGAAACAGGTAGAAACACAGGCAGAGGGAGGAGCAGGCTCCCTACAGGGAGCCCAATGCAGGACTTGATCCCAGGACCTGGGGATCAGGACCTGAGCCAAAGGCAGACGCTCAACCACTGAACCACTCTGGTGCCCCCGGTCAGTGATCTTTGATGTTACTATTATAACCATTTGGGGGTGCCACAAATCACACCCACGTAAGATGACAAATTTAATAAATGTTGTATATGTTCTGACTGCTCCACAGACCAGTCATTCCCCTGATCTCCCTCCCTCTTCTGGGGCCTCCCTAGTCCCTGAGACACAACAATATTGAAGTCAGGCCAATTAATAACCCTACAATGGTCTCTAAATGTTCAAGTGAAAGGAAGACCCACACATCTCTCACTTTATTTACTTTTTAAAAAAGATTTTATTTATTTATTCATGAGAGACACACACAGAAAGAGAGAAAAAAAAGCAGAGACACAGGCAGAGGGAGAAGCAGGCTCCAGGCAGGGAGCCCGAGGTAGGACTTGATGCCAAGTCTCCAGGATCACACCCTGGGCTGAGGGCAGCGCTAAGCTGCTGAGCCACTGGGGCTGCCCACATCTCTCATTTTAAAGCAGAAGCTAGAAGTGCCCGATTCGGCATCACATATCCTAAAGCAGAAGCTAGGAAAGGCTAAATTTAGTAAGGGAGATATGTCAAAAGCCAAGGCAGGCTGAAAACTAGGCCTTTTGCACCAGTTAGCTAAACTGGAAAATGCAAAGGAATGCAAAAGAAAAGTGCTTGAAGGAAATTAAAAATGCTACTTCGGTGAGTATGCAAATGATAAGGAAGTGAACCGGGTTTCTGGTGGTCTTTGGTTGGAGGTTACTGCCATACATAAAATGGGATTACTATCTTCAAAGTATAGAGGACAGTATGCATCAACAGGAGGGAGATTCATGTACCAGTGGAAAAAAAGTGGGCAAAGAGAGAAAAAAAGAGAAGAAATACAAACAAATGGCTTCATAAATGTTGACAAAACGGTTTTACCCCAAATGCATGGAATGCTGCTGCTGATTCAGCTGGTGGGATCATCATTTCAAATCTGGGTCCAGCTTCTCTTGCTGTCCCTTTCCACGAAGCCCCCACACTATAAGCCTGGGGAGCCCCGTGTGTGGGGAAGTTTATCCTCCACCGCCAACGTGCGGGAGCCCAGGCTGGTCCTCCGCGGCAGCAGCCCCTCCCCCAGGTGGGACACCCGCCCGCGGTCGCCGGGGTCCTCCGAGGGAGCCGCGCGCACCGCAGGCCGGCTCCGCCCAGAGGGAGGCCGTTCTAGCCCGCCGCCTACTCGGTGGTAGGCCCGCGGCCGCCACGCCCCCTGCCGCCGCCATGTTGGGGGCGCGCGGCGGCCATGGCTGCGAGCGGCCGGAGCGCGGTGGGGGCCGCGCCAGCCTCGCCGGGCACCTGCTGGAGGTGCGGCCCGGGCTGTACCTGGGCGGGGCGGCGGCCGTGGCGGAGCCGGGCCTCCTGAGGGAGGCGGGCATCACGGCCGTGCTGGCGGTGGACTCGGAGGAGCCCGACCTCACGGCGGGGGCTGGGACCGAGGGTCTGCGGCGCCTCTTCGTGCGCGCGCTGGACGAGCCCGAGACCGACCTGCTCAGCCACCTGGACCGCTGCGCGGCCTTCATCGGCCGGGCCCGCGCCGAGGGCCGCGCCGTGCTGGTGCACTGGTGAGAGCCCGCGGGGTGGGGGGCAGCCCGGGCTCCGGAACCTCCTCTCCCGCCCGCGCCCGCCGTGCGAGCGAGCGCCCTGCTTTCGTGACTCAGACTCGTTTCCCTTGGCTCATTCTGCGGCCCGCGCCGTCCCCGTCCCGTCCCCCTCTTCCCCCCTCCCCCCGTCCCGTCCCCTCTTCCCCCCTTCCCCGGTCCTGTCCCCCTACTCGTCCCGTCTCCCGTCCCGTCCAGCCCCGCGTCCCGTACCCCTCGTCCCATCCCCCTCCTCCCCCTCCGTCGTCCCCTTTCTCCCCCTCCCCATCCTCCCCCTCCCCCGCCCCGTCCCCCTCTTCCCCCCTCCCCCGTACCCCCTCGTCCCGTCCCCCGTCCGTTTCCTCGCCCCGTTCCCCGTCCCCCCCCCGTCCTCCCCTCGTCCTGTCCCCCCCGTCCCGTCCACTCCCGCGTCCCGTTCCCCCCCGTCCCATCCCTCTCCCCTCCCTCCTCCCCCGTCCCCATCCTCCCCCGTCTCCATCCTCTCCGTCCCCTTCCTCCCCTTTCCCCCTCCTCCCGTCTGGTCCTCCTCCCCCGTCCCCCCTCCTCCCCGGTTCGTCCCAGTCCCCCCTGTCCCCTCCCCCCCCAGCCGGTCCCCCAAGCCTGAGTTGCTTTTTTTTTTAATTTCCTTTTTTTAAGATTTTATTTATTCGTGAGAGACACAGAGAGAGAGAGACACAGAGAGGCAGAGACACAGGCAGAGGGAGAAGCAGGCTCCATGCAGGGAGCCGGGTGCGGGACTGGATCCCGGGACTCCAGGATCAGGCCCTGGGCTGAAGGCAGACGCTCGACCGCGGAGCCACCCGGGCTGCCCGCCGGAGTTGTTTTTAAGGGGGGCGGCGGGGCTGATATTCGGCAAAGTCCCTGCAGCTAAACAGATTCAGAGGTCTTCAGGAGAAGCCAGACACCTCCCCAGATGATGGTAATGCAGACTGCCTCGCAAGTCGTGGACTAAGACATGAACAAAGACAAGGTTATTCAAACTTCACCAGAAAAGCAGATTGTGTGTGTTTGGGCCAGAGGGTGGTTGATGATGAGAAATGGGGAGAGAGAAATCGGTTAGGAGGTACAGGAGCCCTAAGCGTGCAGGCGGGGGGGCGGGGAATGATGGAGTAGGTTGTAGCAATGCCAAGAGGAGAATCTTCATAGGTGTTTGGGAATTCTTAGTAGTCCCTCTGCGGTTGGATTGGAGCCGGTGACTAGTTTATGAAGTCAGCCCTTTTACTGCATGCCTGCACTTGTTCTAAATATTTACGTAAAGGACCTAAGGAAGTAGTGAAATGGAAAGAAGCCTGGGACCAAATCTTCAGGACCCTTAATGCCAAGAACACAGGAGCTTGGATTTTTTTTCAAAGCCATTAGAGAAGTTTTTAGAATTAGTGTAGTTATTTCTGAAAAGGTAATACAGGGGCGCCTGGGTGGCTGGGTCAGTTGAGCATCTGCCTTTGGCTCAGGTGGTGTTCCCGGGGTCCTGGGATAGAGCCCACCATCAGGCTCACGGCATGGAGCCTGCTTCTCCCTCTCCCTCTGCCTGCTGCTCTCCCTGCTTATGCCCATGCTATCTCTCTCTCTCTCAAATAAAGTCTTAAAAGGTGAATACATCCACATGGTTCAATATTTAAAAAGAATGAGAAATTAGAGAAATAAAGGAAAACTTCTTTTGTATATTGGTGGTATTTCAGAGGCAAAGTTTTTATTTGGGTAGAAGAAGCAGACTTGAGGTGGACCTGAGCTTCACCATTGGTAGGGAGTGGGGCTTTTTTATTTTTTCAATTGCTGCTATTTTATTTTAAAGGTTTCTTTTTCAGTCATGCAGGAGTTAGTCGAAGTGTGGCTGTAGTGACTGCTTTTATGATGAAGACTGACCAGCTTACCTTTGAAAAGGCCTATGAAAGTCTCCAGACCATCAAACCAGAGGCTAAGTGAGTTGTTATAGAAATAATTCTGTTTTTGTGATGTGATTTTATTCATTTAAGAAAACTTAACTTTGTTTGTCCTTATAGGATGAATGAGGGATTTGAGTGGCAACTGAAATTATACCAAGCAATGGGATATGAAGTAGATACTTCTAGTGCAATTTATAAGCAATATCGTTTACAGAAGGTTACAGAAAAGTATCCAGGTGAGTAATAATTGCTAGTACTTATTGGGTCCTTTTAGATGCCCTTTAGTCTGACACTAAACGCTTCAGGTACATTATCTCACTTTTCCAGTAATCCCTTGGTACAGGTACTGTTATTTCCTTCTGAAAATAACTTGTTCAAGGTCACATGATTTGTAAGTGGTGGGCAGGGATTCGAACTCAGGCAGTCTGTGCTCAGAACCCAAGGGCTTCTTCACTATGCTCTCTGACTTCACCCTGATTTCTTAACACTGGAGATTTTTTTTTTTTTAATTTCTGAGGTTAGCACTTCTTGCCTCAATGTGACATTAGTTGAATTTTTTTTTTTTTAAAGACTTTATTTATTCATAGAGACACACAGAGAGAGAGAGGGAGGCAGAGACACAGGCAGAGGGAGAAACAGGCACCATGCAGAGAGCCTGACATGGGACTCCATCCAGGGTCTCCAGGATCACACCCTGGGCTGCAGGCGGCGCTAAACCGCTGCGCCACCAGGGCTGCCCATATTAGTCGAATTTTGTCTGAAAATGCCAAGTTGATCTCAACAGATAGATACATTTTAATTGTTCCATGTAGAATTACAGAACTTACCTCAAGAACTCTTTGCTGTGGACCCAACCACCATTTCACAGGGATTGAAAGATGGCATTCTCTACAAATGTAGAAAGTGCAGGTAAAATATTTTCTATCCTCTGGATTTTATCCTGTCTCAGTAGCTGAAATGTACTGAAAGTTTCATTTTCTTAAGATCTATAGGAAGAATTTGTTAATTGAATAATATAGAAATTTTAAATTCAATATTGCTTTTATTTTATTATTTTATTTTTCTCTTATTATTTTTAAAGATTTTATTTTTTTATTGTTTAAAAGACTGTTTATTTATGAAAGACGCAGAGAGAGGCAGAGACACAGGTAGAGGGAGAAGCAGGCTCCAGGCAGGAAGCCTGATGTAGAACTCAATCCTGGGACTCTGGGATCATGCCATGAGCCAGAAGCAGACGCTCAACTGCTGAGCCACCCAGGCGCCCCCAAAACTGCTTTTAAAAAGAATATAAACAGGGGCTCCCTGGGTGGCTCAGCGGTTTAGCACCTGCCTTTGGCGCAGGGTGTGATCCTGGAGTCCCGGGATTGAGTCCCACGTCGGGCTCCCAGCATGGAGCTTGCTTCTCCCTCCTCCTGTGTCTCTGCCTCTCTCTCTCTCTCTCTCTCTCTCTATCATTCATAAATAAATAAATAAATAAATAAATCTTTAAAAAAATATAAACTCTTTAAGAGTGAACGTAAATCAGGTTACTTGTAGAGGTTATTGAAAATTAAAGTAGCATAATCTATTTATTTTGCTAAGAAATACTGCACATTGCATCTATTTTTTTCATCCTTTTGGAAAGTCATTAATGTTTTTGTTTGGGGGTTGCAGGCGATCTTTATTTCGAAGTTCTAGCATTTTGGATCATAATGAAGGAAGTGGTCCCATAGCCTTTGCCCACAAGAGAGTGACACCATCTTTCACACTCACCACAGGGAGTCAGGCTCAATGTACATCATATTTCATTGAACCTGTGCAGTGGATGGAATCTGCTTTGTTGGGTGTGATGGATGGACAGGTAAGAACACATTTTATTTTCTGCAGTTTCATTATATTATCTCTATTTTTTCTTCTTTCTTATACTCTAAACCATATTTTAACTGGTGTTTCACTCCATAATAACTGCTTT
The DNA here is from genome assembly GCF_018345385.1 of Vulpes lagopus. Classification (NCBI taxonomy): domain Eukaryota; kingdom Metazoa; phylum Chordata; class Mammalia; order Carnivora; family Canidae; genus Vulpes; species Vulpes lagopus. Next base: position 28,325,554 of record NC_054834.1, read on the forward strand.
CTTTATGGAGATTATATCTTTCTAGTGTAGATAAGAATCTGTCAAATAAATAAATAAATTAGGTATGTACAACCTATCTAAAGTAGTGAACCACTTCTGCTTGAGAGCTGTTGGTCTAAGTTAATTCCTTTTAAGGCTATTTATGTTTTTTCAAGTAGAAGACTAATGTAAGCTGATTCGAATATATTTAACAAAACTCAAACTTGGTAACAAGTAGGGCAAATCAAGGATTTTAAAATTATATTTAAAGTTTCTTTCTTGTCTTCCCTTTCTTTTTAAATTTTGGGTCCATGCAATTCTCTTTTTCCCTGACATTACAGTTCTGTATGTTTGCTAAGAGATTCATTTTCTTTTTTTTTTTTTTTTTTTGAGATTCATTTTCATTTCCTGTTAACTCTTAAGAATGCAACTCATGGGGTGCCTGGGTGGCTCCGATGGTTGAAGATCTGCCTTCGGCTCAGGTCATGATCTCCAGGTCCTGGGATTGAATCCCACATCAGGCTTCCTGCTCAATGGGGAGTCTCCTTCTGCCTCTGCCTCTCCACCTGCTTGTTCTGTCTCTGTCTCTCTCTCTCATGAATTAAAAAATCGTTTAAAAAAAAATGCAGCTCATATGAGCATCCTGGGATGGCCACATTTCTCCTTTAGGTTTACTTAACGTTAACTTAAAGATATTCTTAATCTAATATAATTAGTCTTAATGATTGTAAAGGTTTTTATGGTTTGTATAAAAGTTTGTGTAATGAAAATTTTGTGAAATTCACTATATTTTACTTGAAGAATACAATAACTTTATAAAATAGGTAGAATAGATACAGTCATATTTTATATGTAAGGAAACTTAGTTTATGTTAGTGTCTTGCTTAGAAAGAGGCACCTTCTATTCAAACACACGTTTTCAAAGGATTCTGCTTATTGAGGTAACTAAAATTCACTTACTATACAATTTACCCATTTAAAATATACAGTTCTGTGGTTTTTAGTATATTCATAGAATTTTTGCAACATCATTATTTTCATCATTCCCCAAATAAAGGCTGTATCCGTTAGTAGTCACTTCCCGTTCTTGGTGGTATCATTTGCAGCCAGTAAGGTTCTTAATTTTGAAGTCCACTTGACCTGTTTTCTCTTTATTTTTCTTCCTTCTCTTTCTTTCTTTGGTTCTTAATTTTGAAGTCCACTTGACCTGTTGTTTTCTCTTTCTTTTTCTTCCTTCTCTTTCTTTCTTTTCTTTCTTGGCTTGTGCTTTTGGCTTGCTGCTCTTATTTAACCTGGAAAACACGTAAGGTAAAGGCATTTTTTGGAAGATTCTACATCACATTTGTGCATACTTCTCTGTATGCTTATTTGAATTTTCCAACAGACCTAAAAGTGGAATCCCTGCAGTGGAGTATGTACATCTTAAATATTGCTAATATTTCTACCCTGACAATAAAAATGCTTATATAAATTGGCTTTTCACTAACATTGAATACATATACCCATTTTCCCATACCCTTGACATAATAGATATTATAAAGCTGGTAAAGTTTTGTCAATATAGGAAATGATAAAAAATGTTCATATTAAAATGTTATAATAATTTGGATTTCCATGACTAAGACTGAGGACCAATATTGTTACATGCTTATCAGCTATTTATAGCTTCTTTTTCTGTAAATTTTCTTTACATCCTTGGTCCATTTTTCTGTGGATTTTGCTGTGTTTTTTTAATTGATTTATAGAAACTCTTTATATAGTCTAGATATTAATGATTCCTCTAATATATTACAGATATTTTCTCCAATCTTTTGCTTATCTGAGCTTTGTGGTATATTTCGTCATATTAAAATTTAAGATACTTCTGTAATCAAACTTGGTTTCTGAGTTTTATGTCCAGAAGTTTAAATTACTTAAGATTAAAATAAAAATCCCTGGGGCCCCTGGGTGGCTCAGTTGGTTAAGCATCTGCCTTTGGCTTAGGTCATGATTCCAGGGCCCTGGGATTGAGCCCCACATCGGGCTCCTTGTTCCAGGAGGAGCCTGTTTCTCCCTCTCCTTTTGCCTGTTGCTCTCCCTGCTTCTGTGCGTGCTCTCGCGCTCTCTCTGTCAAAGGAAAGAAAGAAAAATATATTTTTATATATAAGATATATATATATATCTCTTAAAAGAGGAAATCCCTGTTTCATGTCATGCACAAAATAATGAGCTAAACTTAAAAAAATACTTTCAAATATAATAGCATAAATTATAATCGATGTGTTCAGTATTTTTTTAATCTATTTTACAGGAGCATCTGTTTTTTTTTAAGATTTTATTTATTAGAGAGAGAGAATGAGCAGGGGGGTGGGGGGCAGTCTCCCCTGAGCAGGGAGCGGGACCCAGGGCTCAATGCCAGGACCCTGGGATCATGACCTGAGGAGAAGGCAGCTGCTTCACCTGCTTCACTAACTGAGCCATCCAGGTTCCCCTGTTTGTTTTCAAATAGCCAGGAATCTGAGGCCTAACTTACACATGGTCAGTATCAGTATTGACATTGACATGAGACTCCTAACACGCTTTCCTACTCTTTAGCCATGAAGATGGAGTTTGAAATATTTAAACTGCAGACTGATGTAAAAGGCAACACATGCTACATCCTGAAATCTTATGTTTCATGTATCTCAAACTTTACCTTTCTCCCTACATGCTGGGATTAATCTAGTCCTTCTCCAAACTCCCAGGATACAACATGCTTCTTAGACAATTATCATAGTCCCCCATCATTATGGTAAATTGCCATTTCATTTTATCTTGTGATCATAAACTCCTTGAAGGTAGGAGCCCTGTCTTGCCTGGTTGTTGTTTGGTTTTGTTTCTTTTTATTTTTTTAGAGAGGGAAAGAGGAAGAGGAGGGGGAGGGGCAGAGGGAGGCAAGATGCAGACTCATCACTGAGTAGGGAGCTGAATAGGGAATCCCAGGCGGGGCTCAATCTCTTGACCCTGAGATCATGACCAGAGCCTAAATCAAGAGTCAGATGCTTAACCAACTGTGCCTTACCTATTTTTATAGCCTATATTGCCAGTGATAATTATTTGTTTTATATAAAAGTGAGTGAATGAAATAACACAATTGTTTTATTTCAGCTTCTTTGCCCCAAATGCAATGCCAAGTTGGGTTCTTTCAATTGGTATGGTGAACAGTGCTCATGTGGACGGTGGATAACACCTGCTTTCCAAATACATAAGAATAGAGTGGATGAAATGAAGATGCTGCCAGTTTTGGGATCACAAACAAGAAAAATATGAACTTGTGACATTTTTGATAGCTTGGAATGCAACTTGCTGATACTTGCTTCCATTGCTTATTGTCATTCCTGGCAGTTTGTCTAGTTTATAGGCAGTCAATATTTCATTTGATGTGACATGGAAACTGCTTTGTTATCTGTTAATCTCTTACACTATTTAAGTAGAATACTTTTATGGAAACCAAGAATTGTAATCATGTAAATTATATTTTATTTGATATTAAAATTTTCTATGACCCATATTCTTTCTTTGTTTCATATATTTTCAAGAGTTCTGATTTTTGGAATGTTATGTGATATTAAGGTCTGGATAGACAAAATTCTATATAAAAATTGGGAATTATCATGTTTAAAAAGATTTTCTTTTATTTCTATAAATGTAAAGCAGATCTGTTTGGACATATTTTGAAATTTTTTATCTTTTAAGGGATGCTAGCAAATCTACATATGTCTGGATTTTCCTTGGAAATGTAGAAGGAAAGGCCATTAGTAAAACATTGACTAAAATATGCTTTTCCTATTAATGTTTAGGAATCCCATTTATCTAAATTTATAGAAAAGCTTGTTTTCAGGCACCCCGGGTGGCTTTAGCACCGCCTTCAGCCCAGAGCCTGATCCTGGAGACCCAGGATGGAGTCCCACATTGGGCTCCCTGCATGGAGCCTGCTTCTTCCTCTGCCTGTGTCTCTGCCTCTCTCTCTCTGTGTTTCTCCTGAATAAATAAATAAATATTAAGAAAAAAAGAAAAAGAAAAGTGTGTTTAAGATGGCTTTTGAAGTAATCTACTTAAAGAAATGTGTTAATGTTAGCCTGATAGGTTTAAGTATTGGAAAAGGTACTATGTCCAGATTAGCTTTTTGACAGGATTTCTGGAAACTGGAATTGTTTTACTCGTTACTAATAATTGGAATGGACCTAATTAGACATTTGAACATTTACATGAAATCAGAATTAGCTAATAAAGAGAAATCTAGGACATATTAAGACATTTTGCATATTCATGTGTATGTCTATATATATGTATATAAACACCAAAATGGGAGCAGTTTTAAATGGGAAAAAGTGAAAATGAACCTTTTTAAAAAAATACCTAGTTTAATTTTATTATTTTTTAAAATTTAATCTTTTTACAGAGAGAGCGCTTGCACACTTGGGAAAGGGAGAGAGAATCTTTTTTTTTTTTTTTAATTTTTTATTTATTTATTTATTTATGATAGTCACAGAGAGACAGAGAGAGAGGCAGAGACACAGGCAGAGGGAGAAACAGGCTCCATGCACTGGGAGCCTGACGTGGGATTCGATCCCGGGTCTCCAGGATCGCGCCCTGGGCCAAAGGCAAGCGCCAAACCACTGCGCCACCCAGGGATCCCGGGAGAGAGAATCTTAAGCAGGCTCTGATCATTCTGGTTCTGCCTGTCTCCAGCTTCCTGGAAGGCCTTTTGAAAGCTGAAAGTCAGTTTTCTCCATGAAATGGGATTAATATATGTTCTGCTGTTGTGCTCTCCTGATGAAGTTGTTTTAAAGCCATTTGCATAATCCTTTATTCCTTGTATCAAATGGAGATAATGATAGTATCCAATATGGGTGGTTGTGGGGATTTTTGTGATACAGTGCAGTTATAGAACCTAATGCAGTGCCTAGCTTAGCATTCAACACTGTTCTTTAAAATGGCTGCAATTTATTGAGGATTTTCCATGTGCTAGTCCCTATGCTAAACATTTAATGTGTATTTAATTTAATCCTCCCAACAAACCTATGAAATCGATCCGATTCCCATTTTACAGGTGAAATTGAGGCTCAAAACGATTAAGTCACCCCATCAAAGTTATATTGCTACCAAATGGTTGAACCTAGATTAGAATCAAGATTTGGTTTATTCCAAAATCTGAACTTTTAATCTAATGTTTGAGTTCACTGTTTAAGATGATATAGATGTCATACTGAAAATGTTAGATTGTAAAATAGAATAGCACTGATGAAATGCAATTTTTCTTCTATAATTTTTTTTCTTTTTTAAGATTTCCTTCATTCATTCATGAGAGACGCAGAGAATGAGAGAGGCAGAGACACAGACAGAGGGAGAAGCAGGCTCCATGCAGGGAGCCCGATGTGGGACATGATCCCAGGTCTCCAGGATCACACCCTGGACTGAAGGCGGCGCCAAACCACTGAGCCACCAGGGCTGCCCTGAAATGCAATTTTTAAACAGTTTTTAAATTTCCTGGTCAGATACCCAGCAACATTTGCAGAATTCTGATGGATGCAAATTGAAGCCCACACAGTATTTTTCTTAGTATCTGAAAGTTGCAAATCAGGCTACCAAACTATTAAAAAAAAAAAGTGTTATTCTTTTAGCTTGACAAATATACCTTCATAAAGACCTGGAAGGCAAGGTTTGAGTTTAAAATTCTCTGACTTTATGGATTTTCATGACAACATGGCAATGCAGGGAAGAGTTGGCCCCTTTCCCCAGCCCTGGGTTGTTCATATGCTTAGTCCATATGAATATGTGAACTCCCCACCTCGTATTTCTAAGCTTAGTCTACACTCCTGGCATACAGCATTGGCACAGTTCACCTTTAGGAAGTCAGAGGCCTGAGCAAGCTTTAGAAGCAGGCATGGAGCTATTTGGGCAGGAGAAGCATGTCTAGAAGGAGGCATTTTCTGGTTGGGCATATCACCTTGGCACCATGGATTCTGCCAGAGACACTGCCAGAGTCCTCTGAAGTGTGGATCTAGGGAAAGACCCTGTCAGAGTAGCATCCTCCTTTATGTCTCTAGACAAAACTTAATATTGTTTCTCTTCCAAGGGTATAAGTTGAAAGCAAATGAATAAAAGGTTTAAGAATATTCAACATTTTATTTTTTTTAAAGCATAGTAATGAGGAAGGAGTATATAACCAGAGTGTGTATAAAAACTATAACCACAGCAGATTTCTTTTTTAAGTTATTATTTAGGTTATTTATTCATGAGAGACCCAGAGAGAGGCAGAGACATAGGCAAAGGGAGAAGCAGGCTCCCTGCAGGGAGCTCGACGTGGGACTTGATCCCAGGACCCTGGGATCATGCCCTGAGCCAAAGGCAGATGCTCAACCACTGAGCCACTCTGGTGCCTCAACCACAGCGAATTCCTTGATAAAAAATGAAATTTTCCTTGGATTAAAAAACTACAGGAAAAAAATCATCAATAGTCAAACTTTTAAAAACTTTAATATTAAAGTTGGGAACAAGTTAAAAACGTATACTTGTGCATCACCTACAGTGTGGTACTAGAGGTCCTTGCTATTGCAATAAAATAAGGGGGAAAAAGTTTAAGACTTAGAAAAAAAAATCATAATTCTTGACATCTCTAAAAGTGGGATATTTAGAAATCATGTGCCTCCTGGTATGATACAAGGAAGTACCTAAGAAGCATTCCTGTAAAAACAAATGAAACAAAACCCATTTAATCAAGTTTACATTTAACTGGCAGTTTACAGGAACAAATCACCATGAAGATACAAACAGCAGAATCACCATGTGGGAAATTTTGCAGGACAAATGACAGATTCTTTAACAAATGTCATGGAGTGACAAGTGGAAGAAGGGGCTGTCCCATGAAGCAAATGCAACCTGATCCTGATTTGAGCAAATCAACTATAGAAAGGCGAGAGAAAATTGAATGTGGAATGGGTATTAGATGATATTACGGAATTATTTTTGGTGGGTATCATAATGATATTGTATTTTTTTTTTAATTTGAAAAAAGCTTTGTCAGAATACATATTAAAGTATTTATATAGATGAAGTAACATATCTGGGATTTGCTTTAAAACACTCCAGGGGATGGGGCACCTGGGTGACTCGGTTTAAGTGTTCAAGTTTTGATTTCAGCTCAGGTCATGATCTCTGAGGGTCATGGGATCAAGCCCTGCATCAGGTTCCATGCTGGGTGCAGAGTCTGAGATTCTCTCTCCCTCTCCCTCTACTCCTCCCCCTGCTTATGCTAAATAAATAAATAAGTAAAATCTTAAAAATTAAGAAAAAACAACACTCCAGGGGATAAAACAAAACAAAAAATAAAAGTGTTGTGGGGAGAGAGGATAGCTAAAACAAGAATGGCAAATTGCTGAGGTTGGGTGCTAAGAACAAAAGATTGATGAGCTTGTCTTTTGTGTTTGAAATTTTCCACATTAAAGGTTAATTTTAAAAAGTATACAATGTTAAAATTTTAAAATGTAGACAAGTTTTCTATGTAGAAAATCCTAGAGAATTTACAGGCAAAATATTACAGTCACATAATTTTTGTTTTTAAAGATCTTATTTACTTATTCATGAGAGACAGAGAGAGAGAGGCAGAGAGACAGGCAGAGGGAGAAGCAGGTTCCATACAGGTTCCATCGAGGGAACTCGATCCCAGGTCTCCAGGATCATGCCCTGGGCTGAAGGCGGCACTAAACCGCTGAGCCACCCAGGCTGCCCTACAGTCACATAATTCAATGAGGTTTTTGGGTACAAGGTTGCTATATAAAAATCAAGTTTTACTACACCCCAGCAATAACCAGATTGGGCGGGGGCGGGGGGGACAAATAATGTGAAAAGCAAAACTAAAAAATTAGGAAGGAAAACTTAAAAAAATTTCTATGATCTCAGGAGGACGATTTCTTATGCAAGTTACAAATAGCACAGATCATAAACAGAAGATTGGTAAATTTGACTACATTGAAATTAAAGCCTAAAAGACAAAAGCCCCTGGGACACCTGAGTGGCTCAGTGGTTAAGCTACTGCCTTTGGCTCAGGTCATGATCTTGGGGTTGGAGATGGAGTCTCCTCATTGGGCTCCCCGCAGGGAGCCTGCTTCTCCCTCTGCCGGTGTCTCTGCCTGTGTCTCTCATGAATAAATACATAGAATGTTTAAAAAAAAAAAAGACAAAAGCCCCATAAACAAAAGACAAGTGCAACTTGGGAGAAGGTATTTGAACATATTATCCTGTTAAGTGAATAGAGTAGCCTAGCTAGAGATGTACATATCATTGAAAGGAAATGCAATAGCAAATTTTATAAGAGTAGGCAATTTGTAGAAGCCTAAGTAAGATTTAATAAACACGAAATGATACGCCATCTCTTTAATTGTCAGGGGAACATAAGTTATAGTCACACCCTTCACAGGGGCAAAAAATGTCAAAGTGACCAAATCTAGTGTTGGTGAGAATGTGGAGCAAAGAACTCATCACTGCTGGCAAGGATGTAAAATGGTATAATTTGGCAAATATTAACATTCCTACTCTATGCCCCACTAAAGACATTCTTCCTTATATGCACAGAGACTCCTACAAGGATATATGTAACAGTATATATTTGAAATGACCCAGATGTCCATTAGTAGGGAAATGAATAAATATATATATAAAAATATATATATATATTTTTTTCTCGGAAATAATATGTGACCGTCAAAACATGAATACAGATGATCAAAAAGTAATGTTGAATAAGAAAAGTGATTTGGAGAACATGAGTTTGACATGTTTATATAAATGTTAAACCCCAACACCTATATGTATTAACTTATTTAAACATGAGAGGGGCACCTGGGTGGCTCAGTGGTTGAGCCTCTGACCTTCGGCTCAGGTCGTGATCCCTGGGTCCTGGGATCGAATCCCACGTCGGGCTCCCGGTGCATGGAGCCTGCTTCTCCCTCTGCCTGTGTCTCTGCCTCTCTCTGTGTCTCATGAATAAATAAAATCTTAAAAAAACCCCCAACAACCCGTAAACATGAGAAAGCTAAAAATAAATGTGGACTTGAATGATTCCCATAAAATTCATAATAGTCTACGTGGAGGGAGGGAAGTGAAGCAGAGGGAAAAGCAGACTTCGGGCTTTATCTGTAATGTTTAATTTCTCATATTATGAAAAACCTGAAACACAAATGGAAAATTTTAATATTTGCTAATTTTTGGTGATTGGTACAGAGATGCTTGTCTCATAATTATCTATCTACATTTTGCGGATAAAAATAAAAATTCAAAAAATTAGGGGCACCTGGGTGGGTGGCTCAGTCGCAGCATCTCCCTCGGGCTCAGGTCGTGACCCCGGGGTCCTGGGATAGAGCCCCGCGTTGGGCTCCCTGCTCAGCAAGGAGCCTGCTTCTCCCTCCCCCTCTCCCGCTCCCCCTGCTCGTGCTCCACCCCCCTCCCCCTACTCCCCATCAAATAAATGTCTTTATTTTTTATTATTATTTTTTATAACTTAGTCTTTAAAAAAATGTTCAAAAATCAAAATAAAAACTGGCTGGAGTTCAATCACGGTGACTTCAACAACAAATAAAGGACCAAGGTATCTATCTGGCGTATGCAAAATAGAAGACTCTTGATGGTTTTTTTTTGGGTAAGTTTGGAATCTACAGTTGAGTAAGAATGGAAGTGTGGTGTATTTCAGCGTGCACGAAAACCGGTTGGTTATCTGGGGCTAAAGGGAGCGAGGCTGCCCCGGACGGTCCGCACCCGCTGCCGGCTCGCGCAATCCCTCGTAAGCTCCAGGCTCGGGGAGCCCGGTGCATTCTGGGAGGCGTTTGTTGGTTCCCGTAACCGTGGGAAAGATTCCGTCGGGTCCTAGCGGGACACGTGTTCCTAGGCTATTCGACACGCTCGCTGCTGCGCTCAAACGCTGCGGGAAGAAATCCTGGGAAAGCGGCGTTCTTGAAACCGTTCCATCCAACTCGGTTCACTCATGTTCGGTGGGAGTTCGCCATGTGGATTTCTTCCAAACAAAAGCCGAATCTTGAGTTTAATAGGAATAAAGAGATTGGGAATTTACCCTGTTGTGGGTGGTGTAGGGCTAAACTCGCTCGGATTTCCACCTCCAAGGGCTACCGTTTCGAGGCGCAGGTCGAGGAGATAGGTGTGAGCACGGGGTTCATCTTCTAGATTTGCCTTGTTTAGCTTGTTTCTTTTCTTTTCCTTTCTTTCTTTTTTTTTTTGTTAGGCTTGTTTCAATAAAAGTAGGCTGTCTTTGGAAGCACAATGCACAGCCGTGGTGTTTCCCGCAGAGTCAGGTGCGGCGCCTACGAAGACGCGGGGGGGTGTGTGTCTAAGAAACGTGGAACAACAGTTGGGTTTTTCTTTCACACGCTTGTGTATACGGAGAAGTCACACTGATAGCAAGTGATTCCGAAAATTATTATTTAAAAAAATATTTTGTTTATTCATTCATGAGAGATAACAGCACAGGCAGAGCGAGAAGCAGGCTGCACGCACGGAGCCCGGCGCGGGATTCGATTCCAGGACCCTGGGGTCACACCCTGGGCCGAAGGCGGGCGCTCAACCGCTGAGCCACCCTGGGATCCCTGATTCCGAAAATTAAACCAAATTTACTTTATCGGCTTCTGATGTTGAGATGGCTCCGCTGTCGCATTAGGAAGGATATTCAGGGGAACAAGCCACTATGTTCACAAAGGGCTTTTCGTTTTCATTTTTCATATTATCAGTGCATTTTATTTAACCGAAGTGCTGTTTATGTGTCTTTTTCTTTCCTTCCTTTCTTTCTTTTTCTCTTTTCTTTTCCTTCCTTCCTTCCTTCCTTCCTTCCCCTTTCTTTCCTTCCTTCTTTCCCTAACCATTCCTTCCTTCCTTTCCCTCCCTCCCTTCCTTCCTTCCTTTCCCTCCCTCCCTCCCTCCCTTCCTCCCTTTCCCTCCCTTCCTTCCTTCCTTCCTTCCTTCCTTCCTTCCTTCCTTCCTTCCTTCCTTCCTTCCTTCCTTCCTTCCCTCCCTCCCTCCTTCCCTCCTTCCCTCCTTCCCTCCTTCCCGTTAAGACAGCGGGAGACTCCGTCCGTTTCTGACTTGCGCAAACTCCCGGGGGCAGTGGAGGCACTTTGTCTTCACTCGGCCACCGTCCGCGGGGACGGGGCCGGAGAGGGGGCGGGGCCGGGAGTATTTTGTCTGCCGGCAGCCGCCGTCCCGGTTAGTAGTGCGCGAGTTCCGGGCCGGTGGAGCCCGCTGGCGTTGCCGGCACCATGGAGTCGCCTCTGAGCCCCGGCCTCTCTCACCGAGCGGATGAGGACTGGGGTGAGTGGCCGGGGAGCGGGGGCGGGGGGAGATCCTTCCTCCTTCCGCCCGCTTGTGGGGACAGGTGTGGGCTAGCTCGCCGCTTCCGTCCGCGTCTAGCGTCGCCGGTCGGGGTCGGCCCTGGCAGCCGCGAGCGTACAGCGCTGCCCGGTTGGAATTCTCGGTTTGCGCCGTGGCCTCCGGGAGGGAAGCAGGTCCGGCGGTTGTGTGGGAGCGAGGAGGGGCGGGGCGATGGCTGTGACCACCGCAAAGGCCGCGTGGACGGCGGGCGGTGATCGCCGTGGAGCGTGTCTGTAGGTGCGACGGAGAACCGGAGTGTTTACAGAGGTCTCCGTGTCGCAGCTGCTTCTCTTGCTTTAGGCTGATATCCATGAGAGAGAGAGAGAGAGAGGCAGAGACCCAGGCAGAGGGAGAAGCAGGCTCCGTGCGGGGAGCCCGACGTGGGACTCCATCCCGTGACCCCGGGGTCGCGCCCTGGGCTGCAGGCGGCGCTTGGGCTGCCCTGATGTCCATTTTGGCTTAGAACCAAGGCCCCTGACCTTGGGCCCCTGACTGCCTGCAATCTCACCACTTAAAAACGGACGTAATTCTGATCGCCCTCCTGAAACAGCTTTTTTTTTTTCTTCTTTTTTCTTTCCCTCCTTCCGTATATTCTGTGGTCAGGAAGAGTCGGATGGAAGGCGGTGGGAACGAGAGTGGGGCAACGTCGTCATCCAGGTTATCTAAAGGAACCTTTCTGCTTCGTGCCTTTGTTGTGCGACGTAATCCCAGTGCTGGGATTAGTGGGCCTCAGGGAGAAGTTGGGACGGCGCAGGTCAAGGGGCCCTGTAGTGACCCGACGCCGGTTCACCTGCTTTGGAACTTGGGGGAAGTGGGGAGAAACCCAGACTCCCGTTCGTATTTTACCCCCTTGAGCCGTTATTCTGAGTATCAAGAGTGCAAATCTCAATTCCGTTTTATTGAACTGAAGCCCTCATTTTGATTTTCCACGGACAGAACTTCTCTTCAATTGTATGCAGCGCGAGATTTGTGTTGTCCTTGGCAGATTTCTTAAAGCAGTTGCTGGAAAAAAACTGTAGGGCTGTCAATTTCAAGCGTTATCTTTCTGAGCCAAATACAGCTGTAATAGTAAGAGTTACCGTTTATCTGGCGCTTTATTCGTGTCAGGTATCCTGCGGTGCTTTTACATGCATTATCTTCTTTATTTTTAAAAAAATTTTACATTTATTTATTTATTTATTCATGATAGAGAGAGAGAGAGAGGGAGGCAGAGACACAGGCAGAGGGAGAAGCAGGCTCCATGCAGGGAGGGGCAATCCTGGGACTCCAGGATCAGGCCCTGGGCCAAAGGCAGGTGCCAAACCTCTAAGCCACCCAGGGATTCCCCCTGCATTATCTTCTTTAATCCTCCCAGGAGGGCCAGTAGTTATTTACGAATTTACAGATGAGAAAACTGAGGCTGAGAAAGACTGAATGTGCAATCTTCCAGCTAGTGAGTGGCCCAAGCAGGATCAGAATCAGGTTTGTCCACTCCAGAGCCTGTGCCCTTAGTCACTATTCTATAATGCTTTCCTTAATTATTTCTGCAGATTTGATTCTTCCCAAGATCCACCCTCCCATCCCGTTTTTTAATAAATCTATTTCAGAGTATCAGGTAGTTACGATTTTTTTTTTTGGTAGTTACGATTTTTGATCAGCTAGTCAACTATTACTTTTTCATGGTATTTTCTTTCTTTCTTTTTTTTTTTTTTAAAGATTTTATTTATTTATTCATGAGAGACACACACAGAGAGAAGCAGAGACGCAGACAGTGGGAGAAGCAGGCTCCATGCAGGGATTCTGATGTGGGATTCATTCCTGGGTCTCCAGGATCATGCCCTGGGCTGAAGGCGGTGCTAAACCGCGAACCACTCGGGCTGCCCTTTTCATGGTATTTCTTTCTTTTTTTTTTTTTTTTTGTATTTTTTTTTTTTATTGGAGTTCAGTTTGCCAACATATAGCATAACACCCAGCGCTCAACCCATCAAGTGCCCCCCTCAGTGCCTGTCACCCAGTCACCCCCACCACCCGCTCACCTCCCTTTCCACCACCCCTTGTTCATTTCCCAGTTAGGAGTCTCTCATGTTATGTCTCCCTCACTGATATCTCCCACTCATTTTCTCTCCTTTCCCCTTTATTCCCTTTCATTATTTTTTATATTCCCCAAATGAATGAGATCATATAGCGTTTGTCCTTCTCCAGTTGACTTACTTTACTCAGCATACCCTCCAGTTCCATCCATGTGGAAGCAAATGGTGGGTATTTGTTGTTTCTAATGGCTGAGTAATATTCCATTGTATACATAGACCACAGCTTCTTTATCCGTTCATCTTTCGATGGACACCCAGGCTCCTTCTTCCACAGTTTGACTATTGTGGACATTGCTTCTATAAATATTAGGGTGCAGGTGTTCCAGCGTTTCACTGCATCTGTATCTTTGGGGTAAAAAAATGAATGAAAAATCTAAATGTGAGACAAGAATCCATCAAAATCCTAGAGGAGAACACAAACACCCTTTTTGTACTTGACCACAGCAGCTTCTTGCAAGATACATCTGTGAAGACAAGGGAAACAAAAGCAAAAATGAATTATTGGGACTTAAGATAAAAAGCTTCTGCACAGCAAACGAAACAGTCAACAAAACTAAAGGACAACCTACAGAATGGGAGAAGATATTTGCAAATGACATATCAGATAAAGGCCTTCTCATGGTATTTTTTTTTAAATTTTTATTTATTTATGATAGTCACAGAGAGAGAGAGAGAGAGAGACATAGGCAGAGGGAGAAGCAGGCTCCATGCACCGGGAGCCCGATGTGGGATTCTATCCCAGGTCTCCAGGATCGCGCCCTGGGCCAAAGGCAGGCGCCAAACCGCTGCGCCACCCAGGGATCCCTCCATGGTATTTCTTAAACTACAACTGTGGGGCACTTCCTAAAGGCATAATTTTGTCTTCTGATACTCAGGCTGCATTTTGCTGATTAATCTGATAAGTTGATGCCTAATGTTCTTTAAGAGAGCATTCAATTTTTGTAGTCCGTTCACTGACTTAACTCAGGTATCCTGCCCTGCCCCTTCCTGAATGTACCGATTTCCCATTGTTTTCCAGGCTTTTCTTTTCAAACTGCTAACACCCTTGGTTGCACACTTTAATTCTGATTTGTTAGGTATTCAGTAAGTAGGATAGATTTTGCGGGCACTAAGGTGAAACACTACTGTCTGCTACTGTTTTTTTGTAGAATATATTCTTTTTCTGGGAGTTGCCATTTTGAATATTCCAAGATTTCACTTATTTGATTTTTTTTTTTAATACTAGAAGGTAGCGGGCAGCCCGGGTGGCTCAGCAGTTTAGCGCCGCCTTCAGCCCAGGGCGTGATCCTGGAGACCCCAGATTGAGTCCCACGTTGGGCTCCCTGCATGGAGCCTGCTTCTCCCTCTGCCTGTGTCTCTGCCTCTCTCTGTCTCTCATGAATAAATAAATTAAAAAATAAATAAAAATAAGTAGAAGGTAGCCAGTTAAATTTAAAAATTCAGATTATGTAATTAGTACTTGTGACTCTAACAACTTGAATAATTAAATGAAAGTGATTAACTCAGAACAGCCTGTGGTAGGATGTGCTTTTTTCCTTTCACTGGGTAATGAAATTTAGAGCAGTGGTCAACAAACATTTTCTGTAAAGGTCCAGATAGTAAGTATTTTAGGCTTTGTGGTCCTGTGGTCTCTGTTGAAACTACTCAGCTCTGCCGTTAAAGTGTAAAAGCAGCCATAGGCAATGTAAACTGAATGTGTAAATGAGTATGGCTGTGTTCCCATACTACTTTATTTATGGACACTGAAATCTGAATTTCACATAATTACTTTATTTTGTTTAAGATTTTTACTTATTTTTAAGTTATCTCTCACCCAACATGGGCTTGAACTCACAACCCTGAGATCAAGAGTTGCATGCTCTATTGACTGAGCCAGCCAGGTGCCCCCTGAATTTCAAATAATTATTTTTAGTACTTAATAGGCTTTCTTTTTAGTAGTTTTAGATTTACAGAATAATTGAGTGGATAGTACATAGAATTCTATATACACCCCCCTCCACCGCCAATTTCCATATTGGTAACATCTGTGTTAATGTAGTAAATTTATTACAATTAATGAGCCAATATTGATCCAATATCCTTAACTAAAGTCCATAGTATACAATAAGATTCCCTAGGTGTTGTACATTTTGTGGGTTTTGACGAATACCTAATGTCATGTATGTACATATCCCATAGAATAGTTTCTTGTATCTAAGAAATCCTCTGTGCTCCACTATTCATCCCTCCTTCCCTCCTGAGCAACCACTGATCTTTTCACTATCTACCTGTTTTTGCCTTTTCCAGAATGTCATATAGTTAGACTTGTTAGTAATTAGCTTTTTCTTTTTTCTTTCTTTTTTTAAAAAATATTTTTATTTATTTGTTCATGAGAGACACACAGAGGCAGAGACAGGCAGAAGGAGAAGCAGGCTCCCTCCAGGGAGCCCAATGTGGGACCAGATCCCAGGACCCTGGGGTCATGACCTGATTCAAAGGCAGACACTCAACCCCTGAGCCACCCAGGCATCCCTGGTAGCTTTTTCCACTTAGCAACATGCACTTAAGATCTGTCTATGATTTTTCATGGCTTGGTAGCTCTTTTTTTGAAGCACTGAATAGTAATCCATTGTATGGATCTACTACAGTGCATTGGTCTCTCAGCCTGCTGTAACAAAATACCATAGACTGAGTGGTTTAAATCACAGAAATTTTTTTCCCCGACAGTCTGAAATCAGGCGCCAGCATGGTAAGGTTCTGGTGAGGGCTGTCTTCCTAGCTTGTGGATAGCTGACTTTTCACTGTGTCCTCACAAGGCAGAGGCATGAGAGGTGAAAGGGGGAGGAGGAGAGAAGTGAAGGGAAAGGGAAGAGAATGAGAGGGGAAGGGGTTGGGGAAGGATCTCTCTCTCTCTCTCTCTCTCTCTCTCTCTCCCCCCCCGCCCCTCCCCCCCTTTCTATAAGGCCACAGTCCTATCAGATTAGGTACACTGGAGGGGGTTATGGCTTCAATAAATAAATTTGGGGGGCACAATTCAGTCCCTAGCACAGTTTGTTTATCCATTTATCTATTGAAGGATATCTTGGTTGCTTTAAAATATTGGCAATTATATATAAAGCTGCTGTGTTCATGTGCAGCTTTCTTGTGTGGACATGTTTTCAAATCAGTTGGGTAAATACCAAGAAGCACAATTGTTGCATCATATGGTAAGAGCATATTTAGTTTTTCAAGAAAGTTCCAAACTGTCTTTCAAAATGGCTGTGCTGTTTTGCTTTCCTGTTAGCAGTGTATGTTCTTGTTTTTTTTTTTTTTTTTTTTTTTTTTGTTCTTGTTACTCCATATCCTCACTAACGTCTGATGTTGCCAGTGTTTTGGATTTTAGCCATTCTAATTAGTGTGCGTGGTATATTGTTGTTTTAAGGTTTGCTTATTTATTAGAGAGAGAGTACATGTGTATGATGGGGACGGAGGGAGAGGATCTGCAGCAGACTCCCACTGACTGGAGCTGGACTTGGGGCTTGATCTCATGACGCTGAGGTTGTGACCTGAACCGACATCAAGAGTGACATCAAGAGTCTGACGCCCTGACTGAGCCCCCCAGGGACCCCCCATTGTTGTTTTAATTTGCAGTTCCATGATAATCTGTGTTGGAAAGCATCTGTTCATTTGCTTAATTGTCACCCGCATGTCTTTCCTCTCCTTGTCTTCTTTTCCTCTGTCCCTCGCTGTCTCGAGAAACCTCTTGCTACATGTAAGGTAGTATATACAAAGTCAGAAGTTTCTGTCTGCTTCTGTGGTTTCTTTTATATCATCAGTGTCTTCTGTGAAAGTTGGCCTTCCAGTGCTGACCATGCAGCCCGGCCCCCCTGGTGGCCACTGCCTTGCCTGAAGGCCTGGTGAATGGTGGCCATTTGCATTCTTGGAACCTTTTTTGCCATCTGGGCCTCTAAAGGTGGGACAGTCACCTTGCTTTTCACTGCTATTTTCAGCTCTTACCAGCTCACTCCCTTCTGCATTCCACTGGGCTCTGTGGCCCTGCTGGGACGCTGCTATCATTTCACTGTTCCCCATTTCCTCTGGGTGATCACTCCCCCCTTAGCCAGGTCAGTTCCACGCATGCTCATGATCACCGTTCTCTTGCTTACACCCTTGGTACCTTTGCAGTTCTCTCATGGATGAACCACAAGCTTGGTTAAATCTAAATGATGATGATAGTAATCTGAAACAGGCCTTGAAGTGTGGTCTGACTGGTCATATTTACCTGGTCCTCTCATTCTCCCACTCTGATGGTTGTGTTGTTGTTGTTTCTCCCACTACCTAATCTACCCACTTGCCAGCATATTTGCTTTCTCTTCTCTTGTTGGGAACCATATGCCATAGATCCCTCCTCTTTAGTCAAGAGTGCTGCTCAAGACTTCTTCCTTCTGTTAGGGAGCATATCATCATTTCCCTCTGTACCAGGTCATCTCTCCTAGTAATAAACACATAGTTGTTGCTCCTATTCCGAGTAAAGAAAAAACCCTCAAAATCCTCTTTAGATATTACTTCTCTAGCTGCTACTGCATTTCTTTTTATTTTACAGCAGAATTCTTTTTTTAAAAATTTTTTAAATTTTTATTTATTTATGATAGTCACACACAGAGAGAGAGAGAGAGAGAGAGAGAGGCAGAGACATAGGCAGAGGGAGAAGCAGGCTTCATGCACCGGGACCCCGATGTGGGATTCGATCCCGGGTCTCCAGGATCACGCCCTGGGCCAAAGGCAGGCGCTAAACTGCTGCGCCACCCAGGGATCCCTACAGCAGAATTCTTAAGAAAAGAAAAATAAAAACAAACCTTGTTCACTGACTCCAGTTTCACTTTTCTCATTGTCTCTTGAACTCCCCACAGCCAGGCTCCACTACTCCACCGAAGCTGCTCTTACTAAGGTCACCACTGATTTCCATTTTGTTAAACCTGGTGGCCATTTCTTATCTTTCTAAACTGACAAAAAAGAAATGAATACGTAAATGGTCAAGGTCAGGTGGGAAAACTTGCTGCTCTGAGGAGGCTAAAAATAATAGCTACCATAGTTTACTAATATGGAGGAACATCTAGGTATTGAAGAGGATGTTGGAATAGGCAATAGATTTTAGAGATACTTTAGAGGTGACCAGCACCACCACTTTCTTTTGGATGCTTCAGGGGTATTTGATGGATATACATTTATCAACCTACTTTCAATTGTTTTTAAGCCACAGAGAAGTTTTTCTCAAAAACCGCAGGAAATGAAAAGATCAGTACAGTGATACCCTGTATTTTTCCCTCATCTAGATTTACCAACTGTTAACACTCTGCCACATTCACTCTTCCCCATACTTTCCTTCTCTTCCACCATCTGAAAGTAGCTGCAGAGAATATGAAACTCGTAAACATTTCCTCAAATATGTTCTGAGAACAAGGAAATAGGTATTTTTATTTTATTTATTTATTTTTTAAAAGATTTTATTTATTTATTCATGAGAAACACAGAGAAAGAGAGAGGCAGAGACCCAGGCAGAGGGAGAAGCAGGCTCCATGCAGGGAGCCTGACATGGGACTTGATCCCGGGTCTCCAGAATCAGGCCCTGGACTGAAGGCAGGCGCTAAACCGCCAAGCCACCTGGGCTGCCCCAGAAAATAGGTATTTTTAAGCAGCGCGAATTCATACTAATACCTATAGTATAAAGCCAGTGCCGCAGGTTTTTTTTTTTTTCCTCACCTTCTTACATTGTATACTTAATTTTAACATTTTTGTTGTTGTTGTTGTGCCGCCCCCCCCACCCCCCCGAGATAACAGGTTTATTGGGAGAACTTATGTACAGGGAGTCCAGGAGTGCCTGACTGGACAAAGCATTCACTGCTGGGTTGCATTTCTTTTCTCTGTGGAAATCCTGATTGCCAATAATATCATGTGCTTTTACAGTCTCACTCTAGCTGCTCTGTTGAAAATAGATTGAGGGACAGGCAAGGGCAGAAGCAGGGAGACCATTTGGAGGCTACTGTAGCAATCCAGGTGAATTGCAGTGGTGGTGGTGGAGGTGATGGGAGTGGTTAGATTATGGATACATACAAATACATCCACTTACACATATGTATATAAACACATGTATTTTTTTGAGGTTTATTTTTTTAGAGTGAGCGTGGGTGGGGAGGGACAGACTGAGACGGAGAGATTCTCTCTCCAGCAGACTCCCTGGTGAGTGAAAAGTGGATAAACCTGTGTTCAGTAATTAATGTTTCAGTATTTTATTTTATTTGGAAATGATCTAGGTAGTCAACAGATATCCATCATTTAACTTACCTTACTATAACTTTAAAATTTCAAGTTACCAAAAAGATTTTGGAAACACCTTTTTCTTTTCTTTCTTTCTTTTTTTTTTTTTTTTAAAGATTTTCCTTATTTATTAGAGAGCAAGAGCAGGTGCACAGTGCATGTGGAGGGAGGGAGAGGGACAAGCAGACTCTGGGCTGAGTGTGGAGCCTGATGTGGGGCTTGATTCAGAGCTTGATCTCACAACCCTGAGATCATGACCTGAGCCAAAATCAAGAGTCAGACATTTAACAAACTGAGCCACCCAGGTACTCCCATATACATTTTTAATTTAGATTTTAAAATTTTTAAATAGTTCCAAAACTAAAGAAAATTAAGAACAGTTGAATGCCCTTGACACGGATTCCCTGTTAAATTTTACTACATTTACCTCATTTCTCTTTCAGTAGAGAGAGATCTGTTGACCCATTATCTTTAAATACTACAGTATGTATCCCCTCCCTGCAAAGCAAGGATACTCCTGTATTACTACCATGTACTCCTTCCAGTCAGGATACAAACATTGATATATCAACTATCCATCTCAGATTTTGCCACTTGTCTTAATGGCTATTTTTCCTCTCTCAACTAAAATCCTACCTGCAAACGCACATTACTTTTACTTGTTTGGTTTCCTTAAAGTCCTTCAGTCTGGAATGGTTTTATTAGTCTTTTTCTGTCTCTTGTGTCCTTGACGGTCTTAAAGAACACAGGTTTTCTATTCTCTAAGATGACCCTAAACCTGGGTCTGTCTAGTTTCCTCATGATCAGAATCAGGCCATGCATCCATAGCGGGAATGCCTGAGGAATCATACTGTGCTCTTCTCAGTGAATCACATTTGAAGGCATAGTATGTTGACCTGCTAGTTGGTATCTGCTAGATTTCACTACTGTGAAGTTACTATTTCCCCTTTTGTATTTGCTTACTGTTTGTGGGGGAGATAATCTGACATGATGCCAATATCCTGTTCCTTGTGAAACCTACACGCGCCGCCAGCCCTAGCCTCTATTGACAGTTCCTGCCTATGTCAACTACCACTCTAATGTCAAATGGTGATTACCTCTGTCATTTTAAAATTATTAATTGACATTGTACTGTAAGAACTTTGTGTGTGTGTGTGTATGTATTTATTTCATTATGGACTCCTATTTGATTCAGTGGGTTAAAATTTGGTACTCCCATTTTATTTCAAATGCTCAGATTTCCCCCAGTTTGACCAGTGGGAATCCATTCATATTAGTTCTTTTATTCTTTTGACATATTCCAGTCATTCTCTGAGAATTTCTTATTTTCTGGCATAGCAAGATTTTCCATTCTTGTGCTTTCCATGCTTCAGCTCCGAAATCAGCCATTTCTCCAAGGAGCTCTTTAGTGGACTTTCATTTAGTGAAAGATGGCAGTTAGTATCTAAGATCTGAGCACACAGTATTTCTATTGCTACTGGGATACCACTGTTCTAGGACCTTTCAGCCCACGGAACGAAGACCTGTATGTGTGTACATATATACACGTGTATACAAACACCTTTAACTGTTCTGTATACATATATTTTTTTTGAAATGGGCTCATACTAATACTTCCAATGCCAGTCCAATATCTTAGGGTTCTTTTTGGCTCTTTCTGTTCCATGTTTGTGCATCCTTACTTAGTAAGAAACCTGGCTCCAAGTATCTTAGATATATTTGATTATTTGCTCAATTGATTAAGGCATTTGTTCAGTGTCATCATTCTCTTAAACACTCAGGCTGTCTCTTCCATCTGCCACTTTGTTCTTCCTCCTGCCTTATTTCCTTGGCAGCCTGGGCATGCTGCCACCAAAACTGGACAGCCCCCCTCTCACACCATCCCATTTCCTTGGATACCAGGCACATTGCCACAGATGATGACACAGAGAGCCCCATCATCCTCATTGCCTTGCTTCCTCAGAGGCTGACATCTCAGTGATGGAAAATGTCTGGGAGAAAAGGAAAGATGAGATGGGAAGGAAGAATGGGAAGGAAAGGTAAAAGCCAGATTATGGGTATATAGTTTGAAGACAGAACTGGTTGGATTTGCTGGTTGTTTGAATATGGAGAATTAAGAAGAGAAGTAACAGTGACTCCACCCAGGGTTTTGGTTTGAGCTCCTGGGAGAATTGAATTGTGATTGACTGAGGTGAGGACAAAGCAGTAGGGGGTTTGGTGGGGGTGACTGCGGGCTCAGTTTGGGATGTGCTAAGTTGGAGACCTCCAAGACGAGGTGTCCAAGAGATAGACTCAGTATGTACATGCATCTTGAGGTACGGGCTGGAGATGTGTATTTGGGAATCCTTGGCATTTAGATGCTATTTAAAGCCATGAGCTCAGCTGAGATCACAAAGGAAATAGAATAGATAGAAAAGTTTATGCTGGACCCAGGGACAATTTCGTGCCAGGAGATAGGAGGAACCAGCAAGGTAGGGTCAGCCAGTGAGGTGGAGGTAAACCAGGCGGGTGCTGTAATTTGGAAGCCAAGTGAAGCATGTGTTTCAGTTAACAGGATCAGCAATGTCCAGTGCTGCTGATAAGGAAGATGAGGACCTTGAATCTACCATTGGATTTAGGTCGTAGAGGTCGTAAAGGTCGTTGGTGACACTGATAACCTGTTGTGTGTGTGGGAGAGGTGCTTGGTGAAAACAGGCTCCGGAAAGAATGGGAGAAGAGAAACGAGGCAGCAGTTGAGAGAACTCTCAAGGGTTGCAGCCTGTCTGTGAGGCACAGAGCCACCGCTGACCACTTAAGTGTTTTCGGCTCTGCCACCGAGTTTTAGGTTGTCCTTTGGCGAGAGCTGTGTGAATAACCTTTCGTTACTACTACACACAATTTTTTGCTAGGTATTATTTTGCTGTAGGTTAGTGAAATGATTCTGTCACTGGCCGAGTTAATGATAGACTGGTGGTGTAGCTCCTGTATATGTTACGTGAGGAAATCTCCAGAGCAGTTTGAGTGGCATGATACAAGGGAGTACAAAAGCAAACATAGATTTGGAAAACTCTTTGAAGTTCTTGAGATTCTGAAAATGTTAGAGAAAATGGACACTTCACAGATTGTATGGTAATCAGCCACCTTTGACTTTGTCAGCGTCTTGACCTTTCTCTATAGGAAGTTGAATCAACCCAGATTATTAAAGAATATTTTCTGTGTCTATAAATTTCTTGGTTTATAATGGAATCTTATCAGGAAATTAGAAATAGTTAGATATGTTGAAGTAAATTTAATGACTTAGATAAGCGAGTCTTTTATTGTTTAGATGGAAAATTGGTTGTACCCTTAACTAAGGCTTGGATGGTGAAATGTGGTCCATGGGCTGCCATATTCCTCTTCTGTCATCACTGCTGATCAACCATGGTTCATTCATTTATTTTTTCTTTTCTTTTCTTTTCTTTTCTTTTCTTTTCTTTTCTTTCTTTCTTTCTTTCTTTCTTTCTAAAAAAATTAATTTCAGAGGTAGAATTTAGTGATTCATCAGTTACATATATTACCCAGTGCTCATTAATTATATCACATACTTTCCTTAATGCTCATCACCTAATTCTCCCTCCAGCAATCCTTAGTTTGCTTCCTATAGTTCAGAGATTCATGGTTTGCCTCCCTCTCAATTTTCATCTTATTTTAACTTTTCCTTCCCTTACCCTAAATTCATTTGTTTTGTTTCTTAAATTCCACATAGAAGTGAAATCATGTGGTATTTGTTTTTCTCTGACTGACTTATTTCGCTCAGCATAATACCCTCTAGTTCCATCCACATTGTTGGAAATGGCAAGATTTCATTCTTTTTGATGACCGAATGATGTTCCATTGTGTATATGTATATCACACCACATCTTCTTTATTTTTTTTTTAAGATTTTATTTATTTATTCATGAGAGACAGAGAGAGAGAGAGAGAGAGAGAGAGAGCGAGAGAGAGGCAGAGACACAGGCAGAGGGAGAAACAGGCCCCATGCAGGAAGCCTGACACGGGACTTGATCCTGGGTCTCCAGGATCACACCCTCGACTGAAGGAGGCTCTAAACTGCTGAGCCACCCTGGCTACCCACATCTTTATATATTCATCTGTCGATAGACATCTGGCTCTTTCCATAGTTTGACATAGACATTGCTGCTATAAACATTGGGGTGCATTTGAATCACTATGTTTGTATCCTTTGGATAAATACATAGTGCAATTGTTGGGTCATAGGGTAGCTCTATTTTTAACTTTTTGAGGAACCTCCATAGTGTTTTCAGAGTGGCTGCACCAGTTTGCATTCCTACCAACTGTGTAAGAGGGTTCCCCTTTCTAACCATGGTACGTTTTCATGTTGAGCCCAGATGTAGCCTCAGAATTACTGTTAGCAATGTTCCAGAAAGTCACTACCATTTAGTCCAGTGTGACCTAACATAAAACTTGTTTGTTAATCCCTGGTAAAAGGATTTAGGTCACAAGTTAAAAATTGTGTGGAAAACAATACGTGAATTAGAAACAGCTTTGAATTGGTTATCATTTACACTGCTAGAGTTTATCGATAATAGTAATGGCTAATGAGAACCCATACTAGAGCTGGCATAGAGATGCATTGCTTATTCTTTTATTGGAACATTGAATTGACAACTAATCTCTATTCCTTTTTTTTTTTTTTTTTAATCTCTACCCTTTTGTGCAAAGATTCTACTCTGTTTGCTGAACTTGGCTATTTCACAGATACAGATGACCTGCAATTGGATGCAGCAAAGGAAACTTATGTAAGTATGTACTAGGGGAGAGTTATTGAGTAATAGGATATTTATTGCAAGATGATTTCAGGGTAACAGGGTTTAGGCTAATGATTTGTAAGTTTAAATAATTTTTAGTGTTAATTATGAAAGCAGCTATTTTTTGCTCAGTAAATTTTGGATTGTAGAAATTGCATCTATCTTGGTAGAAGACTTGTATTCTAAGTGTACCTTTGACTCAAGGGTTGAGTGACTTTGGAAAGGCCACTTAATTGCTTACCTTTTGGCTTTTATAGATATTTTGCTGCATAAGGGCAACATAAGAGTGTATGTGAATCATGGATCCAGTCAAGTAGAACTTAATTCCTTTTTAAAAGCTTATGTATCCTTAATGTAGAAAGCTCTGAAATTTAGACATGTCCTTACTTTTTACTTTTCAGTGGTTACAAGTCTGTATAAAAGCCATTATTATAGCACTTGGAATCCTCAAAAATACCTTTTTTTCCTTTTTTGTGTTAGTACATAGTACATTGGCCTACAGAACTTTTATTTTGTCTTACTCTTTAATGGATGAGGTGCTGTTTCACTTGGAAAGTAATTCAGATGAATAGAGTGATTTTTATATGTACATCAATCAGGTTGGATATTTGTTACTTATTTTTAAGCTCCTTTTTTAAAAGATTATTTACTTATGTTAAGATTTTATTTATTTATTCATGAGAGACATAGAGACAGATGCAGAGACATAGGCAGAGGGAGAAGCAGACTCCTCGCAGGGAGCCTGATGTAGGCTTCAATCCCAGGACCCTGGATCATGACCTGAGCTGAAGGCAGACGCTTAACATACTGAATCACCCAGGCACCTATATGATATATTTTTTTGATAAGTACATGAAATTATAATAGTTTTTGTTTACTTTATGAGATTTTGAGAATGTACACTATTGATTAAATTGACTTTAAATATTAGGCAATTGCCTAAACTATTCATTTACAACCTCTACAGCTAAAGCCACCAAGAAACACCATGGTAAGTTTGAAAGGTTCAGGGAAATATGATCCTCATTTTGTAACTAACATTCTTACCTTATACAAGGTGTTCAGTCTTTCTGTTTCTTAGTTTTTCTAGTATAAAGTTAAGGGATTGGATTAGATGGTTTCTGACGGATCTGTTAGCTTTTTTTTTTTTTTTTTTTTAAAGATTTAATTATTTATTAATGAGAGACACACACAGAGAGAGGCAGAGACACAGACAGAGGGAGAAGCAGGCTCCATGCAGGGAGCCTGACGTGGGACTCGATCTTGGGTCCCCAGGATCACGCCCTGGGCTGCAGGCGGTGCTAAACCGCTGAACCACCCGGGCTGCCCTCCTGTTAGCTTTAAAATTATGTTATTTTCTTCTACGCATGAGTTTGCCATGAGAAGTCATGGAAGAGCCAGAATATAGAAGCACAAATATGTTTCACCTTATATAAAATAGGCCTTAATGTTAAGTTTCCAAACAGATAAATATCTTTTTTTTAAGATTTTATTTATTTATTCATGAGAGACACAGAGAGAGAGGCAGAGACATAAGCAGAGGGAGAAGCAGGCTCCATGCGGGGAGCCTGATGTAGGACTAGATCCCAGGACCCCGGGATCACGACCTGAGCCGAAGGCAGATGCTCAAACGCTGAACCACCCAGGCATCCCTTAGAAAAAATTTTTAGGTTGGGTAATAGCAATTATATTATTTATGACAAATTGTGTTTGATAGTTTGATTTCTAGGTCTGTATTTTTTATTCTTCTAATAATTTTTTGCTGATTTAAAACCTACAGGAAAACAATTTTGATAATCTTGATTTTGACTTGGATTTGATGCCTTGGGAAACAGGCATTTGGGACATCAACAACCAGTTCTGTACAGGTAATGATGTATTTCATTGGTAAAAATTTTAACCAAAAGAAAAAAAAATTTAACCAGATCCATTTTATTTCGTAGTTTGGTAATAGTCAACATTAGGTGGGGTTATTGGGCTATTTTGATGGGTTAAAGAATTCTAGAGACTAGATACTCTGCTTCTGAGGTGGCAGTGCACACGTAAGTGTCTTGCCCAAGTGGATATAAAGAATTTCATAAGTATATTTCAGACATATAATAAAGAATTCATATCAGAAATCCTGATTTTGAATTCTGTATAATATCTTTATAAGAGGTTAACCTGTCTGAGAACCAAACAGTACTTAGGGAATCAGAGAAAGGCTTGGGGTTATCAGAACTTAGGAAGTTGGTATGGGGGGGTCCCTTGCATTTGATATACATACTTCTGCGGAGTATGTATATACACCACCTGGCTGATGCTAGTGTCTTTAAGGGGCCCTGATGAAGTAGGATGAAATTTAGATGTACTAAGAGAAGCTGGGACCTGGAGCAAACTGTCACTTGTGGGATGAAGCTGATGGGAGGAGGAAGAAACCCCTTTCTCTCCTTTCTTTGCTTTAGCATCTTTCCAGTATCCCCCATTGATAGGCCTTAAAAGGGAGCCAGCTGGGACATGTCTTAATACTGTGCATCACAGATTATATATAGGAAGTAGACTTAAGAGCTGAGTGATAGTGGGTAAGTCAGCAGCACATCCTCCCACCCAAAATGCAGTCCTCCTGGCCCCTGCATGTCCGAGTCCCCCATTTTATGTATTTATGTGTCTTGCTCAATGTCTGTCTTCTCTCATAGACTATGGGCTCCCCAAGGCCAAGGTTCTGGTTATTGTTGTTATGTAACTACTCTAAAACTTAGTGTCTTAAACAATATTGTATTATGCTCCCAGAATCTGTGAGTCAGGAATTTGGACAGGGTACACCAAGAATGGCTTGTCCCTGCTCTGTGATGTCCAGACCTCCCCTGGGAAGATTGAAGGCTGGAGTAGCTTGAAAGGTGGGGGCTAGAATAACCTTAAGACTCACCTCACCTGGGGATCTCTGGGTGGCGCAGCGGTTTGGCGCCTGCCTTTGGCCCAGGGCGCGATCCTGGAGACCCGGGATCGAATCCCACGTCGGGCTCCCGGTGCATGGAGCCTGTTTCTCCCTCTGCCTGTGTCTCTGGCTCTGTCTCTGCCTGTGTCTCTGGCTCTGTCTCTGCCTGTGTCTCTGGCTCTGTCTCTCCTTCTATCTCTCAAGAGTAAATAAATAAAATCTTTAAAAAAAAAAAAAAAAAGACTCACCTCACCTCATGCTCCTCAAAAAGAAAAAAAAAAAAAGATTTCTTCACACATCTCTTGCCTGGCCTGAATGGCTTGATGGCTAGGACTGTGGGCTAGAGCACCTGCACATGGCCTTACAGTGTGGCTTGGCTTCCTTTCAGTTTGGTGGTCTCAGGGTAGTCAGACTTCAGAGGTTCAGGTGTGGGTGTTCCAGCACACACAGTAGCAGCTGCATTGCTTCATGTAACCCAGCCTTGGAATTCATGTAGCATTACTTCATACTCTGTTGTTTGAAGGAGTCAGAAGCCCACCTTGATTCAAACAGACGGGAAGTAGATGCTACTTCTTGATGGAGGGCAAGATCACATTATAGATTGTGAGGGATGGTAGATATTTTGCAGCTAAGTTTGGACAACGTTGCGTGGGCTGCCATTGCTCAATAAGTTTTTACAAATACATTTTATCAAAACATACGGACATTTTTGTGAGTTTTAATTGCATCGTCAAAAATGTTCTCCAAAATAATTGTTTCTGAATTCTTACGTTTTTGAAAGTTTTTTTGGGAGGAATCCATAATTTTTTTGCATATGGTGTAATACTCAAAAGGTACAAAAAGTCAATAGGGTAGAAAACTGTCTCCTTTTGCTGTTGTTCCTTAGCTAACGTGGTCTCCCCAGACACAACCATAGTTACCAATTTGCTGTGTTTCTCCTTCCAGAGAATTAGTGCAGATGGGAGTAGATGTGTACATGTACACATATATAATTTATTACATAAATGGTAGCATACTGGATACACTGTTTTTTGCATCTTGAATTTTCATTTGATGATAATGCTTTGGTGACCTTAGCTTCTGATATGATTGAATTTTAAGAGTAGATTTTACCTTCCTTACTTGGTTCTGAGTTTATATTGTTCAGTGGGAAAATTCTTACTCCATGTTTTTCAGTTAAAGATGTGAAAGCAGAAGCTCAGCCACTGTCTCCAGCCTCCTCAAGTGGTTCAGTGTCCTCTCCTCAGTCGGTGGACTCTTGCTCCTCAACTCAGCACGTTCCTGTAAGTAGCCAGTCCTCCTGACGGTTTTGGTTCTAATGCTGTCTGGGACATACGCATCTGGAGGGGGCAGTCGTCATTTATGAAGCGTGGCTGTGAGCCTTATGATCTCGTTTAATCCCGGGAACCCGAGTTTCGAGGAGGGGCCTCGGGAGAGCCAGCAAGCTCTTCCTCTCTGCCTTTGCCCTTTTCCCCCGTGTTCCTGCCTTCATGGTTTCATTGTTTCTTTGGTTTCTTCACACTTTACCAGTATCCAATATTTTTTTGTTCATTAGCTTACTGCCTTTTATCCCTGCTACCCTCTCTCCTGCCTGTCAGAATATATGTTCTTTGAGGACCGCGAAGACTCTAAAATGGTCTGATTCGTAACTCCTTGGTCATAGAACCTAGAATGGATTCCTTAATGCAGGAATGCCTGGTACTACCTTTGTTTCTTTTTCTTTTCTTTTCTTTTCTTTTCTTTTCTTTTCTTTTCTTTTCTTTTCTTTTCTTTTTCTTTTTCTTTTTCTTTTTCTTTTTCTTTTTCTTTTTCTTTTTCTTTTTCTTTCTTTTCTTTTTTTTTTAAAGATTTTGTTTATTTATTCATGAGAGACAGAGAGGCAGAGACACAGGCAGAGGGAGAAGCAGGCTCCGTGCAGGAAGCCCGACACAGGACTTGATCCTGGGTCTCCAGGATCACGCCTTGGGCTGTAGGCGGCGCTAACCCGCTGAGCCACCCAGGCTGCCCTCTTTTCTTTTTTTAAGGAGATTTTATGTATTCATTTGAGAGAGAGAGAGAGAACACACTCATGAGCAGGAAGAGAGGCAGAGGGGAGAGTGTGAAGCAGACTCCTCACTGAGCCGGGAGCTGACTCAGGGCTCTATCCCAGGACCTGGAGATCATAACCTGGGCTGAAGGTAAACACTTAACCATCTGAGCCACCCAGGTGGCCCCTAGTACCACCTTTGAATGGGGCTAAGGTTTTTATAAAAATCTGGTAATGTCTTAAAAATGCTTTTGTTCTCCAGACAAAAGCTCTGAGTGTGGGAAAAGGAAATACCAAAGTATTTAGGTATTTTTTTGAATGGAGGAAGGGGAAATTTACAAAGAAAAATTCAAATTAATATTTCAGTACATTATATCTGCTGTAAATTGAGGTATCCTCATTCTGGCAGACTCAGCATCTAGTCAACTATGAAGTCTGGACATTTCAATCCAGTTACTGTCTCTGTGATTCATTTTCTCTAACCCTGCCAGGCCATCATCATCTCACCAGGATTAAGTCAGTAGGATTTTAACTCACCTCTCTGTCTCCTGACTCCCCCAGCTTTTCTTAGCAGAGGAATCTTCAAAGAGAAATCTTTCAGAATTACAAATTTCATTGTGTCGGTTTTTGCTTAAACCTTTTAATGACTTCCCAGCCCTTACAAGGATGAAATTCAGACTCCGGGAGTACTAGGCCCTTTATGACCTGCCTCCTGCTTACTTTTCTGGTCCTGTTTCTCACTCTTCCTTCCTATCTTCACATTCCCCTTACTTCTAACCCTACAACAGTTCCTACCCAAGAGCTCCCGTGCTCTTCAACTCATTTAGCACCTATGCCAGACACTGTTCAGAGCCTGGCAGTGAATAAGAGCGCTCATATCTCAGCTCTTAAACTTGTAAGTTTTTGTACATGCTCTCCTGCCTGGAATAGCCCTGTTTTTTTCCTTCCTTTGAAAAACTCCTGTTCATCCTCTTTTAGTCCCAGTTCAAAAAGAACTTTCTCTGTGAAACTTTTCTCTGATTGCTACCACTGGAAGTTCTCTGTGGCCCCACAATTTCTCCAAATCATTTAATTTTTAAAAATTTAACTTATTTGGGGCATCTGGGTGGCTCAGTCTGTTAAGTGTCTGCCTTCAGTTCAGGTCATGATCTCATGGTCGTGGGATTGAGCCCCCACTTGGGCTCCCTGCTCCTGGGGGTTGGGGGGGTTTCTTCTCCCTCTCCCTCTGCCTGCAGCTCCCCCTTCTTGTATGCTCTCTCTCACTCTCTGTCAAATAAAATCTTGGAAAAAAATTTAATTTATTTGAAAGTCAAAAAGTATATAACAACATATATTTACAGAAGCTTGATTTCTTTTCTTTCCTTTCCACCCATCCTTACACAAAAGGTAGCATACTCTATACTTTTGTTATGCATCTCGCTAGTTTAATTTGGTGGTATATCTTGGAGGTAAGTCTAGTTTTAGGATACAGGATATTTCTCATTCTTTATATGGGTGCTTGGTGTTGCATTGTGTGGATATTTCTTACTTTCTTTAGTGATTTCCTTATTGATGAACCTTTGTGTTGTTTTCAGTCCTTTCCAGGCTCAAATAATACTGTAGTGAATAACATTTTATATAAGTCACTTCATATTTTTGCCAGGATATCTTCGGGATATATTCCCAGAAGTGAGGTTGTTGAGATGATGATGACTACATTTGTAATGTTGTGGATCGTAACCAGGTTTCCCCCTGTAGAGTTGTATAGTTGTGTGGTCTGATTAGCGGTGTGGAAGAGGGCCAGTTTTCCCATCATTCATATGCAGCATGCTTTTGTTCTCTTTAATTCTAGGTGTGGTTGAACATCTTCTCAAATATTTCATATGTTTAAGGCCCATTTATATTTCTTTTTTATTGATCTATCAGTTCAATTTTGGTCCACTTTTATATTGGATCGTGTTGATCTTTTCTCTTCAAATTTCTAAGTTTTATTACATATTAGGATTGTTAGTCCTTAGTTTGTGAAATAAGTTAACAAGTACTTTTTCTTCAATTTGTCATTTTTCTTAAAGCTTTATGTCTCGTTTATTTTCTCCAGGCCTTATCACCCCCAGATAGTTTACTGTCTACTTCCTACAAGCAAGGCTGTGCCTTCTGTAGCCACAAGACAACCATTAACATCAGAAAATAAATGTTGATACATTACTTTCATCCAGTCAGCCTTCAACTCCCTCCTAGATTGTGCCAGTTGTCCCAGAGATGTCCCTTAGACTGGCAACAGCATCTCATGTAAAATCAAGCATCATATATGGTTGGCTTGTCTCTTTCATTTTCTTCAGGTAAAATGGTTCATTCTTCCTCAACTTTCATGACCTTGTCACTTGTAGAGACTAAAGACTAGTTATTATGTAGAATGTCCCTCATTTGGGAGTCTGATGTTTCCTAGGGCTTAGATTCAGGTTTTGTACCCATGGCAGGAATCTCACCAGGATGATGCTGTGTCTATCTCATTTACTTTTGATGAAGTGGCACACAATTTCAATTTGTCGTTACTGATAAGCTTCGCTTTGTTCGCTTTGTTAAGGTAATGTCTGCCAGGCGTTTCCTCTGTGAAGTTCTTTCTCTCTTTGCCATAAATAAGTATTCTGTGAGGAAGTACTTTAAAATTATGTTAAAAAAGTCCGGTTTCTCATCAAAGCTTAAGTTTATCCATTTACTTCTTTAAATCAGTATGGACTCATGGTTTCTTCTTTTATTAACAGGGTGTAATCCATTTCTGTAATTATTCAGATTCTGTGTTGTCTTGGATTTGGCCAGTATGACTCCCTTCATACTGACTCCTGTGTTCTTTTAACATCTCTTCATTGGGCTGTGACACCCTAGATTAGGCTGACCCAATTTTGATGCCCTTATCACCCTGCTCTGACTCCCCGTGCTGGTTGTTCCCCCCCATCACCACGTGAACACTCTCTCCACCTGCCTTAGTTTGGGCTCTGACACTCTACCAGCCTACCTGTCTGTGTGGATGTTAGTCTTGATCTGCCCCATCTAGTAGCTTTAAGGTCAATTTATTCAGCAAGAAGTATTTTTGTTTGCTTGTTTATTTGTTTTTTAGATTCCACATATAAGTGAAATCATATGGTATTTGTCTTTCTCAGTCCGACCTGTTTCACTTAGCATAATACCCTCTAGATCCATTCATGAGTAAGAAATATTTCCTGAGTGACTATTAACACATAGTTTTAGTAAGTTTTTATTTTTATTTATTTATTTTTAAAGATGTATTTATTAGAAAGCACACATGAGGGGGGAGGGACGGAGCTGAGGGAGAGGGGGAGGGAAAGAATCTTAAGCAGATTCCCTGCTGAGCTTGAAGCCCAACGTAGGGCCCGATCCCACTACCTGGAGATCATGACCTGAGCCAAAATCAGGAATTGGAAGCTCAACTGATTGAACCACGTAGGCACCCCATAAGATTTTATATTTCATTTAAATATCTGATCCACTTGAAATTATCCTGGTATATATGAGATACAAATCTAATTTTTATGTTTTCCCAAATGACTATCAAAAGAATGGTTCCAGTACTAAAAGTTCATCTTGTTTTCACTGATTTCAATTTTGTGTATGTATTTTAAGTTTATATAAATGATGTTATATTAGATCTCTTTGTATTTCTTTTATGTATTTATTTAGTTTTTAAAGATTTAATTTATTTATTTGGTGGGGAGAGAGAGAGAGGGCACAAGTGGAGTGTGGAGTGGCAGAGGGAGAGGGAGAAGCTGACTCCCTGATGAACGGGGAACCCGATATGGGGCTTGATCCTGGAACCTTGGAATCATGACCTGAACCAAAGTAGATGTTTAACCCACCGAGTAACCCAGGCACCCCTGTATTCCTTTTAAAAATCATCACAATATATTTTTTTAAGATTTTATTTATTCATGAGAGACACAGAGAGGCAGAGACACAGGCAGAGGGAGGAGAAACAAGCTCTCTGAAGGGACTCGATCCCAGGACCCCAGGATCATGCCCTGAGCCTGAAGGCAGATGCTTAACCACTGAGCCACCAAGGTGCCCCTCATCACAGTATTTTTAAGATCAATTCATATTGTTCTGTGTACGTCAATTTGTTGAATCTAACTGCCCAACACTTGGTGTATGTGTTCACTGTAGTTTACGTACATCAGTGAGCGTTATCAAAAATGTCCTTTTATAGGCCTGTGTGAGAATTCTTTTCCAGCAGTGGAAGTGTTCAGTGGTAGAGTGTAGACACTTAATTTGACAAGTATTGCCATCTTGCTCTCTAGGTACCTGTGGTAGTCTGCAATCCCAGAGAAGTACTTGAGGATCCTTGTAGCTTCTCTTTGCTGCTAATGCTCAGTGTTGCCTGGCTTTCTAATTTTTGCCAGATGGTGTAATTTTTTGTTTGTTTTGTTTTAATTTGTATTTCTTTGGTTACTCACTGTTTTGAACATTTCTTTTTAAAAAAGATTTTAATTATTTATTCATGAGAGAGACAGAGAGAGAGAGGCAGAGACACAGGCAGAGGGAGAAGCGGGCTCCTCTCAGGGAGCTGGATGTGGGACTTGATCCCAGGACTCCAGTATCACACCCTGAGCTGAAGGCCAGATGCTCAACTGCTGAGCCACCCAGGTGTCCCTGATGATCTCTTTACATGCTTATTAGCCTTTTGGATTTGGATATTTTTTCTTCTATAAATTGTTTATTTCTGTCTTTTGCATTTTTCTATTGAGTTGTTTTTTTCTTTTTCTTTTTTTAAAGGTTTTATTTATTTGAGAGAGAGTGAGTGAGAGAGAGCGAGCCAGCACAAAGGAGGTTGGGGAGGAGTAAAGGGAGAGAGCCATGTGGGGCTCCATCCTGGGACTCTAGGGTCATGACCTGAGCTGAAGACAGATGCTTAACTGACTGAGTCACTCAGGTGCCTAGAATTGTTTTTTTCTTACTAATTTTCAAGAATTCCCTCTATGTTTGAGGTAGTAACTTTGTTGGGTTTAGATGTTACATATATCTTTTAAATTTCTATTATCTATTAGCTTTGCAGTCTTTATTGAGTAGAAGTTTCTAATATTGAGTATTCAGATTCATTTTTTTTTCACTTTGCCTTTTTCG
The DNA here is from genome assembly GCF_018345385.1 of Vulpes lagopus. Taxonomy (NCBI): domain Eukaryota; kingdom Metazoa; phylum Chordata; class Mammalia; order Carnivora; family Canidae; genus Vulpes; species Vulpes lagopus. Next base: position 28,360,105 of record NC_054834.1, read on the forward strand.
GTTTATTTTTGAAGTTTCTTTCTTTTTTTTTTATTTTTAAAGATATTTATTTATTCATGGGAGACACACAGAGAGAGGCAGAGACACAGGCAGAGGGAGAAGCAGGCTCCATGCAGGAAGCCCGACGTGGGACTCGATCCTGGGACTCCAGGATCACGCCCTGAGCCAAAGGCAGATGCTCAGCTGCTGAGCCATCCAGGCATCCCTTGAAGTTTCTTTTTTAAGAAGTCTTTCTCTGCTTGTAGGCCAAAAAGATATTCTCCTATATTTTTTTCTATTAACTATATGGTTTACCTTTCACATTTAGATTTCTTAATACCTTTAGAAACTACTTTAATATGTGGTGTTAGTTAGGAATCTAGTTTTAAATTTCTCTAGTGAACCAATTTCCCCAGTTGTATCACCTTTATAATCATTCTGTTAAAGAATATCTTATGTCTTGGGGCTCCTGGGTGGCTCAGTCAGCATCTGTCTTCAGCTCAGCTCATGATCTCAGGGTCCTGGGATTGACCCTGCTCCTGTCAGGCTCCCTGTTCAATGGGGGGTCTGCTTCATGCTCTCCCTCTACCCCTCCCCCCAGCTCATGCTTTCTCTCTCTCTTTCTCTCTCAAATAAATAAAATCTTTTTTTTTTTAATAAATAAAATCTTTAAAAACAATAAATTTGACTTTGTTTGACATTTGCATTTCTTTTAATTGAAATGGCTGTTCCAGTCCCTGTCCATTTTTGACAAATATTTCCCCCAGTATATACTTTTTAACTTTGTTTATGGTCTGTTTTTCATTATAAAGTATTTTAACTGTTGTTCAAATTTCTTCCTTTATGGCTTCTGAATTTTTTTTAGGGGACCTACCTCATGCTTAGAGTAAACAAGTATTCTCTTAATTTTTCGTTTAGTAATCTCATAGCTTATTTTGAAGATGGCATGATGTATTTATGTATGCTTATTGCATTATTATGGTATTTTGACATCTCTTCCTCTCAGAATAGAAATGCTACTTTTATCTTGTATTAAGCTTCTTTATGCCAACAAAATGAGATCCACTGAATGTTAAAAGACTTGGAAAATCTTATCTTCATACATCTCTATATTAACAACTCACTTATTAAATAAAATAGCCCTGTTCCTTTTAGTGTTTGTCTTTCTTTCAAAATATTTGAGACAAAGGCAACATTAATAAATAAAAAAGAGTAAAAATAGTAAGAATTATTTGTCTTGAGTTTCTTATAAGACTACTGAATAAGAGATTGGGGGAAAGGATATTGGCATCTCATTTTATTTTTTATTTATTTTTAAAGATTTTATTTATTTATTCATGAGAGACACATAGAGAGGCAGAGACATAGGCAGAGAGAGGGACAGGCTCCCTGCAGGAGCCTGATGTGGGACTCTATCCCATGACTCCAGGATAAGGCCCTGGGCCGAAGGTAGGCGCTAAACTGCTGAGCCACCTGGGCATCCTGGATATTGGCTTTATTTATTTATTTATTTATTTATTTCCCGGATATTGGCATTTTAATCATAGTTCTATAATATACTAAATGTATGGCTAGAAACCAAGTAAATATCAAGTGTGTGGGAGGAAATGTAGGAGCAGATCAGTAATATGAGAGGATGACATAGGCATCCTCTGTAATTTGAGTTTTTTCATTTAGTATTGATGGATAATGTTAATTTTCCCGTAGTACCTTAGTACTCAGTACATATAGTTTCTAATAATATCACACCTTTGTCTTGAAGTTGTCTTAGCATGCTTTTCTGTTTATGTATGGATCTTGTCTCTAAGCCACTTTCTTTTTTAATGATTATATTATTTTGCTACAGGAAGAGTTGGATTTGTCGTCTTCTTCCCAGATGTCTCCCCTTTCCTTATATGGTGAAAGCTCTCATAGTCCCTCCTTAGCAGAGCCACTGAAAGAAGATAAGCCCATCATTGGTCCTAGCAAAACTGGTATGACTCCATCTTCTAACTTCTGTTCTTTCTAATTTGTACTGAGCTTCAGCTCCATTTTTTTAAAAGAAAAGATTGGATTAAGTGCATATTTATTAAGCTGGCTTTTTGTTTTTAAAATTGTGGACCTGTTTTCTTTGCTATGGTTAGTTAATGTGGAGAGGAGAGGCAGGAAATGATGGTTGTCTTTATAGGTGAAAAATGCTTTAACATAGATGTAGGCTTCATCATCTTCGGGACAGAATTCAAAGATTCAGTTAAAGATATTGATTGTGAAGTCCATTTGGGTGTGACATTTATTACCTCTCAATCTTCAGTGATTTTAGCTATTTTCTTTTACCAGTTCATATATCCCTTTCCCAAAGCTGCAGTGTGGTCATTACACCAAAAACCATCATTGTGACCATCAGTGTGGTTAAAAAGGAAGATCTCATTCAACTTCTAAAATCAATGTCATGGGAATGTAATGTATAGCATGGTGACTATAGTTAATAATACTGTGTTGCATATTCGAAAGTTGCTAAGGGAATGGATCTTATGTTCTCATCACAAGAAAGAAATTTGTAAATGTGTGGGATAACAGGTGTTAACTAGACTTCTTGTGGTAAAATCCTTTTGTGATATAAATATCAAATCATATTGTATATGTGAAATTAATATAATGTTATATATCAATTGTACCTCAAAAAAGGGAGTAGACCTCATATTAAGGACTTTCCTTTAGTCCATTTAGGTGTAGAGTAGCTATGCTTAAACTCCAGGTGAGGACAGTTACTCAGAGGTCAAGATTATGTATAGAAAAAAAGTGTATAATAGAATCTAATTTCTAAGAATTGCTTAATTGCTTTTAGATTGATTTGTGTTTTGTTTGGATTTTTTCCAGAAAATGGACTGACTCCAAAGAAAAAAATTCAGATGAATTCAAAACCTTCAATTCAGCCCAAGCCTTTATTACTTCCAGCAGCACCCAAGACTCACACAAACTCGGGCGTTCCAGCAAAAACCATCATTATTCAGACACTACCCACGCTTATGCCATTGGCAAAGCAGCAGCCAATTATCAGCATACATCCTGCACCCACTAAAGGTACCTGAGTGGAATTCGAAACTGCATATGTTTAATTGATGGACACTAAGATTTTCGTCATGTCATTTGTTTTAACTCAGGTTATAATTTCTGAGCACATGCAGTGTGCCAGGAATTGTCCTTGGTTTTGAGGATGTCGCAGAGATGACTAATATGTGGTTCCTATCCTAACAGAAGAGATAGCTTACCTAGATTAATTATATCTGATACATCTTTTTTTTTCTTCCAGTTTTAATTATGAAAACACCTATCAGGCTTGTTTTATATAACTACTTGTAATGAAGAAGAAAATCCAGGAAACTTTCTTGGTATCATTTTATTTTGAGATTTTTGTGTCCATGATCTTTTTTTTTTTTTAAAGATTTATTTATTTGTGTACTCACAGAGAGAGAGAGGCAGAGACACAGGCAGAGGGAGAAGCAGGCTCCATGCAGGGAGCCCGACTTGGGACTCAATCCCAGGTCTCCAGGATCACACCCTGGGCTGCAGGCGGCGCTAAACCGCTGCACCACCGGGGCTGCCCTGATCTCCTGTTTTTAAGGAGAAGTCAGTACATAAATAATATCACAGGTCTAATAGGTGAATTTTGACAATAGGATCAGGCCCTTCTGCAGAGGCAGTGTGCTTTCGTAAACTTGATGTTGAGTGGGGGCATTGTGAAGAGATCTGAACTCTTTGTCTTCATGTAGTTAAGAATGTGTGTTTCTATAATTTATCCACCAGATGGCCCCACATACTTGATTCTACACCAATTGTAGCATTGAAAGAAGTTCATGGTTGAAGATATGGTAGTGTGCATATACAGGAATTTGCACTTGGAGATGTCTTAGGCCGATTAGCTGTCACTCTCATACTGATAAGTGTATACAGGAGTAAAGGAAAACCTGTTCGACATTCCTTTCCTGGATTTAGGACTAGGTCTCAGTGGCTATGGTTGTAATCAAACACCAATGTGACCTTTGCTGTCATGGCTATGTTTCCAGCTCTAGATTGTTAATTCATTTCTTTGGAGCAAGAAGGTCAAGTTTTAATGAGAGCAAGGTCATAAATTTAATTACTAGTTACTCTATTTGTTTTGTTTTACTCCAAGGTCATGGACAATATGACATTGATAAAGAGAAGAACTAGGTGGGAGACTGGACAAGTCCATGAAAATCCATCAAATCTACCAAAACTGCCTCAGACAAACCTGAAATACCTGCCGTTTTAGTACAGGGTCAGAATTCCTGCCTTTTTCGTGTGAAAAATAGCAGTCCTATAGAATGGGTGTTCTCGTGGTCTATGAATGGATGGATGTTAAATGTTCATGAACTCGAAATAAAATATAAGATTTATTGTATATGTGGATTTTCCAAGGATAGTCTCCAAAACTTTCATCAGGATCTCAAAAGGGTCTGTGTCTTCCCAAAGGCTAAGAATTTAAACTTGTGAAGAACTTCATTATGGTTCCCATAAGCTCTTAAAGCACAAGTATAATAAAGCAAAATCTGGACATTAATATAGCTAGTCTGTAAAGCAAGGGCCACTCCTCTAAGAATTTTTGCTCTTAGGAAAAAAAAAAAAAAGAATTTGTTCTTAGCAGATCATGCTCAAGTGAAAGAAGACAAACCATTCTTTCCTGAGCAGTTTATCAGGTTCAGGAACCTGAATTATACATTATTCAGAACATCAATGCCTGCCCATTATCTGAAGATAGTACTTACATTTGCTAATATAAGGCATTTGTGTGTTTTTATAGTATAGTCTAGAGAGTTGGTATTATTATAACATATAGATTTAAGTGTATGTCTCTCATTTATTTGAAATAAAGAGGTAGAGGAGAAATACAGGAGAGACATTTTACAGTTAATCAATGTAAGTATCAGTAGTAAATATTTTACCATTAAAGAAGAAGTAATTCTTACAGGATCCTTTAACTTGGAAGTAAAGCCCACCGTGGTTTGGCTCCAGTTTAGTTTTCTAACTTTACATTATAATCACTCCTTTTTATAAACCCAACTTCCTCTTCTAGTCCAACCAATCTGGCCACTGTCCCTTGAATTCTCTCGTTTTTCCTAGTTTCTTGGCTCAGACTATTCTCTCTGCCTGAAACAACTTCTGTAACTAAGTCCTATATGTCCATTAAGAGTGTTAGGAGGAGTGCAGGTGAGAGATGATGAAAACTTGGTATGTCAGTGAAAATGGAGAGCCAGGATAGAGAGTGCAGATGTTAAAAAGTGCAGAATTGCAGGCTTGGTGATTGGATGGTTTGGAAGGGGGTTGTAGGATAGAGAGGAACATATCCTACCTGATGGGCTTTTTGGGTAGATGATAGTGCACATCATTGAAATGGAGGATAGAGGTGACATAACTTGCCCCAGGTCATTCTCCTTCTGAGAGGTAGAGGCATAACAGGTGGTCTGGCTCAGAGTCTGTGTAATTAGTCATAATGCTGTATGCCTCTAAAAGAATGTGGAGATGTGCTTCTTGATCTCCAGAATTCTTATTGGGGAGTTAACATATTTATATAAATAAATAACAGTGACTATGAGAACTAATAAGTTAATAATACAGGTAGTGGCCTTATGGAAACTGTTATTATATAGAAATGGAAATTAATAATAATAAGTAAGAGCTAACATTGAAGTTCCTGTGGCAGACAGTGTGGCAGACACTGTTAGTTTAAGTGCATTATCTTTTTTTTTTTAGGTGCATTATCTTATTTAATCCTTACATCAGCTCTGTGAGGATATGTATTATTATTTTTATTTTTAAAGATTTATTTATTCATGAGAGACACACAGAAAGGCAGAAACAAAGGCAGAGGGAGAAGCAGGCTCCTGGTAGGGAGCCTCTTGCAGGACTTGATCTCAGGACCCTGGGATTGTGACCTGAGCCAAAGGCTCAACCACTGAGCCATCCAGGTGTCCCAGGATATGTATTGTTACTGTCTTTATTTTATAGATGAGAAAGTTGAGACACAGAGAAATCATTTACCCCAAGTCACATAGTTGTATTATTTTAGACCAAGTAAGCATTCAATAAATGTTTGATACATAGTTTGATATCTTTGAAGAAAATTGAAAAGAAAGAATGCCTATCACAGTCTGTGTCTTGTGAGTCATATGTATGACTATGAGTCATACATAGTCACATATTTAGCGTTGAATCTAGCCATGTTCTGGTAGTTCTGTTAAGGGAGATTTGTATGTAATGTCTAAGGGGATTTTGAGTGTGCTGAAATGGTTTTTCTTTTTTACTGTTTTCACACTAGAGACAGTAGTCACCACGTTCAGTTGCTAATTATTTAAGGCCCAAAACAGTCCTTTGCATTGCATTCTGTGAACCCATGAGCCCATCGCAGATCAGTGTTTAGCAAGTCACCATGAGGGTTTTGTTTTCTTGAACATGTTGCAATAGAAGTTTCTCCCCCATTCTGTCTTGAACGCAAGCATGTCTAGAATATTTAGAGGAGCCTTGATTTAGATGCTAAGTAATTTAAGGATAGTTGGGCCCCCTGGGACGTTGATTATGGAAAACAAGAGAGGAGTGGCCTGGTAGGACTGGGAGCTGCACTGGGGACGCAGACCATGCCTCACTGTGGCTCTACCCCTACTCCATGAGGCAGTTTTCTCAGCAAGGAGGTGGTGATAACCAGGCAACGGGTAGTATAGACTTGGGCTATTTTTTCTAACTTAGTTTTAAGAACTATTACAAAGCCATTTGCATGTGTTAACTGCAGCTAGAATTATGATCCTTTCTTCGAAATGACTTAATTCTCTACATTTACCACCTCCTTTGCTCTTTGGAATAATCCCAAAGCTCATTGAACAGCATGTTTCGTTTGGGGATTTTTTTTTTTTTTATTGCAGCTTTTAAACTGAGATGTGGAACACTGCTTCCATTAATGCTCTTCTCAAAGTATTGGTTTAAGTCAGTGGTTCCCACCCTATAGACTGTGGACTCTAGGGTATGGGAGGTGGGAGTAGTAGCTTTAGACATTTTGCAAGGCATCTGCAAATCTATATATCTGGCAAGTATTTTCTGTAGACTGAATACTTTGTTTTATAGATCTTTGTATTCCTGTTTTTCTAATTTTTGTGGCTACAGTTCAGATTAATAAACTACAAATTTATTTTATTTTTTATTTTTATTTATTTTTAAGATTTTATTTTTATTTATTCATGAGACACACACACACACACACACGCACACACAGAGAGAGAGAGAGAGAGAGAGAGGCAGAGATACAGGCAGAGGAGAAGCAGGCTCCATGCAGGGAGCCTGATATGGGACTCGATCCCTAGTCTCCAGGATCACACCCGAGGCTGAAGGTGGTGCCAAACCGCTGAGCCACCGGGGCTGCCCCTAAATTTTTTTTTTTTTTAAGCTAAAACAGGTGTTCTTAACAAACAGGTGTTCTGAAGTATTATTTAGATTTTTAGTTTTTTCTTGATCCTTTGAAGTACTGAGCTCTGTTTTACGTGGGTCATGTTACACTGGAAGTATAATGCTTTTTTTTTTTCCTTGAAGAATTATAAATATTTATGTAATTTTAGTTGCTGGTTGCTGTAGTACCTTTATTTTGCTAGATAGGCTCAAGCAGCTGTGGATATTACGGGAGGCTTTCAGCACCTTATAAAATTGCCCAGATCTGAAAGGACGCATTCAGCAGGCAAGTGAGATTTCTGACAGACCAATTATAAGTTATGAGAGTCTTCTTTAGGTTAATGATACTAATTCTCTTCATATTAGCATAATTAAAAAATAATGTTAAATATGAAGATTAAGAAAAGGTTTGGAGGCCATTTTGTGTGTGTAGGGGGAGTTGGTATTATCTACAGACTAGTGTAGATTACAGATTTATGTTTCCTGTGCTTGTTCACTGTGAATTCATCTCAAATGGTTTTAGCATTTTTTTTAACAAGGGTATTGTGAACAACTTTATAAAAATATGTACATTTTTAATTGGAGTATAATTAACATTCAGTGTTACTAGTTTCAGGTGCACAATGTAATTGAACAATTCTATACATGACTCAGTGCTCATCACAATAAATGTAGTCTTCATCCCCTTTATTTCACCTTTTCCCCTCCCACCTCTCTGCTGGCAACCACCAATTTTCTTTATTTAAAAGTTTGGGGTTTTGTTTTTGTTTCTTTAGGGGCATAGCATGGGGAAATTCGGGCAGTGGGGGGTCGGGAAGCAGCAGAGGGAGAGGAAGAGAGAATCCCAAGCGGGCCCTACACTCAGTGTGGAGCCTGACACAGGGCTCAATCTCATGACCCTAAGATCATGACCCAAGCTGAAATCAGGAGTCCAAGCTTAATGGACTAAGCCACCCAAGTGCCCCTAGAGTCTATTTTTGTTGTTGCTTATCTCCTCTTTTTTCGTTTGTTTTGTTTTTTAATTTCCACATGAGTGAAATCATATGGTATTTGTCTCTCTCTGATTTCACTTAGTGCTCTACTCTCTAGACGCATCCTTTTTTTTTTTTAAACAAATGGCAAGATATCATTCTTTTTTATGGCTGAATAATATTCCATTGCATATATATACACCACATGTTCTTTATCCATTCCTCAACTGATGGATACTTGGGTTGTATCCTTATCTTGGCTATGGTAAATATTGTTGCAAGTTTTAACATTTTGATATTTGTAGCCTCTGTCCTTCCAAGTATTGAGTTACTGAATCTCCATTTATAATATATTTTTGGTGCTGTATTTCCAAATCTTTCTTATTTATTTATTTATTTATTTATTTATTTAAGATTTTATTTATTTACTTATGAGAAACACACAGAGAGAGACAGAGACACAGGCAGAGGGAGAAGCAGGCTCCATGCAGGGAGCCTGACGTGGGACTCGATCCTGGGTCTCCAAGATCATGCCCTGGGCTGAAGGCGGGGCTAAACCGCTGAGCCACCTGGGCTGCCCATAAATCTTATTAATTTAAAATACATGGCTCTCAGTGTTCAGTATAAAAGGTTTATTATTTATAATATGAAAAATACTTTTTAGCACAAATTCATTTCAGTGGCTAATAGAGAAATCTACGTATGACTTCGGAAGTTTGATATGGATATAGTTAAGAAAAAAATTGTAATACATTGTTAATGATAATTTCATAGGGAACACATTTAGTTGGTTTCATTAAAAACAAGCAACAAAGGTCACTGTGCGTGTGTGCTGCTATTGATGATATTTTAACTGGTGGTTTTAAATCCCCTCTCCGTGTCTTCCTCCTCTCATGTGCACAGGAAACCTAAATGTTAAACACTGTCCTTTGCCATAATGGTTACGCACACTCTGATTCCTTTCCTTTTGTCTCCACTGCAGGTCCCACCGTAGTGCTCTCTCAGCCCGCCATGGTGCAGCTTCAGGCACCTGGAGTTCTGCCCTCTCCTGCCCCTGTCGTTGCTGTTGCTGGGGGTGCCACACAACTACCTAATCATGTGGTGAATGTGGTCCCGGCCCCTGTGGCAAATAGCCCCGCGAATGGAAAGCTCTCTGTGACTAAACCTGTCCTACAAAGTACCATGCGAAGTGTGGGCTCGGATGTAAGTGTTGGAACTTAGTACTTTATCATACCTGATTTAAGAAAACAAAGCCAAAACACACTGTTTTGTTGCCTTGTTTTTGCTTTTTAAAATCTGTTATATTGCCTCCAATAAAAGAATGTGCTGAGATTGCACATCCATTATTTGGTGGCAAATTATTCTGTTAGACTTTAAGTGAAAAGGTTTTAAAATGTCTGAAGTTGTTTGATAAAAAGTGACGTATGCATACTTTCCTCTGGAACTCCTTCTTTCAAACCCTCTTCTCACATTGTTCAAGACCCTCCCCCAGCCCAGTCAGACACTGGTATTTTCCAAGACTCTTTCATGTCTCCTGATTGAAATGTTTTTGGCAATTCCCAGATAAGAGTCTGTAGACTATTTTTTTTGTCAGGGTTTATATTTATCTTCTCTTTTGACTTATTGAAGGGTTTTCAGCACTGCATAATGATGACTTATACTACTCTTAGTTCTGTCTCTTAATGATTAGTTGGTATTTTCCCATCTTGGCAAATCTTTAGGTTTTCTAGTGTGTCAGAGGGTTTTTAAAAGTAATTTATAAATCGCAGAAAGTTTCCTAAGACCTGTCCTCCTTAAAGCCAGTTACAGCATTTGTCAGCTAATCCTTGCTTTCTTTAAAAGTGATACAAAAATATCTCACAGTGTGTATTAAGTAGTAAACGAACATCAGGGACCTAAAGTTTAATGAAAGAGTCAAATAATCATTCTAACAGTGAGTTCTCTTAAATTGTTACTGGCAAGGCAAACCTGTATGTGTTTTCTTTAAAATAAAAGTAGACATTACTGGTTGTTAATATTGCTAAGTTGATCTTTTCTTTAGTTATTGTGAAGTTCTTTAAAAATTTTATAAGTTATTAAGGTTATTGCAATAACCTGCTCTACATTTATTTATTTATTTATTTATTTATTTATTTATTTATTACCATAATTTATTAACTAGCATGTTAGTAGCCCTGTAGTGAAATTGCTCCACTGTTGCATAAACACAAGTAAGTAATCTCCGTCAACAATATTTTAAAGACCCATAATGAAGGAATATTGTCTGGTGAAAGTAGGAAAGTAGAACATTGAAGGTCTACAATAATTCCCATAGTTTATACAAGTTTTGAAAGCTGCGTACCCAGACATGGAAAAAAATTAGTGTCAGATGAGAATAGACATGGATTGTACAGGATTAGCCTTGACTGTAAATGTTTATTTTGAGGACTAGAGAAGATAAAGTGTAGTGCTTGTGGTATAAAGGGCACTAAGACACAGTATGTGTTTCAGTTGAGGTTGAAATGATGTGATGCTGGGATTTGCTTAAAATAGTTGGGGACAGGGCAGCCCTGGTGGCTCAGTGGTTTAGCGCCACCTTCAGCCCAGGGCGTGATCTTGGAGACCCCGGATCAAGTCCCGCGTCGGGCTCCCTGCATGGAGCCTGCTTCTCCCTCTGCCTGTGTCTCTGCCTATCTCTCTCTCTCTCTCTTTCTGTGTGTGTGTGTGTGTGTGTGTGTGTGTGTGTCTCATGAATAAATAAATAAAATTAAAAAAAATAGTCCAGGACTTTTTCCTCATCCGGGGTGAGGAGCCCAGGATGGAGGAAACAAGATGGGCAAAATGTTGATAATCATCAAAATTGGATGTAATCTTTCTCTCCTTTTGGTATGTAGGAAAATTTCCATAGTAAGTAAACAACAACAAAAGTCCAAAATATCCTGTGCTATTTTCAATTAAAAAGTTATACAGCCAATAAAAGAAAGGGTATGCTCTTCATAGGAGAGTGAGACAGATAAGAATGATGGAAGAGGATTTTTAAAATTTCCTTTTATTAATCCACTTTAAATTATGAATTTGAATGTTTCTTCTGTGATACTCCCAAATGGAACTAGCAACAGAAAATATTCAAAGTTGTCTTTTTTTTTTTTAAACATCCATCTATTTATTTTAGAACGAGAACATGTGTGTGTGCACACATGCATGCATGCTAACGCAGGGGAGAGGGGCAGAGGGGGAGAGAGGGAGAAAGAAAGAGAATCTCAAGCATACTCTCCGCCAAGTGTGGAGCCTGGTGTGGGGCTTGATCCCACCACCTGGAGATGATGACTTGAACTGAAATCAAGAGTCAGACACTCAAGTGACTGAGCCACCCAGATATCCCTCAAAGTTGTATTTCTATCATGTTAGGATATTTAAAATATTTATTATGAAATCTCTTAAATATGAAAAAAGGTAAAGACTAATTAGAACTTAAAAGAATGTAGATCAACAGTATGTCATAGTTGTTAACAATATTAATGTAATGTTAGTATGTATTTGTAACATCTGACCGTGGGACAGTCCAGAGGAGCATGGCTAGGATGGGGAAAATGTCTTGAAACTATGTCCTCAGTAGAGGAATGGTTTAAGGGTTGGAATGACTCTGTAAACTGAAGAAGAGGAAAAAAAAACACTGAACATAGATCTGGGAGTGGATTCAGGACAGGCTGATGTGTGGAAAACAGGAGGATTTTTCTGGGTTATTCCACAGGACTCAACTAGAATAGGCACAGATACATTATAGGAAGGTTTCCTCTCATTGTAAAATTCTTTGATCAGGTCACTGTATTTAAAAACAGGAAGAAGCCTTTTTTTCTTGTTTCTTTTAGGCTAATATCTGAATAATGAGCATCTTAATGTTGGCCCTCTTCATTGTAGTCTGCTGACCCATTTTGTAATCTCTAAACATTTCAGTTAATCATTTGTTGATCAGTTAGTCAGACATGACCTTTTTGGTGTGAAAGACCATGTTTGTTCTGCTCTTGCATCCTTAAGAGTGCTCTGTGAATTTGGTGAATAATTTACTGATGAAATCTCAGTCAACACTGAGCTGGGGCCTGTGTGAGATGCAAAAGTATGGGACCAGGGCAGCCCGGGTGGCTCAGTGGTTTAGCGCCGCCTCTGGCCCAGGGCGTGACCCCGGAGACCCGGGATTGAGACCTGCGTCTGGCTCCCTTCATGGAGCCTGCTTCTCCCTCTCCCTGTGTCTCTGCCCCCCCTCCCCCTGAATAAATAAATAAAAATCTTAAAAAAAAAGTTAAAAAAGTATGGGACCAACAGGTATGATTTTTTTTTAAAGCAATATTAATTGACTAGTGTTATTACTTTCCAGAATTTAGAGTTGACAGGATTGTAGAAGAAAGATTTCAGGTGCTATGCGTCTGGTGCAAGAGACCTAAAGGCGATTAGAATAAATTTTTTAGTCAACCTGCATTGAGGTTTTGTGCTTATCTTTCCTTGGCCAGCATATCAGGAAGTGAGCCAGGCCTTTTCAGTATGGGTTTTCTGGTCGAGATTTTGACTTAATACTTATTTCAAGTAAAGAAACATCAGTCTGTCCTATCAGCTGGCCAGGCCGTTCAGAACCCAAAGTAAATTTGTTCCAGAAGGAGCTGTAGGAAACTTTGATCTGCTGGTATAGTCTCCTGTGTTAGTAACTTGGTTGACCTTAGTAGTGCATGCATTTGTTAGACTCAAGTCCTATTAAATGATGATAAATTTGAAGTATAAATTTCTGATTCAAAATGGTCAGAAAGAAAAACTTTTCATTATGTGCTTTTTGTGCTTTTAAACCGAAAGCCTGGTGAAAAAGCTGTAATTTAGCAAAAGAAAGCGTATCAGTCTTTTGTGGCTTTGTGATGCTGACATGGCTTTTTTCCTACCTTTTTTGTTCTTTTGTTTGGCTAGATTCTCTCTCTAGAGACCTGCTACTGCCCTAAGTAGCGTTTTTTGCATACCATATTCTGCAAACTGCATTAAGTGCCACATTTTCTGTTATGAAACAGTTTGCCTGGTTCAAATTATAATCTCACTCTTCCTGCCTTTTGCTGGTAAATCTGTTCTGTTTAACTCTTGGAAACCTCACCTAAATTTTCAAGAAATATGGTTGGTTTTTGGCTCTGACCCTGATGGAAAAAATGAACATGGTCTCTCATTTCAGTGTAGAAATTCTCTTATGCAGTTTCTTAGTAAATGGCAATCTTGGAACTGCAAAGTTGCCTTCATAGGAGAGTGTACTTACCTTTCTTTAAAGGGCTATTGAATGTTGCCAGACATCAAACCAAGGGCTTGAAAGCAGGCAGTCTGTTTAAATTTGTGTTGGTGGAATACCTGGGTGGCTCAGCAGTTAGAGCGTCTGCCTTCGGTTCAGGGCATGATCCTGGAGTCCCAGGATCGAGTCCCACATCGGGCTCCCTGCATGGAACCTGCTTCTCCCTCTGCCTGTGTCTCTGCCTCTCTCTCTGTGTCTCTCATGAATGAATAAATAAAATCTTTAAAAAAAAAAAATTTGCATTGGTGTAACTACTGCCCTCTACCCATCATAATTCCATGAAGTTCATGAAACATTATGGCCCTGGTTTTAGGGCTGTGGAGCTGTACATGTTATTGTAGTTATTTGGGAAAAAAGACCAGGAAAAAAAAGTGATGAAATTGTATTCTGTGTCCTTCATAGTGGACCAAGGTGGAGCAGAAAACCTTAATGTAAGTCAGTAGGGGGTAACAATGGAAAGAAAATGATCAGGAACTAGGGCAAAGTTAGAAATACCAGATGGGAGGCTGATCAAGGGTACAGGCTCTGTTGACAAGAGGCCTCAAGCCTTCCCTCAGCCCATTCACTGCATTGAGCTGCTTACAAACCCTTTATTACCTTTCATTCTTTCTAATTCTTAATGACCTTCATCCCTCCCATCCTGGTCCCTGCCCTGGTCACTAAAGCCATCATGAGAAGCTGGGTGCTAGGCGGATCCCTTTCCACCTGCCTGCAGGTATCAGAAATGGTGTGAAGGGGATTCCTCTGGCATACCGAACTGAAACTTTGTCATTTCTTTTCTCTGGAGACAGTGTTATATATCCAGTAAGGCTCAAGATTTCAGGTATTGTTAGTAGTGTGAGCGTGGAGGTGATGTGATATGGGCCCCAGACAGATGCTGTGCACACAGTGTTCCTTTATGGCAGTGCAGGAATGCTGAGCTTTGGGAGTCTAGCACTTTTACAGCAAGCGGTGAGCAAGTTTCCTTGTCCAGAGGAAGACATTACCTCATATTTCAAGGTTTTTTTCTGGGAACACAGCCCTGAGAAAGGGCCTAGGTAAAGAGTGGTCAGGGTCTTGTATTCTTGGCACGCCCAGGAAAATGTATAGTAGCAGGATTCCCAAGAGACTCCTAGAGAAATATCTTTCAAGAAAAATATGCATCTAAAAAAATTCGTTTACAGTGCAAAGCAATGCAGAGAAACTCTTAGAAAAATGGAGAATGCCTGTGGTTCTCTTTCAGGGAAAAAAAAAGCATTATTTCTAATGACACTTAAGCTGCTTGCTTTATCTGTAGCACCTAAGAATAGGTCTTCTGTTAGGTCCAAGTGTGAGCTGAATATCCACCCTTAAGTGATGTGGTCAGCTGAGATCTAAGAAGATAAATAATGAATAGATACTTTTTAGTGACTAAATTCTTTAACAACAAAGACGTTGACATCATGATACTTCTTTAGGCTTTAAAGTAGAGGAATCCATCAGAACAAATTCAACAGGAAGGATTTGGAGACTTGAAAAGCTATCCAGATTTTAGTAAAATATTAGTTCTGTGTTGATTGCTTTTCTGACTTTGCTGGTACCAGGGATTCTGCAAATCAAAGAAAAACATGCTTTGTTAAAATACTTGTAGTTTCTCTTTAGATGGAGATTTGGGGCTTCTAAGAATTTATCTTGAATAAGGACTTTGGCAAGTGATTTCATTTGTGGTTATAGTAGCTTTGGAAAGGGAAGTGAACAGAAGAAGGTTTTATTCGCCCCTCCGGGTTGTATTGCATGAGGTTAGATTTACGCCCTGGCAACTGGAGCGTTCTTTGTTCTGCGTTTTCCAGTTTGACATCTTGATAGGGTTAATAAATAATTATTTTTAAAGGGATGCTGGTTTCTATCTTGATAAATAATTAACACTTAATTCCCTTCTCTCTGATTTCCCTTCCTGCAGCCTGTCCCTGGGGACAGTCTCTCCATACTTCACATGCTTTGTAGCCGCTTGGTTCCCCTGCCCAGAAGCATTCATTGTCCCTCGATTTTTGCGCATCTTTCTCAAGATGATTCCTTAGTAGATTAATATTTATGGTTTTATCCATTTGCCTGTTTTATAGAATGGTGATAAGTATGTCCACACTGTCCTGCACCTTAGTTTTCTCATTTAGTGTATCTTAGGGAACTGTCCATATCAGTACATAAAAATTTATCTTATTCCTTCAATAGCTGCATGGCAGTCTGTTTCATAGGAGTGTCATAATTAATTCAGATTTTTGCAGTTTTTTTCTTTGTAAGCATTCTTCCGTGGGGAATAACTTGGTACTTGTTTAATTTTGTTTATATGCAAGTTTATCTGTAGGAGAAATTCCTAGAACTGACATAAGTCAGAGGTAGGTAGTTTTTTGATGTTGATAGATACTGTCAAATGGCCTGCCATCGGGGTAGTTCTGATTAATCCTCCACTTTGTATGAGAGTGCCAGTCACAGGGCTTCTCAGAGGAGTGCATGGACAGTGTCTCCACAAACACTTTCCCTTCTCACATCAACCCTTTCCTTGCATAATTGTTTATAATACTGGGTATGTGCATTTGTCTGGAGAACAAGTCAATAGCTTCCTATGTAATTTTTTTTTAATTTTTTTTAAATTTATTTTATTTTATTTTTTTTAAATTTTTTGTTTTGTTTCTTTGTAATAACTTGTTGAGATATAATTCACATACGTAGAGTTCACCCTTATAAAGTGTAAAATTTAGTGGTTTTCAGTATATTCACAGAGTTTTGCTGCCATTACTGCTAATTCCAGAATGTTCACATCACCCTAAAAAGAAGCTTTGTACCCATTTATCAGTCATTCCTATTCCGATCTTTTCCCCAGCCCTTGGCAACCACTAATCTGCTTTCTCTTTGTATGGAATTGCCTATTCTGGATTTTCACATCAGTAGAATTATACATAGTGTGGCCTTTTGTGTATGACTTCTTTTTTACTTAGCATAATGTTTTTCAAGGTCCATTAATATCATAACATGGATCAGTACTATTATTTTTTGTGGCCAAATAATTTTCCATTGTTTAACTAGATGGCATTTTGGATTATCCATTTATCAGTTAATGGAGATTTGGATAGCTTCATAACAGCCACTCTCCGGCTATTATGAATAATATTACTTTGAACATTCAGGTATAAGTTTTCATAGTCTTTTTGAAACCCTTTTTAATATGGAGACTATTTACAAGTCAGTGAGAAAAATGCAAGTTAATCCAACAATCAAATGGACAAAAGTATGTGAATAGATAATTCACAAGAGAGAATGGCAAATTTTTCAGTTAAAGTATCAATGGCTATATATTCTTGAAGGGGTATGCCTCTGAAAGATTACGGTTTTAAAATATGTGAAAGAATATTAATTATTAATAGAAGTTTTGACTGGCTAAAGAATGATATTCAAGGGTTAAAAGTATTATGGTTAAAATTTTCTGTGGCTCATCCACCTTGCTATTATGAGTTCTAAAGAAAAGTATCTGTATTTCTTTCTTGTAAATCCCCAGCATTGTATGTGCATTGCAGTCCTGCGGATCTGTGTGTGTGTACACATGTGTATTAGACTTTGTATTTGACAATAATGTCAAATATTTAAAAGTTGCAGAAACAAAAATCCTCCAGAGAATGCCCATGTACCTTTACCCATTCACCTATTAACATTTTACCCCTTTTGTTTTATTAATTCTTTCTTTCTGGCTATCTGTCCATCTACACACTCTGTTTTTTCCCCCAAACTATTGTAGAATAAGTTACATGCCTTATAGTTCTTTACCACTAATATTTCAGTGTGTATTTTTTCAGAATAGGGATATTCTACATACCCACAGTAAAGTCATCAACTTTGTAAATTTCATTTGTAAAATACTTTGATCCGCTGTCAGTATTATAGTTTTGTCAGTTGACCTAGTAATAAATACCCTTTACTGAATTTTTTCCATTTCAATACAGGGCCCAGTCTAGGGCCAGATACTGCATTTGGTTGACTTGTCTCTTTAGCTTCTTTTAATCTGGAACATTTCCTCAGTGTTTGTCTTTTTGATGCTTTAGAAGAATTCATCTCTTTTCTAGTCATAATAGATTTATTTCTTCATTAGAGAAAGAGAGTGAGAGCATGCATGCACTTGAGCAAGGGAAGGGTCAGAGGGAGAGAGAGAGAATCCTTAAGCAGACACCCTGCTGAGTGCAGAGCCTGGTGTGGGGCCTAATGCAAGGCTCAATATAGGGCTCCATCCCAGGACCCTGAGATCATGACCTGAGCTGAAATCAAGAGCCGGCCACTTCGCCGACTGAGCCACCAAAGTGGCCTTCTAGTATAGTTTTAATAAGTACTTCACATTCAAATTGGATTGTAAATGATTTATTTTTATGTAGTTCTGTTTGAGTCTCACAAAATCTTTATAAAGTGGGTGATATTCATTCCCATTTCACAATGAAAGGAATCAGTTGGTTAGGTGTTTTAGTCAAGGCCATATTGCTGAGATGGCTAATCTTGATTAAGTGGTGTGTGCCACACTTGTCTAAGTGCATGACTCACAGATCCTCACTTTGAATCTCTTGATGGCCCATTGAGGTGAATGAGAGCCATGATACCTATGGATTAAGAGCAGAATGACGGTTCTTGGAGGAGTGTGAACTAGCTTTTTATTGTTAGGCTATTTTTCTGTTTCTACAGTGATTAACTGTAATGTTCAGATTTTGTCTGTTTTTGTTTTTTAAGTCACTTAAAATTTAAAATGTGAAAATAGCTGGAATGCAGGCAGATATTTTCAGTATTGCTTTAGTTGCACAGTTTATTGGAGCAGCTGCGATTGGTGATGGAGTTAAGAATTTTTGCCTCACTCAATTTATTCATAGCAGCATGTATCTCTTTTTACTGACACATGTATGTGGTATATTATTGCTAACAGAGAACCTCACATCCATGAGTTGTGTAATCCTCACCTCAGTTATTTGACTTGCTCCAGTTGAGTTAGGATTCAGGTCTAGGCCTTGTCTTGGTGCAGTGCTGCTGTCACTCACCCCTCTCTGCTCTATTAATGGGGCTTTACTTTCAAGGCAGCCCTGATGCAGTGCCAACTTCAAATTACCTACCTCTTATAACTTGCTTCTTTTCCCTTTTCTCTCCCTCTACAAATGTATTCTCATAATTTTAAAAAATTTTCAGGTGTACCTGGATGGCTCAGTGGGTTAAGCATCTGCCTTTGGCTCAGGTCATGATCCGGGGGTTCTGGGATTGGCCCCACATTGGGCTTCCTGCTCAGCGGGGAGCCTGCTTCTCCCTCTCTGCCTGCCTGCTTCTCTTCCTGTGTGTGCTCTTTCTCTGTCAAATAAATAAATAAAATCTTAAAAATTTAAGCAGGTGGTTTAAAGTCTTGAGAGACAAAGTATAACGGCCGACCTTATATGAATAGTTTGGTGATCTCAAAATTTACAGCAAAATTACTCTCATCTGTATCTTGTGATGCAGTAATTACTGTGATATGTGACAGACAATTCAGTATATTTAGCATCAGTACTGGAACCATTTTGGTTTTGGGCTGAATGAGACCTTCAGAGGATGAAGGGGATGAATCTCAAGTTTTTGCCCACAATCCACACTAAGAAATGTGTTTTACATCTTTCTTATACACAGTCTAGTGAAACAGTATTACATAGAAAGTTCTGTTTTCTTTTATTCTATCCTGTGCTTTCTTGTCAATTTTTTAAAGACCCTTGTGATCCACTAAATTTATCATACTACTTGATATTGGGTTATACTAGTTTCAAAAACACTGTTCTGGTTTAACTCCCTGTTAGTATTTCTGTGTAAATAGACCCTGGGAGAAGAAATGTTTCTTCCAGGATTTTTCAGTTAATTCATTGCAGTGCTGGAATAAGAATTAATGAGACCCAACTTCCAGTGTTATATTGTCATCTAATGACTTAAATTGCTATTCTTTTTTTTTTTTTTCCCTGTGGGGCTTGAACTTACTACCCTGAGATCGAGATCTGAGCTGAGATCAAAAGTCAGATGCTTAACCACCTGAGCCACCCAGGAGCTCCTAATTACTCATATGTAGCTACACCAAATATTTCTAGGGATCAGTAATGAAGGCACAGGAGACTGCTCTGAGGAAGCTTTGATGATCCCCGTACATAGGACTTTCTCCATTCTTTGGAAAACTGTGCCCCACAGTGTGGCTATCCTAAGAGCATCTGGTGGATACTCCTTTTTTTTTTCTTTTTTTTTTTTTTAAAGATTTTATTTATTCATGAGAGACAAAGAAAGAGAGAGAGAGAGAGAGAGAGAGAGAGAGAGAGGCAGAGACACAGGCAGAGGGAGAAGCAGGCTCCATGCAGGGAGCCTGACTTGGGACTCAATCCCAGGTCTCCAGGATCACACCCTGGGCTGCAGGCGGCGCTAAACCGCTGCGCTACCAGGGCTGCCCTGGTGGATACGCCTGCCTTTTTCCCTCTACCAGTTCTTTCTCTTCACTCAGAATGAGATTGGGTAGAGCAGCCTGCATCTACAGTCTAGCAGGGATTTGTCTATTATCCTTTCTCACTTGGGAATGCATACTATATATATCCAAAGCATTCTTCATTAAAAAAAAAAAAATACAACACTTGGCAGGGTGAAGATTTTTTTCCTTGACTCAGCCAATGAAATGGCTCAGGATGCCAGTAATGAAGCTTATTTATTTAAGTTTTGATGACCAGGAACTGGGGATAACAAACACACAACTTAATAGAATAAAATAAAATTTTGGCCTTCTGTCATTAGAGTTGAGAAGAGTAGAATTGGAAATTTTCCCCTTTTCTGCTTTAAACAATTTTCTGAAAGAAAGGGAGTATCCTTTTTTTTTAATGCTTTTTTTAATTTTTAAGTAATTTCTGTACCCAGCATGAGGCTCAAACTCACAACTCTGAAATCAAGAATTGCATGACAACTGATGGAGCCAGCCAGGTGCCTCCCAAAAGGGAGTATTCTTAAGATTCCTAAGAGAAGGGCACCTGGGTGGCTCCGTGGTTGGGTGTCTGCCTTTGGCTCAGGTCATGATCCCGGGGTCCTGGAATCGAGTGCCACATCGAGTTCCCCGCAGGAAGCCTGCTTCTCCCTCTGCCTATGTCTCTGTCTCTCTCTCTCTGTCTCTCATGAATAAATAAATAAAGTATTAAAAAAAAGATTCCTAAGAGAAATCAAACTGAGATACTTAATTTATTTGAATATTTATTTATTTATTTATTTATTTATTTATTTATTTATTTATTTTAAATTTTTATTTATTTATGATAGTCACACAGAGAGAGAGAGAGAGACATTGGCAGAGGGAGAGGGAGAAGCAGGCTCCATGCACCGGGAGCCCGACGTGGGACTCGATCCCGGGTCTCCAGGATCGCGCCCTGGGCCAAAGGCAGGCGCCAAACCACTGCGCCACCCAGGGTTCCCTATTTGAATATTTAAAATAAGGTTGTGACTAATTAAATTTGCTAATGATTTTAGTTATATGCATTTTTTTAGAATGTATTTATAAATTTATTTACTATGATATACAATAATATATGTTATATAAATTAGAAATATGTAAGAAAATTTACTTTGGCTTTTAAATCAGTTTCAAATAGATAAAGATTATTTATATAATGGAAAATATATATAAAATGGAAATTATAAAATTATTGGTTTGTCTGATATGATAAAGAGGTTAATCAATGACAGTTTCTGTTTTATATGTCAGTTTAGAGGGAGAGATTCAGCAAAAGAATTCAAACTCAGAAGATGACATGTATGTAGTAAGCCATTGATTCATCCATAGTTATCAGTACTTGATCTGGCTGGAGTTTGTGTGAGATGTTGGAATGTATTTCTTAGCATTAAAATATCCTATTTTAATATCATTTGATTAGTCATATAGCGCTTTGAAGCTCATTTCTTAGCAACATCACAGACTCAAGGATTTAAATAGTTATTTTATTTATTAAAAGAACATAATATTAGTGTTTAGAGATCAATAACTTTTAAAAAGTAAAAAACAAAATGTAAATAGACTTGGAATTTTGACTCAAATTGGTTGAGCCTTCAAAAAGTACTTATTCATTTGTAAAAGTTCTTCTTTTATACAGTCTTTTTTGTAGTCAAATGTTTGTTTAATAATGCGACACCATATTATAGTGTAGTGGCACTAAAGTGAGAGAGTATTTTACAGTTGTGAAGTGTTTCTTTTTTTTTTTTTCCAAGGCACAATGCTTGATGGGAGACTTGTCTAAAGGCAGGATGATCAGAAGCAGGAACTGACCAGCATTTCACTCATTTTAGTCATGTTAAATCGTCTTAAAAAAAAAAAAATCGTCTTAATACCCATAAGGAAGATGTGTCAATTGATTAATGAGCCAGGGTATTGATTTTATGTTATACTGTGAGAGGAGGAGATTAAGTTTCCAGATATAAGCATTTCCATAAACCTTTCTTTTCAAACAGGTGCATAATGAAAGTAAGCACAGAGTTTATGGAGGTTAGAGTTCCACGCTGAGATCCAGGACTTCCCATTTGGTATTAAAAACAGTGTGGTGCTGTGGTGTGCTGGGCTTAGAGTCAACTTACCTAAGTTCTAGCTGCGGCATTTCTACTCTCTAACTGTGAATCAAATGATGAGGCTTATTTTAAAGAGTCTTGAAAACTATAATGCAAGAGGAGATTAAATATAGAACATCAAAATAATTGAAATCCTATGTTGCCATTCTCATTGTTTGTTGGAAGCTGATCATAATACACTGCAAAAATCAGTTTACAGAATAGTAATTACAGTGTAATTTTTTTTCTTGTGAAATATACCCCCCACCAAACGACAAACACAACTGGTGTGTGTGTGTATAGATGTGTGTATGTAGTCTGAAAATCATAATTTTTTTGTCTAGGAAATACGGAATAACTTAAGTATTATATATTCAAATAGCCGAAGATAGCTTGCTGAGATGTATAAAGTTGAAACTCTTGTGTTTGGTGTTTCCTGGGGGTTTCATTTGTTTTTACTTTCTATCCTTTTTGTTTATTGGTAGTATTGAGTATTTATTTTCAGAACTATTGTATCTTTTTCCATGGGAAGAAGTGGATGGCCACAGGTGGTTTTCATTGTTTTAGCATGAGGCATGTGCATTGACAGCCTTGGAAACTTTAATGCTTTATAATATGCAGGTGCTTTTATTGTTTATAGAAATTCCTAATCCTTGTTTGAAATTTATTAAATGGTGTTCCATCTGTAAGCCTCTCTAAATTCCATAGATTAATTAGCCTTTAAAGTAAGATTGCCTTTTATCTAACTTTAGTATAAACTCTTCCATCTGGGAACCTTCTCTTTCCTATGCTTGTTCAGTGTTCCTTTTACTTCAGCACTCTGGTATTAAGTATTAATTATGGACATTGACATTCTCAGTAACCAGGAAGAACACTAAGAGTAACAGTAGATTGAACAAAGTGGCGTTGTCCAGAGAATAGTTTGACGTGGTAAATAATCCATCCATCAGGGCTTTGCCACGGCTGAATGCATGCATATCATGTTATTGAAGAGTGGGATAGTTATTCCATAAGGAAATTTTACAGATGATGGTTCTGTAAGTTAGCATTTTTATGAAATTTCAGTTAAAGGAAAAAAAGAGAAAAACACCTTCTTTTGACATCTCATGTGGTTTTTTTCCTCCCTTCTAGGTTCTGATTGAAAGTTTGTTGATAGTATTTGCTGCAGAGAAATGGGCTTTGGCCATTTTGAGGAAATGTAGAATAGGGTTGGAATTGTGTTGTTATACTAAAAGAGATCAGTATTAAATGATTTAATTCTATTTCCTGGTCTCAGTAAGAATTATTGAACACCACTGTGTGGAATGTTTATTTTATAAAAACATATAAAGTGAATAATTCAGTCATATGTGTACTTATAATAATCAACTTAATATTATTAAATTTGCTACCTTACTCTCTGCCTCAAATAGACTAATGCTATAGCAGATAGGTTCCATAACTTCATTAGAAAAAAATGACAAAAATAGTTTCACTCAGTAAGTTTTGATTATGGTAGATCTTGAGGGTAGGAAACAAAAATGTAGTATTCACATGATTTTGGCTTCCATGGTATAATACCTAGGTCAAGTGAGAGAGTTAATAGTCATGAAACGGTTGAGACCATCAGAGTGTTGAGGTGTATTTCCCAAATTATAAGGGCACAAGACATTCAGGGAAGATGGTTTAGCATAATCAGAGTGTAGAGGGTCTGTAGAATTAAGTTAGTGGAGGAGACAGCATTCTAAATTGGAGTAAATGGTGTGACTAAAGGAATAACTTAGGCATGTGTGATCGTGGATAGCCTTAAATGATAACAGTCTAGGTTTGGATTGAATCATTGTTGGGTTAGGGCAGAACTTAGAGAGGTGGTCGTGTTATGGAAGGCTTTGAAAGCAAAGGTGGCCAGCGAGGAAGTATAAATAGCTTGTTTTTGCAATAGAGTAGCAAGATAAACAATTCTCCTCCTCCCCCAGGTGAGTTATCTTACAAATAGTAGATAGGAAGAGTTTGGAGACAATTGAAAATATTTAGGAGATTATTGCAGTAGTTGGGTTGAGTTCCTGAGTGCCTACCTGGGGAGGGTGACAGCAGGAATAGATTGGAATAACTGACACACTCTCCCTGGAAGAAGTTTAGTCATTAGCATATCCTCAGTGCATATTTAGCGAGCGAATCAGAGGTTGAGAGAGGGAATAGTGTGGAGAATGAAGGAAAAATAAGTTATTGGTGTCTCCTTCCTAGATACCTGGAGAGTTATTTACCACTGATGGGAGATAGATAGGATAAACAAATCTAGGTAGAGGGAGATGATGAGTTCAGTTTGTATATACTGAATTTGTAGTGGTAACTTTGTAAGTAGAAATGGCCTTATAAGTAGTGAATACATGGTTCTGGAAAATAGTCAATTCAGGGCCTGAGGCATAGAGTCAGGGTGTATGGATGCATAATATATATGTAATGTAAGGGCACTTTTTGAGAGTCTTTTTTCCTTCCCTGAGGGAGTGTCTAAAGGGAAAATTGGAAGATAGTAAGTAAGGCTTAGAAAACACCAGAAGAAATCACTTAACATTTAGGTTTTAGAAGGCCATATTTAATCATTTGCTTTCAGTTTGCTTAATTTGAGTACTATTTTTAAAAATCTGTTCTAAAACAACTAGTAACCTATGTTTTGAACAGTTTACAAATAATGGTAAAAATCAGTATATTCTGATCTGATTCTAAAATCAAAATGTTTCTGATTTGATTTAACTTTTCCTAGATTGCTGTGCTAAGAAGACAGCAACGTATGATAAAAAATCGAGAATCTGCTTGTCAGTCCCGCAAGAAGAAGAAAGAATATATGCTTGGTTTAGAGGCCAGGTTAAAGGCTGCGCTTTCGGAGAATGAGAAACTGAAGAAAGAGAATGGATCACTGAAGAGGCAGCTGGATGAAGTTGTGTCAGAGGTGAGGGCTAGTGCTGCAGCCCGATGAGACGGGTTCAAGTATTCTTTTTACCTGAGAAACCAATTGGAAATTGTATAAAACAATAGTACTAGAAAAAAGAGCTCAATAGCCCTAAGGCATTTGCACTTAGGGTAAAGCAGTGGAAAGAGCTTTGAGTTGCACCTCTCCATTTGCATTCTAAAATTGTGTTCCCTGGGTAGTATTTTCTTTTTTGACTAAAATGAATCATGGTGAGGACCCTAAATAGTTTTGCAGGTCTTTCCTTTTAAAAAAGAAAATACAGGGTCACTTGGGTAGCTCGGTCTGTTGAGCATTTGACTTGATTTCCACCCAGGTCATGATCTCAGGATCCTGTGATTGAGCCTGAGTCCGGCTTCACGCTGTAGCAGGAAGTCTGGTTGAGATTAGCTCCCTCTGCCTCTCCCCTCAGTCTGTCTGTCTCCCTCCTTCCCTCCCTCCCTCCCCGCCCCCCCAAAAAAAAGAAAGAAAGAAAGAAAAGAAAACACACAAAAAAAACACTTTAAAGTCTTGTCTCTGTCCCCCTGACCACTATTATGCATTTTGCATTTTGTTGCCAAGGATGTCCTGATAAGGACAGTCTTCTCAGCTCTTTTCATGAAACCTGCTGTCTTCAGGATTTCCCCTGGCAATGCTGTCCTGAACCAAAGGGATGCCTGTGCCTAATGTTTGGGGCTCCTTCCACTGTTCTGTCTTGCCTTGAACACATTAAGAGATTTAAGAGATAGGGAAATAAAACTACAGATGTATTTTTAACATTCTTTGAAGACCCATAAAAATGTTATTGTTGAATTCTTTCCTTTTGGGTGCAGAAGAGACTGCAAGGGAGTAGCCCTTATGTATATCCTCTCCTGTGTCTGTCCTTCTGTCTCTCTGCTGCAGCAGGGAACCTCCAAGGCTCTGCTCTAGTCTTGTGAAAAGTACTGTTTCCTCACTCTTTTTTATTTATTTATTTATTTATTTATTTATTTATTTATTTATTTATTTATGATAGTCACAGAGAGAGAGAGAGAGGCAGAGATACAGGCAGAGGGAGAAGCAGGCTCCATGCACCGGGAGCCTGACATGGGATTCGATCCCGGGTCTCCAGGATCGCGCCCTGGGCCAAAGGCAGGCGCCAAACCGCTGCGCCACCCAGGGATCCCTGTTTCCTCACTCTTGAGGGTTTTTTTTTTTAATTATTCATATAATTGGTGAAGAGGAAAGTACTTATCTTAGATGTTGCTTTTTGTGAGATTGATAATGTCGTTTAACTGTATTTAACATGGTTATTTCTTTTAGAACCAAAGGCTTAAAGTTCCTAATCCGAAGCGAAGGGCTATCTGTGTGATGGTAGTATTGGCATTTATAGTGCTCAACTATGGACCCGTGAGGTAAGCAGATAGCCATTTGTTTGTTTGGGTACTCATGTTTAACTCGTGTTAAATTTTAATTCTCATTATTTTTAGCTCTAGTTGTAAGCTAGATGATCTAGGTCATCTAGCTTAAAAACAGAACAAATCTGTTTTTCTCAGAGACAGTATTTTGGTAAGAAGAGGGGAGAAGAAAGATTGGTTCCTCTTCCTTGTTCTTTACCTCTTTCTGGCAGAATATTGGTGTTTTTTAATGAAGAAACCTGTGTTTCAGTTATCCAACATATCAGTGGTGGGCCTTGAAATCAGACTGCTCGAGTTCAAATGCTAGCTCCTCCATTTGGTCACTTTGGTGTCTTAGGCAAGTTACTTAACCTCTATACTTCAGTTCCTTTCCTTTAAGATGGTTAAACCTTTTTAATACTATTACCTACCTACCTCAATACTGTGATGCTTGAGTTTCAGTGACTGATTATAAGACACTTGAATGGTTTCCTCCCTAGCGAGAAAGTAAGCAGCTAGAGGAGTAATTATCAGTTTTTGATTTAGTTGGTTTGGAATGGGAATCAAGAATCTAAATTGTTCTCCTTGATTTTGCTACAGATTTCCAGCTCATCACAACTTAAGAAACACTGCTTTTAAGTTAGAGTCATAGAATACTAGAATTCAAAGGGGCCCTAGAGACCCTTTTTCAAACTCCCTCTGACTGTGGCACATTTGATACATGAATGAAATCAGAATCCTAGGTGTTGGGAAATCAAAGAGTAATTACACTAGAGCCATACCTTTAAAGATCTCATGGTCCACCTGAGAAGACAGACAAGTCAAAGGATAACTTGAGTATAATGTGATGAATGTAATAATAGCAGTATGAACAAAGCACTAAAAGAATATAAATGAGTATAGGCTTCCTTGAAAAGGTTCGTGTCATGTTGATAGATGCTCAAAACATTTTTGTTGAATGAGGGTGGTAAGGGAAATCCCCATAGAGGAAGCTCACTCTTGAAGTGTGATAGCAGTTTGCCAGCTGGAAAGTATGGAAAGAGATGCCAGGCAGAGGGACCAGCAGTTAAAATGCACAATTAGGAAATGACTTGATGTTTTAAGGAAAAAGTGAAAAATTCAGTGTATCTTGTACATGTGGAAATGTGTATGAGGAACATGGGGCTATAGGTATGCGGTAGGGGCCAGATACTGAAGAGCCTCATAAATAATGAAGTACCCCTGGGTTTTTAGGCAGAGGGTAACATAATCAGTTTTGATGTTAGGAAGGTGACTGAGGTTGGTAGCAAGAATTGACTGGACCGAGCAGATGCTATTGGCAGAGACAACACTGGGAGGCTGTTGATCTATTTAAGGTGATACATGGGAATCTGGACTTGGACTATGGTGATGGGAAGGACAGGCTGTCTCTCTGGGGTTTGATGACTGGTACAGAGTGGGACATATGGAAGAAAAGAGAGAAGTTAAAGATAATTTCAAATTTCTATCTTGAGGGACTGAATGGCAATGTTGTTATTAAGGTAGGAAGTAGGAAGATGAATCGTTTTATGATGGAGGATAATGGTTTTTATTATTATTGGAAATTTGTGATACTGACTAGACATTGGGAATTACCACGATAGACAGAAGGATGGTAGTGGAGTAGGTGGATTATCCAAGGAGAACATGTAGAGGAAGAAGAATAATGAGAATCTGGGGAAACCAGCATAACAGACTCAGGAAAAGAAACTTTGAGTGAGTAGGGTTAGGGAGAGACAGAAGAAATTGGTTTTCTGAAACCAAGAGTGAAAGGCAGAAACTTGATATGAGAACATTGAATTTGGCAACAAGCAGGTTGATGGTAATCTGTGTAGACTGTAGTGAAATCCTTACTTCTTAAGAGCTCTTTTCATGTAGCCTGATTGTGGTCACTGTTTTGAAGAAATGTATTATTAACTAAAATCCCCATACCTTTTTCACATGTTTGATGGTCAAGCTAGGTCATTCCCATTTTATTTCTACATAGTTTCTAAAAAATAAAATGTAGATCTTGTATTCAACTTTTGTTATCATTTGGTATTAGCACAGCTCTGCAGAGCATTTGATATCCCATCACGGAGCCCCAGACAACCATCTACTTTTTACTAAAATGATTTGGTGGAAAGAGATCATATTTCTGAGTTGACCTATTTTTGAAAGTTTATATTAGACGTGTTACATAGAATATGTAGAAGATACACCTGGAGCAAGCATTTAAATTATTAAAAAAATTTTCTTTACTACCTGTTGACATTTTACTGATATTCTTCATATTAAAATGATTTTTTCATTTAATTCTGATAATGGCAGTCTCAGAGGCTTTATGCAGTAACATTTGATAAATAGTAAAGGTTATGCAGTAGGAAGTCAGGATGGGATATACTCTTGTGAAAGCCCCCATGAGTAAATAGAGATTTGTGTGTGTGGGGGGAGACAAAAATTTTTCAATGACGTAATGATCCTTATAGCTACTGAGAGTGGAGGGGTTGTGTGGGGACGGATCTCATTTCTTTGAGCAGATGGGTTAATTCATTTTGCAAGACAGAGATGATGGTCCTGTTTCATCATGAAAGTTTTGTGTCCAAAAAATTAGATGGACAGTACAACAGAATGAAGAGTGGGAGGAAGCTTAAATACTTGAAGGTCCTGAGGAACAGCCAGAAGAGATCTGTATCTGTCTCTTTGTGAAGGCTTGAGAAACAGAAAGCCAAGAGGTAGTGGGAAATTTAGGAAGTGTGCAAATTTTAAAAAACATGGTAACAGGCTTGATTGAAGAAAGGCAATGAAGAGCTGTGAGGAGCTTCTGGACAAAACTTGGCACAAATAGTGAAATATCCAAGCTGAGAGAGCAACAATGGTCTGAAATATTGCAACCTGTCCCTGTAACACTGTTTGGCAATGGAGATGTTCCATCGTGTGTTATTCAGAAGGATTGTCTACTAACCCCATCCTTTGCAGCCTCTTCACTGCAAGACTGAGAAGCTTCTCAGGGCTGGGAATCTGCCAGAAGAGCAGAAACTCCCCAGTTGGACCTTATTAATACCACCTGGAATGTATTTATTGAATAACTTTCACACCCATGGCCCTATATATCTATAAAGCTTAAGCAAGCATTATTATGTTTTAATTGGTGCAGAAAAAACCAGATTATGAGTTCTAACTGAACTTTTCTCAAGTACTGCAAAACTAAGTCTGGTCAGACAAATAGACATTTTAATGAGAGATTTCCAAAGCATTTTAAATTTAGGAAACGAAAACTCTTTCATAACAGATCACATTACCATAATAAAGTTGTCAGTGTTGTTTCAGATGTTCAATGTAGAATCGAACTTCTGTGCATATATTGGTGTGGGTCCAAGTGAAAAAATATTTAACATGCAAGTTTGCTGCATATAGGTATGCCTTAAGAATATTTCCTGAAGGCACTTGTGATGAAATGTAAATACATCTTACATCTAAAGTAAGGGGTTTTGTGCAGCAACACTGACTGGTTTGAAGAGTTTTAGGTTACTGGATAGTCATCACACAGAAAAAATAAAATAAACCAGGCAGACTTAAAAGGGTTAATTTTTCTGACCTTATTGATGTTGTGTGGATAGTAAAGATGGCATCTAGCTATTTCTGGCACGAGATTCAAAGAGCTGGCCCACTCTGGGTGGTCTATAAAAATAGTAATTCTGGGTAGCAGAGAATGGCTAAACTGGATAAATGTGAATTGGTAGGAAACTCTCTTCTTACTACTCATTAGGATTGATTCTATGCTTATTAGTCCTATTTTATAGTTAAAGAACTGGAAATTTAACCAAGGTCTCTTAAAAATTATCATTGAAAGCTCAGCCTTCTCTAATATACCATAAAGTGGTTTTTTTCTGCCATTGCCCAAGAAACCTTCAGGACTTCTGTTTTTGGCAACATGATAGGGTTTTTGGCTAGAGATATGGAGAAACTCTTTGCAGTTTCATATGCCAAAAAAATGCTGAATTAAAAAACAAATCAAAACTCTTATATAATGACTGAATTGAAGACAAAGTAAGGACTTCTCAGATTCTCAGAGGCCAGAAATATAATGATAACATGAATTATTTGATAGGCTAGTGTTGGAAGAGGTACTTGTTCTGGAGTCATTTACTGATCCTTTTGGCCTAGGCAAGGTAGGAAGTCACAACTGAGCTCTATCCCCCTTTCCCAAACCCAAATAAAGCTGGAACTTCCAAAGAATCACATTCTCAGTTGCTAAAAAGAAGGAAGGGGGAAAAAGTAGGTTGTCATACCACATAGGGATAGTGTTGGTAAGTACCTGTCTTGGTATTAGCTTTGAGTAGGGTGGAAATAAGGAAAAAGTCTCTCTGAGAATTCATCATCACAAGCCTTAATTCATAAAGATTTGAGCCTGGATTTATGTTACTGTTGTGCCTCCTCAAAAAACTAAACCAAAAATTTAGTTTAAGTGGCCCTGTGTTGGTACTGCTAGCCTCCTGGCAGACACAGATGCATACTCTTCTCTGAGGAAAGCACTGTGAACATCCATACTGAAAAACTGCTGCAGATCCAGTTCCAAGTGAACATGAGCCAACATCCCCTTGCTTCCCCAGAATCATTAGTCACACTAAGAAACAAGCCACCATGAACAGGAGTTAGAGGAAATAAAAAACTACAGAATCAGACATTGAAGACTCCAGATATTTGAATCAGCAGATACAAGGTGTAAAATAAATATGTGAAATAAAAGGGAATTGAAGAATGACAAAGGAACGAAAGACTATCAGAAATGATCCAGACATTTTGAAAAAAAATCTAGAAATGTGATAAGTTAAAATTAGAAAAACAATACCTGGGTTATAACAACAAAATAGGTACATTTGAAGAAATCGTGAATGGGGAGATAGGGCTGAAGAAATGCAGAGTGGAAAAGAAAGATGAGATGGAACACATGGAAGAGATTAAGAGACAGGAGATTATACTACCATAGCCAAGTAATCAAAATAGTGCTTGTCAGGAGATGTTCTGACATCTGACATCACTTCCTGATGTGATGCACTGAAAAGGATACAGTATCACTTCTGTGATATTCTAGCCAAAAATGAATAACCTTAATTTTATCATGAAAAAAACACCAGATAAATCCACACAGAGGGGACAATGCAGAAAATAAATAGCCTCTGATCTTAAAAAGAGAGTATTCAGAATGGAAGAAGGAAAAGAACCTCAAAAGAAGATTTGAGATGCAGAAATGAATGGCCAACAACAAAAATAATAGTTGTAGATGAAACTTTTTTAAAAAGTTGATGATCTAAAACATTAACTATGTCTAGTTTGTAAGGTTAGAACAAGTCAAGGTTGAAGTGTTTTCTGTAGTCATACCTAATAAATTGGGAAGGGTGTGATTGAAGCGAAAACATTCGAAGTTCTGATCCTTATTTGGGAAGTAGGTAACAATATTGTTTAGACTTGTTACGTTATATTAGCATTTTAAAGCTTTGGGTTAACCCCTAACAAAATATAATTGGAGTGTATCATTTCAAAATCTAGTGGAAGGAACATCACTGAATGAGATGGGCATACTCAACCCAAAAGAAGGCATGAAAAGAGGGAAAGAGACTACTAGAATATGAAAGCATGAAATATGATAGTAGAAATGAATCTAGAATATTACCCATAATCATGATATGTGGAAACTGACAGAACTCTATATTTAGAGCGCAAAGCTTGTCAGACTGCGGGTGGGGAGGCAAAATAACAACTGTATGCCTTTTAAAGGAGAAACATCTAAAAAGCATCAAGGTACAGAAAGTCAAAGTTGAAAGTCAAGGGATGGAAAAGCAAATAGTAGATAAAACAAAGCTGGAGTTGGTTTATTAATATCAGACAGATATCCTCTAAAGAGACAGTATTAATAGACCTAATTACTTACCGGTTGATTAAAAGGTTAGTTTACCAGGGATATATAATAATTCTAAATTAGTATATACCTAATAATAGAGCTTGGAAACAATCACTACTAGAACTCTGGGGGAAACGGACATTTCACTGCCATAGTGAGTGCAGTGCCTCTTTTGATGGAGCACAGTGACAAGAAAATCTGCAAAGATAGAGAAGATTTGAATATTATGATTATGAAACTTGATCTAATGGCCATTTAGATAAACACTACATTTATCAACACAGAATTTTTGAACCAGAGGTGGAGATGTTAAGAAAAGAATTGATCTGCACTAGGTCATAAAGGAACTCTTAACAGATTTCAAAGACTAACATGTAGATTTCATTCACTGTCCATGTAATTACACTAGAAACCAATAACAAAAAGAACTCCTACATTACTAGAACTTAAAAAGCACAATTCTAAATAACTCCTAAACCAAAGAAGAAATCATAATTAAATTATTACTGAATGGTATTAGAAATACTATTTATCAGACCTTGTAGGAATTATCATATTGTATGGAATAAGCAAATTGCAGAAGAGAATATATGGTATGGTACATTTGTACTAAGTTTAGACCAAAAGAACTGTACAGTATGAATGTGTATGCATATTTGGTAAAGCTATATAGAAAAGCGAGGGAATTGTTATTACAGAAGTTAGAAGTTGCATTGACCAAGTTTAACTCACATGTAGGCCAGGCTAAGTATTTCTGCCTGCTGCTCCCAAATCATCCTGTTTACATATCATAGAACTTGTCACACAGTCCTAGTTATTCCTATCTTCACTGCTATAGCTCTTGTGTTGTTGTTTCTTTTCCTTTTTTCTTTTTTTGAGAAACTTTGCTTCAGTCCGTGTTTTTATTATATCTTCAGCATTTAACATAATGTGTACAGTACATGGCAGACACAAAATGTTGCACTGAATTACTAAGAAGGATTTTGTCAGGCTCACCAGAAGAGACAGGCATTCCAGGCGAAGGGAGTTCTGTGAGCAAATATTTAGAAAGGATGACTTTTTACCCGTAGTAGGAAGCAGTCAGGTATGGCTAGACCTTTCTTGACTTTTAGATCATGCTTAACATAGTGTAGTTACTTTTTTTTTTTTTTTAAAGATTTTATTTATTTATTCATGAAAGACACACACACACACAGAGGCAGAGACACAGGCAGAGGGAGAAGCGGGCTCCATGCAGGGAGCCCAACATTGGGATTTGATCCTGGGTCTCCAGGATCATGCCCTGGGCTGAAGTCAGCGCTAAACCGCTCAGCCACCCGGGCTGCCCCATAGGGTAGTTACTTAATAAAATAAATCTTTGTGGTGGTAATTGATTGAACAGATGAATGAGTGAATGCTGGCATGTATGAGCATAGACTGTCTGGCAAGGAGTGGAAAGCAGCAGGGCTCAGAGGGCAGCCCACCTGTGGCCAGTTCCTCTGGGGCATCCTGCTCCCTGCAGAGGAGAAGACCGTTTTGAAACAGTGACCATTAAATGGTAGAGTTCCAGTGAGTACTAAGTCATAAGGTGTGTGTTGTGAGTATTGTCTGGGCAGGGGAGGAGGGAAGTGGAGAAGTTTGAGGTTTTCCAGATTTTCCTTGCCTCCTCAAAAGTTGGATGATTTTTTTGTCACATTTTCTCATTGTGGTTCTCAACCGTGGTTATACATTAATAGTCACCAGGAAATCTTCAAAAGGAAGGAGCCCTGCCCAAAATTTGTGGAATCTGGTAGGATGGGTCTGATTCATTTACTCCTAAAATGTTTTTCCCCCAGTGATTCTGAAATATGTCCAGAGTTGAAAACTGTGTAGTGTTGTCTTTCTTTTTTCTATACATTGGCCTCTGGAAATTTTAAGAGCGCTTATTCATTGTATGAGAAGATAATGTGTATAAGATAAATTTCATTAAATCTCTAGACACACACCCCTATACTTAAAAGTTTGTCTTCTATAATTGATGAAACATATGGACCTCTGTTTTGTACTGAATAAGAGCCACAGCATAACCTTGTGAGGGGAACTTCTTCCTGGCACATAGGACTACAGTTCGTACTTTCCTTTGTCATGTTTTCTCCCCTTTCTATTTTAAAAGTCACTATGGTCATCTTCCTTTTCTGAAAATACAAAGCAACATCTAAGGAGGTTTTGAATATGCTAGGTCTTAAGAAAAAATAATAAGTGTTTGAAATTGACAATGCCTTTTCCTTGTTTGCGGGTTAGATGCTGTCCCCTCACTAGAACGGAATCTATAGTTTGAGACGTCAGACTTGGATGAAGAAGAGTAAATCATGCTATTTCAGGGCCAGCTACTCTGTGGTTTGCTTATGAGACTGTTAAGGAAAAACTGACCACAGAGAATATGGCATTGAATTTGAGATGTCTGGAACTGGTTAGAAGTAAAATGTCTCTATTCTAGCATTCTCTAAGTTTGTCAGCTTTTCATAATTTTTACAGGAAAAACTCTAGCTTCTTATCCTAAGATGAGCCTGTCCCCAAATCTGGCTCTGATTTTTTTTTTTTTCTTGTTCAATTGCTGAGCACATTTTGCTGTATGAAATCATTATTGGCTGTAGGTTAAAAGTTACTGTATAACTTAAATGTCAGAATTCAAACCACCAAGTATACATGGTTTTGTTCAGCCAGATTTTAAAATGAAATCTAATTCAAGTTCTTGGCTAAAAGTACTTTCCACATTTATCAAAGTGACACATAAACTGAAGAAATAAAATACATCTAAATAGCAGGTGTTACTGGATCTGGGCTTGCAGAGAGGAAATAGAGCTAAGGGCAGTCCTTCCCCCAAATCATCTCATTTATTTATACGTTCTTCAAAAAAATGTGCAGAGTAATTGGTTCTCTTTCCTTCTACCCTCTGTAGATTCCATCCTTGTTTTAAAAGATGGCTCAATCTGTCAAGTGGCAGAGCTGAGTTTTGAGGGTGTAGAAAAATCTGTTGGTGTTTTTCTTTAGTTTTGGACTTCATGTGAGTTGTATGTTGGAAGGTTTACAAGGAGTACCAGTGGCTTTAGCATTTATTGCTTGGCTACCTTTTGTCCCAGACTTGAGTTGTTAAAGGATTTGAAATCAGAAACCTACATCCTTTGCTAATTGCCTTCTTTACCTTGAATAAGTCACTATGTCACTTTGAAGATAAATGGAGGTCATGTAACTTCTGCTTTTTATCTTTTGAGAGAGGGTCCCTGAGAAACCAGGGCAGACAAGAAAACCGTCGAAGTTTAAGGTGGGTACTGTGATGTTTTCTTTAGACCCCAAATCTTAGTTTATGTATGGTGTGTCTGAAGCAGCTTCCACAACCATCATTTCCAGTACTTAGTATATTCAGGTAGGACCCTGCTGTAGAAGTTGAACAAAACATAAATAATGAAGGAATACATAGCTTTACTTGTGCTAAGGGAAGGTCTAGCGTAATATTAAGATAGCTGTAGGATAGCTGGAACTTTTGATAGTAAGAAAATATATCTGTAATTATTCTATATCATTTAAACTAGGCAGTTGGCCATTAATGCCTTATTTTCTATAGATTTGAGCTGTTTTGTCATTGCAGTAAGCATTTGAAACTTAAATATTTTAAAGGTCATTGTACAGATTTATTTTTAAAAGATTTTATTATTTATTCATGAGAGACACAGACAGAAAGACAGAAACATAGAGGGAGAAGCGGACTTCTTGCAGAGAGTCTGATGTGGGACTCGGTCCCCAGACCTGGGATCACACCCTGAGAGCTGAAGGCAGACACTCAACTGCTGAGCCACCCCGGTGTCCTTGTACAGATTTTCAACTGAGTTATGGCCATTGTAGCATGTGTGAACTATGTGTGTGGTGTGCATTTAGATTTTGTGTTGTCTGTGTGTTCTGAACATAAATTGGCATCTGTATGTTCTGTCCACGGTCAATTTATCACAGTCCATGACCTCTGAGGAGCTAGAATTAGGGAATTACAGAGAATCCATATGCCTTATATAGCTTTCTCTCTGAGCCCTTCTTAGTAAAGCAGCATTACTTGCTTTTGTTTCTCCTTCCTAGGTGGGTTTTATTGTTGTGAATTTGAAAATGTGAGATAGATGGAATTAAGACAGTTGGAAGAAAAGATGAATGAAAGAAAATTCTTTCCAGAATAATCTAGGTTGGCTCTATGTTGATATCATCTGTGCTTGGTTGGTAAAGGTAGTGGCTTTTTTGTTTGCTGTGTTAAGCTGTTTTTTATCAAATACTAAGCAAACGAGCCTAAGCAATTTCTATAAATTCTCTCAGAACTATAAGGGAAGGTGTTACTATCTCTGTTTTACAGATGAGGAGACTGAAATCATTACCGGTGTAATGATTATTTTATGGCTTGTCTGTTAATAATGTTGCAGAGCCAGGATTCAGAGTCTGCCTTTGAACCCTTGTCTTAATCACTAATAGAACCACCCAGGGGGGGGAGAAGTTGGTATTTACAGGTAGAAGGAGAGGAGTTTAGGACTCAATCCAATAATTTTACCCATCCCTTTAAAGCTTAGGATTGGCTGTGAAAGGAGGAGAAAATACTCGTAAGTTGACTAGATTGATGTAAATATTACAGAAAAACTATTGCACTCAAATTTACAAGCATCTTTTTGACATTTAGAATGATTAGAGGGTGTCTTTCTCAAGTGAGAAGGTAACCAAAGAGTTGATTACACACAAACTTTTTATATTAAACATTGACTCCTTGACTTCAGCAATTAAGTATAGTGTATTAGTGATCTATTGCTATGTAACAGATCATAGCAAGGCTAAAGCAAGGCTTGGAACAACATTTACTTTGCTAAAGCATCTGTGGTTTGGACAGGACTCAGTAGAGACAGCTCTTTGCCCCTCACCATGGAGTCAACTGGGGTTGGGTTCATGGACCACTTTCAAGATGGCTTGCTCATGCATCATTGCCAGCAGATTGGTGCTGGCTTCCACTGAGACCACCGGGGTGTTGGGCCAGGGTTCTTCATTCTTCTTCATCTAGGCCTCTCCACAAGCTGCTTGGCTTTCCTCTTAGTTTAGTGGCAGGGTTCCAAGAATGAGCATCACCTGTTAGAAGAGTGCTTACTTTATAGTTGTTCATTGAATGAGTGAAAGGATCTCGTGCTGTTTTCTTGCTCATGTCGGCTCACTTGGCAAACTGCCACTGCAAAGTACATGTTTCTTCTCATGGTCTGGTAATCCCTGGTTCTGAGAACTGCTATTTAGAAGGTTTTTAAAACTTGATTTAAAGATTTATTTCTTTATTCAGTCTCATTTCTAAACAGAAAATTACTCCCAGTTATTATCAGCCTGCAAAAATCATCTGTGAACCTTTCAATAAACGGAAAAAACTTCTTTAAGATTTGGAGAACTAAAAAAAAAAAAAAAAAAAGATTTGGAGAACTCCCTTGAGAACTTTCTGTCTTTAGCCTCAGTTGCAATGAAAATTAACATAATTTCCTGTTCCTGGATCTGGAGATGGTATAATAATGAGTTCACCACCTGCCATTCTTGAGTTGTGAGTTAGTGTCCCTAAAATGAAGACTTGGATTTTTCTCTTGACATGAGGCAGAATGGTACATAAATTTCATCTGTTTGTTATTTAGAAAAGAGAAATAGCTCTTCTCTGAGCTAAGCATTGTCCTAGAACAAAACAGAGGTCCGTGTACTCCTTAACTTATATTCTAGTGAGGACAGACTGACATTAAACATTTACTGACAAGTAAATATAATGATACAGTTGTAGTTTCTTTGAAGGAAGGGATAAACTGTGGTAGAGTGAATGATTTTACAAGTGGCAGGGTGGTTGTTGGAACTGTAGTTTTAGATAGTGATCATAGTAAAGTAGACATTTGAACTAAGGCTTAATTTGAACTAAGAGAGGGCTAACCATATAGATAAGATATGGAAGATATGTGGAAGATATGTGGGGAAGAGCATTCCTGGCAGAGGGAATAGCCAATGCAGAGGCCCTAGGGTGGAGGTATGTCTTGCATGTTCAAGGATAAGCAAAGAGGTCAGGGTGGCTGGATTGAAGTGAGCAAGGTGGGGAGTAGTAGGTGATGATGCCAGAGAGGTAAGATGGAGAGAGGGGTCAAGTTTTGTGAGGCTTTGGTCATTTTCAGCTTTAGGGCTTTTACCACAGTAGAAATGGAGAGCTGTCTGAAGGTTTGGACAGAGAAGTGACATAATAATCTGACCCAGATTTTAAAGCAGTTCAAAGAAGCCTGGCAGGCAGAAAGACAAGCTGTGCCACTAACTGCTTTGTGTCATCCTTGGGACACATAGCACTTTTTGATTTATAAAAAAACATGTTCACATCTCTCCTCTCCTTTCACTTGAATCTTTGGAATATTGTGAAATATTTGTTATTTTTTCTATTTTACACACGAGGAATTGGAAGGTCAGAGAGGGTAACCAACTATCCCAAGGCTCCTCAAGTGGGGAGTCTCAGAGCCACACCTTGAACCCAGATCTCTTGACTCCAAATTTTGTGCTTTTTCCACCATCCCACATTAAAACTGGAAGAATTCCATGCTCTTTTCAGCCTCAAGTGATTTCAAGTTTGGTGGGTGGTTCTCAGATCAACAGAGCAGTAGCAGCATGTGGGTTTCTTTGGGAGATGAAAACCAATTTGATTCTTACCTTCTGAGACAGCTTGAATTTAAAATTGATCTACTTATACCATAAGAAAGCAGGTTTGCAAAGGGTAGAATGGATTTGGAAATGTCCTTTTTTAAAAAAATTCAGCTACTTGGTATGAAACTTGGTTATCTGAAATCATTTCTTTTTTTTTTTTTTTAATTTTTTATTTATTTATGATAGTTACAGAGAGAGAGAGAGGCACAGACACAGGCAGAGGGAGAAGCAGGCTCCATGCACCAGGAGCCTGACGTGGGATTCGATCCTGGGTCTCCAGGATCGTACCCTGGGCGAAAGGCAGGCGCCAAACCGCTGCGCCACCCAGGGATCCCCCTGAAATCATTTCTTAATAATTAAGTGGCATCACAGATAATCAAACAGTTGCTGGCTTTTAGAATTTTGTAAATGAAAAAGTAAAGTAACAATTCTTATACTTTTTTAAGACTTTTGGGGAAATTGAAATTGTGTTTTTATCAATCCATGCTTTCAGGCCTGTTGGCCCATGACATGTGTAAGGTTTACTGGTGTAATGATTATTATTATTATTTTTTTTTGGTGTAATGATTATTTTATGGCTTAAAACGCTTGTAATTCTTGTGGAGTAACATAGTTCTGATCATAGAGACATGGGGACTTTTGTTTTCTTAATATTTATTAGTGTATTTAAAAATACAGAATAGAACCTAACTTAAGCTAATCATGAAAAGTTTGATTAGACTGTTTCATTAATGTTGTGAACTATAAACAGTCATTGCCTTTATTACACTACCCTTCCTGTGACTTTGAGCCATCTCTTTGTATTAATTAGAAATTCAGTTTTTCCAGAATTAACAAAAAGGATCATTGAATGATGCTAAAACACTCATGCCAAGAATCTAAAAGTTCACATGAACAATTTTCTTCTATTCTTTTGTACATTTGGCTACTGTCAGATTCCTTGTTAATATTCATGGTGTCACAATTGTACCTAAGACAGTCTTGAATTTTGGCAGTGAAATAAAGTTCCTCTTTCATGTCTTTCAAATATTAATGATAAACAAGGGAAATAGAATTCTGCAGTTATTCTGATGGTTTGAAATTAGTTTCTGTGGGTCATTTCATAGGGTTCAAGTATTTATAGTTTTTTTTTTTTTTGAGCTGAATTATACAGTTGGCTTGTCTGTAATTTAGCTTAAGGGAAATTTCATTTTAAGACTTAAAAAAAAATCTACAAGGAATGGGCAACCAGATGACAACCACCACCAAAAAAAAAGTAAGTGAAAAACTTTAGAAGATTCTTTACAAAATTTCTTATTATATTACCTTTTCAAAATACATTCTGGGCAAGTGGGTAGACAGAGACTAACAAACGGTAGAAGTTATTAGAATACTAAGGTTAAATTGTCATTACACTGTGGTAGGCATTACTTATATGGGCAGCAGTGAAAAATAGTGATCACTTGGGAGCCAAGCCAGTCAACATCAAAAGTGATTTCCAGCAAGTGTAGCTGCTGAATGACTGTGGTGCAGATCACCTACAGATGGAATCAACTAAAGTGATAAACTCA
The DNA here is from genome assembly GCF_018345385.1 of Vulpes lagopus. Lineage (NCBI taxonomy): Eukaryota > Metazoa > Chordata > Mammalia > Carnivora > Canidae > Vulpes > Vulpes lagopus. The sequence continues at coordinate 28,400,749 of NC_054834.1, forward strand.
AGACATTTGTTTGGAACAGCCATAAATTGTGAATTGAAATGCCTGTCTTCATCGTAGTACAAACAGCTTACCAAAAGAACAATGGTCAGTAGAAAGGCTCTTTTAAACACATCGAAGTATTAATAATGCTGAACTAATTTACTTTATAAATCATTCATAAACCAGACAGATGTCCACTTTTGATTATACCCTTCCACATACCTCCTGTCTGATCCCCCAGCCTTTTCCCCAGTCTGTCCACTTCTGTTGGAATCATTGTGAAAAAAAATGTGTAACTTTAAGGGAATGAGATAGGAAAGATGTGAAAGACAAGATTATTTAAAGTGGTGGTTTTCAAACATTTGAGTGTGTCAGTCACTTAGACATCTAGTTGAAACATAGAGTTGTTGGACACCATTCCCAGACTTTCTGAGTGAGTAGGAGTGGGGTGGGGCCTGAGAATTTGCCTTTCTAACATGCTGCTGCTTCAGGTACCAGACCTTTGAGAATCACCGTTAGAGAAAGGTGCTTTCTGATCCAGAAAAACTAATCAACTGTGTTAATTGCTACTTGACAGTAGGATTCAAAGAAACACAAGTAAAATTACTTCTAGAAGCCATAGCAGCACTTTGGCAGTTAACTGTGAGAGTAATCAAAGGATACTCCTTTTTATTTTTATTTATTTTAAAGATTTTATGTATTTATTCATGAGAGGCAGAGACATAGGCAGAGGCAGAGGGAGAAGCAGGCTCCATGCAAGGAGCCTGATGTGGGACTCGATCCTGGATCCCAGGATCATGGCCTGAGCTGAAGGTAGATGCTCAACTGCTGAGCCACTGAGGCATCCCGGGATACTCCTTTTTAAAGGCTTATACTCCCTGGCCAGGACATAGGAAAGCAGGGCAACTGTTCTAGTAATCCTCTGTTTTTGAAATAGTCTAGGTAACTAGGAGATCATTGTAATACCAATTTTTAAAAGAAAGAAGGTAGGGATCCCTGGGTGGCGCAGCGGTTTAGCGCCTGCCTTTGGCCCGGAGCGTGATCCTGGAGACCCGGGATCGAATCCCACATCGGGCTCCCGGTGCATGGAGCCTGCTTCTCCCTCTGCCTATGTCTCTGCCTCTCTCTCTCTCTATGTGACTATCATAAATAAATAAAAATTTAAAAACAAAAAAAAATAGCAGACTAAGAGATTATTTAAAAAAAAATAAAAGAAAGAAGGTAGATTCCATTAGGTCAGGGAATTTAACAATCATAGGGAAGATTCTGATACAGAAAGGGATATGATAGAGGTGCCTGGTTGGCTCAGTCAGTAGAGCAATGTGACCCTTGATCTTGGAGTTATAAGCTTGAGCCCCACATTGAATGTAGAGATTATTTTAAAATAAAGTTTTTAGAAAGGGAGAGAGAGAGAGAGAGAGAGAGAAAGAGAGAGAGAAATAGAGAAACAGAGAGGAAGGGAGGGAGGGATATGGTATCTGAAAGCCAAAATTAAAACAAGAACAAAACATGGTAGGTTTGTTTTTGTGCCTTGAATAAATTGCTAGACTAAGTAAGTGATGCTGTGGCAAGCAAGGCCATCTGTGATCTACCTTGTGTTACCATTCTGGTCCCCTTTCTTTACTCCTCTCTCTGAGATGATCTCCTCCTCACTGTGTCCACCCACATACCCTCTCCTGCTTTACTTGCAGTTCTCTGAGCAAAACATGCTCTCTTATACCTGAGCACATTTTTCATATTCTGTTCCATCTGTATGGAATGCCTTTCCTCACTTTCTCTTCCTTTTCCACCTGTTTATTTACTGCTTTTCATTTAAGATTGTGAGATTAGATGCCTTAGCTGTATGCTTCCATAGCATTCAGCATTAACCTTTATTATGACATTAATCACTCTCTTTTATCTGTATAACAACACCCTCACATACATATGCACTGTAATTTGATTTTTATCTTTTTAAAAATCTTGAAAATGCTTTTTATTTTTTTAATTTAGTTATTTTTTCAGAGGGAAGGAGGGGTGGGGGCAGAGGGAGAGCGAGTCACAGAATCCCAGGCAGGTTTCATGCCCAGCATTGAGCCGGAAGCAGGGCTTAATCCTATAGTCTTGACGTCGTGACCTGAGTTGAAATTAAGACTTGGACTTGGAACCTCAACTGATTGAGCCACCGAGGCGCCCCTATTTTTTTTTTTTTTTTTATCTTCCAGTCTTTACCATTGTATATGGTTCCTGGAACATAATAGATATTTAATGAGTGTTGAATAAATAGTCATTCTGAGGAATGTTGTCAACATCATGGAGTTCCAGTCTTAGGTCCAAACCTCACTTCTTTAATTACTTAGAGCATGACTTTGTGCAGATTGTTTATATTCTTTGAGCCTCAACTTATACGGTCTTCATTTCCTAATAAATAGTAGGTGCCCAAAAAATGGCAGCTACTGTTGTACTGTACTTGGATCTTAGAACATTTAACAGTCTTGCAATATCTGTATGGTTAAGATGGGAAATTTTGGACTATGTGATACAATTAATTCAGAAGTGGTGAAACTTATATTTTTATAAGGCTGTCTTTAGGGGCATGCTCCATAGCTCAATTTCTTTGTTCTGTGCCTTTTAGTATTTAAATAACGGCTCAGTTGAGGATGTTGATGGCATGCTGATCCTTGCTTAGAAGGAAAATTTCTTTTGCTAATTAGGATCCTAGAACTTCTTGACTGGGTAGTAGACAAAGTGATATTTAAAAAAAAAAAATGTAAATTATTCAACTGGGATCAAAACCTCAATTATGTAAATTCAGAATTGAAAATGGGAGAGGAAGGGAAAATAATTGTTCAAAATCTGTGTGTGAGGAAGATTGGGATTTTGATTAAAGCAGGCTCAATATAAATAACGTATGGTGTAACTGCCAACAAAGCCTGGGGGATATTAGACTGTATCAGAGGAAGAATAGTATCTAGAATGTGGGAATGAATTAATCTGTTCCATCCTGGCTCGTCATAGCACCTGAGAAGTGCTGTAGTCAGTTTTGGACACCACTTCTGAGAGGCATATTGATAGGAGAGAGGCCAAACATACTGAAGGGACCTGAGACTATGCTTCAAAAAAGAACATGTGGAAAAAAACATAGTTTTGAGAAAGAAAGTGTGCATGGGGGGTTGGGGTGGTATATTAGATGTCTTTGGATATTGGAAGGAGGCTTGCTTGGGCTTCTTCTGAATAGCCACAGAGCCCAGAACTAGAACCAAAGGGTAGAATTTACAAAAAAGCACATTCTAGTTAAAATAAAGGGAAACGCTTTTCACAGTCAGGGTGGTGGAAGCCCTCGTAGTCACTGGAGGGGTGGAGGGAGTACTTGCATGAACAGGGATATTATTTCGCGGATGTGTCACTAATATAGTGGAGGTGTTGAATTAACCAAGATCCTGTAAACAGAGGAGAAAGTTCTTAACTTTGTTTTGTTTATAACATACATTGTGTGTGTGTGTGTGTGTGTGTGTGTTTTTTAAGATTTTATTTATTCATGAAAGACAGAGGGAGAGAGAGACAGAGGCAGAGACACAGGCAGAGGGAGAAGCAGGCTCCATGCAGGGAGCCCAACGTGGGACTCAATCCCAGGTCTCCAGGATCACACCCTGGGCTGAAGGTGGCGCTAAACATCTGAGCCACCCTGGCCGCCCTATAGCTTACGTTCTTAAGTAGAATGTTTGGCACCACACTCTGAAAGATTTAAAAGTAAAATATTTTTCAAAGAAGTAAGTTGCAAAAATTCTGCAGTTATCATCACACTCTGTCTTCCCTACAAAGTTATTATCTACTACTTCTCTCCTATTTTCTAAAAAATGTACCAAGCTGAGTTTTCCTAAGTTTGGTTAGAGACTCCACCAAGGCCTTTTCCCTTTTCTGGGGCAAGGTTCTTGTTGTTTGTGACCAGTCAGATAAACATTGTATCTGAAAAATAGAATGGTACAGAATGTATCTATCCTCAGTTGTAGCAAAATTAAATGTCCCACAAGGCTGGTAATTTGGTGGACACCTTTGAAACATTTACAGCAGGTCTTAGGTGCTACAGCATACTGTATGAAGACCACCGGGTAGCGATTCTGGGGTGGGGTGGGGGGAAGAACCTAGGAGAATAGGAAATAAACTAAGAGATCAGAAGAAGATTCTAGGGAGAGGTACTTGCTACTTGGTTTCCCTAGCACTTCTTTCCCCAGACTTGGAGGCAAACTGCCCTACTCTGAGAAACTCCTTTTCTTTTAGAACCCCAAGGCCCCCTAATTGTGACCCACTTTCATCAGCCTTTCTTCCCTCTACCTCTTCATCCCTCTCAGTAGAATCTGGCATCCTTTTTGTGTTTCCCTAAGGAAATTACCTTTGGGTTTAATTTCAAGAAGATTAGAATAAGTGTAAATTGTGTGCGTGGCATTATAAAATAAAGTGTACATACAAAATATCTTATTGGTGAGCCAAATCTCTAAGCCCATGATTAGCTAGTTAAAAGTGTTAAATAACTCTTGCAGTATTTACTATTTATACGTGTGTGTGTGTGTATCTGTTTGCTAGCTGCAAATACTTAATGCCCACCATGAGGACACACACTGACAAATGAAGGTATGGGGGGAAGATGGGAAGAAAAAAGGAAATAGGAAATTTTTATATGTAAATAAAAATAGAAGTATTTTTTAAAATAATTTTTTGTTGGGTGCCTGAGTGGCTCAGTCAGTTAAGCATCCAACTTGGTTTCAGCTCAGGTCATGATTTCAGGGTCATGATATTGAGCCCCCATGTTGGGTTCTGCATTCTGTGGGGAGCCTGCTTAAGATTTTCTCTCTTCCTCTTCCCCTTTCCCCCACTTGTGTGTGTGCTCACTCTCTTTTTCTTTCTAAAATAAATAGATAAATCTTTGAAAAAAATTTTTTTTGTTACCTGTATTTGATCACCTGCCTGCTGGGATTTGGCTGTTCATAAGGAGAAAAGTTCCAATTTCATTTGAAGTGTTCTCTTGTTGAAAATATCAGTTTACAGCATCCAGGAGGACTTTATATTTCAGATATTATCTGAATTTAAAATTTGTTTATGTGTATGTTTTACTTATTTCTACTTTATATACATATGTAATTATAGAGTTTTTAAAGCATATAGAATACTGATACTGTTTAAGCAGTTTAAAAATGAGGTACTTTTAGACTAATGAAAACTATTCTCAAAATTGTTCTTTATATGTACAGGATGCCAGGTGAGGGATTTGACCAGAGCAATGTGCTGTTTTGTCTTCTGTGCCTAGCCTTCATGCTGTATGCATGAACCTAGGAAGGAATTTGAGATTGCTTTAGAGCTAATGCAGCTTGCATATATGTGACATATTTTTATTTCAATTATTGTTTCACTTTTTAAAATTTTCAGCATGTTGGAACAGGATTCCAGGAGAAAGAATCCTAGTGTGAACCCTGCAAATCAAAGGAGACATCTTCTAGAATTTTCTGCTAAAGAGGTGGAAGACACATCAGATGGTATCATCCAGAAAAACAGCTACAGGTTAGAAGATGGCATGTCTCTGTCTGTTAAAATGATTTAATGAAACTGCCACAGGGCATTAGTAGTATAACTTGACACCTAAATTGTTTATGCACAGTTTTAATATGTCAAACAAACAAGTTATGGAGGCCCTTAATACATTTTACTGTTAAGATCAGTTGTAAGAATAAATTTACTCTTTGAAACCTTTCCCAATTTTGGAATTCTTACAGAGGTGTGACCTTAAAATCTCCAGTTGTGTACTAATAGGAGGCACATACAGTGTACACACATTGTATTATACATAATGTTTTTTAATAGTTTTTTATCTATCATACGGTTACACGTATAGTGTATGTAACAGTATTCATCTTGTGATGAATATGACCTGGTGGAATGATATGGGTGAACCTGTGTGCAGTCCTTTGATCTAATTGTTTATATTTACTTATTGTGATCATTGTTGGATCTCCCTCCCTTGTTATAGTTTATCATTGTCTTAGTAAATTTCTTGCCAGTATAGCTTGCCAGTAGTAAAAGACTTAAAACTTAATGAAAAGACAAGATCTATATTATGTAAACTAGAAGAACGTTATAATGGACATTCTCAGAGCTGTATTCTTTTTTTTAAAAAATATTTTATTTATTCATGAGAGACAGAGAGAGAGAGAGAGAGAGAGAGAGGCAGACACACAGGCAGAGAGAGAAACAGACTTTCTGTGGTGAGCTTGATGTGGGACTTGATCCCAGTAACCCAGGATCACGCCCTGAGCCAAAGGCAGACGCTCAACCACTGAGCCACCCGGGCGTCCCAAGCTGTATACTTTTTGATAAACATTTTCCTCTGTTATTTGGAATTTTTATTAGAGCCAAGTGGAGAGAGGTCCTTAAGTAAGAAAGCAAAGGGAGGTCACGGTGTGGCAATGATTGCACAATATAATGCTTGAGAATCATGAAAGATTTGTTTACTTATAACTCTGTAAGGTCCTACAGGCCAAGAGCCATAGGGGAATCATTTTTTTAAATTTTTACTGTGACAGCCATATTACTGAATGAAATTATTACCATAGTCCTGTGGGCTTGTCTCCTTTTAACCTTCCTGGAAAAAAATGCTAGTTTTCATTTTTTTGGGAATCTGCAGTGTGTAGAGTACTATGTTAAACGTGGTGGAGAATCCAAAGAATTCTATGGCAGTAAGTGTAATGCAGCATACAATGTGATGGATGCTATAATATTGGAAAATACTATATAGCATTTCTTGGTTTTCTTTAACATGCCAAATTTAGCCATACTTCTGAAATAGTGATCTTAGTGCTCACTTAACATTGAATATTGCTGGAGTTTAATAGTATCTTTCATTTTACTAAATGGTTGTCCAAGATTGCCCTACATGTTCTACATGTAATTTTGAGTTCTATTGTCCACATGAGAGATCCACCAAAACTTAGATTTTAAATGTCATAGTCTTTGGATTTATGAGAGTTGAGAATGTGCACTTTTAGGTGTGTATTGCTGTTGTTAAAAAGTTGAACAAGTTATTGATTAAATACTTGAAATTATAGTTCAGATAGCCTTTACAAGAATATTATTTTGAACAAATAAATACAAGCCTTCATCTCTTTGTCTGTGGTAGATAAGGTGGAAAGCATAGTGCTCTGATCATCCTAGTTCAACCTAGATGTTTGATGACCCTCAGACTGTAATTTATCAGCTCTCACAGTAGTATAGAAATGCAGGCCATTTGCTCTTCCCCACCCCACAGTCACCATTGCCTATGCTGGGTTACTGGTCTTGGTAAAATATGGAAAAGATTATAGATTCTTGGCTACATGCAAATCTCTTGAAATATCTAAGGTTATTATTAAGCAGCTTGGGAGATTCAAGTAGGTATCAGTTCATCAATTTTATATTCTTACTTTTATCATCATAAATTCTGAATAAAAGATACCAGAAATGTTTGTGCAACATTTGAAAGCAACAAATGCAATTTAAAAAATTTTTTTACTTATTTATTCATGAGAGACACACAGAGAGAGGGAGAGACACAGGCAGAGGGAGAAGCAGGACCCTGGGACTCGATTCCAGGACCCTGGGATCATGACATGAGCTGAAGGTAGAGGCTCAACCACTGAGCCACCCAGGTGCCCCTACAAATGTGTTTTGAACTGATTTTTAGATAGTTTATTTATATACAGCCATGATACTTTATTTTTTAATGCACTTTACTTTTTATTGTGTTTCATTTTTTAGGAGAATTATAAGAACTGGTTCAAATAAAAAAGGAGTAGATTATAATCCCATAATATATAATATTGCATTCTCCTAGCATTTAGAAATTAACTGCATATGTGTTTTCAGGTTCAGAAATGTGTGGTTTATAATAAGATGCCATATAATTTGTCAACCAAACTGGGACAGTTTTTAAAGAATGAAAGGTGGTGCTGAGTAATAATTACATCAGGACATCAGGCATGCTAGATCCAGGACTGTCTTAGATAAATGAGAAGGGATGGTACATAGAAGGCATCATCCAGAACCTGCCTTTATTCCAGGAACTCTCATTAAGTCTGCCCCCCAGCACTGTCCTTTACTTAAGTGATTTGTTTGCTGAAATGGTATCTTTATCGATATGAAATAGTTTGCAAGCAGCCTAGAAATAGGCTGACCATCTCAGGAATAGTGTGGATCTGATTGTCTCCAGATTGCACGTTGGCTTAGATTCTTTCTTTTCTTTTCCCTTCAGCTCCAACCGGTTCCTTTTCTGGTATTTCTCCTATCAGATTCTTTCTTTTTTCTTTTCTCTTTTTCCTTTCCTTTTTCCTTTCTTTCCTTTCCTCTTCTTAGAGTATTTTTGGCTGATAGAACAAAGCCAGTTCACACAGATGCATAGAAGTCATTATACTAGGGTTTATTACATGGAAATGAAATTATATATCAAAAATATATCCTCAAAAGTAATTTTAGACTTCTCTGATGGATAGTAGCATTCATATTTTTTTAAGTATGAAGACCTGATTTTTTAAACTAAGGCAAATGTGACAGGTTCTTTTTTTTTTTAAGTATAGCAAACAGCCTCCTCTTGTAGGCATTTAGAATTTACCCAGTACAATGAAGTTTTTTTTCCTTCTCCCTCAACACTTAATTTTAGGGTGGTATGTGTGCAGTTACTACCTGTGTACCACCATCTCTGTTATTCTAAACAATGTAACTCTCAGAGGCAGAGGTGAGGACATGGAAGATGTTCTGGTGCAACTTGCAGGGAAGAATCATATGTATGCCCTCAGCTGTTGTTTTTTCCATTGTATGTGGCATCCATAGAAGTCTGTAACTTTTTCCTTGAAATTAGTTTTCCAGTTTACCAAAATTATTTTTGTCAGGGAGGCCAGTTATTTCAGTGTTGCCAAATTCAGTGGAAACTTCTGTCTTCATCTTGATCTTTTCCTCTGGCGCTGTGTGGATTCCTCCTTCCTTAAACATTCTCCTTTGTGTTGCTACATTTTTCAGTTTGGCTTTTTCCATGGGCCTCGTTTTCAGTCTTCTCTCTGGCCTCCTCCTTTATTTAAATCTCATCCTCTGGAACTGTGGACTTTCTGGTTTTCTTTCTGCTTATGTGACTCATCCATAATTTAGCACACACTCCATATCTCCATATCCTGACAACTCCCAACTTTGTTTCTCATCCAGACTTCTCTCCTGAGTCTCTAGACTGCTCTTCCCAATAGTTTCCTTGATCTCTCTCTCTCTTTTTTAACATTTCAAACTTAGCACATGCAGAGCAGAACTCTGTGTTCATCCTTCAGCTGCTTCTCAGCAACAGTCTTCCTCATTCTCTGTTGTTTAAGCCAGAAGCCCTGATTCCTCCGTTTCAACAAGTGTGGTTGATACTCTTTCCAAAAAGTATCTTGCATTGGTTCACTGCTCTCCATCTTCACTGCCAGCACCTTGGTCCTATTTTCAGCTCTTGCCTGGATTATAGCTCTCTCCAGACTGGTCTCCCAGCTTCCCCTGTAGCCTCTATTGAATCCAGTTTTGGTACAATGGCGGGGTGCAGGCATACAATGAAATACATCACTTCTCTCAATAACCTTCTGTGAGCTTTTCATTACATTTACGTTCAGTGATGCCTTATCATAATCTGATCTCTTTCTTTCTTTCTTATTTATTTATTTATTTTATTTATTTATTTTGTTAAAGATTTTATTTATTTATTCATGAAAGACACAGAGAGAGAGGCAGAGACACAGGTAGAGGGAGAAGCAGACTCCCTGCAGGGACTCGATCCCAGGACTCTAGGATCACACCCTGAACCGAAGGCAGACGCCCAACCACTGAGCCACCCAGATGACCCTGGTCTCTTTCTTTTTTAAAAGATACTATTTATTTATTTGAGAGAGAGAGGGCGAGTGTGAGGGGCAGAGGGAGAAGCAGACTCCCCACTGAGCAGGGAGCCTGACGTGGGGCTCGATCCCAGGACCCTGGGGTCATGACCTGAGCTGAAGGCAGATGCTTAACCTACTGAGCCACCCAGGCGCCCCCGATCTCTTTCTTTCTTTCTCTCTCTTCTTTCTTTCTTTCTTTCATTCATTCATTCATTCATTCATTCATTCAAGGTTTTTTATTTATTTGTTAAAGAGAGACAGTCAGAGATACAGGCAGAGGGAGAAGCAGGCTCTATGCAGGGAGCCCGACGTGGGACTCGATCCTGGGTCCCCAGGATCACACCCTGGGCTGAAGGCGGCACTAAACCACTGAGCCACCCAGGCTGCTCTTTCTAACCTCGCCTTTGTGCCTCCCTCACTTGCTCACTATTCTGCAGCTTGTGTGTGGTCTTTAAATAGGTGGAAGCCACCTTCTCCCTACCTGCGTCTGTCTTAGAACACTCTTTCCCCAGTTTCTGTAGTACTGGTTTCTCATCCTTTGCCTTGACTTAAATACCATCTTCTCAGAACTATTTCATCTAAAGTAGGTACTGTATTGGTTTTCTATTTCTAGTTAGACTCTTTCTTTGTTTTTGTTTTTTTTTTTAAGATTTTATTTATTTATTCATGATAGAGAGAGAGAGAGAGAGAGGCAGAGACACAGGCAGAGGGAGAAGCAGGCTCCATGCCGGGAGCCCGACGTGGGACTTGATTCCGGGACCCCAGGATTGTGCTCTGGGCCAAAGGCTGGTGCTAAACTGCCGAGCCACCCAGGGATCCCGTAGACTCTTTCTTAATTTGGATTTATGTGTTTGTTTGTCCATCATTCCCCTTGTATTTCACCCATCTTTCCCTTTAAGGTCTTTGAGGACAGAGACTTCATTTTTCTTGCTCCCTGTCAGATTTCTAGCACAGTACCTAACATAACTGGTATTCAGTAAATATTGGTTGGATGTATTAATGAAAACTGTGAGGCTAGTCATACCTAATTTTGTGTTTACATTTTTTTTCTTTTTGAGTTTTAACTAAATGTCTAGTTTTCTAAATCTAGAGCATTGAATATAAAGAAATTCAAGACAGATCTAATATTTTTTATTGAGAAAGCTTGAAATAGTAGACTGAAGAGAATAGATAGCAATAGTGCCTCCAGCTCAACTTCTGATTTTCAGCTTTGGCTTTGCTCCCTCCATAACACCATGGATATGGATTCAGTGTGACAGCTAGGAAAGTGTATTTTTTTTTGAAGCTTATGGAGTAAATGGTTAATATTACTTGGGTGTTTTATTAGTGACTCGAATTCTTCCATGATTTTAAAATTTATATTCAACTTTTCAACACTTTTCACTTCTTTCCCACCAGATGTTTTATGCTTTGCCTTACCCCTGCCACACACAGTTTTAAGGAAGCTTCAATTTTGTTATCACAGAATTGTGAATTACGACAAAACTTTGGTCCTATTCACATAATACCATCTTTCCTGTCAGTCAATGGGTCGTTCCCTCAAACCGCTCCCCCATTACTGTGTCACCTCTGTTGCAGCAGCACCATATATGCCTTGAGCTCATTGAAGATGCAGACCATGTGTTGTTATTATTTCCTTAGCTTTTGGTACATAGTAATTGCTCAATTAATGGTGGCTGGATAAGTGTGAATTACCATGGCAATCTGCGGAAAATTGGAAAGGGACATTTATGCTACATGGTCTATACTTTCTGCTTTTTTTTTATTGCATTTGTTTCTATCTTGTGGTATATCCTATTTACTATATTTTTATTTCCATAAAAAGTTAATACTACTAATGATTTTCTTATAGCAAACTACTTAGGAATTTAAGACACAAAGGGATGTATTTTGTACTTGTTTTTCAGATATGATCATTCTGTTTCAAATGACAAGGCCTTAATGGTGCTAAGTGAAGAACCACTACTCTATATTGCTCCACCTCCTTGTCAGCCCCTCATTAATACCACAGAATCCCTCAGGTGAGTGTTGTAGATTGTTAGAGAAATATCTGCATGGGTTAGCACCTAGAAAACTATTTGTTCAGATTAGTTAAGTGGCAGAGAGGAGCTCTGAATATTTGTTGGATGCCCATAGGCATATCATCAGTTGTCCAGTTTCCCCACCAGCCTGATAAACAAGGTGATGGGTCTATTTCATATGATAGTATTAGGGTTGTATGCTTAAATATATGCTTTATTTGAAAACTACAGAATGATTTTAATATAAAAATTTGGGTTATTAGACTTGAAAGTGGTAGGTAACATTCATAGTAGAAGAAGGTGCCTTTTTCTTCAAGTTAGGAAGGTAACAATTTGAAGAGAAATGATTCTGAAGATATTTTCCCGTTTCAGCATGCTTTACCTTTCCTTATTTACTTTTCCCTTGAAAAATTTCCTGTGATTTTGGATTCTGTCCTTGAATCTCAAAAATTGCTTCAGTTTTTTAAAGTAATAATCAACTATAATTAAGTAATAACAGTCTAACATCTTCACAACTGCTGTAAAAAGTAAGCACCATATATGGAACTTACATTTGAACTAGTGCTTTTCCTTATTTGCAGTGTTGGGAATTTTGGGTTATAGTGCATTGAAATTTGTTCTTCCCTGCAGCCCCCACCCCAAGTAGTTGAGTTTATTCTTTTCCTTCTCCCAGAAGAGCATGATTTTCAAAGGCTTTAATGCATCCATTTGCTGGTAGGTTTCTATAACTTATTAAATGCTCTTTAGCATCTCCAGTGTTGGTGTGTATGTAGCCCAAGAGCAGAAATAGGAGATACTTTTTTGTGAGAAAAACAAAACCAAACAAAAACAACTTTGTGTTCAGTATTTATATTTGGAAGCTATTTTAGCATGGGTTTAAAAATTTTTTTGAACTCATGATTGAGGGAGGCTACTGTATGAAAATGCACATTGTATTAAAAATAACATTATGGTCTTAGCTTTTTCAGATTGAAAAGGACTATTAAATCATCAGGCACTAGGGTTGCTATTTGGAACCTATAGAATAGGATTAAATTGATTTTTAACCAAAGGTGAGACATTTATTTCTATGAAGTATGTTTTTTTTTTTTTTTTTTTTTTTTCTATGAAGTATGTTTAATTAACTAAGCTGTTTTATAGGTTAAATCATGAACTTCGAGGATGGGTTCATAGACATGAAGTGGAAAGGACCAAGTCAAGAAGAATGACGAATAATCAGCAGAAAACCAGAATTCTTCAGGTTTGTTTCTTTTGTTTTTGAACAATGGTTGGCATATTTGTTGGATATCTTCTCTCAGATGGATTACTTTATTCCCTGAAAAATTTGGAAAACTTGAACTTAGTCACTTCCCACTGCTATCTCCTGCTTCAGATGCAGCTGTCAATGCCACTGAAGTCCTCCTCCTGCGTTTTATAGCACCAATAGTTGGTGCTCTTTCCTGCTCTCTCCCTCAAAGTTACTTTCAAGCCAGGGGCTCCCATGCATGGACATCTTTGTCAAGTGTTTTTGGCACAAGTGGTATGGTAGATGGTACTGTTTATCTTCTCTGTTCTTAGAGCTTTTCAGAAAGAGGGTGTTGAAACATAGGGCAGCTTAGAAGTGGAGGCACATCTTCATGGAGAGTATTTTTGAGCTTAGACATGAGGGACTGGCTACAGGTAAATGACAGTTCTTATTTAGAATCTATTTAATTGGACTTCCATCCTTTTTTTTTTTTTTAAAGATTTTATTTTTAAGTAATCTCTATTCCCAAGTTGGGGCTCAGACTTAACAACACTGAGGTCAAGAGTCACATGGTCTACCTACTGAGCCAGCCAGTCTCCCCAGGTGGGCTTCCACTAGTGTTGTTTACCACAAAGCACCATTTGTAGTCATTCCATCATTCAACAGACACTCTTTATTCTGAAGCACTTAGACTAGCAACTGGCACATTCCAAGCTCCCAATAAACATTATCTATGGTAGTAACAATGAGTCAGGTATGGTTCTAGATCCTGGGGATTTGGTAGTGAGTATGATAAAATCCCTGCCTTCCTGGAACTTACATCCTGGTGGGAGAGATAAGCAATAAACAACTAAGGTGAAAGATAAATACTGTATGATCTCACTTACATGGGGAATCTATTAAAAAAAATGAAAACAAAAACTGAACTCTTGATACAGAGAACAAATACTGAGACTGGTGGATAGGGGAGTGGGTGAAATAGGCAAAGAGGGTCGAAAGGTACAGATTTCTAGTTATAAATAAGTTATAAGGTTATGATATACAACATGGTGACTAAAGTTAATAATACAGTATTTGTATATTTGGAACTTAGTGAGAGAGTCTATCTTTAAAGTTCTCATCACAAAGGAAAAAATTAAATAAATATTTAAATATACTCAAAATTAGAGATAAGTTCTCTAAAGAAAAAGTGGGGTTGGAGATTAGAGGTTAAATTGAGAGCTAAGTAGCTATCTTATTATTATTTTTTAAATAATTTTTAAAAGTTTTTTTAAATTTTATTTACTCATGAGAGCTACAGAGCGAGAGAGAGAGAGAGAGAGAGAGAGAGAGAGAGAGGCAGAGACACAGGCAGAGGGAGAAGCAGGCTCCATGCAGGAAGTCCCACGTGGGACTCGATCCTGGGTCTCCTGGATCACGCCCTGGGCTGAAGGTGGCGCTAAACCTCTGCGCCACCAGGGCTGCCCCCTAGGTAGAGAAGGCTTCTATAGAGGCTACATTTGAGTATTGTCAAGGTAATTCATGTTAGGTGTTGTAACAACTAGCCTTAAAATCTCAGTAGTTTAATGGAATACAAATTTGTTTCTCACCCACACGACATCTGATACAGCTCTCTAGGATGGCTTTCCTTCAGGCAGGTTCTTTCTAAGTTCTTTCTACTTTGTGACCCCAACAACATGAAATTCTTTGGTTCTAGCTTTGGATGTTGGGGAAGAGAGAGCTTGGAAGATTGTGCACAATGTTGTAGGGATCCAGCCTGAACTTTAGCCAATGTTCAGTTCTCTCTTGCAGTAGATTAGGCAAATGTAATCTCCCCGTGTGCTCAGGAAGAAGAAAACGGTTTGGTGAGAACATTGCTTTTGCAATAACAAAAAATGAAGGTGTGAACAGTGTAAAGATCCAAGGGAAGATCTGGAGAAAGAATTTCTGGAAAAAGGGAATAGCAAATATGAAGCTCTCAGGAGGAAACAGTCTGCATATTTGAGTAACATCAAGAAGTTGAATATGGCTAGGCTGCAATCTAGGGATACAGTAGAGGAAGATGACATCAAAGAGGCAGTAGAACCTAATTCATATCAAACCTCATAGGCTAGGTGAGAACTTTGGATTTCATATTGAGAGATTTGAGCAGGGAAGTGATTTAATCTCATATTTTACCCCCCAAGATTTTCTCTTTCTTTTAGCAAATTGCCTATAATGTGACTAGGTGGGTTTTCTTTTTTTTTAATTCAATTAATTAACATATAGTGTATTACTAGTTTCAGAGGTAGAGGTCAGTGATGCATCAGTTTTATAT
Organism: Vulpes lagopus; assembly: GCF_018345385.1. Classification (NCBI taxonomy): domain Eukaryota; kingdom Metazoa; phylum Chordata; class Mammalia; order Carnivora; family Canidae; genus Vulpes; species Vulpes lagopus. The sequence goes on from NC_054834.1 coordinate 28,416,160, forward strand.
AACACCCAGTGCTCATTCCATCATGTACCCTCCTTCGTGTCCATCACCCAGTTACCTTGTACCCTCACTCCTGCCCCTCCAGCAACCCTGTTTGCTATGGTTAAGAGTCTCTTATGGTTTGTCTCCCTTTCTGTTTTTTTTCTTGGTTTATTTTTCCCTCTTTTCCCCTATGATCTTATTTTATTTCTTAAATTCCACATTTGAGTGAGACCATACAATTGTCTTTCTCTGAGTTATTTCACTTAGCATAATATACCTTCTAGTTCTATCCACATCATTGCAAATGGCAAGATTTTGTTTTTTTGATAGCTAAGTAGTATTCCATATACATATATATACACCTCATCTTCTTTATCCATTCATCTGTTGATGGACATCTGGACTCTTTCCGTAGTTTGGCTGTTGTGGACATTGAATTAATTAATTAATTTTTATTTTTATTTATTTATTTAGTTAGTTATAGATTTGATTTATTGATTTATTGATTTTATTTATTTGATAGAGAGCCCAAGCAGGGGGAAGGGTAGAGGGAGAAGTAGGCTCCCTGCTGAGCAGGAAGCCTGATGTGGGGCTGGATCTCAGGACCCCAGGATCATGACCCGAGCTGAAGGCAAACTCCCAGCTGACTGAGCCACCCAGGAACCCTTTTTTTTTTTTTTAAGATTTTATTTATTTATTCATGAAAGACACACATAGAGAAAGGCAGAGACGTAGGCAGAGGGAGAAGCAGGCTCCAGGCAGTGAGCCTGATGTGGGACTCGATCCTGAGACTGCGGGATCACGCCCTGAGCCAGGGGCAGGTGCTCAACCCCTGAGCCACCCAGGCACCCCTCAAGATTTGAGATTCTATGATTATCCCCTATGTGCCTCTCTGGGCCTCTCTGATATCTTTATTCATGTATTATGGCAATTTTGTTGGTTGTTAGTACCCCTGGAAGCTACAGGCACTCCTTACCAATGTCACAGTTCCTCACAAGCCCAAAGCTGCTTACTGGCATCGGAATGCAATGTCTCGGAATGCAAAACTCATGTCTGACAAAGATTACACTTCAGCTGCCGCTGGGTGGAGGAAAAATGGACTCTGTCTCTCTTTGCCTTTCCAAGTCTGATGCAAGCATATATGATTGGCAGTACCTAAATTATATCAACCCTGATGGCAAAAAACTTTGGGTAATACAGGTTTTAGGCTTCCACTCCTTCCTGTACAGGGGAAGAGCAAAAAATAGGCAGATAATTGCCCGTAGATAATTCCACAGAAAAGATATAATAGACTTTATGAAAAGTTAGGTTACAATTCTTGGCCTACATGAGTTTTTTGCTTTATCTTTTAATAAAATTTTTCATGTTATTTTTTTCCTTTTCTCACTGGATAAATGAATAGAGAGCTTATTTACTATATGAGGCGTACTTGGTGTTCTTTAATCTTAAGGGAATTTTAATGCAAAAAAGATAATTTTGTTTTAATTTCACAGCCTTTGAACAGGAGGTGATCTGTAGTATTATTTTTTTCTCTAGTATCTTGGGTGAATATGTTTCTGTAATGAGCTTAGATAATGGTCAGAAATTTGGGCCTCTTTGCTATTATGGAAAAAGGAGTGAGAAGGATGCATCTATATTTGCCAAGGGAAAAATAAGTTCTTGGTAAGAAGGATCATTCTGCTTATATTATTGTCAATACCAAAACAGAAAGAATTCCACTGATCTCTCTCTCAGTGTAAAGAGTGCTCTGGGTACTCTTCTTTCCTCATTTCAGCCCTCTTTTTCCTCACAGCCACTCCTTCCAGATGTTTAAAAGGATCCAATAGTCTAGTTAAGATAGTCTTTAAATTTGAATAATTGACATTTCTTTGAAATTTCCGTGATCTCTAAGCATTATATCTTTCATTTTGCTCATCCCATTTCATAATTCTACCCTCCGTCTAGGTTGCAAGTCTAGAAAAGGTAAAGGGGCCCAGTAGTGAAAATACCTTTCAAAATGAAGGCAAAATCAGACATTTTCAGACAGATAAAAACAGACAGTTTATCTCTGGAAGGTCTGCACTCTAAGAAATACTAAACATTTTTTAGATTAAGGGAAATGATAGCAGAGACAATTTCAGATTAGCAGGAAGGAAGAGCATCAGAATGGGCAAATATCTGATAAAAATAAATGGTCTTTTAATTAAAAATATCTTTATTTTATATATGTATGTATATTTAAATGTCTTTAAGAGATTATTTTTTTAATCGAAACTTGTAACAATTTCTTGTGGGTTTATAGCTTATGTAAAAGTAAAGTGACAAGACACTAGGAACACAGAGAGGGAGATAAATGGAATTAGAAAGTTATATTGTTCAAATAATATTTAAAGGTAGACTGTGGTAACATAAAGATAATCTCTAGAGCAAACAGTGAAAAATAGCACAAAGAAGCAAAGCTGAACAGCCAATACAGGAAATAAATGTGGAATACTAAAAAATATGTATTTTAACCAAAAGAAGGCAGGAAAAGAATAAAGAACAAATAGGATAAATAGAAAATATATACCAAGATAGTGGACTTAAACCCAGCTGTACTAGTAATTACATTTAATGGGTAAACACATGGGTTAAAAGGGAGAGATTGTCAAACTATTTTTGAAAAGGGAAGACACAACTATATACTGTATATAGGAAGTAACATTTTATTGATGGATTGATTGACTGATTTGAGAAAGAGAGTGTGTGGGCATATGGGAGGGCGGAGGGGCAGAGCGAGAGAATCTCAAGCAGACTCCCCATCAGGTGTGGAGCCAACACTGAGCTCCATCTCCTGACTCTCAGCTCATGATTGGAGCTGAAATCAAGAGTCAGGTGCTCAACTAAAGGCACCACCCAGGCACTCCAGGAAGTAACATTTTAAATATAAAGGCACATGCAAAATAGAAGGGTGGAAAGATGTATACTGTATAAATATTAAGCATTATAAAGCTGGTGCGGGGGGCCAGCCAGAGGTTAAGGTCTGCCTTCCGCTCAGGTCACGATCCTGGGATCCAGCCCTGTGTCAGGCTCCTTGCTCAGTGTGGAGCCTGCTTCTCCCTCTGCTCCTCACCCTGCTTGTGCGCTCTCTCTCTCTCTCAAATAAATAAATAATATCTTAAAAAAAAAAAAAAAGAAAGCTGGTGTGGTTATATTTATCAGAGTTCTAGACAAAGGATATTGTAAATGACAGGGAAATTTCATAATTTATAAAAGGAGCATTTAAGAAAACATAATTCTGAATATACAGACCCATAATAACAAAGCTTCAAAGCAAAAAAAAAAAAAGTGATAGAACTAAAAGGAAAAATAGACAAATATGAAACATAATTGGAGCTTTTAACATCCTCTCATTTATATGTAAATGTCTACCTCATATTTTTGCTAATTGTGACCTTTTGCTAAATCCTACATAGCTAAAAATGTCAAAGCTCATGGGCAGTTTTTCAGAGCTTCTTTTGTTAATTGGTGTAAATGACACGCCCAATTTCTATTTGCTTAATAGCTGTATAAGAGCTTTCTTTAAAGCCTCCCCACTCATTTCTGAGTTTAGGGAAAGAAATCTGATTTTTTTCAGACTTTTATGTTAATTTCAAATGTGCCAAAGTAGCAGTATCATTTAAAATTCACCAGATATTTAATCTGTTTTTTTAAACTTAATTTTTATTAGCTAGCTCTAATTTAAATTTGGCTTTATTGGGACACTTGGGTGGTTCAGCGGTTGAGTATCTGCCTTTGGCACAGGGTGTGACCCCAGAGTCCTGGGATCAGGTCCCACATCAGGCTCCCTGCATGGAGCCTGTTTAAGTGTATTTGTTTTTCTTTTGTCCTTTTCATTTTATTGATGCTTTTTCATTTTTGTTTGAACAATCTTTTATTGAGCACCTGTTTCATGTTAAGACTTACTTTAGATTTTCATAAAATAAAACCCTTGTTACAAAGCCAGAAATTCGAAGCCCAGTAATCATCTCTGCATATAGGTTCCATCCACAAAATAACCCTTTTTTTTCCTTTAACCCTTTATATATTCTTCTATTTTAACATGTATCACATTGTATTGTTTCCACATGTCTGTCTTCCTAAGCGCATGTTGTAGGTGCTCTGTAAAAGTTTGACTGTTGAAGGATGGATGGATGGATACAGTAATGAAGAGATGCTAATAGTCTTATGAGTAAACGCTTACTTAAGCCACTTTTTGACAGGGTATTAGTAAGGTCAGTTTCTAACATAGTAATTGGTAATGTGTTCTTGAACACTAATCCCCTTCTAAAACTCTTCTGAAGATCAATCTACACAACTGCCTGGGAATAGAAGACATAGGACAAAGCAGATACTAAGAGGAAGATAGGTTTCCAGTATAGCATCCGTGGGTCACTTGTGGTTCCAGATGAGACTGTTCTCTGGCCAAAAAAGTCATCAGTGAGATCTCTTTAATGACAGCTTAGTCCATAGGTATATTTTGGCATGAAGGCCTTTGTATTTAATTCAGTAAACAATAGGATCTAGTTTTGTTATGGACCTTTCACATTTCAGGAACTTTTCATTGGGGGAAATAATTATTTTAGACAAACATAAATTGTTTTATGTTCAGTAATATTTGTATGAGTTGGTCATAAAACTTGTGATTTTGGACTAAGCTTTTAGGCTATATTTTTAAACTTTATGAGAAATGTCTTAACATTTTAATCTCCTTAAGACACATCTCAAGTCCAGAGTGTAACCAGAAGAATTCTAATCTCTCTGTTGGTGTCTAGTTATATGAACCTAATATGTGAGAATATTCATGAACAAAAAAGTATATGAATACTTTAGTGAGAGTTTAGTAAATGTAAATGTAGGCTGAGTCACTATAGGAAGATCTTCATATAATTTCATTATATGGTATTAAATTTTTTTTTTCTTCCAGGGTGCTCTGGAACAGGGCTCAAATTCTCAGCTCATGGCTGTCCAATACACAGAAACCACTAGTATCAGGTAAGAAAGTGTGGAAGTTCTTGGCCAAGGAATTTTAAATACCTAGTATTTTAGTGAAGTTGAAAAGCACATTTCCCTTCCACCTTAAACTTGTTCTCATCTGTGACTTTTCTGTTAGTTCACTTAACATACTGCATCAGAGCAGTCAGAGTATACCCAGATAATTTCAAAAGGTTAACCCTCAAATTCCTTAAATACAGATTCAGTTAGAATGCTGTTCAGTCATAATTTTGCTATAAAATTTAAATACATATAACTCTCATCCACAATTTGTATCTATTTCATGAGCCAAGAGGAAGAGAATGTTATTTTGTGAATGAATGTCTGCTCTGTGCCAGGTGTCCTGCTGAGTGCCCTACATGCATTTTATTTTTAAATCTGTATAGTAACTTAAAGTGTAGATAACACAGTCCCTATTTTATATAGAGAAAAACTGGAGAAGTCATTTATTTTTTTATTTTTTTAAAGATTTTATTTATTCATGAGAGACACAGGGAGAGAGAGGCAGAGACACAGGCAGAGGGAGAAGCAGGCTCTGTGCAGGGAGCCGGACGTGGGACTTGATCCTGGGTCTCCAGGATCACGCCCTGGGCTGAAAGCGGCGCTAAACTGCTGAGCCACCTGGGCTGCCCTCGTTTATTTTTTCTAAGCCAGAGTCATAGAACCAATAAGTGGCATAGAATAAGCATTCAGATCTGTTTGATTTAAAATGCGTTTTTCACCACACTGATGCTACTTAAGATTTTGAAGGATTCCAAGGGGTGCTGTACCTAAGTTTGAAATATATGCACCAAACCTATCTCACTAAAAGGAACAGTATGATGGGAGACCATGTAGTGTCATGATTAAGATGCTGGGTTTTGAGTTGCCAGAATACAAATCATTTCTGCCATTTACTTGCTCTGTGGATTCAAGCAGGTTACTTAAGTTTCCTCATCTACAAAATTTTGGCCACACAGAGTTGATGATTAAATTGCGTAATTTATTTACAGCACTTTATATGGTACTTGGCATGTTCAAAAACCAGTAATGACGATGATGTGATATTATTGAAGACAGTATCACTGAAGTGGAAGTAGAGTCTCAGATTCTGTCTGTATCTCTCCCTTAGACTTAGCGTTCATGATTTATTTAATATTACTTTCACATTTACTGAGCACCAGCTGTGTGTCAGTGTATCAGGTACTGAGAATGTATGCCCAGTATAAGTTGAGAGCTGTTCATTATCCTATTAACTGAGAATTGCCAATAAATGGCACTGAGCAGCATATTGGCATATCATGAATGTTTAAAATCCTGAGATACTATATTATCTTGTAGAAATAGGTAATTCAAATGTATATAGTAACTAATAATTCTCTAGTGATCAGAGTATTTCATTGATTTACTATATACATATTTAAAATATTTTTGCTATTTTAATGGAAAATTTTTTTTTTTTTTTTGAGAGAGAGGCAGAATGTGTCCCATGGAGGGGTAGAGGGAGACAGGGAGACAAAGAGAGAGAATCTCAAGCAGACTCCACACTCAGCACGGAGTCCAATGTGGGGCTCCATCTCATGACCCTGACATCATGACCTGAGCTGAAATCCAGAGTGGGACGCTTAACCCACTGAGCCACCTGGGTCCCCTGACAACCTTTTTATTAAGGTAGGCTCCATGCCCATTGTGGAGCCTACTGTGAGGCTTGAACTCATGACTCTAAAATCAAGACCTGAGCTGAGATCAAGAGCTGGACACTTAACCAACTGAACCACCCAGGCACCCCATATATTCATTTTTGATGCATCATTATAATGGGATAATATTTCTTTACTAGTTAAAAACGTTTTTAATCTCTGTATCTTCCTCTGAAGTTTGCTGTGAACCTAAAAGTGCTTTTTAAAAAGTCTTTAAAAAAATGTTTTAAATGAACTACTTATGTATTCTGTATCTGTGAATCTGCCTACTTATTAAAATGTGCCTCTGCCCCAAAATCAATACTCAGGGTGCTTTCACAGTCATTCACAAATTTGCATAGATAGTCCCAGGTGAGGCTTAATTAATTAACAAGGCGAAACTCTGCCTTCTTGTTTCAGCTCTCACACTGTAAACAAGTTTCTTTTTTGAGGTCAATTAGTACCATATTTTTTACATTTTTGGTGGTGATTTCACTGTTTAAAATGATCCTGAAGCATAGTAGAACTACCTGTTGTCTAAGAAAGCTGTGTTATGCTATATGGGGAAAATATACATATTAGATAAGCTTTATTCAGTCATAAGTTATAGTGCTGTTGACTGTGGGTTCAATGGTAATGAGTAAACCATATATATGTCAAAGAAGATGTCTTTAAATAGAAACATAGAACAAAGTTGTTTTATGTTGATCAGTTGACAAAAATGCTGTATCTAGGAGCTTGTAGGAACCTAACCTTGTATTTCCCTTAGGAGAATGTTTCAGTATTTACTAATTCGGTGTTCACACTGACTTTATAAAATATAACTGCCATGAATAATAAGAACTGATTGTGTATTCGGGGGGCGCCTGGATGGCTCAATCGGTTAAGCATCCAACTCTTGATCTCAGCTCATTCTTTAATCTCAGGGTTGTGAGTTCAAGCCCCAGTTTGGCCTCCACACTGGGCATAGAGCCTACTTTGAAAACTAAAAAAGAATTGATTGTGTGTTCAAAATAATATGGTTAGAAATGGTCTCACAGGGAGCAAATGGAATTATTTCAAAGAAAATTCTTATGACTCATTTATAATTTTCCTTTTAGATCAGTCCTTTTTTACTCTTAAAGCTTGATTGAAAACATAGAAGAACATTTAAGAAAGAAAACATAGAAAAAATTAAAAAAGTTAAAAAAGTTAAAAAAAAGAAAGAAAACATAGGTTGTCTTTTTGGAGAAAAATGAAATATTATTTCTTTAACTCTCCTTTAACTTCTGGGCATTAGCTTATTGTGCTTAATAGTAAAAGACTGAAAATATTAAAAACTATATTAATATCATTTGAGTATATCTTTGGGGATATAGTGTAGTTGAGGTACTATAATTTTAGATAAAATTTTATGTGAAGACATTGATGTGGTACTTTTAATATCTATGACCAGCATTTGTTGAGATACTCTTAAGAAATAGGAACCCCCCCCCAAAAAAAAAAAAAGAAATAGGAAACCCATGCTTGGTACTTCACATATAGAACATCCCTGACCCCAGTAACAATCCTGCAGGTTTATATTGTTATCCCCATTTTAAGGATGAGGAAATGTGGTTGCTCAGAGGTTGAGTTGCCCAAGAATACTCACCTGAGGAATGAAGAAGAAATTCAAAGCCGATTTCTACCCACCTGTCACACAGCCTCCTAGGCAAGCACGCCTCATTGATTTGACAGAGTGGTGAAAAAGAAGTTTTCCTCAGACTTTATTTCTGTCACCAAAAATTGCAAACCAATGCAGAAATCTGTTTTCTGATACGTTTATTATTTTTACATGCTTTGCAGTGCACTTGATACATTTTAGAGTTTACAGTGATACATTTTAGAGTTTTCCATTCAGAAATGAGAGTTTTAGTTTTAGCGAATTAGATCTTACAAATATCCTGACCTTGGGCTTTTCAAAATGTCAGTGTAAAAATTATTGCTGGGGCACCTGGGTGGCACAGTCTGTTAAGTGTCTGCCTTTGGCTCAGGTCATGATCTCAGGGTCCTGGGATCGAGTTCCGCAGCTGGCTCCCTGCTCCACAGGGATTCTGCTTCTCCTTCTTCCTCTGCCCCTTCCCCTGCTTGTGCTTTCTCTCTCACTCGCAATCTCTCAAGTAAATAAAATCTTTAAAAAAATTATTGCCAAATGCTGCTAATATTTTGCATGAGAGAAATTCTTATGATTCAGACATAGCCTTAGAATGGGGGGGTATTTTTGAGAGGATATTAAATTTTCTAGTTTAAGAACACTTTGCCCTTTTTTTTCCTTCAGTGGGAACTCAGGGAGTGAGCTCCAAGTGTATTATGCATCACCCCGAAGTTATCAAGACTTCTTTGAGGCCATCCGCAGAAGGGGAGACACATTCTATGTTGTGTCATTTCGAAGGGTAAGTCCTCTTTGAAAGGATAAAGAAGATATTTTGGAATACCTGCTGTGTACAGGGCACGGGGCTGAATACTTTGGGAAGTAAAGAGATGTGAGATAGGAAGCAATGTAAATATACTATGTGAGTGGAACTGGAAGACATGCTTGTTCCTGAGCTCTTGAGCAAGTGAAGACAAACATGGGATTGATGTCAGGCAACGAGTTTAGATCTGGAAAATATAAACGGCCTACTGATTTTTATCCTTTGTCATTCCTATATCTATGCTGTTTGTTTTTAACAAAAGAAGTAAAAACGTGAAATTTTTTTTTAGGCTTTGTGGTGGTAGTCCCATTTGGTTATTGAGAAATAGACTTCCCAGATGTGGGATCAAGGTGAATCGTGGGCTGATCAGTATATTAATGCGGAATGTTTGGATTTATGTTTTTAAGACTTCCTGTTCTTCTTTTCTCTCTCTCCTTTGGCAGACATTTACTCCTCTTGGTGAAGAATGTGTTAGTTTATGCAAAAGGAAATGTTTATATGTGTACTTTTGAATGTTACAAATGTTAAATGGAAACAAAATGCACAGCTATTTACATTCTGTCAACTTTTCCTATAAAACGAAAAAATATTTTTCATAGAGTTGCCATTTGAATGTCTCTGTTAGAGTGCTGTAAGTTAAACCAGGAATACATGAATGAGTTCGAATTCCTTGGAGGTTTGTGTCCTAGGCTTTTCTTTTTTTGAGAATGTAGAGGGGGCCCTGTTAGAAATAAGCATGTGCTAACTGCAGAGTAACAGTTCATTCTGATTATTGTCACCACTAAGTATCTGAAATTCTCAGTTAACTGAGTTCTTTTCCTGATGTATAAATATCTAGTAGCTCAGAATTTTAGTATTAGAGAACTTCGGCATTTAAAGATTAGAGAGATCAAACATTTTGTATATTTTTAGCTGTTAATCAAATACACTTGGGGATTTGGAATTCTTGTGCAGTGCCATCTCATGATTTCTGCCTATCCACAAAATTCCTTGTGCCGGGCTTATTCTCTCAGACATAATTGATGTATGTCTCTACTGCACAAGCCTCAGAGTTCATTTCTAGCAGCAAGGGGGCAGCTGAGAACAGGGTTTCAGCAAGGCTCCGACTGTATTGACTGCTGAGAACTAAGTTGTTTGCCTTAGTGTCAACATAGTCATGTTAAAAGTGGAAGAAAATGAAATCTAGCAGTGCTGTGAAGAGACTTGATAGGTGTTAGAATGAATGTGTTGAAGTATATGTTTATAGAAGCTACCAGACTAAAGTGCTTTTAACCCTCAAATAGCTGAATACTTTTTCTTAGGTTCCAGATAATTTCTCCATTATTTGACCAAAACAGTATATATAGCATGTGTTAGAAGTATCAGTGGTCAAGCCACGGGTTGAAGTCCTAGTTAATAATGTTTTTCTAGGGAATAGAATAATAATCCTAGCCTTAAAGGGATTATATATACAAAGGAAGATGAATGGTGTTATTATTTTAAATATATATTGTATTTCTTGCATTGTAAAAGCTATTTCTCTTTAGTTTCCTGTAAAAAATGCTGTTGGAAAATTATTGATATCCTCCCTGCCCCCCCCCCCCCCCCTGCAACTTTTTGATACTCTAGAAGAAACAGTTTTTTTCACATTCTGGAAAACTGTTAGGACTGTCACATTCTGTTTGGATTTTTTGTTTCCTAATTACTGATTTATCACATTTTGGTGTTTTAGATCAAGGAAAAGTGACATTCTGTTTCATTTTTTCTTGTTTTGTTTTAACAGCAGGGCTAAGGAAGTTAATTTTATCATGATGACTATAAACTGTGTCATGGGACAGGAATTTGGTTCTTAAATGCTGGATTAGGTTCTTTTTGTTCTTGCTAAAATGAAAATGAAAGAAGTAATGACCTCATGCTTGGTTTTTGCTTCCATTTTCAATGTAAAATATTCTTCTAACAGTTTCATCAAAAAGGTGAGGGGCATCATTCCTTGTTAGAAAGATGCAGGCTTTTTTTCCCACGGAAGTTCTTAATTTCATTGACAGATATTACTATAATTGATACTCTCTGATTGCATTGGAATTGAAGAAATACAGATAATTCTAAAGCTCCAAGGTTCGGCTTAGTATAAACCATATGTAACAGAGCCAGTAAGCCAGCCGTATTGTTTTATTTTATAATTGGATATGTATTTAATAAAATATTTTAATATCTAAAAAAGTAGAGGTAGCCATTGACTGTTTGGTCTACCATTATTTAATAAACCTACTGTGTCCCAGACTTCTACCTCCTGACACTCCCCCTTCCCACACTCCTTAATCACATTACAGTTGAGCTGCTGAAATAATTTTCTCTGAGACTCACTCTTGGATAACTGCTGACTTCCTGTTACAGGCCAGCAGGAAAGAATGCTTATGATCCCAGTAATCCTGTCAGAGGTTCAAACCTTTTCCTGTTCTTTTGACTTTTAAGTTTTTGCCTTCAACACAGTGACTCCACTCCCTTTATTTAGTTCCAGGTGTTCATTACTTATTTTCTTATAAGCATTCTGTCTTTTTCTCCTTTCTTTGACTTGTTTTACTATGATTTACAGTCCAGGTGGTGGAAAATAATGTTTTCTCAAACTTCCAAGTCACTTTGAGTGTGGTATAACTGATACATTAAGAAAAAAATCCAATTAGGTTTAATGTTTATTTTTTTCTTAGTGCTTTCATATCATACTCTGTTTGGGGAGGGAGGGAGTAAATTAAAGAATATAATAAAATGAATTCAAAAGCATGGGACAGAAACAAATAAAAAGGCTTATGTAAGGTAGGATAAAGAAAAGTGTAAAGAAAGATAACATTGAGAAAAAAGGCAAGAAAATGATACTTTGTCTATAATTCCACTAAACATTGAAGTACAATTCTAGATGCTGTTCTTTTGTCTTTTAATAAATAGAGAAAGGAATTTTTATCTTGCTGGGGGCAATTTCCCTTAAGAACAGGCTCTTTCATTCACGTGGCTGTGAATTTCAGTTCACCATAGTATCTTCATTCTTGTTTGAGACGTCCTCTCCCAATGAAATGGAAGCCTACTTTTTGGAACATAATTTATTTCTATTATATTTTCTGTTTTCAGTACCCATCCCTCAAATCAAAGTCAGGCACTTAACATTGCATCTACTTCAGGTACAGAATGTAACACACATAAGGAGAACCTGAGCTATGGATGTATGTCTGCCTCAGAGATGTTTCTCTCCCCATCTTCCTGAGTACTTTATGCATTCTAGATATATACCATACTTTTTCTGAGTATTTTATGTATTCTTCGATATAGTACAATATTTGGGTATTTTACCCCTTCTTGGTCTCTCATAAAAAAAACTTAGAAGCAGTATCATATATATGGCATGGATTCTTAGGATAATCTTAAATAATAGGGTCTTACTGTAAGATACAAGAGGATTGAAGAAGCACGGGGAACTGGCTCAGCAGCTAAATAGTCCTATGCTTGTGTTTCCTAGACTGGAACGTATACTAGGCCTCATAGAGATTGGAATAGTGGCTTGTTGTCATTCCTGATTCCAGAGCAGCTCCAGTGATTTCATGTTAGTCTTTAGCACACATCACTCATCCAGATTTTCCATATAGAGGATCTGATTGTGTGTGTATGTATGTGTGTATGTGTGTGTCTCCCCACATATGTCATCTCTTATGTGGAATCTTACTGAGATAGCCTGGCTCATGATTCATGGTCCATTCATTTGTGACCAGGGAAATAGAGTTGATTTCAAATGTATTCTCTTGGTTTGTAAGCCAGCAACTTTATGCAGAAGGGAACAGCTTAGAGCCACTCTTCTGACAAAATGATAGTGGTGGGCTTTTAGAGCTTCACGAACTGTTTATCATACTCTACAACCTGGCTTTTTAAAAAAATTCTTATATTGGTCCCTAATTGTTTGATCTACAAAGTTATCTTCTTGTCTATATCATAACTCTCTTAAAGGCAGGAAGTGTCCTAGCTTTTTTATTACCACCTGTCACACTCAGCACAATGCCAGCTACTTGATGTTTAGTAAACAAAACAACTTTAGGTAATGGTTCACTAAGAGAAATCACAGTGATGGAAGTTTGTTGCCTTTCATAATCATTTAAGGGGTATTTTTGTATCTGCTTTGCTTAAAGAAATGTGAATCTACCAATCCAAGGAATAGCATAAGCAGTGCTGAATTCTTTTTTTTTTTTTTTTTAAGATTTTATTTGTTTATTCATGAGAGACACACACACATATATGCACACACAGAGGCAGAGACACAGGCAGAGGGAGAAGCAGGCTCCATGCAGGGAGCCCGATGCGGGACTGGATCCGGGGTCTACAGGATTACGCCCTGCCTGGGCTGAAGGCAGCCCTAAACCACTGAGCCACTGGGCTGCCCAGCAGTGCTGAATTCTAACAGAAAATTTAGAGGTGACCTTTTTCCATTTATGGTTGCACTCGCCAGAGATGCATCATTTTTGTTCTTGTCTCTGAATCTAAACTTTAGAGCTGAAGAAAATCACCTGGCTGAAATGTTTGACTATGAAATGTTTAATGGCCACTAGGTAGAACTTTGAGGTGTTTACATCCTCATTTTTTAATGTTTGGCAGAAACATTTTAGAGTAGATTGTTGTTAGACCTCATTGCTTTCTTTTTTTGGAGAAGAGATGATGTCTAGTATCTGTACATTCCAGCAGCAAGAACCAGAAACTTGAAACTTTGGACAAAGTATAGAAAAAGCTCTAATTATTGCAGAAGGATGATTTGTGATGTTTCAGAATGTCTGCCAAAGATTGACTCCTATGGAAGGCCAATAAAAAAAAAATTCACAGAATAACTTTGATATTTCCTAAATGTAATGCCTGGATTAATACCTGATATATGCTTAGAAGAATGGCATGTTTTTTGTTGTTGTTTTTAAAATTTTTATTTATTCATGAAATAGAGAGAGAGACAAGCAGAGACATAGGCAGGGGGAGAAGCAGGCTCCCTGCAGGGAGCCCAATGCAGGGCTTGATCCCGGTCCCTGAGATCACGCCCTGAGCTGAAGGCAGATACTAAACTGCTGAGCCACCCAGGCGTCCCTGGCATGTTTTTTTTCTTTTAATGCATGTTATTTATTTCTTGGAATTACTATTATATATATATGTAAAATCCTCAGAGACAAGAGGAATTTCCTTAGTAATCAAGGGATATTAGTCACTTTATAAAGTCTACTTCAGAAGGATACAGCTCCTTTTGTTTTGGGACTTCACAACTGGAGCATACACGTCAATCTTGGAGTTTGGCCATTTTCTTATCTCCATTTTCATTGCCTTTTAGCCAAATTCTTTCTCTACATGGAAAAAAATGTGAATAAATGAGTTTGGAAAGATACTTGCATTTTTTAAAAAGTCTTATTTCAGAAGAAAAACTTAGAAAAAAACTTTTAGCAGGTCTTTTTCTAATGATTTTTAACTTCCTTTGAAATGTATCTCATTCAGGCCTGATGCACATTATAAAAAAACAGAGCAGAGTTGTCTGAGTATCCACTTAACCTGGGTTCACTTAATGATTAAATCAGTAACATTCTCTTTCTCCATGTTCTCTTTTATTTCATTTATACACAAATGCTGACACCTTCAGTGTATAAGACCGTTAACAGTTTTAAGCCTCTTTCCTATGCATAGTTTTGTTAATTCCTTACATATAATTAAGTACTCCTAGTCCTGTTTTACAGGTGAAAAAATTAAGGCAAAGAAAGGTAAAGTGACTTACGTAAGGACATAAGAATTGTAAACAGTAGCGCTAGGGCAATAATTAAAGTGTTCTAATTTAATACAATGATGTTTTTCTTTATACTCTAGTGTTGTATTTTAGGTATATTACAGAATATGTAAATAGCATAATTATTCCTCCAAAGCCAGTCATGTTTCTTTGCCAAATCTGCTGGCAATTATCCTGGAGTTACTGAATTAACAATTCAGATTTTTTGTTGATTACCTACCTGATGATAGATTAAGTACTTTATTGGGTTACACTTTTATTATAGCAGAGAATAACCTGATGATCTGCAAGGTTTCAACCAGAGAATAGAATAAAATAGGCTTGGAAAGTTTCTGGTTTCTTTTTAAAACACTCAGGGGGAGAAATCTTTGCGCATCTTAAAAAGGAAGTAGTTTAGCCAAAATAGACACCCTTGTAATGATTGGTGCCCTAGAATGAATGTCTCATAGAGAAGAGTGGTTTTTGTGTATGTGTGTAAGTGCATTTTGTTATGGATTCTGTGTACTGCATGCCAGATCCTCGAGATCAGAAACTTTTGATCTCAAGCTTCTTGTTAAATATGAGTTACTGTTGTGTGGTTTTAGAGGATTCAGTCATTTGTTCCTTGGCTCTGTAACAGATTGCTAGCTAGCATAAACATTTCTATTATTTAGACTTTTCCGTGCAAGCTCTCAAGTAACTTGTTTAATGTTTGAAAAATGATTATTTGGTAGTCTGTGTAACTAGACTTGCATATAGTTAATAGCCCTGGACACAGAAAATTTATAATTCACAGATAATATAAAATCTTCAAAATTCTCAGGATGGTGGGCAGATCTATCTGAGTCAGGACAATTTTCCAACTGTTCGTTATTTGTGTGCTTAGTTTAGTATCTTTATTTTATAATGTGTTTTTCATGTACACGTTTTAATCTCCATTTTCAGGTTGAATGCTTTTTCTGGGCAGGGATAAAAGTCTCTTCATTCTGCTTTGTCTTTGTACAAGGTCCGCTGCAACACACTCCACTGTGCGGAGCAAGTCCTAAATAAGTGGTGGCTGATCAAGCCACTGCTTATTTGTGCCCTTTAACCTTATTTTTTATATCCTCCTGTTCAAAAGATTACTAGAGGTGGAGTTTATAGAAACAAAGGAGGAAAATTTTCCTGAATGAATGTTTAAAATTACTTTTATAATTCGAATAACAATGAAAAATTTAAAAACACAGTCTACTTTGATGTGGTTGCAGTCTTAACTATAGAATAAAGCATTTCTGAAAGACTAAAGCACCCCGAAGAAAGGTAGGATTTAGTCATTGATAGCTTACAGTTTTAATAATTTCTTTCTCATCAAATTTCAGATTTTTCATAATACAGGAAGAAGATATTTCTTGAAGGCAAAATCTCATTCTAAGAATATATTTTTTTACATTATGAATATATGATGGGAAAATTTTTTGTTTTTTTAAAAATTTATTGATGGAGACTTTAGAGACCAGCATTCCAGCCCTGACTCTGCCACTCACTATTTGCTGTGTAACTTTGGACAAATCACTTGTCTCTTTTGTCCTTAGTTTCCTTATCTGTAGAGTGATGAGTACCTTCTCACTTTCCTTCTGGCTCTGGAAATCTACAGCATTCTTCTATGAGTGTGTGTTTATGTGTGTGTGTGAGAGCACTGTCTGCTTAGAAATCTGTGGTATTGTGTTTGTTTTTGAAGTCACTAAAGTAACTCAGTGGAGTTAGTATAGTTTAAGGGTTTTAGAAAATAGCTATTACAAAAACAATAAAATGTCAAGGTGGGCCCATAAATTAATGAGTTTGATTTTTTTTAATAGCTGGTGGTCTTGTAATTTATTTAATAATCCACTCTCATAGTGCTTATAATATGTCAGTCTCTAATCCTCATAATATCCCTATGAGGTAAGTACAATTATTATCCTCATGTTGCAGGTGAGGAGCTTGAGGCACAGCGAGGTTATTTAATTGTCCAGTATGACATAGTTTGGAAGTGACAGAGCCAGAATTTAACCAAGAAAGTCTGGCTCCAGAGTCTGTGTTTATGATCATATCCCTCTCTATATTGCCTTTCTAGAACTTTTATATCCAAACGTCTTCTCTTTCAAAGTATTCAATTTGGAATTTAATTCCACGGATCTCTGTGTTCAGAATATATAGTGAGTTGCTTCAGGTTAATTTTCCAAAGAGAACAAGATCAAAGACAAAGCCCCATGGAAAACCAAGCCACATGCTACATAAAGTAATAGTGTAGGAGGAACAGCAGCTAGCAGGGCAACAGAGGGAATGATTAAAGATAGAGAAGGAGAACTGGAGTAGTATACTACAAATGAAGTAAAAAAAAAAACCTGACTTGTTTATTTTCTTTTAGAAACATAGAGGTTGAGAAAGAGAGTTCAAAAAGGAGGTGGTCAGCA
Organism: Vulpes lagopus; assembly: GCF_018345385.1. Lineage (NCBI taxonomy): Eukaryota > Metazoa > Chordata > Mammalia > Carnivora > Canidae > Vulpes > Vulpes lagopus. The sequence goes on from NC_054834.1 coordinate 28,433,396, forward strand.
GTACTGGACATGACCGAGCTCGCTGAATGAGAATGAGAAATGAGGAAAAACTCATTGGTTCTATATAAACATGGAAGCCATTGGTGATTGGAGATTATAGTTGTGGTAGAACAGATTCAGAGCAGAATTCAGATTAGAAGTCAGTTAGGAGACAGTGTGAAGGAAATAAAGTGGTAGGTTTCATAACTTGCATTGAATGGAAGGGGGATGGCCTGGATATAGTTAAAGGAAAGAGCTAAGGGTGCGGGCACGCGAGTGTGCACCCACGTGTGTGCTTGGGGGTGTGTGTGTGTGTGGTGTGTGTGTGTGTGTGTCTGTGTGTGTGTGTTTTAAGGATAGGAGAGCTGTAGAGGTAAAATATAAGGCAAATGCAGACTATTGTGGTTAATTTAGATATATTGGATGTAAGAAGGAGCATATATTTTATTCTCGACAGTTTTAAAAGAAAAGAAACTAGTCATTGTTTCTCATCTGTATTAATGTTTTTTTCCTTAGAGCAGAGCATAAAGTTGAACAATTCTTACTTGTTTATTTGCATGGGACTACAAAAAAAATGAGAGTATGGAATTAAAACCAGATTTTTTAAAAATAAGGTCATATTTAAAGTATTCCATGAAACATCTAGTCTTCTAAATCTTAAATAAAGAGGTGGTTTTTAATAATGCTGGAGATTTGGGGCACCAGGGTGGTTCATTCAGCTAAGTGTTGGCCCTGGCTTAGGTCATGATCCCAGGGTCCTGGGATTGAGCCCTACATCAGGCTCCCTACGCAGTGGGGAATCTGCTTCTCTCTGCCCTCCTTCCCTTCTCCCCACTCATGCTCTTCCTCCCTCCCTCCCTCCTCCCTCCCTCCCTCCCCCCCCTAATAAAATCTTAAAAAGAGAATAATGCTGTAGAATTTTAAAAATTAAAAAGTTAATAGAACTATTTCTAACTTAATTTATACATAAATGGTTTTGGATCCCCCCCCCCCCAATATAAAGTCAAAAAACTAGCAAAGTAGGCTGTTAAATCATTTTATGTCTAAACAAAGTTTGGTGCAAGCTTCTTGATGATGTCACATATCTTAATTATGGAGGAAGCAATTATTATGGTTAGGAAAAGTTGATGATTTATGATCTGACTCAGGATTAAGGTCTGAAACACTCGTGTCATTTCCTCCCCTCCCCCATATATAGTGATTTGTTCATTTTGGACTCAGATTTGTTTAACTTTGACACCATCAGCAAATCTGAACACTGACACTTAGTTGGTTTTTCCTGAAAATCCTAAGGCTAGTAGTAGTGTGATATTTATTTTAAGGCCTTGATGCTAATGTATGAAGAGCCTATTATGAGTAGGCTTTGGAGTTTTCCAACTCCTAGTATGGGAAACACTTTGGAACCCAACAAGATGGATGATTAGCTGAGACTAGGAGTGTAGAGTATGTCTAACTAAATAATTACGTGATTGTTTGCTTAATATCTGTTTCCTTGCCAGGCTTTAAGCACCCTGATGGCAAGAACTGTGTCTTAGTCATCACTCTATCCCTAGTATTCACTCTAGTATCAGATGTATTGCAGATATTCAGTAAATGTTGAAGAAATGAACAAACCAGCAAACTGAATATCAAATCCACCAATTTGACACCATATTCTAAACTAGTTTATATCACCATAATGTGATAGAGAATTTGTGATAGATCAGCTTCTTGACTCTTTTTATCAGGGCCATCTATGTCTCACTGTAAATCCGAAAACCAGTCTTTGAAAATTAATGAATTCAATTGCAAAGGCTAGTTACCATTTTGCATGAGAGAAGCTATACACTCAGGAGGATCTCTGTGTTTCAGAGTTGAAACACTGATGTCAGTAGTACATGGATAGAGAAGATTATTTTTCATTTAGGATGCTAAACAGACAGTGGTGTCATTTTAAGCTCCAAAATTAATAAGCTGCAGACTGAACAAGCTCTGTATTTTTGGAGGCCCATTTTTAATGTACGTCTATGATGTCTCTAGGATGATGGGAAGATGTTAGCATTTTATTCTCTGCAGAGTGTTTATTTTGAATATGGAAGGTATTCAAGAAAAGCTTATCGACTTAACTTGTTAAATCTTCCATAGACTATTTTGAATGATTTTGGTGTCATCTCCATTTGATCACAATATGCCTAGAAGTAAATCTTGAAAATAAAACTAAAATATGTCCTCCAGAATACACAGGTCTCTGTTAACTCGGTTTAGGTTTTATAGATATTTCTCCATTTGTTATTGAATAGGAATTCAATAACTTATTCTATTAAGAATGAGTCTGCCTTGGAGGAGGTGTCAGATGCTTACTTTGAAGTCTCTTAAAGAGACTGCTTGCCTTCTCCCTATAAAATGTGCTTTGAATTAGCAGCTTTTCAGTATCTGTTCTGGTAGGTACAAGCAGTGTGAACTAAAAATAATGATATATAGTCAAAAAACATTTTTTCCTTGACTTTGAAATGAAGAAAATCCAACTCAGAGCTATGCAGGCAGACATTTTTTTTTTAATCAGATATTTATCCCCTCATTTTCTGTATGTTTGACCCTGACCTTTCAGTCTTCTATTTTGCCATCAGGCCTTAAGACCCAACTGAGTAATAAAAAAGTGGAGATCCTTAGATTGATGTAGGTCAGTGTTTCTGAAACATTTTCATTTCATAACTCCTCTATAGTTTCCAAACATAAAGAAACATTAGTGAGAATAGGGGCACGGTCTTATTATTATGGATCTCCTCCGTATATGGCTAAATAGAATCCAGCTGGATTCTTGTATCTGCTTCCACATTAATCATTTCTTTTTTGGTTGAAATCTATGAAGAAAACCTGGCCTCACACGGATGATATGGCTGGATAAGGAGGGAATCTTTTTAAAGCCTTTCAGATAATTGTGCGTATTTTTCTTTGATAGGACACCATTCAACAAGAGAGAGTTTCTTAAAGGTTAGTTGCGGTGCAGAAGCCAAATCTATGAGCTTTTAGCACTTTGATACCTTAAAATCCATTGATTTTTCTTACACTTTGGATATTTTACCCATGCGTGATTTTGTAACATCGCACGTTGGTCATTTGGAGAATATTGGCTCGCTGAGTTATACAGATCTTCTACATGTTCACACATTTTATTATTCATTATTTTAAAAATCACATTCTTTAAGACCACTACAAATATTATCAGAAAGGTCTTTGAGTATCAGGAAGCTGTTAAGGTTATGGTAGTAGATGCAAGTTTTCCAAAATTCTGTTTTTAGTTGAAGGTTCAGATTTTACTATTGTCAGAAATATTATTAGCTGTTTTCCTTTAAGTGTCAGGTTCCCTTAATTCATTTCTGAGTAAATGTTGATCAGATACCCAAATCTAAATAACTATAGGTTGTCTGTCTGATATTTTTTCAAGTAAACTTCATGTTCCATTAAAAAGTGGCTGATAAAACTCACAACTCAATTACACAAATGATTTTCCTCTAGACAACCATTATGCTTGGCAATGCAGCAGAAGTGCCTTATGTATATTTCCTTTTATGTCATACAGAATATTAAATCTACTCAAAGATCAAGATTTATTTTTATTAAAAAGTTTTTTTTAAGATTTTATTTATTTATGAGAGAGAAAGAGAGAGAAGCAGAGACATAGGCAGAGGGAGAAGCAGGCTCCATGCATGGGAGTCCAGCATGGGACCCAATCCTGGGACACCAGGATCAGGGATCACACCCTGAACTGAAGGCAGACGCTCAACCACTGAGCCACGCAGGCGTCCCAAAGATCAAGATTTAATAAAATTAATTTTTATTGGTTTTATCAAGGCTGTCCTTCAGTTAAACTGACTTTGTGTGCGTGCATGTATGAATGTATCTGAACACAGGGTGATAAATAATACGAGGAACTCTAATATGTTTGGGCCCTACTGTGTTGGGAAGGCACCAGAATTGCTTTTGCACCATCACTGTAAGTATCAGTAATAGTTGTTCCAGGATGAATGATGAGATTGAAATATGTTACTCAACCCTCAATCTTAGTACTGCTTTTGGTTGTTGCCAAGCATTCCAGAAAAAGATCTTTGTTGCTGATTACTTGGAGCTCCTTTTGAATGAATATAAACAAAACATCAAGTCTGTAGACTCTTTTATTGGTAATACAAATTCACAATTCTGTGGTGGTACAAATATTAACTTCGTCTGCATACTTGCAGCTAAATCTTTAACTTGACGAATTACTGTATGATTGTAAGGTAGCAATGCTGTGATTTCTTTTACTGATTTATCAGCAGGCACTGAGCAAGGTCTGCTCACCGGAATTTTATTAACTTCTCAGCTATTGCATGAGCTTCCGTAGCCAGTGCATCATGTAGCTTAACATAAGATCTTTCAGTCATCTTTTCATTTCTAGTATGAAAAGCTGTAACAAATTTTAATTTTTTTTCAAATTTTAATTTTTAAAGAATTCATCACATCTTTGTTTAAACTAATCAGTTCCTTTTTCTTTGAACTCTACAGACTGGTCTCAAAATGACATTGCAACTTTTTAAATTTTTATTTTATTTATTTATTAATGAAAGATACAGAGAGAGGGAGAGGAGAGAGAGGCAGAGACACAGACAGAGGGAGAAGCAGGCTCCATCCAGGGAGCCTGATGTGGGACTGGATCCCTGGTCTCCAGGATCACACCCTGGGCTGAAGGCGGCACTAAGCCGCTGAGCCACCCGGGCTGCCCCAAAATGACATTGTAACTTAACTGACACTGTAGTATTTGAAATGTTCTGTTGTGTAAGAGACAATAAATAAATTTTTAACACCTATAATACAAGAGAAAGATAGCTTTCAACATACAGTTGTTTCTTATTAACAGTCTCCACCAGTTTCTTTGGAATTTGATTCTGCCTTTCATGAGTCAACAGTTGTCTAATGTATCAGGTTTTTTTTTTTCCCCCAGAATCTTAGATGTAGACAGTACGGTTGTGGAGTAAGGAAGCAAGACTTCCTATGCCTGGGTGGCTCAGTCAGTTAAGTGTCTGTCTTTGGTTCAGGTCATAATTTCAGAGTCCTGGGATCGAGTCCCACATCAGGCTCCCTGCTCAGCGGGGAGTCTGCTTCTCCCTCTACCCCACCTTCTCCCTCTACCCCACCTTCTCCCTCTACCCCTCCCCCCTGCTTGTACACATGCTCTCTCTCTCAAATAAAATCCTTTAAAAAAGGAAGCATGGATTCTAATCTCCCATTTTTAAGCCATTTATTCAACCTTAAATATAAGAAAAATCTGTTACAGATATTAAATGTAAGAACAACAGTTTTAGGTAAAATCCTTAAAATTTAAAAATTTTCAAGAAATTTAAATATCATTGTAAAACAGACCGACAAAATGTACTTTCTTCTTTGTTGTATTTAGATGACAAGTTGTAGTAGTGAAGTCAGTCCATGTAACAAACTGCATAATAGTGTTTTCAGGACTTTCTCCATTAGTCTGCTATGTGATCATAAGGCGTATATATCTTAGAATTCATTTTTTCATGTCTTAGGAAACCTTTTTTCGGGAACTATTTAATGAGTATTATGATGACCTGTCAGGAGCAAGGGTTCCGATGATAGAGAAGACATACAGCCTCTGTGCTCACACAGCTTCTATTTTAGTTGATGGTGTTGATCAGAAAACAGAAAAAGTAAACAGATAAATTTGTAAAACAATTGGCAAATACAAGTTTTATGAAGCCAATTTGAAGGCTTTTTCAATAGTCCAGGCAGTATGATGGTTGCAGTGGTTTGATGAATGGGTTCTAAAAATATTTTGCAGATAGATTCAGGGGAATTGGAGATATATTAGATATGTTCAGATTTCTGGCTTGAGTGACTAAGTAGATAGAGGTGCCATTTATTGAGATGAAAAGGTTTTGAGGTAGAGCAGGTTAATGTTTGGTATGAATATTAAGAGTTCTTTTTTGGACACGATTAAGTTTGAAATGTCCATGAGACATTTCAAGGGAATCTGTCACATTGGCTCTGCGAATTTAGGACATGGGAGAAGGAGAAGTCTGAGCTAAGAAGGTGAATTTAGGAATTAACAGTTTAGAGATAGTTAAGTCCATGACAGTGATGGAATCATCTAGGAAGAGAATGTAGAGGAAGAAGGGGACTCAGGACTGACGGAGAGATTCCATTAGAGAAGGTTAAGATAACAAATGAAACTGAAGTAGAACAACTAACAACATAGAAGGAAAGCCAGGAGAGGAGATGTCTTGAAGAGGGAAGGAGTGGTTGGTTTGAATTCTGCTGAGAGAGCAGTTAAGATGAAGGTAAATATCCACTGGCTGTGTCAACATGAAAGTCATTGGTTTGTCCTTGACAAGAGCCCTGTAGTGATGAGTTGGAAGTGAAAGTTAGATTAATGATGGGGGTGCCTGGGTGGCTCAGTTGGTTAAGTGTCTGACTCTTGGTTTCAGCTCAGGTCATGATCTCAGTGTCCTGGGATCGAGCCCCAAGTCGGGCTCTGTGCTCAGTGCAGAGTCTGCTTGTCCTCTCTCTCTCTGCTCCTCCACTTGCTCTCTCACTCTCACTTTCTGTCTCTCAAAAATAGATAAATAAAATCTTTAAAAAAAGATTAACAATGGATTGGTCATTAAGGAAATGAGGACAGCATAACTATTTTAAGGATTTTGCCAATAAAAAAAAAGGATTTTGCCAATAAAGAAAATTTTTTTAAAAAAGATTTTATTTATTTATTCATGAGAGACACAGAGAAAGAGAGAGGCAGAGACACAGGCAGAGGGAGAAGCAGGCTCCATGCAGGGAGCCTGATGTGGGACTGGATCCCGGGTCTCCAGGATCAGGCCCTGGGCTGAAGGCAGGTGCCAAACTGCTGAGCCACCCAGGCATCCCGGATGTTTTTTTTTTTTTAATCCCAAGATACAATGTCAAATTTTAAAGAATGAACCAGTAGGTGGGAAGAGAGCAGTGTTAATTGGAGAAGTGATTAAGTCCTTGACAAAGAGCAAAAGGGTGGAATTCCTATCACTACTAGAAAGATTGTCCTTTGCTAGGTGGGATCTTCCTCCTTTTATGGTAGAGGCAAGACAGGTTCATAGGGTAGGAGTTTTGGTTCCAGGAAGATAAGAGAAGACACCTCTAAGGGTTTCTGATTTCCTGTTGAACTACACTGTGAGGCCATCAGCTGAGTGAGGATATTGGAGGAGGTATAAGGGATTTGATGAAAAAGGGGCAGGTTGGAGGGGCACCTGGCATCTTTGAGTTTCTGTCATCGGCACTTTGAGATCTTGTGACAAAGTGCCATTCCTCCTTTCCTTCTTCTTTCCCTTCATAGTTCCAGCTAGTGGAAGCTAGAAAATTTACAGGACTTAGAGATGCAGCCTAACAATATTATTTTGTTTTTATTTGGCATGTTCTCTTTATCATTTTCAAAGTAAATAACCTTTAATTTTATGCTTTAATTTTAATTTAGTGTTTACCTTGGATTTCTCCCTTACTGCTTTCTGAGGAGTTAGCCTTGTTAGCAACCAGGGAACTATCCCACTTACTTGCAAGACTCTTATAAGAATAAAATCTTGTGGCCAGTTTAAATTTAATTCTCTGCTATATGAAGCAAAGACTTGTTCTTTAACATAGTTTGTAATTAAAATTAATAGTGACATTTGTGTCATGCAGTGCTGTTTTTTTTTTTAAGGTGGAGATTAGTATCCCCACCTTCCCCCACCAGCTTTATTGAGATATAATTGATATACAACATTGTGGAAGTTTAAGGTGTACAGTGTGATGATTGGATGCACATATATACTGCAAAATATTACTTTAGTAAGGTTAGTTAACATATCCATTGCTTTGCATAATTGCTTCTTTTTATTTTTTTAATTTTTTTAATTTTTTTTAATTGCTTCTTTTTAATAGAACATTTAACATCTATTCTGTTTGCAATACTGTATATGATACAGTATTATGAACTATGGTGACCATACTGTATTTTAAATAGCCAGTATTTGTTCACCTTATAACTGGAAGCTTGTACCCTTTGACTAACATCTTCCCATCACTCCCACTGCCCCCACCCACTGGCACCCACTACTCTGTTTCTCTGAGTAACATTCTGTTCTGTTTGGCTTTTTTTAGGTTCCATATGTAAGTCAGATCATGTAGTATTTGTCTTTCTCTGTCCTGCCTATTTCACTTAGCATTAATGGCCTCAAGGTCCATCCATCCATGTCATTGCAAATTGATAGGCTTTCCTTTTTCCCCTTCTTTTTCATGGCCGAATAATATTCCACTGTATGTACACACCACATTTTCTTTATCCGTTCATCCATAGGTAGATGTTTAGGTCATTACCCTGTCTTGGCTATTGTGAATAACACTGCCATGAATATGGGGGTGCAGATAATCTCTTTGATATAGTGATTTCATTTCCTTCAATATATACCCAGAAATGGGATTGCTCAACCATTTGGTAGTTCTATTTTTAATTATTTGAGGATCCTCAACACTCTTTTCCTTGGTGGATTAAGAAGGGGACTCAGGTAGAGGGTTTGTAGATTTTTTTTTGAGGTATAATTCATATATAAGCTACTGTACATAGTTAACTTCTCATTTTATAAACTTTGGTGTGCGTACATATCTGTGACAACATCACTATAGTCAAGATAATCAGTACTGGCCATCATTCCCAAAAGTTGTTTCCTGTTCTGCTTTGTAATTTCTCTCATTCACTCTCTCCCCTCTTGTTAGTAAGCCACTGATCTTCTGTCACTATAAATTTGTTTACATTTTAGAAAATTGATCTGATACGGAGGAATCCTACATTATGTCTGTTTTATTTACGTCCATCATAACTATTTTGAAATTCATCCACCTGTAACTTTATCAGTAGTTTTCCTCTCTTAAGATTCCATTGTAGGGATATTGCTACAACTTGTTTATCCATCCACCTTCCACTCTTGACTACTGTTAAGTAAAGCTATTGTGAATATTTGTGTACAGATCTTTGTGAGGACGTGTGCTCTTATTTTTCTTGTATAAATACTCAGGAGTTATATGGTAGGTGTATGTTGTGTTTTTTAAGAAATTGCCAAACTGCTTTCTAAAGTGATTTTACTATTTTATGTTCTCAGAAGTATGAGTGTTGGAGTACCTCTGCCAACGCTTGATGTGGCCAGTCTTTTTAATTTTAGCCATTCTCATAGGTGTTAGTCATATCTCATGGCTTTAATTAACATTTCCCAAATGACTAATAATTTTAACCATCTTTTTATGTACTTATTTGCTGTCCACAAATCTTTGTTCAAATCTTTTGCCCATTTTTAATTGTTTTCTTATAATTAGTTTTAAAGTTCTTTATATATTCTAGATACAAGTTCTTTATCAGATACTCGATTTGGATACACTTTCTTTCAGTCTGTTGCTTGACTTTTCTATTTCTTATCAGTGTTTTTCAAAGAACAGAATTTCTTATTTTTGATGAAATCCAGTTTATCAGCTTTTTTTTTTTTTTTAAAGATTTTATTTAAGAGAGAGAGAGCAGAGTGAGAGACCTCCTCATTACAAGCGGAGGGGAAGGGCAGAGAGAAAGGAAGAAGCGGGCTCCGTACTTGAGCAGAGAGCCTGACATGGGGCTCAATTCTAGGACCGTGGGATTATGACCTGAGCCAAAGGCAGATGCTTAACCAGCTGAGCCACCCAGGCATCCCATCAGCTTTTTCTTTTCTTTTCTTTTTTTTTCCATCAGCTTTTTCTTTTGTGGATAGATTTTGTTGGTGTAAGAAATCTTTACATAATCCAAAGTCACAAAGATTTTTCTCATGTTTTCTTCTAAAAGTTTTATAGTTTTAGGTTTTATGTGTATGTCTGTGATCCATTTTGAGTTAATTTTTGCAAGTGGTGCAGGGATGAATCAAAGTTCATTTTTTGGTATATAGAATCCAGTATTATATTCTGTGCTATGTTTTCATCAAATAGCTTTTGATGCAAGATAAAAAAGCAAAGCCAAGTTTCAAAGATTGTACAAGGCTGTCAGTTTCCTTTGTGTTATCCTTAACTTTCTTGTTAGGTCATACACTTTGCCAGGACGTCTTAAAACAGTATCCTGTGATTGAACTACTTCAACTTCAAATTTCCAGTCTTTATACTTAACCAATGAAATGTTATTTATACTCTTTGGAAACATAACATATACTGTAGATAATTATAGCAAAAGTGTAACGGGTAGCAGAAGATATTGCCAAACCAAGGTTCTGGAGACCAGATGAAATAAACACATGACATGTGCCCATACAGATCACAGTGGTAGGAAATACACAGAAAAGTAAATGAAATGAGAACTAAAATTAAAGTACTTAGAAGAAGTGTCTGCTACTTTTTGTTTAATCTGCCAGTAGTTTTTTCCCCTTTATTTAAAAAGAGCTTCAGAATTAGACCCTAGAATTAATCTCTTAAAAATGTATGTATGAATATGTGTATATACACATACACGTGTTTTAGGATTGGCTTAAAGAGTAGAAAAAGCACAGGGTAGAGTTCATCCTGTAGCATTGTGCAGCCTTATTCAGAAGAAAAGAAGTCTTTCCACTTAGTCATGAATCATTACTTTTTAGTTTAATGCAGAAAATAACTTTTAGGGGGCTGATAGAGCATCATCTTTTGGTAGGCAGTCATTAGGCATGGACTCTGGAGTTGGATCAATGTGGATTTCACCCAGCCTTGTTCTACTGCTTATAGACTCCAAGACTATAAGGAAATATTTCTCAGAGCCTTAGTGTCCTTATCTCTAATACAATATTTTTAATAATTACTTCTTTCTAGGTAAATATGTTTAAATGAAAAATCAAGTATTAGCACCATACTTAACATAGTGGGTGTTCAGTATATCTGTCACTAGGGATTGACCTTTGAAGCTTATAGCTTATGGTTGGAAGAACCTATAAATGGATAAGACAAGATGAGGTTTTGTTGTTTTTTAAAGATTTTATTTATTCATGAGAGAGAGAGAGAGAGGCAGAGACACAGGCAGAGGAAGAAGCAGGCTCCATGCAGGGAGCCCGATGCAGTACTTGATCCCAGGACTCCAGGATCACGCCCTGGGCCAAAGGCAGGTGCTAAACCACTGAGCCACCCAGGGATCCCTAAGGTTGTCTTTATTAGATGTAGCATAGTTGTCCATGATCCCTCCCAACATCAGCTCCACATAGGGATTCATTTTGATGCTATTATTTTCCTTAACATCCATCAATAATAGAAAATTGGCACATTTGGAAAGTATGAAATCTGTAAGATTGTACAGGGGCTTTTATATTACTGTCTGTTATCTAACTAGGTTTGTGAAGGCTTGATTTAGATAGTTTAGATCTACCCTTTATCTGTTTTTGGGGGGAAAGGAAATCATAAGTTTGAAAGAAAGGCCTTTCCCAAACAGAATCTCCCTTGGTAGTATAACTTCTTATAATAGTCTTCCTAAAAAGTGATTTTAGAGTTATTTTATTTTATTTTATTTTATTTTTTATAGAAAGAGCACGAGTGGGAAGTAGGGGCAGAGGGAGAGGGAGAGAGAGATTTTTTTTTAAGATTTTATTTATTTGAGAGAGTATGCCTGCACATGAGCAGGGGGAGGAGCAAAGGGAGAGAGAGAAGCAGACTCCCTGCTGAGCAGGGAGCCCATGCAGGGCTGTATCCCAGAGCCCTGGGATCATGACTTGAGCTGAGGGCAGACACTTAACCAACTGAGCCACCAGGCAGGCGCCCGATTTTATTAAAAGTTTTTTTTTTTTTTTTAAGATTTTATTTATTTATTCATGAGAGACCCAGAGAGAAGCAGAGACACAACACAGGCAGAGGGAGAAGCAGGCTCCATGCAGGGAGCCCGATGCAGGACTCGATCCCAGGACCCTGGGATCACGACCTGAGCTGAAGGCAGGCAGTGAGCCACCCAGGCATTCATTCCCCCTTAGAAGAATTATTAATAACATATAAACACAATCATGTACAGATTTTTTTTTTAATTTTTATTTATTTTTGATAGTCACAGAGAGAGAGAGAGGCAGAGACACAGGCAGAGGGAGAAGCAGGCTCCATGCACCGGGAGCCCGATGTGGGACTCGATCCCGGGTCTCCAGGATCGCGCCCTGGGCCAAAGGCAGGCGCCAAACCGCTGCGCCACCCAGGGATCCCTTGAATTCATATTATAAAATAGCTCAAGTCTATTCTGATGAAATAACTTCACTAAGTCTGAGGCTTTGGGGTCAGCTTTATAGTTATAAAGCTTATTTTTTAGTAAAATATCTAAGTATTTATAATACTCTACCATACAGAAAGAAATGGTCAATCTAATTTCTGTGCATATATGATTGCTGATTACTTGAAAGCTGTTATCCTCCTAGAATTATTTTACTAATCTTATATTCAGCAAGAATACAGTGTTCTTAAGCAAAATACTTATTAGAACTAAAACAACTCCAGATTCAACTGTATTTATTGATATTTTTGAGATTTTACTGTAGTTCTGTGGAGTTGACCTGAGTTTATTTTTTAAGTTTTATTTTAAGGGATACTTGGGTGGCTCAGCGGTTGAGCCTCTGCCTTCGGCTCAGGGCGTGATCCTGGGTCTGGGGATCAAGTCCCACATTGGGCTTCCTGTGTGGAGCCTGCTTCTTCCTTTGTTTGTGTCTTTGCCTCTTTCTCTGTGTCTCCCATGAATAAATAAATAAAATCTTTAAATTTTTTTAAATTTAAATTCAGTTAATTAACATATAATGTATTATTGGTTTCAGAGGTAGAGGTCAGTGATTCATCATCAGTTTTGTATAACACCCAGTGCTCATTACATCACGTGCCCTCCTTAATGTCCGTCACCCAGTTACCTTGTTCCTCCATCCCCCCCTCCAGAGACCCTCAGTTTGTTTCCTAGGGTTAAGAGTCTCTTATGGTTTGTTTCCCACTCTGATTTCATCTTGTTTTATATTTTCCTCTCTTCTCCTATGATCGTTTGTTTAAAATATATAAGCCTAGGAAGGCATACTTTCCATCTACCAAAATGAAAATCTTAATTTCATTTTGAAACAAACACTTCTATTTTAAGAAGGTGAATGGTATAGTGATAAATACCAGATCCAAATTTTTTAAAACCTGTGGTACTTCTAAGATACCTTAGGAGCATTAAAGGTTTTTTTTTTCTTTAGACCTTTTAAGAATGATTCTTTTATCCAGAAAACTTTTATTTTATTCATGCTGAGTGTGACTATATTTGAATAATTGTTTTACTTTCATAATTAAAGAAAACTTCCAAATGTAGCTGTCCTCAGAAATTATTTAATCAAGAGATTTAACCAATTTTATTGTTATTCACACAACAAAATATTTATTGAGTAGCCATTATATTCCAGATTGTTCTCACTATAAAGAATCCAATAATAAACAAAGCCCTCATGTTTATGTTCTAAGGACAAATAGCAATAAACTAATATACAAGTAAATGTGTAAAAGAGTATTAGCTTGTGCTAAATTCCATAAAGGAAAATGTTGTGCCTCGGTGCAGTTAAATGCCTGATTCTTGATTTCAGCTCAGGTTCTGTCTTGGGGTTGTCAGATTGAGTCCTGCATTGGGCTCCACACTAAGCAGGGAGTCTGCTTGAAATTCTCTCTCCACCTCTGCTCCTGACCCTGCCTTGTATGTGTGGTGGTTCTGTCAAATAAATAAATAAAATCTTAAAAAAATAAAAATAAAAAGGAAATCAGAGTGAGAGGACAGAGAGTAATTTTAAATGAGCCTTGAGGAAATACTTCGCTTTCAAGTTGAAGCATATAAACTCTTTGGCTTTTGTTTTTAAATTTTGGCTTTTGACCATTTCTGTTGTTGGTGAAAATTATTTAGAGAAATCAAAAACTCATTGTACATATTTTGTATACTAACCAAAAAATTTAGCCTCAACTAGTGAAGTTAGCATTTATAAATGGAAGTGTCTATAGAGGAATAAAATCTTTAGTTAGCCACTTTTCTTTACTTTTAGCAGTAAAGTCTGCAGCTCATGAAATTTATAATTCTGGAGTGGTTTCAGCTTGCACCAGCCCCTGGTGAGCCTGTTGATACAGCACTGAGTTACAGATTATTATTCAGCTGTAGAACTTCTATGTTTAGGCATTTTCTTACATCTTCCTCTCTTAGTTGAAATCTTGTATTTTTGCCAAATAAAACAAATCCCATACTAATAAGAAGCTATAAATAAACAGTAGGAGCATGAGTCAGAGCCAGCATCACCCTTATTCCTTGCGTGTACCTCTCTACTACTCCCCAGTATGTTCATTTTGCACAAACACACAGTACTGCGTAACTACTGTTCTACAGAGCAACTCCCATTATTTAAGTGAGGGTGATTTTGGAGAACTGAGCAATACTGTGACTACCAGAATTGTGGCTCTTACACAGTCAGAAGCAGAATGTCAAATTCTGTGTGCTATTGGTGGGAGAAAGAAATCTGTTTCCTACCCTTCCTGTATAAATCCCTGAAGAGTTCACCCCAGAAGACTGCTGTGAAGTCTCCAAAAGGGATTTTATATGCTGTAGCACAGTTCAGCAACTCTCCAGGGAAAAAAAGAAAAAGATGAGTTGCTTGAAAGTCCCATCTCTTCTGTTAGGTCCTGTCTGATAACATTTTATCCTATTTTACTTCATTAATTCATTTATTCATTAAGTAAATGTTCATTAAACACTATTATCAGACACCATACTACCATAGACTGTATAAAAATAAGCCAAAATCCTTGTCCTCCAGAAGTTTATTATAGTGGAGAAAAGTGATTTGTAAGTCTAAAATTACAACACTGTGATAGGAACTTATTATAAAAGAGATACATGCAGAATATTCTAAGATTACACACGAGACTACTATTTATGAAGCATTTACTGTCCCAGTTGTTTTATGTAAGTTGTTTCATTTAATCCCCTCAAAAGCTCTCTGAGGTAGATATTACACTATGTCACTTGTGCCAGGAATACTGACCTCACCTAGGCAGGAGAAGGTGATACCAGGGAAAATTTCTTCACAAACACTCTTTGAGTTGATTATAGAAGGAAGAAAGCATAGGGTGGACAGTGGGAGGAAGATGAGCCGATGTGGTGTTTCACACAGAGAGAGGACATGAAAGAGAACCCATTGGGGAATGTAGACTAGGTTCTGGGAGATAAAAGATGGCAGGATCCAGTCATGAAGGAACTTGTGAGCCATGCTTAAGGAATTTGGTCCTTACCCTGTAGAAGATGGAAATACAGTCAGACATGCATGTCAGGAAGGTAACTCTGAAATTGTTTGTACAGGGAGTTAGAAGAGTGTATCTTTGAAAGAAGTGATTTCTTTTAATGGAAGAAATTCCCCAGCATTATTTTTAGGCATTGTTTAAGCACACATAAACATTGAACTAAGTTCTCAAAACATTTCACGCTTGTAGATTTACATCTATAAAAAGCAAAATAATTGTGGGCGCCTGGGTGGTTCGGTTGGTTCAGCGTCTGCCTTAGGCTCAGGTATGATCTCAGGGTCCTGGGAATGAGCCGAAATCACTGGGCTCCCTGCTCAGCAGGGAGTCTGATTCTCCCTCCTTCCTCCCCACCACCCCCTGCTCACGCTCCCTCTCTCTCTCAAAAAACAAAAAACAAAAAACAAAAAAAAACCTGTGTAAAAACCCAAAATAATTGTATAACTTAAATATAAATAATTACAAAGATAATAAAACTTAACAACATGAATTGATGTAAAAGAATCCTGTTTTTGTGAAAGAGTCGCTAGTGACAAATGAAGGTGATGCTGACTCCCATGGTGCAGTTTCTTTCATTGTTTCCCGAGACATTTCCTTACTGTTGAGACATTTCATTCTCCCTCCATATTTCTCTTTGACCCACTAAGAAAACCTTTGTTCTGTCTGATTAACAGTTGTCTGGGAGGAGGGGGAAAAAAAGTAATCATCCCTAATAGGGCTCCCCTCGTTGAGCAGTTACAGTAGTGCTACCTGGTAGCATCATAATCATAAAAAATATAATTATTGGTCCCCAAATTGCATGACAGTCATGACACCAGAATATGCTTATGTCGGTTATGTTACCATCAAAGTGAGTTCACAGAAATAATTACAGGGAACTGATGGACTCCAGTATGAGAAATGCAGAACTAGAAGATTCATTGTTCATCCAGAACAAGGATTTTGTAGACAAGCCATCAGTGCCTTCAGTAGAGAGTCATTGGCCAGAGCATTTTAAGCAGTCAGAAATCTAGGGCCCAGAGGTCAGTAGATTTTTATTAATCAGTGATCTTAGAGATCCTTGATAGTAGATATCATTGTTAACAAACTATACCAATTATGTCATTTGTGAGATAAAGAAATATGAACTTGATGAAGACATGACTATTGCCAGAAAGGGTTCTGCTGAGAAATGTACTTTTCAGCCAAGGTAGCCAGAAAGTTTGTGCTTACTTCACCTGAGTCTTGTGATACGGCTTCTAAATACTGATGATCTCAGGAATTCAAGCTAGTTTTTTTTTTTTTTTAAGTACTTATATTCAACTCTGTAATACTGTGAGTCATCAATGATACGTAACAAGACAGTGAACAATATTTGATTTGCTTGTATAGAATTCACAATTCTCCATTTCAAAGGGTGAAGGGAGATTTTGAAATGTTAATGTGGAGAGTCTCCTTCAATAATAGCTAACATTTACTGAGAAATTACCATGTTCAAGGCACTGCACTAAACTCTTTACTTGGGGATCCCTGGGTGGCTCAGCAGTTTGGCGCCTGCCTTTGGCCCAGGGGTGTGATCCTAGAGTCCTGAGATCGAGTCCCACATCAGGCTCCCTGCATGGAGCCTCCTTCTCCCTCTGCCTGTGTCCCTGCCCCTCTCTGTCTCTCATGAATAAATTAATAAAATCTTTAAAAAAAATAAAAAAAACTCTTTACTTGTATTAACTAGCTTCATCCTCAAAAAAACTTTTATGAGATTGCTATTATTATATTGTTTATTTTATAGATGAAGAAAATTAAGCACAGAGAGGTTAAATAACTGAGTGGGGCCACATAGCTAGTAAGTAGCAAAGCCAGGGTTTGAACATGGCTGGGTAACTGCACAACCTTAACCACATGCTGTAGTGCCGCTCGTCTTCATATAAGGCACGCATAGGTTAGATTTGGAGACTGGTTCTGGAGACGTTGAATTGGCAGTGACTACTGACCAAAACACATGGCAGCAGGTGCCTCTATGTTATTTATTTCTGTGCCCTTCCTTGCCGAAGTTTAGGAGGAAGAATGAAGGAAGGGGATGGGAGATATTTGTCTGCTGTAGAAAGTGACTCTGGCAGGGTTCTCAGTAATTATATTGTAAACTAAGCATTTTATGCTGAGGGGAGGTATGCAGAAGTTGTGAATGAAGCCCTTTGGCCTAGATAACTTTAAGATCCATTGCAATGTGGAGATGAGGAATTTCATAAACATAAGGGGATAAATACTCCCACTCATCAGAATCTTAATCCAGGATTAGCCTCATTGATTATATTTCTCCTAACATGCAGAAATCAGTGGGGAAATAAGTATTTTGAAAGGTTAAGATCGAGTCTGTATTTCGAAGTTACATTTATATCCAAAAGTTGACATATAACAGTTGCTTAATATAATTCTATAAATGGAACTCCTACATAGGA
Organism: Vulpes lagopus; assembly: GCF_018345385.1. Taxonomy (NCBI): domain Eukaryota; kingdom Metazoa; phylum Chordata; class Mammalia; order Carnivora; family Canidae; genus Vulpes; species Vulpes lagopus. Next base: position 28,451,065 of record NC_054834.1, read on the forward strand.
CCATAGAATCCTTTCTTCAGGGGCATAGTTTCAGAGTTGGAAGATTTTTTTTTTTTAAGATTTTTATTTATTCATGAGAGATACAGAGAAAGAGGCAGAGACACAGGCAGAGAAAGAAGCAGGCTCCTCAAGGGGAGCCTGATGTGGGACTCGATCCCAGGACTCTGGGATCACACCCTGAGCAAAGGCAGATGCTCAACCACTGAGCCACCCAGGCGTCCCAGAGTTGGAGGATTTGTAAAGGATAAATCAGTCCACAAATTTGTAGGTATTCCTGAAATTAAAGTGATGTGTCATTATTTGGCATCAGTAAATGCTGAGCCCTACTGTGCTGTGGAGAAAGGAGACACTGATCTGGAAGAGACAACACTACACAGCTGTTCCCGCCTTCCTCCACCTGTTAGCACTCAGTGTTAATTTCATGGAGTGAATCAAGGCACGCAAGTGCATTAATAATTTTTAAAAACAACTGCTGATTGCTGGTGGTCAGTGGGAAGAGAAAAATTAGGAGCTGTCATTTTCCCACCAGCTGCTGCTCTCATTAACAAGGACAAGAAACATATTATGAATAAATACAATCCTTACATCACACTAGATAGAAAAAAGAGCAGCTGAGTTTCCCCAAAGGATTTTATATCCTATTATCAGACAAAGAGAATAATTTCATATAAATGGCTGCATTAGTCAGTGTCACAAGTAGAAATAAGTTCCCACTTCTTTAAAAGAGCAACCAGAAGTGTTTTCTCTTGGAAAATGTTTTTCACATTAAAGAGAATTTCCGTAGTAGCCCTCTTGTAATCTTGTATCATTAAAGTTATGAAGGAAATCAAGATATGAAAAAACTGTGGTTGTGTTTCAAAATTTGATTTTCCTTTTCTGTTTGATCACCCTATCTAATTCCTGTAACTTGAATGTAAATTTGCATGTGTAAAAATGTATGTATATCCAAGTCATCTTTTAGGAGAAGTTTAATGTAAGTATAAATAGAAATTCTTTCTCTAAAAAAAAAAAAAAGAAAGAAAAGAAAAAAGAAATTCTCTAGCCAAAAAAACAAAAATACCCAACAACAACTAGTATCTAATTCTGCCTTTTCTTAATCTCTTCACGTCCAAAACTATTACCATGTACTGTAATTATACTTTCTAAAACCCTCTAGATTCTTCTCTCCAGCCCCATTGCCATCAGTCTGAATGAGGCATGCTTTACCATTTGGGTTAAATCAGCGGTCCCTCTTCCTTTATTCTCTCTGCATATCCACCACCACCGCTGAAGTGATCCATCTGTGTGGTTTGTTTTCCCTGCTTGAATCCTTCATTGGCTTTCATTAAATCCAACTTCCTTAAAATGGCAGAATGGGCCCTGCCTCCATAAGCTGGTCCTTGCTTACTTTTCCTGCCTCAGTTACTGCCACTTTTCCTTGTACCTTAAGATCCAATTTACCAGTAATTCCCCAGTAACACCCCCCCCCCCCCCATAGACAACCACAGTACTTACACACACGTTTTTGAAAATATAATTCCCTTCACATCTTTGTCACGTTCCAGGACACACAGAAATTTCAGCCCCTAACTGGGGCTGAACACAGTTGACTTGAATACAACTTAAATTGCTAGTTAGTCTAAGTATCTTACTGTGGTGCGTGTGCACTTAAAGGTTTGATGCAGTCCCCAGTTCCTGCCTCAGAAATAACTAAAGAATTTATTTTCCAACTGCTGGAAGTCCTGCCAAGCAGCCCTCCTCAAGGAATTGCCTTGTCTGCAACTCAGGCAACTGTGAAAGAGGCTTTCCTGGTTTCCCATGGGGTCAGCTGAGGCTTTGTGATTGCATCCACTTCTAACTTCTCCCTCTGTTCTGTCTCTTCCTTTTTCACAGTTCCTTTCTCAAGAATACTCCCTGATAAACTTCCTATAAGCAATCTCTATTTGCTGGGGAGACCAACCTATAACATGTTTGTCTTGATGATACTTTTTTTTGTTGGAGATCTTGTACAGTTACGGTTTGCTAAAATCTTACTAATTCAAGGTCATTTCATCAGACAAGTATTGAGCACCTGTGCCACATGCAGTGGCAGCAAATTAAGACTTGCCCTATGTCCTGAAGAAGTTTACAGTTCAACCGAGGTGGCACATTCAGAACTATACTACAGCATCTTTAGAATAATCCTTTTTTGAACTAAACTTCAGTAATTTAAATATAAAGCCAGAGGCATGCACTGTGATGTTGCAGAGAACAAAAGGAAAGTATCTCAGGGAAGATGAAAATAAGCGGAGTGAAATTTTAGACTACAGAGTTTGTCTTTATGATTCTGGAAGCCTTTAGGGGAAAGGTTTTTTTCACTTTTTATTTTGAAATAAGTTCAGGCATCAGATGAGTCACCGTATCGAACTCCCATATACTTTTGTACTGATTCATCAATTTTTAACATTTCTCCACATGCTTTAACATTCTTTCACTATACACATACACATGCACACTATTTTTTGCAAACCATCTGACACTAGGTTAAATACATCATGTCACTTTATCCCTTAATACTGTAGATCTTTTTTGTTTTCAAAGATACTCATTTCTGGGGGATCCCTGGATAGCTTGGTGGTTTGGTGCCTGCCTCTGGCCCGGGGCGTGACCCCGGGGTCCTGGGGTCGAGTCTCGCGTCGGGCTCCCTGCATGGAGCCTGCTGCTCCCCCTGCCTGTGTCTCTGCCTCTCTCTCTCTCTCTCTCTCTCTGTCTCTCATGAAAAAAGACACTCATTTCTGTAACCACAGTACAGTTCTCAAATTCAGGATATTTGACCGATAGTTTAATCTTAACAGTCCAGATTCAAATTGTTAGTATCCCCAAAGAAGATGAGCTTTAAGAAGAGCCGTGGAGCATAACGTTTGCAACTCAAACTAAACCTCGTATGAAGTAAGCGCGGAAGACCTCAGAACTTTACTAACGTGATTAAAAAATCGTAGTGAAGGGAACCACTTTTGCCTTCCTAAGGGGAAGGCGTGGATACACCCAAGTTCCCAGTAAAGGTGTGACTTCAGGCTCCCCGGCGGTGAGGGGCCGTTCAAGAGACCGTGTGCTCGGGCTCCGGGTCCGGGTCCGGGTCCGGGGTCGTGCCCCTGCGTGCGCTCCTTTGGGAAACACATCGACTTGCTGCTGGGTGTTCACTGTGCTTAAGTTCAGCGCTGTTCTCCGGAGGCTTCCCCCCTGCGCAGGCTTCCCGCCTGGAGGTTGCTGGGGGGACGGGAGCCACGGGGCCTGAGCCCCGACCGTGACCCCGTGACCCCGGGAGCCGGGCTGCCGCCGGGGCGTCACGGGGCTGGCATGCTGGGCATGCGCCCCCCACCCCCGCTGCGGGCCGGGACTCCGGGACGTCATTTCCGGCGTGGCTGGGCATGGCCTGCTGGGAGTTGGCGGCGTGGCTGGAGCCGCGGGATGTGCGGGGGAAGTGGAGCCGGGGACCTGGTGTGCAGCCTCGCCCCTCAGCCCCGCTGCCGGAGCTGCCGGGAATCCGCCGGGTGCCCGCCCCGGAGCCCCGTGGCCGCCTCTGCAGACCCGGGCCTCGGTCGGATGCCGGCACGGCCGGGGGCGAGGGGCCGCGGGCCTCGGGTGGAGCGTCGGGGCCGGTGAAGCGTGAGATGGAGCTGCCGAGAGACCCGCGCGGCCCGGGGCGGGGGACAGGCGGGGGACGGCGGCGACTTGGCGGTGTCCATCCAGGAGGGCGACGGCGGGGCCAGGCTGGCGTCCAAGACGCTGAGGTGCCCCCAGGTGGAGGGTTGTCGCCTCCTGCCGCTGAGGCCCCGGAAACCAGCACGTGAGTGTGCGCCGCTTCTGCGTGTCCGGGGCGAGGAGGCGCCTCGCCTGGCCTGGCGGAGTCCTCACCAGCACGGACGGGAGCACCGGGAGCACCAGCGCGGCGGCCTCCACTGAGGACCATTCCCCGTTCCCTCCCTCAGGATGCGCCTCCCTGGCGGAGTCCTCACCAGCACGGACGGGAGCACCGGGAGCACCAGCGCGGCGGCCTCCACTGAGGACCATTCCCCGTTCCCTCCCTCAGGATGCGCCTCCCTGGCGGAGTCCTCACCAGCACGGACCGGAGCACCGGGAGCACCAGCGCGGCGGCCTCCACCGAGGCCCGTTCCCCGCCCCCTCCCTCAGGATGCGCCTCCCTGGCGGAGTCCTCACCAGCACAGACGGTAGCACCGGGAGCACCAGCTCCGGCGGCCTCCACCGAGGCCCGTTCCCCGGCCCCTCCCTCAGGAGGTGCGAGGCGCCGAGCTGCTCCGGCAGCCGCAGGACTGCTCGTGACTCCACGGGTGGTGAAGCGGCTGGAAGTGCGCCTCGTGTAGTGCCGGCTTCTCTTCACACCGGGCTTACAGGGTCCTTGTTCCTTGCTTTTTCTTTCGCTGAGAAGACGGGGACAGACCGTCTAGTGGGAGGCGGTAGGGCTGCTCAAGGAGAAGGACTGCCGTTTTTAGAAGCAGTTTTGTAGACGAATGTTGGCCACGGTTTCTTTTTTACGGCATCGGTGACATTGAATGGCTTCAGGGGTCACTCAAAGAAAAACCTCAACTTTAAAAGAAAAGTGAAATGAAGCCTTGCCTAAGGTTCTGCTATACGTTACGTTGTTCAAACCTCAGAAATGCTCCTTTTACCACCATCGTTTGTTTTTTGCAAGGAAAGGGGCTTAAAAGGATGAGTTTAGGTCTTTGTATGTCTCCCGATTTGGCAGACTGAAATAAAACCTGGTTTTAACATTTAATGATGTACTAAGTGTGCTTATCTGAACTGTTATCTTAAGATATATAGGATTTCTGTCCTCAGTTGGACTCATACCGTTGTTATTTTTCAGCTGTGATATGTAAGAAAAATGAGCATGTAAGGAGTACCAGATCTTCATTGTTCTAAATGGGCAGCCACACCTCCCTTAGAACCAAGAGGAATCTGTGAAAACTGCTTCCTTGCACAACCTCTACCATCTCCACATCTTCTGGTTTCTTGTCACACAACTTAGAATTTCTTCTGTGTATTTATCTCAAGTTCCTGCTGTACCCTTTAAGCTTTATCACATTTACCCCCCCCCCCCCCCATTGAATTTCTTCTCCATTCCCCTTTTGTCTCTTGAGATAATTTTTATGGCCTCTCACTCGAATTTCCATCTCATATTATATGGATCATTATTTAAATCTAAACACTCTAAAATGTGACTTGAGTTTTTCCCTCCTGCTTTTGCTGCCTGGTTGAGAGGAAACCAGTGTCTTTTCAACAGTGATCTATACTGATGATATAGAAGTCCACCATTCCCAGATTCAGTAAAGTGAATTATTGCACTCTGAGTCACCTCATGCATTAGAGGGAATTTCTTGCTTCTGATGTGATGAATCCTTTGTCCGTCATGGCTTTTGCTCAGAATTTTATGTTTTCTGATAATAAAGATGTTTTAGCTTAAGTATGTCTATTCAGAACACCTTTTAAAACAAAATTTTTTTTTAAAGATTTTATTTATTTATTTGAGACACACACACACACAGAGGCAGAGACACAGGCAGAGGGAGAAGCAGGCTCCATGCAGGGAGCCCAACATGGGATTCCGTCCTGGGTCTCCAGGATCACGCGCTGGGCTGAAGTTAGTGCTAAACCACTGAGCTACCTGGGCTGCCCCAGGACACCTTTTTTTAAGTGTTAATATTATTTAAAGATCTTCATCACTCAGAAACACCACCTATAGAAGTTACAGAGTAATACTTTTGGAAAAAGCATGAGTGGGAGTTAACTTTTTGTTATCTTTTTATTGTAGGAATTATGATTTCTGTGCCCAGTGAATAGCTTCATCTCTTTTTCCCATTCAACTACTTGTGCTCTTAATCCTCAATACTTTTGAAATGGTATACATACATAAGATCTTATTCTTTTAAAATGTTTTATAGTAATACTTTCATGCAATAAGTTATTTCTCAAGTGAGTTTTTGGTGGGAAAATTATGAGGGATTAAATTTACTTTTTTTGTTAGAGGTGAAAATGTATTTCCCATTGTAATTTCTTTCCTACATAAGATCTTCTGAACCAAGGTGACCATACAAGAGTCCAGTATCTATTTTAAAACTTATTTGTAGTTCTGCCTTTTTTCTTCTTTTATAATCTCTTTGTAGGGATATAGTTCTTGCTACATATGCAGTTACCTTCTGAACTTGCTATGGATAGGGTCAAAACATGAATAATTTCATCTCTTCTTTTGATCCTAATGTTCCCTCTCTCCATTTCCCCATTAAATGAGTGAAATCACTTTTAAAATCAGACTTTTTCTTCAGTAGTTCCTCTTCATCGTGTTTTGGTTGCCAAGGGTGAAAACTAGCGTGAACCTTTATGTACAGGCTTGACTCTACATGCTGTTATAAGAATGTTTCCTATTTATCAGCAAGAATTATTTAAGGTATAAAGCCAGAGATGCTTCCTTTTGTATGTTTTCAAGAAAAGAAAAAAAAATTTTCTGAGTTTGAACTAGACCGCATTATTTATGGTGGGTAGTTTTTGTTTTTTCTAAGGTGGTAGGGATACCCATTATTCCTGGACCAGCCTTGTTTTCTGTGTTGGAACATTGTACATTTAGAGGTTGGTGTCCGTGTCTGGTAGGAAGCATCTAATGATTCCTGGCATTTCTTTTGCTTTCATTGTCCTTATCTGTTTCACCTGAAGGAGTGAAAAGACAGCATTTCTCCATGAGGAAAGTGAGTTAGAGACATAAAATTCTGTTGCAGTCACCTTTTATTTTTAAAATTTCATAGTTTTATCTAGAAAATGTGCCTTGTACTTGGACTTGTTCTTACTGAAATGGATATGAATATTTTTCTATTCTAACCTGTATAGAGTAGAAAGATTTGTAAACTGGTTTAGTAGATACTTTATTTTCAAAGTAAACTGAAAAATGATACCGAGATGAAAGAAGTTTATTCTTCCATTGACCTTGTGAAAGGACTTTCAAATCTGATTTTAAACAGCAGCAACAACAAAAGATAGTGCCTGATAGAAAAACCTCTGTTTGCATTTGACATTCTTCCTCAAGAGTTATCTTTATTTCCCTTGTAAGGTGTTCTATCCAAATCATAAAAGTGCCAAGAACCCTACATCATTTTTAGATTTGGCAGGCATTTATTTGCACCCAAGTTTGTAATGGACAATGTAAGGGAAGTCCAAACTTGCTTAGTTTTCAAGCATAGTTAATCTTCTAAGGTTTAGAATACCTGTTCCATGCATTCAAAACTACCGTCTTTTGCTTGTTCATTTTACTTCAGACCTATGCGAGATTGAAACAGTCTCTAACATCCAGGCATGCCTTTTACTAAGAAAATACGCATGTCCTTTGTAGTTAAGAGGTTTTGGTATTTGTTTTTTCCCGTTTTAACAATGTATGAAACCAAATTGGATCTGGAATGCTTTTAAAATCCCTTCTGCAAAAATTAAGCCCTTTGTGATTTTCCCCTTTCTTGCAAATGGTTGCAAAAGCACTTACAATAATAGACTTATTTTATGAACTGGTATAAAAACATAGTTTCTGATACATATCATTTGCCTATTATTAGTACTTATAGCTCCATTTTTGTTCCTTTTAAAGAGAAAGCTGACTCGAGAGCATGTTTTGATGTTTTATTCTTAAGAAATAGTTTAAAAAACTTATTTGGGGATTAAATAATTTTAGTTTTAAATTCCTTTTGTAGTTTGTTAAAGCTTCTAACTCAAATTTGAAAACTTGGAAATTGGTAGATCTGGCTTTCAGAGTGAAAAACTGAGTGAAAATACTTTTCTTAAATCATAAATGATATAGAAGAAGTTTAATTTTAAAGTTCTTAAACTTTGGAGTGTAGAGGGTTTTTTAAAGTTACTGAATTGTTTATAAATTCCTGGGTTTGAAGAGGCAGCAGTTTTTATAGTTTTTAGGAAGTTTTCATGTGTCTACAGAATTTTTACCAAATGGCCTTAACCATTAATAGATAACTATGTGATCAGTTTTAAAGTTTAAAAGAACTATCTCAACGCTCAGAAATTTGGAAAAATAACCAGGGAGAAATTACCCGTAACCCTCTAGGTCAAAATTATTGAAATGTATGTGTGGATTTCATTTATTTTAAAGAATACATATGTGTTGTTAAATCATTACAAATTCATTATGCATGTTTCTGTAGAGGATAAGCATTTGTATTTAAATCCGATCTTACCAATATTATAATTTCATTTGACTGATACCCAGATTCAGAGAGCAAGAAGCAAGAGATAAACCCCTTTCATTCTGTTTTTCAAGGATTCTTACGGCTCATAAGTATGAGAATATTTGTCTGAGTCAGGGATTTTGACTGGAGTGTAGAAAATAGGATCTGGTAGCCAGGAAGACATGTGCCTCCTAGGAGAATGTCTAGGTTAGTTTAGGATTTTACTATGCTATTGGGTTGGGAGCTCCATATGGCATTAGCAATACAGGTATAATAATTTTAGTGTTTAGTGCTTATCCCCCTCCCATCCCCCTCCCAAGAAAAGCATATTAATTACCTATAAAATATGTACAAGAAAGGAGTTATAGTATTTTATACTGATTAGATGAGTTATTCCTACTTGCATGATTTGTTGTGAGTAGGAGGAACTCCTACTTCCTCTGTCAGCATTTAAACATTTCTGAAAGATCCTATTGTGCACTGACATCAAGGCATTTTTTAGAAATTACTGATCTTTTTGAAAAAAACAAAGGACTCAGTCAGTTAAGAAACAGGTGCTGGACCAGCCTTGTTTTCTGTGTTGGAACATTGTACATTTAGAAGTTTCATGACTTATCTTTTCATCAACTGTAATAGATGACCATGCATTTGTCCGTTGCTTTCTTTGTTTTCTTTATTGTGCTAAGTCTTTTTTTTTTTTTTTTAAGATTTTATTTGAGAGAGAGCGCACATCAGCAGGAGGAGGGGCAGAGGAGGGAGAAGGATAAGTAGACTTTGTGCTGAGTGTGGAACCCAACACAGGGCTTGATCTCCTGACCCTGAGATTGCGACCTGAGCTGAAATCCAAGAGTCAGTCTCTGGTCACCTAACCAACTGAGCCACCCAGGTGCCCCTGTTGGGCTCTAAGTCTTCAAGTTCCTAAAGGTCAATTTTCAGAATTTTATCAGTGAAGCTTAGTGAACCCAGTCACTCAAATTTAAAATGTCTTGCCTAGTAAACTAAATTTAACGAATTCTATCACATAGAGAATGTCAAATGTGGTTTTTACTTATTCATGAAAAGCTAAGAGGAGCTGATGAACAGGAGGTGAACCGACAGTCAGAATTAGATTCCTTTCACAATTTGGCTGTTTTAGCTTTGTTTTTTAACCTCAGTCTTATAAAGTTTTACAACATTATGTTGGGAATGATAATGTTTGTTTCAAATACTATTGCTTTCAAAGTGTAAGGCATTTGGAGAATTGTTGAATACAGTTTTCAATTTTGATTTTTTGAAATTGAGAATACTTTTGCCCCTGTTAATTTTACAGATGGAGAAATTCAGACCCAGAGAGTTACATAGTATCACAGCTCATTTGTGACAAAGCAAAGTCTAGAAGCCAGATCATCTTCCATATCAGGCTAGTGTTCTTTTCATTGCACTACACGGTCTCCCTATTATCAACAAATGAGATTATGTTAAGAGAGTTCTTTTAGAAACACGCAAACCAGTAGAATTCCACAAATTAACATGTCCTTATCAAGTGTGTTACGTATTCTGCAAAATTTAAGAGAAGATGAAATGTTTTTAAACCTGTAATATTTTTACTTAAAGATTGTGTAAAGAAAAACTTTTCAAAATCTAAACTTACTTTAAGTGTAATTTGGTTATAAAAATGATCCTTACTAAACAAAACCCAGGAGTCTCAGTACCTCCAGTTCCATATCCTTCTTAGGAGGAGTTCTGCTATACCATCAGCAATGTCTTTTGTGTTGGAGGATGGTGCTGTAAGAGCATTTGAGGACAGACCAGGAGCAGTATAATACAAGAATTTGTTTCTTAACTTTCTTAATACGTGGATTTAAAGTTTCCTACTGACCAATTCCACCACCCCTTCTCTTTACCACCAAAGAATTGCTAAGTGGAGTTGTTAACGGCTGCTGTTCTTAATAACCTACAGAATAAAGGGAGGAAAGCCGAAGAGCTGTAGTGTTTTGTTGGGGAGAAAGCCTGAACGGGCCATTTCCCAAAGGAAATTTATCCTGTAACGCTGCACTGTGTTCAATACAGTAGATACTAGTCTTCAAATGTAACTGGTCATTGAGATCTGCTGTAAGTATTAAAGGCACAGGAGAGTTTGAAGACTTAGTATACAGAAAAAGTAAAATACCTCAAATTTTTTGTCAATTACCTGTTAAATGATCATATTTTGGCTTTACTGGGTTAAATAGATTATGAAAATTTCACTGTTTCTTTTTACTTTTTTATTGTGTACTAGAAAGTTTAAAGTTACCTATAAGCATAAAGTTAGCACTGCATAGAGCTCAGATTTCTAAGATAATTGGGATGAGCCTTGAAGCTGAAACAAGAACTTTCTACAGTGGTATATTATGGGGACATGGTATTCCATTAAGTGTGGATGTTTTGATTTTTAGTAAATTTTTATTGGTTTTTCTGTCCAGTTCATAATATACAATTCAGTAAAAGCCACTCATGGAGAGTCTGAACTTTATTAACCAAGCCTTCTTAGACTCCAACTTGATCTTGGAACTTAGAATGCCTGAAGGAGTGGATGACTAGAATGCCCCATAAATACACTTTCTAAATATCATGTCTGTTACCCAGACTTTCAGAGCCTAGAGTACTAGTAATCTGTATGGCTACTTCAGGGCAGCTTTATTTTGCCTCAGAAACCAAGTAGATGGTAAGTTTGGCATCCTCTTATAAAAATTGAGACCCAGACTTTTTTGTGTGGATGAAAGAATAATGTACCTCAGATGCCTACAAATATCTACAGGTGAAGTCAGGCTGTCCCACAAGGAGCAACCTTTGAACACTCAAATCCCCATAATTCCACTGAATTCCCATAATACTGTTTCTTTATATTTTTATGTCTATGTTATATATCTTCTCTACTTAAGTTCCTTAAGAAGAGTGAAGAATTTTTTATTCACTCTCTTGGGGTTTCTCCTATAGGAAATTTATAAAGTATTTTGAATTAAATTGAATTAAACCAAAACTAGGTCAAACTACAGAAAATTGTTTCTCCCTTTTCTCATACAATAATACAATAAATAAGTGAGGCACTCTGCTACAATCGAACCTGCATGTGGATGTGCACCCAGACAACACAGTGTGAGATACCTAAAAATCTGATTCAGAATGAAAGGCCATTTTTCTGGCTTCTAATTAAACTTTTTCATGTCACAATAACATAAATGTTTTAAAGTACTCCTGGCAGCTCTCCTTGGATACTCCCAGTAATTTCATTAAGCCTATTCACCCGGCGAACAGCTGCAAGTTATTCCAAACATCTGCACTGAATCCCCACTGAAAACAACTCTCTCACCCCATTAACAACACCAGTAATTCTCTTATTATTTTTCTATCCATGAGTTATGGAGAAATAAGCCTAGTATATCAAAGAGGGAAGAATCCTGAAAATTGTTTCTCAGAACTCATTCTCTATGCTCATGCACATGATGCTTTACCTTCCAGATTTCTGTACTTAAAAATTAATAATTTCCTTAATACTTGAACATTAATACAGTTTGTTAAGTAGTTAAAGAATTCTTTCAGATTTTATTAAGTTTTATTTGCTAATAAATATAAAGACTTAAAACATTTTGCATAAAAATTATTTTGTAAGTTTTGTACAGTTCAGAATAAGTGTAGTGGACTCAACACACCACTCCCTTGTTCCTCTGCTTCTTTAATATTGGTGAATATTTTTCTTTGCTTTTTTCCCCTACGTTTATGCTGTGAGACAAGCACAAAATTATTGAACCCATTACCTCTGTATTCACAAATTATTCCAATACTTCTATTAGGCAGCCATCCAGAACTGAAGAATTGGACTATATGGTTGCCGTTCTGTGGAGGAGTAATACTCAATTCTGCTTATAAATAATGAACAGATGGCATGAAAAAAGACCTCATAGAAAATCATTTTTATGAACCTCATGAACAGAGGGTTAATATTTCCATTAAGAAGCCATTAAGTCAGATATAATTCTTTAGCATTCAAACTCCACATTATTATATTTTATTTATTTAGTTTTAAAAGTATTTTATATATTTATTTGAGACAGAGTGAGAGAGAGAGGGCATGAACAGGGGTGGGAGGAACGGGGAGGTAGAAGCAGACTCCCTGTGGAGCAGGGAGCCCAACACGGGGCTTGATCCCAGGACTCCGGTATCATGACCTGAGCCAAAGGCAGACACTTAACTGACTGAGCCACCCAGGCACCCCCACATTATTGCACTTTATTATAAGAAGTCTAAAGATGAAACAGTATAGTAGGAAGAATAAATTGATTTTGATGAATATAAATCTGTTTAAACTTTTATTTTTTAAATTTAATTTTATTTAAATTCACTTAATTAACACATAGTGTATTATTTGTTTCAGAGGTAGAATTCAGTGATTTATCAGTGATACATAACACCCAGTGCTTATTACATCATGTGTCTACCTTACTACCCATCACTCAGTGACCCCATCCCCCCCACCACCCCCCTCCTCCAGCAACCCTGTTCATTTCCTATGGTTAAGAGTCTCTTATGATTTGTCTCCCCCTCTGATTCCGCCTCATTTTATTTCTCCCTCCCTTCCCCTGTGATCCTCTGTTATTTCTTAAATTCCAGATGAGTGAGAACATATGATAATTATCTTTCTCTGAGTGACTTATTTCACTTAGCATACCATCCTCAGGTTATATCCATGTCGTTGCAAATGGCAAGATTTCATTTTTTGATGGCTGAGTAATATTCCATTGTTTATATACCACATCTTCTTTATCCATCTGTTGATGGACATCTGGGCTCTTTCCATAGTTTGGCTATTGTGGACATTGCTGTTGTAAACATGGGGGTGCGGGTGCCCCTTCGGATCACTACATTTGTATCTTTAGGGGTCAGTACCTAGTAGCGTAATTGCTGGGTCATGGGGTAGCTGTATTTTCAACTTTTTTAGGAATCTCCACACTGTTTTCCAGAGCGGCTGCACCAGCTTGCATTCCCACCAGCAGTGTGAGAGGGTTGCCCTTTCTCCACATCCTCGCCAACTTCTGTCATTTCCTGGATTCTTAATTTTAGCCATTCTGATTGGTGTGAGGTGGTGTCTCATTGTGGTTTTGATTTGTATTTCCCTGATGCCATGTGATGTTGAGCAGTTTTTCAAGTGTCTGTCGGCCATTTGTAGGTTGTCTTCGGAGAAATTGTTCATATCTTCTGCCTATTTCCTGACTGGATTATTTGTTCTTTGAGGGTTGAGTTTGATAAGTTCTTTATAGATCTTGGATAGTAGCCTTTTATCTGATAAGATATTTGCAGATACCTTCTCCCAATTAGTAGGATGTCTTTTGGTTTTGTCGACTGTTTCCTTTGCAGTACAAAACTTTTTGTCTTGATGATGTTTAAACTTTTAGAAAGAAGATTAAGAGTATTGGCAACAATAAATGAAGTCAGAATAGCTTGGTTAAAGCAAGCAGATGTAGCTTATTAAAAGAGTATCTCCTTAATTCTATAGCACGTGCTAATATTTTGCTTTCCAAGTACACACATTGAGACATAAACCTAGCTAGGATGTGCTCGTTCTATAAAAATGTTTTGCAAAACAATCCTCAGCTCCCTAAGAAAATTTAAAAATTTGAAAATTAAAAATGATATTTGAAAATTGAAAAATGCAACCTTTGATAAAAGCAAAGGCTATGGGAATTATCCTAGTCAGAAATATTATTCCTTTTAACTCTTCCATTCCTACTTCAGAAACCATTTAAATTTATTCAAAAAGATTTAATTTTAAAAAGTTCTGCCCAGGGCAGCCCCGGTGGCTCAACGGTTTAGCACCACCTTCAGCCTGGGGCGAGGTCCTGGAGACCTGGGATCAAGTCGGGCGTCGGGCTCCCTGCATGGAACCTGCTTCTCCCTCTGCCTGTGGCCTGTGTCTTTGCCCCACCCCCCCATAAATAAATAAAATCTTAAAAAAAGTTCTGCCTAGAACTTAAATTTAAAAGTCTGCCTAGGAAATAAATTTGAGATTTTTAGTATTATTCACAGTAATGCTGTGTTGGTCTCTTAAATTAACTTAAACATATGGTTATGTAAGAGACAGATGGATGTTCCTTTTAATGAATTAATGCCAGAATATGAGTATTCTTTTAATTATTTTAAAATTTTATTTATTCTTTTTGAAATTTCACTAATTTCTAAACAAAATTTACTCTGAAATTTTTAACTACACTGTGAGAGTGATGGCTAGTTTATTTTCTTAGATACAATTTTGATCTCGTCTCAGTAATTTCAAGAGACACTTAGTAAACCATAAAATTGTACTGATCCCTTGACTAGCATATCCTGAGGATTTATTGATTGATCTGTTAATTTGTCCATGCGTATATGAAACTATTTCTGTGTATGGTTGGGATCACAATTAGTATTAATGCATTCACTAACTTATGTTTGTGAGTACTTTTGCTGTGTACTTTTAGTAATAACATTGATTCGAAGTTTAGTATAAAGTTACAGTATACAGACCACTGTGTCAATTACCTCATACATTATTTTGTCCTGGTTTTATATATATATATATATATTTTAATTAAGTAAACTATGCACCCAACATGGGGCTTAAACTCAGCCCCGAGGTCAAGAGTCCCATGCTCTACCTACTGAGCCAGCCTAGTGCCCCTATTCTGTCCTATATTAATTAAACAAACATTACCCTTAACTATTATAAAATGAGTTTTTCTTTTTATCATGCATATGAAGTATATGTATATACTTAGTAATATTTAAAGCCAGTTAGTCTTGAATGACCAAGATATATTCTTCAGTCTCAGCCTTTCCCCCTCAGTATACTTAAGTTTGTTTTAGGTGAGCCACAGATTGGGTTTATATTCATAGTCTGGCAATACCAATGTAGCTATTTTTTGTTTCTAGATTTGGACTTGTTCTTAGATCATTTTAAACAGCTAAGTTATATATACTCACTTGAAGTGTAGTGGTTTAAAACTGCCGTACAAGAATTTTAACTTACTATTTTATATGGTGAGATTTTTATATTTTTATATTCTGAGAGTTGTCAGATCACACATTGATCATTCTTTGATTTTCTGCCCGAAGTAGAGTCATACATGTATTTCACCTCATGTAACGATTCTTGATTCTCTTTAGGAAAAGCTGTATCCTGGAAACTGTGGGAATAAATCATAGATTCAGAGATTTATAGGACAGTTTCTACA
Organism: Vulpes lagopus; assembly: GCF_018345385.1. Lineage (NCBI taxonomy): Eukaryota > Metazoa > Chordata > Mammalia > Carnivora > Canidae > Vulpes > Vulpes lagopus. Next base: position 28,466,480 of record NC_054834.1, read on the forward strand.
ACTCATGACTTAAAACATATAAGAACAATTACAAATATGTAAGGCTTGTCTATATGTACTTTGCCCTTAACACTTTAGTTTGTGCCTGTGTTAGAACTGTTCATGCGAATGCATTTTGGGGTCTATCCATAATACTGAAATAATTCTCTATATTCATGTGAAATTACTTCAGTTTACCTTCATTTATAATCACCCCTAGTTCTTACTTGTCATTCATATAAATTAGAGGGTATAAAGATCTGTGATGACCATTTTCCCCCCAGTATGTTTAGCATTCTGATCTTATACCATTCAGAGTGATGTTAAAAGTAGCAACTTCCTGATTAGACACCAAACACTAGACATACACAGAGCGCAGAAATTTTATATTAAAGACATATATGACTTGATAGAATAAGTATGTTTGCAAAGTTGCTGATGGATATCGATTTCCTTTTATTTAGGGATATCCCAGAAACTCACCCAGGCAGTGGGAGGGTTCCAGTACTCTTAGCAATATGATAAGCTCCCTTTCTTGAGTGAATTGTATTTTCCAGTTTGAAGATTTCAGTGTCTTTTTCCTTGGCAATTTTAGAAACACTTATGTTGATTTGATGATTGTTGCTATGTTGGAATAAAATTGTTGTTGATAGAGCTGGGTCTAAGTCCCAACTGGGCCTCAGTTTTTTCAATTGAGGGCATAGACTCCCTGATCCATAAGAGTTCTTCCTGTCCCGTGACTCTCTGCTTTTGCTTCATACAATTTCTGTCATATTTTGGTTGACTTTTTGAATGTAACAGAAGACCTTCAAGAAAATCCCCTACATAAGACTTGACCAAACCTGAGATTTTAGGGGTTGCGGGGAGATGAACATAAAACCTTCAAAGAGGAAACTGTAAGCTGAGTTATATAAGGTGAATAGGTATTCTCAGCACACAATAATAAAGAGCAAGGGCATTCCAGACTCAGGGAACCTCACTGTAAAGTTAAGTATCCATGAAAGAATGTGGTGGGAAAGAAAAGGAATAATTTGAGTTAGAATTTGGCAAGTATTTTACAGGATAAGGTCAGAGGAGAAAGTTGGGCCCAGATTTTTAGTTTATTAGCCATTACCTTTTAGTTAAATATACTATATTTATATGCTTTTTGAATATCAGAGATGTAGCAAGAGTTGGGAGATAAGAAAAACTTCAAAATTTTAAACCAAACTACTTTGGGTTTTTTTTTTTTAACCTTTTAGAAAGCAGCAGTTTAGTATCTTTGCTTAATAATTGTGAGAATGTTGAAGAAAAGAGAGGGTTAGGATTAATCAGTTAAATATCTTTACTTCCTTTTGTTATCTAGCATTCACTTCTTAGGCATTTTCCTTTTTTTTTTTTTTTAATAGTACCTATTTGTTTTCCTAATTAATAGGCATTTAGTTCCTTTTTTAGTTTATCACTCCTCTTGATAATTAGCCTAATACTCCAGTCAGTCATTTTATTTAGATTGTCATCGTATATGTCTTTTGAGCTCTGTGTTAGTAGGTGGATTTTCCATGATCTTCTGTGAAGTTAGAGTGCACAACCATTTGATAGTTGTAAAAAGTATATCTATAGCTGCAATTTCCTAATAGAAGGAAATTCTTGTAAGGGCAAAGATCTAAACCTTAAAGAAAAAAAATCTAAAGATATCCCCCTTCCCCAAAATACCCCTCTAAAAATAAGGGGTATTTTGTAAATAAGTATTACTTTATTCTTGCCTACAACTCTTTTCAGAGTCTTTATTAATAAGAATGCTCTTGTGTGTGACCTAGCATTCCAGGGCAGGGCTGAACACATCTCATTTCCTCTAGCTTCACCATTAATTACTCATATCAGCACTTGTGTAGATCTCACACTGGAGAGAGTAAACTGCAGCTTAGATTCTTTTTCTGTTTTTAAGTTTTATTTTAATTCCAGTATAGTTAACATACAGTGTTACAATAGTTTCAAGTGTACAATAGAGTAATTCAGCAGTTCCATACATCACCTGATGCTCGTCACAAGTGCACTCTTTAATCTTCATCACCGGGCAGCCCGGGTGGCTCGCAATTTAGTGCAGGGTGTGGTCCTGGAGTCCTGGGATCGAGTCCAATGTCGGGCTCCCTGCATGGAGCCTGCTTCTCCTTCTGCCTGTGTCTCTGCCTCTCTCCCTCTCTCTGTGTCTCTCATGAATAAATAAAATCTTAAAAAAAAAAAAATCTCCATCACCTGTTTCACCCATCCCCGCCACCTCCCCCTGTAACTATCAGTTTGTCCTCTAAAAGTCTATTTCTTGCTCCCGGCCATCTTGGCGGTTGCTGTTGGTTGGGGCCGTCCCGCATCTAAGGCAGGAAGATGGTGGCCGCAAAGAAGACGAAAAAGTCGCTGGAGTCGATCAACTCTAGGCTCCAACTGGTTATGAAGAGTGGAAAGTACGTGCTGGGGTACAAGCAGACCCTGAAAATGATCAGACACGGCAAAGCGAAACTGGTCATCCTGGCCAACAACTGCCCAGCTTTGAGGAAATCTGAAATAGAATACTACGCCATGTTGGCCAAAACTGGTGTCCATCACTACAGTGGCAATAATATTGAAGTGGGCACAGCATGTGGGAAATACTACAGAGTATGCACACTGGCTATCATTGATCCAGGTGATTCTGATATCATTAGAAGCATGCCAGAACAGACTGGTGAAAAGTAAATCATGCAAAATTTTTCTTTAATAAAACTGGCCAGAGCTTGTTTAAAAAAAATAAATAAATAAAAGTCTATTTCTTGATCTCTTTCTCTCTCTTTCTCTGTCTCTCTCATTTCCCCCCTTTTGTTTTTTAAATTCCACAAATGAGTGAAATCATATGGTATTTGTCTTTCTCTGACTGACTTATTTTGCTTAGCATTATACTCACTAGCTCCATTCATGGCTGAATAATATACACACTACATCTTTATCCATTCATCGGTCAGAAGGGGACACTTGGGATGCTTCCATATTTTGGCTATTGTCAGCAGTGCTGCTACAAACATAAGGGTGCACATATACCTTTGAATTAGTGTTATTGTATTCTTTGGGGAAATAAATACCAGTGGTGCGATTGCTGGATCATACATAGTTCTCTATTTTTAACTTTTTGAGGAACCTCCATATTGTTTTCCACAGTGGATGCACCAGTTTGCATTCCCACCAATAATGTACCAGTGTTCCTTTTTCTCTACATCCTCACCAACACGTATTGTTTCTTGTATTGAGTTTAGCCATTCTCATGGGTGTGAGCTGATATCTCATTGTAGTTTTAGTCTGCATTTCCCTGATGATGAGTGATGTTGAGCATCTTTTCATGTGTCTGTTGGCCATCTGGATATCTTCTTTGGAGAAGTATCTATTCATGTGTTTGGCTCATTTTTAAATTGGATTATTTGGTTTTGGGGTGTTGAGTTTTACAAATTCTTTATATATTTTTGTTATTTTATTTTATTTTTTTTTAATTTTTTATTTATTTATGATAGTCACAGAGAGAGAGAGAGAGAGGCAGAGACACAGGCGGAGGGAGAAGCAGGCTCCATGCACCGGGAGCCCGATGTGGGATTCGATCCCGGGTCTCCAGGATCGCGCCCTGGGCCAAAGGCAGGCGCCAAACCGCTGCGCCACCCAGGGATCCCTATTTTTGTTATTTTAGATGTGTATATCTTTATATATTTATTGGATATATCATTTCCAAGTATCTTCTCCCATTCCATTATGTTGTTGCCGTTTAGTTTTGCTGATTTTTCCTTCAATGGGGCATTGTATTTTAATATAGTCTCAGTTTATTTTTGCTTTTGTTTTCTTTGACTCAGGAGACATATCTAAAAAGAAGTTGTTTCAGCCGATGTCTGGGAAGTTACTGCCTGTGTTCTTTTCTAGAATTATGGTTTCAGATCTCACATTTAGGTCTTTTGTCCATTTTGAATTTATTTTTGTGTGTGGTATAAGAAAGTGGTCCTGGGGATCCCTGGGTGGCTCAGCGGTTTAGCACCTGCCTTTGGCCTTGGGGCATGATCCTGGAGTCCCGGGATCGAGTCCTGCATTGGGCTCCCTGCATGGAGCCTGCTTCTCCCTCTGCATGTGTCTCTGCCTCTCTCTCTCTCTCTCTCTCTCTCATGAATAAATAAATAAAAATCTTTTTCTTTTTTTTAAAAAGAAAGTGGTCCAGTTTCATTCTTTTTCATGTTGCTGTCCAGGTTTCCCAAAATTACTTGTTGAAGAGACTTTTTCCCCATTGGATATTCTTTCCTACTTTGTCAAAGATTAATTGACCAGGTAATTGTGGGTTCATTTTTGGGTTTTCTTTTCTGTTCATTGATCTATGTGTCTATTTTTGTGCCAGTACCATACTGTTCTGCTTACTGCAGCTTTGTAATATAACTTTATGTTGCCTCCAGCTTTACTTTTCTCCTTCAAGATTGCTTTGGTTATTTAGGGTCTTCTGTGGTGCCATACAAATATTAGGATTGTTTGTTCTGGTTCTTTTAAAAAAATATATTTTTTAATCAAAAATTTTTAAAGATTTAATTTCGTTATTTGAGAGAGAGAACACATGCGCATAAGCCAGGGGGAGAGGGAGAAGGAGAAGCAGGCTACTTGCTAAGCAGGAAGCCTGACGTGGGGCTCAGTCCCAGGACCCCAGTATCATGACCGGAGCCAAAGGCAGATACTTACTGAGCCACCCAGGAGTCCCTGTTCTAGTTTTGTATGAAAGTGCTGTTCGTATTTTGATAGAGATTGCAGTAAACATGTAGATTGCTTTGGGTAATTTAGACATTTTAACAATATTTGTTTTTCCGATCCATGGGATGTCTTTCCATTTCTTTGTGTCCTCTTCAGTTTCTTCAGTATTTTATAGTGTTTAGAGTATAGGTCTTTCAGCTCTTGGTTAGGCTTATTCTTAGGTATCTTAATATTTTTGGTGTATTTATAAATGGGATTGTTTTCATAATTTCTCTTTCTGCTGCTTCAATATTGGTGTACAGAAATGCAACAGATTTCTAGATTTCTCTACATTGATTTTGTATCCTGTGACTTTACCAAATTCATTCATCAGTTCTAGCAGCTTTTTGATAGAGCAGCTTAGATTCTTATTACATTGTTCTGAGTGTTTCCAAAGATAAGTGGTGGGTGGTGTCGTAAAATGATGACTTCTGTTTCTTAGGGGCATCTGTTTAACAGCTGAACTCTGATGAAGATAGTAAATGATTTCCAATTAGTGTGATTTCCTCCAGTTGTGCTTCTCATAGTACTGTTTTTCTCTTTTTTCATGTTATTGTTTCTGATGAACATATTTTTCAGTTGAGTGCTCTGAACTTTTTTTTTTTTTAAGATTTTATTTCTTTATTTAAGAGAGAGGGGTGTGGGGAGGAGCAGAGGGAGAGGGACAAGCCCACTAGACTCTGTGCTGAAGGACAGTTGCAGTTAGAATGGTGGTGATAGAGCCAGTTTTCATACTTTAGGGATCAAATGGGAGATACGGGAGTCCATTGACTTATGACTCAATCTACTTCACTTACCTAAAATAATACTGTGGGATTAATCTAATTAGAATTAATGTTTTGGAGAAATGTTAGGTAAGACATTGACCAGCAATATCAAATATGTCAGGAATGGAATTCCAGTATTGAGCCAGAAAAGTTTCTTGGTTGTAAACAACAGAAACTTACTATAACTTAAAGCAGAAATTGCTTACATTACAGAAAGGGAATTTAATGGAAGGCTATTTTTAGTTCATAAGACTCTATGCAAATACTGGAGAACTCAGCCCAGAACAATGGTGAGAACCAAAGAAGGCCACAGAGCCAAGAGCACAGCCATTGTCTCAGCTCAAGAAGTTGAGTTAGGACAGCCCAACACTGGCCACCCCCACAGCCACTAGCACTGCTGCCACTGGCATCTCCCATTGCTGCTGTGAATCTAAATCTAAATTCACTAATGCCTAAGACTTTGAATTCTAGGTAAGTATCTGATTGGCCAGCTTCGATCACATGTCTGTGTTGTAGTTGCTGGAGAGCTGGGAGAGAAATTATGTCTGTCCCCTTCAGGCTTCTGCAGTTAGAGATTTTTCCTCACAAAAACCCACAAGTAGACAAGATATTCAAATGCTGGATAGCCAAAACCAACAGCCAGTACTATAAAAACTAAGTTCTAAATCTTAAAGGTTTAGGGAAACTAATTTGAAAGTCACATAGCCAAAATGAAAATGATTTTGTAAACTCAGGAATGTACTCCATGGCTTACTTTACTGATATTAAATATTAAGAATATTAAATTTAAAACTTGGCTTTGATCTCTCCTGCTTTGTACCGTGTAATATAGGCCCTTAAATGTCCTCTTCTCTCCTATCTTCTCTAGACTCCTATAACGTTGGGATTTATGAAGGTAGCCTGGTGGTCAGACCACAAGAGACAAGTGGTCATAACACTGCTAACCCTCTTAGTAGGAGTACATTTCTAGGAGTGAGATTGGTCTCAGCTAGACCTAGAGGGATATTAGGAGTAGTTATGACCCTGGGGAGATGAAGTAGGGTGAGAAAAATACAAGCAGAAAAGCAAACTGGGTTGGCCAGGGGAAGGGTGAAGGATAGGGAGTGTTGGCTGGGGTGGTGGTGGGGGTATTTTGGGCCACAACAGATACTGAGTAGCTGGGCCAAGCTGGTGATTGGGAGGGGCGGGAGACATGCAGTGGAGAGAAACAGAGCATGTGTTGTACAGTTAGTGGCTGCCCAAATCCTTCAAAAATAATGCCTGTGAGAACTCTTTTATTATTGGAGTTTTGTTTTGTTGGGATTTGTTTTTGTTTTTATTTCGGTACTAGAATTTAATTTTATTTTTAAAGATGCTTCTCTGACAGAAGTTTCCACAGAGGAAAAGACCCTGTGTAATTTAAATAAAGCTGGACTTTTTTACTTGCACCCTCCTTTTTAGGGTTTATTCTTCTTTTAAATTTAAATTCAATTAATTAACATTAGTGTATTATTAGTTTCAGAGGTAGAGGTCAGCAATTCATCAGTTGCATATAATGGTGCTCATCACATCACATGCCCTCCTTAATGTCCATCACTCACCCCGTTCCCCTACCCCCTCCTTCTAGCTACCCCCTCAGCTCCCCCCTTTTTAAGACTGATTTTGACATGGTGACAAATCTAAAAGAAATACAAATCAGGGTGCCTGGAGGGCTCAGTTAAGTGAATCTTGGTCTCAGCTCCAGTCTTTATCTCAGGGTCATGAGTTCAAGCCCTGCACTGGGTTCCACTCTGGAGGTTGAACCTACTTTAAAAAAAATAATTAAAAAAATAAGATGCAAATCCAAAACCTCATAAACTTGGTAGGTAGTGTAACGCCTTTAATTATGTCTGTTGAAAGATACTGCACAGGGAATATTAAATAAAACAGCAGCAGTATCCTTTGACCCCCTCCGCACCACACACACACCATCATCACACAAAGGCCACAGCTCAGGTTAGCTCTGTGTCCGCTTCCTTTCCACTCTTCCAATTTTGAGACCCTTCTTCCCTACTAAAAACTACTTAAAAAAAAAAAAAAAACAATTTAGCATCTTCCAACTCTCTTCTCTATCTGTAATCTCACCCCTATCATACATGCAGTCCAGCAGCACTTAAGAAAAATGCTTAGAGAAAGCAGAGGTAGAGTAGATGCTTTGAATACTTGTGCTTCAATTATTTTCTCCATCTTTTAAATTAAAATTAAATTGTGAGGGTATCTTGTTCTCTTGGTTGAATTTACAGAGAGTATCTCTGACAGTTGGCAGTAGTGTTTGTGAAAAGGAGTAGTGAGAGATCATGGAGGAAGGATGCCAGATCAGGAAGGACCAGGGTATAAAGAGCTTTCATTTCCAGGCTGAGTTTGGATGGGGAGGGAGTACCTGTCACTGGCAGGGAAACAGTGCTTCTCAGCCAGCAGGGCGATGGAAGAAACCTGGTCAACAGTGTCCCTGTCTCTGGTTGTGCTTCCTGTACATTTCCTCAAGGACTTCTCTGACCTCAAACTTTTTGGTGCTTTTTTAAAAAAATTATTAAATACTTAAAATAGTGCTTTTTACTTGCCTCACTCACTGTTCCAAGTATTATCTTATGTAATCTTTATAAACAACCTATGCACTATGTATTGTTACTCTCCTTGTTTTACTGATGAGAAAACCAGGGCACAGAGAGATCAAGGAACTTGGTCTAGATCCTGCGGCTAGAAATGGAGGTGTTAGAGGCAGAATTCAAACCCAGGCAGTCTAGCTCCAGAGCCCATGCTCCTCGTAGTCTCTTGTCTGTCTGCAGCATGCTGGCCACTGCTTTGTGAAAGCAGCATCCTCACATGTCTGCATCAGAATTGCTAGGGACCCCTGCAAAACTTTGGCGCACCTGAGACCTACCATATCAGAATTTTTTGTAGGGGGTGGAGAACCTGGATGTTTACATTAAGTCCTGTAGATGATTCTGATATGGATCCTTTGTTAAAGAACTTCTGGGGCACCTGGGTGGCTCAGCGGTTGAGCGCTGCCTTCAGCCTGGGGTGTGGTCCTGGAGACCCGAGATCGAGTCCCACGGCTGGCTCCCTGCATGGAGCCTGCTTCTCCCTCTGCCTGTGTCCCTGACTCTCTCTCTCTCTCTCTCTCTCTCTCTCTCTCATGAATAAATAAAATATTTAAAAATTAAAAAAAAAAAAAAAAGAACTTCTGTTTCAGAAGGACCTGCTACTGTCGATATGTTCACTTCTGATCTTGGCTTCCTTTGGCGGTAAGATTAAATAGTTCCTGAAGGATACATGATTATTATAGAGCTTAAAATTAACACTGTGATCCCTTAGTTTGCCTTTTGAACCATCACTACGTGAAATTTAGTTGAAATCCTTTCTTAAACAGTATTTGACCAAACAGGGAAAAAAGAAGTTTCCTTCCTTTCCCATACATGCATTGTATGTCAAACATGAGTGGAAACTGAGAACTTGCTATTCTATTTATGGTGAGAATGCAGAGAATGTACAAGATTCTGGAAAATATACCTTTTGTGGTATGAAGAGAGAACTCTTCTGAACTCTTTGGAACCAGTCTAATAGTGTACCTCTATGCTTGATGAGGATTGCAGCTAGCAATAAATCTCAGCTTCTGGTGTGGACCAGGTGTTCAGTTTGGCTATCTTTCTAACCCAAGATCTCAAGAGAAAATTGATCCACTAAAGTAGAAAAATCAGATTATGGTAGGTTATAGTTAAAATTTTAAGGGCTTTAAAAAGAAACTTTAAGATTTTGTTTTGTTATTTTTCTTTTTTTTTTTTTTATAAATTTTTTTAAATTTATTTATGATAGTCACAGAGAGAGAGAGAGAGAGAGGCAGAGACATAGGCAGAGGGAGAAGCAGGCTCCATACACCGGGAGCCCGACGTGGGATTTGATCCCGGGTCTCCAGGATCGCGCCCTGGGCCAAAGGCAGGCGTTAAACCACTGCGCCACCCAGGGATCCCTGTTTTGTTATTTTTCATTTGGTGGTTTGCTGTGTCAAGATCAGTCTTTCCTAAAATGTACTTCAGGGGATGTTTTGAGTCCGTCCTTTTTCTTTGTGTGAAACCAAGATCAAAATTACTTTGGAGAGAAGATTGAGATCTTTAGTAGAGACTAGAAGAATATCCAGACACAGAACCATGCAGGAGAGATAACTTTAAAAATATAAAGTCAGTAGGATGCCTTACCACCACCACCCCCAACACCAAAAAAGTTGTAGCATCATTGATATGAAGGAGTCCACAGGAATAGTATCTCCCTGCATGTACCTCCCGCCGCTGCTGCGATAGTTACACACAAACACACACACACAGCATTTGAGACTACTGTTACATAAGTTTACACCATTTTTTTTTGTTTCTGCCTAGAACTTTAAAAAATTAATTTTTGTCTCAACCTAGCATTTTCCCCATTTTTAACAACAAAAAGTAATTTTCTTAGATATCTAGATTTAACTTTTTCTTTGAGATGTTTCCTAGTAATCTCTTTTCTCAGAAAACTTGTTGGCTCACTTTGCTGTAGACTCACCTTCTCCCTCCCCACTCTGCATGGTTACTTTGGTAGCTGATCTGTAGGATGCAATTCAGTCTTCAGGAAATTCACTTCCTACCAGTAGTCCTGAGTAAAGTGAATTTTCTAAAACGTAACATCTTGTAAACATTATGTCTGACAAACCCCTATGGTTAAACTCTCCATGCACTTAGTGTTTGATCTTTTTCCTTAAGACATTTTTTGGATTGCCTCACTGTTGGCACTCAACAAATGATGATCGATAACAAGCTTCAGGGGTCATAATTTATTTCCCTAAATCACACACTGTCCAGCTTTTGAAAAACTCTGTATTGGGACTGACAAAGTTTTGAACTTGATTAGCTTGAGTTATTGAATGGAGTAATATGAGGTACAAGGTCAAAGACTTGCTGGCCTGATCCCTGTTCAAAGCATATAACCAGCATTTTGTCGAAGAGCTTTCTCTAGGGAAAATAGTCCTGACCTGGTTTAGAAACACTTTCCCTGCAAACTCTCATTAAGAGAGAAAAATGACTTGGAAGCTGCTGTCTTATCCTTGGGAAAGTATTTATAAGAAAGCATGTTGACCAAGAAACTCTAAATTAATGCTACTTTTTTGTTTCTTGGTTTTTTTTATTCATAGGAGATACAGAAAGAAAGAGAAACATAGACACAAGCAGGGGGGAAAAGCAGGCTCCATGCAGGGAGCCTAAGGTGGGACTCGATCCCGAGTCTCCAGGGTCATGAATCCCGGTCTCCTGGGCTGAAGGCAGCGCTAAGCCACGAAGGCAGCACTAAACCGCTGCCCCAATTAATGCTACTTTAAAAAAAGAGAGGCAGGGGGCTGCCCCCAATTAATGCTACTTTAAAAAAAGAGAGGCAGGGGGTGCTTGGTGACTCAGTGGGTTAAGGGGCTGACTTCAACTTAGGTCATGATCTCAGGGTCCTGGTATCAAGCCCACTGGGTCCCTGCTCAGTGAGGAATCTGCTTGTTCCTCTGCCCCTCCCCACCTACACATTCTCTAATTAATTAATTAGTTAATTAAATCTTTTAAAAAAGAGGCAGATCAGAGCACCTGGCTGGCTCAGCCAGTAGAGCGTGCAACTCTTGATTTAGGGGTTGTGAGTTCAAGACCCATGTTGAGTGTAAAGTTTATTTTTTTAAATTATTTTTTAAAAAGAAAGGCACAGACAATAATTATTAGGTTGAACTTTATGAAATTACTGATATTTGACCCATAAAAAATTGGCAGTTTTATATGGTACAACCTTATACATTTTTGTGTGAATAAAAGGGGAGAGAAATCAGAGTCCATTGGGCAGGTTTGGGTACTCCAGCAGAGAAAGATGAGAACCATATATATTTTTTTTATATAAATTTATTTTTTATTGATGTTCAACCATATCTTAAAGCAAAATGAGTTTGTATTTATTGGGATTTCAAGCTAATTTTTCCTCTGGTGACCTTGGCAGTATTTATCACGTTTGAACATAGTGTAAAAATTTTCTTCTTGTCAGATGTAAACCTTAGCTCAGTCTTAGGCCATCTGTTGTGCACTAATAGTTTTGACTTATTCTTTCTCTGACTGGCATGCATATTAATGGTGCTGATGCAAGCTTTACATTTCCTTTTATTGGTCTGTAGTTTTATTACATATGTTAGTGGTACAAATACTGCATTCATATTAGCTATTTATATTAACTACTTCTAGTTTGGGGGTGACTAATGTACTTAGCTTATGCTTTTACTATAATGGGAAGCCCTACATCATAGACACTTTAACAGATTTTTAAAATGATTAAATTCTACTTAGTTTTACTACCTCTAATTTTTTTTCTTTACGATTTTTTTTAGGATAGTGTCACTGTATGTGTCTGTGTATTTTAATGATTTCAAATTTCTTAATTATCTTTACTTTTCAGTTGCTTTAATGTTTGGACACATTTCTTTTTTTTTTTTTTTTTTTTAAGATTTTATTTACTTATTCATGAGAGACCCAGAGAGAGAGAGGCAAACACATAGGCAGAAGAAGAAGCAGGCTCCCTACTGGGAGCCTGATGTGGGACTCGATCCCAGATCCCGGGATCACGCCCTGGGCGAAAGGCAGATGCTCAACTGCTGAGGCACCCAGGCGTCCCAGACACATTTGATTTCTGATCAAGAATTAATACAGCTCCTAGAAAACAACATAAATTCAGAATATTTGACTTTGATAAAGAGTTTTGAAAGGCCTGCTTCTCATTGCTGCTTTGGCTCTCCTCTATTTCCAAGCTTTAATATCCTCTTCCCTTTGTTTGGTAGCTTGAAAGAGACTTGGTAAGATAAATGAGGTAGAGTGATAGTAGAAAACCAGAGCTCCCCAGGATAGGAACATAGATGAGAAAAAAATTAATGCAAAGTTACTTTGAAATGAGGATAGATGCTTTTATTTTTGGTCTGGTTTTAGCTGTTTTATATTGGAAAACCAAGCCCATCACTGGAATCCAGTGGATATGGACCAAATATCAAATGTTACTAAGTCATTGTTAGTATAGAGGCCAAAATTTGACAAATAGAGGCCAATGTTGATCCAAATAAAGCTGCTCAGTGTCACAGTGAAAATTTGATGAATAGAGACCAATGTTGATCCAGATAAAAGCTGACCCAGATAAAATCAGTGTCATGGTGCAGCCTGTTGCAGACTGTTTCATTCCCCAGGAAATATCATTAGATATTAAATACATTCCTTTTTGGGGCACCTGGGTGGCTCAGTGGTTGATGTCTGCCTTTGCCTCAGGTCGTGATCCCAGGATCCTGGGATTGAGTCCCATATAGGGCTCCCAGTGGGGAGCCTGCTTCTCCCTCTGCCTATGTCTCTATGTCTCTCTCTGTGTCTCTCATGAATAAGTAAATAAAATCTTTTAAAATAAATACATTTATACATTCCTTGGTATCAAAGATATGGGGCTCTCCAACCTTAGGCAAGAGTTTCCTAATACAAGAGAAGCCGTCTTACCTAGTACAGTAGGGACTACTGGATGATCTGTGAATTAACAAAATTGCTTAAAGTAGGAGATCATCAAAATGTGTATTTAATTATATAAATGTGGACTTGTTTGCCAAGTTTTGATGTAAGGCCAACATCTTTTCTTTGAGTTCAGATCTAGGAGGGTTCCATGTTGCCTTTTTTATACAAACTACACTCACAATGCATCAACCATGATTTCCAGTATGTTACTCTTACTCTAGATTAGAATGAGAATTTAAAGATACTTTTTAAGTAATCTGAATGCAGACTGGTATGGGTTTTTTTCTTAGTTTTTTATGGTTGTCTTAGAATGAGTGAATTTTTTGAACAATTGATTTTTATTAAATCTCGTTCTTTTCACACACTTTTTTTGTCAATTACTCTAATATTTTAAAAGATTTATTTATTTATTTTAGAGAGCAAGAGCACGAGTATGGGGGGCAAAGGGAGAGGGAGAGAGAATCTTAAGCAGATGCCACACTGCGCTTGGAGCCCAACGTGGGGCTCAGTCTCATGACCCTGAGATCACAACCTGAGCCAAACCCAGGAGTTGGAGGCTTAACCAACTGTGCCACCCAATTTCCCTAATGTTTTTTTTTTTAATTACACAATTATTCTAACAAATACAATTAGCAAAAGTAGTTTTGGAAAAACACACTAGTCGTGAATGTTCACTTGTATTGTGGGCATCAGTAAGTTTTATTTATTTTATTTTTACATTTTTTTATTTAAATTCAATTTGCCAGCATATAGTATAACACCCAAATGCTCATCCCATCAAGTGCCCTCCTCGTTGCCCATCACCCAGTTTACCCCATCCCCCCTCCCACTTTCCCTTCTGCAACCCTTTGTTTCCCAGATTTAGGAGTCTCTCATGGTTTGTCTCCGTCTCTAATTAGTAAGTTTTAAAGGAGAGTGGGAAGGGTCATTTAATCTCAGCAGTCAGTTTCCACTCTATACAGATATGTAGAGTCAATATTAAACAACACTTAGTGGGACCTTGATTTTATTGTGAATTACCATTTCAACCTTCAGCTGAGCAAAATGTGGTCATGTGCTTTTGATAGGTTAATCTCCAATGCTCTAGCCCTCTTAGAAAGAGAAGAGGCATAATTTTGGATGTTGCATTATGTACTAATATTTCGGTTTTCTTCTAACAAAGTGCTTGGAAAAGGGAATAGGGAGAATTTTATGAAAATAGCAGATTTTCTCATGCACAGTATTGCGTAACATTGGAAAACTAATGTTTTATTATCACAGTGAAATGTTTTGGTGTTTTCCCACCAGTGTTTCTCTGACTTCTTCTGGGAATAGAAATAACAATGTGTTGATGATAGTGTCTGTCCACAAAGTTTCCTCCCTGAGGTATCTGAAATCTGAGATACTTTTCAGGAGTGCATTTGGAGATATCCTAAAATTAGTGACATAGATTTCAGCAATACTGCCAAAATAAAGCTCCTTTGTTTCTGAAAACATCACTAATAGAATTAACAATATGCTAAAAAGGAGTGATATGAACATAGTTGAGTAGAAAAAACTGATTCAAAATTCACTGTTAGGCGGGCGTTGGTGGTATAGTGGTGAGCATAGCTGCCTTCCAAAATTCACTGTTACAGCAAAGAGTATTTAATTTGAGAAAGTGAAAGTAAATGTTAAATGAACTAGCTATATGGGTGTGTATAAATTATTTTTTAATGTAAGATAACTACTATTAGAATTTGTAATATACCGACTTTGATTCCCTGCAGTTCTGTGGTAACAAGCACTTTAAATTCTAGATCACCTCTCCCTCCCCCATCCCAGTTTGCACACTTTAATAATTAGAGGTAAGTCTGGTTAATGTACTATTTTTATCCATTCAAGATTCGATTCTTCTTTTTCATAAATAATAATGTATTTTTTTGGCATTCTTCTACAAAAGCAACTACTTTGAAATTTAATGAAGAAAGAAAGCAGGAGACATTATGTTCAGATAATCATGTTTAAGAACAATATTTAGTATGGTATCTAGATCTTAGCAGGAAACTCAGATTTAACTCTGATCCTGACCTTATATCCCATGACCAGTGGAATCCAAGTGTGTTTATTTTTACAGTAGCTTTAATTTGAGGCTTACAAGTTTGTTGGTTTGTTTTCTCATTCAATTTTGGGGACCCTGAAGCAATATTTTAATTATAGGAATTAAGCTATTTATAATTTTCATGGCATGAAGATCAGCAAATTTTGTTTTTTTCTTGGCTATATTATGTTATCTTACTGAGAAATGTGTGATCTTTGTGTCTAACAATGCACTTAAAAAAAAAAAAAAAAAAACCTCCCATGCTGCAATGCTGGAATTCTAACAGAACAACTTCACTCATCTTTTCCCCAACTTAAAAGAAAAAAAAAATCTGTTCTCATAGAAATACTGCCTCAAGTTAAACAAAGGACAAGCAGTTACTGGAAATGTTTTCTATACAGTTCTTGTTCATGTATATTCATTTCAATTTGTTTTTTGCATTCTAGATTTTGTCTTCGCTTTGCTGGTAATTGCATTTTACAATCACATTGACCTTTGAACTAAGTTGCATTGAATTTTTATTACCTTCAGCTGTGTTAAATCCTACTTGTAGTGAGTCCTTCAGCCAGTTTGCTGAATGAGTGATGAAGCAAGAGGGGTTAATATCAGGTTCAGTTCTATCTCAGTTTAATCGTGCTCCCTTAAGTGGAAACACTAATGTATGTTGTTTTTTCTTTTTGCTGTGACAATTCTTATGTTTTTGCTAGGGAAAAGGAGTTAAGATGTTTGAACAGTAGTTCATATCAAAGTCCTAAGTTGTTTATAATAGCTTTGGAATACCTATAGTTGTACATACCCTTTCCAAAACACATATACTCCCCCTTCTCATCTTACTTTTAGTATTTGTGTGGTTGGAAACCAGAAACCTCAGGTGCCACGGGTCACTTACAGATTATCAAAAGTTGGCAGTGTTACATTTGGAACTTTATACTTGTGCTAAAACATGCATTTATAATTTTTTAAATTCTTGAATTGTATGCTTTTTAAGGGTCAGAACTATAAATCTCCTTTAGTATATACTTATCACTTACCAAAATAAATCTAATGCTGTGGTTGCTTCAAAGGAGAAGGGGAGGCTAAACCGGCAAAGTTCTAGGCTTTGCCTTTACTGTAAATTACAATCAGAATCTCTATTTTATGTACCAGTAATTTGGGATCAGAATTTGGGGTGGGTGGCAGAAATGGTCTTCCTCTTTAAAAAAAAGTAAAAATGACTCTTTTGGATTGATAATTTCAGTATCTTGTGATATCTAGTCTTGCACCCTCATTGTACAAGATTGGAAACAGACCCAGATCATACAGCTTATTAGTGGCAGAACTAGAATTAAAATCCTTCTCTTCTGATTCCTTGGCCAGTAGCTTTTATAGTGTACCACAGCATATATATTACCAGAACCTAGGAGTATTCCAAGAATACTACGTAGCACCTGGTAATGATAGATGCTCACTAATTCATAAGATGATTTGTAGTTAATGACCTGTAAGCCAAGCAAAAATAAAAAATGTCATTTTTTTATGATCCCAATGAAATGTTAGCATCTTAGAAACTCTGATTTTGACCTATTACAAGACTAAGCTTGTAAGTTGTTACAACAGATTGTTCTCTGTTATCCTTAGGATCACCTGCTGTTACCAGCTACCACCCACAACAAGACCACAAGGCCAAAGATGTCAATTGTATTACCAGCAATAAACATAAATGGTAAGTTGACATTTCAGTTTATGAATGACATAAGATTTCTTTGTTTAACCAATATTCTCTGGATTAACTAAAAGACGTTTAAAATATTTGGTTGGTCAGATATATGTTCATGCATTAATCTTGAAACATTTTCCACTTTTTTCACAAAGTATTATTTTTAAAATCCTATACTCTCTTTAAAAATAACTCTTTTAAAAGTTAAAAGATTTAAAGTTAACTTTTAAAATTACTGTATTTTTAAGAGAAAAAATTCATTCTTTTATTTATAAAATCAGAAGAGTTAGCATATTGACTGGCTCTACAGAGTTATTGTCTGTAGCTTCTCTGCTTATACATATAATATAAGAATTCTGGGTTCTGAGCGTAAATTTGTGAGTTGGGTTTTGGGAACTCAGAGCAGTTTCCTGTATTATGTAGATGGTGACATAATTCCCAGACCAACCATCACAAGCCTATTTAGCCCGTAATACTGATGAATTTGGTATTGATCGTATTAGTATTCCATTTTGTTTTCCTACTAGTGCTGGGTATTACATAAGATACAAATAATGCTGTAATACCTTGAGATCATCTAAAGATGTTAAGGCATCTTGCTTATAATCTAGAAAGAAAAATAAGCCCAGAAATCACTATACTCCAAGAAAAAAAGTCTCATAAGGAATATACAAATTGCTAAAGAAACTTAATAAAGGAGAGATTATTTCCATCTGGGTTCTTCATAAAAAAGAAATATCTTACTCCCAGTGCCAGCTATGTGTTGCAGATGAGCATAGTGTATATTGTTGACTAATTGCTTTCTCTGACACATCATATTAGGCTCTAATGAACCTAGGAGGATTGGCTATCCTTCTCAAGTCCATTTATTTGGTATAAAGGAACTACCAGTACATTTTCTAACCAGTAGTAAGAATCTCATAGTTTATGAATAAGCCAAAAAATGAAAAGCCTTTTGAACTAACCTGCAGTTGAACCAGTTTATTTTTTATTTTTATTTTTATTTTTTTATTTATGATAGTCACAGAGAGAGAGAGAGAGAGAGAGGCAGAGACACAGGCGGAGGGAGAAGCAGGCTCCATGCACCGGGAGCCTGATGTGGGATTCGATCCCGGGTCTCCAGGATCGCGCCCTGGGCCAAAGGCAGGCGCCAAACCGCTGCGCCACCCAGGGATCCCTGAACCAGTTTACATTCTGATTGATGATCATAGTTAAACAACCAAATACAATTATTTTAATAATAAAACAAACTGGGATTCTAGATAAATTAAAAAAAAATTAGTCTTAGAGAAAAAATATTAGATACTCATTGTATATTTTAAGACCATAGACACTCTAAAATTTCATTGAACTTTATGCAGACTGCTTATTAGAAATGCTTAGGGGGTTATAGGGGTACCTGAGTGGCTCAGGTGGTTGAGCATCTGGCTCCTGGTTTCAGTTCAGGTCATGATCTCAGGGTCATGGGGTCGAGCCCCACATTAGGCTGCATACTCAGCACAGAGTCTGCTTGAGATTCTCTCCCTTTGCCCCCCCTCCTGTTCACGTTCTCTCTCTAAAATAAAATAAATAAATAAAATCTTTTTTTTTTTTTTTTTAAAGAAATGTTTAGGAAATCATGATCTCTGGGTTGTGAGATCAGTGTCCACATAGCCTAGAGCCTGCTAAGATTCTTCTCTCTCCCTCTCATCCTCCCCACCCTCCCTCTCTTTGCTCTCTTAAGAAAGAGAGAGAGAGAAGAAAGAAAAGAAGAAGAAAGAAAGAAAGAAAAGAAAAGAAAGAAAGAAAGAAAGAAAGAAAGAAAGAAAGAAAGAAGTAAGAATGAAAGAAAAGAAAGAGACTGACTTAGGCAGCTTGTTAGGCTTTTTTAAAAAAGATTTATTTTAGAGACAGAGAACGTGTGTGTTTGTGTGTGTGCAGGGGGAGGGGCAGAGGGAGAGAGAATCTCAAGTAGACACCCCACTGAGCACAGAGCCCTGTGTGGGGCTCAGTTTCACCACCCTGAGATCATGACCTGTGCCAAAATAGAGTCAGACACTCAACCTAGTAAACTACTTAGGCTCCCTGAGGCAGCTTTATAGAAAAAATAAAACATTTTTTTTGCTTAAAGCATGAAAGAATTATGATATTTTTCTTAGTATTACAAAGATTTTTAAAGCAAGTTAAAAAAAAAAAAAAACTAACGTTTGTTGAGCATAATGTATCTTCCCTCAGTAGAGGCATACCTCCAAAGCTTGCACGGAGCAGTCCTACTACTACTTCACGAAGGACGGTATATCCCAGAATGTACTGTTTTACACTCCAAGAATATGTTTAGGAAATACCATTGATTCTTTTTTCATAGGTACCTAGGTTTCTGTGCTTGAACCATAATAGATTTAAGTTCTTGGTCAGCTTATGCTCAGAAAGGCTATTATCTAAGCTTCCAACAAGACAGAATTCACTTAATTTTGTTCTGATATTTATGCAAGAGAATGCCTGGTTTTATTTTATAACAGTGAGCTATCATATTTACTAAGCCAAAAACAATAAGATGCTGCTTGACTCTGTTGATCTTGGCCAGGGGGCTAATTTTTGAAAATGAGCCTTTCGTGGATTTGAAAAATACAATCATTAGAAGATCATTTCCTTTTTAATCTGGTTTTGATTTCTTTGTACATAAATTTAGTTTTTTCCTTTTTAGGGTATAGTAAACTATTTGAGAAGTTAAGAATCAAATTCGAGAGATATTGGTTGACTGTCTACCTCTTTTTGAATAGTTCCCTCCACCTCCTCGCTCTGAGGATACTTCTCACATTAGAATCTGATTTTACTACTCACCTTATGTGCCTCAGAGCCTGCAGGTGGGGTGGGGTCTATCCTTGCTCCCCACTCCAACTTCCAAATGATCTCTCCTTCTTTCCCCTTTAATTCCCCTAACATCTTAAAGTGTATAATGCTAGGTTTTACTCCTCTTACCCTGGTTCGTTGCTGTCTTCTGTCCCACCTTCATGGATGACTCTCCACCACTGCCTTTGCAATCTCTCTGTGTAATTTTAGCATCCAGATAGAGGATTCATCCAGCACCCTGGCCTCTTTTTTTTTTTCCCCACCCTGGCCTCTTTTGATCTCGTTCCCCCCCCCCCAAGGTTATTTATTTATTTGTTTATTTATGAGAGCACTAGTGGGGGTTGGGGGGCAGAGGGAGAGGGAAAAGCAGATGGGAGCCAAGCTTAGGCTTGATCCCAGGACTCTAAGATCATGACCTGAGCCAAAGTCAGACATTTAACTGACTTGAGCCACCCAGGTGCCCCAATCCTGTTGTCGTTTATTCTCTACCCCTCATCCTCCCATCCACATGGTCATACTCTAGACCTCCTCATCATCAGTAATGGCACTGCTCTTGAAATACCCTCTCCAGGCATCCCACTCCTACTTATCTCTTACTGTAAACCCACACTCCCAACTACTCTGACTTCACAGTCTCCAGTGCTCCGACACCCCACCGCTTTTTCTTTATGGATCACATTCGAAATGGTCATATATTCCTTCTTAGCCTAGATTCCACTCCCCATACTTGCACCACTCTCTTGCAACCTCCCATCCTCCCTGGCTTCTTCTTTTCTTAGGTCCCACTTGTCTGCAAAAATCCCACCCTAGTTACACCCAGCTGTCTCTTTATGCCTACTCTCAAGCAGCTGAATATTGCCAGAAAATACCATCTAGTCAGGATAAGTAGCTTCACTGCAAATTTATGACTATTAATTCCAAAGGAGCATTCAGTACTGCCAGTCATTGCTGGTAAATTCACTTGCCCTCTGTCTGAAACAAGAATTTCTCACCCTCTCTTCTCAAATTCCCAACATCCCCTCTGCCTACCCCCTCAGCTGATGAACTAACCAAATGCTACGCTGAGAAAATAGATGTACTCATGTAAGAGCTACCTCATCTTCCGCTACCCGCAGCACAGCTGCATCTGATGCACACGGACCCTGCCTGCCCTGTGGTGGGGAGAAGAATCTTCCATTGGGTTCTAAATCCCAGTTTGCTCTTTGTTAGATAGGTGTCACTGGGCAGGTTAATGAGTTTTTCTGTACCTCAGTTTCCTTATCTGTAAAAGGAGATCTTAGTGATACCTTTATCTTAGAGTTGGTGTGAAAATTAAATGAGTAAAAATGTTCTGAGTAGCACCGGGCTATTTTCATTGTAGTCACTCATGCCCCATTGTCGTTGTCATCCTCCACATCGTTGAAGATGACTCCTTCCTTTTGGACCCCACATCCCAGCCCCTTTCACTGTTTCAAAGACTTTGCTCCTACACTGGTACCCTCCATATCCTGTGCCGTCAGCCTCTTCTCTACTGGCTCATTCCCATCAACATCCAGAATGCCTTAATACTACCTTTGGTGTGGGGAGACTCTGTTAATGCCACATCCTATTTCTCCACTACCCTTCAGGGAAACACTCTTCTTGAAAGAGTACCTTGTACTCAACTGCATTCATCTGCTTATCTCCTGATCTCTCCTCCACACTCACATGGGCTTTCTTCTGAACCATTTGAGACTAGGTTACAGATATTCTTATATTTTACCCCAAAATACCTGGATATGCATCTGTATTCTCCTACATAAGCACAAGAAGAAAATGACCACACGTTAAAAAAAAAAATAAGTTTAGCATTGATACTATACAGTGTAGTATATAGTTCATATTCACCTTTCCAATTTGCCCTCAAAATACTCTATAGCTTTTTGTGGGTAGGGGTACAGAATCTAGTCAAAGACCATACTTAACACCCACTTGGCACACCTCTTTAGTATCCTTTCATCTAAAACACTTGCCTTTTAAAAAATTGTCTTTCATGACATAAACACACTTTTTAGAAACCAGAGTCACTGAGATATAACATAACATACAGTAAAAATCAATTTTAATGTGTACCATTTAATGATTCTTGACAAATGTAAATAGTTGTGAAACTATCACTCAATCAGGATACAAATGTTTTCATTACTTCAGAAAATCTCCTTGTACCCCTTTACAGACATTCCCCTGAAGTATATTTTTGATATTCTCTCCTTTTGAAACACTTCATTGTAGGCTTTCATAATCCCATGGCATGTCTACTTTTTCTCCTTTGCCTCCTTCTCAGTCAACTCAGCCAGCTTTTTCCTCCTCTGTGAGGACAGGAAATGTGTTTGTTATGTTGTGTTTGCCCCTTATAACCCGGCACCTAGAACAATGTCTGGTGTAGGAAAATTGCAACATGAGGCACTTTGATATAAACTAATTCATGTAATATTCACCTGCCAGCTAAGTATTATCCTCATTTTATAGATGAAGACATTAAAGCCCAATGAAATAATTTGTGCCACTTATACAGCCACTATATAACAGAGAGCCAGGATTTTTAGAAGTGTATAAAGTATATTATGATTAATTATTATATTGTTATTTCAGTATTAAAGACAGATGTGTGAATAACAAGAATATTTGGGATTCCAGAATTTAAAATAGATTTTTATACCACTCTATCCCTTATGGTGTAAGGCCATGCACATTCATTGAGAGCAGTATAATACAGTGTAATTCCTGTGTTTTGAATTTGATAGACTCAGGTTTGTTGAATGTCAGGATAAGTAAAGCAAATGTTATTTGGCCAGTACTTTGTGATCACTTGAAAGATTTTGCTGTTTCCATTCTTCACGTGATTAAAAACAGTTGGCAGATACAGTTTAGTCTAATCTTTCTAGATGTAAATTAAGTGTTTACTAGTTACCTTTCTACTATTGGTTGAGATACGGGATTCATAGTAGAGAATGAATTGAAATTATTAACTCCTTTTCAACAATTGTTCAACAAAGGAAAATACATGGAAAAAATTGAAGTATAAAACTCTTCAAGATCCAGAGGTAGATTTCTTTGGCTTATTGGGTGTATGAATTTGACAGGCAGTACTGTATCACTTATAATCTCAAGAATGTAAGTTATGCACAGAAATGTTTGAACACCTGCTTATTACAAGAGCAGAGATGTTGTGAGGATATCTGTAACATAAAAGATTTTCATCTTGACCAGTGTAAAAGTTTGAGAAAGTTGAATAAAATATATTTTCTGCCATTTCTGAGTTCAAAAGTTACATGTAACTTGGAAAGGAACATGAGTTGTGGGTTTGATCTCTCTTTCTGACTTTAGTGGTGCCTGTAGGATTTTGGAGAGAGTGGTGGAAGACAAAGTCAAATTTTATTGAGTTGGTTTCTGAAGTACCCTGGATAGGAATATTTGGGAAGAAGAATTTGATTTCCTAATTTTGGCAAAGTATGTTAGATTCCCAAGTCAATATCTGATCTTAAACTATAACGTATAATGACTCTACTTTGTGGTTTTGAGCTATGGAAAAAAGTCTGTACAAGAAATAGCTAAAGAAAGTAGGATATGGGTGTGAAATTAATGCCATTTAGAAAATACTGGTTACATCATTCTGTGCTTTCTATGCCAATTTAATTTTTATAATTTATTTCGTTTTGCATTTTCTTTGTTATTTGATTTCCTTTGTCTCATATGACAGTTAAAAACAAGTTAGTGAAGCTGTAAGAAAGTGTCTTTGAATAAGTCTTCACACTGAAGATTGTTGAAGTAAAATAAAATGCTAGGTATGCTTTTAAAAAGCTTTTAAAAAATGATTACAGATGGTTGGCAGAGCAATGGATGATAAATTAAAGGCTATTGCTATTTTTAAAAAAAGGATTCTGGAAGTTTTCCTTGTACTATAAGTCAACATTTCCTGATTTTAAATTATTTCCACTTATGTTGTGGTAAAACTGCTCATTTTCTTTCTTTCTTTGTAAGTAATTCAACAAAATTGACCATAGAAGAGGTCTTACTTTTAATGGTAGCTACTTTGTTGACATCTTTCACTGGGAATGAACACAGCCATTAGCAGATACATAATTTGACCGGTACTTTGGTTGATTTGGTTTGACTGTTCCCCTTCCCTCTGTGTGTCGTGGACCTAAACTAGTGTGGTACCTGAGTAGTAAAGAGAAAACAGAAATAGAATAAATTCTACCCTGCCCTTGGTAAGGGTTCAAGTAGGTGAACAAATGACTACAGGCTAAACTGTATTTATATTTAATCTAATATAATTTCCATGTAAAGAAAATCGAGAAGAACTTACTAGCAATGAAACATCTTTTTAGCTGAAGAGGATATAATAGGAGGGCAGGAAGCAAACCAACTCAATAAATGTGTTGGTTTTAATAATAAGAGAATGTTGATACAACTGCTTTTGATGATCAACAGTTTCATAAAACTGTGATCTCAAAGAAAATGTATTTGGAAACTGTCCTACTTTAGACATGTTCTGCACCAGCAGGCTTAGCTGTCTATAAGAGAATTGTGCCTAAAAGTTGTGCCTTTTATGCTTATAAATTCATTTCTTCTTAAAGGCCTGCAGATTATTTGCTTTCTTAAAATATATTTACAACCTTGCATTTTCATTGCAATTTATTCCATTTCAGTGTTCTATAATTGTGTCCAGGCAGTTGAGTGAGTAGAGTCTTCTCTTCTAACCATGTTTTAAATATTTAAAAAAACATAATCAAATATTTGACTTTTGACTCACTACTGAAACCAGTTGTACAATTCCCACACTGAGAATTTCTACTAAGAAAAGAAGAAAATCGACACTACTCATGTAAAAGAAATATTTTTTCTTTCAAAATATATCCATAGATCTATGAATTATGTGTAGCTCGCAGATAGAATGAGGAGTGTTAACATTGACCGTACTAGCTGTGATAAACAGTACCTGGGTCTTCCTGTTCATTCCCTGGGTTGAACTGTCAGTTTCCTCGTGAAAAGACAATCACCTGTGGGAGGCAGAGGATGACTCAGACTGTCTTTACAATGTGGGTAAACTTTGGCTCAATTCCTTAGATCCCCTTTTAGCTAATTTTCTCTAGTGATGCTAAATTGCAAGCCAGACCTAGACGAAAAGTGATGATGTAGGTCAGTTCTAAACCAGAAATAACATGCTGATTTATTAAGAGAAATCAATTCATTACTGGATAGTTCTAAATCATAATGCCTCTAGCATCAGATCAAAAATTTAAAGAATAGGATAGATACTAGAATCTTGGCACCTTGGGAAGTAAAACTTGAATGGGACTGTAAAGGAAACTTACAGGAGGATAAGGAGAGGGATGTTTATTTACATAAGGATTGCATTTAGCTACGAGTAACAGAAAACCTTAACTAACCATTGTCTTAAATGAATTGGATTCATTTTTTTTCTTCTATATTGAGAAGTCCAAAGCAATGAACCAGTCTAGATGCTGGTGTTGGTTCAACAGTGTAAAATGCTAGGACTAAGGTTGTTGCAATTCTCTTGGCCTTTCCCAGATGTTCTCAAAGTGGCTGCTCCAGCTCAAGGCCTCATATCTATGTTTCAGATAGTAAAAAAGGAGGAAGGCATGGCATCTATCAGGAAAGCAAACATTGTCCAGCTATTGCTAGCAGACTTTTGCGGATGTCTCATGGGACATGTAAACTGTGTCACATGCTTACGCCTAGCTTTAAGGGAGGGTCAGAAATACAATGTTTTAACTAGGCACACTGTGATCTGAAAAAAATGTGGACTTCTCTTAGTATGGAAATCATGGATATTGGGTGGACAAATCAGCAGCAGCTGCCTGCTTTGGTACTCTGTCATGTGCTAAGTTGGGACTGAATAAAATGTCTGGAAGGAGACAGTAAAGAGAGGACTCATGTCAAAGAGAATAAGCAATAGTGTTTACTGCATGGGATGCAGTAAAGCTACATGATGTAGGTCATTAATAAGTTAAGGAAGTGACTTTAAGCTCTCCAGCATAAAAATTACACTGTGAAAGCTCTGGTAAGAGACTGTTAATCTGGCTGAGGTCTGTAAGAGGAAAAAAAAAAGTTAGGAGGGAAGATGAGCTAGGATGCATTGCACCAATTTGGGGGTAAGGTTGTGAAAGGCCTGGAATGGAGAGAAAGGAAAACTGTCCAAAGGAATTTCATAGGGAAAATCTATTGCGCTTGGCAACTGAAGGAGGGAGAAGTAGAAGCTGATGGCACGATGGTAAAGTAGATGTCCCAGAGCTGTTTCTTGCCACCCTCGTTTCCTCTGGGCGAAGTTGTCAGGGTAACCATTTTTAACTCCTCCCAAACCGTTTGGTTATCCCCACTTGGTGTAGCCTTTTCTGAACCCTCTTCTCCAAAGTCTGGAAATAGAATTTTGAAAAGGAAAAGACAAGATTAATGGTGGATCTGCCTTTCTGTACCTAAAGCCTTGCCACACTGTTGAGAGTGATACTGCTTTGAGGATTTATTGGCAGTTGCATAGGTCAGTTTTTTTTTCATGAATAGATTGTCTTTTTTCATATTCTATTTACTAATAAACTTTTTAATCACTGGGAACTTTCATGAGCCTCCAAAGGTTTCCATCAAATCAGATTGCACTGCATCTTCCAGGATATTAGTACTTACTTCCTTGACCCGAAGGAGCCAGTTGCCGAGCCTGCTGCACCTAACTGACCTTCTGAGGCCGGGCAGCTCTCAGTGAGATCACTTTCACTCTGTCTCCCTTGTGGCAAAAATCTGTTTCTACTCAAACAGATGGTTTAGCTTTTGACTAATAAAAGCTAGAGATCAGCATCTATTTAAGCCAACAGAATTGGTTTGAAGCTCCTACTGACTGTTCAAAATCTGAATTATTTCTTTATTTTACACATACGAAGCTCCTCAGAATGGATTTTTCTTTGTACTGGAAAATCAAGGACCTTGTAGTGAGTCAGAGGATTGAACCATTTCACATAATCTCAAGTTTCTGGTTTTTTTGTTTTTGTTTTTTGAGGAACTACTTCACAAGCATAGGTTCAACTCTGTTCTCTCTTAGGCAGTGATAACCAGCTGGAAACACTAGAGATCCTAACTCTCTGTGGAGTGCCACATAGTTCTTTCGGGACTTGCTGATAATTTCTTTGTTATTTAAAGATGTAGCTGATAACGGGTGATAGGGATATATGTGTCAAAACACTGCAATTCTGTTCACATTGGAGACTGCTCCTCCTCTTAGGCTTTTACAAGTAAAGGTTAAAGAGTCCTCAGAAATCCATATCTTTCTGTGTCTACAATGTTGCAGTTGAAAATATGAACACAGATTGCTAGAGCTGCCACTTTGGGAATCTTGAGTACGTCAGGCAAGAAATGCCTTTGAACTTAACCAAATATCCATAGAGATATTTTATTCCATATTTATTACAGATTTTACAGAAACAATTGCATGCCTTAAACATAAGATTTAGATTAAATAATGAGACAAATGTGAACTGTAAAATAGTTTGCTGCTAGGAGCAGAGTTGTTAGGAAGACCATACAGTTAGCCTCTTTTGAAGATATCAAAACCCAATGTCCTTGTTTTCATTCTACTTAACATACAGGACAGAACCTTGTGGGAAATGTGATCCACTTGGTATCACTAGGGTATAGATTAGGACAAAGAAAGACTCATTAATAGTCATGTCATCAAGCCATAAAATATCAAGGTTAAAAGTATCTTTGGTACAGTCATCCATGCTAACTCCCTTCCAGGGTTAGGATTTTCTTCTGCCACACTGGCCGTCTGGCCACCATCTGTGGCCAACCACTTTAGATACAGTCCCCTCTGAGGATGAAGACTGCCTGCCTTAAATAGCACTGGCAATTTGTAAATTATTCCTCTTCTGTCTCTTTCATACTCTACCTATAAGTCAACGAGATTAGGTCTGAAAGTAATCTTTCTTCAGTATGACAGACCTCTAGCTACTTGTACTCTTTTATCCTCTGAGTCTTCATACACCAAGGCCTTCCAGTTTTCAGAAGCTATTCTTCTTGGGCCCTCAACTCTGGTCTTTCTCTTCTAGGTTGGTTCTGGTTTTTCCACCTCTTATGGAGGGCTATGAATAAGGAGCATAATGGAGTATCTCCAAATTCTGTGTAGTGTACTTCAAGTGATGACACCAAAGTGTTTTTCCCAGGTGGCTCCTTTCATGTATATTACTACCAAGCCATGTCTCTTCCATTCTGCTTCCTGATTCTGATGTTTGGGCTGTTTTTATCCTGATGAACATCTTTTTGATGAAGTTTTTCTTAAATCCCTTACTCAAACATTCAGGGACAGCTTTCCTAAGCCCATGGAATAGATTAGGTGCCCCTCTCCCACATCCACTGCCTAGAATATTCTAGACTCCCTTATTTTTGTAGCATTTGTATTTATAGTCGGTAGCTTATTGTCTAACTTACCTTCTAAACTGTAGGTTCTTTAAAGTTAGGGACCCTGTTTGTTTAATTTTGTTGTTGTTGTTATTCCTAGTGCCTTATAAAAAAAATAAGTGCCTGACATACAGTAGGTGCTCAACAAAATGTGTTGAATTGAATTAAATGTATAAAGCCTCTAGGCAAGCTGGGCACTGTCATTTGTATCCAAGAGAACATGTAATCAATTAAATCCACACACACACAGTGATCTTTGAGCTGATTCCTGAAGGGTTCATATGATTGTCCCAAGTATGTGAAACATTCTGGATGGGCAGAGGGAACAGTATAAATAGAGATATCAGAACAAGAAAACTGGTTAGCTTACTTGGGGGATTGAAAGTGCATGGATAGGCCTTGAGGTACAGAGGAAGCCAGAGAGGCCAGTGGAGGCCAGGTCACAAAGGCCTGTAGGACATGATGCAGGGTTTTGATTTTACCTTGTGAGTAATAGGGAGCTACTAAAGGATTTTGGGCAGAGGAGAGGCACAAGTAGAATCATGTTTCAAATATTTCCCTGACAGCAAGGATGGATTAGAGGGTGTGATACTTTTTTAAAAGACAACAGTTAGAAAGTTATAATCATCTCCTCGAGAAATAGCAGTTTGAAACAAACACTGATGACTTCACAGTTTCTGAGTCTCAGGGACGTGGGAGCAGCTTAGTGGGGTGGGTCTGGCTCCAGGTCTCTTTGTGAGGTTGTAGTCAGGCTGTTGGTGGAGCTGAGGATTTGATTGGGGCTGAAGGATCTGTTCCCATACTCACTGTTGGCAGCAGCCTTCTGCTTCTCACCAGGAGGGCCTCTTCCTGGAGCTTCCCCCAGGGCAGCCAACCCATGAGGGCGGGAAAGTGAGCAAGTGAGAGAACTCCCTAGATAGAAGCCAGGCTTTTAACCCTAGTTGAGGAGGTGACATACCATCACTGCCCCTGCGTGCAGTAAACTACATAGACTGCACGTGGGCTGTTGTAGGAGGGGACTTCATGAGGTGTGAGTACCAGGAGGGTGCAGGGTGGGGGTATTTTAGGGGCTGCTTGCCATGCTGCCTGTGGCAACGTACAGTACAGAGTACGTCTCAAAGTTGGAAATACTGTGATGATTTATGGAGACAGAAGGACAGAGTACTTCTCAGAGAAACTGTCCTGTTAGTCATTTCTTCCAGCTTCTTACTGCCTAGAGCACTTGCTTGACTGAAAGGTAGGACAGTAAGACCCCATTGTCAGTACTAAATAATGGTTAATTTGCCATCATTGCTCAGTTTTCTGAGCTTTGACAACCTGGTTGCATGTTTGTTTTATAGGGTAATGCAGTTGTGGCTCAGGTTTACAAATATCCATCACACACACTCTGCTACGTAACGTGCAGGTTGCACAGGGACCCTAGGATATGATCTCTGCCCCCAGGGAGCTTATCTCACTGGCAAACAGGACATATGTATATCAGAGAATCTCAGAGCTGGAAGGCAGCTTAGGGACAGTGCAACACAGCAGCCTCATGATACAGGTAAGAAAATAGGTTTGGGGAGGCAAACGGCTGATGAAACTGTGACCTGAAGCCCAGATCTTTATGTCTCCAGGCACAGTGCTTACGTTAAATGTGAAAGGTAATGTTTTTTGGTTTTGGGTTTTTGTTCTGTTTTTTTAGAGAGGAGAGGGAGGGCAGAGGGAGAGGGAGGGAGAGAATCTTAAGCACGATCCACACCCAGTATGGAGCCAGATGTGGGACTCATCTCAGGACCCTGGGATCATGACTGAGCCAGAATCCAGGGTTAGGCACCTAACTGACTGAGCCACCCAGGTGCCCCGGAGAGGTAATGCTTTTTATACCACCAAGGCTAGTCTTTGAAAACATAAACCATTTTTATATTTGAACCAGAATGACCTAGTTTTTGATGTAGGGAAAGGCATGTCTTGGAAGACATTTCTGTCTTTTGTGAGAAGAGCACCTCACTCTCTATGACTTTGAACTAAATGATAATACATTAGAGAATGCAAAATAATTAGCACTGCCACACACCGTACAGTTTTTTGAAGCAGGGACCACCCTGTCAATTAGATATTTACGTAGATTTCCCCATTTTAAAGTGATAAATATCCAGGGTTAAGAAATGTTAAAGTTATGGTACAAAATTATGAGTAAAAACAGTATGTAGATATGAGCTATTCTACCAGAATGAGAGAGTAAAAATAAAGAAAATTAAACATTTATGAGATTCACTAAATATACATTACAGTGTAAAATATTTTGGAGTTTTGTTGTTTTTTCCCCTAACGAAATGCTTTTTAACCATCCATTGCCTAAATTCCTAGTTTGCAAATTCAGGTTCAGTCACTCTTTTTGTGACTGAAACATTTTGGGGTTCTTTAACAAAGATAATCGCATTAGTTCTCACAGAGTCTCCATGACATAATTTTATCCTAGTTTCACAGCTGAAGTGGTGAGAAAATTGAGGGAGCAATGACTGAACTTTCTGAAATCCTCAGTTTTCTCCGGCCCCAGCATTCCCTCCTAATGTGTCTTCAGCCCTTCCCTGACGCACGTTTGTGACGAAGTGAAGACAGTAGGATTAAGTACCAGTTTATGCTACCATAATTTCAGAGTAACAGCTACTGTGTTTATGTTCTGGTCATCTATCAGTATTTTAATCCAATATCAGCACATAATTTGGATGCTGGCCAACAAAAAAAGATGATGTATTTATATTCTTATAAGATAGACCTGTTCACCCACTAGTTCCCTGGAGTTTCCATGATAAACCAAAAGAATTTTTTTTTTTAACCAACTCTCTTAAAATATGAAGAAACAAATTGGGATCCCATAAGCTTCAGCTTCCTTGACTTCATAAATTTACCTCATTATGGCACTGTTTTATAAATTCATTCTATCCAAATATAGCAGGCATTGATTTCAAAGTTTGGCTGCTTTTTCCATAGCACTTAAATATACCCTTTTTTTTTTTCAACTCTGCACATTTCCCAGTAAATAAATGTTAATCATTTCCCTAAACTAGCCTGTCCCAGACCAATAGCTGAGTTCTACATTCAAAATAAAATATATCACTCAGTAACAGTCTGTCTTCTCACTAATGAATTTACTGTCAATAATCGTATAGATGTGACCATGTGCTTTCCCAGAAAAACAGGTCTGCAGTCAGATGAAGATAGCTGGGAAGTTCTATTAGGCTAAGGACTAGGCTATAAGCATGAAAAATCTCCTGCCCCCTCTGCTGAGTTCTGTTAATCGTGCTCTGCTCACACATTCTAGCAGGTGCACTGCCCTGTTCATGCTACTTTTTCTTTCTTTTCCACAGAGCCTTGTGCAGCATACAGCGAATAAGTACTACCTTTGTACAAAACAGCCAATTCGAGTCCACCTTTACTAAGAACCTAGTAAATGTTAGATAACATTTCATGAGCTGATACACTATATAATATGAAAATTATAGGTAGGGGACGCCTGCATGCCTCAGTGGGTGAGCGTTTGCCTTTGGTTCAGGGTGTGGTCCTGGAGTCCCCGGATCGAGTTCCACATTGGGCTCCCCGCAGGGAGCCTGCTTCTCCCTCTGCCTGTGTCTCTGCCTCTCTCTCTCTCTCTCTCTCTCTCTCTCTCTCTCTGTCTCTTGTGAATAAATACATAAAATCTTAAAAAGGAAAATTATAGGTGGACGTCTGCCTTAGGTAAGCTCACAATATAATAGAGCTTTTTATTTTTTTAGCTGCTTTTATCAATCAGCTTTCTTTAGTTTCGAGCAACAGGCTATTAAGCAGAATTTGGTAACTTAAGCAGAATTTCTAAGAAAGCCAGAGAGGTTTGTTAGGCAAAAACAGAGCTCCAAATTACCCCACAGAGCATGCCTCATTGATAACACAGATTCCAAACTCTGCTTCCAGGGCCAGTGTGATGGCTGATTCTTCACATGAGATACTTGTGCTACCAGGGCCACCATCCTCTCCAGAGGAGTTTTCGTAGCCATGACTTCTTTGTAATCTGGAGCCTGGTGCATCTAATTGACTGTGCTCACACCCTAGTGACAGGAAAGTCTGAGAACTGTACTGGAAAAACCTATACCTTCTCTCTTCTATAATTTTCTCCTTTTCTACTTACATAGAACACTCAGAACACTTCTGGTCACCAAATGTGTGCGTTAGGGCGGGGATGCCCCATGCCAAACAATTCTCTGTGACACCAGCTCAGTGTCCTATAATTTAACTGAATTCTGACACCGTCTTACCTAGAGATAGCATCAGATCTGAATTGAAGAGCTCTGTTCCACAAGGTTGCTCCCATCCCACTCCAGATGCCAATCATAAGTAGCAGGTCCCCAGGTTTCCCATAACTTCTGTCTGAATTGGCTATAAATCAGGGGTTCTCCTGACCCCCTCCTCAGATTTGATTTATTTGCTAAAACAGCCCATAGAACTCAGGGAAACACATTAACGAACCTGTTAAGGGATATGATTAAAGATACAAATGAACAGCTAGATGAAGAGACACCTAGAGCGAGGTCTGGGAGGGTCCCAAGTGCAGGAACTTCTGTTCCTGTGGAGTTGGGGTGTGTCATCCTCCAGGTGTCTGTATGTGTTTAACAACCTAGAAGCTCCGAGGTCCCCATACTGGGATTTTTGTGAAGGCTTCATCGTGTAGGCATGATCCATCATTAACTCCACTTCAACTCTTCCTCCTTCTCCAGAGAGTGGGGGTGGGGCTGAAAATTTCAGACTTCTGATCAGGGCTCAATCTTTATGGTGACTGGCCCCCATCTAGAAGTCCAAGCTGATTGATAAAAGCAGCTAAAAGTCAAAAAAATAAAAAGCTCTATTCTATTGTGAGCTTACCTAAGGCAGAGGTCTACCTATAATTTTCCTTTTTTTTTTTTTTTAAGATTTTATTTATTTATTCACAAGAGACACACAGAGAGAGGCAGACACAGGCAGAGGTAGAAGCAAGCTCCCTGCGAGGAGCCAGTCACCTCATTAGAATCAAACATACTCTTGTCACCCAGGAAATTCCAAGGTTTCAAGAACTCTGTGCCAGGAACCAGGGCAGAGATCAATATATATTTCCTGTTATCTCACAGGTACTTGAACTTATATAGTGGGGAGGTCAGCCCTGTCTCATAAAATAGGAGATTCTCTAAACATAGGAAGATGCTTAGTGGCCAAAACCTTCTATCAACAGCATTTTGAATAATCAGAGAATGTTAAATGTAAGAGTCGAGAGGAAGGGAACAATAAGCTGAGGAGGAATACCATGAAGTTGGCCTTAATGTCACTAAAAGAAGCATTTTTTTTTTAACAACTTACTTTCCTAAACCATTTGCTAAAACTCAGATGATGGGAGGCGAGGTGATGGCTGATATTCTCAGAAGTTCATAAGGTCCTAAAGAATGTCTCCTCCACCTGAGGCTCATTTGCTCTCTGCAAACGCAGGAACTATCATCTCTTCAGAAAGGGTGAGCCTCAGCCTAGCATGCAGGAGGACAGCCACACTTAGGATCCAAGCCCCCAGTTCTTGCCCTGCTCAGCCCTTAACCGGTTTTAGTATAGGTGCTGCCGAAGCAAGCACATCAGCCCTTAACTGGATGCGTGACCCGTAAGCAAGTAGTTCAGTTTGGTGCCCCCGGCCGCAGAGTGAGATGGTTGAGGTAGGTGATCCTTAGTCCCCTGTGAGCTCCAAAATTCTGTAACTCCTACGTGATAGGCTAATGACAGTTATTTTTACTTAAGTTGTTTGTATGTCTTAGAAGGCCAATAAATCATGAGTTTATTTTTTTGATGACAATAAATTTCCATGAACTCAAAGAATTAAATCTCCACCTTCCACTGAGGTTTTTGGTGGTTTTTAAACAATGATATTTTCCCACACAGCTCTGTTTAGGCATTCAAGTTGCAACAAGGGAAATACTCATGGAATTTGTCATCATTATTTTTGGCTTCTATTTTTATGAGGGCCTTGTTAGTTTCCTAGTTTCAATAATCTATTTCTCAGGGTGCCTGGGTGGTGCAGTCAGTTAGATTCCGGCTCCGGTCATGATTTTAGGATCTCTTGATTCCAGCTCAGGTCATGATTTTAGGATCATGAGATCAAGGCCTGCCTTGGTTCCATGCTGAACATGGAGTCTCCTTGGGATTCATATTCTCTCTCTCTCTCCCCCTCTCCCCTTCCCTTTCTCCCTCCCTGTCCCTCCCCCTGCCCTCAGTCTCTTGCCCTCTCTTTTTTTTTTTTGCCCTCTCTTTAAAAAAAAAATTCTTTCTCAAATAGATTTTTTTTTAAGATTGTATGTACGTTATGTATGTATGTATGTATCTATCTATGTGAGAGAGAGAGACACAGGCAGAGGGAGAAGCAGGCTCCATGCAGGGAACCCGATGTGGGACTCGATCCTCAGTCTCCAGGATCAGGCCCTAGGCTGGAGGTGGCACTAAACCGCTGAGCCACCTGGGCTGCCCTTAAATAGATATTAAGCCGTAGCATATCTGATTTAACATTTGAGGATTAAATTGTATTTATATTAATGAAGAGAATATTACCATGTTTCTTTCAAAAATCGTTTTCTCTCACTGTGAAACACAAGGTTCTTCATAATTAATGTAAAGTAGAAAATTTTGGAAACTTTCTATATCCACTGATCAGCTAATGTCCTGTTCTGATTCAGCTGATGCAGTGATGGAAGTGCCTGCACCCTGTGCATATGTAATGAACAACACGAATCGATAAATAAATGCCGAAGTGTCAGCCTCAGGAGCTACATGCTTCACATGCCCACCAGTTGGGTGCAGGGGTTCCATTTTCTCGACATTCTTGACAACACTTTTTTTTTTTCTTTTCTTTTGAGTTTATCTACCCTACAAGTGTGAAGTGTGGTATGTCAGTTATGGTTTTCATTTGTGTTTTACCCATGGGGATAATGTTGAGCATCTTTTCATGTGTGTTTATTGGCCACTTGCATATCATCTTCGGAGAACTACCTCATCAAATCATTTGTCCATTTTTCAGTTATTTTGTCTTTTTATTACTGGGTTGTAAGCATTCTTTATATATTCTAGATACAAGTCTCTTATCAGATATCTGATTTGCAAATATTTTTACTCATTCTGTGGGTTTGTCTTCTTACTTCCTTTAGCAAGCCTTATTCTTAGCTCTGGTTAAATTTTGGTTTCCTGAACTTCCTGCTAAACTTTCTAAGTGTCTCAAGCTGTGAAATAACCTGAAATTCTTTTAACAGAAACTAATAATTGTCACAGAAACCAACATTATTTGGCTTGTGCTGAGTGGCTTACAACTCTAAAATGTAGAATTCTTACTATTCCTCTTCTATGTAGGAAGAGACAGAGGCCTGAAGAGGTTGAGTTGCACCAAATCAAAAAGCAATAATAAATTGGAATGCCAGTACACACTATTTTCTTAACCAGTATTCATATTTTATTTTGTATCTTTATATTCCACTATTATGTTTTTAAAAACATTATTTTATGGCTTTATTTTTTATTCACTAACAATCCCTAGATTTTTCTGTAGCCCTGTTGGAACCTAGTCACTGACATCTGCTCTTAGAGCTCTACCACTTTGAAAGTGGGTTTCTGAGTTTCTGACCAAATCTTTTCATTAATATAACCTTTTGGGTTTTTTCTTACTATTCCCTTTCAGACTAACTCTAATATTACTCAATGTTTAAAAAATATTATTAAGGTCAACATGTTGTTACAAAGTAATTATATATATGTATTTCAGGAATTTTAAATGTCTTTCAGCTGCTGTCAATAATTTAACTGGTTGACTTCTCCCTTAAAATGTATCAGTAGCTCAATATATCAGTGATATACTGCTGTATAGTAAATTACTCAAGAGCTTTGTTGCTTAGAACCAACCATCTTTATTATTTCACAGCTCCTGTGGATCAGATCTTAGCTGGGTGCCTCTAGCTTCAGGTCTCTCATGAGGCTGCACTGAAACCACCAGCTGGGGTTGCAGTCTCATTCTGAAAGCTCACATCGTCACTGTTAGGATTCAATTCCTTATGAGCTGGTGGACTGAGATTGGTGCTTTCTAACTAGCTGTTGGCCAGAGGCCTCCCTCAGTTCCTTGCCATACGAGCCTCTCCATAGGACAGCTCACAACCTGGCATTTGGCATCTCAGAATGAGCAGACAAGAGAGTGCTCCAGATGAAAAACACAGTCTCTTTGTAGCCTAATCTCAGACTTGATATCCCACCAACTTTTACCTATTTCAGTCATTAGAAGCAAATCATTAAATACAGCCCACACTCAATAGGATTGTACCAAGGGTATGAATACTGGATGCAGGGTCCACTGAGGGTGATGTTAGGGGCTGCCTGTGATAGTCAGTGAATCTATTGTTCGGTCATGAAGTATCCAGAAGTTGTGTGTGCTTAGACAAAATACTATGTGATTCCATCATGCAAACAAGTGATGATTTTATTTTCAGAAAATATATAAGCTCTCTCCATCCTAAAATATATGTATATATAATATTTATAAGCATCTTAATTACAGGTACTTGCTATTAATTCACTTTATTGAGATAGCATAAGTCTGAGACACAATTAGAAATTTTTATGTGTAACTTCATTTTCTTTTCCTTGACTTAGAAAGAGGGACATTACTCAGTTTCAGTAACAGGAGACTTTGTTCAATGTAAAGATGATTTCAGTTTAAGCATGTTCAACATGCCAGAGAGTGTTTTTCTTCCTCTTTAATCCTATTGTAAACTTCAGTCCTAATTTGACAAAATAAGTAGTTCTGAATGGACTTTTAATAATTCATCTGTTCAACAAAGCTTATTGAGTTACTCTTATAACTCCTTATGAACGAGCTGTACCTGTAATTAAAATCCACGCTCCTAACTTTGGCTCCAAAGCTCAGTTGATCTCTGTGCATCTCTCTCCAACTTCATTTCCTGTATCATCACTGCCCTAGCTGCATTGCTCATTCCACTCCAACCCACAGTTCTTGTTCTTCCTTGATCTGACTGCTTATTCATGCGTCAGGCCTTTCCATCTTTCTGGAAACCTAGATCACCACATGGCTCACTGCGTTGCGGGTTTTACTTCTCTGCTCCAGAGCACTGCCTATAGAGGCATCCCTTCAGCACTCTTCACAATGTAGTAAGGACCATCGAAGGCCAAGGACATGATAACAATGCTTTTGAGAAAGATTAATCAACTGGCATTATACAAAATGACTTGCATGCAGATGAAGGTTGGATTTAACAAGGATGAGCAGAGACCACAGTTAAGAGTTTTCACACTCTTTTGGGTGTAAATGTAACAGTTTGACACGGAAGAAAGGTTAGGACTATGGATTCTTAAAGAGAATACAAGACACTACAGAAGTTGGCAAATAAAACAGCCCAAACCACATTGCTTTTTTTTTGACCATTTAATAATAGACCTCATTTTTAAAAGGATCCTGTTCAGCTCTTTGCATACAGTCTTGTCCATTTTATTGCCTCAGCCTCAGAGACTTGTTCATGAGAAATGCATCCCTCATGAACCCAAATGTCATGTTGAAGGACAGTGGGATCTACATGGTTACTCTGTAATCATCTCCATTTATCAGCTATACATAGCTCTCTGAGCTTAGATGGAAAACATTTACTTACCTGTTGTCCTGTTATGAGGAATGCATGGGGTCAGTCTTCCCTGAACTGGCAATCCAGTTATCATTGTGTTTTCAGTAAGATTACAAGCCATTCTTTCTACTTCTATACTTGTGTACAGAGTCCCATGGATTTTTCAGTTTCATGTTAAGCATTCATGGCTACAGAGGATGATTTTGGCTCACTCCCCTGCCTGTCTCTATCTATAGCCTACCAAAAGTTCATGTATTCTTTTAGACCATTGTTATTGCAGTCATTCTGGTTCTTGGGTTTTCTGGAATATATATAAAGTTTCTTTGCACATACTTTTTTGTCACCCATCTGTGCCAAGGACATTTTAGAGACCGCAGAGATGTTATTGTGGGTAAGTAGGTCCTTTAACAGAGCTACTTCACAACCCAACCTCTGATAAAGTTGGATAAAAATAGTGCCAAAGAAGTAGCAGGAAATTCTTTATCATGAATCAAAACCACTGATGTAGT
Source organism: Vulpes lagopus (assembly GCF_018345385.1). NCBI lineage: Eukaryota > Metazoa > Chordata > Mammalia > Carnivora > Canidae > Vulpes > Vulpes lagopus. The sequence goes on from NC_054834.1 coordinate 28,504,668, forward strand.
AGGGGCTCTGTTAGAAGAAAGACGTACATGGATGGTTATGCTGTTATTCCCCAGACTCCTTCAGTCTATAGACATTTCCTAGTGGTGTTGGCAGAGCTCCTGTTTGGTGCACCACATATTTTCCCAAAGACTTTTTTAAAGGGAATATATGGCCAACACCCTCTGTGTAAAGTCCTATAACTCTCAGGAGTGTGGGTTCAACTGGAAGTTTTTTCCAAAGGAGTTATGATTTGGCGGTTTCTCTTCTTCTAAGCTCCCTTCTAATTGTTCTTCCCCTTGTTCTTAAGCTCAGTGATTTTTTTTTCTGTATTTTTCACATGCTTGTGGAAAGAATAAATATGTTTTCATGGTACTTAGCATGTTATAAATTGCAATGCATTGTTTTCCAGGCAATAAGCTCGTTTTACCACTGAGAGCATTAAACCCGTGTTCCTAGGGTAACCCATGTTTTCCAAGGGGCCAAGGAAGAGGCACACTGAACAATTTTCACGTTCCCTCCTCTGTTCCTGGAGCATCATCCATTGTGCTAACCACTCCCAGTAGGTTCCTCCCAGAAATAACATTACTTCTCTCTCCTTACCCTCCTTCTAATTCGCCCTTTTTAATAGATAGAGTCTGGCTTTACAGAGAAATCTGATAATGTACTGCACTCAGTTGTGAAGCTCATCCTTAGCTCTGTGATTTGTTCACTGTCCTGCTTTGGTTTCTTCATAGCACTGTCCCTATGTAAAACTGTTTTCTTTCTTTTCTTTTCTTTTTTCTTTTTTCTTTTTTCTTTTCTTTTCTTTTCTTTTCTTTTCTTTTCTTTTCTTTTCTTTTCTTTTCTTTCTTTTCTTTTCTTCTCTTTTCTTCTCTTTTCTTTTCTTTCTTTTCCTTTCCTTTCCTTTCCTTTCCTTTCCTTTCCTTTCCTTTCCTTTCCTTTCCTTTCCTTTTTTTTTTCTTTTCTTCTTTTTTTTTTTGAAATGTTTTCATTCTCATTTCTCCACCATATACAAATGCCGTGTGGACAGAGTTTTTTGTTGATCTGTCTCTAGCTTCTGTGATAGTGCCTGTGATGTGTCAGGTGTTTAATATTTACTGGAGGTTCTGGAGGTTTGATCACTTCTTCATATTTCACCGTGGTCTATAAATACCCACTACTCTGCTATAACAAAGAGATTCAGCAGAATGGAGCTGCTGAAGCAGGAGTTGAGGGTTCATGGAATGATGCATATGCAGAAGAGAGGTGGGGAGACTTTCTTTTGTACTCTGCCATCCAAATGTTGGACCCAAGCAGTCTAGGGTATGCAAGTTCAGAGATCCCCTCTCACCTCTCCAGTGTCATATTCCCACTTTCCATCTCACACTTTATACTTCAGCAGCACCTTGCACAGAACGTTGCCTCATGACTTCATGTATTTACTAATGCTTATCCCTCTCCAGAATTTCCCCCACCTCAGACCAGGCTGAAGAAGCCTTCAGAGTCCAGCTCAAGTGTCACCTCCTTAAGAAAGCCTTCCTTGTCATCTCTTCACCGACCCCCACCCCCCCACTACCCGCAAGGGAAGGCCCCTTTCTCTTTGTTCTCACCACACACCACACCATACACACACCCGTATCACACTTAGGCTGATGTTTTATCTGTTTACGTAGCTGCCTCCTGCACTGAGTGGCAGACGCCTTGATCAGGGGCCAGGTCTTACTCATCTCTGTTTCTCCAGCACCCAGCACAGTGCCCAACACATAACAGCTGCTAAGTAAATATTTATGTAATTGAATCATATTGATCCTATGAACAGACTCCCACTGGGAGAACATCTGCCCTGCCTTATTTATCTGAGAAAAGCCCTTGTTTATTATAGTCTATTAATTGAGAGCTGCTGTGCTATACATACTAAGTTGGGTATTTTAGTTCCTGCTTAGAAAATAAAGGTTAAATTGAGCATATTCATAGCTCTGTTAAGATTACATAGTGGCTGTTAGTGCAAAAACATAGGTACACTGTACAATTGTTTGGGGTTTGTGATGCCCAGCTGTAGTCTAGGGTAGCTTTCTGTGTTTGGTGTTATTTTGATGAGATGAGCTAATAGTGTAAAAGTAATAAGTCACTGTTGCTCTGTGGAAGACGTTGAGTGGCAGGCCTTCTCTGCTTTAAAGTCTTGCTTTAAAAAAAAAAGAAAATCCCAAGAAAGGTAGATTCTTTTAAGAAAGTGTGTGGCCTGCATTTTCTAAGTCCTAAACCAACCCAGTTTTCAGCCCTCAGCCTGGTTCTCACAGAGATTAGCGGTGACTATATGCACTACGTGGTGGTCCCAGTTGTTTTATTCAGGGAGGACCCTAAGATTTTCATTGAAGAAGCCCACAAAGAAGAGATGCCACCGGTTCTGGTAAGAAGCCCTAAGTTATAAGAGGCCAGTTGGGATAACTTATCCTAGAAATGAAAGAGAGAGAGGAAACCTGCCAGATTTTCTAGTGCTTTCTTAGCACTAAAAAAGGACTTAAAGAAAGTCTTAATATCCACCAAGTCTTCCTTTCTGGAACCCTTTCTACTGGGTGATAGAGAGCTGCTGCTTCAGAATCTGTTTGCCTTTCCTTGCCTTTGCATACACTAACTCAAACTCAGAAGACTGGATAATGTTTTCAAGATAAACAGATTAAATCCCACATTGTTTCCAGTGCAACAGCTTCCTCTGGATTCTTTCACTGTCTCCTTAATGTAAGTCTCGGTCACACTTGTATTAACAGTTGAAACAGCCTGCAGTGAATCTTGTTGGTGCGGTGGCGTCACAAGCATTAACTCCTCCACCCTCATACCACCCCAGGAAATGGCAGCCACTGTCCCCTCTTTCCAGGGGGGAGATGGAGAAGGCAGGACTAGGAAGCCGTGGAGGGTTAAGGCGAGAGCTCAGGATCGCTGATTCCCAGGCCCTTCTGTGCTCTGGACCTTCTTGTTCTTACTCCCTGAGAGGCGTGTGTTGCATGCTGTGTCAGGTGCTTGACATAAGTTTGACCCTCACAGCCACGCTGCAGGTTAGGTATGACTACTTTCACTGCTGAAATTAAAAAAGCTCACGGCTAGCTACTCAGCAGAGAGGCAGGCCTCCAGACCCCAGTCCGTGATTCCAAAGCCTGGCACCTCTGTGCCACCCCAGCTCCACACAGTAACAGTGAGTTACATTTGCTGTCACTTGATAGCCTGGACATCCTCCACAGACATCATCCCATTTCATCCTGAAGAACTTTGAAGAGATGAGTGGTTATCACCCCCTTTGCAATAAACAAGCAGGACACTAAAATGCTCTCATAAAATTCTGCCGATTCAGGATACTCTTGCTTGGATGCCCCGGTTGCATCTCCTTTAAGGAGAGTAAAGGCCCAAATCTTGTGTGACTTGCGTGGGTCCTGGTCCCCTGGTCCCGTCTCTGGCCTCATCTGGCCTCTTCTTCCCTCCCTCCCTCCCTCCCTCCCTCTGCACAGTCACACCGACCTCCTTGACGTTCCCCAGGCCCCTGCAGGACTGACCATCCCTCGGTTCTGTTAGGTCTTGATGAAAAAGTTACCTTCTCACCAAAAATCGTCTAGAACTAATCAGTCGTCCCTAGAGCACTCTTTCCAAAATTCCAGTCTAGCCCCCAGCATCTCTTCTGCCTCCTCCATGCTTTAGTTTTGTTCCAGGTCTTCGTCATTTTTAAGCTTCTGGTTATTTCTCTTGTTTGTCATCTGCCTCCCCCCTGCCCCCCAGAAGGAACTGGTGGGAAGAAATGCTTGGGTCTGTTTTAGTCACTTCTCGAGGACAGAATGAGCTTGGCATGTTGTAGGCAGTTGGTAAATATTTGATGAATGAAGACAAGTTAAAAAAGGAGAGATCTTTTTCTTTTCTTTCTTTTCTTCTTTTTTTTTTCCAAGGCAAATTTTTTCCCTGGAAAATGACATGACCTCGAAGTGTCCGAGCTTAAACTGACACTGGTCTTCTGATCCACAGTCCATGCTTTTTCAGTTTTGAGCCTAGCTGGGCCAAAATCAAGAAAAAGTTATAAGTAGTGTTACAAATAAAACCAAGTTAATTATGAACACTTTTTATGTAATATGAACTTTTTAAACAGTTGTTTCATTGGTTGCTCTAGGCCTGCCCTCCTTTGGCCCGTGGTCTGTCTCTAAGCAGCAGGAATAGCGAAGTCACAGAACTTCACATAAACGTAGGTGTCTCTGGGCCTTCTGTTTCTGAGCCTCTAAAATGAGGAGCTACATCATTTCAGAGTCCCATGCAGCTCTAGGTTATCTTGAAGCAATCAGAGAATGGACGGGATACCACTTTCCTTGTAATTTGCTCAGTTCTATGTGTACAGGGCCCGCAGTTTGTTCTGGGGACAAACTATGTGTGTGCATTCCTGCAACTCCTCTCTTCTCGTAGATTATCCATGCACGTGTGTTTGGTTTCCTCATGTTTGTGCAAAATGTAGGCTTTTCATCTTACCGTGTTATATCGCGGATCATCTTGTCCAGTCTTGGCTGCAGGAAGATTGTGCCTGCTGCCTCCTCAGAGTTGCCCAAGGGGCAAACAAACCAGAAGGCCAGGCCATGCAAAGCCAGGGAACTAAATCAGGGACGGTGACACATGGGTCAGGAAAGGAAGTATTGTCTGTGGCAGGCAGCTCCATGCCCCACCATTCTGAATTAAGGACATGCACACAGGCTGTCAGATAGAAAAAGAAGCTCAATGAATCAGGCCAGTGCTTGTCCACCTGTGTATAGCAGTTTCGGCAGAGCGTTAAATACAGTGGTTAGCATTGTATCTCAGCCTTGTGCATTTCCCTGTTAGAAATTCCCTCTACAGAGAGCAAAGTAGTTATATGGGGGCACCTGGCTGGTTCAGTCGAAGGAGCATGCAGCTGTTGATCTCAGGGTCATGAACTCGAGAGATTACTTAAGTAAAGCTTTTTTTAAAAAAAAGATGGAGTTATTTGGAGGTAGTATACATATCCTTAAGAGCAGGAGGCAGCCTTCCAACCTCCTTCACAAATACAGTCATTAAATCCACAATTTGAATAAGGCTTGTGAGCCCCATTCCTGTTGCGCTGCTACGTGGCGGCTCATGACAAAGGGAACCCGCGCGCCATGGCAGGATAGATAGAACAAGGAAGAGAAAACTTGAGAAAGTAAGACTGACAGGTTAATTACTGAACTTGGGATTTGGTCAGTAACTCAACCAAGACTTTGATTTAAAGACAAAATAAAACAGCATCTTCAGCCACCTTCCTCTTACCCGTTTCCATTCTTCTCACTGAGGACTTTGGTACCTGCACGTGCAGAAACGCCGCTCTGGGCATTTCTTTGCTTGAACTGAAGTGTCTTTAATTTACTACGGCCGTTACTCCTGTCACTGTACCCGCCAGTGTTTGAATTGTACAAATAAGCCTTGCCATTTCCAAAACACTGTCAATATTTATTCCTGAGACTTTGTGCAGAGAAATTACAATCATCCTTCACAACACAGCCACAGACAGGGCCCTGCTAACAGACTCACCTTTTGTTAACATCTGTTCCGCGCAGGCGCATGGTTGTGTTGTCCTGTAGTTTTTCATAGCCTGTTTTCTGAATTGTGTTTCTCATCCCCTTTTCCCCTGCCAGCTTGATTGTGAACTACTTAAAGCTAGATGCTATGATGAGATCACTTGGTGCATGCTCGTTCTCTCAATGGTCACAGGAATTGGGAAACTGGTTGGACATCAGCGCTGAAAGCAGCACACACACAGCACCACCACCATCACTACCACCCATGGGTACCCCCCACCCCGATACCTCCCAGGGCCCACTGAGCCCTCAGCCTCTTGCTTTTATGAGCACATTTCCTGGGTCTCCCACCCAAAGGTACAGAAGGTGCTACAGGGTGTCTGCCTCCGGACCTACAGCTTTCACCATGCAGGAGTAAATGTGAGGAGGAGTCTGGAGAAGAACCTCATTCATTTTATCCCTGATGTTAACACTGCTAGGAGACAACTCTGGACCCTCTAAAAAGAGGATGTTTTTGCTGTATCAGTGACACCTATTAGGAATCATTCCATGAGAGAGCATGAGAAATTCTCTGGAGTTCAAAATATCAAAATGACATCCTTGATAAAAAAAATCTTTGTATGATTTTGAGCATCCTAGTTGAAACCAGGAATCTCTGGGAATTTGCCCTTGAAGCTATTCTCAGAGCATGTATTACATACATTCCACAAGGGCCTTGGGGGACGGAGCATGCTTAGGTTTTCATTTCCAGCACTCTTTGTCATCACAGCTGAGGGGAGCACTGGAATGTGACACTTACTCAGTTATGCCCATTTTTCATTCAGCATTTGTCACTTTCAGTGTGGCAGCTCTTGTGTTTAAAAAACAAACTCCTTCTTTGATTTTGTGAGGTCACTTTGTACACCAAATGAGAGCAAGACACTTTCCCCTGGGTTTTTTTCCTTCCCTCTCTGTTCCTGCTTGCTCCTGAGCACATTGATGACATTTGTTGATCAGAGCACTTTAGGGTTAATTCACCTTTAAATTTTCCAAGATGCTACTCGACTTCTTGCCTTCAGAGCCACAGTACCAGGATTGGTTCAGGAGTTTTGTAAACATTAGTGCTGTTATTTTCCCAAAAAATAGAAGCAGAAAGAGAAAATGGCTTCCCTTGCTAAAAAGAAAAGTTTCTTTTTGTGGCTCAGAGGATAGTGGTATGACCACAGCAAGTGATGGCTTGCCTGTGTCCCACTTCATAATAATTCAAAATCATGATAAATTCTTGGAAAGAGTGCATTTGTTGTAAGATTCCTAAGCGGTGCTGTTCGTGGACGTGTGCAGTAGTGTGTCTGCATTCACTGAACCGAAGAATCACCTGATGTGTAGAGTCATATATTCCGAATTACTTTGTGTTATGGAGATCAAAAATACTCCACAGTCGCTAAGCCATTTCTTTTGAGTATCTGAAGAAGGGCAACAGCCAGTGCATTCCTAATTTGTTGGTTTGGGATGTCCGTTCACAGCAGAGGAGAGCCTTAACTGTTGGTGGTGGTGACCTTACTAGCTCCTCAGCCACGCATCCCTCCAGTACTTCTTCTCTAGATAATGTAGGGATCCTTACTCACCCTTTTGTTAGACGACTTTTCTAGATTGATTTTTAAAACTAGCAAAATGGAAAATCCGTTCTTCTGTCTTTTCTAGAATCTATTCTGATTACTCTATCTGCAAGAGTGCAGCAAACACTGCAGTTGTCCAAGTGAGCTTCAGCTGTTTACAGGAAGATCTGAATGAGGCAATCACCAGTGATTTTTTTTCTGTGACTATTTCCTATCAGTGGTATCTGCATTCATCTTTCACTAAGACTTTTTGAAAATCCTACTTGTTATCAAAGAACTCGGTGTCTATGACATAATTTTTTTTTTAATTTTCAAAGAAGTAAAATCTTAAATGGCTCAACACCCAGATTTCAGCTAAGAATGAGATTTAAGAATTAGCAGTCTCAGATTCTCAATATATATATTTGGCCTTGCCTGCTGTTAATGAAACTTGCCCACAAGCTGGGTTGCATGTTACAAAGCTTTAATGGGGCAAAAAACTGTTTATAAATCCAGACACCTTTATGAAGACCTGTTTCCTTGGTTTCACTTATGTAAGCCTTCAAAACTATCAGTTATAAGTAACTGAGAGAAGTAAACACAGGAGTGTTCTCAAATGCCTAGACTTTTCTGAACGTTACGTGATTGAAAAGCAGCCAAGCTTAATGCAGACTGAGAACTTCTGACATTTCAGTGGAGAAAATGACACCCAGACTGGCAAATGATGTTCTGGACACTCACTTGTGAGCTTAATGTCCACCTCTCCTACCTCTACTCCTGGCCCCCTGCCTTTTCTTTTTGAGGAGGGAGGAAGTAGGAATCCTCTACTTAATCCAAATCTGTAGTACTAGATTCCACTGATGAATAAAAAGTATGCTAGGGTTTTTAATAGGCTGGGAGTTGTTTGGTAATATGAGGCCTCGTTATCCTTTTTTTTTTTAATTTATTTATTCATGAGAGACACAGAGAGAGAGAGAGAGAGAGAGAGGCAGAGACACAGGCAGAGGAAGAAGCAGGCTCGATGCAGGGATCCTGATGTGGGACTCAATCCCGGGTCTCCAGGATCAGGCCCTGGACTGAAGGCGGCACTAAACTGCTGAGCCACCCGGGCTGCCTGGCCTTGTTATCCTTTTAAGGTTCATTTATGCTCTAAAATTCATATTCATTGATTCCCTTTAGAACCTGAATCTGACCGACACAGTGGGCAGAGCATTATTGTAGAGAATAATGCAGAAAAAGCTATTTTAATGCTCTGAGAAGAACATGTAATTTCCATACATTGATTTGAAGTGCAACTTCAGAGCCATGGTTTTTTAGAGGAGAGAGTGCCTTCCGACCCAGTAGCAGTAATGGCAGAGGTTTGGTCCTTAATCTGCCTATAGGATCATTGATCCAGGTCTCAGGTCTGGCTCACTTGGCTTTCACAATGAATTTTAACCCCAACCCAATCTTCGAATGGGTCCCATACCTGAAGTTCACTCATTTTCAGTTTTGGGGACAGTAATTGAAATTACATAATCAGATGTCAGTTTGGTAGTTCAGGAACTCAGTTTGAAGAAATGAGTAATAATTTTGTTAATCATATCCTTTGTAATCTTTCAAGAGAGTTGTCTGAGAGCAATGAAGCAGAACTCTTCTATGATTCATGAAATAGCCACTCATGTTTGTGGGCAGCACTCTCAGGGAAACAGTAGGCACATCCAGAGAAAAGCAAACCTCATGCCATTAGGTCTCCAAACAATTATGAGATCAGCCAGATTTCCTGAAATTATCTTAGGAAATTATCAAAAGCTCTAGAGGAGCTGAACTTGAGAAAAAGTAGGAACTTGACCATAAATATAGCTTAGATCTATGTAGTGGAGGCCACAAAATCTCCTGGGCATTGATTTCATCTGGTCACCTTTAAAAGTCATTGTTACTGTCGACTGTGTTTCAGTAATAATAATTTTTAAAATTAGAGTCATTGTTGATTGTGGTGAGGAATTCATTATATAAACTAGAGGTTGAAGAGAAGTGACTTTGGCTGTGCTTCAGAAACAGGGTCTTAACAGGACTATTTTTGTATTTGAGGATGCTAGAAATCCTTTGCTGCTAGTACCCTGTCTGGAGCCACTCCGGGATGGCACTTTCTCAGGTTGGAGCCCAAAATGGTAGAACTTTCAGAAAGCACAGTATTACCTGACAACATAACTAGCAAGTATGAGAGGACAGCCTTTTAACACTAAGGTCATTTTCTGTACTTTTCATTGTTTACTGGGAGCCAGGCACTATACTAGCCCGGGCCATGAGTAGTGGTGACCGAGACAGCAGACATCCTTCCCGACTTTCTGGAGTCGACAATCTAGTGAGGAAGACCTCCATCATTAAACAAGTAAACACGTCAGTTCTTTCATGAAAACCAGACATCCCCGGGGGTGCCATACTGGGGTCACCCTGAGGGGATGGACAGCTGGAGTTGGTGTGGATCCTAGGGCATACTAGGGTGACCCTAGCAAGTTGGCTGGAGTGCCTGATCCTATTCCCACCTGAGCTATTATGATTTGATGGCGGGTACATTGAAAATGGCACTGGCTGCACCTCTAACCCCAGAGAGAGTTCAGCAGCTTCCTACCCTTTTGGTAGATGCTGTAGAGTTAATGAATGGATTTTTTTCACTTATAGTCCAGTTGCCCTTTAAACTGCTCTTTTTTCACTGCGTCCTAAGGTGGCCAATCTGCATGGGGGCCCTTCAGTGATATCCCTTCCTACTGCAGGTCACCGTGCCAGGGGTGAGGTTCCCATCATTGCCACATCTCCCTCTCCCACCCTCTCTTTGTGTTCCTTCTGTTGTTTATGGTGCAGAAGCTGCTCTGTCAACCCTCAGTGCTTCCTTAGGAGGACCTGCTCTCTATGTAGATAACGACACAGCCTGTCCATGGGTGGAGGTTGAGATCAGAGTCTTCATGTGCCGCCACCTTGGACTGCCAATACTTTACATGTTTTAGATACTTTAAATTCTGCTTTGCAACAGGCCAGTAAGCTACGTAAGTGAAGAAACTCCATTTTCTTCTGTAGTTCCTCGCAGTTCAAAGCACTCAGTAAATGTTGACTGGTAGTTTTGTGACCCATCGTGTGTCCATTTTCCTTTAGAAAATACTGCCTAGGTATAATTGGGTACAGAAACTGGGATCTGCTGTTTATGAGTCTGTAACAGTGCCTGGCTTGTAGTCAGTGCTCAAATACTGGGGAAGGAAGGAAGGTGGGTAGGTTGGTTGGTTACAAATTGAGTTTGGTTCTCAGTTAAAGATACTCTCAGTGATCTGATGAAATCACAGACCTTCCCTTTTCTCTTCATGCTCTTTTTTCTTGACACATGTGTTTCCATAATTCTTTCCCCAAGAGTGATTCCATTTGGTCTCAGGATGCCATCTGTCCTTTGTCTGCAAACAACTCCCCAAATTGCAGTTCTAACCCTGTTTTCTCCTGCCTCACCTTTCTCCTTTCTCGGTCCTCACCCCTGTTGCTGCTCATCACTTGCTGCTCTTCTCCACCAAATGTCTTCCTCGAATCTCAGATATGCATGTGACTCTCCCCTTGCATAGCTCATCCCTCACCTCCTGAGGTCTTTGAGATCACTTTCTAGGAGAGGTACCCTGGATGCTGCATCAAAACCTGCATCCCCCTCTCCACCTCCCCGCCTACCCTAACCACCTTCCATGCTTTTGTTTTCTTCCAAGGCACTTATTTAACATTCTTTCTGCTTATTTTCTGTTTCCATCTTCTCTCTCATTTTATAAGAATTAAGCTATTTTGTTCACTACCCTATCTTCAGTACCTGGCACATGGTAAAAATTCATAAATGTTTGTTGAATTAACGAACATAACGTTCAGGCATCATATGTTATAGTGCCTGTGTTGTATTAATTATAAGAGGTACTGGAGAAGTCAGGTGCTTGCACTGATGCAGACTATCAGAGAGTGCAACAGCTAGAAATGCAGACCGATACTAGTAGTATATTGTGGTGCTGACCCAAATACCAAGAGTGTTTTTGCCACAGGTGATGTGATTTTCTGAAGTGAATAGTTCTTGAGTTTAGAAAGAAGTAATATTCCCAGCATAGTGGAATAGTTCTAAGAAAGTATTCTGAAGCCACACTGCCTAGTAAAATCTCAGTAAAAAGTAATTTAAATGTAAAACAGTGAGACCCTATCTTGATTAATATAATAGTGATCAGGGGTTTATTTTGTTTTTACCTACATGAATATTATAGGAGATGTGGGACCAGCCCTGTGCATTACAGATTGTCCAGCATCCTGGCCCCTGCCCACTAAATACTGGTTGTTCCCTTCATTATAACCATTCCAGGTGCCTCATAAGGGTTAATGGTTTTTGTATATCCTATTCTAGGCCCACACTTCTTCTGTGAAATTATTATAGATCTAATAACTAGATGAGCCGTTTTTCATCTGACTCCCCGTTTTCCCGTGTCCATAACACTTGAATAATAGTTAACAAATTCTGGTTTGTCTTAAAGCTAAACATATGATATTCCTCCCTGCCTCCCTGCCTTTGGACACTCCCAAGCCAAAATCCACCACCACCACCCCACCCCCAACCCCCCAGGCCATCAGAGACATTCTGCTTTGATTGTTTTTTTGGCAGAGGGCAGACAGGGTGGTTGCAAGGAACTCTTTGTGCTTGCGTGTGTCCCTTACGTCTCTAAAAGACTCTGTAAGTCAGAAGCAGATACTGTATTTCCATCTGCATGTGCCCATTAGTGTCCTTCCCAGCTGAGGGAGGGGGAGAGGTTCTAGTGCTGCCACTCGTTCCCTGCCCCATATTCAGAAATGCCAGACATTTCTTAAAGGAGCCAAAGCTCTTTTCTCTAAACATTTTGGCCTTGTTCTGTAGAATAGAACATTTATATATTGGCTGTAAAGAAAAAAAAATTCAGTGTTGGTGTTCTTGTGGAAGGTTTCTTAGAGGGACTTGAAATGGACCTTAATTAACAGAACTTGACCGGTTAGAGAATTTGGGTGAAGAAAGCAGAAGGGTAGAGAGGGAAAATACCCACAGAGATAAAATCAATGCTTGTGTGTTGCGATGGTCAAAGCCAGGACTCAAGTTGAGAATTGGAGATGAGATTGACTAGGTGCAGTAGAGTTAGCTTATGGAAGTTCTTTCTGGAAAGCCGCCATACACTGTGACACAGCACCACTTCATTGTTTGGTGTATTCCAGCCTTCCTTTTACTTCCATTAGGTCTCCCGTTTGGGCCTTCTTTACTTATTTTTCTTTTATTTTGTTTTGGTTGAAAGTATCTCTTGTGATATGTGAATTTCTGGATTTTTATCTCCTTTCCATGCCTTCAACCCCCATACCTACTGGATTCAGGTACAGATACCAACAGCCTGTCACTGCCTGTCCTCAGTCTAGCTTACGCAGAGAGAACTACCTCTTGTTAGCTAGCATCAGATCAGTGTCGGATTCCCAGTAGAAATCTGTTTTATCATATATGCTTCTTTCCAAAGCATTGAAGTCTTGTGACTTTTTAAGATTAAACTCTGTAAAATTTTGGATCTTTAATTCTGTTTATGGTCTAGGTTCTGGCATATGTGTTAGTCACCTCCCAGCTAACAGTCTCTTGGCAGGCCGTTCTTAGTTATTGTGCGTTTACAGGCTGTTCAAAATTCCACATTGCCTAGAGTTTTTCCCCTCCAGTGTCCAGGCGCATTTTCTGCTTCCTCAACCCTAGCAAGCATTCAGAATCTGTTTCGTGTTCATATGCGAAACCCTTCGTTTTTCCTTTTTATATGCCCGATTAATTTTGAATTTGAAGTGTTCATTTTTTACACCTTTCTCCTGACTCAGACCAGTGTTTCCTCTCATTCTGCTTGCTCCAGAAGGCCCATAACAGAAGATTCCTTGTATCACTTGGTCAGTACCCACATGTTTGCTGATAGAAGAGGGAGGGTGAGCTTTAACATCTCAGTCCGTGCTGTTTCTTACGGGTCAGCTTTCTCCAAACAGTCAAGGTCTTTCTTCATTAAGTACACAGAAACAGCTTAACAGTCCTGTCACATAACTCGCCTCTTGCAACCCCAGTGGGACATTTGCCACACTCTCTCCTGTCAGAAAGCCCCTGCGCCTTGATGCTCTGTTGATGAGGGTGCTGCACATTAACAGTGGAGATGTGGCCCACGGTGGGAGTGTGCAGCCCGCCTCCCATGTTTTTCCTCAGAGGCCCTTCCTCCCTGAGCCACCAGTCTTCAGGTTCTCATCCCTCCAACAGAACCTGTTCTGGGCTTCTTTCTTCACACTGAGGCACAAATTATGGGCAATAGTTAAAAATGCTGCCCTTTCCAGGGGTGGTCACTTATTAACCACACTCAAGACCTTATAGTAAAGGGTCACAGGAGCGCTCCTCCTGCCCTCTTGAGGGGAGTTTCAGAGCCTCCCTGCTGCTCCTGGAAGCATACCGTGTGCACAGATGCCTCACAGCCCAGGAGGGACCATGAGTTACCATAGGCTGTTGACCAGTCTGTCCTCCTCTAGTTAGAACAATGTGAGCCTCATCAGCAGTGGTGCAGTGGTCTCACTGACTGTCCATGGGGGTCAGTACTCAAGTACCCAGGGACTTCAGTGAGGTCCCACAGAGTGGACGGAAGATCATCTCTGTAGCCCCGTGATCTGTTCTTCAGAGGTTTGAGTAACATGGGTCTCCTCACAGCAGGTCACTTCACAAGGAAGGGGCTTCCTGAATTCAGCAGAATACATTCACATCCTCTTTGGTGGTCTTCTGATAATGCTGCTTCCTTCCTTGTCCGGAAGTTGCTGCCTTCCGAAGGGAGTGAAGAATAGAATTCATTTTATGGCCACCTAGATGATACCTCATCTGAGTCTCAATAACCGTGCCATTCCAGGGCACCTGTGTGGCTCAGTCAGTTAAGCATCTGCTTTTGGCTCAGGTCATGGTCCCAGGGTCCTGGGACCCAGCGTCCCCCTTCCCCACACCATTGGACTCCCCACTCAGTGGGGAGTCTGCCTCTCCCTCAGCTTGTATTCTTTCTTTCTCTCTCTCACAAATAAATAGCATCTTAAAAGAAAAAAAAAAGCTAACAGTGCCCTTTCACAGCTATGGCTAGGGACTCCCAGGTTTTGGAATCAGGTCACAGTTTGAGTTTTCCCCCAAGCATCTAAGCCTATATCACCAGGTCTTCCATTTCTTCCCAGTAATTAAGGTATTAAAGAACTCCAGTTACCCGCTTGAGCCACAGCAGGCATGTGGGCTAATAATGACTTTTGCAGGTGCTTGGGCTATATGAGGGCACCTAGTCTTGATCTTAAATTGTCATCTGGATTCCCAGTTAATCCAGAAAAGCAGTAAAAATTAATAATGTGTATTACATGTCTCTAATACATGTGTTTTCCATTATCTGGTTATATATGCCCCTGTGTGCATGTGTGCATTCCTGCACCCACACACACAACCTTTCGTTTTTTTCTAAAACAGGGAGTGACTCTGGTTCCAAAAGCAAATGATTGGTGTGACACCTAGAAAGCTGAGCCTGTGACTCAATTAATTCAGTCAGTTAAGCATCTGCCTTCGGCCCAGGTCATGATCCTAGGGTCCTGGGATCAAGCCCCACATCAGGCTCCCTGCTCAGCAGGGGAGTCTGCTTCTCCTCTACCCCTCCCCCCTGCCTGTGATTGCTCTCGCTCATGCTTTCTCTCTTTCTCTCTCTCTCTCAAATAAGTAAATAAATTCTTAAAAAAAGAAAAAAACCCTGAGCCTGGCACATGTTCAGAATGAAATGGCTCCAAATACATTAGCAGGTTTTCTGTCTTCCAGAGGGCTACAACTGCCTCTGTAGTTGGAAAAGATAGGAAACATTGGTTAATTTACAGGCATTCAGATGTAATTTTCTAAGGATAAGCAAAATGACTTCCACAAGGTGGTAATGTAGGAAGATGCTGAACTCCCCTCCTCCTCAACAGCCACACCTAGCCTACAGCTGCCTAAGGAGCATTTCCCTTTGAAAATTAAATGAACTACTTCTCCATAACAAAGGGTAGAAAGACCATACCCAGAGGAGTGAGAAGGAGAGAGACACAGTCTTACCCAAAACCCTATCCCCAGCACTGTAACACACAATAGGGAAGGATCTCACCAGTCTGGTGCTTCTACTAGAGAGCCAAGATGCTGGTGCCCCACATCAGGCATCCTAGCCCTTGGGGTCTGCACTGGAGAGATAAGCCCCCAGAACATCTGGCTTAAAAAATGAGCAGGGCTGATGTCCAGGAGACCCAAAGTGCTGTCGAAAAGGAGATTCCTCTTTTAAAGGAGTCACAATCTCACCCAAGACCCGGGGGAGAAATGGCAGTTTGAAAAATGCTTAGACTAGATGAGAAGGAAATTCATTCGCTGATCTAAAAGCATTAGCTGGAAAGGCAGGGGACAGTTGAGACTCTCCTTGGAGGAGAGGCACTGGTGATGCCAATTTTTCACCTTCCAATTCCCCTGCCAACATAAAGATAGGTGAACTTGGACACCTACCAATCACACCTGCTGCCTTACAGAAGCCAGAGAATGTGGGCAGCTGCAGTACTCCTCTGCTCCCTGGCCAGGACAGGTGAGTGCCAACCGTGGTCACAACATTCATTCCCAGCCTCAAGCAGGTGCACTCGCACAACCGCTCTCCTGTTACAGGCGTGAAACCCACAAGCATGCTTGTTTTCCTGCTGCCTTTCTGAAGCCAGCAAGTATGCCCTACCTAGTTAAAGCCAGCAGGAACACGTCTACTCAGGGGATCCCCCTTGATTGCCAGGAGCTTGGTATTCCTAAGCCCCGTGGGAAGGTAACAATTGGGAATATGGTTCTTGGCAGGCTACCACCCCTAGCACTGCACAGACAACAGACTGAAGCACAACTCAGTCTTTCTGGGGAAAAGACCTGTTAGCCTGGGGCTTCAGCCTGAGGGATAGGTTTCAGGTTTCCCACACATCCAGAGGCTAATGAGGTGCTCTCAGGGAATGTAAGCCAGGGAGATACCTCCTTATACACCACCTTGGCCTCACTACAGCTCTATAAGATCTCCCAGATACATTGGTCTGGAACCCCAATTAGTAGAACTGTTGCCCAGGCAACACCTTCAGATCTCCTGGTCTAGAGACCATCAGGGATTACAGTTGTAACCCCACAGGACTGTATCTACTTACATATTTTAAAAGCTGTTGGCCTGAAGGATTTTGCTTTCAGTTGCCTAAAACTTAGGTGAGATTGAATGAGATTCCTCCCCCCAGAACATTGACAGGTCTTGGCACAGTCTCAAGAGTAGGGACATACCAAGAATAAATCAGGTGGTTTAGACCATCACAAAGGTTCAAGAGATAACCAAGAGCTAGGGCAGGATTGAATGAAAAGGTTCATCATCACCTACACAGGCCAGTCCTTCAAGACTGAGAGAGGTAACTGCTTTGCCAATTCATAAAAACACAGAGAATCAAGCAAAATGAGGAAACAGAAATACGTTCCAGATGAAAGAACAAGATGAAACAAACAAACAAAAAAAGACCTTAATGATACAGAGATAAATAATCTATTGATGAACAATTTAAAATAATGGTCAAATAAGGATGATTACTAAACCCAGAGGAAGAATGGATGAGCACAGAACTTCAACAAAGAAAATACAATAAAGTACCAAACAGAAATCTACAGACCTGAACAAAATAACTGAAAAATACATTATAGGGGCTCAACAGCAGGCTGGGCAAAACATTAAAAGGATCAGTGAGCTAGAAGACAAAGCAATGGAACTTCCCAGACAGGGCAGCCAAAAGAAAAAAGAATTTTTAAAAATGAAGATAATTTTAAGGGACCAAAAGTACATCAAGTAGAATTACAATCACATTATAGCGTTTTCAGGAGGAGAAGCAAGAGGGGGGCAGAAAAACTCCCCTAACCAGATTCAAGAGTCCTTAGAGAGTCCCAAAAAAGATGAACCCAGAGACATCCACACCAAGACACATTATAATTAAAATATCCAAAGTTAAAAGCAGCAAGGGAAAAATAAATTGTCACGTACAAGGAGAACCCCAGAAGGTGATCAGATTTTTCAGCAGAAACTGCAGACCAGAAGAGAGTGGCATGGCACAAAGTGCTGAAAGGAAAAAACTTCCACCCAAAAATACTCTACCCAGCAAGCTTATCATTCAGAATTGAAGGAGAACTGAAGAGCTTTCGAGACAAAGGCTAAATAAAGCAGATCATTACCACTAAAGCAGCCTTTCAAGATATGTTAAAGGGACTTGTTTAAGTTGAAAAGAAATGGCAGTAGTCAGTAACAAGAAAACCTATGAAAGTAAAAAAATCTCACCAGAACAGCTAAATCTATCATAAAAATAGTGGATTCATTCACTTACAAAGCTAATATGGAGATTAAAACACAAAAGCAGGGCAGCCCCGGTGGCTCAGCAGTTTAGCACCCCCTCGACCTGGGGTGTGATCCTGGAGACCCGGGATCGAGTCCCACGTCAGGCTCCCTGCATGCAGCCTGCTTCTCCCTCTGCCTGTGTCTCTGCCCCACCCCCCTGTCATGAATAAATAAAATCTTAAAAAAAAAATCACAAAAGCAGTAAGATCAACTAAAACTGTAGTAGTTAAGGAACACATTAAAAGGCATAAAATGTGACATCAGAAACAATGTGGGGTGGAGGGGTTAAAAATGTAGAATTTTGGAATGTGTTCAAATGTAAGTCACTGTCAACTTAAAGTAAACCATTATGTACATAAGAAAATATAGTAAAAAAGAAAATGTGAAAAGAATCTAAGCATAACACTAAGAAGAGATAGCAAACCACAGGAAGTGAGAAAAAGAAGAAACCGGAACTACAAAAACAGCCAGAAAACAGAATGGCAATAAGTACATACCTATCAGTAATCACTTTAAATGTAAACAGACTACAAATTCTCCAGTCAAAGGACAGAGTGGCTGAATACATTTTTAAAAAGACATCTAGGGATCCCTGGGTGGCGCTGCGGTTTGGCGCCTGCCTTTGGCCCGGGGCGCGATCCTAGGGACCCGGGATCGAATCCCACGTCGGGCTCCCGGTGCATGGAGCCTGCTTCTCCCTCTGCCTGTGTCTCTGCCTCTCTCTCTCTCTCTGTGAGACTATCATGAATAAATAAATAAAATCTTTAAAAAAAAAAAAAAAGACATCTATATACTACCTATAAGAAACTCGCTTCAGAAGTGAAGACACAGGGGCACCAGAGTGGCTCATTGGTTAAGCATCTGACTCTTGATTTCGGCTCAGAGCAGCATCTCAGGGTTATAGGATCAAGCCCTGAGCTGGGTCCCCCTCTCTCTACTCCTTCCACCAACCTCTTATAAATAAATAAAATCTTTTTAAAAAGTGAAGACACGCTGAAAATGAATGGAAACAAAAAGCTGGCATAGCTATACTCATAAGACAAAATAGACTTCAAAAACAAAAACTGGGATCCCTGAGTGGCTCAGTGGTTTGGCGCCTGCCTTCGGCCCAGGGCCTAATCCTGGAGTCCCAGGACCAAGTCCCACATTGGGCTTCCTGCATGGAGTCAGCTTCCCCTCTGTGTCTCTGCTCCCCCCCACCCCCCGTGTGTGTGTCTCATGAATAAATAAATAAATCTTTAAAAATAAAATAAAAGCTATAGAGATGCCTGGTTGGCTCAGCCAGTAGAGTGTGCACCTCGTGATCTTGGGGTTGTGCATTTGAGCCCCATGTTGGGTATAGAGATTACATAAAAATAAAATCTTAAAAAAAAAGACTAATAAGAAACAAAGAAGGGAGCTACATACATAAAGGGGTCAATCCAGCAAGGAGATATAACACTTAGATATATGCACCCAGCGTGGGTGCACCAAAATATGTAAAGTGACTGTTAGCCAATCTAAAGGAAGAAATTGACAGCAATATATACATTAATGGATACATAGCTAGACAAAATGAATAAAGAAACATCAGCCTTAAATGACATACTAGACCAGATGGACTTAATAGATGTAAACAGAACATTACATCCAAAAGCAGAATAAACAGTTTCTTCAGTACACCTGGAACTTTCTCCAGGATAGATCACAAAACAGGTCTCAGTGAATTCAAAAGGTTGAAATCCTTTCAAGCATCTTTTCTGACCACAATAGTATGAAATTAGAAATCAGTTACAAGAAGAAAACTAGAAAAACTACAAGTATATGGAGATTAAACAACATATTACAGAACAGCTACTGGGTCATAGAAATCAAAAGTGAAACAGGGGCACCTAGGTGGCTCAGTCTGTTAAGTGCCTTTTGCTCAGGTCCTGGAATTGAGCCTTGCATTGAGCTTCCCTGCTCATCAGGGAGTCTGCTTCTCCCTCTCCCACTATCCCTCCCCAGCGTGCCCCCTCAGGCTTTCTCAATCTCTGTCTCTGTCTCTCTGTCTCTCTCTCTCAAATAAAATCTATTTGAGAAAAAAAAAGTGAAATTAAAAAAATACTTAGAAACAAAACAAACACAAAATACCAAAACCTGTGAGATGAACAGAAGTGAAGAGGGAAGTTTATAACAATACAGGCTTACCTCAAGAAACAAGAGACATCTCAATTTAACTTATACCTAAAGAAATTAGAAAAAGAACAAAGAGTTAGTAGAAGGGGAAAAAGGATCAGAGCAGAAATAGAGACTAAAAAGATAAACGAAATAGACCTCTTTAGCTAGACTCACCAAAAAAATAGAGGGCTCAAATAAATACTTTGAGAAATGAAAATTAAAGTGATACTACAGAAATACAAAGGATCGTTATAGAATACTTTGAACAACTATATACCAACAAATTGGACAGTCTAGAAGAAATGGATAAATTTATAGAAGCACAATTTTCTCCTAACTAGACTGCATTTGTTTTCATAATAGTAAAATGCATAAGTCCTCATTCTACCACATGCTAACTAAACCTCTAGCTGATTAATGCAAACACTAATGAGGGGATTTTATAAGAAGGGCTCTAGAATATAATACAACTGATTCACACCAGCATCATCTGTTATTAATATTCTAAACTAGTTAGTGCAGTTTTTCTTTGTGTTGAAGTTGGTCTCATAACTAGGTTGAGTTTTTCTCTACCAAGAGGAAACAATGCCAAAGTTCTTTTCCTTGTGGAGTTTGTATTATAATAACCCTTAGAGTAAACTTGCTGTGGGGGAGAGGGGCACACAACTCCAGCTTTTCTGAATCTCTGCGGGTGGGTTAAGAGGGTTGTCAGGTTAAGTTACATCTGATACATGGTGGGAAAAATCACTTTATAGAAATGGCCTTCCAAGTGGTTTTTAAAATTATCCTTCTATTCAAGTCTTTTAGGTCAACTATGTATGTTGACTAAATTTACAAAAAAACTTGTTTATTCAAAAAAAATACATTAAAATGATCATACACTACAATCAAGTGGGATTCATTCCAGGGATGCAGGGATGGTTCCACAACCACAAATTAATCAACATGATGTACCACATTAACAGAAGGAAAGATAAAAATCATCTCAACAGATGCAGTAAAAGCATTGGACAAAATTAAACATCCACTTATAAAAACTTTAAACAGAGTAAATATAGAAAGAGCATACCTCACTGATGTTAAGTGTAAGTGATGAATCACTAAATTCTTTTGAAGCCAGTATTACACTATACTTTAACTAGAATTTAAGAATTTTAAAAATAATGGGCACCTGTGTGGCTCAGTTGGTTGAGTGTCTGACACTTGATTTTGGCTCAAGTCATGATCTCGGGGTTTTGAGATTAAGCCCTGAGTTGGGCTCCATGCTCAGCATGGAGTTTGCTTCGGATTCTCTCTCCTTCTCTCTTTGCCCCTTCCCCTGCTCACTTGTGCTCGCTCTCTCTCTCTAATAAAATCTTTTTAAAACATTTTTTGGGAAAAAGAGCACACCTCAACATAATAAAGGCCATATATGACAAACCCACAGCTAACATCCTACTCAGTGGTGAAGAGCTAAAAGCTTTTCCTCTAAGACCAGGAACAGGACAAGGATGCCCACTCTCCCCACTTTTATTCTACATAGTATCAGAAGTCCTAGCCACAGTAGTTAGGTAAGAAATAAAGGACATACAAATTGGAAGGAAAGAAGTAGAATTATCACTATTTGCAGATGACATAATACTATGAGTAGAAAATGCTAAAAACTCCACCAAAAAAAAAGGATTAGAATTAATGAATTCAGTGAAGTCATAGGATACAAGATCAATATACAAAAATCTGTTGTGTTTCCACACATGAATAACTATCAGGAAAATCCAGAAAATAATCCCAATTACAGTTACATCAATAAGAATCAAATACCTCAGAATAAATTTAGCCAAGGAAGTGAAAGACCTATATCCTGAAAACTATAAGACACAAATGAAAGAAATTGAAGAAGATACAGGTACATGGAAAGATATCTCATGTGCATGGGTTAGAAGTCATATTGTTAAATATCCATACTAATCAAAGCATTCTACAGATTCACTGTGATTCCTATCAAAATACCAATGGCATTTTTCACAGAACTAGAACAAGTAATTCTCCAGTTTATGTGGAACCACAGAAAGACCTTGAATACTCAAAGCTGTCTTGAGAAAAGACCAAAGCCAGAGGTATCATGCTTCCTGATTTTAAACTATAATACAAAGCTATAATGATCAAAACAGTATCACAGTAGCACAAAAATACATAGATCCATGGAATATAATTGAGAGCCTAGATATAAACCCTCATATATGTGGTTCATTAATTGTTGACAGAGGAAGCAAGAATACACAGTGGGAAAGAGTCTCTTCAGTAAGTGGTGTTGGGAAAACTAGACAGCTACATGCAGAAGAATGAAACTGGACCATTATTTTATACCATATAGAAAAATTAACTCAAAGTGCATTAAAGACTTGAAGACCTGAAACCATAAAACTCCTAGAAGAAAACAGGTGGTAAACTCCTTGACATCCATCTCAGTGACTCTTTTTTGATCTGACTCCAAAGGCAAGAGAGGAAAAAGCAAAAATAAGCAAACAGGACTACATCAAACTACAAAGCTCTATACAATGAGGGAAACTAGCAGTAAAACGAAAAGGCTACCTACTGAATGGTGGAAGATACTTGCAAATCATATATCCAATAGTGTTAATGTCCAGAATGTATATAGAACTCATAAACTCAATAACAGAGAAATCCAATTAAGAAAGAGGCAGAGCAGGGATGCCTGGGTGGCTTAGCAGTTGAGCGAGTCTGCCTTCGGTTCAGGTCATGATCCCGTGGTCCCAGAATCGAGTCCCACATTGGACTCCCTGCAGGAAGCCTGCTTCTTCCTGCCTGTGTCTCTGCCTCTGTCTCTGTGTCTCTCATGAATAAATAAATAAAATCTTTTTAAAAAAGAAAAAGAAATGGGCAGAGCAGTAAAACAAACATCAAGCTGAGTATTTATTCATTATCTTAGTAGCAATGAAAGTTCAGATGTTAAAATTCAGCTCAAGATGTTATAACTAAGTAATGTAAAAAAAAAAAAAAGGGCAGGGGACTAAATAGACATTTTTTGAAGGACAGATGGCCAGCAGGCACATGAGAAGATGCTCAACATCACTAATCATGAGAGGAATGAAAATCAAAACCACAATGAGACACCACCTCACGCCTGTCAGAATGGCTGTTACCAAAATGACAAGAAACAACAGGTGTTGGCAAGGATGTGAAGCAAAAGAAACCCTCATGTATGGGAATGTAAATTGGTGCAGCCACTGTGGAAAATGGTGTAGACGTTCCTCAAGAAACTAAAAATAGAACTGCCATATGATCCAGCAGTTCCACTACAGGTTATCTATTTGAAGAAACCGAAAACACTAACTCAAAAGAATACATGCACTCCTATGTGCGTTGCGGCATTATTTACAACAGCCAAGATCTGGAAACAATCTTCTTGTCCATTGATGGGTGAATGGATAAAAGTGTGGGTGGGTGTGCGTGTGTATGGGTGCAATGGAATAGTATTCAGCCATAAAAAAAGAATGGAATCTTGCCTTTTGCAACAATGTGGATGGACCTAATAGATGTTATGCTAACTCAAAAAAGCAGACCTAGAAAGACACATACCACATGATTTCACTTACACTTGGAAACCAAAACATAAAACAAGACCAAACCCAGACTCTGTGAGAATGGGCTGTCTTGCCTATTGCCACAGGGGGAAGTCGGTTGGAAAGGGAGCAAAATGGTAACGGGATCAAGAAGTACAAACTTGTAGTTAGAAAATAAGTTAAGTCATGCGGATTTAATGTACCAGCATGGGGAATATAGTCAGTAATAATGTATTAACTTTGTACGGTGACACATGATAACTAGACTTCTTGTGGTGACCATTTTGCAATGTATATACTTGTTGAATCACCAAGTTGTGCACCTGAAATTAATATATCAGTTATACCTTAGTTTTTTAAAAAAAAACTAATAAGTAAATGACTTGATTTTCATTGCACATTGGTAGGACTCATAAAATTGAAGTGTCCACAGCAGTGGTCTTAAAGAATTGGTAGGGTTATTTAATGCAGAGGAACAGCCAGCTGTTCTTCATCTCTAGTAAGACTGGGGAAGAAGGAAATAAGCTTCAGCTGTGATAGAAGAGATTTATAAGACATAATGAAAAATTAATCATCAATGGAGACTATTTAAAAAATTAGAGCAGATAGCTAATCAGCAAAGTGGAGGAATGATGTCTTCCATTGGCTTTAACATAGACTATAACATCTGCTCATGGAACTTAAAATTGATAGGTTATTAGATCCAATAGTTTTCAGCTTTTGGCGAGACCCCTTTGAGAATCTGATGGGACTCCTCTCCAGAAAAAATGAGCACACAAATAAAATTTTGCATGCGATTTCAGGGAACTTAGAGACTCCCTAAAGTCTATGCATTTAGACCCTAACTTAAGACCCCCAGGATTAGAGGATTTCCCAAAGTCCTAAACTATGACACACTCCATGGCTTAATTTTCCCAAACATAACAATGGAATCTGAAGATCAAATGTCAAACTTTGGATTTTCTTTCTCTAGATTTATAATACTTGGCATACACAGTGCTGAAGTGAAAACAAAAAAATAGAAATCTACTTTTTAAATTCAATTCTTGGTCCTAGAGAAGCCAAGTGTTTAATTTTGAAAGTCACTGGTTGGCCGTATATCATCTTCATAAACAGGCAGCAAGACTAGGCCTTCGCTCTGGTCCCCACTTCCAGCTCCAGATTCACAGGGGACATGCAAACAGAGATGCCAGCATTAGCCCACATTCACACGCCTTCTAACTCCACTGCTGTGAATGTTGAGCGGGGCTGGGAAAGGCCATCTGCTCAGAATTCTCACATCAGCATTATGCCCAAGTTTCATTAACTACAAGTTGGAAAATGACTACCCAGCATTACAAATCAGGAAGTAATTTGGCCCTCTCCCTAAAATAAAGAGCGTTCATCCCCTTACGAAGTAAGAGCATGTGTATGTTAAACTGGTGATGAGATTCCCCGTATGTGTTAAGTGAGTGTGGCTCAGTGTGGTTCCCTGTTCCCTCTGCAAGTAACCTCTCGTTTACCTGCGAGTCCTATAGCACCCCCTCTAATCCCAAGTTGGAAACATCCTTGTCTCTTGTACCTGGATTCAAGAACTCTGGAATCACACACGGCCTTACTGAGGAAGGGAAGTGGCCTCTGGGCATGAGCATCGTTGTCCTGTCTCCACCTTGTTGTCTGTCTTCCCTGTACTTTATGCTGCTCAGGCCAACCCTGAAATGCATAGCTGGAAATGTCTTACTGAAATCAGAACCATGACTGCTGAGTGGGAGGCAAGTGGTCTCAGCCAGGGCCTCCTTACCATGCACACAGTAGGTTGATTCTTTTGACGCTTATTCCTTCCCATTGTTGGAGGGGAGGGTTCCTTCCCTCCACCTGCCACTGAATCCTTCACATGGTGTCGGTTGTCAGATACTCTGGTGTTAGCTCCGTCCCAGCTCCAGTACCTCCTTACTGAGCCGATAAAGGTTGTTTGGGACCTGGAATTGAGGCAGACAGGCCGTCCCAGCACCTCACCCAGCCATAGCTCTGCATGGTGACTGATGGAGTCCTTTTGTTCTCTTGAAAGCCTCTTGACAGTGTGAACTTATTTAGGTGTTTCTGGAATTGAAGCTTAGGGCAGAATGGCCCATTCTGTTGAGTATTTATTCCTCATGTGTATTCACTCCTTCCCACAGAAAACGTGATCAACGGGCAGGATTACGAAGTCATGATGCAGATTGACTGTCAGGTGATGGACACTAGGATCCTCCACATCAAGAGCTCGTCCGTCCCCCCTCATCTCCGAGACCAGCAGAGAAATCAAACCAACACCTTCTTTGGCTCCCCTCCGGCAGCCACCGAGGCAGCCCACGCTGTCAGCACCATCCCAGAGTCATTACAATAGTGCTGGGAGGCTGCGCTGGAAAACACAGTGGGACTTGGCCAGGCTGGACAGCAGGGGGGGAGACCTGTTCCTCTCCGCCTTCTGGGTGGCAGGCAGAGATTACTGCTGTGCAGGAGGGTTTCAGGGACAGCGGAGAAAGCTGTTTTTCACCATCTGCCTGTGACTACTTGGAAAGCACTGAAATTCAGGCACCAGGGAAACAGCACTCCCTCAACGGCAAAGCCCCCCTTGCTGCCCAGTGTAGATTTTTTTCTGTACCCTTCTGAATTGCTTTTCCTTCTGTATTTCTTTTGTGTTTACATAGTCATCTTTAAAATAAGATCCTCTTCCCTTCTCTGCCATTTCACTTCTTGATAGAGATTTTTATTTACAGCTGTACAGCACACCGATGTTGTCAGTAATTCGTTTTATTAATTTAATGCAAATCCATTGTGGATATTGTGCTTATTGGGAACAGATTTCAAAACCAGAACAGCCAGAAAACCACCCCCAGAAAGAGTCAGGACAGTTGAGAGCTTTAGGTAAAAGGGAAAAATCCCCTGGGTGAAGTTGATCTTTGCCTGGGAATGGCAGCTCCCGCCACCGCCGTGTGTGGGTGACTCTGTGGGGCGCCAGGGCGAGGGCAGCAGGTGGGAGAGGATGTAACGGAAGAGCAGGGTCAGCGGTGGGCCTCAGGCGAGAGGAGCCAGCTCTGTTAACCACGGGTTGAACACACTGTAAGTTTTGATGTGACTGGAGTTTAAGATTAAAGGCGCAGCAAGTGTTTATTCTGAGGCCACGGAGTGTCCACATCCATGCTTGTGTGCTTCCCTCGCCTGGGCAGGTCTGCAAGGACCCTGGGACAAATCCTTCACTTTAACTGTGACTTCCCACCCACAACACACCTTCTATGGATGTGACGCTACCAGATCCGGCTCAGGAACATGCGGGGTGGTGTTAAGCAAGTAAGTGTTTTTCTCATGAGAATTGACAAAGGATGGACTCCCTGAGGCTCCGCAGATGGGCGGGCTTGGACTCCTTGGTCGGGGACTGCATCCCACCAACACCAGCAGCTTCAGCTTCTCCAGTGAAAAGCCAGTGAAGGAATGAACTTTTCTGTCCTCCCATGATGGATACAAAAGAAAGAACAAAAAACTAGCCCTACTGTGTTCCCTTACACCTTCCTGTGCTTTGACTCCTCTCCCTCCTGTCTGGTTCTGCCTTCAGTTTCTAACTCGTCCTCCTTACTCTCCTGGGAGGCTTTGCACTTTCTCACTAGAACTCGTTCTGCAGACACGGGATCACCTGATCACCCGCCTGGGGTGGCCTTCTTCCCTTCCAGCCCGTGCTCTGGCCTTCCCTTCCCTCCGAGCCCGAAGAGGAAAGACTCCTGTGCAAGTGCCCTGTGGCTGGTCACCGTCTGCCTGCAAGTAGCCTGGCTCCTGAATAATTCTGAGGTGTCACTAACACTTCCAGCTCAGGACAGCGATGCCTCTCTGCCCAAGCCAGTGGGAGGCTCCCCGAGGAGATCAGTCTGTGAGATCAGTCCTGCGAGGGCTGGAGTGCTTTGTGGCCATGGTCCCTGGGGATCTGGATTTTGGTCATGTTAATAGCCTCAGAGAGCCCGGGCCACACTGCCTCTGTGGCGACTGTCCCCATCTGGGGCGACGTCCATACGAGAAGCACCCTCCCCGGGACTGCACCACCTCCAATGGGCGCCAGGACCAGAGGGCTGTGTGGACAGACAAGACCCACTGGTGGCAGGATACCTTCTCTTGGGAGTGTCTTCTTCCATCCCATGTCCTTCCATCTGTCTTGCAAACCAGCCAAGGAAGCAGCCCATAGGCAAGGGGACATGGTCATTCCCAAGGTGCTGGTCCACCGGAGCTGTCGTCACCGTCACAGTGGACGTGAGCCCAGCCTTACAGACAGTGCTTCCTCCCTGCACTGACTCACACCCCACAGACCACCACGCCAGCTTCTCGCCCCCTGCTTGTGCTTTGCCCTCCGCGCCTGCTTCCCCTGACCTGTCCCACCAGACGGGGCACTTCTGTTGCATTGGCCCAGCTTGAGGCGCCTCCTGCAAGTGGCAACGCGGGTAATGGGCGCAAGGAGTGACCGCCAGCAGCAGTCTGGGAGCGGCGCTGGCTCTTCCCCTGCTGAGCAGGCTGCTCCCCAGGGTGAAGCCTCTGGAAGGGACAGGATGACACCTGACAACTGCAAAGAAGTCTACTCTTCTAATTGGCATCAAAGCTCTTATGAATTCCTGCGCCCCACGGTGGTTTTGACTTACCGTCTGTGCTCACACCAGTGGGGCTCATTGGGAAAGAGAACGTGGCTGTGCCCAGATAAATTAAGCTGCTGTTTTGGGGTGAAATCGCCTTTTGGGGATTGCAGCCAGGAATTGCAGGGGATATGCAAACAAATGTTAATTTATTAAGTTTTCATTAAGTGGGATTTTTGTAAGCTTGTAGGATAATTAGATAAAGCAGAGGAGGCAAGGCCACCCATGGGTAGATGACTGTTCCATTGGTTCGGCCAGGGTGCCTCTCCTGGGAAGTGATGGTGGGCCCGGGATGGTTCTCCCACCCACTTGCAAGGCCTGTGTGTCGAGGCTGCACGGCAGTGGCTGTTGCTTCAGGTAACTCCTGAGGCAGATGTCGGGGCTCCCCCCACGGGGCCCACTCCCCCAGCAAGACAGACACACAGCTCCGTTGGCGTGGTAGTGTAAACGGCCTCTTTCCAAGGTTAGGATTTGTTAAAAGGATTATCTTGAATCAAAAGCTTGCCACGCTTGTAGTTTAGATGCTTTACATTAAATTATTGGGTGGGGTTTATCTTTTCACAAGTAAAAAAACAAAAACAAAAACTGTAATTATAAAATCTCAGAGCATCTTTTAACTTTTTTCTAAATGACCACAGGCTCCAGCACCAAGTTGGCATCTCTCTGCCTTTTCTTGTTAGCAAGAAGTAGACACGGAGGTATTTGAAAGCAGCAACGTTACATGACTCATTCTTGAGTGTTCTGAACAAACATTACTTAGAAACAGACAAGCAACTTGGGATTCAAACTGGTTTTTGTATCATTTTTAAACAGACACTGTCCCGACTAAACCTTCGTGGCTGGACTCTTCCCTCCGGGCATGAGCCCCAGTTGGCACAGCAGTGACCCTGATAAGACGGCCGTTGCTGCGGCAGTTGGATGATGGAAACCAGACAACTCTCCAGCTCCTTGCGACTTTTGCACTACTTTCTGGCTCTTGCCATTTTACTCAGCTCAGGTTGTGAAACTTGGCAGAAAACTAGCACAGGGAAAACCTGTCTTTGACTTTCTAACACTGAAAAGTTTCAAAGTCACTTCTACGTTCAGCTACCTATTAGAAGTAACCCCTTCTTACTGACGAGCCAGAGTAAGACCCCACGTTCCCTTCAATCTGATCTCGTGGATGTTTTCCACCCAGGGAGGCCCCTGCCACCGCCTCCCGCTGGGCCCACAGTCTCCCGCAGCAGGTTCACAGGAACTGAAGTTCGAATGAAGCCTTTCGCACTATTGGCTGTTTCATATGAATTAACCTCTCAAGATTGCTTAATGTTAGAATCAATAGATGCTCATTACCACCTCTGGACACCACCTTCTTTACTAGAATGTTGTCTTTGCCCGAGTCCTTCTGATTTACAGAAAAGAGGATCTTTGCTGCTAATATGAGCACTAATTATATTACATACTTTTAAAGCACGAATAAAGCCTAAAGAAAGGAAATTGGAGAAATTTTCGTTCCAACCCCAAGTAACATTTGGGAGGGGGCAACTTCTTTGCCTCCCATCTGCCACCACCACCACGGTCGTGGTCGATTTTTAATTTTCTGGGACAACAGAATACTGGACTACCCAAAAAATTGTTCGTGGAGTCCAGATGGAACTATGCACATAAAGGAAATATAGTTTTCTCCTACCTGAAAATAAGATATGAGAGTGTATCCTGTTAACTTCTATTTTTAGTGACTAAGCTTAAAACAAAGTTTATTTTAGATAAGCCTGGAACTTTGAGCAGATTGTTCTAATAGCTGTGTTATCTGTCAGGTTATGAAAAGATTAACAGAGTCATCTGGATCAGGAGATTTGGTCCTGTGTGCAAATCATGTCATGGCTAGCCACCGTCAGAGAATGGACACCAGTCTTGACATATAATGGTTTGCTAACGTTAAGCATTAGCAGTACGGGACATTAAGACTTAATTCCATTAGTTTGGGGAACCAAGGAGTAAATAAATTGTATTTTATCATTTGCCAGAGTCAGGCGACAGCACACTGTCATACTGCTTGCACCCAGGATAGTTGGCTACCATCAGGTCAACCAGGAGGCTGGAGATGGCCCCCGGAGTGTCCCCCAGAGAGAGACCCGCAGGTCGACTCACAGTCAGTGTCTTTTGGACCGTTGAGCTCACACTCAGCCCTGCTTTCTAGGTCAGCCATCTGGACAAGAGGGGGAAAGAGAACCTTAGATGAAAACCGCCAGGGACTGCTGGCCTGAAGACCACAGTTTCTTGTTTCTCATCATGTTGGCAAGTTTTGTTGGGCTAAGACCCATCATGCTTCATGCATGGAGCCATTAGAGCCAGAGGAGTGTTCACCAAGCTTTTCCCCAGGGTTTTCCTTCTAAGGTTGCATCCAACTAAATTAAGAACAGGTTCAAGATGGGGAGGAACGAGGTACCACGGTCTCCCGTAGTAGTTGTGTTGGTTTACGAGGCATAAAGAAACCATAACAGTGGACTTAACATGCTTTTAAGCAGGTCGTTACCATGCAATATTTGTTCTTTGTCTAAGATGCAAATAAAGAATTTTTAAACTTGCTTTATTTTGTTCTGTATATAGAGAGAAGAAAAGACCCAAAATGAATCTTGAATGTTAAGAGGTTAGTAATGAGGAGGGAAACCTAAAATGGCTTGTGGCCTGTTGCTGTTTAGATGAAAACAGAACCTTCTTCCACTCTTCCCCCACCAGCCTGGTTAAGTAAAAGTTTCCTTTATTGTGTCCAAATATTTCAACTATAGTCTTACCAAGGAGAAAAATCTATCTAAGAACTCCTCCTTGGTCCTCCTGCATCAGGAAACGACGTTACTCGGTCACATCACGGGCCTCTCCCCTTCTTGGGATGGCCGGTGTCACCGCACACGCAGCATGTCCCTCTGCCCCACAGCAGAGTCCCCGCAGGACACTCACTGAGCGCCCAGTGTGTACCTCAGGCACTGCCGCAGGCTCCTGGTCCTGCCTGCTCCGGCCCTCCATGCCCACATGGCCAGGCCCAAGCGTTTGGGCCCAGGCAGTTTAGCTCCAGCACGTGGACACTTGGCCACCACACTGTCCCACCTCCGGAGACCTTGATCCCGTAGGGGCCTCGCCCTGAGACAGCTCGCAGGTGGCCTGTGGAGCCACACACCGAGACACGGTAACACCGCGGTTCTCCCCAAGGCAAAACTACATGTTCCTGGAGACTAGCAGACGTCCTCGGGAAGGGACGTCCTCTGCTGAGAAGGTGGGCGGACGCTGGAGGACGGGCTGGGCAGCAGCCGGGACAAAGTGGGATTGAGCCACGTGGCGTGGTCTCCCGGTGCCGGGGCTGTTAACGTCAATCCTCTGTATCATCCCAAACCTTCAGCACCGCCTGCTGCACGCACGGCCGTGTGTCCGTGTTGTTCGGGGAGGGAAGGCGCGAAGGATTCTGGCTGCGTGACTGCTGAGAAGGGCAGGCAGTCGGGGAAGCACGATAGTTCAAAATCAGAGAGTGTGAGGCCACAGGGAAATCTATGCTCCCCCTCGACCACCAGAGCTTTTGGGGTTGTTCCCTGGGACGTCCCTCTGGTAGGTGGGACACAATCAAGCCTCGGATCTCAGAGGAGAACCACTGTGACACGGGCTGAGCTGTACGTGGTGCCGTGAACAGAGGGCTCTTCTCACGCTCTGCCGTTTATCTGACTTGCTCTCATAGGAAAGGTAGGCCACTTCCGTGCTCTGCTGGCCCTAGAGGGAAACCCATCACACCCATTTGTGTGACATGTACGCAGATGCCAGCGGAGAATCCATCCCTCGGTTCACTGCGTAACAGCTGACATGTGTTGAAGACTTAGTGCTAAGCGTTTATGAGCATTGGCTCGTTGGGCGTCACAGCAGCCTTATGACACGTACCATTACCCACGTGTTCCGGATAAAGAAATTGGCCCCAAAGAAGAAGGAACTGGTCCAAGATCTCAAAATGAGCACACACCAGAGCTGGGATTTGAAATTAAGTCTCTCTTGATTTTTTTAAACCACATTCCTTCTACTGCGCCACGTTGCCACGCATCCTCCAAGGCCACAACGGAAGCAACAGGAGACCCAGTAGAGAGGAAGAAGCCAAGCCACGTTATCCCAGGGAGCCAGGGGGCTGAGGCACATTCAGGAAGGACAGCCAGTAGCTAGGAGGCAAGATCCAGCGGTCCCTGGGGGTTTTCTGTGACCTCCTTCACCTCTGAAGCCCCGTGCTGGTTGCGCGTCGAGCCCCCGGGGGCTGCCTCCCTGCCTCTCCTGACCTCCGTCCTTGGGCCCGCATCTTGGATGAACCACCCAGTGGGCTGAAGACAAGCTGGGTGCTCCCCTCATTGAAGGCCCCGGGCGCAGCTGACCCCCACCCTGCTCACGTCCAAGAGCCCAAGTGTGACATCCTTAAAACAGGTGCCTGTCCCCAGGGCACCTGCACCGCCTACCTGTTCAATCGCAAGTTCTATCTCTGGAGTTTCCACTGCAGAATTGACATCTAGTGTGGCTGCTGACTGCAAGATCTAGAAGCCGCTTCCGTAAGAGATCGCTGATCCAAAACGGAAATACTTTCATCCGGAAGGAAAGGATGGGGCATTCAAAGAGATGCAAGGCGCCATATAAAGGGTCGTCTTGAAAGAATAACTATTGGCAACACTGTCTCTCCTGAAAACTGTGCTTGTTTAGATGGGAGACCTTTTGGGGCTCACCCAGAAACACCTAGACCGTATCCCCCGTTGCTGACAGCAGAGCCCTACGCTGGTGAGCAAAGGGAGAACTCCCAGTCACCCCTGATTCTCATTTCTTAGGGGGCCCTGCTTGACTTCCAAAGCCTCCAGCTTATGCACACGGCCTGAGCACCCGGCGGGACTTGCACCCTTGGGCAGCGTTTCTGCACAGTGAGTGGGGCCAGGGGTCGTGGCCCCAGATTCAGAACTCTGCCACAGACTCTGAGTGTGGGACCAGGCTCAGGCCCGTACCACTGATCTGCGGGAAACCATACGGATCAACCAGACGAGATCCACGTCCTCGGAGACCTGTGGACATGGCTCTTCCCCAGGCCTGTGCGGTCACCCTTCTGTTCCCACAGAAAAACAGAGAATTTCCGGAAGAGGGTAAGACTTCTGGATAGCCTGAAAACCGAAGTTTATTTAGACACGAGCTGCTCTCAGGAGAGCTTTGGGATGCAAGATCCGTTGGCCAGCGTCTCCGTCGCGGCCGCAGAGCTCACCCACTCACTTGGCTGCTGGTCCTAGGACACAGGATAATGCATCTCCCCACACAGTCGCTGGGTTCCCGGCGGGGCTGGAATTCGCCTCTGCTGAGGGACTGGTTCACGTCAGAGCCACACGTGGCCCCTGCAGCCTGGCAGCCTCA
Source organism: Vulpes lagopus (assembly GCF_018345385.1). NCBI lineage: Eukaryota > Metazoa > Chordata > Mammalia > Carnivora > Canidae > Vulpes > Vulpes lagopus. The sequence continues at coordinate 28,537,862 of NC_054834.1, forward strand.
AGGAAGAGACTTACAGCAACCCCCGCCCCGCTAGCCTGGCCCATCCAGCCCTCAGTAGGAGAGGACCTGGAAATTCATCCTGACTCAGGATGAGCAGGATAGGTGCTGGACCATGTAACCTCTTGTCAGATGGCCCTAAGGGTCACCACTCAGGTGAGCGCTGGAAGCCCTGCCCAGCTAGCAGCACATCGGGGCTGACTTCACCTCCCCCAGATTTACCACCTGGTACACGCAGCAAAGCACCCATGCCCACGGAGGGAAACATCTGCTCTTAGGGAGATAGATGGAGGGTGGGGGGCCGGAGCAGCACCTGGTTCTTCTCCTTCCCACACTCCCCTCGCAATGGCTCGTGTCTGTCTACCTGTCACCCCTGCAGGACCGTGTGTGCTCCAGAAGGGCAGGAAGCCTGTCCACACCGAAGCCACCACTGTGTCCGCAGGGGTACTTGGAATGTGGTACTTTGGGGCATTTTTAGGATAAATCGGTATTTTTGGTTGAAGTACTGAGCATTTAGAAAGCCACAGACTTCATCTTTCCTAGAGCACACTGGACAGATGGCACTTGTCGCCTGTGCTGGCAGCACACACCAGCTGGGTCACCCGTGCAGGCACTCACAGACATGCTGCCCGGTGCCGAGACCGGCTGGTGGACACACGAGGAGGCCCTGCTAGCTTTCCTCTTCCCCTTCTGCTTCCCTCCGACTCCCACCCGTGGACGGAGACCGTGGGTCTGCGAGGATGGTGTCCCTTCTGCAGCACTTGGGAACTTGCTAGAAACGCAACCTCTGGGCCCCCACCCAGACCTACTGAGTCGGATGCTGCGGGGGGGCCGGTGGTGGGCTTTAGGGAGCCCTCGCCTGATGGAGTGTGCGAGCCAGCCACCAGCCGCCAGGGGAGGCCGGAGGGCACAGGGCCTCACCTCCTGTTGTCGCTCGCTTTTTGGAAGCCCAGGGGGGGTCACATCTTGAGTATCCCCAGCCCCCTCACCGTGGCAGCCCCTGGGCTCCTGCTACCGATGGGGGCCTCGCTGTCAGCTGGGGGGACCGGCCTGGGCCTGTCACGGGTGCCCTCAGCCCGACGACGGCAGCCCCGGGGCTTGGGGCTCGGCGGGACCAGGGAGGAGGAGCTGGCGCCTGCTTCCCTCTCCTGGGGCCCCGCCTGCGCCCCCCAGCGCCCCCCAGCACCCCCGCCCCGTCCGCGCTGCCGCGGCCCCCGAGGTCTGCTGGGGCGACCGCACTTCGCGCACTGGACTCACTGGGGGCCTTTAAGGCTGCTGCTACCGCCTCCCCGCGCCGACCTCAGGGGCACAGCGGGTCCGGGGGCGGGGGCCACCATTTCTAGGTGATTCTAGGTGCAGTGAGTGTGGGAACCCACGAACACTGTGTTTTGAGGCCGAGCCCCAGCTCGCGGGGGGCCTCCCAGCTGGTAAAGGGCGGGGGCCGGGTGGGGGGCCTGGGCCCTCGGCGAGATGAGCTCAGACCTTCCTCTGCGACGTCAGAGCCCGGGAAACGCGTGAACATCCCCGCGCTGCGAAGATGGAAGTTTGCGTGGACCTGCCTGGGGGGAGGTGCAGAGAGGCCGCGGTCCCGGGCCCACGTGCGCGCGGAGGGGGGGCCGGGGCTGGCCGCCGGGGGCGACGGGAGGGGAGGGCCGGCGGGGGACCGGACGGGGGAGGGGCTGAGCCGCCCCCACCTGCTCCGCGCCCGGGGGGGGCCGGCGGCGGCGTCTGTCCGTCTGTCCGTCTGTCCGCAGCAGGCACAGAGACGCCGTCTTCCCCTCCCCCTCCCGCCCCGCCCTGCAGCCTCCTTGCGGGGTCGGGGGGAGCGACAGCGCCCCTGGTTCTCCGAGCTCGCCAGGAGGCCAGGCGCGTGCACCGCGGCGCCTGCGGTGGGGAGTCGGCTCCCCCGGGGGCCTTCCTGGCGGCGGTGTCACGCGGAGACCTGCGGGGGCGCGAAGCGAGTCCCCGCATCCAGTGCTTCATGCCTCAGAGGGGACTCTGCAGGCCCGCGAGGAGGTCGGAGGAGCCCCCCCTGGACCCCGAGTCCCAGGACGGCGGGGAGGAGGGCCCGGGACCCCGGGGAGCCCGCCCTGCAGAGCTTGGGGCAGGACAGGCGCCCCCGCAGGAAGGCCACGCCCTGCGGTGCCCCCAAGGCCTCTGTCCTAGAAGCACCCGCGGGCGACGGCCCCTCCGTAACTGAGACCGTGAGACCGAGAAGGGGGAGAAGGGGGAGTGGGGCCGAGGTCTCCGGGGCAGGCGGCGGCCCGGGGCTCAGGGTGACCCAAGGGCGACTGCGCCCCAGGGTCCTGGAGGGTGACACATGCAGGCCTGGGGGGACTCAGCCTCTGCCCCACGAGGCGTGTGCTGGGCACAGGTGAGGAGGGAGGAGGGGATGGGCTCCCCGGTGAGCCCCGGAGGCCTTCCTGAGGGAGGCCGCTTCTGGGAACTAGGGCCCTAAGGGGGGTGACTGGGAGGGTGGCCTGTCTGGGCCCTGCTGCCCAGGAGGGAGCCGCCGAGCAGACGCAGGGAAGGGCCGCTCCGGCCAGTGTAGACTCCTGCACTGGGGCCTCTTGAGCCAGGTGGGGGGACAAACGCGGCCGGTGGGACTTTCTGCACCTCGGGCAGCACCGTGGTGCTGACGCTGGCCTGAGGAAGGCCCCCGCGCGCCCGCCTCCCGTGGGCCTCCCCCGGGCGTCCACGCAGAGGGGCGGGTGCGTGTGCAGGAGCGGGCCCTCCCCGCTGGCCCAGGGCCCAGACCTTCGGGGTCTGCGGGGACCGTGGGGACAGCGAGGACAAGGGCGATGGCAGGGACAGGGAGGGATGGTGGGGACAGCGCTCGGCCCAAGGGGACAGTCGCTTCCTGCGTCCTGAGCCACCGAGAGCCTCCTCCAACCTCCTCGCGTGCGTGTCACCTGTCGCACAGGAGCAGTGGCCCCATGGAGCCAGCCTGCGCAGGGCGCGCCCAGTGCCCAGGCCTCCCAGGGAGGCGCCCACTGGGCCCGACTCTCCCGCCCCGAGGCGAGGCTGCTCGGGGCCGGTCACCGGCTGTTGTCCGCCCCGCCCAGTGTCCAGGCTCTGCTGAGGCCCCCTGGAGAACCCCGAGCGGACTCCCCTTGCTCTCCCTCCCTCTCCCCACGCCGACGAGAGCAGCCTGCGCCCCACAGGGCACCCACACCCTGAAACCCGGGGTGCAGCCTCTGGCACCCAAGGACCCCGGCTCGGCGAGCGCTGGCTCCCGGCGGCAGGCCCTCGGGGAGGCCCAGAGACACAGTCCTCTAAGGTCACCCACCAGCTACCGGTTTCTGCTCCGCCTTATTCCAGGAAAACACAGAGCCACAGCCCCCATGGAGCCAGCCAATGAGGAGGGAGGAACTTAAAGACACACAAAAGGATGCTCAAGGTCCCTGAGCATCGGGAAAGTGCAGATCAACCCAGTGAGCTGCGGCCTCGCACCTGTCGGATCGGTGGAAACCAACAGCACAGGAGACACGTGTTGGTGAAGAGGCGAGAAAGAGGAGCCCCCTCGCCGCTGGTGGGAATGGCAGCTGGTGCGGCCCCCCGGAAACAGGGTAGATGGTTCCTCAGAAAGCTGAAAATAGAGCCTCCTGACGACCGGGCACTGGCACTACGAGGGATCGACCTGAGAATACAGAAATACCAGATCCAAGGGGCACACCCCCCCCTCATGTCTATAGCAGCACCATCTACAAGGGCCCGATTCTGGAAAGAGCCCAATGTCCACCAACTGGTAAATGGACACAGATGTGATGTAGACACAGACGGAGTATTAGCCAGCCAGCAGAAAGAACGCAATCTCGCCATTTGCGATGACGCGCATGGCACTAAAAGATAATGCGAAGTGAAATCAGTCGGAGAAAGAGAAACACCGTATGATTTCACTCGTGTGGAATTTAAGAAACAAAACAAAGGAGCAGGGGATCCCTGGGTGGCTCAACGGTTTGGCGCCTGCCTTTGGCCCAGGGCACGATCCTGGAGTCCCAGGATCGAGTCCCACGTCGGGCTCCCAGCATGGAGTCTGCTTCTCCTCCTCCTGTGTCTCTGCCTCTCTCTCTCTCTATGTCTATCATAAATAAATAAACAAATCTTAAAAAAAAAAACAAAAAAAAAACAAAGGAGCAAATGAGAAAAAAAGAAAACCAAGAAACAGACTCTCACCTGGAGCGAGAGCAAGCTGGCAGCGGAGAACCAGGTAATGTTGAATCATCATATTGCACACCTGACACCAACGTCACACTGCCTGTTACCTATACTGGCATTAAAGTCAAAACCTTAATTAAAAACATCTGTAGGGCATCCCTGGGTGGCTCAGCGGTTTAGCTGAGGGCCTTCAGCCCAGGGCCTGGTCCTGGAGACCCGGGATTGAGTCCCGCATCGGGCTCCCTGCATGGAGCCTGCTTCTCCCTCTGCCTCTGTCTCTCCCTCTCTCTCTGTGTCTCTCATAAATAAATAAAAATCTTTAAAAAAAAAAATCTATAAACTAGAACCAGGAGAGAGGCACAGCCAGCATGGACACCACAAAACGGGGACGTGCTGAAATCTGATTGGTGACCCAGAGCATCGGGGATGAACTGAGCTTTGGGGAATTGAATCACATTGGAAAGACATTAGTGGCGGTTGCTATTAAACAAAACCTTTGTAGCCGACTTCCAGAAGCTTCGCTCCTCCTGTGTGAGACCGGCAGCCGTTCATCTGGGTGAGGGGGGTGGGGGGGTGGCCCTTGCTTGCATGCTGTCCTGGGCAAGCCGTGCATCGCAGCGTCCCCGCCTTGTTGGGGAGGCGGCTCTGGGCCCAGGCTCACTCAGCGACCGTGTCCCCAACCCTTGCACCCTGAGCGGGGACCCCCAGGCTTACAGGCGCCCGGAAGACCTGTCACGATGGCCACGTGGACCCGGCCCCGGCCCCATTCCCGGCTGTCCAGGTTTCCCTGCAGTCTGTAGCTTCCTAGACTCTTTCCAATAAGATCTCTGTGGCCTAAGCTAACAAAAGTCGGCTGCTGTGGCCGACAACCCAGAACCCCTAAATATGGGGCTGCCAACAAGCTCACGCACGGGCAACAGGAGAATGCTCTCGAAAGGCAAAGCATCAGCCTGAGTCTTCTTCTCAGAAGGTCACAATCCAAGACGTTTCTTTTGCCTGCGGGGCGCTGCTGCTCTGGCTGGGGAGCCGTGGAGGCTGCCCTTGAAGACAGGGGGGGGGGGGATGCTCCAGGAGGACAGAACCACAGGGCGTGGAGGGAAGTGGGAGCGCTGCACCCGGGAGACCCCAGACCCCACATTCCCAAGGAGGGCACAGCCCGCCTGCCATGTCCCCCCGGGAGAGGCCCTGGAAGGGGGGCACTTCAACTCTTCACCACGTTAAAAGTGCAAATAAAAATTGAGCTGGATGTTTCTAAAGAGGATGTTTGACTAGGATTTCTTTGGAGGGAGCTTTCCGGAGCCCTACTCTTCCCCTGGGGAGGGGGGTGCCTGCGGTCACCTCAAGGTTAGACGGGGAGAGCTTTCGGGGGCTCTGCTGGGACGCCTGCCCCACGCTCCCCACAGCTTGGGGGTCACGGAAGGTGAGCAGCTGACTCCTACTTGGAATGCGGGGGGGGGGGGGGGGGCTCCTCCTCAGCGAAGACAGCTGGGCGGGGGCCAACGTGCTCCGCTGGGCCGGGGGACACCGCGTGGGCCTCCGCCTCGGGAGCACGTGGGCCCACGAGGGTGTGTGGGTCGGATGGGGAGGTTCCAGCAGGATGCTGCCGGGGGCACCCCAGATGCCCAGGCGCTGGGGAGGGGTGGGAGGCCAGGCAGGCTAGTCCCCGCGAAGGGCAAAAACCCCAAGAAAAGTTGCTATGGAAGCCAGCCGTGCAGGCAGCCCGCCAGGTGCAGGGGCGCCAGGTGCAGGGGTGCCAGTGCGGCCTGGGGGCACCAGCCCACGGGGCTTGCAGAGGTGCAGCCCCCGCTGGACAAAGTCGACGGCGAGCGGGCCACACGGAAAAACCGAGCTCAACCCCGCGGCGTTTTGGCCAAAACCACTGAGTCTGGATCCCATGAGACCTTTGCCTCTGACTTCAGGTTAAGGAAAAACGGGGCAGAGCGGAACAAACGAGAGGATAGTTGAAGGAAGGGATCCCTGGGGGCCCAGCGGTTGGGCACTTGCCTTCGGCCCAGGGCGTGATCCAGGGTCCCGGGTTCGAGTCCCACGTCTGGCTCCCCGCAGGGAGCCTCCTTCTCCCTCTGCCTGTGTCTCTGCCTCTCTCTGTGTCTCTCATGAATAAATAAAATCTCAAAACAAACAAACAAACAAACAAAAAAAAAAAACAAGGAGAGTTGAAGGAAGCCAGCAGCCCAGGGAGCTGCTTGCATATGATGTTCGCGAAGAGCCAGCAGCTCTTGGGCACACCCGTGACATGTGGGAAGCGGGGACGCGAGCCCGGTGTCCACTGGTTTCTTAGTTCAGACAAATACGGGGATTAAAGGAAAGCTTACTGCTTAAAGACCCAAAGGGACTAGACATCTTTGAGGGAATCGGCGGAACTTGAGGGTGGGTGTCACTGATTTGAAGGACTCGTTGTTAGTCCATTTAGGTCAAAGTTACGTAGACGTAGGTCCTTCTTTTAAGAGATGCTTCCTTCACTGGATTAAATGTCAGCATGTCTTTAATGTAAAAAAAGAAAAAAGGGGAAAAAATGCCAGCAAATTGTGTAAAACGCCGAGGAAACAAGTATAACGCAATATTAATGGTGTTTATATTTTGGCGACAGGGATTTAGTCTACGTTCTTCTGTTTTTCTTATGATCACAGGTTTGCACAATAAAAACTACTGAGTGCCTAGGATTTACCTTGGGCTTCACCCTTGTTAATTATGATTAACTTGTTAATTCACGAAGGCCCTGAACATCCGGATGAGACAGGTCCATGACTGTGCAAGATCACACAGCCAGAACAGGGCACGGCTGGGGTTTGTGCACAAGGGTAGTAGCTCAGTGGGGAGTTAGAAGGGGGTGCTCCCCCTGGCAGGCCGGGTGCTGGCCAGGGGGGCCCTGGCGGTCCAGGTGCTGGCCCGGGGACCCTAGCGGTCCGGGTGCTGGCCAGGGGGGCCTGGCTGTCCGGGTGCTGGCTAGGGGGGACCCTGGCAGGCCGGGCCTCTCAGGACTCTATCTCGCACACCAGCCAGGCCCTGGTGGAGCCTAACTACTTCCTACTGGCCCCGATTGCTTGTCCGGGGGCCTGTCCCTGAAGGCTGCCCCCTCCTGTGGATGGCAGTCTGGGGTCCCCGCGGCCACCACAAGCAGGCCAGCCTGCAGGTTCGGGGGTTCTCTAGGTTAGCATGAGGGCCAGAGAGTTCGGGAGGCCCTGGCGTCGGAAGGGCCCAGCTAAGTGCCGAAGCCTAGGGGCGGGGGGGGGGGGGGCGGGGGGGGCACAGGCGCTCCAGGGCAAACATCTGCCCCCGCCTCGGGGCCACCCAGCAGCAGGGTCCCCAGGACAGGGCGCTGGGACAGGTGCTGGTCCAGGAGCCTACGAGCCGTGAGTAGGTCACTTTACACGGAGGGAGCTACGTGAACATCTCCAGGGGACGGAAGTTCCCACCAGCGACACCCCTGGTGGCTCCCCGCCCCCCTGGAGCAGCCTGACATCGGGCCTGGGTCCCGGCTCCGGTTTCCAACCCGGGGCCTGACGAGCACCCTGTCCCTCCTCTGGTCAAGCAGGGCCTCTGCACACGGGCCTCGTCCACCCCCATCCTGAACCCGGACACCCCCTCTCTCCCCACCGCCCTCCTGCTGCCCCAAAACCTGACAGGCACTGGCTCAGGGAAGTTTGGCCCAACGCCCCAGGACAGATGGAGTCATCTGGGTATTTGCTATGTGAAACGGTGCAGGTGGAGAGGCAGAGCTGGGTGGGGGTGGAGGCCCCCCACGCAGGGAGGCTGTAAGCAGGACGCAGATGCACGCAGGAGGCAGGTGCGTGTGTACGTGTGTGCACGCCTGTGTGCGGTGAGCGTGCAGGAGGCGCCCAAGGCCTGTGCAGGTCTCCCCAGGCAGCACTGGGGGGGGGGGGGGGCGGGCAGAGGGGACAGCGTGGTGACACGATGCAGTCTTCCCACTTCGTCCTCGGGGAAGGACGGCCCTCCTCCCAGACTCAGGAGTCACCTGCTGAGGCTTTTCCCCATTTTCCGTCCCCTGCTTTGTGTCCGGGGACAGGCAGGCCTTCCCGCCCCGCACCCCTGCCCTTGGGCGCTGGTTTCAGACCAGGCCCCTCTCCTGGACGGGACAGTGGGCGGGGAGGCCTGGCCAATGTTCACGACCAGGATGGGGACGGAGGGACGCTGGAGAGCTTCTGCAGCAGGGCAGGGACAGGGTCGCCCGCGGCCTCCTGTTTTGTTTCTTGAAGATTGTTTGAGGAGAGAGCGCGCCTGTGCGGAGGGAGAGCAGCAGCACGGGGAGAAGAGGGGGAAGCAGGCTCCCCGCTGAGCGGGGGCCCAACGGGGGCTCCGAGCCTGGGATCCCGGCCTGAGCCCAAGGCAGACCCTCCCTCGACTGCGCCCCCTGCGCCCCCAGCCTCCCGGCCCCACACCGGCCTGGCAGGGACTCAGAGATGAACCGTCTCCCACCTCGTGGGCAAAAGGAGTGGGACCAAGCAGCCGGGCTTGGTTGCTGGCAGCAGGCGCAGGTGCTCAGGTGCTCGGGCCTGGGGATGCCGGCGCCCGGGGCACCCCCTCCCCAGGTGACCCGGCCCAGCCTGGAAATGGCTCTGTGGGCACAGACCTGGGGCCCCGGGCGCGATACAGCGGCGCTGACACAGCCGGGGATGGTTTTACATTTCTTCTTTATTAAAAACAAAAAAACAAAAAAACAGAAAGCATTTTTCTGGGTTTTTAAAACTTCTCCAATACATAAAAATGTTCCCGCCCCTGACACTTCTTTCTCGCCTCCTCTGCTCCCGGTTGCCTGCGAGACCCTGATGGATGAACCCCTCGAGCAGAGCGGCTAGGACCTGGGAGCGGAGGGGTCGAAGGAAGGTGGCTCCTGGTCAAAAGAAGTTCATTTGCACAAAAATATAAACCGTGGAGGATGAGACCAGCACATACGCGTATGGATCGATCTACAATCCACTTTAAAAAAAAATAGACCCAAACTGTCATTTTACAACTGCAATATCATACAAAATAATATATATCTATATTTCCCCCTCGCACCCGTCCTCACGCTCGCACGCACGCACACACGGCGCCTCCGCCCGCAGGGCCGGGGTGTCAGTAGGCGAAGATGACGTGGTAGGTGACCTGGTGGCCGTTGTCCCAGGCGTAGAGCAGGCGGTCCTTGGGGTTGTAGTCTATCTGCGTGGTGTAGGAATACTCGTTCTCGAACAGCAGGCGCGGCACGATCTGCGTGTTGGTGTGCGTGTCGAAGGCGTACGAGATGTTGGCGTTGCGCTGGTTGTGGCTGTCCACGGCGTACAGCACCCCGCAGATGACGAAGCAGTTGCCGTACAGGTGCCGCCGCAGCCCCGTGCGCCACGTGGTCTCCTTCTGCGTGCTCAGGTCGGCCGCGTTGAGCTTGCTCAGCACGATGACCTCCTGGCTGAAGCCCTCGTCGTCCAGGGCCGGGTAGATGAGCCACAGCCCGTTCTCGTCCACGGCGAAGTCCACGTCCGAGTGGCCCTGCCAGCGCCAGGGGGTGGCCTCCTCGTAGGCCACGTCGTGCAGCATGGCCCAGGCGGCCACGAAGCGCTGCTTCAGGTCGTACTTGATGATGTTGCGGGTGAAGGCGCGGTTGTAGTAGAAGGCGCCCGCGTACACCACGTGGCCCGTGCCGATCCAGCTGTACGGCAGCTTGTACGAGTTGCTCCAGCGGCCTGGGGGGCACGGGTCGGGGTCGGGGTCGGGGTCACGGGGGTGACCACGGGGGTGGGGGGGGGTGGGGGTGGGGCGGGCCCTGTGGATGCGACGGCAGGGGGTCCGCAGCCCCGCCCCCTCTCGGCTCGCTGGTGCCTCGAACCGCTTCAGCCGGTCCTCCTCCCCCCAGACCCAGGCCCCTGCCCTCCTCTCCCCTTCCCTCCTCTCCTCATCTCTTCCTCTCTTCCTCCCCTCCCCCTCCCCCGACCCAGGCCCCTCTCCTCCTCCCTTCCTCTCCCTCCTGCCCCCCTCTCTCCTCTCCTCCTGCCCCTCTCCCCACTCAGGCCCCGCCCCTCCCCTCCTCTCCCCCTCCCCTCCTCTCCTCCTCCCCCTCCCCCGGGACCCAGGCCCCTCCCCTCCTCTCCCCCTCCCACGGGACCCAGGCCCCTCCCCTCCTCTCCCCCTCCCCTCCCCCTACCCCCGGGGCCCAGGCCCCTCCTCTCCCCACCCTGCAGGGAGCCAGAGGCCAGGAGCCCAGCGCAGAGAGGGCAGGGCAGGTGCACGGTCCTTTCACCACCAGGGACGCTGTCACCTCCCAAAGAGCAGGTGGAGGCCCGGGAGTGGGGGGGTGGGGGGCGCCTACCCTGTTTGAAGTTCTCCAGGTTGCGGAACTCCACCAGGGTGTTGCCGTAGTAATAGTTGGTGACGTAGATCCGCTCGTCCTTGGCCAGGGGGTCCTTCATCCAGGCGCCCTCGTTCCGCCCGTACGTGTTCTGGGTGGTCGGCCCCGTGATCGTGGACAGCGTGTCCTTGCACCTTCCTGACCGGGACGGGGAGGCGGGGGCGGGATGAGGAACACCCGAAGCCCCTGAAACCCGAGACCCCCGTCCTGGACGTCCATCCTGGGGGCGTCTGACCGGGGCCTGGACACCTCAGCACCGTCTCGTTGGCCCCCCCAGTCCTCCAGGCCGCCCCCCAGCCACCTGCCGCCCTCGGCCTCCTAGTCCTGCAGGCGCCCCTCAAGGGTCCAAGCTCCAGCCTCTGCGAAACCATCCTTCCCGGGCTCCACCTGTGCCCCCAGGGCTCCCGCGAGGTCCTCCCCCAGGGCCCTCGGGCCGCCCCCTCCTCTTGGCCACGCCCCACGACGGCCCCTCCCGCGGCCACGCCCCCTCCGCGGAAGCCAGGCCTGGAGGCAGCAGGCGGGCGTCTGGGGGCCTGGGCCCCGAGGCTGAACACGCGGCAGCGGGGGAAGCGGGCGCGAGGCCTCGGCCCTGCGACCCAGGGCACGGAGCTCCGCCCGCTGCAGGCGTCCGGCCCAGCGTATTCGGGCGCCAGTCGTGGCTGCGCAGCGGAGGTTGGTGCCCCTGGGGCCCACCTGCTCAACCCAAGGCCCCCGTCGCACTGTGGGCGAGACGCCAGGGTCTCCTTCGGGGGCCCTTCCTCCAGGTAGGCAGCTTGCTCCGGCTGGAGCCCCTCCCAGCCGCGTCTGCCTTCCTGGGACAGGAGCTCCGTGAGTTAGTCCTGAGGGGCTCTCTGGGGCGACCCAGGGCCCAGGAGGCGCCCTACACGGCCACCAGAGCCCTGCCGAGCTCCGGGCCGCCTGCAAGGCCTATCAGGCTTCCTATGCGGTGTCCCTGTCGAGCACGGTCCTCAGACAACGAGGCCGCGGACCACCGAGGCCCCGGGCCTTCTGTCCCTGCGCGGGCGGGTTACAGAGGCGGGAAGGTGCATCCCGCCCTCCCACTGCCCCAGCGGCCTGTCCGGACCAGCAGAACCTCAACACTGGCACCCAGACGTCCGGACCAGCAGAACCTCAACACTGGCACCCAGATGGGTGACAGTGATAAGAACACTGGTCCCTGACATTCACCTGGGACAAAACACAAAGGCCTACAGTTCAGATTCGGGGTTCTCTCAACTTCCCAACTGTCCCAGCAGCTGCCGTCCAGCCTGCCCCCCCCCCCCCCCGCCACGGTCTGGTGGTCCCGTCCAGCTGGCAGGACTGGGCAGGCCGGGCCTAGGCCACGGGGCACACGGCTGGCCACGCAGGCCCGCACAGAGTGGGGAGGGGTCAGGCTCCGCAGTACAAACAAGCCACCAGCCAACGCCTCGTTCCCCCACCCGGAGGTCAGCTCGTCAAGACGACAGAAGCCAAGGCTCCAGTGGGGCCTGGGCCGCAGGCTCTGAAGATCTCATTCCCGGGCACAGAGGGGCAGAGAGGCCGTGCTGCCTCTGCACCTCTGCACTGACGTCACCCCGGGGTGCCATCCCCGGGGACGAGCATTTGATGCACCCCCGTCCCCTGGCAAAGCGCAGCGAGGCCCCTTGCCCAGGCCCCGGAGCCCCACAGATGGGAGGCGAGGACTTTCTGTCGAAGGGCTGATGTGGCTCCGCAGACCACACGGTGCAGCTGAGCCCCCGGAAGCCAGGACTCATCCAAGTGTGGAAGTACTGGGGTGCCCTGGGCAGCCCCCGAATTCCCTACGGGAATCCCCTACAGGGTGCCATCTCAGCTCTGAGGCTCCTGGCAGTGGGGTCCTGGCGGGGGGGCCACAGAGCCTATCCAGGTTTGGAACCAGTGGCCTGGCCTTGGTCGTGACCCCGCTACCAGCTCCAGAGTCCATGTGGCCTCAGAAATGTCAGAGCTTTAGCTTCTGCAGGAAAAGTGTCCTAAGGGAGGCAGAGGCAGGTGTAACTGGGGGGGGGGGGGGGGAGGGCAGCCAAGGAGCAGTGCCCACAGCCAGGAAAGGCAAGACGACATCTGTCCCTGGGCCCTCGGGGAAGAACCCACCCTCTGACGCCTCGATTTTAGCCCTTTTGAGACTCGTTCCCAACTTCCGCCTTTGGGCCCAGGGAACCCGCGTGCTGTTTGAGCCTCTCGGTTTGTGGTCATTTGGTACCGGAGACGTGGGACACGGGGACGGCTGAGTCTGCTCGCAGCACAGTGTCCTGGGGTCTCCAGCTGGAGGGGAGGCCCAGCGGCCAGCCCGGACCTCGGGGTACCCCTGTGGGAGCCTGGCCACCTGTAGCAGGGGGTGGGGGGCAGCCCGGGAGCTTGCGGAGCCTGGAACCTGACCCGCGTGGGTAAAGCGTGAGGCCCGAGCCGCCGCCAGAGGCACCTGCCCGGCACAGCGCCTGTCAGCGTGGAGAGAGGACAGGGCGGGGGGGGGGACTGTCTGTGGGGAGAGAGAAGGGGGGCTCACAGGGGCCACAGGGAGGATGTGCAGGGATGCGGCCCCCACACTCCGTGCCCAGGACTGTGCGCTGCGCCCTGGGCATCGGCGCCTTTCATCACCGGGGTCCCGGAGGAAGGGGCTCCTCCCCTCGGCACGTGAGCCCGAGCCCGCCTGCGCTCTGCCACCTTGCAAAGCAAACCTGCTCCCCAGGCTCCCCCGCTGTCCTGGCCCAGGCCAGCACAGGCCTCGCCGCGGGGGCCCCGGGGGCCCATCACGCTGCCCCCCCATCCCGTCACCCCCCACACCCCGTCACTCCCCTGCACCCCATCACTCCCACCTTGGCCGCCCCATCATCATACCCATGCCCGCCCCGTTTCCCCTCCACCCCGTCATGCCCCCACGGCCGCCCCGTCCCCCCCCATCACCCCCCCATCATACCCCCCATGCTTGCCCCATCCCATGCCCGCCGCAGGACCAGCTCCCCTCCCTCCTGCTTTCACTTGCTGTCTCCTGCCCCGGCAGCTCCCTCTGCCCGCCTTCCTTCCGTCTCGGGGCTCCTGCACCCCCGCCCTAGGAGACCCCGCGGCCTGGGCCCACCCAGCTGCCCACTGGCCGTCTTTCCTGTGCGCCTCCTGGTTCCTGAGGCTTCACGGGACTAAACTGGAACCTCTCTGCTTCCGCCGATGGCCTGCTGCACTTGAGCCCCCCCCCCCCCAGCCTCCCAGAGACGGCGCCACACGCAGCCAGAAGCCACCCTGGGGCGCCTCTGGCAGGTCGTGTCTCCCGCCTCCCCCTGCCCTTCCTGGCCTCTGTGGCCGGGTTCTAGCCTCACTGCGTGCGTCTGCCCGGCTGCTGCTCCTCCTCCTGCCACCCCGCATTCAGAGTCCCCAAACTCAGATGGCCCCAGGGCAAGGGTGGGGACTCAGTGGGTGGGGCAGGAGCCCTGGGCATCGTCCACGCAACAACAGAGGCCGCAGCGGTGGGGGAACAGCGGACCCGAAGGCACCCAAACTCAGGCTGTAAGGCCAGCCTGGGACGAACTCAACCCTCGGGGTGCCAGCCTGACAGCCCTCGCCCCTGCCTGCGTGTCTCCCCAGGGTGTCCTCGGGCTACCTCACAGGGCCCTCGCTCAGAAGGGGGCCCTGGATGCAACACCCTGCTGTCACCATCCTGACCTTCTCCGTCACCTTACCTGCTCCCTTGTGTTCTAGGAGCCAAGTCCAGGAGGATGGCGAAGTGTGTGCGTGTGCACAGGGGCACGCCCCGTAGGTGTGTCTGCCGTGCTTGCTCACAGGTTTGCAAGGCCTGCTGAACACGGAATTCCAGGCGGACCCACGGGGAGGGGGAGGAGCGGGGGCGGGGGTCCAGCCAGACTCAGGCGGGCCACCTCTGCAGCTGAGTGAGGCCCACAGCCCCGGAGGCCTCACGACCCCCGAGCCAGAGCTTGCCTTGAACGCAGACCACAGTGGAGCCTCAAGAAACGCAAAAATCCGGGTACGCAGCCCTCTACTACCTCCTCCTTGGGTCGCTTCCCTGTTTGGCCAACAACCTGGGCCACGCAGGACGCAGAGGAAGGGAGAGGGGGTCACGCACTGCCTTCCGTCCTGGCAGGGGGGTGCGGGCGCTGCTGAGGCAGCACAGGTCAGGAGGGAAGCAACAGCTGGCTTTCTGCAGCACTCTGCTGTGGCCGTCGAAGGAGCCGGGACGTGGGCCCGGGGGCTGTCACTCTGGTGACTGCCACCCTGGACTCAACTGACCTTATGTTTGCATTTACAACAGACGTTCTCGGTATAAAGATGAGCGGGAAACCTCATGCTAATAACGTAAATGCTTGATATTCCTGCAGTTAGAATGGCATGAAAGAGCAGAGAAAAAACGGCCTGAGCAGACGCACAGAGAGAGGGGGCGCCTAGAAGAAAGGGAGGGAAAAGCCTTCCATTCGCCACCTTGAGGGCGGTGCCCCCGCGCTCCCGGGGCTCCAGGGCCCGGCTGCTCCTTCTCACTGTGGCATGGCCTCCCTCTGTGGCCTGGCCAGCTGTGCCTCATCCCTCAAGACAGCCGGGCCAGCATGTCTTTCCAGAAGAGTCCCTGGGACCCAGAGCGCCCAGGCAGCCCTTCCAGAAGAGTCCCTGGGACCCAGAGCGCCTGGGCAGGCCTTCACCGCAGTGGGAATGACATCCGAGCAGGCTCGCGGCCCCCCCCCCCCCCCCCCCCCCCCCCCCCGCCTCCGAGGTGCCAACACCTCCGCCTGACGCCGTCCTACCCGGCACCGGCCTTTCACTCTGACTCTGAGGGTCTTCGCTGCTCCAAAGCGTCGGAGCCGCGTTCAGAGTTGAGGCTGCGCTTCGGGCACCAGCAGGCCCGTGGCTCCCCATCCCAGGGCCCTGGCCTGTGGCCTAGTCGGGCCTGCACAGGCCTCCCCCCCCACCCTGTGGCGCCCTGCGGGCGGGGGTGCCCTCTCCCTGGGGCACCCCACGCGTGGAGACGGGGGTCCACCGCCAGAACCCGATGCTGGCCAGGGTCCCCCCAGCCTCAGTGGTCAGCTCGTGGGGAGCGAGCGCATCTCATGTTCACGGCGCAGAGACAGATGCGGGTGACACTTGGCCTGGCGCAGGGAGACCTTCCTCCCTCCTTGTCCATCTACGAAGCGTCCCCCCTTCACATTGTTTCCAGGGCCAGAGGCCCTGCTTCTGACCCAAGTTCCCTGTGGCCTCGAGGGGCTGGTTAGTGATGGGAGACAAAGCAAGTGGAGCAGGGTGCCCTGGGAGGGGGGGGTGACCCGTCTCATCCGTGTCTGGGCAGACGCTGCGAGGCTCTGGCCACCCCTGCACCACCTCTCCGGGGCAGCCCAGGCCAGCACCCCTGATGCATGGCAGGCTGCCCCCCAGCTGGAGGCAAACCTCAGGGACTGCTAGGGCCTCAGGCTTGTGGGGGAGACCCGTCTTCACAGATGAGGTTTCCCGGATTCAACAGGAGACAGGCTCTCACTGCCACTGTGTCACCCTGACAGTTCCCCCTCTGCTCCTCTCCCTCCTGCCCAGCCCCAAACCAGCCCCGTGTCCGAGCCGCAGCTGCTAAAGTCTGGGTGAGCTGGCCCATGTGGCACAGCCTTCCTTCCCCTGCAGGAGCCTGAGCAGCCCCCCCAGGCCCCGGGATGGCAGCTGACTCCCCCCAGGCCCCGGGATGGTGGCTGACCCCCCCAGGCCCCGGGATGGCGGCCGACCCCTCAGTTGCAGAGCCGGCTGCCATCACTGACAGCATTTTTCCTTTCCTGGTCCTACACTGACTACACTTCAGCCAATTGCCTGTTTTCATAACTAAAAGTTCATTCTAATTTACTTGTTTTTGGAGTTTTTCTGAAGGGTTTACAATTCCCCTGAGGATCATGGTCAGGCATTTTAGGACATCACAAAATCAGATTTGGAAAGCACAGGATAGATGTCCCTCTTAAAAGCAGCCTGATTTAAAACCACATCTCAAATAGCTCAAAATCAAAACTGCCAGGACTCCTTAAACAGCAAACGAACCCCACGGGCAGCAAACCATGGCCTGTGTTGGTTTCAGCCAAATGGTTTTCATTTACCTGCAACCAGGACACACAACACAACCTGGTAGTACTCTCCAAGCACAGATAATCAGGGGTCTGCAGAGAAGGTTCTGGAAAGGAAATCCCAGGGACGCACTGGATAGTTATAAGCAATTTTTTTTTAAGATTTTATTCACTTATTCATGAGAGACACAGAGAGGCAGAGACACAGGCAGAGGGAGAAGCAGGCTCCCTGCAGGGAGCCTGAGGCGGGACTTGATCCCGGGACCCCAGGATCACCCCCTGAGCCAAAGGCAGGTGCTCAACCACGGAGCCACCCAGGCGTCCCGACAGCGATAAGCAATGTAAAATCATTCCCCGAAGGGCGCTGGGGCGGCAGTCAGTTGAGCATCCGACTGTGGTTTCAGCTCAGGTTGTGACCTCAGGGTTGTGAGATCGAGGCCTGTGCGGGGCTCTGTGCTTGGCTCAGAGTCTGCTTGAGGTTCTCTCTCCCTGTCCCTCTGCCCCTCCTGCTCCTGTGCTTTTTCTCTTTGTCTCTCCAAAATAAATAAATCTTAAAAGAAAAAAAATGATTCCCCAAAACAAGCCAGCCCAGAATCCACATTGCCGGGTCCCCCTCTCTGAGCCACCCTGTCTTTTCGCCCCTGGGTGTTTGAGGAAAACCCCGCATCCACACTCGCATGCCCGTGTTTTCACCTTTGGGGACTTCAGAGGCAAGACTTTCATCTGAACAACCCTACAGGCCCATCCCGAAGCAGAACCTCACACCCTCTACGTGCCGAGAGGGAAGGTGTTCCCGCCTCCAGCCCCGCCACGTAAGCGGCTGCAGGGTGTGGGGTCTCTGTACCGGGGCCCAGCAACCCGGGCGGGCTCCGGGGGGAGGCGGCAGGCGCAGCCGAGACCCCCAGGCCTGGCTGGGAAGCCACCGGGGAGGAGGCTCCCAGGCTGATAAACGGCTGCGTGCCCACCTGCACGCCCACCCGCAGCCTGCCTTCGCCTCAGTACCCGGACCACCCGGGGGGCACGTCTACGTGTGTGGAGGACCGTCCCTCCCACTCAGGGAGAAGTGGCGGGGCGCGGGGCACTGGGGTCACGCCCCTGGAGGAGGGGAGGTACGGGGGCGCTCAGGGCCTGGGGCCCCATGTGCCAGTGTGGACGTGGGAAGCCCGGGCCCGGGGCATTCTGCAGAAATCGAGCAGGACCGACAGCTTCAGAGCTGACGCGGGGGAGCTGCCTCCCAGGCCGGGGTCGGCTCTGCCCCACCGTGGAAGGGAAAGAAATCGAAAACCACACTGTGTCCTGCTCGCACCCCGACGTCTGTGGCCCAAGCACGGCCCGCTTCTCGAGGGCCAGCAGGTTCTGCCCTGGGCTCTGTCTACACTGACACCTGCCTGCTTCCCCTCAGCCATGACTCCGGGATTTCGGCCCGTGAAGGCTCCCCGGCTGCGTCACGGCCTCATACACCTACCGCAAGAAGCCACAGGGCTTCACGGAGGAAACCGCCCCTGGCAAAGTTCTGATTTCACTGGAGACCCGTCGAAGGGCCGGGGCTGGGCCGAGAGCAGCCTGTCACCCAGGTGCTCGCTCCCGGCAGGTGCCCCTATGGCACCCACGCTGGCAGCGGATACCGCCTTGTTCTGAGGGGACACGGCCGCCGAGGGAGCGGGAAATGGGAAGAAGGAAGAGCTGGTCCCGCGGCAAACCTTGTCTTCTATCAAAGTGCCGACAGTTTTCGACAAGCATCTTGACTGTTACTCGACAGCGTCATTACTGTTCGGTCGCTCTGGGTGGTGACTACACGAATGTCTGCTTTAGTTCCCCCTGGGACAGGCGCCTGCAGCCAGCTCCCCTTTCCTTCTCCAGTTGTCCTTCCCCAATGCATGTCCCACTGTTTTCAGAGCCGTTGTGTGGCTCTGGAGCTCCCAGCACAGGGCACAGAACGGGGCTGCACTCCCCGTGCTTCTGGAACACGCGTTGCTCCTTTAGACCTAAGAGAAGACCGCCCTTCTCTGTTTAGAAAATTCCTGTTCGTCCTTCAAAACCGAGCTCACATGACACCTCCTTAGAAAAGCCGCTCTGGCCCTCTTGGCATCCAGGCCCCGCTGGTGCTCCGTCTTCCACCCCCCTGCCTCTCCGCGCGTCCTCTGCTACAGCACGGATCACACGACGCCTCGGCGTTCCCGTGCTCTGCGGGGCGGCCGCTCATGAGGTTTGGGCCTGGGGCCCAGGAACGCCCCCACTCCCTCTTCTCTGTTATCCTGGGATTTCAGCGCCCCTGCCCCAACCCCACGAATAAGAATCCTTGGTTATTCCATGGCCTGGTAAACCCACTGCAGGAAACCTCAGGTCATGAGGTCGAGCCCCACGTCGGGCTCCGTGCTCAGCGGGGAGTCTGCTGGAGACTCTCTCCCTCTGCCCTTCCTCCCCACTCATACGTGTATGCACGGGCTCTCTCTCCCTCCCTCTGTCTCTCTACCACCCACCACCGCCCTAGATGTTGTCAACACCCATTACTGGCCGAAGGCCGAACTCCACTTGCTTTTCCTTCTGGACAAGTCCGACCACCTGGCTCCTCTGTCCTGTTCCCTGAGCTGGGCAGGGCACGGGGGCCAGGCCAGAGGAACTCACCTATGACATTTCGGATGTCATCCTCCTCTTCGGGGCTCAGGGTGGGGCTGGCAGGGGCCGTGCCTTGCCCCGTGGCCACGTCTCTCTCCGGTGAGTCTGTTCGGACTGTGGTGGGAGGCACCAGGGCCGTGGGTGGAGCCTCGGTAAAGGCGCCCCCAGAGGCCCCAAGCAGGGAAGCCGAGGCCGAAGGCTGCTGGGTGGCCGAGCGGGCCACAGTGGTGGCTGGTACCTGAGTGGAAGGTTCCGGGCCTGCCTCTGTCACGGGACCCGGTACCACTGAGGAGGTATGGGGTGGTGCTGAGACCTGTTCCACTGAGGCAGACACGGTGGGGCCGGGGGTGCTGGGATCGGAAGGTGTGGCCAGGGCCGAGGTCTGCGTGGCACTCATCCCGGGGGTGCCCTGGTGGGTGGCCGCCGGCCTCTGCGTGGCTGTGGTCAGCAGGTCGTTGTGCCTCAGAAGCTGATCTTCAATCAGCAAATCCACTCCATTGTCACCACTGAAAAACTCGTCTTCTGGAAACAAACACAAGGTCACCAGTGATTCGGGGAAAGGAGCACAGTTGGATGAGCGAGAGCCGGCGGCGTCCTGGCAGGTTAACGACAGGGCTCCTCGCCTCAACGCGACACCCTGGTTCGGAGTTGGAGCAGCTGGGATTTCCAAAGAGGAGGGGGCGGGTGGCAGCGATGGGAGGGCACTGCGTCTCCTGGAGGGTCTCGGAATAGACTGCCTCCGAGGGGCGCCCGGGGGGCTCAGCGGTGGAGCGTCTGCCTTCGGCTCAGGGCGTGACCCCGGGGTCCCAGGATCGAGTCCTGCACGGGCTCCCCCCAGGGAGCCTGCTTCTCCTTCTGCCTGTGTCTCTGCCTCTCTCTCTGTGTCTCTCATGAATGAATGAATGAATGAATGAATGAATAAGGAGCTGCATCCGAGCCCCACCCAGGCTCAGGGGCACCCAGAGATCGGCCCCACCCATTCATCCAGCACGTACTATGGAGCATGCGGGACAACAGCGAACACAACATCCTCGCCCTCGTGTGGCACCGACACTAACGTCAGGGAGAGGGCGCCTGATGGGTCTGGGGGACCGCGGGGCAGGGTGTGGGGTGTCCAGGGTGGGGGGCTGCAGTCAGGGATAAAGTGGTCATGAGCCGGATGAGGAGCTGGCCAAGCAGCATTCCGGGCCGACGAGCAGCAGGGCCAAGGCCCCGAGGCCAGATCGTGCCTGTGGAGGCCGGGGAGCAGCAAGGCCCGCGGGAGAGCAACAGGCGATGTGGGGGGACACGGGAGCCGGGACACATGGGGCTCGGGGGCCCTGTGAGGACTTCAGTTCTCATTGTGAGTGAAATGGGGGCTGAGCTGGGTGCTGAATAGAGAAGGAATGTGAGGAAGCCAGGCTCTCCGAGGACACACAGAGGGGTCACCACAAATGACACGGAGTCAATGGCGTTCCATCTGGGAAAACGACCATAAGGAACTGGGCCCACAGCCCCTCGTGGGGCAGGCACGTTGGCCGTGAGGCCGCAGGAGGGGTGCGGCTCGGAGAAGGCGCATCTCCACAGGGCCCAAACCGCCCTGGGGGCCGCCCCGCCGACCCCAACTCACGCTGCTCTTCGATGTCATTCTCCTCCTCGGGGTCCTTGGCCTTGTAGTAGGTGACACCCCGGATGACGGTGGGCCTGGAGGCCGGCCGGCCCCGCAGATGCACCTGCCTCTGCAGGGGCCGCTGTGGCCTTACCACCTCGGGCGGAGCCAGGGGCCGCGTCTGCACCAGCTCGATGGAGTTGATCTGCTGGGACACGGTTTCTTCCTGCAGGAACCGCTCCTCATACTGCTCCTCAGAGGGGACACAGGGAAGGTCAGGTCACTGGTCGGCAGGTCACTGGTCGGCAGGCAGGTGGAGGCCATGCTGCAGCCAACACACTGCTGTGCCCGCGGCACATTCGCCAACGGGCCCGCTCTCCCCCGAGCCCTCCGGGGTAGGAAGGCTTTACCACTCCCCTGAACAGGTTAGGAATCGGAGGCGTGGAGGGGTTACGTAAGTGGCCCAAGGCCCCACAGCAGGTCAGGGGGCAGGCAGGATTTGAACCCAGGTGGTCTGGCTCCGGCAGGTGTCTCTAGTGTCCACGCTGGACTGCCTGGAGAGCGCGGTTCTCCTCTGAGCCCCGGCCTAGCGCCCAGGGGTTTCCAAGGAGGCCCCCATGTGGACAACGGTGCCGGGCTGGGACGTAAGGCCCGAGATGCGCACCTCAGGGTGAAGCCGTCACCTCCACTGTCAGAAGGAACGGACCCAACCCTCCCCCCCGCCCCCTGGTGCATCCGGAACAAAGTCCGAGGTCCGGCCTGGCGCTTACACCCCTCGTTGGCGCTGGCCTCGGCCCAGCCCAGCAGCCCGCTCTCCAGCTCCGCCCTCAGCCCCAATCCCCGTCCTCCAGCCCCCGGCCGACTCCTCCACCTCTTGGCTCCTTGAGCTGCGGGGCCTTTGCTTGGACTGCCTTCTCCGTCTGCAAGGCTGGCCCTTCTCCCCCCACCCCAGAGCTACTTACCCTAATCTACCCATTCCTCAAGGCCTGGCTAACATCTCGGGCGAGAAAATACTCCCTGAGCTTCTCACCCATAATTAGCCTGCCTCTCTTTCCCAAGCCCCACTTTTGCACGTTGTGGCAGAGACGTCTGACTGACTACGCAAATCCCATCTCCTGTTCCTTTCTGATGGGAAATGGGTTTTGTGGGCGTAGCCACGGGACAGCGTTCCGGCCAGTGGGGTATAAGTAGAAGTTGGCGGAAAGAGCTTTTTGGAAAAATTCCTTAAAAGGGAGGCTGAGTCAGCTGGAAGGCATCTACCGTGCTCTTCCCAATTTGTGTGGCCTGAGATGTGGACAGGGTGGCTGGCGCTGAGCAGCCACCTTGTGACCACGAGGGGATTCTGGGGATGGGCATCCCTGACGGCGTCGTGCAGCTGAGCGCACCAGCCGAGGTCGGCCTGCCCCCCGAGCCCTTCTCCGTGAGACAGCAGCAGCCCCTCTATGTGAAGCACTGCATGTGCAGCTTCTCCTCAGGACTGAACACAGCCTTCAACGGACGCCAGTCCACAGCCCCATTATGGCGCCTTCCTGCCGGCCTGCTGTGGGCATTATTTAAGGATGCTGTCTCTGTAGACTCTAAGGAACAGAAAGAACAGCAACCACTGCTTGCTCATCTGTGACTCCTCTGAGTGGGCGCTCCTCAATATTCCTTACGTTGGATTGGATTTTTTTTTTTTATTTTTAGGCGATCTCCACTCCAACATGGGGCTGGAACTCACGGAATCAAGAGCCGCATGTTCTACTGACTGAGGCGGCCAGGCGCCCCTGGTACAGTGAACTTTCAATCAGGACAGGCCCCAAGGAAGGGGCTACATTTATGACTGGCACTGGGATCCTGTCAAACGAGGCTCTGCAGTAGGTGCCTGTGACCCGAGCACCTTGACGGCACTATGGCACCACCGCCAGAGTGTTCTGGTCAAGCAGAAGGGCCAGCCTGTGCTCCGTGGAGCTCTGCCCAGGGTCTGCCCTCTGTGTCCACGGTGTGGCGGGGTCTCTGAGTCCTGCCTGGGTCCATCAGGTCATGTACCCGCCCCCCACCCCAATCCAAATTCACAATCACCCACCCCTGAAAATAACGAACTTTGGGCACAGGCCCTGTGTTCAGAGGCCACAGATAGGTCCAGCTCCTGGGGTGGTGGCTCCGCCAGGGACGTGCAAAGGGACCGAAGGGCAGGCTCAGCCCCGCTCTCAGGAAGACTCTAGATGCCGAGTGATGAAGGGGCAGCTTCCTATCGCTGCCTGAGCCATGGAAGCCCCCTTCTCACCACGAGGAGGTGGGTAAGCGCCCCTCAATCCCATTACTCCAGACCCCGCTGAAATGCACCCAGAGAGCAGAGCCTGTTGGAAACCAAACTTCTGTCCCCAGATGCCCAGTGTCCTGAGAGTCGGACCTTCAGGGTCACAGAACATTCGCTGGCAGAAACGCAGCCATCTGGCCAACTTTCTCGCTGTGCACAGGAATGAGCCAATCAGGCTCAAGTTTTGACCTTAAAGATTTGGCCTGGAGAAAGCCCAGCATCACTTCCGGCCATGCCCCCCAGCCTGGGCCGGTTTCCCTGCGACAAACGAGCCAAGCCAGGTGACAGAGCAGACATAGCAGCTCCTTGCTCCCGACACCCACTCCTGCAAGGCCGGAGCCCGTTTCCGCCTGCCTCCCACGGCCGGGGCCAGAGCGCTGCCCAGAGAGGCCCGGTCCGTGCCGGGGGAGCCCCCCACACCCGCTGCCTGTCCCTCCCCAATTCCCATTTCTTGCTGGGGAGGTGACCTCGGCCAGAGACGCAGGGATGCGTGGCCGCGGTGATGAGTCTGGTGAGCACGCATGACGCCCAGACGCGTCCCTTCGTACCCCAACAATGGGGCACGGCAGACGGCACCACCCGGACCTTACGGATAAGAGGAAAGGGGCTCAGGGTCACTTGGCACATCGGCTGAAGGTCAATCAGTGAAGGGGCGGGTTCGGGGCCACTGTCTCCGGAGCCTACCCGCCGCCTTACACGAAGCCCCGCTGCCCTAACCCTCCTGCCACCTGAAAACCCGTTGACATCCTCAAGTCCACAGGGCCCCGGTCTGGCGGGTGCCTAGCAGACTTGGGGATCCTCATTTCCCGCCGGGGAAGGAGGCTGGGTGGCTGACTCGAGGCCCCGGGGCGTGCCTCAGACGCCTTGGGCTCGCTAATTGCCCGACCCCGGCCTCCCCCTGCATTGCAGAAGCCGCCGTCATTTCTCCATGGTCAACCCCAGGAGCTGTCTTTAATTCCCGGCTCCCCAGGACAAGCGGGAACCGCCGCTGCTTCTCCCAGCCAAGGACATGGAGCAAGACCATGGCAGCCTCTGCCAGAGAACATATAATTTCCTTGGATTCACTGGCGACGGGCTGAGCTGGGCGGCAGCTGCCCCCACCGAGCTGTGCCTTCCTCCCTCCGTTAATCCAAGAGTCTGCTGCATGACTTCAACTCCTGGCGGCCCTGGGTCCCCGCTCCCACCCTGCCTCTCCTCTCCCAACCCAGCCCCGGAGCCCCTTGCCAACCCTCCGGGCAGCTCCGGGCGAGGACTCCCTCGCAGAGAGGCCGCCGACAAACTGCCATTCGCCACCCCGAGAAACCCCAGGATCATCTAGGAGCCCTGAAGATAACCACCGACCCAGGCCCCCACGTGCCCCTTCCTGGCAGGGGAGGAGGATGCCAGCCTGGGGCCTCCTCCCCTCCTCCCCTGGTCCCTCCCCCCCCCCCCCCCCCAGCCCTGGCGCTACCCCCACCACCCGGCTTTGGGCGGATTGCGCTAACTTGAGCAGTGTGATAGATGGGGATTTCAGGAGGGGAAAGGGCTTTGCTGAGCAAAGAGAAAAAGCATTTGGTGTGTTTGATTTGGTTTACTGTTCGCCCTCAGGAAATAAGAGCTCGGTTGCTGAACATACCACATAATGTATCATCAAGACAACAGCCGAAATCGCCAGCTCAGCCGACGGGGAAGCTGGACGCCAGGGAGCACAGGGGATGCCGGCCTCCACGGCGCACCCGGCCAGCAGGACATGCCAGATGGGCCGGGATGTGAGCCGCTGGGCCCTGGGTCGGGGGAGAGGGTGCCTCCAAGGTCCCTTCCAGCCCCGGTATCCTCGGCCCTTTGGTTTATAAGCTCCGATCTGTTCAGGGATGACCCACCCAGCAGACTAAACACACGCTTCGCAGCCAGCCCGTTGGGGGGGTGGGGGGCACACAACTCAAGATGAGAATAAATATAATTGTTGAAGAAATATGATACGTCCCAGGGAGCATCAAAGTAGTCATCATGGGCAAAGCCAGAAAATGATTGGCCTTGCTTATACTTAGTTTCTGGTTTGGAACTGGTTCTACTGGGAGCTATGCGCCGGGCAGGGTGCAAGCTCCGTGCTGCCTTTGGGCTCTCCAGCCTCCAGAGTCCCCATCATCCTACCTTCGGGACACACATGTCCAGGGTCGCCCCGGCCCACAGCTGCTGCCCGCCTGGCACCACTCTGAGGAGTTTCCAAGAGTCCAGAGCCCAGGCTGACTTGCCCCGTTGCCGCAGGTCCTCGTGGCCCAGGAAGCAGAGTCCCACATAAAAATGCTCAGCCCTTCCCCACGTCCGGGTGCAGAGCAACAGCTCAACGGCAATGTGTGTCCCAGGCCCTGCTCCCCATGCCCCTCCCACCCCCCGCGGCCCTGTGCTGGCACATCTGGAACCCAGGCCCCGCCGCCCACCCGAGCCCTGGTCCAGCTGAGGCCAGCCAGGCCTCTCTCCACTGCCGTTTGCTCCTGGTTCCTGGGACCCTCTTCCAACGCTTCACCCAGACCCGCGCCCTCCCCGCATCTCACACTCAAGTCCGGCCACCACACCTGACCTGCTTCCTCTTCCACTCCTCTGCGTTAGCTCCCAAAGGATGCTACCTCTCAGGCAGCAGCTCAGGCCACAACCACCCCACTTAGTGGGGATTAACGCTCGGAGCCACTAGCACATCAGCAGAACCAAGCAACTGAAGCCAAAAGAAACGGGCACGAACACGGGGGCCTTGGTAGGCAAGGAAGCCATCGGGTGTCACTCCAGACACCTTGGGACAGCGTCCCATTGCACACACGGGGACCTCGCGTCGGAATGCGACTGGGCGAGGAGAGACAGGGATCTGAGGCCCCCCCGGCCACCACTTCCCGGCTGAGTACGGCCTCCCGGGAGCCTTGCCGGGTGTGTTTCCGCATCTGGAAAGTGCGGGCTGATCTGGGCCGGCCCGCAAATCAAGCAAAGCAGCCGGTGTAGCGCCAGGAGTAGTGGTGCACACGAGGCCCTTCACGAACGCAAGGGCCACAGAGCTTCCCGTGTGCAAACTGGGGCACCGTAGAGCGCGGGAGAAGGGTCTCCCCTTCTCCATAATCGTGCCAGGACGGCAGGAGCGAACCCCAGTGGCCCAGGCGGCCAGCACGCACGCTCCCCCAGGAGGCGGCTGCGGGGTGGGGTGCGGGGTGGGGCGGGCACGACGGAAACAACAAGGTCTGGGACTCAGGAGTCCTGGCTCCAACACTCATGCGCTGAGCCTCTCTGGGCTCCAACATCAGGTACCCCGAGTCACCCCCTGCCCTGTCGCCGCGAAGATGAGACCACGGCCGTGAAGGAACCAGAAGGTGCAGAGCTCGGTGCCCGCGTGCAAGCCTGGCAGGGTGCCCCCTGGGGGCTGTGCCCCTGGCTTCCTGGGAGCCAGGGCCGTACCTCTGGGGGTGCGTAGGCCGCCGCCGCGTCCCTCTGCAATGCCGCGCGCACGTCCGGCATGCCGTCCAGGATGCTTTCCGAGCAGTTCTCTTTACCTCGCTTGCTCATCTCGGTTCGAATTTCTTCCATGTCTTCCTTAATTTGCTCGTTTTCCTTGGTGAGGTTTTTAGAAACTTCCTGAAAAGAGAAAAAAGTGTAAAACGAAGGTCCTCTAGAGCCCTAGAGTCAAGCTGGAGGCCGCCAGCAGCTCGCTTCTGCTCAGAGATAGAGGCACAGAACAGGCTGAGACAGGGGCCAAGAAGCCACTGGGGTCCTCCAGTGGGTCCAGCCCGGTGCTGAGGGCCCGTGTCAGAGCCCAGGCAGTCCCTGTGGGGCAGCACGGCTCCAGTAGGTCCCACTGCTGGAAAACCCCCACGGCTTTCCTAAGTGACATGCCGTGTCTCCGGGTTACTAGGACACCTGGCCTCTTTCCTATCATTTGCACACAGTGCATGCACCCGTGTCCAGCGATGACGAATATTACAAAATATTCCACTCGCTTGGACCCCATACATGTGAACCAGTAGCTCAATTAATCAAAGAAGGGTTTTTTTTTTTAAGATTTATTTATTCATGAGACACAGAGAGAGAGAGAGAGAGAGAGAGAGGCAGAGACACAGACAGAGGGAGAAGCAGGGAGCCCAATGCGGGATTCGATCCCGGGATCCTGCGATCCTGATCTGGGCTGAAGGCAGAAGCTCAACCACTGAGCCACCCAGGTGTCCCAAGAAGGGTTTTTTAAAAGATTCATTTGCTTATTTGAGAAAGAGAAAGACAGAAAGAGAGAGAGCACGCACACACATGAGCCAGGGAAACGGGAAGAAGAAGAAGGAAAGAATCTCAAGCAGACTCTCCCCTGAACATAGAGCCTCCACTCAGGGCTCGATCCCACGACCCTGAGATCATGCCCTGAGCTGAAATCAAGAGTCAGACGCTCAACTGAGCCACCCAGGCGCCCCAAAAGAAGGGTTTTTATTTATTTATTTTTTATTTATTTATATATTTATTTTTAAATTTTAGTTTATTTATGATAGTCACAGAGAGATAGAGAGAGGCAGAGACACAGGCAGAGGGAGAAGCAGGCTCCATGCACCGGGAGCCCGACGTGGGATTCGATCCCGGGTCTCCAGGATCGCGCCCTGGGCCAAAGGCAGGCGCCAAACCACTGCGCCACCCAGGGATCCCCCAAGAAGGGTTTTTAAAAGCAATTTTAGAAGAGGTGGCCAAAGACATCTACTTAGTCTACTTTTCTAATGAACCCAAACTATTCCACAGCACTTTAAGAGCATCGTTTACATAGAAAACCCATAGCCTGGTTTCAAATTCTCCTATTTACCCATAAAAACAGTTTCCCTAAATGAACCCTACTTGGCAAATTAACTGTGTTCCAGACCCGGTTCATACTGGAAGGGACCTAGGTACTTGTCAATTCAACCAACACTGGTGAGCACCTCCTGTGTGGCTACGGTACAGAGCGGTCCCAAACAACACTCCCTCACAATACTCCCGGGGCACTTGCCCTGGGGTGCTGGGGAGATAGCAGCTATAACTGGGGGAAAAAGGCCCACACAGCAGGAGGAAGATGACCAAGCACGCTGGATTCTGCGAGTGG
Organism: Vulpes lagopus; assembly: GCF_018345385.1. NCBI lineage: Eukaryota > Metazoa > Chordata > Mammalia > Carnivora > Canidae > Vulpes > Vulpes lagopus. The sequence continues at coordinate 28,565,990 of NC_054834.1, forward strand.
CAAGTGTGAAGCTTATGGGGTTCAGAGGAGGGAGGGAGGGACGGGCGAGAGGCAGTGTCCGAGAGGGGGTGACGCTGCATGGTCTGCACCAGGGACAGTTATGGACAAGGCTCAGAGGTGCTCTTTCTCCTCCGGTTATTTCGAGAGAAGTTTACTGCACTGAGATCCAACACTGTCCAACTGTGGCCAGCATCCTAAGGTCTCCATAAGCATCTGAGTTTTTGTTTTATTCTTTAAAAAAGATTATTCATTGGGACGCCTGGGTGGCTCAGCAGTTGAGCATCTGCCTTTGGTTCAGGTCGTTACCCTGGGGTCCTGGGATCGAGTCCTGCATCGGGCTCCCTGCAGGAAGCCAGCTTCTCCCTCTGCCTGTCTCTGCCTCTCTCTCTGTCTCCCCTGAATAAATAAATAAAATATTTTTTAAAAAGATTATTCATTTATTTGAGAAAGAACATGAGCAAGGGGAGAGGGAGAGAGAGAAGCAGACTCCCTGCTGAGTAGGGAGCTGGATTTGGGCTCCATCCCAGGACCCTGAGATCACGACTGGAGCTGCAGGCAGATATTTCACCGACTGAGCCACCCGGGTGCCCTGCATCTGAGTTTTTAGATGTGATGTTCTCCTTGAGCCCAGGAAGCAACGATGTAAGAGGATGCACTTGCTTTCTGTCTTTATCAGACAGATATGAGGAGTGTAAATGCTCAGATGTTACCAGGCACAGCCTGGGAAAGCCAACGTAGCTCAGAAGGTGTCTAAGTATCTAGGGAGACAGTAACCCCCAGACACCGAGGCTCCACGGGCTTCTATAAGGGCTATCCTGAAGAATCTGCTAGGGGCTTGTTAAAACTGACCGGACCCCAGAACCACTGGCCTTCTGGCATTTCATTTCATGGCGAATTCTGAGCACTGGAAGGGCTTGATGGGTTCTGTGGGGCTTGCCTCTCCAACTTGCACACAGTTAACCATGGGAGATGAAGCCCCAGAGAAAGAAGTCTTCTTTCAGGAATACCTGGAACCGGGCGATTTTTGACAAGGTGTTATCAGGGGCAATCAGGTGCAACGGTTAAGAGCACGGATTCTGGAGGAGAGAGCCCGGCTCACACGTCCACGTTATTGCTACTTCCCATCTTGGGCTCATGAAACTCCCTGTGCTCCAATTTCCCCAGGGGTATGACGGGGTAATACTGGGGCTTTCCTGATGAATTCTTAGGAGTAAATAAGTTAATATACATGAAAGTGTATGGGCCATCCAAAGTGGTTATTATCTTTCACAGGATGTGACAGTTGGGGTTTCGAGGCCCCTGGAGGGTCCCAGAACTCAAGTATGTCTCAGAGGCCCAGAGGAATGATGTGATTTGTGATTTGATGAGAAAAACAAAAGTGGCGGAGCTGAGCCAGGCACCCAGGCTCCTGGCCCTTGCTTCCAAGGCTCACTCGGGGGACCACTAAGATCTCAGGGGTGTAAAGGGGGAGTCCTAGCATTCAGTCAGCTCTGGAACACAGGGCAGGGCCCAGCAGAGGGTCCGTGAATATTTCAGTGTGACCTCAGGGTCTATGAGAGGATACACACGTGCTAATGCAGAGAAATGCAGATGGAGTGGACTCCCAGCAGTCCTGGTTATACAAAGTGTGGTGACAGACGAGCTCGGGTGGGGGCACCCTCAGGAACTGTCAGGAATGGAGCCTGCCCCCTCCCAGACCTGCTGGGTCAGCATCTGCATTTTAACAAGACACCCCCCCCCCCCCCCGGGAGATCCGGGAAAGACGGGCCAAAGTGTATATAAAAGAGGCTGTTTTACAGGAGCTAGAGCTTTCTGGGGCCAAAGGAAAGGTGCCTGGTGCCTTCGTGGGATTCATGCATTTTTTTGTCTGTTTTTAAAGATTGTATTTTCAAGTCATCTCTACAGCCAATATGGGGCTCGAACTCACGGCCCCAAGATCGAGTCACACGCTCCGCCGACTGAGCCAGCCAAGCGCCCCCGCGTTCACGCGTTTCCGTACGTCCACCAGCTACCTGCCGAGAGCAGGGGCCAAGCACCTATCTCCCCCTTTAACGTCCAACATCCTGAGACACAACGCAGCTCAGCAGGCTCAGGGGTGCCGGGCGTTACTTCTTCGTTAACGCATGGATGTGCTCCGAGCTGGGCCCTAAGAGGCCAAGTGTAAGCCACAGCGACCAGGATCCTGCCCCGACGGAGACCACCCTCCATGAGGGGATGAAAGCAGCAAACAAGAAAGCACCAACTGGCGAAAAGCCAGAGGGCAGACGACACTTGAAGCTCTGGAGGCGTCAGCAAGGCCCGTGATGCAGTCTCTGGGGTGGGGGCTGAGGTGTGGCCCTGGGACCCCACGCTGCGTGGACTCGCGGCTGGGGCTGCACAGTCGTGCGACTAAGACCAGATCCCACCTGGTTCCCGAACGCCGTGCAAGAGCAGCCTGGCCTGAGCACTCAGTGAGGGGCAAGGGGGGAGCCCCACGGCTTCAGTCCTGCCCCTCCACCTTGGGTGCCTAGGTCCCTGGACGGGCCGCCTTCTCACCGACTTGCAAAGCCCCAACACCCTCTGTGATGCTGGCGAGCAGCCGTCATGCTGGGTCCCACGGAGGGGCCGACACGGCCTGCCCCCTCCTGGAGGAAGAGTACCGTCTATTCCCCTTTGCAGCAATGGCACAGCCTGGGCCGCCAGGACGAACACTGGCGACTGTGGCAGAACCCTTCTGGGCGGCCCGGCCGGGCCAGCGGCTGTCCCCTGGGGCAGCAGCAGCAGCTGCCCTCCTGGGCCACCTCTGCCCTACGGGGCTCCCCTCGCCCCCCTCACTCCAAGACCTCCCTCGGAAGCACAGCGGATGCCGCCCACACGGGCACCCCTGCTCCTGTGCTGGCGGCACAGTGAACCCCATGACCTCGCGCCCCGGGCTCTTCCCCTCCGGGGCTGCAGCGGCGACTGCGTGGGGCGCGCAACTTGGCTCCCGGGCAGTGCTGGTGAGGGGGCAGGAGGCCGGCAGGGCACCTACCTGGCAGGGCCATCTGGCCCCCACCAAGGTTCCTGCTGTTACAAAGAGGAGGCGGGAGAGGGGGGAAGAGCCAGCGGGCGGAGGGCTGGCACAGGAGGCCGCACGCGGCACTTAAAGATCTGAGCAGAGTCAAGGACCTGATAGGTGTTCACATACCTGGGGGGGGGGGGGTGGGGACGACACGCGGTTGGGCACTGGGCACGGGAGGACGCCTGCAGACAGCAAGCCCACCCTGCAGAGGTGGACAAGCGCCTCGTGCTCAGTGCAGCCCGGTGCACAGACACCAGGGGCAGGGTCCCTGGGTGCAGGGGACAGGACAGAGGTGGAGGTGGGGTGCAGCTGGCACGCAGCTGGTCAGAACTGTGGACGGTGTGCAGATCTGCAGAATGGGTGTGGGGGGAAGGGGTGGGGGCGGCTGTTCCACGGTACAGACCGTGTCCTGACCTTGTCCAGCTGTTGGGCGAGTACACAGAAGGCTGGGGGAGACCATGCAGCAGCGTTAGGCTGAAGTGCTGGGACTGGAGGGAAGGCGACCACAGCGCAGAGCTCTGGTGGCTCTCTGTGGTCTGCTCCCCCGACCTGGAAGGGGCTGGCGGGGGGGACCGGCGCACACCACCATCACCGCCACAAGGCAAGTGGAGGGAGAAGGAAGGAATGAGGACGCCCACCTCACCAGGCCGGGCGGAGAAGGAATGAGGGGCTGCAGGTGCAGTGCTGGGCACAGGGCGGGACTGGAGGTGCCCAGGAGGAGCCAGGGCCGGCCCTTGAGAGCTCAGAGCAGATATGCAGGTGGAAGAGGGGAAGTGAGCTAAGGATTGGCGGGTCGGGCGGGAAGGAAGGTCAGGACACCCCCCCTCCCACTGGGCCTCCCGAGGCTGCTGTGTTGTAAAAAGACACCCTGGACCCCTGTGGGGAGACGAAGCCAGGCTGCAGCTGGGCCAAGCCTGGGCGCCAAGTCCTGCAGCAGGCACGTGTCCCCACATCCGAGGAGGCCACCTGGCCCCCATGCTCCCTGGCTGGCTGTGCCCAGGGCCCGACGCAGGTGGCAAGCCTGAGGGCAGAGAGAACGGCCTTCCTTGAGAGGGTGAAGTAAGCGTGGGGCTCGCTGGGTCCTGGGGGCTCAGAGCTGCCAGCGGCCCGCCTGTGCTTCCCCCTCGGAGCCCTCCAGGACACAAGCAGGACCAGGTGGCCTGGGATAGCCAGCCCAGCAGACAGCTGTGTCCAGACCCTGGTGAGAGTGCTGGAGTGTGAGAGGAGCTAGACACAGCCGGTGCTCCGGCTGGCAGGAGAGACCGGGCCCGGCCCCAGCATGGACCACAGCTGACGGAGCAGGGCAGGCTTGCCTGGGTGCCGGGGCCACCAGCTGCGCCTTCAATCTCTCCGCCAACCAAGCAGCTGGTGAGCATCTAGTCCCCCTCGGGCCTGGGGCCCAGACGCTGAAATAAAGATGACACAGGCTCAGGTCGCCCTCCACAAGTCAGCCTGGGCGGCCAGTCGGGCAAGAACAAGAAGTCCCAGGGCTTCTGACGGTGGATATACAACCTCATCCAAGGCAGCCATGAGCTGTTTCCAGGACAGTCCGCTGGGCCAAAAAAAACCTTGCATCCCGTGGTGACAAATTAGATTTGAAGTACATATGACCCCAGGAGAGGGAAGACAGTTACCTGAACTCATACTCAGGTGTAACCGAATTAAGTAACATTAAAGCTGAAATGTATCTCAGAAATCCTATCTCCAAGGCCTTCCCCTCTCCAAGGTGACAGCACTGTGGTCAGACAGGGTGGGCGACCCTTTTCTCCAAGGCCGCACTTGAGCACCAGAGGCGTGAAATGACTGTCTCGCTGGGCCTGGAGGGTGGCCAGAGAGGGGAGGCCTGGCAGGAGACCCTTCCCCTAACTGCCAGCCAGGCCTGCGCAGATGAGAATTACATCCTCCTATTAGCTGGTGAAAAGATCTATCCCCCGGAGTCAGGAGTGCTCCTTTGATCTTGCCTTTCAGTCCAGAAACACAAAGGCCCACCAAATCCTCAGGTTTGAAGGAGAAGCCCCAGCGACGTCTGTGCCAGCACATTCTGGGGAGCAGGCCAGTTCCGAGCCTGGTAAATACATCACAGGCTTTAAATCTTACTTGGACACAACGCTATCAGGAAAAAGGCTTCAGGTGACACACAAGGTTCTGCGGTGACCATCTGTGCACATGGACAAGCTTTGCACACCCCAGCAGATAAGTGGGAAACAAAGAGAAGTCACACGCACCAGACGGGGTAGGGCTTCGGCAACAGAAATCATGCTTCGGGAGGCTCGTAGGCAGGCATCTGTGTTCAGAGCGCGGGCTATGCACCCCCACACACGCAAAGGCACATGTGTACACAGTCATACAGGTGTCCAAGTACTTAGAACACGGTCAGGTGTGTCCTGCAGCTACGTGGGGTGGGGCATTTCTTCCCAAAGGTTTGCCATTTGTATGGGAATGACTTAATCCCACTAAAACCTTGATGCTAGGAGAGATTAGCCATCTGTCCCTCGGTCCTTTTCTCCATAATACATCTGCTCCTAGAAGCAGTACTTGGGACTAGTGATATACCCCATGCCTGCATCCCGCTGCCTTTTGAGTCCAGCCCTAGGCTCGGGCAGCCCACAAGTCTTCGGGTCTCTGGGTGCCTCAGGGCTCAGGGTAAAAGTCCTCTCAGCCCAACTAGTGCAACAAACACGGGTTTTCCCTTGCCTTCAGAAGCTGCAGGTTTTCCTTCTAGACTTCCAATTCCCAGCTCTGCGGGAACCTGTTCCGTGTAGCCGCCACCCCCAACTGTAACGCACACATGTGCTTCCTGTACCTCCTTCCACTTCCCAGCCTCTCCCAGGAGATGCTCAGCCTTAGTCACCCCATTAGAGGCTCGCGGCCTGCTGGCCACCTGTCACGTCTACCAGGACCAGGTCCAGAGGAGCGCACGTGGGGTTTCAGGCCTCCAGCAGGTGAAGAGAAAAAATGTTTTGGGGGTTACGTCTCTGGAATCCAGTGAAATGGCCCTAGTCGGCTACGCTCGCCACGCTGACAAAAACTAGAAAGTCCAACAATACCAAGTGCCGGCGAGGACGCGCGTGGCACCTTTATCCCCTGAGGGAGGGAATGGAAACTTGCTCCAGCGCTTGGGAGAAGGGCTTGGCAGCCTCCCCAACGACTGAAACCAAGCACACCTAATGTCCCGGTAGCTCCATCCCCACTCACAGAGCACAGAGAAATGCCCACACGTGTGGGCAGGGAACACCTGCAGGGGTGTCTGCGAACAGCGAAGCTCCCAGGGCTAGGGTGAACGGCAGGGCCGAAAACAGCCCGTCGCCATCCTCCGTAGAACAGATGGACAAACTGTGCCGTGTTCACACAATACAATGTACTACACGGCAGTGAAAGTAAATGAACTACAAGATGTAAAACAACGTAAGTAAACATTTTTTAAAAATGGAAGAGGGGCTCCTGAGCGGCTCAGTTGGCGAAGTGTCTGCCTTGGGCTCAGGTCATGATCCGGGGGTCCCAGGATGCAGCCCCACATCGGGCCCCCGGCTCAGCGGGCAGTCTGCTTCTCCCTCTGCCTCTGCCCGTACCCCCACTCACGCTCGCGTGCTCTCAAATAATAAAAAACTTTATAAATAAATAAGTAAATAAAACACAAAATTGAGGGGCAACCAGCTGGTTGAGCCAGCAAAGCATGTGACTCCTGACCTCAGCGCTGTGAGTTCGAGCCCTAGGCCAGGTGGAGAGATCGCTTAAAAAATATAAAATCTTAAAAAAACGGGAAAACAAAACTCAGTGAAAGAAGCCCACCACACATACACAGGGACATAAAATTCTATATATTTAGGATTCAAAAATAGATAAAACTATGTATTAGGGATGCAGCCTTAGATAATGAAAATGTTTAAGAAAAAAAAAAAAACAAGCAAGGAGGGGCACCTGGGTGGCTCAGTGGTTGAGCATCTGCCTTTGGCTCAGGTTGTGATCCCAGGGTTCCGGGATCTAGTCCCGCATCAGGCTCCCTGCATGGAACCTGCTTCTCCCTCTGCCTTTGTCTCTGTCTCTCTGTGACTCTCATGAAAAAATAAAATCTTAAAAAAAAAAAAAAAAAGCAAGGAAGGTGATCAGTATAAAATTCAGGGCAGAGGCTCCTTTGGGAGGGGTAGGGAGAGGACATGCGGGGGCACTGAGCTATGTGGAGGTTACGTAGGTATCTGCTTTGTAATGATTTAAGCTGTATGTTCCTTGCTTATGTGTCATTTTCCATAATTTAAAATAAAAGCTTAACCAAAACCACCCCACTAAGCAGAGCTCTCAGAGCCTATTTTAACCAAAAGGTGAGACTCTAACAGTTTAAATTTTATTTCTCTCTCTTTCCTTCCTCTTTCATCTGCAAATGGAGTTTCCATTTCTACATACATACCAGGCGTGGGTGTTCACACGTGTGCCCGCTTCTACTGCCAAGCGCTGATCCTACTCTGGGCAAAATGCCCCTCCAATCTGACCCCTTTGTCTGGTCTGACCTCCAAAGCACTCCCCCTGGGATTCCAGAGTATCCAAAGACCAAGAGCAGAATTCACTTCCATTCTTCCTACAGGGCCCAGCTGGAGGAGTGTTTTTTCCATTTACCCAATATTGTGCCTTTTCAGTGACTGCAGACTGCAGACACAGTCAGCTAGCCCGAGCCAGGAGACAGAGGCTGGATGTCACACCAGGAGACGATGCTCTGCTCTATGGGCCCGGGGCCTGAGCCCATCTGACATCTGTGGCACCACAGCACCTTGTAGCCTTGGACGGCCTGCTTTGGGGAACCTTTCCCTCTACACTTTAATCCCATTTAAGAGGACTCATGGGATACAGCCACAGTTCTGCCTAGAAATTCCCTTGGAAGAGCTGTTGTTTGAAGCTCTGGTTAGGAAAAACTGATGCTTCCAAGGTAGACAGCAATGACTCAAAGCAACTTATGGGGTTGATTAGAAAAAGCCTTGGCCCAAGAACCAGGAGGCCTGAGCTCCTGCCTGCACCTCCCTAGCATCTAGGAACAAATGTGCTGAATGTATACGGGGTGGTTTAAGGCCATAACTGCTATGTAAGGATAGAGGATTGTTACCATTAATCGAAAGGGCCAGGTTTTGCTACTAAACATACCATGGTTTTGACAAAGAGATCACTCTCAAAAAAAAAAAAAAAAATAGTAAAAGAAATTACTCTCCTTGATGTAACTGAGATTGGTTTTGGCAAAAATCTAGTTATTGTGTGCTTACACAGAAGACACCATCCTGCTGGGGCAGTGGCATTGCACCAAATTCACCCACTAAACCCACTCCTATCTTCTGCCGGCAGGAGAGGATCACTACTCGACAACTCTGGAAACAGACTACAGCCCTTGAACAGAGCTCCCTGAGACTGAGCACCTGACCGTGGCCTCACGAGCACTGTGCTCTAACCCCCAAGCTGACTTTCCTAATCCGTGTTCCTGAGGGAATGAAAACCAAGCGGCCGCCAAGATCAGGTGAAAGCTATCAGCCCTGTTCCCATGAAAACGCACCCCTTTCTTAAAGGGAGCGTCGCACATTCGGATGGCCCTGCGGCCAAGGGAAAAAGAACTTTCCCATTTCCAAGGTTGACGTGGTTCCTGGCTATTAATCCCTTTTGAACCCACTTGAAAGAATCAGAAAGTGGTTTTAAAAGGGAGAAAGAACCCCAAGCCTGGATGAAGTCTGTTGGTAGTAGGATGGTGTTGACCACTTCCAATCCCTTCACTCCGGCTGTCAATGTTGGGGAAGGAGAGAGTGAAGATTAAGCCTCGTTCTCTCGGGAAGCCCCCTCGGGAAGGGCGGCTGATGTGGTCCTGTTGGCCACCTCGAACTGTCTATAAAGCTCAGGTTCCAGGGCCCTGACCCTTCTCATCAGACCTGGCAGCTGAAGTGACCGTGGGCCCACCAACCCCCCACCCCGAGCTGACGGCCGTGTTCAGAAAACACTCATCACAGCACTGAGGGGGTCAAGCCTCGGGATGGGTGGACAAGGAAGTGGTGTTCACTCTCTGGGAACATTTTCTAGAACGTAAGGAGGGTGCTGAAACCAATCTTGGCAACAGCAAATATTTCGTCATCCAGGTCCCAGCGCCCCTGGCAAAGCAACAGGGAGACACCGCCCCCACTCACTCCGTGGTCCTACCCCGAGCGCCTTGTTTTATTTAACCTCACAAAGCGTCTGCAAAGTGACTGGCTTACACTTCATCCCCTTGGCAATTGCACAAAGTAGACAGGGCACCTCTCCCACTTTACAGATGGACAAAGTATGACTGCGGTACGGCTGTTGAGCAGCAGCAAATAGAGCGGCTCATCTGTCCTGACGCCTAGTCCAGCAGGTGCTCTTTCTGCCAAACTAAAGGGCTTTACCTTTTTCACATCCTACAGCTGCTAATCACCGGTAAGGGAACCCCAGCTCCTCTAGGAGAGACCCCCAATATTTTCATGAGGAATAGTGGTATAGACAATCATTCCGTTATTAAGCCTAATAATAGTCTAAAAATTAAACAGACCTAATTTTTTGAGTCACTATTTCAAGTATCTGTTCAAGAACTGGGTGCCAGTCAATGACACGTACCCATAAGCTCCTTACCAATAAGGCTGAGCGGTCATTGTTCCCCTCCTGGGGACTAAGTGGCTTACCTAGGTTTTAAAGCTCATCAGAGCCATGAAACAGTGTGAACATTACTGTCGTGTACTGTCCACCTCGCACCACCACCCCACACACCAGCCCCCCAAAACCAGCCATGTGTGCGTCTCCCGGGGGTCCTGTCAGAAACATGTGAGGTCTGCCTGGGAAAACTACGCTGCCAGTCCATCCTTCCAGTGGGTGAGGGGCTAGATGTTTTCCAGTAGGGACTATTGTTTATTAATAATCATTTTCATGTCTTCTTTCTCTAAAGTGAATTTGAGGTGGATTACCACACAAACACACACATACAGAGATGGACAGCAGAGCGGTCAAAATAACCAAACCAAACCGAACCAGAAGAAGGAATTGACAACCATATTTCCAGAAGGGAGATGCCGCCACCTTAAAACTAGAAATAAGGTGCCTATTATTGTGCTTTTATATTTCATTTAGCTCTGAGTTCCCTGGATATCAAGGTAAAAACAGAAATACATTGGTCACAGGGTTCTTGCATATGAGAAAAAAAAGGTGTTTACATTTGACTGATTCTCTTTATCATCAAAAACTGGGCCTGATTTTGGATGGGTGTTTTATGTATGTTTTGTCTTTACAAAGAACAAGATGCATTAAGTCCAGCTGGGACACGCTTTCTGAAAAAATATCATGGGAGATTTGATATGCTCTTGGGCCTGATCAAGAGAAGGATATGGAGGGGCACCTAGGTGGCTCAGTCAGTTAAGCATCCGATGCTTGATTTTGGCTCAGGTCATGGTCTCAGGGTCCTGGGATCAAGCCCTGCATCACGCTTTGCGCTCAGTGGGGAGTCTGCTTAAGGATTCTCTCGCTCCCTCTCCCTCTCCTGCTCATGCTCTCTCTAAAATAAATAAATAAAACCTAAAAAAAAAAATAAAAATAAAAATAAAAAGGATACAGAAACCCAGAACCTTCCTTACCTCCTCCAGTTTATCCATCCGCCCCACCAGCTTGGTAGTGACGGAATGCAACTTCAGGAGATCCAGGCCATAGAAAGCTCCTTCCAGCATGTCTATGATGGTAGAAAGCTATGAAACAGGAATAGGGGGTTAGTCAAGAGCAGGGGTGTAACAGACCCAGGACGAGACATTTCCCGTCAGCCCCCCATGCTGGAGGCTCGACAGGGAGGCCAGTAGCCAGGAGCAGAGAGGTGGCTCTTAGAAACCGGCATCTGTGTAGGTGGTGGGCACACAAGCAAACAGAATGGTGGGATGCAGTCTCCCTACCAGAATCCTCAGGTGAGAAACGGAAGATTTCTATTCAGGCTGCCTGCGTGGCTCAGTGGGTTAAGAGGCTGCTTTCGGAGTGGGTCATGATCCCAGGGTCCTGGGAGCAAGCCCCACATCTGGCTCCCTGCTCAGCGGGGAGACTGCTTCTCCCTTTCCCTCTGCCCCTCCCCATCCTTCTGTGTGTGCACACGCGCTCTCTCTCTCCCTCTCAAAGAAATAAATAAAATTAAATTAAAAAAAGGAAAAATCTTATAAGAACAAGCAAAACTGTTCTTCACCAAATTGTTCAGACCCCTTTTATTCTGTACTTTGTAAGCACATCTTTGCTATTAGACTGTGAGCTCCTTGAAAGGAATGCCTCATCTTTGTTTCCCGGAGGTATCTAGCCCAGCACCTGGCCCACAACAGGTGATATCTAAATACTTAACTAAGTGGTTTAGGAACATCAGTGCCTCGAGGATATGATTTTGAAACACTCCCCTCGTCTACTGAAGGCCCTGGAATCTACCAACAGTCTTCCCTTAGCATGGAAAGCCACTCTGAGCCTGGGGCAATAGAGGCCCAGTGACCCATCTCTGAGGTTGCAAGCTGTCACAGGGCACCCTGGGAGGACGGTGGCTGAGCTCTGGTGGCATCCGGGTCACACAGAGTGCAGGCAAAGGGGCAGATGAGAGAAGCCTGAACTGAGCCTCCCTGCTCAGGACCAGTCCCCGGAGACTTTGCTGGACACACTTATCTCCTGGCCTTGCTACTGGATGAAGAATTCCATGTGCAAGACATTAGTGTTTAGAAGACCTCCTTCCTCCCCAGCAGAGGAAGGCAGCTGGATCGTGGGCGAGAGCCACGGAACGGCATCTGGTTAGCATGCACTGTGATGATGTTCTTTTTTCTTTTCTTTTCTTTTCTTTTTTTTTTTTTAAACATTTTATTTATCGGGCGCCTGGGTGGCTCAGTGGTTGAGTGGCTGCCTTCAGCTCAGGTCATGATCCCAGGGTCCTGGGGTCAAGTCCCACATCGGACTCCCTGCACGGAGCCTGCTTCTCCCTCTGCCTGTGTCTCTGCCTCTCTCTCTCTCTCTCTCTCATGAATAAATAAAATCTTTAAAAAAAATAAAGATTTTGTTTATTTATTTGACAGAGAGAGCACAAGCAAGGGGAGTGGCAGGCAGAGGGACAGAGAGAAGCAGACTCCCCACTGGGCAGGGAGAACAATGCGGGGCTCGATCCCAGGACCCCTGGATCATGACCTGAGCTGAAGGAAGACGCTTAACTGACTGAGCCACCCAGGGGCCCCATGTGATGATTTTCTGACTCCTAAGAGAAGATTTTGCCTGTCATTGTTCCAGAAGCCCCGAAGAGTCCAGACAATCCCATAACAGGGGGGTTCAGAGAGTCGATCCGTGGCAGGGCTGTAGCTCTGCGAGGTGTGCAGACTCCCAGGGCAGGATGCTAAAGTGCTGTACTGCTGCACACTGCTCTGCTTGCAGGGCCTCGATGGCCACCAGTTCCAAGCGTGTAGCAGGCGCCAGGCCCCGCGGAAGCTCTTTGCACGGTCACTCAGGAGCCAGACTAGTGGCTACTGACCCTGACTGCGTGTCAGGCATCGTGCCAAGTGCTCCCTAGCTGCCATCTCATTGGTTCTGAAAACACCCCCACAAGGTAAATGCTATCATCCCCACTTTCCATGCAGGGAGACTGAGACCAGGCAAGTTAGGTACCCTGAGCAGGACCATACAACATGTATTGGCAGAGCAACAATCTGAACCCAAGTCGGTCTGACGGCAAAACCAGGCCGTGCCTCTACCCCACACCGCAAGCGAAGAGGGGAGGGCAGAGATCAGACGAAGCCCTCCGCCAACCCACGCAGTGGCCTCAGGCAGGCGTGAGCTCCCCCACCCTGTGGACCAGGATCACGGTTTGATGCTGAGCTACAGCAGGCCCCGGGCCTCTGCTGCCCTGGTCACCCCAGCCCTCGTGCTGAGGACCGCCAGGCTCGCTCCCGTGTCTCCTGCCTCCCTGGGGTGCATGCGGGGCTGACAGTAAATGGTGGCAGTAACTCTGGAGGAGAACACTGAGTTCTTTTGACTCCTGGGCCTGGCAGCCGCTCCAGGCCCAGCCTCCCTGCCTCCACAGGGAGAGGCAGGCACGCTCTGCTCTCAGCATCCCCTTCGGACACCGGTTTGTCAGATGACCAGCCTGGGACACGCGCTCAGCAGGTGAGGTGTCGGGGCCTGACTTCACAGGCTAAGACAGGTCCCATGTACTCAAAGGCCCTACAACCCCTGCCACGGCTCTGCTGGACCCCGGGTCCCTAAGGCACCCTCCCACATGTGGCACCACTCTGCACCAGGTCCTACCTTCAAGTCCCGACTGTCCGCCGCCCGCAGCTTCTGGAGCCTGAAGTCCCCTTCGCAGGGATTGAGGGCAGATGGGGGCGCGACACAGGCACACTTGCAGGACGAGCCCGAGGTGATGGTTTCCACGGTGTAGAAGTCGTCCTTCCTGGAGGTCCCCTCATTGACCCTCTGGCAGGCGTCTCGGCCCAGGGGTCTCACCACGCATTTGCACTGACAGTCCGAGCCCTCAGACACAGCCTTGACCTTGTCATAGTCTCCCAGCAACTAGACACAGAGACAGAAAAAGAAGGTCTTGGGGGTGTGAACACAGGTGTCGGCCGGCTCCCAGGAAGGCGCTCTGTTCACTGTGTCACATGTCCTGCCCTAGCCAGAGGCCTCAGACCACACGCTGCGGAGAGAAAAGGTCATCGGAACACAATTCGCTGACTCCGAAATTTCCTTGAAGGCACGAGGAGTTCAGCTCTCTCCATTTGTCTTGGAAAACTTGCATTTCTCGGGGGACTTTAGACTTCCATCATTTCAAGGGAAAAACAAATGAGTCCCTGCCGTCGCTAGAACCCAGGTTTAGATTTAAAAGGGAAAAGGAGGGGGCACCTGGGTGGCTCAGTGGTTGAGCATCTGCTTTCGGCTCAGGGTGGGACCCAGGGGTCCCGGGATCGAGTCCTGCATCGGGCTCCCCGCTTCTCCCTCTGCCTGTGTCTCTGCCTCTCTCTGTGTCTCACAAATAAATAAAATCTTAAAAAAAAAAAAAAAAAGAAGGCTTCTTGCTTCTGTCCTTGCCCCTCACAGATCGTTCCTGGAGGGCCTACTGGCACTGCGCTAGGGGCTGTGAGAGGGAAGCAGACGGGCCAGAGAGCCCAATGGCAGGAGCTAACGGCGCAGCAGGCACACAGATCACGGCCGTGCCAAGGGCCCCGACGTGACACAGAGCAGCGGGGCTCAAACTGGCCAGAGTGGCTCCAGCCGAGCACCAGAGAAGACGTCTTGGAGGAAGCGGTACTGGATCTGACCCTCAAAGAATGGTTTAGATTTGGAAGAAAGGAACCGGGAGAAAAGAGACGGGCCCAGAACTCAGGAAGGTTTACTCAGCCCAAGGATCCCTTTGGCTCAGAGGCACAGCTTCTGAACCCAAACTCCAGGCCAAAGCCAGGAGAGCAAACTGGCAGCACTTGCTCCTTCCACAATGCTAAACATTTCCTTCTGAGCACTTGCCCCAGCCAGCCCCGTCGTCGGGCAGGAAAGCACGCAGAGCAGCAGGCTTTCTGGAACCACCACCCTGAGCACTTGCGGGGGGAGGGGAGAAGGCTCCTCCCCAGCTCTTCTGCCCCAGGGCCCGCATCCCCAGAGCCACGGAGCTCTGGCTTTCTGGGCCCGGAGAAGGGTCTCCTTCATTGGACTAATGACCCTGGCAGGCAGGCACAGTCCTTGCTGGAGTGGGAATGTTCCTGAGATGCCGTCTGGGGGGAAGAGGGCTTGTCATGTTTTTCTTGCAAAGGTTGGGTTTCTTCTAACGCTAATATTTGTTTTAGAGCTGTTGTCAAATACAGAATGGATCGGTGGACACCGGAGATACGGTGCAGGGTGACCGAAGCGGCTGGTCTTTGTAGGCTGACAGACAGTAAATCGCGGCTGTCTGCTCGCTGAAACTCTGCCTAGATTCCTGCAAAGCCTGCTCTGGGACCCTGGGTGGATTCCTTCCTTTCCAAGACTCGAGTTTCATCAACTCTTCCGTGGATGGTCCTCCAGAGCCCCACTGTGAAGGATCCTTAAGGCCTTGCGATTTAGGAGACGGCGAGGGCACGGGTGGCTACAGGGCATCTATTAGCATAACTTCCAAAGGAAGGGTGAGGAGACCGGGGGCTGATAAACCCCACAGTGGAGCGGATTGTTCTTCCTGGAAGGGGACAAGACCCAATCCATCCAAGGACTTAGGGAGATGCAGGCAGCACTAAAGGCACCCCCGTCATCCTTAGGGTCGTGGCAACACCCACCACACATCAGGCCCGCTGTGGAGAGCATGCACGGAGCACTCCGGAGAGCGACCTCCCGGGCACCCGGGCTGCAGTGGGAAGCCCCGGCTCTGCCCACCTGGAGCGCTCTCACTGTGGTCCCAGCAGTCCTTTGCTAACAGGGCGGGAACCGGGGTGTTTGAGGGCTGAGTCAGATAAAACAAGCAGAGTATTTTGGAAAGGGGCAGCTATCAGCGGTCACTCCCGCCTTCGCCCCCGGGCCCCTGCCAGGGGTGAGCCCGTGTGCATTTCCACCCCGTCCCGCCAGGACACGGGGTCCCGCCCGGCCCCTGTGCGCGGGGCCACCTGGCGGGCGTCACACCTGCTGCTCCGTGTTCGCCCGCGCCCCGCGCGCCGGCTCCCCCTGGGCCGCCGGGTGCCACCCGCGGAGAGCCCTCCGCCTCGGGTCGCGTCCCAGCTCCCGCCGACAGCCGCTGCGGAGGCCCCTGCACGGCGGGGGCAAAGGTGTGGGCGAGCGACTGTGGAGCCCGGGTGCGGGCGGCCGGGCCCCGCCTACCTGCGACAGGACGTTCTCCTGGTTGTCCGCCTCGTTCTGCAGCGTCTCGTCCTCCGTGGGCGCGGCGGTCGGCGCGTCCGCGGGCTCGCCCGTCCCGCCGGGGGCGTCGCTGGGCCCCCACCGGCCCCCGGCCACCAGCAGGGCGCCGCAGACCAGCAGCAGCAGCGGCTGGGCCATGAGGGCCGCGGGCAGGGGCTGCGGGCGGGAGAGCGGGGCCCGGGGCTGCGGGCGGGCTCGAGGCGCGAGGGCGGCGCGGCCCGGCACTGGCGGCTCACGGCGCCTGCGGACGCGGGGCGCGGCTGGGCGCGGCGGGAGGGGGCGCCCCCGGGCCCCGGCTCATGCCCTCCCCGGCGCAGGCGGCCGCGACTGTGCGGCCCGGCCCGAGAGCGGGGCGCGGGGCGGGGGGCGGCGCGGGGGCGGCGCGGGGGGCGGCCCCGGGAGCGAGCGCGGCGTCCGCCCGAGGGCTCAGGTGGCGGGCGGGGCGGGCATGGGGGCGGGGCGGGGCGAGGAGAGGGCGGGGCGATGGGCGGGGGCGGGCATGGGGGCGGGGCGGGGCGGGGCGACGGTGGGGGCGGGAGCGAGCGCGGCGTCCGCCCGAGGGCTCAGGTGGCGGGCGGGGCGGGGCGAGGAGAGGGCGGGGCGATGGGCGATGGGCGGGTCGCGAGGCGGGGCGAGGGCGGGCGTGGGGCGGGGCGAGGGCGGGGGCGGAGCGCGAGGCGGGGCGGGGCGGGGCCTCGCGAGGCGGGGGCGGGGCGAGGGGGCGGGGCGAGGGGGCGGGGGGCGGCCCCGGGAGCGAGCGCGGCGTCCTCCCGAGGACTCAGGCGGCCGGCGAGGGAGGGGGGCGTGGCGTGGCGGGGGCGGGGCCGGGGTCGACGGCGGGGGCGGGGCCTCCATTGTGCGGGCTGCCCGAGTGCGGCTCGGAGGCGCGGCGCCCGCGCAGCCCCTCCCGCTCCCCGCCCCGCCCCCGCTTCCCCCCGCCCTCCCGCCCGCGCAGCCCCGCCCGCTCCCCGCCCCGCCCCCGCTTCCCCCCGCCCTCCCGCCCGCGCAGCCCCGCCCGCTCCCCGCCCCGCCCCCGCTTCCCCCCGCCCTCCCGCCCGCGCAGCCCCTCCCGCTCCCCGCCCCGCCCCCGCTTCCCCCCGCCCTCCCGCCCGCGCAGCCCCGCCCGCTCCCCGCCCCGCCCCCGCTTCCCCCCGCCCTCCCGCCCGCGCAGCCCCGCCCGCTCCCCGCCCCCGTGTCCCCCCGGTTCCCTCCCACCCCGATCCCCTTCGCCCCCCCAAGCAGCGGCGTGCGGGGAGGTGGGGCTCCCCGGAGGGAGGCAGGAGCCCGTGTCCCCGGCGCGCTCCGTGGCTGCCCCCGAGCGGGACTCGGCTTCCCGGCGTCTGGTTCCCGGACGCGGCTGGCGGCGACGGCCCGGGCGGCTCTGAACTTGGCGCCCCTGCTGGCCGCGCGCTGCCGACGCCTCCACCCCGAGGCCCGCGGGGCAGCTCCCGGCGCGGGCGCGGCCTCCCCGCGGCGGGCAGACCCGAGGGCGAAGGCCGCCCCGGAGTCCAGTGCTCGTCCCGGGCACGGCTCCTCCTGTCTCCCGCCTTGGGACGGGTCTCAGAGCCCCGGTCGCTGGGGGTCCCCAAGAGGGCTCGGCTCCAACGCTGTGCGATTACGTCGCGGTGTCCCTTGAGTGTCCCTTGGATGGGCCCACCTCAAAGGGTGGCCGTGTGTGAGGCCAAGGAAAGGCACTGCGCCTTCGGACAGGGTCGCCCTGAGAACGCGCAGCAGAGCCAGGCCCCTTCCAAGATGCCAAAGGTGTCACTGCGCACCTTGGGAACTAGACGCGTTGCCTCCCGCTGACCCAGGTGATCACCTAAGCGGACTTTGGCCTAGGCGAACGATGGTAGTTGACACACGTGTCGTGATAGTCTTTATTAATATGCTTGTATATATATATTTCTAATCCCAGCTCGAAAATCCAAGGTTCTGTGTGTCTGGGCTTGTGAAACATCTCTCGCACAAACACACGTACACACACAAAGTATTCCGTGTGCGCTATCGAATCTTTGCTGGAACTAGATGGAAGGGGCCATGTATCAAATACAGCTTTCAAATTCAGTTGAAATAAGCGTCCAACGTTGGCTCAGCGCAAGGCGACAGGCGAGGCTGCTGGATGTTTAATGGGAAGACAAGCGTGTCCAGGCTTTCCAAAAAAAGACTTTTTTTTAATTCACGATAGACAGAGAGAGGCAGAGAGAGAAGCAGGCTCCATGCAGGGAGCCCCATGAGGGACTGGAACCCGGGACTCCAAGATCATGCCCTGGGCCAAAGGCAGGCACTAAACCGCTGAGCCACCCAGGGATCCCCTCAAATTTTAAGTGACGGTGAGAGCATTTCCCAAGGGCGTTAAGGAGGTGGAGGTCACTTCTTTTTTTTTTTTTTTAAAGAGTTCATTTATTTATTCATGAGAGACACAGAGAGAGAGAGACAGGCAGAGACACAGGCAGAGGGAGAAGCAGGCCCCATGCAGGAAGCCCGACGTGGGACCCGATCCCAGGACTCCAGGATCACACCCCGGGCTGAAGGCAGATGCTCAACCGCTGAGCCACCCAGGCGTCCCTTTTTTTTTTTTTTTTTGGTGGAGGTCACTTCTAAGGGAAAGGTCAGAACATCATGGAGCAGTGACCGGGGAGGTGTCTGGGATCAACACAGCAGAAGGTTCCCAGAGGATGTAGGTGATAATGAGAGGCCACTGTGGGCAGAGACAGCAGCCTCGAGTGAACCATCAGATCTCAGACTGGCACCCACTTCCCAGGGAGGGCTTCCCGGACTCCGCCACCCACCGGGGCTGGGTTCCTCTGGGGTGCACTCCCTGGGTCCTCCGGTGGTACCTCATACCTTTGCCTCTCAGAATTAGGGGAGGTATGTCTGTTGTCTTTCTTCTCCTCTGTGGGCAGCTTCCATAATGCCTGTCCCCTCCCCTGAACCGTAGCCTCCACCAGGGCAGGGCTTTGCCTGCCCCTGCTCACCGTCACATTTGCAGAGGTTTAGCCAGTGCCTGAGACGAAGGAGACGCCCTATAAAGAGGGTTGGATGAATGGGAACGATGAGGAGTCCAGTTGGCCCTGTCCCAGTTACTTTCATGAAGACCATCTTTGTATCCACTAGTGTGCATTTCACTGCAAATAACAGAAACTGGACAATGCTTCATCAAGTATGAATTTATTTTCCTCTCACTCTAAGAAGACTGGAAGTTGGCCATTTTAAATGGAGTTCAGCTCAGTGATGTCATCAAGGGCCCAAGCTCTTTCCATTTTCCCATCTACTATCCTTAGGGTTTTGGCCTTTTTTTTTTTTTTTTTTAACTTCATCACAAGTGGTTGAAGATGATCCCAGCTACCCGCACCCCCTTGCCATTCTCTTCTATCAGACGTTCAGGTCCCCAGTGTCTCTTGCACTGGGGCAAGCCACATGATTTGGTGCTGGCCAATAGAATAAAATAAATCTGCAGAGTCTAGAAAAGATAATTTGCCTCCTGATAAAGGACACAGATAAGAGAGAGGAGGAGATTTCTGGTGCCCCCATGTCCCATGTTTGATTGTGGTCATGGTGCCTACAGTGATGGCAGCCCTCTTATGACCATGAGGCCTCTCTCCTATTGATATAGATCTCCTTTTATTTATTTTTCCTAAAGATTTTATTTATTTATTCATGAGAGAGAAGCAGAGACACAGGCAGAGGGAGAAGCAGGCTCCCTGCAGAGAGCCTGATGTGGGACTCGATCTCAGAACCCCGGGATCACAACCTGAGCCGAAGGGAGATGCCCAACCACTGAGCCACTCAGGAGCCTCTAGATCTCCTTTTAAAGTTTCTTTTTGTTTGTCCTTCTCCGATTGATAGGATGAGCACTGGGTGTTATTCTGTATGTTGGCAAATTGAACACCAATAAAAAATAAATTTATTATTTTAAAAAAATAAAGTTTCTTTTTAAGTTCAGTCCTAAAAAAAAATAAAAAAAAATAAAAAAAATAAAGTTCAGTCCTGTGGTTCTACATAGAACGTGTCCAAGGTCTTTCCCATAAGAGTTTTTCTTCCACTTAAAGGTAGAAACCAAGTACCTTCTAAATATCCTCTTTCTCCAGCTAACTACACTACTGTCACCCCGTATCTCCGTTTTATTCACCTGTTTCTCAGGCCTTTCAGACCTACCAGTGTTCTGATTGTTTTTTCTCTAGAAAGGCCCCAGTTTTGAGGAGATGTTAGGCCATATTGAAATCATTTTTTCTCTTTTTCCAACCACTTTTATTTTGTTAATGTAGCCCAAGATTGACTTCGCTTTTTTGGCAGTTACATCGCACCAATGAGTCACATTGATTTATTTTTTTAATATAGTTTTTTCTTTTTAAAAAAAAACATGAATTTTATATGCCAGTTTGCTCCATCCTGTGTTTACAGCTATGTTCTTCTTATTTTTAAAAAAATATTTTATTTATTTATTCATGAGAGACAGAGAGAAGCAGAGACACAGGCAGAGGGAGAAGCAGGCTCCATGCAGGGAGCCCGATGTGGGACTCGATCCCAGGTCTCCAGGATCACGCCCTGGGCTGAAGGCAGCGCCAAACCCCTGAGCCACCTGGGCTGCCCTTCTTTTTTAATCCAAGTACAGGCCTTTACCTTTTTCCCACTGATTATTATGATGCTTTTGGCCCATCTTTTCATCCTGTTGAAATCTTGCTGGTTTTGTTCTTGTCTAAGTTTTCCAAATTAAATAAGCATGGTTTTTGTCTTAATTCAAATCATTAATTTTAATAAGTCATCTTCACTCGAATAGGGCCAGATTCTAGAGCCCTAGGTCCATAATAGGAAAAGTATTTCCTGATTGCTATGAACCCTTTCCGTGTGTGATCGTTTGGAGAGTCAGAAATGTTGGCACCTAGCCCCAGCTCTTCAGCATGTCTACAAGCATTTCTCAAGAGATTTTTATCACTTACCTTTCCAAGATCTAGATACACTGCCCGAGGCATTCCTCCTGCCTGCCAGTTTGATCACCTGACTCAAAGATCCCGAAGGGAGCTTGGTTTGGCTTTAGAACATCCAAGCTGACGTGCTATAAATCCCTTGCATCCTTCACTCAGCACCTAGATTCTACTTCTCTTGATCCTTAGCTTATTTTTTGTAAAATAAGTATTGCTCTCTCCATTTACCAGATGAAATCATTGAGGCATTAAGACAATGAGATGTGTGGTGGCTGCTGTGTACAGAGTGTTTACCATGTGCCAGGCATAATTGGATGATGTTCAAAATACCCCCAAGGTAGGTAATATCATCCCCTTCTTTTTTTTAGAGATTTTATTTATTTATTCATGAGAGACACAGACACAGAGGCAGAGACACAGGCAGAGGGAGAAGCAGGCTCCCTGCAGGGTCCCCGATGTAGGACTCGATCCCAGGACCCTGGGATGACACCCTGAGCCAAAGGCAGGTGCCCAACCACTGAGCCACCTGGGGGCCCCATATCGTCCTCTTCTGCAAATGAGAAAGCAGGCGCAAAGAGGCACCTGATTCCTGTACAGACGTTCAGAGAACAGGGCCTGAGAAAGCCCTGAACGCACCTCTTCAGCCACCTGATGCCCAGGAGCTTCACCAGCCGGCAGGTTGCTGGGTGCCAGGGATCCCCCGGCGGCTGCACCCACGGGCCTCCGCAGCCAAGTTTGCTTCTGGGGAGAGCATCTGTTTTCCAGTTTCTGTGAGAGGCTCTTGGCTTTGCTCTGAAACGTCTGCCTGTAGAAAACCAAGGCTTCATTTGCCAGGTGCGGCTGGGGTGGCTATAAATGACCTGCCACCTTAGTGGGTAATTTAGCAAATGCACCTGCCCCACAGCAGCAGAATCAAAGAGCAGAGCAAAATCCCACGAGCGACATCACTCTCCCGTCCCCCTTCCCTGGCTTGCCGCAGTGCGGGAGCCCTGCCAGGGAACTGCCATAAAATGCTGGAAAGGGATGATGGAAAGCTCGGCTGAAAATGAGGTCTTTTTTCCCCTGTTCACCCCGCTTTGCTGCTTTCTTGGCTTCTTATTTTGTCTTTGATCTTCCACATCTCCTCTCTCCTTGAATTCGCTTTAACTCATTATTGAACACATGTTACGAGTGCGGTGCTCTGAGGCCTGCTGAGCGCACGACGATGAAGAAGACAAGACCTTTGCCTTTGGGAGCTCATGTCCTAAAGGTTGCAAATGTGTAATCCCGAGAAAGTACAAAAAGAGCTTTCTCCCCCACCCGCCAAGATATTTTATTTTATTTATTATTTATTTTGTTATTTTTTTTATTGAGTTCAATTTGCCAACATATAGCATATTACCCAGTGCTCATCCCGTCAAGTGCCCCTGTCAGTCACCCCAACCCACCGCCCACCTCCCTTTCCACCACCCCTTGAGATATTTTAGCAAAGAAAAATGTTTGTCTTCACCGTGGGAGAGGTGGGAGCGGGTGCTGAAGGCCACAAGGAGCCTTGAAAGCGCTTGGGCCGGGAGGGGTGCCGTGGGCAGAGGTGGGGATGAGATGCGTGGCTCGGGCGGGAGGAGGGGAGGCGGAGAGGAAGGCGGTGCAGGAGGCTGCAGAGCACCTGGTCTCCCCAGGGAGCGGGGTGCCCTACCTGGGCACCGCCCCCCGTCACCCCCCCCCCCATCCTGCGCAGGATGGCTCGTTGCTTGGATTCAGAGGGGAACACTCCTGCCTTCTGGGACTTCTGGTGACCCAGGGAGGGATGGGTGGGCAGGGGTCCTTCGCCACCCCAAGGGATTTCCCAGCGCTGCTCCATGGCACAGCTCCTGGAGAAGCCGCTCACATCATAGTCCTGGGAAGGGAGCCCCCCACCCCCCTAAGAACCACAACCCCCAGCAGGACAGGTCAGGGACACTGCAGACAGCTCCTTCCTCCCCAGCCACCGGGATATTACCTGCCTTTTCTAACCCCCCCCCCCCTGCTTGTCCTCTCTCCTCCTCCCCCTCTCCTCCTGGTTCTGAGTCCCCCCTGCTCACCACGGAGTGGTTCTGACACGGATGATGTGTAGTGGTGCCGTGCGCCTTCTCCCAGCATGCACACACCTCCCCCGCCTTCTCACAGATGCCTGATGCCGCTTTGGGAACTCTGCTTCGGGGCGCCTGGGTGGCTCAGGCAGTAAAGCATCCAACTCTGGGTCTCAGCTCAGGTCTTGATCTCAGGGTTGTGAGTTCAAGCCCCGCGTTGGTCTCCGCACTGGGGATGGAGCCTACTTAAAATAATAGAAATAATAATAATAATTATTTTGCTTCAGTGAGGAGACTTTGCAGGCAAATACTCCCCATAGAGGTAACTCATTGCCTTAAATCTCTATCAGAAAATAAATAACCTGGGAATCCCTAGGTGGCTCAGTGGTTTAGCACCTGCCTTCAGCCTGGATGTGATTCTGGGGTCATGGGATCAAGTCCCACATCGGGCTCTCTGCATGGAGTCTGCTTCTCCCTCTGCCTGTGTCTCTGCCTCTCTTTCTCTGTGTCTCTCATGAATACATAAATAAAAATCTTTAAAAAAAAAAGAAATAAAATAAATAATAACCGGTAACAGATTTTAAAAAGACTTGTGATGGGACAACCCCGGAGAGAGAGAGAGACAATCCCTGGACTAGAAATGAGGTCAAAGGACTCACATTTGTTCCTGATCATCAGGAATGAATAGAAGCTGGTTCAATAGACACCGGGAGAGGAGGGTGCCAGCTTGGGAAATACAAGCAGAGCCAGAGAGCAGGAGTTACGGGGAAGGGAAAGAAGGAGAAGTAGGACAGGGGAGACTAGAGGCCAGATCGCAAGAGGCACAAGACCTGTACACGACCCAAGGGTCTGGATTCGAAGTCGAAGGTTGTGGGGAGAGAGGGGGACATCAGAACCGTGGTAAGTGGGGCACCTGGGTGGCTCAGTGGTTGAGCGTCTGCCTCTGGCTCAGGATGCGATCCCCGGGTCACACATCAGGGTCCCCTCAGGGAGCCCGCTTCTCTCTCTGCCTGTGTATCTGCCTCTGTCATGAATAAATAAATAAAATCTATAACAACAACAACAATAATAATAATAATAATAATGAACTGTTGGAGGCAAGGGAGTGTAATAATTAGCCTTGAGTTCCAGCCGAGTGTGGAGAATGGACTGGAAGTTCAGGCTGAAGTAGGGAGGCCGTTGGGAGGCTGACTAGAAATCCAGCATGAGATGGGAAGGCTCTGGTCCAGGGAGTGAAGCGGAGAGAAGGGGCGAGGGCGAGAACAACGGGGCTTGGAGGCGCTCTGGTTGGGAGGGTCACAGAGGGCTGGGGTGTTAGTAAGAACCCTTAGTTGTAAGTAAAAAAGCAAAGAGAAGTCAAAGGAAAGGGGTGGGGAAGGAGACTTATCAGGATCTAGGGGCACCTCACAGAACCCCAGGCTTCTGTTGTCACCAGGGTCCATACGATAGACAGAAGGTGTCCCGGCCACAGATACTTGAAGAGAGAGTGAGACTTTCTCCTTCTTCTCAGGGCCAACTCCAAATGCCCAGGCAGGGAATCCCATCCAGCCTGGATCAGATGGCCAGTACTGAACTGACCACAGAAGGGGAGTGTGGATGGGGGCAGGTCCCTTTGTAGAGGACCAGACAGGTCAAAGGGTATCCATTGCCCATGGCTCATTGGCTCTCTCTCTGTTCCTCTCGGCCCCCAAAGATGCACTTATGTACCATAAATTCATCATCTTACAGAAAAACAAAAATAGGGGCTCCTGGATGACTCCATTGGTTAAATGTCTGACTTTTGGTTTTGGCTCAGGTTGGGATCTCAGGGTTGTGGGATTGAGCCCCTTGTCGGGCTCCACGTTCAGCAGGGAGTCTGCTTTTCTCCCTCTGCCCATCCCCTTGCTCATGTGCTCTCTCTCTCTGCCTCTCTCAAATAAATAAATAAATCTTTTTAAAAGAGGAAAGCGAAAATATCTCCTAGAAAGAGATGATCCAAATTACCTGCATTTAAAAAGACAGAGAGAGAGAGAATCCGAACTAGTGTCTAGGAATGTCACAGGCAACTCTTCTGTGTGTCCTCATGCCCAGGAGATGTCTTTTCCAGTTTGGCACAAAACTAGTCCAGATGTGACTTCCCACCACCTTGTGGGCGACAAGTGAAATGAGAGCCTGTGCCTCTCAGCGCGTTGTAGATACTTCACTTGGTAGAAAGCCCCCGAAGGGGTGCAATCCATACCTGTTCTCTTCAGGGTGCTCCCTTCCCTTCCCTGAGGCACATAAGCAATGTTTAGTTCAGTTCTAGGCTCGTCAGGCAGCCTGGGGCCATGGGAAGCCCAGACTTTAGGGTCAGACGGATGGGCTATGGAATCTGGCCTTTCCATACTTACCAGTGACCTAGGGCAAGTCACTTCCCCCTGGGGGGAGCCTGCTCTCTTCTGACATGGGGATCACAGCAATCCCATCCTCTGCTTACTGTGTGCTCAGCAGTATTCCTCCTTCCCTTTCCCTCTTACAGGAATGAACTCACCCCAATTCCAATGCTAAAAATAACGGGGACTATAAAGATCAGAGGTGCCTTAATATTTAGCTAAATCTCCATTTGGCATCAGGAGGAAACCCACACCTGGATCCAAAGGTGAAGGTTTACTTGGGAGCAGGAAAGGTGAGCTTTGAGGGGCTGAGCTTTGTGGGGGCTTCAGAAGCACAGACCTGGGTCGATACTAATTTTGTCATCTATCCGGTGGGTGATCCTGGGCAAATTTTTCTCTTCTGAACCTTACTTTTCTACTCCCACTAGGTAGTCGTGGAGATTGGAGATACATTAGAAAGGCCTGACCCATTGCTTTGCCTGAGTATTTGTTGAATGACGCATTTAACTTGGTCATCGCGTGTTAGATGTTGGGATATTAATATTCCTGTTTCCGACTTACCGTGTGGATTTAGCAGAAACTCTGTGCCTCGATGTCCTTATCTGAGAAAGAAAACTATCGTCTTTGGACCTGTTCCTTTCTCCCGGCGATAGTGATTCAGGTAAGGAAGTTTTCCCTCTTCGGGGTTTGCTTTGTTCCAGGGACTAAAGTTTAAACCGGTAACTTACAAAAGCTTGAGCAATTCCTGAGGTGTCCTCAGAAACGGGGCTCTGGAGGCGGCGGCTAGCCCCCCTTGCTTTTGTTGGCAGGGCCGCTCAAGCCCATGTGGCGGCTGCAGCTGCCCTCGGAGGGGTGGGGGTGAGGGTGGAGGTGGGTCCGGGTGGGCTTGCCTCAGAGGGAGCGCCAACCCCCCATCCAAGGAGCCAGCACCTAAAACAGCAGCAACACCGCAGGGTTCTGACTCCCGTGACTTTCTCCCGCTTCCTCTAACCACTTACTTTATGCCATCCGAGGACCCAATTCAGGGGCGCCTGGGTGGGTGGCTCAGTCAGTTGAGTGTCTGACTCTTGTTGAGCTCGGCTCAGGTCTCGATCTCAGGGTTGTGGGGTCGAGCCCCACGTTGGGCTCCGCGCTGAGTGTGGAGCCTACTTGAGATTCTCTTTCTCCCTCCTCCGACGCCCTCCCTGCCTAAAAAAAAAGAAGGAAAGGAAAGAAATCTCAATTCAAGCTTGTTCCAATTAACCTTGGAGTTCCCCCCACCCATCATCCCTGACTGTCCCTCATCCCAGCGATAGCACCCTGCCTGCTTCCACTCTCCTTGCAAGGAGAACGCCCCCAGGGCTCTGTTGTCTCCGTGGTAGGTATGTCCCCTGAACGACCGTGCACAGTTCACGTATCTCATTCCTTTTTTTTTTTTTTCACGTATCTCATTCCTTCACAGTGTCTGAGCTTCACTCCCTTTCGACCTAGATTGTGTGTCCAGCGACATGCTGCCTTTGCATGACCCCAGGGGGGCTGTACAGTGTAAGTGTGTGCCCCCCGGGATTCAGGATAGTTTGAGCACCTCGTCTGGCCAGATGCAAAAATCTCAGGTCATCCTCACAACCATCCTGAGCTGTAGGTGGTGTTACCCCCAGGCTGCAGGGAGAGTGGCTAAGCTGCCTGAAGACAAAAACGCCCACCTAGTAAGTGGCAAGGGAGCTTCTGACTCCAAGCTCACGCCGCGAATCACAAGCGACACGCATCCTCCACCGTTTCACCTTTAAGACTCCAGCTCCTCACCCACATGCAGCCTCTCCTTCTAGAATTCCCTACTTCAGGCTCTCCGATCACTTGCAAGCAAAGTGGCGGGCCCCCGGAAAAGCAACTGGCTGTGGCAGCAGTGGGCAGCAGGAAGCCCCCCTGGGACAAAGGGCTCCTGGTCCCCACCGGAAGTCACTTGCCTCTCCAGGGAGTCATGGGCCTCAGGTTTGACCACTTGCCAAGAGAATCGGTTGCACTCTTGCAGCCCAAGCATCCTGGGGTCCTCTGTCCAAGCAGCTTTGTTTACTGATCCTTCTGTAATGTGCTCCCGAAACACAGCTGGCGTGAACGTGGCCTCCTGGAGGAAACACTTGTTTTGTGTGTCTCTGTAAGACGGCCAGTCACTCTAGAAAGTGTTGGATATTTAGGAGATGAGAAGAGTAGACATTCGGTGCAGTTCATGACACATTCCTCAACACCTGTGTGTCCAGGGTTTCCTCAAGTTATGACGCGGTGGTTGCCTGGCCATCACGCGCACCTGGAAGGTAGGTGGGAGAGGAGGGATGAGCCTCAGGACCGCCCCAGGGCAGCAGCGGGTCCCTGCCTGTGAGCATGCATCCTGGCCCGGGCAGCAGGAGGAGTGGGCCTGGCTCTGGACCTCCTGCCAGCTCCCTCTGGGATGGGGACAAGCTGAGCATGAGGGCAGTGTTCACCGTAGCACCCCTTCTGGGGTGATTTAGATGTACTGTCCCTCATTCCCAAGGCATCGCTGGGAGGCAGGTGTAGTTCTCTCTACTGTAGACAGTGGAAGTGATTACAGCAAGGTCACAGAGTCTAGGTTGGAGCTCAGAGCTGATTCATTCAAAGCCAGTACTCTGAGACACCAAACTACGTTCAGGCTTTCTTAGGGACAGTCTAAAGGAAGAGTCTAAATTTTAAAAAATGAATTAAGATCTATTTAAAGAAAAGGTT
Source organism: Vulpes lagopus (assembly GCF_018345385.1). Lineage (NCBI taxonomy): Eukaryota > Metazoa > Chordata > Mammalia > Carnivora > Canidae > Vulpes > Vulpes lagopus. The sequence goes on from NC_054834.1 coordinate 28,593,894, forward strand.
TAAGGCGGTCTAGTTGATATGGCAAGAACCCGGAAGGTGGGGACCTTCACGAGTGTCTGAGGGTTGAGGAACCATCGAATTAGATATGCTCCGATGTTCACTGGTTCCATGAGGATGGAGCAGCAGGACCACAGCCTTCCTGAGCATCTGGCGCTGTGTCTCCAACTCTTGGACATTTGGAGCCCTTCGAATGAGGAAAAGAAACAAACTGTGCATACAGAAGCCTTACTTGGTCTAGATATTTTAATATCTACTCCCACCGGCCCCACCCCCATGTCTCCTACACATCCAAAACTTTGCTGTCAGGTATCTGTCAACATGTCCCTTGAGAGAAGAGCCTAAGTCATAAGTTTCAAGTGGTTGGCCGAATTCGAATGTCTTTAGGGAGGGCACAAAATCTAGTTTGCACGGACCTCACTTCACCTGATATCATGCTCCGTAACTCCAGGCCCCTGAAGGCATATGAGACTGTGACCCATAGTTTAAGACCTTGCTTTCTCTGAGATCAAAATCCTCAGTGGCAGGATTTCAGAGCGTGGAGCTGCTGAGAGCCACCCACAGCGCGGATGTCTGTAATACAGGGTGAATCTCTAATGCTTGCCGGGTTCTGTACCAGCCCCGCAGGAGACTTGTGGGGACAGGAGCCCAGGCCGGGAGATGTCACAGTGTTTTATGATCCTTTGGAAGCTCAGTGGCTGCTTTGTGATGTTTAGCCTGGGAGTAGAGTGACACCTGCTGTCTGGTGTCCCTCTTCGAACCCAGCAGTTCCCAATCTTTGTCCCCAAACCAGCTGCTGTTCGTCCTCCTCTCAGACCAGACTGCAAACATCAGGGTCATGACAGTGCTTTCTGCTCTCTCTGCTCCCACAACCTGTTGCCAAGGTTTATCAGTTTGACTCGCCTTAATTGTATGTGTCTTGCCCCTTCTTGTCACTGCCTCTTTGGGGCTCATAAGTTCATCTGTTTTCCCAGATTGGAGACCCCCTGATAGCCAGATCATGTCATACTTGTTTTCTTTCCCTCAACAGGGTCTAGTACAGTGTATTATGATCGCTCATTGAGCACTTGTTATTTTTTTAAAGATTTTTATTTATTTATTTATTGAGACACACACAGAGAGAGAGAGAGAGAGAGAGAGAGAGAAAGAGAGAGAGAGAGAGAGGCAGAGACACAGGCAGAGGGAGAAGCAGGCTCCATGCACCGGGAGCCCGACGTGGGATTCGATCCCGGGTCTCCAGGATCGCGCCCTGGGCCAAAGGCAGGCGCCAAACCGCTGCGCCACCCAGGGATCCCATGCCCCCTTCTTTCTTATTCTTTCCTCTCTTTCAATCTGCCTGTGACCAACAGTGTTCCTTTTTTGCATTTTCTACTTTTTTCCTCCCCATTTAAACTCTCAGGTGACTAAGGGTGGCTGTAAGGGTGCCTGGCTGGTCTAGGCTCTCTTGAGGCTAAGACACTGTGCTATACTAGAATATATGAAGATCGTGTAAGAGATGGAGACAGTAGTCTCCTCTGAACACTCCCTGGGATACGTCACTGGGCTTCTTGTAGACATAGGGTATCCTTTACTAGCGTGAGTCCAAAGTGGATGAAAGAAAAATCTTTAGTTACTGCAGACAGAAAGGATATTTAATTTAATAATGTCATACAGGGGCCCATCGCTGCCATATTCCTCCTCCGTTCATTTTTCCTAGGGTTCTCTTTCTCTAGATGTTGCCCCCAAAGTGCCACAGTCAACCAGAAGACTAGGCTCACAGAATTCAGCAGTAACTGAAGGAATGTACACAGATAGGCTGCAAACATCCCTCCCCCTTTACATCTTAATCTCTGGAACCTGTGTCACCTTATTTGGAAATCTTATTTGAGATGTTTTCAAGGATCTTGAGATGAGGTTATCCTGGATTATCCAAGGGGCCCTAAATGCCGATGAGATTATCCTGGATTATCCAAGGGGGCCCTAAACGCCATTTCCAATGTCCTTATAGGAGAGAGGAAGTTCAGAAATAGTTGATACCCACAGAGGAGAAGGAGATGTGAAGAAGGAGCAGAGAGACATTTAAAGTTGGTGACTTTGCGAATTGGAGTGAGGCAAGGAATGCCAGTATCTGCCAGCTTCCACGGCAAGGGGAAAGAGACGAGGAACAGGTTCTCCGCTGGAGCCTCTGGACGGAGTGCAGCCTTCTCAACACCTTGACGTGGGTCCAGTGAAACTGGACATCTGGTCTCCAGCACTGTGAGGGAAAACATTTTGGTTGAGCTAAGCCACCAAGCTTGGGGTGATTGGTTACAGCAGCCACAGGAAAGGAATGCGCCCCACGGTAAGAAGACAGGCCGCTCCATAATGATAGGTAAGCACCGGGGGCGGCGGGGGGGAGCACATTTTGCAGAGCATGTTGGAAGAAAGAAAAATATTATTACTGTTTTGGTCATTAAAGACCCTGATGTTCAAGGTGGAAATGAGCGACTTTAGACAGAGGCTAAAAGATAGTTGTGCCTCTGGCAAGAAAGGTGCTGCTAAAGAGGCGCCCAGCCCAGACTCACATGGAGCGAGACCAGCATGGGACACTCAGGAGAAGATCAGCCAAGGGCACGTGGGTAGCTCTTTTTTTTTTTTTTTTTTTAATGACTGCTCTCTTTATTTTTTTATTTTTTATTTATGATAGTCAACACACACACACACACACACAGAGGCAGAGACATAGGCAGAGGGAGAAGCAGGCTCCATGCACCAGGAGCCTGATGTGGGATTCAATCCCGGGTCTCCAGGATTGCGCCCTGGGCCAAAGGCAGGCGCTAAACCGCTGCGCCACCCAGGGATCCCTAGTGTCCGACTCTTGATTTCAGCTCAGGTCGTGATCTCGGGGTCATGAGATCAAGCCCCATGTCGGACTCCCTCCTGGGGGGTGGAGCCTGCTTAAGATTCTCCCTCTCCCTCCTCTCTCTGCCCCTCCCGCTGCTCATGCTCTCTCTCACTCTCTCCCTCTTTCTCCACAGTAAAGAGATAAAATAAATATATAAGGGAAATCGAGATTGTTCCAGAACAGATGGAGGCCTCTTAGGCATACTTGGTTAATGATTTTCCCACTTCCCTTATAAGGAAAATTTTGAAGCTAATATTAAAAATAATACCCCAAATGTCAAGCTATTGCTATTTTATGCTTAACTCATTGTAACAAATTGTCCTTCATTGTCACTGGCTGAGGTGAGCTCAGTTACTAGGATTTGGTCCTCGTGCTATTTTCATAATCTCCTGAAGTAAAGAACTCCTCCTGAAAGCGTCCCAGATGACGCTGGTCCCAGGGGTACCTGAGTGGAGCAGTTGAGGTCTGCGGCTGAGGGGGTGGTGCTCTGGTTGCACACCCCCGATGGACGGTGCGTCTTCCAGAATGCTGGTTTCACAAGACTTCTTCCAGAGTGTGGTGTCGCGGGCAACCCTTTCACCAAAGCAAGAGTAGCAGACTGATGATTTCTGTGAAAGCAGAACTAAGGGAAGCTCCTTTTGGAAAACATGACATCCGAAATGTGGGATCTCCCGGTGAGAAGAGAAGCGGCCCTACTTGAATGGGAGCAGGAGGAGGACTCCCTCTCCTGGCAGCAGTGGGGTAACGGGCCTCACACTTGCCCATAGCAGAGAACTCGAAAATTGGACAAAATGCTAGAAACAACCACCACGGACATTGTACAACAGGCAGCATCGAACTGTGACCCCTGCGAGGGAGGAAGCAAACAGGGCGAGGCCTGAAATTATGAGCACAATTTCCTGCCTGGAGGCACTTTCCAGAATGTGCTGCGGAGGTGGGACAGGCGAGGAGATCTCTGCAGTCTCACCGAGCTGAGGAGACAGGGTTCAGGCCGGCGAAGGCGGTGTGGACATGCGAAGCAGAGCACCAGAAAGAAGGAAGGTAGAAAGAAAACGATTCGGAAATCCTCTCGAGGTTTCCTCTTGAAACGTTGGCTGGGCGTGTATAGAGCAAGCCCCACAGAGCCTAAGCAAACAGTCTCCCCAGAGAGGGAGCAGTGACTGGAAAGCCACGGTGAGCAATTCTCAGAGCTCACAGAGGGGGGGCAGGTGTCCAGTTTCGAACAACTGAGATGAAGGACCTCGCCCAGCACCCAGGCCCTCGGTAGAGATCCCAAGATTGTTATGTGTTAGTTTTAGGGCTGCGTGGGACCAGAGCGAAGGCAGTGGCGTGTTGAAGCTGGCTCACACGAGCTCTGCGAGAGCCAGCTGTGCACATCGCTTCCCAACTGCACCTTCAGAAGCACGGTGTTGGTAGACAAACACCAGCCTAGGAGTATCTACACCAAGGAAATCAGCATATGCTGCGTACACTACAAATTGGGGCTTTGTTTTCCCCTAGAGCGTTGGTCCTAGACAGTTACCAGCACGCCTGTGGTATCATAGACAGATCCTTGGTCTTTGGCTCTGGCTCCCAGCCCAGAGCTCCTAAAACCCTTGGAATTTCCTGAGTGATAAGGGTAATAGAGCGCCTTTTGTTCCAGTGAGGTGACTACTGACAGGCCCCTAGATAAGCTTCAGGATGAGGGCTGGTGGCCAGGAAGACCAAGCCTTGATTGGAAGTTTAGGACGTTGAGGTTCAACTGCCCCACCTCTGGGGAAAGGAGGTGGACTGGAGATGAAGGAAATCACCAATGGCCAATGATTTAATCCATATGTTGTGCCTACATAATGAAACTTCCATAAAACCCCCAAACAGTGGGATCTGAAGAGCTTCTGGGTTGGTGAGTATATCAATGTGCTGGGAGGGTGGTGTGCCCCCCACCCCCACTGAGCCCCTATGCTTTTCCTTCGATGCCTCTACCATGTGGCTCTTCCTGACTTGTATCTTTATAATAAACCAGTAAGATTGAGTAAGGTGCTTCCCTGAGTTTTGTGTATTTCTAGCAAATTATGGAACCTGAAGGGGCAGAGGTTTGTGGGAACGTCTGACTTTGGAGCCAAGTTGAACGGAAGGGTGGGTAGCCTCAGGACCCAATCCTTGTTGCTGGCATCCAAAGCAAGGACATTCTGGTGGCACTGAGCCCTGAAACCTGTGGAGGCTGCCACCGTCTCCAGCTAGTTAGGGACAGAATCGAATAGCGTTGTAGGACATGCAGTTGACGTCAGAACTGTTGGTGTCAAAGGGAAAAAAACCTCTCAATACCACTGAGTAAAGCTATACAAAATCTATCCTAAAAAAGCTTAAAAACAATTCTCAAAAGATTTAAAGTGGTCTGAAAATAACTGCATCTGAACACAAAATGAAACTTCCTTAAAAAAAAAAAGAAAGGAAAAAAAAAAAAGGTGCAGGGGGACCTGGCTGGCTCAGTTGATGGAGCACTCAACTCTTGACCTCGGGGGTTGTGAGTTGTACCCCCATATTGGGAGTAGAGATAATTTAAAAATAAAGAAATCTTTAAAAATATATATATGTTTAAGATTTAATGGAAAAATACATAGATTTTCCCAGACAACAAATAAACAAAGCAAGCCTTGAAAAGCTTTAAAATGGGGGCACCTGGCTGGCTTAGTCAGCAAGCATGTGACACTTGATCTCAGGGTTGTGAGTTCAAGTCTGACATTGGGTGCAGAGATTATTTAAAAGCAAAATCTTATAAAAAAGGTTTAATGTAAAATATTAAGACATGAAAGAATCAAATGGACACTCTAGAACTGACAAATACACTCACTGAATGGATTTAGAATATTAGAAACTATAGAAAAAAGATTTGTAAAAAAAATTAAAAAAGATTTGTAAACTTGAAGACAGCAATAGAAATCTAAATTGAGCCTCAGAGGGTGAAAAGCTGGGGAAAAAACACAAATAGCCATAGTGACCTGTGGGACAATTTTAAGTGGCCTAATATATGTGTGTGTTTGAAGTCATAGGGTGGGGAAGAAAAATATTTCAAAATGCAGGAGCTGAAAAACTTTTATTTTGATAAAAACTATAAGCCTAGTTATCTAAGGAGTGAAATGAATCCCAAGGAAAATATACACACCTCACATGCAAAAACCACACAAAGGAGTGTAATAATTAAATTGCTGGAAACAGGGATGCCTGGGTGGCTCAGCAGTTGAGCATCTGCCTTCGGCTCAGGGCGTGATCCTGGGGTCCTGGGATGGAGTCCCACATTGGGCTCCCTGCAGGGAACCTGCTTCTCCCTCTGCCTGTGTCTCTGCCTCTCTGTGTCTCTCATGAATAAATAAATAAAATATTTTTGAAAATTGCTGGAAAGGAGTAGTAAGAAGAAAATCTTAGAAGCAACCAGAAGAAAAAAAAAAAGCACACTATATATATAATGCAAAAATAAGAATTTCTTGACTCTTTATCAGAAGCAATGTGAGACAAGAGACAATGGAATTCACACTTTCAAGTGTTGAAATTAATTAATTTATTTTTAAAGATTTATTTATTCCAGAGAGAGAGAGAGAGAGAGAGAGAGGGAGAAGGGAGTGGGGCAGAGGGAGAGGGAGAGAGAGAATCTCAAGCAGACTCCATGCTGGGTGCAGAGCCCATGGCGGGGCTCCATTCCAGGACTCATGAAATCAGGACTGGATCCAAAACCAAGAGTCGGACGTGTAACCAACTGAGCCACCCAGGTGCTCCTCAAGTGCTGAAATTTTTTTCAAAAAGGCCCATCAACTTAGAATGCTCTCTCTGGCAAAAATATTCTTCAAAAACAAAGTCAAAATCAAGACATCTTCAGAGAATCAGAAGCTGAGAAAAGTTCTGTCTATAGCAGACCTACATTAAAATAAATGCTGAAAGAAGCTCTTCAGACTGAAGAAAAATACTACCAGATGGAAAGGCAGATATACAAAAAGGAAATAATAAATCAAGAAATTATAAATATATGGATATATATATATCTATGAGACTCATAGGTATATATGAGAGAATTTTTCTTTTTTTTGAGACTTTTTCTAATTAAAAAATATGTTTAAATGTAATTGTTTAAAGCAAAAACTTAAAAAAAAAAACCCAGTGTGCTCTGAGGCTTATAACATAAAATAAAGGATTCACAAAGAATGGGAGAGGGAAATTTAAATATACAGTTGTTTCTTAAATTATACCCGAGAGGGGCGCCTGGTGGCTCAGTAGGTCAAGAGTCTGCCTTTGGCTCAGGTCATGATCTCAGGGTCCTGGGATCGAACGCCTCATCGGGCTCCCTGCTCAGCAAGGAGTCTGCTTCTCCCTCTGCCTCTCCCCCTTCCTCATGTGCGTGCTCTCTCTCTCTCATAAATTAATTAATTAATTAAATCTTAAAAAAATTGTACCTGAGATTGTATAATATTTGGAAGTCGATGATGCTGAATTTAAAAATATTATAAACTCTAAAGCAACCCCCTAAAACATAAGATGAAGAGGTATATGTACAGCTCATGTATTCATTTCCTAGGGCTGCAAACTGGTACAAACTAAATGGCTTAAAACAGCCCAAATTATTCTCTCACAGTTGTAAAGACTAGAAGTGTAAGGTGTCAGTGGGGCCCAGGTGACTGACTGACTGGCTATGGGGGAAACTCCTCCTGGCCTCTTTTCTAGCTCCTGGTGGTTGCTGGCAATCGTTGGCATTCTTGGTTTGTGGCCGCATCACATCAAACCCTGCCCGCCTCATTTGGTGTTCTGTGTCTGTGTGTCTCTGTTGTCTCTTCTTATAAGGACACCAGTCATTGGATTGAGGAGGCTCATTGTCATCCAGGATGACCTCATCTGAACTCTAGCTGCAAAGACCCTATTTCCAAATAATGTCGCATTCTGACGTTCCCATGAACATGAGTTTTGGGGAACACTATTCAACCCAGTATAGCTCATAAACCTAAGGTGGAGATTAAATGGGATTATAAAAATGATCAACAAATTACTTGACTATTAGAAAGTAGACAACCTTCCCAAGCGTGAAAAATAATCCAGTTAAATGTCTGGCCAGCTCTTCTTTTCATGTCCAGTTCAGGCATTTTGGTGAATTTGTTTTAATGCATTTATGCCCACCTAGTATCCATTTCCTTCCTTTATTTTCCCATCCCTCTCTTACCCAAGTGACTCGTCAGAAGGTAACCCTATTCCCTGCTCAGGGTTCAGTCTTGGTTGGCTTAAGCCACTCAGATCAGTCCCGTTTCCATTGCCAGTTACTTATTTAGGGGTGAGCATGTGACACAGTTCTGGCCAACGAAATGTGGTAGGCACTACTAAGATTTTTCTGGGAAAAGTTACTCCCACTCCTGTGGGGGATGCACCGGGAAGGACAATCCCTTTCCTATCTCTGAATATTGTGTTTGAGTACCATGTTTAGAACTGTTTCAGCCATCTCGCTCACAGGAAGATTCTAGAAAGGAGAGAAGAGGAGTTGGAGCTTGGTGAATCATACATGGAACTTCCCAACCTCTGAACACCTTATTATAGGGCAAAGTATAAGTCCTTTTTGTTGAAGCCAAAATGAATGAGGATGTTCTGTTCCTGCTGGTAACTCACATAATGGGTCCTCTTGAGGCTTAGGTGAATAAGCCCAGAGCTTTATTCGTAGGAATGGAAGGTGCTTCCCATCCTTGGGCCATCGTCGTGTATTATATCTTTTAAGAGCCAAGAGTGAATCAGCAAACTCCTGCCAAAATAGACAAGATTGTCTACTTTTAATGGATACTGTCCTGAAAATCTGATATCTGATAGTGATTTTCTACATTAATTTTCTTTTTCTTGGTCACATAATTAGCCTACTTCTTCCCTCTGCTGGTGGTTTTATCAACCACATATACTCATAAATAAATGTCAAAACATCCTCTAGATTGTATAGTTGTGAGAGTACGATGAGGGCAAATCTAACATAATGATCGCCTGATATCATAATAAGGAAAAATCTGATATTTATATCTTTCCATCACAATTTTTTTAATCTTATATTTTTATTTTGAAAATATTAAGGGGCACCTGGGTGGTCCAGTTTGTTAGGCATTTGCCTTTGGCTCAGGTCATGACCCTGGGGTCCTGGGATTGAGCCCTGTGTCGGGCTCTCTGCTAAGCAGAGAAACTGCTTCTTCCTCTCCCTCTGCTGCTCCCTCTGCTTGTGCTCCCTCAACCCCACCCTGTCAAATAAATAAATAAAATATTTTTTAAAAAAAGATTAAAAAACATTTTAGAAGTTAGACATAAGGGTGTTCTAGAACAGGGCTCACTTTTACACTTGTGTTGATGATTTATTGCGTTGTCACCCAGTGATCCCCTAAGTGACAGAGCTGTTGCAATAAATTCTTTTATGTTCCAAAGTCCAAACAATAAATGACCCATGACAATTACTGCTGCCATGTTGCATTCTTCTAATAGTCTTTTTTTTAAATTTTTATTTATTTATGATAGTCACACAGAGAGAGAGAGAGAGAGAGAGGCAGAGACACAGGCAGAGGGAGAAGCAGGCTCCATGCACCGGGAGCCCGACATGGAATTTGATCCCGGGTTTCCAGGATCGCGCCCTGGGCCAAAGGCAGGCGCCAAACCACTGCGCCACCCAGGGATCCCTCTAATAGTCTTTTTTTAAAGTAATCTCTACATACCTGATGTGGGGTTCAAACTCATGCCCCTGAGATCAAGAGTCATTCACTCTACTGGCTGGGCCAGCCAGGCATCCCTGAATTCCTCTAATAGTTTAAGGACAAAACTATTTTCCTGCCACGATAACTCATGCTGCAACACCATCTAGTCTTTCCTCGGCAGGAAACATTATTCATATTTTTTTTTAATTTTTTTTTATTTTTTATTTATGATAGTCATACAGAGAGAAAGAGAAAGAGGCAGAGACACAGGCAGAGGGAGAAGCAGGCTCCATGCGCCGGGAGCCTGATGTGGGATTCGATCCCGGGTCTCCAGGATCGCGCCCTGGGCCAAAGACAGGCGCCAAACCGCTGCGCCACCCAGGGATCCCCATTATTCATATTTTTAAAGAGGCAAAACTCCTGAACCATAGTGCTGATACCTAAAATGCGGTTATTTTGAGTTCAACATGCCTGTGCCCTGAATACAGTTCTTTCCCCATTTTTCTCTGTTTGAAAGAGAAAGGTAAACCTGGTTTACCAGCAAGGTTTTAGCTACTGTAACTGCATTGGACTCCATGTGACACAAATGCAAATGCAAATGCAAACACAGGTCTTAACATACGTGGAAATATTTGGTTATACGATGGTATGATGATCCCCAAATGCACTTTTTATTGAATGTCTTCCTTTTGAAAGTGAAATTGAAGCTCGGCTGTTAAGTAGCTTTTCAAGGTCAGACAACAACTGCTAAGGGGCAGAACCATGATTTGAATTTAGGTATTTTGCCTCCAATTATAGTGCTTTTCCCATTCTACAAGTATTTCCCAAGTTGGTGTGCATACCACTGGTGACATGTTCGATAACTTAAGTGACAAATGGGAAGACATTCTTATTTTAACAGTTGTCTTCGTTAAATGTGTATTAGAAAATATAATTAGTTATATCTCAAAACTCTGATGTTTCAGGTTTTTGCATAGGACAGGGTTAAAGCAGTTAGCGCCAGGAAATCTATATTAGTCAGAACTCATAAAACACAGGATATGTTCGGGCAAGTATATGGATGTTTCCAAATTCTAGTAACCGAATCTTCTGTCATATAAAATTACTGATCTTAGAGATGACATAGATCACTTATATGGCTTCCCATATAATGGGTTTTTGCATTCTTTTCAGCAAAATATTAAAGTCTTTGTGCCATAAGCTCTCAGTTATTTGCAAAATCAATAAGAAGACTTATTTCTCATATACAACCTATTGTAGTAATAGGAAAATTTACTTACTGATATAAACACAGGAAAGTGTTTCCCACTGGAGAACTGCATGGAGATTTAGCACATCTGTTAAAAAAGGGTCAACCACATTATAATGAATTCTTGATTTTTTTCTCAGATAGGTGGTGACCACAAGCGATATTTGTTTCATACTGAAGTTACAAGAAAAAAGCCCTTTCTTGTCTATTCCAGCAGCAAGAAGACCTTCAGGACTTCCAGAAGGAGTCCATCACTCTGTAAGGTTGTGTGCATGATTGGGACTAACTTTGCAAACTAACTTCTCACAGATTTATTTGCTCATTTAAAAAACTTAAAATTTTCTTTTCAAGGCAAGCCTATGAGCATACACTGTGTGCAAAACCAAGTGCACACAATTCTTATGAAACAAGGATATGGGATACGCTCTGTGACTGTCTAGTCTTAGGTTCTTTTTACCTAAATTGTTTGCTATTGCTTTGATTTCTGAGCTTCCCAATATCATTTCCTCCTATGTTCTCCCTGTATATTCATATTGTGTCCTATGGCTTTCTATGCCCATTTATTACTTCTAGTTTTTTTTTTTTATAGATTCTTCAGGACTTTATACAGAGATGATCATATTGTCTGATAAATAAGGCAGCCTTATGTCTTCCTTTCCAATCCATATGTCTTTTATTTCTTTTTCTTGCCTTATTGCTAGGGCCTCCAGTAGGGTATTCAATAGACATGAGTGGACTTATTGTCATTGTCGGGGGGTGTAACATTGTGATTTATAGTAAGAAACATGTCTTTGGTCTTCATCTAGTTTCTGATACGGAGCTTCTAAAACCCCTGGAATTTTCTAAGTAATGAGAGCAATAAAGGAGTCTTTTCTTGTGAGATGACTTTAGATGCCACCCAAGGATGGGGGCTGATTGCCAGGAGGACCCACCATGTGATTGGAGGTTTGGAATTCTCAGTAACCACTGGGGACAAGAGGGGTAGAGGTTGAGTCAGCTGCCGAAGGCCAATGAGTTAATCAATCGTAGCTATGTAATGAAGCCTCCGTAAAAACCCAAAAGGACAGGTTCAGAGAGTTTTTTGGTTGTTGAACACATGGAGATCTGGGGACAGTGGTGCACCTGGAAAGGACATGGAAATTCTGTGCATTTTTCCCATACTTTACACTCTTTGCATCTCTTCCATCTGGCTATTCTGAAGTTATATCCTTTTATAATAAACCATCTAGGTTAGTAAAATGTTTCTAGGAGTTCTATGAGCCTTTCCAGCAAATTAATCAAACCTAAGGAAGGGGTCATGGGAACCTGTGATTTTTACCCATTTGGTCAGAAGGGACAGGTGACAACCCGGACTTGCAATTGGCATGTGAAGAAGAATGGGAGGAAGTCTTACAGAACTGGACCCTTAGCCTAAAGAATCTAATACTATCTCCAAATAGGTAATGTCAGAATTGAGTTGAATTAAATACGACACTAACCTGGTGTCCGAGAATTGCTTGGTGTGTGTGGGGAAAGCCCCACACATTGAAATTGGTGATCGAAACCATTAGGGGAGAAAGAAATCAGACTTTCCCCATAAAAATAATGTAAGCTATTTTTTCATAGATTTCCTTTGTTGTATTGTCTACTTAATTCTTCCATTAGGCTTAGTGTTTGGGTAGAACTATTCCCATTTACAGATGAGAATACTGAGGCTCAAAGAAGTTATGTAAATTCTTACAATCCGGCCGCTAGCAAAAGGCAGTCAACACCCCAATGCCAGTGTTGTCTCAACTGTACCGATGATCCAATTTGTTGAGTGCCTGGTGCTTTATTCAATTTAAATTATTCAATGGGTTCATACAATGTGCTTTGAAAGTGCGGAGTACCGAATGAAGCGTATTTATTTGTATCAATAGCTTCAAAATTAAGGTGATTACTTTTGTTATCTTTTAAGAAAGGTTTGCAAGATGTTCTTATATAGATTACTTAGAAAGATGAAAGAAAGTCACCTTACAGATGGAAATTCATGTTCAGTCAGGATGGTGCATCCCATTAAGCATCAAAGAGATGCTGAGTTTTTCTTAAAGCATGAGCTTGTGTCTCCAGAGATCATTTGTGATAGCAGCTGTGTATCTGACAGCTCTATTTACCTGTATTAAGGACACAGTAATTCCATTTCCGATACAGGTTGTACTTATGGAGGAGAATCATTGGTTGGATGGTTGCCATGGCCTTCTTGAGGCTTTCTATCAGAGCATGCTCTTCCGTTCTGACTTTATTGGGAGTGAATTTATTTATTCATGTTTGAAGCATTTTAGATGAGGAGATTTTCATTTTAAGTATAGGTTTTTAAGAAATCGTTGGACATATGTATGTTCTAATCCGTTCATTCTAAATTGAGGGGTAATTTGCAAAGTAAAAATCAGTTCATCTTTCTCCAGATTATGAATAAATATGAAGAGGAAGGTGAAGATGGTCACAAAACAAGAATCACAGAATGTCAGGGCCGAAAGACACCGTGGTGGCCGCCCTGTCGTTTGACAGATAGGGAAGTTGAAGCCCAGAAAACATAAGCCACGTGTCTCAGGTTATACAGAGACCGTCCAAATGGCAAAGCCTGTTGTTAAACTCAGGCCTCAGTCTCTGAGGCTGGATTGTTCCCACAGGCTGCTGAACATCAGATGAGCTGCTGGACTAGTTTACTTTTAAGGACACTTTCAACTCAGAGTCCTTTATTATTTTTTCTATTATATGTAGAATTTCATTATTTCTGCAAAATAACATTTGAAGTATTTCCTCCTATTCCTTCTGAAAAAAGAAACATTTTGGGGGCGCCTGGGTGGCTCAGTTGGTTGAGCATCTGCCTTTGGCTTAGGTCGTGATTCTGGGATCCTGGGATTGAGTCCCATGGGGAGTCTTCTTGTCCCTCTCCTCTGTCTCTCCCCACCTCTCCAGCTTTCTCTCTCAAATAACAAAATCTTAGAAAAAAAAAGAGAAACATTTCAAATTAAAAACAGTAGTTTTGGGGCGCCTGGCTGGCTCAGTCAGTGGAGCATGCAACTGTTGCTCTTGGGGTCATGAGTTTGAGCCCCACGCTGGGCATAGAGATTACATCAAATCAAATCAAATTAAATAGTTAAAAAAAACCCCTATAGGTCAGTTTAATTAAAATCATCACCACCTTTGAAGACAAATACTCAGAACTCGTATGCAATATTTCAGTTAAACAGAACACTTTTGTATAACTGTGTTTTGTAAGATCCGCGTTATCCTTCTACCACCTGCTTTATAAGGGACCTGTGATTCCCCTGCCACGCTGGGAACATTCACCTGCAGTGACTCCATACATCTGTGCTTAAATGAGCAACTCAACATTCAGCTTTCTTGATGCACAAAATCAGTCTCAAAAATATAAAAATTGGATCACTGTTTTAAAATGTAAAATGTAGAGGCACCTGGGTGGCTCAGTGATTGAGCATCTGCCTTTGGCTCAGGGTGTGATCCTGGAGACCCGGGATCGAGTCCCACGTCGGGCTGCCTCTATGGAGCCTGCTTCTCCCTCTGCCTGTGTCTCTGCCTTTCTCTCTATGTCTCTCATGAATAAATAAATAAAATCTTTAAAAAAAATGTAAAATGTACACTGCCAAAAAATGAAATATACATATTCAACTTTTGAAAGCTCTATGGTAAGATTATATCAAGCAATGTGAATATTTTCCTTAAAAAAAGATTTTAATTTTTTCTGGTGGTAATAGAAGTCATTTTTATTTTTGTCAAAATGTAGACTCTTAGTACACAGCTATTTTCAGCTATGTCCCCAGCACCTCCTAGAGAATTACCTGGTCAACTGATGCAAAATGCAGATTTCTAGTCCTATCCCAACCACTTTTCTAGTTGGGAACCTGGGACTTTGCTTTTTGGTACACTCTCCACCTCCCGCCCTGATGATATTTATGTGCCCTAAGTTTAGATCATCAGCCTGAAGGATGTTTTGTTGTTGTTGTTGTTGTTGTTGTTTTTAAAGTAATCTTTACACCCAACGTGGAGCTTGAAACTCAAGATCCTGAGATCAAGAGTGGCATGCTCTACCTCTTAAGCCAGCCAGACACCTCTTCATTGGCCTGGTGGACAGTTTAATCTTAGTTTAAACACCATTAACCACAGAGTGTTTCATGCTTCATTCTCTGATGATGATCATGCAATGCCAACTGAGCTCCTGCTTCTCAACCCCTTATAGTTAGAGCCAGCCCAGCCCCGACTGACAGGCCAGTCCCCACCTAGGCTTTTGGAGCAGTCCTGTACACATTCAGGGAGAATGTGTCCCTGACACAGGTCCATGGCCAGGGATTGGCATCAAGAATGATGGTTCTGTGATTTCAGTATCTTTTCTGGCCCTTCTCTTGTTCTCTGTGTTTGGTATGAAGCTCCAGGGAAGGGAAGAGGATGCATACTGTAGGATCCCTCTTCCTTCTAGGGGGCTCACTTCTCACTAGTTAGTTGGTTCATTCCACAAAGGTGACCATACAGCCCTTGTGCTGACCCCTCCCCTCCTTTTCTCCTCTAGGTCCACACAAAGGGCCTGGTCAGGCAGGATTTTAGACTTAGGCAATATTTATATTTATTTTTAAAGTTTTATCTATATCTATCTATCTATCATCATTTATCTATCTTTAGCATGAGTTGGGAGAGGGGCAGAAAGAGAGAGAGAGAGTCCTAAGCAGACTCCATGCTGAGTGTGGAGCCCAAGGTGGGGCTTGATCTCACAACTCTAAGATCATGACCTGTGCAGAAATCAAGAGTTGGACCCTCAACCGACTGAGCCACCCAGGTACCCCATACCTGTTTTTTGATGGAAGAGCGAAGCGTTAATCATTCTATCCAAAACAGACTGTTTCAGATTTTCAAGCATTTCTTAGAACACTATCAATACTTTATTTTTTTATGTTTTATTTGTTTATTCATGAGAGAGGTGGAGACACAGGCAGAGGGAGAAGCAGGCTCCATGCAGGGAGCCCAATGCGGGACTTGATCCCATGACCCTGTGATCACGACCTGAGCCCAAGGCAGATGCTCAACCACTGAACCACCCAGGGCCCCCTATCTACACTTTAATTACATTATTTTCTGTAGCTGAATTGCCACTCAATTTAAGGTATATCATCAAGTCATCACCTCTAAGATGGCAAAACCACATGTCAGACCAGAAGCCCTTCGAGATTGAGGTCTCACATTTGAAAGGAACAGATGCAGGCACCAGAGGCCTCAAATCAAGTTGCCTCCGTGCTGGTGAAGGCACCTGAGGGAGGCCCGGGCTTCCATTCACCTGCAGCTCATTCTTCAAACCACATCTTCCTTTAGTGCCAAACACAATGTCTCATGCAGTCCTCTGCCTTCCTTAGCTCTGAACTTCTGGAACGGGGAGTACGCTTTTATTTGTGACCTGTCTTTATGCCCTGTTGTGCCTCTAAGGGTGTGAAGGAGCAGAACCTTCACCAGAAGGATGATAATCTTCTTTCCAGAGGATGACACAAAAAGTTCGTCTTTCCCTTCAGCCTTCCTACGGTCTGCGAGAGACAGCCTCGGAGGGCTCCTGGGTCTTCCTCCCTTCTCTATTTGTGCCCTCGGGTTCCAGCTCCAATGTAATGATGACCCACACAAGCAACTACGGAGATCCTGGGAGGGCTACAGGGGACCCTTGGGGTTACGGTTGATAATGCTTTGCAAACCTTCCTGGGAACAGGTAGTTCTCTAGATTCTGCAGAACGATTTCATGAGTCAAACAATCCTTTTTACCTCTCTCTCATAGAAGAACTTTAATACCTAATTATTCCACAGGGCTGTTTGGGTGAGGATGACCAGCCTAAAATGTCACCCTCCCTTCCAAGATGCAGAGTTACTGCTCGCAAGCAGGTGTCCAGCCAGGGACCCCAAGTCGCGGCTTCTGGTGTATGTGTGTGTGAATGTGGCTAGTTCTCACTGCAAGATCTGGAGCAGAAATGATGTGTGAAACCCCTGGCTGAGCTGGGTAAGTTCCAGAAACATAGCCTTTCGTCTCTCCAACTGTCATCTAACTGCATTTAGAAGATCCCGTGGAGATGACAAGGCAGAGCCACAAGGTAGAAGAGGCCTGGATCCTGGGGCTAACTCGAGCTAACCATTTAAGAAGACAGCTGTGCAGAAGAGCTGCTTGACCAGAAACATCTACTTCAAATTTGTGTGAGTGAGGAAAGCTTTTATTGCACGAAGTTATCAAGACTTGGGATTGTTTGTTACAGCAGCTGGAGTCAAATACTCTGACTCATACAACCATCTTCCTTAGGGTGAGGTACAAGGATGGAGAAGGACAAAGCAGGGGTACAGGAGGACCTCAGAGGTCACAGATATAAGAACAACCCACCTAGGGGATCCCTGGGTGGCTCAGTGGTTTAGCGCCCACCTTTGGCCCAGGGTGTGATCCTGGAGTCCCAGGATCGAGTCCCACATCAGGCTCCCTGCTTGGAGTCAGCTTCTCCCTCTGCTTGTGTCTCTGCCTCTCTTTGTGTGTGTTTCTCATGAATAAATAAATAAACTTGTAAAAAAAAAAGAACAACCCACCTAATCAGAAACCCCACTGCCTAGAACGGCACGTTTTGCATGTGGAGTCAGCATCTCTAATTTCCTGCCTAAAACCACACTGCTCAAATCTAATTCTTACCAAATTGCACTGTGCTGGCCATGCGGGATATTTAGACATGTGAGTTTGAGTCTTTTTTTTCTTTTAAGGATGTTATTTATTTATTTCAGAGAGGAGAGAGAGAAAACACAAGCGGCAAGGAGGGGCAGAGGGCGAGGGGGAAGCAGACCCTGCGCTGAGCAGGGAGCACTATGCTCTCTCTCCCTGGGATCGTGACCTGAGCCGAAGGCGGATGCCCAACCGACTGAGCCACCCAGGCGCCCCTCAAACAGATTTTGATGTGCTTCAACATATTGCACGATCCTCAAAATGAAAAGGTGATTCCAAAGTATTCTGCAAAATTGGGGCGCAGGTGGATCGGAGGGTTTATTTCTCAGGCTACTTGCAGATTTTGTCTTGTGTGAGCAATTCTCCGCTACTCGGTTCTGCCCCTGGAGGGCACCAGAGACTGCTTTACTGTGCAGAGACACCCCCCCCCCTCCCCGGAGGAAAGCAGACAGTTCTGTGGAAGGAGGTGGCAATTAGCGGTGAACGGGGTTTGTCCTGCCACAAGCAAGGCCCTGCAGAATTCTGCACGGCAAGTGGGTAATAGCCAGGTTACTGGGATCGTGGAAAGACCCAGAAACCCGAGTTCCAGGTCCAGCTATGCTATCAGCCAGCGGTGTGGCCTTTCAAAAGTCACTTAACTTCTCTGGGCTTTGGTTTCCTCTTGTGTAAAATGGGGTGGAAGGAGCTAACCCCAAAAGTGTCTTCCTTCAGTGTTTTAAATTGCTCTAAATCCTAAGGGGCTAAGGGGTGCCTGGGTGGCTCATCTGGTGGTGTCCAACTCCTGATTTCAGGTCAGGTCAAGATCTCAGGGTTGTGAGATGGAGCTCAGGGTCAGGCTCCATATTCAGCAAAGTCTCTCTCTCTCCCTCGCCTTCTCCCTCTGCCTCTCCCTTGGCTTGGGCTCTCTCTCTCTCTCTCTCTCATATATATCTATAAATCCTTAATAGTAAAGAAAATGGGAAATGATAGAACAGAAGGGATTCTCATTTCCTAGAACTCCTGAGTGTGTCCCTGTCCTGGGCACGGACCCCAAGTGTGGCAAGCTGGCTGTGATGGGGGCAATGTCAAAGCTGTGACTGGCAACACAGGGAGGTGAGGCTCAGGAGATAAACTGAGGGGCGGGGGGCTCATAAGGGCTCTCTCACCCAGGATCTCAGCCAATGATGGGAGCAGGATCTGGAGAAAGAGAAAATGACCGTTTTGTAAGCATCCCACGCTGCCCGGCCTGGACGGGAGGGCAGCTAGGGACACAGCATAACCCGGACCTCCTCGGGGCCCTTCACTCACTCACCAGCCCCATCGTCTCAGTAGTTTTCTGAGGCATGGATGAGCCTCCCTGACAATTCATTTCCACTCCTGGGCTACGCGGGGTGGTTCTAATCATACCAGCTCACTGGGGCAGGGAGACAAACCGCACGTAGGAGGTGTTCCTGCAGAAATGAATGAGTGAATCAATGAATGGACGAAGGAGCGAGTGCCGAGGGGGAATCCGGGCTGGGAGGTGAGTAGAGGCAGCTCCGATGCAGGCACAGCCCTGTGGGTGTCCGTCACTCTAGAACACGGTGGCCGGTCACTGGGGTGTCGTCCTGCCCCAGGTGGTGCTTGTCCTGGGTTAGACTCGGGGGTGAGGCAGAGGGCTCTAAAGAGATGCTGTGGGAGGACCAGGTGGCCACTCTGCTGGGGCAGCATCACTCCCGGGTTTGTAGGGATGTCACTGTCATGGGCCAGTCAAGCAAGACAGACGTCTAGGGAAGAGGATCACTTGCAGATCCTCCACTCTTCGAGAGGAGCCGCGAGGAAGGCAAGGGCCTGTGTTTGGTCTGGGCTGTGCAGACACGCCCCTGTCCAGAAAGTCCCTCTCCTCAAGGGGGCCCCCGGGCAGAGAGATCTACAGTGGAGTGGGGGGCAGGGAGCAAGAACTAACCAGAAGGACTGTGGGCCACCGGGGGGCTCAGTGTGGCGAGCTTCCAACTCTTGGTTTCCTCTCAGGTCATGACTTCATGGATCCTGAGATCAAGCCCTGCGTTGGGCTCTGTGCTCATCGGGGTGTCTGCTGGAAGATTCTCTCCCTGTGCCCCCCGCACTCATGTGCATGCACACGCGTGCACGTTCTCTCTCTCTCTAAAATAAATAGATGCATCTTTAAAAAAAATAAATAATGGAATGAATGCATAGGAGATGTGCAGTAGGCCAGGGCGCTTGCCTTCTGGACGTTACGCCCCATACTGACACCCTCTTAGGGAGACCCCATAGCCTCCTTTGTCTTAGTTTCCTTACCTGCACAGTGAGAGCCACACTGGCACCTTCCTCTGAAGGGTCTCATGAGGATTAGACAAGACCAACAAGGGCTGTGCAAACTGTTAAGGCAGGTAAGAAAGTCACCTATTTTTTAATTTTATTTTAAAGATTCCATTTATTTATTCATGAGAGACACAGAGAGAGAGGCAGAGACACAGGCAGAGGAAGTAGCAGGCCCCATGCAGGGAGACGTGGGACTCAATCCTGGGTCTCCAGGATCATGCCCTGGGCTGAAGGCAGGTGCTAGACCGCTGAGGCCCCCGGGGCTGCCTGAAAGTCATCTATTTTTATCCTGAGAGACAGAAGTGACGCGTGTGTCCCCGGGGCTGCCACGATTGTTACCGTTCCTGCGTGGTGGGTTTCTGGAGACCCTCGCAGGCTTCCCAGAGCCACCTCCGTGCTGACCGCGGGTGGTAGCCAATTAAGAGCACTCCGTGTGTGGCCTGAGTCCCCGCACTGCCACCTGCAGCCTGCCGCGGTAGGCCGGGAGGACGCTCGGGAGCACCTGCAGACTCTCTTCTCGTGCTCTGCTTTAGACAGCAGACCTGCTTGCCTTTTGCCACCGTAGCCTACACCTTACGGGACAGCAGCAGCAGTGACTGCAGAACTTTGCTGCAATGTAGCTCACAGGGCCGTGACTGCGTCCCTGGTGCACCGGGAGAGCCCCGCAGGCCACGGCGGCGCAGCCAGGCAGTATGGACGGGCACGGGTCTGGACACGGGGCGGAGGAGGACAAGTCCTGGAGCCAGACGCTGTAGCATATTCTCAAAACATGCATCTGAAGGCTGATGGACCCTCTTGTCTCCTTGCACCCCGAAAGCCACTGTGACGTGCACGGGGTAATAACAAACACGCACTGAGGGTCTACAATGTGCCCCAGACTGTAAGTACTTCACGTGCACGACCTCGCTGTTTGAAAACTTTGATTTTTCTTTATGGCGGTAAAATACACATCACACACAACGCAACGCATCTCAACAGTTGTTGAGTGTACGGTTCAATGGCATGAAGTACATTTACAGTGTCGTACGGCCGTCACCACAACCGACCCCCAGAATCTTCTCGTCCTCCCCAACAGAAACTATGTGCTAAACTCTAATTCCCCATGACCCCCGCCCCCCGACCCCTACAGTCTCTATTTTACTTTCCATCTCTATACATTTGCCTGTTCTCGGTCTTGTTTATTAAGTGGAATCATGCAATATTTGTCCTTTCGGGACCAAACTTATTTCACTTAGCGTAATTCCTCAAGGTTCATCCACGTTGTAGCACATGTTAAGGCTGAATAGTATTCCATGTGTGTATACATCACATTGTATTTTGTTTTTATTATTATTTTTTTTAAGTAGAGAGAGAGTGAGGGGAGGAGGCTGAGGGAGAGGGGGAATCTGAAGCAGATTCCCAGCTGAGCGAGGAGGCCGACTGAGGCTTGATCTCAAGACCTGACCCCAAAATCAAATCAAGAATGAGCCACTTAACTGGCTGAGCCGCCCAGGCGCCGCTATTTATCCATTCATCTACTGATGCGCCTGTGGGTTGTTTCTGCCTTTTGGCTCTTGAGGTTCAAATGGAAATCCATTTCCTCTAACCCTTCAAGCTCTAAAATCTGTCAGAACTCCCATGGAAGGGATCCCTGGGTGGCTCAGCGGTTTCGCGCCTGCCTTTGGCCCGGGGCACGATCCTGGAGTCCCAGGATGGAGTCCCAGGTCAGGCTCCCTGCATGGAGCCTGCTTCTCCCTCTGCCAGTGTCTCTGCCTCTCTCTCTCTCTCTCTGTGTCTATCATAAATAAATTTTAAAAAATCTTAAAAAAAAAAAAGAACTCCCATGGAAATAAGCATAAAAACTGCCATGAGGTAGCCCCCGAGACGGTCTGAAATGGGGTTTCAGGTGTTCTTCTGTCCCCCAAGTGTCTTCTTGTTTAATGTCTTTCTCATTCAACATCCCGACTCCAGAGGAACTTGAAATCACACAGAGTACGTGTCCCATGAGAAGGTCTGATTAACCAGAGCTTTTCTGTACATCAGCGGAGCGATTACTGACAATCGTGGCCGTGACCCTGCAGTTCCAAAGAAACCCACGTACCTTTGGGAAGTGTTACAAGAGCTCCAGAAACATGCTTTTTAAGAAGTACAATTTAGGGGCCCCTGGGTGGCTCAGTTGGTTAAGTGTCTGCCTTTGGCTCAGGGCATGATCCTGAGGTCCTGGGATTGAGCCCCTGCGTCAGGCTTGCTGCTCGGTGGGGAGTCTGCTTCTCCCTCTCCCTCTGCCCCCTTTCCTCACTTGTGGGCACTCTCTCTGCCTCTCAAATAAATACAATCTTAAAAAAAATAAAAAAAATAGGGGCGCCTGGGTGGCTCAGTCGGTTATGCATCTCCCTTCGGCTCAGGTCATGATCCCAGGGTCCTGGAATCAAGTCCCGCGTTGGGCTCCCTGCTCAACGGGGAGGCTGCTTCTCCCTCTCCCTCTGCCTGCCGCTCCCCCTACTTGTGCTCTGTGTGTATTAAAATAAATGCATAACAAAAAAACAAAATAAAATATACAATTCAGGGGCTCCTGGGTGGCTCAGATGGTTGAGCATCTGCCTTCGCCGTGGGTCGTGATCTCCAGGTCCTGGGCTCAAGCCCCATGTTGGGCTCCCAGCTTGGTTGGGAGGCTGCGTCTCTCTCTGCCTCTCCTCCTGCTTGTGCTCTCTCTGTCTCTATCTCTCCCTCAAATGAAGAAACATAAAATCTCAAAAAAAAAAAAAACCACCCCACAATAATTCAGTGGCATTAGGGACATTCACTGCTGTGCAGCTGCCAGCACCAGCCATCTCCAGAACTTTTTCCTCATTCCAAACCAAAACACCACCCACTCTACTACACCTTCCTCTCCCCCTTCCCCGCAGCCCCTCGTAACCTCTGGTCTACCTCTGGTCTCTCTGAGTTTGGCTACTCTAGGTCCCCCATCAATGGAATCATATATATTTGTCTGTGGCTTATTTCACTTAGCGTATTCCTCATCCACGTTGTAGCAGGTGTCAGAACTGCATTCCTTTTAAGGCCGAATCATAGCCATTGTGTGTCCATATATATCCTACATTTTGTTTCTCTGTTCCTCCGTTGATGACCGTTGCGGTTGTCTCTGCCCTTTGGCTATTGTGACTAATGCTGCTATGAACACAGGTGTACAAGTAGCTGCCCAGAAATGGGCTTTGTATCATGGTCTTGTTCTCCTGGGTAAATCCTATATCCATGGTAACTTCCCACGAGCCAGAAAATTTGACTAATTAGCATAGTCCATTCCCTCATTAGGCTTGGTAAGGACTTTGCTCAGAACCTGTGTCGGAAGCCCAGGAGGCAGTGACGGGGAATGACACCCGTCTCACAGCTGGGCGCGGGCCCCAGCAGTCAGGCCGCGCGGGGACCCCAGTGGCACCCCAGTGGCACCTCCGCAGGGTGCCCAGCACCTGGCATGGGCAACCAGACCCATATCTGGAAATCCCATCCCGCTCCTACCTTCTGCACCCCCCTGTCGGGGTTCTAGCAGCTTTTCCAAAAAGGTAAGGACTTGAGGAACATTTGTTCTGAATTAAGCTTGGCCGCAGTTAAAGTGTTATCATGTATGTAAAAGCTCAAATTACAGAGGCCGCCTCCAGCCAGTGAATGGCACCGCACGGCTGCTCAGAGAGGTGGAAAATTCTGAGGCCCCTCCAGCACGGTTTCAGGAAAAGCGCTCTGAGTGGGGTGGAGAGGGGCCAGCTGGTGATGTCAAGGGATTTATAAAGGAGATTTCAAGACCTTTTAAGGGAGTGAGGCATTTGCTGATGATGGAAAACTGCCTAAGCTGGGTCTGGCCTCAACACTTCATTTGCTAGTTGTCCTGAAATGCTTATAATTTTCAAAAAAACATATTGTGCCCCTCCCTTTGCGTGCAGTTCAAAAGAGGGCATTGCCTGTGGTGAGAGGAACCTGTTAGGGTGATCAGAGTCGGCGGCCACAGGACCTGAGCTCTCACAGCACACTAGGCCCAAAGTGGCCCATCTGGGACCTGGGATGGAAAATCAAATGCCCGCAACACACCTGGCTGCATTGCACATCTGTATTTTTCTTTCTTTCTTTCTTTCTTTCTTTCTTTCTTTCTTTCTTTCTTTCTTTCTTTCTTCTTTCTTTCTTTCACACACTAGGGGTTGGGGGGGGTCTGGAGGACACTTATTTTTTTTAAGCAGCTACAAAGCTGCTTAGCAGCTTTGCACCTCCAAAGAGAGATCTGAAAATAAAATATTTACTTACATTGCCTTTCCAAGTGTTTTCCATACTCTTGTCAAAATGGTCAGGCCTTTTTTTTCCCCCAAGGCTTCTTATCTTAAGAATGTGGGTTTTATAAAGAGGAACCAAGATCGATTACAACCACAGAGTAGATTGAGTGGAGTAGATAAGCTCCAACTCTAGCAGCTGGGCTTACTTTGTGTTTTAAGCAGATAACGAAGGAAAGCAGGCCCAGATTTAGGAACGGAGATCTAAGTTGGGAGGAATAAAAGTGAAGGTCCTAGATCCGACTTTGAGCTGAGCAGCTAAAACTAAAGAAAATTCTCCTTGCCCTCACGGAGCACGAAAACAAACAAATAAACCACACAAAAACCAAACAGAGGACCAAATGCAAATAGTATTCAAATTGCCACCCAACGAGAGGGCCCAAAGCTAGAGTGGAATAGAAGCAAGAATTAGGAAGCATCTGGAAGCAAGTGATGCAGAGATACTTTGGGGGCCCGCCGTGCTGAGGGGAACTGTTTGCAGCTCTGTTTTCATCATCCTTTCTTTGTAGGGACTGGGGAACACACTCTTAGGATCTGGAAATTCCAATCGTCTGCGTTAGTGCCCATTTTTCAATTGTAGCTGAAATAAAAGGGTCAGGAGACCTATGCTGTTTTCCTTTTCCTTTGCTGAGCAGAGGGGTGATCTTTCTGAATTAGCACCCTGGGTCACATCCCAGTTCAAATGTTTCCCACGGAAGAGCTCGGTCCTGGCAGCCTGGTGCAGACGGGGCCTGCGTGCTGCTTCCAGACTCTCCGGCCGGCCTCGCCTCCAACTGCCCTGGCTTGCAGGGCTCTCCTTCTGGAGAGCTGGTCTCCTCACTGTCTCCCCAAGACACTTGGTGGTTTATTAGTGTCTCTGCAGACCCGCCTCCATGTCTTCTGAGCTCCCTCCTGCTATGTAATGAAATCCTTTTCATTTCAGACCAGACTCAAGCCTTCCCTTCCCTCCCATGGTCCTTTTTATGCTCAGATCACACATTCTCTTTCACCCTTAGAAGTGTCTCCTTAAGGTGTAGGCCTCTCTTACATCCCTTGCTATCCATCCC
Source organism: Vulpes lagopus (assembly GCF_018345385.1). Lineage (NCBI taxonomy): Eukaryota > Metazoa > Chordata > Mammalia > Carnivora > Canidae > Vulpes > Vulpes lagopus. Next base: position 28,619,013 of record NC_054834.1, read on the forward strand.
CCTGCCGAGAAACTATCATTAGTTTTTGTTACATATGATGTTAGTTTTTTTTTTTTTTTTTTTTTTTTGATGTTAGTTTTTTTAAAATATGATTTTATTGCCTTTGGTCAACAGGCTCTTTGGTGAAAAGCTGTGGAACTAATAAAAATTTCTCGGGCAGCTCTGGTGGCTCAACGGTTTAGTGCCTGCTTTTGGCCCAGGGTGTGATCCTGGTGACCGGGGATCGAGTCCCATGTTGGGCTCCCTGCATGGAGCCTGCTTCTGCCTCTGCCTGTGTCTTTGCCTCTCTCTCTCTGTGTGTTTGTCATGAAAAAATAAATAAAATCTTAAAAAAAAATTTTCTCACCTGAAATATTAAACAGGACCAAGAGACACAGCTCATTTGAAAAGGAATCTGAATTCAAAAGGCAAGGAATGGTGGTCCCACCATCCGAGAGAGATTAGGAGAATCTCCATGAGAAAGGGAGCTCAGACTCCGCCAGGCACCCAACCTTCTTCCTTAAATTCGACATTCTAGAGACCCAGCGCTTCTCTTGGCCTTTTGGCCTTTTGGCCTTTCGGCTAAGATCCAGTGCAAAATTCTGCAGCCTGTGCTCCTTTCTCAAGATCTCCTTCCACAAGTGTTCCAAGAGAAGGAAGGCTGTTAGGCAGCATGTGGACCCTCTGAGAAGGTCCCAAACCTTCCATACTATTTGTTTCTTGCCTCTTGGGTCCAAGGATGGGTAGGAAGGTGCTACAGAAGCCCAGAAGGCAGGAGCTCCTACCTTTCTGTCTTTTCCTCTGTACTGGCAAGCCTGGAGCACAAACCTCCCTGTGGAAGTCGATTTGAAAGAGGGTTTAATTTATAAAAATGTAATATGCACACTTTTGTAGACAGAGAAGCTTACCTTTCAAACAAATAAATGGGAAATGCAGCCTGCCCTTGGCATAGGGGTGTGGGTCAGTTTCAATTAAGGAGAAAAAAATAATGTAAGCCAGCATTACAATGTGTCATATCTTGCAGGATAATCTTTTTTATGGGGAAAACATCCCAAATTAGTGTTTAGGTAATAAAAATAAGATCATAATAAGCCAGTGGATTAGACACCATTAGTGATAGATTTTTTTTTTTTCTAGAGACATCACTTAATATCTTTATTGCCATCTTTTAAAATGAGCTAATGAGGGGCACCTGGGTGGCTCAGTCAGTTGGGTGTCTGCCTTCGGCTCCGGTTGTGATCTCAGGGTCCTGGGATGGAGCCCCGCGTGGGGTTCCCTGCTCTGCGGGGAGCCTGCCTCTCCCTCTCCCTCCACCTCTCCCCACCGTGCATGTGTGCTCTCTCTCTTTCTCTCTGTCAAATAAATAAATGAATAAAAATCTTTAGAAAGGGGAGGGGGCTAATGAGCAAGTGACAGCACAGTATGATGGAGACAATACTGGACCAGGTTTTTTTTTTTTTTTTTTTTTTTTATAGCCAGGATTCTAGTCCTACCTTTGCCATTCAAGAACTGGGATCTTAGGCAATCTGGGCTTAGGTTTCTCTGCTGTCAAATAAGAGACTTTGAGGATCTGTAATGATTTTTCCAGTTCTAAAATCTTATGCCAATATAATTTTTATCATGTATTTGCAGGCCTACCTTGGATATCTTTGCAAGTACTTTATGTGAAACTTTCATGTTATTTATCATGAATAAATTCACTATTCTTTTTTTTTCTTTTAAAGAGTTTATTTATTTATTCATAAGAGACACAGAGAAAGAGGCAGAGACATAGGCAGAGGGAGAAGCAGGCTCCATGCAGGGAGCCCGATGTGGGAACCAATCCCAGGATCCCGGGATCACGACCTGATCCAAAGGCAGACGCTCAACCACTGAGCCACCCAGGTGCCCCAATTCACTATTGTATAAAACAAAACTAAAACAACCACAAAAAAAAAACAAACACAAAACCAGAAAAATCCAAATCCAAAAACCAACTCTTCAGTCCTGTGTTTCAACAAATTTGAGCTTAGATTGAATTCTGAACCCTGAGTTCTGAGTTCTCTCCCTGACTGCAATAGCCTTAAACAAGGTCTTCCTTATCTACTAAGGAAAAAAAAAAGGGCTAATGATTTCCAACTCTCTATGCCCCAGGAGACACTGTCAGGTTAAAAAGAAGAATTGAATTTTTTGGAGCTAGTTATCTAGCAGGAGGAAATCATTATGTATTCTTAATATTTGATATGATTTATACAAAGATTTTGTGACTTCAATCCATGTGTGTATCTGAGCAGTACTGGGCAAACTGACATAATCTTCATTCTTTGCTGATTAAATTTACGGGAGGATTACCAGGATCCATTACTCTATGATCTACACAAGTTACTTCCCCCTCTTAGTTTCCTCATCTGTAAAATGGGTATATTGATTATACTTATCTCATATGGCCAAGTAAGACAATGCACAGGAAGTATATTGTCAAGTAGGTATTTTACTACCAAAAGCAAATGAATTTTAGTTCCAAACGTGTTAAAAATAAAGTTTGCTGTCCATTTACTTAAAACTCATCATCGTGTGAGGAAGAGATCCCTGAGGTAGGAGCTCTAGTTTACAGTGAGGACTAGGCTTAATCTCCCCAGGTTTCTGTTTCTTTGTTTTATAACAAAGGAGCTGGACTAGGCATGCCTGGGTGGCTCAGTCTATTGGGTGGCTGACTTTGGCTTGGGTCATGATTTTGAGATCCTGGGATCAAGTCCCATGTTGGGCTCCCCACTTAGCAGGGAGTCTGCTTGTTCCTCTCCCTCTGCTCCTCGCCCTGCTCAGACTCTCTCTCTTCCTCTCTCATAAATGGATTTTATCCATTTAAAAAGTCACTTATTAAAAGAAAAAAAAAAAAAGGAAGCTGGAATAGAGGACCTTTAAGTAACTTCCAGTTCTTTTTTTTTTTTTAATTTTTATTTATTTATGATAGTCACAGAGAGAGAGAGAGAGAGAGAGAGAGAGAGAGAGAGAGAGAGAGAGAGGCAGAGGGAGAAGCAGGCTCCATGCACCGGGAGCCTGATGTGGGATTCGATCCTGGGTCTCCAGGGTCGTGCCCTGGGCCAAAGGCAGGCGCCAAACCACTGCGCCACCCAGGGATCCCCATAACTTCCAGTTCTAAAGGGATTTAGGAAATTTTTTCAGTTCATTTTTAAACAAAGTTTTAATAAAATTTAACATAGCAAGTATTATATGCTTTAGGAATTTATATTTTAATTAAATGTCCTTCAGATTAAAATAGTATTATGCAGTTTCTAAATACAGAAGTTTATGGAAAGTGATAAAACTTGATTCATTTTAAAAAGTAGATTTGGAAATGCTGTGGGAAATTCAATTATATTTAAAGGTGCAAAAACAAGATTGAAATCGCTGCTAAAAATAAGGAAATTTACTTTGGATGCCCATTGTTTCTGGAAGAAGGGTGTTTTTATGCCCGTGGGGCTCTTACGTATTAGGTGGAGGCCAAAGCAGAGAACAGGCCTCTCCTTTTTGGAACATTTCATCTAACTGAAGTGGAATGAATATAGCAACAATACACATCTAAATAAAACATAGTCCCTGAATTCGATATGCATCTCATTTGCAGTAAGAAGACTTTTGTGGCAGGGCTCCTGGGTGGCCCAGTCGGTTAAGCATCTGCCTTTGGCTCAGGTTGTGATCCCCAAGTGCTCCAGGATCCAGCCCCGCATCGGGCTCCCAGCTCAGCGGGGAGTCTGCTTTTCCTTCTGCTCCTGACCCTGCTTGCGCTTTCTCTCTCAAATAAATGAATTAAAAAAAAAAAAAAAAGACTTTCATGGCAATCCAGGCCATGATGGAAACACCTTGTGACATAGAATTGGATTCATATTCCGGTTCCTTTCCTTACTAAGTATGTGACCTTGGGAAAGTTTGTAACTCATTTGTGCCTCAGTTTCTTAAAAAATGGGACGAATCTTAGGAGTGTCAATATTAAATGAGATAATACATGTAAGGCTCTAAGAAAAATGCCTGACACACAGAAAAAGCTCAGTGAACATTAGCTATTATTATTCGATTTCATAAATTACTACTAGATGTCTGTTATGGAGTAGTCACTGTATCAGACCCTGAAATATCTTTGGGGTTCAGCTTTTTGGGTCTGGTCTAGGATGTGTTAAAGAGTTAGATAAGAAATTCCAAAAATTTAACAGTCCAATGGGACACAAGTAAATCTAGATAAAAGGCCCTTTGGAGTCAAGAGACTGTATTTTTTATTTATTTTTAAAATTTAATTTAAAAAAAGATTTTATTTATTTGAGAGAGAGAGGGAGAGCGAGAGAGAGCGTGAGCTGTGAGAGAGGCAGATGGAGATGAAGAAGCAAATTCCCAGCTGAGCAGGGAAACTGATGCAGGGCTTGATCCTGGGACACTTGGGGATCATAGCCTGAGCTGAAAGCAGATGCTCCACCGACTGAGCCACCAGGCGCCCCGAGAGTCAAAAGACTTTAAATTCAGGAGAGAAAAGGAGATGTCAACGAGTTGCTTGAGGTCTTGCCTTGCAGTTGTCGAGTTCCTGTGCAGGTTTTAGGGGGCACATAATAATGCATATATTAAAAACTACGGTGACATTCAGAGAGTCAGACATGCCTGATTAGACTTTCATGTTCTGTATTTATAAAGACGTGAGTGGTGCGTTTCCTGAGTGCAAATGATTGTTGGCTATGACTAATATTTATGACTATAATAAAATCTATACAGCATAAAGTACGCAATGAATTTGTTCTAGTCATCGGCTTGCTTTTATTTAAGGGGATACCCTAGAAGGTGCTATATCTTGACCAGCAATTTCAGCAGATAGGAAGGAAGCAAAATATAGGACAGGACAATTGTACTTTAGCACCAGGACACAAAATGAGAAGTAGAATTATGGCAGTAAGGCACTCTGTTATATAAATTTATCATGGAAATGGCATAGGAACATATGCCTTTTGCAAACAACACTGTGTTGCTTTGTCTTGCTTCCAAGCCGGGCCCCTATAACAATCAATGGAGTTCGGTCGGGAGCTGCCTTGGGTGGACGTGTCCACAGGGCATCAAAAGTAGGCTTAAGGTAATGAATGCAACCTTCTTTCCTCCTCCTCAGGTGAGCCCACCATTTGGTCTCAGTTGATCTCATGTTGGACTGGTGTTGGCACCAGTTCATTTAGTTGCTTCTGGTGACTTTGGGATAACGTGAAGCTGTGGAAATCATTTTTCCTGTACCACCCTACCTTCGAGGTTTCAGCAGAAACCTATGGCAGAGACTTCTGGGACTCTTTCATTTGCACATCCCGCAAGGCAAAAGCTCTTGATGGAAAGGAGAAAAGCCATTGGGTCTCTTCTTACCAATAGGCAAATTGCAGCATTTAGGAAGGTAGGAAGAATAGGACTGCAAATAACTTGGAAGTTCATCTTGTCCATGACCGGTTACCGAAGGTTTATTTTATTTTATTTTAAATATTTTATTTATTTATTCATGAGAAACACACACACACACACACACACACACACACACACACACACACACACACAGGCAAAGACATAGGCAGAGGGAGAAGCAGGCTCCATGCAGGGATCCCAACGTGGGACTGATCCCAGGACTCCAGGATCAGGCCCTGGGCCAAAGGCAGGTACCAAACCGCTGAGCCACCCAGGGATCCCCTACATAAGGTTTAATTAAGAAAAATAAAAAAGGTTGAGGATTCTCTTGCCCTTAGAATTCCTTTCTTGGCCTACTCCATCTCCACAGGCTGATGGCTCCTTAATATTAAAACCATTCCCAGGGCAGCAGGGTGGCTCCGCAGTTTAGCACCGCCTTCAGCCCAGGGCATGACCCTGGGGTCCCAGGATCCAGTCCCAGATCAGGCTCCCTGCATGGAGCCTGCTTCTCCCTCTGCCTGTGTCTCTGCCTCTCTCTCTCTCTCTCTATGTGTGTGTGTCCCTCATGAATAAATAAACAAAATCTTAAAATAAATAAATAACACCATTCCCAAAGGCATCCCCCGGGTCCCGTTGCACAAGCCACAGATCCCCCGCTGAAAAGGAGCAAGAAGCTCCCGCGATGCTCCCCCGCTCGGGGTACAGTGTGGATCGTCCAGGGAACAGGGAACTCTCAGAGTGAGTGATTCTGAGACCCCAGGACCCCAGGACCCCAGGACTTGGGCCTTCCCGGGAGAACCTAAACACACGGCAGTAAACACCGCCCCTCCCCCGACCCCAAAAGAAAAAACAAAGCGTCGGGGGCGCTGCGGCGTGAGCGTCCACACAGGCGGGGCTGAGCCGGGGCGCGGGCTGCAGGTCGGGGGGACTTTCACGGGCTCCGCGGGCGGGCGGGCGGCGCGGGGGCGGGGCCAGGGGCGGGCGGCGGGCGGGGCCGTGGGCGGAGCTAGGGGCGGGGCCTGGGCCCAGGGGGCGGAGCCTGCCCGGGCCCGCCCCGCGGGAGGAGCGGCTCGCCGGCGGCCGATCCGGCGTCTCGGTGACAGGCACCCCGCTCCGCCGCCGCCGCCGCCGCCGCCGCCGCCTTTTCTTCCTCGTCCGGGGCAGCCGCCGCGCCGGGTCCCCTTCGGGCCGCGCGCCCCCCGCTCCCCTCCCCCGGGCCGCCGCCGCCCGCCCGCCCGCTCCCGCCGCCGCCCTCCTCGCCCGCAGGAATCGCGCGGCCACAGCGCCGCCCGCAGCCCCGCCGCCCGCTGCCGCCGGCCCTCGGCTCCCGGCTCCCGGCTCCCGGCTCCGGCTCCCGGCTCCCGGCTCCCGCGCCCCTCCCTCCCCGGGCCGCCAGCCCCTTCCCGCCGCCGCGCCTGGAGGAGCCGGTCCCCCGGGTCACCATGCCCAGCAAAACCAAGTACAACCTTGTGGACGACGGGCACGACCTGCGGATCCCCCTGCACAACGAGGACGCCTTCCAGCACGGCATCTGCTTCGAAGCCAAGGTGAGGCCCCCGCCCCGGGGGGGAGGGGGCAGGTGACTCCCCCGTCGCGGCCGCATTCCGCGGGCTGCCGCCCGGTGCTGCTCCGGAGCAGCTGCGAAGTTTGGGCGGCATCGCCTCACCGCCCCCCCACCTGCAGACACCCCCATCCTCACCTCCGGGCCGGAGAAGCCTGCGGGGGCGGGGGGACGCGCAGCCGGGTCCCCGGGATCTTTAGAATCGCTTTAGGGGACGCCCTGGTGCAATTTACCTGCTGGGATCCCGTGGGAGACGTGCTTTCACGTTTTTGTTTTTGTTTTGGTTTTTAATTTATTTTTTATTTATTTTTTTATTTTTTAAGGGGGGATGCCGACTTCCTGATGGAAGGAAAAATAACACAGGGGTGTTTCTGTTTTTGTTTTAGATTTCCAGGTAGCCGGGTCCAGGTGTCAAGTCACTTCTTAAATGTCTGATTGGCCACGACTCCTTTGCAAGTGCCAGTCACGGGAGGGGGGAGGGGGGAGAGTTTGCTAGTTTGGTGGCGTAATGTGAAGTTTCAGCCGCTAGCAGGGAACGGCTGTTGGAGAATTCAGCGGGGATGACTGGAATTTTCGGCGCGGGGGCAGAGCCCCAGGTCGGCCCTTGGAGGGGGGGCGACGCCTGGCTGGGGCTGGCCCGGTGCGCGCCCGGGCTGCCCCCCCGCCCCCCCCAGCGATGCGCTTCCCGGTTTCTGCAATCCCAGCCGGGGCTCCCCCGGCCCATCACCTGCGGAAAGTGCTTCTGCGCTTCCTTCTTGCAACCTGACCCCAGAGACCCGGAGTTTCTCAACATCTGCAGTGTGCATGTCGCTGATAAGTGACAGAAGGCATTGCCACTCTGTCACTCTGCCACTCAGTGTGGGCTGTTTGTTTGCTTTTTAGGTTCTTGCTGGTTTCGAAAAGAGCGTACTTAAGGTGTGGAGACCCATTTTACTCCTCCTCCTTCCCTTTATTCCTTCATGACTTCCTGGCTGCAGGGTGTCCTCTCAGGCGAGGATGATTCCGTCAGGTGGCTATTTCCTTCAGTTTGTGAAACGTCTTTCCAATGTCTGATATGGGCCCAGCGCAGTTATCTTTAGATATAGATATTTTTTTCTTTTCGTGAAGGTGTGTGAATTGGTGAATCTTGACCTCTGCCCCTGGTTAACCTTCCCCCAACCATATCTGCTAGAGCTAGGACACCCCCTGCCCCCCACCGCCACTGCCACCCCACCCCAACCCTGTAGTGGAATGCAGGGCCGAATTACTTGGGTATGGCTGGGACCAGAGTGGGGCTTGTAGCCAAGATCTTATCTTGCTTCTCTCAGAATAGATCTGGTCTCCGTCTAAGATGGGATGTTTGGGTTAAATTTTGCCAGGTCTGTTGCTTTGATGAGCAAGTTTTTCACTTTAAAGTATGGGTTTTCATCATAATCAGGATTGTTGGGTAGACATAAACTGGGGAACTGGCATTGCCTTGTTTGGTTCACCAGCACTCAGTTTCACGAGAATGAGGGCGAGAAGAGGAATCAAGAATTAAAGTGCTTTAAAACCTTTTTATTCTTTTTTTTTTTTTAAACCTTTTTATTCTTTTGGCACAGTCTTTGCCATTTGGTCCCAACTAGGTCTCAAAACTTGGTATGCACAAGAATCTGATTGAAAAGGCTGATTTTTGCCACCCCAGTTCTAATTTGACACATCTGGGGGGAGCCTGGGACTGGGTACCCTTAATGAGAATTGCAGGTGATTTAATGCAAGTGGCTGAGACCAGACTTTCAGAAACATTGGGCTTGAGGCTTGCCTCCAACTTGCTGGATCTTACCTTCACTTTCCCAACATGCAATTTCTGTTCTAAGCAAACATCTGGGGGCTGCATGATGTAGTTCCTATGGGTTCCCTGGGTTCACACATAGTGGGGCTTGATTAGAGGAGAGGGGAGCCACAGCTGGTCCAGGCTTTGTTCTCAATGCAGATCTGAGACATGGAGGTCCAAGGAGTTCTGCTCTGAGAATGGCCAGGCTGACTGAGGACTGGATTCCTAGCTCCCAGCCCTTCATAATTGACAACTGGACACCAGTACCTTCCAACCCCATCAGCCAAGACCTGAGTAGAGATGCATCCAGCAAGCTCATCCTCTGGCTGGGTTCCACCTCCCACCAGAGCAGTGTTTGTGAACCTGCAGACTCACTGGGATTTCAGGGTTAAATCCACACCACTGTTCCTCTCTTGTTTTGGAAAAGCACAGGCTGTCAAACGTAAATGTATTCTTGCTGCCTTGTCAGATCCCCCTGGAAAACGAGCCCAGGTCTTTCTCTCCCAAGGGCTGGCAGTTTTTCAAAATCAACACTGGATGGAGCGACTGTTTGGATGGAGGCCTCTCATTTCCAGGCTTCTGTAGAGATTGAAAGGTTATGGCTGGGGTTGAAGGGTATCTGAGAGTCGGAGGGTCTGTGCATTTAAAAACAACATCATGGGGGCGCCTGGATGGCTCAGCTGGTTGACTGTCTGGCTGTTGATTTCGGCTCAGGTCATGATCTCAGCATCCTGAGGTCGAGCCCCAAGTTGTGCTCCACACTGGGAGCTTGGAGCCTGCTTGAGATTCTCTGTCCCCTCTCCCCCTGCTTGCTCGCTCTCTCAATAAAAGGGGGGGGGGAGAAAGGTAATGAAAAATGACATCATGCATTTAATGATTAAACAGAGTCCTGGATGTGTTTCACGTGCAGTTTCATGTAATTCTTACTGCTCCCCTAGAGGTGCGTCTCTTTATGTCTTATAAATGAGGATATGGGCTCAGGGAGGTTGTTGCCTCTGCTTTAGTGCACACAGCTGTGGATGGCAAAGCCAGCATTTAAACCTGGGAGCTTTGACTTCAGACTCCCGGATCCAGTGCTTATTTAATCATTTTTTATGGAGTGTTCATTCTGTACTGGGAAGTGGTCTGATTCACAGCCCACTGGTGGGGCATCCTCGGGTTGCTGGCCTCTCGGACTCTGATGTGGGAAATTACTTAGACTTTTAATGCTGGCTGTTCCCAGGCATCCCCTTGGATTGGTAGCTGCACCCAAGGGGTTACCTGCTCTCCATGGGTGCCAGGCCTAGGGGGTAAAATTTCACTCGTAAAGCCCCTCTGTACCTGCCTCTCCCTTTCCCGTGTGTCCTCCTGGTGGTCAGTGCCATTGACTGTCTTCCCTAGCAGGGTGAGGAGGAGACTGCTAATGGCTTTTGGGGCAAAGAATAATACAAATATTAGTGACATAGTTATGACTTGCATTTTGTAGGAGATTTTTTTATTTGCATGGGGTTTCCCATACAAAGAATTTGCTTCGTATAGAAACAGAAATGTTCATTTCTCAGATGAAAACAGATGGAGGGGCGCCTGGGTGGCTTAGTCGGTTAAGCATCTGCCTTCGGCTCAGGTCATGATCCTGGGGGTCCTGGGATGGAGCCCCATCGGGCACCCTGCTCCGTGGGGAGCCTGCATTTCCCTCCCCCTCTACTTGCTGCTCTCCCCGCTTGTGCTCTCTCTGTCTCTGTCAAATGAATAAATAAAATCTTAAAAAAAAAAAGACAACAATTGGAGATCAGAGGCATTAACTCAGCTAGACTCAGAGAACCGCTGGGACGATATGCTTCTAGCTGATATTTAGTGAGCACTTACTATGAGCTGTGGAGCCGCCGCCCCATTCGATCCTCGTGCCCCACTGCTGTTGTCACCTGGTCCATGGTCCCTCCTCTTGGTGCTGTAGTAGTTGCCCCTCTGTCTACACAACACTCATCGCCCAGCCCCTTCCCCGAGACCACGTGCATGGCACAGACTGTCACAATGGAAAGCCCCTTAGCTCACCTGGCACAACCTCATTTTACAGATGAGGAAATTGCAGCGCAGGGGAAAGTCGCTGACTCAGGGTCACCTCACTAGGTGAGGACAGAACCGGGACTCATCCCTCATTGCCTGGCTTCCAGTTAGTTCCATTCCTCTATTGCTGCTTCACAGACTACCTGAAGACAAAGGGGCTTTCAACAACATCTGTTTATTCGTGGCCAGGCTTTGGGCCCGGCGGGGCTGGGCTGTTCTTATGTCCCATGTGGTGTTGACTGGTTCACTCATTTGGCTTCATTCAGCTGTGGCTGGGCTGGAAGGTCCTAGAAGGCGTTGCTCACATGGCTGGTCCTCCGTGCAGTGGTTCTCTCCACGGGGTGGCCTGGATGTCCTCCTAGCACGATGGCCCTTCTATGTGGCATCTGGCTCTCAAGAGGGAGTGCTCCGGGATCCCTGGGTGGCGCAGCGGTTTAAACCGCTTGCCTTTGGCCCAGGGTGCGATCCTGGAGACCCAGGATCGAATCCCATGTCAGGCTCCCGGTGCATGGAGCCTGCTTCTCCCTCTGCCTGTGTCTCTGCCTCTCTCTCTCTCTCTCTCTGTGTGTGTGACTATCATAAATAAATAAAAAATAAATTAAAAAAAGAGGGAGTGCTCCAAGCAGCGGAGGCAGAAACTCTTCAGGCCTGGCCCCCGAAGTTATACAGGGTCATTTTTGTGGCCACAGGCCACAGGCCAGCTCAGATTCAAGGGGAGGAGAAGTGGGCTTCATTCCGGAGGGGGTCGCTTACGGTCGCATCGCATGGGTGCACCCAGGGTGGGAGAGGTTGCCGAAGCTGCCTTTGGGTCACGGTCTGCTACAGAATTTTGTGTTCTTTCCCCTCTGCTTATACCTCCTGCGGTGCTATTGAGTGTTTTTCCAGAACCTTATCTCCTGCCTCTGCGTAGGACCCCCTTCCCCAGCATCAGGTACCCGCATACCAGCAATGACAGGTGGTTTGTCAAGCGGAAGAAAGTACCACCTGTAGAAGGTCTGGGAGCAGTAAGGAAATTGCCATATTGTGGGGTGATTTTGCAGCTGGGGAGACCTTGGTCAGGTCTGAACTCAGTTCTCTGGCCATCTTTCCCGCCTTGCTAAATGGCTTCACTCGATGGTATTTTTCCGTGATGTGGATGTTCGAGATTGCAGTCACCCGGACAGCAGGCTGCTGGTGGCTGCCTCTTGAGCTCACTGTCGTGAGGCCTTCCAGATTAGGACATTACATTATTGGCTCACCATAAATGGGGTGCTCTGACTCATACTTGAGCCTGTAGCATGGTGAAGAGCTCTCACCCCGACTCCACAATATCCTGGGTACGGTGTGAGCTCTGCCTCCAGGGTCTTCTGGGCCAGTAGGGATTCAGATGGAGCGCCTGCTGTATACACTGATACATTTAAGCAAAGGTTTATTTCACCTTATTTGTCCAGATGCTTTTAAACCCATTGTTTTTTCTTCTTCAATCCTTCTCCTTTTAGTTAACTAAGTTCTACCCCCAACATGGGCCAGACCCCCAGATCAAGAGTCGTGTGCTGTACCAGCCAGGCGTCCCTCCTATTCTTATCTTCTGCACAGAGCACTTTTGGGGGGGCAGTAAGTTTCAAAGATAAGCAGTGCTCTGAAATGGTGGCTGCTCACGTTGGTCCAGGTGTCCGCAGGTGTTCCTCTGCAGCTGGTGTTTGGGCATCTGGTGGGCAAGTCTGTTCCTACCTAGCCATACATTTCATGAGTTCACGGCTTTCAGTCTTGTCTCCTTGGCCCAGAATGTCCCCATCCTTTTAGTGGTGCAAATCCTGCAGCCACACGTCATGTTGACCTTTGCCAGTCATTATGTCCAAGACCCTAATCAGACTCACTGTTTATTATCGCTTACTCATTGTGCTGCTACTTCCAAGAACTTGAACTTTCAGAATGCTTTCTTTGACTATAATTATCTGCCTCCTCACACCCTCATTGCCTTGAGGCTGCCTTTAGTTCCCCAGTGACCTCTCGGTCCTTGTCCTGCTCCCCGGGGCTGCCTGGGGCCATGCCCATGACCCTTTCTGCCCCTTCCACTTTCCTGCCCTACATTGCAAACTTGGCCTCTGCCGTTTTCTTTCCTCCTTCCTCTTTTCAGAAAATGAGCTTCCTCTCCCCGCTCCTTTCCGGCAGTTTTATTGAGGCATAAGTTACATACCATACAATTCACTAACTTAAAATATACAATTAAGTGGTTTTTAGTATATTCACAGATAGGTGCAACCATCACTGCAGTCAGTTTTAGAATATTTTCATCACCTCAAAAAGAAACCTCTATACCCTCTAGTTAGCATCCCCCTACCCTTCCATCCCAGCCCTAAGCAACCATTAAACTACTTTCTGTGTCTAGATTTGCCCGTTCTGGACATTTCACATCAGCGAAATCATATGATATGTTTGTGTGTGTGTGTGTGTGTGTGTGTGTGTGTGTGCACGCACGTACATGTGACTGCCATCCTTTTAAAATTTTGAGAGAAAGAGAGAGGGAGAGGGAGCATGAGGGTGGTGGTGGACAGAAACAGAGGGAGAAGCAGACTCCCCATTTAGCAGGGAGCCCGAAGTGGGGCTCGATCCCAGGACCCTGAGATCATGATCTGAGCCTTGGGTAGACGCTTAATCAACTGAGCCACTCAGGTGCCCCTGGCATCTTTTTTTTTTTTAAAGGTTTATTTGTGCTCACAGCTCATATACTAAAAGATTTATTTATTTAATATATACAGAGAGTACACGTGTGCACGAGAGAAGGAGCAGAAGCAGAGAGAAAGAATCTCTGAGCAGACTCCCTGCTACGTGTGGAGCCCAACGATGTGGGGCTTAATCTTGTGACCCATGAGATCAGGACCTGAGCTGAAACCAAGGGTTGGAGCCACCCAGGTGCCCTATGACTGGCATCTTTAACTTAGCATGTTTTCAGTACACAGTGGAGCATGGGTCAATGCCTCATTCCTTTTTCTTTTTTTTTAAGATTTTATTTATTTATTCATGAGGGGCAGAGACACAGGCAGAGGGAGAAGCAGGCTTCATGCAGGGAGCCTGATGAAGGACTTGATCCCAGGACCCCAGGATCATGCCCTGAGCCAAGGGCAGATGCTCAACTGCTGAGCCACCCAGGTGCCCCTGGCTCATTCCTTTTAATGGCTGAATTATATTCCATTGTTTGGATATCCTACATTTCGTTTCTCCATTCATCCATTGATGGCCATTAGGGTTGTTTATTCTTTAGCTACTATGAATACTGCTTCTGTAAACGCGGTGTACATGTTTTGGTGGGGATGTCTGTTTTCATTCCTCATGGGTGGATAAGCAGGAGCGGAATTGCTGAATCTCATCGTTACTTAACCATTTGTGGAACCGGCAGGTTTTTTCCAGTGTGGTTGCACCATCCCCACCAGCAGGATTTTGGTTTCTCCACATCCACATGGGCACTTGTTATAGTCTGGCTTTTTGAGTCTAGCCATCCTTGTGGGTGGGAAGTGCTGTCTCATTGTAGCTTTGATTTGCATTCCCCCCCCCCCCCCCCCCCCGATGAATAATGATACAGAACATCCTCTCATGTGTTTATTGGCCATTTATAGATCTTCTTTGGAGAAATGTCTATTCAGATCCTTTACCCATTTTTGGGATTGTCTTTTTTAAAAAGTTATTGAGTTGTAAGGGTTCTTTATTCTGTATTCAAGTCCTTTATATACATTTGTGCCTATTTTCACCTATTCTATGGGTGGTCTTTTCATTTTCTTGATACTGCCCATTGAAACATGGAAGTTTTTAATTTGTGATGAAGTCCAATTATTTTTTTTTCTTTTTCCCTCTTTCTTTTTCAGATCCCCCTGTCTTCCATCCTCTGCTAGCCTGCCTCTGCAGAGTCCTTGTTCAATACCCCCACCTTTCCCCTGGGTCCACCTTCTTTCCCACTGCTTCATTCTTTTCTGCTCACATATACACTATTGCCTTCCCTGTGTGAAAACTCACCTCTCTCCACCTGTTTTTTTTTTTTTTTTTTTTTTTTTTTTTTTTTTTTTTTTTAAGATTCTTATTTATTTATTTGACAGAACGCAAGCAGGGGAAGCAGCAGGCAGAGAGAGAGGGAGAAGCAGACTCCCCACTGAGCAGGAAGCCCAATGTGGGGGCTCAATCCCCAGACCCCAGGATAATGATGTGAGCCAAAAGCAGATGCTAACGGATTCAACCACCCAGGTGTCCCCACCTTTTTAACATGTCCCTTCCTTGCTTTTGAAGCTAAGTCCCCTGAGAGATGGATCTACTCTCTGCAGAGTCTCCGTATGTGTTCAGCTCCTGGTGGTGTGCTCTCCTCTCCTGGCCACTCAGTTGTACCGTCACCTTTCTCTGTCCTCCTTCCTTTCTGAAGTTTCTTGCCATGCAGCCTGTCCTCCTCCTTGGGATGGCTCATTCAGCTCTTGGATGGCTGTTCTGTGCCTGTCCCTCTGAGTCGCCCTCTACCCCCTTGCTGGCTGCGCTTTCTCCTCCCTTGGACCTCTCCTGTGAGGGCTTGTTCAAATCCCCTCCTCACTGCTATGCAGATTGGCTCCTGGGCCTCTAACCCCAGTCCAGACTCCAGATCTCTATTCTCTGCTTCCTGCTGGCTGTCTCTGCTGGAATGTGTTGCTGACCTCTTCACTCCACAAGCGGGATAGCAAATCTGTCTGACTTGGGGTCTCTTAGTGATCCCACCATCTAGGGCTGACACGTGGGAGCACTGCCTGGACCTGACTCCTGGGCTGTTCACTGGATCCCTATTGTGGTCCAGCTCCTTGCTCCCCTAACCCCCTTGTCGAGTCAGCTGTCGCGTTCTTGAATTTTCTCAGTGACCTCCACCCATATACTTTGCCCGTTCCATCCTTCCCCACCTCTGGCTGGCTCAGATGCTCACCCACCGCCTCTCCCCAGACTGTCTGAGTAACTTTCTGGAGGCTTCCACTTGATCCTATAAACTTTTGTTCAGGTCATTTTCCTGAAGTATAATTATGTTGTCCTCCTACTTGAAAACACAGAGTTTCTAAGCCTACTATATATTAGCTCTAAAATTCTTAGCATGATATTCAGGGTCCTCCGTTTTTGAACGGTTCCCCATATCACCCTGTACTCTGAATCCGAGTACACCCCCATTCCCTAGGCCCCCAGGTCATGTCACACTCAGATGCAGTCCAGTGTCACTTGGTAGGTGGACGTCACCAGTCCCTCCTCTGTGTTGAAGGGACTGACCAGACCCCACCATGGAGTTGAGCTGCCGGTCCCTCCTGCTTTTTCCTCCCCATGTCGTCATCAGGGGCCTTGTCACTCTGCTCCTACCCCCCACCCCCACGCCTTCTGTGGTGCTGGGTGCAGTGCCTTGCATATAGAATGTGTATGTTGAGTGAATGAACATAAGTCCTGAGATGCTCTCTACAGGGACTGTTAGGAGGGCCGTGATAGGAGCCCAAGGACGAGCCTCAGCTGGCTCCAGTCCCCTCCCGACCTGTTCATTTGCTCTAGGCCTCTGAGTCTCAGTCCCAAGTGGCTTGAGAGCCTACCCTGGCCTCCCAGGAGGCAGCCCCACTCTCACCTCACAGACCACCTCTTCCTGCCAGAAGAAGTGCCGAGTAAGCATTTTTCCTGAATTAAATGGAATTCCCGTGATATGCGATGGGATTAGAATCTTTGATTACAGAACATGTGGCCAGTTTCAGGAGCAGATAATTGCTATTTGCTAGTTAAGAAAAACCCATTTCAGCCTGTTGTGTTCTCATTAAGGAATTGATACCTTTTCCTTCCTAATTCATTGTTTTGTGTCCTTTAACTTGCTGTTTTATAATTTTAGTGACATGGATTTGGTTGATGGCATAGCATAGCATGGATTCAGGAGGGACACTGTGCTTAGGTCCAAATCCTGGCCCTGTCCGTCTCTGGGGACTCACCCCTGGCGAGTCACTTAACATCTCTCTGGTGGTGCCCTGGTCTGTAAAAAGAGGGTACACATATCACCTACCTCCTGGGCTAAATGAGTCACACACGGAAACACCTTGTGCAGAGCCTGGCACAGGGTGGGCCGCTTTATTATTATTATTATTATTATTATATTATTATTTTGTCCTACAGATTGCATGCTAAGTTTCATCTGTGCAAGGTTGTAAGCTGCAGAATTAGGAGATTAATTCTTTGATAAGGCAAAGGCCTGATAGTGCTTTCTCTTCATCCTGCCCGTTTAAAACTCCAGCTCCCGTACTACTCTGATTCCCAAAGTTGCAGCTCAGACACTGTGACTACTTGGCGGGCTTAAAATAGCCGTCAGCCTCCCCAGGAGGGAATTAAAAAAAAAAAAAGGGTTCCCTCGCCCTGGTGCACGCCCTCATCACATTTGTTCCAGCCTTTAATCCTCGTTAGGATGAAAAATCACAGAATCCTGTTAAGCGCAGGACGCTGTCTTCGCCGTCGTTGCCTGAATTTCTCGGATAAATAGTTCTTTAAGCAGAGGTAATCGAAGCAGAAGGAAGCTTGCATCATGGGATTAATTAATATCTTGTGATGCTCACATTTCCCTTTTCAGTGTTTCTATTCAGCATCACGTTTCCTTGTAAGCCCCCGAGCAGCTGGCTTTACAAGTTACTCGCAGGGGCACTTGCGGCAGGTTTTGCACCCAGGGCGTTGGAACACTTCAGGCCCCTGCAAGTTCTTCCCTCCGCGTGCAAGTCCCTTGCTTCACCTGCGCATGTGCCTCACAGCCCGTGGGCCATCCGTGAGAACCCAGGGCACTGGCTTCTCCCCGCTTTACTCGGGGGGCTGCCGTGTTCTCTGGGAGGACTGCGACGTGATCGGCCTTGAGAGCTGCATGAGACCTGGAGCTCCCTACTATGGGGTGGGCAGGACGGGGGCACTAGGCACCCAGAATGTTCCGAGTGTGCAACATTCCGAACCCCGTTAGCCCGTGTGTGAGCATGGTCGCCGAGCTGTCCTGGGTCCTGTGTCCTGTGCCTCTGTCTCCTGCTGGTTGTGTGTGTCCATCTGTGGCCTCCTGACCTAGGCCGGAAGCTCCGCTAGGGTTGGGGGGGAGCTCCACCTGCCTGCCTCGTGCTATCCCTGTCACAGAGAGCCCACGCCATTGTCGCCGTCGTTACAAAAGCACTTACTGTGTTCCAGGCCCTGTTCACGTTCTGTGAAACGATCCTCCCAAGAGCCGTGTGAGTTAAGATGCTCTTATTACCTGATTTACAGGTGGGGAAGCTGAGGCATGGACGGGGTAACTTGCTCACAGTCCGCAGTTAGTAGTGGATAGGTGCCTCCCCCCCCCCCAGTCAAAGCCAAAATATCTTTTAAGATACCAAGAGCCAATGGTCATCGAGTACCGTCTTCTATGCATGGTTCTCAGCGTCTTATGGATGTTAGCCAATTTAATCATTACGGTGGCCCCACCGTAATGGAGGGTAGGTGCCATCGCTCCCATTTTGCACATGAGGAAACTGAGGCACATCTTTCCAGGCTCTATCAAGTGGAGCCTTTAACGGTCTGTTAAAGGTGGTGGTCTCCACAGGTCCCCTGGAGGTCATGCCTGTGACCCAGGGACCCATCTGCTGCTGTGTGCGAGTGGGCGACAGGCCACCTGCAGAGACCCCTCTGGTGGGCCAGGTTGCTGATCTGTGGGTATGGACGCGAGGTGACGGGAGCCGGAGAGCAAACGGGTGGAGAGGAGCCTGCAGGCCCTTCCTTCCTGGGGAGCGTTGTTATTTGCTGGGCCCTTGCTGTGCACTTCCTGCACAGCGGTGGGCTCCACTCCTCTCCCCACACCCCTTCCTCTCGAAGCTTCCACGCCCTCTTCCCTGCCTTTCGAAGCTTCATGGCTCCATTTGAGGACCAGGCCTCTGCCGGAGGCCCCTCCAGGACAGTAAATGCTGGCCCGCTTCCCGCCCAGGAGCCGCTCTTGCCCTTGCTTGGAAATCTCAGCCCACAGTGCACACACAGAAGCTCCTTGGTTGTGTCCTTTGTTCTGTCTTGATTATAACTCTTAGGTTTTTGTTTTGGTCTCTTTGGATGGGGACAGGCGTTCATGTGGAAGCATTTTCTTTTTCTGCCAAGAGGAAGATTAATGTCTCCCAGGGGCAAAGTGACAGGTAACATAATATCTCATTCCCATGCTCTGGCCACATAAACACATAACCTGTACCTGGGCTGTAGCCACATTTCCTTTTTTTTTTTTTTTTTTATTAAAGATTTTATTTATTTATTCATGAGGACAGAGAGACACAGGCAGAGGGAGAAGCAGGCTCTCTCTCTGTGGGGAGCTCAAGGCAGGACTCGATCCCAGGACCCCGGGATCACACCCTGAGCCGAAGGCAGATGATCAACTCCTGAGCCACCCCGGGTGTCCCTTGTAGCCGCATTTCCAAACCGGCCCTCCCCGCGTGTGGATTTTCTTTTCTTTTCCTGGGCAGTCCCACCTAAACATGGTATATCCCTGGCACCTGTATCCAATGTCTGATGGAAACTTTACCTATTTCCTCCTTCAGGTCAAGAATTTTGCAGCGTCTTTCAATGGGGAGAATCACCTGCCAATTCCTTTGATGAGTGAATGTGGCTGTTGTCAAACTTTGGTGTCTCAGAATCATCTGGAAACCAATAAAAACAGAGGCCCAGCCTCGTCGAAGTAGTGTTAGGGCCTGATGTCTGTCTTGATCACGTCTTGCAGGTGATGCTGACAGATGCCCTAATTTGAGAAGCTGGAGCCGGAGCACTGGTTCTCAAACCTGGTGGCTCATCGGGGAGTTAAAAAAAAAAAAAATTCTGCTCTCAGCAATTCTAATTCAATTCATAGGGGGTCATGCCCGTGTGTAGCAGTTTTCATGTCTTCTGTTTCTTTGCTGAGACTGTGGGTTTTTTTTTTTTTTTTCAAACGAAGGTTGCTTTACATTTTTTGCCAGATAATCCTAATATATCTGTCATCTTGGTGTTGGCATCTGTTGATTGTCTTTTCTCATTCATGTCGAGATTTTCTTCGTTCCTGGAATGATGGATGATTTTTGATTGAAACCTGGACGTTTGGGTTATTAGGTTAGGAGATTCTGGATCTTAATTAAATCTTCTATCTTAGCGAGACTCGTCTGCCGGTGGCAGGGGAGGCAGCTCTGCCTCACTGCTGTCAGGTGGAGGTGGAAGTCTAGAGTCTTTGTTGGTCCTGGCTGAGACCACACTGGAGCCGGGCTGGGGTGCCTGACAGGTGTTGCTCATCGGGCCTCTGCTGATGCTCTGCCTTTTTAACCACTGGGTGGTGGTGAAAGTTCTGGACTCTCTCTTAGGCCTCATCTGTTGCCCAGCAGGGCGGGCAGGAGGCCAGGTTGTTGCAGTGGCCCAGCTTCCATTCAGCCTCCCCTGGTAGTGCCTGGAAGAAGGTAAGGGTGACGCTTCTCCTTCCAGCCTGATGCAGGCAGAATCAGGTTTCTTCACCTGGCAAGTGGGGGGCACGGTGTTCTTCTATGGTGTTGGGCTGGAGTAGGGCTGTTATCTAAAAGTTTTCTGTCCTGTGAGGCTGCCTTTGCCCTGGTCCTTTGGCTGGAGAAAGCAGGCTCTTCTTGGAACTTAAAAAAAAAAAATTGTTTAGTTTTAATATTTTTAGTAGTCTCTATACCCAAATGGGACTTGAACTCACAACCTGGAGGTCAAGAGTTGCATGCTCTCTGACTGAGCCAGAGACTGGTCCTGGGACTTTTTAAATTGTCTGTTGGTGTTTCTGGGTCTCTGGCTTCTCCAGCAACCAGTCTGGGATACGTTGGGGAGAGAGGAACCCAGGGAGCCTGACCGCCATGGCACCTCTTGGGTACTGAGGTCTTTGGCTGGTTGGTCCCTCTTTCCAGCTTTGAGTCCCTCTTCTGCTAGATGCAGCTGGAGTTTTTGGTGGCTGGCAGCGCGAAGAGTAGAGAAAAGTTTGTTTACTCCATGTCTCTGGAAATAGGAGTTGTGCATACTGGGAGCTTTAAGAGATGAACTGTGAAGATGTGTGTTTGTGTTTATATACACACAATGGAATATTACTCAGCTGTGAAAAAGGATGGGATCTTGCCCTTTGTGAAACACGGATGGACCTAGAGGGTTATGTAAGTGAAATGAGAGAAACGCGTGCCACATGGTTTCACATCACGTGGACTCTAAAAACAGATAGACTCATAAATGCAGAGGACAGACTGGTGGCTGCCAGATGGGAGGTGGGGTGGGGGGTAAAATAAGTGATGAGATTTAAGAGGTACAAATGTGCAGTTACATAGTAAGTTGGGGATGAGCAGTGCGGCAGAGGGAACATGGTGACGTTGTGGTAACGTTGCAGGGTTACTGGACGAGGGCTGCACTTGTCCTAGTGAGTGCGGAGTAATGGGCGGACTTGTTGACCCAACTGGTGCCCCGGAAACTCTCACATTGGCAACGACCGGCCATAAAGCACCCCCAGATGGTTGCAATCAAATCAAGACACATGTTTGCTAACCTTGGGGTGCCCTGCTGGAGCCCAAGAGGCAGTTTCGGTGGAAAGACCAGAAGGCCTTGGGCTCTTCCCCAAGTGCTGGTCTTTATGAATCCTTGTGTCCTCCCTCCTAAGTCCTTATAGCCCTTGTATTTACTTTCCTTCCATAGATTGATTTTTTTCCCTCTGTGTAGCCGGTTCTAATGCGTGTTCCCAGAATATGTGTTCCTAACTGCAGGTGTAGAAATAGATCCAACTGGGGGCACCTGGGTGGCTCAGTGGTTGAGTATCTGTCTTTGGCTCAGGGCAGGGTCTAGTGGTCCAGTCCCGCATCGGGCTCCCCACAGGGAGTCTGCTTCTCCCTCTGCCTGTGTCCCTGCCTCTCTCTGTGTGTCTCATGAATAAATAAAATCTTTTTTTTTGAATAAATAAAATCTTTAAAAAAAATCCAATTGGGGGCCCCTGGGTGACTCAGGTGGTTAAGTATCTGCCTTTGGCTCAGGTCATGATCCTGGGTTTCCTGCCCAGTGGGGAGTCTGCTTCTCCCTCTGCCTACTGCTCCCTCTGCTTGTGTTCTCTCTGTGTCAAATTCTCAAAAACAAAACAAAACAAAACAAAACAAAAAACAAAAAACAAAAACAAAAAACTAAGGCTACAGGAAGTATTTATTGTGCTTCTATGTTGGCAGCTCAGTGCTTGTTGTTGGGGTCCGAGAGCCAGAAGACCAGATGGTGACTGGGAGGTAGCGAGCACACAGTGTGCTGGGCATTCTGCAAGGGGTCTTAGAAGCTTCCTCCTGTAATCCTTCCAAGTATGCTCATGGTAGATGGTCTTTTCTCTCTCATCATGGTGGTTTAGGAGGCTCAGTATTAAGTGACTTGGTCACTCCATACCCAAATCTGGGGCAACATTGGACCACGAATTTGCTAGAACAAGGCCTTACTTCTTCCAGTAGATGTTCCACTGAGCTTTCTTTATGGGCTGTGGGTACTGCCGTGTTGGGGGAGACCTTATCGGTTCATATTCTTCCCCAGACCCAGGACACTGTTAGTGGCAGCCGCTGTTAGTGGCTTGGTCTGTGACTTTGGAAGGATTCTTTCAGGGGCATGAAATGACAGATTTATTTTTTTTAAGATTTTATATATTTTAGGCGAGTGTGTGTATAACGGGGCGGGGGGGGGAGACACAGAGGGAGGGGCAGCCTCCCTGCTGAGTGGGAAGCCGGACATGGAGCCCAATCCTAAGACCTTGAGACCATGACCTGAGCCAAAGGCAGATGCTTCACCGACTTAGCCACCCAGGTGCCCCAAAATGACGATTCTTTTTTTTTTTTTTTTTTTTTTTTTTAAGATTTTGTTTATTTATTCATGAGAGACACACAGAGAGGCGGAGAAGCAGGCCCCAAGCAGGGAGCCTGATGTGGGACTCGATCCCGGGTCTCCAGGATCACACTCTGGGCCGAAGGCAGCTGCCAAACTGCTGAGCCACCCAGGGATTCCCTAAAATGACTATTCTTGATGTAAGAATATTACTGTAGTAGTTCTGCAAAGAGTGGGTTGCGTGTGGGGGGTAGCAACAGACCCGTGAGAGCGGGTAGTGGCTGGAGCTAGGGCCCAGCTTCCACTCTGGAAGTTGCCAAGAGGTACAAGGCATCTTTCAGTTTGGAATGCCCTGTATACATAATGAAGGGAACGGGGAGCTTTTTTACGTAAGTGAAGGGAAGGGTGATCCCATAGTAGGAGTGTGGGGGGGGTGTTATACGTGGGGTTTTAGTACTTTTTAAAAAATTAATTTTTATTTTTATTTATTTTTAAAATTTTATTTATTCATGAGAGACAGAGAGAGAGAGAGGCAGAGCCATAGGCAGAGGGAGAAGTAGGCTCCATGCAGGGAGCCCGACGTGGGACTTGATCTCGGGACTCCAGGATCACACCCCGGGCTGAAGGTGGTGCCAAACCACTGAGCCACCCGGGTTGCCCAAAAAATGAATTTTTAAAGATTTTATTTATCTGACAGTACAGCAGGTAGAGCGGCAGGGCGAGGGAGAAGCAAGCTCCCCTCTGACCAGGGAGCCTGACGTGGGGCTTGATCCCAAGACCCCAGGATCATGACCCGAGCTGAAGGCAGACTCTCAACTGACTGAGCCACCCGGGTGTCCCCCTCCCCCAAAAGAGAATAAGAAAACCACAAATAGTGAAGAACTGCCTAGGGGAGGAGGACCCATGCCGCAGGGGCCTTCAAGCACCAGGCCTGAGAGCTACGACTTCATCTTGTAAACTGTGGGGACCAAAACCTGTTCCTAGGGCATGGCCTACGTGCCTGTGTGTGGGAGCGTGCACACACGGTGTCTTGTACTGGGACAAAGGGATGGGAGCCGTTTGCAAAAATAAAGCAAATGGAGGGCCCGTGCCAAACCTGGGTGCAGGACCTGGGCCGGGGTGTCGAGGGGTGGGGGGCTTGGCGAGCAGGGGTAGGGGCCTGAGAACTCCCAGGACCGACTCGGTGCCGTGTATCTGCTGCGTTCTCAGAACCAGGCTGCACTGGGGAGGGAGGGTCCAAAAAGAGGCAGGATGAACCGTCTGCCCGTCCTGGGAGCCCGTCGGCCCGCTGGAAGCCCCTGACGAAGCTCGGCGCCCTTTCCGTTTGGAGGATCCTATAGGACCCGACCTGTGGGTCTGGGGCGCCCCTTCCCTGGGCCTCCGAGTCCTGGTCCTCGGCCTGTGGCAGGTCCGGGCCCTGCGCTGCCTGCAGCCTCCGGCCCGTGTGGGTTCCCCGACCTGGCCCGACGGTGAGCGTGAGACCGTGTCCGTGGGTGCCCCCTGTGAGGTGGGGATGGGGGGATGGGGCCCTTTCCCCTTGAGGTGGTGTTGCTGAGACCTGCGAACTCCAGGCGGGGGTTCTGTAGGTCCCTGGTGACCAGCGTTGGCTCCTGAGGCTGATGAGGCTCTTGGAGGAAGCACGCGGCACCTGCCGTCGTATGCCCGGCTCTTGCTGACGCCCCGGGCCTGTCGCAGCCGCCTCTGCCCGTCCGGTCCCCCGGTCCCTGAGCAGCATCCCTGCGGATGTGTCACAGGTGCACACCTGCTGCTGCATGAACCAGGGGATGAAGGTGGGGGCGCTGAGCACGCACTGCTCGCTCCTCTCCTCGCTTCCGTGGCTCCCTTTGTCTGGAGTGGGATCCTTAGCGTGACTCTTGCTGCTTCGGCCCTGCCGTGGCCCAGCCCAGCCGTCCTCGGAGTCATGCTGGCTGTCTTTCTCAAAGTGGTTTTAGTGGAAAGCCTGTGGTGTCTGGCTTTGCCCCCCGAGCCGTCCCCTGGGCACCGTGGTGTGGAGGTTTCTGGTAGGAGGCTCCCCTCCTGCAGGTGAGTCCAGCCCGTGGCCCGAAGCTGGCCTTGCTGTTGCACCCCTAGGACTGCATCAGCTCCACGCTCTTCCTACGGGCCCCCTCCTCTGATACCAGTTTCTCCACCCGTCTCCCAGCTTTGTGTGGTGGTCTTCCCTGAATTGCTCAGCACCGTTTGGTTTATAATTTGTTATTTGTATACGTAGCAGGGCCCTGTATGGGGCGGCTGAACCTTGGTGTCTTTGGCAGTCCTGGCACAGGGCCCGGCATGTAGTAGCTGCTCACTAAACACACGTAGGTGTGCGTGGAATTCAGCGAGGATTTGTCAGGGTGAGGCTGCAACCCTCTGGCCCTTTAGATGTCAGGGGTCTCCTGACCGTGGTGCCTTCTCCTGATGATTTCCTTTTTGCAGCAGGAGCTGGTTTTTTCCTTAAGATTTTGAGAGGGAGGAGAGAGAGAGAGAGTGAGAGAGAGAGAGAGAGAGAGATTGAGATCACAAGCAGGGGGGAAGGCTCCCTGTTGAGCGAGGAGCCCCGAGGGGGGTTCCCTGGACCTGGGCGGTCATGACCTGAGCCGAAGGCAGACGCTTTACCTACTGAGCCACCCAGGCACCTGGTAGCTTGTTTTTCATTAAAAAGCTGTCTGAGCCCACGGCTGGGGCTGCCGAGTCCCCCTCCTTCCATGGCAGAGGGCTTGGGCCACTGGGTGTGCCACGTGGGAGGCCTGCACCTCCCTGTTCCTAAGCGTTTACTCCTTACACAAGGGGGGCTGGGGTCTGGGAGACCAGGATGGGGCACAGGAGAGCCCTGGCTGGCGGCAGGGCCGACCCTACCCTTCCTTGGATCAGCAGCCTGCACCCTGTCACCTTCAGCTCTTTGTACTTCAGTCCCCTCGCCTCTGAAATACCGGCGCTGGCTCAGACCTGAAGTCCCAGGTGGTCCCCGGAGGCCCCCTCCATCTCCAACTCGGATTCTTACTCTTCCCGTTCTTTCTGCCAACCACCCCCCTTTCCCGATGAAGTCCCATCCCAATTACCTAATGTCCACATTGTGGTTGACAGATCAAGTAGAGCAAACAGCCAGAACCCAGCCAGGCTGTGCGTGGTGCTTACCGCGTCCCCGGCCGTGGGGTGCGGGGCGCTCGGAGGCAGGAGCGCTGGGTCTTGTGCTCCTGCCCCCCGCTGCTCATCGGTGTGCAGCCCAAGTAGCCGCGTGCCAGCAGAATTTATTCACTACATGTCTTATGTGCTCAAATATTTATACCTTCTGCTTCTCTGTGGGGGAGAAGAAAATCTTTGAAGTCTTGGTTGTCCATTTTTCCCGACTGAGGCGAGAGAAGTTTTAAAAAGCAGGAGAACCCTACAGGGTTGCATTCTGGGGAAAAGCAAAGGAGGCAAAAAAGCCCGAGCTCGGTCTTGGAGTCTAGAATTTCAAGCACGTGTGCTTGCCAGTGCCGGAGCTGCCCGGGCCGGGCGGCCTGATGCCAGCCTCGTATTAGGACCGTGCTTTGCAACCCAGCTCCACCTTAGGGTCGCACGAGAACTTCTAAAAACAGAGGTGCCTGCTTTGCCTGGGGATTCTTATTTCCTCTACCTGGGCTGGGGGGGGTCTTTCCATCATTGTGGGTTTTTTTTTTTTAAATTAAAAAAAAATTTTTTTAAACCTCCCTGGTGGTTGCAGTGTGCAGCTGGGAGAACTGCTGTCTGTGCAGCGAGGCCCATTTATGGGCACGCCTAGGTCTTTCCGGTTGGCAAGCTGACTTAGTGGGCCAGCGTGCCTTTCTGTGGCTCCACAGTGAGCTACATAATCGGATCAGCGACTGGGTTTGCTTGTGGATGCGAACCCAGCGCTTGGCTCCCCGCAGTAAGAGCCTGGGGGTTCTGGGCACCTAGATCTCCATCGGGGGGTGGGTTGGTGTGGTTGACCGCAACCGGCCAACAGGGTTTGGGATGTCCACCCCACCATGCTGGTGGCTTCCTCCGTGAAGCCAGGATGTCAACGTCCGTAGGCTAAAGAGTTGGCTGCGCAGCACCAGCGGTTGCCTTTACGTACTGTGTGTGACCTCCTTCCGCGTCCTGTGATACCATCTTTCTTTACCTTGATGGTAGGTACCACCTGGTAGCTGGCCTCTCTCTTGGGCCTGGGAGATCTTTCTCTCCCTCTTCCCTGCTCTCTCCCTGTTCTTCTTCCCCTCCTCCAGTCTTTTCTGCCTCAGACTTGAATCCACCATTTCTGCTATCTTTTTGATTTTTCTTTTTTTTTTAAAGCAAGGTGATTTTTCAAGACCACTTTATGGGCACCTGAGATGCTAACTTTTATTTCTAGATCGTTTTTCAGTGGACAAAGCTGGGAAAATACATATAAAGAGAAAGCCTAAGAATGAATGTGACTGATATGAACGTGCTTGTGAGTTTATATTCCTATTTCCAGCTACAACTCATGACTGAGGTTTCTTCTTTCTTTCTTTCAAAGATTTTATTTATTTGAGAGTCTGAGAGCATGAGCCAGGGAGAGGCCGACTCTGCACAGAGCCCGAAGCGGGGCTTGATGCCAGGACCCTGAGATCATGACCTGAGCTGAAACTGAGAGTCAGATATTTAACCAACTACCCAGGTGCCCCTCGACTATGTGGTTTCTCCTTAACCTATATTTCATCTCCTCTTTCTGCCACACTGAATTCTAGTTTCCAAGTGCATGGGGAATGATAGAATTCAATATCCCATAATTACTCATTTGCTCTATCCCATAATACCCAGGCTGCAGTCTCAGAATAGCAAATACTAACGCCCGCATCAATTATAATGCTGAAAACCTTCAAAAACCTTGCTTGCCTATGTCTTCCCTACCCTCTGCCTCCTCGAAGGAACGGCTGTACCAGCTCGTTGCGGCAGGCTGAGCAACGTACGGCCCCTCGTGGTGTCCGGGGCCTAATCTCTAGCACCTGGGGATGTTACTTTATATGGTAAAGATTGCATATGTGATGAAGGATCTTAAGGGCCACCACACATGCCTTTATGTGAAGGAGGCAGGAACCGGTCACTTACAGAAAAGGAAAAGACCACGTGATCCTGGAGGCCGAGATGGCCTGATGTGGCCACCGGAAGCTGGAAGAACAAGGAATGGATTACCCCTAGAAGCCTTGGAGAGGGGGCGACCTGCCAGCACCTTGATTTCGGTCAAGGAAAACCGGTCTTGGACTTCTGGCCTCCAGAACTGTAGCAGAACACACTAAGGGTTTTTTTGTTTTGTTTTAAAGACTTTCTGGGTTGTTTTTTTTTTTTTTTTTTTTTTTTTTTGAGACGGAGACCAAACACGAGCAATGGGGAGCAGGAGGTGGAGGTAGAAGCAGACTCTCTGCTGAGCGGGGAGCCCAACGTGGGGCTCGATCCCAGGACCCCCAGATCACGCCCTGAACCCAAGGCAGATGCTCAACCACTGAGCCACCCAGGCACCCCCAGAATAAACTTGTTATTCTAAGCCACCAAGTTTGTGCGGTTTTGTCATAGCAGCCGTAGGAGCCGTGCACATCGTGATAGCTTCCTTTTAACGCCCACTTAGCCTTATTCCTTAATAACTATACTTTGAGTACCTCTCCATGGTCTTATCATTTTGGTCACCTGAAGTTCATTCTCTAGGATCCTTATGAACAGCTCCTGGAACAATATTCCCAGGTCTAGATACGCCTTACAGGTTTCTTAGAGTACGTCTTCATTCTGAGTCCGTGTTCTCAGGTACATAATATGCTCTTTAGGAGATTTCAAATATAATTTTTTTGGGGGGGATTAGTTTTCTTGAGTTTCTGTTCTTAGAATTCTGTTCTCTTGCTTTGGTCTCGTTTTGTAAGAACCCCTCTTAAACCTATGTTGGTTTTTCTTTGTCCATCTTCAATACCTGTCACTTTCAAATCTCTTTGATCTTTGTCTTTTTCACTTGAAAACGTTCCTGACTTTTCAGGTGTTTTGTTAGGTTCCTTTTTTTCTTTCTCCTAGTTTAGCTTTTGTTTCTAAACTGCTGCTTTTTTGAAATTTCTGATTCTTTCTTGAATTTAGTCCCTTCTGAATTTTCATAATTCTAACTTATGTTTTCATGTCTTGCATAATTTACAGTATTTTTAGCTCATTTTGAAATAATGTTAACATTCTAATGTTTTTTTGAACATCCTTCTGGCATGTTTTCATTGTCCCACATCTCCAGAGATATTTTGGACCTTATTCTTCTAGAACCGCCTATGGAGTCGACCTTGATACTTTCATTAATTGTTATGTAAACTTATTTTCCTGAATTTTTAAAAGGATGCTAGGTTCTGGAGGATTTCTGGCCCCATAGTTCTTCTGTTTTCAGTTAGATTAGGACAACGTGGGGCTCTGTTTCCCTCTCCCCCTTTTTTCTGAACCTTTTCTTTGTTCCTGTTGCCTGCCCTGCTTAGTTTTGCTTTTGCCCTGGGTGGTTTCTCCTCCCTGTGGGATCTAGTCTTGGGGAGTCTTGAGCGTTCCCAGGGGCTGGGGCTGCCCCCACATGACTAATGTGGTTCTCCACTTTTCCTACTGTGGTCTTCAGTGAGTACCTGTTGGACCTTTTGGGTTTCCCCTCTATGTTCTCATGGGTCCATTGCTTCCCTTTCTTTTCTTGCGCACAGACAACAATACCATGTTGGCTGTTGATTTGTCCCCCGTCCACATGTACCTTGGGGATTGTTGGGCTGCCTTGTCACCGAATTTTTTTTGGATCTTGTCCATGAGTGTTTAATTTTACTACTTAGCTGCTCTGTTTTTAAGGATTGCTGAGGGCCTAGTAATTACATGGTTACCATTGCCACCATTTTCCCAGAATTGGGATGCCATCTTGTCGTTTCCCCTACAATTGGGCAAACTGCTGATTGAGATTTTATTTTATTTTATTTTATTTTTTATTTTTTTTTTGCTGATTGAGATTTTAAAAGTTGTTTTTTTACTCCGTGAAACAGCAAAAGGTGTAAGTATTTGAGCACAGAAGACATGTAGGGAATAAATTCTGCTTACGTGTGGTTACACTTGAGCAACATATTGATGAACAGTTAAGGGAAGACAGAACACAAGTTCCTTCCTCCCCTGCCTCCAAGTGCCGGGCACCCCACAGCCGGGGACGCCGTGAGCACCGCGCGCAGCCTGGCTGGGTTCTGGCTGTTTGCTCTACTTGATCTGTCAACGATGTGGACATTAGGTAATTGGGATGGGACTTCATCGGGAAAGGGGGGTGGTTGGCAGAAGGAACGGGAAGAGAAAGAATCCGAGTTGGAGATGGAGGAGGCCTCCGGGGACCACCTGGGACTTCAGGTCTGAGCCAGTGCAGGTATTTCAGAGGCGAGGGGACTGAAGTACAAAGAGCTGGAGGTGACCGGGTGCAGGCTGCTGATCCAAGGAAGGGTAGGGTCGGCCCTGCCGCCATCCAGGGCTCTCCTGTGCCCCATCCTGGTCTCCCAACCCCCGGCCCCCTTGTGTAAAGGGTAAATAGACTACTGTCAAGTGAAGAGGCCTTTTGTAGAGTAAATTAAAGGGTATTCACTCTCTTGTTTTAAAAAGTTCAGTGTTCCAGTTAGTGGGTTTCCTTAAAATAGAGGCACATATAATTGGGGGTTTGTGTAGAATCATTGAGGGCTGGAACAGAAGATTTCCTCCACAGTATCTGCTCTTCCATGGCCGAATCAAGAGCAGAACCTGAAGGCCTGACCTTGTCCCACTGAACTTTTTAACTCCACCAGTGATAAATCTGGTGTTTGTTGACATTTCCAAGAAAAGAAAGTGTTTCTCTGAAAGCTATGTGCTATCCATTTCACAATAGTTTACGACTGAGGATTTAATGGATTGGGGTTTCTTCATCTCAACGTATCGTCCTCTAATGGCCGTCTTGTTTCTTTGGCCATGGAGGTGGTAATTTATATTTGTGTACCCAGTGCTCGGCCCATGATTTGTGTTGCACGTATATTGCATTGAGTGAATCTGGAGAAATGAAACTAATACATGAAAAAGAATCCTTCAGTTCTACGCATTTTTGAGTACCAGGTAATCCCCAGATCCTCAGAAGGTGCGGTATGACCCTCCTTCCTGGTTGAACGGGTCGAGGGGATTTGGATACTAATCTCTCTTCTCCTACACTCCTGGGCACGAGCCCTTACAACCACCCTAGTACTGTGATCGTGATGGTAAATAAGGGAAGACCGAGGAAGAGTTTTTGCCATCAGAGAAATGGCTCCTTTGAGAGGGAGGTGTTGAGCAGTTGCTCCTCCTTCCCTCCTGTTTTGTTAAGTAATCTCTACACCCCATGTAGGGCTTAAACCTACAACCCCGAGATCAAGAGTAGCATGCTCTGCAGACTGGGGCCACCAGGTGCCCCTGCTTTTCCATCTCCTTCCTCCCTCATGCAGCTTGCTTGTTTCTGCAGTTTCTCAGACGCTTGAATTACTGTGGTTGATATGCAGGTCCTCTGAGACTGTTATTTCTACTTACAGGTAGAAAATTAGGTACTAGCCTCTGAGTGTCCTACATGCCTCAGCTAGTGAAAGGCTGTTCCCAGTGGAACTGGGACTCCAGAGCCCCTGCCATGTTGCATGCCATCTTTCAGAGCTGGTTCTGAGAAAGTGTCCCCTCAACCTGGCCCCCCAGCAGGGGGCAAATTGGGATGTGCAAAGAGTAGAGGATCATGGAGGATAATTTTGTTACTGCAATCCGTAAGTACTTCCTGAGTGCTATGGCGAGCCAGGTACAGTGGTAGGTTTTATGGGTGATGCTTTTTTAAGATTTTATTTTTAAGGATTTTTTTTTAACTTTATTTATTTATTTTTTTTAGATTTTTGAGAGCCCAAGCTGAGGGGCAGAGGGAGAAACAGGATCCCCACTGATCAGGGAGCCCAATGCAGGGCTTGAACCTAGGGACCTTGGGATCATGACCTGAGCCAAAGGCAGATAATAGACTGAACCACCCAGGTGCCCCTAAGATTTTATTTTAGAGCATGCAAGAAAGCATGCCCAGGAGGGGCCGAGGGAGAAAGAATCTGAAGCAGACTCCCTGTTGAACTCCAAGCCTGTGTGGCTCGATCCCATGACTCAGATCATAACATGAGCAGATCTCAAGAGTTAGATGCTTAACCCACTGAGCTACCCAGGTGCCCCAGGGAAGATGGACTCTTAAGTTCGTTTTGGAATTCCAGTTACTATGAGAACTTGGTAGGTGTAAAGTGCTGGTCTATAGCCTTCCTCAAAGTCTATTATGTCCGGGTGTATATTGTAAGAGGGACTTGTGTTTATGGCTGAGTATATGGTTCAGCTCTCAGCTGATGGGTAGGACCGACTTACCCCTCGGGATGGGGAGAAGGCCTTACCATATGCTTGAGTCCTCCTGAAAGTGGACTGGCTCTCTGACGGGGTGGCCCTGATGGCATCATAAACATGGGTGGATTCCCTTGATCTTTCTTCCCCAGGCACACGATTCCATTGGCACTAATCTCCCACCGGGACAGCAGCTGGGTTGGTGGGGAGGGTGGTCTCTGCTTGTTTTGTAGAATTTTGGTTTTATTTAAATGGTTGGCAATGTGTGCTGGGTCAACTCCTTCTTAATTTATTTTTCCCCTGGAGCCCACAAAACCCATAAAACAGAGTTAGAGAACCAGTCCCTAATCATGCTTGTTAGGGCTAACCATAAACACAGCCTTGTTGATGGATGGATGGTTTAATAGGTATCCACCGAGAGTCTGATTTGAGTGTGCAGGCATGCCCTGGGCCTGCTCAGAACCTGGCCGGAGGTGGACATGGTGCAGATTCTAGGATATTTTGAGGCCTTCTCTTCCTTTCTTTTGACTTGATGCTGGTTGAAGCTCAGGCTTGGCTAAGTTTGGTGTTTTATCCAGGATCACACAGCTATCCACTTTACTAAATACTGTAAGATTGCTGGAGGGAGGTAAACTGATGAGCAGTGTGTACTTGTTGCTTTGCTTCACACCCATGCTCACACTTGGTTTTCTTTGCCTTTTTTTTTGCCAAATGTGCTGGATGTGAACTATCTTTCAGAATCTGCATTTCCTTCCTTACTAGTGAGCATCAGTTCTTCTGTTTTGCCATTGTTTTTATTTTTCCTTCTGTGAATTGTTTTTTTCATATCTCATCTGTTTTCCAATGGAGTCTTTAGTGTTTGCCTTGTTGATTTGTAGAAGTTTTATCTGAATGCTGAGCTCGGTTATGTGTATCACAACTGTCTTTTTTCCATTCCGGCTTGTCTTTTCACTATCATTGTGGTAACTATTGATGTATAAAAGATTTAGGTGTTAATACAAAATATTGATCTTTTAACTTATGCTTTTTTGCCTTTTAAAAATTTCTGTGTACTCTGAGATCATAATAGTGCTATTCTATATCTTAAGTTTTATAAGATTTGCCTTTCACATTTAGCTCTAGAATTTATTTTTACGCATGGCTTGAAATAGGAGTCTAATTTTATTTTTCTTCTATGTAGATAACCAGTTGTCCTGGCACCATTTTAGCCTGTCTATTCACTACTTTTGCTATGCCACTGCTGTCATATATCAAGTGTCTGCAAAATGTGGAGGTTTGTTTCAAGGCTTACTGCTCTGTTCTTTTGGTCTCTTTCTCTCTCATTCCTTTAGAACATCTATTTTAATTATTAAAGCTTTATTATAAGACTTGTCATTCAGTAGGATGACTCCCAACCTCATGGTCTTGATGATTTGTGGGACTTTGCTCTTACATAAACAAATTTAGAGTTAGTTTAGTGAGTTCTCTAAAAATCTCAAGCCAGAAAGACAAACCAGGGGCTCCTGGCTGGCTAGCTGTAGAGCATGTGACTCTTAATCTCAGGGTCATGAGTTCAAGCCCCACTTTGGGCATAGAGCTTACTTAAGACAAAAAGACAAATCAGTAAAGGAAAAACTGACAGAAGGATCCTTATTTAACCAGGATTAAACAGAACTTCTAGAAAAATTTTGGTGATAACTGCCATCCTTATGATATTCAGTCTTACAGTTCATGAATGTTGGCATATCTCTTTATTTAGATCTTCATGAATATCTTTTCATAAAAAGATATTTTTTTGTAATTTTTATCTACCTTTCATTGAACTGATTTGAAGTGCCTTTTAGTTTTGATAACGATTTTAGTTTGCTACGATAAAAGGTATCTTTTTAAAACTTTTCTAACTGGGGGGCTGATATTCTTTGCTTGTACTCTGTGGCTCTTTTCACAGATAAGCCATCTTCAATGGTTTTCCTCTTCCCCCATGGCGGAGGGCTTGGTTCTTAGGTTGGTCAACAATACGCCTTTGAACTTAGTATCAGAAATAGGAAGGATTGTTATTACACATGGCTCATAACCAGATGATGGTATGCTCAACTTGATTCATAAGAGTGGTAAAGATCACACTGAGATCTCCTTTCTCACTTAAATGATAAACTACAAAAGTTTGCTCACCTACTCTGTTGCACCTAAGTCTGTTGGGGATAGTGTTACATACATTCCCACTTGCTGGGGGGAATGCAGAATGGTGACCTACCTGTCTTTGAAGGGGTATGGGCAATACCTAGTACATTTATACAGGCATTTCCTCTTTGATCTGGCAATCCCACTCCTAAGCTTCTATTTCAAACAAATTTCTGTCAGTAAATTTTTCCCCCTTAAGAGAGCAGGTTTGTGTCCACACAAGCTTTGTTGGGGGTACAGGGAGAGAGAATCTCCAAGAAGACTCCCCACCGAGCTTGGAGCCTGACACCAGGCTCGATCTCATGAGCCTGAGACCATGACCCGAGCTGAAATCAAGAGTCAGATGCTTAACTGGCTGAGCCACCCAGGTGTCCCCTGACAAATATTTTTTTTAAAGTATGCATTTTGCTATTGAAGACTACTTGCAGTAACAAATGGCTGAACGCGAGCCACGTTGTTTTCCCCTAGAGCACTGGGTGGATAAACTATGGTGTCTGACGAAGGGAATGGAGAATATATCTGTAATGCAGTGATCTCTTGGATATATTAAGCAAAGGAACAAGATACCATTGATCTAAGAAAGGGAAGCCTGTGTATTTGTTTACATTAAGAAAAATGGTGGGGTGCATGGCTGGCTCAGTGGGTAGAGCATGTAACTCTTGATCACAGGGTTGTGAGTTCAAGCCCTGTGTTGAGTGTAGAGATTACTTAAAAATCTTTAAAACAAAACAACCAAACAACTTTAATTACCATTTAACTGTATCTCTAGGAGAAGAGAAGAAATAGCCTGGAGGGAAAAGGAATAAAACTTTGTCTTCTCTGAAGGTTCCTTGTTTTGTTAGTTTGGACTTTGAATCATGTAAACTTTTTAACATAATTTTTAAATAAAAAGCAAGCAATCCCTGAGAAAACCAAGTGAATCTAACTGCATTGAGCCGGTTGGCATAACCCACAGAAAGAAACCGAGGAACTCTGCCAATTGGCTATGAAACACAGTGATTTGATTGTACATTCTTAGTGGCATACACCATAAAGATACCAGAAGTGCAGAAAACATTCTAGACTGTTTTTTGATATCACTGGTGATGGCGGTGTTGGCATAGATAATCTGAGATCCTTTATATTTGCTGTGGAATAGAGTAAACGACTAATTATATTGGTAGGAAGGAAATGTGAGAACGAGGTTAAATAAAATCCCTACTGTCCTGAATTTAAATTGGATGTGCAGTATGAGCTCATAAAGCATTTTGTTATTAAAAAAAATGTTCTAGCTTTGTCCACTGGCAAGGCCAATAAACAATGACAACGGACATTCTTGGTGTCCAGATCATGATTGCCAAATACCATTTCCCACTAAGAGGAATCTAGGCTCTTTGGAGAAATGGCTGCTTTCAAATCTGGGGCAGGAGATCCACAGGATGTGCCCGGAGCATCCTATCCCAGAAAGCAGGGCAGCTGTGAAGGACTTCCAGGGTCCTATTGTAAAAGGACCCAGGAACCAAATTGAAGAGGCTCCCACTGGCCAAAGAGAGGTGACCTTTTGAGCATCATTTAGGATAATGTGATAGTTGATATAAATACATCACATGGTATTAAATACCTGTGTTTATAATACCATAGAAAATCCATCACTTTTGTAGGATGCTTTGAAATTAACTCCTTTTATTTACACCAGTTTTTTTTAAAGGTTTTATTTATTTACTCATGAGAGACACAGGCAGAGACACAGGCAGAGGAAGAAGCAGGCTCCACGCAGGGAGCCCGATGTGGGACTCGATCCCTGGTCCCCAGGATCACGCCCTGGGCCGAAGGCAGGGGCTAAACTGCTGGGCTACCGGGGCTGCCCTATACCAGTTTTCAAAATAATATTTCTAAATGCTACTTCAGGATGGCCAAAGAACTGGTGTAGGGAAAAGGGAAGTTTCTCTCTACAGAAGTACAGCTAAGAAATGAAGAGGGAATGATAAAATCGTTGTCACTTTATAATACTTAATAAACTCCTGGATCTAGGTAGAGATCAGCGGTGCCGAACAACACGAAACAGGACACAAGCAGATATTATGTGCCTCCTGAGGTAGCCTTGCCAAACAGATGAGCCTTAATCTGATCAAGCCTCCAGATTTAACAGATGTTTTTAAATGCTGTCTAAGGGGCAGAGGAATGTATTAAGCAGCACCATGAGACTGTAGTCAGCAAAATCCAGACTGCAGGAACCTCCATAGGAAAATAACCTGAGTTTTTAAATAATGACCAATTTATGAAAAAAAAAATGGCAGGTAAACCTGTAGCTTAGAATAGACCAATTAAGCCATTGAAATGTTTGAACTTTATTAGTATCTCAATGACAATAGTTTAAAAAAAATGGAACACTGGCTATTTGCAAGAAATTGCGAATGTTTCTCAAATGAGATAATGGTGTCGCAGATATGCTTAAAGAAAAGACCTTTAAAAAATGCACAGTGAGTCATTTTATTTTAACATGTTAGCTGGGATTTGCCTTAAAATAAAGGGCTGCTGAGGAAGTGAGTGAGTATGGAGGAAACCAGAGTGGCCCAAGCTGGGTGTGGGGGGTGACAAACTGATGATGAGCTCGTGGGAGTGTGTTCATTTGTACTCTCCCTCTACGTTTGTGTATGTGTCAGGTTTTTGCCCACAAAGCCTTTTTTTTTTTTTTTTTAAAGATTTTATTTATTTATTCATGAGAGACCGAGAGGGAGGCAGAGACAGGCAGAGGGAGAAGCAGGCTCCATGCAGGGAGCCCGATGTGGGACTCGATCCTGGGTCTCCAGGATCAGGCCCTGGGCTGAAGGCGGCGCTAAACCGCTGAGCCACCCGGGCTGTCCTTGCCCACAAAGACTTAAATGAAAATAGAATTCTTAGCCTAAGTGTGGCTCAGGTGAATTTCTGAAAAGTTTGGTCAAAGGAGAATTCTGTATGAAACTGCATTTTCATATCCTCTTTGTACCTCAGAGCTACAGACCTGGAGGGGAACAGAACATAAGCTGGGTGTCTGGGATTAGTTCTGGTTTTGGTTCAGTGACCCCGAGGCTCACGATGGCTGAGGGGGGCACCCCAAGTGTGCTCCCCTGGAAGACCATTCATAAGATGACTTCTGGGTGTGAAGGAGGATTCTCTCGTGACCTGGCTCTGTCTCCTGGCCTCACCACCTCCAGCCACCTGCAGACGATAGTGTCTCTGTGGACAGAAACGAGCCTGTTTCTCTGTTTCCAAGTGTGGCAGGGCCTTTGCGAAGCCAGCCACCTACTGGTGGTCTGCGACCTCCCAAAGTCACTTGGCCAGGGGGTGGGATAGCTGGGATTCGAACCCCGGTCTCTGGACCTCCACTGCCCTGTCCTCAATGCTTTCCTCTTGAGAAGTTGAGTTCTGTTGTTTTCCATGTGATGAGGGGTGACAGGGCTCTTCTTTGAACCTGCAGTGTGCTGCTTTGAGAAGAATTTTTGCCCCGAATAATTAATTCCTACACCACTGTGCCTGTGTGGGTATGTGTTCACTGGCCAGATAGCTTTTAAGATGCCCAAGGAAGTGAGCCCTGCCCCTCGGCACCTGAGGAATGTTACCCGGGGGACAAGAACATATTGAATATTGATAGTTCTCCTAAATATAGTGCCTTAGAGTTTAGAAAGTGTTTCACGTGCATCTGCCGTCTCATTGGTTGATGTTCACACCTGCTGTTACTGGTGATCGAGTGGCTTGGCGACTCGGGGTCTCCTGAGTCCACACGCTGTGCTTGTTCCACTTTGTCACGCTGCCTCTTCCCTTTAGTGGAAGTTGAGAATGGTAACGGATGGCAGCTTTCAATGCCAATGGCCTGTCGTCTTTATGGCATAGGCGACTGCTGTCCCCGCCATCACCACCATCTTCAGCACATGAGTCAAGAGCACTGTAAGGGCGACTTAGGACTTCATGTCTGTTGGGCATGGTTGGAAGCTAGAGTACTAATACTTAAAATAAATAAATAAATAAATAAATAAATAAATAAATAAATAAATAAATAAATAAATTCTTATACAAACCCCATAGCCTACATATTAAAACCTTATTGGCTGTATCATCTTGGATAAGATTAGTTCCTCAAGGTCACAGTGCTGCTAAAGAGCAGAGCCAGCATTTGAACCCAGGTGTGTCTGGGGCCAGGGCCTGGGCTCCAACCATGAAATCCTTCACGGACTTTCCTTCATTCCGTTAACAGGTCATTACTGAGCATCTACTGTATGTCGAGGACTTTCCAGACATTGGGATGTCGTTGTGAACAAGACAGATCCACTCTCTTGTCCTTAAACAACTTACGAGTCGTGGGGTGAGACAGTAGAGTAAGCAAGATATTTTTAGGCAATGATGACTGGTTTGAAGGAAATGAAACTGGGTAATGTGACACAGAATGTCTTGAGCATATGACTGGAGTGCTGCTTTAGGCTGGCTAGGGGCTTCTCTGAGCTGAGGTAGGGCTTGAATGTTTTAGGCAAAAGAGCCAGTGACCACTAAGGAGGTAGCAGGAGCTTGCCTGGTGCGTTTGGGGAACAGAAAGTGTACAGGAAGGAGTGTGGGAGCTGTTGGGGAGGGAGGGTTACTTGTCATTGCTCGTAGTAGCGGATCTAGATTTGTAGTGAACATCCCACATTCCTCGTCCTAAGGCTATGGTCACCCAGGCATGGCTGGGACGAGGACTTTTGCCCTTGCCTGCAGAGTGTAGAGCACACTTGCTCGTGACAGGTCCCCTTTCTGAGAAACAAAATCCATCCCAGAGGAGTGGATTCTTCTTTAGGACTCTTGGCTCTGGAATCTCAAAACCAGGCAGACAGGTCTAAGTTGTAGAGCCCTAAAAATTGTGTGAAAACAGTTTAAGTTGCATCAGGAAGAAGTAACGTCAACAGTGTGACTTGGTTGTCACAGCGACTTGCTGCATTGGAGGCTTTGCTCTGAGGTGGATGAGGTAAGGAGGGTAGATGTCTGCCAAATAGAAGGACGACGTTCCTGGTCAAAGATGGAAGAGGTTTCTTTGGAAGCTGGTACATATCCTCGGTGGAGGAAGAGTCCACTGCCCCTTGTGAGAGTGTGTACAATGGCTCAAGTGTGAGGCTGGAGACGCGAGAGGAGCTGGACAGGGGGCCTTCCAACCCGAGGTCCTGACAGCCGACCTGTCAGGGTGGCAGTCGATGGTGATGATGCTTAATAACTTGGGAGAGAGAAAGAACCCCAAATTTTGTTCGTATCTGCCTCACACTTGAGGCCTGGGCTCCCTCACTTTGTGGTACCTTATAAGGTCCCTGATTTACTCTGGGATCCCTATTATTTTTAGTGGTGTCTTAATGCAGTTCTAGATTTTCCAGCTCACTGGCACCATCTGTCTGTAATCACACTTCTCCGAGCTGCCTCCTTGTCACCAGCCTGCCTGCCACTGTGATGGGGTGGGAACGAGTTGTGTTCTCTGTACTTGCTGTACTTGAAAATTTTATACTTGGCATGGTCAACGAAGGGACCTTACAGCATCTGTGGGAGCCCGCGAAAGCCTGGGAACAGAAGGCTTGCGTTGTCCTCTCGTGGTGAGAACATCCTGGCCTCCGGTGCGGGGGTGCCTGCAAAGTGGCTCTGGGTTCCAGGTCCTTTGTCTCTGGGTTTTGTCTGTGTAGCCTTGGCCCCTTCTTTCAACACCTTTGGACTCTGATTCTTTTATCTCTAACTAAGTTGATAGCATCAGACCCATGGCTCCCTGGAGGGCCCGTCCAGCTCTTGGATCGTTCAGAAGCATTCCTTGCCTGTGTTCTGCACCATTGGGAACGTAATTGGCCTCTCAAGTGCTGACTTCTCGGAGCTTGCAGTCTTAGACCATCTGACGTGTGTGCAACATTTTAAAGATGGGCACCCAGTAGTCGATCGGACAGTTTTGTCAGGGGTGTGATGAAGCTGTCACTTCGGAGAAGATGATGTGTTTTCCTTGTGTTTTCACTACTTAGGTTACATCGTTTGCCCTAACTCCCTCAAATAGAGGCACGCATATGCCATACGCCGAATACATTAGCACGATAAGCCTGTCCAGGACCTAGTAGCTCCTTTTTACATATAGGATTTATATTCTTCTTGACAACCATGCAGGCCGAGTTGCTGTAATCTCCAGTGAA
This sequence comes from Vulpes lagopus, assembly GCF_018345385.1. NCBI lineage: Eukaryota > Metazoa > Chordata > Mammalia > Carnivora > Canidae > Vulpes > Vulpes lagopus. Next base: position 28,659,175 of record NC_054834.1, read on the forward strand.
GAGATGCTCGAGTTCAGAGAGGAAGTAGCCTCCTGAAGATCACGTGGCTCTTCCGCAGTGTCTCCCTTCAATGCTGCTGCCGCCCCCGCTCTATCTGGGCTGCAACTCCGATAGGGCTGTCAGCTTGGCAGGTGTATTAGGTCGAGGGTGGTAGGGATGGGGGTGGGGGTTGTCACTGAAGAAGGCAAGTTGAGATGTGATCACAGGTAAGCATTCCGCGGCCTGGAAATGGGAGCGAGGATGGGGGGAGGGCAGGAGCTGTTGCTTCTCCTCTCTGTGGCCTTGAGCGGGTTGGGAAGGTGGAACTGGATGCTGGCAGGAGCTAGGTTGTGGGTGATTTTGGATTCTGTGGTAAGCACAGTTGTTGTAGCAGGGTGGAGGCCATCCCGGCATGACTTGGTTGGCAGGTCTTCTACGCATCCAGCCTAAGAAGGTTTGTCGGGGGGCCCGGTGGAGTCTTGCTGGCCCCGTGGTGGAAAGTGGCGTGGGGCTCAGGCTGCCAAGGAGGGCACCCCCTCTCTCCTGTTCATCTTTTGCCATCTCAAGAAGGCAGCTGTAGTAGAGCACCTGCCTCTAATTCGCTCCTGAGCATGCTTCCAAGGTGGGGGAGTTAAAAATATATTGTTTAATATGCTAAAGATAATGTTACAGACAGTTGGGAAACTTAGAACTTCTACAGAAAGACCTAAGGCAGTGGGGGAATATTTCAAGTGGTGGGGCGGGGAACCCGGTTTCCTTTACTCCTGTCATTTGAGTTTATGTGCTAGACATCGAGCCTCTTTAAACAAATCCTTAACAGAAAGAACGATGGTGCCTTCCAGTGTGAGCCCCCAGCGTGGGAAAGGCTGTGTTGCTCTCCTGCAGGGCAAGATCACCCAGCTTTGCAGGACTGTCAGCCAGGGGGCAACCTGGGAAGTAGGCCTGTCGGAAAGATGCATGAAGAGCTTTGTTGTGATGATCTGGCACAGGCGATCATGGGGGCTGTCCAGCGAGTCCTAAATGTGGGGCCGGCTGCCAGGCTGGACTGAAGCTGGTGTCCACAGGCAGGATTTCTGGAGTCTTCAGGAGTCTTCCACTCTGCTCTTGTGGCCTTTCAGCTGCTTGAGTCAGGCTCATCCGGATGATCTAGAATCACGTCCTTTACTTGAGGATCAAGGACCTTCATCACACGTACAAGACACCCTAACGGCAGCACCTAAGTTAGCGTTTGGTAGAATGACTGGGGACTTGTCCTCACCAAGGAGAGGTTAAAAAAGCCAATAATTTGGTAAAGCATCCTGTTTGAAAATTAGTCTGGAAAGTCAGGTGCCTCATCTACTGTGCTAGTCCAACCTCTTCTCCCATGGCCCTCCTGACTTAAGGGTCTAACGTGAACCCCACTGGCCTCACCTGAACCTGTCTGCCTGGAACCTTACACTCTGTGTGGTCTTGGTCATATTTGTATGGACTTTTTCTGAAGTATGCTTAAGTCTCATGTGCCCGGGACCTTTCCCTGTGTCTAAGTCGGAAGTTCTTGCTGGGGAGGGGTGGTGTCTTTTGCGTTCATCTGCTTCCAGTCCGAATCCCTGCAGCAGTGCCTTCAGAGGTTTCTCCATGACTGACACTGAGGACTTCTCTCCAGGGCCCAGAATGGCCAAGGTCCTTGTTCTATCTCCTTCTGGAAGAAAAAGTGCCTTTGTTTTGTTTGCTTTTCATGCAACAGATATTTTCAAGTGCCCCCTATGAGCTGGGGACTTATCTGTGTGCCAAGGATCTAGCAGCGAACAAGACAAACATGATCCCTGCTCCTTTGGAGCCTAATCGACTGGCCTGGGTGTTGGGGATGTGGGAAGAGGGAAGGAGAGAAACAAATAGCCTTATAAATGAAACAGGCCGATTTCAGATCGTGCTAAGTGTACTGAGGAAATAGAACAGGATGCCGTGACCCAATCTGGTCCCTTTCTGACTGAGCTCAAATAAATGACTTCCAACTTGTGTGATGTTGGGCAGGTTCGTGTACGTCTGGGAGCCTCTATTCTATCCAGGATAAGAATCGCATGTCTTGGGAGCCTGGGCCACCACCTGTGTGGGACCGTTACAGGATTTGGGGCAAGAGGCCCAGGGAAGGTGAATTGTCTCGAGATTCTTTGGGACGGTTGGAGCTTTGCTCCTCGCAGTGTGGCTTGTGGTCCAGCATCAAGGTCCGTGGAGGTCTTGTTGGAAATGCAGACTCTCAGGGGCCCTGTCCTAGACTCACTGAGCTAAGTCTGCATTTTACCAAGATCCCCGGTGACTTGTCAACTACGATTTGGGAGAAACACGAGGCAGAGAGGCTGAGGGCAGTTCAGAGGCTGACCGAGCACCTTGTACAAAACCTTGGATTCAGGAGGGAAGCGGGAGCAAAGCATTCGGGTCTGTTTTCCCGGTTTTATCCTGAGCGAGGTCAGTCGGTGAAGAATGTGCTGATAAGAAACCTGCTCGTTCCCCAGATTGCCAATTTATCATCATGTCCTCTCGGGAGGTAAATGCCAAGCGCTTGCTCCGAGTCTGGGCAGATACATGGCATAGAGGGCTGCGTGGGGAGGACCGGGGCCAGGACTGGAACTGGCTTTCGTGCAAAGGCTACTCAGGTCCAGCGGCTGGAAGGAGCCCTACCCCCTTTGCTTCAGGAATGTTCTCTGAGATCTAGGTTACGGCCTCCTGCATGCCGAGCCAGGCCTCAGGTGTGCGGCCTGCCGACCCAGCTGCTGTCCCCTTGTCCGGAGGCTGGCCGAGGGCTCTCCGCCTCTCTCTGTGGTTGGGGCTCCCGAGGACTGTGGTGTGCTGCTCCCCTTGCGGCTTGGCTGCTGCTTGAGGCCTCGTGGGAGAGGCCTCGAGCCCCTGTGAGTGTTTGCGGGACAGGCTGCTGCCCGGTGAATTTGCATGAACGGCTGACCCTGTCCGTGCGATGCCTGTTTTCATGCACTTTGTCCCCACGAGGGCAAACCTTGCTCCCTTGGCTTGGTTGTCACAGGAATCTATCCTACTACGGTGTGGATTTCCACACTTACTCTGTGCTGTGTGTTGTTGAGTTTTGTGTTTGCTCCAGCTGCAGCTTAGAGAGTTCTTGAACAAGCTGGTGGCTTAGTAGGATAGATTTGTAGTATGCAACCTTGCAGTCGGTTCCAGTGGGAGATGACTGGAAGCTGAGGTGGGTAGGGGAGTTCAGAAATATTACTTTAAAAAGATTTTTATTTATTCACGAGAGACACAGAGACAGAGGCAAGAGACACAGGCAGAGGGAGAAGCAGGCTCCCTGCAGGGAGCCCGATGCAGGACTCTATCCCGGGACCCCAGGGTCACGACCTGAGCTGAAGGTAGATGCTCAACTACTGAGACAAAAAAATATTTGTGTCCCCGAGATGACACATGGGGGAAGAAGACAACTGAGCAGGTTGGTGATCGAACACGCACCCCGATTTATTGACTTGGATGCTGATCCAGGGCGGGTGGGCGTCTTCGACGTTGCCACGTGTGCTGTGGTAGCGAGTGCAGTTTCCTCCGAGGCTTTCCCCGTTGTGGTTTGAGGTTCCTATGGAGACGAGACCTGTGGGTTCTTTCTGGGGGCGGGGGCTGGAGGGGGGTAAGCATGTCTTTCATCAGCTTTGGAACAAGGGGTGGCCCCAGTTCCCGTGTCTGAATCACCGTTAAACCCGTTTCATTTAAGTTCCTCGAGCTCTCCTGCAGCTTCTCGAAGCTCCGCACACCACAGTGCCCCGGAGGAACACGGGAAGTAAAAGCGTCCCTGTGGGGGGCATTAATCCATGTCTGGGGCATTCGCTCATCAGAAAATGCTGGCTTCGGTGTCTGGGGACAGGAGCTCATTTTGTGCATTGTATTGTCCGCACTGGCTGTCTGTCTGGGCGCCGCAGCTGAGGACATCGGTCCGTCTCTATCAGATTAGCGTCGGGCCGCAGCGACCGGATGCGCGCGTGGACTTAGTGCTGCTGCTTAGATGGATCGCGGCCTGTGTCTGACACCTGACTGCCGACGTCTTAGGAGCTTTCTCGCCTTTTTTTTTTTTGTTTGTTTGTTTTTGTTTGTTTGTTTAAACTGATGAATTCTTGCCAGGTACTTTATCATGAATTTTTCCTTCTGTAGGCAGGGAGGTGGGGACTCCGTGCCCGCCTGCTCCTCCTGAGAGGAAGGGACGGGGGTGGGGGGGCCTGAGGAAGCCCACGGACACCGCCTGGGCCCTGGCAGCTCCGATTCCTCGGGGCCCAGCCGCCCCTGGGGTAGCACCGCTGCCCTCACTCGTCCTGGCCCTTCCAACAGGTTGCGGAGGCCACCGCTGAACAAATGTGCCGTTGTGCCCCTGCAGTCAGAGGGGGGCTGGTGGCCTGAATGCACCTGGCCAAGCCACTGCTAGGAGGACACCAAGGGCCCTCCTGGGGGCAGGTGCTGCGCTGTATCCCTGCTGCCCTCCGGGAAGGTTCTGTGCGGGGAGAGCTGCCTGGAATGCACGTGTGTGTGAACACGGCCTCTGGGAGCCTTCGAGACCCGTCATGGGTTCTTGCCACCTGAGGGTGGACAGGTCTGAGGAGTCTTCCCGCCCCGGGGCCCCTGAACATTCTCCTCTTCCAGGCCCAGGCGTATCCTACGGTCCTTGTTCATGGAGGTGTGAGGAGAAGATCAAGATAAAAAGAATGGACTATTTCCTCCATACCAGTTGCTTAGCAGGTGCTTTGCCTTGCTGATACCCTGGGGGACTCTTCATTTGAAAACCAAAAGCAAGCCACTCTTGGCTTCCAGGGTTTCCTGCATGCTGGATCAGTACTTGTAGGACCTGTATGTGTCCCCATCAGTTTAGGAGCAGTCACTTGATAGTTTTGAACTTGCTCCCCAGGTGCTGAACAGCCACTGTGTGTCCAGGCCTATGGAAGAGGTTGAGGGTTGAGGTTGGGGGCGAGTGTGTGTTCCCTGGTGAGGAGTCGGAGCTCCGTTCTGGGTGGACGCTTGCCCGGTCCTTTTGAGTCCTGGGCCCCATGGAAATCTAACAAAAGCTTTGGCCTCTGTCCTCTGAAAACTGCTCATAAACCGAACCTAGCATCTCATTTCAGGGGGTGGTCCATGGAGCCTGTGAGAAAGTTCATGGGGATTCCCAGGACCTCAACGTAGGAGCCACTTGTCTTGATGTTGTGACCTGGCTGGTAATCTGTTGTCATCTACATTTTGGGGAGGTAGGGATGCGAATTTCTAGGGCCGTACAGCATGTTCTCCTTTTTTAAGAAAAATCTAGAAACTAGGCCATTTGTCGTAATAACCAGAAGAGAGTCTGTTTGGAGAGTCCATGAGGCGGGTAGGAGGGACCTATATCAGAAGGCAGGGAGAGGTTTGGAGGTAGTCTATCCAGATATTCCAGGGAGGTCTTTTTCTTCCTCTGGTTTGGAAATGGGGCCTGGGGCCCAGTGCCTGACACAGGCCCTGTGCTGATTCACAGGGAAGGATTTGCTCCACGGACGTAAGTGTGCAGACAGTGGGCCTGCGTGCCTGCATGTCCCCAAGGGCTGAACGGGGATGTCCCTGCTTTCAGCTTCTGTTTACACAGGGCTGACGTCCCTGGGTTTACTCCACATTCTACAAAAGCCAGAAACCAAAACAAAACACCAAATGGCAAAAAATAAACAAAGGACTTGGACTACCGCTGCTCATTTTTTTACTTAAACGTCGCCAGCACGAAGAGGGTTCAGCTGGCTTATGTAGTAGGAACCTACTTATGTGACTTTTTAAATTAAAAATGATGTGAAACAGGCGGTGGGATGCAGAGTACACTTCTGGTGAGCCTTGAGTGGTGTGTGTATAGACTTGTGGAATCACCGAATGGTACTCCTGAAGCGAATACAACACGGTGTGCTAACTATACTGGAATAAAAATTAAAAATTTAATAAAGTTGTACACCCACCCACACAATCATGTGAGTCTCCCTACTACTCCGTTCTGCAGCTGGAGCTTGCTTTTGGATTCTGGAACGCTTAACGGCCCCGGCTCAGGAATCTCTGTCTTGTCTTCGTGAGGTGTGGGAGGGCAGAGAAGGTATTCTTAGGGGATTTGCGGAGGCATTTGGAATTGCCTAGAATCGCCCTCTGAAGACTTGGATCGTGAAGTCTACCGCGGGTCCTTGGCTTATTAGGCAGGAGACGGAGGGCAGGCAGTGGGGATGCTAGTAGCCAGTGTATGGTCAGGGACAAACGTGAACCTATCCCATGAATAGTAGGATGTCTCCCCTGCTGCTGGTGGGGGCATCAATTGGTACAACCTCAGGAAGGCAATTTGATTTTTGGGTCGCCTGGGGGACTCAGTCGCTTAAGCATCTGGATCTTGGTTTGGGCTCAGGTCATGATCTCAGGGTCTGAGACTGAGCCTCACGTCAAGCTCCATGTTCAGTGAGGACTCTGCTCAGGTTTCTCGCTCTCCCTCTTCCCCTCTCCATGCTTACTCTCTCTAAAATTAAAAAAAAAAAAGTGGCAATTTGATTTTATATATGTGTGTATGTGAACCTATATGTAGATACTTCAACATTTTTCTGTCCTTTCACAAATTTGTTTTGGGGATGGGGTGGGGAGGGGTCTGTCCTAAAAAAAAAAAAAAAAAAAAAGGATTTTGTGTGTGTGTCTGCTTTTTTTTAAAGCGTTTTGTGAGCATGTGCTCGTGTGTGTGCACAGGTGCGGGAGGAGGAGACTCCCCACTGAGCAGGGGGCCCGACATGGGGCTCAATCCCAGGACTCTGGGATGATGACCTGAGCTGAAGGCAGACACTTAACTGACTGAGCCACCCAGGCACCCTGCATTATTTCTTCATGTTCAGCCCAGTTTTCCAATAGAGAAAAGTGGAAAGGCAGCTTAAGGACTCACAACTCAGGAATTATTATGCAAGTGGCAGTTCATTCAGAGGATGGACATTTGTGCAGCTGTTAAGCTTGTGAAGGAGTGGGGAAATAACGAACTGGGGGTCTGGTGCAGGAGATGAGGGGAGAATCCTTTCAGATCCCACCCTATACTTCTAACAGGTGTTTCTCCACATTCTCCATGTAGGACCCGTGTGCCCTGTCCCTTGATCTGCCCACTGCAGTCCTTATAGGTCCGCCTGCGACTCCAGACTCTTGCAGAAGCCTTGGTGCCTCTGCTCTCCGGTTCCTGTGTTCATCTCTTGTATCTGGGTTCTCAAAAAGCCCCCTGTCCTGTAAATTGTGTTTACCCACATCTCCAGGGCAGAACTACTCCGAGGAGTTAAGCCAGAGGATCCCAGTAGAGCTGTGTCCGGGTGTAGTGGGAGATGCCTTTCTGCTAAAGGTCTTGGAACTTCAGGATCTTTTTCACTTGGGAAAACTGTTTGAAAGGGGTAGACCGATCTGATCAGAGCTGGAGGGTCTTTCATCTAGTTTCCTCATATTGCCACTGGGGAAACTGAGGCCAAGTGATGCTCTCCGAATCTCCTAGCTGGTAGTGACAGGTGCGCCTCCTCCCCAAGCGCGGGCTTAGCCCTTTGTTAGCTGTGGGGCAAAAATCTGAGCGTCTCAGTGGGTGCACTTGTGAACTGGGGATGATGAGGTGTTTAGCACCATGTCTGCCGTATATTAAGTGTATCTACTATAAACAATGGAAAAAACCAGTGAAAGGATATTTTTATCCTTAAGAAGGAGTCTTGGGCAGCCCGAGTGGTTCAATGGTTTAGCACCTGCCTTTGGCCCAGGGTGTGATCCTGGAGACCCGGGATCGAGTCCCACATCGGGCTCCCTGCATGGAGCCTGCTTCTCCCTCTGCTGTGTCTCTGCTCCTCTCTGTCTCTCAAGAATAAATAAATAAAATCTTAAAAAAAAAAAAGTCTTCTATTATTGTTTGGACCTTCTCGAGATGTAGAACCACCTCCTGCTTAGGGATGTGGGATAATTGTTCAGATAATGTCCCCACGTGGGAGCCCTACAGCAGGGTCAGTGTTTTCAGTTAGAGTGGAATAACCCATTTCTAAACCGTTAAGGTCATTTGAAACACTTTATAATGCAGGTGACCCTCCAATTTAAGATAAGCTGGCATTTGAAAGCTGGAATCTATCAACAGATAAATGAGTGTGATTACCATAATTACAAGTGACTTGGTCACTGCACAGCAGTTTCAAAGTATGTTTAAGAAGCTCCGATTGAATAGCCTAAGATTATTCACTGACGGTTTCCCCTCGTATAATAATTAGCAAAATGAAGACGATGTAAAGCCAGACCCATGTAATCTGTTGACCCTGTCTTTTAACGATGGAATAAGTGTCCAGAGAGCATGCTTTCAGTTATCAGTGTTTAGAAATCCTGATGCTAGAAAATATAATAAGCTATTTGGTGGGCGAGTGGGAATTAACTATTTTAATTTTTATTCCACACAGGTTGTCCACAATTTTAAACTGAATTACTGGGGAGCATAGCAAGCCCTCCAGAATCCAAGGTCCTAGTGTGCTGTGTATGCAGTAGGTCTTTGGAAAGTCTATTTTAAGATCTTTTATTATAAAAAATTATAAAATACACAAAAGTAGAGCGGGTAATATAATGAGCCTCTGAATACTCATTACCTAGATTCTAAGACTTTGCCACATTTGTTTTATCTATAACCTTCTCTTATTTTGTTGAAGTATATTTTAATGTAAGTCATGAGATCCTGTTTCACCACTCCATCCTAGACTGTGACTCTCCATAAAAAGGGGGACTTTTCTCACCTATGAAAATTAGCAACAACATCCTTGTACCTAGTCCTTTAAATTTCTCCAATGATCTTTAGATAGCTTTCTATACTTGGTTTGTTGGGATCAGGATCCAAATGCTGTCCACACATTGCACTGGGAGTTATGTTTCTAGGCTGTTGTCTAAAGTGGACACCTCCCCCCCCCCCCTTTCTCTAACCCCCTGTGACTTTGAGGAAGCTGGTTCATTTGTTTGGTAGAATGTCCTACAGTCTGGAATTTTTTGAGAATCATGAACACCTCGATAATCTATTCAGTGTGTTTCAGTAATTTTGCAGCCATTATTCATTTCTGTGCTCCTATTGTCTCATATTCTGACAGCGATGACTCTTTAGGTTGGCTCTTGTGTCCTTTTGACATAACCCCATTCATTTAAAAACGTTTTTTTCCCCATTAGTTTTTATGGCTTCCCTGCTTTGTGACACACTGAGATCTCCTAGGCTGACCTGTGTATTTCCTGGCCTGACCTATATATTTCCCAACCCAGACCTGGAAGCAGCCTTACCCTCAAGGAGACCTGTTTTCATAGAGCAGGATTTTCGAGACCACAGTTTGGGTGTTTTGGGTCCTCATTGCTTGCTTCTAGGCCTTTTCAATATTAGAATTAGGAAACCTATATTTTTGAAAAAAGTTTATATTGCCATTTCCTATTATAATGAGCTGTACACGTTTGTATCTTCTTTAATACTTGCATATTTTTCTTTTTATTGAAGAATCTTGTTTTCTAGCAATATTAATGGCATTTGTCTTACGATATATAGAATACTTTCTAAAAACCAACAAAATTGCTATTAATACTGAATAAAGATTTCATCACATTTCTCTGTCCTTAGCATATATTCTATCAAGTATTGTTAAAATACTATGTTCTGAAGGCCTTTGAAATATGTTCTTTGTGTTTATTTCCAATTTGTTTCAAATTTTTACATTAGGTTTTTGAATAACCTAGGACTACAAATTCAAAGTTATTCATCTAGTATATTCTGAGATGATCACCTTCTACCCTGGATCTTCTTTCCTCTAGTATGTAAACAGGCTTTCGATAATCTTTTCAGTGTTTCTCTTGCAAATGTAAATATATATAATATAAAGTTGGCCCTTGATCAACATGGATTTGAATTGCATGGGCCCACATACGTGGATTTTGTTAAATAGAATTCATTACTCTAAATGTATTTTATCTTAAAATTTTCTTTTCCCTAGCTCCCCTTACTATAAGAATACTATAAGAATATAGTATTTTTGTAAAACACCGCATGCAAAAATGTGTTAATTGACTGTTACTGGTAAGGCTTCCAGTTGATAGTAGGCTATTGGTAGTTAAGTTTTGGGGGAGTCAAAAGCTACACGCGTGTTTTTGATTGGGTGCTTGGAGCTCCAACCCCTGCATTGTTCAAGGGTCATCTGTGTGTATGTGTCCATCTCTTCCCCAAATCCCTACAGAAAAGGGAACCTACTGTATCCATCATTTACTGCATTGGTTTTTTTTTTTTCCTCTTGGAATTAAATTTTAAACAGAAGAGTTGGGGAATCCCTGGGTGGCGCAGCGGTTTGGCACCTGCCTTTGGCCCAGGGCACGATTCTGGAGACCCGGGATCGAATCCCACGTCGGGCTCCCGGTGCATGGAGCCTGCTTCTCCCTCCGCCTGTGTCTCTGCCTCTCTCTCTCTCTCTCTCTCTCTCTGTGACTATCATAAATAAAAAAAAATTTGGAAAATAAAAAAACAAACAGAAGAGTTGTAAATATAAAAGAACTGCAATTTACCCTTCACGTCACTTCTCCTGCCTTTACTTCCATCCACCCATCCAATCACACACACATTATCTACAGATTTTATGCAAATTTTACCATTAATTACCACTACAATAATTTCTTTCTGGCCAGAATCTAATCCAGGATGGTGTAGTAAGTTCTGTCTCTTTATTTCTCTTTAATCTGGAATAGTTCCTTAGTTTTTCATGACCTTGACATTTATGAAGAATACAGATCAATTTGCAGATGTCCTTTATTTGGGGTTTGCTGGATGTTTTCTGATGGTTAGATTTAGGGTCAGCGTTTGGGACAAAAATGCTACTGAAGTGATGCTGTGTCCCTCTTGGTATGTGCCATCAGGAGGTACACAGTGTTGATTTGTTCCACTACTGGTGATAACCACCTTTTCTCCATATTGTTTTTATTCATTTAATAATACATCCTGGAAACCATCCATGCAAGTGTATGGAGCTCTTCTTCATTTTCTTTTTCCTTTTTTTTTTTTTTTTTATAAAAACATTTGTGTGGTAGTCTATCCTGATAAATATGGCTTATTGACTCATTCCTTGTTGACAGATCATTTCTAGTCCTTTGCTGTTACAAATAATGTCACAATATGTAACCGCAGGCACGATTGTTTAATAATTTTGCCATTTTTGCTTCTGGGACAGATTCCTAGAAGGGGGGTTTCTGGGTTAAAGGGTAAATGCATATGCATTTTTGATAGATTTGCTAGACTTCTCTCCAAAGAAATTATACCATTTTACATTCCCACCAGCAATGAGTGTTTCTCTGTAGCCAGGCTAAAGGTAGAGTTAAGCATGGATTTTTGCTAATCTCCTAGGTGAGAAATAGTATCACCATATAGTTTCAACTTGCATTTTTTTTTTTTTTTTTTTTTTAAGATTTGAGAACATGTGCAGAGGAAGGGGCAGAGGCAGAGGGGGAGAGAATCCTCAAGCAGACTTCCTGCTGAGTACAGAGCCCGATGTGGGGCCTGATTCCAGGACCCTGAGATCATGACGAGCTGAAATCAAAAACCAGATGCTTAACTGACTGAGCCCCCCGGGTGCTCCCAGCTTGCATTTATTTTGAGTGAGATTAAACATCCTTTAATTTGTATAATGGCCACTGGCATTTATTTTCAGTAAACTGTTCATCTTCTGCCATTCTTCCTATCAGAGTTTTGGTCTTTTTCCTAAAGTTTAGAAGCTTCATTGTCTATTAGGGACATGAGTCCTTTGTGATCTGTCGCAAATATTTCTTCTCCTTTGTCATCTGTGTTTTGACTCTATGGTATTCTGTGCCTCTCCCCTCCACCCAACAACATCCAGCTTTCTGTGTTTGAAAAATCAAAAAGTTGAAAGTACAGTATAACGAACCTCTAAACTTTCTACCTTAGTTCGTCAATTTTTAATAATTTTGCCACATTTGTTATATCTCCTATACATAGTCTTGTGGTTCCATTTGAAAGTCAGTTGTAGAAATTATAACACTTTCTCACTAAATACTAAAGATACGTGTCCTAAGAATAATGAGAAATTTCTATGTAACTACAATAATTCGTTGAAAAAATTACTGGTTGCTTACAGAATTTTTTGTTCCTGCTATGCTTTCATATAGTTTATGTGCTTTTATATAATTTATCTTTTATTTTAATGCTTCTGGATTTTGAAGCATAATATTTTTCTCAGGTGAGGGATGTAAAGAAATTTACCCATGTTTTCTTTTAGTACTTGGATGGCTTTTAATTTTTTAAATTTATTTTTTTAAATTTTATTTAAATTTAATATGTCAACATCTAACACCCAGCACTCATCTCCTCATGTGCCCTCCTTAATTCCCGTCATCTGGTTACCCTATCCCTCCCACCCACCTCCCCTCCAGCAGCCCTTTGTTTCCCAGAGGTAGGAGTCTCTCATGGTTTGTCTTCCTAGTTTTTGCCCATTCACTCCCCACCCCCCACTTCCCTTATGGTCCCTTTCACTATTTCTTAGATTCCACATATGAGTGAAACCATATGATGCTTGTCTTTCTCCTACTGACTTATTTCACTCAGCATAATACCTTCCAGTTTGGGTGGTTTTTTATTTTTCTTAAATTTTAATTCAGATCTCTCATTTACTATCCTAGTGTATAAGATTAGGAACAGATCTGATTTTGTTTTTCTAAATGCATCCTGGTAGTCCCAGCACTATTTATTGAATAAATCTCCCCCCACCACAGAATGGAAATACTGTATTATATGCTTCATTTCTGTATACACTTGGGTTTTTTTTGTTATGTGTATTTTGCATTGTCTTTGGGGGACATAATCATTCAGTTGAACTGTTTGATTTCAGTTCTCCCAACAACCTATTATCATGTGGTTCCATTCTAATCACACAGTATTCATTCCTTGTGCATACTTACAAGTTCATTTAGTTAGTATGAAATATTCAGTGATATTTTAAATATTGATCATTTTCAACATTATCCAACATCCCTGAATGAAAACGCCTAAAAAAAAAATTTGTATTCCAAACTGAAATCGATCTGTAACCTTTTCTGAAGAAGGGTAAATTTTTCTGTTTTTCCATTATCTTTGTTTTCTCTCATTTCCAAAAAGGCATATGTGCTATTCACGGTGTCACTTAGCTGATACAGTGTAGCTTACAAATGGCACAAGCAGGGGAAAAATCTGTTCCACATTCTACCCCTGCTTCCTTTTATTATTTGAGAAAGTCCATTGAAACTTCGAGATTCCAGGGCCACCAGGGATCAGCTGCTGGTCTGTGAGGTCAGACTGGGATGGCTGTTGAGTTCCCTAAGGGTGGGGTCCTGGGAGATGGTCCTTTGGCTCTCCTTGAGCCTCTTCTCTGCACCCAGGGATGCACGTGGACTCCACGGTGCTGAACATAGCGATGTGTGCGAATGTTCCAGCAGCTCACGCCCAGGTGTTTCGGGTCCCCAGCTAAGCTTTTCCCTTTGTGTCTGGGGTTGTCTCTGTGTGCCTGCCTCCTCGAAGCTCCCGTTTAGCCAGAATGAGACTGGCCTAGCCTCTGTGTTAGCTTCTGGCCTGTGGCACCCATGCCATGGGTTATTGTAGAACTTTCTCTAGTCTCTCTCTCCTCATTGAATAAGGTGGGCTCTTTGTCATCTACCTCCTTTAAAAAAATTTCTTTTTTGATCAGCCATTATTGCTCACTTGCCCTGCTCTGCTCAGTGTCTCGTCATTGCCACGAATACACCATCATGCTTTCCTACCTCTGTCTCCAGTGTCCTGTCTCATGTTGTCCCTGCTTGAAATGCCCTTCCTGACCATTTCCGTATATCCATTTGTCCTAAGAGGTTCTGCTCAAATGCTACATCCTTGGAAGCTGCCCCCGATCCCAGATTCGTTAGCAGATCCAACAGCCCTTTAGAGCCTGGAACACTTCAGACGTGAATGCCAGTCTTCGTGAGGTGGTGAGCTTGGGGCGGGTGATCCCATGTTGTTAGCCTGCTCTGTCTTCTGGAAGCCTGTGCTGGGCCCACAGCAGGCACACTCCCTGTGTGTTGCAAGGTGAACAAATCCAAATCTTCTTTAGTCACCAGAGCACTGCGGAGTCTTGCTCCAACTCCTGAAGGATGGCTTCTCTCACCTTGATGGAAGCATTGCGTTCACCTGTATCACAGACTAAACCAGGTCATGCACGTACGGTCTCTGGTTGTGCTGGTTAACTTTGCCCATCTAAATGGAGACCCTGGAGGCCAGAGACCTCTCTCCCACAGTCAGGAACATACTTGTCGGCTGAGTTGCTGTGCTAGACTTCCTACATCTTTCTTAGGACCAGATTTAGTCTGGCAGTGTAGAACTACCTGCTGCTCTTCGTTGAGCTTTTCTAGGAGCTGGTAGTGATTTCTGACATTGGCTATGAGGATAACCCTGCAGGGAAGGTGGCATTTTTCTCCATTTTGCAGATTAGAAAACAAAAGTGCTTTTTGTTAAGTAACTGGTCTTAGTTTTCTGCCTCTAAGAGGGCAGAGCTGGGACTTGAACCCAGGTCTTTATAACTTGAGGCCACCATGCTCAGTAACAAATAGGGACCACAGGAGTTTTTGTGTCTCCTCCAGAATTGACTGTGGTGCTTTGCACCTAGTAGATACTTAATGTGTTACCAGTTGAGAGCTGCTTATCAGCTTTGGTTTTACAGGTGATGAGTGTTCCCCTACTCGGCTCTATTTCTCAGGCAATATCTACATGGTACTTGCTGAAAGCTTTGTTTTTGTCACCTCCCAAGAATAGGAGGGACAGAATAGAGTGCATTAGGCCATCTCTGCTGTGGTTTACATCAGGGTACAACGTCCAAGGCAGGGAAGAGGCCTTTCCAGAGGCTCGCTCTCTGTTGGGCAGAGGGAGCTTTGCAGAGAGAATCTAGTCCAAAAATCTTCAAACCGGGCTCCGTAAGTTGACTTCACAAAGCAGGTGCCACGATGCTTTTATTAAAGTAAAACCAGCACCTAGTATAGGGCTTCCTGTGGGGCATGATATTTGTTGGTTGAAGCTGAGCATCAGAATCCCCTAGGGAATTAAAAAAAACAAACAATGTAGATTCTCAGATGCCACCTAAGGCTTAACAGATTAAAATGTTCTTCATTGGGCTCAAGTAGGTCTGATGGACTAGGTTTCGCATATATAAATTTAGTCCTTCTCTATCTTTCTACAGATAAGAGAAAACTGAGACTTAAGGGAATGGATTTGGAGAAAGACTTGGCTGTGAGTGAAGCAGAAACACTTTCCTGTCATCTTACTGTTTTCTGTGGCCAGAGGAGTTTGCCTTTGGATTTCTCTGGTGGGGGTCGGTGAATGTAGCGGGAAGCATGTCTTTTCAGGACTTAGGTACATTTTGAATCTGAACATTTGAATGCCTGCTTGCTCTGTACCAGGGGGTGGGAATTCACAAGGTCTTTGGTCTTGGGATCTCTCGATTTCAGTGGGCAGCCCATATATAAGCAAAGGATTTCATTTAAGCTGATTCCATGACAAGTGCCAGGACGTAAGAGGGAACACAGAGATAGAAGGGCCTTCATCCTATTAGCTGTTGAGGCAGGTGGGCCAGCAGCAATGGTGAAGTTTTTGATTTCCCATGGAAAGAAGCTTCTAATTTAGACTGGTAAACAGGCTGACCCAAAGTACAATGTCCTTGCAGGGACATTTCCCTGGGAGGTTGGAAAGTATTCAGAGGTGATTTGATTTAGTTGCTGTCCAAGCTCAGCAGAAACAGCCTTTTTTAATAGGCCTCTTTATTCCCTGGGCTTCAGGGTTATCCGGTGGCATCTTTTTTTTTTTCTTTCTTGTGATTTAGAGGTGGAAAAAGTACCAGACAGGGAATCAGAATCTCTGCCCTTCAGAATCTCTTGCCCTCTCGGGCAAGAGTCTACCTTTCTCCAATCCTCAGTCTTCTCCCCTGTCAAACAGAGCTAGCAATGCTGTCTGCTTGTGCTTTGGGACCATGAGCAGGATCTAATAAAATAATGTGTGGAAAGACTTTGAAAACTGTAAGCTGCATAGTGTAGTCCCTCGTGGTTGTCGAGAAATTTAATTTGGTGGCGGTTGGCACGTGTGTGTCCTAGACACGCTGACCCAAGGGCGTGCCTGGAAGGGTGGCCCGAAACCCTCTCTAATCCTGGTGAAGGGTGGTGGGAAATCTCCAGGTAGAGTCCCTGGGAGGGAGGAGGGCACGAGCCACCTGACTCAGCTGACTCCCGGTGTGTTACATCAGACCTAGTACTCCTTCAAGCAGAAAGGGGGGCACCCGCAGACTCTTGGGGAGGTGAAGCATATCAGAGAAAGGGCAAGTCCCTTATGCCTCCCAAGACAAGGGGATCCGTGGGAAGCTCCCAATAGGAGATTTATGTCTGGGGAGATGAGGGACATGGATGTGAAGCAATGCTACCATGTACGATCATTTTTTCTCCACCTTGGTCAGATCAAAGGAGAAAGGACTTTGGTGTAGAGAGAAGTGGTCAAGGAAAAACCTAGATTCCTCCCTGGGCTTTGGGTCCAGTGGAACATGGAGAGGTACCCTTGGACAGAATTACCTGATAATGTGAGATCATGGGAATGGGGGGGCTATGATTTAATAATAGCACTTAATAAATGTCTGGTGTAATCTCAGCTCATTAAAGTAACACAGAAAGTGGTTGGAAATGTTTGCTGAACTGATGTTCGTGTAAAACCTGCTGATGACGACCTAATTGCCGGTCCAGGTGTCTCCATATTGATTCCTTTAGTCCTGTGGGATTCCAGATCCCTTCAGTTTACCCCACTTAGCCAGTCTACCCAGTGCTCTGGGTGCCTTGATGGGGCAGAGGGCTGATTCCTGAAACCAGAGCTCTCCACTCGCCGAGATTTCCGGCTGTGCCTGCATGTGCCTGGGTTTCCTTGTTTGCTCTGGCTGTTTTCTTTGAGTTCTAGGTGTTTTGTCCTTTGTGATCTCTTGACTTGGCGCCCAATTGAAACTTTGTTGTTTGCAAGATCCAGTGATAGTAGTTGATGGAATGTCACGATGTCACATGTTTGGCTGGGATTTCTGGGTCCATTGCTTCATTGCCATCTGTGTTCACTCTCTGGTGGCCATTCCCCTGAGGTACTCTCCAGGTGTGTCACGTTAGTCCACTTAATTTGTCTATGTCCTTGGTGTTTAAGCTTAGACATCTTGAATTAAACTCTTCAACAGCAAAGGCAAGTCATCGTTTTTATTAGATACCCAGCATTTGGTTATACTTTCCAAACTCGCCACAGGAGACCCTGTAATCTCGAATAGTTTGATCCCTCACCGACCTTCACCGATTCTTGATAGAACCAACTCTAGTAGATTTCACACCCCTCTTGGTTACTGTGGGTCTCAACCCAGGGACCATTTATAGTTTTTCCTAAAGTCTATAAATGGAGTCATGCTGTCTTGCTGTTCTATTGTTCCAAAAGTGATATTTTACGTGAATGAGATTTTAGGACAATCTCTCCTTTTTATAATCTGACAACAGTATACATTATTGATGTTCATTCTCTTGTGTGTGATAGATTAATCTGTTCAATTTTAGCCATCGGGTGACTCATACGTTGTTAGCATTCTGCTGTGGCATTGGGAGGTCTTGAGCATTTTGTTGGACTGTTATATAAGACCCCACCAAAGAAATATGTTGGAATGGGTATTTATTGCCTTAATTTTGTTGTCTGCATTGAGAAGTTGCTAACTAAATGTTTTCTCCAGCTTTTCCTTAATTGCAGTGTGGTTAATTCCTCTTAACTGCGGGAAGCCAAGGTATTTATAGATCGTTGTTATTATTTCTGTGGTTGGTAGAAGTAACCAGCATTCACCGAGTGCCAAGAACCTACTTGGCATGAAGTAGAACATAGAAGCAGATCTAGTTCCCTCAACTTGGTGCAAAGTGAGCTGAGCAGGGAGAGAGGGAGGGAAGGAAGAGAAGACATTTTCACAAAATTGAAATGTATTCTAAAAGGGAGAGAAAATGAATTCAGCTCTGAAAGACACCGTAGGAATGAAACGGGATAAAACACAGGTGACACTGCCATCAATGCTGCATTTATATTCATGCTCAATTACACAAATCTGAGGAGTGAGTCATACACGGATATAATGGATAATATATCTCAAAACAAAGCTGTAGTGGTGTGAGGGGGGGCGGTGGGAAGAGGGTGAACAGTAAAGATACATTTGGCTAAGGGGATCCTGAAAATCCTCCTGGATCTGCCTCCCTCCCTCCCCCCATCCTACCCTCATTCTGTTGCTCTGGTTCTGCTCCTTCTCTCGCTGGTCTGCCCTCTTGCCCCCTCCAGTCTGCCCTCTACGAAGCTGCCATATAAGTCTGAACAAAGTTGGCACACATCCTTCTTTCTTGGGGTTAGAGCCCCTATGAGCCATGCAGACTGTGTGTGCGCGCGTGCTGGCGCCCCTGATGAGAACAGATCCTTGCTCCGCTTCCATCTGACAGCAGCTATTCCTCCTTTAGGGTCTGATGTCTGACCTGATCAGCTCAATTTAGGTTTTGTCCTTCTGTGCTTCTCCTGTGTTTTGTAGATAGAACCTCATCACAGCAGTGACCTTATTAGCACTTTGTCTTGTCGAATTATGTAGACTCTTGGTTCTTGAAAGATTGGCATTGTATCTTCTAGTCTTTTTTTTTTTTTTTTAAATTCTATTTACTTATCTGAGAGAGAGAGAGAGAAGCAGACTCCCCGCTAAGCAGGAAGTCTGCCACGGGGCTCCATCCTGGGACCCAGAGATCATGGCCTGAGCCGAAGGCAGATGCTTAACCGACTGAGCCACCCGGGTGCCCCTATGTCTTTTAGTTTTCGTATCTTCAGTGGTAGTGGCGGCTGGCTAGGTGATGGAGGCAGGACTGGCTAGGTCATGTTGGGCTGCAGACTCCTCAAGGACAGTGTGCATGTGGAGTATCTGCAAAGACTTTTTGACTTTTATAGATTTCAGGGTGGGGAGGGATGACAGGCTCTTGGAATCGTGGGAAGATAAATTTCTTTCTCATGCTGGAGGATTTCCAGTACTGGAGGACAGGAACAGTTGGTACAAATGTCCTGAATTTGTGGATATGATCCTGATAGGGGGACACCTGTTCTATCTGCAGAACTGGCATTTACATTGGGTTCTGAGAAGCGGAAGCCTTCTACATCTCCCAGAGGGATAGACAGGTCTGTGCAGGGAGGGGACAGACCCAGGTTTACTTTGTAACTTGGCAATTAGTGTCACCATCTGGGGATCTGCCTCAAAGCATGAGGATGGCTGGGACACTTCTGACCTTTGGGGAGACTCAGGGAGGGTAACTGAATTTCAAGAGCAGCTGTGATGGACAGACCTGCTTTCTAGAACACCAAAGGCCTCGTTGTAAATGGACTTGGTGCATTTAGGGGACTGCATGTCATTTGCTTCATCCATGTCACTTCCATTTGTCCAGGAAATGGAATATTGTGGACTGACTTGTGAAGTGGGAGCTCCAAAGACTTTTAATTCAAAAACTTCCATATTCACCTCCCTGTGTGTATGTGATTGTTGTAGGGCGTGTGATTTAGGTTCATAGTGCAATGTAGGATCCTAAGGTTTTGGGTATCTGGTGAACACTGTTATATGAGCAAGTGAAAACATGCAAACAACCCAGGTTAGTCCTGTCAAGATTGGTCTCAACAAATGCTACAGATCTTCAGACGTGGACATTCTGCTGTGGGCTGGAGAGGTTGGGGAATGTTGTGCAGCGAAGAAAATGAATTGGTCTGCTTCTCGAAGATGGTGGCATTTGAAGAGATTTGATGGAAGAGAAGATAGCAGGAAGATAGCATGTGCAAAGCCAGCCAGATGGAGGTCCTTCACTTAATATTTTAAAAAATTATGGTGTTGATTCAACCACTTAATTATAGAAATCTGAGCTCATGATCCCCCCCCATCCCCACCCCCTTACTGTTCTATCTAACCTCTTCTAATTCTGGGCTGAATACAAAAAGAAATGCAAAATCGTGGCCTTTTCCTTATGGAGCTTCAGTCTTGGAAATTACTGTATCCTATTGCAAACCAGAATCAAGAGCAGATTTTGAAATGAAAATGTCAAATTAGAACCTCAGATTCTGTTTTCCTGGTATGACATGCTGCGCTTGCTCTATCATTTTCCCACTGCCTTCTGGATACATTTTTTTGGAGGGGTCCCCTCCCAAGCTGCAGAGGTGGGTAGATGCCTTCCCTTTTACTGATGGGAAATCTGATGTCAGGTGGCTTGCTAAAATTCAGGAGACAAGTTGGTGGAAGAACCATCATCAGAGGTTGTTTTTCGTGTCTTTAATTGTTCCCAGCTGGCATGAAGGGAGCTGCCTTTGAGCAGATGGAGAAGTGCCTCTTGGCCTTTCTGGGATGAGTGCTGCCCTTCTAAGCACGCTCTGGGACTTCTGGAGGAGCGACTGCATCAGGCCAACCAGAGTGCAGGTCACAGCGCAGCAGCTCTGAGCTTTTTGGGGCGGGGAACCGGTGACTCCTGGGAAAGCGTTCAAGGATTCTGAGATTCCGGGCATCTTGGCACTTGGTCTCTGAATCTGTCCTCCTCTCTGTCCTCAGAGGCCTTGGTGCTGGTACAGGCGGGAGCTACAAGTTGGAGCCCCGTCTTCCTTCACTTCTTTGGCCGTCATGTATGGATGCTCCCCCACCTCCCTGCCTCTGATTGGGAGGCACGGCATGGTTTGCACTTGCAGCAGCCTCTTGCGGTGGGGCCGCCTCCCCACATTTTCTGTCCACCTCCCCTTGGTCAGTCTCGGCCCCTCGGCCACACTGATGTGTATATTCAAATTCTGAGCCACTGCTGCACCCCAGAGCCATTTGTCCCTCTGCACTTTCACAATGCTATTGATTTGCTATTTGCCTGCAGTTTAACTGGATTTGGGCAGGTGTGGGTTTCTGGATGCTTTTATATCTATTGATCTGATTTAATGGTGTTCATCACCACGGTTTCTAGGAGTGCTTTCTGGGAGCAGCGTGGTGTGCTGCTGTTTTTGCTTGAATGCTGAGCCGGTCCGGGGACCCAGAGGCACTAGAGCTAAATCTCAGAGCTCTGTTTTCTTAAAGCCCGTGGTGTGGGGACCTTCTTCTGCTCTTTGCTTGATTTCTAAACCCATTCTTCATCTTACTCAGTTGCCTGCCTCCCATTCTGTCCCACTGATCAAAACTGATGCCTACCCTCCACCGTGATTGCTCCGCATCTCTCCATGCCTTAACGTAGGCACATGCGATCGTGCGCGCGCACACATGGTTCTGTCTTATGGTGTTAGTACATACCCTGGGCATTTCCCGTGGGGCTCTCAGGCTCCTCCCCAACAGCTTCCTTAACTGAAAAAAAGTTGGAATAGCCATGGATTGGCTTGGAGCATGTATGTAAGCATCTCCGTATCTGTGAGCGCGAACGTGAAAGGGGGAGTGACGGTGTGGTTGGTGGAGTCCACTCGCTGTCCCTCATGTTCAACATTATGTGTAACCTGAAGGAACAGAATGCATTGGACAGTTCCTTTGGATACATAATGTATGGATTTGGTAAAGAACTTTAGCTAATATAGCAAATATGTTGTGTATTAGTTGCCAGTTACCTCAAAATTTAGCTTCCTGAAACAACCATAATCCTTTTTCACATCACATAGTTTCTGTGGGTGAAGTTTCCGGGAGCAGCTTAGCTGGGGGCTCTTGCTCAAAGTTCAGGCAATTGTTGGCATCTGAAGACTTGCCTGGAGATTCCAGTTCCAAGATGGCGCACTTGTATGGCTAGCAAACTGGAGCTGGCTCTTGCCTCACAGACGTGCCCCTGGAGCTGCTTAGGTGTCTTCATGACGTGGCGGTTGGCTTCCCCCAGAGCAGGTGACTAGAGAGAGAGAGGTAATGTCTTAAAAACCCAACTACGGGATTCATACTCTTGTCAGTCTGTGACCGTTTCCTGGTGACTCAGAGCGGCCTACTCGCACTTGGAGGGAACTGCACAGGGGTGTGAATACCAGGAGGCGAGTCGTTTCGAGCCATCTTGGCAGCTGGCTACCACACACCAAACTCTAAGTGGCTTATGTCAGTATTTCTCACTTCACACTGCACGATCCTTAGTTCCAGGGGGATCCAGACTCTTTTATCTTGTTTATCCTCCTTGAATGGGAAAGACAGCAAGGATGTCCTGTGGGAGTCTTTCTTAATAACCAGGTTTGGTGGTGGTGAACATCACTTCTATCTACATTTTATTGACCAGAACTCACAAGATCTCATTAAGGGGCATCTCATAATGCCATCAAGCTGTGTGTTTTCAGCAGGGCAAGAACATGAATATTGATTGGTCTTGTGGGTTTTTTGTCACATTTCACCAAGTCCTATAAACCTGTGGTAAAGGCTCTGTGTCCTTCCAAAAGGAAAACTAGCAGCTGAGTAGACCGGTGCCCTTCACAGCCAGTTAGTGAATCCTCCCACAGTCCCTGAGGGTGTTCTGCATGCCCAGCAGCTCTGGGCTGACCATGCTGGGGCGGCAGGGCAGCGAGCCCAAGGAGGGATGGGAACCCATGGTGTCTTGAGCATTTCCTTTGAATTTGAAGTTCTTCAGGGAAGACTTCCTATGTAGCAAGGTGCACTCTGGGCTCTGCATATGTTATCCTGTTTAATTTTCTTTCTAATTTTTCCTTTAAAGATTTTAATTATTAGAGAGTGTGAACAGAGGGGAGAGGCAGAGGGAGAAGCAGACTCCCCGCTGAGCAGGGAGCCCAATACGGGGCTCGATCCCAGGACCCTGGGATCATGACCTGAGCCAAAGGCAGATGCTTAACCAATGAAGCCACGCAGGTGCCCCATCCTGTTTAATTTTCATATGCAAGCCTTCACTTAGGCATTCTCCCCATTGTCAGATGAGGAAATTGAGGCTCACTCAGGAGGGTGAGCAAGTCTCCTGAGACCCCGCAGTTGGTATGTGGTGATGTTGAGATGTAGACCCTTTCCACTCCACCACGCTGCCTTGGAGCTATCCCACAGTGGAAACCAACAGCACTGACAGTCTGGTGATGCTTTACGGTTGGGATCTTAGACCATGGCGTCTTGAGAACCACCTCTGCCTTGCCCTTTCTGGGAGAAAGATGGTGTCCGAAGGCAGTCCCCTGACTAGAGCACATTGCTCTGCATCCAGGGAGCAGGTGGGGCTGTACAAAGGTAGAGTCTGGGGATCCCTGGGTGGCGCAGTGGTTTAGCGCCTGCCTTTGGCCCAGGGTGCGATCCTGGAGACCCGGGATCGAATACCACGTCGGGCTCCTGGTGCATGGAGCCTGCTTCTCCCTCTGCCAGTGTCTCTGCCTCTCTCTCTCTCTCTGTGTGACTATCATAAATAAAAAAACAAAACAAAACAAAAAAATAAAGGTAGAGTCTGTTGACCCCAGCCCGGAAAGTGGTACTTTGGCTTGGCTCTACCCTGCCTTCTCCCTCTAATTGTGTCACCTGGTCCCTGGGCAGGGACCTGGAGCCACATCTCCACTGTATTATGATGACGTCACCTCTTGCTCTTGTAGGACTTTAAGCTCTTCAAAATCTATCGATCACTCTATTGAGCCTCACACACACTCTGTTCCAAACGAGGCTGGGAAGAATAGGTATTCTTATTCCTGTTTAGGGAGGCTGAAGCCAATGGAGGCTAATGGGGCAGTGATGATAATGGAACCATGGTTTTCCTTTGGTTTGGTTTTGTAAATGGGGGAAGAGTGGCCCAACAGGATAAGACTGTGGTAATGGGTGAAGAGTTTATAGTTCTCAGAATTTGTACAGAAATACATACATTGATATTACTGTGGTTATTTTTTTTTAAAGATTTTTCTTTATTAATGAGAGACAGAGGCAGAGACCTAGGCAGAGGGAGAAGCAGACCCCCTGCAGGGAGCCCAATGCGGGACTCCATCCCAGGACCCTGGGATCATGACCTGAGCCAAAGGCAGCTGTTCAACCACTGAGCCAACCAGGTGCCCCATTAATGTGGTTATTAATTGCTATGTTCTTGAATAACGTTTTACTTTGTTCGCTTCCTCTGCCCCCTTCCCCAGTTCGAGGCAGATGACAGAGGAAAAAGCTGGTATGCCTGAGCGTCACTTCAGGGGGCATCCCTGTAACTCTGGCAAGATGGTGCCTGCAAGACCTCCCCAGGAGCCGAGGCATTCAGAAGGCCCTCCCCTAGGAGTGGTGCTTAGCTGGTGAAGCTGCTAGTACCTGTAGCACTCCTTTCCTGCTGGGCAAACCGGGGTAGGGGACACTTGCACCTGGGGTGACCAACCAGGACAGGGGCAGGGTTTGCCCAGGACTGGGGATTCCTCCCATGTGGAATTTTCAGTGCTCAAACCAGGGAACCGCTCTACACAAACTGAGGTGGCTGGTCATCTGGTTGGCCTTCACCCCCACTGCCCTTGCCCCTGTTGTTTATACACCAGGAACCTTGTGGCTCCTGATAGGTGAGCCTCTGGCGGAGGGCTCCTTGTGGATGAGTGTCCTGGCTCAGCACCTGTTGCAGCATTTCCCTCTGCCCCCATGGCCGCCTCCTGGCCCGTGCTGGCTGGCTTTTTGTCCTCATCCCCTCTGTAGTGTTCTCTCCTCCGAACCTCCTAGAATTGCAAGGATGAGATAGACCGCCAACAGGGACATCTAACTGGGTTTGTTTAGCTCTGTGGTATATAATGAGAATCTTTTCCACCTCTCCACAAAAATCTTTACTTAAAATATCAGTTTCTCCTGAAGTCTTTCATCAGACAAACCTGAACACTTGCTGTGCTTTGTTGGCATCTCAGAATGGCAGGCAAACAGTGTGGTTTATAAAGTTCGGGTTTTAGGCCAGGTTTGGCGGAGTCTTTTGTCTTCTAAAACATTTCTCTGTGTCCCAGAGAGACCTTTGCCTGCAACCCCTTCTGTTCCTGTCCTGGACCACATCCTTTTCTGTAACCTGATTCCTCCTGTATTTGTTCTAGGTCCTCTGGACAATCCTTAACCTAGTTCTTTGTTAGGATGGAGCTTGGTTTTTCCTTATTACTATCCCCCGACCCTTAAAATCTCTTCCTCTTGACTCCCTGATCTTTGGAAAATAAAAAGTGCTCTGTATCTGATTTTATTTTTCAAAGATTTATCTATTTCAGGGGGAGAGGGGCTGAGGGAGAGAGAATCTAAAGCAGACTCTGGGGGCAGCCCGGGTGGCTCAGCAGTTTAGCGCTGCCTTCAGCCCAGGGCGTGATCCTGGAGTCCCTGGATTGAGTCCCACGTCAGGCTCCCTGTATGGACCCTGCTTCTCCCTCCCTCTGCCTGTGTCTCTGCTTCTCTCTCTGTGTGTCTCTCATGAATAAATAAATAAAATCTTTAAAAAAAAAATAGACTCTGTGCTGAGCATGGAACCCGACTTGGCTCGATCTTACTACCCTGAGATCATGACCTGAGCCGAGGTCAGGAGTTAGACGCTAAGCCGACTGAGCCACCCAGGCACCCTGCGCTCTGTAATTTCTAAAAAGTACTAGGGCTCTGATGAGCTACCATATGTTCTTCTCACATAGTCTCACTTAATCCCTTTATAATCTCACAAGGTTCCATTTCCCCATGAAGAAAATGAGTCACAGGGATATTGGCCAGCTGGTTTCTCTTCATAGACCAGTTTAAAAGAGGCAGAGCTGGGGTTTGGAACTGCCCAGTCTTTTCATTCGATTCTGTCCTGTGATTTTTAGAGCATTGTCTTGGTGGCCTGGGTCATAGTCTTACCTTGACTCTCTAACTAACTGGGTGACCTTGAACAAAACACTTGATCATTGGACATCAGTGTCCTGCCCTGTTGGAGTAAAACAAGAGGTGGGGATGAAAACCTTTGGAGATGCCCTCTTGGAGAAGCTTATGCTTCCTTTCCATCATTTCTTCTGTCTGGGAAACTGTCTTCATGATCCATGTGTTCCCCTCCTTTCTGCCTCCTCTCACTGTCTACTCTCGTGGACTCTTGGATTAGACTCCTTGATTATCTTTGTGGCTTACCATTTTTCTCTCTTCCTTTTGGTGAGAGGAATTGTTACTGTGACTTTTGACTCCTTAGACTTCCTGCTTTCTCTAGATTACCTGGATTATCCTCTGTGAACAATCACTGCGAAAGTTTTGCTGTGTGATGGGTGGTGGTGGTGATTAATTACTCTGCTATGAGGACTCTTGGGTGATCACCATGGGAAGTTGGGTCATTAGATGCAAGCTTAACAGTCTGAGATTGCCTAAGGGTAGGTAAAAGAACAATATCCTAAAGGTTTTTGTTTAACAGGAAAAGCTACATGTGTTCATTTATTTTGATGGGCCAGGCTTTGTGCTCTGTTCAGTGGTGATCACAACCGTGGCCCTAGTCCTTGCAATCTAGTTAGGGAGGACACAGGTTAATCTAAGAATCAAACACATAAAAACTCACAACTGATGACTGAACTAAGTATAGCAGGGAGAACTATTCTAGACAGGGAGCTAAAAAGGTATAAGAACTGAGCACTTTGTGTGCATTATCTCATTGAATCTTTACAGTGGGTCTGTAAGGAGGGTAGACTTTGTCCTAGTTTATAGAAGAAACTGAAGCTCAGATATTAATCCAGATCTGACTCCAAAGCCTGGGTTTTTTCAGCTATGCCTTGCTTACCTCCCTTCCGAGTCCAGAATCCCAGCCTCTAATTCTCTGTGCAGAGCCACCACTTGCCCTGGGGCAGAAAAGACCGAAGCTTCCATGTTGTGAACTGAAGGCTTTAGTTAAAGGGCATCTCTATCCCCAATAGACCCACTCTATTGATCTGATCCTCAGTGCTGGAGACTCTGGCCAGTGACCTGCACGTGAGGATATCTGGTTTCCATGTGTCACCTGGCTGGCCTAGTTAATTAGCCATTTGCTGCCAGTGTTCTCCTACCATGGGTTAGTTTATGTAATTAGCTGTGTGTAGCGTTAGGGGAAGGAACTCAGAACACTGGATGGGTAAGTTTTAGTGGGGACGGGGGAAGAGGGGAGAGAAATTGTGGAGATGCTGGGAGGAGGGCCAGATACAGGGGAACTGGGACCATGAGGAAAGGGATTGAAAGCTCGCTGGAGATGAACTTTGCCACCCATGTTCTTAGTAATAACTGGTCTGTCTGCATTATTTCTCCTTTCAGAGATAAAGTGCACGATACCACTGTTTTCTCAACTCTTGTGTGAGGAAAAAGGACCTAGTATCCCTGGTCTCCATTTACGTGGATTAAAGACCAGTGTAGCCTAGTGGCTGAGCCAAGAGCAGAGGAACTCGTGTGTCGGCCTGGAGTTCGGGAGCTCGCTGCTGCTCAGGGTTTGGTTGGCGTCAGGGTGAAAGCACAGCCTGTTGGGGCAGCCGGCCCTTTTGGGTGTCTCTGGTTTCCCTCCCTGGCTTCTCCCTGTTTCCTTTGTTACTCCTCACTTTATCCTCATTTAGACTGTTCCCTTCTCGGGCCCTGGGCCACTGGAGGGCACGCATGGTTGTGTTCGATAACTGGTAGCACCTGAGATGGGAGGAGAGTAGTGAAGCTTTATCCATAATGCCCTTGGAACTCTACAGCCCCGAGGAGCTATAATGTGTGGAGCAGAAGGCCTGTGGCTGCTGGGGTGGTGAGAACTATCCTTACATGTTTGAGGACAGTGTAGGGCCTGAATCTTTATGGTGACTAATTTTAGCTTGCCATAAAAAGGAGAACTTTCTAACAGAGCTATTGTCTGAGGTGGTGATCTATTCATCACGGGTGGTATTTAAGCACGGGCTGGTTGACGACATGGCAGGCATTTACAGAAGAGATTAAAATTCCAGGTGTAAACTGACCAGAATGGCTAAAATTAACAAGTCCGGAGACGGTGATGTTGGCGAGGATGTGGAGAAAGGGGAACCTTCTTACGCTGCTGGTGGGGATGCAAGCTGGTGCAGCCGCTCTGGAAAACAGTGTGGAGGGTCCTCAAAAAGTTGGAAATAGAGCTGCCCTATGACCCAGCAATTGCACTACTAGGGATTTACCCCAAAGATACAAATGTAGTGATCTGAAGGGGCACCTGCACCCCAACGTTCACAGCAGCAATGCCCACAGTAGCCACACTGTGGAAAGAGCCCAGATGTCCATCGACGGATGAGTGGATGAAGAAGATGTGGCATCTATACAAGGGAATATTACTCAGCCATCAGAAAATGAAATCTTGTCATTTGCAACAATGTGGGTGGAACTAAAAGGTACGCTAAGTGAAATAAGTCAGAGAAAGACACAATTACATGATTTCACTCAGGTGGAATTTAAGAAACAAAGCAGCATAGGGGAGGGGAGGGAAAAATAAAACAAGACGAAATCCAAGAGGAAGACAAACCATAAGAGCCTCTAATCATAGGAAACAAACTGAGGGTCGCTGGAGGGGTGGGGTGGGGGGTGGGGTAACTGGGTGATGGGCATTAAGGAGGGCACATGATGGAATGAGCCCTGGGCATCATAGAGGACTGATGAATCACTGAACTCTACCTCTGAAACTAATATACTGTGCGTTAATTGAATTTAAATAAATTAAAAATTCCAGGTCTATGTGTGTGTGTGTGTTGAGGGGGGGTGTCAGACAACATTATCTGTGTCTACTGTCCCTTCCAACCTTAAATCTACTTCTTAATTTCGTCATGGCCTGACCTTTTTTCCCCCCCTTATCAGTCGTGGTCTTGAAGATTGGAATTTTTAAGTTGTAAAATGGCTAATGCATCATTTTATTTTATTTTATTTTTCCTTGGTATGTCTTTGAAAATCCATTCCTGCCTAGATGATTAGTGCCGTTTGTGTTTTGGGATCACCCTAGTGAGCCTGGTTCACTCAGGCAGTCCCAGAAATGTCGTGGTGCTGGGAGTCTTTGCTTTAGAAGGTTCAGTGTGATCGAGAAATAATCTATTTTGTGAGCTGCTTTTTCGTTTTACTGCATTGGAGAGTAGGAATATGAAATGAGATTGCTATACTCTTACAATGTGGGGAAAAACGCATAATCTTTGGGGGTGGGAAATATATCTTCTAGAACTAAAATTCAGAACAGTTATAGCTCATTTTATTTTCCCTTGGAATGCTTTATCTGATGAGTTTAAGCATTTAGATGACAGCCAGCCACTCAGAACAGCCCAGAAGAGTCTGAGCGGCGTATGGACGTGGAGGGTCCTAGCCTTGCCTTAAAGAGAGCACTTCAGAAGTTCACTCGGAACCCAGTTTGGTTGTAATTCTTGTTCACAGCAAATCAAAAGGCGGGCAGTTATTTTTCATGTGTGTGTGTGTTTTTAAGATCACAGCTTTGTCGAGATAAATTTATGTATCCTAAAATTCACTGTGTTGAGGGTGTACGATTCAGTGGTTTTCAGTATGTTCACACACTTGTGCGACCACCACCGCTATGGAATTGCAGACTGTTTTCATCCTCCCCAAAGGAAAACTACCATTACTGCTCTCCTAGTTCCTGGCAACTGCTTATCTACTTTGTTTCTATGGATTTGCCTATTGTGGAAATTTCCCATAACGTGTTGTCTTTTGTGACCAGACCAGCCTCTTTCCCCTGGCATGATGTTGGAGTTTACCCGTGCCGTAGCATGTATCAGCCCTCCGTTCCTTTTTATTGCCAAATAATGATCTATGGATACGCCCCATTTTCTTTATGCAGTGATCCCTTGATGGACATTTGGGATTTTTCCATTTTGGGGGCTGTCCTGCATAATGCAGCTATGAGCATTCACGGACAACTTTTTGTGTGGCCTTAGGTCTTCATGTTTTGGGGTACATACCGAGCAGTGGAATTGCTGGTTCACATGTTAACTCCATTTAGCTTTTTGAGGACTGCCAACCGTTTTTCCAAAGTGGCTGCACTGTTTTTTTTTTTTTTTTTTTTTTTTTTTTACAGCAGTGTATGAGGATTCCAATTTCTCCATATCCTCAATAACACTTGTTATTTTTGGTCTTATTTTAACCATCCTGGTGGGTGTGGAGTGTATTTCATTGTAGCGTTGATTTGCAGTTCCCTAATGACTAATGACTCAGCATTTTTTTCCATTTGCTTATTGGCCATTTATCTTTTGGCGAGAAATGTCTAATCCTATCCTTTGTCTATTTATGTGGGTGGTTTGTTTTTTATTGTTGCGCAGTAAGTGTATTCTGGATGCAAATCCCTTATCAGATCTGACTTATATTTTTTCCCATTATGGTAGTTATCCTTTGACTTTCTTGATGGTATCCTTTGAAGTGCAAGTGTCCTTAATTTTGATTAAGTCCAGTTTATTTTTCTTCTGTTTGTGCTTTTGGTGTCCTAAGAAATCATTGCCTGATCTCAGCTCATAAAGATTTACTCCTATGGTTTCTCTAAAAATTTTGTAAACTTACATGTGTGATATATTTTGAGTTAATTTTACATAATAGTGTGTGGTAGGAGTCCAACTTCATTCTTTTGCATATGTATATTTAGTTGTCCCAGCACCACTGTTGAAAAGACAATTTCTTTTTCTACAATGAATTGTCTCGACACTCTGGTCAAAAATTAGCTGGCCATAAATTTAAGAATTTATTTCTGGACTCTTCACTTTTATCCCATTGATTTATATATCTAGCTTTATAGCAGTACCACACTATATTGATTACTATAGTTACATAGTGATTTCTGAAATTGGGAATTCTGAGTCTGTCAACTTTGTTCTTTTTCAAGATTGTTTTGGCTCTTCTGGGCCTCTTGGATTTCCACATGAATTGGCTTGTCCATTTCTGCAAGAAAGGCCAGTTGGATTTTGTGATACTGTAATGCAATAAATATAAATTTGGTCTTTGCTTTCTGACCCAGAGCTCCTAAAAACTCTTGGAATTTCCTAAATGCTAAGGGTGAGAAGAACATCTTTTGTTCATAAGAAGCGTATTTCAACCTTGAGTTGATGTTAATGAAGTGACTTCTTGGTAGGCCCCTAGTAGCTTCAGCATGAGGGTTGGTTGTGAGAGAGGCACCAACCATAAAATTGGAAGGTTGGAACTTTGAAACTCATTTCCTGACCTTAGGGGAAGGGAGAGGGCCTGGAGATTGAATTCAGTCTCAATGGCCAGTGACTTAATTATGCCTATGTAGTGGAAGCTCCATAAAAACCCTGAACAATGGAGAGCTCCTAAACTGGTTAACACGTTGAGGTGTTGGAAGGGTGGCCTGCTCAGAGAGGCTTACTAGAGCTCTGCACCCTTTCCCACGTACCTATGTACCTCTTTGTTCACTTGCATCCTTTATAATATTTTGGTAATAGTAACAAAAGGATTTCCCTGAGTTCTATGAGCTGTTAAAGCAAATTATTGAACCTGTGAGGGGTTCATGGGAATCCCTGACTTACAGATGGTTGGCCAGAGGGAGATGGGAGATGGGAGAAGGGAGATGGGAGGCTCGAGACTTCTGACCAGCATCTGAAATGGGGATGGTTTTGTGGGGCTGCACCCTTAACCTGTGAGGCATGTGTTAACTCCAGATACTGAGTGTCAGAATTAAATTACATTGGTGTTTGCAGAGAATTGGAGAATTAGTTGGTGTCGAAAACTCACACGTTTGGTGTTAGAAGTGCCAGTTGATCAACAGGTTCTGGATTTTAATAGAGATTGCATTGAATCTGTAGAGCAGTTGGGGAGCATTTCCATCTTAAGTCTTCCACTTCATGAACATGGAAAGTCTTCCTGCTGATTTAGGTCTTAAGTTTTGCAGAGATATTTTGTAATCTTAAGTGTATAGGTCTTCTATTTCTTTCTTTCTTTCTTTTTTTTAAAGATTTATTTATTCATGATAGACCTAGAGAGAGGCAGAGACACAGGCAGAGGGAGAAGCAGGCTCCATGCCGGGAGCCCGACGTGGGACTCAATCCCGGGACTCCAGGATTGTGCCCTGGGCCAAAGGCAGGTGCCAAACCGCTGAGCAACCCAGGGATCCCAGGTCTTCTATTTCTTTTGTTATGTTTATTCCTAAGTATTTTAGTTCTTTGGACACTATTGTAAATGGAATGTTTTTTTTTTCTTTTTTTAAAAAAATACTTCATTTGTTTATTTTCTTTTTTTAAAAGAATATTTCATTTGTTTATGTGCAAGAGAGCACAAGCCAGGGGAAAGGGGTAGAGGGAGAGGGAGACTCTCCATTGAGCAGAGAGTCTGATGTGGGGCTTGATCCCAGGACCCTGGGATCATGGCCTGAACCACAGGCAGACACTTAATCAACTGAGCCACCCAGGCTCCCCTGGAGTTGTTTTCTTAATTTCATTTTTAACTCCTTCACTGATTGTGTGTGTGTGTGTGTGTGTGTGTGTGTGTGTGTGTTGAGTATATTCCTTAGGATTTTTTATATACAAGATCACGTCATCTATGAATAGAGATAGTTTGGCTCCTTCTTTTCCAACCTGGATGCCTTTTATTTCTTTACTTACCTGATTCCCTGCCTAGAACTCCCAGATCATGTTGAATAGAAGGGATATGAGGGCAGACGTCCTTGACATGGTCCTGATCTTAGAGGGGAAAACCATCAGTCTTTCACCATTAACTATGATAGCAGCTGTGGGTTCATTTGTTGGTTTATTAGATGGAGGAACTTTCCTACCGTTCATAGTTTGTTGAGTATTTTCATCATGAAAGGGTATTGGATTTTATCAAATACTTCTTGTCTGTTCAGTTGATTAAATGACCTTTGATCTTTATTTTATTAAATGGTATTAACTGTCCTATGTTCAGCCAACCTTACATTCTTGGGATAAATCACACTTGGTCACTATGTATAATCTTCTTTATAGGTTGGTGGATTTGTCTTGCTCATACTTTCTTGAGGATTGGGGACAGTTATT
The DNA here is from genome assembly GCF_018345385.1 of Vulpes lagopus. Taxonomy (NCBI): domain Eukaryota; kingdom Metazoa; phylum Chordata; class Mammalia; order Carnivora; family Canidae; genus Vulpes; species Vulpes lagopus. The sequence continues at coordinate 28,692,020 of NC_054834.1, forward strand.
GTTAAAGACAGAAGGATATATAGCCTGTTGTTACCATTCTTGCTGCTAACAGTGTAGGAAATATTCTAAAATCAGCCTCCAGGCCTAAGAAGGCATAATAGTAATCTGGAGCCCCTTCTCATTGTTGTATAGTTTATGCAGTAAATGATATATATAATGGTTATTCTGAATCCTAAAGGAATATGGTGAGTTCTAGCTTATGGAATCTTGGTGGTTAGGGCAGAGTATAATATATTATAGGAAGCTTCTAATTGAGACCGTTCAAAATTGAGAAAAGTTGGATATTTCAATGGGGTACATGACCGTTACCTGGAAATTTTACTCAGTTGTGGGGTTTTCATTCAGTGATGCTGATAGATGATGAGGAGGCTAGAGATCCTGTATCCCCAGCTCTGGGAAGGCTGTCCCTGGTCATAGCTCTGTCAGTCAGGAGGGAAATGTGGCCAGGGGTTTACCTCACACTGCACACACCCCGTGAGGCTCGGTGAGCCCTGTGACTGCTGCTCCCACTGCAGGGTTGGGGTATTTGTCAGTGGTCTGTGCGGCCGGTCACTCTCTGTTCCTAGTGTTCACCCTTCCCCACCTCCTGTGGGAGCCTGTGGGACTAAATTCTTGATTCCACCTTCCCTTGATGCCATGGCATCTTGGAGCTCCTCTTGCTTTGTCACAGTCTTCAATCTGTGAGAATCCAAGGGGTGATTATTGTAAAGCTATAAATTCTATGTTTTCTATGTCTATAGGCCTGTAAAGCAAGAATATAATGGTACAAAGAATATCCTGTTCTTATGGTTATGTGGTATTTTATTTAGTTATTTAAAAGACTTTATTTGGAGAGAGAGAGAGTGCACAAGCAGCAGGGAGGGGCAGAGAAGGAGAGGGAGAAGCAGACTCCCCACTGAGCAGGGAGCCCAACGTGGGGCTTGATCCCAGGGTCCCGAGATCGTCACCTGAGCCGAGGGCAGACACCTCATGGTCTGAGCCACCCAGGTGCGCCGGTCATGTGATATTTTAGAAACTGTGGAACTTTGGTCTGTAGGATCTAATTTTGATTTTTTAGGACAACCCTGACGTTGAGGCAGTACAGGTACTAGCTGTATTCCAAGGAGGAAACCAAGGCTTGGAGAGATGAAATTCTTAGAATTCAGCTGGTATAGAACGTTGGTGCTGCCCCAAGGTGAAGGAATGCCTTTGTTCTTTATGTGTGGAATTAGAGGATCTCTTTCCAGCATCATCCCTGGGGTTTTCTTTCTTTTCCTTTTCCTTTTCCTTTTCCTTTTCCTTTTCCTTTTCCTTTTCCTTTTCCTTTTCTTTTCCTTTTCCTTTCTCCTCCTCCTCCTCCTCCTTCTTCTTTTTTTTTTTTTTTTTTTTTTTACATTTTTATTCACGAGAGACAGGCAGAGACACAGAGGTAGAAGCAGGCTCCCTCCAGGGATGCCGAGGCAGGACTCCATCCCAGGACCCCGGGATCACGGCCTGAGCCAAAGGCAGAGGCTCAAGAGCTGAGCCTTCCAGGCGCCTCTCCCCGTTTCTACGTTCTATTCCCGAAGTCCTTCTATGAGTCGGGTAGTGAGCTTTTGTCCTTCTCCTGCAGATCTCGGTGTCCTGCGGTTCTTTGGCTTCTGAGCTTCCGAGCTTTCGGGCGCCTGGGCGTTGCCCTGCAGCTGCCCCTGAGTTCCAGGTAGTGAACCAGGCCTCGGCGGGGCGCGGACTGTGTTGACCCTGCCGCTGTATCGGGGGGGCAGGGGGGGTTCCGATCCTGCCTCACCCACCGCTGGGGTTCGGTTCCCGCAGGCCCAGTTCTGCCTTCCGCACAGTGAAGATTTGGATCCAGTGGCCCCTCATGGCCACGTCGGCTCAGCCATCGGGGCTTGGCTTCCCTGTGATCTCATAGTATTTGTTCATCTTTCATTCCTGGCATACCTGGTGGGTTTACAGGTGGTGACTAATTGTGGCCCAGCCTGGTCAGCATTTCTCTGTGCCTGTCACTGTGGTGTGAATCCCCCTGGCGGGGAGGCAGCCCCCTGGCCCAGGAGGCCTCCCAGATGTGCAGGGCCCAGCCCCGGCCTCTGCTGCTCCCTGGCCACGGTGGCTGCGGTGACAGGTGCCTGATTTTAACTCAGAGCTGAGGCTTTCATTTGGAGCAGAGAGTTGGAAGACCGGAACATGTTTTTCCGTCTTGTTGCTTTTTCTCTCCCCTTTGCTGTGTCTCAGATCCTCGTAAGAAAGAGAAATAATCAGGCCAACCCATCTCAGCTTTTGCTACTGGACTCAAAGGACCCCGAGAGCCTCTCCACGGGCTTCTGGATGGTTCAGGCCTGCCCTCTGTCCCTTGCAGAGAGGCACATGGCATTAGCATAAAGACAAGTCACCGCAATTATTTTGCGCCCAGCCCCTTAATGTTGAGGAGCAGGAAGGATGCTGCTGTGATCTCCGGCGCACATTCATCGGCCCCCGCTGGGCCTCTGATCAATAGTGACACAGTCACATCAGATGGCCCTCAAATAGTACTTCCTTTTTTGGATGGGCTGGGAGAGAGAGGAAGAAATATAAATGCCTCTTTCCTCTTAGACTACAAATAAATAGAGACGTGGTGTGCAGCTGCATTTCAAGCATTTTGGAAGCTTTTCTGGGTGTGTGTGTGTGTGTGTGTGTGTGTGTGTGTGTGTGGAGAGGAGGGTGGGGGAACCTGCCCTGAGGCCTCTGCCGTGTTGCAGTTGGGAGCAGGGACGCTGGGACATGTCCACATGGGTGCTGCCAAGACCCTGCGCCCCCTCCTGCTCACCTCCACCTGGAGAAGGCCGAGCAGGCCGCAGAAGTGGCGAGGGTGACCTCCGGAGGCCACGTCTGTCTTCCCCTCCCCCAGAGCCGTTAGGGGAAGGTCATTGGCTGAGCGCGCCCTGGAATCCGGGGCCGCCACCGCCTGCAGTTAATGCTGCTTTGTTCGATGCTAAATGAGGCGAGAACTTTCCCCAGGTCACATTCATAATCCCGCTCCCAGGCTGCTCAGCTGTGCACCAGGCGTAGTTTCTGAGGCAGAGAAAGAACTTTCCCGTCGGAGCGGTGGCGCCAGCCGGGAGCAGGGCGAGTGGGCCCCGGGGCCCCAGTTCTGTCCTGGGAAGGTCACCTAGGCGGTGGGGGCCGCGCCTGCCCCTCGTCCCTTGGGCAGATGCCGGGTCTTACTCTGCTGGGCCTGTTCCGAGGGCTGGGCCTGGGGGACTTGAGAGGGCAGGGCCTGGCCCTCTGGAAGCTCCCGGTCTCCTGCAGGAGGCCCAGCCCCTAACTGCAGACCACGGAAAGCACTGGGAAGGAGACCTAAGGGTGACGAGGGCAAGAGGAGCCCCTGCAGGGGGTCGTCACGGTGGCGCTTAGGAAGTGCCCGCAGGATCCCCGGCTAAGGACTCTTCACATGCTCCTCTGTCACTGCTGTTTTGTGACATCCCCTCCGACAGGATTGCTGAGGTGCCTTTTGGATTTGAAATCCCTCTGCTTCTCTGATTCAGTTTTTGGAAGGTATCAGGACGGGATTGCCTAAGGGACTAGTTCAGATGGGCCCTCCCACCTGGTGCTTTTTGGATGCCAGCAGTGCGTCCGCGTGCTCATGTGTGTTTCTAAGGAGAGGACATGGGGTGGCCAGAAAACCCGGGGCGGGGTGGGGTGGGGGGATGTGAGAAGCCGGGCAGGGCAACAGGACAGGAACACGGCTGGGTCTGGACCTGAGAGGAGAGAGTGGGCACAGGCAGGCCCCAGGGTGAGGGGCTGGGGAGAGCTAGCCCCTCCTCTGCTCTGCGTCCCTCTGCTCTAGGCCTCATTGTCGTCGTCGTCGTCCTCGGTAACAGGAGGGGCTTCCTCCTGAATCTCGCACGGCGTGGGCTGGGGGCTGTGGCTGTGGAACTGCGTGGTTTTCAGGGAGGTCAGAGCTGGGAAGGCAGCCGCTAGGGACCTTTAGGTTGTACCCTCTTATGGGGCGGGGGAGGCTTGTGCTTTTGCCCCCAGGGAAGTATGGCCCAGTGGCCTTTCCCTGTGGCCTTGCCCTTGCGGGCCTGTCTGTAGGGCCTTAACAGCCCTGTGACATGAGATTCTGCTATTCTCCTCTGAAGAGTGTTGATTGTTGTTTCTCTCTCTCTCTCTCTTTTTTTTTTAAGATGTTATTTATTTATTCACGAGAGACACACAGAGAGGCAGAGACACAGAGGGAGAAGCAGGCTCCCTGAAGGGAGACTCGATCCCAGGTCTCCAGGATCACGCCCTGGGCCGAAGGCGGCGCTAAACCTGAGCCACCCGGGCTGCTTGATTTTTGTCTCTCGTGCTGGTTCACATGGCTGGTCTGAAATCCTAAATCTGCCACTCCCTGTGTGGGCATCTGCCCCCTTCTCCTGGGCTCCGTGGACTCTCCAATGCAAATGTGTGGCTTGGAGGTCCCCCATGCACCTGGCTGAGGTTCACCTTCTATGATCCCTTCCTGTTGGGGATTTCTGCCCCGATTCTCCGGTTTCTCTGCTTATCCCATCTCTGGTGTCCATACCCCCCAAGCTGTCTGTCTGGGCTCCTGGGCCCGGCCTTCAGCCAGCTGGTGCTGTGCTTAGGTGTCGATTTGTCGACACAAATTGAGCCTCGCCTCGGGCAGCCGCCTCCCTCCGGGGATGGTTCCCTGCCAAGCTTGCCTCTTCCTGGTCTCTCTCTAGTGCCTTCAAGCTTATTTTTATTACTTCAAGTAACAGACTTTACGTTTTAGGGTTGCAGAAAAATTGGGTGGCAAGGACAGCGTTCCCTATACCCCTTGCTGCCTCCACCTGCCCGCCACCCTCCACCCACAGGTTTCCCCTGTTAGCATCTTGCATCAGGGCTGTGCTTTTTACGATGTTGTCGATGCTGATATGTTATTAACTAATGTCCTAGTTTATATTTCGGTTCATTCTTTGTACTTCTCTGCAAAGTTATTACTTTTTTTTTTTTTAATAATCTTGTCCAGACTTCATATTTATTGCTTGTTGGAGGCCTAGTCCAGTGATACAGTTCCTCCAACATTATCAGAGACAGGATCATCTGATATATTTATTTTTGACTCATATATCAGTTTTGTGTGTGTTGGTTTTTTAGTTTTTTTTTTTTTTTGGTGGGGGGTCCCTGGAAACAGTGGACAGAAACCTTATAAATTAAAGGGAGTTCCTGAGGCGGGTGATGACAGAAAGTCTAACACATTAGTCCACGGTGGCTGTTAAGTCTTGCTGCTTTTTAGTGTTGATTCCTGCACCAGGAGACCCAACCTGCAGAGCATTTCATCAGGGTCGCCAGGAGTTAATTTCCAGAAAGTTCAGGCAGGAAAATGAAAGTAATTTTGCGAGGTATGAATCCAGCACCCAGGCTGAGGTTGTCCAGAAACTTATAAACACTATCCAGAGTCCTTTGGTGAACCTCGTTTGCAGCCAGCTCCTGCTTATCTGGAAGATGAAGCCACAGATAAAACACACACAGGCAATCTCATATCTTGATTACTTGCTACAAATTGCATCTTCCTTCTAGGCTTTTTCTCCCCCCCCCCCCCCCCCAACCTTCTAGATACTAATGAAAAAGAAGTAGGCCTGGATATTTTAAAACCTCTTTATTCTCCCCTTAAGCTCTGTGGTAGATGTTCTGAATGCAGCCCCAGGAGATGCCCCACAGCAGGGACTCTGACAGAAGTCTTACAGAATGCCAGGTGACTAAGAATCCACCAACAGAAGGGGTTGATGTGCTTCCTCCCCTGGCAAGCCGGGAATTGCGTGTGTTGCTGTAAGAGCATCTGGCTTGGGGTCCAGTGCAGGTACCTGCACAAAAGTGTGGGGAGTTTATAGAATCACAACAGGGGGGAGTGTACAGGGCGGGACAGCGGACGGGAGGAGGCAGGAACACCGGTCAGAGTCCGGGGCTCAGGCCTGTCCTGCCCCTCGTTGGAGCCGGGGTTGTGCCAGGAGCGCTGGGGCTGGGTATGTTCATCCTTGGAGGATTCCAGGCGGGCGGGCGTGGTTAACTGGTGCTGGGAGGTCCTGTACGTGGCCATGTGTCCGTGGTCTACAGGGGACCTGGAGGGGGTTGCAGGAGGCCTGGGGGGCAGCAAAGGGCAGTCGAGCCGAGGCAGGTCTGCAGGACCATGGATGATGGAGGACTGGAGAGAGGGAGGGCAGAAGTGGAGCCTTCCATGTACGGGGAAGGGCACACGTGGAAGCCCTTGAATGTGCGCCGTGTTTGAGGTCTTCCCAGCAACGGAGGGGCTGGTGCTGTGAGACGAGACTGTGCAGCATGGGCCAGGCCGAGGCTTTGATGGTCCTTCTCAGAGCACTTGGCAGCCAGCCCCCGGGTCCTTTGGGGGTAACACAAGTGGATTGGCATTCGAGGGTGCAAACTCCCCTGTTCCAGGCTCGATCAGCCAGTAGGTGTTCCTGGGGGCTGTTGACAGAGACGAAGAAGCCTATAGGTGAGGAGCACAGCATGGGGGATGATAGGGAGGGGAAAGAACACAAGTTTCCCTTCTGGAAATGATTCCTTCGGTTCCCAGGTGTCGAGCCAGCCCGCCCCTGTGGTCACAGGGCCCCCAGCCCCCTGCATCCCATGGGGGAAGCAGATAAAGGGGACACCGTCGCTGTGGGTCCACATTTGGCTTTTCCTTATCCCTGCAGGACGACAGAAACAAGGCTCTTGACAGCTTGTTAGCAGGGCAGTGGGTGAGGTGCAGGCCCAGGAGCCAGCCTTCCGGAGAGTGGGAAGCCCCGGGGCCACTCGCCACCGACGTGATGCAAGCCTCGGCCCTGGAGTGGTTGTGGGGCCCAGGCTCTAGCTGGGGGGTCTGGTCTCCGACTGTGTCTTGTGCTTCTTGTGGCCCAAGGTAGGGGCTCCAGGGGACAGCAGTTAGTTGTGGAGGTGGCCTGCTAGCTGACACGGCTGGTTGCGAGGCCGCCCTTGCACTGCCGTTGGGCCGGGCCCCGAGCCCTGGGCTTTCTGACCTCGCGCCTGCCTCCCTGGCGCTGTGCTCCTGCCTTTCGACTCACGTTGCTGGTGTGAATGTCTAGCTTTTTTTAATGTTTGTTTTAAAGATTTTATTTATTCATGAGAGACAGAGGCAGAGGGAGAAGCAAGCTCGATGCAGAGAGCCTGACGTGGGCCTCGATCCTGGGTCTCCAGGATCATGCCCTGGGCTGAAGGTAGCGCTAAACTGCTGAGCCACCTGGACTGCCCTAAAGTCTAGCCTTTGAGAGAGGTGGACCCGACCCCTACCTGTGGTTCCTTTTAGTCCCTTTGACCCCGAGGGGTACGTGTAGTGGGGAACTTGACCCTGCGGTGCATCTACTGTGGGGCTGCCGGCTGCAGGTGGATCCTCAGAAAGGCGGATTTGTGACTTCACATGGTTGGGAAGGAGGGCAGACTGGTGCGTGCGTGCTGGGAGCTGACCGCAAGCTCTTAGTATGTGCGGTGACCGTGTGGGTGTGAGAGGAGCATGTTTGTGGGGCGTGTGTGTGTGGCATGTGAGGTGTGAGTGTATGTGCACTGCACGTGTGTGAAGGTATACAGTGTGTGTGTGCATACGTCCCCGGATGGGTGGGGGCTGATGGGGTGGGGGAGGCATTAGCAGGTGGAGATGTTGGGTGTCCTCGTCTAAGTTCCTTTTAGGAAACCTGTCCAAAGCCAGAAAGCCACCACTCCTCTCTCTCGTCCTGCCTGCACCCCATGTTTCCTGACTGCTTCGGGGTTCTCCACCCAGCAGCCTCCCTTCTGGAGGGGAGAGTGGGGCCGGGTGGAGATGGCAGGGAGGGGACTGGTCCCATCTGGGCATGTGTGTTCAGGCTCAGGTGTGGATCTCAGTGGGGAGCAGGTCCTCCTGGTGTGGCAGCGGTCCTCTGTGGGGGGGGGGGAGCAGTACAGGGCCCCCAGGCTCACCTGTAATGAGTGACCATGCCAGGTCTCGAGGTCCTGGCTCTCACATGGTGGAGGGAACATGAGTCCATGGAGGTCTGCGTGCTCCGAGTTCAGGGCAGGAACCCTCAGGCATTGCAGGGCCGGGGACTGGGAGCATGGAAACTGCTGGAACTCCTGTGAAGTTGGGCAATCCCAAATTTGGGCCTCATGTCATTCTGGAATGTGTAGGTCATGGGCACATTGAGTGACACTGAAGGGCCCCAGCAGGGCTCAGAGGCAGAAACACCAACCCTGTTTAAATCTGGCCCCACTCCTAGATCTAGGGGGCTTCACTTACCTGAGTGAGTTGCCAGGTGCCCTGTCCACAGGTCCACTGCTTCTGCATGTCGTGACGGGGCCGTCGCCTTGGGCTCAGGCTGCAGGGCGCGCAATGCGTACCACCGGCTGCTGGGATTGTCCTCTTCGGGGCATTAGCACAAACTGGATCAACCTAGGGGAATTTCTTTTGCAGCATTCAGCTTTTGGAACCTCCCTTACTGGGGCTAGCCTTAGCTCTGTTTCAGAAAGAACCTTCTATTCCTGTAACCACAGGAAATACGGGATGACTATCCCTGAAGGGATGACTATGCTCCATCTTCTATTAATGCAGTCTTTGCTTAGATAGACTTTTAAGTTATTTTGGGGCTGTTAATTTCGAGGCTATCCCCCAGACTATTTTATATAACTTGAACGTAAAAAGGAAAGGTAGACCCAGTAGGTCAGTGTGGAATGGGATGGCGTGTATGAATAACTGCTACACCACATATGCCTAAAAACATGTCCCCCCTCTTTTCTTGTTTGATCCTACAAAGGAATGACCTCAAGATGTTTCTGTATTTTTAAAAAATATTTTATTTATTCATGACAGAGAGGGGGCGGGGCAGAGACATAGGCAGAGGGAGAAGCAGGCTCCATGCCGGGAGCCCGATGTGGGACTCGATCCGAGGACTCCAGGATCACGCCCTGGGCCAAAGGCAGGTGCTAACCCGCTGAGCCCCCCAGGGATCCCCTGTTTCTATATTTTTGATCTAGCAATCCTGCTTGTAGAAATCCAGTCTGCAGAGCTCCTTGGATGAGCTCAGAGGTGTGTAGATGAGGGTAGTGGAAGCAGGAGTGTTAACACTGCCAATAAGGTAGGTGTCCATCAGCAGGGGAGCTGTCACAGGTGACATGCGGGCTTGTATGCATTGGCAGAGAAAGATGCCCAAGTCATATTTAGAGTAAAAAAAACAAAAACAGAAAACGAAAACAAAACCCCAACATTCAGGACAATGTGAAGAGAGTGAACCCTTTTTTATGTAAAATAAATTCCTTGTGTCTATAAATATATGTGTCCATCAGCACACGAAAAGACATATGTCAAGCTCTGGGGGGAGGACTTTATTCTCTTGGCTCTCTGTGTTTCTGCATTATTTGAATAGTGTTCTGTGAGGAAGTATCCGTATATTAAACATTAACCTGAATGTCATTGGTTTTAAAAACAACTCAAAAGCTTTAGGAGATTCAACATTTTAAAAATTATTTTATTTTATTTTATTTATTTTTTATTTTATTTATTTATTTATTTATTTATTTTATCTTATTATTTTATTTTTTGTATTTTTTTTATTGGAGTTCGATTTGCCAACATATAGTATAACACCCAGTGCTCATCCCGTGAGTGCCCCCCTCAGGGCCTGTCACCCAGTCAACCCATCCCCCTGCCCACCTTCCCTTCCACTATCCCTTGTTCGTTTCCTAGACTTAGGAGTCTCTCATTCAACATTTTTTTTTTTTGTAGAAGATTAAACTTTTTAAAGATTTTATTTATTCATGAGAGACCCACAGAGAGAGAGAGGCAAAGACACAGGTAGAGGGAGAAGCAGGCTCCATGCAGGGAGCCTGATGTGGGACTTGATCCCTGGCCTCTAGGATCACGCTGAAGGCATGGTGATCCTGGGTGCTGAGCCACCCGGGCTGCCCCAAGAAGATTAAATTTTTAAATAAAACATAATTAGTATGTTCCTTTCATCCAATTAGGACTTAGTCAAGTGTATGAAGTCTCTATAACATCCAGGGCTAACTCCTTGAAATGCCATTAATTGGAAAAAAGAAAAAAAGCGTATATTCCCTTTTTTGGGGAGGAGGGGGAGAGGAATGCTTTAATATAAACCAAGCATATTTGTGGAAGAGATTTATACCTTTTCTCATTTTATCTTGACCTAAATCCCATTTTACAGTGGAGACGAAGGCAAAGTACCTGGCCCCGAAGACAGTGTTGGGAGATTGCCACACCCAGGTCTTTCGGATTTGGGAGCCTGGCTGGTTGAACAGCGTCCTCTGCTGCATTTCTGATCAAGAGCAGGATGGAATAGGTTTCTTGTATTAACTGCTCTTTATAAGGGTAGAAGTCATCCCCGAACGAGGCACTCCTTGGGCTCTTTCCTCTTCTGCTAAATAGGGAGCGTAACTGGAAGTCCTCCTGCTAACATTCTGTGGCCCGGGACCCTTGGCACCCCTCTTCTCAATGAGTGCTTTGCTTCCTCCCTGCAGTACGTCGGAAGCCTGGACGTGCCGAGGCCCAACAGCAGAGTGGAGATCGTGGCTGCCATGCGCCGGATCCGGGTGAGTGGCTGGGGATGGGGCTGTGTGGACTCTGAACTGCAGCATCTTAGCTGTCAGCCCCAGGATAGTCCTGGGGGTACCAAGGGGGCTGCACCCTTTGCGAACCCCAGACCTGTCTCTCTCTACTCTCCAGGGAAGCCATTCTGAGTTGGGTGGTGGATCTTGATTAAAGGCGAGGGTGAGAATGGATGCGATGGCTGGAGGGGGTACTGTTCTGGCCCCCTCTCCTGGCCCGTGGCTTCTGAAACTGAGATGCACGGACCTTGAGGACGTGTGGGGTCTGCTGGGAAGTGAGCGAGAATGGTGAAGTATCTTTTGAATGCAGATTTTAGGGGAAACGTTTGATAACATTAATTGGCTCAAAACATTGAAGAGTAAAGCAATTTATTGTGGTATTACAAGAAGATTAACTTGAATCTTCAAGAACAAATGTGGGGTTTCAGCAAAATTTCCATGGTCAGTTGCTTTAGGCTCTGAAAGTGTGTCCGTTCTCTTCTGGCATTTTGGGGATCTTCCAGCAGAGTCTGGTTAAACGTTCCAGCCTGTGGCTTTCTGACTCTGGTATGCAGAGCAGAGGCTGAACAAGAATTAAGTTGTCTTCTGATCACAGTGAAGGAATTTGTCCACGTGCTCTGCCCTGAAATAGAAGCTACTTTAAAGTGGTACATTTCAAAGGTAGGTTTGGGATTGGTCGAATGGAATTGTAGGACTTTTTGGAGAGAATGAGTGTTGGAGGTAGCCGGATGGGTCATCCTGATGCAGGCCAATCTGGGCTCTTTGTCTCCAGAAGAATCTACTACCTAAATGGAAAACCTATAGCAGATGTTGGGAGCTTCAGTTGGCTTTTTGCCCATTTTCCTTTTAGCCAAATCACCCTTTCCACAGAAACCTCAGTTCAGTGATGGTAGTTTAGGGAAGAAAATTAGTATGCTTGCTCCTGTTTCTCTGAGCAGTTCACTAGCTTTTGGGGCACCTGGGTGACTCAGTTGTCAGGCATTTGACACTTGATCTCAGCTCAGTTCTTGATCCTCCGGGTCCATGAGTTCAAGCCCTGTGTTAGGCTCCATGCTGGGTGTGGAGCCTATTTAAAAAAAAAAAAAAATTATTTATTTATTTTTTAGGTAACTTTTTCACTGCCTTGATCCTCCCAGTCATTCAGCGTTTTTTATTAAGTTGAATTTGTTGAAGCTATTAAAAAACAACAATGCTGTTTTTCACGGACATGGGAGTGAGTTGCTTCAAAGCACTTTCATATGGGTTCGTTCAGTGTTCACAGCAGGCTGTGGAGTGGGGGTCCTGTTACCCTCATTTTTTTTTTAGATGAAACTGAAGCTCAGAGAGGGGTCAAGAGGAGTCCCAGGGTCTAAGAAGTGGTGGGCATGTGGCCTGAGTGCAGTTCTGCACTTGACCTCGAGAGACCATGTGCGATTCTTCACCCCTGTGGCTTCAGGCTTGCCATGCAGCATATTCCCAGATGCCTCCCCCCCCCCCCACTTTTTTTTTCCTTTGCTTTCCTGCTCAGATAGAAAGCCCAGTGGCCTTGGCTGGGCGGGGGGGGGGGGGGGGGGCGGTTGGTGGGGCTTCCCTATGCGGTGATGGCCTACTGTTCTCCCCACGGTTGACACTATTGCAGCAGTAAGGACTGCATCCGGGGCTGGCCTGTCTTGGGGTTTCACCAAAAATGTCCCTCTTTTCTTCATATTTGACTAAGACACAGGGAATAAGTTGTCATTAATACCTTTATCATAATTAGAGTCATACCTCAATGTTAGCTGTCAGATGGCATATTACTCAGACACCAGAAAGGATGAATACCTACCATTCACATCGACGTGCACAGAACTGGAGGGTATTATACTGAGTAAAATAAGACAATTGAAGAAAGATAATTATCATGTGGTCTCACTCATATGTGGAATATAAGATACAGTGCAAGGGATCATAAAGGAAGGAGGGGAAGTTGAGGGCGGAAAAAATCAGAGAGGAAAACAAACCAGAAGAGACTCTTAACTCTAGGAAACAAAGGGTTGCAGAAGGGGAGGCAGGGGGTGGGGTAACTGGGTGACAGGCATTAAGGAGGGCACATGATGCGATGAGCCCTGGGTGCTATACTATATGTCGGCAACTTGAATTAAAATAAAAAAATCATGGAGTTCGGCTCTCTCCCATTTGTCTTGGAAAGCTGTGCATTTCTTGGGGGGCCTTAGACTTCCATCATTTCAAGGGAAAAACAAATGAGTCCCGCTGTTGCTAGAACCCAGGTTTAGCTTTAAAAGGGAAAAGGAGGGGGCACCTGGGTGGCTCAGCGGTTGAGCATCTGCCTTCAGCCCAGGGCGTGACCCCGGGGTCCTGGGATCGAGTCCCTCCTTGGGCTAAACAAGTCCCCACAGGGAGCCTGCTTCTCCCTCTGCCTGTGTTTGTGTCTCTTCATGAATAAATAAATAAAATATTAAAAAAAATATTAGCTGTCAGTAGTAATAGTCACTGTTCAGCCCTTGCTGTGTGTCAGGTGCTTCATTTGGCCTTTTAGTGTAGTAACAGCGTATTACCTGTTACTTGCACCTACTCTAGATGAGGCGAGGATATTATCACATCTTGTAGGTGAGGAAACAGTTTGGAGTTGGCTCGATAAGTGGTTCTCGGTCAAGTTGCTGTTGGTAGATGGAGCTGGCACTCGCGCCCAGGATGATGCTGTCCCCTCCGTGACCCGACTCTAGGACGCTAATTTGGGTGATGCGCCCACTTGGTGAAGCAAGGGGTTGGGACGTGGAACTTCCCGGGGTGGGGGGTGGGGGGAGTCCATGGCAGAAACACCACCGTGTAGAAGGAATAGAGGGTCCCTGTGAGGAAGACATCACCTCGGAGCTGTGGAGGTTCAGGGCGTCTGGTAGGACTGGCCATGTGCCGGCAGTGGGAGTGGCCCTGTCTCCTCTTCCCCTGTCCCCTGTTCGGCCGTATGCCAGGAGCTCCTCTCCTGACCTGCTTCCAGCGCTTCAAGGGCAAGCAGCTCATTAAATCCGAGGGGGAAATACATTGGCCACCAAGCTGCTGGGCCAGGCCGGGTGGCCACTGGGTTTGCCTGGCTAACAGGGACAAGCATGAAATAGGCACAGCATGAGCAGGGGGTGTTTTACCCCGGAGCCCCCAGTTAGCTACTCGGTCCAGGGTGTGTTTTCTTTGCTTCCCTCCCTTTGAGAAGCTGTTGTGGCTGTAATTACAGCCATCAAGAACTGAGGCAAGGGATTTCTGTGTAAAGGACTGTTCCTGACTTTCTTTTGATGCAGAATGGTGCCAGGCCAACGCTGGGCAGGACCCTTTGGGGTTGGGGGTGCCGGATGCTCTTGCAGGTTTGAAGACACAGGCCTTCTGGCTTGGCCAGCGCAGAGCGCGAGCCCTCGGAGAAGCCGTCGTGATCAGGATCACGGTGGCCTGCGTCGGGGGGCCTTGCCAAGCTCTCTACGTGCCCGTCTCCCCATCTCTCCCTGCTCGGGACAGGGGAGGGGGTAGTGCAGACCGTCTCCGTCCCACAGAGGCAGGCCCTCCGAGAGAAGCGACTGGCCGGGGAAGGGGGGCCCGGGGAGAGGGGACAGACATCCTCAGGGCTGGGCCCGAAGCAGGTGTACAGGCCCCTCTTCCTGGCTCAGTTCCACAAACTGTGTGGTCGACTCTGTACCGTATTTCTGGACTTTGTTGATTTGACCCTTACTCATCCTCTTTCCCCTATTTCTCATTTGTTCTCTTGCCGTATAGGTTTTCTCTGAAGCTTCATGTTACCTATTTCAGGCACCTTTTTTTTCTTTTGTAATGTGCTTTCAAGATGTTTTATTATTTTTTATTTTTAAAAAAATATTTATCCGACAGAAGAGAGCGAGCACACGGTCGGGGGGAGCTGCAGAGGGAGAGGGAGAGGCAGACTCCCTGCTAAGTAAGGAGCTTGATGGGGGGGCTCAATCCAAGGACCCCGGGATCAGGACCTGAGCCACTTAACCAACAGAGCTGCCCAGGCGCCACCCTCAAGATATTCTAAATAATGTTTAAAAAACAGAACATCAAATGTGACCATTTTTAAACATATGGTTCAGTAGAGATCACGTCGTGCCGTGGGTCTTTCTAAAACTTCTTTAACTTGCAAAACGAACTCCGTATGAAAACACCAGTTCTCCTTCCCTTTTTCCGCCCTTGGCAACCACCTTTATACTCTGTTTCTATGATGGTGGCTGCTTAGATACCTCCTAAATGGAATCCTACTGTATTTGTCATTTTGTGACTGGCTTAATTCATTTAGCATAATATCTATGAGGGTCGTCTATGCTGTGGCATGAGACAGGGTTTCCTTCCTCTATAGGACTCTGTAGTATTCAGTTGTATATAGAGAATTAACACGTTTTCTTTATCCATTCATCTGTTGATGGACGACACTTGGGTTTCTTCTCCCTTTTAGCTTATTGTGAGTAGTGCTGCAATGAACGTGGATGTGCAAAATTTCTTTGAGATCCCTGCTTTGAATTCTTTGGGATCTATACCCAGATGGCAGATTGCTGAATCATATGGCAATTCTATTTTTAGTATTTTGTATTGTCTTCCATAATGGTCGCACCATTTCAAATCTTCACCAATAGCACACAAGGGTTTCACGATTTTTTTTTTTTTTTTAAAGTAACGTGTACCTTCTTGGTGCTGGACCTTTAACCTTTAAATAGATGGGCTTTCCTTTTCTGGAAAGGATCTGTTAGAGTGGGCACCACAAAGTACTGGGGGGTCTCTGGGGGAGTGGGTCTCGGGAAGCAGAGCATGCATTCACGGTGGATTGCCAGGCCGTGTGCTGTCACAGGGGCTCCCTGACTGAACGCCAGGCCCGGTGGTGGGGGTTCCTTCTACTGTACTTCTGAGGACTGGGTTTGGGGTTGTGGATGGCCGTGACTTCAGTGTTACAGTGTCCTTGATACGAGGTGACACCCAAGTGGATGACTCATCGGGATTTCTTAGAAGACCTCTCCTGAAAGTGGCCTTTCATCTTCTGCTTCTCTGCTGCTCCCCAAGGAGAGCCACTCACCTGGCGTCCCTCTGCCTGGGCATACAGCCCTAGGTCAGGCTCCTGGTGCCAGGTTGACCGTGCAGACCACGCACATGAATGCCTGAGACCTGGCAGGTGGTGGAGGAAGAAGTGAGGAGCAGGAGAGCCGGCCCCACTTGGCTGGGGAAGGGTGTTCAGGGCTTCCTTTTGCTCTGTGACTGTCACCAATGTTACTTATCACTCCTCCATTTGCAACATAAACATGCTTTCACGTGTATGGGATCACCCTGTGTGTTCTGGTTCTCCTGTTTGAGACGTAGGTAGATGGGGGCACTGGAGGAGGACCCCTGGGCTCACGTCCACCAGCATCATGTACGTGCATCCATTCGTTCCTCCAGGCTGCAGATATTCCTGGAGCACCGTATGCTTCGTTACTACCTGAATATTCCGTTGGGTGCTGACGAGACCAGCCCAGGAGTAATCATATGAGTTGTTAGGTGAGGAGCAAGAAATTAGGAAGTGTGTAACTGGAGATCTAGCCCAATTTGGGGCGACAGGAAGGCCTTGTGGGCTCCTGAGATGGAGTCCGTGGCTGGTGGATGCTGCAGCCTGGTGACCCCCCGAGATGAGGATGTCGTGGCTCAGGGAGGACTTGCAGCCTCGAGGGAGCAGGTCACATCACCGCTGCCTCCGGGCCCCAAGTTCTTGACTTCATGCCTGACCATCGCTAAGTACTCCAGGAGTTTTTACTGAGTAACTTTTTGCAGCTTTAATGGTTTTCCCGGTAGAGTAGAGTAGTTTAAATCCGGTCTGTTCCGTACTGTGAGCACACGGAATCCTTGCACGCCATCCGTTGTTTGAAGGGGACCGTGATTACTGTTCGTCAGTTTGTTGGATTTTTCAGAGGTGGGCAGCGAGGCCCCAGGTCACACAGGAGGGGGACCCAGATCTTCGGGTGCCTGGCACCTTCCCCTGCTGCAGAGCGAGGCCCGTGGAAAGTCACTGCCCAGTTTTTGCTTTTTCGTTTTCTTCAGACAGCTTCTGGGAATTTCCATTGTTGGGGAGTTAGGATGAATTCTGGGGGAGCTCTGGAGTCCTTCCGAGGCACGGGCAGCAGAGGTTTTGGGGTCTCTCACCTCACTGCCTGTTGTTTCCTCATTCAGGATGGGCCTCTTTCCCCCGAGGCTGGTCCCCTTGTGTACACACTGACCCGGGTCGGTTCCCTCCTTGATCTGTTTGAAGCTTCAGTCTCCCTCCTGTTCTGTTGTTTTATTGCTGCTGAAACAAATCACCGTAAATTTACTGGTTTAAAACAACACAGGTTTGTTAGCTTACGGTCCTTGAGATGCATCTTATGGGGCCCTTACTCCTGGAGGCTCTAGGAGAGAATCTGTTCGTTGCCTTTTCTGGCTTGCAGAGGCCGTCTGTCCACGGTGCTCCTGCGGCCTCCTCCCTGAGCTCTGCTTCCATTTCCACACCCCCTCCTCCGCCTCTGATCCTCCTGCCTCCCTCTTAAAGGGGACCTTGTGCTGACACTGGGCCCACCTGCATTGTCCAGGATAATCTTCCCATCTTGAGATTTAAAAAAAAAAAAATTTAAATTTATTTTAGAGCTAGCGTGTGTGTGGGATGGGGGCGGCAGGGAAGGAGAGGGAGAGTCAGGCCCCTCGCTGAGCAGGGCACTCGATGTGGAGCTGAGATCACGACCTGTGCAGAAGGCAGATGCTTCACCGACTGAGCCACCCAGGTGTCCCACATGTTGTGATTCCTTTTTTTTTTTTTTAAAGATTTTATTTTTATTTATATTTATTTATTTTTATTCATGAGAGACACAGAGAGGCAGAGACACAGGCAGAGGGAGAAGCAAGCTCCATGCAGGGAGCCTGACGTGGGACTTGATCCCGGGACCTGGGATCATGCCCTGAGCCGAAGACATATGCTTGACCACTGAGCCACCCACGTGCCCCCATGTCGTGATTCTTAATCACATCTGCAAAGTCCTTTTTGCCACGTAAGGTAACATCACAGGTTCCAGGGATGAGGACGTGGACATCTCGGAGGCCTGTTCTCCCAACCCCACCTGCCTTGTTTATTGCCTACAAGAAAGCAGAAGCAGGTAGAGCCGAGGCTGACCGAGCAGGCCTGCTGATCCGGGAGCACATCCGTTCCCCACTCTGACAGCCGCTGCGTGTTGGGCTTAGCGTGTTCTCCTCTGATCCCCGTAACAACCCGGGCAAGAGGCAAGTTCTACTCCCCAGAAGCAACAGATGTTTGTCCTGCTTGTCGTCTACTCACGATCCCAGTATCTGAGAGGGTGCCAGCCGGAAGAAGGGGAGGAGAGAGGAGCAGCCGTGGACCACCCACCCCAGCTGTGCAGCTTAAGGAACCATCGAGGGCGGTTAGAGAAGTTCTGTGCGAGCCCGGGGTTGGCCTGGTAAGAACCTGGGCTGCTGGCTTGAAGGTTTCTGGCGGAAGGGGAAGGGTGGAACCAGCCTGCTGGCTTGGCTCTGCTGGCCTGCTGTGTGCGGAGGGGCGTTGAGCACACAGATGGTATTTGCCGTAATTTGCACGTCTCGTGCTCCCAACATTATGGCCAGTCCCTGCCCCTGCGCTTGTTAGCCTCCTCAGAAAGCAGCGCTGTGCCGTCAAAGCTCTCGATGAGGATGAGGAGTGATGAGGGCCGGGCTTGGTGTCTTCTCCTTGATGGAAGGTGCAATGGTTAATCTTCTTCATTTATAAAAGGGAGAGGATGATACTTCTTGCATCTCCCTGGTGCTATTGTCAAATCTGGGATAATGCGTGGAAAGAGACTCTCTAAGCCACTGGGCTATGAAGGGCTATTCATATTCCTCTGCATCACTTTTATACCACCTTTTGGGTTCCAAAGCATTTTGCGAATGCAGATAAATGCCCCGAGAGACCCTACGCTGCTTCATGTGAGTCCTTTTAAGGGCCAGTGTCTTTTTGCAGTTTTCAGCACAAACATCACTTCCTTGGGGAGGCCGGACCCCCCCCCCCCCCCCGGTTATTTTGTCCCTTCCCGCTTTCCTGGGCACCTCACCCCTGTCTTTGCAGCACTTGAGTGGCTTTGCAGACTGTCAGCGTGACAGCCTGTGCTAGGTAGACTTGTTGAGTGACTGAAAGTATTAGTCTTCGGTGATAACTGTGTGAGCAGAAAGCAGTGAAGGCCCGGGAGGTGTGGGCTGGGGGAGCCGGAAGGGAGGAATGCTCTGGACTCTGGGCTTGAGCGCCACGCTCAGGACCTGCTGTCCTGTTACTCCCTCACCTTTAGAACCTGTTGTAGCTTCTAGAAGGGGAGCCTCCGTTGACGGACGGGAGAGGCATCTTGCTGCACCTTGGGTTCTGGAAAGGGGACAGACAGCTGTCCTTGCAGCTGAAGACCGCATTTCTGGGTGTGAGAAGACCAGGCCAGAGATCCCTGCGGGAGAAATGCGATGCGGCCCCACAGCTGCTGGTGCAGCCTGGACCTGTAGCCGTGTGTGCCGCCCACGTCCTGAAGCGCTCTGAGCTGGCTGGGCTCATCGGGCTGTGGCCCGGATGGGCTTTCGGCTGCGCGGCAAACAGCTTTTGCAGGGTCCGGTACGGGCTCATAATTTCTTGTCTAGTGGTGCCTTGATTTCCCCAATGTGGCCGCCCATGTGTGGTGTGGGCCCGTGGCCTTGAACACGGGGCTGGTGACCAGGAAGTGGCCAAGGCCTGCCCCCTCCCACAGCTCCCTGGTGGTGGTGATGACTCTTCCAGAACTTGTTCCCAAGGGAGGAAAAAACCCCCAACATAAAATGGCCCGGATGCCGCCTTGGGAGGACACCCAGGTGCTGGGTGGGCTGGTGGGTGGTCTGGGGCCACGTCAGCCCTGGCCAGCGCCTCCTGTCCCTGCCGGGTCTCCTTCCCCAGAGCCTGGCGGCCTCGGCAGTCCCAGTGGCCCCCCTGTGTGTCCCCCTCTCCTGAGTGGTTCCCGCAGCATCTTTTTTTTTTTTTTTTTTTTGTCATTGTTTTCCTTCTCAAGTTCACAGTGGGCACGTTGGCCTCAGAACAGCTTTGGTGGTATCACAGGCCCACCCCCATTTCTCTCTCTCTCTCTCTCTGTCTCTCTCTCTACTCTAGCTCGGCCCTTTAACGCCCTGTGGCCCCTGTAACCAATTACTACAGATTAAGGGCTTAAAGCAATGTGAGCTTCTTGTCTTCCCGTTCCAGAGGTCAAAAATTTGAACTGGACCTTAAGTCCAGGAGTTGGCAGGACTGCTTTCCCTCTTACGGTCCCAGGAGAGAATCCGTGCCCTTGCTCTTCCAGCTTCTGGAGGCCGCCTGACTGCCTGCGCCCGCGACCCGCTTCTGTCTCCGGAGCCAGCAGTCCTGGCCCCCTGGCCTCTGCTCTGACCTTCCTGCCTTCCCCGCATCAGGACCCTTGTCGTTACCCAGGCCTCTCCTTCCTGCCCTTCCCCGGCGATCCGGGGTAGCCCCCTTTGGCCGTGTGACACATTCCCAGGAATTTGGGTGGGGATGTCCCCATTCCACCGACCACAAGGGGGATTGGAGTGTTAGGCTTAGAGCCGGGATCGGAAAGGTTCCACCCCGTTACTGAGGTGCTCTGGTAAGGGGCCCAGACACCATCTGCTCAGATCCTGTCCTGTTTGCTGCCTGAACGACGGGACAAGTTTCTCACCCCGTCGGCCTTTGTTAAATCATCAGTAAAATTGGGATGTCGTCTTGGCAGATGTGTCTTACAGTTATAAGTGTGCATATAAAGCGTTGAGCGAAGCCCTTTGCATGTGGATTGTGCTCTGTCAATAATAGTTTCTTCCCTCTTTTTTTTTTTTTTAAGATTAATTTATTTGAGAGAGGTCGGGGAGGGGCAGGGAGAGAGGGAGAGCGAGAATCCCGAGCAGACTCTTGCCCGAGTGCGCAAAGCCCGGCATCACGGGGCTTGATCCCACGACCCTGAGACCACGGCTTGAGCCGAAATCGAGAGTCAAGCCCTCAACCGACTGTGCCACCCAGGCACCCCCTTCCCCTCCTTTCTAATCAGTATCAGGTGGGGACAGTGGGGTCAGAAGACTGTGCAAACATAGGCACCCGGTCAAGGCTCGCTTTGGAAAACCTCATTCTCAGGTACTTTTTTCCTTTGTCCGTAGCCGAGGGCTTCTCAGAAGGGGTTCCGTGGCCCTCCTGGAACCAGTGGGTGTGTCCGCCGGGGCCTGAGAGTCCTCTGGAAGAATTTTAAAATTTGGTGTTTTCATTTGATCCTAGTGAAGTCCCGTAAGCCTGTCACGGCCTGTGGGGGGCCACCCTCTGCCCCAGTGCCGGGAACTAATGTATCGTCCACGGGTGTGTTGTTTGCTGCTGTTGGCACCGGGTTGTCCCCGTGCAGTAGAGCGAGGGAGACATTCAGAACGCGTCTGCGATTGGCTCCCCGGAGCGGAGGGATGCACGACCGTGCTGTGCCTGGTTAGGGACGGAGACCTTGCAGCACTTTGAACAGACGGGGGTTGCAGAAAATGGGCTTGGCGTGTGGGGCGTGGGACCACGGCAGGGCTTTGCACACACGTGCGCCCTGGGGCGCATCTGAGCTTCTGACGGTGCTTTTTCTGTTTAGGTCCTGTCACCTCATTTCATCCGCTGGCACCCGTGCCACCCCGGTTGTCAACGTGCTGAGCGTCACCCCTGAGCTGCCCTACGCCAGACTCAAAAGAACCTGGGTGGCGTGGCTGGTGATAGGATCTCCGTGAAATAAAAAAATCTTTTTTGAAGTTTTATTTTTATTCTTAAAATTTTTAAAAAATGTTTTTAAAATTTAGATTCAATTTGCCAACATTAGTATAACACTCATCCCATCGTGTGCCCCCCTCAGTGTCCATCACCCAGTCACCGTCCCCCCACCCACCTCCCCTTCCACTACCTTTCCTTGTTTCCCAGTCTCTCATGATTTGTCTCCCTCTCTGGTTTTCCCCACTTGGTTCCCTTGCTTTCTCTTATAATCTTATAATCCCTGTCACTATTTCCTCTATTCCCCGTCTGAGTGAAACCATATCATGAATGGCTTTAGTCTGAATTTATTGGGCACATAATTTGTGTCTAGTTTAGACATTTGTATCAGACCCGGATGCACGAGTACTTTGTATCTCGTTTCCCGCCATACCTGTGAAATGAGGTTGTGACGGACCTGGTTTGTCAGTCCTCGTTCTGGCCGCTACTTTATCGGCCTCTGGTTCACATAACCTACCGTTCACCCGTTCCAGGTATTGAATTCATCGGTGTTTAGTCTATTCCTAGTGCTGGGCAGCCGTGAGCACAGTTGATTTTAGAGCATTTTCATCACCCCAAAAGGAAATGACGCCCCTCAGCCAGCACTTCTCAGTCTCTGCCCCGAGGTCCCCAGCCCTAGGCAACCACTTATTCTATTTCGTCTTTATGGGTTTGTCTTTTCTGGACATTGCATCCCAATGGCCTCATACGATACGTGGCCTTTTTATGCCTGGTTTCTTTCATTTAGCATCCTATTTGCAAGGTTCATATATGTTGTGGCATGTATCCGCTCTTCATTTCTTTTTTTAACCAATTAATATTCCATAGTATGGATACGCCACATACCACGTATTCATTCAAACACTGTGTTTGCAAAAATGTGTTTTTTTTTTTCTTTTCTTTAAAGGGGGCCCAGACTATTGAACTTCAGAAAAACACTTGATGTGGCTTGAGCGGCGTGTGATGGGGAGGTTATAGCTGTCTTCTCAGCTGAAGGAAAAACAAATCATTGCTTTCTTAGGGGAACTGGGGCGAGACATTCTCATCAATATGAAGAATGGCGTGCTGAGAGCAGAACCTGATTTTTTTTTTTTTGTGTACTCATTTGAAAAAAATAAAAAAATGTACTGACTCCTTTTATGAGCCGGTGTTCTCTTGGGCTCTGGGGATACAGCAGACTACAAAACAAAGTCCTTGTCTGCCTGGAGCTTATATTCTGGGGGTTGAGAGTGGAGAGAGAGGAGGAGACAGTGAACTCTACTGTATCATGTGTGAATTCTCTGCAGGAAGACAAGCAGAAAACAGGATAAATAGTGTCAGGAGGTCGGGGGTGGGTGTTATTTTGTATGGATTGTTGGAAAAATCATCTGGGTTATGGTGACCTTTGGATTTCTAGAGATGTGAATATGGAAGGGGGAGGGAGGACCGTGGGACTTTCTGGAGGAAGATACCCGGACAGAGGGAACAGCACATGCAAAGGCCCTGGGGCAAGAAGGTCAGGGTGTCTGGAGACTCCAGAGTCCCACATGGGGATGGTCGATCACACCTCAGAGAATCTGGTTCGTTTATGAGCTACCTACTGAATGCCTGACCACATGTGAGAAAATGCATTTATCTTTCCCCTGCATCTGTACTGGGCTGAAAAGTCACTCTGCATGAGAAGCTCTGGTTCTGTTCCTAAGGCGAGCGATCATCTGGGAACGAGTGTAACATGGGGGCAGAACTGCTACATGCATTATCCATCCACAGAGGACTTGGGAAGAATCAGTTCTTTCCAAAGCCAAACCCCCTTTTGCTTTTATTTTATTTTTTTAAAGATTTTATTTATTCATGAGCGATTCAGAGAGAGAGACGCAGAGGGAGAAGCAGGCTCCATGCAGGGAGCCCGGTGCTGGATTCGATCCTGGGACTCGATCCCAGGACTCCAGGATCACACCCTGAGCCGAAGGCAGACGCTCAACCGCTGAGCCCCGTAGGCGTACCCCCCTTTTGCTTTTCAAGAAGCTGTCTTTTTTTAATATAAATTTATTTTTTATCGGTGTTCAATTTGCCAACATACAGAATAACACCCAGTGCTCATCCCGTCAAGTGCCCCCCTCAGTGCCTGTCACCCAGTCACCCCCATCCCCCGCCCACCTCCCCTTCCACCCCCCCCCCCAGTTCGTTTCCCAGAGTTAGGAGTCTCTCATGTTCTGTCTCCCTCTCTGATATTTCCCACTCATTTTTTCTCCTTTCCCCTTTATTCCTTTTCACTATTATTTATATTCCCCAAATGAATGAGACCATACAATGTTTGTCCTTCTCTGATTGACTTATTTCACTCAGCATCATACCCTCCAGTTCTATCCACGTCGAAGCAAATGGAGGGTATTTGTCGTTTCTAATGGCTGAGGAATATTCCATTGTATACATAAACCACATCTTCTTTATCTGTCATCTGTCGATGGACACCGAGGCTCCTTCCACAGTTGGGCTATTGTGGACATTGCTGCTGTGAACATCGGGGTGCAGGTGTCCCAGCGTTTCACTGCATCTGTATCTTTGGGGTAAATCCCCAGCAGTGCAATTGCTGGGTCCAAGGGCAGATCTATTTTTAACTCTTTGAGGAACCTCCACACAGTTTTCCAGAGTGGCTGCACCAGTTCACGTTCCCACCAACAGTGCAGGAGGGTTCCCCTTGCTCCACATCCTCTCCAACATGTGTGGTTTCCTGCCTTGTTAATTTTCCCCATTCTCACTGGTGTGAGGTGGTGTCTTTATAGCTGTTTCTGCTCGGGAGTAAGAAATCATGTGGTTAAAAAAAAAAAAAATCATGTGGTTGTTTCCCCAGGAGCATTTGAATACTGCCCAGCCCAGTGCACAGGTTCATGCACGACCCACTTAATGCCCGAGGCCGCAGGGTTTCTCTGTCGTGCCAGGAGGATGGCAAGGACCCCGTCATTGCTGCTACACCATTTGTTCATGTTCCTGCCATTGGTAACCGAGCAGCCGCTCCTTGTTTTGAGGACTTCTGTGGATTTTTTAGATATTCATGATAAATACTCCTCAGTTTAACCCTTCGTAAGTGTACAGCTCCGTGGCCTTAGATACGTGCCCGAGGCTCCGCGTCCATCAGCACTGTCTGTGTCCCAAACCTCTTCCTTGTCCCCAGCCCGAGCTCTGTACCCATTGAACATAATCTCCTCTTCTCGCCCCTGGTGACCGCTGTCCTGCCTCCTGTCTCTTCGATTTCGCCTATTCCAGATTCTTCCCGGAATCTCCCACAATGTTTGCCCTTCCCTGATGTATTTCGCTGAGTCGGATGCTTTCAAGGACCATCCGTACCATAACATATATCAAATATGTTCTGATTGCGTAGCACGCTGTCCTGTGGTGTCTTGCGCTCGGCACGTCCCGCAGGCTTTAGTGCGTGGCCGTTTCCTCTGAATCCCGAGCCGCGGACTCCAGGACAGGGATGCACAGCCGAGGGACCAGCGCCTCTCTGACCCCCGCTGAAAGGTCCGATCCGTTCCTTACAAGCGCTTCATGGTTAAGTCCACACTTGTGTCCGCTTTCCCTAATGTTAGTTTCCGGGAACCTCGTAAAAAGCAAGATTATCCCTGCTTTGCAGATAAGGGTCCTCAAGGGGGAAATGACTCACTCACACTAATGATCTTACTCTTGTCCTTATCAGTAATAACCAAATTCGAACACAGACTGCGCTGTGTCGCGGCGACAGGCTCTGGCAGAGGGCTTCACGAGTCCTCGGTCCTCCCCATGACTCTTGTGTGGCTTGGGCAGGATCGTGAGCCCATTGTACAGATGAGAAAGCTGAGGCCTGGAGAGGCTCAGCCACTCGCCCTGAGTCACAGGGCTGATAAGGGGGACATCTGGGGCTCCCTCCAGAGCTTGACCCGGGTACAGTTGTCTTGCCAGAACCAGGACGGGCCTGCCACCTGCCTACCCCTGGCTCAGACGTCCTCCGACGACCTGCTGCCGGGCCCTGCGTTACCAAATGTCAGGCCGGGCAGCGTCATCTGTGTCCCTGATTGTGCCTTGCTCCGGTCTGGGAACTCTGCCAGACGCAGCCAGTGCTAGATGTAAATAAGGCCATCATTTGATTTTTATAAACTTCCTTTTAGAGCTTTAGACCCATATATCCTGTGCGACACCCCCCACCTGGACGTGTCAAAGGCGCCTTCCATTCGCTATGTGCAAGAACGGAACACATCCTTTCCACGGTCTCGTCTCTTTGCCGTGAACTCTGTCCGGAGTCTTGTTTCTCCTCACGTTGGCTTGTCTTGACGCAGGCGTCTTAGCCCTGCAGAAATGGAAGCCAGAGACCTTAGGACCCCCTTAGACTCTTCTGTGTCTGCCCCCATGCTGCTCAACTTTGCCACTTGTGCCTCTGAGAGGTTTCTCAAATATGTGTCTCCCGTAAACCCCGACCTGGGGAGGAGGACCGCGGCCCTCACCGCATGGACCATTGCAGTAGACCTCGACATCCCCATGCCCTGCCCATCGTCCTCCAGCTAAAGGCCAGGCTGCGGGAATGGTCCTGCTTGACACCATTTGGTGATGGTTCGTTGCCTGTGGGCTGGAGGCTGGAGTCTGCTGGGCACCTCCGACCACGGGGTGGTCCTGCCTTCCCCTGGGTCTGGGAAGCACCCGCCGCTCGGCGGGGCCTGGGTCTGTGTCCTTGGGACTTGGCCTGGCTCCTGCCTCTCTCCTCGTCTCCGCCTTGGCTGCCGTGTCCTTGTCTCCCCAGGGGCTCGGCCTGTGGTCCTCCTCCTGAGAGCCAAGGGGGGACTTTCTCAGCTGCTCGTTCTCCTTCAGTAGAACAGGTGCCGTGTCAGCCCCGTGGGAGCCACCGGTGGGGACGGGCGTCTGGTCCACGGCCGTGCCTGACCCGTGGCAGACGTCACGGTAGTCATGGGAGCCCCGTCCCATCTCTCCATCGCTGCTGCGGATGTGACTGCGTGGAAGCCTCGAGCAGCCCTACCACTGTCCTTTGCTGGAATGTTCCCCCCCTGAGCTGTTCTGGGCTCCGGGGCAGGAGCCCACGGGGTGTTTCCCGTTTCGCGGCTGGGACTTGGGGCAAGCTGATGTCTCTGGACCATAGGCTCCCCCTTGTAAAGCGAGGGGCATCTGCCCTGTGGCCTCGTCGCTGCTTGGTACAGGTTAGAGAAGATGCGGCGTGAAGGCTTCATAGACTGTCAGGTGCACGTGCAGGGAGGCGGCTGTTGCACCCAGAAGGCGGCGAGACGGGTGGCACTGGCCCCTCAGGCGGGGTCCCTCAAGGGGACAGTGTCCCCCCTGGTGTGGCCAGCCTGGGCTCAGTCTGGTGCTTCCATTTCCAGGTGTGGGTGGAAAACCTGCTGTGTGTGCCTAGTCTGTGTGGCACCTGTTCCTCCGGCTTTTTTCTCTTTCTTTCTTTCCTTTCTCTCTCTTTTTCTCTTCTCTTTCTCTCTTTTTATCTTTTAAAAGATTATTTATTTGAGAAAGAGTTTAGGGGATGGAGCAGAGGGAGAGCATCTTCAGGCAAGTCCTCCACTGAGTGCGGAGCCCGAGGCGGGGCTCGAGCCCACAACCCATGAAACCAAGAGTCAGATGCTTAACCAACTGATCCACCCGGTGCCCCTTGGCTTTTCAATGGCGTGAAAAATAACAGTGTGGCTGCCGCTCCCGAGCCCCTGCCACTGCCGCCCCGTCCTGTGTCCCTGTGGAGAGGCGTCTCGCCGCGTGGCAGTCGTCTGCAGGAATGACAAGTCCCCCCTCCGCAGTGAACTCAACCCTGCCGTCTAACTGGCGGGAATCACCTTTGTTAGTGTGACACTAGCAGTTTCCTCAACCACTAACCCTCTGGAGAGGATTTGGCATTCCTTTTGGCCGCTGTCAATGGTATCCTCACCACAGGGCTTGTTAACCGGGGGCGTGCACATCCTGGCTTGCTTGTGCCAAGTGGATCTTTGTTTATCCTGGCCCAGGAGGAGTTGGAAGAGAAGGCGGTTTGAATAGTTCTGGGTGTATATTTGTTGCTAATATTTTAAAACTTGATTTGGTGCCTCCTTAATTCTTTTTCCCCCCTGAGATTTATTTATTGTAGAGAGAGAGAGACAGATCACATGCACGCAAGCAGGGGGAGGAGCAGAGGGAGAGCATCTCAAGCAGCCTTCCTGCTGAGCGTGGAGCCTGACCTGGGGCTCGATCATAGGACCCTGAGATCATGACCTGAGCCTAAATCGAGAGTTGATGCTTAACCGACTGAGCCCCCTTAATTCTTTAGGGGTATGAACCGAAAGCCACTTCACGGAAAAACCAGGAAAGGACAAGGAGGGGATGGTTTCATTGCTTCCAGGTGACAGGGGTACCCCGACATCAGACACCTGTAAGAAGCAAGAGTCTAGTTCAAATATACCAACGACAGCAAGTCCATCCTTGGGCTCATTCGTTGTTGCATAACAGGAGCTGTTCTAAGCACTTGGCCTGTGGTGCCTCCCTGAATCCTCCCAACTGCTGTATGAAGAGGAGCTTCAGTGCCTTGCTCCGGGTCACACGGTCACTAAATGGCCAGGAATCTGGCTCCAGAGCCTGGGCTCCGTCCTCACTGTCTCTGAGGCAGACCCACGTTCCCACTCAGGACCTACGCTTGTTCCAGATCATCTGTAGTCGGACATTGTGTGTTAACACAGAATGCTGCCTTGACCTCCCCGCCAGGCATCTCCCTGCACAGAGTCCGCGGTAGTCCCCGTGGGCTTCATCCTGTCCATACTGGTTCTGTCCCGTCTCTGCTTCCCGGAGCTGCTGGTTGAGCCAGTTTGCTCAGGTGGGGCTTGCAAACAGACCTGCTCTCCCCTGGTCCTCCGCCAAGCGCAGCTGGTGCAGCTGCAGCAGAAGCTGATCAACAGGATCAGGCTGCTCAGAGGGAGGCTGGGGCAGCAGAGTCCCTGGGGAGGCCGCTTGCTTGCTTGGAAGCCCAAAGGCCTAGAAATCCACGGGCAGTTGATGTGGGAGCTGTGATCCTGCTGAAGCTCATGGCTGTTTGGGTTGGTTTGTCTCTCCTTCCCTCCTTCCCTTCCTTCCTTTGTTCACTGAAGCACCAAGAATGAGGTCCTGGGAAAGATAACAGGTCGGAAGGCGGCTCCGAGCCTCTGAACGCTTGTCTGCTCTGGATGGTGTAGAAAGCTGACGTTCCTTATTGAGCAAGCAAGGGGCTATCTAGGGGCTGAGGTGGTGCGGGGCTGGAATCCAGTCTGGCTCGGTTCAGGCGTGAGTGCCGAAACCAGGCCTGCTTTGGGGCTGGGCTGTCTGCCCGGTGTGAGGCTCAGACCCCACGATCCTGTCCCTTGTGGGGAGCTGGGCTGGTGGTCTTCTCGGCCTTGGACTTTGAGGTCAAAATAAAAAAATTGCAATCTCCTGACTTGGGATTTTGGAAAGCACATGGGATGCTAAGCAGCAAGCCGCGCCAGGTGCCACTTCCAGAGGAGGCTGTCCGCGGATGGGTGCTGGGCAGCCCTCGGCCTTCGCTTACTGTTCACGCTACTGATCGGAAGCCCTGAGCTGACTCTTCTCCTGGCACCTGCTGCCTTCTGCCCCAGCCTTGTCTCCCCACTTGGCTTTCTTTTCTACAGAGCTCCTTTTCTCAAACTTGATTAGATGTCATTGTTGGCTTGCTCATGTGGTCTTCTCCATTTCGCAGGGATGACACTTAACTTAAGTAAGAGTTTGGCTGCCTTTACGCTAAACAACTACACCCTGCCAAGGGGCCGGTGGGGAGTCGGTAGCCAGATTGTTTATTGAAAGACATGGTATTGATTTATGATTTTCACTTTAATCCATTCCCAGACACGCCTGCATTTAATTGCTTGTTGGGGGGGGGGGGCACTCAGTTGCTGCTTTAAGAAAGAATCCGGTGTCCTGTGTGCAGAGAGAGGGGAGGCCCTCCCGAGTATGCATGCGGGACTGCTGCGCGTGGGGCAGGCGTGCATCCGGCCTCGGGGAGGCTGTGCTGGCAGGGCTGGCGGGCTCCTCCTCCAGCACACGGCTGCTAGACCAGCATGAGGTCTCTCGCGGCTCTGCTCAATCGCCGTCCGTGGCTCCCTGCTGCCCGTGAACGAAACACGGAGTTCTCCGCTGGCAGGCAGGGGCCTCTCGGGCTGGCTCCACTGTGCCCGTCGAAACTTCTTTTCCATCGTTGTCCAGTTCTATGGGCAAACTATCTTGGTGGTCTTTGAATGTGTGGTGTCCAGTTGGGCCTGCCTGTCCTCTTTCTCCCTTTCTCTGGAATTCTCTGTCTCTGCTGCCTGCCTGCTGTCCAGTCTTCAAGGTCCACTTCAAATAAAAATCTTTGCTAGGAAATTCTTCTGATTTCTCTGAGGTCTGGCTCAACTCTGCTGCTGTTTCTTTTTTTTTTTTTGGTAAGATTTTATTTAAGAGAGAGAGAGTGCATGAGCACAAGTAGGGGGAGGGGCAGAGGGAGAGGGAGCCTGATGCAGGTCTCGATCCCAGGACCCTGAGATCGTGACCCGAGCCAGAGGCAGACGCTTGACCGTGCTTAGGCCACCCAGGTGCCCCTCAGCTGCTGCTTCTCTCTCTCCTCGGGTGTATGTTAGCCTGCCTTGTAATAGGATTGTTCTTATTAAATTGGGACTCCGAGTGCCGTGACGCTGTTGGGTCATGTGTGTCCCTGCCAGGATGGGGCTCAGTGCCTGGAGGGGTAACACTGAGCATTTCCCGAGCGAGCTCTGCGCCAGTTCTGAGTGCTACACCTGTCCAGCTGGGTGGTCCTCACCGAGCTTTCAGGGGTGAGAGTTGTGTTGAATCTGGGTGAGGGGGCTAGTGGGGGAAGGGGGGGTGGTGTCATGAGCCATCTGAGTAGCCTGGCTGGTACGGAGGCTGAGGGTTGGTGGCCTGGTACCCGGGCAGTGCGCTGCCCCACCTGCTGTCAGAGACCCATTCTTCTCTAAACACATGCTTTTTAAATTTGTTTAAATAAGCTTTTTACTTTAAAATGTTACTAGGCGGGCAGCCCAGGTGGCTCAGTGGTTTAGCACCGCCTTTGGCCCAGGGCGTGATCCTGGGGTCCTGGGATCAAGTCTCACATCGGGCTCCCTGCATGGAGCCTGCTTCTCCCTCTGCCTGTGTCTCTGCCGCGCTCTCTCTCTCTCTCTCTGTGTCTCATGAATAAATAAATAAAAATCTTAAAAAAAAATAAAATGTTACTAGGCTTACAGAATTACTGTAAAGAAAGTACAGAGGTTCCTATATCCGCCCCCCAACAACCCCCGTCCCCCCCTATGATTGGTATGGCCTGTGGATAACAATGGATGAACTGATAACAATCCATTATCATGAACTAAAGTCCCTACTTCGTGGAGTTGCCTTAGCTGTTCCCAACGTCCCTTTTCCAGGATCCTGTCTGAGATGTCCTGTTACATTAAATCATGGTGTCTCCTTCAGCTCTTCTTGGCGGTGACAGTTGCTCAGCCTTGTCTCGTGTTTGACGACCTTTACAGGTTGGAGGATTACTTGTTGGGCATGTTGTGTAGAGTGCCGCTCAGTTGAGATTTGTCTGGTGTTTTTTTTTCTAATTTTTTAAAAAAGATTTTATTTATTCATAAGAGACACACAGAGAGGGGCAGAGACACAGGCAAAGGGAGAAGCAGGCTCCATGCAGGGAGCCCAATGCGGGACTCGATCCCGGGACTCCGGGGTCACGCCCTGAGCCACAGGCAGATGCTCAACCACTGAGCTACCCAGGTGCTGCTGGTGTTTGGTCCTGAGTAACGTGTTTGGGGAAGAAGAGCAGTGTCCTTCCCACCACAGTCTGTCCCGGGCCCGTTCTGTCCATACCGTTGATCCCTGTTGATGTGAACCTTGATCACATGACTCGAGGTAGTGATTCTGAAGTGAGTTTTTCTCACTTTCTATACTGTCCTCTCTGGAAGGGACAGTCCCTGTCGCCCACAGCTAGAGCGGGGAGTTGTGTTCTGCTTCCTTAAGGGCAGGGTACCCACATAGGCTGCATGGACTTCTGTGTGGAGATCGTCTCTTCTCCCCCACGCACTTCGTCAGGCATTGAGTTATGTCCATGTAGACTCTCTAAGACTTATTTCATGCTTTGGATTATAACTGCTACTTTATTCTGTCGCCCACATTGTTCCTGCTCTGACCACGGAGAGCTCGTTCACTTGGGTGATAGAACCCTATCAGCATGGGGGTCTTTGGGGAGCACTTTTTTTTTAAATAATTTTCTGGCCCTACAAGATGCTCCAGGCTCATGTTGCAGATTTCCTGACCTAGTTCTAGAATCTGCCATTTCTGTAGGGAGCCCTAGTTCCTTTCATTGGAGAAGGGGGTCGGGAATCCAAGATGCTGTGGGCTCCAGGTCTGATCCGTTACCCCTGGACTCATTCCACCCTTCTCATTCTCCCCCTCCCACGGTGAGAGGACTGGTTCCCACCGGGCGCTCCCTTCATTGTCCAGTTCCAGTGCGGTGGTGTAAGCTGTGAACCCGGGCCCCATGGGGACACGCCAGTCCTCTCTTGTATGTACACATGTACTTGCTTCTGCCTTTGGCTCTGTAGACTCCATGGTCAGGCTCCCACGTTACTTGGGCCAGCACTTCTACCCCCACCTCCCCGGGGGGGGGGGGCGGTTTCATACGTCTGTGACATGTTTAGATTCTTCTGTAGTTTGTCCTTCCACCCCGGCTTGTCCCCCCTCTTCCCTGCCCCCCAACCTCCCAAGTGATTTCTGTCTTAATTGTGTACATTAAGGGTTATTCTTGTGCTGTGGAGTTCTCTGGGTTTTTTTTTTTTTTTTAAAGATTTATTTATTTATTTATTTATGATAGACATAGAGAGAGAGAGGCAGAGACACAGGCAGAGGGAGAAGCAGGCTCCATGCACCGGAAGCCCGATGTGGGATTCGATCCCGGATCTCCAGGATCGCGCCCTGGGCCAAAGGCAGGCGCCAAACCGCTGCGCCACCCAGGGATCCCCAGTTCTCTGGGTTTTTGACCGATGCTTAGATGTCTCGTATTTGCCATCACCGGGTCCTACAGACTAACCTCACTGCCCTAAATAATCCTCTGCTTCACCCTTTTGGCTCCCCCTGTTCACACATGCCTGGTGGCCACTGTGGACGCAGCCTCTCTAGCTTCGCCTTTTCCAGAACGTCTGTCCTGTGATTGGAATCACAGTGTGTGGCTTTGTCCTACTGGCTTCTTTCTGTCACTGAGCCATGTGCACTCAAGAGTCCTCCAGGCCTTTTTGTCATTTGGCAGCTCGTGGCTTTTCACTGCTGTGTAGTCTTCCTCGGTGCCGTGGGCCGGCCGCCGTTCGTAGGTTCAACCTTCATCACTGAAGGATGTCCCAGTAGCTTCCGGAGTTTGGTGATTATGAGTGAAGCTTCGATAAACATTCCTGTGCAGGTTTTTTATGTGAACCTCAGTTTTCAGATCAACTGGATAAATGCCTGGAGGCTACCACCTCCCCTTCATTTCACCTGGAAAATGTCAACACGCTCTGAAAACAACCAGTTCTGTTGCTGAGCTGCCCATCTACTGACCTGTTTTCCTGTTTTTCTTTGAGTGGCACGCATTGCCACCTGCGTTGCTGAGAACTTTTATTTATTTATTTTTTAATTCTGGGAGGTAATATGGGGAAAATAGGGTGACCTTGTGATTTGGAACAGCTTTGCAGGAGTCGGGGATTAGTGGAGCCTTGAGGATCCCTCCATGGTGTTGAATAGGAGCTTAATGTGATCCCTGAAGCTGTTTTCACCTTGGTTGTGGCAGGAGGGCCAGCAGCCCTGGGGAGTTTCCTGCAGCTGAGCCCTTCACCCCCTTGTGACTCTGGGGAGGGGCTGGTGGCTCACCTGTGGCCCTTTCAGGCCTTCGGGTCACATTGAGGTGGCAAGTCTGTTCTCCAGGTAGGTGAGCTGTGTGCTCTGGTTACCCAGTCACTGGTGTGAAGAGGCCCAGGCCCAGAACACCCTATATTTATGGGGGCAGGTGGCTGGCCTGTCCAGGTGTTAAGCTTCAACATCCTCCGTGCACTTGCTTTTGTTTTATTTTTAAGACTTGTTTATTTGAGGGAGAAAGAGTGAGAGAAGAGGGAGTGAGAGCACGAGCAGGGTGGAGGGGTAGAGGGAGAAGCAGGCTTCCCACTGAGCAGGGAGTGATGTGGAACTCGATCCCAGGACCCCAGGATCATGACCTGAGTGGGAGGCAGAGACTTGACGGACTGAGCCCACCCAGTCACCCCTGCTTTTGTTTTATTTTTAAGACACCTGCACTGACTACTTGCCATGTAGCAAACAGTATGCTACATTTTCATCTGTTTAATCCTCATAGTGACATTAGGAGGCAAAGTTTTCCATTTTAGAGATGAGCAAAGTGAGGTCAAGAAGGTTAAATAGTGACAGAGTTAGCATCAAATTGAACCCAGCTCTCTTGATGGCCGAGCTTCTCGGGCCCCCACGCCATCTCTGGAGGGAAGCACGACTTGGGGGTGACATGCACGTGGCCTCGGAGGCATGGGCTGGGGTGGCGTGTCCTCGGGCTCACCCGGGATGCACGGCTGCGTGGGAACTGCTGCAGGAAGAGTGGTTCCTGGGCGAGTGAGAGGCAGGGCCTTGCCCCGATGCTTTGACTCTCCCTGGATGCTGGGCCGGGGCAGCTGGCTGATTCAGGCTTAAGTTGTTTTCATTCTGGAAGTTGTCAAATTTGTAAAAGCAGACGAGGTGAGTTCCTTGTATGCCTGTCACTCAGGTACTTGAATTATTAGGATTTTGCAGTTTCTGCTTTCTCTCTCCTGTCATAGTTTATTTTGTATTTGTACCTTTTCTTGTTTGTTTGGAACAACATCCATGAGGACACTCTAACCGTTGGCTCACCTCCCCGATCTGTGTGACATCTCTCCTTTGTTGGGATGATTTTCTCACCGTTGCATATCACGTGGTTGTGGCGTGTTTGTTTCATTTCACAAATATTTGTATTGTCCCCATCCTCTCCGTACCTTTGTCTGAGTCCTTCACAAATATTAACTTTATATTAATAAATTATTAACAATATTATTCCTCATAGTGATCTCCTAAAGTAGGTATTCTTTTTTTTTCTTTTAAAGAAATTTTAGAGTTGAAAAATTGCTATCAAAATTTTTTTTTAATTTAGAAATGATGAAACCAAAGTACGGAGAGGTTGAGTAACCTGCTCTGAGTCATGCTGCTAGTAAGTGGTGTAGCCGTCCTTCAAACCCAGGCTGTGTGGTTTCATAACCTGGACTCTTAATTGCCACCCTTGTGCTAGAAATAGGATTAATTAAAATACCATTACTGTTGCCCGTTCCCCGGTACTACGGAGATATGGGAAGGAAGAAAGGAGCTCTTGGCCTCCAGATGCCCCCAGTATGGCGAGAAGGGCCTGAAAACCAGTAAATATTGTAGCACAGAAGAGTAAATGCTCTGTAGATGGGAAAGATCACGTGGGACCCCCTGGGGTAGCCAAGGTTGGCCTCACAGAAGCTGGGATCCTGGAGCTTGGGTTAGAAGGATGGATGAAGGAGAGGGAAATCCAGGCGGAGGGGTCCTCAGACTCTTGAGGAGAGAGCTCAGGGCAGGCTGGAGAGAGAGGCACGTGGCACTGGATTCCTCCGGCCACAAGACATGAAGGCACTGCCTTGCCCGCAAAGAAGCTTTGACTTTCTCCTGCTGCTGCTGGGGACCTGTGGATGCCTTTTAAGCAGATGAGAACACGGTGAGGAAGGGGTGTGTGTTACTGAGCCCTTTCTTAGGGGCAGAGTAGAGCATGGATCGAAGGGAGAACAAGATTAGACACGGTCATTCGTGCTGGCAGGAAATGCTGGGCCCCAGTGGTGCCACAGTGGGCGGGAATGGAGAGAATGGATCTGAGGGTGAGGACCAGGCGTCCTTACTATGCACGGGTTCCTTCTCTGGACTTCGGAATTATGGGGTCGCCTAGGAAAGCAACAGCATTCGTAACATCTGCACCTTCACTGATGAACTGATTGCTTATAAAATGGCCCTGGGGCACCTGGGTGGTGCCATCGGTTGAGTGTCCAACTCTTGGTTTCAGCTCAGATCATGATCTCAGGGTTATGAGATCAAGCTCACGTGGGGCTCAGTGCGGAGCCTGCTTCAGACGCTCTCTCCCTCTCTGCTCCTCCCCCACTGCGTTCTTTCACTCTTTCCAATAAATAAATCTTTAAAAATCAATCAATCAAATGGTCCTAATGGCGAATGTGCCGTAAGGTGACCCCCTAGTGCATCATGTCCTTGTATTACCCCCCCTCCCACTCCTCCATCGAGATTATGTCCCTTTATTGTAGACTGTTTGGAGCAAGAGCTTCTCCTGAAGGCTTAGAAGAGCCGCTGTGTCTGAGGGGTCCTGTGGAAAGGAAGTGGGGCAGTGCGTAGGAGCTGAGTGACCCCCAGCCACCAGCCAGCCAGAGGATAGGGCCCTCCGTCCTCTAGTCTAGCTGCAGGGAACTGAAATCTGCCAACAATAGGGAGCTTAGCTTGCAAGAGGACCCGGGGTGCAGAGTGGAACACCACCTGGGCTGCACCGTGATAGCAGCCGGTGGGACCCCGAACAGAGGGCTCAAGCTGGCTCCAGGGAAATGTAGAAAATAAACATGGTTTTTGGTAAGCCCCGAAGTTTGTGCTAATTTGTCACGAAGCAGTAGAAAGCTGAAGCCCTCCCCGTTCGGCTTCTCCCCCCAACACCTGACATCTCTTCTGGTCCATCCTCAAGGGCCCTTGGCTCCTGTTTTCTTTCCACTGCAGCAGCACAATGCAAATCTGATGCAAATGCATTTCGAAGTGAAATTGCAAATCTTGCAGAAGATGTCAGGATTCCAGTTAGTCAATAAAAGGGTTGCTGGAGAGCTGCTTGAACCTCCCCAGACAAATGAGGACTGGGCAGGGTTGGATCCGCTCGTCACTGGCGAGAAAAACAACCAGCCTGCTGACAAGCAACTGGCTTCCAAAGAGGATGTGAATGTCTTTGAATATTAAGAAACCGCTCCGAGAACACGTCAGCCCCTGAAAAATTTCTGCAGAGATTGCCCTCGTGTCATCGTGGGCGTGCAGGTCCGTGGTGAAGGACGTCATCCCGTCACGTAGTCGTGTCAGAACGAAGGGAGAAGTACGACAGTAAATCAATGCTCAAGCCTTCCTCCAGTTTAAGAATGGAGTCACCGGCTTCTGGTGAGTGGAGCTGGGATTTGAACCTCGCTTTTCCACGTCGTGGGGCGTTCCAGCGAGTGTCCTCGGTGCCCCGCCCCCGGCCCTGGGTCTGCGTAGGCCGCCCCGCGTGCCCGCAGCTCCCGAGCCTGGCTGGGGCGACACCCAGGCTGCAGCCTCGTTCCTGTGTGGCAGTGGGTCGCAGGATCCCAGCTGTTGAACAGTCAGCCCCATCTCTCTATTATTTTCTATTGCTGTTGTAGTAAATCACCACGAATTTAATGACTTAGCGTACATTTGTGATCGTACAGTCTGAACTCAGATGTGGGCCTCACTGGGTTAAAATCGAGGTGTCCACGGGGTTGTGTCCTTTGCCGAGGGAGATCATTTCCTTGCCTTTTCCGGCTTCGGAAGGCTCTGCTGATACCTGTTGGCTCCGGGGCCCTTCCGCTCTGTGTGTTCAAAGTCAGCCCTGTCACGCCTCTGACGGTTCTTCCACGGACACTTCTCTGATGCTCCTCTTCTGCCTCCCTCTGCCAGCTTTAAGGACCCTGCGATTACATTGGGCTGCTAGATGACCCACAATAATTTCTCCATAGAAGAATTTTTTTTTCTTTTTTAAAGATTTATTTTAGTGCACGTGAGCTCGAACGTGTGAACGACAGTGCATATGTGCTCGTGCGGGTGGAGGGAGGGGGAGAGGGAGAGAATTTTCAAGCAGACTCCCTGCTTAGTACAGAGCCCAATGTAGGGCTCGATCTCACGGAGATCGTAACCTGAGCTGAAACCAAGAGTCAGATGCTCAACTGACTGAGTTGAGCCACCCAGGCACCCCAGAAGGGCCCTTGATTTAATCACACCTGCCAAGAACCTTGGCTGGTAAAGCAACCTGTTCATGTGTTCTGGAGATGGAGACGTGGATGTCCTTGTGCGGGTGGGAGCATTATCCTGTCCTAGGGTCCATTTGGTGACACTACTTGGCAGCTTGTGTTCATTTTATGCTAACCTGATTCCACCCTACCTTCCAGAACCTGTTGCTTTCACAGATTACTCTCGTCTTTTGGTCAATGACTTGGTGACTTGAAGAACTATATTGTTTTGATGGGGTTGATCTGAACAGCCACGTAGTTGAGGGGCTGGACTCCTTCCTCAGGCTGGGCTTTGAGGTATGGTAACCTGCCGTGCACACTGGGACAGCATGTCCCAACGGCAGGGACTTCTGCCTCTGATTCTCCATACGTCTGAGCCGTCTGCAAATGGTCTCCCAGAGCTGCTAGGATCCCTAAGAAGGGGATTGTGATGTAATTTCTAGTAACAGTGTTGCCCATGGTGTAAAAGTCAAAATAATAACGAGGAATGTCATGGGATTTGTGATGAAGGACACTTCTGCACACAGAGTCTAGAAAGAATGCACACACACTACCTCCTTCTCTAGAATCAGATTTCGATTCTGAACCTTTGGCTGACATGTCCTGTCTCTTCCAGGAGACAGTGAGGCTCTGAAGTTGTTCCCAAGATTCACCAGGAGTACATCATGAGAGGGGCTGAGCTTGATGATAAGCTCTGCCTGGGACCAGAAAAGCCAGTTCTTTCCTTCTTTCAGAGTTGCTTTTCTTTGTGTGTGTGTGTGTGTTGTGTGTGCGCATGCGCGCACAATACACACACATATATATGTATAATTTGCAAATGTTAAAATAACACTTATAATTATGGCATCAAGATAGGGCAGTCCTGGTGTGATGTTTCTATATCTGGCACCATTTGTTCAAGACCTCAGGAAACACACAGTGAGACGGCATTTTGGCTGGCACCATGTTATAACGCGTGTCTCTGGGCAGAAATCTTAATGTCACTGTGCTTGCCTCTGAGATGTTGTGATTGTCTCCCACAGATGAGTGTTTAAACCCTGTGAGATGTTTCCATGGTGCAGTGAATTATTTTAAAATAATAACCCCTGTTCTCTTTGATATGAAGCCTGTTTCACATTTATTGTATCAAAGTGTTCTAAAGGATCGGGGGGGGGGGGGGGTGGAGAAAAAGAACGCAGAACTTGCCAGCGATCCCACTGGCCAGAAATAGCCACTGTAAAGCTTTTTAGTGTATATCTCATAGGATGTAATTTTAACAAAAAAAGAATATTTTTTTTTAATTTTTATTTATTTATGATAGGCACACAGTGAGAGAGAGAGAGAGAGGCAGAGACACAGGCAGAGGGAGAAGCAGGCTCCATGCACTGGGAGCCCGACGTGGGATTCGATCCCGGGTCTCCAGGATCGCGCCCTCGGCCAAAGGCAGGCGCCAAACCGCTGCGCCACCCAGGGATCCCCCAAAAAAGAATATTTTTAACTAAAAGATCTTGTCCTGTAGAAGGTTTTGCAGCCGTTTTTTTTTTTTTCAGTTAATATTTTATAAGATTGCTTCATGGCGTTAGTCTTTGAAAGCATTGCTTTTAATGGCAAGTATATTTACGTTTTCGTAAATGGATATAGCATAATTATTTAACCAGGACCATATTGTTTGATATTTAGCTTGTTTCTAGTTTCTCGTAGCTCTCTGTCAATATCCTTGTAGTTCTATCATTGAATCCATTCAGAATTATTCCTTTAGACTAAATTACTAAATGGAATTGTTGCATTCAAGGGTATGTAGAATCTTAAGGCTTTTGATATGTACGTTGCCACATCATCCCCCTGCCCCCCCCCCCCCATCATATCCTTTGGGTGTAAGAGTGTGCTCGGTTTGCCGTCATCCTGTCCAGCATGCCGCGGTGTGTTACAGATCTGTGAAGCTAGTTGAAGAGAGGACATGGAGTAGTTCATGGAAACAAAGGTCCCTGATGGTGAGCTGGAATCTGATTCAGAGTGGCCTTGCTGTGGCAGCAGGTGTCCAGAGCCAACGACCACTTGTCTGCTGCCCTGATTGAGAACTTCTCCGTGTCTGAGATGCCATGTGGTGCGCTGGATGGAAAACAATCTGTGTGTGCCCCTGCCTGATTCAGCTATATTCACACAGCCGTGTAGAGAACAGAGCTAAGAGAGCATTTGGAGGAGTCTCCAGGGCCTCAGAAATACGGTGCTATACCCTCCTGTTGTCTTCATCTCTAGCTTGCCATTCTCAATGTGAGGAGGCCTCTTGTAGCAGGGGGATCTCTTAGCAGCCCAAAGTCAACCAATCTGATTGCCCATTGATGGCTTTCTTATCTGGCTGGTGGAGAAAGGAGCTGGACTCTTGAAAATTGGGACTGATTCTAATTCTTTAAAAAAAAAATTAACTATTCATGAGAGACACAGAGGCAGAGACACAGAAGAGGGAGAAGCAGGCTCCTGAGAGGAGCCCAATGTGGGACTCAATCCCAGGACCCCAGATCATGACCTGAGCCAAAGGTAGACTCTCAACCGCTGAGCCACCCCGGTGTCCCCTGATTCTCACTCCTGTTTAGGATCTCAACAGGAACAGCCCCTGGGCAAATGGCACCCTGGAGTTTTCAGATAAAAGATGCTATTTTGCATAAGCAAATGATGCCCTTTGCAACCATTTTTGCAAATTATCTGTGGCCTGTTGGGAAGCTTGCTCAGTATTCTGTTCCACAGACTTGTGCTCTGTGAGAATTCTTCCTTGATTTCTATTGCTGGAGTTGGGCCCATCATGCAGTCTCTTTATAGGCCGTTTTCATGATGCTTGATTAATGCTCTACTGTTAATGTCCCTTCTAAGACCTGGACCACTGGCTTTATTGAAATGGGCTTTTTCGCGTGCGGGCCCACCGCTCTTGGGTGTCACGTGGCCTGAGACCCAAGTCTGGCAAACACTGAGAATAGCTGGAGTGTTTCAGCTTTGGCGCAGAGTGCGATCTGGCTGGCCACTGTTGAATCTTTGGGAGAAGTGACAGGCAGGCTGGAGGTAGACCGCATTGTGGTGGGATCATTATGTCACCCCTGAAGTGCAGGAACTTTTGTTAACAATACCAGGGAGATAAGGGTTTTTGTTTTTTCTTCAAAATTGAAACCATTGGCCAATACTAAGATTATTTCAGCATGTTCCACAAATATATCAAGTTTGGATTTGTGTCGTATTCTGTGTGTTGTGGTATTTATATCCTGTCATTTCGCCTTACAATAGAAGGTCTGAGAGTGATCCTTCATACATCAGACGTGTATTGGGTATTAATAGCCATCCCAAATTATCACTTGAAGCTGCCGTTGTAAAAAGCAAAAATATCTAGGCAGGCATTATTCAAAACATGGGAAAAGTTTAAGGTGCTTATTTAGTTCTGCTAACAAGTTATTACGGAAAAGCTGGCGTATTTTTGTCAGTGGTCTGCTAATTCTTAGGCAGCTAGTTTTCTATAATTTAGATGCCAAAGAACACACCTTTGCACACAGAGCCAGACTCCTCATACTTAAAACACCGGGCACAAGCCATTTCTTTAACAAATACTCATTCATCAACGAGTGTTCGAGTGGCTTTATCTGCTAGCATTCTAGGTCCTGGGAAGCAGACGGAGGAGGTCTCTAGCCTTCATGGAACTTACGGTGGGGACGACTGGTTACAGTACAAATACATCACGAACAAGGTGACATCAGGTAGCAGTTCAGTCCTGTGAGGAAAATTCAGTGATGTGACCAAGGGGAAGGCGGGGTGGGCTGTTTTGGGGCCGCCTGTGAAGACCTTTGGGGGAAGCCTGGGTGTTGACCATGAGCCAGCCTTGCCTGACCTTTGTTGGTCTTGCTGAGAGTCGTTCATGGCTGAGGGATCAGCGCATACAAGACTGGGGGCAGGCGTGAGCTTGGCCTCTTCCAGCAACAGGAGAAAAATTCTCGTGGAGCGTGAGGCTGAAGAGAGGCCAGGCCCAGCTCATGCAGGAACGTCCAGGCCACGGCCAGGGAGGAGTTTCCTACCATTTTATAACCCAGGGCTGCATGTTGGCACCAGATGAGATTGTGTGGAGCTTTGCTTTCTGTGGCGGTTACGAAAATAATGTGACTTTTGTAGTGACTGCCCTACTTTCTGCCCTTCCCTGGCCAGGTGTGCACAGAATGGGGTTCATCCCTTTCCTGTGGTTGCAGCCCTGCAGATACTTGGCTCCCCCGATCTCCAGGCTGAATTCAAGCTCTCGTTTTACAAGCCAGCCTTCCCTGCTTGGATGGACTCGGCAACCCCAGGGTTTCTCTCCTCCCTGAACATACTTCAGGCATTGGTAAAATTCTGGTGGTTGTGCGCACGGCAGTGGAAGAGGAGGGGTGTGCTGCTAGGCCAGGCCTAGTCCGGGTTTTGGAAAATAGCATCTGTTTCCAGAAGCCAGGGAGTCTCTGTTGTGTTGCTTTCCTGGAGTCCTGAACGAGGAGGAGCCCTGATGGAGGTGGCCCCCACCAGCACTGCCTACCACCTCACAGCTGAGCTTGGCCACGTCAGCCTTGTTTAATAAAGCAGCTCTGCTCTTGGCCTCAGTTGGATTATCCTTTAGCATTTCAGCGTGGGCACACACCACTGTGACAGTGTTCACACAACAGCACGCGGGTTGGAAAGGACCCCTGAGCCTCCCGTGGGCAGTGTTGTCGCGACTCTGGGCGCTCTTCCCCTGGGAGACTTTCCTGCTAGAAAGTGCCTCCTGCGCAATGCCCTGCAGTGCAGAGGTCTGCTGCCAGGACAGCCACTCCGCTTCTGTTTCCACACACCCCGCCTCGGTCGCCACGGGGTCCTGCCCCAGCTGCTGCAGGCTCCAGCTCGGAGGGACCGTGGGAGGAGAGGACTGGGCCTCCCAGGACTCTTGGTGTGTATACTTTGATTTACTGAGTTGCTTAAGGATCTGTGTTTGGGCTGGCAGAGGAAGATAAGAGATTCCAGAAATTCTTGCTCTCTCCCGGGTTGCTGGCTAAATTCCCTTTTCCTCCTCGGTGACAGAGGCCTGGGGCCAGAGGGGAGGTGAGCTCACACTGATCCTGTAATTGACCTCTTGGTGTTGGTCACTGACTCTTGACCCTTCTGATCAAGATGATTTATTGGCCCGTTAATTTTAATAATTATTATTGTTACAATGACACCATTCATTTGGCTGAGGCCTTCCTCTGTCGATTGAGAATTGGATCACGTGGGGGCAACGTGCTCGTCTAGATCCTGGCATTTGGTTGGTGCTCACCTAAGGGGTTCACTTCTACTCAGCTAGAAGGTGATGGTCCTTTTGCAGGAGAGTGAATTGTTTGGGGTTCTCAGGCCAGTGACCATATCTTTGGTTTCCCAGCTCTGTGTCCTGGATTACTCGAATGGTCTAGGCCGGTGAGTCCTGTAGTGTGGTCCCCAGACTGGCAGCATCAGGCTCACTTGGGAATGCCAGAGAAATGCAGAGTCTCAGGCCCGACCTAAGAACCCCTGAACCAGAAATTCTGGGGTTAAGGCCAAGAATGTGTGCTTTAACAAACCCTCTGGGTGATTCTGAAGCAGCTCGAGTTTGAGAGCAGCTGGTCCCAGCCATCGACCTGGCGTTCTCAGAGATACTTCAGGCTGTGTCTCAGGCTCCAGTATGAGACGTGCAGTTCCCAAGGTGGTCCTGTCAAACTGGGAAGGGTCTTGGGTGGTTTGTGGTTTGCTTTTGGCGATTGGCCCTTTGGAAGCAGACCTTGTGAGGATAGCACAGGACGTGGTGGGGCAGGCTTGGAATTGGAGTGAAAGGATGAGCAAGAGGGCTATTATGATTTGTTAATTCAAAAATACAAGTAACGCTTGTGTTAGAGAACCAGGCCAAAAGGCCTGATGGCCGCCTTCACCCCCCAGAAAGGATGTCCCCTGTCAGGTGGCTTTGGCAGCGAGTCTTGGGCCAAAGGCTTCTCTGGTCTGTGCCTCTACGGGCTAAATCCATATTTGCTTCTAAGACTCTGCATCTCTCTGCTTCCACGGATGGCCAGTCCCTTTCTGATTTGGGTATGAGTCAGTACAGATACAGATTCTAAAATAACCTAACCTGGTTATAGTCAGGTTTACCAGTCTGTGGACCTTGCTCTGTTTTCCTTATTAGGTGATTTTGCAGCTTTCTGTGTGAATCTGAAAGGTGTTTGAATTTTAAGTTAATGCTCCGCCAGAGACCTCACATGCTTGGGCCCACGTTTTTATGCAACAGAAGGTGCCCCCACTTCCTTTACAGACAGACGGACCACGGGAGAGACTTTGAGCAGGTGTCTAGCCCAGGCTCCTCACTGCAGCCAGACCTTCTGACCCCCGGTGAATAATTAGTATGTGTCCGTGTGAGGAACCCACAGCCTCTGCTGAGAAATACCTGTGTGAGAGAGCAGCCCGCCTTTGGAGAGCACTTGGGATGTTGAAGGGAAGTTTTGGCAGTTACGGGTTTTTCTTAACTATTACTGAAAAGGTGACTCTCGGGCTGTCGGGAGGTTCCCAGATGCCTAAAGCAGCAATGCTCTTGTGGCCGCA
The DNA here is from genome assembly GCF_018345385.1 of Vulpes lagopus. Taxonomy (NCBI): domain Eukaryota; kingdom Metazoa; phylum Chordata; class Mammalia; order Carnivora; family Canidae; genus Vulpes; species Vulpes lagopus. The sequence continues at coordinate 28,735,934 of NC_054834.1, forward strand.
GAGTGGCTGAGGTTGGGAGCCTGGACTGTCCTGTAGGAAGAGGCAGATCCCTTCTAGATCCCTTCTAGATCCCTTCTTTTATTTTATTTTTTAAAAAATATTTTAAAAAATTAGATCCCTTCTAGATCCCTTCTAGATCCCTTCTTTTATTTTATTTTTTAAAAAATATTTTATTCATTTATTTGAGAGAGAGAGACAAAGAGCACACGAGCTGGCGGGGTGGGAGAGGGGGAGAAGGGGAGAGGGAGAAGCAGACTCTCTGATAAGCAGGGAGCTTATCCACGGGGTTCGATCCCAGGACCCCGAGATCATGACCCAAGCCGAAAGCAGACACTTCACCAACTGAGCCCCCCTCAGGCGCCCCAGACCCCCTGTTTGAATTCTGCTCAGCCACAGGCCATCCCTTTTGGGATCTCTAAAGGCTGACCTCAGGGCTGTCCCAGCCTGAAGTGGGGGTACACTGGGGTGAAGAGAGAGGAGATTTTGGGCCATTCTGGACTAGAGTTTGTCCCAGTGGCCTGGCTTATAGGGAGGAACCCGAGGCACTCAGGGCTGTTGGGAATGCTGGGGGCCGAAAAGCCTCCAGGAGAGAGAAAGCAGGAAAGGCCCCAGGGCTTGGGAAGGGAAACCAAATCAGCCATCAGGCCTGAGCAGAGGAAGGAGCCCTCCTTCAAGAACTTGTGTTGATGGAGGATTACGTGCGCTTCCTTTTTCTCTTTGCCATTTACTATGTCTTTGTCTAGTTTGCTGAATAGCAGCCAGAAGGCTCTAAATTTCCTTGGCTGCCGTTGGAATTTAGCTGGGTTGTCTGTTCCCTTCCCCGGGCCACTCCCTGAAGACTCTCCCCTGGTTTCGGAGGCAGCCAGGGAAAGGGGGCACTTCTCAGAAATCAGGCCAGAGCTTGTTTTTTTTTCTTTTTCTTCCTATTTGGAAGAAAAGAGTCTATTTCCAGACTCTTTTCCCAAAGCCCGGAACCCTTTTTCCTCCCTGGTGTGCCCGCCCCCCACCAGTTGTTGGATGCTGCTGCTCTGTTTTCCATTTCTCCATGGATGTTTCTTTCCTATCTTTTCTAATGAAGAGGTTACCTTTCCATCTGAGCCATTGGCAAGTATTTGCCAGAAGATCTAAGGCAAAGCTGCCAACTCGCTGGAGCGTGACACGGCTGCCAGGGCTGCCCGTCTCCCCGGCTCCCCGGAGATGCGACGCTGTCACTGCAACAAGTGTCAGATAGACACACGCTGCGTGCAGAGCTCCCCATGCGTGGCCATAAATAAATATCCCAGATGGATCTGCCCTAGTTCCGATCTCTTGACTACTCCCCTCTTTAAAAAAAAACCAAAAACCAAAAAACAAACAAACAAAAAAAAACACAACACAACAACAACAACAAACAACAAAATATGATTTCCCAACTTTATAGTCACTACCTCCCTGGGCTCCTCTATATTCCCTCTTCCTTTCTCCAACAAAATAAAGGACCAGAGCACCCTTCACTCCTTTAGCATAGAGCAGATAGTACAGTCCCGTGGCCGTGACCAGTGGGTGAGCGAGCTCTGCGCAGCCTCGTGGGTCACGGAGAGCCTGGTTGGTCCATCGAGGCAACTGGTGGGCTCTGGGTTGGTTTGGGAGCCCATCGCTGGCTGAGGAGAGCCCTCTCCATATTGAACTAATCTTCAGGGCTGGCTGTGCCCATATTTTGAGACCTTTTCTCAAAGGGCACTGTGGTTTCTGCTTTCCTGTTGGAAGTTCTGTGTCTGTGGAAAAGCTCCCCACAACCTTCAAGATTTGTACTCTGTTCCAAAGGGGCTCTTGGAAATGGAAATGACTTTTTTTTTTCCTTTCTGAAAATGATCTCACAGATGATCAAAAGGAGCACAGAAAAACCGTAGTGTGGGGTTGGCAAAGTTGCCAGTGTTCTCTACCTTTGGTCTGGGCTCGTGGGTCTGAGACAGTGTCTCGCCAACAGTCCTTGGCTGTCCTTGGGGATTGGGGCTGGAGAGAGACAGAAGGGGAGGTAGGAGGGGGATATTAATGCTGCGAGGAAGTCTAACTTCTGTTTTATCCTAGGAGAGGCATGAGGAATTGGGTCGAGATACTCAGTCTTGACAAAGCTTGTGAAACTAGAGTCTGCTGTTGGGCATCCTCTTGGAGGGTTTGGCCAGCGGCTAACTTGGGTGCATTGCCCGGCTGGTGCTAGGAAGCCTGGCTGTGTTGGAATTGCACCTGCCCGCCTAGTAGCAGAGGAAATGCCAGAGAGGACATTCTCTGAACACTGGGCTGCCACTTAGTAGCTCTGTGATCTTTGTAAAATGTGTTTCCTTTTTGGATGAAATGGGGGTGGGGGCAGTGACTGGAGGGCTCTCTGGGGATTATGTGAATGCTTAATCTAGGGCCTGGCATGCAGTAGTGCTCAGTAAATGGGAGCTGCCATTAAGAATAACAGGATGGGGGCACCCGGCTAGCTCGGTTGGAGGAGCATTTGACTCCTGATCGCGAGGTCGTGCCCCACATTGAAGGTAGAGTTTACTTAAAAACCAAAAACAAAAACCAGTATTAATGATAGTAAAAAGGGGGCACCTGGGTGGCTCAGTTGGTTAAGACTCAGGTCATGATCCTGGGTCCTGGGATAGAGCCCCACATCGGACTCCCTGCTCAGCGGGGAGTCTGCTTCTCCCTCTCCCTCTGCTCATACTCTTATTCTCTCTCTCTCTCTCTCTCAAACAAATAAAATCTTTTAAAAATAATGAAAGGAATAGCAGTATTGATTGATTGATTCCAACATTACTGTTTTTCTTAACAGCATGAAGTTGGCGCCCCCTCTTTACGGTCCTTTATGCTCACTCACAGTGTGTATCACCCTGTCCGTTAATTGCCAACGTGTTTACTGTCTCTGCGAGGGTGTCCTGAGGTCCTGGAAAGCCCTGACCTGTTTAAATTGCATCCCAGCACCCAGCACAGCGCCTGGCACTTAGGTCGGGCTCAGCATCTAGGCACTGAATAAATAAACGAACAAACTCTGCTAATTGAGAACAAATGTTACAAAGAAAAGTCAGACTTCTCTTCCTTCCACTCCAGGTGAGCATCCTGTCCTCCATGCAGGCTGGGTATACCTGTTTGGACTGTCTTCCCAGTTACCATGGTATTTGTCCTACCCTTTCCTTTCTTTGTGCCCTCCCTCTTGTTTTACAATGCCACTCATCCTTTCTGTTACCATCTGGCATCCCTGTCTCCCCTCCGGTGTCCTCCCCAGCTACTCCTGGCCATAGGAATTCGGTTCTCAGGCCCTTATTCTTGGGTCAAATTTTTGTGGAATAGCTTGAGCCTTCCAACTAGATTGCCAGCATCTTGAGAGCAGCCCTGTGCCATATATCATATGCCTTCCTCTAGGTCATGGATCAAGGCCAGGTACGTAATTGGTTTTAAAGAAAAAGTGAGCAATCGTCAGAATAACTGAGGAATTCACTGTTGGCTAAAGGGGTAAATGAGACCAGAATGTCTTTGCTGATGGAACACAGGCTTTAGGGTCAATCATGTGCCCGGGGGGTGGGGGGTGGCAGGTGTTGGTGCCTAAATGTTTTGTTTAGATTTGGGTTTTCTATACGTTGTCTGCCCAGTTCTGGTGTCTCAGAGTGAGCTCTTCTCTTGGCTGGCGGGGCCTCGGGCGAGTCCCCTGAGAGGTCCACAGGGGTACTTAGGCCAGCTGGAGTGAAATGAGGTCTGGCTCTCAGGTGGCCGTGTCCTGTCCAAGGAATCCTGGCACAGCAGTGCTGAGAGCGTCTTAGTCATTGCTGAGGCTCAGCGTCCCATTGTCATCCTCAGTGCTGACTCTTCCCTTTCTTTTCCTCCTGAGAGTTTTTACACAGAGTTGCAGAGTTCACATTTCTTCTTCTTCTTCTTTTTTTTAATTGTTTTAAGGATTTTTATTTATTTATTTGAAAAAGAGAAAGCACCAGGGGGGTGTGGGGCAGAGAGGGAAGCAGACTCCCCCGCGGAGCAGGGAGCCCTCCACGGGGCTCGATCCCAGGACCCCGAGATCATGACCTGAGCCAAAGGCAGATGCTTGATCGACTGAACCACCCAGACGCCCCAAGTTGACATTTCTTTAATGTGGTAAAGGAAAATGTGGTAAAATGAAAATCCACTGGCTCTTGGGGAGGGAGACCACATATTTGATGGCGGTAAAGGAAAGGAGTGTGGCTCAGGGTAACGTGGGGGTTCATTTCTTCATCAGGTTGGCTGATTCCGAGCTGTTTCTGTATTAATCTTGATTGATACAGAATGACTGATGGATGCATCCAATGTATTTTTTTTTTTTAAGATTTTATTTAGTTAATCATGAGAGACACACAGAGAGAGGCAGAGACACAGGCAGAGGGAGAAGCAGGCTCCACTCAGGGAGCCCGACGTGGGACTCGATCCTGGGTCTCCAGGATCACGCTCTGGGCAGAAGGCAGGTGCCAAACTGCTGAGCTGCCCCGTTCAACGTATTTTTGAGGCCAGAAGGACAGCGGAGCCCTCTGCATGCTGCTGGGATCTCAGGGGTGCAGGGTGGAGCTGCTGGAGCCGCTGTGCGGGAGCCGCTGTGCGGGTGTCGGGGAGGAGGAGCCCACGCAGGACGCAGGCTCCTGGCACGGGCGGCCTGGCCTGGGACTGCCATGAAGCGGGGGCTGGAGGGCTCCGCGGGGAAGCCGCTGGAAGGAGGTGCTGGGGAGCATCCCACGACCCCGCAGGCTGTGCGTGACGCCGCTCATAGAAATCAAACAGAATAAATAGTGGCCCACCACAATCAACCTGACTCCTGCAGGGAGGCTGTTGGGAGGAGCGGACTGGGGCTGCCAGATGGTCAGTCAAGGCTGGGGGAGCGCGTGAGTCCGGGCGAGCGGGCTGTGTCCCCCTCGCGTTGCCGGCTGCACCTGTGGACAGATTGCGGAGACGGGCAAGGTGGTTTAGGGGCAGTTTTCATTTTATTTCCCCCGCTCCTTTGTGAGTGTGGCCACGCGCTACGTGGGCGTTTATTGGCAAGTGCAATAAAAGACACGTTTTTGAGGGCAGAGTCCATTTCTTTGAGTAATAATTAACTGCCATCGACAGTGTCTTGGGTGCCGTAAATACTCAAGAAATGCTCAGTGTCTCTCCGGTGAGCGTTCTCAGGCCAGTGCGAAGGCCACATGCGGTGGGCCCTAAAGGCTGGTGTTTTGCCCCCATGTGGGGCAGAAACCAAGGACAGAGAGCCTGCTGGGGGTGGGTTTAAGTGCAGGACACTGGGGGCCTCCCTTGGATTTGCTCAGATGGGTGGGGGGAAGCCCGGGGGTTGGGTGGCCTGGGGAGGGGGGCGCAGGGTGGGGGCCCTCCGCAGCCTGGATGTCCTGGCTGCTGGCTTTTCGCCCACCCGGCCGGGGGTCTGAGTGTTGGTGAAATGGAACAGGTGGATGGAGCCTGGTGTGGCCCCAAGGTGAGCGTGAGAGCTAAGTGACCTGCTTTTCAGTTGGAAGCCCAGGGGATGGAGCCTGTGGTGCAGACTTGACTCAGCAAAACAATTTAGGGTCTCTCACCCACGCCCTTTTTAGGCTTGCTCTGGGTCCCTCGGGGAGCCTGGGTCTGCTGGGTGGCCTTCCCTGGGCTCTCCCCACCACCAGGCACCGGGCTGTCTCCCCTGTTCTCCCCGGGTGGGGAAGCAGAGAGGCCTGGCCTGGGGGTGCCTGAGAGCACTTAGCCCTCCTGGCCCCTGCCCCGCCTGGGGTCACACTGCCCTGAGGCTCACTTGTGTCCCCAGGGCTGCTCTTAGGGGCTGGGATGGAGAGAGCCTCACGGGGCATGCAGTATGGCCTAAGGGGTCGCTGGCTTTACCTGCTGCCCCCCCAACTGCACCCCCACCCCCCCAGGCTCTGATCTGGAAGGCTTTCCAAGAAGATGCAGGAGGAGGGAGGATGAGCCAAGGGGTGGAGGAGAGAGTGGGCTGTCCTGATACTCGTTGAGGGGCTGGGGCAGAGACAGAATGACATTTTAATTACAGACTGGGGTGTCAGGCCTGTAATCTTCCCTGATGGTCCCTCCGTATTGTCCTGTCTTCGGCGTCATCTGCGCGTGAATCCGAGGCTCCGGGGCTTGAAGTCTCTGATCTCTGTAATATCCTGTCAGTCTGGCCTTTGTGAGCTTGCCCTTGCGCAGGGAGGGCAGGAGCTGGCTGTTTCCAGATCTGCTGTTGAGAGACTTGAGGCGAACGTCAACCCATAGAGGAACCTGAGGACGATGCCGGGATTTCTGGGTGGTTCTTGCTGCCCTGACTGAGGTCACGGACCTCGGGAGGACCTGGGCAGGGTTCCTGTCTCTCCCTGAGGCTTCCTGGTGCCCCACGGCACGGGCCTGGTTGGGGTCTGTGCCAACCTGCAGGTGGCCCTACTGCCTCGACTCACATTTAATTGACTCATTCTTGTGCTGATCTATCGACCTGATATGTTTTGGGAGCTTTCCCTGTGCTGGCCCTGGAGGTAAAAAGGGCCACCCGGACGCTCTCGGTGCCCATCCTGAGCCAGTCCGGACAGAGTCCTCGGCCTGCCATCCACTTAGACATGGCCCACGAGACCGGGAAGGGGAGGAGGCTTACTCAGTGTTGGGGGATGGGTCTCAGCTCCCCAGGCGGGCAGCAAGCAGTGGGAGGGGGGCTCGATGCATGCTGTCCTGCGAGCAGTAGCCGCCCAGCAGATACGGGTGGCCCTATCAAATACAGCAAAGACACTCCTTACGACTTCTCCATGCCAGAGAGGTTCAAGTCCCCCGCCTCACAGGGGGTCAGCCTGGGGATGAGCCTCTTTCCCCACATCTCACCATCGAGGCAGCTCTAGGTCGCACTGCACCATCAGATCTCTTAGAGTCTGCTTCTAGAATTATGTGGAGCCTAAGGTAGGAGGAGACAGGATGGAGAGGTCACTGTCAGGAGGGAGTCCTGCAAAGGTGTTCCTTTAAGAGGGGGAGAAGGGAACAGCATCACCTACGGGTTTTCTGCTACGCTGTGTGTGCTGTTGGCTTCCTCAGACTGCATTCGTTTTATTTAACCTTTTAAACCTTTGGTAAGGATCAGGGCCCCCCGGGCGGCTCCGTGGGTTGAGTCTCCGTGGGTTGAGTCCGACTCTCGATTTCAGCTCCGGTCATGAGATTGAGCCCCACGTTGGGCTCCGTGCTTAGCGTGGAGTCTGCTTGGGATTCTCTCCCTCCTCCCCCCCCCACCTCTGTCTCTTTCAAAAGAAAAATCCTAAACTTTTGTGAGAATCGATAGTTGGTGCCATCCCCATTTTGCCGAGGATATGCAGAAAATAACTGGCAGAGGTGCCTGTGGCCTGTGGCCCTGTGTCACATCTGCTATTTTTCCCAGCCCTTCCGACGAGGGTGCAGGTGCACAGGTGGGTGAAATCAGGAGCTTCGAGTGATTTTTCCTTCCCCAGAAGAGGGCTGCCTGGGCTGTGTATACGGACAGGTCCCCGCGAAGCCCCCCTGGCCCCAGGGTGGGTGCTGATAGACGACTGACCTTAAAAGACGGCCCTTGGGTGCTGCTGCGCTGGGGATTCGATCAAACACACTGGTTTTAAGGTTTCAGTGATTCTGGGTTTGAAGACAGCTGTGGAGGACTGGCCTCGGTGTTGGAGGTCCCCACTCGGAATTAAGCACCGTGAAGCCCGCATGCAGATGCACATGAAGCAGGATACAAATTACGTCCCCGGTCCCAGATCTGGGAGCGCCGTTGGCTCGGTGGGAGGAGGCAGGGGCCGAGCTGCTGGTGGAAGCCACGGGCCTGGAGAGGGAAGCACGGGTCTGGGTGTCGTTCACCACGGAGCGATGGTGGGAAGCCCATAGCTCTCGCTCAGCTTCCATCCTCCCATCCGAGTGGCCGTCTCCCCCGGGGGAGGACGTGCTGGCTGCCCAGGCAGGTCAAAGCCTGCTGTGAGTGCGTGGCAGGTGCAGGTAGATGTTGGGTGGTTTTCACCCTTGCGGCCTTGGATTCATTCCATCAGGCCCAGAATTTGGGTTTTTAGACCTTCCCCTGACCTGCACTCAGGACCTATCTGATGACACGGGAAGAATCCTGAAACCTCCTGTTTCACCGGAAAGGCTGTGCGTGTTCTGAGGCGGGGAGCAGCACTTTCTGACTCCCTGGGGGTGTAGGCCACGCACCCTTTGGGGAACCATGAAAACTGGCTGAACGGAAATCAGACCCAAGGGCCCCTCAATGTTGTGAGACCCTGTGGCCTGGCCTTGGAGGCAGGGGCTTACCTCCAGAGAGCTTTGAGGCTCAGGCCTTTTGCTGCATCTCCCCCGGCACCGTTCCCCTGGGCTTTAGAAAGTTCTGGACTTGGTTCAGAGTGAAGTTCAGCATGACCTCACCCCTGAGGAATTCTTTATGTGTGTGGTGGGGGGTGCGGTGGAACCTCTCTCAGAAGAGAGAGAGGAAGCATATGTTTTTGTGAATTCCGTCTCTGTGTCTGGCCCCGGAGCTGCTCTCTTCACTCCTGAGCTGGAAGGAAATGGGAATGTAGGCTGCATTAATAGAGGTGCTGTGCCTATAAGAAGGGAGGTGAGAACCCCATCCTCTCAGTGGAAGTTATTAGAGCATACCTGGAGCATTGTGATGAATTTGGAGCACCTTTTTGAAGAGCCCTGGGTGCACTGGAATGTGTGCAGAGCAGAGGTAGAGAAGCCAGCCTCGTCTGTGGGGATGGCTGGGAAAATGGATTTGACCCTGGACCGGGCAAAATGCCTGTTGTGGAGGGGTCTTAAATATCTCAATGGTTGTCCTGGTGATCCGTGTGGAAGGATCCCACAGGTTCTTACATGGGAATCACAGAATTCTTGGAGGCTTTAAGGAAAGCGGTTTTATTTAATAGGAGGAAGAATGACTTTTATTTGGGCTAGGCGGGTAGTTTTATTGCTTTTCCCTTGATTGGCAAAGTGTTATACTCGTGGTAAAGCATTTGAAGAGGAAGGAATAAAAAAAACAAAAAACAAAACAAGCATGAAATTACTGTGATAAACCCCTATTTGGAAGCGGCTCCTACTAGCCCTTGGCCCACTATCTTCTATTTTTGTGTATTTTACTTTTCTTTACAAAGTTAAGATCATAGTGCATAAAAAAAATCTCTAATCTTCATTTTTAAGGGAAAACATTTAACCTTATATTTAATAATTTGTGGTCAACATGCTCTTTTCATGGTTTCATACTATGCTATCCTTAAGGATAAAACACAATTGTACCTAACACTTCATCCCCCGTGGGCCATTCAGTGTATTTCCTGGTTTGTGTTTTTATAACAAACCTCATTATGTATAAATCTCTGCGCGTGTCTTGGATTATTGCTTGAGGGTTAAGTTCCTCCAAGTGAATTTGCTGGGTCAAAGTGAAGGAACAATTTTGAACTTTTTTTTTTTTAATATTTTATTTCTTTATTTGACAGAACACAAGCAGGCGGAGCACGGGAGGGAGAAGCAGGCTCCCCGCTGAGCAGAGAGCCCATGTGGGGACCCTGGGATCATGACCTGAGTCAAAGGCAGACGCTGACCCGACTGAGCCACCCAGGCGCCCCCAGTTTGGAACTCTCGATACCTACTGCTGTATGGTTTTACAGGAGTGTTAACTCCGGTTTATGCTCGGTATCCATTTAAGGTGCCCTTTCCCCAAATGCTCAGAAAACCATAATCTCAACTGCCTTGAATAAGGAAGCACTGCATTGGCCTATAGAGCTGGGGGGAGGGAGGTATTGGGTGTGCAGCTGCAGGTGTGCCTGGACCCAGGGGGCTCAACCCAAGTCTCTGACTTGGTTCTCTGCTTCCCCATCACAAAGGGCTTGTTGGCAACCAAGGGCCACCGTGGGTGGTGTGTGTCAGGGAGGTGGCTCTAGTTGCGGGGGTGGGGTGGCGGGTAGAGTCTTTGAGACTTTTCTCAACACCGAGAGGCTCTTGCAGGAACCTGCTGCTTTCTTCGGTCCGGTTTGATCTACTTTTGCGGACATGAGGATGTTTTCCTATGAAATGTTTTTAGTTGGAGGACATGGATCTAGAGCCCCTAAGGGCTTGTCTATTGGTCCATGTCTCTGTTTCTGTGCTTGCCCACTTGTCTCTTCGTTTATCCAGGTCACGTGGTGGAGCAAGCCTTGGGTTGGGGGTACGGGGGTGGGTGGGTCCCCCTATCGCAGTGTACCCTAAGGCCAGTGACCAAAGCACGGCTGGGATGGGGAGCACCTGGGGGAACAGTCTCTCCTCCTGGGGCACCTCCTCCAAAGCTTTGACTTTTTCAGCGGATTCTAAAAGGCAACATCATGATAAAAAGGCATTAGAGGAAGTAGCGTGGAAGCCAGGCTTAGAGCCTCCCGGGGCGGATAATCAAGGACCGTCTTTTTTCCTAACCTGTTTTCCGACTCCACTCGCCATGACCTGGGCCCTTGACTTCGTGTCTGCTTTCTGAGTATCCCCTGCTTTTCTGACTTCAAGGGGACTAATTACAGGTCCTCACTCTCAGAGGCGGGGGTGGGGGTTGGGGGGGCCAATGAGCCCCCGAGGGGCAACGCTTAGGGATCTGGTCCTCCTGCCCTGCTCTGGGGATGCTGCAAACTGTTATTGCAGCTGGAAAGGGCACAGAAAAACCCACCAGGCTCTGGCGGATTTTCCCCACCCTCATCCCCCCTTCTCTGCTGCTTTTACGTTCTGCTGCACTTGCTTCATCCGTGCCCTGCCCTCCCTGGCTTCCAGACCTTCCACGTGTGTGCACTTCCCCTCTCCAGTCACTGGTGGTGGGGAGGCTCGCGTGTTTGCTTCCCCTGGGTGGAGGGCACCTGGAGACGGAACTGCAGCCCCGCAAGCAGATGTCGGGGGGCCGTGGTCACTGTGAGCACAGGTCGCAGTGGGAGCAGGGAGGAGGGTGGCCCACGTCCTCCCGTCCCTCTGGCCTCATCCTGAGCTCCCGTGCTCTGGGCATGCCCTGGGTTAGCGCGTCTTGCTCCGCGGCATGGGGGTGTCAGTGCAGCTGCTCCCAGCTGTTGCAGTGGTTTTCAGAAGGGAGTGGAATGGGAGAATGGAGATGTCAAGCTCCAGCTCTCCTTAATTCTTAGAAATGGTGATGAATCTGAATCGCTCCCTTGGTGTTGCTGCAATTTTCTGGGGATTATATGTGCACACGTGCGGCTCTGGGTGCTCATGTGGGATGTGAATGGGTGGTGATTTGTTTACAGGGTAGGACCAGGGAACTCGGAAGAGCAGCTACTAAAATTTACCCTGGATTTTTTTTTTTTTTTGCAGAAGGGGGCGGGGGTAGGGAGATAACTGGGCTCTATGCACAGCCGAGCAGTCATGAGGCTGAGCAACACGAAGGTCTTGAAGGGTTTTTGTAAAACCTTATGGAACATAAACCTATTGCCAGAAATTCTAGTGCTCATCAGCTGGTCCTGGAGATGAAACAGAACTGCTGCCTGGCTTCTTAAAGGATGAGAATGTGAACCACCAACCCGCCCCCGCCCCCCGCAACTCCCCCAACCAGGAGGATGGTTCTTGGTGATTATTTATACGTTTACTGAGCAAACATCTGTTGATAATCGTGCTGGGCTTGCTCGTGCCTGCACACACATGACCTTGTTTCTTCTCGCAATTCTAGGATGGGTTTGAGTTCTATCCCGGGGATTTTTAAGAAGTATCTTTGCATTTGTTTGAGAAGGTGTGGACGTTTATCTAACGGGGAGCGGTGTTGACTTGTGCCATCGGATTGCAGGGCAAAGCATTAGAAGCAAGCTTGGCTCTTTCTCTACCTGCCATGCCCTTTTTTTTTTTTCTCTTTTGGCAGAGACTAACCGTTGAAGTGAATGGGGACCAGAGAAAGAAAGCAAAACTTGTTAAACCAGATGCTTCTTGGAAATGGGACTCAAAGTTCCAGGGTTTTCCTTGCGCCTCTGTAAACACGATGCTGATCCTGCCACGCTCATGCCTTCCATTTGTGTGTTCCCATCCAGAGCAATGCAACAGCTTCTCCAGGGAATATTCTGGTATCATCGCTGTTGGATCTTTTTATTAAGGAGGACCGCGGGGCTGTGCGGAAGGCGTGATGGGCACAGAATGGCAGGTTTGGGAGTTGCAGCTGCCTGGCTGTAGGTCAGCCGTGTTAATAATTGCTAGCTCTGCTGTGTGAACCATCCTGCAAAATTCTGAACTCTGTGGATGACCTTGTTCTATGAGCAAGTGGTGCTCTGGGGACTGATCGGTGGCACTTTAGTTTTCTTTTTCAGAGTTTTCCCCCAAAGCGCAGAGGAGACAATTTTATTTTTTAAAGGTTTGTCTCTCCCACACTTTAAGAAGAGTGTTTCTTATGCATTTGACCAGTGCTCGCTTCCCAAACGTGCTAACCGGGAGCCTACAAATGTCAGGGATTCTGGTTCTTTATCTGTTGGGTGACTTCATCTCGGCTGAGCCAACTGTTCGGATGGCTCAAGTGAGGACCACTGTCTCAGCAATCTGGGGATCCTCTCTTTACCTTTTGAAAGGGAAAACCGTGGCACGCAGCCTTCCAGGGATCGTGAACATAAGTAACTGGAAAACTCAGAGAAACTGAGGCGGGGGTGGGAGGTTGAGGAAAATGGAGGGGGCAAAAGAAAAAGCAATGTTGAGCCAAGTCTTTGGATTTAGAATAAAAGAATCTTTAATTCAGGGAGCTCTGGAAAGGCAGGTGGACTGAGGCATGTTAAACCTATTTCTATAAAATTCTTTTTCTTAGTTTTCTGAGTTCCTATTTGTTTTCTTTTTTTAATTCCCTCTGTGGGAACTTGTTTTATTTTATTTTATTTTATTTATGAGCAATAGAGAGAGAGGGAGAGACACAGGCAGAGGGAGAAGCAGGCTCCATGCAGGGAGCCCGACGTGGGACTCGATCCTGGGTCTCCGGGATCACACCCTGAGCTGCAGGCGATGCTAAACAGCTGCGCCACCGGGGCTGCCCCTGAGTTCCTATTTGATAGGAGATTTGACCCTGGTGGGTAGATGAGGTTTGTAGGAGGATGGTGTTTTAATCCGCTTGGGCTGCAGACCAATTTGCCACAACAGAAAACCCCAAACAACAGAAATGTATTTTCTTACAGTTCTGGAGGCTGGAAATCCAGCTACGTACCGCCAAGGGTTGGTTTCTGGTGAGGCCTCTTCTCCTGGCTTGTGGACAGCCGCCTCCTCGCTCTGTCCTCACCTGCTCTTTTCTCTGTGTGTCCTTAGTGTCTCATCCTCTTCTTCTAAGGACGCCAATCCTGTTGGACTGAACTCCACCCTTATAACCTCGCTTAACTTGAATCACCTCCCTGAAGGTCCTGTCTCCAAATATAACTTTGTAGGTTAGGGCTTCGACGTATGAATTTTGGGGGTGGGGGGACCCAGTTCAGTCCCTAACAGATAGAAAGACCTTATAATTTCAGAGTCAGCCAACTGATCTCCTCACCTGTTTTTATAAAGTTTACTGGCCCACTCATGTATGGGTTGTCCATGGCTGCTTTTGCACTCTAGGGGCAGAGCCGAGTGCTTGTGATAGTCTGTCCTGCAAAATCCTAAGATATTTGCTGTCTGGCCTTGTACAGAAAAAGTTGACCAACCCCTGAGTTGGCTGAGCCTTGTTCTAATTAAGGGGAGGGATTATCAGGTTTTGTGTCTGGGATTTCTTTTTATTGATGTACAAGTAGGCACTGTTTGTTGTTTACAAAGGAACTAGGATAGGAAAGGGGAGTGGAAATTGCCCCGTGGCTCACAGGTCATGCCAAGTGGCTGGTCCACATCAGGGTGGCTGTAAAAGGTAGGGGTGGTTGGAAGACACTGCTGTGTGACCCTGGGAAATCCACTTTACGTCTCTGCGTGAGCCTTGATTTCGTCTCTGTAAGATGAAACATGAGGTGACCTGTCTCCCAACCTGCATGCCTGGATCCAGTGCAACAAAGCCAAGAGAGCATCTTCTAAATGGTAGGAGGACTGTATAAATAGAAAGGATTTAACCAGGACCTATTCAAGCTGTTGCAGCTGCTGTAGATACGTGCCTTGTAAAACTCCCCTATTATTTAGAGACTGAGAAATATTTGGATGGTGGTAATGTGCTGCTCTGGGAAAAGCAGTCTCCAGTAGGATTTTTATCACATAATTAGAGGCTGTGTTAAATGTGCTGGTGAAAAAGGAGCTGCTGTGTCCTGCTGCCCGTGTTAAACTGGAGCAGGGATCTGCATCTCTTCCCTGAGGAAGCGTTCTTGCTTCGTTTCCCTTTTGGGGTGCTGGCTCTGGCCAGCGGAAACTCGGGGAGGCCCCAGACATGGTGCCAGCGCCACACCGGCCTGGGGGACCCTTGTCGAACCACCGGACATACCCTGGACACCTCTGCTTTGCAGAGCGAGGTGCTGGTCAGCCAGCTGGTGTGTACAAGCCCTGACGCCGGGCGGGGGTGGGTGGGGGGCAGCCAGAAAGCCAGGGGACAGTCAGGTAGGGAAGATCCCAGGTTAGGGGAGGGGACCAGCAGAGCTGTTCAAGGCCTTTCTTGGTCGCCTTCTCTGTTGATTATTCTGTTCCTTCCCTCACTCGGTTTCCTCCTCCAAGGAACGGCAATCCTGTGTGCTTTGCGGGGTTGTGGTGAGGACTGAATGGGAGCCTGCAGACCACGTTAAGCAGACGATTTGGCACGGAGCAAACGCTCATTAAATGGTAGTTCTTGTTTTTATCGCCATTTCCTAATTATTTCGTATTCATCAAGTCCACATCCTGTTCTGGGAGCTGTGGAATAGAGGAGATAAAGACACGTAGGTTTGGGAGGCCTGGGTGGCGCAGCGGTTGAGCGTCTGCCCTGGGCGTGATCCTGGGGACCCAGGATCGAGTCCCGCATTGGGCTCCCTGCTTGTCCCTCTGCCTGTGTCTCTGCCTCTCTCTCTGTGTCTCTCATGAATAAATAAATAAAATCTTAAAAAAAAAAAAAGACACGTAGGTTCTCGGCCCTGTAGCTGACTGCACTGTGGGAGAACCAGAGGTCAGTGTGCTTCATGTGTGTCCCTTGGGCACACACTTCTCAGGGCGAGGCTACTGCTGCCCCTTATTCACCTGCCACGGCGCCCTGGGCCTGCCCGTCCCGACCCCCCTGCCCTCCATGACCAACCTGGGGACTCATCCTCTTCCCGATGGATGTCGGCCTACAGTTGTCCTACGTTTTCCAGAATCCTGAAGCACTTACACACCCAATTTAACTTTGGCTTGCACCTTGTAGTTTACAGTTGTTTTGCGTCTCGCCATGAGAGAAGAGACTTGTCTTCTTCATCTTCAGTTCCTGCGTGCTGTAACCTAACACGTGCACATGCTCAACAAATACGGAATTGGAAGGATTCTGTTGAGCATCTACTTCAGGGTTTCTTTCTTTCTTTCTGTCTTTTTTAATTTTAATTTTAATTTATTTTAATTTTTTAATTTTTAATTTTTTTTTTATTTTTTACTTCAAGGTTTCTTAATGTCAGTGCTGCTGTCGTTTCCTACCAGATAATTCTTTGGTGTGGGGGCTATCTCGTGCGCAGATGTTTGGCAGCATCCTTGACCTCTGTCCTTCGTGTACCAGTAGCACGCTCCAGTTGTGACAACTGAAAATGTGTCCAGATGCTGCAAAATGTCCCCTGAAGGGCAGCATCACTCCTTTGTTGAAATCGCTGATTTGCCACGTTCTGGGCATGGCATGTCCCTTGTCCCTCGGTCAGGTTATAAATACCTTCGGGGAGGATTTCCATTATCTCTAGATGCCTGGATACTGATGATAGAGTAAATGTCCAATAAATGTGTTTACTCGAGCCACTCAGCTCATTTTCCTGGTTGTACCACCTTCAGCTGAGGCTGGGGAAGAAGGAAACTCTGAGGCCATTATTCATCATTGTCAGTTAGCATGTTTTAAATAAATACTCAGAATTCCTGGATTTCATTGTGTTTTCCTCGCCGACTCGGGGGTCTGGAGTGCCTTAACTTCAGAATGCCAGCTCTGCGAGGGGCTGAACAAATCCCATGTCCTGGTTCTGATTTACTTTGAAAAAACACTGATCAGGTGAGTAGGCTTATGGGTGCATTTTTTTTTTCTCCTCTGGGGTCTCACTTTTGGCCTTACAAACTCCATGAATACAAGATGGTCCTCACTTTGCTTAGAAGGGTTTCCAGTAGGATTTGCTGTGTCCCTCCAAGTGTGGACATGAATATGGGGCCTAAGTGTGTCCCAGGGCCTCAGTTTTACCCCCAGGGTTGTTCCAGGATAACCAGCGGCTGAAGGTCTAACTAAGCCTGTAAGTTGGGAGCAGTGCTGAGCCAAGTGTGTGTGTGTAGAGAGAGTAGGGCAGTCGTGAGGACGGCTCACAGTTCTGTTGGGAAAACAAGGAGTATATCCTAGAACTCAGTGCAAGGAGACCTGGGAGTGAGGGAGCTCACATCTAACCTGGCTGTGAGGACTGGACCAGGCAGCTTCTCCTCTCTGGGTCTAGGGTCGCCCTTCAAGGGACAAGAAGTTGTTAAATGACCTTTGCCATCCCTTCCGACTCTGACCATTGTGTGAGCTAAACTTGATCCTGAGGCCTACTTCTTCTTTTGTGCTCACAGAAGAGAAACCGATGAGAGGGTTGAGCCAGGGCCTTGCTAGCCATCTTCAGCTTCTAGGAAGACTGTCATGAAGCTAAGAGCAGAACCTGGTGTGGTAGGAAGGCACATTTGGCTCAGGAGAATTTCCTCGCTGTCAGAGTTGCTGGAATGTGAAGGGCGCTCATCCCGGGTGCTATTCTTGCCCAGGCCGATCCTGGTGTTTGAGAGATCAAGGTATCAAATCCATAACTAGATGGGGTGACTCGAAGTCCTTTCTGACCCTGTGCTTTAGAAAAAATTATATATAGTTAATTTTCCTTGTATCTTGAGATCCTTGGGAAGGGGAAGAAAGAGAGAGGTGGGCGCAGCTGCCGGCCGGACTGATTTCTTGCTGGGGGACAGGTATTCAAATGACGGCTCTGATGAGCAGGGAACCTTGCTGTCATTACATGTCTTAAAAAACTTTTGGGTGGGAAGTGGGCTGACGTGTTGGGGCGCAGAGAGGCATGGGTGTAAATCTGAGGTTTTACTGGCTCTGAGGCCCGGGCTTGTCCTTCTTGGGCCAGTGACTGGCCTCACAGCTATCCTGCCCGGCTGAGCAGTAAGCAGAAGCCACGTTGTCTCCCCTGCAGCCTCTGTCTGTCTGCACAGCTCTGAATCAGCTGTCGAGGGGGTTGGCTGTGACTGAGAACCAAAATTAATCCACCTTCTCTGGAAATTTTTGTTTGGGGCCCGTGACTGTCACATCACTGAGCTCTCTGAGGCCGGCGCCTCTCTCTCTCTCTGATGTCCTTGCTTTCCAGGAGAGCGTTTTTGTCGGGCTTCAGAGAGCACCTGTTCCTCTCTGTAATTGGATGTATTTATGCCACTGTAATCACCTCCAGGTAGTCACCTGCTGAGGCCCCAGCTGGGGCTCCTCTCGGTGCCCCATCCTGGCCTTCCTAATTGTGCTTCCTGACCTGTGGATCGGAGGCCAGTGTTCTCTGTGATGGTAGGAAAACTGATGTACCCACATTGTTCTGTGACGTTGCCTTCTGCTTCCCATGGACTGCTTTTACTTCTTCTTTTTCTTCTTTTTTTTTCTAAGATTTTATTTAGGGTGCGTGGGTGATACGTCTGCCTTCAGCTCAGGTCATGAGTCCAGGGTCCTGGGATTGAGTCCTGCATAGGGTTTCCTGCTCAGTGGGGAGCCTGCTTCCCCATCTGTCCCTCCCCCCCCCCCCCCCCCCCGCTCTGCTGGTGCTCTTTCTCTCTCTCTCTCTCTCTCTCAAATGAATTTATTTATTTATTTATTTATTTATTTATTTATGATTTTTTTTTAAAGATTTTATTTATTCATGAGAGACAGACAGACAGACAGGCAGGCAGAGGGAGAAGCAGACTCCATGCAGGGAGCCTGACGTGGGACTTGATCCTGGGTCTCTAGGATCATGCCCTGGGCTGAAGGCAACCCTGAACCGCTGAGCCACCCGGGCTGCCCTCAAATGAATTTTAAAAACCTTAAGTATTTATTTGAGAGAGCAGACAGAGAGAGCGGGGTAGTTTGGGGGGGTGGTGGACAGAGGCACCCACGGTGGCCTGGTGTGAGGACAGGCTTCGGGGCACCGGGATGAGCTGGGCCCAAGGTGGCTGCGCTGTCCCCAAGCCTGGGAAGGCCCGGGTGTCCCGCCGCTTGCAGGGAGCCGGTGGCTCCACTGCTGTGCCCTGTTTTCCCGCCTCCCCTCATGCCAAGCAGACCTCGATGCAGAGGTGAGGAGTCCCAGCCGGTCCCCGTGGGCTGGGAAGTGAGGGCGACCGGCATGTGCGGTTGGGGAGAGCCGGCAGGCCGCTCGGGTCTTCCCTTCGGGGTCTGCGGGAGCCTCTCGGTGTGGTTGCGGCCGGTGGCCTTGTCCCTGTGCCCACGTGGCCTTTCCTCTGCCCGTGCTCAAGGGGGAGCCCCCTCACTTCTGTCCAGCCGTCTGTCCTGTCAGATCAGGACCCTTCCCTTAGGGCTTCAGCTGAGCATAATTTCCCCCTAAAAGGTCCATTTTCAAATACAGTCGCGTTGGCCGGTGGGGCCCTCATTGTGGGACGCGGGGACAGTCCCTTTCACAGCACTTAACCTCTGGTGACTCCTCCCACTGCAGAAAACGGGGGGACAGCGAGCGCTCAGGCGTGAGCCGGGTGGCGATGGGGCAGCAGGTGCGGTGGCCTGTCCCCTCGCTCCAGGACTCCTGCCTCTCCCTCAGGTCGTTTCCGAGGGAGCCGCTTCCCGGAGACACTGTGCAGTGAGGGGGGCTTTGCCCGTTTTGTTGAGTACCCCCCGTCCCCCCACCTTGCTCTCTCGGGGGCTCTTCTCTCTTCACACTTGACGGGACAGGGGTGGGGGGGAGCTCGTGTGGGAAGGTGACCTGTGACATTCGGAGGACTGGGGGCGGGGGGTGTCAGCAGGTGCTCTGTGGGGCCCACCCCTCGTAGGTAGGCGTCGCACAGAGCGGGAGCCAGGCAGCCTGCCCTGCCCTCCCCTCGCGGAGCCGAGTCGGGCCCTGCCTTCCTCCTGCCGGGACCTCTGAGTGTGACTGGGGCTCGGGCGGGCGGTGGGCACTCTCTGGGTGCCCTGCCACCCCAGCCTGGCAGTAGGGGTACCTCTGGTGGTTGACTGGTGGAGGAGGAAGGAAAGGGCGTCTGGTGCGGAGGGTTGTAGGGGGAGCCCAAGCAGGTGTGCAAAAGCTGGAAGACGATGGTGAAACCGTGCCCTTCCCTGAAGCAGGACCAGGTCAGAATCCACCTGTGCAGAAAGGTGGAGTAGAGGTGGGTGGCATGGAGAGTAGTGTACGGGATGACTGTCCCATTGGATGGCCCTCTGCCCTTGGCTGCCCCCTGAAACTTTGCTGCTTCCTTAAAAGCTGCTTTTTTTGAAAAAAAAAATGAAAATTTTAAGTAAAAGTTGTATCTGTTAAAGGTTTATAACAGGGATATACACAGTGAAGTGATGACTAGAGTTGAGCTCATTAATACGTCCTCTCCTCACATCGTTACCTTTTTTTTTTTTTTTTTGGTGTGATGAGAGCACTTGAAATCTATTTTCAGCCAATTTCCAGAATTCCGTACAGAATTGACTCTAGTTCTCATTCTTTGTGTTAGATCGGTACTTGGACCAGAGCATGTAACTGCAGCTCTGTCCTTCTGACCCAGCATCTCCCCATTGCCCCCATCTCTCTGCCCCTCCCCGCCAATAACCATACCACTGTCTGCTTCTGTGTATTAGGCTATTTAAGATTCTACATGGAAGTAAGATTATGGAGGGTTTTTTGGTCTGGTTTATTTCCCTTAGCTTAATGTCCTGTTGTTGCAAGTAGTAGAGTCCCGTTTCTTGAAGCCGAGTGATGGTTCATGGTGTATACGCATACACACCACTTTCTTGGCGACACTTAGGCCATTTCTATATATCGTGTATCGTGAATAATGCTGCAGTGAAGATGGGAGCTCAGCTGTCTCTGGGAGGTACTTATTTCATGTCCTCCGGGTATACAGCCAGAAGTGGAATAGCTGGACCATATGGTGGTTCCAGTTGCAATTTTTTGAGGAGCCTCCATACTGTTTTCCAGAGTGGCTGCCCCAATTTATATTGCCACCAACAGTGTATGGGGGTTCCCCTTTCTCCACATCCTCGCCGACACTTCTGTTTTGTTGATTTTAGTTACCCGAGCAGGTATGAAATGAGGTCTTCTTATGGTTTTGAATTTTATGTTTTATTTTTTATTTTTTTTAAAGATTTTATTTATTCATCACACACACACACACACACACACATACACACACACACAGAGAGAGAGAGAGAGAGAGAGAGAGAGAGGCAGAGACACAGGCAGAGGGAGAAGCAGGCCCCATGCAGGGAGCCTGATGTGGGACTCGATCCCGGGTCTCCAGAATCATCCCCTGAGCCAAAGGCAGATGCTAAACCACTGAGCCACCCAGGCTGCCCCTTATTTTTAATTTTTTAAGAACATGGGTGGGGAGAGAGAATCTTAAGCAAGTTCCAGCTCTTCAGCAGGAGCCTGATGCAGGGCTCGATCTCATGACCCTGAGATCATAACCTGAGCCGAAGTCTAGAAGAGTCCGACGTTTGACTGAGCCACCCAGGCGCCCCTTGAATTTTATTTGATGACTAGTGATGCTGAATACCTTTTCCTGTACCCATTAGCCATTTGTGTGTCGTCTTTGGAGAACTGTCTATTCAGGCCCTTGCCCATTTTTTAATTGGGTTGGGTTTTTTGTTTGTTTTCTGTTGTAGGGATTTCCTCAGACATTTTATACATTAACTCCTTATCACATATGTGGTTTGCAAATATTTTCTCCCAACTGTAGGTTGCCTTTTCCCTTTGTTGATGGTTTCCTCTGCTGTGTTGATGCTTTTAAATTGTTATAGTTCTCTTTTATTTTTGCTTTTGTTGCCTAAGCTTTTGGTGTCCTATCCAAAAAAAAAAAATCGTTGTCAAGGCCAATGTCAAATATTTTTTACCCTCATGTTTTCTTCTAGGAGTTTTATGGTTCAGGGTCTTATTTTAAGTCTTCCATCCATTTTCTCTTGACTTTTATGGGTTAAGATATGGATCCAATTTTATTTTTATTTTTATTTTTATTTTTTGCAAGTGGATATCCAGTTTTCCTAAAACCATTTATTGAAGAGGCTGCCCTTTCTGCATTGTGGGTGCTCTTGTTGCATATGTGGTCATATGCGTGGCTTATTTCTGGGCTTTCTACTGGCTTCCATTGGTCTGTGGTTTCTCTTTATGCCACTACCATGCTGTCTTCTGGTTACTGTAACTTTGTGATATAGTTTTTTTTTTTCTTTCCTTAATTCATGAGAGGCACAGAGGAGGAGGCAGAGGGAGAAGCAGGCTCCATGCAGGGAACCTTATGTGGGACTGGATCCTGGGACTGTGGGATCATGCCCCCAGCCAAAGGCAAATGCTTAACCCCTGAGCCACCCAGGTGCCCCTATGGTATAGTTTCAAATCAAGTAGAGTGAGGCCTCTAGCTTTGTTCTTCTCAAGATTGCTCTCCCCACTTGTGGTTCCAGATGAATCTCAGAATAGTTTTTCCTGCGTCTGTCAATGTCTGTTCCTGAACTCTCCAGGGAGTACTCGGGCAGCACAGTGGGTAGTGTTGACAAGCCCAGCGGTACGTGTCAGCGTCAGTTACCCGACGAGCCTGGAGACTGTCCCTTCCAAGTCTACTCTGTGACTACTCTGATCTCGAGTGACAAGCTCCGATTCTTTTTCGGCAAAACCATTTCTGACTCTTCTGGATCGTATGGGTGGAGTGGGGAGTTGTTTTTAGGGCAGGGTTAGGTGTAGAGGGCCCCTGGCCGGGGTGGGGGTGGGGTGGGGTGTGGGGATCAGGGCGAGGCAAGCTGCCCATGCCTACTTCCCCAACTTGGAGGAACCTAGGTGCAGTTAGGGGAGTCCCGAGTAACCTGAGAACACTGGCATGTTTCCTCAGGAAGGACCTGAACTTGCGATCCTGGCCCCTTGTGCTCCGTTCCTCACACATTTAAATAGCACGCACCTCTCCTCCTTAGCACTAGCTGGAATAACCTACTGCATTTCCTGTCTCAGAGCCTCTCCTTATCTAATAATTAGCTCCTTTGTCTTGCCCCTTTAATCTAGTGGTAGTTGCACAGGGAGCTGCCTGCCTAGGAATTTTTGCATTAAGGGAGGAGACTCTCCCACTGATCCCGTGCAGGCATTTCTGCTGACAGGTTGATATGCCAGAGCCCTTGAATCTGACCAACGGGCGACCTTTCACCTTCATCTGGGTCCTGTGCTCTGGGGAAAGAGGGCTGGGCCCATCCCCCATCTCCCCCCTTCCTGTCCTGACTTTTAAGTGGAGTTGACATTCGATTGCCCAATCCGCAGTCATACTCGACTAATTGGATTGTTTTTAAATTCTCCTCTGGACGAATTATGGGCTTTCTTGACTTCAGTCGGGCTGCCTGGAGTCCAGCCCAGCCCGGGCAGGTGCCGTGCCAGCTTCCCCTGGCGTGTGTCTGTGCCAGCGTACTTTGCCATTGACCCTGAGCTCTCCCGTGGAAACACCGAGCCTGGGGCTCTGCTGCGGGCACTGCCACTCCTGGAGCTCTCAAAGGCCGCCTTTGTCCCGCGGAATGCCTGTTGCAATGAAGCCTGATAAATGGCCAGCTCGCTTCTCCTGGAAATTGCAACGCACAGAACCTTTTGCCCGCGAGAATTCTAGTAACTTTCCTCGTCTCTTCCCGTCGTCTTTTTCTTTCTTTTCTTTTCTTTCTTTTCTTTTCTTTTCTTTTCTTTTCTTTTCTTTTCTTTTCTTTTCTTTTCTTTTCTTTTCTTTCCTTTCCTTTCCTTTCCTTTCCTTTCCTTTCCTTTTTTTTTTTTTAAAGATTTTATTTATTTATTCATGAGAGACAGAGAGAGAGAGGCAGAGACACAGGCAGAGGGAGAAACAGGCTCCATGCAGGGAGCCCGCCCGACGTGGGACTCGATCCCGTGTCCCCAGGGTCAGGCCCTGGCTGAAGGCGGTGCTGAGCCGCTGAGCCAGGGCCCCCCCCCCCCCCCCCCCCCCCCCCCCGCTGCCCTCCCGCTGTCTTTATTCAAGCCTATTTAATGAATAACTATTTAAGACCTCCCCCCCAGTCCTGCTCTGTGCCCGATGTTGGGGGGAAGGATGGAGAAGTCAGTGGTCCTCGCCCTCTTGAGCTCCTCGGTGGACGCAGAACCCGTGCAGGGGGAACCACGAAGGGGAACATAAAACGGGATTCCAGGAAACGCGGTGTGTGCAGTGGCCTTGCCTGGGGGTCTTAGGGCCCAGAGCTTTCTTTGCCCGTGGCTTCCAGAGAGACCCTTTTATTTCGGTTCTTTTAATGCTCCTTTGTTCGTTGGAGAACCACCTGTCGGGGCTTCCTCTGCGCCAGGCGCTGTGCTAGTCGCCGGCTACCCGGAGTCGGGTCTGTAAGAGTCGGGTCTGTAACACGCGGCTCTCAGCTCACCGGCTAGTGGGAGAGGAAGCTGCGGAGGGAAGGGACCCCGGGGGACACGCGTCCTCGGGCAGGGCCAGCTAGGCCGCCTGGGGAGGCCGAGGATGGAAGAGCTCGTTGGCTTGGAGGCTGGATTCTCACCTTGGTCATTGGTCTTCGGGTCCGAAGGGACCGTTGGTGTTTGTCTCGTCCTCCACCCTTCAAACGGCTGCTTCACCTTTGCTGCCAAACTGCCCATCTCTCTGATTTTTTTTTTTTTAAATATCCTTTTCTAGCCACTTTGTGTTCCTTTGCCTTTCCTCTTACATATTTGTGACTCTGTCATTCCCGAAGCACCTCGTAGAGCTATGGAGCTGCTATTTGCCTTAATTTTCTGTCTGAAATTACCCACTCTTTTGTTACACAAACAATAGCTGACACCATGTGGGAGTTCCATCTGTGTGCTTAAATTTGTTTATTAGCCCTCTATTTCTCTTGCCCCTTATGGTCGCCTTCGATCACAACTTCACCAGTGTTATTTTTGAATCTTAAACTTTTTTTGGGGGAAGAAAACCACTTTTTTCCCCTGGAGGTCACATCAGTGAGCGGAGCAGCAAAAATAGAACAACTTTGGGGAGCCTGGCTGGCTCAGTCGGTGGAGCATGTGGCTCTTGATCTCAGGGTCATGAGTTCAAGCCCCACATTGGGCATGAAGCCTACTTAAAGAAATAATAAAATTAAAAACAAACAATGCAAAAATAGAACAACTTTCATGTAAAACAAAACAAAAACACAAAACCAAAAAACACTCCCCTGGCTCTGCACCTAGCACCACGGTGAGGCTTTTTTGCTGCTTTCCATGGAAGCTTCTCCAAGTGTTTCTGAGCACCCACCCGAGCCCTGGGGCCCAGCAAGTCCCAGGAGGTGCCCTGCTAGGGCCCTGGGACCAGAGTCGGGCCGCTCAGCAGTCCGGGCCCTGTGCTGGATGATGCTGCCTGGCTGTGCTGCTCTGGGGATGCCCTGGCTGTGCCCCCCACTGAAGTGCTGAGACCTTTACTGGCAGCCTGCACCGCCCTGGGCCGCTGTTTCTCTGTGGCTCCCTGAGGTCCTGCTGTTTGTGATTTTTCTCCTAAGATGCAAACATGGGTCCAGGATGCCAGGCCATGGGACGGAGTGACAGGTACTGCATTATGCTTAGAATTGCCCTATGCCCTGGCCTGAACCCTGCTGCTGGCTCAAGTATTTCTGAGCACCGCTGGGAGGTGCCTCCAGGGTCCCGAAGAGCACTTGACCTCCCCAAGATACACACTCTTCCAGCGGGTCCTTCGTGTATCATGCAGACGGCCTTCCAGCAGAAGGGCCCTGAGGTCCTCTACTCGTGCCCCCAGAGGCCTGAGTCCCCAAGTGTACCTTAGGCTCAGGCCGTGCCCGTCACAATAATCATAAAATAATATAAGCTCCTTACGTAAAATTTGGAAACAGGAGAACTAGCTCATGATCTCAGCAGCCTTGTTTTGTTCATCATCAGCTCTTCCTCCTGCACATATTCTTCACACAATTAAACTCGGGGTGTTCCTTGGCCACCCTCGGGTCTGGGTCTGGGTCCGAGCTTCTGCTGCACTGTCTCCCTGTCCTCGCTCTTCCGACTCCACTGACACCTGTTTCCTCTCCTGTCCCTTCCCGCCCCTATGCTCATCCCATCACTGGTCACTGGCCTCTCCGGTTTCTGTCTCAGCGGTTGCCCCCTGCCCTGAGCCACCTGAGTCACCTGTGTCCTGCGGAGTATTCATCTTCTCAATGGGAATACTAAAAGTTGACTTATTAACCTCACAGCTATGTTTGCAGATGACACGACCAGCCTGTGGTAATTCTGAGTACTACGAAATGTAAACAAAAATTATATTTAGAAGGAGAAGTGTAAGAGTTGTAAGAATATTATTAGAACATCGGCCCCGGAACCAGGCAGCCTGGGTTCAAATCTTGGCACGGCTGTAATTAGCCGAGTGACTTGGGGCGAGTTTCTTAGCTTCTCTGTGTGCCTCGATTTCCTCCACTGTAAAATGTGAAGGCCGAGTAACAGTACTTTATATGCTTGTGTTTACAGTAGGAATAAATGAGTGAAAATTAGGTAGCAGGTTTATGGGATGGCGTGGCACATTGTCGGGTATTACTGTGGGTGCTGTTATCATTTATAGAGATGCGCTATCATCGAACCTTCCTCCAACCGGATAGGAAAGGGGCCCCAAATGGGTGACTTTACTGTGTGATGAGTGTTCAGCTGATACTTCTACATGTCATCTCCTTTATCTTTTAAAAGATTATTTATTTGAGAGACAGAGAGAGTGCAAAGCCCAGGGAGGGAGAGGGACAAGCTGACTCCCACTGAGCACAGAGCATGGCGTTGGGGTTCAATCTCACCCCGAGATCATGATCTGAGCCGAAATCAAGAGTCAGATGCTCAACCCGACTGAGCCCCCCAGGTGCCCCATGTCACCTCCTTTA
Source organism: Vulpes lagopus (assembly GCF_018345385.1). Lineage (NCBI taxonomy): Eukaryota > Metazoa > Chordata > Mammalia > Carnivora > Canidae > Vulpes > Vulpes lagopus. The sequence continues at coordinate 28,761,987 of NC_054834.1, forward strand.
GAGGAGGCCTAGCCTGGGGAGGGACCTAGCAAGAGTCGGACCCTTCGGTCTGCTCCCAAATCGGTGTTCTTTTTCACTATACGGGGACCCGCATTTGGGTCCTGACGCATGTGTTGTTGGTCGCCCACCACTGGTGTGTGCAAATGAGCACGGAGTCCCAATTACTGTTGGTGTTGCGGGGCAGAGCACGCACGCGTGGCCGGCCCACAGATGCCAGAGCACAGGGCGGGAGCTCTGTGTTAACCCTGTGGAGGTAAGTAAGCCCGCGTGCATACCTCTTCTCCTCTTTTCTGGACATTTCTCTAATTTGGTCAGCATCAGCTTTTATTTTATTTTATTTTTTTAAAGATTCATTCATTCATTCATTCATTCATTCATTCATTCATTCATTCATTCATTCATGATAGAGAGAGAGGCAGAGACACACGAGGAGGGAGAAGCAGGCTCCATGCCGGGAGCCTGACGTGGGACTGGATCCCGGGTCTCCAGGATCATGCCCTGGCTGAAGGCGGTGCTAAACCGCTGAGCCACCCAGGGATCCCCAGCATCAGCTTTTAAATGGTTTTTGGCTGCTCTGCTGCTTGGTCTGTGACAGGTGACGGCATCGCGCCAGCCGCTTGGGCCGTGGCCGCTTCCACCCAGGGGTGACGATCGTGCCGTATGGGTCGGGCATCTCACGTAGTCTCCTTTATGTCTCACAAATGACCACGAGGGAGGCAGTGTCATCCCCTTTGTTAGAGATGAGTTGCGGACAGTTGTGGAGTAACTTGCTCACCGTATCACGGTCGACTTGGGATCAGAACTGGGGCCTCCGTGTCTCTGGAGGCTCCACCTTCGTGCCCATCACAGCAGTTCTGCTTTTGACTGACCTGAAATGTGAGCTTCCAGAGAAGGTTCTACTTGAAGCTGTTTTGAGACTTTAAATTTTGCAGACCACTGGGAAGGGAGCCTGGTGATCTGAGGTCTCTCACTCCAGGTTGAGGTGAAGTCACTTGTCCCCGCAGAGCCCCTGTTTGTCCTGAGTCTGTGCAGGTGGGCTGCGGTGCTGGCCCCCAAACGTCAGGCTGGGGAAGAAGCTGCCACGATGACAGGGCTCTGGGCTCGCTGACCCGTCACAAACCAAGCCTCTCTGGGTTTGCCCGGAGCCATCACAGGAAGGTTCCAAAATGGTGACAGATGTGACTGTCGCTCTCCCTCCCACCACCACCCGGGGCCAGGTCCTGCAGGTATCATCCTGCAGATCTTGAGAGAGTGTCTTCAGGGCTAATGAAGGGCCTGTGGGACTCTGGGGCCACGATCGCGCAGGGTGGGCTGGTGGCACTAGAACACATCCAACACCAGTTTGCGTTGCTGAACGGCCCCGACTCCAGCTTCCCGCTGTGCCTGGAGCCCAGCCCATGGGCAGCAGCCGCCCATGGGGCAGCACTCTCAGGTGCTTCCTCTGCTGGAGGACAGTTGCAGCTCTGGGCGCGGGGTGGGCCGGGGTGGGGGTAGGGTGTTCTGTGCCTCTTCTGCAAACAGTTGGGTATTTTTCTCCCTTGCCCTGCAAGGCTTGATGGCACCAAAGCCACTGTCGATGGCCTGGCTTTTAGATCGTCTTAGGTAGTTTTTGGATCATCTTAGGACATCCCCCAAGGGCCCAGGGGAGGGCCTGCGGGGTAGCAGCAGCTCCGTGGGCAAGCGTGGCGTCATGCAGAGCTTAATGGGAGGCAGAGGCTGGGATTCAGTTACACCTGCGAATGGGGTGTAACTCGTCTACCAGCTGTGTCGCTGAGCAAGCTCCTGAACCTTCCAGCCCTGCCTCTGCTTATAGGATGGGACGAGAACGTTCACCTCCTTGCGTCACAGGGACAGATGACAAAGTATGTTCGGAGGCTCCCCCAGCACCTGGCTCATGAAGGCACTCAGTAATATTAGCTGTTAGGAGAGGCTGTCCCCGGGGACGTGGGCAGTCAGACTTAAACCCCAGAGTCCTTTAAGTCTTGGGTGTAGGTTCTTGTTTTCATCTTCCTTCCATCTCATGGGCCCCAGGAATTTGGTCCTTCTGCCTCTTTCAAAATAGTCGCTCCCCACTGCCTGTTCTTTACCTGCACGCTCCGGGTCAGGGTCCTGGCTCTTCATGCTTGAGCCTCTTCCCTTCCTCTTGCACCTGAACTAAATGGATCCTTTTCTTATTGGATCTTATTGGATTTCTTATTGATTGAAGAGTTTTTTATTCATGAGAGGCAGAGACACAGGCAGAGGGAGAAGCAGGCTCCCTATGGGGACCCTAATGTGGACTTGATCTCAGGACCCCGGGGTCACACCCTGAGCCAAAGGCAGGCACTCAACCTCTGAGCCACCCAGGTGCCCCACTTTTCCTTTTTAAAGGATTGCAGTTGCTGGTCTCATGAAACAGGGTGCAATGTTGATTGATCCAAAGAGCTCCTGAAGACCCCGTCCACCTCCAGAGTGGCCTGGGGCCCCCGGGGGGGCAGCACCGAGATCCCAGACAGCGGGCCTGAGAACAGCCAGCGTCTAGGAGGACGTTTCTCCCGTGTGGATAACCGCGTTAGGTTTCCCCCTTTATTCTGTGATTCACTGGGTTTGCTATTATGACGGTGCCGCTCAAGGGACAGATTGGTGGCCAGGAAAACCTGTGGCCTGCGCCCTTACCTTTAGGAGGCAGCTTTTGTGTGCTGTGCCCCTGGGGGAGAGGAAGCATCGACCCTGGACCATAGTGGCTGCTCTCCCCGTGTGTGTGTGAGCGGGTGACCAGATGCTGCGGGCACCGGGAGCTTGGGTCCGGCTGGAGTCAGGGGATCGGCTGCACGGCCCGCGTGGGGATCGGTGGTGGCTGCTGCAGCCAGGAGGCCTCTCGATGGGGATGCCGGGCCGTGGAGGGCGGATGGAGCACGGTGAGCCTAGGTGCCAGGCTGTGCTGACGCAGGTGCACCTGCCACAAGTTAATTTCCTCACTTGTAAAATGGAGAAGTTGTGACCCAGACCTGGGAGGCTGCTGCGGCTTTTCTAGGGCCCGTGGTTGATTCCTGGGTTTCGAAGGACCTCTGGGTTGCCCTGGTCGTGGTTTCGCGTTCCGGCTCTAAATTCTCCCTCTTAGGTTTTGCCTGATGAGGTCGCCAGTCCTGCCCCGTGGCCTGGTGCCGAGGGCCCGCGGTCGTGTTACACGTGGGTGTTTATGTGCGTCCGTATCGCATGTGCCTGGAATCTTTGGGCCAAATGTGGGGGAGGGGGAAGGTGAGATGATTCACCGCTTCAGTATGTGTATCAGATAATGAGGCTTATTATCCAGAAGCTGGTGACTAGGGCTCAGAGCTCTGTTCCGGGAAAAACCAAACCAAACCCTTTATTTTTTTTTAGTATTATTATTTTTAAATATTTTATTTGTGTGTGTCTCTCATGAGTAAATAAAGAAGTAGGGGCAGAGGAAGAAGCAGGCTCCATGCAGGGAGCCCGATGCGGAACTCAATCCCGGGTCTCCAGGATCATGCCCTGGGCCGAATGCAGGTGCTAAACCTCTGAGCTACCCCAGGGATCCCTAAACCAAACCCTTTAAACGCTGCTTTCGAGGTGACGTGGTGTTAACCTGTTCCGGAGTCCACATGGAAGGCCTGCTGGAGTGTCCTTTTCAACTTACAACTAGAATTTCTTGCTGAGGCAAATAGATTCCAGTTGTTGACAGGAGAATGAAATCAATTTTTTTTCCTTTTTTAAACAATTTTATTTATTTAAGAGAGCAAGAGAGAGAGGGCACATGAGCAAGAGGAAGGGGCAGAGGGAGAGGGAGAAGCAGACTCCCCACTAAGCAGGGAACCCCATGTGGGCCTCAGTCCCAGGACCATGACCTGAGCTGAAAGCAGGTGCTTCACGGACTGAGCCACCCAGGCGCCCCCTGAGGTCATATTTTCATTCTGCCTCTCTACAAAGCTTATTACCATTAACACCTCCGGTAATCTTGCATTCCTTTTTTTTTTTTTTTAATGCACAGGACACACGTCAGTGCCTGACCCCCAGCTCACTGGCTTTGTGACCTCAGGCAAATCTTTGCACAAGAGCCCGACTCTCCTCGGTTTTCAAATGGAGAATATTAAGTAACTCCCGGGACTGTTAGTGATGTTAAATTTAAAAACCCATGTCAATATTTAACATAGCCCTGGAGCATGAGCACTCAAATGCCAGCTACTGATTTTTAACAGGAAAATGAGATCATACAGTATGTACTTCTACAGCTTTCCTTTTTACTCCGTGGCAAATTACAGACATCCTTTCATGTCAATATATGCAGAGAGTCTCCTCCTTTCCTTTGTAATAGCCTCACAGTGTTCGGTTGTATTATATTATAATTTATATAATCATTCCCCCAGTGAATTAAAAAACTCTTGGCTATGATAAAGGTTGTGATGAATACACTTGTACGTCCCTCCATGCACTCTCTGCATTTTCTAGGCCTTATTGCTAGATTAGTGGAATAGCCAAATTGGAGGCCGTGCCCATGTTTTCGGGACTCCGAGGTTGCTTGGGTGCCCACCACAAATGCTCAACCTTCGCTGTATCCCTGAGCAGTGTTGTGCTATGCAAGGAACAACGTCTAATAGCGGCCGGTGTCCTAAATTTCTTCCTCGAGCATGAGTGGATATTTGAGAGCTTTTTACCTGACAAGTGTTAATTAAAGAGCTTGTTATGGTTTGGGTGCCCCCTGCATTATCAGGATTCTCTCAAGTATGAGGATGGTTTAGTGGAACTGATACCACTGACGGGATCCGTGTTCTGTTTACAGACCAGTGATGCACATTGTGCTTCTTTCATAAAGAAGCATAAAATCTGCTTCTTTCAAGCAGATTTTTAAAAATAATTTTTAGTGAAAATCATTTGATGCTACATCAGCCTCAACTGTGATTTTTATTAATCAAGTTCATAAGCCCGACAGGCACATGGCCAAACAGGGGTGGCCCATGGCAGTTGCCGTTGCTGATGGTTATGAGGTTGTACGATATTTGACCTTTTGGGGGGACCCCTTGTGTTTCCTGTTGATCATGACCACGTTTCGCATCATTCTGAAAAGGCGTGAAGCTGCTAAGAATAAAATGAGAAAAGTAACTTCCACTTGTCCATGTGGATGTTCGCCTTCCTCGTGGGGCAAGGGTAAGGTCACGTGTGACTGGTGAGGTCAAGAGAGGATGGAAGAGCGTGAGCGTGTTGTGTGAGGGACACAGGTCACTCCGTTTCTCATTTTGTCGTTTGAGAGGCACGAGGAGACGCTTATCACTCACCACCCCGGTTCCTTTATTGGTTGTAATACCACCTGAGGGGCGCCCAGGTAGTTGAGTTGGTTGAGCACACAACTCTTGGTTTTGGTTCAGGTCGTGGTCTCAGGGTCGTGAGATCGAGCCCCACACTCAGCACAGAGTCTGCTTGGGGTTCTCTCTCCCTCTCTCTCTGCCCCTCCTGCTCTCTTATTTATTTATCATAAATAAATAAATCTCTCCCTCTCTCTCTGCCCCTCCTGCTCTCTTATTTATTTATCATAAATAAATAAATCTTTAAAAAAAAAAGTGATATCACCTGAGCACCCCATTCAAATACTTTTTAACATGTTATTCAGGGTGTTGAGTATAAGATGTGGAATCTCTAAGAATATGTTCGGGAATTCTGTGCAAGACCATTGCGACTACTGCTCTTCTGTGTTAAGAGTTGAGTGAACAAATACCTTGTTTAGAATCTAGTTAAGAGATTTTCTGCTTTCAGCTCAGAGGTGCAGCTTGTAGACCTGCCTCCCTAACCTCATATCTTGCCCCAGCTGCCTTTTTTTTTTTTTTTTTTTTTTTAGGTTTTCTATTGAGAAAGCAGAGAAGCTCTGTGAAGGACAAGAAAACAACAGTCCTGTGGTTACTTGAAAGCAGCTACAGGGTAGATTTTTCTTTTCCCACAGTGAATGGGGGTCAGTGCTAGGAGGGTTGAGGAAAGGCAGGTAGAGTTTTTTTTTCCCCCCAAGATTTTATTTATTCATGAGAGACACAGAGACACAGGCAGAGGGAGAAGCAGGCTCCATGCAGGGAGCCCGACGTGGGACTCGATCCTGGAACTCCAGGATCACAGGCGCCCAACCACTGAGCCACCTGAGATCCCCGAGGAAGGGCAGGCAGAAAGGCTTCTGGGTTCAAGCAGAACTTAACGTTTGGAGGAAGGTCTGAAAGGGGTTGGTTTTCCAAAGCCAAAGCGTAGAAACAATTTTAAGAAAAATCTGAAGTTGAGATCAGGGTTCAATTAAACTATGATTAAGAGATTTCTGAGAAGAATTCCTAATTGTGCTTGTAATTGTGTCCATAAATACTTTCTTGATGAATCATCTCAGTTCAGCTGTTTTAATAGTCCTCGTTCAGTGGCGTATAGGAAATTATTAAAATTTCAGAGCTTTGCAGTTCAGAGCACCTGCTTGCCCCTGTTGGCGCTTTAGCCAAATTTGCAGGAGGAAACCTGAAGGAAATCCAGGCAGACATTTCAATACCATATGTGATTATAGAACGCATGAAATTTATTCCCGAGCCCTGAAGACACCTTTCACATGTGCCAGGGTGCCCTGGAGGGTTTACTCTATGAAAGATAGTCTCCAGTTCACTTTTGTTTATTTCAGAGATTTTATTTATTTTATTTTATTTTATTTTATTTTATTTTATTTTATTTTATTTTATTTTATTTCATTTTATTTTTATTTATTTTATTTTATTTTTATTATTTTATTATTTTATTTTATCATTTTATCATTTTATCATTTTATCATTTTATTATTTTATTATTTATTTATTTATCTATTTATTTGAGAGCACACAAGCAGGGGGAGTGGCAGGGAGCGGGAGAAGCAGGTTCCCTGCTGAGCAGAGAGTCCGACAGTCCCCATCCCAGGACCCCTGGGATCATGACCTGAGCAGAGGGCAGATGCTTCACCGACTGAGCCACCCAGGCGCCTCTCCAGCTCACTTTTAGAAGGTTTATGTAAATAATGGTTTTAGTTTGTACTCCCTGGCACTTTGCATTTGCAGGTTGAAACCCTGTAGAATCAGTACCTTGTTATTAACAGAGTTTGCAGCCCTAACGCCTGTCACTCAAGACCTCTGAGTGTTCCTGGAGGAGGGAGAGAAGGGGGGGGACTAGGCTTGGGGTGTGTGCCGCTCAGGAACCCACTCAGGAAGCAAGGTGAGGGTTGAGTCTTGGAGACCGTTCATCCCTTCATATATTTATGGCCTGTCTCTGTGTTCAAGGCACTGTTTTTTGTTTTAGCGTTGACTATATTTCTGGCAGTTTCTTCCTGCTTCTGACATTTATAACTTCTTTTCTTCTCTGGTGGAGACTTGCCTTTGAAAGAACAATGAACTTTGTTAGTAGAGGAAGCACGCCCGTGGCAACCTAAGGCATTATTTGGCTTTCAGGGCAGTCAAGCCTTTTAGGTACACGGTCTTAGAACCGGAACTCTGGGAGCTCCGAGAAAGGTCAAACAGAAATATGTGTTGTTTGGAGGCAGGGAGCTGTGACGCCGAGGGGGCGATGCTCCTGATAGAAAGTTTTGCTTAAACAAAAACTAAAAATAAAATGAGAAGAGTGTATTGAATAAGAAGACAGAAGCAATGCTGCGGGCCCCTCCCCTGAGCCTGACTTGATCCAGAGAAGCTTCGGCAGAAGGGGAGAGAACAAGAAGTTGGGGAGGGCGTCTATCTTTGTTGCCCCAAGAATCGGCTGGCATCCTCTGCGTGGTTTTGGCCAAGACCCCTGGTCTTTACAGGATGGAACCACCCGGGTCCAGGGCGACCTTCTTAGAGGGAGGCCAGGGCCCAGGGGTCATGAGCAAAACAGGATGGCCCCGGGGACACCTAAATGGGGGAGAAATGAGGGTCCAAGAAAATGAAGCATCTCCATAAAAATAAGGTACTAAGCGATTTTCCCCATGGGAATTCTCTTCCCAGTGATAGACCCGAGGCCCAGAAGCCAGGAATGGGATGGCTGCCAGCCCCCCACCCCCCCACCCCACCCCACATGCTTCTCACTGAAGCCAAACGAGGATTTCTGGTCCCCCAGGAGCCTTCAGTGTTTTTGGAACCCTGGGGCAGGGTGAGGTGGTCACTCCCGGGATTTCTTATTTATTCATTTTTTAGTTTATTCCAAGCTCTCCCCTTTCCCGAAGGCCTGGACTGTCGTCACAACACAAAGCACAACTAGTCACGGAAACGTGGCCTTCTGGTCTGTCTGTCCTCCCCCCTCCCTCTGTTCGAGCTCCGTAGGCCAGAGGCAGCAGGGGCGCCGTCCAGCTGCACCCCGGGGCGCCGCGTGCCCTCCCCGCCTGTGACTCGGGTGCAGGAGTAGCCATGGGCCTCCCCGTGAGGTAGGCCGTGTGGAGACCGTGAATCGGGGGGCGGGGGGGGGGCACTTCCTATACGTCATGCTAGGCCTGCCCTTTCCTGAAGAGGATTAACGGGCCTACAGGTGCTTACAGGTGCCTCAGAGCATCAGGGACGTCGCCTGTTGTTCCATTTCCTAAACGCTTTCTCACCCCACAACTAATCCAGGCTAAGAGCATCAGGTTGCCAACCCTGCAGTCCTGTCCGCTCAAAAGGGCCGAGGATTGTGACTTCGGGGTGTCCTCTGCTCTCCACTGGCTCAGTCCTGAATCCCCAGGGTGGCCTTGGCGTGGAAGCCCATAGTCCCCCTGCTTTAGCCAGAGGCTACTCACAGCCCAGGTTCTTCTCCCTTCACAAATGAAACTAAGCAGGGGAGCCTGGGGGATTCAGGCGGTGAAGTGGCTCAAGTCATGACCCCGGGGTCCTGGGATCGAGTCCTGCCTCGGGCTCCCTGCTCCTTGGGGAGCTGCTGCTCCCTCTTTCCCTCCCCCTTGCTTGTGTGTGCGCGCTCTCTCTCTCTCTCTGTCAAATAGATGAGTAAAATCTTTAAAAAAAAAAATTGAAACTAAGCACATTTTGTTTAAAAACAAGGAAAGGTATAAGAATATTTTTGCTTGTGTGCAACATTCACAGGAGAGAAGTTGACCGAGGGACACCTGGGTGGCTCAGTGGTTGAGCGTCTGCCTTCGGCTCAGGGCGTGACCCCGGGGTCCTGGGATGGGGTCCCACATTGGGCTCCCCGCAGGGAGCCTGCTTCGCCCTCTGCCTGTGTCTCTGCCTCTCTCTGTGGGGAAGGAAGGAAGGAAGGAATCAATCTTTAAAAAAAGAAGTTGAATGGGCCCTGGGCTTCAGCAGGGAAGGGGCAAGACACAGTCCTTGAGGTCCTGGGCTTGTGCCCCAGGGCGGGGATCTAACCTCACATGGAACACGGTAGCCGTGCTGGGGACCTAACGGCGCGCCCTGATGTTAGTTTGGGGTCACCGGGAAGGCTTTTCTGGGGAAGCTGTTCCTGACTTATTTTATTATTTTTTTTTTGCTGTTCCTGACTTTGAATCGTGAGCTTTCTTACATTTTTACTTTCTCCTGGAGGCGGGGGTCAGCTCACTTTCCCTCCTTGAGGCTGTATGTCTTCCTGAGCTCTGTGCTAGTTAGGGAGCCAGTGAGAATAGGCCCCTTAGCCCTCCGAGTCTTTCTAAGCTGGTGCTGTCCTCAGGGAGCTCTTAAATCCTCCTGTCTTTAGGAGCCTCCGCCACAGGCCTGCTGCGCTCTGCTGTTTCTGCAATAGGCTCGTAGCTTTTCCTCCCCAGAGGGCCAATTTATCTGGGGGCCGTGGCGGAGGGTGGGGGGAGCAGGGGAAGACAAGTGGGTCTCCTTGCACCATTCGTTTCCCTTTGGGTTGTGAGCTTAAGAAAAGCATCCTGCACGACGTAATAACCATTACAGAAAATGTGTTTAAGCTAAAAATAAAATTATCATTCTGAGTTTTAACATTGAATTATCATTTAATATTTATCGATTATATGCTCCCAGTCTTTCCCCCCCAATGCATTTGTGACTGAATTATCAATTTCTAGATATTAAAAAATGTATAACATTTTTAGGGGATGTTTAATATTTTAAAGGTTGCTTTTAATATTTAAGAGGCCCAATGAACATTTCTGTGTGCACTTTTTGCAAATATGGTAAACACATTCAGAATCGTCTCTCCTCTGTTCTAAACACAATCTCCTATGTTCTCTCTAGAAATATTTGTTAAAAATATTGGGGATGGGGATCCCTGGGTGGCGCAGCGGTTTGGCGCCTGCCTTTGGCCCAGGGCACGATCCTGGAGACCCGGGATCGAATCCCACATCAGGCTCCCGGTGCATGGACCTGCTTCTCCCTCTGCCTATGTCTCTGCCTCTCTCTCTCTCTCTCTCTGTGACTATCATAAATAAATAAAAAAAAAATAATGGGGGTACCTGGGTGGTTCAGTCACGATCCTGGGATGGAGTCCCGCATTGGGCTCCCCTCTTAGTAGGGAGTCTGCTTCTCCCTCCCTCTCTGCCTCTCCTTTCCCTTTGTGCACTCTTTGTCTCTCTCAAATAAAATATTTTTAAAAAATTGAATTTAAGGGGCACCTGGGTGGTTCAGTGGTTGAGCATCTGCCTTTGGCTCAGGGCGTGATCCCAGGGTCCTGGGATCGAGTCCCACACTGGGCTCCCTGCAGGGAGCCTGCTTTTCCCTCTGCTTCTCTGTTTCTCATGAATAAATAAATAAAATGTTTTAAAAAATAAAAAAAATTGAATTAAAAACTGAAAGGAACAGTTTTTGGACCAGGAATGAAAGAGGGGGAGTGCTGTCTCAGACTTTAAACCTGCCCCAGAAAAGGGTATCTGTGCACCTTGCATGTGGCAGGAGAGCCAACTGCACCCCAGCATGAGGCCTGTGCCCTGAGGACTGTCGTTCACGGTGGTTCTCACGAGGGGCCCGGGCCTCTGCAGCACCGCACGTCTAATTGCTAGCCTGTGTCTTGTCCCTAAAGGAGAAGATCCTAAGGACCTGCCTCCCAGCCTTGTTCAGGATTTTGCTTGTCCTATAGGGCACGGCCCCGCCATGGTGTCAGGAGTCAGGGGGAGGCACGTAAGCGGGGGACAACGCTTGTGCCAGATGCGTTTGCAGACAAAGACCTGGAGCTCGAGGAAAACCACGTTGGAGAGAGGCCGCAGCACTCCCAACAGGTGTCACGATGCGTGCGCGGGTGGAACTGCAGAGACGGGGCGGTCGTCCCAGTGAGAGGAGCCGCGTGCGCTGCCCGAGAACGTGGACCCGCCAGTGGAGATCTGGGCTGCGGGAACCCAGGGCTTATGGTCGGGGCGTGGCGGGAGTGAGACACGGTGTCCCCAACCAGAGGTGGTGCAGATGGGGAGGGCGGGAAAGCCTGGAAGGAGAAGAGCCTGGAGGGCGGGCCCAGAGCCTCCGAATACACAGCCAGCTCTTCCTTGGGCTTCCCCTGGTTTTGGCACAACAGTTGCCCATCGATCCTTCCACCAGGAGCACCAGAAAAGCACGGACGTGCCTATCGTGTGTGTGAATATAAATGATGAAAGGCCTGCGTGGACGCTACCGAGGCGGTGAGTCCCGGGGGAGAAGGGAAGGCCAGGTGACCCCTGACATTGGGTGCCACTTGCCCTTCGCTATTTTTATTTTATTTTATTTTTTTGCCGGCGTGTAAGTAGCTGCGAAGAGGCTGAACAGGTGTGCAGACTTTCAGGGACTGTGCAGAACTGGGGCACATGTTGCGGTTCCAGGGCTCACCCCAAGGCGGGGGTCCTGGTCAACACCCCCGCTTTTGGCTGGGATCCCTGACAGGTCCTGTGTCGGGAGGGGTGCAAACGGGAAATAGAGGGGCGCCCACAAGGCCGGCTTGTGGCCCCCGATCAGCCGGGCTGGATCGAGGTGCTGCTGCTGCTGCTCTGTCCACGTGCCTGCGGAAAGCACAGAAATCCTCTCGGGGGATTCTGCTCGGGGGAAGAGCAGGTCTTTCAGAGCCTCACGTTACTCGCTGGTGTTTCGTATACGATGTAGGACAGCCCGGGACACACAACCGGATGTTTGAGAGGCAAACCGAATGGGAAGCAAGAAGAGAACCAGAGGGAACAGACCAGCTCCGGAGCCTCGTGCATCGTGGTTGCCACATGGGGGCCTTAAAACAACCGTGATCCTAAGCTTAAGGGGCAAGAGAAGGTGCAGAACTTGGGCAGGGAACTCGAATCTATGAAAACGAGTCCTAGGAACTCTCGAACTAGGATTTCTGTGGGACCAGGTAATACCTTAATCTTTTATTATTTATTTATTTTAGAGAGCGAGCAATGTGGGAGGGGCAGAGAGAGAGGGAATCCTAAGCAGACTCTGCCCTGAGCATAGAGCCTGAGTTGGGGCCTGATCTCTCGACCCTGAGATCATGACCTGAGCCGAAATCAAGAATCAAACGCTTAACTGTGCGACTTGGGCGCCTCTATCTCAGTCTCTTACTAGAGGCAGGAGTTGGGGTGACGTTGGGGTGTGGGGCTGATCCTGATGGCTGTGATTGTCGCCAAGACTGCCTCTGGGGTGTGTATCTTGCCTGTGGCTTCAGGGGCCAGGGAGGCAGGGTCCAGCGTGAGAGTAGGAGCCAGGCCTGGGCAGACACAACGTCCGAGCTGCTGGTAGAGAGCAGAACCTTCGCTTAATAAGAGGCTGGCTGGGTGCCTGGGGTGAGGAGAGGGACGGCTCCAAAAAGTCCTTTTTGTTTCCTTTGTATATTTTCCTGTGGCCAGTCAGGGGCACCCAAAATGGCTTAGCGGCTGCCTTTTATTTTTGTAATTTGTACTTGATTCTCTTGTTTTATATTATAGTGATTTGTAGCTTCTATTTTTATTTGCTAGGCTGGTAGGTGCTGAAGCCAGTTTCTTCTTCTTCTTCTTTTTTAAAAATATTTTATTTATTGATTCTTGAGAGACCCAGAGAGAGAGGCAGAGACACAGGCAGAGGGAGAAGCAGGCTGCCTGCGGGGAGCCCAGTGTGGGACTCAATCCCGGGACCCTGGGATCCTGCCCTGAGCTGAAGGCAGATGCTCAACCACTGAGCCACCCGGGGGCCCCTGTTTCCTTTTTCCATTTCTTTTTTCTGCATGTGTCCTCTCACCCAACAGCAGCACGTTACCTTCATGTAACAAGAGCTAAGTAAATATTTGTTAATAGGAGGCATAGCTCTCAATGGACTTATTAATTTGAGCTCCTAAGGTGCTCCCTGGATGATGATGACAGGGTGGTAGTTGTGTAGTGGAGATGTTTCTGCTTTTCAGGGAATGGACAGCCGGGAGGACGGAAGAGGATATGGGAGAAAAAGACTGGAAGGGGGATGGAGGGTGCGAGGCCAGCGCTCAGAGCCTCGCTGACACTCCATCAGGGACTTCTGTATCCATAGGGTCCGGGCAGGAGGCGGAAACTATACCAATAATCTGACCAGGGGAAATTTAGTATGAAGAATTATTAACTAGTAAACGAGAACTAACTGCATGAGGGGTAAAAAGTTTTAGAGGGACGCCTGGGTGGCTCAGCGGTTAAGTGTCTGCTTTCCGGCTCAGGGCGTGATGCTGGAGTCCTGGGGATCGAGTCCCGGGTCGGGCTCCCCGCGTGGAGCCTGCTTCTCCCTCTGCCTGTGTCTCTGTTTCTCTCTCTGTGTGTGTCTCTCATGAATAAATAAATAAAATCTTTTAAAAAAATAGTTTTAGAGAATAAGAGCTCTAAGGCCAAGGGCGAATTTTCAAGGAAGGATAAATTTGGAAGGAGAGTCCCCCAAAGTTTAGATCTCCTGAGAGAGAGGGAGTCCGGGGCCCACTGGATGGTGGGGAAGTCACTGGGCACTCAGGGGAAGATGTGTGCCACCGAGTCTCCCACATTCCAGGGGCCAGGAAGTCACCCACTGTGCCAGGGAAGCGAGAACAAAGCACTAGAACCTCGAGGAGAAACCCTTCTTACCGCAATGTCCTTCCAGCACCCTCTGCTGACAAGACCTCATGTCGTGCCAGCTGGCACAGGAGAAATGTTTACAACAGCTCGGTCCAGTAGAAATAGAATGCAAGTCACATATGTGATTTAAACTTTTTCTAGGAGCCACATTAAAAAAGCAAAAAGAACCAGGGTATGTTGATTTTTGACAGTGCGTTCTTTTTTAACCCAATCTGGCTAAAATATTGTTTCAGTATGTAATCAGTCTGAAAATTATTGAGCTATTTTATGCATGTTGTGCTAGGTCTTCAAAATCTAGTGTGTGGGGACGCCCGGGTGGCTCAGTGGTTGAGCATCTGCCTTTGGCTCAGGGCGTGACCCTGGGGTCCTGGGATCGAGTCCCATGTCAGGCTCCCTGCGTGGAGCCTGCTTCTCCTTCTGCCTGTGTCTCTGCCTCTCTCTCACTCTCTCTCTGTATGTATGTCTCTCATGAATAAATAAATTTTAAAAAAAATCCAGTGTGTGTGTGATACCTAGAGCACTTCTCTGTTCACACCGGCCATATTCCAAATGCCTATTGCTGTGTGGTTAGTGGCTACCATGCTGAATAGTGCAATTTGCTCAGAAAGCTGGACATACCATTGTGGATTTGGAGCTGAGATGCAATAAATTGATAACTGGCTCATAATTATAATAATTATGTGGACACATAATGGAATATTGATGTTCTAAAAAGTTACAAGAATTTGGAAGGGGGGAAGCTTTTATTGTGCTAAGTCAAATAGCACATAGCATTGTGTATAAATAGAATGTCAGTTTTGGAACAACAGCTCCAAACAGAAACCTATGTATTAATAAAAGATAGGGAAATGCACTAAAATGTTAACAACGGTTATCTTTGGGAAGTGGTACCGGGCTGCTTGGTTTCTTCTTCCTACATTTATGTATTTTTCAGATTCTCTTTAATGAGCACACCGTGAGTTGACATAAAATCCATGCTCTCATAGCACCGAGGCTTATGGGGGCCCAGGCCCTTGGGCCTAGTTGGTCATAATTAAAATGGAGTTGACTCCAATGAGTGTGCAAACCTGGCTTTATAACGTGCAACACAGATGCTCTTCCGAGTTTGAAAAGTCATGACCAGGAGTCCCCAAGGTGACAGAAACTGCAATCTCTGAATTTCTGGATGAGAGAAGGTGGTTTATGCTGTTAAAAGCTGCTTGGTAATGGCCATCGTTGGAATGCTAGTCATTGTTCATTTCCTTTTTTCCTCTTGGGGATCAGGGAATTAAAAGGCCATTATTGGAACTGATTTATTTCGCCTCTTCTGTATAAAGCATTTTATCCCCTCTGCTCTGTCATAAAAGGTAGAGGTTCTTTTTTTCTTCTCCCCAGGAGAGCTGAGGATGGGCAGTGCTGTGACCTTTTGCACCGTTACGTGTGGGGTCTGTGGACACAGCTGCGAGACCGTTTTGGGCATTTGCTCATTTTGTGGGACTCTCTTGGTGTCCTGCTTCTGTTAGCCTGCCTCGGCGTTATGGTGGTCTGGCCTAGAAAGGTTGAAGGTCCATGGGACCGACTCGAAATCTGACTGTATAAATTTGAAAGAAGCAAGTGCTTTTCGACTTTATTATGAACCAGATCCTGTTGTTAAATATCGGTCGTGGATACTCCCCTCAAATCCTTGTGATAACCCTCCGATGTGTAGGTACGGCTGCTTCTCCCAATTTTCTATTAAATGGAAACAAATGCATTGAGACTGGGGGGTTTGCTCTTGGTCACATAGGTAGCAAGACGTGGCTGCAGAGTTCAAATTTCCACAGTCCAGCTTCAGAGTCTGTGCACATCAGAATTAAGCCAGTGTAGTGGATCTCAAACCTGCACGTGCCTTGGGGTCTACTTGAGTGAGGTGGCCGGGTGTCCCTGGAGCAGAGTGGGTTTAATGAAGTGAGGATGGGAAGCCACATGGGGCGCTGAGCGTGCTATCATATTCCGTAGATGGTGGACGGTCATTCATTTTTGGACAGGGCCGTGGCCGTGTCGCAGCTGCGCTCTAGCAGTGTCTTCTGGTGGATGCTTTTCTCTTATGAAGTTGGCGGGATCATTTTGGCATCTGTGCTCCCTAAGCCTCCAGGGACCCCAGCTTCTCAGCCCCTCCCAAGCAGAGCCCGTCTGTCTGGTCTTCTCTCTGTACCCCATTCCGTGTTCCATCCCCATCCTTCCCCGCTTAGGCCCTCCTGTAAACTCTTGCTGCCCTGCTCTCCACCATCCCAGTCTGGTTGAAAAGATCTACATCGCAGGATGTAGATGCAGGATGTGCCACTGGGACTCCCGAGCCCATTCCAGAAAGCACAGGTGCATGTTCAGCGTCCCTGGAAGAGGACCCCCACCCCCCACCCCGGAAACACACACTGCCCTCTGTTCATGGCCAGATGGAGTGGCGAGTTTGTGTTCACGCAGGAGAAGAGGCCATTCCTCCTGGGGTCCCACAACCATACCCTGACTCTGGCCCCTTCTTCTTCCATGTGCTGCTCTGGAAGACTTGCATGCAGCCCGAGTCTCCACCTCCCTGTTCATGGAGAGTTGGGCTGCGACTTCTTGCAAATCTGAGAAGTCCCTCAGCCAGTCCTTCATACGTAGGGAAGATGCAACACGGGGGAGAGTTTTCCTTTCACCCACTTAAAAACCTTCTTTAAGGTCGTGAGGTTAGACCCTGGGGACTTGATCCTGACAGCTCGCCCTTGGTGAAGAGGTTCCCGCAGCGCACCTGAATTTGAGGGTCTCTTACCTGTCTCCCTGCAACTGAACACTCTTCTCCTCATCTCGATTTGATTACCTGAGGAGCATCCAGCGTGGTCCTGGCTGCACGTTTGCTCGTGGGCTTCCCTCCACCTGCCCCGGCGCTGGTGCTTTAGCAGCACGCGTCTTGCCCCCTTGCCCTGCCTCCTCCAGCTGGGCCTCCACACCTCGGTGGGCCCCGACCCGTGGGCACACCTGTAGAGGGGCCACCAGAGGATCGTCAGGGCTGAAGCGCTAAAGGCTTCAGCCTCTCGGAGCGCGGCCAGCGGTGCAGACGCGTGCCCTAGGGAGGAAGGCTTTGGTGGCCGGACGCTGCTTTGCTTAATTAAAAGGCAAAGAGGCAGTTCCATAAAGGTGAAGGCGGTTAATCCCCGGTGTTCCGTCCCTTGGTCCATGCGAGGCTGGCGTGGCAGGAATGCTAGCCCGCCTCACCCACTCCCACGACACCCCACGCACGCACATACGTGTGGTCCTGTCGTCGGCCGACACCTCTCTCTCATCAGTGCCCCTGTCTCATCAGTTGAACAAAACCTAGAAATAAAGAACCTGAGAGCTGGAAGGGACGTGGAGGTCGTTGGGCCCCATAGAGGTGAGAAACGGAGGCCAGAAGGATCCTCAGAGCGGGTTGGGAATAGAGCCTGGAGTTCACGTCCCTTCTCCTACTCCCGGTGTGACGTCATGATGGCAGCGTCCTGGTTAGCGTCTCATCCCAAAGAGGTTCACCTATCACCTACTCTCGGCGAAGGCCTTTTAATTTTTTTTTTTTTAACGTTTTATTTATTTATTCATGAGAGACAGAGAGGCAGATATGCAGGCAGAGGGAGAAGCAGGCTCCTGCGGGGAGCCCGATGCAGGACTCAATCCCAGGACCCTGGGATCACATTCTGAGCCAAAGGCAGACACTCCACTGCTGAGCCACCCAGGTGTCCCTATTTTGAATTTCATTACTGACCTCATTTGGTTCCTTTCCATCTTAGGTACTACAGGGCGGGTCAACCCTACAGTCCCTCCACTGGTCATTCTCCAACTGTAATGCCAACCAGCAGGTTTGAAAACCTACCATATTAGGTGCCGTGTCAGTGTTTCTTCGGTTGCTAAGCACAAAAGTGACCGTTGTATTGAGCCCTGATAAATGCCTGAATCCGTGTTCCGTGTTTTCCATAGCTATCTCACTTAATCCTCAAGGAAGTATCTTCAGGTGACTCATCCCTCACAACATGCCATTCGTATTGGGCAGCTAAGGGGCTGCAAGCTCAAGCAGTGTGCCTGAGGGCACCCCAGGAGACCTTCTTGACTTGACTCCACCTGCCTGTTGTTAAAGCACATGCTCCCCGCCCCTTCAACCCCCATGTAGCCCTGCGAAGCTCTGAGGTCGTGGGGCAAGTCTGTCCTTCTGGGCCTCTGCTTCCTTTCTCCATCCTTCTAGAAAAGAGTACTCCACTTTTTTTTTTTTTTTTGCAGGGTGTAGGGTGGGTAGGAGTCTTGTTCCTCCAGTCTCTAGGGACACCTGGGTGTCTCAGCGGTTGAGCATTTGCCTTTGGCTCAGGTTGTGATCCCAGGTTTCTGGGATCAAGTCCCACATCGGGCTCCCTGCGTGGAGCCTGCTTCTCCCTCTGCCTGCATCTCTGCCTCTCTCTCTGTGTCTCTCATAAATAAAACCTAAAAAAAGAAAAAGAGAGAGATGGAATCTCTAAATCTAAACCCAGGGTGCCCTGGCTGGCCCCCGGTCACAGCGAGGCTGGCAGGTTCAGGGCCACCTCTCACCAGCTTGCTCCCTGACCCGCCCCCCTCTCCACAGCCATCAGGGCAGCCTCCTGTGGCTAACCAGCTGGTTACTTGGGAGTGAAGTGTGGCATCTGGGCGGTAACATGTTCATCGGGACCTGGCCTCACCTCTGGCCCTCGAGGAAGCACAATCTGTGCACTCATCTTGGTGTCTGGTGGGAGGGTGGTAACTTCAACCAGTTTATCCACCACTTACCTTGGAGGTCGGCTCAGCTTTGCCAGAGAGGACTCTTGACTCTTCCTTTCTGGCAGGGACTCCGGAGTTAATCTTTTCAGGAACTTCAGACTGAAAGCTAAAGTCATTCAGGTTTAAGACCTGTGTTCTTATTTAATTGGGTAAATTCTTATTAGGAGGACCACGGATCGATTGTGCAGGCGGATCCGTTTTCTAACATTGACTTCAATCTACTAAAGCATTTATTAAGCCATTTAACTCTAACACAGCTCCTGGAAAGGCAGTGCAGCTGCTGGGACAAGAGGTCAGGGTCAAGATTTGAGGATTTGATAGCCAGCGTTCCACTAATCATGCCCTCACCCAAGGCCTTAGGCTGGTCACTTTCTCTCTCTGTTCTGCTTTTTTTTTTTTTTTTGACATTATTAATTTATTCATGAGAGACACGGGCAGACGGGCAGAGGGAGAAGCAGGCTTCATGCAAGAAGCCTGATGCAGGACTCGAACCTGGGACCCCAGGATCACACCCTGGGCTGAAGGCAGACGCTCAACCGCTGAGCCCCCCAGGTGTCTCCCCCGCCCCCGTTCCCGTCTTTTGCACCAGAACTTACATGAGCATTAAGGCCCACTGAGGAGCAATCCCTTTTTCAGGGTGATGCCTGGTTTGTTGGGGATGCTGGTCAATCTCAATTTCTAGGCACTTAGGACTTTGGATTACCTCTGCCTGAAATTATGCAGGCAATTGACAGTTGAGTGACAAGAATAAAAATGAGAGCTAAAGAATTAAAGCATAACCAAGTCCTTTATTAAAAGCATGCTCAACTCAAGTGGACACGGCCACCTGTTCTGACACACCATCAGCTACCCCCACGTAAAGGGAGACTCGGCAGGGAAAGGGTCAGCTTTGTATTTTGGAAAACCTAAGTGTGCTCTGCAAATACAAACTGATACAGTTGCTGTTACTTTTGCTCACAGTCTGCCTCAGAGGACAGAGCGGGAGGCCCGTGGAGCACTTGATACACGGCCGGGCATGCGGCTAGGCTCAGCGCAGGCCCAGTTTGCATGAGCCAGGCCGGAGAGATGTCTTTCTTTCTTTCTCTTTGAGATTTTATTTATTTGAGAGAGAGGCAGAGACATAGGCAGAGGAAGAAGCAGGCTCCTTGCAAGGAGCCTGATGTAGGACTTGATCCCGGGATCTTGGAGTCACGCCCTGAGCTGAAGGCAGACGCTCAACTGCTGAGCCCCCCAGGAGCCCCCAGGCCTGCGAGAAAATTAATCACATTTCATACTCAGGCATTTCTTTATAGGACCGGGGTGTTGTTTTTAATGAAGGCATCATTCACAGTATGCTGCCCTATGTTAGTAGTCTCACCTGGCTTCAGGTCACGAACGAGGAAGAACACAGGGCATAAGGCGGGACTGGGGGAGACTGGACGTGCCACGTCGGGAAAGCAAGCGCCTCTTCCTTTGGGTGTGGGCAGCCCCGAGCAGGGATGCATGGCTTGGAGAGGGGAGTGTGGCCGGCTGTAACCCTCACTTTAACTTCTTCAGCTGGGTGTCTCTGAGCAGGTCACAGCCTGTGTTGCCTTTCATGTTGGCTGTGGTTTGGCGATGTATCCACAGTGGGAAGCAAGTGGGGGATTTAAGGGACGTAATCAGAGAAGCCACTCTTAGGTGATCTCCATTGAACTTGCTTGCTAGTCTCCATTTCTTTTGCAAAACCTATTAATGGCTGCTGTTGCTTTATGCTCATGTGATGTTTGTGTGTCCCAGTAATTCTCCCGCCATGAAGGCTGAGTGCAGAGCGAGAGCCAATTGTGTAAGCGCCTATCCCTGTCTGCGCCGGTTAAATTTGCTCTTGTAACTGAATAACTTGATCATGACATAAATGGAATGAGTGGGAGGAGAGGGAGCTAACATGAGTTGAGCACCACTGTGTGCCAGGCACTCTTCCAAGCGCTTAACGTCTAATAGCCTGTAATTGCTGTGTTTAGAAAACGAAGTTGAGCATTTTGAACAAACCTGGTAAAAAAAAGTGAGTTGCTGCAAAAGAAGTTGCAGGTGAATTAGGTGTGGAGATGGTAATGGTAAGAGAGTCGAAGTGAAAGAAGCAGCCGTGGAAGGAGGAGTCCGCATCCAGAAGTCTTTATGTCATCTTCAAGCTCTTCATGCACTTGCAGGAAAGCAAAATAGAAATCAGGGTCAGTGTTGTTTACGCAAGGAAGACCTCGGGCAGTTAATCTGTGGACCCACCCCTAGAGGAAGGATCACCTTCCTCTGTGCATCGAAAATGTCAGTAAACCTACATTTCTGTGCTCATGTGAAAATGCTCAAGGTATGCACATTTTGGTTTTTTTGGTGATTCATTGTTTTAACATCTGTTTTAACTAATGGACCATAATAGTCTTGATAAAAAGTCTTTTACTATAAGAGTAACTGAAGCCGAATCAGATATGAGCTCCAGATGGCTCCTACCCATGTGCAGGTGCCTGCAGGTGGGCTGCCGAGGCTCAGCTTTGGAATGAGTCTTTCAAGTAACCATCGTGGTCTATGGCTCATGCTCTCTTACTGCAAGTTGCTTTCTTTTCTTTTTTTTCCCTTCTCAGTTATTGAATTGGATTAGATTTTAACCTGTCAACTATTTCTAAAACTCAGTGGACTGCATCAGCTAGGATTTTGGAGCTCTATTTTGAGGATAATGAAATTTGGCCTAAGATAACACTACCCTTTGGTGCCTGTCACTTGAAGGGGTTTGTTTGCTGTTCCAATGGTCAGTTCCTTTGAGGATTAGAAAAATAAACGCGTATGCATCTGCACATATATATATATATACGTACAGGTTTGTATTCTGGGAGCCCAGGTGCTGGGCTCTGAGCTTTAAGGATGCAAGAAGACACCTGATGTGACCATTGCCCTCAGGAAGCCTGGATATGTATCTAGAGGAGTCACACGTGACTGGCTAAGACAGATGGACCGCTGTGAAGGATGAAGATGATGCAGGGCTGGTGGGGGGGAGGGGATCCCAGTAGGGAAAGCCGCGTAGAAGCAGGGTGACAATACAGAGGAATGAATCCTACAACCCAATGACAGTAACTTAGAGAGCTATCCACTTTCACATGGCTTTTACGTTTACTTGGTTTTAGTCTCAGAATAGCTGCAGGGCGTAGAAAGACTGCCCTATTGCTGACACTTGGAGACACCAATACAGAGGGAAGGCAGTTTGCCTCAGTAGCATGGAGCCAGAGCTCTGACCAGGCTTCCTGGAGTGTATATTGGTTCTTCTCCCACCACCAGGCTTCGTGTCTTCCTCCCACGTTCACTCCCCTCCCTGCCGCCTTAGAGACCCATTGAAATCCATGCCTTAACTGCCCAGGTTAGACTGTTTTATTGCCTTACTGTGTCTCCTCTTTAATAAGCTACAACTATTGCCAACTTATTGAATGCAGGGCCCCACTGATTTCTGGGATTGGCTGAGAAGTTCTGGTGGCACTGAATGGTGCGTGCGTGTGTGTGTGAAAGAGAGACTGTGTGTCTCACACCTCCTCACCTGGCACGTGGCTCGGGAGTCTCATCTTCCGGTTCTGTGGGCAGCAGCTGGGGCAGCACCCTTATCCGGTGCTTTCTGAACCATTCAGGGAAATATTAGGTAACACATTCTGTCCCCCCCTGGAAAGATTCCCCCGGGGCCCTTGATAGCTCTTTGCTGTTTCATAGGGTGGCATTTGCAGAGGTCCATAAGCCACCTGGGTGGAAGGCCCTTACAGCAGAGTGCACTTCTCAACTGGAGCCTGATTGGAAAGATCCCTGACCTGGGTTTGAGAGGAGAGGGTGAGCTTGGAAGGAAACATCTGAACTGAGACTTGAAAGATGACGAGGAATTAGCCAAGGGGAGCAGAGGGGAGGTAGGAAAGAACATTCTAGGCAGAGTCCTAGTTGCCAACACTGGGATAGTGGCTTAGCATGTGCCAGGGGCTGGTCTGAGTCCTCTAAATTAATCCCCGTAAGAGGAAGTTGCATATGGAACAGCACAGAAGTGCAAGAAAACACGGAACTCTTTTTGGACTCTGGAGGGTGTTCATTATGGGCAGAGCATGGAGTGGAGAGGGAAAGGGGATCCGTGAGGGGGGGCCGGTGACTGTAGCTAATTACACCTGCTGTATGCTAGCTGACCTGAGCGCACAGTGCGCACGGACACGTTTCACCCTCAATGCGACTGTAGGGTATTATTTTTTAAAGATTTTCTTTTTTTTAATTCATGAGAGAGAGAGGGAGAGGGAGAGAAGCAGACACACAGGCAGAGGGAGAAGCAGGCTCAATGCAGGGAGCCTGACGTGGGACTCGATCCCGGGTCTCCAGGATCACGCCCTGGGCCTAAGGCAGCGCTAAACTGCTGAGCCCCCCAGGGCTCCCTGTAGAGTATTATCTTATCCTCCTCTTGAAGATGCCAATGAGAGCCCAAGGAGGATTGAGTGACCCGCCCCAGGCTGACCTGCAGAAGGGGAGAGAGATTCGCACTAAGGCACCAGGTTCTGATCCGCACACCGCCTGTCCAGGAGGAGCGTGAGATGGAGACAGGCTGCCAAGGGGAGGGAGAGCCAGCCACATGGGGTGACGGATCTCTGCAAGGGCAGGAGGAGTGGTGGTCCACCAAGCTCTGTGGACACGGACGGGCCACCTGGTGCCATCGCCAGTCTTGTATACTAAGGGGGAAATGAAAATCCTTCCTCATACATGACCTCATTTATTCCTGGCCACAGTCCCATGGTGGTTGGATGTGGTGCCCCCACTGTGCAGTGGAGGAGGAAAAAGGAGTCTCAGGGAAGTAACTTGACTTTAAAAACACAAAACACACGAAAAAGACAGATCCTCCCTCTGGAAGCTCATTTGTTGTTTTGTTCATTCACTCATCGCCTATTTATTGAACTATCTCCTAAAAGCCGACCCTCCACTCTCCCCGATGGGTGATACGTGAGGCATGTTCCCTGACCCCCTAGGTGGACGGGGACCTTCAAAGTCAAGCCGGCCAGTGTGGAGGTTTAAAAACCTGTCTGCAAAATCTTTGACACTTCTGTCATCGAGGGAGCTGGGGTGGGACTACCGGGTTTGGGGCTGACCTCAGGGCCTCTGGGTGGCCCGCAGAGCGCAGTACAAGTGCTGGACCTCTGAGGCCGCACGGCTCTCCCTCCCTCAGAGGGGACCCAGCTGCCAAGGGGTCCGCTCGCCTGGCCTGCCTGGGGGCCAGCACCGCCTGCCGCCTTGTGAGCGAGCCCGCCCTCCTGCGTACCTGGCCCTGCCCCGTCGGGCCTCTCGGTGGTCGCGAATCCCGAGCACTGGTGGCCCCCCAGCCTCTCTCACATTCCCGACCTGCGGACGTCTGAGCAAAATAAAAAGGTGATTATGATATTAGAGACGTTGGATTCGTTGTACAGCCGTCAGCCTCCAGGCACCGAGGGGACACAGGGCCCACAGCCTGGGCGTGGAAGCTGGCTCCACAGCGACTGTCCCAACTCCAGCTCTCGCTCTGCTTCTACTGCTAATTGGCCCTTGGGAAGTGGGGGGGGGGGGGGGGGGAGGCAAAGGTAGAAGAGAAAAAGCAAAATGAGCAATTTAATGAAGACCTGATCTTACACGCTCCCCCACTCCACGCACATGTACCCACACACGCAGCAGGCAGCGCGGGAGCCTGATTAACGAGGAGTCCTCGGTGTCACTAATGGAACCTACTGTTCTGTCTTTAAGCTGGTAATGGATGCTGCTCTCTGCCTTAGGCCCACGCCCCGCGCCAGCTGCCCACAGATGCATCTGGGGGCCAAGGGGAGCGTGAGCGTGCCGCTCGGAGGCCCAGGCGAGCTGGCCTCATGGGAAGCACATGAGTGGGTGATGGAGCGGCCCAGCCTGAGAATGTTCCTGTCCGAGGCCAAGGCGTTCGCTTCCTGCCTCCTGGGTCTCCCTCCCGCTGCCCGTGGGAGGCCTGCCTTCCTCTGCCCGGGAGCAAAGCGGGGAGGAGGGTTGGTAGCGGTGAGCGATGCATCCCATGGTTGCTGTCGCCCCCCGGGAAGGGGGGGTCACCGCGTCCTTATTGTTGCAGCAAAGGCCGCGTTCTCTGCCAGCAGGCCTGGCTCGTGTCCTCTTGTTCCATCGGTGCCAGCGGAGGTCCCAGTGCTTTCACCAGAAGTACCTGTGGGCGGTTCGGGGGGTTATTCCTGAGACGCAGGGTGCTCCTGGTGAGCATGTTCCTGATTTTTAGTCCGTTTGCAATGAAGGAACCATACCCCGGGCTGCCCGAGACGTGCGCTGCATGCACATCCTTCCAGAGACCCCACAGGGGCAATTTTCAATCTCACTGAACCTACAGAACAGCTGTTGTAAGAGCTGGTGCAGGATCCGCGCCTGCCCCAGGGCGCGGTGACAGGACCTTGATCCACCGCAGCGCGGGTACGGCCCAGGCCGAGGGGGAGGCCCAGGGTCCTTTAGGAGGTGACCGTGCCTCCTGCCATGGCCCTGTCTGGATTTTCAGAGACGCTACGTCATTGACACCATCCCCGTCTGGAGCTGGAGACCGGCTCTGCTAGGCGTATCGGCCTGGAAGGTTCTCAGCTGCTCTGCCGTGAGAGACACCCTTGCCCTTAGCCGAGCTCATGTTGATAGTTGGGGCTGAGCCAGCAGGTGGAGTTGGAGGGCGGATGGGGGGGCCCGGGGGGGGGCAGTTTCTCTCTAGGGAGCATCTGGTGGCAAGGCCCTGGCAGCCCGAGCCGTCTGCGCCATCTCTGTCGAGGCAGGGGCCCTGCTGAGGTCGGTAGTTGATCTCCCCCCTTTTCTGGTATAGTAGACACACGATGTCCTGCGAGTCTCAGGTGTACAACGGGGCGATCTGACGACTGCGCTACTCAACGCTATGGCGGGACCGTTGACCATGTTCCCAACCTTTCACCCTTGACCCCTCTGTTCCCCGACTGGAAACCTGCACCTCCCACTCCCTTCACCCATTTTGCTCGTCCCCCCCCCCAGTCTCCTCCCCCCATGGCAACGCCAGCTGGCCCCATCCTCCTCCATCAGACACGTTCTCAGAGATGGTTCCCTCACACCAACCTTTGTCGCCATCTCATCAAACCGGAAGTATTGAAAACCAAAGGACAGTTTTGTGGCTGCTCCAAGCTCTGTCTAGTTTTGAGTAAACAGCCACAGGGTTGTGTCTCTTTGCAGCTGGAGGAGAACTGAAAGGTCATGTAGGTTAGCCCTTGCGTTTTACAGATGAGGAATTTGGGGCTTTGAGAGGTTAGTTGCTTTGCCTGAAGATCTACAACTAGTTAGCGACGGAGCTAAGAGAATCCCTTCAGGTTTCCTGCTCTTAAATCAGTGTTGCCTTCGCACTATATTGCTTTACCTAAAAGCAGCACCTGCAAGAGGACCTAAAGCAGGGTTTCCACCTAATTCTTTGTCGTGGGTGCTGACCTGTGCTTTGTGGGTGTTTAGCGGCATCTCTGGCCTCTACCTACAGGTGTCAGAACAGCTCTTTCCCCACTCAGTTGTGAGAAGCAAAAATGTCTCTAGACTTGGCCAAAATTTCTGTGGGGGGTTGAGATGTTCCCTCCTGAGAACGTCTTAAAGTTAGTATATCTTTTAAGGACTTATTTATTTATGAGAGAGAAAGAGTGTGTGCTCGGGTGAGGGCAGGGAGAGAGAATCTCAAGCAGGCTTCACACTCCGTGCAGAGCCTGAAGCAGGGCTTGGTCCCACGACCCCGAGATCACAGCCTGAGCAGAAATCAAGGGCTGGACACTTAACTTATCTCAGCCACCCAGGGGCCCCAAAGTCCATGTATTTTTAAAGAAACATACTTACGTAAACTCTTTCTTGAAGTGTGTGAGGTCCAAGCAGACCGGAGCACAGTCAGGGATTGGAGAAGACCTGCCACTTCCTGGTGAACTGTGGCTAGACGGGACGCTGGGGGCTTAGAAGCCTGCATTGCCTGTTCCCTCTCTGAAATGTTTAGATGGTTACGGTACCAGAGTGGGGGAGGAGAGTCTGGTGGGGTGAGGGAACGGTTAGGGGAAATCAGTAGGATAGTTGGTCTGTAAGGGAAGCACTTGCTAGAGACAGACATTCTTGTGTAAAGGCCTTGTATCCAAAATGCAGAAAGGACTCAAGATTCACCAGTAGCCAAACAACCCGTTTGCAAAGATGGGGAAAACATCTGAAGAGATGCTAAACCAGAGAAGATACACAGCTGACAAGACCATGACAAGATGCTCAGCATCCATAGTCGTTAGGAAAGTGCAGGTTAAAACAAAATAATAGGCCGACCCTAAGCGAGGCTAAAATCGAAAGAACGTGGCCCTCTCAAGTGTTGGTGAGGATGTCGCAGTCCTGGAACTCACTCGCACACACCGCTGGGGGGGGTGGGGGATGGAAGAAGGTGTAGCCACTTCGGCAAATGGTGGGGCCATTCCTTAAAATGTTCAACACACACCTACCATGTGGGCCAGCCTTTCTACCTCTAGGTATTTGTTTCCCCGAGAGAAATGGAAGTGTGTGTCCGTGCGTGTTCATGGCAGCTTTAGCTGTAGTGGCCCAAACTGGAAACAACCCAGATGTCCATCAGCCATTGCTTTTTAGACATTGCTTTGTGAGTGAGACCTTTTCATATCCTGCCAACTAATCAAGTTTAGTCGAGAAATGGGTCAGACTGAGAACATCTGTTTGGGCTCATATACTGACTTTTTGAGTGTGTCAGAGTGTCATTTAGAACTAGTCAAGTGACACTTCTGTTCCGTTTGGCAGTAGAATTGGTCATTTTTTCTCCTGTAGGTGCCGGGTGGGCTATTTTAATGTGCTGCTAGGTGATGATGGGTTCTTTACATTTCAAAGTTTGAAAGATCACAGCTTCAAAAACTAGCTCCATTAAAGCATTCTGTTGATACCAACATTAACACATTCAGGGGGTAAAGATGTTCTTGGTCACTATGACCCCTCTTAAAGATGGCTGGCCAGATGCCCTTGTGGCTAGAATTCCTCCCAAAGAGTCAAGAGCTGGGAGCCAAGAAAAGAAATTGTTTCAGGGAAGGGTAGAGTGATCATTCCTGCCCCAGAAATAGCCAACATTTCAGTGATGTGTGTGGGTGGTTTGAGACTTGCTTTAGAATCCCTTTTATTTTTTGAGTTCCTGATAGGTGTCGGGCATTGAGATCCACACAGGAAGTAAGCCATAGTCCCGTCTTGTCTTTAAGATGTTACAGTCCAGTCAAGAGAAAGAGAAAGCAATGCCCGAGGGCAGTCCGGAATGATGGATGCCATGGTGGAGATGGGCATTTGGAGTGAAGTGGGAGTTGATGAGGAGATGCTTTAGCTTTCCACCTACGTACCTTAACTTGGTGCTGGGTGTTCGAGCATGAGGGCCAAAAGACTCAGTTCTTGCTGTCAGAGATGTTAGTCGAGCTGAGATAGAGTTAGTCTGCATGGGTTTAGGATGGCCATGTGTTGATAATGGTGTAATGTGTTGGAAGCAGTTCTGTAATGAGTGTCAAGAGAAGTCGATTCTGGCCCCGGGATCTGCTCCTATGTGGCTCTTGACCCTGGGACAAGTCCCTTACTGGCTTTCTTAGCCTCAGTCTTTCTAACTCTAGAAGGAGAAGCCAGGATAACCGTGTATGATGGGTCAGGTACATTCCAGCGCTCTCCATGCGGTAGTGTGTCAAGGGGAGATCTGGGGAGAGCTTGACCAGTTTGTTCTCCTTAGAGAGATCAGCCTCGGTGAAGCTGTTGTTGAGGAGCAATGCAACCATTATCAAGTTGGGCAAACTGTGGGAGTCAGGGATTTTTAAAGCTCCGGAAGTCATTTTGTGAGAATCCTAATTAAAGTTAAAGCCAAGTGTAAGTCTCACCTGCTGGCACCAAGGGCATTAGTCCCTTTGGCCTCTGTCCTTCAGTGACCCCTGTTGATTCTGTGGTCTTGACTTGGTGCGGGGTTCCTGATTGTTATCAAGAGGGACCTAAGCACAAGATCTAGAACACCTAGCATGTTCTGGTGTCCTCCCTCCTAGCATGTAGGATTAGCCAGTGCCAGCAGGCCATGATTGGAAAGGCATTTGCTCCTCTTGCCTCTTTCTTTGTTAATCCCTCCTGTCTGATGATACATCGGGACATGTGCTCCTGATCTAAGAGTATCCCAACAATGCACAGCAGTGTTATTTGAAAGAAAAACATAAATAAGGAAGTTGTACAGAATTGGAGGAACTGAATTGTGTGTTCTTTTTCTCTGCCCCATCCGGTGCACCTGAATGGCTCCTTTGACTTGCGGAGCTCCCTTCCTGGAGCAGATCTGGAGGACTGTGGGTCCACCTGGCAGTTCAGCAAGTGCTTGTTGGATGGATTTCCAATATGGCGTTGTCTTCCTAAAGGATCTGAGAGACATGAAGACTTTCTGGATTGCAATAGCCGCAGTGTATTGTTTCTACTCTCTATTTCTGGACTCTAGATCTTTCCTAACTCCCATTCGCTACCCTAAATTCAGTGTACCGCGTTCGACAATGTACCTGCCAGATTCATTCCTTGGTTTTCCCCAAACAGTATCTGGTGGCCATCCCTGCTCCTCCGAAAATTCCTCCTCTAACTTCAACATCCTATTCCCAATTGAAATTTGACTTCCCAAGACTACTTTGGGGGAAAAGCCAGGTCTGATTGTCAGACTTGATGCCTCCATATGGTCTTATTAGAAAATAATCAGAAGGCTGGGTAAGAAAATAACCAGAAAGCTGTGTGGGGACTTACCCTGTTTTGTCACCTGTAATTTTTAGTGTCAGAGTAATTGGCTAGGTAACCAGTTATTTTCTAAACAAAAAGTGGGACTACATAGAAAGAGTTATAACAGTCCTGTCTGGAGTAATTGAAGTTAAGAGCCTATTGGTATTGTGGGTGTGACCAACACCATGGTGCTTGACACACAAGAGGACGGTTCCTTGATAAGGTTTTATACTGTATGAAGTAGACTGGCAGTTACTGTCTCCATGGGATAAAACCAGTAATTGAGACCCAGCAGGTAAAGTGCCCAAGGTCATGCATATAATAAGGGATGAGACTGACCTTCAAATTCTGATCTTCAGACGCCATGCCAAGTCTGTCTCCCATGACCCGTATGCATTTCTAAATGTTTATTTTTAATGGACCTTTTCTAATTTACCCACAAGCTGCTCTCGTTCGATTGAAAAGAAGTTAACACTTTATTGGTGGTGGGTATTAAGAGATAGGAGCAAAAGTCTGAGAGCATATTCTAATATGCCCCTCTTTTACCTGAAAAAAATTTTTTTTTGGCAGGAAAGAGAGGAAAAAATAGATAGCTTACATCCGTTTCCTTATGGCCCTACAGCTTCTGGGGTCATGCCGCGGACCGTGCTGATGACCCATACACCCGAGTGTTTTCTGTGGAGAGCCTAGACGACAGGACCCAACAGATGGTGGAGGTCATTTTCATGTGCCATGATACTCACCCCCGACCCCAACACAAATAACATCACACCGTAAACACTTATGTCCCAGATTCATTTCCTTTGGACACTGGAGGTTTTGTTACTTATACCATAGAAGTCTTTAGGGGGACCCTTCCCAATATGTGTTTTCATCTTGACTTAAATCCAAGCCTTCTTGTTTCCTTCTCCATCAAACCACACCCCCCCTTGCCTTTCTGTCAAGGGGTGATGGACAATAGATGGTAGCAACAGTTGCTATGGTAACAGCATCTGAGTCATCTCCTTGGAAACCTGCATAAAGGCCTTCCATCTCCAGACCAGCTCTGTGCAACTTGGAAGGCCTTTGTTCCCGTGAATGTATCAGCATGGGGGAGCAAGCTCTCCCGGGCTCTGGCCACTGCAATTTCCTTTGGTTCCTGGTGCCCATGGCAGTTTGGGTATAGAGTTGGATTCAAGTAAATGTGGGGGTCGGTGGGCCGTGGGGTGCTTTTCTCAGCCTAGCCCATGTCCAGAATGCATTGTCTTTGGTCCAATACCAGATGCCCAGCAGATTTAGGCAGTAGACCTCTTGCCTTTTAAAACCCGGATGACTCAACCAAGTCTCCCACAGTGACCAGCAATGGATCAGAATAAAGCAGTACTGCTTCTGAACACAGATGAGCTGGATATTTTGGCATGATCATGAAGAGAATCCTGAAATAGGGCACCATGGGATAGCTTGTAAGAGCCCCTCTCCTTATGGTGTCCTTCAAATGCAGCAATTTTGTTACTTAAATGAAAGCAGAATGGTTTCCAGCAGCTAAGAGGATTAATTCTCTTGTCATCATCCACACCAAGTATCCATCACAAACGCTTCCATTGTGCCTCTTGTTTTGTAGATCATTTTCACATTCAGGAGCTCAATTAATCATTTATTCAATTGTCAACATGTGTTAATTTGAAACTTCCTACGTGTCCGCATGTGCTGTTGGGCGTTTGGGGCACCAACTGTGAGGGTTTTTAAAAAGTGCACTGTCCCTGCCCTGATGAAGTTGACAGATCAGAGGGTCAAGGGCCAATCAGGTCATCACACGTGTGTGAACATTCAGCCAAGCTCCACTAAAGCAGCAGCTCCGTGGTGGGATTCATGTGCAGGATGGAGGGACTGGACCCTTTGGAAACCTCTTTCTAGAAGAAGTGATGGTCATGCTGACCCCTACTCTGCAGAGCCCTTTGCAGAGGACGAAGTGGAGATTTGCAGGGCGGAGTGCCTTCCCCATGGTCACGCCAGCTGCTGACAGGCGGTCCGGGGGCCCAGGCTCTATCTCTTCCCTCCTACCGACCCTCAGAGCACAGCCTAGGGTCAGTCTGAGGCCAGACAGCCAAGGTGTTCTCCTGCTTTCTCCCAGGTTCTGCCCAGCTTCCAGGCCTGAGCCCTCTGCCCGTTTCCCCAGGGGGACAAATCTAGTTTTCTCTTTCCAAGGACCTTGTCCTCCAGCCTGTTAACTGCTGAAGGCAGCTTGCCTGGCCCTGTTGACCCTTAAATGCAGGACTCAGGCTCAAAGTTGTAAGTCTCCACCCAGCCCCCAGAAACAGGTTAAGGGTAGATTGAGATAGAACATCCACTGGTGGAGCATGGATGGGCCTTGAGACGGCGTGTCTGCCAACCCTGAGGAGCAAAGCAGCTGCACTGGGCAACTCCATCTCATTGACACCGTGGGCTCTTCTGAGGTCCCTGGGATTCCCTCCACCTTGTGGGAGGGCTGTCTCCTCCTTGGCAGAGTGGGGTGGCTTCTGCCGTCCTTGGGAAGAAGGGGGTGATGCAGGTGAAATGGAACCCCCCTGGGAGGGGGGCCGATGCCCATGCAGAATGTCCAGATTTAGACTTCTACATGCTTGTCACATTTTCTTTAATTTTATTTTTTTTTAAAGATTTTTTAAAAAAAATTTATTCACAAGAGACAGAGAGGGGGGCAGAGACATAGGCAGAGGGAGAAGCAGGCTCCCTGCGGGGAGCCCGCTGTAGGACTCCATCCCAGGACCCCGGGATCATGTCCTGAGCCGAAGGCAGACGCTCAACCACTGAGCCACCCAGGTGCCCCTCACGTGCCCTCCTTAGTTCCCATCACCCAGTTACCCCATCCCCACACCCCCCTCCCCTCCAGCGACCCTTGCTTTGTTTCCTATGGTTAAGAGTCCCTTACGATTTGTCTGTCTCCCTCTCTGATGACTTCCCATTCAGTTTCCCTCCCTTCCCCTATGATCCTCTGCCCTGTTTCTTAAATTCCACATACGGGTGAGATCAGATGATAATTGTCTTTCTCTGACTGACTTATTTCGCTCAGTGTAGTACTCCGGTTTCATCCACGTCATTGCAAATGGCAAGATTTCATTTTTCTGATGGCTGAGTAATATTCCCTTGTGTATATATATCTTGCCTCTTTTTTATCTGTCGATGGACATCTGGGCTCTTTCCATGGTTTAGCTACTGTGGACATTGCTGCTATGAACACTGGGGTGCGGGTGCCCCTTCGGGTCACTACATTTGTATCTTTGGGGTCAGTACCTAGTAGTGTAATTGCTGGGTCATAGGGTAGCTCTATTTTTAACTTTTTGAGGAGCCTCCCTACTGTTTTCCAGAGCGGCTGCACCAGCTTGCGTCCCCACCAGCAGCGTGAGAGGGTTGCCCTTTCTCCACATCCTCGCCAACATCTGTTGTTTCCTGACTTGTTAATTTTAGCCATTGTGACCCATGTGAGGTGGTGTCTCATTGTGGTTTTGATCTGTATTTCCCTGATGCTGAGTGATGTCGAGCATTTGTTCATGTGTCTGTTGGCCATGTGCAGGTCGTCTTTGGAGAAATGTCTGTTCATGTCTTCTGGCCATTTCTTGATTAGATCATTTGTTATTTAGGTGTCAAGTTTGATAAATTCTTTTTAAATCTTGGATACTAGCCCTTTCTCAGAACAGTTTAAAAAGAAGTGACAGTTTAGGCATGTCCCTCAATCCTGGATTCCTAGCTATAAAGGTGTTATCCTTGTGTTTTTAATGCTGAGATCTGAGCAAATGTAGCCATCTTTGTGGATGACATTTTGTGAGAAAGTTCGGTTTTTCAACCATGAACAAACTAATCTTACTTTTTAAAGAATAAATATGTTCATTTTTATCTTGCAAGCCAAGTTTTTAATAAGTGTTTCTGCTGACACAGATAAGCAGTTAAAGATGGATCTTTTTTTTAAATGCACAAATTTAGAAACTAAGCAGGCAGGTCTTGTAAGGGGATCATTCCTGTCTCAGGGAGATCATGTTCCATCCTACAGAGGCTCCTTTGAGGTCAGAGAGGGAAAGGGGAAGGTAAAGATTCCCAGATTCTGGAGCTGTGTGATTTGGAGCAACTTGGCTCTCCCGTCTCTAAAATGTGTACTAAACCATTTTTGTCTAATGAGATCCCTGTGTCACTGCCTCTACATAGTTTTAAGTCGAGATCTCCTAGAGTTGGGATTTCTGGTGATGCAAATGCAGAGTGGCTTTAGTAGGTGACCTGCTGTCATGTGTGTGAATGGGCAAACATGAAAGCTGCTGTGCCCCGCTCCCCACCACACGCCACGCTGGCTCCCACAAGTGTTTATAATTTTGTTTTTGTCTTTTTTTTCTTAAGATTTTATTTATTTATTCATGAGACACACAGAGAGAGAGGGAGGCAGAGACAGAGGCAGAGGGAGAAGCAGGCTCCATGCAGGGAGCCCGACGTGGGACTCGATCCTGGGTCTCCGGGATCATGCCCCGGGCTGAAGGCAGACGCTCAACTGCTGAGCCACCCAGGCGTCCCGAGTGTTTATAATTTTGAAGCCCATCTGACTGTTCAAGCTGATGGAGTCCTCTCATTAACATTTCACTGTGTACAGAAACCACCCTGGGCCTCCTTGCTGTGTGTTGGATCTTGAAAGAGGAAGCGTGCGGCTTGTTCCTGAGGTTTGCAGATGAGAACATAGTTGAAGGCTCTCAGAACCCGGCAGACGCTGATGGCTTTGAAGTCGGCTCTGGGGCAGTGGGCACACCCGAGCAGGGGCCATCAGGGGGTCTGGTGTGTGACTCAGAGCCTGAGGAGCTTCCACCTGGGAGGCTCCACCCCAACCTTGCTGGCTAGGATGAGGCAAATACATGTTGGTCCTTTTACAGCCAGGAGCGGGAAGCCCAGAGATGCCCCATGAGTGTGTTTTGTGGTGGGTGGCCTGTCACGAGAGGCTGGGATCGGTGTGTGGTTACAGGGACAAGGGACGTGAGCATAGTATGTTCTGAATGACCAACTGCTGCCGTACTTTCTAGCAATGCAAAGTTTGCAGAGAGTCATTGGAGACCCCTGTAAGCTGGGGACCGGGCGGGGCATTCTGTCCACATGGTCCGTGGCGTGGGTGGGGGTGTCCTCCTTCTCTAGAAAGGGAAACTGAGCCAGAGCTCCAGCTCTCGTAGCTCTTAGATGCCCCATCTGGAATTTGGATCCAGATCTTTTCCGACGCCCATCTTCTTTCCACTGTTCCTGCTCCCTCCCCAAGGAGGCTCTGGGAGGGCCACTTAAGTTCAGACAGTCTATGATGCCACCAGAATGCTTTCCTTGCAGAGGCCCTTTAAAAAGCCTTTAGAGCTCCCGGAATAGGACAGACTGAAAGTGCTCATCAGTTAAACACATTTACATGTCCCTGGGGGCTGTGGAATCAGGAGGGTTAATTAGCATCTGTCAGGCTGTTCTCCAGTAACTGGAAGGCGCTCCAGATGACCTTGAAGAGCATTTTATTTTTTTGAGATGGCTTCCAGGGTTGGTATTATAGATTGGTCACTCCCTGCCACCCCCACCCCCCAGCCGAACCCCCACCTCTCTGGGAGCTGGAGCTTTTACGATTCGTCCCCCTGGAAGCGGGATCTGCATCTTTGCTGTGCTTGCCTGTTCCAGCTGGTCCTGGCCCCATCCAGGTCAGCACCCCAGAGCCGTCCCCAAACTGTTCTCTCTCCTCCCTCTCGTGCTGAGAAGACCCAGGTGGCTGGCCTAAGAGATGGATTTCAGATGGGAGTTATTTGTGGATGAAGATTATTTTTTTTCTTTTTTAAACAGGGTAGATCACGAAGTGCTGTGAGCTAGCCGCGTGTTTCTAATTTCCTCTTTCCGTGACCTTCCACTGCTGCGGGTCAGGGGCTGAGCAGGGTGGCCGTCCAGCCCAGGTGAGAGCTGTAATCACAGCCGTAGCATGAACAGGTCGCATGGATCCTTTGGGGAATGACGCCTGCGGCCTCGTGCACTTGATGCACGACTCTTGTCCCGCATGTAAGAGAAACATTGAAAAACCACCTGTGCCCGTTGATTATTTTCTGTGTGAGCAAGCTCGCCTTTGCTCTCACGGTAGGAATACAGTACATGAGGATTGGATAAGTTGGAAGAGAGAGGAGACTGGGGAAATAGCGTCCAGCAGAGACGTAGTCCGGCCCCAGACTGCGCCTGGCACCGAGGCAGAGGGCTGGTGGTGCGGCTCCTCTGCCTTCTGATGCGTCGGCCAATATCCCGGCAGCTTTCTTCCTCACTTTGGCTTCTAGGCTGAACTTGGTCTTCCAGTGCATTTTGCTCCCCTTCCAAAAAGTCTGTATTTATTTTTTAAGAGAGGGAGGTGGGGAGGGGTAGAGGCAGAGGGAGGATCTCCAGCAGTTTCCACACCCAGCGTGGAGCCCGACACGTGACTCGATCCCACGACCCTGAGAGCTTGACCTGAGCCAAAGTCAGGAGTCGGGCGCTTGACCAACTACGCCACCCAGGCGCCAGTCTTTATCATATTCTAACTCCTGTGAGTCCCTGGGATTCTCGGTTGTTGGCCAGACAGCTACACTGGCGTGGACACTTCAACGTCTTGTTTCCTTTCCGACCCGACTCTGTACATACGGTGCTGGCGCGCCCGCTTTGCTCCCCTTACTGCACCTGCTTTCTCCTTCGCCTCCCTGCTTTCTTTCCTCCTAACACCACACACAATGTGTGGCCTGTTACATGGAGTGACGATGTCTCTTAAGAAGGGAGTGGTGGCTGATGCAAGAGTCCTTTCTCATGGAGCCTTCGAGTCCTGCATGCATTTGGTTGGAGTTGGGGGTTTTGGCTATTTTACCCCAACAGCTAGAGCCAGATGCCTACAGTCCTCCCGAATGTGCCCCAAATTCAGGAAACCGCTTGTTTTAGATGATATCTTAATGATTCTAGGCCTGTGATTTAACACTCCCTCAGCACCTTCAACTTCTAGAGCGTTCTTTTCTTCCTTCAGATTATTCTAGGTGACTTTTGTTGGGGCCTTTCCCAGGGGTTAGTTGGAAAGCTTGGGTGTTAGAGGGGAATGGACCACCCTCCATGGGAGATGGAGGCACAGATGGGGGTCAGGTGGGGTATCAAAGATGATAAACCCTTAGCTTATTGCGTAGCTTCCCACATTCAGGCTTCGAGTCTGTGACCGATGCCACAGAACCTTCTGGTTGGAGGAGTATTTAAAAAGAGAGCTCTGGCCAGAACTTGCCAAAAGCCAGGGTGTTGACACATTGAGGGGGACAGGGGAGGCCGATGGGTCTCTGTCCATTTGGGTCTGTGATTGTTCAAATAAGTGCTGCTGGAGAGGGCTCACGGGCAGTAAGAGAACCAGGTTCAAATCTGGTACACACATTAAAACCATCCAAGGCAACGTCGTCTGTGGTGGTAGTGGGGTGAGGGCAGCAGCAGAGGGGAGGTGGCCATCGGCTTGTGTAGCGTCCTGAGGCCCAGATTGCCGTCTTCGGGCCGTGGGTCACGGTGGTTGCAACCCCTTGGTTGCTGGGTCTGATGTAGCCATTTAGCTCTTCAGATTTTCTCTACTGGCCATAGAGGCTTCTTTTTTTTCCAGGTTTCAGAGAAGACATTTCTCCCTTGCAACAACTCCACTAACTAAATGTACCAGATTTATTGCTTTGTTTTGCTTATTTTTTTGAAAGTAAGCTCCACGTCCAATGTCCCAACTCACAACCCCCAGGGTTAAGAGTTGCATGCCCTCTGCCACCCGGCTTTGTTTTGGTTGTTTAAAAAATTGGCCGTGAACCGTCCACTGGCTAAATCGTGAGCCTCCTTTCTAAGCATGTTCTGACAGGTGTGGCTGGTCGTTCTGTGCCATCAGTATTTTTGTATGCGACTTCCTGCGTGTGAGTTTTAGGGAAGGAAAGGATGGCCCCAGACAAGCCCGCCACTAGGATAAATAAATGAGTCTCTCTATTTATTGCCATTCAATACTTCAGTTTACGTGCATAATAAGCCTAGTGGGTTTGACCTAGATCAGTAGTGAAGCATGGTCACTGGTTGGCAGGGTGTGCTGTGGGGGTGCACAGTGGTGTGCGTAGGATGATGGTCAGTTGCTTCTATGAATTCTCTTCCCCACAGCTTGGAAACTGTGGTTTACATACTTGCCCCCGGTCAGGGAGACTAGAGAGGACCCGTGACCTCGGATACGGCTGTTTGGTTATCACTGTCATTATCTGGGGCAGAGAGCTCCCGTATTTGCACACATGTGGTCTCTCCCTGAGAATACACCCCGGTGCACTTTTCATCTCTTCTGAGTTAGATTGCTTTTGGGTGACTGATTTGGGCAACATTTTTCGTCTTTGAAAAGACGATCCCACATCCAGAAAGGCATTCCTAAGATGTTTCTGGAGTTGTAAATCAGACTATTAATTATAGACACTTGAAAGAATGCTGGTTTCTCTCCATAAGCACAGCAGGCCGTTCCTAGCATTACCGATGAAATCTCTTACATTTATATAAAGAATCAGAGGATGGTACTAGTGCCTGATTTTCTTCTCCATGAATTTTTCATTTTCGTGATTGCTTTTGAAAAGGTTCTGTTCAAATTTTATGTAGCGGTTTGACTTTGCTTTTCTTTGTGTCCAATTTCATAAATAACAGCTCCATTGTTCAGTGTTCACATGATTGTGGCTTGGTTCTCATATTTTTTGGGGGGAATTTGACTGCCTATGAAATCATTTTTCTTAGCTGAACTGCTGAAAAAATTAATATTTACTTTCAATGATGTTAACTCAGAAACTTTAAAATGTTTTTAAAAGCATTCAAACATTAACATGCGTGCATTATTACAGGGCTATGGGGCTTATTTTAAGAAAAGTTAAATGTCTTAACTCTAACTTGGACAAAGCAAAGTGGAATATATTTCCAAAAGAAATTTTAGCAGCTGTCTATCCTATCTGCATTTATTCTCCATTTATTTGTAATAGAATTTAAAATTTGTACTATTTCTATTTAAATAGAATTTAAATTTAAAATTTGTACTTTGATTGTGGTGTTTTGTTTTTTAGCCCCAGAGAAACTAAGACACCCTTTAAAAAGCATGCCAGCTAATAGCTCACATATTCCAATGGCATTGTTTGGGTTTTGTCTTCGTTCAGAATCCCTTGTAGTTTTCGCCCCTTTGAAAATGTAGTGATGTTGTTTCTATGGAAACAATGATGTCATGGGTATGAATGGGGCCAAGTGACCACCAAGAGTGCCATATATCAAGGCCAGTGATAGAGCCCAGCTTTACCTATGAAGTTGCTAATGGGGCTCTGTTGTCAGCAACTTGAAAAATATATGGCCAGGAGGAAAGTACATTTGTGTAGGAGTCCTGGACAGCCCATATGGAGTGAGTGTGTGTTTGTGAAGCCATGTGTATTTGATTGTGAAATAAATCCTTCACAGTTGGACTGCAGATCATCTGGATTCCCAGGTCTGTAGGGTGGGAACTTGAAACCTATGAAATCAAGTCCCGACTGTCCATGGAAGGAAAGAGGGAAAAATAGATGTCTCCCGAGTTTGGTATCTAGTACAAAAGACTTGGAATGTCGGCATTAATACAAATAGGAGTTTGTAATGCATGTAATGTATAGGCATTGATATGGGGTAGACCTATAGCTTAAGTTGCATGCATTTAAATGTGCTTTAAGTGTGACATGTAGTGAGTAATAGAGACAAGTTGGGACTAACTCATCAGAGCCAGAGTCCCATTAAGCAGCCATACCATCGCTGGCGCATCCAAAGAGTGTGGTCCTGTGCAAAGAAGTGGTCTTGGAGGTTCATGAACCTCCAGAATAAAAGTGGGAGTTATCACTGAATTAAAAGTTGAACCTCATGAATAAATCAATAAAACCCTTAAAAATAAATAAACACCAGAAGTTTTCACAGCCATAAAGTTGTGGATGCTGGAAGTCTAAGATCCTGCATGGTCAGGTTTGGTGAGAGCCCTTTCCCAGGTTGCAAGCATTGTATCCTTTCCCAGCAGAGAG
Source organism: Vulpes lagopus (assembly GCF_018345385.1). Lineage (NCBI taxonomy): Eukaryota > Metazoa > Chordata > Mammalia > Carnivora > Canidae > Vulpes > Vulpes lagopus. The sequence goes on from NC_054834.1 coordinate 28,801,362, forward strand.
GGTGGGGGAGCTCTCTAGGGTCTTTTTTAAAAATAAAGGCACTAATCCTATTTTTTTTAAAGATTTTATTTATTTATTTGTGAGAGACACAGACAGAGAGGCAGAGACACGGGCAGAGGGAGAAGCAGGCTCCTTGCAGGGAGCCCATTGTGAGACTTGATCCCAGGACCCCGGGATCCCACCCTGAGCCAAAAGCAGACACTCAACCGCTGAGCCACCCAGGTGTCCCCACTAATCCTATTCTTGAGGATACCAGCCTTATGACCTCATCATCTCCCCCAAAGCCTCGCATCCTAATACCATCCCAAGAAGAGGTAGGAGTTCAACATGAGAATTTTGGAGGGACCCAAACATGAAGTCTATAACCTAAATCCCACTTGACACCAGAGAACATTTTCCATATAAGTAAAATTTTGGGGGAACTCAAGCATCCTCCTCTGAGTCTTACCTTTCAAAATTAATGATCATTTAACTGAAATAATTTCATGATCTCTCATGCTTTTTCTTAGACTTCACAGAATGAAATGAACATTTTTCTCATGACTCAAAGTCATTTTTTAAAATTGTTTGTAATATTGGACCAAGACAATGAAGAGCCCCCCCTTGGAGGTCCTCGAGGGAGCAGAGTGCTAACTTATTCCCACTTTATAGGACATAGGTTACTCTATTTTTTTTTTTTGTTGTTGTTCAATTTTCCTTTACTTTCTACCTTTTTCTGGTTTTGTCCCTTGCTTTTAAGTCTTTGGCACTTTTTGCAGCTGTGTGCCTCCCTGTGTTTGGCTGAATAACGCCCCCTCAGAGATACCAAGTCCAAGTGTCACTTCATAGGGTAAAAGGAGTTTTGCAAACGGGAGTAAGTTAGGGGTCTCTATAGTTGGGAACTTGTCCTGGATTGTCACATGGGCCCAGGATGATCACAGGGGTCCTTATGCAAGTGCGGCAGGAGGGTCACAGGCTTCAGAGACGCCACCCTGCTGGCTTTGATGAAGAGGCCACAAGCTAAGGAACGCAGGCAGCCTCTAGAAACTGAAAAGGTGGAGAAAACCAGATTTCCCAGAAGGAATGCCGCTCTGCAGACTCGTTTCAGACTTCTGGTATCCAGAATTGTAAGAGATTAAATTTGTGGCACTTTTTTAACCGCTAAATTTGTGGTAGTTTGTTACAGCAGCCCTAGGAAATGAAGCTACTGTCCCTGGCTTGTTGCCCTTCTAATTTGATGCATTAAATCAGGTTACCGATTTGTTAGAAAAGTACCATCTATCCAACAGCCATTTGTTATCAGTTATGTGTCAGGTGTTCAGAGTGAAGTAAGACAAGTGCGCCCCAGATCTCAGCTGTGCTGTGCACAATGTCCAGTTGGAAGAGAGAGCTGGGGCAAAGACTGGAAAACACAAAATTGCGACCTAAATAGATGCTGAAATTGGATTATGGACAGAGTGCTAGGAATTCAGAGGAAGGGGGTGACTCTTATTTTGGGGCATCTGGAATGTTTGGGCCTGATAGAATGAATGAATGTGTGTTGGCAGAGAGCGGGTGTGTGAAAGGGAGCCTTACCTGGTAGGGAAAGCAGCAGATGGGCAGAGGCCATTCCAGGGAATGCAAAAAGTGTAAATCACCCTGGGTTTGTCCTCGAGGGAAGTAAGTGAAGACCCCTGTGGGAGCCCACATCTACTTTGGTTTTCTGAGGTTCTCTTGACCTTGCACTCTGCATAGTGGTTAGATATTGGGTCCTTCAAGCTGCAAAATTTATACCTGTGGATAGGAGAGGCATCGATTGCTATGAAGGTAAACCAGAGGAACAGAACACCTGACCTAGGGCTGGTGTATTTTCTGGAATATTCCAGAAGCTCTCATTCTTTCATTGACTGCAGCAAAGACCAGCTCCTTTTTCTAAGATCAGCTTTGTTTTCAGCTGCTGGAGGCGCTCCGTGGTGTCCTCATTAAATCTCACAACAGTGAATCATGTCACAAAATATAGCCAGTTTTCCTTTTAGGCCAGATTTCCTGTGTGTGTGTATGTGTGTCTGTGTAAGGGAGTAGCTTCATCATGGGTAGTAATCTAGTGATATTCTAATAGAAGATTTCATTAATTCGCTGCATGAAGGAATGAATAACACAGAATCATATTTAGATTAGCTTATATTTTTATGAAGGGAAGATTAGGGCATCTGGTGCACCAAGAATTCATAGCTACTTTATTTGCAAATTATGTAGAATAGAATGATTTAGCATCCCTTTGTTCCTACTTAACAGTTATCACATCCAAAATATTTATTGAGTACCAGCTAAGTACAAAGCTTTGTTTAAAGTGCCGTGGGAGGTTTAAAAAGCGACCAGTAATCTTACTAGTCACATTAAAAAAAAAAAAATCACTTCATCACTTAACCCATTTATCAAGCCCTTTAAATGGGCCAGGCACCCTTCTAATCTCTTTAGATATATTATCTTGTTTGATCTTGAGAAGAATGGCTCACTGGCTGCCCATACCCTAAATCTCCTACTGTTCTCTCATCTTAAACAGAGTAAGTCTTGTTGAAGGAACTGGTCTTCAAATGTGTTGGATATTTTTAGGAACATTGGATTCAGGAAACTCTCGGATTTCTCAGGAACATTGTCGCCACTGACCATCATCATCTCTTTTAAATTTTTTTGCCTTACACATACTCTCCTGATCTTACCCTCTCTGCCCGTTCTTTCTATTGGGTTGGACCAGATATAGAAATTGTTGGTAGCCAACCATTTTGGTCTACACAATGGCATTTTCTTACCGTTTCGTAGAGAAGTGGACCTTCCTATTATATAGTCCGAAAGCATGGCATTCTCTCTCTTTACTTTCCCCTAGGGTACTCTCCTTACATTCACAGCTATACACGGGCAATCAAGAATTTATATTTCTGGCTTAGATGGCAAAGTTTGATTATATTCCCCACTGCCTACTTGACCTCTCCTCTTGGATTTCTCAAAGATACTTCAAGATTGTCATGTTCAGAATCCAGCTCTTCCTCCAAAAATCTGTTTCTATTCTAGTTATCCTGATCCCTGTCGCTGTCACCACCATGTTTACAGGTGCACAAATATGAGAAACCTCCCTCTCCGTTCTTGGCTTGTTCTCCTGGTTGACACCCAATCCAGCTCTAGGTCCTGTTGCTTTTATTTCTAAACTAGGTCTTGAGTCCAACTACGTCTCCATTTTTATTCAGGAAGCCAAATATCAAACAAGTGAAGAGTTAACAGGAAAAGAGAACTGCCAGTAATAGAATATCACCAAGCCTAGGGGATGGGTATGGAAATGCCAGATGAGTTTTGGTGGTTCCCCAGGAGGATACCATAACTATGAATTGCCTGGTAAGAAAATTATCCCCCTTCAGGGGCACCTGGGTGGCTCAGTCGTTAAGTGTCTGCCTTCAGCTCAGGTCATGATCTCAGGGTTCTGGGATTGAGCCCTACATCGGGCTCCCTGCTTGTGCTCACTCACTTGCTCTCTGACAAATAAATAAATAAAAATCTTTAAAAAAAATTACTCCCCTTTAAATTCCTTTCCAATCTTTCTGATGATAGCAACACCTGTTGGTGATGGACCAGCCCTCTAACATGGCTATAGGAAGATTACGTTTTATTTTTTGTATTTGAGAGAAAGAGAGCACAGGCAGTGGGGAGGGGTATAGGGAGAAGCAGACTCCCCACCAAGCATGGAGTCTGACGTGGGACTTGATCCCAGGACCCCAAGACCCCAGGATCATGACCTGAGCCAAAGGCAGACACCTAACCACTGAGCCACCCAGGCACCCGGAGGGTTACATTTTAATCTCATTGTTGTCTAATCTCATTGTTGTGAAGCCCTTGTGTGTCATCTGGTTGGTGGCATTTCCTCACTACTGAGTATTAAACCTGCGGTTCCTTTTGTTGTTGAAGTTCTTGACCAAAGGGCTGTCTGTCTTCGTATTCTGGAATAATGCTGCATTGCCCTTTTTGAAGGCTGGGTTTCTGACTAATCCTGATAGAAGAATTATTAATTGTTAAAGCATTTCACCAGAGTTCTTGTAATTCTCATCTTCTGCCCTTTTCTTCCTAGAAGACACACATTTCAGTAGTAGGCCTAGAATGTTAGCCTGTAATGTCACAACTATTCTGTAGTTACGTTGGTGGTGAAGTGGCTTCTTAAGAAGGCACATGGAAGACTCAAACCCTTTGAATAGTTTCTGAAGGGCATGGGACCATTGCATTATGATACCAGGCCCCGAGCATGAGAGCTGCCCTCTTCTGTAGCATGATGTGGGTGGAGGCGGTCCATCTGGTTCTCGTCTGACTCTTGTGACAGTCATTAGACAAATACAGACAGATCATAATGACATGTAGTGAGTAATTATAGGGATTTTTTAGACACAGCCAAATAAAGAGAACTATGTGTGGTAGGCCTGCAGTCAGTGGAAAAACTAGCAGGTGGGTCAAGGAGCTATATCTGTGCCATTAATGTAATAGTCCTTCCAGACTAATATTTCGAGAGGGGGAGGCTGCTTCTGTTAGAGTTTTAGTATCACAAAAATTGGTTCAGAGAATCCTATAGAATTTTCTCAGACCACTTGAGTGGTCATAAAACCTGGTGGATTGGCTGTATGTGTTTATCACCCCCCTCTGTCCCGAAGCCTCACTGAAATAACCACTAAGACAAAGAACAGGAGAGGAAATGGTTGATAAAAAGGTTTCAATGACTCTTTAAAACATGGAATTCATGGGTGTGTTGGTGGCTTTAATTGAACAGAGGCCACTTCAGGTGACAGGTGAGTTGACTGATGAGGGAAAACTTTGGACAGGCTCAATACATGGACGTACCAGTTGTTGCACAAACAGGGTAAGGTACCACAGTTTTAAAAAGTTCGTTAAGTAGGGGTGCCTGGGTGGCTCAGTCGGTTAAGTGTCCGACTCTTGATTTCAGCTCAGAGTGTGATCTCAGGGTCGTGGGATCGAGACCCCCATCAGGCTCTGTGCTCAGTGGGGAGGCTGCTTGAAATGCTCTTCCTCTCTCACACATGCCGGGTCTCTCTCCATCAAAAATAAATAAAAAGTTCATAAGTAGAAGTCTTTGTATTTAACTGGTGGGACTCTAGAGCCCCCCTCCTGTTTCTGGAATATTGATGGTTAAGATTTTTCTCTGCAGAAATTGAAGGGTCCCAGAGAAGAGCTCTTTGGGCCTTGACATTTGGTTTTGGCAACTAGAAGTTCACTTTGTGTCCTGATCAGTGTGCAGTGGAAGCTCACTGGCCAGAGAGGCCTTCCTGGCGACCCACACAGGACATGCCAGTTAGCTTTTGATTTCCTCCTTCTGAAATAGGGGTGGGTGGCCCCAAATCTGGAGACGTTTGAGAAAACTGCCCTATGTAACAGAGACAGAAATAAAGGGAAGGAGGAAGTGGAGACAGCAGAGATGAGCAATAACCCCGATAAAAAACCCAAAAACCTCTAAAGAAGATCGAGACACTACATCCTAAAATACAAACAGGATGTTATGGAAAAGAAATAATCAGAGAACTCTCTGAAATTAAAAATGACAATCAAACCAAAAAAGAGAAAGGTTGAAAAGTTTCAGGGGAAAAAAAAAAAAAAGAGCCAAAAAGGAGAACAGAAATAGAGACGAGATTGATTCTCAGATTTGCTGCTCTAGGAAGGTCAACATCTGATGAGTTCTGAAACTGAAAAAATAAATAGGAAATTGTCAAAGAAGCAACCCAAGAAACATTTCCAGATCGGTAGTTAAGTTTCCACATCGAAAGGACCCACTGAGTAGCGGAGCCAGGCATGTCCAGTATCAAGTCCACGTCCACGCACCAGAGGGCTGCCCATTGGCTGCCCCTTTACCCCCCGGCCCCTTAGAAGGGCCACAGTCTGTCACCAGGGAGGACTCTTGCTCTGTCACTCAAGCCCGTTGGATTCAGGAACAGCCACTGGCCTTGCAGCCAGTTTCTAATGGTAAAATACCCCTTGACAGATCCTTGGTTATCTTAATTATTCAGTATCACATATAATGTCCCTGTTTTAAAATTGGATTTCCTTTTATCTTTGCAGTGGCTGGAGGGGGAATGGGAAGATACAGAGATAGGAAATGAGGGACCTTTTTTATACCTTTCTGAGAAGTAATTTGAAGCATTTTAAGAAAGAGATAATGGCTGATATTTTGGGAGCAGGAATGGATAAACACATTTCAAGTTTAAAAAAAAATCGACGTTCATTTTTGAGCAGTGATCTGAATGTAATTGTTACAACGGAGCATCATCCTGATCAGAAAAGGGCTGGGAAGAAATAAAAGGAACTCGGCTCATTTTAGCCCAGAGAAAAATTGTTCTCTTTTTTTTTGGCACAATTATTCCAAGCCGATAAATTAAGATGACATATTATTTTGGAACTTAGTCATAGAAGAGCCTTTGACTTGGAGTCCCGATATGGTGATTGCTACGAACAAAGGTGACCATTGCATTGGAATTTTCTGAGGGGCTCTGTAGCTACGGTTCTTTCCTGCTTTTCCATTTTCTTTTGAAAAAGTAGGAAAGCCTGCAATTCACCTGTGGGTCCAGTCAGTAGCCTGATTTCCTAAAAGTTGTTGAGCTCTTAGGAACAGAGAAGTAGGTCAAACAGGCGGAGTCTGTTTCCTGAACGCAAATAACTTTTCAGAGTGTCGAGCTCGGAGCCTGAGGGTCCTGAAGCTACGGTTCTCAGATTTGATGATGCTGAGTCTCCTTTTGATAGCCGTTAGAATAGCCAAATATTTAAAAAAAGGGAAAAATAAATGGAAGGAGAACTTGGCTGCATTCAGAAGACTGTCTCTCTCCAAAATTAAATGGCAGTCGGCCAAGAGCCTGCCCCCCTGGCAGTGCTCCTCCTGCCTGGGATCTGTCTGCCTGTGGGTGTGGGTAGTGCAATAGTGACTTGCACACTTTCTCAACCCCCCCCTGGTCTCCTTGGCGTGTTCCTGGCTTCCTCCCCTGGCCTCGTATTCTCAGCGCTACGGCCAGAGTGCTCTTTCTACATTGTCGGATCAAGTCCTCCTGTTTGGCCGAAAACCCCCTAACAGATGCTACGTTGGATGGCAAGCTGAACCTATATAGCACCTGCCTTCAAAGAATTTAGTCTGGTTGAGAAAGATGAGAAAGGACATGTTCCCAGTTAAGAGTGTGAGATGCATTTTATATATAGCATTGTTACAAAACCAGTCCCCTGAGTGCTAATTGCCGTGGCAGAAGGGAAGAAATCCCTTCAGGTTTCCACAGTCGGCGCAGGTTTTTATGAAGTGCTCTTTGCAAGAGAACTTAGGAGAATACTTGGGATTGATGGAGGGACTGAGGGCGTTTTAGGGTGGTCATGACCTAAGAAATGGTGCAGACCCGAGAAAATCCCTGGTATCTTCAGAAGAGACAGCGAATAAACCAGAGTGCATTTGAGCAGTTGCAACGTTGTACTTCATATAGGTCAGTGACTTTCAGGGTTGGTTTTTTTTTTTTTTTTTTTTTTTTTTTTTTTTAGGATTTTATTTATTCATGAGAGACACACAGAGAGAGGCAGAGACACAGGCAGAGGGAGAAGTAGGCTCCCTGCAGGGAGCCCAATGAGGAACTCGATCCCAGGACCCTGGGATCATGACCTGATCCAAAGGCAGACACTCAACCACTGAGCCACCCAAGCGTCACAATAAATACCCTCTTGATGCTTAACCACTGGGCCACCCCCCCCCCCCAGATTTTCCTTTTAAAAGGTTAAGATCTCACTTGTCAAACAATGTTATGTGGCACACCAACATATTGAACTGAGAAGGGTGGGTTCCAGGAGGAGGGGCCCTGCACCCCTGCCTGTATGGTCCTTCAGCCCAGAAGAGAGGGGTCTTTGGGGCTCCCTCACCAATCCCCAGGCTCTGAAGAGTCCAGCTCAGACACCACATGTGTCAGGGAGCAGTTTGGTAGGAGAAGGAAACTGGCCGCTTTGGGTCTATTGACAGAGAGTATTGAATATTGGGTATTGGGTCTCTTGGTTCGGCAGTGCGTTGTCATAGAAACACTACTGTTCTATGTAGTGTTTCTAGACGATGAGGATGGTGGTGGGGTGCAGGGGTGAGGTTTCTGAGCCGCCTCCCCCCACTGCATCATCCATAGGACACCCCTGAAATAAAGGGGAGAAACAGAAAAGATGTGAGGCCAAGTTGGGAGCCCTGGCCAAGGTGAAGTGGGGTAAGAGGGAAGTACTCGGGACTTCCAGAAGGCTGTCGTGAGAGACTCGGGTATGTGAGAGCGAACCCCTCTCCCGCTGGCAGGCCTGCGTGGGGAACAGGAGACGCCCGGCTGGCTGCCGCTGGGAAGCCCACCACCCTCCTGGCTTTGCGGTGTCCACACTTTGGTGCAGGGAGCAAAGCAAGGTGGCTGATGCTCCGAGAGGTGGAAGCTGATCCGGGGAGGCGGCAACATGAATAAAGGTCTTAGGGAGGGAGGGTATGAGGAGAACCCAGTGCACTGGATTTCCCCCCTTCCTCCCACACCGCTGGCTGATGGCCACATGTCTTTGCTGCTCCCCTGGGCCTTCCCTCCACTGGCTGCCCCCTGGGCCTTCGTTGTTTAGCTTCTCCTCTTGTCTGACCGCACGTCTGCGAGCCTCTGCTTGGTCTGGACCGGGGGACAAGGCAGATAGGTGTTCAGGAGCAGACAGGGTGGTGGCTCAGTGGTGCCCTGTGTGTGACTGGCTCCTGCCTAGGAAATGCTGGAAAGCCGCCTCTGCCCATTGGAGTGTGGCCCTGGGTGCCAGGGCCTGTAGAGACACGTCCAGTTTTGGTTATAGTTCCCAAAGGGAGGGAAGGGGTGTCCACCCCACAAGGCAGAAGTAATGGCCTCCTGAAGGCCCAGGGTACCAGACAGAGCTGACCAGGCTTGGGCACGTAGCAGTGGAGTGAGCTCGAGGGGGTCCGTCACCCCAGCCCGTTGATCCAGCAGGTGCTAGGCTGGGCGTGACCCAGGGGTCAAGGGCACCCTGTGGCCATGAAATCTCCCCCATCTCCTCAGGCCAGTTGAAGTTCTCCTGCCCTGTCCCGTGGGGCCCTGCAGGAAGCCCTGCCCTTGGCCGGGCTGCCCTTGTCCCGGGAGGGCCTGCATCTGTCTCTCCGGTTTGCACTGCGGGGGGTGGGGGATGGAGAACAGTGCTCCTGACTATTCCCACCTTGGAGGTGTGTGGGGGGGGGCTCCCGGAGAGGGGGAGGTCGGAGGCATGCCCCCCATCCTGGTGTTTCATCCAGCCCAAAGCATTTTGGTTTTCTTTTATTTTTTTAACTTCAAGTTTAAATTTAAAACTAAAAAAATTTAAATTTCATTTTTTTTAAATCAACAGGGCAAAATTGGTTTTATGGTATCGTTTTATGAATTTTAGCCTATAGATTCTTTTTTTTTTTTTTTTAAGATTTTCTTTATTCATGAAAGACAGAAAGAGAGGCAGAGACACAGGCAGAGAGAGAAGCAGGCTCCCTGCAGGGAGCCCGATGTGAGACTCAATCCCGGGTCTCCAGGATCACGCCCTGAGCCAAAGGCAGACGCTCAACCACTGAGCCACCCAGGAGCCCCAAGCCTATAGGTTCTTGTAGCCACCACCACAGTCAGGGTGCAGAACTGACTCCACCACCCCCTCTCGCTGGAGCTGTCCCTTTGTAGCCATACCCTCTTCCCAGCCCTCATCCCTGGCAGCTACCCATTTGGTCCCTGTCACTAGTTTTGCCTTTTTGGGGGAATATCCTATAATTGGACTTGTACAGGATGTAGCCTTTGAGACTGCCTTTTTCATTCAAAGCCATCATGTCCTTGAGGTGCTTCCAGGTTTTATGTGAATCAGTAGATCATTTTTATTAGTTTTTTTTTTAAGCCTTCCAACCAATTTACCTGTGACTTTAAATTTTTTAAAAAAAAATTCCAGCTAGTAAACATACAGTGTAATACTAGTTTCGGGTGTACAATATAGTAATCTAGTGCTTGCACATGTCACCCGGTGCTCATCACAAGAGCGCTCCTAATCCCCATCACCTGTTTCCCCATCGCCCCACCCACCTCTTCTCTGTTCACCATTAGTGTGTTCTCTAGAGTCAAAGAGTCTGTTTCTTGGTTTCTCTCTCTCTCTCTCTCTCTCTTCCCCCCTACCTTTGCGCATTTTTTTGTTTCTTACATTCTACACATGGATGAAATCATAAGGCATTTATCTTACTCCCACTGACTTATTTCACTTAGCCTACCACCATCCAGCTCCATCCATGTCATGGCAAATGGTAAGATTCCATTCTTCTTGATGCCTGCGTAATATTCCATCGTATAATATATGTGCAACATCTTTATCTATTCATCAGACGATGGACGCTTGGGCCATTTCCATGGTTTGGCTATTACGGATAATGCTGCTGTAAGCATCGGGGTGCATGTATCTCTTTAAATTTAGTATTTTTATATTCTTTGGGTAAATACCTAGTAGCACAATTGCTGGATGGTTAAGGTAGCTCCATTTTTTAACTTTTTGAGGAACCTCCATACTGTTTTCCAGAGTGGCTACAACCAGTGTGCATTCCCACCTGATTTTTTTTTTTTTTAAATAACAAAGCTACACATCACACTTGAACCACATATTCTCCTTAGGATTTTTGAGTAGCGTTCCAGTATATAGATATACCATAGTTTATTTACCCGTTGGAAGGATACTTGGGTTGTTTCTAATTTGGGTGATTAGAAACAGAGCTGTGAACGTTTCACATAGGAGTATTTGTGGGGACATAAGATTTTATTTCTCTAGGGTAAATACTTAGCTGAGGTATTGCTGGCCGTACGGTAAGTACGTGTGTGTTTGACTTTATGAGAAGCTACAGAACAGTTTTCCAGAACGGGTGTGGTGTTTGGCATTCCCTCGGCAAACGTGTGAGAGGCCCAAGTGAGTTCCATCCTCACTAGTGCTTGGTGGTGGTAGCATATTTTTCTGTACTTTAGCTATGCTAATTAGTACGAAGTGGGATCTCATTGTGCTCTTCATTTGCATTTCCCTAATGGCTAATGATATTGAGCATCTTATGGGAAACCATTATTCCTGCCTTGGGGGAATATGTTGACTTAGGGAGCTGTGATGAGGTCTGGACGAGTCTCAGTAGGTCCTGACACTCAAGATGCAGACTTCAGAAGTTCCAGTGGACAAAAATAATCTCGTACCCTACTTTCCTAGGCAGGAGTCACCGCAATTACGGTTCCTCCTGTCACACATTATCACCGAACCAGCCACCAAACCTTGTTGGCTTCATTTTGCGGGCTTCTTTGCCTTCCTTATGTCCCTCTGACGAAGTTCTGTTTGTCTCTCGCCCAATTTTTACTTGGAATTTTTTTTAATGAGTTTTGAGTGTTCTTTAGATAATCTGGATATGTCTTTTGTCAGATATGTGTAACTTGCAAATATTTTCTCCCCATCCTTAGCTTGTCTTTTTATTCACTTCAGACTGGCTTCCACAGAACAAAAGTTTTAAATATTGATGAAGTCCAACTTATCAAAATTTTTCCTTTGCTGGATCATGTTTTTGGTGTTGCGCCTAAGAATTCTGTACAACCAGTAACTCATTGGTAGTGGGCTGGAAGTGACCGTGAAACTGGGCGGGGGGGGAGATTATGTGATGCATCTGAGTCCGCTCTGATGATGGGATGGCCAGCATTTACCCGTTACCCCCTCCTTCGCCTCTTGGTTTCTCCAATTCTGTTACATCTTACTCTCGTATCTTAGAATCACCTGGGGAGCTTTTAAAAATCCCAGTGCAGTGTCCAGGCTGCACACCAGACCAATGAAATCAGAATTTCTAGGGGTGGGATCCAGAGACTAGTATTTTTTTCAGCCTGCCAAGTGATCCCATTGCACAGCCAAGGTGGAGAACCTTTGTTGCACTTCGCAGTCCCTTGGATCTGGAGGAAATATTGGCACCTGCTGACAGTAGGAAATTATTATGCTTGGTAACAAGTCAATAACTCTTCAAATTGCCCGCCCTCCTGGGAGCTTGTGCTCTGGATACTGTTTTTTTAAATCACTTTTATCATATTAGAATTTGATTTTTGGCCATCAAAGGTGGCTGTTTAGGAGAAACACCCCAGGGATGCCTGGGTGGCTCAGTGGTTGAGTGTCTGCCTTCGGCTCGGGTCATGATCCCGGGGTCCCACATCAGGCTCCCCGCAGGGAGCCTGCTTCTCCCTCTGCCCGTGTCTCTGCCTCTCTCTGTGTGTCTCTTATGAATAAATAAATAAAATATTTTTTAAAAAACACCCTGTCTCAGTTTTTATGTAACCAGGATATTGACATTACAATTGGTAGGAATCATAGAATATTAGCATTAAAAAAAAAAAAGAAAAAAAAAACACCTCTAGAGATCATTAGCTCAGACAGGTAACATTTCCAGATACCTTTTGGATTTGTGTAATCTGGCTCTAGATCCTTGCCTCTCAAAGTGTGGTCTGTGGACCAGTAGTGTCAACATCACCTGGACCCTGGATAGAGATGCAGCCATGTCCCCATCCCCACCCCTCAGGTCTGTAACATGGTAAGATCCCCCCAGTGAGGCATATGGACCTCAAGGTTTGAGAAGCACCACTTTAGAGAATACTCCTAAGCGGAAGCTTTGGAGAGTAGATTTCAGACTCATTGTGAGAAAACTGCTTTTCAAACACAACTGCCGGCACCCTCTTAAAGGCTGAATGGTCACTTGACAGGGACAACACCATCACTCCAAGAACCCCTCCAATGTGTCCTTCTCAAGTAGCGTCTTCAGTTCTCCCAAGAATGACCCTTTTGCTTCATATCTTTCATTATACTATGAACGTTCGTTGCGGTCCCGTGTTCTGCCCACTGTGGCATTGCAATTGCCCCCCCCCAACCCCCCGTAGACCTGGAAACGTCTGACCCCCGTGGATGAGTGCAGACCCAGGCTTCTCAAACCTCCCCTCGCCTCCCCATTGTGCTGACGAATCCAAGTCCTGGAACAAAGACCTGGGAGAGGCGAGGAAGGGGGGGAGCCTCAGAACTGGCTGCACGACCTCCAGGGTCCCTTCTAGGCCTTGTGCCCTGCTTCTGCTTGCTTCCCCCGTACGAGGTAGGCTGCAGCTTCATCTCCAGCATCCCGTGCTCACCTCTGCTGTCATCTTTGAAAGCATCGCTCCTTTTTCCAGGCAGGGGACCGAGAGACCTTTTATTTCTCCTGCGTCTCAGTCTCTGTAGGAATCTCCTCTGCACCTTTTCTTCATTCCTACAACCCAGCACTAGGCATATACTCCTGGTCTGTCTTGGGGGTTCCCATTTCTACTCTCGGTCCTTTTGGGATCTCCAGTGCTGGTGCCAGGACTATGTTCAGCGTCTGCTTCTCTGCTCTTCACTTTTTGCAAAAACCATATAGAAAGAAACCCCCACGCCCCTGCTTTCTGTACAAAATTCTAATAATTTGTTCTCCAGTTGAGACCCCTCCCCAGTCTGGTGCATTCTTTTGCCCCCTTCCACCCTCTTCCGTCACTTCTGGGTTGGGCATGGACCCATCCATTAATGCGTGCTGCCAGGGCTCTGCGGGTTGGGAGTGCCTGAGTCCCACTGAAAACTGGGAAGGGTCTCAGTTGTGATCTAGCCCAGTCCCCTCATTTCACAGAAGGGAAGAGTGGTTCCCAGAGAGGTGGAGTGTTTTGCCCAATGTCACACAGCTAAGAGTGCAAGCGTGGCTGCTTCAGGGGACTTTGTAACCCTTGTTGGAAATGGTTTCACTTAACTTTGCAAGGTGGGCGTGGGGTGAGCATGGTGAATGATTGAGGGGGCCTGGGAGGTCGCAACACATGATCGATTGCCTTCTTTTAAAGATATCTTAGAAGGAGGGACGCCCGGGTGTCTCAGCGGTTGAGTGTCTGCCTTTGGCTCAGGGTGTGATCCCTGGGGTCCTGGGATCGAGTCCTGTATTGGGATCCCCGCAGGGAGCCTGCTTCTCTCTCTGCCTCTCTCTCTGTCTCTCATGAGTAAGTAAATACAATCTTTAAAAGAAAGAAAGAAAGAAAAGATTGATTTATTATTGTCTCATAACCAATTTTGGTCTGAAGAAGAAAACCCCAAATCATGGCTCTCCTAAGTACCAGCAGACTCTTGCTCCTTCTGGTTGCATGTGTGTGCACACACATGCATGCACAGGTACAAGTTCTACTGGAGCATTTTTTTTTCTTTCTTCCCCTGAAAGGCTAGTTTAATATTTGTCTTCCTGATTATGAGACACAACCCTCTGGAGGAGCACCTGGGTTAGAGATCTAGAGGGGAAGACAAATTGGTCAGATTGGTCCTAGTCGGGCCTGTCCTGTATTTGTGGCCCTTCACCTACCTCTGCCTCGGTTTTCACTAAAAAGGCTCGAGTGCGTATTTTGAACATGCTGTGCGAGCTAGCAGAGGGAAAAGCAACCTGAAAGCTGTAGATTATTATTAGTCGTGCCACTTACCCTGCTCCATAAATCACCCCTTCGGGCCCCTTAATCATTTGGGTTGTTGTTCAGCTCCCCGTGACCTGTCAACATGCTCCCAGTCGGAAAAAGTGATGGCTGTATTCCAGGGCCTGTCTCCTCCTCCCGACGGGGAGCAGCTGCCACTCACTGGCTCCCCTGAGCACACAGCCCAAAATTGCCTGCACTTGAGGCTGCTGCTGTCTGCCATCCCAGGGCCCGTTTGATTTGCCCTCTGCCATCAGTGCCGGTCTCTTGACGCTGGAAGTGCCTCTCTCCCCGAGAACATCTGTGTTTGGAGCAACCCCTCTCCCCTTCCTCAGTGTTCCAGACAGCAAGAACTCAGATATTTCCTGCCCCAAAGCCCTCCCTACGTTCAGAGGGGCCCCCTTGCCATGTTTTTGTGACCTCATTGGCATTCTGCGCCCTTCCCAGGTCGCTGACCTGTGTCTATGGGTGTGGAACAGGGTAGGAAGCAACAAAGGAAATGGGAGCAGCGAGCGTGAGTGGGGTGGGAAAGAGTTAGGGAAGTGGGGGGGGTGCACTGCAGGCTTTCCACTGAACAGCCTGAGCATGTTCCAGATTGTGTGAGGTCAACTTCTAGTTATTTCTTCCTCTTTTTCTTTCTGTTCTAAGATGAGCTACCTGGGCATCAAAGCGCTCACTACACGTATGTTGAATAAATGGAGGAATGAATGAATAACCTGCTTTGCTGGAACCAGGGTCCGGGCCTGTGAAAAGAACAGATGTTAGGCAACACTGAGAGCAGCACCGGGATGGGGTCAGAAGATGTGGCTTCCAGACTCAGGTTTTCTGCTCATGAACCCAAGGAACTTTTTTTTTTGGCTGTCTTTGGGTGGTGGCTGTCTTCCTCTGTAAGATGAGCTGTTTGGGCAACTTTTATGCTCCTGACCATTGTGAGCACAAAGATTCCTCCAAAATTCTGTTAATGAAATATTTCAGAGATACAAAAATACATAAAATGCAGCGTAGGAACATCTGACACCTACCACACAGCAGAATTCTCTCCCGACATAATAGTTGTCATCTTAGCTGCCTTTGATTTGGGAAATGGGTGGCAGCAAAGAACAGTGGTCCCTTTATAAGAATCTGTATTTTAATTGTTTTTTTTGTTGTTGTTTTTTGTTTTTTTGTTTTTGTATTTTAATTGTTAACAATAGTATCCTCACTTCAAGAAATAGTACCTGTATGGTCAAGACACACTGATTTCATCCAAGGCGATTCTAGATGCCAGTGAAAATAGGAACGAGTTCTTATAACATGCTTCTGGGACCCAGAGTGGTGTTTCCGAACACTACAATCTGTATTCCGACCTGTATCCAAAAAAATGCCAACTTCTGGACCAACCCCAGATCTGCTGAACGAGCATCTCTGAGGGCTGGGTCTGGAATTTTGCCTTTTTAAAATAAGGTTAGGTATGCTAAATGGAATTTGAAACTAGAATTTTAGATCTCCTGGTCGACAGAGCTGGGTAAATACTTAAACTCAATATTGATGATAGAATGGCAATGGATGTTGTTGTTTTTTTTTTTTTTAAGATTTTATTTATTTATTCATGAAAGACACACACACAGAGGCAGAGACATAGGCAGAGGGAGAAGCAGGCTCCATGCAGGGAGCCCAATGTGGGACTTGATCCCGGGTCTCCAGGATCACACCCTGGGCCGAAGGCAGTGCTAAACCGCTGAGCCACCCGGGCTGCCCGGATGTTGTTTTCTTTAAAAAGTAGCTCCTCTAGTTCCTTTTAGGTATTTTGCAGCTCATCGACATTTTACTTACACCCAACTTTCACTTAGAGGTCTGTTGCTAAGATGAGTTGTGCTGGGCTTGAGGTTGATGAGCTAGGAACTAAATGTCTCCACCTAGTGTTCACAGAAAACTTCATAGATCTTCCAGAATTTGGATTTAGTATGGTTTTTGTCTTGCTCAGATATTTTTTTTTAATGATTTGTACCCTTTCTAAAATTTAAATTCAATTAATTAACATAGAGTATATTATTGGCTTCAGAGGTGGGGGTCAGTGACTCTTCAGTTTAATATAATACTCAGTACTCATTATATCACGTGCCCTCCCTAGTGCCCATCTCCCAGTTATCCCATTCCCTTACTCCCCTCCACTCCAGTGACCCTCAGGTTGTTTCCCGTGGTTAAGAGTCTCTTGGAGTTTGTCTCTCTCTGATTTCATCTTGTTTTATTTTTCCCTCCCTTCCCCTATGATCCTGTTTTGTTTCTTAAATTCCACATATGAGTGAGATCATATGACAATTGTCTTTCTCTGATTACTTCTCTTGGCGTAATACCCTCTAGTTCCATCCACATCAATGTAAATGTAATGGTTGAGTCACATTCCATCGTGCACACACCACGTCTTCTTTATCCTTTCATCTGTCAATGGACATCTCAGCTCTTTCCACAGTGTGGCTACTGTGGGCATTGCTGCTTATAAACACTGGGGTGCAGGTGCCCCTTCGGGTCACTACATTTGTATCTTTGGGGTAAATCCCTAGTAGTGCAATTGCTGGGTTGTAGGGCAGCTTTCAGCTTTTTTGAGGAACCTCCATCCTGTTTTCCAGAGCGGCTGCACCAGCTTGCATCCCCACCAGCAGCCTAAGAGGGTTCCCCTTTGTCTCCATCCTCACCAACATCTGTCATTTCCTGGATTCTTAATTTTAGCCATTCTGATTGGTGTGAGGTGGTATCTCATTGTGGTTTTGACTTGTATTTCCCTGATGCTGAGTGATGTTGAGTCTTGTTCATGTTTCTATGGTTTGGTATGTATGAGGACTGAGCTACCAGCAGAGTCAGGGACAACCTGAGCACCCTGTCCCTCAGATTTTGGCTCCACAGGCATAGAAGCTGGAATTTAAGGAAGCAGGGAAGTCCAAAGAACAGAGCATCATCTATAGGATCATTCCCCCATGACTTACCTCTGACTATGCCATCAGATGATGGGGAACAGCCTTGACTAATAGTGGAAGCTAAATTACTTTATTAAATGAAGTATGGATCAAGCAAAAATTGAGATGCTTAGCAGTGTGCTATGGAGTAAGGAAGAATTAAGGAAGTCAGATCTTCCTAAAGTCCTTATGCCCATAGAATGGAATCTAGGGGGACACGTGGGTGGTTTAGTGGTTGAGCATCTGCCTTTGGCTTGGGGCATGACCCCAGGGTCCCAGGATCGAGCCCCACATCGGGAGCCTGCTTCTCCCTCTGCCTGTGTCTCTCCCTCTCTCTGTATCTCTCATGAATAAAAAAAAAAAAAAAAAAAGTGGAATCCAGGTTGTTTGTAATAACTTCAGTTGTTAATCAACTTCTGGAATATTTATTTTATCCTCATGGACAATGTCATATTCCCTCAGTCTGTGAATAACCACTGTCAACTGACTTCATTAGTTTATTTGACACTCATTTATCACCCTCGTGTGTCCTGGTGCTATTTTCTTGCATACAAATACGTCCTGTTTCTTGTTGTCCGTGGTGGAGGGCACGGCCTAACGGGGAAGTGAACGACTAACGGGTGGCGAGTGATCCCAGTGATCACAGATTGCTCCAGTGCCCACGCTGGTGGCCCAGCCCCGTGGGAGCGTACGGGAAGCGAACCTTCACGCCTTCACTGCACAGAAGCTCACAGGATAATTCAAGGATAAGCAGGAGTTTACCAAGCAGATGGTGGGGGGAGGGCATCCGAGGCACAGGAAATAGCAAACGGAAGCACGGGAGAGTGTGGCGTGTTTAACGCACGTGTGGGAGAGGGGACAGAAATATGTGCAAGCAGAATTCCAGGGCACTTGCCACGAGGAGAAGTGTATTTTTGTCCAGTGTTTACAGATTGTTATCTTTTTATTGTGGTAAAATATACATAACATTTTCCACTTCAGCCATTCTTTAAAACAGCTCTGTGGCATTTGCGTACAGCGTGCATTGTCGTGCCACCATCACCATCATCCACCCCCAGATCTCTCCCAGCTTCCAGAATGGAAGCTCTGTACCCACGATCCCCGAACTCCTCCCCCGGCCCCCGACAGCCAGCATTCGTCTTTCTGTCTCTACACATCAGGCACCTCCTGGAAGTGGGATCGTGCGGGATGCATCCCTTTGTGCCAGTCTACATCACTTAGCGAAAGGTCTTCAGGCTTCATCCATGTCGCGGCATGTTCTGTTTGTCTATCCAGCAGTGGACAGTGGGCCGCCGCCGCCTTTCGGTTCCAGTCAGGAATGCAGCTGTGGACCTGGGAGTCCCCAGGTTCTGTATCCTGCTGCCTCGGTAGCAGCGGACTGATAAGGACTTCCCGCCACACCTTTGGTCGAGGTGCTTACAGTTTGGTTGTAGAGATGGGTTTGCACTTGTGAAACTGAGACTAGCAGCCCCACGTGGTTAAGATGCCCCATGGCCCTGCCAGGGCTCACTCACTGTTACATTCCCTGCCATCGCCCCCAGGAAGCTGGGCGGACGCGTTCTAGAAAGGCGGTGAGCCCAGCTGAAGGTGAGCCGAGGGCTGGCCTAGCAAGAGCATCGCTGACAGCTTTTGCAAACTGAGTCTCCTCTCCCAGTGAAATCGCCTTTGGGCATCTTGACTCATAACTGGGGGGAACTGGGGCATGGGATGGGGCAAAATGGGTTTTCCAGTCAATGTACGGGGCCAGCTTCTGATGTTGTGAGTGAGAGAGCACATCTCTAGGCCAAGTGTTAGGAGACAGAGTGACTGAGGAGCTGGGGACCCTGCACAAAATGCAGGGGTTCTTCAGGGAGCTAGACGTGGTCATGGACAGAGACCGTTGTGTGTATGTTGTGGGGGAACCCGGACCCTCCCCCTGACTCCTGAGAAGGTCCTCCTATTGCTTGTGTGCAGGCCGCCTCCAGCCCAGGCAGGGCTTGTGTCTTCACTGAACTCACCCACTAGCACACCTGCTTCCCCTTTGCAGACCCCCGGGTGGAGGATGGAGGCACCTGGGGTCGGCGGGCAGGGGCGGGGCAGGAGAGACAGGGAAGCACCGGGCACCCAGGTTACGTTCTGTTTGCTTGGCTGCCCTCGGCCTTGCAGCCAGGTTCCTCTCGCTCCCTGCGGTGTCCTGGCTCCTGTTTCAGCGAACCCCTCCCTCTTCCCCGCCGCCCTCCAGGAGCCTCGCCTGTTGGCCCAGCACCAGGCCCCAGGACTCTGTGTGCGAACCCTGGCACGTCACCAGGGGCCTTCTAGTCAGTGGCTGGGGTTCCAGGACTTGCATTGTTTTGTCCCCTGCAAGGTCGGGTCCTGGAGGGCTTCGTCTGTCCTTGTGGCGGGGCCCCGGCTAGCAAAGCAAATACATCGGGTCAGCCCGGCCACGCTGACGGAGAGCCAGGCTTGTTGGCACAGGCTCCAGAGCTGGCGTGGGCTTGTGGGAGGCTGGCCCGAGCTACAGACCATGGCACCGGCAGGCCTGTTTGTTCCTCGGCCCCTGGCAGGCCTGGGCAGACTAGATTTCTATCCTGCGGAACACAGATGCTTCCTCCTGAGCCGGCCTGCCCCTCGGAGCAGCAAAGCCTGGGAAAGGGGAGGGCTCGTACCCGTGAGCCCCCTCTCTGTTCTCCTGGTCACTGCCATCGTCTCTCCCGCCCCCCATCCCTTCTCTCCTCCACCCATGAGCACAATAACATGGTTGTCCGAGCGAAGCACAATTGCCATATGAACCAATGGTTTCGGGATAATAGATATTAAAGCGTGTTCAGATACTCGATTTCCTTTGATTTCTGTAGTTTCCAGCATACCTGCAATTTGAGTCCTTCCTCATCAGTCAGAAAGGGTTTGGGACCCCTGACTGCCAGGCAGGGGGAGGAGGTATGGAATGTGTCCAGCCCCAGGGCTCTCCTCTGCGGCGCTCAGGCAGTACCGGCAGCTGTAACGGGGCCTGTTTCATGCCTGTCTTGCCCCCTGTTTGAGTCGAAGCACTCTAGAGCATTCCACCGGCTGTTGTAAGGAGGGACACCTGCACTGTCACTGTCCCTGAGATCCCGGTGCAGCCATTTAGTCATGCTTTGAACGTGCAGCTCCTGTGCCCACAGAGCCAGCAAGAGCCATCGGGGAGGTTGTGCACCGTGATGGAATGAGAGGCTCTTGTCCTGTTCCAAGGAGGACATTTCATTGCATCTTCACCTCTTAAGATCAGGGTATTAAAAGGCCTGGCATGGGCAGCCCCAGTGGTGCAGCGTTTAGCCCTGCAGCCCAGGGCGTGATCCTGGAGACCTGGGATCGAGTCCCACGTCGGGCCCCCTGCATGGAGCCTGCTTCTCCCTCTGCCTGTGTCTCTGACTCTCTCTCTCTCTCTCTCTCTCTCTCTCTCTCTCTGTGTCTCTCATGAATAAATAAATAAAATATTAAAAAAAAAAAAGGCCTGGCTTGTCGAGACATGAACTCTAGAAATAATGTTTGAGATACACAGCCAGGTGCTGGCCGGGTGCCTCTTGCCAGCCTTGGCTATGGTGGGGGGGCATCTTGATTTTTTATAAACATCTCAGAGACCATGCAACCCATAGGGAGGTGGACCAAACAAGAGATGATCAGCTGCCAGATTCTTCTGGAAATAGAGGCCATCTAGGATGGTTTAGCAGGCAGTGTGCTCTCTAAAATTAGGGCTGGGAGAGGGGCATGGCCACCCAATGCTTGCTGCTTTGATGTTATTGCTGGAAAAGTAGGAGGAAAATACGTGGAGCTCATGAGTGGCCTTCTGGAAGAAACCAAAGACAAGCCATGGAGGACTGATCAGTACAGGGCTGGTTTCATCCCTCTCTGGTGTTTCTGGGACTCTTAGGCTCTTACCTTCTGCCCGAGTTCTTTGAAATGCCCCCTCTGCACACCTTTGGCTGGCAGGAGCAGCCCCGAGCTCAGTGACTTGAAGGTGTGTGAAAGCCCAAGTGAGCAGAGGTGACTGCAGGTGTGGCCGGGAAGCGTCGCCAGCTCACCTCTCACAGTGGGCCCGGGGCCAGCGTCGGCTCACCTGCAGACCCCCGTGCTGGCCCCCCACCCCCCAGCCGGGGTAGTTTCTCTTCATAGAGCCCTGCACCCGAGCAGGATGCACAGTCGGGGACTCCCTGGGGCTCCCAGCCAGGTCCCCAAGCGCACGCCAGCTGCGCCGTTGCCTTGGCCGGCTTACAGCCACTGCCTGCAGAGGGGTCTGTCGCATGGCTGAAGGCCTGTCCTGACCATGCTCCCGTACAACACGTGTTTCCTCCCGAGCTGCCAGACACGCTTGCTCTGAAGCAAGGTCTGAGCTTGAGGTTTTCTTTCTCCTGGGCGCCCAACACTCTCGTTTGCTTCTCCTTCAAGCCCGCTCGGTAAAAAGGGCAGCTGTTGACGGGGTAGGAAGAGTGACCACCAGAGTGGAGGGGGGAGATGTATGCTGCTGTCACCAGAAACTCAAATCAACTGCGAGCCACAACCTGCCCTGACAATATAAAGAAAACTACCTTGCTTCAGTTGGGTCGTGTCCTGGTCTGTAGGAGGCAGCCCGCCAGCCAGGGGGCATCGGCCCGAACCAGGCAACAGAGTAGGATGGGCTCAGGTTTCCATGGGAGGGATCGGATGCACACAGGATTGGAAGCTCTAGATTGAATCCCTAAGATCAGAGTATTAAAAGGAGCGGCCGATAGAAGGTTCTGGATTTCTGATGAGGTTTTCCTTTTTCAAAGTAGGTTGTGTTTTCATCTCATTAGGGTGAATTAGGCTCATTTCTGTCAACACAGAATTGCCTCGCCGAGCTTGGCTGGTGGTGTGGTGGGAGGGAGTGTTGAGTTTCAAACGTCCCAGAGGAGGGGGGCTGTGGGTTGGAGTAGAGATCTTGGCTCTGGGTTGTGTGTTCTTATTGTTTAGCCTGTAGGCCAGATGTTTCATTAGCTTGACAGGTAAATTTGTGGGGGTCACTACCAAGTTGAGGACCAGATGAAAATGGTTTTAACAAGTCAGATAAGTGTTCAGAATGAAGCTCAGTGAGGAAAATGTAGAATTAGGGGCTCCTGGGGGGCTCAGTCGGTGAAGCGTCTGCCTTCGGCTCAGGTCATGATCTCAGGGTCCTGGGATTGAGCCCCGTTGGGCTCCCTGCTCAGTGGGGAGTCTGCTTCTCCTTCTCCCTCCGTGCTCTCTTGCTCGCTTATGCACAAAGAAATAAAATCTTTTTTAAAAAATGTAGAATTTTGGGCAGCCCCGGTGGCTCAGCGGTTTAGTGCCGCCTTCAGTGCAGGGCAGGATCCTGGAGACCCAGGATCGAGTCCCGCGTTGGGCTCCCTGCATGGAGCCTGCTTCTTCCTCTGCCTGTGTCTCTGCCTCTCTCTGTGTGTCTCCCATGAATAAATAAATAAAAATCTTAAAGTAGAATTTTACCAGCCTGCACAGGAATAAAAAATAGCTAGGAATGAGCAAACGTAATGGAAGATGTCTGGGGATGGGAAGGAGGCCAGAGTCTGTGGGTGGCCTTGGGCGATGTTTGAAGCAGCCATAGGGGTTGTGTCATTAGATCCTTTCTAGAATACTCTCTAGAATCTTTCAGGCTAGTAGGGCTGTGGGTAGGCTTGGAAACTGACCTACAAATAAAGGAATTTGGGGCTTATAGAGAGTAAGAATTCATAATTTTTTAAGATGTAGAAAAACAAATCCAGCCCTGATTTAAAGACCTGTTCCAGTTCTTCATAATCTTCATTGAAGATGGAATTGAGTTTCCACAGCTTGGGGGTAGACACAGGGAAAACCTGGCCATGGAGGTCGTTCAACATCAGGATGAGTTTCCGAGGGAAGGTTCTGGGTTTCTGATGAGGTTTTGAAAGCAGGCTCTGTCTTCATCTCATTAGAGTGGTTTACACCCGTCCCCTGGTTGCCCCTGGTGGCCGGGTGCCGACCCCGAGACACCCAGCTGCCTTTCCGTCCCCCAGGAACCCGTCGGTGGCCCTCTTTCCCGGGTCGTGAGCTGGGTGGGGCCACGCAGGGGCGCTGACCTAACTGGAGTGTGCTTCTCTCTCTCCCTCCCCTGCAGTATGAGTTTAAAGCCAAGAACATCAAGAAGAAGAAGGTGAGCATTATGGTCTCCGTGGATGGAGTGAAAGTGATTCTGAAGAAGAAGAAGAAGGTAAGGGGCTCTGAACCAGAAGCTGGTAGGAGGGGAGCAGGAAACGGGGTGTGGGGGGCCTCGTCCCGCGAGGCCGCTCTCTGGACAGCGTCCTTCCTCGTGTGGGGAGCGGGGGCCGGGACCAGCACCGGTGTCGGGCGGCAGCAGCTACGCAGGCACATGAGGCAGAGGCCCGTGGCCTCATCAACCCTAAGGCCCCGTGTCCCGACGTCCCATGGGCGACAGGGCCCACCTGCCACCGTATTTGCATTTTGTTACCTGGACCTTTTGAGTCTTGATCTTAGGAAATACTTGAAATTCAAAGTGATGACGAGTATAAGAGGGTTTGGCGAGGGAGTGGATGAGGAGGCTTTGTCAGCAGCTGTCCCCTTCCGTCCCAGGCACGACCCTCCGTCCCCCGTGAGGTGGCGTCAGGCCCCCCTGTGTGTCCTATGCTATCGCTTCAGTGCATTTCTTGGAATATTCCCCTCCAGGCCTGTCCACTGCTGCTGTTTGGTGTGAGGAAGGCTGGGCTGGGGCCAGGATGGGGGGGAGCGGAGGAAGGGCTGAGCCACTAAGTGGGGGACATTCCTCTGAGCTGGGGTGACACAAGCGAGTGTGTGTTGCTGAGACGTGTGGCTGTTTGCGTGTCACTTGTACGTGTGGTGGGAGAATGAGGGCACCCCCTGGGAAAGGCTAGGTGTGCGTATTGGCAGAGGGGAGCCAGCGTATGTTTCCGGAAAGAACTGGAAGGGGGCTTGGAGGGTTGAGCAAACAGGAGAAGTGTTTTTGCTCCTCTGTTTCTTGACCCTGCTGATGCCTTTTTAATCTGTGACGGCTTTGTTTTATACGAGCTGGTGGTGGCACCTCGCGCTGCAGCGTCGTCCGCACCTCGCAGGCTGCCTTCGGGTCCAAACCCAGAGGCTGTTAGTTCAGGTGGGACTGAAGGCAAACCTTGAGTGGGGGCGTTACGGAGCGTGAGGACAAGCGCACGGTCGCAGGGGACATGAGGTCTGAGAATCAAGTAGTTGAGAGGGGAAGGGTAGTCGTCCTGCCGATCCAGGCGTTTGAATCCACGCTCCGTCCTCCTCGCAGAGTTGGACACCACGCGGTGCTCGGGGCTTGGCTGCTTCCTCCGGGAGCCCCTTGTTTCCTTTGGACAAATGGCCATTGACAAGGGTCTCCCGTATGTTGACCCAAAACCTGTGCTCTTGTGCTTCCTGAGCATCTTTAGAGGTACTTCTAGAAAGTGTCACAGCGATGAGGTTGGGAGTATACAGGAAAAAGATCGAATAGGATATGTTGTGTGGAAAGAACTCTTTAAAAATTCACAAGGTTCACTGGTTTTGGCTTTATTAGCCTCCACGGTGGGACCAGAGTCCCCGTCTTGTTCCTGCTCGGGGGGTAGGGAGTGGGGGTGGCTCTTCTGCTCCCCCCCCCCACGCGTGTGCACACAGGCAACCATGCGACAGTCTTTGGAATATCGTCCTCCTGAGGGTCCCTGGGCAGGAGAGTCGCTGAAGCCAATTAAATCCCGGATGATGACCATGTGGATTTAAAAGCGAGAGGTACCCTCAGGACAAACCACGGGCCAGTGCGACCCAAGCTCACAACAGAGGCAGCTGGCCTGAGTCCTGCCCAGCTTTTGTCACGTGTGTCACATAGCTTCACTCAGCACTCCACGTGACGGGGGACCAGTGGTTCTGGGCCCTCACGTCCTGTGTGATGAAGTCATGGTTGTGGCTCGGGGGCACCTTCCAGGTTCCAAGATGCCCCCACGCCCATTCGGTGCATCCCTTGGTCAGGCCTCCTGGGAAGGTCTCGAGGACATGGGGGCAGGCTCTGCGACACCCAGTCTTCTCACTAAGCCGCTCCCCGGCCGGGTGCTAGGCCATCAGCCCTCCAGAGCCCCCGACTCCTGCTCCCCCGTCTCGGTGGTAGGAGCCCGGGCCGCTGGCTCTCCCGCCGGAGCGCAGGAGGGGCTGATGTGCCCACTGGAGCACCGGCTGCATCATTCACTTTGAGACCGTGCATGGTTGCCCATGCCAGATGCTCACACATTAGCCTCACGAGCCTGAGAAGCCGTTTCCTCTGCGCCAAGTGATATGGGAAGGCAGGTTGTTAGAGGAGGTTCAGTGAGCGTGAGACGGGGTAACGGTGCAGGTCGGCTCGCTGTGTGGCGGGTGGGTTTCCTGGGCTCTGGCTCCATGGTGAACGGGTTCCGGGATGCTCGGAGGGGCCTTGTCAGGCACATGCTGTCCTGGGGTCTGATCGACAGGCTCAGCCAGGGTTTGCCTCCGGCACTGACCTCCGTGCCCTCCTAGCTGACAATCGTGCCCTCCCCTCCGCCCCCACGCATGCACACCCCCGGCTGCATCATCTTTCAGTTGGGTGCCACTTCAAGGTGCTGTCCTGGGGCCTGTTCCGTCCCTTTCAGGTAACTTAGCATACCTCTGATTTGATCCATGAGGATGGGACTTAGTGGTTTTGCCTTTCGGGGGGACAGTCTTATTTCCCCCTCTCAGTGTGTCCCCCATGCATTGTGTACCACGTGCAGCACCATCCCCCCACTGCATGTGCAAAAAACTGATGTTGGAGAGCCTTAAATATTTTTGCCCAACATGGTGCCATATGTAAGGACACCTGTGTGCTGAGGTGTCACCTGGCGGAGAAGCCGGCCTCCTTCCACTGGGTGATGAGAGCTGAGCTGGAGAAGCATCTTCCCCAGGGAGCCCCGGGGGACCTTGTGACTCATTTTGAAACTTCCTCCCTGGTAATTGCTACTGTGGGCTCCCCCTCCAGCTGGCCCACAAAAGAGGTGATCTAACAGGTCTTTCCTCAATCTGATTCTTCTGATGCCAGGCCTGGGAACGGGAAGCTTCCCAATCTTGTTTTCTCCACCCCTTCCTGGTGTCCGTTTCAGGCGTGGTTGTGATTCGGATAATGCCTGTAATCACAGTGTTCGTTGATGTCGCCTCGGACAGGTGTGTGCACATTCATGGCAATCAGCCCCTGCGTCGTTTTGTTCCCACGTGACCGGCCTCTGGTACCTGAGTGTGCTGACGCTGCCTCACGGTCTGCCTGTCTCTCTCTGTTTATAGGATTGAGAGGGGCCAGGTGGAGACGCGCCATGCTTGTCTCCATGGAAATGGAACAGCCTGCAGGTTTGGGCGATGGCCATCCTCATCAGGTTAAGAACTAGAGCTCGTGTCTGGTAGCTGAGGGTGAAGAAAAACTCATGGCTGATACTCCGCCATGGGCACCAGTAGAGGTCCAGCCTAACATTCGCAACTGATTAGTCAGGGTCTGTGCTGCCCTCGTTGGTCAAAATGTTGACTAGACCCCCCTTCTCCCGCAAACACTTTGATCTTCACTGGGTGAGTGTGCGTGCTGGAAGGAGCCCACGGCTGAGAAGACCCAGATCCTAGTCCTGGCTCTTCCCTTCCTGGCTGTGTGGTCATGGGCAGGTTATTTGGCCTCTTTGAGCTTCAGCTCTCAAGAGTTGGATTTCTTTTTTTTAAGATTTTATTTATTTATTCATGAGAGAGACAGAGAGACAGACACAGGCAGAGGGAGAAGCCGGCTCCATGCAGGGAGCCCGATGTGGGACTCAATCCCGGGTCTCCAGGATCATACCCTGGGCTGAAGGCAGATGCTCACCTGCTGAGCCACCCAGGCGTCCCTCAAGAGTTGGATTAGGTGATCATTTCCACTTAGCCAACTGAGTGCTCTGCACTAGCTCTGGAACCAGGCCCTTCGCTGCTCGTAGATGTGTATATCGTGCACCTGTCCTTACTTAGGTCCTTGAGAGCCTCCTGGGCTATAGACGAAGCAGACTCTGGAAGCCAAGAGGGTTGGTGCATTGTTGCCACCTGATCCTCTAGGGCAGGATGGGGCCCACCTGCCTGCCTATGCCTGGTGAATGGTGGGATGCTTCCTGGCCGCGGGAGAGAAGTGTGTTTACAGGAATTCCCTGCTCTCCCAAGAACTTTTTAATGGGCAACGGCCGTTGTTGTAAGCCTAGCACTTCCTCGGGCACCTGGCCCATGTGGTGTGTTTTCAGTTAGTGCGGCTGTTGGCTAGCTGGATGAGTGAACGTGATTTGTGATGATGTCCTCAATTCAGGAAGAACTGAGTACTTAGCAATGGGATCAAATGCAGTCTTGTCGGTTACTTTTGGCTATGATGTTCCTTCCCTCTTTCTCCTCTGGTCAGTTTGCCCGTTTAGAGACACAATAAGAGCCTTTCCTAGGCTTAGAAAGGCCTCAGTGGAAGTTGGTATTCAAAGGCCTTCAGTGGTATTCTGAGTAGGACTTGCTCAGAGACCCTAGTCTACAGGTGCTTGATTCCAGTGTAGGCAGTAGCCAAATATTTTGTGATCATGTCTCACTGAGATGAAAAAAAAATATATCTTTTTTGGTTATATTAACAAGCATCTAAAAATGCTGTCATCTTGAACTGATGCCAGCAGATAATGAATCTCAAATTCCTAGGACTCTTGGTTTATATTTGTGGTGTGAACCCCACTATTAAGTGGCTTTGTCATCTCCCAATCAGTACATTTTCTTCAACTCCCAGCCAGGCCCAAGTAATTAGCTTTGCTGTGCACATAATAATGATTACTTATAATCCTGGAATCACACTATAGCACTATTTGCTAGGGAGTGGACTTCCGAATAGGAAAGATTAGTCTTGAACTTCATCCAAAGGATTTTTCTATGAAAGGACTTGAAAGGCCTCCGTTTCATGTGGTTTCTCTTATAAACCAGTAACTTAGTTGGGATCTCCTGAGGCTCTCCTAACATTCTAGAAAGGCTCCATCGTTGTCATTAAAAACTATTCATTGTGCATCTACCATGTTCAAGGAACTGAATAGGATCCTTGAGGGTATTAGACATGGATCTTTTCCAGCAAAATTATTTTTAATGACATCGTCTGCATATGTAGGTCTATTATAGCTCCTCCATAACTGCATTAGAGTTATTTATCTCTTTTCCCCCATGGGCTGAGTCTTTAGGGGCAGGGACCATGTCTTCCCTCTAATCCTATTTCATCTGTTTGGGAAAGTAGAAGACCAGAGGGACCACACTCATGAAAGTAATTACACGCTAAGATGGTAATGAGAACAGCTGACAATGGTAGCTAAGTAACGCTAATGTTGAGCACCTGCCATTTGCCGGGCCTGTTTGATGCACCTTATACTTGTCACAACCACCTTGTGAGTAGGTGCCATTCTTTTTTGCTCATTTTGTGAAAAAAGATTGAGCAACTTGCCCAAGACCTGACATTCCATCAGAGGTGAAGTCAAGGTTTGAATTGGGTCTGTCTTGATCACATAAGGAGGTTCTTAGCACTACTGTGTTGCTGTGTGTATACTCATCTCCTCAGGTTGCTTGGAGAAAAGCTACTCATTAGGAAATGCCTAATTAATTGATCCAAGATCTTGAACCTCTGGCCTGTACTCTGTCACCAGGATATCACATCGCAGGAAAACCGGTTTCCTGCCCAAAGTGTTAGTCATTATGGGAATACAGAACTCAGGTCTCATTGGGTAAGAAAAGAAGGGGCTTAGGATTATAGAACCAGAATTCAAGAGAAAAAAACTTCAGAAATGATCTGGTCTGCTCCCCCGGCTGATTAGATTTTGGAAACCGAGGACAAGAGTGGCCCAGTGACTGTCCCAGGGTTACCCACGTAGCTACTGACAGGGCCAGGACTAAACTTTGTCCAGTCTTCTTTCTACCATGTTATGTTGCTAGGCCCTCCTTATTTTCTGCTGGTTTTAAAACCTGCATATCAGGAATTGTGTACATTGTGTGAGGATTTATGAGCACTTCAGTTTTGAAATGTGTATTCCATACCATGGGTGATACCTGAAGATGAGGGATAGCTATATTTTCAGACTAATCCTGTTCTGTCTGGAAGCTGGGAGAACTTGTCCCGCTGAGTTAATAAGGCCTTTGCAAGATTGTGTTGTGTGTTGGTTGTTTTTTGAGACATCCCCATTGCTGCCAGGATCAGGAGTCACGGTAAAGCTGACAGACTTTGTGATGTGCCTGGGAAGCAAAATGCCAGTGCAAATCCTTCCTCCACGTTTGGGTTCCTGGGGAAGAGCTTCAAAGATGCCCTATCCATTTCTGGGCTCTAAAGGGAGACAGGATGGCTATGATAATTACCCTGACTCACTTTCCTGTTTTTGGCAGACCTATCTCTGACCTAATAATTCCCATGCCACATTCCCTGCCCGCAGATTTTGGAATGTCAGGATGGCTGTAGCTTTCTGCAGAGGACTGGCCATCCACACTCATTAGATAAAGGATGTGCTTACCCCATTCAGTGGTCTTCTAAGAGCAAACACTGCAAGCCCTTTACCACTGGCAGGTGGTGGAGACTGCCATTGTCTGATTCTATCATGTGGAGTAGCAAGGAGATCGTGGGGTGCAGGGGTTTCGTTACCACCAGACTAGGTGAACTTGGGGAGAAGTGAATGAACATCTGAATCTTAGTATTTATCTTTTAAGGTTGCGATCAACTTTGATAACATGAAGGAAGCATTATAGAAACGTTATTAAATGAAAGGAAGACTGTTCTCTCCTGTATCCACTGGAGAAGGTCCTGTGAGCACAGGAAATGAAGCAGCTAAAAATGACTTGCCTGTATCTTTCCTTTCTCGCTTTGTGTTATTCTAGGTCCTCCAAAAAGCAAATGCCAAGACGGGATTAAATGCCTGTGAGAGAAGGTGTGGAGGCCCTGGGTGAGGCTGGGGTAGCTGTCACATTTCCGTGTGGGTCTGATTCCAAGGGAAGGAGAGAGCAGGGAAGGGAGGGGAGGGTGAGGGACAGTGTCTTAGAGGGCAGGGTGCTCCGAGGAAGGTGTGGCAAGGTCATCAGGGCGTTCTGGGGCCAGAGCCATGGTGGGGGGGTGGGCAAGGGGGCTCTTGTGTGTCCCAGGAATGACATCCTGCCCGGGCATCCCTGCACCCTCCTCATTGGCCTGGCGCCTCCCAGAAGCAGGGCTCTCACCACAGCGATGGTTCAGAACACCACAGCTGGGGCCCTTGGTTGAACTCCCAGTAATTGGAGGTCTTAGGGCATGTTCTTGTGAGGACAGCTTCCATTCTCCAGAAGGTTTTGTCTAGCCAATAACATGACGCAGGGCCTTCACTCAAGTTAAGCTACGCTATCTCGTTGGCTTTTTTAATTACCTTGGAGTAAGGAATTCATAAGAAGGAGGTGGTGGAGGGGAGACTGATGAGGGAAGGACGGGCAATAGAGAGAGACAGGTTAGCAAACCCTAGTTCAGAGGCCTCCTGAAAGGCTCAAAGATTCTGTGAGTGTCCTTGGTAGGTGCAAAGGGGACGCAGGGCGGAGTTACACACCTACCTGCACAGGTGGGAGTCTGGCAGCAGGCTGGGTCACCACAGGGGCACCCCGTGTCCACTCCCATTCCTTTTCTATTTGCGGAGCTTGTGAGGGGACGGGTCTTCCTCCCCCTGGGCCTCGCTTGCAGGCCTCACTGCGTTACTGCGTGGACTCTCAACGGTGGGGGTGAGGCCCTACCTGAGCCTGGACCTCCGGTTGAAGGAGGCTCTGGGCGTCCTGCTGGCCATCCTGAGCTGTAGGTGGTAAATGTGGCCGTGAAGTACTCTTTGCCTCGAAGAGGTGCTGACAGCTTCAGGGACTCACCCCTGTCCTTCCCTCTTGTCTTCTCTCTTCTCTTCTCTCCTTGCTTCCCCTCACGGCTCCCATCTGGACTTGAAATGTCTTCATTTTCGGGCATAACTTGGAGACTACAGCCCACTCAGGACAGTGGGTAGCAAAACTGGAAATTTCCTCATGTAGTCTCCAAGACTCCCAAGACCTTTATTTCTAAGCATTTATTTTTTTTAAGATTTTTATTTAGATGACACACACACACACACACACACACACACGGGGGTGGGGGGGGCAGAGACAGTCAGAGGGAGAAGCAGGCTCCATGCCGGGAGCCTGACGTGGGACTCGATCCTGGGTCTCCAGGATCACGCCCTGGGCTGAAGGCAGCGCTAAACCGCTGAGCCACCCGGGCTGCCCTATTTCTAAGCATTTAAACAAAAAAATGGCTTCAAGTGTAAGTGGGAGCTGTGTGTGTTTCTCAAGATAGTGAAACTAAGTTTGGCTGTAGGTATTGTTCATTAATAAATTGCTATCCCCTGATTGATGCCAACTTTGATTTATAACCCCACAAAGGTGGTAGGTTCTTAGTTTTTCTTCCTGTTTTCCTTCTCTCGTTAAAAGCTTTTCCTAAAATTTTTCCCCTCCATGAATATTTATTTCTAGGTAGAAAGTGAGGAAGGGGTCATTTGAATGTGTGCTTTTTGTTCTAGAGGGGGAAAAAAAACATCAAAACACTTGAAAAAGAGGAGGTTATGAAATGATTTCAGAGCGAGAGGGAATGATCCAATTGTTGAGATCCGTGGAGCTTCCCTCTGAGTCCTACTGTTCATGGTGCCGCATTGAAGCTCAGTTGTACCAGAAGACCCACACCGGTCTACAAATTAGGACTTGGTTCTAGTCTTGACTGGGCTGTAAACTGGGGGGGGGGGACACCTTTCTGGGGCCTCTACAGGGTCTTATTTGAAAGATGGTGGCATAGAAAGGATACTGGAGAGTCCACTCTACCCCAGACCCTTTGGCTTATCTTGATAATGTTCTGATCCCTTCACAGAGTTAATGGATGCATCCAAGGATTAGTGCAAAATCTTTAAAGGAAGAGGACTAAATTTTAATCCAATTTTCAGAAAAGGAAAATAAGTTAGGTGAAAAGTTTATTTTTTTGATCAGGATATCCTCTATGGATGCTGGTATCTCTTTTAAATGTATCTGCTGAAATGTTCAGGTTTCAATTGAAAGTCACTCAATTACATACCAGAAATTGAGGAAAATCTCAAATGAATAAAATGAATAAAAGAACAAAATGAATAAAAGAGTCAAGAGATGCCAATACCGAGATGACAGATGTTGGATTTGTCTGACAAGGCTGTTAAGGCAGCCGTCATAAAAATACTTCCATGAGCAGTTACGCTCTTGACACAGGAGTTAGAAAGTCTCAGCAAAGAAATAGAAGAAAGAAGAACCAAATGGAAATAATAGAACCTAAAACCTATGGCTGCTGAAATAAAAATCCAAATGAATGGGCTCAACAGCAGAGAAGAGGTGCTTTCTGAACATTGCTACCTGAATTGAATGAAGACTTTGGGCGACATACGTGGTCATAGGTAGAGATGTGATTGAACTTAACATTTAATTATTTAATATTTATATTTCAATTTGCCCCCAAATCAAACCATATTTCAAGCATCCTATTTTGCTCTTAAGAGAATTCCCATGGTGAACACGTATACTGCGTGTTTATTATTTTTTTTATGCGTGTTTAAAACAGGCATGAGTTGCTGTCCCCCTGAAAAATCTCAGTGTGTCCATTGGAAACTGGCCCAATGTGTGCCAGTTAAAGGTTATAAGGCAGCTAAAAAATACTATCAATCCGTCCTTGCTGGCTAAGAGGGGTATCACAGCTGGAACATAGACACGAACGTGCCTCTGCAGATCCCACCACGTGTAAATCAGTAAGGGATTCAGGCCAGAGTACCAGGTTTCGAGGGGGGACGCTGGCAAGTGATATGGGTACACAGAGAGGGTCAGCCAGGGACTTGTCTGGTGAGGAATGTTTGCAAAGCCTGAGATGATTTGGTATCAAGAAGAAGGTTGGCTGTCTTTATACATCTGGAGGGTTCTCACTTAGAAAAAGATGTGGTCTCCTTGTTTCTGTGTTTGCTCCAAACGGGCCATTCGTACATTAAAATCATGCAGGGCAGTGAGTAGCCACGCTTAGGGAGGCGACTTTTGAAAAGCTAGTTCTCGGAGCTTGAGTTTTCTTGTCTGTAAAACAGCATCTAATGTTGAATGCTTGTCAACCTGTGGAAAATCCACCTCTGCAGGCTGGATTGGGATTGAAACTGGGGGATGAGATGGCACGGGGGGGTGGCCGTGTCTGCCAGCGTTGTGTGTGAGTAAAGCTGCTTCATGTCTCGGAAGGGCCTGAGTAGAGTCTCCCCCTGGCCCCAGCTGGGGGCCTGTCCCTGCACCTGGGGGTGGGACCTGGGAGCCGTGGTGGCCGCTGACCAACTGCTTCCTCAACACACTTGGCGGGGGGGTACCCACCTCATCAAGCACCTCATCTCTTGTACGGCCCCTGAATCCCACCCCACCCCTCATCCCATTCCCATCCCTGTCCACCTCCCCAGCAACCCGGGGGGCGGGGATCTCCTTTGAGTTAGGTCCACAGCCAGCAGGACCATCCTCCTGGGTAACTACAGATGTACTAGGTACCTCACCAGGCTTGAATCCCACGTTCTCCCCTTTAAGGAAGGGAGGGTGGGAGCTGCATTTCCTTTTGCTTTCCACAGTATCCTTCACAGCTCGGCCTCCTCCCTTTTGTTCCTCCTGCTTCTCCCACTCCTCTGTGATGAGTGATGTATCGCCTCTGTGTCTTCCCTTGGCGATTGCTCCATGAAACTGTGACTTGGAGTGTGCTTCTGGTCCTCTGGGGTGGCCCCGGCTCCCACCTGCCCTGTGTGCCCTGGAGAGACACTGTCCTTGAAGTGCTGGAAGGAACCTGAACAGACCAGACATGACGTTTGCCACTTGTCCCCTGGAGCACTCAGCTCCAGACCTCTTAGAAGTCGTCAGGCCGGGAGCTGGTGCATGTGTTTGCATACATATTAGTAGTGCACCGTGTGCCCTGGTTCTGTAGCGGAGGACAAGCCTAACTTATTCATTTACAGCTTCTTTTATTGCAGAAAAAGGAGTGGACATGGGATGAGAGCAAGATGCTGGTGATGCAGGACCCTATATACAGGTAAGAGCCCCGTCCTCACCTGTTGTCCCCTGGAGCTGTCGGGCCGGTGGAGCCAGGTAAATTCAAAGAAATTTCTACTGCTTTTCCCTTCTGCGACCTGTTGTTTCCATACGTGTAAGTACAAGAAGCCAGTCTCCCTTATCTCTAAGATTTTGAGGAAGATTCTTCTTCGGTTCAATTGCACTGTCTAGAAACTACAAAGGATTTCTACTTGGTGTCTAGTCTCAATCCTTTGGTTGTACTTGAGACTTTTCTAATTTGTGCTAGTTTTATCTCAACTGAAATTTCATACTTGCATATCTGTTCCACCTCAGAAACTGAGCACAGATAGAGGGGTTGTGACCTTTTGGGAAAGCAGAAAGACACATATAGTCCCTGGAAATTGCCTTCACAACGAGACCAATAGGATTCCTGTAGAGATTAGATGTGTACTCCCTGGGCAGAGGAGTACCTGGTGGTCACAGTACGGAGCGCCAGGGCCCCCTTGGGCCCACAGCAGGACCTTGATTCACCGGGGTTACTCTGGTGTCCTGGACTCTGCTGACCAAGCCCCACCCACCCCACCCCTACCCTCCTCCCTGTTTTCTTCAGTGACAGAATGGGTGTTAGCTCTTCCTTTGGGATTTGGGGGAACCTAGAGTCAAATGACTTGCTCTGGTCAACAAAACGGATAAAGGTTGGGACTCCACTGACAAGTTGGCAACATGGCGGCCCTGTCTTCTCGTCAAAGAGTGGATGCCTGTGAAATGGGATTTCTGTTCATTCAAGGAAATATAATGAATGTGAAAACACTCATGCCAGGAGCTGTGCTAGGTGATTCAGTGGATGACTAAAGTCGGTTGTGGTCCCTCCTTCTCTGAGACTGTTAGTCTAGAAGGAAGTAGATCACTGAGGCACAAGACCAAGTGTCTGACAACATGAATTTCTTTCTCTGGGTTCCTGTTGTACTTTTAAATGTTTGTGGAAACAAGTGGTACAGTGTGTTACTGTCACTTGAAAAAAGGTCTTTTGCCAGTAGATGATGAGGCTCTTGCAGGGGAAGAACCGTGCCCAGCTCCCTTTCGTATTTCTAGCACCAAGCCAGTGTCTGGCCTAGATGCATCATTTAATAAAAGTGTGATGGGTGAATGGAAAAATGTACTCGATACCTGAAAATTAATTTAAGTGTTATGGTGATTCACAGGAGGGAATAATCACTTTCTACTTGAGTGATAAGGAAAGGCTTCAAGAAACAGATTGCATCCGAGCTGGGCTTGAGGGATGTGAATGGATGAGCCCCTGTCATTTGCATTTTGTAAAAGGAAGAATTTCCTGGGGGGGTGGTTTTGTTTTTGTTTTCCACAGCAGCACCGGCACCGTATACATACAAAGCCAGCTCATTGTGGATGCCACTCATGGCCTTGAGTCAACCTTTCCTTGGTTGAGAGGAAGGACTTTGCCCAAAGTTTTAACAATGTAGCCCAAACAGGCTATCGATTTTATGTATTTTTTTTGATTTTATGTATTTTTTATAATAGCTTTATTGTGAGGCATAGTTGATCCAAGGATCTCCTTTCTATTGTTATGATGAGTTTGTGGTGGTTTTTTTTGGTTTGGTTTTGTTTTGTTTTGTGTGTGTGTGTGTGTGTGTGTGTGTGTGATGTTTTTTGTTTTAATTTTGTGTACCGTCATACAGCATATCCTTTTTCTTGGCCTGGCTTCTTTCATTAATTGTAATTATTCTAAGAATCCTTACTTGTCATTGTATGTAGCAATAGCTTATCCCTTTTTATTACTAAATGGTATTCCACTGTATGAGTATAACTCATTGTGCTTGGCCATTTGAATGTTGGTGGACATTTTGGTGGTTTCCAGTTTGGGGCTTTTACAAAAGTTTATGTGACTGTTCACTACAAGTATTTATATGGACATACACTTTCATTTTTCTTGGGTAAATACCTAGGAGTAGAATGGCTGATTATATGGTGGGTTTTTTCTTGGGAGGGGAGTTATTCTTGTTTTGAAAGATTTTATTTATCTGAGAGAGAGAGAGTGTGTGTGAGAGAGAGTATGAATGAGCAGGTAGGGGGAGAGGGAGAAGCAGGGGAGCCTGACGTGGGGCTCGATCCCAGGACCACAGGATCATGACCAGAGCCGAAAGCAGACGCTTAACCAACAGAGCCACCCAGGCACCCCAATTTTGTTTTTTAATGAAACAGCCACACTTTTCCCAAGTGGTAGAACCACAAGGGAGTTTGAGACCTCTAAGTCCTTCACATCTTTGCCAACATCTGGTATCGTTGGCTTTTTTTTTTTTTTTTTAATTTTAGCCCCTCAGATAGACGTGTATTAGTATCTCACGAGGGCTTTAATTTGCATTTCCTAGTAACTAATCACCTTGGGCATCTTTTCATCTCAGATGCCATTTGTCTGTCTTTTGTGAAGCATCTGTTCAAGTCGTTAGCCCAGTTTTGATTGGGGTGTTTCGTTTTCTCACGGAGTTTTGAGAGTTCTTTGCAAATTTTGAATACCTATCCTTTATCAGCTATGTGGTTTGCAAATATCTTCTCCAAGTCTGGCTGGACTTTTCTCTTAATAGTGTCTTTTGAAGGACAGAGTTTAATTTTGGTGAAATCCAAACTACCAATTTTTTTGTGTGTCCTCTAAGAAATCTTTGGCTAACTCAGGGTTGCAAAGATTTTCTTCTGAGCTTCACATTTTGGTGTTTAATCTACTCTGATTCGTTTTTTTAAGAAGAGGGATATGTCAAAGTTTCTGTTTTTCCTCCTGCAAACAGGTGTCCGGTTGTTCCAGACTCATTTGGTGAAAAGACTGTTCTTTCTCAGCTGAAGTACCTCTGTTGAAAATCTCTTGTCCCTCGCTGTGTGGTTTGTTTCAAAGTCTTTATTCTCTTCGATCCATCCAGTTGTCTGTCTTGATGCTAGAACCATGGTGTCTTATTTAGTGTAGCTTAATAAAATGATCTTGGAATCAGGTAGTCTGTCTTCTAGACGTTCTTCTGTTTCAAAGATTTCTTTCAATTAGTATAAGTATGGTATGACCTTTTTCCTTCACTTTTAAGAATAAACA
Source organism: Vulpes lagopus (assembly GCF_018345385.1). Taxonomy (NCBI): domain Eukaryota; kingdom Metazoa; phylum Chordata; class Mammalia; order Carnivora; family Canidae; genus Vulpes; species Vulpes lagopus. The sequence goes on from NC_054834.1 coordinate 28,838,894, forward strand.
TGCTCTTTGGTGGGGGAGGGGTGGAAAACATTAAAAAATCTTAAATTTTTAGGTGAATTAAATTTTTTTTAAATTCAAGGTAGGCTCCACGCCCAACGTGAAGCTTGAACTCATGACCCTGAGCTCTATTTGGCGACCCCTCTCCCCACAGGGGGAAAAAAAAAACCCATACAGCAGATTTTCTGGTTGTAGGTATCTCGTGGATATCTTTCTCATCTGTCAGAATTCAGCAGCCTGCATTTATGAACAAAGGTATGAAGCTTCGCCAGTCCTGTCCCAGGCATCTAGATCCTTTTTCCCCCTTTGTGTATTAAATTGGGTGTTTTTGGTCTCTGTACATGTAAATTTGTGTGTTAGGAGTTGATGAAGGAGGACTTTATTCTAAACGGTATATCTCATTTCATCATCAGTAAGAACATTTATCATCATGATAACACGGTAACATTCACAAATGAGCTTTTCTCAGGGACCGTTTCTGCCCCTAAGGAACCCCTCTGGTGTGACTGGCGTTGCCGCAGAATACATAATTGCTGATGGCTTTCATGAAACACTGGACTCCCCCAGCATTCGCTTTCAGAAAACTCCTTTGTGGCGCGGTGCTTTCTTCCCATCCAAAAGAAATGCCTTCACCACATCAGTAACAGGCTCCTCTTTTGTTAGCTTACATTTTAAATTTAAATTTTTTGCATCTCTCCCCTCGAATAATAGAGTCATGGTTTTATATATATATATATATTGAGGCGAAATATAAAATGTGCCATTTTAATAATTTTTTGAAAGATTTTATTTACTGGAGAGAAGAGAGAGGAGCAGGGGGAAGGGCAGCAGGTGAGGGAGAAGCAGACTCCCCCCTGAGCAGGGAGCCCGATGACATGAGGCTCAATCCCAGGACCCCCGGATCACGACCTGGGCTGAAGGCAGATGCTTCGCCGACTGAGCCACCCAGGTGTCCTGCCACTGTAATAATTTTAAGCGTACGAACTCATGGCATTAATCACACTCACCGTGTTGTGTGGCCACCACCACCTTCTAAAACTTTTTCATTGTTCAGAATAGGAGCTCTGTGCCCATCAGCAAAGACCCCTTATTTCCCTCTCCCCAAGCCCCAGGTGACCTCTAAAGTCCTGGGACTTTATGACATTGAAGCACTGTGGTGGCCACATGGTCCAGCCTCCCCTATCGCAGGATGCCTCTGCCCCCTGCCCTGATCGCTGTGACCATGCTCCTCACTGTGTTTATGTGAGTTTTGTCCATTGATCCTAGCTCTCATCTCTGGAGCCACAAATACGGAGATCTTATTTCCCTAAAGTTCCTGAAGCCATTCTTCGTTATATTTTTACCTAGACTTCCTGATTTTAGAACACATAATTTCTTTCCCCTTAAGATATATTAGAATTTAATACAGTTTCCCAGATGCTGTCTTCTCAGTGTAAGATGTAGAGATGACTTTACCCTCATGATGCTCAGTTTTGCATTCATTTGTAAAGAAAAAGATCATACTATATTTTGCTTATTTAACAAACTGTGTTAAGGTCCCACCTAGGTCGTGGTGAATTTATTGTCCAGAATCTTTAGGATTATATGATGGTCTGTAAGCCAGATTTGTGTGTGTGTGTTTAAAAATTGGACTTTTAATCTAATTTTTGGTCACAGATCGACTTAAAGTATTACAAAAGCAATGATAACTTATACATATATTTATTATGCTAGGATGTTTAGGTACCTACATTTTATTTGGGGAAAAAAAAAAACAGAATAATCCAGATTTTTTTTTTACTCATTCTTTATTTCTGCAGTTCTTGCTATTTTATTTTTCAGCCTCAATACGAGAATTTACATATGTTGTTGTTACGTGAGGTATAACTTATCTGAACTCATTATTCAGAATGCTCGATTTTTTTATTTTATTATTATTTTTTTTTAATGAATCAGAGTCCAGTAGGGAAGTACGCACTGAGAGTGTCAAGGCCTAAGGAAGTTGTTCTCAAATTTGGACCTACACCTTTGCAGCTGAAGCCGGAAAGTAAAAGGTCCAGGCAAGACCCTAGAGTAGTCATTAGCCAGCCCAGGTGTGGCTTATAAGTCAAGAGTTTTTGGGACCCCAGGAGCATCTATGAGCCAGAGCAGAATTGCAGATGGGACAGGGGCAGAGGTCTGTGGAAGGCTGTTGACTCTTCCTGGCTGTTGCCTTCTAGTTAGCTGAGAAGCTTCTGACCAGGGGCCTGGATCTGAGGGTGTTCAGCAGGGCTGGTGGTTATGAAGGGGAGCCAGATGTGGCGCACAGCAGAGCAAGACCACGTGAGGCTGGCCGGTACCCGGATGTCCAGTTCTTCTCGCTCTAGCCAGGGATGACCCTTCAGAGCATGGTTGCTCCTGCTCATTTTACACCTCCCAGATCCCACACAGGTTTCTCTCGTGAGCAGTCCTACACCATGGCTCTACAGAAAAGGGAATGTTGACTTTTAGCTTAGCAGAGCTGACCCAGTATAAAGCCATCACGCTGGGGTGTGACAGCTTAACTGTCCCTCTGAGCTTTTGGTTAAGTAACTTTAATAAGAACATTTTCATCCAAGTCACTGACATGATAAGGGTGTTGAATGGAACAGGACTAGGCCTAAAAAATGAAGGCTTTGTGTTTAATTTTTCCTTATTTCACATTTTACTTCCCTGGTTAACATGCTTATTTTACCCTTTCTGCTTTAATCAGCATGCTTTTTTTTTTTTTTTTTTAAGTTAAAAAATAGCACAGGAGTAGTTGTACCATTATAGAAGTCTGTGCTTTTGAAGTTCAGTTCTGCCTTGGTTTCTTTTCAGTCTTATTGGGCACTGAAAGAATGATCAGTCCCCCAAAGATTTCTGACTCTAGTGGCCAGAACCACAAATGACAATCCTTCTTTTGAACCAAAGGAAATAGATTAATTAACCTGAAGTCTTCCGGAGCTAGACTGGAAGTAGTTCTCTGGTGTTGAGTGTAGAGGATCAAACCAAGTAGGGTCCCCATTGGGTGTCCAGCCAGTCCTCAGAAATGTCATTAATTAACGTGCAAGCAGTTGGCGAGATCAGACACTAGAAGAAGCACGTTCTGGTTTAGGGCCCTCCTCATTGAGCCACGCTTTGATTTTGAGCAAGTCAGAGGTAAATTATTCAGGGCTAGCTGGGGAAGGGAGGAAAGGCTGCATGGAGAGCTCTGATGTGTATTGTTTGTCGTGCTGGGCACCGAGGAAAGCAGTGGTTTATCAGTCTGGGTCCAATCAGAAGACAGAACTCATACAGTGATTTAAACAGAAGAACTATAAAGAATAATTGAGCCGTAACAAAACGTACCTTTAAGCTGCAAAGATCACTCTTGGCACACCTGGGTGGCTTAGTCGGTTAAGCATCTGACCCTTGATTTCAGCTCAGGTTGTGGTTCTCGGGGCTGTGAGATCGAACCCCACGCCGGGCTCCTCACTTAGGGGGAGTCTGCTTGAAGATTCTCTCCCTCCGTCCCTCCCCCCACACGAGCCCATGATCTCTCGCTCTCTCTTTCTCAAAGTAAATAAATCTTAACCGTTCATTTTTTTTTTTAAGTGCCAAAGCTTAGGAAGTATCCTCTCATACTTTGATTTTATGAAAGTGAGGTAGAAAAAAAACCCTAGGCAGCACTTCTAAAGACTTGCAAATAAATGAAAAGAGCATCCACCAGTAAAGAGCATAAAGGAAGGAAGAAGCAGGTGGAACATATGGTGACTCCTACAGGAGCAGGTTCACGGGAGGGAGGGGTCAGAGTCTGCCAGTCTCTTGGTGGGGAAAGAAAGGAGAACCGCGGTGCCACAAATTGGAAATTAGCAGTGGAGTCAAACAACTTTACATTCTTAAAAGCAATGATAGTGGCCCTATGAAGGCAGAAGGATGAGGTCCCATGGGGATTAAAATAGAAGGTTTTAAAGATGCACATTATTTTTAAGCATTATTTTTTAATGGAATCAGATACTACCCTAACCTGTAATATACAGGTAGAGTCCCATAATTAGGAGAGAAGATAGACGAGGTAGCAATTACTTGCCCTGTGGTTTTGTAGAGCCAAGAAAGCTCTCAGGATGCCTAAGGGTGGCTCTCCAACATCCAGGCTGTCCCTGCAAAGTCAGACCAAGACCTCCCCGATGGAGACGATTCCACGCTGTAGACTCCCTCCCTTCAAACCTCCAGACGCCCGTGTCCCCACCTCAAACCCCGGCACGCGTTCCCTTCGCTCCATCGCCACTGGAGTATGGCAGGGGGCCCGGGTACCCGAGTCACAGGAGGTCAGAGGAGGATGAGCAGCCCTGGAGCTCACGCACCGAGCTCTCATGTGTGCCCCATGATGGACAAGGGACAGGGTGACTGTCTGGATCTTCCATGTGTCTGTAACATCGAGCCTCTTCCAGGTCCCCGCACAGAAGGTGCTGGAGGGGCCCCTGCTAGATGGTCACCAGGGACCTGGCGGCAGCCTGGCCTGTAGATCTCTCCCAGGCTTCTCCTGTCTTTCCTGGGCCAGCCTGTCTGGGGGATGGGAGTGGCCGTCACCTCTGCGAGTCATGTGTCGCACAGAGATGATGCTCTTATTCTCTCTACTGCCAGAATCTTCCATAGACGCTGCCTCTTCATACATATGCATGAGTGGGAATTATCCAATTTTACGCATGGAGGGGCTTAGGAACTGAGAGAGGAAAGAGCGAATCATTCATGCTTTGGCTTCAGCTCCCCAGGGCTGCTCTGCCGTCCCTTATTCACCCCTGGCATGAATTCCACTGGGGCCACGTCCTGCTCACCCGCTTCTACCTGTGAGCTGTGTACACCTCCCTCTTGCTCAGTGACCCCCATCTCCTGTGGCCTTGCCCCCCGTGGCTCTGGGCCCTGCCCTCCTGTGTTCTGGACCCAGCGTCACTTGTGTCCCCACCGTGGGCCGTGGCCAGCCCTTCCTTCCCCAGCCTCCCCATCTCCCCCGCCTACCCTGAGATCACCTGCCCTGTGCAAGGGCACACCTGCCAACCCTTGGCTCCCTCCCAGGGCCCAGGCCCGTCACCCTGAAGGTCATCGAGGTCTGACTCTGGTTTCCACCGCTTGGCGGAGACCACTTGCTCTGCCTGCTGGTGCAGGCCCTGCAGCTCCACACCCGCCGCCCCTCCTTTCTCCTCTCATTTCGTTTTTTCTGCCTGCCTTTCTATTGCTTTCAATCCTTCGTTAGTCTGATGCCTTCTTTATCTGTTCCTGTCCTTTACCTTTCCTCGGAAGCAGGTTCTGCACTTCAGTCTGCACGCCCCTTCGTGGGCTTGGCACAGGCCCTGGAGCTCGAAGTCTTGGTAAAGACATGGGGTGCGGGGCCCCTGGGTGGCTCAATCGGTTACGCACCTGCCTTCGGTTCAGGTCGTGATCCCGGGGTCCTGGATGGAGCCCCGCGTCAGGCTCCCTACTCAGCGGGGAATCTGTTTCTCCTCCCCCCTTTACCCCTCCCTCCCATGTGCACGCGCTCTCTCTCTCTCCCCCTGCTTCTCAAATAAAAATATTTTAAAAATTTTTAGAAATATTAGATATTAATAAAAATTTAAAAATAATTTTTAATACCACATGGGATGCACTGTGAGTCCCCCCGAGGGCCTGCTGACCCATCACTCCTGATCATTCCTGCGCGGCCTCGGGGCTCTGTGTCACATGCACACGTTCACGTCCAAGACCTACCTCCTCCTCGGTCCTTGCTCCTGTCTCTTCCACTCGGAGGTCACGACGTGCCCCGTGTGGATGCAGAGACACATGAGGCATAGCTGGTCTCTGCAAGGTCCCCACGGTGCCTGCTTCTCTCCGTGACGGTTTTCAGGAAGTGTTCAGAGGAATGTGGTTGAGGCAGTTGTTTTCAAATGACCAAATAATTCATGCTTGTCCCTAAAAATAAAGTGGTGAAGAAGCTTTAGAAAGGAAGACGTCAAATGTTCTTCCTTCAACCCCTGTTTCCTCTAGTCCCGTTCCATATGCAAATATGCAAACACGCTGATGTTTTTCCAAGATCCGGTTTGCTGTGATTCTGCACAGAGTTCTACAATGAGCCTGTTTTTCTCGCAGTCCTATACCAAGGACTTCCTTCCACACCTCTGCTTACAGCCCCCCTGTGACACCTTCGACTCTCAGTTCCAGAGTGACAGTTGACAGAAGGGTTTTAGAGCAACACCCCACATGCAGAGAGACGCGGGCAGGTGGACGGGGGAGAGATTTGTCCAGTGATCAGGACATAGCGCAGACCCGACCACAGGGCTGACAGCAGTTGGAAGCATAGACGGGGCTCAGTCTGTGGGCTGTTTTAGGTCTGGACCATTCAGACTGGTGACCATCTTTACACAGCAGAAATGAGGGAGAAATACCAAGTTTAAGGAGGGTAGTGGGAGGGGCCCGTCCAGTGAGCCCTACTTGAATCTTTGGTAATTTTACGTCTGCCTTTTCCGAGGGCCGTCTACCTCTGGTGAATCCCACTTGATTAAATTCAATCATGGCACAAGAATAGAAAATTGTATCACAGCGTGAAGGCAAGAACCACACGTATTTTGTGCACTACTGTATCCCAGGAGCCTGGAAGGGTCCTTCCTACAGAGTGGGTGCTCCATACATACTACGTGACAAAGTGAGGGCAGGCTGGATCCGCTCGTTTGTCCTAAAATGTTCCGTTCAAACGGCCTTTAAGCTTCCTTATTTTCTTGGTGCCCTGAATTGCAAAGCTGGTGGGTAGTGAAGAGATAACAACGTACAGCAGAAAACCCAAGAGCCACCAGAATGATCAAAGTTAAACCTCCAGATCGGGGTATCTGTGCCAGGCCTTAGAGGACATCTTTTACACAAACGATGGAAACTCCAATTAGGCCAGCATTAGAAAACTTCATGTAATTAAACACTGTCTACCCGGGGGGGCGGGGGGCAGAGTCACCCTGTGGAGAAAGAACCAGGGGAACAGATAAACCAGGCCTGGTCCCAGTTCTAGATCTAAGTGACTGCTTACTTTGAAATTCCATTACTGTTTCATTTTTTCCTCCTTACTTGCATAAAGGGAGTCCAGAAAGGGAATTTGCAAAGTATTGAAGAGGTTCAGATGAGAGAGTGTATGCCAGGTAAAACCAGCACTGCTTCCCTTGACTCCTTGCCCTACCACCAGGTAGACACTGGCCTAGGCATCCATAGGAAGGTCTGATTCTCAGAAGCATGATACGAACCCTACTGAGAATCTGATAAAACTGGTTCTTCTTCCTGGAACAGTACATTCATGGACATACTTGCAGAATTTTGAATTTGTGGGCGCTTCATGTACCACTGAGTCCTGTGATTTATCATCTCCAAGCTAAGATCCACTGGTGCCAATAATCGTTTAGTTATCTTGAATATTTTGCTTCTCGAGCCGGGAAGGTTTATCACTGGACGTCCTCCAGTAGGAGTAGGGGGAAAAAGAATCTAGCTTGCTTAATCATTTAATGTTTGAATGATTAGTGGAGTTCATTTTGTCAGCACAAGAGGCATTGCATCTTGTTTAGAGGAGCCATGGTCTTTAAAACAAACCAATCTTGTATCAGTGGGTTTCAGATCACATAAAGGGAGAGGATTTGCATAGGAGTCTCTGTGGTACTGTAGGTGTTTTGGGATTCACATGGATGCGGGAGTGTTGGTATACGGTCTGTGTTTGACACTGGGATGGAAGGGCCATTGGGTGACCAGTCTGAACTCCAAAGGCAAGTAAAGACTGCTCTTGGTCTGGAACCATAGCCCTTGTCTGACCAGCCCTAATAGCCTCCAGGATTGTAGTCAGACTCTGTCCCTGCTCATCCCATGGTGGTCACTTGGGCATTCTACACCACACACCTGTCTAGATGCTCTGTGTCCTGCCCTGCCCCTTGATCCTGGCTGGGAAGCCCTCTTGGCTCCCTCTTGCATCTTGGCATGGTTAGGAAGATGATGATGCCCAACTGCTAGGAAGGGTCCAGCCAGTTGTGAGCCTGGGCTGCTTTCCTGCTAGCATGGACCTCCGACCATGGAGATGAGGATGAATGGGAGGCCCCCCCCCCCCCCCGCCCCGAGGGTTATCCATAGCGTTCAGGAAATAAGGGATGAGAAAAGCTGAGTTGTCTGCAAGTGTCCACACCCTTAATTGGGAGACCCTGAGAGCAGCTGTGGGGGAGTGTCAGCCTTTCCCAATGGCTGGTGGCAGACATGATCAAGCCATGATTGGTCAAATCTGCTGGGTTCGGGAACCTGTCTGTCAAGTTTTTGAATAAGAATTCTAAGGTTTATTTTGAATACTACATCTACCAGGAATTCTTTCCTGCTTTAAAAAAAAAAAGATGTTATTTATTTATTCATGAGAGACACAGAGAAAGGCAGAGACACAGGCAGAGGGAGAAGCAGGGAGCCCGATGCAGGACTCCATCCTGGAACCCTAGGATCATGACCTGAAATGAAAGCAGATGCTCAACCACTGAGCCCACCCAGTTGTCCCTCTCCTGCTTTCAACCCCACTCCCTCGGTGGAGATCTGATTTCCATTTCTTCCTTGGACCCCAGGGCTATATAGTCCTTAAGTTCATCCCAGTACTGTTGGTATTTATCTGTCTTCTGGTTTATAGTAGGAGCTACTCTTACTCATCTTTATGTCCTATCGACTGCTGCCTTGCACATAATTGTGCTCAATACATATTTATTAAATCAGATTGTTTTCTTGTTAAATCTTTGCAAAATTCTCAGGAAGAGGGTACATTTATTCTGTGGACTTTTACCTAGGATTTGATGGGATGGATGGATGGATGGATGGATGGATGAACCAACCAACCAGTCTGCAGGCATTTGTTGAGCACTGAATGCCACTCATGTGTGAAGGTATTTGGGGAGGGGATAAAAATGTGAGCCTTAACATCAAGAATATATATATATATATATATATATATATATATATATATATATATATATATATATATTTAAGATTTTATTTATTCATGAGAGACACAGAGAGGTAGAGACACAAGCAGAGGGAGAAGCAGGCTCCATGCAGGGAGCCCGATGTGAGACTCGATCCCGGGTCTCCAGGATCACGCCCTGGGCTGAAGGCAGACGCTCAACCACTGAGCCACCCAGGGGTCCAGAGAATATATGTTCTAATAGGAGATAGTGACCAGCGCACAGGTGACTATTCAAAAGGCAACATTGAGTTGGGAGCGAACACACAAGAGGTCATGTGACCTTGCTTAGTGCCGCTCAGGGACCAGGCCAAACCTCTCTTCGTGCTGTGGGATTAACCACAAATCAAGGCCACCTTTAAAAATATACTCCCTCCTTCCTCAAGTTGGCCGGAGATGCCAGCCCTGTCCTGTTGCTGCTGCACAGTCAGCTCCTTGCTGGACGGGCCAGTCCTCTTTTTCTGAGCGTTATCTTGACCTTTGAGTCTATGTCTCGTCCAGTTTGTTGCACTTTTTTTGCTGATAATTCATAACCACCCAAAGGCGGGTGGGAGAAATGAAACCATAATAAACAGTGGATGTGTTCATCTTGGTTTTAACAGCGGCCTCAAAAAAAAGGGGGGGTTTGGGAGGGGAAGAACAAGAACAGCCACAGAAGAGAATCTCTCTTGGGTGCCACCTGCACGTGAGCTCGTCGCTGCTCATTGTGGCCCGTTAGCACTTCGTCGCTGGGGGGTCCCGACTGCTGGAGAAGTGGGGGGGTATCGTAGGCGCGTTTCCTTCCTGGAGTGGCCCCCAGGCAGTCGGCCAGTGGTCTGACCTGCTCTGCTATCCTGACACCCAAGGGCTGATGAAAATATACATATGCGTGTGCACACACATGGGCATGCATGTGCACACACGTAAACACAAACATCTCTCTTGTAAGTTTTTTTGGTGTGGTGGTGTTTTGTTTTAAATATCAAGAGCTAAACCCAAATCCCTGCCAATCTCCTTTGTTCACTGATGGGAAGGACAAAGCCCTAAGGAAACAATTAAGCCCGTCAGATGCCATAGCTGAGAGGAGTCTGACAGGCTGAGTGTAAGAGAGGAGCTGCTAGTGCTCAGAAACCGGGTCCCAGGAGAACCCCCAGTGGCCCTGGCCAGGCCTCCCCCTGGGATTTCCAGGAGCCCCTCCCCTGGGGCCGTGAGCCCAGGATGAATCCGCACACATCTCTGCTCCCAGAAGACTGCAGCGGACTTTTCTGGACTTTTTCTGGCTGCACGTGCTGTCCTTTGCGTCCAGGTCCCCCTCTGGCAGGTGTCCTCGCCCTATACAGAGGGAAGGAATTAATCGGCAGGTAAATCGCAGGTGGGAGCAGTTAAATCAGCCTTTGCTTTACTGGGATGCTTGACTGGAAAAAAAAAAAAAAAAAGGAGAAGAAGAAGGGAGAAGAGGAAACCTCTCACGGAGCCCTTGCCTCGGCCACAGACTCCTATGCACGCGCAGGCCACCGGGACACCCCGCCTCCAAGGGAGAGGGGACAAGCCTGGGCAGGCCTGGCCCTGGGAGCCTCCTCCCTGCGGGCCCCGGACCGCGGACCCCGCCGTCCGGTCTGGGTCTCGAGACCTCATTTTCCCTCTATTTCCCCCCAGATCTGGAGGCTATTTGTTTTTTTCTTTTTTTCTTTCTTCCTTTTTTTAAGCCTATAAATAGGCTCCGGTTTTGCCATCCTAAAAAGAAAAGGTGCTCCCGAAGTGAAGCAGGCCTCTTATCCTGTCCTTTCCCCGCCAGGCCCGCAGGGTGGTTGTGTCCAAAACCTCCACCGCCTCCTGGAGGCCCTCCTCCTGCATTCCTCCTCTATCTCCTGGTCTTCTCCTGCTGGTTCAGTTTTGTTTTGTCCCCCCACCCCCACCCCGACTCCTCTCTGCTAACAGCTGCATCTCTTCTGTCCCCCCTGCTCCTGCTTCCCACACCGCAGCCGCCCTCTGTGTTCTGGGGGCCGCGGAGTCTGTGCACACACACACCCACCCCCGGATCCCTTCTCTCTGTGGTCTCACCACCAGGCTCTCCGAGTGCCCTGGTGGCCCGTCAGTGTGACATGTGCAGAACCCACAGCACGTCACTGTGCCCTCAGCTTCTCGTGTTTCTGCGGCCCTTGATCTGGTTGGCATTTGGTGCCCCCACCCCAGCAGCCAAGTCCCCCAGGTCCCCCGTCTTCACCCTCACATCCAGAGAAATGCACGTCCTGCCACCCAGCACCACTGCCACCGCCCTAGGTAGACCTTCGGCTTTTCCTGCCTGGACTTCGGGCCCATCGGCCTGGTTGCACAGCCCGTGCACTGGCCTAAGAGCAGGCCGTGTCCATCACCCTGCCCTGTGCTTGGCACCTGCCTCACCTAGGCTAGTTCCCATGATGTTTGTGTCTGCAGATGAGAAAACTGGAACTTGACAATTAGGAGACTCACCCAGGGACTTAAAATTGGAAGCAGCAAGACAGACAGTGGAGTCCGGTCCTTCTGCCTGCAAAGCCCCTGGTCTAGATCCCTCTCCCCCCACACCTTCCGTATTGCAGTAGCCTCTCTGGCCTCCCGTCTCCTGCTCGTGTCCTCCTGCAGTCCATCCTCACACCGCCCTGACCGCCAACATGTCAGTCCCCTGTCCCTGCGTGGGCCCCGACCAGTGCCCTGGGCACACAGGTGACGGCTGGGCTCCGCGCAGCAGGTCGTGACCTCCCTCTGCTCTCACCTCCTGGTCCCCTGCGTGTGCTGCTTTCCTGATGCCAAAAGTACACTCTGCTATTTTGTGACTGTGCTTTTTTTTGGGGGGGGGGGGGGAGCATGTGTGCAAGTGGGAAGGGACAGATGGAGGAGGAGAGAGGTTCCCCAGCAGGCTCCACACTCGGTGCAGAGCCCAACACAGCTCAGTCGTGACCTGGGCCGAAACCAAGAGTCGGATGCTAAACCCACTGAGCCACCCAGGCCCCCCCCGCTTTTTTTTGACTGTCTGCCTTTCTGGGTGCAGCTTCCCCTGCAAGGAATATTGTCCCCCACCTCTGTCTGATGGCTAGCTTTCCTTTGCTCGTCTAGACCTGCTCCCCACCAGGCTGAGTGCCCGCAGAAGCCGGCTGTGTGTCCCATTGGGAGCGTCACAAGGGCTCCTAATGGTGGCCTGTGGCTCAGCCTCCAGGTGCTGGCAGCCAGCCACCCACTACCCAGCTTCTCGGGCCTGGGGTCCCTCGGAACCACGCTGCCCGCCCCCTCACTGCTCTCTGCCCTCACCTTTGTAAGTAGCTCCTTAGTAAGCACACCTTGGATGACTCCAATTATCTGTTTCCTGCCAGGACCCAGCCTGACGCATCCCCCCCACCCCCGCCACCTCCCAGGCATTCAAGGTGCTGCTCAAGACAGCAGGTCCCCTGAGTGCCCCTCCTCCGGGGCTGGAGCTCTGCTCACGGCTTGTGCTCCCTCGCTGCTGAGCCCTCAGTGCCCCTGCAGGACCGACTGTGGACCAGGCTCTGTTCTGCACCCCCGAGACAGTCTGGGGTGGAGAGGGGAGGGAGTGGGTAGAGGGGTAGAGGAGGAACGCATTTCTTGGAAAGAAATCAGGTCACGCTACCCTCCACCCCAAGTGCCCTGGGGTAGTGGGGAGATCCCTCAGCAGCTGCCCTGGGTAGTGGGGAAACCAAGGAGGGGAAGAGCTTGCAGCAGCACAGCAGGAAGAAAGACTCCTCAAGCCAGGACCTTCTTCCCTTCCCACCTTCCCCCATCCCCCATGCCCCCACCCTTGGACCTGGCTTCCTCCAGCCTCCCATCTTGCCCCTTCCCCACACTTCCAAAGGGAAAACCGAAGACTATTAAAAAGTGGCTGGAGGGCGCCTGGGTGGCTCAGTCAGTGAAGTGTCTGCCTTCAGCTCAGGTCATGATCTCGGGGTCCTGGGATCGAGCCCCTACTCGGGCTCCCTGCTCCTCGGGGAGTCTGCTTCTCCCTCTGCCCCTCCCCTGCTCATGTGCACATGCTCATGCTCATTCTCTCTCTCCCCCTCTCTCTCTGAAATCTTTTTTAAAAAGTGATTGGAAATTGAAATGAGATCGAGTGTATGTCAGTTCTTCCACCCCATTCTGTTCCATGATGTTTGTGGGCTGGAAGTAAAGATCCGTGGTTCCATATAATTAAAAAAAAAAAAAAAAAAGACATTAGATCATGATACGGAGGGAGCTGTGGTAGGACACATTGTCCTGGGGTGCGTGTGAGAGGTAGGGTTGTTGACACCTGCCCCGACCCCACATTCTCTGGTCCTCAAGTCCTGAGAAGGAAGCACCTTCAATGAGCTGAGATTCAGACCTTCTCTGATGTGGAATCAGACGAGCAGGTCAGAGTAATCAGAGAAAGAGAAGCACCTGGTGGTGCCAGCCGGGTTCTCTGAGCCCCAGGGAAGGGGAGTGGGTGCCCTCTCCTCATTTCCCATCAGGCACACGGGGTTCCCACGTGCTGAGCAAGTGATGGTGGGGAGGAGATGAGAGCAGAGGACAGAGTGGGTCGTGGGGTGGATCCCAAGAAGCTCCTGATGGGTCATTTGAGGACTGCCTTTGGAAGAACTAGGATGAGCATTTATAGTATCTCTGGGTTGGTCTATTTGAAGAAACTTGGAAGGTGGGCAGTCGGGGATAGCAGAGAAACCGAGCACCTGTCCCCCGAGTGTCCACTGACCATCTTACCCACGTGAGGATGAATTTATAGGCAACCAGAGAACCAAAGAAGGCCTCAAGGCCTTGGCAAAACAGAGTAAGGAAACGCAGAGTTCCTAGGTGGCATCAGTGTGCCATACCACCATCTTCTAGCTGGGTAGAAAGATAACACTACTAATATGACAACGTAATATTCAGATGATGTGTGACAGTTAGTAATCAGCTAAGTGGACAAGCAGACAATGTGGGAGTTAGGAACCTGGCTAACAGCTGGGGTTCAGACTCTGGCCCAGAGACTATAGTGGGTCGAATTGTCTGCTCGAAAAGATCAGTCCAAGGGGTCACCCTTGATACCCATGACCATGACCTTATTTGGCAAGAGGGGCTTTGTGGATGTAATACAGACAAGGTGAGGTCATAGTGCGCCAGGGTGGGCCCCCAATCTACCTACTGGTGTCCTTATAACAAGAGGGGATTTGGAGAGGGAAACAGAGAGGATGCACAAAGTCGGGGGGGGGCGGGGCATGAAGCCCCAGGGCAGCAGATGTGGTGCAGTGGGAAGCCAGAGAGCCCCCAGGATCGCAGGCAGCCACCGGAAGCCAGGAGAGAGGCATGGAATGGACCCTCCCTCAGAGGAGGAGCCAACTTTGCCAACACCTTGATTTCTGCCCCCCCGACCGCCCCAACTATGAGAGATTAAATTTTGGTTGTTTTAAGCCATCCAGATGTGGTCATTTATGATGACAGCCCTAGGTGACAAACCGACTAGCTGGCTGTGTGATCTTGAGAAACTTGAGCAACCCTTCTGTTCCCTCCTCTCTAAAAGGGTGATAGTCCTAGCACCTACCTCATGAGCTGCTGTGAGGGTTCAATGACTTTTTATATATAAAGCAATTAGAGCATCGCCTGGCACATGGGGGACACACAGCAGATTAGCAAATATTCTGATCAATTTGGGGAAGATTTTTTGAGCCAGGCATCATGCATAAGTCCTTTCATTTGATACTTGATACACGTGACCATCCCATGAACCTCTTCTCGTGCCATTTTGCAGTTGAGGGCACTATGGGGTTGGGGTCTTAAGTGGCTTGAAGTAGCCTCCACTGAGGCTTTGTGGCTCTGTCACCCTTGTTGTAGGAAATCACAGGGACCTCAGGGTACGTAGAGACATGGGAAGGAAGACTGTGAACTTTGGATCATGATTTCTTTTGCATTGGGAAGACAGGTGCCTAACCCATGTCTGCACATACCATTGAAGAAGGGAGGTGTTTCCTGTCTTGAAAGCAAGAGGATCCGTTGTTCACGGGGAAGGGGAGGACTCCCCTCCTTTTCGCTCTGCTCTCTGGCTCTGGAAGGAGAGCGGTTCTTCAGGAAGCTTGAGTGTCCTCAGAAGTGTGGGAAGGACGAGCTGACCCCAGAAGACATGAACACGCCGAATGTGCAAACTCAGCTAACAGATGCGAGATCGGGGAGAGAAAGAATTGGTGGCCTGCGTAAAGCTTGTTTTGTTTTTTAAGATTTCATTTATTTGAGGGACAGAGAGAGAGCACATGTGCACACAAAAGGAAGGGGAGGAGCAGACTCCCCGCTGAGCAGGGAGCCCGACGTGGGGCTCCATCCCAAGACCCCAGGATCATGATTTGAGCTGAAGGCGGATGCTTAACCAACTGAGCCACCGAGGCGCCCCTAACCTTTGGTTTCTGAACGCTGACAGCAGGTGGCAGCTATTTGGGGGAAGTGACCAGCATGGGAGAGACGTTAGCCTTGAAGCCTCCGAGGGAATTTTGGCCAAGGGTTGCTGGCCTGGTGTCAGCCGCATGTCAAGTACCGAACAAGAGGAAATTAGCTTATTGCAGCGCTCGGCGTTTAGAAAGCGCCGTGTGATGCTTTGTGGTTGACTCAAATATAGTAGGGGAGATTTTAGGGGGGACATAGGAAGGAACAGCCGTGGTATGAGCACATACCTGACTCAGATAGGCCGCGGGGCTGCCTTAACTGGACTAGCAGAAGAGAAATGTGTGTTCTCCTGACTCGCACTAGATTTTATTTATTTATTTATTTATTTATTTATTTATTTATTTATTTATAAGATTTTATTTACTCATTCATGAGAGACACACAGAGAGGCAGAGGGAGGAGCAGACTCCTCATGGGGATCCGGATATGGGACTCGATCTCAGGACCCCAGGATGCCCTGAGCCGAAGGCAGATGCTCAAACACTGAGCCACCCAGGCGTCCCTCACACTAGATTTTAAAACTCAGTTGATTGCTCATCTCTTACCCTACGTCTACCGTAGATCACAGGAGCAATTTAGACATTTGTATACTTTTATTCCTTGAAGGAAACCTTAGGAAGGGCTCCATGTTTGCATTTCTCCGCCTGCAGTTGAATGGATGGGCTTGCCAGCCGCTCGAGGTGTCTCCTAGCCCGGGCCCCTGGCTCCCCCAGGCTGCGCCGTTGGGGTGCAGGCCTGTGAGGACGCACAGAACCGTGGACGGTGTGTCCCAGCGCCTGGGACGGCTGTGAAGTAAGCAGACCAGATCCACCAGGGCCTGGGGGACCATTTCATGAGCTCATCCCCATCCCCCCATGCCAGATAGCAGCCCGAGAAAGCATTTGGGGGAGGCAGGCCTCACATTGAGAATGGCTACAGTGAGGGCTGAAGAAGACAGAAACTGAAGGAATTTGTA
This sequence comes from Vulpes lagopus, assembly GCF_018345385.1. Taxonomy (NCBI): domain Eukaryota; kingdom Metazoa; phylum Chordata; class Mammalia; order Carnivora; family Canidae; genus Vulpes; species Vulpes lagopus. Next base: position 28,855,192 of record NC_054834.1, read on the forward strand.
ATAGAAGAGAACCAGCTGATGTGATAAAGAGCCCCGGGGAATTCAGCGGGACGAAAAGATAATCAGACCAAAGCAATAATAAGAGAGAAAAATGATCACCACGAAGGTCAATTTTATCTAAAGATTGAATTAAAAATAAGAAGCATGGAAAAAGTGTGCCGACCAGGGACAGAGGTGCAGAAGTGTGTGATCGCGGCAGGGCTGCTGGGCAGAGGAAGACACCTGCGCTCAGGCCAGACGCCAGGGCTGCTCTGCATCCTTGTGTGGTTCTGCTAGCAGAGCCCAGCGGGCCCCCTCCAAACTACCACCCCACACACAAAACTGCCCCCAAGCCCTCGGAAGTTAACACATTCATTTGGGGGAGGGTGGCTGAGCTTCCTAGGAGAGTCCTTGCTCCTGGGGGCAAGAGTCACCCTGGGTCTTCCCAGGACCAGGCCTTCACGGCTGCACCGTCCTCAGCTGGTTTGATGCAGCGGGGCGGTCCTGGCGTCAGTCCACAGTGCTTGTCACAGTGTGTTTTGTTCTTTCCTCAAGGTCTGGCCTTGAGAAGACCCTGCTGGGGGGGCCTGGCTGGCTCAGCTGGTGGAGCATAGGACTCTTGATCTCAGGGTTATAGGTTCGAGCCCCACACTGGGTGTGGTGATTACTCAAAAATCTTTTTTTTAAAAGAAGATCCCACTGGATTTTGTCTCTGCCATTTGCAAGTTACTTGGTAACTTATCTTTCCAGTCATAGTTCATTTCTCTCTGTCCTGGTGGGGTGTCTCTTAGGTTAGGAATGCCCATACCTTTGGGGCATCAAGAGGAAAATCTGTGCTGCCTTCTGGCTGGAGACACCCCCTCTCTCACCCTCCAGAGAGATGGTGACATTGAGGGAACAGTGATGATTTATCTTTGTTCTTCCACTTGCAGGTTCACAGTTTAAAAATATTTGTACGGCACGTCATGGGGTACAGTCTATTTGCCCATCCACTGTCCCACCCACTCTCTTTGCCCTTCCCAGAACTTTACAACCACCCTGGAAGATATTTTTATTCTCATTCCAAGGATTGGGAGAACAGGAAAAAAACTGCCCAAGGTCCCGATGCTGGGTCTAGACCCTCTGCCCTGGGATTCCGCGCTTTGAGCCGTGGCAGGCGGCCAGCAGGCTGTGAGCAGGACGAGGTGTGGGGCCCTTGTGTGGGACTCCACATCTGTGGGTCTTGCATGGGAGGAGCGTGTATGTAGACTCAGGAATCCTTGCTCATGACTTTTCACCTTCTCTGTAGCCAGTAGTTTACAAAGCCAGCAGGCAGTGCCCAGGGAGATGACAGCAGGACAGAGCCCTAACAGCAGGTTGGGTAGGGGGGTGACCCTGCTGTTTTAGAGGTCATCATATCCAGAGAGAAGGATGGTGACAGTGGGCTGGAGGCTGAGAGGCAGTAAAGGATGAGCACCTGAGGACAGAAGTACAACATAAGTGATTCCAGTTGGTCCCAAAAATGTAAGCCCATGGAGAAAAATCATGCGGCTACCCGTATTTTTATATAGTGTTCCTTAAAAAGTACACAGTGCGACAGAGGTTAAAAGCAAATGTGAGCACAAAGGAGCAGCCACGATGGACCAAGCTATGCTTTGGGTGCAGTGGGCTCTTGGCAAAGGCTGAGGATGAGAGAAATCCCACAGGGGACAGTAGTACAGGACACGGAGAAGCTCCTAAGCCTCACTCTACATCTGTGGATTCCATTTCTCTCTCTCTCTCTTTCTTCAGTAGAGGATTATCTGATATTCAAACTAGAAACACCAGAACATGGGTGACTTAAAGCACAGAATGTTTAGGGGCATCTGGGTGGCTCAGTCGGTGAAGTGTCTGCCTTTGGCTCAGGTCATGATCCCAAGGTCCTGGGATTGAGTCCTGCATCAGGCTCTCTGCTCAGTGGGGAATCTGCTTCTCCCTCTTCCTCTACCCCTCCCTCCTGCTCGTGCTTGAGCATGCTCACGCTCGTGCGCGCGTGCTCTCTCTCTCTCTCATAAATAAAAAATTTTAAAAAAGAAAACCCAATGTTTAAAAATCATGAGGAAACGGGTGTCCCTCCCTTAAGTGTATCTGGGCCTCGGGCACTTGGGTCTTGGGGTCCTAATGAGATTGTACCACTATAAGTCACAATGAGGATGTGAGAAGATGGCCAGAATGAAACATCCATCCCACTTTTTGGGAAGGAGGAAAATCTGGGTCCAGGGATCACACACTAGTGAACTTGTAGAAGAGATCATTAAGCGGATGGTCCACGAGAGCTTGGAAGAGGGAGTAGGATCACTAGGAGCCAGTCCTAACGACGGACCATCCAGGTACACTTAGGAAACCTGCCCCGGGAGCAGTCGTGCAGATCGGCTCTGAGCGTCTAGGTTGACCACGGTGTGCGGCAGCCGTGAGATGTTATAACTACATAAAAAAAAAAAAACACACACTATCAAAGATGCCAGGAACATGACTCAGTTCTGTGGCATTGGAAAGAGTCACTGGAGAGTTGGGGTATGTGCAGAAAAGGTTGATAAGGAAGAGGGAACTCCTATTGACTGGGGCAAGCAACCCGCCGCGTGCTGGGCACTGTGTTAAATGTGTGTGTGTGTGTGTGGGGGGTGTTTTAATACTTAGTACTGCAAAGAGATTGTTAATGTTCCTATTAAATGAGGGAGAAAGGGGTTACATCAATGAAGGAGTTGGCCTGAGGTCAACAGCTGGGAAGTGGAAAATGCTAACACTTGAGCCCAGATCTTTCTCACCCATAGCCCCCAGTGCAAGCACTGGAGCAGTGAGTGATGGAAATGGGTCCGTGCAAGAACTTCGAAAAGAAGAGGTAACATGTCAGCTTAACAGCGAGGGGAGTACATAGAAGGATGGCGGTTGTTTCCAAATACTCAAGGGGTTGCCCTTTGGAAGAAGGATTAGCTTTATTCTCTAAGGCCCCGAAGGGTGGAAGTAGGGCAGTGGTGTGGAGTAATAAGAGCGTTGACTGTTCACGGACCCCTTGCTGCTATAAGCGCCTCTCGCTGCGTGCATTCGTTCTCCAGACCCCAAGGGTGAGGTACAGCGCTATGATCGTCCCCGTGTTGCTGGCCAAGAACCACAGGGAAATGATGACCAGGATCTCCCACCAGTAAGTGCCCGAGCCCGGGCCTAAGATCCGGGTCTGTCCCACACCCGGGCCAGCATTTTTCAACCACCTCCCTCTGCTGCATTCCTGTGGGTAGATCTCGAATCAACGTAAGCGAGAATTGCCAAGTAATGAGAAAGTCCCGAAGAGGGGGTGTTCTATCAGGGAGTGAGTTGTCTGTCGCTGACAGATCCTGAGCGACAGGGACGCCGGGTTGGGTCCAGACCTGATGACCACGCAAGGTGTCTTTGCAATATTCTGTTTTAACTCCTGTGCTCTTGAGAGAAACAAGTTTACTTTAGATTAATAGTCAAGGGGAAGGGGGCGTTGGTGGTGGGCCTGGTGGTTCTTCATTGCTCCGTCAGCCTGAATGATAAGCTCCACATGCAGTGATAAGCTCCACATGCAGTTTCTCCGGGGTCCTGTTTCTATTTCAGTCCTTGGTGGAACAACCCTTAGAAAAGTCTCTTGCGGGGATCCCTGGGTGGCTCGGTGGTTTGGCGCCTGCCTTTGGCCCAGGGCGCAATCCTGGAGACCCCAGATCAAGTCCCACATCGGGCTCCCGGCATGGAGCCTGCTTGTCCCTCTGCCTGTGTCTCTGCCTCTCTCTCTCTCTCTCTCTCTCTCTCTCTCTCTCTATGTCTATCATAAATAAATAAATATAAAAAAGAAGAAAAAAAAAGAAAAGTCTCTTGCTATAGCTTTAAAGCATAACCATTCCATTAGCAGGTGAAAATTACAATCCTATGCGTGTTTTAAAGTAAAAACAAGAAATCTGAAGAACTGTGAAAGGGGAGCAAAACTTCACAAAACCTTAGTAATCATTGTTACTACCATCTCACCGTACAGTGAACCGCTCTGGTATCCCACCTTTGATAATTATACTGAAAGCAGAAAATTGTGATACTTTCTGGAAGCAGGGTCAGGACTGCACCAGGCTTGAAGATGAAGGAGGGGAAAAGGCTTTCCTTAGTCACTGGAGTGCTCGTCTTAGCTTCCCCTCCTGCCTTACCCCCGACACACACAGTCACAGTTCTTAGGAAAACCAGGGTATGGAGAAATAAGGGTTCTTGGAACATGTGTCTCAATCTGGAATTTGGGACCTGCGGCCTTACTCAGTTGGATGATTAATTTGTTGGTGAATGAGGTCACATGACAAAACTTTCTACCACTTGATCCTGTGGGTGGACACTTCTCTAAATCTCCAACTAGCTGACTTTTTTGGTTGGAGGTTATTTATCTTTTTTTTTTTTTTTGGTTATTTACCTTTAATAATGACACATTGGGTCGCAGAGCCATCTCCAAAGAGCCCTGGTCCACGGGGACTGTGTCCGCACACCGGCTGGCCTCACATTTGCTGGAAAGGTGCTTTGTCCACCAAGGGAAAGTTAACCTCCGCTCGCTGCCCTTCCTGGCTGCCTGCCGTGTCCGTCCATCCTGTGGGCCTGCCACTCTGTCATATCCACTCTGTCCTGTTTTCAATCCAGGTCTTGTTCCCTGGGGCATGGTGTGATAATCAAAAACTCGAAAATGGAAGGAGTTTTAGGTATGATTCAGCTGAACTAACTGACCTTACTTCCTCGGGCCTGGGGGTGGAGGGGAGCAGTGAAAAACCAGACCGACGACGTCTCGGGTGCTCACTAATGACAGCACGATGCCTCCTTCCCTCCTCAGCTGGTGTTAGGAATCTTCCGTGGGCCAATTACCGTGCTGGCACTGGGGACACCAGGACGTGGTCCTCTTTCCTTCAGGGAGCCCCAGCGTAAACGTCGTGGTGCAAGGGCTGTGCTGTGGTCACGGGGAGTCCAAGGGGTGCAGCAGCTCCTATTGGGGGGCAGGAAGGCGCTTCTGAACCGAGTCCTGATGGATTCCAAGGGCACGTCGCCATGGTGGCAGCAGCAGGTGTATGTAGGCCAGGACATACGGGGAGAGACAGAAGCGGGAAGGCAGCTGTGCCCAGGAGTTAGGACTTTATGCTGAGGGCAGTAGGGCGCCTTTGAGAAGTTTCTAGAGGGGAAATAGTGAGATGTAGTTTGTGGCTTTAAAAATACCATTTTACTGGCAAGGAGGAGAACGGGTTGGCCACAGGGGCGCTGGGAAGCAGGGAGAGACGCCAGGCGGGTTGCAAAACTCCGGGTGAAAAAGGAGGATCTGTGGGCAGCGGTACCGTGGAGGGGGGATGGAACCACATCTCAAGGCCATGTCACACAGACGGCCGCCAGGACCAGGCAGGGGGGCCCGGGCTGCTCCGGCTTGCAGCTTGCATGGATCCGGGCCCGTTGTCCAGGCCTCGTCTACCAGAGGATCACCAGGACGCTGATTCAGTGGGGGGCACCATAGGCTGGAGAAGCTTCCGAGACGTTCGGCGAGGGACAGTCTCGAAGGACTGCCGGTGGGGGGGTGGGGGGAGTTCCTCAGGCAGCAGGTGCCGAGGAACCATGGTTGGCCATCCCTTCCATGTCCCTTTACTGGAAGCCGCCTTAAACAAGCAGGGCCACCTTGTACCTGCATCATTCACAGTCAGCGGACACACGAGGTGTCCTGACACGAGTGCCCCGCGGCAGGCAGAGACATGCGGTCCCCAAGGGGACCTGGGCTTTCTTGCCAGGACCATCCTCCGTATCCACTTATCTCCCGGTGTCCCTCCTGGGCTCTTGGGGTCCTCGGCGACCATCTCGGTAACAAGGCTCTTGAGGGACCATGTTGGTGAAAGTACGAAGGTACTTCGCTCGTTATTTCGGCTTCTGGGTAGCCCTGCTGGGGACCCTCAGTGGCAAAGTGGCCGCTACGACTGCAGATCCCCTCCTCTCTCCACTAAGTGGCGGCCCAACGTGCGTGGGACCAGGTGAGCCCGCTAGATCTTGGGATGCAAGTCGCCAGGTTGTTCCTGGGGCCCGTTGACAGTGCCGCCTGCTTGTGGCTTCACAGGAAGCCGTGAGCGCCGTCCTCGGCACGTCCTTACACACAGGTTTCCTTGTTGGAGATTCGAACCTAATGCCGTCTTCGATGCCTTTTTCTGTTACTCTTCCCGTAGGATCTTCTATGTCTCTCACGATTCCCAAGACCTGAAGATCTTCAGCTACATCGCTCGAGATGGTGCCAGCAACATCTTCAGGTGTAACGTCTTTAAATCCAAGAAGAAGGTAAAGGGGCAGTCATCGGTCATTTTTTATTTTCCTCTGACACGCGCACACCTGGAGAAGTCTCCACCATGGGATGAGGGCTCTGGAGCGGGACAGGTAGATTGCCCCAGGAGCGATGCTCACCTTGGCGTGTGGTAGGCAAGAAGCACAGCTGTTGACTTGAGTGACCTTTCGTCATGAGTTTGTATATCGATTGGGGGCCTACAAATCATGACACGTGGAGTGGAGTGTGGAGACTCCGGCTGCGAGGCTGGTTGCCCTGGGTGGTTATTTTGGGGAAGGTAACCTTGATGCTTGAGGAAATGCAACTTTGGCAGTTGGGCAGGTGGCTTTTTCTATCACTTCTCCAGGAATTTAGCACAAAACTGGGGTTAGAAACCTGGGGTCTCACCCCCTCCACACGTGCCCACTACGAGAGCCCTGAGGGATGTTATGTGGGTCACTGTCCCCTGTGGGTCTCAGCTCCCTTGTCTGTAAAACAAGGAAGAGAGTCAAAAGCAGAGTTTCCTAAAATGTCTCTTATGAAATATTTACCATCCGATCTGTTCCACGTTAAAACTATCTTTGAATTCGCTTGGAAGTCTTAAAGTTCAAGAAACCCCTTTAACTCTGCTTAACCCAGCGTTTTGCGCACTGATTCAGCCATGGAATTGTGCTTTTGCCATGTAATCTCTGTAATACCCTGCGAACTATTTTCCCCAGAGAAGGGATTTTGGAAAACGCTTTATTTGTGCCTCTGAGATTCCATTCAAGTCTGCCGTCCTAGTCACAGACCCACCAAGCGCAGCTTTCTGTGAGGACGACTTCCGAATCCCTTCCTGCGTACCCCTTCCTGGATGCTGTGTGACATCATCTACCGTAAAGCATCTTTAATAGATTTGTAGGCACCTTGTCAAGTGGGCATAAGAAGAATAATACGTGACAGGGTCCAGGTTTACCAATATATGCGTCCAGTCCACCCACCCACCCACCTTGTCTTCATAAGGAGGATCCTACTTTGCTGATTTAGCTCCTTCCTCTATGGAGATTGGTGCCCTTGGTCACCTGTTCCCAGGCCTTTTAATGCAAATCATGGAATTTGCATGGAAGGGGCTAGAACTGGAAAGGTAGAAAGGGAATGTGCAAGTTGCCAGACTTCACTGCTAGGTAATACAGCATAGTGGGGTGCAAAGTGTGTAAGTGGGGCTAAGCTGAGCTTCGTATCGGAGAGGAAGAGGCAGTGGGAAAGAGAGAAGAGCCAGAGGGGCTGCGGATGAGCACGTAAGGCTTGGGATGCTGAGAGGCTCTTCCACAGCTTTGCGAGATGCAGGGGATCTGGGAAATGCAAAGCGTCCCTGAGAGTTAAGAACTGGATCATCTGTAATGTGCTTTGACAGGTGCAACCAAAAATTACAATCCCCTTTTAATTCACTTTGAGTGGCCCAGCTGTCCAGCTGACGCCAGGTCCGTCCGGGGCCCGGACCACGTGGGCCTGGGGATTTATGACAGCCACAAATGGCACGTTATCGTTTACCAAGTACTTTAGAATTTCATCTTACTTGATCCTTATAAAACCTCTGTGACGGAGTGAAGACAAGTTAAGTTTCACCCCCCGTGTCTCAGATGAGTAAACGGAAGCTCCGAGAGCCGAAACCACCTGCCCACGGTCCCGTGAATAGGCGCTGGCTAGCGTCTGCGAGACGTGCGGAATGAAAGCACTCTGAGCGGCAAGACCTAGGTAAAGGGTATTTGGTTTGCCTTCAGATTGAGCACAGTGGGGGCGACCCGAGTCAGGGGGCAGCACCCACTGGAACTCTCTCTGACCTCCAACTCAAAGCACAGAATTAAGTTCTTTTTACCCAGTGACAAAGGAGTGACGGTCACCAGGCGCCCTGTCAATTCAGCTTGCCCCCCGTCTCCTGGCTCTCGGAGCTAATTCGGATCTCTGGCTCTTCTATTTCCCGTGTCGCCTTTCCCCTCACCTGCTGAGACTGTAGCTCTGGGAAGAGTGGGTTCTCAGGCCCTTTGCTGGCCTGCAGCCATGCCGCTGAAGGAACGGTGCCCAGACAGCCTGGCCTGTGAGCCCCACTGCTGCTGAGCTATGGGGTGGAAGGGCCGGATTCCCAGCCAATAGAGACGAGTGAGTGGTGCAGGGAAAGCCAGCAGACTTGGGGAGGCGGGGGGCCTGCCTGCAAAGGTTTTGCACACTTCTCCTGGTTAGACTTACCATCTTGTAAGGCACTCTGGGTCTGAGGAGACAGTTAGCTTGGGAAAGAGTTTTAATTGGCCGGTCACAGAGGAATACTTCTGAAGGGAGGAGGGCGGGGGAGAGGGATAGTGTGCCCCGGGGAAATGTGTCCTGCAGGGATGTTTGGGGATAGTTGGAGGTCGACAAGGGAGATCTCTGGACTGGCAGCCAGCAGGCCTAGATGTTCTCCAGAGCCTTCGTGTTGATCATAGTGTAGAAAAACCTCAGAGGAGCTCCACACTGCATCAGGGCTTTGGATGTAGCTGTTCAGACCACGCCATGGCCCCTGTGTGCGGACCCATGGCGTGTTCCCCATGCCAGGCTCCTAAGGAGGCTGTTGCCCTTACCTCCCCGCTGGGGAGCAGGGTTGTCTCCTCCTGTGGGCTGACAGGATGGGTCTGGGGGTCTCCACCTTCCTGCTGGAGGGCCCCTGTGCCTCGCTCCGGCACGATCGTGATTCCGTATCTGGATCCTCACACAGGTGGCTCACGCCCGTGGCCAGTGTGGTTGTCCTCTAAGGCTTCCATCAGGAGCTAGCTAGCCAGAGATGGCAGGAAGGTTGCATACCACCTGCTAGCCCTCTAGGACTCTGGGTTACTCCAGTTCTCGCTTCACATGGAGTCCTCTGTTTCGGTTCCCTGCTATGTGCCTGTGACTCTTCTGAACTCTCTGCATGAGTTACCTTGTTTTGTGCCTGCGGCAGGTGTGGGAGGTAGGTACTCTCCCGCTCTTCGTTTTACAGACCGGAAAACAGACGTTTAAGGGACATAAGTCATAATAAGTGGAACTGAACCCGGAGAGTCTGACTCTTAACCACTCCACTTTACTCTTTTCCATCAGGAATTTGCATAATAAGGAGTAGCTTTGGTCTCCAACAACCTATTTGTGATGACAGTCTACAGCACTTGTCATTTGGGTATGGAGAGCTCCTCAACTCTCAATGACCCAAGTCACTCTGACCTCAATTTTCCTTTTTTCTCTCACTATCTGTGTAGGTCAATATCGACTCCGTTGTGTAGTTGGGGAAGGAGAGGGCCCGAGGGAGTAGGCTGCCATTGGTCACACAGTGAGTCCCCAGGGCCCACTAACCTTAGAACTGGGCTTCCCATCTCCTCGCCCAGGAGCTTGGGCCACTAAACCCTGTTACAGGAAAGTCACAAAAGAAGCCTCTGGACTTGAGCTTCCCCAGCCAGCAAGTAAGATGAAAGGCATCTCAGGAATACAGGTCTTCGTGTGTGAGGTGATCGGATGGATATTCAGGACCAAGTCCTGTGTGTCTGGGAAGGATTGCCAGTATTGTTGGCGGCCTGTGTCTGTGGAAGCGGTGTCTGTCCCAGCATCGTGCAGACGACTGCAAGAACGGAAGGCTGGCAGTGGGTCTTTCCCTCGCCCAGAGCATCCAGTGGAGACATTTCCCAGCACCACGGCATTCTGTTTCCCCTCCTTGGGGAGGTATAATGATAGTATTCATTTGCAAGGCCTCTTGCACGGCCTCTTGACCTCTCCTGTGGAGTGGATGTCGCCCTCCTGTCTTTTCCTCCCAGCCCCAGGAGAAGGAGGAGGAGGAGGAGGCTGTCGGCCCTGATTAAGTGTGACTATACTTATTAGCGCATCAGTGCGTGAAGTGTTGGTGATTAACAGAAGCGGCAGGAATCTCCCCGTTATCTTCACGGGCAGCTCCTTGAAATCATCTTGCCTGCAATCACAGCTCAATTGGTTTGGGTTGGGAGAAATTACTTCCTCCCGTAATGCTGTCACCATCAGATTAGGGGCCACAGCTGAGAAGTTTCACTGTCCTTAAGAGCTTGCAGTGGATTTTGAGAGATGATGACAGTCATGTGCTAAACAGTAAGTCACTTGCCCGGCCAAGTTTAGGATGAAGGAGAGGAAGGTCCTACACTTAGATAAAGAGTCTTAAATGTTGGGGTGATGGGATGGGGTTGGGAGGTCAAAATACAGAAATCCCAGGTCTCAGAACTCATCTGATCCAAACTTCTGGTAATGGATGAGGAACTCAGCACCTGGAAAGGCAAATGAACTTGCTCATGGTCACCTGGGTGGTTACTGTCAGTACTGAGGTTGTAACCCAGCCACCTTTGCTCTATGGTACTGTGGCTCACTGACTAGCAGAGTGCAAGGAGGAACCCAGCAGTCTACTGGAAATTTTAAGATCCCCTGTCTCCTGTCAATGTCAAAAGTCACACTCACTTTGAAACTAAGCTTTCTCCATAGTGAGCAATATTCTAGTGTCCCAGGCATTGCCTCCATCAAATTATAGATCAAGGCCATCCCATAACCTGTTGGATAGAATCCTCACTCATCTCCCATTTCAGAGACTTCATCCCTTGGATCTTCCTCTGTGTAGAAGTCCAAATATATTTTCTTGCTTCAGCATTGTGAATTCTATACACTGCAGTCATTTAATAGATACAAGCTTAAATCTTTTACTACAGTTCAAAAAAGGGGGAAAAAACACATGAAAGAAATATGATCTTCAGTTCTTTTTTTTTTTTTTTTTTTTTTGAGACTCTGTAGTAGTTCAGCTCTAGGTAAGGGCACTGGACTTTATTGCTGTGAGAGATGAAAAGAATTAGAAGCCTGGGGGATGCCTGGGTGGCTCAGCTTTAGCGCCTGCCTTTGGCCCAGAGCGTAATCCAGGAGTCCCAGGATCAAGTCCCACGTCCGGCTCCCTGCATGGAGTCTGCTCCTCCCTCTGCCTGTGTCTCTGCCTCTCTCTCTGTGTGTCTCTCATGAATAAATAAATAAAATCTTAAAAAAAAAAAAAAAGAATTAGAAGCCTGGGAGCTGTCCTGGACCTGACTTACTGGACTTCAGTCCCCCGGAATGCCGAAGCACGTGGTGGACAGGTCTCCAGTGTGGAGGGCAGGGGGTGGCAGATGAGAGCAGAGAGAACGGAGACTAATAAGGAGAGTGCCCCACATTTCTCTCTTCTTACCATTGCCTTCACCATCTTCATCTTCATGATGAGCACCTTACATTCTGGGGCTTCTGCTCATCATTTTCTTTATGTACCTGAGGACTCGTTTTGTCATCTCCAGGAATTGTGATATTGAGCTTTTTCCAGGACAGTGAAATTCGGAACGTGCCCAAGGTAGTTTGTTAAGTCAGCTGCAGCATCACACGAATAGCTACCATCCTGCACGTGTGTGTAGCACCCAGAAGATTCCCAATGGCTACAGGGCCAGCCAACAACAGGGTCGCTTAACGTGGGAACAGAAGATAAAATCATGACTGACTGTCATTTTTCCCTGGATCCCTGGAGTACAGGGGATCAACCTCCTGATTTCCATCTTCCTGAAGCTACCACCGTAGCCTCTAGTGTGCTCTTGAGTAGCCGCCCACTCTCCCTGAGAACATGGTGCTAGTTCACAGTGGCCGCTACGGTTCACCAGGTAGCGACGCCCATTAGGCGTGTCGTTGGCACCCACAGTTGGCACACTAGAGAGGACAGCTGTTGGGTGTGTCTTGACCTCTGTGCTGGACTGAGGGAGGGCCTGGGGGTGAGGGGGAAGGAGGCTTTGTCAGCATGAATAAGTAAAATGATTTAAGGAAGCCATTTGTCCGTGTCATGAGGGTAAGTGGCATCAAGTTGTAAGACCGCTTCCTTTCCAGGCCTATTTCACAAAATTGCCTGTGATCCGCCCACGCCTGAGCTGTCATGCCCCCCATCTGTGGCAGAGAGCCACTGGGAGGTTAGATAGTCCTTCCCAGCTTTGAAAACCATCAAAGCAGCCATATCCAGCCTAATCCTGACAACTCAAAGCCCACGAGTGCTTTGGGGTGCTGATGGAAAAATGACTTTTGGACAAGAAGATTCGATCCACGTGGCCGAGGGTCTTCAGAGGGCTTAGGTGAAACTAAACTGGATTCATGCAGAAATAACGCAGTTATAGAGATGCTATTGGAAAAGCTAGTCAATTCCAGAGAATGGCCAGTTTCTCCAACTGGACAAGGCTGCCTTCCCAACGTGCCACTTGTTTGTTCTGCTTTGTACCTGGCTGCCTTCACATCTTGAAATCTCCACTTTGATTTCCAAAGGCCTGTTTGTGGTCATGAGATGTAAGCAGCACCTTGTGACCTATGGGGACCTATGAAAAGGGTTCTTTTGGTTTTTTTTTGTTTTTTTTTAAAGATTTTGTTTATTCATGAGAGACAGAGAGAGAGTGAGGCAGAGACACAGGCAGAGGGAGAAGCAGGCTCCATGCAGGGAGCCTGACATGGGACTTGATCCCGGGTCTTCAGGATCAGGCCCTGGGCTGAAGGCAGTGCTAAACCGCTGAGCCACCAGGGCTGCCCGAAAAGGGTTCTTTTGAAAGCTGCTTTTAGCGAGAGTTCTCCCTCGTGGGCTTAGACTGGGCTTATTAGCTATTAAGTCTTAACATGTGTGAGTCCTGCATTCCAAGGTGGCAGGCAGAACCAGTTTTCTTGCTTGGAAGGCCAGAAGGCCCGGGCCCTGGGTGGGGTAGGCCCAGCAGGCGGGAGCCAGCATGGCTGTGCAGAGAGCAGATGGCACCAGTGGCGGGAGGGACAACCCTGCCAGGTGCAGGCTGGCCCTCCTCACCACCTTCGAGTAATTTCTCCCGATGAGGTCCTTACATAGGAATCTACCAAAAGTAGACTCTTCAGCAGTGAAGGGAGGCAAGCCTATAAGGTCAGAGGACACCTGAACTCACACAGCCTTTTCTGAGAATTAGGAGCCATCTGACCTCTTCCAACTCCAAGAGTGGTGAGAGGGGAGGCCGGTTCTCATAAGTGTTTGTGGTCATCCTGTAAAGCGGGTCACCGTGTAGCTTGATTCCACGTTCACGTTCGGAGGGCTCTTTGTGGAACATGCCACCGTGTCCCTTTACTGTAAGTGAAAATATAACATATTTTGCTCCCAGAGGAAAATTGAAAGGAAACCGGTTTGCGTGAATGTGCACATCTAGGACCCTAGGCCGACAACTTCCTCATGGTGGAAACCATTGCCCTGGTGCGGACCGAAGACCATCTGGCCCAGGGCTGCTCCTCTATTGTGAGCTGTGGGGAGAGAGGGTGGTTCAGCCGCCTTGATGCTCACGTATGTAGGAAGACGCAGTTCTCTTAATATCTTTATGTCTCTAAAGTTGATAAAGTAAGCTCAGCCTTTCCTATTTATTTTTTTAAGACTTTATCTATTCATGAGAGACACAGGCAGAGGGAGAAGCTCCCTGAGGGGAGCCCAATGTGGCACTGATCCCAGGACCCCAGGATCACGCCCTGAGACAAAGGCAGACACTCAACCACTGAGCTACCCAGGCGTCCCTTATTTTCTGTCTTTATTGCCTTTTGGCACCAAAACCTGTTTCTGAGCACTCGGTGTACGCCAAGCACCGTGGGAGGTGCTCTCCTGCATGCTAGCTGGATACGTGCCCCTGTGTGTCGGAGGAGAGGTTGTAGACATTTCTGATTCACTCTCTCAGTTGACATCGCAGAGGTGTCCCTAGAACAGCTGTCACGAAGGGCGGGCAGTAAGGAGTGGGAGCCTGAGGCGAGGAGCCTCGCCCCCATTCCATTTCCAACGCGGGGGTAGGCAGGATGGGCAAACCCAAAGCCTACATCTTCTGCGTCTTCAAGGAATCAGAGGGGAGGGTCAGCTGCTTATGACAGTGAGTGTGCTGGCATGGAAACAGGAAGCACGAAGACTACCAAGGATTGACACCAGGCCCCCTTCCTCCGGCCATCTTGGGCCTGTAAATAATTGGTTGAAATCGATCGGGATGTTCCCTCTGTTTGTCCTTGATAAAGGTGGCAGAGACGTGAGCCGGAGTCTAGGTTCTTTAGATGTGTGTTCCATCGTCCAGCTGGGGATGCGTGAGAAATGCAGGTGCATGGGGCGCCTGGGTGGCTCAGTCGGTTGGGCATCCAACTCTTGATTTCAGCTGAGGTTGTGATATCTGGATGGTGGGCTCGAGCCTCGCATAGGACCCCCTGCTCAGCGGGGAGTCTGCTTCTCTCTCCCTCTGTGCTCAAGCATGCGCTCTCTTTCTCTTTCTCAAATAAATAAATCTTTAAAAAAAGAAATGCAGATCCTCTGAAAAGTCACTTCCTGTTGGATTTAAATCTGAGTGCTCCCTTTTTTTTTTTTTTTTTTTTTTTTTTGTTTTTTTATGATAGTCAGAGAGAGAGAGAGAGAGAGAGAGAGAGGCAGAGACACAGGCAGAGGGAGAAGCAGGCTCCATGCACCGGGAGCCCGATGTGGGATTCGATCCCGGGTCTCCAGGATCGCGCCCTGAGCCAAAGGCAGGCGCCGAACCGCTGCGCCACCCAGGGATCCCTGAGTGCTCCCTTTTGAAGAGAAGATTAGAACTCCTGTCCCGGCCCTGTCTAATCCTATAGATTAATGCAGGGGGGCGGGGACACTTGTTTGAGGGCCTTTCAACTTTTAGCATCATCCTCAAAGCTAGTTAGGGACACTGGGCAGGGATGGTGGAATTTGTCACATGTCCTCCCTAGGGGACCCTGAGGTTTGAGAGCCGCAGATGCTGTAGTGAGTGTGGAACGTGACCAGGTGACACAGCTGACCTGGAGTCAGGTCATCCACAATGTAGCTGATCCCAGACATAGGCATAGGGTGACAGCCATGGCTAGATAAGCCGCTGCCTGTGGTGGCGGGATGTTTGGGGACCCCTGGGGACCAAGAGCTGAGCTCACCCAGCCCATGTGGGTGAACTCTTCCTAGCTTGTACTGGACTCGGGCTTTGGAAGAAAATGAAAGCTGACTGAGGATACAGTCCATGAGCTCCCCACCTTGGAGGCCAGGCCCCGAGAACCATGGCTGTGGTTCTTCCTCTCAGCCTGCATGGGTCAGACTTGAGACTGTAGGGGAAGAGGCTTCTTCGTCCCGTCTCCTCCTCTCCGAGTTAAGAAGTGGAATGCTGAGAGCTAGGGTCAGGCTCTATTCTTGGGCTATTAAATAGCTCCTCAGTGTCTCCTTACCCCCCGACCTCTGCCCCAACAGAGAAAGAAAGAAGGTAAAACAGAAAAGAGAAAGAGCCTAAGAACAGAGCCGAGTGAGCGATGAGCGATGTCTTTAGGGTGAGATTGGAAGGCCTGCCTTGGTCAAGCTCGCAGCCCGTGGTGGTCCGGGGACTTGGATGCTGGGCTTTGCTGGCTCTGCTGTTGAGATGGCAGCTTCCCAGCCCTGTTCCCCGAGGACCCCCAGGGCTGGGGCACCAGGGAGATGCCCTGTTTCCAGCAAGAAAGAAGTGATGGCTGAGTTTCTTGGAGTGTGGTGAATGCATCCAACATTTGACTGTGGTTGGCCAAGGACTCGGAAGTATCTCGACCACTTTTGTTATACCTGGGAGGAGGCCTGGGCTAAGCCCAGAATTGGGGTATTTGCTATCTGTCCTTCCGGTGGACTTACTGTTGCAGAACTGTGGTCAGTTTCTACTTTCAGGGCCATCTCAGGAAAAAGATCTCCGCCCTATTCTTTGTGAGCATGTGGACATCAGAGCGACATTTGGTTTTTCCAGCTCTTTCCTTTGTTTGCCCCCTGAGTTTCTGTCCACACAGGATCTGGCACGTCCTCTCCCATCCATCACCTTTCCTGGGCCCTTGCAAAGGGTCCCCACGCCCCTCACTTGCTCATCTCCTTTCCCCTTCCCAGAGCCAAGCTATGCGGATTGTCCGGACGGTCGGGCAGGCCTTCGAGGTCTGCCATAAGCTGAGCCTCCAGCACACACAGCAGAACGCCGACGGCCAGGAGGATGGAGAGAGCGAGAGAAACAGCAGCAGCTCGGGGGACCCAGGTAGGCACCTGCGCAGGTGGGCACAGAGGGATGGGCAGGGGGACATCCATCAGGAGAGGGTGCATCCAGGCTTGAGCACGCAGACCCTTGGTTTTCATTCTGGTGGCACCAGTTCCCTGGCTGTGTGATTTGGGGGCAAGTTTATAACCTCTCTGGGCCTTCGTTTCCTCTTTGGGAGAAAACAGGAATAAAGCAGCGTCCGCCTCATAGGATCACTGTGACAATGGATGAGCAGATACATGTGAAATGCCTGGCACATAGCAAACACCAGATACATGTTAGCTTTTATTATTTTAACACGAATAAGGAAAAATAAGAATAGAAAAATTTCTGGAAAAGATGGGAGTGATGACAGATGAGTGGCTTTGCAGACAGAAGAACGTCAAGCCATACTAGATAAAACCGTACCAATGAGTGAATGTGTCCCTGGACGGATCAGAACAGAAAGCTCAGACACAGACACAGACACATAGGACATAGGATGTTGTTCTAGATGTTGCTGTGAAGGTATTTTTCAGATGAGTTTAACATTAAAAAAAAAAAAAAAAGATCTTGTTTAATTATTTGAGACACAGAGAGGGAGAGTGAGTGGGAGGAGCAGCCTCTCCGCTGAGCAGGGAACCCAGCCTGAGGCTTGACCCCAGGACCCTGGGATCATGACCTGAGCCGAAGGGAGATGCTTTGCCGACTGAGCCAGCCAGGCACCCCAAGATTAATATTGAAATCAGGAGGCCTTGAATAAAGTACAGCCCCCTCCATAATGTCGATGGGCCTCAACCAATCAGTTGAAGGCCTTAATAGAGCAAAGAGGGAGTGCTGCCAGCAGATGGCCTTTGGACTTGGGCTGCCTCTCTTCCCTGGGTCTCTTGCCTGCCTGACAGATTTTGTACTTGCCACACCTCCATGATCACACGAGCCAGTTCCTTGCCATGTGTATGTGTATTTTCGTGATACAATATACATCACTCTGCAGGGCTGCGTCACTTACACAAGGAGGGGGCAGGCCCTGTCACTTGCCCGCTCTGCAGAGATGCCAGGAGACTATACAGAGAGCACATCCCAGCCATGGGTGACCCCCTTAAGAATACACTCTCCACTCTCTGATGTCTTAACCTTTGAAGAAACAACACTGGACTGGATGTTTGCACACATAGAACGTCCTAGGGACGGTGGTACGCGGGGGAAGCCAGGTCGCCGAGGTCTCATGTATATTAATGTTATTTGAGAAAATTGTCCCCAAAAAGGTGGTAAGAGGAGAGGTACTGTGGCTGGCGGGCCCGTTGCTGTGATGCGACCATCTGCTACAGCCGGGCGGCCACAGCCATGGTGGTCTCAACCCCACAGCCACTGTCACCATCAGCTCTCTGCTCGCCCCGAGGCCCCGCTCCCACATCCCCACCCATTCCCTGTCCGACGGCCCCTTATTCTTAGCAACACGTCCTGTTCTCTAGCTTTTGTATTCTAGAAATATAGCTTATTACCTGTGATCTACAAAATACGTGTTAATCGCCTGTTGACACAGCCATGAGGTTAAGTTGCGGGGGCGTCAGACGTTACATGTGGATTTTCAGCTGCATGGTCGGAGCCCTGACCCCCATGCTGTTCAGGGGCCTCAGATACACATGACACATGAGCTAATTTTGTGGCTCTGGGTCTGGTGTGCCCGATCTGCCCCATCTCTGCGGGGCAGGAGGTAGACAGGAGCATCTCTCAGGTCCCGTTGGCTTTAGGACAGGTCTGAGTCAAATCATTAGGGTGCCCTCTGCAGGGTTTCTCGCACAGGGCTAAGCCTACTTTGAGCACCAGCGTCTGGGATGCCACGGATCTGGGCTGGGCAGCCTTTCTTCCTCAAGGAAACCTGCTTACTGCCCGGCCCCATAGTCCCCTTCTATTTCTTTCCGGCCCCACTTGCTTGTTCATGGGCCATCAACCACGAGGAACACGTCTCTTCTTCCCATAAGTGCCTCTCCCAGAAGCCTTTATGGACCACGTTAGGATTTTTGTCTGTGACGGGGCACCACAGTAGAACTGCTGGTTGGGGTGTGCATGTGTGTGTGTGTGTTTTGGTTTTTTTTTTTTTTTTCGAGAAAAAACACATTAGTTAGAGAGCTTTCCATTTACTGCAGCGTTTATCTTTCTGCTGGAGCCGCCCCCACGGGATGGGACGGCAGACCCGCCACCGTGCTGGGGGACCCGTGCACTCGGAGGACTTGGACGGCGCACAGGCTTTGGTGTCTTTAATGCCAGCCCGTCGCCAGCTGGGTTCCAGCCATGCTTTTCAGACGGCATTCACCTTCACCGTGTGCGCCGCCTCCCCCGTCCGCCCGCGCCCCCCCCCCCCCCCCGTTCTTTCCACGGTTCCCTACCCTCGGGAAGGTTTGTCTTTTGTACGTTCTGGCAGTGGCCACCCTGGGCCGTCCCTGGGGCTCCGAGCCAGGCAGGGCCGCTGCTGCCCTTCCCCTCGCCTTGCTCTTGGCCTTGTGTGCTTTCTTGGACTCCTGGAGAGGGTTTCCCGGGAGCGGTACCGTTCCCCGGGAGGCATCCTCCTCCCACGGCAGCCATCCGGCGTGGGCAAGGGCCCGGAGCCCTTTGGAAGAATAGAGCTGCTTGGAAAGAGAACTGGCCATCGAGACGGGGAGCGGTGGATTGGGGGCTGCCTGCTGTGTACCTGTCGCACCTGCCGACCTGGACGTGGCGCTCGTGTGGACCTGGAAGCACACTGCTGGGTCCCGCCACCTGCTTCTCCATCCCCAGGGACCGCTGCCCTGTCCTTTGTTCTCCCTGTGTCCTCCTCCGGCGACAGGTGTTTGTCTCCTTCCCCCGTGTGCCAGGGTCGATTCTGGGTAAACCGTGGGCAACCGAACGGGCCCCCGATACCTCGCTCACGGGTATAGACCCGTGACAGATGGACAAGATCATCCGAGAGCAAAGTGGGGGGAGTAGGGAAGAAGAGGTATGGTGGGCCGCAGGTGGGGGCTGCGAGCTGGGGGTCGGGGGCAGCAGGTGCCACCAGGTGCCACCGCGGTTCCGAGTACCGGGCCTGGAGCCGCCACCGCGCCCTCCTTCCCCACCGTGTGCCTCGGATTATCTGTCCGTGTCCCCTGAGAGCCCTTCTGAGGATGCACAATTATACAGGTGAGACCCCGCAAAGGAGCGCCTGGCCTGTAGGACGTGCCGTGTACATTCAAGCTGTCACTCTTGCAGTTTTGAGGCCTAAAAGTGGCCACTTCCAGCCCTTCGTCTGAGCAGATAACCTCTCGTGCTTTTACGAACCCATTTTGTCACCATGTAATCGACGTGGAAAAAAGCCGTGCACTGACCCAGGGCTGCTGGGCGCTGAGCCCCTGGTGCCGGCCGGGCCCCCCAAGCCCCCCGAGAGCAGCCTTCCACGGTTCCTCCCCCGGCTGCTGGGGTCACCCGGCTCGGCCTGGCCACCGCAGGCCACATGCCCGACCTCCACCCGTGGCCAGAGCCCTCCTCCCGGCCGGGACGACCCTTCACCTGCTTCCTGAGTGCCAGGCCGCCACCACCGTCCGTGCCCGGAGGTCACCTGAGCCTTCCGCCAAGGCTGACTCCTTCCCCACTGCACACAGATAAGGTCAAGCCTTTCTCATCCTCAAAACAAAACCACATCCAACTTTATCTCTTTCCCTCATCGTTGGGCTTCTTGCCGGATTCATCTGCACTCGTGCAGCTTCTTCCCTGCACCCCCACCCTCCATTATCCCTTCAGCCTCCAGGGATGTGGCGTCTGCTGCCTGCCAGCCCTTCTCGAGACCACCAGTCAAGGTCACCGAAGGGCCCCTCGCTAGCAAACAGCCCTCTGTGCTCGGTTCAGCACAGGCGGGGGGCACCTCCCCATACGCACGCACACACCACCTTGCTTTTTTTTTTTTTTTTTTTAAATCTGCTCCTCACTTTGCAACATCCATTGCATCTCTCCTGGGCTCTGTCCCTGCTGTTCTTTTCTTACTTCCGTGGTTTCAACTGATGTTTCTTTCCAGGCCAGACCTTTTTCCAGAACTCTCCACTTACGCACCCAACAGCTGATTGTATCTCCACTCAGCTGTTACAGACCTTATGATTCCAGCAGGTTGAAAACCCAGCGTGTCCTCTTACCCACAACCCTGTTCCTCCTCCTCCTCCTCCTCTTCTTTTTTTTAAATTTATTCATGAGAGACCCAGGCAGAGGGAGAAGCAGGCTCCCTGCGGAGAACCTGATGCGGGACTCAATCCCAGGACCCTGGGGTCACACCCTGGGCCGAAGGCAGACACTCAACCGCTGAGCCCCCAGGTGCCCCAACTCTGTTCCTCTTGAAACCTCCCAACAGGACACCAGCCCTGACCAGGTCCCCCAATTCAGAAATTTCAGAACTCCTACGCATACTCCCCTCCCCACTGCTCTCTGTCCTCCCCCACCACAGTTTGTCTTTTGTTTGTGATTGCTGCCCCCCCCCTTTCAAATCTGTTCCCTCCTCTGCTGCTGCCACCCCCTTGGTGTCAACCCTCCTCCTTCCCACCTGGGGTATTGCTTTCTCTGTCATCCTTCTAGATCTATCCTCCACATCGTCTCTGGGGTTGAAATGTGAAAAGATGAAAATCCCTTGGTATGACTCGCCTGCTTGCGCTCCGTCAAGATAAAATCCCAAGCCCTCCTGCTCGGGTCCCTCCGTACAGAGCCGCTGGCCGTGTCTCTGCCCCCGGCCTGCAGTGACTACCCCCTGGCCCCGTGCTCCCCGCCCCGTGCCCGCTTCTCCACCTGCCTTAGCTGCTGAGCCTTCTCAGGCGGCATTGGCCCCTCCGCACGCGCGGCCCTAACCGCCCCCTGGTTAGCTGTCGCCCCGCACCTGGGACAGCCCCCACTGCGGGGCCCCGGGCTCCTGTGGCGTCCTGCTGCCTCGTGTGTTTCCTCCATCATGCTGGGGAACCCATTTGCTCACTTATCCTTACACGCCCGGCAGGTCTGTCACATACAGGTGCTTTACAGATTCTTAACCGAGTAAATGAAATCGGGTCTGCCCGGCGGTTCCTAGAATTGAGTTCATCCCGGGTGGAAATAGGCTCAGCGGTTAGAAAGCAGCGCTACCCCCACCCCGAGCCTCTTACAGGTGCGCGGCTCCCTCTTCCAGGGGCGACTGCGGCGTGCCAGGGGTTGCTGAGGGTTTTGCATATCGACTCTCGTCCTTTAAGCTTCTTGGTGCCGGGAAAGTTGCAAATATGACATCGCCACCCCCTTGTCGGTCAGGACTGAGGAAGCCCGCTCGCTGTGGGCGCACTGTCTAGGCCTTGGCTTACCGGAGACGCCGACAGGCACGGCGTCCAGAGCCCTCGTGGCTCTGACGGGTCTGCTGCCGTACTGACCCCCCCTTTAGCCACAGGCAAGGTCCAGGACATCAGACGCCATCATCCGAGAGCCCACGGGGTGGCAGGGAGTTTCTCAGCAGCAGCCCCGTGGCTTGTGAGTCTCCTTCCTTGGCCTTGGTTTGGGACCTCCCGTCGCCCAGGCACGGCGGTGGTGGAGTCTGGCTCCCTGAGAAGCAGAGCCGGAACCTGAGAGGGTTTCTGATCCTCCCAGACTTCTGGCTTGGGCGTCTCCAAACACTGTGTGTGTTTAGGGACTCCAGGATCGGGGCGGGGGGCAGCCCCCTCCCCTGTCATGACGCGATTTTCCCTTGTTAGTGCTTATTGAATACGTTCCCCGTGCCAGACCCCTGGGAAACAGGAGTGAGACCCAGCCTGGGCCTCAGGACTGGGGGAGGGGGTGCAGAAGGCCAGGCGCCCAATGCCAGGTGCACCCACAGACGAATACTGGGGACCTGCTCACGCTCCTGCGTCTCACCCTGTTTATCTCCACACTGGCACAGAGCACCCATGCGTACGTTGCAGCCCCATCCACCTGCTGAAAACTAGCCATAAGCCAGCCCTCTTTGTCACAGGCCAGCGTTGTGGCCACCAGGAAGGCCCCTTCCGGCCGCGGGGCTGTGGTGGGAAGCAGCCTGCCCTCTGCGCTCCTGCCCGCTGCTTGCTCCCTACCGGGCCGAGTCCCACGTCCCTGAGCAGCCAGGAAGGAAAGCCAAGCACCCCGTTGCCTTTCCGAGCACCGGGCTTGCTTCCCTGGATGACTCCTGTGGGTTTGCACAGGAGACGTGTTAGGACTATTTGTTCCAGGGGCAACTGGCTGGCTCGGTTGGTAGAGCGGGCAACTTTTGATCTTGGGATGGTGTTCAAGCCCTATGCAAGGTATAGAGATTACTTAAATAAATAAATATAAAAAAAAAAAAAGCAGTAGTAGTATTTGTTCTGCAAGGCAGGGCCTCAGCTGACCCAGGCCTGGCTGCTCCGGGAGGGAGTTGGCTCCCCGCGTTTCCTGCTGACGTGAGCCCCGTTCCGTTTTACCGTCGGTTCTTGGTTTCCGAAATCTTTTCAGCAATCTTAGTTGAGTATAGTAGTAGGGAGCCTAATGCCAAATGTAGAGAAAGGAAGATTGCTCCCAGGAAATGCCAAGGAATCGCCAGGTTTTCATAGAATCCAGAGGCAGAAAGGAACCAGGGATGAAGGGACTTGAGAAATGGCAGGACTTTCATGCCTACGCTGAGCGCAGCCGCCGCCTCCAGGGGGGAGGCAAAAAGTGGGGTGTAGACGGTGGGCGAGGCTCAAAAGCCAGCCACCCCTCTTGCCCCCCAGCGCTGCTTCCCGCCGCAGGCCCTTTCCTGACCTCCGTGCTTGGCCCCAAGGTCGGAGCCCGGCTCCGAGGGGTGCGGGCCTCGGATCTGTCACATGCCCCCTCCCCGGGGCAGGCTGGGCAGTGCCGACCAAGTTCTTGGCGGTGCCCCCCATCCCCTCCGTCCCCTCTGTCCCCCCGCAGGCCGCCAGCTCCCTGGGGCAGAGAGGGCGTCCACGGCCACCGCAGAGGAGACAGACATCGACGCGGTGGAGGGCCCGCTCCCCGGGAACGACAGTCTGGAATTCAGCCGAGGGGTCACCGACCTTGATGCTGTCGGGAAGGAAGGAGGTTCCCACCCGGACCCTAAGGTAGGTGGGGGGTGACCCGTCCCATGGGCTGTACGCCCTGCGGAACAGCAGGTGCTGTGGCCTTGGCCGCTCTGAGTCCCATTGTCGCCCGTGTCACCCGTGCAGGGTCAGCTGCAGAGTGAGGGCACGGGATGGCAGGGGCAGGTTTCTGCTCCTCTGCGGGGGGGAGGGGGGGCTTGGGACACGCGGCCCGGCACTGGAGGGTGTCTCCATGCCACGGGGTTACACCCCACCCTCGGGGGGTGAGAGTCCCTGTAGTGACCCTTGGCTGTGCTGCCCTTGGGGGGTATCCCCTCGGTGCCCCTGGTGGTGCTGCCCTCTGGGGGGGTCCCCTCAGCGCCCCCTGGCCGTGCTGCCCTAGATGGCGGCTCCTCCCGCCCCAGTGCCCCCCAAAGCCCACCCTGTCACGCATCCCCGTGACCCATCCCTGGGCCCAGCAGCTGGAGCAGAGTAGGTTCAGGCCCCTCTGCCTGCAGTTGGCCCCTTGAGGGTTGGAAAGCCATGTATCCTGGATCATCATCAACCACACGTCTTGCCGCGGGGATGACGGGGCTCCCAAGGAACTCCCGATAGAATCCAGGCCAGGAAACTAAGGACTTGAGCACCTTCTACCTGAAGACACAGGAAAATCCCAGAAGGAGAGAGCTGGGAAGCGGGGCTCCCCTTGGACTCCTCATGTCCCAGCGCCTCTTCCCCCTGTCGGGGGTCAGCCTCTTCTGGGGCAGGTTGTGGGGGCGAGGGGGACGCTCATTGGGAGAAGTCTGTCTCTAGTCTGGAGGCCGGTGGGGTCCCCCGTCATCTGCCTGACATTTTCTTTCTTTTTTTTTTTTTTTTTTTTTTTTTAGTTTTATTTATGTATTAGAGCACAGGGGAGGGGGTTAGAGAGAGACAGAAGCAGGCTCCCCACTGAGCAGGGAGCCCGATGGGGACCTGATCCCAGGACTGGGAGATCCCGGCCTGAACAAGAACAGAGCCTTAAGCCCTGAGCCAGCCTGGCGCCCTGCCTGACGTTTTCTCGGGCCATTTATTTGCTGCAAACCCTAAGAGCCTGCCTGCCACTGGGTGCCTCCCTCCCGCGTGTCTGAAGAAGGAGCAGCAGCAGAGCTCCAGACACAAAACGTCTCTCCTTGCACTTGATTTATGGATCACATGAGCCGTCTTAGTGACAGTTCCCGCCCGCCAGAAGGGAGACCCCGGGAACAGCATAGAAACCGTGTTCAGCCTCTAGAGAGGGTCTGTCCAGACCGGCGGCTGTCCCTGCAAGGAGGGCTGGCTGGAGTGGCCCCCCTCACACAGCCCCGTGGTCCAGTGGGCAGCCCTGAGAAGCCCCCACAGGCCCTGGAGGAGGGGCCCCAGAGACGCAGCAGAGTGAGGATGGAGGCTGGCCTCTTCCTGGTCTCCTAATGGGGCGGCAGGCAGGTGGCTAGGCTCCCTCTGCATCCAGGTGTGGTGTCACTGGATGTAGCATGAGAGGCAGGTGCCACTGCCTGCCTCCATCACACTGGGGCGGCTACTGAGGGTCCAAGCAGGGTTTCCCGATGAGTGACCCCGGCCCAGGGTCCTGTAGGGATGCAGCATTTCTAACCCGTGGTTACAAGTGGGCATTTCACTCACCCCGCCCATGTTCGTGGCATCTGTCAAACAGCAGCCACTGCTCGGGGTCATGCCTGTCTTCTCTCTCCTCCAGGTTTCTCCCCACCCCCAGGAGCCCATGCTGGCAGCCTCGCCCAGGATGCTCCTTCCCTCTTGCTCCTCGAAGCCCCCGGGCTTGGGCCCAGGGACGCCGCTGTCCACGCACCACCAGATGCAGCTCCTCCAGCAGCTCCTCCAGCAGCAGCAGCAGCAGACGCAAGTGGCTGTGGCCCAGGTTCTCCTCCGCCTCCTCCCTACCTCTCAGGCTCCACTCTCATGGGCTTGACGCACCTTCCCTAGCGAGGGGCAAGGGGCAGGTTTAGAACTTAGGGAGCCGGAAGGGATCGCTCACGCTGTTGGATCATTGCTTGTGGGAGAAGAGGGGGATAGAGGGGATGCCGTTGACCTGGGAGGAAACGTTTTGGTTTCCCGTGTATCCCCCGCTCTGAGTTGGGCTTGGCTGGCTTGGCTGGATGTTGTTGGATAAGGACTTGAAGTCACCGAGGAACAAGATGCACACAACTCCACCCTCCCCTTCCCTGCCTCCTTTGCCTGGTGTTTGGGGTGGGAAGGGATGCCTGGAGTCAGGACAGGTGTGACCTTGTGAAACCAGTCTTAAAAGAGCTTAAGGTACGAATTTGTGCCAAACCCCCTTGCAAAGACCACCCTGTGCATCCAAGTTCCCAGAGCTGCATCAGGCCTCTGCTTATTCCAGGCAGGGTTTGCTAGCATCCTGGCCTTGGGATTCGCTGTAACGAGATCTAATGGACAGGACCTCGGGTGCTGTATTTGAGCTATGTGAGGTTTACTTTGATCTCAGGAGGAAAGTGTTGTTCGAGCACCAACGGCTTGTCAGGCCGCTGCCTTGTAGAGGAGGGGTGAGCTGGTTCCCCTCGCTGCTTCTGGCAGGGGCTCCTTCTGCTTGCTTTCCACAGAGGGCATCATGGTCCACATCATCCTTGGGACTTGTGTGTCTGAGCTTCACCTCCACGGTGGGCGATCAGGGAACAGCGAGGACAGGACCGCTCGTCCATTCATAGGCTGAGTTCTGAGGCCGAGGGTGGGGCCTCCAGGGCTGGGGGGTTGGTGAGCCATCTAGAAAGGCAGCTCCATGTACTGGCATTCTCCATCTGCATGACCAGGCTGACCTCTAGGGCCTTCTGCATTCTAGAATGGCAGGGAGCCGACTTCTCTGGGGAGCACTTATTAATCCCCGTTGTCTCTCCTGCTTGCTCTTCTCACGACCCTTGGGTGGAGGGGTCACCCTGATAGAGCTGCCCTTTCCCACATGTACACCTTGAGAGGGAAGGCACCAGCGGCCTGACTGGAACAGGATCTGCTGTGACTTAGTTCTGGAGAAGACCATCTAACGCCGTCTCACATGGACCAGGCCTGAGGGGCCAGGCTCGCAGAGGCCTTTTGCAGCCGGGTTAGGTAGTGTAGCATGGGTGGGGTATGGCTCCTCAAGGATGGGGGCCTTTTAAAAAAATTGTGACCATAAAACAAAAGGCCACGTGCTGAGGCTAGAAGCGTTTGCAAGTGTCTCCAGAACAGCAGCAAAAAGAAGGAATGGCATTAATGGCTTCGTATGGGGCGGGGGGGGGGGGGGGGGGGGGGGGGGAATCATGGCTCTTTGTCAAATAACAGAACTCATCTCGTCTCCCTAATGGCGACGTGACGGTCCCCAGAGTCCCCTCCTCCCTGGCGTGTGGCTGACAGGAGTACAAAGCCTGAGTGCTCCTGCTCAGGGCCGTTCCATGACTCCCATCATTTCCCAAAGTTTCCCCCTGAATACAAATCCATTCTCCAACCGTAATACTTTTCTCTCTTCCAGCATATCAATTGCCAAGTAATTATTATTTATCTAAGAAAGGGCTTGATGCATATTCATGATGGATATCATCAGGGAGTCATTTGAATTTGAAGTCACTGCTAAACACGCAAGAGAAGCTGTGTGCACACCTATCATCTCCGCCGGGAGATTGTTGTGATGGTCCGTGGAAGCGTTCTGTCTGCAAAGCCACGAGGCCTGCGACTTATCATGACTTTACCACCGGCAGCCTGAAACCCTAAGGGGTTCTTTGGTGCAGAATCCGGCATCTGTCTCAGTGGGACGGCAATGCCCAGTCTCAACCGTCTCTCTCCTGGGAGAGAGTGGATCTCGGGGAAGGGAAGAGCAGGATGCTTGTGGGTCCCTTCGTGAGCCCCTCTCGGTTCCAGCCACTTGCACGGGCTGGGAGCCCTTCACCTCTGACTCACGATCTGTGGATGCGGTCGGTGGTGCCCGGTTGACTCTCGTTCGGGCTGTGATGCGACTGGAAGGCCAGCGCAGCGCGTCAGTCCTGGCGAGACGATGGGTAGGGTCAGGTGCTTTGCAGTCTTCAGGCAGACAGGACCCCGAAGGTCCGAGATCGCTTCTCGAACATGCGCCTGTCTCACTGTCTGCCGTGCCCAGGGGCAGGCTCTGGGCAGACCCTCCGTTTGCATCTGTGTCTGCTGCCTGGGAACGCAGCAGACGTGTCAGAGCCGAGGCTTTCAGCGCCTGTGTCCTTCAGCACGCTCGGCCCTAAGCCCTTCTCCTGTGACAACTTTCTCTTTCCCCCATTCTCTCTGTAGCCCTTGATCCAAGGCTTCTTATTAGTATTCGTGTCTTTGGGTAAAAGCAATCGTACAGGCGACAGAGGTGGCTTAATAGGTCTTGTTGACACCTTTCGTGCATCTACGATGGAGCGGATCTTGCACGTGGTGGGACTGATCTCAGTGTCCTGCATCAGGTCAGCTTTTACTCTTCGCGTCAAACTCTCTTGCCGCCAAACTGCAGGGTTTCTCTCTTCTTCGTTAAACTGCCAACAGTCCCCAGAATTCCAGTGAGCGATAACGATGAGCTCAGCCCTTGAGGTAGGAACACGTTTTCCTTTCCTCTGGGAGCATCCAGGCCCTTCCGGGTAGAGCGAAGGATACAGAGTGGCTTGCCAACAGGTGCACTCTTGGGGGTCCACACACACCCCCATGTACTGTCATAGGCTATTCCAGTTCTGCAGTTATCCTGGGACTGGGCTTGGGTCTCCTGCTCAGATCTCTCCCAGCCTCTCCCTAAATTGGCTCAGAGCTGGTCTAGAGGAGCCTGCCCTGGCCTTAGGGGCCCAGGGGCAAGGGTGATGCTGAACCAACTCTTAACATTTCTAGCTTAGCCGTCAGCATGGAAACAGTGACTACCCGGGCCCTTCTGACCTACTTCCCCGACCCAGCATGAGGCTTGCCTGGCTGTGCTAGCTTCCCGTTTTCCACTGGGCCAGAAGTTCAAGGGTGTGACTGGCCGCCCAGCCAAGCCTTGAACCCGAGCTGGGCTGTTGCCGGCACCTGCATGGCCATGAGCTCGGCCCACAGTGCTCCAGAACGGGTCCGGGCACCACGCTGCTGCTGTTTTGAGACTCCTCCCCTACCCCCTGCCACTTGTGCTTATTCGGAAACCAGTGGTGGGTTCCTCTTGCTTCGCCATCATGAGTCCTGTAGTTAGAGACACAGCACTGACCACACTCCCACACCCCACGTCCAGGCCCAGACCTACCTTTTGTCCCTGAGGCTTTCCTGGGGTGCGCTGCCCAGCCCCGGCCTCCTGCATGCCGAGACAGCGCTGCCTGCCTCCGCTTGTGTGTCCAGTGGGGGGCTGGCGGGGGTGGGGGGGCGGCAAATTGCTCTGGTTCTCTCCACGCCATTTCCATGTGCCTGCTCCCTGACCTCAGCCTGGCCCTGCCCCCACTTCTCACGGAGGAGCTGGAGTCCAGGCAAGTAGGCTGGAGAGTGAGTGGGCAGTGGGCTGGGTGGGCTGGGCAGGGGGGGGGGTCCAAGCCGGGGGGTGCAGGGTTGCAGAGCTGCGGCAGGAATGCAGGGCGGGGTGGTCGTCGCCCAAGACCCCATAGCTCTCAGGAAGGGAGAAGCTGCCTCGCGCCTCTTCAGGGATTAATATGGCCCTGCTTTTGCAAAAAAAGATGTTTAATTCTTGGAAGAGAAGCCTGCGGAATACCAGTAACTGGCCCACGTGGTAGGCAGGCGGGGTGGAATCTCCTCCCGTGTTATCGCCCAGGAAGTGAGCCCTCGGAGCCGCAGCAGGGTGCGCAGGCCAGGCCCCAAAATAACGCTGCCTCATTCTCCCTCCTCCCCTCCAAACTCCCTCCTCCCCTCCAAACTCCCTCCTCCCCTCCAAACTCCCTCCTCCCCTCCAAACTCCCTCCTCCCCTCCAAACTCCCTCCTCCCCTCCAAACTCCCTCCTCCCCTCCAAACTCCCTCCTCCCCTCCAAACTCCCTCCTCCCCTCCAAACTCCCTCCTCCCCTCCAAACTCCCTCCTCCCCTCCAAACTCCCTCCTCCCCTCCAAACTCCCTCCTCCCCTCCAAACTCCCTCCTCCCCTCCAAACTCCCTCCTCCCCTCCAAACTCCCTCCTCCCCTCCAAACTCCCTCCTCCCCTCCAAACTCCCTCCTCCCCTCCAAACTCCCTCCTCCCCTCCAAACTCCCTCCTCCCCTCCAAACTCCCTCCTCCCCTCCAAACTCCCTCCTCCCCTCCAAACTCCCTCCTCCCCTCCAAACTCCCTCCTCCCCTCCAAACTCCCTCCTCCCCTCCAAACTCCCTCCTCCCCTCCAAACTCCCTCCTCCCCTCCAAACTCCCTCCTCCCCTCCAAACTCCCTCCTCCCCTCCAAACTCCCTCCTCCCCTCCAAACTCCCTCCTCCCCTCCAAACTCCCTCCTCCCCTCCAAACTCCCTCCTCCCCTCCAAACTCCCTCCTCCCCTCCAAACTCCCTCCTCCCCTCCAAACTCCCTCCTCCCCTCCAAACTCCCTCCTCCCCTCCAAACTCCCTCCTCCCCTCCAAACTCCCTCCTCCCCTCCAAACTCCCTCCTCCCCTCCAAACTCCCTCCTCCCCTCCAAACTCCCTCCTCCCCTCCAAACTCCCTCCTCCCCTCCAAACTCCCTCCTCCCCTCCAAACTCCCTCCTCCCCTCCAAACTCCCTCCTCCCCTCCAAACTCCCTCCTCCCCTCCAAACTCCCTCCTCCCCTCCAAACTCCCTCCTCCCCTCCAAACTCCCTCCTCCCCTCCAAACTCCCTCCTCCCCTCCAAACTCCCTCCTCCCCTCCAAACTCCCTCCTCCCAAGAAGAGAAAGTCTTTCAAGCCACCCACCATCTGATAGCCAGATCAAAATATTGTTGCTTCTTTCCCTCTTCTCATCGCTGTCTAGATCTTTCCTTAGTTGATAGGAGGCAGCAAATGAGGCTGATTTCTAAACCGGAATGTCCGCTGTATCCTTAGCAGCACCTTACGGAGGACAGATTTACTTGAGATTCCCTCGGCATCCTCCCCTGGGGGCAAGACGGGCCCGACCTTAGGAGCCACTAATGGAAAGTGGCAACTAATCTCATTAGTGGCTCCCACTTAGAAGCAGAGCCAACTGCAAGGTCAGGTCCTCAAATCTGCCAGGAGGGAAGCAGCTGCTGCATCCGAGAGCGAGCGAGATTCTCCAAGCGCTGGCGGCTGGAAGGGGCGGACGCTGGGTTTGGCAGGTCCCTCGGCCAGAGGACGGGGCCGCTACGGGCTCTTACTCCCCGATAAAGCGTGCATGTCTTGGGAGCAAACTGCTCCTTGGAAATCCAGAGCATTTGTCTGAGCAAAGAGTCAGCTAGCTGCTGCTCTGAGCCCTCTCTTTCCTCCCTCCCCGACTCGCCCCAGTCACCCTGCCTCTTTGTCCACACCGGATTTTTGGTCTAAGGAAACCCTCTTTCCCACAGGCTGCCTTGGTCCAGGCCAACTTCATTAGCTCTCTTTTTTCAAGGACCTCCTAAAACCCTAAAACCCTCGACAGAGACCCCTGTACCCACCACTTAGCGCCAGAATCGCATATGCGTGAACACGGTCGGTGCCCTGTGACTCCGTTTCTTCAGGCTGGGTTCCTGATAGAATCACGCCCCATCTCCCCCCGTGTTTTCTCTCTGTACCCAATATTCGCACCAAGAACAGACCCCCTCCCCCCGGGGCCCCCAGCACATTGGGTCCTCCCCTCCAAACTCCCTCCTCCCCTCCAAACTCCCTCCTCCCCTCCAAACTCCCTCCTCCCCTCCAAACTCCCTCCTCCCCTCCAAACTCCCTCCTCCCCTCCAAACTCCCTCCTCCCCTCCAAACTCCCTCCTCCCCTCCAAACTCCCTCCTCCCCTCCAAACTCCCTCCTCCCCTCCAAACTCCCTCCTCCCCTCCAAACTCCCTCCTCCCCTCCAAACTCCCTCCTCCCCTCCAAACTCCCTCCTCCCCTCCAAACTCCCTCCTCCCCTCCAAACTCCCTCCTCCCCTCCAAACTCCCTCCTCCCCTCCAAACTCCCTCCTCCCCTCCAAACTCCCTCCTCCCCTCCAAACTCCCTCCTCCCCTCCAAACTCCCTCCTCCCCTCCAAACTCCCTCCTCCCCTCCAAACTCCCTCCTCCCCTCCAAACTCCCTCCTCCCCTCCAAACTCCCTCCTCCCCTCCAAACTCCCTCCTCCCCTCCAAACTCCCTCCTCCCCTCCAAACTCCCTCCTCCCCTCCAAACTCCCTCCTCCCCTCCAAACTCCCTCCTCCCCTCCAAACTCCCTCCTCCCCTCCAAACTCCCTCCTCCCCTCCAAACTCCCTCCTCCCCTCCAAACTCCCTCCTCCCCTCCAAACTCCCTCCTCCCCTCCAAACTCCCTCCTCCCCTCCAAACTCCCTCCTCCCCTCCAAACTCCCTCCTCCCCTCCAAACTCCCTCCTCCCCTCCAAACTCCCTCCTCCCCTCCAAACTCCCTCCTCCCCTCCAAACTCCCTCCTCCCCTCCAAACTCCCTCCTCCCCTCCAAACTCCCTCCTCCCCTCCAAACTCCCTCCTCCCCTCCAAACTCCCTCCTCCCCTCCAAACTCCCTCCTCCCCTCCAAACTCCCTCCTCCCCTCCAAACTCCCTCCTCCCCTCCAAACTCCCTCCTCCCCTCCAAACTCCCTCCTCCCCTCCAAACTCCCTCCTCCCCTCCAAACTCCCTCCTCCCCTCCAGATCGCTGGAGCAGTCGTGTACTTAGCAGAGAAGGCAGAAAAGACCTGGCCGGGTAGTGCTGAGATGCCCGGCTGCCTCTGGGCTGGACTGGAAGGCCCTAGAAGGCAGCGCATCTGCACGCCTTCCTCCCGATGGTCTGTGGCCTGCAAGCATGCTCTAAATGTGTGCCGGCTGTGGACCAGTGCAAAGCCACTGGCCACCTACCATGCCAGAAACCGGGACAGAGCTTCGTAGACATGACCTCACCTGGTCCCTGCAGCAGGAGAGGTTGCTGTGCCCATCCTCCATGCCAGACAGACTCCCAAGCAGGTGAAGTCGCTGGCTCGAGGTTATGGGACCAGCCAGGTGTGGAGCCAAGATTCAAACCCAGGTCTGATTGCAAAACGGATGTTTTTCCTACGAGACCAGTAGTTCCCTCAGGCTGTCCCCTGGCTCTTTTCTAAGACATGAATATTCTCAAGTACAGCCCAGAGAGGGTCCCGATCAGTGGGGTCCGGCCAGGGCTGGGCTCTTGCTAACACAGCACAGAGGCTCAGATTGGGAGCAGCTGCTGCACTGGCGGCACTGGAAGCCCGTCTAGGGGTCTCTGTGGACGGAGACCCTGCTCTCCCCCCTTGGTGTGTCCTCCTCTGTATGTCACCCACACCCCACCCCTGGCAGGCAAGCGTCCCCTCCTCCTCCCTGTTCCTCTCCCCTTCCCCTCCCCTTCCCCTCCCCTTCCCCTCCCCTTCCCCTCTTCCTCCCCCTCTTCCTCCCCCTCCCCTTCCCTCCTCCCCTTCCTCCTCCCTCTCCCCTCCTCCCTTTCACCATCCTCCCCCCTCCAAACTCCCTCCTCCCCTCCAAACTCCCTCCTCCCTTTCCCCCTCTGTCCTCCCTCCCTCCCCTTCTCCCCCCTCCTTCTTCCTCCCCCCCCCTCCCCAGCCCCCCTCTCCTCGCTGACCTGCCTGCCCTGCTCTCCCCCCGCCCCCAGTGGGCTCCCAGGACAGCCTGCTGGAGATCACCTTCCGCTCTGGAGGCCTGCCGGTGCTCTGCGACCCCGCGACCCCGCAGCCGGAGGACCTGCCATCGCCGCCCCCGGGTGCTGGGCTGAGTGAGCTGGCCCACCCTGCCGGCAGCCCCCTAGGTAGGCGCGACTGCCTGGTGAAGCTGGAGTGCTTCCGCTTCTTGCCGCCGCCCGCGGGCCCGCTGCTGGGGGGCCTGGAGCTCCTCAAGTTCCGCGAGTCGGGCATCGCCTCAGAGTACGAGTCCAACACGGACGAGAGCGAGGAGCGCGACTCGTGGTCCCAGGAGGAGCTGCCGCGCCTGCTGAACGTCCTGCAGAGGCAGGAGCTGGGCGACAGCCTGGACGACGAGATCGCCGTGTAGGGTGCTGCGGGGTGCAGCCGGGGTGCAGCCAGGATGCAGTCAGGGTGCTGCGGGGTGCAGCCGGGCTGCCGCGGGGTGCATCTGGGGTGCAGCCAGGGTGCTGCGGGGTGCAGCCGGGCACACTGCCGAGGATGCCATGTGGCGGAGGGCAGTGAGGACCCGGGAGGACGAGCCATGTGGGCTCCAGCCTGGGGCCCCGGAGGGCCTGCGGCTTCAGGAAAGGATTAGGATTTGGCTGTGGGGGTCCAGTGGGGGAGAACTGGGACTCCTGGAGGTGAATGGACCCCTCCCTCCTGCTTGTGACTTCGGGGGGAGGGCAGGCCTTCCAGGGCCCCTGGCTCGGTGAGAGGGTCCCTCCTGAGGACCACCAGGCTGCCAAGGACCTGCTGCCCGTGGGCTGCTTCCTCAGGCTCCTCTGCTCTGCACCTCCTGGGATACCCGGTAACCCCGTCCCGCCCCATCTCCAGGTCTGCCAGTGAAGGGAAGCCATCAGGAACCTTCTCAGGTCCTGGGTGTCTGGATATCGATGATGCTACCGGTTGCCTAACCCTCCCTTGACCTTACAAAAGGAGTTCCTTCTCTAGGCCGTGGTGGTGATAGAGGCTGGATGCTCTGGGCGGGAAGAGACGGGATGGTGCTTTCAGCGGGAGCGTGGAGTTGGGATGTGTCACGTCTGGTAAGCTTTCGGAGGAATTGAATCTGGACGTTTCTCCAGGTGGATGTTAAGGGTTGCTTCGGAGGGGGACGGGGAGCTGAAGGTCGTTCAGGCCTGTGCTGGGAAAGCCGTCAGGGGCGGCCCCTTGGCGGCCACACGCACTTAAGTCTGGTTCTCAGTGTGGAAGGCCTGCCCCCCTCCTGCCTGCAAGCCCAGCTCATCCTCCTGGAGGCTGGGAAGCTGCCCTCTCCTCTGTTGTGTTGCCTCGGGGGCTGTGCCAGCTGAGGCTCTCATAGGACCTTCCCCTCCTGACCTCTCAACCCGTCCCCTTCCCCCGGGCAGCAGTGGTCAGTTTTTACTGCAAAAAAACAAACAAAACACCAAACATAGGCTGGTAGCTGAGACTTTTTCCACTCTTCAGAATCACTGCCACTTCGGTCAGGGTCCACGGCCGTGTCCCCCCCCCCGTGACCCGTCTCTGGGTGCGTGCCTCGAGCACACCTTGTGAAAAGTGCCACGTGCAATTCTCTCGTCTCTGACCACCCGAACCTTGTCTGGGGGGGGGGGGGGTCCCCCCCGGTACCGCGGGCTGACTGTGGTGGGGAGCCCAAGCTCCTTTTTGCCACAGTTAGGCCACGAGTGGCTGTTAGTGGATTGAAAGATCGCCTCGAGAGAGAGCTGAGTCACAGCTGGGGTCCCGTGTTCGGGAAGTGAGTCTTTTGCCCGGGAGGACAAGCTACAGACCTGGACAGACGGCAGTGTTCTTGGTGGGTTAGTGGGTAAGGATGGGGTTACCCAAACCACAGCGGTCTCCAGCCCTGACTTTGCTTTATGATCCGTGTAAATGGAAGCGTAGCCCTTTTCTTAAGCAGCTGGATTTCTTCGAGACTAGAAAGTCCAAATGCAAGGAAATACATAGCTTTACGGCAGCCGTCCTCGGCGCGCCAGGGTCCCGGCAGGAAGAGGATGCGGTGTGTCCGTGTGTGCGTGCATGTGTACGTATATGCTTGTTTGCCCGTGTGAGGGAGGGAAGGTGTGTACATGCGCATGGGCCTGCGAGAAGAGGATGTGGAGACAGAGAAGAGAATGTGAATCTTCGGGGCGTCTGAACGACAGCAGAGTTGTGTTCTTTTCCTAACGTGTATTTAGTTGGAGAGGGGGGTGGTTTCTTTTGCTGTGTCCTCTCGTTAACCACCGGAGGGAAGTAGGGCCAGATGCCCGAGGAGGAACCAGGAAGGTGAGAGCCACCGATGAAGGGGGGGTGTCGGGGATCTGGTGGGGCCAAGCCTAGCCAGCTTCCCAAACCCTCCCCTGGGTGCGGCCTCTCAGAGCCGTAGGATGTGGAGCATTCCGGGGAGCAGAGGGTCTGGCTTCTGGAAGCCTCTGCGTGTAGGCGGGAGTGGAGGGTGGAGCCAGAGGCCAGCAGGTGGGTCTGTGGAATGTGGCGGGAGAGGGCTTGGGGAGCGGGTGGGGGATGGTTTCCGAAGGGTCTAGAGAAGCTTGCAAAGCGGGAGAAGGGGGGTTTAGGAGAGGGCTTCAAGAATTTGAAGAGGCGAGTCGTGTGGACCACTGATTCGGGACCTTTGCCCTCGGATTCTCCATGGGGGTCTCCACCTGCCTCAACCCCAGCCTCCCCCCCGCCCAGAGGGGGCCTTCCCCGGATCACTAGTTTGCGTGTCGGCATCATCCCCAGCGGGACCCAAAGCATTGCGCGCCGGGGTGTGGAGAAGGGAGACAGGATGGATCTGGGGGCCTTGACGGGTCAGCGGCCACTGGGGAGGAAAGAGAACATCGCAGACCTGATTTCCCAGCGACGTCATCCTCTCCTCCTCCCTCCTTGCTTCTCGCTCTGCTCACTCAACTCCTGCTTCCTCTTTTTCATCCTGCTGCTCTGCCCTGTGCAGAGGACAAGTGGACACCAGCGGGGCGCCCGCCTCAGCCTCAGCCTGCCCCGGGGGGCCGGTGGACTCCCGGGCCCGTGAGGCCCCCCAGGTGCAGGGCCAGCAAGGACAGACGGACTGCACACTGGGATGAAAACGATACTCCTTATATCCCTGCTTCTCTCCGTGCTTCTGTAAAGCCCCCACCTGGCTTCCCCTCTCCTGGCGGCTCCTATTCGGGACTTGTGTTCCTTTAATTTCCCCTCTGCCCACCGCCTCCTCCCACCCTGCCGACCCTGAGCCCTCTACTTCTACAACTGTTGTGTCATTAACTCTGTTGGTTCAACTCTCTGGGAAAAGATTCTGTTCATGTTAAGTGCACTTACTCCCTGGATGTTGTCACTAGTCTAGTGGCTTTTGCTAAATAAACCTTTCTTATTTCTAAAAGCTTTTCCATGGTCTCTTCTTGCTTCTTCTATCCCACCTGCTCCCTGACTTGCCCTCACCTCTGCCCCGCTTCCCCAGCCAGCGGCCATCAGCTCTGCGAAGCACAGTTCTCGGGGGTGGGGTTGAGGAAACAGAGGGGAGGAAGGCGGCGCCTCCACCTGCCAGGTGCCTAGAGCAGCCTTGCCAATCGGGCGATCCCGTGGTCCTGCCCCCAGACATGGTTTTACTTCCCCAGGGGACACTCGACAGTGTCTGGAGACATTCTTGGTTTGTCCCAACCAGGGGAAGGATGCTTTTGATATTAGTGGGTAGGAGCCAGGGATGTGGCTAAGCCATCCCACGATGCACAGGACAGCATCCGCCCCTGCCCCACAACGGAGAACCTTCCAGCCCCAAATGTCAGTAGTGCCACGGCTCTCAAGTACGGAGCTTGTACCCACCGTTCCGGATTCTCCCTACCCCGGGTCTTTCCCAACTGCAGACACCTCTGGCCAATGAGCAAGTTTGTGATGCTCGGAAAAGTGCAACGTCATAGATGTTTTCAGATACAACCGAAATCGTCTAGATGGTAAAAATTTCCCTGACCCCTTGACTAAATATCTGAAATACATGCAATAGGTCGGCTTCCGAACGGGCCTATTCCAGAAACGCCCATCCTCCTCCCCACCCCTGCCCGCAAGCATCATGGTGCCTTTGCTGCAGCTCTGCAGAAGAGCCCTGGCTGGCGGGCTCTTGGCTTTCCCGTCGGGGTGGGGGGTGGGGGGATTGCAGGGGAGGAGGCATGCTGGCGAGGGAAGGGCGTCCGAGAAACAGAAGCCCAGGACCTCGGAAAGCCGACCTCACGGAAATGGGGTTACTTTCGCCCAAACTTTGAGCCCTTTTGAAGGCAGAGGGTTTGTTGGGCCTGACGCTTACTGGGTCAGGCCCAGCCAGGTGTGCAGGAGGGTGGGAGGGTCCGGTCAACCCTGAGCCTTTTTCTCACCGAGGGATGGGACCAAGCCTCATCTTCTCACCTGTAAGATGCACATGAAGCTCTCACATGAAGCTCTCACGAGGACTAAGTGAGGTTGCATTTTACGAGCACCCAGCAGAGCGCCTGGCCGTGGCTCAGGGCACCAGAGAGCTCACCTCCCAATTGATGCGGGGCTGGGGGCTGGGGCGGAGGCCGGGGGACCCGTGTGGTCCCTGAACTTGCAGGTGGTGTGTTTTCTGTGCGCTCGAACTCTAGTCCAAACTCTGCCCTGACCGAGTTCCTGGGGGGTCTCAATGATGCTGTCAAAGGTGTGAAAGGCAGAGAGCACCTGTCCTCACACTGAACTCATCATGCACCTGCTGTGGCCCCTACGCTCAGTCCTGGCTCTCGGATGGCTTTCTGTCGTCTTTTTTTTTTTTTTTTTTTAATGGGCTCTGAGCCTGTGATACAAATGACCTGGGGAAGGGAGTGTGGGCTGGCAGACCGGGGCGGGGGGGGGCGGGGGGAGGAGGCTGGGCAGGAGCCAGTTCCTCTCCTGATTCTCCCACGGGCCAAGGGAAGGCCCTGAGGCCCCCATGGGAGCCCCTCCTTGTACTCCCTCGATACACATGCAAAGTGATGCATGTCACCGGAGGTCTTCAAGGGCTTTGGTGGCTTTTCCATTTGGGGAGACGGAAAGTCAGAGCGAGGACTCCTGTGCTCCCTCCCCTGGGGGGTCCAGGGAGTGACATCAGGGCTACCTAGAGAGTCCACCCACCCCTGCACAGACAGGCCAGGACCTTGGAGCCCATCATTCCAGGACACTCTGAGACCCTGGCTGGGTCGGGAGAGGGTGGGGGGAGAACGGGTGGGGAATATTCTCACGGCCTGGGGTATCCTGGGATTTGAGCCCAGCCTCTCCCAAAAGAACCACAAATGATATTTTAGCCGGACAGGGATAAGTAGAAGCAGCTCTGCTAAACCAGAAGGCAGAGGACTTACTATGGGACCCCTGGCGGGACGACAGGGAGATCCTCCACCCCAACCTGCTGGCCAGCCAGCGGGGGGAGGGTTGGTGCCAGGGCTCCCAATAGGAGATGCCCCACTGCGTGAGAGGGCCCACGGGGTTGGGGGGGGGGGACACTAGACTAAAAATATAAAAACAGACCATTAAGCATTCAGCTTTTTTTTTTTAACCACATAATGGGTAAGACAGCATCCCTGATGCTCACCTGTGCTTCTGGGTGGGCATGGGTAGTGAGGCTTCTCAGAAGTGGGGTGAATGTCGGGCTGCCTGCTGGAGCCTTACTAGGTAACGGGAAGCAGTGCTTACACGCGTTTACCTGCCTATTTCGACAGGACAACACGGCCAGGTAAAAGTGCCCCTGGGCCGGAGCAGGTGGGTCGTGTTTGGGCCTGTGTGCCCCTTCCGGGGGAGGGGTTGTGGTGCACGTGGTGGGGACTGGCCTGGCCACAGCCATGGGCCCCCCTTCTGCAGGGGCCCGTGGTCCTGCCCGCCCTCCCCTGGGGAGATCTAACCCCCAAGGAGCTTTCCCGCTGCGCAGAGATGCTGCCCGGGGAATGCTCACTCCCTTCCCCTTTGCCAGCTCTCCCTCAAGGTGTGGTGTCGCCCCTTGAGCTGCCCAGGACCCCTGGGAAGGCCGGTCAGAGCACAGACTGCGGGGCTGCCCCCAGAGCTCCCAACACGGCGACTCTGAGGTCTGAGATTCCGTTGCTAACAAACGGGCGGGGGATACTGACGCCGCTGAGCTGGGCGCCCCCACTTTGGAAGCCCCCCCCCATGGAGGATGTTCTCGAACTCAAGCAGGGAGAGGGACAGGGGAGGCCGGAGGGCCGGGCGGCTGGGCCTGGGGTTGCCTAGCAACCGCCAGCCAAAGGGGCAGGGGATGGGACCCCGGGGACCGGGCAGGGACCACGGGGGCTGGGGTGACCTCAGACTTGACAGCGGCTGTGACTAACTTTGGTTTATTGATGTCTCTCTGGAGAAGGCTCCACCCCGTTTCCCTGAGGGGTCCGCGACAAGGCAGCCGCCCCAGCCCCCCGGCGGGGCTACTTGAGAGCCTGGCAGCTGCCCGAGGACAGCCTGTCCCCCAGCCGGGCCTTCTGCTCC
Organism: Vulpes lagopus; assembly: GCF_018345385.1. Classification (NCBI taxonomy): domain Eukaryota; kingdom Metazoa; phylum Chordata; class Mammalia; order Carnivora; family Canidae; genus Vulpes; species Vulpes lagopus. Next base: position 28,894,626 of record NC_054834.1, read on the forward strand.
TTGCCCCAGAGGGTTTTGAGCTTGCGGTAGTACACCTTGCAGCTGAAGCCCTCCCTGAAGCCCCCCTTTATGTGACTCTTGAGGGAGTGCAGAGTGGGGTACATGCGGCAGCAGGCCGCGCACTTGTAGCCACTCTGCTGGGCCGGGTGCCACTTGGAGGCCGTGAGGATGTCCTGGGATGTGATGTGGTCGGCCGGGTCCAGGCCGTGCCTGGATTTCTGGCTGGCCTCTCGGGGGCAGGTGTTCTCTGGGGAGGAAGAGGACGAGCAGATGCTCTCAGCCAGGTCCTCGGGGCTGCAGCTGTCGCCCCTGCCCTCGTCCCGCTGCACCTCTGCGAAGCTGTAGGCCTCCAGGTGGCTCTCCTGGTCTGTGCAGACGAAGTAGCTGTAAGGGGAGAACCAGGGCCGGTAGATGGTGCAGTTCCGCCTCAGCTGCTCCCCGTTCTGGGAGTCCCCCAAAATGCAGTCTGCGGAGGAAAGGGTTGGGTGTGAGCGTGGGGCAGCCCCTGGCCCCCCAGCTTCTCCCACGTGCCCCCCGCCCCCCGGGGCAAAGGAGGCCTCACCTGGAGAGGAGAGCGTGTTCTGTACCCCGTGCCGGAGCACACTGCCGTGGTACCGGGCTGGGAGGGCCTGAGCCGCGCTGGACGCCTCGGGGGTTGGTGCGCTCTTTGCAGTGTCTGGGTTATGGAAGAAACGCTCCGGTGAGCCGAGCGCGGTTGGGGGTCCTCTTCTTAGCGCCCCCCCTCCCCGTCCACGCCAACATACCTACAGGCTCTACCTTGGGACTTTGTGACCATGCAAAGCCGAAGAACAGAGCCTCTTTTGCATACAGATAAGCAGAACTATTCTGGATGGTGAGCCGGGGAGTTCCGGGGGGCATTCGCCCAGCGGTCTGGGGGGATTCTCTCCAAGGGAGACTTTCAGAGGCGGACCACATGACCCCTTTCTGCCGGGCCCATCCTTCCCTTGACCTTCCTGCCGCTTGCTCTGTGTGTGTGTGTCTGTCTGTCTGCCTGCATTCCAGCCTCTGGGGTCCATGGGAGGGAGTCTAGTCATGGACCACGCAGCTACGTTCCGTGGCCCCTTGGGGGATGAGGGGCCAGTTTCTCCCATTGAAACGTCTCCCACCCAGAGCCAGCGAGCGTTCAGGGGACCCTAGCTGCGTGCAACACCCCGATGACTGCTAATGCTTGACAGCCAGCTTGCTTCAGACCCCAGGGCAGTGCCAGCGCCGAGCTTGGCAAATGACTGTGTGAGGGTCCCCTGTGTGGGCACATGTGTGTTCAGGAGAGCCGGCTCCTCCACAGAGCGGCCTCCTCAAGCTCTAATGTGTACACTTCTCCAGAAACCAGCTGGCAGTCTTATTACACATGTAGGTTCTGGTTGGGCAGGTCCGAGGGGGTGCAGGTCAGGGGCAGCCCGAGATCCTGCATTTTAACGGGCTCCCAGGGGATGCCCGCACCTGCCCTACATAGACAGCCACCCGAAAGTCTAGAGTGGAGGGGGGGGGCTTGATAGCAAGTGTTTTTCCCCCGTCCTTCCCTTGCCAGAAGTGAATAATGCACTAGGAACTACTTACCATGAACACAGCATTTTGAAAAATTATTTTCTCCCCATGTGTAATTTGACTTTCTCACTAAATCATAGTCCTGCAACGTGATCTCGTAGAGTACGCAATTAAAAGCCTTCCAAAAAAACCCCACACTTTTGTGGCCCTAGTGGCACCAGTGTTTACCTGGCAAGCTGGTGGCACGTGAGGACATAATGTCAGGAAAAGCGCTCAGGGCTGAGGAGGAGATTCGAGGTCCAGAAATGCTGAGGAGTGAGAAGTTCTCCATGTTCTGACTACCGTAGGGTGTGGAGATCGCACATCGGCTCCCAAGAGGCTGGTTTGGGTTGTCCAGACGAACATTCTGAGCGCAGCTGACATCACAAGGTCACAGGATTCCACTCGCTGGCCAGGCCATCCCTTTTGCAAAGACGGATGGAGTCTCTTAAACTTTGTAAAGATTTTTTTTTTCCAACTTGTCCTTTTCCTCATTGGAATACCCAGCGAGGAGGGAGCATGTGGCCGAGGCGTGACGGCGATGTAACCCGCTGACCCCGCCCCATTGATCTTTGCTGTCATTTTTATGTCCTTGCCATCATTCCCCCCACCCCCACTCTGGGGATCCCTGTCCTCCTGGAATAAACGTCTTGCATTGCTTCACCTTCATCCGCCTACCCTCTGCCATCATCAGATGGTTTTGTTCTTTCTGTTTTTTAAAAGCTTGGGGTGTAATTTTCACATTTTCTTTGGAAATCGTTGCAAAGTCACAAAAAGTCGCAGCGCTAAAATTCATACAGAGAACACCCCTGCGTTCTGCATCCCGGCTTTCCTCTCGTTAACATCTTACCCCATTTGCTTTAGCGTTTCCCTCCGTCTGCCCCATACGTCGTTTTCTGAGCCATTCGAAGGTAAGTTGCAGGCGTCATGTCCCTTTGTGCTAAATGACTTCAGTGAGTTCTTCCTAAGAGTAGGGACCCGATAATGTTTTAAATGGTCGGTGCTATTTTTTAGCAAATGACTAAAACACACAAATGGGGAGCTCACCCTGCACCATTTTGCTCCTTAGACGCCGTTTGCTGGGGAGACTGAACGCCAGAGCGGCAAGACTGCCTCTTGTCTCTGCTTGGCTTCTGTCCTGTGACGCCCTAGCACCCTAGGAGGGCTGCGGAGCAAAGGTGAAAGGTGACCGTGCCACTCTGGAGCGAGGTCCTGCTCTAGATCATCGCGACACGTGCACACTGGGCACCTAGGGCACCTGGGATCTCAATGCGTGTGTGCTTGTGCTGCGTGGGAAGAGGTGGCCTGGCCCGCCTCTTGCAGCCTGTGGATGCGTGAGTGACGGGCTGCGTGTGAGAGCCCAGCGTCGTCCTCCTGTTGGTGTTCGAGATCCACAGTATGGAGAACCTCATCCCCTTGTGGGCCTCCCCCCGAGCCTGGTTTGGAAGCTTAGAATGAGCTGGAATGTAACTGACACCGTGGACGTTGACGGTACTGGGACTTGATTCGGCCCTTGTGGTGCAGAGAAAGACCATGGGGTCCTGGGGGTTGGAGAGCCCCCGCCCTGCCGTTGGCCCTGCACAGTTAGGCCACCCCCCTTTCCACCCCCCGCCGCCATGGTTTCCTATTTTGTTAAGCTAGTTGGAATGGGGGGACGTCTTCCTGCTCTAAAACCTGGTGATTTTTGTGCTTAACCGGGACAAGATAGTAATGAGCGATGCACGCGGGTTTAGGAAGATTTTGTATTTCCCCCCTGCCGGGGGTCATTAAATTCTTCCCACTGCCAGCTGTTCAGATTTCCTCTAGCGGGGCCTCAAGATATCGGGGGAACACCTGGGAAGCTGTGTCGGCGCCTGCTTGTTGAGTTTTTTAAAAGCATGACTCTTTGGGTCTAGTTATTGAAAAGTTCATGGGAACCTGGTTGTCCGGGGTTGGTTCTATTCTTGGGAACCAGGCTTCTGTCTTGCATGTCGTTGTTGCTGGTGGCCCAGGCAGGAGGTGACACTCCTCAAGTGGTCAGTCACTACATAAAATGTCTTTCTCTCTCTCTCGTTTGTTTTCCACCTGCTTTCCGAGCCCCTTTCTCGGACAGGTAAGAGACCGTCTTTCTTACGGATGACTAAACGGCACAGATGCTTTGCTCTGCTTGGATGTGTGCATGTCGGGGGTGCTGCTGGGCGGGCCACCCGGTGGGGATGTCATCGTTTTTCCTCCCATCATCGCCACCGTGTTCTGAACCACCACTTCTCTAGTGCAAGGGGCAGAGTGGGGGGGCCATGAGTACCATGAGCCGGGAAGGGGCCCGGGGCACCTGCTTCAGGTGAGGAGGTGAAGAGAGACGAGCAAGCTGCTCCCGGACTGACCTCGGGAGACGGGGCTATGAGGGGCTTTTGTAAATGGAAAAAGGCTTGGGGACCCTTTCTCTACACCGTCTGCCCCTAACGTGGTCAAAGCTTGACGCTTTTTAGCATTTCTATGAAGCCGAGCCAACGTATTGAAAGCTGCCTCTCGTGCCGGCCCTGTGCTGAGCGCTGCAGAAAGTAAAAATCTCCGGAGATGCTGCATCCCCCCCTAGGAGCTCACCGTTTAATTATCTAGACGAGGTGTGTTTGCCCAGAAGACTGAGGGACTCGTAACGGGAGCCTAGGCCGGGCTAGCTTTAAATTACACGAGACTAAAAAAATAGTAATAAATAAATTACGTGAGACTAAAAAAAGAATAATAATAAATAAATAAATTACGTGAGACTAAAAAAATAATAATAAATTATGTGAGACTAAAAAAATAATAATAATAAATAAATAAATTACGTGAGACTTCAGCCTGTACGTTCTGAAGGACAGAGCGCAGGACCCCGGGGAATCTACTGTGGTGTGTAATGCAGACGTTACTTCTGTTTATTAGAATACGTTTTCAAAATAAGAGGAGCTCACAATTTACCAGTCACTTAGGTGTTTTTGGTGCTTACACCCTCCGGATCAAGCACGTCTGCGCTGCAGATCCACCTTCAACCAATAAGGAGACCCCCGTGGAAGTATCTGAGCCAGGAAGCAGTGCGGGACCTGCCCTTGCCCCAGTGAACCTCCTTTTGAACATTTGCCCTCGTTTCATGGTGGCCCAAATAATTGCCAGTCTGGGGGGAAAAAAGATTTTAAATGCTTTCGTTTCCGAGGGCCTCTCTGCAGCTTCACAGATTTTTATGATCAAAGAGCAACCGGAAGGAATACGGGATGTAGATGGGGTGGGTATGCAGAAGCAGGCTCTTGGGAAAGTGAGGAGCCGGGGACCCCGCTGTGGGCCGGGCTGGAACTCCCGCTAGCCTGGTGTGGCCGCACCTGTGCCCTCCCTAGCACGGCCCCCCGGCTGAGGCACGTTCCCCAGACCCGCAGCCCTGTGTGGGGTGGTGCAGCCACTCTCCCCACAGCTTCCTGCCCCAGCCTAAAGCCTCTCTAGCTAGTTGATGCAGAAGGGATCTGTGGAAACCACAGCAAAGGGAAATGCCCCCCACCCCCCCGGGCCCGGGGCTCGGCAATGCAGGGTGGAGACAGCTACTCTGTGCAAAGCCCAGCGGAAGCAGCAGCAGCCCTCCAACCCCCCTCCCCCTTGGGAAGGCTCAGCGTGACCAGGCACCCGGTGGTGTGGGCTGTGGACAGAGAACAGGTGGCGACGAGCGTGACCTCTCCTTCCCCCAGACTGACGGACTATCGGGGATGGTTGGTAGGGACAGACACCTCACGCGTGCTCCCAAGGCCCCAGCGTGGAGCTGGCTGCTTCCGGGACTGAGCCTGACCTCCAGGTTCCAGGTGGTGGAGGGTACCCCCCCTCCCGCCCCCCGTGCCGGTGTGTGGACGGTGCAGTGTCGAGCCCTCTGCTCCAGTCGTTCCAGTTAGGGACCTTGGAGCTGTGGTCTCGGCCTCCACCATCCTCCATCTGCCAGATGGGGTCTGGAGGGTCAAGTCAGGATGTTTCGTGAGCACCTACTGTATACCAGCCCCAGGCTAGCTGTGAGAGATACGAAGGTGAATGCGACATGGCCTTCGCCCTGCCAGTGTAGACAACCCAGCGGGTCTACCTGCGGCCCCTTTAGCCTTTCACATGGAAGATCCCAAGAGAAGGGCCGTTGGGGAGGCGCGTTTATGCAGCCGCTCTGCGATCCTGGGCAGACATCCCAGTAGTGGAAGGGGTGAGAGGACCGGAGTTCTCGTTCAGCCCACCCGTAATCGGCCCGTGACCCCAGGCCAGGCAGGCACTTCTTACTCTGAGCCCCACCTTCCTCGTGGGTAAATAGGATTCCTCCCATGGCCCATCTCCTAGGGTGTCACCACGGCGATTTCAGGTGCCTCCTGCTCCCTTGGCACCCAGTTCATACGGATTCAGTGTGAGCGGGCCCTGAGCCCCTGATTAGCGGCTCTCGGCCACAGCAGCCCCTCCTCCCGCAGAGAAAACATGCGCTCCAAGTGGCCTCCAGTGGGGAGCGTCCAGCCCCAGCCTCATACTCGTCTTGCCCCCCTTCCCCAGCTTCTGTCCCAGGGCTGGGGACAGCTCAGTGGTGGTCACGGCAGTGCACACACACGGTGGGTCACTCCTTCACCGTTCTGTCCTCGGGGTGTGGTTACCCCAGGTGAAGGGATTAAGCCCTGAGTCAAGGAGGCAGGTGTAGAGGGAGAACGGGGTTTATGGCTAGAGCTGGCCACCCGTTCCGGGAGGCGGGGGTGCGGCACAGAACCCAAACTCCCGGTCCCACTGCCCATCCAGGTGGGGAAACCAGATTGGACAGGTCAGGACTGTCCCTGCTGCTTTCTGGATGCTCGTCCAAGGCCTGGGGCAGTGACCGGGGCGGGGTGGGGTGGGGGTGTGTGAGGGGCGGACGCAGAGGGACTTGCCCGGCTCACCGCATCGCCTTCCCCTCTGCTTGCAGTGGACCACGGCATGTTCGAGAACCTGAACGCGGCCCACGCTCCCAGGCTGCAGCCCGGCTGCTCCTTCCCCCACCCGTCCAGGCTGGTGGCTGCCCCGGGGCCCGTGGAGCCCGGCGGGCCAGGGCCCCGGGTGGGTGGCAGCCAGCACCTCAGGAACCTGGGCAGAGCCGTGGGGGCCAGAGTTAACGACTTCCTGCGGAGGAAGGAGCCCTCGGGCCTGGACGGGGCAGGCACCATGGAGATCAACAGGACGGCGGGGGCCCGGTTGGCCGGCGGGGCTGCGGGGGACGAGGACAGGTGAGCGCGGCGGGTGTGCTCGGGGAGCTTGGGGATGCACTGGGGCTGGTCACCAGCTGCCACCCTATCCCCGCGGCCCCCCGGCTCGCCCACCTGACCCCTGGGGCCATCGGGTGGTTTTTTTCGTTTGCACAGAACCAGCTTTGGAAGGGGTGACGTGGGGAGCTTCGGGTGACGAGGTTCCCACTGGGCAGAGCTGGATTTGAACCCAGGCATTGCCCGAAGCTCCCCCAGGTGGATTCCAACACCCAGCCACACCCCCGGGCCTCTGCACCGCGGGTGGTAGTGGAGGACGGTGGGGGTCCGGGGGGCCGCGAGGGGCAGGGGAGGGAAAAGCCTGCCTTGTTTTAAACACCTACCGTGCCCTGGGCCGGCAGGGTCCTCCTCGGGGCCCCCTGCAGAGCTTCTGATGTGACGCAGCCCCCAGGGGGCCCAGAGGCAGCACTTTGCTGCTGTCACACTGAGCAGGGTGGGTAGGGGGTGCCAGGCCAAAGCCAGCAATGCTCCAACTGTCACGACCCACACCCCAAACTGAGGAGGAAAGGAAAGCGCTGGCCGGTGGGGAGCCGTCGTGCAGCAGCTGGGGTGTCACCGTCCCTAAAGTGCACCTGCCCCTGGTCCTCGACCCCACAGGTGCGCCCAACAAGACGCATTCCCTCGGCTGGATCCTCCGCCTCCCACCGCCAGGAAGCGAACCCCGCGGGCCCTGAAGACCACGCAAGACATGCTCATCTCGTCGCAGCCCGTCCTGAGCAGTCTGGAGTATGGGACCGAGCTGGCTCCTGGGCAGCCCCGGGATACGCTGCCCGCCGCCCCGCCAGAGGCCCCCGTGGAAACGGCGGGTGGGGGCGAGGCCCTGCCCAATGGAGAGGTTTCACTGTCGGTGCCCGACCTCATCCACCAGGACAGCCAGGAGGAGCCCAGGCTGAAGACGACCGAGTGCAGGAGGGCCTCCTCCCCAGGGCTCCTCGAGAGTAACGGCCTCAAACTCAGCCTGAGCCCCCTCCACCTAGCCGAGCCCCCGGGGGCCGGTGCTCCTCGGGCACGGACCTCCAGCCTTGACAATGAGGGCCCCCACCCAGACCTGCTCTCCTTTGAGTAGAGCCTCTTCTTCCCGCCGAGCACCCCCTCCCCGCTGCCGACTGGTCCCTGGGACCCCTCGGTCCTGCCCCGCCCTGCCCGACCTTTGCCCCCTTATGCAGAGATGAGCAGAGAGCCATCCTCCCTGTGCGCAGGTCCATTGCTTCTGACCCGGGTTGGGGGATCCGCTGGCCGGGGAGTGGTGGGTTTGGCTGATGATGGGCCCAGACCTGGAAAGCCGCGCACCCTAAGAGCAGCCTGAGAGCAGCCCGGCCACCGTCCCTCTTGGCCCCAAGGCCGCGGAGGCCCCGGGTTGTCGCCTTGTCTCTGTCCTTCGGGTGTGGGCTGGAGGAGATGCCAGGCCGGAGACCCGGAGGCAGCTTGTTGCCAGGGCTTCCCGGGGTTCTTCCCTTCTGGCCAGTGTGGGGGACACGCCGAGCCCCGCAGGAGCAGGGTACAAAGCCAGGCACCGAGGAGGTGAGGGGCTGCGGGGGAACATTGATAGGATCGGCCACCTGTGGGCTCCCCACGCAGAAGGGAAGCCAGGGCGCCCCTTGGTGCGCGCAGACAGGGCTGGGCAGGCCCCGGAGGCAGCCGCGGAGCAGAGTACAATCTCGCTGGGGGGATACGATCTCGCTGGGGGGGTGGGGGGGAGCTGGCCCCCAGAGAACCCTGAGCAGAAGTCATGGAGGAAGCAGGATGAAAACAGAGCTGCCACTGGGGGTCAGAGCAGCTTTCAGGGACCTCCCCACCCCCTGCAGTGATGCAGATCTGGGGCCCGGGGGTGATAAGAGCCAGGGCTGATGTGACGAATGCGAGGCTGGAGTGTGCCAGGAGCCGTGGGCAAGTGACCTCTCAGGAAGTCGCCAGGGTCTCCCTTAGGGGGGCCTCCGCCCTGCCTTCTCCTCGCCCCGATGCTGCACGGTCTTCCCTGCACCCCTGCCTTTGGGATCCATGTCAGGACCTGAGCGGAGCATCTGACCCCGGCGGCTTCTTGCCCTCCTGGGTTAACCCACTTTTATGTTCCTCTCTCCCACCAGGGGTCCTGTCGTGCTGTCTTCCTGTGGCCGGGAGACCCTGTCGGGGGGTGATCCCAACCCTGGGGGCCTTTGCAGCAAGAAGAAAGCATCCCTTTTGTTGAACAGGGTGGCTGGCGCCCCGGGAGAAGGCCGGCGCGGCACATCAAGCCGTGGCCGGCTGCTGGGCCATCTTGCTCACGGGCTTCCTGCAGCCTCTCTTGTCCATCAGTCGGCTCCCCTGACCCCGACCCTTCCCGCTGCATCCCACCCCCGACCTTTGCCGTGTGACATCTCCACGCTAGGTCCCACAGACCGGGGAGCCTGGTGGAGGGTGGGTGGGATCTTCAGGGTGCCAGCCGCCTGCCCCACCCTCCTGCGCCTGCAGCCACTCCACCTCGCCCACCTCGCCCCATCCGCCCCATCCGCCCCGTCCTGCAGCCTGTCTTCCGTTGCTCCCGAAAGCAAGGCTCCTGCACGTGCCCACAGCAAGGCCTTGCATCCCTTCCCCAGGAGAGGCTGTGCTTGCCAGGCACCCTGCAGGCTGGGGCGCAGTGGGCAGGGCAGTCACTGAAGGTCTAGGTCCCGCCTGACCTCAAGGGCACGAGGACCACAGGATATCCCACCCCGGGGCTCAGTTCCTGGGACTGGCGTCTGGGATCTCATGAGTTCCCCACGGGGCTTGGAGTGTCGCACCGCACGCAGAGCTGGGGGTGGGGGCCGAGAATCTGAAGCTGTAGCCAGGAGCTGGTGGGGTTCCCCGTGAGCTCCGGTGCTGGAAGCCCGGTTCCTGTCTCTGGCTGGACATCGAGCAGAGCCTTGCCCTCCAGGGCTGCTCCCCCCGAGCTCAGGGTGGCCCCGGCCAGGTGATGCGGGGAGCTTGCACACGGCCCGCGGGCCCAGGCTGGCTTTGCGCCCTGCCCTCCGCGCCGCATCCAGCCACTGCTGAGGTCCCGGCCCTCAGACTAAGGGTCATCACGGGGGCCCCAGGCAGTCCCAGGCCCGTGGCTGGGGTGACGCTGGAGTGCCTCAGACGGTGTCTGACACCACACGGGGCCTGCGGGACCCTGCTGCAGCCTCTGACCTCTGCATGATCTCCCTGCTGCCAGCATCCTCCGTAGGGGGTGATGCTCCCCCCCACCCCAGCCCAGGGGAGTGGGGCTCAAGCTGAAGTCTGGTGCTAGATGCTGCGGAGGCTGATAGCACATAGTGGATGCAGCTAGATGCTGCGGGTAGCGGATAGCGCCTGGAGCGGGGCTGAGCATGTGTCCCTGCCCCGCGGCAGCGACGACCACCTCGGGCCAGTTGTCTGTCCTGCCCCCCCCCGCCTGGCCTCTGGTGTTTGCCACCACGGCTTGACCTCCCTGGGGTCACAGGGCAGCAGCCCCCGCCCCCCGTTCACGCACCCACCCCCCTCACACTGAGCCCAGCATCTCCGGGGGCTTGGCCTCTGGGTGGCCCAGTCAACACGAGCAGGCTAAGGAGAAGCGAGGTCCCTGCCTCCTGGATCTACGTGAAGCAGCTGGGAGCACGGAGTCTGTTCTCTCCCCATTACCCCCAAGCCCGCTGGAACCCCATAGGCAGCGCGTAGCTTCCCCTGATGAGTCGCAAGTGAGCTTCCAGAACCTGCCAGGGGGCAGGCGCGTCCCCCTGCAGGAGCCAGAGGCACCTGTGTCACATATGTGGGCAGCGCGGAGACAAACCCGCATCTGATCGACTTTGAAGGAATGGACGGGTTGGCCCCAGTCTGGGAGAGGAAGAGGATGGATCGGAGCATTTTCTAGAGATTTTATATTTATATTGTTAGTAGTGTTCTGGTAGAGGGAAGCCGCGGAATAAAACGATCCGGTTTGGTTCTTGCCGGCTTGGTTTCTCCTGACCGACGGGAAGTGACTCGTTGGGTGGAGGGCGTCGGCACGCTGGGTTTGGAGTGGGGAAGCGTGAGGTGGGTGGGCACTGCCCGCGGACCCCCACCGGAGGCCCCTGGGGGAACTGATCTCGGGTTGTGCCTTCATTTGTCCCCCTAAGCAGCCGGCTCCCCACTGTGTGTCCCTCTTCCAGCCTGACCTGTGGCTGTTTCAGGGGCTGCGTGACGTCAGCCTCCTCCTCCTCGGGAGGAAACTCAAGTGGGCCACTGGATGGAACTCGAGGCAGCGACTCACCCTGGGTCTGGCATCCTCTTCCACCCCTGGGCACACAGGCCGCCTCCAGAGGGACAGGAGCTGCTGATGGAGGTGCCCCCCCACCCCTGCACCCCACACACTGCAGCAACCCTGACGCTTGCTTGTTGAGAGTGTGTGGCTTGGAGGCCAGGTCGGCATCGAGCCCGGGGACTCAGGCTGAGAATCCGCCAGGCCTCTGAGCACCTTAAAAGGGAGGAAGTTGGGATCCCCAGGTGGCTTAGTGGTTGAGCGCCTGCCTTCAGCCCAGGTCATGACCCCAGAGTCCCGGGATCGAGTCCTGCATCGGGCTCCCTGTATGGAGCCTGCTTGTCTCTCTGCCTGTGTCTCTGCCTCTCTCTCTCTGTCTCATGAATAAATAGCATCTTTTAAAAAGGGGGGAAGAAGTGGAGAAGAGAGGGACGGAGCAGAGAAAGGCCTTCACGCTGTCCACAGACGCTGCCTGCGTTTTTAAAGGGGGGGGAAGGATGCAGCCTTTCTGCCCAGCGCGGCCCTTTGCCACCGTGACCATGCCCGGGCGGTGGATTCGCAGTTGTGCAGGTACGGTCCCGGGCCCCATGTCGGGAAGGTCTCGGGCAGGAGGCTGCAGCCTTTTCTGCGTGGAACTCGCCTATGGGTTCCTCGACGCGGTGCAAGAAGACGCGGGTGCCCAAGAGTCACCCGCTGGCTCTGCAGCGGGGCTTGCTACGCTGTCTGGGAAGGCGGGAGGGACGCCCAACCCGGTCCAATGCATCCGTGCCCGGGGGGCAGGGGGGCACTGAAAGTACAGCAGCCCCTGCCCCCCGCCCGCAGGCCCCAGCGCCCCTTGTTCAGGCCCCGCTCCCCAGGGGGTGGCTCCAGAGGCTTCTGCAGGCACGAAGTGTGAAAGGCCTTTCATGCGCCTTTTCCACTGTTGCGCACAGGAGTTACTTGGAGTGACAGGCGGGCGGGGAAAGTCACGAAGCCCACGAGGGTTTTTTGAGGCAGCGTAAAGGTGGATGTGCCTCTGGGACCTTGCTGCTGTTCTCCAGGCTGAGCTGATGGTCCGGAAAGCACGACGCCAGGATGCATTTGTCCAGACGACCTGTCGAAGCCCCGGCGTGAGCCGAGTGCCGCTGGTGCGCAGGGTGACGCGGTGGGAAGGGGATGCCTGGTTCTCTGTCCCCGTGTCACAGTGGCAGGGGGTGAGGATGCCTGGGAGCCTGGCCTGAGCCGCTCCCAGGCCCCCTGAGCAGGGCATCGAGCTACAGCAGAGGCTCCTGAGGGGGCCAGCGAATTTCACCCACAACGGGTCTTCCCCGGGGCCTGATCTCACCGCAAGTGCCGACCAAAGCCACCAGAGCAGCGGTCACCGGGAGGCCACCTCGCCGTTCCCAGCGGCGGCCCAGCCCGGCCGGTCTCCAGGACTAAAGGAATGAGCTGGTCCAGGGCTGCGCCTCAGATGCTGCTCCGGCCTCCGAGAATTCCTGCTTGTTCAACTTGCTCGCAGGCCCTGGGGCTCCTTTCAGGCCAGCGAATCCTGTGTGCTTTGACTCGGGGTCCCATCCACACCCCCCCCATCCCGTCTCTACCACCGCCGAGCTTTCCAGTCCAGCTGGCAGCCGCCACCGACTCGGCGACGGTTCATCTTTGTGATTTGGGAGCTCTGCTCTCAGCAGGGAGCATTTGGGGTGCCCCGTGCAGAGCCCCAGCCACGGCCCCCCTGCCAGCGGGGGGTGCGTAATTAAGCCTGCACAGAGCCCCCGGGCCCGCAGTGGCTCCCCCCACCCCCGCCGTGTCCTAGGTGCCCACGGCGCCACGTCTCCCATCGCTCCCACGGAAATGCGCTCCAGAGGCTTTAATTTCGGTCGTTCAGTGAAAGCAGCTCCGGGGGCTTGGCCCCTGCGACAGACCCTCCTCCCTGCTGCCGCTGGCGCTGGGGTCCCCGCACTGACTAATGAGAAAATTCTTCCGTGTTGAGTATCCAGGGCTCGTCCCTCCTCGGACACAAATCCCCTTTGTGTGCAGCTTATCTCCAGCTGCTGCCATGAGACTGGGTCCGCCTCGAGGGACCCACTGGCCCTGCCCCAGGAGCCGGTCCCTTGGTTATTGCGGGGACGCAAGCTAGAGGAGAGGGTGAAAGACCGACTGGGCCGCAGCAGCCCCCTCCGCCCCCGCCCCGGGAGGTGCCTCAGGAATGTGTAGCACGGCCAGCATTTTCTCTTGGGAATAGGCCAGAAAGGGAAAAAGAAAAAAAAAAACCCAAAACGAAAAGCAACCCACCCCAGCAAAATGCAGCTGGTTTGGTTTGGGTTTTGCTGTGGACCCGGCTGGCTGTCCTCAGGGCCCTGTGCCGCCTCCTCTCCTGCCTTGGCCCCCGCGTGTCCTCGAACTCCCGCGGGCCTGTGCTCCAGCCCAAGTGAGTGTTCGGCCCTCCTGACGGCTGCCCTGCAAGTGTCCCCTGCGGTTGCAGGCACAGGCCACCAGGCTGCCGTGGGCCCGTCGGGAGCAGTCCGGCCTCTGGCAATGGATGGCAGGGACCCAGTTGGCCCTGTGACCTGGGCGTCGGCCCTGTGACCCAGGCCCCGAGCCCGCGGCGGGCAGCCCCGGTTGTGGGGAGGGGTACTGCAGAGTCTGGCCTCTGGCCGCCCCCAGGCCCGGGGAGATCATTTCCGTCCACCCTCCCTGCCCAGCTGAGGCCCCGGGCCCTCTGTCGGGAGCCGTCGACAGTCCTGGCCACAGGAGAATGTTCCTCGGAGCGGGCCGACGGGGGACCCTCCAGGACTGGACGGGGCGCAGGCGGCCTGTGGGGTGAGGCCGGCGGGGGAGAGGCGTGGGGCGGGCTCCCCATCTCCAATTGTCCCCTGCCAGCCCCCCACCAGCTTCCCCCCCACGGCGGTGGCCAAGCTTCGGCACCCTGGCCTGGGAGGTCGGCTCCGACCTGCCCCTGGACGCGTCCCAAGCTGTCTTGCTCCTGGCCTTTCAGCCCAGGCATTGCTTCCTCCAGGAGCCCTTCCCTGCGGCCGCCCATGGCCTGCACACACGTCTGTCCCCTTCCCTTCCTCCAGGCCGCCGAGTGATGTCTGCGGGTCTGGGGTCTGGCCCGGGCCCTCCTGGGCCCTGTTCACTTCAGACGGCGCGGCCCAGGAGCTCGGGAAAGACGGGCCACGACCTGAACGCCTTGACTCAGGAGTCAAGGAGCTTCGAATGCATCTCGGGACATGTTCCAAGTCTGTCACCCGCACCCACACACACTCCAGAGTTGGCTGGTGGGGAGCAGACTGGACGGGGCTCTCGCTGAGGGCCGGCCCTTCCTCGGGGCCTCTGCCCACACATGCACTCCGCACCTGAACTCGGACCCAAGAGGATTGAGGGAGGCCACTTGCAAAGTGGAGAATGATTAACGGGCTGGCGTGTAGGTCATTTATCTCCAGCCGGAGCCTCCGTTTAACTCAGTTCCCTGGACAGGTGCCACCTTGCCCCGGGGCCAGCAGAAGCCCACACTCCTGTCCAGCCTCGTGTGACAAGGCGCCTGGGGTCTGCACCTCTGGGTGCTGCTTCTCCGACAGCTGCATTCTGATGCTTCGCATTCACACGTTACCACTTGGGGCTTTGCTATTAATTGGTGCTCTGTTATTATATTTCCAAAGCTCCTGTGCATTCCAGGAATTTGTGCTAATCAATTTGCATTGATCCTCTCATTTGTTTTTCTCATTAGCCCTGTAAAGATAGTCCTACGAAGCCCATTTTTCAGATACAGTATCTTACTACACGCCAAGAGACTCACACACGTGCTCTCGTTAATCCTCACATCCTGTGACATGGTTATTTCAGCCCCATTTTATTGATGGGTTCGCTGAGGTTGAGGCAGTGACCACGTAGAGCCTGAGCCTTACAGCCCATAAAGGGCAGAGCAGGGCCCGGAGGCCCGGGTGTCCAGACCTGAGGACCAGGCACCTTCCTCCCCACATGGCTCTTCTCTGTTCCCATCACACCAGTCTGGTAAGTCTCAGGAGCCAGTCAGGGCCCAGAAATGACTTTTTGAGATTTGGCCCTTCTCCGGGGGATGAATGCAATTTCATTGAACACTGAATCTTCATGTAGGCCAGAAATGGAGAGACCCATTCACCAGCTATCTCATTTCACAGAAGAGGAAAGAGTGAAGACTGTGTTTTTCCCAAGTTCTCCTGCGCTGGCAGTGGTCTGAGTCCCCACAATACCCTGTGCAGTGAGAATTACTACCGCACTCTCCAGGTGAGCTGACCAGAGGCCAAGGGGGTGTCAGCAACCTGCCCAAAGTCACCCCACCAGTAAGGACGGAGCCGACACTACTCCCCTTGAAAACATTCATTCACAAGGATTTGGGGTAGGAATCCGCTCTAGGATTTGCAAGAATTTCAGCTCCAAGCGGGAGCTGCCGTAACACTTCTACTGCATTTCAAATTGCAAACTGACAGGGAAGCTGGCTTGTACACTAATCCTGTTATCGACACTGGAGATTAAACATTCAAATGAGAGGTATTATTCCAAGAAATGTTTCCGGTTTTAATAACTACCAGGTTCCTCATGGTGCTTTTTTTTAAACACACACACACACACACACACACACACAGGAACCCAGTATTTGTTTTCTTGGTTATTGTCTGACCTCTTGTGGCTGACTTTAGGCATTGCCATTTCCGGTAAACAATTTTTGCAAAAAGCAGCTTTTTTTCATGGTAATAGTTAACTATTTATGAGAAAAGCACTATCTCCATTTTAGAGAGGCCTGTCACGTTCCTAAGATCAGCAAATAGTATGGGGTGGGGGGAGGAATAAAAGAGATAACCTTTCTTACTTAAGAATTCCAGTAGGAGAGAGAAAATGGAAGGGGAGGATATCTTTGGGGGAAGAAATGAGAATTTCCAGAAGTGCAGAAAGATTAAAACTTAAGAAGAAAATGGTATATAGGCTTTCAAACAGGATAGAGAAGAAAAAGCTCACACTCAGACACATTACTGAGGAATTTAAGATCATAAAGACAGACCATCTTTAAAGTTTCCAGAAGGGGCGCCTGGCTAACTCAATCAGTGGAGCGTATGACTCTTGATCTCAGGGGCTGTGAGATTGAGCCCCATGTTTGGTGTGGAGATTACTGAAAAATAATAAAGTTTTAGGGAAAAAGCTAATGAAGAGAATCAGATTGACATTAGACATCTCAATAAGAATCCTGGATACAAAATAATAAGGGCTTAAGATTTTTATATTGTCGAAGGAAAATCACCTTAAGTCCACATTGTATGTTCAGTTCAACTATTGTTTAAATGAGTGGAAATGGAAGACATAGGTGTATGAGACTGTAAAAAGCTTACTATCCAAAGACCATGTTTGCAGGGACGCCTGGGTGGCTTCAGTGGTTGAGCGTCTGCCTTCGGCTCAGGGTGTGATCCTGGGGTCCTGGGATAGAGTCCCACATCGGGCTCCCTGCAGGGAGCCTGCTTCTCCCTCTGCCTCTCTGTGTGTCTCATAAGTAAATAAATAAAATCTTTAAAAAAGAAAAACAACAAAGACCACCTTTGCAAATACCCTTGGAGAAAATATTCTGGGAAGAAGAGAGACTTGGGAGAGTGCTATGCATTTGGAAATATATAGGAAGTAAGGATGAGAAATTGATTCAGTAAAGCTTACTGTTTTTTAAATGATGAAGGACCCAAAAGGAGAAGATAATAATTCAAATTTTAGATAATATCAGAAAGCAAGTTGGGGTTGATGATAGTAACCCCACCTTGAAGGGAATGAAAGTATGCTTAATGATAACAATTTATATGTTTTAAATATTGTAGAGAAAAACAGAAATACAGGTCTTAATAAGGTATGAGTAACCACCAAAAATATCTTTGAAAAAAATCGAGCCTTCAAATTAGCATGGGTAAATTTGATCTATTCACTGGAAAGCAGAAAAAGGTAGGGGGGAAAGGAAACAAACTGTGTAGTAAATGGAAAGACTGGAGTAAGATTTTTATCTTAGCTCAGGCTGCTATAACAAAACACCATAGATTGGGTGGCTTAAACCACAAATATTTTATTAAACTTTATTTCTCACAGTTCCAGAGCATGGGAAGTCCAAGATCAGGTGCCAGCGGGTTCTGTGTCTGGTGAGGGCCACTTCCAGCAATGTCCTCGCAAAGCCTTTCTTGGTGCTTATTTGTGGAGAGAGCACCCTGGTGTCTTTTCTCATAAGGGTCCTAATTGCATCATGAGAGCACCACCCTCATGGCTTTCTGTAAACCTAATTCCCAGAGGCCCCACCTCTAGGTGCCATTGCACTGGGGGTCAGACCTTCAACATATGGGGGGTGAAGGACACAAGCCCTCAGCTCATAAGAATGGCAGACATAAACTGTAATAAATGTAAGTGTCTTGAACTCCCAAACAAAAGGAAAGAATCTTAACTTAGATCTAGCAATATTTCGTCTACAGAACAGTTAACACAGAAAATATGAGAAAACTTGAAAACCAAGGGATGGAAAATTATATACTAGGAAAGTATGAATGAAAATAAAGCCAGGGGCAGCCCCCGTAGTGCAGCGGCTTAGTGCCACCTGCAGCCTGGGGTGTGATCCTGGAGAACCGGGATTGAGTCTGGCGTCGGGCTCCCTGCATGGAGCCTGCTTCTCCCTCTGCCTGTGTCTCTGCCTCTCTCTCTCTCTCTGTGTCTCTATGAATAAATAAATAAAATCTTAAAAAAGAAAAGAAAAGAAAGCCAGGATAGCAATTTAAATATGAAACAAAATATAATTAAAGGCCAAAAAGGGGGGGGGGCAGCACTTCATGTAAAAGAAATAGATTATTTATAACCATAAAAAGATATACACCTAAAATATAACATTAAAATAGTTAAAATGGGAATTACAGAACTAAACGGGAAAATCTGTACACAAACTATTATAATTAGAAAACTAACCTCTATTATATACTGAGTTAAAATGAGAGACTTATTGATAGATCAAATAGTTGAAAAATCTATAAAAATATTTGTTTTACATGATCTGCAATCTTAAATACATGGGGTGGGTCTTGAGAATGAACCTTAAAATGAATAGAACAATTCTCAAATGAAATAGTCACAGAATGTTCATCAAGGAAGCCTCAGAAATCAAATTGAACCATGTTATATAACTAGAATGCTCTATATTTTGGAATCGACACAAAACTAAAAGCTAAAATATGTATTTACAAACAATTACAAACTACTGAATTGTCCTTGGATTGAAGAGGATGTTTTTATACAAATTAAGAATACTTTGACCTGAACAGCAATAAACACTATCCCTATTAAATTCGTGGCATACCACTAAAATAGTACCATGTGTTGGTCATGTTTTATATATATTTATTAGAAAATGTGAAAATAAGCCAGATAAATCCAAAAGAATCAAGCATTTAAAAAAAATCACTGAAATTGAGAATAACAATTTACAAACAAGATTCACAAAACTAAAAGCTGGCTTTGAAAGGACTAGTAAGGTTGATAAAGTTGATTAATGAAAAAGGACGGCACAAGAGTGAAGAAGGAGGTATGACTACAGTCACAACAGCTTTAAAAATAACATTGTGAACTGTATGCCAATATTTGCAAAAAGTTTAGATAAAGTGGATAAATTCCCAAGAGAACAAAGAATGCCAAAACTAGCAAAATAATTGAATAAAATGCTAAGCATTGAAGATATTTAAACAGAAATAAAAGATTCCCTCCCCTCTTCACCAGAGCCTCAAACTAATAAACTAAGCATCAGATCATCCTTACCTCACAAAGTTGTAGCAGAAAAGAGAAAAAGGAGAAACCCTGCTTCATTTACTTTATATGATTAGTCTAGCCATGATTCAGTAAATTATAGTTCTGTTTGGCTTATGAGCTTTACTGCAAAAGTCTTAAATGAAGTATTAACTTACTAAACCCATCAGTTTATTGAAAATAATACAGCATGATCAAGTGAAGCAAATGAAAGGTGGTATAATATCAGCAGTTTTACTAATATAATTCACCTCTATAATGGAATGAAGATAAAAGGGGTGTGACTATTTCAGTAGATTCAGAAACAAATCACTTAATAAATTTCCAGGCATTTTAAGTTTTTTTTTTTTTTAAGTTTATATAAATAATCTGTACACTCAGTGTGAGGCTCAAACTCATGGCCCTAAGATCAAGAGACACACACTCTTCTGACAAGCAGCCATAACATTTCTGATAAAAATTAAAATGGTCATCTTATTTTTTAAAAAGATTTTATTGGGATCCCTGGGTGGCGCAGCGGTTTGGCGCCTGCCTTTGGCCCAGGGCGTGATCCTGGAGACCCGGGATCGAATACCACGTCGGGCTCCCGGTGCATGGAGCCTGCTTCTCCCTCTGCCTGTGTCTCTGCCTCTCTCTCTCTCTCTGTGTGTGTGTGACTATCATAAATAAATAAAAAATTAAAAAAAAAAGAAAAGATTTTATTTATTTATTCATGAGAGACACAGAGAGAGAAGCAGCCTCCATGAAAGGACTTGATCCTGAGATTCCAGGACCATGCCCTGGGCCAAAGGCAGGCACCAAACCGCTGAGCCATCCAGGGATCCTCTGAAATGGTCATCTTAAAGGCTACAACAAACGTGGTGCTGAAATGGAGAAAGTTTCTATGCATTTCATGCAATACTGGGACCCACACAAGAATGCCCACTTTTATGACTATGGTTTAATGTATACTAGAGGTCCTAGCAATCAAGTAAACATGGAAAACAGATGCATGAGTGTTGAAAGAGAACCAAGTGGTATTATTTACAGCTGACAAAATCATTTACATAGAATTTACAATTCCATTTACAATAGGATCAACAGGTAAACCAGTAAATCTAATGAGATCTACTTGCCACGGCTATAGCCTGCTACAAATATAATAAAACATAAGACAGAATTTATAACAACTAAAAATAATTAGGAATTAATGTAACAGAATATACAACACTTCTATGGAAAACTTGTGATTCATTAAAGAACAAAAAGACCTGAATAAACTGATGTAGCATGTTTATGCATGAGACAACATCACAAGAATGTCTGTTCTCCCCAATTGCAAATTCACTCAAAATCCCATCAAGATGTTTTGAGCAACATAATGTATTTACACTAAAATGTGTATGGAGGAACCAAGGCCCGCAAGTAACCCAGTTGGTTTGAAAAATATTGATGAGTACTTCCCCTACGAGTTGATAAGGTACTGCAAAGCCAAAGGATTAGAACCGTTGTGATATAAAGGAGGAACCAGAAACCAGAGGGGGAAATGGCTTACTAAACAGGGTGAAATGGGAAAACTACTTCAATATATATGGAGAAATACAAAGTTGGAAATATCTCTTACCATATACAAAGGTTAACCCTGGATTCATCCTTCATGCAAAAAATATTTATTAAGGGGCACCTGGGTGCCTCAGTGGTTGAGCGTCTGCCTTTGGCTCAGGGTATGATCCCAGGGTCCTGGGATCAAGCCCTGCATTGGACTCCCTGCTTCACAAGGAGCCTGCTTCTCCCTCTGCCTATGTCTCTGCCTCTCTCTGTGTATCTCTCATGAATAAATAAATCTTTAAAAAATATACTTATTAGACACCAACTATGTGTAAAGAGATTTTCTAGATCCTGGGACAGTGTCAGTGAAAAATGCAAAAGTCCTTGCTATCACTAGAACCTTTACTGCAGGGGGTAAATTTATAAAAGCCAGTAAAAGAAAATGTAAGATTTTTTTTCATGATCTTGGAATGAGGAAGGTCTTATTAAACAAGAATCAAAAAGCACTCGATGAGTTTGACTACATCGTAATTGAGCATGAACAAACTTTATGACCATATGGTTCAGAGAAATTCTCTTACATTTCCATAGGGAGACTCATACAAATTTGCTATCTCTTTAGGATGTCTATCTCTTTAGGAAAGGATCAGCAAACCTTGTTGGAGGGCTACTACAGAATGCCATGCATCATTTAAGATACTGAAATATGCTCAACAATATAGATGAGAACCAAACATGGTGCTGAGAAAAGTAATAACATCATTGGAACAATAGAATATTGTGTATGTGAATATAAAAGTTACGTATTCCTTCATCCAATGCCGTACATTCTACAGCATTCTGTCAAGGGCATATATCAAATACTATTGAGCTGCTTCCTATGGGAGAGAGTGTGAACATTGGAATGAGAATTAGAGGCAAAGGGAATAAAAATGAAATAAAACAGAAGAAAGGTCTTGTATAGATTGATGGTGATAATGAGCTAAGAACTAAGGAATGTGATTAGCTTCTTAACTCTCCATATATAAGTCCAAAAGAAAGAGAGAGAGAGAGAGAGAGAGAGAGAGAGAGAGAGAGAGAGATTCCCACTGGAGTTGTGAAAAGATGGCAGTAGGATCCAAGGATCCCTAAATGGGAAGGTATCTTGCAGGTAGGCAGTCTAATTTCTGAATCTCTCCCATATCCTTGGAAAAAAAATCACCTTCCACTTCCACTACAGCACAGGGCAGGCTGTTTGCATAAAGATCTGCTCTAGTGGTTTCAGAGTTCTTTCTGATACATGGCTAAAACCGCCCTCCCATAAATACCCAGCCACTGGTGTGAGTTCTGCGGTCTGGCATTGTACCCTCTTTCAGAGAAAAGTGACCCAGATACTTGATATACCTATTGTAGGTTTAGACATCTTCCCTCTTCCAGTCCCATATGCCCAGATCTTTCAGCTGTTCTTCACGAGACCTGTTCACGGTCTTCTAAAAAATTTTAGCGATTTATAGCATGACGTTAACATCAGCTACTGTTTGCTCATTTGAGGAGTGTGCTGGGGACCATGTAAGGTGCTATACCTGGGTGCTCATGTAAAGGAAATCACTTTTATCAGAGTTATGATTGAGAGGTCTTGAACTGGATGCCTACGTGGCTCAGCGGTTGAGCATCTGCCTTTGGCCCAGGGCATGATCCTGGAGTTCCAGGATCAAGTCCCACATCGGGCTCCCTGCATGGAGCCTGCTCCTCCCTCTGCCTGTGTCTGCCTCTCTCTCTCTCTCTCTCTCTCTCTCTCTCTCTCATAAATAAATAAATAAATCTTTAAGAGAGGTCTTGAACTAATACTCTTGTTCTACTAGATTTTGAAATGTCTAAAGTTCAAATAAATCTCTGCTATCCGGAATGAGAGACTACATTTTAGATTGATTTATTCAGTCGTTTGTTCAAGAAATAAGTAAGTTTTCATTGGCACTGGATATATTTTCTGTTCAAAAGATTGCTGTGGAAAAAAAAAAAAGATTGCTGTGGACTCTGGAAACTGGAACATACTTCTTTGTACCATGGATGTAGAATCCAAGATCGGGACCGAACCCCAGAAAGCAAGCTTGCCAGAAGGATTTTTGGCTCCCTCAGCTCTCTGAATATGGTGGCTGCATTTCACTCCTAACCTACTTGGTAGTAGCTATGGATTTCTGTGACTCAAGAACTGCGAATGGCTCACACCTTGGGACTCCAACCACAATGTCTGTTCATGTTGTCTGGAAATCTCTAGTTCCTCTCTTTAATAACTTTGGAAGATACGTCCAGTGGGTAAAATGAATCACTATGGCTTGAAGATAGGTAAAAGAATGGGCATAGAATTTGGTACATTGCACACTAATCAGGTCTTAATTAAAATTATGAACTAGCAGAAAAATGCAAAAGATTAAGAACCAATTCAACAAACCCCTGCTTCTGGTCAAAATCCTGAGAATGGGCACATGTTTCCATTGCTCTACACAGCACATTTCCACACTGGGGAATATGAGGGAGACCCAACCATGCTTTGGTGGCACCTAAAGTCTAGTTGGGAACAGGAACCACAAGAAATAGAGTATTTCTTAAATCCCCACAGATACCACTGTGGTACAGGGCTACACCCGCACTGCTGAAGTGGTTGGTGCATAAGTGAAATTGGGCAAAACCAGGGGGAAAGTGTATCCATGGGTGTGTTTGGCAAGAATATCAAGATTAGTAAGAAAGAGAAGAGCTGGAATGTGGGGAAGAAGGACAGGTGGCGGCGGGCGAGGGGAGAGGTCAGGGCCCCCCCACCATGACTCAGACCAGGACAGGCAGGTGCGGAGAACATGTTAGCTGTTTGGGAGGCTGGGACTCGGATCCCTTGCCACTCCCGTGTACATCTCCATAACCCCAGATCTCCTCAACTCCATCAGGCACAACCCAGCTCAGCAGAGGGGTGGGAACATGTGTTTATTTTACAGATGAAGGTATGGAGACCCCCAGATGGGGGAAGAGGCTTCTCCAAAGTCACATCGCCACAGGGTTGGAACTCAGTCCCTAAGTCCCGGCCGAGTGTGCTCTCTCCCGTGCAAAGCTGTGTCTCCGATCGCCTGGTCTGCAGGAGGGCATCCACTAGGATGCAACGGTATCTTTAAGAAGTCGAGGAGAATAGGTTCAGGCTGTCCTATTCCCAGCAAGAAGAGTGGAGGGGGATGAGGGGAAGGAGTCTCAAAGCGGCTCATGGCGAGTGCACGGGAGGCAGAGATGCGGGAAATAATTTCTCTGGGAACATCTTCAGAGAGTCTGAATTCTCCCCGCGAGCTAAGTATTCCACATGCGCACCTACAGGAGAAGCAGGGTTGCCAGTGAGAGCTGTCACTCCATCTCTTCTCTAATTGCTTTGTTCAGTCTCTTTGTCTTCAGGGTAAGACCTCCACATAGTCACTGTTACTGTTGTTCTCTGTGGGGGGGGTGGGGGGAAGCAGAAGACCAGCCATGAGGCTCAACACCCAGGAATCACACAGACCAACCTCACTCATGGAAGAGACGACCTCTCCCCAGACACAGGATGACCTCGATGCTACGTCATAGTGACATCTTCAAGGGCTGGGGTATCACGGGGCAGCCCTGGGTGGCTCAGCGGTTTAGCGCCTGCCTTCAGCCCAGGGCGTGATCCTGGAGACCGGGATCAAGTCCCACGTAGGGCTCCCTGCATGGAGCCTGCTTCTCCCTCTGCCTGTATCTCTGCCTCTCTCTCTTTCATGAATAAATAAATAAAATCTTTAAAAAAAAAAAGATTCTTGAAGGGCTGGGGTATCACAAGGAGCTCTCCCGGCAAAATAGGGGGGTCTCTTTATAAGTTTAGGCACCCAAGTTTCAGCTCCAGATGCCTGCACTGACCAGCAGAACCCCCGTGTCTCCCTCAGGGTGAAAACATCTTAAGCTTATTCTAAGGAGGCGGAGGGAAGGGGAGGAAGCCAATGAGCTGAGGAAAGGATGTCTCCCCTTTGGTAGCTGAAGGCTTGGAGTTACCTACCAGGGCAGCTGGGGTGCTAAGACTCCAGCCCAGTTCTTAGGAAAGATCTTTAAAGGACTCTCTCCTTGGCATTTGTGATTATTTTATCATCGCTGGACCGATACCGCCACGGCTCCCACCACCCTCAGCAACTCATCTGGGTTTTTCCTAAGGGCTGCGGCCCTTAGGAAAGTGCTCTGCCCCCCTTTGTGCTCTTTTTTTCTGTAACTTTTGGTGCAACGTGGCCATGGGACTACACCCATGGCTGAACCTATAGGAAGTGACTCTGCATGTACATGGGTGCAGAGTCCTTGGCAGGGGGCAGAGGAGGGGTTTTTATTTTAATCATTAAAAACCCATGCTTAGTTCTGCTGGGAAGTGAGAAGCTTGCGCTGGCAGCCCAGAGGGTGACTGAAGTAGACAGAGTAGGATGTGGGGGCGGGGGGGCTGTGGGCTCCCTGAACTCTGCCCTCTGCCCTCCCCCCAGTTCGTGCCTCCTCCCGGTGCCCCCATCCTGGCCACTGATAACCGCAATCCCTCTGCTTGGGAATGGGACCACACATGCCACCACGAGAAGACAGTAGTAAACCCTAAATGTCTCCGGAAGTCCGTGTGAAATTCAAACCACATCATAACTGACAAGTGTGAGAGGGAGGACTTCCTGAGAGGGGGTTTCAAGGGGGGTGGGTAAGTGATTGTGGCTGCAAGTGATGCCATTTGAGCAGCCTCAGCGTGGATTCTCCGCACTCAAGGTGATCGACCCCCTCTCATTTCCCACCATGGCTTAATACCGTTAGGGTGATATGTGAAATAACTCGTCCCCTAACACTAAATAGATGAATGCTCCGCAAACACCAAGCAAAACGTGACTCTGCATGAGCCTTGGTGAGGGCATTGAGGCAATTTTCTCATTTGAAAACTTGGCCTACTTGTCCATCTCCTCCCAAGCCTGTGGATCGTGTAAGGTCACGGATGAGTTCAAGGTCAGCTCTCCCCTGGATCAGCGCCCTGGGGCCGCTCCTGCTCTCCTGACCCTCCGGGCAGAGGGCCCCACGTGGGGGCCACCCCCAGGGCTCAAAAACAGCCTGCCCAACAAGATCTTGCCCAACAGGGGCAGCCCGGGTGGCTCAGCAGTTTAGCGCCGCTTTCAGCCCAGGGTCTGATACTGGAGACCCGGGATCGAGACCCACGTCGGGCTCCCTGCATGGAGCCTGCTTCCCCCTCTACCTGTGTCTCTGCCTCTCTCTCTCTGTGTCTCTCATGAATAAATAAATAAAAAATATATATATAAAAAGAAGATCTCGCCCAACAGGATCAACCCTGCTTTTTGTGGGCAAAGCCTTTAAGAGATAACACAACAGAACAGTGTGTGCGTCTATAAATTCTACAGAGTCGGTCAGGGGAAGAAATGGGACCACGATCCCTTTCTGACCCTCGTGTGAGAGTTTTTACCGTAAATACTATCCAGCTTTATCCGTGATCTTCTCCACCTCGGGCAGGAGCTGGCTTTCTTTATCGGCTGTATGAGGTGCACCACCAGCCCTTGGCTTGGTTTCTCAAACTTGGAGATCAACTCTTTTAGGTTTGGAAAGATCTGTTTGGGAGCACCTTCCACCGTCTGCCAAAATACAAGAAGGAGATGGCTCATCACCATGTATTGTGTGTGAACTGTGACACTTGTCAAAGCAGGGGTTTGAGCCCCCCCACGAAGTGCTATGTCGGAGCTGGAAGACTGCAGACGAGCAGCTGGCAGTTCATGCTTACGAGCTCACACCCATCAAAATACTCAGAAAGCTTTATTTTTAAGACCGGCCTGTGACCTGAGCTACTGTGGGCAGAGAGGATCTGGGATCGGGGGTCCTCTAGGATCCTAGGTCTGCAGCACCGAGGGAGCCCCCACCCTTGGCAACCTTGCCTGGGACACTGCTTGGGATACTAGTGCAGCCGGTCACCCTGTGGGAGCTGGTGCCAGACACTGTGCCTGCTTTCTTGATGATCACTGTGTTTCCCATAGGGCTCCATGTCAAACTGCAGAGAGAAGTGGAAACCAGAAGGTTCTCTGACATGTAGTGTGGTTAAACTCCACCAGACACGTAGGCGGACGCTGAAGTCGCCTTTGGGCAGGTTCTATAGACGCTCATCACCAGCCCCCACTAGGGGCTCTGAGTGCGTCGCTGCTCCTCAGCGAGGTGCCCGTGTCCAAGTTAGAGCTGACTTCCGGGCCTCGCTCTGGTTTGTCCAGACAAGAGACGAAACAGCGTACTGGGGAATTATCACCATTTCCCAAAGCATGCACGACAAGGAAAGAAAGTGTTAATAGATGTTTCTTTTTAGAAAACATCTTATGTCGAGATAATTTTAGATTGGAAGAAAAATTGCAAAAATGCTCTTAAAATCTTTATATATATATATCCTTCACCCACACCCCAAATGTCTTTTAAATTGTTTTTTTTTCAATATTTATTTATTTTATACAGAGAGAGAGAGAGAGCACAAGTCGGGGGGCAGAAGGCAGAGACAGAGGGAGTAGGCTCTTTGTGCAGCAGGGACCACCCCCCCATGTGAGGCTCGATCCTAGGATCCTGGGATCATAACCTGAGCCACCCAGATGCACCTCATACCCCATATGTCAACACTTTATTGTACATATTTGCTTTTCATTTTCTTTTTCTAGATGCACACACATATATGTACATGTATAGTGATGCATATACATAATCTTCTTAAAAATTTTTTTTGAGATTAAGTGCAGACATGATAGCTTTGTAACCCTAAATATGTCAGTATTTTCAAAAAGGCAAGAGCATTACATATCCGCACCACAGTGATTAAAATGAGGAAATTGGGACACCTGGGTGGCTCAGCGGTTGAGCACCTGCCTTCGGCTCAAGGCGTGATCCTGGATTCCCAGGTTTGAGGCCCATGTCAGGCTCCCTGTATGGAGCCTGCTTCTCTGTCTGCCTATGTCTCTGCCTCTCTCTCTCTCTCTCTCTCTCTCTCTTTCTCATGAATAAATAAAGTCTTTAAAAAAATAAAATGAGGAAATTAATCTTGATGTGGTATTGCTTACTAATCTACAGACCTTATTCAAATTTTGTCAGCTGCCTCACTAACATCCTTTGTAGGAAAAGAAAAATTATCTCTATACAACACACCCACATATGTATGTGTGCTATGTATGTGTTTGGGGATCATGATATATTCTGATTTCTTTTAGATATTCACAATGAACATTAGCATATCGAAGATTCTGAGAAATCTGGCGGCGAACAATCTGCTTAACCTTGTCTGCATGTGTTTCAAAAAGATTATTTCAGGATTCTCTGTTGGTAAAGATTCGGTTAAACTTATTTTGCTCTGCTTCCTAAGCCAGAGGAATTATTTCAAAACAATAAGGATTTTCTGCTTAGTGCTCAGTAAACCAGAAAAATTAAAGGACCCCCCCCCCCCTCCAAGACTAAGACTGCCCATGGACTGATGCTTCTCTTCATATTTTCATACAACCGTGGAACTGCCTTGGCTTCCTGCATGTTCAGACCTGGCCCCCCTCCCGTCCCGTCCTGCCCTGGTCACTGGGTAGTCTTCTAATTGGACAGTGGTCTCACCCAGAGTCCAGGCTGGTCCCATTTAAGCATTGGGAGCTGGGGTCATGCACCTCTACAAGTCTGAACAACAGCCGTGAATATTCAGGGATGCTCCCCGTTGCCCTCAGAGAAAGGCAAGGTTTACTTTTGATCTGACTCTACCTCTGCAAGTTGCTTCCCTTTTTAAAATGCCTCTAGGTGGTCACATCTCAGGCTTTAGAGTTGGTCTATGTGTCTTCTGTTGATGCTGTTGCAGGAGTTCTCGTATGTTCTTACCTGTATATTGTAAAACCCACGTCTCTCTTCGAAGATTCGGTACGTGTAGACTAAATTTTTAAACCTGCGGAAAGATGATTGTGTGAATCATAATGCTCTCATATGCAAATCCAGGGACCATCTACTGCTCAGTTTTGAGCGCAATGCCTTTGGCAATCTTGGGTCCCAAAAAGAAACGGATCTTTTTCAGGCATTCTCAACTGTGGGAATTTGAAAGAGACACAGGTTTGGAAACGGGAACCCTTTTTCTGATGGTGGAAGTCTAGGCTTGTGGCAAAGAGGATCAGGAGAGAGAATTTACTGTTCCCATAGTCTTGGTACTTCTCTCTAGTTTTTTTCACTTAGCTCTGAGTTGATGCAACATACAAAACACCATTGAGCCGTTCCTGTATTGGTTACTAAATGATGCGTCCTTGAACTCATAGAGATAGTTAGTGTTAATTAAAAGAGAGAACGCTGGGAATTTTGTCCAAGGAAGTGACATACTGTGCTCTTATTCTTCTTGGAACGGGCGCCACTGGCTAAGTAACCAGAATCTAGATAACAGACCCAATCTAGCAATTTCCTTTTTTTTTTTTTTCAATCTAGCAATTTCCATAGCATACATACGTTGCCGGATTTCTCCAAATCCAAGATACCATTGATCGTAAGGGCTCAGTTTCACAATAGTTTCCCAGGAGGAAAGTGCATACATTAGATGTCTCTACCAACTGGTCAACCTATTCTGATTCTCCAGAAGTATTAAAGTGTTAAAAAGAGAGAGAGAGAGAGAGAGAGTGAAAGACATTGACAGGAGGCCCAAATTATCTGCCGATCCCACGCCCACCCCCGGAGCTTGCACCTATGCCAAAGAATCATTTGACTGAATTGGGAATTTAGAAAGCAACTTAGAGCTTTAAGGCACAGAAGATTTGATCACTGATTGTCATTGATTGGCTTTGGCAATTGACCTCAAATCCCAATCCTTTCTGTGGGGGTTCCTGAGGCCAGACTAAGCCAGTGGGTGTCCCCAAATTACATCACAAGCAACACAACATTCCCCATGTGTCCTTGTCCACATGTGACAAAGTCCCCCAAATTTCTTTTCATGGAGGCATCTCGTTCAGATCGGATCCGAAGGAGGTCCGTACATTGTGTTTGGCCGATCACATAGTTCTTTGAAACCCAACTATCTTATTTTAACTTCTCAAATGAGTTCATTTTTAATTACGCTGTTGTAATATCAGCTAAGAAAATCTCCACCAAAAAAAAAGAAAAAAAGAAAATCTCCACCGGAGGAAAATGAAAGAGTAAAACAAATGGAGCGTCTATGTCAACTAGTCCAAAGGCCATGGATTTCCAAGTTCTAAAGACAGACGTTGCTCAAATATGATCTTTTTCTTTGCAAGGCATTTAAAATGAAATAATAAGCCATGTGGCAACAGTGCTTTACAGAGAAATTGATTTATTGAACTTGTGATGCCTTTATGCACTTATTTTGGAACGTTTAGGGGGAACAAAACTCTATAAGAGATTACAGAGCAGTGAGATGAGTATCTATAGTGTCACTGGGTAAACATAGAAACTTATTTTTTAATACCCCTTGTTCCAATTATTATTATATAAATGCTACTTGCAAAATGTGTAAAAGAAACAGGGTTTTTCAGCAAGCATTTGCACTAAACATACATCAAAAGACAATGCTGACCTTAGGCCTTCACCCCAACAGCAATGGTGACGGGGGAGCCCTCTCTAACAGATCCTCACAGTCTTGCCTCCACTCTGCCTTGAACCTCCTGGGCTAATCTCATTATTCCCTTTATCCCTGTGTCATCATTACCAGAACCCCAGCCTTGTAGGTCATTAACCCATTCTCTAAACATCCCTACCACCTTCTTGCTCTAAGAGAAACCTGGCTCTGCCCCCAGGACACCGCTCCCCTTCCCCCACCCCCACTACCATCTACCTGGCTGCCTCTTCCTCCCAAAGCCCTCTCCCTGCAGGACCTGGGGGGGAGGCCAGCGTCCTTGTCCTTGTTGTCAGGGTTCTTCTGTGTTGTTTCTCTCCTTCCTCCAAACCCAGGGCTTTTCGTGCCATCAGGTGCTGTCACCTACTACTACCCTTCACTGTTGTTGTGCCCCTGCTTATTGCCCCTCACTTCTCTAGGGTCTAGCTCTTAGCTCAGGATCACTAACTTCAGTGCTATTCCTGCCCAAAGCTTCAGCCGGTGCTCTTCATGCGTACACGACCCTCCCACCCCACAGTTTCTCTGTTCCTCAAAGTCTTCTCCTGCAGCAGCCTCGTCTCCTCCACCTTCATCAGCCACTCACTCTGTGTTCATAACCAGGACATTGGGACCCGGGGCAAAATGAAAACGCAAGGCCCCTTGCCAACACATGGTTAGAAATTTCGAGATGGTGACGGCAGAGTACGAAACCAAGTGCAGGGCCCTGTGAACGTCGGGCTCTGTGCAACTGCCTGGGTTACAAGCCATGAGGCCAGTCCTGCTTATACTTTGAACTTGTGATTGCCCATGACTGCAACCCCTTCATGGTGTGAACTTCTCACATCCCACTCTCTGGCCCCCACGTCCAGATCATTTCCTCTGTTCGCTGACCCCTTCCAGCCCTTGACCCAAGAGCCTGCAGTCCTTTGGCCCTACCACTTGGCACTCTCGGCACTCACCTGCCTTGGTTCCCTTGGTGGGCTGACTGGTCTCCCCTTCAATTAATGACCACAGACCTCCCGTGGGCTCTGGAGCCTCCAGGCAATAATCTCCTTCCCTGTTCCCTCAACAAGTGACTGTACACTGTCCTCTTTCTCCTTAAACACTGAACACCTCACTTCACTGATGACTTCACAGAGATTCAAGTGATTGGAAGAGAATTTGCAGACTCTGAGCCACCACAGCCATTCGGCCGAGCACTCACATACTCAGCCTTTGTAACCATGCATGAACTTTGCATGCTGCTCCTGGAACTAATTCCTCTCTCTTCCACTGGATGCCACCCATTTTTATCTACTCAAGGACATAGTTCTAGCAATTTTTTTCCCCTCTCTCTCTGATCTCATTATTATTCTTTACATGACAGCCAGGGCTGATGCTTATTTTTTCTTTGTTTTTAATTGAGTAGATGAAAAATATTTACAAAAGTTTAAAGAATAATGGTATGGGACACCTGGGTGGCCCAACGGTTGACCGTTTGCCTTTGGTTCAGGGCATGATCCCCGGGGTCCTGGGATCGAGTCCCATATCAGACTCCCTGCAGGGAGCCTGCTTCTCCCTCTGCCTGTGTCTCTGCCTCTCTCTGTGTCCCTCATGAATAAATAAATAAAATCTTAAAAAAAATAATGACACCAATGTATCATAAAAAAGGGCTAATGAAATTGTCCGATAAAACATATGAAAAGATGTTTTACTTCACTATCAATCAGGGAAATACAATTTTTTAAAAGATTTTAAAAAAAGATTTTATTTCATATTTGAGAGAAAAGAAGAGTGAAAGAGCACACAAGCAGGGGGAGGGGCAGAGAGAGAGGCAGGCTCCTTACTGAGCAGGGAGCCTGATGTAGGACACGATCCCAGTAGCCCAGGATCACGACCTGAGCCAAAGGCAGACGCTCAACCACTGAACCACCCAGGTGCCCCAGAGAAATACAAATTACACCACAAGTAGATATCATTTCATACCAGGTTGGCAAAGACGTGAGAGTTTACTCATGGAAAATATTGACCGTGATGTAAAGCTATGTAGAAAGTTCTACCTACAACTAATGGGGATATAATTAGATATTAATGTCTTGGGGAACAATTTGACAGTTTAGTAAAGCTGAAATGCATGCAATCTGTAAGCCCAAATGTGTACTTTTTGAGATTGGCAATATTGGCACAAAACTGACAGTGCCAGTATTTTATTATTTATTAAAAAAGCAAAGATCACAGGAACTGAATATTTAAAACATTTACAATCTTAAAAAATCATAAATATATTACAAAATGGGAAGAAAACGTTAAATTAATGAAAATACATAAATACATATTTTCTAATATAAACTATCAGTAGATTGGGACGCCTGGGTGGCTCAGCGGTTGAGCATCTCCCAGGATGTGATCCCAGGGTCCTGGGATCGAGCCCTGCATCGGGCTCCCTGCAAGGAGCTGCTTCTCCCTCTGCCTATGTCTCTGCCTCTCTCTGTGTCTCTCATGAAGGAACAAATAATAAATCTTAAAAAAATAACTATCATTAGATTACATTCGTTGGGGCACCTGGTGGCACAGGTGGTTAAGCGTCTGACTCCGTTTCAGCTCAGGTAGTGATCTCAGGGTCCTGGGATGGGAGCCCTACATCAGGCTCCACGCTCAGCACAGAGTCTGCTTAAGATTCTATCCTCTCTCTCCCTCTACCCCTCCCCCACTCTCTTTCCCTCAAACAAGTAGATAATAAATTAATAAAATTAATTAAAATTAATCAAAGAAAGCAAACACTCCAAACCTTATTAAATTTTAGTTAATAATGAAAAATTTAAAGTAAAATTGAAAAAAATAAAGTAAAATTCGTCTTTTTAGTACAATTTTGATGTGCAAAAAGGGAAGAAGAGAGGGAGGGATGAAGGGAGGAGGAGGAGGGAAGAAGGCAGGGAGAGAAGGTGAATCAGTGGTGGTGTCATTACTGGGTTCTGAGGACTTTTTATGCAAATGTTTCCATCCATTGGAAAAGCATGATCTGTTGACACAGATGGGAAATGCTAAAGACGTAAAGTTTAAGCTAACTCTGAATACTTTCCTTTGATTTGTTCATCTTCAAACAATCTCATCCCTTGTTCTGCAACTTCAAAAAAAAATCTGTTTTGAACCTTTTGGATCTTGAAAGGAGTTGCTATCTCTTTAAATTTACTGAAAGCAGAGTTTGCCACTTAAGCTCTTAGTAATGTCAGTGGTTACCTTTCTACGATTCCACACACTCACCGGCTGCTCTGAAACAGTCTTTATCCAAACACAAACACAAAACAAACAGTTCAAAAAGGCTCAGTCTGGGGCACCTGGATGGCTCAGTCAGTTCGGAGTCTGCCTTTGGCTCAGGTCATGATCCTGGGGTTCTGGGATCAAGGCCTGAATGGGGCTCCCTGCGCAGTGGGGAGTCTGCTTCTCCCTCTCTCTGACTGGTCAATCTCTCTCTCTTTCTCTCAAATAAATAAATAAAATGTCTAAGAAATAAATTAACATGACTCAATTTTAACTCCAGTGTAGTTGACATCCAGTGTTATATCAGTTCCAGGTGTACAACATAGTGATTCAACAATTCTAGACATTTCTCAGCGCTCATCACGATTGGGGTACTCAATCTCTGTCACCTGTTGCCCCCATCCCCCCACCCACCTTCCCTCTCTGGTGACCAGCAGTGTGTGTTCTCTAGAATTAAGAGTTTGTTTCTCTGTTTGTCTCTTTTTTTTTCCTTTGTTCATTTGTTTTGTTTCCTAAATTCCACATAGAAGTGAAATGAAATCATATGTTCACAAGACTGATTGCAAATGTTTATATCAATTTTAATTGTAATCGTTCTGGCTGAGTAAACAGATTATAATGTATCCCTAGAATGGAGTACTACTCAGCAATGAATGGGGTGAACTCTGGCCCAGGTAACCATACAGATGAATCTCAAAATAATCATTCTGGATGAAAGAAGTCAGACAAAAAGGGCTACTACTTTATTATTTGATTTACATTAAATTCTGGAAAATATGTATGAATCTGTAGTGCCAGAAAGCAGACAATGGTGTCTTGGGGTCTGGGTGGGGGGTATGGGAAGGAGAGATCAAAAAGGGATGTGAGAAGTTTTGGAGGCGATGGGAATGTTCATTATTTTGACTGTGGTGATGGTTTCATGAGTGTCTGTAAATGTCAAAATTCATCAAATCATACACTTTTTATTTTATATCAATGATACCTCAATAAAGCTATAAAAAGCATAACATAAAATTGTATACGAACAGAATTTATTTTTAATAAATTTTAATTTGGAAACAAAAATTAAGTTCATTTTGCATTCATGCTTATGACTATATTCATGGTTAGTCTTGGCATTAGATAGAAGAAAAAGATTTCCTATATTTGCTGTTAGGTCCTTAGTAAATACATGGTGGCTTGATCTCTGGCTTGATCTCTGGCATGAGGGTGACCCTCCCACAGTGGAGGACCACTCTGGACATGACAACAAGGAGCCAGATCCAGATGGGCACTCAATCATTTCAAAGGTTTATAATACCGGAGGTATTGAAATGCCTACTTTCTTGGCTGTCCGTGGAAATCTTCAACACCATTTAAGATGTGAGAAATACAGAGGGCTACTAAAGACCATTTTCAAATCTTTGGCATTATCTTTCAATTGAAAGGAAAATTTTCAGTTGGAGAAGGTCAGAATAGGGGCACCTGGGGAGCTCAGTCGGTTAGGTGTCTGACTTCTGCTCAGGTCATGATCCCAAGGTCCTGGGATCGAGCTGCGTGTTGAGCCCCATGTGGAGTGAGTCTCCCCTACACCTCTTTGGGCTCCTCCCTCCGTAGGGAGTCTGCTGGTCCCTCTGCCCCCTCTCCCACCCCCCTCACTACTCACACGCTCTCACTCTCTCAAATAAATAAAATCCTTAAAAAGAGAGAGAGAGTCAGAATACAGGTTTTCTGAGCTTCTGCTTGTCTTTGAATTGTTTCACTCTTTCCATTGGGGTTTGGCCTTATGAATGACATCACGTGAGGCTCTGTGCAAGGATCTTTGCATCCTTGCTCGGTTCATGACAAATTCACGATTAGCAATTGGTCTCACACTGTGACCAGCGGGCACACTTCTTCACGTTCGAGTTTATAGTTTATAAACTTTCGAGTTTATAACCAAACTCAAAAAGGTCATTGGAAGGAAATGGAATTCACTGCCCTATGAAGATATTCTGTGTTTCTTTATGCCATGACACAAGTGTGAAACACACGTCAATAAAGAGTATTTTAAGACTTTTGGCTTCCGGCCTTCTCACTTGTCTTGATTGGGGTGTGCCTTGGTACAACGTTTTGTGGTGCTCATTTGCCAATGTCTGTTAAAATATCAACCATTCTAGGCTTTTGTCTGAGGGAAGAGTTGGACAAACTTTCAAAGATGTAAAGCACAAAAATGTTAATGGTCTCCAATTACACTGGCTCCATTGGGCCAAAGTGGAAACAACGTAAATGTATGATTATGTACCAGTTATGATATATCCAATCAGTAAAAGAGTAAGCAATAAAAGATGATGTGTATTGGTGCTTTTTTTGATGTGGAAAGATACCAACAACCCGTTAGCAGAAACAGCATGCAGATCATCACGTCTAACGACTCATTTGTGCACACGTATACATCTCCCTAGACATGCACGGGGGTAGAGAGCAGTCTGGAGGCATGCGTGCTGAAATACTGGACATAGTCATTTCCACGTGGTGACACTGAGAACATTTTGCTTTCTCTTTTATATCTTTCTCTGCAATTGATTTTTCTAAAATAAACTAAAATGTTTGAAATGCCTTTTTCTTTGTGAGCTCTAGTGTCTTCAAAGATCTCAGACTTGGAGAGCTAAAAATGACCCTCCCTCCCCGCCCCAGGTGTCTCTCTCTCTCTCTCTCTCTTTCTCTCTCTCTCTCCTCAGAGAGGACAGGTGATAAGTCAGGGCACAGACCCTTCACCGTCCTCTGGCTACAAAGTGCCTCCTCTCCTCCCAGGCCTACAGCTGCAGCCCTTGCACCTCCTGATATGGACTCTGTTGTGACTCTACTGATTCTATAGACAGACCCAGCCCCTTCTCACTCACAAAGTCACACTTGCAGAGACAGTGGTTTGGCACGTTGGCGTTTCCTATCAGGCTCAACGATCAAGTCACATTTCCTGTCCACATTTACCTCAGAGCTTTCTGCCCAGTACTATATGCTTCTTGGCCAACTCTCTGTGTGACTTGCTTTATTTCTAAACTTCCGCATAATATTTTTGTTTAGGTCTGTGAAAGCATGGAAGCTGGTATGTTGCCGCTGTCACACCGCAAAGAAGAAAGGGCGGCTCAGTTTCGGGAAGCAGAATGGCAAGACCCCACAGATCGGAATCTACTGCCAGGCCCTCCAGACCCCTGCTTGGGCACCTTATGACAGACACAGTTCCGAGGTGACAACCTTGAACATATTTCAGTGGCACTGGAGACATTGGCAAGAGGGGATATATAATGACATGTTGACATGTTGGACAAGTTGTTTAATGAGAAGCTCTCATTTCTTTCCCCACAAACCAGGGATAATGTCACCCACTAAGGTGACAAGGGTAAATGAGATAAGGAGTGTAACATTCCTCCCACAATGCTTGGCTCATGGGAAGCACGTTCATGGTGGCTCTGAATGCACTGATGTGGGAAAAGAGGCTGATCCTTGGGTTGCACATCATTTGGCTTTGCTCACATAAGGTTGTGTATCGAAGCACGGATTGCTTTGTGCGACCTCCTCCGAGGAACCTTTTCTGTACCCAACCTAAAGTCGCCTCTATCCCTCCCTATGCTCTGATTCTGTTTGGTTTTCATCATATTGCTTCCTCTTGCTAGAATGTGCTCTCAGGAGGACAAGACTGATGCCTGCAGCATTCACCACTATTTCACCACCGCCTAGAACCGTATCTGAAACAGGAGAGGCGCTCGGTATTTGCGTGTTGAATGAATAGGTACAGGTTCTATTACTCATCCTCCCACTACCAGGTCCACCTGGGCTCTCCACGCCTCAGTCAATGGGTCACCCCATTGTTCTCAGTTCCCAACCGCTCTGATGGAGAGCAGTCGTCAGTACACATGGTGCCTGTTTATTCCTCCCCCCATTTATTTCTTTATTTTCCCCACTAGGCTTTGAGCTGTGTTGAAGGCACCAATCGAGTGCCTAGCATAGTGCCTGGCAGGTAAGAGACTTTCAATACTTGTTGAACAACTAGAATTGAGTGGTCCGCACTGATCTCTGTGATAACAAAATTTCACAAGGGTCATGATAAGGTCCATTTAGATGGGGGCCATCTGACCTGAGCCGTAAACCTGAGGGCACCTGCAATGTGTCTGCCTTTCAGGGACCTGGGCAGGGAAGAGGGTGAGGCCTGATTACGTGCAGGGACCCCAAAGTGTGTATTCATCCTTCTTCACTTGATTTATTATTTTTGACCTATTTTTTTTATTTTTAGAGATTTCACTTATTTATTTATTTAAGAGAGAAAGTGGGAGAGAGTGTGAGTGGAACTGAGGTTATAGGGAGAGGGAGAGGGAGAGGGAGAATCAGGCTCCTCACTGAGCTGGGAGCCCGATGCGGTTCTCCATCCCAGGACGCTGGGATCATGACCTGAGCCAAAGGCAGACACAACTGACTGAGCCACCGAGGCACCCCTGATTTATTATTTTTTACATTTCTTAGTCACTTTTGCTTTAGAAGAACACATGAGCTGGGTTGCTGCTCCATAAAATAGTTGAAAATAAATGTTGATTTTTTAAAGAGAATCCCAGTAGAGACTACCTACCCTGAGGTCTGGATCAAAGTCTTTCTATCTCTATGACATCCCTTGCACCTTCTTTTCCCATTCCCACTGTTTGTCCCCCCCACCCCCATCGCTAGTTCTTCACCATCTCCCAGCTGGAGACACAACAGTCTTAACCACCATCACCTGTCAGCTTTGGTGCATCCTCCACACCAGATTGGAGTTCCTAAAACTCCAGTTTTAGAGAGTTTGGGGAGTTCTAGTCTTATCACTTCTCTGCCCAGAAACCATCTATATCCTCCTGCCATCTATGGACTCATTCTTCTCAGACCCCATAATATTATCCCCAACTTACTTTTCCCAAAGCTGGTCTCCAAGCTACCTTTCAGGATCCCTGTATGATTGATCTGTGCTTTAAAACATCCTACCTCTAGACCTCCATTCCTACCCCCTTCCCTCCCTAACATGACTTCCATCCCATTTCCATGTGATCAAATCTTACCACTCTTCTCAGCTCAAATCCCACCCCCTCTAAGAAGAGTCTCCTGCTCATATTTTCTGCCCTTCCATGTGCATAAAACTGTCTCTTCTTAAACTTTACCTTGTTTAAATCTATTTACATGTTTTGGATCTCTTGAAAAAAATTGCAGGTTCCCTATGGGAATCTCCCTAGGTCCTACCACAGTGTTTGAATAGATAATAGGGATTCACTACCTTTTTAGACATTTTTTCTAGTTACAAAAGTAATATGTGCATATATAAAACATTTGAACAGTGCAAAGCTATCAAATGAATAAATTCACAACCTTTCCCCCAAGTCATTCTTTCTTAATTTCCTAACTGTAACCCACTATTACAAGTTTCCCCTATACCTTCTAGAGATTTTGTATGAATATACAAAGATCCAGGCATACTTTTTTTTTTTTACACAAATGGCATCATGCTTTGCATCTTGCCTTTTTCTTACAATAGATGTTGGGAGGTTTTTTCATGCCACATACACATTTACCCAATCTTGTTATCAATTTGCACATACTCTTGCTGTCACATGTAAAATAAGGTAGGCAATTGTGAGGTCATGTAAGATAGATGTTTTTACAAAAAAATTTTTCTAGATAATCTCTACACTCAATGCAGGGCTTGAACTCACAACCCCAAAATCAAGAGTCACATGCTCTACCAACTGAGCCAGCCAAGATAGGTTTTTATTAGTGAATTTAGGGTCAAGGGTTACATCCATGCATTTTATGCTTGGGCCACGTCACCATTGGAAGAGACTGTGTTATTAGCCTGTGTGAGGGTTTCTGCTTCCTGACACCCTAACTTCATTT
This sequence comes from Vulpes lagopus, assembly GCF_018345385.1. NCBI lineage: Eukaryota > Metazoa > Chordata > Mammalia > Carnivora > Canidae > Vulpes > Vulpes lagopus. The sequence goes on from NC_054834.1 coordinate 28,933,588, forward strand.
GGGCATTTCCATAGTTTTCATTCTTGCCTATTGAATAGGTAAAAATGGTATCTCATTATTTTTCCAGTTTGTATTTCTTCAGTTATGAGATCTAACATTTTTCCTTATCTTTACTTTTCACATTTCTGTTTCAAAGAATCTCCTTCTCTTTCCCTTTCCCTAGTTTTGTATTAATTTTTAAAAGCATTTATCTGTTCATAGGGTTCACTTGTCCTGTCAGTTTGTTGATAGTCTTTTTAAAAAAAATTTTTTTGTTGATAGTCTTTTAAGTGTTATTATCAGCAGTTTTTTTTTTTTTTTTTTTAATAGTGGTCAGATTCATCAGACTTTTCTTTTTTGGCTTCTGGGCTTTCCATTCTGCTTAGAAAGGCCCTTTTCAACCCCAAGCATATATTTTAATAGTTCATTGTTTCTTCTTAGTGGTTTCATGTTTAAAAAAATAATGTATGCATTAGAACCACTTTGAATTAACTTTACTTTAAGAAGAAAGGAATTCAGGTATATTTTTTTCCAAAGCCACCAGTCAAGCGCCCCAACACCATTCATGGTTGTTCATCATTGTCGATGTGAAATACTCTTTTTTTTTTTTTTTTTTAAGATTTTACTTATTCATTTGACCCAGAGAGAGAGAGGGCACAAATAGGGGGAGCAGCAGGCAGAAGGAGAGGAAGAAGCAATGGAGCCCGCTGCAGGGCTCAATCCTAGGACCTTGGGATCATGACCTGAGCTGAAGGCAGACGCTTAACCAACTGAGCCACCCAGGTGCCCCTGAAATACTCTTTTAATCATATGCTAAATTACAATGTATTTGGCCTTATTTCTACCATATTCTGTTTTCTATTCCATTGATCTGTCAGCACCAAACTCTTTTTTTTTTTTTTTTTGAAGTTCCTATTTACTTAAGTATCTCTACACCCAACATGGAGCTCAAACTGATGACCTCAAGATGAAGAATCACACGCTCCTCCAGCTGAGTCAGCCAGGAGCCTCAGTACCAAATACTCAATTACTGTATAAATCAGTCATTTTACAATGTTTTTAAATATTTGCTAGAGCTAGTTCCTCCCTTTTCTTAAGGTTTTATTTTTAAGTAGTCTCCACACCCACAACCCTCGAGATCAAGAGTCAGATGTTTCCCTGACTAAGCCAGCCAGGTGCCTCTAGTCCCCTTTTTTAAATAAATATTTTTTTGGCTATTCTAGCAAGTTTCCTGCATTCCACGTCCCACCTGAATGCGTTTTATGATTCTTGAAGAAAACTAAAAGTTCTGTTGATTTTTTTTACTGGAAACATATCAGATTTATAGATTAATTATGGTAAGCTGATATGCTTCTAAATTGAGTCTCTAATTTGATGTACATCTTCTAGTGAATTCCTCAGTAGGTTCTGAAGTTTTCTCAGACAAACCTTACACATTTCACATCACATTTAACCCTGGGTATATTATTATTATTATTATTGCTAATGTAAATTACCTGCTTTATATCTTCTTCCTGGTTACTTTTCTTTTTTCTTTTTGCTTTTTTGTTTTGTTTTGTTTTGTTTTTTGTTTTTTTCTTAATGAAAAAGCTATGATTTTGATTTCAATTTTATAAGCAGATGTTGTTATTGAATTTTCTTAAATTTACTTTTTAGGGTTTTTTTCAATTAAATCTTAGATTTCACAGGCATAAAATCATGTCAACTGCAAATTATAATAATTTTGCGTCTTTTTTTTCAACTTTACCTTGATTTCCTTTGGCTAATAACACTTGCCCAAATCTCCCAGAAAATGCTCCATAGTAGTGCTGGTAATGAGTGTCATCAGCTCATTCATTATTTTAGCAGGAAATATTAAGAAATTAAGATAATTAGATATTAATTAGATAATATTTAATTAATCTAATTAAACATCTATTTTCTTAATATCTAATTAAAATATCATATTATATATAATATATATATTATATTTTATTTATATATTTAAATATTATATCTATCTAACTTTGAATCTTTAAGAATATGTAAGTACATGCATGCATGTGTATGTGTGTGTATTTAATTAAGGGATGAATGTTGAATTTTTTCTAATACCTTTTAAGCACATTTGAGTGAGTTATGCATTTTGTCAACTTTGACCTACTAATATGTAATTAAACTACTAATTTACCCAATGTGGAACCATCCTTGACTTCTTGGAATGGACCAAACTTGAACTTATGTGTTACTGGCTCCTGTATTGTTAGCAGTTTATTGAAAATGGATCTTAATTGAAATTGGTCTATAGTTTTCTTTTGTGCCCGTGTCCTTTAGGAAAAAAAAATATTTTACCTTCCTATATAGAAACTAGGAGAAAAAAAAAACAGTAAACAGAAGACAAACAACTCAAGCTAAAAATGGGTGAAGAAGGTGATTGTGCAATTCTCAAAAGAGGAATTACCAGTGGCTAAAAAATACGTGTAAACTCTCTTCATCCCTGAGAGTGAGAATTCAAACTGCTAACCCTCTTAAGGCTACCTTTCTTTTACCTGCATCCTTGGTATCATATAAAGAAAAAAAAGAGATCTCTGCCTATTTCGTTAGTATCAAATCCCTTTTGTCCTCACACTCAGAAGCACTAATGCATACTCATAGACACATTTGGGTTTTTATTCCTCTAGCTGCTAGAAGAAAAATTTCAGTGATCTCTCTAAACAGAACATTTAAAGATAGTAGGTTCCCATGAATACTGGTCCAGGATTGTTTCCTAAACGGGACTAACAAGCTCCTTCAGCAGGCGAGCTACTGGAATTTCACGCTGAACTCTTTGGAAATGCCAGGGGAATTTTTTAATACGAGCAAGTTGGTTGAGAAATCAGGGTCTCTGATTCTTCACCTAGAAAATGCTCATGCTGGCCTTGATAGGCTATAGGAAGGATGAAAGGATATGATGCATGTTGAGGCTCTGTACGAACCTTACAAAATTTGAAATTGTATTTTAAGCATCCCAAGTGGAGCCCGCAGAAAAATGTGAACACTTAAGTCTCTCAGATTAAAATTTCATAAAGGACATCTAGCCTTTTCCAGAGCAAATAAGCCAACCTCTATGGGAAAGGGCACCTTCCCTGTATCTGCCTCACCTCCAGGCCTTCACAGCCCTTCCCTTCACCGCCACCCACACCGCTGCTGCTGCAGAGGGTCTGCTGGGGTGGCATTTGCACCAGGGAGAGAAGGGCAGGTGGAGGACCTGGGACAGACACTCTCCTTGCAGGCTCTTCAAGCACTGCCCACCTTGTTCACATTCTGCTCATTTGGGCCACAAGGGCAGAGTGAAATGCAATTTCTTTGGTATTTGGCTGTATCAGCACCGCATTCAGGGTAAGGTTCTGAGATGTGAAAGATGAGACTACTCACGAGACGCAGAGGCACAGAACTCCTGGCAAAGACTCACTGTCCCTTAGCAGGAAGTTGCCATCTATCCCATCCTTGAGCAGCAGGTTCTCACAGTCTTTCTTGGACAGAGGGCCATGGTAATAGGGCAGATCCGTGGGGAGCCTTCGGATATCCCTGTAATCCATGCCCAAGCTCCCGGTCAGCTCCAGGGATGGAACTGGAGGAAGGGGCCTCACAGAGTCTGGAAGCGATTCTTCCGCCAGCTGGTAGGAGTGAGACGAGGCGGCTCTGCAGGACTCAAAACAGTTTCACAAGATACAGGAAATGAGAGGGGTGGAGTGATGAAGTGACCACACACTTCAGCCTTAAGTGACCGTAGTGTGACTCAGAAGTATGTGAAAGCAGGTTGAGCACGCAGTCTACTCAGTGATGTTTCATGTCTGGGGCTGCAGTGCTGAAGCTGAGCTCCCTAGAAGTGGGTTGCAACCCTGTATAACACCCTAGATCACCCATTTTCACCCTCTCTGGCTGCCGATGTTCCTTTCAGGGAGCACGCCGCTACCTTTTGCTGTGACGGATGCCTATTTCCTTGCTGAAGCTGCCTATGATTTGCTAGGCTAGGATCATAACAGGTGCTCAAAAAGTGTTCAGATGCTGAATGAGCCCAGGTACGTCCAGATGTAATGGAACAGTTGAGTAGGACATGCATGGGTCAAATGCATGAAAAATGGAAGATGTCAGTGGGAATGGAAAGCAATTGAACACGGTGGGGGAGGACAGCCCATCCCTGGTTGAGCCTCCTAGCCATTGATGAAGAAAGGCTGCTGTGGACATTTTCCAGCATTATGCTTTCTGGGGAAGGAGCTGGTGCAGGTGGGAAGGACATCTGAGTATGCACAATTAGTTCAGGGATGCATCTCTAGGTGGAAGAAAAGAATAGAGTAACTTTGGTTGACTATCCTCGAGTCTTTGAAACTCCCATTTTGGAGGACCACAGTGATGTGAAGACCAGGAAGAAAGACCAAGAAAAGTTTATCCAGCCAGAGACACTGAGCCCTCCTAGACAGGCTGGTATTGATGAGAAAATCCCTTTTTTCTTTCTTCCTTCCTTCCTTCCTTCCTTCCTTCCTTCCTTCCTTCCTTCCTTCCTTCTTTTCTTTCTGAGCCTTTTCTACCTTGATCAGATGATATATTTGGGAAAGGGGCCTTCTGTCATCTGAAGGTCAGAGTTAGCCCTAAGAGTAATTTTCTTAAGATTTATTTATTTGAGAGAGAGAGAGAGAGAAAGAGCATGCGCAGAAGGTGCAGAGGGAGAGGGAGAGAGAATCCCAAGCAGATACCACACTGAGGGAGGAGCCAACGCAGGGCTCCATCTCATGACCCTGAGATCATAACCTGAGCTGAACCAAGAGTCAGATGCTTAACCAACAGATGCAACTTAGGTGCCCCACCTCTTACAAAAGAGTAATTTCTAAGGCTTTTTCCCTTTCAGCTTTATTGAGATATAATTGACATATAACATTGTGTGAGTTTAGGGTGTACAATGCATTGCTTTGATACATTTATGCGTTGCAAAATGATTAGCACCACACCATTACCAAAACCTCCATCTTGTCTCGTAATTACCATTTCCTTTTTGTGGTGAGAACACTTAATATCCACTCTCTTAACAACTTTCAATTATACAATATAGTATTATTAACTGTAATAACCATGCTGTACATTAGATTCCCTAGAACTTATTCATCTTATAACTGGAAGTTTATACCCTTTGAACAACATCTCCTTGTTTCCTCTAAGGCCTTTCTGAGCAACCAAACTGTCTACTTATTATTAATTAATTAATTAATTTCAGACAGAATAAGCCATGTAAGCATATCTATAATCCAAAATTTTATTTTTTTAATTTAATCTATTTATTCACGAGAGACACAGAGAGAGAGAGAGGCAGAGACATAGGCAGAGGGAGGAGCAGGCTCCCTGTGGGGAGCCTAGTGTGGGACTCGATCCCAGGACCCTGGGATCACACCCTGAGGCAAAGGCAGACACCACTGAGCCACCCAAGTGCCCTGTAATACAATATTTTAAATTGGATCACGTTTACTTAACTCCCACAATCCCTACTGACTGTACAATGTCAATTGGTGTAAACTATATGTGAATTTCTTTCCGTATGCAGCTGCATTATTCAAAAATTTACAGGACTTGCTACATATCTCAAGTATGTATCTATAAAAATAAGAACTATGGGCTCATGATTCAGCCTTACTTCTCTTAATGCCTTCCTAACCAGATGATTATTTCATCTTGCTGCTTTGCTTAATCTGCCCACCTACTCATGAGAAACTTACATTGAGCTTCCTTGTAGTGGATTTTTGTTCTTCCTTGGAAATCCCACTGCTCCACTGTTGGTGTCATGGAATGACATTCATCAAGCGACTTGTTATCAGAGAGCTATGCTTTCAAATCCTAATTTATCTTGTGTGGCTGAGGGCCATGTGCTATTGAATTTCCTTGGAATTATGACAAGTGAGGAAAGAATTTTTGCTGGTGAAAGAGGAAGCTTGGTGTGAGGATATTTTTTGACCAAAGGGAGCAAATAAGTTGGTGCATGCTCAAAATCTTTATCATCACTAGGACCTTTTTGCCTTTTTTTTTCTTTTTCAAAACCCAGTTCCCTCATCCTCACTCATCATAAGAGAAATGCCAATTAAATCCATACTGAGATAACATCTCCCACTTATTATATCGGTGAAGATCAGAACTTTGAAAACATACTGGTTTGGTCATGCTGGAGTGAAGTATAATAATATTTTGTACATTGTTGGTTGGAATTCAAAGTGATTATAACTCCAATGGAGTCTGGCAATACCTAGGAAAGTTACATAGGCGCTTGATAGAATCATCTCACTTTCATATTGTAATACCTAATGAAATAAATAATTCAGGCAAAAGTAGTCAGTGGGTGAAAGTTTTAGGCAAATGTTTGGTAATGACCTTTACCAGGGAGACATCAAGCTGTCACCCCCTGAACCCACTGATCAGTCAGCATAACTAAGAGTGGGACAACTAGACATTGAATACCACTAACAACTAGACACTGAATACCTAACAACTAGACATTGAATACCACTAACTTGAAGCCACAGGAAACACATAGCCCCACTGTGAAGTGTACATGTTGAAGTTGAAATAATCAAGCCCTTATAAGTAAATTCTATTTATGAAACTACAATGAGGAAGCAGGAAGACAAAATCCAGTATGTGGGACATTTGGTAGGAACAACTAACATGATTTCCTCATAGGTCAATGTTATACAAACTTAGTGAGAGAGTGGGAGAAGGAAGACTGCTCTAGGCTAAAAGAGATTTATGGGGCATAAAACCAATGCAACATGAGGGTCTTTTTAGGTCCTGGTTTGAAAAAAAAAAAAAAAATATGGGGTCCCTGGGTAGCTCCGCTAAGTGTCGGCTAAGTGTCTGCCTTTGGCTTAGGTTATGATCCCAGAGTCTTGGGATCAAGCCCCACATTGGGTTCCCTGCCAGTGGGGAGCCTGTTTCTCCCTCTCCCTCTGCCCCTCCCCTCTGTTCATGCTCACTCTCTCTTGCTAGCTCACTCTGCACCCTCTCTCTAGAATAAATAAGATCTTTTCTTAAAAAAAAAAAAAAAACACACAAGAAAGTTTCCTGCCATTGGGGAAATTTAACTGTTGGTGGAATAGTAAATGACATCAAGGAAATATTGCTGATTTTTTAAGGTGTAGTAATAGCATTGTACTTATGTGAATAAATATGCATATCTGAGTGATGGTGAGATTCATTATATTAATGGCTCTGTTTTTGCATATGTTGAAATTTTTTATGATAAAAAGTCTTCCATTCTCATGTTATTCTGATCCATGTCACCTTTGAGAATAGCTGCACAGCACACAGCAACATCTTTAATTTCTTACATGAATTCATTCCCCTTGCTTTCATCCACAGCAATCAAAGCCTAGTGTCATGTTTGTAGAACATTGCTTTATCCTCTAGTCATAGTTGATTGGACCAACAGTAGGCTGCTGACCCAAGAGGTTCTAGTCAGAGACCCAAGCCAAGGAATTTGGAAGAAATGAGGAAAAGAAGGGAGAAAGAGGCACAGGGGATGGAGAGTGGGAATAAGAAGGCAAATGAGTTCTCTAGGAATGACTATATAATGGGCACTTTTTTTTTTTTTTTCCTGTGGACCCAGCAGATAGGAGAGAGAAATGGCCGGCAAAGTGAAGAACGAAGTAGACTCATAGAGAGAAGCAGAGTCAAGAGACAATCCTACTAAAGTAACTTATTGAGTGAGAGAAAATATTTGCAAATCATGTATCTAATAAGGGGCTAATATCTGAATATATGAAGAATTCATACAACTCAATTGCAAAACCCCAACCAATCCAATTTCAAAATGAGAAAGGCTTCCTGCCTTGTTAATTTTCCCCATTCTCACTGGTGTGAGGTGGTATCTCATTGTGGTTTTTTTTTTTTTTTTTTTTTTTATTTATTTATGATAGTCACAGAGAGAGAGAGAGAGGCAGAGACACAGGCGGAGGGAGAAGCAGGCTCCATGCACCGGGAGCCTGATGTGGGATTCCATCCCGGGTCTCCAGGATCGCGCCCTGGGCCAAAGGCAGGCGCCAAACCGCTGCGCCACCCAGGGATCCCTCATTGTGGTTTTGATTTGTATTTCCCTGATGGCAAGTGATGCGGAGCATTTTCTCATGTGCTTGTTGGCCATGTCTATGTCTTCCTCTGTGAGATTTCTGTTCATGTCTTTTGCCCATTTCATGATTGGATTGTTTGTTTCTTTGCTTTTGTTTCTTTTGCCTTCCTGGATGTGGATGTATCTTGCAAAAAGTTACTGTGGCCGAGTTCAAAAAGGATGTTGCCTGTGTTCTCCTCTAGGATTTTGGAGAGGATGCAGAGAAAAGGGAACCCTCTTGCACTGTTGGTGGGAATGTGAACTGGTGCAGCCACTCTGGAAAACTGTGTGGAGGTTCCTCAAAGAGTTAAAAATAGATCTGCCCTACGACCCAGCAATTGCACTGCTGGGGATTTACCCCAAAGATACAGATGCAGTGAAACACCGGGACACCTGCACCCCGATGTTTATAGCAGCAATGTCCACAACAGTAAAACTGTGGAAGGAGCCTTGGTGTCCATTGAAAGATGAATGGATAAAGAAGATGTGGTTTATGTATACAATGGAATATTACTCAGCCATTAGAAATGACAAATACCCACCATTTGCTTTGATGTGGATGAAACCTGGAGGGTATTATGCTGAGTGAAATAAGTCAATTGGAGAAGGACAAACATTATATGGTCTCGTTCATTTGGGGAATATAAATAATAGTGAGAGGGAATAGAGGGGAAGGGAGAAGAAATGGGTAGGAAACATCAGAAAGGGAGACAGAACATGGAGGACTCCTAATTCTGGGAAACGAACTAGGGGTGGTGGAAGGGGAGGAGGGAGGGGGGTGGGGGTGACTGGGTGGCGGGCACTGAGGAGGGGCACGTGACTGGATGAGCACTGGGTGTTATTCTGTATGTTGGCAAATTGAACACCAATAAGAAATAAATTTATTATTAAAAACAAAAACAAAATGGGAAAGGCACGTGAATAGACAGTCTTCCAAAGAATATATACAAATGGCCAACAAGTACATGAAAGGGTGCTTAACATCGCCAAACATCGGGGAAATGTCCATCAAAACCACAACAAGGTGTCACCTCACACCCATTAAAAGGGCCATCATCAACAAGACACATGATGACAAATGCTGGTGAGTATGTGGAAAAAAGGGAATCCTTGTGCACCATCGGTGGGAATGCAAATTGGTGCAACCACTCTGGAAAAGAGTATGGAGTTTCCCAGAAAGCTAAAAGTAGAACTACCATATGATCCAACAATTCTACTTCTGGGTATATGTCTGAGGGAGATCAGTATATTGAAAAGACGTCTGCACCCCCATGTTCACTGCAGCCTTATTTACAGTACCCAAGACATGAAAAGAACATAGGTGTCCATCAAGAGATGGCTAGAGAAGATGTGATATACATACACATTGGAATATTGTTCGGCCATGAAAAAGAATGAAATCTTAACATTTGCAACAATGTGGGGTATTTGAGGGCATTATGCTGAGTGAAATGAGTTAGGCAGAGAAAGATAAATATTGTACGATTTCACTTATATATGGAATCTAAGAAAAAAGCCTCGCCCAAAAGATCAGATTTCTGTTTACCAAAAGTAAGGGGTGGAGGAATTGGATGAAGGTGATCGAAAGGCACAAACTTCCAACTACAAGATAAGTAAGCACTGGGGATGTGACATATATAATATGGTGACCGTAGCTAACACTGATGTATGGTATATAGAAAAGAGTAGATCCTAAAAGTTCTCATCACAAGGAAAAAAATTTTTTTCTTTTTGTTTTTCTTTTCTTTTTTTTTTTTGTATCTACGAGATGGTGGATATTAACTAGACTTACAATGTATGTAAGTTAAATCGTTATGCTGCACACCTTAAACTCTCACAGTGCTGCGTGTCAATTATATATCTCAATAAAATTCTTCCAATAAAATTAGAAGAAAACAGAGAGAGACAGTCCTACTTAGGTTCTTTATGAATTCTCATTTCCTGGGTCCAGTGATTTCTTAGGTGGGGCTACTCTCTTGCTTTTGGGCTTTTTGTCATTTTTTAAAAGATATTTTATTTATTTATGTGATAGAGGGCACAAGCAAGGAGTGGCAGTGGCAGAGGCAGAGGGAGAAGCAGACTCACCGCTAGCAGGGAGGCCTACTTGGGGCTTGATCCCAGGACCCTGAGATCACGACCTGAGCCACCCAGGTGCCCCACTTGTCATTTTTTAAAAATTTTATTTAAATTCCAGTTAGTTAACATACAGTGTAATATTAGTTCCAGGTGTACAGTATAGCGATTCAACGCTTCCATATAACACCTGGTGCTTATCAAGACAAGGGCGCTCCTTCATCCCCATCACTTGTTTCACCCAGCTCCCCACCTACCTCCCCTCTGGTAGCCAGAGTTAGGTTAACTAGTTAACTAGACTTAAGAGTTGGTTTCTTGGTTTGCCTCTCTCTTTCTTGGGCTTTTTGTCATTTTTAAATTTTCCTTTTTTTTAAAAAAAGATTTTATTTATTTATTCACGAGAGACAGAGACAGAGAGACAGAGACAGAGAAAGAGAGAGATTGAGAGAGAGAGGCAGAGACACAGGCAGAGAGAAAAGCAGGCTCCATGCAGGGACCCCAATGTGGGACTCGATCCCGGGACTCTGGGATCACACCCTGAGCCAAAGGCAGATGATCAACCGCTGAGCCACCCAGGCATCCCATTAAAACATTTTCCTTTTGTCATCAACTAACTGGCATCTGTTTTTACTTTCTACTAAAAATGTCAAATAGATCCAGCCATACAGGCAAGATTCTGATGTCAAGCCCAAGAGAACATGAAGCTAACATGAGTTACATAGTTACATGAATGCGTAGCCATATGGAAACTGGACGTCGGTGTCAAGGCTAGAGGATCCAGGTCATCGTTGACCATAGCAGCATGGCGCGTGCTTGTATCGTGCTTATCACATGATGCCTGGCTTGGGCAGACGGTGTAGGGCCTTCCTCCCAGGTCATGCCTGGTATCTTATTTTAGAACATAGCGCTCTGTCTCCTCCAATAGCTAACCCATTGCACCAGCATTATACTGAATGTGCTCTAAGGGGAATCCTAGTATTTCTGAACTCTCCCTGACTTTAAAGGCAGAACCAGCTATGTGAGAGACACATTCTCCATGATGCCACATTTCTAGAAAATAAGGATGACTATTATGATATCTATCATATAGGGTTGTTGATGGGATTAAATGAAGATAAACACATAAGGTGCCTGGCACATAGTTAGGGCTCAATTGGCTATTATTGTTTGTATCTAAAAAATTCCAGACAAGACTGTTCATTCTTTTGTCTGGTATGTGTCTGGATGGGATGCCTGGACCTTTGGCAATCATCCTGGGACCATAGGAGTCAGGCTGCCTGCTGAGAAGGGCAGAGTGGAGAAAGAGAGAATATAGGTCCTTGACAATTGCACGGACTTGCTTTACCAACTAACTCAAGAGTTAGTGGACCTCCTCCTGTGGACCTTCAGTGGGGTAAGAGAATAAATTTCCTTTCTGTTTAAGCATTTGAGTTGGGACTCACTGTTGCAGCAAAAGGGATCCTAATACGCTGATGTATGGCATTAGATTTTTTAATTAGTATGAATACTTTCTCCATTGATTTGGGGATTATAATTATTTGTCTATAATTGTAATTAATTACCCACTGGGATATAATTACTCCATCTACTAATAGTGTGTCAACGTTTCCACAACAATGTTGAGCTTCCACTATTTTTTGATGTCCTCAAACCTTGGCTTATCATTTTTTCTGCAGTCCCCCTACCACAGATTACCCCTCATTCCTCCTCCCATCAATCTTTAAATAAGTTTTTAAAAGCCATGTTATAACTATTGACTATTAAAAATAACAGCTTGGTATTAAATTAGTATAAGCACACCTGTCACGCACAGGTAAACTTCTGAGCCATTTAATAGGTGAATACAGGTGGTCCAGTTGACCCTTGCACTACATGGGTTTGAACGGTGCTGGTCTGCATACACACACAATTTTTTTATTGTTAAAACAGTACAATGCTATAAATCAACGTATCTTTGCTTATGATTTTCTTAATAACATTTTCTTTCCTCTAGTTTACTATATTGTAAGAATATCATATACAGTACATACAACATACAAAGTATGTGTTAATTGGCTGTTTGTATTATAAGGCTTCTGGTCAACCGTAGGCTATTAGTAATCAAGTTTTGAGGGAGCCAAAATCTATGTGGAGATTTTGACTGCATAGGGGAGTGTCAGTACCCCTAACTCTTGTGTTGTTCAATTGTCAACTGTATATTTGCATCTCAATGCTTTAACTCTTTTATATGTCAGAAAATCATTTTTATATGCATCGCTTTATTTTAAAATTGCAATATTCAGGAGTAAACAAAGCGAAAAAGAAATCCCTAAGAAGTGCAAACAAAAATCTCAAAAGGGTAAATATCAAATATAAAGGGTAAACTTGGGGCACCTGAGTGGCTCAGTGGTTGAGCGTCTGCCTTCGGCTCAGGGTGTGACCCTGGGTCCTGGAATCGAGTCCCACATCGAGCTCCCCACATGGAGCCTACTTCTCCCTCTGCCTGTGTCTCTGCCTCTCTCTGTGTCTCTCATGAATAAATAAATGAAATCTTAAAAAAAAAAAAAGGGTAAACTTGGTGATTATAAATTTTAGAAGAAGATATGATTAGGAAGTTTGCTCATTAGGCAAGTAAACATTAGGTAGCTTTATTTTTTTTCCCCATGCAGTTTGCTTTAAGTGAACAAGCTTGAGTCTTGTTAAAACCACATGAAAGAAACTGAGGTTAAAATCCTTTTCCTGCAACAAGGCTTTGTTGCTGGGCTAATTCACAGTAAAGAAGATTGAACTCTCCAATGTAAAGGCAGGTGAGTGGAGAGAGAAAAGTTTAGGGTATCTACTTCACCATCCACAGGAGAAACCTGGTTTACTTCCCGAGGGATCCAGACTTGTTAGGTTTATTAGTTTCTCATTGCTGCTGTCACAACCACCGACTCAATGGCTTAAAACAACAAAAATTCATTATCCCAGTCTCCTTAGGTCAGAAATCTGGCAGGCTTGATTGGGTATCTGCTTAGCTTTTCATAAGACCAAAATCAAGGGCCGCCTGGGTGGCTCAGTTGTTTGAGCATCTGCCTTCGGCTCAGGTCGTGATCTCAGGGTCCTAGATCCCGCTGCCTGCTCAGCGAGGAGCCTGCTTCTCACTCTCTCCCTGCTCATGTTCACTCTCACTATCTCTGTCTCTGTCTCAAATAAATAAATAAAATCTTAAAAAAAAAGACCAAAATCAAGATATCAGCCTGTGTTCCTTCTTGGCGGCTCTGGGAGGGAAGTCCATATTCCTTCTCATCCAGATTGTTGTGGAGTTCGTGCAGTTGTAGACCTGGCAACCCACTTCCTTGTTGGCTGTCATTGAGGACTATTCCCAGATTCTAGAGTTTTTCCACATGTCCTGGCTTGTGACCTCTTTCCTCCATCCTCACCATCAGCAATGGCGGCTCTAGTCTCTCCCACACTTCAAACACCCACCCCCTGCCTTTCTCCTCTGATCTCTAACCACCAACTGTGTTCTACTTTAATGAATTGCTGGGACTCCTTTGGATCCATCCAACAGTCCAGGATAACCTCCTTTTTTTAAGGTCAACTGATCAACGATCACTCTTCATTCCATCTGGAAAGTTCCTTTTGTCAAGTAACATAACATATGCACAGGATCCAGGACTTAGGAGGGTTGTTAATTCAGTTTCCCCATTCGGGATGTGGGAAGGAAAAGCTAGAATTGAAAGAAGTTACCAAGGCAAATGTCGGTGACCACGAGAAGAGAAAAACAAAACGATGGTGGTTAAGTGGTCAGCCTGAGGAAATGGCGGATCTCTGCCTTGCTGCCCAGGCATGTGACAGGGTATTGTCTCCTCTGTCACCTTTTCAGTCGTGTTTCCTGGCTCAGCCCCTGAGATGGGGAGCAGTGATGCACCCCCAGAGAGAAATCTCAGCAGGAAGGCAGTTATAATTATTGGCCATAGAGGCCATATAATTATGGCCTAGAGAGGCCCCCGTTTGTTCTTCTCATTTCCAGCTCTGGCCCCAGCACACAGCTGTGAGTGCTGGTGTCTGCCTGACATTGCTCAGGGATGGGGTGTGTGTGACAGCAAGAGATGGTCTTGTCGAAGTTTATCTTCTGTGTTTACAAGACACATAATTTCACAAACGGAAGCCCTCCTGCAGTCAACCAGAGTCTGCGGGAGCCAACATCTCCTCCCCAAAAGCTCCTGCAGGAGATTTGGTTAATAAATACCGTTACTCCTCAGATTTCTCTCTCTTACTCTCATCAGACCAAAAGAAAAAAAAGCAGGAAACTTCAGCCTGAGTGATAATGAAAGAGCATGGACCTCAGTTCTGCTTTGTCCAGCACAGAATTCTAATTGTGTTAAAAGGCCTCTAATTGTGTTAAAAGGCCTCTAATTGTGTTAAAAGGCCACATCACTCTAAAGGCCTCTTTCATTTCACTCTGGGGAGGGGAGGAGGCATAAGCAACATTACTGACGACAAGCTTGGGGACTGGATGACTCTTATGAAAACAGCCCCTCCGTTTCACTGACATGGCCAGTGGGGTCAGAATGCTTCCTGCATAGACTTCTCGTTTCCTCCCTTTATTCATTTCTTAGGGCTACCGTGAGAAAGCACAAGAAACTGGGTAGCTGAAAGCAACAGAGATTTATTTTCTTGCAGAAGCTAGAAGGCTGAAACCAAGGTATTGTCAGGACCATGCTCCCTCTGAAACCCATAAGAAGGGTCCTTCCATGTTTCTTCTAGGTTCTGGTATTTGCCAGAAATCCTTATCAGTCCCTGGCTTATAGACACGTCACTCCAAGCTCTGCTTGTCATCCACAAGGTTCTCCCTGTGTGTTTTCACACGGCGTTCAGCTCCCTGTGTCCCTTCAGCTCCCTGTGTCTCTTTTTGTGTCCCTTCTCTTCTCCCTGTAGGGACTCCAGTCATGTTGGCTTAAGGACCCATCTTACCCTACTATGACTTCATGTTAATTAATGGCATCTGCAGTGACCTTAGTTCTACATAAGGTCACATTCTGAAGTTGCACCCCAGATATGAATTTTACTTCCCTCCCTCCAATTCTTTCACCTCCTTCTTCCTCTTCTAAACCTCCAACTGACTTGAGATGAGCTCGAAATAAAAACTGCAGCAGTGAATCCCGAGGCCCCCAGAGAAACTCCAGAGCAGAGAAGGGATTCATCTCAGTGACGAAAACCCACCTACAGATGGATCCTGGCTGATGGCTGAGCGACTCCAGATGGATGACCTGTTTTTCCCTTTAGTTTCTCAGGGGCTGGGATTAGAAGAGTCTGCAGAACTGTCTGGAATCTTTGCTGTTTTCTTTTCCCTTCATTTCTATTTCCTCTTCTTGTGGGATGGCCTAGAGAGGCCCCTGTTTGTTCTTCTCATTTTCGAGACACTATTGCCTCCCACAGGTTGGCTAATAGGGCCTCCAGTTACACTGGAATCCACCGTCTTTGTGAACAGGGCCTTAGTGTTATCCTAGAGGGTCTTTGAAGGAGGGAGGAGGGCGGTCTGTGTCCTGGGAGGGGTCCGTCCTCAGTGACTTCTCAGTCTCTGCAACCTGCGCCAGGCGCACACCTGCACAGACTTAAACCCTAAGGACAATAATATGTCTCGTCATCCCAGCCTGGCAGCTTTGTGCAGGTAACTGCCCCTTCTAGCATCTCCTGGACCCCTGAGAGAAATGCTCTGAGAAAGCATGGAGAGTGTGGAGAAGGGGAGACACACACACACACTGCAGGAATGTTCTGACCTCACTCCCAGCACATGCGCACACGCACACGCGAATATCCACCCTCATACATGAGTGCTCTGAGGTCTCTCTGCTTTCTTTCAGATTTCAAGGCAGTTGCAGGTACCTACAGCCCAACGATGTGGATTCTCCTGGGAAAAGTGCTTTTATTCCTTGTGATCCTGGGTGTCTTAGGAATTTGGCACACCCAAGTGTGGTGCTGTTTGAAAATGTAGTGTATTAACAGGAAAGCGAGATTCAGTAAGGCTCATAGATCGGAAGATGATTGCAGTTGAAAAAAGTTGATCACTTACAGTTCCTGAGGAGGGGTCATGCCACTCCACGGGAGACAGAGAAGGGGACACATGGAAAAGTACTGTGGTAGGTTATGGGGTGGGGGAAAGAGAGGAACCCCAGGCCAGAGCCTTTATTGTGGTTTCCTTGGGAAGGGACAGGCCAGGCAGGACAGCAGGTTTGGGATTGGTTAGTTTGAGTAATTTCAGCGGCTCTGAGGCAGAAGGGTTGTCAAGAGTTGCCTGATACCTGGTCCTGGGGTGATTAGAGCTGAGGTGAGATCAAGGAGGGTGTTGGGGGTGTGGGTTATAGATTGGTTGGTTTGCATTTGAAAAGCAAGGCAAGCAGTTGACTACCTCTAGGAATTGGCTAGTCCTGGGAGGGGCAGTCGCTCCAGGGTCAGAGAAGCCCCTCGTGTCAAAATATCTGAATACAGAAAATGAAAAGACATGCTTAATGCAGGTGTTCACCAAATCTGCTTGATTGACGGGGGGCAACAAGTGATCAGCAAGATGAGTTCTAAGAGGTTTCCTGGACGTGAGGCCATTGCCTAATTTAGTTAGTTACTCAATCTACCCAAATGTACTAATAATAGTAGGAGGCTAAGGGGTTTCTCCCACGTGTAAAATGATGTTTTACTTGGGGGACTTTGAGAACAATGTAGCTGCCTGATTGGCTGACACAGGAGTAAGTGGAGTGCCGTGGAGTGCGACACAGCTTCCAGTGGACCCCACCCCAGTACCTGAAACTTGGGTAGAATGCCCTCATTTCTGCAAGTCCATGCCTGGAAGAAACTCCTGTAATGATTCTGTAAATTCCTAGGGACTTACTTTCTCTCGATCCCCTTGGTCTTTAAGCTCTTGGTCGGTGCTCTCCATCCTTCCCCAGCCCTGCCCGACATGGCCCCAGAAAACGACACTGCAATGCTTTTGCCAATGCCCTTCCCTGCTGAAATCAAAACTCACTCAAAGAAGGGATTAGTGAACAAGGTCAAATTCACTGAAGATTTGGCAGAGGAGGTGGAGGAGGAGATCTTTGCATCACATACTCCACAAGTAACAGAAACCCATTTAGATGTTCTGATTCCCCAGAGTGCCTCTCCCCCAGCCCAGCCCTCAGGCACTCTCTGACCCCCCTTCCTTATGCCCAGTGATATGCAAATTGATAATTAACAAACAAGCAAAGAAAAACAGGAGAGAAAGGAGGCGAGGAAACTCAAAAAAGATGACATTGTTGGAGCACCTGGGTGGCTCAGTTGGCTAAGCATCTGCCTTTGGCTCAGGACATGATCCTGGGGTCCTGGGATTAAGCACTGCTTCCTCTCTCTCCTCCCCACTTGTGCTCTCTCTCACTATGTCTGTCTTAAATAAATAAATAAAATCTTAAAAAAAAAAAAAGAAAAAGATGACATTGTTGAGGTGCACATGAAATGCGGTGAGGATATATTTAATAATATTTTGAATAGTGCAAATTAAAAACAGGGTGGCATGAATGACTACTCTCTAAAACTTCAATCAGGGAAATCCCCCTAAATTAGAAAGATTTATCAAGAGTTGGATAATTGCGGGATCCCTGGGTGGCGCAGCGGTTTGGCGCCTGCCTTTGGCCCAGGGCGCGATCCTGGAGACCCGGGATCGAATCCCACATCAGGCTCCCGGTGCATGGAGCCTGCTTCTCCCTCTGCCTGTGTCTCTGCCTCTCTCTCTCTCTCTCTCTGTGACTATCATAAATAAATAAATAAAATAAAATAAAAATTAAAAAAAAAAAAGAGTTGGATAATTGCAACGCTGGTGAATATGAATTATAAACCCGTTCATGCCAGCGCCGTGTTGTGGCGTTCCATTAGCCGGTACATTAAAATATCAGCCATCACTTGCCAGTAGCCATACTTTGTCATCCCCCTGTCTTGGTTCTGTACGGCTGCTATAACAAAAATGCCATGGACTGGATGACTTAAGCAATAAACATTTTTTAAAAAAGCAATAAACATTTATTTCTCACAGATCTGGAGGCTGGAAGTCTAAGATCAAGGTGCTGGCACATTCAGTGTCTGGTGAAAGGACTTCCTGATTCACAGACAGCAGTCTGCTCAACTTGTCCTCACAAGGCAGAAGGGGCAGGAGCTCTCTGAGACCTTTTATAAGGCACAGTAATCACAGTCCTCACCCCCTCATGATCTAATCAACTTCCCAAAGGCCCCTGACTCACATGAGGGGTTAGGATTTCAACATATGAATTTGGGAGGACACATGCATTTGTCCATGACAATACCATCGTGTATGCTAGTTTGTTTTCAAGAGGGCCACCTTCCCCTCCTATAGGAGAAAGCCATTCACCCATGGAGAGGAGGAATCTCTTCCTAAGGTGTTCACGTGAACGGAATGTGGCTGTTTTGACAACAAAATACAGTAGAGGTAACATGGGGTGACTTCTTTTTTTTTAATACATTCAAGATTTTATTTATTTATTCATGAGAGACACAGAGACATAGGCAGAGGGAGAAGCAGGGTCCCTGCAGGGAGCCTGATGAGGGACTCAATCCCAGAACCCCAGGAACACAACCTGAGCCAAAGGCAGACGCTCACCCACTGAGCCACCCAGGCACCCCACATGGGGAGACTTCTGAAGCTAGGCCAGGCCATAGGAAGCTAGGCCAGGCCATAGGAAGCTTTGCAGCTCCCAACTAGATCTCTTGGAATATTTGTTCAGGAGGTAACTAGTCACTGTGGAACAGCCTGGTGTCCTGAGACTGCCATACTGTGAGGTAGCCCATCTCCATCACTGGGAGAGAGATGCTCTCAGCTCCAGCTGTTGCCTATCAGAGAGAAGAGAGAGGGAGCTTTCAGAAGACCCCATCGTCACCTTCCATCTCATTACAACCATATGAGGGACCCCAAGGAAGAACTACCCATCAACCCTCAGAACCACCAGAAGTAACAGTACATTGTTTTAAGCCCATAACTCTTATGCATTATGTAGCATCTAGCATATTTTCGTGGATGTTGCATACACTGTTAATTGCCTATTGAATAACGCTTCTCCCCCTCTTCCTTTCTAACAGAAACTTGATTTTTTAAAAAAGATTTTACTTATTTTAGAGAGCAAGGGAGGAGGGGCAAAGGGAGAGGGAGAGAGAAAGATCTCAAGCAAACTCCTTGTGGATCCTGACACAAGGCTTGATCTCATGACCCTGAGATCATGAACTGAGCCAAAATCAAGAGTCGGATGCTTAACTGACTGAGCCTCAAAAACTTGACTTTATGCAGGTAAGCAATACGCAGGTCCCAGGGGACGAAACAGACCTGGTCTAAATCAAGTACAGTAATATCTTTCTTTAATCAGTGATTGGCTCATAAGTTAGTTTTAGCCAATTGGACAAAAACATTTTATTCCCTGATAGAGAAAGAGAGAGTTTTGAAAGAGTAGCCTCTGACTGCCTTGGCACATCCCTACCACCTGCTTTTGAATGCTTCCATGGAAAGATGTGCCCGGAGATGTAGGAGACTGACATGCAACAAGCCCAAGGGCAAAAACTAACCTACTGAAAACACCCAAGAGGATATGGAGGGAGCCCAGGACCTTGATACTATACCTGAGCAACTGAATCAGCACCAGCAGCCACCTTTATAAAATTATTTATAATAAATACCATAAAATTATTTTCTTCCTTAATCCATAATCATTCAGATTTCTTGTTTCGTGTTCTAACATCGTTCTTTATGATGCATTTTTATTCCTACGATTTTACTTCAGCATGTACTATTTTGCATAGTTCAAAATATTTTAAGATATTCAAACATCCATATCTTTGTTCAATAGTTTGCGCCAGAGTAAACTGACCCTGAAAAACTGGTCACTATGAGGAAGAAATTGGTAGAGACAAAGTAGTACGGGCAAGGCCAATCGGTGTGATAAAAATACTGTTGACTTGGAAGTAAGGACTCTACTAAATTCTGCAGATAATGATGACAAAAGACAAAGTGATCTTAAAGCAAAAACACATTGTGGGAGTTGTGCGTTTATGTTCTCTAGATATGTATAATCTCACTTTCCTTTTATTTCTGTGGGAAAAGGAGTGTCAAATAATATGACTTTTAAATTGTGCAAGTCTTATCACTATAGATCTGTTGCATATATATACATATAATAATTCAAAATTAAGATTAGCTAAAATATGCTTTAAATGCTCAAAGAGACTATAAAGAGCACTTAAAATATGTAAAAATATTCAAAAAGGAATAATCTGTTCTATTGCTATGAAATAGGCCAAAATTTGTGATATTCATTAGAAACATTAACTCCAGATCGAAGCGGCAAAAAGAAGTAAAAAGTCATTATACATATGTCAGTAGGGAAAAAAGCAAATCAAAGGGTCTTGTTGCATTTCAAGTAATAAGGGAAGTCAGGTTGTATCCAGTGATTGATCGGCAGGTGAGGATGTGGGTGGAATGCAAATCTACCATTTTTCGTTGCACACCAGTCGGGTTTCTTTGCTTAAATCTGATCAATACTTTATATTATAACACAGCTCCAGCATAACCTACACTAACAAATCCCTCAAATTGCTAATCTCTCTTTGCATCTATCCCTCTTGCTCTCTCTCTCAAATAAATAAATCTTAAAAAAATATGGTACTCATGTAATATTAGGACATAGTAACATAGTAAGGATCAGTGCCATGACCTCATACATGTGCCCAAGAAGCAGAAAGGATTTAATGGAAACTTGCTCAGGCTGTAAGAGCCAGAACAATCATTCGTAAGTAGAATCTTACATTTTCAGGGGAAAACTCTTTGAAGTAATAATAACGGTAATAAATAGCTCTTAGTGCAAGCGACTGCTCATGGCAGTTACTTTGTGACACCAGGCAAAATAGTGACAAATGTTGACTTAAGATAATCTGGACTTAGGTATGTCTTCTGTGAACTTTCACTACGTTGAGGTCAAGAATAAAAACACAACACTTGAAGCTAGAGACAATTCTTGATTGTATGTAATGGTCGTGCATTTCTGGACTACCGAGGATCTCCTTTGGTTGGGCGGCTCATCTCTTCACTGTTTATTAACACTCCCAAAAGGCGGAGAGCGGAGAGGTTAGAAAGTCCACCTCCTGCACACGTCACTGTAATCGGGGCTTCTGTTCGTGTGCCCTCGGGGCTGGGAGAGAACGGGAGCAAAGGAAGGCCCTGAGACCAACGGCCTGATCTGCCCAGACCCCTCTTCCTTGGCCTCCTCTTTCCCAACCACCTTCTCTTCCCCATCTCTCATCCTGCAGTGTCCTTCAGTCCTTTAAGAAATAGTCTCAGTCCAGGATGGAGGATGAGAAAATCTCACCGGAGCCTTCCTTGCCGAGGAGAAGCTATAGTCCTGGGGGAGGCGGGGTGGGTGGCCCTGGCCTGGGGCTTCCCTTCAGATGCTACAGGTGCTTGTGCTTGATCTGCTTGACGAGCAACGAGGCAAACCAGGACTGTGGAGCCACAGAGAGAGAAGACTGGGTGCCTGGGTGGCTCTGTCGGTTAAGTGTCTGCCTTTGGCTCAGGTCATGATGCCAGGGTCCTGGGATTGAGTCCCGCTCTGGATGGAAAGTGCATCTCCATCCCCACTCGGCCCTCCAGCCTGTGTCACCTGAGAATCGCTTGTGTAGGAAATTCTCATCTCAATCAGGAAGCAGTGGGAGGAGATGAAATAAAGCCTCTGAGCTAAGAGGAGACTGAACTTTTCCTTGGGGCTCTTGCTTATTCTTTTGCAACCCCAGCAATAGGCTGAGCACTTTTCTTCCTGTAAGGCAGGTGGATGTTGCTGAGCTCAACTTCCCTGTTCCTTCTGTTCTTTCCCTCTCTAGAAGTTGACCTCCCCAAATTCTTTTTCTACTATTCTTTCCTTTTGAGGACATAATGCCTTTGGTTAAAGTCCACCTTGGGGTTTCTTCATTTCTCCCTTTTGATTGTCATCTTTCCATTCACTGGCCTCAGTTTGCTGCCTCCAGAAAAGAAAAGTAGGCAGTTTTAAAAATATTTATTAATGGGATGCTTGGGTGGCTCAGGGGTTGAGCATCTGCCTTTGGCTCAGGTCGTGATCCTGGGGTCCTGGGATTGAGTCCCACATCGGGGTCCCCGCAGGGAGCCTGCTTCTCCCTCTGCCTGTGTCTCTGCCTTTCGCTCTGTGTCTCTCATGAATAAATACATAAGAAATCTTTAAAAAAAATATTAAGTATCTAATACATGCCAGACCCTGTTGCAGGTCCTGGAGATACAGTGGTAAACAGACATAAACCTGTCCTCATCAAGGTTACACTTTAGGCAGAAGGATCTACTATTAAGAGAAAGAAAGAAGAAAGAAAGAAAGAAAGAAAGAAAGAAAGAAAGAAAGAAAGAAAGAAGAAAGAAAGAAAGAAAGAAAGAAAGAAAGAAAGAAAGAAAGAAAGAAAGGAAGAAAGAAAGAAAGAAACAGGCAGCCCGGATGACTCTGTGGCTTAGCGCCGCCTTCAGCCCATGGCGTGATCCTGGAGACCTGGGATCGAGTCCCACGTCGGGCTCCCTGCATGGAGCCTGCTTCTCCCTCTGCCTGTCTCTCTCTCTCTCTCTCTCATGAATAAATAAATAAAATCTTAAAAAAGAAAGAAAAATATACTGTGCCAAATAAAAATGCTATGGATAAAGATGGAAGCAATGTAAGGGTAGGAAGGCATTGCTAATCTGTATTTGGGTGATCAGGAAAGGCCTCTCTGATTCAGTGACGTTTAGACAGAAACCTGAAAGGAAAGGGGGAGATGTCTGAGGGAAGATGGTTCTAGGCAGAGGGCTGGGCAAGTTTCCTTCCTGAAGAAAACAGAAGCTTGTTGTGTTTGAGGCTAGTGTGTTGGGGCCAGAATGGACAAGGGGGACAGTGGGAGGAGGGGAGGCTAGAGAGGTCAGATGGGGTCTAAATCACATAAAGCTTTCTGGTCCATTTTATGGATTTTTTTTGCTTTCATTCTGAGTGAGCCGAGAGAGCAAAGGCACGGCTGGACTTGGCTTCTGCTCTAATCGGATCATTGGTGACAATGTTGAGAGTAGACTCTAGGAGGGCAAGAGACACCAGGTAGGAGGTTGTTTCAATCTAGGCAGGAGGCAGGGGGAGCTCAGACCAGGGAAGAAAAAAAGAAGAAGAAGTGGCTGGAATCTGAGTGTGTTTGAGGGTGGGAGAAAGAGAGGAGTTGAAGGGGACCTCGGAGACTGGGGGCTGAGCATCTGGAAGGACCGAGTTTCCATTAGCTGAGCTGCAGACGGCAGTGGACAAAGGCAGCTGGGGAGAAGGATCAGGAGTATAGTCTCATATATATTGCGTTTGAGATACTAACCAAATGCCGACTCTGACGTCCCCCAGGGAGAGTTTCCAGGACGAATAGTTCCCGGGGCCAGTTGACAAGTGCAGCACTGAGACATCCCCCCTTCCTCTGGCCTTTCCCCAACCGTGTCTTGAGTGCGGAACCGCTGCTAAATGTCATCAGAGAGCCCACCTCAAATCCAGCTAAGAGATAGATAGAGGCCATTCTAGGTAAACCCACTTTCCTCCTCAGCACGCTTTTTAGGGAACGTATCTGCTCTTCCAACCCCCAAACTCCCCTCTCTCTTTGATGATGTCCTGACACCTTAATGGACAAGTTTGGGATCATGGGCGCTTTCCAGTTCATCAGCTCACTTCCCTAGAGTCACCATCTTGTGATTCTTCAACCTCGGATGATGAGCTTTCCCTTCTGTCTAAGCAAAGTCCTTCACCTTTCAGAGGGGTCCGTCTCCTTCACCTGACTGAGTTCTTTGCTTGGGAAAGCCTAATGTTTCTTTTTCTTTTTTTTTCTTAAAGATTTTATTGACTTATTTGAGAGAGAGCAAGGGATGGGGGCAGAGGGAGAAAGAGAAGCAGACTCCCCACTGAGCAGGGATCCCAATACAGGGCTGGATCCCAGGAGCCCAGGCTCATGACCTGAGCCAAAGGCAGATGCTTAACCGACGGAGCCACCCAGGTGACCCCAATTCTTTTTAAACATTTATTGAAATAGTGAAAAAGTGAATAAACGGTTTCAAGCTCCTAGGCCTTCCAGCTTTCTGGATTTGGATCCCACAGTCCTCTCTGTGAAGGTCCAGACTGGACTGATATTTCCATCAGTGCCTTGAGGAATGGGTTTTCCTAGCCTTTAGGCTCACCTCTATTACCAAGTGCCTACTTTTCATACAAGAGCTCATTGGAGGCTTTCATGACCTTCTCTTTGTGACCTCCATTTCTGCATCTCTGTAGGAACGTGATTCCCATAACATGCTTTGTGGCCTCCAAACTCGTTGCACACATATTACCTTATTTTTTTCCTGCCAGAAGTGATAAGTGGAAAAGGCATAGCTATCTGTGATGCTCCCTCTTCCTTTCCACCCCCTCGATTTATTTCTTGGCCTTTCCATCCCGAAGCAGTTTGAAGGAAAAGTCTTCTCTGTTTAGTTTCACCATGCTTCTTTTGGGAAGATGGCCACACAGGGTGATATAGGGTCGTAGATAGGAAACAATACTTTTGTATAGGGTTCTATAAAGAGCTACTGTCCATCGAAGGCCCCTCACCATGGAACAGCTCACAAAAAGCTCTCTGTCAACTTAGTTTCCATCTTTTCTCAAAACAATGTCTCCCTTTCGATCCTGATTCATCTTCCTCTCTTCAAGTCACTTGACCCCTCCTTGGGCTCTGATGCTGCAGCCCCATCAAGGGACCTGCCTAGCTCTCTTGTGCCTTATGGCCAAGGACAGTGACCCCTGGATTAGATGCAGTGAGTAAGCCACCCCCTTTACACCCTGGAGAAAAAAAAAAAACCCTCTTTTCCTTATAGCACTCTAAGTTTGGGAGCCTAATTCTGCAGCATTTGCGGACTCGCCTCTAGGCCCTCAGTGACTGCGATGTCCCCATGCAACCCCAGAGGGAACCTAAGCGAAACACCAAACTCCTCCCGGACCTCCAGTCACCAGGAGTCTCCAGGCATTACGATTTCAAATTCACCCTTCTGCAGGTGGTGGGATACCCTGTCGAAGCGGGTCCATCCTGACTTTCTAAAAGGGCCTGCAAGATGAACTTCCTGCACCACGTGTTATCCTCCTCCTTTGGATAGAAGAAGGAGGGACATAAACTTGTGCATGGAAAGGAAATATGATACAAGGTCCCTTAGGTACCACAAGGGGGCAGAAGACCTGGAGGAAATATTTAGCAGTAGTGGCGAGGGACACAATTTTCATGTGTGGCATCTCCGCAGTACCCTGAGAAGGAGTCAAGATAAGGTGCTATTTTGTTCTGATGGGCTAAGTCCAAGCATGGGATCATAGAATAAGTGAAAGTGATGAGAGAGCAGAAGGCTAGTCAAGGGCAAAGCGCAATCGCCTCCCCCATTCCTGTGTGAGATAGGTGTGACCTTCCCCCAGGAAACTTCCAACTATCTTAATGGTAATGCTTTGCTAGAGGGAAAAATTACCTTAACTTGATAATAGCCAGGCATCCAGTACCCTGAGGGTCTTCCTTGGCATACGAGAAAGGGAAAGTCCTTTGGGACACCTCCCTTTGTCCTTACATATATATATGTATATGTATATACATATACACCTCCCATATAATATAATCATATTGCATATAATCAATTGCTCCTCACTACCCCAGGGCAGTTCTTTCTGCCCACAGAGCCTGTCCCTGGGCTTTAATAAAATCACTTTCTTGCACCAAAGATGTCTCAAGAATTCTTTCTTGGCCGTGGGCTCCCGACCCCACCTGCATTCAACATCAAAAGGAACAAATCTTACTGAGAATCCACTGTGTGTCCTGAGATAACAACACATGTGTTGTTTTACATAATGATAACAAAACAGGTATTTCGTCCCATCTTAAAATTAGCCAAAGAAACCAGGACCAGGAGAGTTTGGTTAATTTCCATGGGGTCACATAAGACATAAGTGGTAGATTGAAATTAGGTCTGACTCTCAAGCCAGGGCTTGATCTCCACATCTACAGGGAAATCACCAAGAAACCTGGTTCCACCCCTTTCTAAAGCTGCTTCTGACATTAAAGGGGATGTAGGAATTGAAAAGATGGGAAACCTGACAGACCCCCAATTGGCTCACCTACCTGAAGATATAGAAGGGACTAAGAATAAAGTCTCTGAAAATAGGTATTTCCAATGCCAGGAAGAAATGGATTCTCTGATAGACATTCTCAGTAGCCAAAGTTTTCTTGTGCCTTGGTCAGTTCAGGCTGCAAATTACCATAGACTGGGTGGCTGAAACACCATTTATTCCTCATGATCTTGGGGGCTGGATTCCGAGATCACAGCGCCAGCACAGTCGGGTTCTCAGTGAAGGTTCTCTTCTTGTTTACAGATTGTGCGTGCACACACACACACACACACACACACACACACACACAGGAATGGGGGAAGGGAGAGAGAGGGGGAGAGAATCCCAAACTGACTCCTGCTGAGTGTGGAGCCCAATGCAGGCTTCGATCTCACAACCCGAGATCAGGACCTGAGGAGAAACCAAGAGTCAGACACTCAACCCACTGAGCCACCCAGGTGCCCTGCTCTGGTACCTCTCATGATGGGACTATTCCCATAATGAGAGTTCCACTCTAATGGCCTAATTACCTGCCCAACTCTCATTTCCAAATATCATCATATTAGGGATTAGGGTTTCAACATATTAATTCTTTTGGAAGGGGTCACACAAATAATCAATCTTCAGGAGAGAAGAAAGAATGGGTTGGAGAGAGGCAGTGAATTCCTTCGAGTTAAAAAGTGGAATTCCAAGCGATTCTCTGGTGTTTCCCAGCCAGGTGGAAAGAAGAGGATATAAGCAGAAAGATGACCGGAGTGAGGGAAACTAAAGGGAAGAAGGAAATCTACCAGGTGATCTTGCAAGAAAACTTAGAGAAAATAAAAATATCTATTAAAGAATGAGAAAAGTATGCTCTAATCGTAACATAAACTATCCAAATATCATTTTTTTGCTTATAAAATTGAGACAAAATTTTAATAACAATGCTTTATGTTGATATGGGTATTGGGAGTCATGTACTCTGCTAATTAGAGTATAAATGTATGCAGCTGGTCTACAAAGCAATTCTGTAATAATGTTAATTTTGCACATTAATTATTTATTCCTTTCTAGTTTATAGTTTTTTATTGCTACATTGAAAAATTACTTCCAAGGGGTACCTGGGTGGCTCAGTGGTTGAGCGTCTGCCTTCGGCTCAGGACATGATCCTAGGGTCCTGGGATCAAGTCCTGCATCGGGCTCCCAGCATGGAGCCTGCTTCTCCCTCTGCCTGTATCTCTGCCTCTCTCTCTCTGGGTCTCTCATAAATAAATAAATAAATAAATAAATAAATAAATAAATAAATAAATAAATAAAATCCTTTAAAAAATTACTTCAAAATGTAGCAATTTAAAACAATAAGAGGGACGCCTGGGTGGCTCTGTGATTGAGCGTCAGCAAGGGAGCTAATGGGAAGACCTTCTAGGGTAAGAGAGGTTGGGAAAGCCCAAAGAAACAGCCTTACAAGAGATCGGGTTCAACCTGGTAACTTCTGCTTGTAGCAGTCGGGAGAAGGGCTTATATGTGACCAAGATAGGGATTATCACAATGGCTATTCTTCACAAGGAGGACCTAGTCACCTACAAGCTCAGCATTTACTCTCTCTATGATTACAACACAGTCTTTCAACAAGATAGATTGGAACGAAATGCTTTTTACTCACACTTTTCTAAGATATGGGTTGCTTAGACTTCTACAGGGTCCTAGCAATTTATCTTCATCTCCTTTAGAGCATTTTTACCTGTATGCCTAGGATCATACTGATATGCAGGTCTAATACATTCTCTGCCCTCCAAATTACTTGAAATCTGAGTTCATTTTGTCTCTTTTCTCTAATCAGGACCTAAATTTTCTCTCCCCGCTCTCCAGTTTTCCTACTTCACCTTCCCTTTATATAAGCAGATAAATGCCTGTGCTCATTGCCTTAGAAGAGCCTGTGAGTTTTGATTTTTATATGCCAAAAGCCCAAACTCTCTGAGAGTTTAGTATTTACTTCAGGCATAGAGGAAAATGCTTGTTAGACAGCAGGAGAGGGATCCCTGGGTGGCGCAGCGGTTTGGCGCCTGCCTTTGGCCCAGGGCGCGATCTTGAGACCTAGGATCAAATCCCACATCGCGCTCCCGGTGCATGGAGCCTGCTTCTCCCTCTGCCTGTGTCTCTGCTTCTCTCTTTCTCTCTCTCTGTGTGACTATCATAAATTAAAAAAAAAAAAAAGAAAAGAAACCGCAGGAGAGGGCAGCCCGGGAGGCTCAGTGGATTAGCACCGCCTTCAGCCCAGGGCCTGGTCCCAGGGACCCGAGATGGAGTCCCACGTCAGGCTCCCTGCATGGAGCCTGTTTCTCCCTCTGCCTGTGTTTCTGCCTCTCTCTCTCTCTCTCTCTCTCTCTCTCTCTCTGTGTCTGTCATGAATAAATAAAATCTTAAAAAGAAAAAAGAAACGGCAGGAGAGGGGTGGCTCAGTTGGTTAAGTCTGCCTTTGGCTCAGGTCGTGAATCACGGGTCCTGGGATGGAGCCCCACATTGGGCTCCCTGCTCAGTGGGGAGTCTGCTTCTCCCTCTGCCCCTCACCCCACTCATGTTCTCTCTCTCTCTGTCTCTCAAATAAACAAAATCTTAAAAAAAAAAAAAATAGGAGAATGCACAGAGCTCTTCCTAATTCCAGACTCGGATCATGTAGACATAAATAAGGCACATCTCAGCAGCAACAGAGCAAGGTGATGAGCCAGGGTACGGGAGAGCAGATGGCTCCTCAGCTTCTGCACTTTGCACCACCGGTTATCCCACCTGCCTGGGGACTTCAACGAAACCGGAGGAAAAGCGGGTGGGGGCAAATTGTCTGACACTAAATTTCTGCCCCCCCCGCCCCCCCATCCAAATGGAACTAGCAGTAGGTGAAGTGGAAGAACAGAAAAATAAGGAAGGGCTACCCTTATTGCACACCCCAGCCTGTGGACTGAGAGTGCTGTTGGCTGCATTCGTGACTCGGTGAACGTTCACGAAATGAGCAGAAATGAATGAATACCTGAAACCTACAAATATGAAAACTGGGCGAACCACGGTCGCCCAGGGCAGATGCATTTTGACGAGGCCGCCACAAACTTGGGGGGGGGGCTGGGAGCACAGAGGCGGGGCCTCCAGGAGGAAGGCTGCGGGCATCTGCGGGCATCTGCGGGCAACCCCGGGCGGGGGCGGGGCCCTTCCTGCAGCACCTGCGCCCTCGCCCTGGGGAGGCCGCCTGGGAGGGATGCAAGGCTGGGCTACACTGTCCTAGGGCCTCGGTGCTGAGGGCCGCGCCTCAGCAAGGAGAGCGACCAGCCTGAAGTTCTGGGGACGCCCAGGGTAGCACCTGGCGCCGGCCGGGAGCAGCAGGTACCGCGCGCAAGCTAAGAGCTCCGGCTGCGCGAGCCCCACTACTGGGGGCGGCCCCGCCCCCTCCGCGTCCGCGGCCACGCCCCCTCCGGGCCCGCGGCCACGCCCCATCTGGACCCTGTTCCGCTCCCTCTGGGCCTGGTCCCGCCCCCAGGCCCCTCGGCCCCGCCCCCTCGGCCCCGCAGGATTGGCTCTTCCCCCACTTCCGGCCTGGTGCCCCGGGCGCTCGGGGCTTCCGGTGTCATGGCGGCCTGAGGTCCCGGTAGTCGGAGAGGCGGCTGCAGGCCCCTCCCTGCGGAGCCGCTGGTCCGGCGGGCGGAGATGTGACCGCGGGCCCTGCCGGCCTGCCCCGGGCGTCGCCTCCGCTCCCGTGCCAGTGCCCTCCGTCCACGGCGATGGCGGGATCCGGCTGCGCGTGGGGCGCCGAGCCGCCGCGGTTCCTGGAAGCCTTCGGGCGGCTGTGGCAGGTCCAGAGCCGCCTGGGGAGCGGCTCCTCGGCCTCGGTGTACCGGGTGCGCTGCTGCGGCACTCCCGGCTCGCCGCCCGGCGCCCTCAAGCAGTTCTTGCCGCCGGGGACCACCGGCGCCGCCGCCTCGGCCGCCGAGTACGGGTTCCGCAAAGAGAGGGCGGCGCTGGAGCAGTTGCAGGGTCACCGGAACATCGGTAATTGCGGCCGCCTCGCTGCCCTGTTTTGCCCGTCCCGGCGCAGCCACGCACCCCCGCCCCCCCTCCCCTGCCCCCCTGCCCCCCTCCCCTGCCCCCCTGCCCCCCTGCCCCGGCCTGGCCTTCCCGCGGCAGACGTGGTCGGGCCCCTCTCCCATCCCATCCCCCCCCCCCCCCCTCCGTCTGCAGTGGGGCCGGGGTGCTGGTCCGCTCCGCCCCGTGTCACGTAATAGATGCTCACTTAGGTTCTGGGTTTTTGTTTTTTTTTTTGCTTCTGGTGTCCTCGGGGAGTGCCGCAACTTATTAGCCCAGAGTTAACCTTTTCCAGGGAAAGGAGGCCTATCTCTGCCACCACCCGTGTCAGGCCTCGTATGGAAATTGTGAATCTTTTGCGATCCAGTGGGAAGTGAGGACTCCCCACCCCCCTCCCCCTGCCTCCTGCCCCCTGCCCCAGGGCTTGTGATCACGCTAGTAACTCAGTACAGACTGTTGCCTGGTACCCAGTTAGAGTGGATTTGGGGGGGATGACTCAGTATTCACATAGGAGTTCCTCTAAAAGCGTGGAAGTGAGCAACACTTTATACTTTCACCCTGGTAAGACTATGTTACGAATTTCAGATATCCACAATATGTGATAAAAATGATCAATTACTCGTGATAGATCTGTGCAGTCTTCACTCATTACACTGAGTTATTACTTAGTTATAGCTTTGGCTAATAAGGAAATGTCTTGCTTCCTGACCAGCATAATCCATGTGTAATTTGAAGAGTGGCTTTTTTTTTTTTTTTTTAATTACCACTTTGGAGAAGAATTTCTTAACCACTGGTGTTCTCTTTTTTTAAAGGTTGCTGAATGATGTATGTAATCCTGGTATTTAAGAGCAAGATATATATATATATATATATATATATATATATATATATATATATATATATTTTTTTTTTTTTTTTTTTTTTTTTTTTTTTTTTTGCAGTCTTGCAAGCTTGAGGACTTGTTGAATTTCTGCAAGATTGGGTTAAGTTGTCATCTCAAAAGTCTGAATCTTGTACTATTTATTTATCTCCCCTCCCCCCCCGCTTTTAATATTTAGGTAATAGAATGCTATTTTGGATCAAGAACCAATTTTTAAGCACCCCAGGTGGCTCCACGGTTTAGCGCCGTCTTTGGCCCAGGGCGTGATCCTCGAGACCCGGGATTGAGTCCCACGTCAGGCTCCCTGCATGGAGCCTGCTTCTCCCTCTGCCTGTGTCTCTGCCTCTCTCTCTCTTTGTCTCTCATGAATAAATAAATAAAATCTTTAAAAAAAAACAACAAAAAAGAACCAATTTTCAATTTTGTTTTTGCATGTTATGACATCCATCACAATAGTCCATAATATCTAGATTTTATTTTTAATAATTTTTTTCTTCAAGGGAAAAAAAATATGCACCCTGAGTGTGTATATTCACCCACCACTGAATGCTTAGTGAAGTACAATTTGAATTATTGTGCCATATTTAATATCTTTGGTAATAAGCTGTGGAAGGTTTTCTCATCTTGTTTCATTAAAATAATCCAGTTGCCAAAAAAATCTTACTTTTGGGAAAAATAAATTACAGTGGAAGTGTAATTGCTCATCCTTGTTATCCTTGTCTAGAGTATCCCAAATTTGCACTACAGAGTTATCAGTTGTAACTTATTCTGATTTTTAAAGCATTATAACTCATTTCTTTTTCTAGTGACTTTGTATGGAGTCTTTACAATCCACTTCTCTCCAAATGTGCCATCACGCTGTCTGTTGCTTGAACTCCTGGATGTCAGTGTTTCGGAATTGCTTTTATATTCCAGTCATCAGGGTTGTTCTATGTGGATGATACAGCATTGCGCCAGGGATGTTCTGGAGGCCCTTGCTTTTCTTCATCATGAGGGTTATGTCCATGCAGACCTCAAACCACGTAACATATTGTGGAGTGCAGAGAACGAATGTTTTAAACTCATTGACTTTGGACTGAGCTTCAAAGAAGGCAATCAGGTAAGAAATGCTTTAATAAAAAGGGGGGGGGGTGCTGGGTGGCTCAGTCAGTTAAGCGTCTGCCTTCTGCTGTGTCAGATCCCCAGATCTGTGTCATGATCCCCGTTTTCTCAAATTGAGCCCTTGAGTCCCAAGTCAGGATCCCTGCTCAGCAGGGAATCTCCTTCTCTCTCTCTGCTCCCCCTGCTTAGCTCTCTCTTCTCAAATAAATAAATAAAAATCTTAAATAAATAAATAAGTAACAGGAACGCTTTGGTAGGCATTTAGAGATATTTCTATTTAAAATACTGAAATATGGGGCACCTGGGTGGCTCAGTGGTTGAGCGTCTGCCTTCAGCTCAGGACGTGATCCAGGAGTCCTGGGATCGAGTCCCATATCAGGCTCCCTGCAGGGAGCCTGCTTCTCCCTCTGCCTGTGTCTCTCCCTCTCTCTCATGAATAAATAAAATCTTAAAAAAAAAAAAACAAAATACTGAAATACTCAAGGATGAAGCAAGTAAAAATTTCATTGCCACCATGTATAAAAAGATACACGTTCGGGTTTGGTAGGGTAATCTAGTTGGCAGATAATTACTATTACTGGTGCCCTCCGTAGTAGTAATAGTTGGTGCACTATCTCGTGGTAAAACACATGTAACGGTTCTGATAAATCCTCCAGTCCCCATGGTTTGTCGGCTCTTTGCCGAGTGTCCTTATTTATTTATCAGCAGTGCCTAACAGGTGAGAGACAATCTCAAGAAATGAGGCAGCTGTATGGAAAGTGTACAGCTTGCCTGTGAGAACTGCCCAGTTAATGAACCGAATAATTAGGATAGCCAAGGACTAAGAATCCTTTGGCATTCAGGTTGTCAGTGGTTTATTACATGTGAAGAGAAGTAAATACACTGTGGAGGTGGAAGGAAATTGAACGGTGCTTTCTTGGTTGTAATATTTACTCGTCTTCTTTAGGACGTGAAGTATATTCAGACAGACGGGTATCGGGCTCCAGAAGCAGAACTGCAAAATTGCTTGGCCCAGGCTGGCCTGCAGAGTGATACAGAATGTACCTCAGCTGTTGATCTTTGGAGCCTAGGAATCATTTTACTGGAAATGTTCTCAGGAATGAAACTGAAACATACAGTCAGATCTCAGGAATGGAAGGTAAACTGTACCAGTGCTTTTGTTTGCAGTTCTTAATTCTGATTTAAGAATATTCCATTTATAGTGATTCTCCCTGGGGATGCCGTTAACTTCCATCTCTAATACTCTTCCTCCTTGCATCTTTGGTACCTTAAATGCTGCTATTAATGTTCATAGCTAGAGTGCTAGTGAGTATTGCATACTTACTGATCTTAGCCTAGGGCCTGGTGTGTAGTAAGTGGTTGATAAAATGAATAAATGCATTTTTCTGAAACAGAAGTGATTTAGTTATACTACATTCTAAAATATTACCAGTATAATATAAGTTTAATAATAATCTTTACATAAGGCTCTGCAGTTAATACTTTATAGTTAAAGTATTTCAATGTACAGTCTCCAGGAATTTCCTAACAATTCTATGAGGATCATTAGAGCGTGTATTGGTTATTCTTTTACAAATGAAAAACTGAAGGCACAGAGATATTCAAGCCACTTGCTCTGGATCATGCCACTGGATGTACCAGACATGGGCCCCATATTCCGTTCTTCCTATTCGGAGTTTAGTGTTCTGTCCAAGTTCCGCAGTGCTTTATATTAATTTATATTCCATATTTGAATCTTCTTGGTAAAGTGAGTGCTGATTATGACACTATTTCTGTGGGAACATGAGGTCTAAATTTCAAATCTCTGACGGGGAACAATGAACTTTGTATGTTTGTAATTTAGGAATTAACTATATTATGTTTCCAAACATATTATGGGGCCTAAATGTTGTGATGGTATCAGTATCCTTTAGGCTAGAGGTTTGAGAAATAATACAGTGTTTAGGGTTGTTTGGTTTTGATATTAAGCAACACATATTTTTTGAGCATTTAGTAACATACAGTTTGTGTATGGCTGTTGTACCATGTAGAGTTTTATTTCTTTTCGGCCCTTAGTCCTCTGTTTCTGGAAGTATTCCTGGAAGGAATGCTTTAATAGTCTTGTGGGTGTACCTACTGCTTGCTTTTGGCAAAAAATGCTGCCATGCAAGCAAAACCAGTGTCATTATTCCGCATTGGTACTTTCACACAATGAAGCGGCTAAGTATTCTTTTTTCAGTGCTAATCCAAATACAGATCAGTTAGTTGCATTTACTTTGCCTGTCTTTGAGACCTTTGGACTGTATCTGCTTGGCCCTGAGCTGATCAGAACTAGGTCACATTCAGGCGTTTTGTCTGTAATTTGGAGGTATGATGTGTATTAAATCCCCGGTATTCACTCCTCTAAATAAAAACAGTATTTTATATTTTAATCACCTTTGTGGAGGCAAAATTGCCGAGTATGAGTATAGGTTCTGAAGTCAAACCGCTTGAGGGTTCATATCTTGGTTTCACCTCTTACTAAGTTATTTAGGGTCACTGAACCATGGTTTACTTTCTCTAAAATGAGGATAATAGCATTTTCCTCACAGAAGTATTGAGGTTAAAAAAATAAATGAGAGTATCTGGGTGGCATCTGCCTTCAGCTTAGGGCGTGATCCCAGAGTCCCACATCGGGCTCCCCACAGGGAGCCTGCTTCTCCCTCTGCCTGTGTCTCTGCCTCTCTCTCTTATCTCTCATGAATAAATAAATAAAATCTAACTGACCAACCAACGTAGTTCTTAGCATAGCATGTGGCCTGTAGTAAGTATTCAGAAAATTTTAGTGATAAGGATGGTGTCCGGTCTTTTTACTCATGGACATTCTTCCACATTCTGAGAAAGCACAGTACTCAGGGAGAAAGCGTTATGTTCCATAGGATTTAGAGCATGAATAATATGGCAGATGCTTTCTCTGTAATAGTTTATTCCTATCTGAAAACCAGTTGAAGACTCCTTACCAAGACTCAGACTTCATTGCCACACATTCCTTTTCTCACTTTGTATTGTATTAAACTACATTTTTATGGGCTTGCTTTGGTATTCTTATTCATTCATCTAGTAGATATTCATATAAAGTGCTAGGTGCTGAGGACAGAGAAAAAAAGTTTCTCCTCTAGAAGCTTACTGTTAGGCACATAATCTCCTCTGGTAAGATTGTAAACTCTCAAAAGAGAGGGTTTACTGTTGCATTTTACCTACCAAACTACAGTGCTATGTGCCTAGTACTCATTAATACAGAATGAATTGAATAACCAAAGGAAGACTTTTCTCCCTTTTTTTAGGCAAACAGTTCTGCTATTATTGATCACATATTTGCCAGTAAAGCAGTGGTGAATGCCGCAATTCCAGCCTATCACCTAAGAGACCTTATCAAAAGGTAACACCATGTGTACTTTAAAGTTTCTATGTGTACATTTATTACGTAATGGTTATTTTTGTTTTGATTTGGGTTTTGGTGTTTACCGAATGGATTTATGTTATTTCTGGTGATCATGTAGAGGTTCCTCCTGGCAGCTGTACCTTTGGCCTCTTATAGCTCTGGCAGTCCTATATACTTGATGGAAATGAGGTTTTTTTGTTTGTTTCTTTTAGGGTTTTTTTGAAGGCACATTTTTAAAGAGGGTATTTATTGGGACGCTTGGGTGGCTCAGTGGTTGAGCGTCTGCCTTTGGCTCAGGGCATGATCCCGGGTTCTCGGGATCGAGTCCCACATCAGGTTTCCTGCATGGAGCCTGCTTCTCCCTCTGCCTGTGTCTCTACTTCTCTCTGTGTGTCTCTCATAAATAAATAAATAGTATCTTTTAAAAAAATAAAGAGGGTATTTATTAACTAAAGTTTGAGTTTGCTTTGGACTACCAAAAAAAATTTTTAATAAGGTAGATATATCTATATATATATATAAATAATTATTTTAAATAATTACTGCTGGAAACTCTGGGGACAGATATAATGTTTCTGACTTCTGAGTGGGTCCAAACGCATTAGATATTTTAAAATAAGACATAACGTACATTATTAAATAGTTGGGTTTTCACATTTCTAGCATTATGGGCCAGAAATGAGTAAAATAATTACTATGTTGCAGGAGAGTAGATCTCTCCATTAAGTCAGAATATTATTCTTTCTTTGGAATATTGACCCTATAAACCTTTAACTAAGTTTTGGGGTTTTTTTAAAGAAATTTTTATTTTTGAAATAATTACAGATTCACAGAAAGTTGCAAAAATGTTACAGAGAAGTCTATGTACCCTTCACTCAGTTTCCCCCAGTGGTTATATCTTACATAACTAAAGTACAATGTCAAAAATGGACATTACAAGTGGCATTTTACATGGAAAAGATGGCATTGTGAAATTATGTAATGGGTTCTAATTTGGAAGTCAAATCATGGAAGTTCTGTATTGACTTTGTTATTTTGGACTTTTTCCCCTTTGTGCAACTAATTAATACTAAATTTGGAAGCTACAGAGAATTATGATCAGCAAAATAAAAGTTATAAACCTACTCTCTAGTGTTAGCACTTTGGTGAATTTCTTTTCAGTATTTTGCCATGTATGTATGCAAATTATTTGAACTTTTTTAATTGTCGAATAAAACAGATACTGAAAACAAATGTGTAATTTAGTGAATCCTTAGGAATATTCTCGTATTTACCATTCAGGTCAAGAAATAAAACTTTGCCAGCTACCCTAGAAATCCTCTGTGTCCCCATCTTAATTTTCAGCCCTTCTTCCTCCTGAAAGTAGCCAGTGCCCTGATTTTTAGGGTAATTACTTCCTTGTTTTTGTTTTATTTTATTTTTATTTTTGTTTTTTTAAAGATTTTTATTTATTTATTCATGAGAACATAAGAGATATAGGCAGAGACTCAGGCAGAGGGAGAAGCAGGCTCCATGCAGGGAGCCCGATGCGGAACTCGATCCCTAGTCTCCAGGATCCCGCCCTGGGCCGAAGGCAGCGCTAAACCGCTGAGCCACTGGGGCTGCCCCCTTGTTTTCATTTCAGCGTGCATCCTTAAACACTATGGTTTAGTGTTGCTCTTGTAAACAAAAATCCTTTTAAATTTTAATCTGAAAGGTCCTTTTCCATTTCCTACCCTGCTTTTCCCTTGTTTACTTGTTGAAAAACCTGGGTGTTTCGCTATACGTAGCTGTTTGCAGTCTGAATTTTGCTGATGGTGTTAATCCTGGTGTAGCTTAACCTATTTCTGTGTTTTCTTTATACAGTGGTAGTTGTATCTAGAGGGTTGATTTTTTTTTTTTTTTGGCAAGATTATAGATAGTATTGTGTTCTTTTATAAGGAGGCACATAATATAGCCATCTCTGTTTTATGTGTTAGTAACTGTTAACATTCAGTGCCTAGATTCATTACTTAGTCAGGGGCTGCAGAAGGGGGATGTTCTCATCCTGTCTTTCAGCTTCATTTGGTTAACCAAAGACAAAGTAAATGCTTAATTTTCTCTCTCTCTCATAATGAGTTGATTCCCTGTCATACCAATCCGTTTTGAAAGTTCATTGTGCTTTGATTTGGTAACTGCAACCC
Organism: Vulpes lagopus; assembly: GCF_018345385.1. Classification (NCBI taxonomy): domain Eukaryota; kingdom Metazoa; phylum Chordata; class Mammalia; order Carnivora; family Canidae; genus Vulpes; species Vulpes lagopus. The sequence goes on from NC_054834.1 coordinate 28,971,458, forward strand.
ATCGCAGTTCTTATCCTAATTGAAGCTAAAATTGCTCCATCTTTGATGAATGTGACCTTGTGTAAGTTGGTTTTGGAGGATCTTTTATCATTTACAGCTTCTTTGCTATCTGGTGTGACAGGATGTTCCCAGTTCATTTTACACATTTCCTGCCCCAGACCTGGATGTAGCCATTTCTCCAAGAAGCCTGATTTCTTTTAGTAGGAAATAGTATTTTTAAAACACAGTCTGGGTTTTAGGAATACTCGTTATTGGGACATTGTTTTTAGGCCTTATTTTAAGTGAACAGAGTTTCATACTGATATTTCCAATTCAAATTCAAAACCACAAAGTTTTTATTTAACTTCTGTTTCACATCTCTTCCTCCAATGCCAAGAATTCTGATTCTTAAGGACAAGGGGAATGCTAGAATTAGAATATTTTATAATTACTCATTTGCTTTATTCCACCCTACATTAAGACAAGTCTCAGAATAATAATACTCTAGGAAGATTACTGAAAATGATTATTTTTGCATGTGCTTTTCCCATTCTTCCTCTATTTGAAAAATAGTTGTATTTGCATCATCAGATTGTATAACCATCACATGCTATACATTCTGTTTTAACACTCGCATTTATTCGTAGATCTGCATGTAAGTTGTATGTTACTGTTCACCACTGGTCCTTGTGGGGCTGTCCCTCTCATCATTTTAGTTTCTGGAGCTTGATCTCTAGAGGCCAAAGGATTAATATTCTCTGAGCTCTTACACTGCCAGTAATAAATTGTGCTTATTACATTTAAAAGTCGGTTCATCTGTATATAAAAATCCTTGGCATACTTTTTTTTTCTTGAGTGTCTTAAACATGTTACTCCTTTTTATTCTGGCATGTAGTGTTGCTGTTGAAAAGTCCAAAGACACTCCTAATTGTCTTTGTATTAAAAATTCCTTTGTCTTTTTTATCTAGGTGGCCAGACGATTTCATCTTTTTAAAAGTCTATTGATTTTACCAGAATATATCTTGATTTTGATTGTTCTGGGTTGAAATTCTCAGGAGAATAAGTAGCTTCAGATCTTTTTGCTTGCTTGTTTTAGGAAAGTGTTCTTAAAGTCCTGTTTTTAGTATTCATTCTCTTGCTTTGGCTTTCTCCTTCAGGCACTCCTATTCTATATATATTGGATTTTCTTTGACAGTATTCATTATTATGACTTTCTCTTGGATCTTTTCTTTTATTCTTTTCTATTTTAAAAAATGTTCTTTTCTGTGTTTATCTTTTTAAGATACTATCTCTTTTGTTTGTTCATCGTCTAGCTTTATTTTATGAAATGATTTTTTATTTTATTTTGAATTCTTTCTTGAGTTCTATTAATTATTGAGATTTTCTAATTTTGATTTATGTTTCTCTTTCATATCTTTTATCACTTAAAAAATGCCTTTTTCTCCTTTTACAATGGTAGGTTATAGTGTCCTATGTTCTGATCATGTCTTTCTGGGAAGCATTCATGGTCTCAAGACTGTCATTTTGTAGTTCTCGTCTCTTTGTGTAATAATTTTGTTAATAGGGATGCCTGAGTGGCTCACTGGTTGGGCGCCTGCCTTCTGTTCAGGGAGTGATCTCGGAAACCTGGGATTGAGTCCCACATAAGCTCCCTGCATGGAGCCTGCTTCTCCCTCTGCCTGTGTCTCTGCCTCTCTCTCTCTCTCTCTCTCTCTCTCTCTCTCTGTCTGTCTCTCATGAATAAGTAAATAAAATCTTTAAAAATAATAATAATAATTTTGTTAATAATGCTTTTATGTGGTTTGTTTTTATATGAAATTCATTTCCTAAACTTTCAGGAGAAGGTGTTGGGATGGCTTTTCTAATTGCATAGGGCTCCTATTCAATTTTTGTATAATGTTAAAAAGTGGCGGGGAGTGATTTTTTTCTGAAATCTCCTGCCTCTACCTCTCTACTACTTTTTTTCCTGGTGTGTCCCGCCTCCTGCCACCACCACCCCAACCCCAACCTACTTGATTTGGATTACATTTTCAAGATTTCTGTTCTCTGTAGGACTTTGCCCTGGGTGGGAGCTTCAGCTAGTTAGTTTTGAGAAGTCGTAATGTGTAGGTTATTTCAACCCCTTCAGATTTCCCAGAGGACTCCCTTGCATTCAGCTGGAATTAGAATGTATAACCCCTTCTAATGCCGGTCAGCTTTCTGCAGTTGACTTAGTATGCTTTCCAATGAGTACCTTTTGGCAGTTTTGGGTTATTTTCTCTGGTTCATCAGATCATCTGGTTGCTTGTCTCTGCTTCTTTCCACACAGAAGTTGATATGGTACAAGGTTTACTACTATTGATGGTTTGTCCCTAGCCGCTTGGATTTTGGCATTTATTGGGGTTACTTAGTTTTGTTGTACATGTCATCCATGGGTTTTTTATTTTGTTATCAAGTTATGCTGTTATTGGGGAGATTTGACAGAAATCAGAAATAATCTCACCACTATCCTCTTCTTCCTTTTTTTTTTTTTTAATTTGGATTACCCTAAATTTATGTCTAGTTGTTTTTCTACTTAATGTTATGTTAGTATGGATCACTTTCCCATGTTGCATTTATTAATCAAAAATATTATCTTTAATTAAAATGTAATATTGTGCCATAGGTATGTATCATGAGTTAACTAAACCATTTACTCAGAAATAGCATTTATATTTTTTTGTGGATGAGTGGCCCAGTAAGCCATGCTAATATAATTAATGCTGCGCTGGACATTTCGACATTTAAATTTTAATGGTTTCATTTTCAAAAGATTTGACGATAACTATAAAGATACCTGTTTTTGTGTTTTAGCATGCTTCATGATGATCCAAGCAGAAGAATTCCTGCCGAAATGGCATTATGCAGCCCGTTCTTTAGCATTCCTTTTGGTAAGTTGTATACATCTTTATTTTTTTCTTGGTTGTTTAACAATCAAATAAGACATCAGAGGTCACTTATATTCCCATGCTCCTGTGCCTAGTGTTCATCCATTTATTTTGGTGAGTTTACATTTAACCATGTTATAATGAACCTTAACAGCCCCTCATATTGAAGATCTGGTGATGCTTCCTACTCCAGTGCTAAGACTACTGAATGTGCTGGATGACGATTATCTTGAGAATGAAGAGGAATATGAAGGTAACTGCTTCCTAAATTGTATTTTAATGTCTTTCGTAGCTAATTCTAAAGTAGACATATCAATTCATAAGATGTCTATTCTCCTCATTTCTATATTGAGGATATTGAGCTACATGATTTCTAAAATACCACTTTTTGATTCCTGTTGTAGATTGAATGTGTCTCTCCAAAATTCAGTGGCAAAGCCCCTATCCCAAGTGTGATAATATTTTGAGTTGGAGTCTTTAGGATTTAATGGAGTTAGGTTACGTCATAAGGGGGGGGGGTGCCCTCGTGTCGGAATTAACACTCTTAAAAAAAGAGGAAGAGACAGGAGAGCTCTCTCCACCATGTGAGAATATGGCAAGGAGGCAGCCATGGACACCGGACATGCATCTGCCTGCACCTTGGTGTGGGAATTCCAGCCTTCAGAACTGGGGAAATAAATGTCTGTCGTTGAATCCACTCAGTCCATGCAGGCTAAGGCACTTCCTCAGGCCCTTTGGACTCCTCTACATGTCATAAGCCTTTCCTGAATTAATAAAGATTAGTTTTCCTGGCATGTTCTTTCCATCTGTTCTTTCTAGTCTTGCCCTGTGCTTCCATTTCTCCTTCTTAGCTCTTGTTTTTGCTTTTAATAAATTCATTTCCTTGAGACGTGTTTACTGAAAACTGGCTTTGTACTTGGCACTGTGGGATTATTCCCCGTCTTTAGTGTAGGAGAGACTGTTTTATCAACAAGCAGGTAGAGTTCTGGTAGATCCGAAAGTAGATAATACTCAGAGGCAGAGAAGAGAGAGACTCCTGCTAAGTGACCCATGAGGGTGGCTCTGTGGCATGCTGTTTGAACTCTGTTCGTAATGAGTTGCTTGGCTAAAAGCTGACGGCTGGGTGTTTGGTGTGGCTGTATCTTAGGATATTTATTGGGCAGCAATCAGTTAAAGCTAAAGAAATAGCCAGGAATATGGATATGTAGCAGATTCATTTGTTATGTTAAAGAATTTTATTTTATCCCGGAGATAGTAACACTGCAATATGACACAAAAGAACTTTATATCAGGGATAGTCCTGGCTTCTGATCTAAGTATTCAATAAATATTTGTTCTTTGTTGAATGCAATAAAGAACCATGAAAAAAAGTAGGAGAGTGATATAGTCAAACTTAGGTTTTAATAAGAGTATCCTGAAAGAGTGGTGAATGGACGGAAGAGAACCAAATTTAAAAATATCAGTTGCAAAAAAAAAAAAAAAAATCAGTTGCTAACATTAATTAAACATTTTGGAGTGAAAAATTAAACCATTTCCTATAAACCTAACTTGACCCCACTATCTTTTATTTATTTATTTTTTTAAAGATTTTATTATTCATGAGAGACAGAGAGAGAGAGAGAGAGAGGCAGAGACACAGGCAGAGGGAGAAGAAGGCCCCGTGCAGGGAGCCCGATGTGGGACTTGATCCCGGGACTCCAGGATCACACCCTGGGCTAAAGGTGGCACTAAACCTCTGAGCCACCAGGGCTGCCCCCCACTATCTTTTGTAAGGGTAAATTATTTTATGTCCCTGAGCTTTGTATAGTTATCTGACAAATAAAACAAGCATAATTTCTTTGAATCTGTAATAGTTGGAACAGTCTGCAACCTCAACTTTTCAGCATGCCTGTTTATCTGAAAGAGTAGTCTTGCCCTCAGCATTGTTTTAATCAGGCCCTCAGCATTGTTTTAATCAGGTCATTATGGGCTCAGAGGTCCTAAATAATCTCTTGGCAGTACTACTTATGTCCTTGAAATCCATCTATGTACTGTCTTCATCACCTAATTCTGTTAATAGTTTTTATCTCTATAAAATTCAAGGTTGGGCTTTCTTGAATAAACCTTGGGCATACTATGCCTACTCCTTTTTTTGTATCTTGTTATAAAACGTTGCTTTTTTTTTTTTTTTTTGGTTTGTAAATACATTGAGTATTTAATGTTGCTATTAATCTAAGTGTTTAAGAATCTTACATGGGAGTGCTTTTGTGGCTCATTCAGTTAAATGTTTGCTTTTGGCTTAGGTCATGATCCCAGGGTCCTGTGATCAAGCCCCATATCAGGCTCCCCGCTCCTTTGCATGTGCTCTCTCTCGTCCTCTCTCAAATAAATAAAATCTTAAAAAAAAAAGAAGAATCTTAAATGAACTGGAGCACCTGGGTGGCTCAGTCGGTTAGCATTAGACTCTTGGTTTCGCCTCAGTTCATGATCTCATGTTTGTGGGATCAAGCCAGCCTCGCCACCCCAACTCCACCCTCCAGCAAGGAATCTGCTTTTTTCCTCCCTCTCCCTTTGCCCCCTCCTCCTCACATGAGTGTGTGCTCTCCAAATAAATAAATAAATACATACATACATACATACATACATACATCTTTATAATAGAGAATCTTACATGAAGTAAAGTGCAACAGACGATATAGTATCATTCAGCACCTTTGTTAGTTCTGATTAGCAAGGTTGTCATCAGATAATGCTTACTAGTGTTAGGTGAACTTGCTTAGCTAGAAATCATACATGTTGGGATGGCTGTCTTGTCATCTTGGTGGGGATTCAGACCTTCCATTTCAGACCAAAATAGATTGTAAATCAAGATTAAGATCAAGATTCCAAATCAAGAGAATAAAAGGGAAAATTATTCAACTTTATAGCTCTTAACTTAGAGCCCTTACAAATCAACTCAGTAAATATTGGGTAAAGGATATAAATAGACAATTTAGAGAAGAGGATGCGCAACTCTGTCTCATAGACTTCATTCTCATTTATCAGAATGCTCACTAAAACTGTATGGTGGGATCTTTGTCCCCTAAAATTTTTTTAAAAATTTGTGTATTCATGAGAGACAGGGAGAGAGTCAGGCTCCCTGTGGACTCTGCCGATGCAGGACTCGATCCCAGGACCCCGGGATCACCACCCGAGTTGAAGGCAGATGCTCAACCACTGAGCCACTCATCACCCAACATTGACAGTGAAAATATTTTATAACTTTATGGGTAGAGTATAGAAAAATACTTTTTATACATCATTGGAGAGAGTTTAAATTGTTAAACTTTATGAAAGGCAGATTGGTAATTCTTTTTTTTTTTTTAAGATTTTTTATTTCTTTATTCATAGAGACAGAGAGAGAGAGAGAGAGAGGCAGAGACACAGGCAGAGGGAGAAGCAGGCACCATGCAGAGAGCCTGATGTGGGATCCAGGGTCTCCAGGATCACACCCTATGCTGCAGGTGGTGCTAAACCGCTGCGCCACAGGGGCTGCCCCAGATTGGTAATTCTAACAAAATTACAAATTCGTATTCATTTTGTCCCAGCATTTCCACTTCTAGAGTCAACTTGGAAATGGATAAGTGAAAAGAGATATATACAGGTTTATCTATTACAGTATTATTTATAAGGACAAAACATTTGGAAATAGTTTAGTTAGTAGTGGGGGACACCATGGAGAATTTATTGACCACTCATTGGGTGAAATACTACCCAGCCCTAAAAACAGATAAGAAAATTTCATGGAGTGGGCAGCCCCAGTGGCGCAGCGGTTTAGCGCCGCCTGTGGCCCAGGGCATGATCCTGGAGACCTGGGATCGAGTCCCACGTCAGGCTCTGTGCATGGTGCCTGCTTCTCCCTCTGCCTGTGTGTGTCTCTGCCTCTCTCTCTCTGTGTGTGTATGTCTCTCTCTCTCTCTCTCTCTCTCTCTGTGTCTCTATGAATAAATAAATAAAAATCTTTAAAAAAAAAATTTCATGGAGTGATGTTGAAGGATCTTAAAGTTGCAGTGTGTTTTTATGTGTTTGTTTATTCATGAGAGACACATAGAGAGAGGCAGAGGGAGAAGCAGGCTCCCTGTGGGGAGCTCGATGCAGGACTCGATCCCAGGAGCCAGATGTTCAACCACTAAGCCACCCAGGCATCCCAAAGATGTACTGTGTTAATAAAGAGAAAGCAAGCTAGGAATTTTTTACTTAAAAAAAAGCATTTTTTAAAAAAAATTTTTTTTAATTTATTTATGATAGTCACAGAGAGAGAGAGAGGCAGAGACATAGGCAGAGGGAGAAGCAGGCTCCATGCACCAGGACCCAGATGTGGGATTCGATCCCGGGTCTCCAGGATCGCGCCCTGGGCCAAAGGCAGGCGCCAAACCGCTGAGCCACCCAGGGATCCCTAAAGAAAAGCATTTATGAATTTTTTTGTAAGCTTATATTTATGGAAGAATACAAAAGAAACTGTTAATGTTTGTTGCCTTCAGGGAGAGAAAGAGAGGCAGTTGGAAAAGTGAGAAGAAAACTTTTTTTATTTTTTTTAAATTTTTATTTATTTATGATAGTCACAGAGAGAGAGAGAGAGAGAGAGAGAGAGAGGCAGAGACACAGGCAGAGGGAGAAGCAGGCTCCATGCACCGGGAGCCTGATGTGGGATTCGATCCCGGGTCTCCAGGATCGCGCCCTGGGCCAAAGGCAGGCGCCAAACCGCTGCGCCACCCAGGGATCCCAAGAAAACTTTTTTTTAAATTTTGATCATTTGAGGGGATCCCTGGGTGGCTCAGCGGTTTGGCGCCTGCCTTCGGCCCAGGGTGTGACCCTAGAGTCCTGGGAACGTGTCCCACATTGGGCTTCCTTCATGGAGCCTGCTTCTTCCTCTGCCTGTGTCTCTGCCTCTCTCTGTGTCTCTCATGAGTGAATAAATAAAATCTTTAAAAAAAAAAAAAACAAGCATGACATAGAAGTTGGTAATTAAGTTTGTCAATTTGTTGAACTGAATTGGATTCATCCTTTAAAAAATTTTTTTTGATCATTTGAATTTTTATTATTCATATGTTAAATTTAACATATAAAAGTGTTTAAATGCATTGAATTTATATTATTCTTAAGCTTAATTTTAGAAGATGTAGAAAATGAAAATATGGATTCCTGCATTCTTTGATGCTTTAAAATTTTAAAATAATGAATGCTTGGTAATTACAGCAAAGTGGTTACTATTCTGTTTTTGTAATCAGATGTTGTAGAAGATGTAAAAGAGGAGTGTCAAAAATATGGACCAGTGGTATCTCTCCTTGTGCCAAAGGAAAATCCTGGCAGAGGACAAGTAAGTGAATGTTTCTATAATTTTAGAATTACCCAGAGGTTACTGAAATTCTAAGTAAATGTTTTAGTTCTACAGAAAGATGTACATACACAGAAATGTTGGTAGAAATGATAAATTTTGTATTGTGGATATTTTTATTTTCTTGTACTTTCCACTTTTTAAAAAAAATTCTAGAATATATATGCATGCATTTTTTTTTTAATGGGTTAAGATTTTTTTCTTAAAAGGTGTTCTCTACATTGTGAACAGTGACACTAACAGTATCATATGTTAATTTAGGTCATGGTCAGCTGCAGAAATATTATGGCCTAGTTTTGTTCTAATTAAGTAGAGTTAGAAAACCATTTAGGTTAGATTGTCACTGTAATGGAATAATCAGTACTAATTTAAAGAAGGAAAGTGTGCTAAGAATCCTGAAATTCGAGTTCCAGTCTCAGTGTGACTGGCTTTGTGGTGATGACCCTTAGTTTTTTACCTATATAATATACAATCTCTAAAACTATTATTCTAAATTTCAGGGCAAAGAGTATTAGAGAAATCTTTTGAAAGTTCATTTAAAAATCTTTTATCTGTATTATTTGGATTTTTCTGGGAACAATATTATTCAGGATTTCTCAGCCTTCACACTAATGACATTTGAGCTGACTCATTCTTTGTTGTGGTAGCGGTCACATGCATTTGTAGGTATTGAACAGCCCTCACACTAGATTTTATTTATTTATTTTAAGATTTTATTTACTTATTCATGAGAGACACAGAGAGAGGCAGAGACCCAGGCAGAAGGAGAAGCAGGCTCCTTGCAAGGAGCCTGATGTGGGACTCGATCCCAGGACCCCAGATCACGCCTTGAGCCGAGGGCAGATGTTCAAATCACTGAACCAGCGGCAGGCACACCCTCATGCATCATCTTAATGGAATATTCACTAAGATGAGGAGTTGAGCAGCAGTTAGAGGCAGGGCACGGTACTTGTTTACCAATTAAGATTCATTTAAAAAGTAGTATTTAATGTTGCTATTAATCTAAGTGTTTAAGAATCTTACATGGGAGTGCTTTTGTGGCTCATTCAGTTAAATGTTTGCTTTTGGCTTAGGTCATGATCCCAGGGTCCTGTGATCAAGCCCCATATCAGGCTCCCCGCTCCTTTGCATGTGCTCTCTCTCGTCCTCTCTCAAATAAATAAAATCTTAAAAAAAAAGAAGAATCTTAAATGAACTGGAGCACCTGGGTGGCTCAGTCGGTTAGCATTAGACTCTTGGTTTCGCCTCAGTTCATGATCTCATGTTTGTGGGATCAAGCCAGCCTCGCCACCCCAACTCCACCCTCCAGCAAGGAATCTGCTTTTTTCCTCCCTCTCCCTTTGCCCCCTCCTCCTCACATGAGTGTGTGCTCTCCAAATAAATAAATAAATACATACATACATACATACATACATACATCTTTATAATAGAGAATCTTACATGAAGTAAAGTGCAACAGACGATATAGTATCATTCAGCACCTTTGTTAGTTCTGATTAGCAAGGTTGTCATCAGATAATGCTTACTAGTGTTAGGTGAACTTGCTTAGCTAGAAATCATACATGTTGGGATGGCTGTCTTGTCATCTTGGTGGGGATTCAGACCTTCCATTTCAGACCAAAATAGATTGTAAATCAAGATTAAGATCAAGATTCCAAATCAAGAGAATAAAAGGGAAAATTATTCAACTTTATAGCTCTTAACTTAGAGCCCTTACAAATCAACTCAGTAAATATTGGGTAAAGGATATAAATAGACAATTTAGAGAAGAGGATGCGCAACTCTGTCTCATAGACTTCATTCTCATTTATCAGAATGCTCACTAAAACTGTATGGTGGGATCTTTGTCCCCTAAAATTTTTTTAAAAATTTGTGTATTCATGAGAGACAGGGAGAGAGTCAGGCTCCCTGTGGACTCTGCCGATGCAGGACTCGATCCCAGGACCCCGGGATCACCACCCGAGTTGAAGGCAGATGCTCAACCACTGAGCCACTCATCACCCAACATTGACAGTGAAAATATTTTATAACTTTATGGGTAGAGTATAGAAAAATACTTTTTATACATCATTGGAGAGAGTTTAAATTGTTAAACTTTATGAAAGGCAGATTGGTAATTCTTTTTTTTTTTTTAAGATTTTTTATTTCTTTATTCATAGAGACAGAGAGAGAGAGAGAGAGAGGCAGAGACACAGGCAGAGGGAGAAGCAGGCACCATGCAGAGAGCCTGATGTGGGATCCAGGGTCTCCAGGATCACACCCTATGCTGCAGGTGGTGCTAAACCGCTGCGCCACAGGGGCTGCCCCAGATTGGTAATTCTAACAAAATTACAAATTCGTATTCATTTTGTCCCAGCATTTCCACTTCTAGAGTCAACTTGGAAATGGATAAGTGAAAAGAGATATATACAGGTTTATCTATTACAGTATTATTTATAAGGACAAAACATTTGGAAATAGTTTAGTTAGTAGTGGGGGACACCATGGAGAATTTATTGACCACTCATTGGGTGAAATACTACCCAGCCCTAAAAACAGATAAGAAAATTTCATGGAGTGGGCAGCCCCAGTGGCGCAGCGGTTTAGCGCCGCCTGTGGCCCAGGGCATGATCCTGGAGACCTGGGATCGAGTCCCACGTCAGGCTCTGTGCATGGTGCCTGCTTCTCCCTCTGCCTGTGTGTGTCTCTGCCTCTCTCTCTCTCTCTCTCTCTCTCTCTCTCTGTGTCTCTATGAATAAATAAATAAAAATCTTTAAAAAAAAAATTTCATGGAGTGATGTTGAAGGATCTTAAAGTTGCAGTGTGTTTTTATGTGTTTGTTTATTCATGAGAGACACATAGAGAGAGGCAGAGGGAGAAGCAGGCTCCCTGTGGGGAGCTCGATGCAGGACTCGATCCCAGGAGCCAGATGTTCAACCACTAAGCCACCCAGGCATCCCAAAGATGTACTGTGTTAATAAAGAGAAAGCAAGCTAGGAATTTTTTACTTAAAAAAAAGCATTTTTTAAAAAAAATTTTTTTTAATTTATTTATGATAGTCACAGAGAGAGAGAGAGGCAGAGACATAGGCAGAGGGAGAAGCAGGCTCCATGCACCAGGACCCAGATGTGGGATTCGATCCCGGGTCTCCAGGATCGCGCCCTGGGCCAAAGGCAGGCGCCAAACCGCTGAGCCACCCAGGGATCCCTAAAGAAAAGCATTTATGAATTTTTTTGTAAGCTTATATTTATGGAAGAATACAAAAGAAACTGTTAATGTTTGTTGCCTTCAGGGAGAGAAAGAGAGGCAGTTGGAAAAGTGAGAAGAAAACTTTTTTTATTTTTTTTAAATTTTTATTTATTTATGATAGTCACAGAGAGAGAGAGAGAGAGAGAGAGAGAGAGGCAGAGACACAGGCAGAGGGAGAAGCAGGCTCCATGCACCGGGAGCCTGATGTGGGATTCGATCCCGGGTCTCCAGGATCGCGCCCTGGGCCAAAGGCAGGCGCCAAACCGCTGCGCCACCCAGGGATCCCAAGAAAACTTTTTTTTAAATTTTGATCATTTGAGGGGATCCCTGGGTGGCTCAGCGGTTTGGCGCCTGCCTTCGGCCCAGGGTGTGACCCTAGAGTCCTGGGAACGTGTCCCACATTGGGCTTCCTTCATGGAGCCTGCTTCTTCCTCTGCCTGTGTCTCTGCCTCTCTCTGTGTCTCTCATGAGTGAATAAATAAAATCTTTAAAAAAAAAAAAACAAGCATGACATAGAAGTTGGTAATTAAGTTTGTCAATTTGTTGAACTGAATTGGATTCATCCTTTAAAAAATTTTTTTTGATCATTTGAATTTTTATTATTCATATGTTAAATTTAACATATAAAAGTGTTTAAATGCATTGAATTTATATTATTCTTAAGCTTAATTTTAGAAGATGTAGAAAATGAAAATATGGATTCCTGCATTCTTTGATGCTTTAAAATTTTAAAATAATGAATGCTTGGTAATTACAGCAAAGTGGTTACTATTCTGTTTTTGTAATCAGATGTTGTAGAAGATGTAAAAGAGGAGTGTCAAAAATATGGACCAGTGGTATCTCTCCTTGTGCCAAAGGAAAATCCTGGCAGAGGACAAGTAAGTGAATGTTTCTATAATTTTAGAATTACCCAGAGGTTACTGAAATTCTAAGTAAATGTTTTAGTTCTACAGAAAGATGTACATACACAGAAATGTTGGTAGAAATGATAAATTTTGTATTGTGGATATTTTTATTTTCTTGTACTTTCCACTTTTTAAAAAAAATTCTAGAATATATATGCATGCATTTTTTTTTTAATGGGTTAAGATTTTTTTCTTAAAAGGTGTTCTCTACATTGTGAACAGTGACACTAACAGTATCATATGTTAATTTAGGTCATGGTCAGCTGCAGAAATATTATGGCCTAGTTTTGTTCTAATTAAGTAGAGTTAGAAAACCATTTAGGTTAGATTGTCACTGTAATGGAATAATCAGTACTAATTTAAAGAAGGAAAGTGTGCTAAGAATCCTGAAATTCGAGTTCCAGTCTCAGTGTGACTGGCTTTGTGGTGATGACCCTTAGTTTTTTACCTATATAATATACAATCTCTAAAACTATTATTCTAAATTTCAGGGCAAAGAGTATTAGAGAAATCTTTTGAAAGTTCATTTAAAAATCTTTTATCTGTATTATTTGGATTTTTCTGGGAACAATATTATTCAGGATTTCTCAGCCTTCACACTAATGACATTTGAGCTGACTCATTCTTTGTTGTGGTAGCGGTCACATGCATTTGTAGGTATTGAACAGCCCTCACACTAGATTTTATTTATTTATTTTAAGATTTTATTTACTTATTCATGAGAGACACAGAGAGAGGCAGAGACCCAGGCAGAAGGAGAAGCAGGCTCCTTGCAAGGAGCCTGATGTGGGACTCGATCCCAGGACCCCAGGATCACGCCTTGAGCCGAGGGCAGATGTTCAATCACTGAACCACCAGGCACCCCTCATGCATCATCCTTAATGGAAATATTCACTAAGATGAGGAGTGAGCAGTCAGTTAGAGGCAGGGCACGGTACTTTGTTTACCAATTAAGATTCATTTAAAAAGTAGTTTATTTGGAATTATCTCTTCTTTTCATACCCCGGAAGTTTTTGATTCCCTTTGGAAATGACTTAGGTGGGAGAAGGGCCTCTATGAAAGGGGAAGTGAAAAAGGAGAGTCTGCCTCAGAATTCTAGGTAGAACTGATTTTAGGGGAAGGTACAGCTTGTAAGCTGAGATTCTGGAAATTGATTTCCTTCAAACGATCTATTTTTGTTTCCCGTTGAAAGTCACAGTGTCTAGGGTGCTTGCACCCCAGTTTGAAGACTGCTGACGTCAAAAAAGAGCATGTAGCTGAGAAGGCTGAGGCCGTTCTTTTTCTGGTTCACAAGTTTATGGGTAACTGAGGACAAGTCATTTGAAATTATTTCCTCTCCCAGTAACTTTTGCTTTATTTTTTATTTTTTTATTTTTTAAAGATTTTATTATTTATGTATTTATTCATGAGAGATACAGAGAGAGCGAGAGAGAGGCAGAGACACAGGCAGAGGGAGAAGCAGGCTCCATGCAGGGAGCCTGACTTGGCACTCGATCCCGGGTCTCCAGGATCAGGCTCGGGCTGAAGGCGGCGCTAAACCACTGAGCCACCCGGGCTGCCCTAACTTTTACTTTAGATCAACAAAGGAGCATAAATTATGCTGAATCCTCTGTCTCAGGAATTCAGATACTCTGGAAAAGGAAATTAGCTAGTTTTAAACTTGTTCCCCGCTGTAGTTATGGCTTCTACAAATCTTTTAATGGTATAAAACCCAGGGACCTTGACCAGTTTTTCCTCCTTCCACTTCTAAAAGCCTGGGTCATCGTGGAGGTGTTGTTGAAGCGCTCCTGCTCTCCAGGCTCTTCGGCCCTGTCTCTGGCAAGTGTCTAGAGCTGTCCACCACTCCTGTATGAACATGGCCAGCAGATGTACATTTTTCATCCAACTTGTCTGGATTTTTCAGAGTTCAGCTGAGTTTAGGAGGTATTATTCTAAACCTTGCTGCTCAAAAATGTGGTCCATGGATGAGCAGCATTGGTATCACCTGGAAGTTTTTTTTTTTTTTTTTTTTTTTTTAGAAATGCAGAAACTCAGGCCCACCTTACACCTCCTGAAGTCAAGTCTGTGTTGTAACGAAGGATAACATACGTATGTGTCCGCTAAAGTTGGAGAAACCTACTCTAAAACAGTCTTGATGGAAATGAAGTGACTTTGTTTTCTCTGTCCTCTTCCAGGTCTTTGTTGAGTATGCAAATGCTGGTGATTCCAAAGCTGCTCAGAAATTACTGACTGGAAGGATGTTTGATGGGAAGTTTGTTGTGGCTACATTCTACCCGCTGAGTGCCTACAAGAGGGGGTATCTGTATCAAACTTTGCTTTAATCAGTAACCTAAGGACTCTTTCCTGTTTCTCCTCCATTCCTGGGTTATTGTATTCTATATCTGAATGCAGAAGTACCCCCTTACCATTTTAAGGGAATACTTTGTACATTTATTTAATCTTACTAATGTGCAATCATTGCTCAAGCAGTGGCTGCACTGCAAACGTTTGGCACTGAGTAGGACAAGACCTCTCAGCTATACATTGAGGGGTTTTAGAGCATCCATATGGGCAACCTTTTTTTGTGCAGTAGGGCAAGTGCTGCTCTTCAGTATGTATCCTAAAAAGATATTAATTATTTCATGTGATCATGAAGCAAGGATGAATAATATCATGTCATAGTGAATATTAACAGATTTGTTAAGAGTTGGTGACATCCCTTAAGATTGCTCCTTTATGTTGTCAGGTGGTTCTTCTTTACCACTGATATTCATAGCTGGCACTGGATGCTCCCAGTCATTGTTAAGTAACCGTCAAGCAGCAATTACCTACTGTGTTCTTAACACTGAGTTATGAATTTTTTTTAAAGGAGTACTGTAGTACTGAATATTCCTTTAAAGAAACTGCAGTGAGCCTATCTACTTTTTTTTTTTTTAATTAAGGCTTTTAAAATAGAAAGCTGATGCTTGATCTTGCACAATTTTTATGTCTAGTGTGTATGCTTGAGTGAGTGTGCAGGTATGAAAGGTTAGAGAAGATTTGAGTCAGCGTACTTTATAGTGTGAGTCTTGTGAGCTAATACAGTCTATACCTATCTCTTCCCTAGCTGTTTCACGTCTGTCAGATTTAGGGTGTATGTTTTTTGAGAGTTGGTCTTTCTGAAAGAATGTAAATGAGAAAATAGTTCATTCCTAAGAGGCTCAGAACAAATGAGTCTAGGCTGGGTTACACTGAAACTCTCTTAAAGTGATTGGAACAAAGCAAAAGTTTGCTACACATAAATTGCCCTGTCCTCCGATCTTTAGACCCTGTATTAACTCATCTTTTTGTACTGAATCTCCTGTGGTCATGGTAAGATTTCTCAAGATAGGGTTCTACCTACAGTGATGGAAATTGAAGTAGGTCAAAAAGAAAGATGTTCAACGAAGGGAAAAGAAAAAAATAGGCAAAGAGAAAGTGAATAATCCAGGATTCTTTTCTTTCTTCTTTTCCTTTATCTCTGTCACCCCCTTCCCTCCACTACTCTTCACCCGTTCTCTGCCTGTCTCTAGCTGAAGAGAATCTAGAGGAACAGCATCCCAGATGGTCTGGCGTGTTTGACTGCAGGGAAGCTAAGAAAGATGTAGCTGTAATAAGATGGAAGTAGCAAGGAAGAGAAGCTCCTAAGAATTCTTAGAAGGATTCCCAGCAATCTAATGTGTCCCTGAGCACAGAATGCTGGGATGCCTGAGTTCGTGGACATGGTTGATCACATGATGTTAGGAATTGTAATCATGGATTCCTCCCATTTTATGGTAGATTGACTTCAAAGGTTTAAAATAAACCTTTATAAAGCACTGATTATACAAAAAAAAAAAAAAAAGAAAAGTTGTATACAGATTACAAATCTTTTTCTCGTTTACTTATCCAAATGAAATTAAAAATTTTTTTTTCCTAAGGAAAAAGCCTTTTATATCTTTACCTGCTGGAAGCCTCCTCATATAGTCTTTCTTTATGTGTGCCATGCAGGTTACTGAGAGCTTCGCTGAGAATTTACATTTTAAAGGATGAATTATTTTACCCTATTCAAACAATTACTATTTAACATTTGAATTATTTACAGTTACATTATTCAGGACTCTTTCGTAATATTTATTATGAAGCCAAATTCAGTGTAAGGAGGCTGATTTATGAATTGCCAAAAGGTCTTGTGGCGTGGTCCTCAAGGGGAAATTTTAGGTGTCTAGAATGTGGCCTTAGAAGGAAGAAGTGTTACTTTTCATTTGGGCCCTCTCAGAAATTGATTAGCTGGTTTGTTTCCAAATAAAAGTTCAAGAGAGTATAACCAGTACTGAAGCTTTCCTAGAACATAAATGTTAGTAGGGGTAGCAGCTTCCATGGTGATTAGAAACACCAGGTTCTTCCGTATATATTGATGAACACAGAATACATGAATTCTTTTAAAGGGAGGTATTCTAGGTTAGCACGTGTACCTTTTCTCATTTCCCCTCCCACCCCCACGAAGAAGAAACCCTTACAAATAAACTGCAGGTAGGCTTTCGAGCTTAGTGATGCAGTATGCTGCTAGCATCTTGATGCTGAATTTCACAGCTTTCTTTGATTGTCTTCTTTTTGCTGTTGTATTCATACCTATATGTAGTGTTTAACACTGTAGAATTTTATTATAGAAGATGCTAACTAGATTTTGAGGGAGCTAAGGGACTAATTGATGAGCCTAAGTAACCATGCATTGAATTAAATATTTTATATTAAAGCCACAGAATTAAAAAATGATGCCTCCTGTGATTTAAATGGTGACTTTATAGCTTTCAGCCCATTACTACCAAAGATGACATTTGCAGATTCTCTTTCCCTCCTCTGATATTATAAGAAGTTTAGTCTTACTGTCTTTCTCAAACCTGAACCAAATATTATCAAAAGATGCAATTTTTATGATTCTTAGAGGGTGAAATATATATACAGAAATTTTGATTCCTTGAAGTTACTAAAAACCTAGGAACTTTCTTTTTGAGAGGCAGGGTAAAAATAAAGAGGCAAGGGGTTTTTTCACTTAAACCTTACTCTTTTGGATAAATTTTATCTCAGGTAGTTTTTTTTCCCCCCCTAAGTTAACATCCATGTTTCCTTCCCTCTTGCCTTTCCAGTTTCCTATTATCCCATGGTATTGTCATGGTACATTTTTGGCCCAGAAAAAACATATAAATGGATTATTCTATAGGAAATTTTTGATTCTTTGGAAACATTGGAGGAGGTGGCTAGCTGGCCACTTTCAAAACTCAAATGCCCCATTTTGAGAACAGGTGGAGTTGGACTTCTCAGTAAAATGTAGCACTAACTCAGAGTAAAATTATTGGCTGCATTTAAAAGGACTAATAAAACAATTATCCTCTTGCAATAAGAGATTGCACTCACTGCCACTGGATGTCTTCCTTTAGTTTGTGGCCATCAGTATAGCAATTCTTTGGGGGGAAATTCCCTCTCTGCTAATGCCTTGAGCCAAAACTGGCTGCTTTTAGAACAAAACCATAGAGTTTTACTTGTCCTTTGCTTTGTTTTCATTGAGGCAAGTATTGCCTTCTTTTTGGTATCCAGCTGCTAAAGCATGCTGAGATATGTTAACCTTTAAAAAAAAAAAATCCTGAATTCTTATTTAACTTGCCTTCTAGAGTCATGTTACTTCTACTTCTATTTTAATCTCCAAGCACATTTGTAATAAGGAATACTGCCAGAAACAGTGCTGCCATGTAGATGAAGTTGAAGAGAAACTGGGCATAAGGCATGTTTCTATTCTATTTTGCTGGGCTTTCACCCTGCCGAGGGCATCAGTTATCCTTTGGGATAAACGCAAGTCCAGTTTGAGCGCTCACATGCTGTTTCCCGGCTCCTTTGCACTTATTCATTAGATACAGGTAACATTTTGTCTTCATTTTCTTCTTAGGTCTTGCATTCTGACTTGATAATTTCTGCCATTAGTTTTACTCAGCACATGACATTTTAGTTTTTGTAATTTAATGAAAATAAGCACCATCTAACTGATGGTGATTACAATAACATAGTTACTGGACGAGGCTGTGGGCGAGACACTCAGTAACTGTGTTTTACCTAGAATTTTATGCAAGGGTACATGCTAGGTGGCGTTATTCAGATTAGGGTACAGATGGAATCTCATCATGACTAAATTTTAGTCTGGGGGATGTGGAGACAGTCAAAGATTTAAGCAAGTGCCTTGTGTTTCCTGGAAAATACTAAAACTCATTTGGGTGAAAGCTCCCAGATGATGATAATTTATTGCACCTCTGCCTTTTTCCTTGGAATAACTTTTGGATTGAGTCACATGTATAAAAGTCCAAAATTTCCTTCATTTATCTTTATTTTGTATATGTAAAACTCTTCATATTTGATTTTTCCCCCCCAGTACTACATATGATGGAAAGCCAGACTTATCTGGCGGAATCAATTCTTCCTGGAATCTAGTTCCATTTTTAATACTAGATTCCTTCTTCAAATTTTACTACTCTGGCTCTCTGCTACAATTTATTTTTATTTATTTCCTGGCAAATATGGTCATATACAAACCAGCTTTTGGTCGTCATTAGCTCAAGAGAATTTTCCATTTCTTCTTAAGGTGCTCAATAAATCACCTTTACTTGAGATGGTATGGTCTTTCCAAGTTAGTATTACTAGTAAGCTTTTTCAGTGAATATAAAGATGTTGAATCTCTATCATGTGGAACTCCTCTGAACCTCTTGTGGGATATTTGGATAAGTTACATTTTCTTCGTTACAGAGGGATGTGCATATTTCAGTTTTTAAAGTCCCTAGAAATTTAAAGAATTTGTTTTGTTTTGTTTTGTTTAAGGGTAACTGCTTCTCTGCCTGATGTCATAGGATTTTGTGCTTTGTTATCCTAGTTACCTCTCCCACCTCAGTGTTTGTCAGTTTTTTAAATTGTATGATGACCAGTAGGTAGACACAGTGGCATGTAATCCACAAGGCTGTGAATATTTAAGAAGGAGGTAAACAATTTTAACTATTTTTGCTGCAATTTTATAGGAGAAATGGGCTATAAATGAAATATCTATAAACCAGAGAGCATTTAGGAAATTGTATATTTTATAGGTGGTAATTAAGGTGATGTTCAGAATATAAGATATAAAGTTTATACAACCTTTGTTTTCCTGATAAAAAGTTTTTATTCATCTTCCTACAGCTCAGCACTTTTGTTGTTCCTTATATTGTTTATGAGGATTGATGTTTTAAATTTGCTCTATTTGCTTTTCAGAGGGCGGTCATAATCATGCGGTTATGTTTATATCACAATAAATGCTGGAATTCATGGGAAATTTATCAGATGATTGCCTGAGTGTTATTTCCCATTAAAGAGAGTAGCTTCCACAGTATCCTAAAGGAAACTCATCTATGTTTTATGACCTAAGTTCATAGTATTTTAATTTAGAGGCAAAGAGAAGTATTCTATCTTTCTTGCCTTAACCAACCATTAATCCTTGTTGTACAGAAAAGAGTTTATTTTGTTAGACTCTTGATTGTCAGCAAGAGAATTACATGTAGTTACACCCGCCCCCTGGTCCCCGTACCGGTTGCAGTTGCCCTCCCCTTCTAGGCTACCTTCTTACTGGTATTCACCATTTCAGGAGTACATGGAAAGCAGACAAGGTGAGGTGTTCTAAATCATGCATACAATTTGGTTATCGGAATTATGGATGGCTGTATTATTTTGTTAGCATGGGTTGTCAGATATCTGCCAAACTTAATAGTAAAGAAGAGAAAGAAAAGTAATAAAATAGAGAGGTGAGGGGAGGAAAATAGCTTTCTTACTGGCATTAGTGACTTTCCATCTGGTTTATGATCAAAAAGTGGTAGTTTATTTGTAAAAATCCTGATGTGGTACTTGTAGCGTAGAACATTGCCTTTCCTACACATTCCTCATCATTGTCTCCCCAGAAAATTATTTTACAAGTTTATGAAACCAGATTAAATATCCATATTCAGTTTGACCTAATTTTTAAAAATAAATATTTAAACTCCAGTTTTTGTGCATTTGGTGTGCATCAACACACTTACGCAAATCAAGGATCAGAAAGAAACTGGAGATTTGCCATCCCCGGGTTTCCCTTTGCACATCGAGTACAGTGGGTATTAGTGTGCACTAGCTGCAGAGTTATAGCACCTTATGGAAGTAAGTAGTGTTTATTTATTATAGTTTAAAAAGTTAAGCTGCATCTCTGTGGAATATTTCCTTTGCAGAGTGTAAAGCTGTCATGTCTTTTCCAGCAGGATTTACTCCTTCATTTTTAATTTTTTGTTGAGAAAATCTTAAATGATTTAACATTCCTTTATATCCTCTTAACAGTGTCAAATCTGGGGTAGAAGGGGTATTTTTTCCCAAAAGGGCTCCATCTTTGTTACCTTTTTGATCATTCTTAGAAATCCAATTATGATCAATAGATTTTAACAGGTCATGGCTTCCTATATTAGCACTGGAGAGGTTGGTTGTGAAGATTAAAATCTATTCTTTTCCCTCAGTAACATGTAATTGCTATGTTTTTGATAAGAAGGTATGGTTAGAAAAAATGTGAAATATCCCTCAAACCAAAGCCAGTT
Source organism: Vulpes lagopus (assembly GCF_018345385.1). Lineage (NCBI taxonomy): Eukaryota > Metazoa > Chordata > Mammalia > Carnivora > Canidae > Vulpes > Vulpes lagopus. Next base: position 28,992,429 of record NC_054834.1, read on the forward strand.
ATAAGGAGTAATTCTCTCCTGTTGGTTTACCTTCACCTCAGAACTACAAGAATATTACAGTACACAGTGAATAGTCTGTGACATTTCTACCAGTTCTTTCAATAGCCTATTGGTCTTGGCATTTCTTGGCACTATGGTTCTCTGTTCTTGGTGATGTCTTATTGTTTGTGAGTTTTTGTTGTTTTTTTTTAAAGTAACTCAATGGGACTATAAATGTAGATGTGTATCAATACCAAGAAGTTCTTTTCTGAAATCCCTAAATTCCTGATTCCTATTCAAGTCTTTGAAACTTGTTTTCTCTTGCTAAGTAGCAAAGAACTTTTATTTTTCACTTTCCTATATACCTAAAAAGTATGGACACTGCGTTTCAATGGACTGTATTGCGTGTAGTTTTTTGCTGAAAACTTTTTCTGTAAACACAATTGCCTTGTTCAGTTTTGTTGTAAACTGACTTAAACCATAAGATGCACTGTTGATATGCTTTCTGATGTGTGTTTCTTAAGGGTGAAAAAATAAAGCTTAAAAATAAAGGAGCTGTTTTTTCATTTCAGCTATTCTTGCATTTAGTATAAATATTCAAGTTTAGATAACAGGTACGTATACTTTTCTTTATGATTTGATTTTTACCAAAAGCTACCACTGAAAAAGGTCCATGTGGCCTCAACCATCCACTTCTAAAGAATACAGTCTTCCGTTGATGGAGGTAGTGCATCACACTGGCAGTACTGAAATGTAACTTTTTATTTTGGAATGAATGTTCTTGATAATATAGAAACAGACTTATCTAATGAAAAGAACTGGAATTCATAGTTGGGAGATTTATGTTATAATCTTGGTTCTTTTCTCAAGTTAGATGGCTTTCATTAAGTGACAGGTGACTTAATTTCTGACATTAGTAGTATTTCTATACTACTATTTTTACACTAGAACCAAATGAGGTAGTAGGTTCAGTCGTGACCATGAGCAGTCCTTAAACACGGAGCATCACTGATGGTACTGTTTTAGGTAGTTTATAGGTGGAGCCTCAGGCCCAAGTCGGGAACAGAAACTTGCCCAGTTTCTCCTACGACTCAGAAGTGGTAGTCAGTCATACACTGGTATGTCTGGGGGCAATGTGTTTTCAGGAAGCCTCCAGACTGGACTGGTCTGGATGAAGAGTTCAAGTGATAGGTGGTGGTATGAGGCACACCCTCTGGATGTGTTAAGAGCTCAGACCAGAGAAAACGAAATGTTCAAGTCCTCAATTCTCACCCTTAACACTTAATAACGTGTCACCTGGGAGGGCTTGTTAAGAGTACAGATTGCTGAACCCAGCCCTAGTTTATGACTGTCGTTCTTGGGGTGGCCTGCAGATTTGCTTTTCTAACAAATTCCCAGGCGACGCTGGTGCTGATGTGGAGACCACGGGGCTGAACAAAGGGCATTGGTTTAGGATTGAAACCAGACGTAGGCCAGATTCAAGAGCTGCTTGGGAATCCTCGATCCCCCCCCTTCTCCCCAATAGCTGCAATAATCATAGTAATTGAGCACTTACTTGTGTCAGGCTCTGCACTAAATACTTTTTGTGTGTTACCTCCGCCCCGCACATACACACTTTGTGCTCACAACTCGCCTGTCAGGATAGTGCCTAGTGTTTACTCCACTGTATGGTTGTGGGGATGGACATCTTACTCCTTGGGGTTGGTGGGAACACCCCCTGCTAGGTTACCTTCCGGTCAACCTGGAGATTCCTCTGAGATCCTGCTTTCTTTCATTTCCTCTCCTACCACATCGTCTAGTCCTTGATCTGTCCCTCCATGCTGGAGCTTCTTACGGGCTCCCCATGTCTGGTCTCATGTGCTCCATAGAACTGACCAGAACTGAAGAATGAGCTGGATCATACTACTCATGTAGTATGACCAGAACTGAAGAATGAGCTGGATCATACTACTCCCTGATCCCCTTTGTCTTCAAAAAATACCTAATCCCCTTAGATTGGCACCTAAAATGTCACCATCTGGTTCCACCTATAAATCCTACTTCATTTCCTGCCTCTGTCCCTATTCATACTGTATGCTTCATCTATGCCAAACTACCCGTAATTCTACAAATTCCATGTTTTATGCTGGATATTGAGCCTCTTACTAAAATGCTGTCTCTGTCCCCACATCTCATATGCATGATGATATCCTGTTCATCTTTTTTTTTTTTAAAGATGTTATTTATTTATTCATGAGACACACACACACACACACACACACAGAGGCAGAGACAGAGACAGAGACAGAGACAGAGACAGAGACAGAGACAGAGACAGAGGGAGAAGCATGCTCCATGCAGGGAGCCTGATGCAGGACTTGATCTCCGGACCTCGGGATCATGCCATGAGCCAAAGGCAGACACTCAACCACTGAGCCACCCAGGTGCCCCGAAATCCTGTTCATCTTTTAAAACAGCTCAGTTGTCACCTTTACATTTCCTTCTGCATAAAGTTGCATATCTCAACAATCAAAGTCCTGGAGTCCCTTCTTAAAATGAGTGTATTGAATTCGCTAAGCAAATTTCCAATTTACAAACACAGGTGTTTCATCGTACTTCATGGTTTTCTCCACCATTCTGCAGTTTCTAATAAGAATTTTTGACTTGTAGGTTGGACTGTGAGGAGGCTTACAACACATAATCATTAGACCATTTTCAAACGTCCGTTTTCTGTGTATTGTACTTATTATGTGCATTAGTAAATCATATTTGTATGTTTTATATATTACATATAATGTCTATTATGCTTCTATATCTTTACTTACATATGAAATAAAAATAACTCTTAGGTCAATTAAAGGAAAGTAAGTGACAAAGGCAGCATATTTAAATACCACCTAAATCAAATGTCTCCCAGAGTTATGAAGATCTGGCAAGAGGCTCTGAAACGACCTCTGAACAAATGTGTTCGATTGAGATTGTAAAGCAGTGAGGCATATTATTGATGTTTCTGTTGGAAAATATTCACCAGACCAGAAGCAAAAAATGCCTTATAATTAGAACATCTACATTGTTAGGACTACAATCCTTGAGAGGGATATGAGTGATAGATTAAGGAAAATAAAGTTGAGATTTTGTAGTAACCTTTTGAGGATGAAGCTCAAAAAGAGCTGGGTTTTAGGTAAAAATGGACAAAGGTCGCAAACACATTTGGTCACTGAGTGGACAGCAGTGTATCAGTTTTGTGCAGCGGCTGAAGAGTGCTTCTTGGGAGCCTAATATGCTATTATAGTTTTTTGGGGTTTTTTTTTTGGTTTTTTGTTTTTTTTTGCTTAAAAAGGCAAGCCATATATCTAAGTGCATTTAAAAACATGTATAAGGGGCACCTGGGTAGCTAAGTGGTTGAGCATCTGCCTTTGGCTCAAGTCATGATCCCAGGGTCCTGGAATCAAGTTCCGCATTAGGCTTCCTACAGGGAGCCTGCTTCTCCTTCTGCCTGTGTCTCTGCCTCTCTCTCTGTGGCTCTCATGGATAAATAAAAATCTTTAAAAAAAAAAAAAGGAATGAAAGCCCAAAGATAAAGCAGGAATTGAACAAGCCAACCTCAGAGCAGGGCTTACTCCCTTAGGAATGCTTAGCCAGCATTCTCCAAACTATCCTTGGAGCACTCGCATGCTGCATGGATTCAGGAGCAGCTTCGGGGAGCCAGGTAGGATGACAATACCCCATGGCGGAATAAGTTGGAAGGCCTGCATGCTTTCCCCCAGGTTCCTCCGAGCAGCATGGCACAGAAGCCTACTTAAATGAAGAGTTGGAACAAATCGTCTCAATGCACCCTTCACCTAGATTCACCTGTTGTTAACCTTTGGCCACATCTGTTGTACCTCTTGCTCTTCCCTGTTTATAGCCGAAGATAAAATGTAGCCTTTTTTTCGAACTGTCTGAAAGTTCATGACATTGGACCACTAAGGACTCCAGAATGCCTTTCCTCTGAATAGACGATGCCCTCCGGAACGATGATACCTTATCACACCCTCGGAATTTGGTGTTGATATGGAAGCCTCCAGTGTGTAACTCAGGTTCAGGTTTTCTCCATTGCCTCAGTGCCTTTTATGACTTCCCCCCTCTGGATCCAGTCAAGACTCTTGTATTTAATGTCTACTTTTTAAAAAGATTTTATTTATTTAGGGCACCCAGATGGCACAGTCAGTTAAGCATCTACTTTCAACTCAGGTCATGATCCTGGGGTCCTGGGATCGAGTCCTGCGTCTCCCTCTGCCTGCCACTCCACTCCCCCTGCTTGTTTGAGCTCTCTCTTTCTCTGTCAAATAAATAAAATCTTTAAAAAAGAAGATTTTTATTATTTGAGAGAGAGAAAGCACATAAGTGGGAAGGGGAGGGGTAAGAGGAGCAGCAAGCAGACTGCATGTTGAGCTCAGAGCCTGACATGGGGGTTCCATCTCATGACCTGAGCTGAAATCAAGTGTTGGATGCTTGACTGAGTGAGCCATCCAGGCTCCCCTTTAATGTCTATCTAAAATTTGTGATAGATTTTTGTTCTACAAAACAGTTGGGGAAAAACCGGTTCGGATGATACAACTAAATCTGTCCCTAGTCTTGCAATTTAATAAATGCTAATATTTCTTTTAAAGTGTATTTTCTTGGGGGAAACAGGATTGACTGTGTTGTCATTAACATCCATCAGTCATGATTGAAGAGGAAAGCAGAATTAAAATTCCTAAGTACCTCAACATGCGTGACCTAATAGTAAATATACAAAAAATCAACCAACTCTCTTTAAAACTATGTCTCAAAAATTTGCTAATTGCTAACAATGTACAGACCCATGATAGATTTTTTTAAATTCTGGTTTCTAATTACAGTTTTTCTTGTAAGTTCCATGCTCAAAGAAAATTTGGAAAAAAACAAAAAACAGTATGTTTCCTTGTCCTTTTTTTTTTAAGATTTTTTTTTTTTTTTTAATTTCCAAGTAATCTCTACACCTGATTTCACATCAATAGTCGCATGCTCCCCCAACTGAGCCAGCCAGGGGCCCCCTTCCTGTCTTTTTACCATGTCACTAAGTAATGGAGTTGGGGGCAGAGGAGTGGCATGCTGAATATGGCATATGTTTCAGGGCCCATACTCCCCCCAAAAATATTTTAATTGGAATGTGGGACTTTAAGAGGAAAACGAACGAGCAAGTAGGATCCAAAGAACCATCATAACTGACAAATGTCCTAGTGATCATTTAATAAAAAAATAAACTTTTTTATTGCACAAAGTTCCATGACAAATAATGCTTAACACATGCTTGGAAATCATCCCAGACAAAACCCCAGGGCCGCCGCTGATTTATGAGGTGTGGTCAAGCTTTTGACTCACTGAGGCGCTCTGGTCCCCATGCATAGCTAACCTAAGAAATAATTCCCAGTTTTATTTATTTATTTATTTATTTATTTATTTATTTATTTATTTATTTACATTTTTAAAATTTAAACACAATTTGCCAACATACAGCATAACACCCAGTGCTCATCCCATCGGGTGCCCTCCTCACTGCCTGTCACCCAGTTACCCCATTCCCTGCCCATCTCCCCTTCTGCAACGTTCCCAGTTTCTTTAGCCAAGTCCGTTGTCCTCTAGCCTGAGTTCCTGCATCCTGGGAAGTAGGTGTCGGGGTCATTAGACCCCGAGTTGTCCACTAGGAGCTGGTTTCTCCTGAACGGACACGGAAGGCATGAGCAGGGGTATTCTTGGTCATCCGGGGATGATACCGCTGCACCAAATTCAGGGTGGGGGTTGCTCTTTAATAGTGTCTGCCACGGGATCCCTGGGTGGCGCAGCGGTTTGGCGGCTGCCTTTGGCCCAGGGCGCGATCCTGGAGACCCTGGATCGAATCCCACATCAGGCTCCCGGTGCATGGAGCCTGCTTCTCCCTCCGCCTGTGTCTCTGCCTCTCTCTCTCTCTCTCTGTGACTATCATAAATAAAAAAAAAAAAAAAAAAAAAATTAAAAAAAAAAATAGTGTCTGCCATTACTCATTACTTCTAGTACTATTAGGTTAATTATAATGTTTATAGACCTCCATCATACTTAATGCTAAGAGCTATGGAAAATTCTGTTTTTAGCCATAACAGCCAAGGGACCGTTTCTCCTCCCTCAGAAATAACAAGCCTTTAACTTTCCTCTACAAGTCATTGTAGTGTCTAGATAGCTTCTCATTTTTTATCTCTTTCCTCGTGATCTATGTAGGTGACCGCAGCCCTTCTCACCCATCCGTACTAGCCCAGTTGAACAGAACAAAACCCAGGAGCATCTGTTTGAGGCCACGGTTTATGGAGTGCAAGGGTAACAATGCAGCCAAGGTCTCACCCAAGGGTAGGACCCAGAAACTGGGAAGTTGCCAGTGCTTTCTCTCTTTTCTCCTGCTCTGCTGCTTTGACAGTGTTCCTGCTTTATTCTCCGCCTCCTCCTGCTGGTGCTGTCACTGCAACTGTCTTCCCTCTGCGTCTCCATCCACTGATGAGATGCGGCTACCCATAAAGTTCCAGCCACTTTTAAAAACACTGGCTTTCAGTAAGCCCAGTCACAAATGACCAGGAGACAGTGTTTAACTGGCACGGGGTTTTTAAGTGTCCATTCTAGATCATTAAGATAGGATCAGATATTGAACCACACTCTACAAAGACTGTTATGGACTCTTCCTTTGCAGAGGGGACAGTGCTTACAGAAGGGCCCATTGCTCATTAGCTAAGGAGACCTCTGACTATTCTCTTCTGCCTCCTGGGAATAGCCCATCCACCCAGTGACCTCATCAGAAATGTAGGAGACCTCTACTTCTTCTCTCTCACTGTCCACACACCAGTCAGTTAAGTTTCTGCCCCTCTAACACCTTAACTATCTCTTAAATTTTGCCCATTGCCAGCGGCATGTTTTGGATCTTCATAGGCTCTTGTTGAAACCGTGATAGAGATCTTCCCACCCTCAAGCTCCACTGTCCCAACAGGAGTTAAAAATTCTGTTCTGATCAAGTTCCTCCAACTCTCGAAGCTTTTCAGTGGCTCCCCAAGTTTAGGGAGTGATTCCCAAATTTCTTGATCAAAAAATTACCTGGCGTGCTGATTAAAAATGCACATTCCTTCTGGATCAGTACATTTGTGTTAGAGCCTGGTGGTTGGTGTTTTTATTTTTTAATTTTAAATTTTTTTCTCTTCTTTTAAAAAAGGTTTTGTTTATTTATTTGACAGAGAGAGAGCACAAGCAGTGGGAGGGGCAGAGGGAGAAGGAGAAGCAGGCTGCCCGATGAACGAGGAGCCCGATGGGGGCTTGATGCCAGGACCCTGAGAACATAACCTGAGCTGAAGGCAAATGCTTGACCTACTGAGCCACCCAGGCACCCCTCATCGGTGTTAACAAGCATTGCAGTTGCTTCCCATGTTTACCAAACCCTCCTCTGTATGCCCTGTGCCCTCCTCCCCAGCTCTCCCTGGGGTGTTAGACCCAGCATTACAGCGTCTGCCTGGAGTTCTCCCTCTGTCTGTGCATCACTGCTTGGTCAGTAACTGCTCATCCTTTCAGAATCAGCCCATGTACCACTATCTTTGTAAATGTGTGTTTACTGGGCTGAGTCAGCTACTTCCTTCACACCCCACCGACTCTTGTGCTCCACCTCTGTTAGCATTTCTTCACACTAAATAACGTTCCTCTGTCCCTTCCCATTCCCACCGTGAGACCTCTAAGAGCAGTGACTTATCTTACAGCTGGAAGGACGTATGTTATCGTAGGAATGCTGTCCTTATTTCTGCCAGGACATGAGGCAGCTGTAATATGTATATGTGTGCCTCTCGTCTGAGCCAAGTCCTGAGCTCACTGATAGGAAGTCATCAGGCCAGCAGAGATCAAAATGCTGTTTGCTGACAGCTGGAGAAGGTAGTTTAGGTGCATGGTCACAACAGGCTTCCTGATGTTGCTCCAGACGCTTCGACAGACATAACTCTCAGCGGCAGCCTCCTGCAGGTGCAGAGCATTGACCACAAAGCTTATCAAATGGCTGAGGCCTGCAGAAGCAAGAGCTCTGCATGCCTCATTCCTATTCCCAGATTTACCAGTCAGTCCACTCCTGTTCCTCTGAAAACGAGTAAGGGGAGAGAACAACCACCAGAAGAGACTAGAGAAGCTCCTTCCCCCTAGAACATGAGGAGCAGGGACGCCGTGCTTCCCCTCAACACTTGGAATCAGAGACGGCTCCTGGCTTGAGGTGGAACTCTCATCATTGCTGCATAGCCCTCAAGGACCTCAGCATCTGACTTTCAGGTTATGGTCAAGAAAGAGAACTTGGAGGTTGGTGCTTTGGTGATAGGTAACCCTTTTTTAAAAAAAGATTTTATTTATTTATTCATGAGAGACCCAGAGATAGGGAGAGGCAGAGACACAGGCAGAGGGAGAAGCAGGCTGCATGCAGGGAGCCCGATGCGGGACTCGATCCCAGTACCTGTGCCAAAGGCCGATGCTCAAGCCACCCAGGTACCCTGCAGGTGACCTTTTTTTTCTTTCTTTTCTTTTCTTTCTTTTCTTCTTTCTTTCTTTCTTTTTCTTTTCTTTCTTTTTTTTTTTTTGAGAGAGAACAAGAGAGCGTGCATGGAGTGGTAGGGAGGAGGAGAGGGAGAGAGAGAATCTTAAGCAGGCTCCACATCCAGCACAGAGCCCAACTCAGGGCTGGATCCCACGACCCTGAGATCATGACCTGAGCCGAAATCAAGTCAGACGTTTAACCTACTGAGCCCCCCAGGTGCCCTAACTATTTTTATTCTCATTAAATTCTCAAGCCTGTCAGAGAATGATGAAATATAAATTACATATATTTTTTAAAAATTCTGTTTATTTATTTGAGAGGGGAAGGGCAGAGGGAGAGAATCCCAAGCAGAGTCCCTGCTGATCGCAGAGCCTGATACGGGGCTGGATCTCACGACCCTGAGATTAGGACCTGAGCTGAAATCAAGAGTCAGGTGCTCAACCGACTGAGCCGCCCAGGCGCCCTTCAATTATATATATTTTTACTCTTTGATTTAGTGGGAAAAAAATAAATATTGCAGTCATCAAATTTTTATTCCGTGTAAAAATTACTGAGTATTAAAATAACCTCATTAATACAATTTCACTGTCAAGTTTAAGTGTGGATGTGGACAAGATTTTGATTTGGGATTTTAATAATACCTTTTCCTTCCAAGGTAATGAGCCCTTCGTTTTGCTTGCAGCTTACAGCTGTGTGAATAAGTGAAAGGGAATTATTACTTTAAGATGCGAAACCCGGTAAGTTGGCAGATGACTAATTTACAAAGAATGTTTTACTGTTGAGGCAGGTGTGAGCCTACGGAGGCCAGTTGTTTCTGAGGCTGTTTAATCTGTCAAGAGTAAAACTCTGTGGCCTCATTCCGTCTATCCCCAGTGTGACCAGAACTTCAAGCCCTAAGTCTCTCTCTATACTTTTCACAGTTGGCTTCAATGAAACCGAATAATTTCCTGTACGTACCCCACGTCCCTACGCTCTACGTAGACAGATGACATTTCTTGGATAAAATTCACACTTATTCATTCATTACTCATGACATTTCTTTGAATTCCAGGAACATGATCTGAGACATTAATTTGCTAGTTTTCAAGGCAAAACAAGAGGCTAGAAATGACGGACATGAATGGGATCCAACTGTGACGCGTCTCAGCTTCCTGGTTGTCTGAGTTCACAGGCCTCTCATTATTCCCACACCCCTTGGTCTTCCAGCCTTCCAAAGTTCCTTAGTAACTTGAAACCACAGGCTTTTTGTGGAAAAATAAAATTCTCAGGAAAGGGTAAGTGCAGTAACGGTTAGCTCTGTTAGGACAACCTGACAGATGCTCAGAGCCCGTCTAGAGAAGAGGACAGGGTTGCCTGGCCATGCTGGAGTAGCAGCCTGAACCTGCTGGATGGCACAACCCTCCCCCATCTAGTCCAGGGAGTTGGTCATTCTTTGTGAAAGTCACATTTCCTGTTTGGATATTTTCTTATTTGGATATTTCCTATCGAAAGACACCGTTGGTCTTAAAATCGCCATCGAATTAAAAAGATACATATTCTAGATGGGGTCCTTAAGATCCCAGGTGCGAGCCCTGAACAAGAGATCAGGGGAACCCAAATAAGTTTGTTTATTGATTTATTTTTAAGGATTTTATTTATTTATTCATGATCAAGAGAGAGAGAGAGGCGGAGACACAGGCAGAGGGAGAAGCAGGCTCCATGCAGGGAGTCCGATGTGGGACTTGATCTCAGGACTCCAGGATCATGCCCTGGGTCGAAGGCAGTTGCTCAACCACTGAGCCACCCAGGGATTCGCCAAATAAGTTTAAAAGAGTTTTGGAGTGGCCATCACGGATTGTAAAAGTGTTGACAGTTTTATAAGCAGCACTTTATAGCTCTAGTTAGAATTCATCTTTTCTTTGGGGAAGCAATTCAGTGGGCCTTTGGGCCACGTAGAGATGCTCAGAGATGAGTGTTTGGAAGTAGGGAGCCAAACTGCTCTGTGTACTCAAGAGCCTGTTCCTTAGGTAGAGAAAGTGTCAAGTGTCACTTGGTTTCCTGCCTTTGGGCCGATTTTATTGGGATAAAAATAAGTTGATTTCCGGAGGTTAAAAAGCTTCAGTACAGTTGAGGCACATATTGGGTCCCTCTGATATAGTTTTTAACTCTGGCACAGAACCCACACGCCTCTTAGGCTGATCCCCTCCTAGGGTTGAGTCCAGAGCAGAACCTCCCGCCGGGTCCACCCTGACTGTCTAAGTCTTCATGAACACCTTCCTGTCTTCCCTCGGTTCCTCCTCCTCCTACAGCCTCACCCTCCGCTGAGTGTCCCCAAGGCTCCTGGGCTCTGGGGAAATTCCATCCCGCTTACCGGAGAAGGAAGTTTTTCTTCTCGGTCTCATCGCCAGCATTTAAGGGAAACGCCCCAGGCCTTGGCTAGATGCTGGCTTTGTACATTCCTGGAGGAAGAGGAGCCAGCTCTCCTTTCTGGAGTGTGGGTGAGGGGGAGGCAGGGATGCCCCGATTTCTATTCAGCTTCCCCGCCTGGTGAGAGCAGCCCATGATTTCCTGCTGACTTCACCTAAAGAATGAGCTTGGTACAGACTAACCAAGGGCAGCATACTCTTCTGGATTGGGAACATTACATCTAAAGTGAAAAAGCAAAAAACAAAGCATTAAAGATTGTTGATCTGGCTGCTGCTTTTGAACAATCTACCTTGGTTATTGAAGCATTTGCTTTTTCCTAGGCCTGGCTGTAGAGCCCTTTTTTGTGTCCTATGAAGCAGGGGAAGCACCAGCTCAGATTAAAATTCTTTTTTCTGTGGTCCAATGCTTTCTCCTGATGGCATCAACAATAATTTTTAAGAGCAAAGCAGCTCAATCCATATTTGTGTTAAAAAATATCTTAGAGGATAAAATATATACCCACGATGATAAATTTTCCATATAAAGAACAGAATTTTTTGCAGCTGAACATCTGGTTTATCCTTAAAGAGCAGAATGTGTGCTTTATCTTTGTGTGACCAAAATGTGTGTTTGTAGTGCTTGAGCTCAAAGGGTGGTGGGCTTTCTCTACTACCACCAGCAGCTGGGATGAGAAAAAAGATTTTGGGACGCCCCCTGGGGGCTCAGCGGTTGGGTGTCTGCCTTTGGCTCAGGTCATGATCCTGGGGTCCTGGGATTGAGTCCTGCATCGGGCTCCCCGCAGGGAGCCTGCTTCTCCCTCTGCCTGTGTCTCTGCCTCTCTCTGTGTGTCTCTCATGAATAAATAATTAAAATCTTAAAAAAAAAAAAAAGATTTTTTACAAGCCTTGGAACCTTGGAAGAGGACAATGATTTTTTTTTTTTTAACTTTCATTCTAATTCCAGTTAACATACAGTGTAGTATAGTTTCAGGTGTCCAATACAGTGATTCGACATTTTCACACAATACCTGGTGCTCATCACAACAGGAGCACTCCTTAATCCCCATCACCTATCTCACCCATCCCGCACACTGACCTCCCCTCTGGTGACCAGCAGTGTGTTCTCTAGATTTAAGAGTTTCTTGGTTTGTGTCTCTCCTTTTTTCCCTTTGCTTGTTTGTTTTGTTTCTTAAGTTCCACATAGGAGTGAAATCATATGGTATTTGTCTTCCTCTTACATATTTCACTTAGATAATACTCTGTAGCTCCATCCATGTCAATGCAAATGGCAAATTTCATTCTTTTTATGGCTGAGTAATATTCCACTGTATACATATACCACATCTTCTTTATCTGTTCATCAACTGATGGGTGACACTTGGACTACATCCACATCTTGGCTATTGTAAGTAATGCTGCTGTAAGCATAGGGGTGTATGTATCCCTTTGAGTTCATGCTCTTATATTCTTTGTATAAATGCCCAATAGTGTGACTACTGGGTCTTAGAGTAGTTTTATTTTTAACTCTTGGAGGAACCTCCATACTGTTTTCAAGAGTAACTGTACCAGTTTGCATTCTCACCAACAGTGCTCAGGGGTTCCCCTCATCCTTGCCAATCCTTGTTGTTTCTTGTATTTTTGATTTTAGCCATTCCGACAGATGTGAGGTAGTATCTCATTGTGGCTTTGATTTGCATTTCCCTGATGATGAGTGAAGTTGAGCATGTTTTCATGTGTCTGTTGGCCATCTGGATGTCTTTGGAGAAATGTCTGCCCATTTTTTAATTGGATTATTTGTGGGTTTCCTGCCCATTTTTTTTATTGGATTATTTGTGGGTTCTTCTGGTGTTGAGTTTTATAAGTTCCTCATATATTTTGGAAGCTAACCCTTTATTGGATATGTCATTTGCAAATAATCTTCTCCCATTTGGTAAGTTGTCTTTTAGTTTTGTTGATTATTTCCTTCCCATTTCCAATTGCACCAAAAATAATAAGATACCTAGAAATAAACCTAACCAAAGAGATGAACCAGAGTAACCTATACTCCAAAAACTGTAAAACATTGATGAAAGAAATTAAAGATGACACAAAGAAATGGAAAGATATTCCATGCTCATGGATCGGAAGAACAAGCATTGTTAAAATGTCTATACTACCCAGAGCAATCTACACATTTAATGTGTATCAAAATCCCCATGGCATTTTTCACAGAGCTTGAACAAGCAATTATAAAATGTGTATGAAGCACAGAAGACCTTGAATAACCAAAACAATCTTGAAAAAGAAAAGCAAAGTTGAAGGCCTCACAATTCTGTACTTTGAGTTATATTACAAAGCTGTAGAAATCAAAGCATCATGACACTGACACAAAAAACAGACACATAGATCACTGGAACAGAATAGAGAGCCCAGAAAGAAACCCATGGGCCAATTAATCTTCAACAAAGGAGGCAAGAAGATGCAACGGGAAAAAGGCTGTCAGGTCAACAAATGATCTTGGGAAATCTGGACCATTTTCTTACACCATATGCAAAAATAAATTCAAAATGGATTAAAGACCTGCATGTGACACCCGAAACCATAAAAAGCCTGGAAGAGAGTACAGGCTGTAACCTCTTTGACATGCCATGGCAACTTCTAGATATGCCTCCTGAGGTGAGGGCAATGATCTTGCAAGGACAGCAGTAGGAGATTAATTTCTCACCTTCTACAGCTAATATCACAACAGGCGCACAGATTGAGAGGAGAGGGGTGGGGGCAATAGCCGATCGTGTTAAGCATGTCTTTCTCTAGGTGGTATTATAAAATATTCCTGGAGAGGGGAATCTTCTGTATTCTTCAAGTCTTCAAAAACTAGTACTGTTGCATTTATAGTTTTTATAAAAAGCCTAAAATCATTATTTTCAAAAGAAATGGTGCACGTGTGAGTGTATCAGGCCAGTAACCTGGTAAATATGCTTAGTAAATGTAAGTCCCTGTTATCTCTGGTAAAAAGGAACTGACTATACTTCCAGCAGGAGTAACAAAGTAAATACGAGACACTGTAGAGCAATAAGCTTCTTTGATAGGAACATCACCACTGCTGCCCCAAGCAGCCAAAACTATAAATGAAAGGCTGTTCTAAGCGTAAACCCTTTGAGAAACTATTCTATATAAATCAGAGACCAGCGCTTCTGGCAGCAGCATCTCTCCCTCAAACAAATATAAAACTGGGCAAAAATTTTGAGAAACGATTATTTTAGGGCTCTGGTAAAAGAGCAAAGACAGACAACAAATAAGGATTTATTTATGAGACTCTGCTGAACCTCTGCACACACAGTGGGCATCTGCAGTGTTCTTGCGTGGGGATGCTTCTCCCAACCCCATTAGTTTGGCGGTGCCACGGAAGTGGGGCTGGCTATGAAAACCAGCAGCTTCACTGCTGGAGGGAGCTGCTTTGATTTGGGAGGAAAAGGAGAAACCCACATCCAATAGCATTATCTGTAAAATCAGATTTGCTCAGAAATAAATGGGTGTCCTTCATATGCTGGACAACGATGCCTCAACAAATGAAGGCACATTAAAAATATTCCCAGATAGGGGCACCTGGGTGACTCCGTGGTTGAGCGTCTGCCTTTGGCTCAGGGCATTGATCCCGAGGTCCTGGGTTCGAGTTCTGCACTGGGCTCCCCACAGGGAGCCTGCTTCTCCCTCTGCCTGTGTCTCTGCCTCTCTCTCTGTGTGTCTCTTGTGAATAAATAAAATCTTTAAAACAAAACAAAACAAAACAAAGTAATGGAAATTTATCTATAGTTTAGTTTATACATTACTAAAGTATTTGCATACATTATGTAAGCAAATTTGGGGCTAAATTTGTCCAAAATGTACTTTGCTGTGCCTGTCAAATGTCAATGTATTTAATATTGAAATTTTGGAAATCTGCCAATCTTGGAACAATAAATCATGTTTAGGACATAGTTTGTAGGTACTTTTATTGGATTCATTGTGAAGAGAAGGGGTGATAGAAAAAATGGGCAGAAGAATTACTAGAAAATGTTCTTAATTTTGTTATCAGAAAACTTCCAAGTGTATAATGGGAAATGTTTTGCATTGTTTGTCAATTTGATGCTTGCTGTCTTCATCCTAAAAACAATCCAAACCAGCTATAATCAGGTGAATCACAAACTGCCATTTGCAGTTTTATTTATATTTTCATATTTCTGAATTACTTTTCAGAAAATGCTATTTCTCTCTACTAAACTGTGCCCTAAATCTGCTGTCTTCTGTGGCTAACAATAAATAATAATCTTTAAACAGTTATTTAGTAAAATATGACCTCTTAGCAAAATATCATAAGTTTAAAAAATAGAGGTAACAGAACCTAATAAAACCTGATATGGGTAGCCCCGGTGGTGCAGTGGTTTGGCGCTGCCTTCAGCCCAGGGCGTGATCCTGGAGACCCGGGATTGAGTCCCACATCGGGCTCCCTCCCTAGAGCCTGCTTCTCCCTCTGCCTGTGTCTCTCATGAATAAATAAATAAAATCTTAAAAAAAAAAAAAACCTGATACTAACAAGATAGTAGAGTCACACCAAATAAATAAAGGACACAACTGTATGTATGTATGTATGTATGTATGCATTTGTAGGGCATGGGGAGGTGAGGGGGAAAAGGGGGAGGAAGAGAGAATCCCAAGCAGACTCCATGCTGAGGGTGGAGCTCAATCCCACGACCCTGAGATCCTGAGTTGAAACCAAGAGTCAGCTGCTCAGCTGACTGCGCCACCCACGTACCCCCAGACCAGTCTTAAAAAGCTCAAAGGGATATCAGTGGAATTGTATCATCATGTAATTTAATGAAGGATCCTTGTGAGTGGAAGACTTTGTATGTTTACTTCAATCAAAAGGATTTATTTTGTTTTTTTTCTCTCTCTCTCTCTTTTTAAAGATTTTATTTATTCATGAGAGATACAGCAAGAGAGGCAGAGGGAGAAGGCTCCATGCAGGTAGCACGATGTGGGACTTGATCCTGGGACTCCAGGATCCTTTGGCACTGAGCCAAAGTCAGATGCTCAACTGCTGAGCCACCCAGGTGTCCTTGGTTTTTCTCTTTTTAATTTAAATTGAAAATTTTAAGTAATCTCTCTATCTAGCATGGGGCTCAAACTCACAACCCTGAGACCAAGAATTGCATGTTCCACCGACTGAGCCAGCCAAGCGCTCCAAAAGGATGTATTCTATTCTTGGGTGTTCTGTTTATATTTTATCACTTATTAGAACTGCTGAAAATACAGTACAACCAAATTTTTTTTTTTTCTTACCAAGACCAGAATCTCAGGGCTCCTGGGTGGCTCAGTGATTGAGCTGGGTTTTCTGCTTCCAGCTCTCACTGGACTGCAGTCAAAGTGCCAGCTGGGCTGCATGCTCATCCGGAGGCTGGTTTGGAATGGAATTCATTTCCTTGTGCTCTAGGACTGCAAACTTCAGGGGATTTGTTTGCTTCTATTTTTGCTGGCTCAAGGCCACTGTCAGCTTCTAGAAGATGTGTGAAGTTCCCTGCCATGTGGCCCTCTCTGTAGGGAGTTCACTTCATGGCAGTTTGTTTTTTTAAGGCCCAGCTAAAGAGTGAAAGTGAGCCCGGCAGCAAGAAGTCTTGATGTAACCCGATTATGAGACCCATTACCTCTATCATATAGCATAACATACTCATGGGAGTGACATCCATTACCTTCTTATTCTGTTAGTTAGAAGCAAGTCACAAGTCCTTCCCATGCTCAAGTGGAGGAGCAATAAGCTTCTTTGATAGGAACATCACCACTGCTGCCCCAAGCAGCCAAAACTATAAATGAATGGCTGTTCTAAGCGTAAACCCTTTGAGAAACTATTCTATATAAATCAGAGACCAGCGCTTCTGGCAGCAGCATCTCTCCCTCAAACAAATATAAAACTGGATTATGAAACGATCCAGGATGCAGGAATCATGAGTGTTACCTTAGAGTCTGTGTGCCATACCATTTAATTCCCAGTACCTGATACTCAGGAAGCCAAACTTAGAAAACAGTATTTTTTGAAAAGATTTTATTTATTTGAGAGAGAGAGAGAGAGAGACAGCGAGTGGGGGAAAGGGGCAGAGGAAGAGGGAGAAGCAGACTCCCCGCTGAATAGGGAGCCTGATGTGGGGCTCAATTCCAGGACCCTGAGATCTGAGCCAAAGGCAGACGTTTAACTGACTGAGCCATCCGGGTGCCCCAGGAAATAGTATTTTATTTAAACAAAAACTTATAGAGCTTTTATTCTGAGTCAGAAACTGTTCTAAGCACTTAACATTCTACGGATAGGAAGAGATGGAGCAGAGACATCAGTGAACTCATCCAGGATCATTCAGCTAAGTGACTGCAGGGCTGGGACTCCAGCTCGTGCTCTCTGGCTTCTGAGCCCATACTCTTATACTCTGTATACTCATAATAGTATGCTAAGCTGTCAAAAACAAAGTCAATGCATCAATGAATGCTATTGGGGGCACAGGAAATGATTACACAACAGCACGGTGGACCCAAGTAAGTTTTGAGACCGTATTTTCATAACCCAATTTGGAAGTCAAGCCTTTTGGCACCATCAGAGACTTTCATTGAGATACTGGGGTCTTCTGTTAACATTAAGCAACACAGGCCACATGGAGTTGTGGTGTCTAGAACAAAAAAAAAAGTGGAGGAATTTTTTGTTGTGCCTGAGATTTCTTGGAGGTGACGTCACCTTGTTATCTTTTCCTTATTTACCTGGACAATATAAAGCAAATATCATCTGTCGTAGATTCCTAGAGAAGGAATAGGTGATAGGTGATATCTCCGACGCTAATAACTGGTGATAGACCTTATGTGTGATCTGCATATTGAGTTGAGAAGCATCAGAAGAGGTAAAAATGTATGGTAATTCCAATGCTGCTGGACTTACTAGTAGAGCTGGAAAACCACATTATGAAAAATTATTCATATCTGAGACACTGTGGTATGAAGGTCACCCAGACATAGGTGGGGAGGCAGTCTGGGGACTAAATATGCTACAGTTCTGGTTTCACTGTAGGTCAGATTCCGTTCCAGACTAAGCTTCTGAGGAATTTTCCCTGGGGGCAGAACCATTGTGCAGGAGACAGATCCAGCCAAATGGGCCTCCGAGAGTGGGCATTAAATATTTGACCCAGGGCCCCTCATGGCAGCGAGATGTTTATATTGTTGTATAGCAATAGATGGCTGACTTCTCATTTTGCTTCTGCTTCTTAATTACCTAGTTATTCTGTCCTTAAGGAAACCACTTCACTTTGGGAGGTTTGGTTTCCTTATCTGTGAATTAAGGGAAATGGATCAGATCATCTCCAGCCCATAGCATGAGGATGGAATTTATAGTCTCCTCTCCTACATCATACAGACCTCCTCAATGTGGAGTCCCAAGGCTGTACACGTCTGTCACACTCTTGTTTACTTTCTCCCCAGCTCGTTCCACTTTGTTGTTTTTGCACTTCCTAGATGGCAATTTTGAGGGGCTGTACTTTCAGTAAAAAATAAAAAATAAAAAATCAATTGACCAGGATGTATTCATTCTTTCACAATATTTTGAAACACACCCTGAGCTACAGATAATTTAGGGCATGGGAGGAGTGCTGAGCTAAGTCAGGATGACCTCCCGGGAGAACGAGTACTCATGTCCTAGGAAGACGTCAACAGGAAAGTCAAAGCCCTAATCCCTCCACCACCCATCTGTTTGTCTCTTGGAAACAGTGATCTCATGAATGCTCAGGCCTGCTTTACAGAACCTCGTGCTGAGCCAGACTCTCCTGTGATCCGAGGTACTCCTGGGAAGGAACTCAAGTCCTTTTAGAAGTTCAGTGATGCTACCTGAGGCTCTCACATTCGGGACAACGAAGGGAGGATTCCTTTCATGGAGCCCCACTCACACGAGTGCCCTGTTTGAAAAATCTGGGTGGGTCATTTTTGGTTGTGCTGCACCTGGAAGTGTGGACAGACTTGGTCATGATCCACACAACTGCAGGAAAAACAAGCAGGTTCTTTGGGTTTTGTTAAGTAGCATACCGGCTTTACTAAAATTAAAAGCAATATATGCTCTTCTAATTACCAACATTTTCACTTTAGAAATTTAGAAAAAAAAAAAATTAGAGGGATGCCTGGGAGGCTTAGTGATTGAGCATCTGCCTGTGGCTCAGGTCATGACCCCAGAGTCCTGGGTTCGGGTCCCACATCAGGCTCCCCACATGGAGCCCGCTTCTCCCTCTGCCTGTGTCTCTACATCTCTCTGTGTGTCTCTCATGAATAAATAAATAAAATCTTTTAAAAAAATTTAGAAATTTAGGAAAAATTTCAGGAAAAAGAAGACTCCAAAGAAAAACTCCTATAATCCCATTAGTCCCTAGAAAGACCAAAGCATAAGACCTGTTGTATGCCCTTCTGAATTTTTGAATTTATGTGCTCATTTAAAAACACCTCTTTTGGAATCCCAACATGATTCTATATTTTTAATAGAGGATTATTCCATTTTCCTTCTTAAATACCTGTTGTGTGGTCAGCCTCCTTTAATTCTTAGGAACCCTGGGTGGCGCAGCGGTTTGGCGCCTGCCTTTGGCCCAGGGCGCGATCCTGGAGACCCAGGATCGATTCCCAAGTCGGGCTCCCGGTGCATGGAGCCTGCTTCTCCCTCTGCCTGTGTCTCTGCCTCTCTCTCTCTCTCTGTGTGTGACTATCATAAATAAAAAAAAAAAAATTAATTCTCTTTCCAACTCTATAAGACATAGTATATTATCTCAGTTTTGCTGATGAGAAAATCAAAGTTTAGGGAATTAAGGTATTTTTTTCCAAATCTCACAGTATCTATCTATCTATCTATCTATCTATCTATCTATCTATCTATCTATCTATTGTCTATCTTATCTATCAAATGAAAGTATTATCTATTTTTTTAAACCAAGCAAGGACCATGCATACTACTAAAAATATATACCCTTTGATAGATAATTCCTTTTTGATGATTCAAATTTCACAGTTTATTTCATACCAACCCTTAGGTATCTCACCTCTGAGTTCTTTACCTGACTACAGGTTCCTTGGTTACTTTCATTATGGAGACAACAGGATTTAGAGAAGGGGATGGTGTTGCCAGTGGGAAAACAAATAACCCACTAGCAGATACTCCATTATCAAGGCTGAGGACCAATGGGTGGCCTCCTACAATAACTAAGACTGTCCCTCATCTCCCAATGCTTTCTCAAACTTTAGGAAACATCCTTTAGGAAAATTTCTTTATTCCTTTATTCCCTCCCTCTTCTGAGCTCTAAAATCCTTTATTTATTTTTATTTTTTATTTATTATTATTATTATTTTTTTCTAAAATCCTTTAACTGTGCATTCATTGTGGCCCTCTAGCTTGAAAAAGGGACATCCTCCCTGGCTTTATTTTTGTACTCTACATTTCCTTGAGGACACAGAACCCTAGCTTTTGATGCTCCTTGTACCTATCACAAGGACCGACACAGAATAATAAACATATTTTAAATATCTATTCGTTCTTGATTGATTGTTGAACACACGCCCGTTTGCTCTTTAAGTAAGGAGTAGGACATCCATGTAGACATTAGTGGGTTCTGGAACATTCCCACTCTGCACAAGTGCTGGTACTGCTCAGCTAGGCCTCACTGTTTTTAACTGGAAGGTGGGAAATCTGAGAAACCCCGCCCACCATTTAGCCCCGTCCCAAGGACTCACAGCTGCCAAAATAAACAGCACCGCCTGTGGCATTTAAACCTTCCTGGGTGATGTGGCCTCCTGCCTGGCTCCTAGAGGGTGTGTGACATGGGACGTGCAAACCACCTAGTGACTGTCACACCCTGGGTCCTTTCCTTCAGAGCTCTGTGCTCCGTGGGTAAAGGATTTTCTTCTGTGTTTGCACTGTGCACTGACAGTGAAAACTCCACCATTAGTTGCATTTTCATTTTTCGGACTTTTCCATTTTTACATAATTAACAACCTTACAGAGAAATTGTGAAGCAGCATAAAGAAATTCTGTATACCCTTTACTCAAATTCAGTAATTGCTAGCATTTCCTCCAAATATACATTTCTGTCTTGTACACAGTCTAGATGTCTCTGTATTTAGGCTAATAACTACGGGTTTATACTTCTAACTTCGATTGCAATCTGCCACTAAGTAATTCTAGTCTCTCTCCTATTTTGTATTTGTAATTTCCTTCTCTAATCTATTCATTCTCTTTGATATATTTAGTCATTTGCTCATCTCCACTATCCAACCCAAACCACTGTGGAAAGCCAAACTGCTAATAGAGTTTAGTATTTGTTTACAGTTCTTTCTGTCTTTAGATTGAAGGCACATATTCAAAATACTCTGCTCACAGCTATATTCATATGACAAAAATCATCGTATTGTACACTTTAGATATCTATAGAGTTTTTTATTAAAAGATTTTATTTTATGTATTCATGAGAAACACAGAGACAGAGAGAGGCAGAGACACAGGCAGAGGGAGAAGCAGGCTCCCTGGAACATGACCTGAGCCAAAGGCAGACACTCAACCCCTGAGCCACCCAGGCATCCCAAAATATCTGTAGTTTAAGTCATGTCAATAAAGCTGTCCAAAATTACCGTGTTTATAAGTTTCTAAGGTTCATTCCCCAGAGAAACTTTTCAGAGAAGTTATATTGTTTAAGGTACAGTAAGGTTGATTTATTTCTGTTTATTTTCTATTTCAGGGTTCAACTGCCCTCTTTGTTAATTTCATTTCTTTTTTTTTTTAATATATATAGCATTAAAATGGTTCCAAAAGTCAAAACTGTCCAGAAAGTTATAAATGGAGAAGTGTTTGATTCCCACCTGCCCTCTGTAGGTAACCGATCTTACTGGTTTCAGATCTATCCTTCCTGTTTTTTCTTTCTTCCTTCCTTCCTTCCTTCCTTTCTTTCTTTCTTTCTTTCTTTCTTTCTTTCTTTCTTTCTTTCTTTCTTTCTTCTTTTTTTTTTTAACAAGCAGATATAAATAGGTAAAGAGGATTAAGAAACACAATCTTCCAGCTACAAAATAAGTAAGTCACAGGGCTGTAAAGTACAGCATAGGAACACAGTCAATAATCATTTATAATCATACCATAATCATTTATAAGGTGACAGATGGTAAGGACACTTATGGTGGTGAGCATTTTGCAATGTATACAGATGTCAAAACTATGTTGTACACCTGAAACTAATATAATATTATATATCAACTATACTTCAGCTAAAACGAAATTTGAAAAAACGGTTGAAGCAAAATTATTCAGTGTGTTGTGGAACGTATAACATATGTGAAAGCAAAATGTATGACAACACACAGGCTGGGAGGGGAGATATGCAAATGCACAACTGCAAAGAAAAATAACCCCAAACCACCGAAACCAAATAAACAAAAATAAAAAGATATATGTACATTTATCTTATTTCTCCTTCTTTCATGTATGTATACCATGTATAGTTTGCTTTTTTTTTTCTTTCACGTAACAGCATATCCTTAAAGTTGCTCCATATCGATTCATATCAGTCTCTTTTTTTCTTTTTTGGCAGCCATATAGCATCCCATGCCTTTCTGTGGGATGTGTATGGTTTCATGTTTTACATTTAGACTTCTGATGTATCTGCACTTTATTCTTGTGAATGATACAAAGTATGGATCTCATTTTATCTTTTTCCAAGTGGCTACTCAGTTGTCTCATTTACTGAAAACTTGATTTTTTGCTCCAGTGGGGTGAGCTGTGCTGCTACTACGTCTGTGATGCAGTCCTGGGCCTCTTTTTGGACAGTCTAGTCTGTTCCTCTTGTCAGTATATTCATGTGCCAGGACCTCATTGTTTTATTTATGGAAGTTTCACCGGATAGTTTAATATGGGAGGTAGGCTTCTTATTGTAGCTTTTCTTTTTCTTTGTTTCTAGCTCTTCTTTCGTTTAGGTTTCCATGAGAACTGAAGCTGAACTTCAGTATCAACTTGTCTAATTTATGAATTTACAATTTGACCAGGGTGTTTTCCCATTTGATCAAGTATCTTTTATGGCTTTTGTGTGGGAGTGTTTTGTCGTTTCCCTCATACAGGTTTTACACATTTTGTGTTAGACTTATACCTAATTATCAGATTTTCCTTGTTAGTATTATAAGCGGCATTTTCTCTGCCATCATGTCTTCTGGTTATTGTTTGTGTATATAAAAACTATTGACTTTTAATATTTTATTTATTTATTCATGAGAGACAGAGGCAGAGACATAGGCAGAGAGAAAAGCAGGTTTCCTGTGGGGAGCCCGATGCGGGGCTGGATCCCAGGACCCCAGGATCACGATCTGAGCTGAAGGCAGACGCTCAACCACTGAGCCACCCAGATGTCCCCAAACTATTGACTTCTGTCTTCATTTTACAGCATGCTACCTTGCAGAAGTATTTTATGACTTAGCCTAACCAATTTCAATAGTTTAGTCTTGCCATTGATTTCCTAGGGTTGCCCAACTATACTCTCACCTCAAGATAGTTCTTACTTTTTAATTCTTTTTTCCCCTCTCTTTTCTAATTCTTAAGCCTCTTGTGAGTTCTCCTGTCTCATTGCATTAGCTCATATTTTCAGTGAAATGTCAAATAATCACAGATAGAGTGGGCTCCTTGCCTTGCTCTCTGCCGTTGTCTCTTGAACGACCATATGCAATTGAATCTTGAACAACACAGGTTTGAGCTACACAGGTCTGCTTATACACATGGTTTTTTTCAATAAATCCAGCAACAGTAGCGTAATGTATTTCCCCTTACTCATGATTTTCTGAATAACATTTTCTTAGCTTTAGTATAAGAAGGGCACCTGGGTGCTCAGTGGTTGAATAGCTGCCTTCGGCTCAGGTTGTGATCCCCGGGTCCTGGAATCGAGTCCCACATCAGGCTCCCCTCTGCCTATGTTTCTGTCTCTCTCTCTATGTCTCTCATGAATAAATAAAATCTTTTAAAAAAAGAATACAGTCTATAATACGTATAACATACAAAATATGTGCTGACCATGTTATCAGTAAGGCTTCAGGTCAGCAGTGGGCTATTAGCTAAGTTTCTGGGGAGTCAAAAGTTGTATGTGGATTTTTGACTGTGTGTGATGTCAGTGCTCCTAACTACCTGCTTGTTCAAGGGTCAACTGCATATGAAAAATACCTTAAGTGACAGAAATAAGTTTTTAGTGTAACAAGTTTCTGGATATTTATCTGGCAAGATGAGATTAAGGCCCTTCTTATGCCTAGTAACTAGAAAAAGATATAGCAAATGGTAAAAGTAAAAATTTGATTTTATAATGATCCATTGAAAACACTTGTGCTGGGCCCCAGTGCTACCTTTTATATTTAAAGGACTCTTTAATTATATTTTGCTTTTCATTCATTGATTTGTCTAAGATTTATAGAATACCTTTAATACTCCAGACACTTAGATTTTTTTCTCATTTAACTTGTACTACACCCATGTGAAGTAGGTATTGTCCTCACTATATATGGAGAAAATTGAGGTAAGAGTTAAGTGGACACACAGCCTCTAAAGCTGAACTGTGATTTTGAATCTGCATCTACTTGTTTGAACTTTTCTAAACTCTCATATATTTCTTTGTCAGGGAGTAGAAACACAGAAGAGTAACAATCAGTATATTTTTGGAAAGTAAAGGTCCAGGGATCCCTGGGTGGCTCAGCGGTTTAGTGCTGCCTTTGGCCCAGGGCATGATCCTGGAGTCCTGGGATTGAGTCCTGTGTCGGGCTCCCTGCATGGAGCCTGCTTCTCCCTCTGCCTGTGTCTCTGCCTCTCTCTCTCTCTCTTTCTGTCTCTAATGAATAAATAAATTTTTTTTAAAAAAGAAAGCAAGGTCTTAAATTCTCATCCTTTCATTAAAGGTCACATGCTATATTCAGTTACATGTCGAGGGCAGGTTTCTAGGTCTCTCTTTTTTTTTTTTTTAGTTTTAGGAGTACCAAATCTATAACTGATTCCAATAATTTTATTAGTATTTTTAAAAATCTTTATTTATTTATGATAGCCACAGAGAGAGAGAGAGAGAGGCAGAGAGAGAAGCAGGCTCCTTGCACCGGGAGCCCAACGTGGGATTCGATCCCAGGTCTCCAGGATCATGCCCTGGGCCAAGGGCAGGCGCCAAACCGCTGCGCCACCCAGGGATCCCCCTAGGTCTCCTTAAGTAGAACTGGGAGTGTATTTGTTCTTCTCAATTGTCATGAAGGATTTGAGAGAAATGTTCCTTACAGTATATGGGATCCAAATGACCTCAAGACGCTTTCCAGATGGTGATAAGTATATCAAAGTATCCAGGACCTAGAAAAGCACCTAACATAGGATAAGCACTCAAATAACAACAATTATAGCTTATTAGTGTTCATTCTGCTCTACATTCTTTACTTTTATTAACTGGTTTCATCCTCACAACAACCCCAAGGGCATTTATTGCTTGTTCTATTATTGCTTGTATTGTATAGATGAGAAAAACTGATGCATGAATTAACTTACCAAAGATCATGCTCAATAAAAAAGCTGGAATTCTGTTTTCAAATTCCCTGGTCTTAACAGGGAAGTTCTGGGATCATGAAAAAAGGAAAATATTCCACCTCCTGAAATGAATCTACCAGCATTACTTATGAAGTGTACACTTTTCTGTTCACCTAATGTGGTGGGTGATTTTGCAATCGCTTAAGTCAATGAAAAAAGGCTCTTGTAACTTAAGGTTAGAAGAAAGTCACCTAAAATGCCTGAATTTTTTTTTTTAAGATTTTGTTTATTTATTCACGAGACACACACAGAGAGGCAGAGACACAGGCAGAGGGAGAAGCAGGCTTCATGCAGGGAGCCCGATGCCAGACTCGATCCTAAGACTCCAGGATCACACCCTGGGCCAAGGCAGATGCTAAACCGCCGAGCTACCCAGGCGTCCCCGTGAAATTCTTGATAGAAGGTGCTTTGTTGAATCTCGGTGGTGGTGTTTTGATTTCAACATACTGAACTTCTTGCAAAACTGCAAAGCCCAACGCTGCTCAGAACGTAAACGAGCTTCTAAGGGCCCGCACCGAGCATGCAGCGTGTGTGCACGGCCGGCGAGGCGTGCAGCGGGACGGACGGTAAACAGCAGGCGACCACAGACAGCGGCCGTGCGAGGGCCCAGGTCACCCACGGCGGCTGTCGGATACCGAGGAAGTAGGGGTCCCACCGACGGACCTCTGCGTCCGCGCCCGGGCGCGCTTTTCATTACCCAATACCTTCCGCTGCCTTTCTTCTCTTTTGCGCAAAAGCCAACGGGCGCTTCCCGCGCTCGGGACCAAAGACGCCATAAAGCAGGAAGGCGGTCGGGGCCCGGCGGGGAGCGGGCCGCCCCGCGATGCCACCCCAGGTCACCCGGCGCCCCGGCCCGCCCTCCGGGGCCGCTGCCCCGCAGCCGCCGCCCCGCGCAGCCCCGCGCGCGGCCGCTCGGAAACCCCCAGCCCGCAGGCCGCGCTCCCCGCCCCGCCGCGGGCCCGGGACCACCAGCAGCGCCGGCCCGCCCCGAGGGACCCGGGCTCACGGGCCCCGCCCCCCTCCCCTCCCTGTCCCCCTCCCCCTCCCGCCACCCCCCCCGCCACCCCCCCCCGCGCGCCGAGGGGCGGGGCCTCCCGCGGACCGACTCCCAGCGCCGCCCTCTATTGGGCCAGGGGACGAGTGACGCGCGAGGCCCCGCCCCCCGTCGCCGCCGGCGCTCGCGGCGCTGACGTGACGCTGACGTGGCCCGGGCGGCGGCGGCTCCTCCCGGCGCGGGCAGCCACTCGTCGCCGCGAGAGAGGGGCGGGGTGGCCGGGGCCGCGTTCCCCGGGCCCGCTCGCGGCCCGCCCCGCCGCCCCGGCCCCCCGGATGAGGGTATATATTCGGAGCGGCCGCGGGACGCCGAGGAGTGGCCGCGCGCAGGCAGCCGGAGCCGGAGCCGGAGCCGCCCCAGGAGGTGAGGGGCCCGCCCGGGGGGGGGGCGGTACGCGGGGCCCGGGGTCGCCCCGCGCGCTCCCACGGCCACAGCCCCGGCGGGGGAGCCGCCCCGCGCGCTTCCCTTTCGCGGAGACGCCGCCGGGGAGCGCGCCCCAGCCGGGGGCGGGATGGGGGTCGCCGAGCGGCTGCGGTGGCCTCACCTGGATGTGGGGGGGCCTCGGGCCCGGGGGGCCGTGCTCCAGCTCGGGGGCCTCGGTGGGGACGTGTCGGCTGCAGCGGCCGGGGCCGTCGGGCCGCGGAGAGGGCGGCGGCCCCCCTGCGCGGATCCCCCCGCGCGGCCCCCCCTGCGCGGCCCCCACTGCGCGCATCCCCCCCCCGCGCTGTGCCCCCTCGCGCTGCCCCCCCCTGCGCGGCGCGGAGCGGTCTGGTCTGCGGGTCGGGGGCTGCACTGGGCGCTGGGGCGGGAGAGGGTGGAGGGTGTCCCCGGGTTCGGGGCCGAGAGCACACGTGTGGGAGTCGGGGAGCGGGAGGGTGCCGTCAGCGGCGCGCAGCCCAAGGACTTGCCGAGGTGGGATCCTCGGGGTGCGGGCCCAGGGGTTTACGGGAAGCCGAAGGCAGTTCCTGTGCCCTCCTTATTGTGAGTTTGGCTCCGTTAGCTGGGATTAGGGAAGACCTCGGCCGTGCTGCCAAAGCATTTATAGGATTCAGGGTGATGGCTCGACTCCAAGGCTGGTTTTCAAAAGTTCAGAGAAGTCTGCTTATCAGTTCTGGGGGGCATCTTACAGGGGCAAGACGGAGGCCAGAAAAGGGGGGGGGATAGTGGATTTCTTTCATGCTGGCGTTTAAATCCCTGCAGAGGTATATTTGATCACCGTGGATGTTTGCCGAATTTGTCATTGTTTTCGATGCAGACGTATGAGGTGATGGGTGTCATCCTTTTGCAGAGCAGATCCTTGACTTTTTTCAGACTTTGCTGCTCAAAATAAAAATCCTCCTCTCAACTCTTGAATTGGTGCGTATTGCGTACCATGAACGCCCACATCCCGACCTCTTACCAGAATTATTGGGGGGGGGGGTTGGAAATGATATTTTTGTGGTTATTATCTGCCTCCAGAAAAATAGGTAAATCATTCCTGTTCAAAACTCAAGTATGGTTCTGTTAGGAGCATTTATAGTTCCGTAGATTAGCACATGTGACCTTGTCAGTCTTTACTGACCACCAAGTGGCCGGGTATCAAAGTTTAACCTGTGCACGGGGAAAATTTAACCTAAGAGTTGTTAGTCGCATGGATCCGTTTTCCCAAGCATCTGAAGGTGGAAGCGTATCTAATGACTTCTTAGGAAGAGATTGATTTGTACCTTTTTTTAAAGATTTTATTTATTCATGAAAGATACAAAGAGAGAGACAAAACCTAGGCAGAGGGAGAGCCCAATGTGGACTCCAACCCCGGGACTCTGGGGTCATGGCCTGAGCCGAAGGCAGGCACTCAACAGTTTAGCCACCCAGGCTTCCTGAGATTGACTTGGATCTTAAAATGTTATAATACTGTGTTTGCATATGTGTTTTAGTAGGCAGGAACTCTCTGCTCTTGACTCTCATTTAAGGCATGTGAGCAAGGCTTTTTTTTTTTTTTTTTTTAAGATATTATTTGTTTATTTGAGACAGAGATCATGAGTAGGGGGAGAGAAGGGGGAGAAGGAGAAGCACTCTAGGCTGAGCAGGGAGCCCGACATGGGGCTCTATCTGAGGACCATGGGATCATGATCTGAGCCGAGGGCTAACACCCAACCAACTGAGCCACCCAGGCACGCCCCGGAAGGCTGGTTTTATTGTCTTCATGAGGAAATGTGTACACAGGGAAGGTGGAATGGTTTGCACAGGGTCACTTGATGGGGAGGGACGAAGAACCAGGACTTCCAATTCTTAAATTTCCTGGTTGCCTGATGATCTTCCTGCTGTAGTATACTCCTTTAAATCTGGGCAAAAGCAGTAGTATAGGTGAGACCTAGGAAAGGCCCAATTCCCTGGAAAATAGTTCAATAGAAAAGTCTGTCTTAACTGTGGTTTTTTTTTTTTTTTTTTTTACATGATGTGTTTTTAAAATAAAAAAATAATGGTATTTCTCTTGAAATCTGTATAAATCGGGCAGCCCCGGTGGCGCAGCGGTTTAGCGCCGTCTGCAGCCCGGGGTGTGGGGGGCCCAGGATCAAGTCCCACATCAGGTTCCCTGCGTAGAGTCTGCTTCTCCCTGCCTGTGTCTCTGCCTCTCTCTCTCTCTCTCTCTCTCTAAAATAAATAAATAAATAAATAAGTAAATACATAATAAATAAATAAATAAAAATCTTAAAAAAATCTGTATAAATCAATAGAAACGCCTTTTAATATTCTAATACGTGTCCAAAGCTCAGTCTTCTAACTTCTTTGCTTTTTTATCCATTTGCACTTGCCAGGGGATCTCATTCATAACTTAATGTCATGTATGCTGATGACCTTGAAAGTTGTATCTTTAGCTCTGGTATCAACTCTGAACTTTAGACTACTACATTCTGCTGTCTCATCAGCAGTTCTATTTGGATGTCTGATAGGCACCTCCAGTTTAGCATGTCCAAAAGTGAGGTGTTGATTCCCCCACTCTCCTGGCATATTCCTGAATCTGCTCCTGTCCTGGTGTTTCCCCACCTCAATAAATGGCACCACCACTTGAAGTCCTCTTTGCTTTATTCTTATCTTTCTGTCTCCACATTCCATCCCATTATCTAATCCTGTAGGATTAGGATCCACATCCACCACCGCTCTAAGCCAGCATCATCTCATCTAGGGTACTGCAGTAGTTCCCTAACTGCTGTCTGCTTGTTTCCACATTTGCCTTTGTTAACAGAATTTTTTTCCCCACGCAACAAAGGAATGAGCCCTCTGAAACTTAAGACCATGAAGCTCCCCTGCTCCAAATTCCCCAATGGCTTCCCAAACCCCAGAGTCTTTAACTTTGACCAAAAGGCCTACTTGATCTGCTCAATGTTCCCCCTCAGTTACAGTCACTCGGGCGCAGTCCCTGTGCTCCAGCTGCATTGACCTTACACGTTTGTGTTTCAGGACTGCTGTCCGTAGAATGTTTCTGAGACCCTGACTTGCTTGCTCTTTCTTCATTTGGATGGCTTGTCAAATGTCTCAGAGGCCCCACCTGACCACCCCATTTAAAATATCTACCATCCCCCCATTGTGCTTTCACCATTTAGCCTACTTTCTTCTCCTACCTGACATTTTATGCGTTTGCCTGTCTCGTACTGGAATGTGGGCATGCGCGTTGTTGCTTTGTGCGTTGCTGTGTCTGTGTCCCCTACATCAGCGCCTGGCAGACAGTAAGTGCTCAGCTCATTAAATACTAAATGAAGTAATGGCACACGAAAGTTAAATAATTTTCCTTCATAAATTGTCTATTGACGTATCTTTGCATGTGGAAAGGAAACCGAGTAGTAACCTATTGGCATGAGTGAGGTTGTGGGCTCTCACCTGTCTTTTTTTTTTTTCTTTTCTCACCTGTCTTTGAAGGAAGTAGCAGCACTGAAACCAGTTCAGCCACCTGCCGCCCATTTCCCAGCACTATGCCTTCTTCCTTGAATATCTTTATTTACCTGAACCACTGTTGATGCCGTTCCCACTGACTGGGTTTTCTTTTACTTCTGCCTTTCACAAACTTCTTTTCATTCTCCAGTGCCTAACTCAAGTAGTAGGTCTCATGTCCTATGGGCTATAACTCAGTGGTCTGAAGGCCAAATTTCACTTTTATGTTAGTAACATTTATAGAGAGCTTTTTTTATGTGTCAGGTACTGTCTTAAATGCTTTTCATTTTACTTCATTAATCCTCTTAACTTTAGAGATGAGTACTGTTTTTATCTTCATTGTACAGATGAGAAAAATTGAGGCACAGAAGGGTTAAGTAACTTGTTCAAGGTCACAAATTTAGGAGAGAGTGGAGCTGGAGCCCGATGCTGGCTTCCTTCAGCTTTCCTGCCTCTCTTAAATGAGAGGTTGAATTCTTGGTATTTTCTCTGCTTATGAGAGTGATTGTCTGATGGAAAGATCATAGGCATAGAGTCAGGTTTATCTGAATTAAAATTCCTGTTTTTCTGTCGATTAGGTATGTGGTGTTGAGCAAATTACTGAATCCTTTTGAGTCTCATTTGCTTACTGGTTGTAATTTCACGTATGCCTCTGAACCTGATGAAAAAAATTTTATTGTTCCCATTTTGCAGATGAAATTAACAGAGTTGAAGGTATCTATGACTTAGCCCAAGGAATAGAGCCAGGAATAAAAGTCTATTCTGTTTGATTCCTAAGCCCATAAAGATCGCTTGAAGCTAGAGTATGTGAGGCAGGCCTTTAAGGGTGAGTGGGATTTCAGTAGATAGGAGGGACTAAAGAAGTGCATGGAGGAAAGGACAAGGTTTTGGGTGACAGCAAGGTAGAGCTGTGTCCCACCCTGATAATAAGGTTTCATTTTTGTTTCATATGGATGCCTTAATTTCATTAGGAATCATTGGTAACTCTTAAAGTGCGTTTTATAAGTAGTACCATTCATTTCACACTTGAAGCATCATATCCCTGAAATACATCTAAATAACAAGCCAAAAATAAAAGTTGGAAATATAACACGTTGAATCTTATGTAAGGCTCATCTAATTTGAAGTTGATTTTATAAGAAGAATCATGAAGCCAGTCTATCACTTCAGTTTTAGAGGGCACCTGATTAAAAGAAAAAAATTGCAGAAGCTATGTGCCTGTCTCTATTGTATTAATACCTTTCCTGAATTTATTTTTAAGTGGACAGTAGTTAAAATTATTTCTGATTTGGATCAATATGCCCAATACCAAGTAAAAATAATAATGCACCTTATTTTATTCTTAAAGATTCTATTTATTTATTTTAGAGAGAGGCAGAGATAGTGAGAGAGAGCCCAAGCAGAGAAGAGAGGGAGAAGCAGGCTCCCTGGGGCTCAATCCCAGGACCCTGGGATCATGACCCGAGCTGAAGGCGGACACCCAACTGACTGAGCCACCCAGATGCCCTTAGTAATGCATTTTAAAATGAAGTATTTACTCATTCTGTGAGGTTTCCCACCTGCCTATCCTGTGCATTTTCTCTCTTTTTCCATTCTATTGGCTTGTGAACTCATTTCTGCAAAGTGAATCAGATGTAAGAATATCAATTGTGTCTATATTAGTGAATAAGGTACAAACAATGTACTCTCACTGTTCCCCCTCTTACACACACACACGTGTACACACACAGACCACTCCATATCCCTCACACCCCACAGTCTTCCTCCTCAGAGGCAGTATAGCATAACGGTTAAGAAAGAGCATAACTGGGGCAGCCCCGGTGGCGCAGCGGTTTAGCGCCATCTGCAGCCCAGGGTGTGATCCTGGAGACCCGGGATCGAGTCCCACATCGGGCTTCCTGCGGGGAGCCTGCTTCTCCCTCTGCCTGTGTCTCTGCCTCTCTCTTCGCTCTCTCTGAATGAATAAATAAATAAATCTTAAAAAAAAAAAAAAAGAAAGAGCATAACTGGAAGAGTCAGGTTGTTAGGGTTTGACTCCAGGCTGTTATACTTTATTAGTTTGGGACCTTGGGCAAGTTCTCTGTGGTGCAATATTGTCCTCTGTCAAGCCATCCCAGTAACAGATCCTTAGCATTGTTTTGAGAATTAAATGAACCAGTATCTGTAAAGCACTTAGAATTGTACTGTGTAATATATAAGTGATATGCCAGTGATAGGTGTTGTCATTGCTACCTCAGGGAACAGATGTAGATTCCCTTGACCTGAGTTTGGAAATGGTGTTTGATGTTTAGTAGTCCTGATGCGACAGATACTTTTATTTTGCTTTACTGGTAGGTGAGGCACAGAGAACTCCAGAATATTGCTCTACACCACCATGTCTGTTACCTACCACTGTTCTTAATGGTAGGAGATAGCACATTTTTGGTACCTTTCTTTTCTTTTCCTGTCCTTCAGGTCGAAGCAGTTATAATGCGGTTAAGATTCTTTACAACGACCCTCAGATTTCTCCCTTTCCCACTCACTTATTTCCTTTGCCACTAATGTGGTTCAGATCTTTGGCTGTTCGTACCTGCAGTTGTCTTTTTTTTTTTTAATTAATTTATTTATTCGTGAGAGAGAAACAGAGAGAGGCAGAGACATAGGCAAAGGGAGAAGCAGGCTCCCTTTGGGGACCTCGATATGGGACTCGATCCCGGGATCCAGGGATCACGCACTGAGCTGAAGGCAAATGCTCAACCACTGAGCCACCCAGACATCCTGGGTACCTGCAGTTGTCCTTGAATTTGTTTTCCTGGTTCTAGTTGTCTCTCCTTACGATCTGTTTTATGCTGTTGCTCTCTCATCTCTCCAGAGCATGGTGACATAGCCCAGTTGAGTAATCCATTGTTGGCTTATATTATTCTGTTAGGTCTGAATTCCTTTGCTTGGTTTCGTATTTATGGTTTCGTCCTACCCTGCATCACGTCCCATCATGCTACATAAAACTTCAGCTTTCCTACTGCTCTCTGTCACACATGGCTACTCTGCTGGTTTTCTGATCTTTTCTGTGTGATCTGCTCAACCCTTGAGGCACAGCTCCATCATGCTTCCTTTGTGAACTCTTTCTAGACAACGCCTACCTTCTCTTGCATTCATCTATAGTAGGCAAGTAGATTAAATATTTCCTTTTTCTCTTATTTTTTAATAGTATGCAGTTTAACATTTTGCTGTATTACATCTTGTCTATTGATTGTTGTGTGTGAATCTCTTGTCTCTTTAGGTTTCAATTCTTAGTAAAGTTATGTTTTTATTGCTTTTCTATAGAAGTTGCTTGTTAAAGTGTATTTTTCATGATTATAGGTGATCCTATCTTCTTGAATTTTGTTTTCTACTGATTGCAACGGAATCATTTCCATCATTAGCACTAGAAGGTGAACAGTTATTACTGAGAAGTGAGGTGTTCTTCCAGTGGTAGCTCATGGTCAGAGGAGTACTACAGAGGTAGTACAGGAGCCCTGGAATTAGACCGCCTGGTGGGCTAACATCCCAGCTCCACCAGCTGCCTGGTTGTGTTGCCTCTCTGTGCCGGAGTCTTCCTCAGTGGTAAAAGAATAGTACCTATGTCATAGAATTGGTGAAAATTAAATGAGATCTTGTAGGTAAAATTCTTAGTGCAGTGCCTGGTCTATAATGCTGAGTCGTGTCTTACAAGTTTATTTTTTTAATTTTTATTTATTTTTATTTTTTTAAATTTCTGGTATATTTAACTTATGGTGTTATATTAGTTTCAGGAGTACAGTATGGTAATTCAGCAATTCCGTATGGTCATCTATTTCACCCATTCCCCCTACATCCCCTTTGGAAACCATCAGTTTCTCTCTACTTAAGAAAGAGTGTTTCTTAGTTTCTCTGTCTCTCTCTCTCTCTCTTTTTTACTGTTTTTGTTTCTTAATTTCCACATGAGTGAAATCATGTATTTGTCTTTCTCCGGTTGGCTTATTTCACTTTGTATAACATTCTCTAGCTCTATCCGTGTTGTTAGAAATGGCAAGATTTCATTCTTTTTGATGGCTGAGTAATATTTCATTATGTACACACACAAACACATACCACATCTTTATCCTTCCATCAGTTGATAGACACTTGCTTCCATAATTTGGCTATTGTAAATAATGTTGTAATAAACATAAGGGTCCATGTATCCCTTCAAATTAGTGTTTTGGTTTTCTCTGGGCAAATGCCCAGTAGTTTAATTGCTGGATCATAGGGTAGTCCTATTTTTAACTTTTTGAGGAACCTCCAAAGAGTCTTCCTCAGTGGCTGAATCAGTTTGTATTTCCACCAGCAGTGCATGAGGGTTCTCCTCATCCTCACCAGCATGTGTTGTTTCTTGTGTTTTCTATTTTAGCCATTCTGACAGGTATGAGGTGATATCTCATTGTAATTTTGATTTACATTTCCCTCATGATGAGTGATGTTGAGCATCTTTTCATGTGTCTCTTGGCCATCTGGATGTCTTCTTTGGAGAAACATCTGTTTATGTCTTTACAATTGGGTCCCTTAACAAATCTTGTGAGGGAAAGGCAGAAACTAATTTCCCTATATCAGGTTTTTTTTAAAAGCACTTATTTGTAGTTGGAAAAGCTCCTCAGGTTTTGAGGTGGGGTTTGACCTGCTGTTGATTGCTTTTTTCCTTCAGGTTTACAGGTGCAGAGTTTACACCTCTGTTTTCACAAAGCTTGGCTACCAGAGCATTATGAATGTTAACGATCTCAAACTCAGGTTGTCCAAAGCTGGACAAGAACACCTGCTACAGTTCTGGAATGAGCTGGATGAAGCCCAGCAGGTAGAACTTTATGCAGAGCTCCAGGCCATGAACTTTGAGGAGCTGAACTTCTTTTTCCGGAAGGCCATTGAAGATTTTAACCAGTCCTCTCAGCAAGAAAAGATGGATGCACGAATGGAACCTGTCCCTCGAGAGGTGTTGGGCAGTGCCACCAGGGACCAGGACCAGCTGCAAGCCTGGGAGAGTGAAGGTACTGAGCATGGAATGTTCATTTTAAAGTTTGTCATGAGATAGACCAGGTAGAGGTATCAAAGTAGCTGGATCACATAATGATGATTTGGACTCTCCTTGTACCTTAAACCAAGTGACTGATTAAAAGTGTTCGATTATGTTGCCACAACTTCTGCAGCATCTCCCCTGCAAGCCCCCATGTGCTCTTTACATTTCTGTTCCCTGTTCAGGGCTCTTCTCATTCAAGTCTTAATGTGCCTCTAGTCTCTTTCCTTGCTCGTTTCCACACTTCTACGAGATTGCCCACCCCGAAGCACAAGTTCAGTGATCCTGTTTATGCTGCTTCATGGAAAAACCTTCCCTGGCCTGTATTTCCAGTCTGGTCTCCTTTATTTCCTTCCACTCCTACTTCCCCACACATTTTAGCGGGACCAAATAATTCACCTTTCTCTGAATGTCCTGTCTTTGCTGCCTTCGCTCATGCTTATCCTTAGCTCGGACTGGCCGTTGCCCCATCTCTGGCCAGCTGGAGCACCTCAAAAGGCAGTCTCCTGGTTGTGCTGTGGCAGTGGCTCTGCCGTGTGGGGAACATACACTCATTTATTTAAGATTCTTTGATCATGACCTTTCAGTGTCCCAGGTTGGAGTTTGGAATGCTTTACCTCCATTCTTTCTTAGAATAAGAGTTGTTTGTGTCTCTTCATCATTACATTGTAGACTCCTGAAGAGCAGCCCATGTCCCCCTTGGCTGTGTGTGTCCCAGGGGATTTAGAACCAGGTTTTACAGTTATAAGTTGGTTGATAAATGTTTGTTGATTTGCCCCAATGTTTTTTTTCTCTAAAGAATACTGTAACATCTGTCCCCATAACCAGTTCTAATGAGTGCCTTTTGAGAATGGCGGAATAGATCAAGTGTACCTTTTCTGGTGGAATTAAGAGCTGTGGTTTTTATAACCCACTAGTTCTCTGTAAGTAAAAGTGACTGAATATTGCAGTTCAGGCCCTTGTTTGTACGTGCTCCTTTTCAAATCTGGACCTCACATCCTCAACCAAGGAATGAACAGATCTGACTAGTACTTTTTTTTTCCTTTGTCAAAAATGTTACTTTCTTGCAAAAATAATTTCACTATAACAGAAGCACTACAAAGAAGTTGCCCTTAACCTAATCAAATGTTTTTATTTGCTCACATTACCACTTATTATTTGATTATATGTATATTTACTCCTATAAATGTGTAATAGGAGTATTAATAGATACAATCTTGTACTCTATCTTTGTACCACACTCTTGCTATTTTTATTTTGTCTTTCATTCTTTGGCTTTCCTTGTCCCCACAGAAAAAGACAGATAATTGCCATTATCAACCTTCTGTCTTCCTTTCCATGTCTTTCTCTGGGCATATTGGTTTACTGTTTTTCAAACTGGTTGAGAGAACCCTAAGGATTCCACTACTGGGGAGACTGTCTCATGTAGGGAGGGAGAACGGATACTAAACATCTCGGTCTCTAACTCCCATCTTCCACTACAGGAGCAGTTGTAGTTTGACATGATTTAGGTATTTGATCTTTTTTTTTTTTTAGGTATTTGATCTTTACGTGAGGTTTTATTTAAAAGGGCTTGAAGATTAAAAAATATCTAAAATAATTAGATGATCTTTAGAAAGTGCCCTTTTAGATCTCAAGTGTTTAGTAGAGGAGAGGCTAATCTAGGTTCTTAGAATAGGGCTCTGCCACTAACTGTGAGAGAGTGACTTCCAGATGGATCCTTCTGAGTAGAGAGCTGTGGTGATAACTCTGACCCTTACTTACTATGGACTCATTAACCCACCCCTCCATCCCTGGGTTTCAAAAAGGCTACTACAACAGCATGAAAGTCACACAGGGCCCTTCATACCCTCAGGTATCCAGGCTGCCTTTATTTCTCTTTGTGATGTTATGCCAGCGAATCTTTGAATAGAATCTTACAGAAAGCCAAAGCTTTGACCTTGTGTAGTGGGGATCATGAACAACAGTGAAAACCTCCTATAATTTGAGTCTTCTTCTTCTTCTTCTTCTTCTTTTTTTTTTTTTTTTAGATTTTATTTATTTATCTGAGAGAGAGAGAGAGATCGTGCGCATGTATGAGTGAAGTGAGGAGCAGAAGGAGAAGCAGACCAGTCCGCTGAGCAGGGAGCCCAACTTGGGG
Source organism: Vulpes lagopus (assembly GCF_018345385.1). Lineage (NCBI taxonomy): Eukaryota > Metazoa > Chordata > Mammalia > Carnivora > Canidae > Vulpes > Vulpes lagopus. The sequence goes on from NC_054834.1 coordinate 29,030,071, forward strand.
CTTGATCCCAGGACCCTGGGATCATGACCTGAATCTAAGGCAGATGCCCAACCGACTGAGCCCCTCAGGAGCTCCTTGAGTCTTTATGACCTTTTTGTTGGAATCTGTGGAACTAGTCTACTTTTATGACTTTTCATTTAAACTGAAATCCGGAACTGTTACAACCAAGTATACCACAAGAAAGTACAAAACAAACTTCCTTTTGGCTTATTGTCAAGGAGGAGATTTTTATTTGTGGCTTAAACAGTAGGGATGAAGGAGACTTTGTAACTTTTCATTCACTTAGCCAGAGACTTCCTTGTGTGCAAATTCTTAACAAAATGAAGTTTTTGTAGTAAGTTATCAAGGGGAAGAGATTGCTATTGTGAAGATTCTAGTTGTTATTGTATCTCAGATAGGAGGAAGAGCCTGGCAGTTGCATCTAAGGCAGTGCCCCCTGCATCCCCCTCCTCAAGATGCGGGAAATGAAAGCATTGTGCAGTATTTTCAGAATGTATGGTGGCTATTGACGCTAAAATGGACATTTTCATGCATAGGTTGGAAAATTATTTCTGAAGGATAAACATATAAATGACCATTGTGCTCCTTGTTGAAGAGATCTTATCTTCTTCTCTCTCTTTTTTTTTTTTTTTTTTTTTTTTTTAAGCTTTTATTTTTAAGTAATCTCTACACCCAATGTGAAGCTCAAGTTTACAACCCTGAGATCAGGAGTTGTATGCTTTACTGACTGAACCAGCCAGGCACCCTTTAATTCTTTTATTTTTCTTAAAAGATTATTTATTTATTTAGGAGGGAGATAGTGCATGTGTGTGCGTGCAGGGGGTGGGAGGGTCAAAGGGAGAGAATCTCAAACAGACTCTGTGCCCAGCATAGAGCCTACCGCTGGGCTCTATCCCAAGACCCTAAGATTGTGACCTGAGCCAAAATCAAGAGTCCCATGCTTAACTGACTGAGCCACCCAGGTGCCTCTAATTTAATTCTTAATGTGTTCTGGCCACTTGCAGAAAATGGGATGTAGGGGAACAACTGAAAAATTCTATCTTACAAAGCTGAGATCTAGAGAGAGAAGTAATCAGCAGCTTCTATGAGAATATCGTTTTAGTGAAGATATTCACACTGGGGGACGCCTGGGTGGCTCAGGTTGTGATCCCAAGGTCCTGGAATCAAGTTCCACATCAAGCTCCCTGCAGAGAGCCTGCTTCTCCCTCTGCCTGTGTCTTTACCTCTCTCTCTCTGTGTCTCTCATGAATAAATAAATAAAATCTTAAAAAAAAAAAAAAGATACTCATATTGGGAAAATGTATTTGCTTAATAAAAAAACCTGTCTTTATCAAAGAAATGCATGCTTATACTGAGCATAAAACCATCTTCCAGTTTTATAATATTAATATCCAGTATTAGCTTCTTTTGCCTGTGACACATTTATAAAATTAATCTGAATGGTGCCTCTCTACCATATAGCATTGTAAAACAGGAAGTGGATAGTTTATAAAAAGCATTCATAACATTATCTTCTCTATATTTTCTGGAATATAGTATACTGATATTTTTAATAGATTTGTTTTATTTTAAAAGTAACGTACTTATTTTAGAAAAATTGGAAAAATAGGGCAGCCCCGGTGGCGCAGCGGTTTACCGCCGCCTGCAGCCTGGGGTGTGATCCTGAAGACCTGGGATCGAGTCCCACATCGGGCTTCCCTGCATGGAGCCTGCTTCTTCCTCTGCCTGTGTCTCTGCCTCTCTCTCTCTCTCTCTCTCTCTCTCTCTGAATAAATAAATAAATCTTTAAAAAAAAAAAAAGAAAAATTGGAAAAATAACTAAAAATTATAAAGGAAAAAGTATGAATCTCTGCCATCCCACATTCCAGAGATAAATACTCACTGATAATATTTTATAGTATTTTCTTATATCCACACACACTGGGATTATGGTTGCTGTATAATTTTGTAGCCTACTTACAAATTTGTTAGGAAAAGTTTCAAGAATATTTTGAATCAAATCTTTTGAGATGAAAACAGTATAATGAATCCCACATATGTATCACCTTGTTAAATATCAAAGTTTTGTTACTTTTGATTCACCTGTCCCTCTTTTTCTTTGCTGTAGTACTTGAAGACAAATCTCAAGCATCATGTTATTTTTGGATCTCCTTATGGAGATGAGTATTCATCTCTACATATATGGATATTTCCTTAGTACTCATTACTATTATTATAACTCATGAAATTAACAATAATTCTCCAGTACCTAAAACTGGTTCAAATAGTGATTTCCCTTAGGGTCTGCTTTTTGTACTTGACATTTTTGGGAAATACTTAATCTGTTAAATAATAGTTTTACCTGTACAATATGATTAAAAGTTAAAGACTTAAAATATCTTCTCTAACTTTCTTGGATCGTCTTCCTTTATTTCCACTAGTTTAATCGCTGGTTTACCTGCCTCAGTGTCCTGGGGGTGCTGACAGTTTAAATGGAAAGTTCTGGCAGTGCTGTACTTCGAATGCACCTGTGCCCTCCTCCTTGTTTCGGGCACATACCCAAGTCCAAGTGTATGAGAGGCCCTAGTCCAAGCAGGAAGTTATCCAGGAAGCATTTGACCTATTTCAGGCCACTGTGAACTCTTCTCTTTGTTTCTTATAAGTGTTATCAGGAAAAGTTCTCAGACTCTGTTGGGCCTATGACACATAACTCTCCAAGGAGAGCAACGTACTCTAGCCCTGGCAATTGCTCACTCTGGCTTCATTTTTATTTTTATTTTTTTTAACTCCTGTATTTGATCTGTATGAAAGCTATTAACTGTCCTCAAATGGAAGGATGGAAAGGGTGATAACAGTGCTGTACTTCCCTGGTTCCCCCTTCCTCCCCCATATTTCTGCAGAAGAAGTTTTGGGGTAGGAGAAGCTCATACTTTCCTAATTGACACATAGGTTAAGTACATGTATAATTAATATTTCTCAGATAGGTGCAGTGCTGCCCATATAAAATTTGTGTTACAACAAATACAGTTTAAAATCAAGTATTATTGCCATATAGTCAAACAGCTTGCTGACTTTTATTGGCCCACTTAATTTCAAGCAGTATTTTATCTGTCATTGTAAGACAGATACTAATTAATGTGTTACACACTTTTTAAACATTGCAATTTTATTATAGTGACACGGATGAGGTGGGTGAGTGCTTCAGCCAAGGAACACACAGTCTGATCTTGTTAACATCTGTAGCTGCATTTAGTTCTTGAAATGCAGTGGGCCTTGATTCTCTAGGGACTGCTTTTTTTTCCTCATTTTTTTCTCTGCTCACAAGTGAGATATGTAAGCAGGAAGAGGTCAATGCAGAAACCTTTTTTATTGTAAATCCACATAGATCGTGTTATAACTCATTGTAATAGTTGCGATTAGATGGGGATGAGATGTAAATGTAGATCTGCCTGCAGTTGGGCACCCATAGGCCTAATCTCCATGCTTCTTTTAGGATGTAGTGATTGGATGGGTCATCAGGTCCATAGATGGGAAAAAAAAAAACTGAGGAAAGTATGGCAGACAGGGGCTTAGGAAACATATGTTTGCATAAAGAATGAGACCACCCTGAGCTGCTGGTTTGAGAGCTTGTTTCCAAAACTGAAAAATTTGGAAAACTGGAATGAAGCTGTGGTTTAGGGAACTGATCCAAGGAAGGGAAAAGTTTATACAGTGATCTTGTGATAGCTGGTTGGAACCTATGGAAAGCACTGGTTGGTGTTGGGTGGCCATTTAGAGCCGGAACACCGAGCCGGGCTTCTTCCTTCATTACCTTCTCCGGGTAATGTGGGAAATCATTGACTTTTGGACTGAAGGTAAAAGAAGGAGGTCATCAGAAAGGATAACTAGAGCCACATTAACAGTGAAACAACTTTTTTTTTTTTTAAGATTTTATTATTTATTCATAGAGACAGAGAGAGAGAGAATGAGAGGCAGAGACACAGGAAGAGGGAGAAGCAGGCTCCACGCAGGGAGCCCGACGTGGGACTCGATCCAGGGTCTCCAGGATCACGCCCTGGGCTGCAGGCAGCGCTAAACCGCTGCGCCACCAGGGCTGCCCACAGTGAAACAACTTAAAACACATGTGCTCAGTGAAGAAAATGAATAATACAGAGAGAACAAAGGCCTCTGTGTCCAGAATATTTATCTGGGGCTTTTTTTTTTTTTGAAGATGTTTAGAAATATTTCTGATTCTGACACCTTTGCTGTCCAAGAGTTCAGACAGACCAAAGTTATTTATCTGCAGTTCTGAAGCAGTGCAAAGACTGTTTTGTAGCAAAACCGAACTTGAACAGACCTGAAACTGTTGATGAACTTCATTTATCCCACAATGAGATTGCAGGAGATAACATATAATATTGTACTGTACTATAGTCGTTTTCTTAATTTTGAAGAGTTTTGCCTTCTGAAATCTGATCCATGGGGTTATGTATGGAATTATGGACCTACCTGTATTTTATTAAAATAATGCTTTTTGGGTTGATGACAGCAGAATTAAACTTAACTCCCTAGAAGCCATAGTTTCTTTGATAACTCAGGGAATAACCAAATGTAAAACAGTTTTCGAAACTGCCCTATATCCTGCTCCCTTCAGAATGTTTCATTTCTTCTTAGTCTTTGTTACATGGTGGTTATGGTGTTTACTTAAGGGGGATGCAGATCTGGAAGGCTGTTAGAAATTTCAGTGTTTGGCAAGTTTTGGAGAATGTGGACTGTACCCTGCAGCTTTTCCTTGTAGAGTGGTAGGTAGGATAGATTAAAAAAAAAAAAAGCACAATCTCTCACAAATTCAGTGGAAAAGAGAAGAAGGGCAGGAAAGAAATAGGAAGGAAAGTTTATAGCCCTTAAACCTATGGTGCTGTGATGTATCTGTTCAGTGTTTGGGTGTAAAGAGAGGCTGCAGGAGGCTGTACAGTGCATGGCGGGGGGGCTGGAGTGAGTTTCTGATCCTCACTCATATTGACTAGCGCTGTGACCTAGGGTAAGATCTGCAACTTCTCTGAGCCTATTACCTCTAAAATGGGGGAAATTATACCTTCCTCTTAGATTATAGTTACAAATTTGGGGTCTGTTTCCACACTCTGATAAGGCACAGTGAAATGCTGCGGAGAAAATAACAAAGACAGTTCTGGTTCTAGGCAGGAAGAAAGAGAAAAATTAGGTCTCAGGGAGCAAAGCTTAGCCTTGTATCAAAGGTGAAAATAATGGAAATACCTGATGTGCTTTTAAATTTTTTGGTAGCTGGATAGTTGCTGGATCCTGTCCTTGGGCTGTGCTTACTGACTCCTGAGGATAGATTGTAGAATTAGGACTAGAGAGGTTCTGATTTTATCATGCCTATAGAGTATTTCTTTAAGTGCTCAATGTACTAGCACGTTAACTTTAGGAAAGTTTAACACATCAAAAACATAAAGCACAAAGTTGGTAAATTAAGCAAATCCTCATTACCTAAGGATATAACAAATAATAACAATGGATACTGGCCACCAGTCCCCCCTCAGGGCTAGCATACAGTTCTGGATAGTGGCAAGCATTGTTCATAGCATGCCTGAGGATTTCAAGAAAAACAAGAACAAATCCTGTCAACCGTTGCTTGATCTCATCTGGCATTTTCCAGCTTTCTAGCTTTCCAAGGACCCAGTTCCCATGTTGCCTCTCCCTGCAAGGCACTCTGCCTTGTGATGCTGAGCTGGTCCAGCTTTGCATGAGGAGGTGGCTCTTAGAAATGGTCTATGGCAAAATTTTTTTTTTACAAAAATTCCAAACTGAGAGCCTCTGTTTTTAATAACATTTAGTTTCATTTGTTTGCATTTGGATCTTAAATCCATCCTGAATTATTTTGATTCAGAGAATGGTATTTTGTTTCAAGCATTATGTTTGGTTATTACTTACTGCTGAGTATTCAACTGATGAAGACTGATAGGCTTCCTGGCAATGGAAATAAATCATCCACAAAAAGACTCTGAGTTTCACATTCTTGTGAGCTGGGATTGATGGCTCTTTGGCAAAAACAAAGCAAAACAAAAAAAACCCCCTGCATTTTAATACATTTTATTGATATATAATTACATACAATAAATGCACTAGTTTTATAACTTTCTGCCATATTTATACATTCACATAACTACCACCCCAATCAAGATGCTGAGCATTTCCATCACCACACAAAGCCGCCTCATGCCCTGCCCTTCTGCAACAGGTCCCCGAAGCCTTTTCAGCTGAATTGACTTCAAACCCAGGTGTCCTGACTTCAGAGCCTGGCTTCTTGACCACTGTACTGCACTGCTTTCCTGAGGGTTTCACCTCTTTTCATTCACTGGATGGTAGCTTGTCTAGCCTATTTTCGTGCTTGTTGACTAATTGTGTGTCACTGATGGATTTACAGGTAATTCAGTAACATATCATTTATCTGGAAGTCCAAGTGTCTTCCATTATCTTTCTCTTGACACGCCACATCTAATAAGTAGACAGACACTTGTAAGATGTTTGTAACATCTGTCAGCCTTTGCCTTCTAACGTTATCAGAAAAAAAATTATTAATTCATTAAAGCATATGACTCACTGATGTTTGGTTATTAAATAAATTTCATTTTTACTAGTAAGGATGTTTTTATTAACAAGGTAGTTATCCATGATTGCATGTGGGTTTCTTGTTCTTTATGCCTTATGCAGATACGGTGACTCTTTGCTGCTAGTTTTTGTGTGTGTAATCCTAAAATGTCGAATTATGGAGGTTTTGTAATACAAGTGTTTTCTTTTCTAGGACTTTTTCAGATTTCTCAGAACAAAGTGGCAGTTCTCCTTCTGGCTGGCGGGCAGGGGACAAGACTCGGTGTTGCATATCCCAAGGGGATGTATGATGTTGGTTTGCCATCTCATAAGACACTTTTTCAGATTCAGGCGGAGCGTATCCTGAAGCTTCAGCAGTTAGCTGAAAAATATCATGGCAACAAATGTGTTATTCCATGGTAAGATATGCCTTGTTGTGGGAGAGCGTCTAAACATATATCAGTCTATAATATTCAAAATGCATGTATACTTTATTCATAAGCAGACATATTTCCTGTTACTAATAATTTTCCCAGGAGGTGTAATTTACTATATATGTTAAAAGTAATCTGTATTACAGCTAGATAAATAATCACTTGATGGTCTTAATATACAATATATATTCACTTCAGACTTCTGCACCCCTACCTCAGTACTTTTGGGGATTCATTGGGTTCTCTCAGCATAGAAACTTTATACTGAGTGGTAGTTTGTCTATGTATGAATTTCTTTTCTTTTTTTTTTTTTTTTTTTAAAAAAAGACTATTTATTCATGAGAGACACATAGAGAGAGGCAGAGACAAAGAAGAGAGAGAAGCAGGCTCCATGCAGGGAACCCAGTGTGGGACTTGATCCCAGGTCTCCAGGATCACGCCCTGGGCCGAAGGCAGACGTTCAACCGCTGAGCCACCCAGGCGTCTCTATGTATGAATTTCTGATTGAAAATCAGTTTCCCTATGAAATTGGAAGGTGTCATTCTGTTGTTTCTAGCATCACCGTTGAGCGGTCCATTGCTGTTCTGATTCCCAGTCTCCCTCTTTCTCTCTCCCTCTTACCTTTCTTCCTCAGGCTTTCTCCCTCCTACCTCCCCACCCCACCCCACCTCACCAACATCTAAGGTCTCTTTTTTATCTTTGGTATCTGATATTTCATGACTCCGTGAAAGAGGCTATTTATAGTCACTGCTCTGGGCACTCGGGCAGTTCTCAGAGTCTGGAAACTCCTGTCCTGAAGTGCCAGCCAGGTTATCTAGCTCTCCCTATACCCCACCCTTCCCTCATACACCAGCTGAAAGTCCTGCTGATCTCTGCTGAGAATCTCCCGGCTTTGCTAGCATGCTGTGTTCTCAGGGCCTAGCTCGGCAAATGTTGGTGTCCTGAGCACCAAGAGATATGGGAAGTTCTGCTTTGTTTTTTAAAAGTTTTTGATTTAGTTCTTAAATCTTTTTTCCCAGAGCAGCTTTGGAAATTATGTTTGGAGGGAGAAACCAGCTGTGAGTTTGAGATCCCTCAAGTCCCTAAGCTTGTATTTTAGCCCTCTGTGACCAATGGAAGCTCTGCTCATTTCTCTGTCCTGCCTGGTCCAAGCCCAGAGTCCTTGCTACTAGCCTGTATCCCAGATGAGCAGATACCCCCAGGAAAAGGCAGCTGCATATCTTTAGCTCCTCTTTGAAAGATTCCCACTGTCTTGAATTTTAGTTCTAACCCATGTTCTTTCTATAGCTCTCTGAAGCCTTTAAAAATAGGCTTTTTGTAAATTTCCCAGCTTTGCTAGCTCTTCTCAACATGAGTATTGGCCGGCAATAAAGTAATTTTTTCATCTTGATTCCTTTGGGGATGTTTAAGGGACATCTGTGTTCTAAGGAGCCAATATTCTCCTTACAGCCCTGGCTCCCACTATGGTGTTGAATTTTCTTCTCACTTTTTCTTCACAAGTCAGAATCTCTGTGCTTTTCTTTTGCAGAGCTGTTTAGACACCTCTTTATACTCAGAGTTCAAAATACCCAGGATAACTTATTAAATAGATACTTAGTATATTGGGAAATTATACTATTTTCTTTCTTTATTCATTCAACATATATTGAATAGCTACTTCTAGGTGCTGGGGATGTATCAGCAACCAAAACAGACAAAAATCCCTACTTATATGTGGCTTACATTCTAGTAGGGGCAAAAGCTACTACAGTTACTAATTATGGATTTAGATAGAGTTTTTGACTCCTTTGCCATACTGATATGGTTTGGATTTTTGTGAGAACAGATAGTATATTTATACTTTGAAGACTTTAAATGGAAGGTGAGCAGAGCCCAGATTACATTTCAAAACCTTAGTAAAAAGAGCTATGAGAGTTCATTAGAGTAGATTACGTTTACCTTTTCTCCCTAGCTATTTAGAATGGGAGTTTTAAATTTAGAATACACTTTTCACAGAGTTCTGAAATGTTTGTTTAAGCCAATTTATAGGCTCTCTGTTGCAGCAGGTATGTTTATATTGTTACATAGATGTATTTCATATGTAGGATTGATGAAGTTACTGGGAAAGGGGCACTTGGGTAGCCAGGAAGAGGATGAAGGAAGTCAGAACAAAGAGGCAGTGCGTTCAATGATTGTTTTTCACCTAGAAAATAGACAAGATTGAGTTTTGCCCTAATTCACGGAACACTATTGCTTAGAAGATGTACTTTTCTCTTGCAAGGTACATAATGACCAGTGGCAGAACAATGGAGTCTACAAAGGAATTCTTCACAAAGCACAAGTACTTTGGTTTACAAAAAGAGAATGTAATCTTTTTTCAGCAGGGAATGCTGCCCGCCATGAGTTTTGATGGGAAAATTATTTTGGAAGAGAAGAACAAAGTTTCTATGGCTCCAGGTTTGTAACCATGCTTATTTAAAGGGTGACTGACTAGAAATGGTAGTAACAAAAATCATTACGCTTTTGGTTTTCTTTCTAATATGGTGATGTAGATGTTAAAAAATTAATATTGAAAGTTTTTTGCAATTTGGCAATGACTTAAATAAAATGCCCATGGGTGAAATGGATACGCTTTTGTACTTTTTTGTGGATGTCTGCCCTTGAGAACAGCTTGAGTAGCATGCGGAGTATCTGTTCTCTTTACCCAGTGTTTTATATCAGCCTGTTTATGGCTACATTACTTCCTGTAGTAAAGATTGGAAACCATTTGCTATTTAATAAACAAGAAACTAAATTATGGTTTATCTGTAGTATTCTCAAACTAATAAAATGATGGGAGATATTAAATGTCAAAGAGAAGTAGTGTCAGTAGGCTGAGTGAGAGAATGGGAGGCGCGAAGCTGTTTGCCTGGTATGGTGAGGGCCATGGCCCTGTACGGTGGCAGGTGGTGTGTGCACACTGCAGTGTGTTAAAAGCACCCCTGACATTGGGCAGTGCACTGCCTGTGTAGCTACATGCAGTGACCCTGAGTTCGATCTGAACTCTATAAAAATAACTGTGCCGACAGATTCGTATCTATGTGAATGTTTGTGGAGGAAAGGCTGACAGGAGATAAATAATAGTGTTAACAGTGGTAGTCTCAAGATATAGGCTTTTATTTCATCTAAAGTCTTTTTTTTTCTTTTTCTATTTCTTTTTCATTAATGGAAGACTTTACTGTTTTTTGCTCTGTTTTTGTGGAGTTTACAATTTTTTAAGCTGTGGCTGAGGGTGTTGATGGATGAAGTACATAAAATCACACTAAAAATAGATGGGACAAGAAGACGCTTTTACCTGTATTTATTTTAAATCTGACCTTCATATTAATCTGGTTTCCTAACATAATATTTGCTATAAAATGCTGATGTATTTTTATTTCTGAGATGGGTGAGATTGTCAGTGTTGGGACTATAAACACAGAGCTAGCTTGAACCATACAAATATTAATAAAACTTGAAATGTTCTGAAATAATCATTGCTTGAAAAAGAACTTTATATTTCATAATGTATTGCAGGTGAAATTGTTAAAAAGGCTGAGTTAAAAAAGAAAAATATGGTCTTTGGGTTGCCTGGTCCTACATTAATATGATTAATAATGTTATTCTCTCGATACTTAACACTGAGTTGCTTTCAAAGTCATGTAGTATAATTTTTGAAACCTGAATTCTTCCTTATGGGTATTTACTTCTCTTGGCACTGTGATGTAAAACTGCTTTTCGGAGATCTTCACCCCACTTTGGAAACATTAATCCTGGTAAACCAGTTTTGGGTTACAGTGGGTTTTGGTGTACTACTAATGGGCTATTTTATTTCCCAGATGGGAATGGTGGTCTTTATCGGGCTCTTGCAGCCCAGAATATTGTGGAGGACATGGAGCAGAGAGGCATTTGGAGCATTCATGTCTATTGTGTTGACAACATTCTAGTAAAAGTGGCAGACCCACGGTTCATTGGATTTTGCATTCAGAAAGGAGCAGACTGCGGTGCAAAGGTAATGCCTTTCTCAACTGTAGTGAGGCCATCACTGGATTTGTTCTGTCAGTGTATACATTCCAGGACTCGAACTAGAATTATTAGGGTGATTTGAATATTTTAGAACCATTTATCTTTCTAAAGTAACTAAACCATCCCCTACTTACTGTTAAATTGGGAGCTTGATTCTAGAAATAATGTTGTATACTTGTCCATCACAAGTAAGAGTTTAAAAATATATATGGATGGGGCACCCGGGTGGCTCCCACAGCTGAGTGTCCTATTCTTGGTTTTAGCTCAGGTCATAATCTCAGGGTTGTGAGATCAAGCCCCGTGTCAGGCTCTGTGCTTAGTGGGAAGCCTGAGCGAACACAAGCAGGAAGGAGAGGGAGAAAAAGGCTCCTTGTGGAGTGCCTGATGAATCACTCAGTCTCAGGACTCCAGGACCATGACCTGAGCCAAAGGCAGATGCTTACCCAACTGAGCCACCCAGGTGCCCCAAATAAGTAAAATCTTAAAAAAAAAAAGTGGGGGTGATTTTTAAGTACCTTGGAAAGTGAATGATTATCACTAGGCCAGGGATGGATTCTTTAATATCAAGTTGTATTTGATCAGATTAACCCACCTAGGACATAGTTACTGGAGTAGGAGGTAAAGGAGATATGTAGGGAACAGCAGATTGAGACTTTAGTCAGGTGTTTGACAAGCCACCTCATGATAGTCTTATTATTATTTTAAAAGATTTTATTTATTCATGAGGGACACACAGAGAGAGGCAGAGACACAGGCAGAGGGAGAAGCAGGCTCCCTGTGGGGAGCCTGATGTGGGAGTCGATCCCAAGACCCCAGGATCGCGACCTGAGCCAAAGGCAGATGCTTAACCATTGAGCCACCAGGTGCCCTCATGATAGTCTTATGATTAAAATGGAAATGTGGGGATCCCTGGTTGGCTCAGCAGTTTAGCACCTGCCTTTGGCCCAGGGTGCGATCCTGGAGTCCCAGGATTGAGTCCTGCATTGGGCTCCTGGCATGGAGCCTGCATCTCCCCCTGCCTGTGTCTCTGCTCTTTCTCTCTCTGTGTCTATCATGAATAAATAAATTTAAAAAAAAATCTTAAAAAAAAAGATGGAAATGTGCAGATAAAGGCAGTGAAGGAGATTGATAACTGATCACAAACATACTGATAGGAAGATAGAAGGAGGTCTGTAATGCCCTATAACAAGACTGTCCTTGGTCTAATTCTTTTCAGCATTTTTTTAGTTGCATAGATGATGATGTGGGAGACTTGCCTTTATGGTAGCTAACAAAACATATAGTGTATCTAGGAATAAACGTGAAAACACCTTGGAAGATTTAAAAATATTAATATGAATATTACTTTTCTGGAAATCTGTAAAACTATCAATTCTTACCAGATTAATGTATAACACAATTTTGGTCAAAGCCCCAGTGAGACTGTTTTGGGGACACTTAGCAAAGTGATTGTAAAGTTTAGAAAAAACATGTAAAGGTGGCCAGGAAAATGCCGAGAAGAGATGATAAGGAAGGAAGACGGAGACAGTCTACCAGGTACTAAACTGGGTTGTAAATAAAAAAATTAGGAGTGTTGTACAGAAACCAGAATAGAATGACAGATTAATGGAACAGAATAAATCAGTCAGAAATAAGTCCATGTATATATAAGCGTGCACTATATAAAAACATGGCATTTAAGATTGATGGGGGAAAGAAAGAGATAACTGGCTCAAAATAAAGTAAAATCTCTCCTTCAAAGCTCATACCAAAATCAATTTCAAATGGATTACAAAGTTAAATGTAAAAAACCCGTAAAGATGTTAAAATAAAATTGAGAATAATTTTACCTTATTGACATGAAGGGAAGACCTTTCTGCCAAGAGCAAAAACCTTATAATACAGGCTTCTGACAAAAACAAATTCGACTAGATATAAATTTGAAATATTTGGATTTAAAAAGAAGAACTGCTATAAAATACCATAGCCTTGGTTGGAGATTTTCTATTACAAAGATGTCATTTCTCTTAAAATTAATCTGTAAATCTGCTAACTCTTAGAAGCTGAAGTTTTAAATTTGTCAGTGCAGGTTTTGTGAGGTTAAGCTGGTAGACCTAATAAGATTCTTCTGGATTCTGAGAATATAAAAGTTGGTTTGGTTATTTAAGACCTCATTCTATTCTAATAGTCTATCAGTATCTGTACTGTATTGTAAATAGGTATTAAATAGTAACAGAGCATTGTAAATAGCTACTATGCTTTTAAAAAAAACAAACACACACTAGACTGTATTTCTGACTTTGCTCCGCTTGGTGTCACCCTTTGTTTGAAAAAAGAATATTAAATGTTACTGCTCTGAGCTTCAAATCCATTTAAATTCTATATGATCAGAGTGATGAACCTAGAAGGAACCCTGGCAATCATCTGGTCACCCCTTCAATCTCAGAAATGAGCACCCTGAGTGCTCTAAGTGAGTGGTCTAAGTGAGTTCCAGGCTCAAGGTCCTTCATCACATTAACAGAAGCACATTAACTAAAGCCAACTCCTGGCTTTAGTATTCTATCACATTATAAAACAAACTCTTTAGATTGATTATGTTTTTGCTGACAGCTTGAAAAGCTTTAAATTAGTGTGCTAACTTTTGTGAGTTTACCAGTCACACAGAGATAGAGGTGTAACCAGTCACTCTTCTCCAGTACCTGTGGGTTCTCCAGGAGCCCCAAGCTTCCTGCTCAGCTCTGTGTCTAGCATATAATATAGAAGTCGCTCAGTGAGCGAATACATAGTTAGATGGAACCAAAATATGGCAAGACTGGTGTATGTTAAGAAGTTATAGAAATGTTAGAAACCGTTTATGTAATCTGTCCTCCCACCCTTTTTAATTTTAATTGAAAAATCAAAATATCAAAATATATTTTTAAGAACATGTAAATTAGGGAGTTATTCACAGTGTGGTAGTAGAATAATAATTTGTCTTCTTTAAAAGGCTCTGGTCTTTGTGAATTAAGGAATTAAGTATTTTTTATGGAGCGAGAGCCTTGAGGAAAGACAGCGAGTGTAGTGGTTTGCAGAAGTCCAAAGCTAAAAGCATAGAAACTATTGTTATTTAAAGGTCATTTCATAAAGCAATTATAGTAACTTTGACATTAAAGTGTTACTTTGAACTCAGCTTTTCAGGCTTTGACTTGGAGAAAATCAAGCAATCTTCTTAATTTTATATAACTCTCTGTATAATAAAAACTTGACTTCTAGCTTATGCTGTTTACAAATGCTTTCTTTGTAATCTAGACTTTTATACTATTTGGAGGGTCATAGTTGCCATAGAAGCAAATCTTTCACGGGAGCTTGGGTGGCTCAGTTGGCTAAGCATCTGACTCTTGATTTTGGCTCAAGTCATAATCTCAGGATCATGAGAGTGGGCCCCCCCCTTGGGCTTTGTGCTGGGTATGGAGCCTCCTTGGGATTCTCTCTCTCTCCCTCTGCTCCCCGCCCCCAAAGAAAAGAAAAAGAAGTAAATCTTTCACTGACAGATTAACACTTGGGCAGTGGAAAGTGTGAATATGCCTAATTTTGTTTCTTTGGTCAAGAGTAGGGGCGTCTGGAGGTGAGTGGTAAATAAACCGTATGTGTGAGCATGCATGTGTGTACACGTGTGTCTGTGACTGAGTGTGTGTGTGTGTGTGGTGTGTTTAAATGGGAATGAGAGGAATCTACTCCAAATTCCCTGTCTAGTGAGGACCCCCTCAACACCCTGCACTGTGGAATATGTGAAGTGAGGAGTGGTGGTGAGTTGATAGTTGCAAACAAGCCTGTGATTGATTTAAATCATTTTGTTGTATGAAATCTCTCCCCCCCCCCCCCCCCCCAGTTTAATTCACTTCTGTGGTAGAAAGTTTCCTTTTAGGGAACACTGTGCTCCTTTCAGGGTGGCAGACAGTAAAACTACACAGCAGCTTGCTATCCAGCAGCCCTGCCCCACTGAGCTAGACTCAGTGCCTATAGCTCTAACTGCTGTGTAAATGAAGTCAACAGTGGCTTCAGTTGTCTAGAGGAGACTGCTACTGGCTGTATTTATTTAAAAAAATCGGTTGCTGGAGAAAAGTTTTATTAGCTTTGTTGATGTAATTTCATGTATGCTTAGGATAGACTTTTCAAATTGGGACAGATTTTCAGACTACTCTGAAACATGCTGAATTGCTCACTCAACAGGGCAAAGTAATATCTTTAAATAATTTTTATTGCTTGTTCAGTTGTATATTCATCTCATCTGAATCTTGACTTTATATTAGCATGTTGCATACAGTTCTTTCATAAATTTCTTCTAAACACTTAATTTAGGTCAGTGCTATGTTGGATTAGCATGGTGGGGTATCTTGTGAGGGTCTTTTTTTTTTTTTTTTTTTTTTTTTTTAATTTATGATAGTCACAGAGAGAGAGAGAGAGAGAGGCAGAGACACAGGCGGAGGGAGAAGCAGGCTCCATGCACCGGGAGCCTGATGTGGGATTCGATCCCGGGTCTCCAGGATCGCGCCCTAGGCCAAAGGCAGGCGCCAAACCCTGCGCCACCCAGGGACCCCTTGTGAGGGTCTTTTTAAAAAATTACATACTGTATATTTCTGTGAATAGATACATACATGAATACATGAATAGATACATGAATAAATACACACTGTATCTTTCATACTGTGATTTCTTTTTTAAAGATTTATTTTAGAAGGTGCATATGTGCACATGAGCTGGGGGAGGGGCAGAGACAGAAGGAGAGGCAGAGAATCTCAAGCAGACTCCATGCTGAGTGCGGAGCCCAATGTGGGGCTTGATCTCATGACCCATGAGATCATGACCTGAGCTGAAATCAAGAGCTGGCTGCTTAACTGCTGAGCCACCCAGGTGCCCCCATTTTTCCCTTTGATTTTGATTTACATCTTTCTTTCAGCTCCCTCACCAGCCAAGAGCCACTGATTTTCAAATCACTGGTTTTCAAACTTTGAAACTTCTTTAAATTTTTTAAAAATTTAAATTCAGTTTGCCAACATACAGTATAACAACCAATACTCATCAAACTTTTTTTAAAAGCATAGAATCTCTTACTTAAAGTCTAGCATACAAAACATAAATATTGGATGGGCTTTTTTAATTGAAGTCGGAGCCAGATCCAGTGACTTGCCTGCTCTAATGCCCCCAGCCTCCTGGCCAGGTCCTCAAAACACAAGGAACATTCTGTATTCATGAATGAAAACGAAAGAAACACCATTTGCAAATGAGAGGCAAAATGCCTCTCTTTTGTCTTGTGAATCTCCCAAAAATGTCATTTCATTTACTCTCAAAACAGTTGAGTGTAAAGATAAATTAATTAAAATGAAACATATTTGGGGGGAGGTAGACTCCTCAATTAATTATTCTCAGTCCATTGTGATTTCCTCTGGGCTCTGTGTGTATGTTGGAATTTCTATTCCATGATTTCACTAGGTGATAATAGGAGAGAGATAATTTGCTCATTTCCAGATGGACAGGTGGCTGTCTACATTTAAAGATCGCCTTGAGGGACACCTGAGTGGCTTGGTGGTTGAGCATCTGCCTTCAGCTCAGGGTGTGATCCCATGGTCCTGGGATTGAGTCCCAGGTCGGGCTCCCTGCATGGAGCCTGCTTCTCCCTTTGCCTATGTCTCTGCCTCTCTCTCTCTGTGTCTCTCATGAATAAATAAATAAAATCTTTAAAAAAAAAAAAAAAGATTGCCTTTCCTTAAAGACAGTATAAGCAAAACTGCAGATGCGGCCTTTGAAAATAGCAAATGTCGAATGTAGCATTTGGTTATATTCCTTCCCCTCCTGCTGTCTTTCTTTGGGCAGGTGGTAGAGAAAACGAACCCCACAGAGCCAGTGGGAGTGGTTTGCCGAGTGGATGGAGTCTATCAGGTGGTGGAGTACAGTGAGATTTCCCTGGCAACAGCTCAGAAACGAAGCTCGGATGGACGCCTGCTATTCAACGCGGGGAACATTGCCAACCATTTCTTCACCGTACCATTTCTGAGAGATGTTGTCAAGTATGAGCAAGATGGGGGCTTTTAGAATTGTTCTTTTATCATTAATTAGGGACTGAGTCACTGGAGAGGTAGAAAGACACCCCAAGTCCATCTTCTACAGAATTCATCTTCCACCCTGAGGACCACCTTTGTCACATGGAAATTTATCTCATATTGTAGTTGTTTCTGGAAACTGCATTATAGGGTGCAGATTTGTAGGAGCCCGTTCTTCAGTGCGTCGCCTGCAGTCCAAAGCACTTCTGCTTTTTCTTCTCTTCCTCTTCTCCCTCCAACTGTGTTAGGTTCTGGTGAAGCAAAGAGTGAGAAATGAAACACTGTTTCTTTACCACAACAGGGAAACTTTAAGAAATGTTAGATACCTGCCCTGTGTCTACTGAATCAGGATTTTGGGTGGTCATGCGGGTCATCTATTTTTGGAAAGCTGCCTGCACAGTTTTAGCTGGTTTCCAGACTTGCATTTAGGAACTAGGGCATTAGAGGGTCAAGAAAAAAGAATTTGGATCCTGAGGAGAAATCAGCGTGTGAGGATAAAAGGATAAAGTAAGAGCTACTTTATTCCATCAGCCTGTTAAATGAAGGACGTCCTCACTATCTGCTGCTTCATTTGATAGCTTTTAGATATTCATGAGGACGGTCTACTTTTTAAAAAGTTACTTAGCTTTTTAAGAATATTGACTCTAATTCCAGCATATTACCCATTCCACTCTGCTGTCTGTAACTGTGCTATTAATTCTTCCATCCATAGTTACTTACTAATCCTCATCTTTCCCACACTTTAAGGGCTCTCAGTTGCAATAGTTGGGGCAAAGAGCAGAACATTTTTTGGAAGACATGGAAATTACAGGGGAGACATTGGAGTGAGCTGTGTGGCGTGTATTCTTTAATATGGAGATAGTTAGTGGGTTTTTAAAAAATTTAAGGAGGCAAATAGGGAAATCTATTCATTTAATATTTAAATAGGAACTGAAACTTAACAGTTGCGCTTCACTTTGAAAATCTTAGTATTGGTTGTTGATGCATTTATTCTGAGTGTGGTTATCAGAATTTCTGGCATTTTAACTTTGGAAAGTGATTATGTCTTTTTTTTCTTTTTTCCTGCTTAGTATTTATGAACCTCAGTTGCAGCACCATGTGGCTCAAAAGAAGATTCCGTATGTGGATTCCCAGGGGCAGTTAATTAAGCCAGACAAACCAAATGGAATAAAGATGGAAAAATTTGTCTTTGACATCTTCCAGTTTGCAAAGTATGTCTTGAATAGTACCAGTAAGGTTAGATACAGGTCTTGAAATGTTGCTTGTTATTCTGTTAGGAGGGACACTGTTTTTAGGAGACCCTACGTAGCATATAGTCAGGAATAGCATTCTGATTGTGAGTGGACCGTCCACACTCATTACCCTTCTCTAGTATACAACCACCACCCACAACTGTGGTGTGAGTTGCCTGCGAGTATATTTTTTGATGTCAGTCCATTAGCTGACCCTCCTGCAAAACTGCAATTTTGTTAAAACTGTCACTTTTTTTGGCTAAAAGACTAAAAAAGTTGAGATGGAGAATTGGTCCAGTTTGTGTGTAGGATGCCTTACCTGTAGTAAGTGTTTCAGGGAACATGGTTATAGATTATTAGCTCTCAATCAAAGATCACATTGGATGTGGAGGTATGTGTCTCAAAATTTGGCCAATATGAAAATGCAGAAGACAAATTAGCTGTGTAAGATTAATCTTCCCGTAAACATTTTCAAATCATCCTTTTTTGCCTTTTTCTTACCCCCAGAACATATCTTTTTTTTTTTTTTTTTAAAGATTTTATTTATTTATTCATGAGAGACAGAGAGAGAGAGGCAGAGGTAGGCAGAGGGAGAAATAGACTCCATGCAGGGAGCCCGATGTGGGACTCAATCCTGGGACTCTGGGATCATGCCCTGAGCTGAAGGCAGATGCTCAACCGCTGAGCCACCCAAGCGTCCCCCCAGAAAAGATTCTAATGTAATTTGTATTAAGATTTCTTACCTTTCTGACTTAAGATGAAGTGTTTTATAGTTTGGGATGAAAATAACTTCTCACTTTGTGTTGGAGAAGGAAATTCCAACTTCATTTAGTCCAGGGATGAGCATTATTTCTTTCAGCATTCATTCGAAATTGGGTTAAGAGAGCTTAGAAGACTAGATTGGGGG
Source organism: Vulpes lagopus (assembly GCF_018345385.1). NCBI lineage: Eukaryota > Metazoa > Chordata > Mammalia > Carnivora > Canidae > Vulpes > Vulpes lagopus. Next base: position 29,049,290 of record NC_054834.1, read on the forward strand.
CTAGAGGCTACTGTGTAGAGGAGTCAGAGTTGTGTTTGCAGTTTCACTTCATAGTAAAACAGTCTCTGTATGGTTCCACTCTAGGAAGTTTGTGGTATATGAAGTGCTACGAGAAGATGAGTTTTCCCCACTAAAGAATGCAGACAGTCAGAATGGGAAGGACAATCCTACTACTGCAAGGCATGCTTTGCTGTCCCTTCATCACTGTTGGGTCCTCAACGCAGGGGGCCACTTCATAGATGAAAATGGCTCTCGCCTCCCAGCCATTCCCCGGTAAGTCAGTGTCTGTTCTATGGTGTGTGAATACTTCCTGGACTTTTCTTCTTGGACCTTTCTCCTCTCTCTATCTGACATATTCCTAGATCTTTTTGAAAAAGCATAGTATTGACGTGGGCAGTTCCTGCTGTGAAATCCCATTACAAAGAGGATGATAGCTTTACTTCCTCTAAAAGAGGAATCTCTTCATCTCTTGTTTTGGATACATGTCCACTATGTTAGTATATGACTTGCTAAGGAATGGTCAGGAGGTAATTCTTTTGGTGTGCTGTGTGGTTAAAGGCTGTCAGGAGCATCCAGTACCGTAGAGTAAGAGGACTGCTCGCTGCTGCTCCTTTGTCTGTGACCTCGCTCTGAGTGCCATCTGTGAGGCCTCCCCACTCCCTGCCAAAGACCCGATACCCATATGCTACCTATGATATCTATGTAGGCCATCAAACTTCTTACCATGGCACTTCCACGGTCACTAAGGGAGATACCAGGAAGGGACATGAATGGCACTACATTCACTGGTACTGAAACTTGAGGAATATTTTGGGATTTTTAAAAGCTTAAAAAAGAAGGTACTTCTAGATATTTAAATCCGAGATAAAGCACTTTTAAGCTAAATCTTAGATTTTATGATGAAGTCTTCACTGGCATCTAGAATTACCCCCTTCTAAATTATTTGATATTTATATACTTACATAAAAGATGTTGTGCCATATACTTTATATTCTTAAGGATCAAATGGCTGGCTGCATGCGCAAAAGCGCTGGCATGCCTCGGCAAATGTTAGAATGTTGGGCCTTTCCGCTTATTGGTCTGTGACTGTGTTTTCCAGGAAGGAGGTGTGGCAAGCTGTCTCAGCCCAGAGCCACTTTGCGGCTCTGTCTTGTCAACAAGCCTGCTCATAGCATGTCAGATTGTCCTCATGCTTCATCGTTGGCCATTGAGTTCATTTTTACCCCTTCAGAATTTCCTTTGCCAAGTTTATAATTTGCCATAAATACATGCTTTTCAGTCGAGTATATTTTGCAATTCCACTTCATTGTTATTGTTTGATTTGTTTTCCATTCCCATTAATGCTTATTTATTCCTACATAGCAGTGCTACAAATGGAAAGTCAGAGACCATCACAGCTGATGTCAATCTCAAGTAAATATACCCGCCCGCCTGCAGTGCATGGTGACGGGGCTGTGCTTGCCTCCATACTAACTGGCGTTGTAGTTTAGTGCTCTGCCTTGGTGGTCTGGGATGGGAGGGCCGGAGCTTTGGTGGGGGTGTACTGTGCTTACTTGGTGGCAGGTACCTATCTGGATGACACTAACTCAGAGTCTCAGTGCATGCTGGAGATGGGGAGCATGCTCTACTAAAGAACTTGACCGTGGATGTTTGAGCCTGCAGGGACAGATGGACAAGCAATAGGTAGGGAAGAACAAATTCAGATCCCAGCATAAGCTAGATCACAATCCCGTTCTGAAGATGTGTCTTACTGAATTGGATATATATGCTCCCAGCATGAAGGCCAGCTGCCTCCGACATATCTGATGGCTCCTAATTGGAGAAAACTGTTCTCTTAAGGTTTTCTCCTCCTGACAGCTCCCTTTTGTGTGTTAATTTTAGTGAGTCATTATCCTGGTCCCAAAGAAAAGCTTTTTGTCTGAATGGCAGATAAGTTTTAGCTGGAAGTAGCATGTATCCTGTCTCATCTGGGTCCTCACAGAGTTTGAAAAAGCCATTATCCTTACAGCTAAAGAGACGGCTTGATGTTCTTGCTACATTTGAAGTTCTTAGGTTTAGTTTGAATTTTAAGTTTTGAAAATAATTTGGGAAATGTGTGTAGAGCAAAGGACCTGGAAATGGGAGTTATCTCAGAAGTAGAGTAGCAGGGATGTAATTTCCGTCCGTGTGATCCCCTTGACCCCCGCCGGTGCCGCTCCCCTTTGCTAGTAGAGACAAGTGCCTGTGGGTGTCGGTGTTTCCCAGATGAGGCCCTGTCTGTAGACAAGAAAATGGACTCACAGATTTGGCTAGTTTCATATAGGAGCCGTAGGTGACCGTTGGCCATCGTGCTGTGGGAACCGGGATACAGACCACTTTGTTACTTTCTGTCCCATCCATCATTTTTAATATGTGGAAGCAAGGTGCTTTTAAAATTAAAAAAATGGATTTTTAAAAAATATTTTATTTATTCATAAGAGAGACAGAGAGAGGCAGAGACATAGGCAGAGGGAGAAGCAGGCTCCTCCTAGGAAGCCTGATACGGGACTCCGTCCCAGGACCCCAGGGTCACATCCTGAGCCAAAGGCAGTTGCTCAACCACTGAGCCACCCAGGCATTCTAAAGAAATGGATTTTTGATCCAAAATTTCCTTTACACTGAGCCACATTTTAACTTCAAAAGTGAAATAGTTTAATTTATATAACGGAAATCAACATCCCCCTAAGTTAAGATATGAAATGTTCTAAACATTAGTTCTTGTTTGAGTTTTCTTATTTAGTAGTTTCCCCCCATTTACTTCATTCTGTAGAGCAATTAAACTAAAATCAAAGTTTGGCCCCAAATGAGATAGTGGAGTTAGAAATAGTTCCTGCTGTAATTCTTATCTCTAAAGGATGCCCTCACGAGAGTAGAAAAAGATGACTTAAAATGAGAGATAACAGGAAAGTACTTTGTAGAAGAGGAGGGAGAAACAACTGGGAGATATTCTCAAAGAATAGAAACAAGGATAATAAGTTTTGACCAAGCAACATTATTTTTCATCTTAACACTTAACGGAACAGGCAGTTACCGAATGCTTGGCTAAAGAATTGGGGGATCATGGTCTTACTGGTTTAAGTTGCCAATCTCCTGAGATTTTGCATTTGGTGATGGTAGCTTCTATCTTTCCTCCTTCTGGGCATCCAACTTTGTTTATTAAGAGTGACTTTCTTAGTTTCTTGTAGTATCTTCGTGGTACTTGAAGAGAAGTTACACTTAAGTCAGCCATGTATTCCTTGGGTTCAAAACCACCTTCTGATCCTGACACACCAAGTCCCTCAGGGGATCTGGTGGAACTGGGCCATCTACATCTTATCAGTGGAATAGGTCCTTATTTTTCCATTTGGTTTAATATAAGTCCAAGCTACCTCAGAGGGTCTGGACCAGATTCCTTGAGCATTTTTGATAGAATCTGACACATATCTGGATAGATGTGTGCCCCATCTTTAATTCATCTTTTCTCCAAATGAGTCTGTCATCCGTTTACCCCCATAATTCATTTATTCATTCAGTTGACAAACATTTGTAGGCTTGCTAGTGTCCAGGTGCCAGAGTAGCTTACACAAGAGAAAGGAGTCATTTTTTTACAGCCTACTGGGAGGTGAAAATGCAAAAAGGTCAAGTAACATCATCAGGCAGTATGTGTTTATATGTTAAATGTATGATGTAAATGATAATTTATTATGATTTAGGAGGCAGTGACTTAGCAGATTTCTGTTAACTTTTTTTTATAGAAACAAATGAGAGCAGTTACTACGAAATGCAATGGTCAAAGGAAGGGTGGAGCTTGTGCTAAATCTTGGAGAATGGCTATAATTTGGATAGTCAAAATTTTTATTTGGCCATAGTTGAGAATGACTTAGAATAATCCATGGTGTGTGCAGTTGGCCTGGTCTGAGTAGAAAGTAGTGGGACGAGTAAGTTGGAGTGGGGTATGGAATAGCGCCTTGAATTCATACTGTGTGGTTCTGTTGAGAGAAGTTTGGGCATCGCTAAACTCAGAAGCCCAAATGTTTTATTGACTCCACTAAAGCTTCAGATACTTATTTGTGGAGACAAAGAAAAGCTACGGTTTGAGGCTGTAAGAGACTAGTGTTTTGTTTGTTTAGGTTTGTTTAAGAGACAGAGCGACCAGGAGGGGACGCAGAGGGAGAGGGAGAATCTTAAGCAGTCCTCATGCTCAGCTGGTATGGAGCCGGGTTTGGGGCTCCATCTCATGACCCTTGAGATCATGATCTGAGCCGAAATCAAGAGTTGGGCACTCAACTGACTGAGCCATCCTGGTGCCCTGAGACTAGTTTCTGTGTGCTCGGTATCCTACTGGTGAAAAATCTTAGAGGTCTGATGCCTTTAAGCATATTAAAAACATTTAAAAACTTTTTTTTTTTTAAGATCTTATTTACTTATTTGACAGAGAGCATAGGCAGGGGAGAGAGGGAGAAGCAGGTTTCCCACTGAGCAGGGAACCCAACATGGGTCTTTATCCCAGATGCCTGGGATCCCAGACACCTCATGACCTGAGCCAAAGGCAATTGTTTAACCAGACTGAGCTACCCAAGTGCCTCTAAAAACACTGTTTATTGGCTTTTATATTAGGAACTTTTAGAAACTCACGATTGAGTGGCTGTATGTGTTAGGATGTGACCTGGAGGAAGCAAATGGTGACTTTGGCCTTGCTTTCACTTGCCCTTAGCTCTTTGAAAAGAGACCTTGGTGAAAGTAGCAGAGAAACACTTTGGAATATTGATAAATCAGCTCAGCTAACCCAGCAGGTTTGGGTTGTACAGAAAATGGTGTACTGGGAAATAACTGACCTTTAGGACAGGACTGTCCAGTAGACTTTCTGTAGTGAAGGAAATACTTTGTAGCTGTGCTGTCGGATTTGACAGCTACTGAGCACTTGAAATGTGGTTTTTATGACTGAGGAACTGAATTTGAAAATTTTAGTTCATTTAAAAAATTTTAATTAAGTAACCACATAATGGCCAATGTATTTTGGACAGTGCAGCTTGAGAATGTTTGTCCTTAGTAGTACGTAGCTCTCAATCTTGTGGCAAGGATTAAAGTGAAATAGGAAGGATTCAAAGTACCTAGCAGTGGGCCTGAACCATAGTTTATAAATAGCCCCTTCCTTATCACATTAAAACTTAGAAATGATAAAAAAAAAATGAGATATACATTAGCAGATAAATGTATCAATATAGGTGAAGTGCTTTGAATTATTGGCACTTGCCCCAAATAAGGTCTTCTGACCATGACAAATTCATGTTAACTTAATCCTCAGGGAATTCGGTGACCATCAGGGTAGAGTCTCTTCTCTTTGCCTAACTGGGAAATTTTGGTTATCTGCAAGCTTCTCAGAGGAAAATGATGGTCTGTTCTTTCACTCTGGCAATAACATGAGAAGCAAAACCTTTAACATGTTTGTGGTTTTTTTTCTTAGCTTGAAGGATGCCAATGATGTACCAATTCAGTGCGAAATATCTCCTCTTATCTCCTATGCTGGAGAAGTAAGTTTGATTTGCTTTTTTCTCTATTCTTTTAAAAGTAAGATCCAGGGACTGTTTCACATTGAAGTAGAGTTGCCCATTTCCCAGTGCCCTGCCCTGCTCATCCTGGGAATAAGCAAAGAAGTTGGATTTATTCTGAATTTTTCTCTTTGAGAATTCCTGCTACAGCTTCGCATCTGTCTCACGAGTGGATTAATTGCCATGAACAGAATGTTTATTTTTTGTTTATTTATTTTTAAAAGATTTTATTTATTCATGAGAGACAGAGAGAGAGGCAGAGACACAGGCAGAGGGAGAAGCAGGCTCCATGCAGGGAGCCCGACGTGGTACTCGATCCCAGGTCTCCAGAATCACACCCCAGGCTGCAGGCGGTGCCAAACTGCTGCGCCACTAGGGCTGCCCCTTTATTGACTTTTAAATTCTACATCTCAACACAACCTTTTGGTGGCATCCATGCTTTAATTTATTATAGTCAATAAGTCCAGCATCATATGACTAGTGCCCACATATTTTCTAACTATGTTTCATTTCAACCCTTCTTTCAGGGAATAGAAAGTTATGTGGCAGATAAAGAATTCCATGCACCTTTAATCATTGATGAGAATGGAGTCCATGAGCTGGTGAAGAATGGTATATGAACCAGAAATCAAGTTCACCACAGTAAGAATAGCTTTTATTTTTGATAGACCAACTGTGAACCTCAGGACCTCTCCTGGAATACTCACATTTGAATATGCACAGGGTTTCACCTTGCTTGTTGAACTCTTACAACTACTCCCTATTCCCCAAGATCCAGATGACTGAGCTTCAGAAAGCATTTTTATGATTCTCAAACTCATTGAAGTTCTTATTTATATTTTTTAATTGTATTTTTTTTTTCCAAGCCAAGGAAAACATTGGCCGTCCAGGAAATTTCCCACAGCTTGGGTATAGTCAGGGTGTTTAACATCACTGTACTTGGAGCTGGAAACGTTTGTTTTCAAAGTTGTACATAGTAATTATATGTCCTTGTATGTGTCAAAAGGTTTCTATGGTACTAAAAGTTTGTTTTATTTTATCAGAAATTAAATTTTTTTAAGAAAATAATTGGACAGTAAAATAAACTTTTCTTCTTGTCTCTGAAGTGTTATTTGTACCTTGAGGAAATTATTCCACTAGGAAATACAAAACTTGGGAGAAACTTTGAGATGATGTAAGAAATGAAAATTGCACTTTGGGGAGATGGCCACACCACAGGTTTTGAACAAATCCTTATCTTTGGACGTTATCATCTGTCACTTTATCACAATGGCTCAGAACCGGAGTTGATAGGCCCCCTATAGAGGGCATTTGGCAGCGTCACAGCCGAGGTGGTGGGATGGTGGTTCAGGGCTGTTTTAGTATCCTGCGGTGCACAGGGCAGCCTCCTACCACAAAGAATTATGTGGCCCACAATGTCAGTATTGTCAAGGTGGAGAAACCTTGTTTCATATCATTGGTTTATTCTCTTTTACCCAAATATTTGGTGGCACTTAGGAATTCAGAGGAACACAGTTCTGGTGTTTTCCCACGTGAATTAATCACTCCCATTCAGGTTTTCTTTTTTCATCTAGAGGAATGTTTCATTCTCTAGATGAAAAAACAGACGTGTTGGGGAAGGGGTCCTTAAAATATGTGCCATAGGTCATTGGTAAGGGTGTTCCATGTCGAAAACATAGTTTGCATGAGAATACTGAACTTTATAAGTGCATTTGAAATAGCATTTAAGTATTGATCAAAGCATAAAATTTAATACCTGGATAAATGAAAAGTTCTAGAAATGATGTCTGGAGAAGAAATTACTAAATTTTATCATTCACTGACCAGTTGTCATAAGATGGCATGTTATAGATGGGTCTTTTGTTCTCTAAAAGTAAATTTTAAGGATCACTTTTTAAAAAATAGTATATGATATTCATATCTGTGTAAGTCTGTTTGTTGTGCTAAGGCCTAGGTAGTGTGTCTAGCATATTTTCACTTTTATTTCAATAACAGCCCAGTTTTGCTAGTGTTGTCCATTACATTTCTCAAAAAGACTTGTGATCTTTGAGTTCTCCATCAGAACAAGCTCCCAGCGGATTGTGAGGACAGAACCGCAGAGTGGTAGCAGGACGGTATGCTTCATTTCCTTTCTTCTGGACCTGTGTCTGTTGTATACTCTCTCCCCACCTTTTAGCTCATGGCGCTAATGCCAGGAAGGGGAGGACAGGCAGTGTGGGATGGGGGTTGTGGCTTTGCTGGAGAGGAGTGGTGGCCCCGGCACACTGGGTCCAGTGAGGGCGGGAGGTCTGGGAGCCTCGGGGCTGTGAAAGTATGCAGCAGCAGCATGGAGCACCTTCCAGAGTCCTTGTTGATCATTCTAATTCAGAAAATACAGAATTGGATGAAATGGTTATAAAAATGTGAATTAGAATCATTTGGCAGCAGGGTGGTAAAATTTACATGAGAATTAATCATCTCTGAGTTTGGTTGAAATCACCCTTGTGAATGTGTCCGTAGCTTTACTGTTTACAAGTCAACATGGAAGCCCAGGGGCTGTGTTGAGTATTTGATTTTTAAATAATTTTTTTAAAATTTATTTATGATAGTCACAGAGAGAGAGAGAGAGAGATTGAGAGGCAGAGACATAGGCAGAGGGAGTAGCAGGCTCCATGCACCGGGAGCCCGACATGGGACTCGATCCCGGGTCTCCAGGTTCGCGCCCTGGGCCAAAGGCAGGCGCCAAACCACTGCGCCACCCAGGGATCCCGAGTATTTGATTTTTGTTCCTCAGTTTCCCTCTTGCATCTTGAAATTGACCTATAAAGGAATGGCTAAGGACATTTACAGGAAGATGACCAAAATTTTATTTTCAATTTCTAGCCCTTCTTTCCCCCCCAAATTTGGGCTGTTATTGGCAACAGTGTCAGTTCATTGCTAACCTCAGCTTACTCTCTGCAGTGTTTCCTCTTGACGCGTCGTCATGGTACGGTCAGGTCTCAGTTATCCAGGTAAAATGAAGTGAGGAAAAGTGCATAATCCAAGAGAGTTTTGAAAACACAAGTCGTTCTGTTGGCTTGGAAGGCTGTTTTCCTCCTGGCCTGCTTGAGAGCCGCAGTTTAGGAAAGGCACTTTGGGAGGTGATGGAGTCAGCCAGTGAGGCCTGAGTGCCAATCACGTGCCCAGCACTACCGAGGATAGGAAACGTAACATAGAGCCCTCTCCTTACATGGCTTGCATTCTGGTTCAAGGGATAAAATTAACCCCCTTACACAGTGCAAAGATAATTTAGTACTAAAATGTAAGGAATCAAGTTCAATAGAAGTTAAAGGTCATCATTATGAACTAGAGTGTGGAATAGCAGAACTTGTCAACAAAGAACTCTGTCATTTTGAGAGTAGAGTAATTGCTTTCTCAAATTAGGGTCAGAGATTTATGTTCTAACAAAAATGTACCCTAAGAATTCTAACATGTATTATGAAAAACCAGTGAGGTATTTACTAATCAGAGCCATGTTTTACTCATAGTAAGCTCTCAGATAATTTAATTCTGATCTGTTGGATTTAATTGCCTTAAAATCAAATGCGTATTGTTATTCAGATATGGATATTAAAGGGAGTTTGGTTATTGTGGGGAGAAGGGGTTACTTAGTTGCATCAAAGTTGCCAGGTGATGCCCAAGTTTGGGATTAATGAGCAGACCTGTAACAGTGATTTCCTGAGTGTGTTCCCCTGACCAGGTACATTCATCTGTGTCACCTGGAAATGTGTTAGGAACGCACATTCTCAGACTCCTTGCAGTACACATTTGTGGGTGAGGCCTAGAAACTTGTGTTCACATGAACCCTCCAGATGATTCTGATGCACCCAATGTTTGGGAACCAGTGCTCCGAGAAGGCTAACCAGAAGGTCAAAGATGGCAGAAGAAAGACAACTTATGCTAGGGGAAAACAGAGAGGCCAGTGTTCCTGGAACAGGAATAGGGTAAGCAGGAAACCAAATAGGTAGGTCTTACATGAGCTTTATTCTTTGAAATATCCAGGGAATTGTACTTGACCAGGACAGTTGGAATTGCTAGAACAATGGTTTCTAAATCTTTTGGATTCTCTGGGTCACTTGGAGAGATTAAAACAACAACAACAACAAACACAGAGCAACACTCAGTTCTAGAGATTGTGATTTTCAGTCTGGTGGAAGGCCTGAGTAGCTAATTTTATAAAAAGCACTAGATGATTCCAGAGGGCAGCTAGGAATGAGAATCGTGAGTTGGTCTAGAAATCAGCAGTCGAGGACGAGGGGAAAAGGAATTTGGATGTGTTCTGGCTTTGAAAAATCAGAGAGGGGAAGCAAAGAGTGAGGAACATTTCACTTGAGAAGAACAGCACAAACAGGAGAGGTGGCCAAGGCCAGGGAACACGCATTCTGGGGGTGATTCTATTTTGCACATACCTCAGACTGCTAAAGACCCACCCTAATTGGGCTCTTTTGAAATTTTATCCCCTCTAATTCATAGCATTTCCTAAAGCTAGGATGAGGGTGGCAGGGGAAAAGAGAAAGTTAATGAATAATTTGTTTTCAAGATGAGGAGTTTTAGGCTGAATGAAAAAAAGTAAAATGTGTTAAGGTGATGGCACTATGGGTGGGTTTTTCCTCTGTATTTCCTAAATTTTTAGGTGATGCATTCTTAGTAATTTTATGATAATAAGTTTTATCTTGTAAAGGCTCAAAGGATAAACACACTACAGGTAGTCACCTTAACCAGGAGGTAGAAGTGGCTGTGGTGAAGTGAGGGGGATATAGATGTACCTTCAGATAGTGGAATGTGGACAGGGCACCATTGGAGCGGGAGGCAGCTCGGTCTTCATTCGCTTTTATCTCTGACCTTGGCCATTACTGGGAGCGTCCTCAGTTGTGACCTGTGATAATGTCTTAATTTGGAGGGACATACAAAGCAAATACACCATAATGAGCTGTGAGAGGAAGCCTTTCTGCAGGAGGCTTAACAGGAGTCCTCTGGTGGAATATATGAATTCAGGATTACGTTACGCCTTCTTAAAGATGAGAGGCCTAAGGCTTGCCAAAAGCTCAGTGAGTCAGTTGTGACACCAAGTATGTTTATATAGACAGTGTTTTCAAAGTTCTGAACCCAGTTAGAAGGACAACGTAAGAACAGAAAGTCTATTATTATAGTTTTGTGACTCACTGTTTCCACATGAGCTCTCTCATTTCTTTCTGAGTGATGTTACTTCTCAGGAAGTATTCCTTTTCTGATTTTCTTCTAGTGGGCCAAGCTTGTTTTACAACATGATGTATAGAACTCAATGTACATATTTTATACAGCAAAGTAAAGAGTAGCATAGGTGATATGTAGGAGATTGAGATGAGATTTGATGAATTTCCTTTTATTTGTATTTTAATTTTTTTTAAAGATTTTATTTTTATTTATTCATGAGATACGCAGAGAGAGGGAGAGGCAGAGACACAGGCATGGGAGAAGCAGGCTCCATGCAGGGAGCCCGATGTGGGACTTGACCTTGGGTCTCCAGGATCAGGCCCTGGGCTAAAGGCCGCGCTAAACCGCTGAGCCACCAGGCTGCCCCTGAATTTCCTTTTAAAGTTTAAAATTTCTCCTAATTTATATACTTCTGAAAGGTCTGAAATTTGACAAAGAGGTTAAATCTCATGAACATAACGTAGTATCAAGTAAAGATAGCTGTGGCCAGTATCTTACGGCCATGTGCCAGGTGGGGCTGCTTTAAGCACTTTATCCACATTGTCTCATTAAATCCTTTTTACTTTCCTATGAGCTGTGAACTTCTATTGTCTAGTCCGTAAGCTAGTAAGAAGCCAAGCTGGAAATTGAACCCAAAGTCTGAATCCAGAGACCTATTCTTTTTCATTTTTTTTATTTAAAAACTTAAAATATACACAGTAGTAGAGAACAGAATAATGACCTTCTGTGAACTATTAACAATGGCTAATCCTACTTCATTTAGCCCTAGTGGAATTACTTTGTAATGAGTTCTATTTGTTGGATGTAATACTGCAATGTACATCTAAGATAGAATTGTGTATGTTTGTGAAAACCTTAATAATAGTGATTCTTCAATATCATCTGCCATGTGCTGAATGAATGTTTGTGTCCCCGCCCCACACCCCCATTCATACGTTGAACACTAACCCTCAGTGGAATAATATTAGGAGGTAAGGTCTCTGGGAGGTCATTAAGGTGGAGTCCTCATAAATGGAATCAGTGTCCTTATTAAAGAGACCCCAGAGAGCTCCCTTACTGCTTCCACCACTTGAGGACTCGATGAGATGACCACCATCCGTGTGTGAACCATGAAGCGGACACTCCTCAGACATCAAACGTGCCAGTGCCGTCACTGTGGACTTTCCAGCCTCCAGGACCGGGAGAAATAAAGTTGTGTTTACAAGTCACTTTCTGTGGTATTTTTGTTATAGCACCCTGAATGGACTAAGACATCATCTAATAAGATCCAACAAGTGTTATTAGTCCGCAAGTGTCACATAAATTTCTTCTTAATATTTATTTAAATCAGGTTTTAAAATTCACTTATTGCCTTGACTGTTATGCCTCTTAAATGTTTTTTAAACCTGTGCAGATCCTTCCTTTTTATTAAATATATGTGTGTGTGTGTGTTTATTTACTTATTTGGGAAAAAATGGTAATTCTTTCAGTCTTATTTTGTAGATTTTAGATTTCATTTCCATGTTAACAGTTTCTTCTGTCTTCTGTATTTCTTGAAAACTAGTTGTATCTGAGGCTTGGTCAGATTCAGGTTCATTTTCTTTCCCCATAAAAATCACTTTATAGATAGTTCTCCATATTTTCTATTGAATCTGACTAGAAGGCATGTAAGTGTCTTTGTGGCATGAGATTGATTTGCGTTCTTTTTTTAAAAAGATTTTATTTATTTGAGGGAGCAGGGGGAGGGGCAAAGGGAGAAGCAGGCTCCCCACTGAGCAGGGAGTCTGACATGGAGCTCGATCCCAGGACCCAGGATCATTACCTGAGCTGAGGCAGATGCTCAGCCAACCGAGCCACCCAGGCGCCCCAGTTTAGGGGGAGGGGGGTTCTTACTGAGGCCCAATCCAGCCATCATAAAGTCCCCACCATTTCATCTAATGTCTTAGCAGCTACTGAGGCTTGGTTCCAAGACCCATTATTTTGTTAGGGACTGAAAAATGAGATTTTTCTATCACTTCTTTTGTATTTATTAGCAAGAATTCTTTATAAAAAAAAACACTTCCATCACTTGATTACCTAGTATAACAAAAACAGGATAAATGCTTGAATTTTTCCTTTTCTAGAATAATGTGCTCTGCCCTAGCACTCTCCAAAGGTGGCCAGTGAAGTCCTCCCTAATCTTGAATATTATTATGAACTCAGTGATTTTTAAAAAATGCTTCTGATGTGTTATTAGTTTCGGCAAGTGAACGCCTTTGCATTGGCTCCTGTGTCCTGACAAAACTATAGGATTCCTTTGTAGCTTCTTTGCCTTCTGTTGTGGGAAGATGTCTCAGGATCAACTAGAACATTTCCAGCCCTATCCTAGACAGATTTGTTTTTTTTGAACACCAGTTTAGATATTTTATAAAATACACTTATTAACTCACTTATTGTGATGCACTTTTCTGACTTTATTTAGGGGGAAAGTCTTGCAACAAAAATTTAGATTTGTAAATCGAAATTTCCATGTGTAAGCAAGCCTGCTCTCTTGGACCGAAGGGCTGAGACCACATCCTAGAAAGATCCAGTTTCCTCTGGGTTGAAAATGTAAATAACGACTGTAGTCAGGGGATGTGCCAGTAGTCAGCTTCTAGGAACCGTGGTACCTACACTCCTCTCTTTATGTTCCCAGAGTCTGGGACTCAACCTAGAACAAGTTGAATGTCGATAATTCCTACTTCAAATGAGACTGCAAGCTCTGTCAGGAGAGGTAATCAGGGATGCTGAGCACTGGAAAGGAGTCCAACTTGCCAAAGGAAGCCGTTTCTCCATAAAGCTTCAGTTCCTTATAATAGGATATGGTATTTAGATGCTATAATCTGAGTACTAGGAATATTTATTGCTAGAAGTTTTAGGCCTTTTTCAGAGAACTGAGAAAGTACATCTTGTTTTGAAAAAGAAAAAAATATGACAAGTTTATACTGATAATTCTAGTTTTTAGAATTCTAGTTTTTCTATAACTAGAATTCTAGTTTTTAAAAATAAGGTACTTCTTTGACTATGTCTCTTTTTATCTTAAGCTGAAAGCCTTGGTTCCTAATGATATAATTATTTATTTTAAAAAGATTACTCTGATGGTTAATTTTATGTGTCAACTTGGCTGGGCCACGGTACCCAGATACTCAGTCAAACATTATTCTGGATGTATCTGTGAGGGTCTTTTGGGTAAGTTTAACATTTAAGTTGTTGGATTTTGAATAAAGCAGATTGGCCTTCACTATGTAGATGGACCTTGTCCAGTCAGTTGAAGACCTTAGTAGAACAAAGGCTGACTTCTTCTGGGCAAGAAGGATTTCTGTTAGCAGATGGCCTTTGAACTTGAATTGCAACAATGGCTCTTCCCTGTCTCCAGCCTGCTGGACTGCCCTGCAGATTTTGCACTTACCAGTATCCACAATTACATGAGCTAACTCCTTAAGTTTCTCTCTATATACCCACATGCTTTTGGTTCTGTTTCTCTGGAGCTTAAGCGAAACTTACTGGAACTTCCACTACTAATGAAGATGGAATAAGCAGAGAAGTAGATTTGTCCCTCCCATCTGAAACAACTGATAAACCAAATAAATGAAACAATGGTACTGAAAACATTGGACATCAGGCAAGGATGGTTTGTGATCCCTGGAAGAGAGGGCACAAATGAAGTAAGCCTTATAGTTGTCCCAAGTTGCTTTCTGGAGAGAATTTTCAGGCTGTTACCACAGCACGGAGGAACCAGGAAATACCTGACCATCTACCTGAGTTGAGAGGATGGAGCTAGGAGCTTGGGGAAGCCAAAGTGGCTAGAGTTTGTACGGTAGCATACTAGAATAAAGAGATGCATGAATAAGAGCCTGGAGATCTGCAAGAGCACCCCTTTGAGTATTCAGTTGACTATGATCAGCATACATGTGTGTAAAGAAACTTTGATTCCACATATAATTAAAATCATGTGATGTTTGTCCTTTTCTGTCTGAATTGTTGAGTCACCATATTGTGCACCTAAAAATGGGATGTTGTGTGTCAGCTGTTCTTCAATATAAAAATAATTTAAAAAATAAATGGTGAAAAACAAAACACTTGAGGCTGAGGAAAGAACTGTCTGAAAAGATGAACTGTGTCCTGAGAAGAAAACATCATAATTCACAGGTTATTGGATAGAGTACCAAGAAGGGACCTGCCTAGACTAAATGCAGTTCCTGTCCAACCTAACAAAGCATAAAAGCAAGACCTTAAAGGATCAAACTCTTCTGTGTAATTTCATGGTGTCTGTATTATTTTTATTGCTACATATGACTTTTTTTTTTTTTTTTTTTTACAGTTTCTGGGGACTAGAAATGGAATGGCTGGATGGTTCTGGCTCAGGTTTTCATGAAGTTGCAATCAGCTAAGGTGGCACTCATCTGTAGGTTTGACTAGGGCTAGAGAATCTGTTGCTAAGCTCACTCTTAGAGCTATTGGCAAAAGGCCACATGTGCATCCGCCATGTGAGCCTCTGCATAGGGCAGCTTATGACATGAAAGCTGGCTTCTCTCAACGTGAGTGATCCATCAAGAGAGAACAAGCAAAATGGAAGCCACAGTGTCTTTTATAAGCTAATGTGTCAGAAGTGACATAGCAACACTTCTACAGTATTGGCCAACTCAAGGGAAGCAGAGAACAATAGGCTGATCATAGAGGCTGGCTACCACAAACATAGATGTGAAATTCTTTAAAAAGTTTTAGTAAATGAAATTCAGTGATCTATGAAGTAGATAATGTATTAAAACAGAGTTTATCCTAGATGCATAACATTTGAAGATTAATCAATGTAATTTATCATATTAATAGACTAAAAAAGAAATTATAGATTCAGAAGATGCATTTCACAAAATCCAATATCCTTTCTTGATCAAAAGTTTCACTGTACTAGGGATAGAGGGCTAAATGCGATAAACATGTCATGTATGTAGAGCCTACAGTTTAATTTCATGTTTAATGGTGAAAGACTGTGCTTTCCACCTGAAATCAGGAACAGGATGGTATGTTTGCCCTTGCTACTTCTATTCAATGTTGGAACTAAATAGAAGTATGAAAGTTTTAGGCAGTGCAATAAGACAAGAAAAAAATATACAAAGCATCCAGATTGGAAGGGAAGAAGTAAACCTGTCTTTATTTGCAGATGACCTGATCATCCCAATCCTATGGGATGTACACAAAAGTTATTAAAACTAATAAGTTGGTTTAGCAAGGTTGTAGGATACAATATCAATATACAATAATTGACTGTATTTCTATATCCTAGCATTGATATTTAAAAAATCAATATTATTTGTAATGTCAAAATACATGAGATATGGATAAATCTGACCAATACATGAGAGACTAGTATGCTAAAAACTACAAAACATTGCTTAGTGAAATTTTAGAAACAAGTCAGAAGATGCAATATTGTTTAAAATGTAAATTCTTCCCAAATTGACTGATGGATTCAACTCAATCCCAGTTATTGTACCATCCCAGCAACCTTTTTTTTTTTTCCAGAAGTTAACAAGATTCTAAAGAGTATATGGAAATGTAAAGCCTCAGCAACTTTGAAGAGGAAGAACAAAGGCGGAGAACTTATGACTGACTCTAAAACTTATTGTAAAACTACGGTAATCAAAATAGTATGGTAATGATGACAAGGTAGACAGATCAACAGGACAGAATAGAGTCTAGAAATATACTATCTCATATATGGTCAATTGATTTTCAACAAAGTGCTGAGGTATTTCAGTGAAAGAACAGTCTTTTCTAACAAATGATCCTGGAACAATTAGATACCCACATGCAAAATAGTGAACTGTTATCTATTCTCTGTCCTATATGTAAAAAGCAACTCAATATGGGTCGTAGACCTAAATGTTACACCTAAAACTATGGAACTTCTAGAAGAAAATGGAAAATCTTGTGACCCGTGGTTAGATCAAAATTTCTTAGCTATAGCACCAAAAGCCATAATCCGTAGAAGAAAACAAAAATTTATTAAAACTAAGAACTTCTGTTCTTTGATAGGCACTGCTAAGAGAATGAAAACATAAACCACAGATTGTTAGAGAAGGTTTGCAAACCTCATATCTGGTAAAGAACTTGTTTCCAGGGCAGCACAGGTGGTTCAGCGGTTTAGCGCCGCCTTCAGCCCAGGGTGTGATCCTGGAGACCCGTGATCGAGTCCCATGTCGGGCTCCCTGCATGGAGCCTGCTTCTCCCTCTGCCTGTGTCTCTGCCTCTCTCTCTCTCTCTCTCTCTCTCTCTCTCTCTCTCTCTCTCCTCTCTGTGTATTCTCCTGAATAAATAAATAAAATCTTTAAAAAAAAAGAACTTGCTTCCAGAATACATGAAGAACTCTCAAAACTCAATAATAAGAAAAAAAACCTAACTTTAAAAGTGGGCAAAAAGTATGTTATCGATAGCAACTAAGCACATGAAAAGGTGCTGAGTATCACTAGTTATTAGGCAAATGGAAATGAAAACCATAATGATGAGGTACCAGAGCGCATCTATTAGAATGAAAGGAACTGACCATACCAACAGTTGGCAAGGATGTGGAACTCTTATACATTGTTGGTGCAGATATAAAATGGTGCCACCATGTTGGAAAATAGTTTAGCAAGTTCTTAAGTTGCACGTAAGTTAAGCCTGTTGCGTAGCAATAATGTCAGAAGAAAGTAGACACAAAAGAGTACACACTATACTATTCCACTTATATATGATGATCAAGAATTAGCAAAATGAATGTTAGTAACAAAGGTCAGAATAATAATAATATCTATGCAAGGGATATCCACTGAATTAATACAAGGGAGCCTACTGAGTGCTGGAAATACTCTATTTTTACAAGTGGTGGTTATCGATGGGCATGTATTCGTAAGAATTCAAGCTGAACCTTTGAAGTTTGTTCATCTCTTTGAAGTCATACATCAAGAAGAAAAATTGGTATTTTGCTCTCCTGTGTATTTTGAAGTTTTAAAATACATTTAAAAATAATCCAGTGATCAAAGAGAAAGTTTAAATAACTTATCTGTGATTCCATAACTTAGTATGATGGCACAGTAGGGATTAAAATCCCATCAGTGTGACCCTAAAATCCATGCTTAATTACTAAGCTCTCTGCTCTCCTGATCCCAATAACATTCTGAAAAATGCTCTCTCCACCAACTGTAGCTTTTGCATGAGGAAAGGAAAGAAATAGTTGTCTGCTGCAGTTCTTAATCTATCAAGATGGAGGAGGAATGGAAACAGCTAATAACGACGGGAGAGCAGTTGCTTTCGGCCGACTGCACAATTGGCAGTTTGAGTGAAGTTCACAATTATCAATTCAAGTGGAAGGCCTCTTGGTAAGGGTTTGGTTTGGCCTGCAGTCCCAAATGGGGGACGGGTCACAAGCACTGCGAGAGAGACCAGATGATGATCAGGACCAGATGGCTGTCACCAGGGTCATGCTCAAGTTAGTGTGAAATAAGGGGAATCACAACAAGGTTGTGCAACACCAGCCCCAAGTCAGTCAGTGTCCTTGAGCCTATGCTTCATTTCCTCTTTATTTATAGGAAAATGTGTGTGTGTGTGTGTGTGTGTGTGTGTGTGTGTGTGTGTGTGTGTAGTTGCAGGGAATACCAAGAGCATTTCTGGGAATAACTAATCATCAGTAGAATCGGGCTATATTTAGATAAACAATAATTGTTTCAGTGGAAAAGTTTTTGTCAGATTTTCCTCTCTCCCTTTATTATATCCTCAGCACACATCTGTCCACTGTTCATAAAAGACAGACTGAGGGGCGGGCGGCATTTGGCGCAGGTCAGTCTTGGCGGAGGAAAGAGCCCCGAGGACGCTGAATTCTCTTCCCTCCCACATATTGGGCTGTTGGGAAATGGGGTGGAATCCTGATCACTTGCTTCTGGGGATTGAAAGGAAGAAGACATGACCGACAATTTTTGCCTTGGGTCGCAGGTGGAAGTTGAGAACTCTGCGGCTGCAGAGAATGAAGTGGGAAGACTGATGGCTTTGCTTAGTGGTCTGTTCGCAGATGAGAGGATGGAAATGGCGAGCAAATGAAAGACCCACTACATCTCCTTGGAAAGAACTATTTTTGCCTTGCCTGCTCTCCCTGTATCCCTAGGGTGGCACTGCAGAGGACTGTCTAGAGTCCTTTGGAATGCGCAGCAGCCCTTGGCCCCAAGTGTCCTGCCTTAATCCTCTCCCCTGCCAGGGGGGCTGGGGTAAGCACGACCCAACAGGAATGATGAGGTCACATGTGAAACCCTGGAGCAGAATGTGTTTGCTTTAGCGGATTTTTAGGGCTTGATTTCTCGCTTAAGGTTGGGAGCGCATTATAGCCAGTTCCTGTGAGTCAGCTGCTCCCTGGGGGCCTCATCGTGCCTGGCTGTAGCTGCTGGAGGGCTCGGGAGCCTTCCTGGCAGGGTTACCTCTGTGCAGTAGAGGGCAGCAGCTTCAAATGCTCAGGCATGAGGACAAAACTGGAAACCAGAGGGTCTAGGATGTTGGCTTGTGTGTTTACCCCAGAATGCCAGCCAGAATGTTCTGGGGGCCCACTTCCCACTCCAGATCAACACTTCTGGAGCTGTCCTTCCCCAGCTTGGCCCACACAAACATGTCTCTGTTGTCAGCACTCCCACGTGCAGAGGCCTAAGCCATCACTTCATCTGAGCATTTCATTTTACGGATGAGGCAACCAAGGGCCAAAGGGTAGCGGCCACTGCCTCGAGTCACGGTGCTAGTTAGAGACAGAGTTCAGGCTAGACTCAGGTCTGAGCTGGAGTTAGAATTTAGGGGTCATTAATTTATTGAGAGTAATTAAAGGTCTAGGTGTGGACAAAATGGTAGAGACTATCGAGTAAGATAAGGATGGGCAGGGTAGGACAGGGCCCAGGATCGAGTCCTAGAAATAGCACCAACAGTATGGGTTATGGAAGTTAGTGAAACTTTATTTTTATTAATGTATAGTCTCTCCAGATTTAACTCCATCAAAAGCCTTTTTGAAAACGGTGTCTGATAAATTCATGAATACTAAGATGTTGCTTGACAGATTTAATTTTTCACCTTTCTTGATGTGTTTAGAAAATTAAATGATACCCAAAGGATTATTTTTAAAAAAAACCCACCCTCTGTTCCACCTGTACTCAACCTCCTCCCAGTCCTGTTTCCTAGAAGTAACCACTTCATTTTTATTTATTTACTTGAGAGAGTGAGAGAGAGAGAGGATGTAGGCACACAGGCTGGGGACAGGGAGCGGCGTGGTACGGAGGGAGAGAGTGAGAGAGAGTCCCAGGCAGGCTCCGTGCCCAGGGCAGAGCCCGTCGTCGTGGGGCTGGATCTCACGGCCCTGAGGTCATGACCTGAGCCGAAGTCCAGAGTCGGATGCTCAACCGACGGAGCCGCCCAGGCGGCTCCGGAAGTAACCACTTTTAAATTCTTGTAGCGTTTTCTTCTGGTATTTATTTCCATGTTTTCATATATGTGTATTTCTATGTATATAGTCTTTGATTTATTAATTTGTCAGTTTTAGGCATTGTTAACTTTCTGTATGGTGTTTAAGGGCTTAGGTTTTTTTTTTTTTTAAGATTTTATTTATTTATTCATGAGAGAGAGAGAGAGAGAGAGAGGCAGAGACACAGGCAGAGGGAGAAGCAGGCTCCACACAGGGAGCCCGACGTGGGACTCGATCCCAGGACTCCAGGATCAGGCCCTGGGCTCTAGGCAGGCGCTCAACCGCTGAGCCACCCAGGTGTCGTTACTGTCCCTCTTTACCCTTCTAATAACCTCTCAGTATGATTATAGCACAAGGCTTCATCAAGTAAAGATTCACATTTGTAGTGTTATAATATATAAATACATCCCCAAATTGCTTCAGACAGTATACTATGATTATGCTTTCTTTTAGATACAACTTTTTGTTTAACTTAAAATTAATATCCTCATTTTTGCACATGCTTAGCTTTCTCTTTGCCTGCTATTTTATGCAAATGTTCCAAAAGATCTGTCCAATGCAAAGCAATTGTGTTTTCAAAACACATCAGACATTCCTTCCATTTCCCTCTGTTCTCCCACCTGAACTGAGTGTTCTCTAAGCTCACTTCATGGCTTTTGTTCAGGTTTTGTCTTGAGGGCTTTACTATGTTGGATTCTGTGCGTGTCTTCTTTGCTGGCTTACTCCCTTGCCGTGATGGAGAACATATTCCTGTAGCTTTGGAAATAAGGGTGCATGACACATAAATTTGCTGAGCCTTTGCATACTTTTTTTTTTAAGATTTTATTTATTTAGGGACGCCTGGGTGGCTTAGCAGTTGAGTGTCTGCCTTTGGCTCAGGGTGTGATCCCAGGGTCCTGGGATTGAGTCCCAAATCGGGTTCCCCGCAGGGAGTCCACTTCTTCCTCTGCCTGTGTCTCTGCCTCTCTCTCTCTGTCTCTCATGAATAAATAAATAAAAAACCTTAAAAAAAGATTTTATTAATTTATTTGAGAGAGAGAATGTGCGAGCGAGCATGAGCTGGCAGAGGGAAAAGCAGACCCCGCACCAAGCAAGGAGCCCGATGTGGGGCTTGATCCTGAGACTCCAGAATCATGACCTGAGCCAAAGGCACATACTTAACTAAATGAGCCACCCAGGCACCCTGAGCCCTTGCAGACTGTAAAATATTTTTATTTACTGCCATACTTGATACATAGTTTGGTTGGGTACAGTCTTCTAGGTTGAAAAAGATTTTCCTGCAGATTCAAAAGACATTGATTTATAATCTTATAATGTTCAGCATTGCTATTGAGAAATCTGGTGTGAGATGGATCTCTGCATGTATTGTTTTCTCTCTGGGAAGCTTTGAGGTTCTTTTATCTCTATTGTTCTGATTTCATGATAAAATTCCTTGGCATGAGACAGTTCTCATTAATTTTTTTGGCTTCTGAGAGGGTTTCTTTCAAACTTTCAACATTTTTTTTTCTTTTTTTGAAATCTGGTGAGATACTGAACCTGTAGAACTTATCCTCTAATTTCTCATGTTTCCCAATTTCTTTTTTCTTTTTGTTCTCTTTGCTGGAGGATTGCCTTATATTTCACTCATGACATCCCTTTCCTGAATTTTTTTTTTATCTTGTCTATCACATTTATAGTAACTCTTCCTTAACCTATTAGGCTTCTTTTTAAAACATAACATCCAGTTCTGATTTTATGTATAGTGTCACTGCTCAGCTTTCTTCCACAATGACAGAATTTATCTTGAAGCTTCTGTGTGTTGTGGAGGAGCCCTGTGTCTCATCCCTGCCTGCTTGGCTCTGAGGGACTTCTCAGTCCTATTTCTTAAGGGCCCCATGGGGACAACGTGTCCCACTTCTCACCCATCTCTCCCTGTGCAGGCACTTCAGTTTTAACAAAACTTCTATTCTACTAAATGAGTTAACAATCCTCAATCTAATTTATTTTACTGAAGTTTGTTGAAATTCTTTTTCCCTGTTCTTCCTTTCCCATGTGGTCAACCCACCACATTTAATTAGGATGTATTGTGTTTATACTTTAGCAATAGATGGAACTTTAAGTCAGAGAAAGAGTTCTTAATCATTTATTTTCAGAAATAATAAGAGATTTTTGTGTGGATGGGTGGGTGTTGGGAGTCTGTAAAGAAATCTTTATTGAAAGCACAACAAGGGAAAATAAAATTTTTTTATTTGCTGCCTCTTCGTAGTTTAGAAGGAAAAAGAGTCTCTTTTCAGAGAAACCAGATGAACGGGTGAGGGCAGCTTGACTCAGAGAGGAATTAGGAGTGAATTATAAATGCAGAATGTCATATGCCACCTTTCTAAGAAAAATTTAAAGTACAAACAAAACTCCTTTGTGGAGAAATATTAAGGGGCAGCATGCTAGTCATAACACTTGGGAAGAGAAGTTAGTATTTATAGTTATGGGAAAATAGAAAGGTATTTAAAAAATACCTTTTCAGTAGCCGCTGCAAAGACATTAGGGTTGCTATAAGATCTTGAGTGGTCCCAGAATTGAGACAAAGATTAGAGGCTTTTTATAGCTATAAAGAAAGCAAAAGTGTAGATACATGAAACATAAAAGTAGAGTAGACCCAGGAGTAATAAGCACACCCAGTACCTCGATCTTAGTTTCCAAATACCATTCCCTAGAGATTCTTGGAGAATCAGCTGATGCTGTGGCTGGGGCAAGGAAAACAAGAATGAGCCTGGAACATCTTGTGGTACCAGAAAGTAAGGAAGTGCACAAGTAACCAAAAGGATGGGGTGTGTCAAAGGAACACAAGAGTCAACTTGAAAGAGCTCCTGATGGTCAAAGCTGGAATGATCTGAGTAACTAATGCAGTATTGTATTATAACCTAAAATATGAAAAAATGATACATGAGTTCATACAGATATAAATAAATGAGTAAATAAGTATATAAGTCGGTAAATTAAAAAATGGGGAGCAGAGACAATCTTTCTTAGAGAAGAATTTCAAATAAAATATGTAGATACTCCTTCCTCCAGGAGGTGGAGCTTAATCACCACCCACCTCCTCTTGAATTCCTTGCTCTGTCTTTCCAGACCACCTTTTAATATTTTCCCTTCTGGACTTCGACTTAAGTATTTACTTATTTTGTGTCTCTTTGCCTTTTGGCTCTGTGTTGACAGTTTCCTTAACTATATTATTATTTTTTAAAAGATTTATTTAAGAAAATAAAAATTTATTTATATATTCATGAGAGACACAGAGAGAGAGGCAGAGGGGAGAAGCAGGCTCTCTGCGGGGAGCCCAATGTGGGACTCGATCCTGGGTCTCCAGGATCACGACTTATAAAGCACATTTTTATAATTCTTATATTATGGAGTTGTCTGAATCTGGAAAAGAAAAGTGTTAAAAACAGAAATACATTTATACCGTTTTCATATATACTTGTCTAGTTACTTTTAATAGTGCTTTTTTATTTCTTCATATGTATTTGAGTTTCTATCTAGAATCCTTTCATTTGAGTGTGAAGGACTCCTATTAGTGTTTTATTGCTAGCAGAGAATGTCTTCTAGCAGTGAATTTTTTTAGTTTTTTAAAAACCTGGCTGTCTTAATTTTTCCTTCATTTTCGAAGGATAGTTTTGCAGGACATAAAATTCTTGGTTGCATTCTCTTTGTTTCAGCACATTAAATCTGTTATCCCACTGCCTTCTGCCATCCATGTGTCTGATGAAGAGTCAACATTTAATCTTAATTTAGATCTCTCTGCGTGATGGGTCAGTTTTCTCTTGATGCTTTCAAGATTCTGTTTTAAAAGTTTTGGGCATTGAATTGTTTGACTATAATGGATCTAGGTATAGATGTTTTACACTTATTCTCCTTGGAGTTCTTATTTGTCATCAAATCTGGCAAGTTCTTGGGGATTATTTGTTCATATATTCTTTTTGCTGTTTTCTCCCTCCTTTTCTTCCAGGGCTAGCATGTACATATTCTAGTAAACTTGTGGTGTCCCAGAGATCTGAGGCTTGGTTGCTTTTTCTTTATTGTTTTGCTTATGTTTCTCAAACTAGGTAATCACAGTTTATCTATTTTCAAGGTCACTGATTTTTACATCTGCCAGCTCAAATCTTCTGGTTAGCCGTTCTAGTGAATTTTTTATTTCAGTTACCATACTTTTTAACTCCAGGATTTGTACTTAGTTCTTTTTTTTAAAAAATATAACTTCTACCTCTTTATTTATATTATCTGTTTATCTTGTTCTCATATTTTTTATTCTTTGGGTATGATTTCCTTTAGTTATTAGAAAATATTTATAATAGCCGATTTAAGGTTTTGGCTAGTAAGTTCAGAACATGGTTTTTCTCAGGGATAGTTTTTATTGACTGCTTTCTTTGTGTGAGCTGTACTCTCCTATTTGTATGCATGGGTCTTTTTTATTTTTTTAAACTGGACAACTCATAAAATACAGTGTGGCAATCTAGAAATCAGGGTCCCCTCTCTTCCAAGGGCTTGCTATTGTTTTTTTGTTGTTGCTGTTTGTTCATTTAGTGACTTTTCTTAACTAATTCTACAGTCTATATTTGCAGATATGGCCACTGGAGTCTGCTATGTTAACTTAATGGTTTTTGAATGATCAGAGAGAGATTTTAAAAAAGCACTTTGCCGGGATCCCTGGGTGGCGCAGCGGTTTGGCGCTTGCCTTTGGCCCAGGGCGCGATCCTGAAGACCCGGGATCAAATCCCACGTCGGGCTCCCGGTGCATGGAGCCTGCTTCTCCCTCTGCCTGTGTCTCTGCTTCTCTCTCTCTCTCTGTGTGTGACTATCATAAATAAAAAAATTAAAAAAAAAAAAAGCACTTTGCCAAAAAGTCTCCCATCTTTGTGGCTGGTCTTTTCCTTGGGGCCTACATTCAGTGCATTGGCCAGCAGTTTACAACTCTTACTAGTTTTCACTTCCTGCTTGCTCAGAACTTCGAGGTTGGCCAGAAGCAAGAGCTTAACTCTCTCTCACATCTTTCCTGAGTATGTTTACAAATAGAAGTACGTGGCCTTCTGTATCCCTGGAAATATGTTGGGGCTTTCAAAGTCTCCTATGAGCATCATATATCCAGATTTTCCTTTTCAGTTTTTTGGCCAGCCTCTTTTTTGCCCCAGCTGGTCCTACTGCTTTATATCACTACAACATTAAACCATTGCCATTGATGGTTTTTGACAATGGGTTTTTTTACTGAATGAGACCTGAGATAAAGGCCTCTGAATGGACCTTTTTCAGAGAGTTACTAGACAGGTAAAATAGCAACAATTTTCTGGGCTTGTTGGGGGAGCTCTAAACCCCTCTGTCTTACATCCTGGTTTTGAGGCTGCTCGTTTTATTATTTTTAAGAAAAGTTTATTTAAGTAACCTCTACACCCAACATGGGGCTCAAACTCATGACCCTGAGATTAAGAGTCACACTTCTTCAACTAAGCCAGCCAGACACCCTGAGGCTATTTGTTTTAAAGGCTACTGTAGGGCTGGGCAGAAGAGGATGAGACTACAGCAAGTTAAAACTCCATAAAGCTCACTCAGTTTCTTACCTAGTTTCAGCTATTTTTCTTCAATAAACACTCCTCAGATGGTTATAAGCCTTTGGTTAATCTTTAGAGTCTTGAGAAAGTTGATTTTGACCGTTTTCCCAGTGTTCCTTTGATTTTATGTAGGAGCAGATTTTTAGAGGTGCTTATGCTTATTCCACCATTCTGAAAGAGCTTCTCCTTTTGCTAACATTTGGATGCAAACTCAAGTGGAAAGAGATAGAGGTGCATGTAAATATGTCATCTTGAAATGGATAAATTGGTTTTTAAAATATTGGACCCTCCTAGCTGTAACACATCACAACACATCTCAACACAGGCAAATTATTTTATAATCATGTATAACCTCAAAACCTGGAATATTTGCTTTAAAAAGAACACATCTCATGACTGATCTGGTGAGTTTGATTTTGGAAAGAATACAAACTAGTGGGTGGTAATGCATCCATATAGCTCATTTTTAAAGGATACCATTTAGAAGATATAAATATATTTCTGCCTTGACAATTTCCTTAAGCATATATAGGCAGTGTTCTTCCAGGGTTCTGTTTTTATTGGTAAAACTGAAGTATCAAATTTCATGGTTCAGACCAGAATAATTTATAACCAATGGTTAGCTAAGGACCATGATTCCTTTAGCCTTTGTTCATCTTACTTGGTTTAGTAAGGACTTAATGAGTGTTGAAGTTGGACACAGGAACTTTACTTCACCCTATAGGAATGCAAAAGATGAAACCCAGGGGCCCCAATCTCTGTTGCCATTTAAAAATTTCCCAATATACATTTTTTTCTTATTTCCCATACTCTCCAGAAGATTCTCTATAGGAAAAAGCTATTTAGCTCATGGAGAAGAAAAACAAAACTCCTCTACCTAGTATTTACAAATTGACCTTTGACTGAAAAAAATAATGAAAATATCAATTTTCAGTTGGCAGGCCAAATAAGAGTTCTATTTTAGACATGTTTTCCCTTATTTTTTTTCAAATGTGCAACTGAAATGATGATGATAGTTTCACATTTCTACAATCCCTTTCTTTTTTTATATTGGGCTGTTTAGGTCCCCAAACCCAGAACACCAATTTTATTTTGATTTGATTCTTCTTTTTTCTGAAAACTACAAATTAAGTCCCTTTATATTATTCTAAAAACAGGCTTCCTTTCTTTTTTTCCATCCCTGGTTTCTCAAATAATTATTCCTTTGTGAAGAACCGAACAATAGCAAACCACTGGTAATCTGTTGCTGGTTTAAGTCCTATATTTAACCAGCAAGTTGTTTAATCAGAAACATAATCTAACCTATTGGGTTACCAAATTGTTTAATATATTTGAGATTGATATATCTCAATTCTCATCTAGCTTCCCATAGATAGTAGAGACTTTAGTACAAAATAGGACACACTGAAATTATATCATTTGATGAAATTTGAAAGTGGAAAATTAAAAGCTTAATATTTTTTTAAATTTTTATAATTCCACAGCAAGTTTTTTTTTGGTGTAGTTTCTTTTTTAACTTTTTTTTCATTTTTTTGAGACATAATTTCCAAATGTACATTATAGGATATGATTATGATTATATAATATTGCATTTCAGATTTGGATACTTTGTTGGTTGTTTCTAGAGACAATGTTTTTTTTTTAATTAATTTTTATTGGTGTTCAATTTACCAACATACAGAAAAACACCTAGTGCTCATCCCATCAAGTGTCCACCTCAGTGCCCATCACCCATTCCCCTCCAACACCTGCCCTCCTCCCCTTCCACCACCCCTAGTTCGTTTCTCAGGGTTAGGAGTCTTTATGTTCTGTCTCCCTTCCTGATATTTCCCAACATTTCTTTTCCCTTCCTTTATATTCCCTTTCACTATTATTTATATTCCCCAAATGAATGAGAACATACACTGTTTGTCCTTCTCCGATTGACTTATTTCACTCAGCATAATACCCTCCAGTTCCATCCACGTTGAAGCAAATGGTGGGTATTTGTCATTTCTAATTGCTGAGTAATATTTTTTAATTCAACCTCAAAATAGAAATAAAAATGCTGGAGAATTGAGATGGAGAGATAGTCCAGATCGGTACAGTTGGTCCTCAATAAGCTTTACCCCTCAACTTCTCGGGGTCTCCCTCTTAATCTTTTGATAAGTCACTTAAGATTTTGGTCAAATGGTTGGGTCACCTTTACAGCATTTTTTAATGAGATGGTTTCCTTCGGCTGGATTGGGAATCAAGATGCCTGGGGCCTCATCCTGTCATGTTACTGACCAGAGTGACCTGGGGCCAGATTACTTATTCTTTCTGAGCCTCAGCTTTCCTCCTCTATAGAATGGAACACAATGTTGGTGGGGGAGTGGGGGAAGAAGTTGTGCTCAATGAACTTCAGGTATATTTTTGTATGACTCTAAAGAAAAATATTTGTGGTTATGCAATATAAGCCTTAATTGTGTAGTGCTTTTGACTTTTCCTAATTTTCTTGATAGTCAACCTTTTTCTATATGCAGGTTTCCTCTACCTGAGAGGGGTTCCTATGAAACCTTCGTAAATTGAAATGGTGCAAAGTGAGGAAGCAATCACCATCAACTTATATGGGAAACTTTTTGAGTAATCCCATATTCAAAAAATAACCTCTCTTTGACTTTTCTGATACCTCAGGACACATCTTGCTAATGGATACACAAAATAAATTGACATAAAGCACAGATGCTCACACATACATTTCCAAGCTGTGGTGGTTTGATGCTGCGATGCTGAGAGTAATTCTTGGGGAAGGGGCTTGGCTGTGCTGCTCCTGCTGCTTAGGGTGTGCTCTTCCTCTATAATGGCTTCCTGGAAGACAAATGCTGAATGTTATTTTCACTTTTTGCCTTTTTTTTTTTTTTTTTTTTTTTTTGTAAAAGCTGAAAACTTCTTTGGATTTCTTTCAGTTAGCAAAAATTAAATTGGTACTAATTTAGGTCTTTCTTAAAAGTGAAGTTGTGTAGGATGCCTGGGTGGCTCCATGGCTGAGCATCTGCCTTTAGTTCAGGTCCTGTTCTTGGGGGTCCTGGGATCGAGTCCCACATTGGGCTCCCCACAGAGAGCCTGCTCCTCTCTCTGCCTGTGTCTCTGCTCTCTCTCTGTGTCTCTGATGAATAAATAAAATCTTAAAAAATGTGAAGTGGTGTAATAAAAACTTTTGAAAAGCAGAGGATGCCTGTATTTCCATATGTATATATGGAATGGAATATATATGGAAATATATATATATATATTATACTCCTATATCTTCTGTATTCTAGCTGGTTAACTTTATTGAGTGGTTAGTATGAGGCAGATACTGTGGTAACTGCTCTACATTTCTTAGCTCGTTTATTCTTCACCACAACCATCTAAGCCACGTATCAGGGAAATGGAGCACAGCAAGGTTAAATAAGTTGTTCAAGATCACTCTGATAGCAAGTAGCTGAAGTAAGATTTAAACTCTAGTAGCCAGGTACCAGAATCATGCACCACAGTAAACCACTTTTTGTGTAAAAATCCTATGTTCCAGCCTAATAAAGCCCTGAGCTACTATTGTTTTGCTCTTTGCCTTTCACCTGTAAAATTGTATAAAACATTGTTCACCATTTTCCTTCTTTCTGCATTCTTATTCCTCAGCACATGGCAAACTGACTCTTCATTCCCATCTTTAAAAATTGTAGCACCTAGTTCAGTATCTCTCTCTTCCATCTCCCACTGTTATCTTTCCTGTTCATGGAGAGATCTCTGGTTCTTACTTTTGCCCTACCATACTAATTATAATTGTCTTTCTCTCTGTTCCATTTCAGATTCACACAGGTACCAACATTTGGGACCCTGTCACCTTTTTTGTTTTGTTTTATAACTTCTAGGATGTGGTGTTCACTTTCTGGCCTTGATACCTTTCTGGAATTCTAACTTCCTGGAATTCCAAATCATATTAGTTTTCCAAGACCTTGAAAAATGCTATTTTCTCCATGGAGCCTTGGTGATCCATCCAACAAGTCCTTTCTTCCCCTAAAATATTATAACATTTGTTCTAGACCTCACTGATGTTTTATAATTTTGCTGTCATGGATTTAATTCTGCTGGCATACACAGGACATTCTATCAAACAGCAGCAGAGTATGGATTCTTCTCCAGTAACACAGGTCATTCTTTGGGAAGGATCTCTCATTCTCTGAGCAGAAGATACTGGGGATACAAAGATGGTTAGGGCATAATACCAACTTTCAAGAAGTCTTGAGGCTGGTGGAGGAGGAGGTCCTCATTTGAATATTCAATGTGGAGAAGTGTGAGGGAGGGGGAAGGAAGTGCGCCAGTCAGGGGCACTGGGACAAGCTTCACTGCAAATGTACCTCTGTGGGAGGGTTTCCTGGAGAGACCAGTGGTTCTAGTTAGTCATCATGCTTGTAACTGTATAGAAGATCTCTCTTTTCTTTCTTGGGAAATTTTCTGGAGGAGGCACTTGAGGCTTATTGGAATTATTTAGGAAAGCAATTGTTAATAGTTTCCAGGTGGGAGCAGTTAACTCTTGAGAGAGAATTAAGACACTGTGATGTGTAGATATGTGTAGGATTGAAATAAAGGGTTGATGGGAGCCCAGAGTGAGCAGATAGACCTTTAAGGGGATTGGTCAAGCTTGCATTCAAGAATAATAATTATAAAAGGAACATATAAGGGTATAATTATGATAATAATGGCTAATGCTGAGGAACACCAGCACCATTATAAACTCTTGAAGTGTACTGACTCATATATTCCTATTAACGTTTCCACAGGATGGATGCTGTGTAACATTTCCATCTTACAGATGAGAAAACTGAGGCACCAAAAGTCTAGGTCATTGGTGGAATGGCTTCTTCTTAACTTGTGTTGCGTAGGACCCTGGAATGAAAACTTGCCTTGCTCATTGTGAGAATTTTGGTAAAAGTCTTGCACAAATCTTGCCTTGCTCATTGTGAGAATTTTGGTAAAAGTCTTGCACAAATCTCAGGGTTCATATGTGACAGAGTTGGGGGGAGGAAATAGGGCAAGGGGAACAAAGTTTCAGTTATGTAAGATATGTGAATTCTGGAGAGCTGATGTGTACTAATGTGAATATAGTTAACAATACCATATTGTATACTTCAAATTTGCTAAAGGATGTATCCTAAGTGTCTCACCACAAGCACCTACAGAAGAAACTATGTGAGGTGATGGATATGTTAATTAGCTTGATTGTGGTGAATATTTTATTATGTATTTATATA
Source organism: Vulpes lagopus (assembly GCF_018345385.1). Taxonomy (NCBI): domain Eukaryota; kingdom Metazoa; phylum Chordata; class Mammalia; order Carnivora; family Canidae; genus Vulpes; species Vulpes lagopus. Next base: position 29,080,338 of record NC_054834.1, read on the forward strand.
TAAAAACATAAGTCATATATCTTAAATATATACATTTAAAAAATTTGTCAATTATATCTCAGTAAAAGTTGGGGGAAAATGGCAGAAATTAGATTTAAACTCTGTAATTCTCAAAGACCAGCTCAGCTATCTGATGGGAGTGTGTATAGGGACCTATGGAGCCATGCCCAACTTCACTCCTGGTAAAAAAAACCTGCCAACTGCAGACTTAGCTGCAGACCACAAGGCCTAGTTTCAACTCTGCTTGCCTGTGATTCTGGAGTAGTCTCATTAGTCCAGTGACCTCGCAGGAAAAGGTCTGCCAAACTAGTCTGTAAAGACTGGAAGAGCTGTCTGCTTTTTCAGAGACACAGACATCAATGCAATATTACATGGTTCATTAAAAATAAGGCAAACATGATACCACCAAAGGAAACTAATAAAGCTCCAGTAATTAGCCTTAAAGAAATGGAGAGCCATAAACTTCTAAATAAAGAATTCATAATGATCATCAAGATAAGCTCAGTGAGCTGCAAGAGAATACAGACAACTAAATGAAATCAGTTAATCAATACGTGAACAAAATGAGAATTTTTACAAAGAAATGGAAACCATAAGAGAGAATTGAACAGAAATTCTGGAGATGAAGAATGCAGTGACTTCAATAGAGAATTTCAACAGCAGATTTAATCATGCAGAATAAAGAATCAGCAAACTTGAAGGCAAGTTATTTGAAATTATTCAATTAGGGGAACAAAAAGAAAAAAAAAGAATGGACAAGAGAAGAAAGCCTACATGACTTATGGGACACCAGCTAAAGAACTAATCTCTTCATTATGAGAACCCCAGAAGGAGTAGAGAGTGAGAAAGGGACAGAAAGCTTATTTAAAGAAATAATGTCAGAAATAACAAGTGTTGGCAAGGATGTAGAAAAAAAGGAACCCTCATGCACTGTTGGTGGGGATATAAATTGGTGCAGCCACCATGGAAAATAGAATGGAGCTTCCTCAAAAAATTAAAAACAGCATACCATATGATCTAGTAATTCCACTACTGGCTATTTACCCAAAGAAAACAAAAACACCAATTTGAAAAGGTATATGCACCCCTGTGTTTATTGCAGCATTATTTAGAAAGCTAAGATATGGAAGCAATCCAAGTGTCCATTGATAGATGAATGGATGTAGGATATGTATTGCACAAAATATTACTCAGCCTTTAAAAATAATGAGATCACGTTATTTGTGACAACATTGGTGGACCTAGAGGGTGTTATGCTAAGTGAAATAAGTGAGAGAAAGACACATACTATATGATTTATCTTATATGTGGAATTTAAAGAACGAAACAAAACCAAAAAAGTATAAATAGACCCATCAATACAGAGAACAAACTGATGGTTGCCAGAGGGGAGGGGGGGGAAGGGATGAGCAAAATAGGTAAAAGTTGTAGGAGGTACAGGCTCCCAGTTATGAAATGAATAAGTCACATGTATGAAAGGTACAATATAGGGAGTATAGTCAATGGTATTGTAATAGCATTGGGTGGTGACAGATGGTTGCTACATTTGTGGTGAGCATAGCATAATGTATAGACGTGTTAAATCACTATGTACACTTGAAACTAAACGTTGTGTGTCAACTATACTACAATGGAAGAAAGAAAAAGAAAGAAAAAAAGAAAAGAAAGAAAGGAAGAAAGAAAGAAACTTCCCAGATCTGCAGAGGGAAATGAACATTTGGGTTCATGATGCTCAAAGAACCCCAAATAGACTGGACATCAAGAAGTCTTCATTGAGACATTTTATCATTAAATTGTCAAAAGTCAAAGACAAAAAGAATATTTAATGTAAGAGAAAAACAACTTATCACATAGAAGGGAACTCCCATGAGATTCTCAGTGAATTTCTCAGCAGAAACTTTGCAAGATAGGAGAGAATAGGATGATATAATCAAAGTGCTGAAAGTAAAAAAAAAAAAAAAAAAAAAGTCCACCAAGAATACTATACCCAGGAAGGTTGTCTTTCAGGAGTGAAAGAGAGGTAGAGTTGCCCAGGCAAACAAAAGTGGAGGAAGTTCATTACCTCTAGGCCTGCCCTACTAGAAATGTTAAAGGGAATTTTTCCAGTAGGAATAAAAGGACCCTAATTAGCATCATGAATACATATGAAAGTGTAAAACTCACTGGTACAGGAAAGTATATAGTCAAATTTGGAATATTGTCATACTGTAATTGTGGTGTGTAAATCGCTTTTACCCCTGGTATAAAGGTTAAAAGACAAAAGCAATAAAATAATATAGCTACTATAATATATTAATGGATACACAGTATAAAAGGTGTAAATTGTGACATCAGTTATAAAAAAATATGAGAGGCAGAGAAGTAAAAGAGTTTTTGTATGCTATTGAAATTAAGTTGCTACCAACTGAAAATAGACTGTCATAAAAAGATGTTTCATGCAAGCCTCATATCATAATCGCAAAGAAAACAATCTAAGTAGATACACAAAAGAGAAAAAGAAAGGAATCAAAGCATACCACTATAAGATTATCATCAAATCACAAAGGAAGACAAGTAAGAAAGGAACAGAGGAACTACAAAACAGAAAATAGTTGACAAAATGATGATAGTAACTCCTTAACTGTCAATAATAATTTTAAATGTAAACATATTAAATTCTCAAATCAGAAGATAGAGCGACTGGTGGGTAAAAAAACAGGACCCAACTATATATATTGCCTACAAGAGACTCACATAGCTGAAAGTGAAGGGATAGAAAAAGATATTTTATGCAAATAGTAACCACAAAAGAACCTAGGTGGCTGTAATTATATCAGACACAGTAGACTTTAAATCAAAACTGTCACAAGAGACAATTCAGGTTCAAAAGAATAATAAAAGGGTCATAAAAATCATGAATATAAATGCATCCAACATCTGAGCATCTAACTATACTAAATAAAAACAGAGCAGAAAGGAGAAATCAATAGAATTACAGTAATAGTAGGAAACTTTAATATTCCGCTTTCAATAATGGATAATCATCTAGACAGAAAATCAATATGGAAAAAGCAGACTCGAACACACCATAGATTAAATGGACCTATCAGGGATCGAACATTTCCTCCAACAGCAGAAGAATATATATTCTTCTTAGACTGATATAGATCATTCTCCAGGATAGATTATATGTTAGGTTACAAAACAAGTCCTAACAAATATAAGAAGATTAAAGTTGTATTAAGTATCTTCTCTGACTGAAGTAAAGGAAACTAGAAATCAATAACAGGAAAATTGGAAAATGCACAAATGTGGAAATTAAACATGTTCTTGAACAGTGAATAATGACTCAAAGAAGAAATCAAGAAGGAAATAAATATCCCGAGACAAACAAAAATGGGAATATAACATACCAAAATTTCTGGGATGCAGCAAAAGCAGTTCTAAGAGGGAAGTTTATAGCAGTAAATACCTTCATTAAGAAAAAAGAAAGATCTCAAAGAAACAACCAAACTTTGCACCTCAGAGAACTAGGAAGAAAAAGAACAAACTAAACCCAAAGTTAGCAGGAGGAATGAAATAAAAATCAGAGCAGAAAATAAGTGAAATAATGAATAGGAAAGCAATTAAAAAGTTCAATGAAACTAAGAGTTGGTTTTTATAAAAGATAAACAAAATTGACAAATCTTTAGCTAGACTAAAAAGAGGCAAATAAAATAGTAAATGAAAGTGAAGACATTCCATGGGGCACCTGGGTGGCTCAGTCTGTTAAGTGACTTTGACTGAGGTCATGATCTCAGGGTCCTGGGATAGAGCCCCGTGTTGGGCTCTCTGATCGGTGGGGCGTCCGCTTGCTTCTCCTTCTGCCTCTGCCCTTCCTCCTACTCATGCATCCTCTCTCTCTCTCTCTCAAATAAATAAATAAATAAAAATAAAGTCTTTTTTAAAAAGTGAAAACATTCCAACTGATGCTACAGAAATACAAAGACAGAAACAAGAGACTGCTATGAACAATTATATGCCAACAAATTGAAAGCCTAAAAGAAATGGATAAATTTCCCAGAAATATACAATGTACCAAGACTGAATCATGAAGATATAGAATGTTCGAATAAATCAATAACAAATAAGGACATGGAATCAGTAATCAAAATCTCCCAACAAAGAAAAGCTCAGGACCAGATAGCTTCATCAGTGAATTCTACCAAATATTTAAAGAATAATTAGTGTCAATCCTCCTTAAACTTTTCCAAAAAAATATAGAGGAGGAGAGAACACTTCCAAACTCATTTTATGAGGCCAGCATTAGTCTGGTACCAAGGCCGGGTAAAGATGCTACACTACAGGTAAAATTATAGGACTAGAAACATCTTGTGGAGAGGAACTGGTGCCTGGTCCGCTGCACCAGGTGCGGCAATTGAAGGAAAGTTTAGGTGGCACCGCAAAGACGGGCATCTAAGGAAGAAGGACACATCTAAGGAAGAAGGACACACATGGGTGGCAGTCAGACAAAAGGACCGTCATGGGTGGAGGGTGTCCAGCCAGTGGGGGGAGATAGTCATGGTGATTTGTCTATTGTCTCTCAGCTCCAATCCATTCTTCTACTCTTCTCTGTGGTGTTGGAGTTGGATCTCTGCAAACTACAGTCACAGATTTCTTTGGTTTTCCCCTAGCCTTTGGGTGATAGCTGTTTTCTGCAGTTATTCTTTCTTTTCTTCTTTTTTTTAAAATTCAATTTGACTTAATTAACATATCATGTATTATTAGTTTCAAAGGTGGAATTTAGTGATTCATCAGTTGCATAGAACACCCAGTACTCATCACAGCAAGTGCCCTCCTCATGCCCATCACCCAGTGACCCCATACCCCCACCTCCCCTCCCCTCCTGTGACCCTCAGTTTGTTTCTTAGAGTTAAGAGTCTCTTATGGTTTGTTTCCCTCTCTGTTTTCATCTTATTTTTCCTTCCCTTCCCCTGTTTTGTTTCTTACATTCCATGTATGAGTGAAATTGTATGCATATCTTGCTTGCCATAATCTCCTCTAGTTCCATCCACAGTGTTGCAAATGGCAAGATTTCATTCTTTTTGATGGCTGCATAATATTCCGTTGTGTCCATGTATGTGTGTGTGTGTGTACGCACACACATATATGTACCATATATTCTCTATCCATCTATCTGTTGGACATCTGGGCTCTTTCAGTATTTTGTCTATCATGGACATTGTGCAGTTATCATTTCTGATTAGACAGCCCTCCACCACCTGTGTGACCCATTCCTTTTATTAAGTCTCTTCATTGAAATGCCTAGTGTGAGGTCTTTTTCCTGACTGGATCCCAGACAGATAACAAGAGTAGACCTGAGAGCACAGAACTGGAGAGGGAGGTATTACTCAGGAACCCAGGCAAGTAAGTAGTTGGTCAACAGCTAGCCACAGTTCACGGGGCATGCCTGTGTGAGTCTCTGCGCTGGTTTCCTTGTCTGCTGTAATTGGAATAAGGATAACTACCTTGTGTTAATTTACCAGAAGAGGTGCCTTTACAGAAACCTGGAAGGAGTGTGATTTCAGGTTATAGAACCCACCTGCCATAGTTTGAAGAACATGGGAATGCATTAGAAGGATGCAGAATGTCTTATGGGATCTGAGAATGGGAAGACATCCTGGCCTTGGGAAGATCTCAGGAGCTAGAAAACGGTCAGGATTCTCTCTTGTTTTCGCATTTGCTGCACGTCACGTTGATGTCATTCTTTTCTTCCTGCAGACCAGCTTTCCTTGCCTTGATGGTCCATGTTATGCAGAGAAATTACCACATAACTGTTTTAGAGTCAATACCTCCTCTTTCCATGTAACTAGTCTAGACTGGACTTGCCATGCCTTGCTCCAATTTCAAATTTTATGAAACAATTTCTTGCATTCTATGAAATAGAATTCAAAAAACAGCTTGGATCAGCTGTCCAATCCTGGTCCCTTCAATTATGGCTGTGGAAGTGGAGGTTATGTAATATAAACATGGATTCTGGTGGTCCCCCCCGAGTCCCCAAAGGGAGGGGCAGCACTGAGGTCATTGTGGATTGAGCAGACCTATAAGTATTTACTATCCCGGGCCTCAGGAATGTTGATAAAACTTGGAATCAGGGCCATGACCAGATGTAAGTCTTTAATCCCAGACAGACTAGCTGGATCCTCCCATCTCGGTGGAGGTGGCAGGGGGCTGGGTGGGATGGTGGTGGGGTGGCAGTTATTGATTCTAACTAGGTGGGGGAAGGGAGTGAGACTGAATCTGCAGGTGAGGATCCAGGGGCCTCCACTCTAGGGGATGGGAAGGATGCAGACTCAGGACCCATTTCTCCATTCTTCTCTGCCAGATGTCTCTCAAGTATATTCCAGCTTTCTCATGGAAAAAAAAATTCTACTCTAACCTTCATTCTGTTGAAAAAACAGGCTCCCCACAGGCTAAACAAGGAATGAGAGCTCAAAGGACTTGACCTGCGTTCTCAGAGCCTGCTGACATCCCATGGGGTGGTGACCTGAAGACTCCTTTCCCATCTGGCCTCTCCCCTAACCCCTCATTGGTCTGAGGATGCTTTACCTGATTTTTCCTATTTGTTTTCTTGGCCTCACATCTCTTAAGTGGTTAAAATAAAAAGCATTTTTGCAACTGCATGATGTTTGGGGAAGACTAATGAATGGGGACTCAAGAGAGGTGGGTTTGATGCTGTGCTTTCCGCTGCCATATTGTGTGACCTCAGATAAGTCATGTAACTGTGCTTAGACTCAGCTATGAAACAAGGGGGCTGGCCCGGTGGACCTTCAAGGCTCCTTGCAGCTGACGATGTGCCTGAGGTCGGGGTGGAAGGACTCGCCCTTGCTTCCTGGTGCATGGGTCCGAGAACCGAACTTGCCTCCCTGGCTGTGAGAACTCTGGCAAAAGGCCACCACGAAATTCTGCCGGAGCCGGGCTTGGTGTAAAGTGGTTCCTCTTCGGGGCGTGAAGGGCCCTGGAGAATGCGGATTCCATCCAGAAGACTAACATCTGAGCCTTCCCAGAAGCGCACAAGGATTACATAGAATCGGGATCTGGTCTTTATCTTTGAAAGGCAATTCGAGCACCGCGGGACGTTCCAAACTGGAATTGTACATGGAAAAATAGCATTGGCTCTATAAATTCCTTTCTGCTCTGAAATATGTTGTGTATTAGAAACAGAGAGGTGGTGTTTATGGTGTAACTCAGGGCGATGGGATGGAGTTATGCACTGAGAGCTGAATGACAGGACGTGAAGCAAACAACGTCTCTAACGTGAGATGTTTCAGAAGATAAAATGATATTTAACAATTATATGGGAGCTCCGCCCCACCAGGAGCCCACAGGTATCAACCTCTCAGACTTCCCAGTGCCCTCGAGACACAAGACAAGGGAGGATGACTCCCTAATAGCAAGAAGCAAATAACTAAAAACCCCTTGATTTTCCAAGTTTCTTGGCTCCCTAACAGGACGGTCAGTGGGGATTAGGTTGTTTGTCTCCTGGACACGGGGAAAACCCCAGCTGTGAGGTAGCTGAGGATCTTCAGATCTCCCGAGGAGGCCGGGGTCATCATGTAGAGGTTGGTTGCTCCAAGAGGCCTGGGCGTGGAAAGCATCAGCCTGCTGCTCCTTGGCCTCTGAGCCACGGTCGTGGGCGGGCTCGGAGCGGGTCTTCCCGCAGCACCTGCGGGAGCAGGTGAGACTCAGGGTGGATACAAAGCAGAACTTCTGATGCTGAGTGCCGATGGGCACCTGTTGTCCAGCGATCCTGTCCCCTGGGGCCGCTTGGAAGTAGGTTGCCTTCTCATCCGACAAGGACAGTTTAGGCTTCCCGACTTCTGCCTGCATGGGGGTCACATTGTGAGCAGGAGGACGTGGGAGTCTTGGTCTTGCAGCTCTTCTGCTCACCGTCATGGTCCCCAGGCTCTGCTTCTGAGCTCCTGTGCCTGCATTTCCTTTTTTTTTTTTTTTTTTTTTTAAGATTTTATTTATTTATTCAGGAGAGAGACACACACACACACAGAGAGAGAGAGAGAGAGGGAGGGAGGGAGGGAGAAGCAGGCTCCATGCAGGATCACGCCCTGGGCAGGAAACAGGTGCTCAACCACTGAGCCACCCGGGCGTCCCTGCGTTTGTGCCCAGGGGACGGAAGACAGCCTAGTGGCCGGGGAGGCCGGTCACCTGGCTCCTGGCGTCGGGGCGGAGAGCGAGGCTGGAGGCTCCGAGAAGGTTGGTCGCGGAGGCCGCGGGCAGAAGGAGCAGCAGGAGTGGGCCTCGGCCTCAGGCACCTCGCTCCCGAGCTTCACCAGGCTGCTGGCATCCGCACCAAGCGTGATGGGCCGTCTGAGGACCCGAGGAAGTCATGTTGCAGAGCACCGCGGCCTGGCCACCATCGCACGTGGCATCGCTAACAACGCAGGTGAATAAGAACCTGGCCCCGGCCGCTAACCTCAGTTTCCTCTTCACTCGACTTGGTTCAGCCCGTCCATGCAAGAGTCACAGACAGAGTGATTTTTAATTCTTTAAAAAATTTCTCATTTCTATCTCCAGGGGAGGTAGTAAGGAACAGTGACCCAACGATGGGCAGCAGTGGGGGGAGAGGATGGAAAGGAACATGATGTAGATGATCCTCCATATGGATAAGACTTCCATCCCTGAAAACCTGAGAACTGACTTTTTTTTTTTTTGAGAGAGTGAGTGGGGTGGGGAGGGGCAGAGTGAGAGAGAATCCTCAGCAGGCTCCACGCTCAGTGTGGAGCCTGACATGGGGCTGGATCTCATGACCCTGAGGTCACGACCTCAGCCAAAGTCAAGACTCAGACGCTCAGCCAGCTGAGCCACCCCGGCGCCCCAAGGAACTGACTCCTCTACCCTCCACGTCTCTGCTCCTCAGCACGTAACACACGTGCTTTATTGTCAGTGAAGCACATATAATACACACCCGTATTCCAGCTCCACCAGCACATTGACCTTGGGCACACTGATGTTTTCTGTGCATCAGTTTCTTTGTGCGGACGCTGGGGAAATCGTGGTACCCGGCACCCCTTTCCCCACCTCATAAAGTTCTCATGAGAAATGAAATAAGTTAAAGTTCTTGGAGGAGTGCCTGGCAACTAGTAAAAAGGCAATGAATTATTGTCTCCTGTTTTCACTTTATCCTCACAAGCCTGTGAGTTGTCAGCTGGTATCGTCCCCCATCTTAGAGATGGAAAAGTTAGTGACTTGTCCAAGGTGGCTCTGCTCACTAGGAGTTTGAACTCGGATCATCTTTTACCACCGTCTGTCACCTAACCCTACATCTAGTAGCATGTAGGGTTAGGACCAGCCCATATAGGGTGAAGATGATCTTTGATCTTTAAACCCCTCAGCCACCCGGGCGTCCCCAGTGCCTGCGCTTCCACCGCGCAGTATTCATTATTCAACATAGTATTCATGCTTCTATGGACACGGCTTCACAGAATAATTCTTAAGCACACTAAGATTCTCAGATGGTGAGCTGAACTTAGGAAAAAACCAAAGGGGAGCCTACGTGCAGCCGTCTGGATGTTCAAACCATTCTGCTTTAAAGAAAACCACAGTATTTCTATTGCCTACAGGATTTTTTTCATATTGATTTTAAAAATTAAGCCTTTATGCCTTAATATATGGCAATGGACCTGCCTATTGTGGACAGATTAACCAATAACAAGGCATCCTATTTTAAGGATTAGGTTCTAAAATTGGCATTTAAATACGTGCATGACATGACTCCATTGTAGACAGTGTTGTCTGGTTTTGGTTGGTGAGGTATACTTTCTTTAAAATCCAGGGATTGTCAGGCTTTGTTAATTATTGATGTGACCTGTCTTCTAGTGTGTGACACTCTTTTCCTGAGAGCTGCGACCCACTTGTGAGCGGGATGGAGCTGTGTTCACATGACATGATGCGTTGCCGCCCCCGTTTAGAAACAGAGGCCAAGGACGTGAAACACCCCTGACCAATGAAATTCTTCCTCTCAGGGTTCTGGGGACCTGGCTTCAGTAAAACTCCTCATCCTCTCGTCTTCATTTGAAGTAAGGAACTACCCATTTGAGAGCTGGGGCATCATTTTAGGGTGGCCATCTTCAATAGAAGGTGAAAGAATCAGAAAAACCGGATTTGTTGAAAAAAAAAATAGGTTAAAGCAAGATGTATAAGGATAAGCAGGGCGGTGGGGTGCAGTTAACTGGGAACTAGGTTCCAGGAGGCTAATAGGTACTTTTAATTCCTCATGAAGTTTAAAGGTACCAACTGGGTTTGGTTTCTGTGAATACTTTCATCGTGTTTTAGTGTGTGCAGGTCTTAAACTAAGTTAGTGACACCCTTTACTTCCACCTTCTATTTTATTTCCTAAAGTATCACAAAGATGTCCAACCCCATTTGGAGACAGAAATACCATAGTTATTTCCATTTCTGACACTCGTATTCACTTGAACCTTGATTTGTAGGGTAGAAGAGATCTTGAAAAGTCACCCGGCACGTTTCCTTACTTCTAATTAATACCGCATCTTACTCACTCCAGATAGATCTCCCCTATTTTCAGTAAAGTCCAGGTAGTGGGATTCTATACCGTTCATCAGCAGTTCGTTCGGGGCATGACACAGCCCTTGTGGCTAGGAGGTGCTCGCTCCTGGGCCACGTTAAGTGATTCTTTTTTTAAAGATTTTATTTATTTATTCATGAGAAACAGAGAGAGAGAGAGAGAGGCAGAGACACAGGCAGAGGGAGAAGCAGGCTCCATGCAGGGAGCCCGACGTGGGACTCGATCCCAGGTCCCCAGGATCACGCCCTGGGCCGAAGGCGGTGCTAAACCGTGGAGCCACCCGGGCTGGCCCACGTAAGTGATTCTGATTGCAGTGACTCATGTTGCCCGAGCCAAGCCAGGGGGGCAAAATCCGCTCACACAAAAGTAGCAAAATGGTTATTTCTCCGCATCTGTTCCCACAATTTCAGGAATTCCGGCCTCAACTCAAAACTCCATCAGACAGTTCTGAGAGTCTCCGAGAAGTGTTCCCTGTGTGTTCCATGAATGACTCCTCTTGGCTTTGCAGCGGCCTCTGCATTTTCTTTGCTTCCAGCCTCGGCTTCCTGGGGCAAAGGCTGTTATCCAGGCTGAGGAAACACCCCCCATCCCCCGACCTGAACTGTCCTCCAAAACGGAGGCTCCAATCTTATTATTCCTCTTAATGCTTTAAATGGCCCCCAAATGTTTTGGTGAAACATCACTTTCAGCTTTTCCTTGCCTTTTTTTTTGAGGAGGGGTAACATCTTCTTAGAGTTCAAGGTTTGACCTCAGATTCGGCTGAGAATAACCTAAGTGATGGACATGGTATTTTTCTTAGAGCTCCTCCTTTCTTCTGACACCGCTCTGTGGCACTTGGGGCTGTCTCTCGTCCCTCGGGTCTCTCTTCACTCGGTGAGTTAGTTCTTCCCGGGGGCCCCTTGGTGCGCGTGCCCGTAGACACCTGATGGAGCTGCCCATCTTTCCTCAATGCAGAACCCCCTGTGTCTGGGTTCTGGAATCTCAGCATCGTTGGCTGGAGCTGGAAGCCTGGTCCTACATACACGTGGACAAGACACCCTGCTCGTGGGGTAGGATGGCCTTCAGAGCTGGTGATTGGGGCTACATCCTTTTAGGGAGCAGCTCTTCTTTATTAGGTTCCCAATTTGTGGAATTATTACACTGTTTTCCACATTTGACCTGTCACAGCATCTGTGAAATCATAGGTCATCCTCAGGGTGCTTTCTTTATGGCAATGCCAAAGAGAGAAACCGCTATAGACAGAGATATTTGGGAGGATTATTATTTTTTTTTAAGATTTTATTTGTTTATTCACGAGAGACACAGAGAGAGAGGCAGAGACAGAGGCAGAGGGAGAAGCAGGCTCCCTGCGGGGAGCCGGACGCGGGACTCGATCCCAGGACCTCGGGGTCATGTCCTGAGCCCAAGGCAGACGCTCCACCGCTGATTGAGCACGGGGGAGGATTCTAGGACCGTTTCTATAACCAATGCCTGGCGTTGGCTCGGACAAGCCCCCAGCCAAGTGCCCCTAAATGCTCAATACACGTTTCCCGGGTTAAGCCAAAGATTGTGGCCTGAGTCGCCGTCAGACGTGACCTCAGATTTTCTGAGTTATTTGAAGAGACTTCTTACAAAGTTTCTCTCTCCTCTTTGTAAAATAGCCCCCGTTTTAGTTTTTTTTCTCTTGGGTCGTGTTCTGTGCCCTGGGTCCCCTCGGTGGCTGCCCCCTGAGCCGCCTGCAGGCTCCCTGCGTCCTTTCTGAGGGAGGCACAGCCACGGAAGGCCTGTCTCTGAGTGAGCGTGAAGGCTCTTCGTGGCTGTCCCCGTGGAGGTGTCCTGGCCCCCATCCCTCCTGCTCCTCGCTCCCTGTGAGAATGCAGTTCCACGGTCCCCTTCCGCTCACCGTCTCCCGTGTGCCCTGCCTCTCTTCGTGCTCCACCTGGGGTCCATGCAGCCCCCGAGTGGCTGCCCGCACAGCAGAGGCCAGGTGGTCACAGCTCCAGAGCCCAGAGGAAGGAAGTCCCTCCAGGTGGGTCAGGCCTTCAGAACCTCTCTGTTGCCGTCTACCTTCCTCCACAGATCTCCTGGCCTGGAGTCTCCGCTTGCCTTTCCTTCCCTGTGCTCTCGGACCATCGGGACCTCCAGAGCCGCCCAAGCCTGGCCTTGGTCAGAAATGATCCAGGCTGGGAAGGGTTAAGGACAGGAGCCCTGATGGATGCAGAAGATTATTAATTATCATTTAGGGAGCCGAGGAAGGGTTTCTCCCTGCCGCCTACACTCCCCTTTCACATGATCTCTGGCCATGGCCACAGATAGGAGGGGGAGAGAAGAGGAAAAGGAAGAAAAAAAAAAAAGGTTTTCAAAATAATTTAGAAAGTCTTTGTACAAGCTTGTGTTTTCAACCAGCAGCACGAATCCCAGGCAGCAATAGACCCTCGGAGGCAATAACCAACTGGGAATTGAGTGGAAAGAAAATAGGAATTCTAGACCCAAGAGCTGTCCAGATTTTTTTTTTTTTTTTTTTTTTGGTGGGAGAGGGAGTAGGGGGGAGGGATTAAGTCCAATCTTTCTGGGGGAGGGCTCAGCTCTGGGCTTTCATGGATAAAACACTAAAGATCAACTCCATGTGTGTGACCCAACTGTCCTGGAAACTTCAGCTGGAAGGGAATCCAAACCTTCAGTTGTGCTTATAACTTCAGCTCAAGTAAGAAAAATGAGGTGGGGGGGGGGACAGGGTGGGGACCGAGGCTTCGGTGGTGGGGGAGGGCTTGGGGATGGATGCGGTGGGGACGAGGCGGAAGAGAGCTATGTCTTTAATTCTGTCCTATGGTTATACATATTTTTCTTCTATGAATGGGTTTTGCTGTAAATTATAGCTTTGCCCGTGGTCCCTTGGGTCAAAAGAAATAGTCTCTAAACAGAAAACAGCTCTGATTGGTGACTTTCCTTCTCCCCTCCCAACCCCCTTCCTAATTGAAACCAAATGTGCAATATATTGGATGCTGGGATCCCTGGCGCTCTCCCAGGAATCCTCAGAATGTGAGGTTTCTCTCAAAGCATCTTGCATCAGCCTGTGGATGTATGCCTACCGCCGGGCTCCTTCGCCGGCAAAGTGGAAAAAGAAGCGTTTCACAACAAATTCTTTTTTTGGGGGGGTTGGAGGGGGACGCAGTGGATTATAAACTCTGTTTTCTTCTTCCCCAATCTGTGTACTCCTGGATGAACGTAAGTTACGTGTTTTTGTTTCTCTTTCCTCTCCTCCCTCCCCCCCACCCTTTTCTAAAAAATGAAAGCTCTGAATTTGCTTCTGATGGCTCAGGAAAAGTTTTCAAAAGGAGGCAGAAGGGGGGTTTGGAGCCAGGCGAGGCCGGGGAGGGAACGGGGGCGCCGTAGACCCGAGCTCGCACGGTGTGCGGGGAGGGGTCCTGGATTTATCTTTACGGAGGGAAGAGAAAAGCAGCCTAAGCCAGAGAGGCCCGGAGCCACTAGCGGCATCCTCAGTCGCAGCTCCAGTGCAGGGCACCGCGGGGTGGCGTGTGGCAGGCAGGCCAGGCCCACGGCACGGCTGGTTCCTGCGCCTGGACAGGCCGAGCGCGGGAGCTGGTTTCGGGGTGCAGTAAGCGCAGTGCCAGAGCGTCCTGAGTCGGGGAGAGGACAACTGATTGCACTTTCGTTTTCTCAGCAGCGTCGCCGACTCCACTGGGAGCAGGGCAGCTTGCGGGCTGTCTGGCCCGGCGGCTGGGAGGGGGCCCGTGTGGAGGGGGGCTTCTCACCCTGCCTGGCTGGCCCGGGGGTGCCTTTCCCTTTGTTAGCCCGCAGCTCGGGGCTGTTTGCAGTTGGGAGCCCTGCGTCCTGGCCGATGTTCAGGAGTCCCATCCAAGCGGCTGAAACTCTCGGGGTTGGGGTGCTCACCCTGTCCGGGCCGTGGAGGGTCAGCACCATCTTGCCCTCTGCTTTCTGCGTCCCTTCCCCAGAGTTAGAGCCCCGTGAGGAGCCTCAGAGGTGCACCCAGCCCCTCGATCAGCAGCTGCAGCAGGGACTGACACGCCGGGCCATGCCGTGCACTGGTGGGGCCTGGCCGTGGAATCGGGGCTTCCCTCGCCTCGAATGCAGCCCTCCGTCCCCTCCCCACCTCTACTTTCTTGTTCATTTTGTGGCCGAGACAATGGGGACACTTCAATGAACCAGTCCCCGCAGGGACCCTCGTTAACGGTGGCTCATCAGCTCGTGGTATTCTGGTCACACAGGGGACCCTTGAACAACAGGGGTTGGGGCACCGACCTCTGCGCAGTCGAAAGTTCATGTATAGTTTCTGACTCCCCCAGAACTTAACTACCGATAGCCCACTGTGGACCAGAAGCCTTGCCCGCAGCAACTAGTCGGTTAGCGCGTGGACTGTGTGTCGTATGTTCGCATATGTGTGTCTGTTACGTGCTGTATTCACGCAATAGAGTCGACTGGAGAAAAAATATTATCAAGAAAATCATGAGGAAGAGGAAGAAGCATTAGCAGTACTGTACGTTTTTTTTTTTTTATCAGAAAAAATCTGTATCAGCAGACCCACGCCGTTCAGACCTGTGTTTTTCGAGGGTCAGCTGTATTCGGTTGTGTGTGTGCATGTGTGTGTGTGTGTGTGTGTGTGTGTGTGTGTGGAGAATAAAGGAGCTGACATCCGAGTGCTTACTATGCACCAGGCTCCACGCTCAGAGCTCCGTATGCAGCGTTGGACGGATCCTCACAGCTCCGTAAGACGCGATTCCTATCTCATACGTGAGGATACCGAGTCTCAGCGAAGCGGAGTGGGCTGCTCAAGGAAATGCAGCTAAGAAGTCTGAAATTCACGTACGCCTGACTCTAGAACCTGTGCTCTTTTTTTTTTTTTTTTTAAATATCCTTTGCATTTAACTTTCTTAAATTGAGGTATACTCATAACGGCCGGAGATTTGTACTCCTTGCAAAGTGATCACCACAGTACGTTCAGTCCCCCTCCGTCTCCGCACATCGCCACACAGAAGCGTTGCCTTGTGATGAAACCTGAAATCTGTGCTTCGAGTCCCTGGGCGGTCATGCCCCCCTCACCCCTCCACACACGCCTGTGGTTACTTTCCGGGTCGAATTCCGCGTTTCCCTCCGTGGTCAGGAGGTGAAGGCATCAGGCTGGGCCGGGACGGATTCAGATTCTCTTGCGGGGTGCGCCCCTGTGCAGGTGGCTGCGTATTTATCTGGTGCCAGACAGGGGCTGCAAGTGGGCACCCTTGCAGGCTTCCTTCTGCGCGCTCCCTAAATACTTCCCTTTGCCGTGCAAGGAGCCTGGGGTTTAGAGTCGGAAGCACGGAGTTCAGGTGCCGGCTCCACTTTTTATCTCCTGGCAGTGTTGCACCTTGGCCTCTGTATTTATTACCCGGGGATGACGGCAGGACTTCCCAGTGTTCTTGTTTGACCAGATATGGGACAGGAGCGTGTCCTGGAGGCTGGGAAGGGCTTAACCATATCTGTCCTGGAGGCTGGGAAGGGCTTAACCATATCTGTCCTGGAGGCTGGGAAGGGCTTAACCATACCCGTTTCTGTAACGGTGATCACTGCAAACCCAGGACCACAATGTGGGGCCGTCTGTGGCATGTACTTGTCTAAAACCCTGAAATGGGAGGCCGCAGCCCCAGCCTCCTTCGGATGGAAGCAGTCCCTCCCCGTGGGGGGAGCAGTTCCAGTCTTTCCACCTGAGGCTCCCCTCCGGTGGCCTGGCTTGGCCATCGCTCCTCGCCCCAGAGGTCACAGCGGGGACCGGAGGACACCGTGCTGGCCTTGGGTCCCCTGCTTCTGTCTCCACCACCTCTGACCAGGGGGGTGTGTAGTCGTCCCTTGATTTCTCCTTGAAGGAGATCTGCCTTTGAGGGGCTTCATGGCTGAGGGTGGATCCCTGACCCGAGGCTTTCTTGTCCTTGGCAGACGCGGCTCTGCACCCCATGTCCCCCGGGCTGTGCCTGTAGCCAGAAGGAATGCAGCTGCTCCCCGGGGGTGGGGCTGGCGGGGAGGCCCCTGCCTCTGCTTCTGGTTAAGATCTGTTTGCTTTATAAACACGGAAGGTAAGGGCAGGGGGAGGGCCTTCTCAGGATCTCTTACTAAGAATCCTCACACTGGAAGTGCCCACAGTGTCTGTGCCTGTGGGATGATAGGAAATGCATGGCTGTCTCTGCCCCCAGCCCTGGGCACAGGGCGCCTCACGCCCTCCTAGTTTTCCAAGTGCTGAGAGCACTGGGGGCATTTCTTTCGAGTCCTTCAGTCTCTGACCCCATGTCCTGACCCAGGGCTCCTAAATCCCTCAGAATTTCCTGGGTGACAGGAGTGTCCTTTGTTCTAATGGGTGACTCTGGGTGGGCTCCTGGATGGGGGCCGGTCACCAGAAAGACAGAGCCCTGATCAGAAGCCTGATCAGCCCCAGAGGCTGGAGGGTGAGTCAATGATCCATCCTGCCTGCATGCAGAAACTTCCATGAGAATCCCTGCAGAATGGAAGAGGGAGCTCGGCCAGCACGTCTACCTACTGGGGGGGTGGTACGTCCCAACCCCAGGACAGAGGCTCCCGTTCTCGGGATGCCCCCAGGCCTTACCTGTGTATCTCTTCTTCTGGCTGTTCTACCGTCTCTCTTCTCTTATCTTTTTTTATATAATAAACTGGTAAAAGGAAGTAAGCGGTTCCCTGAGTTCCATGGGCTGTTCTAGCAAATGATCAAATCCAAGGATGGGGTCGTGGGAACCTCTGATTCGTGGGCCGAGTCAGACAGAAGTTGGGGACCTGGTGTTTGCCATTGATGCCTGCACTGGAGGGGGACAGTCTCGGGGGCCTGAGCCCTACCCTGTGGGGTCCACACCAGCTCCAGGAGGCCTGCCTCAGAATTTCTGGGTGCGGAAACTACACAGCTGGTGGCAGAGGCATTGTGAGCGCGTGAGTGGAGGAAACTGAGTTTTTCCTGGACGATGTCTGAGCACAGGGTGGGAGCATCATCCAAGGGAGCCCCATCAGCCCCCCTCTCCTCTAGCCTCTCTGGTAGCGCACCGTCTTCTTCCTCCACAGTCCCTCCCTGGGCTTCAAGGCACATGAGCTACCTATGACACGTCAAGAATATAGTGCATAGTGCAGACTTCCCACTCCGACTGCATTTCTAACAGGCTACCAAATAAGAGGCCCCCCCCCTCTTGTTAACGCCACACGGTTCTAGGTTAGCGATCGTTCTCAGACTCGCTTCCCGAGCTCCTTTATGAGATCCCCTCTCAGGCACATCACCCACACCTCAAACACGCAACCCAAACACGTGTCTCACTGGCATCCGGAAGGCTCACCCCCGCCCCCCATCTAAAAACAGACTTCCTTGATGTGCCCAAGTCCTGTGCAGGCTCGCCCCAGCGGCGACCGTCGCGGTGCAGACACACTGGGTTCTTTATGCCCCTTGCCCTGTTGGAAGCCGTGCCCCGTGTGAATCGACTCTCTCCCAGCGATGACGACTCAGTCCAGAAATGTGCCCGACATCCCCAGGCATCCAAGAGCGTCTCTGAATTCAGCAGCCCATCCGCAGTGAGGGCTGCTCCCCAGGAAATTAGAAACCCCGGTGGGACTTAAGGACCTCCAGGCCAATGACGTCAGAGCATCTCCAGTTGGGGGTTGGGAACCAGTACTTTGAAGTGCCCGCAGAGTGGCTCTACCGTGAACCTCCCCTGCTGAATATCCACCTCGGTTGCCTCAGCCACTCCTTGGCAGGCATGAAGGGCAGGCTGGGGACAGAAACCAGCCCGGACTGCACCGCCCTCTCCTGTTATCCTATAAGCAATCTAACGCTTCGTGCCTCCCTTCTCTGGTTGGCATGCCTCCCTCCTCCTATTGCCTCGTGTGAGCTTCCCGCAGACCTCCTCATGCTGTGTCCGACCTTGCTTTTGCCCTTAAGTGGAAGTTGTCCAGGCCTCAGACTCTTCCCGGTGTGGAGTCAGATAGACCTGACTCCCAACCCGGGCCACGCTCACCCACTCTGGGCCCCTGGGCCACCTGCTCAAACCCCCTACGTCTCAATGTCCCACTCTGTGATGTCAGGATTATAATTCCCATTTAATAGGCATTACAAACGCCACCTGCGAGCACTACACAGTTAATAGACGAGGTCGACGCGGGTATCACCAGTTCAGCACTGCTGTGTGGTCCTCCCTGTTTTCCCGAGGCCCATTCCCAGCACTCACCTGCCCAAGTCGGCCTCTGCCAACAACAGCACCCAAGGTGTGCTCACAGAGCAGAGGACATGGGTTCAAGTTCTGGCTTGGCCACCGTGTATTAGCCAAATGACCTTAGACAAGATACCCAACCTCCTTGAATCTCCTTCGTGTCGTCTCACGGGTGTGATAGAAGAACAGGTGCCACTAGATATGCAGGGAGGCCCGCGCAAAGCCTCGCACATGGTGGGGTGAACGCTCAGTAAGTGGCGCCTCTCTTACTTGTTCTGAGGCAACCGTTGGTTCCTCACAGGCCACAAGCTCACTTTGCATGAATCTTGGGGACCAATACCTTGGATTGATTCCTTTCATCTGAAAACCTTGGTTAGGTCATGGATGAGATTTGCTGGAAATTGGCCCTTTTGGATTTGAAATGACAGCTGCTGTGTCATCTCCTCACCCCCACTCCCTGCTTCCCCCACTGCACCTTTACCCAACCTTTTCCCTAATACCCGGGACACACCTGTGCCCAATACCATCTTGTCATGGGGAACTGATCAAAGAGTGGGTTACATGGCTGGGGGTCTACATGACACCAGAAGACAAAAAGAATGGGCAGTTTGGGGCAGGTAGGGAAGAGGGATATTATATATTAGCCATTGGGCAAGTCACTCCCATTACAATGAAAAGATTTAGAGGCTGTTACAAAGAGAAGATAATCCCATTACAATGAGAGGTTATGAGTCACAATGTGACTGCTGTTAGCAGAAAGCAAAATGCATTCAGGAAAGGGAGAGATGAGCTAACCAAAGAGAAATTCAAGTTTTGTGCTTCCGTAGGAATCTTCCAATAATAGACTGGTCCCACCACGGGTTCCAAACTGGAGGGACCACGGGAGGTGGGGGTATGGGGGCACTGGCCTTGACTTGTTTGTGTTGACCTGTTTTCCCCAACTTCTCATACCCAAGTGCCTGCCTCCCTTCCCCATCCCCACACTTCTCGGGAATTTCTAATCTGTTTCTCTCTGGTTGTTCTGGGTTCTCTCGGAAATTCCATTTTATTTTATTTGGTTTTCAATAAATGCGTCTATTCAACAAGTATTTATTCACTGCCTATTAGTGTAAGACACTCTGTTTAACATTTTTAAATAACCACAGCTTAATAAGGGAACGAAGATGTCCAGACGCCGGCCCAGGGACATTCACCAGAACACTCATCACCTAGTGGCTAAAGCAACGGTCTCCCTAAACTTTCTTTGTCTCTCTTCATTTCATATGCATGCGTTTGGATTTGTTGTGATTGGGCCCGTATTATACAGACATGACTTAGTTGAAAATAATTCTCTTCTTCTTTTGGTTTTCTCTCTTATTTTTGCTTTCTGTCCCTTCTGTTTTGCGTAGAACTATTTGATGTTTCCAAGTTTGTCTAATTCTCAAGCAATGGAGGCTCCCAGCACTTGGCAGGGTATATACTTTTTAGCTGGAATCTCACCTTGGCCTTCCTCGCCTAAGAAAGGTCGGGTTTGACCCAGCCCAAGTGTCACTGAGTCCTGGAGAAGCAGTGAAAAGGTGAAGAAGTTCTAAACTGGGTTCATACTCACTTCGAAGCCCCTGGGTTCAGCTGGGCTTCTCCTGGACACCGGGAGGGTCTGCAGTGGATCACTCATTCACCTGTCTTGTGGATTGTGTTTTGTGCCTAGACAGACACCAAAGAGATGTTGGAGGGTCCCTTGGACCTACTGCTCAGAGGTTAATAGTACCTGCACTGTGGTGTGTGGGTTGGAGGGGAGGGCATGATGGTCCCAGCACCATCATTTTCTAGATTTTTTTTTAAAAGATTTTATTTATTTATTCATGAGAGACACACACACACACACAGAGGCAGAGACACAGGCAGAGGGAGAAGCAGGCTCCATGCAGGGAGCCCGACGTGGGACTCGATCCCGGGTCTCCAGGATCACACCCTGGGCTGAAGGCAGGCGCTAAACCACTGAGCCACCCGGGCTGCCCCATTTTCTAGATTTTTGACCTCTGAGAAGTCTTTTGACGTCCTTGGGCCTCAATGTCCTCATCTGTCTCCCTTCTGAGTTTTTATCCCCTCCTCCTTAGGTTCAGATAAGATGATGTGTAAGAAGCTTTATACTGGAAAGCATCGTGCCTAGGAAGATGGTAGGTGGCCTGTCCTTTTGGACACATTTCAGAGGTAGCTAATCCAGCAAAATTTTCCATATGCAAGATTGTCCTTAGGGTCTTCATGGCTTAGGCAGCCAAAAATGAATTGAGATGAGAAATGGATTAAAAAGAAGGACAAGGAGTATGTGAAAGAGGAATAATGTCTAGAACTTGAAAGTCAAGGAGTAGTAAAGGGGGGTTGCTGTTTTTCTTTTTCTTTAAGATTTTATTTATTCATGAGACACAGAGAGAGAGAGGCAGAGACACAGGCAGAGGGAGAATCAGGCTCCCTGCAGGGGGCCCAATGTGGGACTGGATCCTAGGATGCCAGGATCATGCCCTGAACTGAAGGCAGATGCTTAACCACTGAGCCATCCAAGCGTCCTATTGTTTTTCTAAATAAACTTACGAGTATATATAATTTTGATAAAAATATGCCCTAATTATGAAGCAGTTCCTTTGCTATATATGCACGTGTGTGTAAATATGTTTATTGTTTGTATCTTGATTATAGATTTTTATGTAGTTGTAGAAAAGGACAAATAATCTAGTTTTTTTTTTCATTTCTTCTTTAAAAATTTTGAACACTATGAATTCAGAAAAATCCAACAATTAAAATCTTGGTGAATTCTTATGTCTAAGAGAAGTAGTTTCTCACCAATTTTTACTCCAATGGCACTGATTTTTTTTAAAAATCAATTTTTTAACCCATTATGAATTTTATGGCATTCTGGGAAGCTGTCATCGCTTTGTTTTTGCTGAATGCATATATTTATGTCTTAGCAGATGTTTGTTGTGTGCTTGCTCTCTGCCAGGTGCTAGTCTAGGTGTTAGTGATCAAGAAGACCAACAAGATGTTAGATGTTTATGATCCTTCATTACATGATTACAAATCATGCTCCTTGGTATTTCCCCAAATGAGTTGAGAGCGTATGTCCATCCACACAGAAACCTGCCTCAGATATTTGTGATGTTTATAGCAGCTTTATTTGCAATCGCCAAATGGATAAACTGAACGGACAAACTGTGGTCCATTCAGACCATGGAATATTACTCTGCAGTGAAAAGAAATTAGCCATCAAGCCATGAAAAAAAAAATAAGGAAGAGCATTCAATGCATGTGACTAAGGGACAGAAGCCAATGTGAAAAGGCTGCATTCTGTGTGGTTCCGACTCTATGACGTTCTGGAAAGGGCAAAACTATGGAGGCAGTAACAGGATGAATGGTTGTTGGGGGTTAGCGAGGAGGGAGAGATGAACATGAAGAGCGCAGAGGATTTTTAAGGCAATGAAACTATTCTGTACGATACTAAATGGCAAATACATGTCATTATACTTTTGTGCAAACCCACAGAATGTGCAACACCAGGAATGAAGCCTGATGTCAACTATGGACTTTGGGTGATAATGACGTGTCAGCGTAAACTCACGGAATGTTAGGAATGTACCACTGTTGGGGCGCCCGGGTGGCTTAATCGGTCGGGCATCCGACTCTTGATCTCAGCTCAGGTCTTGATCTCAGGGTCGTAAGTTCAGGCCCCACAATGTAACACGGTGGTGCAGGATGTTGACATAAGGAAGGCTGGATGCGTGTTTGGGGCGCAGGGGGTATATGAGAACGCTCTAGTTTCTGCTCAGCTTTGCTGTGAGCTGAAAACTGCTCTGCAGAATGAAGTCTCAAATCCCAAATTTCCAGCGTTTTGATTTCATTCTGGCTTCCTTTCTATTTGGAGGCAGACCTTGTATCATAGTTGTAACGATGAGCGTTTCTATTAGACCTTATATTATAGTTATAATGATGAGCATTTCTATTTAAAAATTATTTTTACTTTTCAGATAACTGTTGCTATTGTACCCTAACGAATAATATATAATTAATAATAATAAAAATAAATAATATCTTATTTATTAAAGGTAATGGAGGCAAAACTTTTGCTATCAGTGGTTAAAACGATTGGTAAAGACTGATTTAACAGCTTACTAGCAGATATTTGGGAAATCTCTTTGTCACATCATTCAAATTATAATAACTATCACCTGAAAGGAGAGTCATTTGTTTAACGCACAAATATTCTCGCTTAAAATCATAGTGTGGTAGAAAGAGTGGGATAGGTCAGGTTAAAAGAATAAGCTTTTTTTTTTTAAGTTTTTATTTAAATTCCACTTAACATACAGTGTAATATTAGTTTCAGGTGTACGATATAATGACTCAACACTCCCATACAACACCCGGTGCTCATCACAGCAAGTACACTCCTTCATCCCCCTCACCTGTTTCACCCATCCCCCCCCCCACACCCGCCCCCTCTGGTGACCATCGGTGTGTTCTCTACAGTTAAGAGTCTGTTTCTTGGTTTTTATTTTCTCTCTCTTTCTCTTTTCCCCCCTTTGGTTATTTGTTTTGTTTCTTAAATTCACATATGAGTGAAATCATGTGTATTTGTCTTTCTCTGAGTGACTTACTTCACTGAGCATTATGCTCTCTAGCTCCATCCACATCACTGCAAATGGTAAGATTCATTCTTTTTTATAGCCAAGTAATATTCCATTGTGTGTGTGTGTGTGTGTGTGTGTGTGTGTGTGTGTGTGACATCTTTTTTTATTCATTCATCAATCAATGAACAAATGAACACTTGGGCTGTTTTATAGTTTGGCTCTGGTAAGTAGTGTTGCTATAAATGTTTGGGGGCATGTATCCCTTTGAGTATTTTTGTATTATTTGGGTAAATACCTAGTAGCACAATTGCGCGTCGGTAGGGTAGCTCTTTTTTTTTAACTTACTGAGGGATCTCCATACTGTTTTCCAGAGTGGTTTCACCAATTTGCATTCCCACCAACAGTTCATGAGGGTTTCCTTTTCCCCATCCTTGTCAACATTGTTTCTTGTGTTGTTGACCTTAGCCATTCTGACAGGCATGAGGTGATACCTCATTGTGGTTTTGTTTTGCATTTCCCTGATGATGAGTGATGTTGAGCATCTTTTCATGTGTCTGTTGGCCATCTGGATGTCTTCTTTGGAAAAATGTCTATGTCTTCTGCCCATTTTTAAATTGGATTATTCATCTTGGGGGTGTTGAGTTTTTAATTTTAACTTTGCCACCTATTAGCAATTGGACTTTATGCAAGTATTTTTTAGACCTGTCTGCATTTCAATATTCTCATCTGGGCAATATGAAATTTCTCTATCTTCTTGTTCAAGTATGCTAATCACTGTACCCATACCAGCACCCATTCTCCCATTTCCACTTTTATAGCTAGGTCTTCGATCACTGCAGTCTCCACTGTAGTTCTTACCATGTGCTCTGAATATCCTCCTCTGTCCTCTCATGTTAGCTAAATGCCACCCCTCTCTAAAGGTCAGCTTGAGTTTCAGATCCTCTGGCCAATTCAGACCTTCCTTTTGGAATCTCTGGTTCTTTGGGTCACAATCATGTAGTCTAGCAAGGAAAATGTCTTAGGTAATTTTTATAAGTCACCTTGTAGCATAATCCATAAGTATTTGCTGAGCTATCAATATATATTCTATTAAGGTCTCATGATTTGCCTCACATAGTGTTATTTGTTGCTGGGAAAATTCTTAGAGGGCTGTAACTAAAGCCTTATATACTATAGTCTTTGAGGATGTAAAGGAGCTCAACAGACTTCTATTACTTGGTTATTCTGTAAGATCAGGATGTCCCGAGAGCCAGGTTTTGGAGAAATGGTGTAAGCACTGGGCTCACTATCAGACATACTGGACTCAGTTCCTGCTTCTCTTGCACGGTGGAAACTGAAGAAAGGAACTAATGAATGTCTCTGTGAATACAAATGAGAAGGAATAAACTCACATGTGAACACTTGGTACACTGAGTATACAATGTACACAGGGCTAATTTTTTAAAGAGCAGTGAGTAGAGAATGGTTATTCCCAGAGACCAATGACTAGTCGATTCAGGTTTCAGGATAAGGCCCCAGATTTGGCTTCTCCTGGTTTGACGATGGGCAGAGCTGGTGTCTTTCTTCGGATCATGCTTTTTCTCTCATGCGTTTGCTCAGACCTCTGCGGATAGAAGTGCTTACCTTTCACCTTCCCTTCGCACACTAGTGCTCGCTCTTCTTTGAAGCAGCTTTCATTTAAAACAATTATTAAAAAATTCTCATTTGAACATTCAGTGTCACATAAGAAGCAAATTAACTGTTGCTTTAGATCATACTTAGAGGTGAAAAAAATTTTAAACCTTTTAAAAGCTATTCATTACCATGGGGATGTCAAGCTAGGATGTAAATTCTAGACTTATGTGGATCCCTCAAAGGAGTATGAAAAGTTATTTTCTAACTCTTTTCCTGTGCTTTTGGTGGTAAACTTTGTTTTTGCAGGATAGAAGGTGATTGATGGCCTTCCTATTATCTCTTCACAACTTTCTGATGTTTACTTGCCTCCCTCATTTTCATGACTTCAGGTGCTAACTTTGGCCCCTTTACAAAGGCCCACAGGCACCCCACTTCCTCCAGAAAAAAGAGGGGCTCTGCTGTGCTGTATGCTTAGCTCGAAGAAATTCTAGCTCTAGGATACCAGGTCTCCTGGCTTTCATTTTCTAATTGATCATGTAGTTGCCAGCATTTATGATGGGTCTTCAATCAAAGACACTCAAGAGTGTCTAAAGCTATCCTGTGAAACTTCAAATGACTTTGTACTTCCTCATGATCCTACTACCAGGAGCTTTGGGCCCTGGGCAGAGCAATCTAGGAGATGGAAGGAGCACCAAAATAGGCCGAAGTTCTCATTTTCAGCCCAAACTTCTCAAGTAGTATGAATCTTGAAAGGACTTTCAGTGTTTAAGATCTAAGTCCTCACTTGAATTGGGCAGGGCAAGGAAAAGTCTGGTGAAGTTCTTAGGTAAATAGGAAAAAAAAAAGAGTTTGACACTTTACAAATGGCTCCACATTTGTTATCTGCAGACTCCGTGTAACACACGAGTCTTGGTTTTGAGGGAGATGGTGCATGTGGAAAGTCTAGATACACTTACGATGTTGCTTTGTGCAAAGGTGATTAAGGCACGAGCCGGGGTACCTCCAATTTCTTTTGGAAATAAACTGATATTAGGTTTTCCAAAGAAGTATTGAAAAAGTCATAATGAAAAGGAATAGAAATTGTATTGAATACTGTTATACTTAATGCTATATTTTAGTGTGTGTGTGTGTGTGTGTGTGTGTGTGTGTGTTTTATAACAAAGTACTTTGTGGGGTGGGAGTGGGGAAGGTGCTCTAATACTTCAGTGCTCAGAGCCTCTAAAGGTTCTTCATCCAGCCCTTTATAGGAGTATCAGCCATAATTGTCATCCCCGATTTGTCCCCAAATTTACTCAGCCCCAGTTCCGTAGGGCCGTTGGAGAAGCACTGTGATGCTATTCAAAAATACACCCAAATCTATCCCTATGATGAGGTTATTGTAGTTTCTACTGAGTGACCCAGCAATCAGCATTAGGGAAGAACATCCATCCCACTGATCATGGGGGTTTCCAACACTTCCTTCTGAATAAATGAGGGTTAGATGAGAGTGTTGACGAAGCATGGTGATGTCTAGACCCACGTCCTTTCCTTTGATCAGAACTCAGCAATTCCCAGCACCACCACTAACCACAACTCTTAGGGCCAGGCAAGTGGCTTCAAGGGCGAGGTGAGTGGTGTTCCAAGGAGAGTCTCTTGACCACCTCACCTCCACCCCCCTGCCCCCCACCAGACTAGTAGCTTTGCTGATGCCAATGTAGGGGGCTTTGGGAAGTTAACAAAATGGTACAGAAGGCTGTATGGAACAGACATCCTGCAGGGGTGGCTTTGGGTGTGGGGTTCTGAAGGAGCAGATTCCCTGCTGCTTACTCTTGGTGAAAAGGCGGGAGCAGGCTTTTCACAGGAGGCAGGTGCTGATGGGATAGACTTAGCTCTCTAAACATCTTCTCTTGGGATTATCCAGTTTGATGTTACTCAAATCTGAACAATATATAATAGACATATTTTATAGGATTTTTTTTCAGTTCCTCACGACAATTGATTATTTAGATGTCATTAAAATATGAATATACATGACAATAGGTTTACACTTCTTGTGCTTATAGTTCTCCTGCAACTTTAAAGCCAAACCAAATTTATAAATGAAATCAAATATAACTATGAACTCAATAAAATAAATTGAAAACATTATTTTACTGGTCAAATGATGTGGTTAGTTGAAACAAACCATTAGTGTGGAGGGTAAAGATAGAGTGAAACCATGTGGCCTCAGGGCTTGGTCCATGTTTCATTTGGGTCTGAAACAAATGTAATTTAAATGTAATTAATATGCATGCAGAAAATGTCCATCAGGATAAGTATGCTAAATTGTTAATGATAGTCTCAGGGGTTTATGAGTTCAGGAAAATAAAATCTCATACTTAACCAAACACTAAAAGTAGGAAATGGTCAAATGTCAGTATTTATTTATTTATTTGAGAGAGCACACACACGAGCAGGGGAGGAACAGAGAGAGAGCGGCAAGCAGACTCCGCACTGTGTGTGGAGCCCGACATGGGACTGGATCTCATGACCCTGAGATCGTGAGTCGAAACCAAGAAAACTGAAACCAAGAGTCGGTGGCTCAAACTGACGGAGCCACCCAGGCGCCCCCAGATGTCAGTTTTAATGAGGTATCATTTGATAATTTGTTTAATTGTCTATTCACTGGAGGATAAGATTAGCATGGTGGTGACATTAAAATTAAGAGAATTAAGGACAGGACCATTCTGCTTTGTGTATTTATGCCTTGGGCTTCTGCATATAAACCAGGAGGTATTGGTATGTGAGAAGTCAGAGTCCACATTACACTTCTGCTCATGGCATGAACGTGGCACTGATGTCTATGGTGAGCAGATTGAACTGCCCAGTGCCATTCGGTGACTCAGTGCCCCCTCCCACCCCCTACGTGTCCTCTGTTTGTAGATTGGTTCTTGACTTGACCTGGGTCTCATTTGGCATTTGTACAGTGGTGAACACAAATGAAAAGGCATGCACTGAAATTACACAGCAGAACTTGGTTCCCACTCCCATTAAGAGTTTCAAATGATAGAATCATAGATAGAAAATTTTTAAAATTCTGGAAATTTTGTGGGTGGCAACTTACACTTGGGGACACTGCTTTTTTTTATAAATTTATTTTTTATTGGTGTTCAATTTGCCAACATATAGAATAACACCCAGTGCTCATCCCATCAAGTGCCCCCCTCAGTGCCCGTTACCCAGTCATCCCCACCCACCGCCCACCTCCCCTTCCACCAGCCCTAGTTCGTTTCCCAGAGTTAGGAGTCTCTCATGTTCGGGGACACTGCTTTTAAACTAAATTCAGACTCCAGTTTTTCTCAGCAAAGACATTCTGATCTCCCCGGGTCTCTTTCAAATGTTTTAGTAATTACAGTAACAATCATGATGAATTCAGGGTGATGTGTTTAGTGTGTACCAAGATTTAGGCAAAGCCCTTTCTCTGCATAACCTCGAGGAAGCCTCGTGGTAGTTGTGTGGGGTGGGTGTCTTTCCTGTTTTCCTATTTTATCTAGGAGGACACGTGGCGCGAATCACACAGCGATTTGCACGCAGGTCTCCCTTAACCCCACACCTAACTCTTCCCCACCACTTAGTCACTCTCCGCTCGCCTCCGTTACACATGGTGAACTTCCCTTTCGCTGGAAGCCGGCATCACATTTTATAAGGATCTCCTTAGCAGCCTGTCTTTTCCGCTGGCCAGTGGGGCTCCCCGCTTGAGTGTGCATCAGAATCACGTGGAGGGATTTTTACAAAATGCAGATCCCAGGCTCCACCAGCGAATAAGAACTTTTCTGTGCAGCATCCGGGGAACCTGCATTTTCCTTTGAAACAACCTCCCCCAGGGGATTTTGTTGCAGGTGTTCTTCTGATGGACTTTGAGTAGAGGGTCTGACCGTGGGTGCCTTATGGTTGTCTCTTAACCACCTCTGCATCCCAAGGCCTTGCTCGCCAAGTGTTTGTTGAATAAATCAGGGAATGAATGAAGAAACAATTTTCAATAGAGAATGATCTTGAGAAGAACACTCTTTTGGCCAGACCTTTGGAAAATGTGGAGCCCCTGTTTAAATATCACGGGATATGGTCAAGCTAGACTCTCCCCTGTGAGAAGGTGGTGGAAAGCACAGCTCTGTCTTCCAGAAAAAGAACAAAAACTCACTGGATCCTTCAGGATGGGATCGAATCTGTCTTCCTTTTAATAAAAGAGGAAGCTCAAGATCAACTGAGCTAGAAACATTTTAATGCCTTGAGGCCCAGGAAAGGAAAGGGTTAGTTTCCCCCAGTGTTTTATAGACGTGACGTTTTCTGCTTAACTTGTAGTTCTGAGGTCAGCGTGGATTAATTCCTTTATTCAGCAAGAGTGTTTTTGAATGCTTACTAAGTGCCTTGAATGTATTAAGGCCTCATCTTTTTTTTCTTCCTGAGTCTAATACCCATCAGAAAACTCAGGAAACACTAAAGCCATGCGAGTGTGTGTGGGGCTGGGTGCTCAGCGTCTGGAAGCACAAGAGCCCACGGAGGCGCTGGTACAGCAGGGCCCTGGAGCCCAGAGTGGCACGAGACTGGATTGAATCGGACAGGCAGGAAGCAGAGGGCAGGAGGCGTGGCGCCTTGGCAGCCACAGTGCTTGTGGCCGGCTGGTTCAGCTAGCAGAGGGGATGGGCGCCTGCAGGGGTAGAAATGTGCACCGGGGAGCACAGAGAAACAGCATTGCACAGATGTGTTTTCATACATGAAGGGGAGCTTTGGGTGTTGTGGGGTTTGGAACATTCCTTTTTGTCTTGAAGCAGATCATGTGTTGTTTTAAGATTAATGTGACTGTAGCCTGTAAGGTACACGGCTGGGGAGAAGGGGTTGAGTCAGGAGACCCATTAGAAGGCTGGTCTCAATCATCCAGATGTGGTTGGCTTTGGACCACGGTGGCAGAGTGAGCGAGGAAAAAAGCCCGAGTGGCTGTGGAAGGAACTGGAAAGGACACAAGGAGAGCTCATTGCTGGTAACGGTGTGGAAGCCCAGTAAAGCCTGCGCACTGGTGATGGGCGGGGTGAGCACCAAAAGACCCCATTTCCCCCACAAGAGCTCTTCGTTGGAGACCAGTGTCTGATGCTTCTGACCAGGACCCCAAGTCAGAATTTCTCAAGTAGCTGTTTCACCCTTTGCTGTGGGCACAGCAGATGGCTCAGAAGACACTAGGACTGTTTGTTGTTCCTCCATCCTTCTCTGCCTCCTGTCGCTTCCCCGCCTGGTTCCCACACCGAGGGCCTCTCCGTCTTGACACTTATGCTTGGGAACTACCAGAGAACTCTTGCTAATTACACAGGGATGGTGTCTCCCAAAGTATAATCCTTGGAAACCCGTGGGTTTTTAAATAGATAACAGCAGGGGCAGGGCAAGGGCCAGAGTTCTGCGGTCAAATAAGTTGGGGAAATATTCTTAGAGAATGACCCAGGTTTCTTTCCTGTAGGACTTGCCAAGATCTTTTAATATGGTAATAAGCATCTTGGCCGTCCAAGAGAGGGGTAGTTTATAGCACTCTACAAACTTTTTTCTTTTTAAAAGCATTCTTATTTTTTTTTTAAGATCTTACATATTTATTCGTGAGAGACACACAGAGAGAGGCAGAGGGAGAAGCAGGCTCCCTCTGGGGAACCCAATGTAGGACTCGATCCCAGGACCCCAGGACCATGCCCTGAGCTGAAGGCAGACACTCAACCACTTAGCCACCCAGGTGCCCCTCCACAAATTTTTTGGACCAAGGGGTTCCTTTTTAAAGAAGTATCTTTCGAGGGGAGGGCTTCATTGCATACATTTGGAAAAATTAGAGACTAAAGAGTTTGTCTTGAGAATAAGTCTCTGGCAGGGCGCCTGGGTGGCTCAGATGGTTAAGCATCGGACTCTTGATTTCGGCTCAGGCCATGATCACAGGGCCCTGGGATCGGGCTCTGCGGTCAGCAGGGAGTTGGCTTCAGAGTCTCTCCCGCTGCCCTCCCCACCACTCGCATTCTCTCTCTCCCTCAAATAAATACATAAATAGTTAAGAAGCCTCTTGCATTAAAGGTTGGTAGTGAAATGGAAAGAAACAGGAGACTGGAATCTTGGTCCGGGCTCTACTACCAACAGCTCCTCTGGTCACCGAACCTCCCGGGGTCTGTTTCCATGGAGGCTGCGCTAATGCGAGACAAACTGCCAAGCTCCTTCAGCTCTAGAGGCCTACGGTCATGTGCACGTTCAGAAGAACCTTGTCGCTGATTTTTCTACCCTGTAATGACACTGGTGGCAGAGACGGTGCTGGGGAAAAGTCGGTGCAGAGGGTCCGTGACAAGATGAGTAAGATGCAGTTTGAACCCTGAGCTGATTATGTGGTGGGGCACAGTGACAGTGCTGGACTCATGTAGCTGAGATAAAACAAGTTTCCAGTTGGTTCTCAGGCTTCTCTGAGTCCGGCCGTGTCCTGTGGTGCACGTGCAAGTCTATGTCGCCAAGGCAGTGCTAATTCCCAGGGGTCACGTAACCGTCTAGTTACAGCTTGGCAGCTGTGAGGCCTCAGATACATCAGCCTCCTGGGCCTGGGTTTTCTTCATCTGTGAAATAAGGGATTTGGGGGAGATCGGGGGCTCCTGATATTCTGGGAGGGGGAACTATTTTTGAGTTGTTCTGGGTCTCACCGGGGGAGGTTGGTCTTCTGCCCCCACTCAAGGCAGATGGGCCCCACGGGTCGTCTTCCTTTTTCTTCTCTTCCTTATTCCCACATCATTTCGTCTGCCTCAGCCCTCATTTACTCCTTCATTCATTTGATGGTCAGACATTTATCTCTAACACCCAATTCTCTGGAACGCCAGACCCAAATTTCTGCCTCTCTGCCCGATGTGTTTATCTGTTTCCATCTTAAGGAAACCAGTTCTTTTTCTTTAGGGCGGGGAGGAGTGGAGGGAGGGAGGGAGAGAATCCCAAGTAGACCTCGTGTGCAGCACAGAGCCCAATGTGGGGCTCGATCTCACAATCTTGAGATTATGACCTGAGCCAAAATCAGGGGTTGATGCTTAACTGACTGAACCACCCCCCTTAAGGCAACCAATTCTTTATGTTCAAAACCAAACGCACCATCTCCCCTTACATACCAGTTCCTCTTCCGGTGTTCCCCGGTTTTATGAATAGTGACATGCTCCTGGTCACGTGCAGGTTGGAAACTCAGGCTTCTCTGATCCCTCCCTTCTTCCCTGCTGTAGCCAGCCACTGGTCAACCCTCAATTCTCTCCACGTTATTATCTCTTTCTCTTCCCTTCCTGAGGCCATGATTCTAGGCCAGGATCTGGTTGGTCCCTCTGCCCCTTGTCTCCCCTCTAGAGCATCCCCCATGCCAGGTTAAGCCTGTAGCCTCCTGAACCTGCCATCTTTCTCTTCCGAGGCTGGCAAAATCCTATTTATATTTCAAGAGGATGCTAAATGGTGCCTCACTCCTTTAGGCCTTCCCTGAACACCCCACTGGCTGCATGTCTCCTTCTTTTAGCACCTTATTCTTGTCTATCTTATTTCCCCACCAACCCAAATATGTATATGGTTATAACTTATATTATGTGATAGGCCTTATACCTTCTTTGAGGCCAAGGGACAAATTTCCTTCACATGTAGCACCTGATACCCACTGGGAGCTAGAAACGTCATTGGATAAATTACTATGACATTATTTACTCATTATTCAAAATAATCATCTATAAATTGAAACCACCTATTCATCTCAATAACTGATATAATCAAATACTAATTAAATGAAACAATAAAAGTTGTAATTCCCAAACTAATTAAATCTTGGCTTCGGTGTCCTGCCACTCTTAACTTCTGTGTCTAGTGTGGGGATGATTTTCTGAAGAATCTTGATTTTGATTTTGGTTACAGTATTGGGTTCAGACGATCATTAACTTACAGTTAACGAGGACTTGTCTGTCTTGCGAGACCATCCCTGTGAAGCCGCTGGCCTTGCCCCTTCGCCACAGGAACCTTAGTTTCCTCATCTGTAAATCGAGGTCGTAATACATCCGTCCTGTAATTATTGCAGACGCTGGTTCTACTCCCAAGAATTGTTCAGGAGTAAGTCCCTCATTTCTCATCCTCACCCGAGGGGCTCCTCCAAACCTGGTGGATTTCCTCTAGGTTCTGTGGATCTAAAAGTGCCAGCCACACTGTCCCAGGTGATTTCAGAGGCAGACGGGACAGTCGAGACAGGATGGCAGGGAGTGTTGCTGCCCGTTTTCCTTGCCAGGGAGGAGGAAAGCAGACCCATGTCTCTCATTTTGAATCAGACAAAGACAAACATCTCACGAAATCCTTTTTGTTTGAAAAAAAATTCTCTACCATCTTGTCTTGCCCCAGTCTCTTAGATCTCCAGGCTTCCTAAAAGGCTGCACCCCTGGGTTTCCAGTGAAGAGCCAGCCCAGTCCAGGACCTAAGATCAGTCTCCTGTCTTATTTCTGTTCATAGAAATAGAAGGAGGTTACCAATGGTCAAGCATTGAACACCTACCTACTATGTGGTAGGCACACTTTATAGATAATTAAAATTACTTTTTTTTTTTTTTTAGAAAAGATTTAATTTCTTTGAAAGAGAGAGAGAGAGAAAGAGCATATGAGTGAGCAGGGGAGGGGAAGAGGGAGAGAATCTCAAGCAGACTAGACCCTAAGCAAGGAGCTGATGTGGGGGCGGTGGGGGGGACATGACTCGACAGGGGACATGGGACAGGGGACATGACGCTGACCTCATGACCTGAGCCAAAATCAAGTGTCAGATGCTTAACCGAGACACCCGGGCCCCCCTGGATAATTAGAAGTGCTCTTAATAACTTCACGAGATAGTTGTCATTGCTTCCATTTTACAAGTGAGTGGAAGCTACGATTGTATGGCTGGTGAATCTCAGAGAGAGGAAGTGAACCCTCATGGTCTGCATCAGTTCTAGCATGTGGAGCGTGCGACGTAACTGGACCAAAGTATCCCCATGAGGGGCGGGTTTCCTGCGGGTGAGGGGTGTTCTGTTTCTGTGTCAGGGAAGTTGTGACCTAACAGGGTTAATCTCCATTAACTTTGCATCACAGAAAAATAGTTTTCAGAAATACTGTCCGGGGACACTTGGACTACGATCCAGCCTTCTTGCCTCACACTTATGTGACACTGATGATAGCAGGTGTGTTTCCAGATAGGTTGATGTTTGTAAACATTCCTGTAAAAATAGGCACAGGGATTGTCAACACGAGTCTTTCTGGCACAGTGAGGTAAGCCCCAAGTATAATACTGGGTGACCCCAGTAATAGGGCAAAAAAATGGGATATTTTCTCAAATTTTGAAGACTTCAGCTACATGCCTTCCTAGGAAACTAGAAGCCGCGAGAAAGCTGTGCTAATACATGTGAACCTGGTTTTTGCTCCGTGTGGCCACTTCATTCCCATTAAGTCCTGTGTCCTTCACTGAAGAAAGTGGCAAGTCACCGTGGCTGTCCAGCAACCCGCCTGCATACCGTGGCATGGTACCGAGCTACGTGTTGTTAGATCCATTTAGTGGAGTACAAGAGGCCTGCAGAGATGACATAGTGACAAACACTAAAACGCAATGCCCCCCAACACGCGTAATGGAAAACCCTAGGTGAAATATAGAGTGTGCTCATACTTGACTGTTGAAGATTAATTAAAAAAAACTCTACATCCCTATATTTACATGTATGTGTAGATAGTTCTAGAAGACCGCTCAGGTCACTGATCACTGGTGGCATCGAAGAAAGGTGATGACAGTCGGAGGGAGAAGCGGGACCTACTTTGCACAGAACGGTGGGTCCAGGGCTGCCTGGGCAGCCCGGGGAGCTCAGGAGACCCTCTCAGGGGATCTATAAGAATAAGACTATTTTCACAATAATCCTAAAATGCTTTGCTTTTTTTTTTTTCTCTTATTTTCTCCCACAATTATATGGTAGAGTTTTCGAGAGGTTAAGTGATATGTGATATTGCAACAAATTTAATTCAGAAGCAGGTAGGAGAATCTGTGTTTGATTGAGCCAGATACCAAAGAGATTCTTTAAAATTACAATTCACGGCACTCTTATTATTCTCTAAAAAATAGGTATTTTTATTAAAAAAAAATCATGACTTAATGTGAACACATAATCATAATTAAATAAAAACAATGTTTAAGACATTAAAATGAATAATAAAATCTAAACACTATCATTTCAAATACATAATACGTCGAAAATTCCGTTTTAATTTCTAAATCGATGAACATCAGTGGGTGTAACAACTAACCCTCGGAAACAAAATGTCTTTGAGATCTCCTTGGCACCTGGGACACCTGGGACGTTTCTGTTTGATAGTCGTCAGGTAGGGAAGAAAACTGTGCATGGAGCCCGTTTTCACGAAGCTTGTCACGCGGCATTGCTTTCCTTTGTTTCCTCCTCCATGAAGGGATATCTACAAGTGGCCTGGAGTTCCGTGCTCTAGAAAGTTCCACGGCTTGTGGCTTAAAGCAGAGGCTGTGCCAGTTGAGGAGACGCAGGAGGCAGCTGTCGTCGAGGTTCCTGTTCCTCGGAGAATGTTCTGCACCTATGGCTGTAAGTCGGGCCAGTGCTGAAGCTGTCACCCCCTGAGCCGGGGTGGGGGGTGGCGGCAGGAGGGGTCACCGCCCCCTGCCAGTCTGGCCGCCCTAGAGCCCCTCGCCCACCTGGCCGGTGTCCCAAGGCACGTCAAGTCCATGGGTTCTGTGCTGAGAGCTGATGTCGCCGGTGAACATGTGTCTGACCAGCCGGGAGGGCCGATGGGCAGCGTCAGCAGGCTCCGGGCACTTGCTGCCCTGGATGTGGCTACCCCAGGTTAGGGGTCGCTCCAGGGTGTCCCCTTGCTCTGAGCCGCCCAGGTACCCCCGCCTTCCCCGTCCCTGCAGAGCCCCCTGGAATCTCGGGGTTCCCACATCATCTGGATCTCTCCTATGTCATTCATTCATTCATTTTTTTTTATGAGTTGCCTCCTTCCAGCAATACTTTGGGAGAGCAACAATAATTCAGAGAACTACTAAAACCAGGGTCCTCATGAGGCTTGGAGGAGTTACACGTACGGGAGGACCAAGCCCGGGGTACTTACTGCACAGAAATGCCCCCTTAGCCCCGGGCCCTGGTGTGTGTCCACCTGGAGCTTCCGTGGGGAAGGTGGGACACGCTCACACATGGCTGGGTCTGGGCTCGAGGGGGACCTCTCAGTTCATCCCTTAGCAGACTTGGATCCCAATAACGGATCCCCCTAACAGATCCCCCTCACGGATCCCCTTAACAGATCCCATAATTGATCCCACTAATGAGCCTCGAACTGTAGTCATTGCACAGGCCTGAGACTTTTCAGCCCCGCGCACCCTCAAGGCAGAAACCGTGTCTCCTTCCCGCCCGCATCTTCAGCATCCGGCCGGGGCCTGGCACCCACACATGCCCAGGGGTACCCCCTGACTTAACTTACCCCCCTCACCGCTTCTGTAGAACCTGCTGAATGAATGATGTGGACCCGTGAGTCGTGGGGGTGAAGGGGGGGCAGTGTTTCCTCACCCCCTCCAGGAGGTGATTTCTTCTGCACCCTCAGGTGCTCCGTGGATTAGACCCTCCTTCCTTCCCTTTATTATCCAGGGGCTGAGCCTCCTCCCCATTTCTCCAGCACTTCCTTGGGGTAGTAAACGTGCGGGGTCCCCTTCTTCCCACAGATTGCCTTGAAACTAATTTGTTCCCTGCCCCCTGCTTCCAGCACCCCCTCCCCCAGGCTCCTGATACGGGTCCTCGGGGTCCTCGGGCCTCCAGCATGGGCCCACCCCAGTGAACAGCTCGGGGCTGGACCTACCCCTAACCCGGAGTTATTGGGGGGTTTCTCTGTTACACGAGGTTCCTCAAACGTGATTGGTCTGTGGCTCGAACCGCTTTGCTTTCCAGAGACTGTCCCTGCGGACTTTTCTTCCCCAGCCACCCAGGCCCAAGTGACTGTTTCCAGGAATTAATATTTCAGCCCCGCGGCCTCGGCTGTGACGCTCCGTCTGGCCGCCTCTCCCCACCTGCACCGACACCGACCTCAAGCGGCCCCCCCCCCGCCCCCCCAGCCCTTCTGGCCTCTTCTGGCGGCCAGGCCAGGCCTCCTCCTGTTTTGGAGAAGGTCGCCACCAAGCATTTCATTCTGTCCGGGGCCGCCGCGGCTGTTTCCTGCCTCTCCTACTAGGAGGACCCAGTAGCCCAGCATCTAAGCGGGAACACTTGAGGGGGCTCCTTACTGTCATTAAGGGGTGCTCCGGACCGGGGCCAACCCGCGCCTTCCCTTTCCTCCCTCGCCGTCCCCTCCTCTCCCACCCCGCTCCTGTGGGCCTCCCGCCTGCTCCTCCTGCCCGCTCCTCCCTCCCTCCAGCCCGTTCTTCCCTCCCACTCCTCCCTCCCGCTCCTCCCTCCCATTCCTCCCTCCTGCTCCCCCCTCCCGCTCCTCCTGCTCCTCCCTCCCACTCCTCCCTCCTGCTCCTCCCTCCGACTCCTCCCTCCCGCTCCTCCTGCTCCTCCCTCCCGCTCCTCCCTCCCATTCCTCCCTCCTGCTCCCCCTTCCCGCTCCTCCCTCTCGCTCCTCCTGCTCCTCCCTCCCACTCCTCCCTCCCGCTCCTCCCTCCTACTCCTCCCTCCCGCTCCCTCCTCCCGCTCCTCCTGCTCCTCCCTCCCACTCCTCCCTCCCACTCCTCCCTCCCGCTCCCCCTTCCCACTCCTCCCTCCTGCTCCTACCTCCCGCTCCCCCCCGGCCAGTCCTCCTGCTCCTCCCTCCTACTCCTCCCTCCCGCTCCCCCCTCCCGTCCCGTCCCCCTCCCACTCCTCCCGCCCCTCCCGCTCCCCCTTCCCACTCCTCCCTCCCGCTCCCCCCTCCCGCTCCTCCTGCTCCTCCCTCCCACTCCTCCCTCCCGCTCCTCCCTCCTGCTCCTCCCTCCCGCTCCCCCTTCCCACTCCTCCCTCCCGCTCCTCCCTCCCGCTCCCCCCTCCCGTCCCCTCCCCCTCCCGCCCCCCCCCCCGCTCCCCCTCCCGCTCCTCCCTCCTGCCCCTCCTGTTCCCCCTTCCCACTCCTCCCTCCCGCCCCTCCCACTCCTCCCTCCCGCTCCCCCTCCCACTCCTCCCTCCCGCTCCCCCCTCCTGCTCCTCCCTCCCACTCCTCCCTCCCACTCCTCCCTCCCGCTCCCCCCTCCCGTCCCCTCCCCCTCCCACTCCTTCCGCCCCTCCCTCCCGCCCCCCTCCCGCTCCCCCTTCCCACTCCCCCCTCCTGCCCCTCCTGTTCCCCCTTCCCACTCCCCCCTCCCGCTCCTCCCTCCCGTTCCTCCCTCCCACTCCCCCCTCCCGCCCCTCCCGCTCCCCCTCCCACTCCTCCCTCCCTCCCGCCCCTCCCGCTCCCCCTCCCGCTCCCCCTCCCACTCCTCCCTCCCGCTCCCCCTCCCACTCCTCCCTCCCGCTCCCCCCTCCCGCTCCTCCCTCCCACTCCTCCCTCCCACTCCTCCCTCCCGCTCCCCCCTTCCGTCCCCTCCCCCTCCCACTCCTCCCGCCCCTCCCTCCCGCCCCCCCCCCCGCTCCCCCTTCCCACTCCCCCCTCCTGCCCCTCCTGTTCCCCCTTCCCACTCCCCCCTCCCGCTCCTCCCTCCCGTTCCTCCCTCCCGCCCCCCCTCCCGCTCCCCCTCCGGCTCCCCCTCCCGCTCCCCCCTCTGGCCCCCTGCTCCCTGTGCGTTTCTCCATCTGTCTCCCGTCCACTTGTCACTCACGCTGTCTTCCCTCCCCGCTCCCCCAGGACGAAGCTCAACAGAGCATTGCTGCCAGCGTTAGCTTCTCCTTTAAAGGAAAAGTTTGTATTTCCAACTGGAACGTGATTTCCCTTCCTGCGTTAGAAGCCGCCCCCCCCCCCCCGTTGCGTGGGGCCGAGGCTGGCCCCTCTGCCGCGTGTCCGGGTGCGCGGCGCTGCCTCGGGTGTCCTGGGGGACGTGCGGTGTCGGGGGCATCTGGGGCCGGGACGGACAGACGCACCCAGGCCGCGCCGCCGCCCTGATGGAGCCTCCGCGGCCACGAGGGGGCTGCCCGCAGGACAGGGGCGGCCTCGCCACCCAGGGCTCGCGGGGCCCGGCGGGGACGGGGCGGCCTTGGCTGCGAGGATGCTGCGCCGGGGCCCGGGCCAGAGAGCAGCGGGGGCTCCAGGGCCTCGGGGTTGGAGCGGCTCTACTAACAAAAGCAGGAGCTGGTTTTTGTGTTTTAAGGTTTTATTTATTGGTTCCTGAAAGACACACATGGAGAGAGGCAAAGACCCAGGCAGAGGGAGAAGCGGGCTCCCTGCGGGGAGCCGGACGCGGGACTCGATCCCAGGACCCCGGGGTCACGCCCTGAGCCGAGGGCCGCCGCCCGACCTCTGAGCGCCCCAGGTCCCCGCGGTAACTGGTTATTGGGCACCTGTGATGGGTGAGGGGCTCTGCAGGGGACCTGAAAGCGAGCAAGTACGAGATGATCCCAGCCCAAGTGCTCCTGGAAAGCAGGAGGCAGGAACAGGAAGGAACAGAAAGGAGAACCGAGCTCGGGGTGGGGGGAAGGAGGTGCCCGGAGGTGCTGGGAGGGTGGTGGGTGCTGATGGAAGGGCCTGCCCTGTGGCTGGGTGGTCCTCGACTGCGTCGGGGGTGGGGCTGGGGGTGGGGGTACGGGTGGGTCACCACTGGGCATTCTCGGTGGAGGTGACCTCAGCACCAGGGACACCGAGTGACCAGTGAACAGGACCCCCCTGGACGTGGGGTGGAGGGGAGGGAGCAAATGGCAATCCAGCTGAGGAGTTCTGCAAGAGAGATCTGGAAAGGAAGGCGGCTGCCGGACTGGGGAGAGCGTGGCCTGCTGGCTGGGTGCCATC
Organism: Vulpes lagopus; assembly: GCF_018345385.1. Classification (NCBI taxonomy): domain Eukaryota; kingdom Metazoa; phylum Chordata; class Mammalia; order Carnivora; family Canidae; genus Vulpes; species Vulpes lagopus. The sequence goes on from NC_054834.1 coordinate 29,120,185, forward strand.
TGGGTGCCATCCCAGGGGTTCCGTGCCCTGGGGGTGATGCCTCGGCTGTGGGGGATGCCGCTTCCCATGCCCCTGCCCAGCGGAGGGTGAGTGCAGGTCCCAGCCAGGTTTAAGGGGGAATGATTCAGGAGCCCAGAGATCCGCATGTGTGCCATACACCCCCAGCTGCGAGAGCAAGGGTCTCACTTCCACGCCTGCAATGTTCACTTCCTTAGAATTTCTCACGTTATATTAGTCACTCTGGCCTGAGCTCGTGGCCCCAGGAGGCAGGTTCCATGCTCCTGCCTGGCAACATTCACCGGATTTCTTTCTGCGCTTGAACCAACTCAAAGCTCCTGCTTCCGGGGATGTGGAGCCCCTGGTTCTTCCTTTTGTGATGGATGGGGTTGGGGGGGCATCCCTTCTAGACACCCATAGCGTTCACCAGAGTTTCCTCACTGATGTCTCATTGTCTTAGACATCCATGTGAACTCTTGTATTCAGTAATATTTTTTAGGTGTGTGAGCTCCCCTCTTGTACCCACCCCCCCCCCAAAAAAAATATTGTGAGAACCTCTTAGCCAAGGTCTGAGCCTCGGTCAGGTATTTTTGCTTTTGTGTTCCATCTAGCACAGTATTACACATGCGTCATCTGTTTTGGGGTAAAGAAACTGGGTAGGTGGTGGGGGGCTGCTGGAACCCCCCCAGCTCTCGCGGTTCATCCCAGGTCTGAGTTTTGTAGAGGATGCTCCAAAAGAGATCTTTGCTAATGAAAGCATCATCCGCTGACAGCGTCAGTGTCACCCAGGAGCTTGTGGGTCTCAGGCCTCAGGCCTCAGACCTCAGAGTCCATAATTTGCTTGGTGTTTGAGGTGCAGTGGTCTCCAGATGTAACGCGTACAAACCCCCTGGGGATCATGTTAGAAGTGCCGTTTCTGGTATCCTTTGAGGTTACTTAGATAACGGTAGAAGACGGAGGCCTCAGACTTTTCTCGTACCAAAGCAGCAACTCCCTTTCTAAGGCTGGCAGTGAGCTTCCCTCCCTCCTCCAGCTGACACTCCTGCACAGAACAGACGGTTTATATCAGGGATTGGTGGTCCAAATCCAGCTGCTTGGTGTTGTAAATAAAGTTTTATTAGCACACAGCTCTGCTCATTCATTTACATATTGCCTATGGCTTCTTTTGTGCTACCTAGGCCAAGCTGAATAGTTATGCCAGCGACCTTTTGGCCCACAAAGCCTAAAATATTTACTATCTGGGACCTTGCAGAAAAAAAGAAAAAAAAAGTTTGCCGGTACTGGCTTATGCGATGAACCTAAAATATTTCCTTGAAGTAAAGGAAATAGCTATAATCCTTTGCCCCAGCGGCAAAATTTGCAAGCCCGTCTTAATCCATCACGGAGAAGCTGAGTCATAAAACGTAACTCCCAGGTGGGCAATGAAGCGTCTCGAGCCACAGATCGATCCTAATGGTACCAAGGAGTCTGTGACTTTCCAAGGCCTCTTTCATAACAACCTCCTTAAAGAAATGATTGTAATTTTATTGAGCTGACTCCTTCCTCCACAAATTGATTCCATTAATTGTACAAAGTAAGTTTGGCTTTTCTTCAAGAATGGGGAGGAGCCAAGAGGAAACAGGAGTGGAAATGTTTGGGACCAAAGAACCAAACAGCCTGGAAGGGATTGGATAGAACGTCCTGGAACAGTAGCCTCAGCCCAGCCCACCTCTGGGCTCTTCACTGGGCAGCCAGACTCAGACGGCGTGGGCTGGGAAGCCTTCTCTTCATTCCCTTGGAGAATCCCACCACCTGTCTCTTATTTGGGGTTTTTGAATTGTGAAATGATGGCACACTCCAGCTCTAGGCTTGCTGCGTGTGTGTGCCAAGCACACAGAAACAGAAGGCAGAGGCTTGGGCTGGGGGGCAGGAAGTGCAGAAGGGGGGCGGCTGGCACCAGGCATCTGCTCTGCAAACCCAGTGGAGCAGGGGGTCGGGGCGGGGAGCACAGCCCCGTGTAGCTGCTTGAGGATGTGGGCACCCTGCTCTGATCTTTATGCCTTGGAAATCCTGGCCGTCTTCCTTCCAGAACCGAGTTTCAGAGGAGGTGGTATAGGATTAGGATCCCTTTTCTTATCCAGAGTGTCTGGGGCCAGCGTGGTTTAGCGTGGGATTCTATGGGAATCTTTGCTGTAGCTCTCGGAGCCTAAGGCTTACTTAGCTTCTTCTCCCATCGTCTGCTTAGCCCGGGACACCAGGCCTGAGGAGCTGGAGTGGACGAAAGCAGGGGGTCCCCTCCTCAATTCCAGACTATCTTACCTCCAGCCAATTCTGAGAGGTTGTAGGAGTGAATTAGCGCTTCCTATGTTGAGAACCCCCTGCTTTGTTGCAGGAAGTCCCTAAGCTGGTCAGAACATGGGGGTCTTTTTTTTTTTTTTTTAAGATTTTTATTTATTTATTCATGAGAGACACGGAGAGAGAGAGAGGCAGAGACAGAGGCAGAGGGAGAAGCAGGTTCCCTGCGGGGAGCCCGATGTGGGACTCGATCCCAGGACCCCAGGATCACGCCCTGAGCCGAAGGCAGACACTCAACCGCCGAGCCACCTGGGTGCCCCGAGAACGTGGAGGTCTTATAGCCAAAGCTACTATCTGGGCTGACATTTCGGCAGTTCTCTCCACTGGAAGAAGTATAATGTAGTCATTGATTCATTTGTTTCTTCTTGGGTTCAGTGACTATCCCTGGAGAGCCCACCATGAAACAGGATGGTGGGAAAAACATGAACTGGGGAGTCAGGCAGACCTGGGTTCAAATTCTGGTTTCCCCGCTATGAACTAACTGCTCCTCACTCAAGTTCCAGTTGGCAGGTTTCCTCGCCCCTCACCCCACTTTCCCTGCATCTCCCTGAGTCTGTGGTTGGCCTGGATGACCCCTTCTCTTGGCGTTGGCTGCAACTCCCGCAAGGTCTGGCCACATACCGTATTATATGGAAATTATCTGTTCAGACGACAGTTTCTCTTGGCCCAGATTATAACGTCACGGATGGCAGGGATTTTTGTTAATGTTTTTTACCCTTAGTTCTTGATACACACAGATATTGTCGTTCTAATAATCTGGATTGGTTGGGTTTTGGTAGAAGACAAGTAGAGGAGAGTCATGAAAATGTGTGGAGATGTCCTAGTCCACTTCTCCCGAAGTGAATGGTTGAGCTAGGCGGTGGGTCTGGAGAGCCCCAGGCTTGGGAGGCACAGTTTGGGTGGACGAGGTGGCAGTGGCCAGGAAGCTCTGCGTCTCCCCCACTATTACATGCTTACAACGGGGGGCAGGGGGGGTGTCTTATTTGCTTCTGTACCTCTTTATGTTCTTTTTTTAAAGAAAAGATTTCATTTATTTATTCATGAGAGACACAGAGAGAGGGAGAGACACAGGCAGAGGGAGAAGCAGGCTCCCTGCAGGGAGCCTGATGCGGGACTCGATCCCAGGACCCCGGGATCACAACCTGGGCCAAAGGCAGCTGCTCAACTGCTAGCCACCCCTTTATGCCTTTAAACACAACTAAAGAAGTGAGTAAGTGAGATGGACACTTACAAGTCAAAAATCCCCTGCCCTCAGATCTCCCCATATTCCTGACATGTATCTATCGAGAACCTGGATAGTGGAACCATTATACAAAGAGCTTGGATTTGGGGAGAAGAGAGCAAATTCAGTTTGAAACACGTCGAGTACGAGCTGTGGAGTGTGTAGGCCTGGAGAACCGGAGGGAGGCGAGGGCTGGAGGCTCGTGACCCGTCCCACGTCTAGGTCAGCTCCCCTCTCTAGACTCAGAGCTCATGGCCCAGCCCCTATGGTGCTTCACGAGTGCCCATTAAAAAGCCCATGGTACATCTTTATGGACCCATTCCCGGATACCGACTTCCCATGTAAGTAACGGAGATGCTTGGACAGAGCTGCAAGGTGAGAGGAATCTTGCTCCGGAAAGGCCTGCTTTTGCTGCAGCCAACAAGGAAGATTGTAAGGGGAAGGAGGTAGAGGCGGAGGCTAGGAGGCTCGGGAGGAGGCCAGCAGGGGGGCGGTGAAGGAGTCTGGGAGCAGAGCTGTGCCCGAAGGGAAAGGGAGCAGGGGGTTTTGACTGTGCAAGAGACTGGTGGTCTCCCCAGCACTAGCTCTAGAGAAGTGGCCTTGTCCTGGGAGGAGAAGGACCAGCCTCGGGTGGCTTTGGAACAAAAGCCAGCAACTGCCTCCCAGGGGGGGATGATGAGAAACACACAGGCCGTGAGGATCCGGAAAGCACCGCTCATCTCGTTGCAAACCGTACTTTCCAGAGCCCTGGGCAAGGGTGCAGAAGCCTCTGTGTGTGGACTTGCGTCCTTTACTAGGAAACACAAGATGGGATTCCCCTGGATAACCACAGACACACGTTGTCCCGGGATCTGAGAGGCTGGGAGAAGATGGGGCGGGGTGGGGAGTCAGGGAAGGGAGGGCCGGAGCACTGATCAGGAGACTGGAGAAAGGAAGCAAAGGTGGTCCAGGGTGAGGGCGCACTAGGTTTCCTGGGTGCTGTGTTTTCTCACCACCCTTCCCCCCAGCAGTCTAATTTTATGGAGGATTTTCTCTCCTTCAAATATGAAATATTTCTTTGTCATTAAAGGAAAGGCATCAAAACGGAGAAACTACTTTCATTCAATAAAAACTCTAGTTTTAAGAGTTATGTGTTGTCAGATGCATAAGAACTGCCCCCACCCTGAGTTGTAAATCAATTCAATGAGGTGCGCCAATGGCCTTAAAAACAGTCCATACTGGGGATCCCTGAGTGGCTCAGTGGTTTAGCGCCTGCCTTTGGCCCAGGGTGCGATCCTGGAGTCCCGGGATCGAGTCCCCCATCGGGCTCCCCGCATGGAGCCTATTTCTCCCTCCTCCTGTGTCTCTGCCTCTCTCTCTATCATAAATAAATAAATAAATCTTAAAAAAAATATTAAAAAAAAACAGTCCATACTATTGATGTGGGAATTTTGCTCTCATGAGTCTGTTCTAAGGAAATATTCAGAAGGGAACAAAAGCTGCTCACAACAATGTGTAGCATGAAGGAGGCAAGAGGAAGGATGCGAATGGCCGAGCCCGAGAGTGTGGTTACACATACAGATCATAAGCCTTTAAAATGATGCCTCTAAGAATTTTATTTATTTATTTTTAAATTTTTTTTTTGCCTCTGAGAATTTTAAATAACATAAGACGGTATTTATGGTTTTATATTAAGTGAATTAGAAGTTATAAAGTCATATAAATATGGTATTCAGTAATGATGTAAAATCCACAGAAGAAAAACTCCGATGAAATTGCATCACAATATTAACCGGCTTTGGTTTTAGGTGAGGAGACCGGAAGAGTCATTTTGGTTCTTCATCAAATTGGATGTTCATCAATGGGCATGTATGGCTTTTGTTATATCAGAAAAGAAATAAAAGAAGTCATGTAATTTTTTTAAAAAAGGGAATGTTGTTATAAAGGAGTATTTGATGTTTTCAGAGAGAAAATACGAGAAATCTCAGTGAGCTCTTTCCTTCCCTGGAACTCTGAAGGGTTTTCTTCTTTTCCAGTCAGAAGTCCTCCCACATTCGTGGGGACCAAAAAAAAAAAAAAAATGCAAGGGTGCTACCTGAGCTCTGCTCTGACACACATAGTGGTTGTCTGACTTCTACACAGTAAAAGACCCAAGATCGCATCCCCTTGGTCTCCTGTTCGACGCCTTTCGGAAGCACCTCCCAACCCATCCCTCCAGCTTCACTTCCCATCTGTTCCCTTCGTGCTTTTTTTTTTTCTCTTAAAATCAGATCCCCGTCAGACTTGCTATTTCTTGCACATGTCCCCCTAGCTTCCCGTGTCTGCGCCTCTGCTTGTTCTGGGGACAGCACAGTGGCACACCTGTCATGTGCGGGAGGTGATAGCTGGTTGCCAAGCTTCCTCGCAGCGTCAAAGCCGGGGGGAGCCGGGTTCCTTCCGTGTCCTGGGTGTGCTTATTCATCCATCCCCTGCCCGCATTGGAACTGTCGCCTGAAGTGGCCCTCCGGTCCTCCCCAGCTGTCAAGTTGTGCACTTCCCAGCTCCTGTTCCTTGTCCTCATGAGCTGTCCCTAGGGCTTACAACGGACAATGAACCCGTTGCCCGTCCTTTGGCCATCTGTACGTACTGCCCCTTGCCAGACCCAGGGCTCCTGCCCAGGGTACAATAGATATTCTCGTTTGAGTAAAAATTCAGCTCCACGTGAGAAAAACCAAATTAAGGAAACTTTTGAGAGGAAGGTGCACACTTCTCTAAATCCTTTGTTGCTGGTCCAGACAGACCCCAGCCTGTGATCCCCACATATTTCAGGGGAAAGGAGCATGTAGACCATTTACAGTATTCCCCTAAATCCTAAGAAAAATCACACGGTGGCCCACAGCAAGTCTGTGTTCATCGTGAGTCAGAGGAATTTTTCTTCTTTTTTGGCCAGCATGTAAATATGAACCTCACAGCTTCCCCTCCCCTCAAGCCAGCCACCGGCTTGACGTCCAGTCCACGTGTGGCTCCTACCTGGCCAGAGCCCTTCTCTCCCTCCAGATTTCCACCAATACCCGGCTCCCCTCCTTTCTCTCCACTCCCCGTATATGTCCACATCGGACCAAACCAAGAGGTTGGTTGAGCAGAGACATTGAGGGCATCTTTGGCACGTTCCAGCACAAAGGCCCCTCAAGAAGAAGGGGCACCAGAGTCATCTTCTGACTCAACCTCATGAGCGTAACCAGGGTGGCTGGGCCATCCCCAGCTGTTGGCCTTGTCTGCCCAGGGAGCCTTCTGCTTCCTCCTGTTTCCTATTAACGGCACAAGAGACCGTGAGCTGCTTAAGGGCATAAATCTTGCCTTGTCCATCTTTGCAGCTCTTTCTGGAACCAAGTATGGTGCCAAGCCCAGGGTAGGCCTCAGCATTAGTGGACTGAACGAATGAGCACACGAAGGACAGATGTACTGTGACGGCAACAGAGCCAGTGGGAACGGTGGCGAGAGCACAGGGCTAGAGGCAGAGTGGACCGTGGGTCCTTGCCTTGACGCCGACCTCCTGGTTGTGTGACCCTGGGCACGCCTCTTCATCACTGTGGGATTAGTTCTCCCAGCTGTTGAAAAAGTGTGCGTGAAGCAGCTAATGATGGAAAATGTCTGCTTTCCGGGGAGTGTATATAAAATCATCCAGCATTGGCTGCAGGCATTTATGCAACACCGTGTTTCCTTAAATATTTGTAAAATTAAAAAACCTGAAAATCGCTGATAATCCATAATCCCAGCATATAAGAAGGATATGAAATGAGAAGTAAAATCTCCCTTCCCAGGCATCTCTTTGGACTCCCCAGAGACAAGTGCTTTCCTTGACATTTAAGGCTTGATGCTGATTCTTTCTGCCTCTGAAGTTGCGCAGGCCGACCTATATGCACATTTTCCCCTCCCTGCACATTTTCCAAATGGAACCGTTTTCATCTGTTTGTCTATCAGTTGTCTGTCTACCCACCTGCCTATCATCTATCATCTCTAAGTCGATTATTTTCTGAATGATTACAGGATTATTCATCGTCTGCACATGCCGTAATTTACCCTCAGTCCCGCGATTCCCATGTTCTGTGATTACAAACCATACTTCCTTTTTTTTTTTTTTAAAGATTTTATTTATTTATTCATGACAGACACACACACACAGAGAGAGGCAGAGACACAAGCACAGGCAGAAGCAGGCTCCATGCAGGGAGCCTGACGTGGACTCGATCCTGGGTCCCCAGGATCAGGCCCTGGGCCTAAGGCAGCGTTAAACCGCTGAGCCACCAGGGCTGCCCCAAACCATACTTCCTTATACAGATGCATTTGTAAGCTCTCACACAGCACTTAATTTAGCAGCAAGGCACCTCAGCATCTACCATTCTCTTGGCTCATAACTACCATGAGAAGGAAGGATAGATATTATTCGTCCGTTTTATAGATGAAGAGACGGAGGATGGAAGGGAGCAAGCACCTTGCTGGAAACCCAGAGCTGGATGCTGATGGAGTCAGGCCCTCTTATTAGAGCAGCCACGTGTGATATAGCCCTTGAGTAAAACACTAGGCAGGGCCTGGGGTGGGGCGCCTGGGGGGGCTCAGTCGGTGAAGTGTCTGACTCTTGGTTCCAGCTCAGGTCTTGATATCGGGGTCATGGGATTGAGCTCCCATCAAGCCCCACAATGAGCTCTGCACTCAGAGTGGAGTCTGCTTGAAATTCTCTCTCCCTCTGCCTCTGCCCCCCTCCTTGTGCGCGCGCTCTCTTTCTCTCTCTCAAATAAATAAATAAATAAATAAATAAATAAATAAATAAATAATAAATCTTTTAAAAAATAAAACACAATAAATAAAACACACACACAAAACACACACACACACACACACACACACACAAAGAAAAAAAAAACAAACAAAAAAATAAAAAATAAAACAAACCACTAGGTGAAGAGTGGATCATGAGCAGGGAGTTACATTGAAATTGTACTTAGAAAAACCCCAGAAGAATACAGAAACAATTTACAAAAAACTCACGGCCTAACACACTTAGAGGCAGTTGTTCAGAAGAGATGCACTAGTGGCCAGCGAGGGGCCAACGCCGGGTGAGTTGTTTTCACCCAGATACCCCCCCCTTCTGGAGCGTTCTCAAGACGGCATCCCAGTGTGGAGCCTGGCTCGGGTGGCATAAATGTGGCAGGAGAATTACAAGGGACACCCCAGCAGTCCCAACAATGACCCTGGCCCCCTAGCCCCACCCCATCCCTTCACAGGGCAGCATCTAAAAAGGCCCTAGAGGCATCTGGTTAGGATTGGCCTTAATTGGCATCTTCCTCAATTATCTGCAGGAAATATCAGTGTTCAGTAAAATATTTTAAAAAATGCTGAAAAACAGATGAATCAACTGGCAGAGTCACTGGAGACCAAGAATTATTGGTCATTGGAGGAGAACAATTCAACCTGGAAAAACGCCAACTAGTGAAAAGAACGTGAAAAGTCTGAGCGGAACAGGGCCAGGCTGAGGCCGTGAGGCACCCGCCTCCAGTAGAAACTGTAAAGGGGGGGGGGCACCAAAGCACTTCTTGCCCAAGATGAATAAAGCTCTCATAGGTGATATTAAAACATTCAGTTTGGCAAACTATACCCCACAAGCAGGGGCTCATTTGTAAAACCCAGTTTTTCTGGGAAGCCAATGAAAGCGAACGTAGAGCCACAAGTGAGCACCAATTCCCTGACCTGCAAAAACCCGGGTCAGGTCTAGCATGAGGATGTGAGACTGGACACTTCGGACCCTACTTAGTCTGTGATTTATGGGACAGATACTCTTGAAGAAAAAGAATGAAGGAATTTGACTTTTTTTGATTACTTTCCTAGGGCTGCCTTCACAGGTGCCCACAAACGGGGCAGCTCCAGCCAAGGGCCACCCATTGCCTCCCAGTTCTGGAGACTAGAAGGCCCGAGTCACAGTGTCAGCAGGGTCAGGGCCCCCGGGAAGGCTCCGGGGAAGCATCCTTCCCTGTCTCTTCTACTTCTGGGGGGCTCCTGTGGTCACTTGGACCCCGCCTCTGTCATCAGGGAGCCTTCTTCTCTGTGTCTCTGTGTCCCTGAAGACAGGGCTCCAGATGCCGTCGGAGGAGCCCCCGTCGGAGCCGGCGGTCTGGCACTCACGTCACAGGGCAGTGGCCCCCTGCCTGTCTTTGTTCCAGTCCCTTCCATCTCCGCCGTCTAGAACAGGGATGGCCCCCAGCAGACATCAGATCTGTACTGACGGGGTGCATCTTTTCGGAGGCTGTCCTGGAGTGTATTGCTCAGAATCCAGCTGGAGATGCAGAGCCACCAGGAGATACACGTCGCGAGGGTCACTGCAAGGACTCCGTGTAGGCAACCTCGGGGCCCGGGCTGATGCTTTTCCCCCTTGGCCTGGTAAACATTCTGTGCTCGTTGCAGTGCTTCAAGGGGTGGATGGGATCTTCTTCTCGTGGCCCAGGAGGTTCACAGTAGATGAGGGATGTGGCCTGGCCTCTGCTCGCCGTCAGGCACGCACGTGCCCTGTGACATGTGAATGCGTCTCGTCTGGGGCCTGGGTCTGGGGGGACAGGGACGCAGGGGACGTCGTAGGAACAGGACTCGATGAGTGCCTCCTCCTAACCTCTCACCAGTGAGGCCCCTCCAGTGCCCCGTCCATTCCCTTGATACTCAGGACGTACTCTGGCCAGTGCCAGGCTAAGCAGGAGGCCCGAGGATTGAGCAGTGCACCTGTCGGACGCCCTCCCGGGCCTTGCAGAGCTTACTGGGGAGCAGTTGCAATGAGTAACGATGATCGTGACTGTCTTTGTTCTTTCAACCCAAGAAGAACCGGCCCTCCGTGTTACGAGTTTCAGGTTTACAATGTAGAGGTTCGACAGTTCTCGATGGTTCTCTTGTGCTCGGCGTGAAGGCAGCCGCATGTGTCCCGTACAGCGCTGTCGCAGCCACGATGTTCTGGGGGCTGTGCCTCTCCTCCCTGCCACGGGGTGGTCGTGACCTTACGACTTCCTGAAGGGCACCGTTTCCCAGGGGTGTGGGTTGTGATTGCGGAAGCGGGGGGCTAGTGTGGGTTAGGGCTGGGAGCCTCTGGTGGCCGATGGTTGATTATTCACGCCTTTCCTGCTTGGGGTCACACCCTTCCCCTTGGGCCTCTTTTCCCCTCCCATGGTCCCCTCCTTTGGGTCTCAGGTGCCCCCTGGCCTGGGTCTCCCCTCCTCAGAGACCGCCTGCTGGGGAGCCTGGCCAGCCTGACCTCTAGTCCAAGCTGTAGCTGCCTGAAGGACGCCTCCCCAGGGAGCCCCCCAGGCCTCTCACGGGCACAGCATCTGTGCAAGAGCCTCACATTTCCCTTCTATTCTTCCTTCCCTGATCCTGTCTCCCATTACTGACAATAATTCTTTTCTTTTTTTCATTTTCATTCAAAAACATAGTCATCTTTGACTTACTGTCCCCATCAGACCGGCTGGCCCCTTAGTCCCATCCTCTGGGCACCCTTCTATCTCTTCCCCTTGTTGATCTGCCCCCCAGGGCTGCCCCCAGTGCCCAACTTTCCCCCACAACCTCAGTACTGCACCTTCCCCCTGTGTTAGCCCATCCTTTCCAGAACTACCGGAGCCCGGGCCCCTGATAGGCCTCGTGGTGTCACTGTGTTGGTGTCAGAAGCCTTCAGAGGATCGGTGCTGGGTTCTAACCCCGCCTGCTGCACTTGGGCCAGGGATTCCCCACTCCATGCCATCAGCTAGGTCGTCCTCAAGAGTCGTGCCCACCTTGTACGGTTGTGACCAGGCGTCAGTGAGCCAACACACGTGCAAGTGCTGGTAAAGGTCCCTGCCGCTATATCAGCGCTCCATCCAGGTAGACCCCCAGGCTTCTTGTTTCTCCACGTTTTCTCTCTTATACTTTGACTTTGGCTTTTCTGATTTGTCACCTGTTATATTCCTGAATTGTTCTTTGCAAAGTAGCCCACTCACTATTGGCTGGACCTACATGAAATATGTATTTATCTTTCTTCACATCCCCCTAAAAAATATATATATTATTTATTATTATTATTTATTTTATTTATTATTTATTAAAATATGTACATTTTACATATATATTTACTAAACTAGATCTGCATAGAGATGTGCACAGATGCACTATACTAGTAAATACTAGTGTATACTAGTATATACACTAGACTATATATATACACACACACAGATGTACATATAGATTCATAAATACTCTCTTCTTTGTTTCTTATTTAATTGACTCAATGTTTTGATGATGCTTCCAAATCATAAAGACTTGGGCAAATCCCTATCCACTATATGATGGTGAAAGAGTTATTTTTCCAAACCGTCCAGAGAACCGTTTTCCATCACCCTAATCATGACAGAGGTATGTTTCCCAGTGCACTGGTCTTTCTGATAAGGGCGGACTGCGCCGGTTGGTCTCAGAGAAAGGGGCCCAGGCGTACCTTCTCAGGGGCCCTCTGTCCCTATGAAACAGACCCGCTCAGAGACACAGAAAACCTCTGAGATGAGCTCACATAGACGGTTTTGGCGATGAGAATAGCAATGTGAGGCAGTGCCAGGGATTTCAGGTTCCCAGAGTATAATTAGGATTTCTCCCAACTCATTGCACACTGTAATTTCATTGTTATATGCATCCTTTAATTATGGGCTCTAATTGTCCATTTTAGTTCTGTAATTAGATATAAAGATGTTGATTTTGTAGATATTATAATCAACTCAAATATACTTCCAGATTCTTTCCCCTACCATCCCTTTTAAAGAAAATTAATACATCATTTAAAAGTTTGTACATGGAAGGAGCCTCTCAGAGGGCACCTGTTGGGAGCCAGTATTCTCTGGTTCAGGAACGATATGGGAGCCTTACTCTGCTTCTATTCCCCCGTAGACCGTATGGCTTCATGTCAGAGAGACAGTGTCAGGTCCAGAGCAGTGAAGAACTCCTTTGACTCATAAAGAAATGATTTCTCTCTCTCTTTTAAAAATTTAAATTCAGCTAATTAACATATAATGTATTATTTGGTTCAGAGGTAGAGGTCAGTGATGCATCATCAGTCTTGTATGACACCCAGGGCTCACAACATCACGTGCCCTCCTCCATGCCCGTCACCCAGCTACCCCCTACCCCCACGATACAATTTCTCTTCACTGGAAAATTTGAAGGTGACACCAATGCTTAGTGAATCTTGGGAGAGGAAAGAGCTAATGTTAGGGCCACTCTGGCCTCTTCTTTTTCTTGTGACTTGTTAAAGATGAAAATAGGAGGCATTTTAGATTCATGGAGTTTGCATTTTTATTTATGGGCAGCAGCTTATCTATATCAATCACCTATCTAATCATTATCAGAGAGAGGAGGAAGAGAGGGGGCTTGCTTTACTTGAAAAAAAAAACCCCACAAGCCTTAATTAAACTAGAATTCATTTTATGAGTATCCTCAATAATTCAGATCTCTCTTCATTTTTTCCTCCACCTATAGCACTCTACTTTAAGAGAAAAAGACAGACTCTAGGGTTTTAACCAGTGGACTCTGCTATGCCCATTTTATCCTCTATATTCTATGTATTTACCTATTTTGCCCCCATTGATAAATCTGAGCAAAAAGAGGCAGTGTGGTAGAGTAGAAAAGGCCTCTCCGGGTTCTGACCCCTCCCTCTTCTCCATTTCTCAAATACACCGTGTGATTCTGCTAGTCTCAGACTTCACCGCGCTGTCTGTATGCTTCTGTCTCGCAACTTTCTGCCTCCAACCCCTCCTCTCCCCCGAGCTCCAGATGCAGATAACAGTCAGAACTCTTGATATTTCCTCTTGGATGACTCATAGGTATTTTAAGCTTGCCATGGCCCAGACCGAATTGACTTATCCCCCAACTTTGCTCCTTCCTTCCCATACTTGATCAATGGCGACCCATCCACTGAGCCAGTCAAGCCAGAACACTCAGCCATCCCGATGGTTCCTCTCTCCATCCATGAGCCGTCTGCAAGGTGTGTTTTGTGCTCCAGAGCATACCTCAGGTCTGCCCAGCTCCCACCCTCGCCAGCGCCATTGTCCCAGTCCTGGCTGCCTTCATGACATGCCTCATGACTGTGACCCCAATAGCTTCTAGTTTGCCCCCTTTGGTGTTTCCCCACCTTTCTCCCCAGTGCCAGCAAACACGTTGATCGTAAAAAATAAATTAGCTAATGTCACTCCCTTGCTTAAATTTTTTCATTGATTCCCTTTGTCTAAAACTCAAAGCTCTTACCATGATGCATGCGTCAGCTTGAGCTGCTGTAACAAAATGCCATAGACTGCATGGCTCACACACTGACATTTACTTCCTCATAGTCCTGAAAGCTAGAAGGTCCAAGATTAAGGTCCAGCAGGGTTCAAATTCTGGGGAGAGCTGCCCTCCTGGCTGGATGGCTGGCTGCCTTCTTGCCATGTCCCCACGTGGCACAGAGGGAGAGCAAGTGAGCCCTCTGGTTTTTCTTCTTCTAAGAACACTGTTCTTATAGGATCTGGCTCCCTCCCTTATGACCTCATTTAACCTTAATTACCTCCTTGTAAGCCTTGTCTCCAGATACAGTCACAGTAGAGGTTAGGGCTTCAACATACGCATTTTTTGGGGCGGGGGGAGGAGATGCCTGCAATTCAGTCCACAGCACATGGTTGTGAAACTGTGTGGTATCTCCCCCTCCACCCCTCCACCCTGCTCTGGTCATCTCCAATCTGGCCACTTGGGGTTCTTTTTGGTTTGAACCAGCCAAACTCTTTTCTGCTTAGGACTTTCTTGCAGATTATTTTATTTGCCAGGAGCAGCCAATGTCACCTGACCCTTCTCCTGGTGACTCATCCTTCAGGTCTGGGCTTTCATCTTCTCAGGGCCCCCCCTACTCCCCCCTTCTGCAGGCCCTCACCTGCAGAGATCCTTCTCATTCTCAACAGCTGTGTGCTGGCCGTTTCTGTCACAGGACTCAGTGTGCTCCAATCATCCATAGATCCTTAATTCACTGCTGGGGTATCCAGCATTTAACATGCAACCCGGAACATGTTAGATGCTCAGTGATAGATGCTGAAGAGTGAATGAAGGAGAAACAGGGATGTGCCTGCAAGGAATTAAAAACTCAGAGCAGGACTGACCCAATTCCATAGGTAATCAATGAACAAGGTAAAGTGCACCATTTATCTTTTGGTGAGAATGGACTATTCCTTTGCTGTATTTTCACCAACAAATCCCCCATTTTTCCTCCATTTTTAAAAATTATGGTAAAATACATATAATACAAAAATTCCATTTTAACGATTTTTAAGGATAGAGTTTAGTTATATTAAATATACAGTTGACCCTTGAAGAATATGAATGAGAGCTAGGGACATTGATCCCCTGTGCAGTCAAAAATTTGTGTATAACTTTTGACTCCCCCAAATCTTAACTACTAGAGCCTACTGTTGACTAGAAGGCCTAACACAAGAGCCGATTAACATGTTTTGTGTATGTGTTGTATACTGTGTGTTTATAGTAAAGTAACTAGAGAAAAGGAAATGTTATTAAGAAAACCATAAGGAAGAGAAAATACATTCACAGTATTGTACTGTCTTTATGGGAAAACATCCGTATATAAGTGGACCCGTGTAGTTCAAACCCGTGTTGTTCAAGGGTCAACTGTGTTCAGAATATTCAACCTCTACCACTGTCTGTCTCTGTAGCTGTTTTCATCTCGTAAAACTCAAACTCTACACCCATCGAGCAGGAACTCCCCATCCCCCTCTGCCCAGCCCCCGCCCCCCCCTGCCCACCGTCGTGGTACTTTCTGTCCCTGTCACAAATGCTTTCTAACACTCATCTATTTGGCCTAAAAGCCCAGGAAGTACTCCTTCTCCCTTTCGTTTTGAACCCACAGTACAGTCAGAAGTCTGAACACTGTACCAGACTTGTATATCATTTGCTAATTATGTTGTAATTGTTGCTCATAAAGCAAATATCAGTGTTGGAGGCCCACGAAAAGCGTTCTTTCTAGAACCACTTGAACGGGGAGGGATCAATGGTGCAAACACTGGGAACTGGGCAGAAACACTGCTTCACTCTGCAAGCACTTCCCGTAAGCTTCTCATGGTCCCGGGGGGATGTGCAAGTGCACAGTACAGAGATCACAGGCTAGTGGGTGTGGGGTAGGTGAACAAGAACTGGAAGGAAGGGACGCTGTCATGGGCACGGCTCCCACTGCAGGTTGGGTGGGGCCCCAGAGGCATGTGGTCAGTTCTGTGGGGCCATGACGGTGGGAAGGGGAATGCTGGTGATGGTGTCATGTTGGCGGTGTGTGTAGAAGGAACAGATCGAGAGGCAAATGCCTGGAGGCTTTCAGGGAGCCACACTTTGGCCCGTGGACGCAGCCATGTCAAAGAGAATGGGCTTGGCCCAAAGACTTGCCCATAGTAGGCACTCAGTTAATATTTAGTAAAGCAGTGCATGGGTAACAGTGGCATGGGGTGGGTGGGGCTAGAGAGTTGGAGAGAGGCAGGATCACAGAGGGCCTCGGGTGTCGTGCTGGGACCGAGATGGCTTAAGGAGGTGGCCCCCGGGGTCTTCCCTCAGCAGTGCAGGGGGAGAGACTCTACCATCTGGGGACTGATTGGCATGTGTGAGCACGATGATGTTGAATGTCTGTGTTGGATAAAGTTGGGAAGTGAGTCGGAATGTCTGTGTGTGTGCATATGTCGGAGTGCTTACACTGTCATGCTTGGGAGTGTGTGTGTGTGTGTGTGCAAGTGAGCAGTCAGGAGTGCTCTCTAATACTCATCTCTTTGGCCTAAAGCTCAGGACGTGCTCCTTATGCCTTACTCCTGGTCACATGGTCCAAGTCACACGCAGAAATGGGCAGAAGAGCTCAGACCAGTACTTCTGTCCTGACTCACACTAAGTTGCCTCCAGCCAAGTTAATTAATTGCTCCTTCCTCATTGCTCACACAGCACTTTCCTCTACAACACTTCTCACACTGCTATTCTTAAGTCTATGTAATACTCGCTCCTTGCTAGCCTGTGAAATCCTTAAGGCTGGGAAAGTGTGTCATTCATCTTTCTATCCCCAGGGCCTAACTTATTCAGGCACATAGTAGGTTCTCAGCTACTGCCTGTTGAATAAACTACAGGAAAAACTTATTTAGCTTATTTAGCCCAAATTGGCTGTTTACATTTAAAAAAATAATAAATCTCATGATCACCTCCTTCTGTATTTTTGGAAACCATACCAGTTACCAATTTTTAAGAACCTCCTATGTGCTAAGTACAATACCAGGTACATTATGTGCAAGGTTTTTAAAAATCCCTGGAGTTTCAAAAATCCTAGGAGGTCAGTATTATCCACTGCCTCCTACAGATGACACAGGGAGGCCCACTAGGGTTAGGTCACTTGCCAGGTCACAGCTAGAAAGTAGAGAACCGCAACCGGAACCAAAGCCTATGCCCTTAACTCACTGTTCTCCATCTTGCCATTCCCTGTGGTGCCCTACCCTCTGCTCTCTTTCCTGCATGATGGGAAAAAGTCACTCCTTTCCTGTGAGAAATAAAAGGGGTGAATTTGGTCAAAAGGAAACAGTGTTTCCTCTGTGCTCAAGGGGGTTTGGCCAATCACGCGGAGGGAACCAAAAACAATATTATCCCAGAGAAATGGCCAGTTTGGGTTAGCTCCAGTCCTGGATGCTATGAGCTGGTTCCCAGGAGTACAGGAAGAATGATAATTGTTCAGTCGAGATCCAAGCTCATGGCGGGTTGAGGATAGAGATTCCCCTTCCCTCAAATGTTTGCCTTTTTTCTTTTCTTCCCCAAGGATTCAGGCAGGATGCTTTCTACCCCCTGGGGAGCCACCTCCCAATTCTACTGTTACTGGGTTGAAATTTTCAAATTCATTGTGGGTTTTCTCTTTCCAGCCCTGTGTTGGTAACGGAGGTAGATTTAAACAAAATGGCAAGGACTTTCTATCTCCAGATTGCCTTGCATATATAGTTGGTATTCTATTAATATTCTATTTGTTGATGGCTTCGAATTTTCTGGTTACTCTTTGCCAGGCTCCATTCATGGATCATGCAGCTGATTTTTGCAGGCTCCTCAGCTCTTTTCCCAGTGGGTTTCTCGTCTTCATGGGTAACCCCAGGGAGGCGGAGGAGGAACAGAGGAGCTTCCGACCCGGGCAGGTGGGAGGATAGCAGGGAAGTTTTATAGCCGGTTCCTTCCTTCCTGACTTTTCTATACTCTCCAGATTGGGTGACTCATCCACACAGTCCTTCTACTTAGCATCTTGGGGCTGAGCGGCACCTCCCAGGCAGCCACCCGCTGTGGGGTGCAGACAGAAGCGAACATGGGGGTTATGAATTTTGGGAAAGTCCATGATTTCAGGATGCCCAGAAGGTGCCCTACCTCTGAAAACCACTTCCTGGGATATTGTCTATATTGTCTCAGTTTTAGGCTTACATCTCTAGCTATGCTGTTCATCACCTCTCTCATTTCATATTATTTATACCTGTGTGCTGGGGCTTGGGCAAAGGTTTGTTTGTTTGTTTGCTTTTTAAGGTTTTTTATTCTTAAAAAATTTTTATAGAAGGGAGACGATGCAGAGTTTGGACAACTGGTAGGGAAGGCGGGAGTGAATTTGGTGAAATCTGAAGTCAGGAAAGGTCACTCACTGGGGAGACACCGGGTTCTGCAGACAGATCTCTCCACCTAGAACAGACCTTACAATACATGGCTCTGAAGCCAAACTGGCTGAGCTCATGAGTCAACTCGGCTCCCTACTAGTTGTATGACCACGGGCAGGTTAACTAAGTTCTCTGAGCCTTAGTTTATTCATGTGCAAATTAGTGGTAAGAATCGTTCCCATCTCATAGGGTCGTTGTGGGCATTGAATGGAACGATGTATGTAGAACATTACAAATAGTACATGACACATGGTAAACACTCATTCAAAAGCTATGACTAATGTTCGGTGGCTAAAGTTCTATCCTACCTGGTGTGTCAACCCCTCTCAACTAATTCCTCTGGGATTTGGCATTAGGGACTGAAGCCTGTAGAAAGTTAGGAGGGGGAGGAACCTTAGAGATTGTGCAACCCTAATGCCTTTGTAGATGAGGAAATGCAGGCCGGGGTCACTGAGTGAGTGACTGTGGCATGGGACAAGGGGGTCGGTCTGCTGCCCAGAACACGTTCCTTACAAAGCTGCCCGCCCTCCAGGTGCGACCTCATGTCTCCCTATAAATGCACCACCTATCAAGCAGCTGGTGCAATTTCTACGAGAGTCTCTCAGATAACCAAGTAGGTTATGTTCTCAGTCCTGGAGACCCATGGGTAAAGGAAAGGTCTCAGGGTGATTTGATATGGAACGAGGAACACAAAAATTATCGAAGACACAAATGAACATCCCATCTTTAAGTCAAAGACTTGGGTAAAACATTGCCATGATGCTTCCTGCAATGCCCAGGCGTGTTCTTAACAAGAGCCACACTTCCTAAGCTAATTTCTTTCTTGCCGAAGGCCTCAGTTCATTGGCCTCAGACATAATTAGAATGACATTGGGGGACACAGTCATTCTTTTGTCATTTTGAAAAAAAAGTGTAAAAATAATACAACCCAATCTTAGAGAAGGTTCCCTTTCTGGGGGAGACAACTTTACTCATCATTCTATCGGCTTGAACACATTCCAGTCTTTTTCTATCGACACAAAATTTTGTAAAATTAAAATTATAGGGCTAGACATTTCTAAGAAAACTCAAATCCTGTTCTTGGTTGAGTCAGAGACTTGCTGACTATTCTCAGGGAAGTCAATCTGGCTTCTTTTGGGAGGAGTGGGAGGAGTGTTTCCTCCATATAAACGCGAGCACTGGAGCGTGCCTCTGTGGTGGAGGGTGGTAGGATGGAGAGATTGCTCTGGAGCCAAAAGGCCTAGATTGAAACCAGACTGTAAGACTGAGCTCTGCTTTCCCATTTGCTGCATGACTTTGAGAAAATGTCTTAACCTTTCTGGATCAGGTTTTCTAGCTTTTATAAAATAGATTATTGCTACACAGCAGTAGCATAGGCTGTTTAATGTGTGCTCTGCTCCACCTTGATGATGGCAAAAGGCTTCCTGGGGCTCAGGCTAAAGGCTAAAATCTCATCTATATGGTCTTTACCTGCAGTTTGGTTGTTTGATTCGTACAATATTTACAATTGTGGATTGACTGAGTCATTGGTTTTTTCCTTTATGCTGGTTCCTCAGGTCCTCTCCTCTCTGTGGTGACACAGGTCACTTACCAGATCACTGTATCCTTCCATTTTTACCAATCAGGCCATTCGAGCCCACTCAAATGCCAGGAGAGCCTGCATGGATGATGGGGGTGGTAGGAGAGTGAACGTTCCCAACCCAGGGATGTTCACAGCTGAAGGGAACCATGACTTGTGTGCAGAGCTCTGCTTCTCTGCCCTGAGTCATCTTATTAGCTGCTTCATTTCAAGGGAGGAAAGTTAATTTTGGGTCCCCTCTGGAACATTCAGGGGCCTCTTGCCATATTCAGAATAGCCTGAGCTGTAACCTCATGAGGTCCCTGATGTGTCTGTGTGTCTGCTTTGGATCAGGCCCAAGGTGCTACCCTGTGTTTTATCCACAGTGAGGGTGGAGGGTGGGGAGGGTCAGTGTTTATCTTGTGGGCCTCACTTGAGCTGGACACTGCTGCTTTGTTGGCTCAGGCTGAAGTATGCTTCTCCTCTTTTAATTGGCTGGGGACTCTCCCCCAGGCGCTTGGTCTGCCAATGATTTTGGCCCTTGTGTCTCAGACCCTCTGGGATCACAAGCAGAGCATTATTTTCCCCTTGCCTGCCCCAACCCAGCAGCCGTCAGTTATGAGTGGCATACGTGGTTGCAAGAACTATCAGGCCAAAGGTCTAGCCAGCGATCTGGAACTTTGCTTCTCACCCTAGTGAGGAGGTGGACCTATTAGAATATGTAGAGTCTGTGCCAAACGACTCCAAGGGCAAGAACCAGGCAGTATGCTTGCGGGCTAGCTCAGGCGGGTGAGGCATTGTGGGTGTAGGCAAGCGCACCGGAGCCAGATTGGGTTTCAGTTCCAACCCACTGCTGCCTGGATGTGTTAAGCTAAGCAAATATATCTCAGCTTTCTAATTTGTAAAATAGGTATATTTGGAAGGTTCTGAGGATAGTGTGTTAAAGATTAAGCAAACTAATACATTAGATCCGAAACACATGTAATTGCCGATATCGTAACTGTTTTGAATCCAAGACATAACAAAGACAGGAGAGTGCTCTAAAAACGTGACTCAACTACTTGCTGTCCATAAGAAATCCACTTCAGAGATGTAATGATATAGGCATGTTGAAAGAAAAAGGACGACAAAGGTTATGTTCTGCAAATGTTAACCAAAGGAAAGCAGGAGTGGCTGCTGAATTACTAGATGTGAAAATCCTCCACAAAATATTACCAAATAGAATTCAACGATATATGAAAAGAATTGTACACTATGATCAAGTGGGATTTACTCCAGGTATGCAAGGGCGGTTCGGTGTGAAAAATCAGATGCTCATATTAATTGATGTAGAAATAGCAAAACCCACTCACAATGGGAACTCTCAGAAAGGTAGGAGTAGAAGGGAGTTGCATCAACTTGATATAAAGCATTTATAAAATGTCCACAGCTTACAGTACTCAATTGTGAAAGGCCAAATGCTTTCTCCCTAAGATAGTGCCACTTATAATCACTCGAAAACACTGAAGATTTCATCGAATAAAGCTTGCACAGAACTTGTATGCTGAAAATTTATAAAGCACAAGGAAAGAAACAAAAAGGAGAATTAAATACATGAAGAGACACACGATGTCTGTGAATTAGAAAACTCCACGTGGCGTATGTCCTCCCCAAAGGACATACGGCTTTAACACAACTTCTCTCAAAGTTTTAGCAACTTTAAAAAATGAAGATAGACTAGATTATCCTTAAATTTAGATGAGAAGGGCAAGGAACTATATACCAGCTAGAACAAGTTTGAAAAAGAAGAATGGAGTGGGAGGACTCCGTCTGTCCTGGTTGACACTTACGTGGCCGTAGTAATCAAGATGTGTGGTAGAGGCCGAAGAGAGGGCACGTGAATCAAAGCAACACAGCGGAGACTATAGAGACCACGCAGATAGGCCCCTGTGTGGCTTTATTTATTTTATTTTATTTTTTTTAAAAACTCTAGATTCAGAGATAGGAGGCCCACATTTAGGTACCACTTGCTGCATGGCCTTGGACGAATGACTTCTTCCAGTTGTAAGTCTGATTCTGGGTCTACATCACTTTCCTGTTCAGTTTAATGGGGAGAGCCTGCCCTTCCTTCCAGTCTTCTGTTTGACAAGGGATGGGTGACAAAATGCCTTTCTATTTTTTTTTTTTTGTATGAAGAATTCTGCTGGCCAAAAGAGTTGCTACATTGATCGTTGTAAATAATACCTCGGCACAATGAGAACCCTACTCTGTACCTGAAGCCAATGCCAAGAATGTTAGCATAATGTCTTCATGTGGCTTCTTTCTTCCCATCTAACACCAAGACTTCTTCATCTGGACGCCTTAAGGCGCACAAGGAACAAGCCTCATTTTTGAGGAGCTGCGTTTAGGGTTCTCTAAGGCCCAAAGTTTCGGGTTTGGTTGTGTGAAACTCTGAGAATGTCTGTGAATAAGAGATTTTATGGTAGTTTAAGAGAGGTTCAGAGGGGCACCTGGCTGGCTCAGTCAAGTAAGTGTCCAACTCTAGATATCAGCTCAGGTCTTGATCTCAGGGTGGTGAGTTCAAGCCCCACATTGGGTTCCATGACGGGTATGGAGCTGACTTAAGAAAAAGAAGAAGAAAAAAAGGAGAGAGATTCAGAGCTAGATGATATGTGTCCCAGGAGACTGCCTCTGCTTATGTGGGTGGAACAGTCTTGAAATGATTCAACCAACCAACAATCAACCACCCAAAGGGGATTATATGTAAATTATATGTTGTGTGGGTCCTGGGAGCTGTGTAAGCCACATATGTGGGATACAGACACACACACACACACACACACACACACACACACACACAGACTCAGCACCCTCAGTACCAATGCCACTTTATGTGATTATTACTATAAATATTCATGGTTAAAGCCACGCAAAAAAATTTAAGACATATGATATTGATAACACCCAGACCTGATCTAGGGCCACAGAACTTTTCCCTCTCAAACCAAACATATTTTAGAATGGGGTGAAGCAGAAATAGTCGTGTTCTTTTATATAACGTACAATAGCAGTGGGACGATTGGGGGCCCAGTGCCTTGAAATAATTTCTCCATGTATCTTGTCGTGGTGTGGTCACCATAATACTCCTACCAACTATTCATTTCTTTGTTTGTGTAACTGAAAAACAAATATGTTCTGAGGAGGGTCAGCAGAATTATTTATAAATTATGAACTATAGCTTCTTAGACTGGGAGGCAGTTTGAAGACCTGAGGGAGGGGCTGGGTCTAACTCAAGGCTCCTTTAACAAAGCGTGTGTTTGTGGACAAGCCTACTGGTGTGCCACAGTAGTGGCACACACAGTAGTAGTCTCATTCTCACCTGCACGCTGAGGAGGCCGAACCGTATGCATGACTGCTGAGGTCCTCCCCAGCTCTTAGATCTGAAGAGACAGGGGCCCCTGCAGGTGAGGAGACTGTCTTATCAAAATAAATACTGTTCTGTAGCAGCCACTCTTCTTAGCCTTTGACCTGTGTAACCCTGCAGCCATCCTATAAAAAGAAGGCTTTCTTATTACCCCCATTAAAAAAATATTTTATTTATTTATTTGAGAGAGACAGAGTGTGTGATAGAGAGCCTGAGTGGATGGTGGAAAGAAGGGCAGAGGGTGAGGGAGAAGCAGACACCCCTCTGAGCAAGACTCTGGGATCTTGACCTGAGCCAAAGGCTGATGCTCAACTGAGTGAGCCACCCGGCACCCCTATTACCCCCATTTTGCAGATAAGGAAACTGAAGCAGAGAGAGGCTGTGGTTGGCCCAGGGTCATGTGGCTGTTAAGTGGCACAGCTGGGCTTCACATCCGTACAGTGTCAAATACACATCCCAGGCTTTCAGTTCAGCACCAGACAGTGCTAGACAAGTAACAAAAGGGGAGAGACTGTCCTGCTCACCTCATTTGCCCCACAGATCTGTAAGAGCGCCTAGAACTTTTTACAGGTCCTCAGCAAACCTCTTTCATTCTTGTCGATGGGGATGACAAACATTTGTTGCGTGATGTTGATTCCAGCCTCCTGGGTTGCTAATTGCATAGCAAAGTCGGCCATGTTAAGCTGCACTTTCTTTTTCTCTTCTCTTCTCTTCTTTTCTTTTCTTTTTTTTTCTTTTCTTTTCCTTTCTTTCTTTTCTTTTTTCTTTTCTTTTCTTTTTTCTTTTTTTCTGTTGTTCTTTTCTTTCTTTTTTCTTCCCTTCCCTTTTCTTTTCTTTTCTTGTTTTCTTTTCTTCTTTCTTTTCTTTTTTTTCTCAAAATATTTTATTTATTTATTCATGAGACACACAGAGACACAGGTAGAGGGAGGGGCAGGCTCCCTGCAGGGGCCCCAATGGGGGACTTGATCCCTGGACCCTGGGATCATGGCTTGAGCTGAAGGCAGACGCTCAACCACTAACCACCCAGACGTCCCTTATTTTCTTTAGTTAATGTTATTCACACAAGGTGAAGGTTCTGGTTAAGGGCACAGGGAGGCTCCTGACAGGGTGGAAAGTGGGAAGATCCAGAGCAAGAGGAAGACGACAAGGCTGCCAGGCTTTGGGCTAGTCCAGCCTTTCCTCTGCCTGCCATCGTCTTCCTTTCATGACTGGTAAAGTGGTCTTGCTGGGTTCCTACAAGACCGAGTTGCGCCTCTCTGATGTCTCTCCAAGGTACCCCAAATGCGGTAAAAGGAAGAGGAGGCAAGCCATTACCTAGACCAGGAACATTGACAAGGCTTTGCTCCTTCCTGTGTGCCTAGTGCACTTGCCTTAGGCCTGAGAATGAGCGTGGCCACCATGGCCGTGACGTGGCGCCGCTGCTTGCTTTGCTTCCCCTCACCTCCGTACGTTTGGTGCTAATGGTGTAGACTGTCCCTGGCAATGCTGAGAGCTCACTTTCTAAAAGTGACCGTGGTAGAAGAGCAATGTTGCTTTGCTTTGAACTTTTCTTAAATTTTGTCTTATTCATTTATTTATTTTTTTATTTTTTTAGTTCTGCGTATTGTTGAAAGGACATAATCTTTAGAAGTGTTTTCCCAGCTGTCTTAGAAAAAGAGCTCTGATCTTGGAGCCAGGAGCCCTGGGTGTTCTCGTCTCAGTTTTGGTTTTGACTGACTGTAGTACTGTGATCCCACTCTGACCTGTGCTCTCTTGTGACCCAGATCTCTGGTGGGGATGAAGGAGATGCCTGAGGCACTGACCCAGAGGCCATGCTGCCTGGGCCACGCGGGGGATGGGGAGAGATTGAACTCTTAGACCCTGGCCTTGTCAGTTCTGGCCAAATCGCAGTCACGCACCATATCCCATAATGGATAATGAGTATTTGGGGTACCCACGCCAAATATTAATGGGATAGTAGGCTGGATCATTTTTCATTTTTGTGGTTACCCTTTTGTATTTTGGTACAATTGGAGAAGCAAAACATGATGTAGGTGGGCGTCTAGTGCTTTCACCCACAGCTTTTTGAAACTGCAATCCAGTCTACTAAAAGTTTCCAGGGTGACTCAGTGCAAAGGTGATTGTTTTGGAAAATTTGAATGAGATTGGTTTGGGCAACTTCAGGGTTATGCAAGTAAAGGGATGGGGGCACTTGAAAGAACCTTGGCTTTGGACTCATTCTAAGTGACTTTCTACCAATGGGAATACTTGAGCATGGGTCAACAGGGGGACAGGGACACCATCCTATTTCTCCGGTCCAAGCACCAGCACACAGAAATGGGCACCGCCCTTTGTTTTGTTCAGTGTGAGACCTCCTTTCATGTGTCCTTTCCTTCCCTTTGCACAGATACCTTTACCCCCCTGGTGTGAGTGGTCTGCTAATCATAGCTGGGTGTGGATAGCGTTTACTACTTATCAGATACTTCCTAATGGTTTTAGCCATGTTCTATCGTTTGGTCTCGCAGAAGCCATGTGCAGTCGATATAATGGTTGTATTTTACTGATAAGGCAACTGGGGCACAGAGAGGTTAGGTATCTCACACAAGGTGAGTGAGCGGTTCCGTTGAGCAGTGAACTCAAGTAGCACCCGGCTGTGGAACCTAAGCTCATAACCACAGCGCTCCCCTGGCTCTATAAAATATGCAAGTTTATTGATTTTAAGCTCTGTTAGTCGACGAGTGTTTATACACCATTTCTATTAAAAATCCGAGCTGTGTGTGTTGTGAATCTGTCCATAAGGAAGACTCGGCCGTGACTCACAAAGGAGGGGCGTCTGGGGGGGGTGCGTCAGTAGACACGATCATCCAAAAGCTGTCCTGGGTTGAACTGAGCTGTCGGGGCTGCCAAACACCGGCTGGAGGAGGTCCAGGGAAGAACGAAGGGGTGGAAGGTAACCTGAGTGCTCAGCTCCCCACGTGTCCTTGGCGCCCAGCACTCGTAGCTCGGTTGGTTCTGGCCACGAACCAGCCTGGTGGTGCTGGCTCTCCTCAGACTCTCGTTCATGGGTTGGTACCTCGGTGGCCTCTCATCCACTGATGACGGAGACCCGGACCCCAGGACCCATTCACCATGTTCTGCCAGAAAATTGCCCGCACGTTTGTTGTGTGGCTCAAGCCTTTAAATTCAGCCCGATTGACTGGACTTAGTTCCAGGAATGAGTACTGGCTTCGTGTGCTCCTCTGTGCATCTCTTCAGGCTGGTGTGAGGTGTGAGGGCCGCACCGTGGGCTGGAACCATGGCTCTGGGGGCAGGCCAGGGTTAGTCACTGGAGAGATAGCAATACATCTTCACGTCGCTGAGTCCCTGCCTTTGTACATGAATTCACAGGGGTCCCCACTGCCTGTGATGACAGCCACATGCCTGTCTAGTCCTCACCACCGTCCTGTCAGGAGGTGCAGTTATGAAACTCACTGTGATTTGAAGAAATGTCAGCACACAGAGTCAACAACTTGCCCCAGAGCCATATGGTGAACAAACGGAGGAAGTAGGATTGAAGTCCCAGCAGCTAAGGCCGAGCATCTGTGCTCTTGACCACCAGGCTACCCCACCTCTCCTCCACCAGGCTGTCTACGGGATAAAGTAATGAATAGTGTAGGACCTTCCCTCAAAGTCTGTCTCATTGTCTCGGATTTTGGGTAGCCTGTGGGTACGCTTCAAGTTGACGGACTTCTGGGAAAACTGTGATGTGTCATTTATAAGTAATGTTTCAGGTTTTGTCTCAGGCTCATTTTTCAAAGAGCTTACTTACCACAAACACAGAAGACCAAGTTGGGCCTTTAGGGACTAAGATTATTTATTTATTTATTTATTTATTTATTTATTTATTTATTCATTCATTCATTCATTCATTTTTAAGATTTTATTTGTTTATTCATGAGAGGCACACATAGAGAGAGGCAGAGACACAGGCAGAGGGAGAAGCAGGCTCCATGCAGGGAGCCCTATGCAGGACTCGATCCCGGGACCCCAGGATCATGCCCTGCCAAAGGCAGATGCTCAACTGCTGAGCCACCCAGGCGTCCAAGATCATTTAGTCCCATCTTATCATTTGTGGTATAATAATAATGGCCCTTGTGCAGGGAACACATCCGGTGAGCTGGGCACTTGCAACATACTCTACATGTACTTCCTTGTTTGATGCTCACAATTGCCCTTAGGGAGTGGACCATGATTACCCCCACTTTATGGAAGAGGAGATTGAGTTTCTAGGATGTTATATAACCTGTTCACGGTCACACAGTTAGTAAGTGGTGGGGCTGGCTCAGGATCCCGAGCAGCCTGGCTCCAGAGCCCCATTTTCTTAATTAACCACCACTCCAGGGTAGAAAGATCACTGGGTTTGGGGTTAGGACATTCACACCGGCTCCACCAAAATGTCAACATGACTAATGCTGGCCCAAGTCACAGTTTCTCTGTAGTTCTCACTCATTCATTCATTCATTCATTCATTCACAACTACTTAGAGCATACCTATGGTGTGCCAGCTGTGATTGGCACCAGGCATGTCCCAGTAAATAAGACAGACCTGGTTCGTGCTGGTGTAGAGCTTACAGTTAAATATTCAGTTTTCTTATCTGTAATGAGGATTAAAATATGTTAAGATATGTCTCATCCCTTTGAAAACCCATGCCTCTCTTTATAACAATAAACCATCATTCTTTCCCTCATGTTCTTTGAAATTTCCAAGTAAGTGAATTGCCATGAATAAAAATAAGTTAAATCAATTATAATATTGAGTAATTTTTGTTTGAATTGCTGGCCCTCATCCCTACCCGGAGGGTGATTGTGATCCGCTGCCCACCCCCGCACCCCCCGCCACCCCCAGCCCTGGGCAGTCTTTCAGTTAAGAATCATAGGGATGGTATTTTCACTCTAACAACAAAGGGATCTACAGTTAATTTTTTAGATTGCTTTGAAATGCCGGGCTTGTGTCTTTTTGACTTTGTTTTCATTCTTTTGCTAGGTTTTGGCTCTTGGGTGTGCGTGGCAAATAAAACTTTACTCATTCCTTTTACTGAAAACCCCCTACCCCACCAGGCATTGTTGTGAGTCATGAATTCTCTCACCAACTGACATTTCCTCATCCTGTTTGTGGAGGGAAGGCCAAGGGCCGTGCCCTCGCACGTCTGACACAGGGGCCCCTGGGCTCCTCCTCGTTCAGGGACCTCGTGAGTGAGATGAGCTTTTGGCTCTAGACAGTGTCTGGGCTGTTTTTACTGAGATTTGCATAGGAAGCCATGCTTCCCAGACCTCTTAGGAGCACCAGCTGGCTCCTAAATGCCTCCTGAGGCCTGGGCTTCTCCGACACACGTCCTGTGTGCTCACTATGTGTCACTCTCTTGTGGCTCCTAAGCTCTCGGGGATGGTGTCACCATGCAGAGTAAATGAGCACCACGTACTCGCTGGTTGGACTGAGGGGTAGACAGCAAGATTCTTTAAAAACATTTTCTATTTTGATAAGAACACTTAACATGAGAGCCACCCTCTTAACAAATGTTAAGCACGCAGTACATTGTTGTGTACAGGATGCGATGTTGGACAGCAGATCCTTAGAGTGAGTTCATCCTTACTTAACTGAAACTTCCGGCCTCTTGATCGGTAACACCCTGTTTCTTCTCCCTCCCCATCCCCTGGCAACCACCACTGCAGGCTCTGATTTTATGAATTTGACTGTTTCAGATTCCTCACATAAGTGGAATCACGCAGTACTTGCCTTTCTGTGTTTGACTTGTTTCACTTAGCACGATGGTGGTAACAAAGGGAGGAGTTTCTTGTTGTTCTGAAAGGAGTGTTAGATGTGAAAAAATACAACTTAATTCAACAGACATTGGTGCAGCCACTAGGCTCGGTGCTGTCATCTACGGTTGAATGAGACCAGCGTCTAATGATGTCTAACAGTGTCCAACGGTGGGCTCTGTGGGGCTCGGCGGCCTTGCTGATTTCCGTCGTGTAAAAATACTCTCACCGTGCTTCATTTCCAGCTACCAACATGATGCCAAATTGTTGATCATGGAATAGCTCTCATGAGGCTATGCAAGCTTGTCCTGCGTCTACTGCCATTGTTTGCAAACAGGTGTCTGCTTAGACTCCAAGCTGCAGGTGCAGCATGACAAGGCTGAGATGGAAGTATGTCCAGGGTAGGAAGGCAGCATGGGGGATAGCGGTTCAGCTCTACTTTGGGCACATGCACTTGGTGAGCTGCAGGTACAGGCAGGACGGTGAGAAGGCCTACAGCTAGGTGGAGCTGGGGACCTCCAGGCACCTCCATTGTTTTCAGGTCAAGGGGAGGTGCCTTGGCCTACTTGGAGGTCCCTCATGGCCTAGCTCACCTCACTGGGCTAACCTTTTCTCCCACGTTGACTAGCACACACTTTCCCCTCTAGCCTGGCCCGGCCCAGTCTAGGGAACACGGCCCTGCCTTGGCTCACACCAGTCTCCATGTTTGGAAAGCACGTTCTCTTCCTTCCCACCTCCCTACTTCCCATGTCCCCCTTTACCAATGCTTCCAGGTCACAGAAAACACCAACCAGAAGGGAAAAGGTGGATAACGTGGGTTACATCAAACTTAGGAATTTATGTTCCTCAAGAGTCACTGTTAGAAGGTGAAAGGCAAACACTAGAGTCCGAACAAAATGTTTGCAGCAGTCATAAACACTGATGAAGGGTTTGCACTCAGAACACAAAGGGAAATGCTTTGGAGCAAGAAGAGAAAGACAAAAGCAGGGAGGAGAGGCTTGTGCAGGAACTCACGAGAGTGGGTGTCACGTGGCGTGGACGAGAGAATGCTCCTCTGTGCGAGTCAGTCCCTGGGAGGTGAGACATTACTACAAACCCACCCGCACAGCCAACATGGATTAGACTCACAACCAAGTGCCAAGGATTTGGAGCAATGGAAAATTGCTCCATACATTGCAGGTGAGAGTTGAAATTGCTGCAATCATTTCACATAACGTATGACAACTGGGACAAAGCTCACAAATCTAATATTGAGCGAAAAGGGGCCAGACGCTGAATACAAAGGGAACTAATTCTGTTTATGAAAAGTTCGAAACCAGGCAAAACTCTTTATGGGGTTAGGAGTCAGTTTCCCGGGAACCTCTGGGGGAGAGCAAGGGGGGTGGTACTTGGGAGGGTCGTGTTGGAAGCTCCTGAGGTGTTTTATTCTCACCCTCAGGGGTGATAACCTGAGTATGTTCATTTTACCGGGATTGGCGGAGCCTCCATGTATGATTTGTGCCCCTTTCCATATATCTTATGTTTTCATTAACTGAAAAACAGAGGAGCTGCTGAATGAAAGTGTGAGAAACAGAGGTCAGCGTGTTTTTCTAGACTGCTTCTGTGTTTCCTCTTTTAGCATTATCTATTTTTACAAATTTAATCTTTAGACAAAATATATTGAGAGTGACTATGTGCCAGGAACTATGTGAGATGCTGAGGATAAAAAAGGGAACAAAATAGAAAAAAAAAAAACCTGTTGCTCCCATTCCCACGGGCTCAGCAAGGCGATTGAAGAAACAAACACATCCAGTGTGAGGTGGGGATGAATGCTGTGAACTAATACAGGTGGTAGGAGGGCAGGGAGTCACGATGTGGGTGCTGATTAGGTGTCATTTTGTATCGGGCAGTTGAAGACTCTCCGATAGGGCAGCTTTTGAGCAGGGACCTGAATATGGTGGAGAGTGAGCCCAACAAGAATGTGGGGAAAGAGCACTGCAGGCAGAGAGAACAGTAAGTGCAAAGGCCCTGTGGTGGGACACCCCCCCCACCCCCAGCTTCCCACACCAGAAACTTAGGCCCCAGTCTTGGTTTCTCTCTCCTCCTTTGTCCTCACATTCAACCCAGATCATTAATCCATTCGATTCCACACCTACATATCTCTTTATTTTTCCACTTTTTCCACCATCCTCACTGTTTTTGCTTATTCAGGAAATAGTTTCTTAACTCTGTCTTCTCATCCTCCTACTTATTTATTTATTTATTTATTTATTTATTTATTTATTTAGGTGACTGCCAGGGCTCCCCTTTATGCTTATATTAAATGCCCTACAAGACTTCTGCTTTCTTCTCTGGTCTCCTTTCTTTTTTTTTTTTTTTTATTTTTTTTTATTTTTTTTCTGGTCTCCTTTCTTGCTGCTTATGCCTTGCATCCCACACTTGAGTCATGCCTAAGTGATAACATTCCTCTGAGCCCTCCGGTCTCTGGGCCTTTCTCCATGAAGGTGCCCCTACTCGCAGGAATCCTTCCCCTCCCAACCTGCTCATTCCAAGCTTTGCTCATCCCACAAGTCTTAACTTAGATGTTGCTGATGCTGGGGAGTTTTCCCTGCCCCTTAGCCATGGCCAGGTGCCCTTCCTCCCCATCACTGCTGTCTTACATTACTCTGTAACTTCCTTTCATTTTCCTGAACTTCCCACTAACCTCCACGACACAGGTGGGAAGGAGCTCTGCTCTGTGTCTCAGTGCTTAGCACAGCTCCTGACATTTAGAAATTGCACAATAAATATCAAACGAATGAATGCATGTCGAGGTAGATCCCTATGATAGGACAAGGGTCTGGTGGTATTTTTGTTGGTAACTGATGGAACTTTTTTATTTTTTTTAAGATTTTATTTATTTGAGAGAGAAAGAGAACACACATAAGCAGGGTAGGGGGTGCACAGGGAGAGGGAGAAGCAGATTCCCCGCTGAGCAGTGAGCCTGGTGCGGTAATCGAGATGCTCAGCCACTGAGCCTCCCAGGTGCAGATGGAACGATTTTACAGTCAAGGCAGTCTTCACCACAAGAACCAGATCTGCTGTGTTTCAATTCTTATTCCTGGTAATTTTGTGTTCCATAATTTCTCAAACACATAAATAGTATCCATCAAATTTTAACATCACCTTATTTCACTCAATCATAGGTAAAAACATCAGTTCAGGGGATCCCTGGGTGGCTCAGCGGTTTAGCGCCTGCCTTCAGCCCAGGGCATGATCCTGGAGACCTGGGATCAAGTCCCTCATTGGGCTCCCTGCATGGAGCCTGCTTCTCCCTTTGCCTGTGTCTCTGCATCTCTCTCTTTCTCTCTCTCTCTCATGAATAAATAAATAAAATCTTAAAAAAAAATCAATTCAGAGAACTTTGAATCTGTGGAAACATTCAAATGCAGAGATCCAAATGTCTTGCTCTGGCAGCAGAGTGATGTGATCACCGTGACTTATTCCTAGAATTGAAACTTAATTTCTAGAAAACAAAATCTGAGTTAGACTTTATTAGTTTTGTCAGGTTTTGGGCATGCCAGGTGGACGTTCTTGCCAATTTATCACAGCTCCTTCATATGGAAACGAAAGCTCTTAACATGAGAAGAGAGTGGGAGACACAAGAAGAAAGATGTGCATGGTTGGTTCCCAGGTGGGACTGGAGGCTCCTGATCCCTGCTTGGCATGAGGATTAGAAGAGATTATGGCAGGGACTTCAAATGGCCATGGGGGCACTGCGCCAAAGTCTCTCAATCTGACTTTTAAAAATGGTTTCAACAGGATGATTTGGAGAATTATAAATACTTGAGCATCAGATACCCCTATAGCTACTGTCTATTAAGCACTTGCTGTGTGCCAGGCACTGAAACTGTTTTAAGGAGACAATCTTACTTAGTTTTAATGCCAGTCGTATGGGATCAATACCATTATATCCCCATTTTGCAGTTGAGGAAATAAGGCCTAGAGAGGTTGAATGATTTGCCATAGGTCACACAGCAGATTGGTGGTAGTACTGAACTGTGAACCCATTCTATTTTATTTTATTTTATTTTATTGTATTGTATTGTATTGCATTTATTTTATTTTATTTTATTTTATTGTATTGTATTTATTTTGTTTTATTTCATTTCATTTTATTTTATTTTGTTTTGTTTTATTTTGTTTTATTTTATTTTATTTTATTTTATTTTATTTTTCCAGTATAGTTAACACAGTGTTATATTAATTTCAGGTGTGCAATATAGTGACTCAGCACTTGCATGCATCACCTGGCTCATCACAAGTGCGTTCCTTAATCCCCATCAGCTGTTTGACCTCTTCCTCCTCCATCCACCTCCCCTCTGGTGACCATCAGCTCTCAGTAGTTTAGAATCTGTTTCTAGGCTTGTCGCTTGCTCTCTCTCTCTGTCTCTCTCTCTCTCTTTTCCTTCAGTTTTTTTGTTTGTTTCTTTGTTTGTTTGCTGGTTTGTTTCTTAAATTCCACATATGAATGAAATCATGTGGCATTTGTCTTTCTCTGACTTATTGGACTTAGCATTATACACTCTAGCTCCATCCATGTCATTGCAAATGGCAAGAGTTCTATTTTCTTTTTAAGATTTTATTTATTTATTCATGAGAGACACAAGAGACAGAGGCAGAGACCCAGGCAGAGGGAGAAGCAGGCTCCATGCAGGGGAGCTTTTTATCCTGATGAAGTCCTAATAGTTTATTTTTGCTTTTGTTTCCCTTGCCTCTGGAGACGTATCTAGAAAAATGTTGCGGTGGCCAGTGTCAAAGACCTTACTGTCTGTGTGCTCTCTTCTAGGAATTTTATGATTTCAAGTCTCACATTTAGTTTTTTCATCCATTTTGAGTCTATTTCTGTGTATGCTGGAAGAAGGTGGCCCAGTTTCATTCTGGTGCAAGTAGCTGTCCAGTTTTCCCAACACCACTTGTTGAAGAGACTCCTTTCCCCGTTGCATATTCTTTCTTACTTTGTTGAGATGAACTACTATATAATTGTGGGTTTATTTCTGGATTTTCTATTTTGTTCTCTTGACTTATGTGTCTGTTTTTGGGCCAGTGCCATACTGTTTTGATTATTCGGGCTTTGTAGTATCACTTGAAGTCTGGGTTGCTTTGGTCTGCTTTTTCAAGATTGCTGTGGCTATTTAGGGGTCTTGTGTGCTTCCACATGAGTTTCAGAATTGTTTGTTCTAATTCTTTGAAAAATGCTGTTGGAGTTTTGATAGGGATTACATTAAATGTGTAGACTGCTTTCGGTGCTGTAGACATTTTAACAGTACTTGTTCTTCTGATCCATGAACATGGAATGTCTTTCCATTTCTTTGTAGGGTCTTCAATTTCTTTCACTATTCCCTCTTTCTAATCATTAGGCTGCACTGCCTCCCATATTGAACAACAAACCAACTAACTCATTCTAGAGCTAAATGCATCTTTTTTTAAAATAAATTTATTTTTTTACTGGTGTTCAATTTGCCAACATATAGAATAAGACCCAGTGCTCATACCATCAAGTGCCCACCTCAGTGCCCGTCACCCAGTCACCCCCACCCCCCACCTCCCCTTCCACCACCCCTAGTTTGTTTCCCAGAGTAGAGCTAAATGTATCTTACTTTGAGGTGTCTATTGCCATGGATTATTCATGGCCTAATGCACTCATTTTGCTCAGGTACTGGCTAAAGGATAGGAGGGCTGTGATGGCAAATTCCCTGCAAATGCAGGCATTTGATTACAGAGACTTTGCAAGACAATGTCTTTTTTTTCCCATCAAATAGCACCAAAATAAGCTTCACCAAGCAAGGATTCATAAAATAAGATCTTTCAGTTGTGGGCGGGATGGGTAAGTGTAGTCTTTGAACAAAAAGAGTCTCCCCGCTGGTGCAGTTGTGATCCTGGAGAGAAAGGGAGGAAATATCTGGCCCTCCTTCCCTCTCTGGCCCCTGGGCTCAGCTCTGGCCAAGGGTGTGTTTGTTTGGCTGTGATTCTTTTCCTTCAGTTTCCCTCTCTAGGTGTCGTGTTTCATGAGCTCCAGGGCCAGAGCCTGCCACAGAGCTCCAGGCTCCCGCCTGTTTCAGCCTCAGCCTCTGGCTTTTCATCGCTGCTCCTTGGCCAAAGTGGAGTGAGGGTTTGCAGAAGGACAGGGATTGGATGCATATTTGGTGGGGGCGATGGCTGGACGAGCACCTCACCAATCCCTAGCCCCAAAGAAAACTGACAGCGACGCCCTCCTGGTTGGGACCCAAACCACTACCTTATTAAGAGAGGCCCCTCAGCTCTCTGCTCCCCACCCACACCCTTGCAGCTTGCCCACTCTTCCTGCTGCAGTCAGAGCAAGGCCTTGAGCCTCAGCCTTCTTCTCGGGCCTGCTCTCCACCCGCTGCCAGTTTCCTTGGACGGAAACTCGCTGAGCCTCCAGAAGTCACTTCCCAACCTCTGGAACCTTGAGTCCCTGTACTTAGTGGGCCAGAACCTCCACTTCCTGCTGAGGTTTCTCAGGACCCGGCGCCCTCTCTTTGTGCGTCCTCCTTCTGTGGAGTTTTCTGTCACTGCTCTGGGGGGGGGCCGGGGGGGGGAACCCGTGCATCTGGAGTCCGATTGTCATCTTAGGAGAGCACAGTGGAGAAGTAATGACTTATTTATTTATTTATTTATTTATTTATATTTTTTTAATGACACATTTATAAGCAACTCTTTCTGTTCGTTTGTTGACTTCATAGGATGCGTGGATCAAGATATTGGTCAGAGTGTGTGTCTCTTATAAGAGATGGAATTAAAGACAGGTTTTTTAAAAAAATATTTTATTTATCTATTTATTTAAAGAGCACGAGCAGGGAGAGGGAGAGTCCCAAGGAGACCCTGTGCCCAGCATGGAGCCCAACGTGAGGCTTGATCTCAGGGACCCCAAGATCAGGACCTGAGCTGAAATCAAGAGTCAGATGCTCAACCGACTGAGCCACCCAGGCACCCTTTAAAAACCTGGTTTTTAAGAAGAAGCAAGGACTGGCTCCCAGAAGTACACAGAGCAGCTCCACAACCAGAGCCAAAGTAGCCTCCTGGGTAGGTCGTAAGATCCAGGTCACAAGAACCCCCACCCCCCCACTGCCCCCCCCCCCACCCCGGCAAGGAGAAATGGAGACTGCAGAGTCTCTCCCAGCCATGTGCTAAAGGCTGAAGTATCCCCCTCCCCAAGTTTATAACTCAAGAAGCACCAGGACATACTGGGAGAAACCTGTTGCAGGGAGAGAAGGAATCTGACAATTCAGCATGCCAACCTGGGCCGCCTCTTGTCAGAGCAAGGGACATGGGGCTCTTTGTTTTTTTGGTATGTTTGTTTTTGCTGCCAGGATCTTGTCATGTTATGATTATTTAATATGTGCGAGCCCCAGCCAGGTACTTGGGGTAGTCAAAATATATTTACTGTGAAATGAGACAAACTCCAGGTCTTTAAACAGCTCCAGTTGTAATAATAAGACTCGAGGCTAAGCATCATTCTGAGTATTAACTCCTTTCTTCCTCACGGTGATCCTTTGGGGTGGTATCTGCCCTTAGCGGCCTGCTACTTCTTGGATGAAGAAACTGAGGCACGCATGCTCTGGAAGGTCCGTGTTGAGATCTACAGGCAGGCCTCCTGGGGCTCCCTGGCCGAGCTGTGCTGCTTGCTCAGGGTGTGTGTGTGGGGGGAGGGTTGGTAGTGGTGGTAGCACGGATAGGACCAAGGTTATCCGGTATTAACCCCGGGAATCTCCACTTACCGGGAATAAGACAACGCTCCCCTTAGAGGAACCCCGCCCCCCGAGCCTGAGAATAGAACCCACTCATCTGTGGGCGACTGACCTTTGCAACTTATCTTCTCGCCTGTGTGCATAACTGTGTTAGAACCTGGTTCTGGGATCCCTGGGTGGCGCAGCGGTTGGTTCGGCGCCTGCCTTTGGCCCAGGGTGCGATCCTGGAGACCCGGGATCGAATCCCACGTCGGGCTCCCTGCATGGAGCCTGCTTCTCCCTCTGCCTGTGTCTCTGCCTCTCTCTCTCTCTCTCTCTCTCTCTCTCTCTCTGTGACTATCATGAATAAATAAATAAAATCTTAAAAAAAAAAAAAGAACCTGGTTCTGAATGAATCTGAACACTGGGGGCGGGCGGGTGGGGTGGATCGGAGAAGTGGGTGGGACAGGCTGAGAGGCAGGGAGATGGGACAAGTGGCAAAGCTCTGTGGGCCACTGTGTCCAGGGATCGAGTCCTCAGGAGCTGTGCAGGCAGCTGCTGTGGATCCAGGGGCGTCGCTTGCTGGAAGCATCAGGGGAGGCACAGCCCGAGGCTCCCGCAGGAGGCCTACTCCTGGTGTCCCCTTAGCCCTGCCTGCCAGGAGAATGCACTTAACTCACCCTTTCTCGTCCCTTTATATTCACTTTGGATGAGCCCTGGGGATTGCTTTTTAGGGGAGAGGGAGTAATAGCACCTCCCAGGCTGGGCTGAGATCTAGCCCTGTGATTAGGGTCCAGCAGTCCTCCGCTGCCTCACCCCTGCCTCGGCCACGTGGGGCCCGCTCGGTCAGGGCTGGGAGAAGGTCAGGAATGTTCCCACCTGCCCGAGCTGATCCTGGGCAGCTCGCAGGTGCCTAGATGCTCACGGGCTTCTTTTCAAATAGCAAAGGAGCCCTGAGGAGTCACTTGGAGGTTCCTCCCTGATTGTCCCTTTGCTGGCTTTGGAGGGCTTCTCTGACAATTGAGGCCTCTTAAGAACATGCTTCACTTCTAAAGGGCACCCTGGGGGTGTTCAGAGGAAAAGGAGGAGAGATCAGGAGGCTTTCTCCAGCCTGAAAGTGCTCTGTTTGATTAATAGGGTGAAGAGTTTTCTTTTGATTTGCCAACATATCTTTTAACACCCAGTGCTCATCCCACCAAGTGCTCCCCTCAGTGCCCATCACCCAGTCCACCCCATCCCCCTGCCCACCTCCCCTTCCACTACCCCTTTTGTTCTTTTCCCAGAGTAAGGAGTCTCTCATGTACTGTCATCCTCTCTGATATTTCCATGAAATGGGCAAAAGACATGAACAGAAATTTCACAGAGGAGGACATACACACTGACAACAAGCACATGAGAAAATGCTCCGCATCACTTGCCATCAGGGAAATACAAATCCAAACCACAATGAGATACCACCTCACACCAGTGAGAATGGTGAAAATTAACAAGGCAGGAAACAACAAATGTTGGAGAGGATGCGGAGCAAGGGGAACCCTCCTGCACTGTTGGTGGGAACGTGAACTGGTGCAGCCACTCTGGAAAACTGTGTGGAGGTTCCTCAAAGAGTTAAAAATAGATCTGCCCTACGACCCAGCAATTGCACTGCTGGGGATTTACCCCAAAGATTCAGATGCAGTGAAACCCTGGGACACCTGCACCCCGATGTTCACAGTAGCGATGTCCACAGTAGCCAAACTGTGGAAGGAGCCTCGGTGTCCATCGAAAGATGATGGATCAAGAAGCTGTGGTCTATGTATACAATGGAATATTCCTCAGCCATTAGAAACGACAAATACCCACCATTTGCTTCAATATGGTTGGAACTGGAGGGGATTATGCTGAGTGAATAAGTCAGTCGTAGAAGGACAAGCATCATATGGTTTTACTCATACGGGGAATATAAAAAATGAGGGGGAGGAGTTTTCAATCTGTAATCCTTTGGGGGTTTTCTGTGCTGTGAGACTGTTCTCTGGGGCTCTCCAGATCCTGATGTAACCTGGGTTATCTGCACCAGGATGCTCCCATGGCAGTCCACGCTGCAGAAGCCTAGCATGGCCTGTTGACTTATGTCCCTGCCCCGTGATGCGGGATGTGAACGTGGTGGGAGGGCAAGGAAATCTTGGGAACGAACAGGAGGCATTCGGATTTCCCTGTGCCGCCTCAAAACCTGCGTGCTGAACTGAAATGGAACTGGTCCCGTTAGCATCATCATCCTAAACACTGGCCTTGCTAGGCCACAGTGATTTAAGGGTTGCCCTTATAAGATCTGTGCTGATTCCACTTGCATTTGTTTATACCCCATTGTTCCAAAACTGCATTCGTTCTGGACACTTCTCCTACTTCCCCAATATCACTCGTTGACTTTACCCTGCACTGCAAATCCAGATTTTTTTTTTTTTTGTAAAAAACTGACTGTAGTGGTTGCTGTAATTTGGGATTGCTCCCTTCTATGAACGTTGGCTTTGAAGAGCATGGAGTGCTGTTGGAGAATGGTTTGTGGCTAGATGTGGTTTTGTGATCTGGTCCCTACAGGCCGCCCAGCTGGTGGCTGGACACTCTCATGCCATTCTCTGTACCTCGTTTGGTTTGTTCAAAGCATGAGAAAATAAAAGCAAAATGTAGAGTTTCTCAGTGTATTCAACTTAAGTTTCTTTTTATTTCCTTTCTGTAAGAATTGCTCATTATTTCTACAAATGCCATCAGTTTTATCCAAGTGAATACGCAGTTGTAGCTTCATAAAACCATGGATGTGGGCTTAATTGCTCAGGCTCCCAGGTGACATTCTTATTCACAAAATGCCAAGATTTTTGGATTTGCAAAACAAATACTTTAGATAGTACTCAGAAAGATCTCTTCCTCCTAATTAGCTTCTTTTCTTACCTGACCTGTTATATCAATTGGGACTTGGCCAAATTAGTTAGGAAAGTAGTAGCCCACACATGCCCTGACTATAAGCATCTTTGAACAAATATTACTCATGAGAGAGCTTCTTTAAACTGCCAC
The DNA here is from genome assembly GCF_018345385.1 of Vulpes lagopus. NCBI lineage: Eukaryota > Metazoa > Chordata > Mammalia > Carnivora > Canidae > Vulpes > Vulpes lagopus. Next base: position 29,159,903 of record NC_054834.1, read on the forward strand.
GGACGTACAGAGGTGCACGTCCAGCACTTTCACAGTGACCATGACTTTGCCCTGAGACTCTACCTGTGTCTCTTGTTTCCAATATTGCAGGATACAAACCTTATGATTCGCTTTCCTGTTTTCAACCTTAGCTCACCCCACACTTGATGTTCGGCAGCAATATCCTGGCTTCCCCTGGCAACATTACATTCTGGCACTTTGGGTCAAGGTGTTCCTTCTAATCAGCCCTGGACCCTATATTCAGGTGCGGGACCTGGTGAATGCTATGCCTCTTGGGTTACCATGGATCCCACGGCCATAACTTAGGTACTTCTATATGTCACATCCCTTCTCAGGGAGATAAGCCAAGGATACCGTGCCACTTATTTGAGCACCATATTGGAGATTCACACCCAAGGCTCCGGGACTCCAGGATTTTATATGAGTGGTGTTGAGCTTTCAGGATTTTTATCACATGATGTCAGCTTTGGGACCCTGGTGTTCACACAGATGTCTACACAAGAGGGAGTATTTGCATAGAAGGATGAGCAGACTTGGGTTGGGTCATTCTTTTATTAAATGGACATTAAATATGGTATGTCTGTGAAAATGTACATTCAAACTAATGTTTTGGAAGCCCTGGGACTGTAGAACTCTAATTTTGGGATTTGAGGACATGACAGGCTGTTAGAGGAGATGACTCTGAGGGGCTGCAGCTATGAGATGTGGCTTGGTCATTAGTCACTTTCAGGACACTGTGGGGACATGCAGAGTCCAGGCCCCCAAAACTGCTTAGAGCTACTGAGACAGAAAAGGAAACAATATGCTGTGTGATTCAAACCTGTGTTTTCTTTCCCATATTCTGTCTTCTGTATGTGTCATAGTGAAATGAAATAAGACAGACACTGAGCAGTGTCGGCTTACATTTCAGTGGTATCCAAGACCCTGATAAATAATTTAGGGTTTAGGGAGATCAGAACACAAGAGGAGGAACTGAAAAACAGGTAATTTACTCATGTATGTTTATAGATTCAAACACTTCAATGCCTGGGACTTTATGACTGACCCCAGTAGATCGAATTATTCTTTGTGACTATTAAGTGGCCTTCAATAAGTTTGTTGTATTTTCTTGGAAAAGTGATCAATACTACTCTCCAGATCTTATTTCTGACTGAAGCTCAAAGTTACTTTAAGCAATTGAGCCCTAGTAGAGCAAAGTCCTGATACGTCACGTTTGCCACAGGATCTGGGCCAGATGGCCTACGCATAAGATGAAAGGTAACAATGGCCTGCTGTGGTGTCTGCTTGCATAGGTGGTGTGAGCTTGCGAGTGTTCACATGTCCACAAATCGTGGAACTCAGTGGCCATAAGTTATCATTGTGTGAAGCTTCAAATCTGCATCAGCATAAAAAAATAGTTCTTTCAAATCACACATTCCTCTGCGTTGGATTGCCCATCAGCTTACCCTGTTTGGGACTGTAATGAACAGACACATAGATGATTAAAACTGGAAGGGATTTTAGAAGTTAGCTAACACAGTCTCTTGCACAACAAAGGACTGTTCCCTACAGTCTTATAAATAAGGTGATTGTTCAGCTTCTACTTGAACACTTCCTGTAATGGGGAGCTCATACCCCGACAAAAAACACACCCCAATTTTGGATGGCTCTAATTTTTAGGATGTTCCCTCTTATGTTTGGTTGAAATCTGCCTCTCTGCAACTTGGTTAGTTATGACTTTGAAGCTGTGCTGTGTGATCTGAATACCTCTACTTTGGAAGAGTGTATCATGTATTTCAAGACCATCAACTCCTAGGGGAGCTCTTTTTTTTTTTTTTTTTTGGCCAGGTGAAACATTCTAAGGTCCTTCAATGAATCCTCTTATTTTCTTTGTAGGGAAATAACTTCTTTTCTTTTTCTACTTGAACCTGTGGACTCTGGAGATTCTGCTCCCTTGTCACAGAGTCCAAAACACCTTCCCCGAGGAAAGTCTCATTCTTCTTATGGTGCCAGCCATACAGTCTGGAGTTCTTTTCTCCACTTTTCTCATTTTCTCCCCAGCATCCTTACCACAGGCATTATTGTGCACAAGTACTGAATCATATTCCTTACTCTTGCTTTTGTGTGAATGCTGTCATTCTTCCTTCCCTTTTGGATGATTTCTTCCATTTTCCTTTGAAAATTTTCAACTTCTCCCATCAGCTGGAAAAAAAGAGATATACTCTATTAGGAACTTTTCCTTCTCCTCAGGCTATAAAACCAGATTATATTTTCAGCTCATGGAACCAGTGAGTTTGAAAAGACCAAGAATAATATAAAGTCTTATATTCACTCTTGTTTCATGTGGAAGTTGGCTTCCCAACTGGATTCACAAGTGTGACTTTGAGTATAGACCAGTCACCGAATGTCGCTACTAAAGTCTCTGGGTAGGGAGTTTGTTGATGTGGGCTTAAAAGTAGCTGCTTCTGGCCCCAGAATCATTTTTTCTAGATGTGTCTCCTCAGGCAAAGGAAACAAAAGCAAAAATAAAATTATTGGGACTACACCAAAATAAAGAGCTTTTGCATAGCAAAGGAAACTCTCAGCAAAACAAAAAGGCAGGCCACTGAATGGGAGAAGATATTTGCAGGTGATATATCCAATAAGGGGTTAATATCCAAAATATTTAAAGAATTTATACAACTCAACACCAAAAAAAGCCAAATGAGATAAAAAAAAAAAAAATGGGCAGAGGACCTGAATAGACATTTTTCCAAGGAATGTATCCAGATGGCCAGCAGATACGAAAAGATCAACATCACTAATTGTCAGGGAAATGCGAATGAAAATCACAATGAGATATCACCTCATACCTTTCAGAATGGCTGGAATCAAAAAGATAAGAAATAACAAGTGTTGGTGAGGATGTGGGAAAAAAAGAGGAACCCTTGTGTGCTGTTGGTGAGAATGCAGGTTGGTGCAGTCACTGTGGAAAAGAGTATAGAGATTTCTCAAAAAATTAAAGCAGTAATACCACATAATCCAGTAATTCCACTCCTGGGTATTTACCCAAAGAAAATGCAAACATGAATTCAGAAAGATATATGCACCCCTATGTTTATAGCAGCTTTATTTACAATGGCTAAGATGTGGAAGCAGTCCAGGTGACCATTGATAGATGAATGGATAAAGAAGATGTGATGCGTATATAAAACGGAATATTACTCAGCCATAAAAGAATGAGATCTTGTCATTGGCAACAGCATAGGTGGAGCTAGAGAGTGTAATGCCAAGTGAAATAATTCAGAGAAAGACAAATACTATATGATTTCACTTATGTGAAATGTAAGAGACAAAACAAATGAACAGAGAAAGAAAGAGACAAACAAAAAAACCAGACTCTTAAACACAGAACAAACTGGTGGTTTCTAGAGGGGAAAATGGGTGTGGGGGGGCATGGGTGAAATGGTTAAAGAGGATCAAGCGGTATAGATTTTCAGTTATAAGACAAATAAGCCACAAGGATGAAAAGTGCAGCCTAGGGAATAGAATCAATAATATAATAGTGTCATCTGGTGACAGATGGTGACTCTGCCTATCGTGGTGGCCACTGAGTAACAGAATTGTTTAATCATTACCTTATACACCCGAAGTTGATAATTAAATTTCTAAATAGCTGTTTTTATTTTTATTTTTATTTAAAAAAAATTTTTTTTATTATTTATTTATGATAGTCACAGAGAGAGAGAGAGAGAGGCAGAGACACAGGCAGAGGAAGAAGCAGGCTCCATGCACCGGGAGCCCGACGTGGGATTCGATCCCGGGTCTCCAGGATTGCGCCCTGGGCCAAAGGCAGGCGCCAAACTGCTGCGCCACCCAGGGATCCCTAAATAGCTGTTTTTAAACACAGTTTAGATTTTATCTTCTATTTCAATCTCAGGACTCTTGTTCTCTCAATAGCTAAAGCTTTTTTATTTCTTAAGGTTTATTTATTTATTTGAGAGAGAGAGAGAGAGCACAGAAGCAAGGGGAGGGGCAAAGGGAGGGGGAAACAGACTTCTTGCCTTGCATGGAGCTCGATCCCAGGACCCTGAGATCATGACCTTGAGCTGAAACCAAGAGCCAGACACTCAATGGACGGAGCCACCCACGTGCCCCAGCTCTAGCTCTTTTATTTTCCATTACAGATTGTCAGCATATGAATTTTGGAGCTGCTCATTGTCCACAAGGGACAGAATATGAGACAGGGCATGTCCTTGGCATGTCCTTTGTTTTACAGATTAAGAGGAAGAGTCTCAGGATAGAGTACTGAGCTCTTTCAAGGTTACACCTTTAGTGGAGCAGCTAGTCAGGCGCCATTTTCGCCGAACCACCCAGCTACCTCACTCTCTCAGCTTTTGTAGAGAAAGAGACTTACACCATGACTTTTCTGATCTACATTGCATGTGTGTGTGTGCGTGTATGCAGGCATACCTTGTTTTACTGTGCTTTATCACATTTGCAGATACTTTTTTTTTTTTTTTTTTTTTTTTTTAACAGATTGAAGGTTTGTGGTACTCCTGTGTTGAGCAAGTGTAGTGACACCGTTTTTCCAACAGGTTTTGCTCACTTTGTGTCTTTGGGTCACATTTTGGTGATTCTCACAGTATTTCAAACTTTGTTTGTTGTTATTATATTTGTTACGGTGATCTGTGATTGGCAGTTATGACTCGCTGAGAGCTCGGATGATGGTTAGCATTTTTAATCAATAAATTATTTTTAATTAAGGTAGGTACTTTTTAAAGTCATGATGCTATTGCACACTTAATAGACTGCAGTATAGTGTAAGTAGAACTTAAATGCACTGGGGAACCAACAAATTCATTTGAAACACTTTGTTGGGATATTAACTTCATTGTGGTGGTGGTCTGGAACCAGACCTATGATATCTCAAAGGTATGCCTGTATACAGCTTTTCCTCTTTCCCACCCGGCACATCGTCTGGTATGTGAAAACTCATCAATAAATGCTGGTTAAGGAATGTCTAGAGCCTTTTATCCTTTTAAAAGTTGGGAATACATTTAAGGGAAAAGGAGCAGAGTGAGTAATGAATACAGCATTCCCAGGGAAGTCAGAGCTCGGGAGATAGTCTGTGCAGTTTATTGTATAACGCAGGATGCTGGCTTCCATGGCACCTACAGAGGATCTGTAACTCAGTCCCTGACCTCAGTGAATTTATAATGAGATAAGTCCAGTAGGCCCTGTACACATGGGATAAAAACAGAGACAAGACTGAATCATATGAAAAGAAAATTAACTTCCAGTCCAAGGCAGTAGGTAATCACCATCAGTGAGGAGTTCAGAGAAGGGAAGGAAATGGAGAGCTTGCTGCTGTGCGGTTCTCGGTTCTCGGTGGAACGGGGTGAGGGGGAAGGAGGAGATGAGGAATGTGCCCTAGGACAGTCCTGTCCATTTAGAACCAGCCACAAAGTGGCAGAGGAGCCACACACCCACTGTCCACTTAAGTTCCTGAGAGACATGGAGAAGGAAAGGCAACCAACGTTTGCGGACACCTACTAACCATGAGGTCAACCCTACGTCCTGATCGCCTGCTCCATGACACTGTGTTAGGTGTGGGGGATTCAGCGGTTGATTCAGACCAACAGAGCGAGGGCTCTCTTCACGGAGCCTATGTTCTAGGGCTGACCAGGCCACATGGTGGGAACCGGACATTCCAGGTGCTGGTTTTCATGTTCAGTGGATTTTGTAGTAGCTTCCTCCCTCCCAGCTCCCAACCCCCGACCCTCAACCCCAGCCTTTTCCCAAGACTAACTCCCCTGGCCTAGCTCTGTCCTCTGCGAGCACATGGGGATCCCCACGGTGTGGGTGGTGCACATTCCTGCGGAACTGCCGGGTAGGATCCTGGCAAAAGGAGCTCAGTCCTTCATTTGACTTCAGAACTTCCACTCTCCTTTTAAAATATCTGACACGGTTATAGGGAAATCTTATCCAGGAAAGAACCTAAAGCTTAGGGAAGAGTTGCCCACAGGTGGCTTGCCATCAAACACAAATTACTGGCAAATCTCCTCTCAACTTCTTTTTCTGGTGGAGGCACCGCACACTGGGGGGTCAGGGTTGGGACTGGCAGGGTGTAGCAAGAGCATCTGCCTCCCCTCACCCCATCTGTCCTGACGTACATGCTGGCTACTTTCCCTAATCATGGTGGGCTGGGGGGAGGGAGGCACCTTGGAGCAGCAGAGGTGGCCAGCCAGAGGCAGGGAGGGGAGGAGGCGAGGCCGGCGGGAGGATGGTGTGCCTGTGGCCCTGCTCACCGTCCAGCGTGGAGGATGCTCAGGGCCTTTCATCCTGCCTCCAACACCAACTCACCACACGACGAGGCCTCTGAGCAGCCACAGGTCACCTTATAGAACATGCGTTTGCTCAGGACCCTCTGTGGTGAGCTGACCAGCGTCGTGGTTGCTTCCAGGCCTCGTAGGGCCTCCTGGGTCCCCCTGCAGGTTGGCTCTGCGGCTTTGGGGGAAGTCGAGGGACAAGGCATCGGGCTCCGGGCCTCTCCACATTGCCCACTGGCTCCTTCCCAGCTGATGGATGCTTGTCGTTCTGCTTTGCGGGCGCCTCCCAGGACCCAGGGGGAGGCTCGCCTCATTTCTGTGGAGACCTCTGGCTGGACTCCTCGGCCTCTCCCAGGGGTGAGAGACGGCGGTTCCTGCAGCCTCAGGCCTGGCACCGGCTCGGCCCTGGTGGATCCAGGACCGGGGCCTCCAATCTCTCTCACTCTGGTTGGGGCCTCTTTGTCCCAGAGTGACCTCGCGGGTTGTCTCCGTGACCAGCTCTTCACGGCCCCTGCCATGGGTGATTTTCATTCCAGATGCGAGCCAGTGGATTCCTGAAAGGGACTATGTGGGCTTCGCTAGCCATCTCCGCTCTGGCCTCGGTCTGGCGGCGCTCTCCTCTGTGGTCTGGATGGGGGACGATGATGGACACAGGCTGCCCGTTGTTTTTGTTTTGTGATATTTAAAGCAACCAAAGCTCTCATTACTGTAATACAGTATGTGCCTGGGCTGGAGGGAGGAGCTGAATCCCTCCCGGGCCGGGGGGCAGTTCTGTTAGGTTGCGGTGAGCCTGGGCCTGGGTTCCGCACCACGCACAATAAAATTCAGCGTGTCAGGGCCGAGCGGGGCCTCATCCCAACCCCACTCCTCCTCATCCCAACCCCTCGTCTGTAGCCCAATCAGGGAAGGGGATCGCGAGTAGCGGAGCCAGGACCAGAGCTCAGATCCCGAGGTGCACTCGCTGCCAGGTGCTGTAGCTTCTGCGTCTGCCCTCCTCACTTGTTTGAGATCCTTCTGAGGCCCTGACCCTAATTTGCCATTTGTAATTTTATACCATGTTTCTTAACAAAGTGGGCCTTCCAAAATTGTCCAAGCTTCGAGAGCCGTAGAGACAGCTGCCACCTGACCAGAACTTTCAACTACCCCGAGCCGACCGTGTGGGTGAGTTCACGTGAGCAGTCCCGACGCTGCGATGCCAAACCCAGCTCCGAGCTCAGGTACCCGGGAGGCTCCCCTTCGTCCATCAGTGGGAAACAGTGAGCGGCGCGGTGGATCAGGTGGGAATGCCCTCCTCGAGTCGGGTTCACTGGCTGGCGTAGGGTCGAAATCTTGCAAGCCGAGTAGTTGACCATCGCCTCGTGCCTGACGACGATGTCCTGTAGCCTGGGAGTCGGGGTGCTGGGGAAAGCCCGCCCGGCCCAGCTTCAGAGCCATGGTAGCCAGCTGTCAGGAACCAGAGATGGAAGGCCATTGCACTCGCCACCCGTGCCACCTCCGGCCGATTTTCTCTTCTCAGTGTTTTCTTCTGTACAACGAGGATGATAATCGTAATAACCTCGGGGAGCTGCTAGGAGGGCCACGTGGGAATATTCAGGTGAGACTTAGCGTGCTGCCTGGCATTGAACACGTGCTCCACAAGTGTCTGCGTATTCTCAGGAGCCCTGCGAGGTGCCAAGGGTCCTCGCCCTCCAGGAGCTCCGAGTCCTGCTGCGGAGACAAGATTTTCGCACTGTCCGCAAGCCTGGTGATGGAGCGATAGAAGCCCCCACGGGGCACCTGCTAAGTTATGGGGTCTGGATGCCATGGTGTCGAGTTGGAGGAGGAGACCCCTTTAGGCTTGGGAGGAGGGCCGGGCAGGAGCGGGGCCAAGGGATGAAGCCTGTGTACTCCCCCCCTCCCAGCAGTCAGCAGGCCAACCGGCTCCCCTGGACGTTCCTGGGCGCCACGGACCCCCGGGGTCACCCATGCATCTACCCAGCACCTTCCATGCATATGTCCAGACTCTGCCCTGCCCTGGGGATTTAAAGCCACCTTGATAAGGTCCCTCCCTTGGGGGAGGCGCTCACAGCCCAGCCGGGAAGGGGAGGCCGTGGAGCAAGATCGCAGCCGACAAATGTTATGTCCGTGTCTGTTTCTGTCCCGAAGCCAAGCCTCGGAGCCCCAGGTGGGAGGGATGATGTGAGAGAATGTGTGATCTACCTGGTGGAAGGGGCTCCCTCTAGGCCACGTCCAGAGGAGCTGGAGGGGGTGGGCCTCCCGCCGGTGGAGTGGAGACAGTGGCTTGACCTCAGGGCGCCCCCAGACTGTGTGGAGAAAGCTCCCCGGCCGGGACGGGGCAGGTCCAGGTCCTCGGTTCCGCACTTGGCCCTGGTGACGTGGCGTCTTGGCCCCCGGCTGGGAGTCGGGGGGCACGGGCCTGGCGGGCTGGAAGGGGGGCTCTTCCGACAGTAGGGGCCAGAGGCCGGCACAGGTGGCTCGGTGGGGAACCTCCTGAAGCAGATGGAGTCTGCAGGTGTCTCCGACCCTTTTTTTTTTTTTTTTTTGGTGTCTCCGACCCTTAAATAAACTTCTGTTCTCTGCCCGCTTGCTTTGGGGGCTGTCATCGAAGGCGGCAGAGGAGGGACCGTCTAGCGGCCACGAAGGCAGCCCGCTGGAAGGTGTGAGAAGCGCGGCTCCTCTGGCCAAGCGCCTTCCTACTCGGCTGGGAGTGCAGGCTGCGGGGGCTGTTGGTGGGGGCGTGGGGACCCCGACGGGACCAGGCTGTGCCATTCAAACCCAAGTGCCACTAAGAGGCTTTCGGGCTCCACGATCTGGGCAGAAAGCCCGGGGCCCCGTGTGTCCAGGGTGGCAGAGCCCAGCAGCCTGGGGGTCTGTGCGTCCCTGGGCCCCAGCTCAGTAACACCCCAGGTTCCACTGTGCCCTGTGAGCCCTGGAGCCAGGGCCGGGTGCCAGCCTGCTCACCCGCTGTCTGGCTGGTTTTCCTGCATTTGTCTGTGCATCTGTGGCCCGGAGCTGGCATTGATGGCTTTTTTTTTCCCCAAAGATTTTATTTATTTATTCATGAGAGACACAGAGAGAGAAAGAGAGAGAGAGAGAGAGAGAGAGAGAGAGAGAGAGAGAGAGGCAGAGACCAGGCAGAGGGAGAAGCAGGCTCCATGCAGGGAGCCCGATGCGGGACTCGATCCCGGGACCCCAGGGTCATGCCCTGAGCTGAAGGCAGGCACTCAACCGCGGAGCCACCCGGGTGGCCCTGATGCTTTTTGTTGTGTTGTCTTCAGGTGACCAGGCCTGGGCTGGGCCCACCCCAGACGCCCTTGTCACCGTGGCCGCTGGCCTGGTTTCCTTCTCGGCCGCCATCCTATGCATGATTCCGCTACTAAATAACAACTAAATATGAACAAGCACCTGCCATCTCCCGGGCACTGCGCTGCAAGCCCTTTATGTGCATCATCCCATCTAATTGTAACAGCAACATCATTTTCAAATTGTGTCCGTATCTCATACCGTCCTGGTCTCTAGATAAGTGCCTTTTAATCACGGCATTAATTGGTATCTGGTTGTTTAAAGGGCCTGACGTGGGGCAGCTGGCTGGCTCAGCTGGGAGAGCGCATGGCTCTTGATGGTCGTGGGTTCAAGCCCCAGGTTGGGTGTGGAGCCTACTTTAAAATAATAATAAATGAAGGGTCTGACCTATATTATGGCTGAAGGTTTCACCACACGCCCTGGTTGCCAGGGTCTCAGAGGTGAAGTCCTCCTGCTGAGGGTGGCAGAGGAGGAGAGGGATGGTCCGAGCTCTTTGTGGCAAAAGCCCCGTGGTTAGCGCACGTATTCAGGAGGCCCTGAGTACGTAAAGGGGAGACACTCGGGTTGCTTTGCTGCAAGGGAGGTCCCAGCTGGTGTCTGGGAAAGAGGATCTGAGAGCCTGTCGTGGAGAAACTCTGGCGGAACAGAAAGCGGGGCTCTCTGGCAGCGCACTGGCGTCCTCTCGGGTTCAGGAGAGCTTCCTGCCACCCGATGGGACGGGATCCACTCGCGTCCCGGAGAGTCTGCAGGTGTGATCATTGGGCTCCTGCAGGGAGACAGCCGCCCAATGGGGCCCCGGGCTGTTAAGGCGCCAGCACAACCATGGGCCCCGAGAGAGGGCAGCCCAGGGCGGGGGGGCGAGGGTGCAGGGAGCCCGAGGCCTGCAGGTGGTGCAGCCGGGTGTGCCGTCATACCCAGGGACCCGCAGCGCGATCACGTCACTGTCCCCACACGTGTGGCCACCGCCTGGCTCTCCTGGGCCCCAGGCCGCCTCGTGCTGTGCTGCATCACAGTTCAGGACCTTTTATGGTCGTCAGGCGACAGCAGGTAAAGGACCCAGTCGGTTTGTCCAGAGGCAGCGTCACTCACGGTGACCTTTAGCGCGCAGGTCCAAGGCCAGGGGTTGGTGTTGTTGGCCTTGCCTGCTTTATGAGCAAGGAGGGGACCGGTCGGCCAGGCCTCGTGTCCTCTGAGCACCCGCCGGATAGCTGCTAGCTGGTGCAAAAACTAAAGGCACAGGTAAGAAGCACGCTTTTGGCCTCTGACTCGGCAGATTGATGGAGGGGTCCACGCGTGGGGGCAGCGAGAGTCAGATGGAAATGCAGACACGCAGGAGCACCCTGGCTGGGCCATGTTCCTTTTTTTTTTTTAAAGATTTTATTTATTTATTCATGAGAGACACACAGAGAGAGGCAGAGACACAGGCAGAGGGAGAAGCAGGCTCCCTGCGGGGACCCTGACACGGGATTCGATCTCGGGTCTCCAGGATCGCGCCCTGGGCCACCCAGGTGCCCCAGTAATTAAAAAATCTTAGAAAAAAAAGAAATGAGTTATCTGAGAGAGACAGGGCCTAAGGAAGGTGTGTGTGCTCAGAGGTTTAGGAAGGAAGAAGAGGAGGTCGGCCCGGGGCAGGCCGTGAGGCAAGAGGGCAGAGCTGGTCTGGGGGACCAGAGGCTGGGCCCAGGCCCTGCCCCACGGTTGCCTGTGTTGAGGCCTCTCCGCTTTCCAGGCTGTCCCACTTTCCTCACCTTTAACCAGAGGGGATGGAGACGGGTGAGCTCTCAGGTCCCCTAAACTCCCACTGCTGTGGGTCCATATATTTGAAGACTGGTGTCTTTATTCCATAACCCCCAAGCCCCTCAGAACCTAATCCCTTGTGCCAAGACCTTCCAGCGCCTGGAAATGCACGCAGGTGCACACAGGCTGCCCTCTGCTCCCCTGTGTGGGGTGGGGACTGGGGGAGGAGGGGTGAGGGCCTGGGGCAGAGCGTGGGACGAGGGAGGGCATGGGAGGCTGGTGGGAAAGCTGCTCAGGTGCCGGCCCACGGGGGGTTAGGTGCCAAGGAGGGATGCACATGAAGACGCAGGGGCTGCTGGAGCTCAGTGGGGCTCGGTGAGCACCCCTGGGACCCCGCAGGCCCTGGGGTGCTGGGCCACAGCTCTTTCTGTGTTTGCAAACTGCCCTGCCCTCGCTGTGTCCTTACCCTCCTTCTGCCTCCTGCTCATCCCGCGAAGGCGTCAGATGTGACACCGATGATGCGGAAAGTAACCTCGCACAATGTCACACAGTCAGGGTTCTGGGCTCCATGTGTCCCTGGCCGGGGGCAGAGTCTTCTGGGGCCAGGATGTCACTCAGCATCCTGTCGTCTCCACAGAGGCCGAGGGGCAGAAAGCGAGAGCTACCTGGCTTCCCTCCTCCTCCGCCGCGGCAGACCCAGGTTGTGTCCACCTTCCAGCCCGAGGAGCGAGGAGGAGGAGGGAGCAAAGTGCTCTTCCAAGCAAGGCAGCCACACAGCTCGCAGACTCACGGCCTCTGAGCCGGGACGGTGACCTCGGGTGGCCGGGGCATGGCCTGTGTGCAAACACAGATGGGGCGGTGGGGGCCTCGGCCTTAGCTCTGCGGGGCTACACTTTGCAAAGCGCGAGGCTGGGCCTCCCAGAGGAAGGACAGGCATGAGGAGACTTAGTAAGTCTCTGGGAGCCCATCACCCGAGGCTGGCTGGTGTGTGAGTGTGCCCTTGCACATGCATCCGCGCGCACGTGTGTGTGTGTGTGTGTGTGTGTATGGGTGTGTGTCTGGGGGCCCGACTCTTGCCAAAACCAAGCTCATTTCTGCATATTTGTTTGCTGAGTATTAAACACTCCAAAGATTGCTCTTTCGAATTGTTGAATCTGAGATGAAAATGAGTCAGCAGAGAGGAAAACAAGCCTGGAGGCCCCGATGGCCGCTGCATGAAAACATGCGGCCCTAAAGCAAGCAAGTGGGGCTTCTCTACCTGCCTCGGCCCCCCCGCCCGTGCCCCCGAGCCCCCCGCCCCCCAGTACCCATGGCTTCCCAGTACCAGCGTCTGCTGCAGCCTGACCGGTGCCTGCGAGCCTTCCAGAACCCCGCCCTTGCCCGTGGGGAAGGCCTGTCCTTAGGCTAGAGGCTACAGATGACTTTCCGGGAGGGCAGGCACTTCCTCTTCAGACCCCAGAGCAGCCTGAACAAGAAAATCTCTGCTGGGAATCCAGGAAGGCACCGTCGTCTCGAACCTTCTCTCAGGCCTTGGGACCTGGGAAGCCCGCTGGCCGGGGAGGATGACCATCTGCCAAATCAGATGCGCCTCGCTTCGGAGCCGGGCTGTCTTCCTGAAAACTTGACCGTGACCGCATTTAAGCACACCGGGGCATGCTCTGAATGCCCTGGAAGGATTTACCGGTCAAGGGAACCCGGTGCCCGGTGCGCCAAGCGAACGACTGTTTGTAAGGTGGAGCCCCACTCGTGATTCAGGAGGTCAGTAAGTAGATGGGGCGGTTCTGGGTGCTGCGCGTCGGTGCCCTCGTACCCCGTGGAAAGCTCTTATTCAGGGGTACCTGGCGCTTCAGGGCTGTGCAGAGAGTTCTTGTGAAATGTGGATAAACGCTGCGTGATTTATGAGTTTGGCAAGTTCAGACGCTTCTCCGAGTGGGGCATGTACCCCCGGTTCTGCTGCAGGGAAGAAGGCGTGGGTGCTGCTATTCGCATCGGGGGGGAGGAGAAAGCTTGACTATGTGTGAGTTAGGGTCACTCCAAAGGTGATTGGGAGGAACAGAGACGCCCGCGGTTCCCATCCAGTGAGGGCGAGAGGTCCCCAGGGGTCCCCGCCCAGCCTACCTGCCGTGTCAGAGTGGAAATGATGGTGCGTTGTTCCCCCCAAATAAATGCAGTTACCTGTGATGGCTACATTTCTAAAGATGTTTCTCTTTATATCTACCTATGTGTCATCGAAATCTCTATCATCTATCATCTATCATCCATCTATCATCTATCATCTATAATCCATCTATCATCTATCATCTATTATCTGTCTATATCTATCATCTATCTGTCTATATCTATCATCTATCATCTATCATCTATCAATTATCTATCATCTATCTATCATCTATCTATCTATCTATCTACCTATCTATCTATCTATCTATCATCTATCATGTACATTCAGTTCTCTAGCAAAGGAAGAGACATGGTGTGGGGCTCCGGTTTGGGAGCCCTGAAAGGCTGTTCCTTGAACCAGGATGGAGCGAGACACCTGACCTTGCCCCGCACCCCGCCTCATTCAGCATCCCAAAGGCATTCAGACCCCTCTCCTAAGTTGCTGTGTCCCGTCCTCAGCTGCCATCCTATTTGGGTGCCAGAGCAGAGCCTGTTACTAGGGCAACAGTCTGACTTTTCAAGGCGGTTGGAGAAGAGGAGTGTGTGTCTCCAGGTGCGTGTGGAGCTGCAGGTGACACAGGACAGACCAGGAGCGAGCCCTTCCCGTGTGAACTCTCCATAGGATGGGATGGTGTCGGGCACAAGGTGCTGATGACTCGCTGCATGTGCTCCCGACTGTGTTTCAGAAAGAAGCTTTTAGAAATTCACTCAGTTACTGCGGTAACTTGTCACAAGTTTGATCTTCTAGATTCTTGTTTTTTTTGTTTTTGTTTTTTTTCATCCTTGCCGATTTCTAGTTGTGGCCATCACACTCCCACCTGCCTCCCACTTACTTCCTGGTTTTCCTGAAGACTTTGACCCACAACCTGTCCAGATTCTGGTGTGGGCAGACCTGAGATGGAGCGCCAACCGTTCCCGTCAGGTCTGGGGGGTCCTGAGCCATGGCTCCCTTTGGGATCAGTTTGGAGTGTTCATCCAGCTTGGCCAGGGGAGGGGATTTTTGACTGTGAAGAGGGAAGTGAGTTCTTTATGACAAGGGACATTCTCAGGGCACTTGGGTGGCTCAGCAGTTGAGCATCTGCCTTGGGCTCAGGTCATGATCCCGGGGTCCTGGGATCGAGTCCCACATCGGGCTCCTCGCAGGGAGCCTGCTTCTCCCTCTGCCTCTCTCTCTCTGTCTCTCTCATGAATAAATAAATAAAATATTAAAAAAAAAAAAAAGGAGACACCTTCTCTCTGAGCTACATACCTAATGATATTCTTTGGAAAATATTGGTCTGTGAGTGGGTGAAGGGACCTACGTCCTTACTTTCCTAGTCTGTAAAGGGAGGTGGTAATCTTTCTCCTCAGGATTGTTGTGAGGCTCAATAATAATGTGTTTATAAGCACCTACTGAAGTGCAAGTGTTCTAGAAAAAGAAAAGCTCAACAAAGTAAGGTATAAGCAGCAATTCTCAACTGGTTTTTTTTTTGCTTCTACTTTATTCATGTATGAGATGTCCTAATCAATAAGACTGCTCAGGGATCCCTGGGTGGCGCAGCGGTTTGGCGCCTGCCTTTGGCCCAGGGCACGATCCTGGAGATCCGGGATCGAATCCCACGTCGGGCTCCCGGTGCATGGAGCCTGCTTCTCCCTCTGCCTATGTCCCTGCCTCTATCTCTCTCTCTCTCTCTGTGTGACTATCATAAATAAATAAAAATTAAAAAAAAAAAAGACTGCTTAGACCCACAAGTGCTTCTTCAGATACAAGACCAGTCCCCCACATACCTCTAACCTCTGGGACATGCATGGTTGCAAGCACCCCTCCCCCCCAGATTCTGATAGACTGCCCCCAGAAAATTGTTTTTTGTCACAAAAACCAATGTAGAAGACATTAACAAGGAACACATTTTCCTTGTTAAGGATCCAAACACGACAAATAAGGCTAGAGTTTCCTTTGGATCGCCATCCCCAATATCCTCTGCCAAGCACTCCAGTCTCTGAGGGACCTACTGTTATCAACACTGTCTCCGAAGGGTCCTTGCTCTGCCTCTGTTTACCTTCTTATTTGAACACTGGGGCGAGCACTAGAGTGAAGCTTGTTTTTAGGGCAGTGTTTACCCTTCTAGAGCTTTTGTGTACGTATAAAAGTATGTGAGTGTGTGGGTGTGTGTGCACTCACCCATAAAGATTTACATAGATCTTGTAACATGTTTGTTTATTCAAAAATACAACATAGACACCTAACTATGTCACTATCCAGCTCATCCTTTTAAAGTCTTGCATAGTATTTCACAGTAGGATATACCATAGTTTCTGGCATTCTCATATTTGTAGTAATTTCCCCCAAGTTTTTGTTATTTAAAAAAAAATATTGTGCCAATCGTGTCTTCACATCCTTGCCAACACTTCTCTCTCTCTCTCCCTCTCTCTCTTTGATACTGGCCTTTCTGACAAGTGTGAGGTGATAACTCATTGCAGTTTTGATTTTGATTTGCCTGATGATGAATGATGTTAAGCATTTTTTTTTCATATACCTTTTGTCCATTCATGTGTCTTCCTTGGAGAAATGTCTATTCAAGTCCTTAACCCATTTAAAAATTGGGTTATGAGTTTTTGGCTATTGAGTTGTAGTATTTTTTTAATATATTCTGATTATTAATCCCTTATCAGATGTATGGTTTACAGATATTTTCTCCCATGGTATGGGTTGCCTTTCACTCTGTCGATGGTTTCCTTTGCTGTGGAGAAGCTTTTTAGTTTGGTGTAGTCTTGCTTGTTTATTTTTGTTGTTGTTGCCTATGCTTTTGGTGTCGTATCTATGAAATCATCGCCAAGACTGATGTCATGAAGCTTTTCCCATGTTTTCTCCCAGGAGTTGTAAAGTTTCAGGTCTTACGTTCAAGACTTCAATCCATTTTGAGTTGATCCTTGTGTGTGGTATAAGATCAGGGTCCAATTCCATTCTTTTACATGTGGGTATCGGTTTTCTCAATACCATTTTTGAAGAGACTATTCCTTTCTCCAATTGTGTATTCATGGCATCCTTCTCAAAGATAAGTTGGCCACAGCCACTATGGAAGACAGTATGCAGATTCATTAAATCCTACTTCTGGGGATTTTTTCTTTTATTTTCTTTCTTTCTTTCTTTCTTTCTTTCTTTCTTTCTTTCTTTTCTTTTTTTTTTTTTTTTGATTTTTTTCAAGAGGATTGGAATCAGGATCTTGAAGAAGTACTAGCACTCCCACATTCATTGCAGTACTATTCACAAGAGCCAAGATGTGGAGACAATCCAGATATTGATACATAAATGAATAAAAAAATGTGGCCTGTACACACAATGGAATATTATATTATTCGGCCTTCAAGAAGAAAGACATTCTGTAACATGCAACAACATTGATGAACCTTTAGGACATTATGTTAAGTGAAATAAATCAGTCACAGAAGGACAAATACTGCATAGTTCCAAGATATTATAATTATATTATATATTATATCCTGCCCTCAGCCCAGCGCGTGATTCTGGATCTCCCTCTGCCTGTGTCTCTGCCTCTCTTTCTGTCTCTCTCATGAATAAATAAATAAAATCTTAAAAAAAATTATCTAATGGAAGAGTGGAATGGTGGTTGCCAGGGACTGAGGGGAAGGGGAAATGGGGAGCTACTAATCAACAGGCATAAAATTAAGATTGAGCAAGACGAATGCATTCTAGAAATCTGATGTACCACATTGTACCTACAGTGAACGACAACATATTGAACACTGGAAAATTTATTAAGAGAGGAGATCTTACGTTAAGTGTTCTTACCACAATAAAATAAAATTTTAAAAATATTCCAAAGCACTTCTTTGTACACAGCCCATCGTGCAGGTTCATAAATCTTTCTCTAGAGTAGCTAATAATAAGTGGAATAGATGGATGATAGGGTATATGCAGTTTTAAATTTAAATTATTGTCTAATTTACACAGCCAGCGGCAGACTACAAGAGTATTTATTCCCCCACATTGTTGCCACATCCCATATTATCACACTTAAAAATTTTGCCAACCTAATGAGTCAAATTGGTACTTAATGACGGTTTTAGTGTTTGTCTTTCTGATTCTTAATGAGGTTCAATACTTTTAGATGTTTACTGGCATTATATTGTTTCTTCTGTTAAATGCTTTTAATTTACTTGGCTGATTTTAATAGTGGTTTTCAAAAAATGATCCATGTATCCATATTTACATGGGAAATTACTTAGTTATAAAATTAAAAAAAAATAAAATTTCAAAGATCTATCTTAGCCTGTTGCTTCTCTGTTATGTTTATGATGCCTTTGGTCTCAAAGGCATTTAACATTTTGATGGAAGATTTTATCTTTTTTTTTTCATTTTTGGATTTGTTTCCTTTGTCTCATTTGTGTAGGCCTTCCTTATGGTTAGCTTCTAGCAAATGCTATACTTTCTTGAAATACTTTTAGGGTTCTACTTCTACATTTTGCGCTTTCTGTTTTGTGTGTGAGTTATGGGTATACCTTTATTTGTTTCCGAATACAAATGAACTGTTTCACTGATTTTGAATACCCCTTTTAGAATTTAGTAAGTTCCCATTTATATATGAGTTTTTTCTGGGTTGCCTGTTCTCTTCATTGTTCTCTTTATATATTTCTGTGCCAATCCCACACTCGGACAGGGCTTTCCTGACCACCGTACCTGAAGTAGCCCTCATTTACTGTCTACTGCATCGCCCCATTGCGTTTTCTTCATGGCACACACATCTCTTTAGAGTTCTTGTTTATTGATTTGTTCGCTTGTGGATTGCAAGCTTCATGATGGCAGCTCCAAGCTGCCTTTTTTAGCATGTGGAATAGCACCCGTAGACACTTAGAGCATAGCTACTGGAAGATGGGATGAAAGAACACCCCTTGGGCAAGGATATTTACAGTTGAGCTTTATTTTCAAAGCTTGCATGAATTGTAAAAAAGATTTGTACTATTAACCAAAGAAGTGGATAGAGAAGGGCCTTTCTACATCCTTGAAGTTCTCCTATGTGTGTTTGTGGCTTCTATTCACATTGTCACATTGCTTAAATATGGAACCTTTGGAAAAACTCCCCCAAAGGGGCAGAAAGGGGTGATGTATGCTTATCATAAACCTCGGGTACACTTCCTTTTAGGGTATGGAATTTAGCGTGGCCAAATGTAGTCATTGAATATGTGGCCCTAAGCAATCATTAATTCACGCTGCAAATATTTATCCAGCACTCTGGTAGGTGTTGAGAAAGCAATGGCGAGTAGAATAAACATGGAACTTATAGGGGGAGGGGTGTAGGGGGAGAACCTGATTAGACACTACAGCAAAGAGTATGTAATTAGAAACTAGGATCATTTCTTTGTAGAAAAATAATAAGAAGCTTTTAGTGCGTGCAACCAGAGGGCCAGAGAGTAGTTCACAGAGGAAGTGACTACTGAACAGAGCTTTGATGTAGACAAAGAGAGCACGAAGCATTTTGGCGGAGGTCCTGAGACAGAAGCAGAAGTGTAGCTCTGGTGACGTGCGTGGGCAGAGGCCAGATCAAAGGATGACGACAAAGACAAAACAAACAATGACGACGACAAACCCCATGTGGGTATTGGAGTAATACAAACCCTGGGTTCTCATGAGTTTTGGCACCTGTCAGCTGTGTAACCAGATCAGTTTTAACCTCTTCTTCCTCAGTTACCTTGCTGATGAAAACTAACCAACTTGGGTTACCGTGAATATTACATGAGAGAGTCTTTGGCACGTGTTAGAGATCCGTGGTGTAGTTAGGGTACTTCACTTCTTCCGTGTTTGTTAGCTGCCAACACCTTAATTTTAAGCAAGCAAAGCAGAAATAGTCACTTGTTTTGGGGATTCACAGCCTGAAACCAAGCTGCAGTTTCCAAAAGGAAATGCAGTCAAAATTTTTTGAGCATCTAATAGGTTCTACCTCATTCCGTGAAAAACCATTTTTGAGCACCTGCTTTGTGCAAAATAGAAAGTATTCTTCTGGGGATACAAGGATGAGCCATTTTGAAGGTAATGACTACATGGGTAAATTTATAACTATGTCACAGAGAATCTACAGGAGGCAAGATCAGTGTGTGTTTTGGTGAGCGAGTGAGGTATAAAAGACGGTCCCAGTAGAAGGAACCACCGGGGATGGCTATGGAGGGGAGGAGGGCATGGCCAATAACTCAGGAGAAAGGTGCCATG
This sequence comes from Vulpes lagopus, assembly GCF_018345385.1. Lineage (NCBI taxonomy): Eukaryota > Metazoa > Chordata > Mammalia > Carnivora > Canidae > Vulpes > Vulpes lagopus. Next base: position 29,179,595 of record NC_054834.1, read on the forward strand.
AGAGAGAATTGTAGGACTCCCTTACAAAAGGAGAGGGCAGTTGGCCTCAGCAGTGCTCACAGGGCCAAATGGTTGCACGCAAGGAGCTCAGTCTTTGTGGAAGGGCATCCTGGATCGTGGTCATAGCTGGTGCTGGAGTACAGCCATGACCAATGTCTCCAAGATCTGTCTGCGTGCTTCTCTGGACATACTAGTTTGGGGACTCATTGATGGAAACACGACATTCCTGCTGCTGGCAGTGACTAGGGATGCTGGGACACATATCTACCCGTCCAAATCAGTGCTATGAGACCATGCTTATCTTTTGTGGTCTTTGGATCACCCATCGCTGACCCCCACCATAAGGCCACTTTAGTCTTGTGTGTTTGACTAGTTTTGGCTCCATCCTCTTCAGGCATATGAATAACTGCTTTGGTGCTGTGGTTTGGTTTTTTTTTTTTTTTTACCACTTTTTTTGAGGAGGGCAGATCAGAGTTCTACTGCCTAGAAAACATAATGGAAAGCTTCTGTTTCCTCAAACAGGGTCTTGGCTATGTTAGCCCATTATTTACTCTCTCCCCATTATAGCCCATTATAATCCTACTAGCTTTCAAGAACCTGATCAGATCAGAGTTCTCCATGAAACCTTCTTTAATCACCCCAGCTGAACGGGATTTTGTCTTCCTTTATAATTATGTATTACAGATTATTTATAACAGTGGATCCAGTGTTTGGTTGATGATTGGTGTTACCTGGAGGAAACTTTTGAAGAAAATTTTTATTCTAGAACAACTTTATATTTACAGAATCAATGCAAAGATAGTGCATGAAATTCCTGTTTATCCAATAGCCAGTGTGTCTCCTATTATTAACATCGTACATTAGTATAGGACCTTTGTCACAGTAAATGAACCAATGTTGATACGTTATTATTAACTAAAGTCTATACTTTATTCAGAAGTCCTCAGTTTTCTGCTGATGTCCTTTATCTGTTCCAGGATGGTCCTTCAGGGCACCACACTACCTGTAGTTATTATGTCTCCTAAGTCTCCCTTAGCTGTGACAGTTTCTTGGACTTTCTTTTTTCTTTTTTTTTTTTTTCTTGGACTTTCTTGTCTTTGGTGATCTTGACAGTTTTGAAGATTACTCAATAGGGATTTTGGAAAATGTCCCTAAATTTGGATCCGTCTGATGGTTTTCTCATGATCAGACTGAGGTAATGAGTTTTTAGGAGGAAACCACAGAGGCTAAGTACCATTCTCATCACATCATATCCAGGATATGTAGTATCAGTATGACTTATCAGTGGTGAGGCTAACCTCCATCACCTGGCTTGAGGTAGTGTTCATCAAGTTCCTCTGCTGAAGAGGTCCTGTCTCCATGTCCATACTGGGCTCTTTGGGAGAAAGTCACTGTGCGCAGTTCACCCTAAGGGGAGAGGTTATGTGTCAACTCTTTTAAGAGCAGAGTGTCTGCCTAAATTATTTAGAATTTTTTTGAATGGGAAATTTTTCTGTTCTCCCCATTTGTTTATTCAATCATTTATTTATATCAACACGGACTTGTAGATATTTATTTTATACCTTGAGTTATAATCCAATACTACTTTATTTATTTTGTCACTCCAGATGTTCCAGCTTTGGCCACTGGGAACTTTTTCAGTTGGTTCCCGTGTCCCTTTGATATGTCCCCATCATTTTGGGGGGTGTATGCTTTCTTGATTTCTGTCACTAAAAGATTCTGTATGTGTCCTGCCCCAGACCTGGGATCAGCCACGTCTCCAGGGAACTCTGGTTCCTTTTTTTGGAGTATTGAAAACCAAGATGGGGGCACCAGGCTTACTTGCGGACATCATGGTGTCTGGCTTCCAGGCCCTCTTGGCCGACACAGCAAAGAGACCATGTGTGTATGCTAACCTGTATATATGCCTATATCTGTAAATGTTCCATATGTAACCGTATGTATTTCTATTAAGCTGAATGTGAGTTCATACTCAGTGTCTCAACCCTAAGCCCTTACCACACAGGTCATTTGGGGGAATTTAAAGACACAGAATCCCAGGTACCTACCACTCAGGAGCCAGTAAAGTCAGGATCAATATTGACCTTAGATCTTTTGAAAGGCAAACACATTAACACCATTGAATGTTTTTCTTGGTTTAGTTTTGGAATCAATATCAAAATTATGAAAACTTCATAAACATAGGTTTTGTTTTCTCACCATTCACAATTTGGGTAGTTTTATATCTCAGTAAAAGTTTGTTGCCTGTCTAAAATTTTGCTAATTTTAATTCCACAATCTAATAGAGTTTGGAAATTCCTACATGATGTGACTTTTGAGTGTCCCAATGGTTCTCAAAGTCTGTGATTTGAAGTCCTTGATATAGAAATAAAAACTCTAAGAACACAAATATAATCGTACAAGTCATATTGATTCATGTTGACAGTATTTATGTCACTCATTTCCTCTCCTCTTTCTTGTTTTCTCGAATTTTTTGGTGGGCTGCAGTCTCCAGTTCCAACACCATCTTGTGAGCTGAACTCCGTTCCCAGGATGCCCTTGATGCTGCTCCTGCTGCTGCCCATCTTGAGTTCTGCAAAAGCTCAGGTTAATCCAGGTAACACAGCCATTGCTCAGCCACATGCTGGAAGAGTCCATCAGTGTTCATCCTGGGAAAGACTCTGCCAAGGGTACCCAAAGGGTTCCTTCCTTCCTTCTCTTGCTTTTCCTTCCTTCCTTCCTTCCTTCCTTCCTTCCTTCCTTCCTTCCTTCCTTCCTTCTTCTTTCTTTCCTTCTCTCTTTTTTCTTTATCTCTTTCTTTCTCTCTCTTTCCTCCTCCCTCCCTCTCTCCTTCCTTCCTTCCTTCCTCTTACTTTCATGATGAACATGTCCAAAATAGAATCAGAAACTAATGTCCTGTGTCTGTATAACATCTTGACTATCAAAAAAGAGTTCCTGATAAAAAGTAGGGTGGAGGAAATGGGAATTAAAAAAAAAAAAAGTGGAAGAAGCAGGCATTTGCTTCTGCATCTTCTAAGAAAGAGAAGGAGAGAATTTTTAGATGCCATGTAGAACCTCTGCAAGTTGGATTTTCAGTTATTTTTCTCTGGTTCAGGTTTGTGTTTTACTTGGACGTCCTGTTGTGCCTTTGGGACCTTCGTCTTGTGGGCAGTCTTTCCTGCCGGGTGTGGCCATACTAAAAAATACATGTGTTAAGAGAAATCTTTTTAGTTTCCCTCATTTTTTTAAAGTTACATGTATATTTTACCTTTAAATTGAAGTATACGGTTTTATCCCTTGTCTATTACCCCAGCAGTGCCTCCTAACAACCTGTGTAGTGCTGGTAATTTAGTTTGGGCTTGGTTGAACTGTTGTTCTGATCTCTGGGTTCATGCACATATCCGGGAGTCAGCTGGTTATTGGTTCATCGGGGATGGTGTTGGCTCTGATGACCGGGCACCTTGGCTCTGCTCTCCTCCAGCAGAGTAGTGTGGAGATGTTTTAGCAGAAATTGCACAAGAGCAAGAGCAGAAGCAGAAATGCACAGCATTTTGCAAGCTGATGCTTCAGTCACTGAAATCTCATTGTCCAAAGTGCATGGCATGGCCAAGCCCAGCATCAGAGTGGAATGGCATAAAGAGTTACCGGGGGGCAGTCCTGAATACAGGGAAGGGTGAAGGACAGAAGTCAATTTTTCATGTCAACACATAAAAATATAGGAAGGTACCTGTAGTCTAAGTGCTCAATGTGATGAATTTTGCAAACTGAATACATCCATCAGCAGGATCCAGATTACAAAACAGAGCTTCACCAGACTTGGAAGGCAGGCTCTCCTCATGCTTCTCTCCAGTTACTTCTTCCCACGCTCACCCCACGCTAAATGTTATCCTGCTTTCTAACAATATAGGTTAATTTTTGCCTGTTTTTGTACTTTATATAAGTGAAAGCAGATGATCCCCAAATACTCTTTTGTGTCTGGCTTCTTTCATTCATTGTGTTGTTTGTGACATTCATCCCTACTCTTACATGCAGTTGGCAACTGTTTGTTTTCATTGTTGTATAATGTTACTTTGTTTGACTATTTTATTTATCCAGTCTACTGTGGATGGGAATTTGGATTGTTTCCAGTTTGCATTCATCATGAACAAATCTGCTACAATCATTCTCATAAAGGTCTTTTGCTAGAACTATGTACTCAGCTTTTTGGGGTACATACCTAGAAGCGGAATTGCTGGGTTGTATGCTACATACAATATGTTTTTCTACATACTGCCAAAGGGTTTTCTGAAGGGATTTTTCCTAATTTTCCACTCCACAATAGTGTATGAGAGTTCTAGGTGCTCCATGATGTATTTGGATTTTTGAGGACATTTTTATTTTGTCCTTTTCATGTAGCATGAGGGTAGTTGTGAAAATTCTCACCCTCTACCCCTCACCAGAATTCCATCTCCATGGGATATTCTTCATACCTGAAAAGGAACTATAATTAAAACACCTTAAAACCAAAGATTTATTGATTTAATAAACCCAGTGCCCTACTGTTTTCTTACAATGAGCTTAATTGGCACATCTCAGATCTGAACTCGGACTCACTGTTCTTTCATTTTTTCCTCTGGGTTCCTCTCATCTGGTTGAAGTGTGGTTGCCTCTTGTTATGTTTAACAAGCCCAGATTGGGTTTCCGAGGAAGAGTCGCTATGTGTGCACAGTGGTCAAAGGTTTTGGTGCCAGGCACATCCACAGAGACTGGAATGACATGGGGGTGTTTTAATGGGTAAAACCAGAGGAACTGTCCCTCTGTGTGAGAGAACCCTGCTGGATCCCTGTGGCAGGACACGAGCTATTGGAAGACACCAAAGAGTTATCTTTAAACCTTTTCTCCCTATTCCTGCAGTCACCTATTTCTGTTGGATCTTTCTGCCAAGGAAAAATAAATAAAGGTCTTGACTTGCAAAGATCTTTATAGGAACATAGAGTATTTGAAATACGTTAACAAACTAATCCATCTCTCTACCAATTTTTCTATTCTACCAGGGTAAGCTGAAGGCAAGCAATGGGATATTGTAATCCATGTTACAGGATCTGGTCACCAAGCTGGGGGGTCGTGGAGTCTTAGGGCATGCACACTGATGAATGTAGAGTAGGTATATAATAAATGCATGCCTACGGATTTATAGGTGACTTTTTAGAAGTTCTTATTGGTATCTATTGAGAGATGGAAATTCTTGGCCACTTATGTTTTCCCCACAGGTTGGCCACATGGAATAACTAAATGGCATCTTGGATTTAAGTCAGGAGAACTGGCTTATAAACAGATCTTATATAGAGCCAATTGTAAAAATATCGACACATATTTTAATAGATTACTTGATATGAAATATTGGCTGACAAAAAGCAACTGGGCTAAATACTAAACTTAATAATACCGAGTCTAAAATAAGCTCATTAATTTAAGTCCATTTTAGAGATTTCATCATGGCTGCTGGCGTCACCCCTCAGGGGATGCAGAGTACAGGTAGTAGATCATGACACGAGACATGATGGCAGCAGCACTCTGCTGGCTCACTACTCTAAAACGCCAGAGCTTTGACAGTGGCAGTGAAGGGGTTAGTGGGGCAGGTGGTAGTGGTGGCATTTCCAGTAATGGCAGTGTTGAAGGTGGTGTTACCATTGGGGGCTGCGGTGTGGGCTCTGCAGGTCCACCCCGGAAATACTGACATGCAGGAGTATGCACACACAGTTCTAAAGTGTGGGCAGTGTGCTGAGTCATCTTCCAGTTGTAACAGTGCCCCAGGGACTGGGTCCTGATGATTGTCGATTCAGTGACGGAAGTCATTGGGAAAGGTCAAGGCAGTTTCCTCTGTCAAAATCATGGCTCAGGTGTGTCAGCTAGCTAGTGGTATCCCTGTCAAACAGTCATACCAACAGTTTCTGAAAAACGTTCCTACAAATCAACAAATGACTTGGATATTATTAGATCATTCTGATGAATGATTTGCAGTTCACTTAGAACATAGTATTTAACTCACTCAGAAGATTATTTTGAGGAACAACCTAGTTACAACCCTGGGTTGGTCTTAAATTAGTTGTGTAGCATTAAGCATGCCGTTGTACTTCTCTTCACACTTCCTTAATCCTTTCTCCTGTAGTGAGATGAAGTTGTTCTACATGGTCTCTGAGAGCCTTTCTGGCACAAACTTACTATGATTTTATGGTGTGGGAGCCTTACTGCCTATATTGGAATATATGGATGGGCTTTAGGCTTGGAAGTAGGGTCCCTGACCTTGAGTGGCTCTTTGTAAGAAAATCCGCTTGTCCCCAACTCCTGGGCACTTCTCAGACTCAGAAATCTATAATCTGAGCTTCATTACAAGCTTGCCTTTGAGGTTAAGCACAAAGAAGATAGCTGACAAATTAAAAAAAAAAAGTACCCTAAAAATGCCCCCTAGTGACAGATTGGGTACAGAATAGCTGCCCCAGCCTAATATGCAGGAGTCTCATAATACTAGAAGCCTTTTGTATGGCTTTTTTTTTTTTTTTTTTTTTTTTGTCTCTGGAGGTGGGTCCAAGAAGTCTTTCAGGAAGAAGGAATAGCATAAGCTGTTGCTGGAGGGAGGGAGAGGTTCACATGGGCTGCCTGGAGGAGGGTGAGTGAGGGACCCAAAGAGGCAGCTTTTCCATCCTCTTGCAAGTCTTTGGGTCAAGTTTCGCCTCCTTCTCAACTTGGGCTGGGCTACTGGACTCAACAGGAGAGCCTGGGAGTACCTCCAGGAGAAAGAGAAGTCTTTAGACTTCACAATGAAGCATAAGAATGCTCTGGGCTTTAGTATTTGTTTGATCAGCCAGCAAGGTCAGACTCCTCTAGGCTTCTCCCTCGATGGCCAGCCAGGGCCCAGAATCTCATGACTTTCTAGCTAGGAGGATGAATAAAAGTGACCTGATTACCCCGGACCCAAGCCCAGGGGTCTGAGGTCCTAAAGACTCACCAAATCAACCCGATAACTGCTGTCTGTGAGGAGCACAAGGGCAGTTGGTCTCACCCTCTGACTTGGCCTGTGATAACTGGTTTTACTTGGAAAAGGGAAAAACAGTTCTTTTTCCCTAACAGGCAACCCAGGCATTTAGGATCCATGGTATGGAGCCAGGGCAGGGCAGGGCAGGGCTGGGGCTTCCTTCCTGTTTCCATTCCATGCTTTCCCCTCATAGGAAGCAGGCAACTTACTAGTGATTCAGAGCCCTGGGGTGGGGGAGTCCTCTTTTGGTGTCTAGAATGTTCTTCTCTCAGGGCAGAGACAAAGACATGAAGGGGTTGGGATTTTGAGAGGAGGAATTCTTGTCCTATAGACTCCAGATTTGTTTTAGGTTCCTCACTGGGGTTTTGTTATTTCCAGCATCAATCCTACCTTCCAGTAAGTTCTTCGGGTCTAGGCAAACTAGCATCCTAGGCCGTTTGTGCTGCAATGGACCTTAGTGATATTCAAGTCCCTCTTCCTCACTTGACAGATAAAGAAAGTGGTGTCAAAGGGGATGAGTGATTCATCCATGGGCACACATCTAGCTAATGGTAAAGCAGGAACTCATGGCGCTAGTCTCCTGGCTCTAAGTTCTTTCCACTGAAACCATCCAGCCCCACCAGGGAGTCAGTAAGGAAATAACTTTCCCCAATAATCATGTAATAGTTGGGCATCCTCATGGTTTCCTTTTGTGACTGCCAGTGTGCATTGATGGGGGAGAGGGGTCACTGGGGTTTGAGGGATGACCTGAGGCCAAGGAATAGGGGAAGACTAACAGGATCATACAGAGCTTGTTCTTGTAGCCTTGGTCTTGTTAGCACACCCAGCAAGCTAGGCTGGCGCTAGAAAGCCTCTTGGGACTGACTCACCCTCGCAAAGAAACCAAAGCTCCAGAGATGCTCTGGTTCCTTTCTGCACAGAGTTGTCCTCTTGTCCTCACCCCCTTGTCTCCCACCAAAGCTGATATAAGTTAAGTTATTTACACACATTTCCAAATTGCAGAATCATTTTTGTTTCCTTGAGCTCTCCTTATTCATGTGCTCAGAGAGTGCGAGAGGGTTGGTGGGGGTCATGCAATGAGCCTGTGGTACTAGTTTCAGGTTTCTGAAACCAGATATGAGGTGCTAGTGTTATGCGTATGTATATATGTGTGTGTGTGTGTGAGAGAGAGAGAGAGAGAGAGGGAGAGAGAGAGAGAGAGAGAGAGAGAGAGAGATTGCTTGCTTGCTTTATTCGGCTGAGGAGGGCCCTCAGAGGGAGATAAAAATTCTGGGAAGGACCTCCCTGCTTGAATTTCTCTGAAGCAAGCAATGCCTGATGCAGCCCAGATTGGCTTTCTTGCTTGTGTGTGTGTGTGTGTGTGTGTGTGTGTTTGTTTGTCAAGTCTAGCCTGAGGGTGGCCTTTGGTATCCTTCCTGCCAGTAAAAGGATCTTTCTCTGGGGACAACAGAAGCTCATCTGCCCCTCAAACATCCCTGGTTGTGCCAAATAGGGAAAAAGAGAATGCAGAGTTCAAAGAAGGGTACCAACTAATATTCAATGAGCGCTTAATATATTCCTGGTGCTATTCTAAGTGGGTGTCAGCAAATTTAATCTTCACAATAATCTTATGAATTAGGTCATACTGTTATTCACAAGGGAGAAACTGAGTCCCAGGAACATTAGGTGACTCCCTCAAGATTAAAGAGCTCGCGAGGTGGCGAAGGGAAGATGCGATCCACCTCCAGCAGCATATTCTTGACCTCTGTGCTCTAACTGCCGCTTGGAGTGTGAGACTCACAGGATGTTCATGTGCTACACAACCCGGGTCAGGTCCTCAGTGTCTTCCTGGTTGAAATACAGAAGGTATGAGAGTGAGCTGGACAGGAAGGAATTGGTTAGGGCCAGATGAAAAGAAAAAAGGAGAGCATGTGAGCTTAAAAAAAGGCACAGAGCACAATAGGAAAGTGAGAGTGTGGAGATGTTTGTCATCGAGGGGTCATGAGGGCAAGAGGGAGGTTACGGTGGTACCAAAACCAGGAGCCACAGAACTTTGGGATCCTCAGTATGTGACAAATGCTTTCTGATCACAAGCTTTGTCTTCATCCGGTGATAACAAAATGCTATGCCACGTCCTTCCTCCCAGGATGCTCATTATTTCCACTGCCCCTTACAACAGTTAGATTTCTTATTTTATTTTTAAGTAAATTTATATCCCCTTCACCAATTTCTCTCACCCCTCTACCCCTGACCTCAGGCAACCACCGATCTCTTCTCTATGTTTGTGAGCTTGTTTTTCTTGTTGTTTTTTTTAGATTCCCCATTTAAGAGAGATCATAGAGTATTGACTCTGACTTATTCCACTTAGCATAATGCCCTCAGGTTTCATTCATGTTGTCACGAATGGCAGGATTTCCTTCTTTCTCATAATTAAGATTCTATTGTACAATATACCACAATTTCCTTATCCATTCATCCATTGATGGACGCTTTGGTTGTTTCCACATCTTGGCTCTTATAAATAATGCTGTGGTGAACATAGGGGTGGTGGTGCATATATCTTTTTGAATTAGTGTTTTCATTTTTTTCAGATAAATATCCAAAAGTGAAATTGCTGGATCACATGGTAGTTCTATTTTTTTTAAAGGTTTTATTTATTTATTTGAGAGAGAGAGAGAGAGAGAGAGAGAGAGAGAGAATGAAAGCACAAGCAGGGGGAGCAACAGAGGGAGAGAGAGAGAGAAGCAGATTCCCCAGTGAGCAGGGAGCTGGATGCAGGGCTCCATCCCAGGACCCCGAGACCATGACCTGAGCTGAAGGCAGATGCCTAACTGACTGAGCCACCCGGAATGGTAGTTCTATTTTTAATGTTTTCAGGAAACTCTACACTGTTTTCCATAGAGGCTACACCAATTTACATTTGTACCAGTAGCGCATAAAGATTTGTTTTTCTCCATATCCTCACCAACACTTGTTATTTCTTATCTCTTTGACAGTAGCCATTCCAACAGGTGGGAAGTGAGATCTCATTGGGGTTTTGATTTGCATTCCCCTGATGATGGACAGTTGTTGGACATCTTTTCATTACTTTTTTGCCATCTGTACGTTTCCTTTGGAAAATGTCTATTTGGATCTTCTGCCTGTTTTTTAATCGGATTTTTGTTGTTGTTGTGTTTTTGCTATTGAGTTGTACGAGTTCTTTATATATTTTGGATATTAATCCCTTACCAGATATACTATTTGCAAATATTTTTTCATCCATTCAGCAGGTTGCCTTTTCATTTGTTGATGGTTTCCTTTGCTGTGCAGAAGCTTTTTAGTTTGATGTAGTCCCACTTATTTATTTTTGCTTTTGCTGCTTTTGCTTTTGGTATCAGATTAAAAAAATTGTTGCCAAGACGCACATCAAGCAACTTACTGCCTATGTTTTCTTCTAGGAGTTCTATGATTTTAGTTTTATGTTCAAATCTTTAATTCATTTCGAGTTCATTTTTGTGCATAGTATAAGACAGTGGTCAAGTTTTATTCTTTTGTATGTGGCTGCCTAGTTTTCCCGCCACCATTTATTGAAGAGACAGTCCTTTCCCCATTGTATGTTCTTGGCTCCTTTGTTGTAAATTAACTTACCACGTATGTGTGGATTTATGTCCAGGTTCTCTGTTTTTTTTTTTTTTTTTAATGTCCAGGTTCTCTGTTTTGTTCCATTGATCTATATGTATGTTTTTATGCCAATACTGCACTGTTTTAATTACTACAGCTTTGTAAAGTATCTTGCAATTGGGGAGCATAATGCCTTCAGCTTTATTCTTCTTTTTCAGGATTGCTTTTGCTATTCAAATTTTTTTTTATTATTATTTATTTATGATAGTCATACAGAGAGAGGCAGAGACAAGGCAGAGACACAGGCAGAGGGAGAAGCAGGCTCCATGCAGGGAGCCCGACGTGGGATTCGATCCCGGGTCTCCAGGATCGCGCCCTGGGCCAAAGGCAGGCGCCAAACCGCTGCGCCACCCAGGGATCCCTGCTTTTGCTATTCAGATTCTTTTGTGGTTCCATACAAATTTTAGAATTATCTGTTTTTATCCCTTTGAAAAACAACCACTGGAATTTTGATTGAATCTATAGATTTCTTTGGAGAATATGGACATTTGAGCAATATTGATTCTTTCATCTATAAGCATGGAATATATTTCTATTTATTTGTATCGTCTTTGATTTCTTTTATTAATGCTTTGTAGTTTTTGATATACAGGTCTTTCACCTGCTTGGTTAAGTGTATTTCTAGGTATTTTTATGCAATTTTATTTATTTATTTTTTTAATGCAATTTTAAATGGGATTGTTTTCTTTATTTCTCTTTCTGATATTTCATTTTTAGTGTATAGAAATGCAACAGATTTTTGTGTATTGATTTTATATCCTATAACCAGGATGCAGGTTCCTTTTGCTATCATATTTTTTAAAGATTTTATTTATTTGTTTGTTTACTTATTTAAGAGAGGGAGAGAGAGCAAGAGAGAGAGAGTGAGCATGAGCAGGGAAAAGAGAAGAGGGAGAGGATCTTCAGCAGATTCCCCAGTGAGCAAAGAGCCCGACACAGGGCTTGATCTCATGACCCTGAAATCATGACCTGAACCAAAATCAAGGGTTGGATGGTTAACCAACTGAGCCACCCAGGCGCCCCTTGTATCATATTTCAACAAATCTGAGACCAACGTATTCTAAGATGTAGACAGGCAGTACCTTGGTCTAGATTGTTCCCCAACTTGGTGGTTCTTCTTGACCCTGAGATAGTGTGGAGAGTGAGTGCTGACACACAATGTGATGCCAATGTGGTTGGTGAATAGACCATGGCAATGGAAATCAAGAGACCTAGAGTCTGATTCCAGCTCTGTCACTATCTAGCTTTGTGACTTTAGGTAAAACTCTGTATACAACTTTACTCACTTATAAAATGGAGGGAATAAACTCCACTCTCTGCACTTCACACAGCTATTATAGGGGGTCCAAATGAGATACAAGGGAAGTTAACGGGCTTTGGAACGTTACATGCAAATATTAAGGGTTGTGATTTGTTACTTTTGGAAGAAAAGGAAAATAAAATAAACCAAATACCATAAAACAATGGTTTCTATTTAGCAGATGATGGGGGAAGAAAGAAAAAAAGAGTTCATTAGTGACCATTATGGTCCGTTGTGGTTTCCAAGAAAGACTCAAGTTACCTTTGGGAATTGGGGGCTTCTGACAATCCTGAACTCTGGCCATCCTGACTCCAAGGGGACACGGGGCCCTGTGCCCAGGAGAGCTTATCCACAGCAGTGTGTTTTTCTGAGGGAGAATACTGTGATTGTTGACTTAGCTTTTGGTCCTAGCCAGCAGGACTCTGAAGAGCATGGATGTGGCAAGATTAGGCCTCCCAGAACTTTTCGTGGTTTGGATGCATACACAGTAAAGTAAAGTAAAAGTTAAGACATTCAAAACAGTGAGGTTTTGGGGGAAGGGGTGTAAGTAGGAGGTGATGAGTTGTTAAAAAATATGCAACATTTCCCCCCCTGCTTCACTGATGTTTATGACTTTGGTCTTTGTCTTGTTTGGTGTGGCAGTGATCTCTTGCATAGTCATGACCAACACCTATCACAGTACTTGGCTTATATAGGCAATCAGTAAGTGCTTGAGGAATGAGGAGAAGGCGGGAAGGAAGGGGGCCAAGGGGCTCTAGGGCTCTCTGTATTTTTCTGTAAAAAAAAAAAGCATCTAAATTCTGCCATTTGAGACTTGATCTCACAAAGACGTGAGGAACCCGAGAGGGAGTTCATAAGAGTATCATCCCTTTGAATGATGGGGATGCCAAGTACAGAGGGAGTGAGCCAGAAGGAGGATGGGGACTGAAGCCCTCTAGCTGCAGCTGCTGGTGTGAAGTGCCAGGCGTCCACCCTCCTGGTGTCTGAGGGCCCGGAGAGCTCTAGCCCTGGGCAGAGGCAGAGCAACCTCTGTGCTTTTTCTCAAATGCCTAAAGTCTCACTGCTTTGGCCCTATCAGCAGAGCATTTTAGAGGTTGTAAATAGAGGGAAACATGCTTAAATTTACCCAGCTATGTACCCAAAAGCTCTGACTTTTGGCATGATAGGAACAGAATTCAGATTCAACCTTTGGGGTGCCATAGCCTCTATTCAAGATATCAGGCCAAACAACGAAGTGCATTTTCTGTGTACCAGCATGGCCAGCTTAAGAAATGATTCATCCTGGCATAGGGGGAGCCCTGGCTATGGGGGTGGGGCAAATCCACCTTGGGAAAGCTATAATTTTAGTTTGTTTGCTTTTAGTAGGTTGGACCAATATTTAGGACATGGTTAGAGCCTTTCTTATTGAGAAACTTGCTCAACAGTGATGGATAGCTATGCATTTGGCAAATGTGCTCAGCAAGAAAAATGCTGCTGGCTGGAGGGATCTCTGGTCTCCCTCAAGAGCTCTGGGGTTTTGCCCCCGAGTGATGCTCTGTCTGTGCAAAGCCCAGAGTCCACCTCCTGCTCCTGCTCCAGAATTGAGGACTGGCTAAACGCGGCTGCAGGAGTTCTATCACCTCTCAAATTCTCCCTTCTGTGAAGCGCTAGTCCCCTTTCCTCACAACCTCTTTGGAGAAACATCTGTTTGGATATTCTGACCATTTTTAACCTTTTTATTTATTTTTTTAAACATCAGGCAGCAATCAGATGCTTACAAAGAGATGCTTTATGAATTTTATCTAGCTCTTCCAGATATTCTCAGGGAGAGCACTGGTTACTGCAAGCTACTCCATCTCACCTGGAAGCAGGACTAAAAAGTTGACTCTTATTGCCATCTTGATTCACGTTAACCGGTTATGGTGTGCTTTTTGCGCGTTGGTTAGTGGGAAACTCGGAGCCAGATTTGAGGCCCATCACCAGCAGAGGGCTAGATCCAAATGTAATATATTTCCGACATTAACCTTAGCTCTCCAGTTCATCTTATTGTCCCTATTCTCTTTCCCCTTAGCATACATACCTTCATTTGTTTGTTTATTATCTCACACAATCTTGGAAGCCAATTCCAACCTTTGTTGTAATGAGTCAGAGTAAAAATAGCTTAAAAATATATATATAACATCTAACCTCTGTTATTACTTCTCTAAGTGTTACTATGCTTTAAACCTTATGAAGGGGATCCCTGGGTGGCGCAGCGGTTTGGTGCCTGCCTTTGGCCCAGAGCGCGATCCTGGAGACCCGGGATTGAATCCCACGTCGGGCTCCCGGTGCATGGAGCCTGCTTCTCCCTCTGCCTATGTCTCTGCCTCTCTCTCTCTCTCTCTCTCTCTGTGACTATCATAAATAAATAAAAATTAAAAAAAAATAAACCTTATGAAGTACCTGATGTATGTTAGCCCCTCTTTCCTTGCATGTAGCATTCCCATAAGCAAATACTAGGATTACCATTAAGCCGAGAGCTGAAAGGTAAGTACCTTCCCCAGGCCATAAAACCTCTGAATTGCTCAATAAAGAGTGAACACGTAATAGTTAAAACAAATAATCCCTTCTTCCTCCTTCTGTACGTCATTTCTGGAGCTCTGTAGTACTTCATGAAGTATGCTAAATCCTGCATATTCACTCTATGAAGTCTCTGTACAACCCTTTGGGCAATATTTTGAAAGACGAGGAGATTCAGGTTTAGAGAGGTTTAGGAACTTGTCTTGGAGTCACATAATTTGGAAGTGGCAGATCTAGTTTTAAGCTTCCAAACCCTGCTTTTTTCTTCTCTTTTCGATTCCTGACCTTCATGGCAACCTAGCCGTCCCCTCAGCTTGCCTGTTTGTTAGAGGGAAGGACACACCATTTCACCGTGCAGCCGTCACTGATGTTGTGAGCCAGGAGGAAGACTGTATCCTGGCTGGCCCTCACTTTACTACCCTGGAATCCCATTCAGCCTGGGGACCCCTCTTCTGGAGCTCTGCAGCAATGGTTTCTGGGAAGTATTTGGGCTTCTAGGAAAGCTGCAATTCTAAAGGGCTAATCCCAAGGGGGATTTCGACTTGGGCCAAAGGGGTGCTGGCAAAATAGCTCCGTGTACGTAGAGGAACCCAAGTAATCTTCCTTGGCTCTTAGCAGGATCCCATTGTGCAGATATTTACCTGAATAGCGAACCAGTTTGAAGCAGCCTCCCATGTGGGGTTTGCTGGGAGCAGGGACCCAAGCAACAGCTTCTTTAACGAGATCATCTTATCCTTTCTGGAATTGGAAGAAATCCATCATGGTAGCCAGGGGCTGAAGAAAGAGTAACCAGGGATCAGGAGACCTGAATTTCAGCCCTAATTACACTTGTCAGCAGCGCATCCCTAAGTAACTCAGTTTGCTTCTGGGGGGCTCCGAGGTTCTGATATTTAACACAGAGCCATTGGAGGCGTTGGTTCCTGAAGCCCCTTCCTGGCTCTAAAGTCTATGATTGCAGATGTTCTTTTAGACCATAGATCGTCTTGGGCCCCCTGGTTGACCCCAATAGCCCCACTCTTGATCAGTCTTGTCTTACTTGCGCCCAGCAAGGCCCAGGTGTCAGTGCTCCATGCCCCGGGCCTCACATGTGCCATGTGTGTGTTTTCCTGGAAGCTGCATATAGGACACTCATTGACAGGTCAGCCTGTGGTCTGGAGCTAGCAGTGAGATGGTAAACATCACGGAACAAGCAGCCCTTTCAGGCTCTCAACCTTGGCAGCACGGCATGAAAATAATTCTTGGGAAGCTGGGGCCCTAGTGGCAGCTGCTTCTCCTCAGCCAGCCTGCCAGGCCCTAACGGAGCTCAGGACGGATGGAGCTCTCCCTGGGCATGCGGCAGCCGGCACTGGTACTTTTCCATTCTGGGAAACTGGAAAGGGAATTGGCTTCTCTGTCCAGGAGATCGGCGGGTAGCGGAAGTGTCAAGAACCACCAAGACAGCTCAGCAGGCAGATTCAGGACACACTTCTTTGCTGCCGGGTCTCTTGCTTTTCTTGCCTGTTCTCTGCCTTTTCATGCTTCCTTATCTTTCATGATGTGGAGTTCAGAGACAGATGGATGGAATCTGATAAAAAAAAAAAATGAAGTGGGCTTGGGGGGAAAGGAAAGGGGGCCTGACATTTAGGACTTGGCACTCTGAGCTTTGCTATTGGCTGAGATCCCTTCCCCAGAAGGAGTTTACCAAAAATAGGCATAGTCAATAGGAAAACCACAGTGGTACTGCTGAGAAGTGCCACGTTGGTTGCCCTGGGCCAAAGCTTATCCTGGTTCCAAAGACCCACTAGGATGAGAAAGGCCATCCAAGATCAGCTTGTCTATTTTCCTGTGCCCTTTCTCTGAGGCCCCTGGGAATACTGATTCACCAAGAAACTTTGCCTAATGGCTGCTTCTCTGGCTCTTATCTCTGTATTCCCCATCCTTATTCTTATATTCTTTGATCCCAGCACCTAGACCTCCAGACCCACCCCCATTGTCTGGAAAAGGTTTTTAATACCTGTGGGCTGAGAGCTTGGCTCTGGCTTTGAGTTGAGGACCCTCATCAAGGCATACAGTGTGATTCCCATCTGTTTTCCCATCTCCTGTGCCTCTCATCACCAGAGCTTGGAGATCTCTCCTTAGCACAGCTTGTTGGACAGTTACCCAGTATCCATTGACTAATATTCATGCCAGAGCTTTTCTTCCTTTCATGCAAATGCCCTCCAAGCCCTTGAAAGGGCATCTCTGCTGCTCACCATCATTTGGAGATGGTTGAGAAATGAATAATTTCTGGAGACGTGAATCAGTCACAGCACCTACCCTCAAGAGTTCAGCGCTCCATTCACTCAGCCTTGCATCCATCTATCCATCCATCCATCTCTCTATCCCTGTATTCTCTTGCTTACTTATTTATTTGCCAGGTGTGTATTGAGCATCTAATGGGCACTATGTGTTGGCAGTGGCTGAGAGGGGGAAAAGAAAGAGTCTGACCTGATTACTATTCTCAAAATTGCTTATAATTTCAGTAAGGAGGTAAACAAGTACAAGGGAACTAGAAAATCTGGTGAAGGTTGTTACCTAAAAGCACTCGCGACCCACCTCTTTTATCCCCTTGTCATATTTTAGGGTTTTTCCGTAGCTTTTACTGTCTAAAATAGTAACAACTGCATAATAGCTATTGTCAAATAGACAGTTTGATCGCCCATTTGATTATTGCAAATCTCTTGCCTTTTGTTTCTCTCCTCTACCAAAATGTAAGATCCATGGGCTAAGTCACTTTGTCTATCCTGTTCACCTTGGACCTTCAGAGCAGGAACTTCTTTGTTAGATAAATTCATGGATGTTAAGTAAACTAACATTAACATTAAATACATACAGTTGTTAAATAAATACATGAACAAAAAGATGGGTTGCAAGAGATACGTAATGACCGTCAATTACAAGAAAGTCTTATAGGTCTGGTCAAACATCATTAGTCAGGGCTACCTTTGTCTGATTTCCCAGATCTTTGTTTTTAAGCCTCATAATTACGAACAACAGAAAACTCTTCTTTTGTCACGTTTTAAGCAGATATTTACTGAGCCCTCAGTTAATGCCAGACACCCTACTAGAAATTAGGGAAGCAACAGAGAGGCTCCCTGGCCATATGACACTGTTTAGTGGAGAGACTAAAACCAAACAAATAATTATTTGTATTACAAGTATGAAGAACACTAAAAAGGGAACCAGTGCATTATAAGAACATGTAACAGGGGCATGCCCCTGGGTGGCTCAATGGTTGAACGTCTACCTTTGGCTCAGGTTGTGATCTCAGGATGCTAGGATCGAGTCCCACATCAGGCTCCCTGTAGGGAACCTGCTTCTCCCTCTGCCTGTGTCTCTGTCTCTCTCTGTGTGTCTCTCATGAATTAATAAATAAAAATCTTAAAAAAAAAGAGCATGTAACAGAGATTCCTAATTTCCCCCGAGGGCTCAGAGTAGTTCCCTGAGAGCTGGGGGATGAGCAAAAGTCAGCAGGTAAGGAAGGGGAGGGAAGGAACATTCCAGGTAAAGGGAACATGACCTACAGAGGTTAGAAGGTACTCTGCATTGATGAAGTTGAGATGAGACCCAGTGTGCTGGGACACAGAGAGTGTAGATGTGCAGATAGCCTAAGGTGAGGCTGGAGAGGTAGGCTGAGGCCAAGCCCTCAGACCACACAGGCCACACTGTCCCGGGCAGTCTGAAAAGCTGGTTCATGTCAAAATAAGGTTTTAGGAAGCCCGTGTGGGCTGCTGTGTGGAGAAGAGTTGGTGGAAGAACCAGAAAGAGAGCCAGAAGGCATTATTGTAGTTCAGTTGTGAGGTGGCGGAGGTTGGGCCCTGCATGGGAGGTGAGGAGAAGGACAGAAATGGCTGGACTCAAGAAATCAGCAGTAAGTAGGAGTTGTAGGATTTGCTAATAGACTGGATGACTGACTCCCAAAAGACAGGTTTACCTCTCACTCCTCAACTGTCTCCTAGCAGGAATAAACATGTCACCTGTCATTCCTGACCTGTCCTGATCCCCAGGCAGAGGTCTAGGGCCACATCTACCATGGATCATGGAGGCCTTCCAGGTCTCATCATGGTGTTGCCACTGCTGTCCATACGTGGTTGGCTTACACCCTTTTGTGTGAGGGAAGGGCTGGAGGGGAGGAGGAGGAGGGAATCACTGAAACAGGTAGATTTTTTTTTTAATATATAGAGAACTGAAGTCTCCTTTCATCCCCTAGTTATTCCAGTTACGAAACTGGGGCTGCATCAGTGTCACCTGGAGGGCTGGTGACCACGTAGTTGGCTGGGCTCCACCCTCAGAGTGATTCAGTAGATCCGAGGTGGGGACTGAGGCTCTGCATTGGCATCAAGTTCCCCAGTGGTGGGGATGCTGCTAGTCCCCAAGTGCACTGTGAGGATTGCAGCCCTTACACAGGAACAGATCAGGGTAGCAAAGAGCCTCAGGAGGGGAACTGGTGCTCCTCTGACACCAAGCAGAGTATCCTAGGTGGGATCTCTCTCCCTCTCTTTCTCTCCCTTTCTTTGTTAAGTATGGAAAGTACCTCTATAGGTTCAGTCAGAGCATAACATAGACAGGATTCCTGAGCCCAGGAGATATGGACATGTTTCATAACAGCGGCTCAGCTGCAGCACTCTGTTAAAACTTCCTGGTTGCAGTTCCCAGGATAAGCAGTGCCTTGGTGGAGAAGTTATTTGCAACATTATCATGACTCACCCCATGCGACCCTCTTTCCCCATTTCTGGTTTACTTTAGATGTTCTGAGAAACAGAAGTTCTCATTACACTTGTGGCCCAGTGACTAGAGATGCATGATAGCCAGGAATGAAAGCCCAGTGGGACTGTGAGTGTGGATGTCTCTGGACTTCGGAATGGCCCCAGAGAATCATCATGTGTCCAGGCTGGAAGGGACCTGGGAGCGATGCTTCCCAAGCCTGGCTGTACAGCAGAATCACCTGGGAAATCTTTTAAATATGCAGGTCCCTGGGCACAGTTTCAGATCTCCCAAAGAAAAGCCTCTAAGATGGGGTTCACAACCATATGTTCTACAATCTTCCTAAGCAATTCTAAAGCAGTCAGTCCATGGACTGGCTTTTGGGAACCCTTGCCTTGGAAAACAGCTAATCTAGCTCCCTCACTTTTTGCACAAGAAAACTGAGACCCAGAAGGGATGTGACCTTTGCTCGGATACCAGAATGGATTTGAAATCTCTTTATTTTTAGAGGTTGTGTAGCCAAGAGGGCAGTCTTTCAAGTCAGATTCTAAAGTGATTTAGTATTTACTCAATGGATGGCTTTGGCATTTAAAAAAAAAATCATGTATTTATTTTGAGAGAGAGAGAGAGAGAGAGAGTGAGAGAGTGCATGAGCAGGATGGCCAGAGGGAGAAGGAGAGAGAATTCTAAGCAGACTCCTGTGCTCAACATAGAGCCTGACATGAGGCTTAACTTAGTAATTACTCAATGAACGGCCTTGGGCAGTCTTCTTCTTCTTCTTCTTCTTCTTCTTCTTCTTCTTCTTCTTCTACTTCTTCTTCTTCAAGATTTCTTTATTTATTTTTAGAGAGAGAGGCAGAGAGAGAGCAAGAGCAGGAGGGACAGAGGGAGAAGGAGAGAGAATTCCAAGCAGACTCTGAGCTCAGCTTGAGCCTGACATGGGCTTTGATCTCATGATCCTGAGATCACAACCTGAGCCAAAACCAAAAGTTGGTCTTTTAACTGACAGCACCAGCCAGACACCCCTCCTTGGGTGGTTATTTAAACTCTTACCTATGGAGAAGTGATTCGTGAGAAATATGAAGAAATGAGAGAAAACACCACATTGTCCGACACTTGACAACTACTTCTGAATGGATGCTATGGTTACTGTACTTCATCAAAGTTAAGACTCTGCTGACTCTACCATGTGTCATTACTTTGTGTAACTCTAAAAAGAAGAAAAAAAACCCAGACAGTTAAGCTATGATTCACCATTTGCTTGTAAGCTGCATTCAGATTTCAGATCTGTTAACGTGTGAAAATTAATAGGAAATATGGTCTTTCACTCCTCTTTCCTCAGCCTGCACAGATTACTACTATTACTAAATTAATTACTTCAATGTCTAAAGAAGCATACTTAGTGTGCTTGAGGAACACCAAGGAGATCAGGGTGGCCAGATGGGGGAGTGTGCTGGATGGGGGTCCAGAGACCAACTCCACAGGTCCCTGGAGACCACTCGTGGGTTTTAATATCATTATGAGTGAGGTGGGAGATTCCTGAAGGCGATGAGCAGAAGAGTTACAGGGTCTGACTTACATTTTTCTAGATACATGGGGCAAGGTGGACCAAGTAAGTCCAGGTAGGAGGTGCTTGTTCTATTCCTGGCGAATAGGAGGCAGTGGATTGGCCTAGAATGGTAACAGCATAAGTGGGAAGTAGATGGGTTATGGGAATTTTTTAGGGTGGCTTACAGGATTTCTTATCAGCTGATGGGGTGGATATGGAGTATGAAAGGAGTCAAGGGTGGCCTCAAGATTTTTGGCTTAAGTAATTGGAAGAATGGAATTTGTTGAAATGGAACAGTCTAGGGGGTAAGGTTTGCAGGGAGACATTACTTTACTCAACTTTATTCTTACTCCTAATTGATACCTAGCTCTTTTCTCAGTATTTTTGAGCACCTATTGTCTCCCTAGATAGGCACTGAGAAATAAAATGGAATAAGATATAACCCCCCTCATTCCCCTGTTTTTTCCCTCTAAAAAGTTTGCCATCTGAGGGGAGATAGGACTTCCCACACAATTATATGAGAAAGCACTATGTACCTAAGGCTATAAAACAGACACCAAAAATGTCAGAAATCAGAGGAAGGAGAATTTACCAAAATTGGTCCTATTCTTATTCAAAAATGCTTGCTTTGGTGGCATCCAGGTTCATTACATTGCAAAGCGACAATGCTGGATAGTAACTTAAGCTAGTTTTTCCACTTCATGTGTGCCACCTCCTTGTACCTGAAACAACCAAGAAGACTCTTTTCTCAACTTCCTGTTCCCTTTCCGTGAAACATCCCGCCCTCTAAGAGTAACTTGGCTCACTGGCTTCCTTCACTCAGGTCTCTGCTCACAGTCCCCTTATCTGAGCAGCCTTTCTTATCACTTTGCAGGAAAAAGCTCCTATTACCTTTCCACACTTAACTTTCTTCACACCATTTACCATCTTCTCTCGTCTTATGTATTTATTTGCCTATTGTCTGTTTCCCCTCACTAGGATGTAGACTCTGACAAAAGGCACTTTGTTTTGTTTATGGCTGTATTCCCATAGTGCTCCAAAAAAATAACATAAAATAAAATCACAGAATGAATGGATGAATACAAATAGGAACTTAAAAACCCTATGAATCTGGAAAGCCATGAACAAACAGTAGATTATTGTGCTGAGGATGGAGATAGGTCTGGATCCACGAACAAAGCTTTGGTTTCAGAAGCAAGGGAAGGGGCCAGAGGCCAACTCTCTTACTAAATCTGCAAGGCTCCTGCCTCAGCCTGGCATGCTGGGAGAAACAGCTTGCATTGTGTCACACCTGTGGTTAAAGCAGACGGGGACCGTCTGGTACGCTGGACTAATTTTGGATTAGGACTACTTAATAGCTGTGAGACTTTAACTGGCTTCCTCACGTGTAGTTTGAAAATAGTAATACACGTCCTGTCTACCATGTAGGGTTATTGTAAGGGTAAACCAGATGTAAACACAGGGACAGCACTTTGAAAACTGTGAGGAACTGTATTTCAGGAGTCAAGATCGGGATTGGGAGCACCATGATGTGAATGATAGCCAAAGGAGCAAGAATTGCCTGCCTTGGCCAGCCTAGGCCCCCTCCCCAGAAGGTTCTCAGGGGAAATATACACACAGGGGACAATAACAAAAGGAAAGCAAAGGTCTAGTTTATTAGTAGCTGGCTTGTGTCCCAAATGCCAAACTGGACTGGTGCAAGTGGCATGTGGGATAAAGGTGTCCAGAAGCTTCTCCTTGCCATTAAGTCACTGACCCTGAGAAGCACTAAGCACCAGCGCTAAAATCAGGAGATGGCCTCCACTGCATGGAGGGGTGGCCCACAAGAGAGGACACGCCCTGTGAGTGATTTCTGAAATGTTCTTTGACCTCACCCATTGGTAATCTTGGCCTCACTGGCATCCTGTATCAATATTTCCTCATCCTTACTCCTTCTTTCAGTTTCACATCCCAGAGGGTTTAGAATCTGAGAATGTGAGGCTTCATTCCTGAACAGCCCAGAATCATACTTGAGATTCAGGCATAATGGTTATTGGTAGAAGCTGTCACCTCAGATGGAAAAATTATACATCTGACAAGAATAGACAAAATGGTACTAGCTCCCATGTTCGTCCCTTGATTCAAATTTGACTTGGAAAATGTAGTGGGCAGGAACCTAGAAGTGTTTCAGGGGGTTGGTGGCCATGATTCTGGCCAAAGTGGCTGTGTATGGTTTTGCTTCACCACACTGTCTCTAGAAGCATCACGTGACATTACAGATGTACTTTGTCAAATGCTCTTTCTGCGTCTGTTGAACTGATTATATGGTTTTTATCCTTTCTAATGTTGATGTGACATATCATGTCGATTGTTTTGTGGATATTAAACTGCCTCTGCATCCTGGGAATAAGTCCTATTTGATTGTGGTATGTGATTTTTACAATATATTGTTAGATTCAGTTTGCTAATATTTTGTTGAGGATTTTTGTATCTGTATTCATGAGAGATAATGGCCTGTAGTCCTCTTTTTTTTTTTTTTAAAGATTTATTTATTTATTTATGAGAGACACAGATTGAGAGAGAGAGGCAGAGACAGAGGCAGAGGAAGAAGCAGGCCCCATGCCGAGAGCCCGATGTGGGACTTGATCCCGGGACTCCAGGATCGTGCGTTGGGCCAAAGGCAGGTGCCAAACCACCAAGCCACCCAGGGATCCTCTCTCTCTCTCTCTCTTTTTTTTTTTTGTAGTGCCTTTGTCCAGTTTTGGTATCAGGGTGATTCATTCCTCTTGTATTTTTTGGAATAGTTTAAGAAAAATAGGTATTAACTCTTCTTGAAATGTTTGGTAGAATTTGCCTGTGAAACCATCTAGCTTTATTTTGGGGGAGTTTTTTGTATTGATTCAATTGCATTGTTGGTGATTGGCCTGTTCACATTTTCTATGGCTTCCTCCTTTAGTTTTGGTAGCTTGTAATGTTTCTAGGAATTTATTCATTTCTTCTAAGTTGTCCAGTTTGTTGGCATATAGGTTTTCATAATATTCTGTTTTAATTGTTCCTATTAGGGAAGTTCTTTTCTTTTCTTCTTTTCCTTTTTTTTAAGAGAGAGAGAGCAGGGGAGTAGGGGCAGAGAGAGAGGGAGAGAGAGAATCTTAAGCAGGCTCCATACTCAGCATGGAGCCTGACACAGGGCTAGATCTCATGACCTTGAGATTATAACCTGAGCCAAAATCAAGAGTTGGACACGTAACCAATTGAGCATCTGGGTGCCCTGAGGAAGTTCCTTTCTATTTCTAGTTTGCTGAGAATGTTTATCAGAAAAGGATGTTTGATTTTATCAAATGCTTTTTCTGTATCTACTGAAGTGATGATATAGTTTCATTTTTAAGTTTGTGGTGAATTTCATAGACTGATTTCTGAATGTCAAACCAACCTTGCATTCCTAGAATAAACCCCACTTGGTCATCACGTTATCCTTTTTATGCATTTTTGGATTCAATTTACTAAAATTTTGTTTAGAGATTTTGCATCTCTGTTTATGATGGTTATTGGTGTATAGTTTTCTTATAATGTTCCTGTTTGGTTTTTGTATTAGAGTAATATGATGTCATAGAATGAATGAGGAAATATCCTCTCCTTTTTTTAATATTCTGGAAGAGTTGGTGAGAGCTTGGTATTTTTTCTTTCTGAAATATTTGTTAGAATTCAAAAGTAAAGCCATCTTATGCTGGAGGGTTTTTTTTTTTGTGTGTGTGGAAATGTTGTTGACTATATATTTAATATTCAGTTTATCTATTTCTTTACAAGTGTGGTTTGGTAGTTTGTATCTTTCAAGAAATTTTACTATTTTATCAGAGTTGTTGAAATTGTTGGCATAATATTGTTTATAATATTTTCTTCCCGTACTTTTAACATCTGTAGTATCTGTAACTAGGTAACTTCCTACATTCCTGATATTGGTAGTGTTTTTTTTCTTTTTTCTCTCCAAGTCAACCTAGCTAGAGATTCTTTTTCCTTTTAAGACTTGTCAAGGAACCAGCTTTTGCTTTTATAAAGTTTCTTTGTTATTTTTCTGTTTTCTATTTCACTGATTTCCACTAATATATCCTTTTCTTTCTTATAATTACTTTGTGTTTTATTTGCTCTACTATTACTAGTTTCTGAAGGTGAAAACTGAGATCATAGTTTTAAGATCTTTCCTTTTGGGCAGCTTGGGTGGCTCAGTGGTTTAGTGCCGCCTTCAGCCTAGGGCCTGATCCTGGAGACCTGGGATCAAGTCCCATGTCAGGCTGCCTGCTTGGAGCCTGTTTCTCCCTCTGCCTGTATCTGTCTGTCTGTCTGTCTCTCTCTCTGTGTGTCTCTCATGAATAAATAAATAAATAAATAAAATATTTAAAAAAAAATCTTTCCTTTTTTCTAATATAGGCTTTTATTGTGATAGTTTTCCCCATAAGTACTTCTCAAGTGGTGTCCACAAATTTTGTTATGTTGTATTTTCTTTATCTTACAGTACAGAATACTTTCTAATTTCCCTTTTGATTTCATCTTTGACCCATGGCATATTTAGAAGAGTGTTATTTAGTTTGCAAATATTTGGGAATTTTCCAGGTATCTTTCCACTATTATTTTTCTGAATAGTAATTGCATTATGACAGAGAACATACTTTTTTGACTTGAATAATTAACATTTATTGGGATTTCTTTTATGATTCAGAATATGGTTTATCTTGGTTTATCTTGGTTTTATATGCACTTTAAAATAATTTATACTTTTTGTTGGGTAGAGTTCTATAAAGTTCAGTTAGGTAAAACTAGTAGATAATGTTGTTCAAATCTTCAATATCCTTACTAATTTTTTGTCCACTTGTTTTACCAATTATTGAGATATAAAACCATCTATAATTGTGGTTTTGTTAGTTTTTCCCTGCAGTCTTTTTTTTTAATCCTTTTCATTTGTTTTGAAGCTGATACATGCATAAATATTTAGGACTGTCATGTGTTCTTGATTAACTAACTCCTTTATCATTGTGAAGTACCATCTCTATTTCTTATCTTAAAATGTATTGTGTCTGGTATTAATACAACCACTCCAGATTTTTAAAAATTAAGTATTCATGGTTTATCTTTTTTTTTCATCCTTTTACTTATAACTTATCTGTGGTTCTCTGCCTTCTATTCAGTGAATTGAAATTTTTATGATTCCATTTCACCTCTTGCTGACTGATTAGCTATAAATCTTTTTGAAAATATTATTTTAGTGCTTGCTTTAGGATTTGCCATGTACATCTTTAATTAAATAAAGTCTATCTTTAAGTGATATTATATCACTTTATGTGGGGTATAAAAATCTTCCAACAGGATAACTTCCATTTTACCTTTTTTAGCCTTTATGCTATTGTTTTCATGCATTTCATCTTGGTGTATATTACAAACCCCACTGTATATTGTTACTGTTTTTGTTTAAATAGTCAGTTACCATTTAAAAAGATGTAAATAACATGGAAACTCATCTTATATATTTACTATGTAATTACCCTTTCCAATGGGACATTTGCTGTCATTTTCTTTGGTCCTCTGTTCATGATATGTTCTTTTAAAACTTAAAAAACTGCTTAAAACTGGCAGCTTAAAAGCTTTTCTCTTTATCACCTGTTTTAAGCAGTTGGATCATGATGTACGGTAGCATAATTTTCTTCATGTTTCTTGTGCTTCAGGTCATTGAGCTTCTCAAATTTGAGAGAAAATTCTACCATGTTTTATTCAAATACTTTTTTGGTCTTTCTTTTTCCTCTTCTTTAAGGAATCCATTTACATGTATAGTAAGATGTTTGAAATTGTTCCAAAATTAACTAACGTTCTATTTTTTATTGTTGATTATTTGGTTTATTTCTGTCATGGTTTCATTTTGGATAATTTCTATTGCTGTCTTTAAGTTCACCAATCTTTTCTTTAATGTATAACTTTCCTTTAATCTTATCCAGTATATTTTCTCAGTCAGGTTCACCTCTAAAATTTGATTTATATTCTTTCTATATCACTTGTAGCTTTTCTTATATTTTTATTTTTTTGTTTTTATTATTTTTATTCAAGTATTATTAACATTCAGTGTTGTATTAGTTTCAGGTGTACAATATAATGATCCAACAATTCAACTTTCTCAGTGCTCATCAATATAAGTGTAGACTTTGTCCTCTTTATCTATTTCATCTATCTTCCCCATCCACCTCCTCTCAGGCAACCACCAGTTTGTTCTCTGTATTTAAGAGACTGATTTTTGTGTGTGTGTCTCTTTTTAAAATTTGTTTTGTTTCTCAAATTCCACATCCAAGTGAAGTCATATGGTATTTGTCTTTCTCTGATTTACTTCTTTTAGCATTATATCTTCTAGGTCCATCCATGTTGTTACAAGTGGCAAGATCTCATTCTTTTTATGGCTGAGTAATATATACGTATATATAAATATATATACTGTTTCTTCTTTATCCATTCATCAGTCAATGAATACTTGAGTGGCTTTCATATCTTGTCTATTGTGAGTAATGCTGCAAAAAACATAGGGGTGCACACATCTCTTCAAATTAGTGTTTGGGTATTCTTTGGGTAAATACCCAGTAGTAGTAGAATTACTGGATCATATGGTAATTCTTCTTTAAATTTTTGAGGAACTTCTGTACTGTTTCCCACAGTGGCTGACCTTGTATTTTTGAACATGTACAATATAGTTATAACTGTTTTAATACTCTTCTTCTTAAATTCCAACTTCTATATAAGTTCTGAATTAGTTTCAGTTGATTGGTTTTTTTCATTATATGTTCTATCATCTGCTTCTGCACATGCCTGCTTCTTTAAAAATTATGTCATACAAAAAAATAAAAATTACATCATACATATTTACACTAAAATTTATTGTTTATTTGAAATTTATTATTATTTTTAAAGATTTTATTTGTCCATTTGAGAGAGAGAGAGAAAGAGCATGAGCAGGGTGAGGGGCAGAGGGAGAAGCAGATTCCCTGCTGAGCAGGGAGTCCTATGTCGGGCTCGATCCCAGGACCCCGAGATCATGACCTGAGCTGAAAGCAGCCACTCAACTGACTGAGCCACCCAGGCACCCCTGTTTATCTGAAAGTTAAATTTAGCTAGGAATCCTGTATTTCTCTGGCAACCCAAGATCACCATGGCTTCTCTAGACCCTTGTCTCCTTGATTTGGGGAATCCTCTAGACTCTGCTTGAGTTCTCACTCACTGTGCTCCAGCCTGTATATGTCACAGTAGTAAACTGGTGCCACTGTAGGACTTATCTTTGTCCTCTGTCTCTCAGGGATTGTCGTCCTATGTTGTCTGATATTCATTGTATTGAAATCCAGTGTTTTGTGTACTTTGTCCATTTTTTGATTGTTTCACCCAGGAGAGTAAGTCTGGCTCCTCTTACTCTGTCTTGGCT
The DNA here is from genome assembly GCF_018345385.1 of Vulpes lagopus. NCBI lineage: Eukaryota > Metazoa > Chordata > Mammalia > Carnivora > Canidae > Vulpes > Vulpes lagopus. The sequence goes on from NC_054834.1 coordinate 29,207,754, forward strand.
GGGGATGGAAGTCCCTCTCCAGAGGCTATTATTTTTATCCAGTGGCCAAAACATGGTGCTGTTGGGGCTGTGTGTTCGGTCTGTTGGCTTTATTGAGTTTGTTGGCTTTGTTCCACAGTTTTGTGCAATCAGCTACCTAGAAAAAAGAATGCTTTGGATCACAGGTAATATCTGCTGACTGTGAGGATGACTCAGCACACTTGGGAAACTGGTTAGAAGTGTACATTTGCTAATAGGAGAATGGGAATGGGCCATGGGCTTACTGCCAAATAAAAGGATAAATCAGGACAGTGCATTATGTTACATTATTTGTCAGATTTTGGACCAAAAGATAGGTGTGGCTGAAGGTCAGTGCTCAAGGGATTGGACACTAATAAGTTTGGAGGGAGGGCCAGGGTGAAAAAGCCGAGAGAGGGTGATCAAACTGGTGTCATAGAAAGACTTTGGAAAATTTTAGTCCTCTGTTTCCCTGTCCAATAATCAATTACATTATTCCTACAAGGGGCAGGGGATCTTTGGAAATAAAAAGAAAAGTATTTCCTCTCTTTTTTTCTTCGGTTTCTCTTGGTCCAGCCATATGTCGCTATCCTCTGGGCATGTCAGGAGGCCACATTCCAGATGAGGACATCACAGCTTCCAGTCAGTGGTCAGAATCCACAGCTGCCAAATATGGAAGGTGAGGATGGATACCCCAAGAAAACCTGAGTCCTGGGTTGGAATACGTTTTCTGACTCAAGGGACTGGGGAAGAAGAGTAGTATTTGGTGGGAGCTGGAAGGCATGAGGGAAGGACATCAAGTGGGCCTGTCATGTTCTGTATATTTTTAGGAAGAGAATTCAGGGCTTGGTACTAAATGGTCATCTGGCAACCCCGTCCCAACCACAAGACTTTGCCCCACACTGGCCACAACAGATGGGTTCATTGACATGCAGTGGGTTTGCTTTACTTCACCTTCTCACTGTGAGCACCTGCAGGAAGCTGGCGACAGTGGTAGGAGAAGGTGCAGATGAAGTTAAGGCACTGGGAGCTAGGAGACCCGGTCCTCTTCTCAGTGGGTGTCTCTGAAACATCACTCACAGTGCAAAGCATCAAGGCTGTAAGCATATGCTGAGGCCTCCAGTAATTTCTTCCCTTCTCTCAAGGATACTTCATAGAAGGGCCATCCTCAACTATAAAGAGTATGGTGGGTTCCTAGTGGCCTAATATCAGGGATCTTCTAAAGCAATAAACACCCTTGTCAAAGACTACTCTGCTTGTTAGAGCGCAGTCCTCCTCCTCCTGGAATCAAATTGTTTTAGTGTAAAGTGAGTGTTGATTTCTGTTAAAATGGAATCTCCCATAAGAAAAGCAATCTTAGTAAACCTTCCCCATAACTTCTTCATATGTGAAAGATGAGAGTGATGGTTGGTGGGGTTGGAAGAGAACAACGAGTAGGTGACATCTGTAAGAAAAGAGACATTCCAGGGAAGAGGGAAAGTGGTAAGAGGTTCCCAAAATAAACCTTATACTTATTTCACAATTTTCCTCACTGGTAGTTTAGTTTAGAGGTAATAAAATGAAACCAGATTATTTACTACTCCCCTGACATGCTCCTACCCCTCACTCTCATCATGGGTTCCCATGGCTTTCTTCTGGGCTGTCATGCCCATCCTGTTGGTTAAAATTCCACTGCATTACATAACCCACACTGGGGATCTTATGATCCCTCCCTCCTCCTTCCTATAACTTGATATCCAAGCAAGGGGTGGCCACCCTTGTTATGTTGGGACTGAATGTGGAAGGGGGTGGTAAAATGACTCATGGGGGGGGTATAGGGTAGAAAAGGTTTCATTTCCCTTGAGACCTTTAAATCAGGATGAGAAGTAAAGACTACATCTGATCTGAAAGCCTCTAGGCCCTGGTTGTGTTTCTCTGGGTTTCATAGTGCCTCAGGGACAGGGAACTGACCATGGGTGATGGCAGTAAGGCTTGAAGGAAGACCAGAAGAGTCTTTTTAGAGTGGGAACCCAGCCTGCTCTCTCCCCTCAGTTGCTTGCTGTGGATTGGTAAACAACTGTAGTTTCATGGTTTCTCTCTGTTTCCCTAACCCTGTGTCTCAAGGCTGGACTCAGAAGAGGGGGATGGAGCCTGGTGCCCTGAGATTCCAGTGGAACCCGATGACCTGAAGGAGTTCCTACAGATTGACTTGCACACCCTGCACTTTATCACTCTGGTGGGGACCCAAGGGCGCCATGCCGGGGGCCATGGCATTGAGTTTGCCCCCATGTACAAGATCAATTACAGTCGGGATGGCACTCGCTGGATCTCTTGGCGGAACCGGCATGGGAAACAGGTAGGAAGAAGAGACATCTAGACCCTGAGATGTCCAGCACCATATTTTGACTTAGGCTAGAAGAGGAAGTACGCAGGCTGTCTTGTAGGTATGTGCATCCACACACCTGGCATGCCCTTGTAAATGTCTGATCGAGGATGAGGGAGGGTGGACTGGGGCTATTGGGAGGAATATCAAGGCTGCTGAGACAGCTGAGTGGATGGATACATTCTTCTCCTTCAATTCAAAAGAGAGGGTCCATGAAAGGGGTGATGAGGAAGAGTCAGTGTAACCTCATAGCATCTTCCTGCTCTTTCTCTTCTCTTTCCTCAGGTGCTGGATGGGAATAGTAACCCCTATGACATTTTCCTAAAGGACTTGGAGCCACCCATCGTGGCCAGATTTGTCCGCTTCATTCCAGTCACTGACCACTCCATGAATGTGTGCATGCGGGTGGAGCTTTATGGCTGTGTCTGGCTAGGTAGGTCTCCAGAGACAGAGAGCTTATAGACCTTATAAAAAACCCCAACCCCTGGAAAATAAAGGCAAACAGGTCGGAGAGGTATGGGATTAGTAATCTCTGGAGTGACGTGATTCCCTCTAGGTTAGAGTCAAGAAAGGATATTGTTTCTCCACCAAGATTTGGTGCTGTATACTCTAAATGATGCATTCTGATTCATTTCACTGACTGCCACTGAGGAGTGCTCCTCAGCAGTGCTCCTTTTGTGCCCAGATTAAGTCCTATGCAGACACACTGAACACGATTGCATCCTTGCAGTCTTATGTAACTCCCTGTGACAATTGGTCTGAGCAGTAGGTGTATCTCCTTCCTGAGGCACTGACACATTTGTGTTTCCTTTGGCAGATGGCTTGGTGTCTTACAATGCTCCAGCTGGACAGCAGTTTGTACTCCCTGGAGGCTCCATCATTTATCTGAATGATTCTGTCTATGATGGAGCTGTTGGGTACAGGTAAATTCTTGGAAACTTTGGTCATCAGAATGAGAATGCAGCCACTAGAGGAGAGTAATATTTTATTATGGCTTGGGATTAATAATTAATCAACAGGTCAACCAACTGGTGTTTATTTAGACCCTGTACTAGGCATTGTGAGATAATTTAGATGAAGTAAAATATGGAGTTCTGCAAGGAACTTAGATCCTAGTTTGGGAAGACAGAGAAATAGCAAATTACATAAAACAAAGGCTGAAATTGTGGTATAGCTCTAAGTATGGTAACCATATTTTTTTGACCCTTAAAACAGGACATATGGTCTGACTATGGAGACAAAGGACTAGAAGGATTGAAATTATAAGTATACTAAATAAACTAAGTCATGAAGTTCAGGAAGAATGAACCCCATACATATAAATGCTTTAGAAGTCGTGAAAAGGAGACTCATAAGGCTTATGAGAGACAAGGAGAGTTTCTAGGATGATATGATTTAGAGCAGAGAAGGCAGGTAGAAGGGAGCAGGGGAAAGGGCTGAGGACAAGAATGGCCTGATTGTAGCAGAAACTCAAGCTGGGACCAGCAGAAAGGACCAGTGGGAAGTCCTGAAATGGACCTATGGAGGGCCATGGTGGAAGAGTATGATTGGACACGGTAGGAATTTAGGGTTGGATGAGAAGTGTTCCCACTTATCTCACCTCACTCTGAGCCTTGCCATTCTTCTTCTAGTCCACTTCAACACTTTTCTCTCTCTTAACTTGGTCTTTGTCTGCAAAGATTGAGCCTGGGAGAGAGGTTAGGTCCAGACTAGATGTTGGAGGTTTCTAGTGGTTGAGAGAGGGAGAAATTAGTCTCAAGAAGGAGAGTGAGAGATTAGAGCACTTCTATTGTTTTAGGTGTGAAGAATAAAGCCCCCCAGATACCACTCCCTGAGAGTGAAGACCTGACTCCTCCAATATTCAATTTCTAGCTACTTCCTTTCCATCTGCTTAGTCACTGTTCTTCCCCATTCACTTAAACTGTCTGGGCATCCTTTTATTCAGCCACACTCCAACTGACATTTACTCAAGGCATAGAGGAAATCAGAGATCAATTGAATTCAGTTTAGGTCAATAAATCTTTGCTAATCCACTGTTACTACCTACAAGGAATTTGGACAGACTTGGCAGGTACTCAAAAATATAAGAAAGTCCTTGATCCTACCTTTAAGAAGCTCACAGTTAGGAATGGGAACTAAACCAGGATATAAATCACTGTGATACAAACATAGGATTAAGAGACATCTTATGAGTATGCTGGGGTTCAAAGGAACGAGTAAGCTATGGTAGGAAAGCATAGCACTGGGAGTGAAAACACTTGGCTGCATGCCATAAAAGTTGCTTATGTTTGCTTAAAGTGATAAAAAAAATGTATGAGAAAAGCATTTTGTAAAGGTAAAGTGAAAAATACATGTAAATTTTTATCTGATTTGGAAAACTGGCAAAGACATGATGGAATAAATGAAATCTCAAGTGGGCCCCAAGGAAGGGTGGAACTTTCACAGGTAAAGAATCTTGAAATTCTATTTGAGGCAGAGTGAATCGCAAGACAGAAGAAACACACTGTAAGGTTCAGGGGAATATCTGCTAAAGATCAATAGTTTAGGGCAGCCCGGGTGGCTAAGCGGTTTAGCGCTGCCTTCAGCCCTGATCCTGGAGACCTGGGATCGAGTCCCACATCAGGCTCCCTGTATGGAGCCTGCTTCTCTCTCTGCCTGTGTCTCTCCCTCTCAATCTCTCTCTCTCTCTCTCTCTCTCTCTCTGTGTGTGTGTGTGTGTGTGTCTCATGAACAAATAAATTAAATCTTTAGAAAAAAAAAAGATCAATAGTCTAACCACCAGCCATACTTAGGTAGCAAAAGAGTAGATGAGAAGCATGATTGAGCAGATGATGTCCTATTTTGGAGGTACTTGAATGTTAGGGCCAGGAGGAAGAAGGGGAGGAGGAGTTTTCTTTTCATCATCAACATAATCACCAACAGAACAAATCTTTGAAGATTTTGAAAGCTGAGGAAGGACATGATTGGAACTGTGCTTTAGACAGATTAATCAAGAGGCTTGCAAAGGTTAGATTTGAGTGAAAAGAGGAGGTGACAAGGGACATTTTCTAATCACAAATTCTGTCAGATGAGAAGAAGGAAGGACCAAGGCTAAAATGGTGACTGTGGGAACAAGAGGAGGAGACATTCACATAGGGGTCATTTGCAATCTGATTGGATATAGAGGAGAGACAGTCGGGTGAGGAAAAGAGGTAGATGAAACCTTGGGGATGGCATTTATTCACTAACAAAAAAATTTTGGTGCTCATGTTGTGCCAGGCACTTTGAGCCACTGAATATGAGAAAAATATAATGGGCAGAAATGAGAAACTTAAGGGGAAAGATTTAGTTAAGAAAGGGATAGTGATGGGTTTCAGTTGGGTTATAAATTTAAGGGACTAGCAGGGGATTCAAATGAATAAATAAGGCAGGTAACTAGTAACAGAGGGAAGATCACACAATCATCTCCCATTTATAGCTGAGGTAGTGAGGTTATCACTATGGAGTGTGCCTGAGTGATGAGGTATAAGCTCCCTAATTCAGAATCTCAGGATTAGATAGTTTTAGTAGCAAAAGTTATCTTTTTTTAACTAAAAAAATTATAGAGGTAGTACATGCTTGTTGTAGTGATTTCTAACAATTCTAAAGGAGATTAAGTAAACCAGGAAAGTTTCTTTCCTTACCCATCCCCATTTGATTTAATTTTGATTAAAAGAAATTAATTTTTCATTTGTGTTGCTTTCATAAGTTTCATGGGGATTTATAATTCTGGGGACAATGGGAAATATACTTATTGCAAGTAAACTTATGTTCTCCTAGCCTTCTGATCTGTAGAGAGAAGAAAAAGATGACAAATCCTTGGAAGGGAGATCCAGGCTCTGGTCACTGTGGATAAGGCCAGTCAAATTTTATAATTTGCCAAACATTTTTCAATGAACAAATAAATAAAAAAATGTATCTATAAGGCTGGCATAATCACGCAATTATTTTTTGTGAATTCACAACTTTTATGTAACCTAAAGGGGCACATGTATTTTTGCTTGAGGGTGAGTATCCCAATATTTTCATTTGGGAGACTCCTGACTATCATTTAGAGCTTGAAATGCAGAGTTTGAGGAGAGAGGAGTCCCAGTTGATGAGTTCTTGCTCTGTCCTTCCATAAAAAGAAGGTAAAATAAAAAGAGAAAGCCAATAAGAAATAGCCAAATTAACATAAATACACAATTGTCCTATATACTAATCAAGCAAAGCCTTACAATCAGAAATGGAAAGCCCACCAAGCTAGAAAGCAAGACTAAATCCAATGCCTGAGACCCTCATGTAATTCATGCATTTTATTTCATGACTCTAGTATTCTGCAAATTTAATTAAAATTAGAAATAAATTAGTATTTAAATTTGGCATTGATTACTTTCCCCCCTTTAGTTTGGGATCAAATTGGGTGGTTGGATGTGGGGTAGAGGAGTGCATGACTGGCTTCTCTGGAATTGATTCACTGAAAAATGACAACATTAAGTCAAAGAAGAGTCAGAAAAATTTCCAACCAGCTCTGGGACTATTTATTGAGTGATAGTCAAGAGCTACTATCTACTGTAGTGTTCATTGTATGCATTCATCCATCCATTCATTCATTTACTCATTAATAGATTAATTAATCAAATGAATTTGATAACATTGAATTATTATTGAAAATCATATTATATTCAGTTTCCAAGAATAGGTAAGGATACAATAGATTATAGAACGCTTTTCTTATAACCTGATAAAATATTGTTCAAAAGCTTTGCTGCTGAAGGAGTAAGCAATTAAGTAATTTGTAAAATTCATTTGTATGAAATTCTTTGTTCTCCATTGATGCAGGATAAATGCATCAATACTATAAAATATACTGGATTTTTCATAATCCTTCAACCTTCAAGATAATCAACTCTTACAAAACCCTGGGGTGAAGAAGCTGGGTATAAAAGCTCTTCCTTGAATGTGCAATTAATTCTAGATTTCTCTCTCCCTTTCCCTTCTTTTCCTCTGGCCTGAGCAGCATGACTGAAGGGTTGGGCCAGCTGACAGATGGGGTGTCTGGCCTGGATGACTTCACTCAGACTCACGAATACCACGTGTGGCCGGGCTATGACTACGTGGGCTGGAGGAATGAAAGTGCCCCCAGTGGTTACATCGAGATCATGTTTGAATTTGACCGCATCAGGAATTTCACAACCATGAAGGTCAGTGGAGTTAGGTGTAGTGGAACGTGTCCAAGGAATCCAAAATGATGGTGTAGTGAAAAGGCACACTAGAAAGAACCCTGGGTGGTGCCAGCAGAACTGGATTCAAATCGGTATTCTGCTACTAATGAGCCACATGTGTTTCCAAGTCACTTCATCTCTTGGCTTCTTGCTTCCTTTGTAAATAAGAGGGTTAGACTAGGTCACTGTTTCTCAATGTTTTCTGTTGTTCCAACATCAGAGCCTACATACCATTAGGCACAGTGGGTCTAGAGCTCACAGGACTTTTTAAGGCCCCTGGAAATGTTTTAACTTTAACTTCTTTTAATGTCAGTGGGGGAAAAGAACTTTTAGGGTCAAAAATTATTTTCATCTGTTTAACAACACAATTTTAAAATACAGTTTTATTTATTTTTTTTTAGTGGAGGGAGGGGCTCACAAGAGCAAAAGTAACAAGAGCCCATGGAAATCATTTTATGGCCCTGCCCCATGTGCCCCAGGGACAAGACATACTTTTATCAATAAGGCTGGCTTGTTGCAACTCTAATTCTAAATGGAAGACATGAATATTTTGTATTTTGTCTTTGGAATAACTTTCCACCCCTACCCTGTCTCTTTAACCCCTGCAGCACTGAGAAATCATAATAGAAGGCTCTGTACTCTTCTGTTTCCAGAGTTCTTTGTTCCCTTATCTGTTGCAACAGCACATCTGTCTGGTCATCCTACTAGATTTTGAGCTCCCCCAAACTGAACTCTAAGCTTGAGGAAAACTGGGGCTTAAAAGTACAAAGTCCTTTTGTTGAATGTAAGGGAGACCCCTGAAGTTTTTGTGGTTCACATATAATTTTTACTGGTTTGTTGAGGAGCATAAGAGGACTCTAATAAGAGGCCCAAGAAAGTGGACAAGTGCATTTGACCTCACACATGGATCCTCATTTATCTGTCAGTTTCCCTATTAATAGTTAATATCATTATAATAATATTATATTAATATTATAATATTATAATAATATTATTTCCCTATTTATAGTTGAGTACAGAATATTAATGGCCAACAACCTGGTGTTGCTGCCTCTATTTCAGTCCCCTTGGGATGATTTGCAGTTCAGTGTGGGGAGAGGCACATGGTTGTGAAATTCCTGTGGGGAGAGGCACTACCTATTTGCAAAAGGAGATAGGTAGGATGAGTTGAAGATCCAGCAGAAGGAAATCTGTGTTATCATTAAGGGTCCCTAGTGAATCAAAATTTGTTATTCTTGGCACAAACCTGGAGTCAAAGAGGAGATCCATGACTATTATATCACCCTCACATGTTAATGTGGTAATATCTCCTAACTGGACTAATAGCTATCAGTTAAATGAACAAATATTTAAGATGAGAACAGAAGGATCAACACATGCCCATCTACTTGTATATTGTTCAACGCTGGCTCCTTGGCAGGTGTAAAACATAAGTATGTGCAGTTGTGTATAACACACTCTTCTTCACAAGGTTTTCTGGAGGGAGGAAGAGAATATGCATAGTGGCAAAAATATGTACCTCCAGGGAAAATTTATTTGTTTTGCTGAATAATGAGATAGCCACATGCACCTATGAACATGTCTGTTGATTCACAGAAATATACCATTGGGATAACTTTTAGTCTCACAAATAATAAAATGTATGTTAAACTCTCCACAAAATTGTACTATTTAGTCAATAGACTTAGATCTTCCTGAGTCCCCCATAGCTCCGGTTTAATTAGTTTATCACAGGTCAGAATTATTCAAAAGCATGATCTACAGTAAGCAGGTGCCAGAAACTTCGAAGAAGCTATCTCAGGCTCAGGCCTCTCGAGGCCAAACAGGTCTCTAGCATATTTTAATTTTTCTGAGACAAATAAAATGTAAAAGATGACTTTTGGGTCACTAACATCTTTTAGAGAGTAGTTATTGGTTTCTAGGCAAATTATTGCCATTCCCCTCAGTCCTTAAATATAGTCAAAATAGCCTACTGAAGTATATTCATGTACTTTTAAAATGTTTTGCATTTATTAAATAAATATGTAAGCCCAGAGGGGAATGAAATTCTATACTATTTATTTGCATTCCAGGAGAATTCTCAAAACATCTGGAGGAGAGATTATTACCTCCCCCACAGGCTACCTATCCAACACTTTGCAGATTTAAAAAAAAAAAAACAAACTAAAGAATCTAGTGAAGCTGTAGATGGTATTTTTTGGATTTTTTTCTAGCCTTGCTCCATTGACTTGTGCTCAATAAACTGGAACAGTTAACTCATCCCAAAGAAAGAAGGTACTAACAGATGTTTTCACCATTAAAACGTTTACAGGAAAATCCAAATGGAGAAGTTAAAGCAACTTGCTCCATTTCTGTGTGGCATGGTATTGGCAAGAGCACTGGACTAGGAGTCTAGAGTTCTAGACTCCATCCTGTTGTTGACTGCTCATTTCTCTGCTCATTTCTTCAACCATAAAATTGCTGTGATCATTGCTGCTGCTTCTTCATTTAAAAATAAATTCTGAACGGTAGTCCTCCTGTATTTCCCATCCAGAGAGCAGAGGAGGGTACCAAAGACAGTCGGAGGGTTACAACTCAGGCCCTAAGCAAGACATTAAAATGAAAATAGCAAATATATTCCCAGAATGGCAAAGATGCTTTTCCAACCTGTGCAGTCTTTTAGTTCAGGGGATAGCGATCCACAAAGCTCCATTTTCCACGTACGACTAAGCCAGAGGAAATGTCAGTGAACTACCACGAGGGACCTGACCTAGTTACAAATATGCATATTCCATTTCTGAGGGATGTTAAATGCAGCAAGGTGCTCCAGAGGAACTGTTGTGGGATCTTTGTTTCCGATGACCCTTTTAAAACCCATACAAATATCCTGGTGAAAGAGTCATGGCAGCAGGCAAGAGGATGCAAGCTTCTTTCTGAAAGACCTTCTTTTCTCATCTCAGAAAATATCCGTGGGGAAGATTTCATGCCCACATCAGAATGGCTTCACCTTAACTGAACTTAAATGAAGATAGTGTGTCTCTGGCTGAAAAATGCCAATATGTGGCCCTTGAAATGAGATTCCTAAAGAGAAAGATGAAATTGTTTTGGAATGTGTACTGTTTCAGATTTCTCAGCTAACCCTGTTGGAAGGAGTGGACTGGCTTTAGAATACACCTAGGAGGGAGCAGGAGAGAGGACTCCCCCTTACCTCAGTTCAGAACAGCCTGCTTCTGGGTGCATGGCAAGCCTGTTGGAGAGGGTTAGACACCTGGGAGTGTTAAGTGCAAGGAAGGCCCCGAAAGGATGCTGGTCCAGCCCTCATTTAACAGATGAGGTGACAGGAAATGAGATGGCCTGGGGCTTACAGGTGTAGACAGGTGACCAGGGGAGCCACCTTGGTTCTGGAGGGCCAGACCAATGTATCCCTGCCACTCTTCAAGTTCTTGGAAGAGCAAGTCTGAAAGACTACAGAGAAACTTCTCACCAAGGGCGGTGCTCAGATAAATGGGCAGGTCTAGGACGTCAGGGGTTAGGTTGCACTGCTCCCTGTGCCACTTACTGCTGTCAGCCTGTCACTCACATGCCTCTTTCTCTGCCAGGTCCATTGCAACAACATGTTTGCTAAAGGTGTGAAGATTTTTAAGGAGGTGCAGTGCTACTTCCGCTCTGAGGCCAACGAGTGGGAACCTAACGCCGTGTCCTTCCCCCTCGTCCTGGACGATGTCAACCCCAGTGCCCGCTTCGTCACAGTGCCCCTCCACCACCGCATGGCCAGTGCCATCAAGTGCCAATACCATTTTGCAGACACCTGGATGATGTTCAGTGAAATCACTTTCCAATCAGGTTGGGAGCTGAGGGGGCCTCCTGTGGAAATGGGGGGAACAGGAGGAAGGGGCAGGCTGGAGCTGGTCACTGGTGGGTCTCTAAGGAAAAGGGTTGCAGGGCGGCTTCTCGCAGATGCATAGAGGAATCTTCCATAAGACTAGAATACTTACTGGGTTCTACGTATTTTTGTAAAAGGCACATAAATAAAGGACTAAAACATGATAATACAATGAGCTAAAGCTATATAAATGAAGCCAGTTAAAGGTAAGCACACTATTAAAATATTTAAGTGAAAATTTCTAAATAGGAGCACCTCGTTGGCTCTTTGGTTGAGCATCTGCCTTTGGCTCAGGTCAGTGATCCTGGGGTTCTGGGATCGAGTCCCACATTGGGCTTCCTGCATGGAGCCTGCTTCTCCCTTTGCCTGTGTCTCTGCCTCTCTGTGTGTCTCTTATGAATAAATAAAATCTTAAGAAAAAATTCTAAATACACAAAAGTAAAGACCCCACATCAGTCACTGCCTTACTAACCACTGGTTTTGCCAATCTTGTTTTATCCATTTCTCTCTTTCCACTGTAGAATTTTATTTCATTTTATTTTTTTTTTTATTTATGATAGTCACAGAGAGAGAGAGAGAGGCAGAGACATAGGCAGAGGGAGAAGCAGGCTCCATGCACCGGGAGCCTGATGTGGGATTCGATCCTGGGTCTCCAGGATCGCGCCCTGGGCCAAAGGCAGGCGCCAAACCGCTGCGCCACCCAGGGACCCCCTCCACTGTAGAATTTTAAATAAATTTGAGACATTATTTGATTTCATTGCTAAAAATGTGAGACCACATCTAAGAAAATAGCATTATCTTTTTTTTTTTTTATGATAGTCACAGAGAGAGAGAGAGAGAGAGGCAGAGACATAGGCAGAGGGAGAAGCAGGCTCCATGCACCGGGAGCCCGACGTGGGATTCGATCCTGGGTCTCCAGGATCGTGCCCTGGGCCAAAGGCAGGCGCCAAACCGCTGCGGCACCCAGAGATCCCAGCATTATCTTTATAAACATCATGCCTCATACGCATAAAGCATTATGGCATCTAACAACATTTGTTAATAAGTAATCCTTTAACATTAGCTAATAAGTTGTCCACATTCAGGTATCCCTGATTGTCTAATACTACCACTACAGTTGGCTTGATCAAATTCAGATCCAAATAAGGTCCTCTTGGGAGATTTCCTTTATGATATTCCTAAGTGTCTCTCTTAATATAAAACAGTCCTTTTAAAAAAAATCCATTCTGGTTTGGCTGATTGCTTTCTGTGATGCCATTTTTTAGAGCATATATCTTTTGTCATTTTTGTAGACTCGTGGTTATATCTACAGGCTGATTTGATTCAAGTTCAATATTTATTTTTGTCAAGAATTTTCATAGATAGTGCTGTGTCCTTTATGTTGAACCTCATCATGAGGATGTAATGTTAGATTCTCTCACCTTAAGTAATGCTAAGATTGATTTCTGGGCTCAAATTATCTCCACTGGTGACCACTGCTTGAATTATTTATTTCATTAGGGATTGTTAAATGGTGATTTTTTAGTTTTTGCATTCTTTCTGCATTTATTAGCTCAATTTCTTCTGACTAGTAGAACTGTTCCTCATGCACTTGCTTACCCTGAGATATGGTTCACATTGAAAGGGCAGGAAACATGATTAATTTTTTCTCTTAATCAATTTTCAGAGTTGATGCCCTAGCAACCTTCAATAATGTTTTGGTTTTTAGTATCATCATGCATTCATTGTTTTTTTAAAATAATTTCAGTATGTTTAATCAGTTGTAATTAATTCATTCTGATGCTCAAATTGTCTTACATTTGACCAGAGCATACACCTTTAGGCTGGCTCTGTGTTCTTTGTATCTGACCTTATAAGCCTTTGATAAATATCTTATTTTCTGGAAGAACAAAAGTATGCAAGCTCTTTTTAAACATTGGTGTTCCAGATATGGAGCCAACCATTTCCTTAAGCAGTCCTGGTTCCTTTTATTGGAGAATGGTGCTTAGAGACCACAAACCGGGTAGTAGGGATTGTGCTGAATCTTGAAAAGTTAAAAGGCATTTAGGACATTGTCTATACCACCACCATTGAGATGAGGTACAAAACCCACACATTGATTTTTCTAAAGATGCTCAAAAAATAAAAACACTGATACCAACAATTAGCAGTCAGGAGAGAGGTCAGTAGAGAGTGGGTTCATAACAGTGTCAAAAGAGTGAGCCTTGCACTGGACTGGTAGAAAAGTTTAGGTGAAAAATAACAGAAGAGAGACTAATGTGAAGATAAAGTAGAAGAACCCATGCTTTCTGATTTAACTTTTATTTCTTAAAAATTTTTGTTTATTTATTTTAAGATTTTAAAAATTTATATATTTATTTATTTGAGAAAAAGAGAGAGAGAGAGAGAGAGCAGGAGGATGAGTAGAGGGAGAGGGACAAACAGGCTCCATGCTGAGTGCAGAGCCCCCACATGGGACTCCACCCCATGACTGAGGATCTCATGACTGAGATCATGACTTGAGCCAAAATCAAGAGTCGGACCCTTAACTGACTGAGCCACCCAGGCACCCCTGATTTAAGTTTTAAAGGAAAAAAATTTCAAGACAGTTTGCTCATTAAGATGTGCTGATAAGGAAATAGAACATCTGTTTGAAAAAAGTTTGGTGCCTTGATGCCTTCTTTTATAAAGACTTAATTTAAGAATAAATAGATTGATTATTTTACATGAAGTATTTACTAAGAGCAGAAATTTAGAGCAGTCCGGGTGGCTCAGCAGTTTAGCGCTGCCTTCATCCCAGGGTGTGGTCCTGGGGACCCAGGATTGAATCCCACGTCAGGCTCCCTGCATGGAATGGAGCCTGCTTCTCCCTCTGCCTCTGTCTGTGCCTCTCTTTCTCTGTCTCTCATGAATAAATAAATTAAATCTTAAAAAAAGAAAGAACAAAAGTTTAGATGTTTAAAAACAGTGTCATTACATTGTGTTAACAATGAGACCATAGATTCTCATCCATCCTCAGGGATTCTATTCTCTTGGCAGAGTAATTAGTCCACTTACCTTGTTATACCCAATTGCAGCAATGGGCTAGTTTTTGACTCCTGGGATCTCTTGAGTTTTATAATCCAATGTCATGATAACATTCATTTCCATTGGAGCTTGAGGACCCAATGCAGAAAAGTATATGTAGATGCCAGATACCTCCCAATTTGCATAATAATGCTAAGAAGAAGAAAAATTAGGACTTACGGAGAGCATGCGGGTTGAAGGGAAATGCATATTCTAATTCTTGATTTCCTTCCTTAGACAAATCAGAGGGGAAAATGAGTTGCCAACATCAATCTAGCAAATACACTCTGGGGGGCTAGTTTTAGAAGCTTATACATCACAGTAAAGGACACTCCGGTATCAATAATTTACCTATAAGGATGAGGTTTGATTATAAATTAAAGGGCTAGGTCAATGAGCATAGTGAAAACAACTTAATTTCCTTGGAGAGCCGCTTAGCACTATGTCTGTTCCATGACCACTTACCCATCATGTTCTCTCTACATTTTGCTGAATTTGGGTCTAACTTCCTATGCATGCTTTATGATAATGTGTGGTCACAGCCCTCTGAGCCACTGTTTTGTAAACTTCTTTGTACCATGACACCTAGTATCGTTGAAACAAACATTTTCCAAAAGAAGAGTTGCTCTTACTGACCAGATGAATGATGATTTTTTAAAATTTAGAATATTATATGAGTTCCTTTTTAAGAAAGGCTGATGACAACTTGCTAAATTGATTTCACAATGTGCTAGGTCACGATCTGCCTCCAGAAAAACCACTACTTAGCTGTATTCTCCCCAGCTCTGACTCACACTTATTTTGTAACAGATGCTGCAATGTATAACAACTCTGGAGCCCTGCCCACCTCACCTGTGGCACCCACAACCTATGGTATGTGTGATTTCTAGTTATAAAAGTTAAAGTTGAAGGGGGCTTCTAAAAAATGAAGAAGGGTAGAGATTTGCAAGGGCCTGACTGTCTGCATAGGAGGCTTTATACCAGGTGGCTTTGGATGAAGGGTAGTTCTGGAAAGATAGAATCCAAAGTAAAGGGTCCAAACTCACTCTCCTCACTAGTTCATTTTATTCTTCAGTTAAAGCACAGTCTGGAGTTGTTTCAATTGCTTCATGAAAGTTTGGGTATCTCAGAACAAAAACAAGGAAAGGGACATTTCTAGGGGATCTCAATGGATGGAAGTCCATTAAACAAAATGGTGGTCTCTCTAATTGGAGATACATGCAAAAATGTATCCAGTGCTTTAGATGATCACTGGTCATATGAGCCGGCAATCTGGGAAACACATATGATCAAGTGTCTCCAAGGGGGACTCTTCACCTATTTTTCAAGAGGTATGACTGTGGGCCAGTAGATCTATCTAGGCTGTGGTAATAAAGGAACAAAATTTGAGGATGAATTGAAAACTTCTCCATTATCCAGTCTGATACATGAGGAGGAGGCTGAGGCTACGGCCCCAAGGAGGAGGACTGTACGTTGGAGGAGCAAAGTCATACAAGACTAGCAAGACTGAAACTAAGCAGAAGTGTTAAAGTGGCATCTTGTAGAATTATCCTGAAGGAAAAAGTTCTACCTCTGTCTCTGGTCCAGTCTCTCATGCTTTTCCTTGTCCCATGAGATGGTGATGTTCTCCATCTCTCTCTTCTTGGTCACAGATCCAATGCTTAAAGTCGATGACAGCAACACCCGGATCCTGATTGGCTGCTTGGTGGCCATCATCTTTATTCTCCTGGCCATCATTGTCATCATCCTCTGGAGGCAGTTCTGGCAGAAAATGCTGGAGAAGGTAAGGAAGTGCAGAACAGTCATAGGATAAGAACCTGTGCTACACTTGCCTAAGCCACTGTCACCCCAGGAGAAAAAGGCAAACCATAAGAACTTGTAAATGCTTAGAGCATTAACTGAGACTACTCAGAAGCCTGGGATTGGAGAAGCTTGTTGCTGAAGGGAGTCAGAAAAGAATAAGCTAAGTCCATTTTCTCATGTTTGAAACGAGGATTTTGGAGCCTCCCTAGGAAACTCTTCCTAATACATTGAATCTCAACTCAAACATCTTCCTTGAAGGTTTTGATTCACTGGGTTTGGGGAGAGTGCAGGCATCTGTGTTTTTTTAAAAAATTATCAGATGTACAATTGGTACCTAGCTAAAATTTCTGATAATGCTGTTCCTTCTCTTCTGTTACTGTTTACACACATGCATGTGTGTGTGTGTGTGTGTGTGTGTGTGTGTGTGTGTGTGTAGAAAAACATTCAGCCTCATTAATATCCAAGCCAAGTTTCTCATAGTCCTGTTTCTACTCTATTTACTTGGAAGTTGTGATTATGTATCCTTCTGGGTCCCTCTTCAGATTTGTTTTGTCCAGTCTAACTTACCTCAATAATTTTTATACATTTGCCTAACATTCGACAATCTGCAAGGTCTTTTTTTCATGTGTACTCTTTTACTTAAACCTTGTTGAATAATGGTGAGCTGGGCCTAGTAAGTTATATAGAAGTGTGATGTGCTTAAGGTCATACAACTGATATCCTATTTTCTATGGTCATTCCAATTGTCAGTGTTGAAATTTGTCAACTTTTTTCCTTTTAAAATATATACATTCCACTGAACAGTTGGAATATCTATAACTTTGGTATTTTAGGCTAGATAGCAACTCCCTGGGCATTTCTGCTAGGTATCTGATACTCTTAGGGTCTGCTGCTGATTAAGTGCTTATAGATTTGGCCATGGACGTCTTCACTGATCCATGGATTCAAAGGGATGTGGACTGAAAGGTTAGAGAAGCTCTGAGCTGTGAGGTAATTCAAGACCTTTCTTCTAGAATGCTGGAACACACTGGGTATCTAAATTCAGGATGAGGAGCAGCAAAAAGTGCTGGTGGTAGTAGAAGCTGGTAGACTGAAGGTCCATGGGACAGCTTGAAGCTGATGTGTGTCTTATTGAGTATTTTGTTATGCCTGCACTTTCATTGGGAAGAGGGAATCTGTGTTCTATACCCTGTGAGCTATATTTTTCTTTATTGGAGAAATTACCACACTTCTCTGGGTCTTCTGAGCCTGATTGGAATATGTTCATGACTGGAAGAGGAGTATTGGATTGGAGATTCTTCAAGTAAAAGGGAAGGCAAAAATTTTGCCCTGGAATATTTAACTTGGTCCTTCAAAAAATTCTTTTTACCCTGTGTATCCTAGTAAGATAAATCCAGATGCTCTGGAATGACAGGATTTCTTCCTGGGGAGAGAATTTGTGTCTCTGTTTGTGTCTATGTGTTTGTGTGCATGTATGCATGTGTGTGTGTATAAAACCCTTAAGCATAAACATATATTCCAAAAAACCATGATTCAAAATAGATTTAGACTAACCATTATTTGTAGGATGCTTTTGGTAGTGTCCTTAACATTTTTTCTTTGAGAGAGCTAAATAAACCCATATATATTGAGTACCTACTATGTGCTGGGCTCCAAACTCTGTATTGAGGATGTAATTGTAACAAAGGACTTTTTAGTCCAGGGGATGAAGCAGACATCTAAGTGTCTCCACTGAACACCCAAACATGTGTTTATGAGAATGGAACATTTTTTATGTTCAAATCCAAATAGTTCACATACATTCAGATTCCTGCATTTTCCTTTAGAAGGTGCAGATAGATCACATTGGCTAGGATGCTAAAACAATTTTATTATTATCTTTCTCCTCCCTCCTCCTCCTGTTCTTCTTCTTCTTCTTCTTCTTCTTCTTCTTCTTCTTCTTCTTCTTCTTCTTCTTCTTCTTCTTCTTCTTCTTCTTTAGGTATAATTCACTTCAGTATCCCCAGGGATTTCCTTTTACATTCTTATAGCTATTTTATTTGGGGCTAGTAAAAATGCAGGATTGAGGGCATATTATCCTAAGCTATGGCGCCAGAGTGATGGAGTACACTACTGAGCCATCATGTTATAGCACATCTGATGAGTGAATGAGCATTTTAATGTGTCTACACAGAATCAAACCAATTAAAGGATAAGCCTGCTAAAATCCAGTATATAATAGAACATCAAAAACTGTAAGATGGAGAAGATCTTTGATTGGCCACTGATAGATTCTCATAGTGTCATATAACTAATGCTTATAAATCCTTCAGTGGAAGTTAACGAACATTGGCAGCACAGAAGTTAGGAGATCACATTTTGCCTTGAAGCAATGGAGGATTACTCTCAGTTCCTATGACACAGGCATTTGACACAGGTTGCATCTCTGTCACTTGTGGTGCTTCCAGGGTTTAAGAGTAACAGAGAGGTATTTCACCTGAGTGGAGGAGCTGGATCTCAGAAGAGGAGGAGGCTATGATCCCCTTTGTGCCAACATGCCTTCCCCATTCTTCTCATTCAGGCTTCCCGGAGGATGCTGGATGATGAAATGACAGTCAGCCTGTCCCTGCCCAGTGAGTCCAGCATGTTCAACAACAACCGCTCCTCATCGCCAAGTGAGCAGGAGTCCAATTCCACTTATGATCGCATCTTTCCCCTTCGTCCTGACTACCAGGAGCCATCGAGGCTGATACGAAAACTCCCAGAATTTGCTCCTGGGGAGGAAGAGTCAGGTGAGGATGGCCCAGTGGCAGAGAATGAGGGAGATGTCTTGACGGGCAACATGAAGGTGTGACACTTTGCTCCTCCTTAGCCAAGACTGGTTTTAATCGAGAGGAGCCCACGTTTTCATGAGAAGTCCACACTCTCTTTCTAGACTGATCTGCCACTGCTCCTACCTTAATCTGAGTGCCTCTCTTTTGCTACTGCACATAGTAGGTGTTTAAAAGGACCCTCAGGTCAGAAGAGAAAGAAAATAGATAAAGGTTGTCACTAAGGTGCTAACACCTGAAGAGCCTAAGCAGTCCAACTCGTCTGGTCTCCTCATTTTCCATAGGAAGAAGGTGAGGAAGCCCAGCTAGGGCACTCACCCAATACCAAACATCATTAGTGGTAAATTCAGGACTAGCATTTCACCTGGAAAAAACAAATAAATGAAGCTAAAGACATCCTGGAATTCCCAATCTTCTAGCCATCTAGATAACTGAGTTTATCTAATTTTTGTTTGTTTCTCTTTGGTGAAAATTTATTAGAATGATACAAGATCTTTTACATCAGCGAATATTTCTTGCCTTTCTTCAATAAAAAGCATTGCTTTGGTAAAATAGTGCCAATTGATTCACATCCAGTGTTTTTTAGAGTGCTGCAGAGTGACATCAGAAGGGATTCTGGGGTCATCAGTGAGGCTCAGAGCAGCTTTTCCGTAAGGTCAGCACCTGAGGAGTGACCTAAGTCAGTGGAACTTGTGTTCAGGAGAAAGCCAGATGGAGAAGCAGACAGACCTAACTGGGCGTGCATAGGCTTTGCAGGGGCTCTTTTCAAAGGAGGAAAGGAAACTTGCATATGTTTATCACTCAGTGGATAAGAAACATTGAAGGAGCACGTTGAACTCAAAGATATGAACGAATTTATTTCCTAGGCTAACCTAAAGTAACTTAACTATTTTCTAATATGCTAGAACATCTCCCCCCTCATATTTTAAGTTATTTTTTTTAAGGAAGAAGGTGTCTCAAACTATATTGAATCATCAGAAAGTTGTTTCATCCCTAAAATATGTTATTAAATCAATGAGAGTGTCTTCAAATTAAAGAAATAAGTGATGTGATTAAATCATCAAACTTTCCTACTCTGCCCTTATCTAGAGTGAACTACACCTACAGCTTCACCACGATCCCCTAAGATTAGCCAAGGAGGTTGCTAATGATCACGTAGTTTGAGAAGAATAAGAGAAAATGATGTTCTATATTCCGAAGGCCACGAGACAGGGTCTCCAGAGGAACCATTCTTTGAGTGAGAATGGCATGGAGTAGCATAGGCTGTCTTAGGGGCGGGTCCTAGCCTTCCTTTTGGATTTTCTTCCTGGAAGGATCTCCAAAGATGCCCCTCGGAGGAGGACTCATTGCCTGTGTCTTCCCAGGCTGCAGTGGCGTCGTGAAGCCTACCCAGCCCAGCGGGCCTGAGGGGGCGCCACACTATGCAGAGGCTGACATCGTGAACCTGCAGGGGGTCACGGGAGGCAACACCTACTCAGTGCCTGCCGTTACCATGGACCTGCTCTCAGGGAAGGACGTGGCTGTGGAAGAGTTCCCCAGGAAACTCCTAACGTTTAAGGAGAAGCTGGGAGAAGGCCAGTTCGGGGAGGTGAGTTGAATCTTTTAGTGGGGTCTCCGGTTCTTGGTATCTCAAAGATAGGGGTTGAATACAAGTGGCCAGTAGAGCCAAGTGTCCCTTCCGAAGTGGGTTCAGACCTCAGTGTTTCCTTCACTCCTCTGTCCTTGCCTTGTTCTCTGGAAGGCTGGTATTGGGATCAACCTCATCTTTGTGAAATCGCCCACAAAGGTTGCTGGGTCTTCTGAGTTCTGTATAGGAATTTTTAAAGCAAGCATGTCACTAGACTGCAGATATCTTGAAAAACATGCAATATTTTCAAATTTTTTTACAATAGGTTACAAAGGGTGGGGTCCCGTAAGATGTGATCATCTTTGATAAACTGTCCAAGAACATCCTGCTACTTGATAGCCACTTTGTTTTCTTCCTGTCAGTGGGAGTTATGTGTAAAGTGGTCAAAAACAACCTCGCCCCTGACTTGAGTCCCAGAATCAGCCGGAGGGAATGAATTGCCAACTGAGATAAGGAGGAGCACTCTTCCCGATGGCCCTCCGAGTGATGCACGTAATAGTGACTTTGTACTCTTCTGTCAGTCACGGGAACCTTCTGAGAATCCAAAGCCATGACTTAAGTGGCAACAGGAGCCTTTCACCAGTGCCATCTGAACCCCAGATGAAATATAGGAATATGTTATTGGTTTTCAGTGTGGGTGGTATGCTTTGCCCTTGGGTAGGTTTGGTGTTGGTGGATGTACAAGGGCCGGTGACATCTGTTTGTGATGTCGTATATACTCATTCTGTCCCCTGGGTTAAAAACACAGGCTCATTATTCTGTTACTAATACATAGGGGTTACTTATGTACTAACACCATACTAAGGGATTACCTTAGAGACAAAACTGCCATAGGTTTCCTATGAGCCAATAACTAAACTTCCTTGAGTCAAAGTTGGAGTGTTTCTGCCGAGCGTCATTTTAGAGTGGCCTATGCCGTAATACCATAGTATGTTGTCAGTCACAGAGTGTTCCAACCCATGTATGTTTCTTTTATAAAGTAGTAACAGTGTCAAACTTTATCATTGTTTGTCTCGACTATTTGCATTAAAGGCATGTTACACGTATCTTAACATGTATGATTTGGCTTGAGTTGTAAGAGTTAGCTTATCTCCAGGAAATGCCCAGCAAGAGTACTGAGCCATCTTCAGGAGAAACGATGATGCTGAGACTAGATGACTTTTGTCTAGGTTCATCTCTGTGAAGTGGAGGGGATGGAAAAATTCAAAGACAAAGATTTTGCCCTAGATGTCAGTGCCAACCAGCCTGTCCTGGTGGCCGTGAAAATGCTCCGAGCAGACGCCAACAAGAATGCCAGGTCTGTGGTCTGCATTTTGAATTTTTCTTTATGTATTTCGCCTTCAGGATCAGGAACACTCCTGGAAACCTTTGAGCATTTTTTGTATTTCTTTGAGATGGGAAGGTCTGTGAGCTGCCTCACCTTTCACTGTTGTGCTCTATTTTTCTGAGGGGCCTGCAGTCCTCATCTCTCTTCTCTGTCTCCGGCAAATGCAGATGTCCACTTTCCATTGAATTAGCTCCATGTTTACTTCCTCACTCCGTTTGCACAGAGCTGTACTTCCCAACACACCCAACAGCCTGAATATGTGCTCCTTCAACCATGGCTCTCAGACATCCTCCTGAATGTCATTACCGCCTCTTGGCCGACTTCCACTTTTACACATAACTTTCTTGCTGAGTCTCCTCCATGCTCCTTTATTCGCGTCTCTATTTACTGTCTCATTCCTTTTTTTTTCTCTTTTATGCTCCTTTTCTTCTGTGACCAGCAAACCCCCAAATGAGAAGCTACCTCTACTTGGAAAAGTATCCATGGACCTCAAAGCAAAAGGATCCTACAGTTGGTTAGCGTGTCCCAAACTGGCCAATAGTCTCTTGGATCCTTTACTACATAAATTGCAGTTTCCAGCCATACTCCGTTGTCTGACAGCCTTTCCATTACAGTAATGGTGAGTTAATCCTCACCCAGAGAGGCATGCTGGTTGAAAGCTGGTTGTCTGTGTCTCAAAGAAGTCTGCACATCTGGGTAACGTATGTATTTTCCCATTTGTGTTGACTTGGTTTGTCTCGCTGATACTCACAGCGAGAGAAAGCTTATTATCCCCGTCCCCCAAATTATTGTAAATTCCAAGAATGGTCAGTAGAGATTCATTAAAAGTGTTGCAACGGACAGGATGTGAAATGAAGAAGGAAGAAAGGTGAGGGAACACAATTGGAATTTTAACTGTGAGAACTTCAGTCTTAAAGACCTGGATATGCATGAAAAATGACATCCTCTGGGTCCCTTAGAGAGACAAGATATTCTTAATATTAACTTTATCATGTGATTGGAGAGAGTGGCAAGAGGAAAAAAAAAACATAGGATATAACAAAGCCTTTGCCCATTGTTTTGGTTGGTGAGGTTTGGTGTCCCTCCCCCGGGGCCAACTGTAATTTAGCAGTGAAGGATGGTCTAGACTCTGGGCCCCCAAGCTGTGGAGACCCCTGGTTTTGAGTGGAAGGGAAATGAAAGAGCGGACATGTCACATCAGGACTACATTAATTTCTGGGGTTTTATATTGATACAGTATAACTCCCAGTCCAGAATTCCTAGAAAACTCACCAGAGATTCATAACTCATCTGCTCTGATAGTTTTAAGAATGTGGGCTAGTGGTCTCATTGACCCAAATATTGTTACTGGGAAAGATGATAGCCCATTTTGTGACTCGAGTGGTTGTCACTAGGTCCTCAAACAGTTCTAGTCCAAGTGAGTGCTGATTTGGAAGCAACTCCACATTACCACCATGAACTTGGAAACAGCTCCGTTTTGAACAGGCTGCTCAGTGTGTGTTGTGACTACTGCTGGTGTGCCCTGTAGTGCGAACAACCAGTATGAGAAAAAGAAAGAGTTCGCAGATAAAGCAGAGGGTGATCTTTCACTTTATAAAGGATTGCTTTGCTTTATCGATAGAGCGAGTCCGTAGCTTTTTTAAAAAAAGTAAATACTCCAGTGTACTTAAGAAACAATTTCCAGGGGAAAGTTTCATTTTGCAGATGAGTTTTTAGCAGCATATATGTGTTTCAGCAAATAGTAGTCACTTCTCTATGTGGTGGGCCTTTTGTTGGACTCTAGGGATATAAATGTGAGCAGGTCATGGCTCTTGTTCTCAAAAAGACCACAGTTGAATAAGCATGCATCCTATTCCAGGGTGTGTAGAATAAGACATTTCCAGGTACCAACTTCTCTGTCCTCCCAAAGGTTATTTAAAGGGAAACAAGACTCTGGGGTAATGGGTAGGACTAGGCTTTCCTGTGTCTCCTTCCCCCTCTTGTTTCTAACCCTGGCAGCCTCTGGGTTTACCTATGTCTGTGTCCTCCAAAGGAACGATTTTCTCAAGGAGATAAAGATCATGTCCCGACTCAAGGACCCAAACATCATCCGCCTCTTAGCTGTGTGTATCACCGATGACCCGCTGTGCATGATCACCGAGTACATGGAGAATGGAGATCTCAATCAGTTTCTTTCCCGCCACGAGCCCCCTAGTTCTGCCTCTGGCAACGTACCCACCGTCAGGTAAGTAAGCCGGGTCCTCCATCCCTTCTCTGCATTCAAGAGGCTAACCTGGGCTCCGGGGAGTAAAGTTCATCAATGTTCTGGCATGGGGAGGGGAGGTTAGCACGCAGGAATAATGGAGCAGCCGCCCTTTGGGGGAAAGCAAAGAGATCCACTGAGAACAGAGAAGGGATGTTGGTGGAAACTCCAGTTGACTGGTACCCCCTGGAGAATGCGTGCCTCTCCCAGCTTGCTCTTTCCATAGGCTACTTCCTCCCCTCTTTTTTTTATTCCCTCAGTTATGCCAACCTGAAGTTTATGGCTACCCAGATTGCCTCTGGCATGAAGTACCTTTCCTCTCTCAATTTTGTCCACCGAGATCTGGCCACACGAAACTGCTTAGTGGGTAAGAACTATACCATCAAGATAGCTGACTTCGGAATGAGCAGAAACCTGTACAGTGGTGACTACTACCGGATCCAGGGCCGCGCGGTGCTCCCCATCCGCTGGATGTCTTGGGAGAGTATCTTGCTGGTGAGTTCCTCTCGTTTTTAAGCCCTACCTCAGCAACGGACTTGTAGGCAGGTACGCATGGCACACAGGGACAAGCCTGAGACAAGGCAAGTTTGCAGCAAGCAAACACTAGATGTTGATATTTTCTCTGACTTGAGATGATTTACTCGGCATATTCACCACTATTATTATTTTTACACTTGCCTACTTCTGCTGATAAAGTGTAACATGTTCGCTATAGAAAATTCAGGACAAGGTTTAAAATGCACCTATCATCATACAAGATTTACTATCCTTCGTTTTCTCTCTACCCTTTCGACCTACTGATTGGTCTTCATTAATTTGTGATATTAAAAACCTTATCATGGGGATCCCTGGGTGGCTCAGCGGTTTGGCACCTGCCTTTGGCCCAGGGAGCGATCCTGGAGTCCTGGGATCGAGTCCCACATCAGGCTCCTGGCATGGAGCCTGCTTCTCCTTCTTCCTGTGTCTCTGCCTCTCTCTCTCTCTCTCTTATTCATAAATAAATAAATAAATAAATAAATAATAAATAAATAAATCTTTAAATAAATAAATAAATAAAAACCTTATCACTTAATGAAATGTTATCCACACAAAATATTTTTCTTCTGTATTAATTTCATAACCATATTTCTAATGAATTATTTGGACTGACATCTCTATATTTATTTTATTTTTTTTTTTTTTTATTTTTTTTTTTATTTTTTTTTTTTCTTTTTTTTTTTCTTTTTTTTTTTTTCTCTATATTTATTTTAATGAGTATTGCTGCTTTTTATTTTAAGTTCATCATTCTTTGCCTTATAATTTTTATTCAATGCTTGGTATTCTGGACCATGAGCAAGTAATTTTTTCCAAATGTCTCTCTTGGAGGTGTATTTTCTGACCCTGCATATCTGAGACATGTCAGTGTTGATTTTACACCACTTAGCTGATTTGTGGAATTATTAGACTTTAAACACTTACTTCCTACAATGCTATGTACGTATAATTTTGTCTTTTGTCATTTAGTATTGCAGAGAAAAGCCTGAGAGCAATCTAGCTTTGTTCATTTATAGTCAATCAGCTTATTTCTTGTTCATATTCTTAAAGGATTCATTAATTAAATTTGAAATGAAAAAATATAGTTATTCCCTTTCTCTCACCAAGATAACCACTTAATATTTTGCTATATTTCCTTTGGGGTTGTTTTCTATACACACATTTCTGTGTATGTGTATATGTGTCTATGTATATATATGTGTATATATGTATATATATGTGTATATGTATGTATGTGTATATGTACAGTAGACCCCCTTATTTACGGGGGATATGTCCAGGGCCTCCAGTGGATGCCTGAAACCGCAGGTAGTACTGAACCCTATACATACTATGTTTTTTTCCCATACATACACACCTATGATAAAGGTATAATAGATATTTTAATATAGAAATCAAGTACAGGGGATCCCTGGGTGGCGCAGCGGTTTGGCGCCTGCCTTTGGCCCAGGGCGCGATCCTGGAGACCCGGGATCGAATCCCACGTCAGGCTCCCGGTGCATGGAGCCTGCTTCTCTCCCTCTGCCTATGTCTCTGCCTCTCTCTCTCTCTGTGACTATAATAAATAAATAAAAATTAAAAAAAAAAAAAAAAGCTTCTAAAAAAAAAAAAAAAAAAAAGAAATCAAGTACAGTAAGAGATTAAAAACAGTAATTAATAATAAATGTAAATATGGTTTCTCTCTCTCTCTCTCCAAAATATTGTACTGTACTCACCCTTCCTCTTGTGATGACATAAGGTGATAAAATGCCTGCCTGATGAGATGGAGCAGGTGAATCGTGGAGGCATTGTGATGTAACGTTAGGTTACTACTAACCCGCTGATGATACATTAGAAGGAGGGTGCTCTGCTTCTGGACCACTGTTGACTGTGGGTAACTGAAATCATGGAAAGTGGAACTGCAGATAAAGGGGACTACCGTGTGGAAATAATTATAGTACATAACCAGGGTGATGTAATGCACGTATCATTCTACATCATTAGCCTTTCCTATGTCATTCAATGTTCTTCAAAAACCTGACTTTAACAGCTGAATAATATTCCATTGTGTGTATCTATCCAATAATTTAATAACATCTCTGTCATTTGACGTGTAAGTGCTTTCCAGTTGCCCCACTGTTATGACTGTTGCTGTGATGTACACCAGTTTACGTAGTCCTTATAAGGGTCTTTATCATCTCTGTATGTGAATCACATATTTTACCCATCTCTGATGTGATTAATTAGCATTGCTTCCTTTAAAGGTATTATACGGTGTTGTAAAAGAGTATTAGTGTGACATTCACAGGATCCTGTTCCAAATCTGTTTTTCCATTGCTAATGGCCTTACTCTCTAGGAGATTTTGGTAAACCTCTCATCTCACTTTTCTGATCTGGAAAAATAAGGATAAATACCATCAGGTACTTGAGTGTTATATTTCTTGAATAGGAAATGTGCACGAGTCTATGCGTGCTGATCACACCTGAAGCCCATTGCCGTCACGTGTTAGTTGACCCTTCAAGACTGGGACTTTCTCTGGCCTGGGAAGCGAGAGCCCTGGATTCTCCCAGGGACCTCTCCGAGCACTTAAACTAGATTCCTCTATCTCTAACATCCAAATGATTGACTTCCCATTCTAATTTTGCCATCCCCATGGGCATTTTCCCAAGGCTACCCTAGAACCTGAAGTTTGAGCTTCTGACACTTAGTGGCAGAGTCAGATAGCTTACGGCCGCACCTCTTTCAGCCCCGGGATCTCATCCCCAGGAGAAGCACACCTACACTGAGACAAGGAGGACGAGACAGTGACCTGCAGCCTGACGTCAAAACAACATCACTTTGTCCTTTTAGATTCTCTGTGCACATCGTGGCAGTTTTAGTATTCCTTGCCCCGGGTGTCGGAGGGGCATAACCAGGTCATGCAGACCTTACCTGCTCTTGTCATGCACAGACTATTCTGGTTTCTTCTTTTTTTCTTTGTGTAAACAGGGCAAATTTACGACAGCGAGCGACGTGTGGGCCTTTGGGGTGACTCTGTGGGAGACTTTCACCTTTTGCCAGGAGCAGCCCTATTCCCAGCTGTCAGATGAACAGGTCATCGAGAATACTGGAGAGTTCTTCCGGGACCAAGGGAGGCAGGTGAGAACTGCTGGGGATGGCTGGGTCTGGAGCTGGATGCTCTGCAAGGTGAGAAGAAGAGTCTTGACTGAGCCAGGTATCCTGAGCTGGAAGTTGGGCTGCCTGGATGGCAATCTTTGGTGCCTAATTTTCCAGATGGCCTGGAGGATGGACTGAGAGGTCCCCACCGACTCCTGTCCCACCATACCCTTTGCTTTATTCATATGGCAACCCATGATCACTGGAGGGGACAGGAGGGGTCAGTTGCATCAGGCTCCTCCCCAACTCAAAGGTAGCAAGAAATAAAATCCTCTTTCTCGTGTTTGCTCTATTTCTTGATCTAGACTGTGTAGTTTGTCCTCCTAGTGGAAATACACAAGAACAAAAATATAAGTTTAAAAGTGAATAAGGGATTTATTGGTAGGAATTAACAATTTGATTTGGACTAAACATTTAGTAATGTTTCTAGATTTACATGCTCAGAGATGATCAAGTACATCCTGGACGGTGGCCTCCCAGAGCTCGGGAAAACCTGGATTCCCACACTGACAAGGATCCCAATTCCCCGTCAAGATACTCCAAGGTTTCTTTGGCTTACTCAGTTTGTAAAGTCCCCATGAGATGTAGAATTTAGGGCTTGCTGATGTGCCTAGAACCCTGACCACCCCACCCCACTCCACACACACACACACACACACACACACACCCCAGAGCATGGCAGCTCAAGCTAACAGCTGGGGATGGAGAGAAAATAACTCGATTTTCCCGATTGCTTAAGTGTATTGGAGCAAGTGAAAGATAGGGAACAACAAGAGATAGGACAATATGCAGGTTGAAAATAATAGGGAGAGGTCCTGGAATTTCATTTTATTTTGACACTCTGCACATATTTTGGGAGCAGGGGACTCAAATTATCTATCTTGGTAATAAAAATAATTGCTTTCTTACCATGACAGAGGGCAACTTTACTCCTGTGTGCAGAGATAAGTGAGTGGACCAAGGAAAAAATGGTTTTTCTCCCGGACTAATCCATCGTGACCCCAGGTTGACCTAGTTTCATTTTAATTTCTAACAATCTCCAGGATTTTATTTTTCTTATTTATTTTTGAATACTCAGCTTAAAAGGACTCACCATTTCGTCTTCACTAAATACTGGTTGTGAACCAAATATGTTTTCACCGGCCACCAAATGGTTGAATCGTGAAGTTAAGTAATTGAGTGAAGCCAAGGTCAAAATCAAATATTACCATTATATATGCTGAGTAAACGTCTCACCTATAGGCATAAGTTTAAATTGTTAACAAAAATTTATTGAATTGAGCACATTGATTACTAAACATAATTTATCAAAATTATACCTGGTTACATTTTACAACATTTAATTACTTTATATTTGATTGCTAAAATTTCAGTATTCACATCTTAAAAGTTTGACATTAGAGTGGAGGCACGGACATTTCTCAACACTATCAGCTGCGAGGTGGGCTCTGTGGTCTGCAGACTCCTCTCCGCGGAGAGGGGAGAGGTCTGGGGCATGGGGTCGTAGAGGATGACGGTAGGGGCAACGTGGATACTTTGCAGTGTCTGTGTCCGGCCAGGCTCCTGTTCAAGTGGAGGAGCTGAGACAACTCACCCGCTTGCCGCCCCTGCCATGATTGGCTCAGCCAAGATCAACCTCAACATGCGTGGGCCGTAAACAGAGGATCTAGTGTTCTAACCATTTGCTTTCAGTCTGAGACCTCTTTTTGCTTCAGGTTCATCTTTTGCATGATGATAGGGACCTCAGAGTGGTTCATCAGGAGATCCTGGTCCAGATGACTTGGCACGACAAGGGAAGGGGACAGGGGCCGAGATGAGCGTGGGAAGAACAGGCACCTCACCTGTTCCAGTTACCAAGTTCAAGCGGAGAGGGAGGCAAATAAAACCACGATGCGGCTACACTTCCTCTTTGCCCTTCTTCTGAACATTCTCGTTTTTTGTTCACTTTTGTTTTCCAAGATTTACCTCCCCCAGCCTGTCATTTGCCCTGACTCTGTGTACAAGCTGATGCTCAGCTGCTGGAGAAGAGACACCAAGCACCGTCCTTCGTTCCAGGAAATCCACCTTCTGCTCCTTCAACAAGGGGACGAGTGATGCTGTCACTGCCTGGCGACATTCCGATGGCCCAGGTCCTTCTCACGAGAACTACCACTCACCCACGCCTAAGCCACTCCATCTGGACGTTGAATGGGCCTGGGAGGCGGAGGCTTGTTCACTTCTCTCTCCGTGTCCCTGGCCGCTCTTCACTCCACTCCCACACTTCTCTACCCCCCCAACCCATATATACTCTTTTTTTTTTACATTAAAGAACTAAAAAAAGAAAAAAAAAAGCCTAGGGCAGATAAAATCTAGTAAAGAAATCTTACTTAATATACCAAAGTGTTGGATAGCAGGCTAGACAATTTAGATAATTTATAAAGGTTAAATATGCTATGTTTATAAATGTGCAGATGCTACAATACTTCTTCTATGTCACCTTTTAAAATGTATTTCCAGAAAGAAAAACTTGAAGAATACTCATGTCTTAGGAAACATGAGATGAGGCTTAGGGAAAACACTCAGTAAGTGTGGAGAATTGGATGGAATGGTTGGTATTCAGTAACTGATCATAGATTTCTTGGTTTCCTAATTTGGCCCTCTGGACACGTCCTACTCTCTGCGCTTGCCTGTCCTGTCAAAGCAGACGATACATGCTTGAAAAACCCCAACTTCTCGGAGTGGGTGTTTTGTTCATTTGTGGGGAGGGGTCAAGGGTAAGGTCTATACGGTCTACACACATAGGCAACACAGGGGATGCGCAGAGCAGAGGATGTCCGCTGCAAGGCTGTATGAAGGGGCGCTGTCACTTGCCAAAAAGGTACCTCGTGCATGGAAGGATTCTTGAACAGAGAACGGACATAGGAGAAGAGGTCTTTGGAGGACAGGTAACAGGTGTGCTATTCCCCTGTGATTTCTGCAGAGGGTCCTCTTGTTCAGATATTTTCAGGTGTGTGTGTGTGTGTGTGTTGGTGAGAGCCTGGTTTTGAATCAGTAAAGACTGGTGTTTTGAGGTCTGGATCACAGGCCCTTTGGTTTATCTTCTCTATGTCTTACAGCCCTCTTAGTGGATGCATCATCCCCTAGGGGACCCGTATCCGAAGGCTGTGTGCAATACACAGTAGATCTGTTCTGTGTATGTCCAAAATGTTGACCACTGGGGGCCAGTGAGGGAAAGGTATGAGCAGAGAGCTTTCCACTTTTCATTAGAGAAAGCCTGGCCAGCAGAAGACACAGGAGGCTGAATGGGCTACCTCCAGAGGGCGGGTGGTAGGCTGAAGAGTAGGCAAGAGAGGTGTAGGCTTTCAAACACGAGGTAAATGGTTGTAGGAGATGACATTTAAAGTCCTTCTATCCCTAGGAGCCCTTGATTTCAGAATAGGATGGGGAGAGCCCGAGAAGGAAGTCATTCACTGCTGCTGCTCCGTACAGATGCTCTGGCCTCAGGGATGGTGTGGGCAGCAGGAGAGAAATCGGGAAGGTCTGGGTGAGAATTCCTAGAAACATACACTGTCATTTAAGAGTCCCTTCGGAAGAGATTGTGAGCTTTATGCTTCCCAAGGGCTCAGATGTAGTGGAAGCAGGAAGGGGGGGCTTCTCAACTCCCACAGAGGAGAACAAGAAAAGGTTACAGAATAAACTTCCCGAGCTCAGAAGTAATAGTCTTAATGGTCTTGAGTCCTTGGGTCTGCTGCTGGAGCCCTTGCCTAGTCTCCCTTGTCATGGCCGTTCGGGGACTTGAGATTTCTCCCCTGTTCAGCCCTCAAGCATCGCTCCAGGTGACAGCGGAGGCAAATTTCCCCAATCCCCCAGATCATCGGGTGACCCTAGCAAATACCTTCCCCCACCGCTGTCCTTTGTCTCTGGGTTCCAGTCTCTCCCGGGACTAATTCTGTGGAGATGGTTGGTTTGGGGGTCAGGAGAGCATCGGTTTGGGAGCTTTGATCCTACTTCTGCCTCAAGCCCAGCATGTCACCTTGGACAAGTCCCTTTAGTCTTTCCGGACTTCGGTTTCCCTGTCTGTAAGATGAGGAAATTGGATTAGACGGACTTGAAGCCTCTCCCAGTCCTGATATGAGCAGGGGTGTCTGGACAACTGGATCGACAGGTGATGCGGATTCCCTTACTTGACTGTGTCTCCTGCTCTGAAGATCGTGCTCAGCAGAAGGAATAATGGGGGGAACTACTGCAATAGCGACAGCATCAGCTGCCACGTGGACAGTGCCTTAAAGTGTACCAGGCCTTTCTACAGACATGATCTCATTTGGTGTGTGCCAGGCCGGACAGGTTCTTATATCCGATACTCTGCTTTCAAGACCAGCGCTAATTAACCTCATGTATTGGAGAATTCTCTAGAGACACAGAATCAATTAAGTACAGACATAAATATATATAATTTATTATAAGGGATTGGCCCACGTGGTTGTGGAGCCTCCGAAGCTCAGCATGGGCCGCCTGAAGCTGCAGCCCCGGGGAAGCTGGGGGTGGTGTGCTTTTGAGAGACAGGCCGGGAGACTGGTGTCCTAGCTCGGCAGTCAGGGAGCAAGGATAGAGCCCCCCTTCCTCCATCTGGTTCATCCTTTCCCCATTCTCCCGTGAATTTGATGAGGTCCCCCCAGCACAGGAAAGGGGGAGGGCAAGGTGCTGCACTCAGTGCTCCGGTTCCCACACTCCGGTCACCTGGAAACACCGTCATAGATACACCCAGAAGTTGTGCTGCATCTGGGCACCTGACTTCAGTAGAATTAAAGGGCCGTGAAATCAAGCCAGCGGGCTGTTCTCCTGCACACCCATGCGTCCGGGAGGGTGACGTGCAGACCCTACCCACGGCTTCTCTGTGTGACAAGAAGTAACAGCATCATGTCCCCATCTTTGCCTCACCTCTCCACTTCTTTCTTTTTACCCTTCTGCCTCAATGCACTGCCTTCCATGATCCCATAAAAAAAAAAAAATAACCCAATCATCTTGAAAATGAACTTAATGTGTCTGGATTTTCATCGCCTCGAGTCACAGAGCAACAATGCTGCAAGTGGCTGGCAGGCCTGCTTTGGCAGGTACAGCTGCCCCGTCCTGGGAGGAGGAAGCTCATCTTCCAGCATAGACACAGGTCTAGCTTCTCACCTGGTCGCACCCACAGAGCCTCGCCCTACAGACCCAAGAGACCCAACATAGGACATGGAGAAGAAGGCCTAGTACGTAGAAGTTAAAAGCAGTTCAAACCCCGATGAGAAGAATCCTAGCTGGGCATCTTTAGAAAAGGACCTAGGAAGAGGGACAGGAAACCATGGGGCTTTGTTACGTTTGTAGGGAGTCATCCTCTGCATGACATAAGTGGAAAAGCTTATGTCCAGATCGTGGTGTCGGATCGCCAGATTTAAATTCATACTTTTGCTGGTTAATGTGCTGATAACTAGGTCCCCAGCTTGATGTGTGGTCCAGACACACACGTAGTCAGCAGAGATCTGGAGTGGAGCGAGGCACGGGGCGGGGGGCACGTGGCTTTCATGCTGTGGAAAGGTCACTTGCAAGTGCACGGGACAGTATCGCAGAGAGCATCGTAGGGAAGTGGAGTTGGAAATGAGGAGATGAGTGCGCAGGTGCCGGAGTGGGGAGGCCCTTGGGGAGGACAGAGAAGGCTCGGGGAGTACCTGGGAGGGACCCAGGGCGCCCTGGGCAGCGAGGTAGAAACGGGTAGCGCCGAAGCAGGAGAGCACATCTCTGGAGAGAGATCCGAGAGCGGGCAGGACAAGTAAGTGTCTCGAAGATAAAGGATGAATATGTATAAAGAAAGAGGTTCTGGATGACAGAGATTATAAAAGTATTAAGAAATGAAAAGTCAGGTGCAATGTATGGAAAGGAAGGGAGTTTTCAGAAAAGGCAAGTCCTTAGAGAAACAGGCAAGCAACCGTCGGGGGAAGGTCTTCTCATTTCAGCGGAGGCAGGGAAGGGGGGTGTGAGGGTGTCTGCGGATGCCGGGCCCCTGCGAGTGCTGGGGATACTGGTGCTGAGAGGGAACCAACTCCTCGCCTGAACTGCACTGTGTTTCCCAAGTGCCACTTTGGACGCAAGGACCTAGAAATAGGGTATTTATGGCATCTCATGGGTCTCTTCTCCCCCCTTCCCTTCCTTCCGCCAACCAAATCCATTTTAAATAATGCCTGTCATTGCTGTACCCAGAAGGGCCACCGGGAAACATTGAAACAAGGGCTGAAGTTAGACGAGACCAAGTTTTGTTTGAGATCTACACAACGAGGTATGTGGCACATTGGAGCCATGTGTTTTCCTAGTTCCATCCAGACTTCCCACAAGAAAGCCATGATGTGGGGCTGAGCCATGTGTTTTGAGTAAAGGGGAACAGAAGAAGGGGAGTGTCTGCAAGAGGGAGGGATGAGATGTTCCAAGGAAATATTCTAAAACAGAACAGCATCTGTTTTGTCCAAGATTGAAAAAAAAAAAAAAAAAAAAAAAAAAAGAAGAGACGTAGAGTTAGGGCTTTCGTTATTCCAACGTTTGGCTCTTAAGTCTTTGATCTGAACTGGCATTTATATACCTGCCATCTTGGTCTTTTCAGCAAGGCTCTGACCTCTGGCAGTACTTTGATAGGCCCCGGAATATTTCTGGAAGTTGCAGATCCTGCTTTATGCTGGGAGATCCTTCTGAATTGAAATTTAACATTTTTATAGAAACAGATGAATGTCTTTTCCACTCGGTAAATGTCTTGGAATGCTGAATCAAGACGGAAAGACACCAGAATGGTAAATGGTGATTGGATTTCTGGCATTTTGAGTTCTCTGGCACAATTAGCTGCCTTGCCTGGTGGCAGACAAGTGGTGGGTAATTATTTACTTGCTGTGTGTGTGTCTTTCTCTTTTAAAAACTTGTTATTTTGAAATACTTTAAGACTCACAAGAGGTCGGGAAAGTAGTAGAGCGGCCGTCCCCGAACGCCCATTGATAACATCTTACATAATCATGGTCTGTTTTCAGAATCAGAAAGTTGACATTTGAAATGCTATTAACTAAACAGAAGACCTCACTCAGATTTCACCACTTATTGTTTGTTTGTTTTAACATGCATTTATTTAGTTTCTGGATACTTCATCCCTTTCTGATTTGTAACCTGGTCTGGCTTGGATGCAGCAGGAAAAATACTATCTGGATATAATTCTACAAAATTCTAAAGAGAGTAAAACAAATCAATCTGTTCCCTTATCAATGAGCAAAATCCTGCCTAGACTGCTTCCACATTTTTCTGACTAGTTGGCTTTGGATTTGGAACCACAAGAGACAGTGAGATCTGCACGTAGCTTGCTGGCTAGAGAATCAGGTGTGGGGCATTCTAGATGGTTCCTGCTGTTCCTACAAGTGAGTAGGATCTGTAGTGGTGGCAGGCAGGGGGCTTGGGATTCAACCAGTATTTTGGTCAAGAGCTGGGTGGCACTTAGTTAATGGCACCAGCGCTGCCTTGTGGGAGGAGTAGAGTACAATGGCATTGGATGCCCCAGCATGTGATGAAACACAAAGTTTGGAATAGCAGAGACCTTCCATTTGCCTAAATATCCATTCTTAAACGGAATAACGGCTACACTGGACCAAACTAAATGTAAACACAGAAGCAACCTCAGGGGTGGGGGGTGTTGAAGGAGCTGTGGGTTTTGTGCAGGCATCTTCCACCTGCCCCCTTACTGGGTCACAAGGTGGTTACTGGGTTCACACTGCCTACCGCATGTCCTGTCAAGTTCCAGACACATAGCGAGCACTCAGGAGGTATCTGCTGAGTGTTGTTTCTTGAATGAATAAAAGTCAGAAGCCGAAACTTGTCATCCAGTCTAAGGGGGGTGAATTTAGGGAGAACTGCTTTGCTATAATGCCGGGGGCTTATTTTCAAACGAAGAAAGAGAGAAAAGTGCCCAGGCTCGTATTTGGTGAAGTACATTCTCCATTTGTATATTTTCTAAGGATGAAATAGATGTTTGGAGATATCTCATTCTTTGGGGGTATTTAGACAGCAGTGCAAGGCAGTTCTCTACAAGGCACCCCCCACCCCCAACAAGAGCAGGGAGGGACTCTGGTCCCAAACCCAACCTATTTGAAACAAACTTTTTGGTTTCTCCAGCAGACACCTGTCGAGAACCTCTAAGGGCGAAGGATCAGAGTCCCCAGCTAGGCTCTGCTTACCAACATGCACAAAAGCATACGAAGGAAGAATCTGCAAAGAGGCTCAAGGGAAAGCACAATGTGATAAGGCAATCACTTTGCATGAAAACCTGTTTTCTTGCAAAGAGGCTTAGAATTAGTTGGAATTGGGTAGGGTTCCTGCAAACACACCAAGAGTTTGTAACCTAGCCTGTTCATTTTATGTCCTTTACTACTCATGATATCCTGTTCTTCTCCCCGGTCGTCTGGCAACTTTTTCTGAGGACTGAGTTTCCGAACCAACAGGGCTTGCTCTTCCTCCGAGGAGGGAATATCTGGGCCTCAGTTTTGTGGGCTTGGGAGGATGACGTGTCTTGTCAAGGGGTAAAGAGCAAACCGATCAATCCCTGCTTAAAACTATCATAGTCATTCCCAAATAGAACACGTAAAAGTTCTCTGTATTAGAAAAAGGAACAAGATACCAATTGTATATTTTCTTTTCTTTATTTATTCTCTGTAAGTCTGTCAGATGATAAATTGTAAATAACAATGATTAAAGAAATATGCTACTGATGGATCCTTCTTTCTGTGTCAACAGCACCAGTTCTGGGCTTTCTTACCTTTACTCCTTACGGTCTTCCTGGAGAAGCGATGGGGTGGCGGGGGGAGGTAGGGGAAGCCAAGGGTGTGCCTGTTTGTTGGGGGATATCCAATAGAGGGTTGCTTACACAGGCCTCTCACATATTACTTGACTGTTTATTGGAGGAAAAGCATCTTGGTCTCTGGCACATCCAAACATACTAGAGATTGGGACTTTGTGTTGTCACATTAGTCCAGTTTTGGAGAATCCAGTCCAGAATTAACTGCAGATGCTTTATTGTTGTTGTTACAGAGTGGTCTTGTTTGATACATAGAGATCTCTTCTAAATCCAAATATAATCTGCCTCAAGACCACCCAGGCATACAAAAAATAACAAAAACTATGAACAACCAGAATACAGACTCCGTCTTCATAGGAGAAATTAAGATGAACCGTCACCCCCTACCCCCGCAAAAAAGAAAAGAAAAAAGAAAAGAAAAGAAAAGAAAAGAAAAGAAAAGAAAAGAAAAAAGAAAAACAACAACCATATTTCTCACTTGGTCCCTGAAAAATAAATTCATACTTTTAATTTTCTGAATAATTTTATATTATTTCAGCAATGGCCATGATAAGAAAATGAATAAAAGTTTTCAGAGAATACTCAGAGGACAATAATTCACAAATGCACACTCTGACCCCCTCAGAGTCAGGGCTAAAGGCCAGGGATTCAAGTATCTATGTGGTGGGAGTGGGGTTGGAGACAAAGGAGAGAAAAAGAAAACAGGAATAACAGAGGTGTTCAGAGAGGCACAGTTCTACTGTTAACACCTGCTTCAAGCTTTAGAGGAAGGTGCGAGTGAGATGTATTTGTACACGATATGGCATATATGTACTATGCATGTATCGGAGTGATTTGTTATCATTTAGTGCCAATTATACTTTTATGTTCACTTTGTATTTGAGAAAGAAGCATGCACACTTACCTTCTGGTCTTGAGTCACACTGAATAGCTGCTTATGTATAAGGCACATACTTACCTCTTCCTATCTGATGAAATGGGCGAAATCCCACTCTCGAAGTAGGTTTGGGCCAGGCTGAATGTGTTTGAAGAGGAGACGGATGAAAGCTACCCACAAGAAAAGCTATGTGGCCCTGCTGGCAGCTGTTCTTTTGCCCCTGTTTGTAATCCAGAGGCAAGTCAATTCTGGAGAGGTTTCTAGGGACCCAAAATAGATGTCAGTCGTGGGTGCTAAAGGTACCTTTACTCATCTTTGTCTACCTAAGGACTATGTCAGGCACCACCAAAAGAGCCAGAAATCAGTTTCAGCATTTACGGTAGAGGCAAATTTATTTTATAAGGTAGTAAATAGTCAAAGGTGGAAGCGCTACATTTACTATTTTTTTAAAGATTTATATATTTACTTATAAATAATAAGAGACAGAGAGAGAGAGGCAGAAACACAGGCAGAGAGAAGCAGGCTTCCTGCAGGAGCATGATGTAGGACTCGATCCCGGGACTCTGGGATCACACCCTGAGCTGAAGGCAGGCTCTCAACTGCTGAGCCACCCAGGTGTCCCTACAATTACTATTCTGTTCAAGGGGCCAAGGGTTGCCAGGGATAAATGGGATCTTTGTGTACCAATTTCTTCTTTTTCCAGGAAAACAGCCCAGGAACAGCATAAACTCAAGATGACTAGTTCGGGATGATGAAAGCCATACTTACCTATGAATACACTGTATATTGTAACAATTACTGACATATCCTACGTGTGATAAAATATTTTTAAAATACAAAGTCCAATGACATCTGTTGCAACAGATTTCTGTTCTCCTGGTCTCTCTAGCACCTCTAGTGGTTCATCCCATCTCGTGAAGGTTGAAGGACCTTGAAAGGTCCAACCTGAATTGAAAGAGGGAAGCAAAGCCCAAGGTTTCCTCGCTTGGATTGGATGGACATCATGCTAGTAGGAGACTGCCGTTCTTGCTTTGGGCTCCCTGTAGTGGGTCCTACACTGGTTGTCATCCCAAGATCGTGGTGATGCTGACTCTCCAAGAGCCCAGGCCCTCCTCTGTCTTTATAGGAATGAGTTTTTCATAGAATAGCCCCACAATCTTATTCCTTTTATGTGTCACTTCTGAGCCCTAGAACATTTTAAAAGGAGCCTTTGGGTCTAGACTGTAAAGATTGGGGTTAATTTTATTCTAGAACTCCCAGAAAATATTGTTAAAGCGTGGTCTCTTTAGAATGGTGGAAAGTGGCATAAAGGTAGGAGCTGAGTTCCACCCAGATGACAATAAAGACATTTTAATGCTTTGGGAATCTAATATTCAAGTAACTGGATTTATTTTTTGAATACGATTTTATGGTATAAGATCACTACAGTAGTCAATATTGTTACTGGACAGAGAACCAGTTCTGAACTCAGGTTCGGCTGCTTACCTGTGGAAATCAACACTCGAGAGACACGTGACAGTGAGAAAGCACAGTTTGCTTTATTCAGGAAGCCGGCAACCTGGAATGATGGTGGCCTAGATTCTCCAAAGACCATTTTCCCATCCAGGCAAAGGTAGAGGATTTTAAAGGGGAAGGCATGGGAGGAGAGAGGGGGTGGGCTGTACAGAGGAGAAGCATGAGCCCAGGTGGTTAGTTGAATGTTGACATGACCCTGAACGGGCCTGCCAGTATCCACAGCAGCTGTTTTTGAATCTATGTAGTCAGATCTTATCTTCTGGAGAAGTTTGGTTCTTTACTCCTTAAGGCCAGTGGTCTGCAGATTTCAAGGAAAGTAGGTTAGTTCTGCTGCAGACCAAGGGACTTAGGTCAGCAAGCAGGGAGTGCGTGAGTAGAAGCAAGTTGGAGTGCTGTTACAATATCAAATTAATCAAGACCTCTATGAGTTCAGAAGCCAGTATAAATGCTATCAGTCTCCCGTTGCTCAGGGCGCATTGCTGGACATAAATAATTGAAACTCTGAAAGAGGCCATGAAGTAGATTAAAGTGTGTTCCCTAGAGTCGGGCACATGGTGCGTGGAGTTCAGGACACATACAGAAACCTGGAATAGGCCTTAGAAATGTCAATAGCAGTTTGGCTGAAGATCCTTTTACATGTTGAATCTAGTAATAATAATAATAATTAAAAAATGGGGCTTGTGCTTTGCATCCTTCCCTTTTTATTTCATTTTTCTAATAATCCATTGCTACTATATTTTCCAAAAGTACCCATCTGGGATGGCTTGGAAAACCATAAAGGGCCCTTTACCACAGAGTTTGAGAAACACTGAAGTAGGAGCTTCCAGTACAGCGCCCATAATGTCCTATGAAGTTCTTGGACACTCTGATTCATGCCATGTTCCAATTTTTGAAAATTGGTAAATTCATGCGTGATTCTACAGACACGTTTTACTGAAATCCATGTTCATTTTTCCAAAGGCGATTTTTTTTTTTTTTAAGAGAAAGAGCAGGTCTGGGGTCACCAGAAGCCGGCCCGCAAAACGCTACAGCTCCCGAGTTTCTAGAGCCGCAGTTCCAAAAAAGGAGTGGAAAACAAGGTCGACAATACCCAAACCTTTCGTTCCTAGGCCCAAGCCCTTCCCCCAGGCCGAGGCGTTTGCAGGCGGAGACGCCCCGCGCGCCCCCGAGCCCCGCGCCCGCCGCAGGGAGCACCTGGACCGCGAGCCGCAGGTGCGGGAGGGGCGGCGCCCGGGGACACCTGCGCCCTCGGGTCGGACTCTCCGGATTGGCCCGGGCGCGGCCCCGCCCCTCGGCCTAGGTCACCCCATGCCGGCCCCGGCCCCCGGAGCGCAGCGCGGGCCGCGATTGGAGGGCCCAGCGCGGAGGCCGTGACGTCAGGGACCAGGCGGGCTCTGATTGGGCGGCGGCGGCATCGTGGGCGTGGCCTCGGCGGGCGCCGGCCTCCGCTGCCCGGCAGGGAGGCGGCGACGGCGGCGGCGACGGCGGCGGCGGCGGGAGGCCATGCGGAAGGTGGTGTTGGTCACCGGGGCCAGCAGGTGAGGCGCCCTCGGTGATCGGGGGCCCCAGGGGGCGGGGGTGTCGTTGCAAACAGCACGAAGCAGACCCCGCGACACATCTTAGTGACCCTCCGGGCCGCCTGGGTGGCCCAGGCCGTCACCCCGGGGTCCCGGGATCGAGTCCCGCATGGGGCTCCCTGCATGGAGCCTGCTTCTCCCTCTGTGTCCCTGCCTCTCTCTCTCTCTGTGTCTCTCATGCATAAATAAATAAAATCATAAAAAATAAAAATCACCCTCCACCTGATAAGACGTGGGAAGAGTGCAAATAACCCCTGCTGCCACTTCCTAATTGTTCCAGGGCTGCCCCTGTGGACTCAGCCTCTTCTGTGAAGATCACGGGCAGGATGACACCCATCAAACCATTCTGTTTGCAGGCCTGTTGCAGGGGGAGGTCTTGGGGGATTAAGGCAGAGAGGATGGGTCAAATGTCATCCCATCAGATGTGCCCTAGCCACACCCCCCTTAGCTGAGCCAGCGGTGCAGGTGTCTGTGAGTGTCCTCCCCTGGGTGCCCTGAACCCCCCACCTGGTGCTGCAGGAGCCCAGGGCCTGGAGCCAACTCAGAACTGTTTTGGTGTGTTTCTTTGTTTTGCGGATTTCGTGATGGATGCCATTGGATGTTCATCGTAAAGACCCACTCTGCTCAGGGAGGAGGAATAAACGTGCATGTATTTGATGCTCTGCTGAGAGGGCCCTGGCTTGGGGTGCAGCCCTGCCCAGCTGGTCTGCCTGGTGCCCTCAATCCCCATGCACTTGCAGATGCCGTTCCTGAAGTGGTTCATCTGTCTTTGACCTGTGCCCTGTGCGCCCCCCCTTCCCAGGCGCCCATCTCCTGTTTCCTCTCTTTACCTGCTGCTTAATCAGTGGAGTCTTCAATTAGAAAGTGGCAGCAGGGGTTATTTGTCCTTACTGAGGGGGACCTGCCTCCTGCTGTTTAGGTAAAGAGCCATCTGTTCCTTCCTGGGAATGGCTCTTGCTCTTGCTCAGGATGGTGGCAACAGGTAGTAGAGCCCCTGCCCTTGAGCAACCCAGCAAACAGCCACCACGATGTTCTGTTCAGCTCTCGCTGGTGACGGACTGAATCACTCTCCCGAGTGTCCTAACAGGCATAAAATGAAAAGCGCCGGCTGGGTGCCCGCTGATGAAAAGACAGCTCTGCGCGCAGTGCACTTTTTGCAAAATGAGAGAAACACAAACTGGACAGCATCCTGAGCACGTGACTGACTATTCAAGTTGGGGTGGGGGGGTTGTCCCTTCTTTTAAAAAAACCTTTGAGTCTTTTTTCTCTGCCTGGGCCCTGCACTGGAGCCCACGTTGGCGGAGGTAGTTTTCCGAACCAGAGAGCAATGCCTCCGTTTGGCACTGTCGGCATTAATGCGTGTTCTGTGTCTGAACTGTCCTGTCAGTGGCGTGGGCCTCGCGCTCTGCAAGCGGCTGCTGGAGGAGGACGACGAGCTGCACGTGTGTTTGGCATGCAGGAACATGAGCAAAGCGGAAGCTGTCAGCGCTGATCTGCTGGCTTCTCACCCCGCCGCCGAGGTCAGCATCGTGCAGGTGGATGTCAGCAACCTGAAGTCGGTCATCCGGGCCTCCAGCGAGCTCAAGCAAAGGTAACACCTCTGGTTAGTGGCTTTTCTCGCCCATGATCGCATGACACAGCAGTGGACAAGATCAGAAAGAGGAAAGCCTGAAAAGAAACAGGTGCAGTGTGAGAAGTTGTGTTCTAGAGTGACCTGTGGTGTCTCGGTAGCACATTTTCACGCCTAGTCCTAGTCATGCTTATTTCATGAGGATTAATTTGAGTGCACCTTGATGTATGGCTAGTTGTGTGGACATTATGGTAACTCCTTTCTGAATATGGTTTTCGCATCTTTCCTCCATGTACAACTTTGCTAAGTAGGTTGGGCAGGTGCCTGAGAAGGTTGTAGGACGGGATATTGAATGGGTTGGACTTAGAACCCCCATTGGTACCCCATTTCTTCAGAGATTCCCCCCCCCACAGGCCTGTAAAGATGTGTTTGCATATGCGTGGTAATCGGTGTGTAATAGGCATTTGAGAAATACTTGGCATCTGAAGGAATAGAGTCTTTGGATGTCTAACTCCCTAGAGAGTGTACACAGAATTGCATATAGGTGCCCAATGCATTTTTTTTCTGGGGAAAGAGGGCATAGTTTGTTGTTTTGTTTTTTGTTTTTTGTTTTTTGTTTTTTTTTTAATTCTAGGGAGAATTTATGATCCAAAAAGCTCAAGAGCCCCGCACTAGTCCATACTCAGCCCCAAAGGTATGCAGAATAATTAATTTTCAAACATTTTTGTTATTGAAGTCCTTAAGAAACAAGAACTGCTTTATTTTCTTGGACAGTAAAGTGAGGTTCAGTGAAAACAAGGGAGGCCTTTTTTGTAAAGGCATTTTCCTAAAGAATACAACTTCGTGTTTCATGTACGGGGGCTGCTAGCCCATTTGCATTTTTCTGTTCCAAATGTACAAGTTATAGAGCAAAGGTGGGGCTTGTTTTCTTCACTCCACTCTTCTAGTTTCAGCCTTAGCCTCTTGTGAAATGTCATTTCTCCTAGAATTTTCTGCCACATTATCTTTCTACAGAACTAAGGAGATTTTCTAGGTTTGATGTCTCCTACTCTTCCACAAATATGAGTTCCCGAGTCTGTGAAGCTGCACAGTAAATGTCCTTACTGAGGTAAAAACCCGAGAGTCAGGACAGAAGTCTTGAGCTCATATCAGGTTTCAGGCATTCCTTTGCCCAAACCTTCTCAGCCAGCTGGCTTTCTGTTTTGTATAGATTTAGTTATATTTCCTCATTTAGCAGAAAAGAACCTTCATCCTCAGTTAGGAATAGCCCATTCCAGGCCAACAGACACAGGAAGAAATGGTCAACATCACTCAGTATCAGGAAAGTACAAATCAGAACCATGATGAGAAACCACCTCACACCCATCAGAATGGCTAAAATGAACAAGTCAGGAGAACAGATGTTGGCAAGGATGTGGAGGAAGGGGAACCCTCTTACACTGCTGGTGGGGATGCAGCCACTCTGGAAAACAGCGTGGAGGTTCCTTAAAGAGTTGAAAGTAGGGCTACCCTGCGACCCAGCAATTACACTACTAGGAATTTACCCCAAAGGTACAAATGTAGTGACCCGAAGGGACACCTGCACCCCAGTTCTCATAGCAGCAATGCCCACAGTAGCCAAACTATGGAAAGAGCCCAGATGTCCATCGACAGATGAGTGGATGAAGAAAAGGTGGTATGTATACAAGGGAATATTACTCAGCCGTCAGAAAGAATGAAATCTTGTCATTTGCCATAATATGGATGGAACTAGAGGGTTCATGCTAAGTGAAATAAGTCAGTCAAAGACAATTCACTGGTATGTGGAATTTAAGAAACAAAACATGAACACAGGGGAAGGGAAGGAAAAATAAAATAGGATGAAAACAGAGAGGGAGATAAACCATAAGAGACTCTTAACTCTAGGAAACAAACTGAGGGTGGCTGGAAGGGAAGTGGGTGAGGGGATGGGGTCACTGGGTGACAGGCACTAAGGAGGGCATGTGATAGGATGAGCCCTGGGTGCTATATATAACTGATGAATCACTAAATTCTACTCCTGAAGCTAATAATACACTATATGTTAACTAAATGAATTTAAAGAAAAAAATAGATGGGCCCGCATGACTTCATGGCGCTTACATGGATGGCCCAGTAGTACACATCAGCATTTTATTTTTTATTTTTAATTTTTTAAATTTTTTAAAAAGTCTCTCATTTTACTTATTTATTTAGATTTTATTTATTTATTCATGAAACATACAGAGAGAGAGAGAGGCAGAGACACAGGCAGAGGGAGAAGCAGGCTGTATGCAGGGAGCCTGTTGCGGGACCCGATCCCGGGTCTCCAGGATCACGCCCTGGGCTGAAGGCAGGCGCTAAACCTCTGAGTCACCCAGGGATCCCCCACATCAGCATTTTAAACAGAAAGTTTAGTAACTAGAGTCATTTGGCTGTTAATTACTTATAGGATGATCAAGAGATGTTTGCGTGCAGTCTGCATTGGTAACGTGGATGTATTTTAAGGTAACTGTGGCCCGTACGGTCTTGGGCGTTGCAGAAGAGGGCACGGAGACAGTGTAATGTGTAGAATTGTAGGAGATCTTGTGAATATTCACGGTGCCTGTATCACGAGGGCAGGCTTGGCCCTAGAGGAATACGCTACATTAAGGCTTATGGA
Source organism: Vulpes lagopus (assembly GCF_018345385.1). Taxonomy (NCBI): domain Eukaryota; kingdom Metazoa; phylum Chordata; class Mammalia; order Carnivora; family Canidae; genus Vulpes; species Vulpes lagopus. The sequence continues at coordinate 29,252,749 of NC_054834.1, forward strand.
GGTTTAAAAACGAAAAAGCTCTCACAAGTCCGCACATCACTGTTCTCTCCGTGACAGGTGTCCTGTAGGGAGCTTTCCAGGAGCGCCTTCCCCCATTCAGCGTCTGTCATGTCATTGTCTTCCTGTGAGCTTTCTTCATTTTGTGATTCCCGAGCACCTGGCCCTGAAGAGTGGAGGGTTTCCACTTGGCTCTGTTGCCTTAGTAGATACGTTGACACTCAGCCTCCAGCATTGATGGATCAGTTTGGGCGATCACGAATATTACATATATTTTACTTATCCTAGGAAAGATGTGAATCTTAAGAAAAAAGTAGAAGACATCCTAAGACCAGAAAGAGAGTGGGTTTAATGGACAGAGGGTTACGTAATTAGGTGTGCAGTGTCAATTGGGAGGACAAAGCTGGAAGGAGTATCCATCTGAGTAGACGTAACTTCAAAGCCCATTATAGCTCCCCAAATTGTTTGAAGCCACTGTAAAAAAAAAAAAAAAGAATACTCAAATATTTACTGTTTACTATGGCTGGAGAAACCCTGTTGAGAAAAGCGGTGTCAGCGGATGTGCCATGCGTCCCCTTCAGCTGGCTGTGGCCACTATTTGGGTGCAGAGAGCATTTTTCCATCCATTGTAGGGCTTCTTTATTCCAGTTGCTCTAGAGAAAAAGAACAATCTGGTCTTGTTTTCCTCACAGGTTTCAGAGATTAGACTACGTCTATCTGAACGCTGGGATCATGCCCAATCCACAGCTGAATATCAAAGCACTTTTCTGTGGCCTCTTTTCAAGGTAATGTCCATTTTCTAGATGAACTGAGTGGGAGGAGTCAGGTTCGGGTTTTTTTTTTTTTTTTGCCTGGTTTTGCCCTCGGTAGGTTAAGTTGGGGGCTGAGGGCCGGGTGAGAAGAATAAGGACGGGAAGTGTTGCAGCCACGTCATGAAGGAAGAGCACCCATCTTTTGTGGAGAATGCTGCACGTCCTGGGCCTTAGGGTGCTCCAGGTCTCTGGGACATTCCAGGTGGCTCGATGCTGCAGAGGGTCCATTTTTGATCTGCCTGGATGTGCCTCGTAGCAGGGTCATGTCGGGATTCGGCAGAGCTGTCCTGAGATTGTCCAGGGTTGTCAGTACCCGGGACGGCTGCTTTGGAAGCGTCCCCTGGAGCTGTGGCAGGTGCTCTGGCCCGTAGGCTGGTAAATGCGCCGAAGGAAAGGCCTCCCTGGGAGAGTCTCAGTACGTGGTAGCACAGACGTGCTACCGAAAGGTCTGGCCACGACCCACAGTAAGAACTGAATCTAGGGGCGCCTCGGGCTCCATCGGCTGGGCGTCGGCCTTCAGCTCAGGTCATGATCCCGGGGTCCTGGGATGGAGCCCCACATCCAGCGCTCTGCTTGGCACGGAGCCTGCTTCTCCCTCCCCCTCTGCCTCTCCCCCTGCCTCCGCGTTTCTCTCTCTGCCAAATAAATAAAATCTTTAAAAATAAAAGAACTAAAAAAAATAAAAAAAAAAAAAATAAAAAAAATAAAAGAACTAAATATTTTTCTGTGACTTAGTAAACTTACAGGTAGATATTCTCACTCTTCCTGCATGCTCCTTCCTACGTTGCTACTTTTGTTTTACTTCTCTTCCATCACACACACACACACACACACACACACACACACACACACACCCAGGTCTTGACCTACTAATTTGATCTCACAGCAAATCACCGTGTTAATCCACTTGGTGCTTTAAGAATTCCTAGTAAAAAAAACCAACCTGTGTAGCTTTGGCAGTTACCCAACAGCTTGTGCAGGGGAAGACTTTTGCTCCTTGGCATGGCTCTTATTCCCCCAGAGAGGTTCATCTGCGACATGACGTGGAAAAAAGTGAGAAGAGTTTCAGCAGCAGTTTTTTGGAGCCAGGGTCCTATTGGTAGTCTGACTTCTAACGTGAATACTTCTCTGAATCGGGGCTAGGGTGGCAGGGCGGGTGGGGGGTAGGAGGGGAAGGAAGCATTTTTGCATCGTATTTATAGATTCACAATAACACAATCTGAGAAATGGGTATTTTTATTCTTGATATTATAGGATCAAGGAAAATGTAGTTTGGGGGCAGGGGAAAGCAGCAGGGACTATTTTTCAGTATCTTCAATTAAAGAAGCTTTTCAAAGGCATGCAATTGTCTTCTGTTTCAGAAAAGTGATTCATATGTTCTCCACAGCTGAAGGACTGCTGACCCAGGAAGACAAAGTCACTGCCGATGGCCTCCAGGAGGTCTTTGAAACCAACGTCTTTGGCCACTTTATTCTGGTAAAGAGACTTGGGGCCCAATTCACTCACTTTAGTGCTCTAACCCTAAAGGCTTGTGTGGCCTCATCTTGGGCCTGTTTGCTCAGCTCGTTAGCTTATGGCTAACGTTGGATGCTTGAGTATTTGAATTGAGTGATCCCTGCACTCTATGAAAACATTGCTTCGCTAAAGCAGTGTATCGATGTATATGTTTTTTTCTGTTTTTTTTTTTTTTTTTTCTTTTGACATCAACTCTAGAGGGCAGAGACAGAGTGAGAAGGAAACATAAGCGCCTTCAGAAACAGCGTGCAGAACTGTGAGAAAGTACGGGTCCTGCTCTGAACGGCCTTTGAAACTGGGCTGGCTGCCAGATAGGATGGGGTGGTGGGCAAGCCATTGTTAAACAGCAAATTCGTAATTAGTCTTTTATTATTATGTTGGTTTCTGATGCTTCGGCGTCGGTACCGTGTGTTACAGTTCCAGGCGTACAGGTACACGTAAACAAGAGCTGCGTAGTTTGTCTGGCTTGTTCCGTGTTCTTGCCTCACGTGTAACCCAGAGGACAGCTTTAATACCTAGATTAAGTAATGCCCGGCTTTGTTGCTGGTTGCCTAGAATTGCTCGGTGTTGGAGGATCAGCTCCTGTTGCCGGGTTGGCCTGCACAGAACCCACATTTCTGACACCTCTGTCTTCACCAGCACTCTTCTCCACTGTCAGCTTAATTTCCCTTAACGTTGGAACTCTTTGAGTACTTGCTCGTATTTAGAGTAAATGAAGATAGAGGCAGACGTTGGAATATTATGGATCCATGAGAAGAAATGAGGTAAACGTTTTGCACTTATGTGCGATGGCCTCTCGTGTTTTTTTTTATTTTTTTTATTTTTTTTATTTTATTGATATATTCATGAGAGACAGAGAGAGAGAGGCAGAGAGAGAGAGGCAGAGGGAGAGGGAGAAGCAGGTTCCATGCAGGGAGCCTGATGTGGGACTCAATCTGGGGACCATAGGATCATGCCCTGAGCCGAAGGCAGATGCTCAACCGCTGAGCCACCCAGGTTCCTGGCCTCTCGCATTTTATCATGAAGAAGGAATGGCAGGGTGCAGCATGCATAGTGTGATCTCATTTGTAGAAATAAAAGAAGATACATGTTTACATAGAGTATATGAGTATATAAACGTACATAACATTTCTAGAATGATACGGATGAAATTGGGAGCACTGGTTGCCTTGAACTGGGGTGCCAGTTCATGGGGGGGGAGCTTCATGTTTCATTCTATAACCTTTCATACTATTGATTTAACATGATACGATGTCACTTTTTCAATGACAAAAGTTAATTAAAATGTAAAGTCAGAATGGGATTCAGTTCTTGCCTTTCTTTATACCTTTACACAGATCCATTATCTACTGTTTCCTTTATCTTTTTAATATAAAACTCGTTCTTTGCCTTCTCTTTGAATTATTAAATTAGTTGGTAATAAAAGAAGATAATTATTACTAGTCTGTTAATTTTATGATAAATCTAGTGTCTAAAAATTAATGTTCAGGAGATCAGGTATTTGGGTCATCTGGGTTGGGGGAATGGCAGTGGTGGCCATGGGGACAATGGTCACAGGTGTCCCGATGATGTGACCTGTCCCTGTGTATCCTGGTATCAGTGGGGATATCGGCAAGGGTTTTTTTTTTTTTTTTAAGATTTTATTTATTTATTCATGAGAGACACAGAGAGAGAAAGAGGGAAGCAGAGACACAGGCAGAGGGAGAAGCAGGCTCCATGCAGGGAGCCCGATATGGGACTCGATCCTGGGACTCCAGGATCACGCCCTGGGCTAAAGGCAGACACTTAACCACTGAGCCACCCAGGTGTCTCTCGGCAAGGGTTTAGGAAGTGATTTATCAAGTAAAATAATCAGAAGGCGTAGAGCACTTCCCACTCTCTTCAGGTTCGATTTAACAATCTTACCACTTCTCCTGGAATACAAACTAGCATTCTGGGTTCCAGTGTAAATGCGTTGTGCAAATGGATCATCCATCCCCAGTTTGATTATAGGTGATGTAATCAAACCTTTAGGGTTGTTACAAAGAGTGGAGGTAATTTCTCTGGAGTCCCGAGCACAGTGTAGTATTACCGTCCAGGAACCAGTGAAACTGATTTCATCCTGACTGCATTTGACTTATCTGTTCATTGCAAATGGGGCACGCATCTGGAAGCCTTTCTAGGTTTTTCTCTAATACGGTTTTTGTTATAGAATAGTTTTAGATTTGCAGATTCGTTGCAGAGCTAGTGCAGAGTTCCTATGGCCCACCCCCTGCTGCCCGGCCCAGTTTTCTCTGCTACTAACCTCTTACATTATTGGGATACATTTGTCACAATCTGAGAACCAATTGTGATGCCTTATTATTAACCAAAACTCCAAACTTGATCCAGATTTCTTCAGTTTTGCTTAATGTCCTTTGTCACGTCCAGGATCCCCTCTTGGGTACCACAGTACATGTAGTGGCTGTCTCCTTGGGCTCCCCTTGGTTGTGACAGTTTCTCAGATTTCCTTGTTTTTGATGACCTTGACAGTTTTTCGAGGGTCCCTGCTGAGGTATGCTGTAGGCTCTGCCTCAGTCGGGATTTGTCCGAGGTTTTCCTCGTGGTTAGACTTGAGTACTGTGTCTGCGGAAGGAGGACCACAGAGGTGAAGTCCCATTCTCATCACATCGCATCAAGGGCATCATCAGCTGTCGCTGTGACTTGTGGGTATTGATGTTCTCTTTGATCATCCGACTCGAGGGAGTGTTTGTCAGGTTTTTTTTTTTTTTTTTTTTTTTTTGGTCAGGTTTTTCATTATAAAGTCTCTTTTTTTTTGGTTTTCTCTCCCTTTCCATATTGCATTCTCTGGAGGAGACTTCCTATGTGTAGCTCGTACTGAAGGGTTTGTGTTTGACACCCCGAAGGTTTCATTAGCTACATGAATTGTTTGGAATTTTTCTGCAAAAGAGATTGTCTGTTCTCCATCTGATGCTCCATTCAGTCATTTCTTGGTCAAGTATACCTCAGTAACGCTGCAAAAATCACTTATCATATTCCCATGGGCTTGTGGATATGTATTTTCTACTTGGAGCTGGAAATACTACTTTATTGGGGCACCTGCATGGCTCAGTGGTTGTGGACAGAGTCTGCCTTTGGCTCAGGTCGCCATCCCAGGGTTCTGGAATTGAGTCTCATGTGGGACTCCCTGCATGGAGCCTGCTTCTCCCTCTGCCTGTGTCTCTGCCTCTCTCTGTGTGTCTCTCACAAATAAATAAACAAAATCTTTAAAAAAAAAAAAAGGATGATGCAATACTAGTTATTTCCCCCAGTTATTTGAGTTTGGGCCATTGAGGGCTCTTTCTGTTGGATCCTGCATCTCTCTGGTATAGCCTCATCCGCATGGTTTTCTTTTTGAGCATGTTCTTTCTGGCATTACAAGATGGTTCAGCCTCATCAGATTTATTTCCTAGAATCAGCCATTTCCCTAAGGAGATCTGGTGCCACTTTTTTTTTAGATTTATTTATTTTAGAGAGAGACAGAGAGCTTGAGCAGGAGGAGGAAGAGAGGGAGAGGGAGAGAATCCTCAAGCAGACTCTCCGCTGCTGTGGAGCCTGACGTGGGGCTCCATCTCAGGACCCTGAGATCATGACCTGAGCTGAAATCAAGAGTTGGATGCTCAACCAACTGAGCCACCAGGTGTCCCAAAATCTGGTTCTTCTTATTGGACAATGGTATTAAAAACCAAGATCTGGGTGCTTGTTGCTATTGATGGATCAGTAGATTCTAGGCTAACAGAGCAGAGGGATAAACATGCAGGGGCATCCATGTATATGTAAGTGCCTATAAATATCTTTATATGCATCCATCTTTATGAAGCTAAACATCAGTCCAGATGTCTGTAACTCTTACTCGTCTCACATGGGTCGTTCCAGCCTCCTCTCACACGTCCAGAGTAGCCCCGTCAGTGATGACATACCGGTTCGCTTCCAGGCTACATTGACAATGGTTTCACAGCTGATACCTGTACTCCTCCAGTAGATTTTGATCTATTTTTTGTTGTTGTTCCTTTTTTTTTCTTTTATCTCATTCAGATTCAGGAACTGGAACCTCTCCTCTGTCACAGGGACAGTCCCTCCCAGCTCATCTGGACATCGTCTCGCAATGCAAGGAAATCTAATTTCCACCTTGAGGACATCCAGCACAGCAGAGGCCAGGAGCCTTACAGCTCCTCCAAATATGCAGTTGACCTGCTGAGTGTGGCGCTGAACCGGAACTTCAACCCACGGGTGAGGCCTGTCCCGGTGATGGGAATGGCAGGGCAGTGGTTTCCCAGCTATGGTTGACTTCCTAGTAACGGGGTTGGCTTTCCATGAACTGTCGTCATTTAGAAGACGCAGTATCGTTTCTCAAGCAGGATTGCTCTGAGGACAAGATAAGACGTGAATAAGATTGGGAGTTGGTGTGCCTAAAAGTTTTGGGGCAGAGATAATTAGCTCCTGACCTTTTAGGTACGTGAGGTTTCGTTTGCCCTTCTGTACCTCTTCACGAGCTATAATTTATGAACAGAACGACATTATTGACGATGGCAGTACTTACTGGGTCTGAGATACTGTACTCCTTCCCTGTGTACGTCACTCAGTGCCCCTCCTGTCACAGCGAGGCTAGGCCTGAGTGTTCCCAGTTTCATGTGAGGACACCAGAGTCGGGTGACATGAGGTACCCAGAGGTCACACAGCTGGTTAGTGGTCAAGCTCAGACTTGAGCCCGGGCTGTCTGACTGTCAGACGTTTCCCACTAAGCTGTGCCATGTCCTAGTGTTTATCACGTCAGGCGCTAGAGGACCGTCAGGAGTAGCCAAGCCTCCTGGGTAGTGGTGATCTTTGGTGAGACTCCACAGCCCTGTCTCTGTGCAGACTCCAACTTTTGGGACTGTTTCTATGGAGAAGGTGGCCTTTGGCAGTTATGTGGGCTCCCCGTGGCCCCTGGGGTCTGGAGCTTACAGTAGCTGCCTTGGATGCCTCTCCCTGCTCAGGTCCAAAACCTTAACTGAAAATCTCTAGTTTTTCTCGGGGCATTTTCCTTGGTTTGCTTTGACTCTGCTGTTTGAGGGTGGGACTGGGGAGAAATTTAATCCTGCTAATACTTACAGAATGCTTACCATCTTCAGGGCATCGGGCCAGGCTTGGGGTTGGGGAGAAAGGAGAAATAAAAAGATGACTGAGAAGCTGTCTGCTGTTGTGGGACCTTCTCTGGTGATGCTTTGGACACAGTCACAATCCTGGCGTATCCGGGAATGGATGCCCTATCAGATCAGAACGAAATCTCCTGGAAACATGCCTCTTAGAAAGGAGGGTGGTCTAAGAGTAGAAGCTGAGAGTATCTCCCAGAACTGGATTTGAATCCTTAGACAAATTGTATCTTCTCCCAACGCCTCAGGTTCCTCATCTGAAAAATAGGGATGAAACTAGTGCCCGTCTCACAGGTCTGTTGGGAGGGTTGAATGAGGGGGGTGGTGTGGAGCACTCCCAGGAGCTAGAGGTCTCAGAATGTGTGTGCGTGTGTGTGTGATGTGATTGTACATGTGCTGTCTGTATGTGTGTAGGCGTCATGTGTGTATGGAAGGCATGTGGGCTGTGCATGAGTGTGCATGAGCTTGTGTGTGTTTTTGTCGGCTATCATCAGCATCATCATTATTATTACTGTCATTGTTATTATTTGAGTTCAGTGTGTTTGTCCAGTTGTTAGCTTCCTTCTGAGGTTTCTTGAGATATTTAAAAAGTTGTCACAACTGCTTGTTCTCTGGAAGCTTCCTTGTGGGCACAAGGTCAGAGTGGATTAGCTTCTCTTTTTATAAAATGCTTTGGGACTTTACTCAAGTTTTGTTGTCAAGTAAGCTTCGGAATTTCATCTTTTACAAGAAGGGAGATTTAGCAAACGGTGCTGTCTCCTAAAATCTGTGTGATTGGTTTTCAGCCCACAGCTTTTCCTCCTTGGCTCTTAGGAAGAGAGACTTAAAAGTAGTAGAAATAAGAGTTAAAATAGTCAATAGCTACGTAAGGTAAAATGTAGTAAAAATTGGGGCACACCTGGGTGGCTCAGTGGTTGAGCATCTGCCTTCGGCCCAGGGTGTGATCCTGGGGTACTGGGATCGAGTCCCACGTCGGGCTCCTTGCATGGAGCCTGCTTCTCCCTCTGCCTGTGTCTCTGCCTCTTTCTCTCTGTGTCTCTCATGAATAAATAAAATCTTTAAAAAAAAAAAAAAAAGAAAAAGTGAAAATTTAACTAAATCAACTAGTACAACAAATCCCAGTGTTCCAAGAATTAGTAAAGCCCATACAGGGCCCTTCCTGGTGACACACGCTCTGTGGTAGTTGGGTCCTCTTTCTAGGGCAGATCTTTCTAAAATGACAAGTCCTGGGCCAAGGACCCGATGTAGAGCTCTTCAGTTGGGGTGGGGGTCCTTGTGGAACCACATGCAGCCCTTCATTCACCTCTCCTGTCAGGAGCTCCAACCTCAAGCTACAGCGTGGGTCTAATGAACTGCAGGGAGACAGACACAGACTTTAGGTCTAGCTGTCTGGTATTTACTAGATCAGAAACTTCTTGAAGGCAGAGACTGTACTGTATATGTATTTTTTTTTTTTTAAAGATTTATTTTAGAGAGAGAGCAGCGGGGAGAGGCAGAAGGAGAGAGAGAGAGAGTCTTAAGAAGACTCCCCGCTGAACACGGAGCCCAACGCAGGGCTTGATCTCCTGACCCTGAGATCGTGACCTGAGCCGAAACCAGGAGCTTGGATGCTCAACTGCCTGCCACCCAGATGCCCCCATATATGTCCTTTTTTTTTTTTTTTTTCTTAAGTGCTTACTATGATTCATAAACCGTTCTTAAATTAAGCCAATACATGGGAAACTCCAGTGACCGGATCCTACTTTTCTCATCCAGCTTCAAGCTTGGTCATTCTGTGTACTGTGAATTTCTTGAGAACAGAGATCTTGTCTTACTAATTTTTGCATCCTCAGCGCTTCTCATAGTGAGTCCTCCGTGCGTGACTCTCTCACTGAGTGGCTCGCGCAGCTTGGGGCAGCCCAGAGCATCCGTGCTTCGTGCCCTGGTGTCCTGGCTCATCTGCACACCCCCTTTACTCACACGTGTCCTGGTGGCCTGGCTCAGTACACACTGAGTTTGAGTCCTCTTCTCGGTCCTCTCCGTGCTGCCAGGGTCTGTACTCCAGCGTGGTGTGCCCGGGTACGATGGTGACCAACATGACCTACGGGATTCTCCCTCCCTTGGTGTGGACGCTACTGCTGCCAATCATATGGCTGGTGAGTGTGAATGCTCCGTTCTTGGTTTGCTTCCGCTCTTCCGCGTGTGGCCAACGTGACACACTTGAGGATTGGGAACGGATTTAAGAAATTGAACCAGAAGGTGGCAGAGTTTCATTTCATTTGAGGTTTTTGAAGTTCCTCAGTCTAGTCACCCCTGCTTCGCACTCCCTGGGGCCCCGCTGCCTCACCACCTGCACACCCGCTTCTCTTTACGGGGATGTGCCTTTGCTCATGCACCGTAGCTCCCGAGAGTACCAGGATGACATCGTTTTTAGAAGCCTGCATCAAGGGATATTAAACTGGGTGTCTCTGAGCTTTCAGAGTGGTCATATGCATTAAAAGTTCCCCAGAAGGGGATGGTTGAGCATGGTATGACCACAGAACCGTGTTTTTGCTCGTTTGTTAATGTTTTGAGTGTCTTGCAGGACCAGTGTTCCTCCAGCACACATTAGAAAATGCCGCTCGTAGGAGACATTTCTCTCTTGCAGAGCTCTGGAAAAAATTGTCCCTCCATTATGGCAGGTATAGGAAAAAGATGAGAAGGAAATATGCCTCCCTGTTAAAAATGGTTGGCTCGGAGCGACAGAGATTGTGAGATTTCTTTTTTAGACTTCTTTATTTTTTAGTACTTAAGAAATGTTCTATGACAAGAAATGAATGTCTTCTTTTAATGTCGCTTTTGTGACTGTTCTAAATCACCACAAAAAATGACTGTTCGTTTCTTTTCCTCAGCTTCGCTTTTTTGCAAATGCTTTCACTTTGACGCCGTACAATGGAACAGAAGCCCTGGTACGTTACTAGAGTTGCAGTTGCCTGTACGCTTGCCTAGGAGGTATAAATTTCAGTTCACCGGTAGTGGAAACCCTCTCAACAGAAAAGAGAAGCTCTGTGAATGATCAAGGTCCTGTTTTGGACTAAGGGGGACCATAAGGCTGAGTGTAGAGTATGAGGAGTCAAATTTCAAAGTGTAGTGTCTACCATAGCACTGGGGAGCATGGTTGTAGGGACAGCACTTCTGCAGAAGCAAGATCCATCAGCAGCTCAAGGGCAAAGTAGCGGAACACCACAGGGGCAGGCAAAGCAAGATGGTGCCTGGGCCAACAGTTCCCATGGAGAAGGTGCACCTTGCAGGCCAAGAGTACAGGTGACACCATCCAACTCCATTTCCTTTTATATGAAGATTCTCTTTCCTCTGTTTAAATATTAGAGAATCGAGTGTTAACTTATTTGAAAATCAGTGCACTTCCTTAAATCACACATGGCAAATGGATTACATGTGTTTCCCCATCAATGGCAGATATTACTCATTACACAAATGATGCCTTTGATGATTCGTCAACTCAAGGCCCCAAAGGCACCTTCTGCTAATGGATCAGAAATGTCCCTCAAGATGAAGCTCATTTGTCCCCTGTCATTGTAGAGCTTATACTTAGTAGATTCTTGAATCTTGGCTGAATTGAAATTAGCTAAGGAGGGGCAGCCCCCGTGGCGCAGCGGTTTGGCACCACCTGCAACTTGGGTGTGATCCTGGAGACCCGGGATCAAGTCCTGCATCGGGCTCCCTGCATGGAGCCTGCTTCTCCCTCTCCCTCTGCCTGTGTCTCTGCCTCTCTGTGTCTCTATGAATAAATAAATAAAAAATCTTTAAAAAAAATGAAATTAGCTAAGGAAAACACTGAGGGATTTGGTTCACACTCTTGTTTTGGTAAATGTTGCAGAAATAAATGCGTTTTGTTGTAAGAACACAGATTGTCAAGTACTTTTAAACCGATTTTAGTCACTGTATTTGTCAAAGCACTAGAAGTAGTATGTGATCCTTTAGTGATAATGAAAATCAAATGTGGAGGTCAAGTATATATTGAGTATCAGTGATACGAGGAATAGTTAGACAAAATCCCCAGGTACTAAGGAGCTTAGGGTCATATTTTGAAAAAAAAAGAAAAGAATGTAGGAGACAGGCAAGAAAATAAAACATTCTGTCATCAGGTGGTGAGTAGTTACACTGTTCAGAGAGGATGATCACAGGAAGCTGGGATGGTGGGAACAGGCTTTGCTTCACTAAGTAGGGCTTGATCTGGGCTCTGAAGGATGCATTGATCTGGATAGGACAGTATGACCTGTGTCACAATTTAAAATTTTGTGACTTTGCTGTAATTTTCTAAAATATGGATGGATGCCTCCGATTGTCAAGTAGTAATGGTTGTAGATGCTGGTGGATGTGGATGGATGAGGATTTGGGCCTAGTGCATGTGTCGTAAGAATCTCTGCAATCCTCATGGGAGTTTCATCTCCGTACGTGAGCTAACCTGGAGTGGCCGAAAGCCAGTGGTTCAGAGTGTGGGCTCTATAATTCTGCTGATTCTGTTCAAATCCCACTTCTCCAGGTTCTAGCTATGGGCCCGGGGGCACGTTTTTTTTTTTTGTTTGTTTGTTTTGTTTTTACTCATTTAAGCCTTTTATCATCTGTAAAACAGGAATTCTAGGCATAAACGAGAGGAAGCTTACTGTAAAGGATTCTTAATATTTCAGCATTCAAGATATTTAAGAAAACTCTCTTAATGAAAACAGTATAGTGTTGGCATATGACTTGGCCGATGAGGGAGTAGACTAGAAGGTTCGGGACAGGCCCGCGGAATGCAGGGATCTGGCAAATGATGGTGCCGGTATTCTAGATTAGTGGGGGAGAGGGCTTATCCGGCAAATGTTGCCAAAAAATAGAACAGGATCTTTTCTTCATCCCTCACACTCAAAATTCTAGATAAATTAAAAGATTTACACCCAAAAGTTAAAAAACATAATGACTAGAAGGAAATAGGGGAATATGTTTTAATAGTTTTAAGAGTGTGGGGGCTTAGCTACTCTTAGAACTGTAAGAAAAAAAGATGGAACTTTTTTTCAAGATTTTACTTATTTGAGAGAGAAAGGCAGCATGAGTGGCATGCAGTGGGTAGGGATAGAGGGAGAGGGAGAAGCAGACTCCCCACTTAGCAGGGAGCCTGACACAGGGCTCGATCCCAAAACCCTGAGGTCATGACTTGAGCTGAAGGCAGATGCTTGATTGAGCCACCCAGACACCCGTGAACTTTTCGATTAAATTAAAATAATCCCATTTCACGTGACCAAAATCCTCACTATAAATATGCTCCAAAGACTAACCAAATTGTGGAGGAAAAATAGCTGCCATTCGTATCATAGGAAAGGGCTAATTTTCATACTAACGAGTATGGAGGAGCTTCAGCAAATCAAGAGAAATGACCATCTGTTGGCACGGTGGGCAAAGGGTATGAAGAGAGTCTTTAAACCGTGTTAGTCATGGAGAAGGTGCTCTGTCTTACTCAGGCAAATCACAACTGTAACGAAAGATTGTTTTCCACCTCTGATTAGCAGCCACTAGAAAGTTCGGTATTGCACCCACCTGGCGGGGCCGTCAGGAGTGGACATGCCCCCGCACTGCTAAGGAAGGTGGACTGACGCAGCCTGTATCCAGGACTGTTTGGCAGGATCTTTCAAAATAATTCGCGCCCAGCCTCCTCACCCAGCGATTTCATCTTTGGTATTTATCTTATAGACGTACTCAGGTTCTATGAGCTGGTGTATTCATCCTTCGGTGCAGTGTGGCTTGTAATAGCATAGACTGGAAATAACATATACGTCCGTCACTTGGAAATTGATTTTTTTTTTAAAGATTTTATTTATTTATTCATGATAGACATAGAGAGAGAGAGAGGCAGAGACACAGGCAGAGGGAGAAGCAGGCTCCATGCCGGGAGCCCGATGTGGGACTAGATCCCGGGACTCCAGGATCGCACCCCGGACCAAAGGCAGGTGCCAAACCACTGAGCCACCCAGGGATCCCCTGGAAATTGATTTCATAAATGACGGTCCAGCCACGAGATGGAATACTGAGCTGCTTTAAAAAAGAACGGAGCAGCTCTCTACTGGTCTGAACATCTCTCGAAAGGCTTGTTGTTCAAGTGAAAGATGCCGAGTCTGGAATAGTATGTATGTTTTGCTTCCACTTGAGTTAAGAGAAAAGGCTATCTATGTTTTTAAGCAAATAGATTTTCTTTGGAAGAACCAAGCAAGAGTGCTTGGTTCCAGAGAGGGGTGGCTGGAAAATTTGGGAGGGTAGGGAGACTCACTTACTACCATGTACATCTTGTGAACGATGCACATGCTCGTGCTTATCTATTAAGAAAATGAAATATCTATTAAGAAAATGAAAATGAATAGTACAAGTTTTAACCTGTACTTCCTGTGGCATGGGCTGAGTATCAACCTTGAAAAAGCTATCTATACACGTGAACTTTAATTTGGAGATTAAGGGAAGAGACAGCTAAAATATGAAGCTTTTTTTTTTTTTTTTTTTTTTTTTTTTAGCTTTAAATAAATTTTCAAAGGATACTATTAAGCAAGTTGCCCTCCTGTCTTCCTTCGGATTATATTAGTGGTTCATGAGGACATCACAGCTGATGATACCCAGGAGAATTTTTAGAGTTTGTTTAGAGCTTGGTAAAATGCTGATTATAGATCCCCTCCACTCCCCCTGGCTTCACTCATCTTGGGCAGAAGAAGAAAAAAATCATTGACATCCTCTTCCTTTCTAGGTATGGCTTTTCCACCAAAAGCCGGAGTCTCTAAATCCTCTGACCAAATACCTGAGTGCCACCACTGGCTTTGGAAGCAATTATGTAGCGACCCAGAAGGTAAATGCATTTACACTGCTGCACGGAGGACGGACACTTGCTGCTCGGCTGCTGAACTGGTCCCCACGGCTTCCCTCTCTGGTCGCTGGTGTCCTGCTGACCTGCTTTCGTTCTCTGCTCTCTCCTGCTTCTGAGTCTTGCATGTCTTCTTCCGTCCACCTGAATGGCTCTTACCCTTCTTCTTCCTTTTATTTTCCTAAATATTTTATTTATGTGTTTTTTTGTGAGAGAGAGAGAGAGACAACAAGCATGAGCTGGGGGAAGGAAGCAGAGAGGGAGGGAGAAGCAGGCTCCCCGCTGAGCAGGGGGCCTGACGTGGGGCTCGATCCCAGGACCCTGGGATCATGACCTGAGCTGAAGGCAGACGCTCAACCGACAGAGCCACCCAGGTGCCCACCTTTCTTCTTTCAACTGATAGATTTCTGCTTATGCTTAAGACCTCAGCTTGTACCCCAGCTTCTGTGACCTGTTAGACCAGGTCAGGTGCCTCCATCACAGGCTTTCTTGGCATCTCGTACCTCTTCTGTGTAGTAGGATTCCTTCCACATCGGACTCCTGTGTCCAAATATAAGCTCTGTGAGGGGGAGGATTAAACCCCCTTCCCAAGCAGGTTGCCTCCCACGTGGTAGGTGCACAATAAACGCATTGCAAGGTGGATGGAATATAAAGTGTCTTTCTGAGGGAAGCTACCTTCCCCTCGAATGTTCAGTTCTGCTTGTGACGATTATTAGCTTTGATAGATTGGACTTTTCACAAGGCAGGGGATGAAGTACGGGGAAATAAAGCCCTTGATGCTGTGGATTTTAGCCTCTGGATAGTCTTCTAAAAACAAGTCAAACATGGAATTACATACAAGAAAAAGAAAATTTATTTTGAACTTATAAAACTGTTTTTGCTGTATTTTTGTCAGGAGTAGGGTTTATTTCAGCCTCCTGTTTTCCGCTGCCTAGTTTATGTGGGAGGCGTGGGCCTAAAATAAAACTAGATTGAGACAAATAATTTTTTTCTGCGATGTCAAATAATTGGCAGTGATCAGGTCTGTGTCAGTAGCTGAGGTCTGAAGGGAACCGTGCTCTTGCTTCCGCGGCGTCTCTTTACTAAAAATGAACCTGTGAACCTCCAGTGTTTTCCAAAATATGTTCTGTGGGATTCTGGTTCCTTGAGAAGATTTGCAAAAAGCTGTTTGTCGGCCAAGGAAGTTTGAGAAAAGCTTCATATTGTGTTCCCCGTTTGTAGAGACCTCCACTGAGCACACTCGCCCAGGGAAGACTCCGAGAAGGTGCCGGAGTTCACGTATGTGTGTCTGCAGTGTCCCATTCTGCCCTTTCTCACTTTTTCTCAACTATATGACTTTTTATTTTTTCCTTCACTTTTTATGTAGCACTTAATAAAATCCCAAAGAACACACCTTGGGCTACTCTGTTGTAAATTAATAAACTTCCCTTTAAGAAGGGCCTCAGAGTTTGTTTGAACAGACTGTTAATCTCAAGGGCATGACTTGTTTATCAATGGTGAGAAAACGCTTCATTTTACAAACCAAAATATTAGCATTTTATGGAAATGCGTTGAAAGTTTGCTTTAAAAACGTTGATCAATTTGGGGGGTTAGCTTTCTCCTCTGTTCAGAGGCAGGGTTGCATGAGATCACTCTTGCCTCTTCCAGTTCCCATATGGAAAACTCTGATGAGATTTATGTTGAATGTAAAAGTTACTTCCAAAATGTTAAAAAAGTTTTCATTTTTAGCCTGTCAGCTTTGTGCAGAAAGAGCCTCTGTGTTGACCTGAAAGGAGATGTTGCTTTATTTTATAGGGGCTGAAAGTTTGCTTTTACATAGAGTGTATCGATTAAAATTAAATTTTCTAGGGACGCCTAGGGGCTCGGTTGAGCGTCTACCTTTGGCTCAGGTCATGATCTCGGGGTCCCGGGATCGAGCCCCACATCGGGCTCGCTGCTCAGCAAAGAGCCTGCTTCTCCCTCTACCTCTGTTGCTCCCCCAGCTCATGCTCCTGTGCGTGCTCTCCTTCTGTCTAAAGTAAACAAATAAATAAAAATAAAATTGGGTTTTCTATGTGGGACAGAAGAGTGTTAACTAATAGATTAAACAGGATGGAAACTCAGGTCTCTCGCACGTAAAAGCAGTTTTGGAGAGAGGTAGCCTTGGGCGGGTTGGGCAGCTCCCCAGATTGTCAGGACCCAGGGTCCTTCAGCCACCCTCTGCCGTTCCTGGGGTATGACCCTCATTCTTACGGCTCAAGAGAGCCAGGGGAAGAAGGGGAAAGGGGGGTGCCGATGCCTTTACAGGAGATTTGTGGGCAATACCACCCACTTCCACTCAGCTCTCATGGCCAGGGCACAGCCGCGTGGCACCCAGCAGCTTCCGTGGAGCCTGGCAATGTAAGTGAGCTCTTACCTGGAGGCCAGTGAGCCTAGCTACAGCTGGGGTGCTTGATGGAAGAAGATGGACATTAGGTGGATGTCCGTTAAATTCCAAAAGCCCTTGGCTGGTGTCTCCTGTGACTGGATACACAAGAGTTAGGGGAGAAAGCAAAACCAGGTCTTTCACTCTTGCTGTGTAAGGGCAGCATCGGTAGGTTTGCTGAGGGTTGGAGCTTGGGACACGTCCTCAGAGTCAGGAACCCCAGCCCCGACCTACCAGCCCTGTTCTTTTTTTCCCCCGTTCTCTTATGTATGTCGAATGCCTTCCTTTTACGCAGATGCCATTCATATTATTTTTCCTTTTTGCTTATATCCCTATCTTTGCCTCTTTTCCAGATGGACCTAGATGAAGACACTGCTGAAAAATTTTACCAAAACTTACTGGAACTGGAAAAGCGTGTTAGGGTCACCATTCAAAAAACAGATAATCCGAGCTGACGATGATAGTGTCTGAAACATTGCACACCTGCTGTGCTTTCTGGGTTTCTGTGGAGTTGGATGATGTGCATTTGTGGTGGACAGTGAGCTATAATTGTCTCTTTTCCTTCCTGTCAGGATTATCTCTAGGATAACGGGTGCATCTGTATATATACAGGAGAAAAAGATCGATAAGTAAAATACGACTTAGGGGTTCTCCAGAATGGTGTCACATCAGAGTTGTGCTAGAGTCACCCAACCAAGTGTGTGCTTATTGGTTCTGACAACTGGAGCCCAAGCTCCACCTCAAGTAGGGGTGACCCAGGCACTCACTGGTCCTCCTTTTGGTCTGGCCCCTCTCTGAGTGGTAATCTGAGCTTTGTTCCTTTTTTTTATGGACAGTTTTCTTAGGTCTTATACCTTATTTCTTCCTCCACGGGGTGCTTCTAAAAATCCTCAGATTGTGGGGTGTCTGAATAACTCCGTTAGGCGTCTGACTCTTGATTTCCACTCAGGTCATGATCTCAGGGTTGGGATTGAGCCCCAAGTCAGGCTCTGTGCTCTGCACAGGGTCTACTTGGGATTCTCCCTCTCCCTCTCTCTCTTCCCCTCCCCCTGCTCACATGTACTCTCGCTCTCTGTCTTTCTCTCAGATAAATAAATAGAATCTTTAAAAATCCTGAGATTGGGGATCCCTGGGTGGCGCAGCGGTTTGGCGCCTGCCTTTGGCCCAGGGCGCGATCCTGGAGACCCGGGATCGAATCCCACGTCGGGCTCCCGGTGCATGGAGCCTGCTTCTCCCTCTGCTTCTCCCTCTGCTTCTCCCTCTGCCTGTGTCTCTGCCTCTCTCTCTCTGTGTGTGACTATCATAAAAAAAAAAAAAAAAAAAAAAAAAAAAAAAAATCCTGAGATTGTTAGACTCCTAACAGTCCTAATACAGATATCCATGTAGTTCATTGCAGGAACAGAAGAATATATATGTTTGGGATACTGGAATTTTTTCTTATTTTGAAAGTATCTTTCATTGATGTCGAGGTAGTCAGTGTTAATATTGGGCTTGGCCTTTAACACCATTTGCAGATGTGTTCATTGCTGACCAACCTGTTTTTCATGATTGTATTTTAATGTATGCAAGCTTGCAGGAAAAACTATTTACTCACATTGTTTCAAGGAAGTTTTCCAATCGAATAATTGTTGGCAGGATATCTGCTGGTATCAGTAGTGGTCGGAGAGGGTTAAGACTTAGTTTGTATGATATGAAGACAGGATGCTAAAATGCCTGGATATTTTTAACTCTAAATATAACCACTATGCCCAGAATATAAGAAAGTGGGCAAAATTTTGAACGATTTAATAAAAGTCAAAAGTTGCATAGAAATACAGTTTCTATACATATTCTGTATGAGTTTCTGGTTATAGTTTCTCTAATTTTGTTGCTAAAGATATTTTTAATAAAGTTGAGCATTCCGTATGTGCAAACGGGGGCTGAACGCTTCTGCACGCCCCCACCCCCAACTGTCTTTGAGAAGGAGTGGTGGGGTTGGGGAGCTGAGAGCAGCTCCGGTTGTGCTCTTGCGATCACTCACCCTGCAGGCTTGTGAGAAGCACTTTACTGTGAATCCCAGGCTTCTCCTCTGTAAAGTGGAGTCCTTCTCTTTCTGCTCCCAGGTGTGGAGGAACACTAAATGCAATAATACGTGTGAATGAATAAAGAGCATTTTTGAGAATGATGCCAACACGGTTTTTATTAGAGATGGATAAACCGGAATGTCATGGTTCAGGTGGCACAGCAGAAGGCGCTGAGTGACGACAGTTGTCCCCTCTGAGAGCTGGCTGGGTTTTCTGAATGCTGAGGAGGCAGAGAGGATCCAGAGAAGCAGGAAGGCGTCGGGAGGAGCGAGGAGCGTGGGCTCTGGGACAATGGGCTCTGGGACAGCAAGGACACTGGGTCAGATTTGGGTCCAGTCATTAACTCGATGACTTAGGGAAAACCACTTCAATTTATACTTTCATTGAGTAACCGAAAATATTGCTACCAATGCTTACCTTGAAGAATTGTGAGATTGTGTCCTAGTAGACGGTCGGTCGGTGCAAACTGTTACTTATTTCTGTTCTATGATAAGTGCCCAAAAGGAGACTTAGAGCATGAACTCAGTCCCCGTCTCATGCTATTGTGATGTTGGTTGGTGCTCTACATATTTTCTGAGCCATTTTATCAAATTTCCTTGAAATGGAGAACAAATCACAGCCCCCCTCCTCAAGTACATAACCCAAGTGGCATACCTCAGCAATTGGTTCTTGTCATTAAATTATCCCAGATTTCACTGTTTTTGTACCTGAACTTAGATACTAGGTTGAAGATTCAATTATTAAGAGGGGCTCCAGGAGATGCCTGATTTTTTCCCCTTATAAATGGCTAACCAGATTTCTTTGGACTGGTGCATTTATTCTGATTTCCATGATGGATTTAGCTTAAGTCATTCATTCATTCTGCAGATACGTATCAGGCCTTGGCTTTATGCACTGTTGGGTTTTGAGGATAGAGAGTGGACATGTGGAAGATAGAATGGGACATTTCGAAATGCATTTAGTAAGTGTTCCAGAAGGAGGGAATTGAGAAATGGGAAAGAGGCAACATTTGAAGAGATAAAAGCTGAGCATTTGTCAGATCTGATAGCAACTGTGATCATCAGATTGAGGAAAAATGACGAGTCTCAATCACAAACCCAGATACAATGAAAGTGCTGAGGGTCCGAGAAACGGACTCGCCCGGCAGAGACAAGAGATCACTAATGAGAGTTCTTGAGACTGACAGCAGACTTCTTCCCGCATTGCCTTAGAGAAGACAAGAAAATAGTAAGCGCTGAGTGAAATTAAACCCATGTGAGCTGTAACTTCAGAATGAGGCTGAAATAAAAATTTGAGGCAAAAGTTGCAAGTTTATCACTAACCCTTTCTGAC
This sequence comes from Vulpes lagopus, assembly GCF_018345385.1. Lineage (NCBI taxonomy): Eukaryota > Metazoa > Chordata > Mammalia > Carnivora > Canidae > Vulpes > Vulpes lagopus. Next base: position 29,272,881 of record NC_054834.1, read on the forward strand.
AGTTTACCTCTAACATTCCTTTTTTGAAAAATATGCCTGGGAGATGTATTTGGAGACAAAAATGGAATCCTGCAAAGCAGAAGTGAGACGCAAAAGGAATAATGAGTAAAGGTACTTGCAGTCATGTAGATAAGCTTTAAACTCTGACTTTCTAAAGCAATAACAAAAATGGCTAATTTCAGAAGGAAATAAAGCAAAGTGGCCATATGCAAGCTGGGGGAGTTGACTAAAGATACTCAAGATATCAGATACGCCATTTTTAAAAAATATATTTTATTTATTCATGAGCAACACACAGAGAAAGGCAGAGACACAGGCAGATGGAGAAGTAGGCTTCCCGCTGAGCAGGAAGCCCGATGCAGGACTCGATCCCAGGACCCTGGGGTCACGACCTGAGCCAAAGGCAGATGCTCAACCGCTGAGCCCCCCAGGCATTCCAAGAAAACCACTTTTAAACTCATGAGTCCAGGGAGAATTCATATTGGAATTTAGAAAATATTTGCAATTAAACCATGAAAATTCTACATGCGGATGAGAACTACTAAAGGAGAGATTTATAGATGAGTAGATTAGAAAAAAGACAAAATTAATGACTTCACTCTACTCAAGAAGTTAGAGGGAATATGGACAAATTCCAAGAAAGTAGAAGGAAAGAAAAGACAAAAGCAGAAGATAATAGGTGTACAGTGAAAACAAGTGAGAGTTGATTCTTTAAAAAGAAAAATAGGGGAACTTCTGGTGAGGTGAATATATGCAAAGGGAATAGACCGGTAAATAACAATGTAGGACCCAAAGGGGGAACATAAGTACAGAAGTAGAGATTTTAAAAATGGGAGCAAACTATGAAAAAGCTTACACTATTTTTGGTGGAATGTTTACAAGAAAAAAATGTTCTTTAGCAAAATGAACACAAGCAGAAACAGAAAACCTGAATACCTGAGAGCAATTGAAATCTGCATGAAGAACACCCTTCTTTTCCTCTGTGGGATTATTGAAGGGCAGGACAAAGAATCCTGGTAATTATGGGACTGTATATCTTGATTGTGGTAGCAGATACACAAATCTGTAGGTGTGATGAATTGTAAAGGGCAAAATACACAAACACAAATAAGTACAAGTAAAACTGAGGAAACCTGGAAAAGGTTTATCAATGCCTGTATCCTGGTAGCATCGTTTTTGCAAGATGTTATCAGTGGAGGAAACTGGATAAAAGGTACATGGAATTCTCTCGATTTCCTACTCCTATAAACGAACCTACAATTCTTTCAATAAAAATTTCAATTAAAAAAGGGCACAACCATCCCTAGATGCCAGATAGGATTACTGACGAATTCCTCCAAACATCAAAAAACAAACCTTGGCTCAATCCTAATACAAACCATTCCAGATTATTTGGAAAGGAGTGCCTTTTACAAAGATCATTTCATGAAGGTAGCATAACATCTTTACCGGACAAGTACGATACTTTAAAGGAAAATCATAAGCTGAATTCACTTACCATGGAAAGATGTCATAACTGAATATAGCAATATATTAATAAAGCGAAGCATGACCAAGTTGTATTTATACGAGGAACACGGGACAGCGCAGCACCAGAAGAGCTAATAAAGTAATTCATTACATCGATACAGAGAGAGCTTGAGCGAGGGGAGGGGCAGAGGGAGAGGGAGCGAATCATCCAGCAGATTCCCCACTGAGCACAGGGCCCCATGTGGTGCTCGATCCCAGAACCCTGAGATCATGACCTGAGCCAAAACCAAGAGTCAGATGCTTAACCCACTGAGCCACCCAGGCGCCCTGTGAATCATTGTTAAAATGGAGGAAAAGTAATAGGCTCCTCTTGGTAGATGCAGGAATATATTTAATAAAATTCAACACTCATGCAATAGTAGAAACATCTCAAGTAATCAGTAATAGGAACTCCCGTATCTTGCAGCCAGCAAATACCCTTGGCATCACATTCAATGAAATATTGAGAGCGGTTTTTTTAAAAGACAGGCACCAAGTGCATACATACGTCTACTATCCCCATTTCTTTTCAGCCTTGTACTAGAAGTTTGGACCAGAGGTTAAAGCAAGACAGAGAAATAATAATGCTCTCAGGATCAGAGAGCAAGAAAGAAAATAACTATTTGCAGATGACGCGGAGATCTAAAGGGTCAACCAAAGAGACATACACATTAATTAAAAAGAAAAAAAAAAGTCCATTGCATTCCTGTGCATGAAAAAGAAACAGCTAAGTGACCCTTAACAGGAGACTAGGTGGTTATGCCCTAACAGTCTGTAGAGCAATTTAAAACTAAAGACCTAGAGATACTTGGGTCAATAGGGATAAATCTAAAAATACGTAATATTGAATAAAGACAGACTTCAGAAAGATGTATGCAGCTTGGTTCCACTCATAGTTTAGGAATACCTTCGTATGTGCAAAGAGCAAAAGTCCCATCAAATTCAGGACACTGGTTGCTCTTGACGCCTGGCTACGGGAGAGCCACGGGGGGATCACAGTGGTGCCTGGGATGCTCCTCCTAAGCTAGATTGTGTGCACGTCCGCACAGTTCGGGGTGGACAGTGTGTTGTGTCGGTCTCTCCCTCGGGAGTCCCTTGGGGTCAGGCAGGGAGAGGAGTAATTAGAGTCGTTATTTGTGTTTTGTTTCTTATTTTCTTTGCTTCTCAGTGGGCTCCTTTCCCATCTCCTCATCTGGAATTTCATCAGGCTGTTCAAGTTCTCTCATCTCTCTCTCTCTCTCTCTTTTTTTTTTTTACTACTCATTACCATCTATCATATGTATTTTGCTTATTCCTCTTGTTTATCGCCTTTTAACACTATCGAAGTATAAGCTCCAAGAGGAGCTTATAAAAAATTATATATACATATATATAGTTCTTGTTCTTGTGTGTTATTATTGTATCCTCAACAGTAGATCAACACCTGGCACCTAGTAGGCTCTTGATAAATCCTTGTTGCATAAATAAATGTGTGGACAATTGATTAAACAAAAATTTATTTGAATAAAATTATTCTGCTCTGGTATCTCTCTGATTTTTAGCCTTAATCAACTGCTTTTTCTTGTAGCTGCATTAAAGAGGAAACACACCAGGTATGTGACGATTCACACTCTTGATTTGGAATCGTGTTGGGAGCACTGAGCCAGAGTTCACTGAGGTTCTGTCTACTGTTACCGTCCTCTTAGAAATCGCCCTGGGCTTGTACTTATGATTTCTTCCCCTGAAAAAGACTTTTTAAAGAGTGCTAAGAACAACCTGAGTACACAATGAGTCTTATTCCTAGTAATGAAACTTAAAAAAAAAAAAAAATCCGTGTTTCTTATATGGTACCTGAAAATCTGAGTTATTTCCATTAGCTGATAAATCACGTTTTTTATAGTCATTAAATAGAGACAAGGGTCAGTTGACGATGGACAGTAAAGTATTGGATTATAGCCTGCCTCACCCTCCCTGGGGGTTATTCCTTGCTATCTAATTTGTCTCCTGCTTCTAGGACAGGAATTCTGGGAGGTTGTATGGAGAGTTTGTAGTGGGAAAGAAAAGTCCCAGAGACTCTTGATGTTTAAGAAACACACATTTTTATTGTTGTTAGTGATTCATAAATGGGTTTAAATCTGAATAGGGTCCCAGGTGCAGCTTTAGGCAGAGGCCATGCATAGATTTCTTTCTTCTTTAGGCTAGGAAGTACCTCTATCCCATTCTTTTCTATTTAACAACCAGGATGGTGCTGTATTCTCTAGGTCATTGATTGCAAAATGATTTCCATTTATAACTATCATTTACATTCTGTAGTTGAAAAGAAAGCATATTCACAAGCACACATTTTCTCATTTCTGAGATGTTTAGAAAGGAAAATGATTTTTTTTGTGGCCTATGAGTAAGAAGATAAAATGTCAAAATATTTAAAAAAATAAATAAAAAGTAATCCCCCCAATCCTATCCCCTGAATTAGTTCTGAGCCAGGCTGTATGCAGGGGGATTTGAAAAGAACAGATACGAGGGGTAAGAAGGAAGGGCTGGGAAGGAGGGAATATTTGATTTCAGGGCAGTACTTCTTTCTTTCTCCTGCTTACAACTAGAGGTCTAGCTCATTCCAGAGAGATTTACAGAGAAGTGGAAGTTCTCTGTTATAAAGAGCGAAGGATAAGTCATTTTACCCTTGGCCGTCCATGACAATTCAGGCACATGAAGGGAATCAAAGCTAGATTTAAAAGTTCAGAGTCAAAATGGATGGGGAAAAGAGCAAATAACCAGCTGGAGGTAGATCTAGCTGGCAGATTATTAGTATGGGCCTGGATCGAAGATTTTTACAGGAATAGGGTGATCATGACCAAGCTGTTCTTCCGAGTGCCCAGAAACTGAAGTGTCTATAGCAAAAAAACAAAAACAAAAAACAAGGTTAAAACACTGGAACTATTGAAAACACAATCGAGACATGGACAAAAGGATAATATTATGACAACCACCCTTTACATCATATAATAATATAATGGCGTAAATAAATGACATTGCAATCATCCCAAGGTCTGTCCTGGCTTCTCCTTCAGCCAGTTGTTCCAAGTCTGCAGCAGCTGGAAGGCCACTTCTTTAGTTGAAGTCAAGTCGAAGTTGAAGCCAAGTCTCTGGGAATACAAGCAAGTAGGTCTTTCTTACCTGGTGCAGGTGGATGTAGGATGGGAAGGAGAAGCTGCTGACCGGGCTCCAATGCCTAGAAGCTTCCTGGAGCTCACAGTTTCCTCTGGCTGTCATTCCCAGAGTATAATGAGCACAATCCTACAAGATCCAGACCTTTCCCTCATCTCTACAGGGGTGAGCTCCCCATGGAACAGCCACACACCAGAGCTTCGGCTCTTTCTTCCCTCATGGGGCACCGCTGAGCCCTGGACCTTTCACATTGAATCAATGGCACTGGCCCCAGAATGGGACTATTCTGATTGCCAGGAGTTTTAGAGTTGTCAAATACAAATCTCTTGCCCCTAGAGGAGCTGAAAGCAGCCGAATGGAGGGGCTGAGTTCCACTCAGATCAACGATATTTCCGAATTGTCCAGCAATCCAAATATCAAACAACCAAATTGGTATCAGCGATTTATTCAAAAATAATTGTGGGACAACTGGCTAGTAATCGAAAGAAGTTGGACTCTTACTTCATTGCTCTAGTAGGCCAAATTCGAAATGTGCCCCGGGATCTTTGCTCAGAGTTACCCTCATGTTTATATATATATTTTTTTAATTTTTTATTTATTTATGATAGTCACAGAGAGAGAGAGAGAGGCAGAGACACAGGCGGAAGGAGAAGCAGGCTCCATGCACCGGGAGCCTGATGTGGGATTCGATCCCGGGTCTCCAGGATCGCGCCCTGGGCCAAAGGCAGGCGCCAAACCGCTGCGCCACCCAGGGATCCCTCATGTTTATCTTTATGGCACAGTTGACCATAACAGGGAGATTATCCAACATTTTTGACATGGGCCCAGTGTAATCACATGAGCCTTTAAAAGCAGGAGAGAAATAGCAGAGCTCAAGTCAGAGATTTGAAGATACAGTAGATGCTACCCTGTGGCCTTTAGAGAAACAAATCACCATATTGTGGGAAGGCCGTGTGACCAGAGAGGATGAGTGTCCTCTAGAAGCTGAAGCTGGGTGCCCAGCTGGCAGACAACAAGGAAACAGGGACCTCAGATCTACTGGGCAGGGAGCTGGAATCCTGCCTGGCCAATATCTTGATTTTAGCTCAGTGAGTCTCTGAGCAGAGAATCTAATCAAGCTGTGCTGGACTTCTGACCTACACAATCGAGAGATAATACATTTGTATTGTTTTAAACTGCTAAGTTTGGGGATCCCTGGGTAACTCAGCAGTCTAGAGCCTGCCTTCAGCCCAGGGCATGATCCCGGAGACCCGGGATCGAGTCCCACATCAGGCACCCTACATGGAGCCTGCTTCTCCCTCTGCCTGTGTCTCTGCTTCTCTCTCTATGTCTCTCATAAATAAATAAAATCTTTAAAAAAATAAAAAAAGTGCTAAGTTTGTGACAGTTTGTTATGGCATGCAAACAACTGCTTACATCAAAATAAGTTCCAGATGGATCAATGAGGAATGAATCCAATTACAAAAGAACTAAAACTTCCTGTATAATAGATTATCATAAATAAAACTAAAACAAAATACAACGAACGGGGAAAAAATATTTGGAACACATGTTGAGAGTCATTGGGGTAATTAAGCTCATACCTAAGGAATGTACATAAATGGATGGTAAATTCTAAAGATGCTTAATCTCACCCATAATAAAATGAGCTCGAAACTACATGAGTTATCTTTTCACTGATCCTATTAGCAAACATCAGAAAGTTTTGTTTGGATGTGAAAGAAGAGGAGAACAGGCATTTTTTAAATAAAGATTTTATTTATGTATTTGAGAGAAAGAGCTCTAGCGAGAGCATGAAGACAGGGTGGAGTGGCAAGGGGGAGACACGAGCAGACTCCCCGCCAAGCAGGAAGCCTGATGCGGGGCTCGATCCCAGCACCCCGGGATCATGACCTGAGTTGAAGGCAGATGCTTAACCAACTGAGCCACCCAGGCGCCCCAGAAGAGGCATTTTTATTTAATATTATTATGTAAATCATGAACTCCTTTGAAGAGCAATTTGACAGTATCTGTCAAAATTTGAAATGCACATTTTGTTAGTAGCTCTACTTTTCCAAATTTATCCTCAAGATACAACTCATAAATATGTACAGAGATATTTACACGGGGCTACCGTCACTGCCCTAAAACCGTTACTGCTGAATGTGCTGCAGAACTTAAAACTGCTTGGATTTTAGAAAGATAAGTCTGTGCACACAACACAGTATTTTTTGTAACAACTCTAGTGGGAGTTGGGATAACAACCTGTAATCAAACCCAGTAATATGTCAGCAAAAAGATATATGAATTCACATTAAGTGGTATAAAGGCTATAAATAGCCTCACATTTGCTCAGCTGTAGTTTAGCCGCCAAACGACTGTGCCAAAAATTTGAAAAGACTTTCAGTTATTTAAGCTGTTTGGGCTTTGGAATTGCAGACAAGGGGTTTTAGACAAGAACACTCATTGCAGCTTTAAAAAAAGAAAAATATATTTTTTTTATCCTGCAACAGCAGAAGAGTAGAAAGACTTAAACAGCTTTACCCAGCCACAGGGTACTGGATAAAGAATGATGTCATAGCCATAAAAATGTAAGAACAATATAAAGCCATAAAAATATTAAAAGGAATTAAGTACAAAGAATATAAGCAGGTATAGATGGATTTTATTTATTTATTTATTTATTTATTTATTTATTTATTTATTTATGAGAGACACAGAGAGAGGCAGAGACACAGGCAGAGGGAGAAGCAGGCTCCCAGCAGGGAGCTTTTTTTTTTTTTTTTTTTTTTCCTGCTGGGAGCTTGATGTGGGACTCGATCCCGGGACCCTGGGATCATGACCTAAGCCAAGGGCAGATGTTCAATCACTGAGCCACCCAGATGCCCCATGGGTTGATAAGTGAATAAAAATAAGATGCTGTGAAGTGTGTATATTTTGCTTCCAGTTGTGTTACATACACACACACACACAGAATCTCGAGGCATGGGAAGAAACTAAGGTTTTATGGTAGTGACTGGTTGTTCTGGGAAGCTGAACAAGACCCGGGCTTTCCTCTGCATTTCTCTTGCATTGAATTTGTAGTTTATATATTTTATTTTCAATTGCCAGCATGTATTACTCAAAAAGGAAAAAACAAATCTCTAGGACATTAAACGTGTAGTTCAGATTTCGCTGCCTCCAGGTGTCCTATGTTGACCTTGCTACCTCCTCTGATGGGGGATATTTGGGAAGATGGTCCTGAAAAAGCAGAGAAAAAGTGATGGTGGGGGTGGGGGTGGGAAATGGATTGAAGTATTTTCCAGAGCTCCAGGGTGGACTGCCGGCAGCTGGGGTGGGTCCCCTCGTCCACATCATGGAATCATATACCCCGTTATATTACATACGATTTCTTACCAAGAGCCAGTTTTCTTTCCACTTCAGCCTGTAATTGAAGACATCAAGTCAAATGGAGAGAGTCTTCTCGAAGGCGGCTGCAGTTAGGGGTGTGGTGGCAATGGAGGGAACGCAGAGGAGATGCCCGGTGGGAACGGGAACTCAAGGATGACCTTACCTTCCAAACAGAGCAAAAGACTGAGCGGAATAACGATGCCAAATGCCAGCTGGTGGGAGGGGAGCTTGGGGACCGGCCAGGGCATGGGGGGCTGTGGGGGGTCGCATGGGGGGCTGCTCTAGGGCAGTAGGCATCGCCCTCCCGCCCAACCTGGGCCCAGGTGCATGGGAGCGCGGGGCCCTGGGGTCAGCTGCGGGCAGGAACCAGCCCTGGGGAGCCGCTCTCTGGACTCTCGGGGTGCATCTGGGTTCCCGGCCTGCAGGTGCTGCACCGAGCAGGTGCGAGCAGCATTCAGGTGTGATGGGCAGGAGCAGCCGCCCTCCCCAACCCCAGAGGGCCTCCCGCTCCAGAGGTCAGGTTGTGGTTTCCTGTGGGTGACGTGTTCTGCTTCTCTCCCAACTGGACCTAATTGTCCAGTGGGATGGGAACTGGTGGTGGGGTATCTGTTACTTGGGTGACTAACCGATCGGAGGGAAGAACCATCACCTTTTTATTTTATTTTATTTATTCATGAGAGACACAGAGAGAGAAGCAGAGACACAGGCAGAGGGAGAAGCAGGCTCCACGCAGGGAGCCCGACGTGGGACTCGATCCCGGAGTCTCCAGGATCATGCCCTGGGCTGAAGGCCGTGCTAAACCGCTGGGCCACCTGGGCTGCCCGAACCATCAAAACGTGGAGAGGATCAGAGACTCCCAGAATGCCAGTGCCTCAACAGCTGGCTTTACTTCTGGATGCTTCCCTTAGCTGCCTTTCCAGTGCAGGGGCCTGGAGAGAAAGGCCTTTAGACCTTAACCAGTACATTCCGTTACTTTGGGACTCGGGGCTCGTAGTCCCTGCTGGTGCTCAGTATAAAGGGTTCAGTAAAAATCCCCTTTCGTGGATGGAATTTACCGACACTATTACCCCGAGCAGCTCTTTAGTGCTCGAGAGCACCTTGACCATGCCCAGCGAAGGCCCCCCAGGTCCCCCACAAGCCCGGTGACAACAGTGCCTTCCCCCCAGCAGCCCCCACACCATGCGCAGAAGCTCAGAGGGGGCCTCGTTATCAAACTGGGTTGAGCCAATAACTCTAGCTACCCAGGTCCCGGGCACGGCTCTAAGTGTGTGATGTTTGTTTTTCTCTTGTGATTTTAATGCCGTGGGGCCAGGCGCCATCAGGACCCTCCCTTTACACATGAGGCAAGGAGTAACTCGCCCAGGGCCCGGAGCTGTAAGCAATAGAGTCGGGGTTCAAAGCCAGTCAGTGGAGTTCTAGACGGTGCACTCCTAACCACGACCCTGCATCCTCTGTCGTGACAGCGTGGTACGTGCAGCCTCTCCGTGCGTGTGCGCTTGTGCACCTGTGCATGAACCGTGAAACAAAGGGTTGGATTCTGGGCTCACAGAGCTGCTGAAGGGTGTGTTTCACAGCGTGTGTTGGAGCGTATTGAAACATTTGTCACCATGTGAGAGGGAGACGGGGAAGATGTATTTAGTAAGTCCTGGCTAGTACCATTTATTTATTTATTTATTTATTTATTTATTTATTTATTTATGTATGTTTTTAAAAATATTTTATTTATTTATTTATGATAGAGAGAGAGACACACAGAGAGAGAGAGGCAGAGACACAGGCAGAGGGAGAAGCAGGCTCCATGCAGGGAGCCCGACGTGGGACTCGATCCCGGGACTCCAGGATCACGCTCTGGGCTGAAGGCAGGTGCCAAACCACTGAGCCACCCAGGGATCCCCTGGCTAATATCTTTTAAATACATGGGCCTGCTTGCGCCCCCCCCGCCCCGGATGCCTGAATCCTTGGGGCCCCACTTTTCCTCGTGTCTCTTTCCCAGTCCCTTGTTTGTACTTCCTTCAGCAAGATATCGTAGCTATATCTGGAGGGCAGGTGGGCCGCTGAGGCTGATGACAATGGCACCCCAGCCCCCCTTGGCTGTCTTCTTTCGAAAAGAACAGGGCTTTGTCCATATTCCAGGGGAGGTGACGAAGGTACAGAGAGGACGCTAGTTACCTAAGGTCGCACGGTGGGGGATGAGGCACAAATGACCCCCCACTCACCTTCCCTCCCAGTTCGTGCCCTGAGTGACATGCACATAGGGCTTCCCAGATGAAATTTATTTCTGGCAAAATGGGACCCGAGGCTAAAAGTAGATCTTCCTAGTGCTGTGTGAGCGGAGATCAGCGTGCACGGACAAGGCCTTTCGCCTTCGCTCTGGCGCACAGCCTGCCTTCGTACGCGGGCGGGAAAGAGAAGGACGGCGGCTGCCCGTGGCCGAAGAGCACACCTGCTCAGCCCCTTTGCTTAGTCTCACCTGCAAGTCACCCCTCCTTCCACCAGGAGGGCCCGTGGAGGTGGCTGGAGGTCTGGCGACTTCTGAGCAATGCCATGGAGACACATGACTGAGCAATACCATGGAGACACATGTCATGGAGCCTTTGGAAACTTTGGGTGTACACATGTGAGACAAAAGAGGGGAAAAGACCATAATGTGTTATTAGGGAAATAGTTGTGACCTCATAGGCACTCTGCATGAGTTTCCTGGCTCACACTTCAAGAACCATCGTTCTAGCACCAGCTGCCGCTTCTTGGTGTTCTCTCGGTTCACCAGACACACTTTTGCTCCCAGAAAGTTCTGGAAGGGGTCAGAACAGTGGGTGGAATTAAATTATAGTGAGGGGCCCAGCTAGGCTGTGGCTTCCTGCTTCCTTCTTTTTCACCTAACAGTGATTGATGTGTTGGAGACTCTGAATTTTAGTTCTGAGATTCCCTCGCCCAGGGGCTTTGTGTTAGTTCTAAAAATAATATGGGGAAACACAGCTCTCTCAGCTCTTCTGAGCTCTCCTTGAAATAGGACTCATTACTCTTTTGGGGGGGAAGTTCTGGGTCAATATTTATAAAATGCTTAGAACAGTATCTGGCATACAGCAGCTACTGCTGTATTAGTGTTTATTGAAATAATTAAATAATAAATAGATAATGAGCTGCCAAGGGCTGTGATGTTGAGTTTAAAGCTATTTACCTGACCTTCCCCAGGAGATATTATGAGCTTCTTACTTAACCACATAGGGAACTCGATGGGAGTTGTGCTCTAAGGGACAGCCGACTTCTCTCTGTCCTGCTGACTAGGACAAGAAAGGCAATAGGCCCCTTTTATTTGGGGCATAGGCCAAACACGGGCTCCCTCACATACATTGGCATTTTCTGGCCCTTGCCAAAATGAATAAAATTAAGATAAAAAAATTAAGATCAAAATAATTTGTTATTGAAAATAATTATTATAAGGTTACATATGATAGCTATAATTATATAATGTTGCTATGCATAATCCTATCACATATAATTCCGTAACATAATCATTATCCTAATTATTAAAAATTAAAATGAAGATTTAAGGGAAGTTAAAATTAAGATGACAAGAAATAAATATGTTTTTAAGATAAATTGCCCATAATTAAAACAACCCACCCCAAATTACACCAGATATAAAATAGCAGAGCAATTCTGCTGTGGGTAGCAACCACTGAAGATCAAGCCATGGCTTTGGAGGAAACAAAAGAAGTAAAAGCCAACGTAAATCCAAGTTAAGGTTGCTTTTCCCTCTAGCAAGGCATTAACACGGAGACAGTTGGGAGCTTCCTGGAGGAACGTGACCCTCTGCCCACGTCAAGTCTCTGTCCATGGGCTGCAGGTGATCAGGATGTTTCATTGTATCTGCAATTCCTTCTGGAAGTCACGTCATTGATTAAAAATGCTTTGATCTTGTAAATTGCTAAGACATTTGTAAACTGAGGCAGACCCAAGTCTTGCCGGATTGTGATCTCTATTAAGTTAACTATTTATTTTTCTTTTCCTCAGCTTTAGGGCAGCTGGGAGTGCCTGAGGAAGGTCACCCAAGTTCCACCGGGGCTGGGAGGTTGGAGGGTGTCAGCCTTTTCTTTGTCCTCCGCTTGCCTTCTGCTGGGGGGACCCAAGCTGGGTTTGAGCCTCTTGGTGTGAGGCTCCTTTGGGGCTGGAAGGTTCCTACCTCAAGCTACAGGTGATGGATGTCCCACCTCCGGGAACACTGCCCATCCCGCAGCCGTTTTGTAGCTAAAGGCACAAAACTGCTGATGATGTTTTCATACTACAAGTTTCTGGGAGGAGTAGAGGCTTCTTTTATATTCCCGCCTCTTTTCATAGTAGTAGTACGGTAGTGGACACACAGCACCTGGTTGTTAAACCAGAGTTCCATTTTCTTTTCTTTTCTTTTTTTTTTTTTTAAGATTTTATTTATTCATGAGAGAGAGAGAGATGCAGAGACACACAGAGGGAGAAGCAGGCTCCATGCAGGGAGCCTGATGTGGGATTTGATCCCACGACCCCAGGATCACGCCCTGAGCCCAAAGACAGATGCTCCACCCTGAGCTACCCAGGCGCCCCAAGAAAGCAGATCTTGATGTAAACTTTAAGAGTTTTATGGCTTCTTCACTTTGACTCCATCCTACCAACTCCAGGGGGCGCTGCTGGACAGTCCTGTTTAGCCTGTCCCACTTTCCTGAGGCTGTTCCTGGCCTAGGACATGGCCTACTGCCCCCCTGGGCTGTGGGGCTCTGGGGGTGGGAACACCAACGGAGAAACTACTTCCCAAGCATGTTCTGTGCTACGTGACTCTGCTGTAAGATGCTGTTGGTAACAAAAGGGAGGAAGCAGGAAAGAAGGGAAGGAGAGGGAAGGGGGGAAGAGGGAGGGGGTGGGAGGAAGACAGCAAGGAAGAAAAGGGGACCGTTTCCAGAGGCATCTGCTTATAGTGGAACGTTCCAAGACCTTTGTTGTGTGGATATCGAGTCACCACAGGCCTTCGCCCAATGCGTGTAAGCACAGGTGCTTGAGCACTGGGAGTTATCCTGTGTGTTGGCAGAGTGAATTTAAATAAAAGTTAAACAAAAAAAATAGACACAGATTGCCTCTTTTGAGAGCATCCGGTGGCAAGTAGGACCAGTGGACTCGCTTTGGGAACTGGTGTCCATCCTTTAACAGAAACCACAAGGTCGAAGGCTCCTCTGTGTGTTGGCTGGTGCCTGAATTCGTCTCCTTCCTGATGATGCCTGGAAACAAAGACTGGAAAGAAGCCTGCTGCCATCTCGCTGGGGGCCTGTGTCTATGCCTTGCAGCCCCTGCAACACCTTCCGTACTTCCTAAAGATCTACGCTTAGCATACAGGATGCAACCACAAAAATGATTAAATCAAAATTAAGCACTGGGTGTTATGCTCTATGTTGGCAGATTGAACCCCAATCAAAACAAAACAAAACCAAAAACCAAATATTCTCCAAAACAAGAAAAAAATATGCTTTTAGGACCCTGGCTGAACCTACTCAAATATTGTGAGTCGTTAATGAGCGGCTTATGGCTCTTTGTGAACCCTTTCGCAGTGACACCTCCTGGGGACACAGATGTGTTTGGCAAAGGCTCGGGCCTCAGACTCCTTCTTAACACCGCCCCCAAGGCGGCCGTTATGAGGGCCCGTTGAGCAAAGAACCTGCCTGCCAGACGTGACTTGCGTCATGTGAGAAGGTCACAGTGCGTGCTGCTCGCACGTTGCTGTGCCTGTGTCCGGCTGCAGGCTCCCTGTGGGCAGCCCTGGCCCAGGCAAGGGGCACTCACCGGGCCGCAGCCTTGCTCTCGGCACCGTCTGGCCCGCTCAGTACTGGCTACTCCTAGTTAGGGCTTTGTGACTGTTGGCTCCATTAAAACAAAGGGTTTAGTAAAAGGGGAATTTAGAGTCCGAGTGAGAAACCCTACATTGACTTTCTTATGCAGCTTTCTCTCCTTTTGGGAATTGCCAGGAAGGCTCTCAGACGTGCTCTTGGGGGCACTCACAGGTTGCATCTTAGAGCATCGGAGGGGGGTAAGGCAAGAGCATGAGTATGTATGGATGTGCTTGCTGGGGGGAGGGTGGGGTGATATTAGATGGAAAATGTGGCCCCATGACCCCTCCCCATTACACACACACACACACACACACACATATACACACACACACACTCTGCAGGGACCTTTAGCCTGAAACACCACTGAAATACAAAAATGATGATGGGTGAAGACCAGACTTTCTAGAGCAAAGTTTAGGATCATGTAGTAGGAGGGCAGGTGTTCTAGGGCAGATGAGAAAGGAAATCAGTTGGGAAAGGCTTCATGCCCCCCTGGGTGGGACTTCAGTGGGATTAGAGGCATTTTAGCATAATCTCAATGTTTAGCTAACTTGATCTTTCCCTGATTTCTTATGATTAGGGCCACTGGAGACTGTCACCCAAGACCTTATCATCTTCTCACAGGGTGCTTGCTTGTTTGCAGGTGACAGACGTGAGAAAAAGTAAGTGTGTCACGCACGCGATATACACACTCAGATAGACCTCGTTGCTTCAGTCCTAAAATGTACATTTTCGCATTTTAACTTCTCTGAAATTGTGATGCGGCTTCCAGTCAACAGCATGTCAGTTTAATTGGCAGCATGTTTTCCTTTCTTACTGGAAAATAATGGTGTGTGTCATGAAATATGGGATCCTGGGTCAGATGAAATATGGTAATGAATATTCATGCGCACATTTCCATATGTATAACTGTACATGCTTGTGCATATGTATGTCTGCACTCACACCAGTGTTTGAGCCTGCATGAGAGAGGCGGTTTGCTGTCCTCTTCGGTAATTTGGGAAGGATGAGCTGCTCTGGTAGGCAGCAGGCTTGGCCCTTTATTATCCATCTAACCTGGGTTTGGATGTGTCCGGTCTCCAGTCTTATAAGGAAAACTAGACGAATACTAATTCAATGCCAAACGACGTCTAGAACACATGTTGAATTAGTTATGGTTGAGGGGTCTGTTTTGATCCATGTCTTATCAACCCATTTTCAAGTCCCAGGAGACTAGGGATTTGTATCTTGTGTTGACATGGGGTGTGCTAAGTTATACGCCATGAGCCTAAGGGAAGGAGACAGCCGTAATGGGACCTTGTTTCATTTAAATAATTTGCGAGGACACTGCTCATCAGTCTGCCCAGCTTCCTTCCTCCGGCTTACTTGCCAGGCACCTGCAATCCCTGGAGAAAGAACAAATAGAAGAATAAGACACTTGTAAGGTTGTTCGGCGTCAGGTACGAGGTGAAGGGTGTCACAGTCCCCCTCGGCTTGGGTAGGTAGGAGTCACACACATTCCTGTTCCTTTAATAGTTGTGTCTGTTCCAGCAAAAGGGGAGTCTCCTGGTCCCCTCACCAACATCACAACGCTCCTGCAGGCCTTAGACATGAGGATGTCAATCCCCCAAAAGTACAGCTGACCCTGGAACAAACAGCATGTGGGCTAGGGGGCATCGACCAACCGCCACCTTCCGTGGAGCTGTCGAAAATCCATGTATACCTTTGGACTCCCCTAAAAACAAAACTATGAAGAGCCTACTGTTGACCGGAAGCCCTACCCACAACCTAAACAGTCGGTTAACCTGTACTTGGTATGCGTACCGTGTATTATATACTGTATTCTTATGCTAAAGTATGCTAGAGAAAAGAAAATGTTAAGAAAATCATAAGTGAAAATCCATTTATAGTATTTTTTGAAGAAAATCCCCATGTAAGTGGACTCACGCAGTTCAAACCTGTGCTGTTCACGGGTCAACCGTACTTCTGGGGGATTGGTATCCTCGTGAACATGGTTTAACCGAAAACTTTTAGTAGCAAGAGCCCTGCCTCTTCTCTTACAAGCCTTTCCAGCCCTTTCTCTGCCTCTTCTCTCTGAGCTCCAGCCCCGCTCTTCCTCCTCCAGGACCCGCTAACCCCACGCTTCTTCTCATCTAAGGACCTTTGCTCGGGTTCATCTACCTTCTAGAAACTCAGCCCCTCCCCTTTTACCTTGTTGACTTCTCCTTCCCCGTCAGGTCTCAGCTTACCCATCGTCCTCAGAGAGGCCTTCCCTGTCCCTCCAGATGAGGTCGGGAGGCTGTTCTAGGCTAAGAAGCACCTGTACTTCTTCCTAGTACTCTTTATGGTTGTGATCAAAGAATTAATGGAATACCTATTTTCTTATTTCTTATTGGCTCTTCGGCCAGAGTAAATGCTCCAAGAGGGAGGGTTATATATCCGTGTCCCCAGGCCTGGGGCAGGAACTTTATATATATGAATGAATGGCCAAACAAGGAGAACTCTGATTAGCTGAAAGTACTTTTCCCTTAAGAGGCAAACTACTTTTTTAAGTCATCTTAAGGCTGCTCTCACTTTGAGCGCCACCAGCTATAGCAGTCTGTAGTCGAGCTGTTGTTTTGAAGGTGCTGAGGATGAATTTCGGAGACAGGGGAGGTCTTCCTAGGCTCAGAAGGATCTTTTGCAAAGAAAGCTTCTATCAGGAAGAAAAAAACTCATGGTTAGCCTACAAGGACTGTGTGTCACTTCATCATGGTCACACTCCAGGCTTCCTGCACTTAGCTTCTTCATTGTTTGCTCTTTTGGCTCTTGTGAAGTACAGGGTGAGGTCATGGAGCTGGAAGGGAAACTGGGAGGGGAGAGAGAGAGAGCGTGGCGTGTTTTCTGGACAAACACCAGCCTATCAGATGTCTGTCTTTATTGGATTAGATTCACAGACGTGAACGAAAACCCTGGAAGCTGGCCCTGCAGGCAATGATCATGCCTTGTTTCCTGTTCTCTGTAATGAGGGGATGGTCCTATCACATAATGGTGCTCGGGAGAGACGTTTGTTGGATGAATGAATTAATAAATTCTCAAGCCATAGGGCTTGTGCCCTGGCCAGCCACCACCACATCGCATTTATTATCTTGGCTGGGGGTTGGAATGAATGCTTCACATAAGTCGGGCCCCCTCGTTTGTATTGCAGCTGGTAAGATCACAGGGAGAGAAAATGAGGGAGAGAGATGGATTCTAGGGAGAAAGAGAACGATCTGACTGGAGCCATGGCATGGGCGTAATCTAAAATCCAGGCATGGGGCGAGGTTTTGTCTCCTTGATGTGTCCTGGGCCTCAGACACATATGCTGCCTCCTATCTTTTCTCGTCGACAGTCCAACAGATGAGCCACTAAAATGGATTCTCGTCCCTCAATCTTTTTCTCTCCTTCTTAATCTTTGCCAGACTGGACAATTTCCCCTCACCCCTAATTTACTTTCTACGATTCCCATTGAGGTGCATTCCCATGCACAGTCCTACTCAGCGCGTTCAGCTGAATTTAGCCACCCCTGGGCTTCAGGGGTTGGCCGCCTAGGCCTTTCCCAGGGTGAAGAGAGGACCATGCCCTTCACATGGCCCCAGTCCTGGGAAGAGGCACCATCTTTCACGTAGATGTCCAAGTCAACATTGTTCATCCTCTTCATCTTTGTGACCCGTTGAACACAGAGCCAGTCCTTCAACCTCTCTCATATGGACCATGCCTCCAGTTTTATCCCAATTCTCATCCGGTCCCTTGAATCTCTTCTCTCCATTATGGCCAGAAATGTGTGTCTAACCTGTTGACAGGGCTACAACCTTTCTTTCCTTCCAAACTATGAAGTGGCCAGACCCAGGCAAAGCCCACGCTCTTTAGCCTGGGATGTAAGAAGATCTGTCCCTTCTGTGCCTGTTAGCTCAGCTTATTGATCACTAGCATCCCTTCTCATCCTCAGAGGTGCTCCAGGGTGGATGGTAAATTATACAGTCGTCCCAAACATAAAGCCTTTTATGATCTGCCTCCTACCTACTTTTCCAGCTCTGCCTCTGGCTCATCACTGCCCGGGCTTCCTCCTCAGTCTGCAGCAGGATGACATCAGTGGTTCAGGGAATCACATGCAGATAGGACAGTGTCTGCAAGATGAGTGCAACCGTTTTATCTGTGTTGATTGTTGATTCCTTAGGAATGGGAAGGCCTGTCCCGGAGCCCTCGGCTGACTTCTCCTCATGTCTGATTGTCAACAACTGAGTCACATGCCCTTTCCTGAATGAGTTCCTGGCAGGAAGAATAGAATTACCATGACTGGTTTTATATGATCATTTGGGGTAGGGTAGATGTTAGAGAATAGACAGCCATTTATTTTAATTTTGAAGATTTAGTTCTTTATTTTAGAGGAGGCAGGGGAGAGGGAAAGTGAAATGTAAGCAGACTCCATGCTGAACATGGAGCCTGACGTGGGGCTCGATCCCATGACCCTGAGGTCATGACCTGCACCGAAACCAAGAGCTGGATGCTCAACAGACTGTGTCACCCAGATGCACATACAATGTCAATTTTACTTGAGTTTATCTTTGTTTATTCCCCTTAACAACAAAGTCCTTCAGACGAGGGCCTGTGCTGGAGCCTCTCGCCCAGTGCTTGGCATGAGCAATTATTGTTGTTGAATTTTTGGGTGGAAGTAAGCAGGATGGGGTGATGTGGGAAGAGCAGGGGCTTTGGAGATAGACAGAAATAGGCTTGATGTCAGCTCTGTATTTATTGTCTATGCAGGATCCAGCTGAACTTCTGAATGCAGATTTCTCATCTGTGAAATGAAGCAAAGATTACCTCCCAACACATGTAACCCATATAAAGTGGCTGCAACAGCCACAAACATTACCTCACCTTCTTACCATTTTTGTCGTTTTGCCCTAAGAAAATTTTTGAGCGGGGCTGTTGTCATGTTTGTGTGTATATGTGTGTGCATGTGTGTGTGTGTGTGCACGTGCACGCGGGAACACCTAGAAGGAAAATGAGGGAAATATTCTCTATATAAAGTGTCATTCCTGCTATTGCCATCTGGAATTTGTAAGATCTTTGCTGACTATTTGACCTACATGTGAAAAGAAACCTCTCCTAATCTAGTTTTTATTCCAAGACAATGTTTCTAAGGTGTGATTAGTGAATTATCATAGTCTCCGAAGATGATTCATGTACAAAACTGTCATGGTCATATCATTTAGAGGAATTCAGCATGACATAATTTTTCCCCAGACGTTCACCATAATCTTAGCATATTGAAAGTTTAGAGAGGCCCCCGGGAGAGAGATTTGTTTTTATTGTTTAACCCACAGTTCCCCCAAACTTATTTTTTTTTAATTTAAATTCAACTAGTTAACGTAGTTAACTAGTTAACAAATTTAGTTCAGTTTAGTTAATGTGGCACTATTAGTTTCAGGGGTAGAACTTATGATTCATCAGTTGCATATAACACCCAGTGCTCATCCCATCACATGCCCTCCTTAATGCCCCTCACCCAGTTACCCCAGCCCCCATACCCCTCCCCTACAACAACCCTCAGCTTGTTTCCCAGAGTTGAGTCTCTTATGGTTTGCCTCCCTCTGTTTTCATCTTATTTTATTTTCCCCTCCCTTCCCCTATGTTCAACTGTTTTGTTTCTTAAATTTTATATATGAGTGAGATTATATGGTCTTTGGCTTTCTCTGACTAACTTCACTTAGCGTAATACCCTCTAGTTCCATCCACATCACTGCAAATAGCAAGATTTCATTCTTTTTTGATGGCTGAGTAATAGTACATGCAGATACACACCACATCTTTATCCATTTATCTGTCGATGGACATCTGGGCTCTTTCCAGAGTTTGGCTCTTGTGGACACTGCTGCCAGGAACTTTGGGGTGCAGGTGCCCCTATGAATCACTATGTTCGTATCCTTCAGATAAATACCTAGGAGTGCAATTGCTGGGTCTTAGGGTAGCTCTATTTTTAACTACTTGAAGAACCTCCATACTGTTTTGCAGAGTGGCTGCACCAGCTTACGTGTATTCCCACCAACAGTGTAAGAGGGTTCCCCTTTCTCCCCTTTCTCCTCTATCCTCGCCAACATCTGTTGTTTCCTGAGTTGTTAATTTTAACTCATTCTGACTGGTGTGAGGTGGTATCTCATTGTGGTTTTGATTTGTATTTATTTTCCCGATGCCGAGTGATGTTGAGCATTTTTTGATGTGTCTGTTGGCCATCTGTATGTCCCCAAACTTATTTTAACTCAGAGTCCTTTTTTCCTCTTGCACTTTGTAGCATTTGTGGGAATATGTTCTGGGAAATCATATCAGTCTAATAACGAACTCCTGGCCCTGAAGATTACATGCTAGAACCTGCCATCTTCCCCACGAAGGAAGGTCATTGGTTTACAAAGAGTGAACAGACTTTCAACTCTAGATCAGAGGCATTAGTGGGAAATTCACTGAAAGCAAGTATTTTCACTTTCCATTTGTTTTGAAAGTCATCTCATACCTCTGGACTGAGCTCGAACTGATTCATCTTCAAAGCCTTTACTAACTCCAATATCCTATGGAATAACTCCAAGATGGCCAGTATAAACCAGATGGTTATTTCTATATTACCAAACACAGGCTTGTTTATTTTCTTTTTAGTGATAGTTAGGATTAGACAGTAAAGTAGGGGTGAGCTGTAGAAGTCTTAAATCTGGGGATTCTGATCACTCTGAGTCAGATTTCAGAAAGCATGTTTTCCTGAGTGTAAATTATTGACAACGTCTGCAGGTTATTACTTGTTTTCCATACTGAAGGGATATCTGTTGAGAATTATAATATAATTATATATAATAGAATTATTATAATATAATAGAAGAAAAATTTACTCATCTTATAGCTTCTCAGATAATTATAAGAGTCTCGATTCTAGAATTGTGCTCTCTGTTGTGTTTTTAGTGCAGAGGCTTGCCTCTTCCTGGGTCATGACACCAGGAGTGAGCCTCTGCCCAAGGACGCAGACAGTGGGGGCAGCAAGGCTCAGATCTGTCAGCTTTTCCACTTTTGAGGGTCCCAGTTGGCTGGATAAGGGACAGAGCTGGGATTATGAGATCACGTGTCTTCAAGTTGCTGGGAATTCCTAGAGGAGTCCTAGCTTGCTGTTCTTTTCCATCCATAGCTTTTCACTCTCTTCCTATTCATGTAAAATGCCTTCCTTTTAAACTCAAATTTTATTAATCCCATTTTCCTTTAGGACCCAAGTTATATCTGCTTTTGCTTTCATTTCCAGATGGACCTGCACGAAGACACTGCTGAAAAATTTTACGGAATTTGCTAGAATGGGAAAAGTATGTTAGGGCAACGATTCACGTCTCATATCTGACACTGATTATGAGGCTCCCTGGAACCTCCTCAACTCCTACATGCACGCCGGGTGCTGCGATGTTGTTGGTGGGAGCACTTGTAGTGAACCAGCCCCTGGGACCACAGAGCACTGGGTTAGGAGGGTGTTGTACATGTATTTGTTTGAGTGTGGACCTCCTAAAAAAATGAAGGGAAATTCTTTAGGAAAAATACCATTCAAATATGAATTCTTTTTTTTTTTAAAGATTTTATTTATTTGAGAGATAGAGACACAGCATGAGTAGGGGAGAGGAGGCAGAGGGAGAGGGAGAAGCAGACTCCCTGCGGAGCAGGAAGTCCAATGTGGGGGCTTGATCGCAGGACCCTGGGGTCATGACCTGAGCTGAAGGCAGATGCTTAATTGACTGAGCAACCTGGGTGCCCCTCAAATATGAATTCTTATACCTATTCTACAAAATTCTATCTAATCTTTTGTGCAATCATATTGAAATAACTGTTGGAATCACTCATTCTGCTCATGCTATCCTAGTGGCTAGAGCTTAAGCTGAGAGAGAAAGAGGCTGAGCCCTGGCGACGGCTCTGCAGGCACCTGCTTCCCACTTCCTGCAGCTCACTCCAGGTTAGACCTCAGCAAGAGTGTGCACAAATTTCCCAGCAGCGGATTGCATAATTACATATCTTCACGGATAACTTGCATACATTTTCTCTCTACCACATGTTTTTGGAATAGTATTTTAATAGAAATAACGTGGAGTCGAGAAGCCCCACGCCAGTATTGGATGTGATTCCAAGCAACACGTGTAAAGTGTGTTTGGAGTCTTTATTATGTGTTTCCCTTTGACCGGGAAGGTTTCTCCCTTGCCCAGCATCACAGCCCAACCTGAATGGAATTAAACTGGAGCGATTGAAAGTAATCAAACCAATTGCATTCGATTTCATCTGCAGTTCCTAGGTAGTGCCGGCTACTGGGACCCAGGACAGTAGTGCTTTCTCCGCCCCGGAGGGACGGCGGGAGAACCTGCATTTGGTTCATATCACATCTAATTAGGAACAGACCTTTTCTCCTACACATCTCAGGTGGGCCGCATCCCCAGCCACATCTGAGACATCTCAGCACCATGCTGCTCCACCTGGATCCCGCTGAGAACTCCTGGCGTGGTCAGGTGCACGCATGGGGTGGGCGCTTTTCTCCCAGGAACTGCTGCCAGCTTTGCTTGATACCATCGCAGTCCGATCCAGCAACTTCCAGTTGCTTCTGTTTTCCCAGTTTTGTTTCTGGTGGGCTTTCTTCAACCACGTGAGATATGATTCCTTAGGGTCCTGACTGGTTTAAATCCCTCCTTCCCCACCCCAGTGTGGCTTGGGCTCCGCACAAGCATGAGGCCTGAGGCCCGGCCTCCCCATCTCCCTCCTTCTGTCCTCTGTATCCAAACGCCTGTGCAGGGCTGGGGTCCAGCTGCAGTCCTATGTCTCTGGCAGGTCTTGCTATGCCGGCTGTCATTGGTGATGTGGGGCTGTTGACTTCTGTTTGGTTGACACAGAGGCTCCTCTGGCCCGGGGGTTCTTGGAGTGGGGGCGGACCTCTCAAGTTCCCCTCCCTCTGCCTGGGGCTGTCACAACTCAGAGGGGCTGTCACAACTTTTACCCAATCATGGAGGGCTGTGGGAACCTTTGGGGTCCCTCTCAGCAGCCTGCACCACCGTGGGACCCTGGGTGACACACTGAGCCACCATCTCAGAGTTTTCTAGATGCCTCTCCCTCCCGGTGGAGCGTGGATTCCCTGCCCGCTGGATGGGTTCAGGTGATGAG
Source organism: Vulpes lagopus (assembly GCF_018345385.1). Lineage (NCBI taxonomy): Eukaryota > Metazoa > Chordata > Mammalia > Carnivora > Canidae > Vulpes > Vulpes lagopus. The sequence goes on from NC_054834.1 coordinate 29,295,908, forward strand.
GTGAAAGCCCCCTTTCCCTTACGGCAGGGGGAAGGGGTATAAATGGGGAAGACTGCTTCCTCAATACACCTCTGAATTAATGATGCACGTAGTAAAAAAATGTCAGGTTCCCTCAAAATTGAAGTACGAGTGTTTCCTTCTCATTATTTTTAATTTCATTGCATACGATTTTCAGTTATAGGGTAAGAAAGTATTTCAAAGTGAAAATGAGGGCATAAGCCACTGGACATTGTGTCAGCGCCCCCCACTCCAGCTTTCTGAGAGAGAAGATAGGACAGGAAAGTAGTATCCTGGCCCTTGGTCCTCATTCACGTTACTGTATAGAGATTTTGCTTATCGTGAGCCTCAATTTTTTTCTTTTCTGTAAAATGGAAGCAGTTGTCTCACCGATTTCTTACCCTTCAGAGGCTTTTGCAAAGGTTTAATACAGTGGTGTTTTAACCACCTCACCAGATTGTCTCTGGACAGTGCCCAGTGTCCTTTGGGGAGCACACTGATCCCAAGGGGGGACCATGGGAGGAATGAATGACTTGAAGCTGACTCGCTGCAAGCCGTCCTGGAGCTCAGTGTGCCTCGGGAAGACTAGGGCTTTGCCCCGTCCTTTAGGGCATAATGAGTTAGGGCAGCCATGGCCCCTGCAGCAGCTTCCCGCCTGGTTGTGTTGAGTGGTGCCAATAAAAGTGCTCATCTGTTGTATCGAAGGAGGAACACATATTGGACTAAATGATAAGAACATGAATCTGTGTGGATGGAAGGTTCGTAATGCACAATTTTGGGGCAGCGCAGGACACATCATTTGAAAGAGGGTAGTGTATCAGGTCCCGGAGTGGGAAGGCCAGGCAGGCCTGGGCCCCTCTGACCTGCGAAGACACAAGCACGGGCACAGCGAGGACTGTGCAGAATGTTTATTTCTTGAGTTGGCAACACAGGTGTGCTTGGGGTTGGGGCTTGATGGCGCGTAGGGAGCAGGGCCCAGGCTGAGGCCACATCCCCAGTGGCTTGGCCCGGACGAAAGGCCCTGGAGGAGCGGGACAGATCCTTTGGGAAACTCCCCCTTGGAGTGTGCTTGCAATGCAGATAGACAGGGTTTAGGCAGGAAACAAGGAGGAAGGACATACAATAAGGGGCTGGGGCACTTTGCAGGGGGCTCTCTACACTGTGGGGCCTGCTAGCCGGGGCCTGGGCCCATGGGAATAAAGTAAGTGTCCGTGAATCCCTCCTGTGGCCCTGGCCTGCCTTCCTCGGTTGCTTTGCTTCTTGGGGAGGAAATGTTGGAGGAGGTGATACAAATTGTTTACTCTTCCTTTATTAGGATCCAGAAAGTGTGCTCTGAGTGGGTAGAAAGCAGGAATGAGAAAACCAAAGTGGAGCCACCTGGGAAGAAAGGAAGGAAGGAAAGACTTCGGTGTGTTTTTTTTTTTTTTTTTTTTGACCAACATAAACAATTTACTCCAGAAATAATTAACAGATCAGTGCTTTTCACAAGTACTTATTAATGAATTCAGTGAGATCCAAGAATATATTACATCTCTAAAATATGATAGGTTGCAAAAAAAAAAAAAAACCATCAGAAATGACAGTGTTCTTACAAATTGCAAAGAAACATTGGACTTCTGTTCCTGCTTAGGATGTAGAAATCGGCAAGAGTGTTGTTCTCACCCTAACGAGGGCAAGCCTGGTAGTCTTAAAAAAATCCTATTTTTTTCTTGCCCTTCAGGGAGCAGGTTTTTTTGTTTTTGTTTTTGTTTTTTTCAGGGAGCAGGTTTTATTTCTAGCACCTACGAGGATGCGTATTTCTGAGGATGCTCCTATGCCCACCGTTCCAGTGAGGACAGAAGACCTTTGTCCTTTGCCAGCAGGTGGCACCATAAGAACCTCCTATAAGAAAGGGGCGACCAAAGTAAGCAGGACCCCGAATATTTTTCTTTTTTGGGAAAAGTCTAGTCATCAGTGGAGATGCACAGAATTGGTGGCATCAGCAACACGTGGGCACCGCTTACAGCGTTTTCAGAAGATTTGTCTCTCCCCTCATTTGTCATATGCCCTTCTTGCTCGTTCAGTGAAAGATTCTATCCCCATAAAAGGAAAAAAAGAAAGAAAGGCCCGAGGATTTAAAATAAAATCGACACACATTATATACTACTTTCTGCAGCTTCTTGAGGAATGCATCCCTTTAGTAAGTACGATCTATGTTATTGTGAGGTTACCTGGGTGGTTAGGGCTGGAGGGTGCTCACCGTGTCCTCACGCTCCTGGGCTGCCCTGGGCTGCAAGGATTCCTCATGCCCGAATATCTCCCCGATAGTAAGCAATCTCTCAGAGTCGGGGGGGACCCTGTGCCGGAGGTAGTGGGCATTTCTGACCTTCGCAAACAGCTCTGAGAAGGTAGGTGTTGTGGACTCGCCTTTCCAATTTCCTGCACATTCCCTGGGGTTTAGGGGGCTTTGACTCCCAGCCTGGGGGTCTGGCTTTAGGCTGGCATCCTCCAATGTGGCCTCATCAACGTGTGCTCTTCCACTCTCGCCAGCTGGGCTGGAACCGGGGCCTTGATCTACAGTGTGGGTGGAGACATCTCCATCCTGACACGGAGTAGACATGCCCTTGTTGGACTCTTTGCCCTTCGGGGGCCTTAGGCAGTCTTTCTCTCGGGCTTGTATCTTCTCGGCTGTGAAGTGGGAAGCCTTGTAGTTTGGAGGTAGTGACTGTTCTTTGCTTTTCACGGAGTCCCTTAGGCCAGCCTGATGGAAAGGAGGCACCTGTGTCTTGGATTTATATATCTCTTGGGTTGTGTTGGTGGCCAGTGCTCTGGGGAAAGAGGTAAAAAGAAGAAAGATCTGTGAAAGCCAGCAACAAGGCCCATATTTGGAATTTCCCAGTTGTTAGGTCACGTTTGGTGTGGAATTAATTGGCTGAGGTGATGAAGTGGCTGAGAAGGAGGTGGTCAAGCTATGGGGAAGTGCTTCATTGCTTAAGGAGGAAAGGCAGCATTTTCTTAGGGAGAGGATGATTCAGGGAGGTGAGGTGGGAAGGAGGATTCAGTAGCATCCCCATGAGGGTAGTAAGCATTTTCTCACCTAACTTTATTAGCCTGTGGAACTCTGTGCTTCTGCCTTCCTGGTGGTGAGGGCACAAGGACATCTTCTGGTCTCTTCTGAATTTCATTCCCCAAATAAGAGGAGAGCTTTTTCTTGATAATATCTGCTTTGAGTCAATAAAAAGTGTTACCGGTTGAATTCTGTTTCCCCCAAAAGTCATAGGTTGACGTCCTAACCCCACAGCACCTCAGAACTTGACCTTATTTGGAGATAGGGCCTTTAAGGAGATAGGCCAGTTAAGAGGAGGTCATTAGGGGGAGCCCTAATCCATGGCTGGTGTCCTTATAACAAGGGGAAATTTGGACACAGAGACACAGATAGAGGGAGGACAGTGTTGAAGAGATGTAGGGGAAAGACAGCGACTGGCACTCCAAGGAGAGAGGCCTGAGAGTAGTCCTTCCCTCAGAGCCTCAGAGCAAATCAGTCCCCCAGACACCTCGATCTTGGACTTGGAGCCTCCAGAACCATGAGGCAATAAATAAGACAGCCAGTTAGTGGTTCTCTCTGATGGAAACCCTAAAAACTAATCTAGTAAGAGAAGAACGGAAAGGATGCTGGACTGGAAACTGGTTCTCTGAGCAGAGAAGCAACGTACGAACGCTCTCAGACCGCATACACATACGACGGATTTGGCAGGACGGGGGAAGACAGAAAAACATACAGCAGCTCCCCAGTGTTGACCTAGAACATGTTAACAAGGATTTAGAAATACTGAGGTTAGAGGTTGAAACTGGCTGGAGGCCCGTGGAGGTTTTGTTTGAATGTCTTACTTGGCAAGCATTGGGTTTTCAAGACAAAATAACTGGGTGTGGGCGATACCCGGAGATGGTGCCCTATTGTTTCATTCACCTCAGTTATGTGACCTCCTACTCGCCTGACCCAGGAGTTGCAACTGCCGGTACGATTAAGTGGGTTTTTCACTCTTTGAGTAAATGTTTCAACATCTTGTAGTCATGGCTGCTCTGGAGGACCTGGTTAGCCTTTAGGACACCTCAGGAGTTGGTGACTTGGGGTTGAAAGTCTTACGCTGGTTTGGGAGCAAGTTCCCTGATTGTGCATGGGGTCAGCAGGCACCAGGCAGAGGGAATATGACCAGATAAGGGGACTGGAACTCACATTAAACTCCTAACACTGCTTCATCTGATCACTTCTTTGCGAGGTAGTCAAGACAAGAGACTGTCTTTCGTGAGCCCTTCTTCCCCTGTTGTTGCCTTGAGTGTGTGTGTGTGTGTGTGTGTGTGTGTCTTTTCCATGTAAGAACTTCATCTGTTTCCTATAAGCTGAGAGATTTTAAGCTACTTCTCCCAACCAGGCCATTCTTCTGCAGTTTGGCCCTGTTGAGTCAACAGGCTCAGAAAATGAACATAACTTTCCTGACACTACATCTGTCCTCCGTGTTCCCTTGTGGACACACGGCACCTGTATGTGTCCAGCTGTCCCACTCAATAAGGATAATTGAAAACCAACTTTGTGCCAGGCAATAGACTCTGGGCCCTGGACATATAATTACTCGCAAAGCTCTGACAATTCTACTTTCCAAATATCTCAAAATACTCATTCTCTTCACTCGGCCAATCCTCTAGTTTAGGTCTGAATTTGGGGATTCTCTTAAACCTTGCAGCCAGGGTGAACATGTCATCTCCCCACCGCCAGACCCTGGAGGGTGAAAACTAAACTCCTTTGTAAGACCTGTGGAACTCTCCATGAGCAGAGACACTGCCCATACGGCCTTGCCTCAACACCGTGCCTCACCTTCTCCTTGCCCCTCACCCTCCTCAGTACCAGGCTATTTGGAGCAAGTTATGCTCATGTGGCGCCTTTGTACATACTGTTCCCTCTGGCCTGGGTGTGTCCCACGTGTCCTCCATGCAAACCGTGCTGCCCCCTGCCCCATTCTCCTCCCGGATTCTGCTGCACACTGCTTCTTTTGGGAGATCTCACCTGAGGCCCTCTGACATAGGAATCTTCTTATGCTCCTGCCCTACTTTGGAAATAACTCTAATTTAGCAATTAGTATTTTCTTTTTTTTTTTTTTTAAAGATTTTATTTATTCATGAGAGACACAGAAACAGAGGCAGAGGGAGAAGCAGGCTCCCAGCGGGGAGCCCAATGTGGGACTTGATGGTGGGACCCCGGGATCATGCCCTGAGCTAAAGGCAGACGCTCAACCACTGACCGTCCCAGCAATTAGCATCTGTCATAATTTTTCACAAGCACAGCTACCTTCCAATTTAAACATGAGCATATACAGGAAGCAGATCTTTTTTTTTTTTTTTTTTTTTTTTTTTTTTTTACTTAGAATCCTGTGTCTATCGGAGTGGCTGTAATACTGTTTTGTAAAGTCTGGTCCACAAAATACCTGTCCCATAATAATCTGCCTTAGTATCACCTCAGTTAAACATGTGGGTTTTTGAGCCTAATTGAAGATCCAAATCTTTACAGATGAGGACTGGGAATATGAATTTTAGATAATCTACCAACTGGCATAAAGCTGAATCTCAGTAACAATTTTGGTAAATGAATCATGGAAAAATACTGCCTAGTGCAATGCCTGATAAATACTGAAATGTAATACATATTATTTCATCCCCTTTCCCTTATTTTGCCCCCCCTCTCCCTTCATTGTACTGTCAAGAAGCCTGAGGCTCAGAAAGAATATGACTTTCTAAAGGATAGAGAGACGGAGGCCCCTGAATCAGTTTTCTGCCTCCTGGTCCAGACTTTCCCATACCACCTGTCACGGAGGCAAACTCGCTACTCAGCCAGGACACCAGCTACCTCGGGCCTGGCCTTCTGCATACCTCCCCTAACCCTCTCCTTGAAAGTAGGTATATGGTCTTCAGTGTCCTTTTGAGAATGGAAGTGGGATTTAATTAGATGGCTTTTAAGGTTCTTTTCCAGTCTATGAGCGCTCATTGGAGTTTGTTTTAACCATTTTTGCAGACAGGGAAATAGAAAGCAGAGAAGTTCAGCTACTTGCTCAGAATCCTCCTTCAGACCCAAAGCTGTGGGAAATAATTCCCAGGCCAGCTGTTTGGACATTACTCTTTGTTCTTGCACCCATATATTAGCTGTGTAGACCTAAACAGGTTTACATTGAATCATGACACCTGGCTTTCCTCTGGAACATGCTCTAGCATTTTCAGAGCTTCTGAGTCCTGATACCTGCCTTTAGTGAGAAGGGCCTATAGTTTCCCAGAGCTGGGGTGGGTCCTTTCTGTGCTGAATTTTGATGTAAAGCAAAATCTAATTATTTTAATGATGGATGTAGTTTCTACAAATCGTACAATTAGTTTGCGGTTTTCTTTCTTTTTTAAAAAAAAATATTTTTAAAATTTAAATTCAATTTGCCAACATATAGTATAACACCCAGTGCTAGTTTGCAGTTGTCAACAAAGCAGTAGAAGTTTTAATCCTGTAACCATCTTTTATTGATTGATTGACCTATTGATTGATTAAATGATCAGAGTAAACACTTACTTAACACTTATTGTGTGTTTAGGTACTGTTCCAAGTGCCTAAATCCTCAACTAACTCCATGAAGTGGGGAACATCATTTCTATTTAACTTGGAGGCAAGTGAGGCACAGACTGGTCCAGTGAGCCCCCCAAGGCCTCACCGCTAGTAAATGAGAATCAGGATTTCAACACTTGACAGTCTGGGTCCAGATTCTGTGTTCTTAGCCACCATGATTTAATGGGATCATCAAGTAGAGGAGTTTTCTTTCCCAATTTTTTTTTTTGACTGGTGTAAGCAGCTCTGGAAGGTCCAAGATTCTGGACACCACCGTGTAGTCCTTTGTTCCATGATGGTCAGTAGCTACTAACCAGAACCAGTTTTTTAGCTTACATTATTCTCATTATCACTACTTAACTACTTGCTTATCTCCATGAATTGGATGGTCTTCTGAGTGATGTATACACTTGGAAAGGGTTATTTGGAGACAGGAGGTTTTATGGAAGAACATTATTATAAAGAATATGAGCACATGGCTTACAGGTAAAGAGGCCTCTTTGGGAAAACAGCAGAAACATTGGGCCTTTGCCTTCAGAGTCCAAGAAAACACAGTACTGATATACCACACAATTACTTGTTTGAAATTTTCTGACCTAAGCAAAATCTGTAGGCTCTAGTGTGAACACACATAGGAAGGTGATTGAGAAGTTCATTTTGCACAGAAGGTAGGAAGGGCCTCAATCTCATTGGCGGAAAATGGCCAGATGCTCTTGCTCAGCCCCATCAGAGGGCAGCTGTCAGTATGAGGATATTGCTCTGTGGTTGCTAATCCTGGGGATCTTTTTTTAAACTTCCCTTTCTTAATGTGACATGCACATTAACAGTTGCTCAATCAATGCTGACCAAGCATAGAGATGAAACCAAATCAACCCAGATGTAGTGAAAGGAAAGCAGAATGGAAAATAATGTAAAAAGAAAACAAAGGTCTAAAGCAAGAGAAAGCTCATTTGAAACACAGAAGTAACTGGAAGCCTGAGAAGTATTAGCTCAAAAAGCCTTGCTGCTGAGCTGCTGGGGGAAGCTGTGTAACCCAGGGAGGAGGGTGGTGGGAGGGCAGGCAGCCTCAAATCCAGGTAGGGTTAAGTTCTTGCTTCCTTGATGTCCAGGTCTCTGAAAGAGCCCTTGTCCTGAGGTGGGGATGCCACTCTGGCCTCAGCCAGGTGATGGCTTACTGCCCTGTCCTGCCTCTCCCCAGTCCCAGAGGCCTCACCTTGCTGCAACCTCTGCAGTTCTTTCTGGAGCTGTCTCTGCTCCTGGGTCAGCAGCTTCATATGGTACAGGCAGATGTGCTCTAATCTCTGTAGTCTTTGGCTGAGTCTGGCTTCTGCCCACCTGGTGTTCTTCCTCTCCAAATCAAAGTGCATATACAGAGGGCCCATGACCATGTGTCTCTCCATCCTCTTCATGGTCTACAGACAATAATACGAGAGTCTCTCACACACCATGACTAACCTGATAGAGCAAGATGGGAGGACTCTGACCCTTGGCTTTTAATCAGGTTTCAATATTTGAATCCTGTGTGTTTCTGAAACCACAGCTGCCCACTCAGATGAAGTCACACCATTGGGAAATTTTGCCCTGTTACTAATGAATTCCCAAGGTGACATAGAGAATTGAGGGTAAAATTGTTCTCCTGAGGCTTAGTGTCCTTCCAATAAAATAGCAATAGATGGTAAGTTCCCTATGTAGTCCCAATCAGATTGCCATAAAGATCAAACATATGAACAACTCTTTGGGGGGAAACAATAGAAACACTTCACTTATATAAGGCATTATCACTTAATAAGAGAGTCTCTTCCACTATTCCTTAGAGGTTTCCAAAAAGCCTGCACAAGGGTCTGGAGAGGATCTGGGACTTAGGACAGAGCCATTTTCTGGGACCCCTTTTGGTTCATTCATTCACAATGAATGGGTCCATGCAGCCTGTAAGCCTACCAGGTCCTAGGTATACACTAAGTGCTGAGAGTCGTGGTGACCAAGTCACCATTCCCACTCCCAAGGGGCTTTCAGATTTGTGACTATAGAGTCTAATAATACACACTAAATCTGAACAGTCAACATTTCAAACATGGGAAGGGTAGGACCCTACTGGCCACAAAACAAGGCAGGTGTCCCAAACCAGCAGTCTGGGCAGCACTAGTGACCCCAGTTGGGTTGGACACACTCACCTATCTTCTCAGACCTCTGGTCCTTTCTACCCTTCTTGTACCTTGATGACCAAGCCCACACTGGCTTCCTCCTCCTGGGAACTCTCACATGCATAGGCAGGATGCACCTTCCTCTTCTTTGAGTCCTTCGCAATACTATTTCAGAACATGCCCCCAGGATATAAATGGATTGCTATTGATGGAGCTTTGGTGATAATAATACAGGAAAAAGCTCAGTGTTAAAAGGGAGGATTAGTTCAGGACCCAGAAAGACCTTTTAAGATAGCTTGCTTTATAGTCTAAAGGACAGGTGAAAAAAAAAAAAAAAGGACAGGTGAGTAGCACTTACCTACAAACCCAGAGTTCTCACCATGAGAATGCTGCTTGTATCTTTTGCTATGTCAGGCTGAGTCTGGATTAATGAGCTTGTTTTTCTTCAGGAAATTTAGGAGTTTGGTGTTAGGGAGTGGGGAGGAAGAGGCTGTGGGGGAGAATGTTGAATACACTTGAAAGCTCTCTCCCATGCCACCTCCTCTGGGCAGGAATGCTAACTCCCTGGACATGGGCACCAATCCCAGATCTCTAAATAGCTCTGTGAGTTAAGGAAGCTTGCCAGCCTCCAGCAGTCCCCTAATGGGGCCCATAGTGCTCCTTCTGGGCTGTGTCTATGGGAGCCAAGAATGAAAGCAAGGATTGTTTTACTGTGTTCTCTTCTCTCTCCTTCCCCACCCCCTTCTCTCTTTCCACCTCATTTGTCATACCCACCCCTCCCCCTACCTACCATGCTCGTTCTGACTTCTTAGAAATCAGGCCAGGCCCCAAAAGAATGGACCGTTCTTTGTTTTCTGGTTTTGGGGTTTTTTTTTTTCCTTCTCCTGGAGGTGGGGTGGGGAGAGTGAGATTGTGCACATTTTGTGCAGGAGAGTAATTTTTTTTTTTAATTGTGCATTCTTGCACACCATACTGACTTTTCTCAGGCTTCTATCCATATTGTGTACTTCAGAGCTTATTAAGATTTTCTGTTGTGACATCAGAATTAGGTACAATGAACCTTAAATCAACTTTTGTGATCAGAGTTTGGGCAACTGCTGTAGACCAGTTGAACTATTGGTTATAGAGCAGAATATTAAGTGGGATCTTTACTGTTGCCTGGGGCTTCATCAGAAAACAGGAGGCACTCTTGTGCTACTGTCTAAAGAGACCTGCCAGCTGTATGGCCTATTAATCCCCCCAGAGATTACTGAGAAGAGCTAAACAGGCCCTATTATCCACAGTCATCACCTAGCTAACAAGCTATTATAAAGAGATTACCAGGGAGAGGAAGAGGGAAGGCCATTATTTATTCTCTCAGTAGGAGGTAATTCCTTTTCCAGCCTTCCCACAGGTAATTCTCTCACCTCCAGTATTTAAATGAATAGGGTGGGGTTCCAAGAACACCATCTTAGAGAATGGAGTGCCTACACAGGCAGAGACTGGCAGCTCACTTCGCAGCTAGACTTGATGACCAACAGAACCATAGAAGAGTTCCCATTCCAGCCCTTTGCTGCCACCAGGACTCATGATGGTGAGGGATTTCTTAGAAAAGCTGGTTACTCCATGTCATCTTGAGAGCTGAGAAGGGAGGCTTGCAGAAATAATCCAAGGCTGGAGGATAGTAATGAGCCTTAGTGTGGTGAGTGCAAGGAAATGGTGACCAACCCATCCTAGTTCCCACTTGGCCCTTTGAGAGTGCCAAAGGGGACCTGAGCAGTTTCCTGGCCCCATGTGAAGGAGCAGAGGGGTTATATAAGGAAGCAGAAACCATGGAAGACTTGAGGTCAAATAAGGTAATAACTTCACCAGAGTGAGCACTGAACCTCAGGTAGGGCCAGAGGGAGTACGGACAGAGAGATCTGACCAAAGGAGAACTTCCTCATGAAAACACCTTGTAAGAGCAGAGGACAGCAGAAAACATAGAACATCACTGGTCAGGACAAGATTACTAATGGTCACACAAGCAACAGTTATATAGGAGGAGCTGTGCCTTTTCTGTTTCCCTTTGATCCCACAACCTCGGAAGGATTAGATACGGAGAAGATGGGGAAGGGATTAGATATTGAGGAGACAGGGCGGGGGATTAGATATTAAGAAGACAGGAGAAGTATACAAAACAAGACCACATTCTCCATTCCACCCCAAGGTGTTGGAGAAGGAAGAATGATAAAGCAGTTAGTTCAACCCCCTCCCTCTCCAAGTCCTTTGGAGTCTGGTGGGGGAAGGGTTTAAATTGTATGTGAGATTGGAACTTCTAAGTGGACTGGCCTTTTTATAACCAGAATGGCCAGGAATGTGGGGAATCTTCCCACAATATCACTAAAAGACAAGAAAGGAAAACCACAAAGATAATGATTGGAAATGTAAAATTGTCATTCTTACGTTGCATCCTGAGAGAAAGGGGGAGGTTTCAACTGCTCGTTCAAGTGGTTATGATTAAAATAAATTTTACAGAATGGATTTTATTAGTTTGCACTCTGCACTTTCCTGTCTCTCTTTTTTTATCTGGAGGGAGCATCCTTCTGTAGTCAAAGACAACTGAGATCAAATAATTTTGTCATTTAATAGAGTATATGGCTTTATTCATTAATTTGTCAAAGCCCCTGGTTCCTCATCTGTAAAAAGGGTTCAGAGTATCTTCAACATAGGACTTCTAACAGAATTGAATGAAAGGATAAATGAAAAGTGTCTGTGCATAGTAGGTGCACAATAAAAGTTAGTTCCTGGTTTTTAGCAAAGGAATAGGAACTAGATTTACTCTTCTATGTGAAACAATTTAAAAATCAGACACAAAATTTATGAAATGACTTTTTTTTTGTTGTTCCATTGGACATCAGGTAGAGAGGATGGCAGTCTCTGAAAGAGCAGAAACAAACCAGGCGATCCCTATTATTGCCCCAGCTTACTGCCTGGGAAGAGGTTTCAGGCCACAGGGCAGGGAAAAGCAGCAAGGCATGGATTCCTGAGTTGAGGAGACAGAGGTAGAAGTCCAGAAAAACAAGGCAGCTAGCATCAGCCGGGCAGAGTACCAGATTCAAGAAGCTCAATGAGTCCTAAGCAAAACAAAGATATGTAAAATGACTCTGAGGGATATAAAGTCTAACTGCTAAAAAAAAAAGTAACAAAGAAATAAAGACAGCAATTGTCAATATCATAAATAAGAGAGGGACATCACTACAGATTCTACAGACAGTAAAAAGCTAATAAGAGAATATTGTAAATAAGTTTACACCAACAATTTGGCAAATTCGATGAAAAAGACAAATTCCTTGAAAGACATAAAATGCCAGTCCTTTAAAAAGAAATAGATCAACAAGATACCCTTATTACAGATGAAAGAAACTGAATTTGTAGTTAAAGTCTTCCCACAAAGTAAACTGGGTGATTCTACCAAACATTTAAGGAAGAAATAAAGATGAACTTTATAGAAACTCTCCCAGAAAATTGAAAAGGAGATATTTCCAATTCTTTTTATGAAGCTAGCTTAACCCTGATACTGCAACCTGAAAAAAACATTATGAGAAATGAATACTGTAGAACAATATTCTTCATGATCATAAATGTGAAGGATTGTAGACATGGTCTATCGTATCAAATATATAAAATATGTAAAAAGGATAATTATGACCAAATGTGGTTATCCCCAGAATGCAAGGGTGATTGAACATTAAAAAATAAATCAATGTGGTTCATCATCTGAACAGACTAAAAGAGAAAAATATATAATTAGCTCCATAGATAAAGAAAAAAGACATGACAAAACCCCAAATTCCTTCTTGGTAAAATCTCTTAACAAAGACCAAGAGGGAACTTAGTCTCATAAAAGATATCGATGAAAAACTGATGACTAGCAATCATGCTTAATAGTGAAAGACTGAATTCTTTCTTATAAGATCACAGACAAGGCAAGGATGTCTATCTTCTATTCTACATTTAGATTACATTTAAATTTAAAAAGGCATCAAAACCACTCTTGGTGTTAGTGATAATACAGAGCAATTAAAACTTTCATGATTCGATGCTGGAAATGTAAAATTGTATGACTATTTTGGAGAAGAGTTTGGCAATTTCCCATAAAATTTAACATATACTTACACATGACCCAGAAATTCCATTCCTTGGTATTTAACCAAAAGAAATGAAAACATGTACTCAGCAATAAAAAAAAACCCCAAACAGTGACACATATAATGGCACCAATAAATTTTACAGACATGATACTGGTGAAGGAAACCAGATACAAAAGAGAAACTGATTCTACATATTTGAAATATTAGGACAGATGCAATTACTCTGTAGTGAGAGATTAGATAACTGGTTGCCCAGGTTGAGAGGTGTGGATGAAGACTGATTGCAAAAAAGGAATGAGGAACTTTCTGGGGGAGACAGAGGTGGTGATTATATGTTGCATACATTTGTCAAAACCAACAACGTGTAGATGTCAACTGTGAATTTTAAAGTATATAAATTATACCTCAGTAAAGTTGATTGAAAAAAAAAACCTAATTTATCTTGTTTTTAATCTTGTCAAAAAGATGCAAGAGACTTTTGCTTTCACCATGAAGGATGGACTTCTATGAGAATTGCCCTTCTCCCTTAAAACTTGGAAAATTAAACAAAATGTATGAAACTACTGCTTTCAGATGTTGGAAGATAGGCAATGAAGGTTTGTGATCCCCTGGAGATAAGATACAAACAAGGTGAACTCTGTGACTGCCCCACATTAGTACCTGGATGCAGTTTCCAGGCTGTGGTGCAGGAAGGGGGCACCCAATTCTGCCCAAACAGAATTCTACTGTCTCTTTGAGTTGAAGATCCAGAGAATGGGGTTTGGGCAGGCTTGGGTGGCTGGATGTATAAAACAGAGAACCAGACAGGTGGTAAATACTCGGTGGGGGCAGAGGGCCCAGAGATGTGCAGAGGAGTCTGGCTGATCTACTTCATGCAAGGATGAAATGTCCAATAAAACTATGGATTAAGAAATAAAATGGAATACGCTCATATAATAAGAAGCTATTTATAAAAAAAAACCCTACTGATACATGAAACAACATGGATTAATCTAAAAAAGCATTGTGCGAAGAGAAAGATGACCATACAAAAGACTAAATCTGGGTGATTTCACTTATAGAGAATTCTAGAAAAGGTAAACAAGGTGATAGAAGGCAGACAGGCGGCTTGGAGCCAAGCTAAGGAGCACAGATGGACTTGAAAGGATAAGAGAAAAGTTCCTGGGGGTCCTGGAGATGTTCTAATCTTGATCGTGATGTGTTTACATAGATGTTTGCATCTGTCAGAATTGTTCAAACTGTGTACTCAATATGGGTGAATTTTATTGGACAAACATTAAGCCTTTATAAAGCTGATTTTTAAAAAAAGACATAAGAATCATTATGAAAAGGTTCTACAGATCAATTATATTTGGAGGTGGCTTAGGTAGCGACTCACTACCCTGAAAATTAACAAAGGGAAAGGATCACACATCTACACTGTCTTTCCTATATAAACTATATTTTCACGGCGATGAAAGAGTAGATGAAGGAAAGGTTTTTTTTAGGAGTCTTGGAGCTACTAGATCAGGAGGAACGATAGCAGTAGGAAAACCATTTTATTTTATTTTTAAAAAAAGATTTTACTGGGGCAGCCTGGGTGGCTCAGTGGTTTAGCGCCACCTTTGGCCCAGGGTGTGATCCTGGAGACCCAGGATCGAGTCCCACCTCGTGCTCCCTGCATGGGGCCTGCTTCTTCCTCTGCCTCTCTCTCTCTCTCTCTCTCTGTCTCTCATGAATAAATAAATGAAATCTTTTTAAAAAATATTTTACTTATTCATTTGAGTGGGAGAGAGAATCCCAAGCAGACTCCCCACGGAGCAGAGAGCCCAATGCAGAACTCGATCCCAGGACCCTGAGATGATGACCTGAGCCACCAGGCACCCCAGAAAACCATCATTTAAAAACCTCCATTGAAGTCATAGACCTACGCAAAGTCCTCAGGGGTACTAACACCCTAGATGGAAGGTCGAGGGGATACTTCAGAATGGAGGCATCAGCCAACACCCCTTAAGCCCATGGTTCACACTTAGGGCCCTAAGAAAGGGAAAAGCAAGCATACTATTCACCATGAATACACCGAAGAAATATATTTACTAAGATATATTTAACCCAAATCTAGTCAAACCTCTAGTTTTGACTGACCATTCATAGAAATGTGAAGAAATGATTCAACAACTTGAGAAAACCCAATCCAGAATGGGGGTCTCTCTAAAGAATTATCTGGTTTTCCTGACAAATCTATAGCAAGAACAGAAAAACCCAAGGGAGGGCCACTTGTAATAAAATAGTCTTAAAAGAAATAGCACCCAAGGTGATGTGTGGGCTTCTTTCGATCCTGATTTCCACAAACCAACTGTGAAAAGCACCTGTGGGACAAGTGGGAAATTTGAGCAAAAATGGGTATTCGAAGATTTAAGGCGTTTTGCTAATTTTACTAGTTGTGATAATGGGGGGTGCTTACGTTAATGAAGTCCTTATCAGTTAGAGGTACATGTTGAAGTGCTTACAGATGAAAAGACATGAGCTGATATTTTGTATCTGTTCCAAAATACTCCAGTAAAAATGAAATAAAATACTAAAACAAGTGCATAAGAGCCTGCATGTGTGGGAAGAGGCGACACAAAAGTGGCAAAGTGTTGATAATTGTTGAAGCTGGGATGTGGGCACAAAGAGTTTATTGGATGAGTCTTTCTAATTAGGAACATGTTTTAAAATATTCCATAACAAGTAGTTAAAAAAAATTTTTTGAGGCGGCCAGATTGAGGGAAGACTTATTATATTCAAAGGAGTGATCAGTACATTTTTAGCTGAGTTCTCAACAGTAATGATGGAAAGCAGAAAACAGTGGAGTATCTTCAATATCCTGAAAGACAGTAAGTGCCAACCTAAAATTCTGTACGTGGTAAAATAAAGACATTTTCAGACAGATAAACAAAAAGCAGAGTCTGTTCTGCCCTAAATAAAATTCTAAAGGATGTACTTATGGCAGAAAGAAACGTTCCTAGATGTAGGACCAGGAAGGAATGTAGGGCAGAGAAAGTAGTAGATATGTGGGCACATCTAAATGAATAAAGGCTATAGAAAACCAAGATTTGGAAAATAAAATATTTAATGCACCATAATAAAGCATTGAGCTTTCAAAGGGGTAGGATGGTTAAGTGTCCTGAGGTTTTTTTATAGCCCAAGAGAAGGGTAAAGACCCTAATTAACATGACATACCCATAAATTAAGATTCATGTCATCATGTCTGGGATGACTATTAAAAGGATTATGTAAGAGAGTATGATTTACAAACCAGTACAGGATAAGAATGGAAATGGGGGTGGGGGTGGGGGAACAATGAACCTAAAATGGGGGAAAGATGGGGAAAGCAGAGAGAACAAACCAAGATGGAAATTTAAGTCCAAATAGATCAGGAATTGTGTACATAAGTGACTAAATGCTGTAATTAAAAGCCAAGAGTTGTCAGGCTGGATTTTTTTTTTTTAGGAGTGCGACTTGTCACCAAAATGATTATAAATCTAAATACAAATGGACATGAGGAAGTCATGTGAAATTTCTCTAGTAAATGATGGTCACTGAGATGATTCAAATATTTTAATATTGCTCCCCAACATGGGAACTTGAAATGTATAAGGTGAAATTTAAAGCGAATAGAAGAAAAAAAAAAAAAACAGACATCTGAAATCCCAGTGGAAAACGTTAATTCACCTATATCAGTAATTAATGGAATCGGTTAGAAATCGATGGAGAACACAGTGGCAAACTTAACCTTACAGACATTATAGAGAAAAATCACCTCGCTTTTAAGAAATTTTCCCGGAAGCTGCCGTAAGGTATTTCTGCTTACAATTCAATGACTTGAACTTGAGCTAGCTTCAAGCAAGACTGGGCAATGTTTTTGTTTTTTGTTTTTTTGTTTTTCTTTTTCTGGACAGCTGGGTGCCCGCCTAAGGGTTCGGGGTTTCGTTACTTGGGAAGAAGGAGAGATGTATGCTAGGGGACCACGGATGCTACTACACAGAGACAGCTAAGAGTCACCGAGCGCTCACCACTCTCACTATGTGACAGGCTCCGATCAGATAGGCACTAATTGGTACAAATGTTATTATAAATGCAAATGCAAAGTCTAAAATCACTGGCACTGCCTCTCTTGTAAGGTGGTTTTCCAGATGGTCCGAATATGTTAATAGAACTGTTTTAGATCATATTCGAAGCAGAGCGCACACACGCACGCATGCTTTCTTACAGACAAGTTCAAAATCCCCCCATTGTGTTAACCGACACCAGTTTGAAAACACCTGCCTCAGAGAATGAGGCTCACGCGCACATTTTCAAGGCACAGCCCTGGCCTCATCTCCTACTCTCCCGCAGCTCCCCTGTGCTGTTTGCATTTCTCCAAAGACGACATGAATTCTTAAGGCTCTAGGTTTTGGCACAGACTGTTTTTTCCCTCGCTGACCCATTCTCCCTCCCTTGGCTCTTTGTCCTCCTTGGACGAATAGGGGTGTGCCAACAGGACAGGCCGGTGCCCTTTATCTTTCCAGAGGGAGCCAAGCACACTTTTCTCTCTCCTCCCTTAATGCACGTAAAACATACAGTTTATTTGACATTATTATTACTACTACTACTATTGTTACGCCCTCCAGCAGGAGCCTTTATTACACTGCAGTTTTTTTTTAAATATCAGTATCCTTTTTTTTAATAAATTAATTTTTATTGGTGTTCAATTTACCAACATACAGAAAAACCCCCAGTGCTCATCCCGTCAAGTGTCCCCCTCAGTGCCCGTCACCCATTCCTCCCCACCCCCCGCCCTCCTCCCCTTCCACCACCCCTAGTTCGTTTCCCAGAGTTAGGAGTCTTTATGTTCTGTCTCCCTTCCTGATATTTCCCACTCATTTTTTCTCCTTTCCCCTTTATTCCCTTTCACTATTTTTTATAGTCCACAAATGAATGAGACCATATAATGTTTGTCCTTCTCCGATTGACTTATTTCACTCAGCATAATACCCTCCAGTTCCATCCACGTTGAAGCAAATGGTGGGTATTTGTCGTTTCTAATGGTTGAGGAATATTCCATTGTATACATAAACCACATCTTCTTTATCCATTCATCTTTCGATGGACATCCTTTTAATGATTTGTTGATTTCTCCTCCTGGTGTGCATATTCCTTGAGAGAAGGGCCTTGAAAAACTTCTCGGTGTCTTCAGTAGGCACCCCGGTTGCCTGACTCACGATAAGTGTTCAATACATGTTTGCTGAATTAAAACTTAACTCGGAAAAAGTAGCCAGCAACTTAAATAATCTCCCCTGAAAACTTACACAACTCAAACTTTTAATTTTCCTACTAATCAATAGCCAAGAGGACTTTAGTTCTTCTCTCATCAAACTGAGAAGGTGAGAGTGTTTTTAAGGTAATGCCAAGTGTCTTATTAATATTTTGAGCTGGGAAAGCCATGACCTGTAGGGTATATCCATGCTTGTAACGGTTATCCCATATTAGTGGTAAGTTGACTCATTTTCCCCTCTCATGCCCCCTCGCCTGGCTCATTCTTGATTTATAGCTGAAGTTTTATCTTTCGTCTTTTTGTTTTATATTAGAACAGACAATTTGTGAGCTTGTTGGGTTTCTGAAACTGAGCAGCCTTTACCAGGGAGGAAGGGGTGCGGTGAGGTGCCCAGAAGAACATGTTTCTTTGGTGGGGATGGGATGACGAGGGAAGTGGGCTGTATAACACCTCCTTATTTCTGGTAATGAGACTTAAGCCTTCATCACAGAGTGGTAAGATAACAGTTGTGGTCACCCCGAATCAAGGAAAAAGTACACAGAGTTATTGAACTAATATGCTCCTAATCTCCCCATCTGCTTAATGGGTAACGTGATGCAGTGTGTGGGTCTCCGTAGTGATATGGTCCTGTAGTATCCACCCCACCTACAAAACTAGACATCTACTGCTCCTCTCCTGCTCTGAGTGCTCAAGAGGACTCTACTAGTTTTCTGGGGCTGTCATCACCAAGTGGGTGGTTTAGAACAACAGATATTTATTCCTTCAAGGCTCTGGAGGCTAGAAGCCTGAAATGGAAGGGTTGACAGGGCCATGTTCCCTCCTCAGCCTCTGGAGAAGGAATCTCCCAGGTTCTGGTAGCTCTAGACACTCCTTGGCTTGTGGTGGAGTCCTGGTGATCCCTGTGTCCATGCTGTCATGGCTCTCTTCCTTCCGTGTTTGCTTTTGTGTCTCTTCTTGTCTTATAAGGACTCTGGTCACATTGGATTAGGGCCCACCCAATTCACTATGAACTCATCTTAAATTGATTACATCTCTAAAGACCCTATTTTGAAGTGAGGTCACATTTACAGGGACTAGGCGTTAAGACTTCCATCATTTTGGGGGCCATGATTCAACCCATGGTGGAGACTTTTAAAGAAGCCCTATGGAGCCCTTTCTTTTGGGTCAATGTTACTCAGTTTTTTTCATTTCCAATTTTTACAAACAAGTGTTTTGTATATATGTATATGTTTTAGTTAATAAACACTTATGCCTTTAGTTGAACAACGTCTACACACAAAAATATATGTATGGTTTAGGATCTTTTTTTGAGTGGAAAGGAATTTAGGTCTCAAGAGGTTTTGAGCCTGTTTTCAGGAAGTCATTTAACTGAGCCTAAGACCCCTGGAAAAAATATAAAAACTGGCTCAAGGAAACCAGCAATTAGATTTTGCAATCAAACTATGAATTAAGTTGGCAAACTTAGAATTGGGGTGATTCCTCTGCTATATTTACTGCCTACTTAGATTCACCCTGGGAAACAGAAACCTCGTCTATTGGAAGACAGAATGGAAACAGAATGTGGTGGCATGCTTAACATCAAGGTGGGCTCAATTGGTGGGCTGCCAAGTTTATGGAATGGCAAGGATTTTGAGGGATTTGAGTAAGAATGAGAAAAATGACTCTGAAGAACACATATAAGGATTAGATTGGAAACTATAGACATGTTCTGACACCAACTACATGACTTTTCTCAATAGCCTATGGGAATGGATAAGTGGGTTGACCCAAGATGACTTAGGACTTAGAATAAGCAATGATGTACTTTTAAAGCCAACCCTATTTTTTCCCCTAACGTGGCCAGTGGATTCATAATTGCCACAAAGAACATGGATAAAGTGTTTAAAGTTACGATCAAAGCCAACTTTAATTTTTCCTCACATTTCAAAGGTTGTCTGATGGCCAGCAGTTTCCTAATTCTAGCATTGGTTACTAGCTTATGAATCTTAAGGTACAGTCTTTCTTCTCATTTACCGAATGTTCAATTTCCATCCATTTTTAAAAATTAATTAATTTATTTATTCGTGAGAGAGAGAGAGAGAGAGAGAGAGAGAGGCAGAGACATAGGCAGATGGAGAAGCAGGCTCCCTGCGGGGAGCCTGATGCGGGACTTGATCCCAGGACTTCAGGATCATGACCTGAGCCAAAGGCAAATGCTCAACTACTGAGCCACCCAGGTGCCCCTCCATCAGTTTTCATATAGACCAGAGTAAATACCATTAACTGACTGCTTTGTATGAAATTCAGTATTCTACAGATCCCATGGAATCATGGGATAGAACCAAAAGCCTCCACTTTTTATGTGACCTTCCAATGGTACTGTGGAGACCAAGGCAGGTTTGCTGTGGTTAAGCAGGATTTATTTTCATTTTTAAGAGAACCCTCTTGCAACAGGTTTATGCAATTCTCTTAAAAAATGTTGATTTTTTAAAAAACTAATGTTTCCAAAGCAGCAGTTACATAAATGGAATATTGCATTCAACCTAAAAGTGTGGTTCCTAGTTAACACCGTTCTGCATATGATCAAGATTAAAGATTAGGATATTCTTCACATTTTCAAGCAAAATCCAGTTTTAAAAGTCTTGTTCCACGGGCACGAGGAGGACACTTGATGGGATGAGCACTGGGTGTTATTCTATATGTTGGCAAGTTGAAAACCAATAAAAATAAATTTATATATATATATAAAATAAAAGCCTTGTTCCTACCAAACTCCTAAAAACAGCCTTTTGAGAGTAAACCAAAGCATCACATCATTCCAATGAAGCTGTAGGATTCATCACATGCACCAACCAATCTACATGGCTAGCTTCTGCATCACCAGATTAGTAATGACCCCATTGTTTAAAACCTTTCTAGAATATATCTTTGCTTGATAAATTAAAGAAATGTTTTCACCTGGGAGAATCAGAAGCTTGACCTGGAAACATAACTCTATGGTGTCGATGATAGAAGTGTTCATGTGTCGAATGACTTACCAATATGGTGTCAGGACACATAATATTTACAGCAATTGACCTAATGATTCCCAAAATGTCCAATCATCCAAGAAAAGTAAATTGTTACTTACAAGGGTAGAAAATAGCATAACTTGGAGGGATATCGAAAAAATATCGATATGAAACATTTTTGTAATAATGTTTAATATTTGGTAGGTATGAAATTAAGATCTGCTTCATGCAGAAAATTTGGAAAATATGGAAAGGCATCTGTAAAATAGTGAAAGAACGACCCGTGGTTGTATCAATGATTAACATTTTGAAATGAGGTCTAGTCTTGAAGGAGGAAAACTGTCTAATGAAATGATTTTCTGTCCAGGCCACCACAAACCTCCCTACTCCTCCTATGACCCCTATCTCTTCAGTCTCAGATTATTTTAACTTCGCCAATACATGCCTATTCCATGCTCCATGTTCCCCACAAGTTCTTTTCTTTTGTCTAGGGTATGAGTTGAGGCTTCCTCTCCCCAAACCAATCTTCAGAGGCTTGAGGTCTTGAAGATTTTCCAAACCATCTTGGATCTTATTGTGCCACCTGCTGGAGAGAGAGGAGGTGAGGCCATTACAAACCAGTAGCTCCCGTGAACCTTTCAGGAGATCTTCAAGAGTGGGATGCAAAAGCATGAGAGAAGAGGGTCATGGTCGTTCTCCGTCTGGACCCACAGGCCTCCCCCAAAATTCTGACCTTTCTTCTTGCTTCCAGGGAGATGAGTTCGATTTTGAACCCAACCACCCTGTGCGGAGAAGCTGATGTCCCTTGCTTTACAATCCCATCTGACCCAGTCCCAGAAATGGACAAATTAAAGATTTCCTTGACTGCAAAGCTCCATTCAACCTTCCCTCCATTAAGAAGAGAAGCCTGGGAATGGCTTCAGGGGTGCAAACAACTGAACTTGGAAGCTCCCAGAGGGAATTGGAAGCAACCAGGGCAGAGTGCACATCAACATCCCCTTCTTCACAAGCTGGACATACCTATTTCAGGTTCTTACCTGCACGTCTCTCCTCCTGCTTCCATCTCATCCTCATTTCCTCCGTCTCTGCCCTGGTGCAGTGGTTCACAGGCTGTAAACTCCTGGGTTATTTATCAAAGAGGTTTCTGTTTGAGAAGCTAGAGACCTTTCTTAAGATTTTGCACTTCTTGCCCTCATGCCTGCTTACTTCCTTTTTTTTAAAAAAAAAATATTTGAGAGAGAGAGAGAGAGAGAGAGAGAGAGACAGAGACAGAGAATATGAGAGCGAGAGCACAAGTGGGAAGGGCAGAGGAGGAGGGAGAAAGCACCTGAAGTGGGTTCCGCACTAAGCTTGGAGCCCGGTCTACGGGTCTCTATCCCACAATGGTGAGATCATGACCTGAGCTGAAACAGAGTCGGTTCCTTAACTGACTTAGCCACCCAGGGGCCCCACATGTCCTCACTTCATAAGGAGCCCAGAGTCAGGGATCCTGCTTCTTCCCCTGGTCGCCCACTCTGGAATTCTGTTACTGCCACTGTCAAGAAGTTTCTTCCATATCAACTGCTATTCTTTCTGGGTTAATTCAGCACATGTGCACCGAGCATTGCTGCTGTGCTCAATAGCAGGAGAGCTGTGGAGAAAGTTAAAAATGATCCTTGCCTTGAGGAAATGAAAGTCAAGTTGAGGGAAGTAGCAGGTAGAAAGATGAAGAGACTCCAAAGTTAAGTTTGTTTACCTCTTTAAGGTATCTTATGTTCCAGGAACAAAACAGGTCACATGTTTAGGAAAATTATGACCAGGAAGAAGTGACTTGAACCAAGTGCCCTTTGTTCTGCCCTTTGTTCTGGAAATCAGCAGAAGCATCTTAGTTAGTGCGGGGACCATTTGTAATTAAAGCCAAGAAAAGAAGTCAGATTTACTTTTAACAGGGTAAGGTCAGGGTTACTATTTTGCAAGTAGAACTAAAGACTTTTTTTTTTTTTTTTTTTTTTTTTACAGGGAATATGTAAGTGGTCTATACAGTCATCAGAAGAACATTAATTTTGGAGGCACCAAACATGTTAACATTTTAGGTAAATTAAGAGGGAAATACTCAGGAGAGGTGCCTTGAAGCTGAAGCACCTGCTTCTCTCCCCCCCTCCCCGCCCATGTGCACCACCTGCCCACCCACAGGCCCTAAACCAGCTTTTGCCTCCTTTCTCTACCCCCGCCCCCCGACCAAGGCTCATCCTTCCCTGATTCCAAATTCAGTAAGATTTGGATCAAAGAGAATGCCTCGGAGATTCAACCGAGGTCCAAAGTGGCAGCATTTTCATTTTCTTTCTTTTCTTTCTTTCTTTCTTGCTTTCTTTCTTTCTTTCTTTCTTTCTTTTTCTTTTCTTTCTTTCTTTTCTTCTCTTTCTTTTTTCTCTTTCTTTCTCCTCTTTCTTTCTTTCTTTCTTTCTTTCTTTCTTTCTTTTTCTTTCTCATTTCTTTTCTTTCTTCTCTTTTTCCTCTTTCTTTTTTCTCTTTCTCCTTTCTCTTTCTTTCTCCTCTTTTTTCTTTTCTTTCTTCTCTTTCTCTTTCTTTCTTTCTCTTTCTTTTTTCTCTTTCTTTTCTTTCTTTCTCCTCTTCTTTCTTTTCTCCTCTTTCTTCTCTTTCTCCTCTATTTCTTTCTCTTTCTTTCTTTCTTTTCTTATTTGAAAGCAAGCACATGACTGGGGGGAGAGGCAGAGGTAGAGGGAGAGAGAGAATCTCAGACACACTCCCCAGTGAGCACAGAGCCTGACGCAGGGCTCCATCTCATGACCCTGGGTTCAGGACCTGAGTGGAAATTAAGAGTTGGTGGCTAAACCAACTGAGCCGCCCAGGTGGCAGAGTTTTGAAGGCACAAGAAGGGTTTGAGGTTAGGCTTTGTTATTCTCTCAGGCGGAGGGTGTGAAGGTGGGGAGGGTTTGAAGACCCAAGGACATTAACATAGTCGGTAAGTGAGAGGGTTTCCACTTTGCAACACTTGAATCTTTAGACCACATGCGTGTGTGGTCAAGGGAGTACTGAACCATCACTGATGATGATGATGATGGTGATGGTGATGGTGATGGTGATGGTGATGATGATACCCAGTCCCTATTTTGCTTTCAGACATTTTGGAATCATCCTATGTAGAACTCTTATAGGTGTGTTGGAATTAGGTCGCATGAGCTCCAGATATAACCACAGGCAAGAAATGAGTTTCTGGTTGGAATTTCAGGCGGACGCCTCCAGTTAAAGCTCCTCCTGTGAAAACCTGTTGTGGCTTCTGAGTGTGACACAGGGTGGCGCTCCTAAACCACTCGCTGAGCCTTGAGGCCTCTGCGCTGCACTCAAGCGCTGGAAATGCGGGGAAAGCCCAGGAGGGCTGGGCGGGAGCCTCCCCTCCCTTCACCTTTTAGCTACGTTGCACACTTGCTGGTCCTGTTTTGTTTAAATGGGGCTTTCATTTTTTAATGCGATTTATGAGGCAGCAATTTTTTTCATGATAGAAGTGGGGTTACATTAAAAAAAATACTTTTTTAAAGGGTAAAACTATGCCACATGATTAATTCTCTCTTCTTTGACGTTAGAATGAAAAACATGACTCTTTTCTGTATCAGCCAAAGAATTACTTCTGCAGGGCTCTGCCCAAAGGCCCCCGTCAACTCTTCATTCTGCACCTCGTAAGCCACTCTGAAGCTATATTCATAAAATAACAGAATGAAAAGACTTTTTAAAAACCATAAAATGGTGATTGTCATGACGGGCACTGAGGGGGGCACTTGACGGGATGATCACTGGGTGTTATTCTGTATGTTGGCCATACGCCAAAAAAAAAATAAATTTATTATAAAAAAAATTTGCCTGGGCAAGAGGTTTAAGTTCTTTTACATGCTAAGGACTTTGTTACCATCATTTCACATATTTTGGTCATCAGTTGCCTCTTGATGAAATTCATCTCCAGGTCCTGGCCAATGCTGGTCCTCACTGGGTGGAGGGAGGAAACTACAGCAGATCTGTTCAGCTTCCCTGCCATCCGCCCAGACGGAGCCCTTCTTAACCTGCTGGTCCCGGTTTCCCTCTTTTCTGTTTTTCTGAACATCATACCAGCACCTGCTTCCCCTCAGAAGACAGCCTCCTCTGCTCTCTTAGTCTTTTCCTCCTGCCTCGGCTCGCTCCAGGAGTTTGCCTTTTTTGACACCTGTCCTCACAGTGCCAGACCACAGTGGCTGCAGACTGAGCTGCTTCCATTTTGTGGCTCCTTATTTCATATATAATATATATTAACATATTATTCCATTAATATTTAGTACATGAAATATTAACAGAATTAAGAATATATAATATTAAAAAATAAAAGAATAGTATACTAACACTATAATATATATTATCTAACATATAGACATATATGTATTATATACAGAGGGAGACCGTGTATGTATATTCTACGTATAATGTAGAGAACAGCCCATTCATCTACTTTGGTTTGTTTTGTGTTGACCCCCTTTATTCCTTATTTTTCTATTATTTTGAGGAGCCTCCACTCTCTTTTGGACATATGTCTGATGATATATCTCTGTTTTCTGGATATAAGTCTGCTTTCCTGAGAGTTCAGTTGGCCACACAGAATCACCTTTTTTGTGTTAAAAGACTCCAAGCTGGCAGTTCTCCTACATGTCCCTCGCCATTGAGGACTGATAATAGTCTATTTCTACTTCTCCAGTTCTTTTGTCTTAAGCCCTCAAATTTGTAGTAGCAATTCTCCCTCATGCTTCCGAAAGCCAGACTTGTGAGCTATGAGAACACACGAGGTGAAATTTGAAGAAGCTACTTATGAATACAAATGAACTTCTTAGCAACCTGTCCAGCACGTAGGTGGCACCCACTGAATGAAAGGCGTTGTTAGTAGTTGCCCATCCAATGTAATCCAACACACTTGAAATATCTGCTTGATGCCCAACACTTTGTATCGGAGGTGTGAAAATAAAGAAGTCACGATCTCTTTCCTTGAGAATCTGGAAGACTAGGGCAGCCGACAGGCATCTAAATTCGTCATGGCAAAACAATATGACCCCTCGAATTAGGAATTGCTGGGGAAAGTGGTGAGCGAGGATGGGAAGAATCAGGAAGGTGTTCATAGAATGATGACCAGCAGCCATTCCATGTTTCAGATGGAGCAGGTGCTGTTTTTAATCTTCCAGAGGTATTGGCTTATTTAATTCTTAACACAACTGTGTGAAGTTAACTACTGGATAAACGTCGTCCTCACGTTCCAGGAAAGCAAAGTAAGGGTCAGACAGGCTAGGAAGCATCGGCTAGGGGTGGCCAAGCTGGGATTGGAACCCAGGAGATCTGGCGCTCAGAGGTGATGGTCTTGACTCCTCTCCTGCTTTCAGCACGTTGAAGAAGTGGGGAGGAGCAGGAGGGCCTCCAGGAAGATGGGACGGGCTGAGCGAGAGCCCACATGGAAGCAAGAGAACATGTGGGGTGGTGACAAAAGCCTGGTTAGCTGTGGCAGGACAGAGCCGGTCACGGGAGAGCAAGGCTGGGGGCACTCAGGACTTCTCAGGACTTCTCAGGACATTTGTCCTAATCTTCTATTTTGGACATTGGGAGGGAACCTTGACCCATCCTGAGGAAGGGAGGCACATTTGGGCACCATGCCACCTGGAGCAGAGCAGGGTGGCATTTGCTCCTGTGTGTCCCATCCCCTATATGGCCATCAGCCCTTCGACACCCCATGCTGCCCTCTGTGAGTTCATGGAAAAAGAGCTGCAGAGGTAAGCACAGTGTTTCCTCTGCAGCCCCATCAGCCCCCAGAGCAGCCTCCCCCCGTCTAAGGCCTGGGCCGTCTGTGGATGTGACTTTCCCAGTGCAAGCGACTTTTTGCTTGGGTTGACAGTCCCAGACATTCTGGTATCTGTCATCTGGTTCTGCTTTAAACCAGAAGGCCTGCTTGCAGCAGTGACCCTGAGAGGGTGATTCCAGGGAGGGGTGTGTGCATGCTCCTGATGGGTAGGCGAGAGACGGTAATCGGGCAGGGGTGGGATGGGAGGAAGGAGCCCGCACACCTCCTACTTCTGCCAGCAGCCTGTGTGACTTTGTCCATGTACCCACATTTTTCTCCTCCCTCCGTCCCCATGGGAGAGGTGTCTCGTGTCCCCAACAGATGCTTCCTAAGTGTGCGATTTCCAGCTTGAGACATGCAGGCTGGGAGAGGCTGCGTTGGTAACTAGATTCAGCTGTCTGTTATGGCTATAATGGGCTCTCAAGTCCAGATGGCTGCCCCTTGGGCCAACCCACATCTGGCTGAGAATGCCGTGAAGCACGTAGCGGGCTGGGTGCGGGGCTGGCCCCTGGAGGATGCAAAGGAGGGAAGAATGCTCTCCTATGTCTGGATTTTTCCCGAATTTTCTCGGCTGCCCTACTGCCCCTCACCTCCACCTCTGACCCCAGTGCATGAAGACCAAAGCTAAAACTAGACATCTGGTTCCATGCCTCTGATTCCGGCTTCCTTGCGTGTGATGGCAAGATACAGGGCTTTCCTTAGGGAAGACTTGCAAAGCCCCCAGTTAAACTTGGCCAACCAACGCCCTATAAGGCTGGCATCAGTCTATCCACAGGATTGCCCTTTGGTCCCATGAACAACCTGAAAGATCACATTTACTTCCCATTGACTGTGGAGACCTTAGAAATGTCTGGAAGATCACCAGCCACAGGGAGCCAGTAATAGGCACAGGGAGCCTGTGTAATCTGACAGGACAAACCATATCTGCGATATGGATTTGGGGGAATGTCACTGCTCTGCAGAGCCAGTAGTTTTTAGAGTCAAGACCTGCTTTAGCGAGTGGGTTGTATTCCCATCTTGCTTGCCTCATGATCCAGGATCTGGGACGCAGAGCTTTAAAAGGACTTGCCTAAAGCTACACAATGAGTTCGAAGTGGAGCTGGGATCCAGCTGGGAGAGCAAGGCTGGGGGCACTCAGGACTTCTCAGGATATTTGTCCTAATCTATTTTGGACATTGGGAGGGAACCTATTTTGGACATTGGGAGGGAATCCAGATTTATGAACCCAGAGCTTGGTGTTTTCTACCCAAAGCCGACCTCAACTTCCATTCTCCCCTCCAGCTGCTGTGATAGATGCGTTTCTAACCGGGTGAGGGCAGGCTGTGCTAGACACAGTGTGGTCACTGGGAGAGACAGTTATGCAGTTACAACCAGGGATGAGTTTGAGACTCTTTGTTCTATAAAGCCAATGGAATGTCTATGGCATGCAGTCCCCCCACGATGATGTGGCCGCTGGAACTTGGTTCTCTGTGGTCTCCTTGTCCTGCTGTAGGACACCTTTGTTTTTTTTTTTTTTTTTTTTTTTTTTTTTTACACCTTTGGTTTCAAACAGAATCAGGACCAGGGACATTTGTACTGCAAACTTTCTGTGTCTTGTTGTCATTCAGTGTTTGCATTTGGCCTGTTTCTCAGTTCTTGACTCCTCTTACTCTGTCCGCTGGTGCCTACCCTCCTGTACACTGTTGGAATTTTCTATACTTTAACATATAATTTAGATCCCTGGTTCGTATCACTGATTGGTGCTGCCTTGTTTCCCATACTCTGATCCCGGCTTACTTGCTCTGGTGTTGCCTTTCTGCCTCCACACTCATCCCGTGATCCTCTAGTCCTCTGGAGCCATCTAACTCCCAGGTCCAGTGTCTCCTTGGCGTTTCCATTTTGCTGCTCCCCGAGGCCAAGTAGGACATCCCTCCCCTGAACTCAAGGCTTCTAAGTCATGGGCTGGATTGCCTCTGACTGAAGCGAAGTCTACAAGTATTCTTAGGAACAAGCAACCAAGGGTCACTCTAGGGCTGAGCTACATGGAGGTTAGAGTTAAATTACTGGGAAACTTTTTGATTCTAAAATGATACGGGATGACTTGACAAAAGAAGACTGAACTATTATTACCTATTATTAATGAGAAGGTTACCATTTCATACCAAGACTTTTAAACTTTGTCCCAAAGTACCACTTTTAAAAATGGTTATTTAATATTTGTTGATTTTACATGGCTTGATAAATATATTTTCGTTTTTAATTTACTTTTTGAGAGAGAGAAAGAGAGTGAGCATGAGCTTGAGGAGGTACGGGGAGGGGCAGAGGAAGAGGGGGAGAGAGAGACTCTTAAGCAGACTCCATACCCAGCATAGAGCCTGATGTGGGACTCAATCTCATGACCCTGAGATCATGACCTGAGCTGAAACCAAGAGTTAGCCGCTTAACCGACTGAGCTATCCAGGCACCCCAATATGTTTTTATTTTTAAAAAAGGAGTAGCACATTCACGGTAACCTACCTGTAGAGTTTGAGCCCAGGGTCTCCACAAGACTCCGTAAGTGAGAGTACGTCCAGGAACACAGGGCCACAGCACAGTGCTCTCACCTGGTAGCAGCCTCCCTGCCCAAGTTTTTCCATCAACACTTTGAAAGGCAAGTAACTCTTTGAAAATTTACTCTTCAAAGTTGAAGTGGCTGCAAATGCCAGGCACAAAAGGAATTCCAAGACTGTGTGGAGACCAGTTCTTGACTCCTAGCCCAGTGGTTCTCAAACTTCCCTGCACGTTGGGATCACCTGGGGAGCTTATAAAAATCCCGATCACAGTCTCTACCCATGAAATTGAATCTCCCTAGAAGCGAGGGGCAGGCATCTCTAGAGGGCCTATTAAAATGCAGATACCTGGGTCTCATCCTTGGCATTTCTAACTCAGTGGGTTTGGGGCAAGGTCCAGAAATGTGCACTTTCTAACAAGTTCTGAGGTGGTACTGATGCTGATCTGGGAGCCACAGTATGAGGAACGTTGGGCTACTCTGTACATTAAAAGCAATGGCCCTTATTGTTTATAACATTGCTGTTGTCAGAAACTGATGAATGAGCCCTGCCTTGAATTGACGATTACCCACGCACCTTTTGCATGGTGAACAGTTTTGCAAAAACAAAACAAAAACCAAAAAAAAAAAAAAAATTAGTCCTACCTCTTACCTGTGAGGTGGTAACCAGTATACCTGCCCCTTAAAGGAAAAACATTACATTCACAACCTTGGAATCAAGCTTCCCTAGGGTGCATTTTCCCCTAGAGGCCAGAGATCTGTTGTGTGATGGTGTTTCCAACATCCGGTTTATTGCCCCTTAGACAACACTGATGCGTTTGTGTTGAGGAAAATGCTCTTTATTTTTTAAAATGAGGTATCTTGTTATGTTTTCAAGGAATCTTGGTAGTGCTCTCTTTTCAGAAAATCGATGGCTGGATTTTCCCTCAGTGGGAGCTGGCTTCCTGTCTCTCTGGCTGTGCGTGGAGGGAGAGAGACATCCATCAACGTCTAACAGAAGTTTATCTACAACAATCCCTCTCAGCGCCGCCCAAAGCACGTGAGGGGAGGGAGTCTGGTTCCACTAGACCTTGCTGCTTACCTGTTTCTATTTTGGTGCTTCTTGTGAACAGACTCGACCAGATGGCTGGTATCCATCTCCAGTCGGGGCCTGCTGGAGATAGGCATAGCCCAGCCCCAAATGTACGGGGCAGGTCCGTGTTCTTCTCCAGCGGGCCAGAACTGGATTCTCCTGGGCAGCTGCCCTTTGTGGGTTCACACAGAGAGAGTTACTGAAAGCGAGCAGCAGCTGGGCCAAGCTAATCATTCTGATCAATAGGCCTCTCCTGATTAGGGATTTGCAGAGATGAGGGGTTGCCAGGCCGTGCAGAGCACATCATTATGCTGTTTGACTTCCTCTGACCTTGTAATTCAGGCCCCAGGGAAAGTAGAGAGTGAGAAGTAGGTGGTTGGGGGGGCAGATTGCTGAGTTGTCTGGCTCCTGCTCCACGCAGGGTAGTCCTGACAGGTTTGCCGGCTCTCCTTGCTGTCGTTAGCTAGGAAGGAGGGAGGAGTCTGCAAGGTTCACCAGCATGAGGAGCCCTCTGGGGTTCCCTAGGGTAGCTTTCTCTCCGACATTCATGAAGGCTCTGAGATTAGGCCTTACTCCTGCATCCAGATTCACGGACAAGCAGTGAAGTGCCAAAGAGGGTCGACGGTGACCTGGCCTGCCACAGGGAAGTCTCAGAAAGTAGCAACATTTTCAATTCACAAATAATTCTTGACACCCCTTCCACACACACTACATGTCTGGCCCCACGCTCAGCAGTGAAATTATAAACATGCTGGACCTGAAGAGGCTCGCAGCTTTCAATTATTCCCATGTTTATCTCTGTGCTCAAAATAAATTTCCAGAGAATTCTGTAAAGCTGGTGGAGGCAAAAACCCCACATTCCTCCCCATGTTGCAATGGCTGGTGTCCTCACCATTTCTTCCCACGTGTAGTCTACACCAAATGTGTTTTGACACGGGGCCATGTCCTGGAGATGAAGAGGTGGACAAGACTCATTTCCTACTGTTGAGGAGCACATGGTTCCACCCACCAGTGGAACTTAGAACCACAACCTCTTTAGGATTATTAGGACTTTTTAACTGTTTTGTGGGTGGAATCTGGAGACTTTCTTTTTGGAGAGGTGGCTCCTGTCTAGCAGGAAGAGCAACTATGTAGGTCTCTTAACCAATGTCCTCACTGTTCCTCCCAGATACTGACACTTCTTATTCCTTCAGCCAACATCTTTCTGCCCGAGTCACATGGCTGGTCTGTAGGAAACAGAATGGCAGCCAAAAGCTACAGAAAAAGTAGAAAATGCAGGCAGCCACTTTACCTCATCAGGAACCTCAGCATGATTGTGTAAGACCATTCCCAGCATCCTGGGGAATTATCTCTGTATGGCCAGTAATAATATTTACCTCTTGGGTGAGTGGGAACAAGTGAGATGAGAAGGCTTGGTTTGAATTACAACTCTTTTTCTTTTTTTTTAAGATTTACTTATTTGGGAGAGAAAGGGAGAGAGAGTGAGTGAGCAGGGGGAGGGACCGAGAAGGGGGATAGAGAGAGAGAGTCTCAAGCAGACTCCCTGCTGAACGTGGGGTCTGATATGGGGCTTGATCCCAGGACCCTGAGATCACGACCTGAGCCAAAATCAAGAGTTGGATGCTTAACCAACTGAGCCACCCAGGAGCCCCTTGAGTTACTACTCTTTTGGAAAAGCCCAAGATCCCTTAGAAACCTCTCCATTGATCCCCTGTTGGGGATGGCTGCATTTTTAGATGGAGGTGTTCTATGTATCAACAGGAACCTTAACATCTACAAGAAAGCACTGGAGAGTCAGGTAAAATGAGACATGGTCCTGAGTCATGTCTATTTTCCTGAATGGAAAGTGGTGCTTCCAAGGCTCTACATGCTGCCGGCTACACGTTCTGGCCGAAGAAATTACCCCCATAGTTGGTTTTGATGAAGTTAAATTTCTGTTTAGAAAAGTATTGTTTTTCTAAGCTCTGTGTGATTCATTAAATTAACAAGTCTTACCCTGGTATTCTCAGTCCTTGCTTTCATCAGAACATTCCTGAACAATATTTCTTCTCATTGTTTCCAGTTGCATGGCAAACTGAGATTGGGTCTCAGGTCTACTTACCATTCTTATTATCATAAAGGAGCCCTGTAAGGATGGAGACCTGTAGGACCACTTTTTGGAATTTAATAGTACATGAAACCCTGTGATATAACATGATTTCATATTGGCATGGTATTTGTGGTAAGTAACCACAGATCGCATCTGAGGACCCTGGCTTGTTGGGGTCATGGAGTCTGACATATTTCTGTAGAAGTGGGGTTTTCCTGAAAGGTGATTGGTGTTATTATGGCCAATCATCCTACAAAGTGTTGGGGGCTCACTACATAATTTGCCCACCCAATGCAGGATGAAAATGGGGGCCCTGGGTAGGGGATGGGGAAATCAGTCTTCCCTTTCCATGGCCCACTGCCCCAAACCATGGTGGACAGGCAGTCGTCAAGGGATTGCAACCTTGGCAAGACCCCCCCCCCCGCCCCATCAACCATCTGCTTGTCACCTCTGCTTGCCTGCCAACTGCTTTTTGGTGCTGCCAACTAGCTGTGGAGGATGGCTGCTGCCCTGGTCTGACCCAGACACCAGCCACTAGTCTCCTGTCATACCTACAATATCCCCCACCATCCAGGTGGTGTGGTCACCCTGAGCAGAGGACGACAGGAGTCATGGGGCAAGGGTGAGGAGAGGGAGGCCGAGAACGTGTCCATGGAGCTGGGGAGGTGACAGCACATGCCCCACTGTCCTGTTGGACCTCACTTACAAAACATACATTCAAAGATAAAATGATTAAGAATTCCCAGATGGTCACCACAGAGCATTAAACCCCAAGTGCAGAGCCCTTCTGCCCCCATCACATGCCGTGAAGGCAGCCCTGGCAGGGGTTACTTAGTCTTGGGACAGAAATAGGCAGGCTGGGTGTCCTCTTTTCTGGGCCAGAAGAAGACAAGACCTGGTTTTAGGGTATTGGGGAGCTGGTAACGGCCCCCATGATGTGGCAGGCTGACAGGGAGAGAGAGGATGGGCTGACATTCATTGGGGACCCTTGGGCAGATCTTAGTTTATGCCATAGGTGTCCCCCCTTGTCTGGGGCTTCACTTTACAGGGCTTCTGCTACACCTAGTCAACCACTGGCCTGAAGCAGAGGATCATCCTTCTGAGGCAGCATCAGGACTTCAGTTGTGGCCTAATGCTGTGTCACGGTGCCTGTGTCATTCCACTCAGTCATCTCACCACGTGGGCATTTTATCATCTCACATCCTCACAAGAGGAAGGGTGGCTATGGTAATGTATTTCCAGAGAGAGAGAGAGAGAGAGAGAGAGAGAGACCATGTTCACATAACTGTCATAGTATATTGTTATAATTGTTCTATTTTATTATTGGTGGTTATTAATCGTCTCCTACTGTGCCTAATTCAGAAATTAAGCTTGATCACAGGTATGTATGTATAGGCCAGAACATGCTATATATATATATATATATATATATATGCTATATATATATATAGGGTTTGATTCTAGCTGAAGTTTCAGGCATTCAGTGGGGGTCTTGGGCTTGGTCCCCTGTGAGTCAGGGAGGGCATTGTAGCTAGATGAGCCTGGGCTGTGCTTGGGATGGTGTGGTACAGTGGGAGCCCTGTTCTCTCCTTTGATATCAGAAGGCATGGAGTGGGGGTTCCAATAGGCCGCCAGCAAAGGGTAGCACAGGGCCTCTGCTTTGGGCAGTTGCTCTTGCAGCAAGAGCAGGGCAAAGCTGGCTGGCTCTGGCATCTAGGACAGCTTTGTAGCCTTCTGCAGCCCCCGAGGACTATATGAGCATCTTGACTCAATGCATGAGCTGAGAGAGGAGCCAGGAGCGATCTCGTTAATATCTGCCACTAGGCACGCAGGGAAATTTGGGAATTATCAGGGCAGGAGAGCTCGAGAGAAAGACTGGACTTCTTGTTGATCTTGGCACGTTAATAATGATAGCTAACACTCACGAGGGCTCGTTATGTGCCAGACCCTGTTTGAAGAATGTTTCATGCATTCATTTAATTCAACAGGATGGGGCTATTGTTCTCCCCATCCGACAGATGGGCAAACTGACCTAGAGAGAGATAAATTCCCCAAAAGTCACATGGATGGTAGGTGAGTGGTAGAGTCGGCTTCCGGTCCAGGCATTCTGGTCCTAACCTGCACTCTTCACCACCGTCCTGTACCTCCCTCTGTGAGGCACCAGTCTAGGTGCCGTGTACACATTAGGGATTGTATTGTGATGGAGGGGTTTGGGTCGCCCAAAGTGACAATCCTCCCGAGAAGGTACAATCAGGGGACGCCTGGGTGGCTCAGTGGTTGAGCATCTGCCTTCAGCTCAGCATGTGACCCCGGGGTCCCGGGATTAGGTCCCACACTGGGCTCTCCCCAGGGAGCCTGCTTCTCCTGTGTCTCTGCCTCTCTCTCTGTGTCTTTCATGAATAAATAAAATCTTTAAAAAAAGAAGGTACAATTGGATCTACTGATTATATACTTTATAGTTACAGGTTCTACTTTTCACAAATGTCATCTTGTTAAATCCTTCCGATGACCTACGAGATGGGTAAGGCAAGATTACTACAAAGCTTTGGCTCGGCCATGTTGGGCTCTGTGACATTGGGCAAATTACTTCAACCTCTCTGAGAGTCTATTTTCTTCATTTTGCCTCTTCCTTGCAGATCAACATACTATTTCTATCTGCATTTTTGAAATGGACAAAAAATAAGTTTATGAAACTCTATCCTTATCTGGGAGGATCCCTTAAACTTTGGGGTTCCAAATGGGGCACATCGATCTGTTCCAAACTATAACAGCAATTTCTTACTATTTCTAGAGGCTTTCCTCATTGTACCTGTCTTACGTTCTGGGGGACACTGTAGAGCTCCCACAGCTCCCGCTGCCAATGGTCCTGAAGTTCCTGGATTGTGGGGCACGAAGCCAGGGAGTGGAGGGCTCTACAGTGAGCTTTCTTATGTGATGCAAACCCTGCATGATAGAAAACGGGAAATAATTGAATATGCTCTTAAGTATGGGTTTATTGACCATATCAAATGTAGTTCTGCTTTCTCCAAGTCAAATTCAGGCTGTTTTTCTTCTTCATGCTTAATTACAAGTGTTTTTAATTAGATGAATTCCATTAATGGCCAATTAAGTTTCAATTTAGAGGTCACATATGCACGCTGGCACCCCCATCACAGCTTGGGCTCTGTGCAAAGTGACCCGGGTCTGAGCTTCCATCTGCTTAATGTTGCTTTGCCCATTAAGGGAAGTTAATGCTTGCTAATTGTTTGCTTTGGGAAAGGAGCCAAGTTGTGCCCTTTCCCCAACTGCCTGTACTTTCCCAGCTGCAGTGAGAGCTGCTGGGCAGGGGAGGGGGGAGAATGAGGGGTAGGAGAGGGGAGGTTTGTGGGGCTACCAAGAGAAGGAGGTAGCCCAGAGGAGTGACTTCTTGGGAGTCTGGGCAGTGTGAGAGCTGGCAGGAACGGTGCACGACTAAGTGTCATGAAAAGGGTGATGCTTTGGGTTTCTCAGGCCAGCACCTGAAGGAGGAGGCTTTTTCTCCCCTCCACGGCATGCCTCGTATTAGCCCACTGGAGTGGAGGGTAGCGGGGATGGAAGCACATGGGCAGCACAAAGAGTCCCAGGCTGGAGTGGAAATGGCATGGGCTGATGGGCAGGAGTTTGGGTGAAAACCGATGATAATTCAATCTCATCATGTAGGGGCTTATTCCATATGCCAGGAAAGGGGAAGTATGCTTTTGGAGTTTGGGGATGAAGCTCTTCTTGTGCAAACCTGCTTATTTAAAAACGATAACCTTGGTTGTCATTAATCTGCCTGCTGGGATTTCAAGGATGCTCAAGTATCAGAATCCTAGAAAACCAATGTTGAAAGGTACTTGAAGTGGTTACTTCAAGCTTCTAAATTTGCAGGTGGAGAAACAGAGGTCCAAACAGGAAGGGTGATTTGCCTGAAGTTGGAAGCTGGGGAGTGGCAGGGAAGATAAATGCCAGGTCTGGGGACCTAAGGCCAGTGTTTTCTCCTTTTCACACATTGTCTCCACCCACATTCTTCTTTTTTTTTTAAGTATTTATTATTTATTTATTTATTTATTTATTTATTTATTTATTTATTTATTTAACAGAGAGAGAGAGAAAGAGAGAGCACACAAGAAGGTGGAGCAGCAGGCAGAGTGAGAGGGTGAAGCAGGGTCCCCACTGAGCAGGGAGCCTGACGCGGGGCTTGATCCCAGGACCCCGAGATCATGACCTGAGCTGCAGGTAGATGCTTCACTGACTGAGCCACCCAGGTGCCCCTCCACCCACATTCTTGAACAATGTCTGTGATTGTTCTGTAGAGAGAAAAGAAAAGCTTGTCGTTCCCCCTCCTCTGTCTCTTTCTCAGCATTGGGGGTGATATAATGACAATATCACTCTCAGTGTACAGGACTGAGTGCACCCGCCCCTCTGCTCTACTCTTGTACCTCCTGCAGCTAAGCTAAGTGATGAATGACTTAAATACCCAGTAGCACACTGTTTAAAATGCACCTTAAATTGTAGATACCTGTGAGCTAGATCTCTTAAGAATGGGTTTTGAAGAGCAGAGGAAAAGAAACAGAGAGCTTGGTGGGCAGACACACAGGCAGGAGGGCAGGGAGAGCAAAGCGGGGTACCATCGGCTTCCTTCCTTCGCCCCCATGAGAGGTTTGTGGTAGATCTGACTCTGGTTGCTGGATCAGACTTGCACTGTTTTTAACTGAAGAGTTGATCATTGATGGAGACATAAGCATATTTAGGTAGTTAATTAAATTTATGAATCTTAAAAATAAGATCTTATTACCCCCTATTTATAGAGCATGCTGACTGCCTGTGATATAAATAAGTTATCATAGGAATACATTAAATGTTGAGTCACAGACTCTCGTGTTGTGACTGCAAACACATAAGCATCACTGTGATCAAATTTACAGATAACTTCATAGGTTTTAGGCCACGAGAGGATGGGTCTGCTTCTGATAACTTTGCATGATGACTTTTGCTTCTTCCACATTAAAAATAGGACAGTCAAGTTATCAGAAATTAAATGCTTCGCTCATGACAGAACCAGAATTCTGTGGATCGAGTGTGGGCTGCAGAATCAGGCATGTGCATTTAAATCCTGGCTCAGCCATTGACTTCCTAGATGCATAACCATGTTGAATTTCTGAGCTTTCTTGTACTTTGTCTTTCATCTGCAAGATGAGAATAAAAACATCCAATAGGGTTGTTGTGAAGATCAAATACGATAACGTGTGGTATGCACAGTGACTCACGTATACAAAGCCATTGTTAAATGCTATTTTTGTTACTTCCCTCCTTTCTCCTTCCCACTGGTCCGCCTCTGAGATGGGGGGACCACTGAATGGTTTCCCCAACAGCTCAGAGTGAGAATCCACTCACCAGGAAGGCCTAGAGAGTCTCCGTGTGATGACCCACCTCCGTCTTGGTGGCTTAGCCTCCTGGTTGTTCCACTGCTGTTCCTTATTGTGGGGAAACAATGTCTTCTTGACAAACAGCCACCCCCTTAATGAGGCTCCAGCCTTGAGATTTCATGTAGAACCTGATGTAAGCATCAGCCTTCGGGTTTCTCCAAATGCATCCAGGCAAACGATAAAAGATAGATTTTCTCACAGATTTTCTTCTCCTTTTCTTCCTCTCCTCTGTCTTTCCTTTCTTCCAGGTTAACCCTGTAGAGATCCCACCTTTGTACGAATCTAAATGTAGGCTTTCTACTCAGGAGACAGGACCAGGGAATACGTGACTTCTTTGAGACACAACAACCCAACCAGTGATGGACTTTCTGTGCTATATGAGGCTTTGGTCCTTCAGAGGTGGTGACTTCCTGCTTTGGGTTCTGGGTTCACATGGGAATTTGGGAGGAAAATTTTACATTCCTCAGGATTGGAACAGTTGGAGACTTGAGGACTTTCAGGGCTCTGCTTTATTTTATCTTTATTATTTTTTATTTTTAAAGATATTTTTAAGATTTATATTTTTGATTTTTTATTTTTAAAGATTTATTTATTTATTTGAGAAAGGGGGGGTGGTGGTGAGGGAGGGACAAGGAGAGAGGGAGAGAGAGAATCCCAAGCAGACTCCATACCTGTAGGGCTTGATCCCAGATCTCTGAGATCATGATCTGAGTTGAAACCAAGAGTCAGATACTTAACTGGTTGAGTCCTTCAAGCACCCCAGGGCTCTCCTTCAATTAGTCTTAGGAAATTCTTTCTGGGCAGACAGCATTCCCAGAAAGTCACACAGTGTATAAAAGGCCTGTAGGAACAAACCATTTGTTACCTTCCAAACTGGCAGATATTAAAATGAAATATTCAGTTGTGAGGTGAGAGCTCTTAAACACAGTAGGCAGAAGTAGAAGGCAATATTACTTATTAGAAGAATCTTTGGAAAATATTTTTAACATGTACAAGTGTTTAATTAATTTCACTTTCATTAATCCATTCCCAAATTGTTGGAATGGTTACCATTATACCACATCCATGTAATATAATATTATATAGCTCTTTGAAATAGTGGTTTTGAAGATTATCTAATGATATAGAGCTGAAATCTGATGGTCCAATATTAAATACAAAATCAGGAATCATATCTATATTGATAGATCTAAATCTATGATGTATGATCAGTTTTATACAGGTTGTAGCTATGCTTCAAATGCCTAAAATAAATAAACCAAAATACTAACAGGGATTATCTCTGACTACTGAGTTTACTATTGATATTTTAATTTTCTTTCTTATACTTTTCTGTATTTTTCACATTTTCTACCATAAAAGATGTATTTGTCTAATTAGAAAACATTATGTAAAAAAAGAAAAAGGTAGAAAGGATACTTTCTGATTTAATGAAATACAAAATATTTTAAGACTCTTTTCCAAAAATCTCCCTTATTCTTCCTGTGGAAAATAAAATTGGCATTACAGATGGTTTAAAGATTTAAACATAAAAATAACTCATACTTTCCAAACGAAACCATTGGTTGATATATTAATAATCCTGGAATGAGCAAAGTCTTTAATCAAGAGAGAAAATCCAAAAGTCACATAGGAAATGAGAGATAAATTGGACTACATAAAGAAATTAAAAAAAAATCTATTTGGGAAAAAGAAATCCTTCAAATAATGTTAGAAGTCAAACCATAAACCAAGAAGAAAATATCTGTAGCACACACAACAGCTAAATAACATTCTTAATTTACAAGGAGACCATCTAAATCATTAAGGAAAAAAAGAGGCAACTTATGCATTAGGAAAATGTGGACAAATGTATTTTTATTTTTGGTATTTTTATTTTGATAGTGGGTCTGAGGCTAGGTACCTATCTTGCTTTAGGTAGAAAACCTATCTAAAGGTAACGGGAAAACTTAGAAGATATTAAATAATTAAAGGTAAAGTCTGGGAGAATAAGGAATTGTAGATGGGTAAGCCCATAAATTCCCTAAGGGGCAACTGCTAACAGCAGAGTTCCTGGTCCTGATCAGACCTTTTGATAGGAAACACCCTGAGAAGAGCCTGATTTCACGTATTTGAGTGGTTCGGGTTGTTGTTGGTGGTGGTGGTGGGGAATAGTAATCCTAACTATGGAAATGGATGACTGCCTTCAGTGTCTTTAATGCACTGGAGAAGGATTGAAAGGCTGAGGGTAACTCACCACCAATTTAAAATAAATTATGAAAGACAGAAGGTCTTCTTTGTTGCAGAAAGAACAGAGAATAAGGTCCAGGACTTAATTATAAGGGGAACAGAAGAGCAGAGAAAATTGAGATCAAAGCTGAGTCCCTGATGGGCACCATGTCTTCAGACAACCAGTCAACCTCTTGATGGTGAGTCATTTGCAGGGGACGCCTGCCATTCTTTCCCTATCTCTATTGCAATGTTACACCTTACTGTCTGGTCCTCCTCTCATCCTTCTCTCCGAGAGATGACCTGTTCCCCTATATCTTGTAACATTTTCCCATTTTGATGTTTACTCTCTGCTCTCAGGGAGATGATGATGTAGAACAGAAAGCTCTGAAGTTTGTTCAAATCCTGACTCTACCAATACTTGATATGATTGTAGACAAGTTACTTAATAATCGTAAAAATACTTTATCCAAGGCCAACTATCAACCAGATGTCAGCCATGCACATCTCTCTCACACAATTCTTCATCTGAAATCTGAAAAAACAGAGATTTGGTGGGGGTTAAGAAATGTGCCCAAAGTTACATACATAGCAAGGGGTTGTGGGAGTTAGGATCCTAACCCAGATCTTCCTATACCCAAGACCTACCCCATACTGTGTAATTAAAACATCTGAGCTTCGGAATCTCCAGTTGTAAAATGTGAATAATAGCACTATTCTCATGAAATTTGAGGGAAGGTGAACTGAAATGCATGGAAGTGTTTGTTATTTATAGCACGCTAATAACAGAAGCGAGTATTTATTGAGTGCATGTTATGTGCCAGATGCTGTGCCAAGAACAGGATTAGCTCATTTCATTCTGTGAAGTACGACTATTATTATATCCATCTTACAGTTAAGGGGACTGAGATACTGAAGGTCAATCAGTGTTCTGGTGGCTTCATAGCTTCTGGGTGATGGTTGCAGGCTCTGTCCTTACGCAGCTTGTTTCTTAAGCACAGGCCTGAGCTCCGGTCATTATATTTTCCAGCCAATGTAACGTATTATTCTTTATTCATTAAATTGTGGGCTCGTGCGCTAGGGCTTCTGTAACAAAGTTCCACAAAGCAAGCAGCTTACCCGACAGAAATGTACTGTGTCACAGTCTGGGTGCTAGGAGTCTGAGATCGGGGTGTTGTCAGCATTGATTCCTTCTGAGAAATGATGGCAGCAGACCCGTCCCACCTTCCATGTGTCTCCCAGCTTCTGGCGATTTGCTGATGATCTTTGGTGTTTCTTGGTTTATAGAAACCTCACCCCAATCTCTGCCTTTATCTTCATGTGATGTTCTTTCTGTGCACGTGTGTATGTGTGTGTGTGTCCAAATTTCCCCTTAATAAGTCGTCATATATATCAGCTTAGCGACCCACCCAACTCCAGTATGACTGTCTTTTAACTAATTAATTACATCTGCAAAAACTATATTTCCAAATCTGGCCACATTCTGATGTCCTGGGGGCTGAGATTCAATCTATGAACTTTGTGGGGGACACAATTCAGGGCGCGTCCTCAGAAGCATGTCAGGGCGATCTCTCATTGTCATCCTTTCATTCCCTGAGAAATGAGCAGGTCTTTTGGCAGATGGTAGGTATTGTGGAGACAGAAGTGTTTTCCGAGATGCAGGGGCTGCTTAGGCCTTTGGCTTTTTTCTCAACACCAAGAGTCTGGATCGGTGGGACTGGTGGCTGGAGTAACCCAGCTGATTGGGAGCCTGTGTACACATTGTACGCTCCGAGGGATAAAGGTGATTGACGTGTTTTTAATCATTTCTGCTTTATTGCTGTTTGTTCTGGTCAACACCAGCGTCTAAATTAAGTTCACCCTTTACATAATGTCTCATTATGTAAAGTCAGGGAAAGCTTTTGAGAAGGGACCTTCTGCTTTTTAGCAGGGTCTGGTGACAAGATTAGCTGGACTGATCGTCTGGAGACCATAGACATGGGCAGGGCTTTCCCCTTCTTCCAGCTTTATGTTCCTCATTTCATAACTTTCCTGGGGTGCGTGTGTGCCCTCTTTTTCTTCCTAAGCCATCCTGACCCCAGCGCTGCCCACATGTCATCATCCCTGCTCGCTGCTTGTTCCTTTTTCAATCAACATGGCCCAAGCAATTCTTATACCTGATAACCACCTTCCTGCCACCCTTGGGACCTCGCACGTGGAGGGGCAGATACATGTTCATGTATGGCCAATGGTCATCACTGGTCTGTGCAAGGGCCATCACTTGCTTTGTTTATTTCCTGTTAGATGTAGTCCCCCTTCCCTCTGCCCTCCTCTGGAAATAATCACTCTGATGTGGTGGTTGACGTTTCATTGAATTTTTCCATGCTTACATATATTTAATTCATGAAGAGTATTTTGCTTGAGACTGTCTTCACACTCGTGGTAGAGGTTATTTTTGGCTCCCTGATCGAAAGTGGCTTTTTATCCTGTCCTAAATTCAGAAATTCTGGTGATCTCACTTCATTTTTCAGAAGAGAGTGAAGTGACTTGCTCAGTGTCACAGCCCACGAGGGCCACACAGCGACCGGGAGCCAGGTTTCCGTCATCCTCCATTGGGGCTCTCTCAACTGCCCCTTGATCACCTGACCTCTTTGAGCTTTTCAGTTCAAAGAAGTTCTTGTGCTTTGGGGGTTCCTCAAAGTACCAGATATCTGTGGAAGGGAAGCTACAGGAACTGAGTCTTGGGGAAGGGAGGAAGTGGAGAGGAACTGGAATCACAGGATATTCCCGGAAAGGCTGCATCAACCCCCAATATGATTTCATTAGGTTTAACAAATATGAATCAAGGAAGACTGGGTGGTTCAGTGGTTGAGCATCTGCCTTTGGCTCAGGGCATGATCCCAGGGCTCTGGAATTGAGTCCCGCATTTGGGGTCCCCACAGGGAGCCTGCTTCTCCCTTTGCCTGTGTCTCTGCCTCTCTCTGTGTGTCTCTCATGAATAAATACATAAAATTAAAAACAAAAAAACAAATATGAATCAGGCTGTAGGCCAGGAGCTATTAATACATTGAGACACATTGTCCTCAGGTGGCTCACTGTTTTGGCAGAGGCAGACTCGAAAAGAAGAGCCACAGGGTATATCAGAGGCTAAATGGAGGGAAGCCAGAAGAGACCATCAGGAGCAGAAGGATGGAGAAATTAGGCCTCCCTGGAGTTCGGGGCAGTTGGTCAAGCCCAAGAAGATCATTTTAGGTGAGTCCAAAACCATGAGGGAGCAAAGCAGCCATAGTCTGGTGTGTTTGGGAAACACCAAATGCTTCCTCGTGGACAATAGTAACGAGGCCGTAGCCACTGTTTCTTCCAGCATGAGCACATCACCTCAGCACTCAGGCCCTGAACCCCAATGATCCAGCTGTGGTCTCAGGTTATAACCCATGCTGAGCCTCAGCCCAGAAGAAAGGAGTCACTTCAGGGAGATTTTCAAGATTCTCTCTTCTGGCCAAATCTTAACCTGTATTTGCAGGAGGCTCCCTGGGACCCCTGCCTGAGCCCCCACAGAGGGCATTGCTGAAACAGCTGGCTTGGGCTCACCCAACTTCCTAGGTTAGGAAGACCTAGGTAAGGATCCAGGCTTGTTCTCCGTGTTGGGTTGGCACAGCTGCCTTTCCGTCAACTCATATGGTTCTAGGCAACACATCAGGGCCACAGCTACTGGGATGGATCCCTGGTCATTGCTCTGCTTCCATCTTAGGATATTG
The DNA here is from genome assembly GCF_018345385.1 of Vulpes lagopus. NCBI lineage: Eukaryota > Metazoa > Chordata > Mammalia > Carnivora > Canidae > Vulpes > Vulpes lagopus. The sequence continues at coordinate 29,339,931 of NC_054834.1, forward strand.
CTTCCATCCCGGGAAGACTCTTCTGTCTTACCTCGTAGGCCTCAGGACCTCTGTTTCTTTCTCTTTTCTCTTACTTGAGGAACACCATTCCCTGGTCCTCTCACTCATGAGAGGACTGTAGCCATTGTCCCATTGTCCAGTGGGATCCTGGAGCACTGCATTTCCATTTGAGGCCAAACCCAGCATCGCATCCCATCCCTCAAAACAGCCCAAGCCACGCTGCCTTACCAAGGACTAAGTCTCTCACCATGAGTTTAGCGGGTACCCAGGATGTTTTAAAGAATATCTACACAGGTACCATACAACGAGGTGTCCCAAACATTCTGCATAGATATTACTTTTGGCTTCAGATTGATTTCTGGATGACACTTGTCTCATCCCACGTTTTTTTTTTTTTTTTTTTTTTTAAATTCCTCAATAGCTTCTAACCTATTTGGTTGAGAACCTCTTCCTGCAGAGAAAGAGAGCAAGGCAGATTCAGGTCCAACTTACCAAAACATTTGTGCCCCCTACAATTCTCTTCCTAGGGGCGGGTGGGGCCTAGTCCACTACAGCGAAAGTTAAGTTTTTGTTGAAATCTCAAACTCATTCTGGTATTCAATTTGTCATTTTCTGTCCTTGTTACGGTCTCCATCCTGTGTTTACAGCTTTTAAGGACAATGATTCACTCAACAAATATTTATTGAAAGCCTACCATGTGTACTCTTGACGAGGTGTGGAAAATTTCGTGGTGTTCCTTATCTTCACGGAACCTGCCTTCTGGGGGCGGGGAGGTGGTAAACAATAAACAAGTAGCAAGTGAATCAGGGAAGTCGTTAGGGATTGTGCTAAACTCCACCTAGGAAATAAACACTGGAATACTTAGGTACACACAGTGTCCCCTGTGTGCCAGGCCCCATGCTAAGGGCTTTCCCCGTGTTAACTCATTTAACCTTTAACAGTCCTGTGCGATTGCTACCGTGACCCCATCCCATCTTTATAACAGTCGGTTATAAAGTCGGACAATGATTTAGGGATCAATGATTCAAGGATCAATGATTCAATGATCAGGTCATGATCCTGGGGTCCTGGGACGGAGCCCCGCATCGGGCTCCCTGCTCAGTGGGGAATCTGCAGGCAGAGCAGGTGTTTCTACTTGTATTTTACAATCACACCAGAGAACTGCTAAGCTGAAGCTACCAGACTCGTCTAAGTAGAGCCACAATTTGGATTCTGATTTTGTGATTCTAAATAACATGCTCAAGTCCTGATGATGCTGTTTCATGTGTTGATGGGTTGATTTTTTTTAAAGATTGTATTTATTTGAGAGAGAGAGAGAGAGAGCACGAGCATGAGCACTAGCAAGGGCAGAGGGAGAGGGAGAAGGAGACTCCCAGCTGAGCAGGGACCCCGGTGCAGGACTCGATCCCAGGATGCTAGGATCATGACCTGAGCCCAAGGCAGATGTTAACTGGCTGCACCATCCAGGTGCCCTCAATGGCTTGATTGAAGATGGCTCTGAAGGGAGAGTACTGACCAGAGGGGTCGGCAGGGTGCTCAGGACAACACACGTCTATACTGAGAGGCGGCTTGTGCATGCCCTCTGATTACCACTGTCGGTGTGTGTGTGTCCATTTCTCCCACGTAGTGGTCAGTTCCTGAGGAGCAGAGATCATGCTTCTCTGTTTTCCATGCATCCTGCCGCAGGTGGCTCAGGGCCTAGCATGGTGGGAGCTAACTGAGAAGCTGTATTTTGGGAGAAGTCATCGAGGGGATGTGACCGCCAGTGGAAACTGTAGGCGGGACCTGGGATGCAGAGGCTCCTCACCCCCTCCCTTTTCCTTGGAATGTGCATTCCGCTTGCCTTCCCTGCTTCCTGAGGCCTCCCCAAGGATACAGCCTTGTGATAGTGATGTGGTGTTGACACATTCCGAGACCTAGCTATGACTTCCACAGGAGTTTTTAACATTTGGTGGGTGGGCACAGAGATCTAGTGCTTTGCATCCACCCAAGACAAGCCTTGCTTATGAGACCTGCCATCTCCAGTGTGGAGTGGCCTACCTCTTTCTTTGGTCTTTCCCGAAGTGGTTCAGAGTGTACCCGGGAAGCTGTCCCGGCACTATCCAAGAGAAACACAGTGCAAGCCATGCATCTAGCTTTTTAAAAATGTTCTAGTAGCTACCTTACAAAAAGTAAGAGGAAGCATGAAAAAAATTAATTTCAATAATATATTGTCATTTCAACATGTAATCAATATAAAATTATTTTTATTATTATTTTTTTATTGGAGTTCAATTCGCCAACACCTAGCATAACACCCAGTGCTCATCCCATCAAGTGCCCCCCTCAGTGCCCATCACCCAGTCACCCCCACCCCCTGCCCACCTCCCTTTCTACCACCCCTTGTTCGTTTCCCAGAGTTAGGAGTCTCTCATGTTCTGTCTCCCTTTCTGATATTTCCCGCTCATTTTTTCTTCTTTTTAAAAGATTTTTATTTATTTATTTATTTGGGGGAAAGACGGAGAAAGAGAGAGCATGAGCCAGGGTTGGGGAGGGAGAGGGAGAAGCAGACTCCCCACTGAGCAGGGAGCCCAATGCAGGGCTCCATCCCAGGATGCCAGGATCATGACCTGAGCTGAAGGCAGATGCTTAACCGACTGTGTCACCCAGGTGCCCCTAAAAATTATTAAGATAGTTTATATTCCACTTCTCATACTAAGTCTTGGAAATCTGGTGTGTGTTTTGCTTTTGTAGCATATCTCAGTTGGGATTGGCCACATTTTAGGTGCTCTATAGCCACACATGTGGTTAGTGGCTACTGCACTAGATGGTGCAGAGCAATATTAATGAAACCAGTGAGTGAGCCCCAGGGACACCAGACAGGTATCAACTACTTGGATCCCAAAACCAGTTTGGATCTTAAGCCATGTAAATAACTCTCAATTTGTATCACCCAGACAAAGGATCTCTGTGTCACCAGCCTTTAAAGTGAGGCCTTCTGAAAGTGAGAGTTGGTGAGGCCTCGTGGAAAGCATGTGTTTTAGACAGGCTCCCTACTAATTACTTAACCTGGAGCAAGTTACTTAATCTTTTAAATCTATTTTCCTTCTCTGTAAAAGATGGACCCTCTCCCACCCAAAATCTCTTGCAGAGTTGAAGTATATTTATATGCCGGGTACAACATAGGCAGTCAATAAATGATAGCTCTCATTAAATATTTTATTTTGTGATATCAGACACATTGCTTATTTGCTGGAATAAAAGATCTGACAAATGAGATCCCTAGAAGATATTAGTTACCCAACAAATATTAATGCGGCATCTACCATGTGCTCTACTGTTCCAGGCACTTAGGACACATTAATGAACAAACAGACTAATGATACGGGGTGTCTCCCGAATAATCAGCACAAGGCCCTGGTAGGACTGACCCACCACTCTGTCTTAGGGCAAAACTTTCCAGCATTTCAACATGAATCTTGTATCAGAAGAGAAACAGGATTAGAAGACACAGCAAGAACAGGATGCTTCTGATCAAGGGGTGGGCACCTGTGGGAGATACTAATCAAGCTCTGGCATTACCATCCCCAGATTTCTAAAAGGGGTTAAATGTTGCATGGTGATGCTGCAGCTGTATGTTCCACATGATGATCCTCCTTGGAATATCCTTAATATTTGAAGATACATGCTTTAAGATATTTTAACACAAAACCAACACAGAGGTATCTTGAAGGCAAAATGCAAAATCATATGAAGTTTTATAATAACATATAAGACTCTAAAGAAATTGCCAAGTTCTGGTGAGCATTTTGGCTACATGTCAGAGAGATTATATATTATGATTTATTTTAATATGGAATACCTTAATGGGCAAGTCTGGGAAGGAGCCCGCTATTTATTTTGTATTCCTTCCTCAACATATACAAACTGTTTTAGATGCTGAGATGACCACGAGATTGTTTGAACCCCTCTGTGAACAGAGATGGGAGATGCCAGAGTGGGGGGAAAGAAGTGTTTTATCACTGGTTTCCTCAAATCTGATGGAGTAGGTTCAAGATAATAGTTTGCAGGTGCTCCAATCTCTGCCTGTACCTACAGATCAAGAGGCTAGGGATTATGTTCATTCAGTTCCATATCTGTAGTCCCTACTTCTCTTTCACACAAACTGAAATTACATTAAAGCTTCTAGAAGAATCACAGATCATGACAATGTTCAATAGAAACAAAGTTATCAGAGAGAAAAAAGCATCTACAGACTATTTGGATTATCCGGTGTTTGACAATTCCCATAGTGATACCTGCTGTAGATGGAGTCCCTACTCTCAGGAAGCCAGTGGCCACAGGACCTGGGCTTTAGGGGGAACTTATTGGCAGCAAGAAGCTATTCTATATTCAATATTGTGGAGAAAAACTCTTCTGTACTTGCCTGGAGAGTCTGCAATCTTGGCCAATAAATGCTAAATTCAATAAAACAACTATTTTTTTTTTTTTTTATAAAAACGTTCAGTTACAGGTTGAGTCAGCCCTGGAGATGGCTGGCATCCCTGCCAACCTGACCAGTGAGCAATAATGATGAATCACTTTGAATAATGGTTTATGAATGACAAAAGTCTTGCTCAGATATTATTCTCTGTGGTCCCCACATCAACCCTATTTGGCAGAGATGGAGACACATCCCCCAATACCTATCCCTCTTATTCCCCATGATAATATAATCTGCAATTTTTAGATGGTCTTTTAGAGTAAATGCACCCCCAAGACTCACCTAATTTATAACTTCATTCTGTGTGGCCAGAGAACACACTTTGTATGGTTTCAATACTTTTAAGTTTATTGAGACTCATTTTATGGCCTAATATACGGCCCTTGGTCCATCCTGAATAATACACCATGCAGACTTTGGGAGAATACACACTCTGCCACTGTTGGGCGAAGTCTCTATAGATACCTTTAGGTTTAGTTGGTTTATATTGCTGTTTAAGTCTTTTATTTCCTTGTTGATCTCAAGACCACTTGTTCTATCCGTTACTGACAGTGAGTCTTCAAATTTCTATTGTCTGTCAGTTCCTTCAGTTCTGGCAGTTTTTGCTTCATGTATTTTATGGCTCTGATGTTGCATAAATGTTTATAATTGTTATCTTTGGTTGAGTTGAACCCAAATCAGATGTCCTTCTTTGTTTCTGGTCACAATTTCTGTCTTAAATTCTATTTTGTTGGGCAGCTCGGGTGGCTCAGCGGTTTAGCGCTGCCTTCAGCCCAGAGCATGATCCTGGGGACCCGGCATCAAGGCCCGTGTCAGGCTCCCTGCATGGAGTCTGCTTCTGCCTCTGCCTGTGTCTCTGCCTTTCTCTCTCTGTGTCTCTCATGAATAAATAAATAAAATTTTTAAAAATTCTATTTTGTCTGGAATTAGTGCTACACTCCCATCTCTCTTGCTTATTGCTAGCATGGTATAGCTTTTTCCAGCCTTTACCTTTCAGCCTATTTGTGTCATTGAATCTGAAGTGTGTTTTGTAGACCACCTATAGTTGAAACACTTAAATAAAGTTCATTATGCCAACATTGCTATTTTGAAAGCTTCCAGAAAATATATGGATGAATATATGGGATAGTTAGCTATCTCGTTAAAGTCCTAATGGTCTTTACGGGGAATATCCTGTAACCAGGTTAATTTTTCTCGAAGCCCTGTCTTTTAGGACTTTGGGAATAGCTCATCATTTTATTAATGAGGAGGCTAGAAACACTGCTTTAGCTGGTTTTCGAAGTTCTGCCTAGACTGAGGTGTTTAAGGGGCTATGCAAAATGCATCCATTCATCCTCTTGTAAAGCAAAGAAGACTCTTAGTCTTGAGCTCATCTCTGTATTGCTATGCACAAGCTGAGAACATTACCACTTGTTGAATAGTTACTATATGCCATGCATTGGGTGAGATACTACCATTTCCCCCCTGATTGCAGATTTTCAGAACTAGAAATGACCCTAAAGAGCATCTAGCTCAATTTACAGATGAATAATTTGAGGCCCATTGAGATGAAAGTGTTGGGATGCAAGAGCACCAATGAACTATATCCTTTTATGCCAAAGTTTTGCATCAATTAAAATATAAAATAAGATAAAGGAGTAAGTTAGAGCCCAAATATTGCTTATATTTAAGTAATGCCAGCTCTGACTAGTATTCCATTTACTGGGTATGGCTTATATCTGTAGACAAATTTTCTTAATACCGAATGTCAGTGTTTAAGTACATCAACTCTCTCAGCTACACTGAATGAGGGAGGCTATCCTCATGGGAGGAGTTCACCCGCACAGGAGCGGAGCAGAGCACATTCTCTGTGGACAGCTAGCTCATAAGAGGAGAGGGAGAGCAAAAAAAAAATAGACAACAAGCACCAGGGAGGCCAGAGCAGATGAGATTCTCAAATTCTCCTCACAACAACTTTGTGCAATAAGTATTATTGTCAACGTTTTGCAGCTAAAGAGATCTATGTTCAGAGAAGTCAAGTAGCTTGCTGGTGATCACAAGCCTAGGAAGTGGTGACTTTGGGATGTGAATGTCGGCTCACCCGACTCTGTAGTCATGCCCTTCCTACTACAGAGCAAGCCAGCCCAAGGAGGTTAATGGCAAGTGCCAGGTGAGTGGCTTAAGGGGAGTAACAATTCATTGGAAGGCAAAATCTCTCCTGAGTAGAAGACACCAAGTTGAAGTACAGTTCACCGAGGAGTTGATAGAAGTAAGAGAATTCTGAGGAAATGGTTTGCAGGAAGCAAAGCTTGGAATTGGGAATCTGTACAGCATTACTGGAGAGATATTAAGTAGACCAATGATTCTGAATCTGAGGATTGCCTACCATGTTCTATCGAAGTATCAACTTTCTCAATTTGTTATATTCATATTGAAGACAGACACAGAGCTGGGCCTTGGACCTCAGGGGCCCAGGCCAGAGACGAGTGTGAATCAGCCCAAGACAGTGAGACAGGGAAGAGAAGGCAAAGGGCTCCAGCAATGAAGACGGTTCCAGGAAAGACCTACAGCATATGCCAGAGGAAGGTCACAAGCTATACACCAAAAAGGAGAAAGATTCAGTGCTAATGCTGGGGGCACTGGGCAGGTAGGGATCTGCAAAGATACACAGAGTGGTCGATATGGAGATGGGGCCATGGAAGGCATGAGTGGGTATGAGAGCAGCTTTTATCTCTCCTGGATCACCAGCTCTGACTGGTATCCCTTTAATATGGGGTCTGAGTCTAGCCCTAAAAGGCTGCCTCATGCTGAACCAAAAGACCAATAAGTCATATGGATTTTTTGATTAATCAAGAATAAGGAAGTTACACAATTGATAGAACATAGTACTGTATAGATAGGGTCTTTCGGGGCAACGTGTCTAATTTCAGAGAGAGAAAAGACTTCTGAGGAATTTTTGGTGATAAAAGATTTGGAACCAAAATATCAACTAAAGACTTCTAAGATCTTTCCCATTTAACATTCTGTACATTTTTCCCTCCTTGTTTTTCTTACTCCCTTCTTGTCAGAACTTGAAGTCATCCAAAGATTGTTCCTTCTTAGGAATTCCAGTGAGCATTCAATAATTTATTATTAATATTAATATTGTTATTAAAATAACACTACTTACTATAATTATTAAGTGATGCAATGGAATAGTATTCTGAAATACTGTGTTTTTTTTTTTTCTTAGTATTTCCAATCACCTTAACATTCCTCCCTTGTTTAGGTACCTAGATCATGCACATTAACACATACTATACTGTGGAGAGAAGGTTTGAATTTCAGAAGCCTGGACTCTGAGAAGATGTAGAGTATAGAAGATGCAAAATGAGTCAGACCTATTTCTCATGCCCCCAAATGATTAAGGTTTACTGGAGTAGATGAGGCAGTGGCCTGGAATGAAGGAGGTGCATGTCACAGAAGAAGCTAGAAATAAACAGGTATTCTGGTTTCTAGGATGAATTTAGTAGAGATTCAACTGCAGAGAGAACCCATGGTTCCTTTCCTCTTGGATGGAGGGCAGTGAGGCAGTGATACTCCAGAATAGAAGGAGCTATATGGAATGTCTAGCCTGATAGACCTGGGAGGGTTTAAAAACTTCCATTGTTCACCATAATGGGGGAGCCAAGAAGTCAGCGAGAAGCATGAATTTGGTGCAGGACTATGTGCAGCCCCACTGGATTTTCACAGCTCATGTGATGTAGGAACAGCAGTACAACAATCCCAGAGTGGGACATAGGGTTCTCTGAGAGGATACCAATCACAGAGGATCTTGGGTTAAGAATGAAGGATGATTCAACAGTGGTCCTCATGGAGCCAAAGACTGGTTAGGAACAAAACCAGTGGACAGGCACCTGTCCAGATGGGTAACAGCCCAGACTAGGTGCTCCTCTTCTCTCCCCTTGACCTGACTAATCTGCCCCCTAAACCCTTGTTCAGCCCCATATAATCTCTCCCTGGAAATCAAGCCCTGAGGATATTGGTGGAGGATGTTGGTTCACCAGATTGATTGAGGCAAAGTTTCTGCCTCTTAGTAGATTAAGGATGCATCTGTAGATTTTAAATTGATTTACAGAAAAATAAAATTGTATTCAAACACTCTTCAGTTCACAGGTCAAAATTCTTATCCACTGTGATCAGTATCTTAATTAGATTATTTAGAATCTTCCCAAAGATCCTTTAGTAACCTCTTCTCCTATTTGATGTTTTTAACTTCCTGCCAAGTTCCAGGACACACAGAACATCCCTTATGTCTGCAAGCAACACCTTTCACGGGACTGTGTTTTTCTTTTATCCCCATTTCATAGATGAGTACTTGAGGCCAAGAGATTAAGTAACTTTCCTGAAGGCACACAACTGGTCATTGGAGGAAGGAGGACTTAAATCCATCTGGTTGTCATGTCCCTGTTCTTTCTATAGACCACACCACTTTTTAACAAGATATGCCTGCCCAAGGTGGGTTAGACAGAAAATGAGAGCAACCTAGTACTGGGTGCCAGTCCAAAATTGTTACTGGGCCAGTTGCCAAATTCTCTTTGCAATAGCTGTGATTCACTCACAAAAAGGAAGGAAGCTGCTAATAAAGAATAAAAAATGTGTCTTCTAGTAAGAGGCAGTTAACGTCTGGTCTCCTTGGGTCAAATCCCCTTCATGGCTCTTTGTTGCACATACAATGACTCAAATTATGTTTAAAGAAAAGGCTATTTACTCTAGGCTATATACTGACAGGATAAACCCAGGACAAAGTCTAGTGAATTTGGAAACAGAATTCTCCAGGTTGGCTCTCTATAGCAGACTTCTTTGTATGTCTGCCATGAGTGGGAACAGAACCCAGAGGGGCCTGGCACAAGGACCCCTGTTCCAGGTAAAACAAAAGACAGTGACAAAATGCCTGCTAAAGCTGGTAGAATTATTTTCGGGTTGTTTACTTGTGGTGGTTGTTGAAGGCCTAACGGAAGGTAGGAGGTGGCCGTTAGCTTAGGTCATTTCACAGGTTGTGGGGCCGTGGACGGATATAGCCCCTTTACTGCAAAAAGCGTGGTCAGTGGACATATAGGTCACAGTGGGTAAGCCAGACTTTCTCAGCAATGGGAGGCTGAAGAAAAGAAGCCCTGATGATTCAGTAGCACCTGCATCAAGTACTGTCTCACTAGGTTGGTATTGTGTGTGCGCATATACAAAACAATTTTAAAAAAAAGTACAACTACACAAAAATTTTGCTTCTGTTCCTGATTCTTTTTTTTTTAAAAGATTTTATTTATTTATTCATGAGAGACACAGAGAGAGAGAGAGAGGCATAGACCCAGGCAGAGGGAGAAGCAGGCTCCATGCAGGAGCCCGATGCGAGACTCGATCCCGGGACTCCAGGACCACGCCCTGGGCCAAAGGCAGGTGCCAAACCACTAATCCACCCAGGGATCCCCGATACTAACATTTCTACTTAGACCCTCTCCCAATAGTAAGATTTACTTCAGGGTTTACTGTATGGTCTGTTTGGTTCAAATCATTGCCTTCAGTAACCTCTTCCCTTATCTGTTGTTCTTACCTTCCCTCCAGGTCCAGGGCACACAGGACATGCCTCGTGTCTGCAAGCAACACCCCTCACAGTGCTGCGCCTTCCAGCTGCCAGATGGAGCTTTTCTCTCACACTAAATCAATTCCTGTGAAAAGTCTTTGTCACTCACAATGTGATGTGGCTCCTGAGTCCATGCAACATCCTAGCAGAAGTTTCTCCATGTGGACTGTAAGCCATCTTCCTGTGACCCTACTCTGACCTCCCTCACTGTGTTGCCTTTCTACTTTGACATTTCTCATCGTTCCCTCTGAAACTTCTGTTGCAACAACAACTTCTTGCTCAAACTTCACCGTTTGGAAAGAAGTCTTGGATTTTTTCTTGTTCTCTCTTTTTAAAGATTTTATTTATTTATTCATGAGAGATACAGAGAGAGAGGCAGAGACATAGGAAGAGGGAGAACCAGGCTCCCTGTGGGGAGCCTGATGCAGGACTCGATCCCAGGACCCCTGGATCACTTCCTACACCAAAGGCAGATGCGCAACCTCTGAGCCACCCAGGTGCCCTTATTGTTCTCTTTGAGAACTGTTTCTGACCTCTGACTTCTTTCTGGTCCGTGTGTGTGTGTGTGTGTGTGTGTGTGTGTGTGTGTTGTAGTTCTCATCTACTAATATGCCCTCAAGACATTCCAAAACATTTTTGACTAGATTTTGGTTAATGCTAATAACAATAATAGTAATAAAACACTTTAGAGTTTACACAGCACTTCTTAACACTACCTGCTAGTCAACTTATAGACATTCAGTAGTGAAAGTTCTGGGCTCCTCAATAGCAAGCCATTGTTAGGTTTAAAATTCCTGTTCTGGGAAAATTGACTCAGCTAACACTCAGTTCAAAGGTTGGTTTTATAATAGTTCCCAAGTCATAAAAAACAGAAACCGCCCACCCAACCAACCAACGCATAGACAAACTAAAAATTGCAGCAGGCAATTTCTGAGATTACACTTTGTCAGGAGATGGTCTTACCTAAATTCCTGATTTGAGGGATCCTGAGATTTAACATCATATTTAGCCCATATAGTAGCCCATATGGGCATCAGATTTAGCCCATAGTAGCAGCTAGAGTGACAATAAAGAATCAATGATAACTTCACTTATAAATTTCCAACAACTGCATATGGAGAGTAAGTGTCTTCTTTTTTTTTTTCTTGAAAACACCACATTCAGATGTATGTTCGATTTGTAGAGACCAAGGCACCACTGAAGAGTGGGGTGACCAAACCCAGGGTGATGACTTAAGTGCTTACTTTGGCCAGCCTGATTATCTGATTCCCTGCTTCCTCCTTGAAAGAAGTGGTGGTGGGGATTCTGAGTGTGTGTATGTGTGATGTGTGTGTGCATCCTCACACACCCTTCTGTGTGTTCATATTTGTATGCTTTAACTAGCTTAGCGAACTAAAGTTTATAAAAATAGCTAACATTTATTGAGCAACAGTAATGAGGCAGCACCTCCACTTAGTACTTTCTAGGTGTTATCTAATTAAAATTTCCCCACGAACTCCTGGAAATAAGGCTATTGTCCCCTTCCCCACTTATCGGGTGAGGATATGATGGTCAATGATATCATCAACTATGACTGTGTGGTGGAGTCTCCAAGAAAACCCAAAAGGGCTATGTCATAAAAGTGTCCAGATTGGCCAACACATGGAGGTTCAGGGACAGTGTCATGTCTGGAGAGGGCATGGAAGCTCAGCACCCTTCCACCACACCTTGCCCTGGGAGTCTCTTCTACTTGGAGGTTCGAGAGTTTCAGTCTTTTGTAAGAAACCAATAATCTGGTAAGTGAGACAGATTCCTCAAGTGTTTCTCTGAGGTCTGGGTTCAAATTGAACCCAATGAGGGTCTTTGTTTTTTTATTTTAAATAAATTAATTTTTTATTGGTGTTCAATTTACCAACATACAGAATAACACCCAGTGCTCATCCCGTCAAGTGTCCCCCTCAGTGCCCGTCACCCATTCACCCCCACCCCCCGCCCTCCTCCCCCTCCACCACCCCTAGTTCATTTCCCAGAGTTAGGAGTCTTTATGTTCTGTCTCCCTTTCTGATATTTCCCACACATTTCCTCTCCCTTCCCTTACATTCCCTTTCACTATTATTTATATTCCCCAAATGAATGAGAACATACACTGTTTGTCCTTCTCCGATTGACTTATTTCACTCAGCATAATACCCTCCAGTTCCATCCACGTCGAAGCAAATGGTGGGTATTTGTAGTTTCTAATGGCTGAGTAATATTCACAATGAGGGTCTTTGGAACCCAGCCTGTTGGTCAGAAGTAAGGGTAACCAGCTAGACTTTCGATTGGCATTCTGAGTTGGAGGAGGTCATAGTTAGCCTCTGGTGATTATAGCCAGTCAGTCAGAAGTACCATGTACAGCCTGGGGTGTGACTGGCATCTGTAGGGGAGGAGCAATCTTGTAAGACTGAACCCTTACCCTGAGGAATCTGATGCTATCTGTGGGTATCTAGTAGTGTCAGAACTGAGTTGAATTGTGTTGAATTGTGGGATGCCCAGCTAGTACAGCCTCATGACAAATGAAGTTTACATTCGAGCTCTGTGCACTCTCTGGTGTCAAATCTCCAATATCTCACTTATATGGATGAATCAGTTGTTTTCTCAAGGCAGGGCTGGTAATTTATTTATAATCCAGTGTTTTCTGTTTGCCTGTTCCTAGGATGGCTATCTCCTAAATTACCCCCCTGCTTAATTGGTCCCATAGATGGTCTTTGGGGAGCAGCGTTTCTAACTTAAATTCCCATAAGAGTGTATTTTCCTGTTTCAAATGCTTATTGCAAATTCAGCATCTGAAGCTTTGGTCCATCTCCCACTTTAATTAGCATCTTTCTGAATAAGTTGTGGAGATTTTCAATATCAAACCTGCATATAGGGACTGATCATTTTTCTACCCAATAAAAAACAGGTTAGTGACTTTCTATCTTTCTCTCTCCCCTTTAGCCCATCTCCATTCTCATCTCTGATTTGTACCTCTCTTTAGGTACTTAGGAATCTGTATATTTTGCATTATTTTCATCTGTTTCTCCTATTAGAATGTGTGTCCCCTTGAGGATGGAAGTCTTATCTTTTTCATTTTATGCTCATATATGTCTAATGAGGGCCCTTGCACAATATCTGTTCATGATTTTGCCCCTTTTTTTCATTGCTGTAGGTCCAGAAACCTGGAAAATCCCTGGCACAGATATTTTGTTGCATGATTAAGTTGATGGTGTTTATAACTGGTACTTTAGTAATTTTGATGAATAAGAAATTCCTGTAAAAGACAGGACAAGTAGAAGACATTCATGTACTCTGTCTGAATTAGAATCCATGAGTTATTGAATACAATGAATTATTTAGAAAATGCAGCATTAATAAGTCATACTTAATCCAGGCTGAACACTTGGTGACCTTTCTTCAGAGTTTCCATCATGGATGCCCATTTGTCTGAAAGTTCCTAAGTCTTGGAGGAAAGAATGTAAGAACTTTGTATAATTATCCTACCCCTACCTCAACCTACACGCAGAAAGTTGTTTTTGGGAGGTGAAGGCATGGGGCAACAGAGGAAAGCCAGAGGTTATGTGTGGCATTTCAGAATACATGAGAGTTTCAGGTCCATGAGGACTGCCTAGTTAATTTGTGGAGTCCAGTGCCAAATGATAATGCAAGGCCCTTTGTTAAAGAATTATCAAGAATTTCCAGATGGTGACAGCAGAGTGTTAATGCAAGCATGGGGCCCTCTGAGTATGGGCACAGGTGGCCCATCCATGAAGCCAGCCTGGGCTCTGTGTGAGGTCTTCCAACTATGATCCTTCTGGCTTAGTTTAAGTTAGTCTGTGTGGAGGAAGTAATAACTGTAGAAGAAAGAATCTGCTGAGGCGGGGCATTGTTGTTGGGAAGAGATATGGAGCTGTTGGCATTATTTGAGCAATGGCAGGGGGTCCCCCAGGCCATTTACAACTACATGAGGGAGGTAGACATGGACTCTCACCTGCGAGCTTGGGAATGCTCTTGCCAACAAGTTCTCTTAAAATTGGAGCCCCGCGTATCTGTACAAAGGCCTGAATTCAGAGCAATTTTCAATTTAACATGAGTCCCTTTAACGGCCACAGATGTGACCTGGGAAATGTGAGCTACCATGAGTCACACACTGCAGATGATGGGCATCATGGGGAGCCTAGTCAGAAGGTCTATACTGCCGCTCTGGCTTGGCCTTGGGCACCTGTGACCCTCTGGGCACCCTTCTCTGAGTCTCCGCTTCCCAAAGAGAGTCAAACTAATTGATTCCCCAAGTTACCTTTCAGTATCAACAGTCAAATATAAGCCATGATTCTGGTGGTGTTACTTTTATAGCGCACACAGCAGTTTCACACATGCTACTTCATTCTGTAGCTGTTGAAACCAGGCCTCAGCTTTCCAGCTCAGGCTCCTTCCACTTCCCCATGCCGCCTTCCGGCACCGATTCCCTTATCGTAGATGGGAAGTGAGCTTCACACTGTCTCCAGCCCATGATTTTTTCTCACGTTGGGCTTACTCTCTACGGTACTCTGTCCCAAATGTCTAGGTGGGGTGGAGACATTGAAATCAATGTGCCAGGGGACATCTCTGAGAACATTTGGACTCAGTTTTAACTCTTGTTAAATCCCCCATGTACCCCCAAGGAAAATATGGAAGTACATTCTTGGTTCTGTCACCAAGGGGGAAATAAAAAAACAAGAAAACCAATTCCACAAAGCAACAAACTGGGGTGACAGAAATAAGACGCTAACTTTTAGAATCTGACGTGACATATCCACTGTAGGCTTGGAAATAGCCCAGTGCCCATGACCAATGGTAGGACGAGGCCATCAGTGCCATGCTTGTGAGGGAGGCAGGAAGTGGGGCCTCATATAAAACCCAGACAGTAAGGAGCTGTGGTTTGCCACAAGACTTCTGGCAAATTTCCTTCCTGCCCAGAGTCACACTGCTGGCTGTTATGTTCGGCTGGTTTGTTGGCCAA
This sequence comes from Vulpes lagopus, assembly GCF_018345385.1. Taxonomy (NCBI): domain Eukaryota; kingdom Metazoa; phylum Chordata; class Mammalia; order Carnivora; family Canidae; genus Vulpes; species Vulpes lagopus. Next base: position 29,354,982 of record NC_054834.1, read on the forward strand.
AGGTGAATCCATTGATGGTTTTGTCATTGCTTTAATTCGATTAGCATCATGGAGAGGATGTGGTCTCTGGGCTTGATGCACTGTCTACGTGAACTTGTAAAATGGAAACTACTAATAATGATACTGTCTTCAGACATTGATTTAAGGATTTCATGATAAAATTTTATGAAAGTCTTTGTAACTCAGTGGTTGCAAAAATTAGGGTTCAAGTTCTATACCATCATGGAAATACTTAAAAACCTGTAAAGTCAAGAGCAAGCCCTCTTTAACTACAGAGGGCTTGTCACAGGGACTACATCAGCACAGTGAGAGGTCTTAGGATTCCATCACTAGAGTTTGGTATTGGGTGAACAGAAAAGCAATGGAAACGGGACGCAGAACGAAACTGATTTGATATCTATCATCAAGTGGACCAAGGGAAGGAAAGGGGCTTTTCACTTGAGCCCAAGGGCTCTTCTTTAATTCTTGAGCAAGAAAAAATTAGTTAAACTAGTGTAATATGGCATACAGACAAAGCACAGACGGTCTGAAGAAGGATGTCAGGTCAGGATTGAGGAAGAGGGTGGATTGCTCGCACTGTCCCTCAACAAACACTTATTGGGCCTTCATAGACATGTATCAGGTGCAAGGTACTTGAAGTTGGCTTCAAGTTATGGACTAACAGGAGAGGTGGGCCCATGACAGGCTCTAGAAAGCAAAACGCCGAAGAGAAGCAGTTCAGGAGTTCAGATAGCACCTGGCTTAGGGAGCTTTGCCAAGAAGGTAATGGTTGAAATAGTCCTTAAAGCAAGTCCTTCAGACCGTGGGTTGTAAATGTATTTCAAATAAGAAAGAAAAGAGAATGCGCCCATAGTAAGAATAAGTATCGTTATCTGGAAGTTTTGTTTCCATGTGCGTGCTGGGTCAAAATATGCATTTCTTACTGTGGCTCATCAAAAAGGTCTGAAAGTGCTTCCCTTAAGAGAGGAGTAAGGTTTGGCTATGTTCCTTTGTCCTTTCCGACCAGCTATTTCATGTCTCTTACTCTCCTCTCTCTCTTGCCTTCCCAGCACTGATCTGAACTGCATAATTCAATGTTGCCTCTTTCCATAGGACTTTCCTGACCCCTCCTCTCCAGCTCCCCCTTTGTGTGGGCTGAGTGCTCCACCCACCCCCAAAACCCCCGGTACTCACACATTTCATAGAACTTACCATCAGAGAGCAACTGTTTTTACTCACCTGTTCTATCCATCCTAATGAGCTTCTGGGGTCAGAGACTGTGCCTTATTCAGGGCTAGCCTTATGGGTTTGCTACCTGGATGGCCACACAGGGTCCCAGACTCAGAAGGAAGGGCCCTGTGCTTGTCATGTACTGTTGTCACTATCTTGAAATTCTTTTTTTTTTTTTTTAAGATTTTACTCATTCATTAGAGAGAGAGAGAGAGAGAGAGAGAGAGAGAGCAAGAGTAAGGGAAGAACAAGAGGGAGAGGAAGAAGCAGGCTTCCCGCTGAGCAAGGAGCCCGATTTGGGGCTGGATCCCAGGACCCTGAGATCATGACCTGAGCTGAAGGCAGACACTTAACTGACTGAGCCTCTCAGGTGCCCCACTATCTTGAAATTCTTAATGATTTTCAAGCAAAGGCCCGTGTTTTCACAGTATAACAACTGATGTAGTCAGTTCTGTTCTTTATCCTAATGTAGCAGGGGCCCAGCTTGGTCAACAATGAACAGGAATCACAAGTGAATGAATAAAAGATGAATGAATGTGTGAATTAAGGCCCATCATGTGCTGAGAGCCTCTTATGTTAGCCCCACCACTGGGCTGGCACTGGGCACATGTGTTAGGTCATTTATGTGTCTTAGGAACTGGGGACAAGTAACTGGAAGACGGAGAGGTGAGAAGGCATTAGTGGAAGACGTATCTGGAAAGTAAGACTAGATCATGGAGGAGAGCTGAGAAGTTGGCCTTTATTCTGATGATAATGGAGGGTCAAGGAACTTTCTGAATAAGGTGAGGGTATGAATAAAAGCATTTGAACCGTCCAAAATATCTATTCAGCTCCCAAAGAGTAAATGGAGAACTTATTTACCTTTTGGGAATGGAAATTTTGGAGAACTCAGTGAAGTCAGCGTCAGACTGCATTGGATGTGTTTCTCCAGAAGTGTGAAAACCAAATGCTACAAGTCAAATAGCTTTTCAAAATCAAATATTTTAAATGCACTGAGAGAGACTGTTACTTCAAAGAATGTGTTTTTTTAAGGCAATAATCAATTTGATCTACAACTTTGGAAAGAGATTTCTTAAGATGTGTTCTTCTGTGATTAGGAAATAGTTGATGCGGAACAAATTAGGTTATTGATAAAATATCAATATTCAGCCTCATTAAAAAAAAAGGCAAAGATTTCACCTGGCACACTCATGTTGGGAACCGTGGCAGAGCCTTTCTGGGTAAGGACAACATGTGTTTCTGGTAGAGAGAGCTCAGATGTGGCCTGGTCACTCAACACGTGATTCCAGCAAATCGCGCCATTACAGAACAAACTGTATAGACACGTTGGGATGACTTCGGCAAGAAATTGATGGAATTGGATCTTTCAAGGTCTTACTTAGACCCCACTCCTCCTTTTACCAGTGACAAATCTGAGGCATAGAGAGACACGCACCTGGCCTAGGCTCCCAAAGCCAGTCAGTGGCCAGATTGAAGCAAATCTCAACCAAGGCTGGTTAGGTTGAATTATGACGATTGTTGCTAACTTGCAGTTTTCTTGGGGTGAGATGAATTCCCTTTGGTGATGGATGCTGATCAGGAACTCACACTTGTCCTTGAAAATAATAAACATTTGAACCTGCAGGTCTACTCATACACGGTGCGTGTACGATTTTTCCCCTTCTTTCCTCTGCCATCATGGAATCCAAAATAGAACAAACAGGTTTTAGATATTCAAACGGTGCCTGGCTAGCAATTTATAGCTGTCCCTGTCTAAACACATTGTATATCAAATATCTAAATAGAGATCAGAGTCATTTTTCTTTTCTTGCTGCCAGTAGATAAGTAAATAGAAGGGGGAAAAAAAAAGAGCAGGAGAAAAAATAGAAGTAAAAAAAAAACCTGTCATTTGCTTAAAGTAAACGAGCTTTTATTATGGACCTGTGAGATAAGGAAAAAGCATTTTCAGACAGTTGCTCTGGTGATAAATCGGAGCAGAGGAGATTAGAGCTTAGAAGAGAGAATTGGTGCAAGGTGCAGGGATTTTTTTTTTTTTCTCCCGTGGGGAATAGATTTCATTTCTAACCTTGGTAGGTTGCATACAGCTCCTTCAGCAAACGTCATTCAGGAAATTCAAACCAACAGCCAGTTTTTGAGGGCTTTAGAGGGTGCCATGCCTTGTGCCAGCAATTGGGCTAGAGCATTAAGAGCATAAAATATTTCTTAGATTTAGGAGCTCAAGGTTCTAGTGGGAAAGGCAACGCAGTAGGTACTACAATGGGGGTGTGTGCACTATGATCAACATGACCCTTGGATATTATTAGAGTGCCAAGGAAGAGCATGTTGTCAGCACTGGAGATCTGGGAAGGCTTCCTGGAGGAAGGGACGGCTGTCTGCTGTGCAAATGGAAAAGATTTGAGGGCGGAAGGTGTTCCACGTAGCAGAAGAGTGTGTTCAAAGGCACAAGGGTTTAGAGGACCCTGCTCATTCTGCCTCGGTGGCCAGGAAAACTTGACATGTTTCCCGTCCATTTTTCCCTGTGAGAAAACAAAGTGATTCCCCATCACTCTTCTGATCCCCTAAAACTGTAAAGGATTTAGTAGAATGTGTTAGAAGATGGCACCGTTGAAAATATAGAGTCGTAGAAAAACGTTAAGACCATGGGGAGAAGTGAGCTGGTCTAGAGACCTGACTTGCGCCCTCATTGTTTCTGGGATCTCGGGCAAGTTGTTCATCTCTTGGAGCTTCGTTTCCTTATCTGTTAAATGGAGAGATAATAATGCCTGCCTACATCACGGGCTCCTTGTGCCAATCGATGTTAACAAACTGCAAAGTAGTATATGACACAGTAAATGTTACAAACACACACACACGTGGGTGTGCACACACACATAATTATGTAGTTAATTAAACGGTAAATAGACTATAATAGTTCTTATGGCCCAGATGTTTTTCTCATGAAGTGAGACGTCCTCCACCCTGCAGGCCACGTGATCCATCCACACCAAGAATCCGGTCTGTCACGCTTCCCTATTGATAACCCCCCTCTGCCTACCAACGTTCACACTTCTGAGTATGATATGCAAGACTCTCCAGGCAGGTCCTGTTACTTTTTAGTTTAATCTACAATTGATTTATTTTGTGCTTTAGTAGGATCAAGATGCCCTGAGACCTCTTTCTTGTTCTTCCTTTCATGGCGCCCCATTAATGTTCTGCCTCCGGGATATTTTCTCTTCTGACCGCACTGGGGACCATTTGGAAATACACAGACTATCTCTAGGCTCTGAGATCTGAAGCTCGTATTGATTACTAAGGAGTTTCTCTCCTGTGTATTCCACCTTGATCTGTGAAAGCCTGGAGACAGTACTATGAGTAGCTAGTAAAGATGGGCCTTTGTTGTTTAAATAAAAAATTTATTTATTTATTCATGAGAGACACACAGAGAGAGGCAGAGACACAGGCAGAGGGAGAAGCAGGCTGCCCGTGAGGAGCCCAGTGTGGGACTCGATCCCAGGATCCTGGAATCATGTCCTGAGCTGAAGGCAGATACTCAACCACTGAGCCACCCAGGAACCCCTAAAGTTGGGTCTTAACCCCAAACCTGTGTGCTTCACATCAGCCCTTGCATAACAATATCCTTCACCAGTGTTGAAAGTTTTTGGCACGTGTGAGGTTCATCTTATAAGGTCTGAGGTTCATTTCTGCATTTTTAAGACCTCATTTGTCTAAACACTTGATGTCCAATATGTGTGTTTGAATGCAGTGCTCACACAGTCCACTACCAAATCCAGCCGTTTATAATAAATGGTATGTTCCAGACATGTCTACACTATATAGTCACATTTCTGGGAAAATCCATCCATCTAAATGGCCCTGCTGGGTTAATCTCCTGCACAGAGGAACAGAGTGCCCATGAGAAGTGGATTCAATTCTTTATGGAAGTGGAAGTGCTTTCAGCTTTTCACAGATTTTCTTTCTATGATCGAACTTCATTCACACTCTTTCTCCTACCTCTTCCCTGGCTCACATCTCCTCATCTATCTGGCAATAGGGGCTCTATGGTGGCTGCTCAGGTTCTGCGAGAGCAAGGGGATGCACCTGGCTGAAAAGGCCCCTAATAGCTCCTACGAACACGGCAACCCATGCACGGCTGTGTTTTCTTTCCATGAGGAGAAGGAGCTAAGAGAGAGAAGGTTGATGGACTCTACCCCCAAGACTTTTAGGGAGAATTGAAGACAAGTCCCAGGCATACGTAGAAACCCCCAGTTTTGTTTTTGGATTTTTGAGAATTATTTATTTATTAGAGAGAGGAGGGGAGGGGCAGAGGGACAGAGAGAGAGAGAGAGAGAGAGAGAGAGAGAGAGAGAGTCTTAAGCGGACTCCATGCTGAGCACAGAACCTGAGTTGGGCCTGGATCTCACAACCCTGAGATCATGACTAGGAGTCTGACGCTTAACCAACTTTACCATCCAGGCACTCCAGAAACTCTCAGTTCTTAAATTTTATCATATTGAATCATTTGGGAGAGTTTTTATGCATTCACATTTCCCACCTTATCCCTAGAGATTCTGATTTAAAGCTGCCATGGGGAGTGTTTGTGTAGTGGAGGGTGAAATACAGAAATAATTGCATACACTAAGAAAAAACTCCTGCTCTATTATCTGGACTATCTCAGGATATGAAAGTCTTGCCATGATGGGGGCAGGGGCAGGGAATGCAGACAGAACTGATTCATCAACCCAAAGCTTTGGTGAAGCTCTTTTTTGTTTTGTTTTGTTTTAAGGCTTCAGCTGGAAGGGGTCTCCAAGCTTCCACAAAAATTTACTTGCCACAGATCCACACACATGCTCTGCCAACGTCAGCATCAATAATGTGTGTGTGTTTGCATATGCACATCTGTACCTACTCTTTGCACTTTGGAAACACCACACATCCCATGTTACTCCTCTTCTGAAGGGAACAGCCACTGCCTGCATGGGTGTCCCTGCCTCAGGGATGGCTGCTTGAACAAGTGCTAGGAGCTGTCCCTTAGTGGGACCTTCCTATATGCTTTGTTCCCAGCTGAGCAGTGACCCCGGCCTCCACCACGTATAGAAAGAACCTTACCTCAAGCTTTATTGTACCGCATTTTTCTCCTTTCTGCCAAAGCTCCACCATCCGCTTTAGCTAGGCCTTCCTACCCCATGACCTTCACTAGTTTCTCAAGGACCGACTGTCCCCATAGGACAATCCCTAACTTGCAGATTATTATATGACACCCACCACCCCCAGCCTACTGCAGTGAGTCTGCTATGTCTTCTGAACTCTTGCTGCTGCCTGGATGTGCTTTGCTGTCATGAAACTAGGGAGGATTTATGAGCTTCCTATGTTACTGCCTCATCGAAGCCGATTTGGCATCAGGCAACCAGAATTTTCCAAACAAATGTTCAGCATAGGACTGTCTAGGGCACACAGGCTGCAGGCCTCACTAGGTTCTTATATCTTACTTCATACAAGTGAGGGGAGTCTTTCCAGAATACTACAGACAATCCAGATGTTTTCAGCACCAATTTTCACCAAGAGCAAACTATTGCTAAAATCTGTTCACTAAAATATTTGTATTTTCGTCAGTTAAAACCTGTTTCTAGAATTCATTAATACTAACCAGCAGAACTTCTGATATTAATGGGCAATAATGATCGGCTGAGCTGTTGTCAGTAGTTTCCTATGAAGTTTGGCCTTTTGAAAGAAATATTACCTAACCACTATTATGTCAATAGCTAAGGCAAGTGATTGCCCCTAAAGTATAGCTTAAACTAATCCACACCAAAAAACCTTATGATGAAGTAAATTACAGACATCATGGGGCTCTGGGTTCGGAAGATGAAGCAAACAACAGCACAGCAGAGCCAACCCCAGAGTCAGGCTTCTAAGCAGAGCTAAGCCTTCGGGGGGGAGGGGGTGGTGATCCCCTTTCCCCAGACAAGTTTTTATACATTGTCAGAAGAATGATTCTATTTTCTAAGGTCCCACGAACCACAAAGATCATCATCTTAACAAATGTGAATGTATCTGGAGGAGTTAAAGGGCCATCAGTGCTTATTCATTCAATCAGATTTGGAGAAGTTAGTTTGGTGAAAATTAATTTAACCAAATGATTTTTTTTTTCCTTACTGTTCATGTTGGGCTAGGCAAGTGAAACAAGGGGGTAAGCCAGAAACAGAAGTCGGGTCCCTGGGGCCATGTAGAGGCCTGTCTGAGTATCCTATCTGAAGTGATCAGAGTGAAAAAGGCAGAATGGTCAATATGGGCCAAGTTCCTGGAGAATTGTAGAAATAACCTAGAAGGCTACTTTGGTGAAGAATTGCCAGGACAGTTTGCTCCGTAGAGACTGAGATTTTCCCATCACATGCTATACCGTAACATTTTTGGCCATCAAGTTAGCTTCAAAAGCAGACTTATCAAACTTGATTATAATAGGGCAGTTTGAATTTAGAAGATAATTCTGTGTTTGGAATGTAATGGTGCACTTGAGCTTAAGTCACACACTTTATTCATTTATTTACTTTTAAAGATCTTCTTTTTTTTTTTTTTTTAAGATCTTCTTTTTAAGTAATCGCTGCACCCAACATGGGGCTCGAACTTAACAACCCTCAGATCAAGAACCTCACGCTCTACTGACTGAGCCAGCCAGGCTCCCCTAAGTCATATATTTTGATAGGATTGATAGATCGCTTGCACTCAAGTAGACTAGAACCTGAAGGATGGTCACTTTCAGTAAGATCCAGGGCTATCTCCATCTGCTATAGGAAGTGGGGGGCCCAATGATCAACTCTCTAGGTCAGACTGGAGCAACAAGTAATGCCAAGAGGACTTGGCAAAGCCATTATAATGAGTAAAGGAAAGCTGCATCCTAGGCTGGTTATCTCTACTTCAAAGCTTGTGCTCATCCATACAGCTGATGTACAGAGGATGGGCAGTGGGGGAGAATTGGTCAGGGAAGGTGGTGAAGAGCCCTTTTCAATGGTGTAGATGAGAGACATGATATCTGTGTTGGTGACAGTGTAGCTGAAGGGAAGTAGACAGATTCAGGACAGATTCTAAAGGCAGAATGGATAAAATTTTATCATGGTTTGGAGACGAAGAGGAGGTCATGACAGAAAAAAGCAATTAATTCTGAATTCTAGATATTTGGTTTGAGCCAACAAAGTGGATCATGTATCATTTTGTGAAGAGGGGAGAAGATTTTAGGAAAAAAAAAAAGGTTTTGGCCAGGGTGGGTAGGAGTTTAAAGAGGAAATGTGAAGTTTTGTTTTGGCTTTGTTATGTGGTTAGATGCCTGTTAGACATGCAAGCGAAAGGGTAAGTCAGGAGAAAGATAATTATAAATCGTCGTAACATCCTTTTGACGCTTCAAAGTCAAATTTGTTGCAAAATGTAACCTTAAATAATTAAACATTGATAAGAGTATAGAAGGTTGAGGATAAGGCACTTACATTTCAGAGAGTTCTATTAAAAGTTACAATTTGGAAAAAAAAAATCCAACCCAACAGTGCTTCCTGAGTGTCATCTGGCAGCCTCAGTCAGTAGAGCATGCAACTCTTGATCTTGAGGTTGTGAGTTTGAGTCTCACGCTGGGAGTGGAGTTTACTTTAAAAAAAATTAAGAAGTTATAATTTGGGTCTTAGAGAAGTTTTTGGTAAGCCCTTATTCCTGACAGTAGTTTTATAACAGGGCAAATTGTGCAGTCTTTATTTTTAGGACAAAGTAGGAGGTTTTTCATTTATCTTCTTAAAGGCTTTTTCTGAGTCTATCCTCTCAATTAGGAAACTTTATCCCAACTTCCAGGAGCCTCAACAAAAGCTACTCCTACTGAAATTCATTTCACCTGCATGTTAAATGACCCCCAATAGTCTAACCTGGAAGCCCAGCCACTCATGACAAGTGTTTTGTTGTTGTTGTTGTTGTTTTCTTTTAATGAAAAAGTATATTCTAAATTCCAACAACTCACTTAAATAACCATTGGGAGCACAGCCTGCTAGTTAAATCACAGACTGCTTGCACCTCTCCACCCAATTTTCAAGTTGGAGGCAGTTTCAGAGAGGAATAGGCCGAAAGGCCTCAGCTGTGCATCCAGACAGAATTTTAATTGGAATGTGAATCATATTTGGATAGCAGAGTAGAACTTGCAATAACCCAGGTTCTCAGGAACAGAGATCACACCTGGGTTGGAGAGTTTAGAAGTGAGAGGCTCCTGCCTTGCTTGTCTGCAGAGGCACCACGCACAGCATCTTCTGTTGAGACTTGTAGCTCCTGAGATAGGGAGGCCGTGGAGATGCTCAAAAGGCCATGTGCAAATGGGACATATGTGGTGTGTCTTGGAAAGAAAATGGAATCTAGAATTGGACAAGCCTGGGTTTCAGTCATCTGGTTTTACTAATCGTATGGCCTGAACTTATGAGAAAGTCACTTAACCTATAGGAGTTTCAGTTTTCTTACATACAAAATGGTGACATATATCTCATGAGATCTGCTTGTTTGGTGATTCAGGCATCCATTCTTTCACTAGATGTTTTTGGAGCATTTTCTATGTCCCTGATGTGGGTTAGGTGTTAGGTGTACAGGGCAAGCAACACAGATGTGCGGTCAAAGACTTAGACGGGAGACCATTTCATATGCACTTCCCATAAAGTGGAATTATTTCCCTGTTAGAGGGAAAATATATTACAGTATGTGGCAGGAAGACTTCACAAAGGTTTGGGGGACGGGGTTCTGGAAAGGCCACCCAGAGATGTGAGGGAGAGAGGGATAGAAGGACGCAGAACATATCCCTGCCCTGTGTCCCTTCTATTTCATGGCTGGTGTTCTGTTGCTTCTATCGTCCCAGATAGAGTCATCTTAGGCAATCAGGCAATACATCTCTAGCAATACAGAGTCCATCTTTCTGAGCTGTTTCTTCTCTTTGGGAATCCTCCAAGATTAAATTTGTTGTCCTTTCCTCTTCCAGAGAATCCAACGGACTCCCACTTTTAACCATGACCCCCATATTGATGACCTATAAATCTCTATAGCAGTGGTTCTCAGCGGAGGGCAAATTTGTCCCCTGGGGGACAGTTTTGATTGTCACAACTGGGGGCAACGGCTACGGGTACTGCTAAACGTGCTACAATGCATCGGATGGCCCCCACAACAAAGCACTGTCTGGCCCCAAATGTTATAGTGCCAAATTGAAAGACCCGCTCTGTAGTCTCCCTTGCTGAAGCTCCAGTTCTTTAGTTTAGCCTGTGTCTAAGACATTTCTACTTGGTCTTCACAATATTATGCTACTTCAGAACAATACCCAACCTACTTTCCTTGTTTTCATCAATGATCATAATGGGGACTTGCACTTATGTAGTGACCCAGATGTCTGCTGGGATGGCCTGTCCTGAGAGACCCAGATAATGTTGCTTTTATCCACGGTCCTCTTCCCAGAGTTCTATAAATACCTAGAGGATTATACTCAAGCCCTATTCCTCTGTGCTTCCTGCCTTTTCCCCCTACAGCTTCTGTCCGTTTCACTCTGCATCAGTCTAGACATGACGGCCTCTGAACAAATTTATATATAAAAGGGCACTCACAAACGACATTCTCGGGCTTATCTCTCTTTATTGAAGATTTCTGAGGAATCGTAGAGAGGGCATCACATTACACAGTGCAGCCTTTTCCTTTCCTTCATCTCTATCATCTATGTTCTTACCCTATCCTTGGTTTACCCTCTGAGAACTCCAGATTCTTCTCTCTCTTTTGAAAAAAGAAAAAAAGGAACTTTCTCCCTTTTTGAAGTTTGGCATTCACTGATCCCTGAAGACCTGGTGGGGGCTGAGGGTTTTGAGGCTTATCAACTACTACTAACACTTGTCAACACATTTTTCGAAATAAGGTAGTGGTTATCTGTGTGATAATTCCTAGTATATAAAATCTTGTTTTTAAAATGTTTGCTATTTTTTTGCATTAATTTAAGACTTTGTTTTTGAAATCTTTTCTATTTGTGAGACAGAAAATGTATTAACTAGGAGATAGATTCAGTAACACAAAACAGAGATGTAAAATCAGAGTGGCTTAAAGATTAGTTCCCCCCTTCCCCCCCCCTTTTTTTTAGAGAGAGAGAGAGAGCAGAGATACAAGCAACAGAGAGAGGAGAGAATCTTAAGGAGACTTCACATCCAGTGTGGAGCTGAATGTGGGGCTCGATCTCATGACTCTGAGATCATGACCTGAGTCAAAATCAAGACTCAGACCCTTAACGGACTGAGCTACCCAGGGTCCCTAGTTCCCCTGCTCCGAAATGTCTGACCCAGTATCCATTTGGGGAAAAACAGAGGCCCAGACTTCCTCTTTCTTGGCTGTGCCATTCTGAGGCTGTGGTTCTCGCCTGCACAGTCCACGATGGTCCTCTACCTCATCTTCACTCCATAGGAGGGATGGGAGAGAGAACAGAGGACATGGCCCTTACTGTGAGGGCACCGCCTGGAAGTTGTCCCACACTTCCACTTCCATTCCAGAACTTAGTCATCTGACCACTCCCAGGACAGTGGGATTGGAGGCTGTAATCTATCTTCTGACTGGTCATGTGTAGCTAAAGGTCAAGGATGTCGTCCCTAGAAGAAGACAAGAATAGACAAAGTAGGACAATTGGCAGTATCTGCCTCTGCAGGAACTTGGCTTCAGATAAAGCACCAGGCTGAAAACAAGAGATAGTGTGTCTTTACCTCTTTTTCTGTCCCTTCTGTTTTCTGGATAACCTTTTTTTTTTTTTTTTTAAGATTTTATTTATTTATTCATGAGAGACAGAGAAAGGGAGGCAGAGACAGAGGGGGAAACAGACTCCCCATGAAGCAGGGAGCTGGACGTGGGGCTCAATCCCAGGACCCCAGGATCATGACTTGAGCAGAAGGCAGATGCTTCACAGTCTGAGCCCCCCAGGCACCCCTGAATGGACGCCTCTTATGACAATAGCTTCATTGTCAGATTTTTGTTGTCTAATTTGTCATTTTTGGATAACAGGGGTACTGGAGAAATTCTGGTTAAAAAAGAAAAACACTCTGATTTGTGGTGTGATATACCAGCTGCACTCATGGTCCTACCAGGTCATTGCTCACCACCGACCCGGTCCTTGGGTTATGCTCTTGGACTTTGACTTGATGGTTCTTTCCCAGGGGGCTCCTCAGCCCAGCTCCCGTTCCCAATCCTCCCAGCATGAACAGGCTTACATGGGTCTCTGGTGAACAGAATTAGGTGCAAACAGAAATTTCTGTAACTATTGGAGCTCCAGTTGTGGCGGCTGGAAGGCCTAGGTGCTGGACAAGGATGACAGTGGAGGAGAAAGTCTTTTAAAAAATTATTTATTTATATTTATTTTTTATTTTTTCAATGCATGCATTTGCCAGCCCCATACCTAACACCCTCAAACATTCCTTATTCCCCCCTAAAGATTATATCTATTGATTTATGAGAGACACACACACACACACACAGAGAGAGAGAGAGAGAGAGGCAGAGACACAGGCAGAGGGAGAAGCAAGACTCAATCCCAGGACCCCGAGATCACGCCCTGAGCTGAAGGCAGATGCTGAACCGCTGAGCCACCCAGGTGCCCCAGAAAGTCTATCTTGTCGGGCGTTCTGATAGGAGGACCAACTCCCTCTGGACTGAAGGACAGAAAGCCTCAGCCATCTCTTCTGCAAAGGAGGATGGATGATGGCTACTTTTTCCTTCCTTCTGCTTTTCCTCTCCTTCCTTTTGCTTGTCAGCTGTTCCTTCTAGTATCCAGGATCCCTTCTAGTCTCCTTCTAATTCCTTGCTTACTTCCAAATCTGCAACAAGCCTTTCCAGTGGAATGCATCCTTTTTATCCACTTGGAATGACCATCACACATAGGGTCCTCACTTGTCAAAAGGTTGTATTAAGAATTGTAAGATGTAAACCTATGCCCTTGAAAAGGTTGGGGTGTAGGGACTGACCCTATGCCTGCCATCAAAACTATCCTCGGTGTCAAATAACATCTGGTGGGCACTATCAGGGAATATATTTCTAGAATGTTATGCTCTGCTTACATGCCATCTCTTTCATTTTTGTGCCATCTGTATGTGATTTGTATGTTTAAGCAGGTATGGAAATTGAGGTTCAGAGAAATTGAGACACTTACCCAAGGTTATGCACAGTGAATAAGTCCTGGAGCTAGAAGTTAAACTTCGATTATCTAATGGGGATCTTCCAGCATCCTTGAAGGGTGGAATCCCCGAGCTCCATACATGACAGCTGCAGACCACAGGTGTGCCTGGCCATAATGAGGACGTGCATCCTGGAAGAGACAGAGTTTCCCACTACGCTTTGAGTCACGAAGGTGAATATAGCTAACTTTCTCCAAGGGCCTATAATGTGCCTACCGGCCACTTCATGTATGCTGCCTCATGGAGTTCTCATAAGCTTGTGGGCTTAAATATCTCAATTCTCATTTTGGCGATTAAGAAACTGAAGGTTAGAGACAGAGAGTAGACAAGGTATGTCGCATAGCTGCTGGGGATCAGAGCACGGGTTCCAACCTGGTCTGCCCTTCAAGCATGTGGCTCTCAGAGGTGGCCAAGAGGGAAGCCAAGAATTTCAGATGTGAGAGCTCTAAGGAGCATCTACACTGGAGAGGAGATACACATACATATACGACAACAAGAAAAGTAGATGAGATAAGACACTAGCTTCAGAAGGGAGAAGAAGGGAAAGAGGCCAAGGCACTGGGAGATGAAGTAGCCCTGGTGCGTCCTAAAATCCAAGTTGGCAGGTGTGACAGCCCTGGTCTCCGGCAGGGTTGTGACGTGGAAAGACCGGGTACTAACAGCTGTTTTTATTTTCTGGATATGAGACAGAAAAAAGGACAGTGATTGGAACCTGGGAAACACCTGGGAGAGCATTGCTAATCACTCCTAATTCATGATGATGGTGATGGTTGCATTTTTTTTTTGTTTTTTTTTTTTGGAAATTGGCGATGTACCCAGCTCTGATCTAGGTGCTTTACATATGTTGATCTTTTGAATATTCCCAATTAGTTTACAAACTATTATTATCTTCATCCCCCTTCTACAGAGCAGGATCATGGGGTTCAGAGAGGCTAAGTAACTCCCCGAAGGGGTTGGAATTCCTACGAGGTCTGTGCGACCTCTCAGCCCCTGAGCTTTACCCTCTACCGTGCTGTTTCTCATCATTTTGCCTATCACTTGGGCACAGGCTTCTAGAGCATTCTCAGATCAGCCCGGGGTGCTGGGGGAGGCAGCACTGACAGTCTCTTGTCCCAGGCATTGGGCTGCCCTGTACCTACAAGCACTAGATCAAGTGTAATTTTTCTGCCTGGGCTTTACGAGTTCTGGGCATGAGATGCTTTAGCTTGAGCTGTTCTGGAAACAATAGATGGCAACTTCCTCTGGCACAGCTGTAGCTTTGTAAGAGCTTCAAAAAAGGTGTTAACTGTGCACAATTTATTCACAGAGGTTCCCCATTCATAAATACTCTCCTTTTCTGAAAGAAATGGACTAGTTCTGGGGGCACCTGGGCCGCTCTGTTGGTTGAGCATCTGATTCTTGATTTCAGCTCAGGTCATGATCTCAGGGTCACAAGATTGAGCCCTGTGTCAGGCTGAGCCTGGAGCCTGCTTGGGATTTTCTCTCTCTCTCTCCCATTCTCCCTTTCCCTATGCCCCTCCCTGGCCCCTACCGCTTACTCTTCTCTCTCTCTCTCTCTTTCTCTCTCTTAAAAGAGAGAAATCAACTTGTTCCTATGAGCCAAATGTTGTTGCATAAGACTTTAAAATAGATCAAAGAGTGTATCTCAAACTTTTCCACTCTTGTAACTGCAGGGGAAGTGAATGGAAATCCCAGGGGGTTGAAAGATAGTAGGCCAAGAGCAAGGCATTTCTTTGAAGTTTCATGCTTATGTTAAAAATTTGTGTGAAGTTTCCATTCCCACAAAACACATGTGTTTTTAAAATTAAAATGTATTTAAAACTGGAGGGAGACACCAGGATAATCCAGTAGATTCATGCACTCCCTAGTATACACCTCCTCTTAATTCTGAAGTCTACAACATCCACATGAGGCACCAGACGTGACAATTTTCAACTATTTCTCTGTGTGGCCATGGGAGCAGCCCCTTCCAATCCCATGCTCTCTCTGTTGTCAAAGGGAGACAGAAGGTCATAACCCATAGCAGTATCATGCACCAGGACTATTGCACAAATGCACACACCAACCATGTTTGCAACCACAGAGACTCTTTGGGTTCTCAGGACACCTGAATGCCAATGTAGTTTAGTGGTTAAGGATGGGCCTTTACCTTTAAAGGGAAATTATAAATGATTCAAATCTCAGCTTTGATGATAACAGCTATAGCACCTTGAGTTAATTATTTAGCCACTTAAATCTCAGACTCAGAAAGGTTAAACATATAAATACATATTATAGCGTCTAGAATACTGCTGGGCATATTGTAAATACTCAATAAATGGTAGCTTTATTCTGGTTAATCATTTTCAGATCACTAGATTTATTTTTGAATGCAAATTGGAAAATTTGAAAATAAATAGTTGAAAGTATTGCAAATGATTATTGTCTTTTAAAAGGAAAATAATCTTTTAGGTACTAGGAGGAGGCCTTTGAGGGTGATTCGGTCATGAGGACACAGCCCTTATGAATGAGATTAATGCCTTTATCAAAGAAGCTCTAAAGGGACTCCAGGGTGGTTCAGTCGGTTAAGCATCTGCCTTTGGCTCAGGTAATGATCTTGGGGTCATGGGATCAAGTCCTTCATCAGGTTCCCTGCTCAGCCGGAGCTTGCTTCTCCTTCTCCCTCTGTTCCTCTCGCCCGGTGCACTTTGTCTCTCTCTCTCTCTCTGTCTCTCTCAAATAAATAACATCTTAAAAGAAGCAGCAGCAGAAGCAGAAGCAGAAGCAGAAAAAGAAGAAGCAGATGCAGCTCTGGAGAAGCTCCGAACCCCCTCACCTGTGAGGGCACAGTGAGAGGTCACCAGGAGGAGGGGCTGCACCAGAATGCAATCACACAGACACATTGATCTTGGACTTCTCAGCTTCCAGAGCTGTGAGAAATAAATTTATAAGCCACCTAGCCTGTAGTAATTTTTTTTTATAGCTTTCTGGGGAATTTATTTTAGAGACCCTCAGGAATAGAGAAACCAGGGGCCGGTACAGAATCAAAGAATACTTGTTGATTACAGGAGCTCATGCATACTACGGACATATATTTCTTGATTGAATGAACACAGGTTGGTGAGAAAGAAATATTAGCACTTACTAGAGGCTCTCAACCATGACGTGGTCAGAAAAACTGCAATGGTTGGCTGGGGAATGAAAACAAAGTTTCTGGAAGGAAACATGGATTCTGCGTCCACAGCCCTGGATCTGGGGGATAGGATTAGGTTTGCATTTCTAACTGTGTGCATGTTGAACCATAAGAAACCATCAGTTATTGGCCATCTGTGACCTCACATATGTTCAGTTTAATCATTCCTGTGAAGACATGAATCACAGAGGTGTTTTTTTTTTTTTTAATTCCAGAACACTGTAAGTAATATGTCCTTGCCAAAAGAATGCTCTGGATAATGCATGGAAGTGTTAAGGGAGAACAGATTGGTTGCGTAGGCTGGGGTAGACCAGAAAGACTTATGAGGGGCACGCAATTTAGATCAGTGGGAAGAGGACAGTCGGTTCAGGCAGGGGAAGGACCGTGCTGTGGTCTGTGCAAGGGGGAGAATGGTTCCATTTTCCAGTAACTGAAGAATATTTAGGCAAGTCAGTGAAAGTCGGGAAGATGGGGACCATATACTGGGGAGGCTAGGGTACTCGGTTAAAGAATTGGAACTTTTCCTATTGGCGGTGAGGAGCCATGAAAGTTTTCTAAGGAAGGGAGTTCCAAGATCAAAGCGATATTTTAAGAATAATCCTTTAGATCTAATATCAACCAGTACTGAAGGGAATAGAGCCTGCAGCTAGACATGCCCAGCATGACAGGGGTTGGGAAAAGAGAACTGAGAAGACCTCAGAGAGGGCACTAATTGTTGAGGTCTGAGTGGTCAGTGGCAGAAAGTGAGAAGCAACTTTGTCTTTTCCATGTAAATGGCTCTTCCTTTGCTATAACTGCATGAAGAATTCAGTGTAGATTAGAACAACCCAGAAGGCACCTGAGGGAAAATGCTGGATGTGAGGGGGCTTTGAAGAGGGTGGGATTTAGGTGGGTTCTGAATAAAGAGGCTGACCTTTTGGGTGGGAGGTGTAGCATGAGCAAAGACACAGAGGCTCAGAGACAACAGACAGGACACCTGGCAATTCTAGGGCTCACTGAGTACCCCTCAGTCCTACATTTCTCTCTCCAAGCCTTACCCTCCTTCACCCTGTGGGATTCTTTTCTCCATGTCCTAATGATGTGACCAATGCCAGTTTCTCTATCCCTTTGACGCAAGGAGAAATTAGCTGATAAAGCATCGGTCAGCTGAGGCTAAGGGAGCTCTCCTTGACCCAAATTTTAGAGACATCATTATCAAACTAGAACCAGCGCATGCCCTCAAGGGAGATGAATCAGACCTGCAGGGTTGCAGGCAGCTTCCTGTAGCTCTTCCTGCAGCATGCAAATTTGATCCGATGGGTGGTAACTCAAAGAAAGTAATTAATTTCTACGATTCTTTCATAGTCACACACCAGACACACATTCAGGGAACTGTCATAAATATTAATATTCAGGAAGTTTTCATGAATATTCAGTGAATGGCGAAAAGATCTGCAGACAGTCCTCATAGAGTCCATTGGAAAGGAGTGCATCTGGTTTTTGCAAGCTTCCTCTCCACAGGGAAGGCTAAGAGGAAGGGGTGGAGGAGGATGAGATGAAACAAGCTTCCATGTGCCAGCTCCTGGGTTCATGTTCCACCTCCGCTGGATCTGCGTGCAAATAATCCAAGCCAGATGCCTGGCTACCCTCCCTGCTGCATCTAATTGAATGTGGATTTGTGTTTACTCCATTCACGATCCTTGAGCTCCAGTATTTACAGAGTTCACAGAACAGGCGACCCTTGAAGACCTATAGATTCTCCTGGGTAGCCTCCAAAGTCAGAATGAAGGGAAAAGCATAACTTTAAGAATTGTTTGGGTGCTGAGATTCAATGTGGTTTTATATCCTTGAAAACCTACACTAATTTCATTGAGGAGATGCAGACTGGCGCGTGAATTGTAGTTAATTAATAGGGAAAGTGGATTAACGTATTCAACTTTTCACTTTAAAAATGCTAACATTAGCATTTATGACATTAAGGAGAAAATTATACTATAATCCCACCACCTGCCCTCTTAAAGCTTATTTTACTCTCTGATTTCTTACAATGTTTACTTAAAATGTGTAGATATTTTTTGCATAAATACCGTCATAGCACATGATTTTGCATTCCTTTTTTTTTTTTTTGCTTAATGTTATTTGAGTTAGGAGATTTATCTTAGACCTAATCAAATCTCTCCTATTAGCAATATATATTGCTCTCCCATAAAAGAAAGCTCTTCTAGGGTATACTTTTTTTTTCTGGTTTCATTGAGGTATAGTTGACAAAAGTTGTATCTATTTCAGATAGATATTCTGTACAGTGTGATATTTTGATATATGTATCCATTGTGAAATGACTGTCACAGTGAAGCTAATGAGCACATCCATAGGATGTACATATTGTGATGCAAACAACCACTTTCTCAACATTTCTACATCTGCTTCTTGTTCATAGAAGAGCTGGGGTCTGTTTGAAAGTTGATGCGAATCTTGGTCTTGTACTTGTAGAGGAAAATAAACTATGTGACAAGAAATACTAGGTCACTAATATGCAGATTGTTCCTTTACTTAGATGATGATATTGAGACAGGAGACAGTGAGATTATGCATCTTGGATTAAATTACATATTTGCATCATAACAGGAAAATAAATCAACTGCTAGTCTCTATGATTACTCAGCTAACTCTGCTTTTAAGGAGAATCGTGTTTCTACAAATAAACTATGTATCTGCATCCTTTCCAACTCTACAGTCTCTGGATTAACAAAACACTCCTCAGATTTCACCTTCCTCTCAGAAGTTTTATGTTCCTTTGGATTTTGGATGGGGCCAAACTTCTTGGGGCTATTGTGCACTCGGCTAGATGCCGCCAGTCTAATAGGTACCTGAATTCCGGTGAGTAACTGAGTCGAGAGAGGAGGTTTCCTAACTTTGCTCGCTGGAGTCAAGCAGATGAAAGGAATGGCCATAGGAAAGGGTTCAGCAACCCTAAGGCTCTACCTCAGGGTTATGTAGGTCAACCGAATCTCAGTAAAATCCTTTGGTGTATTTAGCGATCACCCATTGAGTGCTTGCTGCATGCTTAACTGTCTACCTTTGAAAAGCTCAGGCTCATAAGGGAAAAGACCATACAAATGAATAATTACAGGTCAACACATTCAGTGGTGTGCCAGGAATATTCCTGGGGAGTGAAATGCCCTGGTGGGAGTGTGAGGGGGCCACTGTGGCAAAGGGGATGAACTACATAGAGATGACTCAGACTTGAGAGGCCAGGACAATGGTTTTGCCCAAACAGATACAGAACACGAAGAAGTAAGAGGAGGAGCAGGACTTCCTTGGCACGGGGAACAGGGTCTGGCATGACTGCAGGGCATATCCGTGAAAATGTTCACGAGGCCTTCAGATGGATGTGCTGCTCAAGAGGTAGGTCCAGACTGAAATGATAGATTTGCGGCAATTGACAGGTGGATGATAGTGGATGCTCTAGAAAGAGGCGAGAATGTCAGCGGGAGTATGCAGAGTAAAAAGTGGCTGAGAAGGAACACTTAGGGGAAACAGAGGAAAAGGTGTGGTCTGGTCTCTCAGTCCAGGAAAGACACTGGGACTGTGTTGCTGGACTCCTTTAGTTAGAGTGGAACCCAGTGTGCATGTGTGTGCATGTGTGAATTTATTTAAAATAGCAGAGAAGGGCCTGAATATGACTACGTTGAATTTTGTAAATGGTAATTACCATTTAAATCCCTCCCACCGGGCAGCCCGGGTGGCTCAGCGGTTTAGTGAGTCCCATGTCGGGCTCCCTGCATGGAGCCTGCTTCTCTCTCTGCCTCTCACTCTCTCTCTCTCTCTCTCTGTGTGTGTGTGTCTCTCATGAATAAATAAATAAAATCTTTAAAAAAAAATAAATCCCTCCCATCCCAATGATTATATTTTCTGTGTCATTTGCTCCTTCTAAATATTACCAACACAAGAACCTACCACAGAGCAAACTGTTGTTGGTTTTCATGGGGTAAAAATTCATCATTTTCTCCTCAATTTCTTGTTTTCAATCACATGGTTTCTGATCCCCCCCTTTCCCCACCGTGGGTGTTTACCAACAACACCCATGATATAAACAAACATGACATAGTGCCATCCTGAGGTTTTGGTATCTGCTTCTACCTCTCCCTGTGAATTCTTCATTCTCATGACTTGTATTAGAGGGTGACCTGGTCACAGTGCTTTGTCCTCTGCAGTGAGCTGGCGTGCCATCTTATTTTGTCAAAGCCCTGCCCAAACTCAATCCCACGGCATTCGTTCATTCCACAAGTATTTCTTGAGTATCTACCCTGTGTGTACGTGTGTGTGTGTCTGCTCTGGACTCTCACACTGACTTATGAGAGCCATGAGCATATTCAGTGACTGTCTGAGGTTATCAATTATTGTTATCATTATTGGTTATCACAGGCAATATAATAATTGCATCTCAAGACTCTTTTCCTAACATTCCTTCCAATAGATAGGCTTAGCAGCATAATATAGGAATCAGAGAGATGCAACTGTGGACTCCCTCCACCATCCCACACCACCACCACCCTCACCACCACCACCACCACCACCACCAACAACAACAACAACAACAACACAAGCCACATTTATTGAAAACTCCTATGGGCCAAGTACTTTGCAAATACTTTACCCACATTATCCTATTTATATTTCAGTTCCCATATAAAGAAACCAAGACTGAAAGTTTTAATAATTCACGAGAAGACATACCTACTATTTGTGGCACAATAAGGGTAATGAAATGACATGAGTGTCTTAATGTTTACTGAACTGTAGTGTGAAGTGGAGGCAGACTGAGCTCAGGATGAGGTCATGGAATTTCAGAGTGAAAAAAACCCATAGGCAACAACAAATATTTTTGTGATGCTGAAGAGGGGGGTGATTCTAGAGAGGATACTGTGAGGATAAAGCTCTTATCCCTATTTTCTTGGAGACTTCATTATTCCCTAACCCTATATGTCCCATTCATACAGTGAATGGAGATGGTGCTAAGACCCACTGCAGCTTCTAAAGGCTATTTTTCCATGAATTGGCTTGCCTGAGGTCACATCGCTAGAGGATGACATTACAGTGAAATGTTTTCCCTTGACTTTTATTATAGAAATGTCCCACATATAGCTAGAGATGAAAAGGCAGCAAAATGAATGCAACAAAACAAAATGCCATGAGGGAAAGAATGAGTAAATAAATGATTTTCAACTGTCCTTACTGTTTCCGGGCTACAGCAGAGGCAAAGCAAAATTATAATAGGAACACAATGAGCTGCACTTTATTTTTCAAGGGATATTGATTTCAAATGTTCCTGTTCCCAGTTCTTTGGGCAATTGCTGTTTTTGAGTGTCCCAATTGACCACCTTTGTCACCTGGCCCCCAAAATGCTTAAAGGAATCAGCCTCGGGAATGCTTCCATCAAGCAGGGCACTGCCCTCATGGTGACAAAGAGACATATTTAGCACTTGTTTTAACCTTTCTTCTGATTGAAGTAGGTGCTCAAAAGGCTGGGAGGACAAAAGTAATTGCTTTAGGTTTTTCAGCACAGACTGTTACCGCATAGGGGAACGTTGACAGTGTTTGTGGGATACAGAATGATCTCAAGCCCCTGGAATTGCTTAATTGACTTCTCTTCTCTGAAATCACCTACGGGGAATCTCTGTCATCATTGCATCTTAAATATTCCTTAAAGAGGTCATGCTCATCAGGAGATCCCCTATATTCACGCTCTCTCAGAAGATTGTCCCCACAGTGCCTTTCCCTCTCCTCATGTATTTTATATTGTAGGCTTTGATTCTCTTTTTTCTGGGAGGGAGATTGCATAGTCCAAATCCAGGGCATTTTTACGTGGATGGCATTATTTTATTTGGTCTCTGGTGCCATTAGGTGCTCACTGCGTAACCCTCATGGTAAGCTAAGTTAGACACTGGGTCTAATTGGAGATAGGAAAGAGACTATGTTGTGTATTTGTGACTAGTATGGACTGGAAGTTACCTTGATAATCTTTTCCAGCTCTTTTTAGGAGCCTTTTTAGGGTGTGAGCTGCCCTCACCCTCCTGTCTCACTGGTTCCAGGCCGCATTTTCCATTTGTACCTCCAGAACTCTTTTCCAGAGCTTATGTGTCTGTGCCCTGAAGGCAGACCTTCAGGGTCAGCAGTATCCACCTGCCTTGCCCTCTGGTTTCTACTTCCACCAGTGGGAAGCCCTGGCAGGAGGTCCAGGGGCAGAAGGAGAGAAGGGTTGGGGTGTTTTTCTTCTGACCCACCTCCCTAGTGCCTTTGGTTGACTGGCTTATCCCTTCATGGAAGGCTGTGGGCATTCCCTAGCTCCTCGTATGGATTTCTAGGGGCCACGCCTTCCCCTTACTCTTTCACCTAGGAAGGGTATGACTTCCTATTCTCTCTAAATTTTGTCACGCTTTTATGTAAAGTCCCCTCATTAAACTTTCTTAAACTGTCCTTCCCCCTCCCTTTTTAAAGATTCTATTTATTTAAGAGAGGGAAAGTGAGAAAGCACAAGCAGGGGAAGGGGCAGAGGGAGAGGGAGAAGCAGGCTCCTGGCTAAGGAAGGAGGCCGACGTGGGGCCCGATCCTAGGACCCCAAGACCGTGACTCCAGCCAAAAGTGGATGCCCAACCGACTGAACTATCCAGGCACCCCTTAACCCATCCTTTTCTGAGGGTGACATCTGTTTCTGCTGAGACTCTGATTGATACAGACACAGAGAAGTAAGCGCTAGCAAAATATCCTCCAGATTCCCCAATGATCTCAATCTCTTTCCTCCAGCCACTCCATGTTGGCCAAAGGCTTGCTTAGAAAGCACAGCATTTTCATTTTTTTTTTATAAATTTATTTTTTATTGGTGTTCAATTTGCCAACATATAGAATAACACCCAGTGCTCATCCCATCAAGTGCCCCCCTCAGTGCCCGTCACCCAGTCACCCCCCCCCACTTCCCCTTCCACCACCCCTAGTTCGTTTCCCAGAGTTAGGAGTCTTTCATGTTCTGTCTCCCTTTCTGATATTTCCCACTCATTTTTTCTCCTTTCCCC
Source organism: Vulpes lagopus (assembly GCF_018345385.1). Classification (NCBI taxonomy): domain Eukaryota; kingdom Metazoa; phylum Chordata; class Mammalia; order Carnivora; family Canidae; genus Vulpes; species Vulpes lagopus. Next base: position 29,378,582 of record NC_054834.1, read on the forward strand.
CCTATTCCCTTTCACTATTTTTTATATTCCCCAAATGAATGAGACCATATAATGTTTGTCCTTCTCCGATTGACTTACTTCACTCAGCATAATACCCTCCAGTTCCATCCACGTCGAAGCAAATGGTGGGTATTTGTCATTTCTAATGGCTGAGGAATATTCCACTGTATACAGAGACCACATCTTTATCCATTCATCTTTTGATTGAAAGCACAGCATTTTCAAAGAGTGATATCCTATGGGGCGGGGCCATCTTCATGGGTAGGCAACTCACAGAGCCTGGCACTCAGAGGGCTCTGGGCTTTTGCCATTTTGAAATTCTTAGGAAGCTTTGACTGAGAGGTCCTGCAGTCTCATTTTGCATAGGGCTCCGCAGAGTAAGTAGCCAATCCTGCATGGGAATGTGGAAGGGAGGGGAGGACAAGCTCTTAGCTATTCTTCTTATCCAAAGGAATGTGCTTCATATTTTCTCTCTTATCCCTCACACAAAGCAGAGTACGCTAGTCTGAGTCTAAGGTTGTGGCTGGGAACCACTCTACTCTTGGGAACCCGCACCAAGGGGTCAGGCACAGGGCTTTCTTCCCTGCTCCCTGCCCCAGCGGCTCTTAACCTGAGGACCAGGTCTGTCTGTCTGTCTCTCTATCATTTTCTCCTTCCCAATGCCCTTTGCATTTATTTTACAAGGCCAAGACTATAAGACAAGGGCCTGGCACTGAGAGCTCTCTCTCAGTTTTACTCCTTCAATGTTCTCAGGCACTCCTCTTTCTTTGGCCTCCTATCCTTGTGGGTAGCTGGAAATCTGGGTTGTGGGCTCAGGCAGGAAGGGGAGGAGGCTTTTCAAACCCATCTTTGGGCCTTGGGTTTCAGTCCGTTAGCAAAACTATGATTTGGAGTTTCAACCCTGCTCATAAGTTGGTACTTTGATTTTCTTTGCCATTGTTTCCTGTGAGTTCTAGAATAGAATAGGGAAAGAATATTAATTGGCAAATGGACCAAAATGTGAAAAATCTCCTACCTCTCCTCTACTTCTCATTTCCACTTGAACATTTGGGTGTACATCCTTCCAGACAGCCCCCCAACCCCATTAACATTCATATATACAAATTGACACACACGTTTAAAAAAATGGAATTTTTAGGTCTATGCTGCACATTTCCTAACTATACCATATTTTCCATTCTTTGAATGTTATGCACGTTCTGGGGAGAATTGCATGGCGTTATCTGCCGGCATGCTGATTCACTCTTCAGCTGCGTACATTGTGTTTTTCAGCCAATTACAAAGTTCAGCTTTATACTTCAATTCTTTACCTGTTAATTTCTTAGATCTCTTTATTTAGTTTTTTTTAAAATTTAGTTTATAAATATACCCTTTTAAAGCATACTCTTAATGAGTTTTGAAAAATATGAAGAATTTTTCTTGCCATCACTGAGATCATGATATAGAATGTTTTAATGACTCCAGAAAGTTTCTTCATACTTCTTTGCCATCAGGCCCCACTTCTCACCCCCAATCCCTGGCAACCACCAATAATGATTTTTGTCATTAGTATCTTGCCTTTTCTAGAATTTTTTATAAGGGCAATTATATAGTGTGAAACATTTTGAGATTGGCTTTTTTCCACTTAGCAAAATGCTCTTAAGATTCATCCCTTTCATTGTGTATTAAAGTGGTTTATTCATTTTATTGCTGGCTAGTGTTCCAGTGGTGGATGTACCACAGGTGTTTATACACTTGCCAACTGATGGTTGTCTGGGTTATTTCCAGTTTTTGGTGTGAACATTTGTGCCTTGTCGATGGCTGCTTTTGCTCTACAGTGGCCAAGTTGAGTAGTTGTGACAGAGACCATCTGGCCTTCACATCCAGTAACATATACTATCTTGCACATTACAGAAAGTTTGCCAACCTTCACAAAGAGTATATTTAAAACGGCTGTTTTAATGTCCATCATTGTTAATACCATTGTGTCTGTCATTTCGGGTCTTTTTTCTATTGATTACTTTTCTTCTGCCTAAGGTCATATTTTCTTGCTCTTTTCATGCCGGTCAGTTTTTACCTGGCATTGGAATTTTATTTTAATATGTGTTGAATTTTGTTGTATTCTTTATTAGAGTTGGAAGGCATTATGGAATTTGGTCAAGTTACTTGGGATCAGTTGAATTTTTTCAAAATTACTTTTATTTATTTATTTTTTATTTTCATTTTTTAAGATTTTATTTATTCATGAGAGACACACAGAGAGAGGCAGAGAACAGGCAGAGGAGAAGTAGGCTCCATGCAGGGAGCCCGATGTGGAACTCGATCCCGGGACTCCAGGATCACACCCTGGCCCGAAGGCAGGTGCTAAACTGCTGAGCCACTCAGGGATCCCCCCAAATTACTTTTAATCTTTGTTAAGGCATGTTCCGAATTGCCTTTGATGTAGGGAGAATTTAACATCATTACTAAAATCACAGCTTTCTGGAGACTTAGCCTGATGCTCTTTGTATTATGGGGTCATTTCACTCTGCTTTCAGGGACATGAATGAATCCTAGCCCTGTGTAGAGTGTGGAAATTGTCTAGCCAATTACTTTTTCATTGTTCTTTCCTTAATCTTGGGAAGTTTCCTTTTTTTTTTTTTTTTTTTTTTTTTTGGAAGTTTCCTTTAACTCATGCACAGATCAGTACTCAGCCAGAGTTTCAAGGGGGACTTTTCTAAGATCTCTCTGAAGTTTTCTTTCCATGCATCTCTCTTCTCTCGGATATTGCATCCCATCACATCTCATTGACTTGGCTCCTTGGACTCTCATCTCTGGCTCTTTGTTTGGGTTTCTTCTTTCTGTATGGCAACCTGGAAAATCTTCTAGTTGGTCTTCTGTCTCATAGAGCTACACTTTTCTTGTTCTTCAATGTCTTAAGACTGTTATTTCATATATTCTGTGTCATTTGCTATTGTATTATGTGGAGGGTAAGTCCAGTCCCTGTTTCTCCATCATGGCCAGAAGTGGAATTCTAGTGTTGTCCTTCCTTATTGCTCAGTTCTCTTTTTATTTGCTTGGCATTATCCTCCATATGACAGTGGGCAGCTCTGGATTTCACCTTTTCCAATCTAAACCCAGTAGAAATTCTTTCTTAAAAGTTCCATTAGAATTTGCCTCATTTGATTAGTATTCCCACCTTTATGTCATCTGTTTTGCTTCTTGTGTTGTGTTTTAAAAGGCTTTTCTCGTGTAATGATCTAAACTCCTATATCCCCAATTTAACTATCTATGTAGCCTTCTTTTCTCTTTCTTAAACAATTAATCTCCAATTTCATTGAAGTTGATTTGCTATGAACGTAAAATCCCTGCCTAGCTCTCTGAAGATATTTATGCTTCTTCTAGTGACTATTTCATCTTGCTTTACTTAGTCTGCCTCCTCAAGCATTTAGTTCCTCAATTTGGGGAATTTTTTGACTCTTTAATGGTTTTAGTTTCTTCAAGTGTTTTATAATAGTTGATTGCTCATTTTTGTACTTGGTAGTTCCTGTTTGATTTGAGAGAGGTGTCATTCCTTCCTGAAGAGCATGAGATGGATTTTTCACAAACAAGGAGGTTTCTTTTAGTTGACTAAGGGGTGCGGATGGCAGCTGGATGGATAATAACAATAAATATCTATCTACCTCGCTATCTGATTATCTTCTAGTGATTCTACATTTGATCCAAATCATTTGATTTGGCACTTTTTGTTCCAAAAGACCCTATGCTCCTTTCTACTTTCTCAGCATTGTTCATGTTTGTTCTCTCACATAAAGGGCTATTATTCTTTCTTTCTACTTGCGAAAATTCTTTTTTTCCCTGCTGTCAAGATGTTTATCAAATCCTGTGTTTCTCAGACTTTTGGAACACATAAAAAAGAAATATTCCAGTGAATGCAGTATACCAAATGTAGGTAATAAGCAGGATACATTCCTTTGGGGAAATGCCTGTTTAAAAAGTCCAGTCTGTATATGCAAAAGTAAAGCAAAGAAATTCAGTCTTTTTCCTGTTCTCTAAAAATCTGTTTTTCTTAAATATCATTCCATGAAATTGGAAGTGAAGGGCTAAAAGGTGAGGAGAGGGAAGGGAGAAGGAGGGAGCACACATCATTTACACAAAAGGTAAAATTGTACAAACTTAAGCAGTATATAGTAGACTAGGGTCATACTCTAGGACATCAAATGCTGGATTTGATGTATAAATATAAGAAATTCACTGTTTGGCTGGAGTTAGAAGATTTGAACTGCTGCCTGAAGATCAGTGAGGAGCAAGTCACTGCCTTGGAATAATTGCCCTTCCCGCTCCAAATCCTGGTTTCTGTACTGTGCCTTCATGGAGAGGGCCTCTCATTCCACCACCTGGCCCACCTCCAAGGCTTCAGGTCCCCAAGGTGATTATCTCAATAGTCCCCTGTCCCCTTTCTGGGCAGCTGGACTCTTCTCTTCCTCATTCATACAGACTTCACCTCTGAAAATGATGGGCCTGTTGCTATGAGGCTCAGAATCATCAAACACAACACACTCCAAATGGGGTAATTTCCAGCCACTGTTAATGTGGAGCTCCATCATAGTCCCATAACTTCAGAAAAAAAATCTCTAAGCTTCAATTTGTCCACTTCATGTGGCAGGTTGGTGACTATTAGGGTGTCTTATAGTTCTTTGTGGTTCAAAATCACCTTGCTCACCAACCTCAGGGATTGGTCTAGGTCCCTTCTGGGGAGGCATATTTATTTGGTATTTTCACACTCTTTGATCCTTCTGAGGCCTTTGGGGTGGAATCTGAGCTTCAGACTTAGATTCTAGATGAGGCTGTGAAGTTGGTACCTTAACAACATGAGGTGGTATCCCAGTAACTGCAACAGCTCCACTAGGTGGAAGGTCACAAATGCCCCAGAAAATGTCTTCCAGTCTTTCTGGATGGTCTGAGTCATGTCTGTAGGTGCTGGGGAAGGACTCTTCTATGTATCCTCATGAGCAGTTTCTTCTAATACTGGCTCAGACTTTTCCTCTTGGATTCAGACTCAGGTTCTTGCTCTGGTTCAGGATCAGGCTCTGATTCAGCAACAGGTTCCTCTAAATGTTCTTCCAAGTCCTTGCTGACAGTCTGATCATAGAAAGTGCCAGAATCATCAGTACCATTTCAGGTGTTGATTGTCTTTCTTCAGGTTCCTGGGCCTCTTCCTCAGATTCCTCCTGAGGCTCAGTGAAAAACACCAAAGAACTAGTCTTGGTATCTGAGGATCTCATTGTGGATATAGAACTCATTTGCAACCAGGTCCTTAGGAGCAAGGACAAATGTCTCCATGAGTCTCCTCAAAGCCTGGTTGTTATTAGAGAGCAATCCTGTCACCTCGACTACCACACCATCATTCAGAGTGGCATCAGCATCAATGTGGTGAATCTTAGTGTGGCAATTGGTCAAGTTTTGTGACATCACTTTTCTATGGATTTCTTTCTGTCCATAAACTGCCTCTACTGGCTTTCCATTTGAATCCAATTCTGCACAGACATAAGAGTTCTTTCCATAAAAGCTGCGTAGCATGTCTGATGGCTGCCTCAGCAGCGTGTCATACTTTCTCACAAGTGCCTGCCCCTCCGACAGGGGACTAGGCTTTTCTATTACCATTGCTTTGATTAATTTAACCTGCACAGCTGTGCGGGAGCAGAACAAGCTTTGCTCCACAGCTTGGCAGAAGGCAAATCTCCTCATGCAACTGTATCCGCCTCTACTTGTGAAAACTCTATACAACCTCCAGGCCTAATACAAGATACATCTCTTAGAAAAAATTCCTCACTACTTTATCTTCTAATTATTATGGCTCTTTTGGTGAATAGTGATTACAAATGTGACTTCAAAGTTTCAATGGTAATAATTGCTACCATTCTGGGGGCTTCCATTATGTGCTAAGCCCTGTAGTGAATATGTCACGTATATGACATGATTTAATCCTTATGTAATGGTGTGGGTGTTATTTTTCTGTTTTATAGAAGAAGGAACTACATTTTAGAGCAGGTAGTCATCCAGCTCAAAGATCCCTGTACCAAATCTGGATGGTCACTCAAAGCTGGTTGCCATACCACACTCCTACAGTTCCTTTTGCTCAACCCATATCCTTAGCCCCATACATGTGGAATCTGCCAAGACTCTAAATCCCAAGATGGATTTTACTGTCAGCATGGCCATCTCAAGACTTAGAGAAAATGAAAATAGTTTTTCTTCCACTAACAAATAAGATCAAAGATACCTAATTTAAGAGGGCAAATTATTTGAAGTTTTCATAACTTCTTGGAAAGAGAACTGGTACCAGAATTCTAACTCTGGGTCTGGAGGTCTTTGGCACTGCTCCTCCTTATCAGTATGACTTTCTCCTTTGGCTGGCAAGAATATGGTTGAGCATGTTAATGTTCAGAACACTTGAGTTTAAAGGAATTTTTCACCTCAGCCAAGATTTCTTTAGACTGAACATCTGAATTTGGAGCTAAGTAAAAAGCACAAGGAGAGATAGTTGGCTTAGGTTCATTCCCAGTGAGTCAAAAGTGCTATAAAAAAATAGAAGGATAAAGATAATTATGCTGTGCACGTCAGAGGTAAAGCAAGAGAAAGCACAGGCCAGTATGACATTGTCTAGTTAGCTTGTTCTGCAGGTACCTCATGGCTCTTCCTTATGGCAAAGGGCTTCATATGCTGCTATCTACAAGCCAAAGCAAGGGCCCAATGCCAAACCAGATTCCATTTCTTCCATTCCACATCTTTCTGGTGAACTAAATTCCCAGGTTAATCAGAGAATGTTGACAAAAATAAAACTATTTTAAAAAAATCAGTATTCTTAGAGTGTTTTCTACTATACCAGAACACTTGCATATATTTTCAAATTTACTTTTCCCAACGTTATGATGTAGGAATTATTATATTATATTGGAATATATATTATATTGTGTTCAATCTCTAATGATGGTATTGGAGCATTTGATGTACCTCACTTTAGGTCATCCAGCTAGAAATTGTCAGGGTTGGGATTTAAACCCAATTCCAAATTGCATCCCTTCCTCAGCATACACACACACACACACACACACACACATCCACACACATCACTATTTCCATCAATGTTTAATCTAGGACTATCTCTAGGAAAAATAATAAAGCAAAAACATTTATTTGATTTTCAACCAATATTTATTAAATTCCAATATGTGCTATGTACTGTTTGAGAAGCTTAGTATAAAACAGTGAACAAAAGAAACGAAAACATCTGCCTCTGGAAACTTACATTCTAGTAGGTAAGGGTAGACCCTAAAAATGAATGGAATAGATAAGAAAATTATAAAGTCTGAGAGGAGACAGTAAGTACTATGGAATAAAAGAAGAAGCAGATCAAGATTAAAGGAATTAGGATTATGAGGGCAGAATAGATTACAATATTAAAGAAGATGGTCAGGGTGAGAGACTTCAAGGAGACACTAAATGTCTCTTTGATATTGACGCTAAGGTTTGAAGGATGTGAACATCCGGGGAAATAGTCTCCCAGGAAACTGCTAGAGCATAGATGCTAACGTGCGAAAATGCCTGACATATTTGAAGAACAGGAAGGCGGCCGGACGGGAGTATGGGAGAGAGACAGTAGTAAAGGTGAGGTCATAGGTAATGGGGATATGTGGAGCCTCATATTATGAGGACTTTGATGTTCTTCTGAGTGAGGTGGAGATCCAGATGAGGATTTTGAGTAGAGACATGATGGTATGATCTACATTTAGGGGATTATTTGGGCTTTTCTCTTGGGAATAAGTTTAGGGAAAGAGTGGAAGCTGGGAGATCAGTTAGGAGACTGTTGCGGTGTATTCATTTCCTAGAGCTGCTGTAACAAAGCACCACAAACTGGCTGGCTTAGCTCAACAGATACTTTATTGTCTCACAGTTCAGGAGCCTAGAGATCTAAAATCAGACTGCTGGTTGGATCATGTTCTCTTGGTAGCCTCTAGTGTAGGATCCTTTCTCTGTCTTCCAGCTTCTGGTAGCTCCAGGTCCTTGGCTTATGGCAGCATGACATCATCTCTGCCTCCATCTTCACATAGCTGTCGTCTCTGCATGTCTCATCATCTTCCCTCTGGGTGTGTCTGTCCAGTCATATTGAATTAAACTCCCTCCTAAATGATGTTTTCTTAACTTGATTACACCTGCAATGACCCTATTTCCAAACAAAGTCACATTTGAAGGTACTGGGGGTTAGAGATTAAACTTTTTTGGTGTGTGTTGGGGGTGCAATTCAACCTGTAACATGCAGGTAAGAAATGGTGGAGGCTTAGGATAGTCTTTGGGGGGGGGGACCAGTGGGTAGTGGTTAGATTTGGGATATATTTTGAAGGTAGAACCCACAGAAAATACTGATAGATCAGATGTAAAGTTATGCGAGAAAAGCCAAAGGTGACTCCCAGGAATCTTGCTGAGCAGCTGGAAGGAGAGAGATATCTGAGAGTGAAACTAGTTTTTGAGGAATGTGGATATTAGAATTTTAGTTTCTGATATGCTGAGCGTGACATATTTACTTAGGGGATCAAAGAGATGTTGAGTGGGAAGCTGAGTATATGGGTCTAAACTTCAGGCAAGAGATCTAGGCTGAAGGTATAAATATTTAAATTTGCTGGTCTTCAGCAAATAGAGGAAATTTAAAGCCCAGAGACTGGAGATCACCCAGGAAGTGAGCATCATTAGAAAAGATGACCCTGGTTGGAGCCCTGGGTCACCCCCACATGGAGATATGGGTAGAAGAGGAATATAGAAGAGGAATAGAAGAGGTAGAAGAGGAATAACCCCATGAAATATAGAGGACAAAGAAGAGCCAGAGAGGCAGGATGAAACCAAGACTGCACATCTTGTGAGCCTGGTGAAAGAGTGCGGCAAGGGATGGGAGTAATCGGCTGTGTTCAAAAGTGCAGGTAGGCCAGGTGAGACAGACTGGGAATTGATCATCAAATCAATTCAGAGAAGAGAATTTTTCATGAGAGAACGGAGAGAAGTTTTCATGACCTTGACAAGAATTGCTAGGGAGTGGTGGTGAGGAAAGTCTTTTAAAAATGGGTTCAAGGGAGAATGGAAAGAGAAGCTTTGGAGACAACAAGTATAGACAACTTTTGGATGACAGGGATGGTAGCAAGGAAGGACAGTGGAGTCAAGGCAGGTTTCCTTCTTGTTTACAGGTCAGAAACACATACACATGTTTGTGTATTGATGACAATGACCAGGGGAAGTTGATCTCACCTCCTTTCTGATGGTCTCTCTGCTCTCCTGACTCTTCCGTATCCCCTCACCCTCATGCATTCTTGGTCCTCTTGGTATCTCTTAGGCTCACTGTCCTGGAGGAAGGTCCCATGGTTTGGACAACATGCCCCCTTCTTTTTTTGGTTTCAGCATCTTCTGAGCACTTCCCTCTAAGATAGCATCATTATATGGGAGCAACTTAAGTGTTGACTAGTGGATTGATGGATAGAGAAGATGTGGTACACACACACACACACAAACACACACACACACACACACACAGAGGAATATTACTCAGCCATAAAAAAGAATGAAATCTTGCCACTTGTGACAACATGGATGGACCTAGAGTCTATTATGCTAAGTGAAGTAAGTCAGAGAAAAACAAACATGATTTTACTTATATGTGGAGTCTATAAAACAAATGAACAAACCAACAACAACAAAAAGAGAGACAAACTCATAAATACAGAGAACAAATGGGCAATTGTCAGAGGAGAGGGGGGTGGGGGGACAGGCGAAATAGATGAAGGAAATGAAGAGGTACAAACTTTCAGTTACATAATAAATTAAGACAAAGGGATGAAAAGTACAGTGTAGGGAATATAGTCAATGATATTATAATAGCGTGTGGTGACAGATGGTGACTCCACTTGTGGTGAGCATTGCATAATGTGTAGAATCATCAAGTCACCATGTTGAACACCTGAAACTAACATAACATTATAAGTCAACTATACTTCACCTAAAAATAAAAAAATAAGAAAAAAAGAAATGGCAAGGACAAAATTAATATATGAATGGAGGGGAAAAACATAAACTACTTTGTTTAATTTTATGAAAATAAATTTGAAACCTTGGATTAAATAAGGAATAAAATACGATGAATTGGTATTATTAGATGATCTCTGCCTACCTCAAAGCATTTAGGAAATGTCTGACGTCAAATCTTGCAGGTGACAGTGTTTTGCACATTCTGAAACCATATACCCATTTTGTTCATTTTCAGATATGATTTAATGAAATATCTCCCTTATCATCCCTTTACCCATTATTGGGCACCTGAGTGGCTCAGTTGGTTGAGCATTTGCCTTTGGCTCAAGTCATGGTCCCAGAGTACTGGGATCAAACCCCACATCCGCCTCCCAGCTCAGCATGGAGGCTGCTTCTCCCTCTTCCTCTGCCTGCTGCTCCCCCTGCTTATGATTTCTCTCTCTCTCTCTCTGTCAAATAAAGAAATAAAATCTTTAAAAACAAACAAGCAAACAAACAAACAAACAAACCCAAAGTACCCATCAACCTCCACGTATGTACTTTGGCATCTCTTTGTCTTTGTTCATACATTTTCTTTGTTTGGGCTGCCTTTCCCTCATTCCTCTGTGCCTTTTCCTTGTTCTTCAATACCTCTTATCCATGAAGACTTTTTTGACTCCTCTACCCAACCCCAGCCAGGATTGATTGCTCTTGCCTCTGGACTTCCAAAAGATTTTATAAATTACATCCTAATATATGTTTTTCAAGGATGTATCTGGTTTTCCCTTAGAAGATGCCATCTATGAAGCTGAAGACTATGACTGATGCTTTTTGCTTTCATATCAGCCAGTTCACTTCCTGGCACACAGGATAGAATTTAACAAAATGAGTCACATGATGCTTCTCATAGGGTATACAGTGTACCTATCTCACTGGGCTGCTGCTGGCTGTTGTAGAGTTCTCTTCTGCTCATGGAGTGCTCCTTCCCTGGAAGGATTAATACTAATCCTAATATGGGGTCCATCTCTGCTAATAAACATATTCCCCCCTCCACCACTATTCTGGCTTCTTATGTTGTAGCAGCATTGTGAAAACACATGAAGGTTATTGCTGTTCTTGGGTCCATGGAGAGACCTTTTTCAAAGGTCACAAAGACCAGAGATATAATGCCAGTGACTCATGTGAAGGTTCTTATATTTTCAGGTATTTTTGGTGGGAGTAGCCTGCCTGCCCCTTTGCAGGTGAGCATAGACTCCCTCTTTCTGCAATTAAAGAACAGATTTTCTTTGTCCTTGATGCAGTCAGCAAATGAGCTTCAGAGCTCAGATAGCAAGACATGTAGAGCTTCTGCCTGTTAGTTAAGATGCAATTTCCAAATGCAATTCATAGCTTGAGTGATTTTCACTGTTCAGACCTTCTTCCATTCCAGATGATGGGGCTGACTGCACTGGGTGACCTTTAAGCCAACCCTGCTAATTAACAAGAAGCAATAGACCAAGCAACCGAAACGGAAGCACTTCAGACCCCCAGAATGTCCACTATCCTCGGAAAGTCTAAAATTAGGCCTTATGTTTGTGTTTTTGAATTATTATAGATCCCTGGTCTCCTCAGTTATTCAGCCATTGTCTGTCCAGTTCCTGCGACCCAGGGGGAATAAGGCAAAGGGAGATGCACATCTGATGGAACAAAAGAGTTTGGGAGGCTGGAGAATAATGTGATCTTTCCATCAAGGATGCATTAGGCTGTGGTCCAGTCACAGTTGTTTCAAAGTATTTTTAGCTAGGGAATTCAGAAGTTGTTAGCATCTATTTATCTTTAGAAATGGAAATTTCTTATGCTGCATTCTCTCTTCTATCTGGAGCCTGCATCACTGAATTATTTCATGCAAGAGACGGCAAATGAGTATTGTAACAGGGAGCACTGGATATGAGGCAAGGGGTTTGGGTTTGAGAACTGATTCTGCCTCTTTCTAGTGAATGATCTTGAACAAGTTGCTTAAATGCTATGAATTTCCATCGCCTCTTCTGTAAGTAATGATAGCTATGCCTGCCCACTACAAAGATTTGTGCTTCCCTGTTTGTGGGCTGTGCTCTGCTGCTCTTGAGAAGCATCATGAGTAAGAAGCTGTGGGCCTTTCCTACTGGGGTATCCTCTATCCATAGAAGGCAACACGGGCTTAGGACCTGCTGTGCCCATCCAATAAAGAAGCATGAGTCACTGATCAGAGAGGCCACCCAGGGGGGCTAATCTATATTTCTAAACAACCATCATTCCGCCTCCCAATTCACTCATGGGTGCTGGAAAGTGGAATGAGTCAACCAACACCATTTCCTATGATGTTCTCTGTCTTTGGAGGAGTCAGCATTCTTTGTTTGTGAAGAGATCCTCGTCCTTGAGGATCAGTAAAGAGGCGAAATACAGATAGTTGCAGCCCATGAAATGGGGAGGCCACAAAACTGCAGCACAAATTGAGAACATGAGCCAAGGAGCAAGTAGTCATTGGAAAGCATTCATTAAAGAGGTGGGTTTTAGGTCAAGTTTGAAAAAAGACATCATTCTAACTCATAAACTACATGATCTTGTAATCAACCTCTCTGAGCATTGATTTCTTCATATGAAAAATTCAATTATGAATATGTTCTGGTCAGGGTAATGTTGATAAAATATTTGATAATGTTGTAATAAAACATAAACAAATCTATAAATTAAGTGAATAAGTAAAATTACAAATAAATATTAAATTAGTAAATAAACACAATTGATAGTGAGGTTCCCTGGCTGGGAAACAGTCTGTAGGCTGAGCAGGCACTTGGTGCCTTGATGGTTTATCTCTAGAGAATGGAGCTCCAGCTATTGACTGAAGTTGAGAGATAGGGAAAAATGAAGTCAGAGTTGTGAGCAGGATAACTCAGCCAGGACCTAGCAGCAAGGACGAAGACAGAAGACCATTTTTAAGAAAGGGTTAGTATGGCAGGTGGAAAGATGTGAGTTATGGGCAGCCCTGCCAGCCCAGGCCTGAGAGTCTGCTGACTGGATTTAGTGGAGGATGGACAGGTGGGGGCACAGCAGCCTGCTTGCTCTGAGCATCATGGCGCCTCCTTTCTGGTGAGGAACAAAAGAGGGACCAACTGAAGAGAGAAGCTAAGGCCAGGAAGTTGTGAGACAGGAAAACATTGCAGCCTCGGAATAACAAGAGCAAAAGAGTATGTGGCAGTGAGCCAAGCAAGAAGGCTTGGCTAGAGTGGAGTGGTATATCCTGAAGTGGAAGAGTTCAGATCCCACTGAGTCATGGAACATCACAGCTATTAAGCAAAGGAAGAGAGAGACCATGAAAAATCAAGCTTGATGAGGACTATTTCAGTGACTGCGAGAATTGATTAGAGATGCAGGGATGATGGGCAGACAACGGACTGCAGGTAGGGAAGATATTGCCATCAGTTATAGATATAAATTTGACAAACAAGGCATTGAGAACCCAAGCCAGAGTCAGGGCAGGGCAGGCCTCCGGGCAGTTAGATCAGGATCTCTTCTTTGCCTACCCTTGCTTATTCCATTCAGTAAATCTTGCACAGAACAGAGGCAACCAAAAAGGTCTCCTTTGGATCTGCCAATCAAACTGAGGTGTGCAGAACTAGGTGGGAAACATAAGGATGAACGCAGGCTCCAGGGGCCTTCTTGTTCCCAGGGATCACTCCTCCCTGTGGCCCAGGAGCAGAGACGACTGAACAAAGCATGAGCCCTTTCACCTCCTAAACAGGCAGAGACCCTTTTAACCAGCATCTCTGGCAAGATGCTTGAAAATGCAATGGGAGAGAAGAGAAAGATGGAAGGGAAAAATGGCTCTTTTTCATCAGGAGTTAGATGGCAGAGGAGAATAATTGCAAGATGGAAATAAGGATTGTACCCTCCCTCAGATCAGAGGCATTTTTGGAAACTTCTGAGATGCTGTCAACCCCCGCACATCACTATTTGTTTTTCCTGGGATGTGGGGCAGCTGGGAAGAGATCCAGTATCATCCACCCCCTCACTAGATAGAAAAGTTCTGTTGAAGGAGAGCATGATGAAATGTCAGATTCTCAATAAAGGTACCTAGTGCCATAGAAAAGACAAAATTCTCCCTTCCCCTCTATTCCCTTTCACTATTATTTATATTCCCCAAATGAATGAGACCATATAATGTTTGTCCTTCTCCAATTGACTTATTTCCCTCAGCATCCTACCCTCCAGTTCCATCCACATCGAAGCAAATGGTGGGTATTTGTCATTTCTAATGGCTGAGGAATATTCCACTGGAGACAGAACATGAAGACTCCTAACTCTGGAAAACGAACTAGGGGTGGTGGAAGGGGAGGTGGGTGGGGTGTGGGGGTGACTGGGTGGCGGGCACTGAGGGGGCACTTGACGGGATGAGCACTGGTTGTTATTCTGTATGTTGGCAAATTGAACACCAATAAAAAATACATTTATTATTAAAAAAAAGACAAAATTATGGTTTGGCATACTGGATCTCCCCTGGATCCCTCGGGAGTACTGAGACTTGGTCATGCTACATCAGCTCTCTGGATATTGGCTTTTTAAAAATTCATTAAATCATGTTGGAAGACTTCTTCTAATTTTAAAATTCTGTAATTCTGAAATTTATAATATTATAGAGGGGAAAATACAAGGAGTCAATATTTTTAACTTAAAATTGTGTGCATTTGCCTTGTTTTAATGAACAAATTGGTTTGAGAATCATCATAATTTAATTTTATCTATTGAAGGGAAGGAATCTCACCTATGTCTTTGTTTCTAGACTCCAGGGTACTATTTTTCTGTGACTCACTAAAACAGTAAATGAACCATAGAGTGATTTGATTTTTTTCTTGTTTTGGGTTTTTCATTCTCTATTCTTTTAGAAGTCACATCTTGATATAAGTTGATTACAAACTACCCCTAAGAATCTTGGTTGAGTCTTAAGTAGCTCTGGATTTCAGCTTAATTATTCCCAAACTGCTTACCTTTCCTTTTAGCTGCTACGACCTAAGTTCAAGTTATTGGCCTTGCTGTTACCATGGTAATGATGGATGACATCATTGAATTCAGAAGCAGGTAATTCCCCCATATAATACATATGTTTTGGAGGTTACTCAAAGAAGATGTGGGCTTTGGGACTAAGCTCTGAAAGATAAATCTGTTTTTCCCACATAACTTTCTACTTTAAAAATAAAATATATCAAATCTATTGCCATGGCATCCTTCTCTAAGCAACATAGGGTATTTTGCAGAAGTTCAGTCTTCATTCTTGCCCTTATTGGAGAGAAGCTGTCTGTACATATATATTTTTTTCATTCTAAGAGAATGAAAAAAAAAATCTCTCTTTACTGATTTTGGTGCTTACCATATGTCAGAATCTGTACATAGTGCCTGACATGGATTATGTCATTTAATTCTCACAAAAGCCCTAGAAAGTGAATAATGGTTTAAAAATTATTTGCCAGTTACAGATAAACTGAAGTATAGAGATTTTAAGTTACGTGCTAAGGTCACATCTAGTAGCTGGTGGTGCTGGGATTCCAGGCATTTTGTTTCCATTGATCAGAGCCAATGTGCTCAATCACCTGTCATACTGCCTCTGAAGAAGGAAGATGCCTGTTACCTGATCTTTCCTTCAGCTCATGGCTTCCTCTTGCTGGAGGATAGAGTATAATAGTGACTTGGAAATAGAGAACCCCCCCTTTTTTAAAAGGTAGATTAAAAAATCTTCTGAAGGAGATAAAAACCCAGTAATTTGTATCCTGTTTGTGAATTGTTTTCCCTAATCAGGAAGCTCTTACCATAAAAATCTTTGCAAGACAGAACATAGCCGGCTGGTAGTCTCCATGGTGTGTGTATATTTTGCGCAGGGAGTTGGGGGAACATGAAAAGGAGAGATGCTGAGGCTCTTTTGGGAATTTGAGAGTCAATCACATTTACAGCTGCCCGCATTAAGCCTCCTTTTCCTGAGTGTTAGACAGGAAAAGAACAGTCTGGAATGCATTGTAGCAAGAATGCTAGACTAGGCTTTAGGAGGTCAACACCAATTCCCAGCTCTGCTGCAGACCCTGTCCATAGCCAAAGAAGGATTAGTTGCTATACATCTTTGAGGCTTAATAAAATGGAGAATGAAATTACTGGTGTATAAGATCCTTTACCACTAGCACCCTCCTCCTTACAGCAAAGCGGACACATGATGAATCTTGAGTAAGGGCAGTATAGATACCCTGAGCCTCTTTTCTGGCTTCTCTCCTGGTCTCTCTCAAAATGCTTCTCTGGCTAGGAAGTCAGACTCACTCGTGTGTCTATTAATGTTGGAGACCACCTGCTTGTTTCTCAAAACTTCCATGAGGCTGAAGACAAGAGTTGCAGTGAAGAGACCAGTGAATTGGAAGCAGAATTCTAGTTTCAATTTCTAGCTTTCCTTCAACAAGGCTACTGTCTCCCAACTCTACAATAGGGAGTTTGACCATATGCTACTGTGAACTTTGTAGAAGATTCTCCTGTGATACCTGCATCTTTGTGTGCTAACAGTTCAGGGAGGTGCGTGAGCTGCATCTTTCAAAATCTCTCTTTAGAAGCATTGAAGAGAGTATTCTGATGCTTCAGTTCATTACCCCACTACTTGGATGTGGGTGTCAGTGATCAGTTACTTAAGGGACACATTTCAGAACAAGATGCGTGGTAGTCATTCTAGGACCGTCTCCCCTCCGTCCCCCATCTCTTATATGGCCATCTTCTTCAGGCTCTTCACTTGCTTCTTGCCTCTAACTCTTCCCAACTTCTCTTCACTCTCTCTATGTTGCCACTAATCCTCCTTCCTTAAAGACAAATCTGGTCGTGTTGTTTTTATTATTAAAATCTTCCAATAATTCAACATGGCCTATAAGGTAGATGTATTAATTTTCTTGGGTTGCTGTAACAAAATGCCATAGACTAGGCAGCTTAAGCAACAGAAGCTGATGTTCTTACAGTTCTGGAGGCTGGAAATCTGAGATCAGGGTGCAAGCAAGGTTCAATTCTAGTAAGAGCCATCTTCCTGGTTTGTAGATAATTACCTTCTTGATGCTTACATGGCTTTTTCATGGTGTGTATATGTGGGAACATTCCCTCCCCTTCCTCTATTTATAAGGCTGCCAATCCTATTAGCTTAGGATCCCACCTTTATGACCTCATTTAATCTTAATTGCTTCCCAAAGTCCCTATGGGCAAATACAACCACACTGGGTGTTGGAGCTTTAACATACGAATTTGAGGGAGACACAATTCAGTCCACAGCAGTAGGGTTCAAACTCTTTAACAAAAAGGAGGGTCTTTAGCAATAAAAGGGCCCTTTACTATCCATTTTACCTGAGCTGTACCTCTTGCCACTTCCTTTTTTACACTGAAATGTTCTCCATTTTTGCAACCCACTATTATTTATCCCTTATCCATATGTGTTACCTGGATTATTTTCTCGTCTCTAAAATGGGAATTAGAAATACCTATATTCCATGATAGTTATAAATTTAGCAGGAGTTGGTAAGTTATTATTTTAAGAGCTGAACTTAGAATTCCTTTTAAAGAGTGGGAGCTCTCAAAAAAAAAAAAAGAGTGGGAGCTCTCATTATTTAAGAAGCAGATTATTGTGGATGGAGTTAGTTTGAGGATGAGGCCTCTAGGCATAGGCTTCGGGTTAGAATCAGCTTAGTATTACTTAAGAAATGAAGAAGGGTTTAGGGAGTTGGGGACATGTAATAAAGGAAGGAGAAGGTATTAAAGGAGAGAGAAGAGGCATCAACACCAGGTAGGATGACCAATTCTTATCTGCTTGGGACAGAGGGATTGCTTTGAACACCAGGTTTTCAGTGCTTAAAATAGAGAAATCCTAGGCAAACCGGGACATGTTGGCCACCTAATACCATGCTGGGAGGCAAGAGTCCAAGTGGAAAAGAAAGCACATGAAAGAGGATATTGATAGAGTAGAGAGAAATAATCTATTTCTACTATTTTATAACCATAATGAAATAACGGGTCTAGACAATGATCATCAATGGTAGGTAAGCTTATTAAATGGAAGGTTGTTGAGGAGAGACTTTGTAATGTTTGGATCAAGCTGACAATACCTGAACCCAATGATTTTTTTTTACCATCACAAAAACCAGTTTCTAGATATTATGAGTTCCCAGTATGATGCAGTCAGATGTACACAACGTTATATAGAAAGTAATCTTGACCTCTCAAAAAAAAAAAATTGGAATCTAATCACACCTCTAGATATCTAAATTTCCTCAAAATATAGGGGCTAAGGGACCACATTAATGCTACTAAGAATCAATTAACTTTAAAGAAAGAGAGAGAGAGAGAGAGAAACCAAGAAACAAACTCTTAACTCTAGAAAACAAACTACTGGTTACCAGAGGGGAGGTGGGTAGGGGGATGGGTGAAATAGATGATGGGGATTAAGGAGTGCTCTTGTGATGAGCAGGGGGGGATGGGGGAGGGAGAGGGGATGCATGGAAGTGTTAAATCACTGTATTGTACACCTGAAGCTAATTACACTGTATGTTAACTATACAGGGATTTAACATAAAATAACAAAATAAATAAATTAGCTTTACAGATTCAGAAAATGGGAAACTGTAGGACAAATGACCCAGTTATTCAACAAGTAAATGTAAAGACAAAAAAGAGATAATCTCAAAACTAAAAGATTTAGGAAACATTGGAACCAAAAGTAATATGTGGACTTTTTAGATCTTGATTTACATAAACTATAAAAGAAAATCATAATTGGGGAAACTTGGAGAGAAGTTGGATATTTGATGACATTAAGGAATTACCTTTCAATGTGGCAATGTTACTGTGGTAATATAACAAAAGAAGTCTTAATCTTTTAGAGAAATATGTATTATAGCAGTTAACTAGTGCTATGTAACAAATTACTACACATTCAGGGGCTTAAAACAATGCACACTTATGATCTCAATTTCTGTAGGTCACAGCTCAGCTGGGTTCTCTGCAAGGCTGTGTCAGGGTACCCACCAGGGCAGGGGGCTCATTTGAGGCTCCCCAGGGGAAGGGCCTGTTTCTAAGCTTGTGTGATTGCTGGTGGAATTCAGTTCCTTAGAAGCTATCAAACCGAGGGTCTTAGTTTCTTGCTGGTTGTCAGCTAGAGGCCACCTTCAGTTCTTTGCCCTATGGCCCTTCCCGTAGGGAAGCTCATGACATGGCAGCTGGCTTCTGCAAAGCCAGCAAGGGAGAGTCTCCTAGAAAAATGGATATTGCAACCTTATGCTACTTGATCATGTGCATTCTCTCACTTCTGCTGTGTTTTATTGGTTAGAAGTAAGTCACACGTCCTGCCCACACTCAAGTAAGGGGGATTATACAAGGGTGTGAACACCAAGAAATGGGAATCATGGGAACCACCTTAGAGTCTGTTGGCCACATGTACTGAGTAAAGTATAATATATCTATGAAAATAGTATTATTTCTAGTAATAATAC
Source organism: Vulpes lagopus (assembly GCF_018345385.1). NCBI lineage: Eukaryota > Metazoa > Chordata > Mammalia > Carnivora > Canidae > Vulpes > Vulpes lagopus. The sequence goes on from NC_054834.1 coordinate 29,398,090, forward strand.
AATGTTTGGAATTTGCTCTAAAATGATCCGGTGGTGGTAGGAAGGGATAGAAATTGGTTAAATAAATAAATTAAACCATGAATGGTGAGTGCAATGTGAAGTTCTGCTACCCTCTATTCTTATGCATCTGGTTTGCTAGTTCTCATTCTCATAATAAATGCAACACAATATCACATACATTATTTAGAAGAAGGAACTGAGAACCAGGAAGGATTAGAAAAAATGAGCTCCTCAAGAATCCTTGGAGATACTGAGAAGGGCTCTGATTTTCCTGATACTCTTAAGAAGGATATTCAAACCAAGATGGATTTCAATGTTAAAAGACAAGCCTTCAGCGAGCTGGAGCACTTAGGGACAGTCATAGGCTGACTTTCAGGCTGTACAGGTCTAGAGGGATCTATCATAGCAGGTGGCATTTGATAGGTGTTAATAAATGGCCACTCTTATTACTGGTAATATTACTGGTATCCTACAAGGTGCCCAACAGGGGGCACAGAAGTGGACCCACATAGATCCTCTTGTTGTCAGAGGCTTTATACTTGCTCATTTTCTTTCTCTCTCTGCCAATCCGCATGCCATATGTTGCTTTTATATCACTCTTAGGAGTTATAGGACATTAGAGTGTAAAAACTAGTACTAACTGATTACTTGTTAAAATACAAGAAAGAGTGCTTCCACTCTCCCGTAAGTGATATTTAATCTCTCCTCTATCTCTGACATTCTTACCAAGACACAAAGTGCCAGAGATAAAGGTTAGTGATAACCTCTGTCCCCCCACTAACACTGTCCTCTCAGACCCTAGAAGAGCAGCAGAGGGGATCCAGATGCCCAAGCTAGCCTTCAATACTGTCAATACAAAATGCTTTAATTAGTGGCAAAAACCTACCAGTAGAGGAGGAACTGTTACAGATGTTCCCGAGAAAGCCAGAATTAGGGGAGGGGAGGAAATGGAGTGTGGCCTTGCTTCATCACAGAAATCCCTCTCAGACTGGCAGGAACACAGACACGGTGATTAGAGGAAGTGTGTGCTGGAGTGTTTGTAATCCCTGCAGCTGCCTTAACTCACTCCACTTATCTCTTAGCAGGTGAGGAGAAAGAGGATGCTCTGTCCCAGAGTCTTGCACATCCTGGAGTTGATGTGCTTCCGGAAATGAACTGGGTGTTGAGAAAGTGATCCAAGTGAGAAGGAATCGGATGCATAATCATCGGTTTCCCCACAGAGCTTAATTCTTACTTTAAGTAAGAACCAGAGAGTCAGATGCTGGGAAACCAAGAGGCTGCATTCCCACTTTGAGAAACAAAGCTGCAAGAACCTAGGGCATTGGGGAGCTAAATACCAGAGAAATCTTCAATCTGGGATTTCAGATTGCTTAATCATGTGTGGAAAAATGGATAGTCTCCAATGATCTAGAAATAATTATTTAATGATTAACTGTGTTTGTAAAAAATGTTCAACCTGAGGATAGGAGAGAATTTGATGAAGACTTCACAGTGTCCACTCTTACATTCTCATCCCTCACAACACACACACATACACACACAATATTTTTAACGATGAAATAATGTGCACAACCAAAATAATAGCTGTCATGTATGTGCCTCTTGGAGATCAAGACCTCATATGTTACTTCATTTAATCCTCAGATAGTATGGCAAAGTAGCAGTAAAATGATAAATGATTCCCGTTTTACACAACAGGAAACAGATTTGCAGTCTGGGGCAATAGGTCTGAGACCAATGACTCTGAGGGAGTGTTTGTAAGTATTATCTGAAGGAAGTTCATGAGTGAGGTCATCCAGCTCCTAAATTGGAAATTCTGAACTTGGCTCCAGGACTATCTTCCTAGCTTATATTATGACTTGCAATCATCTCTTATTTCATCATTTCCATGCTCAGAATGGATGGGAACCTAATAAGAAAGGGGAAGGTGTGCCTAAAATTCTCAGCCTTCCCACAAAAACATGTGAGCACTCGTGAGCCTAGCAAATCCAGGTCATGGACAATTGGGGTGGTGCTCTAATCCATAACTTGATGGGATTTTCCTGTAACTGGATTGAGAAAGGCATCCACTTGGGAGAAGATGATTAGTTAATTGGTAGCAAAAATAGGACAAAAAAGATATAAACTCTTAGCATATAAACACCTTGTCCACTGCCCCGAGCAAAGTCCTTTCTCATGCACACCTCATGTTCCTCATATCGCCCTTCATATCAAGTGTTTTCCCTTGATCTCCCTAAAATAATGTAATCAGTTATGCCCCAGGATAGGTGAGAATATATGGGGGCAGAGAGACATCTATGATAAGCTTTGGTCAGGGCCTCTCACATTCTATGAAGTTTCTGGGATTCATTTGATCCCTACAGACCTTGGCAGGGCATCTGTTTTGGCCCAACTCACCTTTTTTTTAATTTTTTAAAGTGTCATTGGACCCCCTCAGTGGTCCCAGTTTGGTTTCTTCAGGGTCTTGTTCTTAATCTGATGGTTAAGAAAGGCATGAGGTCAAAGTTGATAAGATTTAGCTTTCCTGGAGGTCTGGCATATGGAAACATGAGAACCAAAGGTCTTGAGATTCCACAGGTAAAATTCTCAGTGACGAACTAATGAGCATTAGGATAGACATTTGGAGCAAGAGTTTCACCCAGAACTTCTTAGGTCACACCATGAAAGTGTCTGTTTAATTACAACATTATTCTTCTCGTGACTAAGAACGATCTTTCACCTGGTGATTTTTCAGTCCAAGAGAAAGAAGTTATGGAGAACGCCGTGAATTAGGAGTCAAGACAGATAGGTCTAGTCCAGACTCTACTCCTAACTAGCTGTGTGACTGAAGGGCTGTCAGTTAACTTCCATAGCCCTTAGTTTCCTACTTTGTCAAGTGAGTGGATTTCACTACATACCTTTAAAATGGCCACAGTCTCAAATTCTTAATTGTTGAAGATAATGGATGGAAATTGCAGAAACTGGCTCTCTCTAAAAAGGTCATGGGTACTTTGAAGCCATCTGTTTTCCACCTTGCCTCATTCCTCCTCTGGTAAGTATATGTTGGGCTCCTTTGCCCCCTCCTCTATGGGTAGGCTATTAGGAGAAGATCTGTGGGGTGAGGACCCACAAATCACCCTGAGCTGGCCAGCAGCTCAGTTAACAAGCAGCCATACAAGTGTGGCAGTGTCCCCCATCCTAGAAGCCCTCCATAACAGGGTCCCTGCCTGCATAACTACTGGGCACAACTGCCCTTCCCCTAACACACAGCAATATTTAATAGGGATCTAAATGTTCTATTTGATGAAGACCAATTCACTTCCAGATGATTCTGACTACACAAAACTCCTTCCTATTCATTAATAAGAACATGTTCTGCCCCAGAAATCCTTTTATATCTACCTGAAGCCAACAACTTTCAAATACAAGCTTGGGCTAGCGCTCTGGCAGGGCTAATAGAAGAGACATGCTTTTGCATAAACAGGAGCTTATATTTGGAAGGAATACATTAACCTTTCCCAATGCAAATGATAGATACTTCCAACAATCTCATGATAGTCTGAGCCCTTAAAGGAGCAAGGAACAAAAACTGCCCCCGAAGTATACTCTTTACACTGCAAGATAACCTTAAGGCTGAGAAAAAAAGTCCCATAATGCCTGTTTCACTTCCTCATTTTATTCATGAAGAATCTATCAGTCTATGAGCCTCAAACAAAATTTTTGGGAAATTTTTTGAATTCAAAGATAAGGATTGTGCAAGCCCTAATTCTGGAGGAATTATGAGAGCAGATAAATATGCTTATTAAGAAATAAAAAGGGACCCATCTTTTCCGCAAAATTGGTAATAGAATAGTTTCCAGGCAAATAAGTTTGCTTGAATGGAGTATTGAAGAAAATTAATTATTGATATATTCTGCCAAATTGTAATTAAGGTCCAAATATTCTGATATGAACATAACTCTCAAATTCTGGTGAAGCCAACCATTTGCTGTCAGAGTAGGCAACCCTTACACTCATTTACACATTCCAGAAGATCCACTTTATTGACTTGTCCTTCATTGACCCTCCATCTTAACTCTTCCCTCATGAATTCCTAATAGTGATGGAAAATGAAGGATATTGTGGCATCTGATTGCCAGGATTCTCTCCCTGGCAAAGAGAGGACAGACATATGTAAGGGTATTCATGTATTCAGCTCAGGCTGGGCAAATGTCCCCACTGTCTTCCGTGTGTAATAAAGAAAATGGATGACCATATCTTGGACATCACTGAGCAGAATATAAATAGAAGCTGCAGGCTCAGATAAATTTTTATTATCATATGTGACCATAGATTAGATGAGAGTCTCTCAAAATATGGTTCTCAAGCCAGGCCAGCAGCATCAGCTCTACCCAGGAACCTACGAAAAAATGCAAATTTGCAGTCCCTGCCCGCTAAATCAAAAAGTCTTGCAGTGAGACCTACAGTTGTTAACAAGCCTGACAAGTAATCCTCCTGTATACAAAAGTTGGAGAACCACTGACAGACCACATTCCCACCAGAGAGATCCTACCCCCAGAGAGAAGACTCCCTATATGGTGGAAAATTAGGATCCCTAAAGAGAGACCAGCATGCCAGATTGTAGTCTTCAAAGGGCTAATGTTAGTGATCTTTGGTCAAATTCAGGAGTATGCAGATACCTAATCAAATTGACCTGAGAAGACGTGTGAGATATCTGGTTTCAGTATGTAGCTTCTAGTGGGTCATGGCATTTGGTTTTGACTGAAGGTCAATGTGGGTTAATTCAGAAAACCAATCAATGGCTAAGGGATTTGGGAGCTGGGGAATTACTCTGGGGCAAATAATTGAAGCCTTAGACATTGAGTTAGGGCCTAGAGAATAGGATTGACCAAGTTTCCAGTCCCATCTTATACTACTCATGAGAATTAATTCGAAATGGATTAATGATTTAAATGTAGGACCTAAAACTATAAAACTAGAAGGAAATATAGAGAAAAAGCTCTGTGACACTAGTCTTGGCTGTGATTTCTTTTTGGATATCACACCAACAGCAACAAAAGCAAAAAAAAAAAAAAAATGAGTGAGACTACATCAAATGCAAAAGCTTCTGTGTAGAAAAAGAAATAACAGAATGAAAAGGCAATCTATGGAGTGAGAGAAAATATTTGCAAATCATGAATCTGGTAAGGGGATAATATCCAACATGTATAAAGAATGCAGACAATTCAATAGCAAAGAAATAAATAATCCAATAAAAACTGGGCAAAGAACCTGAATAAGTAACTCTAGGAAACAAACTGAGGTTTGCTGAAGAGGAGGTGGGTGGGAGGATGGGGTAACTAGGTGACGGGCATTAAGGAGGGCACATGAAGTGATGAGCACTGGGTGTTATATGCATCTGATGAATTATTGAAAACCACATCCAATATTAATGATATACTATATATTGCCAAATTGAATTTAAAGACTGTACTAAAAATTAGGAAGTCCAGAAATAAATATGATATGGCTCTTGCCTAGCAGAATTTCAAAATTATTTAGTGAGACACACTATGAACAAATACAATATATACTCCAAACACACCCACATCAACACATAAATATTGAGCAGGCAATACATAGAAACAGGTGTGACTCACTCCTAGAAGAGTGTCCAGGGTACATATTTCCTGTGATGCTGCCTTCCTTGGGTCATGTATCCCTTTGAGAATCCGATGAAAGCTCGGGATCCTATCCACAGAAAAGCAAACATATGAAAAGTGTACATATTCATCAAAACTCAAAATTTTTGTAAAAATACCATTTCTGGTTATTGATAAACTCTCTTGAAATCTAACTTCCAGACTTCCTGGTTAAAAACTTTTGGTTTTGAAGAAGTTGATAGGTAGTCATTCACACACACAAAAAGGGAACTGGGTGTTCCTAGAGGGCTTTGTGAGAATCCTGTGGTTGATAGAGTCTGTGCTTTCCCTGTGACTCACTTTAACCAACAGAATGTGGTAGAAGTGATTCTATCCCAGGTCGGGACCTAAGCCTTAAAAAGGCAAGGTAACATTGATTGTCCTTGGGGGAGCCCAGAGCTGTTAAAAGTTTCCTTTTCCAGTAAGAAGATTTGGAGAGCACAAGTGGGGAGAGAGAAGAGAGAGATGGCCAGCTCTACCAACATCCCAGATAAGCCCAATTCTCCATCCATCCTTGTCAAGGCATATGAATGACCCATCTTGGATGTTCCCACCAGTCAAGATGCCAGATGACTAGTCTTGCAGGATTGATGTGGAGCATAAATGCCCAGCTGCAGACCCAGGGAATCCATAAAGTCATGAGAGGTAGTAAAACCACTAAGTTTTGGGGGTGATTTGTTACGCAGCAATGGATTTCAGAAACAAATGACTATAACAAAAGCAGGGAACTAGGGATTAACAAATTGCATACAGGGACTAGTGTGATGATTAACTGGTCCAGAACAGTTTCCAGAATAATATGGAAATCTGTAGAGAAGTGGGGCAGTAGGAATGAGGAATGCCAAGTGTATGCTAAGTTTTGAGAGGTACAGAAAATTATTATGTTCCAGGCATCTCTCGTGTCTGGAAACAGGTTGCATGCCACTTTCTAATAGGCTCATCTTTGGGGTATAGTGAAGTAGAGGGCCAAGGAAGAGAAAGAACAATTACAGTTTCCATTCACCCACACCCAACTGATTCATGTATAGAATGTGGGACATCTACCCAAACATGCTTGTAGCTTAGAGAGAGCGTTGCTGTGTGATCCCTGAGAAGAAAGAAAGCATCTGATGTCTCTTTACATCCCTCATTTTCACTTGTTAAGCATCTCCTTATGTCCTTCATTTTCACTTGTTCATTCATATAATTATCAGGAAAAGATCTTCCAGCTTTGATTTATTTATTTTTAATTTTTTTTATTGGAGTTCAATTTGCCAACATTTAGCATAACACCCAGGGCTCATCCCGCCAAGTGTCCCCCTCAGTGCCCGTCACCTAGTCACCCCCACCCCCCGCCCACCTCCCCTTCCACTACCCCTTGTTCTTTTCCCAGTGTTAGGTGTCTCTCATGTTTTTAGAAAATGAGAGGAGTATTCCTCTTTGGAGTAATTTACCAAGACATCAGTTTCCCCCACTGGGGCCTCAAGAGAGAGTGAGAGAAGGGCAGAGACAAGAGTCGCCTCCACTTTCACCTTGAACAGGACTTGTCAGCTACTTTCACAGGCCAAAGGGGCACTTCCAAAACTGGTATTCAGACTGGTCAATTTGGGCACACGAGGGCTAGAAATATTGCCAATTTGAGGTTGGAAGGGACAGTGCCTGGGATGATATAAAACTAAATACAAGGCCAGAAATTCTTGGATAACATTTCTAACACCCTGCCCAAACCACAGTTTCTGAGAAGCCTATGGAGTAGTGACAAACGTCTCAGCCTCAGTGATACTGGAATTTTATTCTGGTTCCACTATGGATCCTCAGCAAGGTTGTGGGCAAGTCATTCTTATCTCAGAGCTTTAGTTGTCTTATTGTTAAATTAGGAAAATGTATTTTTCACACACAACCTGATTCCAATTGGTAAAATTAAGAAATTGTGTTTTTCTAAACACAACTTGGGACTGGTGTTTCTCAAACTTTGATATGCAAACAAATCATCTGGGGATCTTGTTAAATTTTTAGATTCTGATTCACCAAGTCTGGGAAGGGAATGGAGATTCTTCATTTCTAACCACCTCCCAGTTTATACCAATGTTGTTAGTGCATGGGCTGCACTTCAAGTAGCAAAGGACGAGTTGATCCCCCAAAGGCCATCTTTCAGATATGTGCTTCTGATTCCATTGGCTCTTTGACCCCTGTATCCATAAACGTTCCCTTTCCTCACTACTTCCTCTGAAATACAAGAATTTCATTGGGTAAAGATACCCATGGCATTTCCGGTGTTTATCAGATGTTTGTCAAAAATATGAAGCCAAGGTATATGCTCTGACCACATGCAAATGTGTGGTTCCTAACCTGATCTGGACCATGAGTCTGATGTCTGGCAAGAGGCGCAATATTTGGATGGTCTCCCAGGCAGTCAAAACATAGGAGTGCAAGAAGAATCCAAACCCAGAAACAACAGAAACAACAATGGGAAAATTATCCTTCAGCAAATCAACTCAGTAGAGCAACACCCCACACTGGAAGTTATCCTTTTACCGACGTGCATGCGAATGACTTTTGACACACTTTTGCTAACACCACTTTAATGCAGACATATGGGAGGATGTCGAAGTAGAAAGCTGCCCTTTCAGATGACAGCAATTATTATTACATTTCCAGGAACTCCTTTCTCTGTTCCCATAGCAACCGGGACCAAATTAGCTTTACTGGCACTGAGCGGGCATGGTTTGGGGAGGCAGCAGTGAGACCATCCTCAAGTAGGAAGAACCAGTTGGCTGCATCGTCTGCCATTTCACCCCTAGGTTCACACTGTTCACTCTGTATTCAACTTATTAGAATTTGTGGGGATCATAACACTGTTTTCTAGTTCAGGCCATAGATATTCTGGTTTTATAGAAATATAAATCTTTCATTATATAAACATGAGTATAAAGGGTCCAGATCCAGGGGCTGGGGTTTTCCTTCCTGAAAGGTTTTCCTTCCTCTGTCAGCGTAGAGGCTATAAAAGAAAGGGGTGCTCATCATGCTTCATAGAGAAAGGGTAGGGAGACTGCTGCCCATAGGGATGGTGCGATGTGGCCCACCATACCCATGGTTGGTCTACCCATACCAAGAGCCACTCGTGCGGAGGTGGGACAGAGTGGGGAGAGGGTAGAGACAAGCCAACCCGCTCCAAGGGGCTTTGCTGTGGTGTCACCTGCGCTGCATTAGCTGCACTGGTGTAGGTAGAATACAAATCTCTCTCCCTTATTCTCTCACTTTATTGAATGCCCATATTTTTTATTTTATTTTATTTTATTTTATTTTATTTTATTTTATTTTATTTTATTTTATTTATTTTACTTTATTTTATTTTATCTTATCATCTATCTTATCTTACTTTATTTTATTTTATTTATTATTATTATTATTTTTTTTGTGGTGCATGAAGGGCTTCCTGGCCTCTGAGAGTCCCTGTTCCTGGTGTAATGCACTTGAGAAGGGAGATCCTGCCCTGGTGACATCTGAGAACTGAAGTCTGAAGACTGTTCAGACTTTGGCTTCACAACTGAAGAGCTGCGCGAGCTTTATGGATCACTTCCTCTTTCATGGTCTACAAAACGGAAGGCTAAGAATAGATCCTGCTAGAGTACCTCCTTAGAGGTAGTAATATCCCTGACTGTAAAGCAGCAAATATTAGTTAAGGGGGATGATGAGGTCAGAGTATTCATTCTTTTGGATGAAGAAATGTAGGAAAAGATGCCATGCCACCCCCTCTGTCTGTCCTTAGCAAAATTCCTCCCTCCACTCCCACTTACATAGCAAAAACTCCCCTGTCGTCCAACAGGATCAGACCACTAAGGAGGACGTGAATGTGTGTGGGTTGAGGGGTAACTGAAGAGCATATGGACCCCAGATTAGAATGCCCTGCGGCATTTAGATGTTTGGAAAATCAATTACTGACATGTAAATGTGGCTTGGGAATTTTGAATGGTTTGAGTACAGAGCATAGACCCCTTTAGCTGGGCTTCTTTGATCTCTCATGGAGACAGTTGGTTTCCTGTCTCTTTTATTCCTGGCTCAGCATGGATCTAGGAGGAGCTGTCTAACCTTCTCCCCCAAGTCTTAAATGGGTTCGTGCAGGTTCTGGAAACTCAATTTCACTGTTACCCTGTATTTGGGGGTCCGTGATTTGAAACCGACGTAAGCTGAACATCCTCCTAACGAGGAACTCAGGATAGATGGGAAACCAAAATGACTTGTTCCGCAACAAACTAAAAAAGGAGAATAACAGGGTTCAGTCGAATCCCCTGTGGGCATCATTCTTCATATTTTCATTTTCACCACCTGGCCCAGCACAGTGAGTAAACTGCTGGCTGAGGCTGCGACGTGGCCGTCCCCGAGTCATGGATCCCTCTGAGCATCTGTGGAAAGCTTGGGATCCTATCTCCAGAAAAGTGTACTGTGAAAAGGGTGCCTCTGGAGAGCAGCTACAGCTCTGCTCTCAAGTGTGGGGGCTGTGATTGCATTTGGTCCTCACTGCAGCTTTCAAGGCTGTGTTCTTTCCTTTGGCCTCAAGGGACTTCAGGATACTCAAAAAAACTAGGTCACAAATTGCTTCCATCTCTTAGAAGAAAAGAGTTAAAGGACACTGTTGCTCTTTCTGCTCCTCTTACCCGGAGATAACAGTGACTATGTGTTACTTCAGAAGAGTAATTATGAATGTGTGAAAATCTACGGTGATGCAATGCCAGTGCACATTAGTCCCAAACCCCTTAGCAGAGCTGAAGCTTATGGCCTACCTGCAGCCAAAAGCTGCCGGAATGATAATGAAATTTAATCACCGTCATCCTGTGAGTCAGAGGCAAATAAGCTGGCAGCCCCAGGAGGGATCCAGGTGCTCATGGTCTGTCTTGGGCAAAGAAAAGAGAGCTCTTCGGTAGCTGTGGGATGGGGCAGGGCTTCTCCAGCTCCTCTTCCTCCCATGGATGCTCACAGGTTCCAGCACCCACCCCAACGATAACGACAACCAGCTTCAAGGAGCTCTCTCCTGATGTGGCCAATGCAACACCTGCTAACCCTTGAGATTTTGATGAATCTCGGTTCCCCGGCCCAGTAGAACCCTGGTGGGAGGAAAGTTTCCTGTGTGGAGACATGAGGCTGAAGAAGGAAGCAGGTGGTAGAGTGGTTTAAGAGCCTCCCCCTCCCCCATTTCCCTTCCTACCCTGCAGTGCCAAACCTCGCTGCAGAGCCGAGAGCCCAGGACCCTCTAGGGAGCGTGTTCCTGGTGCCCAGCCAGGAACACCATCTTTGTGATTAGCTCTCAACACCCATCTATTCCTGAGCTCCTAAAGGGCCCCCAGAAGGTCAGGCAAGTGGGGGAGCCATGTCTAGGGGTCCGATGCAGGTGTCTGTGCACGAGCACATGGAGCTGTGCTGTCTGGAGAGCCAGGTTGCCGTCTGCGGCAGGGAGAAAGATGTAGCAGACTCCGCGGACCACAGAGCTGGGCCACTGGGTTTTGGTGAATCAGGTAGGGAAGAGGCGTGTCATGATAGCCTGGCACCTGACTGAGCTACCTTTGATTCCAGGGATGCTCCGAGGGTAGAAGGAAGAGAGATGAGCAAGAATTCTAAACTACTTGGAAACTACATGATCTTTACTTATTTATTTTTTTTTTGGGGGGGGGTTATGTTTATTTTATTGTTTCTTTTTTTTACATTTATTTTTATTGAAGTTCAATTTGCCAACATATAGTATAACACCCAGTGCTCACCCTATCACGTGTCCCCCTCAGTGCCTGTTACCCAGTCACCCCAACCCCCTGCCCACCTCCCCTTCTGCAACCCTTTGTTTCCCAGAGTGAGGGGTCTCTCATGGTCTGTCTCCCTCTCTAATTTTTCCCACTCAGCTCCCCTCCTTTCCCTTATAATCCCTGTCACTACTTCTTATGAAACCATCTGATGGTTGTCCTTCTCCAACTGATTTTTAAACAGCCCAGTAGAGGGGAGGAGAGATGGATTAATCACCTCTCCTACTTTCGTGGGAGACATTTGAGGGCAGTGATGTTCCTGATCTAATATCATCCAGGTGACTAAGAGGGTTCCAGAAGGTCTTTTTCGAAGTTAAAGCTCCCCCTGGAAATGGTGAACCTGTTTTGTCATCTTCCCATTAGTACTATTAGGCCAGTCCAGTCTATGGTGGACGGTAGGGTGTGCTGAAGGTAATGCCAAGTCTGGCTTTGGAAATAATATAGCAAAGGGGACAGACAGGTCCCCCGCCCCATTCTACAAAGCTGTCCTGCTTTGGAATGCTCTAAGCCAAACCAAAATAAAGTTCTAATGGAAATCTCATAGGATACTGAGTTCAAGAGATTTCTTGGCCAGTTTAAATGCAGCCACATGCTTTTCTGCAACCAAATAAGGTGTAAAAGATGCAGGATTAGAGCAGAGCTAAAACCCGTACTGTGTCCAATATCCCATGAACCTAAATACTTTCTCCCATGTGCCCACTACAAACTCTCACCATCACCAAAAAGTCAACTCATCAGAAGGAATTGGCACATACTTAGTATTTCCTTCTCCCTCCTTTTCTTTCTCTTGAAGAATCATGAAATTATAGAACTTAAGGGTAGAATTGGGCCCCTGGAAGAAAAATGGTAGCAACAGTGGAGCATATGCCTTCCTGTCTGTGGAAAGAAAATGGGTGTCCCTGCATCAGAAAGGCAAGCTGAAGTCATCATTGCCAGTTTTCAGAACGGAAGTAAGAGAATGTTAGAAGAAAGATATGGTCCCTTTATACCTCTAGGACCAGTTACAACATTTTTCCCAACCCCACGATCTCTTATTGATCTTTTCCCCTGAATGGTGTTTCCTCCTCTCCGACCTGTATTCTCTCATCCTCTGCCCTGCTCTAAAATCTGCTGTCAGGCCCTCCTTGCACAGATTAGACTAGAACCTGTGTATTACAAGGCCACTCCCCACAGAGGGCTTTGGAATGCAACCTTGCTTCAGTCCTGGGGAGCTCACTGCCTGAACAGATCCATATGTGGGCACGGGTACCTCATGGACATCCTCCCCACCCCCACCCAAATCCTCCCCATTCCAGACTTACCATGAGTAGTGCAGCCAAACCCTGAGTCCAGCGTGGGCCTCTTTCCTTATCAAGAGTTGATGAAGGCAGAAGGCAGAAAAAAGATGTTGACTTTTTGACCAATTCTCTTAGGCTGACGAGCAGTTCTTGAAACTTTGGTAAACATCGCTTTTTCTTTGGCACCTTCCACACAAAAGGAAAATTGCTGATTGGAAGGTCTCCATTTTTCAAAGACTGGAAATATTCTTTTATTTATTTTTGTATTTTGTAAAGATTGTATTTATTTATTCATGAGAGACAGAGAGAGAGAGAGAGAGAGAGAGAGAGAGAGGCAGAGGGAGAAGCAGGATCCCTGTGGGAGCCCAATGTGGGACTCGATCCCAGAACCCCAGGATCACAACCTGAGCCAAAAGCAGACGCTCAACCACTGAGCCACTCAGGTGCCCTGGAAATGTTCTTTTAAAATTATATTAAACATGTATTTGAAGAGTCCTAGGAATTCACGTCTCTAAAGAGACAAATCGCCTCTGTCTCATCTCTTGTCTTGCAAGGCTGTACGCACTGCCCGCCTTTCCTGTCCTTGTGTGTCATCTCTCCATGGAATCTCGGGAGTCAAGGCCAGGGCACTCTTTGGAAGCACTTAGCAAGCCTACCCTTCAAGCAAATTGCGTCAATGGAAAGTCTATCAGTGAAGCAAGGGAGGTGAGTCCTGGGGAGAATCAAACGCAGTTCTCAGGGCTTCTTGCTCTGGGTGGAGCTGTCAGAGTGTAGCACGTTGTTTTGTTCAGTACCCAAGGCATTTGCTCTTCCCTTCACTGTTGTCACAATCTTTAGCACACTTTGTAGTCATGAACTTTACAGACACGAGCACTGGTGTTATTCAAGAAGTTCACCGACATTGCCCTAATCCTTATCACCATGCCTTCTAGGATTCTTACCCATCCACCACAGTGACGCCTTTGCTCCCTCTTCATATTATTTCACGACAGCCACATGAGGCACACACCGAACCTCCAATGTGCCTTCATATAAGTACCTATTGGCTGTGGCCCCCCCAAATGATAAGACATCATTCCAGCCCCCAAAGAGATGCTGCTCAGTTAGAGGAGGCCAACATAGCAAAACGACAACGCAGTGAGTACAATAGAAGCAGATACTCTATCACGTAGTGGCTAGAGGACAAATCAGTTAACTGTGTTGGTGCACATGGAGAGGGTCAGAAGGAATAGGCTGGGGGGGTGGGGAGGCAGAGTGGGGATGTTGGCCAGAGAAAACCATTAGATGGGGTATGAGTTGAAGTTTGAGGGTTAAAAAAGTTGTCAGATAAGGAAGAAGGAACAGCATGTGCAAAGGAGTTTAAAAAGCCTTTTGGATGTTCAGGAAACCACACAAAAAACCATAGCATCGCTGGAGGGTATGTGTGATGTGGGATGGATAGGTGGCACCATCTACCCCCAGAAGGCAAAGGGAGGTGGTAACCAGTGTAGGAAGGAATGTGTATGCCGTGTTAAGATCTCAATCTACCTGGAATATCATGGTCTGAGTTAAGTAGGTGAGAGAATAATTTAAAGATTCATTTATTTGTATTTTTAGAGTGAGTGGTGAGGAGGGGCAGAGGGAGATGGAGAGAGAGAGAGAGTCCTAAGTAGACTCTGCACTGAGCACAGTGCCAGGGTGGGGCTCAAACATGACTCTGAGGTCATGACCATGAGCTGATGCTCATGAGGTAAGAGTTGGATGCTCACCTGACTGCACTACTCAGGGGCACTGAGAATAATTTAGAAAAAAGAGTTGTACTAATATATATCAGTCTGTGACAAGTTTCCTGTGAATCAGTGGTTCTCAAGGGATAATTCCCGGACCAGCAATATCAGCACCCTCTGAGAACTTTCTAGAAAGGCAGATTTTTTTAAGCCCCACACCAGACTTGCTGAATCAGAAACCCTGTGAGTGGTTCCAGTATGCCCTGGAATTTGAGGACTGTTGGTGTAAATCAGTCAGTTCTGTTAAAGTTTGTAGGGGGCAGGCAGATGAATGAGGCAAGGAGAGACATCACAAAGAACACAGACCTCATGTCATTTGCTCGATTAAAGACTAGATTATGGAAATCTGCCTGTAAGTGCTTCTAGAATCAGGCAAGACGGTTTCCTGAGGGAAGAGTAATTTGCATGACGCGTGTAGTTCAGATGCAGACGGAGGGGAGCACTTAGTAAATAAAGCCACAGACCAAGAGATAAATAAATGTTCAGCGAATAAATAAGCCAACACTTGAGACAAAACTTGATGGAGCCCCTGTTAGGAGCAATGCCCTCTCCCGGATGTAAGAGAAATGAGACTCAAATAGGTCTTCAAGGAAATGAACCAGTGAAGAAGAGTCCAGTCCCTCCGACTCCTGTCATCCTATCCTCTCTTGTTATTCTTACTCAGATGCAGTGGAAAATTTCTGGCTATTACCCTAATCCTTCTTTGGAATAAAATAGGATGGATTTAGGCCATGGAATCTTCGGTGCCAGTTCTTGGCCTGGGGGTGGGGGAGGGCGGACCCAGGAGGCTTGGGCCGTTCTCCATGTGAGAGACCTTGCACGTGGGGGTGGCCGGTGGCAGCAGCTGCTGCCAAGAACATCATTATTTTATAGAAATGGAACCTATTTCCTACAGGGATTAATCAAGACAAAAGCAATCTAAATCCCATTAAAACACACTTGATCGATTCTCCCCTCTGCGTTCTCTCATCTTGGGGGAGATGAACTGCCTCAGGTCCCTCTCCATCCTTCCCTCCCTAAGCTGTGCCAGTTCCTCTTCCCTTTTCTTGGTCAGCCATGGGGGAGGCTTGGTCTCCTAAAGTCAGGAGTTTCCTGATCCCAGTGAGGGCTGGAGGTGAGACTGGCGAAGGAGATCATCACCTGGAGGCTCCCCTGGCCATAGTAGGGGGCATGAGAGGAACTATAAAAGGGAGCCATCCCCGTGGTCCCTCAGATGACCCATTTGCTTTTTTTTTTTTTTTTTTTTTTTTTAATGCAGGGAGTCTTCCACAGTCATTAACCTCGTACCATAAGTCCTCTTTTTTTCTTGTCCAAATCTAATCCAAGACATGGTCCAGGTGCGGTAGGGAATATACAGTTTAAATAAAGAAGACAGGACCTTGCCCCTAGAAGATTACCGTGCAATACACGAAGGGACTTATAAATATGTTGACCCTAAACTGAGGCCCAGTATAGTAAACACTAAACAGAAGCGTAAAGGAATACTATTGGGGCAGAGAGAAACAAATGCCTTGTAATGCTTGGAAAACTTAAAGAGGACTTCCTGGAAGAGGTGGCATTAGAGCTGGTCTGAAAAAGTAGGGATTGGGGAAATAAGAATGGAGAGTGTGAAGAGGGGAGAAGGGCATCCAGTTGAAGGGAATAACATGAAAAGTCACAGTCATGACAACCTGCAGCATGTTTAGGGGAAATCAGTAGGGTGATAGGATAACATGGGCGGAAAAGAAAGGGGGAATGAGGTATGAATGGGCAGCTGGATTCGGATTGGGGAAGATCTTGAATGTTATGGGTTTACTTGCTTGCTGGAAGCAAGCTTTAGTACTAAACTCTTAATGATTTACTCATGAGACTATAAACACATTTTGTATGTTTTTTGCACTGAAACCTAGAGGTTGGAAAAAAAAAAAAAAAAAACCTAGAGGTTGGGCTCCAGAAGAGTGTTCTTTAGCTCTATAAAATTCCATTTAGTCGATGCTCCTCATTCCAGCCCAAACATTCCAGTTACCTCTGTAATCAAAGTCCTCTGTTCCCTCCCGCAAAAAGCTCAGAAGGAAAAAAAGCATAGGGGGGGGGGGGCTTCTGTTTATCACTTTCCTGTTCCTCTTGCTATAGGAAGAGGACTGCTTTTGGTTTGTTAATTTGCTTCAGAGAAACAAATTGGTCCCCAGCTGTTGCAAAACAAGAACGTGATTCCTAGAAATGAAACCATTATAACAAGATTTCATTATATGGAGTTTGAGCAGTAATCTGACCTTCCTCCTCATTTCTATCAGCTGAGTCTCCAGCCCCCCGGGATTCACAGTTTCCATGTGACATTCCTTCCACGTGTGCATGGTCTGGTTGCTAAGCCACAGGGAGAGCATGACCTAATGCTGTTTTCAAAAAGATCAATTATTGTTTATCTACTCATATCTGTGCCCTTTTAAAACATAATACAAACAATTCTTTCTCTACCAGATTCTGAATGAGGGCCATTCGGTCCCTGCAGACATACCCCATTGCAGCCGAGAGCAACTTTAGATGGCAGACTGAGGGATTGTTTGAACTTCACTAGAGATTTTCCACTGTGTGTGGACCTACGTCTGTATAGATTTAACAGGAAGCCCATAAGACAGGGTGGATATAATCAAATACGAATGGGGGTGTAGGTCCTTAGAGATGCTACTATTAGGATGTACATGATGTCATGCTATTAAAAATATGCTATGACTTAGTAGTGGTAGTAGGGTGTGTGTGTGTGTGTGTGTGTGTGTGTGTGTGTGACAATCGTCAAAAAGTGGCCGTATAGTAACTAGAATTGGAAATTCCAAGAAGTTGAGAAGGATTTCAGGACTTTCTTGAGAAACGTGTAGAATAAAGAATCTGGATCCATCCGTTGAGGCTTCTGGGAAGCTTCAAAAAAGATGGTTCTCAAACTTGGCTGAACATTAGACATCTGGGAAGCTCTCATGAAGCCCTATGTACACCCAAAAGTACACTGGAGATACAGGTGTAAATTGGTACAGCCCCTTTTGAAAAACTCTTGGCAGTATCTACTGAAGCAGTACCTGGGCGTCCTCTACGATTCAGCAGTTCGGTTCCTGGGTAGGCACCCCAAAAAAATGCACATATGTGTTCAGCAAAAGAGACATGTCCAGGAATGATCAGGGCAGCTTTACTGTGATAGGCCAAAGCTGAAAACCAACCCAGTACCTGTTGCCATAATACTGAAGAGCGGTGAAAATGAACCAGTGATACACATGGGCATGTTTGACTCCTGCAAACACCACGCTGAGTGAAAGAAGCCAGACACGCAGAATGCATATTGTGCAATTCTACATAAATAAAAGCCAAAACGCTTCAGGTTTTCTGAAGAGTTCTGCTTCAAGACTGCAGTAGAGAAATCCTGCCTGAGTTTCTAGCCTGTTGGCTTGCCCTGCAGATTTTGGATTTGACAGCCTCTACAATCAATTCCTTAACATTAATTTCCATCCCCTAAGGAGAGAGAAAGAGAGAGGATATTAGTGGGATATTAGTCAGGGTTCTTTAGAGATATATAATACACACACACACACACACACACACACACGTGTATACGAGCCCTCCTAAGACCTGGGCTCAGAACTGACACGTTGTCACTATTACACAAACAAGTCACACAGCCAAACCCAAAGTCAAAGACAGGAGAATTCTCTTAGCTCACAGTCAGGGCATGGCAAAGGCACGGATGCAAGAGGGAAAACTAATTGAGACCAATAGTACAACCTCCTGTGCCAGGGAAGAGTTTCTTTGTGAAGAAGCAACACTTCATCGAGACCTTCAGACAAGTATCAGCCATCGTGGAAAAGAAAGGGAGGAGAACATTTCTACTCAGTCAATGCACGTAGCGTAGGCAAAGGCTTGAGGAGACGAAGAGTGGGCTACGTGTTCAGAGACCAGTGATCACGACCAGGGAGGTGGGAAATGATGCTGGAGATGCCACAGGGCTGGTATCAGACTTCAGATTTTATCATAACTGTGAATACAAGAGGTGGCAGTGTTTTAAGCACGTTGACGGTGTGATAAATTCGCATTTTACAATGTTTACTCTAGCTGTTATATGGAAATCATAGAGCAGGAGATCATGATTATTTAAGAAGTAGTATTCCAGGCAAAGGGCAAAACATTTTTTAGGCTGATTTGGTGGTAGTGAAGGAGAGAATACAGAAAAAATATACATGTTGTGGATAAAATTAACAGAACCTGGCACTCCTGGATTGGAGATGTCATTTGCCGAGAGAGAAAACATTAGAGGAGACCCGAGTTTTGGAGAGATCACTAAATACAACTTTCATCTAATTACTAAGAATTGCTCGAGGGATAATAAAAAAGCCATTTTAATCAAGAACGCCATTTATTTACAAGTATTAAACAAACAAGAGGTGATACTAGCACACTACTCGCTTGAATAAAAGCTAAGCTTATTTTTCACCTTTATGAAACTCATCCTAGAAAATTACTTTTTAATATGTATTTTGAGATCAGTTAGTATAAATGAGCTTAGGCTAATTTAATAATTTGTTGAGGATGCATAATGAGCTAGAGTCTTGTGCTAAATAACTGTTTCAACCAAATGAGCCTATCCAAAGGCCATGGAAGTTGGTAGCATGGTTGGAAAATACCTTTATGAGGTAGTGAGGCAATGGACTTCAATATGATCATTAACACCAGGGCTCTAAAGTGAATTGTTCTCAGCTGTTTCCATGACAGCCATTAGAACATTTACAGGAAAATGCTTTAAGGTAGGCATGTGTCATAGAGTATATCCATTATTAAAAAGACTGGTAGAAAAACAGAAATGTAAAAAGAAAAAGTGCTAAAAGAAAAGAAAGACTTTGGCTGTGCTTTCTAATTATCTCTGATTGCCTGCACTATCCACGTGCTTCCCTTGAAAAATAAGCCCCTGGCCACATGATTTCTTTCCTCCTTGTTTGGGAACTTAAGGCGATGTTACCTATTCAATAGAAATGGAATCTTTTCAGTTTTAATCCTGCTAATAATACATGTTGTGCACTGACATATTTGCATAAATATTCAACTTTGGAAGGCTTCAAGTAATTTATGCATTTCCATTTTTAGGAAGTGAACACCCAAGAGCAGTTCCCACACATGAAAATTAAAGGGGGACGAGATAAACGGGTAGATTTAAGTACAGTGTGGGTGGGGGAAACCTTGCTTGGCAATGGAGTAGCAAGCAACTAGCTCTTCATGTTCAACTTTAAATAGGTTGGAAATCGTTGCAAAACAATGGATACATCCATATTTGGCTTAGGGGCATATGTATATACACAACTTTCAAAATGTATGGTTCTGAGATTTTGGGAACCCACAGTACTTCCAACAACATTCTGGAACTGCAATAGGAATTGCCTTTGGGTAGAGTTCCCTCTTGGCCTAAGTGTCTGTGTCAGTCCCGGAAGAACACCTTTGGGATCTCTCTCAAGAGAGAACCCCCCCACAGTGGGCAGTCGGCCGACAGCCTCCAGCTGCATTACCTCCAGGTTCCTCTGCAGCACTGAGCCAAAGACACGTCCCTAAGCTGTGCTGGGCTGATGCCTAGACATGGTGGAGGACTTGGTTATTGCTGTGCAATGTGGAAATCCCCTGGTGAGTGTCTGCTCTGGAGCTCCATGTTGGCTGGCTGAGACCCCAGGGCTGCATCTCTGTCTGGGGTTCCTCCTCCCCAACCTGCTGTCCTTCCCTCTTTATTTTCACAGGGACTGAACTTGCACTGTGGTCTAAAGATTTCCTTGCCAACCTCTCCCCCTTCCCTAGCTTTCTCGGGCATTGCCCTCCAATAAATACATTGCACTTTTACCTTTTGGCATCTACTTTCCAAAGAACCTGACCTGGAGCAATCTCTAATCCCTTTGGCGTCCAAATTCCATCTTTTGTTATTTACTATCACCGTTTGAGACCTGCCTTAAACCTGCATTTAGTGGAGTTTGATTCATTTTAAAGACATACGGATGAAAACTATGAATCCCAGGTACAGAGCTAGGCTTGCTAAATATACCAAGATGAGTAAGAAGACACCATGTCCACTTCCAGCCATCCAAGAAGTTGGGAGGGGTAAGAATAAAGGGATGACTAGCTGAAGCACAGGGGATTTGGGGGGCAGTGAAATTTTCTATATAAAACCGTTCTTAACTACTATTAGTAATAGCATGTCAATATTGATTTATTAACGATGTTACAAATACCAGGCATTATTCTATTGTAGGATGTAGTAAGGGAAACTGGACGCAGGGGTGGAGGTGAAAGAGGTAGACATATGGATCTCCCTGTGCCATCGGCTCAATTATTCTATACATCTAAAGCTGTACTAAAAACAATCAAATCTATTAATTCTTTAAAAAAAAATCCCCTGGCCATTTCTACCAACCTGATCACAGACTTCATCATATCTCTCATCCCTCATCTTCTGCTCACCTTCTGCTCTATGACCTGTTCATTTATTCTTTTGTGTGTGTGTGTGTTTTATTCAAATTCAATTAGTCGATATAAAGTACATGCTTAATTTCAGATGTAGTGTTCAATGATTTATCAGTTGCATGTAACACCCAGTGCCCATCATGCCCATCAGGTGAATTATGTACTTTGAACCTTTACCTTTTAAAAGCCATGCCCAGAGACTTTTAGCATCCTCCCCTGAATATTTATTAGAGTATTTTTTAAAAATCAAGACTGTTGCCTTCCTAAGAAACATATTGGTACCTACTGAAAAAGGTTTTTTTCTTTCTTTTTTAAAGGATTTTATTTATTTATTCATGAGAGACATAGAGAGAGAGGCAGAGACACAGGCAGAGGGAGAAACAGGCTCCATGCAGGGAGGCTGATACAGGACTCGATCCTGGGACTCCAGGATCATGCCCTGAGCCTAAGGCAGATGCTTAACCTCTGAGCCATCCAGGCATCCCTGAAAAATGTTTTCCACCCACCTAGAGATCTATGTTAGTAGTCTCCTCTGACAGACCCATAAAGTGTGACTGCGTCGTGTTTAGGGTCAAATAACACTGAATCTGTCATCAAATGTGCAGAAGGAGAAGATGTGATGACTAGATACGGTTTACCTATTGAAAGATGTGTTAATTGTTAAGCATGTTCTGACTCTCAATTTTTTCCCCTCTGGTCACCCTTCTTTGCGGTTCTTTTTTTATTGATAAAAGAATTCACATAAACACACAGACCTGCACTGTTACGTCACAATAATGCTTGAAACTTACAATATGGATAAATCTTAAATTAACTATAGGTAGTAAGCGCAGAGGACGGGTCTCCCAAACCACCCTTCGGTGGAGGATTTAGTGAAGCGTTTTGCTCTAGTTTCATTTTATGTGTAAGCTTATTCAAACTGTTCTCTCAAGGTTTGTCTTTTAAACTATCATGTTGGGTATTTAGATCCTTTTTTTTTTTTTTTTTGTATTTAGTATTTCCCATTGTCTTAAATTCCTAAATCTTCAAGGCATTTTGAATTCTTGAATTCCTTTGGATTTAGATTCTGTTCATCTTGAAAACTTGGATTCATTTCAAATATGAATTTGCTGTGTTGGATGTTCTGGTCATAATAAGTTGGGCCAAAAGACATGGTCATAATCTTTTGGGATCTGGTATGCCTGTTTTGGTCATTCGACACACCAAAATGTCACTTAAATTGTTCAGGCAGCGTCTGGTTGGTTGCAGGATGCAAAAGTAATAATGTCTGCGATGTGTGTAGACTCAATTTTGCAAGAGTCATTAAAAAAAAGGCAAAATGATAAAAAAAAGGACCAACCCTCACCATGGAATGATAACAAAAGACATTTTGGTAAAGTATAACTATATCCCACAACATATAAATAACACAGAGTGGGAACTGCTTCGAAATATATTAATCACAACTCTCAATAGTGTGGATAAGGGAAATATTCCTTCTTCCCCTTCCCCTTCTCCTTCTCCTTCCTCCTCCTCTTCCTCCTCCTCCTCCTACTTCTTCTTCTTCTTCTTCTTCTTTTCTTTTCTTTTCTTCTTCTTCTTCTTCTTCTTCTTCTTCTTCTTCTTCTTCTTCTTCTTCTTCTTCTCCTCCTCCTCCTCCTCCTCCTCCTCACTGGTGTGAAGAAATTCCTGTGTCATATTTTCCTCTGCTCACAGGTCATGAGGTGCCTGTTTCCTTTAACAAATCTATATACTATCCACTGCAGATAAATATTTGTTTCTGTACATCAAATTTAGCTGAAGTTCCAATTTTGAATGAAAATGACCCCAACCGACTCAGTTTTTGTTATGGACTGAATGTTTGTGCCCCCTCTCCCTGCCTCCCTAGATTATATATTGAAGTCTTAACCTTCAGTGTGATGCTGTTAGATGGGGCTTCTGTGAGGTAATTAGGTTCAGATGAGGTCATGAGGGTGGTGCCTTCAAGGTGGTATTATTGTTATTAATTAATTAATGTCTTGGGAAAGCTTTGCATGCTATTTACATAAATCTGAAACTTGCCATTTTCCTTTAAGTGTAATTGGAGTTTCTCTCTCTGTTTTGTCCAGCTACTGTTTCTTTCTTTATGCTTTAGAAGGAATGATTTCTAGTTTGATTGAAAGTGGAAAGACTTCCTTGGGTTTTGTTTCCTTAGATGTTAAAGCAAATTTGTAGGTTTCTGATCTCTTGGTCTTGCTTTAATGTTCTTCAATTTTCAATGAGATCATGTAATCATTCTCTTTGGTCCTGATTCAATAATAATTTGGTCCTTATTCCTGTTATCTAATAGAAGCAAGCTCCTAGTGAGCCAGGGTGGAAGCTTTGTAACAGGTCGTGGTGGTATCAATAGTGACCCTGAAGCCATCTCTCACAGTGCAGCTGGCTTTGATTCAGCCCTGGGCTGCTGACAAGGAGTGAGATGCTGGCCTCTGAGACTGCAGGATCCCAGTGTTTGTTTTCTCTGACCAGCCTGGAGCTTCAACCCTTTATCTCTGCACCAGACCTAGTTTTGCTCTTTAAGGATTCCAGCACACTACGCCGATCCTGCTCCTGGGGGAAGTAAATGGATTTTTTGGGGGCAGGGAGTGCCTATTAATTTTCTGGCAAAGAGGGGCACCTATGTGGCTCAGTGGTTGAGCATCCGCCTTTTGCTCAGGTTGTGATCCTAGAGTCCTAGGACCTAGTCCCACATCGGGCTCCCCACAGGGAGCCTGCTTCTCCCTCTGCCTATGTCTCTACCTCTCTCTGTCTTTCTCATGAATAAATAAATAAAATCTTTAAAAAAATTTTTTTCTGGCAAAGAGATTTTGGAAATATGGTTTTTTAAAGAAAGAACTTTCTCCCTCTTAGTTAATAGTCTACTTGCAAATTGATGTCCTTACCTTGATTCACTGTAGGTTGGCCACAGTATATCATTACTTTTCCCCAAATTACTGTGACTCAAATGCCAAAAAATGTATGAGTTTCCTCATGTTAAACAGGAGGAGTTTAAGACACTACATGAGTCATCCAAGAGTACACAGGAAGTCCACACCTGCTGCTCCTTGGAGCAGCCAGCACCTTCAGGAGAATAAATGCATGTTTTGAGCTCCTACTAAATGCTCTCCTGAATGTCAGGCTCTTTGGGGTGGACAGAGAATGAGAGACGGCCTGTGACAGAAGTAGAGTTAAGGATATAATGTGGAAATCAGCTAGCTGATAACGTACCATGTGTTAAGGAGTGCTGAAAGTTACAGGACTTAAAAATAAGTTTTTAAAAAGGGAAGTGATTCACCAGTAAAGACAGCTTCATGGAGGAGGTTCTATGCCACAGTCAAAAGGGTACAAGACTTGGGATCAGATGATAGAAATATGATTCTCTGTTATTACCGATTAATTCAAGGAACTTGGGCAAGTTATTTAAAGTCTTTGAGCTCATATCTTCAAAATATAGCAAATAATACCTACCTCTCAAGGTCGTGAGAATTAAATCTGACAATTAGTGTAATGTATGCTCTGAATTGAACTTGATTAGGTAGTATAAGAAGCAGGCTAGAAATACAGACTTTTGGGGAGCTGGATATTGGTCCCTGTGACTGGTCCCATATGAGCAATTATTAGCCATTTCCCTTTTGTCTAACTTAGTGTTTCCCCTAGTATGGTCCATGGACCACCAGCATCAGAATTCCCGGAGAGTGCTTGTAAAAAATAGACACAGATAGGGGTGCCTGGGTGGCTTAGTTGGTTGGGCATCCAACTCTTGGTTTCAGCTCAGGTCATGATTTCAGGGTCATGAGATTGAGCCCTGTATTGGGCTCCACGCTTAGCAAAGAATCTGCTTGTCCTTCTCCTGCTTGTATAAAATAGACACAGATACAAATACAACCCCAGACCTACAGAATCTGCGGGTTTAACAAGCACCACAGGTGGTGCTGATGTAAATTATCTGGATACAGCCCAGCTGAATGGCTTCCAGAACAGGCTAGCTAGCCAATTCCCACTTAAGCAGAAGGTGAATCAGTGGGACCTACGTTATTTATACAGGGTCTTAGGCCATTCCTGACTAATCAGAAAATTGTACTTATCTCCTCTTATCCTAACCCATGTTCTTCTGAATGTAATCTAAGAACTTCCAGTCTTACATGCCTTGAGCAGAAGCAATTATGCCCAACTGTGACCCTCTTCTTCCTCCTTTGTTCACCTTGTTATCAAGCCTAATCTCTGGGGATCACCTTTGATTTCTCTTTTTTTCCCCCGCACTCTCTTTACAAAATCTCCCTGCTTATTGGCTGTAATTTCTCGAGTATTCTTTCTTTTCAGTGCCAATCAAGTACATTCTTTTCTCTTGGTTTCCATTATCATTGCCATAGTTCCCTTCGGGAGTGCTAAAGTAGGGCAATGACAGTGGTTGGTTGGTTTTATTATCTAAGCTATGTTATTATTTCTTCATTTGCTATGATATTTTAGAAAAGTATATTTGGAAAAAACACAGGCCCTACCTTGTGACATAATATGTAAATTACATTACGTCACTCTAAACCCCTTGAGAGAGCGATAATGCTGCTGTCCTTCATGCGGGAGGCCTTCCCTCATCTGTTCTTCATCTCTCCCTCTCACTCCTACTGCTTGTGCTCAAATCCAGTCCTGCCAAACTGTCTGCAGAACCCTGGTGGCCGTGCTGCTGCTTATCTCCACATCTCTAGATAAATGCTTCCTCCTTACCCGTGTCTATTCAGCAGAGACACTGCTCATCCAACAATCAGTTTAAATATCTCCATCTCTGTGAAGAATTTCCCATCTCTGAAGCTTCTTCCCCTCCACTATTAAATGCTTTCCTCATGAATTCAATAAATATTTATTGAGCACCCCTCTGGCAAACACTATTTTGGGTGCTAGGGATCATAAGTACACAAAGCAGAAACAAATCTATTTGCTATTGAAGCTTATATTCTATGGGGAACGGAGTGGGGTGGATGCTGAGAAGAGCAAAATAATGAGTTGTATGGTGGTAAGTGCTCTATGGGATAAGAGAGCAGCAATGGGGAATAGAGGACTGGGATAGGGTATTGAGAAAGGGCCTCACTGAGAAGTTGATATTTGAGCAAAGACCTAAAAGGGACAACGTAATAAACCATAGAGATGCATTTGAGAGAAGAGGGGTTCCAGGGAACAGTAAGGTCTCACAAGTCCAGGGAAGAGGGAGGTAACTAGTGTGGCTCAAGTAGTGAGAGATATAGGAGATGAAGTCCTGGGGTCCAGAACTTGGAGTACTGCTTAGCCCCTGAAGAATTTTGGCTTCTACTCTGAGTGATATTTGAAGGCTTTGGACAATTTTGCAGAGAGGAGTGACATGATCTGACTAGCGTTTGAACAGAATCACTTTTGCTGGAATTCAGGCAGTAGACCATGGCGTGGGATGGTGGCCAGAAAAGCAGGAAATCTGATGATAGCTCCTCTGTGCACATGTGTGCACGCATGTGTGTGTGTATATGATATAGAAATGGATACATATCTCTGCATTCATGTTTGCCACACCCATTAAAATATGTTTACGCGTCTCTTTCCCTCTGAGTTCTTTAACTATAGGTCATTCATCTTATGCACAAAGATGTTCAGTGAATGCAAGAGAAAAGTAAGAGAGAGGGAAGGAAAGCAAGGGGGAAGACAGGGAGGAAAGGAGAAGGACAAATGGAATAAAACGAAATAGAACAAAATGGAAGGAAATTGAGATATTACAGTCGGATGGTCAAGAATTTGTGCTCTGGAGCCAGAGTAGCTGGGTTTAAATATGGTGTGGTGGTCATGTAATAGCTTTGTGATCATGGCACATTATTTCACTCCCCTGTAGTTTAGTTTTCTCATCTGTGAAATGAAAAAAATAATAATACTTCCTTCAAAGGAGGATTATGAGGATGAAAAGAACTGAATGTGCCGAGCACTTAGAAGAGTACCTGGACCATAATATCTCAATAACCTCTAACTCTTATCATCTCTTCTTAAGGCCTTGATCTCAGAAGCAGCAGAGTATAGTAGAAAGAATGTGGACCTTTCCATCAAATAAACTTCATGTTGAATCTCCTCTTTGACATTTACTCGTTGAGGAGTGATTCTTACCCTTCCTGATTTTTTTTCTTAAAAATTGTAAAAGTGGAGGGCAATAATTAAGAACCTCTCACGAAGTTTTAATGTGAATAGTGAATGACATAAAGCATATGGATGTGCCCAACAGAACCTGGTGTGCAGCAGGGCTTCATATTCCTGAGACCTGCTATTGTTTCTTTGCTTATTCGCCATGCAGTTCTGATATTTAGGAACAAAATGACAATTGTGGTAATGAATTTCCTTGTCTTGTCCACTTACAGCAATGATATCGATAGATATATTATTTTCCTGCCTCAACAAGGAGGAATAAATGTGATATTATATTTTCTCATTTATATTCTCTAAGGTGCTTCTGTGTTCAACAATTTGTGGCAGGGGGAATTCATGGTGCAGCCACACAAGATTAATTTAAGCCTATTCGTCATCCTTTTTTTTTTTTTTTTGCTGCTTCCATGGTCTAAGAGGCCATTCTCCAAACTATTAAAAAACAAAAAAACTAAAGCCTAGAAATTTCCCTAAGGGCTTACAACCTTGGCTTTCCATCAGTGTAAGGAGAGCTCTAGAACTTTCCAGGAAAGCAGTCACTCTGGCATTGGAAGAATGCAGACATTGGCCTGGTTTGGGTGCGATTTGGGCATGAAAGGAGTGGAACAGAGATTAGAGAAACGAAGGTGAAATCGCCTTAAAATGGAAATGAGCATGGAGGGCCACTCTGAGAGGCTCCGGAAGGCCTGAGAAGTAGCTTGGGGGAGGGGATATGCTGGTGGGGAAGGAGACAGGCAGTTTAGCACTCCTCCCGTCATCTCCAGGCTCTGCCTCTTTGCCCCCAGCCTCCTGCCACCGTCCAGCCACCAGGTCTAGAGAGTCCTTTCTCCAGCATCCTGATGCTTTGGGCTCCGAGGAACTTCAGGCAGGGTGTGGAGTGATGAATAGTTTTGAAAAGAATACTGATATGATCTGAAAATAAAGAGACCCCGCATTCTAGTTCTGGTTCTGGTTTTGTAAGAAACTAACATTGAGCTTGGGGCAAATGGTTTCATCTCTTGGAACTCAGCTTCCTTCTCTCTAGAATGAAGAGGTTGGAGCCAGCAATGTCTGGTGTTCCCTCCAGATTGAAGTGTCCTTGTTTCTGCTGTTATTCTCTTAACCACCTCTGCAAGCAGCCTTCTGGATGTAAGACTTGTGGTGGTTCCACCCAAAAGGAGGATGTTCCTTGTCCGGGGTGCCCAAGCCTCCAAACTGGCTCCAGCCTCCTCTGGGAAGGAAAGAGTCCCATTTACATCAAATTATCATTTCACAAGTTCATTCAGGGACAGGTTTCAATATTCTTCAAACAAACAAACAAATAGACAAAAAAAACAAAACAAAAAAACTCCCAAGGATTAAACTGCTGTTTGTTCTAAACTATTAGTTGGAGTGAAATCCACCAAATCTTACTTCTTATTTGGTCCCCAGCTAAGGCAGTGTGAGTGTGACATATTAAAATAGGCCTTTCACATATTTTGGATATTTAAACAAAGAGTAACTTTTTTTCCCCTCTTCTTTTTTTCCCCTCCCAATAGAAATGTGGCTTTGATTCTTTTTGACAACATGCAAATGAAACTGAAAAAAAAAAAAAACAAAACCTATTTCCTAAAAGCTGCCTTGGATCTGAGATTACCTCTCAGAAACTGGGACCAGGATGAGTAAATATGAGTGTCCAGAGTGAGGACCTTAATGGGAAATGTTTGGCGACCTCGACTGCAGCAGCCTGCCACCTGGTCCTCTAAATCAGGCTGCAGGTTGTGGAGATTCTCTGCCCAGGGTGGTGATAGCTGTTAGTTCCCACTGCCTCTGCTCCATTGGGACTCATATGGTCCCACATATGAGGGACCTCTTTGCTCACCGTTCCCTGTCTCTAGTCTTCCTCCCTCCCGTCCATCCTCTCTGCTATCCCAAGTCATTTGCTTATACTCGTAGATCCCCTATGTGAGTGGAAAAGCCCTCGAGAATGGTTAGGGAGCATCACACATGCCCTGCGCTCACAACCCCACAGTAACTCCCCTAAATCACCAAACCCAAAGTCCTTACCATGATGTTTAGGTTTCTACAAGATCAAGCACAAAGCTAGCTTTCCAGATTGTCTTGTAGCTCCCCTCTAAGAGCCTTTGCTCCCAATCACACAGTAAATTCTCAAGACCATACACCATCTTGCATGTTCACTTTTTCCTTACCAGAGCCTAGAATTTTTTTCTCCACCTGTATCTAGTTTACCCTTTCTTCAAAGCTTAGCTCAAATCTTTCCTTCTCCAAAAAGCTTTCTTGATGGCCCCGGACAAAACGATTATTCCTTGTTCTTCATTTCCAAACCACATTGCTCTCATTTTAACATGTCTTAGAATTACTTTTACCCATTTTTCTTTTTCTTTACTGAAAACTCTCTTTCTTTACTGAAAACTCTCTTTCTTTACAGTGAACTCTCTCATGATAAGGGTGAGAGTATCCTTGGGGCATTCCCATAACCCACGGGACTTAGCACAATGTCTAGATCACAGTGGAACGTTGGAAGATATTTATTGAAATTGAGGGCTATTCCTTAATTCCAACTGACTTCGTTGCATGACACCCACATTAAAGAAGTATGAGAAGGAGAAGGAATAACGAATGGAGATTAGCCCTGGTTCCTGTTGGGAGTGCTTGGAACAGGCTGAGCCGATTTCTGGGGAGGGGTGCTAAGGACAAGGCTCATCATTGGGTGAGGCCATCAGAGCATGGGTGTTCTCAAGGGCAGGGAGAGGAAAGGAGGATGTTGATGGAGCAATATGGCATGGTCAAGGTGGACAGGGACATCTTGAGGGGTTTGGGAGAACAGATCAAGTCTCCGCCAAGCTAGAGTGGAGGGCTGCCCTAGCAAAGAAGGTGAGTTTGGAAAGGAAAAGCAAGTCAGATCCATAGAAACGGGGCTGAACCCGTATCATTCGGAAGGAGGGGCGGTGGATTTGGTGGTCATGCTCCCGACTCACATCTGTCCGGCCGGCCAACATGGGCTTAATGACTGAGCAGGACAGGATTTCACGTGACAGGCCTCAATGATTAGAGCTGAAAGCCACCGGGAGAAGGGACTGGTAGCCGTGATCAAGTCTGGCTCTTTCCCAGGTACAGTATCAGCTTAAATTTCAACCTATCAAGTTTTAAGCTGTCTTCTAGGAGCTGCCTGCAACTCCTGTGGTATTAATAGAAAATTTTCCACAAAAAAACAAAACAAACAAAACTCTCAAGGATTGTGTTAAAAATTTAGAACTTTCTGCTTCATACTCCTCACTGCTCCATGGAAAAGAAAGAAGTAGAGGATTGCTTTTCTGTGAATTTTTAGCCCATATTATATCTGCTTATCCCTAAGCTTTTGCTTTTCTCTTATTGCAGATGACCTGATGCTTCCTGCCAGTGCAGCTACTTAGCGTAGCCGAAGGGACAAGTGTGGGCTTGCATCCTGGCTCCGTCCATTATCTGCGGATCTGTGTAAATGTCTTAATCACCACAAAACTAACTTTCCTTATCTGGCACATGTGGACGATAGTCAACTCATAAGATTGCTGCGAAGACTAAAAACATAAAAGGTTCCCTTGTGGATATTGTGACTATTACTGCGAGAAGCTCCACGCAGTCCTGCTTTTAAGTAACTGATGCAAAATAAGCACTTGACTAGAGGACACTTTATGTACGTATGTATTTTTTAAAGATTTTCTTTATTTATTTGAGAGAGACAGAGAGAGAGCATGAGGGTGAAGCAGACTCCTGCCTAAGCAGAGAGGCTCGATCCTAGGACCCTGCAACCATGACCTGAGCCAAAAGCAGACACTTAGCAAACTGAGCCACCCAGGTGTCCCCAGAGGACCCTTTTAAAATATCACCGTTCAACAACCAATGTCTCCTGCTCAAATATTATATAATATAACTATTATTGTGCCAGCTTCCTGGGCCCCACTTTCTACAACAGTCAAATGCAATTATAAAGCCTACGAGGCTTCTAAAAGTTTAAAACCAGTCCTTATAATTATTTCCTAATTCCAAATTTTGGTAATTTGTCTTGTCCAGGCAATGGCTTTAAAAAACAAATTTCTAAAAAAAAATAATAATAATAAAATAAATAAATAATTTCTGCATACAGGAAGGAATACATGTTCATTATAAGCAATGTAGAAATACAAAAAAGTAGAGGTGCTTGGCTGGCTCAGTCGAAAGAGCTTATGATTCTTGACCTCTGGGTGGTGAATTCAAGCCCCACGTGGGATGTAGAGATTACTTAAATAAATAAAATTCACCTGGGTGGCTGGGACGCCTGGGTGGCTCAGCGGTTGAGCATCTGCCTTTGGCTCAAGTCGTGATCCTGGTCTTGGGATCGTGTCCCACATCGGGCCCCCTGTGAGGAGCCTGCTTCTCCCTCTGCCTATGTCTGTGTGTCTCTCATGAATAAATAAATAAAATCTTCAAAATAAATAAATCAATAAATAAAGCTTAAAGACGAGGAAATGCAGGAAAAAAGTTAAAGTGAGAAAAGAATACGATAAAAATATTTCACGTTAATATTTTGACATGCTTTTTACTATTCTTTTTTTTCTTAACTATTCTTTTTTTATATTCTTATATACTGCTTTTCCCATTTCCTTAACAATTTTTTCCTATAGTACGACAGTCAATGGATGCAAATAATCGTACCATGAGAACAGACCATTTAATTAATCATTGCTTGGCACATTTGGATCAGTTTTTCATCTTTATAAGTGAAATCCAAATGTTAACTGAGGGAATTTAAATAAGATTTTTCTTAGCTTTCTCTCCCTGTCCTCACACCCTATGGAAGTGAAAAGCCCTAGTGTCAGGTAAGTTTCCAAGGAGATCACATCCTCGCGGCTGGCCAGCTTTGGCTCTCTGCTCTGACTTATATCAAGTGAGTTTAATTTCTGGATACCTTTGCCCTCTCCTCCCTCTGCATGCCTGCCCCTCCCCAAGCTTTCAGCCTGGCATGGAGCACAGACACGATAAACCCCGTCGCGCTTTTCGGATGTATCATAGCAGATCTAAAGGAGGCTATGCTGGATCTCTTAGTGCTTCCTCCAGAGATAGGATTCAGATTGGGACCGATTTCAAATCCATTTGGTTGCCAGATTGTATTTTCTGAACACAACATCAAGGGGAGATGAAGTGGCCACATGAGGCCTAGGTCTCTGAATTACGTGTCAGAAGACCTCGTACGAGTGATGCTGTGTGGCCAAAGGCCATGCATATTTTTAATCGTATGGAAACATGTTGCCAGGTTCCTTTCCAGAAATGTAATGTCAATTTAGACTCCCACCAGCAGGGTGTGGGAATGACCATCACACAACCAGGACCTTGCAAGAAACTGAAGCTCCTATTACTTATGTTTCTATACTCAGTCCCAAGGAGCTGTCCCTGCTGTCATGAACAGGACCCTGTGTCTTCTAGCCTTGCACATCCACTGTACTCTGGGCATCCCACTATTCAAGAGCTAATCACAGGGCACAAGAATGACTGTGTATGTGTCCATCTTCTTTTAAAAAAATGTTTTTGAGATTTTATGTATTTATTCATGAGAGACACAGAGAGAGAGAAAGGCAGGGACACAGGCAGACAGAGAAGCAGGCTCCATGCAGGGAGCCCCATGCGGGACTTGATCCCAGAACCCCAGGATCACACCCTGAGCCAAAGGCAGACGCTCAACCACTGAACCACCCAGGTGCCCCCATCTTCTTCTTTAAATCGCTCTGTCAATATTAACGTTGAGCCTTGCTCTCCTCCATGACTTTAGCACCAGTAACAGGTCCCTGGTGCCAGGCAGATGAGCAGTGTACGTGGCTGCCAGATGTAAAGACCAGGTTGATGAGTGAATTAGCTGCATCTGAGCCCTAGGGGTCTCCAGCTGACATAGGCTTGCTTCTCCTTGGCCTGATGAGTCCGAGCTAGCATTCTCCCCTGACCACCTGTGATGCCTGGGGCCCAGCTGCTTTCTACTGTACCCTCACACCTACTCATGCTGCTTCCTTCACTTGGAGCATCCTTTTCTCTCACCTGGAAGTTTCCTTCTCGTCTCTCAAGGCTCAGTTCAGATTTCACCCTCATGTTCCCTGCCCTAACATCTCCCAGGAAGAATTAGCCTCTTTAAGGTCTAAGAACTCGTGATCTCTATGGCTTTTAGAGTATTCCTGTATTGCACTGAATTTATCTGTTCAGTTGCGTTTTTCTTGCCATCGACCAGTGGTTTTCAAATTACAGGTCACTACCCATTAGTGTCTTGAAATAATGTTAGTTGGAGCATTCAATGTGTAAAAAGTAAGCAAACAATTGAGATAGAATAGACTAGAACAGGAATATAGTCGTGTGGAGAAGAACAGATAATACCAGAGTACACTGCCCACTTACTATAGATTAAGTGTTGTTTGATGAAATTTGACTGTGTTGTATGTGCATTCTTATCTGTGTGGGGTACAGGGTTGGATACAAAATGTAATTCTTACTTTGGTGCTTAAAACCCACCCCTCTAACTCTGAGTTTTGAGGGTAGGGACTCTATCTTATTTACCTTTGTACTCCCAGATCCTTGACCGAAACCTCGTCTTAGCACGTGGTGAGCAATCCAAAATTTTAACATGCAACGAATGAATGAAGGACAAGTCAATGAATAAACACAATCTCCTTTACACCAGAAGGAAGTTTCTCCGTTAAGAGCAAAATATCAATGAAATAAAGGCTTGAGGCTGTATTTGATGAGATTTTAGTGAATAAAATGCCAGCTAACAATCTGGTCCCTTTAGTAAAACGTCTGTCTCCAAATATACAACTGATGCCATCAGCAATTCTATCAAATAACTGACCACCTCATTTTTAAAGTTCAAGACGTCCTATTGGTATTTTGAAAATTCAGTGAAATGATATGTGAGAGTCTTCAGTCCCGGCACTGGAAGGAAGTTCATTTATATAAGCTGTTCTGACCCTGCGTGGCTCAAATCCTGGTCTTGCTACTTATTAATTTCCATAAGTCTGTGTTATTTCATACCTAAAATGAAGGACAGAGCACCTGGATGGCTCACTCTGCTGAACATGGGACTCTTGATTTTGACTCAGGTCATGATCTCAGGGTTATGGGATCTGCCTGGGTGTGGAACCTGCTTTGGATTCTCTCTCCCTTTCCCTCTCTTCTTCCCTGCCCCCACTCATACATGTGCTCTCTTTCTCTCTCAAAAATAAAATAAAATAACAAAATAAAATTAAATAATATAATAAAATAAAGGACAAAGTAGTTACACCACCAGCCCCAAATGCTTACTTTAATTGTAGACACTATGCGTGTGCACCAGCTATGGACTGTTAGTGATGTTAACTCTGTGTTAGCTATTGGTACATCATTATAGTTATTGGTGGCAGAGACTGCTGATTGCCCACCCAATAGCAGTTCTTTCCTTTATCCTTATTCACAGAATCACATTTTTATTTGGGGCAGCCCTGTAACTAAATAAAACATTATACCCTCAGTTTCTTTGAAAGTATGTCATCTTTTAGGAGAACTTCAGGAACGCTCTTCAAGGGAGGATATTTTTTGGACCTTGCCTTTTCCTCTTTCATTCTGCCTGTAATTTAAATACGGTTGAAGCCACCAGCCTGAGGCACCTCAAGGCAACCCTGAGCGCGAAGGCCATGGACAAACGAAGGCAGGTCAAAACTACAAAAGGAACTCGAGTCTCTTGGCTTCAGCTTTGGGCCACCATCTCCAAAGTTCTCTTACATGAGAGCAAATGTTAACTCTTTTTTTTGTAAGATTTTATTTTTTTATTCATGGGAGACACACAGAGAGAGAGAGAGAGAGGTGGAGACACAGGCAGAGGAGAAGCAGGCTTAATGCAAGGAGCCCGATGTGGGACTTGATCCCGGATCCCGGGACCATGCCCTGAGCTGAAGGCAGACGCTCAACCGTTGAGCCACCCAGGTATCCCTTAGCTCTATCTTATTTAAGTCACTTTCAACGAGTTTGAAAAACAAGGGAATTTATTTTATTGCCTCCTGAGAAACAGGTGGTCCTCTTGCTCCCCAAGGTCCTTTGCAAAGGGGTGGTAGGCGAGACGATCCCCACATGTAATTTGCCACTATGTTCATTAGCCATGATTCACTTAATCTCTGCTAGAATCATCTATCCTCTTTTCTCCTTCCTGAAGAATTTGTCCCCTCCTGTCCATTCATTCTTACTCGCAGTTGAAGTACCTTGAATTCAACCTTGGAAATGCGGTTTCTCAAAAGCCTCTGTTTTACAAGATAACAAGAGCTGATGTTATCATCATGAGTAATAGAAAACACTGTGCACCTCATCACTAATGATGCTGCAATCTTCTAGTGTCTTCTCAGCCCCCACCTTCCCTCCTGGACAGCGGGAAGGCCATCAAAGCCTGAATTGGAAACTTTACTATGCTGCAGAAAAATCTTGTTTCTGCTCAGGGGCAGCATGGAATAGGACACAGAGTCTGGCTCTTCTGTTATTGATTGTGTCACCTTAAAGGAAATGATTTTGTAAAACCAATCTTACAAAGTATATGTATATGTGTGTGTGTGTGTATATATATATATAATATTTAAAATTGTAATATTTATATTTTATATTTATATATTTATAAAATAATATTTAAATACTGTAATTAAAAATATAAAATTTTAAGTTATAATATATATTTACATTTAAAATACATTATATATAAATTAACATAATAATATATAAAAATATTAGTTACAATAGTATATATTATTTAATGTATGATATTTTAAATATTAAATATTATTTATTATATAATATTATTTAAATATTATATATAATTTAAAATATTATAGATTTAAATATTTAAAATATCATTTAAAAAGTATTACAGGAGTAATACATGCTCATTGTACAAAAATATGAAAAATAAAAGCTACTTTTTACCCCAAGGCTATTTGTACTTACTAGAAACATACACTTCTAGGTCTTTTTACTATTCGTGAATTTGCAAATATATAAATGTGTACATGAGTGCCTCAGTGAGGGGTCTATTATACATATAATTCTGCTATTTTCTGGCCTATTTAACAATACGTCTTGGGCATCCTTCCAAATCAGTGCAGATAATTTACCTTTCCCTTTTAGTAACTTAATGGTATCCCATTGTATGGATATACCATAAATTATGAACTTATTTCCCAATGATGGAAAATTGGGTTCTTTTCAGTTTGTTTTATTCTTAAATTTTTTATGTTATTTTATTGTTTCTTTAGAGAGAGAACGAGAATGCATGTGTGCAAGCTGAGGGAGGAGGGACAGAGGGAGAAACACAGAGAGAATGTTAAGCGGGTTCCACGCCTGGCTCAGAGCCCTACGCGCGATGCCATCTCACCACCCTGAGCTGAAAACAAGAGTCAGACGCTCAACCGACTGAGCCACCAGGTGCCTTTCAGTTTGTTTTAAATTAACAAAGATATTTGCCATGCACTTGACAAAGTCGAGTTGTCTTTGACAAACAACCAAAGAAAAAGGCAAACAACCCAAAAGAAAAGGATATAACACAAAACCAAAAGAAAAAGGACACCATGTGTCCAACTGACATTTTTACAAGTCACTAAACCTCTGTAAATTAAAGCACTCTTGATGGGATATCCTTTTTCCTCATCAAGTTGGAAAATAAATTACAATATATAATTAATGCTGTGGGATGAAAGTTATATTCATTCATTATTGAGGAGTATTAATTTTGTGCAACCCTTTTTGAAGGATAACCTGGCCAAATCTACCAAAATTTTAATTGGCCATAGTTTTGGGCCTCCAATTCCAGTCTTAGGTGCTCTTGCTCAGGTGGGCAGAAATGTATATCCAATGATGCATATTGCAGTTTATGATTGGGAGAGCTATCTGTGAAATCTGAATTGTCATCATCACATCTGTTAGAGGGGAATAATAACAGCACTAATAATGCTTACAAAGCCAGTTGTTGTGGATTGGAGACAGAGCCCTTGAGTGTCCTGGGAGGGTGCCCGAGCACAGCCAGTGCTCAGTAAATGACAGCTAGGAGAGCCTCAGGAAATCCAATCTGTTCCCGTCTCAGTTGGAGACCTAGGCTGCGTGACTTCATTGCCATCAGGCTGTGGAGGATTCAGGTCACATGAAGCCCCTCTGATTCCTCCCTCATACATACTCAACTTGTTTTATCTACCAGAAGGATATCCCAGCCATCGGAATTCAACACCTCTAGAGTATTTCAGAGGGCGGAAGTTTAGAAGTAGGCTTCTTGGTTGGAAGATGCTTTCATGACAAATATTTGCATGCAGTCAAAGAAGCTTTCCACCCCCACTGTGTCCAGGACTGCTCGGGGACAGATAGTTCCCGGGAAGAGGCTGTGACCAGGAATGAGCACAGCGCTCATGAAGATGATCTAAAATGTCACAACCGTCCCTGCAGGTAAACCATGTGCTCCATTTCCAGATGAGGGAGCCATCTCTGACAGGTGACAAGGTGTGGAGACATCACACACCAAATGCCAGTGGAAGAGCTGAGATTCCAACTCAAATTTGTTTGACTCTAGAGCTGGTACTAGAATTTTCCATGTGAGTCCATAGACATGAAATGTGGCAGTAAAAGGAAGAGAACTCAAAAAATTCACATCCCCCAAACTAACATGCCCCATATGAGAAGCAGCCCCTCATGGGTCAGAAGGCCAACGCTATAACCCTGGTTCTGCAACTGCCAGCTGGGGGATGGGGAAGTCACTTAACCCTAGTGAACCTTTTTCCTTTCTATAAAACAAAGATAATGCTTTACTACCCATTTCACAAATTGTTGGGAACAGAAATGAGTCAGGGCTTAATGAGATTGTGAAAAAACAAAAAGTGGAAAACAAACCAACCCTCCAGAAGGAAACTGGATCAGATTCTTACTTCAATTCTTTGAAAAGAAATCACATTCAATCTTCTCATTACTATTGATTGGGCTACGATGCACAAAGAGGAGGTTCCAGGATTAATTAAAAAAAAATATTGGTTTTTCTCTTATCAATTTCCCAGAGCATTTCCCATAGAACTGGAATTCCCTACCTAGTATGTTAATAGGCACGAGATGAAGGGAGAAAAACAAAAAACAAAAACCCTTGGCCCAAAGAGTTCATAAAAACAACAACAACAACAAAAACATAAAACTAGCCAAAGAGGTATCTGAGTGGCTCAGTCGGTTGAGTGTCGGCCTTCGGTTCAGGTCATGATCCCAGAGTCCGGGGGTCAGGCTCCACAGTGGGGGGGGGGGGGTCCCTGCTTAGCAGGGGGTCTGCTTCTCCCTCTCCCTCTGCCTCTCCTCCATGCTTGTGGTCTCTCTCTCTCTTGAATGAATAAATAAAATCTTAAAAAAAAAAAAACCTTGCCAAAAAATAAATTTAAATAGCTTCCTTATTTCTCTTTAAATAGACTTCTCATAGTAGTGCTCTATGTGGAAAATCTGTAAGAGAGGGCTCTAATATGCAGCCTCTCCGAATTTTACTTCAGTTATAGATGCCTTTTCCAATGGAATACCACAAAGGACTATGTTATATAGAACACAGGCTACAAAATGCTATTACAAAGAATCTTCCTGGGAAGACTTTGCTTCAAATTGTAGCAACTCAAATATTCCTTCTAAAAGTTTTATAAGAGAGGGGTAATGTTTTTGATGATTCAAAGCTACTTGTGCCAAGGACAATGTGGTTCATGTACCAGGGGAAGAAGAGACTCAGGAGGTGTCTTGAAGGATGAGTCGATAGATATTTGCCAAGTGGACCATCTCTAGTATTTACTTGAGATAATTTAATGTGTAATGACATCATCCTCAGAGAAATTTCACTTACAATCAGTGGAGATTTTATGGCGGATTTAATCCAATGAACATGGATTGCATTCCAGTCATGGGGACGAACAGAAATCATTAAAACACGGTGACCATCTTAGAGCAGTTGATAATCCAACAATGAGAAAGATATAAAAATTCACAAAGAAAACAAGTTTTATCTATGTATTAGAAGTATAAGGTGCCATAGAAAAGCACAGAGGAGAGAGATTTTTACTTTTCTTAAGTTGAGTGAGTTAGGGGAAGGATCTAGGGATGATGACTTCCCGTGGTGGAGGTCGATGGGATTCCATTATCTTTCTCACTCCAAACTGGTGGTGAAAGTGGCATGAATGAGGGCTGGGCGAGGGTAATCATATGTTATTATCCTTTGGATGACACATTTGTACCCCTTTACTTTCTTTTTTTCTTTTTTTTTTTTCCCCCTTTACTTTCTTTCACCAAGACTTCATTGACAGAATTCACAGGGGAAAAGATATAGGAACCAAAAAGACTTTTTCATCAGTATTTGGAATTAAAGACCAGTAAAGAGGAAGATTATTAGACAGAGTTGTGTTAGAGTCTCTCTGTTTCAATTTACTGATAGGAGGGAAAAGGGTTCAGTCAATCTCATTTACTGTGCCCTGAAATTTTTGGAGTGTTTTATGCTTTTCAAATTAGCTTTGATTACTCAGGGAAAAAAGTATTGCTGCCTTCCTTCATGCAGTATCTTCTGGGTTAAGAACATGAAACTGTCCCAGGGAGTTTGCACCGCATGGAATCCAGTCTCACTATCTTCGTTTACAGAGACAAAACTGAGGTTTGGAGAGAAAAGTGATTTGCCAAAGAGTCTTGTGTGTAGACTGAGGGCGGGGGTGTGGGGGGTGGGAAGAGGGGCTGTGTTTCAGGGGCCTCCCGTGACTCTTCCTTGGCCATCCACCTCCTAGAGGTGAGCAGAGGAGTCCATGGGCAGAGGGCAAGTGCTCACCTGGAACCTGTGCCCCATGGCCTTGTGGCTAAGCCAACCCATGAGTCCCCGGAGCCCAACACTTTCTCCCAAATGGGCCAAAGCCTGGCTCCAGGGCATGTGGGGGTCCTGAAGTGTCCATCCTTCTGACAGTGGCTGTGCTGCAGGTGCGCTTGCCACTAGGCCTAAAGCGGAGCTGTTTACCGCAGGAGGGTATCCGCTTGGTACCTGTGACCTGGGTGTTCACCTGCACATCTTGAGGCCCTTGATGGTGCCGGGAGAGGAAAGGAGAGCCGGGCTTCAGACTGAGGCTTGGGGACTGCCGCTCCCCACACTCTCCCATTCCAATTCAATTCTGAATTGTCAAGGTCAAGGTCCGAGGATAGAACACATTTGATTTTACAGTGTGTAAGCTTGACTTACAGTAAATATGTAGGCCAGCGGTTCTCAAAGTTGTGGGTCTCAGGACCCCTTTACAGTCTTAAAAATTTGTGAATACCCCTCCCCCCACAGAAGCTTTTTTTTTAATGTGGATAATATCTATTTATATTTATCACTTCAGAAATTAAAACTAAAAATGGTATTTAAAACACAATTCTAGATACTAAAATATTTATTTATTTAAAATAACAATTAAAAAATAAAATAAAATAACAATTAGAAACCCATCCCTGTGAAGATAACATTTTTTAAGATAACATTTTTAAATGAAAAATACCATATTTTTCAAAAAAAAAAAAAAAGGGA
Organism: Vulpes lagopus; assembly: GCF_018345385.1. Taxonomy (NCBI): domain Eukaryota; kingdom Metazoa; phylum Chordata; class Mammalia; order Carnivora; family Canidae; genus Vulpes; species Vulpes lagopus. The sequence goes on from NC_054834.1 coordinate 29,438,680, forward strand.
GAAGGATGGTATTATTTTACATTTTTACAAATCTCCTGATTGCTGTATTTATAAGAAGGCAGCTGGATTCTCCTGTTTCAGTATTCAATGTGTGGTAATAAGTAGTCTTGATCAAGGCATCTGCAAAGACTATGGCCTCACATTAGTTGGATAAAAGGAGGAATATGAGTATTTAAAAACCCTTTCATTTAATTGTTGCTCTTCTTTGCTTTTACACCCAAACGTGGTAAGTGGTAACTTCCTAAAGGGTTTTTGCGTGTAAATCTGAAACAGTATCAAGGACATTTTAGTAGTTTGTTACATTAAAATCCACCAGTCATTCTTGAGTTTTGGGTGTAAATCTGAAACTGTATCAAGGAAATTTTAGTAGTTTGTTAACATTAAAATCCACAGTCATTCTTGAGGTTTTTTTTCTCCCCATGCATAATTTTGGTCTTTTGGAAAATAATAGCACGCTGAGTTGTGTGGATCTTCCAAACATTGACATATGTCCTTATACAATATTTTAAAAATCTATGAATATCACCAGTCATGTCATCAAAAAGTCATGATGTATTGGAAAAATCAATAAGCACATGGATGATACAAGTTTTCTAAAATTTTAATTTTCAGTGGGAAGCTCCAATTTTACCTTTGGTAACAGGTATTGTCAGTTCTTTTTCATGAGTTGGGCTCAGCTTGTTCATTATTTGAGAAAATGCCCATCGAATACCTATGTCTGCAGTGCTGTAGTTTGGGTGCCAGTCATTTCTTCAGATGAAAAGAAAAAATGTTGACTTCGGGACTGATGCTGAGAGAGAAATCCTGGGCAAATCTAGCACCTAAGGGTGAATCGAAGTTCCAAACTGGCCTTGTGGTCACTACATTCTTCACCCACAGAAAATAAAAAGCCAATTTCTCTTTAAAATGTTCCTGATAAAAGCAGGAGGCAGTAAAATTATGAATTTTCTTGAATTGTAACCCGTCCATTGATCCCTTTTAAATATGCTGTGAGAAGTGGAAAACTCTCTGCCACACACCGAAATGCAGGGGTGGCCCCTGGGGGACAGCATTTGTAGCATTATTGTGTGAAGCAGAGGGTGAACCCTGGCCTTTTTCCATGAAACATACTTTTTACCTGAAAAAATGACTGCCATTTGATTTTTTTTTTTTGCCTTCAACCATGAAAATACACGTTAAGGGTTGTATCTGTTCCATTGCCAATGATTATTTACAAAAAAAAATCAGACAATATACAATATAATTAAGTGGACATATATTTACTATATAGTGTACGCATTAATATTCGGTTTGTATGTGTGTTTACAGATTCCGACCCCCTGTGGATGTCTTTATCAGATGATGATGAGATACCTTGGTCTCCATTTGGCCCAAAGTGAAGTCATTGTCTGGGAGATTGGGCTTCAAGGGAGTTCCTGGAAGAGGGGGTGGAGGGGGCTCAAGCCACGGGGAGAGCCGTGCCCATGGTAACCACACTCCAGAGGGAGCCACGCTCTTGTCATCCTTCACAGGCCCCTTAGGATACTGTAAGGCTGACATTTCTAAATCAAATTTGGTGGAATTCTGAAAACAGGAGTAAGGCACAGTGCTCCAAGCAGCCCTCGTCCAGGCACATGTTGCCCTGCCCCAGCTACAGAGCTCTCCCCAGACCAACCTGCTGCCCTGTGTTCCTACCCATGATCCTCCCTGCACCCACAGCTTCGTCACTGGTGTCCCTTCCCCTCTCCTCTCTGCCTTCTCTCAACTCTTTACTGCTAAAACCTTTGTTCAGATATACATCGTCTCCTTACTTGCCTCCCAGGTTGACTCTGACTCTGGCTCTCCCAGGGGCATCTTTTTACACAGATCTGATCATGTCACTCCCCAGGTTCACAAGCTACAGCAGCCCTGCACACTGCAGGGACCAGCCTGCGTTCCTTAGCTGCGGTTTCTGATCATTGCTTGGGACCAGAGAAGAACCCGCTGCTTTTTTTTTTTCTTTTTTTTCTTTTTGGATTTTAAATTTTTATTATTTTTATTTTTATTTATTTTTTATAAATTTATTTTTTATTGGTATTCAGTTTGCCAACATATAGAATAACACCCAGTGCTCTATGCCGCCTTACCTCGTGGTCTAACAGTGTGCTTGCTCTTTCCCGAATGCACGGGTGGTCCAATGTCCTCTGCCTTTCCATAGGATGTTTCCTGTCTAGGAATATTTTTCTACTCAAATGACACATTTGAAAACATCCATTTTTTTCAGAACTCAGTGCGAGAGTCACATCCCTGTAGGCTGTGATATTGTGACATAATAAGAAATATTTATTTGGTCTTTGCCCCTGCTTCCTGACATGGAGCTCCTAAATCCCTTGGAGTTTCCCAAGTGATAAGAGCATCTTTTGTTCTAATGAGGGGACTTTTTGCAAGTCTCTGGATAGCTTCAGGTCACCAGAAAGACCACACCATGATTAGAAGCTTGGAATTTTCAGCCCCACCTCCCCTACCTCCAGGGAAGGAGAGACAGGATAGAGACAGAGTCAATAATCAGTGATGTCTAATAGGCTGGAATCTCCATTAAATCCCTAAATGATGGAGTTCAGGGAGCTTCTGGGTTGGGGAATGTATTCACATGCCGGAAGGGTGGTGCATCCCAGCTCCAGGGGGATAGAGGCTCCTGAGCTCAGGATGCTTCTGGACCTTGCTCTATGTCTCTTCATCTGGCTGTTCACTTATATCCTCAGTAATAAATTGATAAAGTAAGTAAAGAAAGTAAAGCACTTTCTTGACTTCTGTGAGATGTTCTAGCAAACTATCAAACCTGAGGAGAGGGTTGTGGGGGACCCCATGTGGCTTATAGTCATTCAGTTAGAGGGGCTCGTGGCAGTGTGGGACTCAAAACTGGCATATGAAGTGGGGGACGTTTTATGGGACTGAACCTTTAGCCTGTAGGGTCTGTTAATGTCAGAACTGAATCGACTTGAAGGACACCCAGTTGACTGGAGAGTTGGAGAATTGGTTGATGTGGGGAGAAAAAACCTCACCCATTTGGTGTTAGAAATACTGAGAATGGAGACAGATCGTTGGCACGAACAACTAGCCATCATCTTGACTGTAGTGGTCTCCAACTGCTTTATGCATCCCTGTGGATCCTTATTAGTCTGGTTGATCCTGTCTTAACTAGATTGTGGGATCCTTGATGTGCACAGGATATTTGTTTTTTTTGTCGTTGTTGGTTTTTTTTTTTTTTTTTTTTTTTTGTAATCCTTGTACTAGCACCTGTTAAGTATACAGCAAAATGGTTTTAAATAAATAGTGTCAAGTGGGATCCCTGGGTGGCGCAGCGGTTTGGCGCCTGCCTTTGGCCCAGGGCGCGATCCTGGAGACCCAGGATCGAGTCCCACGTCGGGCTCCCGGTGCATGGAGCCTGTTTCTCCCTCTGCCTGTGTCTCTGCCTCTCTCTCTCTGTGTGACTATCATAAATAAATGAAAAATTTAAAAAATATATTAAAAAAAATAGTGTCAAGTACTTTTCTGATTTTTATGGAGCTTTAGGCTAAAGAGAAGAAAGAATATCTAAATGACATGGAGAAGGAAATTGGAGAAAAACTTGAACTACTCTTTAATGTTGCCAGATTTCCCCATGTATGTACCTCTCTCTTTATACAGGCAGTTAGAGATTTCATCATGCAACCTGGTGGTGTTTAAGTTATGTGGGGCATGGCCTTGAGCCTGTGGTATATGTCAACAATCTACATAAATGACAAATTTGGTATTACTTTGTTTTTTAAAGTTGAGTGACTTTGCTTAGAGAAGACTTGGCATTGAGGCATTCTGCTGGGGATGGGGATTGAGGAGAACCTGAGAGGGCCAGTGGGGACCCAGTGTACACGGAGGTGGATGGGGGAAATGCCTGATGATCCAGACTGTTTTTGTAAAGGAAAGTGTCTGCTTTCCCTTAACAAAGTGAATAGGTGATTTGAGGAAGAATTAATGGTTAATTTTATGGAATAAATGAGGTGGGAATATATTTAGGTGGAGAATGAGATAGAAACACAAATGTTGTCAACTACCACCTACCAGGTTAGAACGGGAATGAATCAGTTCTGTATGCTGATCTTAAGTGTTAGAGCAAAGTCTTATTATCACAGTTTTTAAATAGGGAAACTGAGGCTTTGAAAGTCACGCAACCAATTCATGGCAGCTCCAAGAAGACAGCTCTACTTTTTACTGAGTCCCTTCAAATGTGCCTTGCTGGAGCCCAGGAGGCATGAAACTGACTCGCGGGATGCTACTGAGGGTGACATTTGTGTTTAGATGACACCCTTGGGAACCAAAGCATAAAACCAATGGAACAGAACAATGGGTAAAGTCTAAAGGCACCCACCTCATGGCAATGTAGCTACATTATCTCAGGTGATGAGGACAATGGGTTCTGTGCCTCAGTTTCCCTGTGAGACCTCTTCTTCCAGATAAAATGCTCCATGGTGCATTTCATGTGGCTAAAAAAGCCAGGCAGAGAGCCAGTCAAGACCACAGTTTACCTTGGCAGGTTCAGCTTTGTGAAGTGTTGCCTCAGTCCTGCTGTCTCAGACATAATTTCTTTTAATTCTTCCAAAAAACCTTACACGGTAGATTGTATTCATCCCATTTCAGAAAGTAACGTGAGTAAGGACATGGAGATAATGTGTCCTCTCAGTTGAGGTCTCAACAGACACTGTTAGTCCCAGTTCAAAGGGGCTTGACCTCTGTAAGGAGGGAAATATGACCCAGTCAGATGTTGTGGGTTGAATTGGAATTTACTCCCAGAACCTGTAAATGTGGCTTGATTTGGAAATGGGGTCTTCATAGATGTAATCAAGTTAAAATCAGGTCATCCTGGATTAGGGTGGTCCCTAATCTAATGTGACTGGTGTCCTAATAAGAAGAGGGGAATTTAGACACAGACACACAGGGACAATGTCATGGGATGTTGGACACAGAATCTGGAGAGATGTGTCTCAAAGCCAAGGAGCACCAAAAATTGTCAGCCATCATCAGAAGCTAGAAGAGATAAGGAAGGATCCTCCCTAGAGGCTTCAGAGGGAGAGTATGGCCCAGCTGACACTTTCAGATTTCTCATGTCCAGAACTGTGAGAAAATAAATTTCTGTTGTTGTAAACTCCCAAGTCTGTATTTTGTTATGGTGGCCACAGGAAACTAATACATCAGTATATTCTTAAGAGGGGATGGCAGCTGGTTCTTCAGCTGGGATATCATGCTCTACTAACTAGTAGAGTAAGCTTCCTGTCACCTAGAGGACAAAATTGAAGTTCCATGAGATCCTTTAAGATCCAGCTCCTGGGATGCCTGGGTTGCTCAGTGGTTGAGTGTCTGCCTTTGGCTCAGGTCATGATCCCAGGGTCCAGGAATCGAGTCCTCCATCGGGGTCCCCGCAGGAAGCCTGCTTCTCCCTCTGCCTGTGTCTCTGCCTCTCTCTGTGTCTCTCATGAATAAGTAAATAAAAACAAAAACAAAAACAAAAACAAAAACAAAAACAAAAACAACATTCTGGCTCCTAGCTACCTATCCAGCTTATATTGCCGCTCCCTCACGTACTAGGCACACTGAAAAACCCATGTTCCCCAAACAGGCCACACTCTTTCAAACCTCAAGACAAAGCTACCACTGTCCACTCTTCTCAGAATGCCCACTTCTCCACTTGTCTTCCGGGAGAATGCCTCTTTGTGTTGTTGAAAATCAACCCCTGTGCTTCAGAGGCAAACTATAACCAGAAGAGAATTTGGGGTGAAGAGAATTTGGGGTAAAGAGCTTTATTGCTTTACCAGGCAAAAGAAGCAGCAGTAGGGTATGGCCTTCAAGCCTGCCTGGAGGAAGGGGCTGGAGGATTTTAAAGGCAAACACAGGATCTAGCTGGTTTTGACAAGAATTGTGTCCTTGCTGCCGGCCTTCTTTGTCCTGTCTGTAGAGTGGTACCGGGTTCCTGAAACAAAAGGCTAAGAAGAACGGAGGGGAGGTTTGCAGAAGAGAGAGAAAGGTTACTTTAAAATCAAGCTTTAGGGGATCCCTGGGTGGCTCAGCAGTTTAGCACCTGCCTTCCGCCCAGGGTGTGATCCTGGGGTCCCAGGATTGAGTCCCACATCGGGCTCCCTGCATGGAGCCTGCTTCTCCTTCTGCCTGTTTCTCTGCCTCTCTCTCTCTCTCTGTGTGTCTCTCATGAATAAATAGGTAAAGCCTTTTAAATAAATAAAATAAAATCGAGCTTTGCTGAAGCCTTAGTGCTGCCATTTTGATTTTTGTTCAATTTTATGCTTTTAAGTGATTTCACCTACTCCGTTTGTCTCAAGCGTCACCCCCTCTGTGAAGGCAGCTTCCCCTGACTTCCTACACAAATACTGCATTACCCATGTGTTCCCTGAAAAGTTATCCTATCCGTTGTAACATTTCCTACTGGTCTAGCCACTATACTAGGGTTTCTTAACTTTTGTGTTAACACCTTCAAAGACTCCCATGAAAGACAGATGGTCAGGGTCTTCCCAGAAATGGACCTGTGCTCTAGACTTTCCCACCTGATTGAAGGTCGGATGGAAATCAGTGAACAGGCAAAAGTTACACACAATATTACCCAGCTCCTGAGAATCTGTATGGCTTCTCTAAGTTAGGATCCTCAACCAGGATACAACTGACCTGGATTGGATGGGATCACTCTTTGTGGGATCACTCTTTGTTGTAGGATAGGGGATATTTATGTGCATCACAAGGTGATTAGCAGTATCCCTGGTCTCTACCCCCTAGATGCCAGTAGCATCCCCCCACCAAAAATGTCTCCAGACATGACCAAATGTCCCCGGAGGGCAAAGTCACTCTGGTTGAGAGTCGCTGATATGAGTAAAAGAGACAGTGATTTAAAAGCCAGACAGTAGACCAAAGCAGGGCAGAGGATGAGCTATTGACCCTTCCACATTTTAATATATAACCCATCCTTAAGTAAGGCCACAGGGGCTCATCCAGTCCTGAGTTTATATCCCAGCTCCATCGCTCAATAGTTGGGTGATTCTGGGATCTGTTGTTTACCTGTATGAGTCCTGGTATCGCCTCTGGGTTGTTGACAGGACGGACCAACTGAGAAAACATCTGAAGTATCTGACAAAAGGCACATACTGGGTTCTCAACAAAAGTCATTTCTTTTTTTTTTTAATAATAAATTTATTTTTTATTGGTGTTCAATTTGCCAACATACAGAATAACACCCGGTGCTCATCCCGTCAAGTGCCCCCCTCAGTGCCTGCCACCCAGTCACCCCCACCCCCCACCTACCTCCCCTTCCACCACCCCTAGTTCGTTTCCCAGAGTTAGGAGTCTTCCATGTTCTGTCTCCCTTTCTGATATTTCCTACCCATTTTTTTCTCCTTTCCCCTTTATTCCCTTTCACTATTATTTATATTCCCTAAATAAATGAGACCATATAATGTTTGTCCTTCTTCGACTGAAAAGTCATTTCTTTGCATCTTTTCCGTTGCATTGGGAGTGGATGCAAAAGGAAGCCCAGAGACCTCGATACTCTCTCCCTGGCAACACTCGCCTGGGATGAGTTAGCAACTCAAGGTGAGAGTTCTGTATTTCCAGGGCAGAGAAGTGGGTAGGGTGAGGATGGTAGCGGTGATGCCTGCTTGGGCAGGTCCGGATGCCAGGCATTAGAAACAGAAGCAGAAGATGTTTTGGGAGCTTTGAGAAACGACATTCTGAGTCACAGGGAATTAGAAGAAGCAACACGGAGAGGCACTTAAATTTAAAGGGAGAAAAGGAAGGCACAGATGAACATTGCTCCCATGACATGCACCCGGAACCCTCTGACAAGCCCAACCTGAGGTTCTGTGTGTATCCCGCAGTCCCACATATAACTTCTTCAGTCACATTTGCACTCGAGTGGGAGCCTGCCATATGGTGCCACTTGCAAAAGGAGTTTTGGAGGCAGGTGTTATCCAAGATACTGCCCCCATCACACCCACGCGCTACATACACACGCATGTGCGTTCACGCACACACACAGTCTCCTTCCCCCGGGCAGAACTGCTATATTAGGTGGGACCTGTGAGCACAAGGCACAACAATAAAACAGTAATCATTGGAAAATGACTGCATGAAACAACGCAGACTCACTGCTCCACTTACCTAATTACTTTGCTCTTGAGATATTTTTGTTTAAAGCCTCTGAGATAAGAGTAGCATTGCCATAGCAACCTCCTGTTGGATGTTGTTCGGCATCTCCAAACAGATTAAATCGCCCACAGTTCCCATCAACAGTGCTCTAGTGGCATAATTTCTAATAGCCTGGTGCATTTTCCCACTTGATTTCTATAAAGCAGAATGGAAACTGGATGCCCATTGGCAAAAAAGGCCCTGCCTTTTCTATGTGGGTCTCTAACCAGGCTTCGAAGAGACCTTATTTCAGAGAACACGGAAATTGGAGTCAGAAGATTTGGACTCCAATCTTACTAGTAATTACTTATTAGCAATTACTTACTAATTATTGATCTTCAATAACCTCCTAAATTAGGCTCTCTGGACTGTATTTTCCTCATCTGAAAAACAGGCTTAAGATTGTTTTCCTTCCCCTCATCCCACCCCCAGCCCAGAGCCTGTTGTGAAGCCTATGTCAGAAGGTGCATATGGAAGCATATGGGCACTGCACTGGGTCAGGAGGGAAGAGGTGGATTTTCTGGGGTTTGAGCCAGTTTTCAGAACCTCTAAGACATGACCCATGCATGTTTCCTGATTTCTTGGGGATCTGAAACCATTTCTCACACTGTGTTGGTTGTAAGCTTTATAGAAGCCATTCCTTCCTTCCCTGATTCTTAACCAGAGAGACTTCGGATCTAGAGAATGAAAGTTCACATAGAAGAATAAGCCCCAGTTTGCTTTCTTGGATGGATAATCAAATGGAAATGAACTTCCTTTCAAGAAATTTCCAATGGCAAATTCATCTTCATTTTCTCTGAAGGGGGGAGAAAATAAGACACGTTTCCTTGATCAAAATGTGAAATCAGGGGTGCCTGGGTGGCTCAGTCTGTTAAGCATTTGCCTTTGGCTCAGGTCATGATCCTAGATAGAGTCCTGGGATTGAGCCCAGCTTTGGGCTTCCTGCTCAGCGGGGAGTCTGCTTCTCCCTCGCCCTCTGTCTGGTCCCCTGCTTGTGTGCTCTCAAATAAATAAATAAATAAATAAATAAATAAATAAATAAATAATTTTTAAAAATGTGAAATCATCTCAGAAACCGAGAAAACATTGTCATTATGGACAGGACACCACCACTGGTCTCTTGGCACAGGTAAGTTCTGTTGTTTAAGGGGCCAGAACACGGTGGCCGCTCAATAAATGCCTAGTCCATGGATGGATGGCAGTTAGCTTAGAGGAATAGAGGGCCGAACACAGGTAGAGCCTGTGAAAAAGAGAGAGCAAGAGAAAACTCCTTCCCTGTCAGCACTTTTCCCTTCGATCCCACCTTTTAACCCAGCATGACAGATCAGAAAGACAAGGAGCAAAAGTAATAAAACAGAACCACTGTTTGAGATGCAACACTGGAAGTTACCAGAGCTCACCCTGAATGTGCCTTTCCCCCTCCCTTGCCCCCAGGTGACTGTGTGCGTGAGTCTATTTTTAAAGCTAGGACCCTTCTTCTTTGTCTTCACATCAGCCACGACACTTAGCGCTCACTCCACTTTTCACTTAGAGTGAGGCCAAAAAAATATAGTTAATAATTGTGGCCTCGTTTCCCAATTACCTGAAATGTAAAATGAAAAATATCTTTGCTTCAAGACTTAATACCAAAAATCTTTCTAAAGTGCATTAGCCCCCTCTCTGCCTTAAGGGGGAAAGTGTGATGAGCATAATTGGATCTCTGGTGACTCAGTGGCTCGTAGGAGCATGAACACTAATTCCCATTTATCAGTGGGGTTCTCAGGAAATGGGGGTTGGGGCCCAGAGACTGAAGGTGGGCCAACTGTGTGCTGATTTCAGATCCCAGTCTGGAAGCTTTGGAAAATAGATCTTTAAGGTAAATAGTCTCCTCTATAACTTGACTTTTCTTCTTAAAAATTGAATACGGTTTCAATGATACAATAGAAAATTAAGGTATGTAGAGTTCACCAAACGTAAATTTTACTTGTCCCCTTTCCCCTCTAATTCAACAACTACATTTCTCCTGTATCCAACTAGTGCAGGCCTCACACCGTAACACCTATTAAGAGCTCATAGGACAAGTCCACACAGCAGACCCTGGGACATAGTGTCTGTCTTTCTCTGTTCATCCCATACTCATCCAGCTTCCCATCATTGTCCTAGAACACAGGCCTCTGTGCTGCCCACTTTATTTTCTTGGGACAAGGGCAACACTTTTTAATAGGTGAGCCAGCCCACCTTTCCCTTTCCCAAGTCCAACCTTTTGAAAAGAGTTGTGGCCACTGTTGTGCTCAGGCTTCCAGGAGATGAAACCAGATGCCAAGGACCCCTCATAAATGGGATAGAGGGAGAGTCTGAAGCTGCTGGAGATGACAGACAATAGGACAGAAGGGGAAGGAGGAATTTTTAAGTGCAACACTGCTTATGAATTGGTAGTGTGTAAGATTGGAATCAATTTTCAATTATTATTGTTATGATTTAATGAGAAAGTGGGGAGGGGAAGAGGGAGAGAAAGAATCTTAAGCAGACTCCATGCCCAGCATGGAGCCTGACCCAGGTCTCCATCCTACAACCCTGAGTTCATGACCTGAGTTGAAATCAAGAGTCTGACACTTAGCTGAATGATGTACCCAGTTGCCCCAATTTTCTACGAGTTTTGCTTGATGTTCTGCAGATGTTTGTATCTGGCACCAAGAGGGACGCTGGGATTGGCTCAGGCTGTGCTATGTTTCTCGAAATCCTAGTCGTAACTTCAAGGCTTACTGAAGGATATGTCTTCTATGAAATCCTTCCTGTTTTTTTCTAGGTTGATATGACCTCAAACCCTCTCCTCCTCTGAACCTCCTTGGCATTTTGTGCCTCTCTCATGACACTCATCTGACACTATTTTGTATTGTGTTAGCTTCACTTTTAATTTCTTCCTGTTAGAAGACTGTAAAGTGCCTGAGAACAGGTTGCAATCTTCTCCTGTGTATACTCTGTGTTTTGAAACTACCGAATTGAACGTGGTTAAAATGAGCAAAGGTAAATCCCAATGCTGTGAATGTCTTGCGGGGTCTCCCAAGCCAGTCTCGCCTTCCATGCTCAGTAAATACCTCCATCCATCCAACTGCCTGAGTTTTTCCTCTCATCTCCTAGATCCAATAGATCAAAAAATTTTTAAATCATTTTACCTCCAAAATATTCCTTTGATCCAACTACTTTTCCCCCATCTTCTCTTCCTCACTCTAGCCCAGGGCCAGTCGACTTTCTTTGTAAAGGGCCATAGAGTAAGTATTTTAGGCTTTCAGGAGCATACACAGGCTCTGTTGCATGTTCTCCTTCCTTTTTGTTTATTTAACCCTTTAAAAAATGAAGAAAACGTTCTCTGTTCTTGGGCCTACAGAAACCAGCTTGCAGGCTGTGGCCGGCAGATCCCTAACTCCACCCAGACTGCTGCATTCTTGCCTTCTGTCTACACTTCTAGTGTAGCCTGCAATTCATGCTCCAGAAGGATGTTTTAAAGAAAACAAATCTGACTCTTTCCCTTCCCTGCTTAAAGTCTTACAATGGCATCTCTGCTTTCCCTCAGGGAATATTGAAAATCCTTGGCCTGACCAAGCAGACTGTCCGTAGCTGACTTCTTCCCCCATCTCTCACCACATTACTTGCTCCCTTCCTTGACTCTGACATTCTCACTCTTGCTTCCTGGTCTTGGAAGGTGGTATTTCTTCTACTTGGAACATCCTGCCTCTCCTATCCCTTTGCCTGTTTGCCTTCACTATTCTTTCCAATCTCAACAAAACCATCATATTATTAGTTAGGTTCTCTTTATTATATGTTCCCACGGAGTCCTTGTCTTGCCTGGAATTCCCCAGAAGCAGATGCTAGATGAGGAGTCCTGTGTAAGTGCTCACAGGAAGAACGATGAAGATATTGGGGGCCGGGGGGAAGGATAGGAAAGCCCAACGTGTTTGTCCCAAGCCTCTGAGGAGCAGATACCAAGATGGGATTAAGCATTTGAGATTTTTATTAAGGAGGTGCCTATAGGAGGAAATGGGTAGGGGGAGTCAGGATGAGCTTGGAGAGTCCTACAGCTGAGACAGGTCTGATTCTAAGTTTGGAAGAGAAAGAAGGAGAGTTGGTGAGAGAGAGCCCTAGACTACTGTCCAGTCTAAGGAAAATCTGCTGAAACTGTTAAATAGACCAAAGCACCTGTCAGAGGAGTCCTGTGTCTCTCACTCTTGTGTCCCTTCACACTCATTGGTTAGGAGCAGCCTGGGGGGAGTGTGGCCTCGGTACAAACCCAGTGATGGATTTCAGAGGCAGTTGCTGGGGCCATCTCTCAATTACACTCCTTGCACTTGGATGTCTGTGGGGTGCATCCTCATGGCCGAGACACCTAGCAAGGGTGCAATTGCATCAAAGGCCCAGCCTCAGGGGAACTCTGGAGTGTGAATTATGGCTCTGGCTTTGTTTCTCTGGAAAAGCAAGCTCAGGCTTGGCTTTCGCACTCTGCTGCCAATCACTGGGAGACGGCACTTAAACTTTTGACTCTCATGTTTTGAGCTTGCTGCCAAAGCTGCTCTGATATCCTGAAGGTGGTCCTCCGATGAGAGGGTCAGGTGCAGGCGAGTAGAAGTGAAGGCGTTCAGAAGCTGGGGGAGAAGCCCACAGAAACAGTAAAAGGGATTCAGGAGAATCTTGTCAGAGCACCAAGAGTGTCTGCTCCAACCCTGTTCTCTTTTCGTTCTCAACCCCCTTATAATGATGTGTTACTTAAAGTCTGCATTTTGTCCCAGATTATAATCTCTGTGAGGTCAGAAATTCTATCTGTCTTCTCTTCCCCAGGGCCCAGCATAGTGCCCAGAACAAAGTAGAAGCTAATTAACTATTTGCCAAATTCTCCATAAAAAAATGGCCAGAAATCCGCTCTGCTTATATGAACCAAATCCAAATAATTTTGCCATTAATAGAAAGATGGGTACATTCGAAGAGACATACATGAGCAAAGTCACCCACAGCCTGATATATGTCCCCGTAGTCCTTGTGCCATCCAGCCTCCGCAGGCCTTTCTGTTCCCAAGCCGCTGGTAATGGTATTTAGAGCCCGGGTAATGCAGCTGAAGCTTTATTCCATTTTACTGCCTTCTCACCGCTTCTAGCAGCCTCTTAAAGCAATCAACAATAATAGAAGCTGTCACTTCCTGTATTTCCAACCGTGGCCACAATGGTGGATGCTCCAATTGTGATTCGCTAGAGGAACTGACCTAAAGAAATCTCCGATCTCATTTGTTTTCCCCCCTTCAAGTGCCCCGGCTGGTGGGTCAGTTAGAGAGGCTAGAGCAGAGCTGCTCCTATGGGCGCTGCTTGATTCCCTCTGGTAGTCGGTTCGCTTTATGATGGAGTGAAAAGAGAAACTGGACTTCTATGTCAAATGACTTCCTTTCAAGTGCCTCTTCCGTCACTCGCTCGTTGTGTGATATTGGACGAGTCATTTAACCTCCTTGTGATAGACCTTGTTATTATTCAGAAATATCTGCTGCCCCTCGTAGGGGACATGTTATGCTTGTCTGCCCCTTTCACATCAAGCTTGGCTCTGTGATTTTCTTTGACTGATGACATAGAAACAGAACTAATGTATATCACTCCTAAGAAAAAGCTTTCAAAAAAAAAAAAAAAAAAAGGCCAGCAATATTCCAGACAGAGCTCTTGTCTCAGAGTCAAGACAACGGTGAACACGGCCGCACTAGATATAAAAGGACACATGGAATGAACAAGAAAGAAGTCTTTGTTCTTTTCAAGAACAAAGGATTGGAGGGGGGGTGGGGGGGTCATGTATTACTGTAGTGGAATCTCATTCATCCTGATTGACACACATCTTATTTCTTAGTTTACTCATTTGGGTTTTTTGTTTTTTGTTTTTTTGTTTTTTTTTTTTTTAGAGATTTTATTTATGTAATTGAGAGGGAGAGAGAGAAAGACAGAGAGAGTGTGTGCACACAGGCAGGGGGAGGGAGAAGCAGACTCCCCGCTGAGCAGAGAGCCAGATGGGGCTCAATCCCAGAACTCCGGGATCATGACCTGAGCCAAAGGCAGATGCTTAACTGATTGAACCACCCAGATGCCCCCACTTTATTCATTTGTAAAATGTATGTTATAATAATTCTTACTCCACAGGATCACAGGTTTCTTTGCTTAGCAACTCTTTAGCTTAAGCTTATTAAATGCTATTAAATACTGGGTACCAGTAGATTCTGCAGGGATGGGATATGGTCAGCCTCTTATTGATGAGTTTATAAGACAATAAAAGAAAGAACATAGTATGTGTGTGTGTGCATAAGTAGAATTTATGATAGAAATTGCTCAATGCCATGATAGGTACTGATAAAAGTACTTTGACGAATTGAAAAAAAGGAGATCCCTCTTGACTGTGGGCTCAAGAAACTCTTCTGAAGCAATATCAAGTTTGGGGATTGGGTAGTTAAAAGCAAGAAAGCTTCTCCTAGATAAAAATGACTTGAGTATAAGAAAGCATGGACCATTGAGAGAGAAAAGCCAATATTTCAGAGTGTTTGTGAAGACATTGGAAATTGAGGTAAGAAAGGTACTTGGAAGTCATGTGTTGGGTAGTTTTGGCTAAGAAATTAGAACTTTCTTTTGTAGAAAGTTAGTGGAACAAACTTGTTAAGGCAGGATATGACTGCAGTGTGCTGGATAAGTGAATTAGAGGAAGAAGAGTTCATATGGAAGCTCATTGCAGACTATTGCTATATTGTAGACCCACGACCAGAACTTTTTGTTGTTGGGTTTTTTTTTTTTCTGTAAAAGGCCAGATAGTAAATATTTTAGCCTTTGTGAGCCAAATAGTCTGTATTGCAACTGCCCAGCCCTGCCACTAGAGCATAGTAGCAGACGTAGACTAAAATAAAATAAAATAAAATAAAATAAAATAAAATAAAATAAAATAAAATAAAATAAATGAATGGGCGAGGCTATGTTCCAAGAAAACTTTAGAGGTTTCAGAAGATGATCTGAAGGGGCGGAAAGCTCTTCTGTCCTTCCAGCTGCTACACATAACTCTGCTAAAGACTTCATTTGAAGCAGGAACACTTTTTCTTATAAAAGCAATGAGGGTACCCGTTCCAGCAAACATATAAGAGGTTCTGAACCAAGCTAATAAGGCCTGGAGAGGAAGAGCAGAGTAAAAACATCACAGGAGCGGATTGACGGGAATAAAGAACCCTGGAGGCAGAGTGGCTTTCAGAGGGCAAAATTATTTCAATTTTGGACATATTGAGTTTGATGTGAAAGGCAAATGAGATAATGTAGAAAAAAGTGCTTCACAAACTGTGAAGTGTTATAGGCATGGGTTATTTTAAGAGAAAATGACTGAGGCCATTTTATGACTCAACAAAAACCCATCAATGCTCCTCAAAAACAATCAAGGCACATGAACTCTATATTGTGGGACAGCCCTTCCATATTTCTGGGTCAACATCTTGGCACGATGATACTATTTCAATCACTGTTATTTCCTGTGCGACAAGGGGTAGCTGTTCCTGTAGATTGATATGGGTAAGTATGTTTACTTGTTCACACACGAGCCTGAGTCAGAACTCCTACAGGAGTTGCAGAGCTGCTTCCCTGATGACCTTCAATTGGGGTGATACTGGGCTCAGAAGCAAAGGCTAGAACGTGATGGGTGCTTCTCGGGTGGATTCTCCATTTAGGATTTTCTTGGAGTGTTTCCTTAAAACTTGACTAGAAACAGATACAATGCCTTTTTACACCTTAATCATCAAGTCAAATGATTAATTACAAATATTAAAAAGATTACAAATGTAAAAACCTTTTAAGATAAGTCATATTGTCAGAGGAATTTATCCTGGCAGGAATTATCACATGAATTTACAAGACTTCCAGAACTGTTGCTTCTTTCTTACCTCGTCTTCATTTAGGCTTGTTCGTTATACCAGTGTGATCAAAGAGTGAAGATTAAAGTCATGAAATTCAGTAAATCAGGCAAAGAGAGGCAAATACCATATGATTCCACTTACATGTGGAATCTAAAAAACAAAACCAATGAGCAAACAAACAAAAAACAGAAACTAGACAAAGGGGATCAGAAGAATCAAACTTCTAGTTTTAAAATCAGTAAATCATGGAGTTGTAAAGTACATCATGGGGAATATAGTCAATAATATGGTAATAATATTGTATGGTGATAGATGGGGACGACACTTATTGCAGTGAGCATTTCACAATGTATGTAATTGTCAGATCACTGTCATATGCCTGCAATTAATATAATATTGTATGTGAACAATACCTTAATTTAAATTTTTTTAAATAAATAAAGTCATTAAATTTAAAACAGACATGGGAAGTTTAATTCACTGGCATGATAGAGGTTGACTTCATCATCCTGGTTCCCTGGAAGAAAAGTAAAAATGCATACACGGGAAATAACATTGGAATAAACAAACATATGAAATCAGAAGCTTCTAGTAGCTCGTGGCCAGGTAGGGAGGCATAACCAGTATGAGAGGCAGTGCTGCATAGGGGGTTGAGAGCATGGCGCTGGAACCAAGTGGCCTGAGCTTCCATCTTGCTCCATTGTTTCCTAGCTATGCCACCGTGAAACACATTACCTAGCTTCTTTTTTTTTAAATTTTTATTTATTTATTATAGTCACACACACAGAGAGAGAGAGAGAGAGGCAGAGACATAGGCAGAGGGAGAAGCAGGCTCCATGCACCGGGAGCCCGATGTGGGATTCGATCCTGGGTCTCCAGGATCGCGCCCTGGGCCAAAGGCAGGCGCCAAACCGCTGCGCCACCCAGGGATCCCCCTAGCTTCTTTGTGCATAAGTCCCTCATGTGTGAAATGGACAAATAATGACGTCTACCCTTTGAGGTAGTGAAGTAGTGTTTTCATACAACCCAAGTGCTCCATAGGGATTCACTGTTGTGATGAGTTATTGAGAGTAACAGAGCAGTACAAACCCAGAGGCTGGTCCAAGGCCTAGAATGGAGGAGCATTGGTCCAGAAAGTGCCGGTGATGTGGAGGGGCAGAGCAGGGGATGTGTCTAGTGTCAGATATTGCATCTAGTATGAGAAACACTAAAATATAAATCAAAGAAGTGCAAAAACCAAAACTGAGAAAGTGTACCTAGGAAGTCACCATAAGGAAGACATGGAAAGTATCAGAGTGTGTCCAGCATAACAGCTCTTCATGCCATTACTGTGGAGGGCCAGCTCTCTTGCCTCTTAGGGGCTTCCTCATCTCGAGGGGAAGGAATCATGATCATTTAAGGCTGGCTTCTGAAATCAGCTTAGTTCTCTTCATTGAGCTGGATCGTTACATTTCATTTATTTTTTCATTCATTCATTCCAGTATAATTAACATACAGTGTCACATTAGTTGCGGGTGTACAAGATAGTGATTCAACACTTCCATACTTCACTTGGTGCTTGTCACGGTAACTGTACTCTTTTTTTTTAATTTTTTATTTTTTTATGATAGTCACGCAGAGAGAGAGGCAGAGACACAGGCAGAGGGAGAAGCAGGATCCATGCACCAGGAGCCCGACGTGGGACTCGATCCCGGGTCTCCAGGATCGTGCCCTGGGCCAAAGGCAGGAGCCAAACTGCTGCGCCACCCAGGGATCCCGGTAACTGTACTCTTAATCAACCCTTCTGGATCGTACATTTTAGCGTGCCATCTATGCATGCTCAAAGAAGAAGCAAAAATGAAAAAAGGACTTTGAGGAGGAAAAGAGCTTAGATAATCTAGTCCTTCCATATTGCCAGCCAGAGCTCCCGCTTTTCAGTCAGGTGTCACCATTTGTCCTTTTTATGGATATTGTTGCTCTTGCTCTTATTGACCCTTGGAACTTCCAAAAACCCTTCTTGTATTTGTAAGCACCATGAAACCCAATGGGTCTGATGGTTAAAAAAAAAATTAAATTAAATTGGTTTCAAAACACATTCTAGAGACAGCTATAGGAAAAGGGTGATACACCTCAAATGAGCTGTCAGGGGAGGTTGCACACCGTTGGGTGGTGCCACCATCCCTAATGTGCCCCACACCAATCAGTCAGGAGAACTACTAGAAATTTAACACTATGCAAAAGCAGCACGAAACCTTTAAAGAACACATGAGTTGGTTTGAATGGTAAGGCCTAAAACATAAACCAAATCAGTGTATCCTCTGGATATGCAGAGATGACAATTATGTATACAATGGAATATTCCTCAGCCATTAGAAACGACAAATACCCACCATTTGCTTCGATGTGGATGGAACTGGAGGGTATTATGCTGAGTGAAATAAGTCAATCGGAGAAGGACAAACATTATATGGTCTCATTCATTTGGGGAATATAAAAAATAATGAAAGGGAATAAAGGGGAAAGGAGAAAAAATGAGTGGGAAATATCAGAAAGGGAGACAGGACATGAGAGACTCCTAACTCTGGAAAATGAACAAGGAGTGGTGGAAGGGGGGATGTGGGCGGGTGGTGGGGGTGACTGGGTGACGGGCACTGAGGGGGGGCATTTGATGGGATGAATACTGGTTGTTATGCCATATGTTGGCAAATTGAACTCCAAAAAAAAAAAAAAAAAAAAAAAAAAGACAATTGCCTGAAAGGAAAGCTGACATTTAACTGGAATGTTCAGGGTAGGCTTATAGACGGAGGTTTCAAGCCGGGCTGTAATGGATCTGCCACAGTGCTTCGGGAGCTTGTGGGGGTGGGAAGCACCAAGGTCAGGGATGTTTGCCTTCTTCCAGCCCGCACTCTGTTTCCATCTCTTCTTTTCATTGCCCTGTTCCTCCCCTGTCTGATGCCCTGGATCCAGAATCCACAGGCTGCTTCCCGGCCTTCGGTACCAACTTCTCCACCCCACCTTGGGGTCATCTTTGGGCAGGTGCTGTGGTTGGGAACTTCCGTCAGCATTTTCTTGGCATTTGGATCCGTGCCTGATCCGTGCCTTACTCAAGACACCAACAGCAGGGCAGGGACAGAGTTTAATTAGAGCAGGAGCAGAGGGGTCCTAGCACACCACCCACATAAGTTACACCAAGCTGCGCACATTTGTAAGACTCAGTTCACATCCAAGACTGCCTCATGCTCTTCCCTCCTGCTTTCCTAGCACCTGTGATTATCCCTGTTTGTGAATGTCTAGCATTTTCCTGAGATTCATGGTTTGATGACTTTCTCTGCCACCAGAATACGAGCTCTTCAGTGTCAGGGATGGAGTCTTCCCTGCTCCTGCCTGGTGCTGACCCTTACCATTCCTTCTCTAGACAATTTCTACAGTTTACTACACAACCTCTTGATGCTCTGCATTCTGTTTGCCACAAAACAGCCAAAGAGCCAGGAAATGTGAGTCATAAAATGCACATGCCACCCCCTCACATTGTAGGGGAAATAAAGGTCAGGCCTCTCGCCTCGGGTCCTCTCTCTCTATCCTAACCTAACCTTATCTATGCTGTTCTTGCTTCTGCTCACTACATCCTAGCCCCTGTGGTTTTCTACACATCAGACTTTTTCTGGCCTCAGGGCTGGTACACCTTCTTTGTTCCACCTGGGATACCCCAATACTAGCACCTTTCCCATATTTTAGGTCTTAGTTTGAATATTATCTTCTTAGAGAAGCCTGTTTCCTTATCTAATATGAAGTAGGACTCCTCACCCTGTTATTTCTTAAGGCATTCTTTGGTCTGTTTTTTATTCCCCTTAAAAACATTTATCCCAATTCATAATTATTTTATTTATTCACCTATATACTTGATTTTTGCTGTCTACCTCTCCACCAGAACGTAGGATCCAAAAGTGCAGAGTCTGGAGTTGTCCTGACTGCCTAACATGGTACTGAGTACACAAAAGGTGTCTGTTTGTATTTGTTAGATTTTTTTAAAAAGAGATTTATTTTAGAGAGAGAGAGAGAGAGAGAGAGAGAGAAGGGGTGGGGCAGAGGTAGAGAGAGAATCTCAAGCAGACTCCGTTCTGAGCACAGAGCCCGATGCGGGGCTCTGTCTCATGACGCATAAGATCATGACCTGAGCTGAAATCAAGAGTTGGACAGTTAACCAACTGTGCCCTCAGGCCTTCTTGTATTTTTTAGATTAATGTCTCTAGAGTGAGCACCTTTTTAGACACAAAGAAGATGTAGCACATAAATGTTTGCATGAACATTACAAGCAAAGGTAACACAGTCAGGGTTAAAGAGGAGTTAGATAGAGGGTAGGTTCAAGCGCCATGCTGGCAGAGCACTGAAGAGGTAGCAATTGGTTAGGATTGAGGGCAGAGGAAGGGAGTTTGACAGGCAGGGAATTGGCAGATATGCCAGGTGGATGGCTCAGCATCAGCCCAGCATGAAGTAGGGAAAAATACACACATGTGTGGGGAATCCTCAGCACTGTGGGATGAACATGATGAATGGAGTACAGGTCAGGAATGAAAGGTATACTGTGGTCCAGTCATCCAAGTTCTCGAGGGTCATGCTAAGAAGTTTACATTTTCACTTGAGGGCAAGTGGGAGCCCATGCTTGTTTTTTGAAAGAGATGAATAATGATCACAATGCTAATTAACATAAAATTTATAATATATTTCTGATAATAATGGTGATGTTTTGAGATTTCCAAGTATTCCTGATGACTTTGGCATACATTGGATCATATAATCCTAACAACATTCATTCAGCAAATACTACTGAGCACCTCTACCAGATAAATGTATTATTTCATTTTACACATGAAGAAGCTGGAATTCAGAACGTTTACCCTAGCTTGCAAGACCACCCAGTCAGTACGTGGAGAGGCTAGAATTAGAATCCAAGGCTGCCTGACTGTGAAGTTCAAGCACATTCCGGGACACCATGTCATCTCTTTCCACTAACACATTGTAAATGAAGTCTTATGAAACTCCTGTTTCTATATTGGGCTAAGCTTTGCAGAAGAAAGATGAAATCTTTGGGATAAGGATATTTTGGTTCTTCCCTTACTTCTTAGGAAGAAAGTTTTTTTCCCCAGCTCATTGAGTGGTGACACCATCTAAGGAAAGTTGAGCCATATGTCACCTGGTTGCAATCCAGCGTCAGGGTGAAGGGCTCTGATTTCCAGCATGTGACCACTGAGCTTCGTGCAGAAAGTAAGATACATTTCCCAAAAGAGAGATACTGGGAAAGTCCCTGCACATCTCCCTGGTGTACAACCTTCTCTAGTTCATCCTGTTTTCTTTTGGGCCTGAAATCAATAACTTGAACTCTCACTGATGTCCCAGCCATTGTAGTAAACTATTAAGGTGGGGGGGGTGGGGGGTGGTTAACAGCTGATCTGAGATGGTCCGAATGCTGCCTAAGGCTGAGCCTCAGCCAGCCTGCATCCTGCCCTCGTTGGGAGAGGGGCTCCTTTTTTCTTTTTTTTTTTTTTTTGAGGGTCTCCTTCTTAATACCTGGGAGAAGAATCCAGTGCCTGCCACGATAGCTTATTTCTTTGTCTCAGAGCCCATAAGAGCTTGAGCAATGTTTTCTCTTGTTCTCCCTGAACCAAGGGTGGAGAAATTAGAAACCTACCTGGGGACCACACACTGCTCACAACCTGTGTGGTTTCACGTCCCTCAGTAGGAAACAACGTTTATAGCCCTGCGGCCAACAATGCTTTCCAGATGCTAAGCATTTACAGTTTAAGGAACATTCTTCCTTGTATTACCTCCTTTGATGCTCACATCAACCTTGGCCAGTAGTGTTTATGACCATCATCGTCTCTCATGTGAGCTATTGCCCTAGCCTTCAAACTTTCTCTCTATTCCCCTACAGTAGTCCTCAAGTTCTGCTTCTAGAATACTATTATTACCTGGTTGAAGACCTTGCCTAGACCCTCAACAACTACAGGGTGAAACCTGTCTTCAGGGTGACATAAAACACACTTCAGGTCTCAGAGTGCTCATCTGGCTTCCCTTCTCTCTCCCTCTGTCCCAGAGCCATGGTCACA
The DNA here is from genome assembly GCF_018345385.1 of Vulpes lagopus. NCBI lineage: Eukaryota > Metazoa > Chordata > Mammalia > Carnivora > Canidae > Vulpes > Vulpes lagopus. The sequence goes on from NC_054834.1 coordinate 29,460,814, forward strand.
TGCCACATCTCTGTGGTCTCTACACGGTGTACTTTCTTTCATCCTTCGTGGCCTTGATAGCATAGAGGTTAATAGCAGAGACCCCAGACTGTCTGAGCTGGCCTCCTGTCACTGCCACCTAGTAGATGTGTAACCTCGGGATAAGTTACTCAAACTATGTCTCGTCTGTAAAGTGGGACCACTGCAGGACCTCTTTGGGACTGAATTGCGGGGAATACGTGAGTTATTAACATACAGTGCTTAATACGGTGCCCTGCGAGGCGCCTGGGCAGCTCAGTCAGTTAAGAATCTGCCTTCAGCTCAGGTCATGATCCCAGGGTCATGGGATTGAGCCCCATGTCAGGCTCCCTGCTCAGCAGGGAGTCTGCTTCTCCCTCTCCCTCTGCCCCTGCTCGTGCTCTGTATCTTATTCATTCTCTCATAACTAACTAAATAACTAAATAACTAAATAAATAAATTAAAATCTTTTTAAAAAATGTAGAGCAGAGCATTGCAAAGAAATCAATAAGAAAAAGCTAAATAATAAAATTAGATATCTTTGACTTAAAACCTGGGTCTCCATGTCATTCTAATTCATTGTAACTAATAAAGTCATTTAAAAAAAGTTTTTTGCCAGTTAAAAAAAAATGCCCTGCACAATTAGCGTCTAATAAAATTAGCTGTTATCATTGTGTCCTCTATTGTAATGCTCTTCTCTTTTCTATATATACACCTATTTTTTTTTAAATTTTTTTTAATTTTTTTATTTATTTATGATAGTCACAGAGAGAGAGAGAGAGAGAGAGAGAGAGAGATCGAGAGAGGCAGAGACATAGGCAGAGGGAGAAGCAGGCTCCATGCACCGGGAGCCTGATGTGGGATTCGATCCCGGGTCTCCAGGATCGCGCCCTGGGCCAAAGGCAAGCGCCAAACCACTGCGCCACCCAGGGATCCCAATACACCTATTTTTTAAAGATTTTATTTATTTATTTATTCATGAGACACACAGAAAGAGAGAGAGAGAGGCAGAGACCTAAGCAGAGGGAGAGGCAGGCTCCATGCAAGGAGCCCGATGTGGGACTCGATCCCAGATCCCCGGATCATGCCGAGCCAAAGGCAAATGCTCAACTGCTGAGCTACCCAGGCGTCCCATATATACACCCATTAAATCCCTATTCTTCCTTCAACATCCTGTTAAGCCACTCCAAATTTCCAAGGCTGTATTTATCTGTATCTTCTGTGCTTTCCTTGAATTTTGTATACACAAGTTTATACCTGGGTCTTCCCTCGTGGGAATACGAGCTTCTGAAAAGCGCAGTCCATTTTTCAAAATTTATATTTAGGTTATTAGAGCCTAGCGAGATGTCTAGCACATAATATCTAATAAATATTTGTAAGGTAAATATCCATTCTGAACTCATGGGCTAGGATTCAAAGTGCTCATTCTTCTAATTGGTCTACCTTCTCCCATGTTCTTCCCTCAATCCATCCTTCCACAAAAGCCTGAGTGACCAGCTCATGCCCATCATCTGCTTCAATACCTTGAGTGGATTTCCACTGTGGAGAAAGTCTAGCCTCTGGACCGAGTCCTTCAGGATCTGGCCTTTACCCTTCCACCTCTGTATCGTGCTACTCTCCCCTTGTTCTTAAGTTTCTGGCCTCTTGTTCTCTTCCAATTTAGGTACAGAGCATTCTTGCTCGCTCTTAACTCTGTTTGAAAAACTGTTTCCCAAGCATATCTCATTGCTTATTTCTTCTCACTCATCACATCTCATTTCAGATCCCACCTCTTCAAAATAGCCTTTCTGACCACATAGGCTAAATGAACCTTTGCCATCTGGTTTCTCTCTGTCACATCACTTGCTTCTTTTCTTCATGGCATGGGTTAAAATCTGGAAGTATGTGTTCATTTTCTGACTCCTTCCACTTGGGTGGAAACCTTGCTCGGGTGGGGACTTGCCTGCTTGTTCTCACTCACTGCTGTTTTTCAAACAGAATCTGTCACAGAGTAGGTACTCGAAAGACAGGTCTTAAATCAATGAATAAATAAAAAGTAGATCTTTTGAGAATGAAGCTATTCCACATCATGAGAATTATCCAGGAATGACAAATCATAGAATAATAGAATAAAAATCTTTTGTGTATGTCAGAGAAAAAGGGTGGAAAATTGTCAAGGTATCATGATGTACCTGTCTTCGCCTCCTAATGCCTTGACAGATTAATGGGTAATCATAAAGTTAAAAAGACCTGTTTTTTTAATAGAGAACCAGAACGATGTGGTCCGCAGAAGCTCCTGCTGCCTGGGAGCAAGAGAAAAACAGGCAGAGTCTCCTTGAATAAAGTGCCTAAAATTAATAGTGCATTTTTGTTATCTACTCTATACAATCTAACAATAAACAATATTTACCCAGCACTTTACATTTTAGAAATACCTGTGTTTACATAGTCTATCTCATTTGATAAGACAGTTGAGTAATACAATAGCACAGTAGAAAATCCACATAACCAAGTTTCAAGAAACCAGCCGTATCAGTAAGAAGCCATGACCTTGGCAAGTCACGTTTCCTCTCCTTTTCCTTTTCGGTAAAATGAAGGTGTTAGCCTAGATGATCTTGAATCCCTTTCAGCTTATCGATTTGCACCATTTGTATTTAATCTATGACAAATGAGACTTCTCTCTGACCCAGGTCCAAGGTATAAAGTTTTTATTGGGTCTTCATTCATGTTCCTAAAATAAAATTATCTGAATGATCATTCTCTTAGGTGCCTAGGTAAACAAAGAAGGACCTTGGTCTATCCCTTTTAATTATTCTCTCCTCTTTGATGCCAATTCTGACTGGTCTAGCTCCCTTCCCAATTCTACCTTTCTTGATCCGCTGGCCTCTGCCATTTTGCATTGCACTATGTCCCCTTCGACAACACAACCAAGGACACCTGTCAGTTTCACAAAGGAATGCATTTGTTCCATGTTAAGCCTCAAGGAAAAGTTGTCCAGTAGCTAATCTAATTTTTTCCTATCTGTCTTGGAGAAAGCCAGAGAATTTTTCCTATGACTTAAATATATCTTCTAGGACTGTGGCCCTTTTATACTTCTCTACCATCTCCTTGCTCTGCTGGCCATGAACTGGGGTAAGGGGGTGGGCAGTGTGGTACGTCGAGGGTCATGTAGGTGGTAGGCATATTGGTCTTTATCACTTCCCTTTCTATATTCTTGGGTACCATTGCATCTCACTGGAACCCATCTATTTTTTCTGTCTTCTCCATCTAAACCATTTGATGCCTCTCCTTATATGTAAAGTTACAGCCCCCTCTATCCTTTGATCGGGAGCCTATCTACTTAAAAAGAAAGAAAGAAAAAGAAAGAAAGAAAGAAAGAAAGAAAGAAAGAAAGAAAGCAAGCAAGCTGCTCAGGTCTGATATAGTTCATTCCCTCCTTCCATGCATAGCTTTCCTATATATGGACAACACCCCTCTGTAACTCTGGTGTGGGTCCTGGAGCTGCAACTACAAGATGTAAAACACCTGCATGGTTCTTTGAGGCATGCAGTCTGTCATATTGTGTGCCAAAGATACTAATTGTCCAGGTGTTCAGAAGCACCTGAAGAGTCAAATATTCTTGGGTTCACCCTGAAGCCCGGTAATATGCACATAAATTAGGTATTTTTGTCTTCTCTCTCTCCCTCTCTTCCTCTCTCCCTCTCTTCCTCTCTTTCTCGATATACCAGTTTGGAGATCTGAATTCCCTAAGACATAATGATATAAGTCCATTTGCAAATATGAAAGGGTCTCTATATTTGTTCATTTACTGCCTCCTCTGGTCCCCGACTGCTGCGTTGCGGCTTTCAGCAGGAGGCCCGCGTGTGTCCCGGAGCCCACCGGTGTGCACTCGGCTGAATGCTCTTCCTAGTAAGATTTCTGGCAAAGTGTTCCACACTCAGGCTGATTACAGATGTGGCTAATCCACTTGCCCCGGGGCGGATTTTCTGGGCCGCCAGGCCTCCAACCGGCTCCCCTCCGCGCCCCCGCGCGAATGGGACAACCCGGGAGGCAGCTTCTGCAAATCACCGCCTGGAAATGGTGATCCTGCCCAAATCCCCTGGGGAAACAGTGAGGATGAGCTCTTGCACCGTGTGAGATATGCTATTTCTAATGCAAAACATAATAATAATAATTAAAATGAAAATGAAAAAAAAAAAAAAGCGCACTGAGACTCAGTCTCCAAAATGAGCCCAGCCCGGAACTCCCGCTGGCGCCTTTCCTTGCAATCGCTTTTGCAGAAAGGCTGGATAAAGCTGCGTTTCGTAGCGTTTGAAACTCTCTCTTTTTTTTCCCTCCCCCTTTGCTAGAAATCCCAAACCCCGGACCGACATCGGTTGGAGACCCGGGGCATCTGCCTGCGCGGTGCACCGGCTCCGCAAAGGCTCTCCTCTGCGCGCGCGGCTGCGTCAGACCCTCCCCGCGGAACCCCGGCCGCCCCGGGGCGGGGGCGGGGCTGCTGCGGGCGGCGGCGTCAGAGCTGCCCTCTGATTGGCCGGGCCGCCGTGGGCGGTGCTACCAGAACTGCCTCCTGATTGGCCGCACTGCGGGGCGGGGCTTCGGAGCTGCCGTCTGATTGGCCGGGCGGCCGCCGCCGGGCTATAAAAGGGAGCCCCGCGGGCTCGCCGGCAGCGCGCAGGAATCCGACCGCATCTTGCAGGGCGAATCCGACCGCATCTTGCTCCCGTCCGAAGGCGCAGCTCCTCCCTCTGCATTTCCAACCCCAGCTCGCGAACCCCACGCCGCACACCATGTGCAAAGGACTTGCAGGCCTGCCGGCTTCTTGCTTGAGGAGGTAAGATTATTTGCAGCTACTCCCCGCGGTAAACTTTGGGACAGACTTTCTTGGTCACCCAGCTCTCCGGTGCGCGCAGGAGGGCCTCCACCTGCTGGCTCTCCTCCATGGCCAGCTGGACGTCGGCACTGCAGGAGCGCGCCCCCCACCCCAACCCACCCCCCGAATGGGCCCCCATGTGACCTGGCTTTTGGGGACTGTCCTGACCCTCTTTCCCTGAGCTAATTCGGAGTAAGAAGGGACATGAGGCTTCGGGGCACACACAGGGCTCTGCGATCGCTGCGGTTATTTGCACATCGCTGGGGGTCTGTGGACTCACGGCTCTGAGCTTTCGGACCGGGTGGTAGGTCCTGTTTAGGGGAAGACACCCCAGAATGAGGTCTGGCTGCATCACAGGCGCTGCAGTACCTTCCACTCTCTATGCTCCTATAAGCAAGTGTGGCAATCCAGTGTGAGTTCCAGTGCTAGACCCCCTTCTCTCTCTCTGCCCTCTTCCCCCAGTTCCTGAAATGTCTCACATGAGTGGTGGTTGAGAAGTCCTGATCCTAACAATTCAGTTAACAGTTCAGTCCTCCTGCAGACATTGTTTTGTCTACTGTCCCTTGATTTAAAAAAAAAAAAAATAGTAAAGCTGCTTCATAGCTCCTCATATGCCTTTGCCTTAAAAAAAAAAAAAGGATAAATAAGTGCTTTCAGAGAATGCTTATACATTAGCCAGCTGAAAGAGAAATACAAAACTAGTGCATATCATTATTATTTAATCTTACAGTTGAAGGTACAAAGTCCGTCTGTAGCTGTAGCACCCCCTTGTTTCCCTGCAAATAAAAATCACCTTAAATTTCAATTTGGGAATATCCCAGAAAGCACAGCCTTCCGTGCACTTTGTAGAAGTTTGCCTTACAAATATTCAGTCATTCAGGGGTGTGAAAAAATATTCTTTTTAAAATGTGCTTTCATGGGTGCCTTAAAGTGAAGCAGGAGGATCTGGCAGGAAGTACTCATGGAGGGAATGCCCCTGAGCTCCATCATGACTATCCCGAGCTGAGTGGAGCAAATTAGTCTGAGCTTCGGTTAACTCATATATAAAATTAACCATACAAAAATAAATAAAATAAAATAAACCATACAAAATATAGGAGTGTCAGGAAACCGTTATGCTCTGGTAAGTGTTGCAGGAGACAGATGAATGGTTGCACAGGTCTGCCCAAGGAGCTAAGAAGCTAAGCTGGGGAGGTAACCTGTATATCAGCAAAGTAAATGGCTCTTCCCTCTTCACTGGTCAACTGCAAATCAACTAGTCCAGCACGTTCCCCCCTAGCATCAGTGCCTGAGGCTGCAGGAAGCCCTAAACTGCTCAAGGTCAAATAGGCAGTGGATGGCTAGTGCACATCAGATCTGGTGTCATGACTCTGGTGACCTCTAAAGTCATGCTGCCTTTTATTTTTATGGTTGAATGGCGTCCTAAGGACAAATGTAGCATCCTTGCTAAGCATACTAACGACTCTGTGAAATGACTTGCATTACTCAGTAACTTAGATCTCAGCCTGAGCCGGTACATGGCAAGGTGAAGTGAGGTCTGTTTTGACCAGATCATAATATGTTTGTGTCTTAGAATCACTTGAGCCTTTAGGATTCTATCTTGCTGTCATTGAGGAGGATTTTGCATCCCCTGAGCAGTCGGAGAAGCAGAAGAGGGAAATCAGTCTTGTGAGGAAGAGATAATCCATTTTTAGGGGCAGCCCAAGAACATAAGGGAATTCAAGCTTCTGGAGAAATGCCTGAATGGAGAAGCCAGTGACCTATCAGGAGCCGTCATATAATGCCTTTTTTTTTTTTTTATCCTTGAGACTTTCTTTTTCTCCCTTTAAGTAGGAACATCTACCCATTCATTGCTTCTAAAGTGACATTTCTCTTTTAAAAACGATTTCTTGGCTTTTATAATAAAAGAGATTCAAACAAAAGAGGAATTAACAGAGAGAAAGCTGAGCTTAAAAACTTAATAAAAGGTCCTTCTTTCTAAGTCACGCACCCCGCTGCTCCCTCGCTATCCATTAAACAGTGCAAATAAGCTCTGCTCTAATTAAACAGTCACTAGCCGCAGTGATGACTCTTGCTTCTCGATTGTTTTTAGGGCTCAGATGCCCTTTATAGTGCAAATGCCCTTAGAATGTAGATATTACACAGGAGAGCAGTAGCAACAGCAGAAGCAGATTTCTCTAGAAGCAAGCCTGAAGTTGCTCAGCTTTTGGCCAGAGCATTTGCCTTTGTGGCCTCCTCCACTTCCCTCTGCTGGAGCTGCATCCCCACCTCCATAAATACCCGAAGGTCAATCGCTTGGCCCACCTCCTGGGACGCTGGGACCACCCAGCCCTTCCGCTTGCTCTTAAGGTGCTTCTGCAGGTCCCTCTGCTAACAGGGAGGCAGGTGGAAACAGCCGCCGCCGTCTGTCCAGAAGGTGGCGTGCAACAGGAAAGGTGCCACATTTCCCTCTCAATGACTGCTCGCCCTCCAATTCCTACAAATGACCCAAAGAGCGGTCCCCTTTTCAATGTGTGTCTGTTAAAGACCCCAAAGCGTTCCATTGGTCAAAATGATAGGTTTACAGAAAAGCCTCCTGAGGCCAACTGAGGGTCAGCATTGTGTCGCAGGCTGGGGCCCTGGGGGCTCAGTCGGTGAAGCGTCTGCCTTCTGCTCAGGTCTTGATCCCAGGGTCCTGGGGTTGAGCCCCACATTGGGCTCCCTGCTCAGCAGAGTCTGCTTCTCCCTCTTTCTCTCTCTGCCCTTTCTCCATTCATACTCTTTCTCTCAAAAGAATTCTGTTGCAGACAGAGCAGGCTGTGCTGTGACTCTGGCCCCGGGTTTCATAGTGAGTCACAGGCAAACACAGAAGTGGGATCTCCTTTTCCTGACTGTTCACGCCAACTTCAGCTCCCATTTTGTAAATAAACTGCCCCAGCCCCTTTACTAGTAATGGACTCTTCGAGCTCTGCCACCAGGGTATCTTTTAAAAGAGCTAATTAGGATTATTCTTTTTCTTCTTCTGTGCAGTGCAAAGGATATGAAGCATCGGCTAGGTTTCCTGCTGCAGAAGTCTGATTCCTGCGAACACAATTCTTCCCACAGCAAGAAGGACAGAGTGGTGGTTTGTCAGAGGTAAGAGAAAAGGCCTCGGTGAGGACCCATTGAATGTTAACTATTTAATGTCAGAGATGTTGAAATTTCCACCCATTTTGTGGAAAGACTGCCCTAATCAAGAATAGGTCTCATCATGAGGATAGAAAATAAGTGTCTGCATTTTTCTCAGGATCTTAAATTTCTCGCCCTAAGTTTGTATCATGGCATTCAAGTTTTTCTTTCTCTTTGTCACGTCTCTAGGGTGAGCCAAGAGGAAGTAAAAAAATGGGCTGAATCACTGGAAAACCTGATTAGCCATGAATGTAAGTCTGACGGCTTTCTTCCCTGCTAGGAGAAGGACAAAAGCTCTCTAGATAGACAAGTTATCTCATATTATATTTGATCTAATAAGAACTGCAGACAGAGTTGGGTTTCTTCTGGCTTCCAGACTCAGGAGCATCAGTCTATTTAAAATTTTACCATGCCCCGGGCTTTGTGATAGACAATGGAAAGTTCATACAAAACCATGTGGAAAATCATCTCTCTCACCACATGGGAAACAGGTTGAGGGGAAAACTTCAAAATATTGAGACTTCTTGCAGAACCAGCCTTAGTTTCTTTTTCTCAAACTTACTTTGGCAATCGGCTTTGAAGCCAAAAGTAAGCCAAACTTACTTTTGGCTTCATGGGTATTTCAGAAACACCGAGACTTCAAACCTTGAGCAAGAAGCACTAGATATAACTGGGATCCAATAGATGTCAAACAGATTAGGGTCACCTGACCCCAAGTGACCCTCAGAAAGGAAGGAAAGGGTGAGGCATTTGAGCCCACGCTTTATTCTCTCAAGCACGTTGAATTTCCCTGAAATACACTATCCAAGAGGTCTGCCAGTGTGGTGACAAGGGTGGCTCTTTCTCCTCCATCACAGGTGGGCTGGCGGCTTTCAAAGCTTTCTTGAAGTCTGAATACAGCGAGGAGAACATCGACTTCTGGATTAGCTGCGAAGAGTACAAGAAAATCAAATCACCCTCTAAACTAAGTCCCAAGGCCAAAAAGATCTATAATGAATTCATCTCCGTCCAGGCAACCAAAGAGGTAGGTCATCACAGCACAGAACTCTCTGAGTCTTAGTGAAATTTCCTGCAAGTGATATTTAGTGGTGTGGATCTTTAGATCATCTTAGTTAAAGGAAATGATGTAACAGTGGAGGAGATTATTAAAACCTTTACCACCCCAAATAAGTCAGTTAAGAAAGCTTTCATCCAGATGACTTAGATGATCTCCCTTAATGAGTTTTTTTGATAAATCTTCCCAATTTGTGAGAAAGAACAAAGAGATTGTCCTGCCCACCCAGAAGCAGATGAACCTTCTATACTCTCTCACATGTGCCAGGGTGGAGCTAAATATTCTTTTTGTTGTTGTTGTTGTTGTTTCTGGGGTATGAATGAAGGGTGCACGTGATGCCTCCCCACAAAGCATGCAGCCTTCCATTGTCAACAAGGCCATGTGTCCAATACATCTTGGTCTTTGCTCTATAGGTAAACCTGGATTCTTGCACCAGGGAGGAGACAAGCCGGAACATGCTAGAGCCCACGATAACCTGCTTTGATGAGGCCCAGAAGAGGATTTTCAACCTCATGGAAAAGGATTCCTACCGCCGCTTCCTCAAGTCTCGATTCTATCTTGACTTGGCCAACTCTTCCATCGCCGGGTCAGAGAAGCAGAAAGGGGCCAAGAGCTCTGCAGACTGTCCTTCCCTGGTCCCCCAGTATGCCTGATTCTCACACACACCGGAGGGCTGAAATGCCAAGACTCTATGCCTGGAAAACCTGAGGCCAAATATTGATCTGTATTAAGCACCAGGGCTTTATCCACATCGTAGCTTAGTGTTCATGCTGCCTGCCATGCGTGAGTCACTCCCATGTAAGAAATAGATTTAGTTTTGATGTTTGGTGTCCATCAGGGCAGGACCTCATTCCAGTCCAGCTTTCCCAGATTTCCTTTTGGGTGCCATGTGAGCAAGTATCCAAATAATGGTTTTGTAGGGGTGGCTTTTCAAAGACTGTTGCAGTCTTCTCCTCCCAATGGCTTGACCTCAGGTTGGTTGGTTGGTAACATTTCATGTGACATCTACAAGCACATGTATTCTGTTGGCACTTTCTCTAAACTCTATATGTTTAGATGGGGTTGATCTATTGTGTGTACATATGTGTGTGTGTAAATATATGTATACACATGTATACATATATTTACACACACATATATATACACATTCTATGTATATGTGTCTATATGTGTATATACATATATATTTCTGCAAGAATAGATAGGAAAGACCCTAGGTGCTCATAACTAGAGTGTGCGTACATACCTAATGCATGTTCTGATCCCTGGTCTTTCATCCTGCAATCAAACAGGCAAGCAGAGCCCATTCCCATGCAGGCCAAGAAAGGAATGCTAACCTGTGGAAAGTTGGTTCTGTAAAACACTATAGGTCCTGTCGGCCACACATCCGAGGGACTCCATGCGTAGCGTAACCACTTATAGCTTCCACCTTGAACAGTATTCTAAGGAGCAGATATCCTAAAGAATCTTAAGCCTGGCTGACACAGTTCTGTCTTGAGCTGGTTATTTCTTACAGCATTTTGCAGTCCCTCAGCTGCTGGCCTTCCCTTCTTTGCCTGGGTGCTTGGCCATGATTGTCAGAAGCCAGGTTGGTATGGAATTGGGAGAGAAAATGCTCGAACCAAATGAAGACAGGCAGGGAGGGCCTCGCCAGCTCTCCCTGCTGTAAGATACTGGCTGAGCGAGGGCATGGAACTTCAAGGTTAATAGTTTTATCCTCTACTCTTTTTCTCTCTCCTGATCAAGGGTGCTTTCCTCATCTTGTCCTCCCCGGCCCCACCGCCCCGAGGACTTCAGACATCAGATGAGGCTCCTCCCTTCACTCGGTTGGTTGGTTGGTTCCCTATAATGGCTCCGGGCTCTATGCCTCCACTTAGAAACCAGCAGCAAGGGAAGGATTGTGTGTTATAAGCGTGAAACATGTTTTTGCAAACTGAAAAGCCCTCCTAAGTTTCTCTTTTGAAAGGAGGACCTTGTTCATTCCACCCTGAACATCAGGGCTACTAGAGCCTGCAGGTATACCTTTCCAGCCTCTGAGACTAAATGAGAGAGGAAAGGAAAAAAGAAAACAAGAAACAAAAAACAGTCGATAGAACTACTGTTTGGAACTTTTCAAGGCACGTGAAATACTTGAAAATTTCTCATTTACGTTATTTATGATGTTGTTTTCTACAATGTTTTTATTATTGTATTGTTTTATAAATGGAGGGTGCAGGATATCACCTGAATTATTAATGAATGGCCAGGAAGTAATTTTCTTCTCATTCTTCTAAAACTCCAGCCTTTGAAGTGCACACACACACACACACACACACACACATATGCATGCACATTGCACTAGTTCCTCCGGCATAAATTGCATACGTGAGCACCTTGTGGCTTGTAAGCCAACAGATGGGGTTGCACAATGAAAACCAGAGTGTGCATAGACAAATCTCACCCTATTAAAGATGTAGGTTCTTTCAGTTATGCCCTTCTTGTCTCTGGCAGTCTTACTTTCCACGTTCCCAGAATTCCTCCCCTCTGTCCCTTTTATTATACATGGTTCCACAGTTTTGTCTCTAGTTGACTCCAGGATCCAGACGTGTAACTCTGTTGATCTTGCCCTATTATAACTGTCATGACTCTCAGATTGTACCTGTGCTCACCGGCTGCTGTCTTACAAAGAGATCTGGAAGGTCATTCTGAATGAGAAGTAAATTATTTTATGTAATACAATTTTCAAGTGTGTTTTTCAATTGTATTTACCTCTTATTTTGCCACCATTTGAGATGCTGAGCCAACCTGCTCATGGCCTGTGGGCAGAACTCTTCTTCTCTTTGCATGCCTGCTTTTATCATGTGCTTTAAAGGCCTCAAAGCTGATGCTTCCAGGGAAACACATGCATCTTAATAATAAGGGTAAATAAATGCTTCATACGAAACTATCTGCTTGTAAACACATTAATGATCCACAAGGATGTACAATGAGAAAAGCAAGGTGTAGGACGATGATAGAAAATGGCTCATGTCCAGGCTTCGATCTGTCCCATGCCAACTCTGGAGAAAGCAGCAGAAAATAAATGTATATTTTCCTGTTCCTGCCACTGCTCTGACTACCTCTCATCACAGAGCCGAGGCAATCTGGGCTCCAGAGACTTTGCTCAACAGACTTGGGGTGTACTTGCAGGTCCTCAAGAATTGTTCAAGAGATAGAGTTCACCTTTCAGAGCCGTTCCTCTTCCACTTATCTGTCCAATGAGAAGGTGGGAACAGAGGAAACTCAGAAGGTAGATGAGAGCCGTAGATCCCTATGGGACAGACTCCTGGCCCAACTGCTCAAAATCCCTCCCTCCCCCTTATAGATTCTCTCCCCTAGAAAAGAGGTATAGAATGTTCCCAATCACAGTCACGGATACAAGGTCTGTTATACCGTGAGACCTCCATTTCCTGAATTCTACATCCCCATTGTGGAAGTCAGCTTACAGGGTGTTCAGGACCACAGATTTCAGGCTATTTGGAGGAAGAGACCCCTTCAGGGATCTGACAAAAATCATGGACCATCTTCTGAGAAAAATACACAAAGGGATCCAGATTCATCAGAAATATTTAGAAGGGGTGGGGCACCTGGGTGGCTCAGTGGTTGAGCGTCTGCCTTTGGCCCAGGGTGTGATCCCGGAGACCCGGGATCAAGTCCCATGTTGGACTCCCTGTGTGGAGCCTGCTTCTCCCTCTGCCTGTGTCTCTGCCTCTCTCTTTCTCTCTGTGTCTCTCATGAATAACTAAATAAAACCTTAAAACAAAAGAGAAATATTTAGAAGGAAGCTTTACAACTCCCCCCCTCCCCAAACACACAGGGATGCCCTTCCCCTCTCCCAAGTAGGTGTCTCAGAGTCCCCAGGAGTGTGTAGTCACTGCTCTTTGCATGTAGTACCATCTTCCAAGTATCACAGAGGAATTAAAATCACTGCTATAAGCAAGTGTGCTTGTCTCCAATCTCCACCTTGCCCATCCTTTCTTCTTGATGGTTGGCCATGAAATAAATAACACATATATGCAAACTCATTTGGACCTCGATCAAGGACCATGTGTTGAAAAACAAGTATTATTGCTTATCATGTGCCAGGTATTGTCCTAAGCATTTCATATACATAATAAACTTAATTCGCACGGCAACCCCGAGATATGTTCCCAGTTGTCAACACGGCCTCTGCAAAACATCTGCCGATTTTTACAGCTGAGGAAACTGAGACACAGAGAAGTTAAACTTGTCAAGGTCAATCTGCCATCAAGGAGCAAAGCTGGGATATGAACTGAGCCATCATTGCCCCAGAGAGCAGGGCAGAGACATGAAACGCTCACCAAATACCCACATGCCAACAGGCAAGGAGCAGACTGTCACTTTCAAACCTATATGCTCGGGATTAGAGCCAAACGCATTTCCATCTCTCTCTTCTCCTTCTGTGGCAACCATGGAGAGTATATGTTTCAGATTGTGTAGCAGTGAGATGAAGGACCCCTTGACTCACTTCAGAATATCAAGTGGATAAGGAATAAATCATTGCTGATTTGAATCATCTGTTTATGAGGCTGTTTGTTACTGCAGCAGAGCATTGTTTATCCTGAGAAAACCAGAGACTGTGCTCGTCACTGTTCCACCGTGTGGTTGCCATTTTATTGTGTGGGGGCACACAAGAGTGTGAACCAGGGGACTCCTTTACGTTATAGCAGGTTGCAGACAAAACTTGACTTTGGAGAAACTCCATGACCCAGGGTGCCCCAAGCTGTGTCTCGGCACACCATGTCAACAGAGCTTAGATCTTTAGAGTTAGAAATGAGATGATAGAAGGGGAAAAGAAGAAATAAAAATTCAAAAAAGCTACCTCCAAGGAAAATTCACTACCCATCAGCGTAGGCCCAACATGTGGACAAAAAAAAAAAAAAAATCAGTATAGCAAGGTATACAGATAAATTGGCTCATGTGACTGCCAAGACCCAAAAGCATAATATAAAAACAAAAGGACTCCATTCACTGAATTCAGAGACTGAATTCAATCCATGAGTTTTCTCAGGCCATTAGCCTGCATGCGAGCCACTAAATTGTTCATCATTAAAAACTATTGTGTTACTATGCATCGCTTTCTAGATGTCACACGGAAATATGGCATGAGAAAGGAAAATACTGGGTTTTGACTTTTTTTGTGGTATAGAATAGAGGCAGAGTTGAGTGAGGTGACTGAAGAAGTGTTCACTGAGAAATAGCATCCAATGTCTTAGATTTTGTACGCAAAGTGATAATGACCTAGCCAAGGCCAAGGATGACTGAATTTCTGAAGCACATTGGTGGAGGTCAGCAATGCGTGAAGAGACAACTGGGTTTCCAAAGGAAAGTTAAAACTTGATGGTCACATCTTACATCTATGACATGCTTATTAATCACCAGCCTAGGGTGGGTGCTTCCCATGATCTCATCTAACCGTTAGGCCTGAACTCTGAGGTAGATGCCATCAGTGGCTTTCCATTACTGGTGGAAGAAATGTGACCCAGGCAAGTTCAGAAATTTCCCCAAGATCAACATCAAAAAAGTGGCAGAGCATGGAGCAAACCCAGAAATCTGCCTCCAGACTAAACACTTTTAATTACTCTAGGCAAGGAGAAGGGGAAGGGAACAAAGAGAAGGAAGAAAAAAATCATGGTAAGTGAGAGGAGCCTAAAAGGAAGCAATGGAAGTAGAAGGGAGAAAAGAGGTAAAAAGATGAAAAGAAAGAAAAGAAGACCAGACAGGTTAGAAAATATGAAAGGAAGGACCATGAAAGATGGAGCAGAAGAAACAGAAATAAGATGCGTGTTATGAGGAAGGACAGATTGCCAGCCGCTTGCCTGAGCTGGGGCAGGTGGAAGGTTCTCTGGGTCTAGGGAAAAGGGAGTTTGGGAAGCAGGAGATAAATACCAGGTCAGCGTCCTCTCTAAGAATCACTTTTCTGTTTCCTCTTTCTCTCTCTACATTTTCCAGATCCAGAGCAAGTCTTAACAATGCCCGCCCACCCCTGAGAAAAAGCCCTGAAGGAGGAATGAAAAAGGATAGAGGAACAGGTCAACTTTCCCTTGGTTCCAGCGCGCCATTGCTTTGGAGTGACATTGCAAGGGACATTGCACAAGTCACTCAGCCACTTGCAGGGGTCACACACCAATGGGATCCCAGAGGGAAGCTGTCATTTGGCACATGGTCCGGGTTGCCTTGCTCCTGCTCCCCACTGGGAGGCAAGCCAGAGACCATGACCGCAGGGTCTAGGCTAAAGGAACTTGCCCCCTACTTGAGTCTGGTCAAGGCCACAGCATGTGCAGATCAGTGTGACTTAGATCGTGGGAATTAGAGGGTGGTGGCCTCTTGAGAGTGACTCTCCAGGGTTGACTGGGGAGGGAGGGGGGGGAGGCATTGCTTTTGAAGAAAGTAATGCAACTGTTTTGTGGATCTTCCAGAAGTATGATTTGTCACATTCCCAGATTATTCCACCAACCTATCGGGCTTTTGAGTAGCAGTCTCCTGTCGGGGCAAATATAGCCCCGCGATGTCCCCTCTACAGCGACCGCAGTGATGGAAAACCAGTTCCAGCTAAGTCGTGTCACAGACAAGGCCCGCTCATTTCTCCTCTGCCTCCCCACTTCTCTTCCCAACTCTCCTCTGTAGGACTTGGTACCTTCTGCTACACTTGGGCCTTGCTGCTAATAATTCCATGCTTTGGGGTGCCAGAAAGGACAACTGCTAGAGCACTTTGCAAGTCCTAGATGGATTCTTCTTCCAATTTCCCTCTTGGAGACCCCTTCCCTGACACAGGGCCCTTCCAACTGGAGAGTACAGAATCACCGCCGGTTCCTTCTCGATCCCTCTCTCATACCTAGTAGTCTCCCCTTGGGTAAAATCACTCAGAGCCTGTTCCTGCCTCTCCACCCTCATGACCATGGCAGGCCCTTCCTCCAGGCCACCACCACACGTAGGCGGGCCCATTGCCTCCGCCTTCCTTCTGGTCTCTGACACCCTCTGATTCCGAGGGGCACACCTGACCTCCCACTCTCCTGCTGAAAATCCGCAATACTCTCAGCTCTCCAGGCGAGTTTTGAGACCCTTTATGACTTTGAACTCTCTAGCCTGCTGGCCTCCTCCCTGCTGGCTCACCCCCACCATCCAGCTGGAATGATTTGTGCCTCCTGACCCCGCAGGTTGCTAATTGCCCCTTATCAGTGTTCAAGCCAGTTTTCCATCCTTCCCCTCCATCCAGCCACCTCCTGTTGTTCATTTTAAACTCGACTCAAGACTTGTCCAGGGTGAGAAGCCC
Source organism: Vulpes lagopus (assembly GCF_018345385.1). NCBI lineage: Eukaryota > Metazoa > Chordata > Mammalia > Carnivora > Canidae > Vulpes > Vulpes lagopus. The sequence goes on from NC_054834.1 coordinate 29,477,176, forward strand.
TCTTCCCCTCTTTGACTGGACGTCAACATTCCTCTGATGTCAAGGCTTCCCTTGATACTATTTTGCTTTCATTGCTACCAGCGCCGTGTCCTGGAACCGCCGATTTAGGAGGGTGTCTCCCAAACTACACGGCTACTTACTACAGTGAAGATGTTGGAAAATTGCTCTAAAATTTCACATACAGAAAGACCCAGAGGTAGGAGGAGATAATAACTGGAAGTCAACTCATTTTCTTCTTATTATCTTTGACATTCTGTTCCCACTTCTTAACCTGGTTACACCTTCTGTCACCTTCCTGTTTCAAATCCCTATCTGCATTTTCTAGTCCAAGTGAAGTCTTGCCCTTCTAGAAAAATATAAATGACCCCAACTGTTCTCAATGATTCCTTTCTTTATCCCCAGTATGCACAACTTCGACAAAAATCAGTTCTCTCCTGCCTTATGCCATTCTTCCATATTTTCCTAAATTCTTGTTTATTTTCTCTAAAAAAGGAGTAAGGCTTTTGAAGACAGACCTCACATGGAAGGCATAAAGGTCTGCCCTAAAACAGTCCTGCCCTAGAACAGTGGTAGGCACTGAGACTATCAGCACATGTTTTATATATGTCATTTATTCACAAATAGATAAGTTGAAAGTGTAGTATTAATTAGGGTGTTTCTCATGCAAATACTGGAACTCATCTGGGACTTATCTGTTCCACTATAGAATGGTTTAAACCCTTGGATCTCTGTCATAATCTTTGCTGGAATATCTAACATACGATCAGAGTAGATGTCCAGTAATGTTTCCTTGCTGAATAAAGGGAATTGAATGCCAAGAGAAAGAAAGAAAGAAAGAAAGAAAGAAAGAAAGAAAGAAAGAAAGAAAGAAAGAAAGAAAGAAAGAAAGAAAGAAAGAAAAAGAAAGAGAAAATAATAGAAGAGGATGAGAGAGAAAGGAAAAAAGAAATAGAAGAGAAAAAGAAAGAGGAGGGAGGGAAGGAAGGAGGGAGGGATGGAACAAAGGCAGAAATATCCATTGATTTAATCCTTTATAGGTTTGTGAAAATAGAATTTCAGAGAAAAGACTGGCAAATCAGGGAATAAGGAAGCCAGCATAAGAAAATAAGGATATATGAGGAGGGGGTGTATTTAAGTCAGAAACATAACGTGCTTGGCAACCAGATGAACACACTGATTGCCCAGTCAGTTCAGTGAACATTAGACACAGTTCAATTAGGAGGTGTTGTCCGATAGCCAGCTTTACTGGAAAAGGTGACTTGGTCAGCTGAATTTCTCTTTCACAGATCACTGGGGGGAAAGCTGTTCTAGTGGTTCCAATAAAGCAGATGTACCTCGGTCCCTTGTGTTTAGCTATTCTTTACTTGGATTAGCTTCTGCCAGGAACTGGGCTGTTTCAGATAAATTTTAGGCAACATTGGGCAGTTACCTTGATTCTTTCAGGTGACAGGTTGTTGTTTAATCAGTTCTTTTTCTCGATGCAATCTGCTGACTCCAAGAGGAAAGAAACCCACTCAATAACATTGTCCTTATTTGCAAAAGAAACTGCCAAATTCACTCTCATGACTTTTCATCCTCCCAATGACAGATGACAATGATGAAACCAATATTGTTACCACAAAGACTTAGGTATATCTGTCATCCAAGACTGTTCTCTTTAAGACCTTGAAGCATTAAAATGAAGCTTTCCGTTCCATCCATCAGCATTCAAGAGGAAATGACAGCCAGAAAAACAGAGTGAGGAGGGAAAGGGAGTTTATTACCTTTACAAGCTAAAAATTGTAACTATGCTCTAATAAATCCCTTTTATGGCTTATAGTTCATCGGTTTTAATTTGGAAAGGGATGAGGCCAGTGATGGAATGAAGATAAGCAGAACTTGTTTAATCTCCAATGAGTCATACTTATGAAAAATGCCTGCCACCCGGGTCATTTAGCCATGAGAAAATTATCCTTTCTTGTTAGCAACATTTCTCAATTTCACCTTCAGTGCTTTAAATAGGGACAGAGAGTTCTTGAGGTTCATATCCATAAAATAATAATTAAAGTGAAGACAACGTTATAAAGGCCCAACACGGATATTTATATTCTTTCCCCGCCCTCACCCCCACTGCCCGAAATATAAAGAGCTCCTTACTTGCAGCCTGAGAAAACAAGAACAAATAATAGATAACATAATCCTTATTTCCCAGGACTGGTCACAATTTATTGAGAGAAAAGATTTAGAGATGGGTGGGAAGAGCATTTTAAGAAATTTTCAAAAGTAGCCATCTATACTGGAATCACAGAAGGTGAGCTGGAACTTAATGAAGTGCCCTGAGAAAGTATTTATTGGCTGTGAAATCCATAAAAAGCACTAGGTGATATACTGGGGCAAGGTGTTAGATAGACCTATAAGGAATGAATACAGCACTGGGTGACTTCAGGTAAAAATATTTTGAAGTCTAAGTATAAAACTCAAAGTGCTATTTCTAAAGGAGACACTAATAACCTTCAGTGCACAATGACTTTATATAGTCATAGGTCATCCTTCATTATGGTTATGGAATAGTTTCTAAAAAAAGATCAGACATCTGATTGGATGCAGCTTTGATGCAAGCTGGAACATGATGTAATATTTTAATACTGAGATCTTTGGGTAATTGACTGATGGAAAATATTGAGAGTAAGAAGTTATCTAGGCCATTTGGGTGTAAGAGGACTATTAATGATCAATTGTCCTTCCCCCCATTCTCTGTGGGGGGAGCTACCCATCAGGAGAGCATGACCCCTCCTTCCCTCCATGCAACTGGACACCTGAAATGAACAAGGCTAATCAGACTCTGATCGTGTGAATCTGAAGAACAAAAATGTCCATGAATTCGCACTGCTGAGATATTCCCTGGTCCTGAACTTCTCAAAGCTTGATTATTCAGCTCTTCTGGCAATTCTCTAACCTGTGTAGTACTTCTGATATATTCTTTTTGAGTCTTCTTAAATTTCCAAAGTTGATTTCCATTGTTTAAAGCCACAGGTCACTGCTGATAACACTGTCACAGGCAGAAATGTGTTTTGGCAGGTGGAAATACCATATAAAATTCCCAACTCTCTTTATTTAGATTTCATATATGTACTTCAAGCCTCCTTTCTGATGATGCAGTTTTGTTTCTTGACCCGTGGAGACAGCTCCCCAAGACATTAAAAATTTCCATTTATTTCTGTATCAGTTAGCTTTTGCTGCATAACAAATCACTCCAAAACTTGAAACCCAGTTGCTTAGGACAAGAGTTACTTTTTTTCTCTTCTGGATACTTGTGGAATGACTGAGGGTCCACTGACTTAAGTCACGCACATCTGGGCTTGTCCTCAGGTTGCAGGTTGTATCTAGGTCTTTTCCACATACCTACCTCATATCTTTCTTGGCCAGTAGGCAATCCACATCCTGTTCTTCACTTGGAGATGGCAGCCGTGCAAGACAGCAAGACCTATTGTGTAAATATATTTCAAGTCTTTCCTAACATCAAGTCATCCACTAACATCGCATTGGCTAAAAAGTCACATAACCAAAGCCATGCTGGGAAGCCATTCTGGGAAGTATACTCTGCCTGTAGTAGAAGGGAAGGAGTGAATGTTTGCTGTAAAGTAATCTAAAGTTTTACATTCCACCTCACATTCACATTTTAATATCTCTTCCACATAAAATATACTTGCTGTATTCTAAGACACTCAAAAGTCTTATCCAATCTCAGCCTCAAGCTCAAAGTTCAGAATCCCTTGATGTACTTTGAGTTCAGGTAAAGTTTATCTTATTTCATACATTGATAAACTTATAAGAAATCTGCCCTTCACACAGTCAATTTGCAATGGGATATGGACATAATAATTGCAATTATTTGGAAAAAGATTAAATGGAATACCCATAATAATCACTGGTCCAGAGAAACTCCAAAAACATGCCGAGAAAATGTCACCAAGTCTCTCTCCATTGAGGGTGGAATAGTTCCATTATTAGATATTAGCTCACTGTTTCCAGTAGATGTTGAGTCCAGCTTCTGGAAGGTTCTTCCTTTTCCATCACACTCCTTGGCCATTTTTTTCAGAAGGCATCATTAATTCTGCCCTCCTTGCCCTGAGCAGCTTTCTCTGCTTGCTTTCTGCCTGTAGATAGTTGGGAACATGGGGACGATTTTATGTATTAAGCAATACAAGCCACTTTTTAGTCTAGTTGAACAGCACTTTTATCAATACAACTCGATCAAAACTTTATGGGTTTTTTATGTACTTGATTCTTGTCAATTTCATGAGCACACTCACAACTTCTTTTTAGATATGCCCCATTTCTAGACTTAATTAATGATACTTTAGGGACATCACATTTTAGGGACATCACACTGGTGTGGCACCATGTTGTTAAGCTTTCTAGCACCCCTTCTTTTCAATGATGGAAGCCTAGTTGCTAGATTTTGGGGGGAAGTAATAAAAATTCATAAGTAAATATCTACAGTGCATGTCACACACTGATGCTCCATAAATATTACTTGGCAGCCTATTATTTATTCATCTGGTTTTAACTCTATCTCTTATTAATTTGGTTCAGTGTTAACCAATATGCCCCCAAGTAAAACATTTAGTCATCACTCCAAGAGAATTTATAAAAATTAAAATTTTATACCTGCAGAGTTGGGAACTAGGCCACTATTATGCAAGTGTACCAAGATGCTACCTTTCCATGAGGAAAGACCCAAAACACCTCTCCCATATAGTAAAAAACACTTCTAATAGTCAGCAAGACATTTATGGAGAAGTTTCATTGATTTGCATTTTTGTACCTTCTCTGGTCTTCCATTTGGAGAATAATATTCTTGGGGTAGACTTAACCCTAAAGTGTTCAGCTCTGAACAGAACAATGGCTGCTGCCTTCTGCACAACTGAAAAGGGACACTGATAAACTCCAGGAAGAAGGCACAAGGATCTCTCACTAGATGACCTCATCAGTGACCCTAGGCAAATCCTTTTCTGAGCCTTCATCTCATCATCAGCTCCATAAACACAATGGTGGCTGCCTTACAGAGTTGCTGTGATGACATGTGAATAAGTTCATGCTCTAGGGTGCCCAAGGTAGGACAGAGGACTAGCTCAGTCAACAATAGTACTGATCCCCTAATAACTCGGGTGAGCTCCAGTCCTGCTAGCTTGGAAAGCTAAAGAACTATATTTCTCATTTCCTTTTGCAGCAAAATTTCCAAATGTGATTTGACCTCCACGAATTAGATGGTCTTGTATGAGTCTTCGATACAGAGTAGAGTTTCACGAAGAGAGAACCAGGATATAGGGCAGTCATGTTGCTGATACGATGGTGGCAAATGGTGGTTCTGGATCTAGAACGTAGTGGTTACTTTCCTGATTCAGCAGCATCCTGTTCATGGCGTACCTGGCCTTGCCCTGAAGCCAGAAGCCATGACAAATACTTTTCTGATTCCACAGTTCCTTTAAAGTGGGAGAGGGAGCAGTATCTCCCTGGCAGGTCAGTTCTTTGATGTGGTTTTGGTAGTTATTTCTGGAAGCTTTGCCCATGAGTCTGTGCACTCCTTGTAACCACCAATAAATCCATTTTTTTTTTTTTTTGGCCTAAGCCTGCTACAGTGGATTTGGTTTCTACATTTCAGAACCATGGTGAATATAGTACACATTAATGTGTTAGATACATCTGAAGATATGTCTCATAGAAAGCCCTTTTTTAGGAAATAAAGTTTGGCCTAATGGAAAAAAATCATAGGTTTTGGAGACATTATATATTCAAATCCAGATGCCCTATGAGTCATAAAACATCAGACAAATTATTTCACTTGTCTGAAATTCAATTTACTCATGTGTAAAATGTTGCTAATACTATCAATATAAAGGATTTTCCATTTATTTAAGATATATTTATTAACCATTGACTAAATGTTAACTCTTCCAGACACTTTATTTCTAGACACAAGATAGACTGATGCTTCCTCTCACAGTGCTTAAACTCCAGTGAGAGGAGAGAGGCAAAACGAAATCTGGCAAATAAATATATGTGATATGCCAAGTGGGAATAAGCACTTACAGAAGAAATGTAAGTCAGGGAGAGGGTTAGAATATGGGGGGAAGGAGCAGGTGTCTTGTTTTACATCGTGTGATCACAGAAAGCCTCTTTGTGTGGAAACCTGAAGCATGTGAGGGAGAGAGATCCACAACTACCTAAAGTAAGAGAGTTCTGGGCAGAGGGAAAGTGTGCTTTGTACACTTAAGGACCAGCCCAGAAGGCCAGCATGATGGGAGTGCAAAGAGGGATGCGATGAATGACTGGTAATGAGGAAAGAGGGTCACAGTGGATCAAATTGTGGTTCCCAGGCCTCTGAAAAGTCTTCATATTTTACCAGGATTAAATATGTACTTCAGATATAATATGTGCTTCTCCTAACCTGGCATGTGGGAGTTCCCTTTTCTTCCTTCTACAAAGTAAGTTAGTTTAATCTCTATGAGGTAAGGCCAAAGGAGCAGGGCTTCCAGGTATGCTGGCAGGTTTTTTTTTTTCCCCTGCATCTGTATTTTTCTCCACTCCAGAAAAGTAGACAAAATTTCCTCACCTGCATTTCATCATCAATCCACTGTCTTTGGAATCGGCCAGTCTTTAATAACTCAATAAGTAAGAGGTCATGTAAAGAGAAATAAAAGTAGAAGAAATAACCTTGCAGAAAGCCAGCAAAAGAAGTTGATGTCCAAAAAATAAAAAATAAAATAAAATAAATTAAAAAAAAAAAAAGAAGTTGATGTCCACCTCGAGGCTCACAGCAAGTGGCAGACACTTCACAGGAGAAGAGCTTAGACAAGTGATGCAGCCAACAGTGGTTTATCAGCCCCTCCACCGAAGTCAGCTGACTTCTCTGCACTGCGCCTCTGACACACAGCACACTCAGCGCTGCCTTGTGTTCCCTCTCCCGCTGGACCTTTCTCTGAAACCATTCTTTGCCCACGGTGCTCCTTCTACCAGGATCTACCCTCCCCCGTTGGACCTAGCAAAGTTTATCTTATTTTATTTTTTAAATAATTAAGGTCTAGCTTTAGTGCCACCTTCTCTTTGAAGCCTCTTTGGACTCCCTGGGGAAGGGTTGGTAATTTTTTCTTTCTGTTCTGACAGCATTTCCTTCATATCATTATTGAAACCCTTCATAGTTTCTCCTGTCTCTCACCCTAGGCTGTGAGCTCCTCATGATATGTTCATGTCTCATACTTGTGCACTTCCTCGTCTTTCAGTCCAGGCCTTGACAAAAGTGTTTGCTAATGGGAGGAAGGAGGGAAGATAGGAAGGAAGGAAAGAAGGAGGGAGGGAAGGAAGGAGGGAAGGAAGGAGGAAAGAAAGGGAAGAGGGAAGGAAGGAGGGAGGGAAGGAAGGAAGGAGGGAGAGAAGGAAGGAAAGAGGGAAGGAAGGAAGGAGGGAGAGAAGGAAGGAAAGAGGGAAGGAAGGAGGGAGGGAGGGAAGGAGGGAAGGAAGGAGGGAGGGAGGGAAGGAAGGAGGGAAGAAAGGAAAGAGGGAAGGAAGGAGGGAAGAAGGAGGGAGGGAAGGAAGGAGGGAAAGAAGGAGAGAAGGAAGGAGGGAGGGAAGGAAGGAGGGAAAGAAGGAAGGAAGGAAAGAGGGAAGGAAGGAGGGAAGGAAGGAGGGAAGAAAGGAAAAGAGGGAAGGAAGGAGGGAAGGAGGGAGGGAGGGAAGGAAGGAAAGAGGGAAGGAAGGAGGGAGGAAGGAGGGAGGGATGGAGGGAAGGAAGGAAAGAGGGAAGGAAGGAGGGAAGGAGAGAAAGGAGGGGGAGACAGGAGGGGAAATTATTTTTATTTCCTTTGTCGGATGCCATTTTTGAAAAAGACTATATGAAACATTTAAGAAAAACATAAAATCCCCAGAAAACTATAAATATAAATGGACATTTTGGTGATGATAAGATTCTCATTGAAGACTTAGAAAATTCTTGATAGGAATCAAATTTTCAATAAGAAGTAATATTTGCTTTGGAAAATCTTAACATTCTTAATTCACCCTGCCTGACCTCAGGCTATGATGGAAATGAAGAGCAGATCTGCGTGTTTTCTTCATGAGAAGCAGGAGGGTTTTTTTTTTTTTTTTTTTTTTTTTACTTATCCTTATTCAAATAAAACATTGATTTGAGGGAACTGATTTGCCTTTTGAGAAATTGAGTCCTGGTTTATCTCATTATTTGATATTTTGGCAAATGTAATGGAAATCATTTCCACGGAAGTACGGTTTTCTTTTTTTTTTCTTTTTTTCAAATTTTGTTGTTTTTGTCGGCTCTGCTCTTTATTTCAACTAACTCGAACCAAGAGTCTGAAGGGAGCCAGATGATTGCTAATGTAATATAGCTCATATTTGTGTAGGCTTCTCTCTGGAAGGTTAGTAGGTCAGATAATAATTATCCTACTTTTTTTTTTTTAAAGAAAACAGGTTCAGAGAGATTATTTGTCTAACATGTAGTATCCTCTTCGAGAACATTGCACTTAGGCATTTATAGAGCATGATTTTGCATCTAAATTTTTCACTGACTTTAAGTGTTGGTTTTCAAACCTCTATTATTTTAGCAACAGATTTTATTTATGCGGTGCTATTACACACAGCGTCAGCTGGCAAGAGTGGAACTCTGGTCATAGTCAGATTTTAAGAGAACAGGTTGTGGAAGACTGGAGGAAAAGCTAGGCATGGTCAAAGGGCCCAAATTTTTGAAAGTGAAAATGACTCAAAAGAAAAGGGAAGGTCTAAAACAACTGAGTGCCAGTGATGTGGAAGTTTAATAATAGGACAGATGACAGGTTTTTTAGAAAGGAATGACTAAATTTTAAAATACTCCATACAGTGGCATTTATAATGCAAATCTGGCATAATTACACAACTTCAACCCTTCGTAATATCTAGAAATCAAGAAGATGTTTCTCCAAACTAATGGTTCTATTTTCTCTTGCCCCTCTGGCTTGCTGCCACCTGCTGCCTTGTATGAATGTCAGCCAATCACTTTCCATAGCCTCATCCTTTACAAATTGCGAAATGGAGAGGATGTAATTTTTCCCTGCAGAATACTTATAATTCCCATTAAAGTAATTAATAAATGATGAGATTTTTGTGGAGAACCGACCTGTGATTTGAGCCAGGAATCATAAAGGCAGAGGAGAAATTGGCAGAGGAGTGTCATTTGACGAGAAGCAGCAGGATTAGTAACTTCTCACTTTGCCTTGAAAGCAATCCCACTGCAGAGGAAAACGCTACCCTGAAGCCAAGAGAGAAAGAACTAGTTGGTGATTAAATTCATCAAAATTCTTAAGTAATAAGATAAGCTGGGAATGACTTGAAGCATTTACTACCTACCTACAGAAATGCTAAGTACTTTGGAAAGTATAATATAATTTAATTACTGCTGCTAATGAGGCTGTTATTATCTCTGCTTTGTAGAAATTGAAACCAAGGCTCAAAAAGACAAAACACTTTGATAATAATATAACTTCCTGTAGTAGTGAAGAAAAGTAAAGCAGAGTAAGTGAACAGAAAGTGACAATGGGAATCTTTTAGATAGAGTATCTGAGAAATAGCTGATGGATTGACTTGAGGATGTGAACCAAGTGAGTATCTGGAAGGAAAAATCAAATAAACAAACAAGCAAAGCAAGGAATACCAAGTACAAAAGCCTAGAGAAAATATTGTGAGCAGTTTGAGGAAGAGTGTGATGGTTAGTGAAGAATGAATAGAAGAGGTGGAAGAGAGTTTGGAGAGTGGACATTAGGTCATGTAAGGTCATGATAAAGACTTTGGATATCATCCCAGATGTGATGGGAAGCCGCCAGAAGGCTCTGAGATGATTTGTGTTTTATAGGATCACTTTGGGTGTAGTGTGGAGAATAGAAGAGGATGAGTGAAGAAAGTAAGGCGAGAATGAAAGTACAGGAGTCACTAAAATGCTATTTTAGGAGCTCATAAGAAGACTCTGATGGCCCGGACCCAAAAGGATAAAAGTGATGAAAAGTGGCCAGAATCTGTATATATTTTTGAAGGTGACACAATGAGATAGTAGAAGTGGATACAAGATGTAGACAAACAAGGAGCAAAAGATGAGTCTAAGGTTTTGATGTAAGTTAATGAGTGAGTAGTGATAGTGACTAAAATGGGAACGTGAGAGGAGAGTTGAGTTTGAGAAAATATATCTGACTCTGGTTTTGGTTTTATTTATTTTAAGACATTAATTTCTTATATGGAAAAGCGGCATCTCCAATCAGTATAAGAGAAGCAATTATTAAATAATTGGTTTGGGAACAAATGGATAGCCATATGGCAAAAAAATAAAGTCTATCTTGAACCTTATGCCAGGATAAAATCCAAATGAATCAGAGTTTTAATGGTAGAGAATGGAACTCATGAAGTAATCTCATGAAGTAACTGAGAAGATACCGCTGGACAATTAAATCATAATTTTAAGTTAGAAAGTCTGTCTAAACGTGACGCACTTTATTTAAATTCCCAACACTGCCAAAATCTCTGCTTTGGCAAGTGCATTTAGCTTGGCTTTTTAGCCTCCATTTCATGCATATGCAGCATGAGAATCCACCACTGACACAGGGAAAATTGCATCCTGAATTTTAGGCTCATCTTTTGAAGTTCTTTCTCCTCTCATGCCTCTAGTTTTTATCTCTCAGCCCAGTGATGCTGCTAAAAGCTCTAGGCTGCCACTCTCTTCTCAGAATATATGTGCCATGCCAGGAACCAGTAGATTCTAACAAGGAGGAGGTAGAAAGCAATGGATGAAAGTGGGCCTTATCTCAATACATTTTCTTTGACTCTAGAATTTTGTCCTTCAATTTCTGACTGTTCTGGATGCTCTTTGATGATTTCATATATATTTTCACTTCTCCCACATTTTATAGTTGTTTTCAGAAGGAGGGTTAGTATGATACAAGTTATGCTCTCCTGTATAAATGACCCTTCTCCAAGTAATTAATAGATCATAAAAATAACAAATAAACATAAAGATTTGGTGATTTAAAAAACACCCTTTAAACATGGGTACACTTAAAAGCTTAGAATATCAAGGCCAAAAATGGGGGAGTACACAGTCTTTTTAAGCTATCTTGGAAAACTTGCAAAAATTTATTATGTGAGAGGATATAAAGTGAATCCCAACAAATTTCAATAAATTATTTTTATGAAAACTACATAGTGTTATAAAATATAGTTAATGGGTCTATGTCTAAAGGAAGTGAAATCAGTATCTCAAAAAAGAGATTATTTCAGGTTCACTGAAACATTATCCACAATAGTCAAGACATTGAAGCAATCTAAATGTCCACTGCAGATAAAAGGATAAAGAAAATGTGATATAGACATACAATGGCATATTCAGCTTCAGACAAAGAAGGAAATCCTGCCATTCCTGAGGACATCAGGCTAAATGAAATAAACCAGACATAGAAACACAAGTAGTGCATGATACTACTTATTTGAGGAATCTAAAATACACAAACTAATAGAATCAGACAATAGAATGTGGCTGCCATGGGCTGGAGAGAGGAGGAAATGAGGAATGTTAGTCAAAGAGTAGAAAATTTCTGTTATGTAAGATAAACACTTCCTAGAAATCTAAAGCACAGCGTAGTATATACGGTTCACCATACCATGTTGTACATTCTTCTGTCTTCTGGTGGCCGTTAGGCATTCCTGGTCTGGTTGCACTTAACTCTGATCTCTGCATCTTTACATTGTTGTCTTCTGCCTATGAGTTTCTCTACTCTTCTTATAAAGACACTAGCTGTATTGGATTAGGGCCTATCCTAATTGAGTTTGACATATCTTAAAGTACTATGATCTGCAAACATCCCATTACCAATAAGGTCACATTCACAGGTACTGGGGTACGCAATTCAATCCATAATCCAGGTACATATGGACTTTATGTAGAATTTTATAACAGTCTATTGAAATGTATTAAGAAAGATCTTCAAAGCAAAGAAATACACCAGTCATGGGTAACAGACTATAATATTAAAATGATGTAACTCAATCTCATGAAGTAATTGATTCAATGCAATTCCTATCAATCAAAGATTTTGTTTTGTTTTGTTTTTGTTTAGTGAAACTCAATAGACTGTTTCTAAACTGTGTTTGAAAGAATTAACAGCCAAGAATGGTCAATACAGTTCTAAGGAAACAATGAAGAATGGGAATCTACTCTACCAGGTATCAATACTGATTATCTTATTTCATCAAATCTAAAATGATATAGTTGGAAGGGGCACCACTATTTACATGCCATCGAGAAAGAAAAAGCATGGCCACTCTAAGGTAAGAAACGATATCTTAATGATAATCTACATAATGGATTAATTAGTCATACCAGTCACTCATTGAATTTCTTTCATCTAGTCTGAAATTAGACCATTTTTCTTGCCTTCAGATGAATTGCTTTGTTTGTGATTAGAAAACATTTGCATTTATCTCAATACATAAATGAAAAATAGTATCATATGTGACTATCTTAATTTATTAGGCCTTTTTAAACTTTTGGTGTTATGCTTTTTAAAAAATATGAAATTATGGTAATTTCTCCAATCCAACAATATTTCTTCATTAATACCAACTTTATGCCCAACTGCTGTTTTCAGAATGTTATGCATACACAATGAATTTTCCTTTCAATGACAAATAATAGTGAACATTTTTTAAACAAAACACTTCAGTGGCAATTGTATACATGTATTAGTAGTAATGCTCATAACTCAATATAAGTGACTACAATATAAATGTCTATGATAAAATTTGTATCAGCTCAGAAAAAGTAAATTACATCATGACCATCACCTGACCAACAGTGATTATAAGTTATGATTCATCATCATATAAATTAAAATAAAATAAATGTGCCTCTTAGGATTTATTAAATATAGTATAAAGCTCTAGTAATTAAGATAGCATGAGCTCTATGGATCCATGTTGACACAATGCACTATTAAAGATGATATATAGGTAAGTACAAAAAAATGCACAAAGTAGTAATTTAGCATTTATATAAATGGGGAAGGGGAAATATATGTATTTATTTATGGGTATATAATCTATCTCTGGAAGTGTATTTTTAAAATGACAGCACTGTTGCTCCCAAGAGAGGGGGATTGAAAGGCTAAAGGATAGAAAGGGGAGAAAATCTTTCACTTTGGAGTCACATCTAGCTTGATAAGTTCATGGTAACCACAACAACAAAAAATGTTTATGTCCATAGATAACTAAAGTTTAAAAGTATTTTTGAAGTTTTTCAGTGTTTATTATATTATGTACGTGGAGATAACAAGAAATATGTGTCTTGTAGAGATCAAGGTTGGAGATAAAATCATATGGAGGATAAGAACTGACATTTATTGCAGAGTGGAACAGCCATTCTGGAAAACTGTTTCTTATAAGTTAAATATACATTTACATATGACCCAACAATTCCATTACTGGGTATTTACAGAAATGAAAACTTAAAGCCTGTACATGAATAGATATAGCAGTTGGATTCATAATTGCCCCAAACTGAAAACAACCAAGATGACTTTTAAAAAGTGAATAGATAAATTAACTGTGGCCCATCCATACAATGAAATACTACGCAGTAATAAAAAGGAACAAACTACTGATTCGTGCCACAACATAAATAAATCTTAAATTCAGTTTGCAAAGTGAAAGAAGCAAGATACTTTTTTGATGATTTCATGAATTTGATGTTCAGGAAAAAGGCCAAACTATAGCAGTGGAAAACAGACGAGTGGTTGCCAGGGTTTGGGGGAGGGTGAAATATTTGACTACAAAGGGCTTTCATCAGAGAATTTTCTCCGTGATGAAACTGCTCTGCATGGTGGAGGACATTTCCCAAATTTGTTAAAGCTCACAAAATAATACAACACAGAGTGAACTTTATTCTATTCACATTTAAGAAAAAAGTCAACCAGGATTTAAAAACAAAAGGAAAACGTCACAGAGGAATTCCGATTTACAGTCTTCTGGGATAACAGGTATCAGACCTACTTTCTTATCATAAGCAAAAGTGGACAAAACTGGACAAAAATGTATGAAGCAACTATTTCCATATATTGGATACAGACAGTGACCCTGTGATCCTGGAGAGAATGGAAATACACAATTTGAGCTCCACGTTTACCCCGGCTTTCTGCTCAAAGGGCATTTTCTCTTTTCTTTTCTTTTCTTTTCTTTTCTTTTCTTTTCTTTTCTTTTCTTTTCTTTTCTTTTCTTTTCTTTTCTTTTCTTCTTTTCTTTTCTTTTTCTTTTTCTTTTCTTTTCTTTTCCTTTTCTTTCCTTTCCTTTCCTTTCTTTTCTTTTCTTTTTTCTTTTCTGTCTTTTCTTTTCTTTTCTTTTCTTTTCTTTTTTCTTCTTCTTTTCAGATTTTATTTATTTATTCATAAAAGATGCACAGAGAGAGGCACAGACATAGGCATAGGGAAAAGCAGACTCCAATGCAGGGAGCCCGATGCAGGACTAGATCCCAGGAACCCAGGATCACACCCTGGGCCAAAGGCAGATACTCAACCGCTGAGCCACCCAAGTGTCCCTCAAAGAGCATTTTCTAAACTGCAGTTGAGAAAAGCAGAATCAAAGCAGAATAGTGATTGTGCTCAGGGAAAGAGAGTGCCAGATGTCTTCAGAGGCTGAAATTTGCAGGTCAGGGTACCCAAGAGGTACTTGAGCAAAGAAGGAGCTCCAAGAATCTGCAAAGGACTCTCCTTGAGTTATTAGACTTGAAGTTGAGCCTACACAAGGCACGGTGTAGGACTGACAGAGGAGCCAGCGAGGAGCTGTGATCCGTACAGCTGTTGGGATGCTCACACAGTGCTGGGGTTACAGGAGTTCTGAACACCCCCCACATCCCAGCAGAACGTGTGAGATATCTGGTTGAGACCCAGAAGGGTTATGACTGAGGAATATGCCTAATCTAGCTCAGAAGGGCTACAATTTGTCAGGCCCTAACAGAGCTTTAACCTAGCCTGAGCAAAAGAAAGTCTATCTGCCAGCAAATTAGCTGCCTGCCAGTAAAATCTCAATGCTCTTAAAAAGAAGATAACATAATTCAGACTATCAAAAATGCAGCATTCACCATGATAAGTAAACATCGTGGGAAAATAGCTGTAAATTAATGATATGCAGAAAAAAAAGAGGCAATTTATATACAAGAGAACAAAGATAAGATTGACTTCTGGCATCTTAGAAGAGGTAATTCAAACCAAAACACAAGGCACAAACCATTTCAATCTCAAGTTCTTTTTCCAGAGAAAATGTCCATCAAAAGTAAAAGCAAAATAAAGACATTTTAAGAGAAAAGCTGACAGACTTACTACTAGCAAATATCCACTAAAAGTAATGCAAATGAAATTTCTTCAGATAACTCATCTAAATAAAGGCATGAAGAGCACAGGAAATGATAAATATATGAGCAAATATAAACGTGAATGGAGGAGAAAGCATACCAACCCTACTTATAAGGAAGCTGGAGTGGATGTAAAATAAAGCATATTTCAAGACAAAAAAGAATCACTGGAAATAAAGAGGGACATTTTATAATAATAAATGTTCAACTTTTCAAGAAGACATAAGAATTCTAAATGTATGTATATCTAATAATAAAGATTCAAATAAGTAAAACAGAAGATACAGAACAAAAAGTAGACAAATAGCATTTGAGGTTTTATGGTTCATCACTGAGTAATTAGAATAAGCAGAAAAAACTGTAAAAGTATGGGAGCTACAGACCACGTCATCAAGCAACCTAACGCACTTACCACTTGTGGAACAGAAAACCTGAAAGCCATTCTTTTCAAGTGCACAGAGAATATCCACTGGATAAATCATGTGCTGGGCTGAAACAAAATTTTTAATAAATTTCAAATGATTGATAAGTATAAAGTATGTTCACTAACCACAAAGGGATTAATTTAGAAATAGGTAACAATCAGATCTTTAGGAAACCTCTAAAAATTTGGAAATTAAGCAATAAACCTCTAAATGAGACCCGGATCAAAGAAGAAAACAGAAGTGAAATTAGAAAATGCTTTGCTCTGAATGTATCAAAATGTGATGCCATGAAAGCACTGCTTAGAAAGAAAGCTATAACTTAAAATATTTATTTAGGAAAAAAAGAAAGATATACTCAATGATCTATCTTTCTACCCTAAACAACTAGAAACAGAAGAACGAATTTAACCTGAAGGAGGAGGAAGGAATAGAATGAAAAGTATAAATCAATGGAATAGAAAACAAACACTTGAGAAAATCAAGGAAACCTAAAGCTAGCTCTTTGAAAAGATTTTTTGAAAAAGGGCACACATCTCACTCTGCAAATCCAGAAAAAGATTAGGGAACCATAGTGATCATTATTGGAAATGAAAGAGAAACCATTAGATACCCATAATACCAAATAAATATTAGAACCAACCTTATGCCAATAAAGTCAAGAACTTATATGAAGTGGGCAAGCCCTTTTAAATCAAAACTTAACTCTTAAAAAAAACAAACAAACAAACAAAAAAAAACAAAACTTAACTCTTTCAGGAACCTCCACACAGTTTTCCAGAGTGGCTGCACCAGTTCACATTCCCACCAACAGTGCAGGAGGTTTCCCCTTCTCCACATCCTCTCCAACATTTGTGGTTTCCTGCCTTGTTAATTTTCCCAATTCTCAATGGTGTGAGGTGGTATCTCATTGTGGTTTTGATTTGTATTTCCCTGATGGCAAGTGATGCAGAGCATTTTCTCATGTGTGTGTTGGCCATGTCCATGTCTTCCTCTGTGAGATTTCTGTTCATGTCTTTTGCCCATTTCATGATTGGATTGTTTGTTTCATTGGTGTTGAGTTTAGTAAGTTCTTTATAGATCTTGGAAACTAGCCCTTTATCTGATACGTCATTTGCAAATATCTTCTCCCATTCTGTAGGTTGTCTTTTAGTTTTGATGACTGTATCTTTTGCTGTGCAGAAGCTTCTTATCTTTATGAAGTCCCAATAGTTCATTTTTGCTTTTGTTTCCTTTGCCTTCGTGTATGTATCTTGCAAGAAGTTACTGTGGCCGAATTCAAAAAGGGTGTTGCCTGTGTTCCTCTCTAGGATTTTGATGGAATCTTGTCTCACATTTAGATCTTTCATCCATTTTGAGTTTATCTTTGTGTATGGTGCAAGAGAGTGGTCTAGTTTCATTCTTCTGCATGTGGATGTCCAATTTTCCCAGCACCATTTATTGAAGAGGCTGTCTTTCTTCCAGTGGATAGTCTTTCCTCCTTTGTCGAATATTTGTTGACCATAAAGTTGTGGGTCCACTTCTGGATTCTCTATTCTGTTCCATTGATCTATGTGTCTGCTTTTGTGCCTGCCCTATGACCCAGCAATTGCACTGCTGGGGATTTACCCCAAAGATACAGATGCAATGAAACGCCAGGACACTTGCACCCCGATGTTTATAGCAGCAATGTCCACAATAGCCAAACTGTGGCAGAAGCCTCGGTGTCCATCGAAAGATGATGAATAAAGAAGATGTGGTTTATGTATACAATGGAATATTACTCAGCCATTAGAAATGACAAATGCCCACCATTTGCTTCGACGTGGATGGAAGTGGAGGGTATTATACTGAGTGAAATAAGTCAATTGGAGAAGGACAAACATTATATGGTCTCATTCATTTGGGGAATATAAATAATAGTGAAAGGGAATAGAAGGGAAGGGAGAAGAAATGGGTAGGAAATATCAGAAAGGGAGACAGAACATGGAAGTCTCCTAACTCTGGGAAACGAACTAGGGGTGGTGGAAGGGGAGGAGGGCAGGGGGTGGGCGTGACTGGGTGGCAGGCACTGAGGGGGGGCACTTGACGGGATGAACACTGGGTGTTATTCTGTATGTTGGCAAATTAAACACCAATAAAAAATAAATTTATTATTAAAAAAATATAATAAAAAAGAACTTATGAAACTCATCGGCAAATAAACAATCCAATCATGAAATGGGCAAAAGACATGAACAGAAATCTCACAGAGGAAGACACAGACATGGCCAACAAGCACATGAGAAGATGCTCCATATGACTGGTCATCAAGGCAATACATATCGAAACCATAATGAGGTACCACCTCACACCAGTGAGAATGGGAAAAATTAACAAGGCAGACAACAAGAAATGTTGGAGAGGATGTGGAGAAAAGGGAACCCTCCTGCACTGTTGGTGGGAATGTGAACTGGTGCAGGCACTCTGGAAAACTGTGTGGAGGTTCCTCAAGGAGTTAAAAATAGATCTGCCCTACGACCCAGCAATTGCACTGTTGGGGATTTACCCCAAAGATGCCGATGCAGTGAAATGCCAGGACCCCTCACCCCGATGTTTATAGCAGCAATGTCCACAATAGCCAAACTGTGGAAGGAGCCTCGGTGTCCACTGAAAGATGAATGAACAAAGAAGATTTTTTCTATGTATACAATGGAATATTCCTCAGCCATTAGAAACAACAAATACCCACCATTTGCTTCAACATGGATGGACCTGGAGGGTATTATGCTGAGTGAAATAAGTCAATCAGAGAAGGACAAACGTTATATGGTCTCATTCATTTGGGGAATATAAAGAATGGTGAATGGGAATAGAGGGGTAAGGAGAAAAAAATGAGTGGGAAATATCAGAAAGGGAGACAGAACATGAGAGACTCCTAACTCTGGGAAGCGAACAAAGGGTGTTGGAAAGGGAGGTGGGCGGGGGGTGGGGGTGACTGGGTGACGGGCACTGATAGGGGCGCTGATGGGATGAGCACTGGGTGTTATGCTGTATGTTGGCAAATTTAACTCCAATAAAAAAGAATAAAAATCTTATTTAAAAAATTAAAAATAAATAAAAAATAAATCAAAACTTAATAAAACTGGTATAAGAGAAAATAGAAAAGGTAAAGAACACTCTTTTTCACGGCTCCTCAAAATGGTGGGCTGCTTTGGGATGAAGCTGAGCATCTGTTTCCCAGCCATGGGCTGTCAGGAACTCACTGAAGTGGATGATATTTGCAAACTTCTTATCTTTTATGAGGAGCAAAAGTGGCTCCTGATGCTCTGGGTGAAGAATGGAAGGGTTATGTGGTGTAAATTCCTGGTGGGAATGACAAGCAAGGTTTCCCCATGAAGCAGGGTGTCTCCACCCACGGCTGTGTCCATCTGCTACTGAGTGATGGGCATTCCTGTTACCGACCGAGGAGGACTGGAGAACGAACGCACACATCTGTGGATGCCCATCTGAGGGTTCTCAATTTGGTCCTTGTAAAAACAAGGAGGGGAAAGATATTCCTGGACTCACTGATAGGATTGCACCTCGTCATCTGGGACCCAGAAATGCTCGCAGAATGCACAGACCAGTCTCTCTAAAGAAGATGCTGCCCCCCAGTATGTTGTGAGAAAGCCGCAAAGCAAGGAAGATAGGACACCTAGGACCAATCAGCCCAGGTTCTGCATCTTGTTACTCGGCTCTTCCTGCCACACAAACGTGGGTGTATTGCTCCAAACAGTGTACTAAGAAAAATAAAAGGCTAAATAAAAAGATAAAAGGCTAAATAAAAAAATAAAATAAAAGGCTAAATAAAAAAATAAAATAAAAAAATAAAATAAAAGGATAAATAAAAGAAAAATAAAGATTATGCTAAACTTTTGACCAAGAGAATGAACGGGCCAAAGAAAAATGCCAGCAACAGATTGCCAAGAGACAGAGCCTGTCCTCTCTGAGGGCTTCCACCTCTGAGTCTGAGGTAAAAAAAAAAGGGGGGGTGTTCAAGAGTAACAAATAAATAAGCTCAACCATCAAAACAACAAAAACAAACAAGAAGGAAGGAAAGAAAGAGAAAAAAAGAGAAAAAGGAAAAAGGAAAGAAAAAAGGCAAAGAAAAAAAAGAAAATGTCAATAGCCTTACATATGTCAAAAAAGACTTCAGCCCCAGATGATCTCACTATTATTAAGTTCCATCAACATTTGAGAAGAGATAACACTAATCTCATGAAAACTCATTTAGATAATAAAGGACGATAAAACTTCCACCTGATGTATGAGGCCAGAATAACCCTAATCCCCACACCATATAAGGATATTGTGAAAAAAGAAAATTATAGAATATCCTCATGAAAATGGCTACAAAAATCCTTAATAAAATAGTAGCAATTCAGAAATAGTGACATGTATGTTTTTTCAAAGATTCATTTATTTATTTGAAAGAGAGAGGAAGGGAGCTTGTGGTCAGGAAGGGGCAGAGGGAGAGAGAATCCCAAGCGGACTCCCTGCTGAGCGTGGAGCCCACACAGGACCCCATGTTATGACCCTGAGATAGGACCTAAGCCAAAACCAAGAGTCAATTTCTCAACCAACTGAGCCATCCAGGTGCCCCCCAAATAGTGATATATTAAATGGGTACTACATTTGGACTAGGTGGAGCTTTTGCCAGAAATACAAGATTGGTTGAGGATTTCCAACTTAACATAACTCATGATATTAACAGAATAAAGAAAAACTCACGCTCAACTGCTGAACCACCCAGGTGCCCCGCAATACAACTTTTTAATTTTCTCCCCCCTCTCACTGTCTCATCATTTAGTAAGACGTGCTAATGGTGATTAACTTGTGTCTCATTATTTAAGTTGTGGGATATTAAAGGGGATACATCAATCAGCTAGGATAGGAATGGATATCACTCAAAGACCAAAAGGAACTTGGTGTCCTCTTCCAGCAAAAGGGTGGCCATTGAGGGATGCTCCTGTAATTTTAGGCAGAAGCATGACTGCGTTATTGTCTGTGTTAGGAGAATAAATATGGTTTAAGGAAATGTGTACGGGGGTCACGCTGACAAGGGGGTGATATGTGGTGGTTTTGCACTGTGCCACCTTGGTCAGGGTGAACTGTGTTTCTCAGAATTCCCTTCCCTGTGTGCTTCTAGTGAGGACAGGCTGCAAGGGAGGTGCGGTGCCAGGTAGATAGAGCGCAGGGGCTCTAGCACTCTTGCTCACCTACACGGCTGTGTATCTGCCGGCTGCTTCCTTTGGCTGATGCAGCAGCTGAGCTTGCAATTGCTATGCCATCCCCTCATGACGATGAAATAAAATGGAGTCACTTATGCCAAGGGGTTTTAAAAAGGAGTTGAGAGGCCATTAAGGAGGGATATGTCCTTACCTGATGGAACGATGAACTTTTGAACTGGGCCAACCTGCAACTATTCCAAAGATGCTGCTGGAACAACTGCAGGTTACTACAGTAACCATCGTATGCTTGATGGGAGCCCTAACGATCAGTTATGTTTAGCCACGATTAGTTTTCTACCACCAATACCAATCAAAATTATTTGTAAACGACATACACAAGCTTTCTCCTTTGTCTTAAAACAAAACAAGACAAAACACAAAAAACTGGCTTTTGTTCCCTAGGGGGCATGATTTGGGTTGCTGCCCAAATCTGTGTTTCCCAAATCATAATTCTGAGACTCTCAAATTAATGCTTTGATTTAAGTTCTCCCTCTCTACTGGGTGGGCCCTGGGTCCTCCCTCTCTCCCTCTTTCCACCTGCTAAGTCAGGTCCTGGCTTCTGCAGGACACCTGCACCCACAGGATCAGAAGCACTGACTTCAGTCTTTCCCTGTGGACTTCTGCTCAAGCACTGTGAGCAGCTTGATTATGCTCTCCCCCGTCTAACATCCACGTCTATTTCCTGTCAACAATAACCAAACCCCAAACTCTATTCTTTTCTCTTTTTTTAAGATTTTATTTATTTATTTATTTATTTATTTATTTATTTATTTATTTATTCTTTAGAGACATAGGCAGAGGGAGAAGAAGGCTCCTCACAGGGAACCCAATGTGGGACTTGATCCCAGTGCCCCAGTATCATATCCTATGCTGAAGGCAGACACTCAACCACTGAGCCACCCAGGCATCCCCCAAAACTCTGTTCTGAACCATATATCTTATCCCATTATAATTAAAAACAAAAAAATCCTAATGGAATCAGTCACCTGAGGTGCTAATTTCAGGAAATGGCTGATATAACCTTATTCCTCAATTACAGGAGCATTTTAATTCCCAATAGGAATTTTTGTATAATAGGATTCCCCATACCCAATTAAGTGCTTTGAATTTCAAGCGCAACTTAGGGAACATTTTTGCCATAAAATTAGCAGAAAAAAAAATCAGCAGACAGTCACAGAAACCCTGGAGCCAATTGTCTAGGAGTGGCAAGTTGCTGATTATTACCTTTTCAAAGTACATAAAAAGTAGTAAAAAATGTTTTTAAACCTTCCTTTAGGTGTGACCTTGTAGGTAGAACTGGGAGGCCTCAGAGTGTTTGGATCAGCTTCCAGTTGGTCTGTACCAGGGAAATCCTTCTCCTCAAGGGCTATTTCTTGACAACCTAGAATTGGGAGCAGTGTGTGGCTGCTGAATGTTTGTGATTAATGAACACAAAATTCAATGTTCTAGAGGGAGGAGATTGCAAATAATGAAATCCTGGAACTCAGCTTGATTTTTGGCATTGACATGACATGACTAAGCTTAAGTCCACTCTGCATCTGGACATGTGGGAGGGTCAGAAAAGGCATCTGAAGAGGTGGTGCTTTGAGGAGGGGACATAGAAGTGTCCATATCTTGGAATCATGACATGTATATCTGTCCCTTTCTTGTGAGACCCCTGTAAAATGGGGATAAGTATATCTGCTTTTCCTGCCTCACCAAGTTGCAATGAAAATCAAGTGAGTTTCATCTTTGTCATTCATTCATTCATTCATTCATTCATTCATTCATTTCACAAATGTCTTTTAAGAATACAGTTATCACAGGCACTATCCTGTCCCACATCCTTGGGTTACACAACTAAATAAAACGCGGATTGATACTCTAGATGGATACAACACACACTGCAACCCTGGGCAAGTTACTAAGCCTCATTTCTCATTTTCCAAATAAAACTGCTAACAAGTACCTCGTGTTTGTTTCTTGGGTTACTATGAAAATGGATAGAAATTATGTGACAAATGTATAGGATGTAGTACAAATGATTATTGTATTATTCTTATGTCATTATTATTTTAGAGAGCAAGTACAAAGCAAAAGAATCGATCTTACTCTGGAGGGAGTATGGTCAGATTATCTCCATTAATAAGCTGACCCTCCAGCTAAGTCATTTTTAAATTAATTATTTGAAAGAACAAGCAAGGCAAGTGGCAGAGGGAGAAGGAGAAGCAGACTCCCCGCTGAGCAGAGAGCCAGATGAGGTGCTGGTCCCAGGACTCCAGGATCATGACCTGAGCTGAAGACAAATGCTTAAGCCTCTAGCTAAGCCTTAAATAAAGGCTCACTTGGGTAAGAATGAGACAAGATTCTGCAGATAAGAAGTGGGAGCACTTGGCAGTGAGGAGGATGGGTGTGGGGGTCTGCAGTGCAGCTTCTGCTTGGTGCACTCATTCAGGTAGAAGATAAAGGGTAGAGTGGTATAAGTACATGATCAGATGTTCCCACTGAGCTGAGCCACACAGAGCGGGGCTCCTTCACAGACTCCACATTCACAGTCGCTAGCATGCCACTTACCACCTTCTTTTGGAAGCCCGTTTATGTAACATATCCCCCCAACTAGATTGCAAGTCCTTTGGAGAACAGGGACTCGGTTTAATTCACGTTCACATCCCTAACCAGCATAGTCACACACAGAACACAGTGAATATATGTATCTTGAATGGCTGTGACAAGTGCTAGAATCAAGTTCAGAACAAAGTGTTATGGGCAGGGGAGCGGGGACCCCCTGACTTCGCTGGAAGTGCAGCCAAAGACTTCATAAGCAGTAATGTTTGTCCAGATCAAGTTAGGATCTTTGTGTTAATCCCTTTAGACCACCACTTTTTTAAAATATTTTATTTATTAATTCACGAGAGACACAGAGAGAGAGAGAGAGGCAGAGACTCAGGCAGAGGGAGAAGCCTCCATGCGGGAAGCCTGATGCGGGACTCGATCATGGGTCTCTGGGATCACCCTGGGCTGAAGGCAGATGCTTAACCATTGAGCCACCCAGGCAACCCATAGACCACCACTTTCTAACAGAAAGCATCTTAGGCGCTATGTGACTTGTTCCAGTGATCCTTCAGGATCTAGAAAAGTCAGCTGTTTGTCCTTTGACCCTTAGGAATGAATGTTTCTACAGCTCCTGATGTATTGACATTATTAGGGCTATACATACCTGGTCTGCCTGGGCTGAATTACAGCTTAGCTGGAGTACATATATTTTCTAAACCCCAAACCAGAACACATGACCTGACAAGTGTAGTTTTGAGGAAAGACGAAATAGGGTATTTGGAATGGCAGCTGTCTTAGAAAATCTCTGTAACCTCTGGTTGCTATTAGTATAGCCCCTTACTTCCTTGTGCTTAAACAAATATGAATTCTTCAGGGACCCCAAGGTGATGGACTGTGGCTGGTAAGAGCCAATTTGGTTTGGGTAGGATTCAGTGAGATTACACAAAGGTCTGGAATATCGGCATAGACTGAATGTGCTGGGGGAAGGGACATGGAAGATACACTCTGCACATGCAATTACATGCCTTCGAAGAAGTAAAAAAAAAAAAAAACAAAACAAAAAACAAAAAAAACCAGGTCTTATTTAGGGTAAAACAACCCAGACTGAAGTTAAAAGCAGAAGAAAGAAAATTAAGGGAGGAAAGGAAAAGGAAAACACATGGTTCAGTATCCATAGCTACCCATATCCTTTCTAGCTGCGTGACCTTCAGCTCATCACTGATTCTCTTTGAATGTTAGTTCTTCATAACAACAAAATGGATTAAAAATTGCTGTATCATAAAATCATGTGTTTATCCACCAAGAACGGAAGCAAATTAAATCTAGGGTAAGAAGGAAGCTGTATTATAAAAATTAGAAAGAAGTAGTAGAAGAGTCAAAGGAGAGAGAAAAGGAAGAATTTCAGAAAAAAATAAGACAGGAAGGAATAAATCCAAGAATGAATGATAAAATTGAATCCCAAAATAGCATAGTGCAACACCAGAGACAGAGTAGCTAAAAAGACTCTGAGGGAAAAGAAACTAGAAGTGAAAAGCTAATGCAATCACATATGTGCAAATGATTTGAAAGTTTAAAGGAAACTTGCAGATGTGAGAAGTCACTAAACACGAAAGCAACAGAACTGTGAGCAGAATGAGCCACTATCAGGCTTTCACAGGGGACATGAAAGTATCACCTCGGATGTCAGTCAAGAATTCTAGGTTTGGGGAAAGGTACCAGATGGCCCAGCTGGCTGTAATCGGAGATCAAACACCGGTTTAAACAAAGGAACCAGGCAGAGGCTTTGTAAATAAGCCAGAAGACTAAAGGAAAATCTTCATGTATGCACTCCTGCATCCTTCTCTTTTTCTTACCCACTTAGGTAAACTGTGACTTTATTAATATTCATAAAGAAAAGGATTTAAAAGGAAAGATCACATTTTTCTGCATATACCTACACATTCATCCATGAATCGTCAATAAAGAGCACACTAGACATTATGCAAGGTCACTCACTCTTTTACCCAACCCTAAAAAGATGCTTCAGTGCTGAGTTAGCAGTATACTTAGTCTGGTATTAAAAAAAAAAAAAAAAAAAAGAGTTCCAGAACCAGAACCAGAGCCAGAAGACCTATGGTCTAGGTTCAGCTCTGCTGGAGTTAACTGTGTGACCTTGCCATGTCCTTTAGATTCCACGAGGCTCAGACTAAATCATATGTGAAGTGAACATTTTAATCCTACCTGTTTTAACCACCTCATGGAGTTATGATGACAATCAGGTGAAATAAGGTAAGAAAAAGCTAAGCAAACATTAGTTATTATTAGGTCATCGAGAAGATGGTGGTACTGAAAGAACCAAAATAGCTCAAGTAGATAACTGGTAGACCAGCTAGCCAATCCTCATTCTGACAGTTGGTTAAATTACATTCTGGACTCTCAGGACATAAGGACATCAAGGAACAAAAAAATGGTCCCAGTTTTTTTCCATATCACAGTTAGGAATTGGCTGGGGGAAGGGGCAATGGGGTAGAATAAAGGGCATAGTTCTGTCTCTCTTGGTCATACTTCAAGAAGTGCCTACTTTCTCTGATCAAGCTTCTGATGACTCACATCAGCAAGGTATAACAGGAAGCAAATTGCCCCAAATGGGGATCTGAGACTTTATTTTACAGGTTACCAGCTTATTTCATGCATATGATTTCATTCACTCCTCATCACATTTCCGTGATGGAAAATCTAGGCAGCCCCATTTTTGCAGATGAGCAAACAGAGGCTCAGGGAATTACTTATATGCTCAAGATGGAATAGAGGAAGAATCTAGCCGACAGCTCAGATTTTATAACTCTAAGCCACATATGCTGAGCCAACTAGAGAGAAATGATGATTATAACTAGAAAAGCCATTTTTTTTCCAGCTCTAAAGCCTAATATTATCTACACATGATTTTCTGAAGTCTGCACTTACAGTTCAAAGAGGCATTGATTTAGTTTTTACCAAAATATGCCATCTGTATCTTTGAAATCTCTTATAACCCTGTTGCCTATTGAGGAGCTAAGATCTGAATAAATGCTTTCATTTGGGTTTCAAATGCCTTTATCTTCATGATGCAGACACTTTATAGACAGCTGATAAATAAAATAGAAGGTCCCTCACACAAGCTAAAAATATACCCTCTTTTTCTTCTTTTATCTGTTCTTAGTAATTTTGGAAGGAGTTGGTTGGGAAGAATTTGTCAAGATGAGAGACATACAATCCCCAAATGTCATTAAACCTTTTTACAGGAATAAAGTGCAGCTTCAAAGGGATAAGATTAGACCCCAATACCTGCCTACCTCCTAGAGCGAAGCAGAAATGATATTAAAATTAAATGATAGTATGATGAAAAGTCACAAGAGCTACCTGTCATAAAATAAGAATAGCTCACTTCTTTTCACTATTTTTAATGTTTAGCAAGCTGGGGGTGTTCAGGGATTAAAGAACAGGAGAGTTCTGACCTACCTGTACAGAAAAGGAGCAAAGCCACAGAGCCAAGGAGTTCAATGAATATTATTTCCTGAGGACGCAGTTATAAGCCACAAGAATTTAAACCTCCTTAAACCTGGGACTATTCTAGGAGCTTGGGAGGAGAGGGGTGTCTGGAAGTTTTCATGTCAAGACTTTTTCAGAAATGAAAATACCAGGTCTTTTTTGCTTTTCTAACACTGTTTAAAGAAAAGAATTCCCTAGCAATGCCACACAATTACCCTATCCAATTGGTAGGCACATGTCTTTAGTGAAGCATGCCAGACTAGAGGAATGTGGGATCTGATGGGAATGAAGAAAGTCTCCCTGGGGAAGATGGTATCTGTGCTCTAATTCTTTAAAAATGCATTGGTGTTAGCTCGGTGAGAGAGGGAAGATAGTAAAAGGAACTACCTCACCGAGGCCTAGAGCATGAGACAGCAGGGTGCATTTGGAGTTCTGCAACATGTCATGGAAGGCTGACTGGCTTAAGACCTTTCTGTATTGGGCTGAGGATCTAAGATGCTATTCTTTAGGATCATGGCAATCAGAATCTTAGAGTTAAAACAAACTTCTAAGATTAAGAGTAATTTTTTTAGGGCATCCATATAAGAGTAGCGGTATCATAATCTTCTAATTTAAAATATTTGAAATGACAAGCTAATAGAAATTCAGGAATTTTCTTTTTTTGTTTGTTTGTTTTTTTTTTAGAAATTCAGGAATTTTCTTAAGTATAGTTTGCATTTTGCTTTTTAAAACTGGAACATTTGAATAATACCTGGAAATGCGAGGTGTTAACCAACGGATAGCAAAGGATACTCATAATCTTTACAAACTCTGCTCCTGGGTCTGGAGCCTCTAGGACGCTCAAGAGCATGAAGAGCCATTGAAAGGTTTTAAACAGAGGAATAGCGTGATGAGATAAATCATAGGAGGAGTGACATGATCAGAGAAGCTCTGTTCTCCCTTGTCATTAAAGATTTTCTGTGTGATTCCCCTCAGGAGAATTTGCATTTAAATGGGAGGGACTTAAAATTAAAAGGGAGAACGCTTAAATGATGGGCAATGCTTAACAAAATGGAATAAATTGAAAATGGTAGTTGAAAAATTTATCACGACTGCTTTGCTGGTTCTTGAAATCCCACTAAAGAGTAAAACAATGCACAGTACTTGCAAGAATCTTATATAGGATGAAAGACTGTTCTGTGTCTGTAAATCTTTACTTGTTACCTGATGCATCAGGAATAGGGCCATGATGACCATAGAGGGATGACCAGATTTCAGAAAATAAGATTGTAATACTTCTTGAATGGAAACCCTCAGAAACTCATCCCAGATAGATAGATATATAGACATAGATATATAGATTTTTTTTGAGCAGTCTTCAGGCTCAGCATATAGCCCAATGTGGGGTTTGAACTCTCAACTCTGAGATCAAGACCTTAGCTGAGATCAGGAGTTGGATGCTCAACCAACTAAGCCACCCAGGCACTCCTCATCCAAGATAATTAAAGAGGAGAGTAAGTGGCATTGAAATGATTTTGGGCCATTTCATCTACGTTAAACATAGTTAGGCTCCACAGGGACTTGGAATGAGATCTAAGAAACTGTCGCAGACCTGGACAGATATTCTCTTCAAATTTCTCTCCTCATCCTTCTCTCCCCCCCCCCATTTTTCATTATTATTCCTCCCTGCAAATCTGCTTCCATTTATGTTTCTTTCTATACCCAAACTTTCCCCTATCTCCTAGTCCCAACCCCACTAGTTGGATAATTTCAGCCCATTACCTAAACTATCTGAGCACCAAATCTAAGGTCATAGAATTGAGCTGCTTACGATGGCACCAGGATTTCAGCTCTTTCACCACTGCAAGGGGCAAAGGAATGACTATACTCACTGACTATTGCAGGATCCAAATGATATAATGTGTTTAGTTCTAACAGTGAACAGCCACATCAATAAGTTGCCGTTCCAATCAAAGGAAAGTAGTCAACAGAGCGTAGGAGTCTAGGGTACCTTGTTGCTCCCTTTATGAGTTTTGCTGTCAGGCTATATTGATGCTTATTAGGATAAGGATCATCCTAATTGATCAAGAGCTCACCTAGTGAACAAAAAAGCCTATCTTTTTTTGTAAGAGTTTATTTATTTATTCATGAGAGACACACAGATAGAGGAAGAGACACAGGCAGAGGGAGAAGCAGGCTCCCTGCGGGGAGCCCAATGCAGGCCTCGATCCCAGGACCAGGGATCTCAGGGTCACACCCTGAGCCGAAGGCAGATGCTCAATCACTGAACCACCCAGGTGCCCCTCCCCCCGAAAGCCTGTCTTAAGGAATAGTTTCATATCAAGCATGTTCGAGAGTCAAGAAAGATTCACAGAGGTTGTTATACAGATATATATTTAATACAATATAGGTGATCGTGGTTACATGATACATGTTTGGTGCATTATTTATCAAGAAGTATAAGTCACATAGTACACAACATACTGACTACAAAATCAGAAGATAAACAATTGTTTCTAAATGAAAAACTTATGGGATAAATGCTGACAGATGGATTTTCAGCCTTTCATTTCTTCTCCTGTCTCTGGGACGTGTCTCCCAAAGATGCGAGTTCTGGCATTTATAAAACTTTTTTGGTCTTCCCAAATCCTGCTACTGTATGACATATAAGGAACTTTTAGAAGAAATGATCTGGATTATTTCCCTCCATTGGAAAACTTCTCAGCATTTCCCCCTGTTTTGCCTACAACTTAGCTTACACATTTTCTTAGGAAGTTAAATGCTCTTAATGTATCCATTGTTACATAATTGTGATTAGACTCAGTTATCTTAAATGTTTCCTCTTGCAGGGGGGAAGAAAGAAAGGGGGGTATAGATGTGAGGTTGGGAGGGAAAGTACCTCAGGTGAGAAAACAAGTAACTTGCAAGAGGCTTCTTAAACTGGATTTGAATAAGTTTGATGTGTAGCTTCTCTACTAGAAAAATAAGAAGATTATTATTATTAAACTGTGAGGTGAGGATAACATTCCCAAGACTTTTTCCCCTTTCACTCTCTTCTCTGAGTTTCCATTCAAAGCTGCAAATGTCTCCTCAGTTGGAAGAGTTGATCTTTTCAGTTCCATGAGGGTTCACTGATACTGGGGAAAGCCTTTCCTTGACTATCCATTGCTCTGGTCGCCACATGCCCTATTTGGGTGAAAGTATGTTTAACACAGGTGGCAGTTGCTAAATTGTTAACGGAAGAGCCTCCTCCCAAACAAGTGTTACCTACATACTCGTCCAGTAGAATGGAGACCAGAAAACCTTAGAGGCCTAATGACAAGTCAGTCAGGATAGACCGAGATGCGTGAAGACCTCACGTCCAGAACCTACATAGAGTTCCCTGGCTCTTGGGTTTAGACGTTTGGGTGTTAGAAACTCAGTTCTCCATTCTCTTCTCTCCCGCACAAGTGAGCCAAGTGGGGGAAAGCAGATCTCTACATCTGTTCTTTCTTCTAATCAAGACTCTCTAAGATTTGAAGATGAAGTTTCTCATCTAGCTGCGTTGTGATCAAGGCATGTCTTGTTTGCAAACCGTAGTGAAGACAATGAGAAGTGGTTTGATTTTCAGCTAAAGGGAGCTGTTCTTAAATGTTTCCTAGTAAATCGATTAACTTCATAGGTCTGGGCACTCCCTTCTTCACCACTACCCTTCCCTCCTCTCTTCCCTTTTAACTCCTGAGCCTTTATCTCCCAAACTTGCTGAAGTCCCAGGAAATAGGGAGAATGGGCTGCTATGACACAGATAGCCTTTTAAATAATGTTCATGATCAAATCTGTGATCGAGATAGATAATTTGACAAAGCCCTGGCAGGGGATGCTTATGAGTGTATCCACTGATTTGCTGATAGTCAGTTTTTACTGAAACTTCTGAACAGCTCTTATTCTTTGGGAGGCAATTAATAACCCCATCCCACTAGAATAGAAGTCTGGAGAGAGAACCCACCAATCAAGCAAATCCATGGATTTGTAGAGGGTAGAAATAAAAGCAATTTCTTTCACCAAGTTTTTCTCATTACGCACTAAAAACTGAAATCTACTGATAGTATAATTTATACAATAGAGAATTAGAGTTCACAGGGCATGGGGAGCAAAATGTTTCTATACATTGGATGCTACTGATGTGAAATCAAAGGGACTGAAATGCCTCAGTTTTCCATCTCAGAAGGTCTGTCTGGGAGAAGGAGAGAGAGAGAGAGAGAGAGAGAGAGGGAGGGAGTTGTTCATGTGAGCAAGCACTGCTTTAGTAGATAAACAGAGCTCCTTAATTTCCTCTAGAATCAACAGTCTACCTCTTTACTCTGGTCCAATTTGGATCCTAATCTGACGCCAACCCCAAACTGTATCAAACCCAGGCAGAAAATTTTAGGTCGTGGGCCATTCCCTGGCCTAATCTAGGTTTCTTTCAAGAATGAGAAGCCTTTACTTCTCTTTCCATTGACCACAGTCTGGCTCTGCTACCTCTCTACATCCCAGATCACTTGCGACTGTAGTTCGTCGTCCTCCACAAGGGAGGAAAATGAAAGCACCACAGGACTCTTGCATTAAGTTTCTTGCTTTCCCAGGGATTTACTCTAGAGAAAGTGGGGAGGGAGGTGGGAAGGGAAAGGGAGTGGTAAAGAGATATTACACATTTCTTTGTTTCTGGAAAGATCATCCCCGTTTTTTCTAATTTCCCAGAATTAAAAGAATGTTACTTTCTTTTTGTTACCATGGAAACTTCTAGTAACACTGTTGTGTGTGTGTGTGTGTGTGTGTTTTCCTTTTCCTAAGTTTAAGAACACTTTAAAAAGATTTGAAAGAACTTTTTAAGGGCAGTTTTCATATGTTTGCTTTCTCATTTTGGGTTGTGATACTTGTATTCCTTTTAATTTTATCAATTCATGCGTTAGAATAGTTTCTGATGTGTGTGTATATTACTTTAAATTTAAAATCACATATACAAATACATAAATATATATTACACGCCATCGTTTGGCTGGAAAGCATTCATTCTTTTTTTTTTTTTCCTTCACTGCACTGCCCTTGTGGTGGTGCTTTTCTGCCCTTTGCCTCCTGAGTTCAGCCTCTGAAAAGGGGAAGGCCCTCCTTAGCCTCCACTGACAAGTCCTACCCACTGCCATAGGGTGTGCAATCAGTTCATGAATACAGTTGATCTGGGTCTGTGTGACGTCAACCATCTGGGTGAGCTCTGTAACATCTAGCAAATTCTCTGAGCATTTTCAAACATTTGGCTCTTTCAGACAACGTGAATGAAAGATTTTGAATTTTCAATTAAATTAACATTTTGCTTGAAAATGTTTTCATGTTCAAGAACAATAACTCACCTAGATGCTTGGGTTCTTAATATTTCTAGCTGCATGATAAAGTATAGGGCTGGAGATTTTATACTGATTTAGGCCCTGGAAACAGATGCTGGGCAAGGTGGTGTCAGGAAGTTTTGCTCTGAGTTGCGTGTCACTCCTACACAAATGCACGTGGTAAGGACTTCTCAATGCTCTCAGTGTTGACCTGGCCTAGCTGTCAACTGCTTAATGACAAGTTTCTCCGAAGTGAGCAATATTTACAACTATGAATGGACTCTTACCACACTGGCAACTGTTGCAGTGGACTCACTCACTCCAACCCACTCTCCAAATGTGAAATAGCGAGTATTCAGAAGGGCAGCCTATCTTTCAAAATAGCAAACCTGGAGCCAACCAACACAACCAGTGTTTGCCTAAAGAATACAGTAGCATGGTTGCTTCACTTTGAATATTGTTAGGAAACCACTGAATACATGAGCCACGAACATGGAAAACGAGGAGTGTGTGGAGGAAAAAGGAATATACAAGGAGGAAATGCAAGACTAAACAATGCAATCTTCTCCTTAAATGTTTCAGAATTTTATTAATCCTTTCATAAATTCTTTCCAAATTAACTCAATAGCCTCATCTTGTTTAGCCTCGTATGCGTTTAGCTTGATCGCCTTACAACTAAATTGTGTAAATCACTACATAATCAAGTCTCCTAAAGATAAGAAAAAAAAATCTAGCAAGACTTATGATAATGAAAGATAGAATTAAAAGTTCAAAACTACTAAAAAAAAAATACCACGGCTTATCAGTCAGCTGCATGCGAGTCACATTAGGATATAAATGTGCACCTTGAGGGTAAATATAATCCACTAATACAGGGAGCAAAATAGGGAGGCAAGATGGGGTTGCTAAAAAAAAATCACATCATTTTGCAAAATGCAGGGTCCTTTGAAACTCTGTCTCACTTAGAAAACCTCTACATGTAGTCAAATTAACTTTTCTAAAGATAATTTGGTATTTTAAAGGTAATCATCATTTCCTAAACAAACAGATGGCATCATAGGGTAATTAACCATTTTAGGCTTGACAAAATTTTTCCATTTTAGTGTATAGCTCTCCTGATATTGAGGTAAGAGACACTGTGCTGGACAGCATCTGTTTTATTTTACATGATTGGAGTTGAAAATTCTGGAATTTTATACTCACATGGACTTAAAATAATTTGGAAATGGAAACATTGGGACTACATGCTAGAGGCATATATACATTTATTAAATACTCCACTGTCGGGTCATTGATTTAATACAGAATTTGGTAAACTGGGTAGGGGGGTATGAGAGAGGTAAAAGGAAAGAATCAATACGGATTGTGTTCAGATTGATTTTGTATAAACACAACGTATTCATGGTTATATCTCTTGTTAGTGATCTCCAGCCAACACAAAGATGCTCTAAATGGAAGACTGATGTTTTAAATAATGTATGTGCTTTAAACAAATCAAATAGTGGCTGCCTCATAAAATTCATTTCACCTTTTGCTAACCAAGGTCAGAAATGGAGGGGTCATTGCCTCTGGGTCAGAATTACAACAGCAAATGAGATCAGTTAATCTCACGTGAAATTGGTCTTTCTACATCTACATTCTTTTCAGATCAGTTTAGGTGGAGATTCATTACCTAAACCATATGGACCCACATTCAATGATACCATATTCTTGTATTATACTTCCTTGCCTTCAGCAGAGTTTTTCTGTGATTCTGATTAGCTTTGAAAAGAACACACTGAGGAGAACTTAATTAAGGATCAGACAGGAAGAAGAAACTGGGAAAGGAAGACATTCAGACAATAAACATCCAAAACAAAGTGCACAAAAAGAGTAAGCAACACTCCCTGGGATTTTCCTTGTTTGGGGATCTTTGAAAGAAGCTGTTATGGGAAGATACGCAGGTTGCTAGAAAATGCAGGGTTATTAAGGAGGAAAAACTCACAGGGTGATTCTCATAGCTCGACTGAATTACTACTTGATTAATTCCTGATAAAACTCAGAGCGCACAAAGCGAGGCAGTGAATCCTTTTCCATCAGGGCATAGATTCTCTTCTGGGCCACATCAAAGCTGCTCAGGGAAGGTTCCACCAGGCTCTTCATGGTGATGTCCTTTGTGAAGTGATCGATATTCACCTGGGGGCCAGGAAATAGGGTCTTGAGTCAGCTCAGGTTGCAGGATTTGATGAGGGGTGGGAAGGGGGAGTGGAATTTGTCACCAATAAAACACTTGAGGGGCAGAGGGTCATAAAAAGTAAGAAACATCACTTCTGTTTCATGGGCAATGGGGTAAGGCAAGTGAAGCTCCAATACATGAACGAGTCACATTAGGATCCAATCAGTGTTAGACACCTGCCAGGTGTCAGACCCTCCACTGGCAGCTAATACGTGCATATGGCACCTAATCCTCACGATGGGCCTATGAATATATATATCAAGCTTCAGTGGCTTTCTCAAGGCCACAGACCTAAGATGTGTATTTGCATCAAAGGCTCAGAATTTGGATCCTGGTGTCCTAATGCCTAGTCCCTCATCCTTCCTTCCCCAGCATTTGGTTTCCTGCCTGATGGAGAGAGTAAAGAGGGAAAAGGAGTCCTGCCTGGGACTCAAGACCTTGTGCATGGTTCTAGAAGAGGTAGGAAACTTGGTCTTTCCTGAAACAAACCATGAAACAGTGCTTTTGACAGAAGACCAATAAGAATAGCAGCTCATGTTTATTGGTGCTTCGTCTGTGCAGGCTCCTTGCTGGGGATGTTACTTTTACAGGCTCTGTGCTGGTGAACCCATCTAACCTCACAGCTCTGAGGCAGATACTGACCTCTACATCTTGCAATCAAGGAGCAGAATGTTTAGTGATTTGCTCAAGGTCATAAGTGGTAGAGAGAAGATTCAGAAACCTGGCAATGTAGCTTTTAACCAGCAGGCCGCAGTGTTGGAAGGCACTGTGACTTTTATGCCCTGAGTGCAGTGCTGACACATTGCACACGTCTCGGAAACGTCATTCATATTAGAGTCCATGTGAATGGTCCCCCCTGGAATTGTGCAGTCTACAGCCTGCACAGGCGTGCCTGAGTTTGATTTGAGAGAAATCACCGTTTTATCATCTCATATATGCTTTAAGGACTCTTAAGTTCTCTGTCTGTAAAAGAGAAGGGAACAGAATCCAAATTAGCCTGTGGTTCTGAATTGGAACCCTGGAAAATGTCTCCAGTCTCTCCGGAGCTGCTAGATGTCCTTGGTATGGAGAAAAGCTATCTGAGCTCAGAGGACGTTGGTGTGGCTGGAGGCAGAATCAAGGACTAAAGCTTGACTGGGGAGTGCCAAGCCAGAATGGTCTGGACAGGGGGCGTGAGCTGTGCTCCAAGGTCCAGGATGGAGGAGTTGAGACCATGATGAGAAGGGCTGGAGTGCTTTCTGCAGGTGTAGTGGAAGAGGATACAGAGCAGCCTCAGAGCTAATGTCCAGGGCCGGCCTCTGCATGTGGAGACTCTGAGCCCAGTGAGGTCAACTTACATGCCCACTAACACTCCGGAGGGACAGGCCATACTGTGTATTTCTCTGTTCCCAATCTGCTACTCTTGCTGCTACACTAAAGCAATGCTTCGTCCTTCTCTTACACTGAGTATATACTGAGCTAGGAAGGCAATTCTACTCAGAACGGTTGAGTATCAAAGAAGTATGAGGCTCTTTCCTAACCTTCATGTTTAAAATAAGGGATGTCTTGGGGGCACCTGGGTGGCTCAGTTGGTTGAGCGTCCGACTCTTGGTTTTGGCTCAGGTCATGATCTCAGGGTCATGAGGGGTCCTGCGTCGGGCCCCACGCTCAGTGGGGAGCCTGGTTGCGGTTCTCTCTCCCTCTCCTTCTGCCCCTCCCCTTGCTCTCTCTTTCTCTCTCTCTCAAACAAGTCTTTAAAAAAAAAATAAAAGAAGGGATGTCTTTACCACTCTCTAACACATTGTATCCAGCAACTAATAACTGCTATTTGTCTATTACTTTTATATGCATAGGCCTCCTCTAATGAATTATTCTGATAAATATTCATCTGTTGACTTAGCCAGGAAAGCATTATTGATGAATTTTAGATATGGTTAAATGACAATTTGCAGTGTACGCATTATCTGCACATTTGAACAATGCGTGGCCATTTCTTTTTTCAAAATTTTAGCTCCAATTCTTACCACTGTATTTTCTCCACCAGTTCCTGCTGAGAAAAGGCTGAGGTGACTATTCGGAGAAAGAAACTTTAGATTGCTACTTGCCTGCACAAGTGTGTTATATGGCTCAATCCTCTGCGCATCAACGTAAACTGGTAAATTTTAGGTCAACATACAAGACTTGGAGAATTTTTAGAGTCATAACAGCTGTAGTTTTAAACATGCTCTAGGTACACACACATATATGCACGTGAGATGTTTACGGCGAAGGGGACTGAGGATGGGAGAACTTTAATCCGGGACCCAACTTTAAACCGGGACCCACACATGGAGGAAGGCCCAGGATTAGGATGTCCACATCCATTCACCTCACAGAAATTTGCTGACTGCTTACGATGCGCCAGGAGCAAGGTTCCCATCCTCTCCGATGCCCAGCTCAGAGAACAGTGGCCAAACTTAACCCACCTTCCCATCAATACATACCTCTTTGGGAGCCTCTGTTTGGATGAATTCTTCATAAATTTTCTTTGCCTTCTCAGCCATCTTGGCAGGGGACTTGATCTTCTTGTAGTCCTCACAGGCAAGCCAGAACTCAAGGTTTTCCTCACTGAACTCAGACTTCAGGAAACTTTTGAAGCTGGCAAGTCCATCTAGTTAGGGAGAAGGTCGGTTGGATGGATAAATACATATGCACTACCTGTATACATACATGCATTATAAATTCATCAAAAATATATTACATATTTATTATAAATGTGCTTGCTAGTTTACTAACACTATATCCTACTTTATAGCCTAGGTTCATTTACTGGGTATTTCTGTCACATAAGAACCTTACAAGCGTTAACTCATTTACTCACATTACGGACCTGAGGTGGGTGCTATTAATGTCCTCTTTTACGAAGAGTTAGAAGTCAGTAACTTGCTCTTAATGAACCAGCTGCTGAGTGGCAGAGCTGGGATTCAAATCCAGGCAGCCTGTATTTGGTGATAAGGGTTATCTGTATACAGCATCAGGGAATACTACAAACACTTATAGCATTTTAGATACTTATCAATTACCAAAAAGAAAAAAAATTTTGCAACTTGGTTTGGTCGTGTAATACCAATGTTGATCATCTTGTGCAAACTACTTATGATCCTTTTTTTTTTTTAAATTTTCCTACAGATGATTTGTGAGCAGGTGTTCTGTTCCAGGCATTATGATAAGTCCCTATGGTAAGTAAAGTCATCATGGTTCCTGCCCTAATGGAGTTTGTAGATTCTGGGTGAAGTAGAAAGAAAATGAAGAGACACAAATACCATTGACACGACAAAGGAAAAACCATATGAAAGATGGCCACAGGGTAACAGAAGGGTCTTAACTTCGTTTGAAGTATAGAGGAGGCTCCATGTGAAAGGGACATTCAGTTTGAGACCTGAGGATGGGTGAGAAGGGATCCAATGAAGTTACCACATGCTGAGTCATCCCTATGCCCATCAATCATAAATTGGTTTTTAAAACATATTCAATTTAATATAATTACAATTATGGTGATTGTGTTTTCAGTGTTTGTTGCTCATGTAGAATAGACTTTAGATTATTTTAAAATATGTTTACATGGGGTGCCTGGGTGGCTCAATTGGTTAAGCATCTGCCTTCAGCTCAGGTCATGATCCTGGGGTCCTGGGGTCAAGCCCCATGTTGGGCTCCCTGCTCAGCGAGGAGTCTGCTTCTGCCTCTTCCTCTGCCTCTCCCCCGGCTTGTTTTCCCTCTATCCCTGCTCATATATATATATTTTTCTTTTTTCTATATTTCTAGCACCATTTGTTATAATTTAGTGACACAGGAGTCAGCATATATGCTGAAAGAAGGTCTAGATCTCTCTGTCACGGTTCAAGTTTTCATTATTTCTTAAACAAGAGGTGTCAGATAGTCTCTGTTGAAATGGAAAGATTCCCAGGCATTTTCTAGCTGCTGGGAAATGATAGCAGACATGAAGTCTTATGAGCGCCCACGCAAGACTGTAGAGGAAGCTATAACTTCACAGAATAAGCCTGTGGCCAATTTACTCTCATCTGGCCCATCTCCCCACAACCTATCAGGCACTCTGAATCACCCATTCCACATCTAAAGGTAGAGATAAAACCCCAGTCCTCCCAAGCATTGTTTTTTATGACCTGAGGACACGCACTTGGACTCCAGAACAGTGTTAACATTTACCAGGCATCTTGACGGTGAGATTGGAAAATAACTTTCCAGTGAAGTAAGTCCATTTCCTGGGTACTGGCTTTATCATTCTCATTGAATTCTACAGTATGATTTCAAGGCTTTTTAAAAATGCATACACTTTGGAGACTCATAAAATGGCTTTATACTCTCTTAGTCTAGGAGATGCTTCAAGCATCTCTTCTTTCTCTCAACTGGCTTTTGAGAATTCTCTGGATGGTCCCTTAGTAGGATCCTCAAGACAGTCTCCAGATACCTTTTCTCTTTAGCCTCTGAGTGTCTATTGGTCCATTCCTCAACACTCTCTGTTCAATTCCCATAACCCCTGAGGAAGTCCTCTTGGGTTAGAGCCAAATAGACCTCCAGGAAGAATGTCTCTATTCTGCAAAGAATACACATGTCTTCTATGGCCCACACCACTGCCAGCCCCCTCTACACCCCAGTGGAGCTCCCACTGTGCATCCCTGTAAATCGCCACAGTCTTCCCAGCTGAGCCTGCACAGAGCCTCAGAGTACTTCTCAATATACCTCTTCAGGTGTCCACTACCTAGGAAGCAGAGGAAGCCCACCTGATCTCTGGTCGTGTGGCAGCAGTCTGGCTTGTGAGCCACATTATAGTCCCAGAGCTGGCCCTAATGAATCGTGTCACTTTTGACATCCGAGCAAAATAGCGTAGCAGCCCTCCCAAAGAAGAAAATGAAGCCACTTATATTTTCCCTTGAAAATAAAAAGAGTGTCAGATAAAACCAAGTCAGTTTGGTGTAATAAAAATTTTGAAAACAAGATTAGAATAAATTTCTTGTCCTAGAGGAAAAATAGTGAAATTTAATGAACAGATACCTGATAGGTGCCACTGCATAGCTTACTGGTTCAGAGCATGGGCTCTGGAGTCCAGGCTGCGTGGGTGGATGCTAGCAAACCACATTACTACGGTGGCTGGGGCAAGTTACCCACCCTCTGTGAGCCTCTACTGCCTCATCTGCTGAATGGATATAATCATAAAACGATAAGGTTGTTGTAAGGATTCAGTAATCCGTGGAAAGCTCCTACCTGGTGTTGAACAGGATAGCTCACTCAGTAAGTATTGGCTTTTATCATTATTATTCATGCCCAATTTAAAATTGATCTTTATCACTATCTAAAACCCAACTCAAGTGTTGCCTCACATGGGAGGTATACCACTTGCTCTTGAAAATTTTTATTATGATGAGGGAAGAGCTCTCTTTGTTCTTTTGTTGTGACTGTCGCTTACATAATGGTCTTCTCCAGGAGGCTGTCAATTCGTTGAGTTCAAGGTTTGAGTTTCATTGGTTTTTGCCTCTCTTTCACATCCACTTGCTATCTAAATCTGTGCCCAACACTTTTATTTTTTAGAAAGAGAGAGTGAGTGAGAGTGGGAGGATGGGGGTAAAGGGCAGGGGAGAGAGAGAATCTTAACCAGGCTCTGCACTGAGCACAGAGCCCAACACAGGACTCAATCATATGACCCTGAGATCGTGACCTGAGCTGAAAGCAAGAGTCGGCCACTTAACCATCTGAGCCACGCAGATGCCCCTGTGCTTAACATTTCATAGATTTGTGCTGAACTATATAAGACCCATTAAGGGAAGCATTTGCCCCCAAGTCACAGAACTGAAGAACACAAACTTAGAAGAAAAATAAATTTTCTGCTACTACTCTAATGTTTTATTTCATAATCAAGTTACCTAACCTCAGTTTGCTTTTCTGAAAAATAGAGAATGTTATGGTACCCAAGTCCTCAATGTATTACACACATTAAATAAACCAATATATACAAAGTGCTTTGGACAGTGCCTAGTATGTGGTGAATAATACATGGAAGCTCTTGTTTATTATTCTTGATATCATTATCATTATTGCTTTAAAGAAATTTGTGGCTGCCAGTGAGTAAGATGAAGACATAGAACAGCCAGAAAAGAGGGGATAATATTGGAAACCAAAGAGTGAGAAACAGAAGGTGAATACAAAGACAGGAGAGAGAGAGAGAGAGAGAGAGAGAGAGAGAGAGAGAGAGATCCAGGCTACTCTATTCCCCATGGAAGAGTCCAAATCTCAAGGGTGTCTCAGGAAATGTTCTGACCTTCTGGAGATCCTGGGGAAAAAAAGAATTCACATAAAAACTTTGCTGCTATTAGATTGTGTTTCATTCCTCCTCTGCTCTTAAAGACAGTCACAGGGAGAAATTTCATATTTAAGCTCCCATATGCGATCTATTTTTGTGTTTAATGAACAACACACTGGTTATTTGTCCCATGGACCTGATGAATACAGATGGCGTCACCTACAGAGTTGAACATAAAATGTGTAAGAAATCGACATACTTTCAAAACACAATCAAATACATTGGAGGATTAAAAATTATTTTTTAAATGAGGAAAGGTAAGAGAAACCTTGTTAGCTGGAAAAGATTGAATAGCGCCTTAATTGTCTTATTTTTAAGAGGTTAAGTACCAATTGATTTAATTTCCACTCAAGAAAAATGTGGTTAAATTCAGGAATGCTTGGGAACTATATCAATTGTGAGTCAGTACCCTACATTAGTGGAACAGAATGACAAATACTCTTTGTAAGTCAACAAAGGTGCTATACTCCTCAAGGTTAAATGGTTTAGTTTATCCGATCAGTCATGCAAGAGGAGATTGTGGAGTTTCAAATGCATAGATTTCTCAAATGTACCTTTCTTCCTTCGTTACCTATTTTGCATCAATCACAGGTAATGCGAGATATTTCTGGTCTTGGATCATTAGTTTTAACAGATTCAAATAAAAACATCTCATGAGAACTGAGTTGCTCAAGTTTGGCTTAAATTTATTCATGAGGCATAATAGTTGGCATCTGGAAGAATGGGTCAAATATTGTTTCTTCAGGTCAGTGGTGCCAGGGTAGAATTATTGAGTGTGCCAGTCATTCCATTAGTCCTTCTCCGGGGATAGCTAGCCAGAGAGGGAAGCAGAGAGCGAAGACAACGTGACCAGAGAGAGGCACAGAGCACGAAGGGGAGTCAAGAGTGAAGCAGGGGCAGAGGGGGAGATGGGAAATAAAGAGGAAGAGAGAGACAGAAGGATACTAAGAGTTGAGGACTAGACTTAGAGAGAGTCTGTCTTATTTACTAATGGCAGGCCCTGCCCTAGGACGTGGCTCTCCTTTGTTTCAGGAGGTCTCTCTTTTCATACCAGAACCCCTCTTTTTCACTTAAGCTAGTTTGAGTATAGAGAGATACCCTTTCAAAGGAAGAATTTTGACCTGAGTGATTATCAAATGCTTTCCCACATATCATTTGGAGATATCAATCACCCAAGTCTTAAAAATGTTAGTTACCTAGGAGGATAATTATGTAGAATTGAAGATTATATGGACACACACACACACACACACTCTCTCTCTCTCTAAAATAAATAAATAAATCTTTAAAAATGAGTATATGGACACACACATGTGTACACAGATACACACTATGTAACACATATATATGCATATGTAATTTTAAATATATATAATTAAGAGAAATGTGAATATTATATGTAGATATATATGTACACACACACATGAATTTATATTTTCTGAACTGAGAAGTAGAAAACATTACTGTGAGAATCTCAGGCATCAAGCTCACAACATGGTAATCATCTGTTTGCAACCTGGAAGACTCCAGTTCCTCAACAAATGCTAAAGTGGTAATAACTGCCTCTGGCTTAACTTCTACCCTTATCTTTCTTATGCCAATAGCTCCCTGTCCCCTAAACACCTGAAACTTATAAATGTGTGGCCCAAAGGATTAGCATGACTGAAAAGGATTGCATATGGGCACATAAATATATATCCTTCTCCTTAATGGTTTTGCAAACATGAAAATAGTTCTGCTAATTCTCAGGGTTCTTGACCACAGCAATAAATACCTGCACCCAGGATACTTAGCACTCACAATGTATCAATATATCATCTGTCAGGTTGCAACTGGCCCCAAAACTATTGTGTAAGGTAAGAAATAAAGTCAATTGATAAACATAGAAACATAAAAAATTTTCTCTTGGTTGACTTCATGCGATTTCTGGGTCCAGGAAGCAAATTGAGTTAATTCATTCACCCATTAAGTCA
Source organism: Vulpes lagopus (assembly GCF_018345385.1). Classification (NCBI taxonomy): domain Eukaryota; kingdom Metazoa; phylum Chordata; class Mammalia; order Carnivora; family Canidae; genus Vulpes; species Vulpes lagopus. Next base: position 29,520,111 of record NC_054834.1, read on the forward strand.
ACACTTTATATGTGTCAGGGCAGGGTATTCTGTTTATCACAAGAAATAAAAAGAGAATCAAAATTGGATATGATTAAGAAAGTTACAGAGTTGAGGTTTGACTGTCCAAATACAAGATAATGATTCTATCTCATAAACAGAAGCTTCCCTACCAAAAACAAGACATAAAAAAAATTCATATACAATTCAACGTATATTCTTTGTTATTTACTCTGTGCCTATTGATCATGATGCTCCTGTGAGAAATATTTTTTAAATCCTCATTTTTGCAAAGCATCTAACATTTCATATGCCATTCTTGCAGTAAAGGTGGAGAAATATGGGTAGGGTGTCTGAAATGAAATCATATTTTTAAGATGAACTATTCAACTATTTATCCTCCCCATAATTGTATACTTCTTATTGGGAAATTATTCAGATCCTGACTGTCACTGAGTTTATAATCTATCACAGGAGGGAGCCACCAATGAAAAAGTACATGGAATAAGTATTAAGCAGGAGAAAAGAATTTCAGACAAGTTGCTGTGAAAGCTCAGAGGGAGATCATTCTGGATGGCCAAGGAAGACTAAGCATTTAGTATTTGGATTCAATTTTAGAAGAGAGGAAGAATTTCAACAGGTAGAGACATGAATACAAAGTATTCCAGCCAAAGGGATTGCATGTAGAAGTTGCATCGGGAGGGGAGAGCACTTCAGTTGGACTGCAGACTGGTAAACCTTGGAAGCTTGAACTCGATATCGCAGACCTTGGGAATCAGCAAGGATTTGCATTAGGGGAAAAGCAAGGAGTCCCCAGGTGGGCTGGAATTAGCTTGGAAACGGTTCTTGCTGGCATTTTGGTGGTGTCTTGAATGAAGACATAAAAAGCAAACACCAGAGGAGGAAACAAGGCTGATGGAGAGAACACCCCACATTGGGCCACAAAAGCAGTTACCAGCAGCTTGAACGGGGACATAGTGCCCAACCTGTGATTCTTCACCCAGTGACCCGCATGCCGCTCTAGCCAATCCTTGCCACACCACCGTGAGGCTAAGCTGGAAAAGGGAGTATCTCTCTCTCTCACTGATGAAAACCTGAAGAAGCACACAGGTCAGGCTGCTTGCTCTGCTCACACGAGGAAGCAGGGCAGATGGGAAATTAACCTGCAGTCACCAGTCCTCAGGACATTTTATTTCCACAGTTTCTTAATGCGCAGTAGACCTCCTTCTTGTGAGCTGGATAACCACACTCCTTTGTCATCCTTCCTTTTTTTTTTTTTTTTAGGTTATATTTATTTATTCATGAGAGACCCAGAGAGAGAGGCAGAGACACAGGCAGAGGGAGAAGCAGGCTCCCTGCAGGGAACCTGATACAGGACTCGATCCCAGGACCCCAGGATCACAACCTGAGGGGAAGGCAGGCACTCAACCGCTGAGCCACCCAGGCATCCTGCATCCTTCCCTTGTTAAGGCCACTTTGAAAAATTGAAGCCATGTCAAAATTGGAGAAGGACAAAGGCAATACAAGGGCGAGTTTTGGCCTCTGTCCCTTCCATGACCAGAAGACAATTCCAACTTACAGTTGTTCTGCAGGAGCTTGTCCAGGGAGTCACGCCACTGCAGGGCCTCATCCAGCGAGGGTCTACATCAAGAATTAAGAAAAAAAAAAAAAAAGGCAACAGCCATGAGAAGGGAATTAGCCACATGCACTGACAATGTCTCAGACCTGCTTTTCTTAGAAATGCTACAACCAATGACCCATCCTCACGATGAGGGGGTTTGAGTTATTTTCTTTCCTGCAATCAGATTCGGTGGGCTGGGTTTGCTTTCACACATCAATACTATGCATTTTCCTCTCCTTTTGAACAAACTTTTTAGGTCTATCGCTGTTTAAAAATATAATCTATTTGTCATGAAGCTGTGTCTTGACATTTTTGTATATCCCGTGACAGTATTGCCAACTGTGGTCTTTTTTCCCCTGAATGTGACTGAATGAAATCCAGTTGCCCCATTGTAGGGATTGAACTCAAATTCTCTGCCTCACCGGGGCTCCATGTTAGCCACCCAATTCAATCAGTAAAAGGCATTCGATTTTGCATCCACATCCCACTGCCATCATTAAGGCTGGTGGACGATGGAAGGTGGGATGCTGCCTCACGGTGGGAATGTGATCATGCTATGTCTACATTTTAAAAAATCTGGTTGCATTTTTCCTCCCCCAGTTAGGATAGGATAATGATTTTTAAAACATGTTCTCTTTATGAGAAGAAAAGTGGTTATACTTCGTGAATAAGAAGGTTGCACATAAATTCTCTAGATGCTGACTCAGAGGGAGAAGGTAATAGCCAACACAAAAGCCCCCCTTAGGCTGTTTTTATTTTAACATTTATATATGCAGAAACCCTGCAGTTATAGCAGCCAGTTCTTCTCTCACAGAAGGATTGTGTCAAGGCAGGTGGCTGTTGTCTGGGAAAAATGGCTGACTGTGCTCTCCTGGGGCTCACCTGCTCTCACTCTTGGCATTGTGATGTGAGTTCCTCCTGTCAAGTGAAAAGAAGCTAACAAGGTGTGTATTAGAATATTAAGGCCAATGAAGGTGTTTTCCTTAAATTGGAATTTCCTTAGCGCTTCACTTTTTTTTTTATTCTACTGTTCAGACAGTCCAGAAACATTCCTACTTCTATCTTTTTTAAAAATATATATATCTTGGAGTTTTAAGCTTTCAGATTAGCAGCTGAGGTTGATAAGACAATTACTAATTCCACTTTTCATTGTGCTGTCCAGGCTTGGATACAGCTTCACTTTATTTACATAAATAAAAAATTATTTACATAATTTTAATAAACTTTATTTACATAACTAAAAGAGTCCAAGGTGGCAGTAGATTTTTTGGCTAAAGTGCTGTGAATGTTGCCTTCACTTCTATGTTCTTCAGTGCAGAACATGTACAGATTTTCAGCCTTAATTATTTGATTTTCCATAAGGCTTTATGTTTTTACTATTTGAAGACTAAACATGCCAAAAGTGAGGGTAACAAACTCGGTGAAATAATCTCACGTGGTTTCTATTTCCCTAGCTAGAAACACGGGTGCCGTTGATCAAGAACTCCACACTAATTCCTTGGAAATTTATTTTTATTTTTATTTTTATTTTTATTTTTATTTTTTTAATTTTTTCAGAAATTTGTTTTTAATAAGTGAATTAACTACCTTCCCTCCCCCTGTGTTCTTCTGGTTAGAGAGATGACATGAAGAAGGGATCACAAGTACATCCCTATATTTTTTGCCTCATTTTATGTCTAACCAGAAAGAGACCTGTTTTCTAGAGGTCATTAAGTCCTTTTTGGCTCTCCTTTATTACCTCATATGGACAATTCTTCCTATGTATACATTATTTTATACCTACATTCTTAGTAGTAAGGCTTACACATCTTAATTTCTTCACTACACCAGTTTCAATGCATATAATAGACACCCACCAAGGCTCTATTGATTGTTGACAGAAATAGCAGGACATTAGATAATTGTACAAAAGAAACAGAAAGGGGAAGGCCTGGCTCACTCACTGAATCTCTTTCTGATTTTCTAAAGACTCTCATAAAATGAAATCACCTTCCTTCCCCCTCTTTTACTCTGGTTGGTGGAGAGGACCACAGGAAGAAGAAATGGCATAAGCAGGTGCACCAAGCTTAAGCACGCTACCAGATCCAATTTGTCCCAAATGCTTTTGTTAGAACCAGACTAATGATTAATAACAGCAGTACATCACAGCCAATATTAAATTCCTGAAAAGGACGTATGCAGAGCCCGCCTGGGGGTTAAATTAGTCCAAATTGATTCAAGGACACAGATGAGCGGGACGCATGGCCCACAGCATAGAGCCCAGTGTTCTGATTACCAGCCTAGGAGGTAACAGAGGTTCATCCTGTCCTGATTCTCAGAATTTGCCAGCCCTCATTAAGTTTGACTTCTTTGGAAACAAGATAGATGCAGATCTAAATGACCAGTAAGTGCCCTGGTTTGCAAGGTCATCGCTGACCACAGAGAGTGGGCACTGAGTCTCCATGTGTGGGTGGGTGTAGGGGGAGGGGGAGGAAGTCAGTTCATATGAAAGGAAAATAAACATTTGTAGAGATGATTAACTGTGTGTTTTATAATGCCCAGGGTAAATGCCAACTGGTCCAGGAAGTGACCATCTCAATTGTAAGTGTTCTCTCTCTTTACTCTACTCTTACCTATTTACTTGTTGAATGTCTTCCGTGGCAACAATGCACCCACTGCCTAAAGGTAGAGTTTGTCAATCGTGGAGAATTTTTCCCATTGCACCTGTCCGATGGCGCACCCCCTGCAGCACTAATTTGCCACAAGCATGCGCCCAATGCAAACGTTAATGATGGTTCAGTGTGCCCATAGTTAGTCTGCATCCCCACAACCCCATAAATAACTTGAAACTTAGAATTCGAAAGTGTTATCCCCACGAACCATTACGACAACTGGTGGCAACACTGTCACTTCCTAGCTGTAACCATGGGGAAGTATTTTAACCTCTCTAAACACCAGTGGTTTCCTTTCCTTGTTTTTTGTTTTGTTGTGTTTTTAATCTACACGTTCCCTGGCACATGTTTAAACCCTTCTGGTAATGTTCTCACATGCTTTTCTTCTTGACAAGGAAAATGAAATCTCAGTTATTTATTGGCTCTTGTGTGCCTGCTCTGACCCCCCTTCTCTCCCCGCAGGGCAATATGGTCATGATTCATCTCCAGTCCATTCATGGACATTTGTTAAGCCCTTGCTCCATGGCCAACATTGACCTGGGCGCCCAGGAGGGGATGCAGATGAAAACATATGCCACTTTTTGTGGTCTGTCTGTGGGCCAAATATGGTACATACAGCTGTAATCCTGGCAGTGAGGCTCACTCAGCAGTTTACCTGGGGAGAGTATGGAGAGGGGAACCCTTGGTAACTGTTCTCGTCGGTGCACAGCTAGGTCCTGCTTCTATGTGGATGTCATTTTAGGCTTATAAAAGTGGCAAAACACCACAAAATGTAGCTAAAGATTAGTAGCATAGGCAGGGGGAAAAGGAACATATGCAATATAAAATAAACTATAGGAATATCTAGATCAGCTCCAGAGCATTTCACAATTGATTATATGACAAGCCATGATGACAGTTATTGTAAACTAAATTTATGCGGTGTACTAATATGCTTATGATTCCTTATGAGGACCCAGCGCACGGCCTGGGGGGGGGGGGAATGGTCACATATGCAGAGGCTGGGCGAAAGTGAGAGTCCTTAAAGAGAGAGGAGAAGATCGGGTTAGAAGTGAAGGGAGTTTTCAGGAGGCCAAGCGTTGAGCAGAGTCAAACGCTGGCAAAGGGTCAAAGGCGAGGCTTTAGAGAGGGTTCCTGTGAGTAGTCAGGTTTAGTCTGGATAAAGAAGAGTGAAGAGAAGATACGAGAAGCAGTGGCTTTTGTGAAAGAAGTTTCGAAACCAAGCAAGCATTGCGAAGAGTCACTCAGAATAGAGTCGAGAGGACGTTGAGCAAGGGGAGCACATCTCTGAGCTGACTCTTGTCATTTGCTTCTGGACCTCCTTCTAGAACACACCCTTCCACTTTGGACTGAGATAGAGATAGTGTAACACCTGTTGGCTGAACAGCCAGTTGTGCAGTAGGTAGTTAAAAATCGGCCAGGGTTGATCATGATTCTTTCAAAATGAGTTATGTAAACTTGATCTGGCCTTTATAAGCCTGTACTTCACGCTGGCAATTGGGAGCACATTTTTTATTTCTGTCGACCCCGTGTCTCCTAGATTGCCATCCCCACAACCCCAAGTAAATGCTTTGGTTGTTTCATAGTCTTGTCTTGATTGACACGTTCCATTTCTAGAATTACCTGATGAAAGCAAGAGGAAGGGAGAAGAGTAGGAGTGAGGGGCTGAGAGAGATTTTTTCAGAGTGGAACATGGGCCCATAGGGAGAAGAGCAATTAAGAATACTAAAATGGTAACAGACACTGCCTGTGGCTGGTAGAGATCTAGGCTACTCTTTTCAATTTTTTTTTTACTTCTTTTTTTCTAATAAGAAAAATAAAAACACTTAAAAATAGAAAATGCTTTTTTTGAGAGGGAGAGGGGAGGCTGGAAGGGCAGAGGGAGAGGGAGGGAGAGACTCTTAAGCAGGCTCCACACCCAGCACAGAGCCTGACATGGAGCCTGACACGGGGCTCGATCTCACGACCTGAGCCAAAAATAAGAGTTGGACACTTAACCAACTGAGCCACCCAGGCGCCCCAGAAAATACTGTCTTTTAAAAAAAGGGATAGCTTTTTTTAAAAGCTGAGGGGGTTAAAAATACCTTCAGTCTGGAGAAGGTTTATTTTCTTTTCTGAGAGAAGAACATGGGTACAAAAATACAAAGAAATCTTATGTGGGGAGAAGAGAAATTGATGGAGCTCATGCAGAACATAGTCTTTTCCTGTTAGTTAAAAGGCATGGAAAATTTGCCAAACCTGAGGAGGTGGAACTGGTTTAAGGGCTCAGAAGATGGTGGGAAAGGCTTGTCATGGTCACTGTGAGAAATGCAGCAGAGACACACAAATAGTCTCTAGGGATAGGAAGGATTTTTTTTTTTTCCAAAACAATTCAAACTTCTGGAAGAAGAAAGGAGATAGAAGACAGGAGAAGAAAATCATCCAATAAATACCAACCCCAGGTTTCCTTCCAAAACTACTCTCCGAGTCCCTATGAAGCTACATAGCTCCAGTGTCTGTGCGGAACATTAAAGCAGAGAATCAGAAAATGCATTTCTATATATTTTTTAAAGTGAATTCCTACAGATCCATAACCACCGCACTGTTTTCTTCAAAATAGTTTTTTTGATCTCTTGCTGCTGTGAAATGTGGTTCTTATTCTCCACTGGTGCCTAGCACCTGCCACTCCACACTGAATTAGCTTCCCCTTTCTAAATGCAAAAACTCAATTACGCCTCACTTCCGGTTTGAGATCCCTTTGAAGTAATAAGAGGAAAATGGAAACATCCACTTAGGTTAATGGAAAAAGATTTAAAAAGAAGAACTCGTCTTTTTATCTCCCAGCCACTCCAGCTCTATTAAGTTGAAGGTCATTCGGATGAAGAAAAGATGGGCCCGTTTATACATATGTCAGATTTGAAAAGAAATGGAGGTTAAAAGGGTTCCTGTGTTTCTGCGATCTCCTGGATGCTTTAGGATAGCAGAGTGAAGGAATTCGAATACATCTGGTTTTTCTCCTGCTCACTTTCCTTTCTTGATTTTTCATGCCCATGAGAATGGTTGAAGGGACAGATGGAGGGTGTGTGTCTAGGCAAGGATTGGCTTCATGGCTGGTGGAACAATGGGAAACAGTGCGCGTGCTTGGAATAGTGTTACCAAGTCAGCAGAGTCCATGCAAATGGTGAGCCACACTCCCTGCCACACTAGCTTCAATCTACAGAATTATTATTTCGCTGTATGCCTTCATCAGTGGAAGTGTGTAGGGGGAGGTGGGTGGAAAGGGAGAGAGAACTGAGGAAGTCCAGCCAGGAATACTAATTTATGGATTGGGGTTAAAATGATTAATATACATTTTAAATAGAATAGACTGGACAAGAAATCATTCCTCAGTCAAGGAACCATCTTCTGTTCCTCTATCAGACGCTGAAGGAATCCTATTTTGGTGAAGAAGCTATTAGGCTTAAATTATCTGCCTTGGTCTTAGCATCTTCCTGAGGGAAATGTTTCCATTTCTAACTTCCTGCTGAGGAAGCAGCTTTGGCTCATTCCTTAGCAGGGGAGCATCCAGTGATCTTAAGTAATTGGGTCAGAAGCAGTTACCTGACTCCAAAGGTGAATAGGTATTTTTTTTGTCCTACTTCTGGGTGGTAAATAATTGATGAGGAGGCTGGTGCCATTTTGTAAGGGACCGTCTGTCTCTCCAACAAGGTCCCCAGCAGGGCCTTATTGTTATTTTTTAAGTAACCTGATTGTAGCCAATATTAAGCTCCAGGCATAGGAGAGTAAAAAATGCTTATTTATAAACCAACTCTCTGAGGGATCTTATGATCTTCAATGAGTAATAGTGTAGAGGGCTCTACAGATGAGGGATGGTGTTATCCACTTGAGAAATAGCCATTCTCTGGAGGGAAAGGAGTGGAATCCATGCTCATGACTCACTTCTGGGTCTTGGCTGGTTTCTCTGGCTTCTCATTGTATGGAATGACAAGGTCAACAGCTGAATCTGGCTTCTGAAGGAGAATTCCCAACTTGATCTTGATCTCCTTGGCCCTGAAAGAGAAGATGTAAGGGGAACACCAACACAACATGAGCATATGGATCTGAGACACAGATTTCTTCCTGTGTCATAGAAACAAAAAACAAACAAAATCCCATTTTCACTGTTGTGGCAGAAAGACTACTAATGTAGAAATCAGGACACACACACACACACACCAAAAAAAAAAAAAAGGAAAGAAAGAAATCGGGACACATGAGTTCTAATAATTAACATTTATCAAGCTATTATTATGTCCCTGGTTAATATGCATTATCTCATTCTTTTTTTTAAGATTTTGTTTATTAATTTGACAGAGAGAGAGCACCAGCAGGGTGAGAGCAGCTGGCAGAGGGAGAGGGAGAAGCAGGCTGCCCACTGAGCAGGAGCCCAATGTGGGGCTCAATCCCAGAACCCTGGGATCATGACCTGAACTGAAGGCAGATGCTTAACTGACTGAGCCACTCAGGCACCCCTGCCTCACCACATTCTTAATTAATGTTTTGCATGGATTCTTTCATTTTATGTATGACAGAGACTATAGTATTATTCTCATTTTGCAGATGCAGACACTGAAAGTCAGAGTGTTTAAATGACTTACTTAAGATAACTCAGCCAGTCTGTGGTGGAGATGGGACCAGAGCCCACACCGTCTGACTCTAGGATTCACAGGTGAGCTACCCACTGCATTGCCTACCTGTCTTCTGAGGGCTCTGGTCCCAGATCTGCCATTAATTAGACATGGAATATTTGAAAAAAAATTAATCATTTTTTTATCACTAGACCTCAGTCCCCTCATCCATAAAGTGACAGAGTTAATCTAGATGTTTTCTTCAGCTCTCTCCAGCTATAAAATTAAATTATTCTTCCTGAAGATGTATTCCCTTTAAAGCATTTTTTATTTAGAGGGATCTGATTTTTTTCCCCAACCACTTGCCCATTGCTCCATAATGGCTATTGGTATCTCACACGCAGTAAGCCTTCAGGAGATGAGTATGAATTGCCAATGGACCGACTAGAGCCACATTACATCACTGCTTTCCACCCTCAACATTTTAGTGAGCAGATGTAGTCAGAATTCTGTGCATTCCTCTACCAAAGGATGCAACTATTTTCATGGTTTGTTTCAAGACTAACCTTATCCATTATTTCATGGTGAGTCTGAACCCAAAAGAACACCAAGCAAACCATAAGCATTAATTCATGAGCCAAGCTGTTGTAGATTGAGAGACCCACAAAGCTCTTTCACTATTGCCTCAGCACTTTACACATGCTCTTAAGATAGGATTTATTGTACTGCATCATGGTGGTTGATTCATGTCTGTTTTTCAAGCCCTGTGAAGACGGGCATCGAGTTCTGAATACCTTTAACTCCAGTGATGGCACAATGCATGGTGATGTAGTCAATACTCAAAAACATTCACCAGAGGGCAACCTGGGTGGCTCAGTGGTTTAGCTCCTGGCTTCAGCCCAGGGCATGATCCTGGAGACCCGGGATTGAGTCCCACGTTGGGCTCCCTGTGTGGAGCCTGCTTCTCCCTCTGCCTGTGTCTCTGCCTCTCTGTGTGTGTGTCTCTCATGAATAAACAAATAAAAATCTTAAAAACAAAACAAAACATTCACCAGAGTCAACTAGAAATATCTAGAATGTGTTCCTCACGAATCTGCTAACATTTATCTCTCAGCCACAGCTGATCCTAACCCAAATCTTCAAGAGTTATGATGGGATTCATCTTGTGGCCAGATAGGGTTTTGCTGCTCTAAGTAGATTTTCCCCATCCATTCACTGGAGACAGTGATGAGACAATTTAAGTAAACAAAACATGTGAGATAAACAATCATGAATATCAGAGAGGAAAAGTTAAGGACATGTATTGTATACCTTACAAAAAGATCTATAAATATTGAATCATATCATAGTTTCCTTTAGTGTCATAAATATAATTTTGAAACTATGATCTAGTCCCTTCTACAATGTCTTTTCCTTTCCATTTCTTTCTGCTTCCATTTGTTCCCTAGGACTCTCTTTCTGGCTGAAGCCAAGTTGGATCCCAACCCAGCAGATCAAGCTTACCCAAGCATGGCACTTTGGTTAAAACCGGGCAAGTTCCGCGGGGGAGCTTGTATAACACTTGAGAATAAGAATAAGTGTCATTTTGATTCCAAGCTCTGCAGGTTGCTTAAATTAACTAATGTTTTGGATTTTTTTTTTTTTTGCCTAGAAAACGGGACTGATAAAATAGTACATCCTCTTTTACGTGATGATTAAATATGCTAATGCATGTGAATCACTTGGCAGAGCAGTTGGCATATAATACTGCTTCTTCAAAGTTAGCTCTAACTGCATAATCATTTTTCCAACTAAGCCCAACCCGTGTTCCCTAGCTTTAAGTACCAAATTAAAGCATCTAAAAAGATTCCCACAAGTTACTAAGAATTACTACATCCCACTGCCTGCCATATTCTAGCTCTGGTCTGGAGACAAGAATCACCAATCTAATATTTATCTGGAATAGAAAGAAAATATTACGAGTGTAGAGAAAGGAGGTGGGGATGCATGCATGCTGGCGAGTGTGCCCTGGGACAGCCAGAAACACCCAATCCGTGTTTTTACTCCTTGATCACACTGTGTCAGCAGTACGCAGGAAATGTACGAACACCCATGGGGTAAGGTCCTGGCGGTCAAGGTGCTCACAGCCCATTGGGGCCTCAGGCTTTCAAGTGATCACAAGGAGGGGTTCAAGGAGAGGACATCCAGAGGGCAGCAGAGCTCTGCCCCACAAGGGCAAGCCAGGGGGGCTTCTCAGGGGAGGCAAAGTGGGAGCAGCGGTTTGCCAGGCAGACAAGAAAAGGACGGTCCTTCCAGGCAAGAAGAGGGGAATGTGCCTATTGCTTGAAGGGATGCTTCCTTGTTGCTGGAGCATAAAGTGTGTGACAGGGAGAGCAGAAACCATGTTGGGTGAAGCCGGCTCGCTCTGCCTACCCTTCCTGGGGGACAGAAGGATGACACAGGAGCCTCTGTACAACACTCAGCCTAGGGCAGTTTTGGAAGAAAACCCCAAAAAGGGTAAAATGCCTGGAAGGTGCCCTCAAAGACTGTCTCTCCCAAAACAGGTGGCGGCCGGTCTTGCCAACTCAATCTGTTTCGAGTTTTTCTTCTGTTAACTCTTTCAGGATGTATGTTCCCATAAAAACACTGTCTATAAATGGTGGTTAAATGTTTAAGGCATCCCACAGAAGCCTTCTAAAACCAGAATAAGGGATGCCTGGGTGGCTCAGGGGGTGAACGACTGTCTGCCTTTGGCTCAGGTCGTGATCCCAGGGTCCCGGGATCGAGTTCCACATTGGGCTTCCTATGGGGAGCCTGCTTCTCCCTCTGCCTGTGTCTCTGCCTCTCTCATGAATAAATAAATAAAATCCTTAAAAAAAAAATAAAGTGAATCCAGAATGAATCAAAACCCTAGTATGATTTCATCTGTATCACTGCTTAAATAAATTTTCTGTGGGATGATCTAGAAATCAATGGCCATTTAGAACATTGCTTATAGAAAATTATATTCCATTCTTCAGGGTAGCAAACCTACCAGTACATCACATTATTCTCTTCCTCATACTTGCCTTGGGGATGAAACAGGGAAAGGAGATGCAGGGCTCTGTTAAAACTTCTCTTGATGGCTTCCAACTCCTGACTTAGTACGTGTTCAAATATCTGACATTAAAGAGAATATATACAATGGGAAGTCCATTTGATTTAATTAGGAGTTTGCAGGAATACGGAGAATGAATAATATGATTGCATCTCCTCTTCTAAAACACTAAAAGTTGACAGGGTAAGGAGTTGACAGATGCTGGAGTTGAAACCACTTGAAATATTTTATTCTTTTGCAAGGATAAATAATGTTACTACATTTGTTTTTCTCCTCAGAAATTCCCGGAACAAGGGGGAGACATCCCCCCACTTGCCTTCTCCTCCCCGCCCCTCCCTATACACACATATGGGAACAAAATAAACCAAGTGGAAAATCAAACAAAACAAAAGCTCAAACCTATCATTTTATTTTCCCCCCTTAAAAAAATCAACTTGAATGAATCTGACATTAATTTAATGTCAACAACAACCTCGCCCAAAGAAGAAAACTTTCTGACACTTTGGTGATTTCAACTGGAGTCTTGGGCTCCGTTCGACCCGACACTAGGCATTTTTCCTGGGTACATAACATTAATGCTGGTGAACAAGAAACAATTTTTACTTCCTCCCATCTCATCCCCGTCTTGGTATCCTTTTGTTTTGCAAAGAAAACCTTGTTTTGAAATAAAATCGATGGAAATGCCTGGGTGAAATTTTAATTAAAGGCTCAGAGGAAGATAATTCTTTCTGTAGATGACTCACATTAGTGATTTCAAACTGGAAAGGGTTTGAGTAATTGCAGGGTTTGCGGTTTTAAATCTGTGCCTTCTGTGGGTACGCTGGCCAGGAAATCAAATTTCAAAAGGACCCTAGGCCACCTGGGCCCTTCCTTCTAACGGGTGAATTGAGTCAAAGATATTACCTTACTGCATACAAGTATGAAAAATAGTACAAGCAATCAATCAAAACAAATCCAGCTGAATTTTTAAAAACACAAGTAGAATATAGAATAGCCAACTATATGTAAAGTCCTGTGCTAGGGGCTTCAAGGGTAACAGAGACAGTTCCTTGCCTCAGAGACAATTGGAACAGCTGAATGTAGGACACATACATGCAAACTAAATGCTATATTTTTTTCTAGTCATTGACCACCGTGGGTGGGATATGCCAATTAAAGGATATAGACCCCAACGTCAAGGAGTTCCAGTGTGTGCTAATGTGATGACACAAAAGCAGTGCAAAGGGAAACATGGCTTCAACAGCTGCCCCTACAGACCCTTCTGTATTTTTCCTTTATGGTCCTTATCAATTTGCACATATATCTCTGTATTTTTATTTGGGTCCTGTCTCTCTCTCTCCCATTAGCATGGCAGGTCTCCAACAATATCTACTTGGTTCACGGTTCCAATCTCAGCACACAGCTCAGGGCCTGGCACTTAATAGGTGCTCAGAAAAGATTTGCTCTATAAATCGATGAATCAAAAAGTGAATGAATGAATTCAATTTCTAGCTGAGAGCAAAACTACATTTTGGGTTGAATGAAAAACAGGGGTGACTGTAATACTGGGGTGTGGCACAGAATAAGGCCTCCAGAACTAGGCTGTTTTTAATTTGGTTAACTGGGTGAGGGGATGTAAAACGTCACCAAATGACCACAAGGACTCTAAGGTAACTGGATTCAATTGCCATCTATTAAAGAGGTTGAAAGTTAAGTAAGGCTCAAACTGAGCGTGCTCATTTAGTTCCTCACTCCAGACCAGGTCTACTCTGAGGAGAAGGGGCAGGGAAGGCGATTACAACCTCTAGCAGCCTGATCAGAATCTATTGTGAGACCAAAATTTATCAGGACTTAAAAGAATTAGAAGTAGCCCAGAGGCACAGACCCATCCTGTGGTTGGAAGACTTGGGGTCATCACGAGCAGGTTTCATTCTAGACTCCAGACATCTTTTGGGAACAGTCAAGAGGAAAGACAAGATGGAGAACATTTGGGAAATATAGAACAGGGATTTTACATTTCCAAAAGAAGTGTCCCAACAGGTCAGGTATCAAGGACAATCCAGTTTAAAGTGAATTCAGCTTAAATCTGTGTGGCAGATGCCCCCTGCTGGTCGTGGGGAAGTGTGTATGTCAGTGAGGAATTACCTAGAGAGCAGACCTGTGTGTTCCAGGCGGCCACCTTCTGAAAAGACACCCCAGGAGTAAAAACGACATGCCCTTTCTTGGCTCCTGAAAGTGCAATAAATACCCAGAAAAGATAAACAACAATCTCTAAAACACTTGTTAGCAACCAGTCTCCACTGGTCGCTGGAGAGTACTGCACCCACCAGAGTCAGCTGCTCTGAGACGCAAAGGAAAAAATTAGCTCCTCTGAGTTCCTGCAGTCGAGGTGTGAATCCCTTAGACAGAACCCAAGCTGAGGCTGACAGAAAAAAGGGAGCCCAGAGGGTGTGTGTTCATGAGGCAGGACCCATCTGGAAAGATTCATTTGGTTGAAGACTGGAAAAGCTTCTTGTTGGCGGTTCTTTTAAAGCTCGAGATGAATGGAGTTTGTTACTCATCAATGGCTCATGAGAGGCAGGGGTTAGTAAAAGGCCTTGAAAACCCTTAGTAGAACATAAAGAAATAGAAGTGAATGATCAGGTCTGTTCAGAAACTGAAATTCTCAACCCTCCAGGGTTGTCGGAATGTGGTCTCTTAAAATCAAGATCAACTCTCACGTGTAGGGAGAAAGTAGTGCCAGGTCATTATGGTAGAGAGAGAATGCATCAAGTTTGGCATCTGCCATTTTCCTGAATTAACCTACTTCCATATGAACTATAGATAATCTGCTCCTTGTTTATGTTCAGTCTTCAACCTTGACCACCCCAGATTAACTTGTTATCCTCAGGTCCCTCGACCAGGGCACTTATTTAAATAAACTGACTTTATTTCATAGGATTATAGTAGAGATAGAAAAGACTGGCCTCAGTAGAGTTCTCCTTTTGCTCACTTGTTTATTCAACTAATTATTAAATGCTTGTCATGTGTCATACGCTATGATAGGTTTTGAAATCCGCACTGGAATGAAGAGAAAAGGTCCTCTCATGGAGTTTATATTTTAGTTGAATAAGACAAACACAAAACAAGGAATCAAAACAATGCAATGAAAAATGTTAGCGGGTTGTAATCACTACAGTATGACCTTACGTATGTAGGAGTTAGCTTCAGCTACATGGCCTAATAAGGAATTCACGTTGCACTGGTGATCAACAAGCATCTTATTTTATTTTTTTAAAGATTTTATTTATTTATTCATGAGAGACAGAGAGAGAGAGAGTGAGAGAGAGAGGCAGAGACACAGGCAGAGGGAGAAGCGGGCTCCACATAGAGAGCCCGATGTGGGACTCAATCCCGGGACTGTAGGATCACACCCTGGGCCGAAGGCAGGCGTTAAAACTACTGAGCCACCCAGGATCCCCTATCAATAAGCATTTTAGAAAGATCATGCTCCAGAGGGGATTGTTGTAGGGGTCTCAGCTGTCCTTATTGATTGGGACCAACATCAGATGTTTGGCAGTTAGCAGAATATGTTAGAAATGAACTTTTACAAATAGGTTTGTTCATTAGATAATGGTCTCTCTCCTGTCATGATAATGGCCTAAGTCATGTGGACTGGTGACTTGTTGTGGAAACCCCAACCTGTTTCATAGAAAGGTTATACAAAGGTAATTACCCCTTCACCCATATAGACGGCACCTGTAGCTTGATCCCTAAAATAGTCCAACATTTACGCCTTGATTCTGAGATCCCCGTTGCCTGATACCACCTACAAGGGTATCAGAATCCTATCTCAGAATATTATTGTCTGACTCAATTTTTCCTACAAGTTGTGGTCAGAACACAAAGGATGAGGATTTTACTGATTAGAGGATGAGTAGTATAAACATTTTGACCAGCTTATTGATACAAATTTGCCTAAATAAGTTGGCCCAATTGGGTTTCACTATATGTAAGGTGGTCTTGCTTTCTTAAACCAGTAGCAAAGTTGTGGAGAAAGAAGTAACCAGGGCAGCCTCGGTGGTGCAGCGGTTTAGCGCCGCCTGCAGCCCGGGGTTTGATCCTGGGGACCCTGGATCGAGTCCCACATCAGGCTCCCTGCATGGAGCCTGCTTCTCCCTCTGCCTGTGCCTCTGCCTCTCTCTCTCTCTCTCTCTGTGTGTCTCTATGAATAAATAAATAAATAAAATCATTAAAAAAAAAAGAAAGAAGTAACCATCATCTATGACTAAACATTAATAGCTACATTTTATCTACCAAAAAGAATCTGATAGTTGGATATGAATGAATTGACTTAGGTTTGTTTTCAACAGCCACTTCCTATCTGTGTGACTTTATACAAGTGATATAATATCTCTTGGTCTTGGTTCCATCATCTGTTAAAAAGGGATAGCATTAGTGCCTTCAGTAAAAACTTTCCGTGAGGAATTTGTGAGATAAAGTATGTAAAAATTAGCACAGTACCTGAACATAAATGGCATGCAATATACAGTGATGGTCATCATCATCACCACCACCACCACCACCATCACCACCGTCATCACCACCATCATCACCACCATCTCCACATCATCTCCATAATTACCATCACCATCATGATCACCACCACCAACACCATCCTCATGACCACCACCATCTCCATCATCACCATCATTATCATCATCATCATCATCACCATCATCACCACAGTCTTCATTACATACTTAAAAAACTTCATCTTATACCACCTACTATTACAGTTTATAGCAGTTTCCTTTAACTTTGGGGATATTGGCATTTGATTGCATTAAGCTCATTTTCTCTGGGTAGAATAAATGAACTCAATGCTGTGAAAGGTGAAATGAAGTGGAGTTACTTATGTCCAGGGATTTTAAAATGAAGCCAGGAGGCCATTAAAGAATTGGGCCTTATGCATGTTCTCATAGTATGAAATCATGAACCTTCAACTGGGCCAAACTGCAAATATTGCGAGGGCTCAGCCTGAACACCTGCAACTTGCTCTAGTAAAAGCTTTTGCTTAGTGATAGCCTTAGCAACCAATTATGTTCAGCTAAGATTTGCTTCCCACCACCAACACCAATAGAAATTCTTTGTAAACAACATATATAAGCATTCCCTTTTGTCTTTAAAAACCCCTGACTTTTGTTCACAGAGGGGAGGAGGTGGGGTGGAAACAATGCATTTGAGGTGCTACCTGGATCTGTATTCTTTGCATTGCAATTCTGAGACCCTCAAAATGCTTTTGTTGTATTTTAGCTTTGCCCCTTTGCTTGGTTGACATTGCCTTCAACATTACTTTCTTGGTGAAATGACAACGATACCAAAGTGAGAGAATGAGGAAATGTCAGAAGCAATTCCTCGTGACCCTACCCTGGGGAAGACAGGAGGAAAGCTAGGTGGGAAAAGCCAGGATGGTCTCAGCAGTGACCAAAAACAAAAGTGAGGGCCTGGTTCACCTATAGGTGGTGTGGAAAGGTCTATCTTTGCGGCACCCTCTTTACTCCCAATTGATCAAAAACAGACTCGACGTGGGTAGGTGAGTAAAGCCCAGTCCTATTTGATGATGCATTTTCTTCCTCAGTCATCTGGGGAAGAAACCCTCTGTCTCTCCAGATCCCTGGTATATCCAAGTGTAGAGGACCATGTGAGGTCACTGGACTTTCATTTCAATCACACAGTTCCTGCGTCTAGGTGCAAGCTTTCCATCTGGTCAAGAGGTCATGATGTGGGAAACGAAGGCAGGAGAAAAATTATTAAATTTCCTTACTACCTGCAGCCCCTTGGCAAGTCCTTGAAACAGGCAAGGGGACACTTCTCTAAGAACTCAGCTGCCTTGATATTAATACTTTGTTAAGGGCAAAAGGCAACCTTAAGTCTGACCCCCAAGACCCTGTAAGCCTACTTCAACATATAAAAATTCCTTTGGAAACTTCCTTCTCTAAACCCACCAAAATACATGTTGGCAATCATACCCCAAGCATATGACCCACGGGTATATATCTGAAGAGCACCATAACTGAGTTTTTACTAAACAGTAATACATGACCTTTTCCTAACAATAGCTAGAACCCCAACATCCTGGAAACCTTGCTCCAAAATTCCTGAGAGACTTACTGTGCTCCCTAACTCCCTCCCAACTTGAAAGTATATAAGGGCCACTCCTCATGACCCGAGGGCAGCCCTTTCTGCCCACAGATCCTGTCTCTGTGCTCCAATAAAACCACCTTTCTGCATTAAAGACTTCTCAAGAATTTCTTGGCCATTGGCTTTGAACCCTAATGCCTTTCCTACATCAGTCACTCCTCCTCACAGCAAATAGGTAGAAAGCCTGTGATTGGCAGCAATTCTTAAAGATAATAATAGGTTTATGTAAACAACAGTTTACATACAGTATTAGTTTATCGAGGCATTAATTCATGTAATCCGGGATCCCTGGGTGGTGCAGCAGTTTAGCGCCTGCCTTTGGTCCAGGGCGCGATCCTGGAGACCCGGGATCGAATCCCACGTCCGGCTCCCGGTGCATGGAGCCTGCTTCTCCCTCTGCCTGTGTCTCTGCCTCTCTCTCTCTCTCTCTCTGTGTGACTATCATAAATAAATAAAAATTTTTTAAAAAAATTCATGTAATCCTCTCGATAGAGTTTTGCCTCTGACTTTCAAGAATCTATATTCCCCGAATTGCTGTTCTGAGACAATGCTTGAGATAACTAGGCCATTGTGCTTTCTAACCTCTGAGGGAGCTGTGTGGAGAAGCCAAAAGCAGATGTTAACAGAAGGTAATATTCCATTTCTGGCCTTCGTTTTCCAAGACCCTAACTCATTGGGAAGATAGGCTGACCTGTTCCCAAAGAGGAAGACTGCTTTTAATGAATGGTAAAAGAAGAAGCAGAAAAGTAGAGAGGGACAAGAGAGCATTCCTGAGACAAGGTCAGAGGTCAGAGGACTATGGTTCAGTGTTCTACAACTCTTCAAACCAGCACCCTCATCCACTCCACATACTCCTTTGCAGGACTCCAGGGAGGTGGTAGGAGCACAGAGGGGGAAAGATAGAAGGTGCCCATGAGACCTGACCTTTAGCACCAGAGCTCCTGGCTTCACCCAAAATGATATCCAGACCCAAGCAAAGGTCTAAGGAGTGGCCTCAAGGCATTGTGAAGCTTCAAATGAGAAATATAAATAATGATCATCCATTTTAAATTATTCAAAACCAGACACTTGTAAGTGTGGAAAAGCGTGCCCCACACAAACACAAGATTGCTTAAATTAAAACAGTAAGTGTTCAGGAGAACTCAGTAACCATATGGTGATGAAACCATGGGAATAGTGAACTATACATGGCAAAGTTTCCATCGCTGAAAAAAAAGTCATCAAGAAAAGACAAGCAACCAGCTGTTTTGGATAATGTAAGTCATGTATAACCAACCACCTAGATCTATTCAGATGATCTCATGTGACACTTTCCAGATCTCAACTCCATTATTACAGCGACATATAACATGTTCAATTGTGTTCAATCTCTTCCCTGCACTTGGCAAAGAAAATGTCCACCTCCCAACTGTGGCAAAATCCTGTCCCAGGTTATATAACTGGAAGAGTTTGTAAAGCAACGAGGCTGTTCCTAGAGGGACAATAAAGTGGAGTATTGGGCTTTTACCCATAAAATCAAATACCAAAACTAAAGGACAAGAGATGGAATAGTATGGTGGGTAAGGGCATGGATGTTGGAGCCAAACCATCCAGATTTATCTTATGACTTTTGGCAAGTTTTTAAACCTTACCTTTCCTCAGTTTTCTTATGTATAAAATGGAGGCATTAATGGCACCTACCTCATAAGGTTCTTATGCTGATAAAAGGAGTTACTACATATGAAGGACTTCTATTAATGCCTGACATATTTACCATGCCTCCATACTCAGCAGTGATGATGATGATGATGATGATGATGATGATGATGATGATGATTTACTAAAAATCTTGTGCTAATGAAGGAAAATGTCTCTTATTCCTTCTGGTCTCCCCATTATCTCTCAAGCACATGGTCACCCTCTCTTGGTGTCTGTTTGGCAATTTAAAGCTGTTCTAATACTCTAGGCCTTGAATAGATCTTGCTCCGTTTCTGAAACCTGCATAACTACTACAGCCTAGACTGCTCTCTCTCTTCTCCAGTATAAAATCACCAAGTAAAGTCATGTTCAAGGGACCTTAGAGGGTTTTTAATTTGCCATCTCCTTATTTTAAAAGTGGAAAAACTGAGGTTTATAGAAATTAAAATTATAGAAATCGTTTTTACAAGATCTCACAAGATCTTATTTTAAGATTTCTAAGAAGTTACAGTGCAAGGGGTAGAACACATTTTTTTCTGCAAAGTTGTGGACAGCATATTTTCAAGAAATAATGCTAGTCCTTCATGAGTGTACATCTAGGAGATCCTGATGTATGCACTTCCAAATGAGATAGCAATATTCTTGGGGGCTAATAGCATATCTTACTTCCTTGGTCTCCCATAGCATCTTGAAATTAAGTACATTAAAGCTGCCATAAGTCCTAAGATCACAGGTCCACACTGCTTGGGCTTATATTCCAACTCTTACCAGCTGGCTGACTTTGGGTAAGTAACTTAGATTCTGAGCCTCTAGTTTCTGTGCCATATATATGTTATGAGGCTAAATAAATCAATGCATTGAAATGTTTAGAATGGTACTTAGAGCATAGTAAATAATCTATAAAGGTTATATATTCTTATTATTGTTTAATTATATTTGCCCCACTATTTCTAGCAAATGTCTTGGACATGGGTGTTTACTACTAAATGTTTATTGGATGAATGGAATGGAATGGAATGGAATGGAACGGAACAGAACGGAACGGAATGGAATAGAATGGAATGAAACAGAACGGAATGGAATGGAGTACGTTCAACAAGGATCTGGCTGACTAACATGCAAGATAAGCCCCTTTCAGAAGGCCTCCACCTTGGAATAATGCAACTAATTCTGAAGGCATAGAAAAAAATACAGTGCTGGAGAACATCCCTATGGGGTGTCACAAAAAGCCAATCTGGAGATGTCTATTGCTGCCTGGAGTGGCTCAGAGCTACACTGTAATATTACCCCCTTTGTGCCGCTATTAAAAAAAATGGGGAGGAAAAAAAGAGTATTGTTTTTCCCAAGCGTTGGCTACTCCCTACCCAAGGATTCCTGTGGAAATGGAGATATTTCCCATGCTTTCATGGCCTGTCTCCGACACATTCATCACTCAGAGTAGGTTAGTGGGGGTAATGAAAGAGGCCATGGGGGGACAAGACAGGATAGAAACAGATTATTTCCCTCTGACCTTCAATTCCCTGTTTTATTCAAAATATTGTTGGCAAGATTTCTGGACTTTTGATAGTTCAGCTTGGAAGGCAGATAATAAATAGTGGGAACATCGTCCTCAAGTTGAGGAAGACAGAAATTTATGGTTTATTTTGAGTTCCCAAAGTGGAGGGGTCAGAGTCATTCCCACGAGAGCTTCTCTGAACACTGGTGTGACCCATAGCCTTTGAACATCTCCATGTTATTCTGCTTTAAATTATGAAGAGGGACTTCGCAGACTGGAGGTTTCTAGTTCTACATGGCCCCTACCTTACTTAACTTGTTTCATATATTACAAAAGAAGGACATAAAGTGGATAATAAAGAGTGTTGAAGATGGCAGAAAGGAAAGAGCATCAAAATAAAATTCACTGGGACCTTACTCAACAGTAACATGTGCTACATCACTTAATAAAACCATGGTTCCCAGAATTTAATGTGTCCTCTCACTGTGAATTCATGTAACAGATCCAAATTCATTACCTCGAATAATCACAAACAGTTGGTTAACATTTATCTTTGCCAAATTATTAAAAGGTTTTGCCGGGCAAAATAATGACATAAGTGTGCGGAAGAAGAGAACTATTTCTTGTCTGAAGCATGGAATTTGATTTCATACCACTTCATCTCTCCCTCTGCCAAAATATGGTAACAACCCCTTATTATTCTCAAGATTTCTATTTTCAAGAACTATCTAGTTCTTGATTCACACACTCATTTCCATTCACTTATCCGACACAAATGCAATAGACTTAAAGACCCCCATCTTTCAGGCACCGTGCTAGAGCATAGGGGAGAGTTTTACAAAATAAGAAGAGATGGTTCCTTACCTCAAGTAGCTTTCATTTTACAAAGAAGATACATCTACATAATTTTATTGAAATGCAGCTGTGATATGGTGGACTAAGCCTTAGATTTGAAACCAGCTCCTTGGAACTCATGCACATCAAGTGTACTGTCTGACCTTGGGCCCGACATTTAAATTATCTGTGCTGTGGGGGCACCTGGATGGCTCAGTCAGAAAAGCATCCCACTCTTGATTTCAGCTCAAGTCATGATCTCAGTGTCCTGGGATAGAGCCTTGGTGTCGGGCTCCACACTCAGCACGGAGTCTGTTTAGGATTCCCTCTTTCCCTCTCCGTCTGCCCCTCACTTGTGCTCTCTCTCTCTCCCTATCTCTCTCTAAAATAAATAAATGAAATCTTTAAATAATTATCTGTGCTTTTTCATTGGTAAAACAATGATGCTGATGATATCTACCTTGCAGGGTTAGAGTAAGAATTAAACCAGGTGCTTTCAAATATCCAACCAAAGCTGAATCTGAGGGAAGTAGGGGAAGAAGAGGTATGAGCTAGAAGAAAGATGAAAAAGTTCTGTGAGGGTGAAGAAGATAGAGGGCTAGCTTCTCCCCAAGGGAGAAACAGAGAAAGTCTCCCTGAAGGGTTGAAGTTTGGGGATGTATGATCTGGCTGGACCCTGTCCTGATCTGGGAGGACGGGGAATCAGTGTGCATCCCCACACAGGTGCTCGCTTCCTGTGTTTCTTCCGTCTTCCCCTGGATCCTTCCCAAAGTTTGATATAGAAATCCACATCTACCTAAGACATTTTCTAAAAATTCCAAAGAAGTTTTCAAAGTTCGGGAGTGTGTTGCTGGGTCATAAACCTGGACACTTGTCTCATAAGCATTCCCTCACATTCATCCCCAGGGGCAAGGCCGTCTGCATTGTGGCACTCCCACATCGGGACCTGAAGAATGGGGATGCCCTACCCTGTGTGGTTACTGGGATAGGATGGTAGTTGCTAAGTTAGAGAACTGGGCTCGGGATAGAAACAATGTCCAGGAACCATGCAGATGGTCACCCAGTTGCCACCAGAAAGATGCAAAGCAGGAGTCTCTGAGCTGAGGGCCCTCTCCTAGACTGAAGGCACAAAGGATCTTAGACAAATGCATGTGTAATTTCATGTCTTGCAAATGCAAGTCATAGCTGATAGGAGACCATCAGATATAAAACACAAAGGAGAAAGGGCCCGAGGAAGCAGGCCCTGAGAGGTGCTAGGGATACGCCACAGAACACAGACGGGAAGAACAAAGTCTTCTAAATGGTATAAAGGATCTAGTTAAATCCTTGAGATATGGCCTGCTCTGGCGAAATGTTCACTCAAGATGGCAGAGGAACAATCTACAAGGCATTGAAACAGGCACACGAAGAAGGGGAGTTGGGAGGGGTTCTTGTCTCATTTAATTTTGGATGCTATGCAGTTCCCTGTTCTGGCCCCATTCTGAGACGTGGCTGCAAAGTTTCCCCAATTGAAAATGACTAAGAAAAATCATACACTAAGAAAAATCGCACATGTCCAGGTAATGAAATAGTTTACTCAACACACCTAGTGCATAACCTTATTTAGTGCATGTAACGATCCTATGAGGGAAGTATAAATATTACCCCCATCTTGCAGGTGAGAAAACTGAGTTACCAAGAAGTGTGTGGATTTGCCCCAAATCATCTTTTTTTTTAAGTTTTTTTTTTTTTATATTTTATTTATTTATTCATGAGAGACAGAGAGAGAGAGAGAGAGGCAGAGACACAGGCAGAGGGAGAAGCAAGCTCCATGCAGGGAGCCCGATGCAGGACTCAATCCCAGAACTCCAGGATCACACCCTGGATCAAAGGCAGGTGCTAAACTGCTGAACCACCCAGGGACCCCCCCTGCCCCAAATCTTCTGATAAATGACAGTGGTAGGAGTCAAACTCAATCTCATTTCAGTCCCTGGGCTCTTACTTACTGTAATAAGCCTGTCTCATGCTGTTCAGTTATTCTAACTGGAAGCTCTATGCATCTGGTAAGCAGAAATGGGGGACATTTTTTTTTCTTAGAGACTACAGTTTATTTGGTAGCCCAAACCTTCTGAAATATAGTGTCTATGAAAGAATAAGTATTTTACAAGTGAAGACACACAAAATTCATAAATTAAAGTCCATCAGACAAAATAAAATAAAGGTGAAAGCTCAGTCTGCAGACCTTGATTTAGCTTCAACTTTCACCAGGTAGGAGATCTTGGACAAGTCACCAAACTAGGTCTGGGCCTATTTTCTTATCTATGAAAGAAGGCATTTGTCTGTGACCCTAATACTATTCACAGACTATGATTCTGAGTTGGTGGTATGAGAGAGGAGAGAAAAAAAAATTCATACCCCCTCTCAAGAAGCAGAATCCATCAATTCCAGGCATTTGACTTTACTGCGTGCATCTGGGTGACCAAGGTTGTGCAAGGAACTCATTTCTAGACTATCATGATCAACAGTTGTCTTAGCTATTCTTGCCCTTTTCTTGTTCGGAAGCCAGGGTCCATTTAATAAAATGTTCCATGAGTGGACAATGAAAGTCCCATATTCCTCCCCTTGCTGCAGTCCAGACTCTGCCACTCCTCTTGGCTTAATTACTGACCTTGGGGCTCTGTGTGGATCAGGAAGGGAGACAAAATTTAAGCTATTCTTACTGAATCCGGAAGATAAAAGTTAGAGGGCAGTTAAAAAAATAAAAAATAAAAAATAAAAAATAAACTAAAGGCTTTTGATACCTCAGCTGAGAATTTTGGAAAAAAAAAAAAAAAGCAACTTACAGAGGGGGTTTCCCCTAATGTTGCCAACTCACAGAGAAAGTGTAAATGCTACCCCATGAGCACGGGAGACATATTTGTCCAAGAAGGAAAAAAATCCCTGTCGATCTACATTCATCTCTGTGAACAGCTTTGCTTTCAGTTTGCCTTCACGGATATCTGATTTCAGCAATTGATCTTTTGTCCTGCCAAGTTATAAAAATATCAGGGGTGTCCATGTTCAAGTGACACAGGTGTTTTTAGATTTGGGGGATTCAGAAACAGAGTCTAAGATTCTGGAAGCTTATCATTCAGAAGGCACCAGCACCAGACCTCAGACAGTGGGCTTCTCTGAGAGAGTCTTTAGTGTGACCTGCTCTGTTGACCTTGTCCCAAAGAGCACACGTCATTTGGTCCATGGTCTGGAACTCAGGTATCTCTTGTAAGCTATAACCTAAAATACGCTGCCAAACACAACAAACGACTCTGTCAATGGAACGTCTTGACTCCTTCAAAGCTTCCTGAATCCCCACAGACAAGTGCCTCATCCAGAAAGAGATGTTCTACAAGAAAAAGTCAAAAAGTAGTAGCTTGACCCAAAACAGCTCCACATGCTTCACTACCTTACAGAGTAGACCACTTCACGTTCTTCAAGTGTCTTACCTCACACTGTATGCCCTTCTCTGATGTTGATAGGATAGTTCTAACATCTTTCTGGAATGTAGAGTTGTGAGGATCTGAGTGAGAGTCTGTTCAGAAGAGCTAGGTATTGCTGGACAAGTGCCTGGGGAAGCAGTCAGATAGCAGAAAGAAGAACATGTAGAACAGAGACGAGTGACCTTAGCCTTGTTTACTACTCATGGAGCCCTTGTGATGATCAGCTACCTACTGCCCAAAGCATTCAAAGACTGTCTGGTTGAGTCCTTTCAACCCTACCAAATTTCCCTTTTAAAGGAGAAACAATGTCAAGCCAAGTTATTTTATCTTGACATGGCAACTAAATGGAATGCTCTACAAAGAAATGCCCTGTATGAACTTTCCAGGAACGTGCTGGTCAGAGAGAATAAAACCAGTCATATGTGTATTACCTGTGTTAATGACACATGCATCTTATGATTAGATTGGCTGCATCTTCAGATTTTCCAGGAAAGATCCAATTTCTTTTTTGTTATTTTAATATTTTATTTTATTTGTTCATGAGAGACACAGAGAGAGGGAGAAGCAGGCTCCATGCAGGGAGCCCAACGTGGGACTCCATCCCGGGTCTCCAGGATCACGCCCTGGGCTGAAGGTGGCGCTAAACCGCTGGTGGGGGGGGCGGGGTGCCCCAAGATCCAATTTCTAATGCCAGGGGTAAAGGCAAGCTCTATGGGTGGAAATTGCAGTCACTGTGTACTACATGCCTGGCATGGATTCATGTAGTCCAAAGCAGTCCCCACATCATTTCAAGAATTGCTGGGACTCCAGGATCTATGCAGCTGGTAGATGAAGACTGTTTAAATATAAAAAAGGCCTAGAAATCCTGATTCAACTTTCTCATTCCAGCCTCAGAGATGGAAACTCTTTTGCTGTTAATGCAAAGTGAGTCTACTGGGCAGCACTAGGAAGGGCATGGGTGGGCCACTCCCACTCTTTCCATTGACTGGAGAAAAACATGACCTGGTATGAGAGCAGTCAATGGAACCACACCCCCAAGGCCAGGCATGTCTGTGTCCTTATATCGCATTTCCTTCCCTGCCCTCCAGGAGCTTATACTCTTGAGATTAACTGTCAACAAAGTACACAAATCATAGACTGTTAGAATCCATGATCTTTGAACCTAAATTATCCTCGAATTTTACAAGAAACTGAAACCATCTTTTCCTTTCCTGGAATTCACCAAAATAAAAGAGTCACATTCCACTGCACATAAATATATATTTTTCACAAACTCAAAGTTTATTCTGAATGTGTCACAAGTATTTTCAAGAAATATGGGGTTCTTAATTTAGTCCTTTGAGATCCAAAGTGGCTGGAAGAAAATTGCACATTTTTAAGTGATTGCTGCTTTCAAGCTACATCCAGAAGTTAGCTACCTGGCCTTCCTGTGGGATTGGGATGAGATGTAAAATTAGAATAAAAGTACAATCTTTCCTCAAAATATATAATGTCCAAATTAAGGACAATAAAGCATTGAAGCTGGAAGGAGGGTAGAGGATCACATAGTTGACTCATCACCATTACAAGTATGGTGATGAGACTGGGAGAGGCCCTGACTCAGGGCTCATCCTGCTGCTGCTTAGCAGAGGCCAAGGTTACAGCTCAGGACACCTGTATTCCCCACCCACTACCCTTTCCATGTGTTATATAACCTTTTACACTTGCATCTAAATATTCTGTGATCTACGGGGGCACCAGGATGGCTCAGTAGGTTAAGCATCTGACTCTTGATTTCAGCTCAAGTCATGATCGCAGGGTGGTAAGATTAAGCCCTGTATCGACTTCCTAAGATTCTCTCTCTCCCTCTGCCCTTCCCTGCTCCTATCCTCCCCACCCCCCTCATGCGTGCACGCATGCCTGGGGGGGGGGGGGTAAATAAATAAATAAATAAAAATTCTGTGTTCTACGAATAATTGCAAGAAAAAGAAATAAAAAACAGGAAGCCTATTGACTAAAGAGAGATTTAAAGGTCCCTCAAGCAATCCTGGGGTTTATGTGTTATCTGCTCCTTGGGGGAGATTTGGGGATATCCTTCAGTCCTGGTTGGAAGGGAGACTGGCTGCATGTGAGCTAGTTCAGCAGTAAGTTAGGGAAGGGGACTAGTTCCCACACCAAAAGAAGTAAGAACAGAAAAAGGATCTGCACCCCAAGAGACTTCCAGCTCCTGGCAAGGTGTGTTGTAAGCAGTTGGAGACTAAGATAATGTGATTTGATGTAGAGAAGTCAGGCAGGCTCTGTGAGAGGCTTTTTGCACTCAGTGAAGGGACAGGAAGAGGGGGAGAAAGGGCACTGGAGACAAACCTCTCAGGTCAGTGTTGTTTATGAACAGTGCTCCCTGCCTCACCACACCTGCTCTGTCGAATGGCTTCTAATAAGATTGCTAATGTCTCCCCACTAGATAAAAGCACTGGCCTCTCAGTTTCAAGGTGTCCTTAAGTGCATTTGTAAGAAGTACTTCTACATAATCAATGGTAGATCAATGGCTGGTGCTTATCTATCTAATAATAATAAAAATCAGTAATAACAATTAAAAAAAAAGTGTGACCTTTGTTTGATCCTGGTTCAAACAATCCAGCTGCAAGAAAGTCATTGAGGATATTTGGATGCTTACAGAATATTTTCTAATATTAAAGAATTGTTCAATTTTAAGTATGATCATGGCTTTTGATGGCTTTTAATGTTTTGTGAGAAGTTGCTATATTTTTAAAGGAGATATCCACTGAGGAATTATGGATGAAATGGTAAAAATTCTGTACTATCCGACACACTCATCTTTATTATTTAAAAAGATGAAGTTATGATGAGGAAAGATGGAAATAAATAAGCTCTATCAAAGGCCTTGGCACATAATTGATGTTTAAATGATTTCCTGACTACCCGCAAAGAGGGAAAGAAGGATGGAAGGAAATTAATTCTTTGATAGGGGTTATAGCATTTCTCCCCAATAAGAAAAATATCCTCATTTACAGATGAGGAAATGAAGCTTAGAGAGGTTTAGTGACTTCTCCAGTTGGCACAACTAGGAAGTAATAGAAGTAGAGTTACGAGCACCATGTTCTTTCCGCTGCACCTCCTTGCTGATGTTAAGGCAGAGGGTAGACTGTGAACTTGCCTCCTTCCTTACTCTGGGCTTTCTTCAATATTCCTAAAATGTATAATCTTAGGAGTTACCTCCTCAGGCCATCAAAAACAGGCGTTCACTGCCTTATCCTCTGGATGACTCAGCTTTGGAAATACAGTGCAGGCTCAGTGTTATCTGAGAACTGATTGGGACTTTAGAGGAAGAAAGAGATAGGAACCTGCTATCTTCTGGTCTCCAGCCAGAGCCTGGTTCCTGTTACTAAGGATTGATCCTGTCTGAACTAATTAAAGTTCAGTTCCTTTGCTTTCTGGCCAGGAGGACAGACAAAAGCCATGACCATGAAGCATTAACCCCATCCCTAGATATCAGCTGTCCCATAACAGTGGAGAGTCTTTAGAAAGAAAGAAGGAAAAATTAGATAACCTTTCAAGGATCATCCCAAACTTCAGGTTCTGGGACCCAAATGTGTTTTGAATTGAGATCTGGTGTTTCAACTTAGCCCAGACTGAATGAAAGACTAGGAAGAGGCGCCCCTTTAGAATCGGGGATGTGATCCATCGGGAAAGCTCAGGCAGCAGCTGCAGGAGACAGAGCCAGGGTGATAGGCTCAGAAGCTTCCCCAAGCAGCCCCAGGCCTACCCTCACCAGAGACAGAAAGACCTGCCTCTTTTCCTAAGGAAGTTGCAGGAATGCTGCAGGCTCCTCTCCACCTTCCTCCCTCTCCTAACCCTTCCCCGCCCCCCAGCTCCTCTTTATTTTATCGTGGTCTCTAACACCACTGCTACTCTACTGTTCTTCCCATCCCTTTCTTTGCAAGCAGATGAAGCACCAGGCCAAACTGGGAGCAGCCCTGTCTCCACTTATAAATGTATTTGTGCATTCTCTTGACAAAATATTTATTGAGTGCTTACCATGTACCTGCTTGTCTGATTGTTTAGTAAATAAACTCCTTAGGCAAAGGGGAAGGGGTGAATATCTTTCCCCTGAACAAATCTCTTCGATCGATCTTCACAGACAGGAGTGGAAGGGAATTCGACAAATTCCAAGGCAACAGTACACAGGATGTGCTGCATGGGAGGTTAACTGATTAGAAATTCAAATTCCCTTCTTGCTTGCCTCAGAGAGATAATACAGGGATAGTACAAAGTCCAAAGATGCCCTAACAGCAGCCAAGCTCCTTGGGCCCTCTCTCTTCCTTGACTCTGCCCAGGCAGACCAGAGATTTGGCCTTGAGATGCCTTCTTTCTCTTGACTCTTCTCAGCTAGACCTGACCAACCCTTTCTTCCCAAGGCTTCATTCATGAGTCTGGGTTAAGTATCATTTCTTATAACTTCTTGCAAAGTTTCCCTGACCCAAAAGCTCTCTGAGCTCCCCACCACCTCCTCCCAGTCTTGTACTTCTTTGCACTCCATCATTTATTCCTTCATAGAGGATCTCAACACCATAGACTCATTTCTTATTATTTGTCTCCCTAACTGGACTGCAGTTTCCTTGAGAGCAGGGTCTGTGTCATTCATCCTCATGCTTAAGGCAAGTATGGAGTTTGAAAAGCAATCCAGAGAAATAATCAATATTGTGTCAGCAATAAAAACCAAAACAAAAGTGACTCACCACATCTCATCTTTATTAAACAGTTCCTTTACTTTCTTAACATTATAAAGTTTCACTGAAATACTGGGTGATTATATCTCAAGACTTTCTACGAGCTACAGCAAGCTTCAGATTCATACTTATTCCCAGAAAGCATGATCCTAAAGTCAACTAGAGGCACTCTCACTATCTCTGTAGGCTTCTTTGATGGTGTTTTATCTACTCTGACTGAGCTATGACTTGTTCAAGTTCATTGGCAAATTATCCTCCATAGTTGGCCCAAGGATGTGTTCATATCCTTGAAAATGCAGTATTTATTTAATCCTCAGACCCAGGAGACTTAGCCTACTCAGCAAGGTGCTTCCATGTGGCTTACTGCCCTTAAAGAATTAGTTGATTAGTGGCCTTGCTTATTAGGCGACTTTCTACTCTAAATTTCCCACACTTAGACCCATCTATAAATCAGGAGAGGAGAAAAAAAATGGAATCTATTCAGTAAAAATAATAATAAACTTAAAGAACCAGAAAGTCACTTTCCTCATTAACATTCTACAGGTCCTGAAATTCCCAACATTGTCACAAACTTGAGATGACCAGAAGCTCCCGTGTGAACTGTGGATTGAAAACATTTCACCACCAGCAGCCTTTATAATCATAAACAGAAGTCAGAGCTACGGCAGATGCTGACAGAGGTATAAGGTTTGTGAGACTTTATAAATATCCCAGGGAAAACTCTGTCAGAAGCTAAGTTTTCATTACTTCCCTACTCTCCTTTTCAGGTTAGTAGAGACTGAACTTGGTGACAGGACTGGTCAGTACTGAAGGAGAACAATCTTAATAATCACGCTGGCTTCCTTATATTATGCTAACAACTTTTTTGGAAATCATCACAAAAACACTTTAATTTTAGAGTATTTTTGTCGTTTTCCAAAGAGCAGTGTTTACTTTAAAACTTAAACTCTTTCAGAGAAATTCAAGAGACTCTAGAAATAAAATGGATTTTCAAAAGAAGCCTAAAACCCAAGTTGAAAATCATGGGTGAAAAAATAAGAACTTGAACTGACTCAACTTTTTTTTTTTTTTTTAATTGACTCAACTTTTTCATTTTTCCACCAACTGTCATATTGCTACCCACACGGCACTGGTTTCAATATACCACAAGGCAGAAGTTTGGGGTGGTCGCCATTTGTTGCTCATATATTTGGATTACTGGTCTCTCTAAATATATAAAAATATGTGAGGTCAACTTTGGGTTTTAATAAGCAATAGTCTTAAAGATCTAAAGAAAGAAAAATAGTTTCTATGAATATATCATAGATGACTCTGGCATAATGCTTCCCTACACATTAAACAAGGAATACTTTCTAGGATTAAATCTCCTGGAACATGGAGTAAATCTTACTTTCTTGTAAATCAGAATTAGAATCTCTGAGTAGGTGCTTCTGCCGCTGCCATGATTTCAGCACAGCGTTAGGTTCTGGATGATTTTTCATTAATTGACTCTTTTCTGCTCCCAAACTTTTAGAGAGAAATTAATTAGGATAAATTTCCCTTTAATTGCATCTCTGGTTGGCCACAGACATAAATTGTGGTTTAAAAATATTTAAACTATGTCAGCATGGAAAAAGATGTTAGAGGACAGTAACTCCAACTCTAACTGGTTAAATGAGAATATAGAATCCTGGGGGAGTGAAAGAACTTGCTCATGGGTGCAAATTTAGATAATGACAAAACTGAGTCTGCTTTTCACTCTTTTGCAAGTCCTCTTTCCACTGTGATCAATCACATGTTAATCTGGTTTCTGTAAACTGAATTTTATTCCTATGCAACCAGAAGGTGCAATGTAACTCTTCAGTAGGGCGTTCCATTATAACCAGATTCATTTTGTAAGGATCTATGTTGTCCTGATTTATTTTATAGGAGTCTTCAAACATCTTATCTAAGCATTCAGGCCCATCCACGTTCCTCTTGCAGCGTGGAGAGAAGTGGAAAGGGCGGTGGGGGGGCTTCTGAGGACGAGGGAAATGAAACAAACAGAAGAGCCGGGATGGTGGTTTTGGATGCATTCATTCATCCAAATTCATCCTATGCTTCAGGATACTCTCAGATTTTTCCATGAATGTGTGCTAACAGTTTGACAGTTCCACAATTCCATTTCTCCAAAACACCCCTGTCAGGCAGCATTGTCATTGGAAATAGGATTCTATTTGCAATGGAAATAGAATGTGAAAAAAATGAATAGGAAACAGAAATTGCAAGAGTCTACCACACGCCAGTAAATTAAAAGGTTTAGGCAATCTAGGAAAAAATGCTTGCTCCTTGGCCACCCTAAAATATCCCACATGAACATTAGTTATATCATGGAGCATAAGATTTTACTGTGCACTCAACAACACAAAAAGTGATTCAATATTAATATTCATGTTCACATGTCAGATATAAAGCAGTAATAGGAGTCAGACCTGAGCTTGTAAGAGATGAGACAAATCATAAATAACCCATTGAACAAAATTGTCTTAGGCAAACACTGCTGGTGCCTTTATGGATAGAGTTGGGTTGCAAGAAATTCATCTTCATTACTTTTAAACACTGAAAACTCGACCCAAATGTAATCAAATCTATTCTTAAGAAATAAGAGGAGGATAAACATCTTTACTACTTCCCGTGTCAAGTAGTGTTGTTGGGTTGTCAGCCTAGATGCTTAGGATTCCCTCCAGAATTCAGGCCAGTTTAAGGATTACCAGAGAATCTCAATGGTGTTTTCCTATTTATCTAAAAAAAGAATCCTAGCTAATAAATAACTTCTGTGTTCCACTGTCTTTCTTCCCTCAAGCAATCCAGATACTTCCATCTAATGGGATCAAGATACAAAGAACAATGAGAAATCCCCTCCTCCTCGTCACAAACCTGCTCCCCTCTCTCAGTCCACACACATCAATTAACAAAGGTTAACATTTAGACAGTTTTAATATGTGCCAGACAGTGTGCTGAGTGTTTAATATGCAGTAGTTCATTCAGTCCTAATAACCAGTCTGTGAGGTAGATGCTCTTGGCATTTCCGTTTCACAGAGAAGGAAATCAAAATACAGAAAGAGTAAATAAATTGCCCAAGCCCACAAAAGAGTCAGTAGGAGTCACGGTTCAAAGGCAGGCAGGGCAGTGTGATGTTGGAATCCATTCTCCTAACCATGCACTTTTGACTCTGAGCAAGCACCTATACAATAGGCATCTCCTTGGAGGAAATGAAGCTCTGGATATGAAATGGTGCATAAGCTACCCCATGGTGGATCTGTGTCCTACAGCTCAGGCCACACAAGCCTCTGTACCATTGACAGAGAGGAGGCAAGCCCCAGTCTACAATCCTACACCTGTTGCAGCACAAACAACAACGGCTTTCTGTTGCCCCTGGATATCCTCCCCCTGAGCAGAGATTTTGCGTATCTCCATCTCTTAAACCCAAATAATTTGGTTCTCACCTTTCCAGGCATGAATGGGGCAAAGCTGCAAGTCCTTTGCACATTTTGGCAAGTGGCTTAGCTCCTCAGTTTTGAGCACAAATTCTGAACGGCAGAGCGAGACTTTGAAAACTTCACAACTGTCTGAGTCTGCCTCTCCCTCTGAGGAATATATAGAGGCTCTCTGCCAGCCCTCTGTCGCTCCTGGACCAATCCAGACCTTAGAGGAAATCGCTGGCTGGGGAGCAGCAGCAACTGTAGGAGCTGGAGGCTGGGATCCTGTCTCTGCAGCTCTAGGCTTCCCACTGCTCTAGTGAGGACACTATTCTGCTGAGGCAGGTCAGAGCCCTCAAACCCAGCACAGGCCATTCATGTTTTAATGGGTAAGTGTGAGCCAGCCACAGAGCAGCCCTGGGCTACCCCAGATCCATCACAATCCTAGCCTGTTAGGACTGCAAGAGCCCCAGGGATCAGTTAGCCTAACTGTGCCACAGTGGAGGAGGGGAGATTTGGAAAAGCTGAGATGTGGACTGAGTATCTACTTGTGCCAGGCTGCCAGGCAGTTAGCTGGGTGCTAGGAATTTAAAGAAAGGCACTGCCTGCTCTCAAGACCCCAGAACATCCTATCAATATGATGTAAGTGAGCAATGGAGGCAGGCCCAAGATGTGTGAGCTTTCAAGGGCCACCAGGGAAGATCTGGGGGGAGGAAATAAGCCCTGAACTTAGTGATATAAGAGACAAAATATGCTACACCATTCTATCTACTAGATATTGCTCCCAAGTTTCCCTAATTCTATAATTGGCCTTCTGATTATTCTTTACTTTGATAACAACATCAGGTAATTCCTTGGACCCTGCCCCCACCTCCCTTGGTCAGTCTTGCCTGGCCTTTGCCTGACCTTTGCCTGTCTCCAATCACTCCAGGATTATTCCCATCCAAAAGCTACCTTATTTGTGTTTCATCCTATCAGGACCCAAGAGCTTGATAAATTAATATGTAAATACAGATGCCTGAAGGGTAGGCATGAGTCTAAGCTAAAAATAAACAGCAATTACATCATCTGTAAGAAAAGCTCTAAATATAGAATTACAGATGGTTCTCATAATGTTCCCCATTGTCTAAAATTATTTGTTTTACACTGTTGGATAGGGCTCGTTACTGGCTTGTAAAGTCTGTGTACTGTATTATGATCTAATGTTTTAAATTAAATGAATAGGTTATAATAGACACATAAGCACATTGCATGAAGAAAGCTAAATACTTTTCTGAGATTTTTGCTTTAATTATCCATATGGGTGTGTGAACAACATCATTAAATAAACTATATTAACTATATTTCTTACTATAATTTATAATCAAAAAAGTTCGAAGACCACAGCTCTCTACCATATATTTTATTAACAAAGAAACCTGTCATAATCACCTCTGCAACCCCAGCACTTAACACAACATTAGCACATTGACATTTACAAATAATGCTTGAGCTAAATGCAACTGTCCAAGTTCTGCTGATTGCCGACTGCATAAACGCCAGCCGATCAACTAATCTGAGTGATGCAACACTTAATGTTCATAGAGATATGAACACTATTGTTGACCACTGAGTCTTAGACTGGAGATATAAAACTAGCAGAGGAGACTCCGTGGGGCAAGAGCCTAAATTACAGTTTGATATTTAAAGATCCTCAAGTAGAGAATAAAGTGAAAAAAAAAAAAATTAATGTAGAGCAAAGCAGGGTGATGTCTTGGCCAGGGCTGGAGGTCAAAGCATCAAAGCGGGTTTCTGACTGATTCAGAAGAGTTTGTGTGACGAATGGGTGGACTACTCAAGAATCAAAACTATCTCAATCATACTAAAAGGCAGACTAGAGCCCAACAGGCAAAGGATGTAAGATGCAATAGAAATAAAAATGAATCTGGCATCTATTTGTTTTCAAAACCTTCATAAGGTTGGAGTAGCAGAACCTACAGTGTAAGTTCCAAGCTGAGTCCAAGTCTGAAGGCAGGAGAAGACCCATGGTCCAGTGAAGATAAGCAGAAAGAGAATGAATTCTCCCTTCCGTAGCTTTTTGTCCTATTCGGGCTTTAAGTGGATTGGATGAGACCCACCCACTTTGGGGAGGCCAAGGGGTTGACTCTGTCTACTGGTTCGGTTCAAATGTTAATCTCATCCAAAACCACCCTCACAGACACACCCAGAATCATGTTTCGCCAAATACCTGGGCACCCTGTGGTCAGTCAAGTTGACACATAAAATTAACCAATACACTCACATAAAATAAATTTGAAGTTTTTTAAAAATGAATTGAACTAATCTTTTTTCCTTGCCTTCCCAAACATCCCTCAAAATGATAGAAAATGTATGAAAAATGTAGAAAGCTGTAACATAGAGGAAGGGAAGTAGGCCATCACATTCTGAGTGGTTTCAATCTCTTTACAAAAGATAGAAAGGGGTAGTTAGGAGCGGTCACTAAAAAAGCAGTGAATAGAATTCAGAAAACAAGCCAAAGAGGTATCCATCCGTTTTGCAGGATGCCACAGGGCTGCAGGCTCCAAGTGCTAGATACTACAGAGGCAGGAATTAGCAATGGAGCCGACAATAGTGGGGATAATTGAGCTTTTTGTCTGATAGAAAGGTCTCGTGCCTACCCCACAGAATTGCTGTGATTTATTTCGAATTCATTTTCTTATTTTTTAAAATATGTTATATGCTTATTTGAGAGACAGTGCAGAGTGAGAGCAAGAGCAAGGGACAGAGAGAGAGAGAAAAAGAGGAAGAGGGAGGAGGAGGGGGAAAGAGCATGAGCAGGAGGAGGGAGCAGCAGAGGGCAAGGGAGAAGCAGACTCCCCACTGAGCAGAGAGCCCAGAGTGGAGATCTATTCCAGGACCCCGGGATCATGACCTGAGCCAGAGGCAGAGGCTTAACATCTTAAACTGAGCCACCCAGGCAGCCCTCTAATTCATTTTCTTAACTAAATCATGTGTCTATTTAACTATCATTAACAACACATTTGTTGGGATGCCTTTCATAACCAATGATGGCACGTTGTGGGGTGAACCTCTGATCTGGGGACACCTAGGACCATGTGGTCAGTGGTGAATAGGCATCCATCCACTCACTGCTTAATCTCTCTTAATGCTGCCAAGTTCCACCCTAAGGCCAGCCAAGAGCACACAGGATAAATAAGGTAAAGTATTCACCTTACATGGTGCTGGATTTCTTTCTTTCTGATTCTTTAAAAAAATTATGTATTAGTTCAATTTATATTCTGCCTCCTGGAGTATACACTGCCAGCAAGTTGTTATATCTGCTTCCACACTTTTTTCCTTTAAATTAAGAGGCATTAGATAGAACTTAAAATCCTTTTAAATGCCCATTCCTATTTCCATTCTCCTCCCATCCTCAGTATACACAATCCCTATAGATTTTGGTATGTAGTTTTCTTCTTTTAAATTTTTCTTTTAAAAATCTATTCACTTACACTGGATTCATAAATACTATAATTTATGTACATTTCATTTATATATAAATATAATGTATTTATAATTATATTTATATGATTTATGTAAATAATATATGTATAATATATTTATAATATAAAATATAATATATAATATATATATAGTAACATAATCCCTACCTTGCTCTTTTATTCAGAATTACAAATTTTCTGTTTCTAGATTACACCAGGGCAGAACATTTTCCATGTGCCAGGGATTTTAAAATCACTTTCCACACATTCCCATATTTATTTCTCACAATGAAACCACGAGATAAGTGCTCTAATTAATGTCATGTTTAAAAAGATTTTATTTATTTATTCATTCGTTCATTCATTTATTCAGAGAGCATGGGGGGGGGCAGAGGGAGAGGGAGAGAGAATCTCAAACAGACTCTGCCAGGAGGCTGACTCGGAGCTCCATCTCACAACCCTGAGATCATGACCTGAGTTGAAACAAGAGTTAGACCCTTAACCAACTGAACTACCCAGGTGCCCCTAATGTCATTTTTTAAAGAAAGGAACACTGTGATCTTTTTAAGTGAAGATGAAGTTGTTGAGGCTTAAAAAGCATTAATACTAACACAGCAAGTGTGCAGCTTACACTCTACCTCCAGTTTATACCTTTTAATTGATGGTGATAATTTATCATGAGCATATATAATTGCATTTCTCTGTAGACTTTCTATTAAAGACTTAGATCATTTCCAATTTTTTGCTTCTGGCAAAAGGACTTCAAATAATATCCCTATGTGTGTCTCCTGGAGGAGTTGCTCCACAAATGTATCCTACAAAGTAGAATTGGTGAATATAAGACTACAAGATTAAAAAGTGGTCAGACCAATGTAGACTCCCAACAGAAATATATAGAAGCATCATTTCCCTCTCATTTCCTTCAATATACAACATATGCAAGGCTTTAATGTTTTGCCACTGCCAGGCAAAAGAATCATGCCATTTTAACATATACCTTTCTGATGACAAGTGGATTTGAGCTTCTGTAGTTTTTGTGTTGGGCCACACAGCAGTTGTTTTCTCCTGTAGTTGTCTATTCTCATTTTTAAAACAACTTACTCCTTTGCTGATTGGCTTTTCAATATTGATAGGCAAGAATTCTTTATATAAATAATGGAACTGAACATGGGGGAAGGGAAAAGAAAGAGAAGAGTAGAATTAGGTCATTGGTTGTTGGATGGGCATTGGGTTGGTGTTCAAGGATCTTCATAAAATCTGGGAAATAAGTCAATCGGAGAAGGACAAACATTATATGGTCTCATTCATTTGGGGAATATAAGTAATAGTGAAAGGGAATAGAGGGGAAGGGAGAAGAAATGGGTAGGAAATATCAGAAAGGGAGACAGAACATGGAAGACTCCTAACTCTGGGAAACGAACTAGGGGTGGTGGAAGGGGAGGAGGGCGGGGGGGGGGGGTGACGGGGTGGCAGGCACTGAGGGGGGCACTTGACGGGATGAGCACTGGGTGTTATTCTATATGTTGGCAAATTGAACAACAATAAAAAATAAATTTATTTATATATATATATATATATATATATATATATATATATATATATAAAGAAGTCACCCTGAATGAAGATTGCCCTCTATTAATAAAGGATTAGATGGGATGAGCACTGGGTGTTATGCTATATGTTGGCAAACTGAACTCCAATAAAAAGAAACTTTAAAGAAATTTTTTAAAAAATCTCGGAAACCAGAGAGGAACAGGTTAAATAAAGAAACAGGGAAATGAAAGCACCACCAACAGTATATGTACAAAGGTAACCATTGGTGCAAAAATACCTAAGTACCAAAATTTTTTTAAAATGATAGATGAAAGAGCAGAGAATACACATTTCGCAGAGAACAAAAACTAGAAAATGTTACAAAACACACGTCACTGTACAATATTACGACAGAGTTAAGACCAATGATGTAAGTTGTATCTGTGAATGGGAGTGGGTGTAAATCTCCTATTAAAAGGAAAGTTATCAGACGTGCAAGGTAACACCCAACTATGTTCTGTAGATAAAGACTTTCTAAAATAAAGTTATTTAGAAAAATTAAACACAAAGAAACGGACCAGGGCATAAGGGACATACAAAAACAAGAAAGTCCAAGAAGTAATTCTGATCTAACACAAGAAATTCAAGCCCAAAAGTGTTAAATATGACAAAGGAAAATATTTTTTAAGGCTTAAAAGCCATAATTCACAATGGAAATACTAATATTCTGAAATATTTTATGCTAAATAACACAGCAGCCATTCTTCCATTTGATAGAAATACCCGAATCGTCAGCGACTCTTAGAACAAGAAAAGGGGCAAAAAATAAATATAAGCAGAAGTCCACATCTGTTCTGTAGAAATGTAGTAAATAAAACTTGAAGAACTATTTGGGCCTGGGGTTTCTGTTGAAATTTGTTGTCTGTTAGCCAATTTTTGGTAAATAATCTTCATACACTTGGAAAACTGTATGTTGTGTTCTTTTTGTTGGGTATATACAAGGTTCTACACATCTTCATCTATTGTAATTATCCATTTTATTCAAACCTTCTCTATGCTTACTCATTATGTTTGTTTATCAGTTCCTGATGGAGATCTTTTAATACTTCTAAATTTAATGTGGATTTTTCTATTTCTTTAGTAACCAAGACAGTATTTGCTTTGTATATTATGAAACTGTATTCTTAAATGTCGACAAGGTCATGATCACTATACCTTTTTATTTAAAAAAAAATCTGTTTATAATATCTGTCATTGTCTCTTTCATTTAATTTTGCTCTAAAATCTATATTGTTTGATATTAACATTTCCACCTCACCATTTTTTGGTTAGTACTTGCCTATGTTCACCATTTCTTAGTCTTTATTACTTTTTAAAACATTAAATAGCATAGCTCTATATGTTTCAAACCTGATAATCTATGCCCTTAATAATTGGTGAATATAGTTTTTTTTCCATTTGCTGCAATCAATAATATATTTGGATGTGTTTTTATAACCCTATTTTGTGTTAACACTTTCCTTTTTTCCAACCTTATGTTTGAGACAGAGTTTATTCCTTTCTATCATGCTTTGCTCATTTGGTAGTTACATGTTTTATTATTTTAATGGCCATCCATAGATTTTTAATATATATATATATATATATTAAATATATAATTCTTTTATATATATATATATAGTAAATTAATTTTAACAGTCTAAACATTATGTAGTATCTCTCTCCTCTCACCAAATGAAAACCCTACCTTGCAGGATGCCTGGGTAGCTCAGTGGGTTAAGCGTCTGCCTTCTGCTCAGGTCATGATCCTAGGGTCCCAAGGTCAAGCCCCACATTGGGCTCCCTGTTCAGTGGGGAGCCTGCTTCTCCCTCTTCCTCTGCCTGCCATCCCCCCTGCTTGTGCTACCTTGCTCTCTCAAATGAATAAATAAAAAATCTTAAAAAAAAAAAAAAAAACCATTTAGCTTGAGTATAATAACTCCTTCTCTCCTGTAATTATATTATTTTCTAGATAAAGAAAAACAAAACATGAA
This sequence comes from Vulpes lagopus, assembly GCF_018345385.1. Lineage (NCBI taxonomy): Eukaryota > Metazoa > Chordata > Mammalia > Carnivora > Canidae > Vulpes > Vulpes lagopus. The sequence continues at coordinate 29,560,859 of NC_054834.1, forward strand.
ATAGTAAGTTATTGGTTTTATTTTTCGCTAGTTCCTTACAATTACTAGAAGTTTATCTTCATGTTAAACTGATTTTCTTAACCTGTGTTGCTTTTTGGCTTATTGTCTCCCACTCTTTGTCAGTTCATTTTCCTTCTTGGTTTAGTAGTTTTTTTCAGCAAGAGTGGGAGCATACTTCACAAATTTTTGTGTTTATTTAAAAAAAAAAAAGTGAGCTGGCTGTAGAATTTAATTCTTTTGTGGAATTACTTCCTGCGGGAATTTTTAACGGAGTGTCATAGTTTCAAAGGCTATAGGTTGGACAGGTTTTTACTGTCTATGAGGCTATGCTGGATGCATTGGTTTGAAACCAGATCTTGTCTTGTGTTGGTGGAACATGGATGATGGGATGGGGAATGAAGAGTTTAAAACTAGGTCGTGCATATTGGAAAACTCACACTAGGATTCTTGGCCTGAGCTGGAAGGAAGTAGGAGTAAGTAAGGTATACTTTGTTTCAGGCTTTAACCCAGTTAATTCCTGAGAGACTCTCTTGAAGATCACAATTTCTGGAGAAGTTGTGCATGCAGTGCTCCATTTTAAGAAATTTGCTCATGAATGGGAGTTAAAAAAAGTTAAAGCAAGGAGTGAAGCCTATTCTTTTGAGAGGTTTGGAGGTGATTGGAAGAGGAGAAATGATGTATAACTTGAGCGCTAAGGGTAAGAATTATCTTTAAAAGGATGAATGAAATATGAGCCTGTCTACAGGGGGAATAAGGTAGATAGGCTGAGGTTTGGAAAGGAGTTAGGTCTGAGACAGAATGGAAGGAAAATGAGAGAATGATAATTCTAGGAAAATGTCTGGTGATAGGCAGAAGATGCGCAGGTGTCTTTGGTTGCCCTAATCTCCTCAGTTAAGGAGGTGAAGGCATAGACACTTTGAAAAGACTCATTCACTGTTTCCATTTGGTTCATGGAAGAATTGCAACTGGAAACCCCATGTTTTGCCAAATTATTACATATTTTGATGGACGGAATTCTCCGTTAGGGATGGCCTCACTGTATCTGAACACCACTCAACTGCCGAACAAGATGATTCCAATGGAAATTCCAGAAGTGTCTCATTACATATGTTAAATCAGAAGAAAAATGAAGTTGGATCCAGACTCCATGCTTTTTTGTCTCTAGAAGATACTAAAAACAAGGAGTCCTGCTCTGTCTTTAAAGGGCACAGACAGCCAACATAATTCTGTGGGAGCTGCTTTTCTGGTATAATTACCCTAATGCAGTATTTATCCTCAAGGTCAGTAGTGGCTGTTAAAACGACTGTCCTTTCCCTGGAGAACAGCATCCTCCCCTGACAAATAATTTCTGTTGGAAGAACATTCTGTAAGTCCATGTTCTCACTACAAATATTATCCAACTTAGCCCTGGAGGACATTTTAAAAAACAAAGGGCTTTCTTGAACATTCTGAGCCAAAATATCTTGGACTTAATTCCCTTTCCATGAAACAAGAAGGATCTTTTGGATGAAGGATATGTCTTCCAGTCTTTCATCTCCATCTTCCTTGCAAGTGTTGTTTTGTTTTAGTTTCTGCTCCCGCATCTGAATAAGGGATTTCAGTGGATGACCTCCAAGCTCTCTTCCATTCCTAGCATTCTGGGGCTCTGAATCTGGGAGTCTACAGCCATTTGTGCCTTAGTTCCACAGCACTAGGTCAGCACCTTGGGGCTAAATAATGAACATATCTTGTCTTTGGCTTCCCCAAAGCACGTAGGATGGACTGCTTGTGTCAGTAAATATCTATGATTGAAAATAAAAAATGAGTTAATTAAATAAATAGCAATACCTTCAAATATTGTAGCATTGCCTGGGGCTGGCACCTTCATGAGGATTAGGAAAGAGAGGCCAGTCCAGGTGGCAGAAACACCTAACTACATGGCTTCTTTAGTGTGGCTCTGGCTGAGTTTCACCCCCAGCCTCCTTTCTTGGTCATGGGCTCTTGTTCAGAATGCAACCCCGACAGCTGTACTGAGCAACCCTTTTGCTGTCATACATCACCTGACCTCCTGTGAAGCCTGAGCAGCGGGTCCTCATAGCTTCCCCACAGGTCTGCATGTAACCTGAGGGGTCAGCTGGCCTGAGGAAACCAGTATGCCACCAACCTAAGCACCCGGAACACAGTCACAAAACCCACACATTCTCGTCTCAGATCCTATTAGGGATCAACAGTGCGATGTTTCACATCCTTTTTTACCTCAGGGACCTCCAGATGTAAAACCTCCCTGTTTGCCAACTACTAACCTCCTACTACTCTGACCCTTTCTCACGTTCATATTGCTGGTCTTTCTGTCACTTATTAAATTAGCTTACTTTCTTTATCTTTAGCTTCCTCTCTTATCATTCCCACCACTTCCTGGACTTAACTGAAATTGAACTTCTCAGATTAGAGGGTTGGTTTTGTTTTTTTGTGTGGTTTTTTTTTTTTTTTTTTTTTTTTTTTGGCTATTTTTGTTTTGTTTTGTTCCTTCACATCCTGTGGATTTCAGGATTAGGAGATAATTTCATTTTCTCCCTATACATCATCACTTCACAGACCTCCTTGCTCTCACAAGATCTATTATTCTCTAAGATTGGCACTCCCTGGGTAGAACACGTAGCAGAGCCACTCTCTTTTTCTCTCCGAAACACAAATGGATTTCGCTTGGAGCAGCAATATGCCCAGCCTATTAAAAATTAAAATTAAAATTCCCTTGTAATTAAGATTAGCCAAGTCCTATGGTTTTATCTAATGTGGTGGAAACAGAAATCACTGGATAGAATTTGCAGGAACTCAGTTGAAAAGGAGGCCCACTCAGCTAGCTGGCTCTCTTACTTTGGTCTCCTTCTCCTTCTTCCTGACTGTAATGACAATTTGCTGCCCTGGGTAGCACAACTTGGTATGACATCTTAGCAATCATGAGGCAACAAGCCCGAGGGCAAAAGCTACAAGCTAAAGATGATTTAGAGGAAAGAAGCCTCTTGGTATTAGCCCAGAGAGCCTGTATCCTGACTTCTTGTTATGCAAGAAAAATAGAACTTATTTATTTAACCGATGTTTGAAGCTAAATATGACAATTAGCTTCTCTGATTTCTCTTTTTTATTCTCCAAGAACCATGACTGTACGATCACAACCTTTTTTTTTTTCTGATTCTTTTTCTTTTATTGGAGTTCAATTTGCCAACATATAGCACATCACCCAGTGCTCATCCCATCAAGTGCCCCCCTCAGTGCTCATCACCCAGTCACCCCCACCCCCCACCCACTTCTCCTTCCACTACCCCTTGTTCGTTTCCCAGAGTTAGGAGTCTCTCATGTTCTGTCTCCCTCACTGATATTTCCCACTCATTTTCTCTCCTTTCCCCTTTAATCCCTTTCACTATTTTTTATATTCCCAAAATGAATGAGACCATATAATGTTTGTCCTTCTCTGATTGACTTATTTCACTCAGCATAATACCCTCCGGTTCCATCCACGTGGAAGCAAATGGTAGGCTATTTGTTGTTTCTAATGGCTGAGGAATATTCCATTATATACATAGACCACAACTTTATCCATTCATCTTTAGATGGGATTGGCTGTTGGGGATCACAACCTTTTCTTAGCACTTTGATTCTTGCCATCCCTCACTGTGATGTCAGTATCTGGGTGGGGGCCAATCAACATTTACACATAAAGATTTTTTTCCAACTCATTTCTAATTAGCTTTGTCTCACTCCACCAAGGACTTACTTGGGATTTCGTCCTAACCAGAAACTGCACCTCCCAAATCTCAAATCCCAACCTTCCATTTTCTGACACCACCTCTTGTTCTACAAGATTAATTAATGGAGTAACCCCATTAAGACAATCTTTTGACCTCATCTGATCACCCATCTAGTAGGCTCTGTATTTCACTTCATCACTTGCCCTGAAATCCCTCCTCTACTACTCTCCTCTCCCAGGTAAGATCTCATGAAACTAAAGTATGACCACTCTTTGGCAAACACTGTCCACACCTTTGACGTCTGTTCCCTCCAACTTATTCGTATGGAAAAACCCAAGTCCGGGTTCAAGAAGCAATCAAGCATTTTTGAGAATTATATAAGATTTCACATGAGAGACAGGTTTCACATCCATTTTGTGATCTGCAACTTCCAGTGGCACTCGGCTCTCCCTAGCAATTCTCCTAGATTGTTCTAGTAAGTTCATTTCCCACTTGCTGAAATAACTGTAGACCTGTCTGACATCTTCTCCTTAAATTCTTGCATCATATTATATGGGAGAAAAAAAAATAGAACTTGAAATCTTCAGAAATTAACTCCTTCATATTTCCTTCACCTAATACTTACCTCCTCCCTTGAAGTTTCTAGAGGCCTTGCTCCCTTGTATAAATACCCCCCAACTCCCATCTTCTCCATCATCCATCTCTTTCTTTCTGATTCACTCTCCATTATCATTTCACCTGCTCTAGCATTGCTTATCTTCAAGAATCTACCTTTGATCTCAACTCCTTGCCCAGAGCCACCTCTGACTCTTTTCCCCTCATGATCAAAATTCTTTATTTTTTCCACATTCAATCTCCATAACTTTGCCTCCTATTTTTCTATTCACATTGTATTTCTATAAATATTTTTATTGCTGCTGTTTGCTTTTTGAAACTGGGCTTTTATAAATGTTTGTTTGAGTGTGATGGATAACATAGACAGTCATCCAATCATGACCTAGAATAAAAAATTGCTAACATTTTGTCTAATTTTTTCAAATTCTTTAATGTTTTGTTGTTTTAAATGAATAAATCATCACAGATAAAGTTGAAATCCCCTTTGTTTTATTCCTTAGACACATTCCCTTCCGTTACAGAGAAAATCATTATGATAGATTTCATTTGTATCCAAATCATTTTTTGTATTTTGCTGCATATAAATATGTATCTTTTCATTTTTACTTCATATACTTTACCATATATAAGTACATATTTATATCTATGCATATATACCCATAAACAATCTAAATCTAGTTCTGTATATTTATTTTAAAACACACATAAGATGGAATAATTCTGAAACTTTCTTTTTTCCTCAACTTTAGACTTTTAAGATCTTTCATATTTATCTATGGCATTCTTCATAAATGCTATATTGTATCCCAACACGTGTATTCAAAATCATTTACTTGAGAGGTAGCATTGTACGGTGACTAAGAGCAGAGGCTCTGGAACTAGGGGCTTGGGTTTAATCCAAACACCTGTCAGTTACTAGCTGTGTGACTTCAGGCAAGCTATTTAGACTTTCTGATGTCAGTTATTTCATCTATGAGATGCAGTTAATAAATGTAGCTAGTTTTTGGGTTAAATGAGGATTAAACAAATTTACCTATGTGAAGCACCTATAAGCTTCCTGGGCTATAGTCAGGACACAATACTAGTGTGTCAGTAGGAAAGCAGATGGCACATTCAAATTAGGATAATTGGAAAAGGGTTTATCCATAACAGGACTAATTACAAAAGTGTAGGCAAAGTATAGGTAAACCATAAGGATTAGGACAGTAACCCAGTGCAGCAGGGGAAAAAGGAAGCTGTAACCACTTGTAGGCCAGAACAAAAATAGGTGTGTCATTAGGAACCAAAGAAGTCATTGCAGATACAATTGACCCTTGTACCATGTGGGGTTGGGACACTGACACCCCATGAGTTGAAAACTCATATATAACTTTTGATTCCTGCCAAACCTAAATACTAATAGTTTACTTAGACTGGAGGCCTTACCAATAACATAAATAGCTGATTAATACATATTTGGTGTGTAATATGTATTATACACTGTATTCTTACAACAAAGTGAACTAGAGAAAAGAATATGTTATTTAAGAAAATCATAAGTGTGGGAGGACATGCCTGAGTAGCTCAGTCAGTTAAGAGACTGACTCTTCATTGCAGCTCAGGTCATGATCTCAGGGTTGTGAGATTGAACTCCATGTTGGGATCGAGCTGGGCGTGGGGCCTGCTTAAGATTCTCTTTCTTACCCTCTTTATGCCTCTCCACCCCCACATGCTCTCTCTTTCTCTCTAAAAAAAAAAAAAAAAAAAAAAGAAGAAGAAGAAAATCATAAGCAAGGAAAAATACACTTATAACATTGTACTATATTTGTTGTAACAAATCTGTGTGTAAGTGAAGCCATGCAGTTCAAACCCCAGTTGTCCAGAGTTAGCTGTATTTCAAAGCACACACTCAGAAATGTCATCTCACTTCCTATATTCATTTGAACTGTAAAGTCTTCCTAGATGAATTTTAAACAAGAAACAATTGATTTTACCATTTACATCATCTGACCAAAAGAAAAGGCATAAAGTAAGGTCCCTTCTCTCTGTACCTAGACCCAACTTTTTCGTCTTCTCTCCTTCAGCTTTTCCCTCAGTGGAGGAGAAGATTTTCATCTGACTGGCTAGGATCTGAGTATGAGAGCCCGTGGTAGGGGGACCTCGTGTGTGGTCTGCCTTCCTGTGGTAAACTGACTCAAGCAAGACATGATCTTTTCAAGTGTGCAGATCTTTATTTCTCTTCTCTCCTTGGCCTTAGGCCTACTTGTAAGGTGTATGGAATCAGGGCCCCTTGTAGGACTGAGGCTCCTCTCACTTCCTTTCCTCCCTCTTCCTTCTTCTCTTCTCTTCTCTTCTCTTCTTTCTCTTCTCTTCTCTTCTCTTCTCTTCTCTTCTCTTCTCTTCTCTTCTCTCTTCTCTTCTCTCTCTTCTCTTCTCTTCTCTTCTCTTCTTTTTTTCTCTTCTCTTCTCTTCTCTTCTCTTCTCTTCTCTTCTCTTCTCTTCTCTCTCTTCTCTTCTCTCTCTTCTCTTCTCTTCTCTTCTCTTCTCTTCTCTTCTCTTCTCTTCTCTTCTCTTCTCTTCTCTTCTCCTCTTCTCTTCTTTCTCTTCTCCTCTCCTCTCCCCTTCCCTTCTCTTCCCTTCCCTTCCCTTCTCTACTTCGCTTCGCTTCGCTTCACTTCTCTTCTTCCCTTCCCTTCCTTTCCCTTTCCCTTTCCCTTCTTTCCCTTTCCCTTTCCCTTTCCCTTTCCCTTTCCCTTTCCCTTTCCCTTTCCCTTTCCCTTTCCTTCCCTTCCCTTCCCTTCCCTTCCCTTCCCTTCTTCTTCCTGTCTCCTCTTCTCTTGCTCCCTCTCATATCCCCCCTCCTAGTGGGATTCAGGACACACTACCCCAAAATATAGCAGGTGAGCATATTGAAGACCCAATGTGGAAGGATTAGAGAAACTGGCAGAGGCAAGAGGGTTTCTCTGACCTTCCCTCTGCTGGCCACCATGAAGCAGGTTATGAGACCCTCTCTCATGTGAGAGATGACTTCCCTAAACCTGGAGGAAAGGAGCATCCTTTTCTCCAAGAGGGAGGAACCCAAAAAGAATTGGAAGAAACAGATCTTGCAAGGTCTTTCCATTTACCACACTTCGCTTGTTGTTCTATCACATTTGCCCATGGTGTTACACTCTTAAGCAAACACAGCATCAAAACACCCAGGCCTCACTGTTTCTTCAGGCCTTCATTTCATTGGAAAGATTCCCATGTCACATAAAACATGTATGAAATAAACATGCATGCTTTTCTTCTGTTACTGTTTTTGTCAATTAAATTCCCAGACCCAGCCAGGAGCCTAAGAAGGTACAAGAAAATTTTTTCTCCCCTGCAATTTTCCCTCCTCTTCCTCTCTCCTTCTCCCTTTGACCTCATGATACATGAACTCCTCAGGACTCCCTCCTTCACTTCTGTTCTTTCTTCTCTGCTATATTTCTGTGTGGATAAACTTCTCAGAAATCCAATTCTTTATTCTTAACTTACTTTCTCTATCTATGTGGCCAGAAGAAGAATGGTAAGACCTCAATGTTTAAAAAGTTCTTCACCAGGTCTTTAACAAAGTTTTCATTGAGGAATCAAGAGCTTTCAAAGTTATTAACATCAACAACAACAACAACAACTACTACTACTACTACTACTACTACTACTACTACCACTACTACTCTCCCTCCTCCTCTTGGTTCTCTTTCTACTAGTGATGCTTAAAAACTTGGCCAGAGTAGGAACATTTGTCAGAGTATTTTTTGGGCAATACTGCATCTTCTGACCATAATAGTTCTAAATTCCCATTTTAATCCCACACAATTTTCAACATGAATAAATACCAATCATTTATACCCTCATATGGGTACAAGTTTCTTCTTTCACAATATTTACATATTAAACCCACTCTCTAGTTATTTTGTGAAAAATTTATTTTCCTGCTGAAAAAATCATGCATTAGGAACATGTAACAAAATTTCTAATGATGATATTATGAGATATTATAAGAAAAGGAGAAAAGGCCATACATTCTGTCATTTATTTAAATATTTTATTTATTTATTCATGAGAGACACAAAGATAGAGAGAGAGGGAAAGAAGCAGAGACACAGGCTCCATGCAGGGAGCCCAATGTGGGACTTGATCTGGGGTCTCCAGGATCAGGCCCTGAGCCAAAGGCAGGCCCTGGGCCTAAGGCGGTGCTAAACTACAGAGCCAAACGGGCTGCCCTGCATTTTGTCATTGATGAGATGTCAGGCACGTTCTTCATTGTTTCTACCTGGGGTAAAACAGGAGGGAAACTATTTCCCTAAATGAAAATCAATGCATTTTAACCTGATCTCACATGCAGCTCTTCAGCAACAATTCTGTCTCCCATTCAATCCATTGGCTTCAGAATATACAACTGTTTAGAGGAAACAACTTAGTTTTACTATAACATAGGAACATTTCAAAGTCCAAACTATATGTGAGTGAGATAAATCATAAACATAGTTTACCTAGTTTAGTTCTCTTAAGTCATTCGGGAACATTGTATTCTTACAAGGATGTCCCTGAATTTATGCCAGGTGAATCTCTATCCAAAGGAGAGACAATTCAAGCATAAAGAAAGCTTAATTCTCAGGAAGGCATCAGATCTTGGATCTGATCTAGTGCAGTTTTTGAAATTACTGTGTTTGTCACAGCAGGCTAGATATCATAGTGGTTAAGGAATGCAGACTCTCCTGCCATCTCCAAAATTATAAAATTAGGATAATAATAGTTCCCACTTCACAGGGTTCTTGTGTGGCTTAAATGCAGTAATGCATATTAAATATAATATAATACAAAGGATTGTAAGAACATATCGTGAAAAGTTATATGTCAACACACTGAACAACCTAGAAGAAGTGGATAAATTCTTAGAAACATGCAATCTTAACTGAGCCAGGAAGAAATAGAAAATCTGAATAGACCAATTAAAAGTAATGAAATTGAATTGCTAATAAAGAACTACCACAAAATAAAAGTCCAGGACCAGATGGATTTGCAAGTCATTTCTGTCAAACATTTGAAGAAAAGTTACTATTTTCCTCAAACCATTCTAAAAAATAGAAGAGGAAGGAAAACTTCCAAATTCATTCTATGAGTCCAGCATTACCCTGATACTGAAACCAGAGAAAGACACCACAAAAAAAGAAATCTACAGGTCAATATCCCTGATGAGCATAGATGCAAAATCCTTAACAAAATATTAGCAGACTACATACAACAATACATTAAAAAGATCATTCACCATGATCAGGTGGGATTTATTCCCGGGATACAAAGATAGTCCATTATTTACAAATTAATCAACATGATACATCACAACTACAAAATGAAGGGCAAAAATCATGATCATACCAATAGAAACAGAAAAAGCATTTCATAAGATTCAACATCTATTCATGATAAAAAAAAAAAAACTCTCAGCAAAATGGTGTTAGAGGGCACATACCTCAACATACTAAAGGCCATATATGAAAACCCACTGCTAACATCATCTTCAATGGTGAAAAACCAAGAATTTTCTAAGATAAGGAATGAGAAAAGTATGTTCACTCTCGCCATTTTTATCCAACATAGTACTGGCAATCATAACCACAGCAGTCAGACAAGAAAAAGAAATCATTGATACTCATATTGGTAAAGAAGTTAAACTGTCTCTATTTGCAGACTACATGATACTATACATAGAAAATTGTAAGGATTCCACCAAAAATTTACAAGAAGTGATAAATAAATTCAGTAAAGTGGCAGGATACAAAATTAATACCCAGAAATCAGAAGCATTTCTATACACTAATATGAAGTCACAGAAAAAGAAATTAAAACAAGAATACCATTTACAACTGCACCAAAAGAATAAAATACCCAGGAATAAATTTAACCAGGAGGTAAAATATCTGTACTCTTAAAACTATAAAACACTGATGAAAGACACTGAAGATGATACAAACAAATGGGAAGATATTTCATGCTCTTGGATTGGAAGAATTAATATCATCAAAATGTTCATATTAGCCAAAGCAATTTATAGATTCAATGTAATCTCTACCAAAATATCAACAGCATTTTTTGCAAGATCAGAAAAAATAATACTAACATTTGTGTGGAACCACAGAAGACCCCAAATAGTCAAAGCAATTCTAAGAAAGAAAAACAAAGTTGGAGGTATCACAATTCCAGATTTTTTTAAAAAGATTTTATTTATTTATTCATGAGAGACACACAGAGAAAGAGACAGAGAGAGAGACAGAGAGGCAGAGACACAGGCAGAGGGAGAAGCAGGCTCCATGCAGGAAGCCCAATGCGGAACTCGATCCCAGGACTCCAGGATCATGCCCTGGGCCAAAGGCAGGCACTAAACCACTGAGCCACCCAGGGATCCCAGACTTTAAGACATACTAAAAAGCCATAATAATCAAAACATAAGGGCACTGGCGCAAAGATGGACACAGATCAATAAAACAGGATAGAGACTCCAGAAATAAATTCACATTTATATGGACAATTAATCTATGACAAAGGAGGCAAGAATATACAATAAGGGAAAAGATAACTTTCTCAATAAATGGTGCTGGGCAAACTGAATAGCTACATGTAAAAGAATGAAATGGACTATTTCTAACACCACACACAAAAATAAACTCAAATTGGATTAAAGACTCAAACGTGAAACTCGAAACCATAAAAATCCTAGAAGTGAAAACAGGCAGTAATTTCTCTGACATCAGCCATAGCAAGATTTTTCTAGATATGTTTCTTAAGACAAGGGAAACAAATGCAAAAGCAAAACAAAACAAAAAGACTATTGGGCCTACATAACATAAAAATATAAAGTAAAGGAACACAGGAAAGGAAACCATTGACAAAACAAAAAGACAACCTACTGAATGGGACAAGATATTTGCAAATGATATATCTGATAAAGAATTAATATCTAAAATATATAAAGAACTCATACAACCTAATACCAAAAAGACAAACAATTTGATTAAAAAATGGAGTCAGGGGATGGGGTAACTGGGTGAGGGGCACTGAGGAGGACACTTGATGGGATGAGCACTGGGTGTTATACTATATGTTGGCAAATTGAATTTAAATTTTAAAAAATGTAAAATAAATAAATAAATAGGCAGAGGATCTAAATACACATTTTTCCAAAGAAGACATACAAATGCCCAACAGACACATGATGCTCAGACACAAAGATGCTCAACATCACTAATCATCAGGGAAATGCAAACCAGAACCACAATGAGATATTGCTTCACGCCTTTTAGAATGGCTAAGATCAGGAAGACAAGGAACAGCAAATATTTGCAAGGATGTAGAAAAAAAGAACCCTCGCGCACCGTTGGTGGGAATGTAAACTGGTGCAGCCACTCTGGAAAACAATATGGAGGTTCCTCAAAATTAAAAATAGAAATATTATATAAAACAATAATTCCGTTATTGAGTATTTTCCCCAGGGAAAATGAAAACACTAACTCAAAAAAAATATTTACACCCCTATGCTTATTGCAACATTATTTACATTACCAAGACATGGAAGCAATCTAAATGTCCATCAATAGATAAATGGAAAAGGAAGGTGTGGTATATACACACAATGGAACAGTACACAGCCACAAAAAATGTTGAGACTGTGCCATTTACGACAACATGGATGGATCTAGAGGGCATTAAACTGATGTTTGTTAGAGGGGAGATGAGGGAGGTTGGACAAAATAGGTAAAGGGGAGAGGGAGATAAAGGCCTCCATTAATGAAACAAGTAAGTCATGGGGAATAAAAAGCAGAGCATTAGGAATATAGTCAATGATATCATTGTGATAGATTGTGACAGAAGGTAGCTATAGTTGTGGTGAAATAGCATAATGTACCACGATAGCCAAACTGTGGAAGGAGCCATGATGTCCTTCAATAGGTGAATGGATAGAGAAGATGTGGTTTATATATATATATATATATATATAGGACTACTACTCAGCCGTCAGAAAGGACGAACACCTACCATGTACATCGACATGGATAGAACAGAAGGGTATTATGCTGAGTGAAGTAAGACAGTCAGAGAAACACAGTTATCATATAGTTTCACTTGTATGTGGGATATAAGAAACAGTGCAGGGGACCATAAGGGAAAGGAGGAAACTGAGTGGAGAAAAATTAGAGAAGAAGACAAACCATGAGAGACTCCTAATTCTGGGAAACAAACAAAGGGTTGAAGAAGGGGAGGTGGGCCAGGTGGTGGGGTGACAGGGTGATGGGCACTAAGGAGGGCACGTGATGGGATGAGCACTGGGTGTTATACTCTATCTACGTTGGCCAATTGAATTTAAATTAAATTTTAAAAAGGAAAAAAAGAAATAGCGTAATGTATAAACTTGTCACATCAGTCAGCTGTGTATCTGAAACTAATGTGACGTTGTGCGTCAACTATACTCAAATAAGAAATTTAAAATAAAAGTCCTGAACCTGAACTCTAGCATTAAGACTTCTAATCTGTGATTACTTAATTAAGTCTTGTTGTTTAAAAGTGTTAGAATCAGGGCTTATGTTATTTGTAATGCAAACCAACAGATACGGAAACGGATACCCAGAGTAGGCTACTCTGAATAACATACCAATAAAATGCAGAATGGGGTGTTGGAGGTTGGACATGCATCAGTGAGGATCCCACCATTTAAAATGTTGGTTTGTGTTGACCATTCGTTATGGCCTTATACAAGAAAGAGACAAGCTTACTCTAAAAGTGGCCATTCTGGATAAAGAAGATGTGGTTTATGTATACAATGGAATATTCCTCAGCCATTAGAAACAACAAATACCCACCATTTGCTTCAACGTGGATGGAACTGGAGGGTATTATGCTGAGTGAAGTAAGTCAATCGGAGAAGGACAAACAGTGTATGTTCTCATTCATTTGGGGAATATAAATAATAGTGAAAGGGAATATAAAGGAAGGGAGAAGAAATGTGTGGGAAATATCAGGAAGGGAGACAGAACATAAAGACTCCTAACTCTGGGAAATGAACTAGGGGTGGTGGAAGGGGAGGAGGGCGGGGGGTGGAGGGGAATGGGTGGCGGGCACTGAGGGGGACACTTGACGGGATGAGCACTGGGGGTTATTCTGTATGTTGGTAAATTGAACACCAATAAAAATTAATTTATTAAAAAAATGATAATCTCTTAAACTATTTAATCATTGTTAGCTCATATTTTAACAGGTCATAAAACCTATGAATCAATTTATTACAGTTCTTTATTTTAAAATAACTTTTATTTAATTACATGAATGTAAAATATTCACACTAGACTAAATTTAGGCTTTCTAGGGGAAAGGATTTTATGAATAGTACTTGATAAAAAAGAAACAGTTTATTTAAATAAAAATGACTATTAAAACAGCAAAAAAAAAAAAAAAAAGTGGCCATTCTAAAAAGAGAGGTCGAAGTAGGCTTAGCTATGGTCTCTAAACCCAGTGGACCAAGAGTCTGATAATTTTGAGCCTTGCAAGGTTAGAAGAGCTGAGTCTGAGCCACAAGTTCTTAATCTGGTCTCCATTTATCTTGAGCATCTTGTGGCTCTATTAATAAAATTCAGAGTATGGGTGTACTTGGATAGGAAAACAAAATCACCTCTTTCTTTTCACTAGCCCCTAAGTGAAATCCAGCATTTTCTTTCATTATAAATGCAGACCAAACCAACCAACCAACCTACAGCTGGATCTGTGTGATTCTCTTTGTCAACAGTAGGATACAGATATTTTATATCACGTTAGAGTTACTACAGATGTCTCAAAATATTTTAAATTCATAACTACTTTGAAATGTCAGTTGACCCCACAGCTAGATATCGAATTGATTAATATCTTCAACATTTGTTTGCAAAAATTAATGAGCACCTATAGTATCAGAAATGTGTTTTTAGTAATTTTCACAACTGTACAGCTGTATTTCAGTCTAATTTTTCCTGTAATCTGTGCATTTTATTTCATTTACTTAAAAACAGTACCTGTGTCTCTAAGCCTCACCAAAATTCCAAATGCGTTTATGGCATAAAGAAGGTTAAGAACATTTATTTACCTACAGTAAAATTAGTGAAGAGGAGATGGGGAGACAGGAGAGTTTGGAAGGGGATTGTGGTAGTAAAAGACATACATTGCCTCAGGCTACTCCCTAAATCCTCTGCCCTACAAAAGGGACAAAGGTATTTATTGTGTAGACCATCTGGGAAACAGCTGGTGACCAAGAGTGGATTGTGGTGGTGCCTCCACACCCCAAACCACACTATTGTTTATATTTGCCTCAAACTGAGATGTAAATGTGAAGGCCAGAGGGAGGGGCTGAAGTGAAAAGCTTGTTGCTGGGGACCTGGAATTCTCAGACTCAAAAACTATATGGGGACAGAAATTACGGTTTAGAGTGGCTTGGAGTGGAGGTGGATAGAGTAGCAGCTTATCAAGTGTTTACAATATTTTTGTTCCTTTATTTTACTCTTATCAAAGTATAATATGTACACAGAAAGCACCCCAAGTGAAGAATCTGGAGCCCCCCAGGTGCCCCTTCCTGTCATCACCACTATTCTGACTTCTAATAGGGGAGTTGGGTTTTGCCTGCTGTGGTATTTTTTTTTAAATTTTTTTTATTGGGGTTCAATTTGCCAACATTTAGCATAACACCCAGTGCTCATCCCTCCAAGTGCCCCCCTCAGTGCCCATCACCCAATCACCCCAACCCCCCTGCCCACCTCCCCTTCCACTACCCCTTGTCCATTTCCCAGATTTAGGTCTTAGGTGTCTCTCATGTTTTGTCACCCTCACTGATACTTTCACTCATTTTCTCTCCTTTCCTTTTATTCCCTTTCACTAGTTTTTATATTCCCCAAATGAATGAGACCATATAATGTTTGAACTTCTCCAATTGACTTATTTCACTCAGCATAATACCCTCCAGTTCCATCCACGTTGAAGCACATGGTGGGTATTTGAAGCACATGGTGGGTATTTGTCGTTTCTAATGGCTGAGGAATATTCCATTGTATACATAGACCACAGCTTCTTTATCCATTCATCTTTCGACGGACACCGAGGCTCCTTCCACAGTTTGGTTATTGTGGACATTGCGGTACTTTTTATATAAACGGGGTCATAACAGTAGGTGCCACTTTTTAGGCTCCTTTGGTAAGTTTGGGAAACTAATCCATATTTTTCCATGTTGTAGTTTGATTCCATTGTTATGTAAGCCGAGGTTCTCAAAATGTGACCAAGGGACTCCTGAGTCCTGGGATCTTTCCAGAATGTCCACAAGGTTGAAAGCATTTTGTCTGCCTTTTCACTCTCATTCTCTAATGAGTGTACAGTGGAGTTTTCTAGAAGCTACAGGGTACATGATGGTATTTGTGCATTCCTGTTTTAAAAGATTTCTCAGTTTCAATTTCCACTATGGTAAGTATTAGCAGATATAACCCAAATAAAACTTCCTTGGGTTCGACAATCATTTTCTGGGTAATTATGAATCTACTTCTATGAACATGTCTTTTGATGAACATATGAACCTATTTCTGTTGGCTATACATATACACCTAGCAATGGGATGGTTAGAACACAGAGTGTAGACTTAGTTTCTAGTAGATACTCCCAGTTTTCCAGAATGTCTGCACCAGTTTATAGTCTACCAGCAGTCAACAGTTTTCATCTGGTTTACATTCTCACCGACAGGAAGTGTTGTCCATCTTTATCATTCTAGCTTTTCTGTTGATCGTGTAGTGGTATTGTGTCAAGGTTTTAATTTGTATTTCTTAGATGACAAATGAAATCGCAAACTTTCATATATGTGTATTGACGATTTAAATATCGTGTTGTAAATTGTCACTTATGCCATATATTTTTCTACTGGGTCATCTATCTTTTATTGACTTGTAGGCATGCTTTTCCTGATGTTTTTTTCTTACATCTAGTGAAAGGATATGTTTCTCTTTCTCTTTCTCTTTCTCTTTCTCTTTCTCTCTTTCTTTGTCAACTATGTTATGTTGATTGATTTTTAAGAACTAAACCACTCTTGAAAACCTGGATTAATTCTACTTGCTCACAGTATATATCCATTTATTTATAGTGTTGGATTTGATTTGCTAATTCTTCAAAAGGCTTTTGTATCTATGTTCATGACAGAAAAGAGAAAGTAGTCTATAATTTTATTTTGTTGTTGTTGTTGTTATGTTCTTTGCAATCAAGGTAATGTTGGCCTCTTAAAATGAGTTGTAAAATGTTCCCTTCTTTCTATTCTCAGGAAAATGTTGTACAATGTTGGTGTTATTTGTTCCTTAAACATCAGAAAGAATTTACTCATTAAGTCATCCAGTTTAGGGTTTTGCTTTCTTTTTGCCAATTATATTGAGATATAATCAACGTGTAATATTGCATTAGTCTAAGGTGCACAATGTAATAACTTGACATATGTATATGTCATAAAACAATTTCCACAATAAGTTTAATTAACACCCATCACCTAGGGATCCCTGCGTGGCTCAGGGGCTTGGTGCCTGCCTTCGGCCCACGGTGTTGGGCCCTGGAGTCCAGGGATCAAATCCCATGCCGGGCTCCTTGCATGGAGCCTGCTTCTCCCTCTGCCTGTGTCCCTGCCTCTCTCTTTCTCTCTCTCTCTCTCTGTCTCTCATGAATAAATGAATAAAATCTTAAAAAAAAAAAACACCCATCACCTTATATAGTTACAAATTTCTTTTCCTGTAGTGAAAACTTTTAAGATCTACTCTCTTGGCAAGTTTCAAATATACAATATAGCATTGTTGACTATAGTCATCATGCTGTCCATAATATTTGTAGAACTTGTTTTATCTTATAAGTGGAAGTTGGACCTTTTGCTCACCTTCCCCCATTTCCCTACCTCCCATTTTCACCTCTGGCAACCGTCAATCTGTTGTCTCTCATGGGTTTGTTTGGGTTTTTTTTAGATTCCACATGTAAGTGAGATCATACAGTATTTGTCTTTCTCTACTTGACTCATTTCACTTACCATAATGCCTTCAACTTTAAGTATACTCATGTTGTCACAAATGGGAGGATTTCTGTTTTGCAGGGATAAATAATATTCTAAATATATACCAAAATTTCTTTATCCATTCACCCAGTGGATGGACACTTAGGTTGTTTCCGTGTCTTGGCCATTATGAATAATGCTGCAATGAACACGGGGTGCATAAATCTCTCCAAGATATTGATTTCATTTCCTTCAGGTACATACCTTGAAGTAGAATTGCTGGATCACAATTTAGTACTATTTTTAATTTTCTGAGGAATCTCCATTCTGTTTTCTGTAATGACTGTACTGATTTACATTCCCAGCAACAGTGTAGGAGGCTTCTGTTCACATTCTTGTCAACACTTGTCTCTTGTTCTTTTGATAATAATCATTATGACAGGTGTGAGGTGATATTTCATTGTGATTTTGATTTTCGTTTCCCTGATGATGAGTGATATTGAACACCTCTTCATGTACCAGCTGGCCAGTTGTCTATTCAGAGCCTTTTTCCATTTTTTTAAAGATTTTATTTATTTGAGAGAGAGAGAGAAACAGAGAGAGAGAGAGAATAGGAGTAGGGGCAGAGGGAGAGGGAAAAGCAGACTCCCCACTGGGGAGGGAGCCTGATGCAGGGCTTGATCCCAGGACACTGGGATCATGATCTGAGCTGAAGGCAGATGCCTAACTGACTGAGCCACCCAGGTACTTCTATCTGATATTTTCACAAGGCCAATTCCATGGAAAATCATGGAATTGATGTTGTGCTTGTGTGGTAGTCTGAATACTGTGCCCCCAAAGATGCCCATAACCCAATGCCCAGAACCTGTGAACATTTAAATTTACATAGGAATTTGAAGAAGTGTAGAGACATTTGATGCCCCAAGGTGCTTACTTCAGGAGGCACATCAATGCAGTTAATCACAAGTAATTTGATTAAGTGTGATACCACCTCATTCCAGAAATTACTAGCATCCCGTTTACCGTGGACAGAAGCTCAGCACTGAGTTCAAGCCCAAGGATGTGACCAAATCAATTTCAAAATTTCATCTTTGAGGGACCACTTCCGAGAACAATCTTGATTTTGATTTCTGATTCAATCAGGGTCCAGGAAGGTAAAAATTATAAGTAACTTTAAAGGTCTGACTATATGAAGAACTCTTAATTAGGTATCAAAATTGTTTACTGGGTATATTTGAAGGCAAAATAAAGGGCACATTAGTGGAAAAAAAAATTAGCACTGAGGTAGAAAATGTAAAAAGCAGCTATTTCCTCTAGAAGTGGGATCACGAAGGGATAGGGTTGGAATGATTAAACTTAAAGCTTGGGTAAAGAGTGCCATGGGCTGCAGCCCACACCTCTGAGGAGGGACCCTGCTCAGTACAGGCTGGTGTCTCTGGGCTGCATGGAGGGGGCACTTGGGGCTTGGACCAAGACCTCTGAGAGGCAAGCCTGTCACACGAATCTACTGTGGTTTCTGAGCTGCACTCCCACCCTAGTAAATATCTTCAATGTATTGGCCACAGAATGTTCTGTGACTTGACTTTCCCGAGAAGCAAATACCAATCATGTGTACAAAGAACAGCTAAACTGCACAATTACTGTCTTCTAATCAACAATAGAAAAATGATTACAGATGGCCCTGCGTTCTACGTGATATGTGACTCTTTCAAGGTGATTGCTGGCACATCCAGCTGAAAATAGGGTTTCCAGCAATTAGGGTTTTGTTGTTATCTACACTTAATTCTCCTGGGAGAGAAAACTAAATGAACTGCTTGCTTACCCATGCCTGCCCTTCCAGGCCAAAAATTGTTTTGCTTTCTTCAACCACTTCAGTTTTTTTCCCCCTTTTTAAAAATCATCATTATAAACACTGGGCATTTACGTTAGTGATGTGAGTGAAAGGCAGCAGGGGCGACAGTCCTAAGCCATAACCAGAATAGACCACTCTCACTGCCTCCACTGCTGGCAGCCTGGCTAATGATCTAGGCTAAATGTCTCCATTTCCACACACTTTCAGTGTTCCTTTTTATCTGTTGTTAATGCAGCCACTCGAGTGATCATGTTGTGTTAAAAGCTAGGTCAGAGTACGGTCACTTCTCTGCTGAAAACATCCTGATGACTTCCGGTCTTTCTGAATGGAAGGCAATGCTGGCATAGTAGTTTTCAAGCCCTCCCAAGACTTACGTTTTCCCGCCATCCACAGGCCCAGTGACTGTTACCGTTGAGGCCTGACTTTCAGCTCTCCTGTCCTCCTTCCCTCTGTCCTAGCCACAGAACCTCCTGGTCTGCAAAGCCAGATGGGCTTGCACCTGCTATCATCTGACCTTGAGGCTCTTGCTCCAGGAAGGCGCTCCCTATCTGCATGGCTTTCCTCTACAACCTCCTACAACCTCCTTTACTGGAATATGATCTTTTCTTAGTGAGACTTTTTCAGTCATTCTAATGAAAATTTCAACACATACACAGAACTCCTATCCTTACCTGCTTTCTTGTCTGATGCCTCTCACAAAGATCTGGGCTCCTTGAGGGCAGGATTTTCATCTCTTTGTTCACTGCTGAATCTCCAGCCTCTTCCCGATACTGGGCTCACAGGTCATAAACAAATATTTATGAAATTAATAGATGGATGAATGACGTGTGATGAACCTGGGCTTCCCATCTAATCATTGTCTGATTGGAAGTGAGTCTTTTCATATCTCTGTACCTGAACTCCTTCCTCCATAAAATAAAGGTCATGATATTCCCATCTACTCAATGCTCTTTTTACCATTGATAATGAATTTTTGTTTGCAAAGATTTTCAAATTTCTGAATAAAAAGCATTGAAACATGAGATGTTTGTTAGAGGTAAAATTGAAAACAGTTTTTGACTAAGGGGCAGAGGACCAGACTGGGGTCTAAGGCACGGATGAGTCATATTGGGCACCACTTTGTACTTGGTGTTAACATAACCACAACTTCCCTTCCTGCCGCATAGGATTGCTGTGAACCTTGGGAAGCATGAAACATGATAGGTATGCGATAAACATTAGTTTCCTTTTTCTTTATTCTCCTATCATGAAGGCCAAAAACAACAACAAAAAGCTATCATAAAAATGCTGATAATATTAATAGGATCTTTTTTAAAAGATTTATTTATTTGTTTATTTATTTATGATAGACATAGAGAGAGAGAGAGAGAGAGAGAGAGAAGCAGAGACACAGGCAGAGGGACAAGCAGGCTCCATGCCGGGAGCCCAATGCAGGACTCAATCCCCGGATTCCAGGATCGCGCCCTGGGCCAAAGGCAGGCGCCAAACCTGGGATCCCTGAGCCACCCAGGGATCCCCTAATAGGAGCTTTTACTTATTTATTTATTTTTTTAAAAGATTTTATTTATTTATTCATGAGAGACAGAAAGACACAGAGAGAGAGACAGAGACACAGGCAGAGGGAGAAGCAGACTCCATGCAGGGAGCCCGACGTGGGACTCGATCCCAGGACTCCAGGATCAGGCCCTGGGCCGAAGGCAGGTGCTAAACTGCTGAGCCACCTAGGGATCCCAGGAGCTTTTATTATATTGTCTCTGACTGGTCAGTTTAATTCTAAAATACCAAGGTTTTGATGGCTTTAGTTCCACATGGACTATTTACTTAAATAAGTTTTGTCACTCTCAGCTCCATCCACACCCTGCTTATATAGGACCATCAGTGAATGTAATCCATACCTTTCTTATACTACTTTAACAGCAGTTGAAAGTTCAGGCTCTGATGACAGGTGATTCAGTGACCCTGTAGCATCACTAAATTACTTTGCCATTAATTATCTCCAGCACGGAGCTTAATGGTAAAACATCTTTATCTCGGGTAAAGATTTTTAAGACTTTATCATTGACCTTCATTCAAGAGCTCCAGCTACATTGGGTCACGTAAAGAGAAGTGCGCAATATATGAACTAGTCAGCATAGAGTCTGATAACCTGATTATTTCTAGATAGGTTTCTCCATGTCATGTAACTGTCATAGCAGGGTCTGTTTATGAAGAGTCCTCTGGAAAATTCCATAAAGATTCACACATCACAAAAAATTCAGCCCCATTTACAATAATTTTCCCCTTATGGATGATAAGATATCAACTCTGCACTTTATATGGACTTTGTACAAGTTACTGGCATATCCAGTCAGGAAACATTCTCTGGCCAGGGTGGAGGGGGTGAGAGATACCACAAACACTTCTGGAGCTGTGATTGACCAAAGGGACGGGCAAAAAATATAAAGATATCATTTAGAGAAATCTTTCTGACAACTTTCTCTCTTTCTCTCATATTAAATCACAGCAGGTAGTTTTGAGGAAATTTACCTCTTAGGGGCTGACAACCATCATCATCCTGTGTGCATTTGCAGTGTTTCAAAATCCATAAAGTGACTTTCCACATATTTATGTAATTAGAGCTGCACAAAAATCTGTGCAGTAACTAGAGTGGTTGTTTTTTCCATTTGACAGACAAGAAGACAGGTGTGGGGCTGAGAGTTGGCTTGATGAAGTCCGGGTGCTGAGAAAAGACAGAGTCTGTGTTCAATGTATGAGAGGCTGGCAGGAAGGACGTTTTGTAGGACTGGCACTGAGAGAACCTCAGTTCTTGTGATCCCCAAATGTAATCTCATGGGAAAAACCACTTTGCCTGGAGAATGTAACAATAGTAAAGCAAACAATGTTCCCGGAATAAAGGTTGGGTCTATTTTTAGTCCAGTGGTATGCGCCAGGCTACAGTAAGTCTGAAGGAATGTGTTTTGTATGATGAAGAATAAACTGAACTTATTTGGTGCTGATTCCTTTTATCCACGCCCTCGCTCTAGAGTCCCTCAGAGTGTTTATGCTTGTTAGGGCTCTGTTATCTTGTGCACTGGGAGGAAACAAATGGTAGCATCAAACAAAGGTTAAATGGGAAATTTTTCCCTTCAGTGTTAAAATTGGTCCTATATAAGCACTTGGGGAATGCATAGGACTTCCACCTCTCCTTGCTGCTGCCGTGTGCGGGAGATGAATGCTTCCTCCAATGGGGTGGTTACTACTACCCACCAGGTGTGGGATTCCAACTCAAGGGCAAAATCAGAGGTTGACATGCAGAGAAAATTTTTAAGAGAGTTAAAATTTTTATGAGAGTTATGGGACCTACTTCTAGACCCACTCTTCCTGCTAACTATGCATCTTTGAGTGATTAAGTTACCTTCCCAGGCTCCATTTGTTTTGTTTTGTTTTCCTGTGCAATGGGGGTGAGGAGACAGTGGGTTTAGTAGTTGTCTGGTTTAAGATGCACCATTGTAATTCTCTGATAGGTTGTTTTATGGAAAACCTATGGACTGAAGTCTGGTTAGTTTGTCCAAAATGTAGAGTAGGAACAGCTGAGTCACCTGATTGCTCTGAGCAGACATACAGCCTTGGTCCCCTTCATTCACTGGGCATACTTAGTGAAAGCTTCCTGTGCCTTCTGAGGAAAATAATATATGCCAGAACCATTTCTGGTATTGTCTTCTCCAAACTTGTAAGAGTGAGTTAAAACAATAACTATCTTCTCGAGACATCTGCTGACATCCGATGGGGACTCATAACAAATACACATATTGACGATGGCTGCAAGTGTGAATGGCTGTCCCTGTAGTTATGCATGACCATGTGTGTGGTTTTGTGTTATTCCATGATCAAATCTTCTGATAGCTTTGCCTCACAGTTGGAAAACAATGAAATTAAAATTAAAAGTCCTTACTTTCTTGTATGCAGAACATATGTCACTTCGACAAACTAATAGTATAATTGACAAAACACTCGGAGAGATTGTCTACAAAGGAAGACATAAAAATGACCAATATGGTTCATCATGGAGGCTCAGTCAGTTAAGCATCAAACTTGATTTGGCTCTTATCATGATCTCAGGTTCATGAGATTGATACCTTGCATCAGGCTCCATACCCAGCACGGAGCTTAAGATTCTCTCTCCCTCTGCTTCTGCCTCTCTCCTCTGCTTGGCCCTCTCTCTCTCTCTATCTCTCTCCTCTCTCTCTCTCTCTCTCAAGAAAAAAATAGCCTATAAGTACATGAAAAAGTATTCAACATCATTAGATTCAGAAAATGCACATTAAAACCCAATGAAATAGTTCAATGTACCCACTGAAATGACTGAAATGAAAGTAAACACAACACCAAATATTGGAGAGGATGTGGAAGACCTAGAACTCTCGTACGTTGCTGAAGGGAATGATGAATGGTACAACTACTTAAGAAAACTGCTTAGCAGTTTTGTTTCATTTAAAGTAAAAAATGCACTTACCCTATGACCTATCAATTCTACTTTCAAGAATTCACTCAAGAGAAATGAAAAGATATGCCAATACTATGACCTGTACTTAGTAATAGCCAGAAACTGGAAATAATTCAAATGACTATCAATGAAAACTGGGATGTCTGGGTGGCTCAGTGGTTTTGAGTGTCTGCCTTTGGCTCAGGACATGATCCCAGGGTTCCTGGATCGAGTCCCACAGGCTCCCTATAGGGAGCCTGCTTCTCCTTCTGCCTGTGTCTCCACCTCTCTCTCTGTGTCTCTCATGAATAAATAAATAAAATCTTTTTTTTAAAAAAAAGAAACAATTAGGAGTAAAAAAAATAGACTAATAAACATGCAATAACATGGATAAATTTCAAAAACATTTTGAGGATAAAAAGAATATGCACTCCATGATTCCACTCATATGAAGTTCTAGATTGAGTGACACTAATCCGTGGTAGAGAAAAATTAGACTGTATGCCTCAGGAGGCAGGGCAGAGCTTGACAGGAAGTGGGTATGGAGGAATTTTTAGGGGTAATGGAAACATTATTTTTTAAAATAATTTAAATTTTTTTTAGAGAGAGAGGGTGGGGGAGGGCCAGAGAGAGAAGGAGAGAGAGAATCTCAAGCAGGCTCCATGCCCAACACAGAGCCTGATGTGGGGCTCGATCTCAGGACCCTGAGATCATGACCTGAGCCGAGATCAAGAGCTGGACCCTAACCTGACTGAGCCACGCAGGCACCTTTGTAATGGAAACATTCTATATCCTACCTGAGATGGTGGATACCTGGGTGAATATATTTATCAAAATTTACCTAATTCTCTGCCTAAGATATGGACATTTCACTGTCTATAAATTGGACCTCAATGAAAAAAATAATCTCTGCTAGGACAGTGTGATTTTCTCTTGGCTACTTCTCTGGTCTCATATCCTACCACTTGGCTTCTAGCTCCCAATATCCCAAGCACCATGCCCTTCGTGTTTCTCAAGCACCCTAAATATATCCACCTGTTCTTTGCACTTGCTGTTGTCTCCCCAAATATCTTTGGGGCTTGCTTCCTTGTTTTTTTTTTTCAGGTTTCTGCTGGCCTGTCATCAGATGAGAGACTCCTGACCAGTACCTTCAAAATATCTGTTCCTCACCTTATCCCAGACGCTACGTGACTTGACTTTGTTTTTCTTCTATAAAGACAGATACTGTATTGGGTGTTCATTTGTTTATTTTCTTCTCAGACTAAGATGCAAGTTTAGTAATGGCAGGAATTTTGTTGTTGTTCATCACTGTGTCCCTGATACTTAAAACAATGTCTGGCACAGAACGGGCCTTCAGTAAATCCTCGTTGAATGAATGGAGAATGAATATCTCCATGACTTGACTTGGAAATATATTATTTCCTGCTCTCAACATTCCCAGAAGACTCTCTTTTATCGCTTTAAAATCTTTCTCTGCAAGACTACATCTTTTCTCTCTGCATGTGTGTCCCCTGCCTGCAGCATTTAGAATTAAATTGGTTTTTGTTTTGTTTTGTTTTGTTTTGTGATAAAGTTGTTCCTCTAACCCCCATTTCAGGCTGTAGTTTTGCTGGTTTGCTGTGCCTTCCAGACACATTTGGGTCACATATTCACAACTCAGGACCATGAGGCATGTCTGCTGTCATTATTTGAATTCAGGTAGCATAAGCTTGAATCAGATCATTAAGTTGTTGATCTGATTCTCTGCTAAATTAAAATGACTGAAAAGGGGTGTCTGGGTGGCTTAGTTGGTTAAGCATCTGCCTTCAGCTCAGGTCATGATCCTGGGGTCCTGGGATTGAGCCCCAAATTGGGCTCCTTGCTCAGCAGGGAGCCTGCTTCTCCCTCACTCTCTCCCTCTCCTTCTGGTGTCCTCTCTCTCACTCAGTCTCTCTCTCAGATAAATAAATAAAATCTTAAAAAAAAAACAATAAAATTACTGAAATGATCCGTTCGACAAAGTTTAACATGGCCATTCAACTCTTACATGTTCAATTTAAGATGAAAAACTGACACAGACAGACGGTCATGTATAAAAATAAGTCACAAATGTTGAATATAGTAAAAGACATGATATTTTCACTAGAGATTGGGGACTGGCCAGCGTCTATAATTGATGGAGAATTTGGTTGACCACCCAGGGGTATGATTAATCATTATTAGCAAAATGAATAGCTGCATAAGTACAGTACTTGTATTAAGTATGGTGTGCTCAAGATTAAACTGGATGAATTGCTATTAATCCCAAGCCCCTCAAACCACTCTACATTTCATAGTGAGCTCTGGGATCAGGAAGGTGGAACATTATATTGAATGTCTTCATATGTAGAAAGATCCTTCTTGAAAAATAACCTGTCCTTAAAACTTTATAGATGCGTTCTATAAAAGTTTTGACCTAAATATCTAAGTTAGTGGCTCCATGAAGACAGACAGTTAATGGGTCAAACATGGCATATTGTTTAAGTATAGCAGAAAAAAAATATTTACATTTTGGTCATATGGCATAAATACATTCTGTGCTCTGTTAAAATGGGGTAGTTATAGTAATGGATAACATTAGTGAATGTGTGATTCAACGTGACCAACATTTTCTGAACATGTGCTGAGCACTGGGCAAGACATGATGGATATGAAATGAGCCAGATGTTTTTCCCCTGCCTGAAAGGAACACAGGCTGAAGGGAGACGTGAGATAAGACAGACACACAAATGAGTGCTGTACTTGAACTTGAAGTCAAACTTTGAAAGGCACCCTCACCACATGTAGCCAACGATCAGAAAATGCAAAGGTCGATTCTACATTAAATGTTTCACCTGAGTTTTAAAAGGTATTTGAGTTAAGATAAGTGAGGCCATGTCAGGTGGAAGGGACATCATCATGGAAGAAGGCGCACAGGCAAGAAATTGCACATATACCGGCAGGATGGTAGTAGCCCTACCATGAGAAGAATTTAGAATTGGAGGAAATATGTAAGGCTGGAAAAGTAAGTGGGAGGAAAGCTGATGGAGGGCAAGGAGTTCATACTTGATCGCATTTCCCTTAGGGGGCTGCTAACACTTTCTGAGGGCAGTGGTGACATGGGCAGATTTTTGTAATAAGTAGTTGACTTTGTAGAGGTGTGTGCGAAGTAGAGAGAAAGGCACTCTATGGTGCCTGAAGATAAATTAATGGTAATATTTTCACTGTGTTACCAAATGTTCTATACTCAAAAGAGCAGAGATACATTTGTATGAGTGTCTTTATAGACCGGAGGATGCATTTACACACACACACACACACACACACACACACACAACATCCGTTTCGCAGAGAATCAGCAGATCTGAAAGGTAGAGTATTAGGATGGTCGAGGACCTGCACTTTAAATCAGACAAAAAGCCTGGCTCCTTCAACAGCTGTGTAACTTTTCTTAAGATACTTAAACCCTCTGATATAAAATGGAGCAAAAGACATTTACTTTACAGTTTGTTAAGCAGTGAATATAATAACTCATCTGAAGGATTTAATGTAGGTTCTGGTCTATTGTAAGTACACAGTAGCTGGGAGCTCACAATACTTCTATGCCGTGGTCACTGTTGTTGCCAATGTGGCACCTACCCCAGGTCAATGAGTATTTTGGTAATAGCACTTATCAGAAGAAGCCCGAGGTCTACAGATTCAGGAAGATAAGGTCCACGGTCTCCATGATGATTGTTTTATAGTTTTAACCATAGAAGACCCCCACACAGAACATAGAATCCTCCAGTCTGTTCCAAGTTTCATTTCAGTTCCAAATCACTCTGGTGAGTGAACACTTTCTACCCCTCCTGCAGCCTCACTACATACTTATTTATTCATTCTGCTACTCTTGCTCAGGGATGATCTTCAAAGCATTTAACACAGCAAAGTTTATCAAATGTATTGTTTCTGACTGCTTGAAGTTGATCCTATAACAAACAGCGTCTCTGACGCATGGAAAAAGTAAGCTACAGAGATTGCAAGTGATTTAAAAAAATTTTAAACAATTAAAAAAACCCAACTTTAGTGGATATAATAACATTTACAACACTTGAAAAATAAAGCAAATTAAAGAATTCAGAAAAGATGATGGAGAGTAATTTCTCCTCTACTCTGGTTGTTGACTCACTGCATGCTTGGTGCCAAACAGAAAGGACACAACCAAACCTTTTCACTGAAAACGATAATCCATGAGAGCAAAACTGAAGAATGAAGAATAATAGAACTTGGCATAACGCAGAATCATCCAGAGCATTTAATTAATCTGAAGGCTTTCGTTGTAGCAGCTTACCTGCAACGAGTCCAATGATGTGGATGTTGAAGGAAGAATGGTCCCAGGCTCCAGTGTAGTTGGGAAGGGCCTGGTTCCATAATAGACATCTGGTGTCCTGTCCCCCAACTGTCTCCCTCTCTTCATATCCCATATTCCTCAAGTCTCATGCTCTCTGTTCACCTATCTACCTATGGACTTCCAAGCACCTTTGCTCAGAATTCTCTTTTCCCTCATGACAACTTACGGAAATAATTCTTACAGTTTCTCAAAACTCCCAACTCTTCCAAGGAGCCTTCCTTATGTTATTTTTTTAAGAGAAAGAGAAAGCTCACACAATAGTGGGGAGGAGGATTTGAGGGAGAGGGAAGGAGAGAGAATCCCAAACAGGCTCCACGCTAAGGGCAGAACTGGATGCAGGGCTCCATCTAGGGACCCTGAGATCATGACCTGGGCTGAAATCAAGAATCTGACACTCAACCAACTGAGCCACAAATACGACTGTAAGACTTTGCTTCTAACACCTTAACATTGACATCACTTGCCTTCACGACGATCTGATTCCTCAAGCATATTGTAAGATCTTAGAAACCAGGAAGCGTAGCTTTTATATTGCCCTGTCTTATATGCAGGGCATTACTGCATCATAGTGTAGTGGAGAATGCAAAAGCAAATCATACTACTTGCGTAAATTTAAATTTAGGTATACTCTTTTACCTCTTGGGAACTCGGATTCTTCATCTGTAAAAATGGGGGTAATGTCAATTTCAAGGTGTTGTCATGAGAAGTAACTATGACATTATAGATAAAGCTCTTAAAATGGCACTTGACCCATTGTGTGTGCTGAATGAATAGCAGCTTAAACAACTTCTGTGTTCTGTAGAGTTGAGGTGTAATAATTACCTTCTCTGGGTAACTCATTTGGATTACGTCCTCAGTTTGGCCTACAATTGAATGCAAGTCATTTGTGAGAAAGAGAACCTGAGCACTTTAATGACTAATCTATAGACAGAACAGCTCTTCTTGAGGTGATGTATTGTTACCAAACCCACTTGTCTCTGTGAACAATTTATGCTGTGATGCCTCTAGGATAATCTGCTGGTTCCTTTGGGATTTACTGCAACGGTAAATTTCCAAAGATTGGAAAGACTTTCCGAGGTGCTCTAAATGGCTATCTGGAAAACTTAAAGACAATTTTAAATAGGAAAATATGAGATTAGTTTCAGTCAGGTGAGCTGGTGATCCTCCAGGGCTGTTCCTAGCCCTGTGATATGGTGCCATTCTTAGGCCATGTCGTCCTAATCATGTTATCTGTAATAATAGGTGAACTTCAATTATATAAAAATTTAGTTTGCAATCAGTAACTACTAAGATTGACTGTCAGGCAAACAAATACAATTAAATTGCATTTAACTCTATCAAAACATTTTGAAATCATCTATGTAACTCTTAAGTTACAGAAATTATATTGCGTGTTGCTACTGGATTGGACAGAGGTTGATTATTTTATATATATATATATATATAATGATTATTTTATATATATATATCTGATATATATATATATATGAAGAGGATATATAGAGACGATATATATACTTTATATATCTCCTTTCCGAAGGAATGACAACTGTTTCCTGAGTGGTCTCCTTGCATATTCTTTTATAGCACCACCAATACTTATAGCTCTTGGGAGGCAGGCATCAACTAATATTTATTCATCCTTTAATCTCACTCCTAGAGCCTAACACACTGCTGGCCCATGGTAGGTGATCAATGAATGTCTGCTCTTTCAGTCCATCAATACATTCTGATCCTTCTCTATCCTTAACTTGCTTTGGGCATATCACGAGTCTCTCTGGGCTGTGCCTCTGTTTCTTCTCTGAAATTCTATAATTTTATGAAAAGAAAAGAAGCAGAATGAAACGAGACATTAGATCCAATGGATTTGACCCTGGGCCACTCACGTGTAGGCAGGCAGGACAGTCCGTGTGCTCAGCTTTCCGGAACTCACTTTTTTTCTTGCCCATGTTATTTGTCCTCAGTACAGACAGTGACAACGTTAGTAAGAGCAGAGATAAAACCACCCTCGTTATTAGATCTGGATGAGTGGAACAGGTCCCCGAAACATGCAGAGAGTCAGATCTGCCTCGGCTTTAATATGGTTAGAGAGAGTTACTGGACCTCATCCTCTTTTTTTAATGGACTGATTACCAGACCCAGGGATCAAAGGCTCCTGTTGTTTTTCTTTACTCTTTTACTTTAATGACTTCTGACACTCCATCAGGGTGTCCTAGAGACCCAGATGGAGTTTTGATTGCCATAAAGGAGGAGATGATAGAAAACTCACCAGGGTCTATGATGTCCTAGGATGAACCCAGATGGGGGTGGGTGGATTATGAGCAATAGCATCGCCTCTGTTTAAAATGAGCTACCTACCCCTAACCCTTACTTCACAGATGAGGAACTCAAGACTCAGAGGCACAAACTGATTTCTTTGTCATGGGCACTGGTCAAGCAGGGAAGTAGAGCTTCCTCAAAATATCAGGAATGCACATTTATTTGGAAAAACACTGCTCAGTAAACGTGAATCTTTTAATTCCATCCCCATAGGTGCTTCTCCCAGAATCTTAGGTGCTAATAACCTTTCCTCCCCTTAGGATCCTAACGGGTGTAAAGAGATAAAAGGTAGGAAAAAAATCAACTTTATTGTTGACTGTTCAGTAAAACACAAAACACAGAGCTTCTTGGTAAAGCTGGGTTTGAATAGGGTCCAATTTTCTCATTCAAGTGGCAAGGAAGAAGCTGGGAAATGGTTCACCCTCACTCCCTAGGGGAACATCTGTCCCCGTTGGTCGGCTTCCTCATGATGGCAGGAAGAAGCGAGAAGCCCTTTATAAAACAAAGGCAGAAAGTGCAAGAGCAAATGCAAACAAGAAATGTTTTCCTCTTGGTACTCAATTTTATAAACATACTTCAAATGAAATTACTACATAGGGCACGAGGCTCTCAAATTTCAAATCACCCACTTCTGTTCCCTGTGCTGGAACAAAAATGAGTGGAAAGAGATAAGAAGTATCCACTCCAATACTCTGCTTTACGGGGAGTAGAGAGAAATGTCTCTTCTATGGAAATGCAAGGGAAGGAAGATCAGTGCCTCCTTCTGGAAGCTTCCAGGGCTGGTCTTCATTTCTCACCTGCACTATGGCAATAAGCCTCTTGCCGTGTGTTTGTCATCATTCTTCTCATTTGTGTTTTTCACAACAAGGAGGACGATCTTCCTTTTAGAAGATTAAATCAAGCCATCACTGTCTACCAAACCTTCGGTATTTCCTTAAGACAGTCATCCACTCCTTCTGTGCCTCAGTTTCCTCTTCTATAAAATGGAATATGATGATAATGGCTGTGCAAATTTTTTTGTGAAAGTTAAATGATTTCATAGCACAAAACACTAATAAAAGTGCTAGCTATTATTTTCCTCATTTTATTTATCCTGCCCTGCCTTCTCTCACCTACTGCTGGCTTTGTACGGAGTATCCCCATGGTAGGTACAACACCACCACGTGCCTAGAGTAATAGGGCTTGAGCCTGGAAGTATCTAGCTCGTTCTTTTAACACCACAAAATAGATCTTGGCTAGCATGGGACTCAGGCCCCAAAGATGACCACTGGATTTTCCAGTTGAGTCCAAAATCCCTCTGCAAACCTGGCTTAGGCTGTGGTATTGCAGAACTAACTGCTGCTCATCTAAAACTGATGCACTAGAGAAAAGGCGGGACTCCAGACACAAGCCACAGATTTAATCTTTGGGAAGCAATCACAGCAGCCATGAAATGATCATAAATGACTGCAAAGAAAAAAGAAAGGGGCTATGGCCTTTAAGCTTCTGCTGTGTGTCTTGAACTGTCATGAATATTGCCTCAGCATCCCCACAGCAGACCTGAGATGGCAATGTTGTAACTGAATCACTGTAACTTCAAGATCAAGTGAGTTAGCCAAGGTCACTCAGCTGGTTAGTCACATAGCTACCAAGAGAATCCAGGTTTCCTACACCTTTGCCAAATTAATTAATTAATTAATTAATATTTAAAACGCCCTGCTTAGGTCAGCTGTGGTGGGATTGCAGAAAGCCTTACTGTGGTTGATGCAAGGTGAACTTTCAAGATCTCAGAGGAAATGCCTTTTTCTTGCTCACCTCACTACTTTTACTCTTGGCAATAAGGCCCTGAGAACATAGGAAATATTATTAGTGTTAGAAAAGTGCCAATTTCAGCTAAGCTCTCTTGAGTCGGTAATGCCACACAAGAGAAGCAGTACAGAGACTAAGAATAAACCGTTTCTAAGGTTCTCTGAGCATTTGAATTTGTGATCTATAAAGCTCCATCCTTAAAAGGCAGAAGAATTTGGACGTAAAAATTATAGACAACTTCTGCCCAAGGCTTAGTCATTAGCAAGGGAATTTTTCATAAATGTAAAGTTTGGGGTGTTTCTGGGTTTAAACAGACCTAAGATGTTTCAAATACTCTGGAAGCTCAGTCTGTGGTTGGCACTATGTTCAGAACTAGTTAGATGCTATCTCCCACCTCTCGAGGTTTAGATTCTAGAGGAGGGAAAATAAGACCTCAAAAGTTGTCTGGTGATACGATTTAGATTTTTTTCTTTGTTTCTTTTTCCCTCATTACATTTATGTGAGACAACAATATGCATGCCAGATGGACTCAGTCCTCTGTCATGCCTATTAAACACACCTGCTAATGTATTCCTTGAATTAACAAGCTCTTTCCTTGTGAAGGATATTAGTTTCTCAGTAAAGCTGGAATACGTAAAAGGATCCCAGAGCAAGCAAAAGAAGATTTGCTGTTTTCACCGAGTTTACAAATATTGAAAAAGTCATATTTGCATTTTTTCATCTTTAAAGTACAGAAACAATAATGAGAAAAATATGAAAAAAGAAAAAAAATCATGCAAAATCCCATCAACCTAACACTCAGAGTCTTCTGCAGAGCAAAAGCAAAAACTCCCACTTGATTGTGTTTATTCCGGTGTTTCTCAATTGACTTGACCAATATTGTCTTTTTTGCCCATCATGAACAACTTCCAGTTTATAGATTTTCTACAGAACCCAGACGGGGACATGCTGCTCCAGCCATTTCCTTACTTCCACTTCCAATATTTGAATGTGCCTGTCTGCTGCCCCCAATTCTCTCAGGATCCTGTTTTCTACAGGCGTGGGGTGGGTTAGGGGGACAGAAGATAATCTGAGAGCAATATGTGTAGCAGGGTGCCATGAAAATGCTCCATGCTCCTCAGTTGTATACCAGCATGCTTTCCAGAGACAAATTGAAAATAAGAAGTGGTTTGAATTGTGGGAGTTGAAAGCTTCATGGAAGCTGGTTGGAAAAAGACTTTGTATTGCTAAAAGAGAAGTACTTGGACGTGAAATCTAACCTCAGATTTGCTGCTAAATGTCTATGTGACTTTGGAGCAGCCTCTTCATTCTGGGCCTGACTTTTTTCTCATGTGTAGAAATGAAAGGGCTGGAGGAAATTTAATGTCCTCTAATTATGAAATCACACTAATCCATCAGCCTGTTGCAAATATGAATCTAATGTATGATGAAATTGCTGCACAATTTTGATTGGAAGCACTTAAAGATAGGGACAATTTGAACATCAGGTATGTTTAAATGACCCCTAAGGTCTCTCTGGGGTGAGACAGTCTTCTGTAACACCTTTCTAGTAAGATTCAAGGTGTTTTCACCCTTCTACGATTGAAATATTGACACAATCCTCCATATTTATAGTTTCCTATGTCAGGAGGGTCTAAAATCTATACATCATTTCGCTGAGTGTTTTATTTCTAATTCAAGTCCACATTGAAAAGAAATGATCAACGATAAATTAGGACACGATAAGACCATCTTCCCAAAAGCTAAATGGGGCTCGGAGGTAGGGAGGAAGCAGGAAACTAGCAAATGATTAATTAGCCAGTGGGCAGATATATGTCATACAATAAGGAGTTTATCATCAAAATTGGCTTATAATTGGGGTTTCTGGGTGACTCAGTCGGTTAAGCATCTGATTTTGGCTCAGGTCGTGATCTCGGGGCCCTGGGATGAAGCTCTGTATCAGGGTCTACACTTAACGGCGAGTCCGCTTGGGATTCTCTCCCTCTGTCCCTCCCCCTCCTTTCAAATAAAAAAAAATACAATCTTTAAAAATACTGATTTATAATTAATTGCAACGGTATCCTTGCTTAAGAGGAACTTCACACACACACACACACACACACACACACCCTATGTCACTTAAGCAATTTGAAAATTAGTTTCAAAAAATGATTTTCTCCCAATCTGTCATCCAGGACAGGTGGACAAAGAAAACCGTATACCTACAGAGGGAAGAGAAGGATGAAAGTAATAGCCCAAGAATGTGGATATCCTGGTGCTGGGGGAGAGAGAGGCAGATGTGTAAGTGCAAGAAACAGGTAGGGGGAAATCTGGGGAAACAACATGAGGGTTGATGGGGAAGAGCACCATCAGAGCATCATGTTGATATTGATGAAACTACTTGGTTAGTTGGATGAATAAATGTTTAACAATCTTAGTTTGAAAGGCTTTGGGAAGCCCCACCACCAGCCACCTTTCCCCTTTTCCTGTGCTCAAATTTCTTTCTCAACATAACCATTCATTCATTCTGTCATTTACTCATTTACTGAGCAAGTGGGTTTTTTTTGTTTGTTTGTTTGTTTGTTTTGTTTTTGTTTTTGTTTTTGTTTTTTTGAGGCCTTGTCTTGGCCCAAGGACGGCCGTAGATCCTAAGAACCCCAAACGGATTATGACACAATCCTTTCACCCAGGAGCTGCCATTCTAGTCCAGTCTAGTCTCATTTGGACAATGAAAGAAATAGGTTAAAATAGATGTAATGTGTTTCTTGGAGATACCTACTGGGGGCTGTTGAAAGCGAAAGAAAGCATGCCTATTTGGGTAGGTGGGTGGGAAACCCACCAGAGGGGGCTTGTAGTTTAGGAGGGCAAGGTTGGAAAAGGCTTCTTGGTCAGAGGACTATGGAAATCCAACTCTTCTTGGGGATGGAACAACAGCAGCTTTGCTCTCTCCAAGGTGGGGAGAGACTCAGACTCTAGTGGACCCTCAGACTCCCTGCCTGCCATCACATGGCAAATGATGAAGGCAGGTGGCAAAATATAAGAATAATATTGACAGATCTACTTTTTAAAAAAGATTTTATTTATTTATTTGAGAAAGAGATAGAGAGAGAGAGAGAGAATGAGAGCATGAGCCAGGGAGGAGCAGAGGAGAAGGGAGAGAGAATCACAAGTAGACTCTGCACCCAGCAAGGAGCCTGTCACTGGGCTCCATCCCAGGACCCTGAGATCATGACCCGAGCCAAAATCAAGAGTCCAATGCTCTCAACCGACCGTGCCCTCCATGCACCCCTGAGAAGATTTCATTTTTTAAAAGAGAAAGGCACCTCCAAGCTCTCTTATAAGGCCAGGTGTGCAGTCTGGGTTACAGGAAGTTGAAGACTCCTAATACTGGCCTCTGCCAGTGTCCTTGGTAATTCTTGACTTTGTAAATGGGAACACAGCTGCCGAGAGCTTTCTGATGAGCCACTGCCTTTCTCCAAGAACACTGACCAACTAACAACACCTTCAGGTAGACTTTCTTCTTCCTTTTGTGAGGGAAGGAGAAAACACACAGGAGACTTCTCTGCAGCGACTCCTGGGCTGTACAACCCCCACCCCCACCACCCCCCGGCAGTGGACACCTAACCTTTCTCGGTCCTTTCTTCTGTTTCAGCGTTATCACTCTGCACATATTCCAAATCCATCTTGTCTTGTGGTCTCCTTTGTATCTTTTTTGCTTTCTAGCCAGGGAACCTCCTTGAGAACAGCGCCATAGAATTTCAGCACTAGAAAATGTCTCACGGACTATGACTGGAAGTGACATTTCCTGTGTGAGGAAACTGAGGCCCAGACAAAGAGCAACACATACACTGGAATATTCTAACACAGTTGGGACTATACTTCAAATTGAGTTCTCTTTCCATGATCCCTCTATCCCCGACCCCACCCCCTTCTATTCTTTTCCAGGCTATACTTACAACCTCCCTGGGGTGCTCGATCCTACTTGTATATTCTGGCTATTTTCATTCTTGCATACTTTTCCCATGAAGATTTTGTTGTTTCCTCTTTCAGACGTGACCCGAGGACCTTAGACTAGCCTCATTAACTGATCCCTGTGGCACCTTAAAAGACAGTCCTCCCCTGGGAGCTGCATGGCTTGGGGTTGCTCATCCCCAGTTCCTGCATTCCCACCAGCCCCTGGCCCCCTCGGCAGAGCTAAGATGCAAGCAACTTGCAATCCATGTGGAGGAAAATATGTGTGGGGCCAGTTTGGCTTCTTTCAATGCCATTTACAACCTTTGTGGTTTGAGTCTGTCCTTAGAAAAATTAAATGATAGGTTTGAATGTTACTAGGGAAGAAACCCAGCTAGTTTCTCAGGGTACCTTCCTGGGAAGTTTCTAGCTTCAAGAAGATTATGCTATGCCTGGTGTCAAAAGAAAACAACAACAACAAATTAATGCCCTTTATAGAATTCAGTTGTGGTGGGTATGAGCTAGATATAAACCTGGAGCAAACAGATGGCCAAGTGGTGGCAAAGCCTTTTCCCCTCTGTGTCTGCCTGCAGTGACTTATTTAGGATCCTGAAGCCAACGCCTGTATTGCTTAGAGTCAGAAAAATGTGGCCACATTGATACGGGATTTGGGAAAGTTAAAAGGCCTCATCTGCTAGAAGTTTCTCTCTCCACTGACCCACTCCTTGGTTTAGCCTGCTAAATTTCTCTTTTAGATGCATGCACCTTGAGTTATTTAACCCAAACTCGCAGCCTTACCTTCAGAAGGAGAGTACTAAAATGTATATCTCACTACATGTAAGAACACTGGCATAATGCTAGGCATGGAGCCGAGGTGTTCCACGTGTGTTTATATGATGATGATGACAGTACATTCCTTCATTTGGAGAACCAAATATCTGACCCCCCCCCATTTACATCTAGCGTCGTAGTGAAAAGATAAAGACAGTTTCAGC
The DNA here is from genome assembly GCF_018345385.1 of Vulpes lagopus. Taxonomy (NCBI): domain Eukaryota; kingdom Metazoa; phylum Chordata; class Mammalia; order Carnivora; family Canidae; genus Vulpes; species Vulpes lagopus. Next base: position 29,597,953 of record NC_054834.1, read on the forward strand.
CTTCAAAAGAGCTCACAGGGGCAGCCCTGGTGTCGCAGCGGTTTAGCGCTGCCTGCAGCCCGGGGTGTGATCCTGGGGACCCGGGATTGAGTCCCACGTCAGGCCTCCTGCACGGAGCCTGCTTCTCCCTCTGCATGGAGCCTGCTTCTCCCTCTTCCTGTGTCTCTGCCTCTCTCTTGTTCTCTCTGAATAAATAAATAAATACATTTTAAAAAAAAGGTTAAAAAAAAAAAAAAAGAGTTCACAGGCCCTGCCAAGACGATCTGTAAACAGATGATTGCACTAGAGTGTGGCAAGTAATTATAACAGAGACAACTCCAAGTTGTATGGGAGGATATTGTGCAGCTGGAGACAGACAGGGAAGGGGCAGGTGGTATCTGCCTCCTGAGAGCCAGTAGAAGTTATCATCAGGTGGTTCCCCGGAGCTGCAGAAGTTTTTATCATTCATGGAATCATATCATTTTCTAAGAATCTATTGAGAAGCCCAACATGCATGATTAGAAAGAGGAACGTTTTGGAAAGAAAAATCACCAGGGCTGGAAATGGGGAGAGAACAGGGCATCAGCAAATCCAGAGTGGGAAGGGGCAGGATCTCTGAGCACCCGGTGCTCGGGGAGCTCTCTTCTCTGCCAGGAAGGGAAGATGCCCAGATAAATGCATCTGGAGGTCAAGTGTGAATTCCAAAAGAAAACACTGAAAGCAGCCTCTGGTTGCTTCAAAATATTCCCATGCCCCATTCTGCTCATAAAGCAGTGATATACTGAATATCCATCATTTCCGTCCCCACTTCTGTGTGTAATCCATGCATATCTGTAAGGGGCACATGGAAGGGAGCTAGTATGTTTTAATAATCATTTATTTGGTGCTTACGTTATCTTTTTTTATTATAACATTATTGTAATATTTTAAAATTATCATTTATTAAATACGTATTCCCAACAACAACCCAGTGAGTTTGGAATTACTAATCCCTTTTACATATAAGAAGATTAAAGCTCAAAGGGTTAAAAAAAAAAAAAAAAAAAGGATGAAGTCACTTGCCCGAGGTAACATAACTAGAAGTATCTGAAATAGGAATTCAGATCCAAAACCTACACTTTTTCTCACATGATGTCATAACAGGCCACAATAGGCTCTGGAATCAGATGTATTTGGATTTAAATTCATTAAAATAAATCATGTCCTTGTCTTGTGTGATTTTTCTTTTTAATCTCCCCTTCTTGACAGTCTATTAATGAGGTCTCTGGCTGGTTTGTTTTATTTATGAGTCTTATATAAATATTTGCTTCTCTCATTTGCCTATTTTGGCTTTCTTGATAAAATGTTCTTAGCTTATTGAAATGGTTGCCAGCGTTTCAAAGACAGCATGGAACCCAGTCAGCTCAGTTCAACATTTTCACCCAGCAAATATCACGAATTCGACATTAGCGACACTCTAGAGATCCCTCTTGCCCTGACTCATAATTCTCACCCAAATATCACCACGTAACATGCCATATATTTGTTCATGTGAATCCCGTGCATCTCTGCACTGGCCTGGGAGCTCCATGAGACCAGGAACATTCTCAGTTTTGTTCAAAGATGTACACTCAGGAGCTAAGTAGCTCTGGGCACTGGTAGGTGCTCTACAAGTATCCGTGAAATGATTGCGTGACCATTAAGTACTGATGGCAATATAAGGATGCACAAGACAGTTTGGGTCTCAATATGTGCATCTTGTTAGGGAATCAAGATAAATGCATGAAGTTGCCAAGTAGCATAAATAGCAGGTTAGTGGTTATAAATCTAGGGCCCGAAATTCACATGTGAGGGGGAATGTAGCTTCTCTACATTAGATTTCAAGTCTCTCTTGTGCCCTGTTGGCAGAAACTTTAGGCATCTAAGATCTGATGAGAACTCATCTAGGTCAAGCCCCTGGGGGCAGAGGCTGTCTTTTTCCTTCATCTGTCTACACTGGTCATTCCTAGGATGACATTTGGCCCTTCCGCTGGGGCTCCTCCAGGACTGGCCACTCTCTCTGCCCCTTCTTATGCAGAAAGGCACAGGAATTCTTGGGCTGCTTTTCACCATCTCTCAGGGACCACCTTTGGAACATTCTGCCTAGATATTCTATGCATCCATCCCTTCTGAGGTCTTGTCGCCTTTCTTGGACTCTGTCTACAAAGCAGAGTCCCCTTTCTCTCTCCTTCCCAGGACAGGATGAGAGAAGAAAGGGGCAGGACTTCCTCTTAGGTCTGTGGATCTCTGTTCTCCTCAAGACCTCTCCATCACCTCGTTGCTTCCCGAGCCTGGAAGACTTTTTTCCCAGGGAGGGAGGGGAGACTTCCACACACTCCAGCTCTCCCCACCCCCAATTCATTCCTTTAGGGCTTTGGAAAACAAAACCAGGATCAAGAGGCTCGCAAGCTTCATGCCTTTCCCAGAATGATGGATACAGGTAACTAATATCTTACGTAGAAAGAAGGGAAATGGGGAAATAGCAGGGGAAAAAAGTCAATATTCCAAAAACATTATTTTACCATATTCTTCTCCTAGTAAATCTTTGCATTCCAAGGGGGGGATAAACATATTTTTTTCCTCCTGTTGTTTTATCTCTACTTTCTCCCCCAATGGCAGGACCTGACCTGTTCAAATAGGACTTTTCAGGGCAATAATATCATTGATCAAAGCAATCCACACAAAAGCAAATCACTTAGTCTGTAAAATGGTGCTTACAATCTATAGATTATGAATCAGTAGCCAAAACTGGCTGATGTGTCGAATAATGGAGTCAAGAGGCCAGTTCATGTTCTGCGGCAAGAGCTGAGCACTCTGTGGTTATTTAGATATTATTCAAGTCCACTCGATTCTCTTCACCAAGTATTTACTGAGCACGTGCTGTGTGTCACTATTTTAGTACGAGACATGAGTTCTGGAGGGTCAGTATGCCCACTGATGTCCATGCTTGCTCTTAGATGGCACATTGCTAGAAAGTCTGAGATGGTATCTGCTCAAATGGCCCCACATAGGGCCAGTATTCTAGGGTTCTCCCTTGTTTCCAGGCAGTTGTCTCTGTGCTGCAGACCCTGTGGGGCTGGCTTGGCAAGGCATGGTCTCTGATGGCCCCCTCTCTACTCTATGCTGCTGTCCCCTTCACTTTCTACATCCTCACCTGTGTGGGCTCCATTCCCACAGCTCCCCCTTTGCCTCTTTATTAAGTACAGCAGAGATTGCTCCCACTGCAGCCACCAGCCCCCTCTTGGAGTCACACAGATTATTGAGACTTTTCTCATCACTGCTACCCATGTTCTTTCTCACCCTAGGCAGCTCCGTGTTGCAGGGGGCAGCGGTGGGGGAGATCCCTGCATCTCTTTTAGTAATGGTGAATTCCCTGCTGGGCAAGGAGATCTCAATCCTACAAACTGGTCTAAGTAGCATCTGAGTGCAGCGACCTCTCAACTCAGCTCACCTCCACCCCCACCCAAACCCACACCTGAGATGCTCAAGAACCTCAGGAATGTCCTTATCTGGATTTTACAGATCAAGCCCTTTGCTTAAGGTCTGCACTGAAATTGGGTTGCCTGACATGTTGCATCATCCCATTTCTGTAATCCCAATTTTCTCCTGGCTCGCCATCTGTATATCCGCACCATCCAAATTCTCAGCAATCCGCCCATTAGGTATTTCATCAAAGGAGGGCTTCTTTCTGAATCTTCCAAATATTCACTTCTGTCTGTATTCACGAAGGAGACTGCTTCTTCAGATTCTTGAAATTAGTTCTTGTCCTTATCTGACCACTCTAAACATGGTTTGGGTATTTGTATCTCCCATTGTCAGGTTGTTTTTCTCTTGATGGATATACCCTCAGCCAGTTACTAAGCTAAGGGTAACCTAGTCACCATTTCTTGAGCACCTGCCCATTTTCTGGGTACCACTGTTGGGTAGGTAAAGAGCCTCAGTGACTCCAAAGACCTTGTTCCTTCTGGAAAAACCCTGGATGCAAACACTAGAGGAAGGTGGGAGAGAGGAATTTATTCCTTTTTTTTTTCCTTTTCTTTTTTAGTTTCCTGCCTTATTAGTCATGGTGAGTCAAACAGAATGATCACAGTGTCGTCTAAAAGCAGGTGTTGTGATTCTTGCTGTCAGAAAGGTTGGAGTTTCAGAAACATTTTGTTTAGAGAATTATCAGTACTCTTATCTTTGAGAGGAAATGAGAGTTATTAGGGAAGAGTGAACACTAAGACCATTTCTTTATGTTGTTGTTTTTAAGTAGAAACTTTAAGGAGCATAGGAGGTGTTCCATCCCTTAGTTCCTGACCCCATCAGCTGGCATTTTTATACAAGTGGGGTTGAGTGAAAATTGAACGTCAGGCAGCAACCACAGTATGGTAGAAGGTCAGCTTTACCCCAGGGCAGCGGAGGAGAGGTTATGGATGATGCATGTCCATAAGCTGTTGGTTTTCTTTGTCACAAACTGGGAGAAATGCTTTCTTCTCTCCACCCAGCAGCTCCTGTGAAAGCACCTCTTACCTACTAACAGGCTTTAAATGACATATTTTAGCATCTTTTGTTGAAATTAAGGCATTATATCTTTAGAGTACTTTTGTGAAACATGTGCCATAAGGGGTTAAATTTTCTCTCTGCTAATACAGCCTATTATCCTGGAAAGAACAAGAGATCTGCAGTCAGAAAATAGGAGCTTGAATTTCAGTTTTGTCACCGACTGGCTGAGTGATTTTTGTTTGGCAAGTCCCAACTTAAATCTCTGTTTCTTTATCTGTAAAATGAGACTAAGAGTCATGCCTGTGTCATAGGTTGTGAAGATTAAGTACAATAATATCTGTGAATAACACTTTGTAAATTCTGAGTTGAATAGAAGCTCATCTGTTCATTATTTGCCATATATTCCCTCCCACAACTACCTCATTAAGTGTTCTGGTATGACTCATAAGCTTCATTTTTGCCCCAACTCCTGCAGAATCGCCTATGATTGCGTCATGCGTATGGATGCCCATCTAACAAGCTGGTTTTAAGCTCCACCCCAAAGTGCTTCTCCCACTTCAATAACCCAATCACATGGCTGAACCTGGACCTTGGAATACCTTCACCTCTGGAATGGTAAATTCCAGCATTCTAAGATCTGACTAGCATCTCCTGTCCCTAGAGCCTTTATAAGGCTATGACCCATGTCGACTTATTTCTCAACCTCCTTGAGACTTTGTTCCTCAATTTTTCCCCCCGTTTTCTCTCAATTCATCATTGCCTGATGGCTTCCCTTCTTTTCAGTCTAAATCTATGGTGAGTCTCTTAAATTACTCACCAGCAAGCACTTCCATACCTAGAGACCCTTCCCCCTCTGCATCCACCTTGTCAGTTCATAGCCATTGACAAGTAGACCTGTGCCTTCTCCATTCCGACCTGGGTCACTGAGCATCACTGCAGGACATGACACACCTGGGAGTTGGCAGATTCTCACTGAGTCCAGAGGTGACGCCCTCTGGACCATTTGACAAGCCTTCTATCTGCTCTGCTCAGCTCCCTCTTCTGTCCCTCACAGGGGCTGGTCCACACTTTTTTTAGACTTCACAGGTCCTTTCTCCACCTCTCCTACAAGTTCAGCAGACAGTTTTTAAGTTTCTAGGCAAAAAAAAAAAGAGTCTCCCAGACATGAAGTCCCTTATCATCTTACCTCTGCCCCTGTAAACTTAAAGCTAATTTAAATTAGCTGGATCGAGCCCCAAGTCATTGGGCTCCCTGCCTAGTGGGGCTGGTGGTAGTGGGGGTCTGCTTTTTCTTCTCCCTCTGGCTCACCCCACCCCTGCTTGTGCACACACACGCATACTCTCCTCTGGCAAAATAAATAAATAGAATCTTAAAAAAAAATAGTTGAAAAATGTTCTTCTTCAGCCTGGTGTCCTTCTCGAACTGCACACTGTAGCTCTCCTTCCTTCTGAGCTTCTGGCAAGACCCTGTCATCCAAATCAGAACCTTTCTCCCTCCTTCCCCCGACCCTCACATTCAGTCATCTGTTAAATCCATCGTGTAGGTAGTTCGTACTGAATGTTTCCTGTGTTTATCCTCGCATCCATGTTGTGTCTCACATCATCTTCCCATTCTTGCAATTCTCCTCTGACTCGTTTCTGTGTCTCTGGGCTTGCATCTCTCAAATCATGTTTCTAAAGCAGCATGTTTCTAAAGCATAGTGTTTTCTTGTACTTTTTTATGGGATAAAGTGCAAATTCTTTGTAAGGTCGGAAAGGGCTTTGAATGACCTACCTCTGGGTCTCGCCCCAATGTCTTAATGTCCACAACCCTCAGACCTCTCTATCAAGTGTTTGTCCATTCTCCAAGATTTCCCTCTTTCTGTGAATTCTTACTCCACTTCCTCTGCGCCCAGGCTCTGGCAGCTTCTTCCATGGAATGAGTCATTTTCTCTTTCATACCACTGATTTCTTTGTCTCAACTTAATACTCTGCATCTTTGGTATTTGCATGTCTCATTTATCTCCTCCTCCAGATTGCAAGGCAAGAGAAAGGAGGGACATATCTTATTCATGGATACTTTTCCTAATACCTGCCCCGCACTGCCAGAAAACACACGCTTATAAGTGTGTTTCAAGAAATAAGGGAGGCAGCTAGGACCCTATGTGGGTCTTGGAAGAGGAATAAAATGATGTAGTAACAAACAGAGTTGAAGGATGCTTTACAGACACAATATTATGACCATGGTGCTCTTTTTAATAATTCTAGGAAGTATCATTTTCATGCTCTTATGGAATGAATGTTTGCACTTGCACAAAATGCACATGCTGAAGCCCTAACCCCTCATGTGATGATATCAGGAGGTGGGGCCTTTGGGAGAAAATTAAGGTTAGATGAGGTCAGAAGGATGCAACTCTTGTGAGGGGATTAGTACCCTTATAGGAAGAGACACCAAGGAGCTTCTTTCTTCTCTCTTTCTCTGTCTCTGTTCCTCTCTCTTTGCCTCCCATATGAGGACTTAGAAAGAAGATGTCTGTCTGCAAGCCAGGACGAAATCTTGTACCAGGAACTGGATCAGTCAGCACCTTGAACTTCGACTTTCCAGCCTCCAGAATTGTAGAAGTAAATTTCTATGGCCTCCTTCCCCCAGCCTGTGGTACTTTGTTATGGCAGCCTGGGCAGACTAAGACATGTGGTGGTGGTTGTTAGAACCTAGAGCTTCTGGGGTGGCCCCAACCAGAAGTTAGCTATCTGTCCTCTGAAACCCTGGAGCACCTTTCCCCTCACGCTCTTGCATGAATACACTGTATATAATGCAAGATGCATGTCTTATTTAAAAAGAAAGCATCTGGAAGGACAAGATTGAATCTGATTGTGAATCGTGCCCTCCCCTCCTCCCCCCCGCCAACGTTGTACAGCCTGCTACCTGCACAACCACCATGGTTCTCCTATTCTAAGCCTGCTCAAAAGTTATAATATATGCAGCTAGGTCAGCGTCAATGGGACGTCATTTGAGTTTTATACGGGCTGGGGTGGGGGCAAAATAAAAGTTGTAGAGCACGAATTAACAACAAAAATCATGAAATGAAAATTGTATTTTCTGAACTTCTGAAATGTTTATGTGTGTTATGGATGATATTCTGAAAAGAATGCTTCTTAAATTTCCTAATGGGCGACTAGCCTCTTTCAGTCTCATTTGTTCACAGATACACCTGTGACCATATTTGGCAAATTAATGAATGAGTTAAATATTAAATTTTTCCCAACTAAAAGATTAGTTTGCTCCTGCGTGATTTATATATAAATAATTATACCTTCTCTGTTTTGACTGGTTCTCATTCTTCCAGTATATATGAATGAGATTTGTTCACACTTTCCCCCCATTTCCTAAGGTTTCTGTGGTTTTAACTCAATTTTTTTTTTTTTTTACTAATTCAGTTTCTATTAAGGGAAAAATAGGGGTTAGGGAGACACTAAATGTGCTAGATTTATTAGACCTCTCCTTCTAAAAAATATACTTATTCAAACATAAACAATATATATTTTTAAAGATATTTATTTTTATTTATTTACTCATAAGAGACACACACAGAGAGAGAGAGAGGGAGGCAGAGACATAAGCAGAGGGAAAAGCATACTCCCTGCAGGGAGCCCATCGTGGGACTCGATCCCGGGACTCTGAGATCACACTCTGAGCCAAAGGCAGACACTCAACCACTGAGCCTCCCAGGCATCCCTAAACAATCTTTTATGTGAGATAGAGCCACACTTTTAACTATAGCTATTATTCACTGGCTTAAGGAGAAGCTTCAAACATGAAATTCAGGGAGCCTAGGGATTGTCCCATATAATCAGGGAAAGACATCAGTCACTTCATTCAATACTTTCATTTTGCAGACAAGGAAACCAAGGTCCCAAGAGTCGAAGTGACTCAACTAAGGTCTGTATTGACTATACACTTTCTTTCTTTTGCTTATTTCAGTGTTAGCAAGATATAATTGATATACAATGCTGTATAAACTTAAAATGTACAGTCAGTACAATGACTTGGTTTACATATGTTGTAAAATGATTACCACAACAAGTTTAGAGAACATGTGTCATTTCCTACAGATATAAGGAAAAGATGAAAAAAACTATATTTTCCCTTTTTGATGAGAATTCTTAGGATCTACTCTCTCAGTAACTTTCCTATGTACCGTACAACAGTGTTAACTACAGTTGCCAGGCTGCGCACGACTTCCCCAGGACTCACTTATCTAATAACTGGACATTTGTCCATTTAGATCACCTTCCTTCAATTTCTCTACCTCCTACCCTTCACCTGTGGAAACCACAAATCTCATCTCTCTTTTCTAGAAGTTTATTTTTGTTTGGGTTTTAGATTCCACACATAAGTGAGATCCTGCAGTATACTTCTTTCTCTGTGTGACCTATCTCACTTAGTATAATGCCCTTAGGGTCCATCCGTGTTGTCACAAGTGGCAGGCTTTTCTTCTTTTTCATGCTGAATATTATTCCACTGTGTGTGTGTGTGTGTGTGTGTGTGTGTGTGTGTGTGGTCATGTTTTCTTTACCCTATCATCTGTTGATGGACATTTTTTTGCTCTATTCTTGAAGTTCTGAAAAATGAGGTCCTGTTCCTAAAAAGACAGCCTCTCCTAAGCTAGCTAATTCCTAGGGATAGCAAACTCCCTTATGTGTCTGCCTTTGAAATGCAAACCTACCAAACCAGAGCCCCCAACCATAACTGTCACTTTTCTCAAACTCTCACACAGAAAGCCAATACTACCCCCTGCCCTAAATCATCCCACGATACTGGACAACTCAGATCCAAAGCCTCTGAAATTAGTCAAACTACCCAATCCTAGTGCCTATGCTGTCTCTCCCATTCCTTCCTGAGAGAATCCCAATAAAGTCTCTGAGCTGTGCTTTCCCCTCTCTTCCTTCTGCCTCCTGAACAATCTGGATGATTCTGCACGTGGCCTCCATGGTACGCTGTGCCTTCTATTTCTAGGGATCTGTGCATATAAACTTTTTCCCTTCCTGATAATCATTTCTGTGTTTGCTATCTTGTCATACCTGATTCAAACAAATCCCGCATACATTTTTAGAACAAGGTTACATATATTAGTATTAAACAACTCATGAATAGGACCTGAGTCTCCAGAGCCTTGCGTTTTGTACTAACACGGGAGCATCTTCTGCACTTCTGAAAGGGATGAAGACCAGACATGTATCTCTGGAGAGGACCAGAAGACATCACAAAGATAAATTTCTCTTAGAAAATGAAAACATTTTTAAAAGTTCTAAACAAATGTACTGCTACTACGGTTTCCAGGAATATCTGAAGAAATCTGGGAGAAGCTTCTATACTGCATACTTGTGCTTACTTGTCAAAAGGGTTATTAAGAAATTGGCTGGTGCTAGAAAAGTGTACCTAAGTTTGCCCATATGTGTTTACCCCTTAGCTAAATGGTATCTGTGTAAGGCACTGTGCAAAGTAAGCAGGGCAGCAGATTAGAATATCAATGGGTCCAATCCTTGCCTCCAGCTGTTTACAGTCTGTTTACAGACCTACACATGTCTCCAATATACCAGGACCAAAGAGATGGAAGAGGAATCAATTCTGGCCAGGATAATCAAGGAAGGTTCTACATCCAAGCAATAATTTAACATATTTCAAATAAATAATGTGTGTATCATGGGACAGAGTCTTACCTGGACTTACACTAGAAATTAGGTTGTTTTATATACATACGGGAATGAAGATATCCAAATATCTACCTGCATGTGTTGATATGCATGGGATTAGAGAAGCCTGAAGTGAAGTTTGAGGAAATTAAGAGATGGTGTCTCATTCCTAACCAGGTCCAGGGAGAAGATTTGACGCCCTTTAGAGACAAAAGATTAATACAAGTACTGAAAAACTCTATACGAAAATCACACAGTGAAAATCGAGACCCATGAGCCTCATGGCCCATGTAGCAAAGTGATGCAGAGATGCAGGAAAAAGAACTTTCCCCCATTGCTCTGAAAAAGCCCATTTTACTAGGAATACCAGGGAAACTAAAGGGAACAGACCTTTCAAACACATGAAGGTCTTACAATATTGAAAGTACAAGAGATTAGTAATCAAGGTATAATGAGCAGTCCCTCTCAAGTGACTGACAAGAATGATGTGAGAACATAAAAAGGTGCAGGAACTCATTCCTGATCATTCATAAGATAGAGATTCCTTGACAGGGTTGGAGCCTTATGGTCCTGGGTCAGTTTGGGTCTTCAAGGCAGGCAGATTTGAATTATTAATATCACCTCATTTGTACACCCTAGGGCCTAGAGCTATGCTGGTTAAGTTTACCTATTAATTTTCTTATTTATCATTACAGCAGCATGCAATTACTATGGTATATGAGAAAAAAGAAAATTGAAGATTTGAAATGCCTATAGTCACAGTTATTAGTAAGAAACAGAAAATAGCTTCAGTTTTCTGGTCTACCATTGGCCTCGGTTTCACATTGTTGCTCTTGTTTATCAAAGTGCCTTTTTTAGAAAACTTATTGAAGTGTAATAAACATACAATGTTATTAATGTTAGTTTCCAGTGTACAATATATTGATTTTATATATTACTCAGTGTTCACCATGATAAATATAGCCATCATCTGTCACCATACATTATTATAATATTATTGACTATCTTCCCTACATTGTACTTTTCATCTCCATGACTTATGATTACAGAAGTGTTATTTAGAATAGTCAAGATATGGAAGAAACCCAAGTATTCAACAACAGATGAATGGATAAAGAAGATGTGTCACATTTATCTCTCATGGAATATTACTCAGCCATAAAAAAGAATGAGACCTTGCCATCTGCAACAACAAGGATGAACCTAAAATGTATTATGTCATATGTTTCATGTCATTTTTGCAGTATTGTTTGGAAGATAAAAAGGTCATTTAATTGCCAATATGCATGTATACAAAACTAACTTGCCTTTCTTATTTCCCTAGAATGATCTTTTTCCCCTCTCAGTGAATTGAATGAATGACCCATTATTTTGACATTATGTCAATTGTCAAGTCTAACTGGAAAAGATGGAAAATTTTAAATATAGTAAATAAATAGGAGATCTATATTATTGAACTTGAAAGAGTAACCATTTACTAGTATATACAGTTGTTATATGTACAGTCATAACTGTACAGTCAAACCCACATATAACCTGACTCCCCAAAACTCAACTACTAATAGCCTATTGTTGACCAGAAGCCTTACTGATAACATAGGCAATTAACACACATTTTGTATATTATAATCATTATATTCTAATGATAAAGTGGGCTAGAGAAAAGAAAAAAATATTTAGAAAATCATAAGGAAGGGGTACCTTGGTGGCTCAGTTAAGTTGAGAGTCCAACTCTTAATTTCAGCTCAGGTCTTGATCCCAGTGTCGTGAGTTTGCACCCTGCGTGGACTCCATGCTGAGCATGGAGCATACTTCAAAAGAAAGAAAGAAGGGGAGAAAGTAAAAGAAAGAAAGAAAGAAAGAAAGAAAGAAAGAAAGAAAGAAAGAAAAAATCATAAGAAAGAGAAAATACATTTACAGCACTGTACTGTAAAAAATCTACATGTAAGTGGACCAGCACAGGTCAAACCCATATTGTTCAAGGGTTAAGAGTACTTACAATTTCATGAATGCATAAAGTCAGCATGTATATACTTGGGGTCACACCTCCTAATTGTTCAGAGATATTTGAAGGTTTTTTTGTTTTGTTTTGTTTTTGCCTTATAGAGTTCACAAGGACATTACAGTCTGCTATAAATTGAATGCTGGCATCTTTCCCAAATTCATATGCTGAAGCCCCAACTCCCAGTGGGAGAGTATTTGGAGATTGGGCCTTTGGGAGTTAGATCATGAAGGAGCCCCCATGAATGATGTTAGTGCCCTTAAAAGAAGAGACACCAGAGAGATAATCTGTCTACCACGTGAGGCTATAGCAAGAAGGCGGCCATCTGCAAACCAGAGAGAGTGTTCTTACCAGGAACCGAATTGGTGAGTGCCTTGATCTGGATTTCCCAGCTTCCACAACAGTGATAGATAAATGTTTGTTGTTTAAGTCATCCAGTCTAAGGAATTCGTGATAGCAGCCGGAACTGAGACATAGCCTTATAGTTAATTTTATCTGCATGGACTTCAGAAAGTGAATTTATTTGTTGAGAAAAGAGATTCTTGGGCAAAGAAACAGAACTAGTGGCAATCTTTCTCAGAAAAAAAAAAAAAACCACAACATTTAAAAATTCTACCGTTTTCATCATTAATGAAATTCATGCATCTGTTATTTGGATGTTTTTCCTCTGAGGATAACAGAAAAGTCAAAAGTCCTCCAGGGAATTAAGCATTTAAATTTCCCACAAACTTTTACTACCAAAAGCAGAGTTAATCAAGTCAGACGATGAGAAAAAAAAATAATCATTGTGCAACTCGGTCTTTGTCTAAATATACAAAGCCAGACCTGACCAGAGACCTTGCTCTTTGCCCTTCCTTCTGATTTTTTAAGACTTTTCTTAAAAATAGCTTTATTGAGGTATAAGTTTTATTCTAAAACTTGTTTGTCATACCCAATGGATTTCTTGAAGAGAAACTTCTAGCCTATCATTGTAACTTGAGGTGCCAAACCTGTACCTACTTTTAATCCTTTCTGATCATCCTGATAATTGAGCGTCTTCTAAACCATAAAGCCAAAAACTGGATGAAATATTTCCTTTAGAAACTAGATAAATTTAAAAGCCCACTGTTTCCAGAAGCCCCTCTCTGACCCTAACTAATGCTTTTTCACTTTTTTTTTCTAGTATCAGACGTAGTAGAACCTATAAATTTAGATCCAATAAGGGACTGGCCAAACCAAAACCCCTGAAGTTATGGTCCACAGTTCTCTACTGCATTTAAACAAAACATGCATTATAGTAACCTGCGCGTGGATTTTGAGTGCTTGGGAGAAAGTGGAGATGAGAGAGATTGAGAGTTTAAAGTTGTGCCTTGGTGTTCTAGAGGGGGAAAAGCCCTGAACTGGGAGTCACATTAGCTGTTTGGTTGTGATGTTGTGCAATACATCCAACACCATGGTTGGCAAAGATTACCAGACATGACCCAAATCCCTTACTGCTTTTCAAGCCTTATTTCTCTAGACCTCACTGCCTGCTGCAGTTGACATTGTGTCACCATATTCTTCTTGAGATTCAGCTCTCTCATTTAGCATCTATGACAACACTCTCTCGACTCTCCTTTATTCTTCTCCATGCATTTCTTGACAGCTGTGTTTGTATGTGTTTTCTAGGTTTTCAATCAATAGTCTTGGTTATTTACTCTTTAGTTTTCTCACCCACATGCGTCTTTTTGACTAAGACCAATAGGGTGACGACTCTCACATTAACTACCCCAGCGTGACTCGATCCTGAACTGTGGACTCACATCTTTTTGGACATATCAACTTGGGTGTCCCACAGGCATCTCAAATTCACCGTGCTCAAAACTTAATTCATTTTTTATTTCAAACACAAATGTCTCCTGTGCCGGTACTTGGGCATCATCATCTATGCAGTCACACCAATCAGAAATCTGAAAGCAAACATAATCTTATCCCTGGCAATTCTACATCATATTTTTTTAAAAAATGGTTTTCTTTTTTCTTTTTTTTTTTTTTTTTGAGAGAGAGTGTACACTAGAGCAAAGGGGATGAGGAGAAGAGGCAGAGGGGGAGAGAGAGAATCTTAAGCAGGCTCCACACTCAGTGAGGAGCCCAATGCAGTGCCCAATGCCAGGCTTGATCCCATGATCACAAGATCATGACCTGAGCTGAAATCAAGAGTCAGATGTTCAATTGACTGAGCCACCCAGATGCCTAGCAAAAAAAAAAAAAAAAAAAAAAGGTTTTCTTTTTAATAATAGCTTTATTGAAATATAACTAACTTTCCACAAAGTTCACCATTTCAAACTGCATAGTGTGGCAGGTTTTGGTCTATTGACAAAGTTGCATATCAGTCACCATGATCAAATTCCAGAACATTTACATCACACCAAAACAAACAAACAAACAAACCTTCCATACTCATTGGCAGTCATTTCCTACTTCCCCCTCCCCTCAGCATCTTTCAACAATGGAGTCTACTTTCCATGGATTTCCCTATTCTGGACATTTGATATAAACACAATCATATAATATGTGGCCTTTTATGTCTTACTTCTTTCTCAGCATAGAATTTTCAAGACCCATCCATACTGTAGCATATCACAGAACTTTATAGAAACAGAGAGCAGGATGTGAGTGCCAGGGACTTGGGGTGGGGGGACGGGGAAATGGGTGGATGTAGGTCAAGGGGGATAAATTTTCAGTTGTAAGATAAATAAGTTTAAAAGTCTAATGTGCAACATGGTGACTGACTACAGCTAATAATACAGTGTTGTATACTTGATATTCGCTGAGAGTAAATCTAGGCCTTTTTACCACAACAATAAAAAACTATGTGAGCTGATGGATGTGGTAATGACTTGATTGTGGTAATCATTTTGAGAAACATTTCTAGTCAGACCGTCATGTCACACACTTTCAATATATACAACTTTGTCATTTTTCCTCAGTAAATCTGGAAACAATTAAATAACTAAAAAGGAATGAATTCCTACCTCCTTATATTTTTTGCACATGCCCCTCTCTGGCATTTTTATGTTGCATATTCCAGTTTGGTCACTGCTCTAGGTAGTGGTTCAGTCCCATCTGGCCTGGGCTGCTCTAATCCATTCCTAATGGGTCACTTTCCTCCACACTGGAGCTAGAAGATGGAGTAAATTCAAATTCATACTATTCCCAGGCTTAAAACCCTTCGAATGCTCCATATTTTTATTTAAGAGGAAAAAGCCCCAGTGTCGGTCAAGGTCTCCCTGCAAGACGCATCCCTACCTCAAAAAGCTCTCACCAGCCTTCTGCCCCCACATTGTTCTTCTCATTAGTTCTGGGCAAGATACCTCCATGCCTTTCTTCCTATAGTTGCATTTCCCTGGATTGCCCTTCCTACCATTCTTGGCTTGGCTAAATCAGGTGTCATCTTGTTCACAAAGGCTTTTCAGAAACTCCAAGCCATGCAATCTGTATACATCTATTATGGTACTTACGACACCACGATCAATTTTTAAATCTAGGAAATGCATGGCTCTCCAAATCAGATAGTGGATAATCAGATCAAAGGGAGGCTTTGTCGTATTTTTAAAAATCTTTCAAAAAAACCTTTGTGCTCTGGGCTTCTATATGCCTTATGCATACATAGTATGTGCTTAATATAATTATGTTGCATTAAATTTAATTGTGATATTGACCCTGACCTTAGAAAAGTCCATCTTTCTGAACATTGTTTTTCATACTTTAAACTGCTAGGGTTGGGTTAGTTGTTGTCTTAGGTCCTTTTCTGATCTAAAGTTCTGATTATATAATTCTATTACCTTCTGGCTCAGTGCAACTGTACCCCATTTCATATTTAATCTCACAAACCACATTTGACTGTTATATCCTCCTGTATAGCTATTGTGCAAAATCTCTTCATTGTTTACTAAGCCATCTCAATGTATTTATAAAGATGTCTCTTTAGGATAATCTAATTATGCCTTTATTTGTTACCAGTGGAGGTGTATTGATTCTTCTGTAATAAATACCATAGTCGTATTATATTCATCTCTCTCATGGCAAAAAAAAAAAAACATATTTAAGTATCTTGGGCAGAAGACACACTTGCAGGTCTTACAGAGAGAAATACATAAAGCTCTTAAAGACCTCAGACTTCTTGGCTTCTGTAGCTAGAAGAGAAAAATATAAGCCTTTTAAATATCAGAAAAAGCATACCTCTCCATTTTTCTTTTACATTTTCACTAAATAAAGGATATTATGTGAGATTGGTCCAGTTTGAAAATTTTTAATTTTTTAAAATTTTTATTTATTTATTTTTCAGTTTGAAATTTTTTACCTACAGTTAAACACAGTCCTAACTAAACACAGCTGTTATAATAAGATGTATCACTTGAATAGAATTCTTTGGGCTTAGTACTAAATTATGCTTCAGGTGGCAACCACAGGAATTTAATAATTCAACTAATATTAGAGTTGAGTCAAACTCCGTTGTTCTCTCACTCCATGGATTTTACTGACTTAACCAAATGAATCAAAAGATTTCTTTTGAAAGCATACAGATCCCAGTGCTGCAGATACCACCAGGGCATGCATTTTGAGAAAGATAAATCAGGCCATTAAAAAAAAAAAATAGGGTCCTCGTTTGAACCAAAAAAACTCCTACCTCATGTCAAGTCTCTAGTGTAGTTTCATTATTTATTTTAATTTAATGGGCTGTGAATTTCCAAGATACAAGGCATAGATATGCCAACACAATTACTTTTTAAACCCAAATAGAAATGATTTTGATGTTATACAGCACTGAGGGTTGGACAAAATCTTTTGTACTTCCTCCTTCCTTTTTTGTCCTAAAAATCCTGGAATTGTCAATAAAGCTAATGTAGAGTAACCATCTTATTTGTGGGACTGATATATAGATTGTAATATGGACTAAGTAGAATTAAGGACAGAGAAAATACCATTTGGGTTTGAGTTCTATCAGCCACATTATTCTGATGAAGCAACCTTTAAAACATATTGGTATCATTTATTTTTACCATTTTATCTTGGGTCAGCAGCAAAAAAACTGGTTATAAACTGGGAGAATATGGGTACTTCTTGGCTTTGTTTCTCCATTTAAATCTAGTCTGGATAATTTTCCTTTGTTTCACATAATATTTTGGAGAGAACACAAACATTTTAAATAATGTTATCATTATTCAAAGGAATCCTAGCATATTAAAGTAATTTAGAAAATATGCAAGAATCATAAAGAAGGTACACAAAAGTCATCCATCAGCTTACCTCTGGAGGCAACTACAGCAAACTATTGGGGTTAACCTGTGCACATAGAGTTTTGTCCAGCCTTTAAACAAGATTTAATAGCATATTGTGAACATTTCCTTTCATAGTGCTTCGAATAAAAAAAGAAAGCACGCGATTTTATGCCAAAAATATGACTGAAAACTAAAAATAAGGAAATAATCTGTTCCCTTAGCTCCAGAAACAAATCATGTAGGTTTGGAAAAAAAAAAGTGGGGAGCCTGAGCTCTTTCCTCAAGAATTATAGAATCAGCAGAGATAGTGATGGTCTTCTGGTAGCTGGAAAACCAAAGGCATTACTGTGCTATGTAGGGAATTTGGAACCCAAATGAAATGGATTGTCACTCAGGATCCTATAACCAAAATTTTTGTGAGCTGATTCAACATACATATGTCGTCCAGAGAAGAGGCCAAAACACTTGCATATTTTCCCCCTCAAAGCCCCCACCAATTTCAGCAGAGACAAACTCAGATATTGATGGCTAACGTTTATAAAACGATTACTTGTCAGCCACTGGTCTAAGCGATTTACATGAACTAATTCGTCTCATTCTTAAAAGAACTCTGTGAAGTCAGGGCTATTGTCTTCCTCATTTAACCAGGTAACATATTCAACTTCAGCCATTTGATTCCAGAGAATCTCAACATTCATGACCAGACTCTACTTCTTTTCTTTCCAGATGGAAACAGCCAAGTTGTTTTCTCGCTCCCTCTGGTCTTCCTACCCTTTTTTTTTCTTCCTTTCCTGCCCACCTCCACATGCCTGAACCCATTTTAGAAACTCTCAAGGCATCAAGGTTTAATGCAAATATCTTGTCTCCATTCTTGGTGGATGACATCACATTGAGACTGTGAATCCAAGAGCAGACTTTGGGTTCTTAAATTCCTCAGAACATAGTATTTACCCAAGACAAAACAAAAGGTCTTTCTCTGGACAATAATTGACTGTACTTGATATTACACCCACCAACTCTCAATCTTTTTCTTTTTAATCTGTTCTCCCTTTCCGCAGAAATGGGCAGAGCAGAACAAAGGAATGAAGGAGAAAGAAGAACTCCATCTTTCTACATGTGTAATTTTGAACAAGGAGCAAAAGGAAATTGTTCCCAATAGTTTTGTAAAAAAAAAAAAAACAATTTCATCATAACTGAATTTATGATGAATGAATGATTCTGATAGCATTTGTAACAATAAAGGTAATGCTTTGTTTTATCTTAATTTAGTTTTTGAGCTGGGAGCTATTGATTGCCAAGTCATTAAGGAGAATCTCCAAGATTGATTTTGCTTAGAGCTGGTGTTTTATTTTTCTGAAAGAAGAACACTGCCACTGTTGCTTACCATTACAGATTTATAGATGGGCTAGGGCACCTGGGTGGCTCAGTTGATTAAGAGCAGTTTGCCTTTGGCTCAGGTCATGATTTCAGGGTCCTGGGTTCAAACAAGCCCCATGTCAGGCCCTCTGCTCCGCTGGGAGTCCACTTCTCCCTGGGTTATCCCCCCGCCCCTCACCCACTTGTGCTCTCTTTCTCTTTCTAAAAAAAATAAAATCTTTAAAAAATATTTGTAGATGAGACTTTTTATTTCTTTCATCTCATTTATGATTGATTTGACAAATATTTATTGAGCACTAATAATATCCCAATGCAAGGAATGAAGGGGAAACAGGACATAAAAATATGAACTGTATGTTGTACACACATATCGCTTCATTTGGAGTGATAGGACAAGTATATACATACAAATATGTATTTAACAACTGGTTAAATTTCAAATTACTCGTATGATTTCTATTATGCAAGTTAAGCAGATCATTACTTGCCTTGTGGCTTCTAGCAGGGAAAAAAAAATCATACTTCCCTGTAAAAAAAACACTCACATTTCTGGAATAGAAGCATAAAATTGACAGGATGGCCTGTTGTGTGTTTCCCTTATGTCAGTTCTGAAATTCAAGCACTGCATTTCACAAAATAATTTTTTAAAAGATTTTATTTATTTTTTTAATTTTTTGTTTATTTGTTTGTTTGTTTGTTTATGAGAGGGGGAGAGAGAGAGAGAGAGAGCAGGGGGAGGGGCAGAGGGAGAGGGAGAGCAGGGAGTTGGATATAGGGCTCGATCCCAGGACCCTGGGATCATGACCTGAGCCAAAGGCAGACACTTAACCAACTGAGACATCCAGGTGCCCCTTACATCACCCTTTCAACTTGATAGCATCCAATACTGGTGTCATCCAACCTTTACATTTATCGTGTTTAGATTTCACATTTTTCAAAGTAAGCAGTAGAACTGTCCCTCTTCTCAAGAGGCAGGAAGATGAGTAGGAAGGAAGGGATCACTCCCATAGCTCATTCCCAAAACGTGACTGACATTAATGAGGCCTGTGGGGATCCAGGCTTGGCAAACAGAAGGGATGGAGGCCAATGGTCTTGTCACCCCCACCTCACCCTTGCCTGAATCAGAGAGTGATGGCTCATATGTGGGAGTCATCCAGACAAATGAGAGCTAAGTTCTAAAGCCGCCTATTCTCAATGTCCCCAGATATTGAACCCAAGATTCTTCATCCTGAATGTGGTTGACCCTAATTCTATGCTCTGTGATTTAGCTCCCTTCAGCTCCTCCACCTTGAATTCAAAAATGTCTCTCAATGCTCAAGCCCTACCCGGGTTTTAAGCACTAACCCAAATAATTTGATACAAATGTTGTGTGAGATGAGTGGCCTTTCTGTCCTGCCTTAGTGTGTGGTCTTATAAACGTCAGTTATTTTAAGCCTTAGGTGCTCTCACAGTTAACCAATGGCAGCTATGAGAGACCTCAGCAGGATTCATGAGTCTCATGGGAGACACAGCTCAGAGGAGGGGAAGGTCACCTTGATCTAATTGGAAATAAATTTGAGAGTCTCACAAACATGAACCCTGAACATTATTAAAAACAAAAAAAGAAGCACTGCCAAGAATGTTACCCAAGCAAATCACTCAAGGGCCAGTCTTCTGGGACTGATAAAATCACGTACATTTGCTTAAAGCCCGTAGGAATCCTCCTGTGTCACAGCTGTGCACTAACCGAGTTTATTGACCCCAAATACCAAGGATGAGAATAAACCTAAGATGCAGCTCACGCTGCGCTGTGCATAGGGATGAGCTCCATGAGCTCGAATCCAACTGTGGGCCTGGCAGGAAAGACAAAGGAATGGGTAGTTTTTCTTCTGCTGCAAATCTATTCTGGATTTGCTCAGCAACGGGGGTAGGAATGAGGTTGAGGAGAAAAGATATGAATAAAGGTAGCTACCAGCGACAATTCATTCTTAAAAGAAAAATACTGAAATGGGGATGCATTATCTGTGAATGCAGTTTCAGCTATGGTGGCTATTTTGACTTTGCTGCTCTAGGTGCTTTTCTCAGAATTAACTTATCATCCATCTCTGTGGTCCATCTTATGTAAACAACTGAGATAGACATCTAGGGGACAAAAGGAAACAAGAATTATCCAAAATGAGTCTTTACGAGGGATAAACTCTGCCATTCCTGCCCCAGTCCCCCTTCTCTCTGGCTTTCACAGGCCATGAGCACTAGGGTCTGTTATCCCACTGAGCACAGAGCATCCCTGAGACTCCCTGGTTCACCAGCAGAGCTATAACTTTTCACATCGTCTGGCCAGACCATCAATAATTAAATAGAAATGCTTGCTTTCATTTAACAACTACCTAAAGACCCTCAAGCTCTTCCCAGGACACCTGTCCAAACTATATGATAGTTCACTTGGGACAGAAATCTAGCTTTCCTTTGGTGTTGAGAGCATTCAGAGCAAATATCTGGTCCAAATATTCAAATATTGGCCTCTTGTTTTTTTTTTTTCTTTTTTCTTTTCCTTTGTTTCAGTTCAAGTGGATTTGTTGTTTTTATTTTTTAAAATATATTTATTTGTAAATAGAAAAAAATGAATATTTTGAAAGGAAGCTTCCTATTTGCTGGTAGCATCTTCACCTATTAAACTAAAGACACTTAAGGGCAGAGGGGAGTAAGTAGTAAGTGAAATCCTAGCTTGCTCAGCAGTTAGTGTTTAGTGGGCTCCTCCTGGGTTCCAGGTATCTGTTGGTACCTACTCATAACCTGCAGGCATATTAAGAGCCTTGTTAGTCCCATTTATAGAAAAGGAAACCATGCTTCGGAGACAGGAAATCATACAGAGGGGGAATGTGGATTTGAACTCCCAATGTTTTCACACCAAAGATTGTGTTTTTTCCCACTTTACCACGTTTCTTCTCCACTTAGATTTGTTAAGATAGATTTTTTTCATGTTCTGTCTCCCTTTCTGATATTTCCTACCCATTTCTTCTCCCTTCCCTTCTATTCCCTTTCACTATTATTTATATTCCCCAAATGAATGAGAACATATAATGTTTGTCCTTCTCCGATTGACTTATTTCACTCAGCATAATACCCTCCAGTTCCATTCACATTGAAGACTCCTAACTCTGGGAAACGAACTAGGGGTGGTGGAAGGGGAGGAGGGCGGTGTTGGGGGTGAATGGGTGACGGGCACTGAGCGGGGCACTTGACGGGATGAGCACTGGGTGTTATTCTGTATGTTGGCAGATTGGACACCAATAAAAAATAAATTTATTAAAAAAAAAGATAGATTTTTTCTTTTGTGAACAGAGATGACACCAAGGGGCCATGTTTTCTTGGAGGTAATGGGTTGAGGATGATCCTTCATAATCTCCCTTCTCTTGGTGTCTGGTGTTGCCCTAGATTGAAAACCACAAGCACCAAGTACAACCCCTTAGCCTCTTCAGATTTCCAGATTTCCAGATTTCTTCCTACCTCTGGCCAGGCTCTTGCTGTATGGCCCAACCCAACCTTTCCAATCCCTTCTGCCATGATTTCTCTGCAAGCATGCAGGACACAGATGCACCATGTGACTATCATCTTCTCTTATTCTGTGCTTTCCCACCTCTAAGACTTTTCTAGAGCCACCAACTCTCCCAGGAAGGCCCTTCTTCCACGTTCACAAGCTTCACCCCTGCCAGTTTGCATAGCCCTCCTCAGGGGTTTCCCTTACTTCTGGAAATTGCTTCTGGAACCAATTTCTCCCTTTTTGTGAACCTTCATAGCCTTCTCTCTGTATATTTTGCATACACTTATCACTTGACACATTGTAATATGATTATTTATATTTGAGTCTTATTTCAATCTTTAGCGCCGGGGCAAGATCTATACCCGATTCACCGTTTTCCACTGAGCCTAGCTTTTCATGGTAAGGATGTTAGATTTAGAAAAACTATATATTTAAATAGGACATCTAGTTAAATTTAAATTTCAAATCAAGTATACTTTGTAAGTATAATATTTGAATATGTAAAATATTACATGGAACATACTCATATTTTTAAAAAGTCCTCTTTTCTTGTCTGAAATTCATATTTATGTAGGTATCCTGCAATTTTACCTGGCAATCTTTCTAATAGATACTCCCCACATCGTTTTTAAATGAATGGATTTCATCCAAGTGCTCGGAGTCTGACTGTGGTATCCTTAGCACTTATTGAACTAACCTCAAGTACTCATAAATTATGGACAGCTTTGGAAAGGATCATGATGGTAATTTAGCTCGACCTTCTAGTTTTAGGATTATTTTTAAAAATGGGATCTCTCCGAGACTTGCTCCAAATCACGCAAGTAGCTGCTGTTCTAGTGTACACGTCACGGAAACCGGAAAATTTAAAAATATAAAATAGATTACCGAAGCTTCAGAGAGCTGGAAGGATGGAGAGAACTTGAACCTCATTTCTGTATGTGCTCAGGGGCTCGTTTGGTGGCTTCCCTTTGCAACTGTTTTGGCCCCTGTTTTACTGATCTTCATGTCTTTCTACACATTCACACGTTATTTCAAATTGTCAAGTCTTAAGAATCAGGACCATCCTGCGTATTTGGTCATTGACCCAAACTTGCCTACTAAATGGAATACAGTTATAAAAAAGACCCCTAATAGCCCTGGGATGGACCTCAGTAAAGCGATAGAGGCCCCAGTTTTGGCTCCCCCCCTCCCACTCTGGCAGCACCTCCTCCCTCTCTCCCTGCCCTTTGGAGACTCATCCCTGCCCACCAGGCTTCTATCCTTGATGGGCCTCCGCCTCCCTGCAGAGCCTCCCTGCTCACCTCTAACTGCCAGATGGAAAAACAACCCGACAAGCTAATCTGAGCACCCTGTTAAATGCTGACATGGATTTAGTGGGCCGAATACGCTCCTCCTCCAAGAACCAGCTCAAATGTCATACTTTGTGTGAAGACTATTGATTTCCCCTGGAGATTAACTGCTTCCTCCTGGGGATTATCACCACATTTCTATCAACCCTCTGCCATCCTTCTTCTCTGGTTGAGGTATAATTAGCTGTTCATAAACGCATGTGTGCACGCACACACACGTATGCACACATATGCACACACAATGACCTCTTCAAGGACAGGGACAATACCTTCTTTGCACTTATACTGCCTACAGCTAACACAATGTCCATCTAATAATAGGCAGTCAATATATATTTGTTAAATAAATATTTTGATAGATTTATTGAAACGGGATTCCTCGGTCTATAGCAGCCAGTGGAGTGACTTTAATGATTTGAGGCTCCAACACTAAAAACGGCCATAAAAGACTTATTTTTGTCTCATGTTCTAACAAGCTGTCTTCATTTACATCTAGCGGTCAGGCCTGGAGATTCCTTCTAAGAATAGGATCATTACTGGTTCAGGAGTGTTTACGCCGCTGAGCAATATAAATCTTAAACTGTTTTGTTTCTAAGTATTGCCTCCAACTACGCTATTTTGAATCTCTCTCTTTTGTTTCTTTAATAGGATCTTGGGCAGATTCCATAACGTTCTGGCCACTTTGAATCATTCAAACAAAGATTTGCCAGTTCAAAACAGGAGGGGAGAAGGTGAAGCTCTACCCCTATTCCTCTCCCTTCTTTCTTGGACCCATTTTCTTTGAAGTTGAAGGAAAGGAGAAGGGACAAGAGAATCAGAGTTCGTCTTATAAAACCATCCCCATCCTGGACCAAGGTATCTGCATTTCTGGAATCCCCCTGGCTTGGAAGGGCTCTGTCCTTTGCTGGTGGCTCCTGTTGCTGGGGTGGTCTCTACAAGGAAGGAGCACTTGGTCTCTTGGAGAGGTTTTCTACTGTCAGCGCTGCCACTATGTTTTTTTTTTTTGGGGGGGGGGGTGAGGGCTCCCTCCCTTGGTCCTGTGGCTGTCAGAGCTGCTCTAGAGATCCTGCCCCCGACCCAACCCCTGCATCATTTGGAGCCTCAGTTATCATATCGTGGGTTCTCTTCACAAGTATTCACTTTGATGTCCTTGAGTCCTGCAGGAACAGGCTACCCCGGTGTACTTTCTATATTCATAATATCTAGAAATAGGCACTTTCCACCATGTTCTTCGTCTGGATTCCTTGACAAGTTTTCCTAAGGATTCTTGCCCCGCAACACTATACTGTTTTCCAGGGGGAGCTCTACGGTGGGCTGTGGGTTCTACAGATCAAGGAGAAGACAGGCTGTCCCACTGGCATCTCCATCTCTACCCAAGATTCTCTTGCAGCATACCCCCCCTCCCCACTGACCATCCTCTTAGGCAGCTTTTCTTAAGTAGGGTCACTGGTCCCCAGCTGGTCAGCTCTGAGGGATGCTCTGAAGCTGTGTTACCAAAGCAGCACCCCCCGATGCTGGTCTAGAACCACCTGCAGAACTGATGTGGGCTCTGTAACATGGCTCACGGAAAGCTGGCCACACAACTAAAAGCAAACTTTTCCACTGTTAGCAAACGAGCATGTCATCAGCAGTTTGGAGCTTGGGTACAACTTTTAAAGTTGTTTCTAAACCGATACTTGGTTATGCTTCCTTCAATTTTATCTCCATGTGGTCACCAAGTGCTGAGTTTAGAATTCACAGCCACTGGCAGTCGTGGGAAAATTAAGACAAACCTCCATGTTTTGTTGCATAAAACCTGATTTTGCTCCACAGAAGAGATGCAAAGTGTCACCAGTTCAATTAATTTTCTATTTGTTTGTTCTGAAGTTATCCAGACAGGGCTTTTTAAGAGCGCGGTTTCTAAGAAAAATAAAATGAATCACATGTTTTGAACACGTTGCACTCAAAGGGCATTAGCAGCATAAAAATAACAAGAAATTAGAACTCAATTTTAAAAAGTATTAACTGTATTCTGCTTGGAGGGGAGCTGGCACATTTGTCCTGGGTTGAGCCCTCAGGCTATTTATAGAGGCTATGCAGGAAGGCTTTGGGTTCCTGATGTTGTATGCTATATTTTATAGGTTAAATTGTGTTCTTCAAAAGAGGGATTTTGAAGTTCACAACCACAAGACTTCAGAATGTGACCTTATTTGGAAATGGGGTCTTTAGGGGCATCAACAAGTTCAATGAGGTCATTAAAGTGGCCCTTATTCCTATATTACTGGTGTCCTTAAAAAAAAAACAGGAAATTTGGACACAGAGGCACATGCAAAAAAAAAAAAAAAAAGTCATGTGAAGATAAAAGCAGACATCGGGGTGGTACATCTACAAGCCAAGGAAAACCCAAGACTGCCAGCAAACCCACCAGGAGTTGGGCAGAGGCACAGACCAGACTCTTCTTTATAGCCTCAGAAGGAACCAACCTTGCCAGTACCTTGATCTTGGGCTTCTGATCTCCAGATAGGGTGAGACAACATATTTCTGTTGTTGAAGCCACCCTGTTTATGTTACTAGCTACGGCAGCCCTAATACATAATGCCTTTTTTCTTAATCTCTTAATTTCTAAACTCATATACCCAGAGCACTCAACCTCCCATTTGGGAGCAACACCTATAGGAGTCAAGGCTAAAACAGGGCAGAGCTACTGGATTCTGTGGCCAGACTGCCCGTGGTGTGGTCTTCCCACCCTCACCTCCCCGGTCCCTGCTACCTCTCTTTACCTCATCCCCTTCCTGAGCCAAAGAGATGTCCTCATCCTGGAAAAATCAATTCTAGTATATCCTTTCTTCCTTTCCCTGAAATGAAATTGTTTTCTCCAACATAAAATCTAGAATTCTACACTGGCAAAGTGGCAAATGGTTGGGGAACTTACTAAAGTCTTCACAATATTATTTGTGAAATAAAAATGAGTATTGTTGTCTTTTTTTTTTTTTTGAGCAAAAAGTACCTATCTAGAAAAAGCCTCTATTTCACGAAGAAGGAAACTGAAATAATAAACAAAATATATAGTCTCTGTCCTCTTCTCCATATCCTCTCCTCCACATCCCCTGCCCCACCCTGTTCCTGGCACAGAACTTCTAAAGCCTTTGTAATATCTTAAGTGATAAGAACCCTAGGGGCATCTTTTGTTCTAATATTTGGGTTTTGACCCTAGTTCCTGACACAGGACTCCTGAACTCCTTGGAATTTCTTGGGTGACAGGAGTATGTTTTGTTCTAATGAGGTGATTCTGGGTGGGCTTGGACGGCTTTAGGATGGCTCTGGTCATCAAAAAAAACAAAAACAAAAAACCAAGCTGTGATTAGAAGCTTAGAACTTTTCAGGCCCTCCCCCATTCTCAAGGCAGGGAGAGGGGACGGAGATGGAGTTAATGACCAATCATGCCTATGGGATGAAGCCTAATTCTAATACGATGGGGTTCAGAGAGCTTCTGACTGGTGAACACATTTATATTTCAGGAGGTGGCACCCCTGAACTCAGGACCCTCCCAGACCTCACACTGTGTGTCTTCTCATCTGACTATTCATCTGTGTCTCTTCTTATATCGTTTATTATATAATAAACTGGTAAATATATTTCCCTAAATTCTTTGAGCCATTTTAGCAAATTATTGAACCTGACCAAGGGGTCATGGAAACTCCAACATATAGCTGTAGGTCAGAAGCACAGGTGTCAACCTTGGACTGGTGATTGGTATCTGGAGTTGGGCAGTCTTGTGCACGGAGTTCCTAACTTGTGGGATCTGATGCTAACCCCTGGTAGAGGGTATCAGAACTGACCTGAATTGTAGGACACCCAGCTGGCTTTGGAGAATTGGTCAGTGTGGGGGAAAAAAAAATACCCATTTGGTGATGGGAAGTGCAATAGAATGTTGAGAGGAGAAACAGTCTTTCCTTGTGACTCTCATGAACTTCCTTGAAATAACTGGAAACATTATAGGCTACTAAAATACCAACATTGGAAATACCCAGGGTATGAAAATTGCATTTGAAAAAAAAAAAGTCACATTGAACAAATATTTTTATCAATGTTCAATTAGTTTGGGCTGTCAATCCATAAGGTGCTCTATATTAACTATGTTAAAACAAGATGTTGGTGTGAAAGGTTGGGGAGAGGCTACTAGACAGCTTTGAGTATAACACACCATGTGGGGATGCCTGGGTGGCTCAGTGGTTGAGCGTCTGCCTTTAGCTCAGGGTGTGATCCTGGATTCCCGGGATCGAGTCCCACATCGGGCTCCCTGTAAGAAGCCTGCTTCTCCCTCTGCCTGTGCCTCTGCCTCTCATTCTGTGTCTCTCATGAATAAATACATTTTTTTTAATCTTAAAAAAAAATAACACATCATGTGTTTGCTCCCCTGGATCTGGTTTAGAAGTGATCAAAAATCAGCAAAGGACATGTATTTTATGGTTTCAAACTAAAAATTCCATGCGAGTCCAGAACAAAAATAATGTTTAAGCTGTTGCAAATGCATAGCTCAGATCCCAAATCTTCTCACAAAGATGTAGACAGCTGAGGAATGAAGTAGATCAATAGGTCTGGAATGATTAAAAGGTAATCAAAGTAGACAGCGGCTACTTTGACTTCACTGCTGTTTTTCTTCTTAAGCCTGAACTCTAAATATGTATTTTAGGGCTAATAAACTTAGAATCTAATTTTTTTCCACCTAGAACATTGTGTTTGATGTTTATCACTCTATTTCTGTTGACTTTCAAAGGGCATAAGGTTAACGTTAATGCAACCACGCCACCCAGTGAACGTGCTGTGCACACAAAAATGTTACCAGAACTTACCGCTTTCTTTAGATATTAGTGCATTTTCAGTAGATCTATAGCCCTGAACCTTCATGTAAAATTATACACTAAAATAGTAATTCAAAAATCTATAAAGGCACCATACACTTTTACCCTCTCGTTCATAATTAACCATGGTTAAAATGTGCAAAGGATATTCCAACTTGTGATAAAGGGTTTTGCACACAGATCTAACCTGTAATACTGCCGAGCGATAGCTGTTACATGGCACATTGTTTTCTCTTATGAAATGTCAGGCAGGCATAAAACTATGACTCTCCTTTTGCACAAGCTTTTCAAAGCTTTTGTCTGATGCCCTTCATGTACAACGTGTGTTCATAATTTCACCTCCCCTTGCTATTCATGGTTAGCCATCATTTTTAAGAAATGAATGAATATTAGTAATAATATTAAGTGGGTGGAATAATGGCATCAAGGATACAACCAATAAATTTGTGAGTCAGTCATTGTGATGTGGTCAGAAATGCTGTCATGATTTCAGGGAGCATTACTCTCCTGCCTTATACCGATCAGACCAGAGTCCCAGTGCTGTTCTCAGTTTAAGGCTCAAAGAGTTGAATGGAACACTTTTTTTGGTCATCCTATTTTTCTTGAGAAATAGAAGCACGTGGAGGGGGAAGCATAAAGAACCAAAGCATATGCCAGGAAAATCTTTCACTTTGACCCCCTGCTTTCCTCCTCAGAGGCTACTACTATTACTAATTTCTGTTAGACGGAGCATGTTTGAAAAGGAGTAGTTCATCACAACAACATTAACTGCATGCACAGTTTGTGCAAGGCACGGAGTTAGGTGCTCGGGAATCAAGTCATTAAGAACCAGCCCCGTGTAGTAGTTGCGACAGACATAAAACAGATCATTTCAATATAACATAAACTTTTATTATTTTTTTAAGTATGCAAAGAGCCCACTGATCTCTTCCAAGTGCCGTGTATCTGGACATTTTCATGTGTACCTCCCGCAGGCATCTTGAGGTTGACGGGTCTGAAACTCACCCACCGCTCACCACCCAAAATGAGTTTCCCTCTTTAAATCAGAGAATGACACCCCATTTATCTGGGCACTTGAGTCAGAAAACTCTCATGAAACAGACATTCGTCAAGCATCTACATCTAAGGACGTGTGCCTGGCTATGAATAGATGAAAGCAAACACGGTAGTTCCTATTTTCACTAAAAACAGAAATCTCACAGAGGAAGACATAGACATGGCCAACAAGCATGTGAGAAAATGCTCCACATCACTTGCCATCAGGGAAATACAAATCAAAACCACAATGAGATACCACCTCACACCAGTGAGAATGGGGAAAATTAACAAGGCAGGAAACCCTAAATGTTGGAGAGGATGCGGAGAAAAGGGAACCCTCTTACACTGTGGGTGGGAATGTGAACTGGTGCAGCCACTCTGGAAAACTGTGTGGAGGTTCCTCAAAGAGTTAAAAATAGACCTGCCCTACGACCCAGCAATTGCACTGCTGGGGATTTACCCCAAAGGTGCAGATGCAATGAAACGCCGGGACACTTGCACCCCGATGTTTCTAGCAGCAATGTCCACAATAGCCAAACTGTGGAAGGAGCCTCGGTGTCCATCGACAGATGATGGATAAAGAAGATGTGGTTTATGTATACAATGGAATATTCCTCAGCCATTAGAAACGACAAATACCCCCCATTTGCTTCGATGTGGATGGAACTGGAGGGTATTATGCTGAGTGAAATAAGTCAATCAGAGGACAAACATCTTATGGTCTCTTTTATTTGGGGTATATAAATAATAGTGAAAGGGAATAGAAGGGAAGGGAGAAGAAATGGGTAGGAAATACCAGAAAGGGAGACAGGACATGAAGACTCCTAACTCTGGGAAACGAACTAGGGGTGGTGGAAGGGAGGAAGGTGGGGGGTGTGGGTGAATGGGTGACGGGCACTGAGGGGGGCACTTGACGGGATGAGCACTGGATGTTATTCTGTATGTTGGCAAATTGAACACCAATAAAAAATAAATTTATTATTTAAAAAAAAAACTGT
The DNA here is from genome assembly GCF_018345385.1 of Vulpes lagopus. Lineage (NCBI taxonomy): Eukaryota > Metazoa > Chordata > Mammalia > Carnivora > Canidae > Vulpes > Vulpes lagopus. The sequence continues at coordinate 29,628,472 of NC_054834.1, forward strand.
TTATGAGACTCTATCCTTACTTTATCTTACTTCTGCCGTCCTAGTTCATCAAGTTTCATCACTTCTACTTCCTAAATTCCTCTGGGATCTATTTCTATTATATTGTCAATACCCCAGAGCAGGCCACCATCTTCCTTTCTCTGTATTACAATGTTGTCCCAATTGGTTTCCCTCCCTCTTGAACTGGTTTCCTTGCCACTCTTGAATTCTATTTTTCTCACGGTAGCCAGAACCATCATCTAAAATATAAACCTTATCATGTCAAAATCCCTCAAGCTTTCTATTACTTTTAGGAAGAACTCCTTAACATGACTAGAATATTCTTCATGATCTGGTCCCTGTTTACCTCCTCAGTCCCCTGTCTAGAATCTGTGTTCTTAGACTGTGCTCTACTCTCATGTGTGGGTCTTCCCACAAGTTGTTACCTCTGAGCACTTCTCCTCCTCCCCCTTTAACCCGGCCAATTCCTAGATATTCTCAAGTATGGAGCCAATTGGGTTGAACTGCATTTTCTAAAAAAATATTTTTATGACCTGCCTCCCTTCCCCATGAGAATACAAGATGTCAGGTCAATTGTTAGATTGGTTTATACATTTGTTCACTATTATGTTTCTAGTATCTAGTTCAGTGTCTGGCACAAAATTAGGGGCTCAATAAAGTTTTTTGAATGAAAATATGATTGCCAAGAAAGCCAGGAGGAAAGTCAACTCATTCAGACTATGGAATAGGTAAAAACTTCTTGACTCTCTGAAAATCAGGATAAGTAAGAGTCAGGCAAAGAAATCAGGATAGCCCAAATAGTCAATAAAAATAAGGTCTCAAAGTATAAAGCTGCCTCATGAACAGGGAGTGGGTGTGATGGGAGATAAGGTTGGAAGCATAAACAGTAACAAGACCATGGGGGTCCTCCTAGCACGCCAGGCTATGGAGTTAGACTTTATCTTGGAGGTGATAAGAAAGATGGATTGAAGAAATCTAAGCAGACAAGTGAAACTTTTGGATTTACATTTGGGACTGATCCTTCTGGCTGCTACTTACAAGATGAATTTGGGCATGTGGGCAGTGGTGGTGAGGCTAGGGACAGTACTGAGATAGTGGAAGTGAAAGGGACAAATTAAAGTTGGAATGGCTCATGAGCCCTCCCAAGTGGATCCATCTAGAAGGCCAGGAAATCATTGTAGGAGTCACCAAAGGGACATGACCACTGGTTGACCTGTGAGCTGGACACCGGCAACTGGAGGCTCCTCATGCCCTCCCCTGTCCTTGAAATGTGTGTCCAGCTTGCTTCCCCTGGGTCCAGAGGCTGCTCCAAGGACACAGCCTTGAGATAGTGATGTGCTGTTGTGACCCATCTGGATTGCATATGTGACTGGACCCCATTGAGGATTCTACGTAAACTTTCGAGGTTTGGCAGGCAGAACAAGCCTTGTACGTAAGTTCCTTTGCTTCGTCAACCTGCTACCTACCCCTCTGGAGTGGCCTCTTTCTTCCACCTCTCCCTGCCCTCCAACTATGGGCCTGGTTTCCGATTACACCCAGGAAGGTTCAAGGAGACTGTGAACCAATAGAAATAAAAGTCTGAATCTCAAGGGAGAAGTCTGGAACAGCAGTTTTAGGCTCCATGAGCAAATAGATTAAAACAATGAGAGGGTAATACTCCCAAGGAGAAAATACAGATAATAATAATAATAATAATAATAATAATAATAATAATAATAAATGTTGAAACCTACACTGTTTAAAGGGCAGGGAGAGAAAGAGCCAGCTAAGAAGAAGAAAAAGAAGCGACGCAAAGGGAGTTAGGTTTCAAGGAGGATCTGATCAGTGGTAGCAAATGCAGCTGATGGGTCTAGAAGGAGAAGCACTGATCCACAGCATAGGCGGGGGTATATTCCATCTCCTGGGATAAGTCAGAGGGAGGTACATGGGGCAGGGAGGGAAATGGGGAGGCAGGACATTAAGGTGTATGTTGTAGGATGGCTTGCATTTTCTGGTAACTGGAAACAAGGCTGCTGGAAATAAGTGTGGCCCGTAGGGAATCTTTGTTCCAGTGAATGGGTGACTGATGGCAGGTAGGGAGGAGAATCCATCTTAGTATTTTCACCTATTTCTATTACCCCAGATCAAGTGAATCAACTTTTCGGCCTTACTGATCTGTAAAAAACAAAGCAGAAACAATCCAGAATCTAGCCTAATTTTATGTTTTTAGTTTCAGAGGTAGAGTTTGGTGACTCCTCAGTTGCATGGAACACCCAGGGCTCATTCCATCACGTGCTCTCCATCATGCCCATCACCCAGTTACCCCCATCCCCAACCCACCTTCCCTCCAGTGACCCTGTTTGTTTTCTACAATTAGAGTCTCCTGTGGTTGTTTCACTCGCTGATTTCCTCTTATTTTTCCTTCCCTTCACTTTAAAAAGACATTTGCTTATTTTAACCTAAAGCATGAGCTACCACAGAGCACCACGTGCATTAAAGGTAAAGTCCCAACTGCAGGCTTGTCTCCCTGAGCATCCCCATCATGTCACTCAAAGGTCTGTCATCCTTCTCTAAAGTACAATCTAGAAAGGGAACATGAAATTAAAATGAGCAGGAACTGGCACAAACACTGCAGATGCATGTGAATGCGTGTTAAGTGCCTGAAAAACACCTCTCAGACTACATTGGGCACCTTCTAACAAAGACAGGAGTTGAGGCTGGGAAGGGGTGGTTTGTAAGAAAGCACTGAACACCGTAAGACCGGAAACTGATGAACGACCAATTAAAGGATTGTCAAGAATCGGGTGAGCTGACGCTGGAGACCATATGCCCCTTTGTAGTGCTTCCTCCAGGGCACCGAGCTGGGGATTTATGGGGTGCATTCAGGGTTACAGTTCTGACAGGCTCCTGGGTCAGAGGCATCGGATGCAGGGAGTGTGGATGCTGATAAACCCTGCAGTCTAGGCTGGGAAGGGAGGCAATGGCCTGAAGACTAATGGGGAAAATGAAAGAGAAGGGCAGGTATTCAGCATGTGAGGGTACACAGGTGCAGGAAGACAAGACGCCACAGCCATAAAGGATCCTAGGTTCAATTTTCTGCTGTAGTTAGTGTCTTTATGCATGATTAAAACTCCAGAAAGTCTAGGTTGAGGGGCTTCTGGGTGGCTCAATGGCTGAGCATCAGCCTTTGGCTCAGGTTGTGATCCCGGGGTCCTGGGATCGAGCCCCACATCGCGCAGGGAACCTGCTTCTCCCTCGGCCTGTGTCTCTGCCTCTCTCTGTGGGCCTCTCATGAATAAATAAAATCTTAAAAAAAAAAAACCTCACACTTAGATAATTTCAAATAAATAACCATTAGTTTTTTTTTTTTTCCATACTTTTAAGTCTAACACAACTATCAAGTTGCCTTATTCCCCCAATTCAACCGTTACACCGCGGAGCTGTCTTGCTCTTCTCCACGTTGGGTCCATTCCGTTCTCGGGCCACATACAGTTCAGGCTTTCCCTGTCTTGGACGCTCAACAGTTCAGACATTTATTGGGCACTGGTGCGAGGAAGTCACGCAAGAGGTTTAACTAGGGACTAAAACTAAGCAATAACAATCAAAAGAACAGCTGGTGCTGCCTGCTCAACAAGGCCTTGGGCGCCGGGCGGGAACAAGCTCGTGCCCTCTTCAGGACCCGTCTCCCCCTAGAAGAGCTGGAGGGCAGCTCAGGTGGGCCACACAGCTTGGGGGGTCCACGTGGGCAGAGGGCGGGGAGACTGAGCCCAGCTGCTGACCCCGGAGCTGTGCCTTCCACCCTCAGGTATCCCCCTCCCGGCCCTAAGGACATGTGCTCCAGTGGAGGAGAAGCCTGTGCAAGTAGAAAGGTCTTTCTTTTCTTTTTTCTTTTTTCTGTGTGTCTCAACAGCACATCACTATCTCAAGGCTGTGTCCTTGGTCTTTCTTTTTCTTTTTCTTTCTTTTCTTTTTCTTTTCTTTTCTTTTTTTTCTCTCCTTTCTTCACTTGACTCTGTGACAGCTTTTACAATTCTATTTTCCTGACCTGCTTTTGAGTTTTACCAGGTTCTGACTTTGAGCTTTACCTATAAGTACATGGAATCAGGGAACAAACAAACAAACAAAAGAATTAAAAAAAGAAGCGGGTTCGGACTTGTATATCCATATGCACAGAAAAGCACCAGAATCTGTCAATTCCAACACACTCTTTCTAGCACCACGTCCTCCCCGTATTCCGCGCAGTCCAGCTCCGGCTCCGGCTCCCCCGCCGCCAGGCGCAGGCCCGCGGGGGCTCCAGGGCCCCAACCTGCGGACCTCACGGCTGCGCCCGGGCTCCAGCGCGCTCAGTTCTTGCGCTGCAAGAGACCGACGTGCGCTCATGTGTGAAGAGCCCAGCGGGGTCGGGAGCACCTGCAGGGCCCTGGTACGGGGGCGGGGGGGGGTCACGGAGGAAGAGCCCAGCGCTGGAGGAGCAGCGGGGTCGGGAGCACCTGCAGGGCCCTGCTACGGGGGCGGGGGGGGTCACGGAGGAAGAGCCCAGCGCTGGAGGAGCAGCGGGGTCGGGAGCACCTGCGGGCCCAGCTCCGGGGGGGGGTCACGGGGGAAGAGCCCAGCGCTGGAGGAGCAGCGGGGTCGGGAGCACCTGCAGGGCCCTGGTACGGGGGCGGGGGGGGGGTCACGGAGGAAGAGCCCAGCGCTGGAGGAGCAGCGGGGTCGGGAGCACCTGCGGGCCCAGCTCCGGGGGGGGGTCACGGGGGAAGAGCCCAGCGCTGGAGGAGCAGCGGGGTCGGGAGCACCTGCGGGCCCGGCTCCCGGGGGGGGGGTCACGGGGGAAGAGCCCAGCGCTGGAGGAGCAGCGGGGTCGGGAGCACCTGCGGGCCCAGCTCCGGGGGTGGGGGGTGGGGGGTGTTACGGAGGAAGAACCCAGCGCTTCCGGCGGACCTCAGCGCTCCCCCGTCTCCCCGGAATCCAAGTCCGCCCGGACGCCAACGCCGCGAGAAACGGTTCCGCTCGCATCCCGGCGCCCTCTCTCGCAGCGCAAGCCCCTCCCGCGTCGCGTCTCTTGAGCCTCCTCGGCCCCCGGCGCGGCGGCCGCGCAGGAAGTGGGCGGGGCGGAAGTGGGCGGGGCTTCCGATGGGAGGCGGCAAGTTTGAAAAGGGACGAGCGGTTGGTGGTTGGCGTCTGTTGACTTTTGACTTGTGGCTTCGCGTGCTGCAGCCCCGCAGCTCCTCGGCGTCCTGCGGGCGGCTGGCGGGCGCGGTGAGTGAGCGGGGGCGGGCACGGGGGGACGTTTTTTGTTTTGTTTTTAGTCTTTGCCTCCTGGAACTTGGATTTCCTAAACCAGCTTGTTTTAGCAAAGCGGAGGGTGTTCGATCTTAACGGGTGTTCTGGCAACGTCCACTCTGTTCAGCTTCTCGGTGTCGCAAATAAATGAGGAACCGGAGGGAGAGTTTAGCAGTTGATACCTGCTGACTTGCTGGGCGGTCCTGGGGTCGCTGTGCATCCGTGACCAGGTCATTTATATGCTAGAGAGCTGGTACTGTGCCCTCGGGAGGCCGCCCCCCCGCCCCCCCCGAAATGAATTGGAACCGAGGTTTACCATCAAAGAAAGGTAGGAGTTGGGTATGGGAGATGATTTCAAGAAAGAAGCACTGGGAGTTATTGGGGACGTCTGGGAGGAGACTAACTTGACACAAGAAACTCATGGATTTATTGAATATTGGAATGCTTAGGAAAAAAAAAAAAGAAAAAAACAACAGAAACATTTGAAACCGAGGTGGTGGGTAGGGTGATTGAAGTGTTTTTTTCGTGAAGATGTTACACGATGCATTCGTGTTTGTAAGGACTACTCTGATAGTGTGCAAGACACCTTAGAAAAGGATGTGTGATGATGGTGATGAAGGTATTTTACACCTACTCTTTCTCTCTTACAATAATCCTTTTTTTAAAAAAAATATTTTATTTATTTATTCATGAGAGACACAGAGAGAGGCAGAGACACAGGCAGAGGGAGAAGCAGGTTCCCTGCAGGGAGCCTGATGTGGGACTCGATCCCAGGACCCTGGGGTCATGCCCTGGGCTGAAGGTAGACGCTCAACCACTGGGCCACCCAGGTGTCCCGATAATCTTTTTTTCTTTAAAGGTTTATTTATTTGAGAGAGAGAGAGCGCGAGCAAGCACAAGCAGGAGGGGCAGAGGGAGAGAGAATCCCCAGGAGACTCCATGCTGAGCTCAGAGGCTGACCTGCGGCTCCGTCCCATGACCCAGAGGTCACCACCAGAGCCAAAACCAAGAGTCTGACTCTTCACTGACCCCCTATCATGAATTTCTTTGATCCAGATGTAGCTTGTTTCCGAAAAGTGACTTTTTCTGCAATCCTCCAGCCAAGTCTTTATCAATGGTTTTTAAATCTGTGACTTAGATGAAAATGTGGAATGTGTGTTTATGCTGAAAAGGACATTTAATATGTGAGGTGTCAAGATATGGAATCAGAAAGACGCTGGCTATGGAATGAAAGTCATAAAATTCAGTAATGGGAAGTGCAGATCCTTGCTTAAGGTTCAAATGATTATGTAAGAAAAAACATGGAGAAGACCTGGCTTGCTATCGATGGGTCACATTGAAGAAGTTCTCAGAGCTTTAGTTGATTTCTGTGTGTGTGTGAGAGAGAGAGAGTCAGTAAGGGCTACAGTTGTCGACTAGACCAGCAGTGGCCGATGTCTACTGTATGGATACTCTGCCCCAGGCAAACCGTATCTGGAGTATTGTGCTCAGTTTGAGCATTGCATTTTGAGAAGACATTGACCAGATTGGTTTAGAGGAAAGTAAGTAAAATGGTAAAGTTTCTAAAATGATGTCATATAAGCAGTGGCTCTACTTAGATCATATTACTTAACCTTAGAGAAGAGATAGCAAGGCAGAGATAGGATAGCTTTCTTCACATTTTTTTTTCTTCACATTTTTTTTTCTTCACATTTTTAAAAGTGATGTCATGGAAACAGAAATTAATGCATTCTTTGTGGTTGCACTGACTAGAAATAGGACCGGTGGGTAAAGGTTACAATGAGCAGATTTCTAATCTAATTATTGAGCCGTACTGAAGTGGAAAAGAGTTGCCTTGAGAATTAGTGAATTTTGTGATGTTTGCACGTGTTCACACAGAAGTGCAAAGATGTTTCCAGCCATCTTTCAGAATGGCTTTCTACATTTATCAGAGGTTATAGGCAAGTTGGAGAAGCTTCTTTTTAGCTATAGAATTCTAAGAAACATTAGGCACCTAAAGAAACGGATTTTTCAGAATCATGGGTCATTTCCGTTTTTTTGCAAAACTGGGTATATTCACACTGGGTCTCTTGAAGTATGCTACTTCCTCACAGAGTAGGGGATCTGAATGTAATAAATCCAACGTTGTGAACAAGGCAGAGGCAGTGGCTGGTATGGCTCATGCTTCTCCTGCTGTCACTACTGCTGCTCTGTTGGGCACAGCTGGAAATAAGAAGAAAATGAAAAGATGTCAGCTTACAGGGGCTCCAAGTGTAGTGTCGGAGTTCTAGGAACATAACCACAAGACACTGTGGCAGGCATCATAACAGTTAAATGCAGAGCTCTAGGACATGATTTCTTAACCTCAACATCACTGACACTTGGACTGAATAATTCCTTGCCGCGGGGGGCTGACCTGTGCATGGTAGGTTGTTTAGCAGCCTGCTGGGCCTCTCCGCACCAGGTTTCCGTGGCACCCCCATTCCAGTCCTGACAGCCAAAGATGTCTCCCCACGTACCCAGATGTCCCTCCGCTCCTGGGGTTGGGGGTGCTTAATTGCCAGAACGACTGCTCCAGGGGGACACAGGTGGGAATATCTCACATCCAAGGACATTAGGGAAGAGTGATTTTTATTGTTGTTTTTTTTAGGTTATCTCACTGGTGGTTGGAATTCCTACCAATCACAGCATTCTATTTTGACTGTATTTTTTGTTTTAGCTCTCTCTTCCTGTGTGCTTCTTAAATCTTATGATCCATCTCATTATGTGTACATTTAATAGCATTACATGTAGATCGCCGTACAATTTTATTATCTCCCTATATTAATACTGTTTATATCGAACTTCTGCCGATAGTGTCGCCTGCATATCTTGCTTTGAGGATTCTCAGGACCAATCTTGTTAAACCCTAAGTCCCCCAGATTTAACAAAGAAAACATGGTTTTTCAAGTATATTCAAGCAAAGTCCTCTTTCAACAGCATTAGGAAATTTAGAGAATGACTGAGCCATTTCAGAATAAAATGTATTTTAGGACACACACATATATACACACGTTTATTACTTAGGATATACATATGTATGTAATTGTGTTATCTTACTAGGGTGTTTGATGGTAGTTAGCACTTCTATGAATAGTTCAATGATGGCTTGTTAAATTTGCTTATATTTATCAGCTTCCAGACAAAGAGAACAGCAGTTTGTGCCATGTTTCTGATCTTTGCCTTTTCTTCCTTCAGACTAGCGGGAGATTCCCAAGATGGAAACTTTGTCTTTCCCCAGATATAACGTAGCCGAGATTGTGATTCATATTCGCAACAAAATCTTAACAGGAACTGATGGTAAAAACCTCTCCAAGAGTGATCTTTATCCAAATCCAAAGGTACAGTGTGATTGTGTTTGCATGCAGATGGTGGCATTTAAAAACCAGTGAAACTACTCTGCCTCTGTAGTGTTTGCAGAAGAGGATGTGCCCTATTACTTGATGTGGGCCAGTCATTTTAATCCAGAAGCAGTCTCTCACCTAGTGTAATTTTAAAATACTCTTTTAAGTTTATATGTCAGGTGACATCTACATTCCCATTAGGAATTCAGTTCTTTAATATGGTTGTTTTCTTAAAAAAAAAAAAAAAAAAAACACTTCTAAATCATAGTCATATTAAAGTATATTAAATTTTTTATTATTATTGTAGTGGTCTGAGCGTATCATTTATTGGTAGGACTTGGAGGAACCTCTTCTAAGTGGTTTCCAACAATAAAAAGTGCCTAGAAACAATTCTCTTTGGAAGCTTACAGATTAATTTTCTTGCATTGTGCCCCAAGGGGGGGGATTGACTTGTTTTGACAGGCTTCGTTCTTATTTCTTTAGTTATTAAATGCAAAAATGAACTACTTACGTGTCACAGAAAATCCCAAAGTCTCCGTCCATTTTTCTGTGTTGGTCTTGAAGAAAACCTGGTTTAATGATATAGAACTCAAACTTTTTGATCTCAGTCCCTTTTTAATCTTTAAAATGGAAGGAATAATCTCAGAATAAATGAATTTGTATATGGAACAAAACTGGTTCTATAGGCCAGTACTTGGCAGCTGCTGAATTAAAAGATAAAACTTTTTAAAATTCCATGCTACTCTAATAAATTTATACCTCTAGGATCATAGTGTTCACTTAAACTTTAATATCTCAGGAAACCTTAACATCTAAAGCATGAAATAAGTTTACCCATGGTCTTTTTTTTTTTTTTTTTTAAATACACTCTCAGTATGCCATTATGTTTGCCACATGCCTGCAATCTGTTTTAAAAGACTAACCCGTCTTCCTTAATGTGGATGGATTGGATTTACATATACTTGTTCTCATTCTGTTTCTAAGCTTAAAACAGCTGATCTCATTGACCACTTATTACATCTGAGCAAACTGATAAGTATATAGGTGTTTTAAAATTTGGAAAAAATTAAATATTTCAAGGGGAATAGAGTAATTTTGTTACTCTTAGCATCCATTGACTACAATTTCGAATGGTAATGATAACAGCAATTCAGCTGTAGAGTCGTGAATCAGAGTATTAAAAGTTGTTTTTCTTTTGCAGCCTGAAGTCTTGCACATGATCTACATGAGAGCCTTACAAATAGTATATGGAATTCGACTGGAGCATTTTTACATGGTGGGTTTAAGATGAGGCAAAATTACATTCTTTCACTGCATTTCCCTTGTTCAGATGGCATACTGGCTTCAGGATAGGAAGTTCTTGACTTTAATTTTAACAAAATCAAAGGCTTATATAAAATTAATGTCCCTTGCAGAAGAATCTTATAATAATAGCTTATATTGATAGCTTTAGTAAGACAATAGTAGTAAAAGACTTAAATGACACAAATAACTGCAGTTATTCACAGATTTACAGGTTTGTCTTCAGAGCCTAGTGAGCAGCAGCAGAGCCTTCCCACATACTCTCTTTTCTGAGGAAGGACTCCCAAATTACAGTGAAAGATGTATATTAATGTTTAAAACAATTGAAATAAGGCAACTGAGCTTTAGCAAATTAGTTATTGCTAGTAGGAAAAGTCATTTTTCTTAATTTTGTTTTTGAACCCTCAGGGCATGATCTGAAGTTTTACTAAAAATGTACTATCATTAGAATCTCATCAGTATGATTACATATTGCTTAAAAATCAAAGGCTTTGCCACGTATCTGCTATGGAAACTTGCTAAGGCCTAGTTTCTTTGTGTACAGAAAAGGGATAGCACACTGTTGTGAAAATTAAGAAAGAATGCATATGAAATGCTTAGCATAGTACTTGATATTTAGTAAATGCTGACTTTACCCCTTCATTCTTTCATTCATTTAAAAAATCTTTACTGAGCACCTGCTGTGAACCTAGCATTATTAGTAACAATTCTAGTTTTGTGCTAGGATCTGTATTGTTTGCTAAGTTTTAAAGATTTAATGATAAGATTATTTTGATATTAATTCATGGTTAAGGAGGGGCGGCAGGCTGGCTCAGTAGAGCATGTGACTCTTAAGCTGAGGGTCATGAGTTCAAGCCCCGCATTGGGTGTGGAGCCTACTTAAAAAAAAAAAAAGTATCTTAAGGTTGAAAATTTTACTCATTTTGTCTATCAATGTATAACTTAGATTTTGTGATATCTTACATTTAGATGCCAGTGAACTCAGAAGTCATGTATCCACATATCATGGAAGGCTTCTTGCCAGTCAGCAATTTATTTATTCATCTGTGAGTAAAGTCATTTTATTTTCTTAGACTACATGCATTCATATTTTCATTACATTAAGCTCTCTTAATGACTGGATTTTCTTGGAGAAAGAATTTCTATCATCTCCCTCTCCACTCTTTCAGCACATTCAAAATTGTAGACTTTCTTCAAATAGAACTAACTGCTTCCCTCTGTGGCATTTAAAATTCTGCTTTCAAAGGAGGTTTTAAGGTTGTGAATCTAAAATGGTCTGGAGGTTTTTAAAGAGTCCTAGTACCTCCAAAAGTGTGTGCTGTTTATTAGGATTTATGCCTTGGTATTGTTTGAATACTTGTGTAGTGTACAGAAAAATGTAGATTTTCTGGATTATGCATGATAGTAGACTTCTGCTTGGTCTTTTGACATTGAGAAACATATCCAGAAATCTCTTGGAAAATAAAATGTTTATATCCTGTAGTTTAAATATAACTCATAGTATTCTTTCTCCACTTTTTCTTCAAGGGACTCATTTATGCCCATCTGTCGGGTGAATGACTTTGAGATTGCTGATATTCTATATCCAAGTAAGTGAGAATTTAAAATAATTTTTAATATCTGACTTCAATTTAATATTTTACTTCCCCATCAATAAATGTAAAAAAATAAAACAACTACAGGTAATTGGCTTTAGAAAATATATCCCATTCCTAAGGATGAATTTTTTAATCGTATTACTGGAATTGTTTTCCTTTGTAGATCCATAGGAAGGCTGTTTTTCTGATCCGTTTGTCTTAACTCCTTACACTTAAAATTTATTTTGTAAATTTGAAAACATGAATATGCAAGCTGTGATATTGCATAGTGGATTCATCATACTAATTTTCTCAAGTAGAACAATTACTTCTTACCTTGAAGAAAATATCTTTTACCTTGGATAAGAATAGTCTTGATATTTATTAAAATGTCAATTTCTCTTTCTCTTAACTTTATTTAAATGTCCCTTAATTCATTTGACTCCTTGATATTTATACATCAAGCTGTTCTATGTTGCAAGAGATTCAGTGTGCTATTCAAAAAATTTTTTTCGGGCACCTGGGTGGCTCAGTGGTTGAGCATCTGCCTTTTGCTCAGGTGGTGATCCTGGGGTCCTGGGATCGAGGCCTGCATCAGGCTCTCCACAAGGAGCCTGCTTCTCCCTCTGCCTGTATCTCTGCTTCTTTCTGTGTCTCTCATGAATAAATAAATAAATAATCTTTAAAAGAATGTTTTTTCCTCTTCCTGATCTACCTTTTTGTTTATTGATCTATAATTTACACAAAACAAAAATTAACCAATTTTAAACATAACTAAATTAATTTTAACAAAGATATATAGTTGTCTTGCCGCTGCCACAATCATGCATGGAAATTGAGCCTACAACAGTTCCCTGGGGTCCCCTTGCAGTTGATCACTTCCCACCACCCCTCTTCCCTGACAACCTCTGATCTACTTTCTGACAGTGTAGTTTCTTGTCTAATATTTGATATAAATGAGATAATAGCCTGTAGTCTTTTGTGTCTGGCTTCTTTAACTTAGCAGAATGCTTTTGAGATTAGTTGCATTTATTTAGTACTTTGTTTCTTTTTGTTTTGGAATAGTATTCTATTGTAAATATAAGCTACAATTTTTGTAGTTGATACACATGTATATTGTTTCCATTTTTGGCCATTATGAACAAGGCTGCTCTGAACCTAGGCTATGAGTCTTCGTAAGGACCTGTGTTTTTATTTCTTTGGGTAAATGCCTAGCAGTAGAAATGCTGGCTCATGTGTTAGGTGCATACTCAGTGTTTAAAGAAACTGCTGAACTGTTTTCCAAAGTGGTGGCATCATACCATCAGCAATATCTGGTAGTTTTCAATTGCTCCATGTCCTCCCTGGACTTGATATTGGAGATTTTTAGTGGTTTTTATTTTCATTTCACTGATGACTAAGAGCATATGTTCATATGCTTATTTGCCATCCATATACCTTCTTAGGCGAAGTGTCTTTTTGAATCATTCTTTTAAGATTTTATTTTTTTTAAATAATCTCTGTACCCATTGTGGGGCTTAAGCTCACAACCCTGGATCAAGAGTCAGACGCGGGGATCCCTGGGTGGCTCAGCGGTTTAGTGCCACCTTTGGCTCAGGGCATGATCCTGGAGTCCCGGAATCGAGTCCCACGTCGAGCTTCCTGCATGGAGCCTGCTTCTCCCTCTGCCTGTGTCTCTGCCTCTCTCTCTGTGTCTCTCATGAATAAATAAATAAAATCTTTTAAAAAAAAAAAATCACATGCTCTACCAACTGAGCAAGCCACATGCTCCTGTCTTTTTTTTGTTTGTCTATTATTGTACGGCTTCTTCAGATACTATAAAAACACATAGTTTATCAGATAAATATTATGCAAATATTTTCTCCCCATCTATTACTTGCTTTTTTAATATAACAATATCTTTTTTTTTTTTTTTTTTATTTATTTATGATAGTCACAGAGAGAGAGAGAGAGGCAGAGATACAGGCAGAGGGAGAAGCAGGCTCCATGCACCGGGAGCCTGACGTGGGATTCGATCCCGGGTCTCCAGGATCGCGCCCTGGGCCAAAGGCAGGCGCCAAACCGCTGCGCCACCCAGGGATCCCTATAACAATATCTTTTGAAAGCAAAATATACTTCAATTTGAAGATTCTAATTGATCAGTTTTTTCTTTTTTCATAAAAATGATTCATAAGACCATTTTTTGTGTGTGTAGTAGTAAGAAATCTTGGCCTCAGAGATGTAAGATTTTACTTGTGTATTCTAAGTATATCATAGTTCTATCTATCATCTATTTTAGGGAGAGAGCGTGCGCTAGAGTGTGCATGAGTGGGGGATGGGGCAGCAGGTGAGGGAGAGAGAATCTCAAGCAGGCCCCACACCCAGTGCAAAGCCAGGTGCTGGGCTTGATCCCATGATCCTGAGATCATGACCTGAGCCAAAATCAAATGTTGGATGCTTAACCAACTAAGGCACCCAGATACCCCAAGCATATTATAGTTTTAGCTTTTATTATTTAATGCTTGGATTTTTATATATGATGTAAGACAGGGTCAAAGTTCATGTTTTTTTCTTTTTTTGGATATAGTCACCAATTATTTCAGCACTACTTGTTGAAAAGATTGTTCTTTTTCCATTGAATTACCTTGGCAGTTTTTGTCAAAAATCAACTGACCAACTACCACACACCTATTAGAATAGCAAATTCCAGAACACTGATAATGTCAAATGCTGATGGTTTATTGCCAGTGCTCCTGAGTGAGCTTTGATGTTTTCCCTTTTCAGGAACTTATCCACTTCATATAAGTTGGCAAATTTATTAACATAAAGTTGTTGGTAACTTTCCTTTATCATTTTTTTCAGTCTTTGGGGTCCATAGTGATGTACCTCTCTCATTCTGACACTGGTAATTTATTTCTTCACCCTTGTAGTTTTCCCAGACCAGTGTGGCCAGAGGCTAATCAATTTTGTTTATCTTTTCAAAGAATCAGCTTTTGGTTTCATTGATTTTTCTGAATTCATGTTTTCTATATTATTGGTTTCTGTACTTATTGTTGTTCCCTCTTTTTTTCATGTGTAGTTTGGATTTGCTGGATTTTTTTCTCCTTTATTTTTTTTTTTTTTAAGGTAGAAGCTGAGGACATGAATTTGAGACCTGTCTTCTTCCTAACACAGGTGTTTAATGCCATAAATTTCCCTTTTGTCCTGTTTTAGCCATACCCCATAACTCGATGACAGATTGTTTCTTCTGTGTGTGTGTACATGTGCACATAAGCCTTTGGATTTTAAATTTAAGGTTGTCTTCAGCAGAATAGTCCTGTGGCCTTCTGCTCCTGGAGTTGAGGCCACATCCCTCCTGAGATGCTTTTTGCTTCTGGGAGTTGTTCCAGGGTTAATGTTGGCTAATGATCACCTTTTAATTCTTGGTAGTTCTCGGATCACATACAGAGTTTAACTCAAACAAAATCCTTATGGTGGTGGGTTCAAGCTTTAGAATTCTGAGATTAGGCAGCCCTGCTGGCGCAGTGGTTTAGCCCCGCCTGCAGCCCGGGATGTGATCCTGGAGACCCAGGATCGAGTCCCACGTCGGGCTCCTTGCATGGAGCCTACTTCTCCCTCTGCCTGTGTCTCTGCCTCTCTCTCTCTGAATAAATAAATAAACAAATCTTAAAAAAAAAAAAAAAAGAATTCTGAGATTATTTTCTCACCAGAGACAAGGCTAAGAGACAGTAGTACCTTTGTCATTTCCTTCACTGGTGTGAGAGATTTTCATTTTCCTTATCTACCTTTTCACTAAGGATGTATCTTCCTAGAGTCCCACATCTTCTAGGGACCTCAGCTCCGAGTCCCGAGGCATCAGCAACTGTTCCTACATGAAAGTAATTATTTACTTGCTTACTTAGCTGGGACTTATTTTCTTTTCATCCTCCCCCTGTCTAGTTGCTTATAAGACTTTCTCCTTATCACAAGTTTTTAGCATTATAATGTGCTTTTGGGGGATTTTCTATTTGTTGTCATATTCCTCTCCCCCACTGTTCTCCAACTCCCACTTAGATTTACTCACTTCCTTGGCTATGTCTGTAGTGTCTATCAAATTTGGAAAATATTTGGATATTTTATACAAGGTTTTTTTCCGCCAGTCCTTTCTGTGGGATCCAATTACACATTTGTTATGCTATTTGATGTCCTCAGCTCATAGGTGCTATATTCATTATTTTCTCTCTGGCCTTTCAGATAGCTTTTATTGTTGTGTCTTCATTGTCACTAATGCATTCATCTGTCTGGTCAATCTGCTATTAATCCCATCTGGTGTGTTTTTTATTTCAGACATTTTTTAAGTATAAAGTTTGATTTGGGACTTAAAAAAAATCTTCCTCTTATAATGCTGATGCATTTCTCTTTCTTTCTGAACAAACAGAATATATTTAGAGAATATATTTATAAAGGCTGTCAGGAAGATAGTTTAGTTGAGAAAGGCCAAGGCCTCTAGAACTCATAAATTCTAGTTGCCTTGGCCTCTCCAAACACCAAACTTATCTTTGTGACTCAGCAAATCCTGATAGTTGTTTGTGTTCTCTCCTTGCAGTAGAGCCTGAAAACCCCCAAGTAGGCTGGCACATATAATAGGGTTCACCTCATTTGTTTCTCTCAGGGACTTGTTATCTGGTGTCTGAAATTGTTGCTTTTTATATTTTATCTGGTTTTCAAGTTGTTTAAGATAGGAGAGTAAATTTATTTCCTATTATTCACTCTTAGCCAAAAATGATTTACTTTTTTTTTATTAATGCAAAGATAATTCTGATCTTATATTAGAGCACAGTTTTTGCACTTTGATTAATTATAGCATGCACACAGCTTTATTCTACATGCTACAAGCAGAGTATATGGTGGGAGAGGATGAATTTTATTTTTACATTGTCTCAAAGATTTACTTAAGGAATCTTGCTTTCTATTTTAGAGACAAAACGGACAAGTCGGTTTTTAAGTGGCATTATCAACTTTATTCACTTCAGAGAAGCATGCCGTGAGACGTATATGGAATTTCTTTGGCAATATGTAAGATGTAAATATATTTTTGGGTCACATAACCAGATCAGTAGCATCACTTATGAACTACTAATATGTTTTGAAGTGATTGTCACAGATATCTAATTGTCATATAGCTGTTAGGATCAATTTTATTTTAATATTTATGTAAGTCACAGATTTCCATTACTGGAAAATGTATATCAGAATGAAGTTCTCTTTGCTATTGGATAACATTAGGGAAAGGCTGGGTTTTTGTTCTAATCTTAACTATAGTTGAGGCTCCTTTTCTATATTAGGAAATATAAAGGAAGAGGAAAAGTGACAAACTCACATTATTTTTCTTTGAAGTTTAATAGTAGTGTGCTTATTTAATTGAGGTATTTGAGATTTATGTTTGCTTTCTAAAGAATGGCCTAAAATGATGTTTTGTCTATCATGCTTGCCCAATGTTGCATTGTAAGATTAGTCCAAGTAAATCACTTTAACAGATGGAAACTCATTTCATCAACGATTTAGAGACTTTGGAAAGATTATGGGTCACCCGTGTGATCTGCTTCCATCTGTCCTTAGTTTTGGGTTACCATATTCATAGAAAAGTGCCAGAGTTACACCAGACAATTAGAACTTCAGCTCCAGCAACATTGAGTATATAGATAAATGCTTCCTTGTACAAATCATGTTAAGCTGATACTTTTTAAACATCACAGACTCCCCAAAGCCTCATGTGTATTTGCTAACACACTCACAGAAACATACAACTTTGCTTGGCTAATTTCTCCTCATTTTTAAAGACACAGCTCAAACATCTGTTGTTTTTATGAAGCACTCTTTGCTGTTCCTCCCCAGCCATTACCCAGGTTGGCTGGATGTCGTTCTTTGTAGTCCCATAGCAAGCTGGTTTGTAGACTAATATGCATGTATCTGACCCTTCAAGGGAAATGAGCTACTTAAATCCCAACTGTAACTCTGTCTTCTTGAGTATTATTCTTGGCACTTAGCACAGTGCCTATGGTAAGAACTCAGCATTTATGTGTGAATAAGGAATTCCTAATTCACTCATCACGAATTCCTGTCCTCTCTTAAAGTCTTATTTCTGATGGTGAAAGCTGAGAGGTGAGTAAGCATTTTGCAGTGTGTACTGGGAGTTTTTTTGTTTTGTTTAAGCACATCGCTGTTTGTGTTGAAAGGCACTAATATGAAAGTTGCTTTAACAGAAATCTTCTCTGGACAAAATGCACCAGTTAAATACTGCACACCAGGAAGCGTTAATGAAATTGGAGAGACTTGAGTAAGTAGATTAACAAATAAATTTAATTTCAAGATGTAAAATGAATCATGAGTAGCATATTACAACTCTGTAGGCTACTTCAAGTAAAGCAGACTATTTAAGTTTACCTGTCCCCAAAAAAGGAAAAACTCTTTCTTCTTTCTCTTAGTATGTAATATATTCTTATAGTTAGTGAATTAGCCTGAATTGTTTTAAAGCGATTCACTTAACTCCTAAATTCTGTCTGGAAGTATTTATTGTGTGTTGGTGAGCAGTAACTGGCCCCTCCTTCTTCCTTAAGGTCAGTTAATTCTGTTAAAAGTTTTACTCCTTCAACAGAGCTTTGTTTTGTTTTGCCTCACCAGTCACTTAGGAGAGTCATTCAGGAATTAGGGTTTCTTGGTCAGGTAGATAGATAGATTTTGAGCAGAAGGATTTCCCATCCCTTATAATTTCTTGATGGCTATGAGTTTCTTTGTTTCACGGGGAAGCTTTCCTAAACTGCCCTGATACAGATTGTCTTTAGAGACTACAGTACACTGCAGAGACTGGGAATAGGAGGCAGATACTAAAATTTCACAGGTAAGTTTAGCATAAACCAAGTCAAGAGATAAGTGACAGACTGGGAACAGGTATTTGCAGTCTATGCAGCAGAGGAGCACTGTCCCTCATAAGAAAGCCTGTGTAATATTCCTAATGTATGAAGTTCCTACCAACTAAGGGCAGAAGGAAAATAGAAAAATGGGCAGAGGCTAAGAACAGGGGATTTACAGAGGAAGAAATGCAAATAGCTAATTAAAAATATGTAAAGATTATTAAACTCACCAGCAGTCAAGGAAATAATAATTAAAACCACAATTCTGTACCATGTCTCAAAACAGAAGTTGTGAACCATGCCCATGGCAGAAACTTTTACACAGGCAAGTGCTGTTAAGAAGGATGGACCGAGCAAAGGGAATGGCTGATATCTGGGAGAGAGGGGAGGAGAGGAGTCTGGCAGGAGCCAGCACTGACAGGAAAGGGAGTATCTCACTCCTCAAATTAGGAGCCGCATTAGAAAAGGCAGGTCTCCATGCAGGCGAGTCGTAGATTCGGTGGTGGAAGGCCGAAGGAGTTCATCTGATCTTTATTTTCTGTGTTGTAGAGGCCAGGTCATCTATTTTAAATCTCTGTCACATGGAGGGATGAGAACTCAGAAACATGAAAGCAGATAGTTTTTTGTTGTTGCTTTCACTTGAGTCATTTGAGGACAGGGACTGTTTTGGCCTTGCAAAGTTAAGAACTTGATACATGTTGTTTTCATCTGTTTTGCTATGTTTAGTTCTGTTCCAGTTGAAGAACAAGCAGAGTTCAAGCAGCTTTCCGATGATATTCAGGAGCTGCAGCAATCACTGAATCAAGAATTTCGTCAAAAAACGGTATCAGCTGTGTTGACCTTAAAAATTAAACAGTCAGTTATCTTATCAGCAAAAATAAGCTTATTTGGGAATAGCAGAGAATTGCAGTTTGGCACAAGTAGCCTGCGGCAAAAACCATAGGCTAGCCCAACAAACAAACGAGAGAAATGTTATTTTATGGAGAAGGGGGACGTTGGGAGGGGTTGTTGTGAATGGAAGTCCTGGGAGGAAAGGCAGGAGTCGAGGGTGGTGATGGTTCCTCCCTGGTGGAGCGGCAGGGGTATGCCTTCCGGTGGAGATGGGGGTGGGTGTCTTGCCCTGTTGGGGCCCCCAGTTGATGTGGTTGTTGATGAGGCTTCCTGTGGTTGACACTGGTGGTGCGGAGTGAGAGCTCCCCCTCCTGGCCTCTCAACCCCAAGTGAATGAGGTTTCATTTTATTTCCACCATTGTTAGCTTAATAAAAAATAAAATTAAATTAACGGATGTGGAGGGGGTAAGGGCACGTTACTTTCAGTTACTAAAGATATAGGGTCTATTGCTGTGCCCGTTTGTGCTCCTTATGATGGAAATGTACTTCTGTCCACCGTGATTATTCATTTGTGTGGTCAAAGTTCTACACTGTCTTGTTGACTAGAATTTTTTTAGGATTTTCCGCGTTCTAATCTTGCTGTTCCCATGATGTGTGAGAGCACCCTGGACTTGACACAAACCTGCGGGGCTGCTTCAGGGTGTTTTAAAATTTCAGGGGAAACAGAGATGCTCAGCGTCTGTCTTGCCGTGCTTGAACCACTGGCTCCGGGTTCCAGTAACTGACATTGCCTCCTTTTGTATCTTTGCGAACCTGGGTTTTGGCATTTGCTGTGGTGAGAAACCAGTATTCCATGAAAAACCTCATAGAACAGGAAATGAGAATGTCTGTGTCCACTCAGATTCCAACGCGTGTGAATTTGTACTGTGCCCCATAGGTCATGCATCCAATGGGAGTAGTTGTGGTTATTTAAGAATGAATGAAACATTGTTTTTTCTTTGGATTTGTATGCATGACTTTTTCAAAGGGCTACTAAGTTGTTAGGACATAAGTACTTATGCAGTGATGTGGCCTCCACTATTTACTAAAGGAACCCTTAGGTATTTCTTCTGGCCTTGGGGCATCGTAAACAGAGAAATTTGAGAATATCTGTTCTAATCCATTTAACTCCTTTCCTTTCTTACCTTTTATTTTATGAGAAAGCATGGAGTGGCGAAATTTAAATCTATTTTGAATCATTACAGAAAACAGTTTTCTTTTTTCCTTAGATAGTGCTTCAGGATGGAAATTCCCAAAAGAAGTCTGATATTTCAGAGAAAACCAAGCGTTTGGTAAGTGTCTTTTCATATAACCAGCATTTAAGGTTTGAATGTTTTGCGTGGAGTATTTTAACTGTTATTATAGCCTAATGTTTCTCCATTTTTCCTTAAAATGAAACTAATTCAACTGTTTTCAATTTAAATATAATAGCTGACTACTGTTTTTTTTTTAAATGGAAACGCAGAAATGTATGAGAAGAGTGAAAATCACCTGAAAGCTCAGCACACAGTCTGATTTGTGTCATATATGACACCTCTCTGTGCAGAGAGGCATGTGTAATTTTACATCAGAGCTATTAGACTTCATATGCCTCAAACCTGCCTTTTTTTTTTTTTTTTTCACTGAACAAAAGAGCAGAAATACCTTGCATGCCACTGTAGATCCTCATTACCTTAACAGCTGCATGTGGCTGTGATTGCACTTATGTAGGTCCTTCTGGTGCCCTAATGACAGACACTCGCTGGCTTCTAATGTTTCTTCTGCTGGACAGCTGCGTGTGTGTGCTGCACACCCACCCGCATACACACACAGATAGGTCTGTGTACCGGGCTGTTTTTCATCTTCCTACATGGAAGATTTCTGGGTTCAAGGAAATACACGTTTAAAACTACCCCGCCTTGCCAAACTGACTTCTTAAAGGATATCAATTTACATTCCTACCAATAGAATCTGAGAGTGTTCTTTTTTTCTATTGTTGCCAAAATGTGATGCTTTTAGTTTGCTTTGTCACTTATATAGGAAAAAAAACACCTCATTTTAATTTTGATTTTTTTTTCATTCTTAGTGATTTTGACATCTATTGAATGGTTTGTTGTTATTTCTTATTTTGTAAACTACCTGTGGTTCCTGGCTTATTTGGTGTTTTTTTGTTTTTTTTTTTTTTTAAAGAAACTATGAATTAGGGATATTAACTATCTTTAAAATTCATGATTTTTTTTCCATGAGAAGGCTTATGTTTTTACTGTAAAATTTATAGACATGGCCTTTATGGTTGGTGGATTTAATTCTATACATAAAAAACCGTGTCCCATTTCTCATGTTTTTTTTTTTTTTAATTTTTTTTTTTTTTTTTTTTATTTATGTATGATAGTCACAGAGAGAGAGAGAGAGAGGCAGAGACACAGGCAGAGGGAGAAGTAGGCTCCATGCACCGGGAGCCTGATGTGGGATTCGATCCCGGGTCCCCAGGATCGCGCCCTGGGCCAAAGGCAGGCGCCAAACCGCTGCGCCACCCAGGGATCCCCCCATTTCTCATGTTTTTAATCCCACATTGTCTCATTGTACTTTTATGGCTTCCCTATTAATACATATTGTAGAACTACCTGAAATTTACTTTGGTGTAAAATATTCCTCATTTTTCTCTCACTTTTTTTATTAGCAAATGCTTTGATCTGAGTAGTATTGGCTGTGGTTCAGTTTTATTATTCAGTTCTTTCTGTCCCATTAAAATCTACATTAAAACAACATCATTTTGTAATTAGAATATCCAGTTTAGTCTTCTTATAAAGGGAAGAAATGTGATGAAAGTCAATGTCAGGGCAGCCCGGGTGGCTCAGCGGTTTAGCGCTACCTTCAGCCCAGGGTGTGATCCTGGAGACCTGGGATCAAGTCCCCCTGTGTGGAGCCTGCTTCTCCCTCTGCCTGTGTCTCTGCCTCTCTGTCTCTCTGTGTCTGTGTCATGAATAAATAAATAAAATCTTAAAAAAAAAAAGAAAGAAAGACAAAGAAAGTCAATGTCAGTTGTAAGGAGGGTGGCCTCTAGTTTTGTAGAGCTTGTGAAAGTAGAAAACATAGTGGGGCTGTTGCTAAAATAACATATATTGTTTCAAACATTGAATTTTAGCCTCTGAGTTAGTTGGTCAAAATGTAAAATCATTTGTGGTATTTTTTAGTTAAAAAATAATTTGTAGACAATTTACACAAGCTGTAGGGGAATATATTCCTGTTACAAAATACTCAAATGCATACATATGTATAGTGAGAGGGACAGAGAGTCAGACACAGAACGCCCTCTTCTCTGGCCTCCTTCCCCTCCTGTCCTTTTCCAGTGACATTGCATGCATTTATTTATATAGATGCATATAGTTATCTGTTGCTGCTTTCTTATTGTGTTCCTAGAAATGGGTTTATGTTAATACGTTGACCTATAATTGATTCTTTTTTTTTTTAAGATTTTATTTATTTATTCATGAGAGACAGAGACAGAGAGAGAGAGAGAGAGAGAGAGAGAGGCAGAGACACAGGCAGAGGGAGAAGCAAGCTCCACGCAGGGAGCCTGATGTAGGACTCGATCCCGGGACTCCAGGATCATGCCTTGAGCTGAATGCAGGCTCTAAACTGCTGAGCCACCCAAGGATCCCCCTATAATTGATTCTTTTACTTAATATTCTTGAAAATCTTTCCATATCGATACATAGAGTCTCTCACAATGTAAACGTAATTTATCAACTAATTCTTGGGGAGGAAGTTCATATGAATATTTTTATCTTTTTATATAATTTTAGACTTGCAGAGAGTTTTCACAGAATTCTCCAATGCCCTTCACTTCAGTTCCCCAAATGGTTTGAAATTCAGGAGAGCAAGGAAATTTGTTATAATTCAACAGGCCTGTATTGACCACCTCCTCAGTGCTGTTGCTTTGTCTGTGTTCTGGGAGAACAAAGATAACTCTTCACAACCCCAAATCATTCAGTCAAATTCAGTAACACAGATTAAGTCCATAATTAAACCATTGTGTGTACAGTGATTGTACTTTTCATAGAAAGAAGGTAGAGGAAGTGGGAGCAGGATTTCCAAGGCTGAATGAAACTCAAGAGGCGCTACAGGAGTGGGATGATGGTATTCAGAAGGACTGTACTGCTCAAAGAGAGATCACTTGCATCTGTAAACCTAGGACTGGTATTAGCAGGTTGTTGATGTACTGGAACTGGCCGAAGAGGACATTGGCAAGGACAGGAGGAATACAGTAAAGGACCTTGAATGTCTTGCTGAGAGGCTTAGTCTTTAGCCCATAGACAGATGGGAGCAAATAAGCAGGTGATCATAATTTAATTTTACCCCCACAACAACAAGCATGGACCCAATTTCTTTGTTCTTTTCCATTATTATGGTAAGTTAACAATTTTACTACTCTGCCTAATATGTAAATATGTTTTCTCAACAGAATGAACTGAAATTGTCAGTAGTTTCTTTGAAAGAAGTTCAAGAGAGTTTGAAAACAAAAATTGTGGATTCTCCAGAGAAGCTAAAGAATTATAAAGAAAAAATGAAAGACACAGTCCAGAAACTTAAAAATTCCAGGGTGAATTTCCTTTTATAATTTTAACGCTTTTCCATATATATTTTTTCTTTTTAGCAACTCTTGTTTAGTTGTATGTTAATTTTGTGATTTCCAAGTTTATCTACACTTCTTTTCCTCTTAAACTTTTTGCTCTTGTCCCTGATATGTAATTCTCTTCTAAAGTATGTGTAGGGAAAAGAAGTACAGTTTTAAGACATTTGTTCAATTATGCAACACATTTTTGAGATTTTGTCCTGGGTGATCAAAATAGAAATTCTGTCCTCAGGAGACTTGTTTAGTTATTTTTTTCTGATAGAGAAGAGTATTAAGTTTATAATCAATTATATAATGGAAGTACATGGCAAGTCCCTATACCTTCTGCTTAGTTTTGCTGTGAACCTAAAACTGCTCTGAAAATATTTTTTAAAAAGCATCAAAAAGAGAAACAAAAAATAGTATAGGGTTCTTTGAAATAAAGAGGGTAGCCTGATTTAATGTTTTGGAAACCTGGGATAGTGGGGGGAAGGAAGTAGGAATTGATGCTGACATCTGAAGAATAGACAGTGGTTATTCTACTAAATTTGTACATGGAGGACCATCGGAGGCAGAGGGAGCAACATGTGTAAATTCTTTGAGGTAGAAGGAAGCGAGGTATATTCAAGGAACACAGCCTAATGCACAGGAGGGGGAGTGGCATGAGGCAACCACAGAAAGATAAACAATAGGCAGAATATTCAGGATACTGAATACTTTAGGAGTAAGGGCACTCCACTGGTTACTTTAAAAGGCAGATATTGGAACATGATATAATTTATGTTTAAAAAGATGAATTACTGTGAGAGATGGCTGGAGACACAGTGGGATAGAAGTAGCAGCAGGTAGACAAGTTAGCATCCTTTGAGACAGGGATTTTTTTTTTTTTTTTTGAGACAGGGATTTTATGTCTCTGAATTTCCTATTCTAGTGATTCCTGATAATTAAGAATTATCACACAGAAATAGACAAAGGTCACCAGAACAGAAATGAGAGCCAAAAATAGGTCTGATTATTTAGGAGAAAAGTGTAGTTTACTTAATAAAATTAGTTGAGTTTCAGTTGGCTTGTTCACTTAGAAGAAAAGGGAACTGTGTCTATACCTTGCACCATTTACAAAAACAAATTGTATGTGGATTAAAACTTTAACAATTTTAGAAATTTTAGGAGAACATTTGTATAATCTTAAAATGGGATGAATTTATTTTTTTTAATTGAGATTGGAAACCCAAAGGCTATAGAAAAAAACCTATGGAACATGTTTATAGTGCCTATGAGAGGTAAAGGAATTACATCCATGACATGCAAAGAGTGTTTACAGATTGGTAAGAAAAAGACAACAAAAATGAGCAATAATATGATTAAGCATTTCACTGATGACAAAGTCCAGTTGGTTGATAAGGTAGGTGGGTGGAGGGGTAGGCTAGTGGGGAGAAGAAAAGTCAGTCTGTATTGTTACGGTGGTTGAACATGTTCATTTTCTAATTTTAGAAGAGGAATTAATCTTTTAAAAAGAATCAGCTGTAGTTATTATACAGATGAATAGGAAGATTATAATTGGTAATACAATTGCCCAGGAGTAATTAGGAGCAGTTTGAATATTAGCAGACACGAACTCTTTTAAAATCATCATGAATAACCTTTGGAAGGTACTTCAGTGAGTGATTTAGTAAAATTGTGGCAGTTTTCCTTTGTGTAAGGATATTTGGCAATTAAGAAGCGTAATTATATGTACTTAGACACATGTCAGTAATAGCACATTCTTACTGACCTAGAAACTTAATTGTTCTCTGCTCTTAAGCTTTCAGTATTAAGTGCAGAAATTATTTAAGAGCAAACAAATTGACAGTACTGCAGTTTCATAAAGGAGACGATCAAACTGGTTTTTGTGTTTCTTTTTTTCAAAGCAAGAAGTGATGGAAAAGTATGAAATCTATAGAGACTCCGTTGACTGCTTGCCTTCATGTCAAATGGAGGTACAGTTATATCAGAAGAAAATACAGGACCTTGCAGATAATAGGGAAAAATTAACCAGCATCTTAAAAGAGGTTTGTATAGTGTGGAATTTTAATGTTTTTATTATGTAATCATTTACTATAGTTCCTCGGACTTGCTTTGACTTTTTGTTACTACTTTCCTAAAGAAAGGCAGGATCATTCTAGAGTATAATAAATGTGGCAGTGTACACTGAGCAAATAAAACATTTTTCTTCTTAAACACAGCCGCGGTAAGACCTATCGTAACCTTCAGATGAAATGAATGATTAATTAACATGGCAGATTGCCATGTATATTTTGGGAGAAAGTAATGGAATTTTAAACTTATTCCAACAGTTGGAAATTATCCTCTCACCAGTAAGCCTAAAGTCCCAACTGACGGCCTCACATTGTACCTGGGATTTTAGTTTATGTACCTGCCCTGAAGATGGAGAGAGCTAATGCCAATGTTATTTAAGTTTCTCAGGCTGGAAGCTTGAAAATCCTTTTTACTTCTTAACTTTATCACAGTAACCCACACCGTCCCTAGGATCACTAACATTGCAGTTGATAAAGGATTTCTTCTTTTTTTTTTTTTTTTTTTGAGGGAAGTAGGGGTTGGAAGGCGAGGTGGCCTGAGGTGTCCTGTCCCAACCTTATCTGTCATCCGGAGTTAACAAAAAAGATTGAGGTTGCTGCTTTTACCCGAGGGTTTCCCCTTTTTCTCTCCATTCCTCCTACCTTAGTTGAGACCCAAACCCCTCTGTGCAGCCTGGCCTGGGGTCCTGTTCTTTCCTCACATCCCCAGCACCTTGCTGCGTCCTCCTCCTGACTCTGCATTCTTTTGCTCGGCTTTCCAGGCTCAGGCAGTTTTATTTCACCTTCAGATTGTCTCATCTCATAGCTCACCCCAGGAAATAGGTGCTCGTGTTTATAAATCCTAATTGGATATGTCAACTTAACATACCTTCTGTGACCTACAGAGCCTGAGCTTGGAGGACCGAATTGAGAGTGACGAGTCAGAGCTGAAGAAGTTGAAGACGGAAGAAAATTCCTTCAAAAGACTGATGATCGTCAAGAAGGAAAAACTCGCCACAGCACAATTCAAAATAAATAAGAAGCACGAGGATGTCAAGCAGTACAAACGCACCGTGATCGAGTAGGAACTTGTTTTGTTTGACATGTTGGAAAATAATTGGGAGAAGCTGGTCTATTTTTTCCCCAAGATCCCCAAACTCCTATGATTTCTAAAAGTTATTCCACCTGCAGGTGACTAAAAAAGGATGAATTAATTTTGAATTGGATAATGCTGTGTCTAGATCTAGAGATGTTTTAGGTCCTAGATTTTTCCCATTCCGGATGTCCCGCTTCCAGTTCCCTTGCATGATTCTCTGAAGGGCTCTGGTGCCACAGCTTGTCTCAGTGTACTTAAAGGACTGGGCCAGGGCTGCCTTACATGAATCAACTGGCCATGTGATAGTCCGGGTGGGCATCCACATTTTGAGAAATGTGTGGCATCCACATTTTGAGAAAAAGTCTTGTCTACCTTATCCAGGTAAGAATGAATACTTCCCTAAGTGTTTATGGCTGTCGTTAGGATGCTGGGGTGTTGCTTGGGGAGAGCCTTCTTCCTGTTGGTTCTGAGAATGTATTATTAGAATATGCCCCCGCCCCCCCCTCATCTCCAAGATGTCTGCGTTTCAGCCTGCACATGGTAAAGATTTCCTTTGTTCTGGGTCATGCAGATGAAGATGAAGCGGAACCGGGGGGATTTTGTATTTGCTGCCAAACTGCCTTGCAGAAAAGTCCTGAGCCACATCCCCCCCAGTGGGGGACACATGGGGGTGCACATTTTAAAGTCTCCATTGTAATTATAGCCCTTGGGTACAGGCCACCGCCGCCCCCACCCCCACCCCCCCACCCCCACCCCGGGGGTTTGCAGCTCTCTGCTTTTATGTCCTGAGAAGGGGGTTGTTTGTCAAACAAATATACAAGATCTCTTTGGAATCAAAAGGAAGAAGTTAATGTTTACCTTTTCAGATGCTTGCGCAGAGTTCAAATTTAGCTGTTTTCCTCTAGAGATTGCAATAAAGTTCAAGAAAAAAGAGGAGCTGTCTATGAGCGAGTAACCACAATGAATCAAGAAATCCAGAAAATTAAATTTGGAATTCAGCAACTGAAGGATGCCACTGAGAGGGAGAAGCTGAAGTCTCAGGTGAGTGGGTGCCTTTCTGGCAGTCTCACCAGCTCATAGAGGCGGTTCTGCTGCCCTCACGTTCAAGATTCTGTTGGCTCTCTGAAATAGAGATTGACCTTCCGGTTCCCTGGTTCTGATTCCATCTATAGCCCCTTCTCCATTACCTGTGTTTGGAGGTATGCCTCCTTCATACTTTTTTTCCCCCTTGTCCTTTCCCCCTGACCCAGCCGAGCACCGTGCTCTGAAATAGGAGTGGGTGCTCCATACAGGTTCTGAACTTTTTTGGTAAGTGAAGTTGGATAGTGACGTTAAGTAATATCCTCTAAAAAGTTGCTGCCTTTTTTTTTTTTTTTTTTTTTGTCCTGATAAAAGGATCTCAAAAGTATTTCTTGGGGCATCTAGGTGGCTCGTTGGTGAGGTGTCTGCCTTCGGCTCAGGTCATGATCCCAGAGTCCTGGGATTGAGCCTCACATCAGGCTCCCTGCTCTGCAGGCAGTTTGCTTCTCCCTCTGCCCCTCCCTCTGCTAATGTTCTGTCTCTGTTTCTCTCTCTCAAATAAATAAATAAAATCTTTAAAAAAAATATTTTATCTTCTCAACATCAGTGTTAAATGTGCTTGAGTTGTTAGCTGAAACAGAATAGCTGAGGGTGGCCCCTGTGTGATGAGACTTAATGATATCCTTATCATAGTTGCCTAAAGTTTCTTCTGCTCTTATTCTTGCTTGTTTCAGAGTATTTATTTTATCATTTCATAAACCGTTCTGTTTAATGAGGACACATATCTTCTACATTTTTGTCCTTCCGAAATGTCAGTATGCCACACATCAAGTATTTACCTGTTTCTGTCCTTTTCTTAACTGCCAGGGTCTCAAAGAAATAGTCTTTTCCTGATACATGTCCTAGTGTTCATTTTCGCTTAAGTTTCGAAGTTTGACCTATATCTTCCAGATTGCCCTGAACACCTGTACTAGAAATCACTAAAAACAGCCCTTTATCCTATGAAAGCCCGTGGCCTCTCTTTTTTTTCCCCCCTCATTCTTTTTCGCCTTGCCTCTATTGACATATTGGATCCAGGTTTCCTAAAACCCTGATACCTGAGAAATATTTAAATACTTGCTGTCTCTCCCTTCCACCACCCACATCCAATTTGCAAGGGGTCCTAGTACTGAGATGCCACAGACAGTCCCGCATGGGTTCTCAGGAACTTTAACCCCTCCAGAGACAACATCGCTAACGGTGCACATACGTACACTGAAGGTCGTCTCCAGGCTGCTGGGAAAGGGAGGAAGGAGGGAAGGATGGAACGAAGGAAAGGAAAAGAGAATGGCTGTCTTCTCTGCTGCGGTCCATCCGGCCTGCTATCCTGACTTTCTGTGTTTTTCCCTTTCTTTACACATTTCAACTACATCTCTTCTCCTGCCCCAGAACTGGATATTCACCAAGGCCCAGCCCTTTTTTGTCCTTAGAATGTGGGTTAGAAATGTGAGTATCTTAGGAGAAACCCAGTCCTACTTCTTAAAGCAATCAGTTAGTTAATATTTCTTTGTTACCACATGGTCAGGCGCAGCGAGTGGACCAGCGACTAGGTAAGTCAGCACTTGGCTGGCAGTCCCTGGGGGCCTTACCGCCTTGTGTAACTGGGGTCGGTGCCTCCAGGTCTCACCAGTAACATTCTAAGTTTCTTGACAATAGGGATCATGTATTTCTTACCTTAGTATGTCCTGTCAAACCGTGTCTGGAATGGTGCCTTAGATGTAGGATGTTTTTCATCAATATTTGTAAACTTGGATGGTCATCCAGCACGGTGTTTCTTTTACAACTGGCTGTGCATTAGAATTCAAAGAGGAATTAAAAAATGAACAAACCAACCCCACCCAAATGTCCTGAATTGGAATCGTCAGCTTCTTTAGGGTTCATGATTGGCATTTTTTTCCTGTGGCTTTTGAGAACCGTTGATAGGTTCTGCTTCATTGTTTTCAATATCATTGAGCTCATAACCATCCAAGCTCTTCTACTAGGACAGCTTAGTGGTTAAAATGTTATTTCTTATTTCAAATTTAAAATTTCTGTACTCAAGTGAACCAAGATCTCTCTGGAACAAATCTATATCGTCGTGTGCCTAATATCACTTCAGACATTTGAGGATAATGATCATGGGTTCCTCCAGCCATCTCATCTGGGTTAATGAGCCCCAGTTTTCCAGCCATTCTTTATATAGCTTAATTTTCAGATTCATTACTATCCTGTTTACTGTCTTCTCCCCTCTGTTTCCTGCTTGTCATTATTCTGTTTAAAATGTAGAACCCAGTACTAAACATAGCCTCCCAGATAATACCATGGCCAGTCCCAAAGCACAGTGTTTCTGTTAATGATGTGTACTACTGGCTTGGATTTTTAGCAGCAGCTTCTCGCCTTGGCTCATATTGAGCTGGTGATCAATTAAATGACCCCTGTCGGTTCCGCATGTAGCTCTGTCTAGTTAAAATGTTTCACCATGCTTGAGTGCAGCCATTTCTTGGGACTTTTAATTCAGAATTTTACTATTATTTCTTTAAGGCTTCATCTGCTTCCTTCAATGTGAATTTCCAAGTATCAAGGTCATATCAACTCTTTGTATCATTCACATTAACGATTTTTTCATGGTTTAGCGTCACCTGCACACTTGATCAACATGCCTTTTTCTCCAAAATAAAAATGCTAAGTAGAATTGGGCCCTTTGCTACATTAAATCTTTCTTTTCTTCCGAGTGGCACAGAGTCACTGATCCGGACAGTTCCTGCAGTTGTTGAAGTTGCTAAGTTATAACTTTACCCAGTCTGTGCTGTGGTATCAGTGTGTCCTAAACAGTGTGGTAGAGTCGGAACCCTGTGGTGCATGATGCATTTTGCCAAAGAGCTCCTTTTAGCTTCCTTCATAATTACCTTCCACAAAAAGGAAAAGATAGCCTGCTGTGACTACTAGCCTACTGATAACATAAACAGCCAATTAACATATTTTGTATGCTGTATGTATTGTGTACCGTATTCTTACATTATGTAGGCCAGAGAAAAGAAGATGTCATGAAGAAAATCACGAGAGAGAGAAAATACATTTATAATCCTATACCACGAAAAGATCCATGTATAAGTGGACCTGCGCTGTTCAAACCCACGTTGCTCAAGGGTCAACTGTCATCTTAAACTTACCTGATTTGCAAGTGAGAAAGTTACCTAGACCAGTGCCATTCAGTAGAACTTTCTGCAGTGATGGGGATGCTCTTCTGTCCTTTTCAGTACGGTAGCCACTAGGTAGCTGTGGCTGCTGAGCAGCTGAAGTGTGGAAAGGGCAGCTCAGGGGCCTGTAGGTATTTAAATGTCAGTTTTCTAGCCTCAGGCACCTAGTGGTTACCACACACACACACACCACAGAACCAGACTTTGAATTCAAAAATATTTAACTTTAGTGATGTCATCATAGTAAGATATACTTATTTTGTGAATTATATGTGAATTAATAATATAAAGTTCCACTTGGATACAGAATTCAGTTGGAAACTAAAATAGCATTTGAGAGGGTTGTGCTTGTGTCATTAACATCCAGTGACGTTTGCCTCGTAACTTCTACCGTGTGCTTGCTTCTTCTTTCTGTTGAAAGAAGCCCTAGAATGGGCTTTTTTTTTTTTAAGTAGGCTCCATGTCCAGCGTGGAGCCCAATGTCAGGCTTGAACTCTGAGATCAAGACCTGAGCTGAGATCAAGAGTTGGATGCTCAACCCCCTGAGCCACCCAAGCACCCCTGGAATGGGCTTTTAACACATCATTCATTTAATGGGGCTCTACCTTCAGGGTTTGGTTCCTCCATGAGAGTGTCTTTGTTCTTGGTAGGAAATGGTTTCCTTAGGCATGTCAAAGTGGTTGGTTCAGATGTTTAGATTGTGTATCTTTCTTTAACCATACTTGGTCTTAATAGTTTCTTACGAGTACTATCGTTCTACCAAATTTATTCAGCTTCCTTTTTAGTAAGAATAAATAGACACTCCTATGGAACTAGGAAGTTAAATTGATCTATAGCTGCTGAATGTGCTGAGTATTTTTTTTTAAATAGTGTTTACGCAAGCTAGCAACTAATTCACCTTGTTTTTCCTTTAAGATTTAAGAAATAAAGCTTTCAAAAATGTTTGACTTATTTTCTTAAT
Organism: Vulpes lagopus; assembly: GCF_018345385.1. Taxonomy (NCBI): domain Eukaryota; kingdom Metazoa; phylum Chordata; class Mammalia; order Carnivora; family Canidae; genus Vulpes; species Vulpes lagopus. The sequence goes on from NC_054834.1 coordinate 29,660,654, forward strand.
GATTCACATTCCATCATAGTAGTAGTAATTTGATGCCCAATTAGATCTTAGAAATCTAAATAGACTCTTCTATTTTTGTATTAGGATTTAATAACTATCTGTGTTTGGATTTTGGGAAAGTGTTTAGCCTTAAGCATCTATTTATATTCGCTGAATCTTGAGCAATAGTTCTCAAACTTGCATAAATGTCGGCCTGGAAATAGTTTCGTTCTTTTTTGAAACGTTATGAATTGCACTATATTAAATTATAATCTATGTAATTTGTTCGAAATCAGATAATATCTACACTAAAATTTAAACTAAGGTAAGTAGCAGCCAAACTGTAGGTTTAAGAAAAATGTAATGAGAGGGACGATTAAAATTGAGGACGTGATACCTACTTATTCCTGCTTCTCCCACTGGAAGAGGACTGCTATTTTATTTCAGTGATGAAACACCTGTAAAGTTAGAATACCACTTCTTGTATCAAGATTTGAGAGTTATTTTTTTCCAGAAAAATGAGTAACTTACAAGGATTGAAATTGCACTGGATGAGTATGAGATAGAAGAAAGTGTTTAAAGGCCAACTGGCTTCTTTTATTATTTTTATTCCATCTATAAAAATTGTTCTCGTTTTTTTCTTAATTCTTAGCACATCCACATAAGGTTGATATGAAAACTCATAGCTTATAGCATTACCTGATGAGCTTAGTAAAATGTCTGTAACATGTGTATTTTTCAGTCCTACAGATTACTTACTAAATCTGTTGACCTGTCTTTTCAGTGGTGATTGGGGCCAGATGCAGAGGGTCTAGTTGTCTGCAGTAACCCAGGCACCTGCCTGGTAGAGATGAAAAGCTCCAAAGTAAAAGCTTTTCCTTGACAATTAAAAATAAATTCTTCACATCTTAGAATCCAAATCATTGTCACATGTCTCTGCTCTGTTCTTTCTAAGCAGTGGACTTTTTCGGTGTGTCTGTAGAGCCTGCAGAAGGATTCTTAAAATGAGTAAGCGCGCGCGTGCGTGTGTGTGTGTGTGTGTGTGTGTGCGCGCGCGTGTGGGTGTGCGCGCACAGAAGATCATTTAGGCTTTACAGTGTTATTAATAAATATTAATGAGATGGTTAGAATTCTTGCAACTCATCAGTTTAGGCTGACACATGGGATAATTCTTAGTCCATTTCATTTTCCTCTTAGGAAATATTTCTAAGTTTGAAAACTGCTTTGGAGAAGTACCATGAAGGCATTGAAAAGGCCACAGAGGACTGTGGTGCTCAGCTGGAGCAGAAGTCAGCTGAACTGAGGAAGAGGATGTTCAGAATGTCAGCCTGATGGACACAGTCACTTCTTTCTGCAAATAGCTCACTGCCTTCAGCTCACCTTTGGAAGGAGTAGTGAAATTGAAGTCAACGAAGTATCAGAAGCAGCACATTACTCTATATACTCTCATAGCTTGGTATTTTGTAAGATAATGCATTTGATGTAGGCTTTTATTAACTTATAATTAAAATAACTTGTGTAGCTATTCATGTCCTTGCCCCTTGTAAGTAGTTGGAATAAAACCAAAATACATGGATTTGAAAGATGCAGTTTTTCTATTGTTATCCTGGCCGTTGGTGCTTGCTTTGTGGACATAAGGAATATTGAGGTTGAGATCTCGTTTGATCCTCACTTGGGCAACTCTGGCTGCATATTTTTATTAGTACTTTCTGGGTGAAGTAACCATGAGGGTCCTGAGATTAAACAGCTGAGCCAGAACTTGAGCGGTGCGCTGTTAATAATGTTGACGGTGTATCACACTTTTTTTTTTTTTTAAGATTTTATTTATTTATTCCTGAGAGAGACAAAGAGAAGCAGAGGTACAGACAGAGGGAGAAGCAGGCTCCCTGCAGGGAGCCCCATATGGGACTCGATCCCCAGACTGGGATCACGCCCTGAGCCAAAGGCAGGCACTCAACCACTGGGCCACCCAGGGGCCCCGTACCACACTTGCTAGTGTAATCACTTGAAAGAGAAAGTTGGAGTGCAGTGGTCTCATTTTTCACTGATGCTCGTAAACTTAAGATGGTCCATGATTTTACCAGCAAAAATGAGTTTATTCAGTAATAGCAGAAGATGGCAATTCAGGACATGCGGGCTGTGGGAAAACCAGAGGCAAGTCCAACAAAGGAGAGGAACATTAGTTTATGGAGAAGACCGAGGAAGTTGGGAGGGGTTGCTGGAACGAAAGAAGCAAAGAGTTGAAGGTGATGATGGTTTCTCATTGGTGGAGTTGCTGGCGTGGTCTGTTTCTTGTTGGAGATGCAATGTTCCTCTCTCCCTGCTGGCCTGTAATGACCCTTTACTGTTGAGGATTCTTCTGTTAGGATCTGTAATTGGCAGTTCTTCCAGTAATTGATGTTGAGTGGAAGGGCCCCCGCTTCTAGCTCCAGACTCTACTGTGGCCAGGTTGGCCTTTATTAATATTCACAATGCCATGGCATTTTTATGAGGAAAATGAGGTAAAATGTGCCTCGGACTTAGACCAGAGCCATGGTAGACATCAGTAGATACTAAATATTAGTATTTAGAGTCATGGGAAGTCCAAGTACTCGTCTCTTTGTCAGAGATAATAAAATACTAGTGTAGGTAGAGAACAGCTTTTCAGTGAGAGGAAAAGCCCTGCAATGGGAGGAGTAGAAAAATACAAGTGTCCAAGGAGGAAGAATTGGGGTACAAGATTGAGCTACTGGCCTGTCCCTTTCTTGCTTCTTTTTAAATTATTAGGATTTTAAGCCTTTAAACAGTCTGTTGATGAGGCCACGTAACAGGTGTAAACATGACCATGTCTGTCTCTTTTTAAATCTAAAAATGTGACCCCCCCTGGACCTATCTCCACTTTTGGCTTTTGCTTTTTTTTTTTTTTTTGGAACAACTTAGATAATCACTTTACTCCTGTCAGAAAGGCCAAAATAAAAAAAGACAAGAAACAAGAAGTGTTGGTGAGGATGTGGAGAAAAAGGAGAAATGCAAATTGGTGCCGCCACTGTGGAAAACAGTATGGAGGTTCTTGAAAAAATTAAAAATAGAATTACCATATGATCCAGTAATTCCATTACCGGGTATTTACCCAAAGAAAATGAAAAGACTAATTCACTCCTATGTTTATTGCAGAATTATTTGGACTAGCCGAGATACGTAAGCATCCCAAGTATCCTTCAGTAGATAAATGGATAAAGATGAGGTGTATGTATATACACAATGGAATATTATTCAGCCACAAAAAAAGAATGAGATCTTGCCATTTTCATCAACATGGGTGGATGGACCTAGAGGATATAATGCTAAGTGAAATTAGATATAGGATTTCACTCACGCGGAATTTGAGGGGAAAAAATGGACTCTTAAATACAGAGAACTGGTGGTTGCCTGAGGGGAGGAGGATGGGGGGATGGAGGGAACAGGCGATGGGGATGAGAACTCTCATCGTGATGAGCACTGAGTAATGTAAAGAATTATTGAATCACAATATCGTACCCCTGAAACTAGTAGCTATATTAATCACACTTCAGAAAAAGAACGGAATTCCTAGAAAACCTAATTCTATATATGTGAATCTGCTCCATGCCCTGCCCATCATGATGCCGTTGCTTTATCCAGAGTAACTCGCTGACCTTTCTGAGATCACCCAGACATTACTAGTATCAAAATTCCCTGGTTGAATTACCCTCCTTTCATTCTGTCTGTCCAATCCTTTTTTCTCTTTTGTCTCCTAACACCACTTCCTTGGTTCTCTTAACTCCCAGTTTCTTTAAACTCTCTGTTCACCTCTGAAGTGTTTGTGTTCTAGGCCTCTCCCTTGATCCTCAGCCTCTCACTCCTGCTTGAGAAATTACATCTACTCTTCACAGCTTCGCTCACAAACGAGACATCCATGCAACTTTTGCTGCAGTACGCACATTCAATAACATTTTTCCTATTTCTCCTGAATTTCACACTTGCATGTGATGTTAGTAGATGTTTCTGACCTTTGGCATTCTGGGGGAGCCTAATGGACTCTCTCAAAAATAACGTTTTTCGTGTTGGAAATAAAATATGGATTGCAAGGGGAACTGATGAGATTCTGAAACACGAAGGGCTTCATGGACTGGGGAAGTCGTGGGACCTCTCGCTCACAGGACAAAGTAAATGTGCGTGAGTTTTAAGCCCCATTTTAGTCTAGACCCTTGCCACTCCTCGTCAGAACTTTACGGGACTAGATTGGTGTCCTCAGCGCGTCACACTTCCATGTGTTTGCACGTGTTTTCTCCCTTCGTTTATGTTTTTCCTTTGTTCAACTGGAAACTACTCGTTTTTCAAGTCTCAATCCAAACAACAGCTGAAATACACTTTTAAGCTTTGTCAGGTTTTCCTCTATGTCAGTTATGATTTTCACTAACTCATTGTGATTTTTTTACACATCTTCACTTGCTAGACTTCATGTTTCTTGAGGCCATGTGTGTGTCGCTCTATCTCTCTGCTTCTCCTTCTCTGTCTCTTGTCTCTGTCCCATACTTCTAGGATAGCATAGAGCTGGGCATCTGCTTGTCACTTATTCTGTTTGCTTAAGGAACTGCCATTTTTCTCTCCTGTGACCAAATAATTTATCCATCAAGGTCAGGTTTATCTAAATCCAGCAAGAAACTTGTGTCTTTCGTGCATTTTTTTTCGCACCAAACTGTGAGTTTGCTAGCTTCTCTTCCCCTCCCCAGACAGATAAAAAGCCACATTCAAGAAGCCCTCAGTGTAATCCCCACCAAAACCTATATTGGGCTGTTTCAATTGAAGAACACATAAAATTTGAAAATTTTTCCCCCCAAAGCCGCCTTGAATATATATGACTTACTTGGGCTGTGTAGCATTTTAAAGTTTATTAACAAGGCGCCAACTGCTCTGAAGAAAGGAAAGAGCAGTGTGTGTATGTGACATATGCTGAGGCCTGAGCTGGAAGGAAACTCTGCCCATATTTAGAGTCCAGGCGTCTTTTATGAGTCCAGCTACTTAGCTATATGTAGAGCAAATATTTAATTTCAAATTCAACTGGCATATTTCAAGGAGCTAATACATTTTATGACAAAGCAAGGGAAATTGAAATATGCACCTTGCAGGCTGAAGTTAATACATCTGATTTTAGCTTAACAGGATGTTTCCTATTTTTAGTAAGACCAGGAAAGTTTTATATGAAATTCCATTTCAAATTCAGGGCCCGCCACCTACTTCAATTAAGTTGGCTCCCTGCCTTTGATTGCAACAGGCCTCTCATCTTCCTATCCATATTGCCACCAGGGGGCATGACACAGCTTGCATTACCAATGCTGGAATAACTTGATTTTAAGATCGGAAAGCTGAAGAATTTAAAGTGATAGTTACAACCCAAAGAAAGTGTCAGAAAGAACTTGGCGGCAATCTATTTAGAGTCAAAATACGTTCTAAGCAGTAACTTAAAATTACTTATCATGTTGCTACAAAGATGACTTCAACGCAAAGCTCCAATTTCTGACCCTATTTTATTATCTTTTAAAGATTATTTTATCTAAGTCATCCTCCTCGTGCTTGGCTCTGGATTTCCAGCTCCGATTTCATGCAACTCTTGAAACTGAATTTTCCTGAGACAGGGATTTGAGACACCCCATATGATGACGATGAGCAGGTCACTTAGGAAGCAAACCTCGAACCTCAATCGCCACTGGCCCTGATGACACTGGGGGACATCCTTCTTCTTCTTCTTCTTCTTTCTTCTTTCTTCTTTCTTCTTCTTTCTTCTTTCTTCTTCTTTCTTCTTTCTTCTTTCTTCTTCTTCTTTTCTTCTTCTTCTTCTTAGATAACAAAGTCACTCTCTACCACCACATCCTCCTCCAATCCGTTCATACTGCCACCCCACAGATCTCTCTTCGGAGTTCCCTTGGCCATCCCTTCCCCCATTGCTTTACGAATCTTTGCTGCTCACTTCACCATTTCGGAAGAGTCCACAGCCCTTTGAAGGGCAATGTCGTGATGGAGGGAGTACAGAGTAGCAGCACTTCTCAGACTGTGGGAGTGTAACATGTGCCTGGGGTATTTGTCAAACATGCCTTGCTTTGGCGGGTCTCTGGGAACCTACACTTGTAACAAACACACTGAGTGACCCTCCCGACGTGATCCCTGGGGATCACTTCAAGAAGCGCTGCTATGGGATTAAGAGCATCAGCATTAGAACCAGCCCTCACATTACTTTATATAAAATGGGAAAAATAACTACATCTCTAGCTCGTAGGGACTGAGGGAGTTTGGGGAAACAATTAGCACAGTGCCTGCCACGTTGCAAATACTCCAGGGGCAGCAGGTGCCGTTATAACTGTTAGTACGTTGCTCTGGGGACGAGTCTGATATGCTCCCTGCCTTCTGCACTAGCTCTACTATAACCCTCTACACCTCGTTGGTAGATGTTTGCTGCATTAAAGGATCTAGTCTGTTTGATCACAATGAGCACAAGATCCCAAAGCAAGTAGTTCACAGGGAAAGAAATTGGCTTTGTATTCCTAGCGCAAAAAGACAAAGATCATGACAGTTTTACCTCACCAGGGAAAGGCAGCAGGTACTCGTAGAAAAGGTGCAAACTTCCCTTGGGTCCACAGGGTGTCGCTGCTGGCTCTTCTTTCCAGGTTGAGCAGAGGTAAGAAGGCAGGAGAAGGGTCTCAGACCCCAGGGTTCATTGGAAATCCTCTGGACTCCCGCCCAGCTTACTGCTCTGGAGTTTCTGATGGAGAAGGGCTGGGCTGGGGCTCTAGAATGTGCCTTTCAATCCAGTGCAGGTGAAACTGATGCTGCTGGTTCGGGATCCCAGTTGGGGAGCCACTGCTTTAAGGAATTCCACCCACAGCCCGATGAGGTCCAAGTCACCTAGAGCTCTCCTTTAAAATGAAGACACTCACTTAGCTGGTCTGGGTGAGACCTGATACCTGCATCTCTAAAAAGCCCGTAGCCGGTACTGGTGCGGCTGGCCTCAGGCCACACTTGGAATATAACAGTAGTAGCCTCTGATCGTTGATCTCACCTTCCTACCGCCAGGCGCCTCGCCCTTCAAGGCTGGGAGGATGTAGGCAAAACGCCTGGCGCAGTGGCCAGGGCGTAGGCAGGCACTATACGTGTTGGCCACTATGAAGACGAGGTACTTAGTGCAGTGGTTGGGTTTTGGAAAGACCTTCAAACTCCACGTTTACAACTGACCAGCCGTGTGAACTGGGGCGCGTTACAGAATGGCACTGAGCCTCAAGGCTGTGAATCAGGGATTATAGTGTCTCTGTTTCACAAGCCTGCTGTGCGGGTTAGATCAGGTAATAAATGTGAACTACTTAGCACTCTTGGTGAATGGCTATTGTTCCTGGTAAAGCTCAAGCAATGGAGGTGACAGATCGAGGGGCTGTGGCGCGCGCCAGGGGAGCTTTTACAGTTGGAAAGAAACAGAATGGAACCAGAAGAAACACGTCCTCCTAGGGGTTCTGACTCCCCAGGACCAATGTTCACTTATTGCTATCAGGTCCATCACCAGGCAAAGGAGAGAGGATTTAGCAAATACCGAGATGCTTAAAGCCATCCTTTGGATAAGATTTGAAGGAAAAAAAACGTTATGGGAATGTTAACATCTCCTAAAAAGTTCTCAGAAATCAACTGCATGTCTCCAGGAGGGCAAAGCTGTCCGGTGTAACCAAGGCAACTTTATAGCAGTTCTCCTTCCGGGGCCAGGATTGACTTTTTTCATTTTAGAACTTAGCACACAATGGGAGTGAAATGATATTTGGTGAAGAAACTTCACTGTATTCAAAGGTATCACAGGCTGCCCCTCATTAGGCTTTTCCATGAATTCTTTGCTTACCTTGGAAGGGTTCCTCTAACTGGGCTCCCTCCCTTTCCTAGTTTGAGTGCTCCACGTCCCGCATTCAGGAAACCCCTTCGTGCTGGCCGAGCCACAGTGGTTGGTCCCCCTAGACGTGTCCTTTTTTTTTTTTTTTTAATTTGGATTGTTCAGCGTGGGATGGCTCTAGTGCAAGAACAGCCATGTCAGTTTTTTTTATTATTTTATTTTATTTTATTTTATTTTATTTTATTTTATTTTATTTTATTTTATTTTATTTTATTTTATTTTATTGGAGTTCAATTTGCCAACATATAGCATAACACCCAGTGCTCATCCCGTCAAGTGTCCCCCTCAGTGCCCCCCACCCAGTCACCCCCACCCCCCGCCCACCTCCCCTTCTACCACCCCCAGTTCGTTTCCCAGAGTTAGGAGTCTTTATGTTCTGTCTCCCTTTCTGATGTCTCCCACTCATTTTTTCTCCTTTCCCCTTTATTCCCTTTCACTATTATTTATATTCCCCAAATGAATGAGACTATATAATGTTTGTCCTTCTTCGACTGACTTATTCACTCAGCATAATACCCTCCAGTTCCATCCACGTCGAAGCAAATGGGGGGTATTTGTCGTTTCTAATGGCTGAGTAATATTCTTATACATGAAGACTTATTCACCCCATGCTCCTACCCCTGGCTGGGCTCCTTACTTTGACAAAGTTTAGCATCCACCCCCACCCACCCCGCCTTCGCTCAATAACTCAAACAACACCTACTAAGAGTCCTCGTTATAGCAGGTCCAATCTGTGTGCAGGGAAAGAAGTGAAAGTATAATTTCTGTTCTCCAGAAGTATCCAGGGACACTGTCAACTCTGAAAGACTTTCTCTCCATCCAGAGTCTTCCTTTTTGCTCCAGTCCTTGTGTTTGTAACCCATGGCTGTGTAACAAATTAGGCCACCAGGCCCTAGATTATCTCGGAGAGACCTAGCCCATCCTCTGCCAACACAGAGAAGGATGACTTTTTTTTTGCTTAACTTTTATGTTCAGGGTGAAGGGAAACAGCCAAAGTTCCTATGAGTGAAGATCCTTTTTCCAAGCGCCCAGAAAGGTGGGTGGGGAAGCAAGATCAGAGCACCACACGCCCTCCCAGCCTACAGAGCGTCTGCACAGGGAGACCCTTTGCTCGCTCATAGTTGTCCATCAATGGGATTGTGGGATCTAGGCATTCAAGGAAAAAAGCTCCTCTCTTCAACACATTCAGAGTTCTCCCACCCCTCCAGCCCCTGCACCACATCCCAGCTCCCCCCTTTTGTTAATGGAAAGGAAAAAAAAATGCAAACCTTGGAGTTTTAGCTGGAGCTTCTCCCTCCTGCTGTGCTTTTAACGATGCAGTGATGTACCAAGAAAGTTGGTGGTGGTCTAGGACTCCTGTGACTATCATTTCTCTGTATCTGCAATTAAATATGTAAAAATAGTAAATATTCATTTAGTTATTTGAAAAAGAATATTTTCTTCCAAAGAGGATGCAACTTTTTTTTTCTTAACTTTTAACAAAAGCAATTGTATATTTATTAGCCATATCTCCAGAATTTCGGAGCCTGCAGGTTGAACTCTACAAGCCAGATGTGATGGCAGAGATTTAGATCCATAGATTCTTGGAAGCTCCCTAGTTGGGCTTCCCTTATAATAGAAACAAATACGGCTCTTTTTCAACTTTCTGTTGTGGCCCTGTGGGATTACCACCAACCTCTGGCCCCATAAAAGTCTTTTTTTTTTTGGCCCCATATAAGTCTTGATCTACTTCAATTTTTCTTTGAAACTCAAGACCAGCCTACCTTACCCTAGTCCCAGTGATTTGACAGTTAGCATGTCCCAAATAGTTGACTTACCTTCCAAAGGTGGTGTCAGAGTAAAGTAGGCCCACTACGTCAGTTCTGTCTCCATCAACCCCAGGAGAAATGTCCCCTCAAAGTCTTCTAAATAGACCACTGGCATGCATGGTTAGGCAGCGCTGCTATAAATGGAAGAGGGCTAGGAATCCAGGTCAAGCTTGGAGTACCCACTGAGAAGTTTTCCCTGACTCTCACAGATAAAATTATTTCTCATTTTTGACTTCCCCGAAGGCCACCATCTTTTTTTTTTGCTTTCCTGGTTACAAGGGAATTTTTTTCTAAGGATTTATAAACATCTGACATGGGGTTTTAGCCCAGAAACCCTGAAACAAGAGGCTTATTGTTTTAACTGATAACGCTACCAAGTCCCAGCACTAGTTTTGATGTAATGAAAACTCTACAATATGCTTCATTTCCCAACAGCCAGTTGAATCTATCCTGGATATTCAGAATATCAAGCAGATGCTCACATCTTTTTAAAATATTTGGTTGTAATACTTGATAACCAAAATCTTTACATGATGACTGAATGCAAAGATATTTCTGTTTTTCTAAAAGAAAGGCATTATATTTCAGAAATACGCAAGGCTATTGCATTGCGAATAGTAATGAACATCCCTGTACCACCACCTAACTTCAAAGAGAAAGCACGCATGCAGTTAGAGCCCTTTCCATAGCCCCACGATGACCAACCCCCTCACCACTCTCAGGTAATCATGATCCTGAAATTGTAGTTTATTATTTCCATGAATTTCTTTATTTTTTAATTTTTTAAAAGATTTTATTTATTCATGAGAGACACAGAGGGAGAAGCAGGCTCTCTTCAGGGAGCCCAATGTGGTACTTGATCCCGGGACCCTGGGGTCACTCCCTGAGCCGAAGGCAGATGCTCAACCGCTGAGCAACCCAGGCGTCCCACCATGAATTTCTTTATACTTTTACTGCCTTTATGAAGCATCCCGAACAATACGTGAGCATAATGTGGAATGCCATACTTTATATGTTCTCTTGCAGCTCGTTTTTTTCAATTACTGGGAACAACTTACAAGTGATGACTTTGTTTTGTTCACCGCCTAGGACAGTGCCAGACGCGTAGCGGGTACTCAAGTATTTCTAGACCAAACCAGCATGATATTTGTAAGCTTTGTCTACATACGTATTGCTCTTGTTTCATTTTTACTGCTGTGTAGTATTTCACTTGGTTACATCACATACTCCCATTGAAGGATATTTAGATCATTTCCTTTTTTTCTATTATAGATGTGCTATGCACTGCAAACATCTGTTTACCTCTCCAGACAGATAGTGACACTTCTGGGATATATATCAGAGTAGGATGATGGGCTTTCACAAGTGGTTTGCCATTTCATATCAGTGCCAATGACATTTGTGCATTCTAGAGGTTTCCTATCTTTTCCACACTAGGTTTAATCAGAATTCTTAATATTGGCCATTGGGATGAATGTGTTGGCATTTTGTTGCACTTTTCCTTTTCTATCTTCCTGTTTACTGTTAGGATAGCATCCTCTCATACGTTCATTGACCGTTCATGTTTCTTTGATGAATTACCCGGTCATATTTTTTGACCACTTTTTGGCTTGGTTACTTATTTTTTTCCTTACTGCTTCCAAGAATATACATATTTTTAAAAAGATTTTATTTATTTATTTGGTAGCAAGAGAGAGCAAGCGAGCACAAGCAGGGGGAGGGGTAGAAGGAGAGGGTGAAGCAGACTCCCCGAGGAGCAGGGAGCCCGAGTTGGGGCTCGATCCCAGGACCCTGGATCGTGACCTGAGCCGAAGGCAGACGTTCAACCAATCGAGCCACCCGGGCACTCCAAGAATATACATTTTATTAATTCTGGGTGCCATCCTTTGTCAGCTTTACAAATGTCTTATTCCATTTGTGGCTTATCTTTTCATTGTCTTCTCCCTGCAGGATTTAACAAAACAAAACAAAACACAACCTTGCACTGTAGTACTTATTCCATTGAGTTGTAATTTTCAATCCATTACAATCCATTAAAAATACTTCATCCACTAGATTGTGGGGTCCTCAGAGGCAGACTATCATTCATGGTGCCCTGTACATTTTGGGGCCCAATAAATACTTTTGACTTTCAGTTTTGGAATGGCGAGGGCTCCGTCCCCAGACAAAGTGAAAGACAGCAAGTGGGGAGCGTCCAGGGGTTGGGAAACCACAGCCACCGGTCGGAGCAGCCTGCTTGGTGCTTTGGAAATGAAGTTGTATCAGAGCCCAGCAACGGTGATTGTCCCCGGGTAGTCGGTGGCTGTCCTCCTGCTACTGCGGCAGAGCTCAGTTGTCGTGACAGAGACCATGTGGCCCACAGGTCCCAAGGTATTTACTTATTTTTATATTTTTAAAAAGATGTATTTATTTATTCATGAGAGACACAGGCAGAGAGAGAAGCAGGCTCCCTGCGGGGAGCACGATGAGGGACTCGATCCCGGGACCCTGGGGTCACGACCTGAGCTGAAGGCAGGTGCTCAACCTCTGAGCCCCCCTTGGGCCTCCGGGTCCCGAAACACCTAGTGTCTGGCGGTGAGCGGAGCAGGTGAGCCCATCCGCCTGCCTTCGGCTGCCTTCCCTGCTGCGGTGACCTATTGCCTAGAAGCTTCTGCTTAGCCCTGCACGCTGGCGTGTGAGAGCGAGATGTGCAAGAAATGCTCTTTCCCCACAACTACCTCCCTTGAGAAGAGAAGGACGTGGGTCAGAAATGACTAAGTAAGTCTGAGATTTATGGGGACGACGCGACCACGTTCCTGTACGCCAAGACCAGCTAACTGAGGACACCTTCCTTGGGTGTCAGTCGCCTTCTCCAAACATAAAAGGGCGCCTGAGTTGGGCACCTGCCTTGGGCCCAGGGCGTGATCCTGGAGTCCCGGGATCAAGTCCCATGTTGGGCTCCCTGCATGGAGCCTGCTTCTCCCTCTGCCTGTGTCTCTGCCTCTCTCTGTGTGTCTCTCATGAATAAATAAATAAAATTTTAAAAATGAAATAAAAGAAACATGGGAATCCTCTTTGTCTTTGTCGTTGCATACTAATTAGTATTTCTGAGAAAGCCGGAGTCAACATCTTCAGATGGATCTTCATGGAGAGGGCAAAGAAAGAGGCTTTCAGAATATAAACAGAGAGCATTCAAATAAATGTAAACTCTGCACCCCCAAAGAGACTGTCCAGAGTGTCACCTAATAGTGGCTACAGTTGCCATTACTGTTAATTCAGCTGGAGGTTTTGAGAAAGAAAGGATCACTTTTCCAGGTAAACCACAGCCTAGTAAGCCAGCGTGGGTCCAAGAGCATTCCCGAACATCGAGCCATTGCAATCAAATGGTGCAGAAAAATGTTGCCTTCCTAATCCACTATTAGATTTATTTCCCCCCATAATTTAAAGATAAATTTGTGAGTAACAAGTCACTTGACACAGTATGTTGTTTCTCTAGACTGCAAAGGACCAAAACTGAAACAAACGAACAAAATACAAATCTTGCAGTGATAGAGGAAGGAAAAAGATAAGGAAATATTTCATGGAAAAACTCTACTGGAAAAAAAAAGTTAGAATTTCTGGACAGATTACTGCTTTTAAGGCCTTTTTATTTTAGTTAATTTGCGGGGGTGGATGTTTAGTTGTTTATTTTTAAGTTTTTACATTCAAGTACGAGAAACAGTTATACTAGTTTCAGGTGTACAATATAATGATTCCACGATTCTATACGTTACTCAGTGCGCCTCACAAGAAGTGTGCTCTTAATCTCCCTCACCTATGTCTCCCGTTCCTCTCCTCCCCTGAAGCCTTCTTTTGGAGCAAAACAGGTGTTTGTGAAGCCTTCCCTTGTGGGTGCATTTACCACATATAGGTGAACAACCTCTAGTAAGAAAGGCTGAGGGATCAAGTTTGCCCCGACCTAAGAATTCCTATTTCTAGTTTATTTTGTAGGGATTAGAACCAGCTGCCTTGAGTTCAACAGGCTTAACATAATTAATTTATAATTAATTAGCATTGTTATTATTATGTTATGTTAATATAATTAACATAAAAGGGTGCCTGGGTGGCCCAGCTGTTGGGCGCCTGCCTGCCTTTGGCCCAGGGTGTGATCCCCGGGGTCCTGGGATTGAGTCCCACGTCGGGCTCCCTGCATGGAGCCTGCTTCTCCCTCTGCCTGTGTCTCTGCCTCTCTCTCTCTGTGTCTCTCATGAATAAATAAATAAAATCTTAAAAAAAAAAAAAAAGAAGCTCCATTGTTATACCCAGGGGAGATGTTCTTTGGGACAGGGGTCTGCTGTCATCTCGGTTTGCTGACTTTCCCCAGTAAAATCACAGTCCCAGCTTGATCTTGCCTTTTAACTCATTGGCCTGTTGTGTGGCGAGCAGGACAAGCTCAGACCCGGCTATGTGGCCCTTTCCAGGGGAAGGTTGTAAGCCCTGGTCCAGCAGGTCAAGGTGACACCCCGGCAAGCGTGCTATGATCACACACTTTGGGTTCAAAAGAAAAAAATGCACCGAATCTCTTCTTTCATTTTCCTAACATCACCAGCCTATGTGTGTCGCCACTCCTCACCTCATCCCGTTTTAAAAGTTCAATGATAAAATATACAGAATGTTTAAAAATAATCTAAATTAATGTAGCCCCCCCATAATGCCATCATTCTATCTTTAACCCACCGATACAGAAATGGATATTATTTCATAAAAATTTCTACCAAAAATTGCTTCCAGGTTCACCAACTACTTAGGGACAGAGAAGGAGTCTTAGAATTCCTTTGTAAGCACCCTCCCCTGCCTTCCTCCCCATCATCACCCTCTGCTGCCCACAGAGGAGGTCACTCCATAAATGTGGCTTTACGGCTCCTGATATTAGAGCGCATTATTTACCTGGTGGCACTTTGTAGGGAATAATTGGGGCAGACGGAGGGGGCCTAGGATGGAGCACGGGGGGGGGGGGGGGGGGGGGGGGGGGGGGAGGGGGGCAGAGGGACAGAGTGAAGCAGTGAAGGAAGATGGTCTCTGAAAGCATTTGCTAATTTACAACTTCTGGGGCCGCCGAAACCACTTTCAGATTTTGCAGCCTTTGACATTTCTGCAATTTTTCCGTGTCTTTGCTGCTGTTCCAGGACGACAGATAAGAAACCCTCAAACCTCGCTCTGTTCTGTAATAATGAGATTGGAAAGAAAAGATCTTTTTCATCTTTTTAACATTAAAAAAAAATACTAGTCAAAGCCCGGCAGTTCAACAAATATTACTCATGTCGTTGGTAAGAAGAAAAGGGGACTTTTGAATTAAAAAAAAAAAAAAAGGACAAGACGAACACAGAAGCATTGTTTGCATATCAGGAAAATTAATCTACGTAGGAAAGTGTGAGAGCCTGCAATTCAGAAAGCAAAGAATTAGGACAGCCCAGCTGAGAATAATTTTCTAGCCAGTTAATTTAATTGCATAAATCATTCCTTTGTTAGCAATAAAGAGATATAATTAAAATGAGATTGCCTCTAGTTTCTATTCTCTAGAAACTAAAGGAATTGATTTTGGGCAAAGCATTCTTCCAAATACCGGATCGGCAAATTACATTTACCTTTTTAGAAAAGCTAAATTATTTTGCCGTAATATCATGGTGGGTTTAATTAATTATAGATCTGCCATATGATCTTAAAGAAATAATTTATTTAATGTCCTTAGAACAGAAGTTTGCAATCATGTGTGTATCCCTTTGGTAGATGGTGTGCAGATTTTTACAAACAGGTCAGAAGTTTAACAGGCAGCTGTCAGGAGGAATTTGAGGCAGCATAACAATTGTTTGGGGTTTTGGTTTGCTGTCCTTATTTAAAATAATAATAAAAAAAAACCCGCCACTACTTAGTATTGCATAATTTAACTGAACTCATTTAGATGGGCTTTATTCTAAAATTGCTACTGGTAATTATTTGCTGTCTCCGAACCTTTGGGATTTAAAGAGCCTATAATTGTCTATTAAATAGGGGGAAATCAGATCAAAGAGGAATGCAAAAAGTCTCCTACTATAAAGCACAGGTCTGCTGATCAGTCAATTGAATGTCAGAGAGAATCGCTAGCTGTGACAGAGAAGAGGCTCATTTTTATGGTAATGAATTTGAATTTTTTAAAAATGTGCTACAGCAGACTCGCTTGCTGCAGAGTTTTCAAGTTTGCTGGTATTAATTGGCAACAGGGATTTGTGCAATGCTGGGAGGGCACCTCACAGGCCTTTCGGGGGCCTGGGGTCTGGGAAAACCGTGTCCCAGAGCCATGGCTGGCACCGGAGTCCTTACCCACCCCCCAAGCCCAAGCCTCGCAGGAGCCGGTGGTCCTCTTTCCATCTTAAGCTTCAGTCGCTTTCGGAGTTAGTGGTTGCTGGAGCCTGGTGGGTGCCTTGTCCTCGCCCAGGCCTCTAGCAAAGGCTTGCAGTGCACCGCTAATGCTTCCTTAAGTTAGGGCAGCCCGGGTGGCTCAGCGGTTTGGCGCCACCTTTGGCCCAGGGCCTGATTCTGGAGACCTGGGATCAAGTCCCATATGCCATATTGGGCTCCCTGCGTGGAGCCTGCTTCTCCCTCTGCCTGTGTCTCTGCCTCTCTCTCTCTCTCTCTTATGAGTGAATAAATAAAATCTTAAAAAAAAAATGCTTCCTTAAGTTAGAGGGTGTCACAGGGATGGCCCTTATCATTCACAGTGTAGTAACCTTCCCTATTTCTGAAAGATAAACACTTTTCTTAAAGGAGAACAGAATGCTGTAAAATAGATTGATTTTTATACTGGACAAAATGTTTGGAGTGGCTGTTGGAGGTTCATGTGTTGACCTGTGAGGGCCAGAAGTACACCACCATTTACCCAACTCCTGGCTCATGAGAAGGCAGCCGGAGGAGAAAACCAGCCCAGGGCTCAGGAGAGATGAGGTCGTCCTGCAGGATTTCCAGGGCTCCCTGAAGATCTTCCAGAGGAGCTGGACAGGGAGGAAGGAGGATGACTATCTAGATGCTTCTGCAGCCCCCCACCCCCCTGCACTCACTCCCCAAGGAAGAACTGTTGGATCTGAGCTCCATCTGCTTAGAAAGTGGCAGATGACTCCCTTCTCCACCAGGGCAGTTGCTGCGATGGACACCGGGATGGGACTCCAAGAACAGGGCCTAGCCCTCGGATCCCAAATGCCACCTAGGCTTGTCACCTAACGCCATAACTTCTGGACTTTGATTCTTCCTCTTGGGTCGCGGCCGGGCACCAGGCCCGACTGGCTGGTCCCTGATCACCCTTGCAGAACGCTCAGAGCTGCCACGACCTCCCTCCCTCCCTATGCCTAGTCTTTGTGACTAAAACCATTGACTTGAGCAGACCATTGGTGCAGCAAAAATAACTAAAAATTAATGTGAGGTTGATCAACAAATGCTCTGGTTTATTTGGAAAGTCTAGACTGAAACATGAACGTGGAGGACATTGTCAGCGTTCAAATGATGGCTTCAGCCCAAATCGTTATGGACTCTAAATACTCTTACCTTATGAGGAGCAGTTTCGACCTTATCCCCTGATTCTGGAGCATCTCTGCTAATTAATCCCAACTTCAGGCAATATCGGGGCCTGTTCTATATACTGTTTTTCTTAATCTGCGTCTGTCGGAACGAGTTTCCGACTTGCTCCCCAGTACTGTGGTTTTGGTTGTTCTATTTTGTCTTCAGCAAGGATACTTTCTGTTCAGCAAGTTCACTCGTGGGTGGCACGGATAGTGCTGCTAATTGCATAGGTCAAGGGACATCCCAACACGCAACGCCCAACTCCTTCAAATGGGATGCCTGTCTGGATACATCTGGAAGCATCCATCAGTGTTATCGGGTGTAACTGGAATACTTAGGACATCCTGGGCCGTCTCCCGAGTACGTGGTCTGATTCAGGAACATCATGACATTCATTCTCATCACGTGGAGACTGTTTCATGCCCCGCTCACCCCCCCACCTAGGTTACAGATGGGGGAACTTCAGGTCGGAGAAGTTCCACGACCCTCGTGGAAGCCCAAGCACAAGAAGCAGATTGCCAGCACGTCCTCATAGCAGCCTCTGGCTTTCCTACTTTAGCTCCCAATCAGTCACCTGATGTGGACCAGGTAAGAGTGACGTCTAATCAAATTATTTTGCCATAGAAGGATTTCATTTTTGTAATGTTTGAAAACAGGTTAAAAATACCCACCAGCGCATAAGTATCTATGAACCATAAAGAGTTTCAGGGGCTTTGGGCTTTATCTTTGCGAGTCCCACTAAGGGCTATTACGGTTACTCGGTATGACCTTGGCTGCAACCACAGGTCAAGGGCATGACCTCCTCTCCTTGGTGCTCCAGGCCATTACTACCACCTCCCTCCTCTATGTCCCATGATATCCTTTACCTACCTGTCTGTGTGTCACAGGAGTTTATTGTTACTTCCCTATATGAGCAACTCCACCTCCACCTGTGAGCTTTTGGGCTCACACTGTTTGATCTCCAACATCCGGCGCAGAGACACTCCATTACGCGTTATTGTTATTATTACCAATATGGGGGGGTCATCCCATGACCTTGGCCCCCATGGCATCCAGGTCATGTCCTTGGCCTCCTATACACAATATCTATCAAGATATATGTCTACCATGCTTCACAAAGGACATTTTTCAGGCTAGATCTATAATAAATTTTGCAAAACGGAAGTCATCCCAAGCTGTGTCAGGCCTTTCAACAATTGCCAGGAGACGTGCGTGCATAATATTGGACATGGAAGACCATCGTGCTCCTGAGCAGCTGTAGCTGGCGCTCCTCAGCGCTGTGTCTGAGGCCCTCTTTTCACAGTCTGCCGTTTCCCTGGGCTTTGTTGTCTGCTTTTCTGTTAACTTCCAATTCTCCATGTCCAGCCCAGATCTTTCTTCTGCACCCAGACCCATGCATGTGCTTTTCTTCTGAGCACCCCCACTTAGATGTACCATAGGACCCTATTCCAATGCATCCGAAATATAACCCATCAATTTCATTTTCCCCTTCTTAGCAGTGGTACCACCAGTTACCTGGTTGCACAAGACAAAAAAAGAAAGAAAGAAAAAAAACCCACTTCCCTGCTCTATATTTCTTATCTTTCCTCATCCCTTGTACAATCGAGTCAACACTCTAACCAACTCTCATTTCTAAACGTTTCTGGACCCGGATCCTTTTCCTCATCCCTTGGACCACTTGCTACCTTCTGTCTTGCTCTTCTCCAACATAGACTCTACAGCAAAGCCAAAATAATCATAATTCTTAGAAATACTGTCATCTGCCTAACAGACTCCGCTATCTTCTCATTACCCTTGGGATAAAGATGAAACTCCTGAAACATGGCTCCGAGGGCCCTTGATGATCTTCTCTGTCTCACGCACTCTTGCCTCTCCCAGCCCTTGGAATGCAGACCTCCGTGCAAATGTCACCTCCTCAAAGACTCTCCCTGACCACCGTGACTGAAGCAGCCGACCCCTAACCCACTCAACCCCAATCTCATTATTCTACTTTTTTAGTGAGCTTTCCAGGCATGAGGTAGTCTTGTTACTGTCCCCCTGTTTGCCCCCTGGCCATCTCCCCCTGCTAGGACTTAAGGCCCCCCTCAGTGTCTGTCATGCCAACAGCTCTTCCTCCATATTCTAGAACGGTGCCTGGTACATAGCAGACACTTCATAAATATTTTTGGATCTCCTGAAGCCTCCTTCATGTTCAGATTATTTTCACGATACCTCATGCTCTATATTTCTCCTTAGGGCCCTTGACACATATTTCTCATTCACCACCATCCCCCCCCCCCAACATAAATACTTTTTTGTTTTTTGGTTTTTATTTTACTTTTATTACCTACTATTCACCTTAAACATTGATTCTTCCAGGAAGCCTTTCCTAACCTCGGTTAAACCCCCTGTGGTGTCCTCACATATGCCATGCTCTTCCTATCAAAACACTGAACATTATCAAAATTATTAACACATATCTGCCTTCCGCAATCGACTCTGGGGGCATATTTCTTTGTTTCATTTCTGTTCCCACGGCCTTGTATCGTGCCTGGCTCATAATCGGCGCTCAGTAATACTTTGTGGAAGGATGCATGCATGAAATCAATGGCTCTACTCTGTGGGGGATTTATTTTCAGACCGGACCCCAAATAGGAAATGGCACTTTCTCCCAGGAGGGGAGACAAACATGCTCTGTCCCCGCAGCACGCCGACAGTCCATGGGGCAAAGCGCTGAGCTGCAGCATCAAGCAGCTAGAGAAGCTGTTCCTAGGATGGTAGGTAATCAGCATACATATTTGGCAGCGTGTCTTGGAAGGAGCGAGCATCCGTCGTGGTACTCTTGGAAAACACTCAGGACTTAGAGCTGAGAGCAAACAATGCCCAGCTGCAGGCAGATACTAAGAAAAATCTTTGCAGGGCCACGAGGAAGGACCTTGCTATTTGGAAGCATCGCTGCAGAGAGACCAGGGTGGCGGTGAGGACAGAGCGCATATTATAGAGCAGAATTTCCAAAATTAGGGCTACAAGGAAGAGGAATCTGGCTGTTTCTAGAACAAAGAGGTGTGTGCATGATTTTTACCTTTTGGCCACATCAAGCTAAAGGATATTTTGTCTCTAATTTCTCCCTGAGGAAGGAATTGAAGAGGAGTGGCCACATCCTACCTTACAGTTGCTCTAGCTGAGGTCTGGAGAGTCCTCCTTCTGGCAGTTGGGTCCCTCAAAGTGACTATGTTCATTTGCAGTTCATACTTCAGGGTTTTCACAAAGTCTTCATTATTTCCCCCTCAACTCCAAGATCTGGCACATTTGGACTGAGTAGCTCCTACGGTGACCTCAACAGCCAAACTTTTGGCTCTCAACTTAGCAAATAAGGTAGTTTTTTGTTTGGAGAAGCTTTTTTCTCCCCAGGTAAGCTACAGAAAATTTGATAGAATCCTTTGGAAGATGACGAAATTCATGAAATGACTTGCCCAACCACAGAGCACCAGGGTGTTGGGATGAAAGAGAATCCAGCGGGGGCTCGGAAGAGCATGCGTTCCCCCATAGGGGTGCAGACTCAGACACCTGCCCTCCTGTCGGGGTCTCCAGGGTCCATTCAGAGTCTCAGTGATTCTCTGAAGAAGGAGCTTTGCCATCCCAGCAAACATTTGACATCAGGGCTAGCACATAAAATCCAGGATACCCAGTTACATCTCAATTTCAGATACACAACGAGTATTTTATTTTTTTAGTATATTTTACATTTATATTTGTTGTGTATCCGAGATTCAGATGTAATTGGGCATCTTGTAGTTTTATTTGCTAAATGTAGCAACCCTAATTAAAATACATTCATCAGTACGAGAAGAACACCGTTACGCTCAGTTGGCTCTACTCACCATCACATAAAGCCACGGAAAGTTAGGGAAGTAAAAGAACCTTCCCTGAGCTTTTACTAAGTGCCAGTTGCTGTCACAGGCAGCACACGTAGGTCGCGTTCCTCCGACTTCTTCACGAGGGAGTGGAGTTGACAGCCGACTGCGGGAGGTGGCATTTGGAAAGCTGGTGAATGGATTTCCATACATGACCTTCCATTCAGATCTCAGTTTGCTGCATTTTGTTGCATTTTTTTTTTCCCTTCCTTTGGCCAGTCAGGCTTTGACAAGGTTGTGCACTTGATTTTCGGAATAGGTGAAGTTTCTTAGTGGAGGGACCACAGCTGACATTACGCCAGGACCACGAGGGGTCCTTTGAGGAGCCATAAACAACCAGCTGATGGATTGCTCAGGAATTTAAATATCTAGGCATTCATTTTAATTAAGCACTTCATTGGAAAACACATAACATAGACTACTGTCACTAGAACTGTGACAGCTATATTGCAATTTTATGGCCCAAAATTTAATCAGCAGGTGCTGATTAATCCTGCTCTAAAAATCTTCCCTTAGCCGGCGGTTGCCCAGATTCTCCATGCTTCGCAAGGGGAAGGGGGTTAGTCGGTGCTGCTGAGAAAATAGATGGTCGTCCTTTTACTTCCGCACCCTGTCCTTTGGGAGTTCTGACCTCAGCAGAAAGCAAACTTCCTTAGCAGCAGTGTCCCCCTGACTATAATTTAATATTTTTAAAACCTGAGAAGAGAACCGCCTTTCACAATGATCCAGCTCTGAGTTTGCAAGGACTAGGCTTAAACATTCATAGCTCATGTCCAGACAGTGAAACACAAGCCCCCTCCGTGAACCCCCTTCCCCACCTGACTCCCCCCTACCCCATATTCCAGGACACTTTCCCCCAACCTGCTCAGGGGTTTTTCTTGACCTATTGTCCTGCCTTCAAAGTCCTGCCCTTCTCTGCTTGGCCAAATCCCCTTTATACTTCCATCGACTTCCAGATTTTTCAAGGCAAACTGTAGTATTCCCTTTTTACAGATAGGAAAACAGGCCCAGAGAAATTCAAGGTTATACATAGAAGGCCCAGATTATAGAGTCTGGCTTTTACCCTTAGATACTACTATTTCACTTTGTTCATCACAATTCTGTAAGGTGTTTGCTTTATTTTGTCTTGTTTTATTGTGTTTTGTCCTACCTTGTTTGTTACTACATTATAGAGAGGTTATTTCTTTACAGATTCATCTGTCTTTCCCACTGTTAACTTCTTACTATGGTTGAAATTAAATATTTATACCTCCTACACCTGATGTCGTTCCTGGACATGATATATGTCCCATAAACACTTGTCAAACTGAATTCTTTGCTCTCACAGTAACACTGATAATTTGATGGCCACAGTTTTTGTCTGATGGGCTGCTACATATATTAGAATCCCCCCTTCCCCAGCCAGATGTTACAAAATAAGCAGGCTAATTACATTAGATTATTTTACTTGGCCGATTTGTTTTCCCAGAATGAGGTAGCGACTGATGCCAAATCCATGGTCTATAATCATGGTTGAAAATAAATATCACTGGGTTGAACCCCCAATAGCCTATGATATTGAACCACCTGAAGTAGAAAGTCATGCACAATACTCTTGAACCCTCTTCCATATGTCAGGAATTCGGCCAAAAGTACATTTATGGTTCCTTTCCCCGCCCCTCAAAAATCATTAATAATCAATCCAACTATATTCCTTGAACAATAGTTGTGGAAAAAAACCTAAATTTAGTTACTGAAGACAAGACCTGTGTACAAGTTTCTTGATCTATCGGTCACTTTGAATATAAGGTCCAAAGCTATGTTTAAGAGAACATCAAGCTAAAGGAATAATACACTTAAACTAGTGACTCAGTTTACAATACCAATCTAAAAACTGCATGTGATTCCCCTGCTTTTAAATTCACCTTAAGTTGATCCAGTTTTGACCTCCCTAACTTTTCAGGATGCCACATTACACTTGTTATTTCTGTGAAAGGTTTTGGAAATCCTTGGTCCAAAGAGAAAGAGTTCCGATCAGATTCATAAAAAGGGAGCCTTTCTGATCTGCATCCATTTCATCTGCAGGTACCGTTAAATCTCCTTGGAAACAGGAAGGGTGATGGCCACGTACATTTGCGCAATGAAATAGTTACTAGGTTAACAAATGAGTCCTCGTAGGCGCTTACTAAAATTTGTGTGTATTTGCTTTCTAAAGCAAATCAAAATTAAATAAGCAGGACTCTTT
The DNA here is from genome assembly GCF_018345385.1 of Vulpes lagopus. NCBI lineage: Eukaryota > Metazoa > Chordata > Mammalia > Carnivora > Canidae > Vulpes > Vulpes lagopus. Next base: position 29,684,021 of record NC_054834.1, read on the forward strand.
TCTTTCCTAGTGGGACCCCTGGCTACCTTGGGGACAGACAGACAACTGCTAGCTTCAGCCTAGGGAAGAGTTGGAATAGCCTGGAAATGCTGAGCTGTGCCTTTGTATGAATGTGCAGCACCTGGCACGAGTATTTTAAAACCCCCAGGAGAGAGTCACCAGTTTTTTTTTAAAAGCTGAGCAACAACTTGCTCATCTTCAAACTAGGTCAGTGAACATAGAAGGTGGGAGATTTTTGTTAAGATCAACTTCTTATATTTAATAACAGTTTCAAAAACAAGGTTGGGGGGCATGCTGACAGGGAAAGAATCCACTTCCTTAGATGAATGCATGATTTCTCAAATGGAAGAGACCACCGGGTTCCCAAATTCCGAAGGCTTTCTGACAACACTCCAATAATTTTTCACTTATGTTTTGCAAGAGGGGTTATTAGCCAGTAGATTGGAATCTTCTAGCAGATATGATTTTCTCTTAAAAGTGTTTAAGTTAGCAGGTCAGAAATACGTAAATAGATCAACCCGGTGCCATGGCATGCGTAGCCTAGAAAATAAGGTCAAATATATATGAGTGTGTTCAGTGATCAATGTGATATTTCAAAATAATGGGAAATGGACAGTTTAGATGCCAGAGGCTACTTACCTATTCTGAGGAGACAGACACTGAATTCCTACCTTGTACCTTGGATCAAGGTAAATGTCAAAAGAACTGAGCATAAATGTCAGCATTACAAGAATATTACACAATCTTGTGTTCTGTTCTTCATCAATCCTACACATTTCCTTACATATTTATTTCTGGGTACTTTATACTTTTTCTGCTGATGTGTTAGCACGGGTATCTTTTTTGATTACAGTTTCCAGCTGATTGATTACTATCAAAGAAAGCTATTTAATATTAATCTTGTATCCAGCCACTTCCTAAATTCTTTAGTAGTTCTTATAGTTGTTTTTATTTCAGTTGAATCTCTTGGAACATATGTGTATATATATATATACATATATATATATATATATATATAAATTTATTATTCTTTTTGTTTATTTTATTTAATTAACTATTAATTCCAAAATACTGTATAACTGGTGATGGCTAGAGGCATTTCTCTCATTTCTGGCTTTAGAGAATACATCCACTATCTCATCACATAATTTTACATTTGTTACCGATTTCTGTTTCAGACTTTTTACTGTTTTTAGAAATTTTCATTCTATTCCTATTTTAATTAGAATTTTTGTTATGAATTGCTGCTTACTTTTATTACTTCTTTTTACAATCATTGTTCAATTTTTTTTCTCTCTCTCTCTTTTAAAAGATTTTACTTATTTATTCATTAGAGACAGAGAGAGAGAGAGAGAGAAGCAGAGATACAGGCAGAGGGAAAAGCAGGCTCCATGTGGGGAGGCTGATGTGGGACTCGACCCCAGGTCTCCAGGATCAGGCCCTGGGCTGAAGGCGGCACTAAACCACTGAGCCACCCAGGCTGACCTCTTTTCTCTTTCTTAAAGATTTTATTTATTTATTTATCCATGAGAAATACACAGAGAGAGGTGGAGAGATAGCCAGAGAGAGAAGCAGGCTCCTTGCAGGGATCCCGATGTGGGACTAGATCCCAGAACTCCAGGATCACTCCCCAGGCCAAAAGCAGGGAACACTACTGAGCAATAGCTTTTTCAATTAAATGCACTTAACAAAAATAACACAATATTATTATTGCTGCTTTTCCTTCAACTTAACCTTGGAATAAACTCCACTTGATCATGAATAGTTTTTAATGCATTCTATGGCTCTTCATTAATGTTTTATTTGGGAATTTTTTATCTACATTCATTAAGTGATATTGGGCCATAATTTTTATTTTGTGCTTGCTTGTAGCTTTTCTACTCTTTGACAATGTATACAATATCCTCTCCTAATACAGTTCTTTTTTTTTTTTTTTTCCTAATACAGTTCTATTCAGATTTCCTATCTCATGTGGACTGTTTTGATAATTTAGTTTTTCTGGAAATAGGTCCATTTCAGGTACATTTTTCAAATTGTTATATTACATAATTTATGTATTTTAAAAAGTATTATAGCTTTAACTGTAATTGTAAACCTTTCTCACTTCCGAATTTGTATATTTGTGTTCCCTTTTCTTCTCACTTATTTCCCTTTTAAATAAGTGTTTACATTTTTTTTTCAAATTGTTACAGCTTTGACATTGTCTCTTTGTTATTTCCTGGTGTTTTGTTTTTTTTTAAGATTTTTATTTAGTCATTCATGAGAGACACACAATGAGAGAGGCAGAGACATAGGCAGAGGGAAGAGCAGGCTCCCCGTGGGGAGCCCGATGCTACTCAATCCCAGGACCCTAGGATCAGGACCTGAGCCAAAGGCCAATTGTCAACCACTGGGCCATCTAGGTGTTCCTGTTATTTCCTAGCTTTATTGCATCTTTCTTAAGAGAGTTTTGGCTTACTTTCTTTGTGGACAGCTGCACAAATATGTGTTCTCCTTCTGTAATATACAAATTTGTATATATCCACCAAAACAAATGCATTATTTGTATTAACCAAATTATTTCCTTATTTATGGAGCATCTACCATGCACTGGGCATGTATGAAGTGCCCGTCCAGTGGCAACCAAACAGATGTGCTTCCCTGCTTTAGAGTTACCTTTTATTTTCTCTTCCATTTTTAATATTTTTAATGAGATAAATTGTTCATAAAATAAACTGTTCATACTTGAAGCACACAATTAGATGAATTTTGACAGATGTGTATACTCATGAAATGACAACCCCAGTCATGATAGGGGATATTTTATCCTTCTCTAGAGCTTCCTTGCATCTCTTTGCAATCCATCTCTTCCTCTGCCCTGGCCCCAGGCAACCACTGAGCTCTATTTTGACACTGTAAATTATTTTGCACCTTCTAGAATTTTCTGTAAATGAAGTCATACAGTATACAGTGCTTTGTGTTTAACTTCTTCATTCAGCATAATGATTTTTGACATTCATCCAAGTTTCTATATATGTCAGTAGTTCATTCCTATTTATTGCTATGTAATATTCTATTGTATGGATACATCACAGTTTGCTTATTGATTCACTTCCTAATGGGCATTTGGGTTATTTCCAGTTTTTGCTATTACAAATAAAGTTACTACAAACTTTCATGTATAAGTGATTGTGTGGACATATGTTCTCATTCCTCTTGGGTAAATAATTAGGAGTGGAAAGACTGAATCTTATGGTATCTATATTAGACTAATCTTTATAGATGACACAAAGTTGGATTTGGGGTTTGGAACCAATATGTAAATTTTTTCCTTTAACAGTAAAATTTAGTCCATATATGTTTATAGACCCAAATGATCTATAAAATCTCACTTTATTTTTAAACACTTCCTTCTTATTTTTCTACTTACCTGTTTTCCTTAATAACTTTTCCCCCTATTGTAGCATTTCCCAAAATATGGTCTATAGAATAATAGCCCTATTGATATACTATACAAAAAGTAGTTTTTGTAATCAAATAAATTGAAGAAATGCTTCTTCTTAGAGATTTGCAATTTGTGTTACTATTTAAGGGCTCTGAGAAACCCTCCTTAATACTCCCCAATGGTTTCCCATTGCTTTTAGATTTGGGATTTGTCCCAGATGCTTAGTGCAGCCTATGATCTCCTGTAACCTGGTCCCTCCCAACCTCATGACACTCTCTGACTTGATTTGTTCTGCGAATATGCCAAGTTCTTTCCTGCCTCAGACCTTCACACAAACTGTTCTTTCTGCTCAGGGTTATTTTTCTTACTTTTGCACCTAGATAACTCATTCTTCCAGTTCACAAGTCAAATACCATTTCATTGAGGAAACCTTCTAGACTATAGATCAAGTAGGTCCACATTATATATTCCCCAAGCATCTTGTGCCGTTCCTCTGTAGCACTGATTATAACGACAAATAATTAAATAGTTATTTGTATGATAATTGATTAATGGCTGTTTTCCTGGATGGATTGTAAGCTCCATAAAAGCAGGAACTTGTCCATCTTGTTCATTAATAGAGCCTCCTGTTCTATATGACTGGTAGGCAGTCCATAAATATGTATTGAATTAATCAAGAATCCAAGTAATTTCATTTAACCTGACATTCCTCAAGCTTATTTGACATATCTCTTGCTAATATTCTATAGAATTCATAGTCAGTTGGGACACCTGGGTGGCTTAGCAGTTTAGTGCCTGCCTTCAGCCCAGGGTATGATCCTGGAGTCCCAGGATGGAGTCCTGCATCGGGCTCCTGCATGGAGTCTGCTTCTCCCTCTGCTTATGTCTCTGCCTCTCTCTCTGCGTCTCTCATGAATAAATAAAAAAAAATCTAAAAAAAAAAAAGAATTCGTAGTCAGTCAATAATGCTGTTGGGAAATGCACTCTGTAGGGTGTGTATGTGTGTGTTGCTAGTAATTATTTCATTCATTTATTCAATAAATATGTATTGAGTGCTGTTCTGTGCTAGGCATCTCAGTGCTCAGAAGCACTGTGTTTCTGTGCCTATGTAGCTTACCTTTTTGTGGGGATGGTTAGCCAATACATGTCTAAACGTAAATATGCCCAGTGATAATGAATGCTGTTGAAGAAAAAGAACAGAGTGGGATGAGAAGATAGGAAATGGGGATTGTGCTTTAATTGATACAGGTGGTCAGAAAGGACATCTTCCAAAAGGTGACATTTGACAGAAGACCCAAGGTGGAGTAAGCTGAGCTGCTGACAGAGTGAACAGCAAGGGCTAAGTGCCTGAGCTGGGAACTCATTTGGCAAGGAGTTGAGTACAACTATAGCAGAAGAACTGACTGATGGGAGAGTGGAGGATATGAGGTCACAGAAGGAGGTGGTGGGGGCATGAGGCTGTGCAGGACGATGAAGGTGCTATGGAGAGCTTTGGATTTAACTCTGAGGGAGAGGTGAAGGTATGGAGCAGAGCAAGGATAAGGTGTGACATACTTTAGAAAGGTCACTGGCTCTTCTGTGGACAGTATCAGGAGGAAGAAGGAAAATTGTTAGGAATCTCTTGAAAAGGATAGATGAAGGGCATGACTAGGGTGGTAAAGGCACAGACGACAGGTGAGAGCAGGATTCTCTGGACATTCAATGTAGAGGCACCCGAGAATAGGGATTCGGTGTGGAGTGTCAGAGGGGTCAAGCTTGACAGGAGTCAAGCATCATTTGAGGGAGTTTTGGCTTGAGCTGCAGTACAATTGGGGTCGCTTATTGAGACAGTGGAAGATTGAGAATGTAGACTGTGGATGAACCAAACCTGGGTTTGGGTTGATTTTGCTAAGTCTGAGATGCCTAGTAGGGACCCAAGTGGAGATGGAGATTAGGTCACGGTAAGTCAGGGGAGAGATCAGGGCTATAGGTATAAATTTGGAGGACAACAGTGTATTGATATTAGTTAAAACTACAGGATTGGGGATCCCTGGGTGGCGCAGCGGTTTGGCGCCTGCCTTTGGCCCAGGGCGCGATCCTGGAGACCCGGGATCGAATCCCACGTCGGGCTCCCGGTGCATGGAGCCTGCTTCTCCCTCTGCCTGTGTCTCTGCCTCTCTCTCTCTCTCTGTGACTATCATAAATAAATAAAAATTAAAAAAAAAAAAGAAAAAAAAAAACTACAGGATTGAATAAGATTATCAAAGAAGTAAGTAAGCACAGATCAAAAATAAAAGGAGTCCAAAGACTAAACCTTTGGTCCTTTAATGTTATCTTACCCCAAGTAAGTTAAAATTAACAACCTTGCCATATGAGAAAATGAAATGGACGTAAAGAGCTTTTCTTTCCTTTCTCTTTCTTTCTTTCTTTCTTTCTTTCTTTCTTTCTTTCTTTCTTTCTTTTTCTTTCTTTCTTTCATTTCTTTCTTATGAGAAAATTTTCTCTTCGTGCTCCTTCTTTAAAATGTAATTTCAGTAATCAGGCAGCCCAGGTGGCTCAGTGGTTTAGTGCCACCTTTGGCCCAGGGTGTGATCCTGGAGACCTGGACCCAAATTCGTCCATGGCATCTGGTCCTAAGCAAATTATCTATCTGCATGGAGCCTGCTTCTCCCTCTGCCTTTCTCTCTCTCTGTGTCTCTCATGAATGAATAAATATAATCTTTAAGAAAAATGTAATTTCAGTAATCACTGAGCTCAGTATATACTCACAGCATTTCCTTCTTTATCATTTTATATTAATTCATTCCTCAATGAAAAGCACATGGATTAAAGTATTTTCAGAATTGGTACATAAATGCTATCTCTTCCTAGTCTTAGCATATCTGAGAGAATTTTTTTCCTATAGTTATTGATCTATTGTCTTCTAGTCTTCAGGCATTTAATGTTATCAGGAAATATCTGAGCCCCTACTTTTTTCCTCATTCTAGTCAATAGTATGTGTTCATTGGCTTTCATTTATTTATGTTTTTGGTTATTGTTAGTTTTTTGTTTGCTTCTTTCCCCCCTAATTGGAAGCTAATGGGGTTATTTCTTCATAAAACTCAAAAAGTTACCAGATGTATTCAGGTCTCGATTTCTGTAATTTTCTCAGATTTTAATATTAAAGTTATATTTTTTCATAAAATAAATTGCAGAGCTTCCCATTTTTATTGTTTAAAATAGTTTAAACTATCGAATATAAGAGAGAGAATTTAATCATTTTCCAAATTCGTCCATGGCATCTGGTCCTAAGCAAATTATCTATTTCTTCACAGGTCTTTTTTTTTAAAAAAATTCATTTATGTTTTATTAGCAAATTATGTTTTTTTCTCTAGGTTTTCAAACAAGGCTCCACAGGGCACAGATTGTATTCTTTCCTAATTTTCAAAGTCTCTTGTATCCCTTTCCTTTTCTGATCTTTATATTTTTACTCTCTCCCTCTTTTCCCATTAAACAAGACTTTGGGAAGTTGAGTTTTTTAAAATAGTTCTTTCAAACAGATTTTGGGGTTATGAGTCTTCTCTTTTTGGTTTAATTCTGGCATTTGTCTGTATTAATTATCTCCTACTTTCTTTTGAATCTTTTGTTCCCGTTTTAAAAAGATTTATTTTTGTATTTTAGAGATAGAAAGTGAGAGGGCATGAGTGGGAGGGGCAGAGACAGGGGGAGAATCTCAAGCTGACTCTGCCACTGAGAGTGGATTCTGATGAGGGGCTCAATCTCATGACCCTAGATCATGACCTGAGCTGAAACCAAGAGTTAGATGCTTAACTACCACCCAGGCAACCCCCCACCTTTGTTCCTTTTTAAAGTTCTTAAGTTGGGTCCTAAGCTTCTTTGTCAATATTATTTCTAATTGAAAAATACGTGTTTTTATTTTTTTATTAAATTTACACTAAATATTATTTTAAATTATTTTTTAAAATATTTCACTTATAAATTATTTGAGAGATGGAGAGTGAGAGAGAGAGAGAGCACACATGAGCAGGGGCAGAGGGAGAGGGAGAAACGGACTCCCCACTGAGCAGGGAGCCTGATGTGGGGCTCCATCCCAGGACCCTGAGATCATGACCTGAGCTGAAGGCAGATACTTAACCGACTGAGCCACTCAGGTGCCCCTAAAATAAATATTTAAATAACATTTTAAAAAAGTTTCCTCTGAGTAGAAATTTAGCTATTATAGGTTATAATATGACGCATACTCTAGTTTCTTAGTCAGAATTCCAATTTTGACTACCTTTTGGATCAATGGCTTTGTAGGGCTACTTTTCTTAATTTCTTAAGAATTAAAATCTCTATGCCATCCTTTTAAAAAATTTGTTTCTAATTTTTATTGAAGTAAATTATAAAAATCTCTCTTGCAAGTATGTTAAAATTGTCTTCTGACAGTTAGAAGGTAGATTTTTGTAAATATTCCATAGATATATGAAATAAATTTACATTCTCCTTTTTTAAACGTGTATATTTCTTTCTTTCTTTCTTTCTTTCTTTCTTTCTTTCTTTCTTTCTTTCTTTCTCTCTCTCTCTCTCTCTCTTTCATCATACACACGAGTTGTGCGTGGGTAAAACTTAACTTTTTATTGTATCATGCTGTTCCCCTGCCCTTATATAATTTTGTCCACCAGATCTGTTTGATTATGTGCTTTTTGTACAAATAACCAATAGGAAAATAGGCAAAGGTTATGAACAGGCATTTCACCCAAAAGGGACTCATAGAGCCAATACAAACATGGAGAAATGTTTACCATCATAAATGCAAGTCAAGATCATAATGACTTACCATTTTATACCAATTGTACAGGCAAACATTTAAAAGTCTACAATACTGGGGATCCCTGGGTGGCTCAGTGGTTTAGTACCTGCCTTTAGCCCAGAGTGTGATCCTGGAGTCCCGGGATCCAGTCCTGCATCGGGCTCCCTGCATGGAGCCTGCATCTCCCTCTGCCTGTGTCTCTGCCTCTCTCTGTGTCTCTCATGAATGAATAAATAAAATATTTAAAAAATATATTTTAAAAAAAGACTACAATATCAAGTATGGGAGAGGATGTGGGCAGGAAAGACCTCTTACATAGTGCTCTGTTCTTCAAAAACCAGTTTGGCATCATCTTTGAAAGTTAAATAGTCACGTACCCTGTATATGTATGCAACAGACCCGCTTGCCATAGCTATAACAGAACACATGTATAAAATGTTCATAACATCACTGGTTGATAAAAATCAAAACCTCTAAAACCCCCAAAGTCATTAACAGGAGAATGGAAGGATGAACTAGGGTTTGGTGAAATATTCTATGGTAATGAACACTATAAGGACACACAGCAAGCAAATGGGTGAATCTCAGTAATAAGATAGCAGTGAAAAAGTAAATTCCCCAAAGATGTCATACATGGAATTCATTTATATAAAAGTAAGAGTGAGTGAGTGAGTGAGTGTGTGTGTGTGTGTGTGTGATTTAGGACAATATAAATTGAAGGGGGTTGTGTAAAAAGGGAAGCAAGTATGTGCTAAATTCAGGACTCAGTGATATTTATGTCAGGTGGGGGAAAACACGAGGTGGGATAGAAGAGGGACATATGGTTAGATATAGATGGTTGTTGCTTTCTTACAACTTGTTGCGCGTAGGGATTTTCAGGTGTTAGTAATATAATTTAAAAATGAATGAAATATTGAACTAACTTTATAAAAATAGGCGATGAATAGACCAGTGATGAGAACTAGAAATTATAAATAATCCACTTTTGTGAGCCTGGAGTCACAAAAAATAATTTTAATAGTATTAAATCAATAATTTAATAACTGGACTTTAAAACAATCAACATACAATTTCCCTCTTTAATCTATTTGTCAATTAACTTTAAACATCACCTTGTTTAATATTAATATTGACACTAATATTTTTTTATTTACTTGTGTTTGTCTGGTACCTCTTTTCCCACCTCTGTATGTTCAATGTTATTTTCTAAATTTGTCTTAAACATGTGTCTTGTAAAATAAGGTTCTTCAAACTTTAAAGTGCAGGTGAACAACATTTGGATCTTATTAAGCTATAGTTCTTGTTTGATGGGTTTTGGGTGAAACCTACATTTCTACATTTCTAACAGGCTCTACGTGATGCTGATGCTGTTGATTCCATGCACTTTAAAAAATATATTTTATTTATTTATTTGAGAGAGAGACAGAGGTAGCATCAGAGATAGCACGAGCAGCGGGGAGAGGGAGAGGCAGGCTTTCCACTGAGCAGGGAGCCCAACACAGGGCTTGATTCCAGGATCCTGGGATCATGATCTGAGCCAAGGGCAGCCACTTAACTGACTGAGCAACCCAGATACCCCACGGTTCCACGAACTTTGAGTAACAACAATCTAAACAATATATAGCTGAGTTTTGTTTGTTTGCATTTTTATTTTATTTTGTAAAATATTTTATTTGTTTATTCATGAGAGACACACAGAGAGAGGCAGAGACACAGGCAGAGGGAGAAACAGGCTCTCTGTGGGGAGCCTGAAGAGGGTCCTGGGACCAGGATCATGACCTGAGCCAAAGGCAGACACTCAACCACTGAGTCACCTGGGTGTCCTATTTGTTTGCTCTTTTAATTTAAGCTTGGTTTTTTAAACAAGAAAGTCTTAGTCTCTGTAAGTTAGTAAGAGAATTCAGCATATTCACATTTAATGAAACCAATATGTATACTTGATTTTAATCCTTCCATTCTACTTTATATTTAATTTAGCATTTCATTTTTTATGCTAATTAAATCAGGTTTGAAATTTCTAAAATAATTTTCTATTCAACTCGTGGTGCTTTTCTTATTCTCAACATCGACAATTTATTGCTTCAACAAATATTTATTAAGTGCCTACAATTCTGGATTTCAGGCTCTACTACAAAGCTGTATGGTACTGGCACAAAAACAGACACAAAGATCAATGGAACAGAATAGAGAACCCAGAAATGGACCCTCCACTCTATGGTCAACTAATTTTTGACAAAGCAGGAAAAAATAGCCAATGGAAAAGAGTCTCTTCAACAAATAATGTTAGGAAAATTGGACAGCCATATACAGAAGAATGAAACTAGACAATTTCCTCACACCATACACAAAAATATACTCAAAAGATTTGAAAGACCTAAATGTGAGACAGGAATCCATCAAAATCCTAGAGGAGAACACAGGCAGACAATTGTGACCTCAGTCACAGCAACTTCTTACTAGACACGTCTCCAAAGGCAAGGGAAACAAAGGCAAAATGAACTATTGGGATTCATCTAGATAAAAAGCATTTGCACAGCAAAGGAAACAGTCGACAAAACCAAAAGACAACCAACAGAAAGGGAGAAGATATTGCAAATGTCTTATCAAATAAAGGGCTAGTATCCAAAATCTATAAAGAACTTATTAAACTCAACACCCAAAGAACAAATAATCCAATCAAAAAATGGGCAAAAGACATGAGCAATCATTTCTCCAAAGAAGATATACAAATGGCTAACTGACACATGAAAAAATGCTCTACATCACTCAGCATCAGGAAAGTACACATCAAAATCACAATGAGATACCACCTCACACCGGTCAGAATAGGTAAATGAACAACTCAGGAAACAGCAGATGTTGACGAGGATCTGGAGGAAAGGGAACACTCTTATGCTGCTGGTGGGGATGCAAGCTGGTGCAGCCATTCTGGAAAACAGTAGGGAGGTTCCTCAAAAAGTTGGAAATAAAGCTACCCTACAACCCAGGTATTGCTCTACTAGGTACTGACCCTAAAGATACAGATGTAGTGATCTGAAGGGGCACCTGCACCCCAGTGTTTAGAACAGCAATGTCCACAATAGCCATACTATGGAAAGAGTCCAAATGTCCATCGACAGATGAATGGATAAAGAAGATGTGGCATATACACAATGGACTATTACTCAATCATCAAAAAAAAATCTTGTCATTTGCAACAATGTAAATGGAACTAGAGTGTATTATGCTAAGTGAGATAAGTCAACTGGAGAAAGACAATTATCATATGATCTCACTTGTACGCAGAATTTAAGTAACAAAACAGAGAATCATAATAGAAAAGAGAAAAAAATAAAACAAGACAAAATCAGAGAGGGAGACAAACCATAAGAAACTTAACTCTAGGAAACAAACAGAGGGTCACACGAGGGATGGGGTGGGGGATGGGGTAACCAGGTGATGGGCATTAAAGAAGGCTCATGATACAATGAGAACTGGATATTAAGGCAGACGAATCACTGACCTCTACCTCTGAAGCCAATAATACATTTTATGTTAATTAATTGAATTTAAATAAAAAATTTAAAAATGCAAAAAACTGCCTTCACTTATTCATTGAGCATGTTTCTTTGCTATTCTTTGAAAACAAAATGCTGTGTCTTCCTTCCAAGATGCTGTTCATCTGCTGATTCCCCCACCCTAGAAAAAAGCAGATCTTTAGACTGTTTTTTTCTTTTCCTCTCTTTCCCAAGTAATATCTTCATAATTCATTCACCCATCCCCAAGATTTACAACCCCTAGGTATTGCTGAAGTAGTTTTATATCTTTAATTTCAAACTATATTTAGGTTTTCCCTTACAGGATGTGCTTTCTATTTTAGGAATTCTAGTCTCACAGTGACATTGTTCCTTATCCATCGTTCTGTCATTATTCTTTTAGATTCAATTATACGTATTGCCAGGTTTATCCCTTGCTTCTTTTTCCTCTCCTATGTAACTTCCCCTAACCTAAATTCTTCCTTGGGATTAGTTTGCTGTTTAAAGTCCTTCCCATTAATATTTTTCTCAGAATATGTGAATGGTGTATTTTCTAAGTTGTTGTATATCACTTTCTTTTCTCTCTCCTTTTAAAGATTTAATTAATTAATTAATTAATTTTTTAAAGAGAGAGAGAAATAACCAGCAGCGGTGGGGGGGGGGGGAGATTGTGGGCAGAGGAGGAGCAGACTCCCTGCTAGGCAGGGAGCATGACATGGGCTCAATCCCAGGACCCCGGTATCATGACTTGAGCTGAGGTCAGACACTTAACCGACTGAGCCACCCAGGTGCCCTTCATTCTCTTAAATTAATAGATATATGAGTGCTATCTTGGCTGGATATAGAATTCTTGGGTTACATCTACTGAATTTCAAAATTCTAAAGTCGCATTTCAAGTTCTAGAAAGTGTCTATGCTTTAATTGACTTAATTCTTTAAGTGCTCATAGTATTATCATCATCATTTTGCTCACATTGCCATCTTCTCTAAGGCTTCTTCACCAGCAGGAACTTTGTGGTATTATTCCTCTCTTTGGCTATTTGTTTTGGTCCTTCCTTGAAACATTGCTCCATGAGCTCTTTGGGCTCAGGCTCAGCTGCCATGTGCTCTACATGGGGTCAGTGTCTGTGATGAAGCTGAAATAGTGATATCTATAGTGATGGGCCAGTGGCACAGTGGCCAGCACATTATCCCCTCCTCATATCTCAGCTTTTTAAACTTAGATACTAGATACTTCTGCAGTTTCTCAGAACCTGGGGAGGCCAGTTGGTCTTCCCAACACCACTATCCCATGTTTGCTCTCCTCTTTCTCTTGAGGGTTCATTCTACCGGAAGACCAGGCTTCCCATAGAATGAATAAATAAAATATAGGAGGGTTCTTGGGTTAGAACCACCCTAAATTTGGGATGCAGAGCACACTGTGATACATCATAAGCAATCAGCAACTTACCAGATGTGTCACTTCTCCTGAGAAAGTCCAGATCCTTCAGCCTGGCATTAAAGGGCTTTCTCCTCTTACCTTTCTGATATAAGCTCCTCCATTTTCTCATAGATGCCCAGAAAATTTCCTCCTTTCTGCCCATGCCAAGGAGAAAATTTTGCATTTATCCCTGGATTATACTTTCAGACTATTTCCATTTATTAAAACTGAAAATACACTTCTAACTCTTACTACAATGCCATTTTCCCCACAAATTTTTCCTTATATCTTCATATAGAAATAATCTCTCATTTAACACACATGTATGTAATCACTTCCTAATAATACCTAAATATTTGACACTTACTTAGCACTTATACCGAATTTTAATCTATCAGGCACTATTCTAAAAACTTCACATATATTAATTCACTTATTTCCTGCTTAGTCTGTTTTATCCCTTCTAGTAAAGAAAAATAATAATGTTCTTCAGCTTAATTCATGTTTTAATCTATCTGGGTGTCTCCTTGATTACCTGGTGGTACCCTGCCATGTTGAACATACTCAATAAACGCGCTTTTGAAAGAATGAATAACGATAGCAATAATGTTGACTTTTTTTTTAAGGTTTTATTTATTTATTCATGAAAGATGCAGAGAGAGAGGCAGAGACATAGGCAGAAGAAGAAGCAGGCTCCCTGCAGGGAGCCTGAGGCAGGACTTGATCCGAAGATCCTGGGATCATGACCTGAGCTGAAGGCAGATTCTCAAACACTGAGCCACCCAGGTGCCCTAATGTTGACTGACTTTATACTAATATTTCCATTGGTTGAGAATTTTGAGGACTTAACACATGTCACCAGAGCAAACTTTGATTCAGTAAAGAGAGGAATCTGTCTATGGATCTGCTATGATCCATCACCTCCAGAGTATCACCAATACCAGGATACCCACTACAATAATAACCAGCCCAGAGGTTGCTTCCAAGATCCGGGCATCATGAGTGATTGTCTAATCTGATTGGGCAAAGTCATCTGGTTACATTAAATTCTATCACAAACCAAGGTGTTCAGGGTTCTAACACGAACCAGTGCAAAACAAGAGTTTTCAGAAGATATTTTTACAGAGGAGTTCTTCTGTTAGTGTCTTAGACATTAAAACCAAACAGCCTTTGCTGGTATGGGTCTGCTATATCAGACTGCAAAGAAAACAAAAGTTAATTGTAATATTTGGACAAACAAATCAACTTGTTCTCCTCTTTTCTGTTTCTGACATAGTAGCTAGTGGAATATAAAAGTTCCTCTTTCTATTTTCAACAGAAATATTTCTACTGGCCACCTTGATAGGAGGTTATGGTTAAAATGATTTGGGAATGAAAAGGAAACCTAATCACCTGGGAAAATTCATTGACTGATTGATTAATTTATTCTGACATCAGTTGTAGAAGCACCTAGTGGATATCTGCTTTGGGTTTGCTGCTGTGGTAATAGCCTGGACTTAACATTTATGTCTATCTTCTAGATCCAGTTCCTTAATCTGAATAGTTAGGGATGTTGGTATAATTTTGGCTCTTATCACTCAGACTTCATAATTCTTTCTATTTTGTCGCTCTTAATATTTATATGACATCTGGTGAGTGATTGATCTTCTATAGGACCCTATGGTCACTCACATTTGCTTATCACCAGTGCATAGGGGGCAATCCCTAGATTTATGGCTGCCAATAAAAGTTGTTACCAAAAGTACAGTTTCTTTTTTTCCCATGTGCTAATTTCCAATAACTCTTGTGCATGAGAGCAATTACTGACAAAAGTCAGCCTCTGTTAATAGAGTTTATCACACTTCATCATATATCCTTTGTCGCTGGAAGCATTTTGACAAGCCCAGGGTTAATTAAAACCAAGAAGACAATAAAATACACCTAATCAAACATTACAGGTACAGAAATCAATTAGCAGATTTATAGCACTTTGGAGGTTTCCATAATGTATAAAATTCAAAGAAAATGTCGTTTCCATTTCCTCAAGACAGTGTAATTAAATTTCTAATTGAAACTATTTTTCAGTAGGTAATGTATAATCCACCCAAGTTTGATTTGCATTAAAGTCGGTCTACAGAGGTTGAAAGAGCCTGAGAAATTAAAAAGATCACTGAGTCATTTCCATCACTGTTATTTTGTCTACTTGAAAGTTGGGAAGAGTGACACTGTATAAAAAAGGAGAGGAGAGAACAGTGGTGCTTTGCATGATAAAGAGAATAAGTGAAGTCATCTTATATCAAGGACCTCTGTCTTTCTACAGTGGAAAAAAAATCACTGAAGGAGATTGAATAGCTCAGATAATTCACTAGATTTGTCAGCATCGTTAAATAATAAATCTGACTTATTTGTTTTCTCTAACTTGACTGATTGTTTTGACTGAATTGATTGCAGTGATGCATTGCTTTGGTATCATGTAGATGTGGCCTTAAGTAAATCACTTCCTTCTGCAGTTTCATTCCCCACACAGTTGAATTAAATGTGGTGCTGACCACTGTGCTTGGAAGACACGGTCTCAGTGGGGGAATGGGCAAGAGGATCAGATGGACAAGGTGTTTTGTAGAGTGTCTGCAAGTTCAAATTTTTAGTGAGCTAGCTGATTGATGGCATGTTATCTCTCTGCCTGAGGCTTTACTCCTTAAGCCACTTGTGAGGATTATTAACAAAATATCTCCCTGCCAGTTAAACATAGAAATGATCTTATTTTTTACACCCCACCCAAAATTATCCCTGTCTGAAATTTCAGTACAATTGACATTTAATTTAAAGATAGTTTCTTCCTTTAAACTTCTTTTTCCTTTAAGTAAAGACTACCCTGAAATGTCATTATTATTATTAACAACAACAAAATAACTTGTATTTATTTCCTTAGCTCAGAACCAAACCATCCCCACTTTTAGGGTTTTCCGTTTTGAAATGTAAACAAATCAAAATGTACTACTCTTTTCATAGAATGATTACTACCGAACAAATCTCAAGTTCAGAATTAGATTTTAGATATTTCTTTTGGTTTGTGGGGCTGCATGTGAGGTTATGCCCACATAATACCAACGAAAGCCAGGTAATTTGAATAATTTTATGGAAAAAAATCAGAGATTGTTTGATCTCACATACACGAGAGTTAATATTTTACAGTTAAAAGCTAAGGCATTATGACGACAAAGTAAAATGAATGAAAGATCCAAATGTGCATAAACCAATTTTTAGTCAAATGAAAGCAGATACAATGTTTTCATAAATCAGATTCTGTGCCCTTTCTTCCTTCCTAATTCTGCCTGTTTTCTGGCCAGTTCACTGTTGTCTCAACATCTTCATTTGAGATTTAAGGGGCATTCAATGGATATGAAAGAGTCAGGCAATGACCCATGGTGGCTGATTCCACGGCAGCATGGCCCTAGGTTTAAGATGGTGAAGTTATCTGGGCTCTTGGTCAGAGGTGCATCAAGAACACACTTAGGTCAAAACCAGATTTCAAACTTGAGCTCTCTCTCTTATTTCCTGTATCCCTAAGCCCCTCCCCCTGTTCTCCATTGACCTTTCCTCCCCCTTCCACTGCTTAACTATGAACATATATTTAAGACCCAGTCCTCAATCCCCATTCTCGTTTTCTTACGCTCTCTTCATCTGAAAGTTCTTCTGTTCTGTGGTGCCAACAAACTTTACTTTCAAATGACAAATCTATTTTCTATGGAGTAGAAGCTTTGATCTTGCTCTTAAGCTTTGATCCTGCTGTACCACCAGCTGCCACGTAGACTTTCTGCTCTCTTGGGTATTTTCTAAAGCCCCCAAATGAACATCCCCTGTCCAACTCACTACTCTTGGTGGTGCCACTATTCCTAAGACAATGGTGAGTCTGAGTTCTAAAATAAATAGAAAAAGTATGGTGATTCAAACTCTCTTGAAGTTTTCTCTTTACATAATAGTACAGGGTGGGAGAACAGGTCTGCAGGATGGTCCTTCTCCACAGTGTCATTTTGGGGACCCCAGCATTGACTCCAATCCAGCCAGGTAGAAGGGACGAATGAAATGGAGGATTGCCTGTGGGGGGCGGATTTTGAGGATAGGGCAATACTGCAAAATCTCTGCCGTCCTGATTGGCTAGGGCTCGGAGTCATGGCCACACCCCTCTGTGGGAAGCTGGGAAATGTAGTCCAACTACTGGCAAGGAAGGAAAAAAAGCAAATGGGTTTTGAGGTGCAGCCAGCACCTCAATCTTCGTTCTCTCTACCAAGTCAGGTCAAACCAAATTCTGCTATAGTCTCATTTTAAGTATATCTCATTACATCATCCATCTACTACTAGCTTTGCCACATGGTCTAGACTCTTACCACCTCACTTCTGGATTGCTATGTTAGATTTCAAAGTGATCACAACTACAGCCTGTTCCCCCTCAATCCATGCTGCGAACTCTTTTCATACTCATGTTCCTTCTGTACAGCTTTCATTGCTTTGTGTCCTTGTTCAAAACTTTCAACAGCTGGCTTGTAAAACCCATCAAATTGAATCTCTCTGCCTGGCTTTTGAGAACTGATAGAATTTAGATACTTCTCTTCCTGCATCAGGCCATCTTGATCACCTACTTCTGTAACTTTTTGCAGTGTATACAGTATTGTATCACTCAATTTAGTAATATAAACTGTTCTGTTTTCAGTTGCTTAATATTATTTGAGCTGTTTTTCCTACTATGCTGTAAGCTCTTTGAGAAAAAAGATGTCTGGTACTTTTCTGTTTTGTCTCCCATATAGTCCAGCATGTTGCTCTGTACATACACAATTGGTTTCCAATAAATACTTTTTGATGAATAGGCTAACTCTGAGAAGGAATTAATCATTATACTGATTTTATGAAATTTGGATCCCTAAAAGTGTCAAAGTTATATTGACAAATCTTTGTTACAAACTGCCAGTTATTTATGGAAATCTATGCTCAATTAAAATTGGTGACAAAGTCTCAACATAATCAGATATAAACTAAAGACATTTAAAAGATTGGAAAACATAATTTCAACTAATTCTTTCTTTCATTAATTCAACCAACAATTTAAATTTTGATTCCTGTTCTGAAGAAACTCACAGACTGGAAGGGAAAAGAGGATACATACACATTGTCTTAGGCAGAATTCTAAGATGACCTCCAAGATTCCTAAACCATGCCCCCCACTCTGTGTATATGCTTTCTCTACATATAGAAAAGTGTCAGTGGAACCTGTACATATGATGGCATGTAACTCCCATAACTATGTGATGTTATAAGGCAAAAGGAATTGTATGGATATAATTAAAAGTCTCTAATTAGTTGACTTTAAGTTAATCAAATGGAAGATTATCTATAACGAGTTTTGTAGTCAGGTGAGCCCTTAGCAGATATAGGAAGAGCCTCATTATAAACAGATTATGGAGAGAGCCACATGGTTCTGACCTGAGAGCAGTGTCTAAGAGCATAGAGAGGTCCCCAACTGATAGCTAACAGGCAAGTGGGGACCTCAGTCCTACAACCATAAGCAACTGAATAAGCTCCAGATCAGAGCTCCAGATAAGAATGTCACTGAGCTCCAGATAAGAATGTCACTCTCCTGACACCTTGATTTCAGTGTGTGAAACACTGAGCAGTGAACCCAGTTGTGTGAGAGGACCAGGTCTGACCCATGGGAACAATAAGATAATAAATGTGTGTAGTTTCAGGTCACAAAGTTTGTGGCAATTTGTTATACAGCAATTGGAAATTAATGCACATGTTTCCTATAACATGCTATTTAGTTACTATGCAATACAGTTTTACATATGAGCTCACTCATTTTGAGATGCTATACATCTTACTTTTAAGATTTGGATTAATCACAACACAAAATCTCCTATCAAGTAAACATAATTGTGGACTTAAATCAACCAATGCCATGACTGCCATTTTCCTACCCTTGAGTCAGTTAACATCTGACTTATCTCAACGAGTCATAGATTGACATCACCTAGTCTATTTCCAGAAACTTCTACAAAACAAACAAACAAACAAACAAACTTCTACAGAAGATGGTTCCTCCCAATTATCAGTGTTTTTTAGGAGGCCACTCCTCCATTCTTCCCTGCTTTGGTATCCATATTGTGCTGACTTAACATTTTTTCTTGGTGGCTCACTGGATTAAATATCCCAAGACTTTTTGGAGGGGAGCCAAGCAGTCTTCTTTGCTCTTTAAGAGGAAAGTGGTTTAAAGGAAGCTGTTGCTTAGCAAAGCCATTACTCTGCTGCAGAACAGGCATGTTTCCAAAGTACATTAACAATGCTAATGAGGAAACTAGCCCTGGAGTGCAGAGAGAGGAGGAGGGAGTCATTTCATCACAGGAAGTAGCCTCTTGGGGTGGACAAAGCTCTGGAGGTGGATTGAGATAGGTGACCTCTTTGGACTGACTGGCCTTGAGAATTCTCTGAAACTCAGTTTCCTTATGAATAAAATGGGAGCATGAGCCAGATGATCCCTGAATTCCCTTGCCACTTTGCTTTCAATGGTTCACTCAGTCACTGATAAGTGGAGGGGAGAAATGAAAGATTTCAGTGGAAAGGTGGAATGCCCAATGTCCATATAAGTCCAGTAGAAATTGGCTGTATATTCTGAAGACCAGTTCCCACGAGGAGGCAGACACAGGCTTGTCTTCAGCACATTCCCAGCAATCTGGCTTCCCACTCTTGAAATTTCTTAAACTGAAATACATCATCCCCTGTCCCCTGCCTCTGGCTTTTTCCTTCCTTATATTCATTATTTCCTTAAATATTCTCCATATTCCTTCCAAGTTGAACTGTTTACTCTTTCAAAAAATATATCATACTTTCCCTCCTGTGTTTGGCTTCTGTGGTACTCATACCTGGATTGTTCTGCTTTCCATGTGCACCTGGCAAATCCTGGTCACCCCTTAAGGTCTAATTCAAAAACTACCTTTATAAAGCTTTCCCTGATGGCTCTTTTCTCCACCCAAATATGACTGAGATTTTTCCTCTTTGGAAACTCCCTTATGAGCTAGTCTTCTGTGAGCACAGATCTTCTTCCATCTTGTGTGTTATGGGGGCATTTTCTGCTCCTCACGTTGAAAACATAGAGATGTAGACAATTGAACTGAGAGCTTCCTGAAGTCAGGCCTGAAGTATAATTCATATTAGCTTATTTGCCTAATATCATCTTGTCTTCTTGTCATTCTTTTTCTTGTTACTACAATGCAGCAAAATTAAAAATGCAGTTCCTGGTAGCTTAAATATGTTCTCAGGGGTTCTTCCTGAAGAGTGTTCTTGGTTATAAGATTCCAGAGGGCAGAAGCTATGAAATTAGCCATGAACTTTCACAGTGTAAACAGAATAAAGTGTCCTCAGAAAAAGAAAGACAAAACATAGCTTTCTCGATGTGAGAAAATCGTTTTAGGTCCCTTGGCCATCTTGTGACAGAAGTAAGAACAAACAGCCACTATCAGGCCAGGAGGTAGCCTAATCATGTCAGGGACAATAAAATTCCCAGTGCTGAGTCAACATAAAGACTGACCTGATGCTCATTCTTGAGATATCGTTGCAGGATTTAATCTCCTCCTCATACTCAGACACCAGACCAACAGGAGTCTGAGGATTGGTGATGCCAAAGCTTGCTGGGCCTTGTGACTTGGACCTGGACTTTGTCACTTTAGGATGACTTTTCCCCCGGTTCTATGCTATATTCCCCATTACTCAAGCCCTTTGATGAATATGTATGCACACTTAGCTTAAAACTTGCCCAATTCTGTAGTTCAGGGAGACACTGCTTTGGGAAAGACCCCCAGTGTTCTCCTCACTCTCTTCCTTTTCCCATTCTTTGCTTGGTCTTTTGGCTCAACACTCACCAAGAGGCAAACCAAGTTTCAGGTAACAATAGGGGTCTTACAGGAGCCTGAACGTTGGCCAAAGAAACAAAGGCTTAGAGAGACACGTATTCAATTAGAGACTCTTAAGTTCTCTCTCTTGACTCATATTTCAGTAGGTTATTTCTCCTTCTTTAATATTCGGCACTGCTTCATGGCCCATCCCTGAAAATGGCTCAGGGCTGCTCTGATCCCTGGGGCTAAGGTATCTTCTCAATGAAGGAGACCCTGACTTGTTTCTTCACAAGTGTCACTCCCAACTGGTGCCTCCAGACTTACAGAACCTCGGTGACATGTTATTCCTCCTCAGGCCATGGCTCAATTGTAGTGCTTTTCCATTTATTGTTTCCGGGTGGAATACTGTTATAACTTTTCTTTTTATTATTTTTTTTTCTTTTTCAATTTGGAGCTGTAATTTAGAAAAAAAGAAGATTGTGTAAAAGAGCTGTAAGTAGGCAAGGAGAAGTTGCAAAGAGTAACAAATGGAAGATCTAAAAAGGTAAAAAAAAATGAGAAAGAAAATGAAAGGAGCTAGAGGAAACATGGAGAACCCAGTCAATGCTACTCAAAATCATGTAAGCCAGAAGCTCTACTCATGTGCTTCTCATGATGCCTCATTTCACCATAATGACAAACCAGAAAAATTAAACAATATGCCCAAGATCCCATAGTTAGTAAATTAAGGAAACGAGCTTTGGATCAAAGACTGTTTGACTCCAGAATCTATGTTCTTTGTACCACACTTTGCTGCAGAAATGGTGGAAGATTCAAAGAAAGACTGAATATGGATCAAGTAAAGGGCTGGTTGGGAGACAGAGGGAGAGTGACAGGTCTATCTCCTGATTCTTGGAGTTAAAAGAGCATAACTGTGCTGGCAGGCATGCTGTGGCATGCTCTAATGTCTAGCTACTGTCCTGGTTTCGAAAAGATAACCTGTGGACTTTAAAGAACTCATCTTAAGCTGTTAGGCTTTTCTGTTTCCATTTTCTTTGGTTTTCATGAGTATCTAAATAGGCATATTGGTCCAGAAGTGTTGTTTCAAAGGGCTCTCCTTTCCTCTCCCTACTAAATGTGACATTTTTCACTTCTGGAAATCTGGAGTGGCCTTGCACCCTAAGTGGGCTCTTGAGGTCAGTGTTCTCAGACTAGGAGGTATGGGGAGATACCTCAGCAGAAAATATGGAGTGGGGTCAGCACTGGGCCCCCATCACTTGGTTTCTGATGTTTTCATAATGTACTTGCCGCCACCAACCCCAGCACTCCTTAGCTGCCTAATGTTTAATTTTGACTTGTTGAGGTCAGAAGAATGAGAGGAAGGGAAAAGAAAAGTAGTTTGTTCATTGATTCATTCAACAGCTCTGCTTCACTGTGGGGGAAATACAGATGCAGTTTATGCAGTCTCTGCTTTTGGGTTCATTGGTGATGCTGAGATTAATACGACAGGTTTAAGGTGCTAAAATCTACAGGACAAGTGTTTAAATACAGTGCAGGAAGTAGGCGCTGAGTGTTATCAGGAAGAGAAGAGGACAGTGTGCTGAATGGCGTAGCTGAAAGAACATAGAGTGGAATTGAAAGTGTCATCTCCCCTCCCAGAGCCCAGGAACTTGGGCACCAGAACCTGGGCTGTTGGGGGAGGTGTCCCTGGAGCCTCAGTGACATTTGCTTGAGAACCATCTCCTGTGCATGAAACAGAAATGAATGATCAAGAGCTGGTATCCAGAGACAAAACCAAAGCCAGAAGAAGGCGGGCAGTTGTCAGAGAGGGTTGCCTGGCAAGGAGTCACCATAGTGACAGCCCTGTGGTGATGTCCCTTCTCGGGGGACCCCTGGCACAGTGTTGTAGGCCGGCTCTGGAGCCAGACCCACTGGCTTTGAGTCGCAGCCTCACGCTTTATTCTCTAAGTGACAGTTGCTACAGTTACTTGACCTTCCTGTTTTACCATCACCTCATCTTTAAAGTGTCCCCGATTATTATGGTAACCCCTGCCCCCCAAAGATCGGTTGTATGATGAATTGAATGAACATGGGTAAAGTACTAAAATGGTTCCTGTCACCTGGTGAATGATTAAAAAAAAAGTTAGTTATTATTAGGTATTACTAGTTATTACTAGTGAAGGCCACCTGCCTAGTTGGAAATACCAAACTAGAGAAACCTTTTCACACCTGTGCTCCACCAAGCTCTTCATCACAACTGGAGGGAAGGAAAGAGTGGAAAACGAAGCACAAAGGAATCAGAGGGACTCTGCCTCCCAAGGCCCTCCTCTGGGACCCTGTTGGGGGGTGGGTCCCCTGCAAAGCAGGGCAAGGCAATCACTCTGGGACCTGGGCCTCTGGCCCCTGACCTCTCACTTTGGGAAATTCACTGGCCCTGTCAATGCACTTGGGGTGCCACCCTTGGGGTTCCCCAGGTTCCTTGGGAAGAATAAAAATTCTCTGTCTTCTCCATCCCAGACTCCAAATGCTCCTTTTTTTTGGTTGTTTTTTAATTTTTATTTTCCCCCTTCTTCCTGAAAGCAAAACTCCTAGGCTATGTCCCCCATAGCCGCAGCCCTGTGGGCAAGCTCTTGTTCGGGTGCTGGCAGTTTTGGGGTGCGTGGTCTGCAGGCCTCCAGGGCTCTGCTGGTGGAGGTTGGGGCTGCCTTTGCAGGCCAAGTGCAGAGAAAGGAGCCTTTCAGGGCCGGCCTCGCAGTCGGGTACTTACTCCCCAGGGGGCTCCTCACTGTGCCAAGGCCCTCCAGTTCCCCCCTGGACTCTGAGCTGGTTTCCTTGTGGGGTGCAGGCAGGGAAGGGCCACCCAGCCCAGCTCTCTCTATGGCCCTGCGGGCGGCTTTGGTGCCCAACCCCCAGGAAGTCCCTGGTCTGGCCCAGGCTTCCCTGAAGCCGGCCTGAGTTCTATATTAGCAAGCGTGAAAAATGCTTCAGTCATAGCACCAGATGGTACCCAAACCAATTTGGATCGTCAGCTGAGACCTACTCATTTGCAAGGACTTGGTGTAACATCACTGTTATTTCCCCTAGTACCCATCTAGCCCTAAGAGATGGTCTTGCTGAGATGATTTTGATGAGAAATAATATTTTCCTCTAAGCAGGACCACAGCATTACTTCTCCTCATCCTTATGGATTGCTTCGACAAGCTTTCATTGAGTGCCTGCTGTGTGCACCAGACACTTTAGGGTGTACCAAAGAGAAATCCATTTCTGTTCAACAACTTTTTGTTGAGAATGTACTATGTATGTCCCAAGCACTCTACAGATCAGGGGCAAATAAAATCGCTAAGGTGAGGTACTTGCCTTTAAAGAGCTCCTAGTTGAAGAGAGATGGTCGGTCCAGTTACACAGGGGGTTGTCGGTGTGAGGCCAGGGCTCTGTCTCACCCTCTCTCATTGTTGCTAGTCAAACCATAAACAAAATTACATTTCGTACACTGTCCTCTCCATCTCCCTAAAAGAGAAGTTGGCAGTAGAAGTAATAGACTACCCATGTGGGTGCTATCACAGAAGGAGATCACTGGGGGAGGATGTGCAGAAGAATCAATGATTTGGTTCTCCACTCCCTTGCTACCCAAAGAGTGGGCCATGAGCCACCAGTGATAGCATCTCCTTGAGCTTGTTAGAAATGCAAGTCCCATTCTAGAATTGATGGCTTAGAATCTGCAGTTTTAATAAGATCCACAGATAGGTTGTATGCCCATGAAAGTTTGAGGAGCACTGCTTTGCTGGTCCCCAGGTAGCTCAGCAATGATGGTGGGCTTCATGAAGCTTCGCCATGTTTATTTCTTCACCAAATATTTTCTGAGTGCCAACTCCCTTCCTGCTGGTTACATCATCACTTTACACAAAAAGAGGTGTAGGCAGTTCCGTGCGCATCAGCCACAGAGTCTGGAGCTATGTCACTCTGACATGAAGGTCATGTCAGAACTGATTGGATAGGGATCAAAAACAGCCATTGACCAGCCGGTAAACTTTGCCATGTCCTGGCAAGGAAACTCTCTGCGGAAGGGTTGCTTTGTATCACATTAATAACTCAGTCAGAGTCATTTCCTTAGTGAATTAAAAAACTAGATAGAACTGATGTTTACCAAAGGTAGAACTAGAGAGACACACAGAAAGAAGAAAGCAGAAATCACAATGCTCAAAGTAGTTAGAGAATAGGAGAGAACGGTACAGGGCAATACCACTATTTTTAAGGGTTTATACTTAGCAAAGTGCTGGGGACTTCACATATATGACCTTTCATCCTCACAGCACCACTGAAAGGCAAATGTTATTCCTGTATTTTGATTTTTTTGATTTTGAATTTTTATTTATTATTATTTCTTAATTTTTATTTTCAAAAAGATTAATTTATTGTTTTGAGGTGAAGGAGAGGCAGAGGGAGAGAGAGAGAATCTCAAGCAGACTCTGCTCTGAATGCAGAGCCTCATGTGGGGCTCTATCCCATCAGCCTGAGATCATATCCTGGGCCAAAACCAAGAGTTGGACCTCAACCAACTGAGTCACCCAGATGCTCCCTTGTATTTTTAAAAATGAGCAATCTAGAACTCTGTAGAGGGGAGAAATGTACCTATGACCATAGGATAGTACTGTCAGTATTTGAACCCAGTTCCAATGGGCTTCAAGCCCAGAGGTACCAATCTTTTCATATTACCTTCCTTCAGCTTACTGCCTGTGTTTTTGTCCAGTCTTTTCCTGGGTTATTCTGGGGCCAGCCTTGTTTCAAGGCCAAAGTTACGCACACAACTCACCCTCTAGAGCCAAGGAAAGGGAAAGACTCACCGTCTGCAAAAAGGCTCAGGAGAATCTCTTCCTCATACTTGTTCAAATGAAGAACAAGAACGAGTAACCAGGAGGTAAACCCTGGCTTGCTCCATTTCTTCAAGTGGCTTATAATCACTTTGAGGAAAAGCCTGAAATTTAAAACAAAATTGGTTATATAAGTTAGAGTGTTTGGGGTTCATGAACTTTGTGCAGGGGGTAGGATTTTTAGCAGGACCATAGAAGAAAGGCTTTGGAAAAATGAAGGGATGGGGGATGGTTCCAGGCTGGAGCTACAGTCTGAGCACAGGCAGGAATGAACATGCCGAGGTGCAGGAGGCAAAAGTGAATAATCTGCTCTCACTTCTCAGAAAAGCATCTACTTCGGGCTGGGTGAATGCACACTATGTTCCCATCTGCAAGGGATCTGCAGACCTGGGGGGAGGCGAGGTTCACACATCTGAGTGAAACTTGAAGAGGATATAAACAACTAGAGAAAAACTGTGAGTCAGTGGATCAACGAGTGTGGCCTGACAGCAGGTGTATGTGAGTCAAGGGAAGTGCCCAATAATTGTGTCTATATCTGGGAAAGTGGGTAAACGAGGAGGTAGGGTAATAAAAGTCACCTTTGGTTCCCACACTGCTAAGATGGTAAGAGTTCTAGAAACCAATGACCTCCTAAATTTCTTCCTGAATGAGATATGGTTCTACTGTATTGAAATCAGTATTTAGATATGCCAGAGACTATTAGTGCTCAACAAATATCCCCATGGTCACCCACATTTCCTAGCTTCCCTGGGAGCTGAGAGGTGGCTAAGGTTTGGGTTTTGTCCAATGTGACTCAGGCAGAAGGGATGTAAGGCACTTACTTCTAGACCTGGCCCTTAAAAGCATCCCATATCTCCCTCAACTCTCTCTTGTCTTTCTTCAATGATTTGGAGGCCACATGTCCAGACAGTATAGCTGCAAGATGGAGGAGAGCTTTCTAATGAGCATTGGACTTGAAACATTCATGCTGAGCTGCTGGAAGGTTGATGTTTGTTGGTTATCACAGCTGGGTCCAGCTTACCCGAATGCATTTATTTTTGTGTTTATTCTATTGTTTGTTCCCCTCACTGGGTAGTAAGCCCACTGGGTTTGTTTACCAATATATTCCCAATGATTGCCTAAGACACAGCAGTTGCTCATAAATATTTGCTGAATGAATAAATGAATCATTCTATCAGTCACTGAGATCAAGTTGGGATGATAGTTTCATCTTAATTTTCCACTCTTTGAGAGCATAGTGGTTTTGGACTCTTTACTCTTCAAAGTTGTCTTGATCTCAGTTTTTCCTGGAGTTACCTGAATGTTTGAGATGAGGTTGGGAAAAGAGTGAAAGCTGTTAGAGTAATTTTCTCTCTGCCCTTCACCCTTCTGGTGATCATCCTCCCCTGGGGACATGACTGCAGAAAGAACGAAACAAGTCAACCCAAGATTCCTAGCGGAGGCTACTGTGGTACTGCCTCTTGCCCATTTAAAGACTGGAGGGTATTATGCTGAGTGAAATAAGTCAATCGGAGAAGGACAAACAGTGTATGTTCTCATTCATTTGGGGAATATAAATAATAGTGAAAGGGAATATAAAGGAAGGGAAAAGAAATGTTGGGAAATATCAGGAAGGGAGACAGAACATAAAGACTCCTAACTCGGGGAAACGAACTAGGGGTGGTGGAAGGGGAGGAGGGCGGGTGTTGGAGGGGAATGGGTGACGGGCACTGAGGTGGACACTTGACGGGATGAGCACTGGGTGTTTTTCTGTATGTTGGTAAATTGAACACCAATAAAAATTAATTAAAAAAAATAAAGACTGCAAGTGCACACATCACTGGAGAAATGCGAATGAAAACCACAATGAGATATCACCTCACACCTGTGAGAGTGCCTCGTATCAAAAGGACAATTAATAACCAGTATTTACAAGGATGTAGAGAAATGGGAACACTTGGGCCCTATTGGTGGGAATGTATATGGTGCAGCCACTATGGAAAACAGTATGGAGGCTTCTCAAAAACTTAAAAATAGAAATATCATACAATCTAATATTTTCTGTTCTGGGTATTTACCATAAGAAAATGAAAACACTAATTTGAAAAGATATATGCACCCCTATGTTTATTGCAGCATTATTTCCAACAACCAACATATGGAAGCAACCTAAGTGTCCATCCATAGATAAATGGACAAAGAAGATGTGGTAAATACATAAAATGGAATATTGCACAGGCATAAAAAAGAAAAAAGCCATCAGGAAAGAAATCTTGCCAATCACGTCAAACAACATGGACCTAGAGGATATTGTGCTAAGTGAAATAAGACAGAGAAAGACAAATGCCATATGGTTTCAATTATATGTAGACTCTAAAGAATAAAACAAAGGATCAAGCTCTTTTTTTTTCCATTTTTTTTTAACTTTAATTCAATTAGCCAACAGATAGCACATCATTAGTTTCAAATGTGGAGTTCAGGGACTCATCAGTTGCATATAACACCCAGGGCTCATCACATCACGTGCCCGTCACCCAGTGACCCCATCTCCCCACAAACTCTTAAGAACAGAGAACAAATTGGTGGTTGCAAGAGGGGAGGAGAATGGGAAGATGGGCCAAATAGGTGAAGAGGTTCAAGAGATACAAAATTCCAGTTATAAAATAAATAAGTCAGAGGGATGAAAAGCACAGCATAGGGATAGAGTCAATCATAGGGTAATAATGTCTTATGGTGACAAGTGGTAACTACATTTATCATGGTGAACATTTCATAGTATATAGAATTGTCCAATCACTATGTTGTACACCTGAAAGTAGTATATGCATGTCAACTTTACATCAAATAAAATTCAAAAAAAATTAGGGTGCCTGAGTGGCTCAGGTGATTGAGCAATGCAACTCTTGATTATAGCTCAGGTGGTGGTCTTGGGGTTATGGGATCGAGCCCCACATCTGGCTCTGCACAACTGAGACTGGAGTCTGGTTGGGCTTCTCTCTCTCCTTCTCCCTCTGTCCCTCCCCCTACTCATACACAAACACGTGCCTGTGCTTGCTCTCTCTAAATAAATAAAATCTTTAAAAAATTAAAAATTAATAATAAAAACAGAGACTATAAGTCAATAAGTCTTTTTTTTTTTTTCCCCAGAAGAGCATCACGAATCCCTGCACCATTTTATTTGCCTTACTTACCCACCCAATTGTATCAAGATCTCCTGGTTTGAAAGATGTGTGTTATACCAAATACTGCAACAGGGGCTCGGATCCATGAGGCTCTGATTTGTGCTGGAGATGGTGTAAAATCACAAACTGATCCGGCTTCAGAGCAGAGGAAGGGACTCCCTGCTGCGTAGTCTCCTTTTTTCCTGTCCTTACATGTAAATTTTACCCACTTAGCCCCTCAATTGGAACAAGATGAGGATTTGTTTGTTTTGCAATTAACGTCTGGCTGAGTGAAATCTTCTAGAACTCTAGGCTTGGGGGACCCATGTATCCTACCATGCCCCTACCCCCTCCATCCTTCCTGCGAAATGCCACTAACCCCCAACCTGCTGAGAGACCAGATGCCCCTAAAGTCTGTTTGGAATCATTGGCCTAATTTTTTTTTTCAACCTCTGAATGATAATATAATAATAGCAATATGAATTTTGTTTGTAAAAGTGTTTAGGGAGTCTGGGAGCACATCCAGGGTAAAACTGCATCATTCTCTAATTAATACCTGTTCCCCTTTGAGCCCCATCAGAGGGTTTGTGATATTTAGTCTGGAGAGAATCATTGTACCAAAGTTCAATTTATTTATTTATTCGAGAATCCATCCAGAGTGGCCCCGCAGTTATCGGAGCTGTGGATATTTAAGGGATTCTCTTCCTGAAACAGGAAGTGGACACCTCGCTACTGGGGGGAAAGCAACCAGATTTACCCAAAGAACTGCCACATGACCTCCCACATGGCTTGGCACCAGGGGAATCCTGAACGGAAGCTGCCTTTGTGCCATTGACGAGCCGTGTGACCCCAGGCGAGTCCCACGGTGTTTGGGGTTGTCTTTGCTTTTGTGACCTGCAGCGGCTTTTTCTAATCCTAGCAATCTAAAGTTTTCTGGAAAGCTTAACGCATGATCCATTTGCCTGGCAGAGGAAGGGGGCCTGAACTGCAAGGTCAGCATCCAGCCCGCTGATGAGCATGCGTGGAGTCAGCGCATGTTAGCTTCTCCTCTTTGTCCCTTGCCTCCCTCGTTTGCTCTTCCCTTGTCCATTTTCACACAGAGAACGGCTGCTCCTAGGGCCCTCTTGTTTGTTCCATTCTTCTTTCCAGGGCTCTGGCGGGTGGAGAAATCAGACCCCGGGATTTGGGAATTGGGAGCAAAACAAACATCGGACCTCCCAGCCTGTTTCCATCTTTAGATGGAAGCAACCTAAGTGTCCATCCATAGATAAATGGACAAAGAAGATGTGGTAAATACATAAAATGGAATATTGCGCAGGCATAAAAAAGAAAAAAGCCATCAGGAAAGAAATCTTGCCATTCACGTCAACAAGATGGACCTAGAGGGTATTGTGCTAAGTGAAATAAGACAGAGAAAGACAAATACCATATGAATTCAATTATATGTACAATCTAAAGAATAAAACAAAGGATGAAGCTCTTTTTTTTTTTTCCATTTTTTTAAACTTTAATTCAATTAGCCAACGGATAGCACATTATTAGTTTCATATGTGGAGTTCAGGGACTCATCTGTTGCGTATAACACCCAGGGCTCATCACATCACGTGCCCTCCTTAATGCCCGTCACCCAGTGACCCCATCTCCCCACGAACTCTTAAGAACAGAGAACAAATTGGTGGTTGGAGCCAGGAGGGCCAGTCTGCCTTTCAGCATCCGTGGCCTTGGCTTGGGGAGACCAGCCTCCCGGCTCATTGGCCACTTGCTGTCAGGGCCTCGGGGTATGGTGCCTCTGGTTCTGAAGAGCTGTGACACCTTCTGGAGTTTTCTGGCCCAGAACCATCTTCTTTCTACTCAGGCTCACCCCAATTTTTCAGACTGAAGAATAGACTTAATGTTTGCAAACTGGGGGTTCCATTTTTTTGTGTTCTTGAGGTGCCTTTAGAAACTAAGCAAGGGGACGCCTGGGTGGCTCAGTGGTTGGGCATCTGCTTTGGGCCCAGGGTGTGATCCTGGGATCCTGGGACCAAGTCCCACTTCGGGAGATGCTTCTCCCTCTGCCTGTGTGTCTGCCTGTCATGAATAAAGACATAAAATCTTAAAAAAAAAATCTAAGCAAGGAAGAGTGCATAGTCGGTGCCCCTTGTCCTGTCCGGGACGGCCTGCAGCCTCCGGCGGTGGGTATGTGGGCCCGGCTCGCAGGAGGGGAAGCACCCCCGCATGCCTGGCTCAGGATGAAGCTGCTGGAAGCCGGGCATTTGGAGGACCAGGCCACACGGGGGTGGGGGTGGGGGGCAGGCAGGTGTCCTCTAACCACATCAGCCCCGAGGCTCTAGTTTTCCTTTCTGTCTATCTTGCCAGCGGGCTCCACCCTCCCAGCCTCCAGGCCTCCCAGCCTCCAGGCCGCCGGGCCTCCACCTGGATTGTGAAATCGCGCTTCTGTTTCCCTTTCATCCATTGAGAAGATTTGCCGCGGAATTCATTCGAGTGAGATGGGGGAGCTCAGCCAAGTGGCACCACATGTAGCAGAATCTGTCCCTGTTTTTCTGCACCGTGGGGGTTTAAACTTCTTTTGGGGGGGGGTGGCTCACGCCGGTAGCTGGGCTTCCTCCTCTCAGGGCAGCACTTGGCGGGCAGAGCAAGCGAAGGCTTCAGCCTGTATGCATTGCATGGTTCAGAGGCTGGTTTTTTTGTTTTTGTTTTTTGGTGGTTTTTTTTTTTTTTTTTTTTTTTTTTTTTGGCTCACAGAAGCATCATGCACCCATAGCTGCAGAGGCTGGGCCAACAGCTCAGCTGGCTGCACACCCCGCATCAATAGGAAAGCGTCCTTCTCTCCCTCCTGCCCGAGGCCTTATTACCACGGGGAGCCACGCAGATGTAGGGGAGCAGGAGGCCGGGCTGTGAGGCC
Organism: Vulpes lagopus; assembly: GCF_018345385.1. Lineage (NCBI taxonomy): Eukaryota > Metazoa > Chordata > Mammalia > Carnivora > Canidae > Vulpes > Vulpes lagopus. The sequence continues at coordinate 29,715,901 of NC_054834.1, forward strand.
TGCGCGGGGTGGGGGCGTGGGGAGGCTGGCGGCCAAGGCTGGTCGGTGGCTCACTCACGCGGGGATTCTTTTTTTTTTTTTTTTTAATTATTTTTATTTATTTTATTGGAGTTAAATTTGCCAACATCTAGCATAACACCCAGTGCTCATCCCATCAAGTGCCCCCCTCAGTGCCCACCACCCAGTCACCCGCACCCCCCGCCCACCTTCCCTTCCACCACCCCTAGTTCATTTCCCAGAGTTAGGAGTCTCTCATGTTCTGTCTCCCTTTCTGATATCTCACACTCATTTTTTCTCCTTTCCCCTTTGTTCCCTTTCACTATTTTTTATATTCCCCAAATGAATGAGACCATATAATGTTTGTCCTTCTCCGATTGACTTACTTCACTCAGCATCATACCCTCCAGTTCCATCCACGTTGAAGCAAATGGGGGGTATTTGTCGTTTCTAATGGCTGAGGAATGAGATGCTCAGCTCTTGGGCCAGGGCCACCTGGATGCTGACAGCATCCACACGTTTTCTTCTCGGAAGAATTATGGGCAACGTGCTCAAGCCAGTGGGAACAATTTCCTGGCTGCCCCTCGTGTTCCCCTGGAGGACCTTGATCTCCATCGGGGGTGGGGAGCCCAGATAGAAGCAGCAGGCAGAGACAGGTGGATGTGATGACACGACTGAAGAACACCGGGAGGCGCAGGCTCAAGACCGGCTGGGGTTCCCTGGTGTCTGAAGACTGAATTTCCGACCAGCAGATGGGCATCGTCACGGCGTCCCTTGCAGTCTCATCTCTGCTTCTGTGCCTTCCGTGCTATTCCCCGTCCACACAAACCTGACCTCCCACTCCCCAAGCAAGGCAAGTACTGGACCGCTACTGGTCTTACCTGTGCTTCTCCCTCCACCAAGAATGTCCGAATCTCTCTTCTGTACTTGGTAGGGGTCCACTCATCCTTCCCATCATGGCCCCGGTGGGGGCTCCTGGTGCCCAACAACACCCCAGCATCCCACCCTCAGTTTCTCAGACAGCTAGCATCCTGCTGCTCCCAGTCCCCCTGGACTTTGCTGCACCTCTAGATTTCAGGGCACTCAGCACATCCCCACCTCAGCCACCTGCTGCTTTCTCTCCTTGTCATAGGCCGTGAACTCCCAAGGAAGCAAAGACCACCTTTGAGAATTCCCAGCACCTAGGGCAGCGCTTGGCACACAGTAGGTGCTCTGTGAATATTTGAGTTATTTGAGAATGTCTTTAAAAAAAAAAGTGTACGATGCTCAGTGGAAAAAATTCAAACACGAGACGTATAAAAAAGTAAAGTTTCTTGTTATCTCCATGCATTCATATGTCTGCCCATACATGTAAGTATGTACCTAAACACACGTATTTTTGTTATAGTTGTTTATAGGATGACTCAGAAAAGGTACACCGTGTTTATTGCTCTAAGTCACCAAAGATCAGAGATGTCTTTTCCATGTCAATGCTTGCGGCCATGCACCATTCTTAGTAGGTCTGTAGTATTTATTTTAATATTATTAAGGGTTAAGGGATAGATTCACTGTGCTCAGGGTCAGAGGTCGCCATGGATTAGGAAGAAGAAGGCTCAGTAAAGGAGGTAGACTGGAGTTTGGTCCAGAAGGATGGGCAAGACTTGGAGAGTGGACAGGAGCGGGGAGGGTTGTGCAAGTGGCTTTCCTAATGGGGGCCCCAAGGGAAAGGCATACGTTGTGTATTTGGGGGCGGCAAGTAGCTAGGCAAGCTGTCAGGTGGCCCTGGGCAGCAGAGAGGCATGAGGTTTGCAGATAAATTGGGCTGGATTGAGGAGGGCACCGAATGCCTGAGGGGCTTGGATGGATCCTGCAGATGAGTATGGTGGAATCGTGATCCAGGATGTTGTCTGGTGGTATTTGGGGTGCAGTGTGGACAGGGGAGAAGAGAATACAGATAGGGAGCCATTACCAGTGGTGAATGGGAAGGGAAGGAGCAGGTGATCAATTTTTGTTGGGCGCCGTCCATGTCCCCCACACCGCTAGACACCCTACCTGCATTGTCACGTACTCTTTCCACTGACACAGTTAGAAGGCTGGGATGACCCAGGTGTCGGGCTGCAGACGTGGAGGAGGCTCAAATCACTATGCAATCGTCCTGAAAGCCCTGGCTCCAAATTGTGAATCCCCATTTGTTTGGAAACACAGGGCCTCTTGCTGTGGGGTGCTGCTGTGGGGTGCTTGCTGTGGGGTGCTGCGTCCTGCCCCGGGCAGATGGGACCCGGGGTGGAGGGGCGGGCAATGAAGACAGTGTCCCCCAGGGGAAATAAGGGACTGTGACTAGGCCTCGCACAAGGACTTAGGGTGGCTTGTAGGTTTGTGAAAGGACCCAAGGAATGTGGGGGGGCGCCTCCTCCTCTGGAGGAGGTTTATTAAGAGATGCAAGTTTTCGTGAATTTTCTCTTTCCTGACATTATTTGTGAAAAAAAAAAAAAAAACAGTTTCTACTGGCCCACACATGGCTGCTGAAATTTGTTCCCTGTGGCAACTGTCTGTCTGCTTGCAGTGACTGGTATTCTGTCCCTTCCCAGGCCAGGATGACAAGGACAGGAGGGCGGTCGCCCACTGGAGGCAGGGGGTGGTGGGGACTGACCTCGCCCCTGAGTGCACCTCCAGCACCCAGACACCCCTGAAGCCCAGGGGCCCCCTGCAGCCCCGCTCTGCCCTGAACTCCTTTTGTTCGACTCCCCTGCATCCCGGGCGCCCACCTCGAGAGGGCACTGTTTGCCTTGAAATGAAGTTCCTCAAGTTTGCAGCACCTTTCGCTCGGGGCCTATTGTTTTTGCCAGACTGCACTTGGTTTTCCTCGCCACCGGCTTCCTCCCCTTTGTGCCCGCGCATTCTGAGCCAGGGCGGCAGGTTGTTGCTCGGCGGCCGTCCTTGCCCGGGCAGGTGCATGGACGCCCTCCCCCCCCAGCCCCGGGTCTCCCCGGCGGGGGTCACCGTCACAGCTCCGCCAGCGCGTCTCATTGGTGCCTCGTAGCTGCCTGCCGGGCGGGTGCGGTCTGGGCTCCGCACTCGCGGGGGGGGGGGGGGGGGGGGGCGCCCAGCCTTGATTTATTACCTCCCTTTCCTCCGTCCCGGTCTCTCCTCGGTCGAGACTGCTGATCACGCCACATTTTCAAATTGGTTCTGCACCGCAAACCAGCGTCTGGAAGGGACGATAATTTGGCCCTCAAACCCATTTGCACTGTGACCTCCCTCACTCTTGTGCTGACCTCTGTTCTGGGGACATGAAGGACACCTGCGGGCCCCCATCAAGGCGAGAAGGGAGGTGGGTAAACGGAGCTATCCTGGGCCTCTGCCTGAAATGCCCCGTGTCTGTGCAAGGAGGCACACACACGCACACACGCACACACAGGTGCTCCTCAGCCATGGGGGCTGTGCAGGCACAAGCACTCGGGGTGGGGGTGGGGGTCTGAGCAGGGCCAGTGCCAGGCCTGCCGGGCATCCCCATTTTTTCTCCCTTTTGGCCCAGTGGCCTGGCGGGCTTCACTTTTCATACTATGCACAACAGAGGAAAGCTTGGTTTTCAGGAGTGGGTCTTGGGGAGGGAGGGCCCCCGGACTGGAGAGCTGGATGGATGAGTTGGTTCCAGGTGGCACTACTGGAGAGCCAGGGGCATCTGTGCCACATCTTCAGGACAGGTTGGGGGATGAGCTTTCCTGATGCTCGCCCTCAGATGGGGCACTTTTGTGGAAGAGGCAGATTTTGTCTATATGGCTCTCCTCTATGTTCCTCTTTATCCCCCCCCACCCCGCCACCCTACCACCACCACCACCACCACTGCCTACCATCGTCTGGTTTTCCAGCCCATTCTGCCAAAAGGCTATCCTGTAATCCTGGGGTGCTGGTGATGGAGCCAAGAGATGGCTTTGCTTTACCACCCCCATCGCCAGGTGAAGAATGGGAAGGGTGGGACGATAGTACTTACAGGCACCCCTTATCCCTGCTGTTTTTATGCACCGGGCACAATTATGTAAATGAATGAATGCATTTGATCCTTAGGTTAATCCCGATAATATGACGATATCATTTTATAAATGTGAAACTAAGGTGTAGAGCATGAGTGAGTGCAGAGCATACAGTCCAGTCTAAGCTGTCGGGCTCTACGGGTCACGCTTGCCTGTTGTTTACTGACTGCATGCCATGGGCCAGGCACTTCACACATATTATCCCAAATCCCCACCCTAACTGTGCCATGTGTATAACACTCCTATTACACCGGTAAGGGATATAATTCCCAGATACATAACTGACTGGCTATAGGCCACAGAGCCTGTCTGCAGCCACACTGGAATTTGAACCCGGTTTGTTAGGCTCCAAAGCCCGAGATCCTTGCATTTGTGACATGAGTCCCTCAGGTGACTTACAGTAACTCTATCCCAGGGGAATATGCATCTTAAAGCCAGCCAGGAGGAAAAGACTGCACTTCACCAGGAACTGTTACTCTTGGTTGGTTGCAGAGATAAACAAGAGGAGCAAGGGGGTCCAGTACTTTGTAAAACCTTCGAGCTTCTCCTCAGACAAGAGTCTCTCAGCTCTGCTCCCTACATGTGGCACAGAGCATTGAAGGGCGCTCTAGACCAAGAAGCAGAAAAACCACACAGCCTAGGAATCCTTGCTTTGAGGTCTGTTTTGTCTCTGGACGAGGAGGGATAAGGAGGAAATGGCCCATTAGCGCAATGATGGAAGACTTTGGTTGCCATGCCCTCCCACTTTCTCAAAAATAGAGCATATTGCTCAGAGACAAGACATAGTAAAGGTTACTGGTATGTATTATAGCCCACGGATAGCTATTTTGATTCTGTAACAGTCCAAGGGTACATTTTTTCCCCAATCAAGATCTAAAGAAAAAACAACAAAAATCTCTTTATTGCAATTCAGCTGGTAAAGATACATTCATTGGGTCACTGGTACATGGCTCTATTGTTTTTAGATGACTAACCCATTTAAAAATATTAATCTGAAATTTTTCATAAAGCTTCTTGGTTGCTTGTGGAGGGTTCTCTCAGTGACATATCCCTGGAGTAGGTAACCCCCCCTCCCACCGCTGCCCCAAAGTGCTGGATCACGATGCCCCGGTGGGGAGTGGGGCAGGCAAAGAGGCTGGAGCTAAGCTGAATATGGGTGGGGGCAAATGCATGTGGATGTGCTCTAAAAATTCTAAATCCCCAATACTGCAGTTAAAACCCCAAAACTATGAGTTGGGATGGGATTGGTAGACACACGCCTTTGTCTGACTTTGAGTCTGACCCATCAGTATGTATTTGTGGAGTACGACAGAGGGATCGAGGAATGTCTTGCTGCCCTGGGTCCCTCTCCGTGGCCACTACGTTGCCCAGAGCCCAGCATGGTGCCCATCACATGGTAGTAGGCTGTCAAAGTTGCCTGAACGCAGGTTCTCTTGCCAAGTTTCTTCTCACGTTTTTCTTAAATACAACACAGGAGAAGGAGCCTTCTTTTCCCTCTGCCATTTACTGTGACATCAGGAAATAATAACTAAGAAAAGTGGTTTCACCCAGACATTACACATTGTGTGTGTGTGTGTGTGTGTGTGTGTGTGTGTGTAGATAAGGCAGTCATATTCCCTGGCCCTATGCCAATCTATATCTTGGATTTGTACTGCGACTTTGGCAACACTTAAAGGTGTTTCCATCTTTAGAAAGAACAGAGATCACATCTCTTGATTTTTTTTTTTTTATTAACTAGACTTGAATTTGAAAAGGGACATTGGATATGAATACCTCTTATCATGAATAGTTAGATTAGTCTCAGATCTTTCCCTGGCAAATCTGTCTCTCTTGATCCTTGTAACAATGAAAAAACAAAACAAAGCAAAAACTGATGCAGGCCATGGAGGACAGCATAGATTCCACAGAGGACTCGTTATGTTTCCTCACCTAAATGCCGTTGCTTATGGGCCCGAGATACCCTTCCCTCACTCTTTGTTACGTGAAATCCTCTTCATTCATTACCTATTGCAAGTAACTAACCGGCGTGACTTGACATCTTTTCTTCTCCCTGAATTCTTGCTGCCTTTGGTTGTGCCTTTTTAAATGAAGTTTAGTTTTTATGTTCCCCCTGACAGATTGCAATTTTCTTTGGGGGAAATAAACATATTTGCCCCAAATAGAAAACTTTTTTTTTTTCCTATCCTCATTTTTGTACCTCACACATGGGAGCTACTCAAATAACCCCTGTTGAATGAATAAGTTAATGAAAGAGTACGGGCGCAAGATCAGGCTGTGTATGAACACGAACAGTCTTCCTTCTTTGTGTTTTTTTTCTTAAAGATTTTACTTATTTGTTCATGAGAGATGCAGAGAGAGAGGCAGAGACATAGGCAGAGGGAGAAGCAGGGTCCCCATGGGGAGCCCGATAGGGGACCCTGGGATCATGACCTCAGCCAAAGGCAGATACTCAACCATTGAACCACCCAGACGCCCCATAGAAGTCTTCTTTCTGAACTGAATGGGAAGTTAAGATTAAAATCTTAGCTGAGCACCAGGAGAGATGGAAGCTGGTCACCATCTGTGGCTATTCCATAGAAGAGGTGAGGTTTCCATACTTCTTTCTTGAGCTATACTCTGCCTGTGGGCTGTCTCTTTGCCCATCTTGCTACTGGAAGAAATCTCTCTGGCAATGCTCCCTTTTCTCCCTTGCATCATCAAATTTTCCTTTTTATCATCAGATGATTCTCATACCTGTGCACCCATGCTCTAATTTCTCCAAGTTTTTTTTTTTTTTTTTCAAAAAAGAGAAACGAAAGTTCTCTTGATCCCACATCCTTGTCCAGTTACTGTCGCATGTCTCTGTTGCCCACTGGAGTAAAACTTGGAAATCTCCTTCCTACTCCCTGCCACCGATAACCACGTTCTTTAGGGACCTACTCCAGTCATCGTTGGTCTCCACTTCTCTACCAAGGCGCTCTTGCTGAGATCCTCCAAAGCCTCCCTGTTGTGAAGCCCGGTAGCTCCTTTCCAGTCCTCCTCCATGTCTCTCCCATCAGCAGCATGTGACATCGGTGAGCACCCTCTAAGGAGGTTCCCTTGACCCCCAGAGTGCCACACTCCCCTGGCTTACTTCCCAATTCATTGGCAGTTCCTTCTCTCATCCCTTTTGCTGATTCTTCCTCGAGGATCTCTGAGCTCTAGAGTAACCCAGGGCATCACGTCCCGACCTTTCCTCTTTTCTATTTCTCTTCATTTCTTACACAAAGCCATCCAGCCTCATGTCTTTAAATACCCTCTGTAACTATGGATTCCTGGACGTGTGACTCTAATTCTGACCTCGCCCCTGCTACCTGCTGCCCACCCAGCCCTTAATCAGGGACGTCCGTGGGACATCCCAAACTTGACATGTTTCAAACCTTATGCCCGGTCATCCCTTCCCACTTATTCCCTTACTTCATCCTTTGCACCTCGGTAAATGGCAATTTCATTCTTACGTTTTCTCAGGATAAGAACCTTAGTGTCATCTTTGAATTTCTTCCCCACCAATCCCCCAGAATCCATAACCAATTCACCTTCTAGTTTTACCTGTTTTGCCAGCGGAGTGCACCCAGATGCCAACCAGTGCTCAGCATCTCTTCTCGTCTAACATGCCCATCATCTGGCCTCACTGCTCTTTCTCTTCGTCCCCCATGCTCCATTCTCAGGTTGGCTACCAGAAGAATCCTTTTAAAAGTACAAATGAGATCATGGGACTCCTTTGTCAATGGCCTTCCATCTCAGAATAAAAGTCAAAGTTCTTTTCTCTTTTTTTTTTTTTTGAAGATTTTATTTATTTATTCATGAGAGACATAGAGAGAGAGAGAGAGAGAGAGGCAGAGACACAGGCAGAGGGAGAAGCAGGCTCCATGCAGGGAGCCTGACATGGGACTTGATCCCAGGACCCTGGGATCACACCCTGGGCTGAAGGCAGATGCTCAACCATTGAGCCACCCAGGTGCCCCCACTCCTCCTGTTTAAATGCATTTCCTATTCTCCACCCCCTGTTCCTTTTCTTCCACGAACACACACCACCGTCTGACATGCTGTATATTTCATACATTCAGTGTTCACTGTCTATTTGCCTATCACTGGAGTTTAAATCTCGTATGAGTGAAACTGCTGCTTGCTTTTTCTTCGCTGCTGAATCCTTAGTGCCTAGCTTCAGTGTCTGCCACAAGACACGGCGCGCAGGAAATATTTGCTGTTGTGCAATAAATCATGCAACAGGATTAAACCACTGGCTGTAATCTTTAAGGTTCTCATCCTTTTTTTGGGGGGGGATGTGGGTGGCCGTGCTAATGAAGGGGGAGTGGTTTTCAAAAGTCAAAAAATGAGTTGGGAGGGAGAGGAATTAAGTACATTTCCAAGAAAGAATCAGCAGGCAGGGTTTTCAAGTAACATAAAGAGTTGTTTTTCATGAGTTGGCCTCTGGCTGCTTATGGGTTCACTGTACTCCCAATAGCCTGCCCCTTGCTGGGGACCCACCTCTGCCCTCAAAATGATACAGTTGAGCCAGAAACAAGTGGGAAACAATTTGTTTTCTTACAAGAAGATGATAAATATGCTTAAACATTAGAACAAATATTATCTGTTTGTACATTATAGTCACAAACCTTGAGCTTTTGTGGGGTGTCTCATCTTGCTTGGTTCACGGTGTGACGGACAGAGGACATACAGATCCTGTACCGTTTCCCTCTCACCGTGGGCTGATCTGCGTGGGGGGGGGGTGATGAAAGGAGGGAGCCCCAGGTACGTGGGCATCCAGGTGGGGAGTGAGGGAAAACCACGAGCAGAGCCCTCAAGAATGAAAGCGTGCAAGAGCGAAGCAGGATTCCGAAATCCCTTTCCTTCCAAGGCCTAGGGTATTTTTTTTTTTTTTTATTGCCAAAATGTAGGTTTTGTAGGGAGGTAGGCAGCTTCAAACCTAGAAAGACATGTGGTTGAAATTAGAGACAAAAGACAAAACTGTGAGGAAAGCTACTGGGTGGAAGGTTGGAATGATTTTCGTGGGGAGTGGGGAGCCCCCGTGTACCCACATCCGTGCTGGTTCTCATTTATCAGCATGGATCCTCGCATGGCCACATGGCTAGAACGTTCTAACAAACCCTGCCAGATGTTACCTATAAAGGAGAGCCCTTCTTTTTACATACGAATGTTGGCGTAATATTCTCTATGTTTCCAGCTCTCGTGGAGGCGTCGTTGACAGTTTGATGGACGAAGGACTCACTGTGGGCTTGATTGGGTTTCAATCATGGAAACCCAAAACTAAAAGGTAAATAGAGCATTGATAAGAGTTAACTATCTATCTTGGCTGAAAAATATAATATCGGCACCTCAGGTAAGACATCCCAAGAAAAATGGCTTCATATAAGAAAGGTCCCAGAGGCAGCTCTAGGAAGCCCTGTTGCTTGGCTTCCTATCTCACTTCGGGTTCAGAATATATGAGATGAAGAGCATACGTTACCTATTGCCAAGTGGACCATGAGGGAGGGAGGGGGGGAGGACAGAGAGGATGGGGTGGGGGGGCACTGACAGCTAGGAAGGTGGGAACATGGACTAGACCATCTCCAAGAACCCTCGTCACTTGTAAATATGAACTGCCATTGTGATAGTAATGACAAAATAATAATGACCACTTATTTAGGAACTTTGCTGGGCACCATATATATATATGGTATATAAATATTATATACTTATATATATTTTTATATATACTTATGTAATTATAAATATTATTTACCCCTAATACATATTAATAATTTTTTCGGGGCCTATGAGATGGGTATCAGCAACCCCTCTCCCCACCATTTTTCCTAGAGCATCCACGGCCTTCTCTTTCATTTCCTCTTCCCTCTTTTTCCCTACCCTAACATCCTCTTCAGATATCTTAAGCACCCAGCCCCACAAGATCCTGGTTTCGACCTGGCTGAGCCCTCCAGGTCAGAGCTTTGGAGCCATCATTTCTGACATCATCCAGAAGGGTGGCATTAGGGACATGAAATCTTGAGATTCTTCTGTCCTCCGAGTCCTTAGACTGGAGCACTTGCAAAACCAGCATCAAAAACCAAAAAGAAAAGATGAGGACAAGTACTTTGTTTTGCTAACACGGGTATCCCCCCCCCCCCCCACTTTTCAAAAGTTCGGGTTACTCCACTCTGCGTTTATGAAAGACCTACATTGGTGGCTGCTTTCACTAACCGAGAGAAATATGAAGAGGACTTTTGCTTTTATGAAAAAAAGGCAAAAAGTGAAAATAAGGTGGACACCCCAGCAGGGAGGGGCGCCCCCTGGCTCCTTCCCTGGGGGCCACCGTCAGCAAGCTACCAGAGTTTCGAAGGCCGTCCACGAGCACCTGAGTTTGTCTCCCTGCATTTTGTACATCCCTTAGCAAGAGGTGTCCTAAGGTATCAGAAAAACCTAAGGGAGGTTGTATTTGGGTTTGGGGACACTCAATACTTTTTCCCCATATGAATTAATGTTAATTGCTTCTTTGCTTTCTGCCCTTTCAGCTTATGAAAGATTTTAGAGGAAGGTGTCTCCGGTGGCGCTCGCACTCCTTCCCACCCATGGCGACAGGGGAAAAGGAGTGAGGGCGGACGGATGATATGCTTTGCTTTGAGCACCTTATTTTCGTTATTTTACAAATGAAAAGCTAAGTCTCAGAATAGTTAAACTGGAGCCAGATGTGCTTAAGTGAGGGAAATGCGGTTTGCATTTGGATCTCTTGGACTTCAAAATTGAGAGATCGCACGCCCTGCGCCTTCTCTCGGCCTCTCTTTCCAGTTTTCAATTCACAGGTCTTTACAAGTTCTGTATAAATGGACCAGCTCTGACCCCTTTTACTACCAATGTCTCTGCAGCTCCCAGATGCCTAAGTTACTGTGGCGTGAGGGCGGGGGGAGAGGAGAGGCAGCTCTGCGCGGGGCAAAGAATCGTGAGAGCGCAGGGAGCCACCTGTCTCTCTGTAACCAGGCAAACCGAGGCAAAGACAGACAAGTCTTATAAACCCAGCATGCGGTCCGGTCTTCCAAGCAGAGGCCTCCCATTCCATGTCGTGGTATCCAGCAAGGCACAGGCTTAGGCTAGGATCAGGAGCAGACAGGTGACCTTGTCCCAGGGAAGGGGTTTTCCCGTGGCTCCCGAGGCCGTGTCCCCTCCTTTGCTCTTGGGGTGGCCGTGTGCCTGCCTTCCCACCCCCACTTTGTCTCCCTCCCTGATGCTGCCCCTTCTCTTCCCCTCCCTGGAAATCTCTCTGCCCTGGGCTGGCCAGTAAGGAAGGACTGCAGACTTCTGGAGGCCATTGCGCTCCTTTCCTGGCCCACTACACCCAGGATGACCTGGGAAGGTCGCCTGCCCGTGCGTGCCTCGCTGCCCTAGAAGATGAAGAGAACCGTAGGGCAATTTGAGAGGGTGTGGGAACCCGCAGATAGAATATCCTGGAGCCTAAAGGCGATTGTGTGTCAGTTGTTCTCTTTCCATTGGGCCCGTATCGTATCCTTTATGCTCGCTTATGCTCCCAGTTTTTCTTCTCAAATGGTCTTTGAAATAAATGAAATAAATGAAATTGCCTTTAATAACTTGGTCTTTAACAAATTATTTATTAAAGAATACATGAGATTGCCATGACAAGGATTCAGGATGTTTTGGGTCCTCGTGGGCCTGGACGTGGACAGCCGACAGCCGTACAGAGGCCGGACCTGCTCGTGCTCATAACGAGCAGACACAAAGCAAGGATACAAAACACACCAAGGGGTTTGAGGATGGTGGGGAGTCAGAGAAGGAGGAGGAACCTGCATTCCTGTGGTAAAGAAAGATGCTCCTAAAAATCTCCCGTGAGAAGTTTGTGCCCAGCTGGTGCAGTGGGTGACACGCCCGCTGCTTCTGTGCTCGTGATCCTTTATAACGAATTCCGCAGTAACTCAGGCTACAGGCTAGGGTCCTCTGTGCTGAGCTGGGTGGTGGGTGCAAGTCAGACTCTTCAAAAGCCTGGAGATTAACTTCCTTTATCTCATAAAATGCTGAGTCAGGGGGTCAGGGGAAGGAGAGAAGAAAATAGAGTCAGTAAGGGAGGGCTGTGATGTTTGGGAGGAAATTTGGGGGGAAAATTAGAGAGAAATAAATTGAGGGTGGGTATGACGAGCAGAGTCGGTGGCTCTGGCACCACAGCCTGGCTGTGTGGAAAGACAAACGAGCCCACAGAAGCTTCCGGATGCAGGTGGAGAAATGTAACTGTTCCTTTGAGACTTCGCCAAGGGCCTGAAGACCACTGCATTTCAAGGGCCTTTAAATAATATCATCATTACTATTATTATGTGGCCCTGTGCAAAGACTGGCGTGAGTAGCCAACTTTCTTTATTTGGCTCTCTGCACTGAAATAAATCATTTCCCTTATGGTTCAAAACCACAAATCCCTGGTTTCATTACCATGTATCTATTTTTTTTTTTTTGGGAAAAAAATGAAATCTATAAATTTCAAACTCCTTGTTTCAAAGTCTCCTTTTAAAGTCCTCACACTAGTGATTTTATTAAATTAGTTGCTTTATAAAACATTGCAGATGTCATAATTGTTAACATAACAATTCGCCAAACCCTTGTGAACCGGTCCAGTTTGCCGAGAGCACGTCTTCTAAGGGAAAGGAAATGCCAAAACCCTGGTAAAGTCATCCCATCAGAGCGTGGAGAACAAAGGCGATTTTGTGTTCCAGACACTTCAATCAGGCAAATGAGAGAGACGCAGACTTTCTCTCTCCCGTCTTAAAGTGCTCCATCAGTAACATTTTCCTGATAAAATGTTAGAAAAAGAAACAATAAGCCCCAAATGGAGTGATTTGCTCCCTAGGACAGCAAACCCAGACTTATTTACAGGGTCAAGCTCTCTCAGAAATGTGACCCTTTATCAGGCCATCTGAGCACAGGTCAGGGCATCCCCATGAAGAAATCCGTTGGCCCCTTCCCCTAAAAGGAAGAGGTACCAATACCCTTTTCTCTTCTTTGCTAGTAACTTCCTTGCCCCACCCTCCTTCCTATAAAAACCTCCCATCAATTGCAACTCCTCAGAGCGCCCCTCTACCTGCTAGATTAGGGGTGCTGCTCAATTCATGTCTGCTGTAATAAAGCCAATTAGACTTCAAATTTACGCAGTTGATTTTTTTTTTAAGATTTTATTTATTTATTCGAGAGAGAGGCAGAGACACAGGCAGAGGGAGAAGCAGGCTCCCTGCAGGGAGCCTGTTGTGGAACTCAATCCTGGGACTCCGGAGTCACGCCCTGAGCTGAAGGCAGACACTTAACTGCTGAGCCACCTGGATGCCCCTGAATTTTTTTTTTTTTTTTTTTAACAAAAAACTAGATAGTCCAGACCCAGTGATGCTCAGGAGATCCTACAGTTTGTAATGCAATCGTAGTTTACTTCGTTCAACATCAAAGCCGGAGGGTTTGGGTTGTTTAGTTTTTGTTTTGCTTTTAAAGATTTATTTATTTATTTGAGAGAGGAAGAGGGAGAGAGAAAGAGAGCAGAGCAGAGGGGAAGAGGAAAGGGGAGAGAAAGAATCTTAAGCAGACCCCATGCTGAGTGCAGAGCCAGATGCATGGATTGATCTCAGGAACCGAGATCACCACCTGAGCTCAATCCAAGAGTTGGAGGCTTCACCGACTGCACCACCCAGGCATCCCTGGGTGATTAACTTTTACCTATCAAACCAGTCGCTTTTCAAGAGCAGTGTCTCCACTCAGAAATAAGCACTATTCTTTACGATGTGTGTATGTGTTTATTTAATTCTCCGGCTCCCTTTAAATACTCCCCACACACCACATACCTTTTTTGAACACTGCGCTCCTTGACAAGTTATGAAGCAGCTCAAGGAGCTGTGGTTCAGCTGGAATGGTGTTAGCAGACACTACCCAATCTTTGGTCAAATGGCAACCTTTGTTTCCAATTTACTGGCACTGCTGCTAGGGAATCAGAAGGCCACAGTGACATCATTAGGATTTTTCCCCCCAAAACTATGATTTAGTAGCAACTGGGCTTCCAGATTTTAACTCCTTGGCAGCTAGATCCAATTAGCACCTAAACTGTCAAGAGGTTAAGTAGCAAGCACTTCTAGAGTGCCTGGGTGGCTCAGTTGGTTGAGCATCCAACACTTGGTTTCAGCTCAGGTCATGACCTGATGGTCGTGGGATCCAGCCCCGCATCCGGCTCTGTGCTCAGTGCAGAGTCTATTTCAGATTCTTTCTCCTTCTCCTCTTTTTCCCTCTCTGCTCTTCCCTGCTTTTTCTTTCTTTCTTTCTTTCTTTCTTTCTTTCTTTCTTTCTTTCTTTCTTTCTTTCTTTCTCTCTCTCTCTTAAATAAATAAAATCTTAAAAAAACTAACCAAACAAACAAACAAACAAAAAACAAACAAACAAACCAAAATTAGTCAGCACTTCTGATGGTAACATTTGGCAGGACTAAAAGGAGAGACAGTTATGACGCATGTTGAAGGGATTGTGTGCAGCACAGAGGAGACACTAGGGGAAGATGCAAACATCACGCGAGGTCTTCAGCCTCTTGCATGTCTCCTCCATCACACCACTGCCCTGTGGTCCAGGCTGTCTTTCCTGGTGGCCTTTGGTTCTGCTCCAGGACTCATACCTTTCTTCTGCTTGCCCCTCTTGCTTCTATGCGTCACTGCAAAGCATAGCCAATGAAGTGGGAATCTTTTTCAAGTCCTCAATTTCTGGAGAAAAGCACACATCTCAATCCAAGGATTCTACAAACTTGCACAAGAGAGTGACTTTTCAGATTGTATCTGTTGCATCTTTTGGTAACATTGCAAAATCCATGAAGTCACCTCTTAAGAATGACTCCATAAGCTCTGTTATTAACACCAAACATTTCTTTGGCTGATTTGAGGTCTGCCTCTGGCTGTCATTTCTTTAGCCCAGCCCTGATTTATCTGCAAATTGTTCTCTGGTGCTAGCACTTTAGGTTCTTCTAAGCTCTTTGTTTCTTCCTGCTATTCTTTCTCTTGGTTTTCTCTCTCTCTCTCTCTCTCTCTCTCTCTCTTTTCTTTTCTGAAACCTTTACTTCTGGTTTTACTTCTCTTTCTTTCCTTTCACACCATCGTCATCCCACTCATTCTTGATAACTACAGCCCTACATTCCCAGCTATCCCAAGCAGTGTTCTCAGGGCCTCACTGAGAATCCGGACAAGGCTCCACACAAAGCATGTCTGCATCCAAACTGGAGGTTCTAATGACCTCCTTTAGCTTGGGAGGCCAATGGCAAGTCCTAGTTGTTACCTCTATTTCCAACAGGCCAGCCATAAATCATAGGTTCCAATGGCCCCCTTCTCCTAGAGGGGCTCACTTAACTCAGGAAACCCATTGACTTACTAGAGTACTGGTGTATACCACAAAGGTCTTTAAAAGGATATGAACCAACAGCCAGATGGAGATATGCGGGGTGAAGTCCAGGACAAAAGAACTAATTTTCCTATGAGGTTTGGAGCCTCACCTGACAGCACGTGAAAGTGTTCTGGTTCCCTAACCTGGAAGTTTTGGGACCTGGTCCTTTTGGGTTTTCATGGAGGTTTCATTACCTAGGCATGATTGATTAAATCATTGGCCAGTGGCGACTGAACTCCATCTTCAGCCCCTCTTCTCTCTTGGGCAAAGAGAGAACTGGTAAATAGTCTGCTCTCCTACTTGGAAGATCTGTGGGTTCCTGAAGCTAAGAAGGAATGAAAAATGTAAATGAGACTACAGAGCCATTCACCCCAAGCTGTGAGGAGTGCCACTCTGGGCAAACATGTTGAGAAAGAAGTACCATTGAAAAGGAAGTCCCGAGCCAAGTCATCTCCAGTGCTAGGCTGAAAGGAGGCATGAACCAGATGGTCTTCTGGTGAGAGCCCTACAAGGAGGTCTGGGTTTGCAGACAGTTGTTAGGGCTGAAGGCTGGGAGATGGGGCAGGCAGAAATGACTATTATCTGGACCCCAGTTTAGAGGAGGTTAGGTCAGTGATTGGTGGCTGTGACCAGAAACTTTCTGAAAAGGAAGAGAGGAATCTGTGGGACTTAGGGTGCTGAATATGTATGCCCCAGATTTCTTTGTGTGGCTGATATCTGACTGGATATTTATTCTTCTAGATTACACATTCTGACTCTGAGGAACAAAGGACTGGCAAGACCTGCTCTCTGGTGCTTAATAATTTGAAGGAATTTACATTTCAATGCGGTCTTGTGCTCCATTTCTCACACAATCCACCCCCGCCCCCAATTTCCTCTGATGGAAAGAATGGACCACTCTCCCAGTCCGGGAAAGGAGGTGGGGAGAAGGGAAGAAGGAGAAAATCATAGAGACATGATCGGAGGGAGATTTATTGATATTCCACTTAGAATTTATTCCCTCAGAATCCTATTTATTTTATTTATGTTTATAAATCATACATTACCAAGTACAATGAAATCTCCTAAAAACCCAGAAGGTTACTTGGTGTTCTCCGTGATTTGACAGAGAAAACAGAGGAAGAAAATGAATAGGAAGTGAAGGTAGGGGAGGGGCTGGGGCAGGAATGGGTAGCTCTGGAGAAAACATTTCCCAAGTAATAGCACACGTCTGTTTGGCTTGCTTTGCAAGGGGGTGTGATCCAAATAATTTTCTCTGTCCTTCTACCACTGCTCCTCGGCTTCCTCTCAGGAGAGGGGATTCATTGTCAGGTAATTAACCATCAGCATTACGGAAAGTATTTCACCAGACAGAAGTGTGAAAACACATTTACACCTCATGTAAATGGGAGAGACGATTTTACCGTTTGAGTGACACCCAAGGAGCCATCAAGTGACAAAGATAAAGTCATATGTGGTTAGGATTCCAAGATCCTAAGAGTTTACATCCTACTTCCCTTCACAGAGCTGCCATAGAATGTGTAGTGACCAGAAGAGCACGGGGATCTTGGGGTATAACTGAGTGGACAGATTGTCCAGCTGAGACCCCACACTAGTAAGTTAAGGGTTTTGTCTTGTTATTGTTAGTGTCGTTATTCAACAAACTTGAAAACACACTTAATGTGTGCCGTACGATACTGTTTCTCCCCTCAGGATACCCAAGTACACAACTATAACACGGGTGATTGCAACTACAAAGGGGGCAGGCCCAGGAGGATGTGGAAGCAAGCAAGAGACGCTTCATGGAGGAGGTAACATGAGACAAGTTTGAGAGGATGAAGAGAAGCTTATTAGGTGAGTGGGACAGGAAAATGCAAACACCCGGAAGGCTGAGGGTAGTTTTGGTTTGCACGGTGCATGGTTTTGTTGGTGGAAGACAGTTGGTAGATGAGGTTCGCATAGTCAGTAGGACAAGTCTGTGGATGTTCCACAAAAATCCCTTGGATTTAGGGGGATCCCTGGGTGGCTCAGCAGTTTAGTGCCTGCCTTCGGCCCAGGGTGTGATCCTGGAGTCTCAGGATCGAGTCCCACATTGGGCTCCCTGCATGGAGCCTGCTTCTCTCTCTCTCTCTCTCTCTCTCTCTCTCTCTCTCTCTATCCCTGTGTCTCTCATGAATAAATAAATAAAATCTTAAAAAAAATCACTTGGACTTCATTCTGTCCATGATAAGAAATTTTTATAGGTATAAAGAAAGTGCCAATCTATGAGTGGGGTAGGTAGGAAAGCAGAATGAAAAGAAGGAAAAAGGCCTCCTGAAGTATGGAAACCTTGTCACCACCCTCTTTTAGCCACATGACAAGTAGACCTATGTTTCCTCATGCTGGAGGAGGAGGAAGGAAGTCAGAGGCTAGAATTTTTATACCCATCAAGGAATCCTGATCAGTCATTGTTCTCTCCAACCTGAACCTTCTCAATGAGGGGGAGCCCTGAGAACCTCCCAGGGTGGTGTTTAACATCAGTTGTTATTAGCAAAGCAAACCTTTAAACTGGCCTCTCCTCAGGTTCCAGGCAAATCTCACCTAAGGCCTCTCTGCAGGAGAGGAAGTGATTCATGTTTCATACAAGTCCGAGGGGCACGATTGGGTCTGTCCTATCTTCCATATGTTACAGAGTAATTCTAATGAGCCTTGGGGATCCATGTGAAGATGAGATTCCCAGGGTGTGTGGAGGATGTGTCTGGGGCCAAAGAACAATGACGTGGGCTCTTTACTGGATGTTATTTGATGTCACAGAATTTAGATATACACCATTGTTTTGGGTCTACATTTTTTTGGGTCTCAATTATTGAGATAAAAGTGTCACAAAGCTCTATCGTAGTTGTATATTTGGCCTCCTCCTCTGTCAGCAGTTAGATTTTGGTCAGGAGATGCAGAACAGGCTTCTTATGACCTGTTTATGAGAAAGTTTTGGGCAGTAAGTTTCAACACTGTGAGACCACTGAGGTTTCACTGCTGGCCTCATGTCCTTATTTGGGGTCCAGGAAAGTACACGGGATGTTCTTCAGTTGAGGCAGCAGGAACCCCACCTCAACTTCTAATCTACCTAACTAGAAAAGCCAGGCTTGGTTAATGAGTTCGTCATTGGTTTAATGACATCAACCTAATAATTAAAAGTAAAACCGGGGTGGTGTCTGGGTGACTTAATTGGTCGAATGTCCAGTTCTTGGTTTCCACTCAGGTCATGATCTCAGGGTCATGGCGTCAAGACCGACATGGGGCTCTGCACTCAGCTTGCAGCCTGCTTGAGTTTCTCTCTCTCTCTCCCTCTGTCCCTCTTCCTGCTCCTGTGATTTCTCTCTCTCTAAAATAAATAAATAAAATCCTTTTAAAAAAAGGTACAACTGGGGCGCCTGAGTGGCTCAGTGGTTGAGCGTCTGCCTTCGGCCCAGAGCATGATCCCAGGATCCAGGATCAAGTCTCACATCAGGCTCCTTGCAAGGAGCCTGCTTCTCCCTCTGCCTATGTCTCTGCCTCTCTCTCCGTATGTCTTTCATGAATAAATAAATAAACTCTTTAAAAACAAAACAAAACACAACTGGTTCACTTATTTAGTGTTTTAGGGATAGGTGAGTTTGGCTCCTGTGATTGCCAAACAGTTTCTATAAAGCAGAAGATGAAACTGAAGATTCTTGTTTTTCTGTTATGCATCAATGTTTTCAGTCTTTAAGGGCACTTCGCCCCCCCCCCCAAGAGGAAAGATGTGTGTGTGTGTGTGTGTGTGTGTGTGTGTGTGTGTGTGTATCTGGTGGTATATATGGTGTATATATATATATATATATATATATATATTCATAAAATAAATAGATTAATAATATGTTTGACTTTCTTTACTTAATTTTCTGTCTTCCTGGGGCAAAAATGTCTTTATTCCTGAGAAAACAATTATTTTGTTCAAATGTCATTGGGGATACCTTCCCATGCCAATTTTTGGGTTGCCTTCTCAGCTTGCTGAAGCTTCATAAACTGGAGAGGTTTCCAGTCTGGGGAAGAACCAGTTTCTTGTTTGTGTGCTGATAGGTAATGTCGAGTCCTGTATATAGTCACTAATCCGTGACTCTAAAACTCCACAAAGGAAGGTACTCACGTTGTTTGCAGTTCTAGATTCAGGTCAAAAATTACATATTTCTCGAGTCGTTTTTAAGATTCTCTTAGACATTCACTCACAAAACAAACATTTCCTGCCTTCTTGTTGTATGTATGGTGTGTGCTCACCCGAAGTGCTCAGAGTGTGGTTCCTGCCCTGCAGCATTCGCGTCACTTGGGAACTTGTTAGAATGAGAACTTGGGGGCCTCACGCCAGACCTACGGAATCAAGGACTCGGGATGGGGCCAGCAGTCTGTGTTTTCACGAGCTCTCGAAGTGGCTCTGATGCAGCTGAAACCCAACAACCACAGTGCTGGCCAGTGGAGAAGGAACAGTGACGAATCAGATACCATCTACAGCTCTTGAGTCCAAAGAGCTTGAATTTATGATGTGAGATGAGCAATCTCAGGTTCCTGAAGATTGAATCTCTTACTTGCCCATGGTCTAACTTGTAGTTAGTAGAGTTAAGACTGTCTTCTGAAGGCCCCTCCAGAGGGCTTTTTATAACATTATATCGATTAGCCATCTCTTGGCCTCGTTTCTACCCGAACCCCTGACTTAAAAAATTGTATCTACGTGGGTCGATGAAGTATTAACTTCAAAGAACTGACTCCATCAGTTGATGGGGAGCAAAGGCATGTTGCAGTTAGCAGGACTTAGGAAGAATCCTTTCCCCACTTCTAGTGGGGGACTTGGACGGCCCATCAGTGAGCCAGCGTTTGTCACCACTGTGTACAGGGTACAAAAGTGTATTGCTATTTGGGCGGCCTGGGACTGGGTGCAGGAGAAGAGGAGGAAACTGTTCCTGCCCTGGAAAAATTTACACGTGCGCACATACACGCACACTCATTTTGAAACCATGGAGGAACAAGTCTGATGCACGACAAGAGTAAGGGCAAGAGAATATGTACAGATAAATTGAGCATTGCTGGGGGATTTCAAATCCTAATGTCGGAGCTGGGAGGGTGAGTTCATCACCCCCACTAACTCACTGGGCAATTTCTGCCTCATTTCGTTAGACAGAGGAGATTGTTACCAGAAAGCCAGAAAGGAAGCGCCATCTGGGACTGTTGCACTTCCAGACAGATGGCTGACTCTTCCAGTCCTGTTTTATTTCTGGCTGCGGATCACACACCCCACAGCTATACTGTAAAAATGGGATGTGACGGGACACGGGATGTTGTCAGGGTGTGTTTTTCTTTTTCTCATTTTTTTCCCCTGGAAACTTGTAGTAAAAATAAAACTTAACGACAGTCTTTCTGTTTTTATTGTTGTTTTTGAATTAAATCCTTGGTTGGCAAAGTGAAGGACTGATGGACCCCCAGAAGTGGAGATGATGTGCAGGGATATGGCACAAAGTCAAACTAACCTTGAGGCTGCTGCTCCATGGAAAACCTTTGTTAGAGGATGTGGATGTGTTGTCAACCTTTGGATGACTGAGAACAGTGACACACTTGGAAAGTACAAAGTAGTCCAGCCAAACTGAAAAGCTTCACTGTCTTCCATGGTTTTCTACCTGCCTCCCACACCCAGGCTCCCACATCCACCACTAACTCCCTTCTTGTAAGACGGGGAATAGACACCACCATGAGCAAAAGCAGCCCTGGCCTGTCTGCTTTCGGCCTGCTAGGGACCCTGAGTCGTCAAGTCTAGGACTGGAGGAGTTGGCTAGGAGGTTTCATGAAGATGAGCGCCCCCACTATCTAAAGTTGGGGGAATAAGAGAAATTACTTCATTTAGTTCTATGCTATAAGGTTTCAGCTTGTTCAATAAATATTTTTTGAGTGGCTATTAAAGTACAACGCTGTGGGGATGTAAAGAAGTAAAAGGTGATCCCTAAAGCCAATAAAGTGTCCCCAAAAGAGCCTTGACACCAACTTCTGACATACTGGCTTTGGGACAAATGACAAGTATTTAGGGGCACATGCATGGCTTAGTCTGTTGAGCATCTGACTCTTGGTTTCCGCTCAGGTCATGGTCTCGGGGTCCTGGGATTGAGCCCCATGTCAGGCTCCAGCTCTGTGGGGAGTCTGCTTCTCTACCTCTGCCCCTCCCTCTGCACTTTCTCCCTAAAACTAACTAAATAAATCTTTTATTAAAAAAAAAAAAGGGCATTCAAAGCCTCTTGTGCTTCCTGCAAAGAAAAAAAAAAATTAAAAAATTCCAACCTGCAGAATGGTGAGGTTTATAGAGAACCTAACACCTGGCTTTATAATGCAACTACGAAACCCTCAGCCTTATCAGTCCCGGGTTTCTGCCTGTAAGTTACTTGAAGGCGTATTTGCTTTTGTGCATCAAGCTCCCACCAGTACGAGACACAGGGTGGACACTCAGTAAAGTCAATGGTTGAGTTCACCAACTGCCAAACACTGAGGAAGGAATACACATGAGGGGTACTTCCTTTCAGGCCTCTGAGACTCAGCATATGGGTCTTCACAAATACGGTTCACTCTCTGAAAGGGGAGCTATTGGTCCAGTGATCATCACATAGGTTATGGTCAGAGTCAGACCTGAATGAGGAATTCTCATGATGCCATCAGGTTACGAGGGAGGTTTCCCGAATGTGAACAGGCCTCTACTCTTTCCCTCCATTTTTCCTAACACGACGATACCTAAATACTAAGGCCTATCCTACAAAGGGCCAGCTGTTGTCTTGGCTCTTCTACACCAGATTGGCACTTGGTACCCAGAGCAAGGCTGAAAAGCCATATTCTCTTCTGAAATATTTTGTTTCTAGATTTGACACGTACCATTGATTATTTCTTGAGAAAAAAATGCTTCTGTATTAGACGTATATGTTAGCAGAAAAACATCTTGATTTCAGAAATGTTAGAATGTGGAAAAGATGTAGAGCTTTGAATGAAGAGACTTGAGTACTAGGAGACATTATCCTGGGTCCTTGTGTCCCTGCCATGCTGGAAGCGTGGTGGCACTCAGTTCGTCCCGACCCGCCCAGCCCTTCCCCTCACGCTTTCCCCGCTGGGCTGCCTTGGCCCTTCCTTCTTGAAGTGGGACCTTCTCAGAGACAGGAGATGAGGGATGCAAAAGGGGCTGGTAGGTGCTTTGATACTTTCAAAAAGTCTAAGAAATCATCATAAGGATAATGGGAACACTTACTGAGCTCCTGAGAATCGGGAGCTTTATGTAAGACTAAGATCCTGTGAGGTGGGCGGTCCTCCTACCTACTTTACTGATGGGGAAATTGGAGAGATTAAATAACTTACCTAAATACAATGGATGAGGGGCACCTGCGTGGCTCAGTGGTTGAGCATCTGCCTTCAGCTCAGGGATCCCAGGGTCCTGGGATAGAGTCCCACATCCAGCTCGCTGCAGGGAGCCTGCTTCTCCCTCTGCCTATGTCTCTGCCTCTCTCTCTCTCTGTGTCTCATGAATAAAAAATAATAATAATACAACTAACGAGTGGGCCTGGAAATACTCACGTCTATCTGAATCTAAATTCCAGAGCTTATCCACCAACCTATGCTGCTACTGTACATACTCTTTTCTTTAGAGTAGTTTGTGCAAAATTAGGTGGATGATATGAACACTACTGAGTGGGGGACTAGCGTAGCACTGTTTGTGGGAAATGACCCCGGTGACATGATAGAAAGGTAGAGAAAGCAGGCTAACTTCTCTTCTTTGCTCTCCAAGTAGGGGGCAGGTGGCACCTTGAGATTTCCTCATACAAGGCCACAGAGCCGGCATCTGCTCCCCAGGTGTTGCCCTTGGGATGTGGTCAGCGACCCTCATGGGTGAATGCGGGCCTGGCATCAAGGACCGTATGATTTCTGTGTCCTTTGATGAGGGTTCACCTACTGATAAGGCAAGCTGGAGGGAATCAGAAAGCTCAGTCGGGAAAAGATCAAGGCCTACATTAAGAAGGGAAGAAATGCCAGTCACTCTGATAGGGAAATAGATTTTCGTGTTTCATTGCACAAGCACGCACATATGCACTCAAAGCCTGCCACGTTTCAAAGCAGCCTTCAATGCCCTGGTGTTCGCTCGGAGGGAGAGAGATCTGAAGGCTCTCAAAGGCTGCAGGTACAGAGCAATTCACACAGGACACAGCCGGCAGCCCTCTCCCACCTCCTCTCGCCGGCTCCCTTCCTCCCGCCCGCCCGCCTCTGTTTAGTGGTGGTACTGAGGAGGTGTGTGTGAGTGTGCATGTGTGCACATTTAAATCCAAACTTAAAAGGAAGGGAAGAAAGGAAAAAAAAAAAAGTGACAGCTTTGGACCAAAGCAGCAACTATTCATAATGAATGGAGGAGTCATCATGAAAGAGCTGGGGCACTTTGAGAAAGAAAAACCTCCCGGAGGAAGACAGCTCTGTGGATGCTGTTGAGGATGGCAGCTTAAAGGGCCCTTCATTTCAGAGCCAGCAAGAGGCGAAGCAAGGATTTGATATACAACACAAGCTTTCTTCTCTTTTCCCCCCTTTCCCTTCTTCTTCTTCCTCTGAATCCCATTTTGGCTGAGCCATGGCAAAACTAAATTAGAAAAACCTGCAGAGCATTGAGAGTCCAAATGAAGCACACAGCCAATTTATCACAACAGAGCCCAGTTAGCTAATAAGCCCCGTATGTAATAAATGTGCTAAGTGCCCACCTTTAACTTCAGCACACACAGCAGCGGCCAATGGCGGGAGATGGCAGGGTCCCTGACAAGGGGATGATGTCAGACTCAGCCCGAAGCTCTCAGCATCTGGCTTACATCACTGGCTCTTTGGGGGTGCCGAGCCAAGGTGGATAATGTTGAGGGCTCCGAAGGCCAGGGAAACCATTGCTGAACGCTTAGAATGGGAGCAGATGCCTGTTTACAGATAGTTGTGTCGCCTGAGCAACTGGCCTGTTTTGGAAAACAGGTGTTTTCTGGAAGAAGAGCCTTTATCTGTATACAGTGTTTCCTCAACGGAGCCGGAGACAGGAGTGCTTCACGATAGTATGTCCAGTGCTTGAGTGGTTTTTTTGGAGTGTGTGTGTGGCCAATGAGTAAAGGGAGAAGACGTCATTTGATTATGCCAAAGCGTTGGAGACATAGGACGTGGTGTCCTCAGTTTACCTTGGGACAATAGGGTTACAGACTGGAAATGACAAAAGCTTGGGAGTCTAAGGAGAATTAGGTTGTAGGTCAACTATTGGTCTAGAAGGACAGCTGGATCTACAAGTGTGTCTCTAGAATCTTCTTGATAATTGAACGATCATGGCGGAACTCAGCAGGATCTATCCTCAGATCTTTAGGTGAAAGTGTATTTAAAAGGTAGAGGATAGTTCCCACAGAACCATGGCTCTCAACTACCTCTGTGTAGTTGAGAGTCACCTGGGGAACTTTAAGAAATATTGATACTTGTGTCCAAGCCTAAGAGATATGTGTTTTTTTTTAACATATTGGTTTAATTATGGGTAAGGTTTAGATATTTAAAACCCCAGAGATGATTCCATATGTAGCTGAGCTTGAAAACCACTGTGGCAGAGTAAACATCAGCTCAGCCTGAACAGAACCAAGGACATCCTGGAAATCCCAAAGGTTTTGAAAATAACTCATGGGAAGCAGGAATTGGGCTTAGAACCATTGCCGTTTTTGTAGGCACAAAATGAGAGAATTTTGGCAATTTCATACGGTTCCAGCCAGTAGATTCAGGTTGTAGGGGTCCTGAGTCTAGCAGGGTCACTGAGGGCCGGCACTTGTGTCCCAGTCCAGCCTAATTGCTCTTCTTATTTCTTTTTATCTAATGTATTATTGGTAGTCTGCCTCTATCCTGAATGGCTTTGAGGTAGCTTACAATAAAACACACACACGTACGTATAGAGGCTAGCTAAAATAAATAATAGGAAGTGGTCAGAAAACACATGGAAAAAGGAAATTATTATTAAAATTAGTAACTAGGGGGAAGATACTAATAAGCTGACATAATTATAAATTATATATCATATATATTATGTTATGTTATTATATTATAATATATATTATTATATTATATAATTGTGAGCTTCTGGAAATCCAAGGCAAGAGTGGAATTTAAGCTCTCTGTCTTTGAAGACAATGAATATTCATTTCTAGAGACAGCACCACTTTCTGGATAGAATCTGTCGTGTAGAGTCTAACATCAAGAACCTTGAGTGCAAAGTAGATAAATGTTGTTTTTGTGGAAGATGCAGCGATGATTTCGAGGCTATTATATGGAGTCATGGTTCAGTGAAATAATTTTTATGCCAAATAGCCTCCCAGAATTCAGCCACTCTCGCATGCCAGTGTCCCCAGGAAGTGTGCGCACCTTAAACCACAAATCAGCATGGTCTCCTTCCTGCCTGTATGAAACTACATTGCGGCTGATATTTCATGGGTAGTTCTCATGTCTCCAATTTTTTTTTTAAGGGTAAGCAGGGGTTTATGATAATCTTTGCCTGCTTTGCTGTCATCCATAGTGTGTCTTCGTTTAACTAATTGGTGGGGTTTGCATGCACTTTGGGTCATGAAAAGACCTTTCCTCCCTCCAATGTGATGTGAATCCATTGAAGATCATTTATTCATTTACTTAACTTTTTAAGAACAGATCCTATGCCTCTTGCTGTGCGAACCACTGAAATCTCAGGCTTTGCCAGCCTGGAACTCAGACTGGTTAGTAAGAGACAACAGAAATGTCAACAGATCCATGGCAATGCCCTATGAGGAATCCAATGGAAGCGTGGAGAAGCAGAGACAAGGCTGAAAGAGAAGCAAACTTGGGACGACGGGGTGGCTCAGCGGTTGAGCATCTGCCTTTGGCTCAGGGTGTGATCCTGGGGTCCCGGGATCAAGTCCTGCATCAGGCTTCTTGCAAGGAGCCTGCTTCTTCTCCCTCTGCCTATGTCTCTCTCTGTGTCTCTTATGAATAAATAAGCAAAATATTAAAAAAAAAAAAAAAGAAGTAAGCTCTCCACCAGCCTACCTGGGCTCCCTGGTACCCAGGGCAGCGTTTGCAAACATGAGTCCAGTTTTGCAGATCGACAATAGGGAAAAGCATGTGGGTGAAGGCGCTGAGTGACTGATAGGGAGATGGTGCTTTTGGGGGGTACAGGCAGCTCATGGCCACAGGAGCATGAGGTGCCAGGGGTGGGTGGAAAAGAGAAGAGGGCATGCATCTCCAAGGGCCAGCAAAATACAGAAAACATTGTGTTCCAGCACAGTTTTGCATCTCGTCTTTATTCATTCCACAAAAATTTGTGTGTGTCAAGTGTGTGTCAAGCCTGGGGCAAGAGAACAACTAGAGCCTTGCGTCTATTTTTATCGGCTTTAAACATTTGGGATGGTGTTGTCATTTTTTTTTTCCACTCCGAGCTAAGTTTAACTCAGTGTCATTCTTCCGAGTGTTGCAAGCAGAACCCAAATGGATGGAGGCAGCTCTCTGCCATCAGAAATCCTCCCCACCCCTGATGGAAAGATAAAGAAAGGAGAGGCAGCCCTGACTGTTTTCGCTTAAGTTATCTCGGCTGATTTTTTTTTTTTTGAACCCCCCTCCCCGGGACTGTGCTCATTGGCATGGTGTGTTTGGGTCAGCGAAGTCCTCATGAACCTGTGTGCTGTTGAAACTGGTGTGCTTTTTGTCACTCAGATCGGGGCAGGGTGATAGGAAAAGGGAAGAGGGAAGGAGATGGGCCTGGCATTGCATTCACAGGGGAAGACCTGAAAAGGGAGCTGGATGAAGGTCTGGAGCAGGGGCTGATGGTGTCCCAGGGCACCCACAGCGGCCCAGCGGCAGGACCACCTCCCCGGGACATGTGGCGTGAGGCTGGGATTGCATCCCGTGGGCACTGGCTCCTGGTGCCTGTTGCCTCTGCTTCTCTCCCCACAGTGCCCTGAGTCGATGGCGTTGGAATCACGGTCGTAAATGTTATTGATGATAGCAGCTATGACAACGGGCCGAGGCCGGGTCTCTGGCTTTGATGTCAACAAGAGAAAAGGAAGGTTTGCATTGGTTTCAAATGGAAACAGATGCATGTGGGCAGAGCTAGCCAGACACACAGCCGTGGAGACTGTGGCTGTAGTTTCTGGGGTTCCCTCACCCCCACGAGTTTCCTATCAGACCAACCTTCCCCCAGTTGTTCCCCCGGGCTGATAAGCAGGGGGCCTGCCCTCCCCCAGCGTCTGTCCTTCTCCACTTACCATCTAGGCTCTTGTGGCTTTTACTGGAGGATGATTTTGTTTATGTGGGGATGCGAAGGGAAGGTGTTGAGGGAGTTTTCAAACCTGCCCTCTTGGTCAGCATTGCCAGCTTTGTCCAAGCCAGTGGTGATTTTAAAAGTGGAGAGATTTGGGACGTCTGGGTGGCTCAGCGGTTGAGCGCCTGCCTTTGGCCCAGGGAGTGATCCTGGAGTCCCGGGATCGAGTCCCACATCAGGCTCCTTGCACAGAGCCTGCCTCTCTCTCTGTCTATGTTTCTGCTTCTCTCTCTCTCTCTCTCTCTCAGTCTGTCTCTCATAAATAAATTTAAAAATCTTAAAAAAAATTAAAAACAATAAAAGTGGAGAGATTCTGCTTACTTGACCAGGATCCCTAGGGACCTTATGCCTGAAACTTCCAGCAAGGGAATTGCCCATCAATTCAGCTCAACCCATTTCAATCCATAATTCCTGAATGTCTGCAGCTAGCGTGTGCTACTGATGGGCAGCTTTCTGGCCAGCCAGGGTTGTGCTAATTTTATTTATTTAAATCTTTAAAAAATATTGTATTTATTTGTTTGAGAGAGAGAGAGAGAGAAAAAAAAACACAAGCTGGGGGAGAGGCAAAGGGAGAGCTAGAAGCAGACTCCCCGATGGGCAGAGAGCTTGATGTGCAGCTCGATCCAAGACCCCGGGACCATGACCTGAGCCAAAGGCAGACACCTAACTGACTGAGCCACCCAGGCCCCCCATGAGTTGTCCTAATTTTAAATACTTGGTGTAGTTTACTTGCTGCCCTGTTTGGATCATTTGAAAAATGTGGTTTCTGTGAAGGAGTCAAGATGAACTAGACATAGTGGCTTTTAAGAAGTCTGTCGAGGGGCAAGAGTTGGAACGAGGTAGTGCCTGTTCGAGGAGGCTGGGAGCGTGACTAGAGGTGCTCCCCACCCCGGGCTCCTTTGGCTCCTCTCCTTCCTGTCTCCTGCTCTGCTCCTCCTCTGGCCTGCTTGGGCTTCCTCTTGGCCAGCTCCACTGTCCACCTCCACCTCTCAAGCTTCCCCACAGCCACTCCTTTCTGTTCTCAGTACCTGGGTCTTCCCTCCTTCCCAGGCTTCCTCCATTCCAGCTGTGCCCCCAGGTGCTCTGCGTTGTTCTTTCCTCCCTACTCTGGGGCTCCTTTGGCTTCTTAGGTCCCAATATCTGTTTTTAGATTGGAGTATGGATCTGCAGATTGGAGCATCTCAACGTATGGCACCCACCCCACCCCCACCTCTTCTGCCTTTATCCCTCCCTCTTGACTCCTTTGGGGAATGTCAAACCTTGCCAAGTGAGAGGCCCATGATCTTGCATTCCTTTGCTCTCTCTAACCTGATCCTTCTTACAGTGGCTATTTTTGTTTTTTTAGATCTGATTTCTGAGTCACTCAACTAAATTATATTTAATTTGTATTGCTTTTCTGGGGTTCTCCTTCTCTGGGCTCTGGAGTCAGGCTGCCTGGGTTCAACCCTGCCATGATTTGGAATAAGGTATTTTCTCTTTGTTTAAAATAGAAAAGGTGATAGCCCCCCACTGTAGAGTGTCCTTGTGACGATTCAACGAGATAGGACATACGAAGCACTTAAAAAATGCTGGACACAAACATTCTTGCTTATCATCATCATTATTATTAATTTATTGCCTATGCAGGAGAGATGGGTGACCGGGATTGATGCTAGGACCCTGTGTGTCTCGTGGCTCCAGATCTTAGTCCCTGTGTCTGTGACGGAGATCATAAAACCTGAGGTGGTAAATGCAGTGTTGGCCTCCTGTGGTTTCAGACTTTTTTACCAGAGCTGGTGGGGAAGGGATTAGAGAACTCTATTGTCACTTGCCGTTTATCACTTCTATGTAAATTCTTGCGAGATAAAAAAATGCTTGGAAATTATACTTGGTTGGGTTA
Organism: Vulpes lagopus; assembly: GCF_018345385.1. Lineage (NCBI taxonomy): Eukaryota > Metazoa > Chordata > Mammalia > Carnivora > Canidae > Vulpes > Vulpes lagopus. The sequence goes on from NC_054834.1 coordinate 29,745,512, forward strand.
AGAGAACAATTTTCCTCATAAAAAAATAATATCCTGACCTTGAAGAAAGAAGTTATTAGACATTTACCCTCAGAAATGGCATGCAGTTTTATCTGCAGAGGCAGTAACAGATTAAAATATTAAAGTCCATACGGACAGAGAGATAGGGGGTCCACACAGTGTTTAAAATAGTATTTAAACTTAATGTTTTGTTTATGCATTTAATTCATTTTTACTAGCTACCAAGATATTTAACATAAAATAATTAGGATCTTAAGATGGAAACCAATGGCCACAGTTTTAATTAAACCACCTCACGGGGAATGAGGCTGCATGATGAGAGGCAGCCTGGTATAGTCATGAGACCCTGGGGACTGGAGGTACTGCCACCAACTCATGGGTCCTTGGGCAAGTCACCTTGTCTACAGCCCAACACCAAGGACTTCATTGGCCCAAAGGGGTAGTTGACAACCATTCTCTACTTTAAAAAAAAAAAAAACAACTAATAGAATTCTTTTTTTTTTTTCTCTCTCTGAAGGAAATCTTATCAAGAATGTAGGGCAGCCCGGGTGGCTCAGCAGTTGAGCATCTGCCTTCAGCTCAGGGTGTGATCCCGGGTCTGGGATCGAGTCCCGCATCAGGCTCCTTGCGTGGAGTCTGCTTCTCCCTCTGCCTGTGTCTCTTCCTGTCTCTGTGTGTTCATGAATAAATAAATAAAATCTATTTAAAAAAAAAAGAGGAAGAAAAGAATCCTAATGTAGAAAAGACAGTACAATTAGCCTTTGTCTACTCCCTCTCCCCTATGCCAGCCAAACCCCTCGCTGCTGGCCCACCCTCAAGCCCCACTTAAGCCCCAAGCTGCCACAGAACACAGAACTCCACAGAATATATTGTGAGACATGCCTAGGGACTCTCCATGTTTATTTCCGGCTATAAAATTCTATGATTCTGATTATAATATGTCTCTATCCCACACTTCAAAATCTACGGCCCATTTTGTACTTTTTGCAAGGATATTAAAAAAAAAATCCATGGAGATGGACTTCGTGAACAGAAGAAAAGAGAACAAGAAGAACTCTGGCCACCTGAATCCAGAGCCTCCCGCACCTCATCCCTCCTCTCGCATCTCATTTCTGCTTTCGACGACCAAAGCTCTGCTTGGAGCTCATGACCCCAGACTTCCCTGAGGCCACTATTCGTTGTGCTAAGCTTGATAAAATGGACTAAACTCTCCTCCCTTTGCTGTCCGACTCAGACTCTGCTTCCCATTCTAGGTCGCCCATCCCTGATGAACCCCCTGACAGTTCTCCAGTGACTCACACCTGGTTCCTGAAGCCAGTTGGCCAAAGCTAGAGAGCCAGGAGAATGTGATAACTTCTTCCCTATCTCCTTGAGTGCTGGGTCTGGCTAAGATCTAATATTGGCAATGCATGCTGAAGAATCATTAATGATCAATTAATGAGATTGTGTATAAATGAGGTGGTATATGAAAAAGACTTGGCCTGCTGTTTTGTCTATAATAGATCATCAGGAATGTTCTCTTTCCCTCCTTTCCTACATCTCTCTTCCCTTTGAGTCTCTCCAAGGTAACTGTAACCATAGATAGGGTCTATGGGATGCCAGTCAAAGAGCTGCGTGGCTGGAGTCCCTTTTAAGACTATATTTAGCTGTTGGCTAGACGCATATGAAACCTCTGTAAATCTTCAATTTTAAGAGCAAGGTGAGATGTACTTATCACAAGTATTCATGCACTCAGATTTGCCAAATGGTTAAATATACTCAAGCAGTTTTCTTTCTTAATTGTCACTTTTTCCAGTTAATGTCAGATCTGTTCTTTTTTTTTTTTTAAATATCATTTAAGGTGATAATTCCTTCTTCAGTTCATATAAAGGAGGGAACATTCTTAGTGTCAAATAATAGAATTGTTGTTTCAAAATTGTATCCCATTATAAACTCTTATTTCAATTGCCTTTAACAATCTGCAAATTTGTCCCTTGGGATTGTTTAACTACTGTGCTCAATTGCCCAACGCGGATTTGGCAGAGAAAGGGATGGGGCATCGGGATGCATACATGAAAATTTTCTCATGACTATTTTCAGCTGCATTTAAATATTAAGAACATTGATAGAAAGCCATGTCTGGATTTTAAAATATCTAATCTTATAATGGAACTAGTTCACTAGTTCACATTATGTTGGCCCACGCAGTGCTATTCAGTGATTGGGAAAAGTGCCTATTCCTTGGGGAGGTTGTACCAATGCCGGGAAATGAGATGTGGCACATGGAGACTGGATGGGATTTCAGCTCCCACACACTCAGCTGCAGGCTCCCGTGCAGGGTACGGCTTGCACCCCCCAAAGTGTATTCTGCCTCTTGGGGGAGACTGAGCTGATCAAGTGTCCAAAGGAAGAGAGGAGCTGACAAGAGACTCAAGCTTTCAAGGTTGAATGGTTTCCTCTCTCCTATTGTGTTCAAAGCTGCAGCTCCCCCATCCCCCACCTCCCATAACCAGGACATTTCGGCTGTTCTAGTCTGGTCAGGCAGTTGCTCCAGTGACTGTCTCTTGACCTCAACTTCACACTTTTGCTGCATCCCCCTGGGCTCTGTCCTTTGGGTTATCCCAGGTTCTTCCTCTCAGTCTGTCTCACTGATACTAAAAATATTTGGGGTAGTTGCACATTTGTTTTCATTTTTCTTTTAGAAGTAATATGTAGTAATTGCAGAAAATACATATTATAAACATAAAGAAGATAAAAATCACCTTTAATCTTATTAATAGAAGATAGTCTATCAGGGTGAACATTTGGCATAGAGCTTTCTCTATACTTCATGTTTATATCTGTGTATAGGCATCATCCTTTGAATATATTTTCAGCAGAAATGGGTGTCTTTTTTTTATTAGCTTCCCCTCAGAAGGCTTTCTCTCAGATAAAAAGGGAGCACAGAAAAGATTTCAACGTGGAATGTTATAAAAGAACAATTTCAAAAATAGTTTTCAAAAATAGTTTCAGCAAGTCTCACCCAAGCCCACGATCTACATCCACCATACTGAATCCAAAGTATGTCTCACAATTTTAAAAAAACAGCACGGTAATCCCTACAACTTTTTTATTTTTTATTTTTATTTTTTTAAAGATTTATTTATTTATTTATTCATGAGAGACACAGAGCGAGAGGCAGAGACACAGGCAGAGGGAGACGCAGGCTCCATGCAGGGAGCCTGATGCGAGACTCGATCCCAGAACTCCAGAATCACGCCCTGGGCTGAAGGCAGGCACTAAACCACTGAGTCACCCAGGGATCCCCCCCTACAACTTTTTTAAACCAGGATCTGATATCCCCAAGCTGGACTGGATCCCTGGGGCAAGGGGTACAAATAGGGAAACAGAACCCAAGCATGCAAATAAAAAGAAGACCCTTGTTATTTTTCCTCCAGGTGTGTTTTGGCTACAGGTGCACTCATTGGCTTTTATCTCACGTCAGCAGGATCAATACCCAGCTTTTGCCTGCATCGTATTAATTGAGTCTTATTATTAGAATCCTACAATATGGATTTCAACAGCTGTTTCAGTGAAAATTTCTGGAGCACTTAAGTGAAGTCTGAAAAATAAGAAAGTAGGACTTTGCATCATTGAAGTGACTTTATTTCTAGTGTTTAATGTTTCAATAATTACATACATCCAATCTGCTCCCATTATTTGTAGCTCTTAAAGAGGTGGTCCCAGGAATGTGCATCCATTGGATTCTGTAGTGCCTTTGGATAGGAAACTCCGAATACTTTATATTAGGGATTTTATCTTAACAACTGCAATGCAGTTTTCTTGTTCAAACCTTTAACTAAAGAAATTGTGAGAAAAACAAAAACCAAGAATGCCAGTTGCTTCAGAGAACATACATTTTTATTTTTTAAAGAATATTTTATTTATTTATTCATGAGAGACACAGAGAGAGAGAAGCAGAGACACAGGCAGAGGGAGAAGCAGGCTCCCTGCAGGGAGCCCGAAGTGGGACTTGATCCCGGGTCTCCAGGATCATGCCCTGGGCTGAAGGCGGCGCTAAGCCCCTGAGCCACCTGGGCTGCCCAAGAACATACATTTTTAAACTGTGCTTCTATAATTCTTATTAAAACCTGCTGCTACATGCAAAATACACACACACACACACACACATACACATGTGTGTACATGCACATTTACAATATGGTTTTCTAAAGAATTAAAGAACAGAGGGAGAGAAGAGGACCCAGAAGAAAGGAGACATAAGAAGAGAATGTGCCATAGTGATAATTTAAGGTTACAATGATTTTTTTCTTGGAAATCAGTTTCTTAGGCCACATAATTACATTAGACAAATATATTTTGTCGACTGTCTTTACAGTTCCCAGAGAAGACAGTGTGTGTTGTTCATGCACGTGTGTATGTGATGAAGAAATGGGAGAATGTTGGTCTTCCCAACCCAATTAAAATTTAACACTTGTCTCTTTTTAGCTGACATCCTCATTTTAGGGGAAAGAGTGAGGAAATACAAAGCACAGATGCTCTTTACAAAATGAAGATATCTCTTTTCTGCTCTAACTTGGGTTCGGTGCAGCTGCAAATAGCTCGCACAAAAGCACTTGGGAGGCACTTTTAGGCTGTAGTGTTCTGAAATCCCCATGAAAAACTCCTTACCAGTTTATTTATATTTATTTTTTTTTCCTAAGAATATGTTCTCAATGCTGGCAAATTGGTCTGCTTCTTAAGATTCATGTTGGTGCTTCTCTGATGGCCTCTATTATCCAATTTAAATACACAATAGTAAGAAGGTTTGAACACACTATGTTAATCCAGCATCAGAGACCTCTGCTTGGCTGTTTGTTAAAAGAAAATTGTACCTGTTATGAACTGGAAAAGGGTATACAGTGGCTGTTAACTGCTTTGCCAAATTGATTCTGACTCACTCGTTTCAAAATGAAAATTGAAATGCTTTTGCCTTCCTTTTTTTTTGGTGGGAATTTGCTTTACTTAGCACTAAGTGGGTATCATTTCTTGTGATTACAGAAAAATGCATCATAACTTTTGATTACGCTGCTATTAAGGATGCACAGTAGCAATTGCTAGCACTCGTAAAGTACTGCGGGTGGGTTCTGTGTAACTCATTTTTATTTGGAACTCCACTTCCTTTGAGTGGCGGAGGAGGGGATGGATGAGGTCACTCAAAACTTGAGTGGCATAATGAACTCAGTCACCTGGGAACAGAAGGAACCAGAAGGGAAGAGGTTCTCTGAATAGAATTCTCTGCACTTCAACCCCAGTCCTGGCTGACACCCAATTATACAGAAACCCAAGTTGACTCATCAGCCATTTCTACATGTATTCATCTCTTCAATAAGTAGGTAAAGAGACCTATTATGTAAAATATGCTGGCCGAATATGATGAGGTCAAAATGAAGGCATATCATTTTAGGGAATACCCATTTTGAGGGAATTTATACTGCAGGATAAAATAAATCTACATAATAATTGTTACACATAAATTATAAAAATGATGTATAAAACATAAATTAAAATATTTGGTTAAAGGTGGAAAAGATGACAGAGTCATGGATTCCAGGAAAATTAGCTTCTGTCCTCCAATGGATTGTCAGCATCATGAGAGCAGGTATTATGCCTCTCTTGTTTCCTGCAGTTAGATCACATGACCTAGACTGTAGTATTAACTAACTAGCCATTCAGGAAATAAATAGCACACAGCAGTGTGTTAGCACTAGCTCACACGGGCCTGCAAGCCAATCATTTGTATCTCTTTTCAATTTTTTGTTTATTGATATCATGTTGGTAGCTTAAAATTGGTCATGGTGGGATATTTGCACTACGGAAATTGGCAAACACAACAAATAAATGCTTTTCCCACTAATAGCTGGTTGTTAAACATTGACCAGGACGACATAGCCATGAAGCCTCTCTTCTTCATAAACATCTTAGAGACATAGAAAGAGATTGAGAAAGAGACAGAAAGATAGCAAGAAAGAATGAGAGAGACAGAGTTAAATGCCTCTTTGTTCTTACAAATGTGACTTTTGTCCCAGTTCTAGTGTAATAACCTCGGGAGCTGGTCTGGCCACCAGAAGGCCTCCTTTTACCTTGGTTCAAGGCCAGCTGAAACAGCTTGTCTTTTACCCTAGAACTGCAGTGCTTACCTTTTCAGTGGAAGCAAGCAAGTCCATAGAATTGTTCTCTGAAGAAGAGTAAGCTGGACCAAATTTCTCTATCCTGCGCTTGCCTATCCTGTGTGTCTCACATCTTTCCAGACAAGTGCCTCAGGCTACTTCCAACTGTAATGTGAGAGAATAAAACCTAAATGAAGTGGGCCCTCAGTGGGCTGAGTATTGGAAAATGTTGAGTCATCACAGTGAGATTTTTGACTTCAGCCCAATGGCTTAATAGAAAGCCCTTGCGCTCAACCCTGATGTAACCATCATAAAGGGAGCAGTTGAAAAAGATAAGAGAAAAAAAGAAAAAAATACACATTCTGGACAAAGGGCAGGGCATCAGCAGTGGCTCAGGGTGGAAAAATGTGTAACCTGGATACCTCTATTTTTACAGAAAATATGAAGTTCAAAACATGAGACATAGTGGGATAGTGGGAAGCATGAGGACAGTTTGAGTTTGTGAAACAGATGGGAGAGATTACTTGCCAGGAACATACAGAAAGTTTTCTAGGAATCAGCCAAAGCTGGAAAGAAGAATCTGTGGAACAAGTATGGGTGACTGGCATTTTCTCCAGTAGAGCTTGAAGATCTAGGTTTAGGGTCAAGGAAGGCAAATACAGTTGACCCTTGAACAACACAGGAGCTAGGGACACTGACTCCAAAAAAAAAATCCACCTATAACTTGTCAACTGCTAATAGCCTACTGTGGACAGGAAGCCTTACTGATAACATAAACAGTCAATGAACACATATTTTGTATGTTATATGTAATAGACACTGTACTCTTTCAATAAAGTAAGCTAGAGGAAATAAAACATTAAGAAGAGAAAAGATGTTGACAGTACTGTATGATATTTATTGAAACAAACCCTCATTTAAGTGGACCCATGTAGTTCAAACCCATGTTGTTCAAGGGTCAGCTGTAGTTGGATTGATTTAGCATTGGCTGATTGAGTATAGAGGAAAAACAAAAGGGGAGTTGATTAAAGGTGTTAACAAGGGAGAGTTTGATGATGTAAATTATGTTTTATGGGCCAGCCAAATAAATAAATGAAATCAAGAGGAGGTAAATACGTGTGGGATACAATTGGGATCAGAGAAATGGCACTCTTGATGAAATTTGAATGACAGGTATTACAAGGTGGAAGTGAAAGGACCAGTAGAGGAAGAGGTTGCGACAGATATGAGTGTGGTGTGCTGGAGTTCTCAAAGAGTTACAGAGTAGAGCAGTTTCAGGGATTCTGAGGTCCAGGGTGTGGCCATTCATGTGAATGATTCCAAAGGAATTACCAATGGTTGGAATGGAAGAGGGAGGGATAGAAACAAAACTAGGGGATTGCTTTCTTTACAGGGAAACTGAAGCCACCCCAGGTGATAATACAATCTAGATTAGAGCAGCTGATTCAACCAAACTCCAAAGCCTTCAGTCAATATGAGAGGTTGACTGGGAGGCGAGCTGGTGATAGATAATGAGGTGCAGAGCAAAGGAATGCATCAAAAGTTTTAAGTCTCTACCAAGAAGATATTTCCACAAGAGTAGGAAGGAAATGCTTGGCAAAGGACACCTTGTAACTGAAATAGAAGGGAAGGAGAGCATGAGAAAGGGAAAATACAAAGGAATTCAAAATGGAAACGATTGAAGTTAGACTTATTGTCAAAGGGGTTTTAGAGCTGAAACGACACTAGGGATCACCAGGTCAAACATCTTGTTTCAGATGGAGAAACAGAAACTCAGAGGGGGGCAGCAGTTAGTAGAGTCAAACCACTAGTTAACAGAATCTGGATTCGTTCATCTACTCATAACCAGTTATTAATCCACCAAGTATTTACTGAACAACTAGTGTCCAGATACAGGGATACCAAAATGAATAAATCTCAGAACACGTCCTCAGGGAACTCACAGCACTTTGGGAGAGGTGGACAAAGCCCCTCAAGTGATTACAGTATAGTGTTATGAAGGGTAGGAGAGGGCCTTGCAAAGGATGACGTGGAAAGTATGGGAATGAGCCTCTTGCCTGGGGGCAGGAGTAGAGTTGAATGATTGCGGTATGGGTCTTGTAGAATTGGAGCAACACAATTGGCATGAACTATGGAACTGAGCAAAGTAGAAAAAGGTGTTTCTTTTTTCAGGCCAGTGCAACACCAAGCCAAGGCACAGAGCTTGGCAAATTGACTCTAACCTAGATTTCCTCCATATCTACCCTTCATAATTGTGACTGGCAGTCTTGGGCAGAGGGTAGGGAGAATGCCAGGAGCAGGAAAGACTGCCTCGAGAAGGTTGGTAACATTTGCACCAACCTGCCTCCAAGTCAAAAGCTCCATTCTGGGCCTCTGATAATTGAGGGAGCTAAGCATCCTCTTCTTACAAAGAAGGAGGGTGGCCATCCATTTAGAGTAAGACCATTAGCTAGTAGAGGAGAATTGGAAATTAACCATTGTGGAAAATGCTAGAAACAGCTCCCTCATAGTGTTAGAATGAGAGAACCAAGGATGGAATGTATCACATTTATATGAGAAGCCATTTTTGGTTTTCCAGTTCATTGAGCCTGTGGCTGAGTCCACACCAGGCCTCCACAGCCTACTGGAAGGTGGAGACCTTGGTGACTGTAAACTATAAGGTGCTTTAGACCCAAAGAAGACTTACTTTTCCCGGCTCTGTGGGTATGGATAGAGAGGAGATTTTCTTATAGAAAAAAAAAGTAACAGGACACAAGAGAAAAGTGTTTACCGGCCGAAGCAGAGCTATATTAGAAGCAAGTTATCTGTGAGAATAGGTTAGATAATGTGGTAAAAACCTTCAAATCTCAGTGGCTTAAACTATCCAAGATTTGTTTCCCTTGTTGCTACATGTCTATTCCACATGGGCCCACGGGGGTTGGTTTTGCCTCCTCCCCAGTCAGTGATGTGGACTGAAGAAGCTCCTGTCATCTAAAGAATCCACTGCTTACCAGGGCCGGGGGAGGGAGAGGATGTGCAGTGTTTTGCATTGGAAATAAAATGCTTCTGTCCTGAAGCTCTACACATTGGTTGCTCTTGCTCAATTTTATTGGTTGAAGCAAGTCACATGGCCATGGTCAGCTTTGTGGGCGTAGGGAAGTACAATCCTGCCACATGCTGGGAAGGAGCAGAATGGGAACATTTAGTGAATAGAATTAAGAAGACCAGACTCCTTACAGCATCTCTAACGGCCTGTTAGTTGCCTGTTTCTCCTTCTGTTGACACACTCTACACGCTGCTAGCATGGTGATATCCTTAGGGTATAAGAATTCCTCTACCTAAACACCTCCACAGCAACTCTATACTTTCTGAATCGGGTTCAAAATCTTCAGCTCTACATGGCAGGACCACTATCATCTATTGCCAGTCTGTTTTTCCAGAATAATCTGGGATGCCTTCCTCCACTCTCCACCACTACTCACCTATCTTCAAACCCATCGTTGTCATTTAGGTTTTCATTGATCTTTCAAATGTTAGCTTAAATGCCACCATCTGCACATAACAAAGGGTTTTTCAATTCTTCCAGTTGGCATCAGAGTTTTGTCAATATTTCCCAATAAACCTTGCGTATATCTTTGCTTTGTGGAACAGAAGTTTACATCCATGCCTCTTCCCCATCAGATAATAGGGTCTTTGAAGACAGAAACAATATCTTTTGCAGACTCCCCACCATGCAGGGGGCTGGATCCCAGGACCCCGCTATCATAACCTGAGCCAAAGGCAGACGCTTAACCAACTGAACTGCCCAGGCGCCCCCAGAAACAATATCTTGTTCATTGTTAAGTGATTCCCTTCTTGCCTTTGTTAGAGTGCTCGATGCATGGCAGTTATTCATTCATAGAAGAATCTTATTTTGTCTCCTTGATTTGATCTGATTGAGCCTTGATCTGCCCTTCCTTCCTGATCCTTTCCTTGTAGACCCCAAGGCCTTTAGGGTTCCCTGGTTGAGCTCACTGTTAAATCTCACATCACATATTTTATATTTGGAGCTGAATTGTTTTAAACTGTTGTGGGGAAAATGGTGCTCTACATATGGATAGGGAATGCAATTATTTGGGAAGTCTTTTGGGTAAAAGGGAGAAAGAAAAGAACTGTGTTCTTTTTTTAAAAAGAAAATCAGAATGATAGCTATCATCGGATTACTTTTAGCACACAAATGCATATTTAAATGTTGTTTTTTTTTCCTCATGAGACTGGATATTTGGAGAAGATGGAGCACACTTACATTTAGTCTTCTGTATGTCTAATACACCCACTGTGGTGCTCAATACAACTGAGTTTCTTGTCCATTTTCTCTGAAATCTTGGATTCTCTTTGGTTATGTCTGGAGGTTGTGTTCACATGGGGCTAAATCAAGGTGATCATCTTATACTACAAGAGGTGTCAAGGACCTATGATAATATCTGTTGGACTCTTTTTATTTTTATTTATTTTTAAGGATTTTATGCATTTATTCATGAGAGACACAGAGAGAGGCAGAGACAGAGGCAGAGGGAGAAGCAGGTTCCCAGGACTCTGGGATCATAACCTGATCCAAAAGCAGATGCTCAGCCACTGAGCCACCCAGGTGCTCCTGGACACTTTTTATTTTTCAGATGAAGAACCTGCAATATAGAGACAAGTGACCATTCCTTCTACACGTGTTACATGGACATCCACGAGAACACCAAGTCTTTTCCTCCTCAAGCTCCTAAAATGCAAAGTGAGAATGCTGACTAATGATTGGGTTCATCAATGGGGTCAGATTGATTTCATGAGTTTATCTGAGTTGATATTGTCGGCTACCTTGCAAACCACTAGAAATTCAAAGAAAAGGGACACAAGTTCCTCTGTGTAAGAGCTGAGTCTACTCTACAGTACTTTTTAGTTCAGTATTTCAAAGTTATGTTTATTCACATAATTTTCTGGTTGTTGGTTTAAAAATTTCAAGATAAGTTAGTGTTTCCAAATTAATGAGAGAACATAAAGATGTCAAAATGTCTAAGTAGACTGGTCATTCATTTTAACTTCAATTTTGAAACAAAATGAACTTACCAAGGGGACACAGACAGAAACTAGACATGTATGCCTGACCAACAATCTCTGCTTTCCTGGTTGGAAAACCTATGTTTAGGGACGCAGGACTCTATTGATGAGCCGCAGGATAAAAAAAGCCGCACCAGAAATAACAACAGTCATATCAATAAGACCTCAGAAAATTTTAAGCAATCTCCTAGAAGAGTCTCCTATTAACTTATATATTTTCTATGGATGTGAAGAGAGGAAGAGCTATATGATAATTGGTATATTCATTTAGAATCGGAGAAGGGCAACAGAGGACCAAGAAAACATTTCAGAGGACTCTCATGTTAGCATTGATCTCCATCACAGAGAAAATGCAAATGCGATTTTCAGGGTTCTGTCTCACAGAGAGCTAAGGGGGGCTATTGCACAGAGGGAGCGTGGTGGAGGCGAAAATGAGGTGGTGGCACTACTCGGGAAATTAAAACTGTAATAAGGCTCCAGTGGGTTGTGTTTCTGTCCCTTTGCAATAACAGAATGTGAACAAAAGGGTCAGAGGGCAAAGGTTGAGGTTCAGCTTAGAAAATGAGGGCTGTCATGGGGCTTCAGGCTGTGCATATGGCAGGTGGCACCAGGCTGACAAATTAGACAGCTCCGGACAACCTTCACGGTTGAAAATCGGGTCTCTTCCCTTTGCTACAAAAGACTGAGTCTAGCATCTGTAGGAAAGAGGAATAGTACCATTTCACAAAGGTTTTCAAATGGGCAGTGTGCTGGCTCAGCTTGGGGGGAGGGGACAGAAAAGAAGAAGCAACTAGGAAACCAGGTGTTTGGTGTGAAAGTCAGAGCATGAAAGGCAAAAAAGAGAACACAGGAGAAAAGGAAGGACGAGAGAGAGAAAAAGAAAATATGGAGAGGGCAGAGATAAAGACGATATGAATGAGAGCACACGTGAGCAAGATGGTCTGTGGGAGGAGAAATACATTGAAAAAGCAAGAAAAATGTGTTAGGAGGAGAGCAGCAGACAAGATGAGGGATAAGAAGAGAGGGTCAAAGGAAAGGAGAAAGGAGGAAGCAAGGAGGAGAAAAGGCGGACATGGCATGTAAACTGAGGCCAGTGTCCAGAGCAGGTGCAAGGGGTTGTTTGGGGCTCGGCAGCAGCCAGTGCCAGGGCACCAGAGATCACGGAAGGCCAGGCAGGCAGAGGTAGCACGGGGTTCAGGCCCCCAGGCAGCTCCGGGAGACCCAGCTGAGCCCTTCTAATGACACAGGGGGAGCCGTCTCCTCTTCTAGTCTAGGGCGTGCTGAAACCCAAAGGTTGTTCTTTAATTTTTACTTACAACCTGTCTTTGTTTCACATGCTCTCAAAAGCTATTAAAATGCTTGTCGCAAAGCTTTGTAGTTGCTATGTGTACAGGTCATAATATTCAGGCCACGGGGTTATTATAACGAAGGGAGATAACAGGTTCTCCCAAGTGGAGATTTAAGTAATACCTAACAGTGTGGGCCATCTGGTGAATTCCACAGAAAACAAATTGCCTTTCATAAGCATTTTTACTATCTCTACACCATGCTAATTTCGGTGGACAAACTATTCCTTAAGGGGTTTTGTACAGACAAAGAACAGAGGGCAGCTTCTCTGTCCTTCCTCTCACTTCTCAAGGCTCCAAAGGGTCTTGATTTTCTAGCCTGTCAGAGCCACGTGGCTGGAATCATTTATAGGCTTTTTTTTTTTTCAAGCAACCGGATAACATCCACTGATAGATTTAAAGGTGTTGGTTGAGTGCCTACTATGTGATCAGATCAGATGGTTGATGTTATGAGAGGCACAGAATTATAAGAAATTGTCTTATGGACTGTCAGTGAGTGTAAATTTATACCCATGAATATGCTACAGCTTCATAAGTGTTTGGCATACACATAGGTGCATGCATTTGTCAAAACCAGCAAATGTACAGTTAAGATTGTGCATTTTATTGTACTTAAGTTTCATTTCATGAGAAAAACGATTGTAAAGAAATATTGAAACCTATTCACTACTATGCATACTTGCATGCTGAAATATTTAGGGTGAAGGGTACTGATATCGGCAATTAGAAAGACATGAAAAGTGAGATGGATTGATAAAGGGAGAAGGATGGATAGATAGATGTGTGAAAAGGTAAGAGCAGTAAAAATATTAAAATCCAGGTGGTGGTATATAGGTATTCACTGTAAAATTAAGTTTTGCTATGTTTGAAATATCTGTATTTATTTCATGAAATATCAGTAAGCAATTAGAAGCTATCGGTGTAGCACCCATTTTAGGATTAAGAGTGTGAGGGAGTAAGAAGGAGGGATGTGGTTAGAAGGAAGGTAATCAAGTATAGTTGCACCGGTCATTTATTGCTGCAGAACAAATTACATTAAAACGTATTGGTTTAAAACATCATCCGTTTACTAACTCATTGTTTCTGGGTCAGGAATCCAGGAAGGGCTGAACTGGGTGGTTCTGGCTCAGGGTCTTTGAGGAGGTTGTTCAGGAGGTGAAGGCTTGTCTGGGGCTAGTGAATCTGCTTCCAGAATGGCTCACCAGTAGAGCGATTGGCAGGAGGCCTCTGGTCCTCACCAAACAGGCCTCTCAATTTGCTTCTTGAGGGTCCACACCAGCTGGCTTCCCCCAGAGGGAGTGACCCAAGACAGAGAACAGGAAGAGATGTCACGCCTTTTAAAATTAATTCACACACCATCACTTACTGCCATATTCTATTCACTACATGCAAGTCACTGACTCCAGACCACGCTTAAGATAAAGGGGATCAGGTTCTACTTTTTATGGGGTGGAATGTCAAAAACTATGTGGACATGTTTTAAAACCACCGTAAAAGCTTAGGTGGGATTTTTAGTAGAATTGCTTGCTTTCCTAAGCAGTTGGTTAAGGTGTCCTCAGTCTCAAGTTTGCCAAGACCCATGATTGAGGAACAAAGTAATATTATATGGAAAAAGGCAAAACAATAGCCAAGGTACTTGACTTGACCTTTGTGAAGCCACATAGAAAGGGGAGATTGAAAATCCTTATTCTAGCAAAACCTCATCTAGATGACTACAGAATTCCTACTGGGGCTTGTTGAGTCAGAGCTGGATGAGTTTGTGAACAATGCTGGTCTTGATTTTTTTTTTTTTAATTGGGGTAAAATTCACATAACCTAAAATTCACCATTTTAGCCATTTTAAAGTGTACAATCCAGTGGTTTTCAGTATATTCACAAAGTTGTGCAGCCAACACCACTGTCGTTCCAGATTGTCACCCCAAAGAAACTCTGTACCCGCTGAGCAGTCACTCCCAATCTTCCCCCTTCCTCCTGGAAGCCGCTAATCTGTTTTCTGTCTGTACAGATTTGCCATGGCTCTATGGTTTTGAGTCAAGAATTAAAGGGAACCAAGGTCAGCTACATGTGGAGGATAGTCCGACATGCGTAGGCAGGTGGGAATTGACAAGTCCGGGAGAGCTAGTGGAAAGAAATGGTGGAATCCAGAGTAGCAGAAAAGAATACTGTACCTTTTCATGAGTAGTTTGGGGCATCTTATGAACTTGAATGTAGTAAATCTGAGCGATCATTTGCATGGGGTGTTACTCAAAAATTAAAGGTGGTTCTAGAGCTTCCTTGGACTCTACACTAAAATTTACGTTAGAGGAATATCCACACATCATCTTGAACACTTGATGATAGTTTCAGCTGTTCGACAGCCCCTAACTGGCTGTGTTCCAGCAATATATATCATCTAGATATTTTAGAAGCATAGATAAGAATCTGGTGGAAGGGCACTTGGGTAGCTCACTCATTCAAGGCCTCAACTCTTTTTTTTTTTTTAGATTTTATTCATTTATTCACAAGACACACACACACACACACACACACACACACACACGAGTCAGAGACACAGGCAGAGGGAGAAGCAGGCTCTGTGCAGGGAGCCCGACGTGGGACTCCATCCCAGGACCCCAGGATCACGCCCTGAGCCAAAGGCAGACACTCAACCGCTGAGTCACTCAGGCATTCCAAGCCTTCAACTCTTGATTTAAGCTCAGGTCATGTTTTTAGGGTTATGAGATTGAGCCCCACTTTGGGGCCCTGCACTCTGCATGGAGTCTGCTTGAGATTTTCTCACTCTGCCTCTGTTCCTCCCCACTGCTCACATGTACTTGCTCTCTCTCTCTCTCAAATAAATAAATAAAATCTTAAAAAACAAGAATCTGGTGGAGAACAACTGACTAGTGAGGCTAAGAATAAAAACCTAGATGTAATTTTAAGGGACAGTTTAGGGAATCATGTATTCTTTAGAGCTGGACATCCTAGCTTTGAATTCCAGCTCTGTGACCTGCAAGAGCTGGAAGTGACTGAACCTGCCTGCCTTAGTTTCCTCTTTTATAATATAGGAAACTAACTAAAAGTAAATTAATGCCCATTACTTTTTAGGAATGATAAGTGAACCTAATGAGTCAACACATTATAGACTTGCAAACAGTGCCCAGCATACAGTGAGCACTCAACAGATGTTTGCCCTGATAACCTTATCATTACAGGAAGCACACTCTTTAGGGGAAACTAAAGAGATGTAATGTTTCTTTCATCCAATTATTTTAACATATAAAATCCTACATATTTATACTAGGTCCCCGGGCAGATGGAGTTTTAACTGTTCACAGAATAAGACAGTGTGAAAAGCACGACCGCAAATTCAGTCACAGCGTCAATCTGCTGACAGGAACTGTTTCCCTTTGACATTTCTCAAAACCAGGGCACCATCTTGAATGCTTCAAGTGTGAGAGTGAACTCCTCAAAGAGACTCTAAGCTTTAAAAATATTAATCTGCATCTGGAATCACTCCTGTGAACATCACATCTTATGATACAAATATCTCCTGGGATCTCTGCATCACCAACTCTTTTTAAAATAATGGAACTGTATAATGGAGAAAACATTGCTCTATAAAACATAGAACTTCACTGTCAAGAAAACGAGGGGAAAAAAAAAGAAATTGGTGAAAGATTAAAAACTGCAGAACCTATGTCTAGAAACAAATAGCCATTGAGCAATATTTATGCTTGATTTAAGTGGTTTGGCAAGAGGATGGCCAACAGGTCACGTGGCCAGGGTACCACAGGTAAGCTGTGCTATCAAACAGGTTAGAATACACAGGACAACAAGGTCCTTTATGCTTAGCTCTTAGAATATTGTGGCGTTCGTCCAAAATCTGCCAACATTTACTGTATGTGGTAAGGAGCACAATAGTTAAATAAAAATGGTATCAAAATCATTTTTTAAAAAATACTGTGAGAATCAAAGATAATCATTTGGTAGGACCACATGCCAGACACTTTGTGCACACAATCAGTCTTTCTATCAATTGGCTGCCAGTCTCTCTCTAGGATATGTAAGTTTTAACCCAGCCCACTCTTCTGGTGTTTTTATAGTAGACATGGTTGCTGACTTACTAACCAAATTTGTGAAAGATTGTTGAATGAAATAAGGGGGGTAAGGAGAGAGAGAGAGAAAGAGAGAGAATGAGTTATTCATAAAAACCAAAATCTTTCTTTTTGACTTGTTCCCAGAATCAGATCAGTGGGTATGGGTGATGCTTGATGACCTTACAGATGAGTCCTGTGTATATGTGTCGTGATGCCTTTGTAGATGGGTGTCAAAATCTCAATACTGTTGCCCAAAATTTCAAGCCGCTAGGCAGTGGCCATCCTGCTTCTGGTCCTTAAACCTGCCTGCCCCATCACAAACCTATTGATTCATAATGGTGAGCTGCATTCGTCAGCCAGGAATCTTTGTTTTGCTCAGGCCACCTGATCACTGTCTTACCACTACTTGTGTTTGAGCATGCATACTCAGAAGGCATCTCTGAAAGACTTGAAACTTTGGATCTTCTAATGTATGACCCTCTCCTCTCCTGGTATGTATCATCTATTTCCACTCCTGCCTCTCTGGGTTTAGGGTTTATGTAAAATCCTTCTGACATGTGGACTTCAGTTTCTTTCTTTAGATTTCAGATAAGTTAATTCTTTGGCTTTCAGTTTTCCCTGTAATTAAATATAGTGATCTCTGCCCGGCCTTGGCCCACTAACTTCCAATGTCTGATGGGTGACTAGGCCAGTCTTGACCTCTTCAGGGAGGAATTTTAAAATGGGCCACTATTCAGACAGGCATCTAGAAAGCCTGCTCTGTCTCGTACAATACAAACAATACTAAATTGGAATTTGGAAGAGCTATCGAGACAAGTCTGCGTCATGGCCCCGTTTCTGGGATATGAGGGTTTAGGTACTCATTTATTTGAATGTCTAGTTTGATGACTGAATTGAAGTAATTGCAGTCAGAAACAGCAGGACTTTCATCACAGCACAATGATGTAGGGATAGTGAGATTTATTCTGATTAGGGTTGTATTTTGAGAACGGAAGCATGAAATATCTAGTGAAGTTACTGAGAATTAGCCATAGATGCAGTATAGCCCACTTGAATCAGGTTGAATAGACAAACTGACACCTGAAAGGAATATTTAGATACCATATGAAAAGGGCTGGGATTGGAACTCCATTTGATACTGATGCTAAGCAAGGCTCTAGGTAAGGGCCATGGAAATGCACCTGTGTGAAGTAGTGTCTAAAGAAGCCATACTGCTTTTTGGAAGCCTTACTGAGTACATTAAAAATGAGGTTTACTAATGAGAAGTGACTCTGCTCTGTGGTTAATCATGTTGAAGAAATGTTCCACATAATCACTGTGAAATTGAATGTTGGTAAATAAGCTGCTTAATATTTATTTAAATAATTTTGTAATGAAGAGGGATAAGAAGTAAGACATTGGGTCAAGATACAGAGATTTGCCCCGAGAAGCCACTCACTTCAGAAGGTTGGTTGGTATCTAATTGCAGACATTCCAGGAGCTGTTCCAAATTCAAGGTATGATTTCAATTATCTAGATCTTATTATGAATCTGATGTAGATAAATCAGGGCATGCGATTCAGGTATAAAAGCTATCAATTTTGCTAGAATAGTTTAAAGGGAAGATCAGAGTTCAGATGCTTGCATCCTCTTTGACGTGTCTCTGCAGATTCTGTGACCATATGCAGCAGCGTGTTCTTGAGGGTGGGACACTGCCTACCCTCTTTCCTTTAAGGCCATCCCCTTGACCTTTGGAGAGGAATCAGAAACACCACACAACTTTATCTAGAAATCAAAAGTCTGGATGAAGACTTTTCAAAGGCACTAGCTGAGGGGAATTTTATAATCACCTGATCATGAGCTAAGAATTATGCTACCCAGTATGAATTGGGAAATGTCTCCTGGCAAGTTGTCTGTATAAGCAACTAGATTTTTGAGGATGTCCTATCCCACTATCACTTTTTATCAGTTGGAATGCATAGATGATAAATATAAATAACATATTATGATTTCTGAAATATACATGCTTTGTAGAGATCTATAATGGAAATGTGTTATAAACATTCATTCCATGGTAGAAAATGTATTATATATGAGGAGCTCGATGTACAGAAGCATGAAATTGCCAAGAGAGTTTTGACTACTGTCATTGGAAATGCAATATTTAAGGAGTATCCATAGTTAGAAGGCCAATAGACTTATGGATACTGGAAGTGCCTCTTTTCTAGGCAAAAAGACATTAAAAAGCAGTAAAGATGAGGTCGTCATATTTGCAGTTGATTAGGAGACTAGAATGTGCCTGTAGCTTTACTTATATTATCTTAATCCTTCAAATTACCCAGAAAAGAGGATCTTATTTCATATTATATACCAGGAAACTGGGAATGAGGAAGGTTAGCTAATTTGTCTAAGTTAACGGAGCCAGGAGGGCAGTCCTGGTGGCTCAGTGGTTTAGCACCACTTCAGCCCAGGGCGTGATCCTAGAGACCCAGGATCGAGTCCCACATCAGGCTCCCTGCATGGAGCCTGCTTCTCCCTCTGCCTGTGTCTCTGCCTCTCTCTCTCTCTCTCCCTCTCTCTCTCTCTCTCTGTGTCTGTCATGAATAAATAAATAAAATATTAAAAAAACAAAACAAAACAAAAAACAGATCCAGCAAATGGCAGAGCTGGGATTTAAACCCAGGTCTATCTGACTCACAACCCATAATTTTTCCAGTGTGCAAACCAAATTGACGTTGATAAAATAAGTGAATGGTGCCATTCCCGTTTCTTCCTGTTGACATGTGTGAATGGTGGGTTCCTCAGGACATGGAGAGGATTGAGTTGCCAATGGGCCTCTTCATGAAGAAGGTGTTCTGGACTTGAGTGTAATTGGAAATGCATTCATTCATCATGTATGTGTCGAGGCCCTTCCATGTTTGTGACATTCTATGATGTTTTGACAGGTGAGGCAATGGTGGTTGCATCTCTAACTCAAAGAGTGTATGCAGGACGGATCATTAGAATGTAAAAGTGGCCTGACAGTAAGTAAAGATTCAGGGAAGACTTGTATGACAAGCAAGAGCATTTGGGGCAGGGATTGGGTTGCAAGTGAGCCTGAAAATACAAAGGCTGGACAAGGTGTAGAGGCATCAGATTAGGACTCTTTGGTTTTATAACCCTGAGTAAATTGTTTAAAGCATTTGGGTTTAATAATATCCACTTTGCCTATCTTACATCATTGTTTTAAGGACTGATCTGAGGAATTCAGAAAGTTTTAAGTTCTAAACAAACAAGAGGGATCATTAACTTTGTGGAATTAGAAGTGGTCTTTGGGGACCTTCAAATCTGATTGAGATGATATGAGAAGTACACAAATGTAGTGAGCAGAGCCTATGATCCAATGGCCCTTAATCACAAAAGGGCCATAGTAGTCCTGCTAGGAACTCACACCCAGCTGGAAACTGATGGTGATCATTTGCTTAGAATTAAATAGAGCTAAACCCTCTAAACTCCAAAAGGCTTAGTAGCACATCATGAGTAAGTAAGTGTTCATGAAATCTGAAATGTCTATAGAATGGTAATAACATTGTAGGTTAATGACTAATGCAGAGTCATTTAATCTGGATGTAACATGGTAAATATACAATGGGGTTTCTGAAAAAGAAAGCCAGATTTAAATGATTACCTGATTGAGCCTTTCTTTCTTTCTTTCTTTCTTTCTTTCTTTCTTTCTTTCTTTCTTTCTTTCTTTCTTTCTTTCTCTCTCTCTCTCTCTCTCTCTCTTTCTTTCTTTCTTTCTTTCTTTCTTTCTTCTTTCTTCTCTTTTACAGGGGTTGTAGGCAAGGAAAAGCTGTGGTAAGTGAAAGTGACCTGCTGTTTTCGGAAGAAGGTGATACATGGTAAAGGAGCATCAGTGCTGCATCTTGACATTTAAACCCTAAAAAGACCTGTGGAAACCACAGATAGATGTAGCACTTTGAATACTTTCTTTTCACTACTTTCTGGATGATATTCATCTTGCAGTGCCCACTATAAGGTTCTCTGTGCTATCCAGCACCCTATTAACTGGACATTCCCAATTGACAAACACTCTGCACTCGCAGAAATAACTCCACGTTAACGGATGCTCATAAAGATGATGCATCAGCTTCCTAATAGGATTTCAAAGCCACTTCTGAATCATCAAAGAATGATGAATTATATTCAGAATAAATGTCATGCCTGAAGTTTTTTTATGTTCTATATATCCCATAACAGGTAGTTTATATTATTTCAATTGTGAATTTCTAATTATAAAAACTTCTGATCCATGAGAATACCATCTTTATCTATGCTGAATAAAGGAAGTGACTATATTACTAACCCAGAGACATCATAGATGGGTGGAAGTTCAAATTGGCTCACATTATTGAGTTTGCAAATTTTCAACTTTAAATGTCTTCCACAAGAAGGGACTCAGGATATGAAGGAAAAAGAGATATGATTCAAAGAGTTGGAGTAGATAATGGACAATCATATTCACCTGTCTGTTATTACCCATACAGCTTCATCGTTCAGCATCTTGAGAACTCAATGACACATGAGAGGGAGAAGAATGTAAGCTAGTAACATACAGGGCCGGGCCCAGGGGGGCAACTTTGGTTGGGGAGCTTGTCTCTTGGGAGTGGCCATTAGTCCAACTTTCAGGACTCAAGTGGCCATGGCCCTGTTCCAAAAGGAGACCCAATTCCTGCTGCAATGGTGGCAGAAATGTCACTCAATAGAGTTTTTTTAGGGGGAGGATGGGAACATTGTGACTATATGGAGAAGAACATTAGGCAGAATTTGTGGTGTTGAGATCTGGGACTCAGAGTCAATCAGAGGTTCAGAGAGCCCCTAGGAGAATGCACGGGAGTTCAGGGCCACGTGTCAGGCTCGAAGGTAGTACTTCAGTGCATCAAAACAGAAAGCTGACGTTAATGAGGGTCTAGGTGGGAAAAGTTAGAGTGGAAGGCTGAAGCCTCAAAACCATGATGGTGTCCAGGCCATCTTTGGCACACTAGATAACAATTTTCAGGCAGTAATACTGATTTTATTTACCACAAAGTATCAGCTTAATCCCACATTGGGGAGTGAGTCTGCAGCCTAAAGATCTTTACTTCTGCAGGCAAGTGGAGTTTTGGCTTTGAGGGTGACACCGATACATCTCCAGAGCTCTTTCGCGGTCTCCCAAGCCTCTGTTCTGACAAGGTGCTCTCAGAAAAGATGTGAGGTGGGCACGCATCCAAGGCACTGCCTCATTTTGGGTTCTTGAGAACAACTTTTCCCCCCTCTAGGTTTTAGCTAAACCCATCCATTCTGAACCTTGAGGGATGTTACAGGGCGGATGGGCGAGTAGGAGATAATGCTGCAGTTAGAGCAGCTCTGGAAGGACTTTGTCGTTGGAAGTGTATACATAGCACGAATGTGGTCAAGTTAGATCGGTAAGATAAAAAAGAAATTAGTGCCTCATATCTATACATTTTTTTTTTTGTTTCTCTTTTACAGCCAACATTTTAGGCCTATTCCCATGATAGGCTGACTCTTTACATTCTCACCTAGGGCTTTGCAAGGGTATAGGATTCATCTGACCATTGGTCTTCTTCAAGATAAGTGCAGAAGTCTTGGTTTTAGAACCATGGAGTGTTTTTCTCCCTCTCTTGAACTTCACCCAGCTTATGTAAGGGCATCTGTGAACGCCTGGATGAGCAGAAGGTCACAGAAGTAGTACCACCTGACTTCTGAGGCTTGGTGACAAGAAGCCATGCAAGTCCCACTGGTTCCTTTGGGAAGTTCTCTCCAAGAGCCTGTGGCTGCCATGGCTGAAGCCCAGCCACCCTGAGATCAGAGGGCAAGAGGGCACATGGCAAGATCACATGTATGGAGAGATAAAGAAGGAGCTCCAGCTGGTTGTCTCACAACTGTTTCTAGTGTGCTCGGTGCGAGCACTACACATGTGAGTGAAAAAGCCTCAGTGAACTGAAGCCCCTGTTCCACTGCAACTGCATTAGAGAATGTGAGCAAGAACTGCCTCACTGCCCGAGTCTGCCTTAACAAATATATCATAAACAGGGTGGTCATAAGCAACAGATATTTATGTCTTATTATTTTAGAAGCTGGGAAGTCCAAGATTATGGCACCAGCAGTCTCAGTGTCTAGTGAGGCCTCCCTCCTCATAGACGGCTGTTTTCCATGACCTCACATGGTGGAGGAGCAAGGGGGCTTCCTTGGGCCTCCTTTATAGAGGCACTGATTCCACTCATGAGGGCCCCGCCCCTATAGCCTAATTACTCACCCTCAAAGTTCCCACCTCCTAATATCATCATATTGGGCCTTAAGTGTCCAACGTAGGAATTGGGAGGGACACAAACATTCATTCCATGACTGAGCCCAGTCAACTCCTAGATTCATTCACAAAAACAGTTGTATTTTTTTAAGTACTTTATTTATTTATCGAAGAGAGAGAAAGAGAGAAAGAGAGAGACAGAGAAACAGAGAGAGAGACAGAGCCCAAGCACGAGTGGGGGTGGGGTGGGGGCGGGGGAGGAACCCAATAGTTGTATTGCTTTAAGTCACTCTTCTGGGGAAGTTATAGCTGGAACACAATTTGGTAAACCTTTCTGTGGACTCTACTTCATGTTGCAAGGCTGGGAATGGTGGTGGTGGAGGAAGATTCAGCGACTGTGTTTGATAGCGAGGCCAAACCAGACTAAGGCAGCACTTGATCCTTCTGCAGTACTGTTTCTATTTTCCTAGAGCTCATATCATCCTGTTCCTCTACCTTATCCTTCCTTCCCTGTCCTGATTCTGTGACCAAAAAAAAAAAAAAGAAAGAAAGAAAGAAAAGAAAAAAAATGTTTTCTGTGTTCACTGCTCCTCTTCTCAGAGCAGATAGATGACTTCTAGAAGATTCTCAGCTAGGTTGCAGTTCCGCTGAGGCAAGGGGACCACCGGTGCTCTGGCCAGTGGAATGTCAGCAGAAGTGACCTAATCCATGCCAAGCCCTAAAAACTCCCTATATAATACTTGGATGTTCTCTCTTTCCTTTAGCAATGATGTTGGAGGCCACAGGTTTAGGAAGGTGTAGGAGGGCAACCTAACCCATGCGGGCTGGACTTGAATGAGAAGATTCTATTCTCTGAAGTCACTGAGATGTTGAGTGTGGAGGCAATGTGTTGAGCAGCCACAGGTTTAGGAAGGTGTAGGAGGGCAACCTAACCCATGCGGGCTGGACTTGAATGAGAAGATTCTATTCTCTGAAGTCACTGAGATGTTGAGTGTGGAGGCAATGTGTTGAGCAGCCAGTGAGCATCACTGGGGCGGATATGGCATCCGTTGACCCCATTTGCCTGTTGCTTGTGTGGAAGGCACACAGGAGGAGCTCTCCTTTGTGCCGAGTATCTCACAAAGCCCTCTGCCCATCCTCTCATTCATTTCTAACCCTCCTGGGGGGCCAGGGTTGGGATGGAATGAGGGGGGTAGAGGGGCCTATGGAAGCTGCTCAAAGAGTCAGAACCTCTGTTGGGACTTTGAGCCCGACTGCATTCATTAGATCCACCCCAATCTCACAAAATCACACATTGTAACTTTTGCTCAAGGAACTTAATGGTCAAGGCTTCCCTGCCTTTGGGGTCAATGGCTTACATGGTGGAGCTCAAAATACCAAGCTGAATTTTCGCTCCTAAAGAAATCATACAAATGAGCTTCCAGAGCAGAGGACATCAGGGTGACGGAAGAAGCATAGAGAAAACTATCCCCACCCCAACAATGAGACTGATGTTTCTCAAAGAGAAAGCTTTCGATGAGTCAAATTAGAATACACTTTCCACAGATGAGCCAACTTCTGAGTTAAAGGCCAATTCAAGGAAGAGCGAGCCGGTCCAGAAAACTACAACAGTAGTTGAGCTCTAATCCAGCTTCTCAGCTGGAGTGTTCTCAAGAGAGTTGTGCATTTCTGACCGTGCCCTTTTCTTCCCAGGGGGGATAAAAGGGAAAGACATCAAATCTCCGCCAGCAGGCTCTTCTAATTCTCCTAGTCCTCATCCCTCTCCCTCTTGCTGTTGGTTTGTGTCTCCTGTCGCAGCATCCAAGGGTCCCCGGCACCCACGCCAATGGCCATCTCAGCCCCTGGAAGGAGCTGGAAGGTGGGGGTGGGCTGGGGAGGGCCACCCTCTGCCCCAGGAGGGGGCTCCTCTGGCCCGAGGGTAATAGCCCAACACGGCCCCACAGGTCATCCGACCTCACAGTTAAGGGGGGGCTGAAAAACGCGGGCACTGGAGATAAAAGGGATATAATGCAAATGTAAACGAAAAACTTTATACCAGGCCTGGCCTGACAGAGGGAAGATGGATATCCCATGATGCTTTGTCTTGATGAGACAATGAAAAATAACCACCACAGCAGCTGTGTCAATATCAGACTTGGTAATGCACCACTGGCTGTGGGTTTTTATTTAATCCGCTTTGCTTTAAGATGATAACGGTTGTTACTTTTCAGTGCCTGTCTGTCAGCGCCCAGCATTGCAATATTCCTCCGCAGCTCTGCGAGCGGGTTTCATTTATTTTAAAATACCATTTCACACACTGCTGACTTTTAACAGTGTTCTGTGTGAGTTTGTGAGATTGAATAGTGACAGAAACAACACTTTTTATGAGAATACAGAATATTAAAAACGGGGCACAATATACAGATGGCAGTTTTCACTACAGCTTGTTTTTTTTCCCTCTTGCTTCTGCTACTGAGCTTTCCCACTGAATGCATTTGTAGTAACACCATAAATGTCACTTTCGCTGACTGCCTTTTGGCATTTTATTTAAATGGAATTCAACTCTGGCTTGCTGCTGCCACCACAACGTGCTCTCGTGCTTTCGGGTGGCTCTGTTTTACAGACTCAGCCCGCTGGCTGCAGCCCTCCCAGCCGGGGCCTGGGAAACAGGTGAGTCGGCGTTCAGACCCTCTGCAGAGAGAGCCAGGGTCCAAGGGCTCTTCAGCAGGAAGCTCAGTAGAGCCACGCGTGCTTGACCTTTGCAGCCACCACTCAGTGGGGAGCACCCCTGGACTCTGAGAACCCTCCTGCCCCAGACCTCAGTTGCTTTAACAAATACACACTGTCTCCTGCTGAACGCCACAGGAACCACTGAGAGACAGGGCTCTGAGTGACTTATCTAGGCCTTGCGTCTATTATTACTGACTAGAAATACTTTGGTTGGGACGTTTTACCTGGGCCCTGGCTTCTCTCCATCGATCCTTATCTTGGCAGATACACGCTTATGCTGCTGGGCCTTTAGACATGTAGGAGGGTGGCATTTTGCTGCCAACATGATGTTGACATGTGCAAATTCCCTTCTCTCTCCTTTTGCTCCTGCGCGAAACATCCTTTGCTCCATCAATTCCAGAGACAAAATAGAATAGACAGGGGTGGTGAAGCCTTTTCCTGGGAGAACCTGCAATTTGGAGGAAAGCTGGCTTCCCGTCTAGGCCAAATGAGGCTAGAAATGACCTGCTTAATCCAGCCATATAAATGTGTTCACATCCCACAGGCTCAGGCCTGAATCAGAGAGCCTAAGAGATTTCCAGCTGAAAGCTCAAAGTTTCAGAAAATTGGATATCTTTACGGGAAAAAATTAAACAGAGAATACAGTTCCGAGCCTCAGCCCTGGCCTCTAGACTGTGTGGCGTCCATACATGGGCCTTTGCCATCACCCCTTAGAGGCAAAGAAAAATAGGAACCCTCAGTTTGTTTCCTATAGTTAAGAATCTCATGATTTGGTGGAGGGGAGGTGGGGGGGGCAGGGTAACTGTGTGATGAGGTTAGGGAGGGCACGTGATGTAATGGGCACTGGATGTCCTATGTACCCGATGAATCACTAAATTCTACCTCTGAAACTAATGATACACTAGATGTCAGTTACATTGAATTTAAATTAAAAAAATTGAAAAGGGAAATAAATACAATCTTTTAAAAAAGGAGAATATTTTTATAGACCTAATTTCTTAAAAAATTTGAAGATCTGTCTCAATCTCTTTATATCATTTTAATGGAAACGTTAGAAGAGGTAAGTGATGGGACACTGGAGAGAGACCCATAATTAACTTTGGAATCTCTTCGTTTTGGACTATATATACTTATTTTCAAATTAACTTCTGTAAACCTTTCAAAAGTGCTGGAGTGAAGGGAACATTGCTGACAATAAATGAGGCCACAAAAATATTTAGGTAAATCTGTGAAATGAAACCATTCAAGACTACTGAAATAAAGGAGGTAAGAAAGAGAAAAGAGAAGTGGAGCCTACCAGGGACAGCATTTTATACTATTTATGTCCCTGAAATAGTACCTAGCACAGAAGTCCCTTCGTATGCACCCTACCTTAGTGAATTTAAACACCTCCCTCAGACAAAAAATCAGATGTCCTTCTGAACTCTTCCTTGTGTGGCAGGCTTCTCCTCCAATCAATCCCTATGTTCTGATAAGAAATCTACTCACCATGATTTAAACGTGTCTCTTCTCTGCACCCCATCCCTACCATGTTGATTTAAACCACAGGAGCCTTCTTGTTCTCTTTTCTGCTCACACCCATCCTTAATGATGTACCCGGAGCAATATTCTCAAACAAACATCTGGGCATGACACGTGACCTTTTAACGTCGATGCCCTGTCCTTTGCTGAGCTAGCCTTGTGGCAGGAATTCTCTCTAAGCATCGAAGCCCCCAGCCGACTACACTCCTTTGCCCCCTAGAAGTAGTTCTCATTTGACTTGGCCTGTGCTTGCTATCCTCTTCCTATCTTCTCTCATACTTATGTCTTTTCTCCTGTCTTGGAGCATAAGGCATCACATTTATGCATTTTGCTATCAACATACCTAGTTTAGCTATGGCCCCAGGGCCATACCCTCAATAAATGACCAGTAAATATTCACAGGGTTTGCAGAAAATATGTGTATATCTGGAATGAGCGCACTGCCTGACCTGGTTAGCACTGAGAGACTCTTTTGGTACTTAAGGCCTTAGTAATGATGCTGAAGAAAAGCAGCTGCCCACTGGGTAGAAGCCACCAGGATGACCTTCGCCAGGCTTAGAAGTAGGGGAAAATCTCCTATAGGAGGACCAAAATCTCAGCATTTGCCTGGAGCAAGATTTTTGGACCTCTAGTTAGTTGCATTAGATTTCTTAGAAATTTTAAGTTTCTTAAATTAACATTTTTTTGCCTTTTCTCAAGATATAATGGGTAACTGGAGATGTCCTGTCATTTTTATCCTCTTGATGTCTGGCTAAAGCTGTCTTGGCACCCCCTGGAAATACCTAAAATATTAGAGAGATTAGGTGTCCTTGCTGACATCACATCCAATGCTGCATATCACAGTTCTTTTTTTAATATTTATTTATTTATTATTTATGATAGACATAGAGAGAGAGAGAGAGAGAGAGAGAGGCAGAGACACAGGAGGAGGGAGAAGCAGGCTCCATGCCAGGAGGCCGATGCAGGACCTGATCCCGGGACTCCAGGATCACGCCCTGGGCCAAAGGCAGGCGCTAAACCACTGAGCCACCCAGGGATCCCCCATATCACAGTTCTATAACCTCCTCTCCTGCTCCCTGTGATATTCTATTTTCTGACCTAACCTTTGACCTTATATGTTTTGCTCTGTTACCCACACTGCATGTCTATGCTCTGCTTTCATTGTGATCTCCAATTTTTTGACTCCTCCTGTTGTCTGAGTTGGCCAGGAACCCCACCTATGATTGACTTTGATTCATTCACAATACAGGAGAGTCCTCCTAGGATCTTTTGGTTGAGACAATGACCCTCCTCATTTCATTGTCCTCTTGCTTCCTTCTCTCATTGCTCCTGAGAACCATGTCACATGTTCCTTGTTCAATCCCTTCCCATTTTTTTAAAAAATTTTTATTATTTATGATAGTCACATAGAGAGAGAGAGAGGCAGAGACACAGGCAGAGGGAGAAGCAGGCTCCATGCACCGGGAGCCCGACGTGGGATTCGATCCCGGGTCTCCAGGATCGCACCCTGGGCCAAAGGCAGGCGCCAAACCGCTGTGCCACCCGGGTTCCCCCCTTCCCATTTTCTGAAGTGGCTCTCACAAGCTTTCACTTCTCCCTGCAAGTTCCTGCCACTACAGCCAATGTTTCTTCCTGTAGGGAAATAGGTCGCTAGGTTTTTTACTTCAGCCCCATTGCTGGGTGCCCACACTTGTGTGAATTTAAATATCACTTGTATTCCAAGGGCTCCAAAATGTGGACTTCCATCTCCAGCTTGTTCCCTTCATTGATATTTAAGCCCATAGATCTAACTCCCTAAGGAACATTTTCCATTGATTATTGCTCATTTGCCTTAAAAACCAACATGCCCTGAAATGAACTTAAGACATTTCTACTTCTTAAACCTGGGATGAAATATAAGCTTCATTTGTATTTGTATTATTTTGATTAAGTCTGAGAAGATAATAAATGAATGATTTGTAAACTATTGAGAAATAGTCAATAGGACTAATTGGATATGCAGGGAGTCAGGAGTCTAGGATAGTCTCTAGCTTCAGTTTGGGTGAATTGGTGTATTTGGTTTCCTAGTAGAAGAGAGAATACAAGGAGGAAAAATATATCTGGGAGCTTTAAAAGAAATGAGGTAAATTCTGGACAAGTATAATTTGAACGTCTTTGATATCCAGAAGGCAGGTAGGTAAATGAGTCTTGAGTTCAGGTAAAAGAACTAAAAATAAAAGACATGTTTTGAAGTTGTCAGCACAGAGGTGGTAGGGGCTGTTGGACTGAAAAATCTTACACAGGGAACTTATTCAGAAAGAAAAGATCAAGAATGGAAGCCTAGGAAATCGTTTAAGGATAAATTGGAAAAGGAACCTGGATATGAAATTACTATTACTATATTTTAAGATTTTATTTATTTATTCATGAGAGACATACAGAGAGAGAGAGGCAGAGACACAGGCAGAGGGAGAAGCAGGCTCCCTGGCTCCCTGTGGGGATCCCGATGTGGGACTCGATCCCAGGACTCCAGGATCATGACCTGAGCCGAAAGCATATGCTCAACCACTGAGCTGCCCAGGCATTCCTGGATGTGAAATTATTGATATAAATGATATACATTTACTGATATAAATGTGATAATACACGAGCAAACTGGATAAGTAGTTTGAGGAAAAAGACATGCTTCAGATGCCAAAGAGGAGCCAAGTAGGGTAAGAGCTATTCAGTGGCCATTGGACTTGCAATTAGTGAGTTATTACCGACTTTAACAAGAATCACTTTGGTGGAGAGGTCCAGGTGGAAGACCGGTTTCAGTGGGATAAGGAGGGGATGTAAATTCAAATGAGAGAGAGAGACGCGTGCCCTTATCTGTGGTGTAAAGCAGAATTGTAGAGAGGGTCTTGGTGGTGGATGGTGGAAGCATTTCCTAAAGAATTGGGAGACAGGAAGATTTTACTGAAAAGATAGCTTTCAAGGTGGATTTTAAAGGATAAAGGGGATTTTGAATAAACATTATTGAAGTATAATTTACATGTAATAAAATGTACCCATTTTAAGCATTTCAAGGAATTTGAGTATGTATTCCCATGTAGAAACCACCTCCGTCTACATAAAAAATGTTTCCATCATCCCAAGATATCCCATCATGCCCCTTGGCACTTGATATCTACTCCACTCCTTGCCCCAGGCAACCGCCGTGTTGCTTTTAGTCACTAGAGATTAGTTTCTCCTGGTGTATAATTCTGTATAAATAAGATCATAGACAGGCATTGTCATGTCAGCATACTTTTTATTTTATTTTATTTTATTTTATTTTTTTGCAATTCACCCATGTCGTTGCATATTTAGAGTAGTCATTTCTTTTAATGATGAATAGTATTCCATTACATACAACAATTTGTTTAATCCATTCTCCTGTTGACGGACTTTTGGGTTGTTTCCAGTTCATAAATACTGTGAATAAAGCTGCTTATAAACATTCATGCACAAGTCTTTCTGTGGACATATATGTTTACTTTTCTTGGCTACATACCTTCAGGGGAGCTTCTGTGTCATATGGTAAGTGTATGTGTAAATTCACAAGAAACTGATGCGCTATTTTCCAAATGTTTACATTCCAATCAGCAGTATATATGATTTCTAGTTGCTCTACATTCTCATCAACACCTGCTATTGTCAGATTTTTGACATTAGCCATTTTAGAGTGTGTGTAGTGGTATCTCATTACGGTGATCAAATGCCTTCTCTGCAGACTGAGAGGATTGTGTTTTTGTTGTTGTTGTTGTTGTAGTTTCTTTTATTGCAACATCTTTTTGGAATCGGTTGAATGTTGGTTTCATACAATGGGTTGGGAAATATATCCTTTCTCTACTTTCTGAAAGTGTTGCATAGGTTTGGTAATATTTCTTAATTGCTTGATAGAACTCAGAGTGAAGCCATCTGGACCTGGAGTTTTCTTTGTGGGAATGTTTTAATGACAAATTCAATTTCTTCAGTATATACAAGACTATTCAGGCTTGTATTTAAGTAAATTTTAGAAATGTTTTCAAGGAATTTATATATTTTATATAAATTGTCAAGTTTATAGGCATAGGGTTGTTTTTCATATTCTTCTATAAGCGTGTTTGGTAAAAAATTTTATTTGGAAATATTTTCAAATTTATAGAAACATTGTAAAAGTTAAAATAATTCAAGAAAAAAATCTCATGCCTTTTGCTCAGATTTACCTATTGTTAGCTTTTTTTTTTTTTTTTTTTTTTTACCTTTTTTGCTCTATTATTTCTTTTTTTTCTCTCTCTGTCTTTAATGATTTTTTTTTCTGAATCGTTTGAGGGTAGGTTATATACAACATGAGCCCTTATTACTAAATACTTTGTATGTTTCCTAAAAATAGAAACTACACAGTGCAGTTATCAACTTCATATATTCCTATTGATTCAGTATTTTTAGCTAACCTACTGTCTATATTCCAATATTTGCTGGTTGATTTCATATAAATCAATCAAATGCTATAAAGCATTTTTTTTTCATCCCACTAGAGGACTCAATCTATATCAGACATTGCATTTAGTTGTCATGCCTCTTTAGCCTGATTAATCTGAAACATTTCTATAGCCATTTTTTGACTTTATGGTATTTTTGAAGAAATAGCCCCTCCTTCTAACTAGAATATTCCTACTTTAATGTTTGTCTTATGTATTCTTATAGATTGAGATAGCATGGTCTCAGCAAGAACCTTACATAGGTGGTACTGTGTGCTTTTCAGGTCATCTGGAAGCACACATAATTCATCTATCCCTCAGAGGTGTTGTTATTTTAATCACCTGGTCATAGTGCTATCTGATTTTTTTCCTTTGCAAAAGGTTTTTTTTCCCTCAAGATAATAAATGATTATTTTTTTTAAAGGATTTACAACCTAAAGCAGTTTATGCAGAGACATTTTAAGACTGTGCAATATTCCATTCTTCATTACAAATTTCTATTAGATTTAACATCCATTGATGATTCTTGCTTAATCTAATCTTTACTTACCACAATGGCTGCAAAATGATAGTTTTCCAACTTCAGTTTGCCCTATATATTTAGCTGTTAGCCTTTGGCATTCTACTCTAAATAAGAAACCATTGTTCCCATTTCTATCTATCTATCCGTCTATCTATCTATCTATCTATCTATCTATCTATCTATCTATCTCATTGATATGGGCTCTTTAATTCCTATTTTTTTAATGGTTTATAATTTGACTAATTATTTTGTGCTCAAATTGTCCCAGATTCAGCCAGGTGATTGGATAGTTTATCTTGTAATAGATTCCTCAGGAAGGGCACATGCATATGGTATTCTCTGAGGTCAGGCCCATGCAAAATCCTAAAACCTGAATGACTATTTGGCTGGATATAGTATCCTTGGTTCACACTTTCTTTCCATGTTTCTTGAAAATGCTACTCTACTGTTATTACATTTTTTATGTTACTTTTCAGAAATCTGACTCTCTTGCTTCTGCAATTTATTTCATCTTTTTTTTCCCCCCCAGAGTCCTTAAGTATTTTTACTTTATGTCTGGGACTGTATCATTCTAAGTCAATTTTCTCTGGTAACTTCTGAGCCCTTTCAATGGATGGATTCTTTTATTTCCAGAAAGTCTGAATCTCTCTCTCTTTTGTGTTACAGTTTAAACTTTAATTCTCTTACACTGATTTTCTTCAGTGTACACTTCAGGGACACTAAGTCATATGAATATCTGATTTTTTGGTGTATTCCTATTTTCTACTTCTATCAGTTCATCAGCTCTCATTTCTCCTTTTATTTCATTTTTATTCTCTTCATTGCTTTTCTGATTTTCTCAATGCTGTTTATGTTTACATTTAAATCTAATCTCACTTGGGTACCCAGTGATTTAGCTTCTTTTTTTTTCATATGATCTTATATTTTTCTTCTATTTCGTTCATCAAGAAAATTGACTCTAATTTTATGTCTACACTTTTTGGGGATGCATTTATATTTTTAACTTTTGTATTTCTGATTCAGGTGCTTATTAACATCCTCCTGTGCTTGCTTAAAATGCTATGTTACTGTTTTCTTCAGCTTTGCTTATTTTTTTTTCCAGATATATGTCAGTAGAAAATCCTCTATTCATAAATTCTGAGATTTGCAGTAGATTTTCATGGATGTAGTCTTTTCTACTCTTACTCATTTCATAGGTAGGGTTCTAAATTTGATAGTGCCTTCTAGCATCTTTGTTCTCTTCTGCCTATAAGCTATTTTTTCTTTATGACTGGTTGTAGCAATTTGATTGTTATGTCACTGGTGTGCTTTTCTACATGTTTACTTAACTTGGGATTTATTAAGATTCATGGATAAATGGGTTATGATCATTATCAGATTAGAAAAATTTCAATAATTATTTTTCAGGTAGTTTTTTTCTATTCTTTTTTGGGACTAAAATTTATTCTTATTTCCCCACAAGCCACTGAGTGTTTTTATCTATCTATCTATCTATCTATCTATCTATCTATCTATCAATCAATCATCTATCTAATCATCTTATTCTTCTGTGTTTTAGTTTGGATATTTTCTATTACTATGTCACTAAATTCACTGATCTTTTCTTCTTCAGTGTCTAATCTGTATTAAATCCCATTCATGTAGTTTTTAGTTCAGATGCCATTTTGTCTCTAGAAATTCTATTTATTTTTTTTTAAAAAAACACCTTTTATTTCTCTCCACATTCAGTTTATGTTTTCCTTTAATCTTTGAGCATATGTACAATACTTAAAATACTATTGTTTTGGGTTTTTTAATTGTTTTTCTTAGAGAGGGACAGAGAGAGAAAGGGAAAGAGAAAAGGAGAGAGAGAGAGAGGAGAGAGAGAGAGAGAGAAGGGAGAAGAGGGGCAGAGGGATAGGGAGAAAGAAACTTAAGATGGGTGTAGAACCTGATGCAAGACGTAATCTCACAACCCTGAGATCATCACCTGGCCAAAATCGGAGTTTGGACACTTAACCAACTGAGCTACCTAGGTTACCCTAAGACACTGTTTCTAAGTCTTGCTAATTTAATTTTTTTCGGGGTGCATTTCTATTGATTTATTCCCTCTTCCCCTCACCTCCCATCCCATGGTTATAAGACACATTCCTTGCCTTTTCACATCAGTATTTTTTAAATTTAGTGCTGGACATTTTGAATACTCCAATATTCTTTGCTGGATTCGGTTGTATTCGTTTAAACAGTGTTGAGATTTGTTCTTTTAGGTCATATAATTCATTGTGGGTTGGATGATACTTTTGAGGCATGTTTATAAACTTTTGTTAGGGCAGGAGTAGAGTAGCCTTTGCTCTTCATCCTAGTAAGATGTGATCCTTCCACTGTTCTGGTGAATGTTCAATGTATTAGATACAATCTCTCATCACTGTTCAGTAAGAACCAAAAGAATTTCTAGCCCTGTGTGAAGCTCTGGAAATTGTTTGGCTTATAGTTCTTTAGTAATTGTTCTTTCTCTGGAATTAATTGTGGTGTTTCCTTATTCACACATAGGTAAGTAGTCAGCCAAAAATCTTAGGTACCTGTGCATAGATTTTTGGAACATTTTCTCTATATGAGTTCTTTCTCTCTGGGACTCTGCCCTGCAAATTGTAGTCACATTGGGAATCTCTGAACTCCCCTCTTAGTCTCCTCAAGTCTGTTAGACTGCCAGGATTTGTTTGGATTCCCTCTTCTGAATTATATAGTCCCGTAAATTTATTCCCAGGGGAAATCAAAGGTATTCATAGAGTTCACGTCATTTGTTCTCCTTCTCTCAAGAATCATAGCTGCTTTTCATTTATTGACTAAAAAGAGTTATTTCATATGTATTGTCCAGTTTTCTAGACATGTATGGTGGAAAAGGATGTTAAGTAGGATTTTTCAGAGTGGAATGGAATAAATGAGCAAACCAGGAAAGGAAAAAATAATAAGCAAAATAGTGTATTCAAAGGATAATAGACATTTGGGTCCCTGGAGAGACCTAGTTGAAGAGTAGAGATATGGCCTAAAGAGGCTGATTCATTGCATGCATTAGATATTTCTCTAGGTACTGTTATGAAGGGATTTTTCAGATGTAATTGTAATCTCTAATCAGTTGACCATAAAATACGGAGATTGTCGGGGTAAACCTGATCTAATTAAGAGCCCATTAAAGGCAGAGAGTTTTCTCTGAGTGATTGCAGAAGAAGAAATCAGAGAGATAGAAAATGTGAGAGGGATTTCCATGAGGGAGGTTCTGTGTTGACAGTTTTATAATGAGGTAGACATGGACAAGGAACAGTTCTTGGGGCTGAGATGTGTCCCTGGCCAACACCGTCAAGTTCATGGGGATTTCAGTCTTACAACCACAAGGAATTTATTT
The DNA here is from genome assembly GCF_018345385.1 of Vulpes lagopus. Classification (NCBI taxonomy): domain Eukaryota; kingdom Metazoa; phylum Chordata; class Mammalia; order Carnivora; family Canidae; genus Vulpes; species Vulpes lagopus. The sequence goes on from NC_054834.1 coordinate 29,780,989, forward strand.
CTTCCAATAAGAAGGGTTGAAAGAGGGTCTTCAGCTAAAGATGAGAACACAATCTACTGACTCTTGATTTTAACCTCAGTAGAGGTTAAAATCATGCTCTACCAAGCTCTACCAAGCTTCTGACTACCAGAACTATGAGCTAATAAGTGAATATAATTTTAAGCTGTTAAATTTGTATTAGTTTTTTATATAGCAATAGAAAACTGATACAAAGGCTAATAAAATGTTTTATAACATAGTTTGTTAAAGTTCATTATAAAAGCCCATATTTTTTGGTATGACTTTAACTTTACTTGCCAGAATTTTTTTTGTGTTGAATATTTGCCCAGAAGGAGCTTTTTTGGATAAAGATGGAACAATTCTCATTCTACACATTGACATCTTAGGAATATATATTCATATATATAGGATCAAGTGAGTAATTTTGTAGGATTTGAGCCAGGAGCTAGATGTATATTTGGCTCTTGTCCTTTCGATCAGCTTATCCTACATCTGCAACAAACACTTCTTGCCACCTAGAAGTTTACCACAGCTGGTGTGCAAGTCATTTATTTAGTACCAACCTTGCCTTACTCCACACCTTGATAATGTTTAACCAGTTTGTAATCTGTATGCATGTGAATTCTTGATTCTTTCACCAACCTTGATCCTTATCCCCTAACTCCTAAGACATATGAATGTGTTCTTCCTAGTAAATGTATATTTCTTTTCTTTTATAGATCTGGACTCAGTCATTCATCCATTTCCTTGATTTCACCATTTCTTATAATTTGGAATCTTAACCCCTGTCCCATCTTTGTAATGTCATGGATAGTACTCATTTGAGCAGCCTGGTCTCTCTGGTAATGGTGGGAATGACACATATTATATAAAATCTTGAATTCTAGACATCTTTTTCCATCTAGGAAATAGGAATGAAATGACCAATAAGCATTTGGGGAAGTGATCATAATACTTTATATACAGGTGTCATGATGAAGATCCAATGAAGACATGAGAAGAAAATCTCTGAACAATAAATATGACAACCAGTTTTTATTTATAGCTTTAGGTCTTGCTATTGGTCTATTGAAAACAGTATTGCAATCCATCCTGCAAAGTGGGTACTCGTTGCTGAATATACCCGCATGCTGATCTTTATGCTGTAGTTGAAATGTCCTACCATGTCTTCTGTAACTGAAGAAATCCTATTGATCCTTCAGCAATGTTTATCTACCAGGCAGTAGGTTCATTGGAGTTGGTTGTGATTGTGTCTGGGTCATATATGAATCTTTGACCTCTAGCTTTGGGAAAGACCAAATGGAAAATTAAGGAGGAGAAGGGACACCGTCTCAACAGACTAAAGAATCAAGTCCAGTCTGCTAATCTGTTTTGACAGATGTCCTGCCAGACCCTCCTCATGGTGCCTTGAATTTTGGTAATGCAGAGGAAGATCAAGAACTTCCATAAGATTGGATAATTGAGACAAAGAAAGATGAGATGTGGGAGTACCAAGAAGACATGGCTTGGAGTTGGATCACATAGAAAGCACACTTCTTAACACTTGGGTTATGTAATTATTAGAGTAATTTTGGTAGCCACAGATGGATATCATAAGGTAGGGGAGATATAAAGCTTTTCACTAGCCCTGAGGTTACTACGTCATTAATACTGAAATGATTTTGATAGAGTTGAAAAGAGAGACCTTGACTAATCTCATTCCATGTAGCCGAATGTGCTTGCTTGGGTACTTCCTGTAAGTTACTGGGATCAACAATCTCCCTTGTGCAATAATTAGGCCTGAAAGCCTAAGTGATCTGATGTGATTCAAAACATAGGGGGAAGCAGAAATGCACAAATATGCATGCATTATATAATTGATCATTGCTTATGTCCTAGATTCTGAGAATGAGGCACATAAAAATTTACTTCTCATTTCAAATTGAGGGAATTCTCAGAGTCAAGGAAGACCAGACATAGCATTTCTTAAATGAACTTAGTAAACATTAATGCAAGGAGATTGTGCATGAGTAAGTGAAGGCAGAGTTTGGTTCTGAACGCAGACTTTCTGATCTAAGTTATGCCTGGGTCAAATCCCTCTGGGGAACAGGCACTGTGCATTATACAGTCTATTTTGCCTAATCTCATAACTCAAAAGCCACAGAGCACATGCAGTTAAAGCCTCTCTTAAAATACTGCCCCAAACTGTGTACTAACAGCATATAAGGGGAATTTCAATTGAAAATGAAGTTTATAGTATTTCGTATATCTAAAAGTTCCTAATAAAATGAGGATAAAATATATGTATTAAATGGATATCACGATAATATGCATATTCAACAATTCCTCTGGGAAACAAAAAGTTTACTTTGCAAGGTCATGGGGGAACATGCTATCATGGAGTTGAAGGTGCCCACATGTAAGAGGTCAGAGGATGGCCATAGAGGGAGGCATCTGACATTAATTCAGAGCAAGTCTAGTGGAGATATCATTTTTTTATGAGTGAGGAAAAATGTTCAGTTTGGACCCATTCTCAAAATCACCTTCCTCACCAAAACGTGGGAAAGCTAAACTCCTTTCCACTAGCACATCACAGGTGGACCGCGGAGTTTGTCAGAGATGGAAGAGAAAGCCAGAGGGCTGGACAAAACAAGGAGAAGCCATTTCCGGGGTGATTCAGGCTGCAGGCATTGCCAACACTAGAAATAGAGAGAGATTGCTCACATTCTGTGCAGTAAGATCTAGAATTATAGTCCGTATAAAACAGCAGTACATGAAGCTCAGTACTCAGGTACTGAATTTTGAGCAATTGCATGAAAGGAGTATTCTCTGATGGTGGTTCAAACACCTTGATGGAAGGAAGCAGTATCTCTGCCGCAGACCCAGTGTCAGGCGGAGCACGGGTTTGTCATCTTATCTCTACTTTCTGAACCTATTTATCCACTTGCCTAGGATCACAATGTGAATCTTGCCATCACCAGAAACTATCCATTTCAGAGGCTGCACTCTCTAAGCATTTCACATCTTGTATGTTCTTCCAGATTTTCTTCTGGGAGTATACTAACATTTGAAACATATTACTTTATTTTTGCAGAAACTAAATCATAGTATGTGTATTGTTCTTCTGCTCTTCCTTTTTGCATCTAACAGTATATTATCAATGCTGTTCTATGTCAGAATCTATCATACCTAAATCTTAAAATAAAATTCTAATTTTCATTACAAGCCAGTAAGTTGCTACTAAAAGGCAATCACCTCTAACTTTGGAGTGGGTATTTCTTCTAACATTCCATTTCTTATTTTGTCTCCCGCAGATGTTATTTATTGAACTTAGTTCTTCCACATGCCTTTTACATGATTGTTATTTTCCTTTGCAACATTTTATTTTTCTTTTGGTTATCTTCTAATCTGCCTATAAATCAAAAATTTTTTGCTGGCATATTTTAATTTCCAAGAGCTTTCTTGTTCTCTAATTGTTCCTTTTTCATGGCATTTGGTTCATTTTTAATGGATATAAAATATTCTCTTAATCCTTGAGGATTTCAATTCTACTTTTTACAAGGTTCTGTGCTGAACTCTATGTGGCAGGCTGAATTCCAAGAGGACTCCCAAGTTCCCTGCCCAATGGTGTACATGCATCTGCTCTCAGTTTTCCAATCAAATACTAAGTTAGGTACTGCTGCTGTGATTGGGTTTTGAGATGTATTTAAGGTCTCAAATCAGCTGACTTTAAAGAAAAATTATCGTGAGTGAGCCTGACCTCATAGGTGAGCCTTTAAATAGGACTGAGCTCTTCCTAGTGAAAGAGGTTTGAAGAGTGAATGAGAGTTGATTGAGGGAGATTCTCCATTCCTGGCTTTGGGGATGGAGGGAGGCCAGGTGGCAAGGACCTGAGAATGGCCTCTAGGAGCTAATAGCAATCACTGACAGACAGCTGGCAAGAAAATGGAACTTCAGTCCCAAACCACAATAACTGAACTCTGCCAACAACCTGAATGATTTTGGAAGTAGATCCTTTCCCAAAACCCCGAGACGGGAACTCAGTGAGGACAACACCTTGATTTCAGCCTTGTGGAACACTGAACAGGGATCCCAGTCATGCTGTACTTGGACTTCTGACCTATAAAACTGAGTTGATAAATTGTTTTAAGCTTCTGTTTGTGCTAATTTGTTACACAGCATTAGAAACATTCGGCATTATTTCTTTCTTCCATATTGTTTTGTGTTGACTTCCATAATTTAATATTGCATGTTTTCCTCAATTATCTCACAATCCATGATGGTGTACCTGTATGAAGATTAAGAGTCTGGAAAGCTGACCACAGGTCCTGCATACATGCACATGGTGGACTTCAATGTTAGCAGCAACTTAATATTTTCTCTGAAAACTTGGAGGGCATCACTTCTTCATGGATGTCTCCTCTTCCATTTTTTGATGTTGTTGTTGTTCTCTTGTGTCTGTATCTTTGAAAATACTTGTACTGTCATTTAAAGGACCTCAGTAGGAAGAGCACATCCGGGCTTTGTACTGTCTTGTTTAACTAGAAATTATTTTTCTAGTTTCATCTTATTTTTTTTTTCATTTTGTCAATAAGAAGAGATATTTACTTTAAAAAAGGAATTGGAGTATCTCAGTGAACCCAAGAGTGAGAAATACAGGTAGACTTTCTAAGGAATGGAATTAAGGACTCAAGATCCTCAGAAACCAAAGCAAGACAGTATTTGTTGTAGCTCTTTCCCTTTCATTCGTTGCACCCTCATGGTCTTTTTTTTTTTTTTTTGATGTTCTTTGCCTTGTTATTGGTCTATGCTCTGATGAAACACAACTGATTGTTGTTCTTGACCTTGTATTCAATGATCTCACTAAATTATCTTACGAAGTCTAAGAGTTTAGATTCTTTTGGCTTACCTGTGTAGGCATGTTCCCTGTGGATAGGAAAGTCCTATTTCCTATTTTCCAATCCTTATACCTTTTATTTATATTTTTATTGTCTTATTGCACTGTCTACCACCTTCTGAGTAAGGTTGAGAGGAAGGTGATAGTAACCTTGTCTTTTAGGAAGAAAGCTATTCAATATTTCACCACAACATATATTTGCTGAAGGATTTAGATGTGAAATAATATAGGAATAATATAATAATTCCAAGTCCCACTTTTGTAAGTTTTTTTTTCAAATGTTTCTAGAGGATTTTTTTCAAAATGCTTCTTTGAATTTTGTCAAAAATTTATCCTGAGATGATCATAATTTTATCATTTGTTCATTAAAAAGGTGAATTACATTAATTTATTTTCAAAAAAAAGGCTTGTGTCTTTGAAATAAGCTCAACTTGAGACATGTGCTGTATATATAATAAATAATACATGTAGTCACTAATAAACCACTATATATAGAAGATCACATATATATACAATTATTATACATATTAAATTATACATACAATACATATATAATTATTAATAAGTATATAAGAGACATACATAAAATCACAAATCCCTTGCCCATCACACCCTGGCTGCACAACCTTCTGCGACCACTCTGTCAAAATCAAATGAGCCTATTAATGGCCCTCACAGCACATCTTTGTTCTGCTCGTATTTGAACCCAGGCAGTCTCTCTCTCTCAGGATCCTTTGTTCTTCAAGATTGGGCTGAATTGCTCGACATTTAATAAACTGCATATAGTTCTTATCTCATGATATTAGTTCATTTGTTCTCAAATCATTATATGCATGAATTGCCAAGTCAAAGAACCATTCTCCATGTTAGTCAAGTAGCTCTATGAAACAAATGAATGCAAAGTGATAACCTCAGCCACATTTCCAGTCCCCACAATTTTAAGACCAGGACCTCATTCAGAATATAATTGTGTGTTATAGCCGTGAGCATCACATACTTGCTTTGAGAGTTTGACTTCATATTCATCATTGAAGAGTCTACCACGCCAATGTTTACTTTCCATTATCAAGGTCATTCTTGGCCCTCTAGTTCAGATAGTCACTGGGCCTGTGTACTAGCAAGATATATAGCATCTAATGTGAAATTAAATTCAGTCACTTAAGCCAAAATGTCAGAGGATTGCCTTATTTAGGAATTTAAGACACAGAAAGGAGCTCTGCTGTTGTAACATAAACAAAGCTTAAAAATTGGGCATGGAGTCGAAGTTACACATAAGAATAGAACTTTTTATTCATACGGTTTTAAGTTTTAAATAAATTCTTAAGGTGCTGTTTTGTCTCATTTTCAGTAGTTATGGCTGACGTCATTGCTATTTAGCCAGCTGGTTCAGGATCCTATATCTAGTGGCAAAGTCAAATTAGAACAAAGATCTGGACATGCAGTCTGACATGAAAACAACAGCGGAAGCCTTGGATTTGCTTCAGAGACAACCAAATCCAAATTAGGCTTGTAAGCTTCCTTTCCTTCAATCTTTCTTGTGGATCTCACTCCTGCACTTCTGCAGGTGGAACCCAGACACAGTGGAGGGAAGAGGCCCAGAAAGCAGGCACACATAAAAAGCATTTTAGCACTTCTGTTCTTTCCTTGGAGTCAGGCACTTCCCAGAGTGAAGGGCAGAGCCACATATTTCATTTCCCAAGCCGGTGGGCTCCGTCTCTGGGCAGGGTGTAAATATGGGGTTGGCACAACCACCTCTGGGACCCCAGAGTACTGCGGTGGGTCTTCGCATCCTTTGCATTTTGTCAAAGTGCTTGCCGTCAGCGCCTCCTCTCCTCTGCGGAGCAGGGGGGATGATGGTGATGGGGGAGCCAATTATGGCAGCTTCTCACTGCAGTGCGCAGAGTGGCTGGGTTGTCATTCATTACCGCCTAATGTTTAGCTGCAGTATGCAAACCACCGAGGCTGGAAGGAATCACAGCTGAGAAGAAAACGCCTGACAGAGGCAATAAAGCACCTTCTTCTTCAAGAGGTGCCACTGCAGGGCCATAGAATTTGCATGCTGCTCCTGTTGCCCTGGAACCCGGGTTATTAATTATTATCCAAATCACCCCCCTTGTTACCTCCGAGCTCTCATTATGGCTGCAAATACAGGTATGTTCAGCTCCCGCCCCACTGCCCCCATATATTATGCCACCACTTTGTTATATAACTACTGAGTGCGGAAGCCCATCAGAGGGACCTTAAACAAAATAAAAGCTCTGCAGAGGGGCGCCTTCTTCTTTGTTTGGCGTGAAAGGGTCTGTGGTAATGTAAGACACCTTCACACTGAGGCCCAATATCCATACTCATCAAGTGGACTGAGATTTGGAGATTGTCCTCTGTCATTTTGTCACAACACATTTGCTCCGTGAAGGGCAGGATCCGTGGGGGGAGGCTGTTGCCCACTTCAAAGTCCAGTCCCACTGCGAATGGCAAGTCAGGAGCATCTCGGAAGCAAGAGGTTAACTGATCATTGTTGTTTATGGAGGCCCATATAGTACCTTTCACAAACCGCAGAGGCTTTATGGAATTCAGACTGACCCCATAATTCTGCCCACTGGTGAAACATGGGTGCCCCGGCTGCGGGACTCATCTCTTTTGGAAAATCACCAGCAATCCAACAATAAATGATCTGCTTTAGAACAGTGGGTTGTCTCCTTGCCCTCATGACCTCTCTGCCTCCCTCCCAGCACCTGAGAATAGTGTCCACCTTGTTGGCCTGTCTATTCCCCAACCGCAGGGGATGTGCCAAGAAACCCAAACCGCCTGCTCACCCTTAGAAGTTGACGTCCATTACTTGCAATTTGATACATCCCTCTAATCTCTATTTATCTCCATGAAAATTCAGTCTTGAATGTGTGGCTAATGGTTACTGACTTTTATACTAAACAAAGCAGATATGATAACGTGGCTAGAGCATTTGGTACAGTGCTTAGTAGCTCCATAAATATTGCTATTATTATTTAAATTAGTTTTAATAATAAGTATATCCAGTTGCTGACAAAATTTCTCCAATAAAGGCCGTTACCATGGGAAACTATGCTTCTATATATCTTTTCATTATTATCCCCACTGTCTCAGACTAGGATTTCCAGACTGGATGTCTACCCGAGTCTTCATTTCTCTGTCTCCATGTAGCCTCTGTGTGTCTGTGTGTGTGTGTGTCTGTATAAGAACATACTCTGTAAAATAAAATTTCAGTTCAGTAAATACTTGGTATAGTTTGCTCCGGATTCTGTTACTATGCCAACTCAGCCTGAATGCCCCAAGAATTGGGACAACAAAGTGGTAAACAAAACTCCATTTTATTGGGCAGTAGGCAGGTAGGACTGTCCCAACAGAGTCACCATTTATGAATATTTGAATTTCATAAAATCATATCTTGTCCAGACCTTATATTTGCCTCTTGAACACTCAGAATTAACTCTTCTGTTCCTGTGTCCATTGAAACTTGGAGGCAGCAAATTGAGAATGTTTTAATGGGAGCATGATCACTTTTTCAATAGTTCTAAAGTATCTACCTGGAGACTGGATACAAACAAGAGTTTTCAAGTGTCTTCGGCTTTGCCCACTGAAACAGTGAAAGTGGAAGTAATGTTGCCTCTGGTCTACGACAGTCCACCCACCTGGCATCATAATCTTCACAGCAATTTCCAGGCAGATGTTATTCACTTATTACAGCAGAGGAACATGACGTGAAAAATGGCCATGAGATACCTGTCTCTAAATTGACAGAGCGAGTGGCAGAGTGTGGCTGTGGCCCTGGATCCGACCAACAAAGGCTGTGTGTGTTCTAGTCACTACACCATGATTTTTTTTTTTTTTTTTTGGTGTGGGTTGTGCTTCAAAATGAACTGCAATTGGGGAGCCTGGGTGGCTCAGTTGGTTAGGTGTTTGACTCTTGGCTTCAGCTCAGGGCATGATCTTGGGGTCTGGCGATCAAGCCCCTGTGGGCTCCCCTCTCAGTGGGCAGTCTGCCTAAGGATTCTCTCTCTCCTCCTTCCCCTCCCCAGCCTCTCTCTAAAATAAATAAGTAAATCTCTTTTTTAAAAAAATGAACTGCAGTTGCTCAAACATCGATGCAAACTTCTCTTTGGGAATATCCTTGACAGCTATTTCCCCAGTTACAGAAAACATCAGTGTCGTTGCAACACTGTCACATCTGGTTTTTGACTCAGAAACACATTACTCACCTTAATTGTCAGACTTCGTTCCGAATAACTTCTGCCTGTTTTTAGAAATTAAAATCACCACGAAGGCATGGGGGTTTGCTTCCTTGAAGATATTCGGTCCCCACATGAAACAAAAACAGTTCAAAAAAGAGAACACTACAAATGTTTCAAAGAAAGGCAGCCTCCCTGGAATCAATATATGACTCATTTGCATGGCTTGACAGTTCGCCCTCACACCTGCATCGCCTTTCTGCTCCGTCATAGATCCATCCCGTCTCATCTTGGCCCAACTTCCTTCCTGAGGGTCTGACCACCCCTGCCCCGGGACTGAGAGGTAAAATAAAAGGGTTTGAAATACAGGGGGTTTCTTTCTCTTCTACTCATGTGCTACCAAAGCCATCGTATTTCAGATTGCCGAGAGGGACCCAGGACCCTTCCACTGTGTCATCATCTCAACTACTGACTCCAGTTTATTGATTATTATAGTCTGGAGTCAGCTCTGTTTGGGAAATAAAAAGGCGGAGTGCTCAAATCTTCAAGTGTAGAAGTGAGGAGAGATCATAGTGGTCTGGAGAAGCATCTGGAGAAAGCCCAGGGAAGATGCTCTCAGTGGTGAGGAGTGACAAGAGACTTCCCTCCAAATCTCTGGCACTTGAGAAAGGCACTGGGCTTCCAGAGGTCAGTGGGAACAGGGACTTGAATGATGAGTTTTAGGATATCACAGTTGAAGTGTGACTTGACGGGCAGGAGAATTGGAGAAAAACTGACTTTTGTAGGAAAAATAGATGGGTTCTATTATGTTGATTTAGAAATGTTAAAAATTAGCATTTTATGTTCACACATGTTCCATTTAGGCTGGGTCCATTAATCTTGATATACAGAGGACGATGCTTGTAAGAGTTCTTAGCACACTGACTGATACCTAGTAAGCATTTACTGTCTGGCAACTTCTACTGAAATGTGTGCTCTTTGCAGAATCACAGCAAATCAGAGAGATGCCAAAAGTCTAAGTAGGCAAATGCTATTTTCATTCTCAAACAAGGAAAGATGAATTTCACAGATCCTCACAAGCCTGGCTTCGGTTCCTGGGTGCTATGGTTTGTGGCCATCTAGAAGTGGTAGCGGTAATGGTTAATAAGTGTTCGGGCTCTGTTGAGTCCACAAAGAACAAGCCATGCCAGATGAGCCCCATTCATTTCTTTGATAGTATTATTAGACGGTGATACTAGGGAAATGGGATAGACCCAGTATAGCTGGACATCAGCAAGGTGTGTGTTTTATTTATTTTTATTTTTAAAAATATTTTATTTATTTATTTATTTATTTATTTATTTATTTATTTATTTATGAGAGACACACACAGAGAGGCAGAGACACAGGCAGAGGGAGAAGTAGGCTTCCTGTGGAGAGACTGATGGGGGACTCCATCCCACAACCCCGGGATCATGCCCTGAGCCAAAGGCAGATGCTCAACCACTGAGCCACCCAGGGGCCCCAAGGTGTATGTCTTAAACTAAATGTTTGTGTCCCCCCTTCCGCCCCTACAAATTCCATATATTGAAATCTTGACCCCAATGTGATTGTATTTGGAATAGAGGCCTTAGACCATGACAGTGGCACCTTCATGAGTGTGATTAGTGCCTTTACCATGGAAACACCGGAGATCCCTAGCCCTTTCCACCATGTGAGGACACAATAAGAAGATGGCCATTTATAAGCCCAGAAGAAGATTCTCACCAGACACTGCATCTGCTGACACCTTGATCTTGACCTCCCAGCCCTCAGAACTGTGGGAAAATCAATTTCTGTTGTTCATAAACCATCCAGGCCAGGGTATTCTGTTATAGCAGCCTGAACGGACCAAGAGGGTGTGTAACAAGTTCTTTCATGGTACTCTGTGGACAAGGAGAAATAGGATCTGGGAATAAAGGAAGCCAAGGAGAAACTTGATGATTGACCCTACCAAAAAAAAGGTGGTAATTAGTGAATTACCACGATTTCAAAGGAATTATGAGTGGCACCTAGTAGGGTACTGTCCTCATGAAAATTTCTATCAATAATGTGAAGAAAGCTATTTTGAAGATATATTTCTTGACATTTTTCCAACAATGCTCTATTTCCAGGGTATTTTTAACCCATGTAGCTGGATATATTTCTATATCTGACTCCTTTTCTTTCCTTCTCTGTTTTTCCTCCTCACGTTCTGGGAGGGATAACAAAAATAATTGTGACAGCATCTGCATCCAAAAAGATCGCTTGCTGCAAGATTTTTGGTCCTGCTGTATACACAACTGATGGTTTTCACGTACAGGAAACTGCCTCTGGGCATATTCCAACCCTCACGAGCCCCAAAACAACCTCGTGAAGAAACAAAGTACGTGATAATTCATAATTGCTAAATGGCGATGCATTGACAAGGCTCTCCTAGGACGTGAGAATCCACAGAAGGCAAGTTATTTGGCCCCACTTTCAACCGATATTTAAACTGATTACCTATTTGTTCAGTGTTTAGTTAGTACTGGATTCCGTATAGGAGAGTCAAGAATCAGGAGACCACTTGTAATCCCCCTCACACTTTATTCTAGTCCTCTGGTCTATTCATACTGGGTAACACGTGTGCAGAATGAAGGCCCTCCGGTTACCTGGACTTACCATCTGAGAAAGCATGGATCGTTACCCTCAGAAACACGAATACGACCTCTGACCCTTCTATATCCTAATGTAGTAATCCTATTAACCATGTAGTCACTTTCCCTCATCCGTCTGATTGGTAAATGCCTTCCCGGTGACATTTCAGCACCCTCCTTGATTAGGATCTTGCAACACTGCGGGCTGGCAATCCAGTGCTACGGATCAGCCCCTTAATACCAAGTGACTGTATAATTGTCCAAACGAGGACACTTTTGTGAGTGGAAGGAAGGCCTGTCATAGAGCTTCTGGGATGCTGGAACAGCCTGGGTCATGTGGGACCGTCCCAGGCCAACCAGGATGTAAGGTGGCATTACTCATAGAGACCCCAGCGCTGCAGAGATGGAGAGAGGATGCATGTTAGTGAGAATTCCTGGCCTGCTTCATTCAAATCCATTTCTTTTTTTTTTTTTAAGATTTTATTTATTTATTCATGATAAAGACAGAGAGAGAGAAGCAGAGACACAGGCAGAGGGAGAAGCAGACTCCATGCAGAGAGCCCGATGTGGGACTCGATCCTGGGTCTCCAGGATCACACCCTGGGCCGAAGGCAGATGCTCAACCGCTGAGCCACTCAGGGATCCCCCAAACCCATTTCCAAACAAACCCAGTGTTTCTCCTCCATGAGGTCCTACACCTGGTTTTTGAAAAGCAGACACTTTGGCCCAGGTCTTGGGGGAAGAGCATCTCACTCTAAAGGCAGCCACCTCTTTTCCTCGGCCCTCGGGCCACGGCTGAACACAGCTCCCTGGCCTCAGGCTTTCCCTGCGAATCAGAGAATCAGATTCCAGCCCCTGTGGAAGCCCGTTCTGCAGCCTCCAGGGGCACAGGCATGCCTCAGGTGGTTCTCTTGCAGCCTCTCTCTCTCTAACTGAAGTGAGGAGAAGCCTCCGCTCTTGTATGTCAGCTGGAGGTGTGGCCTCAGTAATTCGGGGAGGATCAGTTGATGGCTATTCCTGCGGCAAACCCTATACAGAACGCCCCAAATCTCACCTGGCAGATGCAGGTGCACTCAACACCCATCATTTCACTCTTGGCCTCAGGAGCCACTGCTGGGGAACCGTCCAGCTCTGACATCCCGTCATGCTTTTGTAGAGTGCCGTCAATCTAAAACGGAAGTCCTTCTTAGAAAGGAGACCTGGAGATTTTCTTTACAAATGTCTTTGGTGACTTTTTTTTTTTCTACATCAAACTCTATTCTTTTGGCAGATACTGCTAATTATCTACCCAACATCCAGTCTCTCCTTCTTTGCTGACAAAACTCTGATGTGCTTTGGAGTCATAGGAAGCCCAGTTAAAAAGGATTTGTCTTCTTTAGAGTTCCTGGAGCATGAAGCTCAACATGTGGCCCTGTTCTGTCCGGTGAGGTTAAGTGGCAGTTGCTGGATGAACTTTCTGGGAAGGCCTTCAAAGGGACAGAGTAATTCACACATCTTTTTGCTCTCTTCCTCCTCTCTTGCTCTGCAGTGCGCCCACAGTGGGTCCAAGGGCAGCTGCCTGCCACCTTGTCACCATAAAGATGAAGCCACCGGGGAAGGATGGCCGAGCCAGAGGATAAGAGGGGCTGGGGCTGTTGAGCCACTAGCCAGCCCTACCCTCGCACACCTAACGCCTTTGTTCTGTGCACCTGCTAAATCCTTCCTTTGTGCAAGCCGCCCTCCGAGGGATTTTTGGTTACTTGCCACTGACTGGCTTGTGTTCCCGACTGACAAGAGTTCTCTGAGAACCCAGTGTCTTTCTACCTGGAATGAGGAAGAAGTCAAAACACAAAATATGCATGGGCACCGTCACTATTTTGAGAACAAAAGGATGTTCTCCCATTGTTTTTTCCGACTCTCCTAAGACTTGCCTGGGAGAGGAAGCAGCAATGAAGAGAAAGTAAAAGATAAAGATAAAACAGTATACAAGTTGAATTTTTAAAATTATTTAAGGTTAGTGGAACTGTTATTAAATACTTTTTAACTTGAAAAAAAAAGAAAGTCAAAATAAAACATTGATTCACTGAGGTTCTCCCTGGATCCCTAGGATCTCCCTAGGACCACAGGGCTGCCCCATTCCATGGCCTAAGTCCTAAGACCGGACATGAAGTACCTCCTCTTAGAGCTGTGGTTACGGGGGCCAGGGATATGAAATGGGTGCATCCTACAGAGCATTCCCCTATTCACCTATTCAGAGAGGCACCTTCCAGGTGCCCAGGACAGCTGGAAGGGAAACCCAGGGGGAAGCACCACGCTGGCAGCCTCTGAGGTTTGGCAGTGGCTTTGATGCTCGGCGTCGCGTATCACTAGCTTTTGGAATCAGTGAACCTGTGGGAAGGGGTATTTGTGAGAAAAAAAAATGCCCACAAACCCTTTTAGGGTCCTGGCAAGAAGCACATGTGTGTGAAATGTGAAGTGACAGATGTAAGGCAATTAATTTGTAGTGGTGGAGTCTGTCAAACTGAAGAAGGCAAGCTGGCCTAAAGGATTAAGCCAACACTTAAAAAATACTCTGCGCCTCCAAAGCATGTGCTCAGGGCCACCGGAAGACAGTTGAAAAGTTTGTCTTCCTTGCTGTTGGTGGGGATGGCAATGGGGCGAACTGCAGTGAGGGACGATGGGGCCTGTCTCCCTGCCCAGGAGCCCTCAAGAAGCCACTCAAGACCCTGGGCTTTCACTGGGAAAGTGGTGGAAGCAAAGCCAAATGAAGCGCTTTTGTTACTACAATCACATCCCTATTTTTATCCCCAGCCGGATAGGGTCTGGGAATCGCTTGTTTCTATGAATATTTTGGCAGTTAGGCTGACAGGAGAGAGAGTGCATTGGTTTCAGGTGACACGTTTTCACTCAGCTTTGACCACACCTTAGGAACACGACCAGTGAACGGTACATTAATAAAGGGAATTTCAATCAACTCTGATAATAATAATGATGATGATAATAGCTGCGATAGTCATAACAGCTATGATTTTTGAGTGATGACTGTGTGCAAGATGTTATCATGGGTGACCCCTACTTTACAGGTGAGGAAACAGGTGTGGGGGGGAGTTAAAAAAAATTGGCAAAGCCAGGCCGTTGAAATCTCGGAGCGTGGAATCAAAGCAAGGCTAGTCTTACTTAGGAGAAGAGGCTTCCTACCCCTTGGTGGTTCAGCCTCGGTTGAGTTGAAGGGCTTTGATACAGGGAATTCCTGTATTCCCACAAAAATCACCGGCATTTCCAGTTAATCGAGGCAGATGACTCCCGCCCACAGCCCCACAGAATGGCTGCTTGCTCGATTTTTCCAGTCTACCCAATGCGGGGATCTGCAGGGTGATCACGGCTTCCTAAGGGGCTGTTTCCTTGAAGGGTTGGCACCCAGGAAAGGAGGGCACCCCCACCCCCCACCCCGTGTGCTGGCCCTGGTCTGGCTCTGAGGATGGGGGCCTGAGCAAATAATACCCGAGCAATTGCCCTAGATTTAGGTCTGCTCTGGAGAACAGAAGGGGATTCCAGAAGGAAATGCACCCCCTTCCTCACTGCCCACCCCCAACACACACCTTCTGTCGACCCCCCTGGATTCCAGGGGAGGCTGAACGCTTTGAGTTCAGGCCGTAGCTGACTTCTAGGAATATAAACATACGCAGTTCCCCTGGGACTGGAGCTTGTCCTGCTGGGCCATTGTAATTTATTAATCGCAATTATTTCAAGATGAAAATGTGAGCTTGCTATTTGGCCCCCACACACATGTTACACATAAAAGACTTCAAAATATCAAAAGAGCAATTTCCTGAGGGGGAAATGGAGCATGGTGGCTCTGGCTCCAGACCCTGAAGCTGGGGCCATAGGGCCCTACTACAAACCTCCAGGATACAGCTCCCTTGGTGTTTTGGGGTTTTCGGGTGATGCTAATGGCCAAGCCCCTCTGTCCTGTGCCGCACAAGCAGCCTGTGCGGCTGGCTCAGCACGCTGGGAAATGTCTGCAGTACCCAAGAAGGTGTCAGCGAGCGCCTCCGTCACCCTCATCACCCTCGTCACCTTCCTTGGCAACATCCATCAGGGAAGGAAGACTTCTTACTGAAAGTGGGGGCCAGGGAGGGGAGGGAGCTGCCCAGGGCCTGCCCTCCCTCCCTACCCTCCAGAAGGTTCCAACACAGGTACAGGAGGGCAAGTGTGCTCCAATCACTCAGATCACTCACCCACCAGGGAGTAGAATTCAACATCAAAAGGAAATGGAAATGTACATTACAATAATTAAATGTTTATTTACAAGTCAAAAATTAGTTTGGTGGATTTTTTTTTTTTTTTACTTTTATTTATTAAGGAATCCCTATGCCCCACCGTGGGGCTAGAGCTTCCAGCCCCTGAGATCAGGAGTCAGGGGCTCTGTAGACTGAGCCAGCCAGGGGCTGCAAGGTTTTCAGCTGGGGAGGGAAAAGGAGGGACACAGAATTCATGCATAGACACGTCCCCTGGGGGGCAATCCTGGGTGCCAGGGGCGCGGTGCCATGGGGGCAGCGAGTGGAGAAGCGAGTGGAGAACCTGGACCTCAGGGCGTCCAGGGCAACTAGGATTGCCCACAGAATTGATCCCGGATGTTTCCGTGGAGAGGGCTGGCCTGGAGGGATGATTGATAGGGTGGAGGGGAGAGAGGAGATGGGGAGAGGGGGGCAGAGGGATGCGGCCCCGCAGCGCAGGGGAGCCGGGAGATGCTCTGCTTTCTCCGCTCTGCACACACGGACGACTCTCCCGGGGACCAAGAAAAATGACAGCGTGCGGATGCCCTGCGTTTCCAGGGCGCAGGGAGGCGGCCACACCTGGGCCTCTCCATTTAAAAAAAAAAAATAAAAATTTCCAGGATCCCACTGAATGCAGATTCAAGGAGATGGGGGAAATTAGCGATGGGAGGGGTGGGGGGGCGGGGAGTGTCCCCAAGGACGGAGGGGCTGGGTCCCAAATGTGCGGCTCCGGGGGGGGGTGGGGTGGGGGTGGGTGTTCCCACGAGGGTGTCCCAAAGGCCTGGCCGGGGCTCCGAGCATCCTCCTCGGGAGCGACCGGCCCCTGCCCGGGGTGTGCCCCGCTGCGGCTCCCGCGGACCTCGCGGCGCTGGGGGTGAGGAGCTGGCGAGCGCGTCAGGCCCCGAGCGGCCCTGCACCCGGAGGAGCTGCGCGCTCCCCTTCCCGGGCATCATCAATCTTGCGGTGGCGCTGGGCTCGGGCAGCCGGGGAGCAGGGCCCTGCTCCGCCCCCGCGACCCCGGGGCTCCGGGCCTCTCCCCTGCTGGCGGGGGGGGGGGGGATGGAGGGGTGGGGGGGCTCTCCCCTGCTGGCCGGAGGCGGGGGTGGGGGCCTCTCCCCTGCTGGCCGGGGGTGGGGTGGGGGCCTCTCCCCAGCTCCCGGCCCCCAGAGCAGAGATTTGCATAAAGTGTTTCTGCTGAAGCCCGGAAAGGGAAGAATGGGCTAGAAAGGGGCCCTTTCCCTCTGGGTCCCGGGCCTGCGGACGGTCTTCCCTACTGGCGGCCCAGGGGCCGCGGCCCGCGGCCCACCGTGATCTGTGACTTTCGGGGTGTGTATATCACTGCGACGCCCCGCTCACGGAGAACCCGTGGCCCCTCTTTCTAAAATATCTCATTTGGATATTGCACTGGGTGTCCAGAGGCCCTGAGATGCCTTCCCCAGATGCACGCTCCCCCCACCCCCACATCCCCCCAACCCTTTCCTTTCTGGAAACAGCACCCTCCCCCCGCACCCCCCCAAACCCTTTTCTTTCCGGAAAGAGCACCCTCCCCCCCACCCTCCTCCTCCTCCCCCCTCGCACGCCCCCCAAACCCTCTTCTTTCTGGAAAGAGCACCCTCCCCAACCCCGCACCCCCCCAAACCCTTTTCTTTCCGGAAAGAAGCTTTAACGTGGTAACTAGCAGCATCTGGTTCTCAAGGAAAAGGCTCCACCGCTCTGTGTAGGAGGCGGAATTGATATTAGGAACCGCGGTTGCTAGTGGACCTCATTGAATACGTATCTTTCGAGTATTGTATATATCACTCTATTTGTAAGTCAAATGTGGTACACATTTATTTTTCATTAGGATACCCCTAATCTGGGCCATGCAGCTTCAAGCCCTGAAAGACACTGTCAGATGAGATAATAATATCATTTTTAAATTTCAGGGAATTTATTGAGGCTTACAAATCATTTTTTTGGTGGGGGGGGCACCCACTGGCTCAATATTTAAACATTCCAATCTAACACATCATAAGGTTGTTTTCTTATTTGGGGATGGAGGAGAGAGAAGAAATTATTTTTCTGTGCCGTGACTGCTTCCAAACATTTTTTTCTTTGAATCTTGCTCTTTACTCTCATACATGCTTTTCAAAGATTTGACACTGTGCTTTGCTCAGAGAAAGGAGGAAGGTCATGAAAAATGGCTCTTTTATCCTTTGCACGGCATCTCTATGAGTGTAGAAGAATCAGATGGGGATGAAAGATTGGGCTGGCTTCCTGTGCAGGGGGAGACCTATGTCCGACTTAGCCGCTTGCGAGCTGCTTTACAGCGCTTAGATTCTGTGATTTGTTTCAATGACCTAGATCAGTCCAGAAATGCTGTTTTTAGGAATATACTAACAGCCCGAAACCAAACGGTCGCCTACGCCAACCCAGCCGGGCCCGTCTTGGTGCTTCAGATGAGGTTCCCGAAACTGTAACACGTCCCAGCCCAATGCACCAGAGGTTTGTGTGCATGCACACACGTGAATTTATGTGTGCACACGCGTGTGCACGTGCATATGCAGGGCAGGTATGGCTCAGATCATGAAGGCGGGCATGGAATACCAACATCTATGACCTCTAAGGGCCCGGACTAGCTCTGCTGTGGAAAATCAAAGAGAATCTTTCTTGCAGTTAAATGGGAAACTGCATTCTTTTCCTAGTTTGAAGACCACCTCTGAAACCAGAAGAAGAGGCTACTCTTTTATGGAAAAAAATTACACAGGGCAAAAGAAGTTTCCTAAGTTCCAAATTAGTTTATGGGAGAAAAAAAAAATTAACTTCTAGAAGGTTAGCTTCCAGTGTTGGATTGAAATGTTTAGTACTTAAATAAATAAAATATTTTTAAAAAGCGGGGGGTGGGGGCAGCCCCGGTGGCTCAGTGGTTTAGCTCCACCTTCAGCCCAGGGTGTGATCCGGGAGACCTGGGATCAAGTCCCACCTCGGGCTCCCTGCATGGAGCCTGCTTCTCCCTCTGCCTGTGTCTCTGCCTCTCTCTCTCTGTGTCTCTCATGAATAAATAAATAAATCTTAAAAAAAAAAAAATAAAAAGAAATGTTTAGTCCTGATTTTTTTTTTTTTTTTTTTTTTTTTTTTTTTTTTTTTTTTTTTTGCTAAGACAGGAGGAAGCTTTGGTTTGTTTAGGGGAGAGGTTGGGGACCACTTCTGCCTCACCAGTTCAGACACGGTTTATTGAGATAGAATTAAAATACCAAATACTTCCCCCACTTAAAGAACACAGTTCAATGGCTTTTTACATGTTTAGAGTTGGACAACCATCACCACAATCAATTTTAGGACACTGATGACCGAGAAGGAGACCTTGCCTCCCTTGGACACTACCTCCCAAACCACCGCCCCACTGCCCCCAGCCTCAGGCAAGCACGTGTCTGTTTTCTGTTCAATAAATTTGTCTATTCTGAGTATTTTACGTAAATGGTCACCTCACAGGTGGCTTTGGTACTGACTCCTTTCACTTGGCACGATGTTTTCAGGGCTCAGCCGGGCCGCCACATACGTTGGTGATTGTTCTTTTCATTGCTGGATAATAGTCCATGGTGAGGATCAGTTCAATGAGCGTTTAGGGTTGCTTGCACTTTCCGGCAGTCATGGGTAACGCTTTTGTGAATGTCCTCCTGCAAGTTCCTGCGTGGATATGTGTTCATGTGTCTTACGTACGTAACTAGGAATGGAAATGCGGGGCCCATACGACAGATCTGGGTTTAACCTTTGGACGGATTACTAGACTTTTTTACCAAAGCAGCTGCACTGTTTTATCTTTCCATTCATAGTGTGTGAGGGTTCCAATTTCTCCACATCTTTGCCAATACTTGCTATTAATTGTCTTTTTGATTATAGCCATCCTCGTGTGTGTGTAAAGCAGCGTCTCATTATGACTTCGATTTGCATTTCCCTGATGGCTAATGGGCCAATGCTGAGCTTTTCTCTCTCTCTCTCTCTCTCTCTCTCTCTCTCTCTTTGTCCTTTTGTATATCTTCTTTAGAGAAACATCTACCCAGATCTTTAGCCTATTTTTGAATGGTATTATTTGCCTCTGTGTTATGTTTGTAGGATTCCTTTATAGGTTCTCGGCACACGTGTCTTAATCGGATACATTACTTGCAAAAATTCTCTCCCATTCTTTTCTCTTTTTTGATAGTGTCCCTCAGGCACAGGGTTTTTAATTTTGATAATGTACTTCATTTTTCTTTTTCTTTTGCTTGTGCTTTTGGCGTCATGATCTGCTTCATTTCTACATGACTCTTCAAAGGAACTCCTAAGCTTTCGGATTGAGGCTGCGATAGGAGTATTGAGGGAGGGTGGTATTGGAACTGATGGCATTAAATATAGATACCAGTGAATTTAGAAAGCCAGATTACTGTGTCAGGCGTCTTTATCACCTACCAAAGTGTTACCACATATTGGTTCGAAAAATATGTTGTAAAATTTTGTCTAAATCCTTACAAGTATGTGTGATATATGAAACTCTGAGGAATATTTAGGATTTCATATTCATCAACTCAAAAATACTATACAGTATGCTGCCACCAGGTGGTGGTAGCAGCAGCCCTGAAGGAACAGTTTCATTGTTTGAACTTCAGGAAACACTGTATATCTGAGACCTGGGTCTTCTACTCTAGATCATCACATTTATAAGACTGACTTTCCAAGACTGTTAAAAAAATTGAACTTTATAGTAAAATCAAACTCTGAATGTTAGGAGCATGTATTTGGTAAGAAGAGAAAGAGAAGAAAAGAGAAAGAATAAGTATTTACTGAGCATTTACTATATGGGTTTATAGACACTATTTTATTTAATCCTCATAATGTGTTTCGATGTCGATTTAATGCCTTCCTTTTAAAAGATGTGTGACCTCTTTGTCCAGGGTCACATAGCAATGACATACCCGAGTTTAGGCTGCCTGGCTATAAAGCCTGTACATCTGCTGCTATACCTATATTTTGTGGTTTCCTATCAATAAATAAAATGTCAACTCATGTTTGACTAATATTTAATAAGCACCCCTGGTACCTGGCACTATACTAGGTAATTATCATCAATGTGGGTATAATTTGGACTTTTTTCTGTTAATCCTAATTATTACTTAACATTGCTTAAAATAAAGTTGATCTCTCCCCGATTACGTAAGTCTCTCTCTCTCTGCTTCTCTTCTTTACCCTTTCCTTCACCTTTTCCTTCCCGCTTTCCTTAAAACCCTTTTCTTAAAACCAGAACCCTTCATAGGCTCGCATGCGGTTTGGGGGATTTCAGCTCAGGACATTGTATCAAAAAATGCAAATTGTTCAAAAAGGAGCCTACAGCTTTCTGGTAGTTCTCAGATTCCCTGTTTCAGCCTCAGAAACACCGTTACTTGGCTTAGTGTCCTAGACATGAACTGGGGGTGGGGGCAGGGGCAACCTTGCCCACGCAGATCCCACAGCTTCCCCAGGGCAGCTTGCTCTCTACCTTTAGCTCCTCAAAGTGATTTTGGTGCCTCATAAGGCTGCACAAATAATTATGTATGTGCTGACTGGGGACGCCTCTGATGCCCCCTGCCCTCCCACCCCTTAGCTAAGCTACTCATCCCCTTGATCTCACACTTGATATAAGCTGGGCCAATTCTCGCCTGTGTTTCTGAAGTTGTGGCCAAAGTCACAGGGATGTGCAGCTTGATGGCTGGCTCTAGGCAGCTCCCTAGAGAGCAGGGGCCCTAGCTCAGGTGATTCTAGCTGCTGGTGCTCCTGGGACTTTTAGTCTGTTCCTTCCGTTGTTTGAACTACTTTAGTGTACTTACAATATAGCTCCCCTCTCACCTAGCTTAGGTGGGGTTAACTTCGCCAGCACTTAAGCTTTCAGATTGGACGGACTCCCTCCCTTCCTCCCTTCCCCTTTTCTTCCTCCTTCTTTCTCTCTTCCTCCCTCCTTCCCTCCTTCCTTCCCTCCTTCCTTCCTTCCTTCCTTCCTTCCTTCCTTCCTTCCTTCCTTCCTCCTTCCTTGCTTCATCCCTCCCTCCTCCCTCCCTTCCTTCCTTCCTTCCTTCCTTCCCCCCTCCATCCTTCCTCCTCCTCCTCCTCTTAGCCCTCCTTTTTCACCAAGAAAGCCTCTCTTTCTTCAGTTTTGCCAACATCCACACAATAACTCAGAGCTTCTTTATGTCCTAACATGAAGCTCTCTGAGGTTCTTCACATTCCCCTTTCCTGTTAAGTTCGAGATTCCTTTAAAGACAAGGAACTCATTTTGCCTGCCTCCGTGTCTTTCCAGGAAGATTGGTGCTCAGAGTTGTTGTTTTTTTTTTTCACTTTTATATGCACTGCTTCTCTTTATTGTGGCTATTATCACTAAGTTTCAATATTTATAATCTTTCTCTATATAAGAGAGATCTTCAAAATTGATTCTTAAAAGTTAGCATATGTACTAGGATGAGATTTTTATTTTTTTAAAGATTCTATTTATCTATTTGACAGAGAGACAGAGAGCACAAGCAGGCGGAGCTGCAGAGGAGGAAGCCGACTCCCCATTGAGCAGGGAGCCCAATGTGGGACTTGATCCCAGAAGCCCAGGATCATGACCTGGGCCAAAGGCAGATGCTTAACCGATGGAACCACCCAGGTGCCCCTTGGAGAATATTTTTTAACCAATTGTACAGTGTTCTGAGCAGTAGTGTGGCTCCTCTCCATTTGGAGAGGATAAACCCACATGTGTGCCAAAGCTGCTGGACTGAGACTCAGGAGAGCAGGGTGCTTCATGAAATAAGATACAGGAAGGTAGGGTTAGAGGAGACTGGGTGTGAGGACTGGCATTTCCCCAGATTCATGGAAGAGGCGCAGGTGTGGCATTGGGAGTCCTCTTCCTCACATAATGCGCACGAAAATCACCACATGTGGAGAGAGCCACATTCACAAATGGCTTTCACATCTTGAGGCAATATCTGCGCATACAAATATTTTAGCTATTTTGCCTTTAAATGCATCAGCCACTGATAACAAACAGTTAGTGGGTGAATTAAACCTGGTTGTTTCCAACAAGTTGGCCAAGGAGGGAAGAAATCTAGCCTACTTCCACCTCATTTTATTACCTTCCCTCCTCCCACTTCCAAGGTTACGTGTGTCGTTAGAATGACAAGAAAATCCTGCAGGGTCTTTAAAGCTTTTGGGAGCTCAGAGCATTTACGTGGGAGTTGCTGAGAATGTGGGGCCCTGACAAGCGAGGCCTTGCTCTTTTCCAGCTATGCATCAGAAGTTCGGATCCCTGATCCTGAGAACTGAAGACTGCAAGTAGGGCAGGTCTGCATGTGGAGGGGGAGCTCCAAGCAGGTGAGTGGAATCAGGAGCGATGGGCGAGGAGAGACACCAGGACCCGGGCAGCCCTTTCGTGCCCTGAGTCACTTCCAGAAGTTTTAACAGCCTCACAAAAGAGGTGTATAGCCTCCTGGATTTCCCCAGGACAGAAAGGGTTTGCAAGGAAAGTTGAAGAATCCAGACAGGCATCTATCAATTTAATGATGTGAACTCAGGAGCTCCTGATAAGGTAATTCTGGAAATCTGACTCATCTCTGTTAGGGGTTTTTACTAGCCCGCGAGGTATGTTCTCTGCTCCTTTAAAATGCATCGCGACCAAAAAGGGGAAGAATGATCTCTAATCACCCTTCAAAACCTAACAGAAATTGCCTTTCCCTACTTCTTGTAGGATGAGACACAAGGAATCCCTCCTGTTGTGTGCTCTCACGGCTCTTTGCGTGACTTCACTGTACAGTTACTCATTGATGAACATCCTTCGTCCCTCCCTCCCTTTTTTTCTTCTTCCTTCCTTCCTTCCTTCCTTCCTTCCTTCCTTCCTTCCTCCCTTCCCTTCCCTTCCCTTCCCTTCCCTTCCCTTCCCTTCCCTTCCCTTCCCTTCTCTTCTCTTCTCTTCTCTTTTTCCTTCCTTCTTCCCACTCTCTCCCTCATTCTCTCTCTTTCTCTTTCACATATGATCTGTGCCCCGACCACGTGTCCTGCAGGGTCAGGGCAGATTCACAGGTCACTGGGAGTCCCTCCCTGGTCCCTCTCGCCTCACAGCCTCAGGAAGCAAACACTCCAGTAAGGGCATGAACAGAGCCAAGTGGCAGGTGCTGCTGAACAGGCTCTGGGAGCACAGAGAAGAGAAGGAAACTGCCGAGCTTTCCGAGAGGACTGCAGGGGAGGGTGACTGCTGGCTTCTTGTGTGTTTCGTCAGGGAAAATGGGCCCATTCTGGAGACAAGATGCTGGTGCCCCGAGGCAGGCCAGCCAGGACCATCCTGGGAGGATCCCAGGGAGAGAAGATGAGAGCCCACAAAGAGAAGGTAGCTAGGAGCTGGGGAGAGGGGGACCCCTCCAGGAGGGGGTGTCATTTCAGGGATTTGCCCCACAGGGGCTCATTGGAAGGTCTCCCTCCAAGGTTTGGGAACAGGAGAGAGGGTCTGGATCTGCCTGGACTCTCTATCCCTGGGGCACTGCTCTGTCACGGGGCAAGTGCAGGTGCACATGCCTCCCCCAGGAATGAGTGAGCACAACTCATGACCTCACTGGAAAGACCTTACCCACAAGGTTGCTCTTTGGAAGTTTTTTTTTAATATTTTATTTATTCATGAGAGATACACAGAGAGAGAGAGAGAGGCAGAGACATAGGCAGAGGGAGAAGCAGGCTCCGTCCAGGGAGCCTGATGTAGGACTCGATCCCAGGTCTCCAGGATCACACCCTGGGCCCAAGGCAGATGCTCAACCGCTAAGCCACCCAGGCGTCCCCTATCTGGGAATAGGTTTTGATGAAAACAGAGAAAAAGAGTGGGGTTAATAAATACATGTTAATTTGTGGCCGTCTAGTGAGGGGTAGGAAAGGCCCCTGAGTGGCTACGCTGCCGCCTCCTCTGATGAGCAGCTTCTCCTACCTTGAAAGGCCGTAACACTGTCCATTGTGAGCTTAGCTTTGGAGAGGTTTGGCTGACCGTCCACACCTCTCCTCCTTCTGACCTGCCCTCCTCCCCTCAGCAGCTCACCGCCTCCTGTCAGTGCGGGGCCACCAGCCTGGCCAACCCCCTGCCCCCCACCTTCCCAGTACAGCTCTTGGAAGCAAAACGCTCCCAAAGACATTTTTCATGAAGCCCAACAGCCCATAGAAAGTCCTCATTAAATGGCAGCAATCTCTCTCTCTCTCCTTTTTTTTTTTTTTGTCTCCCCACAACTTGAGCCAGCTCATTACCTGAGATTTTCCAAGTGTCTGCTTTCGGTGGGAAAAACAAGTCCTTCCTGTGTGCAAATGACACCGGCCTTCTCGAGTCCATCTTTGTAGTTTGAATGGGGCCTCTCTGCAAATACGGTGACTTAAACCAAGCACCGCTTCCAACACTGGGACTCACAGCCCCCCCCCCCCCGACCCAGGAAGAGTAGTGGGGAGGGGTTTTGGAGCAGGGTGTGCATTCAGGGGCCTCAGGGACGGCTCCCCACCCCGCTTATGGGGCCTGGCCCCCCCAAGACCATATCACCTTGGTTTCTGTCTCGTCGTAATGACCATCCCGAATGGCTTCAATGTGTTTTCCATGTGTGGAAATGGTTGCAGCTTTGAAAAGATGTCTTGGTGGGGGATGGTTGGGAGAAAGGGAGGGACCTGGGGCCTGAAGCAATAGGGCTGAAGGAGGCTCAGGGAGTAGCTGATGGAGGCCACGCACAACACACTGCTGTGTCCCTTGTCTGCTCCTTTTCATGCCCAGAGCTGCTTTCAGGCTCCCGGTGTGGTTATGGGACTCCAAGGCCCCACCTAGAACCAAGCACATTTCTGTCTGTCTTTCTCCCCCCGCCCCTCCTCCATCATGATGATGGTCGCATCATACTGAAATTCCTCTTACTGTGCACAATCACTAGGAGACTTCATGTTTCTTGGGATTTTTCTTCCATTGCACACATTTGCTCCATCAGGACTTACGCGTTATGATGTGGATACTCTTGTCATCACCCTATTTTGAAAATGGGGGTGGAGGGATTGAAGTGCAGCACCATTGAGCTACTTGCCCAAGGTCATGTACCCGATCAATGGCCGCTTCAGTCCCAGGCCACGTATGCACCAGGCAGTCCCTCTGGTACCCACAACCCAGTAGCTGCAGAGCCCTGCCTGGCACCTCCTGCAAAGCTTCCTGGAAGAAAGAACTGGGTGGTGAAAATCGAGTACCGGTTTCTCAGTCATAGAGGGAGGACATCTGCAGGGTAATAAGAGTCTTCTCATCCAAGGCACCATCAAGGCCTGGAGCCGTGAGCAGCAGGCCTGATGGGGGAAATCACTGGAGCAAAGGGTGCACACTGTCATGGGTGCAGAAGCTGGCGACGTAGAGAGTAGCCAGAGGAGCACAGATCCTCTTCTCCAAGCCGGGAACTGTGGACTGGATTCTGAAAGGCATGAGGAGCCCCTAGAGAGCTCAAGGATTAGCAGGCTTGAATTACGCACACTCCTGCTGCAGGGGAGACCCAAGCCTCCTTTTACTGCCCCCTCCCCCCACCCTGTGTCTCCCTCCCACAGACACTAGCACTTCTGCTCATTCACTCATTCATTCATTCATGCAACATTAATTCAACAACTATCTATCAAGTGCCTCTTGCATGTTAAGAAATGCACAAGGTCATCAGGTATGAATGACACCCAGGCGCTGCCCCGAGAAGGGACAGAGTGGCCTGGGGACACGGACGTTATGCTTCGCCTAATTTCGAAGGAGCATGCAAAATGCCATCTAATGGACACCTTCAAAGTGCAGGAGTTGAGCAGTGGCAGAGGCAGTCGGCCTTAACCGTCAAGAACACAGGCCCTGGAGTCACACCGCACTCTGGGTTCGAATCTCTCCTCTGCAACATCTTAGCTGTGTGACATTTGGTCAGTCCCTCCATTTCTCTGAATCTTCGTGTCCCCCGTGAACAAATGCAGATCGTAGTGTTGTTGGAAGACGTATGAGTCCACGTTGTAGAGTTACTTAGCACAGTGCAGAAGCAGAAGCCCCGAAGTGACAGTTTTCCCCAGTAGATGTCACTGCTACATAGCGAGTTGGGTGAGATATCCGAGTTCAAGTCCCCCACTTAACAATCCCTTCAGAAAATCGGCACAGAAAGGCTTCCTTCTCAAAACACAAAATACAGCAGAGGGTTAGTAGGCTGTGAAATGTGCAGGGGTCAGGGGTGACCACCGCCTTTCAGAACACATTCTCCTAAGTTTTCAGACCTACGTGGAAGTTTTCAGTGTTTTCCCTCCTGGCTCGCTGATAGAAGCAATTTTCTTTCTGTTTCCTGGAAATCTTGGATTGATTTCTATAGCTTAGCTGGTGTGAGGGAGCATCTCCTAATTTGCACGTTTTTCGAACCATTTCTGAGAAGGCGTGTGAATAATGGTTGCTAGAAGCCACTAAGACCTAATTTTAAAAGGAGCTCAAGATGGGGAACTGGGAGTCTTGGTGAAGTAATGAGAAGCAGCTTCCCTGTGGGCTGGCTTTATGGCAACTAAGTTTGAGCTGATTACTTTATTTTCTGTGGGCCAGGAAAGGTCGAAGTTCAGCGATTCAGGTTTTGCCCTGTGACCTCATTAGACCTCAGCTCCGACATAGCAGTGGGTGAACGAGTCTTTTTTGTTTCTTGATTCTGACACAACCAGCCCTTGAGGTCAAATAGGTAGGCTGACACCGCAGGGGCCATTGTATGCTCATCGATTTATCAGGTTTCTTACAGAAAAATTCCTCTGGGCCAGGCTTGGGGTAAGGTGAGGGGATACGGAGATGAATCATACATGGCCCTTTCCCTCAAACAGTTCCCAGTCTGGATGTGAGTGGGAGAGATAGACATGCAAGCATATAGCTATAATCCAATCTTCTAAATATTTTTTTAAGAAGCGTCAACAAAGACTATAAAGATGGGGAAATTGGACCTTTGTGTTGAAGGATGAATAGGAGTTGGTTGTGTGGACAAGTGGGAGAAGCGCATTCCAGAGAGAAGGATCAATGTTCATACAACACTTTTTGTAAAGCCGAAACTCCTAGCAATTGCTCTGAATTGAGGGTCTGGGCATTTGGGGTGGAAAGATGAGGCGCTGCCCCCTAATTCAAGGAGACTCTGTGATGGTGCTAACAAGACCCGAAGACCTTATAAAAGGAGTCCTAAATGCCAAAGCATTGGAATCACCCTTCTTTCCTATATGGCTCATTCTGTAACTACTGTTTCCTTGCTAGGCAATCAGCCCTCACTTCATCTCACAAGAGCATGGGCTAGAAGGGTAGTTTTGGGTACACAATACAATTTGCCTTGGCCTTTGTAAAGGAAGGTCCTGGTCAAAACAATCAGCCTTGACATAGCCTAGCAAAGAGTAATAATGATACTGATAATGGTTAATCTTGTTGGGTGCTACCTGTCAAGCACTATATTAAATGATGTCTGTGTATTACCTCATCTGATCCCCATAAGAACCTTATGGAAAAGGCAGGATCGTGTCGGGTAGGCAGTAGAGCTCGGGCTTTGGTCATCTGGGGCCAGACTGCCTGGGTTTATATTTTGACAATATTCCTTATTTAACTGTGTGACCTCAGAAAATTATTCACCTCCTCTGCGTACCCCAGCATCTCTATCTATAAAATGGGGATAGTAAGAGTACTTACCTTTTGTGAGTGGATTCATTTTAGGAGAGGGCACCTGGAGGGGCACCTGGGTGGCTCAGTCGGTTAGGGGTCTGCCTTTATTCAGGTCATGGTCTCGGGGTCCTGGGGTCAAGCCCCACATTGGGGAGTCTGCTTCTCCTTCTCCCTCTGCCCCTCCCCCTGCTGGTGCACACTCTCTCTTATTCTCTCTCAAATAAATAAATTAAAATCTTAAAAAAAAGGGGGGGAGGCACGTGAAGAACTATGCCGGGCTGCAGGCTGCCCTTGGTGTGCTGAGCTGAGAATGATTTTAAAACCCTACTTTGTATCCAGCCAGCACCACCCATTCTTCACTCACTGTGAATGAATCTGAGAAACTCAACAGGTACAAGCAATCACCGGAAAGCTATTTGTTGTGATTGGAAAACACTCAAAGAAATGGAGTGGTTCATAGATGATTTAATATTTTAGAGGTGGCACATGCGAATGAGTAAGCTCAGAGGATATGAGTGACTTTACATTCCACAGCAAGGTTTTACTTAAATTTTACATTTTGTTTAAATGAGAAGTAAGATCAATGTAATATGGCTTAAACCTTTCTCAGAAATTTATGGCTTCTTTTAATAAACCTCATAAAAGACACTTTTAAACATATGCAGCGTTCTTAATGTAATGGTTCCATTCTTGAAATATATAGTATTTAGGTTGCATCTAAAACGCTGTAAAAGTATCACAAAGGCTGTAAAAATATTGTTAACGGGAAGAAATCTTTTAGAGGGATAAATATTTTCTTGGAAAAGGAAAACGCTGTGAACCTTTTAGGCAGGGGAATGGCTTGGTTTTGAAAAATAACAATTTGCCTTTTTTATGTCCTTTCTGTGGTTCTACTTCAGCCAATTATTAGATTAAAGCAAGCTGTTGCTACGTGCCCTAGGAACGCAGACGGATTTGATGGTGCGCCCTAAGTTTGTGAGGACAAGTTCCATTTAAAGCTTTAATGAGGTCAAGGGAACAAAGAAGGAGGCCGGCTGAGTTCTTTGTGTTATTTTAGGACTATATCTTAGAATTATGAGGCTTGCATAATGCCATGGAAAGAACACAGGATTTAGAGTTCAAAGCCCTCAGTCTGAGGCCCAGCTCTGCCATTTACTAGCTCTGTGACCTTGGCGTGGTCACTTAAATGCTCCAAGGCTCAGTTTCTTGGGTCTAGAAGACGGGATTGTGAATAGCTGCTCTAGCTGTTTTGTGAGGATTTTGTGGAGTCACATGAGGTAATATAGGATGAAGCACTTCGTGAGCCAGGAACGCATAAAGCGTGCGTAGACTTTATTTACTTGACAAACATTTGTTGAGCACTTCTTATGCGTACACATAGAGCAGAGGCCCCTGTGGACCCTTCCACGTGGATGAGAGTCTATTCTATCTTTAAAGAGACATAGCTATGCTCTTCTTTAGTGACCTGCTTCCTCCATCTATTAATCGCCACCTTTAGCAAGTTTCCCATTGCGTATAACATAGGACACATACAACTATGAGTAATGAAGAGAGAAGCATTCCATGCTATGGTTGGAAAGAACATGGAGTCCAACCTCTTTGCCGCACAGATGATGAAGCAAAGGTCCAGAGGGGAAGATGGTGTGTCTTGCCAAATTCAGTTTTCATCTGCTACAAGCCACAGTGCTATATACAAACATCGGTAAAGGAAGAAAAATAATACTTCCCCTGCCTACTGCAAAGACTTATACAGAGTGAGCAGGATGATTCTGGAGGATGAAGAGAGGTAGGCTAAGGCCAGTTAAGGAGGGATTTTGGATATATGTTAAGGACTTTAGGCATCGTCCTGCAAATATGGGACTCCAGTAAAGTATTTTAAGCAAGAGAATTATAGAATTAGGTCTACATTTCAGAAAGAAGACCCTGAGACAGTGTAGATAGAAAATGAGTTGGTTTTAGTCATGATGGAAGACAAGGAGATGAGTTGAAATACAGTTTTTTAGCCTTCTTGGGAAATGATGTTGTTTGATTGGAGGAGTGTCATTGTGGATGGGAGGAAGTGAATCTACTGGGCATGGGGGTGACTGAAGAGAACTCTCAACTTGGGAAACTGGGTGGGTGATAGTTTTCAATGGGAAGGAAGGAAGGGATGAGGAAAGAGGAGGAAGAGAAGGAGGAAGAGGGTGAGGAGCTGATTGGAGGGGGGAGAGGGGAGGTCTTGAGTTTAAGCTGCAAACTAAACTATTTTATTAGATGCAAAAAATATGTAGTTGAATATGAGCCTACAACTTTGGAA
Organism: Vulpes lagopus; assembly: GCF_018345385.1. Taxonomy (NCBI): domain Eukaryota; kingdom Metazoa; phylum Chordata; class Mammalia; order Carnivora; family Canidae; genus Vulpes; species Vulpes lagopus. The sequence goes on from NC_054834.1 coordinate 29,811,886, forward strand.
GAAACTCTGTGCTAAAGACATTTATTTGTTACTTCTAATCCCTATGATGAACACAGTTGAGATTCCAGTGTAGATTGTTAGAAAGAAGACAAGATCTGGGGCAGAAAAGAATAACAATTATAATAGCTAACCTTTGTTTAGCCCTTATGTGCCAGACACAGTGTTAATTCTTTTTTTTTTTTTTTTAAAGATTTTTTTTTATTTTATTTATTATTTATGTATTATAGTCACAGAGAGAGAGAGAGAGAGACAGGCAGAGACACAGGCAGAGGGAGAAGCAGGCTCCATGCACCGGGAGCCCGATGTGGGATTCGATCCCGGGTCTCCAGGATCGCGCCCTGGGCCAAAGGCAGGCGCCAAACCGCTGCGCCACCCAGGGATCCCAGTGTTAATTCTTTTAATGTGCTATTTCTCACGTCAAGCCAATGAGGTTAAGAATTAAACTCGTTGCACAGTTGGGGAATGAAGGGACAGAGGGATTACGATAAAATTCAAAATCATATTAAACTGTATGAGCAAGGGCTCAGAGGGGATTTGTCTGCCTTCTGAGGATTCGTGGCTTTTCTCAAGTACAAAAATATTATCAGGTCTTAGTTCTTTAAATATACGTTTTCACTAGTCCCTCTCTACTATTCTGAGATCTATTTTGGGGACTATCAGTGAATCCTCCGCATCTTTTAACTACTCTTTCATTTAAAAAAAAATGCAACCTCCATTTTAATAGGCCTTTACTACTAAATTTAATAAGGTAAAAAATATAATCTGCTCTTAGTTCCATCAAATTAATTTTCATTTTATACATTGTAGATTCGTCTCTGGAAGCTCAATTTATATCTTTTAGAAAACCGTATCCCAGGTCTTAACCTACAATTTCAATATCTCTTCTAGTTTTCTTAACCTACAAAAAAAAGTTTTAAACATTGTTTTAATGACTTGCTGCTAGTGATATCATCTGTATCATTCCTTGGTCATTTTCCATGGATTTATTTCTCTACATTACGGGTCATATTTCCCAGCTTCTTTGCGTGTCAGGGAACTTTTGATTGAATGCCAGACATTGTGATGTTACTTTTTATGTGATTAGACGTTTTTGCATTCCTAAAAGTCTTCTTGAACTTTGTTTTGCAAAACAGTTTTATTATTTGAAAATAATTTAAATCTTTTGTATCTTGCTTTTAAGCTTTCTTAGGTGGGATCAGAACATGTATAGTCTAGCCTAATTTTGCCCCGCTACAGAGACAGACTCTGAGTACTCTACCCGGCGGCCCATCAATTATGAGATTTTCTACTCTGGCTGGTGGGAACAGGCAATAATCTTGGCTCTGTTTGAGGATAAGTAATTGGTTCTTCTAATCTTTCAGGTGGTTCTTTCCCTGGGTTTTGCTACTTTCCTTAAACTTTCCTTTGCTACTTTCCTTAGCCGTTGATCAGTTCTAAGCTAAAAACCTAAGGAGGGCTCTCTGCAGATTTCCTGTGTTCTGTCCCCATGTAGCTTTCTCTTTTTTGAGAGTCTTCCCTGAAAACTCTACCTGCCTTAGCCTAACTGTGCTTCTAGCTTCATTTTCTTGCCTCAGAGACTGTCTAGGCTCCCTCTCCCTTTGCTGTAGTCTGCCTATGACTAGTCCCCTCCCTATACTGTAGTTCAGACACTGTTTCCAGATCTGGGAAAATCCTAAGATTTAGCTCAGGTGCTTTGGGTTTCCAAGATTTCCTACCTACTTTGTTGTCTCACATCTAATGTCTTGAACTCTGTTGTCTTATATATTTTGCATGGTATTTTATTTGTTTCAAGAGAAGGGCAAATATAGTCCCTGTTATTCCAACTTGTCTAGAAGAGTAATTTTCACAATGCCATTTTGACCAGAACTCAGAGTGATATTGAATATACTGAAAACTATTGAGTCATAGCATAAAGACTGAGCCAGGTGTTAAATGAAGATCATGGAGTTGAGAAAGATACTGCTGCATGGAAGAAGAGTAAGAAGAACCAAAGCGTTGAATATTCTTTTCCTACTTAAAATGTGGTCCCTGGTGACAGTGGAGAAAAATGAGCCAATTGTAGAACCATCTAATCCAACCATCAAGGTCAACTGCTAGCCAAGCCAAAGCTTTCTTCATAAGATTGTGTTGTTCCTCTGGCTCTCTTAGAACCCACTGATTGTAGCTTTACATGTTTTCTATGGCTCTGGAATGCTAGAAAATCACTAGAAAAACCAGACAACATGGACCAGTCTGGGGCACTCAGAGTTAGATGGCATTAGAAACCATCGGGCAAAACAAATTTAGCTCTAGGCACTGAAACCCAAAATTCATACTTGTTTCCTAAGGCTGCTATAATCAGCTACCACAGATGTGGTAATTCCCATGAACAGAAACTTATTCTCTTGTAAGAAGAACCTAGAAGTCTGAGATCAAGGTGTTGGGAAGACCATGCTCCCTCTGAAGGCTCTAGGAAAGAGTTCTTTCTTGCCTCTTCTAGTTCCTGGTGGGTCCTAGGATCCCTTGGTTTGTAGCAGCATAACTCCAATCTCTGCGTCTATCAGTATGACAGTGTGCTGCAGATGGTTGGGGTTGGCAGAGCTGAGGGAGAGGATGTTCAAGGGGGTAGGGCAAAGTTTTCAAGTCTGTAGCAATGTGAAGAATTCACCATGGTCATTAACAACCTGCTTCTAGGGAAGCTGGCCTCATGGAAACAGATTCAGACTTAATACCTAAAGTACTTAGAGCAGTGCTAGGCACACAGTGTCATAGAAATGTTAGTGTTACTGGAAAAGGTCACTAGGATTACTTGTTGACAGATGAGGATGGTCATATGGGCTCATTCAGATTGCTTCCTTTCTCTGAGGTGAGATACAGTGTTTTAAAAATTGTTATTTTATAGATCTTGTATGTATATGGGGAGGGTAAATCCCTGGAACTTCAAGTTTTCTGGAAGCAGAAGTCTCAGGGTGCTGCCTTAGCTAAAACTCAGGAAAGAGGGGTCAATCCTTGTAAGAATCCAGATATCAGTAGTATGCAGAAACAGAAGGTTAAACAGAACAGGTTCTAAACTTCTGAAAATTTCTTTGTGAACCTGCCTGGACTCAATTTTTAATTTGTTTTCAGCCAAAGCCCCAATGAATTATGGCAGTAGCATGACCTCTCTTCCAGGATGCATATAGATATCAGAGCTCACATCTCATAAACTCTCTCTTTATGCTGATCTGACATTGCACCAGAGGAACAATGAAAAATATTTTCCCAAACACTCTTTTCTCTGTAGGTACCATCACATTATTCATTCACCCATTTACTCTGGAATAAAGTCATTACAAAGAAAGTGGTAGAAAGTGGCTGAGTCCTGGATATATTTGGGAAACATTTGTATTTGACATTACATGCTAAAGAATTAAATATAGGGCACATATATAGGAAAAATAGAAACCAAGGATAATGAATGGGTTTTGTGCTTAACTTACCAGGTGGATGATGCTGTCATTCACTAAAATGAAGACTAAGGGAGGTATAGACAGGATGAGGATGGTAGAGAAGTAAGAGCTGTGTTGTGGCTATGTTATGTTTGAGATACAATCCGCCATCTAAGAGGGGATGCCAAATAAGTACTTATATTTACAAACTCAATAGTGAGGTCCAGCTTGGAGACATGGCTTTGGGAATTCTGAGTGTATGTGTATGCGTATGCATATCTCTATCTGTATCTATATATGTAATCCATAAAATGCAATATATAAATAGAAATTATATATTGTTATGCATTTTAAATACACATATTTAAATTTATATAGTACATACAGCACCCAGAAAGATCATCTAAGCAGAAAGGTAGAGTGAGGCCAATGGCACATCGTTCAAATTCTTGGAGCCCTACAACACTTAAGGATGTTGCAGAGAAAGAGATGACGGTTAAAGGCTTGAGAAGGTTAGAGGAAGATGGAGTAACTATGATATCTTAAAAGATCACAGAAGAAGGTATTAAGAGAAGGAAGGTGTGACCCATTGAGTCAATTGCTGGGCAGAATTTGAATAAGGTGTATGCAGAAATCTGTCTATTGGGTTCCTACAAAATGAAAGTTATTGCTGACCTTGAAGATTCCTGATTCAGGGCATGGGAATTTGGGCCAATGCCCAAAGGAGTAACTTGAGGAGGGGGTGGGATGTGAAGAAGTAAAGCCAGTGAGCGCACGAGTCTTTTGAGGCCTTTTACTATGAATGGGAGCCAAGGAAGGAGATGGGAGCTGCTGGAAATTAGGGTTAAGGGAGGTTTACTTGTTTTCGTCTTCAGACAGGTGATATTAAAGCATGATGTTAAAGTTTGTATCCTGGTGGTCATGATCCAGTAGAGAGGAAGAAACTGATGGTGGACGAGCAAAAGGGGGATTTGCAGGATTGAGGGAAGTAGTAGAATAAGTGAAGAAGAATGGACTCCAAGAGATGTGGAGAAGGAATGAGTGAATTGACCTCGGATCTGGCAAAATTGTCTTCAGTGTCACAGGCCGAAAATGTTGACCACAAAATAAAAAGAAAGCACTTGCCTGCACGTATGTGTGTGTGTGTGTGTTTTCCATTCGTGACGCTGAGCTGCTTCGGTGCATTTGCAGTCTAAGTGGAGAGCTGCATTTCATAGGACCGAGTTTTCAGTGGGTAATATGCCAGAGGCAGCCAGAGGCAAAGAAGTTAAGGTTGGTTGGTGTCCCAATGTGGAACCATGCTGGTAAGCTGGGCGACGGGGACGTAAGGAGGAGTGAGGAGTAACCCATTTATGATGATGGCCCAGGAAACTGCTCTGGCCCTCTGCTCTAGAGAATACAAGGAGACAGTTCTGCTACATGTTGGTCCCTCAGAGGCAGAAGGCTTACCTCCAGCTTGTATTCCTGGAACCAGCTGTGTGGGGTGCTGTGCCTGAGACCAAGGGAGGGAGATTTAAACATTAAAATGATCTTGTCTTGTCTTTGAGGGTCAACGTTTTATTCCTAAGAATACTCGATTCTCTGGGTTGCTTCTTACCTGTGTGCTTCTTTTCTGCTGTGCCTCTACTTTGCTCTTGGTAAGGGAGGCATCACTCAAAGGTGGACCCCTCCATCCGGCTCATGCCAGTGACACCAGACCCCTGTGACTACTGTGTAGGGGACTCTCAGAGGGAGGAAGGGTGGAGTGAAGGCTTGAGTAAAGCAAAAAACAAGCCCAGAAGTTAGAAGACAGCACCCTCAGTCCTGCATGTGCCCTGCAGGTGTGGCCACATCTGGTCCTTTCACCCCCCCATACCTGTAACATAACTGGAACATAAGATCTCACTCTGACTACCCAGAGACTCATCATTAAAAATATGGAGAGGAGCTTAGAGATTTTACAACTTCTCCATTAGTGTGAGGAAGCGAAGGCCCAGAGGAGGGAGTCTAAGGCCAAGCTCACTTACTTTTGGAGCTCCAGAGCTGGGTCGGGGGGGGGGGGGGGCACACTGCTCAGACTCCTAGTCCAGTGCTTTCTATATATTTATTATTTTTTTATGAATTGTTACATATCTGCCCTCTCTAGTTTTGCTAATTCCATAATTGTCTCCCCAATTCACAGTTCTATGTCAGGCATGCTCTTCCACAGGCACCACTTCTCTTTTCTCTCTCCTTTCCTCTCTCTCTTTCTTTCTTTCTTTTTTCTTTTTTCTCTCTCTTTCTTAATTTTGGCCAGGAGGTGGCTCTATAATACATGCTGGGGTCAGATACCAAGGAGCACCAGCAATACAGCTCGTGAAACAAATCTATGATCAATACTACTTAGGAAAGGAAAACAGATGTTCTTCTTTTGTTTATGTAGATGAGATGTTTGAATGTTCTCTAACATACATATGCAAATACAGAATCAATGGATTTCTAAAACTCAGTAGCTCCAAAGGACTCTGGAAGACAATAGTCCCAATTTACCATCAGCCTGGATGCTAGGAGCAGGGGAGGCTGCTGATTTTCTGAACAAAAGAAGGGCCAAGTTTCAAGCCCGACAGGCACATCTCAGAATAGAGTAAACACACAGGTGAGAAAATGGGAAGTATGAGGGTGGGGAGATGCTCAAGGGGGCCCTGCAGCCTGATGGGACTGATGGGGGTAGGGGTGCAAACAGTAAGGGGAAGTCTGAGGCGTATTAAAAATGTGAAGAATTTATTTGAGCAAAAATTGATCTGAATCGGGCAGCACCCAATCTAGCAGATAGGAAGGAACTCCAAGATGCTGCACAAAATGAAAGAGTTTTACAGGCAGAAGAGAACAAGAACAAGGAAGTTATATGGAGCCAAAAAGCGAGCTGGTTACGACGAGGTTGCTTTCCTTCAGAGGAGAGCAGAGGTCTATCAGGCTGATTGCCTAAGTAGCACTGACCAGTTGATTCCTGATTGGTGGTGTTAGGATCCCATCTCCAGGAGAGGCGATTACATCTTTGTTTGGTGACATGGGGCTTAGCATAAGCGACTCTGTTTGGAGCCTGTTGTCTTGTTTTCAACAGAAGCACAGCAGAAACAAAGGCGGGATGACCAGCATCCACAGGAAGGGGAAATGCGAATTATTTTTGGACAAATGGAATCTGGCTTCCTGACTTTGCTGGGACTTCATGGGGGGTAGTCCACACTCCCTCTGTCTCCCCGACCCCCCATTACACACATACTTGGAATGTCCAAGTAACCACAACAATAGGCTTTAAACTTGTACAATGTGAGACCAGGAAGGGCCACAGGATCATTTGATTTGACCCGTCACCTTTTCTATGTGGGGGCTCTGAGGCCTGCAGAGTCTATGTACCTGGCCTTCAAGTTAGTTTTAAAGTGAGGTGGGCTTTCAGCATCATGAGAACCTTGAATTGAGTGTAGCAAGCTTCCTGCCTACAGTGACTTTCTCTCTGGGCCCAAGATGCCCTAACCCAGCACATCTTGCATGGGAGGTGGAGCAGGCTGGGTTGGAGCTGTATCTCCTGCCAGCAGCTTAGGACATTCAGATGAGACTCCAACTTTGCAAGAGAGGATCCGGTGCTCATGACCAGGAGGCTTGTTACTGGGTAGAGCTTGGTGCTCGACCCCACCTGTCCACATCTTGTGCACCCTTAAGGGGCAGTTTGAGCCCATGTGCCCAAGAAGCCTATTCTAACCATCACAACCTCATGGTCTCTTCTACTGTCCTTTTTGTTTTTTTTGACCAAAATACCAATATCAGCAGTTTGTAAATACCAGGCTCGGTACCCACTGTAATGGAATCCCTTGGGAGGAACCTTTCTCAACATACCAATTCATAGCCCCGTCTCCTAGAGATTCTGACTTAGTAGGATAGAGCTGGAGGAGAGCTCAGGGCTTTGTATTTTTCTAAGACTTCAAGTAATACTGAGTGTGAGCCAAATTCTAGAAACCACTGTTTTCTATAATTATTGAAAATATACATAAATGAATGTTTCGGGTCTATTTACTTAGCACTAGGTAATCTATGAAATCCCCCCTAATGATCCCAAGAGGGGGGTACCATTGTATTTTGGCCAAGAACTCTCACAAGGTCACAAAGCTGTTGAGTGGCACGACTAGGCTGGAATCCTCGTCGTTATGTTCACTGTTGGACCTTGAGCAAATCTCTTTAAAGTGTACATGCTTCCGCTGGCCGATGCAGAGAGAAATGATGGGTGTTTCTGGGGGTTTTGTAGGGAATGAATCCTTGCTGAGGACACTGTGCATGGTATTGTTCTGGATCACACGGAACAAAATTACCTCACTGAATAAGTTTTAGAAAGTCAGTTTATGGTGTAGTTAAACTATGACAGAGTCTATACAGCCTGGACTCTGAAGGAGTCCTGTGTTCTGGAAGTGTTACTGTATAGAATGACAAAGCGCTTTCACTTGTCACTTATCATTTGCTCTTTGGGACTCTCTGGAGTTATTATTCTTCCCTGCAACTGCCAAAAATACATAAATAAAAATAGAAATTGGAGAACTTAAGTGAACCGCCCTAAGTTGGTATTTTTTATTAGGTCCACTTTCATATATCCGAGGTTCTAACCTTACACGCCCATGAATATTTTTTTTGGTTGAATCCAAATCCCAAGATATTATTTATCTCAACTCTATGGCAAAACAATTTATTCCCCACCCTGCCTCTCTGACCCCTTCCTCCCTCCCCAACCTCATCTAGAAAACACTTAGGAATTGGGCAGCGAGCATTACGAGCCCCCCTCCACCCCCACAACCCTCCGGGGAGGGAGCTCCTGGTTGACTATTTAAGTTTGAAATTTTCATTTTATCCTAAGGTCAATTTACCCACCCTCAAAATGACACATCTTTGATGAAATGTCCTGGCGTAAGATGGATAGTTGGTGCGGCTAGACAGGAATAAGACATTAAAGATGGAAGGTACAGTACAAAACAGATCATTTCATTCACCCAGCCCTGACAGTGGGCCCCCAAATGATCCGTCTCCTTGGGGGCCGCTTCTCCCCTCTCCTTGGGAAAGCATCAGGGTGCTTTCTCCTGGTCTCTCATTTCTGCAGATGTTTGCCTAGGAGCTTTCCTTCTGGATCTCATCCCAGCTCTCTCAACATTTTGTTCCATTTCTCTTTTTCCAGACTAATTGAAGGACATTGCGCTTCACATTTTTGCAGCCTTTCATTCATCTTCCATAAATGTTGATATATTTCTCCTTTAATTCCTTCTAAACTTGATAGATCTTTCAAGAAATGTGGCCCCTGTCGCTTTTAGGACCTCCATGGCAAAACATCCTCTTGAACAGAATGTATTTTCGGTTGGTTGCTTATGACAGTAAGACAGGTTTCCTTAATGGGGAAGCTTAAAGTGGGATCTGTGTAGGTTCTGCTCCGTCGCTGGAGTCGCTGACTCAGGACTTCACTTTTGGGGGTGCATGGTGTCAGGGGCTCCCTTAGACAAGCAGACAGATCTTCCTTTGAGGATGAGAGACCAGGGGAGGGTGGGGGGGGGAGAGGAGAATGTGGGGAGCCCCACTGTACACTTTGTCCGAAACACAAGGAGCATCCTGCCTCCCTGCCCCTGAGCTCTTCCCAGCTATAAGAATCTATCAAACTAATCAATTAGTATTAGAAGAATCAGAACCATGGCACCATTTTAATAAAGCTTAATTTATATAGATGTCTGGTTTAATTTAGTCAGCTCCTTTCTTCTCCTGGTCCCTCTCTGCACCTCCCCCCACACCCGCTTTGTCTCCCTGGTCCTTGGGTTCATTTCCACCGGTGGCAGTGGGTTAACCCACTGCCCTGGACTTGTAACCCCCAGCTGTTCCTTTCCCCCCACCCCTCCAACCAGGCCCCCGGGTTCTAGTCCTGGAGCCAGTGCTCAAAGCCTGAGTCCTGCAGAGGAGTTCCCAGTATGCTCCCAGCGTCTGCACACAGATCCACGGACGTTTCCATCCTTGTGATTTCATTGCTCATAAGATTCTCACTCAAACGTAAATTTGTATTTCCTCCCTGAAACCAATATAGTTGCTGTTTTGGGTTCTTTTCTTCTCTCTCTCTCTCTTTTTTTTAATTTCAAGATTTAGGCTATTCTAAAATTGCATTTCACTTCTGTGCCTGGTTGCCCAGTCTGTGTAACAGGGTTCTTTTTGTATGAGTTGTATTTTCTGTACATTGCCTCTGAGCTTATTCTTTACACTGAATTACTATGCCTCAATATGCAATCCACAGGGCTTTTCTTTTGAGACTTCTAAAATATTTTCAACATGGGATTTCCATGATATTAAAAATTTTTTATTATGAAATACATCATCCACAGAGAAGAGTATATATATAACATATATTTAGAATTTAAAGAAAAATATTGAAATGAACTCCTCTGTACCCATCAGACTGCATACCAAATAGAACAATAGCGATACCTCTTCACATCCCGCGTGCCCTTCACAGATCTTACCCCCTCTCCTTGCTTGGGCTAACCACAGTCTGGACTGGGTGTAAATCATTCTTCTTGTTGTTGCTTTCACACATACATGTCTCCCTAAGAAATATATTATTTACTTGCTTTCTGTTTTTGATCCTTACATAAATGAAATCGTACTGCATATGTTTTGCGATTTTGAATGTTTTACTCAATACTGTATTTTTGAGATGCATCTACATTTTTACATATAGCTATTGACACTCATTTTTACCAATTTAGTGCTCCCTGTTTTCCATACAACACCATTTGTTTATTCCTCCTTTTTTTTCCTGTTGGACATTTGTGTTGTTTTTTATTTTTTTAGATTTTTGGTTTTTTGTTTGTTTGTTTGTTTGCTATTACAAATATAACTCCTGGACATTCTGGTATGGCTCCTAGAATAGAATTGCTAGTTGGTAGGGTCTACTCTTCAATTTTCCTAGGTGTTTTTTTACTGACGTATTTTCCAATCAGTTGGGCCCTTTTATCTTCCGGTTAGCAGAGTATCAAACTTTCCATTGCACACGCTTACCAACTTCTGGTTTGTCCAGCATGTAAATTTTTGCTGATCTGTTGATTGTGTGGTTGCACCTTACTGGGATTTTGACTTATATTTTACTGATTATTAATAAAATAAGTACCTTTTCATGTTTATTGACTATAGAGATTTTCTTTTCTGGAAAATCATGTCTTTGATTTTTGCCAATTTATTTTTGGGATTTTGTCTTTTTTCTTCTGAAATTGTAGTTTGTTTGTTTTTTTCCTGAACAGAAATCTTTCATTATTGCATGTTTCACAAAAACACGTAACATCTTAAATGTTTTGCAAAGATAAATATTTTTTCTTAGTTTGTGGCTTGCCTTTTCATTTTCTTAATAGTGTCTTTTGTTCAAAGTACATTTCTAATTTTAATATAATGGATTCCATCAATTTGTTTCTTTATAATTTTTGCTTTTTGTGTCTAGCTTTAGAAATCTTTTTCTGCCTTGAAGTCACAAAGATCTTCTCTTATATTTTATTCTAACAGTTTTAGTTTTGCCTTTTACATCTAGGTCATACTTCTAGCTGCAAATTTGTCTTTGCAAATAGTGGTAAATAGGTATTCAATTTTTTTTCTATATGGCTAAATAATTTTCTCCTCATTATTATTAAACAGAGTCTACCTTATTCACTTTATTCACAAAATCAGTTCTGTTATATTTTAAGTTTCTGGGATCTCCATTTGATTATATTTGTCGATATGTTTTACCATGTCCCCAAATATATAGCTTTCACCAGACTTTTTAATAATTCTTGATTACAAATTCACAATCTTATCTTTCTTCTGCATTAGTGTTTTGGTTATTCTTAAACTTTACTTCTTAGATACAAATGTTAGAATCCACCTGGAAAAAAACTAAGAGAATTTTCTTTGGAATTGAATTGAATGCAAAAATGATTTGGGAGAATTGACATCCATGAGTGAATAAGATGTATCTCTCAATTTCTTTAAACTTCCTTTAAGGTATTTCAATAACATTTTATAATTTTCACCATCAACTTTTTATCATCATATCTTTGGATACATTTGTTCCTTGTACTTTTTGTCATCATAAACACACAGAGACAAATGCAAAAGGTTTTCTCATACTTTCATATGCTTTATAGCCATGCAATTGAGTTTTGCAGATTGGGATCTTATTACTGGAAATGTTGCTAAATTATGTTATTAATTCTAATAATCAATTTCTGTTTTGTTTTTCCATATAGACAATCATATCATTTGTAAATGACAGTTTCGTTTTTTTTCCAATCTTTGTACTTATTATGCTTTTTATCTGTAGTCAGATCAAACTGTCTAAGTTCCAATACTATGTTGACTAGAAGTGATGACAGTAGGCTTTTTAAATCTTATTTCTAATTTGAAAGAGAATGCTTTTAATATTCGCCATGAAATATGGAGTTGCTATAGTTTTTGGCATATACTTTTTACCAGATGAGGAAAATCACATCTATTCCAAGTTTTCTAAGATTCTATTTTTAAAAATCATGAATATCAGCTGAATTTTATCAAGTTAGTTTTCTGTATTTATTGAGATGACCATATTTTTTCTTTTATTCTTTTAATATGGTAAGTCACTTTATTGCATTTTCTTATACTGAAACTATGTTGGAATAAGTCTAATTTGCTAATGAAGTATCATCTTTTTATACATTCCTAAATTTGATTTTCTGATAGTGTGTTCAATAATTTTAATCTAAATTTATGAATGAAATTGGCCTGTAATTTTTATATATTTATAATTTTCTTGTCTCATTTGAATTTGTAGCTAGATTATTCCTATAGAGTGAATTAGGCAATATTCCTTCTTTTTATAGTCTTTGAAAGAGTGTGTGAAAAATTGTGTGAACTTGCCAATTTTTTAAATGTAGAGCTCATCTGTAAAACCATCTGGAACTGGTTTGTTTTTGATGAGTAGATTGCTAACTGGTTATTCATTTTAATGAATGGTTGTAGGTAGGAATGACAGGTAGACTGTTTTACTAGGGATTTGGATCAGGCACTGAACTAGTCAGGCTAGATGTCAATCAGTAACCCAAAAACAAGACCTGGAGGTCTACTGTACCCATAATTAACCTTTAATTGATGGATTGTAGAGAGATTTATGGGGCCCTTGGGGGAGGAGCAAAGATGGTCTAGGTGGCACTTGGGGATCAAGGTAGGGGCTCTTAGAAGCTAGCATGAAAAAAAAAAAGAAGTTAGTATGTAGATGTTTCAATATTTAACAATCTATAAGACTTGTGTTACATTAAAGCAATGTGTGCTGCCTGAATATAAGATTTTTCTAAATTGGCTTTTTAAAATAATTTCTATTTTTCTAATAGATTTCTAATAAATTGTCACAATTATCTAATATCTATTTACTCTTTGATGCATCTGTGATTCTGTTCCTCTTTCATTCTCAATATTGTGTTTTGGGGCCTTCTCTTTCTGTTCTTGTCTTTCTCACAATCTTTCTCTGTGCTCAGCTTTGCAAAACCCTTGTCAATCTTATTAGACTTTCCAAGGAACCTACTTTTTGGTTTGTTGATTCTATTGTCTGTTTGCTTCCTGTTTCATTTGTCCAAGCTCTTACCCCCCTTTCTTTTAATTAGTTAAAAGAATTAGCATTAATTTAAGTTTCCCTCCAATCCAGCTTTTTCAGCATTTTCCAGATTTCACATATGCGTTTTTCATTGTGATTCTTTCCAAACGTGTTCTGAGCTGAGCAGGTATCTCCAGGTGTTTCACCTACCACATTGCTGGAGCTCAACTTATCTCTGTAAGGACTGGGAAAGAAATTATTATTTAATTTTCTAATTAGAAATTGCTTTAACTGAAGTTTTAAATCAAAAGGATCCTTTGTTTCTCTTTATGCTTGCCAAAAAATGCCAGAAATGAAATAATTAAATAGAGGCACAGCTCCTTTTGACAATCTGTTAAAAATAAATAGGACAACTAATTTTTCTCTCCCCCTTGTTTTCCTGCCTCTCCCACCCCATGTATTTTTCCAGCTTTATTGAAATATTATTGATATACAACATATGAAAGTTTAAGATGTACAAATGATGATTTGATACATGTATAGATTGCAAAAGGATTACCATGATAAGTTAGTTATCACCTTCATCCTCTTCCATCCTGTCACATAATTACCTTTCTTTTTTGGTGTGGTGATAACATTTAAGATCTACTCTCTTAACAACTTTCAGGTATGTAGTACAGTATTGATCATTATAATCACCATGTGGCGCCTGGGTGGCTCAGTAGGTTAAGTGGCCTACTCTTGATTTTAGTTCAGGTCATGATCTCAGGGTCGTGGGATTGAGCCCCAGTCCTGCTCCATGCTCAGCAGGGAATCTGCTTGGGATTCTCTCTCTCTCTCCCTCTGCCCCTCCCCAAACTCTTGCTCTCTTAAAAAAATGAATAAATAAAATCTTTTTTAAAAATTATAATCACTAAGCTGTACATTAGATAGCCAGAACTTACTCCTTTTATACCTGGAAGTTTGTACCTTTTGACCAACATCTCCCCTTTTCCCCTCTTTCCTGCCCATGGGAATCACCAATCTATTCTCTATTTCTGTGAGTTAGGTTTTTCTAGGCTCCACCTGTAAGTCAGAACATACAGTATTTGTTTTTCTCTGTCTCACCTGTTTCACTGAGCATAATGCCCTCAGAGTCCACCCATGTGTTACAGAAGGTAGGTTTTTGTTTTTTGTTTTTAATTTTATTTATTTATTTAAGAGAGAGATAGTGAGAGAGCATAAGCAGGGTGGAGAGGGAGAAACAGGTTCCCTACTCAGGGAGCCTGATGTGGGGCTCGATCCCAGGACCCTGGGATTGTGACCTGAGCTGAAGGCAGATGCTTGACTGGCTGAGCCACCCAGGCACCCCAGGTTTTCTTTTTTAAAAATATGGCTGAGTAATATTCCACTGATATATATAGATATAGATATATCTCAAATAAGAGAGAAGAAAATTGATTCATTGAGAGATAGAGGCAGAAGCATTGAGACAGCCTTTATGAACACACAGATGCCAGATGTGCATACACACACATTCACAGAAAGAGAGAGAGAGAGAAAGGGAGAGAGAGAGAGAGAGGGAGAAACCCATGCACAAAGTGAGGCCTACTGGGGCTCAGAGACGAGAGAACAGACATAAAGAGAAAGGAGAGAGAGAAGGAAAGAAAAAGGAAAAAGCAGATTCGCACAGGGAAGGAAAACCAGAATAAGAAATACTCAAAGGGAGATGAAAACTTAAAAATACAGAAACAGGTTGAAGGATACAAGTGCACACAAGTATACAAAAAGTATACACACACTATGTAGAGAGAGGGTGAGCCCTTGTGAGGGGATGTGACATTCAAGAAGAGACAGAGGCTCAGAGGGAGTGAGTGATCGGGCTGCACGTGTAGGGGGAGAGGGGCAGAAACAGCCACATCGGGGAGAGAGACACAGAGAGGAGAGAGACAGAGAGACAGAAAGAGAGAGAGGTGAACTAGGACACACTTGGGCAGAGGGACCAGGGGCCGGAGGGCCGGGGTCAGCCAGGAGGTGGAGGATGAGACCTGTAGGAGAGGACATGTAGGAGAGGAGACCTGTAGAAAGAAAGATGGGAGAGGCCATGAGGAGTAGCTGCAGATAGGGAGCTGCAGAGAGGCTGGAACCGGCAGCCCCTGGAATTAAATAGCAAATAAATAAAAAGAATAAATAAATAGGACAGTACCAGTTAGCGAGTCAGGTGTCACCCTACCTCTTCCAGCTCTTCCCTGTGCTGAGGAACAAAGGGACAAATGCAGGCAGAGTAAGGAAGTGGGTCAACGTCGCTCGATGACTGTTTTCAATAAGGTGAGAAGTATCCAGAGAACATACTTTTTTAGTTTCCCTCTAGATGTTGGCATTGGACACTAGTGGTTCAAGTCAGCACAACATCTGGAGATGAAGGTTATGTAGACACCCCAGGGACCTGGATTAATCACCTTGCCTGCTGCTCCTACAATGAATCAGCAGCAACTTCAAACAATAAAACAGCCCCGAACTGGTGATTTCTCAAGGGTTTGTTAATGATGTGGTTCTCAAAAAATATATCAATTAAGAGTACATGTTGAATGGCACAATCTATCATCACGTCACAGTGTGCTGCAGGGAAATTTTTAAGAGAACAATAACATATACTTCCAGCTTATAAGGAACTTACTATTTAGTTATGGAGATGAAACAAATAGATTAATATCTTAGGGAAAAATAACCCACTAACTTGTGAGGTGCTGAGCATTTATCCTACTTCTATATACAAATGTGTAATGTTGACTGGAAAATAAGTTCTGTGAGGACATGGATTTTTATTTATTTTGCTCACTTTGTCCCCAGAGTCTAGAATAGTACCTGGTGTATAGTAGACACTCAATTTCTTATCAAATTCAACTAAATGGGATTTTTTTTTAAATGGGATTTTGAGTCAGACAGATTTATCTTTTGCTATTTATCATTTGTGTGGCCTTGGGCACATTAGTTATCTAACCTCAGTCTTACCATCTGTAAAATGGGGTGATGACAGGACCACTGCCATAAGTAACTATAAAGACTAAATTGGGTAATATATACAAACAATTGGTCTGGGACATGAACAGTGGCACACTGTTAATAAATGGCATATATTATTCTTATTTATTATGTGTGCTTATTACTATATCTTCTGCTTTAAAACATTTTGCTAGCTGGGTAGAAATCACTCTAGGACTTTGAAAATTAAAATCTTACATGTTTCCAAAATATCTTATGATTCTGGTTATTAAGAATGAAGAGGGCTCTTTCCTCAACCAAAATGAGCTTGTGAATAATATTGCAAGAAATGTGATATATTGCCATTAAATCCATAGACTTTTTATTTCAGTTGCTAAACTCTATCACATTCACGGCATTATTTGCTGCGGTAATACCAGCAACTGTAATTACATATGCACAAAAGAATTCCTAGTTACCCTTCTATTTTACAGGTGTGATTCTGCGTGGATGTAAAGGGTCAGGTCCTAGAAATGCAGATGCAAGAACCAACTTAAACATTCCAGGGAATAGAAGTGACCGATATTTCCAGTCACGTCCAATTGTGCTGCTGGCATAGAAACACACAGAGTGATGATGCTAAAAAAAAAAAAAAAAAAAAAAAAAAAAAGTCAGCACATTTTCAATTCAGATTGACACAATTCAAGAGATAGACATAACTGACATTTGTTCAATAATGTTCAAGTATGTCAAAGAATCTGTGAAAGAAAGTTTGATATCTCTAGTCAGCTTAAAGTCAAGTACTACACTGGGAAAATATGTTTCAGGCAGATGCAGATGTTCTCAGATGAAATGTTTCTTTAAAAACTTGATGAAGGTGTTCAACTGATGGCACACCCAGAGGATCACTTAGGCTTGCCTCTTGGTAACCGGTCAGGTAATGTCTTGTCCGTGGTTCTGTGTGTGCGTGTGCGTGTGTGTTTTAATTGTTTGCTTGGTTGGAACTTGGTCATAGACAATGTACTGCCACAAGTGAGATCTCTATGGACATAGTCGAGACCCCAAGAATCATGAGCCTAACCTTTTCGGGCTGTATTAGTCATTTCCCAGCTGATCGACAGCCATCTAGGAAATTTGATCGGCTTTTCTGGGCATCACCATGCTTTTCCTTCTGTGTGCCATGTCTCAGGAGATTTCTGCCGCATAGAATATTCTCCTATTTTCTTATTTGGTTGTTCACATCCTGCTTGTTCATTGAAATCCATCTCAAATGACACTTTTAGAGCCTTTCCTCATTCTACAATGAGATATAATTTCTCCCTTAACACAAAATGCTCAGGTTCACCACTAAATTATAAGGTCCTCCATGGCAAAATCTCTTTCCTTATATTTGTATTTCCTGTAGAAAGAAACTCAAGACTTCCCCATATAAGGTGCTCACATTAATGAATCCCCCTCCCCCCAAATTGTTCTTTTCAACAGATATCCATGACTTTGCACATAACTTGACAGAGCCCTCCTGCTGTGGGCAGGGCATAATTATCCACGCCTGGCCTTGGGCATGCAGTTAGCTGTGGCCAATGGCACTGTTAGTAGATGCTTTGGGAGAAGAGACTTGAAAAGTGCATGTGGGCCTGGCCTCCATTTGCTCCCTTTTCTGACATTACAGGAGAAGGCCATTCACACGGTAAGGATGAGAATATGGGACAGCTAGAGCAAAGCTGTTCCAGGTGAGGTGCTCCAGTCAAGACTTGCTGAGCCCTAGGCCATCCACAGAGATACAAGCAAGTTCGGTCAACATCAGCTGAGCAGCAAAGTCAGCC
Source organism: Vulpes lagopus (assembly GCF_018345385.1). NCBI lineage: Eukaryota > Metazoa > Chordata > Mammalia > Carnivora > Canidae > Vulpes > Vulpes lagopus. Next base: position 29,829,636 of record NC_054834.1, read on the forward strand.
ATGTAGTAAATAAATATCTATTGTTCCAGGCCACTGAGTTCTATAGGTATTTGTTGCACAGCAATTTTGTAACAATAGCCAAGAGTAAGATACTCAATAAATGTCTTCAAAGGAATAGCAATAAGATTATTTTCTAGATTTTACAATTGATGATTTAAGGATTAATTTACACACAGCTGTAGTGGGGATCAGTGATCTATAGGAGATATTATGCATTCCTTAAGTGCACATTATAATGAGACTAACCACACAAACTAAAGGGATGTTGTAGTTCTAGTAAGTGTAGGTTTCAGAAAGGATGACCTGTGGAAAATGTGGAGGGATAGAAGTGGCATGGCCCTTGCTTATTGGATTTAGAACTGGTACATGGGCATAGCCCCAAAGCAGTGGGGTGGCGAATGTCAATAGGGAAGATGATTTTTAAGTGGAGTGCCAGAGTTTCCCTCATCACCCATATCTGATTGGTTTGTGGGTGTTCAGTGTTCTTCCTGAAGCATGAAGCCCAGAGAGGAGCCCTGCATGTGAGGGCCCTACATTAAGTGTGAAGACGTGCAAAAATATAAAGGATGCTGGGGATGGTGATGGTGCTGATAGTGACCAGTGAGATCCTTTCCAACTCTGGCTTTCTCAGATTTTATTTCACTACACTGAATTTGAACTTTAAGATTCCTGTTCTGCCTTTTTACGGGAGTCATATTAAGGTGGGAATTTTTGACATGAATACCATAGGAATAAAATAAAATGACCATAAATGTCAGACAAGAGAACAGACCATTTCTCTTTACTTTGAAAGGTAAAGGTCTGTTCTCTCGAAGCCCTAATAATAGCCTTATATTTGTGAAAAGTATGCTCACTATTGACATCTTATTTCTCCCCCAACCCAGCCTTGTGAGGCAAATAAGGGTATGTATTAACATTTTCCCCCTTTCAGCAGATGGTATGGTTGCCACTGGGACAGACCAAGTTATTTTCCCCGAAGGCGATACCAGTAGTGAGTGGTAGAGCCAGGATCAGAATTCAAGTCCAATTCCCCAAGGACATGAGCTACTTAATAATATTGCCCCTCATAAATATATGTATCAAGCCTCTTTTAAAAATCTAATATAAACTGAAGAAAAGCTTCCAGTCGCCACACCTACCATAACCATCATGCAAGTTGTCGTAGATAGCTGTGGTGTCAAGAGCCAAGTGCAGGGAGTTGGCCCACGTGTGTGATCTGAGTGGTGAAAGGCTTTGACTGCTGAGCTCAGGTGTCTCTGGGTTGTGAGGCTGCATCTCCTGGACAGAAATGGAGGCAGAACGAAGTGTGCATCTAAATTACTGTCACTTGTTATTGATTTACTGATGGCTTCTAAAAATGTCGCATTTGAACTGTCAGTGAATTTGCCTACTGTTGGCACAAGTGATGAAAGCAAGTGTGAACCATAATTGATTAGGCCTCATTTGCTTATCTATATTATGCTAATTAGATCTGCAATCTTTCCCTTTGTACCGTCACCCAGTGACAGAGTAAATCAGGGTGATTGGGATGCAGATAGGATTAGAGGCAAGAATGCAAGATTGAAGGGCCCCCATCTGATCAGAGAGGAAGTATCTTTCTTCACTACACTTCTCTTTAGAAATAAAGCATTCTATGACTCTCTTTCTTGGTGTCTTCTTTGGAGTGATTTTATTGAAATTAATTCTAGCTCTCTGGACCCAAAACTTGGGCACTTTTGTGTAACCCCATCCACTGGCTCGTGATGGTGTATGGCCTAGGATCAGAGTGAGAAATCTTTTGGTAAGAAACTAGGACCTCATTACAGGCTATCTGGGTCAACTCCTAATACACTGGGAGAACTGGAGTTTGTTCTCTCTGACTTCCTACCTGCTCATAGAAAGTGAAGATTTTCTCCCATTTTGGAAGAGATAAGCTGGACTTCAAAGAAGCTAACTAAACTTTAAACTTTTTAGTGCTGATACTTTTGTAGCTTTACCGAAGCACATACACCTAGGGAGCACCCAGTGCTGGCTTACGGAAATCTGTTAATCACCACGCATGTGTTGAACACTCATGAATTGAACACTCACTTATCAGTCAATGTATGGTTGTTGGGCAATCTGTGCAACAATCTCCTAAGGTGCTTGTGAACATAGAGACTTGTAAACCCCACCCCAGCAATTTATGAGTCAACCTCTGGCATTGGCCTCTGAGGATCCACATTTTTAATGAATTCTCTAGATGATTCTCATTCATGTCAAAGTGTAAAAACTATGGTTTCAGGGTTGTTTGATAACACACACACACACACACACACAGAGTATTAGAAGGAGATTCTGGTGATAATTAGCTTAACATCTAGATGGGATGCTGATAAAATAACAAAATTAATGAATAAGATTGTTTAAAAATCTCAGGGAAGGAACATTAAAACACATCTAGTCTAGTACTTCTCAAATGAATTCTATGTATCAAATCCCATAAGGAGCCCAATAAATCAACTGTTATTGTTGAAAAGGCAGAGGGACCTGAAACCCTGTCATCTTTGTCTCTCTTATTTCTCATGGTGGCCTCCAGGAACACAAGGGACTTTGTGTTTCCCCCGGAAAAATAACAATTATAAAGACTAAGTTGAAGCAACCAACAAACAGTAGAAAAGATGCTCAAGCTCATTAGCAATCATAAGAATGCAAATTAAAACAACTTTATACCCTTCACATTGGCAAAAATGTAAATGAGCTGGCTAGACTACCAGGCACAGAGTACTCTTCAGTGTTGCTGGTGGAATTAAATTATTACAGTATTTTTGAAAGTTCTGACAATATACTTATTCTTTGATGCAGCAATCTCATTCCCGGGGATTTATCCGACAGGAATAAAAGCATGAGAGCATGCAGGATGTTTACTGCAGTGTTTTCTGTTGCTAAAAACTGAAGACAAATAAATGCTTATGGATAGGGAAATGGAATTGTAGCCTACCTGTATGATGACAGGTTATGCAGTTATTAAAATGATTAAGGTAGTCCTATGCCAGTACGCTTACAGAGATTATCCGCACGTATTTTTACTTGAGAACGGGTATATTTTAACAACACCAAATTTCATAATGTCATGCGAGTCCTCCATACACACATATTTTATCATGGATGTATGTTGTTACATGAGCATGATGAAAGTTGGAGGGTTGTTCCTGTTGTTCATGTTGATTATATGGGCACAAGGGGGAAAGGAAGACAAAGGGGAAAACACTATTTAAAAGCTAAGGACTGAAAAAAAAAGAAAAAAATAAATAAAAGCTAAGGTCTGGGATATGAACACGAACTATGATGGCATTTATGTAAAACTGTGTGTCTGCCTTGGGTACATGCAAAAAGTTATATAGAAAGACGTCACCAAAATTATTAACAGTGGTGGGATTTCAGGTAAATTTTATTTCCTTCATTATTGTCTGATTTTTTTTTTCTCCCCAAGACACATTGTGAAAAATAAAGGCAAAACTGATTTTGCTCAAAGCCATTCATTCGATAAGAAATCTAATAGTCTGGGAAACCTGGGTGAGGTGATTTAGCTCTGGTCAAATAATAAGTGAATGATAGAACTTTGTTCCCCACCAGCGCTACCGATCAGCGGTTTCTGTTGAGGTAGTAACACTGAATCAGCACCTGGATTCAAGTCTTATGGGCGGGCACCATGTCTTACTCCTCATCTGGTCACCAGGGCCCCCCCCGCACACAGTAGACACACCCTCGCACAAGGTGGGAAATAAATGAACCTAGAGATAAGAAAAATAGACCATAAGTATTATTTCAAAAAGCACACTTAAAGAAAGAGTAAAACAAATTTGTATACATTTTATATGTATTTGTATGTATTGGTTTAACACTGGAAAATAGACTTTATTCTGTTTGTCACCTAAACTTCTATAGGATCCAAGAAACTGTGAGACCCAAGGTGAAAGTAGAGTCTGTTAACAGGGCAAACCGCTGACACGCTAAGACACAGATTTTGAATGTTAGTCTGACCTTATTTTTCTATAAAAGCTCTATTTTCTAACCATTGTTGACAATTTTTTTTTATCATGCTACACTCTTTCATAGGATTGTAGTTACAAAAGTTACAAGATGTGTTTTTAAACGGTGAATATTTTATAATGCTGCCAATCTTTCTCACCAGAGGAAATAATGTTAAGAGAATAAAAAGAAATCCAAAGAAGTTCTCAAAACAATATTATCAGTTCTATTCAAAGTCATCTTTTTTTAATCACTGCTTACTCTTTTTATGACAGTTATTATTATTAACATACAAAGAAACTAATCAAGTGATTGAGAGATAGGCCAGATTCATTATTATGGCTTTGATAATGAGAGTACGTAGCAGAAGCAGGATTCAAACCCTGGGCAGTCAGATTCTAGAACTCATACCTCCCCTAATTCCATTATATGATCATCCTGGTCACTGTTAACATCTACCAGTTCAAATATTTCTAAGCATGAAAGAGAATCAATTATGTGGAAATCCAGTTGACTTGCTCGGCAATTCCAATCCATGAGACATTTGCATAGTTTCTCTATCCAGACCCCCCCTGGCAGACCACTTGCTAGTTTTAATCGATCTTTGACAAGTTTATTACTCAAGTTCCAATTTCCTCATTTGTTTTTTAAAGATTTTATTTACTTATTTGAGAGAGAGAGAGAGAGAGAGCGAGAGAGCGAGCGAGAGAGCACAAGCAGGCCAAAGAGGAAGAAGACTCCCTACCGAGCAGGGAGCCAGATGTAGGGCTCCATCCCAGGACCCTGGGATCATGACCTGAGCCAAAGACAGATGCCTAACTGAGCCACCTGGGTGCCCCTCAATCTCCTCATTCGTAAAATGAAGACAATAATGTGACTTAATCTCACGGAGTTATAAGATAGTAATTTTGAGTTGTTTTGAATGGTGTCTGGCACATATAAAGTATCTAATAAATGCATAACTATCATTATTTTTAAAGATTTTATTTATTTATTCATGTGAGATACAGAGAGAGGCAGAGACACAGGCAGAAGGAGAAGCAGGCTCCATGCAGGGAGCCCACTGCAGGACTCTATCCTGGGACTCCAGGATCACACCTTGAACCAAAGGCAGATGCCTAATTGCTGAGCCACCCAGGTGTCCCATAACTACTACTATTAAATGCATAACTTAGATGCTACTGATCAAGTGTGGCTGGTGAGGTTTCTCATGGACAAAGTCCGTCTTGTCATCACAACCAACAAACACCACCACCCACAATAGCATCAAGAAATGTGAGCTGTCAGGGGCAATGCAGAGCTAACTTCCGCCATTCTCATCTGGAAGGCCCTGGGGACCATGGTCTTGCTGTGATTCTTGCTGTGAGCAGGCCCAGGTAGTCCACATCGCCTTTAGGTGCATTAGAAACAAACACACCTGCCCCTGTCATGGGACACACTGATTGTGTTGGAACCAGAAAGCTGCTACGATAAATACACAGATCTATGATGTCTGTTATGTGAACAGTTCCTCCTGAGAGCCTGTGCTGTATGTGGAAGCTCTAACTATCACGTGACTCCTGAGAGCCCCAGTTTTTATAGACGGTGAAGCAATGTTTAGATGCCTTGGTATAACGTATCCACTAAACCTCTGAGGTAGGGAGTCATGTAAACCTACTTTTCCCAACAAGATTTTATTACAGGACATATGTTGGGAGAACAAAAAGAACCCCTGTTACAGGCTTTTTACTTAATCATGAAGAACATTGCTTTGTTTGAATTATATTATTCTATGCTTAATTTACCAACTATAACCAAACCTGTGGTAAAGTGATATCCTAATTACGAAGAAGTGGTTAGGCTTATTTAGCCTTCCCTTCTAATGGGTTATTACTGAAAGATAATGCTGGCTACTGATAATTTAAAGCTTTATGAAATCTTGGTCACACAAAAAGTTAATAATGATTATAACCTGCTACAATTGCCCAGCCTGAAAATATTTTTTTGAAGTCACTCTTCCTATTCCTGCTTCTGGTCCAGGCAGGTATCCCACGGTCCAGTTGAAAAATCCCTGTCCCTCACAAAATTAGTCTCACGTGGCCCGCTCCCACCTGATCCAAACGCCTCACCAGTTCTGCTCTCAAGCCTTGGAGATGCCAATTCTGCTTATTATTTTCTTTCCGTTCTGCTCTTGCCTCGTCTTTTGACTTTGATATATGCTGTTCTCTTTAAATGATGAGGATCTTTTGTTTTTTTTTTAAATTAATTAATTAATTAATTAATTAATTTATTAATTTATTTATTTATTGAGAGAAAGAGTCAAGGGAGGGGCAGAGGGAGATAATCTTCAAGTAGACTTCCCACCAAGCACTTAGCCTGACACGGGGCTTGATCCCACAACCCACGAGATCATGACCTGAGCAGAAACCGAGAGCCAGACACTCAACTGACAGAGCCACCCACATGCCCCATATATGATGAGGATCTTAGCTTCTCTTGGTGACCAGCCTGATTTTTCTTTCCAAAATCACTACGGCATCCGCTTAATGATTCCTCATTTGAATTGACCCTTTAAAGATCTTTCCACATTGGCTCTATTCTATTAGACTATGAGTTACCTGGGGAGGACAGGGACTGTGTCACATTGACACCATGTCTCCAGAGCTTATCATGTCGAATGAATAAATTTTTTGAATGTTGTTACACGAAAGTAGAATGACTTAGGAGACCAAGGCAATAGTCTCCCTCAGAGACACTGAAGTGTAAAATATGAAATAGCTCAATCTCTATGAAGCAGAAAAGAAGTAACACAAACAACAATATAGGATGGGGTGACAGACCATAGATTCCTATCTGAGTGACTGAGGACATGCTTGGGAGAATGGCAATGACTTTGAGGGGTGTTGTGAAAGGTAAGACACTTGGTTGTATCAAGAAGCTATTAGACCTCACTAGTAGGCATGAGCTCACTACTAAAGATTGAGAAATTATGGGGAACTTTAGAAATGGAGACCACAATGGAAGTCTAAGTATATACTTCACAAAAGAGAGTGGATCTTGGCATTCTCCACCGATCCAACAGATGTACGTAAGGAAACCAGAGAAGTCAGAGAGATAACTTAGCAGAAAGTCTCGTCAGGGTTAAGGGAGAGGGTTTGGTGTCTTGCCTGCTGTCAATTCCTTTGAGCCCCCGATCAGCCTTTCCTGAGGACCCAAGGCAAATTTCTGTCCTCAGAGCAGGGGGATCAAAGGAGACGTTCCCATCCTATTATGGAAATGGATGGTTCCACTAATGTATGGCGTGTCCTCATGCGAAGTAGAGAGGCATCAAGCACTATTTTTCAATCCCTTTTATTAGATGTGCCGGCTCTGACTCAGCAAACTGAAGAGCCTTGCTGGCCTCTGGACCCAGCTGATGAGGTGAACTGCGTTTATTAAGTTGATTGTGATAGGCACAATGGGACAGTGTCTCTATCCCAAACCCATCTGTTTTGAATCTTATCTAGTCACTACAAGTCCATGGCTTAAGCAACTTTGGAGGAGGTGGTGATTTTAAAGAGGTTCTGAAAATAAAGCATTGTAAAGTTAACTAATATATTTTTCCTCTCTTGTCATTTCCTTCCTTAAGAAAGACAGGGTGAATTATTTGGTATTGGAGGGAGGAAGCAGTTCAATAGAACAAACTCAAGGTTTGAAGTCAACGGTCTGTGTTTAAGTCCCAGTTCCAGAATAAGGCTTTATGTACAAATCATCTAAGGAACCAACTTACTGAGGTGTTTTGACCCACGGACGGTACAAACATCAAATTCTTTTTATAGTTTTTTATCGTGTTACGCCATTGTCATCTCAGGGGGATCCTACTGGGCTTTGATCTCCTTCAAGATTTTTTTTTTTAAGTTTCATATAGTCAACTTAAAAACTTCTTTTTCACAGTAAATTAAATCCCATCTCCTCCCCTCCCTGGGCCCCTGGACCCAGCCAGGTTTGGACTTGCAGAGCCTGAGGAGGCAGGAATGCAGTCTGCTCTGTCATTGCTTCACCTCTTCCCTCCCTTTGGAGCCTGGTCTTGTTCTGGGACCACCCCCCTCTTGCTTGTTTTTGGTATGGCTCCCCTTCTCTGGTACGGGGATCTAGAAGAATAGTGGGGGAAGGGCAAATGCATTGTTTTTTAAACCTCTTTTTATTGGTTGTCATCGATCCCCTGGATTGGCAGACATGGAGTCTCTGTGTAGCTGGCACCCAAACGCTGGAGTACTAGCATCCGAGTGAGCTTGTTGGTGGGACCCACTTGTGGGTGAGAACTTGTGAGAGCTCCCCCCTGCCCCTAACAGAGTCATAGAGTTCCCTGAGACGAGATGAGTCTTTGGTTTGGCTTCTTGCAAACCCTCAGCTCTCATGTGTAGGAATACACTTCACAACTCTGGGCTGCCCTCCACTCGTGGCCGCTAAGGTGTTAGCAAGGAAACTCAAGCAGCTTCTTTCCTTGGGGTCCATTTGGTGAAGGGAAAGCTAAAAATAGCTGCTCTCTGATGCCTCCTTCACTCAATTCTTTGTCCCTCTGTTCAAGTAGGTGCAGGTCACACCTCACAAATCCAACACCTGTGCAGCCATCCATCCAGACATTGATATGTCTGATCCTCTTCCTTGTAGACATGGCTATTTTTGGAGTTTGCTTCACTTGGCTTTTAGTAGGCAAAAATATCCTTTCCTACCTTTCCTCAAGGAAAGGGCAGAAAAAAGCCAGACTGACACATTTTGATTGAGTTAATTGTTGACTCTCTCTATCTCTCTTTAAGATTATTTATTTATTTATTTATTTATTTATTTATTTATTTATGAGAGTGTGCACACAAGTGGGGATGGGAGGAAGGGGCAGAGGGACAGGCAGACTTTCTGCTGAGTGGGGAGCCCAACGCAGGGCTCCATCCCAGGACTCCAAGATCATCAACTGAGCTGAAGTTAGACGCTTAACTGACTGAGCCACCGAGATGCCCCTGATTTTGACTCTTAAGAAGCCTTGTGAGTAGTGTTTATGGCAGTTACTAGCATATTTCTTTAGAATATGTGTTATTTATCATCTTTGCCCCCTAGTTTGAAGCCTATTCCCTAGCTCCAGAGCAAATGGAAATATCTCACTTAATATCCTTTTACATTTAACTTCTGTATGCTCAGAATTTTTTTTTTTAAGTTCTGTGAGGAAAAAAAGTATCTTCCTTGGGTGCTGAGAAGAATTGTAACTAAATCCATTAAAATGTCAGTGCCACTCTTGGGACCATCTCCCTGGGGCATCACTCTGGGGTAGATGCAAGGTATCTTCTAGATAGCCTGGACCCGTTGGCATGGCCCCTTCATCCTCATGGCCTCTGAGTCAGACCCTGACCTCTAAAGATCACCCCATTGGTGGAGAACCCTAAATCTACCACTGGCTTTCTTTTTACTTCAGTTTCTCATAATATACCATCATGTCCTTTCTTCAGAAGGGATTTCATTGGGATTCATTGCTAGGCACAAGATCAAAGAATGATATGAGTTAGTTTTGTTTGTTTCCTCACACTATGATATTAACACTAAGATTATATGCTCTGTGATATTTGCCACATTAAAGAATTAAGACCATATACAAAAAAAGAAGACCAGTTATGCATATAAAGTGTTAGTGGTGATTAATTAGAACACAAAGCCAGTAATAAATACTAAGTGTCAAGTAATAGACTCCAATTTATTTTTACCTTGGGCATTCTTAGAAACTGCATACATTTTTATGGAGTTGCAAAGGTGCATGGGCTGGTGTAGGTTGTGTTCAGTCCTCATGGAGCGTTCCTTTCCTTGGGATGAGAATGCAGTTTTGCCCACCACCAAAGCTAATTTTAACCCAACTTTCTGAATAACTTGAATTCGTACTCCATTGTCAGAAAGGGTAATTAATGAACCATCATGAAACAAAGGTTGTATAGCTTCCTCTTCCTTTTTCACCCGCCAAACCATTTTTCTTAATGGCAGCGTCCATGGCCTGAGTACACACACAGGCTAAAAGGAGCTCATAGGAGGTGGACGTTTTTATCTTTCCTGTTGGTTGCTGTGTAGGACTTCCTGGGTTTTGTGTACCGACTCAGTTTTCATTTCCTAGTCAGTGCCATTCCACTTCTACTCTTTGAAGGCATTCTCTGCTTCTAGAGCTGAACAAGCTTCAAGGATGCCTTGTCCCATGACAGGACAAATAAGAACTGATTAATTCTCTAGCATCTTTATTAGCACCTTAGGGCTGCAGAGCCTCCTTCTACTTCGACGATTGCTCTGGGGCTTGCCCATGAAAGAAGTAAATTAAAATAAGTGTCTCTTGTTTTTGGCCTGTAAGGTTTTGCTTGTGATGAGGGGTGGAAAGGACCATGGGCAAATAGAAAATAAATGAACATAAATAAAGGTGTAATAGCAGGACTTACCCTTTATTTGTCAGAAGGATGCTGCTTTGAAGTCATCCCAAAATCTGTTAGAAGTTGCTATTCAGAGAAGTCAGAGAGTAGACATGATTGACACATATCAAGAAGAAGAAATACTTTACCATGTGGTGGGAACAAAACACAGAACCACAGGGTATGAGCCATTTCCTTCTCCCCTTCAAAGTGGAAATAATTTCATTTTTTAAAGATTATAGAAGTAGTTGCCACTGTGAAGATATTGGAAAATACAGAGAAGATTTTAAAAAAAAGAAGAGTCAATATAATCCTACCACGTTTGAACAAATAGCTACCAACTCCTCATACTTCAACTTTATTCTTTATAATTACCGGTGTAGCTGTGTATTTGTGCTCCCCAATTCAATGAAAAGCCCCTGACTTGGATGACTGGGCTCACGATGCTTTTCTTTGTAGACTTTCAGTAATCAGTGCTGACTTTACTATGCATTTGCTATATGACAGACCTTATTCTACGGACCTAACCATGATGAGCTCATTTAATTCTGACACCACCGCCCTGGGTGGAACATTAATATCATGTCTGTTTGTAGATGAGAAAACAGGGCTCAAAGAAGCTGAGTAACTTATGCCACAAGTACCAGTTATTCAGTGCTGGAGGTCGGATTGTGAATCCACGACTTTCCGAGCCCACGAGCCTATAGGCATCACACTTTACTGCCTTCTCTTGTAGGGATGCTGTGAAAAGCCTCAATGATAATCTGATTCTATAAATACATGGAGGGAGAAAAACTGGGACTATGAATAAAGTTTTCTTTTACCTACAGGACTCTGCACATCACAAGAGTCTTCATTCTCACTTTTTTTTTTTAAGGTTTATTTATTTATTTACTTTAGAGAGTGTGTGGGGAGGAGCAGGGGGAGAGAGGGAATATCCAGCAGACTCCTCATTGAGTGCAGAGCCTGACTGGGGCTCCATCTCACCACCCTGAGATCACCACCAGAGCTGAAATCACGTATCTGAGTCTTAACCAGCTGAGACACCCGGGTGGCCTGATTCTCATTTCTTTGGTTTAAGCTTTACTCAGATTCTCTCTTCCCCAGGTTAAGAGACTGCTGCATCGATAGTGAGGTGTGGTTTAAGTCCAGGGGCCTTGGTCATGCAGAGGACACAGGGTTCAGCATCCTTGTCTGCTGGTAACGTTGCAAACAGTACTCTATTGATTTTGGCCCTCACCATGAGAACATGAGCAGCCACACATTATGTGCCCTTTTTGCTCAAGTGAGAGCAAAGTCTTAATCAGGCCCAGACATTTAGAATCCTATATTAAAGAGAGATATATAGATATGAATCCAATAGATGCTCGCTTCTGTCATTTTACTTTAATTGTAATTTTGCAACTTCAACAACAGAAGATCCATTAGGCTTTCCCCCTCAATCAATACACAATATATTATCAGTCTAGACGACCAAAAACGACTTGTATAAAATATCAGCGCGTCGCATTTTCATTATGTAAATGGAACTCTGCAGGAGAATTAATTGATTATTCAGTTACTATGGATCAGTCTCAGATGTCTCAGTGAGATAAGAGAGAAACGTATCAAGCCTCTCCAGTGACTATAACTTAAAAAGGAACAGGGTTAAAAAAAAAAAAAAAAGAAAAGGAACAGGGCTTAAAAAAAAAAAAAAAAGGAGAGAGAAAGAGAGAGAGAAAGAGAGAGAGAAATGGAGAACACATTCTGCTTTCATTGGCATCCTGGGCCACACCTGTGAAATGCTGAGAGCGAGAAGAAATCCATTACCAAGTTTATCAGTGATGGACCGTCGAGAGTTACTAAGGCTGGGTACCATTTGGGGATCAACATTTTAAAACCACACAAGCAAAGCTCTGCATAAACAGTGAAAATCTCCCCAGATGGCCTGTGCCCCAAGTAATCCACACCTACAATTACAGCAGGATTGTTTAAGTAATATATTGACCCATTTCTTTTTTCTTGCATAGGTGGGGGCTGGGGAATGAGGGAGAGATTTTATCTTTAGCTTCATGACAGAATGAAGAAGAGATATGAGAAGGCAAGTAGCTTCTTCTGTTTCCCTCCCCTTTTAGGTATCGAAGAAAAACAAATGTTCCCATTGCTACCACAGGAATATATGAGTTCAGTGGTAAATTGATGTGTTTGTTTGTTTATTTTTTTGATGTGTTTGGTTTTTTTTTTTTTAATTTTTTATTTATTTATGATAGTCATAGAGAGAGAGAGAGAGGCAGAGACACAGGCGGAGGGAGAAGCAGGCTCCATGTACCGGGAGCCTGATGTGGGATTCGATCCCGAGTCTCCAGGATCGCGCCCTGGGCCAAAGGCAGGCGCCAAACCGCTGCGCCACCCAGGGATCCCCCGATGTGTTTGGTTTTTAAGAAACATGCAACAGTATATACACTAGGTTCTCCCTCCAATAGCAGAGTCTGTACCACCCTTGTTCAGATACTACCCTTGCTCAAAAATGTTTGAGACCTTTTTTGGAGGCATTGCCTGCAGGACATTCGGAGCACATTGCCTGGAGCAGTTCAAGTGGTCAGTCTGTTGAGGAGTGTATTTAATTTTTGCAAATAGTCAAAGTTCTTTATATATGGAGGGAGGAGAATGAGAAGTCGGCCAAGCCAGAGGAATATTTCTCTGTTTCACAATGAGGTTTTAAAAAGCAGCAAAACTGCCTGGTTTGAACACAAAACCTTTTCTTTTATTTACTTATTTATTCTTTGCAATACTCTGAAGGCGACTTACGAAATATTGGAAACAACGACAGCTTCGAGGAGGACTATATCATGATTCCTCCAGTGACCATTCTGAAAAGCAGTTACCCTGGCTCGTTCAAAAATGGCATTTAAGACCAACCAAGCCAAATCAAACCAAACGACCTTATTTATATTTACTTTGTGTGTAAGCCAGGCATAACTGGTAGGAGGAGCTGGGGGGTGGGGATGCTTGGCCAATAGAGATTTCAAGTCTCACCTGAAATGAGTGGCACCTCTTCAGCTTAACCATGCTGTCACCTGGTAGGAAATTGGTGCTAGTACTGACAACCGTTTTTATTTTTTTTAAAAGAAGCAGGATACCTAAATCTAATGTGAAGTGACCTGTATTTAAATGTTGGTAACCTATTCATAAGTTTAAAAACCAGGATGCAAGCCAAAATGAAATAATTTTGAGGAATGCATATAGCCCTGGGCCACTGGGCGGTTTCTGGGTTTGTTGCTGATTTTAATTACAATAGTCCTTTTTTTAAAACAAATTTATTTTTTATTGGTGTTCAATTTGCCAACATATAGAATAACACCCAGTGCTCATCCCGTCAAGTGTCCCCCTCAGTGCCCATCACCCAGTCACCCCACCCTACCCCCACCTCCCCTTCCACCACCCCTAGTTCGTTTCCCAGAGTTAGGAGTCTCTCATGTTCTGTCTCCCTTTCTGATATTTCCCACTCATTTTTTTCTCCTTTCCCCTTTATTCCCTTTCACTATTTTTTATATTCCCCAAATTCCAATAGTCCTTAAAAGAGAGGGGTGTTTCTGAATGTAAAAGAGATGAGGGAATGGTGGGTAAGGGCATTTTTTGTTTCTTTGATTCCAGAGGGTTTTCCTTCTGCTCTCAGAAGCTCTCCTGCTCAATGAACACAGCTACTGAAACATTATGCCATGTTTCAGTCATGTCGTGGGGAGCAGCACAGTTGATCAAGCCATGTTCCTTCCTTTCAAGAATTTCAGAACCTGATTAAGGAGACAGAAAATAAACTGAGGAAATATGCAGAAGAGAGCCATTGCTTCCAGAGTGAATACACATTCAAAGCCTCTATATAAGTCCTGGGAGCTCTGAAAGGAATAGAATAGACTGTCAGTTGGGGCAGGCGGTGGTTGGGGCAGAGCTGAGGGCGCCAGTGGATTCTACACAGGAGAGGATATATGTTCTAAGCCTTCCAAGAATAGGTAAGGTTTGGACAAGTGGAAATGACCAGGCAAATCCTCTCTCCTAGAAATTTCCCAATAGCCTTTAAAAAATGATCAAGTCTTTCCCATCAAAACAAAGACAAAACAGTATCTTTTTTGATCAAACTTCCCTGTTCAATTATTGTCTCTTCTCCTTCTCCCTTTTCCAAACCAAACTTTTCCAGTGAGTTGTTACACTCTGTCTATGGTGTCTTTTTTTTTTTTTTTAAGCTACTTCTTTATCTAATCCAATCCAGCTTCTTCCCCCTTATCTTTTCTAACACAGCTCTTGGCAAATTTACCTCTGATCTTTGCTTAAAGATTTCTCTCTCAGAGAAGCCATGGCATGTCCAGACTAGCTGGTTCTGTGTATGTGTGAGAACTTTGCATACACTATCACCATTGATTGCTCTTTATCATATCATAACACATTGAGAAAGTACTCAGTAAGTGCCAGATGAATAAATGCATGCACATCTTTTGCTCTGTAAAATCCTTCCCACTGTTCATCCAGTGCTGTGGCCAATCCACAAAGCTGTTGCCTAAAGAGCTTAATTTTTTTTTTTTTTTTTTTTGCATTTCAGAAGGTAAAAAATAATGATGATGAAGTAATCTGGGGGAGTAGAGGAGGTTATATATTGAAATGTTAACTCAAGGTGTGGACTTATATAATTGACTGTATATCATTCTGACTGACACCTTCTTGGACCAATTGAGACAATTCGATGCCTTGTGAAATTGGCTGAGGCAGTAAGCTTGATTGATCCAGTATAGTCAGAGGGTTTACTGGAAGCAACAGCTCGCTGCAGTGCTGGTACAGTGCTGGTGCAGCATAATGTATGGCTGCGATCCTTCTGGTGGCATACAGCTGTGTTTTCTAACTTTTTTTCTTTTTACCATCCCTCAGAGTAAGAAACACAACTTCTCTTGCAGCATGCACCCTTATACACACACCACTGAAGAGAGAATGTCATCAAATAATATTTACCCTTATTATGTGAAATACATTCTGGTATTTTCTACTATATTCTATTTCACTCTTAAAAACACTCATTGTGAGCCATTGATAGGTTTCATCACCATTAATGGGTCTTGACCTGCAGGTTGAAAAACACTAGCTTATAAAAAGTCCATTTAAAACATTTGCCAGTACTCACCTGTGAAGCATCCATAGAGAAACAAGGTGGAATTGATGCTCTTACCTCCTCATGTTAGGGTTTGTAAACTCCAGCAAGAAAATCTTCCTGTTAGTAATCTTCCTTTTTCTTCTCTTGCATTAACTCTGGCCTTGCTGATATTTTCAACCTCCACTCCCTTCATGCATACCATGTTTGTTTACTAATTCTTGATCAAAGGAAAAGGAAATCTTGGATTCTGATCCTGAATCTATCACCTATTAGCTTCTTTACTCATAAAATGAATGTAGATAAAATGAGATTATGAGTGTACATGTCATTATAAGGTATAAGAATGAGAGATTCTCAATTTTTTTAAAGATTTTGTTTATTTGTTTATTCATGAGGGATATGTATATATATATATATATATATATATATATATATATATATATATATATAGAGAGAGAGAGAGAGAGAGAGAGAGAGAGAGAGAGAGACATAGAGACACAGGCAGAGGGAGAAGCAGGCTTCCTGTGGGGAGCCCGATGTGGGACTTGATCCTAGGACCCTGGGATTACAACCTGAGCCCAAAGCAGATGCTCCACCACTGAGCCACCCAAGCATCCCAAAGATTTTTCTTCTTATTTTAGTAGTCAGAGTGGGCACCTGATAGACTCGTATGGGCATTAGAAATGGGTACAAGGCAGACAAAGCATCAGAAATGAAATGTCAGGGACTGAGGCAACACAAGTGAAATGAAAATTTGGGCTGTGGAGTGAATCACCCCTGCATGAATTCAGATCCAACTCTGTCACTTATTATGAAGTATAACTGTGAATTTGAGGAATTTATGTACATTTTCTGAGCTTTCTGATTTGTAGAAGGACAATAGCTACTTTATATATAGTTTTTGTGAGAATTACATGAATTAATGTATGCAGGATACTTAGCCTGTGAAATAATGCAAATTAAAAATAAGATTCAGAAACCCAGTGAGGCTTTGTCTAGAACAGCACTGTCCATATATATAACCAGGGAGTCATTTTTTTATTTTGATTTTTCTCGTAGTGACATTTAGAAACTAAGAGGAACAAGTACAATTAATTTCAGTAATCTGTTATTTAACCCAATATGCCTAAAATAAGATTACTTCAACGTATAATACAGATAAGCAGTTATTAATGAGTTATTTTGCTTTTTTATTTATACAAAGCCTTAGGAATCCTGTGCATATTTTACTGCAGAATATTTCATTTCCAGTGCTAAATTTTTACCAGAAATATTTGAGCTCTATTTAGAGTTCATAAAATTTATAGGTGAAAAAGTAGATTCACATACCCAAGTGGTTACAAACGTTCTTGAACATTTTCCAATAACTGGACTGTCAGGCCTTAAATGTACATTAGTTAAAATTGAGTAAAATTCATTAAAATTAAGAATTTATTTCCTCTGTCTCAAGAGCCACATTTCAAGTGCTCAGAAGCCACCTGTGGCCAGTGGCCACCATATTGGACAGCACAGGCCTGGAAGGCCATCTTTCTCCAGTTCCACCAGAGCAGGATCCCCCAAGTCTTGATGGCACATTAACACAGAGGAGGTGTCCTCTAGAGGATGAGATTGAGAAAGACAAAGTTTATAAAAGAGGATCCAGAAACATTACAATTCTCCATGGAGGGCCCGGGAACAGAAGGCAGGGATAAACAGCAGTTCACATCCAGTCTCCTCCACTAGTCAACAAGCTGTCTTCTCCCCATAAAAAAAAAATAAAATAAGGGAGGTGCGGTGAGAAGAGGGTTACATTCTAGTCCAAGCTCCAGTGTCTCTTCCCTCGAACAGGGACACAAAGGAAGCCATGAAAAATGCATCAGGACCTGGCTGATGAGGGGCGCTGACAGGAAACAAGTGTTTATTGAGAACAGGGCTGGAGAAGTTGAAGAGAGAGTGACATATTCATTGCCTACGGAGATCATCAAAGAAGGGAAGAAAATGCTCAGAGAGGTCCAAGAGACCATGAGAAGTCGTCTAGGGATTAAGTACAGGGAAGGAAAACATCAATTAAGTACAGTATAGGAAAAAAGTTCCTGCATATAGGAGCCATCAATCTGAGAAACAGAATCTCCAAGGAAGAGGTGAGAAAGCCGATACTTAAAACATTAAAACTCAGCCAGTCATAACAGTGGGGGTAAGGGATCATTCTGTTCTTCTTCTGAAGCATAAGGTAGACTAATAATGCAAACATGGAAACACATAATTTTACATTTAGAAGGGAGCTAGTAAGTTATCTAGTCTCAGGACCTCATTTTATAAATGAGAAAATTGAATTATATTGCACCTCAAAATAGTGATGGGGCCAGGATTAGAACCTACTGCTCGAGTTGTCAGTTCCAAGCTCAAATAGTCCATGGATCTGTTATTGTTCTTATTTCCAAAAATTTTACTGACTCTTACTAGCAAATCCTAAAGAGTCAGTAGACTGTCTTTTGTCCTTCTCTGATAAAAGAGAAAATTGTAGCCTTGTGTTAATGCAGGTTAGGGGGCCTACCTATGGCTATCTAGAGCCCTGCTAACCAATATGGTGGCCACTGGCCACATGTGGCTATGGATCACTTGAAATGTAACAGTCTGACTTGAGCTTTGATGTTAAGTATAAAAAACACACCGGCTTTATTAGACTCAGCAGAAAAAAAATGTAATCTCATTGCAGTGATATACATTAAAACATGTTTTCATATTGACTACATGTTGAAATAATTTTTTTCTCTACTTATTTAAATAAAGTATGTTATTAATTTCATCTTTTAAAAATATTTCTAATGTGGTTACCAGAAAATTCTAAATTACATATATGGCTCTATTATATGTTTATTGGCCTGAGCTGATAGAGAAGATACTACAAATTAATAAAAGGAGACTGATGTTTTATTTCCAGCCTGCTTCCTAAAATTAAATTAAATTCTTTGGCCTTCATAAGGCTTGAGCATGTCTTTAAGAGCCCAAATTCAGATGAATAAATAGCTCATGAAAATTAGCATCTATTCAAAAACCATTAAAGAGAAAAAATAAACCTTTCCACTCGCATTGTTCTTTATTCTCATGATTGCTTCATGAATTAAGATGCCTGAAAACCCCACTGTGCTGAGCCGTGGCCACCCTCCATTTCTCCTCTACAAGAGCACTGTGTTGTAATGAAGACCATGAAAAAGCATTTCAGAAAATAGCTTCCAATACGAAGCAGCAATCAATATGCATGGTATATACGATCAAGTTAGAGAGATGTGTAGGAGAGGCCCAAATATGTTTGGCCTGCTTAAACACATGCTTTCTGCTTGCCAGCCAACAAATCGCTTCTATATATTACATAAGACTAAATTAATCCCTACACGAAGACAGTTTATTGTGGATGATGGATCATGGGTTTGTTACTCATACATCCAGAGCAGGGCCCTGGAAATCACATCATCATTGCATTCCCAGGGAAAGAAATGATTGTCACATCCAGACATGTTTATCATGGAGAGAGAGGCTGATCTGGGCCGATCTACTTGCCGAGAGAACACTGCCATCTCACATGATGAGCGCTCCGAGGGCAGAGTCGGTGTTGACTGCCAGTTGCCAGCAAGAAAACAATTTCACTGTAAGTCACCCTGGGGGTGATAAGGAATGATCTGACCATATACTAGGGCCTAGGCTGTGAGGTTTTGGGGGGCCCAAATAGGAGTGTCATTTGACCTCAACAAAAGCAACCCATGTTGCATCTACTCTACTTTGGAAAGCAACAATTACCCATGTTCCACACATTGTAATCAATGATATAACATAGATGGACCCAAAACCCAAAGGTGCAAATCCTAGCATAAATGTAGGAGGTGAATGAAGGACAGATTAAACTGAAGGGATGGGTCTCTTTGGCCTATCTCCTGACAAACTGTCTGGCTGCATCAGCAAAAGTCTAGAGCAATCAATACTTATGAAACAACAACACTGCCACAATCAGAGGCAGAGCAGGGTTGGAGTGCTATTACCATAAGTGGCTGAGTCGTTGATGTGAATGTGTATGTCATTTTGCATATCATTTGCATGTTATTTGGTATAGCCTTGCCAATAAATAAACACAATTTATCAACTTGCACAACCTACCCTGACCCTTGTAAGTACACATGGAGGAAAATAAACTAGACCTGCAATGAATTACTATTTGTTTAGCATAAAAAAAGGGGAATAGGTCAGGTCCAAGGGAGTAAGTTTCTAACTTTAACGCTGTCTTCTAGGTAAACGTGCTTCCTGTGGGCAAGTCTATGTTTTAGACCTCTTTGTTTCTGGTCCTGCTTAAAAGGCTTCGGATAGTAGGTAGGTACTTTCTGTGTATTTGTTAATGCTGAGCCAAGAAATATATGTATGCATGTTGTATACTTGTGTCTCTATCTCTCAATCACATTTATTGAGTGCATTCCATAAACTACGCTTGAGTAGTAAGTGCTTTACTTGGACTCAAATCCCCAAAAATGGTGAATAAAGGAACAAGTCTGTGGGCATTTGGGCAAACTCTTTGGGATGCAGAGATGGTAAGCTGTAGGATCTGGATCTGAATTCAAGTCTATCTGACATGAGAGCATGAGTTCTTAGCCACTTAACACCTGTACTAGCCCTAACAGTATATGATGACTTGATGAAGGTACTTGGAATTTATACCAAAAGACATGAATGAGCAAATTTTCCTTTATCCAGGGGTGGAACCTGAGGCATATAAAATTGAGGGGACTCTCTTGAAGAAAAACAATGCAAAATTAGGAATACGACCTTAGATATAAAAATGAATATTTATTGAGAATGATAAATCATAACAAATTAAAACATCACATACATAGCAAGATGCAGAATAATAATATATTTTTATTAATTAACTGAGTAAATCCCTGTGCATCTCTGTAATAATCTTTCTTTAAACATTTTGGCTGTAAACTGTTGGATCATCTCCTAACATGAAAGCAATTTTTGTAACATTTTCTGACTAGAGAATAAAACAATTCATTGTCTCTTCTGGTATGGTTGATTACAATTTGATTTTTATTATTAGAGGTAAAACATACAACTTCACCTGCAGAGATATAGATGGATGGATGGATGGATCGGTGGATGGATGGACGGATGAAAAGATACATATTCTTTGTAGTACTGCTACAGGCTTGAGTCCTACAAAAACAAATTCTATGGTATTTTATAATAGTAGACTCCACATAAAAATCAAGTATATTCCTGACAAGAGTAGATGTCCATCCTGACCAAGCATTGATGGAAGGATTGGATCCTTTGCTTATAATTTTATTTATTTATTTATTTATTTATTTATTTATTTATTTATTTATTATTTTGCTTATAATTTTAGATATCTGATTATTGAGAAATTTTACAGAGATTGACTTCTGATGCTGTACATTCCAATTCTTGTCTCTCTTCTGATGCCCACTTGCCCCTGGTGCAGAGCCATTCATAGATTTCAACCTAAGGTTTTTGGTCTGCATCTTCATTTCATTAGCAAGTGGGTCTGCGCAGAGAGCTATAGCGGTAGCCCTAGAAGCCATTCCTATGCCGTGCTGATTAGCAACACCCTAGCTACATGCAGAAGTGCCTGCAAGCTACACAAATGTGACCCACTACATCTAAACACACCCCCAGCTCAGTCTCACAAATGACTATAGCTACAGCGTTGACACCAGACTTAACTGGCTGATGTGAACTGATCGACATTTTACTTTTGCAAATCTTACAAAATCTTATCATCCGGTGAACATATTCTTAGAGCCCTTCCCAGGGCCATGGGGGGGCCTTGCAAGGGAAGGGGCCTTGCAGCTTAATTTTCATCGGCTTCTTGGTATATCTGCCTCCGTAACTGTATTCTGCACAGCTTCACAAGTGGCAAGGATCTGTCCATGTTGTTCCTCACCATTCACAGAGTTGACGGGATCTATGACCAAGTATGAGCCGCATGGCCACACCCCATCACCTATTCTGAATTGCTGCATGGCACAGTCTTTGTTTGGAGCTTATTTCCTTTTAATAGCCCCATCCCATTTGAGCCACCTCCAATCTCTAGTTATTCACTCTGTGTCGATGGTTCTAAAACTTTCTGAGTATGACGACCCATCTACAGACCTAGCAGAATGTTAGGGCAACTGCTTGAGTCAATACATAAAGTTACTTCGTGTTCAGTTCCTCTTTATTTTTGTTATGTTTAGTATAATTAATAGGATGAGTTATTCACTGTTATATCATATTTCAATGTTTTATTATATTGCTATAGAATATTAAGTTTACTATTAACTGTATTATTTATTACCTTTATTCACCTTTATGTTAATTTAAAATAACATCTAAATACATTTGAAATGTAAGAATATATGTATGGGGAACCTGATTTTTATACATTCAACATACAATGCCTGGGAATTGTGCAATCACCCTCTAGACTTTCCAGCCACATTTTGGAAACCACTACTCTATGCCTTATAACGTATGAAAATACTGCTTGTTGGGCTTCTCCAAACACCCCCAGTGTTAAGTGCAGCCAAACAACCAAGCCATTGTAGTAGTTTCTGTAAAATAGAATACTTTCTAGTGTATGGAAACCTCTAAATTGAATTATGTGGGATCATGAATATCTGCATGAGAAAAGAAAAAGTGGACTTTTTTTGTGATTTGGGACAGTTGGTTCAAAGGAAGGCACTGACCAATGTGAATTTAAGTTTGTGCTTCAGGCTTTGGGAAAAATGGGTTTGCACTCTCGTGGGGAGGAAATTTGTGGCCATCTTTCTTCTCCTGGCTGGCACTGCGAGTTGGCTTCATTTTAAAAATAGTGCTAGGGAGGGAGGAAAAAAATGTAATGTATTCTTAAAATGTTTATATGTCAGCAAAATCTCGAAAACCATTCAATAGATTAATCCTCCTGCTGACTTAAAAAGGATGGATTTCCAGCTATAACTGAGATTGGGAAAAATTGATTTCCATGTTCCTTATGACTGAATAAGATACAAGCCACTGCCCTGGCAAGCTTCTCTCAGCCTGGATCCCGACTTCTCGAGAGCTAGCTAATTGAAAAGTCACTTCAAATACCAGCCCTGACCCTTCCAGGAGATCTGGAGAAAGAATCAAGGGCAGGCTGTCCATTTTTCAAGAATGATTTCCAGAATGTTGTTTATTCTCACCATCACCGAACACCTGCAGTCAAAGGTGACAATACTTTCTCTCCTTTTCCTTCGAACTGATCCCCATTTCCCCTTTACCTTCTCCTCTTTCCATGTCTCTATGTTCTCTTCCTTCTTGTGAATCTGCTTGTATGTAAGGACAATTTCAAAATGACTACACCACCTGAATCAAAGCTCTCTTACTAAAGCTTTAAGAAATGCTGAGTTTCTCTCTGTGGCCTTAGTTTACCCTGTTAAAAAGAAGACATTGCACCTGCACACGGATTTACGGTTAACAGAGCATTTCACCTACCTTTTCTCGAGTAATCTGCACATGATATGTGTGAGGGACTAATTACTATCGTTGCTACTCTAAAACCGTCTCAGATGATTGCAAATGTCATAAAGCCAGTATTGCCAAAGCTGGAACCAGATGCCGCATCTGATTCTTGGTCTGATGGGCTTCCACTGGGTCACCACTAATTCTGACATAATTAACACTTCATTCCATCACAAGCATGCAGAGTGAGATGGCTTACTCACTCGCTCAACCATTCATTCTTTCATTTCATAAATATAGATCAAGCACCTACTATGTCCTGGACACCATGCAAAATGAGACAACTGAACAACACAGGCACCATCTCTGCTAGCAAGGAGCTGATCTGCTCACAGACAGCTGAGTTGAAGTGCTATGGTGAGCTTTAAATCCTTCAGGACGTAAAGGAGTCCAACTTCTCTACCATCTACACAACATTCAAAGGGCAGTTCAATTTTAAAGGAAACATGGTAAATTAAGTTTTAAAAGAGTCTAGCTTTGACATCGGTCTTATGGGTTTATGGCTGTAAGTTCTATTTAGAGGTATTTGTGTTTTTCTGATGTTTTAACTTTGATCTTTCTCTGCCACTTCTTTCTTTCTTCCGTGCTATTTCTTTTCCTTTTCCTTTTAAATTTTACCTCCTTCCTGTTTCCTGCTTCTTCACGTACCCTCAATTTCAAGTCATTTCTATACAGAAGCAATTGGTCCTGTCATTTTGAATCAATCATAGGATGCCATATTCCCAAACAGGATAGTTGCTGAACTATTTATTTGTATATCCTAAAGAATTCCAGAAAGTTTTCCAAAGCACATGGCTCTGAATATTTATAGACTTCTCTAAATAGGGTAAGAAATCCTCAACCAGTAGGACTACTTCTCTGAATCTCGATATACAAACAGCACAACAACACTGCAGATATTATTAAATAGCACTTTCTCCCGAGATTTTTTTTTTTTTTTTAACATATATTCACTAACAATGCTCAGGACAGTGTTTTAGGGTGTGTACTATTTAAGTTCCCACTTTTAAATGAGAGAACTGAGACATAGGGAGGAGTGACTTATCTGAGGTTATCAACAACTATATGGATTTGAAACCCCCCTCACCCCCCAGCCCCCGCCAGAAAATCATCTGTTCACAGAGTTTAGTGTCTTGACCATGTACCAGAAGTCTCTCACAAACTCAATTAGGCACCACTCCTCAACTGACATTAGCAAATGGCTTTTAAAGTCTCAGGCCAGACACCTAATCACCTGGGGCTATGGCCACCTGGTACTTTGTACAATCACCTGGTCAGGTGACACCCTTTTCCTGACTGTATTAGGCTCTTATCACTTCAAGTTGCCATAGCCGGGAAAGGGAGTGGCAACCTGCATGGGCACAGCCTGGAAACTTCCACCATGGAAGGATCCTCCCATGGAGGAGTGTCACGTATTGGTGAGTTTTATTTACACGTGGTGGAAAAAGTGCAGAAGAGCAAGTATTGCGTGTGGAAGGGGGAAATGGGGTAAAGTGGAACTTAGGGCAGTAGTTATTTGTGAGTGGGTAGCTGTGATGACAAGGTTCGCTTTTATGGCTTCTTGGTGGGTGTGATCGGTGGGGAGATGTTCCCATAATGATAGGGGTGCAGTGTGTGGGGGTATCTGTGGGTGGGTACGTTCAGGATAAGCATGTGGCAGAGAGAAAAATCCCAGCAATACATTTTCTTCTTCTTCTCTTCTTTACCTTCTCCCATCTCTCCTCCAAATATCCACGATGCTGCCGCAGAAATTAAAATGGCTAAAGTTGTGGAGAGGATTTTTTTTCTTTCGAAACAGAGTGTAAAACCACACTCATAATAACCAGGTTCCCTATATAAATCTATTTTTAAGATGATTACAGGGTTTCCTTCATCATTCCAGCATCAACTGCTGGTTTTGTTTCCTCGTCGTCGGTAAACTGTTGGCAGGATAGTGCTCCAGAGGTATACTTTTTAAAGGGTATAATTGCATGGCACAGAAATTATCACTTTCTCGACGATGGGTTTCATTGGCCTCTCCCTTTGAGAATCCGGTTTGGAAGCTGGGCTTGTCAGCCCCTCCAGGCACACATTGCATTGTGCGTGCTGGCCTCACAGCACATCATGCTGGCAACCATGGGCAGAGGGTAGCAATTAAACCACACAATAGGCATCAAGGGATGAGGAGAAGACACTGTGTTTAAAATAAGCGAATATGAGAAGCACAGCCAGCTTCCCTAGGAAGGCTATCTGAGCAGTGTGGCAAGCCAAGATTGAGCAGACTTTGCAAAGCAAGCTGGGAAATTCCCCATGGTGCCAAGCCATTAGCCAGCCACTGAGGCTGCATCTATCCCAAGGACCTACCATAGGACTCCTCCAGGACTAAAGTTCTCTGGGGTATAGAAATAGAAAGGAAGCCTTGTAGAATTATATACCCTTTCTTCCACCAGAGTCCAGAGGCTATGCAAATTTAGATTGATTTGGCAGCTTTTTAAAAAAAGACATGTTTAATAACACAGGCACAGGGATTTTGGTTCTTCCTCAGACATAGGGGATCAGGAGAACTCAGACTCTGAAATGAAAGCTAATAAGCATCAACATAGAATAGGTAAAATTACCTATTGGCAGCAGTAACTGACTCTCAAGAGGCAATAATGATGTAATGAGTCAACATAGTCCCCAATTTCCACCTAGGGGAATCAAGAAAACTATCTAGACAAAAGACCAGAGTGTCTTTCATTCTAATCAAAATGATCAGCAGGTGCCTTGGTACTAAAATGTAGCTGGTACTGAAAAACAAAAGCCGATAAAATAATAAGCAATGATAGTAACTGTAAGTCTGAGATAATTATGAATAGAGTTTAGAATAAAGGGAGTTGCAGAGCAAGAGTAGGTGGTAGTTTAAGTTGTACTTACCTGGGGGAAGGGCATTGGGATGCTAACAAAAATAGTCAGAGAAGAGGGGCTCCTGGGTGGCTGAATTGGTTAAGCATCTGACTTTTGGTTTCAGCTCAGGTCATGATCTCATGGGTGATAGGATTGAGCCCCATGTCAGGCTCTGCTCAGTGTCTGCTTGGGATTCTCTCTTTCTTCTCCCTCTGCCCACCCCCTCAAATAAATAAGCCTTAAAAATTATTCAGAGAAGAGAAGTCCGCTTCAACTAGTTACCTTAAGCAGAAGAAAATAGATGTTAAAAACATGAGTAATTCTTATCTTAAGTCTGCATCACCAGGCAAGGCTTCTGGTCCATAACTTGGACTCTGAGCATCCTGACCCACCAAAATGGAGTCCTGAGGGTATTTGTTCATTGACTTAACCAACATTTTTAAGTAGCCTCAATGTCCCAGGTACTCCAGCACAAAGGTTAGAGGGATAGAATGGATGGTTAACATTTTTGAGGGGTTCATGGTCCAGTTGGACAGAGAAGTCAGCATATAATCATATGTGAAGAGATAGAGTCCCTTACAGAGAAATGCAGAGCATGCATTGGGAGTATAGAGAGGAGGCATTTTACTCAGTCAGTAGTGGGGAGGAGTCAATGAGGCCATATCAAATTAGATCTGAACTTACCCTGAAAATATGAAGATTAGAAGGTAATAGAGGATTAGGATGGTAAATCAGGGTTGGCATTATGTTTACGAGAGGCAAGAGAGTGTATTCAAAGCAGACGTTGAAACCAGAGGCAGTCTAAAAAAGATATTTGAGAGCATTATGCATTTAGGGACAATTGGAACATTTTTGGATGTGAGAAGAGGTATAGAAGGAGACGAGATGGAAAAAGGTTATGTCAGGAATTGCCTTATTAGCAATTTGTAGGCAGAAATGAGCTATTGAAAATGTTAAGCAGGGGAGTAATATGGTTGAATTTGCAATTTAGATGATATTTCCATACAGATCTCCCACTCCAAATGAATTGATATTCTGATGTGTGGATTTGGTAAATGCAGATTTCTTACTTTGATTGAGTCCAAGAGCTTGATGACCTTTCACTGGATTGGCAAAATTGAGTTTTCAGACTTCAAAAGTGAGGGCTGGACCATGGACCTATGGGAATCCCCACTGAGTTTTCACTTGTGAGGCCCCGCTAAAAGCTGTCATCTGATCTCTCTTTGACATATCTCTCTCTGCAGAGACTCGGGCGGAAAAGAGAAATATGCAGTTAACATTCAAAACATCATGACATGTCAGTAAGAGATTTCAGGGTGGAAATTATCCATGGGAAAGGAAGACTCTTACCAACTTGACTTTCTGCATATGAAACCCTTTCTATCTTCTGAGTTTTTAGATGGGTTCTCTGAGAATATTAAAATGTTGTTCCCTTAAAAGGAATGCTATTGGTGGTGAAGACTTTCACTCTAAATCTTTGTCAAGGCCTTTTAACAGATGGATGTCTCCCCAGTTCTGAAATCGTCTGACCTATTTTATTTATTAATAAGCTTACAAATTGTTCTTCTACGTAGGATGAATAGCATGTGATATAAAATCAAACTGAAACTTTCTGGAGAGATGGTGAACAAGATCAAACACACCCAAAGTGGGGGCTATTCAAGGGGAGACTGAAATTAAATTCTATTCTATTCTATTAAAATGGAATTTATGAAACACTGTTCATATAAAAATAGCATAAGACACAGTACAGGAGCTAAATGCTTCAAGACAGAAGAAATCCAGAGAACAATGGAAATGGTGTATGATCTAGGAGCATAAAGGAGGGTGACAGCAGAGGATGAAGCATGAGCTGTGGGTAGCAAATGGAAGTTACAGCAAGAGGGATGGGATGTTCCAAGTGTGGTGAGCAAACAACAAAAGCCAAGACCCAGTAGAATTATATTTTCTGAGAATTTGGATGACAGCAAGGACACTGGCCCAGGTGGAGTGGGGACTCATGACGAGATGGCTACCATAGCCATCAGTGTGCCACCTCACAAAGCAGGCATGATGACAGATAGTTGTTATTAAATACAATCAATTCTGTGGGGTGTGTTTTTCAGCCTTTCCACATGGTCTCCTAGCGCTATCTCCCCAGGCTCATCGTAGCAGGACTCTTGCTTCTGAGCCATATAGATACAGACAGCAAAGCTCACATAATGGGAGAGAAATCAGGCCGAGGTTCCCTGGGCCCAGTCTTAGACCTGCACTTTGGGTGCCAACACTCATAGCTGATAAAGAGCCTCATTCACACCATGTGTTTAACTAAACCATGTTAGAGTCAGCCTTATGGAATGCCAAGTGGAAGCGCAGAACTGCATAAAGCTTTAGAACCAGCAGAGACCTCAGTGGCCACTAAGTCCAGCCCTCTTAATCTAGAGTTGAGGAAATGAAGGCCCCAGAGAAGTTCAAAGATTTGCTTGAAGTCACACAACTAGTAGCAGAGCTGGAAGGAAGGCCCAGGTCACCCATGTGTCAGGTTAGTGTGCTTTTCACTAAATTATGCAGTCATCTTCTTCTTCTTCTTCTTCTTCTTCTTCTTCTTCTTCTTCTTCTTCTTCTTCTTCTTCTTCTTCTTCTTTCTTCTTCTGAGAGGAAAGCTCTAAGCATTCAAGATGTGATCCCTCCTTCCCTTTGTTGAAGCCACTCTTGAATGTCTGTGACTTCCTCTTAAATGTAGGTACTTTTCCTGTGAGGCCTGTTTGATTATTATGATTTTTGGCCTGTATGGAACACACATGATCTTCATTAGGTTGTTTATTTGGGACAAACATACAATTCTTTTACTTATGTATAGAGTTTTGCCTCTTTCGAATGGTTTCATATACATCTCTCCCATGGATTTTACTTTGTAGAATTCTAACAGGTAAGCTGGACAGTCATGTTCTCTTCTATTGAGCATTAGATAAAATGAAGCACAGAGAGATTTAGTGACTTTCTCTTAGTCACACACTGATGCGATGATAAAGTTGGGACTAGAAACTGACAGTTTCTTAAACTGATAGAAGGGAACCAGTGAGAAGCAGCCATAGTTGCACGTGGGCTGAAAGATGTTCACTGCCTCAGAAAGTTCACATTTTGTCAAGCTTTGTTGTTGTTTATATAAAAACTTCACCCAAGTTTCGAAGCTGTACCACGGAGATGTCCATAAGCCACAAAAGCCATATTTGAATTCCCAGACCATGCTGCTCTAACTTATACCATGCCCAAGAAGGAAAGCTCCAAGTCTGATGGAAGAGGACAGGATCCGTCAGTGCATTGATGTGACCTGGCTGAAAAAGATTCAAATAGACGTGATCTGTCTCTGGAGACAATTAGAAAACAGAGTGGGGGGCCATTTGCTACATCTCTCTCTTTGTTTCAAATGTGGCTATTTAAATTTGAATTGAATGTGTTTGGGGATTTTCTACAAAGGGAGCCACTTGGAAGGCTGCTGTTGCTTGTTATCAGTCATGTTTTATTATTGAGAGAAGGAACGCCCAGAGGAACTTCAGAGCACAGACACAGGCAAGAAAAAAAAAAAAAGGGAGGGACTGATGCACAACACTTCTTTGGTCCCATGGTGTTCAAACTCATAGACGTTGTGCTCAAGGATCCATTAAAGATTCAGTACAGAAGGAGAATATTCCAATGTACTTTGGATGGGTATCATCTTAAAGATGGAGTGAGAGTGCCAGTAAAGGGAATTAATCTACTCACAGTTTTTAAGCACTCACCTTTGACTATTATTACTTCCTGAATTAGAAATCAGGAGAATTGGATCTCATGGTGACTCTCAGAAAGTACAATTAAGTTGTACTGGTAGAAACATGCTTATATCAACTAAAACCCAAATATGTACCTCAAGCCCGTGAGTTAATAAGTAAGTGGTACAGACAAGTGTTGTGAAAGTCTCTTAAAATGCACCACGTTCTATAAAATTGTGAGGAATTATTACTAATTTTCTGTGTGTAATTCTGCAAGAAGTATCCAGATTAGAGTGGGATTTGCAGTTTTAATTTGACTTGACTGCCCTGGTAAGAGATAGACTTTATCAATTCTTTATCACAGACAGTGTGTCTTCACCAAGAAGAGCCCAGATTGGGCAAGGTTTAGCCAAATCTATCTAGTGATAGGTGTTAACCCTTGGAATGTGATTTTAATAGCTAATAGGTATTTATAATTAATGTGCAATAACTCAATTATGCACATGTCTTTAAATTTAATAGGCCCAGATAAGGTAAGATCATTAAGCAACCAATTGAATGTTAAACACATATATTTGAGGTTTAACGACTGTGCAGCAGATGCAGGATGGATTATGGGATTGTTAAAGGGCATTAAGAAAGTTGTTAATATTGTGGGGTATTTAATTAATGTTTTAAACAATCTATCCTTTGAAATCTGCCCAAAATGCTGTGTGAAATCTGCTCAGGGAGCAGGAGCATGCTTGACAGCATCACGGTTTAAACCCAACCACACTGAAGGAGACACAACAAAACAGCCCCTAATTAGCGTGAGAAATGACAACAACACAACAAAAACCACAGAGTGTCTCCAATGACAGGTGCAGCAAATAACAAGCCTGATGAAAGATTTTGCAATTAAAGATTCTGCTATGAAGATTAATGGAGTATTATCTTAAATTAATGTAAGGCGGGTTATCAGAGATGAGTCTGCCTTACAAGCTTTCCTCCTTTCCTACTTCCCTTCCTTTAATTCATTTCTAGGCCTGAGAGTTCTCTTTATATCGCCCAATATTCAAATGACTTTTTACTTCACAGCTTCTCTGTTCTTTTTCTGCCTGTCCATGATATATCTTTCTTTCTTTTTCTCTCATTTGAAAGGTCAAAAGAAGGTTCCAATGCAGCATCAGTGTTCTATCTCTTACACCCAACATCTCATCAGGTTCTTCCACTCTACATCAAGGGGGTAGTGTAAATTCCAAATTAGACTTTGTCACAAAAGTCTGCAATATCCAAGGTGCACTTTTTGTTGAAATTCCTTTTTTATTAGAATATTTATTTTTGTGGTCATAATCTCAACATTCATTCCCTCCGTAAATACTTACTGAGTACTGAGTTATTATCTAGTGTATGCCAAAAACTATTCTACACATTGGGAATATAGCAGTCAGTAAAACAGGCAGCGTCTCTATATTCATGAAGTTTACGTTTTAGTTGAGGGAACAGAAAATAAACACAAAAGCGAGAGTATGACAGATGGTGATAGATTCAGTAGAAAAAAAGGAAAGCAGATAAGTGAGAAAGGGAATGCCAGGGATAGAGGTTGCTATTTTGGAATGATCTCACTACAAATGACATTTTAAGCAGATTATCTGAGGGAGATGAGGTGAGGAACAGTAAGGAAGAGGTCTGTTTGGCTGGAACAGAGTAAGAGAGGTAGGAGAGAAAATCAGAGAGGTCATAAGGGGTTAAATTATATAGAGGTTTAGGAGGAACTTAAGGACTTTGGCTTTTATTCTGAATAATATACAAAGTCACTATAGAGTCTGGCCATGAGCAAATTAAGTCTTAAAATCACTACACTAGCTGCTGTGGAGTGGGCACAGTAGTGGTCCTGGAAGGGAAGCAGTTATAGACAATAGAGGTGGGAATTGATAGCGTTTTGAGTCTAGGTGGTTGTCAGATAGGAGGATGACAAGTGTTAGGTTCTAGATATATTCTAGATAAAGCCAATTGCATTCATTTGCTGAAAGATTGAATGACTAAACTTTTGGGACTATACAATTAGAAGACCAAAATTTTCTTTACTGAGGATGCAAGTTTGGTAGAGATAAACAAGAATTTCTTTGTGGACAGGTTAAACTGAGCTATGACGTAGGCAACTGGGTATAGGAGTCTGGATTTCAGGGAGACTTCCTAGGATGAAGATGTACATTTAGAAATTTTTGGTATTAGAAGCTATGAGTCTGAATTAAATCACCTAGAAAGTGAGTGTAGATGGAGAAGAAAGGAAATCTGAAAACTGATCTATAATAGTTAGAGAAATGAGGAGGAAGGAAGCAAAGTAGGCAGAGAATCAGCAGCCAGTCAGAGAGGAAAGAGGCTAAGGAAAAAATGAAGCAAATGTTTCAAGTGGGAGGAAATGATTGATGGTGTCAAATGCTGCTGATGGGATGGGTAAGATGAAAACTGAGAAGTGCAAGTGAGTTTTAGCACCATCTTTGGTGCCCTGGTCAGGAGCTATTTCAGTGAAGTCCTAGCTAGATGCCTGGTTAGCATGTTATTTAAGAGAGAATGGAAGAGAAGGACTGGAGATAGTGAGAATGTAAATATCTTAGGGAGATACATAAAAAAAGAGTAAATAAATGAAATGGTGTCTGGAGAGGGATGTGAGATCAAGAACAAATATACTTCTAAGGTTGGGAGAAATTGTAACATGTCTATATGCTATTAGGAATGATCCAGAATAGAGGAGACTTTTATGATGCAGGAGAAAGAAAGGACATTGCTAGAGCATCATCAATGGGTAGGTAAAGGAGGAAGGGACCTGCTGAAAAAGCCATGGGGTTAGATGTAGATGGGACCATGGTCATTTCATTAATAGTAACAAACAGAAAGCAAATGATATGGATGTAGATAAGTGCAGTTTTATAAATATAATGGTAGAGAAGTATGAATATTCCCTTCTAATTGTTTTTACTTTAAAAATGTATAATCTATATTAAATTAAAAATACAGAAAACTATATGAGAATTCACCATTTACATAAATTTTAAATGTATAGTTAAAAAATAAAATATATACTTAAATGGAAGATGAGGCCACTATGTAAGAATGAGGAAGAAGTTGGAAGTGTGAGGACAGAGGAGAAGGCAGGAAACAGTAAAGAAGGGAATTAAATAGACTGGAAATAGAGTAGGGTTGCTGAATGATGTTCATAGTTTACTTGAAGCCAGTGGTCAGGAATTGTAAAGGGATCAAAGAGCATAGCTGTGAGTGTTTTCCCAGTAAGTGTGGGTGCAGAGTGGTGGAGCTGTGTATAACTAGGTTACACAAGAGCTGTGTATAACTAGGTTTGGGATTTTTGCAAGGTGAATAGAATAAAGAGAGGGATTGTGCAGAGGATGTCTACCACGATGTGATTAAAAATAATGGGTGATAGAATTTAAGCTAGGTGTTAGGGGTGATGAAGAACATGAAGGGAGGAAAGGACAATTAAAAGGGAGTATGACCTTTGGATTTTATGTCCCAGTGGAATGACTGATTGTTAAAGTTGGGTGTACGGGGAAGTGAGTTGGAAAATAATAGATGCTGGTTACATAATAAGCAAGATGTCTGAAGATGGCCCTCGCGAGGAGATAGATAATGGTGTGCACTGACAGGGTACATCTCTTCACTTACTGGTGTGGAGGAATGAGGGACATGGTAGTGAACTAGAAGCATCAAGACATCTCCGGGGAGAGCATGTCTCCCAGCTAGTGGTACTGAAGGGGGGATAGGAAGTGCTACAACAGGAAAGGGCGACCAGGAAAGCAGCATCCTCAGGCAAGAGCTAGGTTTGAGGTAGAGAGCAAGAGGAGGACGATGTTTTTAGAAGAGCTTGGACATAGACGAAATCTTGTAGTGAGTGGTCCTAAGTTCCAGAATGTACAAAAGCAAGGTATTGGGAAATAGGCAGGGTTTGGAATAGAGTCCTATAAGGGCATCCAGAGCAGTATGGACATTGGGATCAGGGGCATGGGGGTAATGAATGATAGGAAGGTCTTCTAGTAACTTCGAGGAACAGTAATAAAGGTTTGATCCCGATGGCCTCCAAGGGAAATTGTATTGAGGTTTTAGGTATTAGTGTTGGAGTAGGGGTCAAAAAGAAAGATGGAATCTTGGCATGTTCAAAATTGTGAGCCCTTGTCATCACTTCATTCCTATACTCCATAACCTAGGGCTTGAAGAACTTCCTGTTGTGCTGAGAACCTCTGCTGCCAGCACCAGGGATCCTCCATCCCAGGATACCCTAAAGATCTTGTCCATGAGTGCTCACAAGGTAGGAGCCAATATTGCCACCATAGTGTCTGTAACATAAAGGAGCTGCAGCAGTGGGAAACAAACAAAAATAGAGTTAATGACCAGAGCAGCTCCTAAAGGAGCTCTGCAGGTGCCCTAGGTCCTGTTCGTTGTCAGCAGAAACAAGAGCAGATCTGTAGTAGGGAGCAGCAGTCCCAGATGCCACCAAGGAGGAGTGTGAGCCACCCAGGACCAGGCAGTCATGATGATGAAGCAGCATGGTTTCTTGGAGCTAAATACCATTGCAATAGGTTGACACCAAGTCCTGGTTATCTTCAAGGTTGATGTGACCTGGAGAAAAATGGCTTATCTATGATAAATGTAACTTAGGGCACCTGGCTCAGTTGGTTAAGCATCTGACTCTTGGTGTCAGCTCAAGTCATGATCCCAGTGTCATGGGATTGAGCTGCACATTTGAGATTCTCTCACTTCCTCTGCTCCTCACCCTCTCTAAAAAGTGTGATTCCTGTGTAATTTATATTCATATTCATATATGTGTGACTATGTCATGAGAGAACAACCACTATGGACTATATGGAGAGATAAATTCTATGACTGGGCAAAAATAGCATGTGTTTGGGATCCCTGGGTGGCGCAGCGGTTTGGCGCCTGCCTTTGGCCCAGGGCGCGATCCTGGAGACCCAGGATCGAATCCCACATCAGGCTCCCGGTGCATGGAGCCTGCTTCTCCCTCTGCCTATGTCTCTGCCTCTCTTTCTCTCTGTGACTATCATAAATAAATAAAAATTTAAAAAAATAGCATGTGTTTGCCTCTGTGTGTATGAGTGTGTGCCATTGTGAACTTGCACGTTGCCAATATCTAGCTCTTATCATAGCTCAAGACAGTTCTATGATTTGTGTTTTCTTTCTGCCTTTTCCAAGATACATAGCTGGCCACCAGGAGAGAGGTCAGAGTCCCTGAGTGCCCTTTAGCCTGAGTTGAGCTGTCTCTACCAAGCTGTCATATTCATTCATCTTCAGACTCCCCCACAATATGCTGTGCTCACCCTCAATCCAGATTGCTAAAATGGCAGCATCGCATGGCCATGGAGCTCCAGTGTTTCACCAGCAATACAGGGAACATTTTTCCCCCCCAATCAAATGAGATTCAGTTACATGTGAAGGAAAACCAGCATCGGCAGCTGGTGTCATTTAATAAAACCTAAAGTTACAAGTGTCCTGAATAGTTCCCTTAGAAGCTATTTTAAGTGGACAGCCCTTCTCCAGAAGCCCCGTGAGTGCAAAATAACAGAAGTTAATTTTAGCAAGCACTTTTTAACCTACATTTGGGGACAAAAGTACCAGGAAACCTATTATATAATTGAAGTAAAAAGAAACCCTCTGGGTGTGACAAAAAGTTGTCTGTCTCAAGTTACTGCAAATGGAAAAATGATATACAGAGGAGTTTGGTATTTGAGAAGTCCAATGGTGAGAAACTTTATTTGCTGAGAAGGCAAATGAGGGTAGCCATATGTGAAAGAAAACTTTATGCTGTGGGCAGCAAGGGTGCTGGGTATTTATGCTGCTATTGGGTATTTATGGTCCCAGGCTGAATCAAATCTACCATTAGAAACAGTATTTCCACACTGAAGTATGACGATCAAACCCCAATTTGTTCATCCGTCAGAAACCCCGAGAGTCCTAAATCTCAGAGTCTTGAGCTCTTTACAAATTAGAGGCACCAGCAAAAAAGGGATCAAAGTTGTGCTTGTCACTTCCTTACCCCACTCAGTGTTCAAGCTGATTATCTTCCTAGATGTCTGATCCACTCCCCTGCACTGACACTCTTTGTGAACTACCCCTCTTCCTCACCTCTTGTCTGTTCGGCCCTCAAGTAGTTTTTTCATCACAGACGTGCCATCTTGCCCACTCACTAGCTGGGCAACCTTAATGAGGTCACTGGATTTCTCTGAAACTCTTTCTCATCTCATAAATGAATTTGAAAATATCTACTTCCCATTATTGTTGAGTAAATCAAGTAAGAAAAAGGTAAAGTCATTTTGTAAATTATGTAAATATAATTCAGTCTTCTCCTTGAATATGGGTCTTCTGACTTCTTTGAAAACCACACTGACCACCAAATTCTGACCTAGTCTACTCTCTACTTGAATTCAGTAGCTAGTTTCTTCCCTGATAGAAGTGACTTTGCCTGGCAGATACTTGTTCACTTATCCTACTCCTTGGAGCTGTGATGGACATTACTTTCATTCCTTAGCTTCTTCCAACAGTCCGCTCATGGTTCCTTGAAGTACTCTATAAAGTACACTAACATTCTGTGTCCTCCTAAAAAGATTGCCCAAACCAGCAACCCATGCTACAAAAGAAGGACATGATAAAAAGTGATATAAAAATGTCTGGTAAAAGGGATCCCTGGGTGGCGCAGCAGTTTGGCTCCTGCCTTTGGCCCAGGGCGCGATCCTGGAGACCCGGAATCGAATCCCACGTCGGGCTCCCGGTGCATGGAGCCTGCTTCTCCCTCTGCCTGTGTCTCTGCTGCTTTCTCTCTCTGTGTGACTATCATAAATAAATAAAAATTTTAAAAAAATGTCTGGTAATGTATCTTAGGATCTTCCATACTATTTTATTGGTGATTCACCACAGCCTTTGAGATAGGAAGTAGTATTCCAGGGTTTTTGATGAATATTATTTCAGATTTTTAGGTGAGACCCATAGAAGTTATATGTGTTACTTACACACGCTCTTTGCTTTGGGAAGATATTTGTTGCTTGAGTCAGGAATTATAAGGTTTAGCCACCAGATTTCGGCCAAATATCAGACGGCACACACAAACTAGGTTATTGAGGGAAGCTTAATAAAGGGCTTATTTACAAAGATCTGGGCATGGGCAGGGCTTAGGGAACCCAAAAAAAGATTGTGCAGTACTTCTGGGCTAGAGACAAAAGAAGGGTAAGAGAGGAATCTGCTATAGGAAAGACTGTCTACTGAACACAGTCTTGCAGGGAACTAGCTGGAGAAATAAATTCCCTAATCTCCATTCTCCTCCTTTTCTCCTTGATCCCTTGGTGTTGCCTACCATTGCCCGAATGCTACTGGAAGCCAGAAGCCAAGAGCATGGAAACTGAATCTGGAGAGACAAATGAAAGATACACCAAGGGAAAGTGATTACACTTTCCCTGGAACCCAGATACCATACAATTTCTCTTTCTCAATTAACTTATTATTTTATTTATTTTTAAAAATTTTAATTCCAATATAGTTAATACACAGTGTCCTGTTAGTTTCAAGTGTACAATATAGTGATTCAACACTTCCATACATTACCCAGTGCCCATCACAAGTGTGCTCCCTAATCCCTATCACCCATCCCTCCACCTGCCCCCTCTGGCAGCCAACAGTTTCTTGTCTGTAGTCAGGCAACTTTTATTTTAAAATAGTTTTAGATTGACAGAAAAAGAGCAAGGAGAGCACAGAGAGTTCTAATACACTTAACATTTGGTTCCCCTATTATTTATTATCTTATGTTAGTGTGATTCATTTGTCACAGCTGATGAATTAACCAGTATTGATATGTTATTATTAACTAGGGCTCATAGTTTATTTGAATTTCCTTAGTTTTTATCTAATGTCCTTTTTCTGGTCTAGTATCTCACCTAGGAAACCATTTAGTAGTCAAGCCTTCTAAGATTTCTCTTGCTTATGCCCGTTTCCCATGCACAATCCCTAATCCCACCACTTGACACCAATTTACTTAATTGTTCAATTCCAGTGTACATGTATAGTAGTTTCAGAATTTTAACCCATACTCTCAAGGGAGGTTTTTCAACCAGAACTCAGTACTTCTGTACAGTTCCTTTTGCCTTTAGTATTACAGGCACCTTTTTTTCTTCAAAATTATTTAGATCAGCACATTTTCCCCCTTCAAACCCAGAATAGTCAAATCCATAGAAATAATGAACCAGAATAATATTATCAGCAGCTAGGAGGAAGAGACAATGGGGGAATTATTGTTTAATAGATACAGACTTTCAGTTTGGGAAGATGAAGAAATTCCGGAGGTGGATAGTGATGATGGTTGTGCAATAATGTGAATATAACTAATGCCAGCTTAAAAATTGTTAAAATGGTCATTTCATATTATGAATATTTTACTACAATTAAAAAAAGAAAAAAGAAATTGGGTTTCCATATTTGAAGGGGTTTGTTTCTGAGTTCTCTGTTTTGTTCCATTGATTTATATGTCTATTCTTTCACCAATAGGACTGTCTTGTTATTGGAGCTTTATAGTAAGTCTTGAAATCAGGTTGTGCTAGTTCTCCAGCTTTGTTCTTCTTTAATATCATGTTAGTTACACTAGGCCTTTATCCATTCCATATAAACTTTTTAATCAATTGGTTGCTATCTACAGAAGAGCTTACAGAGATTTTGATTTGGGTTTCTTTGAATCCCTAGATCAAGACACAAATAAATGGGAAGACATATCATGTTCATGGATTGAAAGACAATACTATAAAATGTCAATACAACCCAAAGCAATCTATAGACTCAAAGAAATCTCTATCCAACTGAAGAAGTGTCCCTCTATTCCTAGTTTGCTGAATGTTTTTATCATGGATGGATTTTGGATTTTGTCACGTGCTTTTTCTGTGCTGGTTGGTAACATCATCTAATATTTGTTTTTTAAGCCTGTTGATATGTTCCATTCCATTGACTGATTTTTCAATGTAGAAGCAGTCTTGCATAGTTAGAAAAAATTTCATTTGGTTGTGGTAGATAAAAATTTTTTCGTTACATTGTAGTATTCAATTTGCTAATATTTTATTGGGGATTTGCATCTAGATCATGAATGATATTCACTTGGAGTTTTCCTTTTTCTTAATATTTTTTTATCTGCTATTGGCATAGGGAAATGCTTGCCTCATAATGATTCGAGGAATGTTATCTCTGCTTCTATTTTCTGGAAGAGATTAAAGAGAATTGATATGATGTCTTTTAATGCTTAGTAGGTTTCACCATCTAATCACCAAGGCCTGGTACTTGTACTTTCTTTTTTTGGGAAGGTTGTTAACAATTAAATTTATTTAATTTAGGAGCTCTTCAATTAGCTATTTCTACTTTTTATGCATTTTGGTAGTTTGTGACTTTTTTGGAATTAGTCCATTTCATCTAAATTATTTTATTGAATTTTTTTTTGCATAATCTTGTTTGTAGTCTTTTATCCCTTAAATGTCCATGATATCAGTAGTGATGACCCTTCTTTCATTTTTAACATTGACAATTTATGTCCTTTCTTTTGTTTTGGGTTAGCTTGGCTAAGAATTTATCAATTTTATTGATCTTTCAAAGAATCAACCTTTAGTTTCATTAATGTTCTTTATTCTTTTCCTGTTTTCAAACTCATTGATTTTCTGTTCTAGTTCTTTTTTAGTCATCTGTTTTATTCTGCTGCCTTTAAATTCAAACTGTTATTTTCTAATTTTGTAAATTGTAAAATTAGATTATTGATTTTAGATTTTCTTCTTTTCTCATACATTTATCTCATGCTATGAATTTCCCTCTAAGCACTGCCTTTGCTGCATCTCACCAATTTTGATAAGTTGTATTTTCATTTTAATTTAGTTCAAAGAAATTTAAATTTCTCTTGAGACTTCTATAACAGGTGGATTATCTAGAATTGTGTTAATTCCCAAATATTTCCAGCTATATTTCTGTTATTGATTTTTAGTTTAACATCTGTTCTAAAATACACTTCATATTATTTCTATTATTTTACATTTGTAAGGTATATTTTTTGATCCAGAATATGGTTTATCTTGATGACTACTCCATGGGAGCTTGAGAAGAATATGTATTCTGCTGTTGTTGGATAGGATATTGTACAAATGTCAATTAAATAAAATTAATAATGTTATTCCCTAACTTTTGATTTATCAATTACAGACAGGGTTGTTGAAATCTCCAACTACCATGATGGGATTTTCTATTTCTCCTTTCAATTATATTCTATTTTACCTCATGTATTTTGGTGTTCTGTAGTAGGTACAAACAAATTTAGGATACTATGTCTTCTTCAGGAATTAACCTTATCCTGATTTGGTAATGTCCCTCTTGACCCCTGATAATCTTCCTTTTTCTGTAGTTAATTTTGTCTAAAATTAAGATAGCTACTTCAGATTTTTTTTTTTTTTTTTGGATTGGTGTTAGTGTGGGATATCTTCTCCATCCTTTTGCTTTTCATGTGTGCATTTTTCATGGTGATAAAACACATATAACATAAAACGTACCACTTTAAACATACAGTTCTGTAACATTAAATAAGTTCACATTGTTCTGTAACCATATGTCTTTAGAACAGTTTCATTTTCCACAACGGAATCTCTGTATCATTAAGTACTAACTCTCTATTCCTTCATTTGCTTAGACCTGGAAATCATATTTCTACTTTCTAACTCTATGAATCTGACTACTCTAGGTACCTCACCTAGGTGGAATCATACAGTATTTGTTCTTTTGTGTCTGGTTTCTTTCATGTAGCATAATATCAAGTTTCATCGTGTTGTGGCATGTTTCAGAATTTCCTTCCTTCTTAAGGCTGAATAATATTCGACTGTATGTATATGTTACTTCTTTTTATTCATTTATCTATTGATGGACATTTGGGTTTTTCCAACTTTACTTTTAGCCAACCTGAATCTTTTTATTTAAAGTGAGTTTCATATTAACAACATATAATGGGGTCTTGTTTTAGTTTTAGTTTTTTTAATCCCCTTTGGCAATCTCTGCCTTGTAATTGGTGAACCATTCACACTTAAGTGATTCTTAAAATGTTGGATTAATATCTACTGGATTGTGACTGTTTTCTATCCAGTATATATTCTTTCTTTCCTTTTTTCCTGCTCTCTCTGGGTTTAATTGAATACTTGATATAATTTTGTTTTCTCTCTTTTCTAGCATAGAAGTTATACATCTTTTAAAAATTTAGTGGTTTTCCATAGTACACTTATAACTAACTTATAACTAACTTAAACACTTATACTAACTACACTGTACACTTATAACTAACTTAAACTCATTTTAAAATACACTTATACACTGTACACTTATAACTAACTTAAACTTATAATGTAAGTTATACACTTATACACTTAAACTCATTTTAAAATACACTTATACACTGTACACTTATAACTAACTTAAACTCATTTTAAAATAACACTGTAACACTTCATATGTAATGTGATACCTTATAACAGAATGTTCCTAATTCCTCCCTCTAACCTCTTATGATATTGCTATAATTGCTATTACTGTTTTTTTTTCTTTTGCTATTACTGTTTTAAATAAAGTTATCTACATCAAATTTTTAGTAAAAAAAAATGTATATGGTCGAATTCCTTCAACCTATCAGTTTTGTGATATAACACATGTCTCAGTTTTTAGAGATTGGTCACCATAAGGCTAGTGAGCCATATCCCTTTCTAAATTGAAACCATGCCATTTTCCACTAAAAACAAAGATGACTGATAAAATAATTTGTTTGTCAATGTTATTTTTTCAGACAACGGGACTGGTTGATTTTCCACAACTGTCCAGAGTGACCATTTGCAGATCGATGGTTAGGGTCTATTGATCCAATTTCTTCAATCCATTTCAGACATCATGTTGACTGGAATAAATGAACCATGTCTGGATAGTTTAGCAGTTATGACAAGCATATCAAATTGATCATTCAGCGATAAATCCTTTGCTATGTAAGCAGTTCCCAGCTTAGAAATGGGTGTGGTTCCAAAAGTTCATTCTAAACTAGTTGCTTGAAACTCAGACTGTATAACCAACAGAATATTAACTTAAATGGGGATTAAAACATGAATTTAATTCCTAACCTGTTTACTACATAAGAACTTGGTTAACCTATGTCTTGTGGTCTTAGTATTGGAAAAATAAATGTGTAATTTGAGTTGTATTCTGGCACTTGAGGGTTTCATTCATTCTTCCATGTATCAGTTACAATAATGCTAGCTGTTGTCTAAAATTGATATTTCTAACTGGCCCTTCTCCAAGCAGTGATTTAGAGTTCTAGGTTTCTTCCCTCTTATGCTCTTCCATTTTAACACCTGGCTTCCAAGGTCATTACATTACTCTGCCTAAAGATGGGGGGTAAGGAA
Source organism: Vulpes lagopus (assembly GCF_018345385.1). NCBI lineage: Eukaryota > Metazoa > Chordata > Mammalia > Carnivora > Canidae > Vulpes > Vulpes lagopus. Next base: position 29,871,673 of record NC_054834.1, read on the forward strand.
GGTGGATGATAAAGGTCCAAATTGAGGAAAAAGGACAAAGTGAAACTATGTGAAAAGGTTGTCACTTACCCCTGGTGGCAATAAGCAACTGAGGTGAAAACAAACAATGAGAACATCTTGGTTTTAATATTATTTGATCTGCCAGCAGCATTTAATTCCTGATCTCTCTATACTTCTTGAAATACCTTCTCTATCACACAAGACTATTGGGGTTTCCTTCTTTTTCTTTAAAAGATTTTATTTATTTATTAGTGAGAGACACAGAGAGAGAGAGAGGCAGAGACACAGGCAGAGGGAGAAGCAGGCTCCATGCCAGGATCCCGATATGGGACTCGATCCCGGGTCTCCAGGATCACGCCCTGGGCTGAAGGCAGACACTCAATCGCTGAGCCACCCAGGCATCCCTGGGGTTTCCTTCTACTTTGACTTATTTTTTTTTTGCCTTCAAGTGTTGTTACTTTCCAAGGTTTAATTCAAGGCCCTCATCACCATTTACTCTTTATTGTTCATTAGGTGATGACATCCACATCCACATCTTCAGGTATATGCAATTATTATAGCTTCAGCTATATGCAACTGATTCACAAATTTAAATCTCCAGCCCAAAAAAAAAAAAAAAATAAATAAATAAATAAATAAATAAATAAATAAATCTCCAGCCCAGAACTTCCCTCTGTATAGACTCTATTCATATAGCTACCTACTCAGATTCTCCTCTTAGAAGTCTCAAAATCTCTTTAAACTCAACATTCTCCTAGAAACCTTACTCTCCCTCACTTTCCTCCTTGTATCATGTCACCAAGTCCAGTGGATTCTAAGGACTAGAACCTAGTTACTTAAAATATGGTCTGTGGACCAGAAGTTGCTTTTGTGTGAGTCTTGCCGTAATAATGGAATTGTGGTCCTATCTGGAGGCCTTGCTGCAGACCTACCAAATCCAAATCTACATTTGGCAAGGTTTCCAGATGGTTTTGTGTACACTAAAATATAAGAAGCCCTGTAATGGAAGATTCTGAAGTCTATCCATCTTCATCCTTATTCCCAGTCCCTTAACTACCATTGTCTCTCACCTGATTACTGCAACAGCTTCCTGTCAACTACCTTCATATACTCTTGGCCCCTTTGTATTGTTTTTCTATCCAGAAGCCAAAATGTTCATTTCCAAACAAAGATAAGACCATATAACCCTCTGTTTAAAAAGCTGTATCTTAAGAAAAAGTCCAAAATCCCCAACTGACTTACTAGAATTTCCAATGTCTATACCCTGGAGACCTCTCCATCTTCATTTCACATCACCCAAGCATCTCATATTTCTTTCCATCACAGGATTTTTGTACATGATGCTATGATTCCCTTGTTCCCTTTCACTACAATTCACTCAAACTTACTCTTCAGATCTCAGTTTGGAATTCTCTGACAGTCCAGGTTAGGTTAGGTTCTTTTGCTATACATTCTTATGTATGCTTTCTCCATAGTCATTTCTCCCTCAGCCTCACTCAAAGGTGTTGGGAAGGTTGTTTTCTTCTGAAGGCCTCTCCCCTTAGCTTATAGATGGCCATTTTCTCCATGTGTTTCCACATGATCTTTCCATTTGTGTGTGTCTGTGGCCTAATCTTTTATAAGAACATCAGTCATATTGGATTAGGACTACCTCAATGACTTTGTTTAGCCTTGACTACCACTTTAGAGACATTATCTTCAAACATAGTCACATTCTTACATATTGTAGTTTAGGACTTCAACATATAGGTTGAGGTGGGGACACAATTTAGCACATAACAGTGCTTCAATAGAAAAATATTGCCCAATGAAAATAGGTAAGCTAAAAATATAATTCAATTTCCTGTAGATACAGTTTAAAAAGTAAAAAAAAATCAGATGTAATTATTTTGAATAATATAATTTATTTAACAAAATATGTCCAGAATAGTATTTCAGTGTTTAATAGCAATAAACAATTAATGAGATATTTACCTTTTTTAATTGGACTCTTTGAAATCTGGCATGTATTTTATACTTACAACACATTTGAATCCAGACACTACATTTTCATCAGAAATACTTGATTAATATTCAGGGTTAATAAAATTTACAGTTGAAGAAGTAGATTTACATAGACATGTTACTCCAAATATCCTCTAAAACTTCTCAATAGCTGAATCAAGTACCTATTTTTAGATATAAATTAGTTTGTGTTAAATAATATTAAGAATTTACTTCTGCATTTCATGCTCAATAGCCATATGTGCTAATAGCTATCCTATGGGACAGCACAAATCTAGAAGCTACAGGCCACATCATGTGAAACAGTAATTCTCTGAATGTCTAACCTGTCTCAATGACCACATGCTGTAATATTAACTGTGCTTTTTATGGTAAAAGCCCCATGAACAGGAAATCCACCCCCCTTGGTAAAACAAATGGATTTAAAAAAATATTTAATACTCTCCAACTGCTTCTGATTTGAAGTAGTCAAACTACCTTTTTACATCCTAATTAACTTTTCCAGCCCTTCCCAGGAGGTTTATTAAAGACCATCTCGGGGGACTTCTTAGGCTGGGCTGTGAGCCAAAGTCTTCCAAATGCTTGCTGCCTGCCCCCCACCATCCCCCACTGGGTGCTAATGAGGATTGGCACAGCTGGATATCTCACATCCTCACAGCAGGAGGCTGAGGCCTCTTCTCTTCCCAGTCCCTCAATCCCATTCAAGAAGAATTTTGGGAAGGATATTTTTGGCACAAATCAGAAAATGGCCCAGGGTCCCAGGCTTTTTGGTGAGGTCACCGAAGTTCTCAGATTCACTTGATTGCACATTTGCTCTGTGCAGCTGAGTGTATGTCTACATCCACAGGCAGACATTTCCAGGGTATGAAGACTATTTTCCTGATTTACCAGATAGTGAGGGATCTAATACAAGAGATCATTGGAAGCCAAACCATGGAAAGAGGGACAAGGTTATAGGTATATATACCCACTATTTCCTCTCCAAGCTGTCCTAGAACCCTTGGGAAGAAACTCCCAGATAAGAAGTTTTTGTTTTAATGAATGAGGTCTCTCTTCTCTTTAAACAGGAAAAGAAGTGAGGCTTCCAATTTTTTTTCAGATTATGGCTTTCAAAAATCAGGGAAGCCAAAAATGCAAAACTCAGTCTTAGATTCTTCTGGCCAACCAAGCCAGCAAAAAAGTGATTTCATTACATTTACTCCCCCTGCCCCTGCAAGTCTGCAAGTATTTACACACTACCTACTTTCAGCTAGATCCTATTTTGCATTAGGCTCTGCAGAAGGATAAAATGATGAACTTGAACATAGTTCCTATGCTCAAGGATTAGGTTTTTGCCTAATGGTAACATCAACATCTTATGTATATTTGTCATGAGCTCAAGAATTTTTGGGAATCCCATCTTGTATTTATTTTCATTTTTTCTAAGAACATTTAGCAAGTATTATGTATACACTATTGTTTGCTAAAACTTTATGTTGAAAAAAATGAATGAATAAATGAATGATATGAATGTAGGATTAAAAAGATTGTTGTGCACCTAGGGCAATAGTGTGAACTATACTCTTTTCTTGGGATAATAGAAAAAAAAAGCAATGGAGTAAGAACCATGGAATGTGAATTCTTTACCCTCTCCACTTCCTAATTTATGTGACCTTGGACTTACCTTTAATATCTTTGAACTTAAATTTCTCCATCTGTAAAATGGGGCTTGTAATTGTTGCTAAATACGACAATTAGGTCTGTGAAGAGTAAATGTGAAAGTGCTTTGTAAACTCTAAAGCTCTGTACAAAGTTAAAAGATTATTATGTGTGCTAATGCATCCCTTCATTGGTGTTGCTAATTGAATATCAACTCTGCTAAAGGAAATTAAAATTAAACAGGCTGTATTGGACAATCCAATGTAGAAACTCAGCATGGCAGGGGTTTGCATTAAGCCAAACATAGGAAGAGGAGACCCTGCCGGAGAAAAGCAGTTAGATTTTGCTGCTAATTAGTACTTTTCCTTCAGGAGGTGGAATCTTCTCTCCCTTTTACAGATCAAATTACTCATGTACCCCTATAAAAAGCATGTCAAAGTCAAAAGTGCAAGCAATCCCAGTGCAATTTGCAGTGGGAATGGCTGCAGTGAGCAGTTAGCACACCATTAATTCTCAATTAAGTGCCAATTTGCACATTGCTGGGAAACAATTGCAAATTCTTTGTTTCTCCCCTTAAAGATGTCATTTGAATCCAAGAGAGCCAAAATCTAATGGCGGAGGATAAATAAAGACAACTAGAGATAAAATCAGATTGTGCCAAATATCAGGAAGGGATCTCCCACACTACCAACTTGCTGAGTCCTTTCCTGTCAGCAGGCAGTCTAAAAAGACACAGGGATAGGGTTGATATCTATCATAATCCAGATTGGCAAGAGAAAAACTCATTTCTAAGCTAGGAGTTTGCAGTGGAGAAATTCTCTGATCAACCTGAAGCAAGAAATCGGGAAGTTCTATTGCAGAGAAGAATGCATTCTTTTCTGACGTGGAATAATCCTCTGCATAAATCCCAGTGCTTCAGCTGCACCATCATCCAGCATTGGAGCCTATACATCAGTCAGATTTTTTTGTTTTTTTGTGGCAAAGCACCCAGGAGCAGCAACATCCCCGTGTATATTGCCGATAGGACCTGGATTTCTGCACACATTCAGGAAAGCTGAACATGATGGGTACAACTAGGTTCCCAAATTCTCATTCTCATTCTCACCCAAAATGCCTTAGACATGAGGTTTTGTCATAATTTTTTATTTAATTTTTTAATAATTTTTAATAATTTTTTATTTATTTGTTATTTATTTGTAATTTATTACATTTATTACATCTCTGCTTTGGACATAGGATGGAAGGGGTAGACAGGTCCACTTTCCAATAACTTAGGACTTCAACAGACAGAAAATACACAGTGTCATGATGCACTTGGGTACCTGGCAAGGCAACACTTCTCTCATTTGGGTGTTGGGTGGTGCCTGTAAGATGTGCAGGACAGAAGCTGTGGGCCAGTGCTAAACCTCATGTGACCAGCCTAGAAATGGAGGGAAGAAGTCACACGGAATTGTCCAATGGCTTAGTGCCTGACTCCCTCCCACTATCTCCTGTCACTTAATCTATTTTCCTGGGCATTCATGGGAGCTCTCACCTTCTCTGGTCATATTCTAGTGAACTACTGATACGGGACATTTGGGTTCTTTTCTCATGCTTCATGCTATCTACTTGCTTCCTAGATGGAATACCAATATTGCCTCCCGATTCTCCTCCTTCTCACTGAATTCCTTGTGTGGATTTGACCTTGTATGGAGCTGAACACCACATTCTGGAAATATTTTTGTTCCTTAAAAACAGGTTCGTTAGAAGTAGCAGCCAGGGCCAGGTACTGCACAAATCGGTTAAGTTCCCCCTCGAAGTTACTTGGGACATTTTAAGACAACTCTTGTGTTTTCTCAGGGTGAAAACAGGGAATAGCATCTACTTTTTTTCTTGTTATTCTGAGACCACATTGCTTCCCCCTTCCTTTTATTGGGAAGTCATGCAAAGAATACTCTGATTCTCTCGCAGTCCCGACCAGCTGGATATTTTATACACCAAGCACACTCCTCCTCCTCTTGGGACAGGTAAGCATGTCTAACCTGCCTCTAGAAAAAAACATATAGTGAAAGGACTCAGATACAGTGAAGCAATGAACAGACTTGAGAATTTTTGCTCAGCTATTTATCTTAGTTTTGCTGAAGCTATGGGGTCTGTGACAGGTCAGTAGGCATGGATGCAGGATAAAAACACATATCCAGTTTCTCCAAAACTACTGGATGATTGATTAAAACAAAATCACCTGCTTATGTCAATGGGTTCTAATTGTGATGTGTTGTTTACAATTCCTGTGTACTCAGGTGAGACTGTCTGCTATTGTGGTGGGATAAGCACGTGACCTGCTAGTATGATTTGGTGGGCTCCAGGAAAGGCCTAAGATTATCTCTTGTCATGGCCTGATATCACCTGTATTAGTAAGTGATGCTCACGTTAGGCTTTATCATACCATATACCTTTCAATGTTCAATGTTCACAACCATCAGAAGAAGTAGGTATTGTTATAATTCTGATTTTACAGATGGAAAATTAGGCATCAGAAATATCAATAACTAGCAAATATCAAAACCTCTATACACCTTATGTTTGTTGGTGCAAATCTCATGTTATGTGTCTTGCCCCATTTTCCTGTTTCAGTGGAGGACCCTTTGGGGTAACATTTGAAACAATGATACAACAGTGATTAAGTAGCATTGAGAGCTTCTTGTACTCAGCTTTCTTAGATTAATGTTATCTCAAGGTGCCAAGATGAAGGGTTAAGCTGGAGAAAAAAAAGTAAACCCTGAGGATACGGAAAGTGGGATATACAGAGGGAAACACACTCAGTCTAGGGCTTGTTAAGAAAGTCATGGAGAGAATAGTAAAGAGGGGTTAACACTTCAAGAAGCATGAGTAAGATGGGTACCATTTCTCCATTATCAAGTCTCCTTTCCTACTGTTAGACCAATATGTCCCTGTTTGAGGTTCAGAAAATGTGGTTGCCATATGTGTGTTTGATAATGACCATTCTAAGCCATTGCTAGGATCAAAAGTGCTCTGGGAAGTTTCACGAGCAGTGGCCATGGTTTGGGTGAGCTGTGCATCAATCTTGCCTAGTTTCCTTGAAGCCAAATAGTCTTTGCAAAAACGCTGGCTGTTGTCAGAAGAGCTAAATTATTAGAAATGAGAATTATCTGCATCTCCAGAAATTCAAATGCCTGGGGTGGTTGCTAATTAGAAGCTTCTAAGTTATGAGCTTGGGCAGGGGTTAGAGCAAGCTTCTTCTTAAATGCATGCAGGCCTAGAGGGACGTAAAGGAACCCAGTCTGGACTGTGGCCGCCTCTGGTGATTTTGGTTCATCAGGAAGGGTGAGCTCTTCCCATAGCGGAAAATATGTGGTTCTGTCTGATGAAGGAGACAAAAATCAAAGAAAATCATTCACTTACCTCTGAGCTCTGAAACCCTCAAGTTGTTATACCCAGGTGGAAACCTGAGGCTGGACTAAGGAGTCCAGATGTCAGGCTACCCGGCTCATTACACTTATGACCCACTTCTGGCCACTGAAGGGCATTTCCAGCAGGGACTGGCAACTGTGCACACCACCAAGTCCTCTCTAATTACTCACTGTTTTTTTCCTGCTTTTTTTTCTTTTTAAGTTCATCTCATACATTCTTTTATTTTTTCTTTGTGCTCCTCACCCCTCCCCAACCTTATCATCTTTTTTCTATCTGGAGGCCTCTACTAGCACAGTTTCTGCTGTGACAGCAATTCACATCACTCACTACTCTGGTGCCGCCTCATCTTTGCTCTCTGGGGTTGATAAATATGTAGTTCTAGCATGAAAGAGACTGGGTGTAATCACTGGAGGCTTCTAGAGTGGAAACATCAGCGCTCTTTGCACACATTGCCTAACTGAGAACAGCTTGAGAAAATAAGTTCTATGAAAAGAAGAAGGGAGGGGAAGGTGGTTGGCAAAATGGGAGGAATAAGAGAAATACGGGGGGAAATCTATTTTAGGGAAAGTGGGACAAACCCACCAACATTCATTGTTTAAAAAACCCTCCTGGAACAGAGAGATTTTTTCCATGCTAAGTACACAGTTGATGAACAGAGGCATCCTAAAACCTGGCTCTGTAGAGGTTTATTTTCTCCATATTTGTGGAGGGTGGGGAAAGGGATTTATAAAGCTGAGACCATAAAGGGGATTATTCGGCAGCTTTTACAGCCTATTTAGGAGACTAATTCTTATTTTTTAGACAGACACAGTGTTTAATCATAGTTTTACTTAGTTATAATTGAATCTTGTCTATTAATAAAAATCTAAGAAAGAATATATTTTTAGGGACAAAACTCCTTAACATTCGGTGAGCAAGTTATCCTAATAGTACATGTATTCCGATGCAGCAAGACTGAGTTTTCCATAAAATATACTATTATTCAGAATTTTCTATAATTTAGCCCTTATTTGAAGTTGGTTTGACTCAGTGATCTTTCATTTTGCCAGAAACTGAGCAATAGTTCACATACTACAGTGGAAATTAGCTCATCTCTTGAGGGCTACAGGGTAAAAGCTGTCATAGTATCTCATCCAAAAGATTTTGGATATTCAGGTTCACTGTCTTCCTACGAGAGGATTTTTTTTCTTTTTTCTTTTCTTTCTTTTTTTTTTTTAAAGATTTTATTCATTTATTCATGATAGACATAGAGAGAGAGAGAGGCAGAGACACAGGCAGAGGGAGAAGCAGGCTCCATGCAGGGAGCCCGATGCAGAACTCTATCCCGGGTCTCCAGGATCCCGCCCTGGGCCAAAGGCAGATGCCAAACCACCGAGCCACCCAGGGATCCCCCAAGAGGATTTCTAAGAATTATTTTGATATCTGTGAGTGTTCTTCCCCTAAATACTGTCCCCTTACCTACACATCCTCTCACTCCCTCACCACCACCACTAATCCTGACTTTGTCATAAGGTGATCTCTGAGATCACCTGGTCCATTTCATCAATGATTGATCTGTAAGTTAGCAGAGAATTAGTCAGTTGAAAGAAGTCCACAAATAAGAGATTGAAAGAAAAAGTAAAATTCAATAAATAAGTAAATCTTTTGTGAAGAGCATTTACAACTTAAGAATTCCGCAACACTGCTTGATTTTCCATCAGCTCCCATGTCCTTTCCTCTTCAATCCCCTAATGAAGTACTGATCAAAGGTTTTCGCACTTCCACATCTTCTTACAAGTTGGCACTTTTTCAGTTCCCTTTTTCTGCTGAAAGCTTTCATGCTTTGTAATCCTTTTTGTTCCAAAGACCTCTGCCTTTTTGGTGGAGGACATTTGGCCATGAATCCCTGGGAGGCTGAAATTCATAGCCAGCAGGAAGAAGCAACCACTGCTCACACTTATGCATCAGTAGGCACATTGGTGCTTATTCTTGCAAGGAAGATGAAAATTCCTAATATTCTACACAGTGGGATCTCCTAGGCACAGAGGACAGCATTCTAATGTACTGGCAAAGCAAGGGGCCCTACTTTTTCTTTCAATAGTCTGAGGTTTTGGAAAATGAAAAAGATATCTTAGGAGTTAGGGGTTTGTGAATCCTCCATCATTGGAGAGATCTACTAAGAAGTTGTATGGTCCCTTCTCAGGGCTTTATAGATACATATGCTTTCATGGAATACCTCTAAACCCATTTATGGCTCTGTGATGTTGAGTTCTTTTGTAAGGTATGGTACCAAGTATTGTTTGGAACCTTTTTAGGTCTCTTCAGTCCTCATCCCAAACATTATTATTATTACCTCATTTGCTAGTTCTAGTTCTCTCAAACTCAATTCAATGAGTGTTTTTGAGCACCTACTTGGTACCATGTCTTGTCTTGGCATCTGTAATTATTTTCATAAGCCTGCTTGCTTGTTCTTTCTTTCTTTCTTTCTTTCTTTCTTTCTTTCTTTCTTTCTTTCTTTCTTTCTTTCTTTCTTTCTTGAGGTTAATGATAAGTAAGATATTATAGGTATGGTGGCAAACCTTGAATATAAGACTAAAAAGGCTAAAAATGACTTAATTGACAGTAGAGACAAATTAGAAATTCTTAAATAACAGGATGCTATGCTTCACACTAATGGTGACAGTTGTTTCATATAAAGAGTTTTAGATTCATTTTGAATCTCGATCCACACCTAGGACTATGGTTTTAGTCAAGTTACTTCATGTTATTTTTCTTTTTTTTTTAAAGTAGGTTCTACACCCACTGTGGAGCCCAACCTGGGGTTCAAACTCATGACTCTAAAGATCAAAACCTGAGCTGAGATCAAGAGTTGGATGCCTAACTGACTGAACCACCAAGGTGCCCCAAGTTACTTTGTGTCCTTAAAACTCAATACCCCATCTATAAAATCAAGACAATAGCATTATTAAAATATAAAGGTTAAATAATAAATTCAAATCCCCTAGTGCCCAGATTATATAAAGTTCCGGATAGATACATTAATTGTCTTCCCTTCACTTGTGGTAGTCCAAAAAAAAGTTGGAAAAAATAAAGCTTTTTTCCATCCCAGTTGGAGCATCTATAGTCTTTGTTATTGACTTTTGTGGTTCCTGGTTGAGTGAACAGAGAATGAAAAGTTCCCACCCCCACTATCACAATGCTATGGCCAAAGCAAGGTGTGTGCTCTGATTCCCAAAGCAGGAGATAATTTTAAAGACAGGGCTGGGTGCTGCCCTGGGCCACTTTTCTACAAATTCCAAGCACCAAATCCTGGTCCTGAGTAACCCAGGGCATAGTTACTCCACCCAGGACTCTGCTTACCTGTTCTGGGTACAGCTTTCCTGTACCTTCAGTCAGATCTTTCCATCTGTAGTCTATTTAGCCTGCTCCACCTAAAATTTTGGCACTAGATTTTCAATGATGGCCTTTTTATGATTAGCCTCATCTTTCTATAAGCCAATGCCTTTTCTTTAGGGTTTATGTCCTGGAATAAAAAATACAAAACAATTGTGAGTTTGATATTGTTAGCCTGGGTAAAATCCGATTATAGAAGTAAAGTTTCGGAAAGAAAGAAGTACTAAAACTACTAGTATAATTAGAGGTACCTGAGAAAGTACATAAAACATTGTTTAATACGCATTAGGGCTTAATAAGTATTAGCTGTAACCTACTAGAAACTAGCCACTGTGTAGGTATTGTGTAAATATACTTCCGGATTAGCCTCAGACCAATTCTCTAAGTTATACATTGTCAAACCTATTTTACAGATGAGGAAACAGGAATGGAGGGATAGAATAACATGTTCAAAATCACAAAGCCAGGAAGTTAGAGTCAGGATTTGAACTCAGAATGGTCTGGTTTCACAGATGGCTAGCTCCCTCAATCAAATTTGCAAGACACACAAACCTGCAAGTCGCATATGGCATATTTAATAGCAATCAAGCAATGAATTTTTGATGCATCTATTCACTTCTCCTACCTGGTAGGAGAACCACTGCCAGGTTTGGACATCACTTGTCTGCTGGGTGAAATTTGATCTTCTTGTATGTGATGCCTTCCCAGATGCTTTGAGACTGTGGTAAGCCACATGGCTTTTCAGTTGATGTGGCCCTGACCCCTAACTGTTCTTGATGGTATGCCTCAGCTCAGCCTCTGGAAGGAGAGTGACAAAAGAGGAAGGGCCATGGCCTCAGGTTGCTCACATAAGGTATAAAACCATGGGGTCACCTTTGTCTGAGGTGAGAGCCTTAGCCCCGTGTTCTGCCTGAAATTTTAATCAAGTCCAAGATATGTCCTTGCATTTTCCCTGTGCTCTCAGCCAAATGCCAGAACATATTCTGGTTCTCATCTCAGAAGGTTTGGAATAGTCTTTGCAGATCCTTTGATACTGAGAGTGCATTTCAAAGGAAGAGAGCAATGGAAACTCTGTAGTTCTGCAATGTAAGTACTGAGCACAGATCATTGTTCAGAATATCCACACTTATTCTAATGAAAATTAGGAATCATGTGCTGGAATCTTTCTTCTTTTCAACCAAAATATTGACAGGTGGCGAGCAGGTGGAGCCACGCGGCGCTTGTCAGGGATGTGTCTGAGTGGTAGGCGGAAGAGGGGTGAAGATATGAGTGAGCGATAGTGGCACAGCCGCTCCTTTCCTGTTGTTGTTGAGTGACACTTGGATATATCACTAAACATATAAAAATAGAAGCTCTGTGTCAGCCTTCTTGTGCAGGGTGCTGTGCTGCAGCGTTTAAATCTGGATGTCAGTATGCCACTATCGTTATTTATAGAGGAGACCCGTATTAACATTTTGAGAGCGACAGAGGAGGAGAGAGAAAGAGAAAAGCACATGTTGGAGGGAAGGCGCTCTGAATAGTGCCTTGCATTAGTTGAACATTTAACTTTATCCCATTTAAATAGTAATTCGTGTCTGTTTAGGAGCATACGTTTTGTAGGGCACATTCACATACACCACCATACTGGTGTCTCATAGAGACTCTGTGGTACAAAGGAGGAGCATTTCTCTACCTACAGAAGCTCAGGGAGCCCTTCCCTTCCACCACGTTGTTCAGTTGGTTGGTGGTAGAAATGGGTCTCAATTCTGCATCTTCGAGATGTGGTTATGCCTTCCTCCTATGAAGCATATACAGTATTAATGTCCCCCCGTATAACAGATGAGGAAATCAAGCCACAGAGTGATAAATTAAAAATAAAAAACAGAAACTAAAGCATGATATAAGTCTGGGGCATGGCAGGAGAAACATTCTTTTGGGCACAGGGGATGCAGCAGTGGGAAAAAAAAAAAATCAAACCATAAAAATCCTTGCCTTTGTAAAGTCAACATCCCAGGGGTTGTACTAGATGACTTTTATGATTCTATAAGCCCACAGTGTAATTTGAAGTGCGAAGCTAGCTCTGCCCTTTTTAATCATCATTTGGAAATAATAAACAGCTTAAAAAGTCATCAAATGATGAAACACTTGGTACTTTGAAATATTCAGCTAAGTGAATATTCAGAAACATTTAGTTGTCTCTCAGAATTTGACTATTGTGTGGTTTCTGTCGTATGATGGTACAGTTCATATTCTGTTCAAGTCAACACTATATCATAGGACATTTCTGTATGTGCTCAATGAAATGGAATGGGACCTACAGGATCCCTATGGACCAGTAGGGAAAAATCTCAATAGATTCCTGCTAGCATGGCTCACATTGAACCAATAGCTAGGGCAGTCACCTCCAAATCTCTCTGCACCTCAGAATCACCCAGGAACCTTCAAAAATACTGATTTCTCTGTCTTACCTTTGTGATTGTGATATAAATAATCTAGCACGTGACCGGAATGTTTAAAAGGTGATTCTGATATTGTGACAAGTTTAGGAATCACTAAACTAAGGTATGGCTAATGGAATACTAGCAGACGGTTGCTTGCCTCCGCAACAGCCATTCCCAGTCACATTCTTCCTTATAAACAGAACCTCCGTTTTGTTCAGGTGTTAAATGACCATGTACATAAAAATGCAGGGACTCCCCAAGTTCAAGGAGGTGATTCATAATTGCTCTAAGCCAACCATGGTAATTGCATTCTCTCTCTGGCGATAATAATGAGTTTGGGAGTAGTTACAGACCCTCGATCTAGCCAACAGGATAAGAAAAATATGTATGGGGGGGGGGTGGCTCTGGGGAAAGTTTATTTGCTATTAACCAAAGAGGCCTCTGAGAGCAAATAGTCGTTTTCTTCTCTACCTCTGGACATATATTGAAGAGATGCCAGAGCCTCCTGGGATATTTTTGATGCCAGGTTGTAGGGAGCAAGTGGTAAGTTGTCCTTTACTCTGTGTCCCAACAACTAGAAAGAAGAATCAAAGAGAAAGGTAAGTGGAGGTGACTTAGGGTTCAATCTATGTTTAGGGGCAATAGTCAGGGAGGCCCCTGTGATCTCACATCCTGTTTTTCCTGTAAGGGTTCTGTGATGCCAGTTTTCTGTTTCCCTATAGGATTTTATAAAAAAAAATGAAGATGTTAATAATCATAAATAACATTTGTTGAACACTCACCATGTCCCATCCATCATGGCGAGCTTTTCACATGCATAATCTCAAATGGTTCTTGCCATTGACCTTTGAGGACCCCGGGGCTTGTGGAGTTTAAGTGCCTTGTGAACGGGCACATGGGCTGTACAGCACACGAGTGTATAGAAGAGATGAGATAGAAGCCAAGCCTGTGCTATCAGCAATAGCACAATATCGTCCTGTATCCACTGTGGAAAGTTGTGGAAAGAACGCAAACACTAGAGTCTAGCTCTGCCGTTTACTGCCTTGGGCCTTCTTCACCAGGTTCCTGTGAAGACTGAATTATGTTCTTTGTAAACTGGAAGCCCTGTCCAGATGTAACAGATTATTCCAGTATCTTGAACTTTGAGATTTGTTCAATGGACACTGCTAGAGTGCCTACTATGTGCCAGATGCCCTGCCACCTTCTGGGAGTACATGATACGCAAGTTGAGAGAATTCTTTCCGCATCCCTCCTGGGCCCTTGGCAGTAGAGAGAGGCTATACTTCCCTTTCCAGACAGGCCTGGGGCTGCCCCAGCTCTGGCTGTGTGTCGCTGAGCCATGCTAGTAAAAGCCTGTCGAGATTTGATGCCAACAGCTCCCCAGCTGCCTCATGTTAATGTAATCAGCAAGAAGCCTGCACACCTGACGGTAGTTCAGAATATGAGGTGAATGATTAAAGTTTAAAAGGTCGTATACCATTGTAATACTGAAAAGAAACTTTATGATTCATCATTCCTGATGTAATGTCATCTGTTTAATAAAGCCGTATTTCACTCACAGCTCATTTTTAATGGGCCTATTTAAGTAATGGCATTGGGGTTGGGTTTTTTCCCTTCCTTTTCAAGCTAAGAGAGTTTGTATAGAGTATACTTGGAAAAAAAAAAACACAGTAGTTTAGGACTTGGATATTTACAATATCGTTCAGCCTTCAGCTGACTGGGTATTATTTATGCCAAACCGCTATACTTGGACTGAAATATCAAGCAAAGGCAAACAAGCAGCTGGATATGCTAATACACAAATAAAACATGTCTCCCTTAATTGTATGGATGGGAATTTATATCACCGGCAAATATTGTTATCTATAAACTACTTTGATGAGCAGTGGTCAGAGGGCATGATGCCCAGGGTGACATTTCATTCAAGCAAGGAAATGGAATCCATTGGGACTGTTTGTCTTAGATCAGTGGTTCTCCACTGGAGACAATTTTGTCTACCCAGGGACTTTGGCAATGGTTCTGAGTCATCACAACTGGAGAGCATGAAAAGGGTGTTGCTACTAGGATCTAGTGAGTAGAAGCTAGAAATGCCGCCAAACATTCTATAGAACACGGCACACCTCCTTACTCCACAACAGAGGATTATTTGGCTCACATAATGGTGAGGTTGAGAAAACTTGTCTTTAATGGTTGGATGTAGAGTGGAAGATTGAGGGTCAGAAGCAATCATATCTTACAGTACATGACTGATGTCTCTTACTGGAAATCCAAGAAAAAACTTTGGGAGAAAACAATATATGAGTTTTGAACTCATAGGGTAAGAGGACTCTAACGTTCAAAGAAGAGTTTTTGTGACATCTTTTGGTAGGGAGGGTGGATCTAATCTCATTTACCTAGACTTAGTTTTTGTTGATATCATTCCCTTCTTCCTATCTGAATGCTTTGAAGACGTTCCTCTTCCTCTATGTACATGCATCCTCCTGTAGGAGAGACTCATTCTGTGAGGGGAAGATGTTAGTGTGGGAGTGGCTGTCATCCAGAATTTATAAAAATGTTGAAGTTGGAAACATTATAAAAGGTTATCTAGTCCAGACCTGATATTTAGCAGAGAAGCTAGAGCTTCAAAAAAGAAGAAAAGAAAAGAGAAAAGAAGAAAAGAAAAGAAAAAAAGAAAAGAAAAGAAAAGAAAAGAAAAAAAGAAAAGAAAAGAAAAGAAAGAAAAGAAAAAAGAAAAAAAGAAAAGAAAAGAAAAGAAAAGAAAAGAAAAGAAAGAAAAGAAGTTTTGAAGGTAACCAACTAATCCCATACAGTTGAAGACTGTTTATTTTACTATCTTTGTTCTGAATGTGAGAACAATAGATTCTCACTCACACGTCACTCTACTTTCTAATTGCAGCACATAAATTAACATCTTCTACTCTAATTCTCCTTTTGTTTTTCTTTCTCCTAGCTTGACTTGCCCACACCAAGATCCGTTTCCAAGTATAATGCCACCAAGACAAAATAGCTCTCTGCTATTTTTCATTAATTTTCTCAACAAATTTAACTTTTGGCATCTTATTGCTAGAGGTAATTTTATTTCTGCTTTGTGGCTTTCTTATTTTCTCTTTGCATTCTTAACTGTTTTTCCTCTATTTGCTTGTTAAGGTTGGTTATCATGGCATGACCTTCAATTCACAAGGACCTCTTAGGGTCATGAGGTGGATCAGCTATGAGGAAGGGTGCTGTGTGCCCTCCCGTGACTCAGTGAATTTGCAGAAACTGAACTCTTGATTTTGGCCTCTTCAAATGTCCCTTTCTCCAAGTTTCTGCAATGGCTATTTGATCCATCTAGATGCTCAGGGCAAAATCCTCGGAGGCATTTGTAACTCTTTCTTCTTTTAATTCCCACATCCAAACCAATGATAAATCCTACTGGATCCACCTTCAAAAGAAATCCATAGACCAACCACAAGCCAACCATTTTTTTTTTTTAAATCGTGTCTACTGCTTGTTCAGCCAAATCTAAACCACCATCAGCTCTCACTTGGAATATTACAGTAACTTCTAAGCTGGTCTTCCTCCTTCTATCTACATCCTTGCAGTGAACTCAACCAGAGTAATCTTTTTATGGTATTAGTACCTAACTTAAAATGTCTCCTTTTCTCAATAAAAATAAAGCAGAAAACAAAACAAAACAAAACAAAACAAAAAAAGAAATAAAGCAGAATCCCTACCAAAACCTACAGGACAGTATTTACTTGGCACCTGCCTGCTTCTCTGATCTCAGCTCTCAGGATTTTTCCTTTTGTCCCCCCTACACTTTGCTTTCTGTTCCCCAAATGTCAAGTATACTCTCATTTCAGGACCTTTCCACTTTCTGTTTCTTCTGCATGGAACATCCTTCCACTATTCAAATGCCATGTCATTGAAAGACCTTCCCTCATCCTTCTGTCTAAAGTAATTCTGTTCCCCGTTCCTCCATTATTCTGTATCATGTTACTCCACTTTACCCCTGATGCTTATGGTCTCCTGACGTGTGTGTGTGTGTGTGTGTGTGTGTGTGTGTGTGTGTGTATGACAGACAGAAGTGTGTGTGTGTGAGAGAGAGATGTGTGTGTATATGAGACAGAGAGAGAGAAGTGTGTGTGTATGTGAGAGAGTGAGAGCGAGACAGAGAGAGAGAGAGGAAAAGAGATGTGTGTGTGTGTGTGTGTGTGTGTGTGTATGTGTGTGAGAGAGAAAACGTTATAAGACCATGAATGTAGGATCTGTGCCTGTTTCTTTGCTACTGTAACCTCAGTACTTATAATGGTGACGAGCACATGGGGCAGGTATCCAGTAAATACTTTTTGAATGAATGAATACATGAATATATGAATAAATGAATCAGTGACTCTTATTGTTTAGCTGCCAGTCTGCCATGTTCCAGTTCTTCAGCTTCAAAACTGGGAGAAGGATGAGCTGCACCCAAAGTTTTATATTCAGTAGTAGTAACTTTAACTTCCAATTCAATATTTTTGGTGTTCAGTTCTTCCTGGGACGCTGAAACTTGGAAGAGCTGCTTCAGTGGTGAAACTTGGCCTTTACATATTTGCATTGTCATTTGGCTTTTATTTAATTTCTTTTTCTTATTTGCCTGAACTTTCTTGAGGTTTTATTATAGATTTGAGTACCGTCCACATATTTGCTTTGATTTGATGACCTTAGTGCCATCAATTCAAGGTCATTTATGACATTACTTGATAAACTTAGAGGTGCTTCGTCCTCACTCAGACTCCTCGCCTTGCCATTTATCATAGCTCTTTCTTTGGTCTACATGGAAACATTCAAGCCCATTTGAATTGGCAAAGGCTGATATAAAATAGCTTTGCCACTCACATTTTGTGAGAGATCCTGTCGCAAGTGTTTTGCTGAAAGGCAGAGATATAAGATCTCTTGCCTTTCTTTCATCTGCTAATTTGAAATTTATGTTGTAAAAGGCTATGAAGTTTGTCGGGTGGGATTTGTTCTTTAAATGCCCTTGCTGTTTAATCTTCATGAAATCCTTATTAGGATGCTGAATGAGCCTTAAACGGGGATTTTTTTTTAAAAGGCACAGAAAGAGGACATGTGACAACAACATGTCTGATGAGCAGATTGACAGGTATTTGGGATAAGCAGATACGCAGGTTGGTGGAGGACTCCAGTAAACTACTAGAGTTCATCTCCGGTTGTTGACCTCGATTAAAGTCCAGTTTTAGATGGGCAGATGTAGAAGGGTCTCCTGATATTGATTTGGGCAGCAGCAAAAATAATAGAAATATCTCACAGAGTCAATCATTTTTCTTATTTGGAAGCCCCAAGAATTTACATCAGTTGCCTTTTTCATCTTTACAATATGTCTGTCCCTTCTGGTGTGATGCAAGAAATAGGCCACTAGATCAAGATTCAGACCTTTATTCTAATCCTGCCTCTACTACTAGTTAGTTGTGTGGTTTTAGCTTAGCAGTCAGCAGACTTCTTCTGTAAAGGACCAGAAAGTTAATGTTTTAGGTTTTGAGGGTCATATGGTCCCTCCATTTTGCTATTCTAGGAAGAAAGCAGCCAGAGACAACGTGTAAGTAAATGAGTATGGCTCTTTTCTAATAATCTTCCTTAGGAAAAGAGACAGTAGGCCAGATTTGGCTCATGAGCCAGAGTTTGCCAATTCCTACTTTTGGTCATCTATTCAACTTCTTTGGGCCTCATTTTCTTTGCTTACCAAATATGGATATTAAGCTAAATAGCTACATGTTACAAAGTTATTTGATTCTACATCTATCAGGAGTTGTTCCAATTCTTGAAAATATGATATAATTGCCTGGTATTTCTCATTTTGGTTTGAACTCAATCAGGGAACACATCTTGAACAAGAAGCCTTTTTTTTGAAATCCAAAGACACAGTGGACTGGGTCCCCATATAAGTGTGCCACAAGTTTAAGGAGGCCAAACATGCTACTTCACCATAAGTTGAAGATTTTCAGGAGGTCTCAAGGGTTGGGGCAAAAGGAAAATACCCTTTTCTCCTACCCAACATCTCTTCCTTATTTGATTCTGACCCAACCCCCATGCTATCACTTGGTTAAGCTTCATCATTCTCTAATCAAAAGGATCACCTTGAACCAAGTCTTTACATACTCAAAGAAGAAATCCTTTGGAGACTTCTCTAAAGGCTAGATTATGAGTACAAAGCCATTGCTCAAACTTTTTCCTCTGTGAGAAGATGGTGAGAGAGTATGGCAGGAGATTTTGTCACCTGTCATTCATTTGGAACATAAATATCTCTGAAAACCAAAAGCCCATAATGAGTTCTAACCCCTAAAAATGATACATTTGTTATTCTTCTCTAATATGTTGTTTTAGTGAAGTGGCCACCTGGGGAACAGTCCTACTGAGACACTTTGAGGAAATGTATTTATTACAGTCAAAACCATGTTAAGCAACCAAATGCTACTTCCATTCAAATTATGTCACATTTTTCAGTTTTCCAGACTTTTTCAGCTAGGGAAAAAATGTTTATGAAACCTTTCCATGAATGAAGAAGTTATAATCTCTAGAGTAAACCTAGTTTCGATCATATAGGACTTTGCTAGAGAAGAAGAGGGTTAATGGAGGTACCTGAATATAGAATATAAATTGCTATTACTTAAACATTTACCTTGTGCTAGGTGCATTGCCGCACCTTTGTTTAATTTTATGCTGATGAAATGGTTGCTATTTTTCCATATTAAAGATTGACAAACTAAGCCTTGGATATTATTTAATGTCACAAAGATTTTAAACAATAAGGTGAGTTTTTAATCCTAAATCTGTCTAAACCCAATGCCCTTAAACAATTGTTTAGACTGTTAATGTTTCTAAAATGATTCTAATGGTGGCTAATCCGATTTTTGAGAAACTGGTTTTCCAATGGATGTCTATTGCATAATGGATGGCATTTTTGGTGGGAGGGATCTCAGTGACAGAAATGTTAACAGTTTAATTAGTGTAGATGGTGACTTTAATCTTCCCATAAATAGTATCCTAGAATGGGCTCACAGCACAAGTATTTTAACGGCAATTTTTAAAATTTTGAAGCCATTAAAATTTTAAACTGAGTGAGTTAAGTGAGCAATCTCCAGTACTCACTGTGACTAAACTTGTGAAAATCAGGAAGCTGATCTACATTGACCTGCTGCTATGGGGTCGAATCAGGATTGGACCCAAATATTTTGATTCAAAATCCCAGTGTTCCTTCTTCTGAACCCTAAGTACTTATTGCTCGCATAGGGATGAGAGAGAATGTTTGGAAAGCAAAGAAACCACGATGGAGCAGTGCAACTTTCTAAAGGTCAGAAGAGAGCACAACACAACCAGGAATAGAACAGCCTTGCCCTGAGAGGCAGAAAGCCAGACAGTAATTCAAATTCACTTTCACCTGGTTCTATGAATTGGACCTCTTTATGCTTCAGTTCTTTCTTTATTTTTGGTTTAGTTAAATCTTCAGTAAATTTTAAGAGTTAGATTAAGGATTGCAGACTGGTTACCTACAAACCAAATTACGTTCACAAATGAGTTTTATTTAGACTACACAATGTTTTACCTTTTTTCCAGCTTTTTTTGGAGATATAATTGACATGTAACATTTTATAAGTTTTAGGAGTATAACATGATTTGATATACATATATATTGTGAAGTGATTACCATAATAGGGTTAGTTAACACCTTCATCACTTCACATAATTACATTTTTTTTTTTTTTTGGAAGATGAGAAATTTAAGATCTACTCCCTTAGTAACTTTCAAGTATATAATACAGTGTTGTTAGCTATGGTCACCATGCCATACATTGGATCCCCAGAATTTATTTTTCGTGTGACTGGAAGTGTGTACCCTTTGCCCTATATCTCCTGATTTCCCCCACTCTCCCAACCTCTGGTGACCACTATTCTGCTCTCTGTTTCTATGATTTTGGCCTTTTCAGACTCCACATATATGTGAGATTATACAGTATTTGTCTTCCTTTGTCTGACTTATTTCACTTAGCATAATGCCCTCAAGAAAGGGCAAATGGCAAGAGTTCCTTCTTTATCATGGCTAAATAATATTCCATCACACATACAGAGAGACTTACACACAACACATCTTTATCCATTTATCCAGACAGACACTTCATTTTTTCCACATCTTGGCTATTATAAATTGAAAAATGTTGCAATAAACATGGGAGTGTAGATATTTCTTTGAGAACCTGATTTCATTTCCTTTGAATATATACTCAGAAGTAAGATTGCTGAATCTTATGGTAGTTCTATTTATACATTTTTGAGGAAACTCCAGCATAGCAAAAGAAAAAAAATCCCAAAATGAAAAGGCAATCTGCAGAATGGGAGGAAATATTTGCACACCATCTATATGATAAGGAGTCAACATCCAAAATGTAGGAAAAACTCCTATAACTCAGTAGCATAAGAAAAAAAAATCTGATTAAAAAAATGGGCAGAGGATCTGAATAGATATCTTTCCAAAATAGACATACAAATGGCCAACAGGTACACAAAAACATGTTCACCACCACTGGTCATCCGAGAAATGCAAATCAAAACCACAATGAGATATCACCTCACACTGGTTAAAATGACTATCATCAAAAAGACAAGAGATAACAGGTGCTAGCAGGGTTGTGGAGAATAAGGAACTCCTGGAGCAATGTTTTACTTCCTAGAAAGATGTGTGAGTTTAGATATGCAATGCACACTCTAGCCTTTATCCTTTTCACTTGTCTTAAACCCACCAGTCACTTCATACCTTTATACCTGCCCAGCCACTAGTAATCCTCTGTCAGTGACCATGGCTTTCCAAACAGCTATAATGGTCTATCATTCTCTAAATTACCTGGTTAGCGAGAAAAGGTCTTGGGGCTAGCTTCTAAGAATAAGCTACTTGGAGGTTGGTCTCACAAGAAAAATGTCCTCATTAGGAAACAGGGAAAATCCACTCTGCACACGCAAAAATGTAGTCATATATTCTCCTGCTGGTGGCAATTTCCAAGACAGGAAGGGAAGGACGATGCTCCCAATGAAGTGGAAGCCAGGAACTAATTGGAAGCTAGGAGCTCCTCATTGGATGGGGAACCAAATGGAATTATCCCAGCTGGAATTCGGCCAAGATTGAAGGCTGCCACCTGTACAAGTTAGGGTCACTAGACCAAGAAACCAGTTGCAATTTCCTCTGATAAATGAACCTCCCCAAAGCTCAGTAATCTGGAGCCCATGCTGGGCGGATTGGATGGAATACTTTCCTATGAGCAGTATCACTTGGCAAATATCCTCTTGAGAGAAGTTTCATCTTCATGAGTCAGGTCTGCTGACTTGGAGGCAGTGGGCGACTTTAATTTTTATTAGCTTTCTGTCACTCCCCCCAAAATTTGGTGCTGCTCCAAATTCTTGGGGGTCAGAGGGCTTGTGGATCTGTCATATTTCCTTTCTTATGTTTGTGTAGCTTTCAGATGCATAATCTCATTCAACACTCCCAGCAAGCTAATGAGGTGAGCAGGGAGCAGCTTTCATCTCCAGTGTAAAAGGGAGTAAATTGGGACTCAGATAGTTTCAGAGCCAAAACTCAATCCAGGTTTCCAAACTCCCTGCCTATGATGTTTCCATTGTACTTTGGCACAGGTGAGTGGTGGTGTTCCAAGGTTCGTGGCAACAGGACAAGCTGTATATACTTGAAGCCAAGGCAACTGGGATAATCTGGGTAAACAAACACAGTTCAGTTGGTTACTGGGATTAGTAAGCACTGCCCTAATATTATGGCCTCTAGGTGACTGGTATCATGACCTCCTTCCTTTCTTTCCTTTGCCCTATGTGAGTGAACTGTGCTATTAATTACCCAACCATTAGTGCCAGAAACCTGGACATCATCATCCACTTTCCTTCTTGCCCTGCATCTTGAGGGTTCCTGAGGTCTGGGGCATCACCTCCCTCTTACATTTTAATGCTTCTGCTTGCTCTCCCCTCCAGACCCCAGTTTTTCTCCCAAAGGCCATTGAGATAGCAACTCAACGGGCCTGTGTGGCTCTCGGCTTATACCTCTTCTGAAAATGTTTCTTTCATTCATGACATCTTTCTTGATCCTTTCTACCTCTCCTCCTTAATTCCCTCACAGATTTCTGCACACCCAGACAACATCTATAATATGTTAGTACGTGTGTTATTTGTGTATATCTATCTCCTCGCAAGACTATAAACAACTTGAGAAACGGGGCCCGAACTTATTTCTCATTGGACCCTCATCGGCTGGCTCTTGACCTGATGACAATAGGTGCTCAGACAACATTTGATAAATAAACAAGCCAATATTTAAGACCCCTCCCCCCACCATATTTCAGGCACTTTGGGAGATGCAAAGGATAAAGTCACTGCCCGTGTGGAGTTTATAGTCAACTGCTGACATTTAAGCTGATAACCATGATAAAGTTTGATAAGTGCTTTACCAGTAGTATGACGAACATTCTGGGGGAACACGGGGTCGGGGGCTGGAGCCTTTCTTTCTTCCAACTGTTTGTCCAGATGGAGGAAACCTGAAGGACCTTCTTGGCCATCCTGTGGCTGCCTTTTCTCTCCCCACTCTCCTGCTTTATCAAGCATGATCTGAGACATATCTCTAACAAGTTAAGCAGAAGCATTTCTCTGGAACACTGGCATCTACTTTGCTGAAACCCATTAATTCTAAGCTTTAACACCCTTGGTCAGAAATAGCTCAGAACCTTATGGGGAAATAAGAAAAGCAGACTGTCTGGCCACAGTCACGGGACAGATATTAATATCTCCCTTCATGGATAGTCCTCTGTCTCTACATCCTTTCTCCCACAGCTTGCACCCCACCCCCACCACCAAAATAAATGTTTTCCAAGAATCTACGACAAGAGATTTGAAAGTAAATCAAAACCTGAACAGAGGGTCAACGAAAAAGGATAAAACTGCCACTTATATGTGTCTAAGGCAGTAAAAGGGGCAGCTTGTTATATTATTTACAGTCTCCATAAAGACGAGGCCCTCCTTGCTCACACAAAGCCCTGAGCTTATTAATTGCCAGCCAGGCCTGTCCCTCTCTTGGATTTTGTACTGCAGAAGGGGAAGGCAGGGACAGGGTTAACTCTCTCTTTCCTTTCACTTTCTCCCTTGCTTTTCTTTTCTTTTCTTTTTGTTTTTTTCCAAGAGAGCTTTTGGGGCATGAGGAAAGGTTTGTTAAACCTCCAGATTTCTCTGCATTATGTCCAGGTGGCATGACGTGTGAACAGACGAAAGATTAAAATCACCGAGGAAATCGCTCTGTCTGAGCCCAGATCACGACGCCTTCCAGTGACCCAGCGACCCAAATGCTATCTGTCAACTTGTCCTTCCAGCGACTTTTCACCCCATGCTCTGTGGCTGCTACTCCAGGAAAAAAAAAGAAAAAAGAAAGAAATTAGGATTTGGAAGGGAGAGGGAGGGAGAGAGAGAGGAAGCTGGGATAAAATACTGCCTTATTACTAAGGACTCTGCAATGTAGGTCAACTGTGGGGCGCGGGAGCCTTTTAACAAACCAAATATTTTTTCCAGACCCTCATTCGCACTCTTTTCTGGCTTTCTACTGAAACTTGCAGCTCACTAAGGAAATGTCACACCAAGTCTCAGAACCTGGTCCTTCAACAAAAACTAGGTTCTAGGGAGTCCACCAAGGTTGGAGATTTTCCTAATTTTCAAAAAAATTTTCCACAAAACCTGTTTTGCCTTGTCTTAGATTCTGAATGAGTTAGGTGTTGTCAACAAGTACCTTTTGGACCCCAGACATTGCCAGAGTTAGGTGCTGATTTTGGGGTGGGAGGTGGGATTGAGTGGGATGGAAGAAGGAGTGGGAACAGGGATGTAGATAGTTCCACAGGGCTGGCCACTCAGATTAAGAGCCAGCTCACTAGGAGCCTCTGGGTTGGCCGCAGAGCCAGATTTCCCAAACAACACAAATACCAGGCTGTCCATTCTTTAAAGGCACCTGGATGAAACCATATGAAGTTATAGTTGTCTTTTTTAAGATCAAAAGCAGTCAAATACTGGCAGTTCCCTATGGTCCAAACTTAAATCCAGATCTAAATAGCACCTAACCGTAAAAAGTTAGAAAAATACCAAATATTATCTTCTTTCAAAGAAATAGCTTTGTGCCCTATGTAGCTAGTGTTCCAAACATGTGCTTTGTCTACCGATGGTGTACAGCATTGGGGGGGGGGGGGCTGATTCTACATTAAAATGTAACAGAAAATCAAAACCATTCAGCACATCTTTTTTCATAGACCACTAATTTTTTTTCTGAAAGACTTTGACAAGGGTATTTCAAAAATAGAGCATTTTAAGTAGGGATTGTATGAAAACTCGGGGCTTTCAGATGCTGAGGAGTTTGCATAGAAGTAATTGTATGTTCTTTTATTTGATGCCATTTTCTGTCCTGAGATGTCATACAAGACCTCACAGTATATCTACTTGTCATGCCTTCTTAGGCTCCTCTTGACTGTGACATTTTTCTCAGACTTTTCCTGTTTTTGATGACCTTGACAGTTTTGAGAAGGACTATTGGTCCAGCACTCTGTAGACTCTACATACCATTTTGTATATTGTACATTTACATAATGTAAGAGACATTTCTTTAAGTCATCGCATCGCTTGCTTTTTTCAGAAGTGTTATTTTCAATGACGGCGTGCTATAACTCTGATAACTGTGACATTTAGATGTTTTCCTCAAGAAAATAAAATAGGTTTCTGGCTGTGTTTCTTTGATGCTGACCGGAGATTAACATGGAAGGGACGGCATTCGCCAGTGAAAAATATGCACTTAATCATTTTATTCTAGTGCTGATAATTTTGACAGTGTTTGACTTCTGTCTCAGTTTATTGTGTAAATATAGGCTTACATGGGCACCGAACAAAGCACCATACTTGGTGAACACACACGCATGCATGCACACACATACATGCAACACAACTGACTCTTCCACACCTTGCTGGAGCATCTTTTGCTTGCTTCTCATTGTGTGTTGCACCTCTGATTCTGCACTTGCTCTTTATGTGACCTTGGGCGAATAACCTTCCCTTTCTGTGTCTCAGTTTTCTCATCTGTACCATGAGGACCGGAGTAGCTACCTGACAATGTTATGGCAAGGATTAAATGTGACAATAAATGTAAGATTCTTAGAACATGCATTCAGTAAATGCTGCCAATTATGACGACTACCACTACCAGATGAAGTCTAATCTTACTCTGGCACAAAAATCTCAACCATGGGGTCCTACTATCTCTCTTAAGGCCTTGGATTTTCTTGGTCATGACTTTGCTTCTGCATTTCCTCTGTCTGATACGTCTATTTTCTACTGCTCTCCTTTCTAAATGCATCAACCAGTCTTTGATGCACAGATTGAAATACAGTTTTTCTGTAACTTTTTCTAGAAAGACCTAATGACTCTTTCTGCTTAGCTTTTTCTACAAGGTAAGGATTACCATCAAGATGTTATGGATGAAAATCTGATGCTCGAGGTGGATAACAGAATTTTCCCATAGCCATCTAGCTTAAAATAGCTAATAAAGGTGAGATTCAAATGTAGGCATTTCTGATACTCTGTGCTTTCCCTCTCCATCACCCACCTTCTACTCTGGGATCATCTACAAAGAGCTATCCTGGAAAGGACAGCTTTAATAGCTTTGGAAACTGGTTTCAATTCTGTCACCAGGCCAGGAGTTCCAATTTATTTGGGCAGAGTGGGGCCAAGGTCGAACAGGGACAATTCTGTTTCCTTGTCTATAAAATGAAAATGATAGCCATTTTCCTGAGGTCTTCCTGTTCTAATATTCTGTGATATTTTCTCATACCTGGATATAGCAATGGAGATTACTTTGGTCTGCTTGGGCTTTGGGCTGACCACTTTTTTCTTTGTCATTTCTTAGTTCTGTTCTCTTATTCTCAATCTTAAATAGGAACTTAATAGAAATATCACCTCCAGGGAGTTGAAGAGACATTTCCAGAGCCAGGTCCTGTCAATAGCATATCCAATTCCATTAGAACTACTTCCATATACTGTTGCTCTGATATTTATAAATGTCCTGTTCTCATAATAGATACAGGCTTATAGATCATTGCAAGACCACTTCATACTTTGTTGGCTCAAAGAACCAATGCATTCACCTTCTTTGTTCCTCCAAATGAATTCACACACCAGCCCTTCTGATCAGAAAATCCGTATCTTGTTAACCTCATTCCTATACTCTCAGTCAAGCTCTCTCTCAGGACCCATGATTATATTAATTACAACCTCTGATAAAAAGAAGCTCCTGCCTGAAGGTCTCTGTGCAAAATCAGGGTTACTTTTTTAAAAAAGAAAAGCTGCTTCCAATTGGATCACAGAGCAAAGGAGTAGCTAAGTACCCTTTCCACAGCTGGTCTGCCCAGGCATCGGTGGGGTTCACAGGAACTACAGACACAGATGCCATTCTGCATGGAGGAGAAGCTACAAATCCAATGTTTTCTGAAATATCTTCCCAGACCATTCTGACCACAAATAACTTCCTCATTCTCTAGGCACTTGGAACACGTCTATTTGGCCACTTTTCTTGCCCCTTTTCACCTTATATTATAGTGGGTGGGATTTGAATAAAGGAATCTTTAAATCAAGTCACCTCTCTGTCCCTTTGTAATTATCTGACTTTCAACCATTTTCTCAGCCTCCCTGAATCTGAATCTTAGTTTTTTTTTCTCATGTTGAAAATGAAGATGGTAAAAATTCAAGGTCCTTGGGTTTTTTGTGAACATAATGTTAAAGTAGTGCTTATCGTCTCAAATATTTTAAGTTCATTGACTAGAAGTCATGTATTGTTGTTCCTTTGTGTCCAAGTGCAATGCTTTCTTCAAAGAAAAATTTAACTAATTATAGCTATTACTCAAAAGGATCTCTGATGTTCCCATTTTTAATCTGGGGCGGCTGGTGCATTGAACACCATTGGACCATTCTCAGCCTTGTCTATAGCCTGGGACAAATCTAGTAAAATACAAGAGAACTAACAATTTAACAATTTATTTCCCCTCTATATCTTTCTCATCACTTTCTCCTCCTGTTTGCTGCTTTCTCTTCCCGATCCATCATTTCTTCCTGCTTTCCTCAGGGAAGCCCACTGACATGTTACCTGCCCACAATCTCCTCTACCTTCCTATCAAATCAGAAAGTTCTTACATACCAAAGCAGAAGGCATGTTAGGAAGCCAAAGGTGGCAAAATACTTCACATAAAAGGGTTAATGGACAGTAGTTAGAAAAAAAAAATGTGTTAACTCTAAATGCAAGAAAACAAATTACTGAAGTCTTTCCACCAAAGGGTAATCAGCGATCTTTATTTTCACATAGATTAGCTCATTTAATTCTCATAAAAATCTATGAGAAGCTTCCAGGTCCATAGGATAATGGCAACAGCCTAAATTGGAATCCCTCCATGCAGCTTCAAAAACAAAAACGCAGATGAACAAGAGAGCAAGTAAAATCGCCCATATCCTGCCTTGCAACATAGCATAAAGACAATGAACTTTACAAACTTTAATTTACAACTAATTGGGAAAATCAGTGGGGATAGCAGAGCAGAAAGGAATAAGAGGCTGGGAAAATCAAGGAATATCATTTAAGGTTGCCAGGCAGAGTAGTCTAAGCAGGGAAAAAGAGACTCTGGCCATGATATAAAGGCATGAGTATGAGGTAACAACTTGGTCCTGAATACAAGCCTTCCTAAATAACAAAAGAAACACAGAATAAAACCCAATTTAAAAGAGAGACAGAGAGGGAAAGAGAAAAGAAATCACATAGTACAAGTCACTTAAGAGTGAAACTATATAATGAACACAGTAAAATAATTGAAGAGCTGAAATAAAACATATAAATCATGTTAATAAATGTAAATAAGCTTAATTTGTATATTAAAAACACATTTTCAAGCGGGCTCACAAAACAAAACAAACCCTGTGCAGTACATAGATGATACGACTAAACCGGGGTAGTGCAGAAAGCCTACAAATAAAGAATCGAGTTGAGTGAAGTGTAGGGCTTTGCAAAGAAAGTGAGAGCAGGGCTTTGATTTTGCTATCTGTCAAAGCAGAGTTCAGGACAAAACGAAGTAAGACGAAGAAGAAAACGTTATAAAGGCAAAGGCCACAACTCACAGTAAAGATGAGATAGAAACTTTTTGCACATCAGCCACCTTTCTATAACAGAAACCAAAGGAAATGCAAAGAGACAGAGCAAACATTAAGAGACTTCGGCATGCCATGCTCAGACTGAAAAAGGTAAAGTGGATAAAAAATAAGTGAGGATAAAGGGGACACAAGCAGTACAATAAATCAGATGGATCTATATGCACCCTGATAACAGAGAATAAGTCTTATTTCTGATTGCACATTGGATATTTGTGAAATTCACCAATTCACCACATATTGAGTCACAATAAAAAATTCAATAAATTACACAAAGTAGTCATAATACAAAAAATTATCTGATTATTATGCAAAGAACCCAGATCCAAATGAAGAAATACAATTAATATCATGTTGTAAAAAATAATCATTAAAATATTATGTGTCAGAATCTATGTATCTTTATACAATTAAAGCAGTGACCAGGAAAATTGTATAGCCTTAGATAGATATGTCAATAAATGTGAACAATGAAAATGTGAATTAAACATGTCATCCCAACATTTGAAAAAACAGAATAATTCAGTTAACAAAGAGAGCAAAAGAGAGGAAATAAGAATAAAATCAGAAATTAATCAGGTAGAGGGGTGCCTGGGTAACTCAGATGGTTAAGCATCTACCTGCATCTCAGGTCAAGATCCCAAGGTCCTGGATCAAGCCCCGTCTCTGGTTCCCTGCTCAGTGGAGAGCCTGTTTCTCCCTCTCCCTCTTCCTCTCCCCCCAACCAGCTCATGCTCTCTTGCTCTCTCTCTTTCTCTCTCAAGTAATTAAATGAAATCTTTAAAAAGGAAATTAATGAAATATAAAAGAGGAAAATAGCCATATCAATAAATATTTGATTATAAAAATAAAATAAGCAATCACTGGCTGATCTAATTAAGAAAGGTAACATTGTTTATGGGAAAGGGGTAGCAGAGAAAAAAACCCCACAAATACACAAGATAAAAAATTGGAAAGAAAGAAAAAACATTGAGACAGATGAGAGTTATGTAATGCAGAAGTGGATAATTTTTTTGGGAAAACATACTTTGCAAAATTGATTCCGGTGAAGCAAACAGACCGATTTTTATAGAAGCCATAGAGAAAGTTACCAAAGAGTTACTTCTCACTTTCCACATCTCAGAAAAACAGTAGGTCAAGAGGATTTCACAGGGGAATTCTACGGAAATGTCAAAGTCCAGGCTGTCCTATTTGTACAAAAGCATAGAAAAAGAAGGAAATCGTCCAAATTCTTCTGACAAAAAGAGTATATCATTAATAACAAAACTTGATTTAAAAAAATATTTTCCTCAAACTCACAGACAAATCTTGCTTATAAATATTGACACAGCGGTCCAAAATAAATATTAACACTGTCCAACAGCACATTAAGAAAACAATGTATAAGGACAAAATAGGCTTTCTACCAGAAATACAAGGTAGATTAATATTGGGAAGTTCATTAATATATTTCACCTTATTATTAGTTCTAGTGAGAAAAGTCATATGTTCTTTTTCACGTTGAAAAAGCATTTGCAAAAAAAAATTAAAAAAAAAAAAAAAAGAAAAAAGAAAAAGCATTTGCAAAATTTAACTCACGTTTCCAATAAAAATACATAATAAAAATAATCAATGAATATTTTCTCAACATAAAAAAAGATATATACCTTACTTGAAAGCTGGCATCTATTTAATAGAAAAACACTGAACTCTCTTCTCTGAAGTCTACATCAGGATAGGATGGCCACTTCATTATCATTCACTATAGAACTAGAGCTTAAGGGAGAAAAACTAAGATTCTCAGTGAGGCATAAACCTCCTCTGACTTTTGACTCATTGGCTGGCTGGCTGAAGAGGAATTGGTGGGTGCTGTGAAGTGTCGATGGCTGAATGCTCATGTAGAGCATCTCCTGTAGACATTTCCTAGCACTGTACTTATCTTTGCCTTCAAAAACAATCCTCTGGGTGCATGGGTGGCTCAACTGGCTGAGCATCTGCCTTCCACTCAGGTCATGGCCCCAGGGTCCCAGGATCGTGTCCCATGTGGGGCTCCCTGCTCAGCGGGGGGCCTGCTTCTCTCTCTCCTCTTGCTCCTCCCTCCCTGCTCATACTCCCTCTCTGTCAAATAAATAAATACAATCCGAAACAAAAAAATCCTGTGATTAACAAGAGCGGAGGTAGTGGTGTGGGGTAATGAGGGGCTTCGTAGAGTTCAGATGGAGACCAGAAGAAACGAGGGAAAGGTATAGAAGAAAAGAGTAACTGCAAGGCCGCATAGTGAATTGGATTCAAGAGTTGGAAAGAGCAGTTCCTGCAGCCTTGCTTGACCTACTACCTCTACGTGGTGCCACAGGAATTACTTCAAATGCGGGGTGTGCCACGTAGGCAAGGAGCAGAAAAAAAAAAAAAAAGAACTAGAGCTTATAGAGGTTATAAAATCTGATGGAAGCATAAAATCAGAAGGATAAGGATTAGAAAGGATGAGTTAAAATACTTCTATTTGAAAATCATATAATATGGCTCTGTACGCTGAAAATTCATGGCAATTCATAGAAATGCAGCACAAATAATTTTAAAATTAGCAGAATTGTAGAATATTACATTATTACATACAAAGCAAAAAAAAATACATACAAAGCAACAATCATTTTTTTAAAGTAAGCTCCATGCTCAACGTGGGGCTTGAACTCCCAACCCCAAGACCAAGAAGAGTCTCATATTCAACCAACAGAGCCAGCCATGCACCCCCAAAGCAGTTGTCTTGATACATAACATTAACAGAATGAAGAACAAAAATCACATAATCATCTTACCTGATGCAGAAAGAGCACTTGACAACATTCAATATCCCTTCATGAAAAAATAGTCAACGAACTAGGAATAGAAGGAAACCACCTCAACATAATAAAAGCCAAATGTGAAAGGCTTAAAGCTAACATTATACTTAATGATGAAAGGCTCAGATCCGAAATAAGACAAGGATGATCACTCATCACTTTTATTCAACATGTCATTAGAAGTTCTAGCTGGAGTAATTAGTCAAGAAAAAGAAATAAAAGCCATCCAAATTGTTGAGGAAGATATAACATTATCTTTGTTTGCAGATGACATGACCTTATATGTAGAAAACCTTAGAGATATCACACACACACACACACACACACACACACACACACCTGTTAGAGCTAAAAAGTCCAAGAGAGTTGTAAGACACAGAATCGACACACATAAATCAGTTACATATCTATACATCAAGAATGAATAATCAGGGAAGGAAATTAAGAAAACACTCACTTATGATAGCATTAAAAAGAATCAAATACTCAGGGATAAACTTAACCAAAGAAGTGAAAGTCATTTACATTGCAAACTATAAAAGATTGCTGAAAGAAATTAAAGAAATCACAAATAAATGGAAAGACATGCCATGTTCATAGATGAGAAGACAATATTGTTAAGATATTGATACTACTCAAACAAATCTATGTATTCAGTGTAATCTCTATCAAAATCTAATGGCAATTTTTTTTTGCAGAAATAGAAAAATGTTATCTTGAAATAGATATGGAATCTGAAAGGATCCCAAATAGCCTAAACCATTTTGAAAAAAAAAATTAGAGGGCTTATGCTTCCTGATTTCAAAACTTATTACAAAGCTATAGTAATCACAACCATGTAGTACTTTCATAAAGACTGATACAGATGACAGGAATAGAATGCAGAGTACAGAAAAAAAAACTTTGATAAAGGTCTTATGATTACTTAATCAGGGAAGGACAATTTCTTCTATAAATGGTGTTTAGAAAACTAGATATCCACATGGAAAGTGAAGTCAGATCCTTATTTTACACCATGAAAAAATAGATTAAACACCTAACCATAATACTCAAAACTGTAAAATTTCTAGAATAAAACAAGGGAAAAGATTCATGGGATTGGATTTGGCAATATTTCTTAGAAATGACACCCAAAGTGTAGGCAGCAAAGGCAAAAATGCACAAAAGGTATTACATCAAACTTAAAACCTTTTGTTCCTCAAAGGACACAATCAACAGAGTGAAAACGCAATCTACAGAAGGGAGTCAAATATTTGGAAATCATATATCTAATAAAGGTTTCATATCCCGAATATACAAAGAACTCCTATAACTTAACAACAGAGTATCAGCTAAATTTATTAAAAGATGGACAGAGGACTTGAATAGATATGTATTTCTCCAAAGATATACAAATGGCCAATAAGCATATGAAAAGCTGCTCAACATTAGTAATCAGCAGAAAAATACAAATCAAAACACAATGAAATTTTCACTTTACCCCATTAGTAGGGCTATTCTCAAACATACACACACACATACACACACACACACAGTAATAAGTGGTGGTGGAGACGTGAAGAAGCTGGAACCCTTAGACACTCTTGGTGGAATTTTAAAACAGTGCCAAAATCGCAGAATCACCTTTAAGTTTCCTCCCGTCTACTAGCCACCCTAGGACAAATTTGGGAAAATCTAAACACACACACAAAAAAAGATTCTAATTGGCCATAAATAGTTGTAAAATAATAAATAAAAATCCACAAGTCCATCACTAATTCTCTCTACTTTATCCAACATCCTTCTCTCTTTTCTATACAAAAGCCAGAAAGATTGATGTAAGCTATGTCACTTTTGTCCCTAAAACTACTCAATGATTTCCCTTTGCTCTTTTTTTAAACTATTTTATTTACTCATTTATTTGGGAAGGGGGATATGGGGGGAAAAAGGGAGAGAATCTTAAGTGCGTTGAGCTGGAGTCCAATGCAGTACTGGATCTCAGGATCTTGAGATCACCACTTGAGCTGAAACCAAGAGTTGGATGCTCAACCAGTTGAGCCACCCAGGCACCCCTTCTCCTATGCTCTTAAAACCTAAAATTCTTACTATGGTCACTAAGGCTTTGCAAGACAGGAGTCTTGTTTGGCTACAACTTTATCTAGTACATTCTCTCCCTTGCTCAGTGGTGCATTCTAACTACCCTAGCTTCTTTGCTCTTCCTCAAACACACTGAGCCCTTTTGCTATTTGAGCATTCTGTACCTCATTTGCTCTATGACACTTGTACCTATCTTAATTATCATGTTTCTTTGTTTTTTTAAAAATTTTTAAAAGATTTTATTTATTCATTAGAGACACAGAGAGATCAAGAGAGAAAGAGAGAGAGAGATACAGAGACACAGGTAGAGGGAGAAGTAGGCTCCATGCAGGGAGACTGACGTGGGACTTGATCCTTGGTCTCCAGGATCACACCCTGGGCTGAAGGCGGCGCTAAACCGCTGAGCCACCCAGGCTGCCCTGTTTGTTTTTTTATATGTTAGCTATGTCTCCTGGAGAATATCAATTCCAAAAGGGCAGGAAAGTCTGCTTTTTCATTGTGCTATTCCAGATCTTAGTCTAATGACTGGAAAATGATTGGCTCCCAATGAATATTTCTGAATAAATGAATGATATATGAATGAAGAGTAAATGAATGAATGAAATAATTCTTCTGATGACATGGGTGGAGTTAAGGAGTACAATGTTAAGTGAAATAAGTCAGTCAGAGAAAGACAACTACCATGTGATTTCTCTCATATATGGAATTCAAGAAAAAAAAAAGAGAGGGAGAGACAAAGCAAGAAATAGACTCTAAGCTATAGAGAACAAACTACTGGTTACCAGAGGGGAGGTGGCAGGGATGGGGGAAACAAGAGATGGGGATTAAGGAGGACACTTGTGATGAGCATGAGGTGATGTGTGTTGAATCACTTTATTGTACACTAATATTACACTGTGTTAATTAACTGGAATTTAAATAAAAACTTAAAAACGAAGAAAAAAGGAGATATTATTCTTCTGACTTCCTGTCCCAGTCTCTTTCCATGACAGGTTCCTATTTTCCTTCTTGTTTAGCTCATTCTATACGTATATGGGCTGCACATGTTATGCACCCATATGCTTACACATTAAAGCCGACTATGTGGCTATCAATGAAATAATTATGTATTGTTTCTGTTTTTCCTTTTAGAAGGCAAACCTGGAAAGGTCCTGAAAATCTTACCAATCCTTTTGTTTCACAGATAAGGAAACCGAGGACTGACATGTTGCATAAATTGCTCAAGGTCACACAGCCAATTACTGCTAAACCTGAAATTACCACCCAGATCTACACATTTTATAGTTCAGTGGCCTTTTTCATACCTTCCCTTTCTCTATATTGGTTTATCCCTTTACCCTCCACTCCCTAGCTCTCACCAACACACAACTGGGAATAGGAGGAAATGTTAGGAGTGGAAAATGAAGTCCTGGTGGTGTCTTACAACCATCAGTGCCCCAGGAGAGAGAGTTTCACTGAGCTACGAAGCATCACTGTGCTCCTTAGCAGCATTTTTGAAATCACTAGTGTGCCCTCCAAGTGAGATTGGCCTCAAATGACATTATGTCTTAGGAGGCTAGATGCCAAGACATCCCCAGTGTGTGCATTTATGTAGTCTATGGTTCCCTAAGAACCACTTTGCCAACTGTGGAGATGGAAAAAATTATTCCCGGAATTCCATGGCAACTATTTCCGAATTTCCCATGTTTGTTCAAATGATAAATGTAAAACCATCATCTATTTTTAAGCTCTTGGAGCCTTATTGACTCAAAAGAACAGGAAAACCCTGTCAGGACAATTCTGTTTTATGAAAAAGTAAGGGTGGGGACTTTTGCTTTTCTTTAAATAGTCTAAAAGTTTAAGGTTGTTTTTTACACAAGAACTGTGCAGTTAATTGGAATTGAATGGCCTTGCCTTCCTCGTAAATGAAGCCCATTCCTAAGATTGAGATGATCAATCTTAATCACAGGAAGTCCCTGAGGCAAGGATATGCGTTAAAGTATAAGTAAAGGGTTGGGAAAAACCATGCCATCCCAGTGGGCAGGAGACCATAAAGGGAACGAGGCCCTCTCTTCTAAAGGGATGTATATTTTAATATTCATAAAGGCTCTTGCATCCCATTCTGCACTGCATCCCTCCTTCTCCACTTAAGCCTAGCATTTGTGGATCTAGCTGCTGTGTAGTGTCAGTTATCCAGATGGCACAGCCCTGTTGGTTATGAGGACACAGAGATGGGTAAAACTCTGCTCCTTGCGTTAAGAAGCCATGTAATACAAGTTTAAGCACCCTCTATTATGTGCAACCTGTATGTACCTTTTTCAAGTCATGTGGGTGTGGGAAGCTAATTGAAATGACTTCAGACAACATCAGGCTTTGAAAGAAGTTCAGGAGCTATCATGTCTACCGCTACTCCATGGGTGGTCCCTGGGGTTGACAGCGCACATCACCTGGAAGCTTGTTAGAAAGTTTAGAATCCTTGGCTTCACCCTATATCCACTCAGCTAGAGCCTACTGTAATAAGATCCCCAGGCAATTCTTGTAAACATTAAACATAAACATTGGAAGTTCTGATCAATCCACTGATACCTTGAATTGGTTCTGTGTTTACAAACACAAAGGATTGCAATTCTGTGATCAATGTATTTTCAACTGATGACCTGCTCCTGTCTCTCACTCAATGCCATGGCTAGTCGGGCAGGCACAGCCTTGCCTGGATTTCAGAACAAAGGATGAATCATTTGGAGCAATTCCTGAGTTCTTAGACATTTAGAAAGAAAGGGAAAAAGAGGGGGAAAGGATGGGAGGGGAAAAAAAAAAGAAATCTGTTATAATTCACTCCCCACTATTGCATAGATTTTTGTGGAACACAGAAAATTATGATTCCTCCTATATCAACAGATACGTATCTTTCTAAACAAATCTGAGAGGTGGTGCGGTGAATTCTATTCTTGTTCCTGATCATTCCCTCCCTACTTCCTTTAGGAGGCTTATACAGGACTGAGTGCCTTCCTGGAGGAGAAGTTTACCCACCATCGATGTCAGGCTTGGCCACGTGATGTGGTTTGAAGTCAGGTTTTGCCCAAGAAGATGTGCTTTGAGCAGGTATTCCTGAGTTTTGGCCTATCATCTTACTCTTTCCCTCTGTTTTGAGCAGAGAGGGTCTCCTCTCTTACTCCAGATTATGGAATAAAGAAGACACAGGGAGGAAAAGCAACACTGCCACCAATACGTAATATGAGTGAGAAAGAAGCCTTTGTTGTTGTAAGCAACTGAATTTGGCGGGGGGCTGTTTAATGTAGGGAAGGCTGAATCATGCACATGGGCATGTGTGTCTTCTGGCATCAAAGATTATCCTAACCATATTTAGAAGGCAAATCTGGAAACATCTTTAGAAATCTAGATGAAGAAATAATGCTCGATGTAAAACATTTTCTGTACTATCAACATTAGTCATGTAGAGATTAATTATGAGAAAAACAAAGTGCAAATAATTTTATTTTGAGGTTCCATAACACCTAATGAAGGTCCAATGCATCCCCCTAACTCTGGATATCCAGATAACTCAATTAAAATTCAGAATGCAGATGTCTGCATGACTACAATGCACCTCAGGTGGCTGAGATATGTTTATTTTTCAGGCTGTGAAATATGTCAGTCATTTTAGTGCCATTTTGCCACCCCCCCCCCAGAAATATAATGGTTTTACATTTAATGTATTTCCTTTCAATTAAATATGTCAAGATTACCCTGGAAATAGCTAAAATTGGGGATCCCTGGGTGGCGCAGCAGTTTGGTGCCTGCCTTTGGCCCGGGGTGCGATCCTGGAGACCCGGGATCGAATCCCACGTCGGGCTCCTGGTGCATGGAGCCTGCTTCTCCCTCTGCCTGTGTCTCTGCCTCTCTCTCTCTCTGTGTGACTATCATAAATAAATAAAACAAAAACAAAAAAAAATTTAAGAAATAGCTACAATTTTTCTTTCATTTGGCATAAGAACACAATCAAAATATTAAGAGAGGGTGGCATTTTTTAAAAAAGGTTGAATAAATAATTTGTAATTTCTTGAGTAAAAATTAAATGAGTAGCATCTACTTTTATATTTGTCAGGAATTTCTAAGTTTAGCCTTATACACAAATTGATGCTAAATAGGATTCCAAATTCCATTGCTGGTAGAGACAATGGCTCATATTTTTATGCACTTTTACTAAATTAGCATAGTGGGACATAAATAATATTTGAGTTTTTTCAGTAACCCTTCACAGAGATAGGAGACAATTTATTATCTCTCTATGCAGAGGAGAACTCAGAGATTCTTAGCGTCCATGGGAAAACCACAGTTGCACCGCTAGTGCAGTACACAGAACGGTAACTCATAAATTCATTCTGGATGCCGTCCCATACACAAGAGACCTTCCAAAGCTGCCAACCAGTGTACTTCACGTGTTGAAACAAACTGGTAAGCTTAAAGAAATTGTGTACTATTTGTAATTTCTTGATTTGTTTTTGGTTTTTCTCTACCCCTTCCCTCTCTCCTTACCCCTGTATTTTATAATTCCCAATTATCTAAAGGCTTGGGTATATTAACCACTCTTATAAAATTAACTCCCTGGACAACTTAATTAACCAGTCACAGAAAACAGGTCTTTGGGGCAGCGTCTCTCTTAACAGCACTGTTCTCTCAGGTCTTGTCTTAACTATCAGAATCCCTCCTCCCCCAAAGAAATTACAAATACATACTCAGACATCTGGAATTCATTGACTGAGGCTGACCTCGTGACCTCACAAAGCCTCATTTGTTAGATGCTGGTGGTTTTCATTTTTTCACATGTATATACATGGCTTAAACACAAAGCACCCTGAGTTTCACTCCTTTTAGTCAAAGAAGAATGAATGAATGAATGAATGAATGAATGAGTGAGTTGAATGATCAAATAGAATTATTGGCTACTTGGACCTGGTATAATCCCAGAGTGGACTATAGTTGAATGAAGATTCGACTCAACTATAGTTGAATGTTTTATGTCTACAACATTGCTTTCAATCTTCCATTCTCCACTAGTCTCTATTAAAGACAAGATATTATGCCTAATTAAGGCATTTTGTTAATTCAATGATGGTTGGATTTTTGGAGTCCTAACTCCTGCAAACTAGTGGCCCTTGAATACAGTCAGGCACAAGATTTTTGTCTAGTTTTTGCCTTCTTCCAAGTTGAGGATAGAACATAAAATAAGGACATAAAATTTTTAGATAGTAGAGGTGAATTCTTTCACAGACGTCCAGTGATTTCATGGCCACAGAATGTTTGCCCTTCATATCAAATATTTTGCAACAAAAGGCTAGGGAAAAAAAGAAGCCCAAGAAATAAGTTCCTCTGAGAACAGTAACTACCACAATATCTTGAAACCCCATCTATTCTACTTTGTTGCTTCATGTTCTGGTTACAAAAAGAGTCTTGGTTCTAACCAAATTACTTTCTAGGTTATTAACTTTTTGGTTAGTAAACAAAAAAATTCTGAGTACCTACTATGTACAGAACGTGTAGGCAGGTATTATGGAAGGTTTGAGGATGTACAACACTGATTCCTTCCTTGAAGAAGCTTATCAATAAGTTAGAGAGGCTGTACCAGGCATGGAAAGTAAAGTAAAAAACGGGAGGCATAATCCATGAGAGCTAATTAGTTTACAGACAATATGAGCCACAGGTGTTCAGAGAGGTAAGACTCACGAGTGCTGGAATGGTCAGGGCGAGTTCCAAAGAAAGATTGCCTTGGCTCTAATAAAACAAGCAACTCAATTTTAAAAATGGGCAGAGAATCTGAATAGACACCTCACCAAAGATATACAGATGGCAAATAAGCAAATGAAAAGATGTTCAAGATGACACATCATTAGGGAAATGCAAATTAAAACAATGCTATACCACTACACATCTATTAGGTGGCCAAATTGAAATCACCAATGCTGACAAGAGTGTGAAACAACAGAAACTCTCGTTCATTTCTGGTGGGAATGTAACATGGTACAATCGCTTTGGAAGACAGCTTGGCAGTTTCCTACAAAACCAAATATACTTTTACCATATGATCCAACATGCACATTCCTTTCAACCTCAAAGGGTTGAAAAGTTACGTACACACATGCTTATTTATAGCAACTTTATTCATAGTTGCCAAACTCAGAAGCATGAAAGATGCCCCTCAATCGGTGAATAGATAAGCAAACTGTGATACACTGGGAGAGTATTTGATGCTAAAAGGAAGTGGAAAGACATGAAGGAATCTTAAGAATATATTTCTAAGTGAAAGAAGCCAATCTGAAAAGGCTGCTTACCCTGTGACTCCAATTCTATAACGTTCTGGAAAAGGTACAACTCTGGTGGCAGTAAAGATCAATGGCTACTAAGGGTTCTGGAGGAGAAAGGGAGGGGGAAATAGGTGGAGCGAGGGGACTGATGGGCAGTGAAACTATTCTCTCTGATTCAAGAATGATGGACATATTATGCATTTGTCAAGATCTAAAGAATGTGCAACACAGTGAATGCTATTGTAGACTATGGATTTTAGTTAAAAATAATGCATCGATATTGGTTAGCCAATTAAAACAAATGTACCACATTAATAAAAGATGTAAATTGTAGGTGGAACTGGATGCAGAGAGTGTGTATGGGGGGGAACTCTGTATTTTCTGATCAATTTTTCTGTAAAGCTAAACTTCTCTA
Source organism: Vulpes lagopus (assembly GCF_018345385.1). Taxonomy (NCBI): domain Eukaryota; kingdom Metazoa; phylum Chordata; class Mammalia; order Carnivora; family Canidae; genus Vulpes; species Vulpes lagopus. Next base: position 29,912,339 of record NC_054834.1, read on the forward strand.
AAGAAAAAAGGTCTATTAATTTTTTTAAGAATCATGTATTTATTTTGAAGTGGCCTTGGCTGAGTTAGGATTCCTACAGGCCCGAGGGCCCAGGTCAGGAGGTTTACACAACGGATGCAACAGAACCCCAAAACATAAAGACAAAAAGGATAAATCTACAATGGGTCAGAGACCAGGAAGCTTCAGCAGACTGCCAGGTCTGCTGTTCTCGGCCCTGCAGCTCTGAGTCTAAAGCCTCAATTTTGGCATCAAAAAAACTGCATTTGAATCCTAGTTCTGTCGATTGAGGACTATGTGAGCTTCATTAAATAAATCCCCTAAGCGTTCTGAACTTCTGTTGCATCAGTCGCAACATGGGGAAAATAACACATACAGGATTGTGGGAAGGCGCAAATGAAATAATGCACATGAAATTTCCTTGTGAATTCTGAAGTGCTCTAGAAACATTAGTAGTTACTATCACAGAAGAGAAAATGTCCCACTGCTTTTATTGCTTTTATGGTGACCTGTTCTTGGCAAATGACTGCCACCTGAGAGCAGATCTGTCTTGTTGGAATAGAGTCACCTCAGTCTACACCTGTTATCTTACACTGAAGCTTCTCCTAAGTGTCATCTTTGCTGTTTATTTGTATATTTGGCCACCCTCTCGATGACACACCAAGTCCTGGATGGAATCAGATGTTCAAAGAGTCGCAGTTTTAAGACCCGGAAATCTGGGATGGTGTGAACAGCACCTGGAGGAGGGCAAGTCAGGGATGACAGTCTTTGAATTTGATGATTATCTTCTGCTTACTTTCCAGTTCTTTTTCCACGACGCTGTGCTCTCTACCCCAATCTCCCCTCTTGCAGTGATTTTGTGACATCTTCTGCTCAGAAGCTCTATTAAAGAGAGAATCAAGTTAAAAGGCAGTTAGAGACTACTCTGGGGTCGGTTTTTACTGGTCATCTGCTCTTGTGACTGAGGAGCATCACATCAGGCAAAGGAGTTCAAACTTTACCACAAACACTTTGCCTCAAAAAAATGTAGCATGCCTACTATGTGAAAAACCAGACAGTGTGTGTCATTCAGAAAGGGACGTAAAGTTGTAGAGCTCTCCTTTATAGAGTATCTCATTTAATCTCCACTGACCTTTTGTGAAGTGTGCCTTATTACCAATCACATTTTACAGAAAATGACATAAACTCAGGGATTTTAAGTGACTTGTCCCAAGCTCAGACTCATTCCCGGAAGAAGCAAAGCTCCATTCCACTTCTGCTGGCTCTGAGCCCAATGTCATGTCTGCCGTAGTCATTCTTTGCTACTCCCCTTCGAATAGACACTATGATGCTATGGTTGTGACAGTCACTTAAGGATAAAAAATCCAGCCAAATGAATGGGATATTCTTGTGCCTATGGAGTCAGGAGTTCTTGAGTGTTTTCATTCAACAGAATACAAACATTTAAGGAGATCTAGTGTATACCAAACTCATGGGCACCATCATTTTAATGACAAATAAAACATGTTCCCTGCTATCAAGAGATTTCCAATCTCATGGGAGAGACAAACATGTCTCTCATATGTCACTATAGAGCACAGCTTTTGTGACTGAGGTACCCAGGGAACATAGTGGGCAAGGATAAACCAGAGACAGATGGAAATGATGATCTATAAGAGACGAGGGGAATGCGGTTGAGGAGACAAGGGTAGATAGGAGAATTGTCTGAGCATGTGCTTATGTGGTATTGACTTTAAACAATGTGAATGGTTTACATATTACAAAATTAAATTGAATTAAGACAAAAAAACTATCGTGGGGGCACAAAGGAATGAGACTCTCAAATCTCCTGGGAGTTGGGAAGAGGTCATAAAAAACTTCACAGAAGAAGTTAACTTTGAAGTGAATGCTTTATTTTTTTTTCTTTTTAAATTTTTATTTATTTATGATAGGAACACAGTGAGAGAGAGAGAGAGGCAGAGACACAGGCAGAGGGAGAAGCAGGCTCCATGCACCGGGAGCCTGACGTGGGATTCGATCCCGGATCTCCAGGATCACGCCCTGGGCCAAAGGCAGGCGCCAAACCGCTGCGCCACCCAGGGATCCCGAAGTGAATGCTTTATTATCCATCTTTTTTTACTTGTTTGCATATAACTTAGCTTAGTCTAAAAAGCTGAGTCAATGCATGAATGCTTCAACTGAGATCATCGTGAATTTTTGGTCCTCAATCGCAGATAGCGGCACTAGCTGTACAACCCATCCAGCGTGGGGGAGGAGGGCTATATGAGAAAGAGCAGGCATAGGGTAAAGAGGCAGCACATGAGTTGCTTTGGAGGTGATTAATAGAGTAGCTCCTGGGAATCTGACCTCTCTGAGCACCATTTATAAACTGAGGAAGACTTAGTGGTTGACTTCACAGTCACCTTTCTACTAGGATTCCACACAGAATGGCCAGTGGCCCATTGCCCACACTATGGGTTTATTTTCTTGGGCTATCATTTTAAAGAGTTGCTCTTAAGTCAACAAATGGCCACCCTTCACAATTAGAATATAAACCTAGACTGTGAAAGTTACTAATTGTTCTTCACTGCTGTGGTCATTTAACCATAAAATATTCACAACCAAAGTCTAGTAACCCCTGGCCCTTCATTCTCATGGGAAGGGAAGAGAATTGCTCTGAAGGATGACCTTCCCACGTGGGTCAACAAGAGCTGCAACTGGTTCTAAGGAGGGTGTCTTATTGCTGTCAAGTTGACCGGAGTTGTCACACGTGAAGCCTGCTGTCACTGCATCTTGCTCAGAACCAGCCCCTTAGCTTGCTGAGTCAAGCTGTGCTGACTCTTCGTGATAGAATTTTAATGTGAGGGATGACAGAGGCCTTGGAGTTAATGTGTGCATGGAGGTGACAGTTTTGAATGTCAGCCAAAACACAAAGGCCTGTCTGACATTAATTTTGGGGGGTGGCAGGAAGTCATAGGAAGATGGAAAGAAATAATATGATGGAGAATTGAGATTGGTTGAGTCAAATCTACTACCATCTGCTGCAATGAAATAATCATTCTGTACAGACACAGAATATCTGTGCTTGGGAGGTAAAAGGAGCATTGGCCTCATCAGATAATTCTGTTGTTTTAATTTTTGATCAACCTCCTATACAATTTGCCACTTTTAGAGCTCTGTGATCCCATTTTCCTTGGTAAAATGGAGTTGCAAAATTAGACATGGATCTCCTGATATGATCTAGAATTCAATCATTTAAGGGGGGAATACTTAATTTTTCTGGTGATAAATGAGCCAAACTATATTTATTCATCTTAATTTTCCTTTTACATTGTCATTTATTAAAAACTCTCAACATTTCCCCATTAGCTAGAGGACTACATTGAAATCTTTAATCTTTCTATGGCGGATAGAATAATGCCCTTTCGAAGATGTCCACATCCTATTGCCAATAACCTGTGAATGTGTTATGTAACATGGCAAAGGGAAATTAGGGTAGCAGATAAAATTTAGGTTGTTAGAATTGGCTGACTTTATGGTAGACAATCTGGATAGTCTTGCAGGGGTGGTCCGTGACATCGCAAGTGTCCTTGAAAGTGGAAACGGAGACAGAAATCAGAGTCAGAGTGACTTATAAGAAGGACTCAACTAGCCATTGCTACCTTTGAAGGTGGGAGGGGGCTATGAGTCAAGGAATGTGGGCAGCGTCTAGGGGCTAGAAAGACAAAGAAACAGATTCTCCTTTGTAGCATCCAGAAGAAACACAACCTTGCCAATACTTCAATTTTAGCCCATTCATATCAGACTTTTGACATACAGAACAGTAAGATAATCTTTGTGTGTTATCTTAAGCCATTATATTTGTGGTCATTTGCAACAGCAATGAGAAACTAGTATCTTTAAGGCCTCTGGCAGTGTTATCCTGTTTTGTCCTCAACTTCCCTGGATGAACCCTGCCTCTGAACTCTGAACACTGACTTCCGAACGCACTTAGTACTGTACAAGCATGGTTATCGCATTTCCCGGAGTCTGAAGTTAAGCACAGGTTGTTGGAGGGTTGGTGACAACCAGGCAGGTCCCACTGTGGGAGGGTGGCTAGTGCCAGGACAGAAGGATAGGTCCTAGGGCTGGTTATGGCGAGGCCCACTCCTTAATGTGGGTTGAAAGAAAAAGTAAGAGGGGAGCATCTGGGTCAGTGCTCTTGAGAAAAGGCAGAAGTCAGGGACGAAAAAAAATGCTTTGAAGGCTGAATCCAAAGACCAGTCATAGAATCACTAGCATGCATCAAGATCAAGATTCTGGGGCCACTGGGTGGCTCAGTGGTTGGGTGTCTGCTTTTGGCTCAGGGTGTGATCCCAGAGTCCCTGGATCAAGTCTCACATCCGGCTCACTGCATGGAGCCTGCTTCTTCCTCTGCCTGTGTCTCTGCCTCTCTCTCTCCCTGTGTCTCTCATTAATAAATAAATAAAATCTTTAAAAAAAAAAAAAAGAGCGCGATTCTGAGGCCAGGTGCCAAGAGAAAAAAAGCAGGGGATAAACAAGATATGTCTTGGGAAATCAGTGTCCACGGTTCTCAAGGGCTCTATGACCCACTCTTTTGGTGGGCCAGTGTGTAGAGTTACTATGTGTGGACCCAAAGGTGATGTTCACACATAGCTATGAGCAGACTCCATATCTTCAACCAACCCATCTTATCCATCATTCAAAACCTAGCTTATCTCCAACCTCCTTTACAATGCTGTTCTTGAATATTCCAGCCCCACTTACATTCTCTTCCTCTGAAGTCTTAGCATTTACTCTGGATAGCCTCCCTCATCTGGTAATTGCAATTCACAGCCTCATATTTTTAATTAAATGAAGCAATCATATGGACAATTGTAAAAATTCACATAATGCGGTGAGGTTTAAAGCCGACTTTTGGAATGATTCAGAATCGTACCACCCAAAGATAACCACGGCTACAGTTTGGTATTTAGCTCTCCAGACTGATAATCTTTGTTTCTTGCAATATTTTTCAAACACATATGCACTTATATTTCATCTACATTCTCCACAATGAAACATGTTGCAGAAAATTCTACATGATATAAATTATTTATATCAAGTATTTTTTTACATATTTTTTGTACATATTAACTTGCATCTAAGTCATTTGACATTCACCATACCCATTCTGTTATTCTGGCATTTAAACATTTAATCCGTACATATCTTTGCAATGCAGTCAAGTTGGAAGTACCCTGAGGTAAGGGAGCAAAATTTTCTATTTTCTGTCCCCACTGATGCCTAGCATAGTATGTGGTATATTTTAGGGACTACATAAATCTATACCAATTGATGGATGAAAAATTTGTGACCTGAAGATCCTGGAAAAACTTCCTCCCTACAGACAGGTAGTATTTGTTATTGATATTCTTTCATATTTTACCAAGGAAGTCCAGTAATTATTTCCGTATGGAGAATTTTTAAAAAGTTGCACCAGGCTGCTCTTTCCACAGTGGCCAGGTTATTATAAAAGCAGAGATTTGTCAATTAGCATCAGAATTACTTGTTAAAATGGGAAAGGAGATAAACAGAGATAGGGTCCTTGTTAACTCATTAATATTCCCTATAATGAAAAATGTTGCAGGGAAGAAATAGCCATGGTAATACGTGTAATCAATCTAGCTGAGGGAAAGCGATGCAGTTTGTTATCTTTACAGAGTTGCTCTGTTCCCTAGTCAGCTAGTTGGCATATTTATCAAATGCCCAGTTGGGACATAATCGTGACTATTTCTCTGCACTGTGCGCTACTTGTGCTTCTTTCATTCATGCATTCATTCATTTATTAACTACTCATTCTTTAACATGCATTTTTTTGTGTGCCTGGTATGTGCAAGTTCCGATGATAGGTGCTGGAATAATAAAGATGGGTGAGACAGTTTTAACCTCAAGACATTGTCAGTGGAGGGGAAAAGAGACAATTATAAAATGGATTTTGATGAGATATGCACAAGCAAAGGACTAACTTCTACCAGCCAAGAGTTTAAAGTTGAATAGCAAAGAGAATACTGTAAAGTGCAGTCTTCCCTTCTGACTGCGATGTTATGACCATAAATGACTGGTTTGGGCAGAAACAAAATCCCAAAGTGGGCTCAGTGGCTAGCAAGACTGGAATGTTAAGGTGCAATCTTTGTCCATGACTCAGGAGATACCAGAACAGCAGCAAGGTAAGTCGCAAACATTCATGTGTAAAAGGCACTGCTTTAGTTTGCTAGGGTGGCCCATAAGAAAGAACCCCAGACTGACAGGCTTAAGGAATAGAAATTTGTGTATTTCTTTGTTTGTTAATTAATTACAATCTGGAGACTGGGAGTCCAGAACCAAGGCATTGCCGGGTTGTTTTCTTCCAAAAGCTTCTCTCCTTGGCTTGTGGGTGGCTGTCTTCCCCTTTTGGCTTCACAGGTTCATCACTCTGTGTATGTCTGTGTTGTAATTTCTTATAAGGGTGCCAGTCATATTGGATTAGGGCCCACACAGATGACCTTGCTTTAATTTAATTACCTCTTTGAATACTCTATCTTCAAATTCCAAGGTGCTAGGGGTTAGGGCTTCAGCATATAAATTTTGGAAGGTCACACAACTCAGCCCATAATAGGTACCAAGCTGGGTCTAGCAGAGTCAGAAATCCTAAATCCTAAAATGAAAGCAACTGAATTCAGACAGAGTAGCCAGCTGAGCCTCTTTGAGGTGGGGCTTGGTTAAGCTGCACTCCACTTTATTTACTTACTTATTTATTTCTTTATTTTTTTGCACTCCACTTTATAATTTGCTTGCATGAGTGTCTATTAGTGCAACATAGTGTATTATTGATTTGGCTTTTAAAGTTGCTTTAAAAATTCCTTGAGGCCTCTGCCCACTGAAGGCAACCATGTATTCCAGGAGTTGGGGAGCTTGGGGAGGGGCCAGAGAGAGACACCTTACCACAGTCCCTGTGACTGGAATTTGATGGATTATTTAAGCCATTTCCAACTCCAAGGAGATACTCTCACTGAAATTTTACAATACTCTGGTATCAGTACCCCAGGCATATGGAAATTATTATTTCAGGTAGGATATTTCAAGTGAAATAATAGAAAACCAAGCTAAAAATAGATTAAGGTAGGGCCCCCAAATTTTTCTAGTAGTAAGATTCGCTGCTTAAAAATCAATTTTCTAGTCTTTTCTCTTGGATGTTCTGATTCTAAGGCTTGAGTTAGGACCCGAGAATTCATACTTTTAAAAATGGCACCATAGGGACACCTGGGTGGCTCAGTGGTTGAGCATCTGCCTTCAGCTCAGGTCATGATCCCGGGGTCCTAGGATCAAGTGCCGCACCGGCAGGGAGCCTGTTTCTCCCTCTGCCTCTGTCTCTGCCTCTCTTTGTCTCTCATGAATCAATAAATAAAATCTTTTAAAAAAATGGCACCATAGATGTTTCTTCTATTCATAAAAATTTGGGAGACAAATGGAATCAATGATATCACTTTGAATCCAAGCAGCTCTATCTACTTTGCCATCATTTATGTGCCTATCATTAGCGTAGTCATGACACTCAGTCACAAAACGGCTGCTATAGTCCTGGGACTCACATTTAAGAGCAGAAGAAGAATCATGTTTTGTGGTATGTTGCTTCAGCTAGAAGGAATGAAGAAAAGAAAGGAAGAAAGAAGGGAGGGAGGGAGGAAGAAGACTAATTGAGAAGTTTCTCAGGGTATCTCTCCTGTCATCCTTGTTGCATACCTACCTTTAAATTATGGAGAATGAAATTGCCATGTTTGGCTTAGATTATTCAGGACTCACCACCAAACAGGTGAGTTCACTTTGTCTAAGCATGTATCTCCCTTGTTAGAAATAACAAGGAAGAGTGATAGAAGAGTTGTGAGCAAACCATTGTATCTGCTACAAGTATATACAGGCAAATACAATAATTTTACCAATCAAGATAAAATTAGAATTAGATAATTAGGCTTGCAAAGAAACAAATGATATTTACCATGCTTTTCTGGGACAGACGTTGTGTTCTAAGGCTTTATGTAGATTAAGGCTTTTAGGCCTAACAATATACTAATGTAAGTACTGTTATTATTCCTGCTTTACAGATGAAGAAACTGAAGCATAGAGACTTTAATTAGCTTATGTAAGGTCACATAGCTATTATGACTTGAACACTGGGATTCAGGGCTCCAGGACTACACTCTAAATAATAGCTGATTCTGCATGAACAGATAATAAAGCTTCACCCCACAAATACTTATAGTGCTTGTGTGGAGACTGGTGAAAGGAGCTTGATGATTGGTTGCATGGTTGATTCTGTGTCTATTCAACAAGCACAAATTAAGCATCTTCTATCTGCAAAGGACTATACCAGGAATTATGAAATCTCAAAAATAAATAAGTAGTGATACAACTCTACTCATGGAGGAAATAGGCATACAATTTAATTTTAGTATGATATAAAGTAAAGTATAATGTAGGAAATACTAAACAAAGCCCAAGGAACATGCTGTTGGACTGAAGGTAAAAGGCAGCTAATCCCTACTGAAGGATCACAGAGGATTCATAAAGAAAGATTTTTGTTAGGTCTGTGTTCACACAGACAGGAGGACATTCTAGGCTGAAAAGAGGTATGGAATCATGGAACTGAGTGCAGGCCATGTTGAGTGGACTGCTCTGTCAGTGGTCTAGTGTGGCAAGAATATAGGGGACTTTGAGATCTCCTGGGAAATGAGAATGTGAAGATGTTAAATCTAAAGGAGATGCCATGTTGCATGTGAAATTCTCTATACCTGGAGAACCTTAAGATTAGTAGGCAGGATGGTTATTAAGATGATGGGTGATTTATTTGACTCTCAATTTCAATCTTTTGATAGAAAGAGAAAGTGTTCTCTTCCCTCGTCTACTTAAATAATCAATCCCCCACCACAGAGTCCATTTTAATCTTTTCCTTGCTCATTTGGCTTTCGTCAAAATCTGTCTTTTACTCTTCTTATACTATCGAGTGACTATTTCATCTTTTCAGCCAGATTGGAATCTCATAGAAGACTGATTGCATTTTCAAGTATTTTTGGAATCACCCACAATGCCTGATGCAGTTTTGTGTTAGTATCCAATCAATCCCAACGAATAATGACCCAATGGAGCAACGCACAAGGGAGCTCTCAGATGTTTAGTTGTCTTTTGTACAGGCAGTTTTAGAGTGTTTCTTAGCTCTCACCTGAAAAGCTACTTATGGGGGAGTCTCACTTCTTATGAAATGACATATCTGCTGACTTCCCCTTTTTCTCCTTAAGTCAGGTATGAAGAGGGCTAGGAAGACTTTCTAGCCCCTTGCTGACAATCTAGGGCACCTGTCAATGCTTCAGATCTCTTCTTCCTTGACTCATGATCTATTAACATTCTCACCTGTTGCCCAAATATCCTTCCTTTGGGATCTGTCTCATGAGCAGGCCTGGCTGTGTAGCAACTCCCAAAGCATTTACTTCTTTGTAGGCCTTCCTACTGGCTTTCCTGCCAGGGGGCTCCAGCCCCCTAATCCAGATGTGTACATTCAGCTGTTGCTTTCTCATGACCACATTTTCTTATCAGTGTTGAAATTAATGAGGAATTTTTTTTCTCAGACACTTCATACCATTATTTTTATTCCATGACCTTGAACTGTAGTTTTTCCTTTCATGAAACAAAACAAAACAAAACAAAAAAAAACAGAAATAAAAATCTTCCCTGAGATGGCTCTTTGTGACCCCTTGGTTATAAAATAGAAAAGATATTCTAGGACCTATAGGCTCCCTCACTGGATGTTCTTTGATTGTTGGGCCTGACCCAACAAGGTCTTCACTGACATTCAGGAAGTATATAACATGACAAAGCTTTTGATAATCCCACAGAAAATTTCTATATTTATAAAAAACATTAATTTATTTTATACCTGAAAATGTTTTTTTCAGATTAGTACCAACAGTAAGCTTAGTGGAAGGGGATTAGGATAAAACTTTTCCAAGAAAACTATTTTCCTAGAAAACTCAATTGATAGAAATTCTTAGAGGTCTATTTTCTTATACGCTTTGTGAAAGCAGGGACTATCCATTTGCTGTAAATTAACTATTGTGTTCTCAGAATCTAAGCACTTGCAAAAAGATAGGTCAGGTGTATAACAACCTAGAATTTAATCTATTTCTTCTCACTCTTGCTTCTTTTTTATATATAAATTTATTTTTATTGGTGTTCAATTTGCCAACATATAGAATAACACCCAGTGCTCATCCTATCAAGTGCCCCCCTCAGTGCCCATCACTCAATCACCCCCACCCCCCGCCCACCTCCCCTTCCACCACCCCTAGTTCGTTTCCCAGAGTTAGGAGTCTCTCATGTTCTGTCTCCCTTTCTGATATTTCCCACTCATTTTTTCTCCTTTCCCCTTTATTCCCTTTCACTATTTTTTATATTCCCCAAATGAATGAGACCATATAATGTTTGTCCTTCTCCGATTGACTTATTTCACTCAGCATAATACCTTCCAGTTCCATCCACGTCGAAGCACATGGCAGGTATTTGTCATTTCTAATGGCTGAGGAATATTCCATTGTATACATAGACCACAGCTTCTTTATCCATTCATCTTTCGATGGACACCGAGTCTCCTTCCACAGTTTGGCTGTTGTGGACATTGCTGCTATAAACATCGGGGTGCAGGTGTCCCGGCATTTCACTGCATCTGAATCTTTGGGGTAAATCCCCAACAGTGCAATTGCTGGGTCCAAGGGCAGATCTATTTTTAACTCTTTGAGGAACCTCCACAGTTTTCCAGAGTGGCTGCACCAGTTCACATTCCCACCAACAGTGCAGGAGGGTTCCCCTTTCTCCACATCCTCTCCAACATGTGTGGTTTCCTGCCTTGTTAATTTTCCCCATTCTCACTGGTGTGAGGTGGGATCTCATTGTGGTTTTGATTTGTATTTCCCTGATGGCCAGTGATGCGGAGCATTTTCTCACGTGCTTGTTGGCCATGTCTATGTCTTCCTCTGTGTCACTCTTGCTTCTGTGATGGGTATTACCAATCCATTATAGCAGCCTTTGCTATAGAGTGGTGCCTCTCAACACTGCTCCAGGAAGCTTCTGCAAATTGATTGGAGTTGGCAAGAAACCAGAAGCCTATTTACCATTCTCATAGTTAGCACTCAATAAATATTTCTCAATGATTGAAAGAATATTCTCCCCTTTGCATGACCCATTCAGCATCATCTCTGATAAATTACCATCCTGCTTCTGTTTAAACACCTCCACATGATGGCAAATACGTTATTTCTTAAGACAGGTTTTCCCACTGTGATATAAATTAAACAGAAAGTTCTTTGTATTTTGAAAAACCCTTTCTCTGCTAATGTATTAACCCTTTTTTAACTAATATACTAATATAAAGAATAATTGTTGTAATTGTTTCATACTTGTTTAAAGACTGGTCCCTACTGAGATACCATTCTATAAGGGGCAGCCTTCTCTGTTCTTCTCAATAACTCCTTCTATAGTGATCACAATCAGTTCCAAACAATTTGAGTTCTTCTCTTTAATCATGTCTCAATTAAAACTTTAATGACAACAACACATATACATGCACAGACACTAAAAAGTGAAAAAAAACAATATGAAATAAAATATATAGCCATTCAAAAAGAAGACACATATACAAATGTCATGAGGATCTAGTGTTAAGTACCTAATATCTACACCTTGGTTTAGGTGAAGTACTCAGCCACAGTGTGTGCTGTATGGTGCTACGCCTTTGCACAGCCTCTATTCTTTTTTTTATATAATTTTATTTTTTATTGGTGTTCAATTTGCCAACATATAGAATAAACCCAGTGCTCATCCCATCAAGTGCCCCCCTCAGTGCCCGTCACCCAGTCACTCCCAACCCCCGCCCACCTCCCTTTCCACCACCCCTAGTTAGAAGTCTCTCATGTTCTGTCTTCCTTTCTGATATCACCCACTCATTTTTTCTCCTTTCCCCTTTATTCCTTTTCACCATTTTTTATATTCCCCAAATGAATGAGACCATATAATGTTTGTCCTTCTCCGATTGACTTATTTCACTCAGCATAATACCCTCCAGTTCCATCCACGTCGAAGCACATGGTGGGTATTTGTCGTTTCTAATGCACAGCCTCTACTCTTGATCATCTTCTTTTGTCACCCTCCTGGTTAGTGTTACCTAGAGTTGTCATTATTAGTTCACGTCCTACTTCAGAGATGCTAAGTATCATAAATATTCAGTCTCTGTGTCAGCAATTGCTGCAAGTTCTATCTTTATAGACCGTGTGTCCTGACTACAAGGAGTGTATCAACAGCATTTCCATAATGTGTTCTCCATTTCTGTTTTGAATTGTTGTTGCTCAGCTCTGCATGGCTGGCTCTCTTTGGGCCACGAGAATACTGTTGCAATGACAAGGACATTTTAGAATGCCCTGTCTTCTTGTGGAGAAAAGAAATAAGTCTGTGCTAAATACTGCCTGGAAGACCCCTCTGTTAAGCAAAAGGGCTTTCTTCTTTGTTATCTTTCTCTTAGTAAAAATGACTCTAGTGAAGGGTCTTTGGGAATGGGAGGAATGAGCCGAACTGCAGCTCTAAGGTTTGAAAATGTTTCGTGCTTCTGTGAGTTGGTTATATATTCTTCCTTTCGTCAAAGTGCTTTTATTGAGCTTATCCCTCTTTACCTGTGTGACATGGCTAATGGAGAAGGGCAGGAATTTAGCTATCCATTCCCTGTTAGTGAAGAGAAATAAAAATCGATTTTTGTGCATTGATCTTGTATCCTGAAATCATGCTAACTCATTTATTATTTCTACTAGTTTTTAATGTATTCCTTAGCATTTTCTCTATACTAGATCATGTTGTATGAAAACAGAGATAGTTTTAAATTTTACTCTTCAACCTGAATGATTTTTATTTCTTTTTCTTGCCTAATCATCCTGGTTAGGACCTAGAACCTAGTGCGGTGTTGAATAGAAGTGACAAGAGTGCACATCCTTCTCACCTGCCTGTTCTCGGGAGAAAGCATTCAGTCTTTTACAGATAGGACTGTGGCTAGGATGCTAGCTATGGGTTTTGTTGATGTTCTTTATCTGGCTCAGGAAGTTCTCTTCTACTACTAGCTTGTTAAGGGATTTTTGTTGTTGTTTGTTTTTTTTTAATCATGAAAGGCTCATGGATTTTGTCAAATGCTTTTTTTTTTTGTTCAACTTTTGAGGTGATCATGTGGTTTTTGTTTTTTATCCTATTGGTAACGTGCATTAAGTTAATTGATTTTCAGATATTAAACCAACCTTATATTTATGGGAGAGACCCCCTTTGGTCATTATATATAATCCTTTTTTTTTTAATGGGTTGCCAGATTCAGTTTGGCTCTGGGATTTTCGTCATGAAGCTTTTTAAAAATTACTAACTGAAGCTCTATTTGTTGTAGATATATTCAGACTTTCTGTTTTTGCCAGCTTTGGCTGTTTGTATTTTTTAAGAATTTGTCCATCTTTTGTAAAATTAACTGATTTGTTATCATACTGTTGAATGTGGTAGTAATGTCCTTTTTTTCATTACTGATTTTAGTAATTTGAATGTTTTCTTTTTCTTGGGCAGTTTAAAGGTTTTTTTTTTTTTTTTCATTTTTTAGACTTTTCAAAGACCAACAATTATACTCTAATTGATTCTATCCAAGTGTTTATTTTTTTTCTACTTCATTTATTTCCACCTTGTTCTTTATTATTTCCTTCCCTATGAAAACGTTGGGCTTAACTGGTTTTCTTTCTTTCTTTCTTTCTTTCTTTCTTTCTTTCTTCCTTTTTTTTTTTTTTTTTTTGCTTCCTTAGGTTATAAAACTGGGTTATTAATTGGAGATATTTCTCATTGTTAAATTAGATATCATAACTATAAATTTCCCTCTAATCATTGCTTTAGCTGCATCTCATACATTTCAGTATACTGTATTTTCAGGTTCATTTGTCTCAAGGAATTTTATAATTTCCTTTGTGATTTATTTTTTTAATCCTTTAGTTATTTAGAACTGTGCTGTTTAACTTCCACATATTTGTGAATTTCCTAAATTTCCATCTACCATTGTTTTCTCATATTTTTTCTATTGTGATCAGAAAACTTTGTATGATTTCAATTGGTCGGAATGACCTGTAGATATCTCTTTTTTTTTTTTTTTTTTTTTTGTAGTTAGATATCTCTTATGTCTAGTTGGTTTATAGTGATGTTCAAGTCTTCTATTCCCTTGCTTATCTCACTTACTATTCTTTTGACTACTGAAAGTAAGGTATTCATGTCCACAACTTCATTATTGAATTATCTTTTTTCCTTTAAATTCTGTCAGCGTTTGCTTCATGTATTTTGGATTTCTATGGTTAGGTGCATATCTGTTTATAACTTCCTAATGGAGTGAGCCTTTTCTCATTATAAAATGCCCTTTTTTATCTCTAGTAATTTCTTTTAAAGTCCATTTTGTAAAAAAAAAAATAATAATAACATCTATTTTGTAAAATATTAGTCTAGCCATTTGAGGTCTCTTAAGGGTACTATACATGTGTTCTGTATTTTCCTACTCTTTTATTTTCAAACAATTTGTATCCTCAAGTCTAAAGTGTGTCTCTAAGCCCTGATCTCTCTCAAAGAGGGCACCCAGCTCCTGTAGACCATTGTCAAGTGGGTTTGTTGGCTCCAGTATAACCAGATCTTCTGGCATTTATTTCACAAGTCAGGTTTATGTGAGAAATCTTCCAAAGTATCAGAATGTTTGAGTGCTAAACTTAAGACACCTGCAAGTTACATTCATCTGTGGGCTGTTTGTATCCTTCCATGACATGGAAACATGCTGACCATTGAAAGGCTATATGGACAAGTGGGAAGAGCTTTGGAGTGTCTCCACCTGTTGAAATCTCAGTTTTGTCCCCTGTAGGTTCATTAAGTTTGAACAAGTTATTTAATGTCACTGAGCTTAACTTCCTTGTCTGTAAATTGGGAATAAATCATCTCTGCCTTGCAAAATTTCTAGGTTAAGTTGTATGACATATAACAGGTATGCATGAAAGTCTAATACACAGTCTTTGCTTAACATGACGTCACTACTACTACAGCTACTACTACTACCACTAGTTATTATTAATGTAGTAGAATTTCAAGCATCAACCAATTTGAGAGGAAAGCACTCAGCAAAGGCTAAATTTCCTGCAACACTTCAAATACATAATATTTTGGGTCACCCATCTAAGTATAGGATAGTTCCTGTCTTATAGTCTGAATATGGATGCTATGGAATTCTGTGATTATAGTTACTGAACAGTTAAAATATATAATATATTTCAGCAAAGAAGCTAGGTTGCTACATACATTGGAATCAACAGAGTTACATTAAATGGTTTTTATTTTAAAAAAATACGGTGTCTCTTGTAAATAACCTAATATTGAGTCTTGTTTTCTATATCAAATATGATAACCTGTCTATTGATTGTAAAAATTAAAATTGTATTGTTGTATTATTGTTATAGTTAGATTTACATCCATCACTTTGCTTTAGGTCTCATGCATTTTTTTCTCTTTTTTTTCATCCAGTGCATCCTTTGGCATAAATTAAGTAATATTTTCTATTGTGACATTTTAATTTCCTTAATAATTTTAAATTTTTAAATATCTTTAAATGATTGCTCTAGAGCTTATAACATATTCTTAAGTTACCAATATCTACTTCACATTTAATTAAATTCTAGTGTGACATAGAAACTGGACTCATATAGCTCCATTCTCTCCTTTTTTGTGCTATTATTATACATTATATTTATATATGTTACAAATCCAATTATACAATGTTGTGACTATCACTGTATTTATTTTCTTTTCATTTGAAGAAGTTGAGAGTAGAAAGGAAAGAAAGCACAGGGTTCTATTAGCCTTCATATTTATCACTACTTATTCTTTCATTTTTTCACTTTTCACTTACCTCCCTATGAATTTTAGTGACCATCTATTGTCATTTTCTTACTTCAATACAATTTGGTTCCCACCTATCTCCTGCATGCTGTTTTTGCTGAATATATTACATTTCTATGTGTTATAGGCCCAGCAATACAAGTGTAGGCCTTATTGTTGTTTTGTGCTTGTTTGCTTATTTTTCTTTTTTTAGTGACTCAGTGGGATTAGCTAGTACCATCTATTTCCCCTGCAATTTGCAGCCTCTCTTGCTTGCCCTCAGAATTTGCAGCCTTGGCCATGTACAAAATGTTCCTGACCACCAGCAATGACTGTGGTTTTAGCCTTGCTCTCTTTGACTTTCTCTTTCTCTTATATCCCTGTGAAAATGTGCTTGTTTTTCTATTGCATTCACCCCCAGCTGTTAGTCTCCATTAATTGCTAATTGATAGCTCCATTGTTTTCAACAATGCCCTAGAGCATAATCTTTTTCCACAGTCAGATCCAAATGAAGCCCAGTCTCACAGCAAGGGCAGACTTTGGGGCTTGCTCTAATGTTCACATGGGTACAACCTCTGCACTATGGAAAAGGAGATGTGGGGAGTTAGGGAGCTCTTTACTGACTGCCCCACTTAGACCTTCCTTATAGTAGGAGGTGTGTGTGTATATTTGGGGCTACTAGTGCTGTCTTCATACTATGGCCACTTCCTAGTAAGAGTTTTCCACAGCCTAGAGCCAGAAGATGGAATTTGCTGATGTTCATCAGCTGCCAAATCTAACCAATAGGTCTTCCACCCTAGGATAATCAGGAAAATGGGAGCTGCCACTCAGCTGCCAAGCCACTGGAACAGCTCTTTGACAACACAGAGCTGTGTAGTCAAGGAGGACTTCTCTCTTTATAGTTGGCCATGCTGGGATCCTCTCCAGGCAACGTGAATTTGGGGTGGGGAAATGACTGCAGCTTGTTTGCTTTTCGGCTTCCTCATATAGACCTTCTACGGCATAGAGCTATAGAAAATGGGGTCTACTGATGTTCACTGACTGCCAAAAGCATCCAGATTAAGTTTTCCAACCCATGGAGCTGAGGGAGATGGGAAATGCCACTCAGCTGCTAAATCTGTTCAAATAGTTTTTCTACAAGTCCTGGCTGAAATTATATCACCTCCCACTGTTCTTATCATATTCTCCTAGATTATTTTTGGATAAATGTTTTTCAATTTGTTGTAAACCCTTTATTCAGTTCTCAGAGATCATTCTGCTTTGATTGATTGTCTTTGCTAATGTTGACCAGTTTAGTAGATTCCCCTTTAGGGAGAGATTTCCCTAAACAACACCACTGTTCTGGAAATCTTATTTCCCATTTCTTTACTCTTTAATGCTTTCCTGAATCCTTTCTCATTTTACATCTTGTGAAAAACAATCAAATTTCTCATAAACTGTTACCCCTTCAATGAAACTCTACCTTATTAAATCACTTATTATTTAGCAATTTGCTTAACTTGCAAAAATCTCCTTCCAGGCCACCTGGGTTGCTCAGAGGTTGAGCATCTGCCTTCGACTCATGGCTTGGTCCTGGAGTCCTGGGATCGAGTCCCAAATCAGGCTCCCCACAGGGAGGCTGCTGCTTCTTTGTCTATGTCTCTGTCCCTTTCTGCGTCTCTCATGAATAAATAAATAAAATCCTAAAAAAAAAAAAAAAAAAAAAAAAAACCTCCTTCCTCCTGTTTTATAAATTTTAAAATTAAAAAAATATATAAAAGTCTCCTTCTAAATTTACAAAATGAGAACAATAATAATAGTGTCTCACTGGGCTGTAGTGTGGATTAGCAAGATAATTCCTATAAAGCAGTTAGCATATTCCAAGGCATAGTAAGCATTTGCACTTATTAGGATTTCATAAATGTTAACTATTAATGATAGCATTATTATTAATAATAAAGGAATAAGTAGGAGTGCCTGGGTGGCTCAGTCAGTTAAGCATCTGCCTTTGACTCAGGTCATGATCCCAGGGTCCTGGGACTGATGCCAACATTTGGGTGTGTGCTCAGCAGGGAGTCTACTCTCCCTCTCCTTCTGCCTGCTGCTCCTCCTGCCATGCTCTCTTTCTGTCAAAAGAATAAATACAATCTTTAAAAATATATATAAAGAAGTAAGTAAAAAGAGAAAAAAAACCTGCATGTATTCAAAGGTAAAAAAGGATTCTACCAGTTGAGAAATAATCATATATCACACCTCCATTCTTTAAAGGCAAGGTCTATATTTAATTGTATCACAGCAGATAATCAATAAATAGTTGTTGAATTGAATTTAAAACAACTGGCATTATATGACTCGTTATATGGCTCAGCCTGCCCCAGTCTTTGTTGTGAGCACTGGGTGAGGCTCATGGAGAAGAGCTTGTGACTGGTACAACACAAAAGCCTTGTGTTGTGGCAGCCAAGAGTTTTACACTCTTTCTTCAGCCCATATCTGACTGTTGACAATTGGCTAAAAAATTTAAGTTGATTTCTTCTGAACAGTTCATATGGTATTTAAAGGGTTTTTGTCTGTCCTCTGCTAGTGGGAAGCAAGTACCGACTTGGACTTTGGAAGTCTAATTGACTTTCCTTGGAAGTATCTACATTTCCTTCAATGGCAAGCAAGTTAATTGTCCTGTGACCTCGGTTCTCTGGTGGATTCAAGAAAAGTCTAGATTTTGTAGATTATCTAGGTATTTCTTGTTAAGATGGAAGCAATATTCATTACCTTTTTCTACATTCTTAGTGGAAGCTGGAAGTTCCTTGTGTGGCTTTATTTCAAGTCTGGAATAAGTTGAGAATCAGTGTCAAGTAATAAAAAAAAAAAAAAAGAGAATCAGTGTCAAGGAACTTTATAGTAACAATGAGTAGAGAGCTGAAGGGCTTATGCATTAAGGAAAATCACAGGATTCCTGGGGATTTTGTTCTTGTATATATAATTTTCTAAGTTGTAGTAATACGAATATGTAGATTTCCTATGTTTACTCTACAACCCTTAAACTTCATAACAATTTAAATGAAAAATATTACAATACTCAGTTTACAGATGTGAAAGTTCTAATTGCCTTTAAATGACCTTTTCAAGGTCAATTATAAAATAATTAGGAGGCCTAGTCTAGTGCTCAACAAAATAGATTTTATTTTTTTATTTTTTATTTTTTTAAGGTTTTATTTATTTATTCATGAGAGACACACTGGGAGAGGGAGAGACATAGGTAGAGGGAGAAGCAGGCTCCATGCAAGGAGCCTGATGTGGGACTCGATCCTGGGTCTCCAGGATAAGGCCCTGGGCTGAACTGCTGAGCCACCTGGGCTGCCCAATAGATTTTAAATACTAAACAACAGAAAGCATGAATGAGAGATGAGTTAAATAAGAACTCACTTCTTTTGCCTTCTCTGAAGGAAATTTTTTCTTAATAAGTTTAAGATATCTGTAAGATTTATAATAGAAAATTAGTACTATATAATGAGTGATTGCAGTGAAGTGTCTTTTTAATTTGGGAAAAAAAGGTAGTATTTACATTTAAAAGGTATTTACATATACACTCTTTAAATTAGATTTTCTTTTTTATATTTTCTTTCAACCAGCAATCAATTTTCCACTCAGTGGCAATGTGAGTAACTCTGTCACTGCCCTGACTCAATTATGGGAAACTATCTGCTTACATGGCTATCTCACTAAGCTACATCTTACCTAGGAGAAAAGCAATATATGATTTATCTTTGTAGCATCAGCTTCTAGAATGTGCCTAACACAAAGTAGATACTTCATAAATGTTGTTGAAGTAAATTATAGTAAATTATGGTTCATATGTATTAAGTATATTGTAGGGATAATAAATAAATTTAAAAAAATGTTTCCTCAATGAGTAAGATATAATGTTCTGCCCGGAGGAATCTTCCTTGTTGGCTTTCACAGTGGAAGATCACCTTCATGGTAGCTTTGAACTAGAGGTAGACATGAGTTGACTAGAGGTGACACAAAGGAGAAAAGTCATTGGAGAGGCATTGGCTTCCCATAATCTTCCTTAGCCTTATTAAACATATTTGAAAATGTTTTTTTATATTTTCTATCAGCCAAGTCTTTCTTTTCTCCACCTCTACTTTTAAGTCCCTTATATATAAAAATTCCAAAGTCAGTACTGATTGGAGCAGTTAATAAATCCCTCCAATAAATAAATTACCCTCATGCCTTATTGATATCAACTGAAAGTGATAATATCTTATTCCTCAGTCTTTTGTTTCTTGGTTTATAGGGATGAGTTGTGTGATTTGGTGCTGAAAAGGGTTGGTACTTTCCCATTTAAGAATTCTTACTTGAAAAAAAAAAGAATTCTTACTTGGCCTCCATCATCTGATACTAAAACTTGACCTTTTTCAATTTAGTTAATAATTGAAGCGTGTATTTTCATTTTCTTTATATTTTTAGCAGGTCCTGGATCTCACCTATGTTCCTACCTCTTCATAA
Source organism: Vulpes lagopus (assembly GCF_018345385.1). Lineage (NCBI taxonomy): Eukaryota > Metazoa > Chordata > Mammalia > Carnivora > Canidae > Vulpes > Vulpes lagopus. The sequence goes on from NC_054834.1 coordinate 29,932,772, forward strand.
TTTGGGTACATTTAGTTATTGAACAACTGGTCTGGAAATTTCATTTTTATGTTTTAGAATTCACCAGTGACATTTCTAAAATAATCTGTATATTCAGTTGGCAGGTGAGGGGGAACCAGATTACTGGAGCAATTGATTAAGTCAAATCTCAACTATATCTCTAAACAAAATGTGGTATGGAGAGGCCCCTAGAGAGTTCATAAAGTGCCTTGCTAGCAACTTGGGATGTTGAATAAGACTTTCATACAGTTGTGGAGTTGTAGACACAAAACTTCGAAAAAACCCTTACATTTCTTTTCATAAAAAAATATTTTAATCACAATTATTTCAACTTAAAGCATCTTTTGTGTGCGTGTCTACAAATTAGTGGGTCAAGATTTTGTTATCATGAAGCAGTCCATCCTGAATATCCACACAATGACCCAATGTCATAATGGCTTATACATTACTGTCCTCATGTTATATATAAAGAAATTGAGTCTCCAAGAGTTTAAACATCTTGCAGAGGCCTACAAAGAGCTGAAGCTGGAGCCTGAATGTGTGACTAATTTTTTAATTTTTGAGCCTATTCTCTTAATCACTGTGCAATACTGCCTCTCAAAGATGTGAATATCTAGAGAACTCAAAGTGATATAGCTAGTAAGAAGCAGAGACAGGACTTGAACACAGATCTGAGTCCAAAAACTGAGTCCATACTCATTCACTTATGTTATAAGGCAGTACTAAAAGTTGAAATCTTGTTCTATCTTATTTAAGAAACTTATTACCCCAGAACTGATTGGAACAAGAATTTACTCTATTTGGGGAAATTTTGAAGAAAAAAAACAATATATGCAGCTTTCTAATGTAGGAACTCCACAGAAACACTTTCCCTAGCCATCCTCTCACTCCTAAAGAAACAAACAAAAAAGAGAAATAAAACTACATGATGGTTAAATTTCCACACTAAGAGTCTTCTTTTGGGAATTTGAAAGCCTGTCATCCTTTGAAATATGCTATTAGAGGAGCAGCATCCCTCGGAGACCAGATTGTGACAGCTGGCTGGGGGAAGGCCTGCTAGGAATGGGAAGGTGTATGATATACAGCCTGTGGGGCCCCTCTGAGATGGTGACAGACTGCCAGCCAAACTTCTTTACGTCTGCCTAGTACTGCCTAGGACCAGCTCTATTTCAAGTGGAGGGCTTAATGAAGCAAAGATGTGTAATCTTCAGTCTTCAAAACAACTTTGGGGGGGTCAAGATTTCTTGTTGATTAGATACAGACCAGGTCTTCAGACAGGGCCAACATTAGCCTGGTTGGCACCTTCATACAGTACAGAGATGGAAAGACACATATATGGCAGTGCTGCCAGCAAGTGATATATGAATAATTTGTTTAGGAGAGAGCTAACTCCCCTAAATTGATATTCAAACAATTATGTCAACAGATATGAAGGTACATCAAATTCACAGAAAGACAATCTCACAAAGATACTTTACATGATTATGTTCTTTACTTTGTTTTTTCCTGATCTTGTCCTTTTCATCTTACCACAGTTCAACAAACCAAATCAGTACCACCATGAATTCAGACTATGTGGATCTGAAATATGACAAATCATTCTAACTCTTGTCTTGGTCTATTGTGAATATATGCTTTTATCTCTCCGGGTCTCTGGATGCTCATTGAGGACCAGCCCCTGGAGATGAGGATCACTAAAATAAAAAAGCATACAGACATAAATCTAAATTAGTTTCAAACCTAAATTTTGGATAGATAAAGAAGGACCTTTAAGAATTCTCCTCAATTGTCCTTGGAACAATTTTGAAATGTAACATTATATCATGTCATTTTACTGTTAAGAAAACTAAAATTCAGAAATGAAATAGCTCACCCAAGAAGGATCTTTCCACTCCTGCTCAGTGGGCATCCCATTTCATCATACTGACTTTTGTTACAAGTTGGGCTCATCAGTGTGATTCTTGAACCACCTGCAACTCTACTTTTCTCTCTCTCCCTCCTTGTTTCTCTTTTCTTATTCTTTTTTCCTGCCTTTCTTCCTTCGTTCCTTCTCTCTAACCCCATCATTATTGCTGTGCATGAATATAAAAGTCAGATGAAAAAACTGTATACTACGAAGAAGCCCTGAGGACCCATTGTTTCCTTACTTGGGAATTTTTTCTTATTGCTCAAAAATAATCTTAATATTTATTAAATGATATGTTCTTTAGGATCCCTGTGTGCAGTAACCTGGCAAAAGTTGGCTTCAATAAATTTTACAGAATTAAGTTGAATTGAACTAAACTGAGTAAAGGTCAGACTTGACACTTAAATAGGAATTCAGAGTCAGAAGTGCCAGCCAGCCTGAACATTCTAGCAGAGACAAGCTGGCCCCAGCTTTTGCTAGTTTGAAGAGTATTTTAATCTAATCTCGCATATGTTTTCAAAATTCAGCAAAACTGCCAAAATTCTCTTGGCACTGTCCTTACCCAATTTACCGATGCCAGTCCCTCCCTCTTGACATTCTCAAGCCTCTCCATCCCATCAGTTTCTTAGCCTAAATGGACCGACAGTTGCCTGCATGGAAAACCAATGCAATCTGTCTCATACCAAATCCTGTAAAATTCAACAGAAAAAAGTAGAGAAAAGAGAAGCTGAGAGGACTTACTTTGGTTTATGTCTGTAGCTCTAGTGGGCTCACGCTAAATAATTTCTCACACTAAATAACCTGCCTGCTTTGTGCACATGATACGTAAGAGGAATAGGGGAAGGGAGTGAAAGGAGGTTGGGAGGAGTCATAGAGAAACTGGAAGGAAAGAGTCTTTTCATGTGAGAGATCCTTACAATACTTCCCATTCAATTCAATATTAGGATGCATTTTAGATCTTTGAAATAAGTTTCATAAACTTCTTTTTTAACTCATTGAATCGGTTTTCCATTTTGCATGTTGACTCTATTACTTTTTTTTTTTTTTTTTTCCTCACTTGGACTGTAGTCCTGGGCTGAACTGAGCTAAACCTTGATGGGTAGTTTTACTGTGCAATTGGCTAGACCCTCTGTGACTTATACACCCTGCTATGGGGGAGAGGAGGAAAGAATTGGAGGAACCATAAGCAGCTTCTGTACACTCTACCATTTTGTGAAGATGCTACAGAAAACAGCCATGATCTCATTGAACTGATAGATATCTAAGATCCTTCATGGCTCTCACGGGAAGATATGAGTTTTGGGATCCGACCCCAAGTTGAGCGGAATATCCTAGGTATCTGAGCTAAATAGGAAGAAGACAGGACTAGCCCCAGATCTATAGAGCATGATGTTGAGAGTGATGTGTGGATTGCTGTCTGGAACCTACAACTATTAAGTAAAAATGAATAAAATACATCCACATATGAAACAATAGAAATAAGTGTTACCATAAATATGGTAGGAAGTTACAGGACAGTATATATGATTCCATTTGTATAGAGTCCAAAACCATGAAAGCTGAAACCATATAAGGTTTAGGAATATATATAAAAGTGAAGCAAAACTATAAATAAAAACAAGAACCAAACAGGCAGTGATTCTAAATAGCCATTAATTGTAGGGTAGATGAAATTGGAAAGACTCGTACAGGAAACTTTTAATATATCAATAATATTCTATGTAAAATCTGGATTTGGAGTACATAGATCTTATTACTTAAGATGTATGTGCATGTTAAGGTACCCTTTTGTATGTAATACGTATGTGTACATGTTTGTATATACATGTGTGTGTGTATGCGTTTGTATCCAAAAGACTGAGGGATGAAAACCTATGAGCCACACTTCACTAAAGTGTTTCATCCAGGAAGGTGGAAGGAAGCTGCAGGCTAGGAAATGCCTTGGGCCATAGAATATAGTTATGACTCCTTTCATAGGGCTGTTAGAGTTTTGTGCATGAGCAGAAAGAGAGCTATTATGATCAATGACCCATTCAAATCATAAAACATGAAGAGAGGAGGAAGAGAACCTGAAGGTAAACAGAAAAAAAAAATTGAAGGGACAGAGAGTAGAACTTGGGTTTAAAAATAATTTTAAAAAATGCCCCTCAACCCTCTCCATCATAATGCACAATTCCCTGCTCCCTAAAAAAAGAAGAAAATAGATATTTAATTTATAATAAGGCTTGTACCTCTATGATACTTAGTAGGTACACTGATATATATATATGCATATATATTTTATATAGGTATTTTTTATACAGTTAATGTTAATTGAGAGTTCTTTACAAATGCAGGCTGGTTGAGATATTTGCATTCTAGCACCTCAGCATGAAGGTCTTGAGAGGATAAGAACTTGGGAATAGTTAGCACTGAGGTTTGGGATGTGGATCTGTGGGAGCCTTGTCCTGACCCCTAAAGAATCTGTTGGCAGATCTTATACTGAGTATATAAGGAATTTAGCAAAATCAGACTTGTTTGGGATAAATATTGCTATTAGATTGAGGGCTGGGGCCCCTTAGAGCAGGCAGGGCACAGGAGTGCAAAGAATTGTACAGTCCCTAAGATTACACCCTACTTGCCAACAAATTAGTCAACTATAATTTCAAGGATGCTTGTGGAAGACACAAGATACTTGGGTCAGAGACAAAAGACTTTATTACATACTGCAATAATAGTAGCCAGAGTATAAGCATTTGTGCTGAGTTCCCTGATGCCCAATTCACATAGCGTAATGCAAAGAGGAGTAAGTGTTACTTGCACATGCAGGGGAGAGTAACAGGAGAGAAATTTAGGTTCTGGGCTTAGGAACCTAAGCATGCATTTCTATTATTCCAGAGGAGAGCACTATCTCTGTCTTGCAAGGTTGTAAGGAAATTTGCCCTTTAGTGCAGAAGGAGACATTATCTTTACTATACTGTATAGTACGTAAACCTGTAATTTAATCCAAAGGGAGATACTATCTTGATCTTCCAAGACAGTTCTCTATACAAACATCCTTAAAATGACAGTCCAGAAAGAAGATAATCAGTATCTTTGCTTACAAGATGTGCAGAAACATAAGACAGAGAGAATTGTTTCTCAACAAAGAGTATGTAAACTTTAGGTTGCTGGCAATACTCAACTTGGAAGGTAAGGTCATACTCTGAGTGACTGGCTCATGCATGGCAATCTATGATTGTAAGATTCAAGTTCATTTTAGACTCCAGACTAAACAAAGTTGAAAGAAAAGACAGAAGAGTAGGTCCTCATTAATAAATTGGAGATGAAAGCAGACTCTAATAGACCAGGGTCCCAGAGAATGAGAGAGGAATTAGAAGAATCATTTTTTTAAAACTTTTAGTTTAGCTTTATTTCCTCTATTTTTATTCTTCCTCCTAATTCTAGAAGATTTTCAGGCTTTCTCTTTTCCTTTAGGTAGAGGCATTTATATGGCAGGCCAAGAGTAAAAGTTGCCGTAATAATCACTCTTCTCATTTTGTTTTTAATTTGAGCCCTTAGTGAGATAGACAAGAATTATGCAGAGGCAATGAGGGATAAGGAGGCAAGGATAAGGACTGTCTTAGTTCTTACAACAGAACACCACAGACTAGGAGGCTAATAAACAAGAGAAATTTATTTTTCACATTTCTGGAGTCCATGAAGTCCACAATCAAGGTGCCAGCAGGTTTATATTAGTAAGGACCCATTCCTGCTTCATAGACGGCCATCTTTCTGCTGCGTCCTCATATGGCAGAAGGGACAAAGGAGTTTTCCCACTCTCTTGACACTATTCCCATTTGTGAGGACTCTACTCTCAATACCATCACCTTGGGGGTTAAGATTTTAGCATATGAATTTTGAGGAGACACATACATTCAGACAAAGGTAAGAAGTAATAGAGAGAGAAGGGAAATTAAAATTCTCAGACCCAGAGAGGAGACAAATAGAGGTCTGGAGTTATCAAAATGATGACAACCTTTGCCTGTATCCTTTGAAATACCATAAGGAGGTAATAATACCTTTAGGTTTCACATGATTCATATGAAGAAGATGGAGCTACAATGCCAGGGTTCTCAGCTTCAGAAGAGTGTCCTGTCCCCAAACAGAGCATGGAAGTAGCTCAAGTACTTACTGAGCTCAGTAAGACCATGCAGCCTGGGCCAATGGATATCTCAGTGTCAATTGGTTTGCCTAATAACTGGAGCACCTTTGACTAATATACTGATCTGGGTAAGACATCCCAGGACCTTTGCATGGTGTTGGATATTTGTACAAATGCAATAATGGTTAAATTTGACTTTTTTCTATCTCAGATTGCTGGGAGCTTGGAGCACTGATTTGATTTAAAGAAAATAAACAAGTGAACATTTATTGCTAGCTGATTTTGTGGCATAAGAATTATATTTATTGTATAGTAAAACGTCCATATAGAAGGAGAAAAAAAGAGAAGTAGAAAATGTAACTTTGATTTTACAGTGGTACGTATGGCTCAAATCTGGTTCCCAAGATTAACGTTTTTTTGTTTTTGTTTTTGTTTTTTGTTTTTTTGTTTTTTTGTTTTTTTGTTTTTTTGGGTTTTTTTTGCTGGAAAAACTTATTCCAAGTGCATCTAGATGAGATTTTGGGGGGTTTTGTACATTGTCTACCGTTGTCACAATGGTTCAGACTTTGAAGGGAGTTGAGCCTGGGAATATCTACTCATCCAACTATAGAAAGGCAAAAGCAAGGAAATGAGGGAAGGAAATGATTAAGGCCAAGAATGAAGAGTTTTTGCCTGTGGCTTTCATACATAGCAACAATTTTAGATCTGGATTATCTGAAAATTGGTTCATAGTTATCCTTTAATACCACAGAGAAAGTTTATAGTTCGCATGTATATGAGTGAACAAAACAAAATTATTCTTCAGAAGATGGTATAATCTGATGGTTTAAAACATTTTGGGGCCACTAAACCTTTGACTCTCATGCAAGCTATGGTTCTTCTCTTTAAAAACTTCATACAGTTTTACCTGCAATTTGAGGGCTTTGAGGGACCCATGAAAACCACCCATGAACCTCATTCAGTAAGGTTTCTCAGACTTTAATGTGCCCGTGGAACACTTTAGAGTGCTTGTTAAAATGCATAATCACACATCCTACAACCAGAAATCAGAGTTCACTGAGTCAGCAAGGAATCTGAATCTGAACACTTTAGAAATAATAGATAATTCTGATGCAGTTGAGCCATGGACCACACCTTGAGGAAGAATATTCTCAAAATTAGTGGACCCCAAAATAAAGAACCAATGTCTAAATGTTACAGTGCTGTAGAAGAACAGTTACAAAGGGCAGCTATTTCTTGCCAAGTCCATCCCTTCCACCCTCCACACCTTTTCAATATAACCCCAGTTTATTCACAGAATAGAGTTTGATTCCAAAGTAATCCTAGCGCAAGCTGGAGCTGCTAAGGTTTGATGGAGGGTCAGGTGCACTGCTACTGGGGGATTCCTTACTTCAGACTTCTAGGTGGGGACCACTCTATTTCTCCCACAAGATATATTAGAATTGGAAGGCACAGGGGAACCAGAGGTCTGAACTTTCATCCAAAGTGTATAATTCTGAGCCTCAGCAATAGAAATGTGGTTAGTCTGCGTACATGAGAGTTTAAACAGAAAATAAATCTATTCTTTCTGTTCTCATTTACCTTGGACCTAAAAGCTGGCAGTGGTTCACCAATTTTCTGCAAAGAATTCCACTCTATTGTGAGTCCAGCTGCATGGACTTTGCTGTGCTATAATCACATCTTCATAGGCAGCCACACCGACAATTGTGTGGAGCAGCCCCTGAGCCATGATTACCCTGCAATGATCATTTGTGGTTTTGTCAGTCATTTCCTAAAACTGGGTCTCCCTGGCATTTCCCCACCCCATGTTGTTCTGTGTGAGTTGCAGCTGCTCGGCTAGAGCTTACATCTGTCTCCAGCACATATTCATTGTGTTTATATTAGAGACAATCCTGTGATTTTCTTTATTTATTCAGTGGACAATTACAATAATAGGATATAATAGGCTATAATGTGGAGAAGTTGAAATGCCTAAGGGAAAAGGTTAATAATAAATAAGAACACTAATAACGATATCTTATCACTGGATGGCAATCTGTAAGTCTTGTTTTGCTTGTTGTTATTTTTTACAGTTATCCAGGAAGGACTGAGAATGAAGTGTGAGAAAATTCAACATAAGAAAGGTCCAGAATCAGAAATCTGGCTGTGCAAGATGGTTCTGATAGATAGCTTCTATTTATCAAGTAAGAAGTTAAGATGAGATAGGGCTGAATGGATCAGGCAGGAAACATAGATTTCAGGTCTAAACAGAATATTTCAGAAAGTTGGCTAAAGCAGAAAATGTGAGCTTAGTACATCAAAGGAAAGATTGATCCAGAATATCAAGACCTGAACTAACTGTGGGAGGCCACAAGGTTGAATTCTGATCCTAAGATAATGCTGACTTTCCTCATTCATTCATTCATTCATTCATTCATTCATTCATTCATTCTTCATGTTGTACATATTTATTAGGCACCCAGTACTTACTAGGTCCTTTGATAAGCACTGTGTGTATAGTGGTGAAACAGACAGTGTCCCTCCCTTCGTAAACTCTAGAATAAAGCATGGGAAAAAAAGAGAACAAAAAGGATGTTTAGGATAAATTGTGAGGATAAAGAAAATCAGTAACTCATTTATTTATTCAACAATTACAAAGTTCACAACAAGGATATCTAATTTAATTTACAGTTTAGGGGAATTGTACCTAAAATTGAATAATATGAAGGATAAATAGGAGTTTCTGAATTTTTAAGAAGAAAATGGTAGAAAGGAAGAATTAGGATGGTAGAAGCATGATTTGAAAAGCCAAAGAAGTAAAGGAAGTGTATTCCCAGGACAGTGATTAGTAGCCGAGGGTGTTGTAGATTTTTAGGACTAGAAAATTATCATGGTTGAGACACAGATTGTACCCAAGACTCTTAGAGAGGATGATATTAGGGAAGATAAAATTCGAATCAAAGATTTACTTTAATCCATTCGATGAAGCTTCTTATTCAATAAATACCTCCTATGAAAGTAAAAAGGATGTTACGTGTAAGAATATGACCATGGGGATCCCTGGGTGGCGCAGTGGTTTGGCGCTTGCCTTTGGCCCAGGGCGCGATCCTGGAGATCCGGAATCAAATCCCACATCAGGCTCCCGGTGCATGGAGCCTGCTTCTCCCTCTGCCTGTGTCTCTGCCTCTCTCTCTCTCTCTCTCTGTGACTATCATAAATAAATAAAAAAAATTAAGAATATGACCATGAATTTTATTTAAATACCACTTTCTATTATTGTTTACTTATTTCACTTGAATGTCACCATGAGACTATTGGTAGATAAGATAGATGTTATTTTACCCCTCTTTTTTCAGCATACCTCAAACAAGATTGAAAGGAGTATTATAGTGGACACTGGCATGATAGGCAAAATAACCCTCAAAGATGTCCATCCTCTAATGGAACCTGTGAATATGCTATGTTATATGGCAAGAGATTTACTAGTGGAATTAAGGAATTTAATTACCCTTGTAGGTGGACTATCCTGGGTGATCCAGGTGAATCCAAAGTAATCATATGGACCCTTAAAAGCAGAAGACAAAGAAAAGTAGAAGAATCAATCAGGAAGATAAGACAGAAGAAGAGGTAGGATAAACTTGAAACATGAGAGGGACTTGACCCACATTAGCTGGTTTTGAGATGGAGGCAGAGGTCTGTTATGGATTGAATTGTGTCCCTCAAAGCTCCATATGTTGAAATCCTAGTACCTCAACAGATGACCGTATTTGGAAATTGGGCCATTGCAGATGTAATTAGTTAAGATGAGATCATTTGGAGTGGGTTCTTCATGGCCAAGACCATGTGAGGGGACAGACATGCACCCAGGGAAAAGTCCTATGAAGACCGGAGTTCTGCTAGCACAAGCCAAGAAGCAAGGAGGGAGGCCTAGAAGAGATTTTTTCTGTGCCTTCAGAGGGAGCACAGCCCTGACAACACCTTGATTTTGGACTTCTGGTCTCCAGAACAGTTAGACAATAAATTTCTGTTGTGCTGAGCCATCTGTTTACGGTATTTTTTAAAAGTAGCCCTAGCAAACTAATACAGGGACCATGAGCCAAGTTACATGGGTGGTCCCTAGAAGCTGCCAAAGACCCTCAGCTGATAGCCAGCAGAAAGACTGGGACCCCAGTCTTACAACTGCAAGGAAACAAATTCTGCCAACAAATTGAGTGATTAGGAAAATGAATTCTTCCCTAGAGTCTCCAGAAAGAAACACAGTCCTGCTGACACCTGGATTTTAGTTGAATAAAACCCTTTCTGAACTTCTGACCTAAAGAACTATATGAGAATAAACTTGTATTGCTATACCTGCCAAATCTGTGGTCATATTTATGGTACCAATAGAAGACTAATACAATTGCGCATATTAGAATTTCTTGATCTTTATGGCTGAGTCATACTGTGTTGTACTAATATTTCAGTTATGTATCAATTCTCATAGTTTTGAGCATTTGAGCTGTTCCTACTTGTTCAACTATTAGAAATAAAGCTATGGTAAATATTCATTACAAGTCTTTTGTCATTATATTATTCCATGTTTACTGTGAAAACACCTAAGAATAAAATTGCTAGGTCATAAAATAAGCATATATTCAGTTTGATAAAAAACTGTCAGAAATGTTTTTCAAATAAGTTGAACCATTTTACACCTCCAGCAACAATAAATAAAGTTTAAGGTGCTCTAAATCTTTGCCAAGATTTGGTCTTATCATTCTTTTTTTATTTAAAACTTTCAGGTAGGCATGAGTTTTTATATACTCTGGATACAATCCTTTGTCAGATTGTTTATATTGTAAATATTTCTCCCAGTCTATGTTGTCTGTTCCTTTTCCTTAATGTTATCTTTAGATGATAGAAAAATTTCAATTTTGAAGTTGAATTCATTAATTAGATTACTGTGATCTGATTAACACACCTTTGTCAAAACCCAAGTTTTATCTAAAAGCTCTAAGATTTTAGCATTTGTACTCAAATGTGTATATTGTGAGATTCTTTTCTCTTTTTTTTTCCATATAGATATTCTTTTATTCCAGCACTGTTTGTTGAAAAGATTTTTCTTTTCCCATCATTCTAGTGCATTATCAAAAATCATATGCCACGTAACTATAAGTCTATTTCTGGGCCAGCTATTTTACTCCATTAATTCATTTTTCAAACTTTATGCCAGTACCACACTATCATGATTATTTTGGCTTTGTAGAAATCTTGAAGTCAGGTAGTATTTATCCTCCATTTTTGTTCTTATTTTTCAAAAGTTTTCTTGTAAGCAGTGCATTTGCTTTTGTACTTTGACATATTGCATTTGTATTATTATCCAGTTGGAAACTTTTATAATATTTCATTTTATTTCTTTTGTCCATGAGTTATTTAGAAGTGTGTTGTTTAATATCCAAATCCTCAGGGATTTTACAGATGTCTTTCTTTTTTAATTTCTAGATTAATTCCACTGTGATTGGAAAACATTCTCTGTATCATTTCAAACTTTTTAGATTAATGAGACTTGTTTTATGGTCCAGTGTACAATCCATCTTATTGTGTGTATCATGTACACTTGAAAAGAATGTGCATTCTATAGTTGTAGGAGTGTAAATTCTACTAACAGCAAGAAGGCAATTGATATTTCTTTTTTTAAAAAATATTTTATTTATTTATTTGAGAAACAGAGAGAGCATGAAAGAGAGAGAGAGAGCAGGGGTGAGGGATAGGGAGAGAAACAGACACTCCACTGAGCAAGGAGCCTGATGCAGGGCCCAATACCAGGACCCTGGGATCATGACCTGAACCAATCATGACCAACTGAGCCACCCAGGTGCCTGACAGTTGGTGTTTCTTATTTGGATCATTATTTTTCTTCAGTCTGAAGAATGTCTACAGTATTACTTGTAGTGTGGGACTAAAACGTCTTTATTTTCCTTCTTTTTTCAAGGAATATTTTTATTACATGTGGAATTTTGGGTTGATTTTTTTTCTTTCATCATTTTGAAAACATTATTTAATTATCTTCTGGCCTACATAAGTTAGCCAATAGTTGATTTGTTGCTCTTCTTCTTGTAATGTTTAATTTTTCTTGTGATGCTTTCAAGATTTTCTCCAGTGGTTTTGTTTTCCAGTGGTTAACTATGATGTGCCTATTTGTGGCCTTTCTCATGAGTATTTTGCTTGGTAGTCATTGTATATCTTGAATTGTAAATTTTAGTTTTGTGTCAAATTTTGGAAATATTTAGCCATTATTTTCTGAAATAATTTTCTCGCTCTATTCTCTTTCTCTTCTCCTTCTGAGACTCATTATACATATATTAGACCACATGATATGATCTCACAATTCCTTGAAGTTCTATTTTTTTTTAATGTATATTTATTTTCAATGTTCTTCATGTCACATGATTTCTACTGATTTGGCTTAACATTAACTGAAACTTCCCCTGTCACCTCTATTCAGTGATTTTAAAATATGGATATATAATAGAAATATATATGTTTCTCAGATATATAATAGAAATATATATATTTCTCAGTTCTAGAATTTTCATTTGATTCTATTTTATTGATTCTCTTTTATCTGCTGACATTTCTTCTTTTTTCACATATTACAAACTTATTTTCTTTTACTTCACTGAAAATGATTTTATTAACTGTGGATATCTTTGCTAATTTTAACATATGGGTCATCTTAGAGTTAGTCTTAGTTATTTGCCTTTCTTCTGCCAATAGTTTCCAGTTTCATTTGTAAGGTAATTTTGAATTATATCCTGGGCATTGTGAATATTAAGTCGTTGAAAATCTAGATTCTATTATTTTTTTCTCCAATGAGAGTTGGTTGTTTTCCTTTAAGAGGTGCATGACTTGATTGGACATAAACTGCTAATAGTTTCCGAAATGATAGTTTCAGTTTCAATTCAAATATTCTCTCTTTAGCTAAATTTCTTTGCATATGCTTAATGCATGTATTGTTCAAGGGTAAGCCAAAGATTATTCAGAGAGAATTTAGAAATATCACTTTGCTTTTTCTCTGAAGAATCTCCTGCTCCACTTCCATTGCTATAGTTTTCCAGACTTGGTACTCTTGGTTACTCAAACAATAATGCCTGCAATTATTTTCCATTGGTACCACCAGCACCTGCACCATTTTGACAGTGCCTGCCTTCACATTAAGAGTAGCAAAAATAGGTAATGCAAAACAGCTACACTTCTCTGAGCATGGATATCCCAAAGAAGCCTATTTCTGTTCTCTTTGCAGTGATTTTGGATAACTTCTATTCTCATTATGTCCAAAATTTATGGTTGTAATCTGTCTATTATGATTTTACTAATTCTTACTAATCCTGTTTTCATTATTAATTATTTGCTTTTAGCATTTGCTATTGACATTGCAACATACATGTTTTACTTTTCTTAGTCTAATTGGAGTTCATATTGAATGATTTCCTCTAAAGTGTAGAATCCATAACTATGGAAGTCTATCATCCTCTAAATTCCTAATTTTATATTTGTCACAGATACTAAATCTATATACTTTGTAATCCTCAGATGGCAATGTTGTTTATTGAAAAATTGAATATTTCTAATAATTTAATAGAATTATAAGAAAAAAGTTGTCTTTTATATTTACCAAGATATTTAGCTTTTAATTTACTTCTATTATTTACCTTCAATCTGATGAATGTTCTTTTGCTTTCCATGTAAAGCAGGTCTACTCAAAACAATTATTCTTATCATATGAAAATGTCTATTTATCCTTTTTTTCTTAAGCAATATTTTTGCTGCATATGGGGTAAACAGTTTTTTGGGGGGATTTTTCGTTTGTTTTGTTTTCAATTTCACCACATTAAAGATGCTGTTCCACTCCTTTCCATTGTCTTCTGGTCTTCATAGTTTCTAATGTGAGGTAAGAAATCATGTGAATCATAGTTTTTCACAAGTGAAATATCTTCTTTTTCTCTGGCTGCTATCAAGCTTTTCGCTATCTCTATGGCTTTATTCAGTCTGACTATGATGTTACTAGGCAAGTTTTTTTTATACATATTTTTGGGGGGTTTGTTGCATCTTGAATCTGGAAATATAATGTCTTTTATCATAATGGGAAGTTTTCTACATGTACTCCCCAAAATATTTTCTGCCTCATGTCTCTGTTTCCTTCTGGAATGACAAGTAAAAATATATTAGACATTTTGACATTCTCCCACAGGTCTCTACTAAGGCTCTGCTCCCCCTTTCCTCCCAATAAACTTCTATTTTTTCTTAAGATTTAATAATTTCTATTTTTCTTTCTTCATTTCAATGAACTTGTTCTTCTTTCATCCTCATTCCAGTTAAAAGTCCAACCAGTAAATTTTTTATTTTTAATTCTGGAATTTCTACTTTTTAATTCTGGAATTTCTAACCAGTTCTACTTTTAGTTTTTATTTCTTTCCTAAGATTTCCATCAAACATATCATTGTTAATGTATTTTTTCTTTACACTACTGAGAATAGTTAAAATAGCTACTTAAAAAAAAATTGTTTCCTAATTCAAATATATGCATGACCCCATAGTCAATTTTAGTTATTTGTATTTTTATCTGAGACTAGAGTCACATTTTCCTAGTCCTGTGTATGACAAGTAACTTGAATTGAACCCTAGCCATTGTGAATGTTATGTTATATAGACTCCAGTTTCTGTTACATTCCTTTGAAAAGTGTTAATGTTTATGCTTTAGCAGACAATTAAATTGGTTGGGCTCAGATTCAAATTTTGTATCTGGAATAGCCATGCCCATCTGAATTCATCCTTTGGCCAATCTGCTTCAAGTCAATTTCCTGTACAACTAGTTCAGAGAATAGCCAGAGATTTGAGAAAAATATGCATACAGAATTTGGAGATTTTCCTTTCTGAGTCTCTTTTCTGAATTGCACTCTCACTTTCAGATGCTTGCCCTGAACTCTGGTCTCTGGTTCTTTAGTTTGGAAAGACTGCTGGATTTCTATTGAGGTTCTAGATGCCCAGCATTGCACTCTCACTTTCAGATGCTTGCCCTGAACTCTGGTCTCTGGTTCTTTAGCTTGGAAAGACTGCTGGATTTCTATTGAGGTTCTAGATGCCCAGCATAGGGCTGACTCTGGCCGGCCATCAGGCTATAGTTTATAAAAACAACAAAATTACTCCATACAGTTCCCTTCAAAATGTCTTCTCCTTAGGATCTTTTTACTTTTCTTCACTCAACACACTATCTCCATATCATTATTTTATATCTTTTTGTCCCTACAGCTTATTGTTGCTTCTATGTGAAACTAGAGTTCAGTAGATATACAGAGATTTAGTGAAAACCTACCTCTTCCTTTTTTGATAGAATAGGAAATGTATACCCAAAGAGGTTAAGCAATTAACTAATGTTGCTGGGTTTGTAAGTGGTAGAATAGAACTTGAACCCAAAGATTCAGACCCCAAAATCTGTAAGACTTTCCCATTGTATCAAACTGAACATGGCTTTTGCTTTCCTTCCACAGGAGAGTGGCAATGCAAGAGTGATGCTAGAATCCTGAATATAATGGTGGTAAAAGAATAGTCTAGGGATCCCTGGGTGGCTCAGCGGTTTGGTGCCTGCCTTTGGCCCAGGGCATGATCCTGGAGACCCGGGATCAAGTCCCACATCGGGTTCCCTACATGGAGCCTGCTTCTCCCTCTGCCTGTGTCTCTGCTTCTCTCTGTGTGTTCCTCATGAATAAATAAATAAAATCTTAAAAAAAAGGAATAGACTAGATATTATTGATGCCAAACTAAGTCATTCCGAGTACCAGAAGGTATGGAGGGATGGGCAAGTAAACACATTGTGCTTGACACTTGTAGGGATTTCCCATATGCTCCTTTCCTTCCACATAGCTACATATGGACACTACACTCTGCCTACCAGTATTTGAACTGGAATTTGTGGGTTTGGCAATCACAATCTTTCTTGAATGCTTTATATAAGATATAAATATATCTATCAGGGCTTGTGTTTATCATTGCTGGGAGAAGAAAGCAGGAGTTTGTGATGTGCAGAAAGTAGAGACAAAGAAGGGAAAAGAATAAGAATAAGAAAGAAGATTCTGACAGACTTGGAGTCTCTAGTTGCATTATTTTCTTTAATGCCCATATATATTTCTATAATTGAGTTTTCCTTGAAATGCACTTTTGTACACATAATACATTTTCCTTTTAGCTTAAGCTGGTTTGCTCTGGATTTACTTGCAACCCAAATTTCTAACTAATATATGATGATTTGTGTTGTTGGTTTGTTTTGTTTTTTTCCCCCTACTAAGCTGTTAGTACTAGTTCAATTAAACATGATACCTTAGTTTCTTAAGAGAATCTGACAGGGGTGTCTTGTGCCTTGGTGGCTCAGTTGGTTAAGTGTCTGATTTTGGTTTGGGTCATGATCTCGGGGTCCTGGGGCAAGCCCTGTGTAGGGTTCCATGCTCAGCAAAGAGTCTTCTTGGTTTTCTCCCTCTTCTTCTCCCTTTGCCCTCCTCCTGTTCATGCACTCTCTCTCTCTCAAATAAATAAAATCTTTAAAATAAAAGCATGTCTGGGGATCCCTGGGTGGCACAGTAGTTTCGCGCCTGCCTTTGGCCCAGGGTGCGATCCTGGAGACCCGGGATCGAATCCCACATCGGGCTCCCGGTGCATGGAGCCTGCTTCTCCCTCTGCCTATGTCTCTGCCTCTCTCTCTCTCTCTCTGTGACTATCATAAATAAATAAAAATTAAAAAAAAATAAAAGCATGTCTGACATATAATAGCTACTCAATAAATTAGTATTGTATAAAACTGAATTGTGAATTAATAAATTTTTTTAAAAAATACTCTATTTATTTATCTGAGAGAAAGAACACAAGCAAAGGGAGAGGCAGAGGGAAAAACAGACTTCCTGCTGAGCCAGGAGCCTGACATGGGGCTCAATCTCAGGATCCTGAGATCATGACCTGAGCCAAAGGCAGATGCTTAACCCATTGAGCCACCCAGTCACCCTCAAATTTCTTTTTATACCTACTAAAAACAGCTACCTACTATTTTTAAAGGAAAACTCCAAGATGGCAAGAATTCTTTTTTCTAATTTAGTATTTTTTTATTACTCTATTCCCAACTCCTGGAAAAGTATCTGATATGTAATAATCTTACTTTAAATTTGTTAATGAATGAATATTTGAAATAGGGTTGGAAAAATGAAAATAAAGCAAGTTTCAACTTTAACTCTTGGGCTTTAATGAAGTGAGGCTATAGAATTTATCCTAAAGAAATCTGCAGAATTGTAAATATATACGTATTTACAGTGGTTTCCATCATGACCTTTTAAACATACCATAATAGAGACATACTTCATTGAATTTTGGTGTGAAATAACAGATAGATGAGCAAAATGATGGTACAGAAGAATATTTATCAACATGGAAAAAAATACTCTACCAAAACAAAATTATAAATGCTACATATAGTAAGTTCTCATGCTTTGAAATACAATTAAATAGTATGGATGAAAGAAAGACATCAAAATTTCTATCAAAGTATGCATAGTGATGAGCTTATAAGTATGGTTTTCTTTGTATTTTCTAAGATTTCTATATTAAACTGAATTAGTTTTGTAATTAGCAAAACTAAATAGTTCAAAATCCAGTGAAGTTCTTTAACATAGATTGGGTTCATGTTGCTAATGAGATCTCTGCTCTATATCAACACATCTATTATCTAGTATAAGTGGGGGCTCTTACCAATAAAGAGCTATTACCAGTAATAGTAATAGTGCTGGTAAATGTTTAACAACCAGCTTTTTGCAGAAAAAAAAATCTGATTTGCAGTACTTGATGGTTTCGATGGGGTAAATAATCTGGCCATGGTTAATTTCCAGCTGCCAGCATGACATCACTGAATACATAGGTGAGAAAAGATGTGTACAATCAGCTTTCATGAGCTGAGCAGGCTTTGGCACACCATTGTTTATTACACAAATCATGCTAAGAATGATAATTTTCAAAATAATATACACAGCTGATGAGTTATTGAACACTACATCTGAAATTGATGATGTACTATATGTTGGCTAATTGAATTTAAATAAAAATAAATAAATAAATAAACAAACAGATTAATATAGGCAAGGCATTGGCAAACTTTTCCAGGAAATGTCCATATAGTCAATAGTTTAGGCTTTGCATTGCACATGGTCTCTGTCACTACTCCCTTCTACTACTATAGCGCGAAAGCAGCCGTAGAAAATACATAAGTGAATAGGTATAGATGTACTTTGATAAAACATTATTTACAAAAACAGATGGCAGGCTGGATTTGGCCAATGGGCCATAGTTTGCTCACCCTGTATAGTCCATAAAACACATGTAAAACCCAAGAATGAATTTAACACAAGATAATCCTTCTTTAGAAATTCAAAATATCCTTAAAGATTTTGCTATACCTCAGAGGCAGGACTATGAACATCTGTTATTACTGTGCTTTTCATGCACGGACAATGTATGGGTTGGGTGGGGGGAGGAAGAGATTAAGCCAATAAAATGCAGGCAATAAAATGTTTATTCAATTATATTGTTTAGGGAACCAAAGCGTGTTTCTATCAGATATGTCAGTTCTGTCACATGTTGAGACATAAGAAGATTGGGGGAAATGTGAAAGACTGATAAAATCTCTAGGGGCCTGGCTCATATTAAATCTATCTGCAAGCTTATTTACATGATATTGTAATCATTTCTCATAATACGTAATTCTGAGTTCTTAGTAAATACGCGCATGGGTCTGTCATGCCAAATTGTCCCCCCCACTGCCACCAGCAAAAGCTGACTTCGGTACTAAGTGGTCAGCAAAGCCTCCCTGGGGGCCACCTCCATGGTCAATTGTTAAATAGCTCAGGGCCAGAGGAGCTGTAGAGGTCTAAGTTCTTTGAGGAGTCTGCCCCCAGCAAAGCAACCCTCAAGAAACCAGGTACAAGAGCAGTTGAGCTAGGGCTTTATTCATTTTCAACCTATCTTTCTCCCCCCAAAGATCAGTTTTCTTGTGGTTTAGTCCTAAAGCTCCTAGGTGGAGAAGGGAAATTTGAGTTCAATAGTTCTCCCCATCTAACTTCAATGCCATCCTTATTTACTAGGGACTCGGTAAGAGACAAAAGGACCATGATGTAAATGGTCTCATGTGCTTAGGAACTATTAAAAAGCACTTAACATTCCACTCTCACCATGTAAGTATCATAGGAAAACTTGGTCATCAATTCAGGGAAGGTTGCCCTGCCCCTTCATTCTGTGCAATGTTGACTTGATAACAGTGGAACCTTATATATCAAAGAGAAGGCTTGGCCCTTACCCCTCCTTCAATATACACTGCTAAGCCTTAACAATTCCCCAAGAACCTTTGTTTGGGGGCAAATTCCTCTGTGACTCATGATAGAACTTGATATTCCTGTAATACTCTTTTATTAAGGAACTTGCACTTTACTGGTGTTTATCTTCTTAATCTCTGGAGCCTGTCAGTGCAGCCTGTAGGGAGCCAATCTCCTTCACATGTGGGAAGCTGAGCCTCCAGAAAGGGGAAGAAGACTTGCCAAGAGTTGTTATGTCATTCATTAGGAACAATGAGATTTGAATTGAGGTTGCTGTAGTAGTGATAGTCATAGCCACAGCTAGAAGCATTTTCCCTGAGAAATAACCTGAAATCTTCAAAGGCATTTAACCTCAGGGCCAAAATCCTGATTGTCTCATTAAAGTGTTAGCAGTTCCCCTAGGGAAACTTCTCTTTCATTTGTACCTTGACCTGCGGGCCTGAGAGCTGGTGGTCATAAATCCTGTGAGGAAAAGTTTATCTAGGAGAGAGAGATACCCTTCTTCCCTGAGATAGAACAGAGTTGGGTCATGGAGAGGTCTGAGTGCCCTTAAGGCCCTCCCTAAAGAAAGGATAAAATGCCCTGGAATTTAGCACATGGCTTTTTGGAAATCTTTGAATTGAGTTTGAGAGGGGCAATATGTTTTGTCTTGTGAAAAATATTTTTCAGGAGATTAGCACTGAACTCAGGTGTGTATCATTTTACATAATAAATTATGACTACCCAACATCATATGCAAATCAGCTTGATGATGGTGGAATTATAGACTGTTTAACCTGGGCCATCCTTGGATTTAACAGCTCTCTAGGAAAATATAGTCATGGAGCTTTGAGGTTGTAAACTCTACTTTCACCAGACCAGCTTTACTTTTAAGATTTTAAATATTGAAAATTGGTACAGGATTTTTTTAGAATGAAAAACATTTTTAACAAGAAACCAACCCTTCTCCTAAGAAAAATAAAAAACAGAAGCACAGACATGTGAAGTGACTTTCTCAAGGACTACCCAAACAGTTATCTACGGAAGTATTGTATTCCGTTGAGAGATCCTTCCATGGCAGCATTCCGGAAGGATGTCACCGCCATTTCAGAGGTGCTTCATAAATCCATAACTCCTAAATCCATAGCTCTTTAGGAGTTCAAGAGATTGTGATCTTCCTCCAGGAAGACACTTCTTCTAATCTTATGTAGGGATTAAAACCTTGAAACCTAAGTGGTTTGTTTACATTCATACAAATAGTAAGAGAGAGGGTGACAAAGGCTCATGTATAATGTTTTCACCCTGGCTCTTTCCTGTCCAACTCTTCATCGTTTAGTGGTTCCTGGCTCTTTAGCCTCCAGTTTCTTTGACCTTTGTTTTAGAGAAAAAAAAAAAAAAAAAAAAAAAAAAAAAAAAACCTCTGGAAATCTTAAATGCAAGGCTTCTTGCTAAAAGCAAGATATGTCGCATTGAGGAGAGCCCAAAGTAGTATCTTCTTTTCATTGCATTTTGCATGCAGGTAGAATTAGATACAAAATTTTGGTTTGGATCCTTGACATGTGTCAGAGATGTATTTGATCTCTCAAGAATCCACTATTGTTAAATAAGGAAATACAGGATTAACTCTTTGGAAAGGTCAACTTGAAGAATGATATAAGAACAATATGCATATTTTTTCCATTAGATCATATTTGACCAACATCAGAGTTCCATTTATGTCTTGTAAAGACATCTGCATCATTCCAAGCTGATTGCTCACTGCCTGACCCGTTGATAAACCTATCTGATAATTTTAATTAGCTATCTTTAAGCTGTCCCATTACCTCAAGTACAATGATACTGATCCATTTATGTGGGGAAGTGATGGAGAGGTCAATTTCTTAAATGGTGGTGACTGTTTATATGGGCTCACTAACTATAAGCATAAATACAAACCATTTAGGTAAAAGATGCCTTTGTTAAGGGGACAACATTCAACAGTCCATTTGTCCCCCACCCCTGGTCTATTCAAGAACTCTTTCCTGGTGCTGGGGAAAGGGCAACAAGAGGAGATACCTGTTGTCTGTAGTACACCTGGCACAGCAACTTGAAAATATCTTACGGCTAGGTGCAGTGTTGTACCTTGGCAGGGGCAAGACACTAAGACCAAGATGAGAAGTACAATGTGGTTTACGATGATTAGAAATACCTTTCCCTTGTGATATATGCACCCCGATGTTTATAGCAGCAGTATCTATAATAGCCAAATTGTGGAAACAGGCCCAAATTTCCATCATTCAATGAATGAATAAAGAAGATGTTGTGTATAATATATACGTATATGTATACATGCACATACACAGACAAAATGGAATATTACTCAGCTATAAAAAAGAATGAAATATTGTCATTTGTAATGACATGAATGAAGCGAGAGAATAATATGCTAAGTGAAATAAGTCAGCCAGAGAAGGACAAATAACCATATGATTTCACTTATATGTGGATTTTTAAAAATTTTACAAATAAGAAAAGGAAGGGGGAGAAGGTGTGAGAAAGGCAAACCAAGACACAAGACCCTTAACCCAAGAGAACAAACTGATGGTTGCCAGAAGTACGGTGGGTGGGAGGATGGGTTAAATGGGTGATGGGGATTAAGGAGTGCATTTTTTGTGATAGGCACTGGATGATGTTATGGAAGTGTTGAATCACTGTACTGTGCACCTGAAACTAATATTACACTGTGTGCTAACTGGAAGTTAGACAAACATGAAACAAAAAGAGAAAATTGAAAAACAAATGATAGGATAAACAAATTGTTATATACCAATACAGTGAATACTACTCAGCAAAAAAAAAAAAAAAAAGTAATAAACTATTACTAATACATGCAAGGAAAAAAAAATACCTTTCTCTTGTGTAGCTTTTCATAGTGTTCTGTGTAAAATTAGAGAGAACTCCTCCATAGGACATCTGGGTGGCTCAGTGATTGAATATTTGATTTTAGCTCAGGTCGTCATCCCGGGATCCGGGATCGAGTCTCACATTAGGCTCCCTGGGAGGAGCCTGCTTCTCCCTCTGCCTGTGTCTCTGCCTCTCTCTGTGTGTCTCTCATGAATGAATAAATAAATCTTAAAAAAAAAAAAAGGGAGCTCCTCCTATTTCTCTAACCTCATTCTCTACTCATGGTTCATTCCTCAACCTTTGACCAAACTGGTTTTCTGGCATCTCATTGACCTCTCCTAGTTGGCCTGCGTCAGTTGGCCTGGAGTTCCCAGGACTTTGTTCTTTTTAAATTGTAGATTGCCAGGTATTGTGTATGGAAATGTAATGGATTTCTGTATATTGATTTTGTATCCTGTGACCTTACCTAATTCATTTATCAATTCTGGTAATTTTTGGTGGAGTCTTTAGGGCCTTTCTTTTCTGATTACTATAGCTAGGACTTCTACTACTATGTTGAATAAAAGTGATGAGAGTGGACATCCCTGTCTTGTTCTTAACCTATGGGGGGAAGTTCTCAGTTCTTTTCCATTGACTATGATGTTAGCTGTGAGTTTTTTGTGACCTTTGTTATGTTGAGGTATGTTCCCTGTAAACCTACTTTTTGTTGGTTTTTGTCATGAATCGACGTGCTGTGTAATGTGTCAAATGTTTTTTCTGCATCTATTGAAATTATCATTTGTCTTTTACTCTTTTGTTGTGATTTGTGAATATTAAACAAGCCTGATTCTAGGAATAAATCTCCCTTGATCATGGTGAATGAGTTTTTTAGAATTATTGTTAGATTTGGTTTGCTAATATTTTGTTGAGGATTTATGCATCTATGTTCATCAGAAATATTGGCCTATAGTTTCTTTTCTTTTCTTTTTATTTATTTTTATTGTGTGTGTGGTGCCTTTATCTGGTTTTAGAATCAGGGTAATGCTGGCCTCATAGAATGAATTTGGATGCTTTCCTTCTTCTTTGATTTCTTGGAATAGTTTGAGAATAATAGGCATTAACTCTTCTTTAAATATTTGATAGAATTTCTCTGTGAAACTCTGGTTTTAGACTTTTGTATTGATCTGTGAGGCTATCTGGTCCTAGACTTTTGTTTTGGGGGAGTTTTTGATTATTAATTCAATTCAACTGCTGGTAACTAGTCAGTTCAAATTTTTCTGTTTCTTCCTGATTCATTTTTGGGAGGTTGTTTTTTTTCTAGGAATTTATCCTTTTCTTCTACATTATCCAATTTGTTGGCATATAATTTTTCATAATATTCTCTTATAATCCTTTGTATTTCTGTGGTGTCAATTGTTATTTCTCCTCTTTCATTTCTGATTTTATTTATTTGAGTCTTTTCTCTCTCTCTCTCTCTCTCTCTCTCACTCTCAGTTTGGCTAAAGGCTTATTAATTTTGTAGATTTTTTTGAAAGAACCAGCTTCTGGTTTCATTGATCTGTTTTATTGTTTTTGTTTTGTTTTTTGTTTTTTAGTTTCCATTTCATTTATTTCCCCTCTACTACTGATTATTTCCTTCCCTCTTCCTTCTACTAGTTTTGAGTTTTGTTTGTTCTTTTTCTAGCTTCTTTAGGTGTAAGTTTAGGTTGGGTTTTTTGTTTTGTTTTGTTTTGAGATTTTTCATGCTTCTTGAGGTAAGCCTGTATTGCTATAAACTTCCCTTTTAGAACAGCTTTTGCTGCATCCCCAAAATTTTGGATCATTGTGTTTTCACTTTCATTTGTCTACATATATATTTTGCTTTTCTCTTTGATTTCTTGGTTGACCCACTCATTGTCTAGTAGAATGTTATTTAACCTCCATGTATTTGTGGTTTTTTTAGATTTTTTTTCTTGTGGTTAATTTCTAGTTTCATAGTGTTGTGGTCAGAAAAGATGCATGATATAACTTCAATATTTTCGAATTTGTTGAGACTTGTTTTGTGGCCTAATATGTGATCCATTCTGGAGAATGTTCCATGTGTACTTGAAAAGGATTCTGCTGCTGTGGGATGGAATATTCTGAATACATCTGTTAGATCCATCTGGTTCAATGTGTCATTCAAAGCCACTGTATCTTTATTGATTTTCTGTTTGGATTATCTATCCATTGATGTAAGTGGAGTGTTAAAGTCCCCTATTATTATGAATGATTACTTCCTTTATGTTTGATATTAGCTGCTTTATATATTTAGATGCTCCTATGTTGGGTGCATAAATATTTATAATAGTTATAGTTTCTTGTAGGATTGTTACTTTTATGAGTACATAGTGTTCTTCTTTGTCACTTGTTATAGTCTTTGTTTTAAAATCTATTGTGTCTGATGTAAGTATTGTTACCCTGGCTTTCTTTTCACTTCCATTTGCATGATAAATGCTAATTCCATCTCTTCACATTCAATTTGCATGTGTCTTTAAGTCTGAAATGAGTCTCTTATAGGTTGGAGTGTTGCTTTACTTTTTTATTGTTCAGTTTCCTCACCTGTAAGATGGGGATTAAATCTTATCCAGTCATAGCAATAACTAAATAAGTTAGAGCATTGCAAACAGTCCTAAACAGAGTGAGTTTCCCATCAACATACTTACAGACCAGCTTTTCTGAGTAGAATATGGTAATCACAGTAGTTTTATACTCTTCCTACATCCATTTTATCGTTGTATTTAACAGATAAATTTTTGAACTCCTAAGTATGTGCCAGGCATGGATTCTACATAACGCCCACTATGTGCTGACTGAAATTTAAAAATTGATTTTCCTGTGAGGTTCTGTATTTTGAGCTTTCATGTATTCATGCTGGCTTCATTGGAATCAAAAGATACTGTTTCTAAAGCAACACAGGGCTGTAGTTCTAGTTTTGTCCCCAGCGCTAATTGACGATACCATTTTAGTTTATTGCATCTCCTCTCTGACCCTTATATTTCTCCTTTATAAAGTTGGGAGTTTGGCAGTTGAACTAGGTAACTTTTAAGTTCTCCCCAACTCTACGGTTCCAATGTTATACAAGCAGCGCCCTCGATTTCTGTTTCCTTGTGCGTGGATGGAGGATGTGACGGGAAATGTTGCCGACAGTGGAACCATAGTATCATGGACTCGCTCAGTGGGTAAATCCACTTTGCCATGTACATTTTTCATAAAATCTGAATAATTTTCTGAAGTAATGCTACTTCTTAACTTTACAAGGTAGTCATGTCTATAGTTGACAACAAGGAAAAATGCATAAAAGAACCAGAAGAATGACTTAGTGTATTCTTAGTAGTGAGAGTAGTTTCTCAAACATAGCTTGGTGCCCAAAAGTAAAGGTGAGCTTCTGCCTTCTGAGATTTTCTTTTTAGAATATGGGAAAACACCCTTAAAAATCTGCCTGGGGTGACCCTTCCCATTGGCCTGCTACCCTAAATATCATCCTGACTCCTTGATGAAGTGGTCTGACCCCT
Source organism: Vulpes lagopus (assembly GCF_018345385.1). Classification (NCBI taxonomy): domain Eukaryota; kingdom Metazoa; phylum Chordata; class Mammalia; order Carnivora; family Canidae; genus Vulpes; species Vulpes lagopus. Next base: position 29,958,530 of record NC_054834.1, read on the forward strand.
TTGACAAGAGTTCCCACAACCATCTCTTCACGCCTTGTTGGTTTAGTTTCGCATGATGGATGACATGACACACAGGCAGCAGGGCTGTTGGTACCTGCTCTGTAAATGACTCTGGTATCATGCTGCCAAAGGCAAAGTGACCATCTCTCAATTCTGGCTGAGCATTCTGACTTCAGGTTTTCAAGTATGGAAGCAAGTGATTTATGAGACACAAAAAGGCATAAATGGCCTTCCATTCCTTTTGACAAGGAAAGACTCCCTGTATAACCCCTAACTCGCGCTTTCTTTGCAGGAAGATGCTGCCTTAGAAGAAACAGGATAGCACCCCTCACCCACCACAAAAGCTGAAAGCGTCTACTCCAACCAATTTTGTGTGCATTTGGACCTGGCCAGTAGATGGACCATTGAAGTGTTTGGATGTGCCATGTTGGTCTACAATGAGTCACTCTCATTTATCCCAGCTTAGCAGTCGTGCTGCAGGTAGTAATGTTGGCACCAAAAGAACTGGTTTTGAGGCTGAAATCAAGTCATAATTTACATAAGAAGATAGTGCTAGAAGATAAAAGAAGATAATCCTGTGTTCATTAGCTAGTGCTTTATGGACGTCTCATCTTTCCCTAGACTCTCCATTGGTGCCTCAGAGACTGAGTGCCCTTCTGAACCGTCTGAGCTACAATACTTCACTTGCAAAGTGAGGTTCAAAGATAAGATGAGATTTGGGAACATGTTGAGGGTAGAATGGCAAATCATTCTAGTTTGTCCAGTGTTGAGGAATTTCCTGGGATACAGTATTTTTAGTACTAAAACCTGGACAGTCCAAGGAGACACAGTACGTCCAGTACTAAGTAGGCAAAGCTGGACAAATTAGCCACATACTTGGAAGTGAAGACCTGGAAGGAATGGAATGTGGAATGGAGTGGAGTGGAGAGTAGCATGACTCTGGGGGAGTGAAGATGCCACTAATTTTTTTTTAACTGAATTGAATTTGCCATTCAATTTGCAAATCAATAGCAAGTAGCAAGGCTGAACAGACTGACCATTGTACCATAAGCCCAATAGCCTTTATGTGAGCCTGCTTCAAGCTGGAATTGTTCCCAGAGGCTAGACTGAACTCCCTCTAGAAGTGGGAAGTGAGTTATATCAACAAATCGTGTCAGAACTGTGTCTTATGGGCAACCCCACAGTATCTGGCGCCTAGTTGGGCACATAACTACACCGTTGGCAATTGTCAAAAGGTTTGATTCTGTTTAAGTATGCTTTTTCTTGCTCTGACTCTCCCATACAGAGATGGGAGTGGTTTGTATTTTCTTGAGTGACATTATCTCAAGGGGAAGCATGAAAAGGTGACAGGTTTTGATAGTCATTCATTATTGTTATTAGTGAATGAGGAGTGCAATACCGTTTAGAGTTTGAAAAATATTTCAGACACCTTTTCAGACATACAAGGCTTGCAAAACAAAGCAAATTCCAAAGACTATTCCTTTCCATTCTAAAAGGAGGGGGCATTCTTCTGAAGGTTATGCAATTGATACTTCAGTGATTTATTTGGCCTGGACTCATCTAAATGTTCCTTTATAAGACGTACTAACTGCTTGAGAAGCAACTTGAGATTTAAAATAAGCTTTTAAAAGGTCTCCTGGCCTTAAGAGCAGGAAGTGACATATCACTGAAAACAAATCTGCTTTAACTTCACAAGTTTGCTTTTCATTTAAAAAAAAAAAAAAAAGACACTGGGGCTGCATAAGTAGATTCTAAACTTTAAAAAAATCTCTTCCCTGAGACTCTGAGACTGAGTCCAGACAAAGGGGAGTCTATTCTGATACTTTTCACTGATCTCTTTGCAATCAAGTCAGTAGAAATATCCCCTGAATGGAAATATAAAGATTCAAGAGACAGAGTCCCTCATGCTCTTTAACAGGTTCTGAAATTAAAATATCTGAATGGACGGCTCCCAGACCCCTTGGAATTATTATGTTGTAATGATTTAGAGGAAGTCTGTGGTCCCCAGAGTTTAAATCCTCAATTTGCCACTAACCAGCTCTGTGACTAGGGGTAAATGATCTTATGCTTTTGTATCTCAGTTTCCTTGCCTGTAAAATGGGAATAATAGAAGTACTTTTCTCAGAGGATTATTATGAGGAATAAATGAGTTAATATATTTGAAGAACTTAAAACGGTATCTGGCAAATATGTGCCACAGAAGTATTATTTACTAGTTTGCACAAACATCTTTTGAAGAGCTTGAGTTCTTGAATCCACTGGATCAGAATCTTTAAACTTGGTTACTCTTAATCCTGGATGGATATTCAAATCATCTGGGGCACTTTTAAAATTTTTGCTGCCCAGATTTTACCCCAAGCAAATTCAATCATGAAGTCTGGGGTTAGAGCCCAGAAATCTGTATTTTAAAAATGTCCAGGGTGTGATTGTCATGCACAGAGTGTTGAAAACTGCTGTTCTAAACTAAAGCTTGAGAACCAGTGCTTTTAAGGGGCTTTGCATGCCATATGTCAAGATGTTTGTGAGTGTGTTTAATTGTTTGATCTTATAACATCTTCATGATTTATTCATTATTTAGAAGTTTTGAGTAGGCCTGTATTATTTTGTCTATAGCTATAATTTTCCTGATGTGAGGGTGCCCCTCTGTTGCCATTTGCACCCAAATATCTAACACAGGGCCAATATATTTTAATGGTGATGATGAGGAATTGTTCAGTTTTACCAACTGTCTCCAAGATCACAATAATATTTGTAAAGTAAAGAAGGCTGGGTCAAGAGTAGTACAATTTCAAATGTGTGCTTCACGGAGTTCTCCATCCACCCAACATGTGTCATCATACATTTTGTTTCCTTGTAGTAAGACTTTGATCTTTCTAGTGCCTGGCTTTTTCTCTCTGTCAAGGTGTCCCAATGAGGTCACTCGGGGGTCTTCTGTGAGTGAGGATACTAAACCATCAACAGTGTTGAAGTGTTGTTATGCGAATGAACATTGTGGATAAGACCCTCAAATCCCTAATGTGGCTCTGTGACCCTCAGCTGGCTGCTGAGCAGTGGTCTTCTAATCCAAAAATAGGGGAATGACAATCTCTACTTCACATACCTATTGTAAAGTTCCAATAATATCATATATGTGAGAGGGTTACTTAATGTATACAGGACCATGCTATTTTTTTTTTTAATACGACCACTAGACATTCCCATTTACTGGCTTCTATGGTGGTTAAGAATGAAGAAGACATGTTTGTTATTTGATGGGCAAAAACATTATTTACAGAGGGAACAAAGAAGCCAAGGGACTTCAGGTGAAATAATCTGGTGACCTGGATAATATACATTCTCTATGTAAATGGTGAAAGTCTGAATAACCCAGCACGGTGGTTCTCACTTGGATTGTCAAAAATAAACATTTCAGCAATATATGTTGAGGAGACCAGACATTCCCAGCATTGCTGCCTCTGCTTGATTTTCCTGGGGAGTCTCCTCAACCAGCTCACAGCAGGTCAGCACAATTGTACCCAGTCACTAGGGAGGGGTGGTGTGGAGAGATGCTCAGAGAGAGAAAGAGAGAGAGGGAGGGAAAGATAGAGACAGAAAAGAAAAAGAAAAAGAAAGCTCCAAAGCAAGAAATCCACACACCAGTCCTGCAGTAACCTAGCAATCAAGGCATTAGCAGCCAAAAAGCTTTTCTCATGAAGGGGGAGTTAATGGATTTATATTAGTTGTGGTTATCTGGATTTCAGATTGACACCATAAATATTCAAACTCTGAACTCAGCTGGAAACAGCCGCCACTGACTTTTCTGTGACCTAGCTGGAAACTTTAAATCAGCTGTCTCCTTGACTTTCAAGGGAATGACATGCTCCAAATCCATGAGATAGCATCTCCTCAGTGTTTTATTACCTCCAGAGGACCTCAGTTCAGTATGGTCTGTAGCTACAGCCTCTCCTTTGAATGCCAAGTCTGGTTAACATTGCTAAATCATAAAGTACTCTGTACTGGAGTAGAGATCTCCTAACTGTGGGCACAGAAAAAGCTTATTCTACACAATGCACTAGGTGAACTTGCAAACCTTGCAATACAGCGTTCATGGACTGACATGGATCTCCATCCATGGCTCCCTCTATCAGGAGCTCTTGCCCAGACACTTTTTTCCTCATTTTCCTCTTGTGTTTATTTGTCCCTGGGAGATAGATTTACAGAGCTTCAACACAGGGGACATGGGTCTTCTCAGTGTATTGTGAGCTGCTTCCAGTTCCTATGCTCAAGAGCTGGCAAAAGTGAGATAGATACTCTCCCAGAAATGGTGTCTGAATCTCTCTCGAGTTCCCTTCATAGGACACATGAGGACTTTGATGGTAGGGGGAGGGGCCCAGTCCTCCCCTGGTACCATATTTCAGGGATTGGGGCACCTTCCACCAGCAACAGGCTTCCTTTTGCTCCATGACAAATTGTGCTGAAGGTTTGACAACCCCAAATCCATCATAAGGATCGGGCCAGCTCCTTCTCTCTGTCAGCGTAACAGATGTGGCAGCAGCCACAATGTCAATAAAGGTTATGTCCTGCTTCAGAGAAAAAGAGGCCAAAACACCATTTAAGTAATTGCTTGGGGAAAAAAAATCAAGCTATCCTTCTAGGCAGGCAATGGCATTATCAGGAAGCCTCCATACATAGGCTGCTTTTACCCTCCTTCCCTGAGTGAGTTGAAAGTTATTATCAGAGGAAGACATGTGGGTCTATTACCAGGAGAAAGGGCAAGGCAGGCAAGCTGTGACTTCAGAGGTCCCATCTACTCAGTGTTTGAAAACCCACCAGGAGCCCCATTCTACCATAGAATACAGACTATACTATACCCCAGATGTTATAAAACTTTCTTTGGATATTTGATACAACAGGAGAGGGAGGGGATTCATTAAAGTGAAATGAGCACAACATTAACATATTTTATATTTTAATATTACTAAATTCTCATTTTTACATGGGGTATCTGAATTTTTTTCTTTGCTAAGGGCCTCTGAATATCTTAACCCTAGCCTGGACAAAGAGTATTCAAGGAGAAAGAATGCCATGGGAGTAGACCAGCACAGTTGGAGCGGAAACCTAGAGGCTGAGAATGGCAAGATATGGAGGTGGAAAAGTAGATCCCAGGAACAGACCGGGCACCTATCACTCTAAGACAGAACTGGCTAACTCATCACCAGGGCTCAGAAGGTGATGGGGCTCTCCTGAACAATTATCAACAGGAAAGTAACAGGATTGTATCTGCATTTCAGACAAATCACTCTGACAGCTGTGTGAGGGACTGGGTAGAGAAAGACAATAAATGGAGGCAGGTAAACCGGTTAAAAGGATGTTGAATCCAACTTGGTAAAAATATAATGTGTGTGTGAACCAGGGCATTAGTAGGAAAGACAGAAAGAAGCAGTGCTTGACGGGTAAAATTAATTGAGATTTTGAGTAGTTAGACATCGGGGCTGAGGAAGAAAACTCCACCTGTGACAAAGTCCTCATTTCTTTGTTTGTGTGACTGGGGGTCTTGTGGTACCACCTGAAATGAAGAGTACTAGAAGAGGAACCAGTTGAAGACAGGGAATGATGAGCTTATCCCTGGGCAGATTTGCTTGAATCTCTGATGAATAAAACTAGTCCCAATTTCCCAATTGCTTCCAATTAGTTGCCTCAGCTACCTGCTACTGTTATTGCTAGAGAGAACGTTCCATTTCTACAGTAGAGTCATATGTTGGGAGTAGGGTGTTACCCTCAGTCTCTAGTCCACATTTCAGAATTGGGTGTGTGCTTGCAATTCATGAGACTGTGCATTCCCATTGATTCCTATTGAGTTCTAAAACATTCCTCAAAAAAATTAAAATAAAATAAAATAAATAAAATAAAATAAAATAAAATAAAATAAAATAAAATAAAAAAGCATTCTTCACCCAGGATTCATCTGCGATCTGCTCTAGCTTAATACAGCCCAGAGTACGAGCATGCTGGGAATCTTGGAATGCTCTGGAAAATAAGACCCAAGACCAGGTCTGCAGAAACAGATCTCACTTGTAGATGAGTGGTTTGGTACCATATCACGTCTTAATAGACTGGAGAAATTCTAGCATCGACTTCTTTGGTCATCTAAATTATTGTTGAATACCAAAGGCAAGCACCTATTTAAATTAAGGCAAAAAATGTAGTGTTTCAGCTCCATAATCAAACAGCGAGAATGTAAGAGCAGGGGGCCCTCAGGGGTAAGCAGAGCCTGGTCCGTGGACTCCATTAGCTTCTCTCTTTTGCCTTCTCATTTGTTTCTTTTTGTCCCTACTCCATTCTCTTAGACCAACTTTCTCCAAAAATTGGAAACATGTCCTTTGGCTTGCAATTAAAGTCCTTCCACTCAAGAGGGCCTGCTTACCTTCCCGTGGTTTCAACCTGGGGAGCTATGGGACTCAACGAGCTGAGTATTCTGACGGACTACACTCAGAGAATCAAACATTGAAAGAGTGGGAATTAATATTTCCGTGTCCAAAAGGGGTGCTGTTCTCAAAAGAAAAGGGCACACCTGCCAGAGAAAGCAATAGATGCATGCTTTGACATTGTTGTAAACAGTAGGCGAAGCTTGTTCATGCCATGCCTTCCCAGTTTTGCATAAGGGCAATGAGAGTTTATTTTGCAGGCACTCAGCTAATCCTCATTCCACGGTTATGGAATTGGGCAGGAACCCTTACCGTACCCCCTACTCTGATTCATGACCCACTCCTCTGTGCTCCTATGGCATCCAGTGTGTGCATCTGGGAAACCACTTAATACACTGCCTTGTAATTATTATTTATGTGCCTGTCTTCATCTCGAGACTGTGAGCTTTTTGAGATCAGTGACTGTGTCTTCATCACTTTTATGTGCCCAGTTCCTAGCACAGATTTTGGCACACTATTTCAGTGGCATTCTCTCTCCTGCTAAAAAGGAAAAAAGAACTATTTCTTGGTTTGAAAGCCTGTTCCCACATCATGGAAGCAGCAAGTCCTTCAGATAACGGTATGGGAAAAAAGTTTTCCATTGCCTTTCAGACAAATACTGCCATGCAGAGAAGTCAGATTACTCCTGAAACTCACAGCACTCCTCCCAAGGTGACCAAGGAATGCTTGCTGATGGCTTGGAAAAATGCAGTGGGAGAAAGAGGGATAAGTGGTAGTCTTCTTATATCTTTCAGTCAGGGATAATAATATTATGTGTATATAAAGATACTAATAAATTGTTGTTTATATGGTATCGTGTTTAGAGTTGGACAGTGGTCACAGGAGTCATAAAGAATTTGTCTGCTGTGCCATTTACACTCTCCCTACTCCCTCTACCATATGACATGGGATTGTGAATCTGTTGACTGGTGTGGTTCAGGGTGCAGCTGGTGAGTGTAGCACCTTAGCAAAGCTTGTCACAGTGCAGATCAAACACATGAGTTCTTCTCCCCAGCAAGATCCCACCATCAACACAGCCAGTCAGCCACCAAAGCCTGAAAGAAACTGCTCCATTACAGCGATTTTACTTGACTTTTAGCTATTTTCTGCCATTACTGGTCCTTGCATATCTATACTGAGGGGAAATGACAGGGCCTCTTCTGGGGCATTTGCAGTATCATGGCCCTTTTAAAGGGACCACATACCTCTTTCTTTCTACCCCTAGAGCATTAGACACTAGGAAATGGATTTTAATTGATCAATGGACTGGCTTCCACCCCACCAAGGAGCTTGTCATATGCAAGAGCAACATTTAGGATGAAAAATCTAGCCATATGCAGATTCCTAGTTTTGTTCCCAAAATAACTCGTGGTGTTGTTGGCTCCTTTTCCTCATCTAGTTACCATCTGGGGTTTGTGTATGTCTGTGTGTGCACGCACGCGGGCAATAATACCTCCTTCCCACAATCTGCCAGGCACAGACACCCTCCACCGACCTCTCCCACGCTCATCTACTCACTGAACCAAGGCTGTGGAAAGGATTTCAGATAGAATGAAAAGGCCCAGTTTCTGCTTTCCTGCCTAAGATTTTACATGCACTTCGGGCTTGCCTAAAAGAGAGAGAAAAAGTGTGGAACTGCAAGCAGAGACCAAGAAGACTGGCAGCGATAGGAATTAATTTGCGCATTAGCTGTAGGTTGTACGGGGCTCCTGGTTAAGCCAATGTGCTTAAGGACTTTGGGGCTGCAGACATTTTTTGCGTAAACAGAACAACTTTATTCAAACTATGGCCTCTTTCCTTTTTACTTCAGGAACTTATTTATTTCACATTTCTTTGGTTTAGAAATGACCGGGGCATTGAACTAATTAAAAAAATAATTTAATATAGAGGAATAAATCCTACCCTAGCTGAGACCTTGTCAGCCAATTTCAACCTGGAGTGCAACCTTAGAACAGACTAGTAAATCTCCTATAATAGGGGCTTCCAGATCCAGTATATCATGGAATGCTTTGCATACTTGTCAGGAAGCACAATTCACCTCACCAACTGCTCTCACAAACTTCCTGAAACATGAGGGGCTCCTTGTGTTAATGGGGAGCTGAAGGGCTGGGGAAGGGAGGCTGGATCGGGTACGGACCACAGAGGGAAATTCAGGGCTCACCCTTGGGAAGCCAGAGGGAGAGCTGGGGGTTCAATGCTAGTGAAAAATGGAGGCAGAGGAGGATGGAGCAGAGACCACTCGGCCTTCTCCTCTTTCCCCTGTGAAGCAGGCTAACTCACACAGGAAGCAGCTATCCTAGTCTGTGCTCATTTATCCCAGAGAACAGGTCAAGGAAAGGACAAAGGAGCCATCATACAAGCAAAGACCTGGAGGAGGACACCAGGAGAGGCTTTATTATAAGGATTGCTACTTTGAGTGAAAAATGTGAAATAGCAGGCTCCCTCCTGGCTGTGTCGGTGTGAAATGAACCACTTCTGCTTGGTTTTCCTGTGCCCCCTGAAAGAGAACTCTGGCAGCTGGTGCTTATGGAGCACTCTTGCCGGATCACCCTCAGCAGACAATGGGAGTGGGCAGTGGCTGTAGTGACTTGGGGTTAAAAACTATGAGAAAGCTTCTGTGACCCTAAATTTCTATTTGTAATGTTTAAAAGTACTCCATTCTAGACTCGTCTTTTGGCAAAGTCTTTGTCCATGCTAAGGAAAGGATAAGGAGGAAAGCTGAATAGTGACTTAATTATTTTTTTTTAAAACATTCTCTAACTTAGATAATAAGTCATGGACAAGAAGGTGAAAGGGTATGTAGACCTGAGTATCTGAGAGAGAAGAAAGGGACATTCTTGACAGCAGACCAGGTGAAATTAGATATTCAGTGTACTTCATAGTTTCCCTTAGCAAAAGAGTATGTAGATGTGGTGAGACAATGAGACAGGGATCATCATTTCCTGTTTTCATTCTCATCCTGCTGATGATTCATGGTACTTAAAGTTCTTTTCCACATAATGCCTCAGATTGCAGACTTTAGAAAGAATCTCACTCTCACTTTTATTTACCTCAAAGGAAGAGACTCGAACCAGCCCTAAAAGTTTAGGACCATGGATTCTGATCCTTTAAAATCTATTAATATCATATATAATTGTAATCGGATTATATGTACCTGGATTTTGTGCCAGGGCCATAGAATACTGGATTCTTTTCAGATTTGAGCAAGTTTGCAGAAGTTTTCACTCATACCAGCCATCATGTGACTAGCAAACATCCAATTTCCGAGGAAGTCATTGCGATGAAATAGGTTTCCAAATCCACCCCATTATTCATTAAAATGTCATTTCCCTTTGGAAATATCCAGTTCAAGGGGAAATGATGCATGGTCATAGGGTAAAAAATAAAGCAAAATCAGATACCAATTGCTCCTCCAAAGAATGTTGTAGATGACTTCTGATGTGTTTGGCCTATCATTAGGATTTCAAGCTATAAGTTTTTTTTTTTTTCTTTTGTGGCAGTGCGGGTGGGGACCTCTCTTTAATATTAATAGAGTTTGGCACAATAAAACCTACAATTCACACTGAGCACAGGATTTAGCTTTGACCATAACCAAGAAATCAGAAACATAGATATTTATCTCCATGATGTTTGGACCTCTTGATCTGGGAGTCTCTTATTGTATAAAGGGAGATGCCAGACCTCATGCTCCATGCAAGGCACAGAGTCAAGCGGAACAGGACTCTTCAGTAGTGAGAATCTGCAGGTCCTTTAAGAGGCATATATGTTCTCATATATTCTTCTCCTGTATTGTATGGTCCTTACATTATCCATTATTTTCTTTGAAGAATGCCAAAGGATGGGGCTCACTTAGAAAAGATCAGAAGCTGATCATTTAAGGTAACTTAAAGAGGGGACGATGAGTCTTTCCCCTGAGCTCTGAGTAAATTTCATACTATGAACATGATGCCTTCTTTAAGATAAAATTTTAAGTTCTTAAGGAGGATGTAGGAAAAATTTAAAGGAGGGGGCAATCAGGGAATAAACAGCTACTTTGACCACATTTACTAAAATTAAACTAATAATTTTACTCCTACTGTGTTCTAGGCACTGATTCAGAAGCTATAGGGAATATTAATACACTTATGATGAGTCACCTGCGCTCATGGAAGCTTATGTCTTGTTGGGTAGAGATACTTGTTAACATTAGAAAATATCCAACAATAAAGGATTTAAATAGCATTTCTAGACAAGAGGAGCTATGTTATTAAAGGGCATCTATGATTAATTACTGAACAAATTGTACAGACAATAATTGCCGAAATATTTAAGAGGAAAGAAAGATCCCTTTAGGCTAGGTTCAGCAGGGCCATTGTTAAGGAAGAAAAAAATATATATTTTAATTGAGTCTTGCCAGGATGGGAAGTGATTTGGATAAGTACAGAGGAGTACTGTATCTCTTGATCATCAAAAGAAAAAGAAATAAATGATTATTTATTCATATCTACATATTATTTTACAATAATACTATGAAATACTACTCCCAATTTATAAAAGAGGAAATCAAAGCTCATATAAGTGCATCGTTTTGCCTAAAGTAGCTATCAGAAATAAAAATATAGAATTTCAGGGATCCCTGGGTGGCGCAGCGGTTTGGCGCCTGCCTTTGGCCCAGGGCGCGATCCTGGAGACCCGGGATCGAATCCCACGTCAGGCTCCCGGTGCATGGAGCCTGCTTCTCCCTCTGCCTGTGTCTCTGCCTCTCTCTCTCTCTCTCTCTCTGTGACTATCATAAATAAGTAAAAATTAAAAAAAATTAAAAAAAATATAGAATTTCACATTCAGCCATGATACAGTAATAAAGAACATATTTACCTTTCCAGCTTAAAAAAACAGAAAATTATTTAAAAAATATGTGAAACAACTATTTTATTAATTGGACAACAGATAGTGTAGGACTGTGATCCCTGATAAATGAGAAACAAACAAAAGTAGCTGTATATTACCTCTCCCTACTATCTGGAGTTTCCAGGACATTAGATGGAGGAGAAGAACCTAGTAGTTCTTCTGCAGAGACACTTAGGTGGCCAGACCTCTTGGAATAGAGTATCAGAGAGGAAAGCATTTTATAGGGAGAGCTTTGGAAATCTGCAGAGGTCTCTCTGAGTCATTGATTGAGTAGTAATTGATGGACACATGAGAAAAAAAAAACTATTTGTGTACAGCCAAAGAACCATGGGCAAATTGTATGCTGAACAGTTCCTAGAGCTCATAGAGAGTAGGGAATAGTTTGTATTTTTAAGAGCCAGAGTGGAAAGACCTCATAAAACATGGATCATTTGGCAGAGTACTCACAAAGGTATTGCCTTGTTAGTGGGAATAAATTAACTCTAAACTAGAGAATGGCCTTGGCCTGCCTTAACAAAGTGTAAAAGAAAGACTCAAAGGTATCAAATTAATAATAAGCTATTTAACTGCCTTCTAGGACAAAATATTAAACTATTTAAAGGAATAACAACAACGAAACTCAGCATCGACAACATAAAATGCACAATGTCTGGCATCCAAACAAAAATGACAAGGCATGCATATAAGCAGGACAATATGATTATACAAGGAGATAATCAATTAATATAAATAGATTCAGAAGCAAGAGATAATGAAAGTCACAGTAAAAGATACTAAAACAGGTATCATAAATATGCGTCATCAGTTAGAGAAGGTAAAATATGACCATGACAGGAAGAAAATGGAAATTCATAAGAATGACCCAAATGAAAATCCTAGAGATAAAAAATACAATTTAGAAATTAAGAGAACATTAAATGTAATGGATTAATGTAATTGGAGGCATTACAGAAGAAAATGTTGGTGGAAGTAAATGCATAGTGAAAGAAACTGACTAACCTGAAGCCCAGAGAGGAAAAGAGGTGAAAAAGAAAAAAGGAACAGAGCCCAGTAACTGTGTGACAATATCAAATAATCTAAAATAGGTGCGAGTGGATTCTTAAAAGTAGAAGAGAGAAAAAACATAAAAATATGTGAAAAAATAATGGCTAGAACTTTTACAAACTTGAAAACTATAAACCCATATACTTAAAACCTTGACAAAACTCATACCTTATTAACTTTTAAAAATTCACACCAAACAATAAGTGATGACAAAATCCCAGGAGAAAGAGAAAAATAAAATGATCTGTCAAAATAATATTAAAAGGAGCCAGAGGAAAGCAGATAGTCTGTACAAAATGGACAGACTAACAGTAATAAGAATGATAGCTAACCTCTTGCGAGAAATAATGCAAGCCAAAAGAAAAGGAGGTTTGATTTTAAGGAATTATAAGGTTAAAAAATCAATTTATTTGTATTTTTTAATTTAAATTTTGTTAGTAAACATGCAGTGAGATATTGGTTTCTGGAGTAGAATTCAGTGATTCATCACTTACATAAAACACCCAGTGTTTATCAAAACAAGTGCCCTCCTTAATACCCTTCACCCATCTAGCCCCTCCCCCACCCACATCCCTCCATCAATGCTCAGTTTGTTTTTTTATCATTGAGAATCACTTATGGCTTGTTTCCCTCTCTCCTTTTTTTCTTTTTCCCGTCCCATATGTTCATCTATTTTTTTTTCTTGAATTCCATATGAGCAAGATCATATGGTATTTGTCTTTCTCTGACTGACTCCTTTCACTTAGGATAGTACACTCTAGCTGTGTCCATGTCATTGCAAATGGCAATATTTCATTCTTTTTGATGGCTGAATTATATTATATATATATATATATATATATATATATATATATATATATATATATATATCATGAGTATTTTTCATGAAGTTAGAAAAAATCCTAAAATTTGTATGAAACCAGAAAACACTCTGAACAGCCAAAGCAATTCAGAAAAAAGAAAAACAAAACTGGAGGCATTACGATTCTGGATTTCAAGCTAAATTACAAATCTGTAGTCATCAAGACAGTATGACACTGGCACAAAAAAAATCAATTCCGAATTCTCTACTGAGTAAAAATATCTTTCAATAAAGATAGAAAAATGAAGATGTTGCAAGATAAATAAAAGATAAGAGAATCCATCATCAATCAATCTACACCTCAAGAAAGGTTAAAAAGAACTTCTTTAGGCAGAAGGAAAATAATGCCAGATGCAATTCACATCTATACAAAGAAATAAATAGCACTGAACATGTTAACATGTGAATAAATATAGAGGCATTTTCAATTCATCTTAATCACTTCAGGAGATATCGACTATGTAAACTAAAAATAATAATGAATTTGGAAGTTTATAATTTATATCAGTAAAATCTATAAAAGCTAAGGGCTGGAAGAGGGTAAATTAAAATATACCATTGTAAGTGTCTTACAGTATATGCCAAGTGGTATAATATAATTTGAAAGTAATTTGATAAGTTACAGATATATATTATAAACCCTAGAGCAACCACAATAGAAAATAAAAGAGGCATAACCAATAAACCAATACTGGAGAGAAATATTCCCACGATATACCCATTTTTTCAAAGAATATAAGAACAGAGAAAAAGAGGAACAAATAGCAGATTTGAAAAATAGAAAACTGAAAAATAAAAATTAGAAAAATAGAAAACCAACTGTATTCCTAATTACATCAGATGTGAATGGCTTTTCAGAAACCAAATTGCCAGAAATAAGACATTCGAATGGGCAAAGAAGTCAAACTCCTATCTTTGCAGGTGACATAATACTATATATACAGAACCCAAAAGACTCTAGATTGCTAGAACTTATACAGCAATTTAACGATATGGGAGGATACAAACTCAATGCACAGAACTCAGTTGCATTTTTATACACTAAAAATGAGACGGAAGAATAAGAAATTAAGGAATCAATTCCATTTACAATTGCACCAAAAATGGTAAGAAACCTAGGAATAAACCTAACCAAAGAGGTAAGGGATCTATACTCTAATAATTTATGAAAGAATTTGAGGAAGACACAAAGAGATGGGGAAACATTCCATGCTCATGGATTGGAAGAATAAATATTGTGAAAATGTCTATGCTACCCAGAGCAATTTACACGTTCAATACAATCCCTATCAAAATTTCATGGACTTTGTTCACACAGTTGGAATAAATAATCATAAGATTTGTATGGAACCAGAAAAGACCTTGAATAGCCAGAGGAATGTTGAGAAAGAAAACCAAAGCTGGGGGCATCACAATGCCTGACTTCAAGCTGTGTTGCAAAGCTGTGATCATCAAGACAGTACAGTACTGGCACAAAAACAGACACAAAGATCAATGGAACAGAATATAGAACCCAGAAATAGGGCCTCAACTCTATGGTCAACTGATCTTTGACAAAGAAGGAAACAATATCCAGTGGAAAAAAGACAGTCTCTTCAATAAATGGTGTTGGGAAAATTGGACAGCCACATGCAGAAGAATGAAACTGGACCATTCTCTTACACTAGACATAAATATAAATTCAAAATGGATGAAAGATCTAAATGTGAGACAAGAATCTATCAAAATCCTAGAGGAGAACACAGGCAGTAATCTTTGTGAACTCAGCCACAGCAACTTGCTAGACAAGGCAAAGGAAACAGGGAAGGGACGGGAAGGCAAAGGAAACAAAGGCAAAATGAAATATTGGGATTCATCAAAAAAAAAAAAAAGCTTCTGCACAGCAAAGGCAAGAGTCAACAAAGCTAAAAGAAAACCTATAGAATGAGAGAAGATATTTGCAAATGACATATCAGATAAAGGGCTAATATCCAAGATCTATAAAGAACTTATCAAACTCAACACACAAGAAACAAACCATCCAGTCAAGAAATGGGCGGAAGATGTGAGCAGGCATTTCTCCAAAGAAGACCTACACACGGCCAACAAGCTCATGAAAAAATGCTCAACATACCTGTCATCAGGGAAATGCAAATCAAAACCATAATGAGATACCACCCTAAGGTAAGAATGGCTAAAATTAACAAGACAAGAAATAGCAAATGTTGGTGAGGATGTGGAGAAAGGAGAACCTTCTTATGCTGTTGGTGGGAATGCAAGCTGGTGCAGCCGCTCTGGAAAACAGTGTGGAGGTTCCTCAAGAAGTTAAAAATAGAACTACTCTATGACACAGCAATTGCACTACTGGGTGTTTACCCCAAAGATACAGATGTAGTGAAATGCCAGGACACTTGCACCCCAATGTTCACAGCAGCAATATCCACAATAGCCAAATTGTGGAAGGAACCTCTATGCCCATCGACAGAGAAATGGATAAAGAAGTTGTGGTCTATGTATACAATGGATTATTATTCAGCCATCAGAAAGAATGAATACCCACCATTTGCTTTGACATGGATGGACTTGGAGGGTATTATGCTGAGTGAGATAAGTCAATCGGAGAAATACAATTATCTTATGATCTCACTCATATGTGGAATATAAGAAATAGTGAAAGGGACCATAAGGAAAAGGGGGGAACTGAGTGGGGAAAAATTAGATAGGAAGACAAACCAGGAGAGACTCTTAACTGGGAAACAAAGGTTCATAGAAGGGGAGATGGACAGGAGGTTGAGGTCACTGGGTGATGGGCATTAAAGAGGGCACGTGATGAGATGAGAGACTGGGTATTATACTATATGTTGGCAAACTAAATTTTAGAAAAGATGTGAATGGCTTAAACACTGCAATTAATAAAGATTGTCAGAATGGATTGAAAAACCCCCACAAGACCCAGGTAATTGCTGTGTATATGAGAAAATGTAGGATGACATAAAAACAGTTTCAAAAATCATTAAAGGAGTTAGGAGGTTATACTAGAAAATATTTAATTAATGCAAAATAAAGAATTAAAAGAAGAAGGTAGGAGACAAAAACAAAAACATGAGATTTGTAGAAAGCAGTAAGTCACCTGATGGCCTTGCATCCATCTGTATCCGTTATGCTACACGTGAATGGATTATACCATCCAATCAAAAGATAAGATTATCAGACTGCCTAGAAAACACAAGGTCCAAATTTGTGCTGTCTACAGGAGACATACTTTACATTCAAAGATACAAAAAAGATTGGAAGTAAATGAGTGAGAAAATTATCAGGCAAAATAGACTTTGAAACAGAAAAGTTACTAAAGATAAAGAAAAACAATTCATGATGATACAAGGGTCAATCTATTAAGGAGTTAGAACTATTAGAAGCACGTACACACCTAACAACAGAGCCCCAAAATACATGAGGCAAAAATGGACAGAAACCGAAGGAGAGATAATTGTAACAGTAATTTTGGGGGACTTCACTGACAGTTGGAGATCTTACATTCAGTAACAGGTGGAACTACACAGAGGGGCAATAAGATCTTTTGTTCGAGTCTTCTCGAACAAAACTGTCAATCAATCAGAACCCTCAGAAGTTCATAGAACACTCTAACTAACAATAGCAGAATACACGTTTTTCTCAAATGCTCATGAAACATTCCCCAGGACAAGACCATATGCTAGAAAATAAAACAAGTCTCTTGCACGCATATTATCTCATTTCTAATTTTAGTCATCTTGATAAATCTATGAGGGAAGCCTGGCAATCACTGATTTCCTCATATCACACAAAAGCAAACTGAGGCTCAGAGAAGCCCCAGTGTGATTTCTCATAGCACTAAGAAGGGAGAGTACAGACACTTGCTCTTGCTCTTCTTTGTTTGTTTGTTTGTTTGTTTGTTTTTTCAGATTTTATTTATTCATTCATGGGAGACACAGAAAGAGGCAGAGACATAGGCAGGCTTCCCTTGGGGAGCCCAATGTGGGACTCAATCCCAGGACTCAGGGATCATGATCTGAGCTAAAGGCAGACAACCACTGAGCCACCTAGGTGCCCCAGCGCTTGCCTCTTCTTTTTTTTTTTTTTTTTTTTTTTTGCGCTTGCCTCTTCTAATGCATCTCTCTAGATAGCCTTGATTCGTCCCTGAGTTGTGGAGGTGACGAAGACATGGAGGTGCCAGTTCCTCTTCTTCCTCACTGTCCCAAGAATCCTAGAAGAACAGTGAGATGAGAGGAGCACTTTCTTCTCTTGATGTTTTCTTGGCAATAATGATAATAATAATGCTTTAAATATGTTGAAAACTCTGCATTTTACAAAACTACTTCATTTCCAGTTCTCATCATAACTAAAATTGAGAGAGAGAAAGAGAGAGAGAGAGAGAGAGAGAGAGAAAGAGAGAGAGAGAGAGAGAGAGAGAGAGAGAGAGAGAGAGAGAGAGATTGAAACAATTGTTTTCATATAGAAGATGATGTGTAGCTGGATTAGCTGACTAATAAAAATCCCTACAGTATTTCGAGAAAAAATAACTGAAAGTATTGTGGCCATCAGAGTTACTGCTGGTCTTCAGGAAGTTCATATTTGTTTATTTTGAGTTCCTGGCCATGGCACAACTACCATGCAAGGAAGCCCCTGCAGAATCTGGCTCAAGGACTGAGAAGACTCACAAGCTGTAGAGCAAAGATGAGTTGGTACCACAGGGGTTGGAGAGGGTGAAGAGATAATGCTTTCTTATTCTTGCAGGAGATAGAGTTGGGTTGAATGTCTAATCTTTATTGCTGTTTCTTGGATAACTCTGTCATTGTTTTATATCCATAATTACCTATGAACAGAGTTTAAAGGGATGTGAAAAGGGCAGCTCAGGTGGCTCAGCGGTTTAGTGCTGCCTTCAGCCCAGGGTGTGATCCTGGGGACCTGGGATCAAGTCCCATGTCAGGCTCTCTGCATGGAGCCTGCTTCTCCCTCTGCCTGTGTCTCTGCCTCTCTCTCTTGAATAAGTAAATAAATAAAATCTTTAAAAATAAAAAATAAAGGGATGTGAAGAGCTGTGTGTGTGTGTGTATTTAAAGGATTCCACGGCCAAATTAAAAAACAATAACAACAACAACATAAAAACAACACTGGGCTGCTGAGGAGTAGTACTGAGGTCTTGGGGACACTGGGTACTTATTCCTGGTGCAATATTTACCACACTGAATCATGCATGTCTAGTGACTGCCCTGTGTCCATTTTGAGCTCCTAGAATCTCATTTTGGGTCATTTCCTCTTTGTGTCTATGCACCTAGTAAAGGGAAGGCATTGAGTAAATAAATACTGATGGTAATAAATAATGAGCTTTACTGAAACAGGAAGTAATATCTTGGTCCTAGCACTTGCATCAAGATACTTACATACTGTAGCCTTCCGTTCATGCTCTGAACACTCTGGTGCTTATGAACGCCATTCCCACATCCCTACTCTGCAGGCGTCCATTCCAAACCCTCACACTCCCAGTGGGCCTTGGGGCACCGCTGTGGGTATGCTGCATGCTTGAATATTAAAGGCCTCTGCTCTCTCTCCAGCTTAACCCTGGCTTCTCAGAGCTGGCCCTCTGGGACCTCTCCAGCCTTTCAAATGACATCCAGGCAAACCAGGCTGAATTATGAAATCACACCATTACTAATATCAAATCCCAGGCCTCATATTTTAATATCATCTGTGAAGTTCTGTCTAAAGACCAAGATTAATTTAATATGTAAAACAATAGATACCTCAAATTAATACAAAACACTGTAATACATTGACTTTTATTCAGATTTGAATACTGCACACAAAGGCTATAAGTAAATTAGTTTTATTGATCTATATTCATAGAATTATTTAAATGTACCCTCTGGTACTGAGAGCCAGGGGTTTTTCTGATGCTTGCCATTAATGCATTTTTCATTAGTGGCTAGTGCTGGGAAGCCCAAATTTCATTTAGCTGCAAAAGATTAATTTCCTCTTGACAACCATGGCCAGATTTAAAAAAAAAAATGGACGAGTTGAAACAGTGACCTACAGGACAGTTCTCAGAAGTATGAATTAGAAGGCCAGGAAAACATAGACTAATATATATATATATATAAATATATGTATATATATATTTACATATAATATATATAATTAAATATATCATATATTATATATATATAGCGTGTGTGTATGTGTGTGTGTTTCTTGACTGTGTGTCTATTGGGAAAGAAACAACAGAAATAAATCAGAATCTATGGTTCTTGGCTCTCAGAATATGTGTATATGCCACAATCACTTATAATTGACAATTGCACTATTTTCAATCTTAGAAATTTAAATAAAAAGGCACATAGACAATTAATTTCCAAATATTTTGGACTTATCATATCCTCATTTGCCTGTTGGTTTGTTTCTCTCAAAGTATTTTCTCATCAACCTCACAAAAGGAGCATATACAATAATAGTAACAATACAATTAAGGCTAATGAAAGCCATTAAAATTAATTTCTTTTAGAAATTTATTGGAAAATTTGGAAGTCCCATTGGGATAATTTATATCCGTTGGGGAGTCACAAAATCGAGCCCCTGAATTTGACTGCCGCTTGGGTGTCACAACAACTGAATGGTTCACAGCATTTGCTCACTCCTCAGGGCAATATAGTCCCTGGTTTCTCATCTAATTGCCTCATCACTGGAGCCCACCACTAACCTCTTCAGACTATGACACTCCATTAATACTGGTGTGGATCATGAAGACCTAAGTGCAAAATAGTTTTTCAAGGAGGCAGAGCAAGCAGTCATTTTTATGATGTGATTTGTGAACCATTAAATGCCCCCTTGCTTAAAATAGATCTCTCATAGACTTGCCCCAGTGCCAGAAGATTCCCCCTGTAGGATTCATTCCTTACACATGAAAGTTCTGGGTATTTTGGAGAGGTCTCCTTAGGGTAAAAATTCCCTTGGGAAGGTTAACTCACAGTCATTTATTAGCACTAGGGCTTCAATGAGTCCTGCAGATTGTTTTTTTAAATTTACAGCTTTCACAAAGTGTGGTGGGCAGAAAAATAGCTCCCCCTCCCTGCCGTAATGTTCACATCCTAATCCCCAGATGTTACATGGCTACATGACAAAGGGAGTAAAGGTTTCAGATGGAATTATGATTGCTCATCGGCTGACTTTGAGATAAAGAGATTATCCTGAATTCCCAAAGTGGGCTCAAATAATCACAACAGCCCTTATCATTGGAAGGTGGAGGCAGAAGAGGGATAGCAATGTGAGGAGGACAAGGCCAATAATGCTGGAGGAATGGGGTCATAAGACAAGAAACATGGGTGCCCCATAGAAACTGGAAAAGACAGGGCAGTTTCCCCTAAAGCCTCTGGACAGGAATATAGCCCTGCCAAAAACCTTGGTTTTAGCCCAGTGGGACCCATTTTGTATTTCTTACCTACAGAACTACACAAAAATAAATTCTATTGTTTTTAGAGAGCAAATTTGTGGTAATTTGTTACAGAAGTTATAAAAACGAATACACAAAAGAATGGGCACAGGTGCATTTTGGTAAATTATACACATACACATGTTGAGGTGAAATAGAAAGAGGGAGGGGTTGAAACAAGCACATCCAAAAATAAAGTATATTGAAAAATACATTGTGGGTGACATTGTAGGGGACAGGGATGGGATTACTGGAAAGACGAGTAATTCAGTTACATTGGACAGACGTAAGAGGAATCTCAGCAAGAGAGAAAGTAAATGGAAGGCAGAAGGCACTGTATTCATTTTCTGATGTTGTATCATAAAATCACCATAAACTTAGTGGTAACAAATACATATTTATTATCCCAGTAAATCTGGGAACAGCTGTGGGTCAGGAATCTGAGAATAACTTAGCTGAATCTTCTGTTTATGCTCTGACAAGGCTGGAAACAAGGTATCAGCCAGGCTGTTCTCATCTGGAGGCTCAAGTGGGGAAGAATTCACTTCCTCATTCATTGTTCATTCACGTTGTTAGCAGGATTTATTTTCTTACGACTATATGACTAAAGGCCCCAGGTTTTTATGGTTTTTGCTTGGAGACTATTTTCAGGGGCCAGAGGCCACTCATGGTTTCTTGCCACATGGGCTTCTCTGACATGATGGTTTACTTCATCAAGCTCACCAGAAGTTTCCTTAGCTCTAATTTGCTAAGCCTGAGTCATATAGCATAATGCAATCTCAGAAGTGATGTCGCAACAATTTTGCCACATTCTCTTTATTAGGAGCAAGTCACAACTCTCCCTCATACTCAAGGAAAAGGGATTACACAAAGCTGTGAACACCTGGAAATTGGGAACTTTCTGTCCCCCACTGGCTTGAGTCAAATTTGACCTGTATCACAACTCTGCCTGGATCATGCATCTTGGGAAAACTGTTACTGCTGCTAATGATTTGTCTGATAGTAAAATTATGGAACTGATTCTTCCATAGTCCCAAATGGCCGTTATTAGATCTCCAAGTGAGACCTTTGAGGAAAAGACATCCCCTTGCTTGGTGTTTATTGGAGGTGATAAACATCATGGAATAATGAATAGGGTGGAGTTTGACCTTGTATTTCTCCCTGGTCACCTACTTCCCCTGCTTTCTTCTTTCAGTTCCTTTGTTCCCTCTCGTTTTCCTAGACTTCCTACCTCTTCCTCACAGGCAGGAGTTTCTTGGATGAAATTAGCAAGTATCATAAACTCAAATGCCTAAAGTAGTCTCTTTGGGGATGGCACCAGCCTCTGTGGCAGGTGAAAGAGCATATGATCTACCTCATGGAGGCCACCAGTGGGAGTCTATAACCACTGCTACCATTGGGAGATGTGCCCAGCATTTCTGGAGGTTTTATTTTTTAACTGGGTCCTGAAAACACAGATTTTTGTTGTTTTTCATGTGAATGGTCCAAGTCTAACAGATTCGATTGAAAGAAATTTAAGTGAGCAAAACAAAACAAATCTGTGAGTCAGATAAGCCAATGGGGTGTCTGTTTGCAATTTTTTCTCCAAAGAGGCCCTCTGATTGTTGATGGGAATTCCACAATGTGGCAAACCAGTAGAAAAGGGAATGATGAAATTCAGAAGGACACTTCTTAGTGGATACAAAAAGCACTCAGTAACGTTTGTTGAATGAGTGATTGAAGAATGATCCCTAATTTGTTTTTATAGAGAGGACATTAGGTTTTAGCAAAAACAAAACCAAAACAAAAAAACCTAGGTAGGTCTCTTAGTTTCACCACACATTGATGTATTTTATGTAATTTTATATTAGGCAAGACTTCAGTTAACCTGAAGAAACTATGATTATTATGTGGGAGATACTGGGGAGAGAAGAAAAATATAGCTACATTGAACCAAGCTTATTCAAATTCTGGATGATTCTTCCCTGTTTTGGGGCAGTGGTGGCTATATAACTTCTTATTTTTGGGAATAGGGAGGCTTGGTTTTCAGCATATTACTCTCCTTTCTGGTGGTGCCAACTTGGCTGTGCCTTCCTCTAAGCATCAAAGGAATAAAATTGCTCTTCCAAGAAACTTGAATTAACCTGGACAGTTTCAGATGAGTCCTGGAAACCAGTAAGAAGACAAATCCAACCCAAGCCATTCTGTAAGTTAATTAGATGATGATGATGATGATGATGATGATGATGATGATGATGATGTGTGTATTGTCTTGTTTTCCTAGAAACATGACAAAGAATCCTAGGAAGTCCATGAATGAACCTTAAGTGAACGGAGTGAAGAGCTTCTTCCCAGGCTGTGCAAGAGTTAAATTTTCTCCCATGGCTGGAATGGGCGATTGAGCATGGCAAGAGGGGCTACTTGGGTAGGTGGTAAAGGCACAGAAGACTGTTAGTATTAAGACAAGGAAAGAAAATTAAGCAGTAAGACAATGCAAGAATGATCACATGAGCACAATTTTTGCATAGTATTTGTGAACACTTCTGCATTTTATTAAAAGGAGATCCCACACTGAAGCTCCCTTACCAAGAAGCAAATAGCCTCGGAAAGGCACAATTTAAAGATGTGTGTATTTTATATTTCTACCTGAGTTTTTTTTTTTTTTTTCATTTAAAATGAATTGGGCAACAGTTGCTTCAGAACCAAGGGAGAAATAGAATTCTGCTGATCAAGGCTGTAAGGGAGTTTTTTTATGCAAAACTCTGAGGAAGCAGGTCACAGCTGCCGTCCTGGTCACGTCTCTCCCTCTCTCCCTGGGTTCACCATTCTGGGTCTAGAGCAAAGGCAGATAGCATGACCCAATCTGATCTGAATGTGGCCTCCAGGGGGAGCAGCCAGGATGATTTAATAGATCTTTGTTCATCTTCCACTTCCACAGAGCTCAGCATGTCTCAGGCAATCATTGCTTTAAGGAAATAATGTCTGGCTGGATCGTGGTGATTATTACAATTAGCCCACTGCTTTCTAGCCATACCTTGCCAGCAAGGATTGAACACACCAGCAGGTGCGTGCGTCATCCCAGAATTCTAGGAGTTTGGCACTGTTGTCTACATCCCGGTTCCTGTTATCTTTTACATATGACAAACCTCATTATAAAGCACTTCACTAAGCCACAGATTTATTTTCACGATGGATTAAATAATTTGCCTTAAGGACATAGTGAATGGGGAAATCCTCTTTATCCTTTACGAGCCAGATTAAGTGTTCTCTCCTTTGGGAAGCATTTTCTGAGCACCTCTAGATGAATTTAATGTCTCCTTCTTTAGCAATCGTTTTCTTTATAGCATGTTTCCTTCTATCAATAGTGTTATTTGTGCTTTTTTCCTTCTTTTTGACTCAGCAATTTGCAGACAGAGACAGGGTGATCTCTAAATTCCCAGGGCCTAGCAGTGGGATGTTATAATAGTTCATTAAATGTTTCTTTAAAGAATTAGAAAATAGATGAATGTATAATAAATGAATGGATCAAGACACAAAAATGAAAAAAATAAATAAAAAATAAAAGACATGAAAATGAAGAGAAATGGGTAGGTCAGCTTTTGAAAATCCAGTTGAAAAAAATTTTTACACTAGAAGAAATTAAAAAGAGTTCTACACTGTGTCCCAAAGCTGTCACCTAGGGCTCCTTTTCAGACTTTCTTTTGATATGTGTACCCTGAGCCCCTGCAATGTGAGAAGCACAGTTCTGGATGCTAGAGAGGGCCAGGGTGACCGAAACAGGTACAGGGCTGCATTCATAAAGCTTAAATTAAAATCACAGATTCAGGGCCCCTGGATGGCTCAGTGGTTGAGCGTCTGCCTTCGGTCCAGGTTGTGATCCTGGGGTCCTGGGATCCAGTCTCCCATCGGGCTCTCCCACAGGGAGCCTGCTTCTCCCTCTCCCTCTGTCTCTGCTTCTCTCCCTGTGTCTCTCATGAATAAATAAATAAAATCTTTAAAAAAATTAAATCACAGATTTGTTGACCATCATTTTGGTTTTTTTCCAAAATGGCTTTTAAAGAGAGGTCTGTGTGTATAACATGTCACACACAGTTTCTCTACCCCGCCTCCCCTGGGGCTATTCTTGTGGTTCTTCTTCACAAAAAGGCAGGCCCTAAGAAGGCATGGTTTGGAAATAGCAACCTTAGTGGATTCAATAAAGTATTAGTGTTCCTCTGAATGATTTTTTTTTTTAACAAAACATCTATTTTTGAAGGAGCTATCTATCTATTCGAGGCATTTTATATGGTCTATCTCATTTAAGATTTGACAACCATCCTAGGAGGTGGATAATAAATGTTATCCCCTTATCCAGCTTGCATTAAACCTGCCACAGAGGGAGGGGAGATGGCGGGAAACAGGAAGAGAAGAGGAAAGGAGAGAGCCCTTGCCAATGTTATCCCTACGAACTGTCTTTATAACCGCCGCTCTTGAAGGGATTGAGATGAGTCAAGGAGTCCATAAGAAGGATTCACACAGACTGAAGATC
This sequence comes from Vulpes lagopus, assembly GCF_018345385.1. NCBI lineage: Eukaryota > Metazoa > Chordata > Mammalia > Carnivora > Canidae > Vulpes > Vulpes lagopus. Next base: position 29,983,714 of record NC_054834.1, read on the forward strand.
CTTCTAATCTCACACTGTGAGAGTTTTTTTTTTTATTTTGTTTTTCTTCCTGACACACGATCCAGTGTTTCTGTCTGTATCACTGGAGGAGTGTTTGATGACAGAAGCCATCTGTATATGTCCTTGCATTTGTAGATTTTTCTTTTTCCTCCACACAGTAACATGCAAGAACGGAACAAATATTATCCTGACTAAATACACTTCATCTCTTCTTATTCATAGCTAAAGTCATTCAAGCATTTTTGTAAAAAAAAAAAAAAAAAAAAAAGCCAAAGTAGTCTAGATCCATAGACTGTCTCTTTAGTGAGAAAATATCAGGATATGAAGTCATTTGGAAATGAATCTGTTTTGCATTGTTAGTGTTTATTTCTCTGTAGGACTGTTGGATTTAGAAGGTCTTGGCTATGAAATAAGCATGATTTAAAACTTTGCCTATAGAGCAGCCTGGGTGGCTCAGTGGTTTAACGCCTCCTTCAGCCCAGGGCCTGATCCTGGAGACCCGGGATCGAGTCCCACATCAGGTTCCCTGCATGGAGCCTGCTTCTCCCTCTGCCTGTGTCTCTGCCTCTCTCTGTGTGTGTCCCTCATGAATAAATAAATAAAATCTTAAAAAAAGAAATAAAATAAAACTTTGCCTATAAACTGGGTTCTGTTTTATTCCCCACCTTCCACATTCCCCATATTTACCCTCTGACACTGTGGAAACAAGAAGGACTACTTTTTGTTTCTTCCAGACTTGCCTCTGCCTGGACAGAGGGAACAGCTGGAAGCAGCCAGCCCTCTCTCAGGTAATGCAGGTGCACAAATTCCTTGGTCCTGTCTGAGATCTCCGTGCAGATGGGCTTGACATGGGGATGCTGACCCTGAATGGTAAGAAGGCTGGTAGAGATATCTGTGGGCGAGCATTTTCTGCGTCACTCTGTCCTGGCTTTAAACAGACACCTGGAGAGCAAATCTGCATGACCACAAAGTGCAGATCTCATAGGAATGGGGGAAAAGCCATAGGCAGTGAAGGGTTCCTTTCACTCTGGAACTTCAGATTTTATAGATTACAGAGGACTTGGACATAGATTCATAAAGAAACATAAAGCCAAGAAAAACTTTTACGTAAAAATCTCCAGCAATATTTTCCTGCAGCCCCCTTTTCCTTGGCCAGGCTGTGTCTGCACAGTGCCTCTAAAGGTCTTTGCTTATAACATCTGCAGAATGGGGATAATGAAAGTTGCTTTATGAGATAACTATACAATTAAATAAAGAGAACATTATGAAATTGTCTGGACAGTGCGCAGTGCGTGACGAGTGCCCATCAAATGAGAGCTATTGTGATAGAGCCTGCCTGTTTCCTAAGGGACAGAAGCTCTCCCTTCCATTCTGAATAACAGAATTCCTACTTACTAAGAGCAGAATGCACCCAGATTAAATGAAAAATAAATAAGTAAGTAAGTAAATAAATAAATAATGAGCAAGCCGATCCTTCCTAGCCTCCAGCACAGATAATGATAGCTAATGAGATGTATGAAGTCATTTGGTAAGCCTTCCAAGGAATCTCTACAAGGGCACTAAAGCAGCTTAATCAACTGAGAGGTGTGCCCTTTGCTTTGCTCCTTCCTACCACTCAAATTCTGTCAAGATTGTGGGAGCCATAGTAGCCACCTTGACCGAGTGTTGGCTTTGAGGATGAAAGACATGTGGTAAGAAAGTGAGAAGCCACTGGTAGAATGATTCTTGTCCCTGGTTACTTTGGAGCTGTCATCCAAGCCCTGGATTGTCGTCTATCTTTAGAATTCTTTTATGTGAGAGGCAAATAAGCGTCTATCTTACTTACATCACTATTATTTAGATGTTCTAGATTATGCACACCAGCTTTCATTCCAATTGATGTAGCTTGTGGCATTATTAACAAATACACACACACACACACACACACACATTCAACATGAGTGAACAGAAGGTCATCTTAACGTCCCCACTGAATCAGTGTGTAACACGCACCAAGCGCACAGTGAGTGGAATAGGCAGTGAGAGCTATAAGAAATAAATGGAAGGTGAGGTTATGGTAAGTCACTGTCAACCTGTGACCCACATGAAAAATCAGATAGGTCAAACCCATTCCAGCTAAAGTTAAAAGTTCTGGGTATTTTCATATTTTATATTTAATCTACATATTACATTTTAAAAAGCAGACAAAAACTTACAACTCTTTGGCTTTTTAAATATAGCAATCTAATAATATTTGGGGGCATGCCTGACACTCTTCTAGGGAACAAACCTATACCTCTTGCTCATCTATGGTCCTCTCTATCCTAATAAATGGCTTCTCCATCACCCTACCTCTTCTCTATTTAACTACATCGTCTTATCCTTTAGATCTCAATTAGAAATATCCTTTCTCAAGGAAGTCTTCCCTCATCTTATCTTCCAACATCAAACATCATTCTTGCTTTTTTTTTTTATTTTACAAAAAAAACTCTGCCTTTTCCCAGATTGTTGGTTCTTCAGTAGATAGAACCATGTGTGGCATTTCCACAATTGTATCCCCAGCACCTAGTACTGTGCCTGGTACTTGAAAAGTTCTTATAAATAAGTGACTAAGTGAAGAATGTTCTTCCCTTGGTTCTACAACAGCCCAATATTAAGACTGGTCAGCTGGTGTGGTGTGTCAAAGTTTCAGCCTAACCTATAGCATGACCAAAAAGCCAGTAAGTGATTCTATGATTGTGTTTGATGGATTTTCATGTCAACATGACCCATTCTTGACTTTTCTGCTCAAAGAAATAATGACTCCCTTAATCTATTTTCTTAGATGAAACAAAGGGAGATTTCTGTGAACACTAGCACCTAGTGGGTAGAGAATTTCCTGCTTGCCCATAAAGCAGACAGGTATCGCAAACCATTGACAAGGAGACAGAAGCAATTTATGCCGTGTGGATGATAGCCCATTTTTCCAACAGCCCCCAGCCAAATAAGAAGCCAGCAAAAAGGCAGCTGACTAGGATAGGCTATGCCTGTGAGATGTAATCATCTGGTGAGGAAAAAAAAAGTGTCCAAATTGGCACCAGTTGGAGAAGGGCTAGACAACTAGAATCAATTTACTATGACCATTAAGATGGCCCTGTGCTCACCACCATTTCAATGTTTTATCTTTCTTTTATGTCTGATGGTTCATGGTGGGGTTCTCAAGAACAAAATGAGGCCACAAACAACAAATGGTTTTAGGATAGTGTTTTCATTTCCTGTTAATCTCCTGTTCATTTAGCTTTTCTTTTTTTAAGTTTCAAATTCTCATTCCTAAACTGGTGCAATTGAATGATAACATCTTTTGATTAGGAGAGGTTAAGACTAATCTACTCCAGGCTAGAGGTGGGAATAGGAATAGAAGTATCTTTATAATTACAACTGGAATTCCTCCTCTCAGGAAAAATCAACATGCCCTCTAATAAATGAATTTTCAATTTTCTCAAATTACAATCAAGAACAAATTCTCACTGTATCCCATAAGCCAAACATCCATCATTACTGGTCACTTGAAATGCCCTCAGAATGTTCACTTGGCTAAGTGTCACTGATCTAAACTATGCAATGTTCCATCTAAACTCTCCTCTTTGCCTCACAGATTTTTTTTTTAAGTTTTATTATAAAAATCTCTATGGTTACAAAAAAAGCAGAGCATGCAATCCTCTAGCTTCAGTAAGTGTCACCATTTGGTTTCATTTGTCCTTCCCACCCTTCTACCTTTATTTATCTTTTGTTAGAGCAATTTGAGTCAAATGCTAGGCTTTGTTTTTTTCCCAAATGCTATAGTCTGCATTTCAAAGGTAATATTGTTTTACGTAATCAAAATATCATTATTATACCTAGGAGAATTAACAATAATTCTTAAGTACCATTCAAAATCCAGTCCATATTTAAATGTTTCATTTGTCTAAAATATGATTTTTCATAGTTGGCTTATTCAGTCAGAATGAGAACAAGGTCTTCTTATTTTATTTGATTATTATATTCATAAATATCTTTTAAATTTCTTTCAGTCCAGAACTATCTAGTGTCTCTCCCTTTTTTATTTATGTTTTCCTGTTATTAACATACTGATTGGCCAGTTGAAGAAATTCATCCCGAATGTTCCACATTCTGGATTTATCTGTTTCTAGTGTCATTGACTTACCTTCTGTATTCCTTATAGCTCCTGTGGACTGAAAGTTAGATGCAAACCTTCGACTGGATTCTGTTTCAATTTGTTTTTGGAATACTTCAGAGTTGGTATAGTGTTCTCTGTAATAGCTCACATTAGGAAGTAAATAATGTTTGGTTAACTAAGTTTCAGTGAGGATAAAATCAATCAGGGGTCTAGACACCCTGATATTTGGACTCAACCAGCCTTTCCCCACCATGTGAGACCGTGTCTAACTCTGTACCTCCCATCCTGCTGACTCAGTGCTGGTAGTGAATCAATAACGCGTTCCTAAAAGCAATTTGAAAAACACTACCACAAGCCCCGCATCTAACCAGGCACATATAATGGCTTCCTGGCTGGCATATCATAGGCCTCTGAATGGATCTCTAGGGGGCTTTATCGGACAAAATACTCTGATCACTGCAGTCTAAAAATGGAGCCTAACTTTAGGAAGCATTAAAGATATTTGACGGGGATTGATAAACCCACATGAAGCATATTCTCTACAGTTTCTGGGATAAAACACTGGAAATATTACTCTCCATATCTATAAATAAAGGAGAAGAGTTGGATCAAGTGATGTTTTAAGACTTTTCTAGTTACCAGGTCTGGCATCAACCTCGCTCTGTGTGCAGTGATCCTGGACAAGTTTTGTCTGAGCACAAGGCCTGGATATTGCTCTCTGTATCAAGAATCAAAAGTGTATGTCTGAAGAAGTATATATTCAATATTAAAGGTGCTTCTGCTCCACCAGAATGGAAGAATATATTCCAGATTCTGACATAAGTGTCATATACATGAATTATTTGTTCAGGTCAACACTTTTAACCTCTGGTTAACCTATGGAAAGAGAATATAAGAATCATAGAAAGGGCAAGCATGAGCAAATCCAGCAACTAGATCCTATCTTAGTAAACTAAAAATGAGAGATATCTTCCTACCACTCCCCGCTCCCTGACCCTCAGAATATTACTCACTAATGCCTGGCCTCTTAGAGACCTCCATCCCAGGGAGGTTGCTGCCCACTAACTAAAGACTCAATCCTCTTCTTTTCCAATGTACTTCCAGATTTGAGATTGACAGCCAGCAGAACGACTTGGGGTGTTCAGATCGGAAAGGAGGAGACTTGGGGCTCTTCAAGTACTTGAAAGTTTCTTCTGTGGAAGACAAAGTAGGATCATTCTATGTGGCTCCAGAACCAGAGCACAGTCAGAGCCCAAGAATGAGAAAAAGGATTCAGCTGAAAATAGGGAAGTGCTTTCTAAGTTTGTGAGACAGTCCTAAAACATAGATGTTTCTCCAAGAAGCAAGAATCTCGATATCTGGAACTATTCAAGTTGAAGCTAGATGCCTGGCTGTCTAAATTTTGTAGAGGTTTCTGGCTTTGGGTGCCAGGCTTGACCCTGTAATCAGTATTATTTGCCTATTTTAGCTCAATGGTTCAATACTTTTTCATTTATTTTGGCTCCACTTTCTCCACAAAGCCTTTACTTAAAAATTCTGTGAATACTAATTCCCCCTTCATCAGATTCCCCAGCATGTCCTTGTTTGTCCCACACATTTGGATGCTTCAGATTAACACTTTGTTTTACATTGTATTTAGGTTTTCCTCCAACTAATTTATATATATTACCACCATCTCCCCTCTTCTCCGCAAGATTGCATGCTCCTTTATATTGTGGGGACTGTGTAATATGTTCTTCTTTTATGACCCCCATGGTGCCATGTTCATGACCGAACACATGGTTTGTATTCAATAAATACATGTTGAAATGGATTGAATTGATGCTCAGGGACTTTCATCCAAGAAAGCAAAGCTGCACTGTGAAGGCTCACTCTGAAGGGGAAAAAAAAAAAATTTGAGTACATTCTCCATCATGGCTCCCCTTAATTCTTCCTGAGATGCTCAGTACTTTCCTACCAGCCCCACACTCCTTCCCCTTCTCTGTGCCTCTCCTAGTTCTCTTCTTCCCATAACTCATTTCAGCCTAAGCAGAAAGCTATCTTTGGCTTTAACTTTCCTTCTTATAAATTTGTCCTTTTTTTTTTTTTGGAAGGCAAAGGGAGGAATTTTGTATCAGAAGCCTTTCCTAAGGAAGCCGAAACAAACAAATTCTTTCCCTCTTATTTCCTGTTGGGATCAGAGGGATAAAGTGGAACACACACACACACACACACACACACACAGCATTCCAAAGGTCTTGAAAATTCTAGAATCACAAAATTGCTAGCTGGGCAATTTTGTGTATGTTACCTCTTTGTGTCTCAGTTAATGCAGCTATAAAATAGAGATGATGATTCTTGCCCTACTGACCTTACAGGGACTTTGTGGCAATGAAATGAGCAACTGGATGTGAAAACGCCATGTAAATGATAAAGACTACGGGGATGTCAAAGATTGTTGTTGTTTTTATTCATATATGGGAAGCAAGCCAGACTTGCCCTATATCTTTAAGATTTGTAATGTACCAATTGAAAGTAGATAATCCTTTGTAGATGATTGAGATGTGTTTCTCTCTCAGTGTCTTGTGGGAAGAGGGGAGTCCCAGAACAAAACTAAAATCAAATGATCTTCTTATATATTTCAAATGTACAGAAAGCAGTGGCCACTGCATTGTTAAACATGTGGAATCAAGCCCAGGGAAACTGGAAGATCAATTAGTTTTTGTTGACTTGCTTCCGAAGAGCAGAGACCTCATTCAAAATTTAAACGTATATGCTCTCCTTCTCTGTTCTTATTCTCAATGCTTTCAAATTATAATGCAAAACCCCAAAGCTGAGAAAGTGATTTTTTTTAAAGAGTGCTCTTTCTTCCCCAACAATATAGAGTTGTTTTTTAAAAGATGAAGAATAGGGGATCCCTGGGTGGCGCAGCGGTTTGGCGCCTGCCTTTGGCCGAGGGCCCGATCCTGGAGACCCGGGATCGAATCCCACATCAGGCTCCCGGTGCATGGAGCCTGCTTCTCCCTCCGCCTGTGTCTCTGCCTCTCTCTCTCTCTCTGTGACTATCATAAATAAATAAAAAATTTAAAAAAAAAAAAAAAGATGAAGAATAGTAGTTGAAATGCTTAATGTTCCTGTGTAATTTGCTAATGCTTTCAGAAATAGGAATGTAGCATCAGTGGCAGATGCATCACACAAATGAAAAAATAAATAAATAATTTAAATGGATATCCTCTGGTTAAGAGCAAAACATATGAGATAATGCTTAATTTAGATTTTCCCTCTCTGAATTTATTATAATCTGTACAATAAACATTTCACTGATTTGAGAATTTTTATTTTTTTCCAATTCATAGAACCAAATACGAAATCATTAACATCCCTCTTTGCCAGCCCCAGTGTCCCCAGGCTCTCCCAGTGACAGCCACTAATGTCATTTCTAGACTAGCTCAGATTATGAGGTGATCGTGACCAGCGGTGGAGGTACACTACCTGTCTACACCATCAGCTGATAGAATTGGATCTTAGCTGATGGTTACAGAATGAGATTCTGGAACCTGATTAATAAGGCCTGATAAATGGTCTTTGTCCATTGACTTTCAGCCTCCTCAGGCTGTGATTTTTTTTTTCCACCTCCTCAGCTGTGATTTCCTCATTTCTGTTCAAGTAGTTTGCATGATCTGCCTTCTGCCTTGGTCTCCTTACTTAGCACTTCTGTGCTAATATCCTAACAGACTAGAGTTTAAAGATAAATCGCCGACTGCTTGCATAAAGCCCTGGCAAACTGCTATAGCCTTTGCTGGAATCTTGGATAACTTCCTTCTCTCTCTTCATGAGCTACGTAAAGGGCATGGGCTTTGCTACCATATCGTAGCACCAAAAGCCGCAGAACGCACTGCCCAACCCTTTCTCTCTCACTACAATAGGCCTCCCATAACCTGAGACTTGTTTGTACCAGAGCGAAAAACGTGTAAATATGATCAACACATTCACTACCTCAGTTATGTTTTACGTCAAGCCCCACTGCCCACAGGGAGAGATGTCTCTCTCACAAGTGAACGTATGATGTGACTCATGTTGTACCTCCCAATGTTGGGGCAAAACTGGGCCTGGATTCCTGTGGTCATATTCCACCTGCTAGCTTAGATGGCTGTCCTCAACCGGAAACACTTCCCTTCTCTCCCTATGGTTGGTGTAGTGTCCATAATGTTGTTCTCTTTGCTCTTGGATTCCACTCCTTTTACCACCGACAAATTATATATTTTATGTATTGTATATTTTATATATTATTATGTTTTGATAATCCCTTTATACTCTACCCCATGATCTTCAAAAAAAAAAAAAAAAGAAGGATGAAACTGTGCAGCTGAATCAGTATGGATTTTATTAAGAACTTTTTCTAGTATCACCTATTGCATAATATATATCCCTTATATATTACACAGAACAAATTACAGTCCTGTTTTGGTTTCTTGAATGAGTTTTATTTTGTAGCTCCACAGAGAAGGGTTAAACTCTTTAAGGGTATGTAAGAATCACTTTCATTTTTTTTATATCTCCTACATTAAGTCCTGCTCAAAGAATAAATATAACATAGTAAAGAGAAAGAAGAACATTTTTAGGACTGTGAGACTAGAGTTCCCATACCAACTCTGGTACTTTCTATATGACTATGTATAAGCCATTCCTTTCTTTAAATTTTAGTCTTATAATCATAAAACAAAGGAGGCAGTATAAGTCATACACAAAGTTCCTTACAGCACTAACATTTAACGGTATATTTTAATTTAAAATCCAAATGGTTGTAGTGATAAATATTGTTACTTAGAAAGTTCAGTTTATTTTGAATGAAAGACTTATTTCAGTGTAGGTGAAATTATTGTTATTATATATTATTGAGACTTGCTTCAACAGCAGTTTGGTAATACAGAAACCAAAAGACAAGTGTGTACTTTTTCTTGCTCCTAGGGTTTTAGCGTTCCTCACCATGGTTGTCAAGTGATGTTCTGTAAAGAGCCTTGGACTGGCTAACTTGAGAATATTTGCATAATCTTTGGCAAATTATTTGACCCATTCAAGATATGATGCCAGCAGCTGAGGAAAGAGAATAACTATAACTACCTTACATATTTCTTGGGACTTGTGGGACCTATAACTTATGAGAAGGTAACTTGTAGATATTGCACACTAATGAAATGTAAACTAATGCAAACAAAATTAAAAACTTCCAAACTCATCAAATGTATTGTTGTTATTGCCTAAGGCAGGGGTAATCAGCTTAGTACCTATAGAAGCAAAAGTTGACGTAAACTAGTGAGGCAAGTGGGTGATGAATAGTATCCTACATGGGGCCCTTGTTTGCAGAAGCAGGATCAAGTGATGGGAGTTTCTGGCAAGCTAGAAACTACATTCTCTGTCTAAAGAACTTATGGCGATTAATCCCCAAGCAACCATCGCCATGTGAAAAGGTAGACCCTAAGTGGGCAGGATTTCCAGTTTTTCTGTAGTCTGGAAACCCAAATTAGTAGACACAACTTCCCAGTAGTTATATGTTGCTAACTAGTTTAAATTTAAAACCCTATATGAGTCCACATTAGATAAGTCAAACAAAATATACCTTTAGGCCAATTGCCAATTTCTGACCTAAGCTTTAATTATCCCTGTAGCTCAAATCCTTGCTAAATGCACATATAAGATATCCCGGTTACTGTGAGGACAACTTCTTCCACATAGCAATGATGATCACAGGGGATTTAATTTGGGATTTGGGTGAGTGAAGCCAGAGAAATATGAAGCCAGTGAAGCCAGTGACTTTCAGGAGACATACAGGATGACAGTTTTAAGAAATGGAAAATGCAAGATTGGTGAACAAACGTGCATCTTGCTTACCACCCAGAAAGGAGATTCCCTGGATGCCTGTAAGGATGGTTACCAAAATGATAGCTGGCAAGGCACAGTTAGATCCTCTTATAGTGCACAATAGCAGGTTCACTTTCCAAGTCCCTAAGAAATCTTTCCTTTTATTGGTTCTACACTACAGATAATTTCTGAAACTATTGTGTTATCTTATTAGAGAGTAGACTGTATGCTTCATGAAGAGTGAATGAGTGTCTAAGTCATCCTCGAATCCTCCATGATGCTAAACATAGTATCTTACACATCATGCTCAAGAAGACTTGTTGAATATTGAACAGATTTGTAAGTTCCATATAGATCAGAGCATAATGAAATTTTTGAATATCATGTGGTAGAGATCAAAATAAAACAAAATAAAGGAAGAGAAGGGATAAGGGAAGAATCTATGAACCTTGTTCTACTATAGGTTCTACAATCACGTAGTTGAATGATCTTGATCAAGTCCCTTAAAATCTCCAGGATTCAATTTCAACAACTGTAACCTGAAAAGGTGAATACTAAGTTTCCATCTGCTTTAACAGTCTATGATTGCTTCCTATTCCTGATATCAAGAGGGATGCTTACAGAATGCAAATCTTTTTGGAAAAGCCGGGATTCTTCTTTTGCTTCTGTCTCTAAGAGAGCCTGAGACAGACCCCATTTTTTGGTCTGCAAGTTCATTTTCTGATATTGGCTTCAAATGGAAAATACTTGCTCTGCCCTGCAACATGTATTTCTTAAGAGCTCCAGGGTATATTTTCTTCTATCCCACCTATGGACATGTTAGTAATCAGATCAAACAACACTCCAATCCAGTTCCAGCTACTCAAGAGGTCAAAGGAAGTGCAATTTCTTCTAATGGGAAATTCCAAGAAATAAAAACCAGTTTCTGGAGCTGCTGAGATAAAGCTAAGGTTGAAATGCATTTCCTCACTTCTGCTCAGAGATACAAGAGAAGAGCTATCCTGGAAGCCAGGAGACAGGTACTCCAGGAATTTCGATAGATGCCTGACAGGCCTACATTCATCATTCAGTCCACCATGAGAAATGGTGATTGGACACTGATGTTATCAAACTGCTTAATCTCACTCTCATCACACTGCCTTTTCCTGAACCCTGCTACACAATGTTCCGGAAGAGAGACAGTTATACATTTGCCTCTGATGGCAGTTTCTGATTATCAGCAACCAGGACCAGCCTGGGTCTACTTGTGAAGTAGACATTCGTCTTTTAGGGTTTCAGCCACTTTATTTCGGTCATTCATTTATTTATTTACTTCAACATTTATTTTTTCATCCATTCAACAAACATTCACTGGCCACGATTCTGTGGCCAAGCACAGTTCTATTCCTTGGGATCTAAATATGAATCACACAGTTGATGAGTGAATAATGAGGAAATGAATGAATAAGAGACATAGTACTTGTTTCCAAGGCACTCCCAGTCCAGTGGAGAAGACCAGGAAAGAGACCATTATAATTCATCATGGTTAGTGCTGTAGCAGAGATGGGTAATGTGTCATGGGGCCCATAAAGGAGACATTGATGCTCCCCGAGAGGCTCATGGAAGACTATTCCAAGTGAAGAGATCTTGTAGGCAGTTATGCAGAGCAGCTAACCTCACAGAATGGTTATTTAGCCTGGAAAAGTTGACATTCTTAGCTGGCAGACAGCTAGTTCAACTCTGAATTGAATGAGATCACCCAGGGATGGAGCAACGGTGGGGGACAGAGTGTGAACCCTATCTAGAGTCAATGTGGTCTGAATTCCTAACTTTCATTACAGTAGACACCCTATGTCTTTAGTCTTTGTGCCTGCAACCCTGATGGAATCTCTTTAGATGTTTTTCATGCTCAGGTGAAAAAAAAAACAAACTGATACAGCTTACATTACTGGTCTTAGGTGGCAGAGCTAGAGGAACTATAAGATGGTCATGATTAAAATTTGCAATCAAGCCTGAAATTCTAATGATAGAATTTCAAAAATATGAAGCAAAGAGTAAAGGAGGATTTTCAAGGGAATGAGTTTTCCCTGGTGGCCATGAAATTATACCTCTTGTCTCTTCTGTCCATGGGTCAAGTCTGGCTCATCTAATGTACCTATAAACACTTTTGGTGCATGTATTTAAAAAACTTGTTGTTGCTACAGTAAAAATATCATGGGAATAGTATCACTAGCTTATTACTGGTTTTATTATTAATAAGCCTCCTGTTAAATCAGGCATTATGATAGGTGATTTAAAGACCTCATCTCACTTGATTCTCAAAAGAAAGAGTTAGGATAATGGAGCAAGAAATGTGCCCAAAGCTTTTAGCTTGGTTTATATAAGAAAATATTTGAAAAATGGTACCCCAGGAATTGGAGCCTGCATTAGAACTGTTAGGTAAAGGAATGTTTAACCTTATATGAAAACTATAAATTTATTTATTAGTATAACTAAAGAGACACAGATTAATTTTCTTAAAATAAACTGACTTATTACTGGAGAGATTCAAGGAAACAGCAAATAGTTGGTATTCTCCTGTCATGTCATGGTAATAATTCCAATGACTTTCTTATGATATTGCAAATAGTGGCTCTTTGCCCTTAGGAAAAAAAAATCTACTTCTAATGCCAGTCCAAGATAATTTTTGTCATCTTAAAAGGATGTATGCTTCATTGAATAAATCAAATAAATGAATTTTCATTTGGAAGTCCATCTGGTGTGCAGAAGAAACCATGCAAGAATGAGGAGATTCCTTATCTTCCTGTGGGCACTCCCCCATGTGACCTTGTGCAAGTCACTTACTCTGCTTGCACAGCAGCACTTGATACAGATATTTATTAGAGTGATGGATATTTCATAAAGAAAACGTCACACATCTGAGTCCTCCCGAGAATGTTGGAAGATTGAGCTCTGGTAAGCCCCAGAGGAGAGCTCCTCATGACCAGGAAGCGTGCGTTAAGTTTGTTGCTCCTCACTCTGCTCCTGCCTTCTCCTCCCCCTCGATCAGCATTTCCTCTCTTTCTGTCATGTAGTGGAGCTTTTCCAGCTGAGTGCATCCTTCCCCAATGAGGACAAAAATTATAATTTATAATCTTAACATAATAATCTTAATTTCTTGAGTCCACACTGTGGTCCAGGCACTGCTCTAAATGATTTACATACATCAAGCCATTTAATCCTTACAAAATCCCTATGAATTACACATATTATCACCTGCAATGTACAGCAAAAGCAACTAGGGGGAAAAACACTTAAATAACTTGCATAAAATCTGATTAGTTTTAAAAGGCCAAGGCGGGACTCAATCCAGTCAGTCTGACTCTGTTTTCTATCTTTTAATATTACACAATTTTATTTCTACTTAGGTGTATTGCTATCATAGTCCCCAGAACATATTGCACTCTGCTCATTTTATTCTAACCATACCCCTTTAGAGGAAGAAATACATTTTATTTTCTGTTTCCTCAGGACTTAGCACAGAATCTGAAACATGGAAGGGCCCTATGATGGCTGAGCAAATGCACAGCTGTGTTCCCTAAGAGCATGAAGTAACTTTGGAGACCTCACTTAAGGCAGACACTCTCACTTCCAAGAATTGTAGACAATGTATAATGGATAAACTTTGTTCTTCCCCTAGGAAGGAACTCCATTGCCTTCAACAGAACCTAACAGGGTCCCAAAAATGTTTTAAAGGCAACCGGAAGCCTCATTCTACACAAGTAGAATTGTGGAGACTATTATTATGGGAATTCAATGGCTAAATTGTCTTGCCCTTAGCAGTACTGAATTATAACAAAATGCCACCTTTAATCACACATAGAGAAAGTCATTTGTATTACAATCTTTATTATTAACATAGAAACATTTAAAAATATTACAACAAAAAGTTACAATAAATAAAAATCAGTTGACGGTGTATAATTATATGGTCTTTTTTTTCAGGTATATAGTGTTTTATCTTTTATGCAGACCGATTTCCATGGAATTTTCTTTTTTTGTCCAAGTTAGTGATTAATTACAAAAGAATTAATGAAATTGATTAGGTAACAATGTACATTAGTCTTTTAGTTGGGTAAAAAGTCAAGAATAACTCTGAGATTACTTTTTCCCTGGTCATACCCTATGCTAATAAGCAATCTATTTTATTCTCTCTTAGTTTTTTTTTTTTTAATTTTATACTTCCTTCATATGTTGCTTAGATCGATTTCTCATTTGGAAAATATTTGTTTTCTCATACTGAAGAATTCCCTAAGTGTCTAAGAAGATGATAGGGGAATGAACAAAAGTATCTACAAAATTAAAGTCAACATACATTTACTGAGCACTTCTTCTTTGAGTAGGACTCAGCAGAGACTTTAGGAGGTATTTAAGAGAACAGGAACTATAGCTTTGCCCTAAAGAAACTGTATTCCAGGGGCACCTAGGTGGCTCAGTTAAGCCACTGGCTGTTGGTTTCTGCTCAGATCCTGATCTCGGCATTGTGATCTGGGGTCGAGACTCACCTCAGGCTCTGCACTCAGTGGGTAGTCTGCTTGGTATTCTCTTTCCTGCCTCTGCCCCTCATCCTGTTTGCATGCTCTCGAAAAGAAAGAAGGAAAAGGAAGAAGAAAGAAAGAAAGAAAGAAAGAAAGAAAGAAAGAAAGAAAGAAAGAAAGAAAGAAGAAAGAAAGAAAGAAAGAAAGGAGGGAAGGAAAGAAAGAAAGAAAGAAAGAAAGAAAGAAAGAAAGAAAGAGAAAGAGAAAGAAAGAAAGAAAGAAAGAAAGAAAGAAAGAAAGAAAGAAAGAAAGAAAAGAAAGAAGAAACTCATACTCCAGTAGGTAGTTCATAAGTGTCTTTAAATACTAGGCTTAGTGTTTTAGAGTTGATATAAAGGCAGGAAATGTCTATAGTAGATATATATTTGAACAAGGGAGGATAATGATCAAAACAAGAAAGCTTAATAAGAAAAAAATTGAATAAAAATATTATGAAGCTGGATGAATAGAAATTATCTTGGAAGCCTTTTGTGGATCTACCAAAACTTAATAAATATGGGGTGTGTGCTGTGGTGGTGGAAATGAAGATGAAGGGATGGGAATAAGAGCTGCCTAGGGAAGATTTGGGCCTTGGAGGTCTATGTTATCACAATCAGTCAAGAGGTTGACTGGATTCACAGCTCCTTCTAGGGGAAACTGCCTCACTCAGGCTCTTACATGAGTTTATCACCACATGCCACCCCTCACTTCTGGAAGTAGTTAATTCACCCAATAATACACTTCCTCCACATGATCTGTCAATCTATATCCAGATTATGGATTGACCTAGTATGAAAGGATGAGCTAAATCAATCAAAGTCTTTCTGGAATTTAAACTAAAACAATGCCAGAAGAGAATAGTTAGTTGCAGGAATTGAACCTGAATAGATACACCAAGATAGAAATAACTATGGGGCACCTGGGTGGCTCAGTCAGTTAAGTGTCTGCCTTTGGCTCATGTCATAATCTCAGGACCCTGCATTGAGCTCTCTGCTCAGTGTGGAGTCTGCTGCTCCCTCTCCTTCTTCCCTGTCACCCTTTCCCTGCTCATTCTTTTTCTGCCTCTCAAATAAATAAATAAAATTAAAAAAAATAATTAGAATGGGAGTCATATTAGAATATTGGTCATACCAAACAGGAGCATATTGGTTGGATATATTTTGGCCAAGATGATGAGGGCATAAATATTTTGTTCATGTCAAACCAGAAGTTAGTGTTTCAACCTACGTTCTCCCAAATACACGCCCATGGCCAAGTTTATTTTCAGCGGGTTTACTTAGGCTATGATCACAGAGAATAAGATGAGACACAGGGAAAGTGAGACCTGGAAAGACATAAGCCATCATAAGGACACATTACTGAAGTCACCATTGTGAGCAATGAGGCCTTGATTCCACCGGGACCACCTGAGAAACTTACAAATGCCTTCTAGAATTGTCTAGCTAAATAATGGAAGGTGGGATCATTTATCCACCAGTGCCCATTCCTCATCATTTCAAGATTGCCCCCAGGGGTCATAACTTCCCACCTTCCTGGAAGGGAATATGTGTTGGCAAAGCAAGTTCCTGTTAGTGTCTTAGGTGTTGGGGAAACACTAGAAGAATATGGCACATTCTTGAAGGGAAGCACTGTCAACAGGAAGTTAGCTGAAGTCTATATGGAACTGTCCACTGGTAGTTGTGTGGCCAGAATCATGTGTCTGCTGAGATGATGTGGGTTGTGGCACGGAGGCATCTAGCACAGTCCACCGCTCAAATTGTCCAGATTTGGTAATGACTACATAAAGCCTAATCTATCAACGTGTCTTTAAGATAGTGGCTGCTGCAGCCTTTGCAAGAGATTTAATGAGCAAAGGTTTTAGTGAAACAAACTACAATCTCATTGCTTGTCTGATGATGTTAGTGGTCCAGAGGCTTTAAGTGATATATAAAATATCTTCCTTCTGCCATATTTTAGATTTCTTTACTCTTGCCTGACAATTCTATTGACAGAAATTCCTTGCTTAGTGGGATGACCCACGTCTTCATTTTTGACTGGTCTGGGTCCACAGTTTGCCTTGCCCTTATCAGATCATGGCTGGTAAAATTGTCCATTCACCACTGTGATCAAGGATGTGAATAGCAATTCTTGGCTACGGAAGTAATGGCCCTACTCCAGAACCCTGAGAATGTGGGCTGCTTCCCTCACAACTGACAGCTTCACGAACCACTCAATAATTCAGTCAAAGCAATATTCACGGGCATGGCATATGCTATTTCTGATTCCAAAGAGGCCCAAAGTGCAAAGTCTATGGAGAGGATGCTCATTCATACTTTAGACTTTTAGAATCCTGAAATTTTTACCAATATGACAAATCCTTAAGCTTTTTGGAACTTAGCTTCCACACTTGTGGCATATATAGATACTAGAGTATCCAGAGTATTTGCCACTTTTTGTCAACTAGGTCCAATTAGCATCATCATAGTGGACTAGCAGGATGTTCTGAGGAATGTCAAGATGATTAACCTGACTGCATATTAACAATGTGATAGAGAGCAGGAGGGTTAACCTAGTACTTGGACGTGACAACGAATGTGTATACATGTTGTTTCTATGCAAATGTGAACAGCTTCTGGTAAATAGAAAATAACCCATTTGCAAGATTAATGGGTGTATATTAAGTTTCGACTACAGTAAAGGTACCCCGTTCACCATAGCAGTTGCTACTGGGGCTACCAATTGATTAAGTTTATGGAGATTCATAATTACTGGCCTTGGATTATGATTCCTCTGGTTTTTGTAGGGATCCAACCAGTGAACTAACTTGAAATATGATTAGGACAGTAGTTTGCAAACTTGAAGTCCTTGAGAATGGCAGTAATCTTTACAATTATTTCAATGATGCATTATTATGTCTCCTTTACTCCTTTGGCAAGGTGGGGTTGAGGAGTGGTTTCACGACCCTCCCTTAACCCTCTCTACCATAATGGCTTCTGAATGACACAGGTTGGAAAACCAAGGTGAACATTCAGTTAGCTAAGTATATACATTTTAATTATGCATTTGGAAAATAACTACGGGATTTATATAACCATATATTTTGCCCCCTCCCCAAGTCTAATTCCTTAAAGACCAATAGGAATTCAAGGACAACAATTCATTTTTTTCTTTTTAAGGTTTCATTTATTTATTTATTTGAGAGAAAGAGAGAGAGAGAGAGAGAGAGAGAATGAGCAGAAAGGAGGAACAGAGAGAGAAGGAAAACCAGACCCCCCGCTGAGCAGGGAGCCTGATGTGGGGCTTGATCCCAAGACCTTGAGATCATGACCTGAGCTGAAGTCAAATGCTGAACTGACTAAGCCACCCAAGGGCCCCAAAGACTCCAACTCTTATGGTTGAATAAGCTATTTCCTCCTGGAACATGGGCTCTACTTTTTCACTTGGGATATACTAAGCTCTGATCTCTTTGGGCTTAGCGGCAATGAGGATATGTATGGGCAGATGTTAGAGATGGTCTCCCTCATCTTTTGCAGCATTAGCCTTAATGTATTTGCATGATTCCTTCACAAAGGAAGGCTGATCTCCAGCCTGTGTCAGTGTACTTCTGCTGGTTCAAATGTTTCAAGGGAATATAGGATAGGGTTTCAAGACTCTCGGATTCATTCATTCATCCAAATGTCCCTGTTCCAGGTATTATAGCCCTTTCTTTCCTATCAGTTCTTGTTTCTGATGAGAGACATGTTGTGGCTGCACATTCTGTATCCTTCGTATCTCTTACAATTACCCCCTTACAGCAAAATTCTGCTCATGATTTTGAGCACTCTGTCCTATGGATGCAGGACATGAGGGTTGCTTTAATTATTGAATCTTGTTTTAACCCTGGACCCTGAGTTGGTTGCTTGCTTTCTCTAAAGCATCCACAGCAATTGATAAAAGTGAAGCCTCTAAAGCTCAATTCTGCAGGACCTCATGAGAAATGTTCAGAGTGTCTTTCACAATTTTCTCCCCAAAGAGGGGAAGCAGGAAAATGTATCCAAAATTTCCCATTTGCAACTGGTTAGCAGTTTACTCTGAGGATATGAACACCCCTGCTCTTCCTGGTTGCACATGTGTAGTGACCAGTACAGATGACACAAGATTCTCCTGGCACTCACATCATAGGAGAAGCCAAGTGACAGAAAGTGAGGACATGTGGAATGCACCTGTTGCAGGACACTCTTGGCTTGAAGTGAAGCAAGCCTCTTATAGAACTTTCTACAGCAGCTGCAGCTGAATTCAGAGATACAGAAAGGTGAGACAGTCAAGAGTTGTCTTGTGGGGCACCTGGGTGGCTCATGCAGTTAAACAACAGACTCTTGATTTTGGCTCAGGTCCTGGGATCAAGCCCCATATGGGTCTCCACACTCAAAAGGGTGTTTGCTTGTCTCCCTCTCCCTCTGTCCCTGCACCCCCTCCATATCTCAAATGGTTGAATAAATCAAGAAGAAAGAAAGAAGAAAGAAAGAAAGAAAGAAAGAAAGAAAGAAAGAAAGAAAGAAGAAAGAAAGAAGAAAGAAAGAAGAAAGAAAGAAAGAAAGAAAGAGAAAGAAGAAAGAAAAGAAATAAAAAGAAAGAAAGAATGAAAGAAAGAAAGAAAAGAAAGAAAAGAAAGAAAGAAAGAAAGAAGAAAGAAAGAAAGAAGAAAGAAAGAAAGAAGAAAGAAAGAAAGAAAGAAAGAAAGAAAGAAAGAAAGAAAGAAAGAAAAGAAAGAAGCTGTCTTATATTCTCCACAACTTTTGGAAATCCTGAAGGACATCCAGGTAGGTAGAAAAATATTTTTATAATTTTATAAGTCTAGAGTTTAACTCCATTTTCCATATAAATGTGCAATTGTCATAGACATTGAATTTTCTAGGAGCATACCCACTGGTTCAATCAAGGAAAAACTGTACTGTATTATATTTGTATCTTTACCCACAGTTGTTTACCATTTCAGAAAAATAAGCACATCATCTACAATAATGCTGCTCACAGCGCTTGAGTCATCAATATGAGACACTGTGTAAGTCCCCGTTCAGTGCTACTTTTATCCTGGCTCATGTTTAGATATAATCATCTCGCTACTTCATTTCATTTTCTAGTATAGTTATGCCTGAATGTTTACTTATTAAATTGGGTATCACTTTTAATTAATTAATTTAATTTGACTTAAATAGCATCATTACTTGTAATTATGTAATGTAAAAATATAAATTATTTTATTTTATCTTTTTTTTTTTTTTAAGAGAGAAAGAGCATGCAAGCGACTAGGAGGGCAGAAGGAGAAGGAGGGGAAGAGAGAGAATCTTAAGCAGGCTCTGAGCTGGGCATGGAGCCCCACGTGGGGCTTGATCTCATGACCCTGAGATCATGCATGACTTGGGCTGAAATCAAGGGTAGGAGGCTTAACCAACTGAGTCACTCAGCCATTCCCATATTATTTTACCTTAAATCACTTTATTTTCTGCATTTTTAAAATCTTATACTTAGGGCATTATTGATTCTAGTTATAGTCTTTAAATAAGGAAAAAGCATGCTTACAAATTTTAGGTGAGCAAAGGGAGGACTGTAAAATATTCAGCGTGAAAATGAGATGTTTAGTTTCAGAGGGTTACAGCCACTGCTTTGGAAGGAGAAGGCAGGAACCTGAGGACGAGGAGCCACCTCTTCCACAAAGGAACGTGGCAAGACAAACTAGGCAAGCAGCAACTATGAGAAAAACTAAGACATCAGAAAATATGTATAAGTAGAAGCTTTGAGACCAAAGAGGACATAGTAAGCATACAAGAAGTCAGGGAACTGTACAGAAATAATGGAGTTTACATGGAATGTGCTGAAAGCAAAACAGCTTAGTGAGAGTCGTAAGTGTTGACTCTATAAGAAGCCTGGATCAGAATCTGTCCTCAGGTCCCACTTCCCTGACCCCCACCCCCTGCTCTGTTCTGACCTCACTTGCACTTGACTTGAGCTGGTTTCCTGCTCCTTTTGCTGCATGGTCTTCTGCTTTTCCTGGGTGTCTCTGCCCCTGGGCTTATTTGAGGGTGTCTGGATGTAAGGGAAACAGCATCACATCTATGACAACAAAGATGGGGAAGGAAAAGAGAAGATCCATGGATCCTCTGGTTGGAGAGCAGGTTCCCTGAGAGGGGCAGAGAGAATAGTCCTGCCTTGGTGGCCATGCAGAGTGGTCTGGATCAGCAAGAGGAAGGGGAGATGCTCATCTTCGGGCCAATCTCCATCTCATTTAAGCTTTGATTATTCATCCTAACTGATTTCTTAGCTCGCCACTCACCCTTCTTTCTCTCTCCTCTTATTGCTAGGCAATATGGAGTGGAATTAATTCCTGAAGTTTCTTCCCCTTCCTGATTGGGCATCTGGGTGAAATTAAATTAGTTAATTCTATTGCTCTGAACACTGTCTATGCCAGAATATGCCAAAGATATAGGTTATGGATCATTTACTCTTTCAACATACCCGTGTGTACAAAGGAACTCTGATTAATAGAAGTGAGAAGAAGCAAGAATCTTAATTCTCTTCAAATGGCTCACAGAGTTGAGGACAGATACTCAGATCCATTTTTTTGCATTAAAATGCAAATTCTGGGTTACCAGCGTGTGTGTGTGAGGCACAACAGGATGACAGATAAAACTACTACTACTTTTTGCCTGGAAGTCCTGGGCAAAAAGAAGACACAGAGAATGAATTTTATAAGATAAATCAAAGTTCCCAAGATAAAGAGAAAATGAAGGAGACAATATGCATTGAACCAGAGGCATGGAATCAAAATCTTGTCTATCCTCGGGTGCAGAGAATTAAGGAACAAACTTGAAGTATCTGAGGGTAGATGGGAATGGTGTCTAAGGGAGAGAACTGAAGGTGTGCAAATGAAGATTGATAAAAGCTAGGATGAGGCACTCACTCTACTGAGGGCTAAGAAGCTCGAGCTTTATACATTTTTTCATTCGTTACTTATTTATTGATACTGATGCTAATAGTAACGCCAATCACATAGAGAGACACTTTGGTAAGTAATAATATGATTTTCTTACCAACGTAAAGAACACACTGAAAATTGGGGAGTTTGAGGTGCCAATATGATATTCAAGTGGAAATAACTTGTTGGCAGTTGGGAACGTAGAGCTTGGGAGTGGGATCAGAGCTGAATATTAAGCCTAGTAAACTATTGGCATCTGGGTCCTGGTTGAAGTTACAGCAGGAACACATACAGCAAGCCAAGAAGAGGGCAAAGGGAAGCATGACGGAGAAAAGCAATATTTAAGGGTTGAGTACAGCAAGAGACCACAGTGAAAGAAATCGGAAGCAGTTTTAAAGAAGAACCAGGACTGAATGAGGTACCAAAGCTGAAAGAAGAGAGATTTTTGAGATTAGGACTCTTACTAAGCCAGATCCTACAGAGAATCTCAGTAAGGTAAAGATTAAAATGTATCCGTTACATGTGGATATATTTCTCCCATCCTGATGTTAGTTAAATTTCTAGGAAGAACTCAAATCCAGAAAGTCTATGAATGATCATTTTTAGCCTGGAAATAGTCTTTCATGAAGGGTTAGGACAGAATCAGTGCTCTGAATCCACTTTGAAAATCTCCCATTTGCAAGACATTTCCCTCAAGCATGGTTGATCCTTTATGGCCTTTGGAGGTGGGATGGCAAAATGGGCGTTACTTTAATAAAAAAACAAACAAACAAACAAACAAACAAAAACCACTTGGTTTAGGAGACAGCTTTGCCACTTAAACGGGTAGAATGACCATTGGAAGTTACTTGATCCGCTGAGACCCCATTTCCTCATCCATAAAAGAGAAAATACACCAATTTCATAGGGTTGTAGGTGAGGATGAAATGAGATAATTGGATGTAAAGCACTTAATCTGGCACATAGTGAGGGTTCAATAAATAATAGCTGTTATTATTATACAGGCCTCCTATGTGATGAGAGCCCTGCCATTGCTTGACTTTTCATTAACCATGCAACACTGGGGAGTTTCTGGCAGCAACCACAAGGCAGTTTGTTGGCACACAACCTTTCAATTATCTGCACTACTGATCCCCTCCATTAGCATGGATAAGAGAAAGTGTACAGCATAGATAAACCAGAGGGAGGGAAGAAAACAGTCCAGCCATATATCTATATAAATCCCTACGAGGAATCTAGGAACAGTTCCTCATGGCTACGGATTTATCTTCGAAGAGAGGAATCCAGGTTCCCCCATATATGAGTTGTTCAACTGGACCATGATGAATGTTAACTCTTCTCTGTTGCCGCTTTATTTTTACATAACAAATCTCCATTTAAGGAAATATACCAAGTGTTGTAAAGTTTTGCCTCTGATCCTATTTCCAATGCTGTACCTCTGTCTGGCTCTACTAAGAATGACTCAAGTTATCTGAGAGTCAATGGAATGATAATAAAAGTTCCACCTTATCTGACACTGAATTCTCTGCCTTTGAAATATGGACACAACTTTTTTTTTTTTTTTCCCCACAAGGCTAAAGAGGCTTTACTTAGAGTTGGTATAAATTTATAGGTTTTATTTTTGGCCACTGGAGGGCTCTCATATTTTTCCACTAATGAAATAGAAACCTTGAGCCTGACTAAAAACTGGAAATCAAAGATGAAAGTTTAAAGCGAGTGAGCTTGTGGTTTGTGTCCAAATCTAGGCGTGGACAGGATTTGAGGACCCTCTAATGCTTTAGAGCAGTGAGTTGGCCACCTGGAGCAGATGCTGAGTCAAGGGCTGTGACTCAGGTCTCTGACGTCAGGGAAAGGTAGACAGTCTCCTTTGCTTTTTCCAAGGAAGTGATTGCTCTTTGTCTGTTTTCCTCTCTGATAATCTCCCAGCAACCTGCTCATTCAATCAGGGGGCTGACGTTGGTTCTTTTGGACTGTGTTCTTTCTCTTATCCCTAAACTCTGTCTACCACCTCAAAGTCTCTCCCCATTGATGACCTTCCCTAACCCATTAATAAGACACTTCTTTAGAGCTTTTTATATATTTCAGCAATAAACACCTGTCCCCTCACCACCCACACACACACAACTGTGCATGCTGCCCTCAGGACTTTCAGATCTAGTCAGAACAACCCCATGGTGCTAGATTCTTATGTTGAGACGTGAGACTTTCCAACAACAGTCAGTCTGGTATGCAAAGGAAGGCCGTCAGCAGTTTGGATAATAGCATCCAAATGGACATAGTGACCTTAGGTCTGAGCTCAGCTGTCGTGGCTATCCGCGGGATAGGTAAGATGTGGCAGCAGGAATCTTTGGAAGCAATAATATGCATAGTCAGGAAAATAATAGAATTCCTCTCTGGCTTGAAATAGTACCCCCAAGTAATAGCTACAGGTTGGGACAGAGTCTGGCTCTTCGGCGAGACATCTGGAAAAAGCCCATCACATCATAAGTCAAGCAGAGTGAGGTTTCAGGGAAGAGCCAAAGAAGTAAATCAAGAAGGCAAGTTTGAAGATTTGCAACGGTCTTAGCAATTTGTGAAGAAAGTTAAGGTTTAGAGGATTCACCTGAGACTCTCAGGTACTCAGCCTGGAGCCGCATGAGTCATCATAGACGCTGCCTGTGGGAACAAGCTACTGAATTCATGGCTAAGCTCAGAAGAGGCCAAAGAACTACAGGTTTAAAGTTTCCAGAACCTGCAGTTGAGAAGAGATGAGACCGTGTGAAATAGTCCTCCCTGGTGACTAGGTTCACTTCTTCCTCCCTCCTTCCTTCCTCCCTCCTTCCTTCCTCCCTCCTTCTCTCCCTCCTTCCTTTCTTCCTTCCTTCCTTCCTTCCTTCCTTCCTTCCTTCCTTCCTTCCTTCCCTCCCTCCCTCCCTCCCTTCCTCCCTCCCTCCCTCCCTCCTTCCTTCCTTCCTTCCTTCCTTCCTTCCTTCCTTCCTTCCTTCCTTCCCTCCCTCCCTCTTTTCCTTCTTCCTTCCTTTTTTGAGATATCATGGACTCAATCTTCTGATGGTCTTATTAGTTTCATCCCACCTCACTGAGTTTGAGCTTTAGTGCAGGATTGAAATAATACCCACTGGGGCCCTAGAGGCCCTTTCTGTAAGTGATTTCGTTGTTGTCTGCTATTGAAGATAAGTTTGCTGAAACGCTCTGTTCTTTATATGCAGACCTGTACTGATTCATAGCCCCTTGTGTGCACTTACAAATATGTACGGTGCCCACATCCAATCTCTGAATCATACACAGATTTGGTTTTAAATTTTTAAAAACATTGTCACCCATTAGTTAAGAATCACGTAATAACATTGGTTCATTAATTGGGGCAAATGCACTGCACTCATGTAGGATGAAAATAGTAGAGAAACCGTGGGTGATGGTATATGAGAACTCTCAGTACTATCTTCTCAAGTTTTCTGTGAATCTAAAATAAAAAGTTAAAATGAAAGAGTGGCCAGCCGTGCATCTACTCTAACCTCACTATCCGTTGTTGTTGGAAGCTGAACGATGGCAGGCAACACATCAAGGTGGCATAGGCCAGCCTTCAGAGCTGCCTCAGTGCTTAGGTATGGAGTCGAGCTACAGCCCTGGGATGAGAGGGATGAGAAGGATGAGAGGGATGAGAAGGATGAGAGGGATGACCATCTCCCTTACTCAGGATGTTTCTATTACAAGCATGTAGATCCCCACTAAGACTGCTGGGCTCTTCCTTGATGCTACTTCCCCAAAGATACTTTTTTATCTCACCTGAGAAACACCAGTCTGCCCTCCTTCACCTCAGAACTCTAAATGAAAATCAGTTCAAAACAGTTTCTGATTATCCCATTTTTTCAGCTTCTCATTACCATGTCTCCTGATACCCAGACAAGACCTTCCATTTTCTCGACCTCCCAACTCTGGCCCACTTTCTGCTGCTTCATTTCCACTCCTTTGCTGGCTGACATGGAATCTCTTCTCCATTGTTAACTACTGGTGAAGGATTACCTTGGCTTTCTGATGATGCTGACCATCACCACCTAGTGTTGAAGACAAATGACTTGATGTCTAAATATGGAAAGACCAAGGCTGGTGCTGGGTGTGGGCTCCTCTTCCTCTCATTTGGGAATCTCTATCTCTATTATTGATGCTTTGTCTTCTTCGGGGAGCTTAGTGCCACCCTATAAACCTATGTGGCCCAGAACCCATGGTGATGACCCATCATACCTTCCTCTTAGTCTGCTCCTAACAGTTCCCCTCTACTTCACCACCCAAATCTTTTAATTGAAGCCTAATTTCTTTCTTCCATGAATTTCCTTTTTGATCAGTGTACTATGCATATTACACTTAACTGATACCTGGTTCCTCTTCTGGGCATATGAGAGATTTATAGTTTCCTGCCTCCCTTGACGCTAGATGTGGCCATGCAATTTGTTTTGGCTAGTGCAATAGGAATAGCTGTGATGCATTTAATTTCTGTCTTCTCCTGCCATGGTGATCACAGGGTACGAGCTGATATGGAGGTGCCATAAGATCAAGGCAGCCTCTCGTGTGAGCCCAACACATGGAGGACAGCTGCCCTGGAGAGCTGCCTGGACATGTGGAGGACTTTGTGTGTAAGTCTAGTTGTACTAAAAGGAACTAAAACTGTGAGAATATTTTTAGCGCTGCGTAACCTGGAATATTTTGACTATTAAGGTTGAAAAGTAATCTCAAGAGTATAACACATTGTTAGTAATTGATGATATCTTAATGTATTACCTCTTCCAGAGTATTTCCATTGTGATAGGAGATCCCAGGGGACAGGATATCTTAACTGAGAAGAATGAACTACTAATGATGGAGCAGAAGACTCTTGGGCATATTAGAAAAGATGACACTTTGGAATAAGACAGTCTTTCTTTGCTCTCTAATCATACCATGGTGGGATCTGGCCAGATTATTATCCACATATACATTTCAGGCAGTACGACTTGTGTAAATGCAGAACGTGTGGAATCTGGGTTCTTGTTATAAGTTTTTCCCTCTAATTGATTCTGAATATCATTACCACAATGTTGTAGGCCACTCATTCTGTCCTCAGCATTCCTTGTGTCTTTAATTTTTACCCAGTCTCAAATACCTTATTTTATGATTAAAAATAATAACTTTTTAAAATAAGTTATGGTTAGGATACAGACTTTTGGGGCACGTTATCACTATTCTCTTCAACTGCTCCATGAGGTATTGCCCCCAGAGATGTGTGGTTAGAAAGCAGGTGATACAAGCAAGATTCAAACCCAGTTCCTCTTGAGAATAGATTTACCACATGCTCTCCCTCTCTCATGCTCATTTTACCACATGCTCTCCCTCTCTCTCTCTCTCTCTCTCTCTCTCTCTCTCTCTCTGTCTCTTTCTCAGATGGAACTCATATTTCCTCCAAGGCCCAACTCAAGTTTCACCTCCTCAGTGAAATATCTTCTTTGGAGTCCTCTACACAACGGCCATCCCATCCCTTGTAATCCTTCCTGTATTTGCAGCCATGATGGCTTGTCTGCAAAGATGGACCTCCAGTGACTCTTGCCTGTCATGTTCATCCCCAGAACAGGTTGTCCTCAGGATTAGTATTTTGACCTACAGAATGTGATGGAAATGATACTGCCTGACTTCCAAGGTTGGGTCCTGAGAAGCCTGGCAGCTTCTTCCTCAGCCTCTGGAAATACTCACTCTGGAAGCACATGCTCTGGGGAAACCAAATATTATGTGAGATGTCTGAGACTACTGCTGTGAGAAACTGCAAGTGGCCACATGGAGATGCCACGTGGAGAGAGAGGGGCCTAGGTAGCACCTACTGGAGCCAATCACCTAGACAGAGGCAACACACCTCTAAATAAAGGAACATTCTGGATGTCTAGCCCAGTTAAGCCTGCAGACAATTCCAGGTCCCATTGCTATCTATCAACAACTCCAAGAGAGACCCCAAAGGAGAATTGCCCAGCTGAACCCAGTCAAACCACAGAACCACAAGTTATACTGATAAAATGTGTGTGTGTGTGTTTTTTAAACAACTATAATTTGGGGAGGTTTATTTTACCCAGATAGGTACTTAGAACAGGAACTTACCATATACTGTCTTCCCTGCCTGCTACTGGCATGTTGTAGTTCTCTGGGCTGCTTCTCTATTCATTTAAAAAGTTTTAAGGGATGCCTGGGTGGCTCAGTAGTTGAGTGTCTGCCTTTAGCTCAGGGCGTGATCCCAGGGTCTTGGGATCAAGTCCTGCATCAGTTTCCCCGCAGGAAGCCTGCTTCTCTCTCTGCCTACATCTCTGCTTCTCTCTCTGTGTCTCTCATGAATAAATAATTAAGATTTTTTAAAGATTTTATTTATTTAGTTATGAGAGACACAGAGAGAGAGAGAGAGACAGAGACACAGGCAGAGGGAGAAGCAGGCCCCATGCAGGGAGCCCAATGTGGGACTCGATCCCAAGACTCCAGGATCACGCCCCAGGCCAAAGGCAGGCGCTAAACCACTGAGCCACCCGGGGATCCCCTTAAAATCTTTAAAAATCTTAATAATCTATATACTTGATCTATTGCCATCATTTTGATTGAAAGCTTTTTGAAGAATTGTCTTCTTTGAGACAAATCCCCAGCTTAGCACCTGGGACATGTTAAGACTTCAGCAAATATTTATTGATTGATTGATAGGCTCTTTCAGGTCAGAAACTATGTAATGCCTACCTTTATATTTCCAACCATGTTGAGCACAGAGCCTTACTGTAGACCTTCAAGGATATTTATTGGTCAGGCTCACGTCAATCAGCACGCTCCAACATACTGTAACAGATGACAGCTTCCTCCTGTGATCTGTTTTCCATAACCCCTTCTCTGTTCTGTCCACATGCCTTGGGCTTCAGCCTCATGGGTTGTGTTCCCTCATCTGTGTATTTAATCACGCTGTTCCCTCTGCTTGGAATGTCCTCCCATCCCTCCATCCACTCATTCCACTTTGCAATCTATTCATTCTGCAATAAGAGAATGAATAAAAGACTGCCTTCTCTTTAAACATTTCCTGCCCTGGGACACCTGAGTGGCTCAGCAGTTAGGCATCTGCCTTTGGCTCAGGTCATGATCCCTGAGCCAAAGGGGGGGGTCCTGGGACCCAGTCCCACATTGGGCTCCCCTAGGGGAGCCTGCTTCTCCCTCTGCCTGTGTCTCTGCCTCTCTCTGTGTGTCTCTCATGAACAAATAAATATTAATCTTTAAAAAAAAATAAACGTTTTCTGCTCTGTTACAGAAATACTCCCTTTCCTGGAGTTCAGAGTACCTGTTGAGTACTTACCCTATGGCATTGGCCAGTGAGCTTTCCAATGACTGAGGCTGTAGCTTATTTAACTTTGACTCACCGACACAATAAATGGCACAAAGCAGGTGGTCAATAAATGACTGTTGGATGAATGAGCACATTTTACAAGGAGAGAACAACTGTGTGAGAGATAAGAAATAAACATGGTGTCGAGTGTGTTTGTCACCACAAAGTGCTATTAATATACACCTGGCACCAAGCTCCCTGGCTCTTCCTGCCTTCCCCATGCCTTTAATCTCTCACCACAAAGCCAACAGCCATCCTTTTAATCAACGCTTTGCCTTTCTCTGAACCCTCTCTAGTTTGTACCTTTTTTTTTTTTTTTTTGTCCTGAGATGCCTGAAGCCTCTTCATATTCAGCCCAAAATAGCATTGACCTTTCAGCTGCTGTATCACCTGGCAGCTCATATCTAATTTCCTTCTGCAAGAGTCTTGCTCACTCGCATTTAGCATTTCTGCTTTCCAGGTTTCTCTAGCTGTGTCACTGATTCTGTTTTTCCCTCAGAGAATCTGGTTTCCATTTTTTTTTTTTTTTTTTTTCTGATTTGAACTCTACCTGCCTTTTTATTTCTTTTCCCGCAGGCATTCCGTGGTCTGGGCAAGGGGGAGGATTTGAGAGATGGGGGAGGCTGTATGGTGTCATTTCCCTTCTGGGGGAAGAACACCTCTGACCTGGATGACAGCCCTGCCCCAGCTCCTCCTGCCCCTCACCTGATTTCTCTACCCAGAGGACTTCCCACCTTTTCCATGGGGGTCAAGGGAAGCATTTCATTGGGTTGGAATTTTTTTTTTAAGGTTTTTTTTTTTTTTCGTTATCTTTCCTTTCCTTTCTTTCTCCCCGTTTTTGTCATTGTTGTTGTTGTTGTTTTAATTTGGATGATATCCATCCCAGATTACATGCTAAGGAATCTGGGTGATATGCTAAGGAAAAGCTTTCTCAGCAATTCTTAGAAATCATCTTTCTTGAGGGCCAGTCCCAGATTCCAGCGGATATTTTCCCTTATAAAATGGCTTCCTGGAGAGAACCAGAAGAATATCTCCATCGCCATACCTCCTGTGAACTGAAAGGAGTCTCTCACAACACGGACCTCTTTGTGGGTCCCAGGAACGGGCACCGTAACTCACATTCAAATGAACAAAGAAATTGCAAAAGTGAACAACATGCATGCTTATAAACATCACTTATTAAAAATTACTAGCACAGCATTTCTAGAATATTCCCCATGTTCTTATGCCTTTATGTTTATATATGTGCCGTTTCTTCGATTTAGGATAACCTTGCTCCTCTTTTTGCTTTACGGAAATCTGACTTATCCTTCAAAGCAAGCGTCCCTTAGTTGCCACTTCCTCCTTGGAGGGTCACCTTATCACCCAGAGCTAGGTTCTCCCTCTCATTTCCAAGCTCCTGCTGCTGTTTGCGTACATCAGTGTTCTAGCTTCTAAAACAGTCAGCCTGATATTTGAGTTACATAGAGAGGCATGACTTCTCCCTCTAAACGATAAACTCCTTGGAGGTAGGAAAGCTGTCTCACTCATCAAGAACTCTACCAGGAAAAGCTAAACTTTTTGAAACCATGCCCTCGAATGTTCCATTGTAACTTTGCTTCCAGAGTATTAACAGCACGCACACCCGTTGGTCGTGCTGTGATTCTGAGTAGCACCTTCCTAGACCACTGCAGCATGGAAGTTAGAGAAAAGTCTCTCTCGAAGCTCTAGTATCCACCCCAACATCATAGATAGAAGTGTTTGGTGAAGGTGTGTGGGTTCTCAGTCAGGTGCAGGAGACAATGATGGCAGGAGAGAGGAGGAGATTGTTTTTCCATCAGGTAGTTGAGTATTTTGTCCCAGTGGGGCTTAGTTGTGATGCTCTCTGATAACAATCTTAAAAACTTCTAAAGATTATCATTTTAACAGTTTTAAGAGTTATTTTAACACTTAATATTTGAGGGTTTGTAAATGCCAGGCAATATGCTTTACATGCAATATCACATGTCATTCTCATGACAACCCTAAGAGATAGGCATTATCATTACCCTCATCAAACGCATAGGAGACTGCAGTTTGGGCCAGAAAGGTTAAGCGATTTGCCCAAAGTCACACAGCTAGCAAGTGGCAATGTCAGATTCAAGCCCACACTCGCTGAGGACAGCCCCCACCGCCCTGCTCCCCACACTCTGAAGCAAGACATCATCTGTGTCCCTGTAGGTACAGACACCTCCCTCCTCCTTGTGTCGTGGATCCTTCCCTGTGATCAGAAATGAATATTGCGGGGTTTTGAGTGTGGAAGTCACATGATGAAAGGATTGTGATTTGCACTGCCAAACAGAGTAATAACTCAACTTACTACCAGTTATAAATGATTCGTAGGCTGTTGATAAATGACTCCTGTAAGTCGGGGGGATCCCTACACCCTCCTCATGATCATGTCCACTGTTCATAACATGTCCTCCTCCTACGAGGAGCATATAATTATCTTCATGAGACAGATGAGGAAACCAAAGGCCATCAAAAAAAAGCAGCTTGCATGAAGCCCAACAGGCAGCAGGTAATAAAGGCAGCATTTACCTGTTATGCTGCCTGCACCACTCTAGGGAAAAAGACGAGGCCATATTTAGAAGTAATTCACTTGTTTCCCCCCAACTCAAGGAAGACATTTATTGTTATTGTTATTATTGTATCTTAAGTTTAAAGAGTTTAAAGTTAATGGTCCACCTGTTAAATTCAGATTATTGCTCAGTGCTGTCTGCTTCTAGCCTGCGTTCTCAGGATTTCCCAGGCAGTGCTGAGTCAATCCCCTGCAAATAGTAGGTGGTAAATAAATGTTGAACTGGATTGCTGGTTCTCTGGTCATTTTCCCACTGAATCTCTTGTCTTCCTCCTTTGTTCAACCTATTCAACTTAGATGATTATGCTCAGTCGTGGCACAGCGGTGGCACCCCAGGTGGGGAGGGGTCACTATTGACACTATCGACCCTAGATAACCCCCCATCAGGCAGCAGTTCACACCATGAGCAGTCAGCCCTGCCTTGGGGACACAGTGAGGCCACCTCTCTCTTCTCGCATGGAACGCTGGCTCTTCATATTCCTGTTTAGTAGCACTCATATTCAGATTCATTAATTAATGAAGATTAATCAATAATTAAGTGTTCTATAGCCACCCAGAGGCCATTTCGTTGTGCAGTGATATATTTATTGCCTCATTCTAGGGAAGGATTCCGGAGCTGTCTGGTAGGGCTCACAGGTCGGTTGATTATAGGATTCCTGATCGACAACCTCAGGCTGGAAGCACCTCCCTCCTGGCACCTTTCCTACATGGGGACTTTAATCCAGCCTTCCTGGCACAGCTGCTGTCTGCATCAGCGCAGACCTCTCAGTCTGTCCCTTGTAGACAGCAGGCTCGGCACAGGTTCCTGGAGTTGATCTGGGCTGGGGCTGCTATTGGGGCAGAGCCAGGCAGCTTAGGAACTGTGCCCTTGGTGGCTTCAAATCCCGCAGGTTTGCCCTGGCAGCAGCAGCTGGTACTTGTTACTCACAGGAGACACTGCCATCAACTGCGGGATTCTTTGTCCTGTTATTAGGAGAAGGTACCCCTACGACTTTGGAAAAGTGCAAGCGGAAGGTCATTGAGGAGTGCTGCCATTGACACAGGAGCAGAGCCCCCTGCTCCCAATAGCATCCCTATGACTCCAGGAGGGCAGCTTCCCCCCCAAGTCAGGCGCAGGACACAAGCAAGCGTATACACACCAGTCTCGGTGGTAATCTGCTAAGTGACTGGCACCTGAGACTTGGATTCTGGTACCAATTAATGTGATGCCCAATGTGTCATATCACTGCCCAAACCCCTACTTTACACCTGTGGCCAAATGTGACCCTTAGGGAAGAAGCAGTGGCCCCCGGGGCCAGGAGCAGCATCACTCTGGGGTAAAAACTGTGCACAAATAAGAGCGTTCAGCCTGCAGGCTCCCAAGACTCTCCTTTTTATACATTTGTGGGGGAAGAGGAGGCTGCTCAGAACCCAGTCCTCCAGAACTGACTACTTCTAGCAACTCCAGTGCTCAGAGCCTCCATCCATATTGTTTAAGAGATCAATGACAGCTTAACCAAAGCCAGGGAGAACTTCCAAGCCCCTTCTGTATAAAGAAAAATGCCCATGTTCTGGGATGCTGGGCTTTTAGTTGAGAAGGACCTATTTACTGGAGTTCCCATTGCCCATGATCCAGTTAATAAATATTAATAGCAATGACATAACATGTAAATATGATTCTCTTCCATTATTGAATGGAAACATATCTTATTTTTATAAAAAAGTCCAGGTCCTAAAAGGTTTCACATGATGCTTGTTTGTACATAAATGAATGAAGCAATGACTTAGAATCTCACTCTTGATTATTAAAGACCTAAATTGTTTAGGTTAGAAAATTACAACTCCATGTATTCACCTTATTCCCTTATGCACAATTAGCAAGCATCCTGTGAAACTGCCATAAATTTTAAGCTATTATACAGACCAGACTGCTTCTCTTGCCATGAAATTAAGCATTATTGGGATCCAGAGTCTCCACCTTATAAAAAAAAAAAAAAAAAAAAAAAAAAAAAAAAAAAAAACATTTCCTGGTCACCAGATTCAGTAACTTGTCAAGCTTTTGGTGCAGTCCTCTTTCTTTAAAGGCCACAGCTCCTTTAAGAGGAGAAGGCAAACAGTAGCATCTCTTGGTTCTAGGGAAGAAAATTGGGTGCCATATGTTCATACTTGGATTTCCTGTTTTTTAAATAATTTTCTAAATGTTTTTCATGCCCAACAGAGTTCCAAGATGGTCAACAGTGAGTGGTAAGAATTTTCACTATGATAAAAAATATAGGGAGATAAAGGAAGAGAAGTATATGCATTTTTAAAAAATTAGCAGCTTTTACTTTTCTGCGTAAATGGAGTCCCAGGGTGGGTAGGCTAGAACGCTGCGACATGCAGGATAGTGTACCTTGGCCACTGGCTTCATTATGAAGGTTATGGAGACAGCATATGAGGAAATTGGCCAGTTAGACATCTGGCCCATAACCGATGTGAAGTCTCCATGCAGAGCAGCGGGGACTAGATATGAATCTACAGGAAAGCTGAGGAGAACTAGAGAAACAAGGTTGAAAGAGAGGGTAGGAGACTGTTTGGAGAGGCCTCAGTGACTTTCTATGAGATGTCATGATCTCAGATGCTAGAAGAGAGAGAGAGCAGTTGAGAGGATTTGCCAAAAGGAGAGTATGACCATGCGGGGGTATCAAGATGCTGCTGGAAATGAGATCGCTCGTTACCTCCCTCAACCCGTCATCCCCTTTATATAAAGAGCAGTGCAAACATTCTTCTCCACTTTCTTCCTGTCTGAGGGCACCACGCAGACCTCTCCCTACTCACAGTAACTGATCGACATGTCACTATCCCATATCCCATCTGCCGCTCCAAGGTACCTTCTCTTTCTCCCTGTTGGCTTTGTCCTTAGCCTGTAGGCCTTCCAACCACCTCTTGTACTTGATCCAAACTCTTGCTATATCTAGTCTCTTTTTTCATTTCTTTCTTCCCCATCTCTGATCTTCCCATCCAGCTATAGCCCCTAGTCCAGGTCCTCCTTCCCCATTCACTCCTCAGCCTGTCCGCTATACCTATGAATACAATCTCTCAACCAACTCCTCAATAAGCCTCATATTGCTTCTTTCTGAGGATCCTTTTCAATCTTTATCTTACTTGGTTTTTGTTCCTTCTTCTACAAGATCTTCAGTTATTGGGAGAGCTTATAGGAGCTCTTATATGAGCTCTTGGAATCCCAAAATTCAGGTTCACAGATGTATAACTTTCTGCTAGTAGTAGATAATAATGAAAATTTATCAGTTCATATAAAGAGCATCCTTTCTGGCTTAAAACTGAATTTTGGTTAATTATGTAGTCAATTGCTTGCGTTATTTTGTTCCATCTTTTCCTATTCTTTTTACCACAGCAATAATGGCATTAGACAAAGAGCATCTGATTTGACAAGTCTCAGCATTCATGCTCACCA
This sequence comes from Vulpes lagopus, assembly GCF_018345385.1. Taxonomy (NCBI): domain Eukaryota; kingdom Metazoa; phylum Chordata; class Mammalia; order Carnivora; family Canidae; genus Vulpes; species Vulpes lagopus. Next base: position 30,018,548 of record NC_054834.1, read on the forward strand.
CAACCTGAGGAACTTTCTGTGTTTCCACCACAATCAAGGGCAAAGTGTCTTGGATCTCTTGGTCCACACTGGGAGGCCCTTGCAGAGCCATCAGATCATTTTCAGCCACTTCTGTGGCTGCCTTAGGGTCTTTTTTTCTGTTTCTATGTCAGTGAGAGGCTGCCCTTACCCCAACTGGGTATTAGCCCACTCACACCACTCATACTCACTACAATCAGAGCTGCATTGAGAAGCTTGGCACCTCCAAGGCTTCAATATGGTACTTATTCTACTGCTAACATCTGAAGAAGCTAAAGCAGCACATGATTTGACCTCAGAAAACCCCACACCAGAGCGTGCCTCCTGCTCACCAGGCCCTCCGCTCTTGCTTGATTTCCTTAAGTGCTTGGCCATTCTGCATTGGTCGTTCTTCACAGCAATACTGAAAGCAATTAAAGTAACAGAGCTGAAGGTATGATCCATAATTCCTCAATTTATCACCCTTGGCTTGACCTCCATACCACATTCCATCTCTCTTGGGATAGGTGCCAAACCAGAGGTTGTTTTCAGGATTAAGACCCAATTGGATTTATCACTAAAAAGAACAAAGTAATTCAGGCCATTTAGTGCCAGTTATATCAAAGAAAAGGAGATTAACTCTTGATTGAAAGAAGAAAACTAACATTCAGACCAAATGGCTTGTCTCAAGTAGATGGTCAAGTTGACTGCCATGATGCAGTCTCAAGCAGATAACCCCAAAACCCCTCATTTTACACTGGTTTGAGCTCAAGTGGAAGCCTAAAAAGACCTGAATAACTATGTAACTCAATAAGGATTTATGGCAGCCCCAGCTCAGAAAAGGCTACATTCTTCTTTGAATGTAAACATGGGTAACCCTTGCTTCACATAAAACTCCAGAGAGCAGAAACTGATAGGCTCTCCCAGGTATTTACACAAGCTAAGAAAGACAGGTACGTTCTTCTTTTCATCAAACATGTTATTATCTGTATATATCTGGCAGTGCCCCAAACTCTTCTCTCTTAGAAGTAAAATTAGGCCTTTGTCTAGTAAAATCAGACATTCCTGAAGAAAAGCATAACGTCTATCTGCTATCATGTCATGTCACAATTTGGAGGACTGTGCTCCTCACACTTTGTTATTTCTGTGCCTGACTGATCCCAGTGTATAATTTAGGGAAATGTCCTGAGATGACACCATAAATCAAAGAGTCATCCTCTAGAAGCTGGATAACTACCCCAAGGTGCTGAATCATCTGATCTCCACCAATAGAAACAGTTGAGGTCTTGGCTCCTCAGCCTCTGTCATATTTGAGTCAGAAGTTGAAAATACAAAGGGGGAGAGAAAATGACTCAGGTTGCCTCCCCAGCAGTATCAAAGCTGTTGCAAATGTGGGTTGGTTCTGTGACCCCAGCAGATCGCATTGAGTCAAGCCCCAACCCAGGGAGGGCAGATCCCTACAAAGGTACTGAAGAAGATCAGAATGTGCCACCCCTAAATATACAATTTGGGCATAAGCGTTATTCTGAGCCAAAGGCAATTAAGAAGGAGGAGATGCAGAAAGAACTCTTTGCCCTCCACCTATGTGTCTAAAAGCAAGACATAAATTCCTTCTGTGACAGTGTTCCCCTCTCCTCTGCTGGAGCAGGAGAACAACCATGATCACTGGAGACAGAGTGGCCCCAAGATGGGTCTGCCCAAACAAACCTTCCATTAGTTTCCCCCACATGTCTACCTTCTTGCAGTCACTGGCCCTAAAAGCCCAAACCCCTTTCTCATCACCCTGTCATTTCTCCACAAATTTATTGCCCTTTGTTAAGATGGTATGTAGACCCCAAATGCTGACCTTCTCTCTGGGTTACTCATCACTGAGCTCTCCTGCATGTGTGCATGTTGCACACATATACAATCTGGGTTTTCCCCCTCTCCTGTTGACCTGTGCTTTGTCAGCTGGATTTGCAGCTCTTGGCCTCTGAATCTAAGAGAGATGCACCAAAAGGATGGCCACATCAAGAGTATTGTTGCCAATGTACGAAGTAAGATAGTAGAGCCTAGATCTCTGGTGAAGCTAATAGTCACCACAAGTTGGTCACGGTCAGGGCCTTGTCATTTTTGGTAGACTTCATCATTTCTGAGTGATTGGCTGGAAGAATGCAGACAGATGGATGATGACGTTGGGAAGTTTCTGACAAAGTCATACATTTGCCTCAGGTGTGGCCCCGAATGCAGTAAATCCTTGACTGTGTGGACACCAGCTTTCTCCAAGTCCAATCTAAATTTTTTTTTTCCCATAAAGCCATGGATCACCGTTTGGCCTACGAAGTAAGGTACTTGCTTAGTCTGGAGCTACAGAGTATAGCCAACATTTGGGTTTTCCATGACTACATTATATATCTCCTTTGAAGGTTTCAATACAAATTCTCAAAAAAAAAAAAAAGAGTGCTTTTATTTTTGCAAGTTGGAAGTTTATTCAGATATGCTTTTTTTCAAATAGACTTATTTTGCAAAACTTGGGACTGATAAAGCATATTGTTGTTATTATTACTTTACAGAATATAGTCTAAAGTCTTAATCTAAAGACAATGTCAGACAGTAACACAGTATGTGGTGGAAAATAAAGGCACCCAACAAAATGCCATGTTGAACAGTGTCCATCATTATACATAAAGAAGTGAGGGAATGCCCATCACCCAACTGCCCCATCCTCCACCCTCCTCCCCTCCAGCAACCCTCAATTTGTCTATATATGAAACTAATGATGTCCTATATGTTAGATAATTGAATTTCAAATCAAAAAAAGAAAAGTGAGGGAAAGGAAGATCCAGGGGGTTGTACTTTACTGACAGGAACATACCAGTCAGTGTCAGTTCCTCAGCTGAGTAGATAGTGGAGAGTTGGGAATGTAGGGGGAAAAGTGAGTAAAACAAAGAGATTCTGTAGCAGGCAGAGAAGGAAGTTGAAAATTGTTGTGAAAGTTAAAACAGGAATACTGATCGAACCCCCCATACCAGGGCCTCCATCCCCAAATTTTAATTACATCGACTATAGGATCTTATATTTTCCATGATTCCCTAATGAAACATGATGCAGAACAAAAGAACCTCTGTATGATTTACGTAATTTGCTTAAAACCATCTTACTAGGGCAGAGACCTTGAGACGTACCAGCATTTGAATTTCTCTGTAATCCACAATCCCGAAGCATAAATCTTAGGACAAATTGCCCTTATTGGAAAAGGTCAAAAGCTCTGGCACTTTCTCTTGTTTGACAGTAGGAAAAAAAAAAAGTAGACGATTATCGTGTGGATCTCCATTTCATAGGGTAGGAAGCTTGGCTCAGGGTGAATCGGGTGCTCTTGCTTTGAAAAGCTAGCAGAGGTCCTCAACGCCAGTCCAAGACTGAGCGCTCAGCTCCCCAGCACTTCCCCACCTCCACAACGGGTGTTTGTGTGGAATAATGAGTCCCATAAGCCTGGGCCTGATAATGCTTTTATAATGTAAAGGAGGAAAGCCAAGGAAAGTGGATTTGTGCATCCCTCTAATGAAAAGTTGGCCTGTCTGTTTTTATCAGACTAATGAAGCCCCTACCCCATTCTCTGGGCCAGTGTAAGCCTCACAATGGAGACAGTGAGCTCTCTCCAGCACAGCTCCTCCACAGATGCTATCTGCTAGTTCCCCTCCACAGAAGAGTTCATTTTAGAGGGATCCTGGCTTGATTAAGGCTTTGTGAGCCTCCCAGCCTCATTACAAATCAATGGAGATGAACTGAGTGCTTAATACTCAAAAGCTAAGCTAACAAAAGCTGACTTATTACAAGCTAAGGGGCTGGGACTCTCCTGGGTGTTTCCGCTTTGTTTTATTTTGTATATCAGCCCCCTCTCCCCTCCCCTTCTCTTCCTGGCCACCCCAACCCAATCCGGTTTCAGTGGAGATATTCAAGTGCCCCTTAAGGTCTTATTCCTTCTCCCTTCTTTCCCTCTATCTAAAATTGCAGCCTGTAGTAGAAGAATATGTCTTACTGGATATCATGCCCCACTGTGACCAGATGAGTTTTCTGAATGACAGAGGAAAGGTCCCCCCTCGCCATGCTGTGTAATGTCTCCTTTTCATTCAAGAATGAATGGTTCCACTATCGTTTGGAAAGCCTCTTGCTTACTGTTTCCCATTTACTGACTTCCCATCCATACCCTCAACAGACACACCAGTGTAGGGTGGCGAAGGGAAATTGGAAATACTTGACCGTCCTGGAAGAAAAGGCTTGAGTTGGCATAAGCTTACTTCCAGATCTTTGAGCAATTTCAGACACTTCTCTGCCTATCCCCCTCTGTCTCTCTTTTCCGAGAAAATTACACTTAGAGTGTTTTTCTCCTCCATATTCAGAGATAGGAAGGTGTCAGAACTGTAATGAGATGATGAGAGCCCCATATGGGAAGGAAAAAAAAAACCACCAAAAACAAAGAAAGTTTCAAATATCACTGTAAAATCAAGCCTCATTGTCATAAAGTCCGGACCCGAGTGGGGAATGTTGCTGTTTGAGAAAGACTGGAAGGATCTAACCTTCTGGGATACCCCCTCCTCGTCTTCCCCTGCAGAAATCATAATGGCAAACACTGTGCATTTACTCTGTCCCCATCTTGGTGTTAAGCACTTCATGTTCAGTATTTCACTTAATTGTCACAATGATACCATGAAGAACGTTTGATTAATATTCGCACTTTACAAATATAGGAACGAGAAAAAAAAAAAAAGTAGATTTTCCAAGTCACATACCTAGTAGGCAGGGACTGTACTGAAACCCAGATCCTGTGTGAAGTCCAGAGACTGTGAGCTAAGTGACTGTACCAATTTGCCACTGTATAGGGTCGGGGGATAAAAAATAAAAATAAAAATAAAAATAAAAAAAAGATTTTGCTGGACTCCACCTAGTCAGGGGTTGAGATCCAGCAGCCACAGTTTACAAATGGCCTGCTCCTCCCCCATTGCACGGTGACCTCTGCTTTCCCCATCTCTGACCACAGATCCGTGGCTCTCAGTTTCCTCCAAAGGGAAGAGCCTGCACCTGGGAGTCAGATGCCCCAGATTTAAACACCAGATCCTTCAGTTACCAGGTTAGTATCCTTGGGCAATTTGCCTAATGTCCATGAGTTCCCTCTTCCGTGTCTGAAATAGGAAGCCGGGGTCATGTGAGGGTTGAATGTGAATACCTGTGAAAGGCATTTAACAAGCACGTCTTCCTTACCCCTTCTTCCTCAAGGTCTTTTTCTCTTTTTCCCCAAACCCTCCAGATAAGGTCTGCTAGACTAATCTGCTATAATGGCTTCTAAAGCTTAATATGCTACTTCTCCCATGGGCAGTTGCATTTGCACAGACTAGAATTCTTTAGGACAAAAAGAAAGGGTTTCTAATGGTGGAATTAGATTTTTTTGGGTGGGGTGGGGTGGGGTAAGTCTGTACCTTTGAACTATTTCCAAACACTAGGTCTCCTTCTTCATTTGGGGATAGATAATAAACCCATGGCAAATCACAAAACGTTGAATTATTTATGTGGTTAATAAACATAACGTAGCAACAACCATCACCTATGTAGGCCAATGGGAAAAGTAGAGATGCTTGGCAAACACCCAACTGTGATTCCTTCATCTAGTAATCTGACCTGCATCCCATCTACTCCATCACTCTGTTCTTTTTCTTTTTTTTCTGTTGTACAAAGATCCAGAGATTCTTACTGCTGGCCACACAAAAGAAGAGTAGCTTTCAAGGTACAAGCTGCTTAGAAACAATGGACAGTGGCAGAAATGATTATAAATTGGCACATAATTATTTTCTCCAAAAGCTGCTTTAACTGAAAGGATGTCAGGGAACAAGCCCATACGGCTCTTTGACAGTTGTGAGTTCCAAAAGAATTTCCTCCTGGAATTATGGTCCTTTGTCACTACCCTTCATTCCATGCATGCATGTATGAAGCCGTGTTTATGCCACATCATGCCATATAATGCTGTGTTGCATGCCACAGCGAGCTTCCAACAGCCTCTTGACTTTCTGCAATTCAAGACGAGAATGAAGCTCCTTGAGAAATTCTTCCATTCTGACCCCAGAGTCTGGACAAAATTTGCCTCTTGGGAAGTTCATGGGCAAAGCGAGTTCTGCTCCTAACACAGGACAATAGCCAGTGGGGAGTTATCACACCTCAAGCATCGGATGTTGCTCAGGGATTAGGACTTAGGTCAGGAATGGCGCATCTGGCAGACCAGAACAGGAGAGCCCTTTGGTCTCTGCCTCCACTCCCAGCTCTCTGCTCAATCAAATTTATTCATTCAGCTACATTTATGGAGCAACCACCAGTTTCCAGGGCTTCCAAATGGGGTCAAATTAGAATTCCACCGTGGCCTGTTCTAACTGAGGAGTCTGCAGCTGTCAGGAGAACTGGGTGTGTAGACCAGGACTCAAATAGCATCTCCAGCTGCTGCAGGAAGAAAAACGCGTAGGGGATTCTGGGTCAAGCACCAAGGGGATCCTGACAAATGAATCTTGACCCCACTCAAGAACCCAAGTTCTTATCCTTTTAGAAAACTTGGTTTAGGTTAAAAGAAGGAAGAGAAGCAAACTTTATGGGTGTTTTTTTTTTGTTGTTAAGTTTGTTTTTGCTGCTTTTGTGTCTGTTTTGTTTGCCTTTTGTTTAAATATAAATGTCTCCTATACATATATTATTGATATCCACAGTACTGACTACTTAAGTTTTTGATCATTACTTTGTGCCTTTGGAAAAGAAGAGGATCAAATTAAAGCATTGAAGTAAAGGAGTTGAATGTTGTCAGAGAGGAATAACAAGGCAATGAGGGTACCGATCACGTTATGTTCTCTGCTTTGCATCATTTTTTTAAATAAACTTTTTCTTTTTGAATAATTTTAGGTTCACAGAAAAGTTGCAATAATAGTACAGAACTTTATCTGGTTTTTCTAGATGTCATAACCATGATGCATATCTCAAAGCTAAAAAATTAACGATATATTACTATTTCCTAAACTACAGGCTTTATTTGGGCTTTGCCACTGTTTTCACAAATGTCCTTTTTCTTTTCTTAAATTTTCCAGGATCCAATCCATCATACCATATGGCATTTATGGCTTCCCTTGCTTTTTAAATTATTATTAATATTATTAAACATTAATTTAGAATTCAGATGTCCCCATGAGCTTAAAAATAGAAGCAACTCACTGTTAACTTCAGTTGAAGCTTTCTTTCTAACAAAGTATCAACAAGGAATTTAATTTTTTATCAGTTAATTGTGGACAGGCTTATTAGATTGTTGATAATTTATCTATTAATGGAGGAAGGGATAGAAGAGATTTCATGTAACAGGGAATACTTTGAGTCATTGATGATCATGCTTTTAGAGCCCAAATAGGCAAGAAATCAGGTGTAGGAGTAAAAGCCTCCTTCTGGATTCCTGGCTTTACCTCCAGGGTAAAATCTTTATCCCATCTCTCTGAACTATGTGTTAGCATTTTGTCTTCCCAAATTGATCTTCAAATTTCTCTTAAGGACTTGGCTTAGAATCAATCTATTGTTATTATTATTATTATTATTATTATTATTATTATTATTCCTTTAAGCTACTCAGTGTAGGAAACCTAGCATTACTGGGCTCTCAAGTCACACATCCCCGGTTTTTCCTGTTCTCCTACTCAGCCTCGTACAGGGCTCCATGTTGTTATTTGATGACCTATGGTATGGCACTCGTTGGAATAGTGTGTCAATGCTCCCTCACAGTCCAAGTGTTATCAGAACTGGCAAAATTTCTTACTGCAAAGGAAAAACCAACCTCACTACCCAGTGTTTGTCAGTCTTATTAGTATGGCACCACTATTATAATGGGAAGAGGATATTCAAATGAGTAACCTTCATCTGTTTATGAACTTGAATACTCAAATGGCATCAGTGATTAAAAGAAAAATAAAATGGAAGATAAAGCAAAACAGTGGAAAGAAGACACAATAAGGAATCAACAATTTCCCCCAGGAGGCGACTCTGTTAATTTTAGCCATTTCCATCTTGCAAATATAGTTTTAAAAAAACTAGTATAGGGGCAGCCTGATCCTGGAGACCCGGGATCGAGTCCCACATCAGGCTCCCTGCATGGAGCCTGCTTCTCCCTCTGCCTGTGTCTCTGCCTCTCTCTCTCTCTCTCTCTCTGTGTGTGTGTGTGTGTCTCTCATGAATAAATAAATAAAATCTTTAAAAAAAATTAGAATGGTTATCTTTTTTTTTTTTTAACTGTTGTGAGCCAAATTCTTTAGCCAAGTAAGTCAGCTAGTCATAAGTCTTGTGGGCCACATTCCTTAGCCCGTGAGTAGCCTTTGAGACAGTCACAAGGACCTCTGTTAATGCCAGACATTCCCCATCTCTCAAGTAGACTGAGTGGGCTGCTAACTGGACTAAGCTTCTGGAAGTTGTGATGGGAGATACTGTCTGGGTCTTTGAGCAGAGGGGTTACAATGGGGATTCTGTTTATGAAGCCAGTGTTTCACTCTTAGGATGCAGGTGCTAGGACAGATCCAGAAACGGGAGTAGTGATGGACAATTCTTGCAAATAGTGCTAAGGACAAAACCAAGAGCCGTTGTGTCTGCAATCTAGAGGTCTGTGAATAAAAAATGTTTGGGGCCAAAGTGGAGGAGATGGTTACAAATGGTTTGGTAGCATAAACACAGCTGGAGACATTTTATTTAAATGAACAGAAAAGGGCAGCTTTTAAAAGCAAAGCTCATCTTGAGATTCATAAAACTGCACCCATTGCAAAAGCCTTGGCCAGCGAGCACAGTAAAACATTCAGGACAGCTGGGGTCAAAGAGTCTTTCACAAATATATTAAGGAAGAAAGGCATACTAGAGAGAGAGTAGTCTGCTAATAAATCAGAAAAGGGATGAAAATCATGATGGCTCAAAAATGAGTGAGTTACTGGATTGACGTAGGGTCAAAAAAATAGATGTTAGCAACAAAGCAACGGAGAAAGCAGTTGGGGTTATTAGGAGGCGATGAATACTTTGTACATATAAAGTAGCTATTGATGGAAAGCACTATTAGTGAATATTTGGAAAATCTGAGCCATAAATCAGTAGTCTGGGAGGAAATATTCCCCAGCTGAAGCCAAAGATGATCTGGTCCTCTACCAAGCAAGAGATGTGAGCTGCAGTTTTTACAAAAATGAAGGAGGGATGGATACCTGTCACTGTCATAAAATGAGCTATGGAACCAAAACCAAAGAAACAATCATGAAGACAAGAGAGTAGGAGGGGGGACATGGAAAAAAACTTTTTTAATAAAATTGTAGAAAACCGATGTCATGGAAATATGGCATATGAGTTTCCCTCACTATCTGAAAGTAGAGAATCCTTATGAAATCTTTTTGTAAGCTGAAATAGTAAAGCAAAGAAGCAAAATTTTCATAAAATTACCATTCTTGTAAAGGTGAAAATCCACTTCAGATTTCTTTTGCTTAGTGAAAATAGGGACTAAGGAAGGCCACTGATAAAAATGAAGTGATGCAAAGTGAACCTCGAGGTAGTGGAGGGAAATGGAATCTGATATGTTGGAGGAATGATTTCAAAGTTAGCTGGATGCTCCATAGAGGACAAAAACTGATCAGTGATTTTGGAATACATCCTTCAACATAAAGGTTTATTTTTGCTTGAAGTCCTTTCAAATGGATTGGAGCTGGCTAAATGAGAGACTATTTCCACTGGACTAGAGCCAGATTATGGGATTTATAGCAGGTAAACCTGGAAGTGAAAAATAAACTTAAGAGCTTGATGAGCCATGCCAGAGATCTTTGTTAGAAAATAAGATTCAGGGGATCCCTGGGTGGCGCAGTGGTTTGGCACTTGCCTTTGGCCCAGGGCGCAATCCTGGAGACCCGGGATTGAATCCCACATCAGGCTCCCTGCATGGAGCCTGCTTCTCCCTCTGCCTGTGTCTCTGCCTCTCTCTCTCTCTCTCTCTCTCTCTCTGTGTCTATCATAAATAAATAAAAATTAAAAAAAATTAAAAAAAAAAAGAAAATAGGATTCAAATATGGGAAGATCTAGTGTGAACAAGGTGTTGGTATCAAAAATAACATAGAAGTAAAATCAAAGATGGAGTCTGATGTTCTAAGCTGCGTGGAGACAGTCCAACTAACCCATGCACTCATTGTGAGCACTTTTACCCACATAGACAAACTATAAAAAGTCGGAGTGTTGCAATCAGTCACTTTGGATCTGTTTTTACTCACTTCCATCATGTTTTCACATTGATCCTGTTTCCATTGAACAGGAATCATCTTCTAGCAGCCTTGAAAGTCACTTGGCTGTATCCTAGGCTCCAAAGGCAAAGGTGACCTGAGAGCCATGATGCTATGGCTTATATAAAAGCAAGTTTTTGGCAACAGTTATAGAAGTACCTGGTAGGGGCAGCTGGGTGGCTCAGTGGTTGAGGGTCTGCCTTTAGCTCAGGTCATGATCCTGGGATCAAGCCCCACCTTGGACTCCTTGCATGGCGCCTGCTTCTCTCTCTGCCTGTGTCTCTGCCTGTCTCTCTGTGTCTCTCATGAGTAAATAAATAAAATCTTTTTTAAATTTTTATTTATTTATTTATTTTTTTAAGAAGTATCTAGTAGACATCATTGCATGGCCAGCAGGAGTGGTCTACACCTCAGTATTGGTTCGTGATCCGTGTATCAAGAGAGAAGAACCCAAGGGCACCTGGGTGGCTCAGTTGATTAAGTGACTGACTCTTGGTTTTGGCTCAGGTAATGATTGCAGAGTCGTGAGATCGAGTCCCAAACGGGGCTGTGTGCTGAGTGTGTCACCTGCTTAGGATTCTCTCTCCCTCTGCCCTTTCCCTCGGCCCAAGCCCCAGTCTTGGGTTCTTTCATTCTCTAAGAGAGAGAGGGAGAGAGGAGAATTCAGCAAATGTTTTACCCTGAAAGCCACTTCCTGTTAAACGGAGGCGATCACCACTAAGAGCTGAAAGATGGGCTAGAGAACAGATAATAAACTCAGTTATAAATGTATTGATTATTTATGCTCTCTCCCATCCCTTGGATTAATTTGCCTTTGAATTTGCAACAATAGAGAGAAAAGCACCGTAGTATTAAACACAAAGAAGCTCGCCTAGAGATGTCATTTGTATTTACAATTCTCAGAGGGAGGCTCTTGCAGCTTACAGTTCATTTATACATTTTTTTTTGGCAGAGATTTTTCCTTATGAGCTTATGTTAAAGTTTCACTATATGCAAATATGTGGGTGTGTATGATGCATTTATTGTTTTAAATCCCACTAGGGGTCTGCTGCTGGCCTCTCTGTCCCTTCTCTCTTTCTTCACCTTTCTTTCATCTGTTGCGTGTTTTTTTTCCTTCCTCCCTCCAGTATGTTTATGCATTCAGAGAAGAGTCTTCTGGGAAAATAATGAAAGGGAAAAGCTTGTGATTTATCATTACACTGTAATGGGTGCCCTGCTTCCGCTGAAGGAGGTCAACCTCTCTTAGAGATACCACAGTCCCTCCTTATTAACGTTCTGTTCCCACTAATGGCTCGGGGTAGGGCAGCCAGGTCTTACAAGGAAGGCGTTTAAGAAGAGCACTTTGTTTAATGGAAGCTGGGGATGTTTTACGGGGACACACATAGCACCAAGCTCTCTGGTGAGAGTGACACATTCACAGATAAAGAACACCCTCCCCCAACCCAGGCGGGGAAAAAAAAATTAAGCTTTTAAAAAATGTTGTGTGCCCTTTCCCCTCATGCCAATAAGCTGTCCCTCCGTCTTTCCGATCCTTATTCTGGAACACCTTCCACAATTACTCCTCCTTGCCACTTGCGTTGGCCTTCACATAACAGGCTCTCGACCATCTGCCTTTGGCTTCTTAATACAATTCTTTCTTCAGGCTACCCTGTTGCCAGTCATCTTCCCAAGTCATAGGTTTCATCACGTCACTGACACATGGAAACCTTGTGCAAACTAAGAGTCCTGGTTCTTTGGCTGAGGTCCTTTCCAGTCTTACCTGGGTCCCCAAACTCCTTGAGCTGTGGCTGCATGAATTACCTGCTGCTTCTGAACACCGGAGCCCGGGAGATGGAACAGGATTAGAAGGTGTGAAGTAGGATCCTGTGCAAGAATTCAGTTGTAATGATACAAAATGGCAGAGGGAATAATGGCTTGCCCTTTCTGAATGTTTTTTAAGTGACATGGACACACACACTACTTTAGAGCATATTCATCTTTCTATTTCCTACCGTGGGCCCAGTGCTGGGCCCAGGATGAGTTTTTAAAAAATACATAATGATCAACTGAATTAGAGTCAGAGAAACTCTAAGGTAAAGAAGTAACTAAATAAATAAATAAGAATTATGTCTGGAGTCTTAATTTCAAAGTAGGGAACCAAGGAGGAAATCATTGTGTTTGATCTGATCCCCTACGTAATGCATATTGTGAGCTTCAGAGAATGGGGCCAACGTCATTGTCCGTTTCATATCATGTAATTTCACCATAGTTCTTCGCTTTCACATAAATGATGCATTAGGACTGCAAATCCACACAGGGATGTTTGTGATATGATGAGATTTATTATCACTTTCCAGAAAAGGGTAAAGAGCCAGAGGCTTGCCAGGGTCACAAAGTAATGGTGACAGTGTTTATAGATGGGAAGTAGAGTCACCATTTTTGCATCCTTTTTTCCCCAGTAGCAACTTTAAATGTTGCAATCAACCAAATCACCTCTGTTGCTGTCTTCGGAGATGGCTAAGCAGAGGGAGAGAACGTGGATGGTCTTGTTTTCAGACTTGTATTTACCATCGCTTGTGTCTGGCTCATTATTTAATGAATAGTTTCTGTAGTGGCTGGCTCTTAACCCAGCTTTCTGAATGCTTTTCAAAATTCAGCAAGCCCATATTACTGAAAGACTGATAATACTCTGAGCATCCCTCATGAGCAGATCAGTTAAATAAGTGGCACAAATACACAATAGAATATTATGCAGCTAAAAAGAATTGGGATTTAGGAAGGCAAACTATATTCTAGGGTTAAAAAAAAGCAAATTGTAGATGATTTTTGTGTGTGTGTCAGTTTGCTACAACTGCTTTTTCAGCTGCCTCCACTTGGTAGAGATGCATTGGCAGGTTATAGACTATTTTGTATTTTGATTTCTTACCATCAATACATTTTGCAGTGAAAATATTAATGAAAATTCAAAAGTCCAACAGCATATTTTATGTTAGATCTAAAAAATATGATATTTTCTTTGCCTGCATTTGGCCACCTCAGCAATGGTGGGCATAAGAAGGAATTTTGTCCTAACCAATCACATAATCCTAATGAGGATCCATCCATCCATCCATCCATCCATCCATCCATCCTTCTATCCACCCATCCAACCATCCATCTACATCTACTCATGTCTCTTTTTTAAAAAAAGATTTTATTTATTTATTTATTCATGAAAGAGAGACAGATGCAGAAGGAGAGGGAGAAGCAGATTCCCCAAAGAGCAGGGAGCTCGATACAGGACATGATCCCAGGACCCGGGATCATGACCTGAGCCAAAGGCAGACCCTTAACTGAGCCAGCCAGGTGCCCCCCTCTCTATCTTATCGAAATACACATACAATTAATTTTCACCATGTGGTCGAATGCACTCCACCAGCTCTGGATTGTTGTTTGTCTTCCTTTTCCATTTCTAACATTCCCTGCTTCATTTCTATCACTGCCTTCCTCTTCCTCTTTATTTATTTTTTCTCCTACTCCTTCCTCCAGGACATTCTCATGGATTACAGTAGAGGCAGTACTTGTTGCACTGAGTGGAGAAGCTTCTGTGGCCCCCTTGCTGCAGGGAAAGTACATGGAGCATTCACCTCTAGCTGAAGCCTGTCTCCTCACACAGATGTCCAGGCACAGGAGCCCCATGCTCTGCAGGAGCAGCACCAGCAGGGTGCATTCCCTGCACTTGGGAGACACCACAAGGAAGAGCTGCAGATCCATTCCAACCCAGGGGTTCTAAGTGCACCCTGAGTGCTTCTGTTATCAAAGGTGCTATTGTTAGTGAAAGAAAGCTGGGTGTTTTTCATCACATTGATAAAAAAAAGAATTTTCCCATAAGAACATATCTCTTGTGACTGGGAATGTTTAATGCAATGATGTCTTAGCCTCTCGGGCTCATCGGTAATAATTTATTATGAGTCCCATTATTTATAAGCCCTCCCAAGGCTCATGAAGGATTTCTGCTTATACGTCATCCTCCTTCCTTCACCCTCACATGATGGGAAGGGTTCCTGAGTCCCTGCATAGAAAGGAGCCAGGCTGGGGCCCTGGGTGGCTCAGTCAGTTAAGCATCTGACTCTTGAGTTTGGCTCAGGTCATGATCTCAGGGTGGTGAGATCAAGCTCCAGGTCAGGCTGTGCTTTGGGCATGGAGCCTGCTTAAAATTCTTTCTCTCCCTCGGCCCCTCCTTTCTCACTCTCTCTAACAAAAAAATAAATAAATAAATTTTTAAAAAATAATTTAAAAAAGGCCACGCTATTTATACAAAATATTTCAACTTCTTTTTTTCAGGAAAAAAAAAATTACAGGCACAAAGTTGTATTCTAAATCACTTTAAAAAAGAGAGAGAAATTAATTTTAATAGAATCTATTGATGAAGAAGGATGACTATATGACTCATTCCTTTTCTTGATTTAATATGGATTTTTATTCCATGTAGTGTTACTTACTGAGTCTGAAGACTAAATTCATCTTCTACTTTTCAATCAGTTATCATCTTATCATTGAATAGAACACAATTAATTGGACACTTAGCTTATTCAATCATTGTAGTTGCCAAAAAAACAATAAACTATTCAATTCTTCTTTGTATGTAATTAACAATTGTATACAGCAGAAAATAATTTGACATTATTAGGCAATTACCATTTAATTATTTCAGTTAGCAAAATCCATTAAATGTCATTCAATCAGCTTTCTTTCTTACAATTATGTTATTTAGTAAATTATATTTAATTCGTCCTTAAAATCAAGATAGATTTGAAAAAAATCACAATTTTCCCAGCATAATTTTAAGAGAATGAAACAGTTCAACATGGTAAAGATATTTTTTAAAGATGGGAGCTTCCAATAAGGCAACGTTTGTCAAGTTTCACAAAATTGCAGTTTCTGGTAGATCCATGTCATTTTCACTTCTCATCTCAAATGATCTATGGTGATAAAATGATTAAATCTTCTTTGAGATGGTAGTGTTGATATGTTTAGAAGATTAACTTCAGCCAATTTTAATCAAGCTATTAGAGCTTTACTTCCTTCCATCTCTGCTACCCGCGGAACCTGTCCTCTACTCTAGATTTTGGCACTGAAATATATTCAATCTAGGGCTTTCTCATGGAATATATTATTGCCTTAGTTATATCATGTACACAAGCCCTTTCTTCCTTTAGAACATTAACTTCTGTAGAGCAGAAAACAGCACATGAGCGGGTGTGTGTGTATGTGTGTGTGTGTGCATTCATATGTGTTTGTGTCCTCCATTTATTTAACAGATTATTGCACATATGGTGGGAACTGATTTTAATGGAAACAAAATAAATTGGGTTGACTATTGGCATGGAGCTTTAACCAAGGCTTAGGGGTTTTTTTCTGAAGAGGTTACAGGATTTAAACAATTTTAATGATCCAATGACAAGGTTTATAAAATCAACTCTATCTAATTTTCTGGATTAGTTGTTCAATCAGATCCCTGCCTCTCAAGTCTATTCATATATTAAGAAAAAATTGAATCAAAAATTCAAAAGTCAGTGCTGCCCATGCCAGCCCCTTGAAAAGCAATATAAATGACTCAGAGTCCGCTATCCTCAGATAAACAGCTCAGAAAGGAAAGTGACCACGTCATGATTCTTTCAGTTGAGTTGAATAGACGTGACCTTTTATGTTACCCCTTTTAATACTTCCTGTGATTTTACCTTTAAACATTGTTTTCAAAGTAGCTCAGTCTGTATCTTACTCCTTCAAACCCAACAGTTCATATTTGACTTTTAAGATAGGTCAGTCCAAATATTTTCTCTTTGGGAGGACTTCACAGATCCTTCCTTCCTGACCTGCCTCAGTCAGGTACATGGTGCATCTCCACCCTGGTGGAGGTCACTTTGAATCATTCTACCGAAGCATTTATCACGTGGAAGGAAGCTGGTGAGGGAGATGTCTTTATCTTCTTTGACTTCTCAGATGCACACTCTTTCAGGAGAACAACGATTTTGTATTCGTGTCTGTTTCCTCAGGTCGCGAACATAGTAAAGACTTGGTTTTTGCTGGATGAATACAAACAACATTCCAAAGAAAAGCAGGAAGAGAAGACAGAGATAGTAAATTAGAGAAGCAACTATACTCCAGTGTATGTGGATGGAATCTCATCTTAACCTCTTATTGGCTCCTGTCCCATTTATACATAATTGATGGCCATGGGAGTAGGGGTGGAGGTGGGGTCCTGTAAAGCAGAGCACAGTGCCCCAAATCTCTCCACCTCCCATGTCATTATTTCCTGTGACCCACTCTACTCACTGCTCTCCTGAAACTCAGCTTCTCACAGCCAATACTCTCAGCAACGTTCCTGGCTCTGCAGCTCCAGAGTCCATCACCTTGGACTTCACGACCTCTCTGGCTTTTCCCAGCACCCCACCCGCCTCATCCTGATAGAGTCAGGTATAGAACTTGGCTGCAGCTGTGCAGATCTGAGGAGTGCCAGTGGTCCTGCCTGTTTGAATATGGAAACTTTTTTTCTTTTTCAATACATGTGCTGACTTGTCAACATTGATGGGATTGGTTTGCTTCCTGCTTTTCTTTTTTTTTTTTTTTTTAATTTTTATTTATTTATGATAGTCACAGAGAGAGAGAGAGAGGCAGAGACATAGGCAGAGGGAGAAGCAGGCTCCATGCACCGGGAGCCTGATGTGGGATTCGATCCCGGGTCTCCAGGATCGCGCCCTGGGCCAAAGACAAGCGCCAAACCGCTGCGCCACCCAGGGATCCCCCTGCTTTTCATTCAGCTAGTGAGGAGCCAGAAGTGAGTTGTTAGTTGTGGGCTAGCTCCTCTTGCCATTTCTAACACTGCTATGATATACTGTAGTTGCAACTGGAGTCAAAACTCAGTGCTTAGTGAAAATGAAATAAAACTCTCTCTGCCTCACTTAATTTTCCTTTCCAGTTTGAGAGGAAACAAGGCTTCAATCCATTTGCATTTTAAATTCAAAATTTGTATTTAAAGCACTTAACAGGGTCTTTTGCATGTTGACAGCTTCCTTTTTAACTCATCCTAGACTGGGCTCTGTGATGTGCTATGTCTTAATTTGTAGAATATGTGCATGGGCATAATATTTAATTAGGCTCCGGTGTCAACTTTGAATGGAACACCCCCAGCATCTAATGAAATACCAGAAGCGTGTGGCCTCTGCATGACAGACCTCTTGCAAGCAATCTACTTCCTCTGACTGAATCACTTAAGAAAGTGGGGGCTGGGGGGCAGCCAATGAGAAGCATGAGAACCCAGTTTCACAGATGGGATGTTCTTGCGGCTGGAGCCACAAGAGAAAAAAATGCAGCGGTGCTAACTGCAAAGAGAACTCAAATGCATTTTCTGTTATGTAATTAGCAAAATTCCCAACAGATGGGTGGAGATCAAATTCATACACACACAATTATTTTCTCATTGGCTAACATCATGGCTTCAGGTGGGCCTTGTTTTTATTTTTATTTTCATCTGAATTTAGTGATATGATGAGAACTGATTTGGAAACGCAGGAGGCTAAGCTAGAACCTTTGCCTTTAAGAAGACTGCCGCCTAGTAACTGGGGTAACACAGGTCCCAAACAAGAAAACCAGGTATGTTATTAGCTAGTGACCTTGGAGAAGTTACTAAGCCTTTCTTCACCTCATTTTCCTTTTCAGTAAAATAGTCATAATACTAATATCAACCCTAAAAGGTTATCAGGAAGATAAAATAAGTCACATATGTAAAATTAATTCAGTGGGATCCCTGGGTGGTGCAGCGGTTTAGCGCCTGCCTTTGGCCGAGGGCGCGATCCTGGAGACCCGGGATCGAATCCCACATCGGGCTCCCGGTGCATGGAGCCTGCTTCTCCCTCTGCCTGTGTCTCTGCCTCTCTCTCTCTCTCTCTCTCTGTGACTACCATAAATAATAATAAAAAAAAATTAAAAAAAATAAATAAATTTAAAAATAAAATAAAATAAAATTAATTCAGTGCCTCATAGATAGTAGATGCTCAATGCATTTTAGATATTATTATGAGTTACCTGTTTTTAGGAGGGTAAAAATTGATGGAACCAGTTTATTGTAATTTGCTATGGACCCCAAACAAATGACCCCATATGTGGTAGTTTACAACACACAACCATAAGTTATCTTATGGTTATGGAAACTGCAAGTCCAAAATTAGTTTCACTGGGCTCAAGTCAAGGTGATGGCTCAAGACAAGTCTTGCCCCTTCTTGGTGGGGTGTGTGTGTGTGTGTGTGTGTATTCTGTTTCCTTGCTTTGTCTAGGATCACCTGTATTCCTTGGGTCCTGATCCTGTTCTTAGACCACTCCAACTTCTTGCTTCTATTGTTATATCTCCCACTTCCTTTTAAAGACATTTACCCTTTTTATTTAGGAACCATCCAGATAACCCAGGATAATCCATACATCTCGAGGAGCCTTTATTTAGTCACACCTGAAAGTTCCTTGTTCCATGTAAGGTGACATTCACAGGTTCCAAGCATTAGTTTCTTCATATCTTTAAGGGTCATTACTCAGCTTACCGTGTGAGATTTTGAGGGAGTCGACGTGCAGGATGCTTTCAACTCCATGTTATCTGTAGAGTTCCCTTATGCAGTATCATTTCTCAGAAGGTTCCTCGGTGCTCTGGTCTCTTCAGAGTGCATAAAGATTTAACAAGAGAGTGCAGTCACCTCTTAGAGAAACTACTGGAGCAGATGGAAGATAACAGGCCTTATGTAAAAGCAGTGAGCAGCAATGCCCTGACACACTATGGTTTGGTTTTCTATGATCCAAATGACATCATCAGTATCCTTTGGAAAGAACAGAGACCATTCACAAGGCCCTTGCTGGTGTTCCAGTAATTCAGTTTCTACTGATACAACTGATTATCTCCAAATCCTAGATCTTGGAACTTTAGAGAACCTACGGACCTAAGGAAGGATTAGGAAGTTCAATTGTCTTCCTTTTGTTTTGTTTCTCTCTAAAGATTTTTATTTATTTGACAAAGAGAGAGCACAAGTACACAGGGGTTGGGAGCAGCAGGTAGAGGGAGAGGGAGAAGCAGACTCCCCACCAGGCCGGGAACCCAATGCAAGGCTCGATCCCATAACCCTGGGATCATGACCTGAGCCAAAAGCAGACACTTAACCAACTGGGCCACCCAAGTGCCCCTTCTTCCTTATATTTGGCCCCCATCCAAAGTAGTCAGTATTCTCTTTCCTCTAGAGTTGTCCTGCTTTAGGTAAATTACATACTTTTATACAAGAGTAATTTATTTGGATAGGAGTAACTTTTTTCACTTTAATTCATGAGAGAGTCTCTCCTTATTCCACCAGAGAGGGCCATTGCTGGATTTCACACCTAAAGTAGAGTTTACCAATCTGTGTTCTGTGTATGAGTTACTGAACTATAAATGCTCTCAAAACTTGAGGTGACCAGGAGAGACCTTTATCTCATCTGATCCGTGCAATAACCCAATGATGTAGTTATCATTATGATCCCATTTTACAGACAAGGACATAGAGGCTCAGAGAAGTGACTTATGAAAGCCTATGCCACACAAGTAGAATAGGAACTGGACTCTAAGTCTTTTACTTTTTTTTGGCTACACCTTATAGATCTTATATTTAAGCACTTAAGTGTCACTTTACCAGGTCATAGTGACTTCAGATTTCTTTTTCTGAGAGCCCAAGACTCCAGATAAGATACTTCAGGTCAGATGTATATATGTATGTATTTAAACACACCAGCAGAAATCTAACACAGTAATTTAAACTGAGGAAGGAGCTGCATTATATACCACCTCCATCAGTCCCCGTTCAGCATGGGTAAAATTTAGAAATTAAAGGGAACAGTGTTCAGCTGCTAAAATTATAACTCCCTCGGTCCCTTGGGAGTCCCTGCAGCAACAGTCAGGACTGGGCCACCTTTGCCAGCTGTTTTTGGGTGAATCTTGTTTTTGGAGAGCACACATGTGCACACACACACACACACACACACACAACCCCTGTTCAGTTTCTGCCAGGTTCTTAGTGCTCTCATTCACCATGCTACAGGGCTCACCTAAAATGTTCAGCCCATCTGCTCAGGGAATGATGCCTTCCCCACAATTATCTAATCATATTACAGCAAATATCAAATACAGCATGAATGACAAGGGTGAGGCTGCTCAAAGTGAAGGGAAACAGGAGGATTCAACACAAGGCCTGGTGCCAAATAAGTGTCCTAACTATAGAATACACATTTATACCTTTGGGAGACAATGGGAGGATAATAAAAAATCCATGTACGAACTGACCTGACATCCTAGCTTGACTGAGAAGGATCTTAGTTCTGAAAAAAAAAAAAAACTGTGCAAAATAAGCAGGTGTCATGGGAAATAATCGTGGATATGCAACGGCCTCCTGGATTATGTCAAAGCACGGCTCGCAAATTGGTGACCCACTTGTATATTCTGTCCAATACAGCCCAATGTTTTGAAATTGAATTTGAATGTCTTTATACAGGACATGCTCTTTCTATTCGCTGAGAGCTAGCCTCGCCCTAGTATACCAGCCTTTACCCACGTTTGGATTGCCTGCTTGGAACCTGCATCCATATATTTGGAACTGTAGGTCTGATCTATCCTGAATATTCTATTTTTCTGTTCTTTATGATCTCTAAACTCTGATAACTTCTATGATTATTTCCAACTGTCTCCTTGCAATGGGGAGGTGAGGCTTGTTAAATTCACCCTCCACTTTCTCAGCTGTGAGGGATTCATGTGTAATGCCAGGCAGGACTGACTGTAATTTGCAGGACCTCGTGCACAATGAAAACATAGGATTCCATGTTCAAAAATTATTAAGAATTTCAAGATGGTGGGATCCCTGGGTGGCGCAGCAGTTTGGCGCCTGCCTTTGGCCCAGGGCGCGATCCTGGAGACCCGGGATCGAATCCCACATCGGGCTCCCGGTGCATGGAGCCCGCTTCTCCCTCTGCCTGTGTCTCTGCCTCTCTCTCTCTCTCTCTCTCTCTCTCTCTCTGCGACTATCATAAATAAATAAAAATTAAAAAAAAAACTTAAAAAAAAAAAAGAATTTCAAGATGGTGACAAGAGAGCATTAAACAAAGCACTGGCTCCCTCTGAGGGTGGGATGTAAGGCAACTCTCGGTATTGGAAACCCTTGAAGACGGCCTTTGGCACCCAGGCTGGGAGGACATTCCTGGTCAGATTTTCCAGCTCAGCAAGGCTTCTCTACCACCTAGTCATCCCAGTTCAAATGCAGTGTCTGTAGAATGGGAGAAACTGGCGGGGGAAGGCAGGGAAGTGCTCTTCTCTATATATATTTTACCTCCTCAAAAGACTGGACACATTTTGTGAACTGAGGTTTCACTTAGCAGGGGAAATAAGGAACAGTAATCTTGATTTTCAATGATTTCTAACAAACTTCCTGACTTATTGAAACCAAATCTGAAATGGATTATCATCATCTGAAAGACAAAGGCCATATATCATTTCTTTATTGTCACTTTAGTGGCAACATAAAACCAAACCAGCAAACCCTAGTTCCATCGATCTTATATTTTATATTTATTATAATAATTGGGGATTGAAGTAAGCCAAAGGACAATGGGTTGTGTTATGAAAAGACATTCAGCATGGCAGAGGAACTCAGTACCTTTTCTTGTGAAGACTTGCAAAAGTAATCAGAAATCTTTATCCTGGAAAAGAGAGAAAGGGATCTCAGTCAAAGCTGAAGATGGATTGCAAATTATCTCTGCTCCATCTTGAAACCCTCTTGTAATTATATAGAATAATTGATTTTAATTGTTTAAAAGGTTTCATTTATTTATTTATTTGAGAGTGTGTGGAAGGAGGAAGAGGGAAAAGCAGACTCCACACTGAGCATGGAGCCGGACATGGGGCTTGATCCTAGGACTCTGAGATCATGACCTGGGCTGAAATCAAGAGTCAGACACTTAACCAACTGAGCCACCCAGGCATTGCTAGAATATTTTTTGAAGAAGATATAAATCCATAAAGTCAAAAGGAGGGAGAAGAACATGGTAGTGGACAAAGCACAGAGATGACGCTTGGAAAAAGAAAGCAGATGGACTGCTTATAACTCACTTAGCAGACCAAACATGTCCAAACCCAAGCCTTTAGAGTAAGGGCCAGGAAGATGCAATCCAACTCAAGGTTTAGAATGCTAGAAAGGCACCTGCTGTCTCTGAGGCTGGGGATATAAAAGGCACTGCAATGGGAAGATTGTTTGGAAGTATGTTTGAAGTCGTGTCACCTCTTGCCCTCTTCCACACCTCTCAGATAGGTAATCACTTTCTCTTCATCCTGGCTTAAGGCAAGAGGCTTTACTCTCTGAATGAAATGAAGCAAATAGATTCCAGGCATAATAGAGAAAGGAGATCAGGTCCCATAAAGGGCCAAGGAGTTAAGTGAAAGTGTTCACTCTGAACCAGAAGACACTCCAGGCCCCACACTCCTTTTATCACTTAGAATCCAGACAGCTTAGGCCCTCCAAACAGGAGATTGGAAGATACTACTCTAGGGAAACTAAATGTCAAAGAGAAATGACTTACAGAAACTGACATCTGGAGATCTTCTAATAAAAATAGGTGGTTCCTGGCCAGTCACCATACAGTGCATCCCAATAGCCAACAAGCCATTCCCAAGCATATGGAGCTTCTAACTGGCTTTTGAATACTTCACTCTTATAAGTAGACCATCAAAGGTCAGCCTATAATTTGTAAAAGGCATCTAACATTAAAGACAGGACCAAAATCAAATGAAGACAACTGCAAAAAGAAAGAAATCTTTAACAACTCAACTGTAATTAATATGCTCAAAGAGACCAGCGACTTTATTGTATTAGTAAATTTCAAACAGGATGATATAAAAAATTAAGATTCAGGGAATAATGAAAAAAAAACTCTTGAAAATTAAAAGTGTAACCATAGAAGTAAAAATTTAATGGAAGACTTGGAAGATGAAATTGAGAGAATTTTCAATACACTACACTTCCAAGTATTTACACACCAGCTTTTCACTGAAGACCTCCCAGAAGCCTAGATTTGTTGTTGCTGTTGTTTCAGTGTTCTCTTTTAATCAAATATTAGAGAATTCTCACTTATGCGTGCTGGATTAACCTCTACTTTTGTTGCTTGTCAGTGTTTCCATAGGTCCTCACAGTAAGTGCCAGGACATCATCCTTTCTGTTCACCTTCAAAATAGGTTAAATGCCATGGAGGAAGTAAGGAACACAACTTACATGGAGAGAGTGCTTGAGTCTCTGTGGTTCCTCTGAAGGGGCGCTGGGCCTCACTATCTCTCCCATGTATTATTGGCCTCATTCCACTTCTGTGGGCCACTTAACAAATTCTGTGCTTGTCCAGGGCAAGAACACAGCTCACATCCTTCATAAATGTAAATATGTACAATAAAATGCGAAAGGCTCTCTATCAGAATACAATCTCAGTCACCGCCAATTAATGTAAGTCCCATGAAAGTGAAGACTTTCGTCCCGTCCACATTGCATTCCCAACATCTAGAAGAGTATGTGACACATAGTAGGTGCTCGTTAAAAATTTATTAAGCAAGTGAACGAATGCTGTGTTGAAAAAGAGAGGGAGATATTATCTTCCAAATACAGATATTGGTCCCTTCCTCATTGGACACATTCCCGTACGCATAGTAAAGAAGCATGACGTGGTACCAATGGAAAAGCAAACACAGTTGCTAACAGCACATCAGCAATAGTTACGTAGAAAGTGGCCATCCACATGATTTTTTATTAGGATGATGAGAATTTAGGATCCAAACTGGTTCACATTTGTGAATGAAAGGAAAGTGACACAAATAGCTATCATGGATTCACTGATATATAATAGGCATAAATCATGAATGTCCCAGGTAAGCCAGGATCTGTGCTACCCTAATTAGATTCTCCTTATATTGATTATTTTTTAGGTTAATATCAAAATGATAATATAAAACAATTCAAAAATCCTTGTAGATCAGTTGCAGGTAATCCACATCTGGCAAACAGAATTTTAAAGGTCACTCCAGCATTGCAAGGAAGAATGGACAAGAAGACCTCTCGGAGACTTAATTACCCTGTGAGTAGGAAGGAGAAAAAAAGTCTAAGTTTAGGAGCCTATTTTCAGGGAAAACATATTCCGTGATGAAATGGTGCTCATGATGACATTTTTGTAAGGCGTCTAGTGATTTGTATAAATAATTCCGCGTCTGCATCTGTGTATCAGCCTGAGGTCAAGACCTTTCCCCTTTCCCGCAGCCCACGATTCTCCCTTATATATTTTTCCTTTCTCACGATCTTTCATCTCTTTTTTAAAGGATGAGTTTTCTCTCTGCCATCCAGCCCACTTCCTGCATAAAGCTGGGCCCAAGGGGCTGCAGAAGGGTCGGCAACTCCTAACGGCTGGGTGAGGGGGCTGCCAGGTGATGAATGGAGGCATGTGGAGCAAGGTAATAAACCAGCACCCCAGTCATGTAATCTTCCATTAAAATGAAATGCATACCAGGCATGCGGCGTTTCTGCAGCTTGTACCCTCTCTCGTAGAAGATCATGAATAAAAGAGGGACGAGTATTGCTGACAGATGCCAGCATGCATAAAGGACACTTCCTATAAAGGCAAAGCTCCGGCTAACAGATGGACTAAAGATGTGAGATGCAGAAAGATTTACCAATCTAAATAATTCAAGGGAATGTCGTATGGCAAGCTCGCGCTTTTCGGAGAGAGCCAGCAGAAGGTGCAGATGGAAAGGCAGGCCAAGCCTTTCCCATAAACCCATTAAGAACAGTACTTGTCTGAGCGACAGGATGCTGCAGGAGGCCCAGGGAGAGGCCAGCAAATGAGAAATTTGCTTCTAGAGTTTGTCCCACAAGGTCAAGAGCATATTTAGCAGTGAAGGTTGTGGCATTTAATGAGGATGAAAAAAGGGTGTCCCGCATTTCATTGTTCATCCTCCTGCCCTCTTCAAAACTCTTTGTCTTGGGATTGCTGAAACGACAGAAGGGGGAGATGTCTGAAGCCCTCGTGAGAGGTCCAGCAAGACTGCATCTGAGCGCGGACAGTCACAGGTGCGTGCTGGACCCAAGAGCCAAATTACATGTGGCAACACTGCTTCCTGTAAATGTTCCCCAGAAGCATGTGACCTCTCCGCCTCCCAGGCCCTGCTGCTCCTTGCTACTCACCTGCTCGTGAAACGTTCAGTCCCGTGTTACTGCACGTTGTTAGGTTTACTTTCACGCACTTGACCTGCCTTCCAGACTGCATTATACTCAATCTGAGAAAAAAGACTCTTTCCCTCCACTGGGATTTTCTCTCAGTAGGTACCCAATAAATATACTTTTTGGTAAAAACCCTTTCAACTTCAAGGAGACTTCCCTTAAGAGCCTCCACATCCTGCACAGCTGGGCCCGGATGTTAGCATCTCAGAGGATGAAGGACAGGCAACACTGTCAAGTGCATCGGACAGGAGAGCTGGCCCAAATCCCATCCAGGCCCTGGGTGGCAAGGCTTCCCTACGCAAGACAAAGCCTTCATTCCTTAACCAAAAAACAAATGATTTAACAAAGCAATTTCTAAATCCCTTTCCAGCTCTGGAACTTAGTTACACTGGGATCCAATGAAAGCCTTTGAGGGGCTGGCGAGGTCCAGATCAGTAACTCAGAGCTTTTCTCTAATAACATTGCTGCACCATGCAGAGGTGTTTACCAGCATCTTCCACAATGGAAAACTGAAAGACCACAGAGTAAAAAAAAATTGCTTTAGTTTATTTTAAGTTAATAAAGAATTGCCTTTTATTTGGGGGCTGTCCTCATGATAGAAATAGTGAGATAGTAGATTTTACTTTGTTTCACATCTCTATTATGAAAAAAAGTTGGTGAACCCGTGTCTGCTCCCCTTGCCCATCTGCACACAAATCTTTTCTTGTTAGTTGTTTTAATTTTATTGATTATGAAATTTAAGAGTCTGGGAACTGCTGGTGTAAGCCAGGAAAAAAGACAAGGTTTCCTCTTCTTCTAACAAACTATCATTGACGCTCACAGTACATAGCCTTTGAGAAATAAATATTGATTTTATGGGGTTTTGTGGATGTAGTTTGCCAATTACCCAAAATTATGTTTCTGAAAAGCCATGCAAAAAAATCAAATTGTTGGGCGTGAGTTCTTAGATTTCCAGTTCCCTTAAATTACCAATTCAAAGACTCTATTTTCTTTTTCTAATTAATTTCCACCTGGAAGAGTTGCCCACACTTGTCTCCCCTCCAGCCTAACTCTCTGACAATTGCATCAGTTAGTAATCCAAAACCCGTCAAAAAACTCAGAGAAAGCAGCTCAGGAATGGAGCTCTGGGGTAGATCCTTCTGTAACGCAGAGAATCTTTGTCAGTCATCTGTCATTTGTCTGGTTTGTTTATAAACATCAACAATCTTGTAGAAAGCTCCATTATCTTGGATTATATTAGAGATCAGCTATTGTATACCTGTTAACTCCCATGCTACTTACCTTGAGCTCCATCTCTGTTGTCGCTCAGGGGTGTGTGTGTGTGTGTGTGTGTGTGTGTGTGTGTGTATGTGTGAAGAAATATCCTGGGACATTTGGTTTTTGTTTTGCTTTGTTTTTCAGTTTTTCTCAAGGTTTTCTTGGATCCTTTCTGACCTTGGCCAATTTAGAATATATTCCGTTGGGATCAAAATGCAAGCTTCACAGCTGTGAAGTAATGACCATAGGCATCCTCTCTTGTTTCCTTGGCATTGGAAATGGGCCAAATAGCCTCATCCATCTCTTGTGTGATGCATCACCTCTTTGGTGACCAGTGATGCATTGTTTCATGGTGTTGATATGAGTTGATACCCACTTGCTTATCACATCCCACAAAAAAGTTCTTGCTAGAAACAATGTCCCATGGTCAATTTTTTAAACACTCTGACAGTTGTTAGTATTATAAAAGGTTTTCACTCCAGCATCACCAAATCCTTTACCAGCTCTCATTACCTGATACCCTAGTGAAGGTGGAAATGGCAGATATCAATCTCAAGCCAGCTGTTAGGGGTGAAAAGCGAGTGCACAGCTCATTGTTTTCTATCAGAGCACTCCCTGTTTGAGGTCACAAGGGCAGTCCCATTTAATAAATTACTAGAATTTGAACTCTGAGTGCTTTTGACTTCTAGGTTCTGAAGAGTCCCATGTACTGAGGAAGGTGTTGGATTTTTGTATGTTCATTTGCTTTTTTCCTGCCAGCAATGCCCAGAGTCAAGGCACTAGGAGGGAGCTGTGTGTGCAGCTACAAGTGAGCATTACCTGAGTGAAGACTGGCCCCGCCGCATGGCAGTCCCCCACATCTTGGTTATTTTATGAATCTCCCCACTATTGCTTCACATTAACTGCTATGAATCACATGAGAGAATCATGAGGAACAAAACCAACCAGTCAACTCATGTAGAAATTCAGCTTTTACTGCCTTATGCACAGAGCTTTTTTTGTTAAAAGTTTCTGTCATGAAAGTTATGGTAGGGATCCCTGGGTGGCGCAGCAGTTTGGTGCCTGCCTTTGGCCCAGGGCGCGATCCTGGAGACCCGGGATCGAGTCCCACATCGGGCTCCCGGTGCTTGGAGCCTGTTTCTCCCTCTGCCTGTGTCTCTGCCTCTCTCTCTTTCTCTGTGTGACTGTCATAAATAAATTTAAAAAAAAATTTAAAAAAAAGAAAGTTATGGTAAATTATAAATTTTCTCTTCCAGTTATGCGTTCAAGATATTTTCCCATCATGATTTCAAAATTAAATTTGTAAAGACCCATTATTTTAGAATGTGATGGTAATATTAAGCAAAATGTGTATAGTTGCCAATGTTATTTTATTTTTAAGAACTATGTTAAAGAGATATCAGAATTCTCTGAGGAAATGAGGCAAGAATGAGACATACAAATCTCCATTTTGAAGGTACTCCAAAGAACCTTCCTGTGAGGGCTATAAGACTATCAGCTCTACCCACATACAATCAGATTTTTAGGGTCTGACTCTTAAATATAAAGGGATAACCAGAATCACCACACATCAGAGAAGAACACTTAGCACATAGGCTAGAGACCAATACAAACAAACAGGAAAAAAGGGGGAAAGGGAAAGAAAGAAGGAAGGAAGGAAAAAGGTAATAAAGGAAGTAGCTTGGAGAAAACCAAAAAATTATAGGGAATAGAAGAAAAAATACTATCATTAATATCCAAATAGATATTGATTTCATGAATAAAATAAGGGCAAGATTCTATGTATAGGAACTTTCAAAGAGCAAGAAACTCCCCCCCCCCCCACACACACACACACAAACACACAAAGACAAAGGAATAAAAATCAGGGAGAAATCATAAAATTTGAGGATAAACACATAGGGTCAAATATCTGAACAATAGGAGTTCTAGAAAGAGAATAAGACATTACTGAGGTACCAACATAATATATTTCCCCAAAGTTAAGTAGATAAATCTGAACATTGAGAGGGCCCAGTAAGAGCTCATCACAGCGGAAGGGAATAGTTCTCCATCAAGCCCACCATGGTGAAGCTAAGACCCTGAATGACCTAGATGGTTTTTGGAGAGAAAAAATAGTTCCTGTACAAAATATTAGGAATCGGGTTGGCATTTTACATGATAAAAACACTGAAAGCCAGAAGCCAGTTCAAAAGTGAGAAGACAAAAGAGAAATGTCTTTAAATTTCCACCTCGAATTCTTACTCAGCTGGATTAATCAGGCGATGGGTAGAATGAAGATGTCCTTAAGAGTGACAAGGTCTCAACATTTTATTTTCCATGCATACTTTCTCAGGGACTACTGGAAGACACTCTACTCCGCCATGAAAATATGTGAAGTGATCACACTGGGGAAGATGGAGAGTGGTAGGTACATGTGTGAACGTGTGTGCACAGGAGAATGGACTCAGTCTTGACTTCACAGATGAGAAAATCAGAAGACAATGTCCACAAATGTAAAATTAAGAAATATCAGAGGAAGCAGGTTATTAAACAGCAAGGTAATCGGTTCCAAAAGAAATTGCTAAAATGTTGAAGGTCACTGCTTGCTGGAAACGGGCCTTGGAGAGGGATGACGATGGTTACTGCAGGATTCTGTTGTTTTTCATCCGATCTTATTGAAATATTCATCTGTTTAAATCATCAATATCTATTTTATGTGGAATGAGTGTGTATTTCAGCATGTAGACTATAATCTTCCATAATACCAAGTGTCAATCAACAAATTTTGCTGCTGAAATACAAACAAAAAAAAAAGAAAAAATAAATGGGAAAAGCTTTCTTTTCAAATCTGTTGGAATAAAAACAGAACAGCTCACTTTGTAATTTTTAAAGGGCTATGGTGAATAATGTGTACATGACCATGTAAACTTCATTTTCCTGACAAGCATTAAGATGTGTCAATAAGTCCATTATACACAATAGCCCCCCCCTTCCACAAATGCCCATAATTATATGTATGTAAGTAAAATGAGGTAGAGAACTGAGATCGTTAAGTGATTCACAGGTCACCATTTATTTACAAAAAAAAAAATTATCAAGCAAATACTCTGTGCTTGACATTGTGCTATGGACTACAGATCTTGAGATTAAAAAGTACTTCTTTGTATCAAGAAAAAAAATAAAGATGAGAGGGAGGGTCTTTGCTTCTCGGTGCTTCCAATTTGTGGTTCAAACTGCCTGAAGAGGGACAATCTTTGCTTCGGTTTTCCAGAGCACACACTGCAAATGAATGTGGTCTCTGGAAACAAATCTTTTTTGTCTCTTTGTTTGTGGTCAGGGAGGAAGGTTGGAGAAGCCTCAATCAATGTTTGCTTTGAAAATTAGAATTATTTTTTCATGATTTAATTTAACTCATCTTCCCCTCCTGGGCCCCCTCCAGGCTGTTTGTGTGTGAGAGAGCACAGTGAGAACCCCAAACTACGAATGTGGGAAGCTGGGCCTCCCATATAGCTAACATAATTAGCACTGTCCCTGTAAGGGCAGATTGGGGAGCCTCCCAAATTGTATTGAAGCAATTGTCCTATCCTCCCTAAGCCTAATGCCCACATTTGGCCTGACAGAGGACAAGCAGGCTTTCTGACAGACTTACCCTCAGAGTCCTCAGTCGTCAGGTAATCGGAGCCTGAACCAGCCCTCAGCTGGGCATAAAGTGCCCTTCCCAGGCCCTAAGGATCCTCTATCTGTGCTCTGGGTTTTTGCTGTATTATGTTAAGGGTATCAGATTCCTTTACTCTTATGACAGCAGATGAGAGGTTTTCGAGCCCCGCTTCTCCAAAGCAAGATTCTATCCAATTTCACCAAACTCTGCTTTATGCTTTGTGCAAGTATATTTTTGTTGCTGCATTCAATTTTAACTTTTTACGAAAATTGCTAAAATTCATTGTCTCCCAATATGGTCGGAGCAGTGTTGGGAGGATACAGACCATGATGCGGAACAAGAATTGCCCGTGCCCTGATATACATCAGGAACAAAAGTCATCTCGTAGACCCTTCCTTATATTGAGATTGTCCTCTGAAATCTCCCCATGTGTGGGGAGAAAGAGGAGTGACGGTCCAAGAGAAAGCAGAATGATATTATAGGCACTTTCATGTCATTGTAACTCAAATTTCACTTGTTCAACACAATCCCATGACTTCATGGGAACCATTGTGTAATGAGTAAGAGAGTCTTGGCCAAAAACTCAAGTTCCAGTGGTATCCTACAACCCAGTTCCCGCCCACTCTCAGATTAACCCGGTTACACACCACAGCCATGTGGCAGAGAGCAGGACATTGGTGCTAAGGGTTGTCACAGGCGAGGCCCTGATGAAGAAAAGGGGGTTGCATACTCTCAAGTATCCTCTGAGGACCTCATGCTTTAAGGACTTCACCAGGGAAGCTTCCTGGTAAACTCTTAACAGTGTATAAGAGGGGAGATCTTGGTGGGTGATTGAGAGGGGCAAGAGGCAAACTGGCTCTTGCTGGCAGCTTTATTTTCCTATCTGTTCAGGTTTGCCTGGTTAAAAAGAACCCTCCAAATACACAGCAGGAGCAACATGGTAAAGTTGACTTCCCCTCACAAGGTGTCCCGTCCCTGTACTGAACTTAAAATCTACGTAGAATATTTGAATGCAAACATTATTAAATACTGGCAGTTTCTTTGTTCCAGTCGTACTTTCTCTTAAAACAAAAAACCTCTAGGGAAATTATAGGCAAAAAGCTATGTTAATAAAGCACTCAGGTACAAATTTATACTTAAAAAAAAAGTTAGGAGATACAAAGCCTGAGAGACTCTTAGTCACGTACAAGCAAGCGTATTTCTCATATTCTATATAAAGCTATTTTAACAGCTTAATGAGTAATCTGAAAAAATTATGTACAGAGTAAGTGAATTAATGTTACTGGAAAAATGTTAAGGCTTGATATTTCCAAAGTTTTTCATGCTTCCATCCTTTAGCTAAATGTGACAGCTCAGCTTTTTGGGACCATGTGCATTACAGCAATCACCTATCCACAGGCTTTAAGATCGCATTTCCTCATCAAAGGCAAATGTCCTCCGTTCTCCCTTCCAGGCTTCCACTTGAGGTAGATGCACAAATATGCTGAGACAATTCCTCCCACTGGGTTAGCTTTACAGTGGGCGGGGTCAGCAATATAGACAGGGCTGCTTGATGTGAGTTTGTAAGAAGCCAGTACCTTTAGCAGCCTTTTCCCTGTTGGACCAGTCTCTGAAAAGCCAGTCTTGGGTTTGGAGCCATTTCTTTTAAGAAGCTAACAACATTTATAAACCCCAAACCCCAGAAAGGGTGACACTTGAAGCTGTTTCACTTTATTGCAAATCTGATAGTTCAAAACTTTTATACTTTTGGCCCTATGCGCAGAAAACCCCATCTGGATGAACAAAAATGAATGAGTAAGTAGGGGGGACCCACCTTGAGCTTTCGATTTGAGTCATGTGCTTATGGACTGTTCATTCCCTTCTCATTATGTCGGCAACTCTTTGTAATGCGCCCAGTACCATGATGCCATTTTAGTTAAACCAAATTTGAGTAGCCCAAATTAATAATGAGTAGCCAAAGTAATTAATGACATTTAGCTTCAAGTACAGCCACTAATTAATTGATCCCAGCCTGCTAAGAGGACACCTGGTGGTGGGCAGTCACATGTCATTTTGGCAGGTAGAGGTCCTGTCAGCTTGCAATTTGTTTGGCTTGGCTAGTTTAAATATGTACACATATACTTATATCACTTAAAAAATATATAATATATATTTATATCACTTTTAAATATATCTAAAATACATGTATCATTTTAAAGTCTTAGGCAGGTGATAAGTTCAAATATATATACATCACTTAAAATATATATAAAAATACATGTAAATATAATAATAAAATATATTATATAGTTTATATATAATCAATGAATATATATTTATATATATTTTATATATATCGATGCATACATATTTTATATATGATATATATTTATATGTTTAAAATATATATTTTATATATGTGTTAATATAACACTAAATATTATATATTTATATATTTTATATGTAATTTATATATTTTATATACTACATTATATATATGAAATATATACAAAATGTGTATATATAAAATGTGTATATATAAAATGCATATAAATAAAATAGTAACAGAATATTATATATTTATATATTATCAATGTGTATATGATATATACACACACACACACACACACACACACAAATAATCTTAAACAACATGGGGGTTGTGGCACCAACTCCCTGGGCAGTCAAAAATCTGTGTATCACTTCTGAGTCACCAAAAAGTCAACAACTAATAGGCCACTGTTGACTGGAAGCTTTACCAATAACATAAACAGCCAATGAACACATATTTTGTATGTCCTATGTATTATAGATTATAGTCATAATAAAGGCAACTATGAAAAAGAAAATATTTTTAAGAAATCATAAGGAAGAGATAGTACATTTACAGCACTCTAATGTATTTACCCCCACCCCCCCAAATTCTGTGTGTTCATGAACCGATACAGTCCCGACCCATGTTGCTCAAGAGTCAGCAGTACAGAGATAGCACTTGGAAGTCATAGGCAGGTGGTACGTTAAAGACACAAGGGTCCATTTCCACGTGGCCCACCACCTGGGATGTGAATGTGTAGACTCTGAGAGGAGGTTCCATAAGGAGATGTCATTAGGTATGGTACACGGAAGAGGGGCCTTTTAATGTGTATCTCTGGCAGACAGGGAGATGACAGTTTTTATTTTTGTCTTACTTGACTTTCTTGGCCACACAGTACTCAGATAGTCAGTCAACTTTGTTAGTAATGGTTATTCTCTCTAGGAGTAATCCTAGATCTTCTAAAGCTGTAAATCCTAAACCACAGCTTTTTGGGACCATGTGCATTACAGTGATCTACACGTACTTATCACAGATGTGGAAGGAAGCATCAGCATAGACTAGGAAGTCACTGAGGAAAATGTTTCTCTGACTGGGATTACCAGACCAACAGCAATGGGATCACCTGGAAACTTATTAAAAATGCATTTTTGGGCCTGAATCTAGACCTAGTCTGTCAGAAGCTCTGGGGCCGGGAAGAGTCGTCTGCATTTGCACATGTCTTCCTGATAATTCTGATGCATGAGGATGCAAGACTGAGAGTACCACAGCTAGGAGGGTAGAGCCAGGAATGAAACAGGGAAATCAGACTCCGGAGTTCTTGTTCTCGGCTTTCATACTCAAGCATTTATGATGATGTCGCCTTCCAAGGGGAGTTGCAGCAAACACAGCATTCCAGGATCCCAATGGTTAAAAAGGAAACATTACTCTAAACTCATAGCAGATTAACAAGCTATAGCAAACATGGAGGAAATAGCCTCCCTCCACATCTACTTCCATAAAAAAGGGAATTGTTTAAAGCCCATAAAATTGGGACACCTGGAAACACAAATCCTGCTCCTGCTGCTGTGTTCACATAACATTGTGTGCCTCTCTGTGCCATTCTGTTCATGTTCTTCCTCAAATGGAGGGAGGGACATTTTCCTCTTGGTTGCCCTTGTACATAGGGGTGTGATGGGAAAAGCTGGAATTCAGCCCAATGCTTTCAAATCTAGCCTCCAGTACCCTCCTTTAGGAGCCCTCAACGTGCTCCACAGCCTCCCTGCACCCTCCCCCCACACGGCCTCCAGACTCAGGTACTGGCTTGGCTCACAAGAAGACATAAAAGAATTGAGGGTGGAAAGGAAGAGAGCAAGAGAGAATCAACCTCACCAAAGGTGGGTTTTGGAGGGGGGAGGTGGAGATTGTGAAAGAAAGAAAAAGAGGGAGAAGATTGAATTAAAAAGAAAAGGAGAAAGGGAAGGAAAAAGAGAGATGCCAGGAGCAAGGACCCTAAGGAAAGAGTAGGGAGGGTAGATGAGACAGGAACACCCAGCAGCTGTTTGGAATAGATTGCGTGCACCATCCATTCCGAGTGGACTCTTTCCTGTGTTCGTCAGCCGTCTGCAATGTGGTGATTAATCATTCATGTCAGAATCCCTAATCCTATTCAATGGAAAACAAATGCCATGGCACCCAGCCCTTTGCTTATCCCATGCACTTCGCAGGCTTGCCTGGGCGAGGCCGTCTGGGACAAAGATGGTTTTCTCGGGACCTCCAGTGCAAATTCTGGGCAGCTCCACATGTTGAAGATGCCCTATGATCTCAAGGGTCTTGCCTTTTACAGGAAGAAAAAAAAATCACTAGCGATAAAGGTCAAGTTGTGCTAGTTAAGCAAACAATCAACATTGACTTAATTCTCTTTTAAAGAGAAAAGTAGCCTCGGTTATTTATAAAGCTCCTTCCTCCAAGGGATACAGAGCAACTCCCACCAGTTACTTCATCAGTGCTCCTGGTATCGCTCTGTAGCAGGGGTAGCTCTGCTGTGGCAGTCTGCAAATTCTTTCTAAGGTTGTGTAATCTTTTGTCCTGCCCATTTCAGCCTCTGGCTTCACTTTCTTTGACACTTCTTTTCTTCATTCATACAAAGTTTTCACTGAAAGAAACAGTCTAGAAAAATAATTTGCCCTAAGACAGCCCCTTTGATACTGATGTTGGGAAAACAGGACAGCTATGTGCAGAAGAGTGAAACTGGACCGCTCTTCTGCATCATATACAAAAATAAATTCAAGATGGATTAAAGACTTGAATGTAAGACCTGAAACCATAAAACTTCTGGAAGAAACCACAGGCAGTAAGCTCTCTGGCATGGTCTTTGCAATATATTTTGGACCAGGTTCTTCAGGCAAGTATCGCATAAACAAATGGGATTATATCAAATGTAAAAGCCTTCACACAGAGAAGGAAATCTTCAGCAGAACAGAAAGGAAACCTACTGAATGAGAGAAGATATTTGCAAACCATAAGTCTGGCAAAAAGTTAATATCCAAAACATGTAAAGACCTTACAAAATTTAATATCAAAAAACCAAAACCCAATTAAAAGCGGACCGAAGACTCAAAATACCTTTCTCCAAAGAAGACATCCAGATGGCCAACAGACACATGAAAAGATGCTCGACATCACTCAGCATCATGGAAATGCAAATCAAAACCACAATGAGATGTCACCTCATACCTGTCAGACTGACTATTATCAAGACAAAAAAAACACGTGTTGGTGAAGTTGTAGAGAAAAAGAAATCTTCCTGCACTGTTGGTGGGAATGTAAATTGGTGCAGCCACAATGAAAAACAGTATGGACATTTCACACACACACACAAAAAAAATAGAACTACTATATGATCCAGCAATTCCACTTCTGGATATCCCAATAAAACAAAAACACCAATTTGAAGAGATATTTGCACCCCTGTGCTCATTGCAGCATTACCTATAATGGCTGACACATGGAAACAACCTAAGTGCTCAGTGACAGATAAGTGAATAAAGAGGATCATACATATATATGTATATATATGGAATATTACTCAGGCATAAAAAAGAATGAAATCTTGTCATTTGTGACAACATGGATAGATCTAGAAGGTGTTATGCTAAGTGAAATAAGTCAGACAGAGAAAGATAAATAGTGTATACTATTATTTAAATGTAGAATCTAAAAAAGCAAAACAAATGAACAAACAAAACAAAACAGATGCAGACTCATAGATATAGGAAACTGTTGGTTTACCAGAGGGGGCTGGGATTTGGAGAAGACAAAATGAGGGAAGTGAATTATGAAGTACAAACTTCCAGTTATAAAATAAGTCATGGGAATGAAATGCACAGCAAAGGGAATATAGTCAATAATATTGTAATAACTTTGTATGGTGACAGATGGTAACTAGACTTACCATGGGATCATTCTATGATGTATAAAAATGTCAATCGCTACTACGTACACCTGAAAGTAATAGGATATTGTATGTCAGTTATAGTTCAATAGAAAATAATAATAACGTGCTGTAAAATGCATTAATACAGTCTGCCTTGGGAATTGCCCTTTAGGAAAACAGTGAGATGGTCTAGTGTAGGGTGAAGCATTCAGGCTCCAGAATCAGAAAGGCTAAGCTTCAAATCCCAGCTCTCCACTTGGGTGGCATGTGGCACATGGCTTTGCATCCATAAGCATCAATTTCTTCATGTGCTAAGGCTAGGACATCGGCAAGATCCAAATGAAATGATCCGTGTTAACAGTCTAAGATGTTGTAAGTGCTCAGTAGCTGGTGGCTTTTTATCTATTGAGTCTTTTCGCTACCACTGGGTTACCCTTTTTGAAGAAGTCCCTGAGCAGTGAGAGCTGTGCTGAGCATGGGCATTACTTTTAGCACTTAACTACAAGGCAAAGTTTCTGGTTGTCTACTAAGAAGGCCTAAAGCCTTTAGCAGCTGAGAAGATGATAAAAAATGTGGCTGTTCCCAACCTCAAACATCCCTAATTTGACAGAAGATAAAGGTGAAGGGACTCCCAACAAAATCCTACCTTTTTCTCATGATGACTACCATGTTTTTAAAACCTACAAAGTTTTTTTTTTTCTTTTTTTCCAAAACTTTTCCTCGTTGTTGGTTGGTATGCCTTCTTTGCTGGTGCCTCTATCATGTTCATGTGTGTAGCCGTCTACCATGCATGGTGGGATTCTCACAGTAAAAAAAAAAAAAAAAAAAAAAAAAAAAGCTGGAACTTGATTGTACTTGAAATACATTTGCTTACTGAAGTTGTATTATGAGCCAGGCCCATGTAGGGGTTTTATATTACTAGACCTATTTAGGCTTCATTCTAACAGTGACCTTATGCAGTGTTACTCTCCACATCTCTCAGGGAAGAAAGGGAACCTCAGGAAGCTAAGTGGCTTCCTCAAGATCACGCAGTTGATTAGCCACAGAGTAAATTAATAAACCCTATTAGCTCTAGACTCCGTAACCTATCTGATGTGGAGAAAAGAGGTAAAAGGCTGAAAAGCCGGGTATATAGGAAGCTCAAGCACATTCATTTATAAAAACCATGACTCTTTGGTCCAAGTTCACTAACAGAAAGAAGACAAGACATTACAACGTTAAGCCTGTATGGGGGCGCTCATACAGGGTCAATTATTCATGGAAGGCCTTTACTGTATTCCACATTCATGAGAGGACAGGGTTCGGTGATGAGGGATGAGCTAGAGAGAGTAAAGGAGGTTAAAGGGAGTATCTACATAGGTCCTGGGATATAGTAAGCCCTGAGCGGATATTCATTTGATGGATGTATGGACAAAAAACAGCTGCACATCAGGTGGGCTTCTGTGGAGGCAGATACTCTCCTGGGCCTGGTAATTTTTGAAAGACCCAAAACACCCAGGTTTGGGGGTTGTACCAAAAAATGCAGAAAGCCAGCCAGGGTTGCTGGGGTAGGATTGCAGCCCTTTTTTCCTTCTTAATATGGAGAATGTTTGTTCCTTAGCTTTCTCTGCATCTGCTAGAAGAAATGTAAAGTCACAGATAAACAAGATAAACATTGACTTTAATTAATATTCATATTAAATATGTTTTATTAAAACCAATACATATTTAATGACATAGGATGCAAAATCCAGATCAATTGTAAAGTTAAGACATGTATCTCTTACTAAAAGACCCCAGACTCAAGAGGTTCAACCTTGTTGGAATACTTCAGTGGAAAATGTTAAAGGATAATGGATTAAAAAATAAGGACAAGTGAAAAGAAAGTTACAAATAGCAATAAATCCACAACCAACCAACAAGTAATGATGAATTATATGCTACTCAAGAAGGAGAGGGGCTCAGAATCTTGATTTTAATGTCATTCTTTCTCTTAAATGAAAGACTCAAGAAGGGCCATCCCATGAAGTAGTAAGAGGCTAAAAGGGGCAACTAAGGAGTGCTCTGATGCAGAATCCTGGTAAATATGTTCCAAGAGGAAAGGGCATTTGACATAATGCAAGTCCAGAGTTGGAATTCAAGAAATGTGAGTTTAGTTGAGGAAAAAGGCAAGACGAAGCGTGTCAGCGGGAGGTCTAGAACTGGGAAGCACGTGATGGTTCTTTATCATTCATCAGTTCCCAATGGGATCGCATGAAGGACAATTGTGGCGTTTTGCCATCAGCTAGATTTTGGCTCCCTAGAGATAATCCTGGGCTGGATAGGATCTCAGGATGGCATTTCTTATGTATTTATGCTGTTCTGCATCCTGTGAAGAAGCAAGAGAAGCCTTGCTGGCACAGAGCTACCACCCAGGCTGATCAAGAGGAAGTAGGACCTTGGCAATCACTCCCAATGAACCCTCCTACCCTTGGTTGTCAAGGACTTCCCATCAACAGAGAGCACGTGGTAGACTGCCTCACCTTCCAGGTGCTGATTCAAGTATCAGAATATATTATTCTGGTCCTTGGATTCAAAGATTTATGTCTCTTCCACCCATACTTCTAAGAAAGCTTGTCATTCAGTGGGTCAGAATCAAATTCCCAGACAATTCTGTGGTGTGATTCTAATTTCTCACTTTAGTTTAATGTCAGAATCTGAGATATTTACAAGTGGGGCCTTTATTCTTACTCTACAGGGTTATTTGTAGGAAAACAGAAACAGGAGGGCCCCATGCCTGCTGCGTGTGTGCCTTCCAGTGCAAGGTGAATTCGCTGCTTTCCCCAGCCCCTCCCTCAGCAGCTAGAGGGAATCTGGGCAGTGGATTTATTCCTTTGAGAACTGCAGTTTATCATTGCTGGGTGCTCTCTAAATCCACTTTTAATTCACTCTTGTGTCTCAGAGGGCGTGGCTACATGCCTAAAACGTCCTCCCACAGAAGAATGAACAAAGGTAGCGTGCTCAGTTCTGATGGCACACGCGGGCTTGGCCCTGATTGTCAAGCATCTTCTGGGTGCCGGAGGAGCTGGAAACCAAAAGAGAAGAAATCCAAACCGCTTTAATTTTCCTCCCATATTCCTGAAGGAATTTAATCTCAAAACATAGAAGCAACTGCCTTTCACCTCAATCTTCTTTTTTAAGAAAATATAGTGGCTTTTATGTGGACATCTAAATACCAGGAACATTTAGAACAGCAGAAGTGGGGGCTCAGTAAATGTGTGGGATCAGCAAAGTGCAGTAGATGTCATCCATCAGTTGTAGTATTTTGTGCATCCCAGCAAAGTTCTCATGGTCAGTATCTCACCAACACTGTTTTATTAGTTCAATTCCTTCATCTAATGTCCTTCGTACAAATGATGATACCTTCCTATTTGCTATTCTAGCAATGTTCTTTCAAAGAGATAAACATTTAGATTAATTTCAATAACCCCCCTTTTTTTTCCCCCTGCTTTTAGGCGGCACTGATTAAAACTGCCATGCTCTGTTTTTTTTCTACTGGTTTTCTGTATGGACACCAGAATGAAGAATGAATAAATATTCTCTGTAGTTATTTCTTTCTTGGTGTTCACTGTGGGGAGACTAATGTGCATCAGTCACTGTGTCTGCCTCCACGTTATTTGTAATACTAATAATAGGGGATCTATTTCAGGGTGACTCCGAAATTATTTATTGAACATCTACTATGTTCTAGGCATTTTGCTGGTGATAAAATAGTGAGCAAAAGTGACACAGTGCTTTTATTTACAAAACTAATGGATTAGTGAGCGTTGGAGGTAAATAAATAGTGTAATAAATGTTATACAAAAGGCAAAGCACAGAGGAGGAACACCTAATCCATACCTAGAAGGCCTTTGAAGGTGTTCATATGAAAGCATCTACCATCTAAGTTGAAAAGTGGAGAATCATGATAAAGAGGAGAAGTAGGAGTGAATTAAGGAGGCAAGATTGGAATGGAGGGGAAAATGTTGCAGGCATAGGGACCACAATGACAAGCATCCAGAAGCAAGTATGGCCAGTTCTGAGTGTGAGAGGGAAATGGCAAAATGTAAAACTGGACAAGTAACCAAATGACAAACCATAGAATATCCTTTAAATCATCCTAATGGCCTTATGGAAATGCTGAGGTTTAATCAGGGAAGGGATATAACCAAATTTGCATATATAAGAAGTTCTCTAGCTACAGCATTGGTGTGGGCTGGAAGATTTAGGAGGCTCTTGCAATCATCTGGATTGCAAGAAAAAAATGACCTGGGCTAGGAAGTTGTGATGGGCAGTGGAGAAAAGGTCAAATTCTAGAACTATTTAAGAGGTAGAATTACAGGCTTTGGCAATTAGTGCAGGTGTGAGGGGGAGAGAGAGAGGAGCCAGGGATGTGCCCACATTGGTGGTTTGGGCACTTGGGTGGTTGATAGTGAGGAGGTTGCTGAGATGGAACAATGGTTACCATAGTGCCTTTTGCCCATTCAAAAGTGTGTCTCTAGGTGAAAAAAATATGGAAAATTGTATATAATAAATACCTATAAGGCAATGGTCTCCATGTTGGCTGCACAATGAAATTATCTGATAAGCTTTAAAAAAAATACGTGGGGCACCTGGGTGGTTCAGTCAGTTAAGTGTCCTACTCTTAATTTCAGGTCATGATCTCAGGGTTGTGAGATAGAGCCCCACATCAGACTCCATGATGGGTGTGGAGCTGGCTCAAGATTCTCTCTTCCTCTTCCTCCTCCTCTGGTCTTTCCCCCACCTCATCCTCTCTAAAAAAGAAAAAAAAAATACATATACTAGGATCCCACCTGTTGAGATTCTGATTTCATTGGATGGGGGGAATATTGGATGGGAGACTAGGACAATGAGGCAAGGTCAGAAATCAGAGGTCTCTGACTATCAGGTTAAACAGCATAGAGGTAATTCCATGAATTTGTTCAAAACCCATTGCAACATTCTTCCTCTAATCACTGCTTCCTTCCCTCAGATAGGAACAGACCCTCCTATGCCTGCAGCCTTCCAAACCTTCTGTCAACTCACAAATTCAAAATCTTTGAATCATCTCTGAATCCCTTCTAACTTCCTATCTAATCAGTCATCAAATCCCACTGGTTTCCTCTTTGCAATGCATTCATAAGTAGTTCTTTTCTATGTTCCTAATTCTATCTTAAACCTCCCACCTGACTTATTACAAAATCCTGCTAATGGGTATCTCCCCTCTACCCACCCACCCCTGCCACTGCTGGCCATTCCCATTAGGTATTCTTTTTAAACATAGTTTCATCACGTTACTTTCCTGATCAAAATGTTTTTCTTTAGAATGATATTTATATCCTCCATAATCTACATTTCCAGGTTGTTCTTTCACTAAATTTCTTTTGAACAGTTGGCTTCAGTTAACGTGGGTCTATTCATTACTCACTGATGATATGCTCATCCTTCCTCTGCACTTATGACACTTTTTCTACCTCCAAGTTTCTCTCCTCTTGCTTCTTTATCCAAATGCAACTCAGCTGAATGCTCATCTTTTCAACATAGCCTACCCTAACCATTGCAAAGTATACTCTTCCCATGAACTCATAGCAATAATTGTTTATACCACTCATTGTGTACTTAAGGTTAAATCCCTCTGTGAAATTCTCTTAATTTATGCTTCAATTTAATGTCTTCTTTTCCCAAATAGCTTATAAGTTGTTGGTATAAGGATAAAACATGGTTCCTATAAAGTTCCTTGAACATAATAAGTGTTTGAATTTATTATTTAAAAGAATGAATTAATGAATGAATAATGATCTGGTCTTAACACAGCTCAGTGACATGTCTTACTTTGGATACCGAGGGAAAGACCCATCTTCATGCCTGGATTCCCTATGCCATAATCTTAGGAAGACCGATTATAGCAATGCCTGATTGTGAGAGTCAAGTGCACACACAAAGTCCAGAGGATAATGCAGAAAAGTTTACCACTTTTTCCTTAAATTGGAATTTCAGTCCACAGTGACTCTACTTTGGGGTGTGAAGTGGAGAGTCCCTCCCATACTTTTCCCTCAAAGCACTCCTTGTTTCCTTATTTCTTATTTTTTAGACTCCTCTGCTTCCTTCACACTCACTCCTTCCAGGTCTGCTTTTTCCTCCTCTCAACCTCTGACCCAGATTTTCCCTCCATGGAGCCAACAGGAAATGAGGGAGCCTCAGATGTTGAGCGGGAAGTAGGGTGGGAAAAGAAAGGGCCTCCTCCCAGAGCAGCCTGGCAGGGAAGCAGCACCCTTAAAAACAAGCTCTTCTATGAAAATGGGGTGTATTATTGTGTTCAGGAATGTCGGTCTCCTTTCTTGGCCTTCCAAAAAACTCATTCAATGATCCCTGTTTGGCAGGAGTCAGGGTACTAAGACCAGTGAGTGGGGACATGTGGTTCTGTCTCCAGGAAGAAGAGAGAGGAGGCAGATACAAGAAGAAGAGTGGTTTTGTACCCGAGAAAGTGACCTGAGCTATACTGGCCACCATCTTCTGCCTCGTGTGAAGGACAACATCCTCTTCTTAGTTGGCAGAAAGTGAAATGTTTCTCAGGAACAATGTCATAGCTTCCTCCAAATTATGACTTCTTATTAATCCCAGAAACCATCTGCAGCAACCTGTTGTGTAGACCAGTGCCAAGAATCATGAATGAGTCAGATCTCTAAAAGAGGCCATGAATGCGCTAGCTATGGCTCTAAATGGTGGGCAGTAAGTGGAAGCTCAATTTAAGGAAGAAAACTAAAATGTGTGCCTTTACAAAAATAAAACTGCTTCTCTCTGATTTGAGTGAGATTTCTGTGCTGGAATTACAAGTCAGCTCAGCTGTGTTATTCACATGATGAGGCTGTTCCAGGGCAGTGTGAGCGCTGGATGAGCAGCTGGACTTGGTGACCAGGAAGGGCTCTTCCAACAGGGATTCCATCTGCAGTGAAGGTAGTGGCAGCTTCACAGTTGGGGTAGAGAGAACCCAGGACTCAGCTTCAGAAGATCTGGGCTCCAATCTACACCTGGATTAGCTGTTCCTCTCTTTCTCGGTGTTCAACCCACATGAGTTCCAAGGTCCTGCCAACTGCTGACATTCTACCTTTGTGATCACCAGATTGCAAATCACATCAGGTAGTGAATATGTCACAGCACAAAACACTCAGTGCCACTGAAAGTGAACTACTTATTTTCAATCTACTTATTTTACAAATGAGTGAAGCAAGGCCCAGAAAAGTCAAGTCTCGTGCATCCCTTTTGGTTCAGTACTCGGCAAAGCATAGGTGCTACAACATACAAATGACGATCCTTCCTAGATTGAATTTGCAAAGCACAGGCTTTATTTTCATGAGGATTAGATGGTTCTTTGGAATCAGTCTGATATTTTTGGTTTCCCCTTCCTCCCAGAGTTTGTCTTCCTATGTTCAGATAGCCTGCCCCCATGCCTCGCCCATATGGCAGTGTCTGCTGTTGGATTCAGCCAAGCATGGCTAGCAATGCCTGCAGCCACTCCTGCTGCAGTCCCCCACTGTCCGAATCTTCCTGGGGATACCCCCAGTGCTCAGGCCATCATATGTACCATCATCTCCCCACCTTGTCCTGGCATGGTCTACACACATTAAAGAGGCCGCCAGATACCCTCCCACATGCCCCCAAATCCCACTCTCTGTCTTCTCATCCCAGAACTCAGAGCCATAGGACAGGCTCCTGTGAGCAGCACTAGACTTGAAATCAGAAAGCAGGAAACGTCTGTCCTGACTCAGTTGTGGTGGTGTGGGTAGCTTTGAGCAGGTAACTAAAATTTAGGTTATTTAAAGGGAAAAAATGAAGTAAAAGACTCCAGAAATGCATACATAACAAATGCACATGTGCTTGCCTCTGATCCTTGTCCTCACAATATTCTGGTCTGAGGATTTTGTTCTGTTTTTTAGAGCTAAATACTTCTCTCTATGGTGCAGTGGAATAGCCCTGGTCTTGCCAATCCTTTAAGCAGCATGTTCTTGGACAAACACTTGATAATTCTCGACATCGGTGTCTTCATTT
This sequence comes from Vulpes lagopus, assembly GCF_018345385.1. Classification (NCBI taxonomy): domain Eukaryota; kingdom Metazoa; phylum Chordata; class Mammalia; order Carnivora; family Canidae; genus Vulpes; species Vulpes lagopus. The sequence goes on from NC_054834.1 coordinate 30,063,228, forward strand.
TTAAGTGGGTTATTAACCTCTTGACCTGTGTATTTCAGAGTTGCTATGAAGATCAAAGGAGAGAGTTTAAGTAAAAATGCTTTGTATCTTAAAGAAAAAAGTTCCATAAATGTATGATGTGGTTACTACTATTGCTCACTTATTTACTTTATAACCTCCCTGTAACCTGAACAGCCATCTTATAACCCACATCACCCAATCTCGGCCACCTTTTCTGCATCTCAACTACACTCCTTCACTGATGCACAAGGTTCTTTCACTGCCAATGAGAAACTGTCTCTCCCACATACACATTTTCACAGAGATGTGAAGTAATTAATTAAAAAGTGTGAAAAAAAATCCATCTTTGTCTCCAAAATATATTCACACTATCTATGTTTGAGAAATGAACTTGCATTTACCAAGTGTTACTTTATGCACTTCTATTATAATCTCTTGTTTGAGGATATTTTCCCATTCATGTCTTCATCTGAGTGTCACTAAAAACCAGGGAAGTAGGTAGGGCATCTGTAAATGAATAAGAATACCTATTTCACAGATTTGTCCAAAGATGGGAGTAAGAAAGTGGATGTGAAATGTTTATCATAATGCCTTTTGAATGTAGTAAATGCTTAGCAATGGCAAATATGTTTATTAATAAAAACTGAGTGTTCCATTTTCTTTTTTTAATAATAAATGTATTTTTTATTGGTGTTCAATTTGCCAACATACAGAATAACACCCAGTGCTCATCCCGTCAAGTGCCCCCCTCAGTGCCCGCCACCCAGTGTTCCATTTTCAATGGTTTTCTCCATTCACCAAGGTCCTTAATTTTTGACAACATAGGCATTTTCACCTCCTTGTTTAGCCCCAAATTGTCTCATGTACACTGACACTGAACTTCTTTACACTACCTAAGAATTGACTATTTTGAATGACTGTACAATCTGCCAGCCAAGAGCCCAGCTTTAGCTGCACAGCTACCTTTGTTTGGAAAAACGTTGTGTAATTATTTGAACATTCCCTTTGTGCTTTTCTTTTATTATTTTATGAAAATGAGTGGGAAACAGAAAAATGAATGTGCTCATACTGGTAGCATGAAACACAGGTGCCATAAATTTACTGTAGTTGAGACAAAGATGGCAGTCCCTAGACATTCTAGAATTGATGAATTTTCGTTGAGGCCTTAAGCTGATCAACTGGGCACACACTTGTAAAGAAAAAGAATAGGAAACTCTGGAAATACACCTCTTAGGATCACATATAACTGTAAAGTTTATTTAGGAATTGCTTTTATGCCTTTCAGGGACCAGAAACTCCTTATACATGTTAAGTCAATTGTATGAATTTCTCATATTTGATTTCCATATGAGAGAGATTAGAAATTCAGTGTCTGAGAAGATGGAGACCTGCTTCTGTGGAAGAAGAGGTTGATGTGTAAAAATGACTGATAATAATATTTTTCCCTTAGAGTAGGTTTGGTTAAATACAGAGAAAATCTGAAAATGCAAGATAACTTTCCAAAAAAAAAAAAAAAAAAGCAATACAGGCATTACTACCTGGTGCCAAAGAGAAGGCCATAATATTGTGCCTCTGTGCACTCTTGTTAGTGTGTTACAGAGCATTTCTAAGGATGGACATAAGCCCTGTCTACTACACTTAAGGAAGCAGGATGCTGCTGGCTGGTATCTGCCCTGACAATAGATGAGGCTGTATAAGAAGTATCTATTGATACCTTTCTGCATTTCTAGATGAAAAAAAAAAAAGTAGATTTTCTTTAATAGCCTTTATCGTACTCATTGTTGAAAAAAGATGTTTAAGGTAAGCCACTAGGGAAGTTTGAAACTCAGACCATGTTCCTTTAAACAAAATGACATTTCTTAGTAAAGAGGTTCCCAGTGTCCCCTGCAGAAATATATCTGATTTCAGAAAAGGATTGATTCAAATAAAAATGTGTTTGTATAAGAAAAATTATTTTCTGCTGAGAAAACACATAGTTTGGGGTAAATTTATAGTTGTGGCCAGGTCATTAATATCTGGTTGTCAAAAAGTATTGGTTTGAACAAAAATATGTTGTAATAAAAATGCATTGTTTTGAAGAAATTTATTGGCCCCATGAAAACCTATTCGATTCAGAAAGATATGTTGATTTCAATGAAAAATCTATTTGTTTTAGGGGAGATAGTGCTGGGCTTTCAGCTTTTCTATAGGAAATCCTCTCTGTGACATTGATGTTCACTTAGAAAAATGAAACATGGACATAATTAGTGGAAAGACTGAAGAGAGCAGAAGTTTTCCTTAATCAATAATACTTAACACAGACATAAAGAGATTCCATCTTCAGAACACATTGACAAACATTTGCTAATGAATCCTTCTTAATAGCCCCAAAAAAGGTGTGGCTGGCTGAGAATTTAGGGGATGAACCCTCACTGAAAGACAAGTAATAAGCAAGTATATGTGGAATCTGAAAAAATCCAACAGAGAACAGATTGGTGGTTTGGTGGTTGCCAGAGGCTTGGCTGGGGTGGACAGGAGAAAGAAGTTGCTGAAAGTGGTCAATGGGTTCAAATTTGCAGTTGTAAAAGTATAATATGGAGCATGGTGATTATAGTTAGTGATACTGTATTGCATATTTAAAAACTGTGGAGAGAGTAGATCTTAAAAGTTCTCATCAAAAGATTTGTATATGTGATGATGGATGTTAGCTAAACTTAGTGTGGTGATTATTTTGCAATGTATAAGGTATCAAATCATTATGTCACACAGCTTAAATTAATGCAATTATATGCTATATCTCAACAAAACTGAGGAAAAATTCATAGGAAGTTGGAAAGAGTCTTAAGTGGAGCACAAGACACAGATCCCCAAGGAAACCACTGCTCTAGAAAAGAAACTCTTTATATAGTGATTTCAGCCTGTTGTCTGGCCCTTCTCTCCAACCACTGCCTACAGTAGAGCAGAGTCTTGAAAGAAGTAAGACCCAGGTGAAACCCAGGTTGCCAGATCATACACTCACCAAAAAATATAATCACTTTTGAAAGAGAGAGATACGAAAATGGTATTTGGGCTTGGGTTTGCTCAGCACAGGTGAGGTGATTTCTATCTTCTACCTAAAACAAAAATCTGTCTCTGGAGATATTAGTGAAAAACACTGATTCCAAAAGTGGTCCTGGTATCTTCAGTCTTTGATTTAAAGCAGAAGTTGACAGGTTTTTTTCTGTTAAGGGCCAGATAATAAATACTTTAGGCTTTGCAGGGACACAACATTCTCTGTCACAACTACTCAGCTGCAATGAGAGAGCAGCCACAGATGATAAGTAAATGAATGAGCATGGTTGTGTTCCAATAAAACTTTATTTACAAAAACCGATGGCAGACCAGACATGGTCTACAGACCATAGCATGCTTAAAGGATCAACTTCATTGCATAGCTTACCCATGTAATTGTGCAGAAATCTGCCATTAAGAAAGCTAACATGTAGGGAGCAGGGGTGCATAACTTACAGGTACAGTTCCCAAGAGAAGCTGATGGATGCAGAGTGAATCAAAAGAGGGGAATGTCTTGAAGGAGGAAGATTCTACATGGTATTCACAGTAGCTTCAAAGAATCAAATGTAATTACAGAGTTCTGTCTCTGCTTCATACTAAGTAAAAGGTCATTGTATAACATCCTTTTTCCTTAGTATTTATCAATAGCAAATAGCAGGAGTAGGGTTTTAGGTGTGAGCTTTCTTTCTGCAAAGCACCAAAGGGATGTGTTTTTTATTCTCACAGAAGGCAGCTGCTAGGTGTAGCAATAGATACATTATAGAAGTAGTAGAGCTCGTGGTCAGGTGTCCATTGACACATTTCCTTTGCTTTAAAGTAGTTGCTTTGGTCCAATGTGGTATTATTATTCAGGATTCTATTATGGTAGATTAAACATTCTAGAGGTCCTATGATAGTGATATTGGCTGGGGCCCTGCAGGCAGGATGGGCAAACCCATATCCAGAATATGTGTTGATTCTATTTATGATAAATCACATTAACCACTTCTCTGGGAAAAGCAGTAAAATGTAGTCAGCTTGCTGCCAAGTGGCTAGTTGTCCCCTTGAGAAATGATGCTGTATGAAGGGCTAAGCCTAATTTCTGTTGTTGTTAAGGTAGACAATCACCAGCAGCAGTACCTAGGTCAACCCTGGTAAGTGGGACCCCATGCTCTTGACCATACGTCATCCCCATTCCTGCCGCCATTGCCAATCCACTCTTGCACCTATTGTGCTACCAAAGAGAGGCTGGCTGAGCTCAGTTGTCTGAGTCATTCTGTTTACTTTTTATTCAGTGTCCTCTTGAAATGATTCAAAGATATTCACACTTGCCCACTCCTATAGGCTTGCCACAAATCCCAAATGGCACTTTTTATCACTACAGATTCCTCTAATACCCTGGGCTCTGCAAGTCACATGCTCCAAGTAGCAAGACTGCTTGAATCACGGGCTGAAAATGCAGCAAGCCCTTAACATACTGTTTTTATTTTACTCTCTCGGTCTGGGGTGGAGGCAGGTTCAGAGGCTTTCAACTGGTCTTCCCATGATGGTAGTCAAATCCCATAGCAAGGGAACCAGTATGGAGTTCTGGTAAACACCAAGAAAGAGGTAGAATGGGGGATCACTAATGGTAAGTCTGTAGGTCAGTGGATTCAGTAATTCAGGCTTGGGTCAGGAAGGGGGTATTATCATGCTTCAAGTTCCTAGGTGTCAATGTGATCCTGGACCCAATGTCCAAGGGCCTTCTAAATATTTGAATACTCCCTGTGTATAATTTCCTAAGTAAATGGCCATATCTCCTTTGCTGTGTTGGTGGTGCCATAGAAAGGACTGAGGGAATCATTACCTGATAACCCTTGCCATGATATTCCAGAGTCTTTTTTTCCTGGGGACCTCAACTATCCTCCAGTCAGGGAATTCTTGACTTGAATGTGGTCTCAAATCTGGAAGCTAGGCATGGAATTATGAAATTTGGGGAGGTACAGCTGACCTCGGACTCCTGTTTTATATCATTCATTTTATAGATAGAACAGTACTCTTATTGGTTCCCAACTACAATTTTAATCTGTCACTCCTGTTAATTCCACCCAACCTGGTTTTTATGGTTTAGAACTACCACATATCCTGTTAGTTTGAAATTTTGCCATTTCTTTTCCATCCAGGGTCCTTTCCTGAAATGGCATCTCCTACCATCAACCTTGGCCTGTGGAGAACATGGTCTCCATGATGCTAGTGCTTCCCTCACCAGCACATTCCCCACTGCTTTGATAAACAGTTGGTTTTCCAGGCTGTCATGGGCTGAGTCTTGAAGAATGGATAGAAGTGAAACACATAAAGACTGATGGAATTATGTAGGATATTCTAGGCAGAGAAGAGTAAAACAAAATAAAAGACTGAAGAGTTGAGGCATTTCATTGGTCCCAGGAGAGTACAGTATACACGAAGGAGAATAGTGAGATCAAGTTATATTTTGCAGGATAAGCTAGACCTATAAGTTGGGCTTATGAGTAAGGCCTTGCTGTGTTGGTACTAGCAAAAAGAAAAAAAAAAATAAGAGAAAGCCAAATGGGCTCTACAAAGAGCAAAGGACAGAAACCATTCCTCGCCGACCCTGGTAGACATGATGTGAAAACCAGAGAAACAAGATAGAAGCTGGAGAACAGGGGAGGAGAAGGTGGCAGTGGCCCAAGCACTCTTGACATGTGTAAGGTAAAAATTTAATGTGCCCTGGACGCACAGAGCTGCCAGCCTCATGACACGCAAATGAGCTGGTTCCACTCCAGCAGATAACCATATTATCTGCCGGCCCTGGGTGATGAGGCTCCACCGGCAGGAACTCAGGCAAGGCTCTGATAATTTTCTCCAGGAACCAGGCCTTTTTGTTTCTGTTGCAAAAGATTTTCCTGAAGACTCTTGGCACAAATATACTTGAGAAATGTAGGCATTTTGCTTTGAGAATCCCTTGCCGGGTTGTGAAAAAAGATGAAGCTGAGTTTAACAGAATTTATCTTTTGTTTCTCATTTTTCTTCTTCCTAGCACATACTTGGCCCCATATGGATACTTAAGACACATCAAAAAGCCAGCCTTTGAGAATAAGAATAGTCTAGAATTACAAAGGCAAAGTATATACATGGATGGCGAGAAGTTGGTGAAGAAAAATATAACTCTTATCCAGCATGTAGGCACATAGTGAGCCTCAGGTTGTAATGTCAGTGTTGGAAGGGACCTTATGGATCATGAAGTCCAACTGTTCATCCAAGTGTTTCAGTCTGCTCTAGGACAGTCACACCATCTGGAATCTCACTTACACTTACATGTACCTGCAGCACATAAAAGTCACTAGATTCAGAGAATACCCATCTTGTCTTGTAAAGTCGTGTGTTTTATAAAGGTTTTTCTTGTACTGAACTTGCATACATTACTTACAACCTAGAGCCATAAAGAATATATCCACAGCTTTTGTCAGATAATTCACAAATCCTCTCAAATGCCCAGGATCTTCATGCTACTTTGGACTTCCCACTCAGTCCTAGCCACAAATCAAAATTAGTTTATTTCCTGTTTCTTTCAAGAATTAATTTTGACTTCCTAGGGATCCCTGGGTGGCGCAGCGGTTTAGCGCCTGCCTTTGGCCCAGGGCGCGATCCTGGAGACCCGGGATCGAATCCCACGTCGGGCTCCTGGTGCATGGAGCCTGCTTCTCCCTCTGCCTTTATCTCTGCCTTGTCTCTGCCTTGTCTCTGCCTCTCTTTCTCTGTATGACTATCATAAATAAATAATAAAAAAAATTTTTTTGACTTCCTAGTTTCTTACTCTTTGTCCAGATCCCCAAAGCTTCATGGCCACAGAAATTACTGACCTCCAGAGCTGGAAGTAAGAAAGAACTGGACACGCATATGTGTATGCTGCAGAAGGGAGTGAGGTCTTCTGAACTTGGAGAACTTTATAAGGAAAGCAGAATTTGCCAAAGAGAAAGGCAGAGCCTGTAGGACCAATGGTAGAAGGACTGAGATATTAAAAAGGAATACCTACAGAAGGAAGTAACTAAAATACAAGAACATGTCTGAATAATCTTGGTAGTCTGGCTCTAAAAATGTGTGTGAAAGAGTTGGAAGCCAAGTGCCCGATGCAAGGATAGATTTTTGGGTTCTAGGAATAAGAGAAAGTCCTTGAATATATATGCATTTTTGGGGTGTTATTGTATATTTGTTTATTTGTTTGTTTGTTTATTTATTTATTTATTTATTTATTTATTTATTTATTTAAAGAAGAGAGATTGAAGTGCAGGCACACAGGAAAGGGAAGAAAGAAAATCCCCAAGAAGACTTCCGACTAAGTGTGGGGTCCAAGGCAGAGCTCAATCTCACAACCTGTAGATCATGACCTGAGCTGAAATTGAGGATAAAATGCTTAACCAACTGAGTCACTCAGGCATTCCAAGGTTTTGTTTTTGGGGTGTTTTTGTAGTTATTTTTTAATGTGGAGCTGGAACTCACGACCCTAAGATCAAGACCTGAGGTGAGATCAAGAGTCGGATGCTTAACCAACTGAGCCACCTGTCATACTCTTTCTTTTTTTTTAGATTCTATTTATTTATTCAGGCATACTCTCTTTTTAAATTGAAACTTTGCAGCATCTGATTGAATAACTTATAACTCAGAGTCCTCAAAAAAACTTTTGTTTAATGAATGAATGAATGCATAAAATTCTAATTCTTAGGGCAAATAACAGATCTCATATATTCGACAAAAGAAAGCAATCTGATTTCAGGCTTGAGTGATTTTAAATTCCCTCTAGTGAACTTGTATTTCAAAGGCAAAATAGTTGTTGAGTCTGAAGCCTAGGATCCCCAGTGATAGCATTTCATATGACCCTGGACCACACATCATCTTACACGTGACACTTCCGAGCATTTTCAGGAAGAGAAAGGACAACTTTGATTCTGCTTGGAATGTTAGAGTATTTTTTCTAATAAATGTTCTTTCACTATCTTTTGTAATAATACTTTCTATGACTAAAGATGCATAATCCTCACAAGTTAATTCTAAGATGAAAAGTAGGAAGATCATGAAAGCATCTGATTAAGAGTTACAAACAATTCCACTTGGCAATAGACAAAGTTAATGGATCTACTTTGACTTTCTTAACACACTGAGAAGAGGAGTCCTTTGCCCATCTGTGCAATAGGTTTGGAAATAGGATAGCCAAGTATGAATCCTATCTCTGACACTATTAAGCTCTCAGTCCTCAGGCAAATTATGTAACCTTTTGATTTCCAGCCTCATCATCTGCAAGATGGAAATAATGAAATCTGTCTTATATGGTTATTGGAAGGCTCATAACATAATACATGCAAATGTACCTAGAGCAGAATAGACCATTTTTTGAGGTAGTTTTTCCTTATCTCTTTGTAGAGATGAGTTTCAGAACTGAGGGTTTTTGGCAGTCAGGATCCAATCAGAAGAGCAGAAACTACTCTATATTTTTCAAGCAGAAGTATTTTAATGCAGAAAATTATTTATACAGATGCTGAAAGAATTAAGAAACTGAAAAGACAGTGGGGCAACTGAGAGATTAGCAAAAATGGAAAATCACTACCACCCCTAGGAATGAAGCCTCACATCTAAGGTACAGGGTTACCAGAGCCCAGGTCCCAGAGTCATTAGACCAAGCTACAACTGCAATAGGTCTTTCTGGCAGAAGCTATGGTTGTAGAGAAAGCAGTTCTCTGAGGGAGGTATAGGGGAGACACTGCCCCCGCCAGATACATCATATGAAGTAAAGAGAGGAGACAAGATGTCCTGGATTTTCCCTTCCACTCACCCTCCAATCTTCTGCCTGTCTGGCCAAACCCACCTTGAAGCACAGGGGCAAGAGTCTAGAGATTATAGTTTTCTCTCAGACTTGAAGCAAGAAAAGAAGGACAAATGAATCTGAGTCTAAAAACAACAACAACAACAACAACAACAACAACAACAATAACAACAAACCCAAAAAAACACAAACCAAACCAAACCAAACAAAAAACCAATTCAGTTCAGTGTCCATGGTGTTTTTCCAGCAGATGAAAGTCTTTCTTGCTTCCTTACTCCCTTTCAGCACAAAGCAACCAATTCCCTCTGCCCAGTATGGCTGCTTATATTTCTTAAGCAAGGCTATTGGTGGTTTCATAAAATGACTGAATGTCTCATATAATCCTGCTCAAAGATTCTGCAAGAAGTCAAGCAGTAGGTAGGGCCTGAGTTTTTCTTCTGATATAGAGAATCTGAACTCCCTGGAGTCAGAGACTACAAAATTCTTATATACATTTAAAATGAATGGTCCAGTAGTTATACTACTACTTTGATTCTAAGTTTTAGATTTTTATGAACTAAAATGAATTTCATTTATTTTTTACTATCTCAATTTATGCAATAGGTATGTGCCCTACAGAGTTCAGTTAAATTTAACTGTGATAAATCAAATAATATTCAGTGCATTAAAAGTATTTGAAATTTCAAGGAATTTCACAGCAAATTATCTTGTCAGCCGAAAAATCTTCTGGCTATGAAAATAATAATTTCCTAGTGAATGTGTTTTATAAGTTCTGATTTTTCATATATTGGCTTTCCTTTAAGCGAATGACAATTCTATTTATCAGCCCTCTGACATTACCTATTCTATAAGACAGGTGTGTTGAATGCCACAAAAGAGGAACCAACAAAATATTGTGAGAACACAGGTAAGGGGAAGCAAGGAAAAATTAATTCTCATTAGAAGAGATAGATTCACAAAGTAGCATTTGGCTCACACTTTAAGAATTGATAGATTTTTGATAAACAGAAAATGAGCAAAGGGCATGTCAGTGGGAAAATAGAAGGTGTGTTGAATAAATGACATAGTAGTATCTGACTGGAAATTATTAGAATTACTAGGTAAAAATGACTTAACTATTGGGTGTGGTCGGATTATGAAGGATCTTGGATGTCAAGTTGACATATTTGCACTTTAGTTAATAGACAGTAGAGACTCATTAGAGGTGTTTTTGTTTTAACAGCAGAGTGATATGATGTGAATTCAACAAGCTGATGATTGTTTTTATGTCTAAGAACATTTTTAGATGATTTGTGAAAATTAGTGTTGCTCTGGAGAATGATACCATGAGCCATTTATATATGTGGTTGTAATACTATATATATATGTATGTATATAGTTTATGACTTTCAAATTAATTCTGCTGCTTCATTTTTATTTTATAACAGTAGTTACCTTTGCTGTGTATTTTATCTAATTTATCCGTAATTCCATTTTAAGCTAAACTGGAAATTACCCTAAATATATCATCTACCAATATCTTAGTTAAATATATAGAATTGGTGACCTCAAATAAAACTGTTAACTGAAATATACAATGACTTCTCCAAATTTTATTAAGAAATTTCTTGATTTCTTTAGGAAGTTGAAAGATAACACATATTCATATAGTCCCATATCTAATTTGAACCATATTATTAAAAACAAACAATTTAAACTAGAATTTGAATTTGCATCATCCCCAAAGTATTACATTTTTATTCAACATAAATATATATGCATATATTTCTTTATGTCTAGGGCTTTGTTTAGAACACTTAATTAAAAGTCAATAAATTAAATAAGAACCAAAGACCAAAACTTGGTTGTAAAACACAAATTACATTATATATGAAATGAGATGGCTGGTTGTGCCTATTTTATAGAATTTCAGAGATGAAATGAGCCTCTTGAATCATTGGTACCACTATCTCATCTCACTGCTGGGGAAACTGGGAATGGAGATGTAAAATGGCTGATGGAGGATCACACAGCTAATTAATGGTAGAACCAGACCTAGCTGCTCTTGTTCCACTCACTTAAAGTTCGGTGACCAAAGCATTTATTAGCACCGTGGCATTGGCCCTCCCAGTCGAAGAGCTGATGTATGATGAGGTCAATAGAGAAAGGGGAAGGGAAGGATTTTAACTGCCTTACAAGAAGATGAAATCTATTGGTCATTTAAAGATCAAACCCAGAAACTAAATCTCCTTGACTTTTTTTGGAATTTATAGTGTGAGTAGTTGTGCGAGGTTGACTCATGAGTTAAACCCTTCACAGTCTGAAGAGAGTATGTTCAAACAAAGCAGACGGCTCAAAGTAAATGCTAAGCCCGGTGAAGACGTCACAGTCTCGGTCTCAGCCCAAATCCAGTGACAGCAGATACATAATGCATGACCAACAAGATTTCTTTTTGCTCTTCTGTCTTGGCCGTTGCACAAGCACAAACCCCAATGGAACCAAGTAATCAAATACAGATTTGGAGTCATTAAATCTTCAAGGGGAAAGTTTTTTAAACATTTGGTTTGAGCAGTGCTCACAAGCTGGAGAAGCAACATGAGAAAAATCAATTAGAAATGGGAAGTTGGCTGGCATAATATGAGAAATTATTGTAAATTTTCATTATGACCTTGAATTTTATTCATGCTATCCTGTAAATGGGAGAGTTTAGAAAGAGGTATTTTCTGTCCGCACTACTTCCCAATTTCTCTATGAAAAGCAAAACTGGAAAAAAAGGCACCCTGAACTTTGTCACTATTTTTCAGTTAGTATATTTGTAGGAAAGTCCCTTAAGGTCTCTGAGTCTCCAGTCCTTATCTGTAAAATGGGAATAATAATGCAAAACCTTGAGCATTCTCTTAAGAGCTGAGTAAAATCTTACAGAAAACTGCTTTGTAATTATAACAAACTAAACAAATATAAGGTTTTATTGCTATCATATGCTAAAACAGAGGTTCTTAAAATGAGGAAAATATCTGTCCCTACGTCCCCTTGAAATACATTGTACAAATGATATTTTTGCATTGTTCATTTTCTAAAAAATGCATCTATAGCTATGAATCTAAAGAATGGGTTCAAGAGAAGGTGGGAGAAACCAACTCAAACTTAGCTTAAGCATACAACCTTCAAAAAAAAAGGGGGGGGGAGGTGGCGGGAGGAGGAAATGGAGACAATTTACAGACATGTTTAACTGGGCTTTTGAGAGGTAAAGATGGTTGGATTTATTGTTTTAATAGTATTGGCTCATTTTCTCTCTCTCTCTCTCTCTCTCTCTCTCTCTCTCCCTCTCTTTGTACCCATTTCCTTTATAAGTCTCTTTATGTGCTTATCTCATTGTTTCTTGCTAGAGTCACATCTTCATCTTCATACATTGGGAAGACAGAAGTAACACTGGGTTTACAGCCTACAAAAAAATTAAGGTGTAATTCTCTATGTCCAATTCATTGAATTATTTGGAAAAACTATGATTGGTCTTCATGTGACCCATGTCTGCCCCTTGAACCAATTACTGGCTCCAGAGAATTGTAATATTATGATAAGCCTAGGCTGGGCCATATGCTTCCTTCTCTCCCATTAAGACCATATGGAATTAGGGAGAAGATTCCCAAAGGAAAGGATAATGGCAAGCAAATCAAAGAATGTCTACTACAGTAACTTTTATCAGATTCTCAAAGGAGTCCATAATTACAAAACATTTAAAGACTAGTTCTATAAAATCACACCAAGAAATGCATCTTATTAGGGACTCACAGAATTAAAGAAACTGAAGAATCTTGGGCAGTATTACATCATTACTGTTATTTTTTAAATGGGAACATTGAGGCTGAGAAAAGGAAAAGAGCTTAAGAAGAGGGCAGTGTAAGAAGTAGAGAAAGAATCTTGAAACCTGATTCTTGATGCATAGGTGCTTCCATCCTAGTGACCTAATTAGAAACTGTAAAGGACAATCCCAACATTTTGATAAGATAATGTTTATAAAACATCCAGCATAATTGCATGGCTATAGAAGAAACAAAATACTTATTATTTTCCCTTCCTCTCCATCCCCACTCCAGTTTATTACAAACTCAACTGATCATGAGTTTTCAATCTGCAGTGTTCAAATTTTGGTGGCTTACTTATTCACTCAAGATTTTTAGCCAGATTTTCAGAGATAATATTTAGTTATGCAGGTCTCTTCTAGTATTTTAGGTGACATTGTCATGTGATTTTGCCTGAGCTCCCTCAAACATGTAGGTCAGGAAATAAGGAGACCCTAGAGATATGGAATAGTGTACATGAAAGGAAAAAGCAAGGCAAAGCCCAGGGAAGGAGTCCTGGACATGGGCATCAAAAGATGTGCTTGCCTGGCATTTCCCTTTCATTGCACATCTGCCAGTTAGTGTGAGGTACACCAGCTTAGGTTTAAAGCACAAAGTCAAATACAAACACATGCTGATTGTGTCCAGACATAATGAAATAACATTCAAGGTTTCTAACTTGCTGTAATAGGTGAGTTGGAGGTGAAAACCCCCAAAATAAAACACCTGGCCCTTGACCTTGTTAATATTGTGAAATAGAATCCTGGTACCTCTTTGTACTCAGGGAAATTTTTTTTCTCATCCCATTTCAAACTGCCCACATCACTTGGAGAAGCCTGAGAGATTTCAGGACCTTAATGAGTTAACACAATTTTCCAAAGCAGAGGTTACCATCAGCGGCTTCTTTCTCTCAGCTTGTAATATTAATAACAATATTGTCAGATGCCAAAGAAGAAGGCATGTGGCGCTTGGCTCATGGGCCAGCCAGCAGGGACTTGTTGAAATCCAGCTCCATTTTGTAAGCCAAATGAAAAACCACATGGCAGCCTCAGTCGGGATTAGAGTAACTGCTGAGCTATCACCTGAAATCCACCCTCCCACACATTTGATTTAAAACAATCACTACATATTTGCTATGGACTTTTCTTTCATTATAGTCCAACCCTGATATTTAATCAGTCTCCGCTCTTTTTTGTTTGAACAAGTTGATGCTAAACCATCAAAAAAGAAAAAAAAAAAAAAGGTCCAAGAAATGGCATCACTACCATATTATCCCCTCTCTGTGAACACATTCATAATGCATTATGGTTTCGATAGAAAGGTTGCTTATGATTAAAATTAATAAAGAATTAAAGCTGTATTTGTGGTGATGGCCTCCTCTAATTTGGCTTTAATCAGTTGGGCCAGAAAATTGGAAGTTGGGGGTTGGGGAATGGGCAGTGAATTAGCAATACATATTAGATTCACTAATCATTATATAAGAGAAGGTTTCAGAGTCTGTTTCTTCTTTAGCTATCACCTCATACTGATACAACATGATATTTACTAGAAGAGTGGGGTTGTTGCCTTTATCAAGAGTAGTCAGTAATAGTGAATGAAGTCCAGGAGGGAAAAAAATATCAGTCAGGGTATTGTGACTTCCATGTGGTCAGAGACTTCTGAATTCGTTGTACTCTGGTTGTCATTAATTTTGGCAACTAATATGCCCCATCATTGGTGCATCATGACTTCTAAAGAGGCCTCAATCCAATATGTTGCAAGAGGATAAAGAAAAACATGATAGAGAAAGAGAATGGTATGTGTGTGTTTATCTGATGTATGTATGACAATAAATCTGTAATTCATGGGGATAATATGCAAACTATTTAACAACATATATTACAATTAGAGTGGATACGAGCCAGAAACAATCACTCTGCTATATCTCCTGTACCATCTGAACACCAGCTCTCCCTGTATAAATGTGAAAAACTGTCTCAAAAGGCATCAGAGAAGCTGGTTTGTGACACTTAAGAGTGTAGGTCCTGTTAGAAAGGTACAACTACTAAGGCTAACTCAAGAAAGAAACGACCCGAATAGACCTATAACAAGTAAAGAGATTGAATTAGTATTTAAATACCCTCCCACAAAGAAAAGCCAAGCACAGATGACTTCCCCACTAAGTTCTACCAAACATTTAGAAAATTAATACCAATCTTTTGAAAACTCTTCTAAAAATAAAAGAAAAAGGAACAAGCAGCCTGGGTGGCTCAGCAGTTTAGTGCCGCCTTCAGTCCAGGGTGTGATTCTGGAGACCCAGGATCAAGTCCCACATCAAGCTCCCGCATGGACCCTACTTCTCCCTCTGCCTGTCTCTCTCTCTCTCTCTCTCTCTCTCTCATGAATAAATAAATAAAATCTTAAAAAAAAGAAAAAAGAACATTTCTTATTTCATTGTATGCATTGATTGTATCCTGATGCTAATATCTCTTACGAATATAGATGTAAAAATCTTCAACAAAATGCTAGCAAACCAAACCTAGCAATATAAAAATGAATTATACATCATGACTAAGTGGTATTTACCACAGGATTGAAAATTTTTATTTAAAAACCCAAAAATAAATTAGTGTAATACATCCTATCAGGAACATGAAAAACAAAATTCACATGATCATCTCAACACATACAAAAAATTCATGTTAAAATCCAATATACTTTCGGAATGCCTGGGTGGCTCAGTGGTTCAGTGTCTGCTTTCAGCTCAGGGTGTGATCCTGGGATCCAGGTCCTGGGATGGAGTCCTGCATTGGGCTCCCTGCAGGGAGCCTGCTTCTCCCTCTGCCTGTGTCTCTGTCTCTCTGTGTGTGTCTCTCATGAATAAATAAATAAAATCTTAAAAAAAAATACAATATACTTTCATGATAGAAACAGCAAACTAAAAATAAAAGGGAACTTCCTTGATTAGGTAAAGGGCATCTATGAAAAATCCACAGCCTACATCATAATTAATGGAGAAAGACTGGAAGATTTCCTCTTAATATTAAGAATAAGACACAGATGTCTGTTCTCACTACTTTAGTTCAACATTGCACTGAGGTTGTAACCAAAGCATGAGGCAAGAAACAGGAATAAATGGCACCCAGATTGGAAAAGAAGTAAAACTATTTTTATTTACTGATAAGATGATATTATACATAGAAAATCCTAAGTAATATGCTAAAAAAACTATAGGAACTAAAAAGGAACTCAGCAAGGTTGCAGAATACAAGATCAATTTACAAAATCAATTCTATTTCTTTCACTAGCAATGTACAATCTGAAAACAAAATTAAGAAAACAACCACTGGGCTCTACCTACATATGGAAATGGAAGGGATATGGAATAGCCAAAAACAACCTTGAAAAACAAAAATACAGCATAAGAACTCACGTTTCTTAATTTAAAAACTTACTACCAGCAAGTATAATCAAGACAGTGAGGTACGGGCACAAGGATAGACAGATTTAGCTATAACATAGAACTAAGATTCCAGAAATAAACCCTTACATCTCTGGTAACCTAATTTTAGTAAAAAGTTCTAAGTCCATCCAGTGGGGAAAAGAGAAAAAGACAGTCTTTTTCTGATGCTGAGATAACTGGACAGCCACATGCAAAACTATGAAGTTGAGTCCTTCCTCACACCATATACAAATTTTATTCAAAACATGGATAAAGACCTAAGTGAAAGAACTAAAGACAAAACTCCTAGAAGGAAACACAGTAGTAAATTTCCATGACCTTGGAGTCTTAGAAATAACCTCAAAAGCTTGAGCAACAACAACAACAAACATAGATAAATTGGACTCTATCAAAATGTAAAACTTTTGTGTTTCACAGGACACCATCAAGAAAGTGAAAATACAATCCACAGAATCAGGAAAAAATATTTGCAAATCACATCTCTTATGAAGGTCTTAGATCCAAAATGTGTAAAGAACTCTTGCAACTCAGTAATAAAAAGACAATTCAATAAAAAAATAGGCAAGTAAGATGAATAGTAGTTACTCCAAGAGAGATACACAAATGGCTAATAAACGCATGAAAAGAAGTTCAATGTCATTTGTCATCAGGGGAATGCAAATCAAAACCACAACAAGATACCATTTTATACCCACTAGGATATCTAGAATATTAGCTACATATTTAACAATGGGGGAAGCATGAAAAGATATGACTAATACAAGTTACCACATAGATTTTAAAATTTCCCTTTGTTTTGGTCAATATTTTTAATCCTTATATTTGATTATTAGTGTTCTAGAAATTCTCAGCACTCATTAAGAGTAAATCAGAACCTCAAAGGGTAACCCAAATGTCTTATCTGTCTGCATCTAACATTAGGAAGAACAAGCTCCATCCCTCTTAAGGATATCCTATGAACAGTCTGTAACTAGCAGTCAGTGCACAGGAGTTCAATTTCCAGCAAGCCCATCTAACTGCTCGTTGGCTCTGAGGTTCTAATAGCTGTGCAGGAGACACACTGGACCACTTTGCATTCCCACTGGTGATGAATAGGAGTTCTTGTTTCATTATCCTCAGTATTTGATATTGTTGGTTTTATGAATTCTGGCCGTTCTAATGGATATGCAATAATAGTTCATGGCTGTTTCAATGTCCAATTTCCTAATGACATATGGTGGTGAGTATTGATTTCATTTCCTTTGGATAGATAGCCAGAAGCTGGCTGGATCCTGTGGTAGCTCTATTTTAAATTTTTTGAGAAATCTGAAAACCTTTTTCCATAATGGCTGCACCAGTTTATATTACCACTAATAGTGCACCAGATTTTCCTATTCTTCACGTCCATACCAACATTTGTTATCTCTTGTCTTTTGGATAATACCATTCTAAGAAGTGTGAGGTGATATCTCATGGTGGTTCTGATTTGCATTTCCCGGATGATTACTGATGTTTAGCAGATTTTCATGTACCTGGCCATTTGTTGGCCATTTGTATGTCTCCTTTGGAAAAATATCTATTCAGGTCCTCTGCCCATTTTTTTTTTTTTTTTTATTTTTTTTAAACTTTTTTTTTTTAATTTTCATTTATTTATGATAGTCACAGAGAGAGAGAGAGAGAGAGAGAGAGAGAGAGAGAGGCAGAGACACAGGCGGAGGGAGAAGCAGGCTCCATGCACCGGGAGCCTGACGTGGGATTCGATCCCGGGTCTCCAGGATCGCGCCCTGGGCCAAAGGCAGGCGCTAAACCACTGCGCCACCCAGGGATCCCTCCTCTGCCCATTTTTAACTGGAATACTTGGTATTCTGTTATTGAATTATATGAGTTCCTTATACATTTTAAATATTAACTCCTGAAAAACAAATTAACTCCTGTGTGGCTCAGTAGGTTAAGTGTCCAACTTGATCTCAGCTCAGGTCACGATCTCAGGGTCATGAGATCCATCCCAGTATGGGGCTCCACACTGAGCATAGAGTCTGCTTTAAGATTCTCTCTCCCCCTCCATCCATCCCCTGGCACTCTCAATCTCTCTATAAAATTAAATTAAAAATTAAATGAAATTAGAATATAAGATGAATAATAATAAAAATAAATTTTAAAACATTAACTCCTCAGATATATGGTTTGTAATTTTTTTCTTCCATTCTGTATATTACCTTTCCATTTTGTTGATTGCTTCTTTTCCTATGCAGAAGCTTTTGCGTTTGATATAATCCCACTCTTCCTTCTACTTCTGGAACCTAGCTCAAGTGTTGCCTCCTCTGTGCCATCCCTGTACCTGGCACTTATTGATGAAGTATCTGGAAACTGTAACATGAAAGCATGTTGTAACATGGTAAAACACTATTTACCAATAAAAGGAATTAATAAAATGAAGATAATGAAGAAAATGGACAGGAGGCCATTTGTTTGTTTATATTTTCTCCATTTGTCTAGATCAGGTCATGATGACCCTAAATAATATCTACTCCAGTTGTGATGAAAGGAGTCAAGACTAATAGTGAGTTATGTGCCTAGTAAAGTGACTTTGCTCTTATGACTCCAGATAATGCACAGGGTCAACTTACTGAGTTATTCTGCCTCTAATTTCCCATCCCTTTAAAACTCCCTCCTTCCAGGGCATTGAAGTGTTGGGGCTACAGAAACAGAGGGGGAGGGAAGGAATAAAATCCTGTTTCCGAGGTTCTCTGCTGGATTGATCTGGTATTATTCTCTTGCTGACAGTGACAGCTGTGCTGCCCAAGGCGATGCTGATTCATTCTCAAATTAAAACAATAAAATTTACTAACAACTCTCCAAATCCTCAAGCTAAGAGATCTATAAACTGTTTCCTCTTTTCCTAAACTCCCTGAAATTACTTCTTCATCTCTTTTTCCTTTTTAACTACAGAATTTAAGTACTGTTCTAAAACCCTAGAACTCTATTTCTTCTCCCAGTTGGCTCTTAGCCTTGGTCTTGCTCAGCATTATTCCCTTTCCCTTTTCAAACTGCCTGGATCTCTAAAAAGAGCAGAGGCTGGAATCAGACAGACACAGACTCTGATCCTTGCTTCCCCTTTTACCAGCAGTGAGCTAGGCCAGGGTCCTCTCATGATTTCAATGTTCTCATCCATACAAATGGACTTATAACACTGTTGCAGAAATTTTCTGACAGTTTTGCAGTCAAACACACAAAAAGTTGACTAGACCACTTGAAAATGGTCTCAGGCAGAGGATACAGGTCTAATTTTCTGAAACTCCCACGCAAGTCTGCCTCAAGAACAGAGGAGAAACATCTGTACATTGGATTCCTTGCATTAAGGTCAGAGAAGCAAATCCGCAAACCTAAATGATGAAGAGCAAAAAAAGCCCCAAAGGTGAACAAAAACTTCATCCCTGGGCTTGGGAATAGGAATGCATTACAGATTTAGAGCGGTGTTTTCATGGAATTGAAATTGATTATGGATAGAGCTTTCAACTTCAAGGACAGAGATTCTTCTCAAAGTCGCCTTTTTATATGATGAGGCTCTCAAAAAAAAAAATCTTTCCTAAGATACTATGTGTTGTATTTAATTACCTTTTTCAATGAACATACCCAGGTTCATCGTATCCTCATAGTTACCTTATTAAGTAAGCCAGGCAAATGTTACTCTTGCTTATCAAGTGAGATGGGTGAAACTTGCAGGGAATAAATGTGCAAGGGAACACAAGCAGAAAGTGGCAGATCCAAGATCTATGTGTATTCAGATGTGTAATGGACACTGCAGCTGGAATTCTTGCCTGGAGAAATTGTGCAACTTGATCCTAAGATGCTGTAGGATTTTCTGCATTACGTAATACTCTCATCATCATTATGATGATGTTATCTTCTGATGTTAAGTAACACACCTGATTCCATATTTAGATAAAATAGTCAAGACCTTTGCTTTCTCATAGAGAAGGAACATTATGTAGGAGAAAATAATTATAGACTGAGACCTGAGAAACTCTATTCAGGTCTCAATACTGCCATGATAGATTTTGGGCAAGTTATCTAACCACTTAGGATCTCATTCTTTTTGTCTAAAAAATGGGCAGCACACACTTGATGATATTAAAGGATCCTCCTACCCCGAGCTCCATTTTAATAAATAAAAATAAAAGCCAAATAAAATGAACATTCTCCACAGTACTTATCTATGCTCCAAAAATGTCTTCCACTACAGAGTTTCTTTTCCTCTTCCTTTCCAAACTGACTATCAACAGTTAGTTCATGGCATCTCTACACAACTTCAGAGAGGTAGAACTGGTCATAAATTAATAAATCGTAAGCCTAAAGAAGCAACAATAGCATATGCAATCCTTGAGCAGATACTAACTAGATTATACTCCGTGCCAAGTGCTAGAGATGAATGTTGGTTCTCAAGTTCCCTGGAAGCTTCCCAGTTGTAATCTGAGGTTAGACCTTGTGCACAGAAGACAGGGAGAAACAAAAGAAAAAGGTATCCCCTCCAGGTTGGGAGATGGCAGGGGAGCCTATATACAAGTCTTGTCTTGAGCGGCAGCCAAATGAGTAGATAGATCTCTGCACCTACTCTCCAAATCTTAGAAGTTGATTTAGAGGCCTTAACCGGGTTCATTCATATACACAGGCCAGATGACCTCAGCTCCACAGCACGATCTCAAGGCTGTGCCCTTGGGGCAGCTTTACAAAGCTTCAGGGGCAGCTTTGTGGGAAAGGCAAGTGGAACCCACATTCCAAGGACAGGGGAGATGGTGAGGAGACTGAGTGCCAGGGTCCAGCTCACAGGGCAGCTGGTGGTCACATCTGCTCATTGAGTTCCCCAAACACTGAAATATAGACTCTATTTCTTAAACATCTTTCAGAATAGCTTTGTGCCTTCATGGAGTTTATGATCTTACAGGGAAGACAAGCATTAAGCAACACAGGACATTATCAAATATGGCTGAAAGATTAAGAAAAATGGAGCCTGAACACGTTGCAAGGGAGAATGTCCCGAAGCATAGGATAATTCTCTTTTTTGGAAAAAGAAGTAAAAGGATATGTTTAGATTCATGTACATAACATGACCTCATCAAAATAATGATTGATTTCCTATAAGTATCACTACTTTACCACAGAAGGCACAATAAATTTTTTTTGAGCCAAAACTGTTAGGCAATGTGCCTCACACCAACACATATTAACACACCTCACACACCTGCTTCTCTGAATAAGTCTTCAGAATAATAGTAAACATGTTTGTCATGTTTTTCTCTCTGGCCAGAACCTTCAACAAATTTTTTTAAGGAACTTGCTATATTTGATCTCCTCCTTTCCAAGACAGAAGCCAGGATGTATGTGTTTCTGGTCTTCTAGCAGCTAAAGTTGCACATGATCTGTGCACCACCTACCAAAAATACTTTCTGGAAAATATTAATATATCATACATTTTTAAAAATTTTTCTCTAAGTTTAAAAACCACAGAGTCAAGCTATGGTCCAGAAAGGAATGCTAGCAACCCTTACACATTAACTCTACTCATCCCAAGGAAAAATATTGGGGCTGGAGGAGTATCCAGCCCTGTGACAGGTGCCCAGGGTTATATGAACAATGTTGGATCACGTATGTAAGATTTGGAAGAACCACTACATTTCATTTGTCTTGACTAGTCATTCCAAAACTATAATGTTGTGAGAATCTCCTGAGCAGTTTGCTACTATATCATTTCCTCAAATATTGCCTCTTGAAATTCTGACGTGGTAGGCCTGGGGTGAACTTGGGCTTCTGCGCTTCCACATTCCCAGGTATGATACTATCACTCTAGAATCCAGGAGACATTGTAGGGAGCAAGGCTCTAGATACCATAAAAGCTATCTGCAAGTGCTCATTAGATTTGTAACAAACTACCATTGGCATCCTTGTGTGAAGTTGTTTCCATGAGGTGATAGAGACCAAAACCAGATTAGGAGTCTAAGAAATTCAAGAAGTCAAAACGCAAGGAAGATGAGTCCTAAAAAATGGGAGAAACTCTTAAAGGTTGATAGGAAAGAGTCAACAGAAAAAGAGAGGTTGAAACTATTGGGAAGAGTCACTGGTCAATGAGTAAAATTCCTGGGGATGCTAGAGAAGATACAACCCTAGGAACAGATTATGGAATTGTCTTTGACAAAAAGAAGCGTCTCTTTCACCGTAACAGGTGAGCAAGAGAATTGAAGAGTGGGAGGATGTGTTTAGATTAGTAAATCTGGTGTCAGAAAATATAGGGTCCTGGTAAGAAGGCAAGGTCTTTGCTGATAGTGAGGAGACATAGGTAAGGCTGCAACATTTGAAGAGTCTGGGGAATGTTGGAGGCCACCGTGTAGGTTTAGACCATACAAGAAAATTAGTTAGGTACAGACATACATGGCATTGCAAAGTCCAAAAGTGTCTCCAATCTACAGGTAGTACATGTATTTTTTGTTTTCCAGTAACACTTGGCACCCAAGATACAGACTCAAATAAAGTAGATCATTAAATTCGTGTAGAGGGGCTTTTACCAAGATAGATGCAATGGAAGGACAAAGGAGCAGGATAATTTATTTCTTGAAGGTCTGATTCTTTTTTTTTTTTTTTTTGAAGGTCTGATTCTTGTGTACTTGTTAAAGAAAGAAGTGGGAAGATCCCTCGATCCAACACTGGGGAGAAACATTAAGATTTTAATTTTTCACCATTTGTAAACTGCTTAGATAATAATGAGCAAAGGCATTCATTAGTAGGAAAAACTATATAAATTGTGACTTTTGTAGTGCATTAAAGTGAAATTTCACTCTGCATTTTAAATTCCTGTTCTCAGGAACAACTATTAGAAGAATAAAGAAATAAGTCATTTCCATATATTTATAGCACATATTCGTTATTCTCAATCGCTTGGAAAGAGCAGCCTATACAAATGAATTTAAGTGCTTTTTCATTAGTATAAATAAAATGGAAAGTAGGGTAAGGAATTGCTGTAAATACTGTAGGGCTAAAGTACTTTCCGTAATCTTTTTCTTGAACGATGGTGGCAGTTAAAAGAGCATTTCAATACTTGTTCTTGGTAATGAACAACATAAACCCGAAGATGTAAAATCTCTTTTCTTGGAAGGCACACGACAGCCACGGTTGGAAGGTAGAATCTTAAAATGACTCTCTCTTCCTCATCTGGTGCCCACAGGGCCAGTGCAATTTATTTGGAGAAAGGTGGAGCTGCTGTTACCAGTCACCTGTGCTCCGATTTCAGCCAGCACCACTTCAAGATCTTTTGTACTCTTTCATTGCACCACATCCTCAGAGAAATACTTCCAAAAGCCTTACTAAGGCCTGCAAGGCTCTCCATGATCTGGGCCCAGATCATGAGGATCTGGACCTACCCTTCCCTCCATTAACTGTGAAAACAGCATGAACCTTCTCCCTCGAAAAGCTTCCTGAGCCTTCCCTGGTCTCCAGGTGCTTGGACTCTGGGTTCCCGTTGCCCAGAAAACTCTTCCCTCAGAGAGTCACGTGGCTCACCTCTTCAATTCATTTGGACCTCACTCAAAAAGCCATCCCCTGGTTTTTAGCAGCAATGTCCACAATAGCCAAACTGTGGAAGGAGCCTCGGTGTCCATTGAAAGATGATGGATCAAGAAGATGTGGTTTAAATCCAATCATGAAATGGGCAAAAGACATGAAGAGAAATCTCACAGAGGAAGACATGGACATGGCCAACAAGCACATGAGAAAATGCTCTGCATCACTTGCCATCAGGGAAATACAAATCAAAACCACAATGAGATACCACCTCACACCAGTGAGAATGGGGAAAATTAACAAGGCAGGAAACAACAAATGTTGGAGAGGATGCGGAGAAAAGGGAGCCCTCTTACACTGTTGGTGGGAATGTGAACTGGTGCAGCCACTCTGGAAAACAGTGTGGAGGTTCCTCAAAGAGTTAAAAATAGACCTGCCCTACGACCCAGCAATTGCACTGTTGGGGACTTACCCCAAAGATTCAGATGCAATGAAACGTCGGGACACCTGCACCCCGATGTTTCTATCAGCAATGGCCACAATAGCCAAACTGTGGAAGGAGCCTCGGTGTCCATCGAAAGATGAATGGATAAAGAAGATGTGGTTTATGTATACAATGGAATATTACTCAGCAATTAGAAACGACAAATACCCACCATTTGCTTCAACATGGATGGAACTGGAGGGTATTATGCTGAGTGAAATAAGTCAATCGGAGAAGGACAAACAGTGTATGTTCTCATTCATTTGGGGAATATGAATAATAGTGAAAGGGAATATAAAGGAAGGGAAAAGAAATGTTGGGAAATATCAGGAAGGGAGACAGAACATAAAGACTCCTAACTCGGGGAAACGAACTAGGGGTGGTGGAAGGGGAGGAGGGCGGGTGTTGGAGGGGAATGGGTGACGGGCACTGAGGTGGACACTTGACGGGATGAGCACTGGGTGTTTTTCTGTATGTTGGTAAATTGAACACCAATAAAAGTTAATTAAAAAAAAAAAAGAAGATGTGGTTTATGTATACAATGGAATATTACTCAACCATTAGTAATGACAAATACCCGCCATTTGCTTCGATGTGGATGGAACTGGAGGGTATTATGCTGAGTGAAATAAGTCAATCAGAGAAGGACAAACATTATATGGTCTCATTCATTTGGGGAATATAAATAATAGTGAAAAGGAATAGAGGGGAAGGGAGAAGAAATGGGTAGGAAATATCAGAAAGGGAGACAGAACATGAGAGACTCCTAACTCTGGGAAATGAACTAGGGGTGGTGGAAGGGGAGGAGGGTGGGGGGTGGGGGTAACTGGGTGGCAGCACTGAGGGGGGCACTTGACGGGATGAGCACTGGATGTTGTTCTGTATGTTGGCAAATTGAGCACCAATAAAAAATAAATTTATGATAAAAAAAAAGCCATCCCCTTGAAGCTAACCTCCTTAATCTCTTATTGAAAATCAGCCTCCATCCCTCTGTCCTTTATTCTCCATGGAAGAGGCCGCTATCTGTAAAAGTCTATCTACCTGTGTTAGTGACCTTTCCTTAATCCCTTCCCCCTGAAATGTAAGTGTACGTGGTAATACCCCTGCCTTCAGGCCAGCTCCCTAGGCCCTGGGCCTGCCTTCATTTTGCTTTCTTTCCTCTGTCTGCTGTCTGAGGCTGGAAAGTCACCCGGTCACAGTCATGCAGATAACGACATGGACCTGGGGAATTTTGAAGCAACACGGGGAGAAACCAGACCTGTATGGAGTACAGTTGACCAACCTAGAACACTCAAACTACAGGTGAGAGAGAAGCGAACTCCTCCCTTCTTTAAGCCACTGGGTTTGTATTAGATTTCTTTGTTATAGCAGCTTAGTCTTACCCTAACTTACTTTTCTACATCGCTCTTCATAGCACTTACCATTACTCGACATTACCTTACATGTGTTTTTGGTTTGTTTAATTTGCTTATTGTCTGTGTTCCTTGCCAACCTGTTGCCTTGTTGAGGGGAGGAGCTTTGTGTTGCTCCTTGCTGCTTCTCCACAGGTAGAACTGAAGGAGGCACTCGAAAACTTTGGTGAGTGAGTGATGAGCACATGAATGTGTGCTGAATTAATTATGACCTTCAACTGGGGCCCTGCTCTTCCTTCCCCACTATGTACCTCCTGCCCTCCCACATGTGCTCCACAGTGTGTGTACCTGGACTGAGTCAACAACCCAAAGTCTGGGCTGGGTTGCAGGGATCACAGGCTGCACAGTTCATAATCATGAGCAGCACTGTAGCTTCCTCCAGCAAGTGCAGCTGAGCTGGATGGAAATGTAGTTCAGTAACTTGGCTTTCAGGGAGTGTACACCTCTGTCAGGTACCTTTACACTAACGGCCATTTCAGAAAGTAGACAGGTTGGCAAAGCAAAAGGAATTGAGCCCTGCAAGGAACTCATCTCCAAGATTAAATCTTTGAAGATCCTCAGATAGCCATTATTACCCTGGCTCCCTTCCAACTGAGAGAGTCAGCAAAACGATCAGTGTCTTATCTCCCAGGTAAAGGAAGATACTCAGAGCCCATTTCTTTTTGAGTGTATAAAATAAAAAATTCGACTGAGTGGTTACTTCCTGTGTTTGGCAGTTTTAAGATAGACAGTACTTTTCTGGAACCGAGGGGGAGTTGGCAATAGCAAGTTTTCACAAGCTAAAATAGCTCATCAGCTTCCCCTGGCATGATTGTTAAGTGGGTTTAAGTGCTGCATTTCTTTAGGATAATTTACGGAATTGTTGATTAAATATATATTGTATTTCATTTCCAAAGCTAGCCCAAGTTTCCAGTTAATTCAAAGCAAATGTGAGCTAATAGACAAGAAATGTTGTAGAGATTCCCTTCGATTTCACCTTTTGACTAACTTGAAAAATTAAATTATCTATACACACACACACACACACACACAGGAATTAATTGTTTGAAATAATCTTTTCTTGTAGTCAAGCCTGGTCTTCTACTTATTTTATTATACGTATTTTACTTATTTAGTCTTTCCCCCTAGCTTTTCTACGTTGATTATAAATTCCTCGAGAGCAAGATTTAGGTTTGATATTTTCCTTGCAAGGAGTTTAGCATAGTGCTGTAAATATGATACTCTCTCAATAAATACTCGATTAAGTCATTAGGAATTGAAGTTAATTTGTTGTTACAATATATAAAAACCTTCAAGTTGTTCTAAATTCTATCTACTCAGAGATTATGAAACCCCAAGTAATTAATGCTGATCCATACACTGAAGATCTGCATTGAATCAGCCTGTTTTGGAGGAATAAAATCACATTCATCATCAACTTTCAACCATACACTGAAAATTTCACCAGAAATTTAAAATATATCCTCCTCCATAGCAATATACTTTACTACTTTAGTATGTTAGTGAATTTTCCTACTACTGCCCCTAGATCCAGACAAGCAGAGCTTTGACCCAAGCTCTGTGCCTCAGGGGTCCAAACTCTGCAGCTTTGGAGTACATTCCTTAAAAATTTCTAAGTCCTAAAGAAAAAAAAAATTCTAAGTCCTCTTCCAGTGCTTGGGATGAGCTAGGGCCATAACTGCCATCCTCACAAGGTGTCCCAAACCCAGACTAGGACCTGCCTGGGCCCTGGCCTCATCTTCTCCCACTTGGAGCACCCTCTGGCCCTTTATCGGACACGTGGAGTTGGCCAGGTGTCTAAGAGCTCTAGGATTCATATCTATGGATTGTATTTGGGTGCCATACCTACTAGCTGGTTCTAGGATAGTCTACCAAGTAGGTACTCTTTCAGGCAGATGAGAGACTTTTTTCACAGTATTGTGCAAGATCTGGCTGCAAGAATGGTATTAGCACACCAATTTGGAGCTGCACTCACTCACATGGGAACATGAGTTCAGGGATATGAGTCACCAATTCTTCATCTTTGACCATTGGGCTTTACCTGGACATGGAGACCCTTGCATCAGTTCTGGCCACTTTGTGTTCTGGCCATAGTATTGCCTCTGGTCTCCAGAAACAGAAGGAGCTGAGAAGAATGGCAGAAAGTTTTTACCTTCTGAACCTCCCCTCCTACCACTAGTACTAACCCTGCAGTATTTTTGCTTTGTGTTGGGTAATACTGTGTAGGTGGTTGAGCCTATATTCTCTGAGGGATTTCAAGACAGTTGCTCCATAATGCGAGTCACTTCCTTCAGTCAATAACCTATCTTAAACCAATGTGTGGTAACATCCTGCTTTCCTGGGCCAGGCTTAAGCCATGCTAGATGTATTGACTAAGGCTGCTGTAACAATACCACAAACTTGATGGTATACAACAAAATAAATTTATTCTTAAATGATTTGGGAGGCTAGAAGTCCAAAACCAGATACCCTGGGCTGAAATCAAGGTGTCAAGCAGAGCCATGCTAGTTACATAAGCTCTAGGGGAGAATCTATTCCTTGGTTTGTCCAACTACTGTGGCTGCCAGCATTCCTTGACTTACAGCTGCATCACCTAATTTCTATCTCCATGCTCACATCACGTTTCCCTCTTCTGAGTCAAATCTTCCCCTGCTTCTCTATTATAAGAATACACGTGATTGCATTCAGGGCCAACCTGGCTAATCTAGGATAATATTCTCATTTTAAGTTCCATAATTTAATCCCATGTGCAAAATTTCTTTTGCCATATAAGGCAAAATTCACATTCACAAGGTTTAAAGATCAGGGCCTTGATCTATTTGTGGTCCATTAATCAGCATACCACCGTGGAAAAAGGATGGAAATTCCATGAGAAAATATGCCATTCTCCTTGTTCCCTTTACCTATCCTCACCAGTGGTGGTGATGCATGGAAAGTAGAGATGCAACCAAAGTTGTAAGAGATTTCCTCGCTTGCAGTCTTAATGCTGTGATGCCTGCTTAAGTGTTTAAGAGAACACATGGTTGTAAGATCTGTTGTTTATATTATAAAATTCTGAGAGGTGAATTAAAAATTACTGTGCACATTTTTCTTCATATCCTAAATAAAATGTGCACTTAGTAGTTATCAATGAAAGACACTATTCACAGGTGGCATGATGAGTGATGTAGCATCATTTATAATGAGGTAATTAGTAAACAAATGGTATTGGGGGAAATGCACAGGCAAAAAGACCTATATTGTTTCAAAAAAATATGTTACAAAGACTCACTTCTCTCACCTTTTCCTGATGGTGGCAGATATGAAAATGGCCAGGAACGGCATATTTGACAATAAAGAACAAAAAGAAATGATTCATAGACATAAGCAGTAAAGTATGGTTCTTGGATGATACAAATAGTCCTATTGTGCACTGATTGGACAACAAACAATATTTAAGTACCTCTTTTCTACTCATTACCCTAAAACTTTATTAATAAATTACTGTATCTCATACGAGTGAGATCACAAAGTGTGTAATATATTTTTAAATCAAATTATTTACATTGATGGGAGTTTCACAAAATTTGTTTTGTCTGGGGCCCTGCAAGTCCTAGACACAGCTCTGAACACCTATATACTATTTCCAGAGAGAGGAAATAAGACTAATGTTGGAAATTTAGATACAAAATTCTTGTCCACCTGCCTGATTATTTGGCAAATTGTTATGAACAACTGCTGTTAGATTTGGATTCATACTGAAATTATGGAATTTTTGTGAGGGCAAGAGTTTTTAACATTTTTTTGTATGCTTTATCTCCCCAACTGAGTAGGAAGCTTCATGAGACCAGGAAGTGACTGTTTTACTTCTTTAATCTTCTACAGCATTGAAAGCATAGCAGAGAATCATAATATTTGGCAAAGGAAGAAATGATTATCTCCATCCTTGAAAGTTTCCAAGAGAGTTACATTCCCATTCTGGAAATCAGATACATTATATTGAGAAAATAGAATAAAATGGCAACTAAATGAAGCTGACCCAAAACCCAGTTTCCCTGCTCATCACACTCCTATCTGGCCATCATGTTTGGCCAGAACCTGGAAATAATACTATATTTGATATCAAATAGTAGCCTTGACTTTCCCATTACAAGTGTCAAGTCTTTGATCAATTTTTTTTCAAAGAAAATTTTCTTTCTTTACAAATTTCCAGATAGATTAGTTTGCAAACAGCCTTAGCAGTGACCATTAACAGGGAGTGATACTGCTTCTTAGAACTTATTTTTAAAATGTGCAGCAGTTTTCTTGGTTGGCAAAATGATTATAGAGAATGATGGACATTTAGCGAACAGAGGCCAACAATCTGTGATGCAGTCTAGCACAATAACAAAGAAGGGAGACCTTGTTACTTAGAAATCTGCTTTAAATGTTCTGAATTTTAAACCTAAATCCACATTACATGTAAAGTATTATATATATATATATTTTTTAATATTTATTTATTTATTCATTTGAGAGAGAGAGAGGTAGTGGTTGGGGGAACAGAGGAGACTTCCTGCTGAGCATGGAGCCCAATGTGGGGCTTGATCCCAGGAGCCTGAGATCATGACCTGAACCAAAATCAAGAGTGGGACATTTAACCGACTAAACTACTCAGGTACCCTAATATTACATGTTTTTATATTCTTTTAGTATACACTGAGTTTTCCAAGTTTGTAATTTCATGCCAATTGAAGAAAGACTTGGCTTCATTTTGTTGGAAGTTTTACATAACCTGGTAATAATTTTGGAAAATTACATAATTTCAGGAAAAACTACTGGTGATATTAGGTACCCAACACAAGACATATGTTACAGTTTGCATCAGTAGCTGTCATATTCCCAGCAAATCTACATACAGAAGCAAGCATCTAGCAACTTATTCATGACTTCTACTACAGCATTCCCAAGCATCTCTATATTGAAGTGTATGTCTTATAAATTAATTTCCTTTGATTTCTCATATATATTGAAATTAGGGAATCATTTGTTTTTTAAAATCATGTCTGTGTGTAGATTATGTTAAAAATGAACTTTATTTCAAGATACAAAATGGCATTTCAAGTGATTTCTGAAAACCAGTAGTAGAGAGCATTTAAATGCCCCCCCCTCTTGCAGAACTGGAGTGTAGTTGAGAAAGATTAAGCATGCCTGGAATAGTTTGAAGTACAATGGAAGAATGAGGGGGTGCTCATGTTCAACTATTCAATCTCAGTTCATGTTCTTTCTCCCTCTGATGTTATTTACAGTGAATGGATACTCAAGGAGCAAAGCAAAGCAAAAACAGACCATACAGAAAGGCAATATTCCGGGAGCCATGGGGCAACCAATGGAAGCAATGATAATTATACTCTATTCAGTAACCAAAACTCAACCAGTTGCTCTATACAAGTAAGTTTAGTCAATAATAGATAGATATACAGTTGTCGTGGAAAAAATTTACCTTATCTGAGATTATTTGAACCATTTTGAGTACCAGTCAAACATATTTTCATAAAGAAAGCTCTCAGGACAAACAAACAAATGCATTTTAGCAACACTGGAACATAAGCTCCATGAAGAGACAGATTTTGTATTTCTTATGCATATTGCTTCCCCAGTTCCAAGAACAGTGCTTGAACAAAGTAGGTACTACGCACATTACTCTATGTTCAATTGATGTGTGAAGGAGCACTAACCTTGGTACTTTAGCTTTCTGGATACTATTATGTTATTATTACTAATTATTTTTGTAGGACTAGAACCTAAATCCAATATTGGAAAGACAACCTTATGATGATGCCACAGTGAAAGAAACCATCCACAAAGTGAAAAGACAACCTATTGAATGGAAGAAGATATTTGCAAATGATATAATGGACAAGGAGTTACTATCCAAAATATATAAAGAACTCTCACAACACAATATGAAAAAAGTTCAATTAAAAAATGGGCCAAGGGGGGGGAGGGGCAAGATGGCGGAGGAGTAGGGTCTCCAGGTCACCTGGTCCTCAACAAATTACCTAGAAAACCATCCAATCATCCTGAAAATCTACGAATTCGGCCTGAGATTTAAAGAGAGACCAGCTGGAACGCTACAGTGAGAAGAGTTCGCGCTTCTATCAAGGTAGGAAGACGGGAAAAAAGAAATAAAGGAACAAAAGGCCTCCGAGGGGGAGGGGCCCCGCGAGGAGCCGGGCTGAGGCCGGGGCGAGTGTCCCCAGGACAGGAGAGCCCCGTCCCGGAGGAGCAGGAGCTGCACCGACCTTCCCCGCGGAAAGGGGCTCGCAGGGAGTTAGAGCAGGACCCAGGAGGGCGGGGATGCCCTCGGGCTCCCTGGGACACTAACAGAGGAACTGCGCCCCGGAGAGTGCGCCGAGCTCCCTAAGGGCTGCAGCGCTCGGCGGGACCCGGAGCAGCTCGGAGGGGCTCGGGCGGCGGCTCCGCGGAGGGGGCTGCGCGGCTCCGGGAACAGCTCAGCGGCGGCGGCTCGGGCGGAGGAAGAAGCTCCGCGCGGAGGGGGCTGCGCGGCTCCGGGAACAGCTCGGAGGGGCTCGGGCGGCGGCTCCGCGGAGGGGGCTGCGCGGCTCCGGGAACAGCTCGGCGGCGGCAGCTCGGGCGGAGGAAGAAGCTCCGCGCGGAGGGGGCGGCGCGGCTCCGGGAACAGCTCGGAGGGGCTCGGGCGGCGGCTCCGCGGAGGGGGCTGCGGGGCTCCGGGAACAGCTCAGCGGCGGCGGCTCGGGCGGAGGAAGAAGCTCCGCGGAGGGGGCGGCGCGGCTCCGGGAACAGCTCGGAGGGGCTCGGGCGGCGGCGAGAATCCACCAGCGCAGGCCCCGTAGCACAGGGCGCCGGGACACAGCCCAGGATCCGGCCTCCCCCGGGACAGGCAGAGGCCGGGAGGGCCCAGGACAGCAAGGACGCTCCTGCCTGGAACTGAGCAGATCAGCGGCCCCGCCCGGGAGCCCCCAGGCCCTGCAAACGGAGAGCCCCGGAGCTACTGCGGGAGCTGACTCCAGGGTCCCAGAGCTGCCCCCGCCACTGTGGCTTCCTCCCGGGGCCTCACGGGGTGAACAACCCCCACTGAGCCCTGCACCAGGCAGGGGCAGAGCAGCTCCCCCAAGTGCTCACACCTGAGAATCAGCACAGCAGGCCCCTCCCCCAGAAGACCAGCGAGACGGACCAGTTCCAAGGGAAGTCAAGGGACTTAAACTACACAGAATCGGAAGATACTCCCCCGTGCTTTTTTTTGTTTTTGTTTTTGTTTTTGTTTTTGTTTTTGTTTTTGTTTTTTGTTTGTTTTTTGTTTTGTTTTGTGCTTTTTTTTCTCTCTCTTTCTTCTTGATTTCTGATTGCTTCCCCCACCCCCCCTTTTTTTTCTTTTTTCTCCTTTCTTTCTTTTTCTTTCTTTTTCTTCTCTTTTTCCCCTTTTTTTTCTTCTTTCTCTTTTTTCTTTTTCTCTTTTCTTTCCTTCTCTCTTTTTTTCTCCTTTTCCCAATACAACTTGTTTTTGGCCACTCTGCACTGAGCAAAATGACTAGAAGGAAAACCTCACCTCAAAAAAAAGAATCAGAAACAGCCCACTCTCCCACAGAGTTACAAAATATGGATTACAATTCAATGTCAGAAAGCCAATTCAGAAGCACTATTTTACAGCTACTGGTGGCTCTAGAAAAAACCATAAAGGACTCAAGAGACTTCATGACTGCAGAATTTAGATCCAATCAGGCAGAAATTAAAAATCAATTAAATGAGATGCAATCCAAGCTAGAAGTCCTAACGACGAGGCTTGACGAGGTGGAAGAACGAGTGAGTGACATAGAAGACAAGTTGATGGCAAAGAGGGAAACTGAGGAAAAAAGAGACAAGCAATTAAAAGATCATGAGGATAGATTAAGGGAAATAAATGACAGCCTGAGGAAGAAAAACCTACGTTTAATTGGGGTTCCTGAGGGCGCCGAAAGGGACAGAGGGCCAGAATATGTATTTGAACAAATCATTGCTGAAAACTTTCCTAACCTGGGAAGGGAAACAGGCATTCAGATCCAGGAAATAGAGAGATCCCCCCCTAAAATCAACAAAAACCGTTCAACACCTCGACATTTAATAGTGAAGCTTGCAAATTCCAAAGATAAGGAGAAGATCCTTAAAGCAGCAAGAGAAAAAAAGTCCCTGACTTTTATGGGGAGGAATATTAGGGTAACAGCAGACCTCTCCACAGAGACCTGGCAGGCCAGAAAGGGCTGGCAGGATATATTCAGGGTTCTAAATGAAAAGAACATGCAACCAAGAATACTCTATCCAGCAAGGCTCTCATTCAAAATGGAAGGAGAGATAAAGAGCTTCCAAGACAGGCAGGAACTGAAAGAATATGTAACCTCCAAACCAGCTCTGCAAGAAATCTTAAGGGGGACTCTTAAAATTCCCCTTTAAGAAGAAGTTCAGTGGAACAATCCACAAAAACAAGGACTGAATAGATATGATGACACTAAACTCATATCTATCAATAGTAACTCTGAACGTGAACGGGCTTAATGACCCCATCAAAAGGCGCAGGGTTTCAGACTGGATAAAAAAGCAGGACCCATCTATTTGCTGTCTACAAGAGACTCATTTTAGACAGAAGGACACCTACAACCTGAAAATAAAAGGTTGGAGAACCATTTACCATTCAAATGGTCCTCAAAAGAAAGCAGGGGTAGCCATCCTTATATCAGATAAATTAAAATTTACCCCAAAGACTATAGTGAGAGATGAAGAGGGACACTATCTCATACTCAAAGGATCTATCCAACAAGAGGACTTAACAATCCTCAATATATATGCCCCGAATGTGGGAGCTGCCAAATATTTAAACCAATTAATAACCAAACTCAAGAAATACCTTGATAATAATACACTTATACTTGGTGACTTCAATCTAGCTCTTTCTACCCTGGATAGGTCTTCTAAGCACAACATCTCCAAAGAAACGAGAGCTTTAAATGATACACTGGACCAGATGGATTTCACAGATATCTACAGAACTTTACATACAAACTCAACTGAATACACATTCTTCTCAAGTGCACATGGAACTTTCTCCAGAATAGACCACATACTGGGTCACAAATCGGGTCTGAACCGATACCAAAAGATTGGGATAGTCCCCTGTATATTCTCAGACCATAATGCCTTGAAATTAGAACTTAATCGCAACAAGAAGTATGGAAGGACCACAAACACGTGGAGGTTAAGGACCATCCTGCTAAAAGATGAAAAGGTCAACCAGGAAATTAAGGAAGAATTAAAAAGATTCATGGAAACTAATGAGAATGAAGATACAACCGTTCAAAATCTTTGGGATGCAGCAAAAGCAGTCCTGAGGGGGAAATACATCGCAATACAAGCATCCATTCAAAAACTGGAAAGATCTCAAATTCAAAAGCTCACCTTACACATAAAGGAACTAGAGAAAAAGCAACAAATAGAACCCACCCCCAGCAGAAGAAGACAGTTAATTAAAATTCGAGCAGAACTCAAAAAAAAAAAAAATAAAAAAAATAAAATAAAATAAAATAAAATTCGAGCAGAACTCAATGATATCGAGACCAAAAGAACTGTGGAACAGATAAACAGAACCAGGAGTTGGTTCTTTGAAAGAATTAATAAGATAGATAAACCATTAGCCAACCTTATTAAAAAGAAGAGAGAGAAGACTCAAATTAATAAAATCATGAATGAGAACGGAGAGATCACTACCAACACCAAGGAAATACAAACGATTTTAAAAACTTATTATGAACAGCTCTACGCCAATAAATTAGGAAATCTAGAAGAAATGGATGCATTCC
Source organism: Vulpes lagopus (assembly GCF_018345385.1). NCBI lineage: Eukaryota > Metazoa > Chordata > Mammalia > Carnivora > Canidae > Vulpes > Vulpes lagopus. The sequence goes on from NC_054834.1 coordinate 30,098,562, forward strand.
TGGAAAGCCACAAACTACCAAAACTGGAGCAGGAAGAAATAGAAAACCTGAACAGGCCAATAACCAGGGAGGAAATAGAAGCAGTCATCAAAAACCTCCCAAGACACAAGAGTCCAGGGCCAGATGGCTTCCCAGGGGAATTCTATCAAACGTTTAAAGAAGAAATCATACCTATTCTACTAAAGCTGTTTGGAAAGATAGAAAGAGATGGAGTACTTCCAAATTCGTTCTATGAGGCCAGCATCACCTTAATTCCGAAACCAGACAAAGACCCCACCAAAAAGGAGAATTACAGACCAATATCCCTGATGAACATGGATGCAAAAATTCTCAACAAGATACTAGCCAATAGGATCCAACAACACATTAAGAAAATTATTCACCATGACCAAGTAGGATTTATCCCTGGGACACAAGGCTGGTTCAACACTCGTAAAACCATCAATGTGATTCATCATATCAGCAAGAGAAAAACCAAGAACCATATGATACTCTCATTAGATGCAGAGAAAGCATTTGACAAAATACAGCATCCATTCCTGATCAAAACCCTTCAGAGTGTTGGGATAGAGGGAACTTTCCTCGACATCTTAAAAGCCATCTACGAAAAGCCCACAGCAAATATCATTCTCAATGGGGAAGCACTGGGAGCCTTTCCCCTAAGATCAGGAACAAGACAGGGATGTCCACTCTCACCACTGCTGTTCAACATAGTTCTGGAAGTCCTCGCCTCAGCAATCAGACAACAAAAAGACATTAAAGGCATTCAAATTGGCAAAGAAGAAGTCAAACTCTCCCTCTTCGCCGATGACATGATACTCTACATAGAAAACCCAAAAGCCTCCACCCCAAGATTGCTAGAACTCATACAGCAATTTGGTAGCGTGGCAGGATACAAAATCAATGCCCAGAAATCAATGGCATTTCTATACACTAACAATGAGACTGAAGAAAGAGAAATTAAGGAGTCAATCCCATTTACAATTGCACCCAAAAGCATAAGATACCTAGGAATAAGCCTAACCAAAGAAGTAAAAGATCTATACCCTAAAAACTATAGAACACTTCTGAAAGAAATTGAGGAAGACACAAAGAGATGGAAAAATATTCCATGCTCATGGATTGGCAGAATTAATATTGTAAAAATGTCAATGTTACCCAGGGCAATTTATACGTTTAATGCAATCCCTATCAAAATACCATGGACTTTCTTCAGAGAGTTAGAACAAATTATTTTAAGATTTGTGTGGAATCAGAAAAGACCCCGAATAGCCAGGGGAATATTAAAAAATAAAACCATAGCTGGGGGCATCACAATGCCAGATTTCAGGTTGTACTACAAAGCCGTGGTCATCAAGACAGTGTGGTACTGGCACAAAAACAGACACATAGATCAATGGAACAGAATAGAGAATCCAGAAGTGGACCCTGAAATGTACGGTCATCTAATATTCGATAAAGGAGGAAAGACTATCCATTGGAAGAAAGACAGTCTCTTCAATAAATGGTGCTGGGAAAATTGGACATCCACATGCAGAAGAATGAAACTGGACCACTCTCTTTCACCATACACAAAGATAAACTCAAAATGGATGAGAGATCTAAATGTGAGACAAGATTCCATCAAAATCCTAGAGGAGAACACAGGCAACACCCTTTTTGAACTTGGCCACAGTAACTTCTTGCAAGATACATCCACAAAGGCAAAAGAAACAAAAGCAAAAATGAACTATTGGGACTTCATCAAGATAAGAAGCTTTTGCACAGCAAAGGATACAGTCAACAAAACTAAAAGACAACCTACAGAATGGGAGAAGATATTTGCAAATGACATATCAGATAAAGGGCTAGTTTCCAAAATCTATAAAGAACTTATTAAACTCAACACCAAAGAAACAAACAATCCAATCATGAAATGGGCAAAAGACATGAAGAGAAATCTCACAGAGGAAGACATGGACATGGCCAACAAGCACATGAGAAAATGCTCTGCATCACTTGCCATCAGGGAAATACAAATCAAAACCACAATGAGATACCACCTCACACCAGTGAGAATGGGGAAAATTAACAAGGCAGGAAACAACAAATGTTGGAGAGGATGCGGAGAAAAGGGAACCCTCTTACACTGTTGGTGGGAGTGTGAACTGGTGCAGCCACTCTGGAAAACTGTGTGGAGGTTCCTCAAAGAGTTAAAAATAGACCTGCCCTACGACCCAGCAATTGCACTGTTGGGGATTTACCCCAAAGATTCAGATGCAGTGAAACGTCGGGACACCTGCACCCCGATGTTTCTATCAGCAGTGGCCGCAATAGCCAAACTGTGGAAGGAGCCTCGGTGTCCATCGAAAGATGAATGGATAAAGAAGCTGTGGTTTATGTATACAATGGAATATTACTCAGCAATTAGAAACGACAAATACCCACCATTTGCTTCAACGTGGATGGAACTGGAGGGTATTATGCTGAGTGAAATAAGTCAATCGGAGAAGGACAAACAGTGTATGTTCTCATTCATTTGGGGAATATGAATAATAGTGAAAGGGAATATAAAGGAAGGGAAAAGAAATGTTGGGAAATATCAGGAAGGGAGACAGAACATAAAGACTCCTAACTCGGGGAAACGAACTAGGGGTGGTGGAAGGGGAGGAGGGCGGGTGTTGGAGGGGAATGGGTGACGGGCACTGAGGTGGACACTTAATGGGATGAGCACTGGGTGTTTTTCTGTATGTTGGTAAATTGAACACCAATAAAAATTAATTTAAAAAAAAAATGGGCCAAGGACCTGAAAAGACCATTCTCCAAAGAAGATACCATATAGCCAGCCAACAGACATATGAAAAGATGAGCAACATCGCTAATCATCACCAAAATTCAAATCAAAATCACAATGAAATATTAGCTTACACCTGTCAGAACGGCTATAGTTGAAAACACAAGAAATAACAAGTGTTGACAACAGTATGGAAAACAGAGAATTCCCACTTACTGTTGACGGGACATAAATTGGTGCAGCCACTATGGAAAACAGTATAGAGTCTCTTCCTTTTCAAAAACTTGAAAGTGGAACTACCATAAAATTTAGCAATCCCTCTCCTGGGTATTAGTCCAAACTAAACAAACACACTAATTTGGAAAGTTATATACACCATTATATTCTTTGCAGCACTATTCACAATAGCCAAGATTTGGAGCAAACTAAGTGTCTGTTGATAGATGAATGGATAAAGAAGATGTAAGATAGATGTATATACACACAATGGAATAGTATTCAGCCATAAAAAATGAGATTTTGCCATTTGCAACAACATGGATGAGCTTAGAGTGTATTATGCTTAGTGCAATAGGTCAGATAGAGAAAGATAAATGCCACGTGGTTTCACTTATATGTGGAATATAAAACAAGCAAAACAAAACAAAACAAATTTAAATATATTTTTGATGATTAAATATGGAAGATTTTCATGGATAAGGAAATTAATCTTCCACCCTGAAATGTGAATTGAGAAGCTCTGGAATCTGCCTCAATGACATGGATTCCTACAAAGAAACCTTCACTAGCCAGAAATTTGCTTCAGTTGTTTATTGGAAGTTATTTTGAAGCTGCTTGTTATTCAAATATAAGAAGAATTCAGCAAAATCATGAATCACTATCATTAATTATTCACTGGGATTAAGGAATCGGTTATAACCATGTCTCCCTCTAATCCTGTTTTATTAATTTATATTCTTGGCAAACTCCTCTACTAAATGGATTCAAGCTTACTGTGGGGACCTAGAGAAAGAATGGAAGGTCCCTGGGGTCAAAGAGCAGCATTTGCTTTAATTTGATAAAATAAATTAGCATGGGATTATGGGTGCTATTAGCATAAAATCCTCCACTGCTGCCATTCTGGCCTTCAAGGGGATATTGAATGATTATATTGACTCTGGCCTGATTTTTCTATCAAATTGGAGTTTCACAAGTAGCTATACTAAAATAGGTAGTGTGAGAGTGTAAGAAATTGCAGCTTTTTGTGAATTTGTCTTTGTGTGTGTGTGTGTGTGTGTGTGCATACACGGTTGGTGTTTGTACATGCTGGTATGTGGGGAAAAAAAATCAAGGTGGCTTTGAACCTCAGAAAAGACCTCCAGGTCATTAGTGGTCCATCCGGCATTATTTATCTACTCTGGCAGTTGAACAAAGAGGAAGAGAATATTTCCCCTGAGATACCACTTTCAAAGGTTAGAACCGAGCAAAGACGTCTCTAACTTTACTTTCTCTCTTCTATGACTCAAGCTATGAATTCCAGCACCTGAATCATCAACATGATTTAGCCTTAGGTTTCTCTCAAGAAAAACAGAGGTTTATGCCTTTGACATCAACTGGTCAAAGTTCTGCTTCTTCATTGTTTTTAAAATTAGCTCATCTGGAGATAGAATAGTGTCCAAAGTTTTCTGCTTTTTATTGAACACACCTATATGTTCCATCGTGTGTTCTCTACAGTGCTTTAGATTTCAGTGCTATTTACAACTGAGCTTCAATTTCTCAGCCAAAGGCAGGGTGTAGATTTTTACCTTCGAAGAGACTGGAGCCCATCGCTTCTGCTACATGGACCTTCTAAATTCTTCCATCAGCTATACCTTTAATGTCTTTATTTGCATTCAGCATATGGAACACGGACCCAGGAATCTCACAGTCTTCCAAAGACCAAAGGTGGAAACGTGCATGTACTTTATTTTATTAAATATATTTCTGGATTTTCAAATCAGTCGTATTTTACATTCACTAAATCTATTTTTAAATATACCAATAATTAATTTTAGAATATGTTTATGGTGTTAAAAGTCACCTCTGCTTTTTTTTTTCTAGTTTATCAATTCCAGTCTAATCATTGGTTTTGCTTTTTTATAAAAAATGAAATATTGAAGTCTAGATTCTCTTTTCAGTTTTATCACTTGTTAGAAGACGACTTTGGTGCTCTGGGGGATTCGAAGAAAACTGAAGCTTAGCCCCCCCCTCAGAAAGTGGGAAATTAGATGGAGAAGTATCTGAAGAGCCTTGCCGGATACTTATATTCTGACACTGTTGGTCTATGGCTTGAGCACAGCTGTTGAAAAAAAAACTGGGTTTGAACAAAGTCTCTTCCTTCTGCTAATTTGAGCAACAAGAGACTTAAACTTCTAGGACCTCTATTTTCTATGTTAAAATGGATATAATAATTTATGTGTCATGTAGGTTTCAACCTAAAATGCTGAATGTACATTTCCCAGCACAGGGCTGGATGATGCGCTGGAAATACTTAATAAACGGGGCCATTATATCCAGCCCCATAATCCTATTTGTGACCAGTCATTTTGTTCTTGGGCCAAACTGAATTGCTATCCTTAAACCTTAGCCAGGAAAAATGTGTAACCACATGGTCTTGACCAGGGCTTCACAGCACTTTAGATACCATGAAACATATAGAAAATTATAGTATTTGTAAGGCACGTGGCCTGTCTGAATATGGCCTAAGTTCTCTGCCTACCCCCTTCCCCAACACACAAATGCACACTGGAGGCTGAAGGAATCAATACACCTGCATACCAGGCCCTAGAAGTATGGGACGCTATGATCTAAGATTCTGGACAATGTCATAAGGACATTTGAGGAGTGCAATTTCCTCTATCAGCTATTTAGAAAATGACCTCACAAGAGTTTAACAAACACATTGCTCACAGTATGTGTTAAGCATGGTGTCATTAAAGAGGATGCTATATCACAAAATCACAGGCTAGAGTTCCTTGGTACTGTAAGACAAACCCCTCTACAAAGAGGTAATAACTGACATTTTGATTGGAGGCACTATTCACCCATTCTTTCTTCACTCATCTGTAAGTAAAATTAAATACTGTTTAGAACAGTATAGGTAACTCTTGCACACCCACTTTTCCAAGTCCCACTGGGCACAGATGACATCACTAATAGAGCATCAAAAATCAAAATATGGCTCCCTTCGCCATTTCCCTTTGCTCTGTGGCTTTCCTCCTCCACCCCAATATAGATGAGAAGACCTTGAGTATTTCACACTTAGGCGTGGTGCCAAGACCTCCTCCAACCCACGGATACCAAGCAAACAATCTGCTGGGCAAGGACGGAGATTCTCACCAATGCTTCATTACCCTGGAGCTACTGCTATCAGTTAGCAAATGAAAATCCTGAGATTGCTTTGCAAAAATGAGTTATTTTATTTTATGAAATTTGTATATGGGCTGTTCAAAGTTATTTGATATTAAAAATGTGAGAGGGAAACTCCACTGGGAGTCACAGAGCAGCAATAACATTTAAATAAATTACCAAGCCTGACACTCAAATAGTTTATTTTTCAATACCCTACCACTCTTCATGATAATTCCCAGCCATAACCATAATGCTTTTGGTACCAGCCTTGTTTATCACACCCCGGGAATGCTACCTGTTTTGCCTTTAATCCGATTCTAAGTGCTTTATCTTAAGGACGTACTGGACTACTTGCACACATAAATAGAGGAGCGGGAAATGATCCTGCCCCGGTTTGCTTCTAAGCAGCTCCTCTGCAGAGAGATGCCTCTGGAAGTGTGATCCAGTCAGAGTCAAAGTCTCTGAAGGAGGGGATGTTTTCAGTGGTCAATCCTACAGCAAAGAAAACTCATTTCATTTTTTTTCCCCTATTACAACTTGACTCCTCTGAGTGCTTATCCAGAGACAGGCAATTGGTTTTAAGGACTACTCTTGCTGTCAAAAGTAGATATTGATTTCTTAGGTTCTTTGTCTAAGAAACCCAGAGTAAAATGGTCACTGGGCCTGAATTTCAACACGAGTGGTGGTGTGGGCGACCACAAATGTTGATCCAGACCCTGTCCCTAATGATGTCTTCTGGTTTGGCAGATCTGCAGGTGAAAATAAGATTGAAAAAAGAAGGGGCCACTATGCCTGTGTGCCATCCCATCATGTCCAACATGGGGGCTGGGTACTGAGGAGGGGTTCAGAGTCCAGTGTGCCACATTCTGCTCATTCAGACTTACCCACTCAGTCTCGTGATAGGGAGGCAGAGTAAAGATGGGGATAAACGGTGACAAGAGAACCCCCAAAATCAGATCCTTTTCCTTATCCTGTGATTAAATCACGGTGTGCCTTTTTCCTGCTCTCCTCTTAAAGCCTCCTCATTTCCTCATTTGTAAGAAGAATATTGAACTGGGACATACAATCTCAATGGGGGTACTATCACTCCTGAGCAGACAAAAATTAGTTCTTGAAGGAGTAAAAAGCTCTTGACTATTACATGGGTTCGTGACCTTTCAAAGTTCAATCCAACCCAGTAAGTTTATATTCATTACTATTGAACTTCTCTGGAATTTAAGTATAATTTTTAATCCACAGGAGTGTGATAATAAAAAAAAGTTTGAGAAACAATGTGCTAAATGACCTGTAATGTCTTTAAAATTCTAAAAGTATGGGATTTGAGGAAATACAGAGATCCCCATGAGATGGTGGGTCATAGACAATGAGCTTAATAGTGCAATTTTCTGTACTTTATAAGTTTAGATTTGCAAAATTAAAACTGAGGTTTATTTCTTTATAAACTGTTACAAGATAAATAGTGGTACCCAACTATGCCTATCCTACATTGTTTTCAGGCACAAGTAACTAAGAGAAATAGAACTTTCTGGAAAACTATGATTTTTCTATAAAAATCATTTTAAAATAGCCTACGTATTAACCTATAATTTTATGGAAAGGCATATGTAATTTAGAGAAAGGTATAAGAAAATAAAAACTATTATCTAGAGTTCAGTATCTACTGTAAGTTTCCAACCATTAGCAAGTACAGCTTCATTTAGTCTCGTTCCAATTCTTCTTCAAAAACATGGTCAACTATTTTTCTCACCCTGTTTGCAAAAACCAGAGTCTTCCTGTTTGGATTTAAGTCTCAGATGCTTAAATTTTACAGAGATGCCTCAATTCTTTTAGGGTCAAAAGATCTTACCTGCCAGTTTATGGAGATTTAGCTGGCAGATATTCATTTTGCATTCTTCAAATTCTGAATTAGGTCTCTAGGTGTTCCCTCTATATTTTCGCCTTTGATCCTTCTTTACACAAAGAAAAAGCAGTTTTCTTGAATGAACAACATAAAGGGGGAATGGTTGCTAGGAAATGCATTGGGCATTATGATAAAAGCATGGGCTTTAAACACAGGTTCAAATTCTTTACCTTGGGAAACTTCACAGGTTGTGAACCTCAATTTCTTTGTAAACTATCTGCCCTAGGGATAGTGCAAGAACTCAATGGATAAGTATAAAGAATCATTATAGAATCTGCACATAATGGGCACTTCTTAGATGATGGTTATTGTTACTATTAAACAGGCTTAAAAGTATAAAGCAAGTTTCTTTACATTTCAAACCTCCTAAATTGGTGGATGTCTTATGTGCCTCCTCCCTTTTCTCAGAATATCCCAATAAGCAGCAATCAGTGTAGAAGAAGTAATTAATCTGCAGTCCTCTTAAGAACTTTCCAAGTGTGTACTGTTTAAAAGATAAGAAAAAAAAGATAAGATAAAGCCTATAGAAAAAATAGAACCAGTCAGATAGGAATTGGTCGGCTTTTGGATGGGCAATCTCCCATGTTAGTCAAAGCAGAAGTCCTCTCCACTTCTAGAACTCTTATTTCAAAGTCCCCTGAGCTTTACATGCTGTCATCTAACAAAAAAATGATGCCCTCCTTGAAACTCTTACATATTTTCCAATGGTAACGTTTGGCCTCTTTTCTTCTCCTCACTTGAGCAACTATTGCTTTAAGACAGCTCCACATCTGGCCAAGAGCTGTTACCATGTTTAATGCCCTATGAAAAATTAGGCATTTTATAGGAGTAATTGCTGTGTCAGGCAGCTGGTGGTCAGATGCAACAGAGTTGATCGATTAACAGCTCACCCCACCCATAGGCAGAATGTCTGTGTGTGTGTTTGCACACTGAAGTCTGCAGGCAGTGGTTGTCAACTCTTGCTCTTCCCAGGTGAGCCTGAAGACTGAGCCTAAGATGACAAATAGGCTGAGTCACTCTGCAGTAGTATCAGCCCATCCTGCCAGCACCCAAATCAGAATATGAAGCATGTGATGGTTTGTGAAATGATAGATTGTTTTTGTAAGTATTCTTCCTCAGACTTTTAAAAGCATAGAGCTCTCAATTTACTATATGCAATATTTGTATTATCCCTTTCCAAGGGAAGGGGGTCTGGTTTACTACTTCTGAAGATCACTGAGCTAGACAAGTGATACATTGGCTAGAACAGTGTTCTTTTTCCTCCTCTTTCCCTGATTTTGGAAAGAGTAATTTTTGACATCAGAGGAGTTAGGAAGCAGTAGACATTAGCAGTGGAAGAAAGCTGAGACCTTATCTGGTCCAACTTTGAGTGAGGAGGGAACCAAGCCCAGAAACATCCTGGCCGGTAAGTGAGAGTGTGTGAGGGAGGCCAGGATTGGGATGCTAAGGCCTAGCCAGTACTTCCCATGGCTCTTTGTTGCCTCTGGAGATTTTTACCAAGGCTAAGGAGGAAGGTCGCTGCAAATGAGTGGCATATAGTCTCCTTTGCATAGAGGGCGATTCAGATCCTTTTTGAAAGATCATTAATGGATCTTCCGTACTATGGCTGATTCTGCTTTATTTATGCACAGAAAAGCACTTAATAAATGCTATTATATTGAGTTTAAGTCAGGTATGCTTCTTAAGTCTGGGTGCTTCTTAACAATCAAATTGAGCCAACAGCTTATACGCTGGAGTATCTATAACATGTAATCCTGTTCCATATTAACACATGTCCTCAAATTATATGGCATCATCACCACAAATCCACGAATGATTTTCTTCTGGGGTATACATCTGAAGAAACAGAATACAGGTATAAATTGAAATTTTAATAAAAAATATCTAGAATCCTAGGATTAAAACAGTCATTACATATCTTAAAAATTTATTTGGACTACAGAAAGGGGTTGTGGCCAGCAGTCCACCAAAAATTCTTCTCTTCCTTATATGGTAATGAAATGTGAGTGACTACAGCTGCCCTCACTGAGATGATACCTGCCCGCTGAGGTCACATGACTCGTTCTCATGAATGTGAGGGGAAGTGATGTGTGTCACATCAGTGTGAGGACCCTTGAGAAGCAGTGTAGTTCTCTCTCATTTTCTTCCTTCATCTACTGATTGAATTCAGAGCACTCCCAGGCCCTGAGGGCACGATGGCAGATCTGCAACATGGAGGCACCTGAGGTCTTGAATCTCCATATGGAAGAAAGCCACTTGCCAACCAGGGCTACCCTCTTTGATTATTATCTGAGTTGAAATAAACTTTTACTGTTTTAGCCCCTGATACTGAAGTCTCTACATGACAGTAGCCAGAGTCAGCTTAATCTACGGGTCAAAGCAAAACTGATCCTCACCAAATTTCGTTTAAAAGGAAACTACCATTTCACAAAAGAGACGTCCAATTGTACCAGGTGTTGTCAGTGCCAAACAAAGAGTTGTGTATCTCATACTCCATCTCTGCGATATATATATACTTAGATTCATGAACTGGGGATAGTAATTGAAAGGTCAGATTGATGAGACTGGCTCCAGAGATAAGATTTCTATGACAGGTTGATGGATACTCCACTATCAAGGTGTACTTTTAATCATAATCTCATTACTTTACTTCTGATGGTTGGACTCACCTTGTGAGAAAATTTGGTTCTGTTTTCAAGCTAAGAATGGCCTTCAAGGCCAGGGGGGAAGTGATCGGAGTAGCAGAGAGAAGGGGGTCACAGAGAGAGGGAGGAAGAGAGCAAGAGAGAGAGAGGAAGACAGAGAGGAGAGAGACACTCAAGAATATGTGGGTGGATAGACTCTACCCTTGAAGCCGTGGAGAGAATGGAGAGCTCATACCGAATGCAGCGTCTGCAGATGTCTCTGTAGAACCAGGAGGAAGTCATCCCAAGCCAATAAGCGTGTCATGGGGAGAAATGAGGATTTAAACTTAATAGCAAATAGATCCAGCAATGCAGCTTTGTAGAGCTGTGGGGGAGTTTGGTTCTTAGCCCAGAGAGAGCTTAATAGAAGTCAATAATGAAATCATCAAGATGCAAGCATTAAATGCTTAAATGTGCTGTCTTTGCCTCTGATTACAAAGGCTTTGTTTCTCTCCAAGCACAACCTGAAAGTACACCACGGAATCCTCACTCAAAGGAAAACGAAGTACTCACTTTACAAAAATACAAGTCATGTTGTCTTCGTTCATTATCTCTTTCTTTCTGGAGGGAAAATCGAACACAAGGACACAGAAATAGCTAAAGGATGGAGGCCAGGGAGAGCCTCAAACATAAATTGAAATGCCTGTTCAAACAGCTTTCCTGTAACAGCCATTCAGTTAAAAATACTGCTTTTTACATGATCCTCTCTCCCCACAAATTTAATAGCAGTGATGACCAGTTCCTTCCCCCTTTTCCACGCTTTGTCAACATTTATTTTTTTTAAAGATTTTATTTATTTATTTATTCACGAGAGACACAGAGAGAGTGGCAGAGACATAGGTAGGGGGAGAAGCAGGCTCCATGCAGGGAGCCTGATGCGGGACTCGATCCCGGGACTCCAGGATCACGCCCTGAGCCAATGTCAGGCACTAAACCACTGAGCCACCCAGGGATCCCCTCAACGTTTATTTATTAAACTTTATCATACTCTAGATAGGAATGTAAATACATTGTACTCACACAAAGCAAAGGCCAGGTGTTCTTTTTAGTGACACCACACCTCATGCTAGTGGAAGCACTAAGAATAAATCTGGTGGTAATTCTTGAGGAAGAATCCTAGAGAAACTCTCCCTGTAGAATTAGAGATAGTAAAATCCTAATCCTAAAGATATTAAAACTATGATGATATTATTTTTAAAGATACAAAGGACAAATCTTTAAAAATATGCTTTTCATCCATACTTGTATTCATTCAAGCAGCATGTAATCAGAAGCCTCTCTGAATTAGCCACTGTCCCTTATAGAAGGCCATTGTAGAGATGAATACAGAGCAGTTCCTGCCAATGAGAGGGTCAAATGGGACTATTTTACTCTCTTCTAGAAATACATTTCAAAATAGAAGAAGAAAGAAGAAGAAGAAAGGAAGAAGAAGAAGAAGAAGAAGAAGAAGAAGAAGAAGAAGAAGAAGAAGAAGAAGAAGAAGAAGAAGAAGAAGAAGAAGAAGAAGAAGAAGAAGAAGAAGAAGAAGAAGAAGAAGAAGAAAAGAAGAAGAAGAAGGAGAAGAAGAAGGAGAAGAAGAAGAAGAAAAAGAAGAAGAAGAAGAAGAAGAAGAAGAAGAAGAAGAAGAAGAAGAAGAAGAAGAAGAAGAAGAAGAAGAAAAGAAGTAGAAGGAGAAGAAGAAAAGAAGAAGAAGAAAAGAAGAAGAAGAAGAAGAAGAAGAAGAAGAAGAAGAAGAAGAAGAAAGAAGAAGAAGAAGAAGAAAAGAAGAAGAAGGAGAAGAAGAAGAAAGAAAAAGAAGAAGAAGAAGAAGAAGAAGAAACCGAAGATCAAGGATTACATAGAAAATTGCACTGTATTTTCCAACATAGAGAGCAGCAGTATGTTTGTCATCAAACATTTCCAACTTTTCTGCTGTTTTCTGTTTTTCTGCTGCTTTTCTACATGAAGATTAGAACACAAAGGGTAAAGTGAGGGTTTTCTCTTCGTATGTTTTGAAAACAGGAATATTCCTTCTAAATCTGACAAAGAACCTTAGGCCTTCCTATTTCTTTTTCTGGATCGTCTTTCTCACCAAACTCAAGCAAGGAAGGACATCACAGAGAAAAGACACATCGTGCTTCAGTATGTTACAAACAAAACATCCCAGATGAAGCAAGTCAGAAATGGGAATTTAAAAACGCTCCTGCTTTGGGGCATCTAGGTGACTCAGTTGGTTAAACCTCCAGCTCTTGATCTCAGCTCATGTCTTGATCTCAGTGTTGTGAGTTCAAGCTCCACATGTAGCCTACCATTACAAAAACATGGGTAAAAACCCTCCTCCTTTGCCTGATAAACTCTCCTGGAGGTCCTAAAGCAAACATCCAAAAATGAACATCAGGTTTCCAAAATTATGGATTCAAGCTATTGGTTTTCTCCTTCTATTAATTGGACAGAGGATACAACTGTGAATATATGCACTGCCTATTATAGGCTCATTTATTCTATTTTCTGTAGTTCATGAGTCTAAAGGCAGCACTGAAAAAGGAATCCAGACCATTAAATAGATATCTGTAAAGAAATATAAAATTCAGAAAAGTTATTTTTTCATTTATTTTTTATTTTAGTATTTTAAAATAAAGATGCAATTTACATAGAGTAAGATGTACAGATTTTCACTGTACAGTTAGATGAGTTTTAAAAAATGTATGTTTGTATAATCACCACCCCAACAAAAACAGAACATTTTTATCACCCTAGAATGTTTTCTTTCCCAACAGTACCTATTCTCTCTAGGCAATCACTGTTCTGGTTTCTCTCCTTCCAGCCTAGTTCTGCACTTTCTAACATAAATGAAATCATGCAATATTCTCTTGTGCCCACCTTCATTCATTCAACATGGTGTATTGAAATTTTCTAAATCTGATGTGAAAACTCTTGCTTAAGCCTTTTTGTGTTTGCATATTATTAATCCTCTTGGAAGTCCAGTTACTCAGTCAGACTAAATATATGGTCAATGGTACAAGAAACTGCCACAAATTTTTCCAAATGGGAAGCTATTTATCTACCCCTTCAACAATTTCTACATCCTTGCCAACATTCGGATTTGTTCATCTTTTTAATTTTAATCATTTTAATGAATGTGAAATGGTATCTCATCAAGGCCTTAATGCACGTTTTCTTGATTAATAACATTGTTGAGGGCCATTTCTTTTTTTTTTTTAGATTTTATTTATTTATTCATGAGAGACACAGAGAGATAGAGAGAGAGGCAGAGACACAGGCACAGGGAGAATCAGGCTCCACACAGGGAGCCCAATGTGGCACTTGATCCCCAAACGCCAGGATCTCACCTTGAGCCGAAGGTAGACACTCAACCACTGAGCCACCCAGGCGTCTCATTGTTGAGGGCCATTTCAGATGCTTATTGTCCATATTTCTATCCCTTTTCATGAAGAATATGTTTTTAATAGATTGTGTCTTGCTTTTTTTTCATTGTTGATTTGTAGGAGCTTTTTTTATACTCTAGACATTTGCACATTGTCATATATATGTATTGCAAAAATTTCTCCTAGCCTGTATGTAAATATTCAGTTTCTTAATTGTGCCTTTTGATGGATAAAATTTTTAAATTTTGATGAAGTTCAATATGTGGTTATTTTTTTCTTCTTAAGGCTATTGCTTATTTTTCTTTAAGAGATCTTTGCCTAGTTCAGGGTTACAAAAAATTCATTTATGTTTTCTTCTCTAAGAACATGATCCATCTCACGTTAATTTTTATATATGGTGTCAGGTAGGAGTTCAGGCTAAAAAGAAAGAAATTTCTTCTATCACTTGGAAACAAATTCCGTATACACTTTGTGTGTGAGCCCACATATATTTGTACATGTGTGTATATGTAAAACGTCATGCGTGATCTACTGCTATCTTTAGATATATAGAGAATAAGCACACTTAGTTCACCATGATTAATAAATTTTCAAGGGTACAGGTTGGATAAGGCCATGGCTACTTTTCTTAAAGGAGTAACTCCAGGAGGTCAAAGCTAACAAGTGATTTGGACAATTTTTAGCATCCTAGTTAAAATTGATATCTTCGAATCAATAAACTGAGAAAGAGGAATATGCTGGCCATATAGAAAGATTTCAACCTCTCTAGAGTTAGAGGGTTTGGCTAACATCTCAGGAAGTGACTGGTCAGTTTCCAGAAATCCCTTGGGAAGTAGACTGGAAAGAGAAATCATTAGATTTTGATTTACAGTTGGAAAAACATATTACATCCAGTAATCATGTAAGACCTGTACCAGGAAATGATCCCAGATGTGGAAATACCAGCAGGGAAAACAGCAAAGTATTAGTCATGGGTTCAATATCTTGGAAAAAGGTGCAGTTATGAGGCATGCATTATACCTTAAAGTCTCCTAGAAAGACCTCTTTACAAATCAAGAATTAATTATGGGCATATTTTGTTGACATTTATATCTTAATTCACCTCTGCCTACTAAGGTAGGTATGCAAGACAATCTGATTTTGTATAAAATTAATTTTGCTACATAATCTGTTAATACCTGTGAGACTATGCCATAATATATATTTTTCCTGCATATCAATCATTACTCATTTTATCTGTACAAACTTTACCACTACTACATGCTCTGGGTTTTTTTTTTTTTCTTCATTTTCATGGGCAAAACATGGCAAAGGAAGTTGGTAGGAGATTCTCCAGTCTGCTAAGGCAGCTTCACAGAATCATCAAGAACCAAAAAAAAAAAAAAAAAAAAAAAAAAAAAAAAGATTTTTAAAAATCTGGAAGTTTCCCCAAATGGGATTCTTGTAATTGTAATTTATTCATGTTTAAATAAAATTGAATTGTCTATTAAATAGAAATAAGTGGGGTTTTGCTTTAGAATGTCTCGGGTACATCAACATGATAATATGTGCTATGAATATGTTATGTTTCTCAAATATGTTTGATAACAGAATACTTTATTAACATCTTTCGGAATCGAATCCTATTCACATTCTCTGGAATAGTGTCCTCTGGAACACAGTTTGAGAAATGATGATCTAGTCTAGACCAATCTGTAACATTATCCACGAGCCACCAGCTCTTGTAATCCTGAATGCCCACAGAAATCCTAATTTTCCCTTATATACCTTTTTAGCTATCCCGGAACACTAATGAGGAGAGACACAGGAAAATTTGATGGTTTTGTACAGAAATTCGGTGGGCCTCACACTGGCCTATAGCAGACTTCTCTGTTCAAATCCCATCCAGTAGCCCCTAGCCTAATAGCTTGTCAAATCACAATGTAATTCATTCTTTTCCCCCCCTTGAACCTGCTGGAAGAGTTAGTATGTAAATTTCAACCTATTTTTAAGGGTTATTTTCACTCAAGTGAAATCTATCAAGGAAGGAGGGTTATTTTTACAGCATACAGCAACCGCTGATCACCATGGCAACCGGCCTGGTGAAATGCAATAAAGCATCCCTCTGTTATCGTAAACACAAAAGGGAAACACTGAAATCTAAAAGAAAGGCAATTATTGTAGAGGAAAGAAACAACACGCCAATGGAACATTTGCAATATCGAGTGACTTCACCCAGCCAAACAATATTTCCAGAGCTAGCCCTGTCCAGCCTTTGGGCTCTGCTAGTTGGGACTGAACAAAGGTTGGATGAAGAGTCTCTGGAAGAACCAGGGTTGTTTTCACTTCTAAATGACAGAATCACACACATGATTTCAAACCAATATAAACTTTTTTTTTTTCCTTTTCTCATTTCTTAAAACATGAAATGGGCTTAGAAAACATAGACATTAGGGAGGAGGAAAAAATACCCATATAAGTCTGGTTTTCTTTAGGGGCATATTTTCTTGTTGGCTGTGGAATTGTGGATAGAAACAAAAAAAAAAGAACAGTCTGCTTGGATCTCAGCAATTGTTTTATATAGCTTCTCCTCTCTTAATTGTCTTTTACTAGGATTATTGGTAAATTCCAAGTAGATGAAAGCAGAACCACTGTTAACAATTACTCAAATTTAGACTCAGAAAGCTCCAAGATTCATGTAAAATCCGGTGAGCCAAGAGTATTAGAAGACATATAAATTGACATATAAATTGAGATAAGTTAAAGCGTAAGAATTTTTGTGCCAATATTGTAGATTAGGGAATTGAGGTCCATAAATGTTTGAGTTAAAGATGAGCTGAATACAAAGAGTGTCTTGGAAGTGTAGAAAAAGCACTAAGGAAACTTAATAAGTCATTTTATCTTTTGAGGATTTGTTTCTGCACCTGCATGTATCTTGAGTAGGTTTTTCTCTCCCTATAAGGATCACTTCCGACTAGTGTATTTAGGATTGAAGGAGGATTTTCTCCTTTCTGTTCTCAGGCTCTGACCTTGATCACTGCTCTGATGCTCTGCTCTGGGCACAACTGCCTTAGCCATACTCTCGGCCCACAGATCACAGCACATACTCTCCCTTCACTATGGAGCTCTACGGAGCCGGGCAGGGTGTTTTCCCTCAAACAACTACCAAGCTGAGTTTGGTTTTATGGACTTTACTGTGTTTGCGTAAAACCAAAGGGAATTACATCATATGAAACAAGACAATAAAACTCACAAGTCATATATAACATTTACAGTCCAAAGGGAAAGTGCCCAAGGTTAAAGGATTCATGGGTACAGTTCAGTTACGAAACTTGCCTTTTGGTCCATAATTCTCTCTGAAAAAAAGACACCTTCCTTTTGTCCTCATCTTATAACTTTCTCTAGCCATTTTGGGGAGCGCTGCTTCCTATTCACCAAGGTTGGGTTCATTCCAAGATCCACACTTCCTGCTTCTATCAATATGTTTCATTCGTCATTGAAACAACATATATTAAGTGCCAAAATCATGATCCACACTTTGGCCATAGAGCAGTGAAGAAAACATGAAAATCCAGGCCTCCTGGAGCTTCTGTTTTATTGGGGGGGGAGGGGGAATGGACAACAACAAAAATAGGTAGTCTATGAGATGCAAATAAGTTCTACTGAGTAAAATAAAGGAAGAAAGAAGGCTGGTGAATATAAGGGTGAACAGGAGAAGGGAAAATACAAATTTTAATAGGATATTGAATAAAGACCATAGTGAGATGGTGACATTTGAGTTAAGACTCAAAAGAGGTGAGGAAATAAAGTACATAAATACAAGGAGAGATGGGGATTCTAGCTCGAATGAATGAAATTGCAAAGGTGCTGAGACAGGAGAATTTCCAGAATGTTCTGGGAGGCCAGTGTGGCCGGTAGCTAGAGCCCATTGAGCAAAGACAAAAATAGTAGATAATGAGGTGGATGTGGCAGAGGAGCAGCTCCTGCTTATATATTCATATTCAACTCTTGCTTATATGTATATACATATAAATTCTTGTTTATACATGAATACTATGTATATTCATTTTCATCTCTTATTTATATGTACATATGTATTTTGCCATTATGAGTGTTTATATATGGTAATAGAAGTAAGGTGAGACCATTTTTTTCTGCATATATATTTGTAAACACCTATATATTTAAGACTTAGACTACAGGATTTTCTGATGGTTTTCTAAACTTTTGTTAAGCCACATGTAGCCTTAGAAATGGTCTGTACTGGTGTCCTGGGGGGAAAAGTATGTATGATTTGATCATGTCATAATTCACTATTTCCTTCAGTAGTGGGTTAGGATAATGAGCCCCAGATTGACCAACAAGTTGTCATGGGGAATAAAGTTGTACAGATTGGCCTTCCAATATATCTTCTTTTATTTGCATATTTGCTTTTCTGCTGCTATTGTTCACAATGTATCATTTTTTGTTTATATCATATCTTGCAAAGTAATAAAAAACATTATAATTCCTGCATTATAATTCCTGCTTCTTAGTGATTCACAGCATTGTCTTTTAATCCTTCTCCCTCATTCGATTCATGTCAGGAGCTGTTTCAGACTCTGTACACCTGTCATTTCATCCATACATAAAGCCAAATACCTGCCCTTAGACATAAAATGGTAGCATTTGCTTTTTCACTTTGTGCCACTGCTGCTCCGTAATGTCCAGACCATGCCTTTCCATTTCAGGATTGTTAGTGTTCTAATCTGAGTTACCTGTAAAAAATCCCTTTATCACTAATGTGTAGGTTTCAGAGGGAGTCATGACCTGGACCCACATAGGGTGTGTTCTCATCCGAAGAGTATCATTTTGATTCACACCTATGGAATTTTTTTCTTTTCCCTATTTTTGATTATAAAATATTCTTTCCTTTTTTTTTTTTTAACTAGAAAGCATTATTTTAATTTCATCAGGGGGAAAACAATCAATTACTTACTAAAAATGTTAGCATGTTTCATTCCATAATAATGCAAAAAAGTTCAATGACTCCGTGTTATGGTTTGAGAATAATATACGAGGCATCAAAGACTAAAGATGAATGTTTTTCTTGCAGTTCCAAAAGATCCAATTTTCAGAAATTCATCTCCATACTTTCTATTCACCAACCCATACTACTTTGTTCTCTGAGACTACTTATTGGTTGAGCAGTATCCTATCCATACATACTTTTTTCCCCTTGGCACACTGGTATAGACTATTTCTAAGACTACATGTGGCTTGCTTTAGTGGCCTAACTTAGTGACAAACTGAATGTTTATCACTTTGGGGGCAAATACATTTTTTTAAGTGTTGAGGTTAAAATATTAACCTCAAGTGTTTTAGAAATCTTATCTATATGCAAACCCTCCAATCACCAAAATTTTTGTCATTGCTTGATTTTTACCACTTAAAAAAGAGGTCAATTAACCATGACATGTAATACTTTAGAACCATGTCAAAATACTGCGATGATAATATGAAGAAATACTCTCCAGAGCTCAATGAAACCAAAGGCTGAAACATCCAGCTTTTTAGCGTCATGGTTCTCCATCTTGATACACCTCCCCCTTCACCATCATATTTGTCAAGTGATATAAAAAAAAAAAAAAGTTTTTCAGTGGTGCCTGGGTGGCTCAGTTCGGCACCTGCCTTCTGCTAAGATCATGACCTCAGGGTCCTGGGATTGAGCCCCATGTCGGGCTTTCTGCTCAGTGAAAAGTCTGCTTCTCCCTCTCCCTCTGCCCACTCCCTCAGCTCTCTCTTGCCCTACCTCAAATACATAAATAAAAACCTTTTTTTAAAAAAAAGTCTTTTAATTTCTGGCTCTTTGTTTGATCTACGCATCTAGAACTCTCTGAAGGAGCCACCAATATGTGCCTACTCTTTACAATGAATTACATGGGTAAATTAGCATTTTTTACATTAATAAAGGAGTATAAAAAGAAGTTAAAAGAGGTGCAAATTGTATAACCAATATATTGAACAAGCCACAAGTCTCTTTTTTTTATTTTTTAATTTATTTTTTAATGGTGTTCAATTTGCCAACATATAGAGTAACACCTAGTGCTCATCCCATCAAGTGCCCCCCTCAATGCCCATCACCTAATCACCCCCACCCCCGCCCACATCCCTTTCTACCACCCCTTGTTCGTTTCCCAGAGTTAGGAGTCTCTCATGTTCTGTCTCCCTTTCTGACATTTCCCACTCATTTTTTCTCCTTTCCCCTTTATTCCCTTTCACTATTTTTTATAGTCCACAAATGAATGAGACCATATAATGTTTGTCCTTCTCCGATTGACTTACTTCACTCAGCGTAATACCCTCCAGTTCCATCCATGTTGAAGCAAATGGTGGGTATTTGTCATTTCTAATGGCTGAGTAATATTCCATGGTATACATAAACCACATCTTCTTTATCCATTCATCTTTCGATGGACACCGAGGCTTCTTCCACAGTTTGGCTATTGTGGACATTGCTGCTATAAACATCGGGGTGCAGGTGTCCCGGCATTTCGTTGCATCTGTATCTTTGGGGTAAATCCCCAGCAGTGCAATTGCTGGGTCGTAGGGCAGGTCTATTTTTAACTCTTTGAGGAACCTCCACACAGTTTTCCAGAGTGGCTGCACCAGTTCACATTCCCACCAACAGTGCAGGAGAGTTCCCCTTTCTCCACATCCTCTCCAACATTTGTTGTTTCCTGCCTTGTTAATTTTCCCCATTCTCACTGGTGTGAGGTGGTGTCTCAGTGTGGTTTTGATTTCTATTTCCCTGATGGCCAGTGATGCGGAGCATTTTCTCATGTGCTTGTTGGCCATGTCCATGTCTTCCTCTGTGAGATTTCTGTCCATGTCTTTTGCCCATTTCATGATTGGATTGTTTGTTTCTTTGCTGTTGAGTTTAGTAAGTTCTTTATAGATCTTGGAAACTAGCCCTTTATCTGGTAGGTCATTTGCAAATATCCTCTCCCATTCTGTAGGTTGTCTTTTAGTTTTGTTGACTGTATCCTTTGCTGTGCAAAAAGCTTCTTATCTTGATGAAGTCCCAATAGTTCATTTTTGCTTTTGTTTCTTTTGCTTTCGTGGATGTATCTTGCAAGAAGTTACTGTGGCTGAGTTCAAAAAGGGTGTTGCCTGTGTTTTCCTCTAGGATTTTGATGGAATCTTGTCTCACATTTAGATCTTTCATCCATTTTGAGTTTATCTTTGTGAATGGTGAAAGAGAGTGGTCCAGTTTCATTCTTCTGCATGTGGATGTCCAATTTTCCCAGCACCATTTATTGAAGAGACTGTCTTTTTTCCAGTGGTTAGTCTTTCATCCTTTGTCGAATATTAGTTGGCCATTAGGTTGAGGGTCCACTTCTGGATTCTCTATTCTGTTCCATTGATCTATGTGTCTGTTTTTGTGCCAGTACCACACTGTCTTGATGACCACAGCTTTGTAATACAACCTGAAATCTGGCATTGTGATGCCCCCGGCTATGGTTTTATTTTTTAATATTCCCCTGGCTATTCGGGGTCTTTTCTGATTCCGCACAACTCTTAAGATAATTTGTTCCAACTCTCTGAAGAAAGTCCATAGTATTTTGATAGGGATTGCACAAGTTTCTCTTAATCTTTCACCACAACTCTAAGACTGACAAATAGGGAAAAGATTTCCCTAACTCTGGATTTTTTTAAATTAATTAATTTATTTATGATAGACATAGAGAGAGAGAGAGGTGCAGAGATACAGGAGGAGGGAGAAGCAGGCTCCATGCCGGGAGCCTGACATGGGACTCGATCCCGTGACTCCAGGATTGTGCCCTGGGCCAAAGGCAAACCGCTGAGCCACCCAGGGATCCCCCTAACTCTGGATTTTAAACGGGGGAATGTAATTTTAGCCTTCTGACTCTTCTGCTTACTGTTTACCCAGAGAGAGCCCTTGGCTACTTGAGTTCATAAATACTGTCTCAGTTCATGAATAACTTATTAAAGTCCAAAATGCGTTTCATGATAAGTCTCTCCACCGTAGGTCCTCGTGTACTGTCTGCTTACAGAGCTAGAGGCATTGGTTGGTTCTTCCTTTTTCTTTCCTGGCTGAGCATTTCCCTGTCTGCCCCCACTTGATAATCACTGCTTTAACCACCCCTCATGGAGAGAACCCTAAAAGAAAAGAGTCTAGTTAGACACAGACAAGGCACTTGTCCTTTGGTCATAGAGCTTTTTCTGGGCAGCAGGACAGAGGACAGCTGTCCTGGGATTTTATCCCAGGTCGTACTTCCTTGGGTGGGGCTTTCTGGCTGCAGCTCCCATAATGTGGACAGGACATCCTCTGAGGTGGCCTTTCTCCCCTCAGCCCCTGGTTCACTCCACATCCTCAATCTCTCAGGGGAAACTTCATTGTCCTCTCCAGGTGATCTCGAGCAGGATGAAGAGGTCTCCAAGCTGGTGTTTTTTCCCACTGTGGGCCACATCGGTTTCACCAAAAACACTCGTGTATCACTGCCACTTATTTTGAAGTTTTGCATTTTGTTCTGGTTTGGTGCATCCATGATGTCTTGGTATCTCGGCACGGCCTCACTTTGAACACTTCCTACAATTTCAAACAATACCTTTCCTTTAACTCAGGACCACTCTCCTTGAGCAGACGAGTAGGGCTGCCTGGTCTCCTTCCCATTTCTCAAGTCACATCACTTTTCACTCTTCCAAATTAATATTTCACACCCTTGCACACATCTCTGGCCACCACAATTTCTCTCCAACTGATGACATTCCTCATCACTGAGAGACTAGAAGCAACCAAATGAGAACTTCTACATTCCCACCCCCAAATATACCAAGCAATCTGCCTATGTTGCCTACACAAGACATCACCTCCCCAGCCAGTAAATGCATGACATCCCCAGCCCTTATCTAAAACTGATCCTCTACTTATTATCTGGAGAACCCCACCTGTCCACTTCTAAAATAACACTCCCCTTCAATTTTTTACCCTCTCTCCTGTGCCATCAAAATTTCCCACTTAATTGGGTCATTCTTATCAGAATACCAACATACCACTTCCATCTTTCTGCACCACCTTATTTTTTACTCCCCTTTACAGCAACACTCCTTAAAAATGGTTTTCAACATTTTCTATCTCTATCCTTATTCCTCCCATTCTTTCTTGAATCAACTCCAATTAGGCTTTTATCACCCCACTCCAATAAAACTGATCTCAGGAAGGTCAGCAATGGCTATGCCTGTAAATTATTTTAACTTGACCTGAGAGCATTTGACACGAGATATTTCCTGTCTTCGTGAATCACTCTCCTCACTTGGCCCCATGACATCACTCTGCCTTGGCTCTCCTTGCTCACTGGCTGCTCCTTCACTGTCTTCTCTGTTGGTTCCTCCTCTTCTTATTAACTGTGACCTTGTGTGAATTACTTAACCTTTCTGAGTTCCCTCATTTGTGAAACAGAACTCATAAGAATAGCCGGCTCGAGATTATTTTGATGATTAAATGAACTAATATAAATAGTGTCTGGCTTTTATCACCACTACCACCATCATCATCACCATCATCATTCTGACCACTTAATACCATATTGTCCCCAGGGCTCAGTTCTCAGAACCTCTCCTTTTTTACTATTTACATCATTCCTGTGGTGATTTCATCACTTTTATGACTTGAATTACCATGAAGAGACTGATAAAACCCAAATTCCTATCTCCAGTCTTATTTCTACTGTGAGCTCTAGACTTGCATGTTTAACTCCTTAGTGACTACCTCCACTGGATGTTCAACAGTTATTTCAAGCAAACTTTTTATTTTTTCCCCTAAACCTAAAACTCTCATGAGTTGGAACTTCTCACTTAACTATAGCTCTGTTCCATTGTTCAGGCCAAAACCGTGACGTCTTCTTAGTGGTCTCTTCACCTATAATTTACTTTGGAATGTAAAATATAGTCAGTAGGATCAGATTATGGTTAGGTCAACTTTGAATGTTGGGGGGGCCACCTGACTGGCTGTCAAGAATCCCCACTATAGGCATGGCCAACCAGCATCTGATCAGTTGGGAGATTTGGCAGGTCTCATTCCAGATCTGGCCACCCCAAGCCCTTCTATTAGCTCTGTCTCCCTGGGCAATCAACATTTGCTGATTAGCTACTGGATGTCAAATTTTATTTTTATTGGTGAAACTAACAACCTATTAATTTGCATGATAATGTTAGAAATGGGCTGTCTTTGGTGAAATTAAGGCATTTAATATACAAAGATTGGCTTAAACAGCTTAGAGATACATGCAGATATTCCTCTGAGGCCTATATCCTGAAGCTCTTAGGGATTGGCTCCTGGAGTGGGATTCCTAAGTAGTTTCTCTCTGTCCAGCCAGTAATGAAGGATTTCTTGAGTGCAAGATTCTGACTATAGGGCAAAGAATCCTACCTCCTGCCTCGGAGAAGGCCCTGCTTGTACCTGGAGTTAATTACGCTTCCAGCATGGGAAAGCTTGACTGCCACTGAATGAGTCTACGTGAATCGATGAAATATTTTGTTTCTCTTGACAAAGAATGTTTGTTTGGCCAATACGCAGCATGCTTCAGAATGTGGTCTGAGATCTGTATTCATTATAACCAGATATTTCGTTGTTCCCTGACAATGTCAGACTTTAGCAGTGACAAGGATTTCCTGAGAATAACCTAAGGATATTGCACATGACCAAACTGACTTAGATCTTCTTACCTCACACCCCCTACTTTGTCCATCAGTGGATCCCCCACCAAGAACAATGAAACAGGGGCTGTTTTGTTCTGGCTATATCTCCAGCGCTCAGAACTGGGTCAGACACATAGTAAGTTCTGGGTAATTTTGGTTGTCAATTAAATCCTTAACATTCATATGGAATAAAAGGTGATGTTGAAGTATTGTTTTCATTCATTTAAAAAATTGTCTGGAATCATTTTTAAAAACATTTTCTAAAATTGCTATTCTGTGTGTGTATCAACAGGGAGCCCTTGGAACTCTTGGCTTTGGAAGCACTCACCTAATGCTAAGAGTGGAAGACAAATATTTTTGCAAATTAACCTACAGTTTGGGAGGCTTTGCCTGTCGCTGCCATACAGGTGTTTATCATTCCCAAAGAAAGCAACAGTCCTTTTGTTCATTGGAGCTGCTCCTGCTATAAGTTGTACCCCGTTGGGTGCCAGGACTCCCCCAGACCAGGTACCTCTTAAGGGCTGCTCACCTAGCTACACAGAGACCCCTCAGAAGCCTTGAAATTACCTCTTGTAAGGTCTTGATTACTTTCTTGCATGGGACTTCGTGTAGATTGCAGGGAAAGAGGGAGAGAATGATAGAGAACAGAGAGACTGTTTCTCTTCTCTGTTTCGTTAAAACAAGGCTGCGGAGCCCCTCTCAGGTCCCCTCTCACTGCTCCCAAAATGGTCCTCAGAAATCTTGCCCAATCAAATCCTATGATGTAGAAGTTAGGGATTAAATTAGAGGAACTGATCCCATCTGCCCCGCCCCCATGGCCTGGGGAGGTGGGTGGGGAAAGGGAAGGGGAGGAGTGGAGAGGGGAGGGGACAAGGGTGGAGAGGGCAGAGTGGGAAGGGAGTGGATGGGTCTCCAGGGTCCTTGGCAGGTCTAAGGACAGGAGCCAAAGATACACGGTGTTATACTATATGTTGATAAGTTGAATTTAAATTTAAAATAAATGAATAAAATTAAATGAACCATAAAACTAAAAAACAAAACAAAAAAGCAAAAAATACCAAGAGATAATAAAACTGAGCAATAGATGAAGAAAGTGAGTGGAGGGTGCAAAAGAAAAATAAAAAGGTAAGTGAGACAGAAGAGGAACCTAGAAAAAAAAATAAAATAAAAAGAAGAGGAACCTAGGTTACCTATTGAACTTACCAAATTGAACAAAGGAAATCTCATTTAAATGAGTCCAGAGGCCCACTCTCCACCCTCCACCCTCCACTTCCCCCACCCTCACCCTCCATCCCCACCCTCTACCCCCCCCTCTCACCCCCCACCACTCCTGGTCTGTTTCAGTACCTTGCAAGTGAAAGTGACACCACCTTGGCGGCTGCTTTTCTACCCCAATAGGAGGAAGGGGGAATTTCCCCTTATCCAGAAGAAGCAACAAAATACCACAATTCAGTCAATAACACTCAACCACCTTGAATTCCCTTTCCTCCAATGAACTTTCATTCAAAGCAGCCTCTCCCAAATTCCTCCTTTTTTCTATCAAGTTCTGTTCCCCTTTTTTGACCTCCTGACTTGTCAGTGGTCAGTTTGCTCATCCGGAATAGCAATTCCTCTCAGATTCCCCAATACACCCATTTTGCTGATAAAATAACTGGCTATTTGCCTTTAGGTGTCAACACCTTATAATTCTGTTGTGGGAGCTCTGAGCAGGTTTTCACAACTACAAAGTCTCCGCTTTGGTTTGCTCTTCTTGGTCTACCTCCTTCTCTTTCTGATCTCTCTACTTTTCTTCCCTGCTCTCTGACATGGGACAATGAAAGTCCAAAATAGTGATAAGGCTTCAGAGTGAGGGAAGCAGGGCCCTCTTAAATTCTTGTGGTTTACAATTTCAAGTTCGATTTTTTTTTTAATAGAATATATGGTCAAGAATCATGTCACATAGGGGTGCTTGGGTGGCTCAGTCAGTTAAGCATCTGCCTTTGGCTCAGGTCTTGATTTCAGGGTCCTGGGATGAAGCCCTGCTGCCGGCTTTCTACTCAGCGGAAATCTGCTTCTCCCTCTCCCTCTGCTGGCAGCTCCCCCTGCTTGTGCTCTCTTTCTCTCTCAAATAAATAAATAAAATCTTAAAAAAAAAAAATAAAAAGAATATCATCACATAGAGAGTAAGGCCCTGTTGTACCTCTGAATGAAGGATACCCTCTCAGTGCTGATTGTTATTGATCCCCTGCTTATATATTCCACTCATACAAATCTGCTTACTTTCTTCTACCCTCAGTATTGAATCCTAAATTCTACAAGGCAAGTTCATGGGACAGAAACTCAGAAATATAGTCCTTGGGCCTGAGCCCAGCCGCACCACAGGCTAGTTCTGAGGTCCCCCCACATGTTACTTGCCTTCAATTGTAATTATGATTCTGTGTTTTGTCCTTTGAGTTTCTACCTTAATCTCCCATTGTGGTCACTCTAACAGAGAATATTCTGTGTAACTGGATGATTATATATGAAAGTGACTTACATATGATTGGGGGAACCCCTTTATATTTTATACAAATCATATATGGTAATGTATATTAAGTACTTTGAAAACTGTAAAGCAGGATACAAATGTGATTATTCACTCTCCCTCCTCCTCACTTTTTATCCCCTTGTCTTTCTTGTACAGACATGCACTAGAGGATGTGACTTCAGTGATTGTATGTAAGTTCCTCTCCAGAAATGCCACTGTAAGTGGTAGTTATAATGTCAAATTTCAGCAGCTGGCTCTCCAATGCAGACTTGTTTAACCCAATTGTCATTCAGCTGGTAATCACCTTTCTTTCCTGGAAAAACCGCAGGAGTGGTGCTGCATCAGCAGTGAGATGGATAATAAAACAGAGCGACTCGGAGACGAAAGGAGAGAGAGCTGGGCCCTGCGCATTAATGGACAATGAAAGCAAATTTGGCTCACGGTAAGGTTGGCTTTAAGCTGTAGATCATCTCTCTTCTCCCTGCCACTCTCCTAACAGAAGGAAGGAGTGTATCCAGGAGAAGGGAAGCCACCAGGTCAAGCAAGATCTTACCTGGGGGACAGGTGACCATAGTCAATAATTATGTGACTAACTCATTGAGAATCAGAAATGAACTATTGGTTCTAAAATCTTACCTGTGATCTGACCCGTTCTCCAGAAAGTTTATAGTTCCATCTAGAGAGTGCTCATCACTTCCACTAAGAACTAATAGAAGATTTGGGGTAATTTTAAATGTTGGACAACCTGAAGATACTCCATCATTCCCTGAGATCTAAGTTTAAAAATACTGAAATCACAATCTTGATACTTGCTTAACCCACTCTACTGAGTCAGTCAAGTTCAAATGGCTTTAGTCTTGCCTTTCCTACTCTATGTTTCATAAGTTAATATTAGATTGGCCTTATGGAAAGTGTGAAAGGTCAAACTATAATGTTTTAGGAAAGAATTTCACCTAAAGATTTAACGTTTTATGCTAAACATCTTTGAGAGTTTCTGTCTCTGTACTCAGTCTACACAGGGATGCATTCTTTTCAAAAGATTCCAACAGAACTCAAGCCTTTTTCTATTATTGCCCAGGAGAATAAAATACCTGCTTCTCCATAGTATTTAGGTTGCAGGGCTGTCGTTATGTGGCTAGTTGAACATTCCCATTCTATAGCTTTTGCACTCCCAACGCAATATCTGCAGGATGGAGAGAGTCATCATCCTTAAGGCAAAGCTTTTTGGATATGACCTTAATGTCTGCATGTTTATTAAGAATTTTATGTACATATTGACATGTCTAGTTTCTACAGATAATAGACAAGCACTTGAAGATTAGGAGCATATTTTATTTTACTCATTTCTGAGCTTCCTATGGTGCTGTATTTTGCAAGCACTCAATATGTCTAATGTTAATTGATTCAAACGTCCTTATGGTCACGTCCAAATGTTAGGTTGGACTGTCTAAATCAGGGATCAGCAAACTACCGCCCAGGGATTTATGAGGTCACACATAATAATAGGAAAGACAGGACTCTCAGAGAATTTCAGAAACTTCTGACTGCCCTGGTTACTCCTTTATTTTATTTTTATTTTTTTAATAATAAATTTATTTTTTATTGGTGTTCAATTTGCTAACGTACAGAATAACACCCAGTGCTCATCCCGATAAGTGCCCCCTCAGTGCCTGCCACCCAGTCACCCCCACCCCTCACTCTCCTCCCCTTCCACCACCCCTAGTTTGTTTCCCAGAGTTAGGAGTCTTCATGTTCTGTCTCCCTTTCTGATATTTCCTACCTATTTCTTCTTTAGCAGCAACTGTTCCTTGACCTCATTCCTGGGGCATTTACATTCACAGGAGCCAGTTGCTTTCTTTCTTTCCACTTTGTACTCCTTCTGAGAAATTCTTAGTTCCTATTTCAGATTCCCAAGAGAGAGACTCTAGTCCACCTAGCTACTCATTGTCATCCCTGTTAGGTTAGAGCTCTTTCATCTGGGCCACAAAGCAGTCAATGGGCTGATTGCCCTTGAGTCCTGTGCCCACCAGTAATTCAATCAACTACTATAGAAGTGCAGGAGGGTGAAACACAGAGTTTGATGATACGGAACATGGCCACTGCTGAAGGAAAAAAAAATTCTTCTTTCAGCAAGAACTAGGGATAACGCTTTTTTCTATTATAAAGAGGATTGGGGGTATACGGCAGACACTGATTAACCTGTCCAGTATCTTGTGTTCATTCAGAACACATTGCTTACTATGTGTCAGGCTCTGCTCTGGGCTCTGCAGATACGGTAGTGGACAAAACAGAAATAGCCCTGCCCTGGTGGAGCATGCATTTTTACCAAGAAGAAAGAAAACAATAAATCAGGAAAATATGTATGTCAGCTAGTAATAAGTACTATGGACAAAAATAATGCCTGCAGAGTGATTAGCAGCATCCTGGAGAAGACCGCTTTGATTTTCTATCAGCTGGTCAGGTAAGGCTTGAAGGAAGTGAAAAGTTAGCCATGTGGTCATCTGAGGTAGGACTGGGGTAAGCCCAATCCAGGCAAAACTGAACATCCAGTGGAAAGGCCCTAGAATGTTTGAAGATCCGCAGGGAGGTTAGTGTGACTGGAGGGCAGGGCAGAAGAATGGAAACGAGATCAGAGAGGCAGTGGGAGCTGAGCTGCCTGGGACCTTAGAGATCATGATAAGGACTTTCACATCCACACAGAAGGAAATGGGAAGCCACTGGAGGGTTTTGTGCAGTGAAGTGACCTGAACTGATTTTTATTATTAAAAATAAACAAACAAACAACACTGCTCAATCATGAGGAAAATATAAGGATATACAAAGGCAGAAACCAAGAAACCAGTTGAGAGGCTATTGCAATGCCAAGGAAACAATATTGGCGTCTTGGAAATGGTGAGAGTGGTCAGATACATCAGAGAAAACTCCAGATTGGAAAGAGCTTGATCAGCCCCTCTGAGAGCTCTCCCAGGTTGGGAAAGCTGGCCTCTCTACCTCCTTTGTTTACCTGTAATTGCCCATCTGGACATAGACTGTGGCATTATAAGCCTCCACCACCCAGGGAGAATTTGGTAGTCCTCCAGACGGCTGACTTGATAAGGCACTGTGGTTCTTGATGACTTATTTCTCAAGCTGGATATGAAATGGAAGGAAAATATATCCGAGAAAGAAGCCAAGCCCTTAGGTGATAATGGAAATGACCTGTATAAGGAGGGACCAGTTATTTCAAGGTCAACAACATACTATCTCCTAAGCTGGGTCAACCCTGGTATTGGAATTATGGCAGTTTCTGTTTGCTGCCTTTACTTCGTGAGCCACCCATTTGGCTTCTGGTTGCAGCCATCCTGACAGAGGGCACCTGCCCACCCATGGTGAGTGCAATCAGATGGAAGGTGCGTTCCCCACCCAGCTGCCCAAAGCCCATGCCAACCATCTGGAGTCACTAGAGCATGACTACTCCAGCTGGGGTGGGTGAGGAAGCGCTCTGAAGAGAGCTGGAGAGTTAAGGAATCTGTGCAGTTCAGTAAAGAGAACAGGGCTCCAGTATCAATGGTCTCAAATCTGTTGTCTACTCTCTTGCAAGAAACATGAGAATATAACATAAATTCATTTCAATAAACATATATTAACACTGTGTCCAGCATATACAGGGATGATAAATAACACACATCCCTAACTTTAAGAAATTCATATTATACCAAAGGAAATAAATGCATCATTGCATAACTCAAAGAAAAGCAAATATTATTTTTAAATGTATGGAAAAAAGATAGTGGGGACACAGAATAGGGGGGTATAATGCCAGCAAGAGGAAATCAATAATGTCCTGTTTTAAAGAAAAAGTAAAGTTTGCCAATGGACAAGAGAAAGACATTTCAAGTGGAATATGTACTTGCAAGTTACATGAAAAGGTATGGAAGTAAGTAGTGTGAATAAAATATTTTAACCAGAAAATAGTATGTAGAGCAGAATGACTAGAGATTCAAAAGGTAGGTTGTTAACCGTTGTAAGTAGCTGCTCTATTGGGTGGGAAATATAAGCCCATAAAGCATTTCTTGTTTCCTCTTTATCAGGAGAGTACAGTGATTTTATAAAATAGGGCATAAATGTCTTCAAAATCTGAACTTGACACTTCTCTCCTTCGTATCTCTTCATTTTGCTTCTTCTTACTTTGTTCCCTATTTATTCTATACACCACTCTTGGTTTTCTTTTTTACAACTTTCTCCATATTTTTCTCTATGTTTCCCCATCCAGATGAAAAGAGTGAAACAGTGGACATCAATAAAACTAATAAAATATTGACAAAGAAAAACCAGAAAATATCCCTCCTGTATGTTTGATAGACACACAAACTTAGAGAATGACACTAAAATTTTTCTCTGACTTGAGATGCAATCTATAAACTATGATTTGTTTGCATGTTAAAATGCAAATATTAGAAAATACTCAATTTTCTTGAAAATTAATGCCTCTGGAACTGTGTTTTTCTACCACAGAGACAAAATTTATATGCACTCATTACTTTATTATTTTTTTAATCTTATTCCCTTTCCAAGATAGATTTCTGGGTTGAAGAAATTCTGGTTTTATTTTCTTCTGTTTTGTTTTGTTGTTGTTGTTGTTTTGGTTATTCAAGTGCTACAAGGCAAAGGATACTGTACATCTAAACATCTAAACAATCAGTAATTTCTTTTTTGAGGGGGATTTCTAATCAGTCTTATTGATTGATTGATGCATAATGGACATACAGTGCTATTTTAATTTGGGTTTACAATTTGGTGATTTGATGATTCTGTATATTATACGATGCTCACCATGATGAGCGTAGTCACCATACAATGTGATGACAATATCATTGACTCTATCCCTCTGCTGTACTTTTCACCCCCATGACTTATTATTTTATAACTAGAAGTGTGTGTCTTTTAATCCTCTTCACCCATGGCCCTGCTCCCCCTCCCCTGGCAGCCCACCTGTATGATCTCTGTATTTATGAATCTGTTTCTTGGGTTTTTTTGTTTGTCTTGATCATCATAAAAGCATTGGGAAAGCCCATCTAGATTCCTATGAATCGGCAAAATAAGAATGATTTTTCTTCAGGTGTGGCCTTATGGTATCCTAAGAAGAGCAGTAAACCAAGTATCAGAATGTCTGGTCTGCCACCAACTAGATGTGTCACATTTGACAAGGTGCTTCGGTCTTCTTGATGTATTAAATTCACTGGAAATGAAGGGTCTGGATTTAATTCCACTTAACTGTTCTCACAGCTTCAAAATGCAATGACAATAACCTTCCTAGGGTTTCCCTATTTGTAGGATTTTCAGCTACCAAGTACATTTCATGGACATTGCTAGTTGATTCAGTAGATCTCCCAAAGCACACTCGCCCACTGACTTTCCAAGGCATGTCCTTATTCATTCAGATCACAAAACACCAAATCTGGTTATTATAAGAGCCTTAGATAATTTTTGGATCATTTGCCAGCTTACGTAAGCAAACCCTATAAATCATCAAGCAAGAATTCCCACTCATCTGGATTATAGTTTTGAAAAGCTAGATAAAGGGCAAAGCAGAGGGGGGAAAGAAAGAAAGGAAAGATGGGCGATTAAGAATTTGAGATCCAAAAAGGGATAATCCCTGCTTCAGGATTGAAGTTGGCTTTTTCATAATTTGCCCTAATGGCTCACCCAAGCAGTGAAAGGTCAGAGATTCTTATCTCTCAGAGAGGTGACACATCCATTTATCACACTCAGGCTAATGTAAATGCTTTGGATAACTCCAAAGGGGAAGGGGGGGTACTCTTTATTCTAGCCTCTATATTCTTTCTTCTTTTTCTTCTTTTTTTCATTAATAAGTTTTTGTTGAACAGAAAAATATATATGTTAATGTTCATCTTCAATTGTAAGCCATTTAAAAGGATTTCTAATGATCACTTTCAAATTGAATTATTAGACAGTCAATTAACAGACACAGAACCAATCTCTACCATCTCTTACTGGAGGGAGATGAATTACAGGCTCTTCTGCAGGCAGAGAAGATTCACCAAGTAGTGTGAGTCACAGCAGTCTGGTCTCTCAGTAGGAGACAGGAAATTCTCCAAATAATATGTCCTATATATTCCCAGGTAGTGTCTTTAACAGCTCTTTGTTTTCCCCCTTTAGTATTCATTTGTACCCAAGTCATCATGACTCCTAGATTATAAGTTTTTTTACAACAATGGGGATCCAGTGTTTTAAAAAAATCAGCCAGCTTCTGGGGCATCTGGCTGGCTCAGTCAGTTAAGCATCTGACTCTTGATTTTGGCCCATTTCGGGATCTCAGGGTCATGAGCTGGGGCCTACAGTTTGGCTCCATGTTCAGCGGAGAATCTGCTTGGGATTCCCTCCCTCTGCCCCTCCCCCCACTCCCTCTATCTCTAAAATAAATAAATCTTTTAAAAAAAAATCAGCCAGCTTTTTCCTTTAAGAGAATTCAAAAACATGACCATCCTCAGGCTAGTGAAATTGAACCTTCTCACTGAACGTGCATTCTTTTTCTTTTCCCTTGTCTATAAGCTTTCTTAAAATCATAAGTTTATGCTAGATAATTCACAATTTTCTTAAATCAACAATGACAAAAAAAAAAAGAAAAGAAAAGAAAAAGAGGGACAGAATATTTCTGCAGATGTGCGACGCCTGCCTGCATCCATGACAATACTCCCCATGGCAGGGTCAGCGCTCATTTTCATAACCTATTTCCTCTCTCCGCATCCACATCACATAGACACAGCACAATGACCATCTATGCAACTGGATCATCCCTGTGTGTTTGCTGAGCACCTGATTGTGTGTTATACCACAAGTAAAGGAACGGCATTCCTCCCCTGCACACCATAATCACATCTACATGATAACAACACTACTACTACTAATAATAATAATAACAGCTGCCCTTTAGCAAACATTTTCTAGGTACTAGGACTGTGCTAAGAACTTCACATATACTGTAACACTGAATCCCTAGAACTACCCTTTGAAACGGGTACTGATATCTTAATTTTATAGGTGAAGAAGCCAGGACTGAGAAGGGTTAAATGATCTTC
This sequence comes from Vulpes lagopus, assembly GCF_018345385.1. Taxonomy (NCBI): domain Eukaryota; kingdom Metazoa; phylum Chordata; class Mammalia; order Carnivora; family Canidae; genus Vulpes; species Vulpes lagopus. The sequence continues at coordinate 30,132,918 of NC_054834.1, forward strand.
CAAGATCACAAAGCCAATTAACCATGGATTTGGGAATGTACAGCAGGTCTCTGACCCCAAATCCTCTGCTGATTTTACTATAGCAGAGTTTTTCAACACTTGGTTTGTGACTTATTAGTGCTCAGAAAATTAATTTTAAGCATTCAGAGAGTATTACATGTCACAAGAGTATTGTCTTTTGAAACTTTTAGTTTCCATATCTGTGCATTTGCGTGTGTGTGTATGTGTGTGTGTGTGTATGTAGTAGTAGTAGTAGGATGTGGTGGAAAAAGGAAAGCCACTGTGCTATATTACGCTTTTTCCACAATGTACGAACACCTTGAGGTAGGGATTTAGCTACTATTGTAGCTCATTCTTGTAGCTGATGGTTAAGTAAATATTTTTGACTGGATATGGCCATTTCATAATCAAAACACCATTCTATTATTACATCTGTGGGTAGGGACAGGGTCTCACCTGAATGGTGAAGTGGCCACGAGGAAGTGTGTCTTCCAACCAGGAGGTGGAAAGGAAGGAGGAGCCCAGGCACTGAGGCTTTCTACTCATGGCAGTGACCTTGATGGAATTCAGGGTTTCCCAGCTGGGCTCCTGCACTGGGAATTCACAGACCCGCATCCTTCACGTGGAGGCAGGCTTCTGGCTGGGAAGTATAACATCAAGGTAGGGAAATGTAAAGTGCTACTGACTATTTGGGGATAGAACATAAATATCTCTGAACAGTAACAAACAAGAAAGAGCCTAACAGCCCTAAGAGCAAAGCTCCTATACTTTATTAACTGGTCTATATTTCTGTGATTCTTTTATTTTCTATGTTCTCTGTTATTTTCCCACTGCACTTTGTCCACTATTGGAAATTTCCAGTATTTCAACTCTGCCTGTCAGAGGCAAGGGAAGGGAAGGGAAAAATTGTTATTCCCATTGTTAGTTTGCTTTCAAAACAGCATCGGTTGTTTCTTTTCCTATTTTTTTTACATGTTCTTGTAAGAAACTAAGAAAATGCAAAAAAGCATTAAAAAAAAGCTATAAAAGTTACTAGAATTTATAAACCCAGAGAACACTACTCCTAACATGTTGGCATATTTATTTCCAGTTTTATTTTTACTTACTTGTGAGAAAATATTTTTAAATGCGGTCACGTTCTATATATGGCTTTATATCCTGCTTTTTTTCTCTTCACTTTGACTTTCAAGTATTTTCAAGTATTATCTTTTGACTTTCCACTGTCTTTCAAAATATGATTTTATGTTATTGTATGGTTGTATCAATTTTTTTTAAATAAACCCGCTTTTGTTGAACACATATTGCTTTTGATTTTAAGGAAGAGGATTTTGTCAGTCTGTTTTTTGTTCACTCTTACACTTTTTCAGATAGACATCTGATATTATCCCCTGTCTCCTGAGACCTTTAACAACTCTTCCCTCATCCTCCTTTTCGGCTCATGCTTTTTATTTCATTAAAAATACAAACATTATCACATAAGATTCTCCCACCAGCTCCCTCTCCCACCATATGTTTGCATGTATGTATTTGTTGGCATCTTTTGCCGGTTATTATTGAACTGACTTTATTCCCATTTTAGACTCACCCCTCCAATTGTGGACAAGATCACACACCCTCTTGCTGCCTGAGGACAACCCTCTGGCAATTCCTCACTGACCACTCAGCATTGTACACTCTTCCTCCATCCTGAATCATTCTCATCTTGCTTAACAACAAATCTGGGGAATAAAATTATTTATATTTTATAGACACAGACACTGATCCTGGTGAATGCTAGTTTGTGATCTCAGACTGTGTCACTGTCTCTTTCCCCACTACATCAATTAGCTCTTGCTGGATAATAAGCACCCCCAGAATTTAGAGTCTTGAAACGACATCCATTCAGGTGGCTCATGACTCTGCACATTGGCTGGGCAGGTCTGTCATCCAGGTCAGCTCGGCTATCTTTTCCTGGACATGCTCAAGCATCTGCAGTCAGCTGGCAGGCCAGATGGAGGCTGTACAATCCAGGATGGCACCACCTGTATATTTGCCTGTTGGCCGGATGTTGACCAGGGAACCTGAGTTCTTCTCCACACTCGCCTCCCACTCTCCAATGGGCTAGTGTGGGCTTTTTCACATGGTAATGGTCTCAGGGCTCTGAGCACGGCAAGAAAGGGCAAGTCCCAAAACACAAGGGCTTTTCAAGCCTCTGCTTGTTCACATTTGCTAATGCGCCATTGACCAAACTAAGCTATGCTGTAAAATATAATGGATGTTGTACTGAGAAACAAAATGGAAAAAAAAAGAAAGACAAGTGAGAGGGGCTGAGGGATCCTGACACCCATTCTATGTATAGGGCAGCACATACAGAGACATCACTAGTTTAGCCACTTCACTTCCCTCACAGATGTTATGAAAATGTCTTAATATGCAATAGATATTCTTAATATTAATTCTTTATCCTTCTGAGATGGAGATAAACTGAGGTGATCAGCTGATCACAGATGCATGAATGAGTCCAACAGAAAGCATTCGGGTGCCTACAGAAGCTATCACTTGTTACCATCAATCTAGGAGATGTGGATGGGTGGTATAATATTGATCATAGTATCTTTTACTGAATTTAGGAAGAAGAAACACACAAACAACTGGTAGCAGTTGTTTCCTAGGACAGAGGATAAGAATTGATGATAAATAATTTTTATGTGAATTTAATTGATTTCATGTAGAATCAGAATCATGGGAAAAAACAATGCATCTCAATTCTACTTCACATTAGGTTTTGGTCAAGGCTTATTTAAACAAAAATCTATTTTTTCCCCTAACCAGTCCATTACATAAAGCCTCCCTACTAATTTAGGAGAGGATGAAGATAAGAGGAAATACAGGTTATTTTAGATGACTCTGTTTATTTGAATTTTAAAAATGTGCAGTACACAGTCCTAGAGATTACCATGAGAGGAAACATAGGTGGTAAAGACTTTGTAAGGGGGTGATGGGGTTAGGATCTCAAATTTGGGCTTAACCTATGGAAAGGGATAACATTAACAGGTGAAGGCAAAGTGCAAAAGGTCAAGAGCCACAGGTTCAGGATCAGCAGTCAGGAACAGGGTGGGAAATTTGTACCACAAGGGGGAGGGCTAGAGATTTACTTCTCATCCTTCATGTAAGGTGGAAAACCAGAGAGAACACAGTCTTTAGGACAATATTCAAATGTTTATGATTTCAGCTTTGACTTCTGCATAGTGAATATGTAACCACCCAAGCTCTTTCATGTCATGCAATGAAAGACACTCCTACTCTGAAGTCAGAGACACTGAGTTGGAGTGAAAAGTGCTTGGATCTCTGAGTCACATGCCCCTGCGGCTGAATCCAGTTTCTACCTCTCACTAGTTGCGTGACTTGGAATAATTTACCTAATACTTCTCTGAGCCTGTTCTCTTTTCTATAAAGTAGAAATAACAATACACAATTTCCTAGACGATGATGAGGATTAAATGGGGATGTTTGTGTAAGGGGTGGCAAACAGATAAAGTGTCCAGTAAGTAGTGTAATTAACAATGTCAGAATGGGTCCAGTTTCTCTCTCAGTTATTTATTTGTGACTTGGATAAGTTCCTAGTGTCCATAGACATTAGTTTTCTTTTCAGCATAATAAGAATCCTGTTAATTTGTGAGGTTCAGAAAACCGCCAAAAATCTTTTAAAATTCAACACAAATATTGTAATTAGGATCTACAGCACATCTTTTTCCTGCACCCTTGAGAAGGCTTGGAATTGGTTATTAATGCATCTGTCCTTTCCTTAGACGGTGGTGAATAATTCCACAGAATCTAACTGGAGTTCTTGGACTGGGGTGAAGAAGGGGAGAGATGTACAGCTGGAATGCATTGCTCATGTACAGTACCTGCCCCCTTGTGAATATGCTAGCATACTTTGCACAGATGTCTCTTTGTTTCCAAACAGGAAACTAATTGCCTTTCTTGTCTGAGTCTGAGAAGTTTTCCTACATTGTTCTGCGATAATGGGAGACATCTCTCCAACTTTGCACAATCCTTTCCCAAAACTGTCTCTGATCAGATGCCTCTCAGATGTCCCACATCTCAAGAGGCAACCTTCATCTTTTCAGCTGCATATCACCTTTGTTTAGTTATCTTATATTTATTGTATGCCAATCATTTACCAACACACAAGCACACCCGCACGCACGCACACACACACACACAAATCTGACTGAGGAAAGGTGAGTGGAAAGAACATGTTTGCAGGCTTCATTCTAAAGTCAGGAATCTTTTTCTTGTAATTGTTTGTAACTGGTGATTCCAGGGATGATGAAATCTGCCAGACTGAGATCTCAGTAGTTGGATATGCTCCTCCCACAGGATGTGTACCTTACAAGCAGCAGCTACCAGCCTAGCCCAGCTTCCCCAGTGCCCCCTGCTGTTGTTTCCCTAGCAACCAAGCAGAGCCTGGTGTATCCCTCAAAGCCCCGCACAGTTGCTACGGAAACCCTAGGGTTTTGCTAATTAGAGCCAGGTTGAGCTGTAGCTAGTGGGGGTGGGCAGACTTGCTGGCTTTGGGTAAACCCACCTTGAAAGGCAAACCAGAGCACCCCTAATCCATCCACGTCTTACCTCTCACCCTGGTGAGGTGATGCACATGTGATTCTCTTCATTCTATGGATGAACAGTACTGGGCCTCCAGGCATTGAAACAGTCTTCAAAATTCCTTGGGGTAACAGAGTCTCATAGTCAGAGGAAGTGTAGCTTCCCAGATGTTCTGGGACAGACCTACTTTCAACTACTCTGTCTCCCTGGGCATGGATATATTTGACAGTATATCATGTGACTTGATTTTCATTTGTCATCAGGGGTGGCAACAGTGTGAGGATTTTCAGAGAGCTGGTTGGTTGGTGAAGGAGATATCCTTTGGAGGGGAACTATCTGTTCATACCCTCAAATTACAACCAGAATGGGTGGCAACTTGCTCTTCTCAAAATGTCGACAAGCTCTCTGCTACAGAATCTACTTTTCAACACCACAAAGTCTCAATTTTCTTGATCATTCAAGAAAGTTGCTTTTGTCAACTTGGATTACAAGTCTGATCACTGAAACCACTCTCTCTCTTACTAAAACTTTCAAATCCCCATGGCTTTCTTCCTGTGCTCCTTCCCAGGAAAGCCCAAATTCTCCATCTACCAAGTAGTCTCTGTGTCTTTCATTTAACAGTGGGCAAGCAGATAATCATGGTCTCCAACACTTGCTGCACCCTTTGCTCACTTGTCCTTGATCCAACTCCTTGCCCATTTTCCTCAGTGACTATTCCCCACCTTCACCTCATTCCTCCAGTCCTTGTTCATCTGTCACTTCCTTCACTTTCAGCAGATGGGTTCCTATACAGCATCATCCAGAGACTTCAAGCCATCTGAAATAAACGCCTTTGACTTCTGAGCAACTACCTACAAATTATCCAAATAAGAACACCTACGTATTCCTTCCCTCCAGTCTTCCTCTTTTTTTTTTTTAATTGAGGTATAATTGACATACAGCATTATATTAAGTTCGGGTGTATAACATGATTTGATAATTGTATTTTTGTAGAATAATCATCCCAGTAAGTCTAGTTAACACTCTTCTTAACCTATATCTTGAGACAAAATATCCCACTTTTGCAAAGTTCTCCTATATCCCCACAGACATCAGTTATTGCCCAATATCTTCAACCTCTCTTTAAATACTAGTTCTATCACCTCAGACTATTAGAATATTCATTAAGAATAACTGCAACATAAAACAAAACCAATATTCTTAAATCTCCTAGCTTCCACCTTATCTCTCTCCCTTTCCTTAGCCAAGCATCTTTAAAATGAAAGGACATAGACAATAGCAAAATGGTAAAATTAAAGCAGGGGAAGAGACAATACAAAAATGAAATTTAAAAAAATGGACAAGTAAACTAATAAAAAGGCAAACAGACTCTTGAATACAGAGAACAAACTGGTGGTTGCTGGGGGAGAAGTGGGTGAAGGATTGGCTGATATAGGTGAAGAGGTACAAACTTCCAGTTATAAAATAAATAAGTCGGGCAGCCCTGGTAGCTCAGTGGTTTAGCACCACCTTCAGCCCAGGGCCTGATCCTGGAGACCCAGGATCAAGTACCCCATTGGGCTCCCTGCAGGGAGCCTGCTTCTCCCTCTGCCTGTGTCTCTGCCTCTCTCTCTCTCTCTCTGTGTTTCTCATGAATGAATAAATAAAATCTTTAAAAATTTTTAAATAAAAAATAAAATAAAATAATTAATAAAACATGGAGATGAAAAGTACAGCAGAGGGAATATAGTCAATAATGTTGTAATAACGTTGTATGGTAACAGATGGTGACTACACTTATTGTGGCAAACATTGATTAATGTATAGAATTGTCACATTAGTACACTGTACCCTGAAACTGATATAACATTTTGTGTCAATTATATTCCAATAATAAATTCTTTAAAATTCCAAAATATTTACAATTTAGAACAATGTCCAAAATTAAATACTTAGGGATAATTACAATAGAATATGTAAGACCTCTACAGAGAACACTTCAAAATACTATTGAGGAAAATAAAGGCATTACCAAGTTCTTATATTAGAAATCTTAATATTATAAAAATATCATGTCACTTCAAGTTCATCTACACATTCAATGCCATATCAATCAAATTCCAACTCAAAATGAAAAGGACCAAAAAACTCAAGGCAATCACGGGGGAGAACAAAATGAGGGACTTAAAGTAATTAAGACAGTGTGATATTGCCATAAGGGTTAATTAATCAATGGAACAAGAAAGACAGTCCAGATACACACCTGTAAAGATAGCCCCACATAATAGTAGAGAAGAGTGTTTTAATCATGATTGTGGGGCCAACTGAAGATATACCTATACATCCCTGTATATATAGATATAAATATATCTTTATATGGATATATAATATATAGATTTAAACATAGAGGGCAGCCCAGGTGGCTCAGTGGTTTAGCGCCGCCTTCTGCCCCAGGCATGATCCTAGAGACCTGGGATAGAGTCCCACGTCAGGCTCCCTGGATGGAGCCTGTTTGTCCCTCTGCCTGTGTCTCTGCCTCTCTCTCTCTCCCTCCCTCTCTGTGTGTCTCTCTTGAATAAATAAATTAAAAATCTTAAAAAATATAAACATAGGGATATCTATCTATCTATCTAGAGAGAGAGAAAGAGAGAGAGAGGGAGAGGATATCCATAAGGAAAGAAAATAAACTTGACTCTTGCCTCACATCATACACAAAAAATTTATTAGAGATAGATAACAGAAACATAATAGCTAAAAAGCTAAAGCTAAGGAAGAAACAGGATTATATTCTCATAATATTGAAGTATGAAATATTCTTTGAAGGAGATAAAGGATTAAGTTTAAAATTTATGAATAGAACTGCATCAAATTTAAAAACTTCTATTCAAAAATAAATAAATAAATAAATAAATAAATAAATAAATAAATAAGAATAAAACTTCTATTCACCAAAAGAAAATTAAAAAAAATAAAAAAAATAAGACAATCCACAGGTTAGAAGAAAATATTTATAATACACATATATGATAGAGGACTTGTATCCAGAATTTCAAAAATTTCCAACAAATCAGGAAAAAGGACACATTATCCAGTTAGAAAGACACCTTATGAAAGAAAATATATTAATGGTCTAAAATCACGTGAAAAATGTTTAACATCATTAGCCATAGCAGAAATGTGAATTAAAGCCACAGCATAGTCACTGCACACTCACTAGAGTGGCTAAAGTTTAAGACTAACAATAGCAAATATTGATAACAACTGGAGCTACAGAAATTTTTATACACAGTTGGTAAAACCCTAAATGGAAGAACCACCTTAAAATCTTTTGGTAGTTTCTTATAAAGTTAAGCACCGCCTATGGTATAACCAGAAATTCTATTTCTAGGAATTTAGCCAAGATAAATGAAAGTTTATGTCTACACAAGGATCTTCATCCATAGCAGCCCAAAACTGAAATCCCAAATGTGCCATCTATAGGAAAAGGGGTAAACATATTGTGGTACATTCATACATGGGATGCAGCAAAAAGTAATGAACTGTATGTACGGTGCATGCTACTTATATGCAACAACATGAATTGATTTCAAAAACATTAGAGTGAATTAAAGAAACTAGGTAGAGAATGATAGTGATATTCCATTTATTTGGAGCTAAAGAATAAACAAAACTAACACAGTTGGTTAAAAATCAGAACAATGTTTATCTCGAGTTTGGAATGAAATGTTAGCTGAAAAATAACAGAGGAAAATTTTCTGGAATGTTGTAAATAATATTTTCATTTGGGTTTTGATTTCAAACATACATATATTTGTCAAAACTCATTATTAAACTATACTTTAAGATCTGTGCATTTTTCTATATGTAAAGTACATGCCAGTAAAGAAAAAAAAATATGTTCATGTAAGAGTGCCTGGGTAGCTTAGTTAAGCAAACAACTTTTGATTTTCGCTCTGGTGGTGACCTCAGGGTCATTAGATTGAGCACAGAGCCCAGGTTTGTGCTCCACACTCAGCAGGGAGTTTACTTCTCTCTGTCCCTGTCCCTCTGCCACCACCCCCTTGCTCATGCTCTCTCTCTCTCTCTCAAATAAATAAATAAATCTAAAAAAACCCAAAAAAACAGGTCATTGAAATGGGTAAAAGGGGCCCGAGTTTCTGAAATCTCAAACCACAATAGCCCTGTATTATTTACCTTTAACTTCCACATGAGAGAAAATTAAACTCGCAGTTTCTTTGTAAAAATAACTAACCAATCATGGCAAATGAAGAAAAAATCATGTCTTAATCATCTTATTTCCTAACACCTAGTATTAGGAGAAAAACAATTATTTGTTGAATGAAAAAGAACATTTATATAGAGAAGATATTTCCTAAGATATTTCCAGAATTAAATGATTTAGTGGGTTCAATCCAATCCCGTAGTCCCAGGGCCTTACCCCAAGTCATCTTACCTGGATTATTAAAATATCTCTGTATGCAATACACATAATATGGTATTGCTGTGCAGAGAAAGAGTCCCTTTCATTATGATTTATTTTGTATACTTCCAGTTTAGTTCTTCGTTTTTCTTTGAAAGTGGGGGGGTGGAGAAATTCAGAGCCCCTTTGAGGAAACATGGAAATGTGCTGAATGTGCCATCAGGAAGGGAAGCTTTCAAAGCATGATTTATTGTATATTGTTGCATATTGGAAAATTCCTGAGTTCACCACCTCTCCGGGATATTTCTGTACGATTACAACACTACCAGTTCAGTTCCCCCAGGAATGTGTGCCACAGCAAGGTTGAGTGGATGAACTTTGGATTGTGTCTGATTCTTACACACACCTGAAGGTGGGGGACTGTATTGACTTGAATCATAACTATCTCTAAAAGAGAATAACATTAATGAAACTACTGCAGCCAATCTGAAGAGACAAACGTTATGCACGGTCAACAAAAGCCAGCCGTCCCTGGAAGAGAAAAATGGTCCTGCTTGCCTGTTCTTCCTGCTGGTGAGGCCATCCCCAGTCTGTCCAGTTCTCCCTTCAGGCAGGAATGATTCAACAAACACAAACTATACCTTATGGATCTAGTACTCTCCAGCCTCATCCTTCTTTATGCCTGCCCCTGCTACATATGTCTTGATCTCATCATTAAATGCCTATCTCCTGACGTTGCACCTGCATCCAGTTCTAGAGCTTATCTCATCCTGCCTACCACTTTCCCCCTATTCTCTGATTCCGCATCCTCATTGTAGTTTAGAGCTGATACTGAAGGAAGTTGTTTCCATAGCTTAGACCTGAACTTCATTAATATCCATAATACAGCTCCAATTTCAGGTCATTGATGTTAGCCACTAGAAGTCCATTTTTAGGACAGTGGACAGCAAAGAGCATGAAGTCATCTTTTCTGATGGTCTCACTCTGGGATTGTTCATGGGACTGAGAGGATAATACAGTGGTTAAAAGTGAGGGCTCTAGAATCTGATCCCTGGATAGGATTTTTCTTTTCTTTTCTTTTTTTTTTTTTTACTTTGGCCATGTTGATTAACCTCTCTGTGCCTTGGTTCCCTCATCTATAGAATAGTGGTGATAATAAGACTCAACTGTAGGGATTTCATAGGAAGTACGTAAAATTATATATGTATCCCAGCCAAGTATCTGAGGCCCTGTCAACTACCATTGACCTAACTAATTTGACTTTACAGGTCCTCTCTCCTCTTTCTTAGCCCATTGTCATGGATTGGATGCCTGTACGTACACCCTGGGGCATTAGCTGAATCTTCCTCATGCCAGTGGTTCCTTAGGAGTTCTACCTCTTATCTACCACCATTACCTTTGACAAAAGACTTCTAATTCCTGTGCTGGATCTGTTCTCCAACATCTAATTTTCCTTCTAATTCCAAAGTGTGACCTATTTGCATTTACTTCATCTTACTTAAAAAGAATCTGTCTTCCTATTTTTTTTTTTTTTTATTCTATAGCCTGGCTATAGAATTCACATTTAAGTGCTTGTATGTTGGTTCACCTCATGAAGAAAACAGATTAAATGACTCAAGGCCTCTTTCAAGACAGTCTTTCAGCATCTATTTCTGGGCTCTTTTTCTTACTCTGAAATATATATTTGACATTTTTCATCTTGTGAAATAATGTTAACTTTCATCTGTAGAATATTTTAATTTGTCAGTCAAGTTTCTAGCCTTAGTTCATTCGATTTTCATAACTACCCTTTAAAAAATGTGAACCAAGGATCAGCAAGTTCATACAACTTGCTCCAAAATATATATACATATATATAATGAGAACCAGAATTTGAAACTAGCCAAAGTCACCTCAATTTAGAGTGAGTTCTTTTTTAGAGAAATGAAATTCTCTTCCAGGCGTTAATTTATGATAGACACAGAAATGAACATTAAAATCCCTTTATTTGATCAAAATGAACAAAATGACATTTCATGTCCATTCATGAGTTTCTTATGTACAACCTTCATTTAGGCAGAACAAAGCCAGGATCTCAGTGATGTGCACTGGGTCTTAATTAAATCCACAAGGTACTCTTGTCTCCCAACAAGACCCATCGTTTATAGGTCTCATGCACCAGGAAAGATTTGAGGGCCATTCTTCTCACCGACCAGAAATGTTTATTAATGAAGCCAAGTGGCCACCAATAAGCTGTATTATATACACTTCCTGAGCATGACATTGAATGAGAACTCCCTTTGTGCCTAATGCAGTTGTTCTCAGCACGTACAATGAGGTCACAATAACATAGCACTTAGTTTTCCGAGCAACTCTTGTCCTCACCAGGCCACAGTGATTGGGATGCAGCACTAGTCAGAAAGTGTCAGAAGGAGAGAAAGTTAGTTAGAAAGATGTAAGCATTTTGTAATATTATCGCAACAATTGGACCATCTGGGAAGTGTATATTATAGATAGCACATTCTGAAAATTGAGAATATAGCCATTAAATGTCGCACAGAGGAAATTAGATTTGGCCAAATGATACGGAGGAAGAGTATACCAAGGGAATGTGACCCTCCCTGAGGATTTTGCTAGCTAGACCATTTCTGAGTAACTTTTTAGACACTGGACCACTCAGGATACATTCCACAGAAATTAGTAGCACTAGCCTTCAATTTACGTTAGGAAAACATATATTAGAGATGACATAATTGTATGCATACATAACAAATATTTGTTATACATAAATTATGTGTAAACGAATAACAATTGTTATGTATATTAATACATCAACCAGCATGGCACACGTTGACTGCGTTCATACTGAAAGAGAGATGTGGTGATCTGAATGCAGTAGGAGTAATTGGGGAAGGTTTCTAGAGGAATGTGTTTCAAACTCGGCCTCAAAATATAGTAGAGGGCAGGGAAGAGCAAGTTCCAATTGGGGTGAATTGAATAAGGAAAGATATACACAGTTTAAATATGAGAAATGGCAAAGCAGTTAGCTTGTTTCCTGCAGAATGATCATATTGACAGAAAAAGAGAAATAATGTTGGCATATAAGGATGGCATTTTAAAATGCAAGAATGATGTGTATCTAAACTGAAAATCCTACCATACCAAAATTAATCTTCTTATAGCACTGTTTGGATCACATTACTCTCCTGCTCAGAAGTTTTCATTGATTCCCATTATTCATTAGGCAGAGTGACATCACCAGAGTGAGCTCCACAGGCTGACTTTCGCCTGTATCCTGCATTTCTAATTTACTTTCTCGTTAGGCACCACGCCCCCCACCCCAACTACAGACTCATCCTTTTCTCCAGCCAATTAGACAACTTGCCCTTCTTTGAAGTTGTTTTATACCAACTCAACCTGAATCAACCTGAATATTTTCTTTTTATTCTTTCTTTCTTTTTTCTTTTTCTTTTTCTTTTCTTTCTTTCTTTCTTTCTTTCTTTTTTTCTTTTTTTTTTTTTTGCATCTTGGAGGTATAATTCACATTGCAAAAAAATCACCCATTTAAAATGCACAATGCAGTAGTTTCAGTATATTAGGGAGTCATGCAACATCTCCATAATTTGTTTAGAATATTTGCCTCACCGCCCTGAGAAATGCCTATCCCCCTATTCCTAGCCTTTTCCACCCCTGCCTTATACAACTGCTAATCTACTTTCAGTCTACAAATTTGCGTATTCAGAAATTTTTATATAAGTAGAATCAGAAAATATATGGCCTTTTGTGACTGGATGTCTTTATGTAATGTTTTCATGAACATGTTCACATGTGTCTGTACTTTGTTCCTTTTTATGGCTGAATAATGTTGCATTTTATGTATATACCATGTTTTATTTACAGATCATCTGTTGATGTACATTTATGTTGTTTCCACTTTTTGGCTATCAGGAATGATGCTGCTACAAACACTGGTACACAAGTCTTTGTGTGGACATATGTTTTCAATTTTCATGAGTATATGCTTAGTAGTGGAATTCCTGGATCATATGGTAACTATGTTTAACATTTTAAAGAAATGCCAAACTGTCTTCCAAAATAGCTGCACCATTTTACAATTCAAGAGCAATGTATAAAGTTACCGATTTCTCTACATACTTGCCAATATTTGTTATTTTCTGGGTATTTTTTTTAATAGTTACCATTCTAATGGGTGTGTAGTGGTATCTGGTATGTATTGTGTTTTTGATTTGCATTTTCCTAATAACTAACTTTGTTGAGCGTCTTTTCATATACTTTGTGTACATCATGGCCATTTGTGTATTTCTTCTTTGAGATAAAGAATGCATTTGAACGTCTATGTAAATCTTTTGCCATTTTTAGATTCTTTGATTTTTTATTATTGAGTCAGATGAATTTTTAAATATATTTTGTATGTGAATCTTAATCAGATATATGATCCCCAACTATTTTTTTCCCCATTATGAGGGTTGTCTTTTCACTTTCTTGATGATATTATTTGCACTACACAATTTTTAATTTTGATGTAGTCCAATTTATACATTTTTTCTTTTGTCAATTGCTCTTTCGGTATTATATCTAAGAGGACATCGCTTAATTCAAAGTTACAAAGATTTCTCCTCTAAGAGTTGTATAGTTTTAGCTTTTAGATTTAGGTCGATGTTCCACTTTGAGTTAATTTTTGTGTCTGGTGTGAAGTAAGGGACAAAATTCATTCTTCTGCATGTGCATATCAAGTTGTCCGAGCATCATTTGTTACTATAAAGACTCCCTCCATTGAAATGCCTTTGTTCCTGTGTCAAAAATCAACTGTAAATCTAAAGATTTACTTTTGCACTCTCAATTCTCTTCCATGGATCTATATGTCTATTCGTATGCTGGTATCACACTCACCCCTGCTTACAGACAGGCAGTAGAGGAGCTGATGGCACTGGTGTTCTTGGCTTGCCCCTCTCAACATGGAACCTCCGCCATATGAGTGAGCTGGAGCAGGTGGGATCAGAGCCCAGTGTTCTTAGCCTGAAACACCTAGGGTGAACCACTGCCCTACTAGTTGAGACTGGGTGGAAGAAGAGAACCCAGTCTACCTGGCTATGCAGAATAGAGCTTCTGCAACCCTGGGGATGGGAGAGATGGAAACACTAATAGCCTGGCCCTCCCAGAGTAAATTTGTAGTTCCAGACTTGAAACTGGAATAACAAGGAGTTCCCTTTTTGTTGACCATTCCCATCTCGATTAAAGTTCTCCAAGTATTTCCAAAGAAACCTAGCTTGGTGTAGGAGGGAAGTGGGTCTTGGCTCACATGCCACAGACTTCTGCTGCTGTTGTGGAGAGATTTCACAGGTCTTCTTAAGAATGTTTCTCCACTTGCAGTATGCCCTTAGGACAGTTTCTAGGTATTTTATTTAATTATTTTTTGAAATAATTTTCTCGGGTTAAATGGTTATTTGCTGAGGAGAGAGTCTTCCACATTCCCCGCTCCTCCATTCTCCAAGAAATCTTAGTATTTTCCCCTCAAGATAATCTATCTCTTCATCTAATACTTTCTAAACTTACCACCCCACCTGGGGCCCCCACCACCTGCCCAGTACACATACACATAGAGTTAATGTAGGCTCCATTTCTTCCTGGCTCTATATTTCCCTGTCAAACAACATCACAGAGATTAAACTCTTTAACTTGCTGCTATTTAGCACAAACCACTAATTAATCTTTCTTTTATTTTAATCTCATTAATCTCTTTGTTTTCCCAAAGTATAATTTGATGTAGGGATAAATTCAAAAAGGAGAGTTTGATGCTTCCAGGTCCTATCCTGATAGCAATATATTGGAGTGCAAAATTAAATAAAATGTGTTCACTAACTTTGATGAGCTCACAATAAAGTGTAGATGGTAGGTTTATAAAGAAATTATTATAACTCGATGTGTTCAGTGACATAATATGAATGAAGATAGATTTATTCACTTATAGGGCTTATAATGAAGCAATAACAACACTTCCTTTCTAAACCCCACTACCTCCTTCAGATATGTTTCTTTTTTTTTCATAGATTTCCTATCAGAACTTCTTGAGAATTATTTAGCACGTTGACTCCATGCCTTACCTCCTGTCTTCTCTTCAAACCAATGCAATATGATGTCTCCTCTCATCACTCCACCGGACGTGCTTTTTGAAAGTCATCAGTGACCTCATATTGCTATATCCAAAGAGTCTATCAGTGTCCCAATGTAACCTTATTACTTGTGTCCTTGGCAGTCTTCAAACTCCCTAAGATGAGGATGTGTTTCGCCCTATACCTTGCATAGTTCTTATTACATATTTGGCATCCAGTAAACACATACAGAATGAGTAAATTAATGTGCGCATACACAAAAGGCACAAATAACAGCCAATAATGTGGAGATACTTGAATGGGAAACTATACACTTTTTTACGTTGTGCCTAGAAAGTAATACAAACAACTAGCTCTTTAATAAATGACTCAAAATTATGGTGATAAAACGTGAAGGAAAAGTGTCCATGAAAGCTTGGTAAAGCCACAGCTGAAGCCATTATCCTTATGTTGTTCATCTCTTGAACCATTTTAATTTCTATGAGGCTGAACTCTTTTTTTTCCCCTCATTTTCGAGGAACAATTGACTCTGCTTGCCTGGCCTGTGGAGGGCTCCTGGGTATCATTGCTCTGGCAAGTGGTTTTCATTTGCCTGTCCAGAGCTGCTGGCACTCCTGCAGACATAGCTCCCATCTCACGTGCTCCCAGCCAGGTCCCCAGTGCTGTCTGCATGTGATACAATGGCTTGTTACATCCCAGAATAGGTGGTTGTAACAGTAAGGCAGGCTTCTCTTCCTTCAGCAGCTTTCAGGGTTAAAAAAAAAGGATTTACTGGATTATTACATTGCCAAATACATTTTTAAATTTTAAATTAAATACACTATTTTTAAAAGTATCTCTTCTGCAATAATAAAGGTTGTCCATTTAACCTCTGACAAAGGATGCTGAATTGGAGTGGGACCTCATTGTTAAGCCCTGGCAGCTGCTGCCTAGGTTTAGTTTCCTAAGCAACCTGGAAACTTAATTATACCCAAACAACAAGGACAAGTATTTAGAGGAAGAAGATTAAGTGGAATCACTATCATCAAGCATCTAAGAACTGAGATTATAGAGGGAGAGAAAAGCAAAAATTAGAAAATGCTATTTGGTGCTCAGACAAATTAGCTGCAGAGCTTTTAAAACAATAATTTTTAAGTACTTTAGTATTTTAAATCTTTGTTAAATAATCTTCAGGTTTTCAGTGAAAGATCAGACTTACAGCTGAAATTGCATTGCCTGGGATAGGGCTTGCTCTGATGAGCTACTAAAGCTTAGAGAGGTAGTCCTTAAGGGAATTTTTCCTCTAGCCTTTGAACTAGACCTTGAAAAATGGGTAGAATTCGGATGTGCAGAAGGTTTCTGTATGCTGATGATTACAATTAGTCTATTTATTCAGATCCTTCATATGTTGCTATCACTATTCACTGTTAACCTTCCTGGGATTCCTTGCTTCATCTCACTTTCTCCCTCCCCTCCATAAACAGTGGCTTTGAGGGGGTCAAAGAGTTGTGGAGAGTGTAGATCCTCCTATGATTCCATAGTGTTATCAATACAACCTCCAACTAAAAAAAAAATATATATATACAACCTCCAACTATTGTTCTTTTTAAATTGGGAATCTTAAAGTCAAAAGACCTACAGAAAGTATATCTTGGGGCAGCCCAGGTGGCTCAGTGGTTCAGTGCTGCCTTCAGCCCAGGGCCTGATCCTGGAGACCAGGGGATCGAGTCCCACATCAGGCTCCCTGCTTGGAGCCTGCTTCTCCTTCTGCCTGTGCCTCTGCCTCTCTCTCTATGTCTCTGTGTCTCTCATGAATAAATAAATAAAATCTTAAAAAAAAAAAAAAGAAAGAAAAGAAAGCAGATCTCAGGACAAGCTTCCAAATAATTTACCAATCCTTTTATCAGATGATGAAAGAGAGCTGCTTTGACATGTCTCAGTGAAGGAATTTCCCCAATTCATTCAGTAGCCTGTTGTGGTATTGGAAATTTCTAATTGAAAGTCTTCTTACTATTAACCCAAAATCTGGCTCCCTGTGTAGTCTACCCACCGGTTCTAGTTAGCCAAAGCTAACTGTGTATTCTCCTGATTGGTCCTAGTTAGATGGTCTAGACAAAGCTAAACCATTTCTGTTTTATTGGACTTTTTAAATATTTGAAGTAGATGCTATGTTTCTCATGTTTCTTCTCTTCCCCTAGACTAGTGATCTCTGTTTCTTCTGATCAATTCTCAGTTTCTGAAGAATTAAAGATTGGGAAATCAGAGGAATATTTCTTCCATTATCAGATTTAGATCTTTCCCTTTCATAATTTTTAAAATTCTTTTCTCAATTTGCTTCCTGCTGTTGACTAAAACTGTTCACTATTTCTTATTTGACAAGACTCTAAGATGGAAAAAATTCATTCATTGTTCTCATGCTTAGCAGCAAATCCCATACCCTTAACTCATTTTAAAGAATCCACTTCACTGCCCTGGATAAAAGGTAGTGAATCACCTTTCAGACTTGACTACCGTGGAGTGTGCCCAACACAACCTGCACTACTGTACACTTACCTTTGCAGATTTGAGTCTCTGGAGTAGTAAAACCATGCTACCCACACCCATAACTTGCTCACTATTGAAACTAGAAGAGAATAATTATTCAAACATTTGCTTTGAACCACAACTATTTGCTCACTGACCCCCATATAATTCTTGCTAATTATTGTATCATATCTTTTCAAGTTTTCACTTTTGGAATCATTTTCTGCTGCTTTCTATGTCAATTAATCTTTGCTTCCTCTGTGGAGATTTTTAGTTTTTTCATTTTTTTTTTAATATACAGACTGTTATGCTCCTACCTTTCCTCAAGAAATGCATTATTAAAAATAAGAAGAAAAAAAGAAAGAAAAAGAAAGAAAGAAAGAAAAGAAAGAAAGAAAGAAAGAAAGAAAGGAAAGAAAGAAAGAAAGAAAGAAAGAAAGAAAGAAAGAAAGAAAGAAAGAAAGAAAAGCATTATAATCCTTATATGTGTATATCCTTGGAGGTAGTGAATAGGGACATGGACATCTATTAAGCTGAGAAAAGTGCTCGCATGTATCTTCCTTAAAGTTAATTTATTTGTTCCTCAAAGTTAATTATTATTTCTTTCACTTTGCCGCTTTCCACTCCTAATCTCAACTTCTTGGTGCCTATCACATGCTTGAAGAAAAGAGCTAGAATTTTCTTTAATTGTTTACCTTTATTCTTAAATACATATAAGATTTAAACAGTACTATTTATAGCCAGAAAATACTTTGAAGCAAAAACTATGATAAATATGTAAAAATAAATGCAAATGTAGACAAAATGCTGTGTGTATAAATTAGTATAAAGTAGCACATTTGAAGCCAGAAAACTAAAAAAAAAAAAAAAAAATGGATTGAAGGTCATAACCCTATGCATTAAACCATTTCAACAGCTGAAATCCTATTCAAATTTTAAGAGATAAATATGAATGTCTTCAGTTTGATGTTTAGTAAACCATTAGCACAAAGTCCTTCTGCTTTTGCAGATATATACAATTTCCCTCTCTTCACAATTCTGAAAGCATTATGAAAACACTAAATCTCTTCCTGTAAGTATGGAGAGTCACAAAACCAATCTTGTGTTATGTGGGTGGCTGCTAAATGAGACCTCCAAAAATCTTCCTAATTTTGTGACACCTCAATTTTAGCAGAACCAGTAAGTCAATCTGTTTGGTCTAGCTTTCTCGCACTAGTCAAGTTTCCAGCTGTGTCTGAGCTGTTCTCCTCTCTGGAGGGTTGCAAGGAGTCTATACAGCTTCTGGATATTTATTAATTTGTTTTTACCAAGGTTGCCTTTGGTGACCTTGAGCTTCATGGTTCTTAGATAGCTCCTCCTGTATGGAGCCCTGGACTGTGAAATGGCTTGGGGGATCCCCACAGCACTGCCCTTCTCAAGGAGCCAGCTCTTAGCGTTCACCATCCTTCACAGGCTTACATGGAGAAAGAGGGTGCCTGACGATGGTGATGTTCCCTTTTAATAAGATATAGTTCCAAAAATCAGATCAAAGGATTTTTTTTTTATTAGCAAGAGCTAAATCCAAACTATCTACAGAACAAGTTAACTACAGTCTTATACCTGGTCTTCACAAAACTAAGCAGTGTAATGGCTCTGTAATTGGAACCAACTTATTCATGGGCATATAAAATACAGATAACTCCAGAAATATTGTGAGATCTATAACAATATGAACAAGAAGTAGCTGTAGATGAGCAACCTCTTGACCAACAGGAGAAAAATTTCTTTTCTTTTCTTTTTTTTAAAGATTTTATTTATTCATAAGAGGCACACAGAGAGAGGGGCAGAGACACAGGCAGAGAGAGAAGCAGGCTCTATGTAGGGAGCCTGATGCGGGACTCGATCCTGGGACTCCAGGATCATACTCTAGGTGGAAGGCAGGTGGTAAACCACTGAGCCACCCAGGGATCTCCAGGAGAAAACTTTCTATAGCAGTATTTATTCTTAAGTTCTTCTCTTCCTGCAAAATATTGAGGTAGCATGTGAGAGCTGCTTTCCATAGCAGATGGACAAAGAAATAAGCTGTTCCCAGGCATCTGCATTAGGCATATTTTAACAAATATGCTCTAGAGGAAAACAGAAAGAAGGCTGACATCCCATTTATGAGTAGTGTTATAAGTCATAACTAAAAAAGTAGATTTATAGACATTCAGCTTATGAAGAATTTAGATCGTAGATACTAAACCATGGTCAATGGCAGACAGAGTAAACAAGAATCTGAGTTTTCACAGAGTAAGATATAGACTAGGAAACAGCAGAGAATAAGTGCATGAAAGAAAAAAAAAAACAAGGCTAAATGAGAAAGTAATGAAGTTTGTGAAATAACACTAGAACTGTATTACAGGTGTTTAAGAATATTAATTATGGTTAAATACTCATTTTTATTTATTATCTGTAATAAACTGTGTGCAGTACATTTTAAAAAGCTTCCATTCTCTTCAATTTATTCTTTTTTAAAATTATCTTTCCATAGAAAAAAACAAGAAAAAAACACCCTTGAGAATTTCTATAGTTTTGTATCTTGAAAAGAGCTCTTTGAAATCAGTAGACTAAACAGTCAATTGCAGTGAAGATTTGCTGCTTAAGTGATAAGACAGTAGCATGGAGTGAGGGTCTTCCAAATATTACAGTAAGATTTGGAAAAGGTGAAAATATAAGGAAGAAAATGAAACCACAGCCTCTGTACTCAGAGTGGCTATCCCATGTTTCAGTGTTGCCCTTCATCCACCCCTCCCCTATTCATCTTGGTAAAACCCTCAGTCTTTATCTCCTCTACTCTGTCTAAAGTATGCTGAACATAGCTCATTTCAAAATTGGTTTTTGAAAATCAGAAGCAGGTTATAAAGGTATCGAGACATGTGGCCATGAGTCCAAAATACCCTATTCAGTTGACAGATCTAACGATGTTCCATTATGAGATGATTACTAAGTGAGAGTAATGTCTTCTCTGTATTGTTATCAGATTAGAGGGTTTTTGATTAGGCCTATCTAGGGTTCAAGGACCCATGTTAGTTGAGTTTTGAAATGTCAGAATTTAAGATTGGGAGATATTACATTAGATTTTACCTGGTCCAAGCCCACTTTAGCTACTTGAAGGAAAAGATGGATCCAGATGGATCCATACTCATATCTTCAGTTTAGCAAACTTTTTGCTCTACCACATGTGCCTCACAAGTATACACAGCTACAAAGTGGCTGACCATGTCTGTCTGTCTCTCTTTCTTTCAATTTCTCTTTTTTTCTTTTCCACTGAATATGACATGTAGTGGTTAAAAGACGTGGGCTCTGGATTCTAATGGACTCTCAGGTCAAATCCTATCCAACATGTATTAACCCTCAGGAATGTTAATACATTTCTTCAGACAATAGTTTCCTAATCTATAAAGTAAGGATAATACCCAAATTATGGGGTCGTGGCAAGTATTAAATGAGATATTTCATGTAATGATTTCAACACAGTGTCACTCATAAGTGCTCAAGAAATGTTAAATATTATAATTACTTTAAGTATTCATACTTTTCAAAAATATGGAAAGGCTAAGAAAGACAAAGTAGAATATTAAAATAGCCAATAATCACTCAATTTAAAGATAACCCTTGTTAATATACACACACGTACATATAAAATATCACATGTACTTACATGTTCAAACATATATTTGTATATACATTTTAGCATGTTATATTACTATTTTATATCATTGAATTCACAAAATGGAATGAAATTGACTTGCTAATCACAAAATTTTTGGCAAGTCATTCCAGACTTGATGATTTCTAATGCTATCTTCATCCTGAAAATCTAAAAATGAATAAAGGAGCCTCAATCTTGATGGATTTGTTATCAACTTCAGGCTGACAGAAATGCAGAAAATAATAAACTGAGCAATAACCATTTACCTTTAGATAGCACTTCTTATAAAGATTTTCAAGACTTTTATAATTACAACGTCTCATTAACCTTTCGAAGAGTTCTGTGGCATAGCGTACAGCACAGCGAATCTACTGTAATGTAAAATCGGTTTAATCCAGGAAGAAGCACTGAAATTAAATGCCTCTATCTAGAAAACCGCACTATACAAGGCAGTGATAAGTGCTAAAAGGTTGCGTGGTTTGGTGGTTCTTGGACTCTTTCCTGACCACCTCTAGTGGGTTTGGTTTCTTAAGATAGTGACCTTGTCTCATTCATCTTTGTTCTACTTATTTACTCATTTATTCATTTATTTTTTTTCATTTACCTTATTTAATGTTTAATGTAAGCCCAATGATATGTTAAAGGGTCCAGGGCTACTAAAATTAATAAGATAATATCATTATTTTAAGGGGTTAGAATTTAACCAACATCAACAAGTAAAGAAAAGGTTTTAGCGCACTGTGATAAGCATGACACAATAGAAACAAACAGAAATCCACATTCAGGCTAGAAGTAGTCAGAGAAGGGCTCTTGAAGACAACAACATCAAACTTCATTGAATCTTAAAGAATGTCTAGGAAGGATGCCTTTCCTAGTGGTCCACTTGATCTTTAATACTTTTGCTTAATATTTAAATGATATTTTAAGCATATTATTTATAATTTAATATTTATTAATATTATTTAAGCAATAATATTTTTTGCTTAATATTTAAACTCTCATTGTCTCAATTTCCACATAAGCTTGTTGTTGGAGTTAACACAGATTATGCATCCAAAGTACCTAGCATAGTGCCTATCAGTAATAAATATTCAGTGAAAGTTTATTCTTTTTTACTATTGTCTTGTGTTGCTTTCCCAGTTCATTTAGTGTCCGGGAATGCTATTCATTCTCTACCTAATTGATAAATAATGTTTCTTTCTGAAAATATCTTATAACTTTGGAGCTGGATCCTACCTTTGGGTAAGACACAAATTCAATTACCCCTGAAAAGGATCGCTTTCATTCTGAGAGAGCAAAAGATTTGTAATTTCCCATGGAATATTGATAGGGAAGTAGGCAATAAGACTAGCATGTCACAAAATCCAGATGTCCCACGGGGGCTATATAGTCATCTGTCACTTCCCTTAGCCATAACTTGCCCCTAATTTAAAGGACAATCCTATTCAAAGTTATCTTCTTAAAAGATATCTTTCTCTTAAAAATCCCTTAAATCGGTTACTTGGATGTTTTAAAAATGATGTGCCTACTATAATAGAAATAATATTTTGATAGATTAAAAAAAGGGAAGCTGATACAGCTATCAGGATTTAAGAACAACATGCAACATGGTATTCAAAAATTTAAGAAAATTATAAACTAAAGAGTGTAGGAAAATAATTGACTGATACCCAATTTGATCTCCCATCTTTGCAAATGGCTGCTCCAAGTTCTATTCCAAAATGGTGTTAGGGCTTTCACTGCTGTCATCAATTGCCATCAGCACTGCCTTTAACTGACATAATCACTGATTGTTACAATTAGTGCCCATTAGTATAGAGCAAAATTAGAGTCTCAGTCATATAGAATTGCCCATTATGTCCATAGAGTACACAAAGTTCATCACTTATGATTAACATTACCAGAGTGAATTCAAAAGAAATTATGAAAGACCTGTCACTTTATAATGCCGCCAGATGCGAATATCAGAGATGATGTACCAACTGTCAAAACTCAATGCTCTGCTATGGAACACCCAGATTCTAGATATGAAAGTATGGAGAATTATAGAAACTATGTGTTCAGCCAATAGGAAACTTCAAGTGACCAATAGACAAGGTAGATTGAATAACAGAAAAAATGTACAAAATGTGTTTGATATAGTTAGATCCCTCTATAAAATTATTCACCCCTCACCTTTTGTTTTTGCTTTAGCTTCACTCTAGACTATAAGCCAAAAGAGTTGCCAAAACATTGGTGAAAAAAGGCCAATGCGAATATCATTTTTAACCCCTGATGTTATTATTACCATAGAAATTGGATGGTTGTAATTTTCTTGTGGTCGTGATTATTAACACTCCACTCTAAATGAACATGTTCTAATATAGGACTCAGGAGTTAAGAAGAAACCATGTGATGCATGGAGCGCCAGGCTCCATCTTGATCATGCAGTGAGTGACCTTAAGTCTGAAATTTGCAAGGATGGTGGAGCCAAAGCACAGAAGGAGCCTGAGTCATCAATAACAGTGGAGTTACCATTCCAGAGTTGGAAAGCCTATCAAATGCAAATTGTATGAGCAAACACTGGAAATAATACTAAGAGAAAAAAAAATTGCACTTTGTAGTGCAAATAGCTATGGAATCTTATTTATGTTTTGACGAGGTGACACCAACCCAATATGAATTTCCAACACTTCAATAAAATCTTTTCTATAAAATTATAAGCTTATCTGTGTATATAGTAAATAAGGTTTCCATCCCATCCCCAGAAGGACAAACTTTTAACTGGTACGCATGTATCTTTTCAGACATTTTCTCTGCCTATAAAAGCATTTGTACACTCTAATACATAACATTCGCTTTATATGTCAAATGATATATAGACCATTCTGTTGCAACTTGGCTTTCTCAGCATTTTTACATCATATTTTCTATCCTTATTATAGATCTTTAATACATAATGGCTACATGGTCTATTTAATTCTATGGACAGATATTATGTATTTAAACTATATACTGTTATCACTATTTACCTTATGTCTATTTTTTCACTGTATCAAACAATAGAGAATTAAATATTCATGCATAATTTATCTATTTGTAGG
Source organism: Vulpes lagopus (assembly GCF_018345385.1). Taxonomy (NCBI): domain Eukaryota; kingdom Metazoa; phylum Chordata; class Mammalia; order Carnivora; family Canidae; genus Vulpes; species Vulpes lagopus. The sequence continues at coordinate 30,157,272 of NC_054834.1, forward strand.
TATTTAGGATAGATTTCTAAAAACAGAATTGCTGGGTTAATATATATATGTGTATATATATTTTATTTTTTAAGACTTTATTAATTTTACTTGAGAGAAGAAAAGAGAGCTCAAGTACGGGTGAGAGGCAGAGGGAGAAGGAGACTTCCCACCAAACAGGGAGCCCTACCTGGGGCTCAATCCCAAGAACCTGAGATCATGGCCTGAACCAAAGGCAGATGCTTAACCAACTGAGACCTCAGGTGCCACTTCATATACAGTTTCAAATGGTGAGACATTTTTACAAGCCTATATCTACAGCTTATCTAAGTATTCAAATCCCTTCCAAAATGTTAGCTCCAATTCACATTCTCACTACTATGTACCAGAGCATTAACAAAATTTTAAATTCTTGCAAAAATAAATGAAAAATATCCTTTAATTTTATTTTTTAAATCATGAAGATAATTTATCATCTCTGTTAACAGTTATTAGCAATTTATATTTCTTTATCCATGTCCTTAAGTTTTTACCAAATTTTTTCCTATTGAATTGATAGTACTTCTTTTATTTAACAGCTTTATTGATATATCTGTCACATGCCATAAAATCCTACTTAAGACATGCAGTTCAGTGGTTTTTAGCAAATTCACAAAGCTGTGTAAGCAACCTCACAATTTAATGTTAGGATATTTTTAGCACCCCTAAAAGAACCACATACACATTAGTAGTCATTCCCCACTCCTTCTTCCCCTACCCCTGCCCCAACCACAGGTTAACATAAATTTATGTTCTGTATCTATGGATTGCATGTTCTGGACATTTCACCTAAATGGTATCATACCATATGAAGTCTTTATGCTTTTTAAAATTTCACTTAGCATGATATGTTCAAGATTAAGCCATTGGCATGAATCAGCACTTCACTCCTTTTTTATTGCCAAATAACATTCCATTGTATGGATATACTACCTGGGTTGTTTATTCATCGTGGAGGATGATTTAACACCCATGATTCTTCATGGTAGACATCCATCATAGATATCCATTGATGGACACTTAGATTGTTTTCACTTCGGGGATGTTAAGAATAATTTGGCTATAAACATTTTTATTCAAGTTTTGTATGGACATATGGTTTCACTTTTCTTAAGTGTCCCTACTAAGAATTGTGAGGGGTCACATGGTTACTTTATTCTTAATATTGTGAGAAACTACCAAACTGTTTTCCAGAGTGACTGAAACATATTGCATTGCAATAAGAGAGAATTGCTCAAGCGACTGTGCCACTCAGGTCCCCCATCTTCACATTCTTGATGGTATCCTTTAACATCATTAAAAGTTTTTAATTTTGTGGAAGTTCAATTTTTACCAATTTTTCTTTTTGTCATTAATGCTTTTGATATCAATGTTTTCGGTGTCATATCATGTCATTAATCCTTTTGGTGTCATTAATGCTTTTGGTGTCAAAAACTATGGCCTAACCAATGTCATGGAATTATATTCCTATGTTTTCTTCAAGGAGTTTTAGTTTTCTTATATTTAGATTTATGATCCATTTGAGCTAGTTATTGCATTTAGTGGGAGGTAAGAAATAAAATTCATTCTTTTACATACAGATTTCCAGCTGTAGGAAATCATTTTTATGAAGACTATACTTTTCCTATGAAATTTTCTTGACAAACATTTTTCAAATTGATTGATATTAAATGTGGGAATTTATATCTACACTAAATTCCATACCATTGATGTGTGTCTTTCTTTATGACAGTACCATATTGTATCATTTACTGTAGCTTTGTAGTATACTTGAAATTGAGGAATAGGAAAGTACTCTTTCTCTTTATTTCTTGTTCTTGATTGTTGGGGTTATAGTAGCTCCTTTGCAGTTCCATATGAATTTTAGCATTAGTTGGTAAATATCTACAAAACAATCTAGGATTTTTAGAAGGATTTCAATAAATCTATAAATCAATTTGGGAGTACTGCCATCTTAACAATGTTTCATAAACATGAGTGAACTTTACATTGATTTAGATCCTTCTTATTTATTTAAAAATGTTTTGTAGTTTTCAACGTACAAGATTTGCACTACTTTTGTTAACCTTATTACTAGTATTTCATTGTTTAAGATGTTATTGTAAAGGGAATTTTTTCTTGGCTTTATTTTTAGAATGTCTGTTGCTTATTTTTAGAAATATAAGGGGTTTTTGTATATCAGTCTCATATCCTACCACATTGAAGAAATTATTTATTAATTCTAATACAGCTTTTTGTGGAATCTTCAATCCTCATGCTTTTCTCTACATAAGATGATGTCATCTGTGAATAATGATAGCTTACTTCTTCTTTTACATTACAGATGTTATTCATTCATTCATCCATTCATTCATTTATTTATTTAGACAATACCCTAAAAACTCCAGTACAATGTTGAGTAGAAGTTTCAAAACAAACGTCCTTGTCGGTCTTTGATTTTAGGGAAAAAGTTTTCAATTATTCTCCATTAATTATGTTAGTTGTGGGGTTTTTATAGAAGATGCTCCTTATCAGGTCACTTTCTACTCCTATTTTGTTTTTGTTTTTCTTATCATGAAAGTATGCTGAAGTTTGTCAAAAGCTCTGTCTGCATCTATTGAGATGGTTGTGTAGAATTTGACCTTTATTCTATTAATATATTTTATTGATTTTTGAATGTTAAACCAATTTTGCCTTTCTGGGCTATATCTCACTTTTTATGTGTTACCATATTCAGTTTGCCAATAATTTTACAGTTTGTGGCAATGCATATTCAGGAGGAGTAATAATCTATGGTTTTATAGTGATATCTTCCTCTGCTTTTATTATCTGGATAATCTTGGTCACATACAATGAACTGAGAACTGTCCCATCCTCTTCACTTTGTGATGTATTGACATAATTTTTCTTCAAGGATTTGGTAAGCAGAATGTATGATTAGAGCCACCTTGGCATGAGTGTTAGTTTCTTGCAAGTTTTTAAATTATTAATTCGTTATTTTTACTTGCTATAGATCCAATTAGATTATCAATTTTTTCTTGGCTCAGTTTTGGTAGCTTGTCTTTCTAAGAAATTGTCCATTGGATCTAAGTTATTTAATTGATGGGCATAGAGTTGTTCATGGTATTCTCTTATCTTTTTTCACTTTTGTGAGGTCAGGAGTGATATACCCACTGCCATTCCTGGATTTAGTAACTTGTGTCTTCTCTTTATTCTTAATCAGTAAACTTAAAGGTTTGTCTTTTTGTTGATCTTTTAAAAACTGTAACTATTGATTTTCTCTCTTGTTTTTATATTCCCTATTTCATTAATTTAATTTATTTTCACTCTAGTATCCATTATTTTTCAACCATCTTCCCTTTTATTTCATTGGTTTTACTTTGCTCTTCTTTTTCTAATGTTGTAAGGTGGGAGATTAGGTTCCTGATTTGAGATCTTTCTTGCTTTTATATTTTATTTAATTATTTTAAATAATCTCTATACCTACATTGGGGCTGGAATTCATGACCCTGAGCTCAAGACCCACATGCTGTTCCATTTCAGCCAGCCAGGCTCCCATTGATCTTTCATGTTTTTAATAAAAGCATTTCTAACAGTATTTTTTCTTAATACACTGCTTTTGCTCTGCCTTATAAGTTGTGATTTGTTATTGTTGTCATTTATCTTAATGTATTTTCAGTTTCCTTTATGATTTTTTGGCCCATTGGTTATGAAAAGGTGTGTTGGTTAATTTTATCATATTTATGAATTTTTGAATTTTCTTATGCTGTTGATTTGTAAATAAATCCATTGTACTTAAAGGAACATACTTTGTATGATTTTAAACCTTATGAATTTATTGAGGATTGCTTAATGACCTAGTACAGGTCTATTCTAGAGAATGCCCCATGGCTTTTAAGAAGAATGTATATTCTGCTGTTATTAGTTGGAGTGTTCTATAGATATGGGTTAGATCTACTTGAATTTTAATATTTTTCAATAAATACTATCATATTTAGTGACTATTATATTTAGTGTTTTATTTTTATTGTACTTAGTGTATTGTTTTTAGAATTTTTTTACTAAACACTAGCCATCTGTTTCCTTATTCATCTTCTGTCTAATTCTGTTATTTAACATGGACATTGATATATCCAACTTCAGCTGTTAAATTGTCAATTTTTCCCTTTATGTCAATTTTGCGTCACATATTTTGGGCTCTGTTGTTAGGCGTGTGTGCTTGTAATCATTCTATCTTCCTAATGGATTAACCTTCATATCAATGTAAAACATTCTTCATTGTCTCTAGTAACAATTTTTATCTTAAAATCCATTTTGTCTGATATAAGTACAACTACTTCAGCTTTTTGTTATAACTTTCATAGTATATCTTTTTACATCCTTTTACCCTTTTTTGATTTTAAAGTATATCTCTTGTAGATATATATAGTTGAATTATAATATTTAAAAATTTACTTTGCCAGTCTCTGCCTTTTGATTTTTGATTCACTTACATATAACTCCTCATAAAGTAGGATTTATACCCACCATTTTCTCATTTCTTTCAATATGTTATCTTCTATCTTTTTTGTTCCTCAATTTCTGTCTTCTTTTGTGCTAAATAGATGTATTCTAATGTAGCTATAGTGGTTTGACCTGTGTCTCCCAAAAGTTAATATCTACCTGCAATCTCAGAATGTGACCTTATATGGAAATAGGATCTTTGCAGATGTAATTAAGGTAGGAATCAAGGAGAGATTCTACTGGATTAGTAGATCAGTAAGAAGATCATGTGAAGACGGAGGTAGAAATTAAAGTTATGCTGCTACATGCCAGAGAACACCAGCAGCCACCAGGATGTGAAAAACAAGAAAGGATTTGCCTCTAGAGCCTTCAGAAGGAGTTGGCTCTGCCAACATTTTGATTTTGGACTTTTGGAATCCTCAACTGTGAGAAAATAAATCTCTATTCTTTGAAGCCACTCAGTGTATGATTCTCATGGAAGCCCTAGGAAACTAACAGAGTACACTTTTAATGACCTTATTGTTGCTTTTACTATATTTTTGAGTTGCAGATCTGGCCAGGATCTTGTTTGTCCCAATTGAAATTCACAATACTGGTCAAGTGAGAGTCACCAGCAGTTTGCAATTACTTGAGTTAAGCCTCGGGAGTAGGCATTTCCCCACTTTTTTGCTATGCTTTTGCTATGCTTTTGGTGTATATGTATAATGCATTTAAAGAGTTCTAAGAACCGTCATATCTTTCCATTGTCTACAATGTACATGGTCTTGCACTGTCATGCTACTAAGCTAGGGAGATGGGAAGGATACAAATAGCCCCAAGTTAAAACATCATATACTCTGATGTCTTACAGAGATTTAATCATGTCTCTCAGATATATGATTTTCAGTGTATGCTATGGCTTTGGTAAATAGAGTTTTGAAAGGGTTGAGTTTAGTTTTTGGTTCATATTTTCATTGTTTTACCAGGAAAACAAGTTCATTAAGGATCTCACTCTGCCATTCCATATACCAGATCTCACTCTGCCATAAAAACTTACTGGTTTTTAACTCTTCTCTTTATATGAAGGAAATCAGCCTTTTCTCTATCACATATTTAAAATATTTTTTTCCAAATGTGTCATTTGTATTTTGATTTTGTTTATAGTAATTTTTTACAGCTAAGAATTTTCTCTTTAAATGTTTTTCTACTCTAATATGCCAATATCTTTAATCAGTTTATTTTTTAAAGATTTTATTTATTTATTTGAGAAAGAGTGTGAGAGAGAGAGAGAATATGAGCAGAGGAAGGGGCAGAGGGAGAAGCAGACTCCCCACTGTGCAGAGAGCCCAATTCGGGGCTCAGTCCCAGAACTCCTGGGATCATGACCTGAGCTGAAGGCAGACGCTTAACTGATTCAGGCATTTTTAAATTTTTAAATATTTTAAAAATATTTTAGTACTATTTCTATTATTTTGTTTTTACATATAAATCTATGGTTCGTGTAGTTCTTTCCAATGGCTAGCCAGTTACCCCACTTTAAAAAAATGATGAATCCATTTTACCACATTTATTTGAGAAGTAATTTTTACCTCATACTACAGTCACATATGTATTTATATTTATATTTGTTCCAGTGATCTTTTTTGCACGAGATGTGTGCTATTTTAGCTATTGTACCAGAAAATTATTTGTAATGTCTGGTAGAAATAATCTTTCTTTTATAATCTTTATTTTCATATTTGTAAAAGCTGTTCTAGCATTATTTTTCCCCAGGGTGCCCTAGAATCATTTTGACAAGTTAAAAAAATCCTATTTAGGTTTTGATTAGGATCATACTGAATTTATAGATAAACTTTGGCAAAATCAACATTGTTCAACTGAGGATACTCCTATCCCCAAAAAACGTATTGCTTTCTAAATTGTTCACTTTCTTTTATGCTCCTTGCTAGTTTTAACTTTTCTCTTTTCAAGTCTTTCACATTCTTTAGTTTATTTAGCTGTTTTATCCACATTTTGTGAATGGAGTCTTCTATTTAATTATCCTTTTACATATCTTCATAACCACATATTCTCCATATTCTTTAACCTTCACAGACTTCCCATTCCTTTAAAGTTTAAATGAAATTGCTTGAGCATCCATGTCATATAATAGTTACATGTCAAGAGATCTTCTCCATGTGCTTAGGATTTTTTTTTTTTTTTTTTGGTGTATCTGAGGAGAGGATTTTTTTTCCTATTAGCTCCTGTGATGGGTCGACTATGCATCTCACTCTTCTCTGCATCCCATGAAGACTGCTCATTTTTATGCTTCTCATGCTTGAAATTCTGAGACTGTAACCCTTTTTGCTTCTTTCTTTATAACAACACTAAATCAATGCTGCTAATTATACAGATTTTATTGAAGAATTGTGGTGAACTGTACGCAATTAGAGTTCAGGCATAAAATAATTCCAATTTGAATTTCAGATAGACTTCCTATAAATTCTGTGGATCAGAATATCTGGATTTAAAAACTGGTCCCATTACTTAGTTTCTGTGGAGTGTTAAATAATCAGAGAGAGAATGAACATTCTTTTCTCGTTACTGTCTTCAATGGGATTGCTTCTATGGTACTATCGTTTAAACATGATGTTAAATTTAGGTCTGATATATTTTCAAAGTTTTTTTTTTTCTTGGGGGCTATTTTTTTGGTGGCTTCATTGTACTTTGATATTGACAGAGTTCTTTCTTAGTCTTTGAATAGGATTCAGTAACTTACCCCCAAATTGTGTTGCTCTTGAAATTTTCGACTGTTTTTTAAAAATTTTACTCATGTCCCTTTGACCTATGCTTTCTTCCAGGGAAGTATTATTTTAGTGTATTTCTGACTATTTTACTTTTCCTTCTGTTTTATTCCATTCTTCAGGAATATCAATTATGCAAACACTGGATCTCTGTTTTCTCTCTTCTAATAATATCATCTCATGGCTTTTTGCTCTTCTTCATTTTATTTCATTTTTTTATTTAAAGATTTATTTATTTATTAGAGAGAGAGAGAGAGAGAGAGAGAGAGACAGAGGGAGAAGCTCCATGCAGGGAGCCCCATGTGGGACTTGATCCCAGGACCCCGGGATCACGCCCTGAGCCAAAGGCAGATGCTCAACTGCTGAGCCACCCAGGTATCCCTTCATTTTATTTTATATTACTTATAAAGCCATATTTCACAACACTGACTCTGTTTTAAGCAATATCTATTCTAATTTTGAATTCTCTAATTCTGAATAGTTGGCTTTTAAACAACATGGGTTTGGGGTGTACTGATCCATATATATATGTATAGAGAGAGAGAGAGAGATTATAGATATAGATATAGATACAGATATAGATGATATATAGATATATCCATATATGGATTTTTTAATAAATATAGTACAGTACTACAAATCGTTTTCTTTTCCATATGATTTTCTTAACAACAATTTATTTTCTCTAGCTTACTTAATTGTAACAATACAATATATAATACATATCACATACAAAATACACGTTAATTCACTGTTTACATATTAGTAAAGTGATTAGTAGTTAAGATTGGGGAGCCAAAAGACAAATTTTTGACTCTGCAGGGGATTGGTGCCCTAACCCTTGCATTGTTCAAAGGTCAACTGTATATATTTCTTGAGCTCAGTCATGTCATCTTTTAACAACTTCTATTGTTTAATCCATTTCCTCTTGAGTGCTTATATTTCTTTTTTGAATGAGACAATATTCTCTATGATTCATGTCTGTATAAGAAATTTATATATTTTCTCATAAAATTAATCTTATAAAACGTGTCTTCAACTCCTTTATTATGTTTTTCCTTGTTTAAAATATTTACTTTGCATAGGAAAAATACTGGATACTTTTTTCCCCCTGTATATTAATCCTCTTTAAAAAGGAGAATTCTGTCTGGGGCACCTGGGTGGCTGGCCCAAAGTCCAGGGATCGAGCTCCCTGCTCAGTGGGGAGATTACTTCTTCCTCTCTCACAGCCCTTACCCCTGCTCATGTTCTTTTTCTTTCTCTCAAATAAATAAATAAAATCTTTAAACATAAAAAGGGGAGAGGAGAATTTTGTCTAAGCCCACTAACAAAAATGAATTGAGAAAATGAGCTAAGGAAGTCATTATCTCTTCAATTCAAGGATGTTGCCTTAAAATAATCTTTTATCAGATCTGCTGAATCCTCCCATCTGGGTGAATGATTTTACTGAATATGGCAAGTTTGCTTCTTGATATGAATAAATTACGTTGATAAGAAGACTGAATGACACACTGAAAATTTTGTTTGTTTTATTAGCTTTTATTAATCTCTGCTCAGTTGACTCTTGCTGGCAACTTCAAGGGTGTTAAGTATGCAGTTCTCTCTTCCTAAATATTCTACCCATTATGTTTTTTTTTTTCTTTGCAGGGAGAGTGGGGTGAATGAAGTTGGAAACATGGACAAATCCTTCTATCAATGTCCATCTACCCTACACATCTCTGGGTAGAAATGAGTTGCCCTGAAAATACCTTCTATGCCTCTTGTACCTACTGTCCTTACCTACACATAAATCTGTTTCTCTTCAGTCCAAGCAAAACATCATTACTTGGATCTTTCTAGACTTTAACTTATTGAAGAAAACTATGTGCTCTGAGATATGTAGTAGTATGTGTGAGTTTGTATTGTGCCTTAATTTTACAGTCTTTACACTATTTGACAGATATTCTTGCCTTTTTGGAAAATGTGATTTCCTCCTTAAAAAAAAAAACAAAAAACCACAGTCTCTTTGCTTTTGTGGAGCAAGTCTCAGGGGATGATATGGAATAAACATTTTACTCCACTATCTTTTACCAGCAGTCTTAAAAATAGAACATTTTAATATAATATTACACAGAAATAAAATCATTCTTCCATTACCTAGATTGTCAAGCAAAAATTGAGATATATATTGGAATGTAATTTAAATTAGAAATTTTTAGAGTTTTTCATTTCATTGGAAAGAAGGAATTTCTCAAAGGAGAATCCTTCATGGACAGGATATTTTTTCCCCTGCTGTGAAAACATGTGTCTAGAAGCAGGAATATGTCTCATAAGATGGCTTTGATGAGAAGTCCATGATAGTTATAATACACATGCATAGAGCTTGCCTTTGACCCTCTGGGTTTCAGCTTTATCAAAAAAGCAAACCCCAATATTTTCTAAGAAGAGATCTGCTTTAAAATTCAATGAATCTCCCATTGTGGGGGTTTAGTATTCCAGGCTCAGTTTGTGATAGGTCTTCATTTCTTGACTTCTGCGAGATTTGGCCACCACTAAATCTCACTAGGCTTTCCTGGGGGAAGTCAGGCCTTATTTCTTCATAACCTTCTGTTCTTTTGTCAGCTACTCCTCCTCATTCACTATTCATCCACGACATTGTTGAAGAAGGGTCACCAGTCCACGTCTTTATCTGTTTGACCCAAGCCAGGGAGTTGTCAGATCCGAGAAAGCCGCCACAGCCTCTTGCCACTGCTCTGGTCATAAGTTTATAGTTCAGGCTTCTCTTCGCAAAGGATCATCAACATCAACATGTTGTTTCCAGGGTCATAAATTTGCAATGTGATGAGACATAACCAGATGTTGCCAAACGTGAACTGATTCTCAAAGCAGCCTCTTGCCTGCTCTGTCTTGCTTCCCAACTCATAGAAGCTGGTGGTCCATGTAGTTCATTCTCAGCTGAGGGGCTTGCTTGTCCAGATTGAAGTCATTTGTTTTCTGGAGCAATTATATTTTTCAAGCTGAATAATAGAGTGGCCATTATCACCTACTTCACAGATATTTTCCATTACTTAATGCCACTATGCAGTATTTATTGCCATTCTTTGGACACTCTTCTGTTTTTCCTTTTGTTGTTGTGAGGGTAGCTGTTGTGTTGTTAGGTTGTAATATTGTTCCCTATATATAGTAATGAGAGAAAATGTCATGATTTCTCTAGTTCATACTCCCATCCCTAAACCTAAGGACTGATTTTTGAACCTGATTCCAATTCTTTCAAATTTGTTAGAATTTGTTTAATACCTAGGATATAGTCAATTATAATAAATGTTCCAAAGAGTAATTCTAGGTACAGAATTACAGAATTACAGAATACAGAATTACCTAATTCTAGGTACAGAATTCTAGGTACAGAGGCCCCTTGGGCTTTTGCACATTCTTTTCATTTAAGTTAAAGTAACAGAGGTTATGGAAGTTAAGTAAATTATTCAAGATTGCACAATCTGTTATTCCAACCCAAGGCTCTAGCCTCCTGTTTTGGCACATTGTTGCACTTCTTTAGGAAACCAAGAGTTTATTATCTGGACATAACATCAATACATAATCATCATCTCAGCCCTTTAAATGTGAAGCCAGGCTAAATTTAAAGCAAAAGTCAATGGAAATAAAAACATTTTAAATATCAGATGTCATAATTCTTCATGATAGAGCATCCCTTCTCAGAATTCTGGCTTTCTCTTTTACAAAACTTGCTCAATAGTAAGAATATATCACCTATCATAATATTGTTGGTAAGAAATACTAACTAAGGGTCCTCAGAGAAGGTTCTTTAAATTGTCCCATGAAAAAGCTCCACAATGTAATTTAGTTTATGATTTAATGCCTAAAGTTGTTTTTTTTTTTTTTTTCCTTTCCTCTTTGCTCTTGATTAGGATTGTTTTGTTAGCTGATAATATGGAGCAGAAGCCTGGTCTCCTATGACTGGCAAAGCCAGAGAGACACAAGAAACACTGCTAATGTGAAAATCAAGCATTTTTTAGTACATTAAATATTCTATAAGCCAGTTCCATTTTTCAAGGGAAAGGATACTATCAAATGTTTACATATGCTGTCTTTGTGGTTTCTGTTGTTTTATTTCATATTGTTTGTGTTATTCTTATTTTATGTGACTTTAATTACCTTATTAAAGTGTATATTCTTCAGATAAAGGACTGATTTTTGAAGTTCCTTTTTGTTTTCAGTTTGAAATAAAAAAATACTCTTTATTCTGTAATTTTAGTTCTTCTTAAAACCTGACGAAATTAAAGTTGAATTTTGTACTACAGGAATTATTCTTACCAGAAGTTTAGTGTAAAGTAAAAAATATTCTTTTTGTTTGTTTATTTGTTGTTACTACAAGCAACCTTAAAAATGATCTAGAAGACCAACTCCCAGTGCATTAGATTAAACCAATTTTAAAGAATTTGAGGGTTTGTGCCCATTCCTAGTGATTTTCATTGAATTTATTGAGAATTAGGCCTAGGCATTGATTCTTTCCAAAAGCACACAGGTGATTATAATGTGTCTCCAGAGATAAGAACCATTAATATTGCACCACCCTTTGTTGATGAAACAAGGTAAAAACACTCAAGTTCATGGAGGTTCTGTAACTTTCCAAAGCACTCAGTGGCCAAGCTGCTCCAGGACTTAGCGCTCCTGTCACTTATTCTAGGTTCCTCTTCTCTCACAATTGAACACAGAACCTGTGACATTTCTCAACGAACTCCCAGTGACTTACACAGTCTCCGCCACATCAAAAATATTCAATAAGACATTGGCTGAGTATTGAATAGATGGACTATTGAATGAGAGTTAGATGGCTTCCTGTGTCACATACACTCTGCAACTTCATTAAATTAACGGCAATGCTTGTTGCTGAGAATTCAGGCAAGAAAAGAGTGTGCAACTTGGTAGAAGCCCAGCATCCTCTCAGGTAGAATGTTGTCATCTGTGGAGATCGTGGAAGGATCTTCACTTAGCTAAGGAGGGAGGAAGAAATAAATTTGCAGTGAGGGGAGGTCACCACAACATTGAGGATGGTGCTCAGAGGAGAGCAGTGAGTCTTGAGAACGTTGGATCCCGGAAGAGATGCTGTCACAGTTGCCACAACCAATCATATAAATGCAGGGAAATTTATCAATCTCGACACCAAGAATTTGAAAAGAAAGGCGCTTTAGGCTCTCAGGGACCAAGGCCTGTCTATTGTGACTGCTAATCCAAGTGGGTTTGGGTTAAAAGGGGTTAACAGCCCTCTGCTGTAACACATGATTGGTCTTTATGAGGTTGAAGCTCTTGTCTGTTTGAGGCCTACAGATGATGCTAAAGAGCCAATAATGACAGCAATTCAAAGCAATCTAATTATGCAAACGGGAGGCTAAACAATTTCATCATCCTTAAATTAGATTGTCCTAATGAGATAAAGACACCAATTAATCCTGAATTAATTTCAATAGCCTATTTCAGGCAAACACTTTAATATGCAAATGTAAATGAGAAACAAAGCCTACTGTAGAATGCCAGAGTTCAGAACCTCTCTCTTCGCAGCTGCAGCGGGTGTAAATAGTGCCTAATGAGTTTGCATGGAAAGATACAACCAGTTGAAAATTTTAGACTTCATAAAGCACAGCCGGTGCCTCAGGTATACTGGATGTGGGCTGGAGCCAGACATGCAAGGAGGGGGAGTTTTGCAGGGGAATGGACTATTGTAGGTGTGCACTGCTGAGTCACAGATACCTTTTTTCTAAGCAAAAACTAGGTAGTCCTTCCTTCCAGCTGAGTCCTCAACCGAGTGTGTGTATGTGTGTGTGTGTGTACATATGTGACTATGCATGTGATACACATGTGAGTATGCCCATGTGTGCAAGTATGAGTGTGCCTGAGTGTGTACACGTGTAAGCGTGTGTGTGTGTGTGTGTGTGTGTGTGTGTGTGTGTGTGAGTGTGGTGAAGGGGAGGTAGGGAGTGGACATGGTGAAGTAAGAGGAGCAGTGTGGAGACACTTTAATGAGTTGGTACTGGGAGAGCCAAGTTGTCATAACACACACTTGGACAGAAGTCTCTTCTGGACATAAAGTTGATTTTAATTAGTGACCACTTAATCATTTTAAATTAAACATTCCCAACTCATTTAATATTTCTAAATAATTAATTTCCTAAATAAGACATGGGAACAGATTCAAAATCTTAGGTGCCTATGCTGAATCCAAAGATCTGTGATTTAATGATATTTGGCTGGAGGGCTCTTCAATGGGCTAATTCCTTTTTATAACTACCAAAATAGCCCCACAGGTAATAACCTGGGTAATAATCTCTTCTGTCTAGAAAAGAAAGTGATAGCTGATATCAGGAATGAGTCCAAAATGAAACTGGGAGAGAGAATAGTACTCATTGAGGTTGTTTACATCAAATTAAATTGTTTAGGTTTAATTATAAATGACCAAGTAAGAATAAGTTTGCTTATTATTCATGACACAATAACCCTCTGGGTACAAAATAATGCCTAAGGTTGCCATATAAAATATACAATGCCCATGTAATATTTGGAACATATTTACATATACTTTTAAAAGTTCATTGTTTATATGAAATTTGAATGTATTTGGCTGTCCTGTATTTTTATTTGGTAAATGGGAACCATAATAGGTGCTCAATAAACATGTATTGCATAATGTCCAATTGACTTATAATCAGAAATTTGGAGTACCATTTGCAAAAGAGCATAACAGATATATTTTGAGATGTGAGTCTCTATTTTCAAGGAGTGAATTACTTCTTGGACTAAGATCCTCTGGTTATAGAGGATGCATCTTCAGCTAGGAAGTTTATAAAGTGTGACCATCTCTATCAGAAACGTCCGTCTCTTCAATGTAGACCAAGAAGACCCTGTCCCTCAAGGACTCAGGCTGGGTCTGAGGAATTAGAGTTATGCCTTTCTGGTATCTTGACCTATAACCTGTAAATCTGATATTTATAGAGAGAAAGCACCAACTCCCAGATAGAAGAAATGTGTCATAGCGGTTCATAGTGTTAGGCCTAGATTCTGACCTATTTTCAATACTTTGTTCTATAAATTAAGAGTTTGGAAAAGTCACTCAACCTCTCTGAGCCTTAATTTCTTCATCTACAAAAAATGAGAGTGTGTAATAAAAACGTAGTGGGTGTTAAGGTTAGCTACTACATAAATGAGCAGCACAGCAAGAACTCAATAATTATAGCTAGTAACAATAGGGTCGTGCAACTGTTAGAGAACAATAGGGCAGAAAAGAAAGATACAGATTTGCATATGAAGTTGGAATGAGAAAGGAGGAGAAAGTCCTTCAAGCTCCTCATAGCTTCCCTATTCCTAGTCACGTGCTAGACTTTGAATTTCCATAATCCTCTATAATGGACTCCCATATTTGGCCTCTGTTCTTTTAGGTTTGATGAATTCTAATTAAAGATATTTAAACAACAAAAAAAAATAATAAAGATATTTAAACAAAATGTTTTTAAGAAGTTATTTATTTATTTATTTATTTATTTATTTATTTATTTATTGAAGAGAGAGCAGGAGGGGGAGGGAGAGAATCTGAGGACGACTCCATACTGAGCACAGAGCCAGATGTGGGGCTAGATCCCAAACCATGAGATCATGACCTGAGCGGAAGCCAAGAGTCAGATGCTTAAGACTGAACCACCCAAGCACCCCAAGTTATTTAAAATTTTGTGGGGCTCAGTGAAAGTTTAGGCTGAATGTCCAAGCTGAGGGATGCCCCTCAGACGTAAACTTCCAAGTGTTGTAAATCTCCATAATTAAAAAGGGCATCAGAAATACCTTTAAACACTTAGCTTTTTCCGAATTGCCAAACCATTTTTCTCCTGATCATTTCTTTCAAACTCCTCAGGGATAAAATCCGAAAATATTATGATCATTTTAAAGTTTCTGAGTTGTCTTTAGATGGAATACCTATATTTTACCACAAAAACGGGGACATGTGGTTTGACAGCATGAGTATACTTATGGCTGAAAACAGGACAGGCTACTTGATTATAAATGCTGTTCTGGAAAATCTGAGACATATGGTTCCTTACTTCTTGACTCTTTGCTAGCCACCTTTGACTACTGCTGAAATCCAAACTGTACACTGGTTTCCAGGTGAAAAATGTAGCACTCCCCCACCCCAGTCCAATGTTTGGGAATCCAAGTGTAGGGACTTTCTAAAGAAATCCTCTTGAGAACCGTTTCTCCAGTCTATTTTCTTGATTTGTTAAAGGGTAAAGAATTGTAGATGACGAGATTTACAGATACTTCCTTCTAAATTCTGCATGGGATTGGTGAGAGGGCAGTTGTAAGGACCTTTCTCACAATCACTGTAGTACCTTTCCTCTATCATGTTGATTTCGGAGGTGAAGTCAAGTTAGGAATCCCATCTTAATATCCTACTACCTTAGACAAAACGTGTTTGGGCTATACCTAAAAGATACTTTGTGCCAAGTCACCAGGCACAGATATCCAGGATTTGAACATAAATAAAGAAGTCATCAAGAATTTCAGAGTCTAATGGAAGAAAAAAAATCCTACTCACAATTCCTTGCAGAACAGTATGACGTTTGTGCGCTAAGGCAGATAGGTAGAAGGGACAATGTTAACACAACAGAAGGGATTAGGCCCTACCTGAGAGCAATATGGAAGGCTTCTTTAGGAAAGAGCTGTAGTTGGTCAGTCTAGAAACAAAATGTTTTGTGATTTCCAGTTGTGGAAAGGGAGGTGATATGTGGTTAAAAATCGCACTAAGGACAAATGTCATCAATGGGTAGGTAAAGCTGATTACTAGTTGATATTTCTGACCTTTCACACACAATTATGGCAAATATATAACTGTGGGGAAAGTAGTGGCATAGTACCACTGAGTGTCCTCTTTCCCTTCTCTTTCTCCTCGGTGATCCAGTAGAAAAACTGCCTTAGTGTTGGCATTTGATGAAGCTGAAGTGTGGTTATCAGTAGAGGCTAGATGGCATCCCCCAGTAGCCATTCCACATATTTGGGGAAAAAATTTGCTGCATTAGGAACTAGATCATTTGTGGACAGTACACTACTTTGGCTGCTGTGACTTATGCCCTGAAGTAAAATATTGCTATTAAGATTTTACCCTAACCGACTGCATTTTAGCAAATTAATGATTAACACTATGGGCAGTTCTCCTATCTGTAAAAGTAGTTAATGCTACGGCAAACTTAAGCTGTTGGTAAAATCAAGAAAAAATGAACATTGTTTGTAAAATATAAAACAACACACAAGAGCAGGTTCTTTTCCTGTATGACGACAAGGACATGTGGTAGTTGTTTCTCTAGAAAAGAGTCAAAGCCCTTAGAACTTAATTTTCTCACCACTAAAAGAGGATCAAAGCTTAATCTATTTCCTCTCATATGTGCGAGTCAGTGCCCTGCCTCTATTGCACTTTGAATGGACTCTCTACAGCTTTAATGGAATGCCAGTCATATTTTAAGCATGAATGTGAGATGCTATTCATAGACCACTGTTGTGAGATAAAGTGGGATAGAGTTATGATCACAGATAGGCATATCCTGGCCAGCAGACCAGATAGACTGCTGTTTGATAAACCTAATAAAACAGTAGAGCTTATTGATATTGCCACTCTACGAGGTCGAAGCAGCCTGGGATTGTCTGTCCTCTGGCATTGAAGCTGAACTCAAGGTGGAATGGAGTGACAGCCTAGTGAAGCCAGCTGTCTCAGCAGCTAGGGTGGCTCTGGGCACTCGATTCAACAGTGTCACAAATTCATTGTATTCTGGTATTTATGCTGCAGATAAGGATAACTTCTTGATAAATGTCCTGTGTTAATGGGAGTGATTTGTGGCTTCAATTCCTCTCTGAGCTCTATTGTGTTGGTCTTGGCAGGACATTACAGAGCAGGGTATGGATGGATCGCTGAGACTCCAGCCCACTCAAAGCACAGGTCACATACTAGGACAGCCAGAAACATCCCATAGAGATGTCTTGGCCAGCATATTATTATTGCTTTTGATACATTAAAAAAAAAAGTATGGGACATTAGTGCCTTAAAATATACTTATTTACTTTTTTAATACATTTGTCAAGCCATAAAGAGCAAATAACATTTGAACAAAGATTAGGTTATATAAACTCCATGATTTTTGACCAGAAAGAAAATGTTACTTTCCTAATTCTCAAACCTGTTCTCTATCTTCTCCAGATCACTAAAGGCACACTTAGCTAGTCAGTTTCTCAAGCACTAGACCTGGGCATCTTCTTTGGCTTGAAACCCTTGAGCTTCCATATCAAATCCACTGGAGTCCTGTGAACTCCAGTTCCAAAGTACTGCCTATAATTCACTGGGATGGTGAGAGAAATTTGGGGGGATCCCGATGAACAAGAAGTCAATTTCTATTTTTTTACCTGAGGCTATGAAATAGCCTCTTAACTTGGTCCTGCACACTCTCCTTTGCATTTGTTTATCATAATGGCCCAAGTAATCTCCCTAAACATACTGATCAGAAGATGTCTAAAATCTTGCAAAGGTATCCCATTAGAATAAAGTCCAAATTTATTCCTTCCCCCAATATGATAAGGTATCTTGAGTATGCTGATGGTGAGTGAAGAAAAAGCACTTCAGAGTCTTTTGTTCACATTGCTGCATAATTTAAATAAAGAATGAAGTTGGATTGACCCATTTGCTGTAACCACTTTGAAATCACAACTGCCTCATTCAAGAAATCCCCCCATTATAAATATACAGACTTATAATGGTTGAATCTGCAAGTCCTATTTCTGTGAACAGAGCTTGCACATATTTGTCCACTTGTCTTCACTAACTATATTTTCTATATAAACAATGTGCAATTTAGTCATACTTTTAAGCATGTAAGTTTATATTTCTTTGTTAATTACTAGAAAAAAAATCCAAAGTATAAATCATTCTAGAATCTTATTGAGGGATCATCTTTTATTGATACTCTCTTGACCTGTTTAAAATAATGAAATTTTCATAATTGAAATTATATTAACAAATTGAACCATTCTCTACCTTACTGGCACGATAGGAGTAATATTTTGACCCCAAAGCATTAGAAGTCTATTTGCCAGGATGCCTGGGTGGCTCACTGGTTGAGTGTCTGCCTTCAACTCAGGTTGTGATCCTGGGGTCCTGGGATCGAATTCCATCTTAGGGTCCCTGCATGGAGCCTGCTTCTCCCTCTGCCTATGTCTCTGCCTCTCTCTCTGTGCCTCTCATGAATAAATAAATAAAATCTTGTTTAAAAAGTTCATTAGCCTCAGTCAGTATATTTAACTTCTTAGATAATTGTGGTATCATGCCAGAAAAAAAAATGGCTGTATGACATAGAACAACCCAGGAAGAAGCACCTAGGTGGCTCGGTTAAGCTGTGGACTCACAGTTTTCACTCAGTTCATGATCTCAGGGTGGTAAATGGAGTCCCTTATTTGGCCTCTCTTCTCAGTGGGGAGTCTGCTTCTCCCTCTCCCTCTGCCCCACCCCATGCTCTCTCTCTCTCTCCCTGAAATAAAGAAATCTTTTTTTTTTTAAAGAATAATCCAGGAATACAGAGACCCAAAAACATATACCATCATATGCATTAAGCTGGAAATAGTACTATTCCTCATGAGTTGCACTTCCTTGAAGTTATTTGTTTCAAAAGAAAATAAAAAATACTTGGGAGGAGAAAAACACATGTCAAGGACCCAAATTGTTGAGGATTTCCCCTATGTTAGACAATGTCTTAAAAATTGCATAATAACCCTATTATAGAGGTGCTCTTATTTTTCTTATTTTATAGATAAAATAACAAAACAACAAGTGAATCAATATTAAGTATCTTGTCCAGGGTCACGCAGTCACACCAGATGGTCTGGCTCTAGAGCCCTCGCTCTACCACTACCTCATATGGCCTTACTCTACAAAAGATTGACAGAGAATGTGAGAGAGTAGAAGGAAGATGTTAAAAGAAGCAACTGAGCCTAGAAAAAATGTCAAGGACAACCAAAGGGGCATTATCAGTAAGCTACATAAAGACATTCAATTTACTATTAGTCTAGTGTTTTGTCCAGATTATAATGCGCATTTCATGCTATTTTTATTTTGATATGATTTCAAACTTTAAGGAAAGTAGTAGCAAGGTAGCAAGATTAGTATAAGAAATTCTATATACCCTTGAAAGAGATCCCCCAATTTTTTACATTATGGACAATTTACTTTATTATCTATCATCTATCTATCTATCTATCTATCATCTATCGTCTATCTAATCTTATTTTTGTGAACCATTTAAGAATACATCAGAAACAACATGCTCCTTTGTCTCTAAGTACTTCAATGTGTATTTCCTAAGAACATAACTATAGTCTTATAGAACCAGAGAACAATGAACAAATCAAGAAATTTCACACTGGTATGAAATGATTGTCTAATTCACTGTCTATATTCAAATTTCATCAATTGTCACCTCAAGAGCTTTTCTGTTCTTTTCTTTCTTTCTTTTTTTTTTTTTTTCTGGTCCAGAGTCCAATGAAAGATTAAGCATTTTCATAGTTGTCATGTCTCTGTATTTTCCTGCATTATGGAACGGTCCCACAGGTTTTTGTTCGTTTGCTTTTATTGATCTTAACATTTAAAGAGTACAGGCTAAATATTTTATAGAATTCCCTCAATGGGGTTTTTCTGAAGTTTCTTTATGATTAGACTCAGGTCATGCATTTTCTACAAGAACACTGGGGACGTGCTCTGCTATCTGTCTCACTACATCATATCAAGAGGCATATAATTTGGTTTGTCCCAATATTGGTGTCGTAAACTTGGACTACTTGGTTAAGATAGTGTCCAGATTTGTCTATTATGCAGTTACTGCTCTCTCTTTGTAGTTAATAAGGAAATTGTTGAGAAATACTTCGAGACTTTGTAATATCCTGTTCCAAATCAAACTTTACCCATTAATTTTGTCTCACTTCTTCTATATTTATTAGCTGACATTCTATGGTAAGAAAAAGATTTTCCTTTATTTTTTTCCCTTCCTTCCTCTTGTTCCTTCTCTCTCTCCCTTCTTTCTTTCCTTCCTCCCATCCTTCTTGTCATGACTTATGTTTTCTTCAAATAGCCCTTAGAATCTGTAGTATTTCTGAGATCCAGTTTAGACCCTGATCATATTCTATATACATTCCCTGGTTGACTTCACCTAATCTCATGGTGTGAGGTACTATATGTGTGTGATGATTTGCAAATATATATATATATATATCCTAGATACCCCTGTTAAGCTCCAGAAATTTTTGAACTACCAGACACTTCTATTTAAAGGTCCCATAGATTTCTCAATTTCCTCAGGTATAAAATTTAATTCATTGTCTTTCCCCCAAAACCTGTTTCTCCTCATCTATGTCTTTTCTCAGTGGAAAACATCACCACACATCCAATCACGGAAATCAGAAGCCTGGAATTCATCATAGACTTCTCTCTTCCTTCCACTCACCTAACCCACAAATGTAATTACTCATCAGCACCTATAGTTCCACCAGATAAATTGTCTTTCAACTCTGTCCTTACTTCTCTATTTGTACCATCAAGACCTTAGTTCAGACTCTTAACGTATTTTTCCTAGATTGGTGTTCTATTCTAATGGCTTTCTCTATATCCAGTTTTTCCTGCTTAGAATCCATCCTCCGTATTTCAACCAAAGTGACCTTTCTAGGATGCTCATGTATTTATGACACTCCCCTGCTTACAATAACTCTGTGGTTCCCATAGTTTTCAGGATTATGTTCCAATTCTTTAGCACAGCACCCAAGGAGAGTTCTTTCACTATTGAGTTTAAACCTACTTCTATGGACTTATCTCTTATGAATTTTCAACATATAATTTCTGCTCTAGTCATTCAGGATTTTGTGGCCATGTGTTTCATGTGTCAGTGGATTTCCCCATGCTCCAATGCCATCTCATCTAGGAAGGCTTGCTAGCCTCACTGATACCCTGCTCGTTTAGAGGATGCAACTCTACTTCTCTGGTCTCACATATCACTCCAAATCCATATTTGGATTTATCCCTTTATTTGTCTCTCTTCTCCATGAGACTGAGATCTCTTAAGAGCGAGGTATCCTCAGTGCCTAACGTGGTTCCTGGTAAAAAGTAGGTCAGAAACAAATGCTAATGAATGAATTAATCAATATATGAATATGAATATGTGTTAACTAGATAAAATTAAAGTGTGCTGAATCCATAGAGGAAGTTGATGCATCATATTATTCATGGTATTTGCAAGATGGAAGACTGTCCCAGCGTGGTGCCATTAGGCCTAGTCACAGCTGAGCTTTAGATAATGGTGGGAAAGGTAAAACATGATCTCCAAGTGGAACTAGAGAGCCTGGAAAAGATCAGATTTTGGAATATTATTCAATTATTCAACCTACTGCTCAATATTGTTCGACAAGGTCATGTGTTGGTTATTCCAGAAATGTATAAAAACAGGGATGATGGCTTAAAGATAAATGCAGAACTGGGAAAACAGTCTCCGTGGTAAAGGAGAACTGGAGAGATAAATCTATCAGTAGCTAAATAATTTTATCTAATCTAAGATATGAGGAGCCTATTCAAAGCAGGAGCTGGCAAGCAGTTTCCTTTTTACACTTGTACTATTAACACAAAGAGAAATCAAGAATGGTAGCAAATCTAGTAATGAATAGTGTAAATTTTGTTTGTGATATGTCGGATTTGATATTCTAATAGGATGTCAAGGAAAACATTTGGAAATTCATAATCAGCTTTCAGGGAAGCAGCCAGGGCCAGTGATGTAGGTTTGATATCCTTTCCCACAGGGATAGAATTGGTACCTGTCCAATCTCTCTTTCATTGCTAAGACTGTGCTTACAGTCTTGCATTTGCCTTCAGATTTTCATCTGGTTTTTTAATGTCCTAAATAACCAACTAGCCATCTTGCTAAATATCCTAAAATATTGTCTTTGCTTGACTCTATAGATCTATTCAAACTTGGTATTTTAACTTTCCTAAAATTCCATAAAAGCCAGATTTGGTGAACCCTCAGTGTAGGGCACAAATGGCACAATGGATATGTATTCAAGGGGAGAAAACTCAAAAAACCACATGGGATTTTACAGAGAAAAAAAAAAAAAGAAGTGGACCCTATGGACTGTCAGAAAATCCCGATTTCAACTGGGAGGTGACAAGAGAAAGAGTTGCACATCAAGGCGCAAGTGTAGAAGACACATTATCAAAGAACATCAAGAAATTAAGAGGCTTCAGGTAAAAGGGCCATCTTTATTTGCAGAAGCTAAGGAAATGTAGAAATCATGAAAATTGAGGAAATGTCACAGATTTTTGTAACCAGAAGATTAGTGATGACCTTCAAACGAGCATCTTGTTCTTCTCAATTTGGCGATTGGGTTTGATTGCTAGCCTCTTCAGGTGGTCATAAAAGATTTGTATGTGACCCCAAGTATCACCAAGATCAATCGGAGAAAAGTGTTGTCATACAGTATTACCACAAAAGGTCAATTTCTCAATGCCCTTATACATTTTATTGTCAAGATGAAATACAGTAACTGTTGCTTAATGGGCATTTGGTTTGAGTCTCCATTCCTGAATGCATTAATCCATGACTTTTAGCTTCTTTCTCCAAGTAGCCTCTTTTTAATTAAAGCAGATATTTAATTTTGATAAACTACTTATGCAAATAATTTTGTTGTGTTATAACAGTTGTACAGATACCAATGTTCTGAATTCAACAGATTTGATCTCTTATTTTTATGAACTCAATGTAAATAAATACATTGCTTGAATCAGCATTCAGCTTTCCTACTTGGCTTGAGGGGCATGGCACACACGCACGCACACACACGTAATAACATGTTAGAAGCTTTATTTCAGTATGGTTTATGAGCCATTGTTTCACCCACAAATCTGGACAGTTTCAGCTTTTCTGGAACTTGACTATTCTCACTGTGTGTGGAAAGTGCCAGAGTTTGATCACTGGCACCCAAATCCTAGAACCTAACTCAATTGAGTGAATAGATGGTCCCAGTTTTATTTAAAAAAAAAAAAATGATACACACTCCAACTTCGTAAAGATGGCCCTTGGGAAACAGGAAGTGACCCAGAAACATTATCTTCTTCATTTCATGCTAGACATCTCTAAAGCAGAAGATTTGTAACTCCCTCTTCCTGAAACCCAGTCACACACAGAATGCTGAAAAGAATGAATTTTCCCCTTTGAAAATGTCACGGGGCATCCAGGAAATCTCTTTTAGTTTTATCTTGGCAAACAAATGTCCACTGATCAATATAAATGAGGAACAGGCACATCAACATCAATAGGAAATGACTTTTGTGAAGTATGATTTGATTCATGGCACGGAGTGGCCCTTACCAAGTTCTGTTCTATTATCAGCTTGAAAGAAGAAGATATCATAAAAGGGGCCTCCAGATGACTGTCATTTTCAAGTGGGGTGTTCTTAAGTTATAGACTCCTGCCACCTCCGAGATAAATGACTAGCTGCCCTTGGCTGACCCTGTCTTTAAAGAAGGGAAGGCTGTCTTTACAGACACAGGGATGTATCCTGGAAAACTTTGAAAGACATAGCATTTAGAGACAATTTTATTTCTTTATCAACTGATAGTTCTCTATTTCACTTCTCAGGTTTTTATCACTTGCTGGCATATGTGTCGAAATGAGATCATGAGGTCTCAGCACTCTTTCCCTGGCCTCTTAAAGACTCACTCCGTTGAAAGTGCAATCTTGTACTTAGTGGAGGTAGCAAACATGATGATGTCACACCCCCAAGGGCAATGCCTGACTTTGTGCTTAGTGAGCAGTCTGAAATTATTAATTATTTAATGATCACATCCTGTTTTCTTCACGGTATCCTTAATAGTAAGAGAGGGGAATAACCACTCTGTGATATGCGGTCGCTGATGGGGTTATTTAGAGGATTTCGCCGCACGATGCACGGTTCATGAAAATCTAGTTCAGAAAGTTGGAAAGGTCCTTAACCAATCTCAGCAGTTGCCACGAGACCAAAATAACTTTCTGATTCGTTTTGAGAGGCGGAGTGGAAGAGCAGTTGACATCTAGACCTTGAAGCGGAGTGACTGGGTTAAACTCCGAGGTCCAGCCCTTCCTCGCTATGTGACCTTGGATAACTCCTCTGTGCCCCAGCAGCCTCCTGTGCAAAGTGAGGATAATGACAGGCCCCATTCATAATGTTGTTGGGAGGATTAAATGCGTAGCACTTTGAATCATGCCTTGAACATATTAAATGCTCAATACCTATTAGCTGTTGCAATCCATCATCTTTCTTATTCTCCTCCTCCTGCTTCTCCTCCTCCTCATTCCTGTTATTTTATTTTTATTATTATTATTATTATTATTATTATTATTATTATTTTGGAAACTTTGAGCATATTTTATTTTTAAATAGAACCTTCCTACAGAATAATCAGGCTAAACCCTAAGTTCCAAATGGCAAGAGCATTTCTACAACGTAACAGCTTTATGTCCAGTATCTGTGATCTGAACTTGACAGTGAAATGAAAGACTTCTAAATCCCACAACTGTCAGGGAAGGTTCCTGTTTCATCTTCATGCAGCTTTAGTAAGCCCTGTCTTTAGAATAAATGATACAAGGTTTACCGGCTGCTCTCCTTTATTATTTTAAGCTGTGTAACTTCTTCTCGATGATATGGTTTGGGGAAGCTTTTTTAAAAAGTTCCTTAGACTCCAGCCCATAATGAGCACTAGATTTTATACCGAGATCTGTCACATGCACATGTGGGCAAAGAGGCACTGCTAGTTTTTATGGTGACTTTGCAAAACTTAGACAAAGATGCTCCCTCCCTCTTGGTGGGCATTAGAAACAGATGTCATCTCCTGCAGACATCGTCCCTGGGGCTCATAATTCAGCCTATGTGAAGGTGGATGCATTTATCTTCCCTGACCCCATAGCTGGGTGCCTGTGCAAAGTGCCCAAACTGCACAAGCAAACCAGTGAGACTCATGTGACATCTATACATTTCTGGAACGAGCATTTCACACACACACACACACACACACACACACACACACACAATCTCCCTTTCTTTGTGAAATGCATTCTAATACTTCCTACCTTTTCAAATGTAAGTTATTTTTTTAAAGATTTTATTTAAATAAATAAATAAATAAATAAATAAATATCTCATGAGAGACAGAGAGACAGAGAGAGAGGGAGAGGCAGAGACACAGGCAGAGGGAGAAGCAGGCTCCATACAGGGACCCTGATGTGGGACTCGATCCCTGGTCTCCAAGATCAGGCCCTGGGCTGAATGTGGTGCTAAACGGCTGAGCCACCTGGGCTGCCCTCGAATGTTAAGTTATGACCCTGAACTATTTTGCGACTCATTACCGAGTCACTACTTGAAATCTGGAAAACGTTTCAACAGGGGTTTAAAAACATGGGCTTTAAAACCAGAGAGCCTGGCGATGATTCCTGACGCTACCACTCACTACCTACGTCCTTGGGCAACTTCCTTAGCCTAACTCGACCTGAGTTCCCTTCTCCATGAAAATGGTTATACTGTATCAGGGTATGACCTTCATATGGCTGGTGTGTGGGTAAATGAGTTAATGTATTTAAGACGGTTAGAATGTGGCCTGACAATGGCCATGTTATCATCGCTAGCGGTCGTCAATTACAAGTTCACTGACCTCCTTTCTCAAACCCAGTTCTTTCTGTACCACTACCGTATGGGGGTCACAGGAAAGAGAGTGAGGGGAGGGCGGCAGTGCCCCCCGACCTCCCCACCCTCAATCTGGATGGGAAAAGGCCACACTGGTGCAGGTGGACCTGCTGTAGGATCACCCTTTGGTCACGAGGAGACTCATAACACTGTAAGACTTTGTAGGTCTAACAGTATGCTAGAACTCTACAAACATTTACAACTGCTATTGAACATGCATTGATCGAGTGATCACTGGGGTCAAGCATTGTGCATCGTGCTGGGTTGATGAGTTGGCTGCATTCCGAAGTCCAGGAGGACCTGGACTTGTAACTGATTGTAACAATCAGGTGACTGAAATGTGAAGGTGTGAATGAGGCCCTGTGCACCAGGGAAAGGAAAGGAGACAACAAATTGGGGTTCAGGGGTATCTAGAGTAGACCCACGTCTTCCAGGCAGATCACAGTGGGACTTAGGGCTGCCTGCAGTCGTGTTAACCATCGCTGTTAGGATTGCTGACAGGAGATGGCATTCACAACACTTCCTGGGTTTCTATAGAAATTAATATGGCTAGATATTAGGTTTGCCAGGTATTATGGATTGGGTTGGAGGGGGAGCAGGGAAAGCTAAGTAGGGCTGCATCACGAAGTACATACGTTATAACTTATTATGTCGTCTCACGGTTGGCACGCTCCCCACTGAGATATTATTTTCCTTGATTTTCATCCTTGTGTGTCTTCCTCTGTCCTAATTTCTTGTTACGAAGATGGAAATCATTACTGGGCGAGCAGCTAGTTAGTGAATAGAATGAGTTAAAATTCAGTTCCCTCAGAAGGACTTTGGGAATTTAAGATGGGAATAAAATGGATAATGAGGGTGGTGAAAGTAGACATTGGCAGTCCAATTATGTTCCATGTGAAATCGAGTAGCATACTTTATTCCACTAATTACTTTTAGTTATTTTTTCAGTAATGCATGTTAACAGAAACTATTCTCTTTTCAGAAAAAAGGGCAAATACACATTTGAGTATCTTTCGTATCCAGATTTACGTAAAAAACACTGAAAAAGGGCACCTGGGTGGCTCAGTCGGTTAAGTGTCTGCCTTCGGCTCACGTTGTGATCTCAGGGTCCTGGTATCGAGTCCCACTTTGGGCTCCCTGCTCAGTGGGGAGTCTGATCCTCCTTCTCCTTCTCCCTCTGCTCTCTCTCTCTTTCAAATAAATAAATTAAATCTTCTAATAAATATAAAATAAAATAATAACATAAAATAATAAAATATAAAATAAAATAAAATAAAATAATAAAATACAAAACCACAAAAGCTACTCCATGAAATTCTGTCTACGAGATGGAAGGGTTAATATGCACACACGGACCCATATACAGAGCAATGTGTATGTATTTGTGGTGGGTATTATATAGAATGGGTCTGAGCCCCGTATCCATAGTATATGTTGTTAATGCGTTCTCCCAGTTTATCACTTCCCTTCTGACATTACCTACATTGTCATCTGCCATGCAAAGCTATTTATTTTTTGCAGAGTCAAATTTATCAGCCTTTTCCTGTATGGCACCCTAATCCTGAGTCCAGATTAAAATGCCCTTTCTTACACCCAAGTTATAAAGGAACTCAGCCACATTATCTTTTAGGACATTTATAGCTGAGTTTTATAAATCAAGATTGCTGGTTCCTGGGGCACCTGGTGGCTCAGTCGGTTAAGCATCTGACTCTTGATTTCAGCTCAGGTCATGATCTCAGGGTGCTGAGATCAAGCTCTGTGTCATGCTCCACGCTCAGTGCAGTCTGCTTCTCCCTCCCTTCTTCTGCTCCTCCCCGTGATCATGCTCTCTCTCAAATACATAAATACATAAATAAATAAACAAACAAGCAAACAAGCAAATAAATAAATAATAAAATCTTTTTTAAAAATCTCTGATCATTTAGAGCTTATTCTCGTGTTTGGTGTGATAAATACCTCTCTCTTCTGTCTTCCAAATGGCCATTCAGTTGTCCCAAAACACGAAAAAGTTCTGACTTTACCTCAATGATTCATTTTGTCATCTTTATCCTCCAGGAACAGTCCTTAAGTGCTTGCTTCTATTGATGGACCCTCTACGTTCTATTTCATTGGTTGTTCATGGAGGGGCTGGGTACCATACTGTTTTAACTATTAAGACTTTTTTTTAAGATTTTATTTATTTATTCATGAGAGAAGAGAGAGAGAGAGAGAGAGAGAGAGAGAGAGAGAGAGAGAGAGGCAGAGACACAGGCAGAGGGAGAAACAGGCTCCATATAGGGAGCCCGACCTGGGACTCGACCCCGGGACTCCATGATCACGCCCTGGGCTGAAGGCAGGCACTTTAACTGCTGAGCCACCCAGGTGTCCCAACTATTAAGACTTTGTAGAATGTTTTATACCTGATACCTCTTTTTTTTTTCCCCCAGTCTTCTCCCAGCTATGTTTGTGTGTCTATTTTTCCACAAGAACTTTAATATTAGTTTTCTAGCTTCAGAAGATCAGCCTGTGGTATTTCCTATTGAGATCATCCTCATGTTATATATTAACTAAAAGGAAACTAGCATCCTTGTCCCAAGAGACATGGATGTTTTTCCATTTGTGTATTCAGGAGTGTTTCAAATTTTCTTAATATGGGCTCTGAACGTTTTTTGTCAAGTATATTTATTCTTAAGCATTTTAACTTTTTGTTGTTGTAACTATTGTAAATTAGGTTCTCTCTTCCATTACATCTCCCAAGTGACAATTGATTTTTACACGTAGGTTTATAACTTCATATCTTGTTGAATTCTTTGTTTGCTTGATTTATTTTTACCACTGATCCTCAAGGTCTGTTTTTTTTTTCCAGCTAACATGAAGTTATCTTCAAGAGAAACTCTCTTCTTTTGCAATCCTTATGCTCTAATGCTTGAATCTTTTCCTACTATATTAGTTAATTCCTCCAACCCACCGTTAACTAGAGATAGTGGATATCCTCACCTGCTTACTGAGCTTAGTGGGAATATTTCTGCTGTGGTTTTTGTTTTGTTTTGTTTTGCTTTTTCATTGAGTAAGGTGCCAGCTCTCGGATTAAGGAAGCTACTTACCCATTTCTATTACCTCAAGTGTTTTCATGGGGAATATGTTGAATTATTACAAGACTTTTTCAGTGTCTGTGGGAGATAATCATGATTGTTTTGTTTCCCTTAGATGTTAAAATGATACATTATATAATAGGTTTCCTAATGCTGAACCATGTTCACATTCCAGGTATAAATTCTACTTAGCCATGGTATGTTATTTTCTTAATTTGATGCTGGTGTTATTGGTATGTTATTTTATTAATTTGGTGCTGGATCACTAACACTTTATTTAGCATCTTTGCATCATTTCCCTGAGTGCTATTGTTCTACACCTTTCTTTTACTTCATCATATCTCTCCAGTTAGCTGTATCAATGTTATATTTGCTTCGTAAAAAGAATTTGAAGTTTTTCTCCGTTTTCTACATTTTGAAACAATTTATGTAGCATTAAGACAATCCCATCTCTAAATGTTGGAAGCAATTCCCTTCTTTTTTATTTTTTATTTTTCTGTTCTTATGGAGTTGACAAGTTAATGTTTAATTTCTATTATTTTAGTTGTACTGATGTAAGTGCCAAAGTCTATAAATTTTCCTCTGATCACAGTTTTAAATATTATAAATTCTGATTTATAGCATCTCCATCATTGTTATTTTTCAAATACCTTGTAATTTCTGTTTGTATTTCCCAGTTAACCAAGAGTTTTTAAAAGATTTTTAACTTTCCAGATGGAGATGGTCTTCTTAAACATAATATCTTTAATTTCTAGTTTTGTTGCATTGTGATCAGAACTGTTCTTTAGCAATACTCCTACTTTGTGAGACTTACTGATGTTAGCTTTGTCTTCAATTTTCATGATTATTCCAAGTGCAAGTGAGAAAAGTGAGAAATTCTCTGTTTTATATACACGCTCACTCACACAGCCATAAAGTTAATCTGATTGATGATGTCATTTATATCTTTAGTATCCTTAATTTGATTTTTGTCCCATTTGACTGTGTTATACTGACCGTGCTGTTCCAGTCTACTTTCATTCATGGGTTTCTATTGTTCTCTCCTTTAATCGCACACAGTTTCTGCCTTAGGTTGCTGTGATGCTATATGGTGCAGAAATATTCATAACTATTATATCTTCATGGAGAATTATGGATTTTTGCACTTAAAATGTTCTATTTTATCTCAATTCATACTTTTTATTGGTAGTCTACCTTCTCTGGTAATAGTATTACAGGAAATTTGCTTTCATTTTTTTCTCTCATTTGCCCATTATATCTTTGCACATTTCTTCAGATTTAGTCTTCGTGAGCCACTTTATTTTAGGTGTGCCTCTATACAGCATAAAATTTGGTTTTGCTCTATGTGCCAATTTGAAAATCATTTTCTTTTTACTATGCCAGTTAAGCTCATTTAGTTTTATTGATGAAGTTAATATGTCTGGTCTCAATTCTGTTCATATTATCTTATATTATAATTACTGTGTATATTACATTATATTATATTCACTGTGTTTCTAAGTCATGCGTCTTCTCCACTCTCTTTTCTTCCTTCTTTTTTTTTTTTTTGTATTTAAGGCTTGCATTTTGATTCTAATGGCTACATTTACATCTGTACATTTTAAATGTCCCTAATGCATCACCCCTCTCCCCACTATGTAATCTTTCACTCACTGCTTTGTCAGTTTTACACAGTATTCTTTGACTCCTGCCCATTGCATTTACAATAATAAAGGATTTTATTCTACTTTCTTTAACCCCGTCTTCACCCTTGTTTTGATTTTTGATCTACATATGATAAATGCTCACCATCATGCTTTTTTTTTTTTTTTTGCCATTTATTTCTTGGTTGGGTGAAGCTCATCCTTTAGTAGCTAGGTTGAATGAAGTGCTTGTCAATACAGTATTACCTGGACTTCTCCATGTTTAAAATGGTTCATATCCATAATCCCTGAAGGGCACATTGACTGGATATAAAGTTTTGGCTGATACTTTTTTTTTTCCTTTTAGTTTCTTGAGAAATGTTTCCCACAATCACTTTATAATATATGCTACCCTTGAGAAGTCAGATGCCAATCATACTTTCTTACTCTTTTAAGTAACTCTCTACTTTTATTTTTGGACACCTCAAAGGTTTTTTTTCTTTTTCTTTGTCTCATAGTTTACCAAAATATATCCCAGAGTTGACCATTCTGTGTCAATTAGCTGGTCCTCGTTAATGTGTATGCCATGATTTTGCCTTATTTCAAGAACATTTTCTTGGTTGCTAACTATAAATGTTTTCTTTCATTGTAGTATTTTTCCTCTTCAGGAAATCTAAGTAAAAATGTGTTGTATCTACTTTTCCTGTTTTTATATTTTTTTATTTTTTTAAAGGTTTTATTTATTTATTCATGAGAGACACAGAGAAAGAGAGAGAGACAGAGACACAGGCAGAGGAAGAAGCAGGCTCCATGCAGGGAGCCCAATGCGGGACTCGATCCCAGGACTCCAGGATCATGCCCTGGGCCAAAGGCAGGCACTAAACCACTGAGCTGCCCAGGATCCCCCCTGGGTTTTAAAAAATCAACTTTGAGCTAATCTCATTGCATTTCATATTATTTTTGTGAACTTCTCTTAGTTTTTGAAGTTCTGATTCTAGGCATATTAGTTTTCCATGCTACATAATAACTTACCTTGATTCCATTCTCTTAATATCCATTCAACAAGGAAACTCAGGGATAGTCTATCCTAGTGAAATTTCTAGTATCTAGTGATCTGGGGCATGTCAAAGTATATTCCTTCTAAAAGAAAAAAAAAAAAGTACTCCGTCCAAGGTGACAGATAAATTGTTGTATTTGGCCTCTCCTGCAGTGGGTCTCTTTGGATTTGGGGTATACCTCATATGGATGTACTTATTCCAGCCCAGTTATTAAGTGATCTAAGGCTGCTGATTTTGAGAGTGGTCCAGAACAAGATAAGATGCTTCAAGAGGTCCAGCCTGTCATGCAAGACACCCTGACATTTGGGCCATATGATCCAGCAGATAGAATGGTGCTTGAAGTGTCAGCAGCAGATAGAGATGCTCTTTGGAGGTTTTGGCAGCTCTGTATAAGTAAATTACAACACAGACCCTTAGGATTTTGGAGCAAAGCCACACCATCTGTGAATAACTACTCTCCTTTTGCAGAACAGCTTTTAAATTGTTACTGGCCCCTAGGAGAGACTGAATAGTTAACCATGGACCACCAAGTTATCATACAATCTGAGTTGTTCATCATGAACTGGATGTTGTCTGACTACCAAACCATAAGTTGGGGTGTGCACCACCAGACCCCAGTATGAAATTAAATTAGTGTTATGAGATTGGGTTGGAGCAGGCCCTGAATACATAAGAAAATTTCATGAGGATATGGCCCAAATGCCTCTGCTTGACTCCCACTATACTAACATCTGCCCACATCTATGTCCTCATGGTGAGTCCCCTACAACAAATTAACTAAGGAAGGAAAAGAAGCACCTGGCCCTGGTTAATTGGTGGCTCTGTATGATATTACAAGTGCCACTAGGGGTGAAGAGCAAAGGCACCACGGCCCTTTTCTAGGATTTCAGCAAAGGACAGTGATGAAAAAAAATCCACTCATTGGGCATAATTTCATGTAGTACACTCATTCCTTTCGCTTAGCAGAAGGAATGGCCAGAATTATGAGTCTATACCATTTAACAGACTGTGTTCAATGATTTAGCTAGTTGATAAGTGTCTTGGAAGGAACACAATTGGAACATTAATGGGAAGAAGTTCTGGGGAAGGTGGTATGTAGATAAACCTCTGAATGGGGAAGTAACATGCAGATAATTGCGTCCCATGGGAATGTTCACCAAGGAATGATTCAGCAAAGCAAGATTCTAATAATTAAGTGAATAGAATGATCTGTTCTGTGGATTCCAGTATGTCTCTTTCCCTTGTCATTCCAATAATTGTCCAATGAGCTCATGAACAAAGTGGCCAAAATGGAAGGAAGGGATGTTATGGCAGGGATCAAAGCATGGACTCTCACTTAACCAAGACCACTTGGCTAGAGCCAACGCTGAGTGCCCAAGTGCCCAGTCTACCAGCATTAGAGACTAACACTGAGCCCCCAAGATGGTACCATTTCTAGAGGGTTCAATCTGATGAAAGGTTAATTGTATTGGATGACTTTCTACTTTTTTTTTCCACTGTCAAAACAAATTTTTATTTTATTTAAATAATAAATTTATTTTTATTGGTGTTCAATTTGCCAACATACAGAATAACACCCAGTGCTCATCCCGTCAAGTGCCCCCCTCAGTGTCCATCACCCATTCACTCCCCCCCCCCCCTCCCCCTCCCCCCCTCCCCCTCCCCCCCTCCCCTAGTTAGTTTCCCAGAGTTAGGAGTCTTTATGTTCTGTATTTTTAAAAAGATTTTATTTATCATAACACACACACACACACAGAGAGAGAGAGGCAGAGACACAGGCAGAGGGAGAAGCAGGCTCCACACAGGGAGCCCGATGTGGGAATCGACTTCGGGTCTCCAGGATCAGGCCCTGGACTAAAGGCGCCGCTAAACCACTGAGCCACCGGGGTTCCCCCTATACTGGATGACTTTCATCATGGAAGGCACTTTGCTTTTACTAGAATAGACATTTGCTCTAGATATGGATTTGTGGGCCCTACCTGCATAAACTACCATCATGGTATCCCACACAGCATTGCATCTGACTAAATGAAGTGTGGCAATCTACTCATGTTTATGAAATTTACTATTCTTACCATCTTCCTCATCATTTTGAGGAAGCTGGTGTGATAGAATGGTAGAATGGCCATTAGAAGATTAAGCTATACTTTGCAGAACTCAGTGTCCTCTCAGATGAGTTATATACTCTGAATCACCACTCAATATATTCTTGCCTCACTGTTTAAGGTGGGACATCTAATCTCGTCAACACCTGTGCTGGGACTGGGATTTACACCATCAGCTCCTCTGACTCCCAGGCCTTTGGGTTCAGGCTGAGTTACACAGTAGTAGACAGTAGACAGTAGTCTACTGTGGGTCTCCAGCTTGCAGACAACAGATTGTACAACTTCGCAGCCTCCTTAATCACATGAACCATTTCCTCAAAATCTCTCTCTCTCTCTCTCTCTCCCTCTCTCAGTTTGTCTCCCCAATTGATTCTGTTTTTCTGGAGAATCCTAACTAATACAGCCAGTCCTGTTTTATATGTCCATACTCTGCTTTCCAGATTTAACTCTGAGTAATACACTAAGCATGATTTTTATATCTCACAATGTTTGCTTGAAGATGTTTAATTCAATCTGGAATAATATATTATCATTTTATTCTGTTCCATGGTTGGTTTTTAGAGGAAGTTTCATCAGCTGAAACATTTTGCTACTCATTTCTTTTTCTTGCAGTAATTCTGCATGAAATTGGTCTTATTCTTCTTATTCCTAGGCTTTTTGTGGATGAGGTTCCTAGTTCATGAGCCAATATGGTAAAAAACAGTTCTTTCATTGCTTGCATCCTTGTCAGGGAGAGTGTTGGTGTAGCTAACAATGTTCCTATGAGTAAGACTGCCAGATATTTCATGGAAAATGAACTTATACTAAAAAAAATTTGTAAATTAAATTTAAATGGGGATTCTACATTTCTATTTGCTTCATCTGCCAACTGTACTATGAACATTCTTGGACCTTCATCCTAATGCACAAAGGTAATAGCTCCTTGTAGGCTTTCTCAACTGAGATTCTTTATATGTACCACAGAACCACAAAATAATGGGAATTACTATTTTCCAGATTTTCCCAAGAATGGTAAATAACTAGTATCACTCTAGAAGCATAGGCAAAAAGTTAATTACACTCTTTGGATGCCTTAGGGCTTGAGAGCTTGACTTAGAGGGATCTCCATGGTAAAAGACGATCCCAAAATGGAATTTCTGGGACAGAGAATATGGGACTATTCACTAGAATATAATTTGCATAAAGGCAGATATTTTTCTTGTTTGTTCAGTTGTATCAATGTGTGTAACATAGCAATAGGAGCCAGAATGTGATAGAGGTTCAACTATTATTTTGTAATTAACTCTACAGATAGTGCCCATAGTTTTCACATAGATTTAAAATAAAATAAGATAAAAACAGAGAGGGAGACAAACCCTAAGAGATTTCTCTGTATTCTCTTAATCATACAGAACAAACTGAGGGTTGCTACAGCGGAGGCTAGTGGGAGCATGGGGTAAATGGGTGATGGGCAATAAGGAAGGCATGTGATGGGATGAGCGCTGGGTGTTATATGCAAGTGATGAATCACTAAACCTTATCCTTGAAACTAGCACTACACTATATATTAACTAACTAGAATTTAAATAAAATCTTGAAAGAGAAAAATAAAATAAAATGATTTGTAGTCTCACAAATAGCATATAAGGGCTCCCAATGATTCACATCTTTGCCTTAACATGATGCCATTTATTGAAAAGATGGTCCTTTCTTCACTGTTATAAAGCACTGACTTTGTCATAAATAAATTTCGTCATATGTGTTGTTCTGTTTCTGGGCTTTTTATGTTATATTGGTCTATTTGTCAAACTGCAAGTTAATATAATGTCAATGATGATTCTTCTGCCTGCTTGGTTTTGGAATACAGAAATGCAATTTTATTTTGTATACTAATTTTATATCCAGCCAACTTGATAAGTTCTTTTATTGACTCTCACAACTTATTTGTACATTGTTTTGGATTTTCTATGTCTTACTGTCTGTGAATACTGACAATTCTCTCTTTATTTCAAATATTTATTTGTTTTATTCATTTCTTCTTGTCTTATTTTGCTGGCTAGGGCTCTTAGTAAAATATTGACCGATATTTGATCCTGATATTTTAGAAAAGGCCTCTACTACTTCAGCCTTAAAATAAAGTCATTTTTGTAAGGCTTCTATAAATACCCTTTACCAAGTTAAGAAAGTTTACTTCTATGCTTCACTTGTATTTGTTTTTTTTACAAGCGATTGTTAAATCTTTATGTTGCTTCTTTGAAATAATTGTATTTCCTCTTTTAATGAATTAATTTGGTGGAAAAAATAGTTTTAGAGATTACAACATAATATTCTTATATTTCTAGGATAAATACACTGAATTGTGTTTATCTTTGGCTTTATACATCTCTGGATTTGGTTTGGTGATATTTTGTTTTGGGTTTTTGCATACAGATTTTCATGAGGAGACTGATCTATAAATTTCCCAGTTTCTTGCAAATCTTCACTGGGTTCTGTAGCAGGGTCAATCTAGTTCCACAAAATGAATTGTGGTATGTCCTCTTTTTTCCAGCCTCTGAAGAGAATTCCTGCATGAATTAAGAATTGCCCATCCTTGAAAAATTTGGTGGAACTTCTAATAGAATAATATTTTTCCCTAACAGTATTACCAAAATTTTAAAAATTTATTTGCCTCTGCATTGTATATGTTTTCCTATTTCATTTCACTGTATCCTTTATTCTGCTTTCTATGGCTATATTCAGCTGTTCTTTCCCAATCCCTTAAATCAGAAATACCACATTCATTTACTGCCTTTCTTCCTTCCTATTAAGCATTAAAGTTTAGAAGTTTGATCTGAAATGCCATTTTTTCATTCTATTTTTGTATACACAATATTTTGCTATTATTCAGTTTTTGTAATTTTATTTATAATATGATTTCTTATTTGACCCAGAGGTTAATTAGAAATACTTCGTTATTTCCAAACAGTGGAGTCTTTACTTGTTTTTTGTTCGTTTGTTTTGTTTGCTGTTTTTTTTTACTAATTTCAAACTTAACTGTATTATTTTCAGAGAACATGGTGTCTCTGATAAATTCTTTTATATTACCAAATCTCGTATATAATATAATACCTAGTTACCTATTATACATATTTCATAGGTGTTTGAGGAGAATGTGGGGTTTTTTTTTGCATTGTTACATGTTAGTTTTTAAAAAAAAACTAACCAAATTAACTATGTTAATCTTATTGTTGAAATCTTTAGTAACTTTGGTAGCTCTTACCTAACTCATCTCATTGCTATGAAGAGAAGTATTTTGAAAGCTGCTGCTCTAATTGTGAATTAGTCAACTTCTCCTTGCAGCTTTATCAGTTTTTTTAAAAATATTTTGATACTATTTCATTAAATGCATACAAGTTAGATATATCACATTTTCCAAGTGAGTCAAACTTTTTTATCATTATGTAGTAACTATTTTTATCCTTAGTAATGTCATTTTTCTTATATTTCATCTGCCAATGTATCTTTTCAGATTATTTTTTAGCTAGTACAGCACATCTTTTTCCTTTCTTTGATTTCATTATTTTTGCATCCTTATATTTTAAATGTGTATTTAGTGAAAAGAATATATCTGGACTTTATCTTAAATGAATTTTGACACTCTGTCTTTAACTAGAAATTCTGATTACTTGTATGTATGTATATTTATTCTTAAAATATTTGGTCTTTTTTCAACCATTTATTTTACTTTACCTTCTGTTTCTCACATTTATTTTTTTCTCTCATTTTGCCTGTTTTGAAGCAAAGTCGATACCCTGAATAAAGTATCCTCTAAAAACATAATGCTAAGAAACACGCAACTAACATTTTTTCTATGCATCATGAATTAGCAATAAAGTAAAAAAAATAAAAAATCTAAGAGACAAAACACTAGATGAAATCCAGGAAAGAAAGCAGAGAACCAAAACTGACTGAAGAAATTTGTCAAATTGGATGAAATTCAATTTTCAGTTCTCAGACCCATCTGTGAATCACTCAGTGTGAGGCAGCGTCTAAAAGGAACGTGAAACCCCACACCACATACAGGTACAACTCTACTGTTCCATGCTCTGTGTAAAGGGAAACAAGAAATAAAACTATCATGACTCTTCAGGAATTTGTCCGTCTTGTACCATATATAACATTGAAAAAAAAAAGGAGGAAAATATTCTCTGAATATCTATAGTTACAAGTTGGAGTTCATACAGTTATGAGGCCAGGATTCCTACTACATAAGTATTTGGAAAAACCTCAATCTTAAAATTTAATTTAAAATTT
This sequence comes from Vulpes lagopus, assembly GCF_018345385.1. Taxonomy (NCBI): domain Eukaryota; kingdom Metazoa; phylum Chordata; class Mammalia; order Carnivora; family Canidae; genus Vulpes; species Vulpes lagopus. The sequence continues at coordinate 30,195,427 of NC_054834.1, forward strand.
TATGAGTTGATAGTGCCCCTGGGTGTTTGGCAGAAGATAATGAAAATTCTGTCTGTAGGAATTTACTTTCTATGAAGTTTTTCAAAGTGTTTCTATGGATTAGCTTTATAGAAATATGAGCTCACAAAACACACACACACACACACACACACACACACACACACACACCCCTCACAAAAAATACATCAACATAAATAAAACCAACAGAAAAAAGAAAAATGATACCTTAAGAACCTCAGGTATTAGAATGATCAAACACAGACCGTAATACAAGTATACTTGATTTGTTTTAAAAATGAAAGAAATGATTGAAAATATGAGCTAGAAATAAGAGACTATAAAAATATCCAAATAAATTTGGGGAAAAATTGAATTTTGAAAAAAAGAACCTGAATGGATAGCTTTCAAAGCAGATGATACAGATAAAGAGAAAATCCATGAACTGAAACAGAGATTTCCAGAAAGTATCCAGAATGCAGCCAGAGATACAAAAATATGGAAAATACAAATATAGTTTAAGATACATGGAGAAGAGAGTGAGGAGCTCAGCACACATCTAAATTTCCAGATGAAAAGGAGACAAGGAACAGCAGAATCGTAGTCGAAAAGACAATGTCTGAGAATTTTTTAAACATCGTTTCTGCTGAGAAAGCTGTTGTCAGTGTGTTTTTCCTTAAAAGATATATTTTCCTCTCCAACCTTTTTATGATCTCTTTGTCTTTGATAGACAGTTTTGAGGTGTCTGTGTGTGCGCACACATTTTTTGAGTATGTACATTCATATACACATACACACTAGGAAGTTTTGGACCTGGAAACTAGAAAATTCTGAAGTATTATTTCTGTAAGATTTATTTATTTGAGAGACAGAGAGCGAGTGGGGGAGGCACACAGGGAGAGGATTTCAGGCAGACTCCCCACTGAGCGAGGAGCCCTAGGTGGTGCTCCATCTCAGGACCCCAGATCACGACCTGAGCTGAAATCAAGAGTTAGGTGCTTAACCTACTGAGCCACCCTGGCACTCCTGAAGTACTATTCCCATATTATTTTTTCCACATCTCCTCTGTCTCCTCTTTTTGTTTTCAAAATCAGTGTATATTAAATCTCTTGACTCAATCTGCTGCATCTTCTAACATCTTTTCCATACTTTTCATGTGTTTTTCCTTGTGCTTTTGAGTTCATTCTATTCAGCCAGTTATAATCTGTTGTTCAGACCATCTAGTATTAATTTCACAATTCTATTTTTAGGTCTAAAAATATAGTTGATTGTATGTAAAATATTTGTTTTTTATAGTCTCCTGTTTTCTGCTTTTCTAAATGTCTTCATTTCTCTAAATATTTTACACATAGTATTTGATAATAAGCACCCCAAAATTGCAGTATCTCAACTTCTAGGAGTTGTGTACCTAGTGCTCATTTTTTTTTTTCTACCGACTCTTACTCCTGGCATTTTGTTTGTGTGCCCTCATGCCACTAAATGCAGCCGGGGACATTTTGAAGGCCTGTGTTGAAGATACTCCTGCAGAGAGGAGTTGTGTTCCCTTCTCTTGGATGTAGAGCACTTCCTGATATGGCAACAATTTTAGGTTCAGGTTCATTTCTTCATGTAGAGGTGGGTCATGACCTGGTTCCCCGATTCCAGTGGCATAGGATAATCCAAAGATCTGTTCATGCTCACTCCCTTTGAACACACATTACTGTTTCAGCTCATTTTGTTCCTAAACGGTGGTGTTTGGCCCCTGGGAGTTCCCTCTATGTGTGCTATGATAAAAAAAAATGGATCAGAAAGTAGTTTGGTTCAAGTTGGAGGGCCCTTCAGTGCACCACACCAAAGTATGTTAGTTTTCTGGACCATCCTCAGAAATCATGATGTTTGCTTTTCCCAAACAACAATAGTCTGAAAAGTAATAGAACATGGCCACAGGTAGTCTGGTTCTTTACCATGTTTTCTCCTCAGACAGCTCTGGGTGTCTGTGAGGAATGTTTTCATGCGACCCAGACCCAACTCACTCTCGTCTCATAACCGGGTAGAACAGTCAGGCAGCGACCCCGGCCCAGCCCCCACATTCACGTCCTGCCTCTGCATCATGAGCTGCCCCTGATCCTCACCCTCCATTTTGCCCTAAATGAGAGGACATTCCCACTCCCTGGTTCACCAAAGCATCACCAAGGCCAGGCTTTGTAACATTTCTCAAAATTCAAAATTTGACTGATAGTTTGAGGTATCTGAGAAGAATTAAAGTTTAGGGAAAAGATAAATAAACCAAAAAACATGATCTGAAATATGATGTGAATATTTGTTTGTAAATATAGTGTCCTCAAAAAAAAAAATATAGTGTCCTCTAAGGAAGTCCATTCCTAACACCCAACAAAAGAGAAATATTTCAGTTTCCTTCTTACTCTGAGTCTAGGGATGAGTTTTCTCTTAGTGTGTTTTGCAAGAATGAAGCTCTACGGTAAAGGTAACTGTCCATGTTTTCATGAGAATGCATAGCCTAGACCCTTGTCATTATGGGAGAGCACCACATCTTCCACTTTGTATATCCAATTGTGCAATGACGTTTCCCCCAAATGCAAGAAGATACTTTACTTAAAAAGAAGTAAAGTCTCTTCTCTACAGAAATAGAAGAATTGCCACCAGCTTTGGAATATAAGTCTACTTTTTTCTGGCCATAAGTTTTCAAAAAAAAAATTGAATTTCATTCCTAACTAGACCACCTCATCTTCTTGCCACCTTGTTGGTCCCTTTTGCAAAACAAAACACCCTGCAACCTCTTCATAGGCAAGTGTGTCGTCTTCTTTGTCTTTTCCATTGCTAGTATCAAACCAAATCCCTGGAATCCTGTCATGCTCTGTAAGTGTCGAGTGCCCCAATCAGTGAGTGACTATGTAAATGCACTTTCTACTAAATATCTGGAGAAGTCCAGTAGGGGAAACTTTATTTTGTTCTTAATAAATATGTCTCCTAAAAGAAGGAGAGAGAGACAGAGAGAGGAGAGAGAGAGGAAGGAGAGAGAGTGAGAAGGCGAATGTGTGTTTGTCTTCCTTATGGGAACAACAGGTTTGAACATTGATGAAGTGGAACCTCAGATCCAGTGTGTGCACTGAACAGGAGTAAGAAAAATCCAGCAGACTCATGACCCAACAGGAAATGCGGGGGGTCTGTCGATGCAGCATATATTCTGGGCCCGACAGGTGAGCAGCAGAAACAGACACGAATGACTAGGGCTACATGCAAATGACACAGGCATCGACGACATGTGTCCTCCTGACTAGGTGGCTGCGGGCTCTGGGAGGCACCCAGCCACAAGGACATGGCGAATCTGCATAAAATATTCTGAGCAGAGCATGAGTAGCTGGTTCCAGACTAGATAAACAATTTAGCAAACACCCAGGAAGAATGTCTCTAACCTTCATAAAACTGAAAGGACAGACAAGAAATGAGACGGAGGACCCTGTCATGGAAATTACGGCCTCAGCGATTTGCAGGCATTTCATTCTGCAGGGGGGCTGGCACAGTGGAGGAGGGATAAACAGGAAGTTTGAAATCTGTCTGAAATGGCAAGGCATATTTTTCTTCGCACATGATATTAAGTGAGACTGGAGTTCTCTCCAGAATGCAATATCGCTTAAAGTTCAACCCATATTTCCAACAACTCACACGATTGACAGGCATTATTTAAGCGATTGCTAAATGTCGGTTTCTAAAAAATCATGAAACTAAATGGTCTCGGGGAAAAAATTGCTCAGAAAGGAAGAACCATTGCTCTATTAGCAAAAGTAAACTGGAGAAAAAGTAAATCGTGAGAAAGGCCATCTGCACGAGAAGTCCTCTTGAGCTTAGGGCCCTAGTCTAGGTGCTCCGAAAGGAAGACCGGTCGTGGGCCAGGTGGCTCTTTTTGGGGGAGACAGGATACATCCGGCTCTACGTGGGTCGGTTAGGGCAGGCCGATTGCTTACTCAGCTGCATACGGAGGTCAGGAGTGATCCGAGGACGTAGCAGTTAGATGAGGATGACTTCTTAAAAAAATTAAGTTTTACATTATGATTTAAAGCAGGGTATTTGAAAGGTATATCGAACAATTGATATATAAATCTTGAAGTATAACTTTGATCATTTATATGTATACATGACACACACACATATGTTTTTAGCTTTCTGTGCAAAGGCAGTTTTTTTTCATCATACAATCACATATTATTTAGGTTAAAAGTAGTCCCAGCATTTCCTGAAGTGTTCGGTGGAATTCTGTTAATTGGCAGTGAATGGAAGAATAAAAAGGAACTTTGGTCAAGGTTTTATGATCTGCCTTTCATTCTGTTTCATTCTTGGACTTCTGAGGCACTTAGATTTATTAAAGTTTTTGAGACTTCTTCCAGTGAAGAAACCTTTTTAATTTATTTAACCCAGAATTTTCTAATCTTATTTGACAGTTTTGGTTTTTTTGAAAGTCTATCTACATGTTAAGGAAGCCAATAAATAATTTTGGAATCACTGGTCTAGTTCAACTTTTCCCTTTACAAGAAAAAGCTACTTGACCCCAGTTATCAGCTTCCTGATACCGAAGTAAAGCCTAGCATGCCGTTGTTGGGAAAACCGGCTTTACTCATCTTTTGCTTTCAATTGTGCTGAAATCCATAAATAAATAAAAAAAAATTGAAAAAGGGATCCCTGGGTGGCGCAGCGGTTTGGCGCCTGCCTTTGGCCCAGGGCGCGATCCTGGAGACCCGGGATCAAACCCCACATCAGGCTCCCGGTGCATGGAGCCTGCTTCTCCCTCTGCCTGTGTCTCTGCCTCCCTCTCTCTCTCTCTCTCTGTATGACTATCATAAATAAATTAAAAAAAAAATCAATTGTGCTGAAATCAAACATTGTGGATTTAAGTTTTTGTTAATACTAATGGCCTCAAACCTGATGATGAGATTTTGATTAGGAGGTAAAAACTGAAAGTAAGGAAATCTGGCTAGATGGAATGAATTTTTAAAGTGAACTTGCTAAAAAAAAAAAATATTGGTCCTGAAACCATCAGTGTCCCATCCCCAGAGGTCCTCAGGCAGAGTCAGGATAGTTTGTGTGGAGAGTTGAGGGACTTTCTCAATCCATCAGGTGATGAACTTTGAAGCACCATTTTTGCTCTCAGAGATTGTTATTCTGTTTATGGCTTTATATGTCCTGGTTTTTAACAATAGGAATGGACATCAAGAAATTCTGGACTTGAAACCACCAGCCAATTTGGCCAGCCAAGTGCCAGGAAGAAAGTTCTAGTTGCAAGTGTTTAAAGGAGACATAGCTCTCAGCGGGGCTAGGTGTTCATAGAACTTGGCATGGGACCCCTGGTATTAATTCAGGCAGGCAGTTACGTGAGGGCTGGGCATGTGGAGCCAGAGTCAAGCATCAGGTTAGTAGTATGGGGCATCAAGAAGTATCTCAGCAGGTGGTAAAGCCACCAGCAGGGGGATGAGAGGCACAGACAGGCTGTGACTCCATTTATAACGTTATCTAGTGCCTTTTCTGTGACAGTGGGTGGGTTCTGAGCTACATGGTTGTTTACTCTCAGTCCTAGAATTGCAAAGGCTGCAAAAGGCGGCTGAGAAAGGTAGGATGAGAAAGGTACATCCATTACACATTTAGGGGTAGGCCACAGGATTTTATCAAATTAAAGAATAATGTGAGAAAGTGTCAGGAGCTCAGTTAGCAAAACTAGACTATAAATGATTATCAGAATAACAGTACGAGTGACATCTTATGGACTCCCTATATCTCTGTGTGTATTCCAAGAGACAGTCCTGAAGACCAGGGTGGGCTGAGCCTATAGGTGGAAGTCCAATGTCTTTGGCAATGGAAAGAGGACACATACAAGGGCTGAGCTCAACAGCTGCTTCCTTCTCCAAAATGCATCTCATCAAGTAGAAAAAAATATAGGAAGCAAACCCTTAATTACTTCAGCATCTTCCTGCCAACAATTTATGAGGCAGACACAGCAAGCTTAGAGAGTAGTTAGTTTATGTTTGAGACTATGTGTTATGTGAGCCTGAGAGGTGATATTCCTTATTTTAGTACAGTGATGGAAAGGTGTGGGGAAGAAGATGAGAAGTGAGCCAGAAGAAGTAAAGGAATAGTTTCATGGCCAATTATTACAGCATCACCTCACTCTGAGAGCGATTGCATTACTTTCTTTAAAGTCTCAGGAATCAGACCTAGGAAATGTTACTGTAATTGAGAGAGCAGACTATCATGGTTAAGAGCATGGATTCTGGACTCAGTTCTCCTGTTTCATATCTTGGTCTCATCATTTATCAACCTGTGACGTTAGGTAAGTTCCTTAACCCCTTTGTAATTTATATTCCTCATCTACAAAAATAAAGATAATAATAGCCGACATTAAGTAAAGTTGTATGATATATACCAAATAAGTTAAAATTCATAAATCTGGCAACTCTACCCGAACTCTTCCAGAAAATTGAAGTTGGGAGACTATGTCCCCAACTCATTTTATAAGGCCAGCGTTACCCTGATCCTGTCCAGAAGAGGACAAAAAAGAAAAATAATAGACCAACATCCCTTGTAGTTACAAAAAATTTAGCAAATCAAACCTTACCATGTAAAAATAACACATCATAACCAAGTAGGGTTTATCCTAAGAATGCAAAGAAATGTTTAAAATCAAATAACATAAGTCATCATATTGACACATTTGAAAAACCAAATTATTATCTCAGTAAACATGGAAAAAGCATTCAACAAAATCCAAAATCTACTCTTGATAAAAATCTCTCAGCAAACTAGAAGTGAACTCCTTCAATCTGATAAAATGCATTTATATTAAAAAAAAAAAACAAAAAACAAAACAAAAAAATAAACAGAAAAACCTACAGCTAAGCTCATACCTAATGGCGAAAGATTGAATGCTTTCCCCATAAGTTCCAAGTCAAGGTCAAAGATATCTACTCCCACCATGTCTACGCAACATTGTACTATGTTCTGGTTCTACACAGAGCAATAAAAGGAAGTAAATTACTGATGGAAGCGACAATGTGTAGTGAATCTCAAAATTTTATGGTGAGTGAAAAAATCCAAACCAAATAAAGAACAAACTGTATGATTCCGTTCGTATAAACTTTTAAAATGTGCAAAATAATCTATAGCTAAAGAAAGCAGATCAGGGGCCCTGAGAAAGGAAAGGGGTGGGGCAGTGATGGGGAGACCTATAACAGGCAAGAAAAAGTATTTGGTGTGACGGATATGTTCCTTTATATTATAGTGGCAATGAGTCCATGTCTGTCGACACATATCTAAATTTATCAAACTGTATTCTTTAAATATGGTATGTTTATCATATGTTAATCATGAAAGTTGTTAAAAAGCAAATTGCCATTTTTGTGTGTGTACAGATTTAGTTTTATTGTAACAAAGCAACTTGTACACTTTTAAGTTTAAAACTGAGCATCATCTTTCCCTACAATTGCCATTTAAAAAAAAAAAACAATTTTTGGTGTTAGAATCATCAGATCTCTGGGACTGGGTCTGGTTGATGGATGAATGAGGAGCAAAGGTGCATCTGGGATTGGAGTGAGCCCAGGGTACTGCTAATGCTATTTACTGAGAGAGCTGAGAGAAGCTAATTATTAAAATTAGTCCTGAACCGACTCATCCACATATGCTTTCCCTTCTAAATAAAGAGAACAAGACCCATTCAGTGACTCAGAACTAAAAATCCAAAGCTTATTACCAAAGCTTTGCTCTTCTCTCCAAAGTTAGTCAGAATGAAGACGTTTTTGAATAGGTAAATGCATAAACAAGTGCTCCTATCAATGATGAATATGCCAAAGGATATATCAGGAGTTTAAAAAAGAGAATCCATGGAGTAAACTAGAAGCAAAAATAATTCACTCACATTACCTTCATATGTAAAGATTCTCTGAGAATCTACATATTCTCACTGAATGTTAATATGATATAGTGCTTTATTTTATCACTTCACAGACTAAATGGATGTTTTAGAATACTCTGAAATTATCGGCACTGATGGCATCACCACATGAAAATTTGCTAGCAGGAGAGTTCTCTGACTTCTTGATATTTTTAAAAGTTTATTAAGACCAAAGTAAACAAAGTGATGGTCAAGAAATCCTGAAGCTCTAGTGTAGAGAGCATGTTACAAGTGCCTACCATGTTCTCAATAGAGAGCATAATTCCACATTTCTGAATTTTAAAATGGCAATATTACACTTTTCCTATTAGCAACGGATTTATCAATAAAAGTAAAGGAAAAATGAATTACTCCAGGGGCACCTGGGTGGCTCAGTCAGTTAAAGAGTCCCAGCTCCCAATTTCATGGCCTCAGGGTTGTGGGATCGAGCCCCATGTCAGGCTCTACACTTAGCACAGACTTTGCTTGAGACTCTCTCTCTCTCTCATTCCCTCTCCCCTCCACCCTTGTGCTCACTCTCTAAAATAAATAAATAGATCTTTTTAAAAAAATGAATTATTCCAACCCCACATGCTCTGGATTAACATTCAATTTTAATAATTCATATGGGTTTTGATTTTCTCGTTTTCCAGAATGCTGATTAAAAGCCTGCCGTTAGAGGGAGGTTTTACATTTGAACATTTCCTGTAAGCTATGGGCTTCTTCTTGCCTTGTCTTGTATTTTTGTTCATCCACTCACCAGTGAAAATGATTAAATCTCCAGGTATCATTCCATCTGAGAGAAATGAAATCACTGGAACAGAACATGTTCCAAGGATCATCTGTCTATTTATCCAGCCAAGAGCTTATGTGTTACCTGTCACTTGGTTGCCACTTCAACAGAGCTCTGGGCTAGACCGAATAAGGGAAATGTAGATGCTCAGAGCTGGAGAGGAACACGAGAGTTCCTCTAGTGAGTTCACTGACATGCATGAGAGCAAGATTACAATTTTCACAGGTCCCTGAGGCCCTCCAGAGAGTCTCTGAGATCCCTTGAGTCAGAAGCCACTCATGATGCCCTTAGGAACCAAGGACAAACAGGCAGTTTGGGGAGTATTGATGGCAAGCATGACAATCCCACCAAAGTCCCTCATCTGACAGGATCTTGTGCAAAAGGCTGGACATGGACATGCTCCACTTACTCACACTTTAATCTGCCTTTGCCTCTCATCTCGTTTGTGGTCTTCTTATACATACTATTCAATCTTTATTGCTTCTCTTTCTATAGAACCACGTCTGACTACTCATCTTTGCTCTTTGATGCCACCACAGTGCCTAAGTTATTGATTCAGTGGTCCCCAAGTTCCTCAGCATCAGCCTCTACACAACAGTCTTAGTTCTTCAACTGCCATGGTCGGTTCATCTTATCCGTATGTGGCACCTTTGAGTGATCCAACATGAGCGATGGCCCCATCATATAACAGACCTCTGCCCCAGGTGGAATCCATTGTATTTCCTCTCTTCTGTCCCTAATGAGTCACTTTTAATGATCTTTACCTTTTAGGAATTTATTTATTTATTTATTTATTTATTTATTTATTTATTTATTTTACAGATAATGCTGACTTTTGTGATTAGTATGAGCTAGTATGGCTTATTGACTGAATTTGTTGTTTTTTTTTTTTTTTTCAGAGAAGTATAGATACCAGTCATCATGTGGTAACCAAATTATCCTGGCTATATGAAGAGAGCAATGGCAAATGGACTATAAAAATAAAGAAGCAATTGAAGAAGCATCTGACTATTTAACGATATGATATAAGCACATTTTGTTAGTTACAGCATATATCCACACATACACAGAAATGTTACATGTGGGCAAAGTCCCCAGTAGTTTGTGAGATATTTCAACTAATAAGGACTATGGGCAGATGACCTCAAATAAAATCCTAGCCCTCTTCCTTTCTTTTCTTTTTAGAATTTATTTGTTTATTTTAGATAGAAGAGCGGGGGGCAGAGGAATAAGAAGAGAGAATCCAAGCAAACTCCAAACTGAGCACGGAGCCCAACATAGGGTTCAATCCTAGAACCCCAATATCATGACCTGAGCCAAAACCAAGAGTCGAATGCACCATCCAAGTGACCCCTAGCCCTCTTCTTTATAAATGTTTGGTCTAACACAATTTAATATTTTTTTCTAGCCCGAGTTTTCTCATCAGTAAAATAGAAATAATACCATCTTTCCAGGGTTGTTGAGAAAAATAATGATAATCCAAAAAACACATTTGGTTTAGTGCCTAGGACATAGTCACTACCACCGAAGGCTTATTATTAAACACCTCAAAGACAATTGTTAGTTATATTTGTTTATTAAAATTACTTGCATCCGTTTCACTATTGCATATTACTATATTTATTATTATATTGTAGGTCATTTCTAAGTAATACCTCAGAAATCTTTTTAGACTAAAAAAATTAAATTTCTGTAACTTTTCTTCATAGGTCTTTTTTTTTTTTTTCAAAGATGCATTTATTTATTTTGGAGAAAGAGAGAGCATAACCATGAGGAGGGGGAGAGGGAAATGGAGGCAGGGAGAAGCAGTCTCCCTGCTGACTGTGGAGCCCAAGGCAGGGGCCACAGGGCTCCATACAGGGCTCCTCTTGGGGCTCAAAGCAGGGCTCCATGTGGGGTTACATCCCATGACCCTGAGATCATCACCTGAGCCAAATTCAAGAGTCGGACTCTTAACCAACTGAGCCACCCAGGTACCCCTCTTCATAGTCTTGTATCTGACTTACTAAGATTTTCTCTGGAGTAATGGTAATCAAGTGATGTGATGGAGGAGTTAGCTATCAGTATGGTGCTAATCATTGCAATATGCAAGTGTATCAAGTCAAAGGGTTATATACCTTAAAGTTACACAATGCTAAATATCATTTATATCTCAGTAAAGCTGGAAAAAATATAAAGGGAAAATGGACTAATTGACTTTTAAATAATAGTGAGAGAAAAGGCATGGGTATTGTACCCTAAGTTTTTATAAGGATCATGTCATCACAAAGCATTAAATTTGTATATTGAGCTTTTGCTGAAAAGCTGTGGATCCACTGACTTAGTCCTTGGTTTCTGAGCTTCCACTCTGGGAGAGACAGCAGTGATATGTGTCTAAGGGAAATACGATTATTTGACCCCTTACTGAAAAGATATTAAATTCTATTTGACTTATTTCTTAAGCTGGGTAGTGAATACAGAGGTATTAGTTTTGCACTCACTTGGACTTTCAAATGTTTCATGTTACAAAATTTAGGTATTTAGAAATGTAGGGGCAGACTTGAGAACAGGTGAATTAATTTATAATTTTTGCTTTTATAGACCATGACACTGCTCAATTTATTTTACATTAAAATTTAATTGTCTGTGTATAATAATTTGAGGGGGCTTGATGCTTTCTATAATGTAGAATGAGATATATTTCATGTTTATTCATTTCGTGGCCCACTCTGAGTGCTGACTCTCAGATATGTCTAATCTGAGAAATATATAGGTAATTCTGCTTATATATTTTATCTTTCCATAAGCATATTTCCTCTTATTAAATATTCTGTATTTCTTATCTATTTGCAGGTTGTCTTAGTTGTACTGAATTTTAATATACATTCCACTAACTAGTATGGTATCATTTGCATACCTAATGAACATGGTCATTCAGATTATTGATTGAACTACTAAGTACCATAAAATTCAAGAATAATTATGATGGAAAATCAATTGTTATGTCATTCTAGGTTGACATAACCCGTTGATATCACTTCTTCATATATTTACTAGTTAAATTTATACCCATTTTGATATTTATGTATGGCCTATTATGCTTACCCAGGTAATGGATAAATATATACCATCCAAAACAGAATCAAAAGCCTAACTGTGGCATAATAGATTAGGTCCACAATTGTTCTTTTATCTATAAAATCAGCCATCAGTTGACAGTAAAATATAAACAGTCTGGCAAAACGACTTTTCAAAAAGTCAAGCAGTCCTCTGGTGAGCAACTCATAATAATTCCACTTAATATTCTTATTTTCAGATGACTAAACTATGGCCCTGAATGCTTAATATGGTTTGCTTGTAAGATTTTCAACTTCTCATAGTTTTCAAAACTATGTTGTTTCAAAAACAAACTTGGAAAATATTCTGGATTACCTATTTTATTTTAGAGGACAATTAAATGGTTTGTGGATTATATTTTCTGATCTTATTCCCAGAGATAGAAATTAACAGCTCAGAAATTTTCCATCAACCTTCTAATAATACTGAAATACGGAAATAACAGACATATAACGTAAAACAGTTCAGGAGTTGTTAAGTATTCTGAAGGTCAGTTCACTCTCGTTGTCTTAGGAAGTTTTAATCATTTACTTATTAATTATGTCATTCTGTGTGATAAGATAGAGCCACGGTATCAAGAGCCCAAATACTGCAGTCATAAAAACATCATTGAAGGCTTGGGGGTGATGATATGTTTAGCATGACCTGCAAACAGTCAATGAAAAACTCCATCTTGTAGCCACTAACAAGACTTATTTTGTGTTTGACTTTTCTTCCCCTTTAATAATTACATTTCATGAGATAATCACAAGGTTTGTTGATTCTTTTTTTTTTTTTTAATACAAATGATCCAGAACAGGATATTACCTCACACATGTTATAAACTAAGGTACCTTGAAAGGTCCCTGAGAAGTCCCCAAACTGGAGTATTCAACATTATTTTACTCAAATGAAGATGTTTTTCAGATTCTCAATTTCACAGTTGAACATTTTAAAATTCATATTGAAATTATATATAAAAAAATAAAGTGATGAAATGAAGCGGTCCCGATACATTTGAACAACTGGTGAGATATTTTTAGGCTTAAGAAGCCATTTTTGGATTCTACATTACTCTAGAAAATTAAATAATAAACCAAATCCCCAAATAAACCAGGCAACTGTCCAACTGGATCTAACTGAATTAACTTTGAGGTAATCCAAATATTTCTAGGAAAGATAGCTTTCATATTTAAAGAACTGTATTTTGAAGAAACTATGAAATATTACTGAGCATTATAAAAAAAGACTTGGATGACTGTAGAGCTCTATCACATTTCCGGTTGGAAAGATAATATTGTAAAAACATCATTCTAAACAAATTATTTTAAACGTTTCTTGCACCTCCAATCAAAATGCCAATGGAGTTTTTGAAAGAAACTAGGAGGAAAGCACAAAATCATATTAGAATTAATTCAGAATAATCCACGAGAAAGAATAGACATTTTCATAAAAATCAGTTGTGTGTGGGAGAACTTTCCCTGTGAATATACAGTTATTAAAGCCTGGTGCTATTGGCATCAAAAATACGCAGAGAGTCCCATTACCACCTCTAAACCAAGAATAGCCCCTGATATATAGAATGATCAACAAATATTAAATTATCATTGTAAATCAATGAGAAAGAGTGATAGTCAATAAACGGTGTTCCAGAAATTCATTAGATGCAGGGCAAAAATTAAAATTAGACCTTTACCTTACCCAATATATATATGCAGGTCTATGTGAACCCAGATATTTGAATACTTAAGCTATCACAATTCTGAGTGCTCTCTTTAGGACAAAGAATACAATATTACAAATTCAAAATTAGTTATGAAAGTGAATATTAATTGGAATGAGAAAAATCACAGCAGAATACAAATACTACACGAGCTAGTATATCCCACGAACATAAAATCTGGAAAAAAAATACATATTTCAATTCAATAATTGTCTGATACTTCCATAATACTTTTCCCTACATAGATTTTGGTTATTTATTCTTTGATAACTTTTCAAAAAACAGCAATTTTATTTTTAAAGAAATGTCTTCAGATTCTCAACTCATTGTTGATATGGCACTTAAGTGTTTAGGATTCTTGTCAACTTTGGGAAGGCCTCTATAAGTTTCTTTCATAACGGAGCTGCTAAGAGTTGAAGAACTTTCCACAGATTAATTTCTGGCTTCATACATTTCAAATCTTGGTGCTCCCCCGTTAACCACACGCTTTCAGTGCTAAGCGGCAAAGAACAAACATATTCATATCCCATTAGAAATTCTACTCATCCGTCTTAGGATCAAAACACCAGGAGGTTGGCCCAAATGGGGAAAATTTATGGAAGTCTTTCCTCCACTAGAAGGGCTAGCCAAACATTAAAAGTAGGGGCGAACTTTATAAAAATATCCCTCTAAAAAAAAATCCCTCTAAACCCAAACTGAATGTGTCCTCTTAGAGGGATCCCAACATACCCACAGGTACTACAGTGCAATCTGTCACCAGGACAAATACAGAGAGGAACATTGTAATCGAGGGAAAAGTGATAAAAGGAAAATTAGAATGGAAAGAGACAGTGTTCTCAACTGAGTGTGGTAAAGTATTTTACTTTTTCAAATTTCTCAAAAATGTATAATCATGTGAACACAACTCTAAGGTCCTTTATTGGCTTCATGGTAAATCTATCTCTGATTATCCCCACTTTGTAACTTAAACGTGGGAAGGTAAAGTAACTTGTCCGTGATCACACAGCTTGTAAATTGCAAGCTGAGCCTAGAAGTCAAGGTTGAATGATCCCAAAGATAATACTCGAAAACACCAAGCTGTACTTCTAATAAGAGAGAAACAGTGAATATCCGTAATATATGAAAAAACTATTTTGAATCAGTACAAGATCACCATATTCCCAGAGTAAAACGGACAATGGGCCAAAAGGGAAAAAAAATGGTTAATTATGATTAAAAGTCACTCCACTTTAAAATGGATATACATTTTTATCAAATTTGAAAATAATTTTTAAATGGTAATACACAGCATTGATGGATTGCGATAGGCACATACATTGCTTCTGAGAATATAAGTGTGTACAAGTTTCAGGAAGTTAATTTGTCAATTTGGCAAAGTGTATTAATAGCTTTAAAAATGCTCATTACATTCCGTGCAGTCATCCCGCTTCCAGGAAAATAGTCTGAAATAAATACAGACCAAGTTTTATACACAAAGACATGCACGATTTATTGGGGTGCGGGGAGTAACAATATGAAGGAAATGGTTAAGTGAATTATGGGACTATGATATAGAAAATGAAATATAGCATGTGCCATTACATTATATTCATGGTATTTCCATAATACGCAGAAACACTTAAGGACTGCCAAGTGAAAAAAAAAAGGCCTTTTATGTATAATATACAATACAATACAATCTCAATCATGTAAACACTCACACACACACACACACACACACACACACAGACATTAAGCAGAACTATAAAGATACTTATACAGATGAGGAGCCATCATTTCAGAAATGACATTATACCATTTAAACTTAGGTTGAAAATGCAATTTCAGAAATAATCGCTTTATTTCATGATCTACAAAATAGGACATTTGTACCTATGTCTCCACTTCCTGTTGGCAAGTTCGAGAACTGAGGCGAGTGTGCGTAACCATACATTGTTATCAAAGCAGTCAATTCTGTGCCATTCGGAACAGGTGTCTGATGGCCTCGGCTACATCTTGGTCCCCCTCCCCCCACTGTCTTACAGTGAGCACGCCTGCAGCCGCCTGTCTGGTGGTCTCCAGAGGTGGCTGTGTTTCATTGTAAGGCTGTATTAGTGAAGCCCCTGGGCTCTTATGTGAGGAAAGGCACTATATAAATGCAAAACAGTCTATTTTATTCATGCTGTCATATAAATAGAGATCTACTTTATGCTAGCAGTTTTTCAAGGAAACTGGCTATTCTTAATCTCGTGCTTTTCATTCTCAGGGCCTCCATAATCTATTGGGCAAAATTATTTTCCACCCCAGGACAACAGGTGCCTTCTTGGGTGCGGAGCAGTCATTAGAAATGTCACCTTGAGCCAGGACTAGTCCACACAGAGAACTAGACGATTGTCTAGATGGTTCAGACAATAGTGTGGCGTCAAGCTGACTCTGGCTCCGGCCCAAGGACAGATGCTCAGCTGCCAGGACACAGTGAGGTGACACCTTCCTACTGGCCTTGGCCATGCCCGCCTTTCACAGCACCTCCAGCTCGGGGACAGAGTGAGGCAGGCAGGCTCTGCCGTCAGGTGGATGCAGGCTTAAAGCCCAGTGGTTCTCTTGGAGAGCTCAGTTGCTTTGTAAAATGAACGCGTTGGCCCATTAGGGCTGTTGCAGGATGTGATCACACACAAGGTGTGCGTGGAAACCTTCACCACGGTGCCAGGCACAGGGCAGCTATCATCCCCCTTCACCTGTTAGAGGCAGTGCTTGCGCTTCCCCCCCTCCCTCATTCAGCACCAGCCTGAGAAGCGTGCCTAAGACACGATACTCCAGGCCGGGGACCAGGTAAGTCGTAGTAGAACAAGGTTATAGGGCCTTGTATCTGCCTCGCGGGGAGTTTACAAACTCTAAGCACACAAAGTTTAGAACTAGAAGTGACCCGGGAGATTATCTGTCCCACTGCCCTCATTTCACAAATAAGGAAAAGTTTATTAAGACAAGTGCTATTTCTTATATTCCATGCATAACTGAAGCCATAGGAGAGTTGTTTTTCTCTGATTGATTTATTTCACTATTTCACTCAGCATAAGACCCTCCAGGTCCATCCACGTGGATGTAAACAGTACGTGGTCATCCTTTCTGGTGGGGTGACTGAGTGATGGGCACTAAGGAGCGCGCACGATGAGATGAGCACTGGGTGTTATACTATATGTTGGCAAATTGAATTTACATAAAATAAATTTTTTAAAAAAGCAAGCGGTGCAAGGGGCACTTGGGTGGCTCAGTTGGTTAAAGGTTGGACTCTTGTTTTCAGCTCAGGTCATGTTCTCAGGGTCCTGAGATCGAGCCCCGCAACAGGCTCCGTGCTCAGCCTGGAGTCTGCCTGGGATTCTTTTTCCCTTTGCCCCTCTTGATTGTGTTTTCTCTCTCTCTCTCTCTCTCTCTCTCTCTCTCTCTCTAAAATAAATAAATACATCTTAAACACACACACACACACACACACACAGAAAAACAACCCAAGAGGTGTGCCCCCCCAGTTCTGTCTCATGTCCTGTGTGTCTCAAAATAAGTCAAGTCCGCTTGCCACATTAATTTGGTTCATGAAGAATTTGGGTGATATGCCCCCTCTTTTCTGTTTTTTTCTTCCTCCTCCTTTTAAAATACTAAAATTAACTTGCTCTATGGGGGGACCCAATCTCTTCATCATGTGCTACCTGGTGACCACCACCTGCATCACCGCAGCATCTTGCCTGGTTACCCTGGACCACTTTGCATTGCTCTTCTGGGATGAAGGCTCTAGCAAGCAACTGCTCTCTTCAGACCTTGAGTAGAATTGCATCTGGTAGTCTTGTCTCACCTTACTTTCCTGACTTTTGAAACCCTTAAGAATGAATATGGGTTTAGTGAAGGGGCGTCCGGGTGACCCAGTCTGTGAAGCATCTGACTCTTGATTTTGATTCGGGTCGCCTCGGGGTTTGCAGATCCAGCCGGGCTTTGAGCCCTGTGTGCAGCTCCGCGCAGAGCATGGACATATTTCCATCACAATTTGCCAGGACACTGATTCCAATATTCACTAAATGGAGTTGAAATTGGGCAGCCCTATCCCTGCCTGCCTTCCTGAGGAATCCTTTCATTCTGGATCTAGAATTAAGACCCCCCCGCCCCCCCACCCCAGAGGAAGACACTCCCATTCTGTTTCAATTCTGTAGGAAGGGAGGACCAACGCCTCTTCCCAGTGCTACCACACCTGCCCATCCCCATTCCAGCTCTTTCTTTTAAACAATGAGGTGTGAATAATCAGACTTCACAGAGAGTGGGCCATTCTTCAGCCCAGGTGTTCCTGTTAATACCTTCTTCTCTCTAGTCCAGGCTTCTTAATTTTTCTGTGTCATGGACCTCTTTCTGTGTCATGGACCTCCGCCTGGAAAAAACCTATAAACCACTCCCAGAACATTGCTTTCAAACACAAAAACTAAAATGCATAAGTGACAGAGGAAACTCATACTAAAATAGATACTAAGTCATGAAAAAAATGTGATGTAAGACTCTATGGGTCTTGGGCCACCTGGGTGGCTCAGGCTCAGGTCGTGATCCCAGGGTCCTGGGATCGGGTCCCACATCGGGCTCCCCACAGAGAGCCTGCTTCTCCCTGTGCCTATGTCTCTGCCCATCTCTCTATATCTCTCATGAATAAATAAATAAAATCTAAAAAAAAAAAAAGACTATATGTGTCTTTAATAACACATTAAACCAACAAGATCTGGTGTGGGTCTAATAATCACTGTAATCTCTACGTAGTCATGAGCACAAATGTTATTTCTAGACAGCTGCAACCACTGTAACGTGGTATAAAAATATTATGATTTCCATTGATGACAGCCATCAGTCCTGATAACCCTATTGTAATTTCTTTCCTACATTCCTAATGGAAGGAAATGCTAAATTCTAGTTAGAAGTTAGCGAAAATGAAGATCTAACTCCCCATGTAAATGGACTTCCCATTTATATCAGGGGCCTGTGATTTCTCTTCAAGACCCCCTTGGTCTCTACAGACTAGGTTAAGAGACCACCGTACTTCCTGGTGCAGACCTCGGCCTTCCACTCTCTGCCTCCTCCTCCTCTTCCTAAGGCAGAGCTCAGGAGTGGGTCTGCTCCTCAGGACCAGCTATCTCCCTTCCCCATACCTTGCTTCAAGAACAGCCAGGCAGGAAAGTCTCAGATTGCAGATTTAGGTGAGCGGGAAGCAAATGGAACTTTCCAGTTAGGAAATGCTTTACATGGGCATACCTCATTTTATCATGCTTCCCTCTGTTGCTCTTCACAGATACTGTATGTTTTACAAATTGAAGGTTTGTGGCAACCCTACATCCAGCAGACCTTTTGATGCCATTTTTCCAACAGCATTTTTTTTTTATGTCGTGTCTCTGTGTCGCATTTTGTTAATTCCTGTAAAATTTCGAATTTTCCACTATTATTATATTTGTTACGGTGATCTGTGATCAGGGACTTCTGATGTTACTATTGTACAGAACCTTTTTTATGCAGCCTACTATTGGGTTTTCCTTTTCCAATAATCTCTACAGGAACTTATCTTTCATAAATACAGATATCCTGTTAATATTTTTGATGTGACAGATACTTTTGGTCTTGATTCTGCAGATGTGCCTTGGTTGTAAGCCCTGTTCCTATTTCCTCTCGGAATGGTATGCATTTGCTGGGATTTGTATATTTGTGATTTTACTCCAAAAAATTTGTAGGTTTGTTATCTCTTTATTTGTTGTAGTGATGATTCTATAACTTGAGAAAATATCCTCAAGCCTCTATTTCTTAAGCTCTGACCTTTAAGCATAGAGGACAGGGGATTTGTACACTGATGCTCCCATGTTTTGTCCTCCTTCACCCACTCCCTGACTCCCAGGTGTCCTGAGGTTAGATTTATACCTTTGAGAAATACGAGATGGTGATTATTTGATTCTCCACTTTTAACAGGATATGGAAAAGCCTGTCCTGAAAGATGAAGAAATTTACTTATTTCTACTAACCTCATCCCTCTCTTCCCCACAAGTTCAAACTTTGAAATACTTACTGATATTTTTATTTCTACATTATTATTCCCTCAATGGTTTAACCTTAGTCTGTATTAATTTAGAACAATTTTCACCCAGTCCCCTACTTCCGGAAGTTCTCTATTGATTGTTTCGGTGTCTGAAACTTTTCAAGTTCATTTTAAAGGGCTCATGGCTGCTAATTTCTAGACTCTTTTCATGTATAAAATGTCTATTTCTTGCCTTAATTGCAATGACCTCTGGCTTTTTATAAAATTCTCAATAAAGCTTTCTTTCCCTTCCAACCCTATGGCATTATTCCACTGACTTCTAGTGCTGGATTTTGCTGTGGTTTTTTATGCTAGTCAGATTTTTAATAAGTGGCTTGATTTTTTTGAGGGGGGGGAGGCACCTTATCAATGGATTCTGCTTTGTCATTGAGGTATAATCACTTTACCAGGCAATGCCTTGGTGTTTATAATTGCCTATCTCGTGACACATTGTGAATCCAGTTTTTCATCTGTTTCATGGTTTCTTTTATATCGTAGCTTTGAATTTTTTTTAATGTTTCATTTATGAGGCTATCTTCCTAAGTGACGCCTGTTAGATCTTCACATGAATTCCATCTCTGTTCTTTTTCTTTTACTCATTTCTTGTCATTTGTGTTTCTTTTCTCAGTTGCGTCCTCCATGACCTTGATTGCGGTTTCAGGGGTATCTGTTGTCCTTTTCGCTGCTATTAACATGACTTTCAATTATGGAATCTCCCCCTTCTTGCTGGTTCCTGATTTCTGTCAGCTAGATTTTTTCACCCCCTTCCATTGTCTTATTTCTTCCTCAAGACCTTGTATCCATGTTTTTGAACTGTAGGTCAAGAGGTCATTTTTCTTTCATTTCTTTGATTTCCTGGGGTTGTGTTGACTCATAATTGTCATCCACTTCACGATGCAATTTGTATACTTTATATTCTCCCTCTTGGTCTTATTTTTCATTTTTCTTTCTTTTTCTCTTGCAGTGTCTAGCAGGGACTATGTCTCATTTTTTCTTGCTATTACTTTGAATGCTGACCGTTTATTCAAATGATCAGCTCTTTGTTGATGTATCATGTAAGAGAAAAGGGGACAGCTGGAGTGAATCCACAAACAGCTTTGGTTTTAGTCTGAAATCTCCTTACAAATGCACCATTGGTCCGGGTCAGGGAGGGATGCTCTGGATTTGAAATCAGAATATACAGATCTGAATTCCAGTGCCCACTTTTCTTGGCTTTCCATAAACAAAGTTATAGAGGCTTTCTCAGGTCACCTCAACTCCCTGAGCCTCAGGTTCTGCATTTTTGAAATTTGTATAACAATAACACCTACATCACAGAATTCTGTTGAGGATTAAAAGAGATAATTCATGTAAAGCACTTAGTACAGTACCTGGCACATGGAAAGTGCTTAGCAGTAATTATTATTATTATTATTATTATTATTATTATTAAAGCAAAGCCTCATTTAGCAGTCTCTGGTGCAAGGATTTAATTTAACATTACATCTCTTTAGTAGGCTAGACTTGTTAACTACAAGATTGATGGCCATCTACTATTTCTGCTTTGCTCTGTCACACCATGTATCAGTTTCCAGTGGCTACTATACCAACTTATCACAAGCTTAGGGGCTTCAAACAGCACAGAATTATTATCTTACTGTTCTGAAGGTCAGGAGTCCAATATTGCCTTCACTGGGCTAAAACCAAGGTATTTGTGGAGTTGTGTTCCTTTCCAGAAGCTCTAAGATCCACTTCCTTGCCTTTACAGCTTCTAGAGGCAGCCTGCACTCCCTCACTTGTGGCCTCCTTCCAAATTCAAAGTCAGCAATGTTTTCTTGCTGGTTTTCACTTTTCTGCCTCCCTCTATCCCATTTAAGGACCTTGTGATTATATTCCTGCCTATATCATACAAGAAAATCTCCCCACATAAATGTCAGCTGATTAGCAACCCTAATTCCATTTGCTACCTTAATTTCTCCTTGCCTTGTAATCTAACATATCCACAGGTTCTAAGTATCAGGACATGGACACCAAAAGCCCACTATCCACAAAAACAACCTGTCTGGTTTCTCAGTCTGTCCACTCTGGCCTTCCTGTTTTTTGTGTCACACTGGGTTGTTCCAGAAACCCTCCACGTACCTAGACTTGCATACCAAGCAAAAGGTGGTTGAGTTTTGTCCTTTTCCTTTGGGGCTTAAGTTCTAGGGGATGGATCTACTGTGTTCTCCTTTGCCTCAGTCTGTTTTTCTTATGCCTGGAACACTACCCTTCATACCCTGGATTGTAATTGTTCTCCGGCATGGTTGAAGATGGAGTTTTCTGCTTTCATTATTCTCTGTTTTCAGTTTATTTCAGGAAGGGCAGATAGAGGTGACTGTGGTCTGTCATCTTTACCGAATATATCCAACTATATTCTTTAATTAAGGCAGGCAGTGTTAGATTCACAGCAAAACTGAGAGGAAACTGTGTATATTTCCCATATGCCTCCTGCCCCTATGCACACATAGCCTCCCTCATTATCAACATACCCCATCAGAGTGGTACATCTGTTACGAGTGATGAACCGACATCGACACGTCATCATCACCCAAAGTCCAGTGTTTTGCATTCTACGGGTTTAAGCAAATTTATGATGACATTTTTTGCCATTATAGATTCATACAGAGTGTTTTTCAAAATGCTCAGTGCCTCACTTCCCTCTTCCATCAGCAATCCCTGGCAACCACTGATCTTTTTACTGTCTCCATAGTTTTGCCTTTTTCCAGAATGCCATATACTTGGAGTCATTCAGTATGTCACCTTTTCAGATTGGCTTCTTTTACTTAGTAATATGCATTAAAGTTTCCTCCATGTCTTTTCATGGCGGGATAACTTTTTTTTTTTAATGTTGAATAATATTCCATGGTCTGGATATACCACGGTTTATATATGTCCATTCACCTACTCTAGGACATCTTGGTTGCTTCTGGGTTTAGCCAACTGTGAATAAAGCTGGCCTAAATATCCCTGTGCAGGTTTTTGCATGGACATAAATTTTCAACTCTTTTGGGTAAATACTAAGGAACACAATTGCTGGATTATGCAATGACAATATGTTCAATTTTGTGAAAACTAGCACACTACGCTCCAAAGCAGCTGGACCACTTTGCATTTCCACCAGCAATGAATGAGTGTTCCTGTTGCTCAAAGCCTTGTCTCCATTTGGCGTTGTTAGTAGATTTGGGTCATTTTAACAGGTGTGCAGTGGTATCTCATTGTTGTTTTAATGTGCATTTCCTTGACAACACATGATTGTGGAACATTTTTTCTTACATTTGTCGGCCATCTCTGAATCTTCTGTTTTATATCAGGTTGTTATCTTTTTTTTTTTTTTTTTTTAAAAGATTTTATTTATTTATTTATTTATTTTTTTTTTTTTTCCCGTCACCCATTCCCCTCCAACACCCGCCCTCCTCCCCTTCCACCACCCCCAGTTCGTTTCCCCGAGTTAGGAGTCTTTATGTTCTGTCTCCCTTCCTGATATTTCCCAACATTTCTTTTCCCTTCCTTTATATTCCCTTTCACTATTATTCATATTCCCCAAATGAATGAGAACATACACTGTTTGTCCTTCTCCGATTGACTTATTTCACTCAGCATAATACCCTCCAGTTCCATCCACGTTGAAGCAAATGGTGGGTATTTGTCGTTTCTAATTGCTGAGTAATATTCCATTGTATACATGAACCACATCTTCTTTATCCATTCATCTTTCGATGGACACCGAGGCTCCTTCCACAGTTTGGCTATTGTGGCCATTGCTGATAGAAACATCGGGGTGCAGGTGTCCCGACGTTTCATTGCATCTGAATCTTTGGGGTAAATCCCCAACAGTGCAATTGCTGGGTCGTAGGGCAGGTCTATTTTTAACTCTTTGAGGAACCTCCACACAGTTTTCCAGAGTGGCTGCACCAGTTCACATTCCCACCAACAGTGTAAGAGGGTTCCCTTTTCTCCGCATCCTCTCCAACATTTGTTGTTTCCTGCCTTGTTAATTTTCCCCATTCTCACTGGTGTGAGGTGGTATCTCATTGTGGTTTTGATTTGTATTTCCCTGATGGCAAGTGATGCAGAGCATTTTCTCATGTGCATGTTGGCCATGTCCATGTCTTCCTCTGTGAGATTTCTCTTCATGTCTTTTGCCCATTTCATGATTGGATTGTTTGTTTCTTTGGTGTTGAGTTTAATAAGTTCTTTATAGATTTTGGAAACTAGCCCTTTATCTGATATGTCATTTGCAAATATCTTCTCCCATTCTGTAGGTTGTCTTTTAGTTTTGTTGACTGTATCCTTTGCTGTGCAAAAGCTTCTTATCTTGATGAAGTCCCAATAGTTCATTTTTGCTTTTGTTTCTTTTGCCTTCGTGGATGTATCTTGCAAGAAGTTACTGTGGCCAAGTTCAAAAAGGGTGTTGCCTGTGTTCTCCTCTAGGATTTTGATGGAATCTTGTCTCACATTTAGATCTCTCATCCATTTTGAGTTTATCTTTGTGTATGGTGAAAGAGAGTGGTCCAGTTTCATTCTTCTGCATGTGGATGTCCAATTTTCCCAGCACCATTTATTGAAGAGACTGTCTTTCTTCCAATGGATAGTCTTTCCTCCTTTATCGAATATTAGATGGCCGTACATTTCAGGGTCCACTTCTGGGTTCTCTATTCTGTTCCATTGATCTATGTGTCTGTTTTTGTGTCAGGTTGTTATCTTAATGATGAATTTTCAGAGTTCTTTGTATATTTTGAATAACTGTCTTTTATCAGATGTGTTTTCTGCAAGTATTTTCTTCAGTCTGTGACTTGTATTCTTATTCTTTTGATATCCTCTGAGGTTTTTAAGTCATTTGTATCAGAAATTTCTTGAAAAGTCTAGATGTAGAAGGTACCTTACTAATCTAGGCTTTTCTCTAACATGATATTGTCTTGGGTATTTCAAGAGGTTAAATATCAGATTCAAGAAATTAGATATCAAATCTCAAAGTTCCACGTGATCTGAAAGTTCCTCACTTATTCACATATTTTATAAACTGCAACTACATATTTTTAACATATTTTTCCTATGTTTTTGCTTTTTTTACTATCTAGAAAGGAGTGATTGTTTAATCTGATTTTATATACACATATTATGATCCCATAAATAATTTGAACCATTCTTTTTGGACCAGTATATTAATTGCTAAGACATTTCATATGTTGGAATTTGGAACGATTTCAGAAATTATCCTCCAGTTCCTCTAAACATCTATTGCATTTATAGATCTGGTAACATAATTCCCTTAATGTCAAATATCTTGTACTCAAAAACTTACAAGAATCCAAAGCAAAGGTGTGTTTGGAAGTAAATTATCCCCTAAATAGGTGACCCTGAAGCCTTATGAACTAACTGTGCCTTCCTTGCTTATTAATAAGCATCATTTCCAAGCAACCAAGATGTATTGAGTTGGGAGTCCCTAAGTGCGAGAGGGTCCAGAAATAGCTTTGACTTTTCCTTTTTTTAATTTACCTTGTGGGGCTATGGGGAATGAGCAATCCTTTAGTCTGTCAATATCACCAGCAACAGCACCACAGGAAGAGACGGTCGGGAGGGGAGGAGTGAGGTGATGGGGGAGGCTCGGCCGAGAAGATGGAATATCTATTTGACACAGAAGAGGGTCCTCAGAACTCCGTAGAGCTGAAATGTCAAAAGCAGCCACTGAAAAAGAACTGAGTCATCAGAATTCTGACATTGACAAGGCTATACTATATACAATATGTGTGACTTCTGATACCCACCAACTGTTATACCATGGACTAAGACATTTTCTGTTTCTGTCCTTAGTCTTTGGTAAATTCAATTGCTTTGTTTTGTTGCTGTTTCTCTTCTCCGTTTTCCTCTAATCCTTTCACTTGACAAATAAACAGTAGTATGCTCAATGTCTTAAAAACTGTGTCTAGATTTGCTTAAAGAGTAATTTTTTCTTAACTAATTTTGAGGGCTATTCAGGAGATCAAATGAATTAATGCATTAAAAGTATCACTAAAAAAGCAGAAAAATAATACAAATGCATGTTATTTCTCTTAACCACGATTACAAAATTGATGCTCTATAATATATAGTGCAGATTCTAGCATAGTATCACTTCATTATAATTTTATAACAAAGCAGACATACTGTATGCACAAAATGCAGAACCATATCTTCTTTGCAGAAGGTTTTCTTTGAATTTCATAAAATAATATCATTCTGAGCTGAAAGAACTAGATGCCACTGTTTTCATGCCCTCATCTTATTTAGCAATGTTTTTCGGCAGGATTCAGCCTCTGGCAAGGTCATTGCTAAACTGAGCATTAACTTCTGAATGGAAAGAAACTTCTCATGATTTCAGTATGAAAACATGCTACTAAAAAAAAAAAACACACAGTACAGTGCCATGAAAATACTGTTAGTTTCAAGTATGTATCCACCACTAAGGATCTATATATTCTTTGTCAACCTATGTATCCTGTCTATGTCTGTTTACACATTTGTAAAGTATAGAAAAAAATAGCTACCACTAAGGTGGCTATAAGCATCAAAAATAAACTATTTATGGGAAAATGTTGTGTATTTGTGTAATTACACACAAAACACGCCTATCTGTGTATTTTATTGGCCCGAGGAAGAGGAGGAAAACCAGAGACTCATAGATGGCATTGTCCAAAATGGCAGCCTGTAGCCACATACAGCTATTGAGTTCTTGAAACATGGAGAGTGCAATGGGGAGACAAAATCTTCAATTCTCCTTCATTTTAGTTTTATTTTTTTTTTTATTTTTTTATTTTTGAATTAACTTTTATTGGTGTTTAATTTACCAACATACAGAAAAACACCCAGTGCTCATCCCGTCAAGTGTCCACCTCAGTGCCCTTCATTTTAGTTTTAATTTAAAAACCTGAAGCAGTATAAAATATGTTTCCATTAAACACAACTTCATTGGAAAGTTAGGACTACATTTCATGTCAACCACTGAAAATTTAGCATGGGGATTAAGATGTGTGATAAGTAGAGGATATGTACTGAAATTCAAAAACTTAGGACATAAATTGTAAAATATTTTGTTAATAATTCTTATAGTGTTTGCATTTTGTGGTGGTCTGAAATAATGGCCACCGAAACATATCAGGTCCTCAAAACCCTGGAACTCATACCTTATTTAGAAAAAGGGTTTTTACAGATATGCGAAAGACTTTTAGATAAGGAGATTATCTGGGATTATCCCAGTGGGCCATAAATGCAATCAATATTTCCTTATCAGTGAGAGGTCCAGGGAGATTTGGTTATACATGAAAAAGAAGGCAATGTGACCATGAAGGCAGAGATGAGTGATGTGGCCACTGGCCACTGAATGCCAGCAGCCACCAGAAGCTAGATGAAGTAAGCACAAGTTATCCCCTAGAGCCCTTGGAAGAGATGTGGCCCTATTGAAACCTTGATTTGAACTCAATGAAACTAATTTCAGACTCTGGCCTCCAGCTCTGTGAGAGAATAAATTTCTATTGTTTTAATTCACTAATGTTGTGGTAATTTGTTTTTTTTTTTTTAATATTTCATTTATTTATTCATGACAGACACAGAGAGAGAGAGGTAGAGACACAGGCAGAGGGAGAAGCAGGCTCTCTGCAGGGAGCCCAGTGTGGAACTCGATCCTGGAACTCCAGGATCAGGACCTGAAAGGAAGGTAGATGCTCAACTGCTAAGCCACCCAGGAGTCCCAAGTGGTAATTCGTTATAACAGCACCAGGGAACTAATACTGAAGTAATGAGATTTGAGTCATATTCAGTTAACTATTATATATAAAAATTAATTTTCTTTTTTTAATGTGGCTTCTTGAAAATATAAATTTACTTATGTAGCTCTCATTAAGTTTCTACTGGACAGTGCTATCCTAAACCATGGCATTCTATAGGACATGGGAATCATAGGCCTGTTAGCTCCTCCCTGCTTGAAGATCCCTGAGCATCCAAAGAGAAAAAAGGGGCTCCTGGATGGCTCAGTTAGTTAAGCATCCGACTCTTGATTTCAGCTCAGGTCATGATCTCAGGGTGGTGAGATTGAGCCCCAGGTCAGGCTCTGCACTGGGCGTGGACTCAGCTTGAGATTCTCTCTCCCTCTCCCCCTCCCCCCTGCTCATGTGTGCCCTCTCTCTTTCTCGCTCTTGCTCTCTCTAGGAAAAAACAAAAACAAAAACAAATGAAGAGATAAAGAGAAAATGTATCCATCCAGGAAAGGACTCCCAACAGCTTCGGTTCTGTGTGCTCAGATTCGTTAACTGCCACCCTAATATTTTCTCAGCGATGTTTGTGGAAATAAAGATATATAAGTCAACATGTAGTCAAAATTTAATCTATTTCTCCATTATTTTGGATAAAACTTCCCATGTAAATATAAGCATCCTAAAGAAAGGGATTTCTTTCTTTCTTTCTTCTTCCTATCCCCCAACTCTCAAAATTCTGCTTTTTAGGACAGAGTACAGAGGGTACACAGTAAAGTCCTTCCTTCTTAGATTTGCTGTTTAATGCGCATCCACATTGCCTTTGAAGGTAGGAAAACCAAATACACACACAAAAACGGGACCCAACATATCTCAAAGACCTTACTAATTTATACTCCTACACACACTTCATATGCACAGACCACTTCACTAAGCACTTAAAATACATTATTGGAATTTGCACAGTACTTTTCTTCTTCAAAATGGCTTACAAATGTAAACTTGTGTTTTTTCTACCCTTATCAACCGCCATATGATGCTGAGATCGGGGACCTGAGTGAGAGGTGGGGAGGGATAATTCATGGTGCGTGGTCTCATGTTTCCTGGCCTTACCATTATGCAAGCCAGCCAACAGAATAACAATAATTATGGCAGTGCACTGTAATGAGGTAATTTGGTACAAATAATCTCCGCTGCTACTCTATGAACATGATCCCACAGAAGACCTGCAAAGAGAAAAAGCCTGATTTGCTGGAGCCTGTATATTATAAGCCCATCACAGATGGACAGGAGTTTGTCTGTCCTTGCTCTGCTGCGCTCCTCCTGGAAGCCATATGGGTTCATTAGCTAACACTTGATGCTCTCATTCTCTAGAAGAGCAAAGGGGGACCAGAGAAAGGCAGTGTCTTTTCGGCTTCCTGGAGGACCCATTAGTTTATGGGAAATTATCCTTGCTGCTTTTGAAAGTGATTGCAGGTCTTTTCTGGGGCTTTTCCCATGTGTCTGCTGTATCTGGTAGTAATGGTGCCATTTTCATAACACGCCACATCTCCTCCAGACAGTCCCCTTTCTCATCCCTCGCTTCAAATCCCAACTCCTGTCTGCTTTCTGAACCCATGTAATGTCCCTTTCAAAATATGCTCTCCTTGCTGCTCCCACAGTGGCCCCAATTGCTTTTCAACTTGGTATCACAATAGGTTTTTCACAGACCATTCAACCATGTATCTTTTTCTCCACCCCCCCCCACCCCAACCCCTGTACCATTCCCTCCTAAACTAATTTTCATGGTATTGAGCTGGGTATTCTTTTTCTTAAAGCCAACCCCTCATCATGGTCTCCCAGTCAGTGGCTCTCTAATCCTTTAGGAATGAAGTGCACACACCTGAGTCTGGCAGTCAACACCCTCTTGTCCCCTGACTGCACTCCACCCTCCAGCCCCTCTGACCTCAGGCATTCCAGTCAACCATGGCTTCTCATTCTTTTCTGAGCTTCCACTTCTCTCTCGTGCCTCCATGGACATGTCTATAGTATTCCTGCTTTTGTCATGTCTTACCCTTCTGATACCCCTACCCTGCTGGCAATTTTTATGCATCTTCAATGTCCAGCATGAACCACCATTCTCCCTGAGGCCCTGTGGTCCCTTCTATTGAAATAAAACTCTCATACTTCTATGTTTCCTCCACTTTCTTGAGAATCTCATCACATTCTGCCATAACGTATCACCTTATTGGCGCTCACCTCCCCACCAAAGAAGGAAGTCCATACAACTGGGGACTGTGCCTTCTTTCTTCATCCCTTCATTCTCTATGATGCCCAGCAGGTGCCCACAGAGTGGACAGAGTGACATGGACTGAGCCAATGTCAGGTTGAGACAGCAAAATGTCATTTCCTGAACTGGAGCCAGGCCAGAGCAATGGGGTTAACAGCAGTGCTCTTAGGGAGAGTGCTTGACCACATAGAATCATTAAGGCTCCTTTGCTCCCTTCCTGCTGGGAAACCTCTACAAGAGGGATTTGCTTTGAGAGAAGGAGTTCTGTGCACAGGATTACTCTTTCCCTCTAAACCCCAGGGGTAGAATGCTGGTAATTACTTTTGGATCTATTCAGTGTAATTACACAATAATCCACAGCCACCTATAAATACTCTGTCATTACATGGCATTGTCCTGGTAAACTCCACTAGACTTCCTTGTGGGGTAATTATAGCTGTGCCATGGGGCGAAGATTACTGGCACTAAGAATTTCTAGCATCACATTCATGGCTCAGCGTCCGGACACGTTCCATGTGTAGAAACATAAACAGCATACTTTACCATGTAAAGAGGCAGCAGTTTGTGAAGTTTGGGGCAAAAAAAAAGGGGAGCTTTTGGTCTTCATCTTGAGGAGGTGGGACGAGTATATCAGAATCTTTGATCTTCCTCATTCACAAATCTAACTGGAAAGAATTAAAATAGGATATCTACCATGATTCCTCTAAAGAATAGTAGAGAGGACCAGCAAAATCTGCCAAAGCCATAACTCATCTTGGCATGAAAACAAGAAATAAAGGACCAAGGTAGTGGTTTGCATGCCTGCCCTTCTCACTATATTATGTAAAGCTCTGAGGAGCATTTACATTTTTTTTTCTCACCTTTATAGCTCCCTCATCTCCAAGTGCCTAAAATTGGAACTTTTTCACGTGACCTACAATAAATAATTAATAAAGAATGAAATAGAAGATGGATAAAGGGGAGAAAAGTGGTAAATAAGGTAAAAAAAATGGGGCAGGGCAAATAGAGGAAGGGAGAAAGGAGGGAAAAAGGAAAGGAGGGAAGGAATGAAGAAAGGAAGGAGGGAAGGAAGGAAGGAAGCAAGGCAGGCAGGCGCCAGGGAGGGAAGGATGAAGAAACATTGACTTGGAAATAAACATCTCATGTTTATTTTGCCTCCACAGCTTTCTCTTATTTTAAAAAGGGTAATCTGGCCAAGCACATTCTGGGGGAGAGAATAAAGTCTGAAGTACAAGATAGGACCAAATTAGGATACTATGAATGTGAGGTAAAGCTGACTTGGGCCTGATGACGACAACGGGGTTGAAATAGGGAATATGCCAGAGAAAACACACTAATTTGGAAAGAGCAGAATTAGATTTCAAGCTTGGCAGACTCCAGGATGAGGGAAACTAAAGGGAAACTTTTTATTTGGGGTATAAATAAATAGAAATGACTTCAACTGTAGGTACTCTACCTCAGTGATGACAATGTGAGATCCAAATAGAAATGTCTATAGGGTTTTTGAAGATATGAAAATTCTCTGGAGAGGAGACTTTTGTACTAGAAACACAGATTTAGGGGTCATCTACGTGTGATGACATGTGTTTTCCAAGGATAAGTCACATGAGAGAGAAGAAAAGACTTCAGTATAAACTGGACCTCAGAAATTCCCTATACGAGGTCAGAGACTAATTTTTATTCATCATTTTATCTCCAGCCCCTAGAAAAATGTATATAAAATACAATTAATATATTTAATGAATGATGCAATGGAGACTAGCTAATTATGAGAACATTAAAGAAGTTCTAGAAAGACAAAGATTCCATCTTTATTTATGACTTTCTCAAGAAGTTTATTAAAATCCCAAATTCCTGGTTCACATCCCAAAGTGTTTTATTTGGCAAGGCTGAAGCAAGCTCCAGTTACCTACCCCTGAAACCGGCATCCCAGTTGACTCTGGTGCAGATCCCCAGACCTTCCTTGGAGAAGTGCTGCATTTCACACCTCCACCAACTGATCTTTAGGGGTGTCAGAAGTACTGTGCTGAGAAAGATGGCATGACAACGAATCTTGTGAGTGCACAACAGTTACTGGGAGGCAGACAGAATGACTCACAGGCATAGATTCTCTGCACACTTGAGGGTACATGAGCCCTTTATCTACTCTTCCCAGACTATGGGCAGGCTATGGAGCTCAGAAGATCCTTGAGCCCTGGCGTCTGCACTGACATCTACGACCATGAGCTCTTTTTCCAAAGCTGACCCTGGCAGACTTGGTGCTGTGGAGGCATGGGGAAGTGTTGGGACTCCATTGAATGGCCAGTCCCATATTTGTTAATTAGCCAGCCAACATAAGCAGCCAGGGGAATGGCATGTTAAGGAAGTGATGTGGAAGTGAAAGATAAACAGTTGTGGAAAAAATTATTTTATGGAATTCATAAAGGACAGCCTCACCCCTATACTTTATTTCTCCTTCTTCATCTTTTCTTCTTCTTCTTCTTCTTCTTCTTCTTCTTCTTCTTCTTCTTCTGCTTTCTTCTTCTTCTTCTTCTTCTTCTTCTTCTTCTTCTTCTTCTTCTTCTTCTTCTTCTCCTTCTCCTTCTCCTCCTCTTCCTCTTCTTCTTCATCTCAAACTGTGGTTTTAACTTTATTTCCTATTAATGCTAAAATTAATTTGTTGAAACATGAGGCCTGGGGATCCCTGGGTGGCTCAGCAGTTTAGCACCTGCCTTTGGCTCAGGGCATGATCCTGGAGTCCTGGGATTGAGTCCTGCATCAGGCTCCTTGCATGGAGCCTGCTTCTCCCTTTGCCTGGGTCTCTGCCTTTCTCTTTCTCTTTCTCTCTCTCTCTCTCTTTCTCTCTCATAAATAAATAAAATCAAAAAAGAAAGAAAGAAAAAAAGAAAGAAAGAAAGAAAGAAAGAAAGAGAAAGAAAGAAAGAAGAAAGAAAGAAAGAAAGAAAGAAAGAAAGAAAGAAAGAAAGAAACAAACAAACAAACATTAGGCCAGCATGTCCCAAATCATCTGGCTCAACTCTTTCAGTGTTAAGGAAAACAAGGCCAGTGCAGGCAAGTAGTAGATAGTTAGTGACTGGTTCTAGATTAGAACTCACATCTCCCAATTTATGTGCCATTATCTTGGTTTGCATTTTCAAAACTGAAGGATATTGGCAATGATTAATTAGATTTCAAATGTTAAAAACGCTACTGCCTTGTCATATAACACAGCTAAACAGACATAGTACAGTGGTAATCTCTGGGAAGAAAAAATAGGATGAATTTCATTTTGTTCCTTCACGGATTGCCTACATTTTCAAGATGAGTACATCATATTTAATAGTCGCATGTTGTTTTCCTTTTTATATAAAGCTATTCTGGAATGTTGTTGAGCAGCAAAACTGGTGATGGGTATGGGGGCAGAGGTGTTACTGGTGACTCCTGAGCAGAGTCTGAGAATTGGGAGAGATTTCAGAATTGCCTTAAGTACCTTGTTTTATAAGAGAAATCATTACGGTCCAGATAGATGGAATTACTTAACCTCATTGAAACCTATAAATAACATAAAACAAAAATATAGATATACTGCATCATAAATTAAGCAAGGCTGTGCTTAAAAATTTATGGGACTCTAGCCCTTCCAATTTTGAAGAACTAGCAAGTTGTGTTGACCTCCTTGGTCGCTGACATTGCTATGGAATGGAGAGCGCTCCCAGGAATTTCACTAGAGCACCCTTGGACTCCCTAGCATGCTACCTAAGTTTTAGTTTACTTTTTTCATTAAAAGAAACTTAAGAAGTTCTCCCCGGCCCAATTGTTAGTTGGACAATAACCAGCCTGAGGATGTTGCAACAATTAGACCCCACAGGGCCATGACCTCAATGCAGGCCCTCATCCTGATGGCCTTCTGGCCTTCCCTCCATGCAGCCCTGCCTTACAAGTGCCTCACCAGGGAGCCGATGGTGCACGTTGTTCATGATGCAGGCTCTCAGCCACCCTCGGTGCAGTTGCATCTGTTGGCTCCTCCTTGAAGACTTCACAGCAGAGAAAATGCTCCCTTTCTCTAGGCCTCTCAGACCCTAACTGCTGAGGACTTTGCAAAAGTGTTGGTTGAAGGGATGCCATGAACGGAGTGCAGTCACAGGCCTGGCTCTCTCAGTCACTAGCAAAATGCCAACAGCAGAACTCCAGAGGTAGTTTTGTCTTCAAAAGTATCAATAGTTTAAAACATCAGAGATTGAACTGAAATCAGAACCGAATCTTAGAGTGTCATCAGGTATCTCTTCTTTCTCCAAGACCTTGGGAGCGGGGTGAAATCTGATCTTTCCAGTGTGTTCTGGTTTTAGATCTGAGGCATTTTTGTGTTGACAATGGTAGGAATATAAAAGACTAGCATTCTGTGCATTTCTTGGCCGCAGGCATGTCCCATGCAAAAGCCTGTAGTATAGATGTTACCAAGTGGACTGGGCATTTCCCTGTTGGTTATAAAAGAATTGAAACAAAACTACAATCCTAGGGGTGCCAGAGTGGCTTAGTCAGTTAAGCCTCCAACTCTTGAATTCAGCTCAGGTTGTGATCTCAGGGTCGTGGGGTCCAGCTCAGCAGGGAGTCTGCTTCTCCTTCTCCCTCTGCCTCTCCCTCTTGGGTGAGAGTGCATATGCATGTGCGTGCTCTCTCTCTCTCAAAAATAAATTCATAAATCTTTTTTAAAAAGCAAAAACAAAAAAAACAACTATCTTATGCCTGTGAGTGGGCCAGGTATGAACCCAGGTACATTTGGCCAAGGGGGAAAAAAAAAACTCAGTACCATTTTAGTTTATTTATTTCTCAACTCTATAAGACTTTTGGAACCATGAATACAAAATTGTTAAAATATAGACCAACTCTGTGGCTTTTTATGTTAAGAAATAAAAAGAGAAAGAAAATTTGACTCTCACTTTTTTTTTTTTAAATGAATGAAGCAAGGCTCAAACCCATTTAGGAAAAAAAAATAACATTCCTTGAGTGACTTGTACCTTGCACATGGCAGGCATGCACACAATCTGAATCTTCTTTCATCCGCACGGTTATTGATACTTGGCGGTTTACAATTCAGCAAACGGATACTCAAAACCATTTAAAATGGAAGAGAGATCAGACTGCAAACCAGGGTCTTTGGATTCTTATTCTATTAGTCTTTCTTTCTTTTAACCACACTCCTTCTAGGATGAGCTTTCCCCGCAAGGGAGAGAAGGACAGGTCCTTTTCATCCATTATAAAATTAATCAGCGTGCTTTGGGGAGCAAGTAACCTGATCATGGCCATGGTCTCTTTCCATTATCTGTGTCTGCTAGACCAAATACATGCTTTCTCAGTTAGGAGAAAGGTCCCTGATACACATGGGGACTACTTGGAGATTGTGAAAGAGCGGGGGTCCAACTTGTACCTTATGGGGATAGATAACCTTGTTGTAACAGTTCTATTACTTTACATTGCTAAGTCACTTTACATTATTCAATGGTTTTCACAGGAAGGGGTAATCTTATCGTATGACAGGGAAGATGAAGACACAAAGGGGACACCAGCCATTCTGGGGGCTTTCCTGGGACATGAGACTTTCGTTGCTAAAAGCAGAACAGTCCAGGGCAGGTGAGGTGAGCTGATCAGTCTGGAGAACAGAGACACGGGAAGGTCCCATTTCTCATCCCAGCTCACACAGCAAATTAGTGACAGACTGGACTAGGACCCAGAGCTCCCAGTAACTGGCTCTGGACCTTTGCAACTCAACCACAGTGACTGCTAGATTTTGAAGCACAGAATTTGACCCATCCTGTGATCTCGAGTGCTTATGGCAAGTGGATGGCATCTTGGCAATCAAAAAGCAGCAATATAATATTCTATTCTAATCCATTCTCTGCATTCTGACTCACTTTAAGCAACACACTCTGACCCTCAGCCATGACAGGTGGTCGGTGACCTATGCCAACCAGAGGCTCACCGATCCGTCTTTATCTTCCCCTCTGGAGCTGTCGCCCAGGTAAACAACACAGGCCCACGCAAGTTCACACACAAAAGATTCCGCAGTAGCAACATTTATCTTGTACATGTTCCATTTATCTTTGGCAAAAAGCTTCAGACCCAAACTATCTTAAGTGATCTCAAAAAGACAGTGATAAGTACCTTCCCCCGTCATTATTGCTCCATTTTATCACAGTGGTGATGGCAGTAATGGTGGTTGTAACCCCATCAAGCCCATTTAACATGGCTCATTTTCCAAAGCCACTCGATGCCTTGTGACAGTCTGGCCAGGCGGTATGAAAGGATCACTTAACCCCGGTGATCTGAGGAAGACTCGGAGTAGGGAAAGAAGGCTCGACAGTCAGAGGCTAGACGGTGAAAGAAGGGAAGGGATAAAAAAGACCATTGATTTTATGACAAGGGGCAGAGCCACTGTCAAAACTGAACAGCACAATACTGAAGGAATGTTTCAATTAGCTGTTTGCAAGCGAAATTCCTCAGAAGTTGGGATGGATGCGCCAGCTTCTGCTTATTGTTGCTTACGTTTATTCTTTTCTTTTTAAATATATGTGTTTATTCTTCATGCGAAAAGGGGAATCGAAAAATAGCATCTCCATCAGGTATCATTAAAGACAGCTCATGATGATCAGTAAGGCGGTGTTTATGATGCTACAGTGACCCGCCTGAAAGGGGGGGTACGTGGAGCCCAGGCAAGCCACCTATCACTCACGCAGCCCAACATGAGACTGCCTAACACATCGCCACATCTGCAGTCCGCAACCTGTCTGCCATTTACTTAGCAGGTGTTGAAATTGTTACCAAAGCACACTGGTTTCTAACAGCCCCGAGTGTGGACAAGGGCCAGGGATGAATAAATAACAACTGGAAGACAAAAATCAATAACACTCTCTTCTCTGCAACACTTGCTTGCTCAAAGCATGACGAGGAGTTGCTGTGACCGGAGCAAACTCAGACTAAAAACATAGACATACTCACAGTGGTAACAGTTATTAAGACAGCAGACTCCAACTCCAGAGTACCTGGTTCAAACCCCACTCATGCCATTTCCTGACCAGATGACCTTGGGTGAAGATTTTCTCACTCCAGGCTGCAATTTCTTTGTCGGCAAAATGGGAATATTACAAAATAGTAATGCTGTATGAAATTTCAATAAAATAACTCATGTGGAGTGTTCAGCACTACCTAGTGTGTAGTAATTTCTGTATAAAGGTGCTTGTGATTGCAATTAATCCACATAACATACATTTTTAGCTGGATTTTCTGAATGTAGTTAATGAATTCACTTTCTTTTTATCCATTTCAAAATGTAAGTCTTGCCATAAAATTACGGATGGCACCAAGTTAAAAAAAAAAAAAAGGAGTCCTTGATCCTATATTTGTTTTCAGGTGCCATTATCTATGGATCTTATGATCTTGATAACATGATTGCCATATTTAACAGCAAGGATGATATTACATGATGCTTAGAAGTTCAAGGCTTGGAGACATTTTAATCTGGTTTTTGAATATTCATTCTACCACCCTCTAATGACATGATATTTTATATACTCATAGCACCAGCTTGGGGCTACCTATCCTTCAGATTTCAAGTTAAATATCATTTCCTCCAGAAGTCTTCCCTGAACCCTATTACACATTCTCATTGCTCCATGTACTTACCCCTTGTGACAGTTATTAGAATTACTATGAAATAACTATGTAATTAATGTCCATCTTTCTTAATAAACCACAAGGTCCAAGAAGGCAAGAGACTTACTTATTTTCGTTTACGCCGGTATCCCCCTCGTTGGCACATGATAATTATTCAGTGAATAAAGGACTTTGAGTAGAAGAGAGACATGACCTGAATCACTTTTCCAGAGGATCACATTGGCTGCTGTTTTAGAAGGAACTATAGGGGGACAAGGGTGGAAGCAGAGAAACTAATTAGGAAATGATTGCAATAATTTAAGTTAGAGATCTTGGTGGCTTGGGCAGAAATGGTAGTGATGCATGTGGTGAGAAGTGGTCGATTCTGGATACATTTGCTAGTGAGGTTTTTTTTTAATATTTTATTTATTTATTCATGAGGGGGGGGCAGAGGGAGAAGCAGGCTCCATGCAGGGAACCTGACATAGGACTCGATCCTGGGCCTCCAGGATCACACTCTGGGTCAAAGGCAGGCACCAAACTGCTGAGCCACCCAGGGATTCCCTTGCTAGTGAATTTGATATTGGGGGTAAAAGAAAGAAAAGAACCAAGGATGATTCCAGAGTTTAGAGTCTAGGCAACTGGAAGGCTGGAGTGCCACTACTTTAGACAGAGAAAACTACAGAAAATCAGAATAATTGCAGGAGTTCATTTTTGGAACATGTTAAGTTATAATGCCTAGTAGACACCCTAATGGTCATGTCCAGCAAGCCATCACATGCCCAAGTCTGTGGTTTAGAGGAGAGAGATCTGGAGATACAGGGTTCATATGCAAAGCCACAAAACTGGGTGAGATCACCAACAAAAGAGAAGAGGGACAAGGAATAATCCAATGTTAGAGATACTGAGGAACCAGCAAACGATAATGAGAAGGAGTAGTCAATAAGGGAATGTGAGTACATACTGGAAACCATCAAAAAAGCTAGAGTGATAAATCATGTCAAATAATAAGAGAACTAAGGATTTCCATTCAGTTTGCCAACAGGAAGATCATTGGAAACCTTGGCAAGAGCTGCTTTAGAGTGACCTGGTCAGGGCACATGCCTGATGTAAGTGGATTTAAAAGAGAATGAGAAGTCATCAGAGGAAACGTAATCCACAACTACCAGGAGATACCATTTCACACCCACTGGAATAGCTAAAAATCAGAGACTGCTCACAATAAACATTGGTGAAGATATGGAGCAAATTGAGCTCTCAAACATTCCTGGTTGGAATGTGAAATGTTAGGAGTATGCTGAAGGAGTATTTGGCAGTTTCTTCAAAGTAAAATATGTGCTAACCATAACACCCAACCCATCCGCTCCAAGATATGTGTCCAAATAAATGGAAACATATATCCACTCAAAGACCTGTACTCAAATCCTGAGAGCAGCCTCTTCCAAGAGCCAAAACCTGGGGGAAAAAAACTAAACTATCCACCAACAGGAGAATGGATATTCAAAATATGGTTTATTTATAGGTTAATTATCCTATAATGTTAACAATTCAGCAATAGAAAATAATGAATACTTATCAAAATGAATGAATCTTAAAAACATAATGTTGAGCAAAAGAAATCAGACTGAAAACAAATAATTCCTGCATGATCTCATAATGACACGAAGTCCAAAATCAAACTATATAGAGATAGAAATTCACATACGGAGGAGGTTCATTGATGAGAAAAGTGCCAGAGGAAATGTTCTGGGGTGGGGCTTATGTTCTATATCTTGTTGTGGGTGCCACTTAGTGTAAGCATTTGTCACAGTTCACTGAACTATACCCCTGAGACTTGTACATGTCATTGAATGTTTATTAAATCTCAACTTTATTTTTTTAAAGATTTACTTATTTTTGAGAAAGAGAGAGAGTGGTGGGGGAGGGAGGGGCAGAGGGAGAGAGAGAATGTCAAGCAGACTCAGAGCTCAATCTCATGACCTGAGCTGAAACCAAGAGTCAGACACTTAACTGACTGAGCCACTCAGGACCCCTAAATCTCAATTTTAAAAAGGAGAATCAGTGGAGAAGACTAGGAGTCACTGAATTATGGCCTAATTCACAATTAGTGGATCAACATCTACCCCAGCACCTTTTGAGAGCTATTTCTAGTTAGCCTTCTATTGCTCATACCTGAACAATTCCTGACCTCTAGAGCTAAGTAATCTAGTCTTTGATGGTCAAATAAGGCTCCTCAGGGTAATTCATAATTATGAATTATGGTCACTGAATATTTTCTCATTTAAAGATGAGAGGGTTAAAAGAATTAGATAATATTTAGAGGGTCAGTCGAGAGAGGGTTAAATGAATTAGATAATATTTAGAGGGTCAGTTGAGAGAGAGTTAAATGAATTAGATAATATTTAAAGGGTCAGTTGCAGTTAAAGAGGGTTTTTTTTCTAGTTTTTAAATTAGAA
This sequence comes from Vulpes lagopus, assembly GCF_018345385.1. Classification (NCBI taxonomy): domain Eukaryota; kingdom Metazoa; phylum Chordata; class Mammalia; order Carnivora; family Canidae; genus Vulpes; species Vulpes lagopus. The sequence goes on from NC_054834.1 coordinate 30,235,078, forward strand.
GAATGGTATCATATTTGTATAAATGATCCAACAGAGAGAAAAAATTAAAGATGACATGCAAGATTATGATGCTCATCTTTCCAAGTTTGTCATTAGGAGAAAATTAGATAATGAGACTGAAACCCTTAACACAGTACTTGAAACGCACTCAGGACTTGATACACCACAGCTAACATGATTTTGTTGCCCTGCAGTGGTTGTGGACTCTCTGCTTCCACTCTCATTGTGGCTCGTGTGATGATCTTTTGTATTGGAGCCTTTTGCTTTATGCTTTCTTTCTCCAGCAGCATCTCACCGTTAGGCAGACACCCCTGCTATCCAGCCCACCCTGCTCACATGAAGACCACTCTGTTGGTAGGTCTGAAATTTGCACTGTCCTCTTCTCCTTGTCTTCTATCTATAATCTACAATGTGCTCTGGTCACCTAACTGCTATAATTGAATCTATCATAGGAGAGTGAGTAGGCTAAGAAAGAATCCATGCATGTCATGTTGACTGATCCTTCCTCCTGACTCAGTAGGCCATGTCAATTTCTACTTGTTCTTCAAGTGTCCTTCAGATTTTACTTACCCTGAGAAGCCCTCTCTGACCACCAAAGACTGGATTACTTAGCTCTAGAGGTCAGGAATTGTTCAGGTATGAGCAATAGAAGGCTAACTAGAACTAGCTCTCAAAAAGGGTGCTGGGGTAGATATTGATCCACTAATTGTGAAATTCCACAGAAGAATCTGGACACACACGGGGCTGTGTGTCACACACACAGGAACTCCAAGAGTTCAACAGATGTCTCAGGAATCTATCTGCCCACCATTCCCTCAGCCCCCCGGCTTCTGGACTCTGATTTCCACTGTGTTGCTTCATTCTCAGGCAATCTCCTTCAAACTGTTGACAAAGATGACCAGGTCGTCATTAAGAGCTAAAAATCTATTGACAAGAACATTCTTTTTTCTCATTAATTCTAGTATGGATCCCAAGGGAAACTATTTGCTTGACATGGATCAAGTGTTCATCTAGTGGCCCTTAGGGGGTAAAGTGCTCTGAATGACCATATGCCTGGACATGAGAGCAGGGGGTAGGGTACACAGCAGCTGTGAGTCATTGACTAGGAACAGGAAATTCATTTGGGGCAGTTTAAGATGTAGATTCTCCATGGTTTCCCTCCAATATACTCCCAAAGCACCTTAAATGAATTTTGTCTTAACACTTCAAAGCAGCTGCTATCATTACTATGTGCTAAGTACTACACTGAGAATGTTACAAACAGCATTTCAAATAATCTTCACAGAAGCTCTCTGAGGTAGGTACGAGGTCAATTTTATAGACAAGGAAATTAAAGCTCAGAAAAGCTGTTGGACACCAAAGGTCAGACAACTTGAGAGAAGTGGACCTATAGACAAAAGACCAATTCTGAAGCTTTTAATGGTTCTGGAGCCTTTCTCATCATGCATTCCTGATAACTTTGATAGGTGGTCTGTCCTCTAGTACTCCCCGTGGAAATATAATCATTTGGTATTTCTTCCAGCTGTTTATAGTATATACATCCCAGCATACTAACCCTCCCCAACTTCTTACTCCCTTCATAGACTGCAGTACTAACTGTGGCATTTCCAAGTTGGTTCACTGTGGGGTCATGTCTTTTCTAATGCCTCTAGGAGCCATATCAATAGCAAGTTTAGAGTATTTCCTTAGGTCCTTGGCAGGATACTAAATCCTGCATGTCAGAAAAGAGCTCCCAGGTCAATAAGTTCTTCTTTATAGCATTATCTGTCCTGGCACTCCAGATCTAGCACCCTGAGCATCTAGTCCCGGGCATACCATGAGCATAGGTTGGCTCAGTGGCATAGTTCATTTGAAGCAGAGTCCAACTGGGTGACAAGGCCTTCCTTTGAAAGGGGGGAAGGGTCTAGGCAGTGCGTCTTAATGCCCCTCGTATTTCACAGATGTCTCAGTCTGCTGGAGCAGCTTATAATGAACTCGGGTGCATTGTATGCGACCATGAATTTGGTAAATACATTCTTCCCATTCCTAAACAGAAAAGGGGGTTTAAAAGGTTTGAATCCATGTAGAATCTACAACACTATGAATTTAGAATTTTCCTCCAGTTATATGAACTGCCTCCTTCTGTGCTAATATAGCTTTAAAACACCTGAAATGTCGATGTTTCACAGAAAAACACATTGATCCACATCGACAATGATGTTGATAGTGCTGGACAAGCAATCTCTGGCCAGAACAGTAGAGATATCAGGAAGGTACACACACATTCTCTTCCATAGGAAGATTCAGGGGCCAAATATATCTGTAAAATCTGTGGTGGCCGTACGGGCAGAGCTGTACCAGGACATCCTCTTCAAAGTAAAAACAGATTTTTGCATTTTGCACTTCCTACCACAAAGAATGAAGTACAATTCTTTCATATCCTAGGATGGCACATTCCTCACTTAGGAACAAGGCTTCGACCCACATACAGAGAGATGAAAAAGGCTGTCAGTTTTGAGTGAGGGCTGGAGTAGAAGAAGGCTCTTCAGAAGGTCCAGGCTGTGGTATTAACTGTCCTGCTACTCAGACCATGCTCCTATGGTCCCAGAAGTAACAGTAATAGGAAGAGATGTCAAGTGTGGTTTGTGGGAAAATTGCATTGCAGAGTCTTGGAATGATGGACTGGACTTTACCATCTTTGAAAACGATCATATATATATATATATATATATATATATATATATATATATATATATATAAAATCTTTTGAAAAACACATGCTTCTCAGCCCTAGTAGAGCAGAGATCTGACCATGAGATACCAGGTGACTCTGAGGCTGGAACTTCCCATCATGAGTGGGATTCTGTTGGACTCAACAGGTCATGAGGTCAGTGGATACAGCAGCAGAACTCTGTGGGATGGAAGGGGCATCTGAGACTGGGAGCGAGTATGACCAGAGGGCAAGAGCAAGCTGCATGAGCAAATAGCTGGTACTTCCACTGGCATCCACCCTGTGGTAGCAGCTCACCTTCCTCAGCTTGCATATCTAGTTATGTGGGGATTCCTGAAGGAAGGGAAAAAAATCCAAGCTGAGTTTATAAAAGGACATGTCTGGTCATGGAGTAAAACCTGAAAATGAACAGCAAGCACCCTGCAACCTCATTTGGGTGGGCCTCACTACGTCTGGCAGGAGAAAATCCTCTCAGCAAGTGGATAGTGGAACAGTGCTCTTGTTCATGCACTTTGGCTAAAAGAGAGTGATCCCACATTCAAACACGTAAGGATTCCTGGGCAGTGGTGAGTGACTGGCCAGATGGAAAGGGACCAGGGAGGAAACAGACTGGCATCTTGAGGGCAAAGAAACCTTGGGTAGACATTATAAGGAAATATGGAGTATATATAAAGTGTATCTTTTTTTAAAGATTTTATTTATTTATTCATGAAAGACACAGAGAGAGAGGCAGAGACACAGGCAGGGGGAGAAGCAGGCTCCAAGCAGGGAACCCAATGTGGGACTCGATCCTGGGTCTCCAGGATCACACCCTGGGCCAAAAGCGACACTAAACCATTGAGCCCCCCGGGCTGCCCGAAGTGTATCTTTCAAACACTTGTTTGCATCTCCTAGAGTGCACCCACCACAGAAACCCTGCATAACCAAGTACACCAGGTGACCAAACAAGCAACATGAACACAGGGACAGAGATGGAGGTTATGCATGAGCTCAACAGCACAAATTCCTACTCAGAAAGGCTGATTCTAGCTCCTGCTGCTGCTGAAGGCTCAAGCTGACAGCAACAGACACCCACACTCAGCCCGTAGGATGACACTATTTCTCTAAGATACCATCTGGCCACGTGATGACAAGTAGACTTCATTGGGTCCCCTGTATACTGAAAGGACCAACAGTTCCTCCTCACAGGGACTCTTCTTTCCCATGTCGGTTTGCCCCTTTTGTTCACAGAGTCTCAGCCTGCACCACTCCCCCACAGAATGTCCAAGCATGGAACCTTCTTCACAGTGTACTCAATGAGGGCACAAGAACATGGGGCCCATGGTCATATTAGGTACCCTGCAACCAGAAGCAGCTGGTCTCGTAGAATGCTGGAATGGCCTACTGAGGCACAGTTTCAGCTTCAGCTCCCACAGAGAGGCTATAATTTTGAGCAAGGGTTGGCAAATCCAGCCTGCCACCTGTTTTTGTAAATAAAAGTTTTACTGGAACACAGCCATCCTTATTCATTCACATATTGTCTATGGCTGCTTTCGCACGACAAGGGCAGACTTGAGTTGTTGTCACTGAAACCATATGGTCTACAGATTCTAAAATAATTACTATCTGGCTCTTTACAGAAAAAGTTTGCCAATCCCTGTTCTCAAGGATATAGTGCCATCAACCAGGACACAGTGTATTCTGTGTCCCCAGTGGAAAAAGTACATGGTTCCAAGAACCAAAGAGTTGAAGTACAAATGGCCTCACTGTCACATCTAGTGATTTACTGGACTTCGTGTTTCATATCCCTGAAATTCTGGGCTACTATAGGTCCTGGTCCTTAAAAGTGACACGTTTTTTGTCAGATGACACAACCTGAATTATAAACCAAAGTGCCACTGTGTAGAAAAGTGTATCTGAGTGGCATCAGAAATAGAATGTGACAGATGAATAATCCAAATTACTCACTAAAAAATGGACCTGATGCCTCACCACCCCAGAAGGAATGGGGTCAAAAGCTCCTGCTGGTTCTGCCTCAGATGTGAACACTGGGTTTCCCTGGGGTCATGACCTTCACAGAGCCATGTATATCCAGTAATGCAGCAAAACAATAGTATAGATTCTGGTCATTTTGGTCTGACATGACCAATGGTGTCCTAGAATTGGGTGCATTTCTCCTCCCCTCCCCACTGAGTGACGTCAAGCTGGTAGCTTGAACTCCGCCCTGAGAGGCAAATTTACACAATGTAAATAGGCAAACACTACAAATCACAACTTTCTCTTTCTCCAGAGAGCCGTTATTAAATATTTATCAGCACAACCCTATTGAGCAATACTCACCCCACAAGTCACTGCCAGAGCGGTTGAGGCTTGGCTGGGTCAGGTCCCACCCAACCATGCTTCATTCCCCTTCCTTTCAAAGTATTGATCCCTCATAAACAAGCTAAATTCCATCTCATATTTGCTTCCAGAGAACCCAGACTGCAACAAAAGATTTTATAGTATAAATATTACTGTTATTAATCTTGGCATACGCACATTACTTGCCATTATTAAGAGACTTTGCATTTATCTTAAATGATATTAAGCATAACACAGCTCTGAGTCAGACTTCTGAACACCTCGATGATAGAACTTTAATTCTTGGCACCCTTAGAGAAACCAAATGGTAAACAACGATAGTGAAGTTAAAGACAAAAAATCCTGTATTATTTCTGAGGGGCACATTCATATGAAAACACGGGGAGTAGAAGCAAATATCACAGGGAGACTGTTGTGGTACAATTAAAGACTCATGATCAGCATTTGCACTTGAAATAGTCTGATGGAAATTCTCCCAGTATTGTTACTCAATCACCATGTATAAAAATAACTGCAACGAGGCCTTCTTAACCATATTTTAAGATCTCAAAATATTAATACAATTATTTGCCCACATGGCTCATAGAATGTTCAATAAAATATTGGATAAAAATTTCCCAACTAACCTTAAGCCTGGAAGTGTCCGCTTTCATGGGTACAGTCAATAATTCTTGGTAATTTGGTTGGGGACTAGGAATGTGGATTGATGCCAAAAGGAGCCAATCACAATCTAGAAATGGCCTAGCAAATTAAGGTGAAAAAAATGCAGGTCTGAGACCTTAGGTCCAAAACATGACAAAGGTGTGTCCTAAGTCCTAGATTAATGCTGTAGCACTAGCACACATGTACACACACACACACACACACACACACACACACAAGCATTGTCTCAAGGATCCTTCTAGATGTTTCCCCCAGAACATATGTTACTACTTTATGTGTTTTCTGTGGCTTTCCCATTTTAGGGAAACCATCATAACTCCTCATCCATTCTCTTGAACATGGTATTTTGACTCATCTCTGGCTTTCTAAACTGCCCTTGCCTTCCTGAAGTGGATACCACTTTCCCTTTGATGTGCATCCGAGAAATATGGATCCACCCCTACCCCTGCCCAGGATTTAGACGTTAGCTGTGGGTAGCAGATAGAGGTCAGTTCCATCCACTTCCATAAGCAGATCCTGAAACTATGGTCTGATAAGCTATTCTAGCCCTCCCACATCTCTCTTTACTACCCTAGCTCTCCAGAAAGAGGTAACTGGAGAGTCACTGACTCTTGATGTCTTTGGGGAACAGGAATGATGGCAGCACTCCTGCAACAAGAGGGAAATTTTTACATGTAACAACTTGTGGAATTTTACCCATCAGAATTACAGTATGGCTGATTCTTAGGATCAAGGCTGTCATAGTGAAGATCAGACCACATGCCCCAAAGGGCTGCTCCCAGTAGGGGAAGCCATGTGTCAAAGCACAGTGTTTGAAGGTGTAGCTTGGAGTTGGAAAAGTGGACAAGAAGGAACAGTGTCGATGAGACAGTGGGAATGGAGCAAGGGGAGAGGGATCTAGGGAGAGAAATAAAGCTTTTGGAGGAAGATGGTATGTTTAAAGAGAAATATAAAGGAATATTTCTGTTTTCTGAACTGTGGGATGGCCTACATAACACTTTAACAGAGATTGAGAGTGAAGATTTATATTATTCTTCAAGGTTTCTGGAGGCAGATTATCATTTCCTTAAATGTTGCCGTGAGGCAGTTAGGCTTATATAGGATATATGGAGAAACATATATAGCCTACATCTACTTCCTCCCTCCTGACTGGATATACTTAATTTACATCAGCTAGAGTCAAAAGCCAAGTAGTTGTGAAGATCCAGCCCACACACACTGAGGATACTCAGTGATTTCAAAATGTTCTACATTTTAATGAGATGCTGCATGGTATATACAATTCCAGGATTTGTGCTGACCTATAAGCAGGACCCAGTAAGGATTTATTTTCTTTTCCCTCCCCATATCTTCTCTTCAAATGGCAAATATTAGAATGTGGCTCTTTTTCAACAAACAGCTCTTCAAAATACCTTCATTGGGGAAACTAGAAATCAGGCAGAAAAAGAAACAAAAAGGCCAAGATGTCATTCTTGAAGCAATTAACCATTCGCTGGCTTCCAGCCCTTCAGGCACAGTGAGGGATCAGTGTGCCCTAAAACCCACAAAATTTTTGCTTAGGCCAATCCCCAGAGACATTTCAAGGCTATTTCCTTCAATTTCTCTTTAGGGATCTCAATCTCTTACTCTGTATGTATTACGTTTCTTTCTGTTCTCATTTCTCTCTTCCCCTTTCCTTAGGCACCCAGCACTACTACCCCTATTTCTTGGGGAATTATAGAAACTACTCTTATTTATTTACATTTTAGTGTAGGGATGACGATTGGTTATCATCCCACTTGTCAACTATGATTAATTCACATGGTGGCCGCCCAAAGACTACCTCAGAATCCTTCTCAACAAGGTTGGGTGTGGGGGTGTATGCCGTGACTAGTTGGTGCATTAGTGATGTCTGTGATGAGTTAGAGCTCAAGCGGTGTCACCGTGTAGCTTATTTGTCAAATCTGCCTTTGTGCAACTTCAAGTCAATATTTAGCCATGATCCTAACTTCACCTGAATACTTGCATTTTAAAAAACCCTTATTATCACATATTTTAAATACCTACTAATACAATAGAATAGTGAACCTTATTAATCCATGACCCAGATCCATCAAGTATCAGTACTAGCCAGATGGTGGCTAGCCATCTTGAAGTTATACTTCCAACTACCACCTCCCCCTACCTCAGGATTACTTTGAAATAAATACCAGAAATTATAGTATTTCATCTTAAAATGTTCTAGTATATATCTCTAAAGAGACAAGGATGCTTTTAATACTTTCATTGTCCATTTCTTCTTAATGAAGAAATGAAAGACTTCACACAAGTAGAAAATTTTAGGAAATAGGTGCCCTCCTCTGGGTTGCCAAACTCACATAGCGTAAGATTTGCCCGCCTTTTTCTAGAATGGCTGTTTGAGAAGTGCACTTGACTGTGTTCAGTCAGAAAGGAGATTTTTGCCTGATGTTTCTGAATGGCCAGAATCTGTCAGCACATGCAAAGGCAGAAGGGTAGGCAAATGATCATCAAGCAGGAGGAAATAAGAGACACGATGTGAAGGAAGCCCCCCACCCACCCACCAAGCACAGCTGAGAAGAGCAACCAAAATGGCTCCAATTTCATTAAGATAAAAACCAAATTGGCCACTGGCCAACTAAAATGATGAAGCTGGGTGCGAGGTTGCTTTGACGAAGCAATGGTTCAGTATTAGACAAACTATCAATAGAGAGTCCTATTAGATTTTGCTTTCTAATTCTGTACAGTATCAATAAAATTTGAGGAGAGTCGGGAAAACTAGACTTGGATTCCACTTCGTAAGAGGAGCTTAAGCCCACAAGGTGAATTTTAGTCACGAGAAACTGGAGTCAGGTTTATATGTAACTAACTAATCTGTCTGTTCTTGGTGAAGCCATGATAAGTGAGCAAATGCCCCACAATAGACCATGTGACCATGATAATTTGAAAGGGCCATTTAAACAAGCCCAAACCACAAGATCAATGGTTTCTCCCGACCCACTGCTCTTTTTTCTTCTATAACCACAGTCTACAGTATAATCTCAGCCCTTGGTTAAATAAAATGCTTTTTATGTGCAACGCCGGTGCTTGCTCTCTGCAACCCCTCCTTATTTCTACCTGAGTGCAGGAACCAGAACAGCATGAGCCAATCTGTGTTGTTCACCTTCGCTCATCTGAGACTCCGCTGCCCTATCCAGGGCCTTCTCGTTTCCAGTGTATTTCAATTTACTCAAGCTGCTCATTTGAGCTGTTTTATTCCCTCTCCCCAGATGTATGCCCATCCATGAAATGTCTATGAATAATACCCTGGTTTCCTAAAGCACATTAAATAAGCCCCTGCATGAGTTTGCATCACTTATTCCCCACTGCCTTAGAAAGTGGATTATGCAAAGCAAGCTGGCTGGCTGTTAATAAACGTACAGGAGGCAGCAAAGCAACATTGTGCCTATTGTTCACCTGGAGCCCCTCTACCTTATGCTGGGCAGAGCTGGCTCATCTCAGTGAAAGAACTATCTGTTTGGTGATCTCTCTTCCATGCATGATCTGTTTGAGCTGCAATAACAAAATACCATAGACTGAGTGACTTACATGCAACAAAAATTTATTTCTCACAGACTGGAGGCGGGGAAGTCCAAAATCCAGGTGTGGGCAAATTTGGTGTCAGGTGAGAGCCCACTTCCTGGTTCAGAGATGCTGTCTTCTCGCAAAGGCTTCATGAGGCAGAAGAGACAAGGGAGCTCTCTGGGGTATCTTATAAAGTCACCCATCCCATTCATGAGGGATCCACCCTCATGACTTAATCACCTCCCAAAGGCTCCCACCTCCTACTACCACCACACTGGGGGTTAGAATTTCAACATATCAATCTGAGGGGGTGCACATAAAACACACATCTTAACCATGCATTGCCATATGCTTTAGACTTAATACATAGTTTTCTACAAGTATGTTGTGATGAAAGGCACAACATAAACATAAGTTCTCATTACTGCTTGCATTATAGCTTTGCTACAATCAACTTTACTAGAACAATCATAAAATTACATATTTTCCCAATCATCAGGTAAAATACAGAGTATCGTTTCCTGTGCACAAAACAAACACACATCAGGTTGTATAATAACTTTGAAAAATATTATTTTACTGGTATTTTTTGTATGATGCTTCCAAACTTTCCTTTACACATCACCTCTTCACATAATACAGAAGCAGTCCCTCAGGGATCTGTTGCAAATAAAAGAGAAACTTTTTCAGTCACCTTTTCTTCCTTACAGAGGAGGTCATTGCCTACAAGGACTCACAGACAGGGTCAAAGGACACTGTCATGGTGAAAATGTCAAAGTTGCCTCACTTGGACCACACTGGGAAGAGGGTAAGTGAAGGGGTGGTCTAATCCATTGCCGTGAGGCTTCATGTGGTTCTTTAGAGCATTGTGTGCAGTCTTTGAGGCAACTACAGAAAAACTAAAATTAAGTAACAGTAACAGTTTATGGAAATAAATAACTAAACATTAAAAAGTCATTGAGTTTGTATTAATTATGCATTTAAATTTCGAGATCTCACACAGAGGGCAATATGACCAGCACAGTTGCCTTACGATGGGCTGGATAGATTGCCTCACAAGTGGTGAGAATTCAAGCATTGAACACACTTAATCAAAGCCAGATGCTAATTCGTCAGGGACACTGAAGAGAAAGTTCTAGAAGCCCCCGATTGCTCTCTTTCCCTCATATCCCTCCCCCATCCACTTGGGCAAATCCCATTGGTTCTACAGCCAAAAAGGTGCCTGTCTACTTTTCACACTTGACGTGGCCAGAATTACCTCATCTCAACAACTGGGTCTGCCTCCTATTCAGTCTACCTCTTGTACCCAGACTTCATTTACACCCAGCAAACAGGAAATCAAATTATGTCACTCTCCCACATAAAACACCCAGCGCTTAGAATAAAGTCCGAAGCTTCTACTCTGGTCCAGAAGGTCTTGAAAGATTTAGTTCCCTTTTAACTTTCCAGACCATTTGTCTTTCCTCCTCCTTTGACTACATTCTGGCTACAGCAGTCTCCTTTCTGCGTCTCAAGCAAATCAAAGTGGATTTCACTTCAAGGGGCTTTTCAGTGCTTAACACTCTTCCCTTCAACTCTTCATCTTGTCCATATCTTCTCTAAGATATCAGCCCTGACTGTGCCATACACACTTGCTTACTTTCTCCCATGGCCCTGCTGTTTTCCTTCATAAACCCATCACCACCTCATATATTCATATTCGTGTATTCAGTCATTTATTTACTTTAACCTGCTTTCTCCCCAAAATGAGGACACAGAGACAGTCCCTGTGTGTCTTTATCATCACTGAAGCCCCAGGTTCGGTGAGGTCTCTGGCATAGATTGAGCATTCCAAAAAGAGTCAGCAAGTAAATACATATATGGGAAGATGAAGGGCAGGAGTAGATAGATGGCTTTGGCAGTTCTCAGTGTTCAAAGTCGATCTGATCCTCAAAGATAGAAGGCCTTTGGCCTCACTGAAAATTCAACATCTGAAAAATCTATATTTTAGATTTTTAGATCTGAGCCAGATGTTATATATAAGCCCTTTCTTCTTTTAGGCTTGAGTCCTGAACTGAGATGGTCTGGGCCCACCAGCTGTGACACCAGTGGTCCCAGTGCAAGGAGCTGAGATGACTCGGGGGAGGAGCTAAAGAACAGGACTCATGACACCAACACCAGCCCCTCACCCTGCTCTCTGGTGGCACATCATTTATACCTCTGTTAAATCCCTCACCTTGGGTCTGCACTGTATAGAGGACTGACTATGTCCTCCACTACCAACATGTGACCTCTGCAGACAAGAACATGTAACACATTTATCCCTTTGTTCTCACAGCACCCACAACTCTGCTTTAATAGATTTGCTCAATAAATATTAGATGAAGTAAATGTCTCCTTTCTATAGCCTTTTCAAAATTCTGCCTTTGGAACTAAGTAGCTCATGACATAGCAGTTAACTCATAGGAATAAAAGTTATATATGAACTGAAATAAAAATTTCAGAATTATTCTCTGTGCTATGTTATTTTTTTTTCTCCAGATACATTTTTTTGCCTTCCTCTGCCATGCTGGTACCCGGAGTAGGCTGACATCCATAGGCAGCTTACTCATGCTCTCTTGCCAGCTGGCAATAGTAGGTATGCACAGGAGATTGGGAAGTGGAAGGAGATAGATCAGTGTATTTCTTCTACATTCACTCATCTCCTCAAGGGCAGCCCTCTGTTCATGGTTCTGGTTTTTCCAGAACATTCCTTTTTGTTTTACTCCTTCATTAAAAACTAGTCCCTTTGACGCCTGGGTGTCATCTGCCTTTGGCTCAGGGCACCTGGGATCCAGGATCTAGTCCCGCATCAGGCTCCCTGCAGGAAGCCTACTTTCTCCCTCTGCCTATGTTTCTTCCTCTCTCTGTGTGTCTCTCATGAATAAATAAATAAAATATTTTAAAAACTAAAAATAAAAACTAGTCCCTTCTTCGATGTCTTTTGATTTGCACTATCTGGGAGGAGTTCCGTTTTGCTTGTGGCCCTGACTTCCACACTCTTTCACACCTAGAACTACCAGGGGTAGCTAAGACAACCAAATTTTCCAGGACAGACAGTTTTAAGATAAAATGTCTAAAGCAACATGCAAAAGCATAAGAAGAAGAGCTGATTGTCAGAATCAAGGCAAAGTTAGAAAAGGTAAAAATAAAGTGAAGATCTGAATATAAATCAATAGGATAAGAGAACAGTAGTGAAAAGGGAGTTTAAAAAAAAAGCTCCTGGGGATGAAGAAGAGTGTTAGAGAATTAAGAAGAAAAAAAAAAAAAAAAAAGAAGATAAAGTCTGTGGGTAGGAACTGCACCACTAACAAAAGAGCTCAGAAACTGATATGCTAATATTCCTTATGGAATGGACACTTTCAGATTTTGTGTTCAAACAGCAGATCTGCAATTTAAACCAAAGCCTTAGAGAATTCAGGGGTTGGAAATAAAGAGTGGCATTATTAATTCAACCTTCTAATATATATGTTTGAAATTACTCCTTACATTGATCGTACAGAAGACTTGGTTCCACATATTTGTGGAAATTTCTCTAGAAATCCTATATTACTAAAAAGCCATTGAAATAGCATATAAATGTATTTATATGCAACAGAGACAGCACCTATTAATGTATGAGAATTCCCATATTTGACTTCCCCTGAGCAAAACTAAATTTTGTATGTGGTCTCTCTATCTCTCTGTCTCTATCTCTCTCTATCCCTATCTCACTGGTTCTTCCTCTCTCTCTCTTTCTCTCTCTTCTCTTTCTTACTTTTCACCATTATCACTCTCTCATTGCTTACATACACTAAGCTACCCCTGTTAAAAATGTCTAATTCAATAAGTTTTAATGTATGTATACATATACCCATGAACTTATCATCAAAACAAGAAAGTGAACACATCCATCAGCCCAAAATTTCCTTATGCCCTTCAGAATCCCTCCTATTGGATCCTCTCCTCCACTACCTCCACCCCCACCTGCAGGAAATCATTCATCTGTTTCCCATTACATAGAATATCTTCAATTCTCTATAATTGTATACAAATGTAATCACCCTGTATGGGCTCTTTTTGTCTTACTTCTTCAATTCAACATAATTTGAGACTCTTCCATGTTGTATCATGTCATGCGTCCATTCCTTTTATTGCTGAGTATTATTCCATTGCATAAATAGATCACAATTTGTGCATTTCCCTGTTAATGGTCATCTGGATATTTCCAGTTTGAAACTGATAAAAAAATAAAACTGCACTGAAAACCTATGTACAAGTCTTTGTATGAACACATGCTTTCATTTTATTAAATACCTAATAATGAAATCACTGGCTCATATGGTAGATTTTTGCTTAACTTTGTCAATTTTTTTTTCCAAAGTGGTTATACCGTTCTACATTTCCTCCAGTAGTGTATGAGAGTTTCAGTTCCTCCATAGCCTTGCCAATACATGATGAGGTCGCCTTTTTTCATTTTATCCATTTTAATATGGAAATTGTGGTGTTTTATTGTGGTTTTAATTTGCATTCCCCTTATTTGTCATCCATGTACTTCCTTTGGGAAAGTAACCACTCAGTTTTTTGCCCGTTTCTTTTATTGGGTTCTTTTCTTCTCCTTTTATTCTCTTCCTTGAGCTCAGAGAGTTATTTATATATTCTGAATATATCTTTTATTATGCATATGATTTTCAAATATTTTCTCTCAGTCTATGGCTTGTTTTTTTTTTAATTCCATTAACCATGACTTTCTGAAAGTAGACTTTATTATTATTATTATTATTATTTATTATTATTATTATTATTTTGATGAGATCTAACTTATCAATATGTCTTTTCTTACATAGTATTTTGGAGATCATATCTGAGAAAACTTTCCCTAACCCAGTTTATTTTCTTTTCTTCTAGAATATTTAAAGTTTTGGATTTTTCATTTTTAAATCATTCTTATATACAATGCAAGAGTGTGTCAGTGTTCAATTTTTGCATATGGATGTCCTAGTGGTCCAACATCATTTGTTTAGAAAAAAATCTTTCCATTGAGTTACCTTCATCTTTTTGATAATCAGTTGTCCATATACATGTGGACTGATGTTATGACTTTCTGTTCTGTTCCTATTCTATGTGTCTATCTTGTGTCAATACAATACTGTCCTGGTTATTGAAGGTTTACAATGAATCTCATGTAATGAGTGTCAGGTAGTGATCTTCCAACTTTGTTCTTTTTCTATGTTGTTTTGTTTATTCCTGATCCTTTATATTTCTGAATGAAATTTAACATTTGTTTGTCAAGTTCTGCCAAAGCTTGCTGAAATTTCCATGAGGAGAGCATTGAATTTCCCCACCAATAAATATGTCATATCTCTCCCTTTACCTAGGTTTTAATCATTAATTTCTCTCAGCAATGTTTTGTAGTTTTCAGTGTTAAGATCTTTCATCTTTTGTCATATTTTCCTCTAATTATTACATACTTCATATGATTTGAATATTTTCAAGTTTATTGAGGCTTCAAGCATCAAATATGTTCAATCTTTGATATTTTGTATGCATTTTAAAATAATGCATATTCTATTTTTTTTAAAGATTTTATTTATTTACTCATGAGAGGCAGAGAGAGAGAGAGAGAGAGAGAAAGAGGCAGAGACACAGGCAGAGGGAGAAGCAGACTCCATGCAGGGAGCCCGAAGTGGGACTCGATGATCCTGGGTCTCCAGGATCACACCCCAGGCTGAAGGCAGCACTAAACCGCTGAGCCACTGGGGCTGCCTGCATATTTTATTTTTGTTGGGTGGAGTATTTTATAAAGATCATTTTTGTGAAGGTGCTAGATCATGTTATTACACTATTTTATATTTTTATTGATTTTCCACTTATTCTATTAATTACCTGATAAAGAAGCATTACAATCTTTGTTTATAATTGTAGACTTTTCTAATACTTCTAAGACTTTCATTAGTTTTCATTTCATATATTTTGAAGTTTTGTAATGGTGCATAAATACTTGAGTTGTTATGTACTCTTGATAAATTGACTTAATTATCATTATGAATTAACATTTTTAACACCTGGTAATACTTTTTGCACTGAAATCCATTGACTGATATTAATATATCCATTCCAGCTATCTTTTGATTAGTGTTGCATGGTACATATTTTCCCATTCTTTCACTTTAAATCTATTGTGTTTTTGTGTTGAATGTGCTCTTCTTTTTGGTCTTTGCTCTTGATCCAATCTGATAATCTATGACGTTTATTGGAGAGTTATATTTAATAATGGTCCATTTATATTTAATGTGATTATTGATCAGATTGGGATTAAACCGGGAAGCCCGGTGGCTCAGCAGTTTAGCCCCGTCTTCAGCGGAGGGTGTGATCCTGGAGACCGAGGATCGAGTACCACGTCAGGCTCCCTGCAAGGAGTCTGCCTCTCCCTCTGTTTCTGCCTCTCTCTCTTTCTGTGTCTCTCATGAATAAATAAATAAAATCTTCAAAAAAAAAATGGGATTAAACCTATTTAGAAGACTATTTCTTTTTCTTTTTCTTCTTTCTTTCAGATTAACTGACTTTAAAATTCTATTCTTTCACCTTTGTTGGATTTTAAATTGTAAATATCTGTCATATTATTTTAGAGGCTACTTTGAGGTTTATCATATATATCATCAACTTATAGTCTACCTACAAGTGAAAATATACTATTTCATATATGGTATGAACCTCATATATTATACTTCAGTTTCTCCTTTTCCATGTTTTATGTTATAATTGCCATACCTTTCACTTTTACTTAGGTTGCTAACCTACACACAAGACTGATATCATTTCTGTTTTATTTTTTTTTAATTTTTTTATTTATTTATGATAGTCACAGAGAGAGAGAGAGAGGCAGAGACACAGGCAGAGGGAGAAGCAGGCTCCATGCACCGGGAGCCCGACGTGGGATTCGATCCCGGGTTTCCAGGATCGCGCCCTGGGCCAAAGGCAGGCGCCAAACCGCTGCGCCACCCAGGGATCCCTCATTTCTGTTTTAAATGTTATTATCATTCACAGATTTAAACAATGAGAAAAAATCTTTCTACGTTTACCCATGTTGTAGCTTTTTCTGATGTTCTTTATTTCCTTGTCGAGATCTAAATTTTTATCTGGTATCCTTTTTATTTCCCTCAAGGAATTCCTTTAATATATTCTGTAGGATTGAGTGTGCTGATGATAGATACTTTCAGCTGATGTCTGAAGAAGTCTTTATTTTGCCTTCAAATTGAAAAGTTATTTTCTCTGAATCATAGGATTCTGAAGTGACATCTTTTTAATTTTTTCTTTTAGTACTTTAAATATATTGCTTTACCGTCTTCTTGATTGCATTGTTTCTGGCACACACACACACACACACACACACACACACAAATCTGTTGCCACATTTATTGTTGATTCTTTGTGCATGATGGGCCTTTGCCTCCACATGCTTTTATGATATTTTTTATCATTGGTTTGAGCAAATCATTATGTTCTGGTATAATTTTCTTCATGTCCTTTGTGCTTAGGGTTCATTAAGCTTCTTTGATGTATGGGATTTTATGTTTCATCAGGTTTGAAAAAAATGGGGGCCAATATGTCTTCAAATATTTTTCTTCCCCACCCCCTTCTCCAAGAACTCTCTGTAGGTATATATTAGGTGTCTATGACTTTTCCACAGCTCATTAATGTTCCCTTAATTGTATACTTGGGTCTTTTTCTGTGCTTAATTTTTGGAAAGTTTTCACCGCAATACTGTTACATTCATTGATATTTTCTTCTACGGTGTCTGATCTGTTTTTGGTCCCTTCCAGTATGTATAAATGATCTCAGACACTACAGTTTCCACTCAAAGAGACTGACCTGGGTTTTTAAAAATATCTGCTATGTTTCTACTTAATATTTTGAATGTAAAGAATTCAGTTATATAATTGTATTAATATACCTGCTAATTTTAACATCCGTGTCAGTTCTGCATTTGTTTTGACTAATTATCCCTACTATCGGTTGTGTTTTCCTTCCTTTTTTCACATGCCTAGTAATTTTTGATTGGATGCCATACATCATCAGTTTTATCTTCTTTGATGTTGGATATTTTTTATTTCCTATAAAGATTCTTAACCTTTGTTCTGAAACATAGTTAAGTTAGTTGGAAGCAATTAAATCTTTGGGGGTCTTGTTTCTAATATTTGTTAAGCAGTCCTAGGTTGTGGTTAATCTAGGAAGAGTTATTTTGTATTATCCAGACAATACTTCTCTGCATTTTGTACCAGTGCTTCATGAATCATATGATTTTCTAGTCTTATTAATGAAATCAGGAACACTTCCTGAACCCATCTCACTCCAGGCATGTTACCCCTACTTCTTTTAGGTGATGCTTTTCCCAACCTGCCATAGTTTCCTTACATACATATGTTGATTAGTACTCAGGTGAATACTCAAGGGTGACCTGGTGCAGATCTCTGGAGTTCTGTACAGCTCTCTCTTCTCCAGTATCCACCCTATGAATTCCAGTTATCTTCACCTTCTTAGTCTTTCAACAATGTTTCCTCAACTCAGAGAGTCCATCTGTCTCCAACTTTGGTTCTCCTTCCTGTGTCATGATGCAAGAACTCTTTCCATACAGTACCATGAGGCAATCATAGGGAACTCCATTTGTCTGATGTCCAGTATTTGAATACAATTGTTTCATATGTTCTATCCATTTCAGTGGTTTTATATGAAAAGGTAAATATAGTCCCTATTATTCTATCTTGTTTTGAAGTATAAGTATGATTGCTGTTTGATTTTTATTTTTTTTAAATGCAGAATTTGGAGAATACATAGTTCAAGTCTAGAGAGTTTAAAGAATGAGGGTGAAACAAAAGTCAACAATGGGAAGCAGTGAAGAGTTTAGGTAAAGGCAGAGAGTAGGGGACTGGAACAGGCAAGATCTTCGTTGTCAGTAGTGACTCGTGAAAGTTGGGATTGGGAAGGTATATAAGAACTATAAACATGGATTGCCCCAGGTTTGGTTCACATGAAAATTTTCAGGATATGCAGTGAAATTTGAATTTTTAAAAAATATTTTTGTCAGGCTATGTCTTCTATTTTGATTTGTTTTAAATTTGATTTGTCTAAATTTGTTTAAATGCTGTGCCATGAAAAAAGTAGGTAATAGGAGGCTTTTATGCAGTCTTTACTGTCATGGACTTCAAAAGTCTATATTTTATCATGTGCTTTTACTTCTCTTTGGAATGTGATTCCACCTTGACCTCACTAAACTCTTTACATCTTTGTACATTCAGAGAAAATGTCGTGTACCCTGTGAAATCTTCCCCCTCTGCCACCTAGGCTAAGCCTGCTTCTCTCCCTTCTCTGCTCCTTTTAGGTCTTTGCTTATATGCACACAAATTCTAACACATTCGGTATCATATGGCAGTTATGTGTTTATCGGCTATTTTCCTCAGTGGACTGTAAGCATGTGAAAGGCAGAAACCACATCTCAATCACTTTTGATAGAGTTTCTCAGTGCTTCCATAAAATTATATATACTTCTTTCCTATTTCTCCTTCTAGTGTATATTGAAATATTCCTCATCTAATAGATATGTGATTTATACTTCACTCCTTGTTCCAAACTTAATCCTGCAAAAAGCTGCAATTATCACCTGGTCTAGTCTTATAAGCCTATTAAAATAATGAATTGCTTTTATCAATTTGGCATTACCTGAGCCATGTGCTTTATTACATGGTAAACTTGGCTGTGCATCATCTCCCATTCCAGATGCAGAAAATCAAAATTTCAGAAGAGTGATTCCCAGAAATATATATGTTTTAAAATGCTCACCCGAGTGAGTCTGGTCATTGACAGATATCTGACTTTATTCCTAATTTAATGTGGTAAGATCTGGAATTGCCTTTCTGGACTGAAGCATTGTGAGAGCTGGTTGCCCAGGGACCTAGTTAAATTTGAGGATTTATAATAGAACCAAGATGCTAAAGGACAAAAGATTTGGATGGAGATGTAAAAATTAATATAGACATATACACACCTCTATTTCCTATCTAGGCTGGTGAGTATAGTTAGTAAATATGTATGCATTTACTGAAAGAGATAAACAACTGGATGGTTAGGTGCCCTTGCCATTTGAATAAGTGAGCCTATTAAGAATAAATTATGCATGGTCACTTTCTTTTTTTTTTTTTCCCCTGTCCCTCTTTTGCCATTTTCTAGGAATCGCATCCCATAATTTGGTTGTAATAAAATGTGACTGCTTGGGAAATGTTCACAGAGTTGGCATTCATTTGCATGCTACTGCCATTTCAGCCCAGGGCATTCTCTCCTTCTTCCTGGTTCTCCCTCATCTCTCTGCCAACCCCCCTTGCAGAGCACTGATGAGATGTGACAACAGAAAACACAAGTGCATTTCCTTGAGATTTACCAACATCCAGAAGGAAAGCTCAGAGGAAAAGGAACAATAGAAAAGGGGACTTGTGGAGGGAAGACAGTTCCTAAGCCTATCATTTGCAAATGTCAGCTCCATTCTCAGAGAGCTCTGGAGACTGTTAAGCAAACCTGTTTCTAATGAATACAACAAGAGCCATTTGAATCCTCTAGACTTGAACCAGTCACATTTAACAGATCACCCAGTCTATCTTCCATTATCCTCAGAGGCAGCCTGGGCCTCACAGCATCTTTTCAATTTCAGCTTCAAATGGCCCAAGCTATGGATTTCAACAGGATTCAGTAGGTAAATGATGTGAGAGGGTTAATATACTTTTCCCACAATATTATATAATTGCCATGTACTTTATGGTGCTATGTACTGTAATATTATATAATTACTTTACTCATCCCATTCTCTTAACACATTGGATTTCAGTGATCGGTTAATCTTCATTATTTATTAACACAGTCAGGGGAGCAGCATAGAAATGCATAGAGCCGGTAGGTTTTCTTCTCCACTCCAGCATTCATTACCTGGGTAAAACATTTATCCTCTCCAGGCCTGTTTCTACATCTGTAAAAATGAGATGAAATTTTATCTTACCCCAAATTTTTGCTGAAAGGAAAAGAGGCAAGGAAGGATGTATTAGAAAAGTATAAAGTAATATAAAAAATACGAGTTCATAGAATTATTGGTATAATTATTTCCAAATATCTCAAGCTGACTTTTTAGTTCACTGAGTTCTTTGTTGAGTTACATTCCATAAAAAGGAGAATATTCTATTCCTCAACATTACTTGGTTGAGCATGCTCATCATTCCTTTAGTTGGCTGTTTCAATTCACAAATCATTCTTGTCATTCTGAAATCTCTTCCCTTTACCACCATATATCCAATCCTGAGGGGTCCATTGAGCAAGAATATTAAATAGGGCACAGTGCTGATAAGATTCTCCATCACCTTCTTCCAAGGACATTAATTCCACTGGATCCAGTCCTTATACACCTCTTCCTCTGCAACTCCTAGTCCCACTATGATCTTCCCCAAATATAAAAATTGTAACAAAAACTTACAGACCAAAAAATTAGTAATGATTTTCTTTAAATGAACAGGGAACTGGCCCTGAACAAGAATCTGTACTGTTTTGCATTTATGAAATTATTTACATGTATTGATGATGATGCATTGTCTTATACTAAATAGTAATTTAGCAAAAATAGGATATTATGCTACCCTGTGTACTTCTTCAGATAAATGAACATGCTAGATGTACCTCCTCACTGTCTGGGAAATCTTGAAGAACCACATGACTTTCAATAGTCCTGATGCCCAAGTGCCACTTCACAGACTCTGATGTGATGATGTTCTTGTTTTAGCTACTTTCATACAAAAAGAAAAAAAAAGCCAAAGAAAAGGAAGGGAAAGGAGATGAGCAACAGGAGAATGAGAAATACAAAAAGGGAGAGAAGAAAGAGAAAAAATAAAAAGGGGAAAAGATAAGAGAAGTAAGAAGAGGATTGTACGTAGCATATTGGTATATTTTGAGATTGATATTCATTATAATATATGTTGAATGCAATAAGATTTTCTTTTTCTTTATCCTTTTTTAAAGATTTTTATTTATTTATTCATCAGAGACACAGAGAGAGACAGAGAAAGGCAGAGACATAGGCAGAGGGAGAGGCAGGCTCCATGCAAGGAGCCTGATGTGGGACTCAATCCCAGAACTCCAGGATCATGCCCTGGGCCAAAGGCAGACGCTTAACCGCTGAGCCACCCAGGCATCCCTCTTTCTCCTTTCTCAGTTCCTATTGGCAATTCGTGGAATAATGAATAATGAACATGTATCAGAGATTACAAATTCAACAGCAAAGGTAAGGGATGCAGCATCATCCCATATAAACAAAGCATTTTATAAGGTGAATACAAATGCCATGTTAAAGATGAACTATAATAGTACTTTAAGTTGAAAAAATCACTTTTCAGCATTAAGGCATCTCCACATTTCATTTTATATAATGAAGGTCAGCAGAATCATATTTAAGATTTTTCTTGAGAAGTGGTTGCTATCCCATTCATAATCTTGTGCCGATGAACTGGTCCAAATGAATTTCCACATAAGCCATATTCAACCCCATTCAGATTAAGTTTGCTCTTTCATGAGATGGTCAGAATTGGAAGATTATCTGTGGTAGGAAGGTATAGACAGAAAATGATCTATAATCAGAGATATTCACTAAGGCACAGCAGATATGTGGGTGGGTGGGAGCCATTCATAATGGAAAAACTGTGTACTCTGATATGTAGCAGAAAATAGTATTTAGAACAAGTAGCTGTCATTATGCAGTTGAACCAGAGATAGTAAGTTACCCAATCCAGCCAGGGCACAGATGACAACAGGCAAAACCACGGACTGGGTTAGTAGGTTATGCCTTCCTGCGCCCTGCCAAGGTCTGGTTTTCAGTTATCACCAGAACAAAGGGGGCATGGTGAAGAAAAGACTGACTGGTGGGGGCGGGGAGGTGGAGATGCGGGTATAAAAAGTGGCAAAGAAAGTGAAGCCATTTGTTTTGACCTGGGTGGAACTGGAGGGTATTATGCTGAGTGAAATAAGTCAATCGGAGAAGGACAAACATTATATGGTCTCATTCATTTGGGGAATATAAAAATTAATGAAAGGGAATAAAGGGAAAGGAGAGAAAATGAGTGAAAATATCAGCGAGGGTGACAAAACATGAGAGACACCTAACTCTGGGAAATGATCAAGGGGTTGTGGAAAGGGAGGTGGGCAGGGCACTGGGGGAGGCACTTGACGGGGTGGACACTGGGTGTTATGCTATATGTTGGCAAATTGAACTCCAAAAAAAAAAGAAAGAAGAAAGAAGAAAGAAAGAAAAGAAAGAAAGAAAGAAAGAAAGAAAGAAAGAAAGAAAGAAAGAAGAAAGAAGAAGAAAGAAAGAAAGAAAGAAAGAAAGAAAGAAAGAAGAAAGAAAGAAGAAAGAAAGAAGAAAGAAAGAAAGAAAGAAAGAAAGAAAGAAAGAAAGAAAAGAAAAAAGAAAAGAAAAGAAAAGAAGAAAGAAAGAAAGAAAGAAAAGAAAAGAAAGAAAGTGAAGCCATTCCCAATAAAAGGCAGGGTACAAATTATGGTTGTGTAGGATTTGGGACAAATCCTAGGATTATGATAGAAATCCTAAACCATCAAAGCTACAGAGTTGGCTTGATGCTAAGTCACCTGAACGTTGAACAAGAATTTCACAAATTCCTACCATGGAAAGGGAGGGTTAGCCTACATGCTGGGACAAGAAGAGTTTATTGAAAAAGATCAATGGGGTTAGGGAGGGTTGTGGGCTCAAAGTATTGCTACCTTACCTTAATGTGTGCCTAGGGCCCCCAAATCATCTGGTTCTTTCTGTTGAATTGTAGTATCTAACTTTTACGTAAGTTTCCCATGTTGAAACTGTAAAACACAGTAAGGACCAAGCAAAACATTTCCAAGGACTGTTTTGTTTTTTTTTTTAAGGGTTTTATTTATTTGAGAGAGGGAGAGAGAGAAAGCAAGAAAGCATGAGTGGGTGGAGGAGGGGTTGCAGGGAGAGAGAAAAGCAGGCTGAGCAGGAGCTGGGCGCAGGGCTTGATCCCAGGACCCTTAGATCACAACCCGAGCTGAAGGTAGACACCCTAGGGACTGAGTCACCTGGTACCCCAGGACTGTTGGTTTTAAAATCTCTATAATCTAATTCTATAATAGAATTTAGCACTTATTTATATTGAGCCCTATAAAGTTCTCTACTTTTTAGTGTATATTATTCTTTTTTTTTTTTTTTTGTCAATTAAATTTAGGGCAGAAGGGTCATGTCATTACTGGTCATGGTTTTCATGGTACCCAATCCTGTGCCCAATAAATACTGATGGATCAATTGATTGCCTATGATAGTGTATAGCATGATGATTAATATGCAAAAAGACATGTTGGCATATTATAGAAGGGAGTAGAAAAATAGTGACTGTGTTCTAACATCCCTCAGGAATTGAGAAAAAAAAAACATACTAGCAGGGAAGTCTCTATCAGAAAATCAAAAAGAGAAACTAAAATTTATAAACAAGAAATAAGCAAAAAACAGAAGTATGCCAATTCATTGTTTTAGGAAAAGAAGTGTGTTGAAACGAAATCTCGTGAAATAAACCACTTGACAAATAACCCTGCTGATACTGGAGATAGGAGGTGAAAAAGGGAGAGAGAAAAGAAGAGAAGGGAAGAAAAGGAAAGGGGAGAGGAGAGGGAGAAAGAGAAGAGGAGAGGAGGGGAGAGGAGAGGAGGGAGGGGAGGGGAGAGGAGGGGAGAGGAGGGAGAGAGGAGGGGAGAGGAGGGAGACAGGGGAGGGGAGAGGAGGGGAAGAAAGGGAAGGGAAGGGAAGGGAAGGGAAGGGAAGGGAAGGGAAGGGAAGGGAAAGGGAGGGGAGGGGAGGGGAGGGGAGGAGAGGAGAGGAGAGGAGAGGAGAGGAGAGGAGAGGAGGGAGGGGAGGGGAGAGGAGGGGAGAAGAGGGAGAGAGGGGAGGGGAGGGAGAGAGGGGAGGGGAGAGGAGGGGAAGAGAAGGGAAGGGAAGGGAAGGGAAGGGAAGGGAAGCGGAGGGGAGGGAAGGGAAGCGGAGGGGAGGGGAGGGGGGAGGGGAGGAGGGGAGGGGAAGGGAGAGGAGGGAGGGGAGGGGAGGGGAGGGGAGAGGAGAGAGAGGAGAGGAGAGGAGAGGAGAGGAGAGGAGAGGAGAGGAGAGGAGAGGAGAGGAGAGGAGAGGAAAAAAGGCACAGAAAACCAATGATATTGGGGCAGATGTGTTTAAAAAGCACACGTAGAAGTCTGAGAGGAGGCTCCAATACACTGGACTTGGTCCCAAGCAGGAGAGAGCCGTGTGATGCTGCGGGCCTGGCTGCTACGAGCTGACTCCTGCCTCCCGGCTCCCGTCGAAGGACTCGCACTGCTGACTTGAAATCAGTGACGGGGGAAACGTTGGCACCCAGGACATCAGCAGGTGCTGCGCATAAGAGCTTCTTTCGCTCCCACCCCCAAACAGCTTTCCAGAAGGCCCTCAAACGTTCACCAGCATATCCCTGTATCATGTAGAAAACCATGACTTCCTATTGTTCAGAAACAACGACCGGAGATTTAGGCATGTGGACAGTCAGGGGGCAGTGAAGAAGGAGCCTGCTCTGGGACAATCTCCCCCACCTGCCCCCCCCCCAATGCACCTGCCACACATCCCTCCTCCCCCCGCTGCTGCCGTCCAGGTGACCGACTCCCTGGCTGGGTTCACAGATGCCCAACTTTGTTCCCTTTTCAAGTAGTGTCTCTTACCAGCGTCCGGCAGCAACATCTGGGCTGCCTACACCCATGATGACTGTAGGTCAATTCCTGGCCCACTCAACCACCCACCCCAGACCATCACTACTCCTGTGCGGGGGTGGGGTGGGGTGGGGTGGGGGACAGCATAAAAGGAGAGACCACCATGCCCATGCAGAAGAAAGTAGCTCTCTGCAAACTTCTGCCAGCCTCGGAAATAATGTCTTTTCACTCAGCTGGGATCAATGCGGATCTGGCTCATTAAACAAAACCCCATATAAGAAAAGGTAAATTTGGTAACAAGTATTTATTTTAATAAAGAATTCACCATAGGCTAACACTAAATAACTGGCTTCCTGAGTGCACTTACATAAAATCTTTTTAAGAGCACTGCCATTATAGAAAGTGAGCTAATATTTAGGCTGAATATACAATGACTCTTTAGGGGAAAGAGTGCTTTAACCACTGAGAATAATTGTGGGTCTGCTTTAAAATTTAGGAAGTCACTGGTTTCTACGGCTCTGCTGCAATAATTTCTCGATTCTGCACGATGGCTGGCTCATCACAAAGAATGCAGCCGGAGGAGATGGTGGCTTGGAAGGGTAGGGATCGCAGGGGCTGGAAACAGACATGCTCCAGATGCCATTACTTTGTCAACACAAATGAACTATTATTTATATACCCATTGAAATAGGCCCTGAATACATTGACAACAACCCGGTAGCTTTCCATTGCCACGAAATATCAAAATTGGAATCCTATCAATGTATGGTCATTAAAGACATTAAAGTTAGAACATCAGGAGGATATGCATCCTGCCAAGTTTTCAACCGATCGGTTTGTTCTGCTACCCATGAAACTCAATTAAGCACGTTAGCTTTTGCATTATTGTTTGAAACTTAACCAAACAACTGTAATTTTGTCTCCAACGTGGGAAAACTGATGTCGCAGGAGGACGCAGAGGAAAGAGAAGAAGGAAGAGATTACGGAGGACTCACTCTACGGTGGGTCATAGTGGACAAGTTTTTATACGAGCTTTCTGATGTATTCACGCCATCTCCCCCCTCCAGAAAATAATGCAGAAAAAAACTCAAGACACTGTATTGCATCTGTTTTACAAATGTGCAAATTCAGAGAGGTGAATCTGGCTTGTCCACATTCACAGAGATGACTGTTTAGTGTCAGAGTTGGGATTTTGAGCCTATAGGACTCAAAACCCGTTATTTGGGGAGGCATGGCTGGTGTCCCCCAAATCGTGCACATTCATTTCACAAAACTAGGAAACAATAGAATGTCTAAAAATTGGGCAGCCCCGGTGGCACAGCGGTTTAGCGCCGCCTGCAGCCCAGGGCATGATCCTGGAGACCCTGGATCGAGTCCCGCGTCAGGCTCTCTGCATGGAGCCTGCTTCTCCCTCTGCCTGTGTCTCTGCCTTTCTCTCTCTCTCTATGTCTCTATGAATAAATAAATAAAATCTTAAAAAAAGAAATGTCTAAAAATTAAATGCAAATATGAATTAATTATCTCCTCTAGAGATGCTCCTGGCCCATCTATAGTTCTTGCCTTTCGGTATCTTTCAATACATATTTTTTGTTTTATGATGTTCTATTTTTCTTCTTATAGAAAGAATACATCTTTATTGTGGAAGATATGGAAAAGAATAGAGAAGGTAAAAGCCAGCTGTCATTTGCTGTAGTTCCTGGGCCAGGCATACAGTGAGCCGATTAATAAGTCGTTTATTTTCCTATTTATTGTTCAATATTTGAAATTATACTACATATGTAGAGCATTCTGTGTCAGCTTAATAGAGCATGAGTATGCTTTGCAAAAGACTGCATAGTTTTCCATTGCATGAATTTACCCTAATTTATGCAACTATTTCCTTTTTATTATAAAGTGGAGTCGTTTTCAGTTGTCCAACCGTACAGCGAATATGCTGGCTCATAGCCCTGTATCCCACCTTGAATCGCTTTCTCGGGATAAATTTCTACAAGTGAATCATTAGGTTAAAACACCTGAGATTTTTTTTTTAAGTTCTTGATGCATATGGCCCAAATTGCTTTCCAAAGTGATTGTACCAATTTACAAACCCACCTGCAGAGCCCAAGACTGATTTTAGCTATAACAGGGTTTTTATGTTGATCAGAATTTGTTCCCTCTTGCTTTTATTTCTAAGGACTGTGCTTTTTCCATCTCAGAGCTTACCAAAATTTGTAGGTCCTTTTGTATATTTGTTCAATGTAAGCCTATTTTATTAACCATAACCTTGGTGAAAACAGGAACTCCCTCCCCACCCCACCCCACCCCCCCTTTTTTTTTTTCACCATTAAACAGCCAGTACTTAGCCAGTTAGGGGCTAACACAAGGAAACAATGTCTGTGTTTGCTGGACAAATGGAGAAAAATTTGTTCAGCAGAAGATGATTCTTCTGTATATTTGTACACCAGAGTCATCCAGACAAGATAGCAACTCTGCAAGGAGTGTTTTTAATGATCATCCATTTTTTAAAGAAATCATAATGACCGAAGGTTTGCTCTGGCATTCAGCATGCCATCAGGTCCCGGGCTCTGGAAAAGTAGACCAGGATGTCACAGCTGACCAACCTACATGCGAGGCAACAAGGATCTCTGCAGATTGCTGTGGGGTCCCAGTGTGTGCTTGTGGTGGGGACCGAGGGCGGCTGGTGGGGCGCGGGGTGTAGCCTCACCATTTACACACAAGGTACAATATTTCCATTAGGTAACCATTCCAGGGGAAGCCTGCTTGCCCTCTTGGAAGACAGGCTCCTCAGTGTGGCTTCAAAAGAAACAACACCGCAAGGGACCTGGGTGGCTCAGCGGTTGAGCGTGGGCCTTTGGCTCAATTCGTGATCCCCTGGATCAAGTCCCAATTTCAGCTCCAGGAAGCCTGCTTCTCCCTCTGTCTATGTCTCTGCCTCTCTGTGTCTCTCATGAAAAAAATAAATAAAATATTTTAAAAACAAGAGAGAGAAAGAAACAATACTGCAAAACCACGTAAGAAGTAACAACGACTTTTGCAACCAAAGCCAAAAACCAAACACAAGTGTGGGATGGTCCTGTGTGTAACCCTGTTACTTTCTCCGAAGGATCTTTTTGTGTCTAGTCACTGGGGCCAGTTTCTCTCTCACCCCAGGGTGAACACCTTGGCTGCTCGGTGAATTTCCTGGGGCTTGGTGACACTACTACGGATGCTCACATAAAGTGAACGCCAGCGACACTGACACTCTCAGTTCTATGGTGATTTCCAGTTGCCAAATACACTCTTGATTTAAAAATTAGAATGCCCACCCCACATGTAACACAGCACCCACCGAGTAGGCCTGGCCTCAGCTAGGACTTAAAAGAGGCCAGTAATCGAGGCCAGTCTTCAAGGAGAGGAGTGTGACCCACTTCTCTCTCTCCCCCCAAATCTCCTCTCCATCTCTCTGGGTCTTGTTATTCCCTTCCAGGGGGTGAGGCAGGTGCCCAGAGGAGGAGAAAGCAGGACAGACATGTCTACTCCACTGTAACTGTGGTCACAAGGCTTTCTAGGTCCCAGCAGATGAGTGGGGTGGTCCCCGTTGTCCTGCAGCAGCTTCAAGGTTTGCTCAGAACCTGCTCTGATGGCCCAGAATCAACTCTGTGAAAGAGACCGCCTCCTGCATTGCCCCCTCGTCTGCTCCTCCCCACAAGGACTCCCCGCAAGTCCAGTAACCTTCCAGGACAGAATTAAATGGCTCCAGCCAGTCGTCCCTGCCCTACCCCACTCATGACCAATTTCTGATTTATAAAACACTTATGAATCCCTTGCTCCTACCAGCAGGCTGTCATGGTGCAGGAGCACCCTTCCTTTGCTTTCCCAGATGTCGCAGGGGCACCTGCTTCCCTCTTCTGACCCTGCCAGAGCCCTGTCCTTGGTAATCCCATGGCAGGGAGGAGACAGGCCCACCTTGCTTCTCCACCTACTTCATCCCTCTGCTCCCACCAGGGAACCCATATTTCCTTTGCTTCACTTTGGAGATGTAAATAGCGAGATGGATCTCTTCGTTAGGTACAGTGAAGACCCCCCCTTTAGGTGGTCACCCAAGTTACCCCGAAAAGGGTGGGGAGGGAGAGGATGCCGAGCAGGAGAGGCGAAGCGCTGGCGTGGTTGTTGGAACTGAAGACGTGTGCGTGTCCGGTAGCGAATGTTCCACACAAGGTCAGTAGCCTGAGGACCGAGAGCTAGCCCTTCCGGGGAAGAATCAGGGCAACGGTGTTGCCCTTCAAGAGAACTATTTAGTGAAGGGAGGGGCCCATGGGAAAATGCATTTCTGTATTTCTCTATCATCCTCTGCAAGTTCACACCTGATACAAAGTTCAGGCACCTGATAAGCAGGCGGGGTGCCTCATATGACTTGATTCAGTATGTTCAAGCCTGTTCCTCATAGTTTTTGTTGTTTTTGTTGTTGTTTGTTTTTTTCTAGACACAACCATAAGATGTAAACCTGACTTTCCTTTTCCATAGGTATCCAGTGGCCACACAGCTTTAATTAGTCTCTTGATACACCCAGGTCTCTCGGCGTCTCCAGCACGATCCTCTTACACACCTGGCCAAAATGAGGCTGTGAACACACACAGCGGGATGGTCTCTTTGTATCCCCTGTGCCTCTCTAATATCCACTGTGACCACCTCAGGAGAAAACCATCCCTTCACCATCTGAGCTCTGTTTCTGTGCTCTGGTTCACTCACTGGCTTTCCATATGCGTGTGTCACGTCTCCCGAAATAGAGTGAAGACCTATACACCTGAGGGAGAGATTGTATCCTACACTGTGTCTCCACACCAAGCTGTCCTGCCTTAATTGTTAACATTCCATTTCTCCCCATTTCCTGCAGGGCAAAGCCAAAACCTCCGAGTATCCCATACAACTCCATTATGTTATAACTAGTTGTAACATAATTGGAGTTTTATGCATCAAAGCTTTGCACAGACACAGATGGAAAGCAAACTCCTGGAATTCCCTCAGTAACCATGGTGTAGGCTTTCGTTGCTGGATACAGAGATATTAAATATTAATTGTGTGCCAGACACCAGACGCAGAGGCATTACCTCTAAGGAGCTTGCATCGTGCAGTTTGTGTTCATTTTCTATCGCTGCTCTAACAAATTACCACAAACTCAGTGGCTTAAAACAATACAAAAGTTATTAGAGTTCCGGAGATCAGAAGCCTGCAAGGGTTCACCAGGCTAAAACCAAGGTGAGAGTGGGGCTGTGTTCCTACTGGAGATTCTAGGAGAGAATCTGATTCCTGGCCTTTTCCAGATTCTAGAAGCTGATGGCATTTCTTGGTGTGTGGCCCCTTCCGTCACCGAAGCCGTCAAGTCCTTACCTTACCTTACCTTGTACCACTGCAACCTTCCCTCTATCATCACATCCCTTCTCCAAGTTTTCTTCTCCCATCTTCTACATTTAGGGACCCTTGTGATTGTATTGGGTCCTCTTGGATAACCCAGAATAATCTCCTTATTTTAAGACCAGTGGATTAACGGCCTCAATCCCATCTGCATTCTTATTTCCCATATAACACATGCATAGGCTCTAGGGCTTGGTAGGTGGACATATTTAGAGTCTATTAGTCTACCTACCATATTGATAGGATAGTTTGCCATAAATGAGCAATGTAATATATTATTTTGTTAGAAGACAGCCCAGATAGAGGGAAGTAGAGGAGAGCAGGCAGGTAGACACAAGGATCTGCCTGTTAGAGGGCCAGATTATTGCTCTAAAATGAGATGTCTTTGGAATTAGAGCCTTAAAAATGGTACAGTTTTTCACCAGGCTAAAGAGATGAAATAATGCTAGAAGTAATTCTGAGCAAAGGGGACAGTGGGAGGGAAAAAAAATTTATTTATGAAACAGCATGACAAGTTAATGCAAATTGAGAGAATTTTAAATACATTGCAAGAGTACAGCATACCAAGATATAAAATTAGAGCAGGGAGCAGGGCCATTTCATGGAAGCCTTGCATGATATGCTGAAGATTTGGGACTTTATCTTGAAAATACTAACACTGTTTTTGTTTTGTTTTGTTTTGTTTTGTTTTGTTTTGTTTTGTTTTTAAGGAACAGACCAGGACAATGAGGTTTGTGCTTTCAGAACAATTACTCTAACCAAGAGCAGGGCAGGACTACAGGTAAAGAATTCAGCTGTGTTTCCGTCAGGAGACGATGAGAGCCTGGACTGAAAGACTTGCAGTGACGATGGAGAAACTAATTTGATGAAAAAATGATGAGCAGAATTTGCTAGACTTGGTGACTGATTGGGTTTATAGAGAGACAGAGAGGAGAGTTTCCAGGATGACTCACAGGATTTGTTTTGAGTGACTGATATGATCCAGTGAAAAGGGATTGTAAGAAGAGCATGTTTAGGGATAAAGAGGGAGTTATGTTCTATTTGGGATGTATTTATTTTAAGATACAGCTGACTCGCAAACAACACGGGTTTGAACTGCACTGGTTCACGTATGTGCGGATTTTTAAAATAAACACAGTGCAGTACTGTAAATGCATTGTCTCCTCTTTATGATTTCCTAAGTACCATTTCCTTTTCTCAGTTCCCTTTATTGTAAGAATACAGCACGTAATACATATAACATGCAAAATATGTGTTAATCAATGGTTTATGTTGTCTGTAAGGCTTCTGGTCTACAGGAGGCTATTAGCAGCTAAGCTTTTGGGGAGTCAAAGGTTATACGCAAATTTTTGACCATGTGGAGGGTCGGTGTTGTTCAAGGGCCACCTGTACTTGCAAGAAATGTAATGATTTCCAGGAGGCAGTTAGCTGTATTAGTCTGGAAATAAGACAATGTGGGCTAGAAATTTAGATGTGAGAGACATCATTGTATAGATGTTAGTTGAGGCTATGACAATGGTTGAGTATAAAGTGAGGAAAAAGCTGGACAGAACCCTGGGTGCCACTAATATGTATAGGATGGGAAGAATAAGAGGACCCGGTTCAGGAAACTAAGAGATACTGAGGAATTTGAGGAGAAAACTGGGAGAAAGAAAAAACTGTCATGGAAGTCAAAGGAAGAGAGACTTTCCAGAAGGGAATGATCAATAGTGTCAAGTATCAGACGAAGGTCAAGTAAGGAGATGATGATTAAAAGCCCATTGGACTTGGTGATTAGGAGGACAGTGCTGACCTTTGCTAGTACCATTGGAGAGATGGAACAGAAACCTAATTGCAGCAAGTTCAAGAATAAACTAGTGGGAAGCAAGTTAAGACTATGCTTTCAATGTTATTAGCTTTGAAGGAAGAGTCGGCAATAATTAGAATCAAAAGGGGTTTATTTTGTTTTGCTTTTTTTTTTTTTTCAGATGAAGACATAAGGATTTCCAGTCACCATTCCTTCATGAAATTCTTCACAGCTGCTTCAATAAGAATTGAGTGCTCTTTCTCTGAACTCCCGTAAAATGGCACTTGCCATGGAGAACTTCTCAATAACACAGACAATATCCTGCTCCTCTTTGTAATCTCATGCCTGGCACATGGAAAGAGGTCAACAAACATTTTTAGATGGATGAGTGAAAGGAGGAAGGAAGGAAGGAAGGAAGGAAGGAAGGAAGGAAGGAAGGAGTAAAGGAATGAATGAAAATGTTTCTATTGGCTGACCAATTCTTGGAACACCAAATTGCTCACATATGCTGGTCGAAAAATAGATTTCACTGATGTTGTTTTGTCACTGGACACCAAGAAATACGATGCTTAGACAGTATTCAATATATTTCTTTATAACCAACAAACAATAACAGGCGGAACATTTCCCACCTTAGGGATTTAATTTTCATTACAACGCTCTCTTTATTGCTCACACTACCCTTTCTAATAAGTAACCTGAAGTAAAAGCATCCTGGAGAGATGATTCTTTAGAGAGAGTTTCACTTTGCTATACAATTCTTGCTGCCTGACCCCTACCAGCCTCAGGAGATGAATGGAGCTACTTTCTTTCCACATTAAACCTAGTGAGAGAAGGGACCTCACGGGCTCCCCTTGGGGAGCTCAGTATGCTTCCCCCCAAAGATTGGGGTGGCTGATTTTTACCTAAGGAAGACTAAAAGATGAAAGGAATGCCTGCTTAGAGACAGAGGAAAGAGAAGTGGCTGCATGGGAAGCCAGGTGCACTCACACCAACAATGAGTTGAGAGGGTTTGCTTTCTGGGTACAAGACATGAACCCTTCAGAAGACAGCTGGCCTAAACCAGCTTTAAAAGGGGTCCTGCTGGAAAGGACTACTCTGTGAGTTAGTCCACCATGGAGAGGCTCGGGGACAGAAACGGTGGAATTGGGGTGAATGACAACTGGCAAGCCACAGGAGAGGTACCTCCCATGTCAGTGTAGTAGCAGGAATGCTCTGGTTCCAGAGCACAGGTGGGAGAGTATGAGTCTATGAAATAAGACAGTGGCACTGAATGGTAAGCAGAACTCGATGACCTATCAACCAGGGGACATAAGTATGAGTGTCAGGTAACTTGAGATGTCATCCAGGAAGAAAGGACACCCAGGGAGAGAAGGATTGGGTAGAGAGGAAATGAAAAATTAGCTCATTTATAGATACGCTTTCATCTTTGGTGTAGATTTAGTCATTAGCCAGGAGTAGTTAGCATTCCAACATGCAGCTAGACTTCCTTTTTTTTTTTTTTTTTAATCATTGTGGTAAGAATACTTAACATGAGATCGAAGTTCTTCACAAAGTTTTCAGGGTACAATACAGTATCATCAACTACAGGTATAGTGTTGTAGAGCAGATCGCTAGAGGTAGTAGATCTCTGGCCATCTTGTATAACTGACAAGTTATACACATGGAATAACACCTCCCCACTAAGGCCCTAAAATTTCCATCAAGGAAAATCCTCTTTCCCGCTTGCAGACAGCTGCATCCTCTCAATGTCCTCACATGGTAGAGAGCCGAAGCTCTGATGTCTCTTCTTCTTATAAGGGCACTAATCCCATTCTCGAGTGATCCACCCCTGTGACCTCATCACCTCCCAAAGGCTTTACCTCATTGGGGGTTAGAACTTCAACATAGACAATCAGTGGGAGATAAAATATTCAGTCCATTATAGTCTTCTCTTTCTTCTTTTCTTCCCAGGTTTGCCCTATGTCCTGGAAGTTGGGGAGGAATATAGGTATCATCCTGGAAATGGCCATGGAGGCTGGGGTAGGACAACTGGCCGTTGGTCATCATTACCTCTCCTCCTTGGTTTCCAATATGATGTAATTCATGTCACCACTCTCTCTCTGTCCTGTGTGCTCAGGTCCCCAGGGCCACCCAACATAAACCTTCTTTTCCTGAATGTCAAGGTCCCTTTGAGGTCTACAGGCCCACTCAGATTTCCCAAGCTCTTCCTGTGGGCTCAAGAACTCCATGAACACATTCTGACGGGGGTGGGGGGCGTTAATGGACAACACGGTGACCACAGTTAACAATACTGTATTGTATATATCATATACATATATAATACTGTATTGTATATTATATAAATATATTTCAAATATATTTTGTATATAATTGAAAGTTGCTAAGAGAGCAGATTTTTATAGTTCTCACCACACACATACACACACACAGAATGTAACTAAGGGAAGTGATGGATGTGTCAACTAACCTTATTGCAGTAATCATTTTGCAATGTACACACATATCAAATCACCCTAATATACAATGTTAAATGCAAATTATGTCTCAATAAAGCTAGGGGGGGAAAGGACTCCATGTTCTCTTTACTATTTCTCTCACAGGATACTGTAGTAGATGAACTTTGTGGAGGAAGAAAAAGTTTTCCTCAACCTCAGACCCTTACTGGGTCTGTAAAATAGACTGACAAAGACAGATTAACAAAAGAAAATCATACACCTTTATTTTTTTTAAAAGAATTTGTTCATTTAGTTAGAGAGAGAGAGAGCATGGGGGGGGGTGGTAGAAGGAGAAGGAGAAAGAATCTCAAGCAGATTCCATGCTGAGCACAGACCCCACCGTGGGGTTCGATCCCACCACCCTGAGATCATGACCTGAGCCAAAATCAAGAGTCAGATGCTTAACCAACTGAGTCACCCAGGTGCCCCACACATTTATTTAAGTTTCCCACAACATGAGAAACTTCATAACGGTATGATGACCCAGAAAAACGGTTCAACTCGAGTGTTTTGGAGCGAGGTTTCCTGAGGAGTACAAAGCCACGGAGAGATGTGATAGGGGCAAAAGTGAGTTAAATGTAGTCAACTGGGGGTACTTAGCAAGACCTGCTCTTTAAGATCCCTCCATGTGTCCCTTGCTCTTCAGAGAGAATGCTCTTTTCCTTGGAGTATAGGCTGGGTGCCTCTCACATGAGGGTTTTAGGATCTACTCCAGGGGACTTCAAGTAAGTCTTTCGCACATGCCATTTCTCAAATTCTCAGCTTGAAATATTCAGCATGTCAAGGGGCCACCTTTTACAGCAGCCCGAGCCCCGTTACCTTGTAAGACTATCTTCATGCACAACGCCTAGATGCCTCTCATCCTTTGTTGCTCTTTTGTTCTGGCAAAAAGCTGGCCTCATATCTGATAGGCAGCCTCTCCAGACCACACCCTAGGAAATAAAGCACAATCTTCTTTCAGGCTGGAATTCCCATCACACTCACCTGGGTTTATATTTTCTGCTACCCAAGCCCAAGGGCTCTATGCTGATAGGACACTGTGCAGGCCCCATGTCCATCAACTGTCCCTTCTCCACCTGAGATAAAACCTTGATGGTCCATGCTTGGAAGACTTCATATTTCTTTTCCTAGGAGGAGGGGGGCAAGAAGAGCAACCAGGTCTCTACCCACTATTACGTTAAAACCTTGGCTTTTCTTTTTCTTTTTTTTTTTTTTAAATTTTTATTTATTTATGATAGTCACACAGAGGGAGAGAGAGAGGCAGAGACACAGGCAGAGGGAGAAGCAGGCTCCATGCACCAGGAGCCCAACGTGGGATTCGATCCCGGGTCTCCAGGATCGCGCCCTGGGCCAAAGGCAGGCGCCAAACCGCTGCGCCACCCAGGGATCCCAAAACCTTGGCTTTTCATATTGAAAAATCTCTTTTGACTGAGGAGTTGTGTCACCCGCCAAATCCCCAGGAGACTTCATGGAGAAGTCCAGAGGCCTCCATTTGACTCTGTATTCTCCATTTCGCCCCTATACCTGGACTAGACAACAGGATGGCAATACCATGGCCTAGATGGTGGGGAAAGGAAGTGTTAGGGAAGAGGCCTCACCTGAAAATCTCAGAATTGTGTGTGCCATGTCACAGGAGCACAGAGCATCCCTTTCAGTGCTACAGCAACAGCCAATATGGTTCGGCCTTGGATCTTGCACTTGCAGGTTTTTATAGGAAGATCACATCTCCTAGCTCCCAACCTGGTTAAGTAAGGATCCTCTCTGCCTTATTAGAGGTGTCCAAATAGCAGTAATTAAGTAACGAGGGATCACCGACCGAAGACCACATCACCCAGGTCTTTGGGCTTTAGGGATGTCTGGGTGAGCAACTTGCCCTCCTGCCACCCCACCCTTTAGAGTCACTTTAAAATATTTCCAATTATTTTCTTCAATTGAATTAAGAAAATGGCCCTTTCTGCCTCTCACAGTGTGGTGCTGATGTTGTCAAGTGTCTCCTGGAAGGATACCACAGAAAGATTGAGCGGCTCTCCTGCCACCTCTCCCTCCCACCGGCTCTCCCACTGAATTGTCAGAAAAATTCTCGGTGCCTCTCTCCAAAGGCACCTTAACAGCTGTGAACTCCTGACCTAATTGTTCTAATGGCATTCCCAAGCTCCCCTGCTCAAGGCCAGAGAAATCACAGCCCTTTGGACCTCCAGCCAGTAATTCACGGTACTTAGTCAAACTCCTTCCCCGCTCGCCCTCCCCCCCCCACCCTGTCCTCCTGCTCCCACTCTCTGCTCTCTCCTCACACCAGTCTGAAGCAGCTTGATCACCTGCCAACCGGTATTGATTTTTGCTTCCCAATCTCCAGGCTGGATAGAAGGAAAAGATTAAAAACAGTTTGTCAGTTTGAAGTTGAATAAGAATTCGGCACAAGGGACGTCTTAGAAATGTGAGCAAGTTGGAGGGGGGGAGGTTGGGAGTGTGGGCCGTCAAGGCCAAAGCAAGTCTTAACAGGAGTTTAACCCTTTGTCCCAAGCAGCCCCGGCATTCTGGGGAGGGGATGGGGCTGTGATCCTGCACGCTCCCCTTTTCCCGGGGCTCCTGTGCTCAGAGCCCTCTCTGATTTTCTCTTAGCCTGTAGTATCAGCCCAGATTTTATGAGAATTGTCTCAGGCCCTAGGACACCACTCCCTCCAGCTTGTGATCCCTGCTACCTCCAGTGGGGTCACTTGGCCCTGACCAGGAGGTGGCACCTGCATTTCTGCAGCTCCTGGTTTGGGTGGGGTTGGGGGGGGGGGGTCTCTGGCCCTTTATCCCCACTCCTCCACGGGCTCTGTTAGTATTCACAGAGCAAGGTCTGCCGCTGTCCTTGTCAAGATGGAGTGGGGAGACCAGAGAAATTTGCCCTTCAAAAAAAAATGAGTATCGTTGACTCATGAAGGATCCTTTTGGTTTCTTTGTCAGCTACAGAGATGACAAATGATTTACAAGCATCTGTGGAAAACCTGAAGGGCCGAGCACAGAACATCAGCGTGTACAGGAGTCACATTCAGGGCACTAATATTACACTCACTCAAGAGCCAGGTTCCCAGTCCGCTGAGAGCTCTGAGGCCGGGTCAAAGCAGGAGGGCCGCCTTCCCCTTCCTGGGAGCAAGACACTTGGAACTGGGCCGGACCCCTCATGGTCACAGAAGCGGCCAATGAGAGATTCCCACACAGCAGTGAGGATGAGGCCAATTGCACAAAAGGTGGTGCAGTGGTGGGTCCCAATTCCCTCTTCTTCTCCCCTCCCCATTACTTCAGGATTTGGCACTAATGGTTCGCTCCATGTGTAGCATAGCCAGACAGAAATCTGTCTTTGTTTAATGTCAAAGTCTGGTTGGTGGGCTGTTGCATGGTTGTATCCATTTTGCACACTCCTATTTTGTCACTAATTAACCAATATATTCTATTTCGTCCAAGCAGACTATGGATGTAGACGTTCCGTAAGGCGGAAGCTCATGAAGATAACAAGAAGATGAGTGAAAAATGGTTAAAATCACGCTGACTATTGGGAATTCTACTCCATCTGCTAGAAATATTTCAGCAAAACGAGTGGTTCAGAGGAACCCCTGGTTCTTCCTCACCCCGCCCCCCCCTTGCTACCGGAGGAGGCCTGGGCTGGTCTAGACACCCTTCTGCTTGTCTAACACGTTGCTCATCTTATGCCATGGGCTTGGCCATCTCGTTTTCTTTTCCAAGCTCGTTAGTACGCGACTCAAGTTTATCTTCCGCACATGTTCTAACTGTGATTCCTGAGTCCTGACTTTATCACTCAGAAACTATTTCTTCCAATATGTTCTCAGAACCACAGCATGTGGCTCTGTGATAATACAACTCCATACCTCTGAAAGCCTGGGACTCTGCTTCTGTTTTGAAAGTGAGTTATTATTTGTATAATGAGCAACATAGGCTATGGCAAAGGAAATACGATTAAAAATATCATTTGAGGGACATCCGAGTGGCTCAGTGGTTTAGCCACCTGCCTTTGCCCTGGGGTGTGATCCTGGAGACCCAGGATTGAGTCCCATGTCGGGCTTCCTGCATGGAGCCTGCTTCCCCCTCTGCCTGTGTCTCTGCCTCTCTCTCTCTCTCTCTATGTCTCTATGTCTCTCATTAATAAATAAATAAAATCTTTAAAATATATATATTTATATATATTATTTATATATTTAAAAATATATATATTATATAAATATATATGCCACTTGGTCCTGGAGTAACTGTCTACATAAAAGTGATCTGAACACAATCATCTATCAGATAGGTCAAGTGGACACTGTGATACCACTGACATTGCCCCCTTAAACGCTCACCCACACTTCTCCCCAAAAGCAAATTATCACAAATTTCACAGCTTTAACAGGAACACAAATTTATTCTTTTTTCCTAAGATTTTATTTATTTATTTTGAGAAAGAGAGAGCATGAGCTGAGGGAGGCAGAGGGAGAAGCAAACTCCCCACTGAGCAGGGAGCCTGATGAGGGCCTCGATCCCAGGATCCCAGGACCATGACCTGAGCCAAAGGCAGATGCTTAACCAACTGAGCCACCCAGGCACCCCACAAATTTATTTTTTTACAGTTCTGGAGGCCAGAGTCCAAATTCAGTTTCACTAAGCTGAAGTCAGCAAGTGAGTAGGGCTGATTTCTTCTGCTGGCTTAATGGTGTAATCCATCTCCTTGCCTTTCTAGCTTCTGGGGGGGTCTCCTGGGTCCCTTGGCGTCTGATCTCATGTCACCCCAACCTCTTGCTTCCATCATCCCACCTCCTGACACTTTATGGACCCTCCTGCCTCCCTCTGTAGGAATCTCTGTGATTACACAATCCCACCCAGATAACCCTGGACAATTTCCCCACCTCCAGATCCTCAATTTAATCACATCTGCCAAAGCCTTTCTGTTATGTCAAGTAGGATTCACAGGCTTCAGGGGTTAGGTCATGACATTTTGGGGGAGTTGTCATTCAGCCCACACATAGAGCAACTTTACTCATTAAAAGATAAACACTATAAAACAAGTTAATTAATTAATAACTAAATGCAGTATGCATCTAAAGCAAAGATAGTGAAAATTAAAAATAAAACGTCCGTGGTCACTACTTTTCTCCAAAGTGCGTTTGGTTGTAACTTGGATTAAGTTAAACAAACTGATCCCTCTTACTCTATTCCATCCTCAGCCAATCCATGCTCTAAAATACAACTTCTGAAATGCAAAAACAGTCACGTCCACCACCGCATGCCCTGCTTCCTGAAAGCTACTTGAAAAGTTCAACTGTCTCCAGACTCATTAGTAGTCCTTACAAGGTAATTTATTACCCACAGCAAACTTCTTGTTCATAGAAAGTAGGTATGTAGTCTCTTTGCATGTACAATTCTGTCTTTGGAGTATTTTTCTTCCACCTCATTACTTCTGAAGACCCTTCTTCTCCATCATATTGCAGCTTACATAACACAACCTCCCTCTTTCTTGCTCCATCCTATTCGTTCTACTGAAAGCCAAGTCAGGTTCTCTGCCACGTTCACCTTTAGAACTCTCTGCTCCTCCTCAAATACCTCCTACCACATAGTGTTGATTTTCATGCTTCCTGGAGTATTTTTCCTATTAGACCAGAAGTTATAAAACAGATCCTGCATCTATCAGTTTTTTTTTTTTTTTTTTGTCATATCACCAGAGTCTGGCACCTAGCAGACATTCAAAAAAAAATTTTTTTATTAGTAGAAAAAAGCACAATAATGATTTGATCCCCAAAACAGCAATCTAATAATTTTCTTTTAAGGAATGTCTCTTTCTTGGAATCTGAACAATGAAAAAGAACACTCCCTAATAAAAACAAGCTTCCATAATTACTAGCCACAGGTTCAGACTGAATCAGCATGTAATTTTCCCGTTATGCTTTCTTGCTTACCCATGATGACTTATTCATTTCAGATTTACATATATAATTTATTTATGTAGTTGTGTATACATATGCACGTATGTGTGTGTGTGGTCATCATGTCGTTCCTGGACCCCAGAGCCTGCCTTTCCACTTCTCGAAACCTGGGGGGACTTGAATTCTAAATACATGTTCAATCCCATTCTGGTCTGTATGTCCAGTTACACACTTAGACAGGAGATACTTAACAAATACAGTTCACCCTGAAAAATTCAGTGTCAAATTTTCCATGCAGACAATCTGTCTCTGAATATATTTTTGTGCCCCTGACAACATAGCTCAAATGTGTCAGACATCTTCTAGCACTGGGTCCCTGTCTTAATCACTATTTTGACCAATTCCCTTTCCAGATATTTGAACCATATGATTAAACCCCAATCTGTGAGCCTTCTACTCATGGTTGCCCTCTTCCCCACAGGTGTGTACTCTACTTTGGGCTCTTGGAATAATCACCTACTGCTCCAAAATTCTCCACCATCATATCCATCTTGATAAAATGCCAATTATACTTCACACTGGACCTTCAATACAACTGTTTTCAGAGAGATAGGACATCTACGTTTGTGACCGTTTTCTCCAACACCTAACTCACTTTAGTGGCCGCTTGAAGTTCTAGGTCCCAGGACTTCCAAGTCTGTCCAGCTTAACCTATCTACAATGAATTGAGCATTCCTAACTGTGACACCAATGTCTTAAAACAGAAAAACAATATGACTTTCAAGAAGGAGGAAAAATATTATTTTCATAAGATAGAAGTTAAGTACATTTTTAAACCTGAGGAAATCAAGTAAAACTTAAGAAATTTATGTGTTCCAAAAAATGGTTAGTTGTAGAATAATTATATAAAAACACAATAAAAATCAATTAATAAATTTAATTTGAAAAGTTGGCCAAAGTAACAATAAAATAAACTACGTAGAAATGCATTTAAAAGTTATATATAAATGAAAAGAACTATTACTTCTCTGAAGGATATATGAATGAAATCTGAATAAATGGAGTAACATTGGTGTTCTTCAATGGCAAATCCCAATAAAGTTAAAATATCAATTATCCCCAAATTTATCTATAGACATAATGTGATTACATTCAAAATCAAAAAGACATTTATTTAGAATTTCAAAAATTGTTTTAATTCCATTTTTAAATATACATAGGCTGGAATAGCTAGGAAGTTTCAGAAGAAAATAAAGGTAAATTTTCATGTTTGAAATGGCAACAGATTATAAATCTAGAGTAACATAACCATTATAATACCAGTGTAAGATATAACATCCAGTGGGACAGAATTTTTTAAAAAGCAGCTGGCATTCTAAAATAACAGA
This sequence comes from Vulpes lagopus, assembly GCF_018345385.1. NCBI lineage: Eukaryota > Metazoa > Chordata > Mammalia > Carnivora > Canidae > Vulpes > Vulpes lagopus. The sequence continues at coordinate 30,277,080 of NC_054834.1, forward strand.
AATACTGTTTATTTAGTTAACTCAGGAAATAGTAGTTAATTATTTGGGAGACCGTAAATTTTACTTACTTCAACACCAAACAAAAATTTGGCTAAACATCTAGTACAATAAATGAAAAAACTAGAATTGTGTTTACTTAGTTTTTCAAAACATAAAGAAAAAGAGAAGAGGGGCACCTGGGTGGCTTCATGGGTTAAGAGTTTGACTCTTGATTTCGGCTCAGGTCGTGATCAGGGTTGTGAGGTCGAGTCCCATGGTACACTCTGGGCATTGAGCCTGCTTAAGATTCTTTCTCTCTAGGTGCACTTGGGTGGTTCAGTTAACTGAGCAACCAACTCTTGGTTTCAGCTCAGGTTGTGATCTCATTGGTCATGGGATCAAGCCATGGATCCATCTCCCCGCTCAGCAGGGAGTCTGCTTGAAGATTCTCTCCCTCTGTCCCTCCCTCCAATTTCTGCATGTGCTTTCTTGTGCTATCTCTTTCTCTCTCTCTTTCAAATAAATATATAAATCTTTAAAAAAAAATTCTCCCTCTCCCTCTCCCCCTGCTGTCTCTTTCTCTCTCTACAAAAGAAAAAAAAACACCTAAGTATATTTAAACTTCTAAATACCAAATTTAAAATTTTACTTCTGCACATGCAACAACAACAACAACAACAACAAAAAAAAAAAAAAAAAAAAAAACAAAACCAAAGTGAAAAAGGAAGTGCAAAGGTGGAGAAAAAGTTTAACCTATACAAAACAGTTAAGACTCTCATGACATAAAGACTAACTTCACTAATACATAATTCCTAAATAATGAGAAAAGCAAGTACATAAAAAAATATGAATAAAGACCTTGAAGAATGAACACACACATGAATGGGTACACACACACACACACACACACACACACACCACAAAAAGCCAAAACCATGAATGTATAGTCAACCTCACAATAGATGAAATACATATAGTTTTTTTAAGGAAAAAAGAATAATAATATTCTACTTAGCAAATTGGTTAGGTTTGTTGTTTAGGAATGATCCCCATATGTGAATAGATTTAGGGTAAAAAGTTACCCTAATATATTAGTTGAATTATAAATTAATACAAATTTTTAAGAGTTTTAAAATTATATAAAAAAATAAATAAAATAAAATAAAATAAAATTATATAACAAAAGCCTCAAAATTCTAAAAATCTTTGGCACAACAATTTCATATCTAATAATGTAACCTAATAAAATATATACATACATAGGAAAACTCAAATGCGAAAAGTACATATCAGTTGATAAAAATACTAAAACTTTAGGAGCAACTATAGTGTCTAATAATTGGAAATTGATTATATTATGTTGCATTCTATGTTTCCACTAAAAATCCTGTTTCACAAAAATTTTTGATAAAATGAAGACAGTGAAAAGATATCCTAAAAGTGAGACACCTGGGTGGCTCAGCAGTTGGGCGCCTGCCTTTGGCTCAGGTTGTGATCCCAGGGTCCTGGGATCGAGTCCTACATCGGGCTCCCTGCATGGAGCCTGCTTCTCCCTCTGCCTATGTCTATGCCTCTCTCTCTCTCTCTCTCTCTCTCTGTGTGTGTGTCTCATGAATAAATAAATAAAATCCTTTTATTTTTTTTTAATAAAATCCTTTTAAAACAAAAAGATATTCTGACATTATATTGTTGACTTACGTTGGGTTTTAAAATAATTCTACAGTATTATCCCAGTTTTCAAAACATATGTGAGTGTGTGTGTGTGACACTATAACAAAAATGCCAACAAGGACTATTACTTGGTAATATTATTAAGGAACATTTTACAATTTTCTCTATGATCTATATTCTCTGGATAAAAAGATACAATTTTATAATAAGAAAAAGACAGTATTTTTAAATCCCAATTATATGATACAAAGGACTTTTGGGAATAACTTTTTAGAGTCCTCAGATTTGAAAGAAGAACTATGTTTCAAAAAAATAGTTTTATTATTTTAAAAAAATACTCAATTGCTCTTATTTACTTGAAGACACAAACCTTTCCCCAATTTGAACTGGGTTGATTATGAGTATAGTGAAGAAAAATACACTTCAGTGTTAATGGACCAAGAAATGCAGAACAATCTTACCTAAGAGAAAAACAGCTGGATGAGAGGCTATTTAAAACTGCTTGGCTGATTTTGAGAACCAATATGTAGCAAGGAATTATCATATGAAGAGGAGAGCAGAGACCCAAGGAGTTGTGTGTTGTGTGAGTATCACTTGTTTTCAGAGGGCTTTAGCCAATTCCAGAGGGAGCATTCAAAGACTGAGCTGCACTTTTGAAAGCCATACAAGACCACAGGGACATGAATTAGAGTCTGGGTCCCACGAAGGAAGAGGAATGTATCATAGTAAATACTTCCTCCTCTTTGGGTTAGGATCTGGAATGCCACATCCAACCATGAGAAAGAACTGGCAAAGGGCCACTCTTCATAGGACTGCAGTCCAGCTTCGAGTGGACTTGGTCTCTGAATTTGGAAGATGATGCCAATTGCTAATACTTCTAAATTCTAGCTTAAGTAAATTTAAATCTTCTCTGGAAGAATGTAAAAATATCTGATCTCAAATTATTGTTACCAAGAGTCGTATAAATACAATGCACAGCATAACATCGAAAGTAGTCCAAACAGAAGAGGAAATCAAATATTCTAAATAAAAGCCAGCAGAAACAACAGGTAAGAGAAATTAGTCCATCAGATGTACCAATACTGGAGTTATCAGATACTGACTTTAAAATAAAATATAAGATTGAGAATTTCAATAGAGATCTAAATTCTTTTTTTAATTTTTAAGATTTTAAAATTCTAGAGTTAAAAAATATATATAGCTGTCAATATTAAGAATGATTGGGTTAAGGGGCGCCTGTGTAGTCAGTCAGTTGAGCATCTGATTCTTGATTTAGGCTTAAGTCATGATCTGAGGATCACAATATTGAGCCCGTGGTTGGGCTCAGCAAGGAGTCTGTTTCAGATTCTCTCACTCCCTCTCCCTCTGCTCCCCCCACTCTCTCTCTCTCTCTTTCTCAAATCAATAAATAAAATTTTTAAAAAAGAGGTAGTGTGAACAGGTGTATGCAAATAAACTTAAAATTTAGGTTAAATGTAAATATTTATTTTTAAAAAGTTGCAACTTACCAAAATTGACTTAAGGGAGAAAAAAGAAAGAAAGAAAATCTAAAGAATCTTGAAAGTGCTAATGAAATTAAATCTATTATGTAAAAACTTTGCCAAAGAAATGTGCAATCCCAGATGATTTATTTTACTGGTGAATTCTTACAAACATTTCAGAAGAAATAACACCAATCTTACTCAAACTCTTTCAGAGAATGAAAAAAAGAATATTCCTAAATTCATTTTATGAAATAAGAATAACTTTAATATCTAAATCTGAAAAAATAACTTTATAAGGAAAAACACAGACCAATATTATTGAAGTGGATTAAAAATCATAATAATAATCTTAGCCCAAAAAAATTCAGTGGTACACACAAATTTGTTTTATTTCAAAAAGTTAGGTGAAACATTAAAAAACAAGATTATTTCAATAAAGGAAAAAATTATTTCATTAAATTCAACACCTATTCACATTTTTTAAAAATCTAGAAATAGAAGAGAAATTCCATAGTCTAATAAAGCATATCTGCAAAATAACATAAAGCAAGTGTCATAATTAATTATGAAATGTGAAACTTTCCTTTGGTAAAGATTTAATCAGTGATGCCTTCTAGGTCCACTTGTTTTTGTCATTGTGTTGGAGATCTTAACCAATTCAGTAAGACAAGAAAAATAAATAGAAGATATAAAGACTAAAAGGAAAGGAGCGAAACTCATTTGCAAATTGTATAATTCCCTATAAAAAATCCAAATAAGAAATGACAGTATATTTAGCAAAGTTAATGGATGCAGGGTCACTATACAAAACTAAAGTGCATTTCTATATATAAAATATCAGCAAAAAAAAAAAAAGAAGAAAACTAATGCCATTTGTAGTTGTATCAAAAAGTATCAAGTCCCTATGATTAACTATATAAAACTGTAAGACATCTGCACAGAAAACTAAAAAATGTTATTGAGAGAAACCAAAGATCTAAGCGAATGGACAATAAAGTTCATAAACTGGAAGACTCAAAACAGTGTTGTAAGGTGCTAAAACTCTGCAAATCCAGGGGCACCAGGTTGGCTCTGTCAGCTAAGGTCCAACTCTGGATTTCAGCTCAGGTCATGATCTCAGGGTTGTGAGAATGAGACTGCTTAAGATTGTCTCTCTCCCTCTCTCTCTCTGCCCCCCACCCCTACTCAAATGCACTCTCTCTCTCTCTCTCTCTAAAAAGAAAAAACAAAAACAAAAAGAAAAAAAAAACCTCCCCAAATTGATCCTTAACTTTAAATTAAAATCCCCAAAAGGTGTGTGTGTGTGTGTGTGTGTGTGTGCGTGCACACAGTGTTTGTCTCTAGTGAAATTTGCCTAAATAATTCTCAACCTGATATGGAAGTGCAAATGGCAAAAATTCCTAAAACCCTGTGAAGGAAGAGTCACAACATGAGAGAACTTGCTCCACCAAAGATCAAGATGTTACAGATTTACAACAATTAAGATCATCTGAGAGTGGACGTTTAATTTATGACAAAGGTAACATTGCAGATGAGTGGAGAATAGTAAATGTTCTGGGATTTATTGAAATACCGTATTTTTAAAAAAATGAATGTTGATTTCTACTTCAGAAACCAAATAAATAAAAATCTATTATGGTTGGACTGTAGATCTAAATGTATAAGGTAAAGCAATAAAGCATATAGGAGATATTCATGACCTTGTGGTGGGGAAAGAGGCCTTGAAAAGAATATAAAAAACAGACGCTAAAAGAAGGGATTGATGATTGGCATATTTTAAAATTACAAACTTGTTTTCATCCAGAATCATCATAAGAGAATGTAAAGCTAAGACATTAGTGGGGGGAAAATTCAACACATATAATGAGAAAGGGATAAAATGTAGTATAAATACATAAAAAGCCCCATAAATCAATTAGCAAATAACAACTAAAAACCAAATACAAACATGAGCAATGTTTGAATGGGTCCTTCAAAAAAAGAGAATTTTTCTAAAAGAGTTTATTTATTCATGAGAGACACAGAGAGAGACAGAGATGCAGGCAGAGGGAGAAGCAGGCTCCCTGCGGGGAGTCCGATGTGGGACTCGATCTCAGGACTGTGGAATCACAGCCTGAGCCAAAGGCAGACGCTCAACCACTGGGACACCCAGGTGCCCCTCAAAAAAGAGAATGTTTAAATGGCTAATAAAGATGTATTTCTAAAAAGCGTTCAGTGTAATTAGTAACCAGATAAATTGAAATTAAAATCAAAATGAATCCTAAATTTTGTATTGATGACAATACTGATTATTGGCTGGATTGTGGACAAATGCTCTCATGCCCTGCTGGTGAAAGCGCAAATTGGCACATCCATTTAAAAAACAGTTTGGAATTATTAACTACAATTAAACCACCCCATATCCTATGACTCAGAAATTCTACTCCCAGGTGTACAGCTAAGAGAAATACACGCACATAGGCATGAAGGGTCACATACAAAAATGCTCATAGCAACACTGCAACTCAAATGTGCGTCACCAGTAAGAGGGGAAAATAAGTAAATATATAAATAATATAAATATATATGATATAATATATGTTTATAAATATTAATTAAATATATTTTAATTATAATTAATTAATTATATTTAAATATAATGTTTATAAATATATAAATTTATTATTATAAATAATGGCTTAATTAGAATAAAATGTGGCAATGAAAATGAAGGAATTAGAACTACACACAACAAAATGAATAAATCTGAAAACCTAATATTGAGCAAAAGGGGTCAGGTGAGGGATAAAAAATGTATAGTGCGATTCTATTTTATATGAAATTCAAATAGCAGGCAAATTTGACTATATACTTATATTGCACACTCAGGCAGCAGAACTTTAAGAAAAACAAGGGAATAACTACCATACAATTCAAAAGATTGGTTACCTTTATGGAGAAGGGAGGAGGTGGTATTTTTTTATTATTTTTTTAAAAGATTTTATTTATTTATTCATGAGAGAGAGAGAGGCAGAGGGAGAAGCAGGCTCCATGCAGGGAGCTTGATGTGGGACTCGATCCCAGGACTCCAGGATCACACCCTGGGTTGAAGACAGGTGCTAAACTGCTGAGCTACCCGGGAATTCCCCGGAGGAGGTGGTTATTGAGAGCAACACCGTGGTGCTGTGTTCTATTTATTATCCTGAGTGATAGATACACTGGTCTTCGCTTTGTGAAAGATGAGTGAATTGTACATCTTTCAGTATGCTTTTCTAGGTTATGTTATGAATTATAATTTTTAAAAATAGGACGAGGAAATGAAAGAATGTTTGAAAACTATTTAAAATTTTCACATCTTTCACATCTTCATTTTATGAAGTATATACATGTTGTTATCAGGGAAGCACGCTCTGATAAGGCACAATTTGAGTTAACGACTAGAAGAATGTAAGAGAGTGAAGGTACACGGGTAGCTGGGAAGAAGGTTTTCGGGCATAGGAAACAGGATATGCAAAGGCCCTGAGGTGGGAACATGTCCCATTAGTTGGTGGAACAGTGGGACTGGAATATGATGAGTGAGGAGGATGGATGGAGGTAGGAGACAAGAGCAGAGCGTTTCTCATGCATTGGAAGTGGATCACATAGAATCCTATAAGATACCATAAAGAGTTTGAATTTTATTCCTAGTCAGATGGAAAACCACTGGAGGGCTTTGAGCAGAGAAGTGATGAGAATAAAACTGCATTTTAAGATCATTTGGCCTCTGTGTGACACATTGACTGCAAGAGGTATAGGAAGGGAGACTGGCCGGGGGGCTATTGCAGTAGTCCAGGTGAGAAATGGTGGACACGTGGGCCAGGAAGGAGGGGTGGGCGTGGGGAGAAGTGGTCAAACCCTGGACACAAGTCAAAGGTAGAGGTGATGGATCATCGGAACGAGGAAGTCTAAAGGACAAGACTCCAGGATTTTTGGTCTGAGAAACTGGATGGAGCTTTGCCATTTACTGCGACGGGGAGATACATGAAATATGATCCTTCTCTGCTAGGGTGTAATGTACTATAAAGTCATTAAATAGAAGTATTTCCGATGAATAAATTAGAGCCTCTTGCAAGTTACTTTATTGAAAGTGGTGGAGCCAGTGATGAGTTGAATGGGCCCCATTCACTGGGGTTTCTAAACATGTAAAGGCTCTGCAACATCTCGAAGGTTTGATTAGTGTGCTGTTTAATTTCTTATGATATCTAACACACAATCCTTTATTTCAGGAACTTGAAGAGTAAAATTTCGTTTTTGAAATAAAAAATAAAATGAGTTAAAAGTTAAAGTTTGGGCTACATCGCCAAATATATATCTCCCCACCCACAGAGAACATGTGCTCTTGAAATTTCCTTATATTTTTCTGAAACTCATAACGATCCAGGGGACTTGGATCCAGAGATGAATAATTCACTTTGCGTTATCGTGCTTGAGGATAAATATTTACAGCCTGGGGGGGTCTTTAGGTACACAGTCAGGTCAAGGTATGAGGTTCCAGACGTAGGCGAACAGGGAAATTTAATGCACACAAAGGATTCAACTCATAATCTAGGGTAGTAAAGGGCCTGAGCTTTGGAGGAAGACAGTCATGGTTCAAATCCTAGTTCTGCCCCTAAAGATAGTCTGACCTTGCTCTGTCACTTTGCACTGGAGCCTCCTCCCCATCCTGAAAATTTGGGTCAGTACCAGGGCCCTGCTTGGAGAAGTGCCGTGAGCAGTAGGCAATACGGTCTACATGATGAAGTTTGGCAGAGTACCTGGCGCATAATTTGAAATGCTCAATAAGCGTCCCACAGGTACATTTGCCAGAAAACAGAGTAAGTAAGGATCCAGCCGGCTCCAGGGGGGGCAACGGCCCAGCGTGGGCCGGGCAGGCCCAGCCTAGACTTCCTCTCGGTCCAGTCTGACGGCTGGAAATAATGACCTGTAGACAACGTTTCGCTCTTACTTCTTTCTCAAAGGTAGATGAGCCCATCTGTTTGAAGTCCTTATTTGGGGTGGCTCGAAGAAAGAAAGAGGTTGGTCTGGAACATCGATGACACTCTGTGGCTTTGAAAAATCACGACGGTTGCCCTCGCTTCAGCTCACACTAGCACCTTCCCCCTTGAATTAAAGTGTTTCCATTGAACCTGCATTTGGTTCTCCACCCTTGCAACAGGGAGTTCCAGTGGTTGATTGAAGCCCTGCATAAGGAGATGTATCTTACACCTTCGCCTGAAAATTATTATGTCAGCACCGAGCCTGAATGCCAGTTGAATTGAAATGTATGATTTCCTTAAGAACATGTGTTGACAGTTACTTTCCTCTTTGGTCTTCCCGCCTGGTTCCAAGAGCCCATAAAAATCTTACAACCGCACAAACCGAAATTATACAGGAGACACTTTGTTGTGTTTGGCACAGACCACATTGGGTGTGAGTGGAACCTTACACTTCTTCCTTCTAGGGACTCCCTCTCCTCTGAACCCGGACGTTGGTTCAACCTCTTCTCTGGTCCAACTATTGCTCCCCGGTCCGCTCCTCCTCTCAAAGCACCTTCCTGGTCCAGGAGAGGCTGTCGGCCTCTCGCACTTGTTAAGGGGAACAGACAGGTCGTGTCTATTCACTTAACAATTCCGGCGACATATCACTGAACTAAACTTAAGCTCTGGATTATAAAGCTTTCTGGCACTTCAGTGATTTTTCAAGGCCACTCAAGGAGCTTTGCTAATACAAGGAGGTATTTAACAGACAGCTCTCACTCAATTCAGCATCTCCAAGCTACACACGCCCAGCTGAAAGAGAGACTCAGCTGTCTAATGCTGCAGAGCCACTTCTTTCTTTTAACACGGTGACATAGATCAATTCTGACCCCCTCCGAAGCATTGTCCCCAAACATTATTTAACGTGCGTTAAGTCAGGTGGAAATGCCAACTATTTGGGCAAGCCACATAAATGGCAGAGAGTCATTCGCAGGGCCCGGAGGCCATCTCCACAGAAGTAAGGACTCATCTTGGAACTTCTTGTATTAAAACCCTTTAATTCTCCAGGATGAAATAAAAGTGCCATGATTTGGAAGACGAAACCCTTCCTTTCTACCTCAACCGACCTTATTGCCTCCTCTCCTGCTCCCCCCACCATGCACAGGCACCCACTCGCGCTGAATTGCTTGTGCCTTCTCCTCCTGAGTCTCCTTCTGGAATGGTCTTTCTCTGCTTCTTGAACTCTCACTTGTCCTTTACAATCCAGCCGAATCATCCTTTCCTCTGAGAAACCTTCCTCTGCATAATACTGTCCTCCGCAGCCGATACATCCGCCCTTACTCTGCTTCTCCTCTACGTCTTGCTAGAGTTGAAATTCCAAGCAGCCTGGTTCTAAACAATCTCTACTTCTTACATATTCTTCAATGCCCAAATATGCTCCGGAGAAGTTCCATCTAACCAGAGTTTTATAAACCAACTATTATTTTGGATACGCATAAGCACTATCAATATGAAGGAGCCAAATTATGAATCTGATTTTTAAGAGAAGCTTTAAAATAGATTTATGTCAATTATCATGCATGTATATATTATGTTGCATATATATATAATTCTATATAAAGATATAATATATATAATGTACTATTTATTAATATCATATAATTTTACATATTTTATACTTTAAAATTTTAGATTTTAAATTTTAGATTTTATTTCAAAAATATCTGATATGCTCGCATAGGAGCTCTCTGGTGGGTTGGTTGGTTTTGCCACTGATGAGCAGACCCACGTCTACAGCTAATGGGTAGGAGGCCATGTCACCCTCAAGAATTTTTAATCCCTGCTTACCACAGCCCTCAAAACCGTGCAATCCCCAACGCAGGCCCTAGCAGAGCTGCTGACATTTAGCACATTTTTCTTTTATAATATTCTTCTAACAGTTACTAAAGCCTGGAAAAGAGTCTTGGGGGGTGTGGGTGGGCGGCAGGTGCTGCATTTACACATAGAGGGGATAGCCGACCTGGAGAGAAAAGAACTTTGAAACTTAGAATGGAAGGCGGGCAGGTGCCTTTATTTAAGGTCTACCGAGATCCACTGGGAGAGCTAAGGGAAGTTCCTTTTCTAGGTGCTCCAAGTTCTCTATAAAACAGACTCTGTCTCCCATGTAAAACAAAATTAATCTTAAGTACCCAGAGAGGGAAGATTTAGACGAGATCGGGCGCGTTCAGGGTGGTATGGCCATAGACAAGAGGGAAGATTTAGATTGAAAGTTGAGCTGCTAATTTAGGAAGACGGGGGGAGTTGAACCTACATGAGCAGTGGCTTATGGAGAGACAACCCCTAATTAGAAATTCCAGAACTCCCAAGGCCCCCCCAACCTTCACAGATGTCAAAGCCTGTGGTCACCCTGGCCACCCAGCACCACACACCACTCCACTGGGTCTGATTGTACGAGAAGATCTTCACATTTCAGTCTTTTGTGTGTTTGTGCAGTTTTGAGCTTTTACTAACTCTCCCAGAGATAAATATGTCTCTAAATACGCACACGTGTCCATTCAAATCCCGACCATCAGCAATGACAGCGACAAGGAGAAACGCAGCCCCTCAGTGGCCCTGCTTGCAACATGGTTTGATTGTCGTTCCGATGTTCTGTAAGCCAGTGGAGCCCTCGGACAGCTCTTCCTAATGCAAACATGCTTTTAGAGGTATTAATTTTTGGTAGATAATAACCTTAGGGACCCTTTTCCACTTTTTTTTTAAATGAATAGCTGTAAATTTCTCTTTTTTGAAAAAAGATTTTGGGGCACCTGGGTGCTCAGTCAGTTAAGCTCTGCCTTTGGCTCAGGTTGTGATGTCAGGGTCCTGGGATCTAGCCCCATGTCGGGCTCCCTGCTCAGGGGGACGTCTGCCCCTAGCCCAGCTTGTGCATGCTTCCTCGCTCACTCACTCACTCTCTCTCTCTCAAATAAATAAATAAAATCTTTTTTTTAGATTTTATAGGGAGACAGATACCCAGAGAGAGCAGGGGGAGGAAGAGAAGGAGAGAGGGAGGGAGGGGGAAAGAATCCCAAGCAGGCTCTGCATTAAGCATGAGCCTGTGGTGGGGCTTGATCTTGTGACCCTGAGATCATGACCGGAGCAAGACCAGGAGTCAGATGCTTAACAGACTGAGCCACCCAGGTGCCCCTAAAGCTCTAAGTTTCTAAATCCTCTAACTTGCTAAAGATAAGCACTTTCACCTTTTGAGATTTAATGTGAGTAATGACACGTTTACAAAAATGGTAAATGACCTTAGTTTTATCCTCCTGTGCTCTCCTTATGGACATTTGCTAGTCAGGCCTCTCACTCTCTGAAGGAGGCTGGGAGCTGGATATCTATCCCCTTTGCAATCGAAGGACATTTTTAAAGATTTTCTTGAGATCAAAAATATATCGAACTCCCACCACATGCAGGTGGAGATGGAGGCTGTGCTATGGTCAAGGGCTCCAGCAGGACTGTGAACAGCTCTGGTAGGTCACGGTACATCAGCTGGAACCTTTGAGGTGGGTGTGCCCCAGGATGAACCCCCCCCCCAACATGATAATAACACCCTCCAAACAGTAAATGCATCTGACATATGTACAATTCAAGCACTATTTTCCATAATTGATTTCACTCGAGGGAAACCGTAACCTTGCAAAATAAACAAGAAATATACGATCTCCACTTTATCACTGAGGTTATGGAGGCTTGGAAATGTTCATTGCTCATGCCCAAAAGTTAGAAAGTGGCAGAGCCAAGACTAAAATCCATGGCTGCCTCTTGGAGCATTCCAGATTCTAACTGGGTCCAGTCTTGAGGGACCCAAGAACGAAATTAAGACCTGGATTGAGCAGAACAGGTGATTTCCAGTGACTCCCCTTACCCCCTTACACTGATTGCTCCGTATCAATGGAGTTCAGAGAGTCTCTGTTGTTTGTCTGTTTTGTTTTTGTTTAGTGGGAGCCACCTCCTCAACCTTCTGCTGCATCTGACAGAGGGAACACAGGGCAGGTACATGTTTGCTCAGAGGCACTCTCGCCCTCTGCCTCCACCCATAAATCACAGAGCCTTTGAGAAGGCAGCCACCTCTGGGCTGAACACAGCAAGTGTTGAACTGTGAGTAATAATTTATACCACAGAGTAATTTCAGACTGAAAGTGAAAAAGATTTCTCGACCCTCCCAATGCTGAAAGGGGACGTAAGTCATATAATTTTATGCCAGCAACACATGTATCATATGAAGGGGGAAATACTCTTTCGATGACCCGAATGTTATGTGTTGTCATTAAAATATGTTTAGCCAAGGCTGTGGCTCAATTTGAAACCCATTTGAGGGTATGTGTCATACTTGGTCTCAGGCCGGACCTGAAGCCAATTTAGAGAGTGTGTGTTATGAGAAGTCTTCATGGTAGAGGTGTGAAATTTACAGTCAATAGAAAGTAATTTTCTGATTGGAACTTGGCCCAAACATTGCAACGGATACAGTGAGAATGCCATGGGACCTGTAATATCCATCAATGACAGATTCTGGAGTTTAAATTCTCTTCTCGAAGCAAAACCAAGGCAGGCAAGATGCAGAAGTGGATGGAAAACATAAGGAACTAGCATAAATTAGTTAAGTTCTTCCCGACACCATCTCCTAGATAAAACTTCTCCGGAAGTTACCAGTAAGCCTTTGTTAATTATAATCTTGACAAGTAGATCTCCAAGTATAATCTGTCTCCTTTATCATGTCCTCCTGTTTCTAATTGCTGCATTTTGGCGACTTTGCCATCTCATTTATGCCCATGTGCCCAGGTAGTCTGCTTTTTGCCACGCAAGCTTGCTTAGAACCCAAGCATCAAGAAAGTCAACACGATCATTTCCAGAACTCCTATAGTTGTACCTTGGAGAGTTGAAAGAAGTTCTTAGAATCTTGGGACTCTACCTCACCATGGCCATATTTTTTATACCTTGAGACTCAGCCTGCGAGATCCAAAACTCATGAACAATTATATAACATGTGTCTGTAGCCATACCATACCACAGGTAGGTGCCTCAATATCTCACACATCCTCATGTTTGGACTCCATCCAGGCCAGTAGAGTGAGAAACTCTAGATACAGTGACCCCGGGCATTTTTTTGTTTTTCAAAACCCCCCAGATGATTCTAATGTGAAGACAAAATGAGAACCATCACCCTAATCATAAGTGTAACCCAAACTTCAGTGTACATAGAGGTCACCCGAGGATCTTGTCTGAATGTAGATTTTGCTTCAGTTATCTGGGCGATATCAGAGATTCTGTGTTTCTGACAAGCTCCTAGGTGAGGTTGATGCAACGGGTCCATGGATCATATTTTATACATCAAAGTTCTAACCTATTCCTTCAAAACTTAGCTCAAATGAGGTATCTTCTGAAAGGATCTTCAGAAGAAAGAAGGAGAGGAAGAGAATTTAAGGACTTCCCTACCTCTCAATCACTGCTAAGTATCTACCACAGAGCAGAGCTGTGTCCCTAATAGCTTAATTCTACGTTGTAATTCTGCTGAATTTATTACAAATCCTGTGTTTGCCATGCTAGGAGCTTCTGATGCATGATTTGTCAGCCATGGACAAGTGTTTCGGTTAGCTACTGCTTCAAGACAAACAATGGCAAAGTTCAGCAGCTGAAACAAATAAAGAAGCATCTATTGCTCACAAGTTATGGGCCAGCTGGTTGCAAACAGGGTTGAATAAAGAGGATAACATGTAGTCTTTTCTTTAGTAAGAATATAGGATTTCAGTTACGAGACTTCATCATGGGGATGATAACAAACTTCATTTTCTATGGTGATGAGCCTGCTGCCTTACTCTGCATCACATATTGGACAATCAAAAGCTCTTTAGAGAATGATTTCTTTCCTCAAGATCAGTTTGGTTTTTGAAGTTACTTCTGCACTTTTTAATGTTATTTCATGAGGTTTATTATCTTATCTGCACAAGAGAAATAGATACTTTTTAATCAACTGATTACAAATAATAACATATATACATTTATATATGTTCCTTGTTCAAGAGGTCATATAAACGTTTTTAATGTGAAGTCTCTAGAAAAGACTTCTGTGCTTAAAAATATTTCTTTCTAATCTTGCCAAAATGTCTAAAATTCTAACCAGAATATCTAAAATTCTTTTGAGTATTAAAATGCAAAGATTACTTGGGAAGATTAATGTGTGATTTTAATAAGTATCCACGAGTAGCTACTTTTGAGTTCATTAATATGATACATGTGGATGGAACCCTGAAGAAAAGGATCTCAAACAGTTTACCCCTAGATTAGAATGGGACGTGCCCCACACCCATCCTCTGAGAAAAATGCAAGACACAGTAAACCCCTGAGCTGTGGTCAAAACCTGGAGGAGGCTGAGGGTCATGGCTAGGCTTCTAGGTTGCTGAGGAACAGATGGTGGAACTGAACAGGCCCAAGGGGAACAGCAGGTGGATTTTCAGATAAAGCCCATCTTCTGTGATACATTCCCAGCTTTCAACTACCAATTGCCTAGACTTCCCGCATTATAGGAATAATCCCTTTCCACCAGAAGTCTACTAGTTTTGCAATTATCCAAAAGCAAGAAGGTAATTTGTGACATTTTTAGCCTGGAGACCTAGAAAGCACATTTATTATACAGGCACGCTTCTCTCCTTTTCCTCCTTCATTTCTCTTTTCCTCTACCTCTTTCTCTTTTATCTCTTCCCCTGTTCCTTCTCCCTGGCCCTTTCTTCCTCCCTCTACTAGTCTCTCGTTATTATAAAAGCAATGTGATCTCCAGAGGAAAAGAGAAAAACAGTGAACAAGTGAAGCACAAACAGCTCCCCTAGAAAGGTCATAAGGAGTTTTAAGTGGAAATGTCATTGTTACTTTGTCACACACACACACACACACACACACAAAAATAATAATAGGCCTAAACTGCTTGCACCAGACATGGATTCTAGTTTTCTGGAATGGGAAATGGTGAAATGCTCCTTCTGAAGTCTGACTTTTAGTCCAGGGTTGCGTTTGAAAAATGTCTTAATCCATCTGTTATTCTCCCCACACACTGCTTCGCAAATGCGGTGTGTCATTTGGCTTTGCTTCCACACAGTTAGACAGGAGGAGACAAATACAGGAGGTATCTGGAGTGCTTTGCATGTGTCCTTCTCTAGGCTATTAGAATCTCTGATTGACTCAGGCTAACGGTTCTGATTGGCGTTGGAGCCCGAAGGCCAAAGGAACATTAAACATGTATGCTGGCTTCCCCTCTCTGCCAGCCTTGACATTTACCAGGCTTGTAATCCATTAGCATCCCTCTTTCTTTCCTTCCCTCTCATAGCTCACCAGGGACCAAAAAGAGCTGATCAGTAGAAGACAGGAACCTAATAAGATGAAACAGTAAAAGAGAATAGGTCTTTTTAATCTTCGGATAGAGTATGTACATTAGTCCTCTCTGCAGCCTCGGTCTGTTTCTTACTGAAATCTGGGTTGGGAATGAATGGTGGGCAGAAAGAATGATACTTCTTGGGTCTTCTCGCCCGTGAATAACAAAGAAAGATCCTCCCCGACTTGCTGGCTGGAAGAGGATGAAAAATACTAACCCAAACATCTCCTAGGAGCAAAACTTCTAGTGACGGCTGATGAGGTCCCAAGTTCAAATGCACTGGTCAATCAGTGGCCCATTTGGTAATGAATACCTCATTTGAGGGCAGAGACAGCCAAGGTTTAATACCAGATCTGCCATCTACAGATCGTGTGAGTATGGACCGGTTATTGATTCATCATTGCCTTAGTTTCCACATCCATAAAATTGGGTATAACACTTCTTTGGGATATTATGAATATTAAACAGATAATGGCTATAAATGTCTGTTGCATGATGAGCACTCCATGTAAGTAAATGATACTTACTGCTACTATTATTATTACTATTTTTGCATTCCTTGTGATACAGTCAATACATTGCAAAACACAGTGAGTATGATGGAAATTGATAAACCTCTCGCTAAGCAATGCAGAGTGGAATGGTCCGGGTATGTGATAAAGATCTCCTCCTAGAGGTCACCCAGGGTCCCAGGATTCTTCTACCTATGTGTTTATCATCCTCAAAATCTGGTTATTCCAAGTGTGGTCCTGGACCAGCAACATCAGTATCAGGTGAGATCTTATTAAACATGTTAAAGGGGTGCTTGGGTGGCTCAGTTGAGTAAGCCTCTGGCTCTGGGTTTAAGCTCAGGTCATGATCTCAGGATCCAGAGATTGAGCCCCAAGATGGATTTTTCACTTGACGGGGAGTCTGCTTCTCTTCCTCTCTTCCTCTCCTTATGCCCCTCCCCAGGTTCAAGCTGGCTCTCTCTCTCTCTCTCTCTCTCTCTCTCTCTCAAATAAATCTTTTTCTAAAAAATGTTAGGGCTCAGGCCCCTCCTGTGGCTTCTGAATCAAAATCTCTGTTTTAACACCATCAGTGGGTAAGCAAATTAACATTCATGAAGCATTACCTCAGAATACTGCCATCTGCGTGGTTAAAATCGACCCATTAGCACCACATCCAAGAAGAGAGGAAAGAGTGAGGAAGTGGAGAGTCAGCGATTTCCTCTAAGAAGATGACATGGAGGTCATACCTATCACCCCCGCTCACACTGGCCACACCTAGCTCAAGGGACATCAGACAACGTGGTCTCCTGATGGATGGTTAGGTGCATGGGAAGGAAGGAAAGGAGAAGAGAAGAAGGAAGAAAGCACAATCTTTGCCAAAACTGTTATCATTTTTTGGTTACCATTGTTATTATAACACAGGATGGGCTAATACGGCTGTGGGGTAGATCTAACTGGTCCACCATGGGAAAAATAATATAACCATGGGCTTTATAGTGTTAAGCTATGCAGACACAAGCTTACAGGAAGAGAGAGTAAGAAAGAGACTTCCAAGCTCGACCAGCACACTCCCTTTTTTAAATAGTAAATAGGTAATATTTTTGTACAAAACAAAAAAATGAAGTTAGTAGGAACCAAGACACTCTGTCTTTTAAGGGATACATAATTCTCAAGGAACATCTTGACGTAATTTGGAACGTTGGTATTTCTTGGATGGTGCAAAGTTCTCACCGAAAATTCTCCATCTGATCACTAGGAAATTATAAATATCCATGAGCCCCGAACTGAGACCCAGCAAATGAGAGGAAAAGACGCACAGAGCAGTCACAACAATAATTGCAAAGATGAAAATGTAATACCAACTTCCCATATGACAGGCCCCAAAATCTGAATGGTGTCACATCACGGAGGTTTATTTCTTGCTCACGTAAAGCTCCATGAGAGTCAAGCAGTCCTGTAACGATGTTATCTAGAACAGACACCATCTACGAACCTTACAGCAAGAAAGGCAAGGGAATCTTATCTGCCCTCAAGTGCCTTGGGCTGGATTGTTTGGCAAGGACTGTCTTTCACCAGGATACACAGATGTGGCATCACACAGAAGAGAAAGTAGGATTAAAGAAAAAATATCCCTTATATTACACTTAAGATAAATTCCCTCAAACTATCTGTTTCCTTTCACACCTAGATTCTCCTAAACAAAAAGTTCCCATCACATTTGGAGACACCTAGAAGAAATTTAAATCAGCAAGCATCCCTGTTGCTAGTTGGGACTGCACCCTCTCCCCCAAAATCAAAGAATGACTAGCTTAAAATCCGAACAAGTATTCAGAAATTTCATCTGAAAATACACTGGTTTACTTCTGTGTAAGTTTTGGAAAATGGACTTTATTTTCCCAACACCTCTGTGAGGGTGCTTTGTGTAGAGGCAGCCCACTCTAGAGGAGAGAGACCAGGCTAAGGGTCCAGACCCAGACTAGTAACAGCCGAAGGTGGCTGACTGCAATCCTGTGAGCCTGTCCACTTGCCTATTAAATGAGAGAAGAATAGATAATCTATTCAGATTTCTTTCAATCTTTAAATTTCAGGAATTAAGCACTGATAGAAGGCAGGTGGAAAATCACCTTCTCAGTAATCTCAAGTTCGATTTTTGTATCTGTCTCCTAGAAAAATCTTACTATAGACTTGTAATATTCAAATTGACAAACTTATTTCTTCTGCCTTATTGTAAAACATTCATACAGGCCCTAGGAAGGAGAATCAACTATATAGACCTGTAAGCAACCCACAGTTCTGATAGCTGTGCCTCCTAGACTTAAGAACTATTGGCTAATACTTTTTAAAAGGATTAATTTTAGATTAAACACAATCCACTGACTGGAATTGGACAATGATTACAAACCCAAATCATTGCTGGTATCATCAAACAGGCAGCAGTCAGCTTATCATAAATAGCCGTACTTCATGCTCTAAAGTAGACACATTCCTGAAAAGCAGGTTTAAAGGAAATTTAAGTAAAATCATATTTGATTTTTCACATTGATCTCCACATAAGGGGTGAGAGCCGGAATGGATAAGAGTTTTCTATTTGAGCATTGGAGAGAGCTAACTTCCCTTTTAACATTTGTTCAGATACTATATTCAACAAATATTCAGTGTTCCCAACACTAAATTGTAGGCACTACCACTACCATATTTTGGTTTGGCGTCTACATTTGCTGGAAGACAAAGGAATTGAGTCCTGATCGCAGGCGCTTTCTAGTTCTTATTTCTTATCACTATTTTCCTCTTGTTGTTCATGTTGTCTTATTTCTCTTTTCTTCTTTTTTGGTTATTATCTTTCTAGCTTTATACCACCACCTTCTAGCATTTCTCATAGCATATAATGTTCATATATGTACATTTCCTCTCCCATAAACGCTCCTACCTTTACTCTAAAATATCTTCAAGATAATGTGCTCGTGTCAGCCATCACTGACACCCTCCCTGGGTTTTGTACCGGAGATCTGGGTCTACTCAACCCTCAGGACTGGACCCTACACAAATGGCCTCCATGTTAGAACATGCTCCTAAGAAGATGCTTGGGAAAGCCATCTGTAATGACACTTGATTTCTATGCCATGCTTCCCCCCACCCCTAGAGTGGTTTCCCATGATTTCACTGCCACAGGGACTCCGAGATATTGGGCAAATGCAATTTCCCCATTTGGAAAACAAGGAAGAAACTGGAGGTTAAAGGCAGGGAGGCAAAAGCCCTGGTATCACTCAATTGACTTGAAAAGATATGGGAACATCTGGTCCAGCGGTTGGTGTCAGCAGAAGGTCAGTAAGCTTTAACTGACTCTTCCGGGCTGCCTTAGCTCCTCACGTGGTGTCCCCACTAGGTCTTCTGCATGTGTGCATGTGTGTGTGCGGGTGCTAGCACACGTGTGCAGCAGAAGGCATGTTTTTTACTTATAGAATACACTGTGATATCAATGAACTTACTACGGTCTAGGAAAGATACACTTCCTTCATAGGCAGCCCCAGAATTAAAGTAATTCCTTTGATCTTCTACCTTTAATTACTAAATTTTCCTATCATCACAACCCAGCAGTGGATTGACAGCGAAGGCTAGGGCTGCACCCCTGGTTGCCATCGGAGACAAGCCACTCCGTCTGGAGGGTGCCTCTCATAACGTTATTTCTTACTCCATCTCATAAAGCCTGTTCTGTATAAATATATTTTAATTAATTAATAAACAGGATGTAATGAATTCTGGCAGGGTGACATTTGAGCACAAAGCAAGGGGTTTAAACGGATCTTGACATGTGTTAGCCAGGAAAACACCCCCCCACACACACACACACACACTCACATTCACAAAAGGTCTTTTTATTCATCCCAGTTATCATGTAAAATGGAGTTTCAGAAGGTTAATTTGACATTTGAGGGGAACTGAGCAAGAGATGCAGAGGTACCAGAGAGGTAAATGTTCCAAAATAGTTGGTTAGCCATCAATCGCGATGCATCTGTATTTTACAACTCAAAACACGAGACAACGCTAGAATAGATTCTTTCTAATAAGCTTGAAATGGCTCATAAATAAATCGGTTTGTTGAGTGAGCAGCTTTATTGTTTCTTACCATAATGTTTTCTAGTAAATCCCATCTTGGTATTCAGT
This sequence comes from Vulpes lagopus, assembly GCF_018345385.1. NCBI lineage: Eukaryota > Metazoa > Chordata > Mammalia > Carnivora > Canidae > Vulpes > Vulpes lagopus. The sequence goes on from NC_054834.1 coordinate 30,297,238, forward strand.
GAAGTGAGCGTGGGGACTTAACCTGACACACAAGTGTATTCAACAAATATTGAATCATCATTTCCCTCAGCAATTTCCTAGAGCACAGCTACCTTGATTGTGCAGACCTGGGACGTCCCCATGGCAGGGGTCCCTGCCCTCAGGATACGTCCGTGTGGAATATCAAGGGTACATGGTCGGAAATTCAGCTCAATAGTGGCAGCCCATTTTGAATAGAACTAGAGAAGAAAGAGGACGGTTACCATCAGAGAACCTCCCTTACGACTTCTCTCGGCCCTTTGCAAGTTTGCTCTTTCCAAAAGGGAAACTCTTTCAAATTTTAATATGAAAATTGAATAATACAATTTGTCTATTTTTTATCTCCTTTTGTGACAATGTGCATAGTAATTGTGCCTCCCTCTTTCCCCAGCTTTTCTGAACTCCTCAGTGGAAGAGACTGTCCCTTAATCACCCTGTACCTTTACGCTCTGGATATACAATGCTTCTGATTTGTTCATCAAATGAATGAAAGTTGACCCTCAAATATATTTCTCGGATGAGCATAATTATGTCTTTTTGCATTCTATTGCCAACTGCTATTTGAGAAACCTTTAAAAATGTTGTCAACCTTAAGCAAGGTTCATAAATGAGTGAGGTGAGAGTCTTGTGTCCCTCCTCATCTGCCCTTCCCATCCCTCACTCACAGCCTGGTATCTAACCTTGCTTCCCCCTCACCTAATGGCCGAATGAATTGATAACACTCCCCTTTAGCCATGAAAATACTCCTCAGGGCTCCATGCTGTGTCACTTCCAGACCACTAACACCACTCGCACCAAATCCACCCAGGCAGGTGAGAAAACGCAAGTTACTTCGCTCTGAGCCCCAGTTCCTCATCTATAAAATTAGCAAGTAAAAACATGGACTCCTGTTGCCAAAAGGTTCTGAGCTGAGCCAACAGATCCCTGAGATGTCCCAGCAGAAACAACTTGGGCTGCCAATCTGACCACGATCTGGTTTCAGCTTTTTGCCTATTGTACATATTGAAAAAAAAAAAAAAAAAAGAGTTGACTGATCCAAATAGAATGAATGATCTTCCGCATGGAATGATCTTACTTACATGGAATTTACAGACAATAACCTGCTATCTTTCACCAAATCTCCACTTCAGACAGATTCATGAAGTGCCCCCAAAACATGCCCATCGCATAGTAAGGACTGCATAGGTGTTGATGAAATACAATAAATTTTAAAATTCTTTGATTGTCCTCTATTCAGATATTCATGTGAATTATTGTTTGTGAGAAAAGTTGCCTGATCACAATGACAAAAATTTGGAAAACAAAAAGAGAAAGGAAAATCACCTAATCCCACCACCATTAGCATTTGGTTTATACTACCTTCCAGTACTTTTCATAGATGTTATAGAGAATAAGAACATCATTTTTATCGGTCAACTTTTTCTCTTTAGCACTTAGTGCTGTAGAGAGAGGACTTCCTATAATTTTTGCAACCATTTCCATTTAATACTTGTGGTCTGATTCCAGACCCTGGGTAATGCCACCATGATAATTCTGGAAGAGATAAACAGTTATATATATAAAATATATATGTATATAAATTGTGTGTTTGTCTTCCTTAATGTAGCATTATTGTCACAAAACAGCCTTTCATCCGGGAAGGCTACTACAACTCTCACCTTGTTGTGTCTAGGTTGAGCCATGTGGGCTAGTTCTTACCAATAGAGTTTGGAAGCTATTTGCATCACTTCAGGCCTGAAGTAAGAAAGCTAAAGATATAGCTTTACATCTTCTTTCCCGTTTCTGTAGCCTGAAAGTGAAAGACTTCAGGGTCCTGGAGAAGATGGTGAAGCCATAGGGCAGAAGGAATCTTGGTACAGGAATCATCTAGAAAGCTCTCCCCCAAACACCAGCATTGAACTATTAGAGCCTTACATACATAAGAAATAGCCTTTTATTACAAAACCATTGAAACTTCAGAGCCTATCTGTTACCTTAAATGACACCTTAAATAATTCACTAACATGACACACTGACTCTCAAGAGAATATAATTGTAATCATACTCATACATACATTTTCAAATTACTGTTTAAATTTTTCATCATTTTGTGAATATTGTCCCATGAGGTTGCTTAATTTCAACTATTATCCATGTAAATACTTGCAAAAATAGCAAGCTATTCACAGTTTTATACTAATTTCTTATTCATAGATTTCTGTGTTATTTACTTTTTGTCAATAACTATAGAAAAATGGACTATTTAACACCTCTTTTATATATTTTTTCTATTTTTGAATTAAGTAATTGCAAAATATTCCTACAAATCAAGTTACTTTTCCAAAACATATTAACATTAGTGTATACAAATTTATTTCTAAAATAGTTTTACTAATTTTCTTGCAAACAACAATACACCAGAGTGTGTGTTTAATCATAACTTACCTGGACGGATTAATCTTTAGAAAAAATATTTCCAAGTTTAATAGATTAAAATGATAAGTTATTCTTTTGAGTTGACTTACTATCCCTACTAGGTGCTGGCTTTGCTTACCCCTTATGTGTTCTACTAGTAACATAGTGAACATATTTAGCATCTGTAATTTCTCTTGATCTTTAGACAAAAAATATACAGATACAGATAAAAGAATATATGGCTTATGGACAGAAGACTCAATGAGCAAAATGAAATCCACTGTATACCAAAATGTTTAAAGGACCATATAAGGGCAGCCCTGGTGGCGCAGAGGTTTAGCACCGCCTGCAGCCCAGAGCGTGATCCTGGAGACCCGGGATCGAGTCCCACATTATGTTTCCTGCATGGAGCCTACTTCTCCCTCTGCCTGTGTGTGTCTCTGCCTCTCTCTCTCTCTATGAATAAATAAATAAAATATTTTTTTAAAAAAAAGATCATATAAAATCCATAGGCAGAAAAATATAGTCTCGATTTGGCATTACTGAAAAAGGTAAGTGAAAACAGTGAGATTGAAGAGGCCCTCTGTGTAGATGGAACAGGTGACACCAACAAAAGATTTGACAATGTCTTTCCAGGATTTACACAAAAGCTTAGCTGGGACTCAACATTTTGGCAGTTTTACATTGCCATTATCTAGAATGCCAGTTGATATATCCAATAAACCCACTATCCTTTTAGGTGATTTAAGGGGACAGATACAGGAAGCTGAGAGTCCCAGGGAAGCACTGTTCCCACCCTGGGACCCTACAAATACTCATAGCAGCGATGGTGGTCCTTGCTTCTGATTTGGCCATAGAGACAGAAAAGGCTAGAAAGAGCTGCTATTTTCAACTGGTGAAGAAGACAGGGATAATAGGAAGGCAGAAAAAAAAAAAAGAGAATCGGTACCACTAAATTTGATTTCATGTGACCTCACTGGCAACTAAACACCAAAAAAAGCAGACGAATGAGGAAGTCAGATGGTTCAAACCCAAAATTCAAAGCCTACCTCCTATTTCCTGAATAATTTGAATGAAAGTGTTACTTTGGCCTGATTTATTCCCATAATTGTCATATAGCCCCACCTCATTTGGCTCCACAGACATAATCACAGATATGAAGTCACTTTTTAACAGTGAGGGTAGGGAAGAGGGAAGCATCACTGCATTCTGTATGTCACAGAAATTCTCCTTACTGACAGTTCCCATTAGGAGACACTACAATACTGATTTAAATTAAACTTAGGTCAACTGGTTGCCTAGCAGTAGGATCTAACCTCAACATCAATCTGAATATAGATCTTAGTTGATATTTATTTCAAGCTTACACAACTGTGGCTTATTAGTTTATTTCAGGGGTCCTTCGGTGGCCTTTGTGTCTCTGTTGGGAAAGCATACAGAAATTATTCTGCAGGTCATCAGCTACATTTGTTCTTTCCCAAATATTAATGCTAAATGCTCTAGAAATCCTAACATGTTGGGGATTTTTTATCCAGCATGATTATCAAATCAAAATCACCCTGATGGTTTAATTTTAATTAAGCCAAGTCACTCAAAAGAGACCATGCAAGTCTCTGAACCACTGAAACTGAAGATGTTTAAAATTATGGAGAGGAGTATTCATTTCAATTAATCACAAACAAATCAAGAATTTTAACCCAAATCAAATTACTCTAAACTTGATATTTATACTAATTCTGCTACATATGATTTTGAATTATTTGCAAAGCAAAAAAGGAAGAAAATAATGGGGTGACTTGTGCTTATTATGGATTTTCCACATAAGTATAAATGACCAGTCAACTAATCATTGATTTTCCTTCCTTGTCCATGTTGCTTCAAAACAATTAACTCAACATAAAAACAGAGGAACCCACACTGCAGTCGTTCTAACTTACTAAATGTCATTAGAACCTCATTTATCAGAAGGAATAAAACATTCCTAAACCACTCCCCTTAGTAGATTTTGTCTTTGATATTTAAAAATATATATTTATTATAATTTTCAAAATGTGTGAGATCCATAAGAGCAGGGGTACTATCTTTCTTACTGTCTACTGAAATATAGGGCCTCATGTGTTTATTGGCTTGTGGTATGTGTGTGATAATCTGTTGAATTTTTTAAATGTTGCTGATACATGGGTACTCATCCTACTTTCAAATGCAACGATAACACTGTTCAGAGTTCAGAAGCTTGGATTTTAGTTTATACTCCAAATTTCAAAACTACATAAGACTCACCAATCCATATGTAATGAACATATTTTCTTGCAAGTTAGGTTAGAAGAGTCAGAGTTTCAAATAAATTTTTGCAATCAATTTATTCCCTAAGAATATTTTCCTAATTTTTAAAAATTCAAACTCAAGTTAAAGATGTGATGTATTGGAATTAAAGGAAAAAAGTCATTTGTGTGAATTCAATCCAAATATCTAGAGAAAAACCTGTGCACCGAAATCAATAAATACTTAATGTAAAAGATAATAAAATTTTGTTCTACAGCAGACTTTATTTTTTTAATTTTGTTTATTTGAGAGAGAGAGAGATAGTGAGAGAGAGCACGAGTGGGGAGGATAGGGAGCAGGGAGCCTGACACGGGGCTCAATCCCAGGACTCTGGGATCATGACCTGAGCCAAAGGCAGGCACTTAACCATTTGAGCCACCCAGACACCCCTACGGCAGGCTTTAGAAATAAGATAAAACTTAGACTTTCAGACAGATCCATAGTTGAAACTCAACTCTTCAGCATATTCCAAGTTATCTATACTCTTGGAAACTCAGTTTCTTCATCTAAAAAATTAGTACAGTAATCACCATTTCACATGGTTGCATGAGAATGAATTTAAGTAATGCATATAAAACACTAGTAGAGTGTTTGTCAAATAGAAGCATTCCTACCATTGAATACTGTAGCTTAAAATACTCAGGGTACAATTTTGCATGAATGCAGGTAACTATGTGAACTCTAAAGTTTCCTACAAGCCCTAGATTTCTAATTGTTTATGGAGAATTAAGATACAGGGGGTGGAGCAGTCAGTTTAGTGTCTGACTCTTGGTTTTGGCTTAGGTCCTGATCTCAGGGTCTTGAGATAGAGTCCCACATAGGGCCATGCAGGGCGCAGAGTCTGCTGTTCCCTCTCCCTCTGCCATTGTGTGCTTTCTCTCTCTCTCTTTCTCTCTCTCTAAAAATAAATAGATGATAGACAGACAGATAGATAGATAGATGATAGATGATAGATAGATAGATAGATAGATAGATAGATAGATAAATCTTTTTTAAAAAAAGAATCAAAGCCCAGCTGAACCACTTTATATAGACTTGATCAACTATCAATCACATTGATCCTACTGGCTTTGAACTGGCCTCTGAGGTTTCAGATTGGAAGTTAAAAGTCCAGATCATAAACTAGATTCTTTATATTAAGTGCTCCTTTGAATGTATCTAAATACTATTGTAAATACAAAATACAATGTACCATTGCAGCATTAAATAATCATGGAAAATATAACGTAAAACATACATTTTTTTTTAAACTTTAATTTCACTGGGAAAATTCAGGTTCTGACAATGCTTCTGGCACTCAGCCAAGATCATCAGAAAGCCATTATTTGGCTGGAACAAAGAAAGAAAGTATTATTAGCTATAAGGGATCAACACAAAAGGTACTTTGCTTCGAGTTCCACAGGTGCGGAATTTGGGGATTAGTTACTGGCATTCTGTGGGGTGTCGTTAATTGTTTTAATAGTTTACAGAAGGAATGCTGGTGTGCACAGGTGTGTGTATGTCAGACACAGAAAGGTTGGCAGCTATACTACTTCACCATGGAATAAATCTGTGATCACTTGTTGGTCTAGAGACAGACCAAGAAATGGGCCCTCCTACCCATTTCTTCATGCTTGTGCAATCACCTAGAAAGATCATGACCATGTAGTGTATCATTAGGCCCAGTTTTCCTCCCTGTTAAACTGCAGGGTCCGATTCTCTGCAGCTACATGAGGATCAGGCTGCTGTAGTTTTTAAGGGATATTAAGTCAAGACAGCTGGGAATGCCAGCTCTGCCAGTCAAGCAGTGGTAAAGGTCAGAGTGTAGCCACCTGCCTATTCCCTCATCCCCTCATTCCCGTCATAGATTGTGACACTGATCTCTAAGCGAGTCTCAACTCGCTATGAAGGAATGTTTCCTGTTTCCTGAGCCAATGTGATTGTCACTGGGTAAAATTCAAGTTGTAATCACGACAAGAACCAGCAGAGCTATTACTAGGTGGGTTTTTCTCTTAATTTGTTTCTGTTGACCTTCGGAATCATGCCAAGGGATGAGGTGATAGAGTAGGCCCTTGCACAAGACGAAGGGGAGGGTCGTGAAATGTAGAGGGTGCAGAAGCTAGCTAACTTCAGTGGTTCTCTTCTTGTAGAGGGTTGATATCTCCTGTCTACCTCTTGAGTGATTAATAATACAGTGGCTGATTCTTCTTCACCCAGAGGGTTATTGTCATCCTTGGTAGAGTTTGACATTTTACACTTTAAGTAAGCACACCCTTAGGCGAGGAGACACCAAGAGACAGATTTCCTTATTAAAAGAAGATGTCACCAAAAGAGCAAGTCAACAAATATGCCACTGCCAAGAAACAACCAACATACTAAAGGGAGCGAGAAAATAAAGTAGAAGGAAATGGGAGATTAAAGAGAGAGGGGGGCTAGGTGTCACCAGGAGCACAATGTGGCTAGCAGACAGGGATGAGCTATTCTCAGTTCAGCATACTCAACTGATTTGCCACTATGAAGTATGAAACAGGGCTTGATATTTGTTGTATATGTATCATGTATATGTCAGTGGCCCTCAATCAACTATGCTGTCATGGCCAGGTTAAAAAAAAAAAAAAGAAAAAAAAAGATAAAACAGTTTGTAATGCCAGGTTGTACAGATTTAATTTGCAATTTTGGGGTGGTCAATAGAAACACAATGGCAGTGATCAACTTATGCGCATGCACTGATAGCAGCCCACCAAGTAAAGTAGCTGAGAGATTTGAGGTGAAGCATCTCAGGAAGTGGGCGTCAAGGGTAGCAAAGCAGGCTTCACAAGGATGACTCACATTGCCCTGCTGTGACAGTCCTTTCACTGAAAGGACTCCTCATGTGATGGTCTTAGACCAGGACCCCAGATCTCAGTAATAGATGAACTAAAATGTACAACTACACAGATTTTGTCCCTATATCTTCTGTATATGTCCCTGTGCTATTGACTGAAGTGCTTTGCCTTCACTGAGCTTCCAGTCTTGTAAGAACGACATAAATTAAACAAGACAAAGAAAGAAAATATATTATATTAGACAGTGACTGGCACCGAAGAGATAAATAAAGCAAAGAAAGAAGCTAGGAAATGTTGGGAGTCATGGAAAAGAGACACAAGGGAAACAAATTATGTGGAGAGAAAGAGACTTGATGTTGGAGACAGTAAGTTCTGCAACTCTTCAGAGTTTTAGCCCACGAAAGGGGAAGAATTGGAGTAGTATTTGGAAAGTGGGGCCAAAGTGGGTTATTGGTGTGTTTTTGTTTTGTTCTGATTTTTTTAATATGGGAGAAATCACAGCATACTCTTGAAGAGGAAAGAGAGGGTGAGATCTGATGGACAGATGGAGGGGCTGGCCTCATGCAGGAACACAGGCAGCTCAGAGAAGCGAGATTTCATAGGCACAGGTGCTCACAGGATAGTAACTGAGTGCGGAAGGTTTTTCACAGTGAAACGGAAACCAGAGCCATCAGTGGAGAGTGCGGACAGTGAGAAGGTATTCAAGACTGCAGGAGGGAGGAGGCTTGAAGAAACGGTCTCATATCTAAAAAGGAATGGACACAAAAGATACAATATGATTTCTGGATAGCAGTAGGGACTCATGTGAGGTTCATAATGACAGTGATTTTAAATTGAAAGCAGCCAACACAGTTGTGTGTTCTCCTCTGGCCATTTCAGTTGCATGTGCACAGGCGCAGTATCAACTAAGGACTGAATTACAGTTCTGATTTTTCCAAAGAAATGTAAGTGCAAGGAAATGGAGGGCTATTCAAAGGATTAGTTACAATGCACAGCCAGAGAGTTTTAGCTGGGTAAGAAGGTAAGTTTACAAGGATGAGGAGAGGACGTGAAAATATATCAGCATCAATGGACTCTATATCTTAACTAGGTTTTATCTTAACTGGGTTTTATGCTTACAAGACTTGAGGAACCCAAAGGGTGGGGGGAGGCTAGGAAGATAAAAAGTGGTGATCAAAAAATAGCATACAGCCAACTGAGATTGTAGAAATATTAAGAATTATTGATAATGACAAGGTCTAGGGCATGCCCATGGAAATGAGTGGCTTTAGGAAAGAATAAGATTATCAAAAGAGAGGAGGACACAAATGAAAAGCCAAGCTGTTAGAAGGGACATTCGCATAGATGTTGAAATCACCAAAGATGTATTCAGTGAGTGGCGATAACACAGGAGTATAAATCTTCAAGGACCGAGTATTTACCCAAAAGAATTGAAGCACAGACAAAATTGGTAATTGCACTAGGAACTTCAAAATGCAGGACATTTGGTGTCAAAAATCTAAATCCAATTGTTTTCACTTTGAGGAAATCCATTTTCACACATGATACTATCATTTTGTCTGTATTAGGGGATGCAAACTATTCAGGCTTTTATGTCTCTAATAGAAAACTAGAAAAGAACTTTATTGTCCTGTAGGTGTTTTCTGAACCTATTAGTGTTGGTAGATCAGAGTTTTTCAAAATCCTCTATTGGATGTATTCCAAAGCCAGAAGATCACAAACGCATTCCCAGAAGTTCTTGAGACTGAGTTCAAAGCAGTGCTAAGTACAAGCCCCACATAAAAGTTCAAGTTAACTGTTTTACTTTAAAAACTACTATGCAGTGTTTATCCTTATATACACCAGTAAGAGCAAATAACAAGCAATACTCGCTGCTAAACAAATAGTCCCCAAAGCTAACTGTATAGCTTATTACTTATTCATGTCACTGTCCAATGCTGGGTGGCATCTTCTTAGTGGTTCTAAACCACTTTGGGGGGTTTAGAACACCCCACAGGATCATTCGCCTCCAGCAAATGGAAGGGGGGAATATCCAGGGAAAAAAACAAGTAAACATTGAGAAACTTGTAGAAGTTACTCATGCATCGGAGTGTTAAGATTAATTCTACCCACATTCCACAGTCCTATACTCAGACACATGATGCACACAGAACCTCAATGCAAGAGGAGGCAAAAAAAAATGTGGTAGTGCTGTCTAACAAAGTGGACCAACATACATTTAATAGTTGGTTTTGTAGACAAGATACTAGTATATTATATTCAAGAAACAGCGTAAGAAATGGTTTGTATTAGTCATCCTTGAGCAAAATGGAGGTTCCAGAAAAATAAGACATACCATGTTTATCCTGTGGCCTCTCATACCTCCTTTACAAAATCTACAAGAAGACAGAAATCTAAACATTGACCCAGGGGAAATTTCTTCCTCCATAAGTTTTTGATAAGTCTTATCAAGCTTCAGTTTGCCTCTCTGCAAAATAGAAATAGTAACTGAGAATTTCATTCCTCTCTCTCTCTCTCTCTAAGTGGTAATAATCCATTCATGTTATAATATATAGGAAGTCTCTAGAAAGTGGTACCAAACAAAACAAATTACTTACTCATTTCATAGATATTCCGTAGAACTGTTGTGGGGGTTTGTTGTTCTTTTTTCTTCTCTAGAAGTGTCTTCTCTGTAATTGTCTCTGAAGTTAGTAACCTCCCTTTGTTTATTAACCTACCTTTTTCCAGATTATTAAACATTACAAGTAATACTTCATTTCCATGGATCTATAAGATTTGTTTTCATTCACAAAGTCTGTTCCCTAGACAATCAATCTAAATCCCAGGGACTTTCAACACTCATAAGATAGATCCCTTTAACACCTATCTATGTATTGCATAGTTGAATCAGTAATACTTAATATTAAATAATGATAATAAATTGACTTCAAAATATTCACAATGTTATTTAATGAAACAACTGAACCTTCATAATAACTAGATTGATGGAATAAGACTTTTATGTGAAAATATAGGAAATGTGCATATCATGGATTTAATTTAAATAAAAATTTCTTTTAAACTGGAACTTAAACGAGACTTGGAAATAATTTCCACCTCATGCCAAGTTTTAAACCTGTCAATTGTCACAATGGTAGATACAAATGTAAGGTGCAAAATGATAGAATTTTGGACTCCTGATAATCTCTCTCTACTACTTATTCTCTCTTAAACATTTACTGCATAAAAACATTCATTTCTCATTTTCACTTCTACTCCCCTACCCTTCCTTTGAAGGCAAAAGGTTGACTGAGGTCCTAGGAAGCAATGAGTCCAGAGTCAATAGCAGAACCAGGGGCTGTGGAGGCAATAGGACAAAGAAGATGGTGGTGGGATTAAGGGACATGGAGGCAGCCAAAGTGATTGAGAGATCAGTTATCTATAGGGGATCGATAAAATAAATATAGTGAGGATATGGGAGTCAGTTTTCACTGTGCAAAAAAGAAACTTATACATATAGAAAGAAGGGAAGCTAGAATGACCTAGGAGGTATTGAATTGGACTATGGAGGGACTGATATAAACTCGATTTTTAAAATATATATATAGAAAGATCTGGAAATACAGGTATGTATGTAGATGTGTATGTACATCTATATGTGTACATATACATACATATATCGCCTAGTGCTATCTTCTAAGAGCAAAAGAAGCCATGACACTCCAGTAACAATAAGCACACCTAGCACTAAGGTCTTGGTTTCTAAGTACCAGAACAAGGGCTTCTTGGGAGAAATGTCTGATTTAGGGGTGGGGGCAAGGAAAGTATAAGATGATCTTTGAATACCATGTTGCTCTAGAAATGAAGGCAGTACTCAAAGAATGATGAAGATGTAGCTTGAATGGACCCTGTCAAGTCTAGGACAATTTGAGCATCATGCAAATAATGTTAATGATAAGCAAAACAAAATGAAAAATAAGAATCAAGAGTTCATGCAGGTAAACAAATAAGTAGGAAATAAGAATAGTAAGGTCTTCTTTATAGTAGAATGCCAACTAATGAAGAAAGAAGGATGAAAAAAATTTCATAGAAATAGAAAATGCATCAGAGAGAAGATATCAATGTTTGCTAAAACCGGTAGGTAGATATTTAATGAAGAAAATGATTTTCACATACTGTCAGTATTTTCTCACAATGTAAAAGCAACAGCAAAGGCAAAAATGGTGACTTTTATGGTCACCACTATGGCAGCATAACCTTGATTCGGTGATCAAGTTTAATACCACCAGTGAAGGAGCAGATCCACATTATATGCATCTGGATGTGACCCACTGAGAGCAAACCATCAGTTCTATAGTGGTGATGCCCGCTACGCATGACGTGGGTCTGGTCATAAAGACTCAGCTGAGGGACATTCTACAGAATGAAATGCCTATAAATTTTATGATTTTCAAGGTCATGAAATACGCAGAAAAATTGAGGAACTAATTCAGATTGCAGGACCCTGAAGAAACATGACATCTGAATGCAAAAATGTTACTCTGGATTAAATCCTGGACCAGATGGGAAAAGGAGCCTTTATTGGGACAGTATTGTATCAGTGCTGATTTCACTCGAAAGACTTAATTGTAGCCATATATGAAAGTGTCCTTGTTTGGAGAGAAATACATATCAGAGTATCAGTCAATAGGTGCATGACAGAGCATTTTGTCTGTAAGTGGCTCTCAACTGGTTAAGAAAAAGTATAAAAATATTCAGTTACCGATTCATTGTCTCTCAGCTTCAAAGTCAACTTTTGTTGCCTATTTTGCAAAAGCAAATCTAGACCTTGTCATTTTTTTCTCTGCCAGACAACAAGAAGCTGTATCAGTAAAGGGAGCTGGAGAGAGAATACAAAGGAAAGGGGTTTTGTTTCCTGGTTCCATTGCGCTCCCTTGGCAAGGGTCTTATGAAGCAGGTGGCTTCCCCAGTGCCTGGTTCCTAGCACATATCATTTCCTTAGCACCCAATGCCTCCTGGCCTGGCAGGTCCCCTGGACTCAGCTCCTATAGCACGCACAGCTTCTCTGGCACCTGGTGTCTGCAATGATGGCAGCCAAAAGTGCCCAGTAGCCGATAGCTTGCACCTGCAATCACCTCCAGGGAGATACCTCCCTGTGAGCAGCTTTCCCTGGCATACTAGAGGGTGGGTTTCCAGCAAATTCTACCAGCCCAGCACTACCACAGCTTCCTTACCATTCAGTGGACCATAGCCATGCCCTCTTCTGTGAGGTCTGGATCTCAGCCCTAGAGAGACTCTTCCTTGGGCACTTTATCTCAGCTTTAAGGCTAGTGGCTTCTCTTCAATGTCCACAGTAGCCAAACTGTGGAAAGAGCTGAGATGTCTATCAACAGATGAATGGGTATAAAATATGCAAGATAGATAATAGATTAGATAGATAATAAATAAATTAATTAATACATACATACATACATACATACATACATACATACATACGATGGACTATTACTCAGCCATCAGAAAGGATGAATACTTACCATCTACACTGACATGGATGGAACTGGAGGGTATTAGGCTGAGCAAAATAAGTCAATCAGAAAGACAATTATCATATGGTTTCACTCACATGTGGAATATAAGAAATAGCACAGAGGATCACAGGATAAGGGAGGGAAAACTGAATGGGAAGTCATCAGAAAGGGAGAAAAACCATGAGAGTCTCTTAACTCTAGGAAACAAACTGAGGTCTGCTGGAGGAGAGGCAGGTGGAGGGATAGGGGTCACTGGGTGATGGGCATTAAGGAGGGCACGTGATGTGATGAGGACTGGGTGTTGTATGCCACTGATAAATTATTGAACACTATATCTGAAACTAATCATGTACTATATGTTGGCTAATAGAATTTAAAATTTTTTAAAAAGGCTAATGGCTGCTCCTTTTGTCTGCTATTCCTATATTTTTTTACAGTGCTCTTTTTTTTACTAGACAATTTCTCATTCCTACGATCCCTCGTTATAGTTAGTAATTCTTTATATTAAACTTTTCCTCCTCAAATGACTATGTAGTTCTCTATCCTGAATGAATCTTGACATACTATATCTGGATATAGAGACCAGGAAGATGTTGCTGAAGCAACCATGCTATAATGTTAACAATCAAGAGAACTCCGTAAAGATAATATGGACCTTCTTTGGACTGTTGTTGCAACTTTTAAATAATCTCTTAATTTAACTCCTGGTGTTCTGAAATTTCACCATGCTGTGCCTTGTTGCTATTTGGATGATTTTTGGTATAAAATGAAACAAAGTTTCATTTCTGCCATGTTCATTCAATGGAAACTCATTTATAAAAATGAGCATTTTCCATAATATCTATTTTAATATTTATTCTAATCAGATAAATAACTTCTACGCATGAAAATAAAATCTTATTTTATATATCTATACTGATAAAAAATAAGTGTTTACATTTTTTTTTTACATTTCTTAATGACCAGAACCCCAACTATACTACCTAAGCCTCCACTATCCTTTATAGAATTGGAGGATGAGGCCTTAGAGCAGAGCAAGCTTTTTACTACAAATGGTTCATAAGGTCAGAAGGAGCCCATATCCATGACATTTGGCTAGAACTCCAAATATGAGCTTCACAAAGACTCTTCTAGAAAATCCACTTTGATACAATATCTCTATCCCACCCCACAGCGGGTTAATTATGGACCTCTCGGTCAGGTTCCCAAACACCCTTCTTCCCAACCCCTTATTATTCTTGCTACCAGAGTGAGGGTTTCTTGAAGACAGCTATAGCTTTCATCTCTGTGTCCCCAGAGCCTATACTGATGTCTCAGAAATACTAGGCACTAGATAAATGTTTGCTCAATTAACAGTTATTTTATACTGTTCAGTAAATAACTCCTGCAAGAATCCTAAGAAATTTAATGTGGATTTGCCTATGAAAAATAACTCTACTTATCTCACTCTTTTTTTAAATTAATTTTTATTGGTGTTCAATTTACCAACATACAGAAAAACACCCAGTGCTCATCCCGTCAAGTGTCCACCTCAGTGCCCGTCACCCATTCCCCTCCAACACCCGCCCTCCTTATTATTACTTCCACTTGGAAACAAAAATTGGATCCTGAGGGACGTCATAATATTAATCATTTGAGAAACTAAAATTTGAAGCCATCTCAGATAGCCTGATTCAGTTGTTTTTCTGGTTCTATTTTTTTCTTGCAGCTAGAAGGCTTTGATCACTCCCTCCAACCTCTTAAAATGACTAGAATCTCATTCTAGTATTTAAAAGAGTAGAAACACAGAGTGGGCTATCTGTTCCATATGGATATTTTCATCAGCTGGATATGGCTATATTATTTAACTGATAGATTCCTGCAAATAGCAGCTCTATTTCGCATGGGATGAATGCCTCTGGCCATGTCTATATTCCCTACATTGCTGACAAAGGTATTTTGCTCCACTTTATGGAGTATAAGTATCATATACTTAATAGCAGTTAGTGATGTCAGTGCTCTCTGGTATAGTAAATCTCAAGTGTGAGATAATCTTAGTTAATAATCAGCATAAAGCAGAGAGAGGTCATTTTTTTTAACGTTGCCATAAAGCCTGCGTTTACTATGATAGAGTTGGAAGGAGGCAATCCCATTAACCTTTGTATTGTATTGATAAAATTATATACCCTCCTGAATATCAAGGGTGGTGACGCTGCTGCTGGTCTTTACCTTTTAATGTTCTCCAATAACATCTCAGCTGGCCCAGCAGCATAGGACTTGGCCTCAAGTGACCTAGACTCTGAGCCCGCCTTGTCATTCTTCTAGGAATGTGACCTTGGGTAAGTCTTAACCTCTTAAAGCTCAGATTTTTGCTTCCATGTTTTTCCCTCCTTCTAAGTGAAGTATATAAGGGTTTGTGTGTGGTTTACACATTTTTTACAATTATCCAGTGTGACTTCTATAGAAAGGAAAAAAGAAGCATTTTAAAGCGTTTCTTTAAAAAATTCCTTTTATATCATTTTGCATAAAAATAAAAGCATGTCTCTATGTGGGGAAGTGGATATTCATAATCCTCCATTTCTTACTTACCTCATAGAACTGGTATATGAACTGAATAAGAAAAGAGAATATGAAAACACTTCAAAAATGCGAATTAATATTATCATCACTCTGCACACCCAAAACTGAAGGGCTTTCCTTGAACTTTTCAAGTCACTGCTCATGGACTTTATAAGGCAAAATGAGCGGTAAACTGGGGAGGGGGATAGAATTGCTCTCTTTTGCAACCCGTAGCCTAATTCGAGATGACGTGGAATAATGGCAAGGAAGTTTTCCCAGGGCATAGAAAGAGATGAAAAGGAAGTGGCAGCTTGGATCCCCCAGCAAGGTACTCTGGAGATTGGGCCTTGCCATTTGGCTGTCACCTAGGAAACAAGAAGTGGCTGCCCTGTTGACTTATGCAAGGGTGCTGAGGGTTGGGTGGCTTCGGCCCTGCATTGGAGGACATGGGGCAGCCTCTCAGGCTGTTCTTCAGGCCCACCTCCCATCCAAATCGAGGAGAATGTTCACACGTTGCCGAGGATGTTAATGCAAGGCTATAGTTCAAAAACTTTAAAGGTTACAATGCCTACAGAAAAAAAAAAAAAAGTGGAAAGGAGAAATGAGGTCAATTAGCAGAAACCCTGCTACTTAAGTGGCATGCCTATAAATTGTCTCAAAGGTGGCCGCGCATTTGAAATGCTTTCGTGGTATAGGTTAATTCTTCCTCTATGTAATTAAAGAGAATGGTGACAATAGTGTTGTATCCTAGGTCACATTCCCCACCATCAGAATTAATTAATTCAGAGAATTAATTAATTCGGGGGTCATTTTAACTATATGTAACCCATCTTTCAAGACTCATTTCAAACCCTGTCGTTTTAGCAAAGGCCTCGTTGAGTATTTCAGGTCTCAGTGAAAACCTGCTTCTTTTCTTATAATTCTTATGATCTGAAACACACAATTTAGCATTTATTCTAAACTGCCTCTTATTATTTCTCTCTCCCCAATTAGAGCATAAATTCTTGGAGGGCATGAATTCTGTTTTACACTTCTTTTATTATCCTACCATAGCCCTGAGCACAATTCTGAAAATAGTGCTTAATAAATACTTGTTGATTAATGAACACTTCCTGAATTGCCTCTAAGGCACCATTCACACTTTCTTTCACCTTAGGGTAAGGGCAATTTTTCTGCTTAGGGAAATATGCCAAGATCCTCTCTCTTTACCTTCTTTTGTTTTTGTTTTCTTTTTTCTTTTTAATATGTAAAAGTAGATCTTGCAGAGAAGAGGGGATCAGATAATGTGGCAACATTCGAGACTGCCAATTTCTTTCCTCCAAGAAAATTTTCTCTCTGGATTATTAGGCATGCAGGTAAATTGATAGAATTTTTATCAAGACACAGCAGTTTCTCAGATGATCTACTCCATCCCAGCTGCACGCCCTGAGCACAGACCTGAGAGTCAGCCAGAGCACCCCCCTCACCATCACAGGAGGTAGCTGGCTGTGTTCTCTACCACTGGCCCTTTCACAACAAGATATGGTGCTTCAGGCTTCCTGCCCCTCCATGCTCAAACTTTGTGACATACAGTGGAGGAAAAACAAAACAGAACTGTGTGCCTCCAGGGGCTGTCTCTGCACGCTTTCCGCAGCACTGGCAAATTCTAGCTGAGTGACCCTCCCTGTTCTGCTAAGTGATCCCTGACTGCTCAGGTCCTACCCAAGGTTGAGAACTGAGATGGTTTACAGTTAAGATCTGGAAGTGGGGAACCCAGACCACCTGCCAATAGGGAAACCCAGGAATAAGTCATAAGGAGAGAACAGAAGGAGTAGTCCATGCAGCCTTCTTGTTGCTCTAGTGAGGAGACCCAGATACAGGAACACGGTCAACCAAAATAAAGAGGGCTACCATGGCAAGGGAGTCTTCTGTGGAACTGAAGCTCTTAATTCACTTCACTGAGAAGCTGACAGGCTGGGTATCAGACAACGTGAGGTTCACAAGGCTAGTTGGCTTGAATAAAGGGGAGAGAGAAAGAGAAAACTGAAAAGGGAATTTCTGATTTTCTTATAAGGGACTGCTTCAAGGAACAAGAGCACTAAGAAGGAGAGGGTAGTTCCATGGAATGGTGATTCTACAGAAGAGGAAGAGAAGGGTGACCACACAGACACTCTGATAGACCTGAAGACTCTACACTGGGCTTCAGAGGAACTTCTTTTGAAGAACATCCTGTGGATGATGGGAAAGTAAATAAAAAGAGTTTCATCTCTCTTTAATGACTTTAGAAAGAGGAAGGAAAGAAAATGTCATGGATCAGAAGCAGGTCGAGTGGAGATTCAAAGCTTCCCTTCTCCATCAGAATTGCCCACGGAGGCAACAATGTCAACTGAATTAGCATCTTGGCCATCCTCACAAACGCTTCCTCTAAATAATTGAATTACTGGTCACTGGATGGGTGGAAGACTGGAGTCAGGCCTTGCAGGAATAGAAAAGCAAATGTGTCATTTGTGCCACCTTTTGGATACAGAAGCCAGTAATAAGCCCAGAGTTTCCAGGCTTGGAGGAAGGCAAGATGTCCCCACCAGCTACACATTTTCTCCTCCTGTCTAATATTGTAGCACTTTCCTCTCCCCTGAAGAAGAGATACCACAGTTGTACTATGGTCTTCTTTGGTGCTGGAGTCTATAGCATCTCCAGGGATGATCGCTACAAATATTCCAACTCCTTCTCCTGGCTGCAGCTTTCACCAAAGTAACAGAGAAGGTTTCCGTGCTTAGAAGCACGGGAGTTTCAGGGTTGTTCTCCCGAGTTCTGCCAAGAACTAAAAGCAAGATATGGTTACAGAGGTAGGAATGCCACTGGACTATCTGAACATAGCAATGAAGAGCCCCTGTAATCGTGTGGAATATCACGGCACAGGTAGCCCTGGGAGCTACTCAGGTTGAGATATGTTCTAGGGGCTCCCTTTTGAGCAAGAGGAACACACCAGTAACATTTAAGATGAAGGTAAACACGGTGCTGATGAAGTTGGGTGAATTCAGTGTGGCATTGATTGATGACATCGCAGTATACAGCCAGACATGGGAAGAGTACGTGGAGCATGTAAAACAAGGATTTGGGTAGCTTTTACAAACAAGCCTGACAGTGGGGCCAAGGCATGTCAGCCTGGCATGCTGAGGTGACATATTTAGGACAAAAAAAGAGAAGAAGCAAACAGCCACCACTCTGTTTGATGGCGCCCTGCTCTCTTTCTCAAGGGGCCATTTCACAAGGAGATGTTAGCCAAAGATTACTGGACATTGCTGACTAATTGCTAGAGATCTATGATTACTCAGTTCGAATGCCACTCTACTAACCCATCAAGACTGCCTGAACAGGTGACAGGGCATAAAATAGCATTTCCTTAAGCTTCCAAGGTATTTTTCTGGAGTTCATGGAATCAAAACAGTACTTCAGGATAATGCCCTCTTGCTTACAGGAGTGTGGCATCCCAACCCCTCCCAGCTGCTAAGCTAACTGTCTGCTGTACAAATTTCAGTTTCCAAAAGGGGTTAGGTCTAGAAGGATGACCGTACACTCCAGACAAGAGTCCTGTTTTCAGAACCCCGTGACAGAGCCCATGTGCTTTCTCCTCACTGTCTTACTGCTGGGCTATGTTTTATAAAAAGTCTAACTTTAGAGCCAGAATGGGGTCAGCCACCCAGCTGCCCAGAAATCATCTCCAGTTCAAATGAAATTAGCCGGTTCCATAGAGATTCTTCTGGCATAGTTGGTACTGCAAGTCTCTGCCCTCCTGGGGGGAAAGGATGACCTTACATCTTCTCATTATTCTTTCCTACCCTTAAGGTATTTCTTGTCAGCTATTATCATATAAGCCCTGTGTTGTTAGTTACCCTCATTGCGCACATCTCATGGCCCCAACTGCATTCAACAGTCCTTGAGGGCAAGGCCTGCTTCTTCCACTTCTTGGAACCTGCTATAGCATGCCACCCGGTGTCATGTATGTAGTTCGCATCAATAAGGGGTTTATTCATTAATGGAGCCATGGACAACTGTGTCCGGTCCTTCTTTGCAGCATTTGTCTATATATAATCTACCTTGGCGGGTCAGGTAGTTTTACAAGTCGCTGCGACTGCCAGGATTTCTCAGTCATACGAAAGGCAGGATAACGTACTAGTGAGGAGCATTCATGGGCTTTAGAGAAGATGCACTTGAATTTAGATTGCATTTTTGCCACTTCCCAGATATGTGCTCTCTGAACCTCAATCTCCTTATCTGTAAAATGTAGATAGTGCAAGTTGTCTCATGGGATAATCATAGGGATGAAGTGAAATAACAAGAGTGAGGGTGCTTGGCACACAGCAGACACTCAACAAAGGGTGCTTAGTATCCCATGACTTTGTCTTACTCCCTTTACTCTTACACACTTTGTTCCAATTCTATTCAGTTTAGTGGACTCATGTTTCATCCTTTCCCAAAACACAGAATGATGATGTCCACAGTGGTGCAACTGCAATGTTACAGGGCCAGGTCCTCCCTTTGTGTGAAAGGCAAATGAGATCTGTTACACAGACTGGTGTGGGGCAAAGGTGGTGTAAACAGGATACAAGTGGTGATTTGTGAATGGTTATGACACCTTGCCTCAGGCAAATCCTCCAAGCTGAATTTACAGGCTTTTTGCTCAATGGGAAAAATACACTACAGGTGACAAGTCAATTAAAACTCAACCATCTCCAAGAAAACAGCTTCATGGCACATACAAGGCAAAAAAGAATAAAAATAAAAATGGGAAGCGTAAAGGTTCATTTTGACTTCACTCAAAGAGCTCAGCATACAATCTAGAAGTTCAACCTACAGCCTCAGTTCATGGGCTATTATTTCCGCCTGAAGTTACTCTTTATCCACTTCATAATTATGAAAAATGTATAAGGCAATATCTTTCTTTTTAGTGAGAAGGTTAGACTCTATCAAGACCTTGAGGTTGATGTGCACCAATTTCTAAGATTTAAAAAGTTTTTAAGGCTCAAATATGGGCAGAATGTGTTTTAATTTCCCCCTCTCTGATGCTCAGATTACCTGGAATCAAAGAAACATGTACCTAATTCTCTAATGAACTCTCAGACCCATGTAGTCCATCCCCCGGTCTATTGGTGATCCCTCAGGCTAACTGCCCAAGAAAGATACCCAAGGAATGATGTCAGTTCCTGGATAAGAAGGAAAGAGCACTGGACCATGAGGCAGAGAGCTGGTTTAGGTTTCCTGGGACAGCCCTAAGTATCCACAGTCGTTTGGAGCTCCATCGGCTTTCTCTGTAAGTAGGAGTTAGGCTGAGATGCTCTCTGAGATCCCATGAGCTCCAAAACTCTATGGCCTAATAGCAGCCTTCATGTCACATCCCACCAACCTTACAAAACATCTTCCTGTCTAACTTCATTCACAGCCTTCATGGGCACCTTCTTCCCCAGGCACTCCTGAGGATCAAAGTGGGAAGGAAGTAGGCCTCCATGTCATAGGAAAAGGACATTCCTTTTCATATGAAAACACTGAGTTGAAGAGATATGTGCACCCCCATACTCACTGCGGTGTTATTTACAATAGCCAAGGGAGGTATGTGACCTAAGTGGCCATCAATTAGATGAATGGGAAAAGAAGACATGGTATATCTACAAATGGAATATTATTCAGCCATAAAAAAGAATGAAAGCTCACTGTTTGTGGCAACATGGATGGACCTAGACAGTATCATTTTATGTGCAACAATCAAACAAGGAAATATAAATACCAGGATTTCTCTTATACATAGAATCTAAAAAACAAATGAACAAAACAAAACGGAAGCAGACTCAGTATGGAGGACAAACTGACACCTGCCAGAAGGGAGACGAGTGAGGGAATGGGCAAAATAGGTGACAGGTATAAAAAGGTACAACCTTCCAGTTATGCAACAAATAAGTCACAGGGGCGTAAAGTACCTCATACCATATAGTCAATAGTATCATAATAACTTTGTGGGGTGACAGATGGTAACTAGACTTGTTGTGCCGATCATTTTGTAACGTATATAAGTTGAATATCTATTGTACACCTGAAACTGATATGATATTGTGTCCATTATACTTCATTAAAAGAAAAAAAGGCATTCTTTTTCAGGGTATTTCCCATAACCCTTACCTATAAGCTGACAGCAAGAAGTAATCTGAACTATATAAAGCTGTGTCTTGCAGCACCGCTGATCAATAGGACAGAGAATAGTGTGCTCCAGTGTTGGTAGAGTTCCTGATGAAACCAAAACCATGCACTGGGCTCCTGCATTTCAAATGATGTCTGATGGGGATTATGGTAGGGATTATATGCATCTTGAGGAAGAGAGATGCCCTCAAACTGCCTCCCAAAATGACAGGTGAGGGTATTTCATGTAAAGATACAGAGAGAGAACTCTTAGAAACCAAGACCTAGGGATCCCTGGGTGGCGCAGCGGTTTGGCGCCTGCCTTTGGCCCAGGGCGCGATCCTGGAGACCCAGGATCGAATCCCACGTCAGGCTCCCGGTGCATGGAGCCTGCTTCTCCCTCTGCCTATGTCTCTGCCTCTCTCTCTCTTTCTCTGTATGACTACATAAATAAATAATTAAAAAAAATTAAAAAAAAAAAAAAAGAAACCAAGACCTTGGCATCCTACCCAAAGGAATCACAACAGGAAGCTGGGATGCTTTTAGGAGGCAAGCAGGTGCATGCTTGGGCACCCCGAGGTCTTAGCTCTATGGTGGCTCTTCTCTCTGTCCATTCACCCTGTTCTTTATGCTTACTCATGTTTGCTGCCTCGCATGTTGAGTTTAAACCTGTTTTCCATTTCTCCAGGTCTAATTCTCTCGATACATACATTCACCTCCTGGGCCCACCAACTAACTACCTTTTCCTTCTGGTTTTCCAAGTGCAAATGCTTGTAAAGAGAAATTTTATGAGAATGCCACATATTTGTGAAAGCCATGTCACACAGGAAACACATGGCTGCCCAAACTGTAAACACACAGCCCAGAATCTAGTGCCCCTCTCCTGGACCAATGTAATTGGGCCGAATTTTAAAAATAGTTCCTGCCCATCCAAATGACTGTATGGAGTAGTCTTCCTGGAGTTGGAATCTAGACAGTCACTATTGCCCAGGACTTTACAGAATCAACTTCTTTAATAGGTAGCTCCAAGAGTCCAGAACCAAGGTATGGCCTTACTTTTTAAATCTTTTCCTTTAAAAAAAATAAATAAATAAAAAGCTGGGCTGACAAACAATTTGAGTCATTTCCTGGGTGCCCTCTGTGTGTGGTCCAGCAGATACAAGACCTGTTTACTGTTGGCCTCCAAACTCATTTAGTTTGTTTTCTCTCTTTTATTATCTGAAAATGGGCCTTGATGATCTACCTCAAAGATTATTTTGAAGGACACCTAACAAAATATTAAAAAGCAACTTAGTAAGTGCAGCTACATGTTAGTATAGTAACATTTACTTATTAATACTACAAATTATAAGAATAATAATCTTATGCTTCATTTTTTTATTTTTTTTTTATGCCCAAGGAGGCTTAGTTGAGAAACTGACACCTACTTTGTGAGAAATGTGATCTTTTTACACCGCACCAGGGTTTTCATAAATCCTCAGCTACAACTCTGTAATTTGTTTTACACCATCAACTCCCACATCATTCCTATATTATTATAAAATCCAAACAGCTACACTATAAATTTTAAGATACGGACTTTGAAGCCCTCAACTTTCTAGTCATGAGGGCTTCAACCCAAAGAAACCAATTGGAACTGGTGGGGAAGACAGAGGAAAACAGAAGAGAATTCACCGCAGCCCCCCTTCTTTTTTATTCTTTTCCTTAAAAAGGAAAAGGCCATCTCTGCAGAACATCTGTATGAGAGGAACAGGGAGAAATAAAGACTGTGGGGAAATCTGTGACTTAATCAAATATTTTAAGTCCTATTCTAAGTGTTAAAATTTAAAGTCCATATAGTTTTATAGGCTGTTTCCAGGAAATTTAAAAATTTCCCAAGCGGACTCAGGAAAATCTCAAGAGACTTGCTGCCAAAATATTCTGAAGCAGTAAAAACCTTCAGACTCATTTGGGTAGAAGAGTCTTCTCCACCTCTGAGAATCCAGGAAGGCTGTCTGGGGATGCCCACCAAATGCCCTTCAGCGTGTCTTCATGGAGAGGCAGCCCAGAAATCCTGATTTCCACATTGGAGTCACATCGAGGTCTGCCTCGGCATTCGTTTTATTTTGTCTTGTTTTAATTTGAAGCATTTACAGAAAATCCTGATAAATTCAAGTGAAATCTAAAACATCTTATGACTTCTTTTGAGGAGAAAAAAAAATTATCTAGATAACATCAGCTATTTTGCCTCTTAAAAACGCCAAAAATCCAAAGCAAGGTGTGAAGCCTGTACGATCTACCTAATTTTCCAAACCATCTCTGCTCACCATTTGCCAAATTATCCCATAACTTAACTCATGTTCAGAATTATCTCATTGAGAAATTTCCATGTCCTCAGAAATCTAAGAAAGACGTAATTAGGCTTGCTGTCCTCTTTATATCAAGGACACCTTTTATTACCATGTTATGAGTGTGAGTTTATAAGCTCTCCAGAGATTTGAATTCCTCGTGTCTGAATGGCCAGCTGCCTGTAACATAGGCAGCTTGTCCAATGCAGAAAATAGTCAGCTTTTCCACTCAATTTCCCTCATGTTTTTTTCTTATTTAAAAAAAAATTCCAGTTTTATTGAGTATTAAGAAATAATTGACAGATATCTCTATAAATGTAAGGTGTACAAGAGGGTTTGATTTACATATATTGTAAAATTATTACCACAATAGGTTGAGCCAACATCCATCCTCTTACATAGATACAAATTTTTTTTAAGATTTTTATTTATTATTCATGAGAGATACAGAGAGAGAGAGAGAAGCAAAGACACAGGCAGAGGGAGAAGCAGGCTGCATGCAGGGAGCCCGACGTGGGCCTCGATCCCAGGACTCCAGGATCACGCCCTGGGCCGAAGGCAGGCGCTAAACCTCTGAGCTACCCAGGGATCCCACATAGGTACAAATACAAAGAAAAAAGAAGAAAAGAAGGAAAAAATGTTTCCCCTCGGGATGAGAACTCTTAGGATTTACTCTTCTAACAACTTCCCACGTGCCATACAGCAGTGTTGGCTGTGGTCATCATGCTATACATTCCATCCCTAGTACTTACTTATGTTACAAGGAAGTTCACATCTTTTGATCACCTTCCTCCCATTCTCCTCACCTGCCTGCTCTGGTAACCACAAGGCTGATCTCTTTTTCTGTGTTTGGTTTGTTTGTTTGTCTGTTTGCTTTTAGATTCTACATACAATTGAGACTACTGAGTATTTCTCTTTCTCTGACTCATTTCACTTAGCATAATGTCTTTGAGGTCCATCCATGTTGTCACCAATGGTAGGATTTTCTCATTATTTATGGCCAAGTAATATTCTATTGCATATATATATATATATATATATATATATATATATATATATAATATAACTCTTTCAGAGTTTGGGGTTTTGTGGTTTTGCTTCCTTTGGATATAGTCCCAGAAGCAGAATTGCTGGGCCATTAATTTTTTGAAGACCCTGTATAAAGTTTTCCATAGAGGCTGCTCCAATGTCCATGCCCCCTAACAGTGCACAAGAGCTCCTTTTTCTCCATGTCAATGCCAGCATTTGTTATCTCTTATCTTTTGGATGGTGGCCATTGTAAAAATGAGGTGATATCTCATTGTGGTTTTGGTTTCCATTTCCTTGATGATGAGTGACACTGAGCATATTTTCATGTATCTGTTGGATTTTTGTATATCTTCTTTAGAGAAATGTCTGTTCAGGTCTTTTGCTCATTTTTTAATTAGGTTATTTGTTTTGTTGTTGTGGTTGTGTTTTTTGTTTTTTGTTTTTTTTTTTACTGTTGAGTTCTATGAGTTTTTGATGTATTTTAGATATTAACCCCTTATCAGATATAGAGTTTGTAAATATTATTCCCCATTCTGTAGGTTATTTTTTAGTTTGTTGATGGTTTCTTTTGCTGTGCAGAAGCTTTTTGATTTAGCCCCCACTTGTTTATTTCTTATTTTGTTCCTCGTGCTTTGGGTATCATATCCAAAATAACATTGCCAAAAGAAATTGAAGAAGACCTAAATAAATGGATAGATCTCCTGCGCTCATTGCTAAGTTGATAACAAATTCCAAAGTGACTTACAGATTCAGTCAATCCCTATCAAAATTCCAACAGCTTTTTATAGAAATGGAAAAGCCAATCTTCAAGTTTATACAGAATTGCAAAGGGCTTTGAATAAAACAATATGGAAAAACAAAAGCAAAAGTTGGAGGACACATGTTTCCTGATTTCAAAAAAAGTAGCAGGGGTGGAGAGATGGGTGGTTTGTTGTTGTTTTTTTTTTTTTTAAGATGGGTGATTGTGAGTTATTTTTTAATGGTTTTGGAATTTCTGCTCGATATGATGAAAAGTTTTTGGAGATAGTCATGATGGTTGCACAACATTGGAATGTAAGTAATACCACTGAAATGTCCACTTAAAAATGGTTAAAATGGCAAATCTTATGTTGTCTATATTTAGCACAAAAAAAAGTGAAAGGAAAATTTTAATGCTGCCACAAAGCAAATTAACCAAGAAACCCAATGCCTCAGTATAATTAGATTTTTTTTCAATGAGTCTTCAAAAGTTATCAATCTCTGTTTACTCTAACCTTGTTTTATACAAAACGTTGAAAAGGTCACTTTTTACAAATTTTTATATTATGTCAAAATTCCTCCTAACACTGTTCTAGGATTTCAGTCCAGATTGAGGTTAAATGACCTCCTGGCAGCGTCTACTCAACTTTCAGCCGGTTTTTGTTTCCTCAATTATTTGTGTGCTATTTTGATGTATGTCACCCACCAACTCGTCCCCACTCATTTAATAAAGCTAAATAAAAGCATGACCACCTATCCATTCTTTTTGACATTTCTGCTCCTGTCCTTCCTCTTTTTCCAGCCACCAAAAAGGAAGCAGAAAGAGCAAAATGAGTTCGAAGTAAGTTCCCTTGTCACTGGGACCCCATGTGATTAACTGTTCGGCAATCATAGTGTTTCCTGTTTTATATCAGGCTTCCACGTCTCCACTTCAGCAAGAATTGCAAGCTGTTAGATTGTGCTTTAATTTGCTAGTAATTTAAATACATAAATACTCACTACCTTCGCGCAGAGAAACACTGCTTCCTGTATCGCATGTGTAAGCACAAAAATATCTAACTACTATGGAAATGTTACACAATACTTAAGTACAACATAACAAGGATACTTACGTACTTTGATTTTTATTATATGATACATTTGTAAAATATATAAAATAGAAAATATCAGAGAGTATTGAAAATTAAAACCATCAAAATCTCACTAGCCAGAAGGCATCAAAGCTGATATTTTTGGTATATTGATTTATAATTCTCTTCTGTACATGCTATACACAAATAATTTGGGTCATCTCATTATAAAAATCAAATATTAGTTACACAAAATTCGGAAAATTTAAAATTAAAAGATAAAATTATTTTTATCATCATTTAGATGTAATAATTGTTACATTTTTGCTACATATGCTTCCAGATTTTTTCTGTCTGTTAATAACTATTTCTGATTCTAGAAGACATAAATGCTAATTACCTAAACTCGGAAAATATAATAACTTGTTAAGAAAACCTACCACTAGGATATATCCTTCACAAAGTATAGATACAGTTATAGAATCAGATAAAATTATTTTAAAGTGATTCTACACACATCACTCAGCAATAGAATATGACTATTTTCTCATGTCATCAGATATTCTGCTAGCATACGTTTTATTTTTTTTATTTTTTTTTAATTTTTATTTATTTATTTATTTATGATAGTCACACAGAGAGAGAGAGGGAGAGGCAGAGACACAGGCAGAGGGAGAAGCAGGCTCCATGCACCGGGAGCCCGAGGTGGGACTCGATCCCGGGTCTCCAGGATCGCGCCCTGGGCCAAAGGCAGGCGCCCAACCGCGGCGCCACCCAGGGATCCCAGCATACGTTTTAATACTTACATAAAATTCGATCTGTATCTATTATAATTTATTCTGTTTTATGTTGTTTAATTGTCTTGTCTTCAGTTCAAATTATGAGGGACCATTTTTTTTTTTTTGCACTCTTACCAAAACACAGAAATTATTATTGTAGTTTTAAATCTTCCCTAACTTCATAGGTAAAAATAATGTTGTTTTTAATTTCTAATTTACTCTGGTTTGATCATCAGTGATAGTAAACTTTTTTAAATACCTATATTGACTGTTTTAGTTCTTTTGTGGATTGCTGGCTCATTTATTTTTGCTTATTTTTATTATTGATTTATAGCTTTTCCTCTATGAAGTTACAAAAACTTTCTATTTCATAAAGATTATACAGATTTTACAAACTAGTCCTTTTAATTTTAATTGTATAGGTATTTTCATATAGGAAGGAGTTTTTTTATATAAAATTAAATCCATCATTTTTCCACTTAGTTCTCTTTTGTAGCTATTCTTAGGGAAGCCACCCCTGTTTTTCAGTTATTTAAGTTTTCACCTGTATTTTTTAAATAATTTTTGTTTTCTTATTCAACTCTTGATAAATCTGTAATTCAATGTGGTATATTATTTGATGTAGGCAACTGAGTTTCCTAGTTTTTCCAAATACTTAACACAATCAAGTTATTGAAATGTCCACACTGATTTGAATGCTAGCTTTGCCATATACAAAATGTTATATACGTATAACTTGGTCTAAACTTTCTTTTCTATTCCATTGATAGGTTTATCAGCATTACATTTTTGGAATTATTGTAACTTTATAAACATCCTGCTGCTTCTCAGTTCAAGTGGACTCTTTGTTTTTTTTCTCCAAAAATATTTTTGCCAATGTTATGATGATTAAGTTTCAACCAAATTTAAAGTCATTCTACATTAGTAGGAGAGTATCCTAGTGTAATTGAAAGTACACTGTAGGAATATTCCCCCAAAGAATATTACAAAACTTTTAGCCAGTTTTATGGTCTTGAACAAGATACTTTCAAAGCTCAACTTTCCACATGATGGTCTTTAAGGACCTCCCTTCTGTGATATTCTTTAGATCTAAACAAAAAGGGATTTTTACCAGTTTCCAGAAAACAACTCTAACACCAACCAGAAAAGCAGCCTAGTTAATTATATGCTTATGATTTTACACATGAACAAACCAGGATGCTTCTGACTTTGATTTATACCTATGTGTGGTTAAGACTGAACAGATGAGTAAGTAGTGGTTCTCTTAAGATCCTCAGCTGTAATTTCTAGGTTTTGATAAAAGAATCAAATGTTGTGTCCTTCAAGAGTGGTGGCATACGAGTTGGTGGCTATGAGTTGTCTGAAATGTGAAGTTTTGCTTCAGGGTCCTCTTGGCATTTTCATGTAAGTCTATTCTTTCCTTAGGTTCTTAAGAATTGCACACCATCTATTCTTTGCAAAGAACTGGGGTCCAGAAAACATTGCTTTAAGTAAGTTAATCTGATAAGAAATCCTCAAAAATAGGAAAAACAAAAAACAAAGAAACAAGAAAACATTGCCATTATCCTGTACAGGAAGTTTTCCTGTCAACTGCTTGTGAGTTCTTTACATTGTTATGCTTTTAGGTTTCCTTTTCAAAAAGGGCAAATTTTTTGCAATCAGATTCAGTAAATGGAAAATCTGTTTAAGCTGCTAAATTTGAGTCTACCCTCTTTTCTCCCAATCTTATTATAGGCAACTAAGGTTTTGTTAGTTGACTTCTCAAAAGTGAGTTTATTGCTCTACAAATAGTTGATTTCTGAAAAATCAATTGCATTGCCAAATTTTCCAAAATGAATGATAGGGTTTATAATACAAGGCATTAGAGAGAAATAACTCATTTTCCTTTAAAATCTATTACCCACTGTGTGTCTGTCACCTCAATCTCCGCCTTCTCTCTCCCTTGATAAACACAAAAAAGCATTTAGTTCCTTGAGATCTTTGCATTTTGCCTATATGTAAGGGAAAAGAGCCTCTCCTTCAGGGTCTACTAGAATCTACAGTTTTGACCCATTTGTTCATGTATCCAATCATCAAATATTTATTAAACATCTATATTACACTAGATATTATGCTAAATATTGAATTGTAACTTTTGTGATAATCTTTGATTTGGGATACTACAATATGCTAAATGGGGTCTACACTCAGGGTCTAAGGAGAAAGCAGAGACACAAAAATACATATTAATATACCCACGCTGATCATTTATTATTGTCACCCTTTATCACTTGACCTTCTCTTATTTGTTTAACTTTCAAAAAGTGAAAATATATTAACTGTTGGATGCAGCAAGTACATTTTCTACTGTGGTGCTTACCTATTAAAGTCTACATTTTCAATGCATTGTTGTATCTCCTGACCTGTTCACCAACCTCCAGCCTCACAAAACATGTCTGACTCAGTATATAAGACATCATATGGGGACACCAGGGTGGCTCAGTGGTTGAGCATCTGCCTTCAGCTCAGGTCATGATCCCAGGGTCCTGAGACCAAGGCCCATATCAGGCTCCCCACAGGGACCCTGCTTTTCCCTCTGCCTATGTCTCTGCCTCTCTCTCTTTCTCTCTCTGTGTGTCTCTCATGAATAAATAAATAAAATCTCTTTTAAAAAAAGATGTCATATCAAAAATACCAGTTGATAATTATTATGTTTCCATGACTTATGCTAATAGATATGTTAAAAGGCTTTCTTCATAAAGGAAGAAAAAGATACCAGATGAGACCTTCGATATCCAAAAGGAAAGAACTATTGTGAAAATGGGAAATAGGTGTTCCACATAAAAGATTTTTTAAAACGTTCTGATAACTTTAAAATTTCCATTAAAGGTCAGTGACTACATAAGGCAGCATATTCTTGGGTCTGTACCATATGTAGAAGTGAAGTGAATGACTAAAATAATACCAAGGATGAGAGGGTGAGAGGGAGAAACGAAGTACACTGTAGGAAGGACTACATATTTATAACAAAGAGGAGATGAAACAAATAGAAAACAAATAGAAAAATGCTATGTTTAAGTACATCAGTATGAAAAATTACAACTGATGATATTAACTGTAAATTATCTGGGCCTGCATCCACATCCCCTCCCCATCCCCGTCTCCCTCCTGCCAACCATAGGGTCTCTTAAAAGAGCTAGGACATGGAAATGCA
This sequence comes from Vulpes lagopus, assembly GCF_018345385.1. NCBI lineage: Eukaryota > Metazoa > Chordata > Mammalia > Carnivora > Canidae > Vulpes > Vulpes lagopus. Next base: position 30,328,107 of record NC_054834.1, read on the forward strand.
GAGGTCCATCTTCTAGCTCCTTCTACTCACATCTTCCAGTCACCCCTTTGCAAATCAAATTTGACTCATCCCTTTCCTTCTGCTCTTGGAGACTATCCTCAGGGATTCTGTCCAACAAATATGGCAGGAGACCTAAGACCATCAGATGTCAAGATAAATGGCTGCAATTTCAGGGATGCTTATAATAGAGGAATCACTAAATGTGACATGGCCAGGAGCTTGGCATATTTTTGGATATTTTCCAAAGGATTATATGCAGGTAATTCATGAATACACAAAAGAAGACCTAGGCTTCTCATTAAATAATGATTTCAATAGATATCCCTCCAAATAATACATACAAATGAACCAAAAGCATATGAAAACATGCTTAACATAATTAGTAATCCAGGAAATGCACATCAAAATCAGAGATACTACTTCATATCCACAAGTATGGCCATAATAATAATAAAAAGACAGATCTGTACAAATGTTGGTAAAGATATGGAGAAGTTGTAGCCCTCACGCTCTGATGTTGGGAATGCAAATGTGGAATGATTGGCAGGGGGGATTTTGACAGTTTCTCAAAAGTTATGGAGTTACCATGCAATAGGAAATTCCACTCCTAGATGTATGCTCAAAGATGAAAATACATATCTACCCAGAAGCATGTACATAAATGTTCATAGTACTTTCATTCATAGTTGCCAAAAAGTAGAAACAACCTAAATGTCCATTAACTGATGAATGTAGATGTAAAATGTGCTATAACCATACAATGGAATATTATTGTCATAAAAAAGAATAAAATACCGACACATGCTAACACAGGATGAAGCCTGAAAACATCATGTTAAGTGAAAGAAACCAGTCACAAAGGGCTATGAATTGTAGGAATCCTTTTACATGAAATGTCTAGAAGAGGCAAGTCCATTGAAACAGAATTTGGTTTAGCACTTAACAGGGACTTGGTGGGAAAAAGAATGGGAGATGTCTTCTAATGAACACAGGATTGCTCTTTGTGTGATAAAAATACACTAGATTAAGATAGCAGTCACATTTGCGCAAACTTTTTAATTTATTAAAAGGCCATTGAATTGCATAACCTAAAAAGATGAATTTATTGTATGTGAATTGTATCTCAACAAAGCTTTATAAAAAATAAAGAAACATGCTGAAAATATAGATTTTATAGTCATAGAATGGAAGATAACTAATTTCCATATAGTTAACCAAATTGATGACAAGATGAAGTCTGTAAAAGAAGGAATAGAATAAAAATTCTGTAACCAAAAAGTAAAATTTAAAGAAAACTAATATCTCCTAGATGGGTGAAACAATATTTAAGCACAGCAAAAGAAAGAATTAGTGAGATTGAAAATATCCAGATAAACACAAAAAGAAAAAAAACAATAGAAATTTCAGAATTAAGGAAAATATAAATCTGGAATATGGTACAAAATTCAAATAAATAATATTTAATTGGAACTCCAGATAAAAAAGAAAAGGGGGAAAAGGGAAAGAAGTGATATAAGGAGAGATACTGACCAAAAAGTGTTATACTGGCAAAAAGCAGTAAACATTATATTGAAGAATTTCTACAAATCCTAAGCAAGATAAAGACAAAGAAAACCACATTTCAGTAAATCAGAATGAAATTTCTAAAAGAAAAAGCAAAGAAAAAATTTAAAAGCATCCAGAAAAATAAAGACATATTACCTTCAAAGGAGCAATAGGATTCAAAGTTGAATTTATTAATGAATTATGGCAGCCAGAAGAAAATAGATTGGTATCTATAAAGTGCTAGATAAACAGTAGCCAGATTTCCAGATAGCCAAGGGAATGGATGTGGCATAAATCTGAATCTCTTACTGTATCCCCCAAAAGAAAATTAATTATAATAATAAAAAATAGAACTGCAAAATCCCATGAAATTAGTATAATTACAGCACATAGAAAATTTGAACTTCAAGGTTCTTGTAACTAGGAAAACCCACACCAAATCCAATGAGCTCTGAAACTGCTGCTACAAGCCTTCCCTAAGAGCAAGTGCAGCTCAAAACAAAACAAAACACCAAAAACACTACAGAAGAGAGAAGAATGGAAATGTCATCAGACCTGAGATTAGTGTAAATCAACCTTTATAAAGAGAAAACCCTTCCTAGGTGTGAAAACAACAGAAAATTATACTCCTAGATAAGCTTATTAACTATAGGGAAAGGACTCAAGAAGTTGACATGAGACAATGTTGAAATAATAACACTTTGGATAAGAAGAGGGTAAAAACAAAAGAGGGAAGCCTGCAAAGGGTTCCTGGTCAAGGGAAAAAGCAAGAGTAGGAAATGAAAGATCTTACAGGACAGAAGAAATCAAGCAAATTAACACCAAAGGCCACATCATTCTTCCCAATGAAACAAAGCTCCATAAAACAAAGGCTATCCATGAAGAACAGTATTTCACTACAATAATGGAAGAGGATATTAAGAATTGTATAAAACAACCCAAAGCTACTGGCTGTCTCCACAGAAACCTAAGAAATAGCTTTCATCTATTGAAAATTACTATTTAAAAAAACATAAAAGAATAATTCATCTAATGAAAATCTCTACACCTCTAAAGACAAAACAACAACAAGGTAATCAAATAGGAAACAGAATCCTCCAAGCTGAGTTAACATATCATAAGCAAGTATTGGGAATATAAGAGAAATTCACATTGCATGAGAAATTTTAAAACTTAGAATGGGAACTAGAAGGCATCATGCTAAGTGAAATAAGTCAATCAGAGAAAGGCAATCATCATAAGGTTTTACTCATATGTAGAATATAAGAAAAAGTGCAAGGGACCATAATGGAAGAGAGGGGAACTCAGTGGGGAAAAATTAGAGAGGAAGACAAATCATAAGAGACTCCTAACTCTGGGAAACAAACAAAGGGTTGCAGAAGGGGAGGTCGGTGGGGGGATGTGGTAACTGGATGATGGGCACTGAGGGGGACACATGATGGGTTGAGCACTGGGTGTTATACTATATGTTGGCAAATTGAATTTAAATAAACTTTTTTTAAAAAAACTTAGGACATGGAAACACAAAAAGGCCAGAGATGAAAGTGAACTGAGCTGAGAGGAAAATACAGAAGAAAATCATTTCAGGAAAAAACACTAAGTGAAAACTTAATTGAGGCAGAAGGGACTAACCTATTAGAAAACCTATTAAGGAACATTAAAGGCAAAAATGGAAATGAGGAAAATGAAAATATTTGGAAAGATTTAAGGAGAATGTGAGTAAAAGAGAAGGGAGACAAAGAAGACAAAATTGCATAAAATTGAAGACCCAGAAAAAGGTTGTTTTAGAAAAGAAATGAAAATTAGTATTTAGGGGCACCTGGGTGGCTCATTGGTTGGATGTCTGCCTTTGGCTCAGATCATGATCCTGACGTCCTGGGATTGAATCCCACATCGGGTTCCCTGCTAGGCATGGAGCCTGCTCTCCTTCTCACTCTGCCCCTCCTCCCCTCATTCTCTGCCAAATAAATAAATAAATAAATAAATAAATAAATAAATAAATATCTAATCCAAGAAAGCTTTCCATAGATAAAAGAGGATTTAAATCTTTGTAAAGCAAAGGGCCTATGATATACGAGGGAATCACCGCAATGATCAGCTCTGAGACTGATCCTGGGGAAACTATGAGACTTTAAAGATAAAGAAAATGTCCTCAAGATTTTCAGGCCAAAAAATAAATAAATAAACAAACAAACAAATAAATAAATAAAATAAAAGAATTAGACTATAATTAAACTTTGGTAAAATAATATACAAAGTAGGTAAATACGGAACAGTATTTTCAAAACACTCAACTAAAGAAAGTTGAAATCAAAGATTGTATACCCACTCGTACTGTCCTCTGAGTAAAAAAATTAGTTTTAAACATGCAGGAACTCAAGGAACTCTAAGCCCATTACCCCCTTCTTGAAGAATCTAGAAAATAAACTGCACCCAGCCCAAGAGATGACTAGGGAACCTCAGAAAAAAAAAAATGGCTGATGAGATTTGAATGTAATAAAGTGCAGACAGGAGATTAAAACAAAATTGAGAATGAGGATGGAAAAATAATAAGCCATATCTTACATGGTATATGCTTTATCTTTTGTATTTAATGTTCTGACAAATTTGAATTTAGGCAACTCATAAATCAAATGAAATAAGAACAGTAAATAGATTACAAGTACAAAGATACCTAATAGAACAAAAATACAACTTTCCTATATACCAATAAATGTATAAAGAATTTTTAAACTATCATATAGAGAAAGGAACATGACAAACATAACATAATGCACGTAATAATTATAACATAAAATAATATAGCATAAATGAAATAAACTTAAGAGAGTTATTAAAAGAAGATTTTTAATTTTGCTGATAAAACTGAATTATTATATATGTGTGTGTGTATATATATATATATATATATATATATGATATGCCACAAACAGATTGATTCTGAAAGGCTCAAATTAAAGAGATGGGCAAAGGTATACAAAGCTAATAGAAATAACAGAAAAACAAGTATAGCATTACTGATATCAAAGCAAAATTCAATCCAAAATCATTAAACCATAACAAGGAATGACACTTTTTTAATAATAAAAGGCAATATTCACAATGTAGGTAGAAGAATTATGAATATTTACAGCAAGTAACAGCATGTTGTTTTGTTTCATTACATGCAACAAAATTGTAGATGGAAGAAAACTCAGAAATAAGACAATAGGAAGCTTTAACACACTTTAACACACTACTCTCAGCACAAGACAAATTAAATAGATAAAAATTAACATCTAAAGATATAGCCAATAAGCAGACCACATGGATATAAGTAACTATACATAATATATAAAATAATAAATATATATATTAGAAATGAAGAATTCACTTTCTTTTAAAGTGAACATTCACAAACACTGCTCATATATGAGGTCACAAAGAAACAGTAAGTTTCATAATTTAGAAATATCATGATCAACACTATTTGATCACAATGCAGCAGAACTGGAAATTAAGAGAACCCCTTAAGTTGCCTTCCTAACTCTTAATTTAAAAACTTCTATTAAGGGATCCCTGGGTGGCGCAGCGGTTTGGCGCCTGCCTTTGGCCCAGGGCGCGATCCTGGAGACCCGGGATTGAATCCCACGTCAGGTTCCCGGTGCATGGAGCCTGCTTCTCCCTCTGCCTGTGTCTCTGCCTCCCTCTCTCTCTTTCTCTCTGTGACTATCATAAATGAATAAATAAATATTTTTTAAAAAAACCTTCTATTAAGTAACTCCTGGATGAAAGTGAAAATGCAGAGATCCCTGAGTGGCGCACGGGTTTGGCGCCTGCCTTTGGCGCAGGGCGCAATCCTGGAGACCCAGGATCGAATCCCACGTTGGACTCCGGTGCATGGAGCCTGCTTCTCCCTCTGCCTGTGTCTCTGCCTCTCTCTGTGTGTGTGTGACTATCATAAATTAAAAAAAAAAAAAATGCATGCTGCAGTTAGAATCTGTGGGATCTGTGTTGAGCAGAGCTTTAAAAAGTCTGTAACTTTAAATATATTTATCAATATAAATGAAAGAACAAAACAATAAACTAAATTCTCAGCTCAAAAGTTAGAAAAAGGGCATTAAAATGAACCAAACAGACACACACACACAAACACAGAAGGAAAAAATGTTTTTTAAAAAAGTGTAATTAATAAGTTAGATACTAGAAAATTTTAATTTGTAATTAAAATCAAAATCCTCAATGTCGTTTCGACAGATGAATGGATAAAGAAGCTGTGGTCTATGTGTACAATGGAATATTCCTCAGCCATTAGAAATGACAAATACCCAGCACTTGCTTCAACGGGGATGGAACTGGAGGGTATTATGCTGAGTGCAATAAGTCAAATAGAAAAGGACAAACATTATATGGTGTCATTTATTTGGGGAATATAAAAATAGTGAAAGGGAATGAAGGGGAAAGGAGAGAAAATTAGTGGGAAATATCAGAGAGGGTGACAGAACATGAGAGACTCCTAACTCTGGGAAACGAACTAGGGGTGGTAGAAAGGGAGGTGGGCGGGGGGGCTGATTGGGTAACGGGCACTGAAGTGGGCACTTGACGGGATGAGCACTGGGTGTTATGCTATATGTTGGCAAATTGAACTCCAATGAAAAGAAATTTTAAAAAATAAAAATTAAATAAATAAATAAATAAATAAATAAATAAATAAATAAATAAACAAAATCCTGAGTTTTTAACACTTAACAAAATTAGACAAATCACCTCATTTTATCAAAAAAGAATAAAAAGACAATACACAATAGAAGAAATGAATGAGGAAAATACCATAGAAACAGGACAAAAATAAAAGGAAATATAAGAAAAACTTAATAAATCTGCAATCATACTTAGAGGTTGCAATACACTTCTTTTCATAACTGATTTAAAATGCTGACCAAAAATGACTAGAGGAGTAAACTATTTGAAAACACAATTAACAAACTTAACCAAATTGACATTAATAGAATCCTGCATCCAACATCTGCAAGAAACACATTGTTTTCTAGTGTAAACTAAACATTTACCAAAATTGACCATATGCTGAGCTATAAAGCAAGTCTCAAAAATTCCAAAGTACTGAAATCATACATGGGTGTTCTCTGGCAACAGCGGAATTAAACTAGAAATAAAAACAAAAAATAACTGAAAAATCCCCAAATGTTTGTAAATTAGGCAATCTATTCCTATTTAACTCAAGGGCCAAAATAGAAATCCTAAAGCAAATTAAAAAAATATTTTGAACTGAATGAAAACAAACCATAAAAAAATCAAATTTTATGGAATGAAGTTAGGGTGAAGCTGAGGAGGAAATTTAGTAAGTTTTTAAAAACATACAGAAGGGGAAAATGCCTTATCTAAGGATCATTTTCAGGGAGCTAGGATAAAAAAGAGAAAACTAAACAAAAATCTATTTAAAGAAAAAAAGGAACACAAGTCACTGAAAGAGGAAGAAAGGGTATATTTGAGGAAAATCAGGATCAAATTTAATGTAAAAAAAACTAATAAAATTCATAAACGTTTAGCAAGATTGATCGAGGAAAGCAAAAGGTATAAATTACCCATATCAGGAAAGAAAAGTGGACATACTATAGGTTCTTATAGGCTTTACAGACATTTAAAAATAATGAAAGAATATTAGGAATAATTCTATGCCAATAAAGTTGGGAATTCAGCCAAGATAGGTAAAATGCTTGAAAAATGTGACTTTGTACTCAAAAAGAGAACTTCCGGCCCATATGGCTTGCTGGTGAATTCTTCCAAGCACTAAAGAGAAATGTGATATTACTTTAATTACATATTAAAAACAATAGGTTCCTGAGGGGGGAAAAAAAAACAAACCATACATACCAACTTATTCTATAACTTTTTGCTACCAAAACTGGACAAAAACCTTATAAGAAAAAATTTCAATTATAGGATAGGCCAGTAGCTTTTATAAAAGCAAATGTAAAATACCCTGTGAAAAATTTAAGTCAAATCCAAAAATATAGAAAAGGAAAATGCATCTTGACCAAATTTAATTTATTTTGGGCCTGTAATACGAACTAAACACCTGAAAAAGAATCAATACAATTCATCACATTATCAGAATAAAGGAGACAAATCATATGATTTTCTCAGTGGTTGGAGAAATGCATTTAATAAAACACAAAACCTACACATAATTTAAAAAAAACTTTTGGCACCCTAGAAATAGCAGAAAATGTCCATATCTGATAACTCATATGCACAAAAAAGCCAACAGCAAATAACTACATAATGATGAAATGTTAAAAGCACTTCAAGACAAGGAAGCCCACCATTTCTATTCATCATCATACTGGAGGCTTTTGCCAATAAAGTAAGAAAAAAATAAAGATTAGAAAAGGAAAGAAAAATTAAACTATCACTATCTGAAAACAAGGTTTTTACCTATGTAAAAATCTTTTAAAATCTCCATAAAAATTACTAGAATTTATAAATAATTTAGCATGTTCTCCAGCTATACGGTAAATATACAAATATTAGTTTTATTTCTATATCCTAGAAATAAAGATATGTGAGATCTCCACGTCATAAAATATGAACCATTGTTGAAGGAAATGAAAAGAGATCTGAATTAATGGTAGGATATGCCATAATCATGGATAGAAAAATCCAATATGATCAAGAAGTCAGGTCTCCCAAATTTACTTAGGGAATCTACGCAGTCCAAATAATTTCCTAGCTGATGACGTGTGTCAGTGCATTTGTGAAAATGGTAATACGTAAACTGAGAAGCTGATTCTAAAATGTGTATTAAGGTGTGCCTGGGTGGCTCAGTCTGTTAAGTTTCCAACTCTTAATCTCGGCTCACTTCTTATTCTCACAATCATGAGTTCGAGCTCTGCATTGGGCTCCATGTGGGTCATGGAGCCTACTTTAAAAAAAAAAAAACTGTATTAAAATGTAAAGAGTTGATAAAGACAATAATCATGAAGAAGAAAAAATTGGAGAACTTACACCATAACAAAGCTGCCATGAATAAGACAGAGTGGTGTTGGTACAAAGAAAGACAAACAGGCCCGTAATTGAATATAAGAGAGAAACCAAAAAGATACTCAAATATGTACAGTCACTTAGGACAAAGGTCTCATTACTATTCAGTAAAAATGGACAATACTTTCAATAAATAGTCTTCACTGAATCAGATATTCATTCTATAGGTCTTTTTCCCTACCTCACGTTATACGTAGCAACAATCGATTTTAGGTGGCTTGTAGATCTGTATACAAACATCTTCAGGACTGGGAGTAAGCAAAGATTTCTTAATCAGGACAAATTTTTTTTTAAAGATCTTATTTATTCATTCATGAGAGACACATAGAGAGAGAGGCAGAGACATAGGCAGAGGGAGAAGCAGGCTCCTCTGGGGAGCCGAATGCAGAACTCCATCCCGGGACTGCCCTGAGCCAAAGGCAGATGCTCAACCACTGAGCCACTCAGGGGCCCCCCAAAATTAGTTTTTTAAGTCATCTCTATACTCAGCGTGGGGTTTGAACTCACAAACTTGAGATCAAGGGTCATATGCTCTATCGACTGAGCCAGCCAGGCGCCCCAGGACAACAATTATTAACAATAAAATAACCGTTGATAGATTGAGCTTCATTAAAATTAAGTATTTCTGTTTTCCAAAAGACACCAAGAAAGGTGTGAAAAGGACACACATCCTGGAAGATTTCTGAATGCACGTCTTTCATAAAGGACTCATATCTACAATATATCTTTAAATGCTGGTAATCAACATGGAAAAGGGAATCAACTCAAAAGAAAATAGGCTACCGACTTGAAGAGATACTTCACAAAAGAAGGATATCAAAGGGCTAATAAGTATGTAAAGTGATGCTTGCCATCATTAATCACCAGAAAAATGCAAATTAAAGCCACAGTGAGATTCTACTGCATACCCACTAGAAGGACTGCAATCTTACAAAATGGCAGGATGAAGCGGTAGCCAGGATGTAGATTATCTAGAAGTCATAAATACTTCTGATGATATGTATAAATTCACAGATTGTTCAGAAATGTATTTATTAAAGCAGAATATATGCATTCCCTATGAGCATAGCACTCTACGGAAAGATTTTCATACCCGCTTCCAGAGACCCTGTGTAAGAATGTTCATGGCCCTGTTAATCACCTCAAACTAAAAACAACCCCAAACTTTCATTAGCAGTGATAAGTAATGATACATTATGGCATATTCATAAAATGGAATAGTATACAACTGTAAAAATAAATCAACTGCTGCCATGTGCCACGGCGTGAGTGAATCTCACAAATATAAGATTGAGTTTTAAAAGCCAGAAAAAAAAGAAGACATACTTTGTGATTTCTTTGATCTACATTGCAAAACCATCAAATCTAACCTATTGTGGTAGAAGTCAAAACTTCGCTGTCACTGAGGAAGGCGTATGTAATGACTGAAGGGACACGGGGGGTGGGTTCTCCAAAATGCTCTAATTCTTGAACTGAGTAGTTATATTAGTATGTTCACCTTGTAAAAATGTGTAGAGCTCTATACTTTGGATTTGTGTAAAAAATATAAATACTTAACTGCATATATTTCCAATATCTATGATCATATATGTATGTGTATATATTAATCTATATGTGTGTATGTTACGTATATACAAACTTTCCCAAATAAAAAAAAAAATCTCCTAAACCAAATAATAGGTAGAGCGCCCTTCTAGGAGGTATTTGTGCTTTATATGGTAAAATTAATAATGCACAAGATTGTCAGATACAATCTAGCTGTGACCTATGACATAGTTAAACAATCTTACTACTCTTTTCCAATGATGTTTTTAGCAGTCGAACAACCTTAAGGACGCGGGCCCAGCAGCCACTGCCAACACAGGAATATAAAGTGAAATCTATTACCATCCCCAGCTACACAGCAGAAGAAATCATTAACACCAGGATTTCAAACTCTGTAGTAATATTAGGTTGACGGGAGAGGGCTCTGGGTTGTAAGATTTTTGTACGCCTCTGATCACTCTGGTAGGCAGGCACCTCTTTCCGCCCCAGAATAAGGCCAGCTTTGCCCTGAAGCTATAGCAACCTGCCAGGCCCGACAAGCCTGAACTTCAAACAGAGCTCAGGCCCATCATTTTTGCAAAAAAGGTCCCATTAGAATGACCTTACAGAAATAGTCATCACCAGAGTTAAGTTTTGATCAAGTGTATTAGGAAATAGAACCTTATCTTACAGAGATTATAAACAACAGAAACTCTCCCTAGAGGAAAAAACCAGAACTTTTAACATTTAGTAGTGGCTCTCAAAAAGTAAAAAAAGAAGAAGAAATTATCATCTCCATTTTTGTGTCCGTACTCAGAATACTCTTTCAGGATTTCTGTAGCATGTACCTCAATAGCAAGTAGTTCCAGAAAAATCCTCATTTGGCTTACTAAACAATCTTTCTGTTCTAACTTACATTGTGACTCACATTTTCTATACGTTGGAGATTCACATTTTCTTTTGGTAAACTGTTTCCTTAGGAGGAAAAAAAAATCATAAGCGAGTGCTTATTTTTGTATTCAGTAATTATTTGCCTTATATTTATATACAGTAGGTTTCTCAGTGTATCATAACACAGCATCTTGAAACAATGTCTACTTTCTCCTACACTTTTAATCCTTAGGAACCACTTACACAATTGATTACAACATTAATCATTCTCCACTTTTTATGATCACCTGAGGTTGGAAAAAAGTAATTTACCCAACATTGGGAGAAATGAGCCACAGCAATTTGCACAATGCTGTAGGTTTCTGTTATGTTTTTGAAATTGAAGGAAAAAGCGTGTTTTGTCTTTTAAGATTTTCATTTCCACCACGAGAAGGTGGAAACCTAATTTCTGATACGATCTTCATGACTCTGCTGTCTTCTCTGTACAGTGATGGACTTAACAAGTGAAGAATCATGACCCGGAATATTATGAACACACAGAACAGTGACTAACGCTCAAAGAAATCTGTTTAAGTCTTTTAAAGTGGCAAAATTATTTTTGAATTAATCCACCGATGACCTGACAAGAGTATCTTTCCCCAGAAACCTATCTCAGCTGCAGCCAAAGAAATTCTTTTCTATATTCTACAGAAAAGAGCCGGTCACCTCTCTAGGTGTGCTGAAGACAATGCACTCCCCCATCCCCCGGAATCCTAGTAAGACAGTTCCTTTCTTCTTCTTCTTTTTTTTTTTTTTTAAGATTTTATTTATTCATGAGGGACACAGATATAGGCAGAAACAGGCTCCCTGCGAGGAGCCCAGTGCAGGACTCAATCCCAGGACCCCAGGGTCACACCCTGAGCCAAAGGCAGACACTCAACCACTGAGCCACCCAGGTGCCCCAGAAGCCAATTCCCTGCAGAAGAGCTTGGGTGTTGCTCCAAATGAAACTCATCCTCAAGGTTACACCTGTTATTTGTGTTCTATCTTCTTCTACCACCTGAAATTCCTAGACAGGTATTGAAACCTTTTTACATACAACTGTATTTAATGGCTCTAATAGCCATTTAAGTGTTTGCTGAAGAAGGTCAGAGGGACCTTGAGCGTTTGTACCTAGTAAGATAACAAAAGACCTATAAGATGGTTAGTGAAAAATCGAATGAAATAGAGAAATCTTAGTCTGATAGGCGAAGGTTCCGGCTCAGTGTTCTCTGTGAATTAATTTCTTTTATCGGGAATGGTTTTACGAGCATTTTCCTTCCATGCATACCAATTCCGGAGAAGTGGTTATACCAGGCTGGAAGGCATTACAATCAGCCAACTCAGAGCCATTTATTTATTGAAAAGTTTATCTCTGTATTAAATTCTCACTGAAGAGGGTTTCATTAGACCCACAAGACCAGTATAAACAGGGAGCTGCAGTTATTTGGAAAACGAATCGGGATCTAACTTCTTGGTCTGCTTTTTTGTTCCCATTGCTCATACACCAGGGCTGCCAACTGCACCAAGAGAGAAGCATGTATTCAAGTTGGAAGTTTTTTTTTTTTATTTCCTGCATTTGAGCAGGCCACAATTTATATCACTCAGGTCTCCTTAAATTAGTCCAAGAGGATTTCATTTTACAGGCCTGCTTGACTGGGATCCTTTTGGCACGATGGGTTCAGCTTTGTATACAACTGAGATTCATATTTTATGTGTGTGTAAAAACCCCAGCCATGAATCTAACAGCTCAGAGCTTCACCTTCATTCTTTACAGCTCAGTTCAGAGCCCGGCACATTTCCATAGACTGAGTCTCAAGGCAGCTCCTGGCAGAGCTGAGAGGACAAAAGCTAAAAATAGATTAAGAAACTCAGGGACATAAGAAGAAGGCAAAAAAAAAAAAAAAAGGAACTCATTCTTCTTTACAGTGCACGGCCCAAATTAATATGATGTGGACATAATGCCTCCCCTTCACACATTTAAATTGAAATAGCACTTTTGGCCGGACATTGTTTTCTGCTTTTAAGTTAAAGAAAGCTGTAGAATTGTCAGAGGCTTCTCAATTCCTATCCCGCTCGTGGACCTCTTTGGCTAGGCTGCGAGGTTACAGTCTACTCTCTCCACTCCTTTTCCCCAGATACCCTCCAGCTCCTGGTGGTATCTCTTTTTATGGTCTTGCTTTTCTCCCACTTCACTCTGAAACAGCTGCCACAGAGCTAGGAAATCTTGCTTTGTTACTCTTCTAATAATTTCATGGGCAGTCCTCAGAAACCTGTGCCAATGTGTATCCACTGATACCCATGAGAATATAATGGTGCTCAGTGCTGAGTAGAAAGAGTGTAGGTGAAGGGCGCTGAGTGAATGCATGTATTTCCAGGGTCTGGAAGAGAGAACGACATTCAGAGGAGTGAAAAGATCCATAGGAGTTTTGTTTGAATTTCTGTTGTCATCTCTAATCATTTGTTTATTTGAACTAAAGCTGACTGCCTTCTGGGCACTTCTTGGCACTATTAATGTCTCTAATGAGGTGTAAAGCCCACAGGTCTATAGAATTGTCAATATTGTAGCAAACTGAGAGTTGTGATCCCAATACCATAGCTCTCTTAAAATAACAGAAATCTTGTCTCAAAGACCGTGAATCATGAATTTTCTAGTGAATTCTTTCACTAGTATAGAACTATTTAATTTCCACCAACATGTAAGTATGTGAAAGCATCATAAAATCATGATAGATAGGAACTCTGTCCCCTAGTAATAATTACGAAAATCCATTAGGTCTCCAGCACCCATAATGTGCCTGAAAACCCAGTGAATAAAGAACAAGATACCTTCTCAATCTTCAAGGAGCTTTCTATCTAGAAACACAAAAGAATTAGATACATGGGAATAAGAATAACATCAAACAGAAGTTAAAAATAGAGCTACCCTACGACCCAGCAATTGCACTACTTACTGGGTATTTACCCCAAAGATACAGATGTAGTGAAACCCCAGGACACCTGCACTCCAATGTTAATAGCAATAATGTCCACAGTAGCCAAACTGTGGAAGGAGCCACAATGTCCTTCGACAGATGAATGAATAAAGAAGATGTGGTCTATATATACAACGGAATATTACTCAGCCATCAGAAAGGATGAACACCTACATAGATGTACAAAACTGGAGGGTATTGTGTGGAGCGAAATAAGTCAATTGGAGAAAGACAATCATCATCCTGTCTCACCCATATGTGGAATATAAAAAATAGTGAAAGGGATTATAAAGGAAAGGGGGAAACTGAGTGGGGAAAAATTAGAAAGGGAGACAAATCATGAGAGACTCTTAACTCTGGGAAGCAAACTAAGGGTCACTGAAGGGGAGGTGGGTGGGAGGTTTGGGGTAACTGGGTGACAGGCATTAAGGAGGACATGTGATGTGATGAGTACTGGGTATTATACTATGTGTGGGCAAGTTGAATTTACATTAAAAAAGAATATCAAGCAATAAGATATATTGCTAATTGAGAAAATGATTAAAAATAGACTAAATGTGAGATTATAGAGAAAAATCAATATGTATTGAAATCATTTGTGAAGACACTATAAAGTGAATAGGATTTGAGTTGACATTAAGGAAAAAGAAAAAAATGTATTAAGAAAAAGATGAAGACATGAACAGACATTTCTCCAAAGAAGACATACAAATGGCCAACAGACACATGAAAGTATGCTCAATGTCACTTGGCATCAGGAAAATGCAAATCAAAACCACAATGAGATGCCACCTCACACAGGTCACAATGGCTAAAATGAACCACTCAGGAAACAATAGATGTTAGTGAGGATCAGAGAGAGGGGATCCCTCTTACACTGTGGGCGGGGATGCAAGCTGGTGTAGCTGCTCTGGGAAACAGTATGGAGGTTCCTCAAAAAGTCAAAAAAGCAAAATCTACCCTACAACCCAGCAATTATACTACTAGGTATTTAGCCAAAGGATACTAACATAGTGATTCAAAAGAGCACCTGCACCCCAATGTTCATAGCAACAATGTCCACAGTAGGCACACCATGGAAAGAGCCCAGATGTCCAAACAGATGAGTGGATGAAGAAGATGTGGTATCTATACAAGGGAATACTACTCAGCCACCACAAAGAATGAAATCTTGCCATTTGCCATAATGTGGATGGAAATAGAGGGTATTATGCTAAGTGAAATAAGCCAGAGAAAGACAAATACTGTATGATTTTATTCGTATTTGGAAATTAAGAAACAAAGCAGATGAACATCAGGGAAGGGAAGGAAAAAATATGAAAATAGAGAGGGAGGCAAACCATAAGAGACACTGAACTCTAGGAAACAAACTGAGGGTCGCTGGAGGGAAGAGGGTTAGGGGGAGGGGGTAACTGGATGGTGGGCATTAAGGAGGGCACGTCATGGGATGAGCAGTGGGTGTTATATGCAACTGATGAGTCATTAAATTCTACCCCTGCAACTAATAATATGCTATATGTTAACTAAGTTGAATTTAAAATTAAGATTTTTTTTTAGGGGATCCCTGGGTGGCGCAGCGGTTTGGCGCCTGCCTTTGGCCCAGGGCGCGATCCTGGAGACCCGGGATCGAATCCCACGTCGGGCTCCCGGTGCATGGAGCCTGCTTCTCCCTCCGCCTGTGTCTCTGCCTCTCTCTCTCTCTGTGTGTGACTATCATAAATAAATTTAAAAAAAAAAACAAACAAATTACTTAAAAAAAAAAAAAAAGATTTTTTTTTTAAAGATGGAGAAAATATTTTCTTAGAGGAATAAGGGGAGAGTGATAGCTCCCAGGAAGAATAAGGCTCAAAAGGCAGAAGAGTATATTCTAGGAATGGTGACCTGTGGTATACTAAGAAGAGTATTTGGTCTTTTTCCCCAGTTCCTGGCACAGAGCTCCTAAAACCCTTGGGGTGCCCTGAGGGATAGAAGTGTCTTTTGTTATTCAGAGGGAGCCCCTTTCAAGCACACACCAGTTTATGCTAATGATGTGGCTTACTATGGGGTCTCTAGATAGCCTTAGAGTGGGACTGACCACCAGGAAGATCCAATCCTTAGAAGGTTGGAAGTTCCAGCCAACCCGCCTCTGGAAAGGGAAAGGGGAGGTGATAGGCTGCAGATAAGGCCTGCAAAGACCCCTGAACAGGGAGATTTAATGAACTTCTGTGTTGGTGAACACAGCCACCTGCCCAGAGGGTGGTGCACCCCAATTCCTTGGGGACAGAAGCTCCTGCCCTTGGGACCTTTTGAAACCTTGCTCTATGTACCTGTTCATCTGGTAGCGTATCTATGCCTCTATCATATTCATTATAATAAAATAGTGAACTCTAGTAAATATTTCCCTGAGCTCTGTGAGCCACTCTCACAAAGGATCAAGCCTGAGGAAGGGATCATGGAACCTTCTGGTTCCTTCCGGTTTATAGCCAATCAGTCAGGAGCAGGAGTGGACTTGCAGTCGGCATCTGTAGCAGGTCAGTCTTTGGGGGCTGAGCCTTTGACCCATGGGATCCAAAGCTATCTCCAGGGTGTGTCAATACCGAGTTCCATTTGCAGGGCCATGTTCACTAAGTGTTGGATAATTGCTTGGTGATTGGAAAACATTCCGGTGACCACAATGCTGGTCTCCAAGTATCCATATTGGTGTTTATATGTCACATGGTGAGTGTCCCTTCCTGTGAGCCACCAGCCCGAACACGCAGGAGATCTGGGATATGCATTATGAGGCGGCACTGGTATAACTACAGTAAGGTGTTTTGTCTTTTTTTTTTTTTTTTCTCAGCAAAATGACATGTCTAAGCACCAATCCTCCCCCCTCTCCTTCCTTTATTCTGTCTTTTTTCCCTTCCCCCTTTCCTTCATCTCCTTTTCACATCCCCTCTTTCCTTCCTTCATTATATTATTTCCATCCTGGTGACATTCAACACTTCTATCAAAATGTGGGAGGATGAAAGGAAGACCCGGTAAAATGATATATTCATTTAAATAAATAAAACCATCTATGGTAATAGGGACTCCTGCTCTCAGTCATTGAACACAATAAGGATTGACTTTTTTTTTATTATTGCAGTGCTGTGCAGACTGAGGAAGGAGTGGGGGGGGCACTTAGAGACCCAGACTCCATCCGTGTATCCAATGGCTATGCCATCCCATAAGACCTCAGTGTCTTCCCTCTGGAAGGGGCATTCATCACCTCCATCTTCATGGCATTGACCAGAACTCCTTCTTATAGCAAAGGAGGCTGTCAGAGGTAGTACGACCATGGCCCTTATAGAAGAAGTGATGCACAGCTAGCTAGTTTCTCCCACAGCTACTAAGAGCTGAGATTTCACATGTTTACAAGAAAAAATTGTGCAGCTGTTCACCCTGAGAGAAAGCACATGGTCTGAGGGAGTGGCATTATATTTTACTCAACCAAATACCTGGAGAACATAACTCCACAAAGAAGATCCAAATAGGTAAGTGTGTCCTCTGCCCACCAAGTGCTGAACAGGCATGTTTGATCTGAGGATCCTGAGTACCGATGAGTGGTAGCTGTTGAATTAGGTACTCTGCGGAGTGGCTCCAGAGACCCGAGAACCCTGACACAGACAACCACCTGCGTGAGGTCAGGACATCAAGAGACCCGCCAAGTGTGTCTTCCATGTCACAGCCCATTCCTCACTTTGCTACCTTCCAAGCACCTCTCTACTGGTGAGAGCACTGTGACGGGCTTGTGTCAAAGGGAAGAAGGTGGGGGAGACTGTTCACTTCACGTCGAAGCAGCTACAGCAGGAATGGAACCTGAGATGGGCAAAGAGGTGGTAGGAACTGCTGACCAGCTCGCATGAAACAGAGTAAGAGACACACTCAGCTGTGGTGCCCACCAGAGTCACAGGGCACCCGTACATCTACAGTGACCCTTGCCAGTGCAGCATGATGAGAGTGACGGGAAGACGGCCCAGGGCACCAACAGCATTGCACTGGTACTCCAAACAACCCTCTTTCAGCCATGAGAGCCCTTCAGCTTCAGAGAAGCCCCCACCCCCCGGGGCTCCAGGGCTTGGAGGAAGGCACGTCCCAGAGAGGCAGGAAGAGTGACGGCTTCAGAGAATGAAGTCAGGCAGGGCCCACGGAGAACCAGAGCATCCACAGCGTCCAAGCACAAGGCAGTGTGACATAATGAAAGATCAGGATCAAGCTGAGTCCTTGCTCTGAGTGTCTTGCTGGGGGAATGAGGGCATCTACCTTTCTTAGACGGAAGGCTTAAATCAGATAATGCACAGAAGGGTTCAGGTAGCACTTGACACATAGCACGTGCTCAGGAAATGCCAGTTAATCATAGCAGTTGTTATAGTAGAAGTAGGAGTAGTGGTGGGGGGAGCGGGCGTGGTTAACCCATCAGATTGACCCTGGGGAGCTCCAGAACCAACTGGACATTTTTGGGGAAATAGACCCTTGGTTAAGAAGATTGCTTGGATGGAGCTTTCGGGCTGCAGCAGAGGAAGTTTGTACGTACATGCAACTTACACGTTCTCCGAGGACTTAAGTCAAAGGGGCCAGATGCATAGCCCCTCCCACAGTATAGCCAGCAGCAGGAAGAATCAGGAGGACAATTTGACTCAGGGAATATACTAGAACCTCATCAGGGAGCCATTGCGAAGCCACAAGAAGTGGTAAACTATGAAGTTGGGAGAGGAGAGGAGAGGCTCAGGTCTGATTCCAGGGCTCCCCTCTTCCTTGGTTCCCCATCTTCCATATCAGACTCTCAGGTCACACAGATCATTCCTTTCCTTTACCCTCACCTCTTTCCCCTCCACCATAGACTGCAGGGTGACGGATTCGTTGCCATGCTTTTCAAAGTGTTCTGAACGCCCAGCTTTCTTGCCTGATGCTTTGATAATTGCTTTCCACCGAATCAGGGTCATCCTCTCTCATCTGCGCAAGTCAAGCCAAGGGACTGTCTTTATACAACAGTGCTGTTACTAACCAGAAAAAGAAACAAGCAAAGTGGTATAACATCTCATTGCTGTTTCTATAGACATAAATACAACATGTCCTTCCACAAGGTAGAGTCATCCCCACTTAACTAGCCTTTCCTGCTGTGTGTGTGAGGTTGTCTTCAAAGGCACCTTCCACGTGTGCACGGCCTCTTTGAGTCCATCCACATGCATCCCCAGTTCCACCCCCCAGCTCTCAGCCTCTCCCAGCCCTACAGCCCCATCCTTCCATCCTTTTCTTCTGAGCAGCTGCTCCCTGATTGTGGTTTTACCTTTTGGTGAGATTGTATTTATTTCTTCCTCTTTCATCCTACCCAGTAGGTTGACTCTAGTTCAAAAGCCATATATTTTATTGTTCCCACACCCTCCCTCCCTCTTTCTTTCTTTCTTTCTTTTTCTTTCTTTCTTTCTTTCTTTCTTTCTTTCTTTCTTTCTTTCTTTCTTTCTTTCTTTCTTACTGGGAGGTCCAAAGACACTAGAAAGGAGTGAAGAGACACTGATAACTTTAGGGACGTCTCTGTGGCTCAGTTGGTTAAGCATCTGACTCTTGATTTTGGCTCAGGTCATAGTCTCAGGATCTTGAGATCAAGCCCCAAGTCAGGTTCTGTGCTGAGCATGGAGTCCACTTGAGATTTCCTCTCCCTCTCCCTCTGTTCCTCCCCTGCTCTTCCCCTCTCTCTCTCTCTGTCTCTCAAATAAATAAATAAATCTTATAAAAAAAATACTGATGCCCTCAGAAGTAATGGAATCTGGAGTGGAGAAAGTACACTTGTTAAAACCTAAATATTTGTTCAAATATCTGTGGTCTTCACTAACCACAGAAGCATTGTTCTTTATCTTGTCAATTAAATAAAACTAAATACAATAAGTAAGCATTTTTTTTAACTATCAAAGAAACAATCGTTCGAATTTCTGTTATCTGACAAACTGAAGATCTCAAAGCACTTTCAAAATATTATATTAAAGCGTGGTTGTCAACAACTGTTTCAGCTGGTAGGTCACAATTTAATGCAGCCATGGACACATTTAAAAGTATTAAGCTGCAGTCAAGTGAAATGACAGTTACGTACACTCCTTAAGAAGTGTAACATTAAATGAGAAATTTGAGTACTAACTGGCTTATTTCTTAGCTGAATAATAAACCAACTCAAAAAGGAAGTGAGATTATAATAAGAGAAATTGTTATTTAAAAGCTGCCTAGTGCTCCTCTAAGAAAGGCAGAAAGTCACCTCAAAGTAAATCTTATTGTTCTGTGTCATGTATGAATTTCTCCTCTTCATTATGCAAATGTAAGTTAATTTGGCTATCACTGCTGTGCTGAAGGGTGAACAGAAACCACTTATGCCTTGAAAAGCACTGCCCTTGGATGTCCAGAATCCCTCTCTGGAAAAAAAAAAAAAAAAAAAGATGATCGTGTTTCACACAGGGATTAGGGAGCCAAGTGGAAGGATAAGACTAGGGATCCTGGACACATCTGTTTTGAAGTCCAGTGTTATTAGACCCTTTCTGATGAATTGAGATAGCTTTGACCAAGAAGCATTGGAATTAGAGAACGTTAGTGGTGCCCAAATTGAATCCATTATGAGGAGAGGAGGATCTGGCCGGTGATCCAGCCTCAACATTATGGTGTAGGCAGCTGTGTAGGAGGGATGGTTCTAGCACATATGGCAGTGCTCAAAGACCCTTCCAATCCAGCCACCCCAATATGGAGAGCTGTGCTTTGAGAACAGTGGCTTAGAATGAAAATATAAAGCAAGAAATACCCTTAGCCAAGAGGAAGGACTCCTATCTCCTGCCCTTGAAGAAACCATGTTGTCTGCATCAGCATGAGTGTTCACCACAACAGTAGACACCTGGGTAAGGCTCATGTTTGATTATGAGTGGCTAGTGTCAACAACTACTCTATAGTAGCAGCAAAGGCAATGGAAGTTAAAGCTGGGAGACCCAATGACAAGATCAGATCACCAATAATTGTCACTAGAACAGGTAAGTTGCACACTGATGACTGGAGCACCCAAAAGGACTCACCCCTGTCCATCTCAAGCACTATCTTCCCTGATGGCATCTCAACCCCTTCTGGCCACATCCATTATCAAAAAGGCAATGACTGTCCCCCTTCTGCACCCACTACTAGGAAAGTTTGCTGAATCACCAGTCAGACGCCACCCTGCTGATGGAGAAGATGTAGATCCTATTTATATTTGAAATCTAGCTAGGGAGCTCCCAAATTCTCATCTGTGGTGGGCCAATACCTCATCCGCAATGAAATTTTCACCTGTTTACAAGGAATGAGAGAAAAGAACTATGCATTAATTTTTCAGACAGATTATGTTAGTCCAGATAGTTTACATCTTTCCTGATAATTCTGGTGCCAAAATAACATTTGTTTCAGGCTGTGATGAAAGAATCAGATAATTTTATTTATGATGGCATTATTTTGCAAATAAAAAATTGTCAACTACTGCATTACTGATTCTCAATTTCTCTTCCTCCCTCTCTGCACCCCCTCCTAATTTGTTAAATACACAAGAATGGAAGCGATATAGCACACATACCTAGAGAGTGTTTCATTTTTGCTTTTTTCCCCCCAAAACATGCATTTTCCCCCAAATTGATGCCAAGATATTAAGGTAGTCTCAAGAAATGGAGTCAGCAAAGCCAATCCAATTAATAGAGCATTACTTAAGTTTTTATTATGGATAATGTGTCCATAGAATTGTAAAATTGCCTGTGCATATATAAACTCATGAAACTACTTAGAGGAAACAGTTTTGTACTGGAAAACAGAGCTGGCAGGGCCAGGTGTTCAGCTGGAGTACAGCAGATGCCCCTATTACAGCACACTACACCAAATTACAACTATCTGTTTACATATCTGTCTCATCTACAAACTGTAAGCTTAGTAAACATACAATTTCTCCCGATCCAGTCTTCTGTTGCTAGCACCTAAAATGCTTTTCACACAGTACATCGATAAATGTTTGCTGATGATGTCAATAGGTATTGGGTTTCTGTTAGATAACAAAGTCTTTCAAATGATTGACACATTAAGAGAAAAAGAAAAGAAAAAGGATTGGGACCTGTTATAGAAATAAAGATGGTGATTTGCTTGAATAATGATTTGGTTGTATTGTTTTGTTTTGTTTTGTTTTGTTTTTTTAAGACACAACTCAACCCCAGAACCTATTTTTTTAATACCTGGCCTTGTATATCATGATTGCTTAGATATAAATATGCAAATAAAGAGGCTTCATTTTTATACATCAGGGCTTGGCCAACTGGGGCTGTCCATAGGCCCAACCCAACCAGTCACCTGTTTTGTAAATAAAGTTTTATTGGATTGCAGCCATGCCCTTGAGTTACGTATTATCTGTGGATACTTTCATAGTGCAATGACAGAGTTGAGTAGTTGCTACAGACATCTGTGGCCAGGCCCACAAAATCATATTTATTATCTGCTCCTTTGCAGAAAATGTTTGTTGATTAAAAGTTGCTATAGATCATCACTTCCCTATACATCCTAAGATTAATTAAATGCCAAGTTTGATCTTATATAACTAATATGAATTTATTGTTCTTGTGATTGTTTCCTTAATAGACTTTTAAAAAGACCATCCATTGGATTAGTCAGTAAAATGTCACAAAATGTCAACCCTTATTCTCCCAGACTCATGCCCACGCCAGCACATCCTAAAGGTAGGTGTGTGCCACTTCTTCTGGAAGCCATCTCTTAAGGACATACAAGAGTCTTCTTACTTACCATAGGATTTTGGTTTGAGCTGAGGAAAACTAACTGTATCTGGGGAAAGTAGGCCTTTCCATGAAGACATTATAAGATCAGATGGTACCACTTGGGGCAATTCATATATCAAATCTTATAAGGATACCAATAATAGTAGCTGCCATCTATTGAAGGTTCACTTTATGCTAATCACTGGGCAACTTTCCTTTTCTTTGCTTCATATCATTTTTTCCTTTTAACCAAAGCAAATGAAGCACATCTTCCTGGTTCCCCTTAATCACTGACTATATCTTAGTCAGTGTGGAATCTGAGGCTTTAATATATTTCCCAAAGTTATACAGTTAATAAAAGGCAGAACTGGGATCTAAAACTAGGCAGATTGATTACAGATCCTGAATTCTTCAATCCTCTAGTATAACACATTTATTCCACTACATCATGGTGTGATAGTTTACTTGAGCTAACTCTTAATTTTCTTCCACAAAGTCTTTCAATATATCTCAGGTATAGGGCCAATGGTTTTCATTTGTTCTCAGCAGAGTCCCAATGAAGCATATCCCCCTGCTGCAAATGAATTTTCAGGGCAATTTGAGAGCAAATAAACTCTTCCTTGACTCCCAGGGAATGACCTTTCATAAGTGGACTCCACAGAGGGTGTGTGAGCTGGAGACCAGTTGGCTAAAATCTGTTAGGCTGTGGTAACTCTCATTTCATACCACCATCCACTTTGATTGAACTAGCACCAAGTTTCTCAGATTGGACATCCTCTCAGAAGATTACCCACAGAATGATCTGCAGGACCTTTGTCCCTAACTATTTGTCTCCCTAGGGACACCAAAGCACAAATTACCTTCCTATGCTTTGGTGGCCAGGGATTTGTTGGGTAGCTCCAGGCGCCCTACCTGTTGGATTTGTTTCTTGTGCCTCAATCTACATATCCTAAATAACTGGATGGTCTCTGTCTTAACTCAAGTTATTATAACAAATTTACATAGACTGGGTGGCTTAAAGAAAAAAACATGCATTTCTCACAGTTCTGAAAGTTACAAAATCTGAGAGCAAAGTGCTAGCAGATTTGGTTTCTAGTGAGACACTCTTTGTAGCTTGTAGACAGCCACCTTATCTCTGGGTCCTAATGTGATGGAGAGAGACGGAGCTCTGGTTTGTATTTTCTTATAAGGACACAAATTTCATCATGGGGGCTTCATTCTCATGATGTCATCTAAACCTAATTACCATATTACCTCTCAAAGACCCTCACCTCCAAATACCATCACATTCAGGGTTAGGCTTTAACATATGAATTTTGTGGGGGCACAAGCATTCAGTCCATAAAAGTGTCCACTAACAGTTCCCATGTTGCAGCACCACTAGACAATGCCCTGTTTCAATTATATGTGACATCATGCTTTCTGGAAACCAAAATGTCAGTCTGGTCATTATGTACATTTAACTAAGATAATGCCTGGCTTTCTAGGCCAGAATGCTCCCACAACTAAAGAGACAATTGCACCGTATCTACAGGCTACCTTTCAATCAAATGGTAATGGTAATGAGACCAAATCATATATGACTGGAAGCCACAATCGATTTCCCAGTTTTAGAAAGTACAATCCCCTCTTAATATAAAGTCTGGCTGACAGTACAATGCACTCATATCAATAGGCAGATGAAGATAATAATTAGAACCTAGAGCAACACCCATCAGGTTATATATACTTGCCTCTATCAATTCCTCCATGGATTCTGCTATAACAATATAATATAATCTCTTCACCCACAGTGTGACATTCCCAGTCATTTTATTGATTCTACCTCTGGAACTCTGCACTCAGACAATGGTTATATATCCTAGCCAAGGCTTTTGCCACAAGTTACTATTCACAAACTTCCTTCTCTACCCCCATTAGCTTCCATTTCCACCTGGCTGAGTCATGAGCTACCACACGAATAATCTTGTGTGGATTATTGTACAACTGTTATAACTAAGGTGTATGGAGATTACCTCAATATTTCACCTTACAATGTGAGTTTTATAATTAGTCTGGAAATACAGTTAACAACCTAAGAAAGTGTTAATAGATAGCTACTATTAAAAAAATTGGTCAAAGCAATGATGGTAAATCAATAAATTTTATCGTGATAATAAAATTACTGAGACCAGTAAGTGAAAATTATAGGGATTCAAATTTAAACTTTAAGAGAAAGAATACTTTTCTCACAGAACAATTTTTTAAAATAGAATCAGTTGTCCATGAGGTAGGCCTTTCCCTGTACAAAGAACAAATAGACATTGGATGTCAAAAAGCAAGATCCAGCCTTGGGTGTGCACGGCTGACTTTCTAGAGCTGGAGCTTAACAATATGAGGATCTCCTACCCAAGCTATCCATGGAAGTGAGTTAATAAGAATGATTCCCAGGTATACACTAGAGAGCTCAAATGCTTGGAAAGACAGAGCCAACACTGGAGAAGGCAAAGAAGAAAAATCATAAGATGGAAGAAAAATTAATGAATTAAAGCCTAGAGAAGTGGTTTTATCAATATTCCTAGGCTTAAAACAAGGCTGAAGGCAACGGAACTGCCAGGAGGTCAAGGTGAGATCAAAGGGAGACAGAGATGGAATGGGTTGTGAACAAAGGGTGGTAGGCCCAGAGGAGAACAGAACCTTGGAGGAACTAGCATGTGAGTGCCGTGGGCCTTTCCATATGACTTAGTACAGATGATCCCCATTATTCATGGGTTACATGTGTGAATTCACCTGTTTATTAAAGTTACTTATAATCCTCCATCCCCATCAATACACATAATGCTTTCACAGTTATGCACAGACACGTTCACCGTTGTGAAAAACTTGAGTCACCCGGTGTCTGTCTTTCCAGTTGAGGTTGAACAAGGTGATGCTCTGTGTTCTTGTTTCAGCTCTCACACTGCAGACAAGTGTCACCCACTCATGGAGAAGTGGGCCTGCCAGGGTGAGACCTCAAGATGCTCAAGTAGAGGCAGAGCACAGGTATCCAGAGAAATCCATCTTAAATGACTTGAAGAAGAGCAGGATCAGGCCCAGCCCAGGAGCCAATGCAGTGTCCAGATATCCAACTAGGGTAAAGGTTAGGTCATCTCTATGGAATGAGAGGTATCAGGTAGAGAAACCAGTTATCCTGTCAACCTAAGCCAGAGATGGGAGTTTTAAAGAAGATGGAGTCAAGCAGCTGTTCTTCCATAGTACCACTGAAAAGCAATGGAATTAAGTTCATCATCCTCCGAAGGCCCACAGACGTAACACTGCAGGAAATAATAGTAATAGTTAATATCGTGATAGGAGTTTTTCAGAAAGTTTGTAGGTGACAAAAGAAAAGGATTAAGGAGGTTGCAATTTGCCGGGGGTGTCACATCTATAGGGTGTCTAGGGCCCTTTTGAGAGTAAAGAGGCTTTTGATAATTATGCTGGCATGACAGACAGAAGCTAAGATTGTCCAAGGCCAACCAAGCATATCACCTCATGTTTAAAATAGATACTGGAGCTGACATTCAAGGCCAGACAAAAGCTCCTTCACCCCCCTGCTTACCGAGGCAAGAGTGCTAATATTATGCCCAGCTAGACCCCTTTGGGGCAGAGAGGGTGCCTGGCAGCCCATAGCAGCTTGAGTTTAAGTTTGTGATGAGACCTGCACCAGGCAGAGAGCAACAGTGTGAAAATGGTGAATTTTAATAAAGAGATTTCTGTAAGTTGCAATATCCCAATAACATATGCCAAGAGGCCTAATAAGATTATATTACTTACAGTTATAAGAGCTGAAATAAAACAGAGATTGAAGAGTATCAGACAAAAGTCAGGTGGTTCGACTATTAGACTGGTTCCATACACATTGAGAAGGTGCAGAACTGTCATACCCTCGCATCAAATGAAACTCCTATGCACCCAACATATTTTTACCTCAAACAGATCATTAAAATATACTTAGATAATGTCTTTATTGTTATATTGTGTTAAGACCCAATTAATCCAAGCAATAAAAATGATGATAATGCCTTAGATTTATATTACTTTTCTTTGCTTTGCTTTTCTTTTAGTCTTTGGAACTCAAATTGCTTACCTGGTATTGGTTATCTCATGTACGAATATAGCCACAGAATGGAGAGAAAAGGTGGACTATAACTCCCCCCAATTCTTTGTCTGCTCCCTCAATTTTATCAATGGGGGAACTTGATTATTGCAAGCGTAAGTGGCTTCATCATGATTCAGGAGAGAAGAGAAAGAGAAATCTCATTATGTGCATCCGCTGATGATACAACCTCATGTCTTTAGTCAGAAATAAAGAAATCCACCTCACATTGAAATTCAGCGATGGGCAGGATCATGGTTGCAGTAGAGTTCAGTGGGAAGACCCTGGGCTGAGAATCAGGAACCTTTGGTTTCCAGCCCCAACGAACCCCATCACGGTTCTAAAATCCCACGGTGTCAGTTTCTGATTCCGTAAAATGGGGGTAATGGTTTCTGCCTCATTCTACAAGAAAACGGGATCATTACAGGAAAAAGGAGAGAATGTACTTGGTACGACTCTAAACGTTGCCAGAAAGTAACCAGGCATTTGAAGAGTGTCTGTGCCACAGGAAGAGAATCAAAGTCAATTCAGAAAAATGTACTAAGAGCCAGGAGTTGAAGTGTCATAAACAGAGGGATGAATAAAGCCTTGTAGAACTCATGGCCCCCATCTCCAGCAAGTCTCACCTCCGTTCTGAAAGACAGACTCCAAGCCAGATTTCAGACCCAGTGCCCTCTTCTCCACCGTTGACACAACTCCTTTTTACATTTATCCCAATGCTGGGCCTTGAAGGCTGTCTGCTTGATTTCCTGTGTTTCCTTCCTTTGGAAATGAGTGAAACATTCTATGCAAAATAGCCCTAAGAGTACAAAACAAGAAAAAATGTATAGGCCACTGATATATTTCAAGTCCTGAGCCGAAGATCTTCAAATGCCCCCAGGATTTTTCATTTCCCTCATAAAGTAATGGGAATGGTTAAGTGCTTTTAGAATTGCAGTTCGGAAGATGCTATGCTCCCATTCACACAAAGGGCCTGAGGTCTCTTTCAAGAGACAGGAAGTACAGCGAATAGATACTGGATTTCCAGATCTGATGGAGTTTCTGATTGCAGAAGTGTTGCTCCTAGCATCCTTGTCATTGTGGGTGTGCAAAAGTCAACAGGGACAGAGTTTTGTAGGTTTGTGTGTAGAAACCTGGAACTCCTAAGTCAAGTATTCACAATGATGGGAATGACTGGAAGGCCAGCCTAGCTTGCCACTGTACACGCATTCCAAAGCTGAGCACATTTCTGGACTAAGGAACTACGGTAACGAACCCCTCTGAGGACCCTCCCATTAGCCACTCTGCTAAATTCCTCTCTCACTTCCCTTCAGGGGACAGTTCCTGTGGAGCTAACGTTGAGAAGGCTTGTCTTCTGCAGTTAAAACCTTCCACTTCGCTGTTCAGTATTTCCAGACCCTGAACACACACTCAAGAGAAGCAAATTTTGCCAAAATCAAGGCAACCCTTCTGAAAAACTGAGAATCCATCAATTACCTGCATATGGTGGATATTATCTAGATACTCTAAGATATTCTGCATTCTCGTGAGTTGGATTTTCTTTTATTGGTAAGGAAAAAGTATGATCTGGATGCTATCCCTGCATGAGACGACCTCACAAGCATCCACCCTACATGATGCTAAAACCACAAATATCCCAAAAAAGATGAAAAAGTTGGCAAAATCATGCTGTTCTGTGGTTTCGTTGAGACTAAAATCGACTGAAGAGATGTTTGTTGAGTGTGTGCTGTGTGCAGCGTGGCCACCACTACACGTTACTACTACCACAGGAAAGAGAAAGAAGATGGTGGAGGAAAATTTTCTTGAGCATGTGTTTTGTGCCCAGCACTGTGGTGGGTACCCTAAGTACTTTAATTTGAATAGTCATTGACTAAGGATCAATGGTCAATTTCCATTTTCTATGTTTTAAAGGTGGGAAAACGGAAGCACTGGTGGGTTAAGCAAATTTCCCAATGTCTCACAGCTACCCCATGACAGGATGGGATCTCAACCCCAGTCTAATGGCTCATTCCACTTTTTCTGGAAAATGTTCTTGGAACCTCTGTATTCTGGAATAGATAGTTCTATTTTTTCCCATTGTACTTTATACATCTCCTGTTAGGGTAACTGCTTAGTGGTCTGTAACCACCTGCTACTTTTCTTATGGGGAATGACTTTGGGAGTCCTGTTTGCCTCAGTATTTAGCATTGTGATCGGCACACGGTACATTATTAATAATTAATATTGACTAAAGATATTGTCTCATATTCTTTCAAAATAAAAGTTATGTGAGCCATAA
The DNA here is from genome assembly GCF_018345385.1 of Vulpes lagopus. NCBI lineage: Eukaryota > Metazoa > Chordata > Mammalia > Carnivora > Canidae > Vulpes > Vulpes lagopus. The sequence goes on from NC_054834.1 coordinate 30,357,240, forward strand.
TGTGCCTTTATTTTTTATGTAAGGGGAAACCCCTACAATGTCTCCTGGCTCCTGTGAGTCCAAATGATCCTACTGAATTGAGATAGACCTGACACTCCATATAGCAGAATCACTCCAGCATCATGTCTGATCTTGTCCATTCTGGTTGACCTTGTCTATTCCACTACCTTGAGTCTTGTGCAACCACCTTGAATTTGACCATTTAAGAAGAATTTGTTTACCACCTTGAATATATCAGATGCTGTCCTAGGTACTGGGAATACAAAAATTAATAAGATCTACTTCTTGCCTTCCCAATCCCCCCCAGACAAGGGGGAAGCCCATGTGTCATATTGGTATTGGTGTCCACTTCAATGACCAGGGTTCACTCTACTGGTCTATCTCTGTTTCTTACAATTCTGTTTTACAACAAGGTTTCTGCCACACACACCTGACATCATTGCCATGGCCCATCACCTTCCAGTATAAACCGCTACTGGCAAGACAGTCCCATTGAGAATGTGATAGCCCTAATCATTGAATCACTAAAGACCCACTCATTGTAGGAGCAATTGCTGTTATTTGTGACACTGAAGTGATTTTGGATCAAGACAGACCCGAGGGATGCCTGGGTGGCCCAGTAGCTGAGCATCTGCCTCTAGCTCAGGTCATGATCCCAGAGATCCGGGATCAAGTCCCACATTGGGTTCCCTGTGGGGAGCCTGCTTATCCCTCTGCCTATGTTTCTGCCTCTCTCTGTGTGTTTCTCATGAATAAATAAATAAATATTTAAAGAAAAAAAGACAAAACTGAGTCCAAATCTTAGCTCCAATTTTATAGCTGTGCGATCTTAGGCAACTTTTGCAATTTTTTAAATATGCACAAAAAGGGTAGTAATGCCTCCTTCATGTGATTATGTAATTCAATAAGATACCATATAAAGGGTACTCAGCAAAAAATGTATTAGTCATTATTTTTTAAGAGAATTTATTTATTTGCTCATGAGAGCCACAGAGAGAGAGGCAGAGATACAGGCAGAGGGAGAAGCAGTCTCCTCAAGGTCAGCCCCATGTGGGACTCAATCCCAGTACTCCAGGACCACACCCTGAGCTGAAAGCAGACACTCCCACTGAGCCACCCAGGCATTCCTAATGTTATTATTATTACCACTAGAGTCACATTACCTGTTGAGATACAAGACATCATCTTCAAATTCCAAGTGGTACCATAATTGCATGATGTTCTCCTCTGGGGCCTACATATATCATTTTCATAACCCTACCAAGGGTACTTCCCCCACCTCTAGCTGAGCCTACTGCCTTTGGCTGTTAGAGCATGTTTGGCATGGAGACGCTTTGCTCTTACAGGCTCCATCTAGAGCAGAAGTAAATGAACAAGTCTGTAGTAGAGCACCAAAGGACCAGGATACTATTCCATGTTGCACTCCCTCAAAAAATATAAAAACTAAGCACTTATTACTTGCTGTAAATTTTCCTAATCTAAACACTCTGCTCTAGAACTCTCAGCTGCCATTTTGCTTCTGCCATGATCCTTTCTTCAAGGGGTACTGTGTCTCATTAGTGTGGATGCTAACTGGGAAACATCACCTCAAGCCTTTCCAAAGCTCTCCTGTAGTTCAACAGGGAGCCAGAGAGCCTCTTCCAAAGAGACTTCTGGGACAGGTGATACCCCAGTTTAATCTGGGACTATGCAAATTAGCCCCTGAGCTACATTTGCGAGAAGAATGCTCAATCATCAAATATATTGGATTTACAGATACATTGGGGTAAGGGAGACAATTACAGCTTCTATATATACAGTTCCCAGCCTTCATGTATGAAGCTGGTCCAGTCAATTGTTCACCTTCATTAAATTAGTATTCTGAGCTTTGGTCCAGAGCTGGCTCGTCACAAAGGAATAATTTCAGAATCATCTAGCAAATTAAAACAATTGTTCATCTGTAGAATGGAAATGATACCCACACAGAAGCTTCAGTTTAGAGCTAGGATTTCCCATTTCTTGTGGTCACACTACTTAAATCCAAACCTATGAAGTGTATATTAACTGGAGATTGCAATTGAATTCACTGAGAGAGCTGTGACCATTCTTACACAAGTTAGAATAGTTGGAAAAAGCAAACGAGAATTTTGGTGATAATCCTGGCCGATATTCCTCAATAACCAGCACCAGAGGAGGTCACAAGAGAAATTTCCTATGGCAGAAGCATTATGAAATTGTCCCAGCCATTGTGAGGCATGATCAAAGGGTACATGACCTCAGCTAGAGGAGACTCCTGAATTGCTTGATATTCAGCTTCTACCTCACAGGAATCAGGGCTGCTCTTGAAATGAATTGTATAATGGAGAGCACCTGTAAATTTCGTGGACTTTATTACAACACCACAGTGGCAGTATTAACTACCTCTTTAAGGTGGACAAATAGAATTTCAGCTCCTTCTAGCAGTAAAATTACCTCAGATGTATACTTATGAATACTCAGCACGAGTTAGTCACATATTGCTTACTTTTAGGAAGATGCAGAGAGCAGTCAGAAAGTGGATGATTCTATACAAATGGCTAACAGACACATGAAAAAAAAAAAAAAAGCTCAATATCACTTAGCATCATGTAAATACAAATCTAAACCACAATGAGATACCACCCCATGCCAGTCAGAATGGTTAAAATTAACAAGTCAGGGAATGATGATGTTGGTAGGGATGTGGAGAAAGGGGAACCCTCTTACATTGTTGGTGGGAATGCAAGCTAATGCAGCCCCTCTGGAAAAGAGTGTGGAGGTTCCTCAAAAAGTTAAAACTAGAACTACCCTATGATCCAGCAATTGCACTACTAGGAATTTACCCAAAAGATACAAATATAGTGATGCGAAGGATACATGCCCCTGTTTATAGCAGCAATGTCCACAATAGCCAAACTATGGACAGAGCCCAGATGTCCATCAGCAGGTGAGTGGATAAAGAAGAGGTGGTATATATATACATACATGCAGTGGAATATCACTCAGCCATCAAAAAGAATGAAATCTTGTCATATGCAACAACAAGGGTGGAACTAGTGGGTATTATGGTAAGCAAAATAAGTCAATGAGAGAAAGACAATTATCATAGGATTTCACTCATATGTAGAATTTAAGAAACAAAACAGAGGACCATAGGGGAAGAGAAGGAAAAATAAGATGAAAACAGAAAGCAAGAAAAACCATAGGAGACTCTTAACTATAGGAAACAAACTGAGGGTTCTGGGGAGATGGGGGAACTGAGTGATGCGTGTTCAGGAGGGTACTTGACAGAATGAGCACTGGGTGTTATATGCAACTGAAGAATCACTGAATTCTACCTCTGAAACAATACATTATATGTTAACTAAGTTGAATTTAAATGAATAAAAAATAAAATTTTTAAAAAGGAAAGTAGATTCTAGAATAACTGACAGCAAATATCGGATTTACTACCACTAAAATGAGTTGTACTGAATCAACAGTAAACAATCTGAGAACATTAACTCAATGACTCTGTTCCAATCTAGACCAGATCAGATCAATTTTTCCCTCATTTGAACATCTCTGGCCATTTAAGATAAATAATCCAGGTCAACCAAATTTTCAGACATTCAGATGTCCGATCACACTGATCAACTCTTTTTGGAACTTCAGCAGATTGATAGGCAGCCTTATCTCTTCTTCTTGTGTTTCCTGTTGTTTTTCCAGAGCCTGTATGTTGGGATTAAATGCTGAGATACTTATGTAAATGAAGTAGCAAATCTGATACTGAAAGCCATTAAAGAATGAAGCTGATGGAGCCGAGCACTCATTCTTGAAGCCTGTGGACAGAATCCTCTCCCCTCAGCTCCTTGGTTCATGGGGTGAGACTCCCTTGGAGTTTCAAGCCCATCCAAGAGTCTTCCTTCAGTCATCATCAAAGGGAATTCAGCCTCGAGAAAGAATGCTGGAACCTCAGGGAACGTTTGACGATTTCCAAAAGCCACATGAGGTGTTTGTGGCTGCGCATTCCTCACAGAGACTGTTCCATATGGCACAGAGAGTGGCGGGCAGAGAATAGTCAGCCAACGCAGCAGGCATTTGTGGTGGCATTTAGGGAACGAGCCAAATTGTAGAGCAAACGCGTCTCTTAGAGATGATCTAATGTACCTTTGTAGTTTTAAAGATGCAAACATTAAAGCCAAGGTTGATTAAAGAAGTGTCCAAGGTCAAACTCAGTAGCAGAATCAGACAAGGGCTCAGAACTTTCTGGTACCCCATTTGCCAGGCCTACGTAAGCCACCTCCCCAGCCTAACACACACATTTTTTAATGACACAAAGCAAATGGCCTATCTGCCTCTCTTCTGAAAATGCAACATTTTCACCCTCTTGTCAACTCCTTCCTCATCACTTGCCTTCTCTTTCTCTCACCCCAAAGCTATTTATGTAGTTAGAAAAAAAAAGTCTGAAAGCCTCAAGGAAACCAATATTTCTTGCGACATTCAAACCCTCTACTGTTCTGATGGCCAGGAATTCCACAGTCAGCATTTTTGTGCTATTTCTATTGAAACCAGAAAGTAAGTGTAGAAGAAAGTTATCTGAGAATTTAAGAGCCGCAGGAAAAAAAAAAAAAAGTTCAGTTTAAATCCCATTCCGGAAACCATGGACTACTCTATAACAGGAGGGCTTTTATTACTGTAGAGATAGCCAGCAGCCAGCCAGACTCACCGGGCTAGTTGTTAACTGACAAATATTAATCAACATCACTGGGCGATAAGGTTATCACCTTGCTGTGCCATGTGGGGGTCAGCCACTTATCCACTCTATCGGGCAGGTTCCCTTTTGGAAGAGAGCATAACCCCTCCACTTCCTAGAGCTCTGTGAAGCAATAAACGCCCTCTATGCCCTGGAGAAGAGAGCTATGTAAATACCAGGAGTGTCTTGATGATAATACCTTGGATTTATACGGCTTCCTTACTCCCAAGGAGCAGTGCATCCATTGTTATTACTCATCTTCCCAACTGCTCTGCAAGCAGAGACGACAGGGACGGTTCACTCCATTTTACAGATGGGAAAGGTGAGATCAAATCTGCCTGTCTGTGGTCATCCAACCAACCAGGAGTCATAATGATTCTGGTTTACAAGCAAAGTCAGTCCCCTTGGCATCTTAAAAAAACAAGGAATCATTTTTATTTAACATGAATTTGTCCACAGGAGTGGGAGTCATTGATTTTCATTTGTCATCGTTGACTCCTTAGAGATTGAAATATTTTTTTTTCTGGCACCTTCTGGCACGAACTCTAGATATAAATACTGTGGACTCTGCATAGGTGTTGATAACCCCTCTCCATTTACTCCCCAAGAGTGAAATAAGCCAAGAACCAACACTAAAAATATCCAGATTTCTTGCATTCACTGTAAGCTATGTAGGATAGATACACGGGAAAGCGCATGGAATTTGAAGCTGGAGGGTCTTGGTTCAGGTTCTGGCTATGGCTTCCATTGGTTATGGATTCCCTGTCCAGTGATCCGGCCCTTTGTTTAAGGTACAAATTTTTATTCTTATTTTTATTGTTATCTCATAAGATTTCAATAAATTTTTTATAATAAATGTATGGAAAAGCACTTGACAAGTGGTAAAATAATGCAAATAGTGATTTGTCTGTCAGTGATTATAGTTTAGACTGTGTTATTTGAAAAAATATACTGTAAAGACAAACTGCTGACCTGTCTTTTAAAAAATGTGGTAGGAAATCAGAGCCATACACAAGAAGTTACTGAAGGTTACCGAGCACAGGGTCTCCAGGGAATTCTTGAGGAAACATTCTGGTGTGTGCAACAGCAAATTCCAAAGTAGCAACATTTGAGAGTTTAGTTCCAAACATTCCACACCTTTCCAGTGTTATATGGTAAACTGGTAGACAGTTCTTTAGATCACCTGTTGTCTCATCTCCAGAAAAATCACTTGGTCTGCTCCAAGTGACTTGCTCCAAATCACGTTTCAGTAATAAGGCCCAAATTTAGCACATATCCCTCTCCCTATGGGCAATTGATAATTTTTCCAGTGCTTTTTATATTTTCTATATGTATGTAATGACAGCTCCTAAAGCATTCCAAAGATTCGCCAAAATTTCCAAAAAGTAGCAGTTTCTACCAATTCCCTTTATTTTCTCTCTGACCCACCGAAGAAGTTCCTGTCAATCACCCACTCAGCATCGATTAGAAACTGACCTTCCTTTTGAAAATATTTGACAGTAGATCTAATGCCTACGCTCTGTTTTACCTTTAACCACAAGGTAGGCAATACTGTCATGAGCATGGGCATCCTATGGACTATTTCATATAATCAAATCATTCTCAACCTAGTAATCCTCTGTCCAGGCTAGTATCTTCCATCCCTGTGCCCTAACTGCAGGTACATTCTTAAGAACTTCCGGTTGTTTATGACTGTTCCCCAATCTCAAGGGAACTGGTACATCTTCATCTTCTTCTCATTGCCCATAGGTCATAGATGCTTCAGTATACACATTATCTCCATTGATTATTTTACATATGGTGTTTATCATTGGTATTTTGTGAATTTAAATGGTAATAGGCAGGGCATCTGGGTGGTTCAGTCAGGTAAGCATCTGACTCTCAGGTTTGGCTTAGGTCTTGATCTCAGGGTCGTGGGATCGAGCCCCAGAGTTGGCTTGAAATTCTCTCTCTCTCTCTCTCTCTCTCCCTCTCCCTCTCCCTCTCCCTCCACCTGTGCCTTCTCTCCAAAAATAAATAAATAAAAAAAATATTTTTTAAAAAATGAGTCACAGGCCTACCAATGAGAATCACGCAATCAGAGTGTATCCCATTTTAAAGACAGGAAGATGCAACTAACATTGCACACGAAATCCAGAGTCAGATGAGCGAATTGGTTTTGTCCCAGGCACATTCCCTTGTGACTGAAGTATTCTGCGGTCAGTTGCTATGACAGGATTAGAGAGCAAAGTATGCTGTGGCATAAAAACTAGATGGAAGGACATACCTTTGAAGAATACTTGCCAAAATGAACTAGAACAAGTGGTAGATGTCACTGTTGGTTCATAAATTAGAGATTATGTGAAAGTCATCAAGAAAAAAGAAAAAAACTCCACAATGTCATCCTAAGGAGGTTATATGGACTGGTTCTTATGAGCTGCCTTTTTGGGTAAAACTGAAACAATCTAATACTGAGGCATTTAAATAAATTCCATTTCCCTTGGCCTGGTTTTCAGCTCTTTTCACTGTCTGAACCAAACTTGCCTTCCTAGTATTATCTGTAACAACCCACTTTATCAAATATTCCAGGGCAATAAATTATTTATTCATTATCCAAACACAGTTTACATTTTCTTGATTCAGAGGTTTCCCCCCTACCCCAGCTCCCTAAAGTTTTTTTTCTCTGCTTTCTGTATATTCAGATCATACACATTCTTGCAGATGTGGCAAGAATTTCTCCCCTCCTAATTCACAGTTTTTCCTCCATTTCTACATTCTTACTGCATTTAGCGTATCATTCATTTGGCAGTTAATCATGCACTCAGAGTTTTAGTGTATATATAATCAACTTATTTGCTTATCTCTGGCATTATTATTTAACTCTTTGCATTTTTCTAACATTGTGTTTTAACTAACATGGACACTCCACGACACAGGGAGAGTGTCATGTTTTTCTTTGCATCTCTCTGGAGACATGGTTTTGTTATGAGCTCTTTGAAGCCCTGTGGCTCTAGGAAGCAGAAGCAAAGAGAAGCAAGGTAGGCAGAGCTCCGGGCCTCCAGGCCTAATTCAAACAGATCAACTCCAAGTTCACCTAATCTATGTTTTAGTGTTCACTGTCCCTGGATGTCTTACCCAAAGTTTTATACTTGTTTTTGCCATAGCCCTGACTTTGCTTTTTGAAAAAAAAAAAAAAAAAAAAAAAAAACACAGGTAGCAGGATAATACTGGAAATAGATCTGAAGTGAACACAAGACGTGCTCTGACCCAGTTTCTCCTACTAAGCACCCAGGTAACTAGATATGTACAACTCCCTTCTTGGAGTCTCAGATTTCCTATTGGGGCAGTAAAATATTTGGGGTAGATTATTTTAAGGATCTCAATGTGTCTACACTTCTCTCCCTACCCCCAGCCCCTGAAACCACCCCAACACTAGAACATACGACATACGACTAAATATCAAAGGAATAAATCCTGCTAACCTTGGCAGTAGCATCCAGTTTTTAATATATATATTTTAAATATCATATATATGTGCTTTTCTACTTTGTCTTGGAGTTCTAGTTCATGGTTAAAATAATCTACTTTAATAATTCAAGTTATACCAGCCAGACCAGGAAATAAAGAAAACAAAGCATTCAAAGTACTCATCTCCAATTTTTCATAAATAATAGCTAGTTATCAAGGGAAGTCACAATGGCACCAGCTAAGTCCTTTCTGTCTGGGCCGAGCCAGAGGAATGCCAACCAGATCAGTAATAGCAGCCTCCCGAGTGAGGAGAAATGAAGGCTGTTCAATTTTGTATTCTGCTCATTTCTATTTTAGAAGAAAACAGTTGACACTGTCTCATTGAAAAGAAAATGCACTCAGATTTCATCATCAAATAGTATTTATTATTAATCCCCAGAGGGTGCACGGGGCTGTGCTAAGCATGCCAATTTGCCTGCCACCTGCTAGTGGCATTTTTGTGTGTCAGAATGTGGTCTCCTCGCTGTTGACGCTAGAGGTGAACAAGGGCAGTGACAAAAAGATTAAAGGAATGAAGAATAGACTTCGGAGAAGAGGTCACAAGAATTGCAAAAGGTTAGTCACAGAAGGAAAGGCACAGGGGTTGCTTGGTTTGTTTGGGGGTGGTTTTCAGATGGTGCATTATCTATAAGCAGGTAGGCTCTAATGCCGCAGAATATCAGACAAGAGGGGGAATGCATTTAGATTAAATGGGGGAAATCTTGATCTGCCAAAAGAAAAAGACAGTTAGAGATGGTGGAAATTCTGTCCCTGGAGATATTTAAGGAGGAACAGAGAGTCCTATCTCCCGAGGGTGGGTGGGACACGATGGATGGGGTCTGTTTGAAGTCAGGCCCCTGGGCCCCTAGGTCATGATTTCACAATTATCCTAAAATGATGGCCTTGATTGCCAAGTTCAAGGATCTCCTTGAGGTGGAGACATCCCCAGGTGGTGCAAAATCAAGAATGATTTCACAGGAGGACAGGAGCTTGCACTGAGCCCTGTGTGAGATTTTGACAAGTGGAAATAGAGGGAGAGGCAACTCTGGGCAAATGAATCAAAGGCAGAGAGACTTTGCGTCAATGACGGAAGTGATGAGTATGCCTCATGAGTACCTATTCAGACCTAGCAGCTGCTAAGTCCCCCATAGGAATCCCAGCTCCACCCCTTACTACTCACAAGACCTAAGACAAGTTGCTTGGCTTCCAAGCCTCAATTTTCTCCTCTATGGAATGAAGAACAGATAAAGATGCTTTCACAGAGCTATTGTCAGGATTAAAAAAACACACATGGCATAGGTAGCACAGTGCCTAGCATACCGTGGTTGCCTAATAGATGGTATAGTCATAATATTAATGGCATTATTTATCGTTAGAAGAAGGAAAGTGGTTCGATTTAGGTGGAAAATTGAATGTATGTAAACAAATAATGGAAAGGTAAGACTACGAATATGGACCGTGACCCCACTCCATAGGTGACAGCAGGTACCTTCCAGTGAAATTCTCCTACATCTCTACATGAATCCCCCCACACAGCCAGTTGCTCCATCCTCAGCTCCCAAACACTGTGAATAGGCCTCAGGGAACTTAGCAGAGATGAGGAGCATTTGTGTGACTCATCTCCATGAGGACAAGCGTGTGTTGGAGAGTGTTCGAGCCTCATTTCTGAGCACAATGCCTGCACTGAGCAGGAGCTCGGGAAATGTCTAAGTGTATCACTCGCTCTTCCTTTCCAGCCACCTCTGTGTTCCCTTCTGTGAGGATGCAAGAGAAACCCCAGTGGTTTGACTTCCTACAGCACAGCTCAGGGACACCTGGGAAAGGAGGGAGCATGCGCCTGAGCTGGGCTGGCCTCTGTTTGCCATGAACCCCTTTGCACCAGTCTCTCGTGAGGTCACACTCACAGTGGCCTTGAGCCCGTGGAGATACAACCGGATACTGAGCCCGTAGCCACACCTCTTTAGTAAACCATGGAGTTATACTTAATGAATTCCCAACCCAAGAAGTGGCCATGGAATGGGTGACTCACGCTTTTTAATACCTGCCGATTACCCAGCATGGGTTAGTAGCAAACACAATTTGCTAGTTTAGTGCACTGTCTAGTGAGCCACGCTGATCCTCTGCTCTAGTAACGTAAGAGACCCGGTCCCAGAGAAAGAAGTTTTTTGACTACTTGAGAAATTCAATCCAAGGAATACAGGAGAAAGTACCTTCCAGCCAGGACAACCTGCATTGAATTTGGCTTTGTCCTTTGGCTCTTCTAAGCCACCCCATCTCTCCGTATCCTTGTTCAATGGTAACATGGGGATAACTCTGCCTGCCTTATAGGGCTGTCGTGAAGTAAAAAGATTTGGTTATCTGTTCATTCACTCATTCATTCATTCCTTTTCTGTCTGAGTCAAGAAAGAAAAAAAAAAGCAGTGTTCATACAACACTTTGAAAAATGTAAGATGTAAATGTATAAGGTGTTATATTATCCTCAAGTGAATTCAAAGTGTTCCCATAAAAATAATTATTGTCCATTTTTATTAATGCAGCCTCAAGGAAGTGAGATTGTCCAAAAACCCAACACCCAGCTCACTGAACTGTGTTAATTGGGCATAATTCCACACCCTCACAGAATTTAAAGTGAGTCACATCTTTAAAAAATAAATATATAAATCGTTTTCTCTATCATGACTCTCTTCTCCTCTTTCAATAATGTGAATATTTTTTAATATTGTGAAGGCCTTTCAAATTTTTGTAGGTTATTTCCCGTACAGTAACGAATAAATACCACTTGCCTGAAAACAGTTATGGTCCTGGTATGGCTGTTTCTTACCCATCGCCATGTTACCCAGGAGGATAAAAATGGAAGAGAGAATCTGAAAATAAATATTTTGAGAGGCAGATCCCAACCAGTCAGCAAAATGGAATGTGGATTGTTAAGACAAGAGGACAGTAATTTCCAACCATTAGAGAATTAGTAGTAGTCCACTCTACTATGGTGTGATTTACCTGAAGATTTCCACTAACACACACACACATGCACACACATGAACACACTCAGCAGAGTGCAAGATAATTTAGTGAAAAGGTAATGGCATGTGCAGTAAGGGGGAAAAAATCAACCCCCCCTTTTCTAGTTGTGAGTCAAGTGATCTCATATTAAGTCACTTAATCCTGACACTCAGTTTCCTATAAACTCTGCAAAATGAAGATCCTAATACCCACCTTGCCTACCAGGGTTGTGGTGATTAATATGTGTAAAAAGATTTCAGGACATTCCCATTTCTTTTCTTATATTCCCACAACATCATAATAGCCAATTAGATACAAAAATGTAGATCATATGATATTGGATTTGGGACTCACTGGTAGACTGTGCTAGAATTTCATCTGTGTGGAAAAAGTCCAGTTTGGGAAATGTATAATAAAGCCAGTACAACAAGCTACATGAGAACTTCTAGAATCCTGACACTGCCCACCAAACTTCTTCCCACCTTCTTCATGACAATTTTGCTTTAAACTCTGTAGTTTGATGGCTTTTCTATTTAGCTTAGTTGTTAAATGGGATTTCAGCAAAATTAACGCTGGAAGTCACCTCTCTCAGAAACTTGGAGGATCTATCTAGTGCGGTTTGCCATCCTTAAAGTACCTATAAAGCCTTCAATTATTGCCTTTGTCTAATTTCTACCACTCCAATTATTTATTTCCAGAATCAAATCCAAAATGTCACACGCACGCACACACACACACACACACACACGCACATTTTCCTAAGCCTGAAGATCGCAGATAGTTGCTTGAGATTTCCACCTACATTAACCCAAACTCAAGCCTGCTATCTGTGCCTTCTGTTCTCAAAGACTTTCTATGCACATCGGATGCAGACCCTAGGACCTAAGGAAGCAGATTTCCCATGACCGGTAGATGCAAACCCTAGGACCTAAGTCCGCCCTCTACAATTGCAGAGAAAGCACTGCAGGCTCATAACCTTGGGAAGGATGGAGGAGAGGATGAAGGACAGATGTGCAGAAAACAACAAGTCCGGGTCAGAGGCCAGACCCTCAGGCGAAAGACCTCAGGCTCTCCTGGCACCTCCCTCATTTCACTGTGGCAGGTCTGGCAGGTCTCCCTCCTTCCTTCCAGGTTGGGGAGGGAGCAGTGGGGGAAGGGGGGAAGTCCTGCATTCAAGGCCTGGGACTTGGGGAGTCGCTGACTGTTGCACTCCCATTAATTTCTCCCCTACCCTGTGGATCGCAGGCTGAAGAACAGGGACATTGAAAGTCGCCTGCTGAGCCAGGATTCTGTACCAAATGCAAAAGCAAAACCCCCTCTGTTATCAAGAAGTCACTTTTCTCAATAGTATTTCTCTAATGATCACATATTGTTTCCCAGAAAGTGCTCCTAAATTATTTAAGAGGAACAGCCTGTCACCGTGTGCATTAAGATCTGCCTCTGCATCTCCAGCTCCTGAGGTGCGCTTGATCTCCTTCCTTCGGCTTCGGGAGGGAAACTGACAACAAGGGGGGGGGGGGGTTGTTGTTTGTTTGTCTGTCTGTCTGTTTGGAAGGGTTGCCTTTATTTTTGCGCCAAGAGGAAATGCTGAGGATTGTGTCCTAAGGTGAAATTATAAAGGAGAGAAGCGCACTATTTCCCCCCGGCCTGGGCGTGAGCCGTTATCATAATCGGATCCATGAGCAGCAGCCACAGGAAAAAAGCAAACATCTCATAATAATTAGTTGTGGACTTTCTCTGTCTCTCTGTCTCTCTCTGTCTGTCGGTCTCTTTAGTGAAACAATACTCTGGCCTTTAATTCAGGGTAATAGCCTGCAGGTGAATAGGAAGAGTTGCACAAAAAAAAAAAAAAAAAAAAAAAAAACCAGGAGTGGGTGACATTTGAGAGCCAGAGAAGAGTGAGAATGAGGGAGGGAGGGATCTTGAGACGCGACCACGGAGGGGACAGGGACGGGGCTGGGAGGGAGGGGAAGGGGAACCACGGCAGGTGCGGGAGGGGGAAGGAGCGAGGCAAACAGGGAAGAGATTGCAGGTAAAAATAAAACAGAAAAAGCCCAGGTGGGATTCATGCAAACTGTTCTCATCAACACGGCGACTCCCTCCTGTCACGGGAACTGTCAAACAGGCTCCGCTCGTAATGAAAGGAAAAATATTTTATTCAGATTTATTAATTTGAAAATGAAGCCCGCCTGTCGAGAGGGGGACAGTTCTTCTCAATCTGTCATCGTTGAACCACACGCTCCTGACATCGGGATTCATTTGTCTTGTCGGCTCTGACAGTTGGATTCTCCCAAAGCTCTTCCTAGTGGATCGCCCTGGGATTTTAAACCGGATGAAACACATTCCGACAAGGAACAGCCTCTTTATTAATGCAAATTACATGAGGAGGGGAGAAAAAAAAGAGAGAAAGAGAGAGACGCCGGCAGCCGCTCTGGTGTTCTTATGCCTGTATCAGTCATTTGTTATTTACATTTATACACATTTTTCAGTTTTAATAAAAGGAGACCCGGATTTTCAGTGACATTTATGGACAGTTTGTTTCAAAAAAAATGATGCCATCACTATAATTGTATGCAAAAAAAAAAAAAAAAAACCACAGCGCGGTGCTTCGCTCGATGGTGCGCGCCCGGCCCGGGCCTCCTGCTGCGGGGACCAGGGCCACCGGGACCACCAGGGCCACCAGGGCCACTGGGACCACCAGGGCCACTGGGATCACTGGGGCCACCGGGATCACTGGGGCCACAGGGCCACCGGGGCCACTGAGATCACCGGGACCATAGGAGTCACTGGGGCCACTGGGACCACTGGGACCACCGTGATCACCTGAGCCACCAGGACCACCGGGGCCACCGGGATCACTGGGGCCACGGAGACCACCAGGTCCACCGGGTCCACCGGGACCACCGGGACCACCGGGGCCACCGGGACCACCGGGACCACCAGGGCCACCGGGACCACCGGGATGACCAGGGCCACTGGGATGACCAGGGCCACTGGGTCCACCGCGATAACCAAGACCACGGGGGCCACCAGGATCCAGGCCGCCCCCTGCACCCGCATGCAGCCCCTTTGTCTTCAGAGCGGAGCCCCGGGGACACCCTGCGCCCACTCAGCCGGTGGGCGCCCTTGGCACAGCGCCCACAGTTGGGAGCACCCAGGAGGATACTTTCATTCCGATTTCCTCACAAGCACGAGGACTCCTAATGGATATACAATCACGAAGGCAGCCCGCGTGATCCGTGTCCCCTGAGGGCGGCAGGAAGCCAGGGAAGCCTGAGGCCCAGGCCGGTCCTGGGTGGCCCTGCAGAGACAGGGTGTTGCCCCCTGTGTTGCACAAGGTACTCACTAAACAGCTTTGGAAACAGGCGTCCTGACTGTGTTTCTACTTAGACAAAGTCTTCCTTGAAAGTAGGCAAACCATGGTCACCTTGAAAGTAGGCAAACCCGTGGTCCCCACATGGTTGCCTCGTTTTGGGACACAAGGGGCAGCAAGACCCGGACCCTGGGATTCTGGAGAGCTGGTTCCGATTCCATGCCAGTCTCTGGCGGTGACAGACACCCAGGCAGCCCATACCCGCTGGAGGCCAAGCCCCCCGAGGGCACTGCCACGCAGGAGGGCAACAGCATGGGGAGATTGCTTGGGTGCTCTGCGGCTGTCCCCCTGAAGACTTCGGACTCCTCAGAAGAACGACCACTCCAGAGGGGGATTTCCGAGTACAGGATCAGAGTTATAACCTCCCGCGTGCTACCTGTCTAAAATTCTCCATGCTCCAGTGGGAAAGGAACGAGGTGGGGGGTCTGGAGAGCTCAGGCCCAGTGGAGAATCAGCCTTTAACGACATTTGTGACATTGGGCACATTGTAGTAACTCCTCAGGGTCTCAGTTTACTCATCTGGAAAATGTGAGCGTTAGACTAGATGAGTGGTTCTCAAAGAGTAGGCCCAGCTCAGAAGCATCAGCATTACCCGGCGGATTGTTAGGAATGCAACTTCTCTGGCCTCAACCCGGACCTACCTACTGAGTTAGAAATTCCAGGAGGTGGGACCTGGCAACCTGTGCATTTAGGAGGCCATTCTGATCATCCAAGTTTGAGAGTCACTGGCCTACATGCTCCCCGAGGGCCCTCTGCAGCCCTGTGATGATAATTCCAAATACGGCAAAGCTCTCCTTTCTATTTACAGTATTTAAAGTATATCCATACTTTAAGAATAAACTGCATAAGTAAGCCTTGCTAATTCTGTGGGCTAGAAGGTTTCCCTCCTTAACATTTAGGATCTTTACTTAAAGAGTCTCGAGAAGTAGTTGGAAAGTAGTATTAAATTGGGTAAAGGTCAGCCGGCGCTCTCATTTTCTCTGTGTGCCCTGCATAGAGCTCTGCTTCTTTAAATCCAGATTCACCATCTACACAGGACGCGTTTTTATCCATGCGTGGCAGCCTAGAAACAGGTAACTCCCTTCGTTCTCCCTAAAATTGCCTTTCCAATTAAATGAAAGGGAAGGACAAGACAAATAACCAAAAAGGCAACGAGAATTTCGGTGATGTGTAAGGATACAATTAAGGGAAGCAGGGGGAAATCTGCTTTCTGCCTGGTGAGGCAACACAAAAGAGTACACCTAGCCAACAACCACATGTAAAACAAATGCCTGGGCCAGTGCGCATTCAGCATCAGGGTATATATGTTTGTTTAATGATGTCTCCACGGTCTATAGAATTAATATTTAATAGCACTTGTCAGCAAGATTCTATACAAGGGTTTGTTCTGGCTTTTTTTTTTTTTTTAATGCTTGTTAGTGGTTGTGTCTTCCTGGGTTGTTCTTCTGTAATATTAGAATTACTCTTTGCATTTGCAGCAATGTTTGTCTGCCTTTCTACTTTGTGACTTCGCGTGATTTGGCAGGGGACGGGATGCAGGGAGGCAGGCAACAGAATTAAAAAGACTTTCATTAGTGCCTCTTCCCTCCTTGGCCAGAGATATAGGGAGCACACCGGGCTTTTTTTGTTTGTTTGCTGTTGTTTTTACCGGTCGCGCGGGGCCTGTCTTCTAGTAGTCACTCAAAATTGTTGGGTGGTTTCATCATCAGGATTATCATAGCAATCAACAGAAGTCAAAGAATTAGAACTAATAATATTAGCCAGATGGCCAAGTTACGTATATAACAAAAATGCAATTTTGTTTTGACTTTCAAGGTTATTAGACTTCCAAAGTTATTCCACTGTGAATGAAATATTATACTGTGATGTTGAAGAGAACACAGTTAGCGAATTACAGACTATAGATCCTCCCAAGTCGATAATTGGGAATGCTCCGGGCCTTTTCTAAAATACCATGAAGTAGAAAGTCAGCAATTCTGGGTCTTTCAAAGGTGAACTGGAACTTTGTCCCCTCTTACCTGGCTTTATTTTCATCATGGCGTATTTTACTACCAGAAATTACAGACGTTTGCTTGCTTACCCATTTGTGTATTATTCTTTGGTCACTTGCTTATTTTTCTTTCCCACTGGGATAGAAGCAAGGACCTTGCTTGTGTTGTTCAGTAAACCCTCCAAGTCTTTCTCTCCTTCCCCTTGCTGCTAAGTACATTGTCAAACCCTTGGCAGATATTAGAGGAGTGGCTGAGAGGATGGATGGATGAACGTTTTCATGGGTGCTAATGCCACAGGCACAGCCATGACTCTCAAATATGAGAGTTTTGGTCCCAGGCCTACACGGTAGAGAACCTGAGCTCTGTGGAAGGCTGTCCTATGGACTGGAGACAGAGGGCAGAAAGGGTTTATCCCTGTACCTGGTTGATGGTAGACGCTCAAGAAATGTAACTCTTGTTTAATTGTGGTCTCAGATAAGTTGTGCCCTTAAAAGCACCAGTTGGGTCTTACACTTCTTCATATCTCTAGAGTCCCTGGCACTTTGAAGGACAAATAGTAGGAGCTTTATAAATAGGTGCGTGACTGTGTGTGACTGATAAACTGAAGCTCTAATCACAAAGGAAGAAATTTGTTATATAAACCATCCAGATCCACAGATATTTATCAAGTAGCAACAATGATTAAGAATTGTGCTAGGGATTGTGTTAGCCAGACATCAGCAGGGAATTAGAAACAAAATTCCTGAAAAACTCTAAAAAAAGTGAAAATCCTGCTCATGGAGTCCATCTTCATAGTAGAAGCTTGGCTTCAGGGTACGCAGTTTCTATAATTCAAGTTCGGGCTCATACTCAGGAATTCACCTAAACGCTAGTAGTCTTAGCAACTGTCAGAAAACAAATATGTCTTCTGCTCTGTTTTCATGTATAATTTGCACTTATTGATGACCTACCCGCTTGGGACCACCTGTGTTGTGTGTTCTTGTCAGCTGAGCACCACACTCCCTTACGCCCCATCCTAGACCCTCTCCATCCTTTACAGACTTGACTGTGATCTGTTTTATGGGGGCGGGGGGCGGGGAATAAATTAGTTTCCTAGGACATCTACATAAGCATTTTCTCCAGAGAGAGTACCCCACTGAGAACAACCCAGGCCTGAGCATTGTTTTGTTAAATAGTAATAATAACTTAAAATGTGATGGCAGCAGCTGATGCCTAACTGCATGGTGAAGACCACTCTTGTTAGTGTTGCCTGGCAACCTAAGGGTGACATCTCAGAGAATCTGAAGGGACCCGTGAGTCAGGAGAGGTCATGGCACTAGACTCAAGGGAACCAAAGGGTCACCGAGGACCCACAAAAGTCTCCACTGATTTTATTTTAGTGATTGCAAACGATCTGATCCTCATCTGTGACATGAAATTGAAGAATACGTGAATAAAAATGGTATAAATCAGATCAAATCCTTTCGGAGTTTAGTTGCAGGTATGCCTATTATTTTTTTTAAAGCACCAAAAATCATAGATGGACACACTTCTAAGTGCTTTTCTGACCTTTTTTATATTTACATTAACTTGATGAGCTTTAGATACTTTGGGGAATACTCAGAATTTCAAGGACTAGTCAAGAAGGAATCAAAACCCCCAAGTTAGAGACATAACAGAGCAAAAACAGCCCCCCAAATAAATGAACCTCCATGAATATTCAGGCTCAAACTTTCAAATATCAGCTTGCTGATCAAAATTCAATGTGGTCTCACCTCGTTAACTTATGTATGTCCCACATAAGGAAGTACTAAGATTTATTCAGTTTTCCGTACATTGTACCAACCAGCTACACCATGCCCTACGTTATCACATGCCGGATATAGAAAAACACAAGGATCCTTGACTCTGCCCTCAAAGAAGAGTTCACAGTCCCAGGGAGAGTGGGAATTAGATATGTACTTATACGTATTTGCAATTCCTATTCCGATCAAAGTGTATGGTCTACTAAGGCCTCTCTCTGGCCATGGCATTTTCAGCGAACAGCTGGTCCTCTAGACCTGGAATTTGAGGGAAAGTGACCTTCCCTCATTTTCACCCCCTATCGAGACAATGAAGGTCATCAACCCGACCCCTGGGTCAGGTCTTAGCCTCTTCCAATCCTGCCTGTCTCTTCCATAACTCCTTCCACTGGTCTACTCATCCCTTGCTTGGACTTGAGGAATAGCTTCCCAACTGGTCTACAAACAATCGCCACCCAGTCTGGGCTCAAGTCTGGGCTCTGACTTCAGCAGCTGTGTGACAGTAGGTGATTAGCATCTCTGTACCTTGCTCTTGTTATCAATAAAATGAGGACAATAATAGGTCCTATCTTACAGCTGTTTTGAAGACTATACTGCCCTTAGAATAATACCCAGCAATAGGAACACTCAATAAAAATTAGCTCTTTTCATCATCACGGCCCCTCTTCCTTAAAATAGTGTCCATTGTACTTAGATAAAATTAAACCCATTAGGGCATAAAAGGACCCTCCTGACCTGATCCCTGCCTGTATGGGCCCTCATCATGAGAGTAACAAACCATCCATCCACTCCTTGAATCTATACTTCAGCTGCATGGGTTTTTTTTACAGTGGATCAAAAAAGCCAAATGGCCTACCGCAGGGCCTTTGTACCTGCTGTATTCTTCCACTCTGAAAATCTGTATGGTAATTCCTCCCATTCTTTAGGTCTCGGGTTAACATCTCTTTACAAAGGCCTTACCCAGCTTCCCTTTTAGAATACATCCTCACACCTGTGAGTCTCTCCAACCACTTATTTGCTTCCTCCCAGAACTAACTACAGTCAGGTTTAACTCTTCCCCTAGGATAGGAATCAGCAATTTTTTTTCTGTAGAGGGCCAAAGAGCAAGTGCTTTAGGCCTCGTGGGCTATACAGTCTTTGTCATCCCTACTTCATATTTGTAGCACAAATGCAGTGCTTAAAATTATGAACATGAGGGATGCCTGGGTGGCTCAGCGTTTGAGCATCTGCCTTCGGCTTAGGTTGTAATCCGGGGTTCTGGGAATGAGTCCTACATCAGGCTCACCACAAGGAGTCTGCTTCTCCTTCTGCCTAAATCTCTGCCTCCCTCTGTGTGTCTCTCATGAATAAATAAATAAAAATTTAAAAATTAAAATACGAACATGAATAAGTATATCTGTGTTCCAATAAAACTTTATTTATAAATTTTAAACTTGTATTCCATATAATTTTTGCACATCAGGCAAATACATTCTCCGGACTTTTCCAAACATTAAAAAATGTGAAAACTGGGACGCCTGGGTGGCTCAGTCAGTTCAGCCTTCAGCTCTTGATTTTTGGCTCAGCTCATGATCTCAGGGCCCTGAGATCCAACCCCCACATTGGGCTCCATGCCGAGCACAAAGCCTACTTGAAAAAAATAAATAGATAAATTAAAAAAAAAAAAAAAAACCCAAGCCTGCTTGAGATCCCCTGTCTCGTCTCCCTCTGCCCCTCTCCCTGTGCAAGTGCTCCAAATAAATAAATAAATAAATAAATAAATAAATAAATAAATAAAATCTTTTTAAAAATATGTAAAAACCATACTTAGCTCACTGTCCATACAAAAACAGGTAGATTTGGCCCTGCACCAGAATAAAAGCTTCATGAGGGGAGAGACACCCACATCATGTCATTGTGTTACCCCAACATTTGGTCTGCGGCCTGATATATAACGGCACTTGTTAATTATTTTTTTGATGAATGAATAAATCTGGCTGTAAGTTGTCATAACTGCAGCTAGATCTATTAAATACCAAGCAAAGTGACAATTTCAATAGAATTAATTAAACATTCATTTTCATTCAGTGCTTTATAGTTTACAATGTACTTCCCTAAACACGATCAAACTTGATTCTCCCCAAAATCTTTGTAGTAATGGGGGCAATTATATGAAATGGGAATTTAAGAACTGTAGGAACTTCTCAAGTTAATACAACTAATCAGTGGTGGGATCAGAACAAGAACTTGGTACCATTTCCTCTAGACAGCGGCTCTCAGAGTGGGATCTCTTGATCATTCACACAAGCATTCTCTGGAGCCAATTAGAAATAATAATTCTCAAGCCAGACCTACTGAATCCAAACTTCAGTTGTGGGGCCCCTCCATGTCTGCCTTTCAAAATCCTCCCAGATAATTTTGGTGCAGGCTAATGTTTGAGAAACACCGGCGTTGGCCAGAGGCTTGCAGCACTGGCTTCATCTCAGAATCTCCTGAGGAGTTTGTGAAAAATCAACAGTGTCTGGGAGCTTTTAAAAATACTGATGCCCACACCCACCCCCAAGATCTTCTGATGCATTTCATTTGGGGTTGGGTGTGGGCATCAGTATTTTTAAAAGCTCTCCGGGTGACACTAAAGTACATCCAGAGTCAAGAACCACTGCAGCAAAGTCCATGCTGCTTCCCCTAACAGGAAAGAAATGTTGCCCAAACTAGTTAGGATCACCTGCCATAGATCCAAGCCAATATTAGGTCCTGAACCTCCTCTCTTCGTGGGACATTGAAAGATGGATTCCGTACTGCCTCAGATAACTTAATAGAGTTTCACAGACACCACAGGCCCACAGAATAAGACCTGCCCCAATAATCTCTCATGTTCCAATTTCTCTTCAGGCCTTTATTCCCATTGCCACAGCCCCCTCCCCTCCTGCTTTCATCAGCTGATTGCACAGATTCCATTAGAACGAAGGGCAGGTGCAGCTTGGAATGAAGCAAGAACTCATCTGTTCCTTCACGTTCTCACTCCTGATGTTTGCTAGTTTGTATGATTAATTTTATCAATTTTCCTGACCTGCTTTGCCACGGAAATAAATATGACAGCTGCTGTGCTGCCTCAATTCTTCCTCTTGCCAAGTGAGATGCTGAGATGTGTTTTCTTGTTGATTGCAGACTTGGGTAAATATCAAGGAAACAGACCAAACAGGATCCATCCTGGTCATACTGACAAAGCAGGTGTGGAACCATACACGCACGCTTTAATAGGGTATAAGAAGTAGAAGGCTAATTTCCCACGTTCCAGCTTTCCCAGTGATTCATTCAAGAAAACAAACAGCACATTCCTACATTTCCTGGTCCGTTTTACCCACAAGCTCTAATTTTCCTTCTTTCAGAGTAAACTACTTGATCAGTGACAAGATCAAAATATTTAGTCTCTGGCCGCCTCTTATATTTATCTGTCCAGTAGGGGTGAGGTTTCAGAGTAAAGGATGAAAGCATTTTGCAGACTATAACTTGTCTCAGAAATGCTATAGCTGTTATTATTAAAAGCAGCACCACGTGGCCCTGGCCTAAAAGAAGGAAAATCGCTTGTACTGAGCACCCGGTATTTGCCAGGCATCGTACATCACGACCCGTTACCATTAATCTTAAGGAAGGGCATACTGATCCCATTTTACCGAGGACACTGAGGCTCAGTTGACTGAGTATCTGTCCTTGGTGGGTTCAAAGACCAACCCGTAGCCCTGTAACCTACGGAACCACACCCCAACTGTCAGGGGTGATGGGCCATGGTCAGAACTGCTCCTAACTGCTCTTACCTGTGAACCCAGCTTCCACACCAGACTGTATTGAGGTGGCACCAGATTTGGCCTTGTAGGAAAATGAAAGAAATCTGGCTTCCCTTGGTTCAGTTAGAGGAAAATCCAAAAGGCACTTCATTCCAAAATCCATCGCTACATGACTTTGAGCAAGTTATACTCTCTTCATGATTCTTTCTTCTTTGTTTTCCAAAGTGGACTGACTTATTGATTTATTTTTATTTGAATTCAATTGGCCAATGTATAACACCCGGTGCTCATCACATCACACGCCTTCCTTAATCAGTGCCCGTCACCCAGTTACCCCATCCCCTCACCACCTCCCCTTCTGCAACCCTTCGTTTGTTTCCCAGAATGATTCTGTTTTCTAATGTATAAAACACATAGAACACTAATGACTGATTTTGATTTGGGGGGGTTAAATTAGTTTTTTTAAGATTATGTACACAAAATATGCCAGAAGGCAATTCTTGATCCATATAAGGGGCTTGAGTGTGTGTGTGTGTGTGTGTGTGTGTGCGCGCGTGTTTCAGGGAGGGACAACAAAATACAAGGGCTGGGTCTTGGTGAGTGGCACCTGGTCATTTTGCACCCGTGGTAACCGGCTGAGGGCTGCGTTGGGGGACATGCAGAAGACTGAACAGCCACACCAGCCTGGAGCTTCCCTCTGCGAAGGATGGGCAGCGAGACCAGTTTTGTGAGGGAAAGAGTTGAAGAGACAGTGCCAAAGCCTATTTTCCTAAATCGTTCAACTGGAAGGAAACTTCAGAGGCCATTTGCCCCCCGCCTTTAGGGAGTAAGTACTGTTATCTCTTTTGGATGGAAACACGAGGACCAGAACACTGAAGCAACGATGCCAATGAGCAGCGAAGAGTAGACTCGAATCCATGCTTTCCACCTCTGTGTTATGAAGACTGCACCCAGCTTGCCTAGGCTTTCTTCTGTCCACCAGGCCTTTCTCCACATGAGGTTCTGAAAGAGTCCAGCCATCATGGTTGCAAGAACTGGAGAGGGAATGGGCGCACCATAGGCCTTTCACAGGGGGACCAGGCTTGCCTCGGCACTCCGTACTCTCTTTGCCATCCTTATCCCCATCCCTGCCCTCATTTGGGCTGTTCCTCAAAACAAAGTCATCCGAGAATGTTCCTCTAACACCTGGATGGGAGCATGATAAGGTGTCGGCGGGTTATTGAGAAGAATGTGTCTGAAGGAGGCCTGGAGCCCAAGCAGCTGGGCGTCAAGACGCTCCCGTGGCTCTGGGGGTGGTGTTCTGATCAGGAGCAGTGACAGTGAGCAGGGCCATCAATTGTTGTCAGCATTAGCTTACATTTGACTTGGTGATAGTTTTTGGAGAATAAGCCGCCAGCCTGCTCCCAAGTACACCACAGAACCCTCGGTCAATGGATCATTTCCCTCCCCACAGAAAACCTCCACTGAGTAGCTATCCTGCTGCTTCTCATCACTTGCTCCTCACTGGGGGAGGGTGAAGGGAGTGGAATGGAGATGTTGTCTTTCTCTGTGGTCCCCTGGGTCTGCTGAGTACAGAGGTACAAGCAGGTGCTCAGCGATTTCCCCCCATCCCATTTGTAAAAAGAAAATGAGATGGAGGAAGGGAGGAGAGATGCTCACGTTACTTTCCTTCGCATTGATCGCTGCACACACCATCATCAGAGTCACCAGGGGGAGGGATGGTGGAGAGCACAGGCTCGAATCAGGGCCCTGCCTTCTGAGCAGAAAGAATCAGGCATGCGACATGATGTCTAATTTCAAGCCTCCCAATTGCCCAAGAAGACCTCATCCCCTGAATTCAGCTATTCCTAAATGAGGGGAGCAGGGAAGGGGGGGTCTCCTGCCGGCAGAGTGTTGAAAGCACGATCCATGACATAGGCCTGGGAGGAAGATTTTGCTGGGGAAATGCAAGAGCTTCAGTATTTTGCACACCAAGCTTGTCTTCTAATGACAGCCTTGGGAGCCAGACATTTCTAAGTGCTAATTAGAGGTGTTGATTATCGTGGTAACCCTGTGGGGGCTCAACCCAAGCCCGAGAGCAAAAGCCACAGATAAAATAAAGATTGTTACAATAGCTCGCGGTGTCACATGAGCATCAATACTGGAATGTCAATGCTCAGGCGCAGTCCAATTGGGGACTCTGGCTACAGCAGTGACGGAGGCCCGGGCCAATACACGGGCTGTCACACCATTTAAAATGTGCAATTCTGATCGACGGACACACACTCCATCCTAATCAATCAGGGAAAACTCACCAGGACTCAGATATGAAGAAATCGACTTATGACAGGATTGCACTACAACATATGCAGAAGTCACAGAAACGGGATGCACGGAGAGCCTCTAGCTTGCAATTTTAAAGTAAATGAGCTTTTTAAGGCGCAATATGGTGCGTTTACACGTGTGACCTTAAGCATGCGCATATTTCAACATGCATGCACGTGGTTTTTCTTATAGGGAAAGCATCTAGGTCATTGATTTGCGCTCACTTTACATCCCTATCCTTTGACAGCTCATATCTGTGCTGGAGAAAGGATGAGGATCAGAAATGGAAGTCTTGAGGATGAGTGTTAAGTAGAGAGGTGGTCCAGCATCAGATGGAGAACCGAGACTCTAGAATCTGAAGAGGGCCGAGCAGCAACTCCAACACTCCCTACTTAAGCTTCCTAAGCCCCAGTTTTCCCTTCTGCAAAATGGAAGTGATAATAGCAGGTAGTAATAGGAGGCCTGAGGATTAAATGACATAAAGCCGACCAGGCTCAGCACTGTGTCCGGCATTGATGCCGATCAAGTCACTTCGCCTGTTTGGGCCTCCTTTTCCTCATTTGGAATAAACAGAAGATAATGATGCCCACTTTGAGAATTGTTTCAAAATGAAATGGGATGATGCAACTTACGAGCCGGTTCGAATTTACAAAAGACAGCAGTGATCATTATAAACACGGCCTAGGTTGTCATCTGTTTGAGGCAGATCGTCTAGGCTAGGCCTAGACCAGCTCCTCTGCCCTCGAGCCTCTGGCTTGCTGTGTGACCTGGAGGAGGTGGCAATCCCTTCTATTTTTTTTTTTTAATCTAAAAGCTGATTCAATAAAAGGTCAGAATTTGAATGAGGTAACGCACAGACCTCTCTTTGTCACCTGTGAAGCACGTACACAGACAACTGTCTTATGGTGCGGTGGGCTTTGAAATTGGGCAGACTCAGATGCAATTTTGTCTCCACATTTTACCAGTTCCTTATCTCTGGACAAGTTACCTAAATTCCCTTGATTCTAAAACGAGGACAAGAGTAACTGCCCCAAAGGCCATGAATGAAACATCTAACAGCATTTCTGGGATGCAGAATATCACAAATGACCATTGTGTCCCATTCTCGCCCAGTGGGTAATCCTGATTAGGACAACGGGGATACCTTATCCCTCTGCAACGGGGAGAAAAGGTGAGCTCGAACAAGTATTCATATGACCTCCACACCTGGATGTGGTGGCATGCCCTAAGAAGCATATGAAAGTGCAAAAGAAGAAGAAGAAATCACTCTCAACCCCGCATGCAGGCAGCCAAGCCCTGGGCATGATGCTCTATCCCTGATCTAAACAGACCCAGGAGGGAACATGGCAGGGATGGAGGAGGGCAGAGCCATGTAGTCATTTTTTTCTGCTGAGATATTCCCTGGCTGCTTAAACCCTCCCTTTATCCCCAGAGCTTACATTTTTCAACACCAGCAATCTGTACATTGAAGTCACTTTACTCTGTTGGGAGGCATAAATCTGGCCTCCTCAGAGTCCACTGCAGCAAATTGCTAGCACCTTCTCAGACACAAAGGAGAAAATCAAGGTTGACTGCAAAATTCTTCTAGTTGCTTTGAGAAAGTCATCCTACTTGAATTCGATGGACAAGCATTCTTTAAGGTATGCTCTACAGAACGCTGGTTCCAAGAGATACTTTTTTTTTTTTTTTTTTTTTTTTTTTACTTTATGGCCAAAAGTTGGCAAGACACTGTATGCTCTATCTTTTTGAAATTGACAATCAGTATTAGCTCATTATTGGAAACGTATCCCGGTCAAGCAACTTCTACATTTCCATTAGCGTTTCCCTAACTGATTTGCCAATGGAGCCCATTTTCCAAAGAACACCTATCCAATATGAAGCTGGTTTCTAGGAAGGCACTTTTGTCGACTCTGTAAAGAGTCTAAGACCCTTTTCTCCCACATATCCAAAACTCTATTTTAGGTTTTAAGGAATCTTTGATAGATAGAGGATGTCCAACAAGCATTTGCTAAATGAATGGATCCCACAAGTGATTAGCCATTTGGCAAACTATAGGCAATTATTCTATGTCCGTTAATGTGCCACCATAAAAAACTCACTGACCTATCGACCCACAAATGTTTATTCAATGCCCATACCCTTTGCTGTGAGGTGAATGGTTTCATACAAGCCAACCTGTTATTAAAATGCAAAGAATCCAAAGCAACCTCAGCCTTGACTTGGGTCAACTCTGGAATTATCTGTCAGCGTGCTTGTCTCTAGGTTGCTCTTCCCTCTAGCCACACAGGAGGACAGTCACCGCCCCCTTAGATTTTTTTTTTTTAATGTCCTAATTGTCAACAGCCTCTCCCCTTTGTCTCATGAACCACTGAAATGTGCACAACACGCTAATACTTCGATGCCCCAACTCTGTTTCTTAGATTTCTCCTTTCGCCTATTATCAGCACCACCACTCCACATCAGATTACATGTCCTGATGTGAAATTCATAAAATATGGCCACAGAATTCACAGGTAACCCAGTAGGAATCGCCCATGCCAGATGAGGTGAGAGAGATCTGATCTCTGTTTCCAAGGGTGATGACAAGGAAAGGTATAATTCCATGTCATCTTTTATCATTGTTTTCATTTTATAAAATGTCATTTTGTGGTTATTCTATGTAGGTTTCTGTGCGTGAGTTTATATATTCTGAAGAAGACGGCCTTAGTCTGAAAGGAAATGCACACCACAGGGTCCTCACATCAATGCAAATATTACCTTCTTTCCAAGGTCTTAGGACAGCCAGCCACAGTGGTGGCCGTGGTGATTTACATTCCCCAGGAAGGGTTAACCTCATCTCACGGCCACTGTTGTCTCAGGACAACTTGTCAGCCCACAAGAACATCCCATAATGGATTTGAAGTGGATTGTGCAGCCCCTTGCAAGGTGGATGCTGTATTTATTGAATAGACATTAAAAAGAACATTTCTCAATTTCTCAGCACTGAACTCAGGGTCAATGGATCTTCTTGGCACTGACATGCTGAGTCAACTCCTAGCTCAAAGCTTTTAAAGGGACTGGGGTTAGATTAAAGGATTAGACTCCGTCTTGAATGTTTCCCTGGCAAAATCGTTGGGTCTTAAATCATTTATGTTGCCTTGCAGTACTTTACTTGGCCTTTCACTGCTAGCTTTGAAAGAAACACACACAAACAAACAAACACGCTCACGCCGACAACACACCAAGAGCATAGCAACTCTTCTTTTGCAGATTTGACTAGAGATTTTTAACCTCGGAGAGGAAACTACCCCAGACTTGTCATAGAGGTAAGTTGCTATGCCTTTAGCAATCATTAGAAGGTAGTAGGCCATGCCCGTGGGCTCCAAATCCTGCACCCCCAAGTGGAAAGTAAGCCTGGAATACCTGTGCCTTCGTATCCTGCCACACGGCCATCCTTAATGTAAACCCAATTGACTAATTGACTTTGTCTGAGACAGTCACAGTCCCCCTCACACCTTCTGCATGCATCATCCCCACTTCAGTATTCACTGGAATACCCACCCATGCAGTCAATCATTGTCACCTGTCACCCTGCTGGAAGTCTGTATATACACAATGCCATTCACTCATTGATGGCTTCTTACAAAAGAAAACAAGGCTTCAGTTCTTTTACATACTTGGCTCATGTACAATTAAATGCAGGTCAAACGACACACACATATTCTTTACTTTGTATATTCCAGTGTAGGAAAAATACCTGGTGTGTTACGTGGAGCAACTAAGAGTTCCATACATGATACCTATACGTAGGAGCCCAACTAAGAGATGTTTGAGCAGGAGGGGAATTGGATATTCACAGGCATACTGGGTATTGGGGAAAACGCAGGGTTTAGGAAAGGAGACCTGTGTTTGAATTTTGAGTTCCAAATTGAACTCTTCTTAGCTCTACTACTGACAAAAACAAAGCAAACACTCTTTTGTGACAATGAAAGTCAAGAAATCTCTAAAATATCCTCAATCAGTAAGTCAAAAATGTTCATTTTATTTATTGCCTAGAACCTCCTTATCCCACCTAATTCATACAACAAAAAAAGTAGCTTTGATGAGATAGACATTAGAGCGTGATGGAAGGCATTAATAATGATCTCTTAAATACAAAATATAAACTCCATTGTTTCCTTTTGGCTTCGTCTACAGTACTTTGCTACAAAAACCTTCCAAGCCAGCCAACAGTGGCTTTCTCACTGACGTGCCAAGACATCTCCACCTCCACCCTCTTTTCCTCCGACTCAGGCTGTTCTTTTGCCTTTCTCTCTCTAGCCCAATCCTACATTTCCAAATGAGCCCAATTTTACATGTATGTCCCTGGTGAAGGCGTCTCTGACCATTGCAGTCACACTGGACTTTCTACGTATTCAATTGCAATGTTTACTATTGTTCCATGAGAATGTTTGTTATGACTTATTTCCCAATTAGATAGAGAACTGATCAAAAGCTACAGCCTAGTTTTTACGTTTCATTTTTGCATCTCATCTCTTCCCTCTCGGGCAACCGCACACCCTTTATGTGCCCCATTGTTGTACTGAGCATGCTCTGTTTAGGATAGGTGCCCCACAGCGACTTGTTATCTGATTATCTGATTATGTTCTTGTGTAACCGTTCTGAACTATCTAGCTCTCTTCCCCCTCCAGAGTTGCCTTTCTTTCCTCCAGTAACAGCCCATTTCCTCCCCAGGCCCGGGAATCCATTCTATTCTAGGGGAGGATTTGTACTCAAAATTGTTGCCCTGCTTCTGGTACCTAAGCTACTGACTCATTTCTGTGAACAAGTCCCTACCTTGCATCCCACTCTTGTACTTGCTTAATTTCACTGTGGCTGAAGCTCTGCCTCTGAATCTGACCAAGTTCCTCGTTTCCCACCCCCCAAAAAAGACTATATGTAACTCCTGGCAATTCTCTCCCAAAACCAGAGCCCTCCCCTAAAGACCTCTCCCAAAGCTGAAAAACAATGTCTGTTCATCGACTACTCTTCACTCCCTGCTGTCAAACTTCTTGATCTTTAATCCAGCCTCCATTGAACCAAAGAATTCTACTCCTACTAGACTCTAAAAATAAGTTTCTCATGCTTCCCTCCATTTTATCTTTACCTGCTTCCCCTGAAACTCTCCCCGATGCCCACATCCCAGCTGACTTCCCCCTCTGGCCTCCAAGCCCTTTCTAACTCCCCCAGCACCCATATAACCATTGTCTGGATCTCTTAGGCTCAAGCAATAATACTCCATGTCCCGTGAAGACAATACCAGATTCCCCACTCTCCTATGAGGAGGGGCAGGACTCATAAATCACCCATTACTATACTTTTTGGACATCATCATCTACTTGCCTGGCTCTATTACCTCTACCATCTGCAGCTGAGCCCAGCTTCAAATGCCGCCCCAGGCTTCCAATCTCTGCATCCAGATTCCCCGTATCCCATTCTGGTGACACCAGCTCTGGTGTGTACTGCGGGGCTCGGTCACTGGCAGTCATGTTGACTTGAGCATGATGTTGTTTAGTGAGTAGAATAGTCTGTCGGCATCACCTGTTGTGTCATTGTTGTGACTTGGCTACATCTTCTGGTGGTCTCAGAGACAGAAAGCGCCAGTGAATTGCTCAGGCAAATTTCGGTGAGTTGATGCCATCCAGGCAGTGAACCCAACAAACCAGAAACAACGCTCGGAGTTTCTACTGCAAAATGACACAGGGTCAAGTGTTTGTTACAGGGACTAAAGAAAGGGAAGAAAAATCATAAGCATATAGGCAGAATAAACACAAAGTTGTTCCAGAGTGGGAACAGTTTTTATTCCTCCCCTGGGCCTAGACTAATTCTCATTTCTCAAAGCTTCTTTGAGCCAAAGGGTCTTGCTCATAAACCTAGATGCACATGGCAATAATGTTAACTCCATGTGTGCCAAGCCACTGCTGTGTCCCAGGCCACAAGGAAACTAGTAGCTATTATCAGAACCAAGCCATAGATGAAGCAGTAAAAGAGATTCATTGTTAGGAAAGAGGTGAACCCAGAGAGTGTCTTGTTTGATTGTTTTCTCACACAGCTCAAGTGATAGTGGGCTACCGATCTACTTTAGTAGTAGGCTTAAAGCATTTGGATTAATGCCTTGTTTGGCCTTAATGCCCATTAGATTAAGCGCCCCTACCTTGTCCCTGAACTTCGGGTGTCTCCCTCTCCCATTCTGGGACTCTGTCCTGAGTTCATGGGATCCACCTCAGTGATGGCATCTCCCACTGTCAACTCTGGTCTCTAGACAGCAACCACTACAGAGCCTTCAAGGGATGCTGGTGCTCTCTGACCACTATAGCTCTGGGTGCCTGATGAAGGGAGGCCCTCTGGATCCTGCTAGGGGACAGAGATGGCAGAGAAATACCCCAGCATTCCTATCACCCTAAGGCTTTCAATTCCTTCTTCTACAGTATATCAAGGAAGTTCCAGCTTCTTGTCTTCATTTAAGATTGAGTAGAAGTTTCCATCGGCCAACTGAGAATATTGTCAAAGCCCCTTCCAGATGCTTGGGATGCATTTAATCTTTGGATAGTGCTCCCACATTAATCAGTTCAGCCCAGGCCACCACTAGAGATCTCCCTTCATGGTTGTAACACACTGAGATCCATTTCCACACACGTTTCCCTGATCACTGCTGATTAAATTGGCAAAATAGTACGGATTTTTTGGTACGTATGTCTCTCCTCATGAGCCCTACTCCATGGTACCAAGGCATTGAGTCTCGCTATGGGTCTGCCGGAAGTGAGAGATGGTAGGGCAGGGTCTTGAGAGACCCAGCATTCCCTAAGAAGACAGGCACCAAGGTCAATACAAGGTTCTTCCCTGTAAAAGGGCAACCAGATCCTTAGATACTGGAAGTGGGGAAGGAAGGCTTATTGGTATTGGTGGTATTGGGAGGCTCACTGAACTCAAAATCATAATAATCAATGCAAATGCCCCATTCTACTCTCAGGGTTCCATTCTTCCTTTATTAAGGCCTAACTTTCGTTTTCTTTCTTTCTTTCTTTCTTTCTTTCTTTCTTTCTTTCTTTCTTTCTTCCTTCTTTCTTTCTTTCTTTCTTTCTTTCTTTTCTTTTCTTTTTTTTTTGCCTAACTTTAAGAGACAGCAGAAGCCTGTGGGTTCAATTTACACTTAATTCCGTCATCTCCAGACCATATGTATCTTGTTTTTCAGAAACCTCAGCCCTAGAGCTCTAAGAAACAGAGATTCCTTTAGGAGAGCCATAGACATTTTCTGGTTCTCTATTTGATCCTTGAGCTGAGAATTTAAATTTAAGTTTCAGCTTTTGGCTTTTCTTTTTCTAGATTCTCTAGTACAGGACGAAGCAGCCCTCCTACCTGCCCTACTCTTTGTGCTCCAGAAAGTGCTATTAACACAACTTGCAAAAAAAAAAAAAAAAAAAAAAAAAACACACAACTTGCAGATTCCCATGCCTCACCTTATGCAGACATTGGATTCCAGGAAACTGAAGGTGATAACTACTTAAGCAACTGTTTTATCATTTCATGCCATGGACTAGCTGTGACCCACTTTTCAGTGACAGTAAAGTCACTACTTCCTCCAAGTGTAGCCAGATCAGAGAACAAATTTGAGATTTTTAAATTTTCTCTCCTCCTGGCAACGCTTCTGATATGCAGAAACTTTTCTCAGTCGGACCCCCGCATCAGAAAACTAGGAAGTATTAAATGCAATGGGATATAAGAAAGCTTAATCACAGAATGAGGGATTTATAGAATCTTTAGAAAAGCTAGAGGAGCAAAGATCAAGGAAACAGATCCTGATGATAGCAGACCAAAGCCCCAACGTGGATGATTCTCAAAAGCTTTCCAAGAAATTGCTGAGAAGCTTGCACCAACTGTCTCAGCCTGCCATGGAAAGGTTCTTAAAAGCTCACTGGAACCCCACTGTGAATCTCACCTTTGCCCTTGCACCTGGTGCAATTGTGTTTAAGGGAATACTGGCTTCTCCTTTTCCACCTTCCAAGGCACGTGTGAGTTCTTCATACCGGAAAAGAGTAACCTAGGACTACAAAAGGAAAGGGATTCTGAGAAATGTAATTTCTGGCTGTGCTTCTATAATGCAAAAGGGGATGATGGTGGTGATAGTTGACAACAGATAATCCAGGACACTTATCAAAAGGAAATAATCACTATGGATTGGGTTCCAGGCATTGGTGTACACACCGCAAGGGTCATATTTGGGGACAGGTTTTCTCCAGGAATGTCTAACTCGCAACATGTAGACAAATGATTACCCTGACTAGACCAACACCTATTTTGGCTCTATCTTATGAGAAAAAAATGTTTCCATATACATTTCTGCAAGTTCTGTTTCCAAGAAAGCTCTCCAATGCATCTATACCTTTCCATCTCCACTGCTAGACCTGTCATTTCTCATCAAGAAAATCATTTTATTCTCTTTCAGTTCTCTACACCCAATCCGCTCTCCACTCTACAGCCAGAGAGATCTTTCTAATAATACACTTCCCTTCTTAGAAATCTCCTACTTGTACCTATACCCTCCGCTGAGTATCATCCGTATTAAACTCTCTTCGATTTTTTTCATTGTGCCCTATTTCCCCTTCTCAAACAACTTTTCCTCTGCCAAGCTCACCCTCTCCTCTTTCCTACTCCATATTCAACTCTCTTCTGACCTTCCTTTGCACAATGTTCATCCAAGTCTTAACTTAAACATCATTTCCTTGAGGAGCCTTTCCCCACCTTACCTAATACATACACTTCATTATTGATTTTTGCGCCTTTAGCTTAAGGCCTATTCTAAGCTGCCCCATAGATGAGCACTGGGTGTTATGCTATATGTTGGCAAATTGAACTCCAATAAAAAAAAATATAATAAGCTGCCCCATAGTCACAGCCTTTTGCTTGGCTCACCCTGGGTCACCCCTGAAACTGTGGGAGCAGGAAATGAGCTAGATCAGAAGGAAAGAGAGTGTGAGCCCTTCCCTAGGGACGGAGGCCACCCAGGTTACACCTTTGCTCTCAGTTTGGGTATGAGGTGCTGCTTTCAGAATATCTCAGTGAGCAATTGCATGGAAAGAAAACTGATGGGCAGCCTGGGTGGCTCAGGGGTTTAGCGCCGCCTTCAGCCCAGGGTGTGATCATGGAGATCCAGGATCGAGTCCCACGTCGGGCTCCCTGCATGAAGCCTGCTTCTCCCTCTGCCTGTGTCTCTGCCTCTCTCTCTCTCTCTCTCTCTCTGTGTCTCTCATGAATAAATTAATAAAATCTTTAAAAAAAAGTAACTTAAAAAAAAAGAAAGAAAGAAAACTGAGCCCAGAGAGAGACTTAGAAGGACCAAAAACTAGGAGCTTAAGGACAACAAGAGCTTCAAAAACTTCCTTCCACATGACAGTGTGCCACTACACGGTTCAAAGGGCAGAATCAGCATGGCACCTCACATTCAGCAAGCCCTCAAAAACACTTGTTGAGTGAGTAAATACGTGAGAAAAAGGACAGATAATTAAATGAGGACAGAACTGTTCTTTCCTGAATACTGTTAAAGTATAGATCGTTCGCTGACAGTAGCCATCAAAAGTGGACGGTGTCTGCTCATGTGTCAGGTGATTTATACCATGATACTGTGTGCATGCGTGTCTGTCATGGTTGGTGCTTCTTGTACCACCCGTCCATATGTCCTTTCATGGTACCTTCTCTGTAACCATGTGGACCTGATTCTCTATCATCTTAAGCTTTTTGAAATCAGCGCTTTGTCTTCAGTATTCTGCAAAAATACTGACACACAGTAAGAACTCAAAAATGTCTTTTGGATAAAATACTGTTACCAGAAAGAAATACCATATTTTTTTACATATTCTCTTCTAAATAAGTGATTTTGTGAGCATGAGTATAAACCCTAGACAGTTATACCATGTTTCAAATAATAGAATTATTGGCAATCTAAATTTGGTCCCACCTATTCATAAAGTAGTTTGATATTTATGGTTGTTCTTCACTATTTCAATGCAGTGGAAAGGTCGGTGTCACATCAGAGTTTGTTTTAAATAAATAAATAAATAAGTTTCCACATGGAGATACTATATATTTCCATCGTTTCAGACAAAAGGGCTACCAAATGCAAGGTGTAGAGCTAGCCATTGGGCAAATGAATCCTTTTTCTGCTACAACAGAGAACTCCTCCCCAGTGATGAGAAAGTTGGCATGGGTTTTGCTCCCTTGGACAGTCCTAGGTAAATGCTAATGAATTCTGGTTCTTTGGGTTTCTGTGTCTTCTACTTTAAGTCAGCTTGCTCTCTTTCAGCTTTACTAGATTGGGTACAGTAAAATTGATTAAGCATTCCCTTATCAAATTACAATTCCATTCAGCCCCACCCCCCCCTTAGATTAAACCCAATACACTTGATAGCAGTTTGGGGCACCCTACATGTTACTGTCAATTTTTTTTTCTCACAATCTTTAGGTCTATTGCCACAGATGGCTAATTTCATCCACTATGTATGCTTTGGATATAATCTGTTTTGGATATTAAAGGCCAGACCCACGTTCCTCATCCACAGATTCTTGGTGGGAGGGATGCCCAGAGTGGGCCACAGGAACTGCCAACACCCTGCAAGAGAAGGATGGGCATAGCTATCATGTGGGTATCCCTGGATGCATTTAGAGGCTGGTAAAATGAGATTCCCTTTTGACTTCAGAACAGCAAAATGAAGCCTGCTTGGGGAATTTAGAATCTATAGTAGCAAAACCAATGCAAAGAAAGGTATTTTGATCCTCACACTTTTTCAAATCAGCACTACAGCACACAGAAGCCCAATGGACTCCTTGGGGCATTAGGCATTTATATCACCCAGGAAAAAGAGCCACAATAAATGCAGGCTATTTGGCCTCTTAGTGGAAATGGACTATAAGCCAATTGTTTATTAGGGCCCTCTATTTGCCTCCATTTGTATGCCTTCTCTGAAACTCTTGGTGTCTGTGAGTGAAGCAGTCAGGCATGGTCTACAGTCCCCCAAACAA
Organism: Vulpes lagopus; assembly: GCF_018345385.1. Classification (NCBI taxonomy): domain Eukaryota; kingdom Metazoa; phylum Chordata; class Mammalia; order Carnivora; family Canidae; genus Vulpes; species Vulpes lagopus. The sequence continues at coordinate 30,392,702 of NC_054834.1, forward strand.
CAATTTTAGACTGTCAGAGCAGACCCCATTTTGGCAGAGCTAAATACAATTCTTATTGAAGTTAATTCCAGTTCAAGGAGCAAATGTTCACAAACGCATGCCAGGACCACACTTTCCAGTCATGCCTTCAGGGTCTTACAAGACGTAACACGGTCTTGGCGTGGGAGCCACCAACACATTTCTCTAAAGGTGAGGGAGGGAGCAGCAGCACCCTCAGGAGAGGTCTGCAGAAAAGAAGTAGTTAATATGGGGGAAATGACAGCTTTGTGTTTTGTGACCATATTGTCTCTCTTACAGTAAACGTAGAAATAAACTTTGTGATTGGGAAATTGAACCCTGAAATGATTCTTCTATTAATTATTCTTACAGCTTAAATGAGTGTGAGTTTTTAAGTAATCAATGGGCACTTAACAAGCACAAAGTCATTATTTTTAATAGGACCATTAGTGTATTTTTTTTTCCACAAAATGGTGGTTATTGAATCTATACTGCCTAAGAATAAAAATGCCAGATTTCATTATGACAATTCTCTAGTAAAGTTTAATGGGTACGTTGTATTCCATGGTGCATGCAGCAATGCTATTTTATAAACAGTCTATATACTCTTATCCATTCTCTCTCTCTCCATATATATATATATATATATGTATATATATATATATATATATGGTTAACATTGCCTTCAAAGATTTCTGATCCAATAATCATTAAACCTATCTCAATTTATTCATACTATTTGGGCTGACAAACTGTCTGTTACTTTTTTACATTTAATGTTGAAAATATCAGCCTCATAATACATTAACTCTGATTTAATCCTTTTAATCTATACCCCAGTCATCTCAATTGATTTTTTAAAAGATGTATCACAAAAAAGTCACTTTTTTTTGCAAGCAACTCATTACCAGATGCTGGAGGTATGGAGATGGTTTACATCTGAAAATAGCACAAATAAAGACAAACTACAGACACAGCATATGTGATACTAATAAATCCTAAATATGTAAAGTTCACTGCATATGAAAACGGATCAGCTGATACAAAGCCAAAGTTATAAAAGCTCCATCAAGCAGCTCAGTGGCACAAAACAGCAGCTACAACTAAGAATCGTGGGTCTATTTTACAAATTTTCACATTCCTTCATTAAGAGGCAATATGTGTCTTTATCTCATTAGATAAAAGGACAAACTTGAGGACAAAAGGATTAATTAACTTGTGGCCACTTTACAGAGTCGTAAAGACGCAGTGAGGAAGGTAGACAGAGGAGTCTGTGTTCACTCTAGAATTTGGTCATATTGAGGCATGTGTATAGGATTGGATGCTTAAAAGAACATGAAACCTTTGTGCATAACCCCTCACTTACCACCAAAACATCAATTGAGAAAGACCTTCCCTGAGGTTTAGCCAATTGTGATGTCCATCTATCCCTAGGGGAGCATGATTTGAGGCCCAATCATGGCTGTCCCCTAATCTGTCCTATGGCCTGGAGCCTTCTGAAATCACATCTAAGTTCTGTGGGAAGAGGGCCGAAAGTGCAACTTTCTTCATCAAAACCTCACTGCATTATCTAGCACCACAAGACAGCACTATTTTGTCACCTTGTCATGTAATTTGTTTTAAAACACAAAGACAGAAAGCATTTTCTCCTACTTGAATGGACACCTATCAAGGGCACCATCCCCTTATTAATATCAGAAATATTACCGGGCTTAACTGCGGTGCTTCGGGCATTCTGGAATTCAACGTGTCATGGATACAGCACACCACTGATGGGCCTCGGCAGAAGGCACCACAGCTGTGAAATGTCCTCGTCAGATAGCACAGGTGATAGAGGAAGCAGAAAACAAGAAAACAGCAAAAAAGTCAAAGCAGTAGGAGGGAACAATAGCAGGAGTCACGATAGCGGAAGGTGCTACATTCCTAGCACACAAGAAATAACCTTCTACTCTCTCTCCTGGAGAATTCCAAGAAAAAGCCTGCAGAGACTTCCCCATGGATTCAAGTCTCCACATTTGCAGAAGGAGACAGGCCCTGGAGTACTTGTTGTGCAATTAGTGGCATTCCCGTGACCTTATCATTCCTGACCTGTTTGGTAGGAAAAGCATAGATACAGAGAACACACAAAAGGGTAGATCATGGCCATGTGCATGGATCCTATCTAACGAGGCTGGCACTGCCTCCGAAAGCCAGCTAGGCAAACTTCCATGAAGCCCAGGCCCAAGCCAAGTATTCTGGTATGAATCACACACCCAAAGATAAGCTTGATTATAGCTGAGTGGCTCCGCAAGGACAAAATGGTCAATGAGCCAAAATCAAAGAATAAAAGCACTTGATGGTAGAGTACCTGCCGGCAGAGTCATGCTCAGTCTCCTACCGGAGAGGGAGCAAGGGATCTGGCCTCTGCTGAACCAAAAGATGGCACCCAGCCATCAGCACCCAGGTTGAGGAAGGTGTCCCAAGTTTGGAAAAGCTAAGTTAGGGACATGAAGAAGCAAAACAAAACAAAAAGCAGAAATCTTTAATAACCAAAGTAGTTGGGGCTAGACTAGATGAGATTAAAAGACCAAAAAAATGAATTCAATTAATTAATGAATGTTGGGGTTACTCAGTATGTCAGCACTGAGCCCTGAGCTAGGAGCTACTGATATGCAGGTGATGCAGGGAGGGAACCAGGAGACTGCAGCCAAGGGGCTTCTCAGCTTCCTGTTGGGACACAACTTTTGTGGGTGAATTCCTTTTCCCACTTCCTTCTCCCGCTGTCTGTCATTACTGGTCTGTGCTCTCCATGGGGCCCTGAAATCTCTATGAGGCATTTGCACCACACTACCTAATTCCCCCTGAGCTAACGTTTGAATGTTTAATAACAGTTTTCCGGTGGGGAAAGAGCTACTACCACATTAAACTTTTGGGGACACCTGGGTGGCTCAATGGTTGAGCATCTGCCTTTGGCTCAGGTCATGATCCCAGGGTCCTGGGATCGAGTCCCACATCCTCCCCGCATGGAGCCTGATCCTCCCTCTGCCTGTGTCTCAGCCTCTCTCTGTGTATCTCTCATGAATAAATAATTAAATAAAATCTTTTTTTAAAAAAAGTTTGGATCTATTGTGAAATACATCATGATTTCAGAAATATTTAAATGGGGCATCTTCGCATTGGAAATACCACAATAAGCGCTCATAATTAGTGTTGAAACGAATGAATGAACTCACCCCTCCTGAGTCTTAGTGCCTCGCTCTGCACCCCTCCTCCCAATACAAGGATAAAATGAGATATGTGTATATAAAGCGCTCAGCACAATGCCTGGGACGTTAAAAACAGTCTTCTCACACTTGGAGAGAGTGGGGAATTCAAATCTGAGGTGGCCTGCCAGCTTTCAAAGAAAAAATACATTATAAGAAGCGACCGTGGGAGCAGTAAGGCTGTGTTGAAGGACATCAGGAAGAAAGAGACAAAATAAGGGACTTCGAGGTACCATGACCCTGAGAGTTCTGCTGCAGTTGCAAGGCCCAGCAGGCAAACCAGGAGCAATCACCCTGGGAACCCCGATCTCCTGTTGAACTCAAGGCCCCCGCTGCCACCACTGGGGAGGCAGAGAGAGAGCCTCCTGAAATCTGAGAGCAGAACAATCCTCCTGAAGATGCCAGGGCCTCACATGGCATGAGAGGGAGGTGGCATCCCTGGCTGGAAGAGAGCCAAGAGCTCTGGGAGACATTTACCCCAGCCCCACTTAGAGGCACAGGAGTGCTGAGGGCAGGGCAGGACAAGAGAGACACACACCTTGAGTCACTCAAATGCCTGCAAAAGGAAAGATTCCCCCCAGCGTCGGATCATCGGATGCCTGTGGTGAAAGACATGAATGAAAGCAACCACAAAGCGCAGACTCAGGTCCACCACACACTGGACTGGCTCCACTCCCATCCAACAGCCCCATGGTCTGACAAAGGGCCATGGCCTTTTCTACGGTTAAACATTAATTTCTTTTCAAGATTTTATTTATTTATTTGACAGAGAGAGCACACAAGCAGGGGGAGCAGCAGGCGGAGGGAGGGGGAGAAGCAGGTTCCGCACTGAGCAGGGAGCCCAATGTGGGACTTAATCCCAAGATCCAGCAATCACAACCTGAGCCAAAGGCAGATGCCGAACTGACTGAGCACCCAGGTGCTCCCAAACATTGTTTACTCTCTTTCAGGGTTTCTTTTACATGTAATGTCTGTCGTTTAATCACAAATCAGTAGACATGTGAAGAAGTAAGAAGACGTAGCTGGTTGCCAAGAAAGGAAACGGTCAAATAGAACTACACCCAGAAATTGCCCAGATGTTGGAATTATCAACACAGACTTTAATATAGCTATGCTAAATATGTTAAAGGATCTGGTGGGAAAACTTATAGGAACAGAGGAGGAATTTTGGTGAAGGGATAGAAAGTTTTTGTAAACAGTCAGATGGAAATCCTAGAGGTTGAACAAAATCTTGTGGGAGAAAAAGAATTCTTTCAATGTGCTTATCAGCAGGATGGACTAAGCATCAGAGAATGAAAATAGGTCCAAGCAATCACTAAAGTAAGGCGACCATAAAAGAGAACACCTGCTTCCGGCAGGCAGCCGGCAGAAGCCATATACTGACTCATGGCCCAATGTCCCCACTCATTTTACCCGAAATGGTGGCCAGAATAATGTGGCCTAGGGTTCCTTTATTGTAGCTCACAAGCCACGGGGAAAAAATAGAGAAAATACAGAGGAAAGGAGGGTTCGATAGAGATTCGAGGGAAAAGAGAGATTTGGGTTGAGTGCTCAAAAATGGAGATAGGATGGTTGGTTTTTCAAGTACTAAGCACAGGATGAGCAAACAAAGGCGAGACAGGTAAGTAAGGAGAAAATTCACAAAATAACAGAAAGGGTTGTGAAAGTCATGCTGGGGAAAATTCTGAGTCTACCCCGTTACAGAAAGGGAAGGGATTGTACCATAAACTTCTGACATTTTTTTTCTTCATCTACCCATGCTAATTAGTACTGCACCATGTGGAAAATAGGCATTAAATAAATGTTTATTAAAGAAGGAATATGTGAGTAAGTGAATGAACAAATGGAGGAAGGAAAGTTGTTTCCAGCACACCTTGAAGAGCTGTTCTGTATCACCATCCAACCTGTACACTGTCGTCAAAAACTTTGGGGTACCTTAGATCAAGAGTCCTAGCTGCAAGAAGAGAAGTATGCAGGGAGAAATGAGAAATGGGGTCGTGAATGTTGAAGCCAGAGCCCACGTATGTCGCAAGGAGAGAGTTAACCAAGAGGAAAATGATGGGGCCTCCCCCTTTCTGAAACTGTCGCTCTGTCTCTTGTTAAACATGAGTGACCCCATCCTGGGATTTCTTCCAACCAGCACTGCTTCAGATTCCTGAGTCCCTACATGTGCTAGGCATGGATCAAGACACCACTGGATACACTTGTGAATGAAGCAGGTTCTGATTCCGCCCTCACAGGCTAGTGGAGGTTTCAAAGGCTGTGTGATGGGACTGGAGTCCACATGGGTTCTGAGATCCTGCGATTCGGCTTTCTGGACTCAAGGGCTCCACTAACTGGCCTTTGTCTTTAGAACCTTAACCTGTGTCTTCTCTCTCCTCCCTAACAAGCTGTTGATCAGCACTGCCAAATATAATATAATCTGAGCCTCAAATAGGAGTCGTGTATAATTTAAGATTTTCTGGTGGTCGTATTTCAAAAAGTAATACGAAACAGGTTAAATTAAATTTAACCTGATATTCAAAATATGGTCATTTCTACACAAAATCAATATAAAATGTATTCAGGAGATATTTTACAGTGTTTGTGTTTGTATTAGCCTTTGAAATCCTGCTTACATTGACAGCTCATCTCCATTCTTAGCAGCAACATGTTTCCACTGTGAAGTAGCCACACGTGACCACAGCGCCAGAGCCTGTCCTGTCTCATGAGTAGAGATGTGCACTTGATGAAAGAGGGAGGGGGCTTTGAAAAGTAGGTATAAGAATTGGGAAAAAACAAGCCCTAAACATATGAAAAACAACACCGACAAAGGCACATCAAAACTATGCAAAATCGGTAGGAAAGAGAAGAAATCAAAATCGTACTCTCCAGCCACCAAACCTGCTCAGGAGCAGATATCAGTGAGGAGCACTGGAGTTCCAGCTGGAGGAGCTGGGGCAACATTCTGTCTTCCCATCTACCAGCTGGATGACCCCAAGCAAGCACTTGCTCCCAGCATGCCTCAGTGTTCTCACTTGAACCTGAGAATAATGTAACTGGGCTCACACGGATCTTCTCAGCCTAATATTGGGGGGAAAGATCACATAAACCGGGGACAGTGCAAATGTTTCTAGTTCTCCACTCCTCCTCAAATGTGGGACCTGTAACCTTTCCAACCTGGTTTCTTCATTTCCCATGGGCTAGTTACTAAGACTCTCCAAGGCATGTCTTTACATAAAGACATCCTGCCCCACCAAGCTGGGATTCCCTGCCAGGCGATTCCTGTGTCCCTCGGGGCATCAACCTACTCAGGCTGAATTTCATGGATTATTAAAATACGTGCACTTCTCCCTGGTGACAGATAGGAGTACGTCAGGTAAAGTGTAGCCAATTCGCTCACACAGCAGTATGAACCAAACTAATGGCGGGTTCAAAATTCTGTACGAAACAAACACAATCTAATGATATGGCCACAGTCATCCCAGGAACAAGTTTGGATTTTTCTTTTTTCCATGAGAGCCTAAAATTACTGAAAATAAGTGAAAGCCTTTTGGGATGAAGTCAGAGATCAGAGAGCCAAATATACGTACGCATCCCTGAAACCTGTCTGGAAAGGCAATAGAGCATCCGAACATCTGTACGCTTTTGGCATTTTTAGCTCATGTTGTGGCTTCCTCAAGAAGTTATTGGGATTCATTATTACTTGAATGCTAAAAGCCTAAGAATAACTGGCTATGAATGCAGAATAAACTAAATAAGTCAATTTAGGATCCAGCCTTGATTGAAAAGTGTAAGAGACATCCCTCAATGCAGAGGAACTTTATCAGGGGGCCACACATGTCTGAAAATGCACACAAGGAGTCAGCCGTTTGAACATAGATGTTTTACTCCGCTAAACTATAAATATTCTGAGCAATGCAACATCAAAAGGTTGTCAGATACTTATGCCTCTGGCAGAATAAATATTCAATCTTTTTTACAAAGCTTGTATTTCCTCAAATGCAGAGGCTGAGAAAAAGGCTGACATACAGGTAACTGATTTGGGAAACAATGCTCTACAGGGGAAGTTCAGGGGGGAGAGTGAAACAGAAGGAGGAAAAGCCAACCCAACACCTCAAATTGACCACAGGGATGGACAGCTGATATTCAATCCCATGGGACTTTCTGGAAAGGGCTTGTCAAGTGAGCCTCAGAGCTATACACTATAGATATGGAAGGATGGCAGAGTTATCCATTGGTTCCTTCTAAATGTCAAATCCATTTCTGCAACTGTTCCAGATTATGGCATCAACAAAACCCTGAGAAAGGACACAAGGGATATGCAGTGTTGGTCCAAGTAGAAGTGTTGTCATGTGTTACTTGTGCAAAGCTAATCAATGCCTACATGAAACAGGCTCTATATGATTGGCCGGAATAAAAAGTGAGACTGAGTGAATCTGAGTGACACGTGAAAGGTGTCCGATACAGTCCACCCCTTCTATCACTTAGATCTCTGTTAGGTCTCATCTTTTAATCCTATGGAAGGTAGTGGGCGGTCACAATCTCCACATATACTAATACTAGAGAATAAGTGGAACAAACAGTAGGTCTTAAAGTACTACTTGGTTTTCATCTTCTCCCTCCAGCACAACAAAGCCCAGATTTTCTTCACCATCAGCCAACACTTCAGCTGATCCAGACTGCTTTCCTGATAGGGTAACCCAGAACTTCACCCCTACAGGATCTCCATTACATAGCTACCTTGCCTTTATTCTTTGTTCAGCACTACCACAGAGCATGGCAGCACTGAGAGGTGCCACAGTGATTCCTCAGATTCTGGATGTGCTCCCCTCTGATCTCTTTGTCTCAGTAATCCTAACTCCTCCTGATAATTGGGATCAATGATCCCTTAGTATCATTCCCCTTCTCTTTGCCTATTGCTACTCTGGCATGAGGTGCCCAAAATGAGCAGGTTGTAATTGTAGATTTACATTTAGTGGAACTAGTACGTCTCCTAGTGGGACCTCCACCCAACCACCATCATCCCAAATCCAGAAACTGAAACCAAGATTTCTAATCTGGCACTATCAAAACTAGTAGGGTAGGAGGCATAATAGTGAGTGACTCACAGAGGGTGATGGTGAGAGTCAGTCCTACTCTCAGCTTTGGTTCACAGACTCAGGTATTGAGTCTATTGGAGACTATATTAATTTCCTAAGGCTGGTGTAACAAATCACCATAAGGCAGATGACCTAAAGAAACAGAAATTTATTCTCTTATACTTCTGAAGGTTAGAAGTCTGGACTCTCTGAAGACTCTAGGGAAGAGTCATCCCTTGTGTCTTCCCAGATTCTGGTGGTTGGCATCCTTCTTAATGCTCCTTGGCTCATAGCTGTGTCACTCCAATCTTCACCTCCTATATCTTATGGCCTTCTTCCCCATGTCTCGCTGTGAGTCTGTGTTCAAATTTCCTTCTTATGAACACACCAGGCATTGGATCAAGGTGTCATCTTCATCCAATATGCTCATGTAGGGTTTATTACATCTGCAACGATCCTATTTCCAACTGAGGTCACACTCATAGGTTCTAGGTGTATAGGAATTGGGGGAGGGGTACTATTCAACACATTATAGGGGCATGTATATCAACACAATACGGCATTCCAAAGGAGAGTACTCCCACCCCTCGGGGTTGTCTACAAGCTGGTGCTTTATCTGAGCCTACAGCAAACCTTTCCAGTATTCCATTATCTATTCTATGCATACATATGAAAAAGGTCAAATCACTAACTCTAGCACACACAGCTAGAAAGGATCCCAGAGTCAGGAGTCATGCCCAGCCTTTCACGCCTAAATTAAGCATCCTTTCATTTACAGAGAATTTCCTCTAATTATTGCTTTTCCAAATGTTTTATAAGCTTAAGGTATATGTGCCATCATTCCACATCCTCTCACCTTTCCTGACCTAGCTTGGAAAAGCTACAAAGCATTCTATTTCACCATCTTTGAACTCAGGGAAACCTGGTTCTGAGTCCTAACTCCACCAACTCTCAGTGATGGAGCTTATAGCTCTTTCAGCCTCAAATAACTAACACATAAAATGAGGACAGTAACATCTATCTCACACAGGAGTGAGTGAAATAAATATACAAGATGGTATTTGTAAAGAGCTGACCAAAGTCTCAGACATGTAGTGAGTTCTCCCACTCATCACTGTGCCAAGTGCTGTGGGAGAATCACACAGTCACTGTGGGGGACTTCTCGAGCAGCCACTTTATCCTATTCCTCTTTTTTCCTTCCTTTTGCCAGGAATGTTGGCCTGATGGCTGGGATTGTGGCAGCTGTCTTGGACAATAAAGCGCCAGGGAAGAGAGAAGTCATGTATTAAGGGTGGTAGAGCAAAGGGAATCAAGATGTCTGGATCTCTGATGACAGTGGAAATGCCATGCAATCCCAAAGCTACCAACTCCAGATTTATTTGATATTAGCAAATAATAAGTCTCTATTCTGTTTAAGCAACTTATTTGGCTTTATCATTTTGTGAAGCAAAACCTAATCCTAACGGGTATCACATGTAAAACTGAGATCTCACTCTTTAAAATGTATAACCTTACTGAGGAGCCAAGAGATCTGCATACGTTTAAAGAGGAGAGAGAGAGGGAATGGTTACATTCTAAACTCTGTGGTTCAGATTATAAAAACAAGAGGATGTCAGAGAAGGCAAAAATCTATTTAGGTTGGAACAGTCAAAGGTTTCCAGCAGATTAAATCTGAACTAGGCCTTAGAAGAAGCAGAGGATTTGGATGGGGGTACAAGGAAAGATGAAACTCTCAACATGTCAATTCATTAAAGGCTAAAGAAAAGACTCAGAGGAAAGAAGGAAATAATTAACTAAACAAATTCAGGAGTATAGATGGAAGTTATCCCTAAAGGGAGAAAAAAGTATGGGTTTTCAAGAGTGACAAAAGAACCAGCTCTCCCAATAATGTGATGCAAAAGAATGAGAGTAAATTTATGGTTCTTTTAAGAAGTGTTTAGTCTGGTCCCAGCAGTAGAAATGGTTAATCTGTCATGTACTTAAATCCCTGATAATTATTAATAACTTGTCATGATGGGAGAGAAATGCTATGGGAAAAAATGTGATGAAATCCCAAAAATATGGGCAAAATAAGCATAAGAGAATAGAATGTAAACAGAAGAGTTTTTATGGACATATGAAAAACATATTTATATGAAAGGAATTAGTTGCGGTCATAAGGGGTTTTCCTCCTTCCCTTTCTCGTCCTTCCCCCCAGCCCCCCACTTTCAGTATTTTAGCTTCTCCTACAGAAAAAAATCAAAGAGCCTAAATCTGGGGGAAAAAAAATGATTCTTAGCCGGGACTGACTCCTATAGATGACTTGATTTTAGTTAACTTGCTTCATAGAATGTCAAACTCATAGAAATTATATGTGCATCGATTAACAGCTTTTTCGTTGTAAGTAATGAAATCCAATTCAAGTTAGCTTAAGCAAGAAAGGCGAATTGACTAAATGAATCCAGCTCATTCATGCAATTTAAAGGAAGGATTAGGGCAGGGACTCATGGAAGGTACTGGAACAAAGAAGACAAAAGCAATCAGAGTTTTCTCTCTTTGTCTCCCTGGTCTCAGCTTCTTTCTGCACATCTGCTTCTTCTCCTTCTCTTTGTGGACAGACTTTCTCTGCTTCTCATTCCTGGGTCAGGAAGGTTTTCCCTCCTGCCCCTACTCCAGCTCCACATTAATAGCCCTCCCTTCCAAGAGACCGTTCCAAGCTGAAGTACATTCTGCTCTTCCCACTTGCAAATTCCCAGCAGAGAAAATGTGAGTGCTCAAACTGGGCCCAGATCCGAGCAGGCCTACTAGGGCCTCAAACAAAATGGCCTTTCTTGTGTCTCCCACTGGGTACTATGTCCCCTCCCCTTCGTCCTCTAAACTCCTGACGTGCTGGTCTGCTGCAGTTCTTGGCCTCCTCAGGGACTTTGCTCTCACTATCCCCTTTGACAAAATCCTTCTTCCTCCAGATCTGAGCACGGGTGCCTCATTTCCCTCCACCACAGCTCCCATAAGGCCTGCCCCACACATTCTATCTAAAATGGGAATTCCTGGCCCATCCACCCCATTTAGTCTCCATTGAGGGACCTTGTTTCATTTCCACTTTAATACATCAATTGGGACATCTGGGTGGCTTAATGGTTGATCATCTGCCTTTGGCTCAGGTCATGATCCTGGGGTCCTGGGATTGAGCCCCATATCAGGCTCCTCACAGGGAACCTACCTCTCCCTCTGCCTGTGTCTCTGCCTCTCTCTCTGTGTCTCTCATGAATAAATAAAATTTTGAAAAATAAACAAACAAACAAACCAGGTTAGCTTGACCGCAGATGTCCAGTTATGTAAAGTTACAGATATCCTTAGGTCTGAGCTACTTCAGGGCAAGATTTCAAGCACTTAGCTAGCTAGCTCATCCACTCTGGGCGTAGAAACCGAGACTCTGTTGTCAACCATTTCCAGGGACTAGTGTGGTGCCTCGTTCAGAATAGAGGCTTAGGGATTACTGGTAAAATGAATGAGTTTGTTCTATTGTCTGAAGCCAGAGAGCTAAAAATCGTGTATTACAAATATGACTGCTAGAAGCACCAAATAAATTCAACGGAGTAAAGAAATCTTTTTAATGAATAGTGCTGAACCACTGAAGATTCACCAGGGGAAAAAAAATACATCTCAACCCCTACCTCACTGCAGAAACAAAAATTAATTTGAGATGGAACACATGCAAATATAAGTGTAAAAGCTCGAATTATAAAGTTTCTAGACAAAAAGCTGTAAGACTATGTTCAGCACTATAGGGGAGCAAAGGTTTCTTAGACAGGAGGACATAAGAACAGTTTACCATAAGAGGAAACACTGGCAAATTAGACTTCATTGAAATTAAAATTTCTGTTAGTCAAAATACACCATGAAGAAAATGAATACACAAACCACAGCCCTAGAAGAACTATTTGCAACACATATACCTGACAAAGAATTTTTTCCAGAAAAATAAAAATTGTGTTGATTATTTTCATAAAATGGATTACTATTGTTGAAATACAAAAACAATGAATACATATAGCAACATGGGTGGATCTCTGAAACAAGTCATATAAAGGACAACAAATCTGGAAATAAAAGAATATTTTCTAAATCACTCCATTTATAGGAAGGACAAGAACAGGTAAAAACAAACCTATGTTGATAGATATGAGACAGTAGTTGCCCCATGGGGGAGGTACGTGAAAGATGGAGTAGGAAGAGACATGAGGGAACTTTCTGGGGTGATGGCAATATTTTATGCTTTCTTTTGGACGTATACAATTGTCAAATCTCACTGAATGTGCACTTAGTATCTGCACATTCTATTATATGTACATTGTTGGTAACAAATATGTGTGTGTGTAGAACAGGCCTGCCCACCCAAGTCAGCTCTTGTGGGTAAGGGAGCACATAAAATACACTCCTTGTGGAAAGTTATATCAAAGAGAAGTTATGATAATAGTGCATATTCATATTGCTTTACCTAAAGACTCTCATGGACCGTACTCTCAAGGCAAACTACCTTACATAATGGATCAGACAGTACGTCCCCATGATGTTGTACAATGTACGATGACTTCTGAAGTGGAAGACAGGTCCCTACATTAAATAAGAACAGCAGCACTGAGGGATTAAGAATAGACATTTAGGAAGTTGCTAGATACAGATATATTTCCAAATTGTTTTCCACAAAAAAAAACTAATGTGCCTTAAGAAATTAATCTATGTCCAGGGCACCAGAATGGCTCCATTGGTTAAGTGTCTGACTCTTGGTTTCAGCTCAGGTCAGGATCTCAGGGTGGTGGGATCAAGCCAGCTTCATGCTCAGTGGGGAGTCTGCTTGTGATTCTCTCTCTCCCTCTCCCTTGGTCCCTACCCGCTACCATTCATGTGCATGCTCACTCTCTCTCTAAAATAAATAAATAAATAAATCTTTAAAAAGAAATTAATCTAAGTTACATGAAAAGAAAATTATCTGACCAATGAATATGGGAAATGCTGCATTCTATATCTCTTATTGTGTCATTCACAGTGTACATGAACATAGTAGAGACTCTGAAAAGCACAAACACAGAAGCTGTTATATTTAGGCAACTCAGATGTCCTCAAAAGCAGCCCAATACAATTTTCATCACACAGTAGACTTTATGGTGACTTAAATCTTATTTGTCTAAGCCTTTTTTTTTTCTTCCTCTGATTTTTTTTTTGGGGGGGGGCAGTGGGAGGGGAGGGTGACAAGGAATTTTTTTTTAAGACTTTATTTATTTATTCATGAGAGACACACACACAGAGAGAGGCAGAGACACAGGCAGAGGGAGAAACAGGCTCCATGCAGGGAGCCCGACGTGGGACTCAATCCCGGGACTCCAGGATCACACCCTGGGCTGAAGGCAGGCGCTAAACCACTGAGCCACCCAGGGATCCCCAACAAGGAATTCTTAATAGACTTTATTTTACAGATAAGGAAACTAAAAACTCCCTCAAATCAAGCAACTTTCTAAGCTAATACATTTCAATTTTGAAATCTTTATTTTTATAAATAAGGAAATGGAAACCCAGAGAGGTAAAATAGCTAAGGTCCTGTATCAAAGTGAAAAATAACTTTATGGAGCAAACAATGAAATCAGGGAATGAAATCTGCTGCCTGAGCTGAGCTCTGTACATTGTATTCCCCCATTACCTTGTCATAATAGGGAAGGAATGCAAGCAAGACATGACTACTCAGAAAGTCCATTAGAACACATGCTTCTAATTGGCTAACAGATCTCCAAGATAAAATATAACATTCTTTGCAGATATCTGCTTTGTAGATGTCTTTATCCCAAACATATCTACACCAAGAGTGAAAGCTTCTTATATTTTCCCTAGATTGTTAAAATTACCTTCTAACTGGTCTACTTACTCCCACTCTTGTCTTTTATAACTAAGTGACTCAGTATCATACTTTACGCAAGTTACTTTACTTTTCAATGTTTCATTTTCCCTGGTTCTAAGATGGGCATAGTTGTATATTTCTCTAAAATGATTGGGTTGTATTAATTATTTTAGCATATTTGTGAAGCTGTTGAGCCATTTAGGGGAAATTATATTAGATGGTCTAGTTACTTGACCATCTGGTGGCTTGATAATAATATTTTCTGATATTGATGAATTTTAGTTGGGTACCTACTATATACTACATGTGATAGAACCTACTGATCTGATGTAGATGTTTCAGAAAATAGGCCCTCTATTTTATATTCTAAAGAGCTCCTTTACAACAATTTCCAGAAGGACAGAAAGTTTAAAAATTAGGCTCATATCCATCCATCAAGCTATTCATCTTTTCTTCCTTTTCTTTAAACATGTCACATTCACAATGTATTTCAGATACAGACTCAAAAGTATTTGCTGATGGGTCGGATGTACAATATGAGAAAAAGATGAAACAAGAATCTCTTCTGGTCTTTGGCCTAAGCAACCACAAAGAAAATGGTATAATTTCCTAAGACGGGGAAAACTCAAGTAGGGCACATGAATTTAGGGTTATCAAAACCTGCCTTTTGTAAATATTGAGTTTAAGTTGATTTTGGACATCTAAAAATAGGTTAGAAGAGACACTCAGGGTAGAAGTAGGATAGACAAATGCAGAGTCCGGGGCCATAAACTTCACAGGCATAAGCATAGAGATGATGTTAAAAGCCGTATGAGTAGGGAATAAGAGAGAGGATGGAACAACATTTGGAAGGTAGGAAAAGAATGAAGCAAACTGATCTGAAGCCAGTAATGTCAGCAGTAAACCAAGAGAATATGTATTTCAAAAGTCAAACAAATAAAGCATTTTTTTTAAGAGAATGATCTGCTGAGTCAAATGCTGCCAGCACATAAAGTGAGAATGAGGACCAAGGACACATCACTGAGCCTGACAACAGAGAAGTGATCCCAGCCATCTGAGATTCCTATCATGCAGGGCCTTGCAGGCCATTAAAGGACTCTGGATTCTACTCTGAATGAGGTGGGAACCCTTGGACGATATGGAGGAACTATGCGATGATCGATCATCCACTTTAACAGCCACTTTGGTCCTTCTGATGAAACGAGGTGGTCGGGGACAGAAGAAGAAGCAGGAAGGTCAGTTAGGAGACGATTGCAGTAATTCCCAGAAGAGAGCATGGTGCTTGGACAAGGAGGCAGCAGCCCAGGTGTTGAGAGGCTATGTTTTGGATCTATTTGTAGATAGAACCAGTAGGATTTCCAGGTGGATTAGAGGTAGGAAATAAAAGAGAGGAATCACAGGTGACTCCAAAAGATTTGGCCTCAGCATCTGGGAAGCTGAAGTCGCCATATGAGTGGCACTCCTGAGCATTTGAGGAAATGGGGGCAAACAAACGAAGAGATAGAGGAGTAATAGGGAGGCTGGAGAAAATCCAAGAGACCCAGAAGAAAGCAGAGAAGAAAGTATGTCTAGGAAGAGGAGATGACCACTGGTATTAAGTGCTGCTAGTAGGTCAGGAAAGAGGAAGACCGCAAAATAACTCCTAGATGGAGTAACACAGAGATCACCGGTAACCATGACATGAGTTCCATTAGGGCAGCGGTGGGGTGAAAAGTCTTACCACAGGGAGTTCCAGGGAGAATGGAAGAAACAAGCCTCATATGACAAGGACAAAACAAATATTTAAATGCATTTTGCAAGCAAGAAGTAGGGTCCTACCTGAGGGAGAAGGGAAGTGGAAGACAGTTTTCATTTTTGGATAAGAGGGGAGAGAAGCATGTTATGTCAAGAAAAATCCAATAGAGGCAAAGATTTGTTGATGCAAAAGAAAGAGGGAGGCTTGCTGAGAATCAGTAAGAAGGGATGGAAGATTTATGCGCAAGTGGCCAGGGATGCAGTGAAGAGAGTTCATCCACGCAAACAGAAAGGCAGGCGGTAGCTGTGAGCACAGGGGCATCCAGAGGTACGCACCATATCTGCACAGGGCAGGGGAGGGGCCTTATGAACGCTGTCCTCTATGTGCCTCAGTTTTCCCCTAAGATGCTCCCTGGATCCGACTGAGACTGGGGAGAAGAATAGGTAGGCAGGTGTCACAGAGCAGAAGAGTGATGCCAGCCAGCCTGTCAGCCAGCCTGCCAGCCAAGAGCCTGTTTGTGCTTTGAGGTCATGCGTCTAAAGTCAAGCATCGTCACTGTCTCTCCTCCAGCAGGTTCATCTGCACGGGGACACCGAGTAGGTGGAGGGTTGAATTTAGCCGGGGGGATACTTTTGCCCCAGTGAATAATTATTGCAATTAAGCTCTCAGATCCCAGCTGTGCCGAGGGGCACGACAGCTCTGGATAGGGAAAGGATGATGCAACAGACGGAAAACAGCATTTACCGGAGCCCGTCTCCACATTTTAGGAGCTTTAAATTTCATATAATTCTCCCAACAACCCTGGGAAGTAGATATTTTCCTCCTATCACAAAAGAAGAAACAGATCAAGAGAAATGAAACCTTTTTTTTTTTTTCCCAAAGAGATTTAGCTGGAAAGCGGAGGCACATGGAGAAACACACAGATTATTCTGAGACCCTCATGGGTAGGACTGGAGGGAAGATTTAGGACAGTCTTCTGGGGATGCTCATTGGCTCAAGGGCCAGGCTGTGGCTGAGTCAGCTGGCCAGACACCAGGACACAGCTTCCTGCCATCAAAACCCCAGGTGGCAGACACAGTCACCAGTTTGGCCAGGAATACATGGCGCCACCACTCACAAAACCACTCATTTGCTCCTATAAAACAGTCATCACCTAGCAGGATGCCAAGAAAATCAATCACGACTAAACTCCCAATTCGGTTTGATTCACTGACCACGTGTAGACATGATCATAATGTTTGGTCATCATTCTTCATAATTATCATCCTTAGGTCTGTAGCAACTGCGGGCCCGGACAAACCCAGTGATGTGTGGGTGAATCTTCCCTGAGACAAATTTCAGTGCTAGGAACGGATTGTTTAGCCCGTGGGTGATCCCAGAGTCCAAGAAAGGGTTTGCTAGTCTCTTAGAACTGGAAAAGGTTTTCCACTAATCGTGCCCAGCCTCCTCATTTTACAGTCTTACGAATCCTGATGTTAGAGAAGATGTCTAGAAAATGTATGTTATCCTGTCTTGGACACTAAGTCCATAATGAGGACCCATGGGGAGAAATCCTTCTCAAGGATAAATACTTTTTGCAAGTAGGTACATCTTATGAAACTACTAGCTCCTTTTTTTTTTCCTTATATGGACACTGTTCTTGGCAAATTGCATGCATTCAATAACTGTTTATTAAGTGTTTAACTGGCCGGCCAGAGGGAACGAAGCCATGGCACAGAGAAAAATCGTCAGGAGAATTTCACACCCCTGGCAGTCTTTCTCCCAGACCAGGGCTTCATGGCCCTAAATGGGGACAGTATGGGGGAAAATAAGAACAGGTGGCAGATGTTATGAAAAAGTGAAAAGCCTATCAAGATCACTGTAGTTGGGAGCCAGTCGTACTGAATTCCCAACCTCAAATCAGCTGCAGGACCTGTGTCTTCAATACTGACCATTAAGAGGCTATTGTTGGGTATTAAGTCAGTGACATGCAGTGGGGACCGATTTCTGAGCAGCAGGGGAATGTGGTCAGAAACAACCTTAATCTGGCTAAACATTTTAAAACAATCTCCTGAGTACAGAGAGAAAGGGATATCGAAATAGAACATCAAGGATGATTTAAGGACACGGAAAATTGTATTTCCTTCACTTAAAACCTTCGCAATTTTTTACCTGTTTGTCATCCATTGTTTTCAAGGTTTGCAAGAGGTATAAATTAGGTGTACTCCTTCTCAGGTTTAGAGAGGACTAGGAGACAGATGAGATATACACAAATGATCCTGCTCCGAGTGGTGTGTGGTGATGTCACAGAAGTAGCATCAACAAAATGGTAAAAGAGCTCAGAAACACTTTTACGGCTGATCCAGGCGAATTTTGACCATGGCTCCTCAAGTCACGATTATCATCCCTGCTATATGGAGAAGGATCCTGGAGGGGTCAAAAGGATTAAGTGAGGTGTCTAATATCCTATGACTAGAATAGATGCTGGGCCTGGAGGCTTGAGGAGGAACTCAGCCAGGGACAGGCTTCATGAGAGAGAAAGAAAAAAGAAAAAGGGGTATGGAGTCTTGGAATGTTCCATTTGTGAAGACCCTGCTGGTGAAAGAATTGCCAGTTCTGAGAATCTAGGTGACCTGCTGGTGAATGTCTGCAGTAGAGTGGTGCCAACTGCTCTTCATCACACCGCAAGAATCAGCAACCAATCTGGGTAAACCCTTATAAAATCTTACAGAATTCATCACACAAACCATATTTCTATCAATAGGCACCAAGAAACTCAAATTAACTAATATGCATTAAGCACACTTTGTAAACTGCTATCCACTCTACAAAAATCCTTTGAGAGACCCGACAGCACAGGGAGAGTGTATGGGGAGTTGAATTCCCAGCTCTATCACCCAGTAGCTGGGCAGTTTTCAGCAAGTGACATGCACTCTGCAAGCTTCGGTGTTAAGGGTGACAGTAAGACCTACCTCAGGGGCTTTCTATAGAAATAATGGGCATCAAAGTGCTTTGTTATCAGGAGTATGACCATTGTAATAAACATTTTGTTAAAGAGGGAAAATGTTTCATTTCCTTGAAAAAAAGAGATGTTGAAGAAAGGCGATCAAGTCTGGAAAGTTCCAGAAAGGACATACAAAATTTTGTGGTTGGGAGTCAGCATGCTATTGAGACAGCACCAACTTGTGCACCTGATTCAGCCAGGTAACAAGATGTCGTGTGATTTGGGGTCAAGGATAGGTTACCATTGAGCTCAGGTCTCTTACCTGCAGAAGAGCAGTAATAAGAGCCCACTTTGTGGGGGTTTTGTGAGAAGGACAGTGTGAGATATCTGGAACAAAAGAGAAACTCAATACTGACAGCTGCTATCATTCTTGGTTCCTGCCTCACCGTCATCATCATCATGATCGCCCTTCTTCCCCTTGTGCAGATTTCAACCACGGCAGTGGTAGAAAAAGGTACCTGTTTCCAACCAGAGCACAGATGGAGGTTTCCAGAAAGCTGCCCCCGCCCCCAATTTTAGAATTTGGTAGATTTGCCAATTTCTTCGCTCTGCTATTGAAATCCTCCTAAAGTTTGTAGGTTCAGTTTCTTTGCATTCAACGTGGAAGCCAACAAGAATTAAAGTTTTGTCAATGCAAAAGTGACCTGGCTTCAATAAGATAAGCAGAGTGAAATAAGCAAGGCAGAAATTCATTCAGAGATCTCAAGGTCAACATTTATTTCTATAAAGTACTCTCCGTTTGATTTACTTATTTGAGGTCACTGTGTAGAAGGTGCTAAATAAATAGGAACTATCATTTTGACAGTCTTAATGACTGCTACTTAAGTGTTTGAACATGGAACAATATTCAGAGTAAGCAATTTAATAAACTAGCAATTGCTCATGCAAGGGCAATTACCCCCATTTTGGTTTAATTATTAATGTGGGTTTTTTTTTATATTCCCAACTTTAGCAAGCAATCTTGTTGTAATGAAAAAGAAAGTACAAAATATTACATGCCATGATATACAAAATGATCATTTTATTAATATTATGGAGCACCTAGGAATAAGCAGCTAATCAAATCTCTTGAGGTCCTGAAATTCTGTCTTTCTCCACAGGGAATGCCAGAGTTGGAAAAATCAGTTCTGTCAAGACAGACCTGAACAGTCACGTCAGGGACACCGGATGCCCTGTGATCCCATAGATTTCTTGCACAGACCTAGTATGGTTTTCAAAGCTCCCCTGTTAAAGGGAATCTGGGAAAGCAGACAATGTTACTGGGCCACTTAGCGCTATAGGGGAGGGTAAACTCTGAAGGAACTGGGTTGTGGGAGACTAGTGGAAGGGGGTGAAGTAGGCCAAGGACATCAAAAGGCAAAAGGGAAAAACCTTAAAAAGTGGTTCCGTCTTCTTAGTTAAATCATACAGGACATCCTTTAACGTAGACCAGGGAGTGAAGAAGCACCTGCCCCAGACCCCACTATGGCGCCAGGGGAAGCACTCAAGACCACAGTACTGGAAGCAGTCTCCTGGCACGACCACTCCAGGAAGTCCCCCACTAGAAGTCCCAATCTCATAGGCTGTTTATCACCCTCTCTGCAAATCACATATTCTCTGCCTATGTGCTGGTCGGACCCAATCCTTCACTCTTCTTGCTCCCTGAAATCCTTCTTCACCGCCTTCTGGGCCTGTCAGTCTGTAACCGGACAACTTCCTTGCATGGCCCAATATCATTTCACATCCTCCCTGGGAAATCACACAGACCAAAAAATAATCCCAAAGTCCCTACCTCCCCTAAACTCCATTCCAATATAAGCGTATACATCTTACACTAGCGCCCTGAAAGGGAGGGTTCATTCTTCTCATGCTTTATACTAACTGTTTCTGTGTCTCTTACCAAATCCCCTCCTTCTCTATGAAATCATCCTGTTGCGCTTTTTATTTCTACCAATATCCTGCTAATGTGCCCTCCTGGTTCCGTGAAGTCTTGAACTCCCTGCTCACCATATTCCTTTCCAACCTAACCAGAATCATTATATTTGGCAATTTCGATATTCATGTGGATGACCCGAGCTTCTCAAAACCTTGGCCCTTCAGGTCCTTCTATGTACAAAGACCATTCCCTCCACTGCACACCAGCCATTCTGTGTCTTTTTCATGGTCTTGGCTTACGTGACAGTAACCAATGACCCCAACATCTCAGTACCTTATAACAATAAGGCTTATTTTTTTTTTTTTCTCATGTGAAATGTTGACTGCTGGTAAGCTGCTCATCTTCTCCATAGGTCTGAAATCTCGACGGAAGGAGCAGCCTCTGTCTGCAACACGTTGGGCTTGGGGCAAAACAATAACAAAATAGGGGGAGGAGAAAGAGTCACAGCAGAGCCCTATGATGAATCTTAACGCTGTTACTCAACAATACCTGACGTCAATTGTGTTCATATTCCGTTGACCACAGCAAGTCCTGTGGCCACACCTGGCACAACAGGACAAGGAACTATATCCCTGTCACAGGGGGGTGCTGAGAGGAAGCAAGGAACACATAAAGAGAAATAATACTGGCACGAGGAGGATATTACATAATTTAAAACACTAGTACAATCTACCGCATTATCCCTTTTTCAGAGCACATATTTTATCATCAGACATTGAGAATATCAGACGGAGAATAGAGCTCTCTCAACTCCTCCAGCTTTCTGATACCAGCTTCTTATCCCACCGACCTTCTCCACCACAATAATTCTACATCATTGTGACCGACACGACATTGTTTCACTACTTGCTCACTATCCATCACTCCTCTTCATAATTCACTTCTCTTCTTGTCCTGTTTAGAGGGCATGGTCCATCACAACAACAAGAAGAGAAATACTAGCAGAAGGAGACATATTCTAGGCACCGGTCCCAACCCTTTATATGTATTAACATGTTCGATCCTTGCAACAACCACAAAGTGTAGGTGCTCTCATTAGCACCATCTTCTTGAGGAAACTGAGGCACACAAATGTGAATACCATGCCCAAGGTCATAAATCTAATAAAAGGAAAGCAGACACCACTTTTGGCCATGATTCAATACGGTGCAACCACTCCCTCAAATAAACCCTTAAGTCCCTTTTTCACAGCGGGGATGTCAAAAGGTGGCATGGGGAGAGCTAAAGAATTTTCACTTACCCACCTCCCAGCTACCCCCAAATAAATATGCTCTCAGGTCTTCTGGGTGGTTCAGTCATCTAGGCACCTGACTCTTGGTTTCCCCTAAGGTCCTGATCTCAGTGTTGAGGGATCAAGCC
The DNA here is from genome assembly GCF_018345385.1 of Vulpes lagopus. Classification (NCBI taxonomy): domain Eukaryota; kingdom Metazoa; phylum Chordata; class Mammalia; order Carnivora; family Canidae; genus Vulpes; species Vulpes lagopus. The sequence continues at coordinate 30,414,862 of NC_054834.1, forward strand.
CCATGTGAGCTCTGAGCTCAGCATAGGGTCTGATTGACCCTCTTCCTCTGCCCCTCCCCCCACTCTCTCTCTCTCTCCTTCTGTCTCTCTCTATCTAAGATAAACAAAATATTTTTAAACAATTCAATATATAAGCTCTCTAAGGGAAAGCAGTGTGGTTGTGGTGAAGATGCAGCATCCAAAAACTTGCCATGGCCCCAAGCCACCCACAATACCCACTTCTGGCACCTCCTCTTCTGGTTGGTAATGCCACCTGTAAGCCATGCCTAGGTAGACATTTTGGACCTGCCACGATTTGCCGTATCCCACCATAACTCTTCAAAGAACAAATAAAATAGAAATCAGTCCTGTGTTAAGGCAAATCACCATCTTCTCTATATGAGAAACCTAACAGTGATGGAGGAAAACCACTCAGGTAGGCTAAATCTTTTCACATTAAATCATGGTCTCCGATTTCGTTATGCTCTCAACACTCCCTGGCACATCAACTCCCTGTTTCTGGGGCCTCCAAGAGGACTACTTCCTACCACCTCCACCCTCTTCTCTACTCCTAGGTCATGACTTTCCTCCCCCTGCCCCACATACTCAGCTGAAGATCCGACTCAGACGACATCTAGATATTCTATATTGTCATTGACGATTGCCTGACAACCTGTCACCGCAGCTATGAAACCACATGCGTCTGTATCTATTCCTTCCTCTCCCTTCCAGTTATGAGGGAAGAATTTTATTTGCTTTTCACAGGCTTGTCCTTCCACACAGGTGCTGAATCTCCTCTCTCATCTCCCCCCAGATTGCACTCCTACATACCTTGTTTCCTCCTTTTGCGTCATAAAACTTTATTCCTCTTTACTGGAATAACTCAGCATACAGAAATTCTGTTTCCTCTTATCCTAAAATAACTCCCCCTTGACACAGATCTTCCCCATTCCTCATCAGAGGAAAAGTGCTCACAGATATTGTCTATGTTCATTCTCCACATTCTCCCTTCTACTAAGTCTTCAAATCACTCTGATCTGCCCCCACACCCCAGAAACTGTGACTGCCAAGGTTACCAAAGACTGGAATTGATAGTCACTTCTTCCTTATCTCATTTCTTTCCCTTAGAAATGCTCTTTTGGCTTTGTGTCAATCTCTCTATACGGCTTTCCTTCCACCACTACACTTGTTCCTATTCAGTGTCTTCTAAAGGTTGCTTCTTCTCTACTTGACCTCTAAAAGCCACAGCTGATGAGCATTAGATCCTGGGTACTTTATTCTTCTCATTTCTTTCTACATAATTTACCTGAGCTCATCCATTGATGTGGTTTTAAATACTGTCTCTGTGCTAACAATTCCCCATTTATATTCTCAGTCACCACTATGCCTCTGTGTTTTGTGGTCTACCAAATGAGGGACTTGATATCTCCACTTTGAGATCTCATGATTACCTAAAAGTCAACATATTCCAATTGGAATCTATCAGTCCCCTCCTCCTTCACCCATGTCTACTTCTCTTTCAGGATTTCTCATCTCAGTGCAGAGCAGAATGGACAATGCAGTTGCTCAAGATAGAACTTGGTTTCACCCTTGACTTATCCTTCTCTGTCATCCCAAACCCCATCAGGTCCCACAATTTTCTCTTTTCAAATCTATCTGGAATCTACTCACTTCTGTCAATCTCTACCTCCTTAAATGAAGCTCCTGAAATCCCCTACTTAAGTTACTAAAATAATTTCTTTTATTTAAGACTTTATTTACTTATTCATGAGAGACAGAGAGAAAAAGGCAGAGACATAGGTAGAGGGAAAAGCAGAATCCTCATGAAGCAAGGAGCCCAATGCAGGGCTTGATCCCAGGACCCTGGGATCACAACCTGAGCCAAAGGCAGACACTCAACCACTGAGCCACCCAGGTGCCCTGCTAAAATAGTTTCTTTATGACTCTTGTACATTCTACGCTTGTCCTTCTCTACATGCTATGTCCCACACAGTAGATAAACTAAGGAAAATACAACTCACACTTGCATTTTCCAAATAATTTGCTGAACTTTCTACTCCTTACAAACCCTTCATGATCAGACTTCTACCCAACTCCCTATCCTCAGTTGACTATTTTTCAATTTGTTTTTTGAGAGACAGCATACCAGCAGTGGGAGAGGATGGGGGTGGGGGGAGGGGGAAAAAGAGAGAGAATCTTAAGCAGGCTCTATATTCAGCATGGAGCCTGACTTGGGGCACAATATCAATGACCCTGAGATGGTGACCTGAGCCGCAATCAAGAGCAGACACTCAACCAACTGAGCCACCCAAGCACCCCTCCCTAGACTCAGTTGAGGTCACTCTCCCTTCTTCACATAGTTTGCAGCCTTTTTGTCCTTTTTCACTTCCTTGAACACATAAGGTCCTTTCCTCAAAGACTAACAAACCCTCTGCTGGAAATATTTTTCTCTATCTTCACACATGGCTAGATCATTCATTTCCTTTTGGTCACCTTCAGTGCTTTAAATGTCAGACATTTTTCCACCCTGTCCACTTAGGTCCCCACCTTTACTTTAAGAATTATTCAATGGATTTTCATCTCTTTCACGACTCTTAGTACAATATCTATGTATACACTTCCTGAATTCTTGTTTATTCATTACCAGACTTCCCACCAGTCTAAAACCATTTTTACAAAAAGGACTCATGCTTGTTTGGTTCATCAATACATAATAGCTGTCTCCAGAAGCCTGACACTTAGTAGATACTCAGTAAATGTACCACTTGTTGAATAAATGTGTGAATTTGCTTTCCAGTTGTCTAAGTTATTCAAATCTTGGTTTCCTCACATTTAAAATGGGATAATTATTACCTATGATTATGGTAATAATTAATGTTTTAAATCCCACAGCACATGATACAGTCATTACACGGTAAATAGAAGATTCTCCTCTCTGTATTCACATATTAACCTATAGTACTTGTTTTCCAGGTAATGCACAAACAAGAGGGACCAAAGGTTAAAATAATGATCTCAATGAGTTGCAAAGGCACAAATTCCAGTTTGTGTCTGAGCCTGAGAGAGATAGAAATTGTGGATAGAGGGGCACCTGGGTGACTCAGTCAGCTAAGTGTCTGACTCTTGATCTCAGCTTGGGTTTTGATCTCGGGGTTGTGAATTCAAGCCCCATGTTAGGCTCCATTCTGGGTGTGGAGAAGAAAGAAAAGAGAAGAGAAGAAAAAATTGTGGATAGACCACTTGAGAAGAAGGAGCTATAGAGACAGAGAGAGAGAGAAAAAGAGACGGGTATCCAGAAGTCTCCTTAAAAGCCACTTTAAGTCTTCAGCAGAATACTAAGTTGTTTACACATAAGATGAAACTCCATAAAACTCCATCACAAAGAACTACTATAGAACAACTATAAGTCAAAAAATTCCTATAACTCACACAGGGTTGGCAGATATTTGCATTGCAACCAGAGTAGAGAGACCTCACTGAATACCTGAAATATTCAGAATATATACAGGAAAGATCATGCCTCAGTTTTAGGTCTAAATTAGTCCTACGTAAAGGCTACTACTCTAGACCTACTCAGAAAAGGGGACAAAAACAAGAAGTCAAGTATGGGGGTACCTGGCTGGATCAGATGGAGGCACATGCTACTCTTGATCTCAGGGTCATGAGTTCAAGTCTTACATTAGGCATAGAGATTACTCAAGTAAATAAATAAAAACTTTTTAAAAAGATACATATAAACATATAATCAAATTACTGAAAACCAATGATAAAGAGAAAATTTTAAAAAGGTCCAAAGAAAAAAATATAATGTATAGGGTAGCAAAAGCAAACATTACTACTAACTTCCAATTAGAAAAGAAATGCAATCAAAGACAATAGGATTACAACTTTAAAATATAAAAGGCAAATAAAATAAAGTATAAAAGGCAGAAACAAAAGAAAAAAAAAACCCTGTCAAGCTAAAATTCTATACCTAGTGAAAAAACATTCAGAAATAAAAAGAAAATAAACACCTTTTCAGAGAAACAAATCTGAAAGAATTCTTCACTTCAGGCTAGCACCATAAGAATTTTAAGAAAGAATGTTAAGGGGCACCAGGGTACCTCAGTAGGTTAAGTGGCTGCCTTTGGCTCAGGTCATGATCTCAGTGTCCTGGGATCACGCCCTGTGTCAGGCTCCCTGCTAAGTGGGGAATATGTTTCTCCTTCTGTCCTCCTCCTTGCCCATTCTCTATCTCTCATTCTCTCTCTCTCTCAAAAAAAATAAATAAAATATTTTTTAATGTTAAAATTTTCAAGGAAAATGATACTAAATAGAAACTCATTTACTCAAAGGGAAATTAAGAGTGCCAGAATTGGGAAATATGGAGGTAAATATAAAACACTGAAAAGAGTTTCATTTTTTCCAAATTGATTATTTAAAACAAAAAACATATATTTGAGTTTATGACATAGGCAGAAGTGAAAATTATGAAAACAACACTACAGAATAATCAATGGGAAAGCGAGGCAATATTGTGAAGTTTTTCCATTATATGTTACCTGGTATAATATGTTTAAGATAAGAGTATGGTGAGTTAAATATGATATTGTAAATAATAGAACAACAACTAAAAACAAAAACAAAGAAATATAGATAATAAGACAATAAATAAAATAAAAGCACATAAATATTCAATTAATCCAAACAATGCAGGAAATGAATAAAATAGAAATAAAGAACAGAGAATAAAGAGAAACAAAATAGCAAATGACACAAAACCCAACTATATCAACAATTACATTAAATTTAAATGTGTGCTTTAGAGGATATCATTAAGAGAAAAGACAATCCACAGAACAGGAGACAATACTTGCAAATACTAATATATCATATAAGTGACTTATATCTGGGTAAGGTATTTATATTCAGAATATATAAAGAATTTTTATAATGGAAAAATATAAAGACAAATAACCTCATTAAAAAATTGAGTACAGGATTTAAACAGACATTTCTCCAAAATAAATAAATAAATAGCCAATAAGCACATGAAATAATGACTAACATCATTAGTGACTGGGAATGTGAATCAAACCCACAATGAGATACCATTTCACACTCCCTAGGATGACTAAAAGAACACAATAACACAAAAATTGTCTTCCAGAATATATCAACATTATTTTGAGCCCTCCAACTTTGCTGGTAGGAAGCAGCCATTTGGAAACAGTTTTTCAGTTCCTCAAAATATTAAATATAAGAGTTACCAGATGATCTAGCAATCACACTTCTAATATGCAGAGAGTTTGTAATACCTACATCTTAGACATCCACCCAAGAGAAATGAAAACGTATGTTCATACAAAAACTTATACACTGGTCTTTATAGCAGCATTATGCATAATAACCCAAAAATGAAAATAATCCAAATGTCCATCACCTGACAAATGGATAAACAAAACATGTGGTACATCCATGCAATCTAGTATTATTTGGACATAAAAAGGAAGGACGCTGAATCATGGTACGACATGAATGAACCTTGAAAACATGCTCAGTCAAAGAAGCTAGTCACCAAAGCACCAAGAATCACAAATTATGTCATTCCATAGAGACAGAAAGTAGACTACTGGTTGGGGATTAAGTAGGGATATGGAAAAGAACAGAATATGTGACTGCTAATAAATACAAGCTTTCTTCTTGGATTAATGCACATGTAAAGTTAGTAATAGTAATGATTTCACAACTCAAAATCACTGAATTACACACTTTAAAAGGGTGAATTTTATAGCATGTGAATTATATATCAATAAAACTCTTATAAAATATATATAGATATAAAGAGAGAAGGGCCTTTAGCCAGTTAGAACTGAGAACATCTGGCAGAAATGGCTAAAATCAGGAGGGAGGATTCAAAATGACCTTGGCTGCCGGAGAGAGAATCTGAATTCTAAGCCATGCTTCTAGCCAGCATGCTACACGTGTCCTCTGCCTATACATCCAGTCATGTGTAATAGAGGCTTTTATAAAAACAAGACGAACCCAGCCTTGGAAAACAGAGAAGTGGAGAGGAGAGCTAGCAGGATCACAGGAAGAGATTGCTAACAGGCCCCAGTTATTTTCGAAATAGTGTCTCTTTGATTAGCAAGCATGGTGAGAAGCATAGGTGCCCTACAGGAAATGAATCTGGACATTTCATTGCAGTCTAAGAATATAAATTACAGAGCTGTGATTAGAAGAAAGTACAGCCTTGTTTTGCCTTTGCGGGGAAAGGACATTTTAGCTATTCACTCTTGGACTTCACGATGGCCACCACTGAGAAGAGGAGGCCCAGTAGTTCCACTTTGGCAGCAGGATCAGGTTCAAATCTTGACTCTATGACTCAGTAGCTGAGTAATTTAGAAGTCACCCTTTCTGAGCCTTGGCCTTTTCATTTGTAAAATTTGAATAATGGGGGGCACCTAGGTGGTGCAGTTGGTTAAGCATCTGCCTTGGGCTCAGATCATAATCCTGGGGTCCTGGGAATTGATTGCCCCCCACCTCTGTAGCCATAAGGTTCTCTGCTCAGTTGGGAGTCTGCTTTTCCCTCTCCCTCCCCCTGCTCATGCTCTCTCTTTCTCTCAAATAAATAAATAAAAAATTTTTTTTTAATTTGAATATCAGAATCCCTTTCATGGAATTGATATGTAAATGAAGTGAGATAATATGTGGGAATTTTCACACATGGTGTCTATACAGCAAGGCCTCTATACCACCTGCGCTCTCCATTATTATTTCCCAAATATTTATCGGACATCTGTTCTTCAGAAGGCATTGGGATATAGAAACTCCCCAAATGCAGGGAATTATTTTGGGTATAATATGTGGGATACACCTCTGTTTGGGGAAAGCTGTACTGCAGAGAGGGAATGTGTCTGATTCATCTTTTTCTCCTCAGTGCCAAGTAGAGTGCCTGGTAAATAACAGGTATCTGATAGATATTAGCTGAATAGTTGAGTGGATTAATTCAAAGAAAATGTGGCAATTTTCCTATCACTAAAACTTGACCTTCCCAACCCACTCCACCCCCCAGCCCCCAGTATACAGCTAACTTGGGAAAAGTAACTCAGAAGCTACGCCAGCTATAACTGGGAAATAATATAAGAAATCACAAAATCCTGAGATTCAAGGCACTTGTACACAAGCTTTGAAACCCAAGATGATTACTGCCCTGCTGGTAGAATTTTGTGGTGTAAAACCCGAATTTCGAACCCACCACTTATATATAGGCTGCGTTGCTTGGGACAGGCTATGTAGCACTCAGCCTCACTTCCTTCTTCTAAGCTAGAGGGATCACAGCATATGATTCAGGGTGTTGACAATAGTATCCAAAGAATACATGTGAGTGTTTTATGTTCCGAAAAAATAAAATCCAGGGAAATATGAGATTTAATCATTACCATTATATTTTTATTTATTGCATTTTTATCATTACTGCATTTTTATTACCACTTTACCAGTTAAAGTTGCCCAGAACAATTTTTGTGCATTAAGAAAGCTGTAAGTTTAGCTTTTAGAGTAAGAACTATATATGTACATTTTAAAAATGCTAAAATTAAAAAAAATAATAAAAATGCTAAAATTTACAAATTGAACATGTTTAAAACATTAAAACCTTACAAGCCATTTGCTCACTATTATTAATAGGTTTCCAAAAAAAGTTAACTAGATATAAAAATTTTGTCTAAATAAAGCATTTTCATTACACTAATTTTAATATGGAAAGAAAATTTCCTCTGTTTTAGAGTAAGTCTGAGTTTCTGTAACAAAGAGGTACAATAAAAATGCAGAGAGAAATTTAGGTATCTTACAGAACAATAGAGGTGAGCATTCCAGGTGGATGGACAGCTACATCCCATGTACCCACTCAAGGATCGTAGGTTCCTTCTTTTCTATTGCTCCAAGGCATTGTTCTTGTCCATGTAAATGAAGTGGGTTGAATATCTCCAGTTAGAAGGAAGAAAAAGAGAAAGTAAGGAAGGAGAAAGGAAGGAAGAGAAAGCATTCCATGGTCTTAAGACCTGGGCCCAGAAGTAGCATGTTATATAGAATTTCCCTTGTAAGGAGTCCAATGTGATCTATATTAGCACCACTTGCACAATTATACAAGGTCTAAAATACATACATAACATGATGATAGCAAGAGCTACCTTGCATTCCATGTCATTGATAGACATGGACTCCTCGCAGCAGTCCTGGGACATAACATCCTGACATTCTAGGTGCAGAGATGAGGGACTAGAGTGACTCTAAGGCCTCCAAAGCCATCAAAATAGGAGTCACACTGGTCCATTGGGATCCACAGGTCAGACTCTTTCCCTTCTACCTTCCTGTTTCTCATTAGCCACAAAAACTTCAGGAACCTGCTATCTAGTTTAGACTCTCAAAAAGCATCTTTTCACCCAGATAGGCAAGGACTTCATTGTAGTAGACAGAAACTTTTCATTTTTATAGCTTCTTATAATTTATGAAATGGTTTGTACTTGACTTCCCTTGCTTTACATAACTAGACAAGACCAACAGCATGATTATCTCAATTTCTCAGATGAGGAAGAGGAGGGTAAAAGAGCTTAAATAATTTGCTCAAAGAAGGAACAAAGCCACTGGCCACCCTCTTGACCCCAAGTCAATGAACGGTTTTTAAATGGATAAACTGTACATTATTGCTGATATCGGTCACAATGGGGTTTTAGTTGTATGATCATTGTAAGATCAATTGAGGAGGAATTATGTAGAGAACTTGGAGCAGAAGCAAGGCATAGGAGCTACAGAAATCAAGAATTAGGAGTAACGTTTGAAAGAGAATCAACTATCCTTTAGGAAGCAAAACAGAACATGACGAAATTTGCCTTTGTGTATCAAGGCAAAACAAGAGAAATTGATTTTAAAGTACAACAGAAAAAAAAATAGCTGTTAGACATGAGAATGGACACTTGCACCAAAGACAAAAATGTAACATTGTGTTGAATCCCCCTCCCCAAAAATCTCTATCATGTAGGACCCATGAATCCATTAAATGACATCTAGGTAGGGTTGGGTAGAGAGAGTCTCGCTCAGACCCTGGAAGCCGGAGCAGAGACTCTTAGTCTACACTCTCCTCTGAATCAGAGAACTTTAGGGGTGGAGAACCAAAGTCTACTCTGATCATAATTATGCTCCAGGTAAGTCATGTGACCTTAATCAGGGCACTGAGCACCACTGAACCTCTATTCTCAACTAGAAAAATCTGATAGCAATCCCTGCCCTGCATCTCTCACAGGATTGTCATAAACCACAAGTGAGATCACCTACCTGAAGGGGACTTTGTGAACTGTAAATGCCTTCATTTGCACTCATATTCTGTGTCAACTTTTTATAATTTAACCAATAAGCAGCACAGTTTGCTTTTAACATACATAATTGCCTTAAATACCGGATCTCACTTTCTCTTCTTTCCATTTAAGATAAATGCTTTGATGTTATTTTACATAGGTGTGCTCAGGCAACCAAGAGGTGTTCTTCAGAAATCAAGATTTTACTGAACTTGGCCAGGGCATTGAGCACACTGGAGAATCTTTGCCACTGCTCCAATAATCAGTGGCAGTTAAAACTCACTCATGAGTCTATCCATTTCTTAGGGTTATGGATGACTCTAGTTCTCCATGAATGGCTATCCCGTCATTAATATTGGTTGCTAAATTGTTTTTGGCTCTGCTCTCTAGCATTACCTCTTTCCCTATTGATTTGTCTTTCTGAATTGAGGAGGTACAGGTCCCCCTTCTTCATGCTAAATGGCCCTATAAAAATTGAATTTTCCATGAAAAGATTCCAGGGAGTGTGAATATCAAGACAGAATCAAGACCAAGGCATTGCTACAGGATTTGGTATTAGGAGGAAGCTTATAAAAGGCCAGACAACAGGTAAGAAGACCATAGGGCCCTTCATCAGCTCTAACAGTGTTGGGAGGTGTGGGTGGGAAATGGGTCCAGTCCTGAGATCCCACTCCTGATGACTACTGATTCAGAATATCTAGGCTTCATGCATTATCACATTGCATTTCTCAACGGACTGGTAAGCATTTGAGAATTATAATTCAGATCTTTTTGGCATCCAGTAATTAAAATTAAAAAATTAGGATAATCCAACCTATCTACTAATTTTAAAAACAAGCAAAATCTAATTTGAGGCAGACAAAATTTTTACTGAAAGATAGAGGATGTTGTATTGGAGGATTGATGGGAGGGGGGAGGCTGGGAAACACAACAGATTTTCTCTCCTCAAAGAGATTTTTCTCTCAGCAACACAGCTCCAATTAGACATTGCCAGCTTTTTATCTAGAGATATCTTTGATTGCTACATTTTTCTGTACAAAACAAAACAAAAAAACAAAAAACAAACAAGGACACTTGGAGTTTGAGACAGGTCCACTGTATCAGCCAGTGTCCGCAGGAAATAGGAGCCCAGACCTCCTTTCTTGCCAATGCCCACCCATCAAGGCTTGGCACATGCCCCGTGCAACTCTTCTCAGTAACACTGATGTTCTCGATTCACATTTTCTAGGCTGTAGAGACCCATTCAAATGGTGTGGTGATACGGATCTCCTATCATTTTTTTCTTTCCTCATTTACCTACAAATTAATTCCCCTTGTCTGTCAAAATTTGGTCTTAACTTCACACTAAAAATCTCTTTACAGTTCTACATGTCTCAACTGTTTGATTTTGATACCCCTGGGGCAGTGAGAAATGTTCCCATCTTTTTCTCCATCTCATCCTCATTCCCATTCTTACTTTTGTTTTGTTTTGTTTTGTTTTTGTTTTTTAAAAGATTTTATTAATTTATTCGTGAGAGACACAGAGAGAGGCAGAGACACAGGCAGAGGGAAAAGCAGGCTCCCTCCAGGGAACCTGATGCAGGACTCGATCCCAGGACCCCGGAATCACCACCTGAGCCAAAGGCAGATGCTCAACCACTGAGCCACCCAGGGCCCACTCATTATTACTTTTGATCTCTCTTCCTTGTCTTCTCTCTTTGCCTCCCTTCCGGTCCCAGAAAGAGGATGGGGCACCTCTTCTTCCTCCCTTTGGAAGGGAGAGATTCTTGAGTGAATATTTTCATCCTCCTTCTCACTCCCTACTTGCTCATCGACATGATTATCAGATTTTTGAGGTTGGGGTGGGGTACCTGAGGCCAAGAGCACAAAAATAAATAAATAAAAATCAAAAATAAAATGAAAATAGAAAGCAAGCTCTACCCTATCTCACTCTTTATCCCTCAAAACCAACCTGGCCTTCCATGAAGCAAGCTTTCCTCTGCTTCTGAACCCTTTGTAGTTAGCTCTCCCTGGCTGGATCTCTCACCCTCTATCTCTAATTTCTCAGCTGTGAGTGGGGTGGGTACACTCATTTTGGAGCAAAACACCGAAGGTTCTGTGGCGTTCACTGATCCAGTCTAACCAATTTAAAAGCTAATATTGCAATGTGTATTTGGCTTCTTGTCTGCTCTTAATTGCTTAGAAGCCAAAACAGAGACTGGTGAGTGATTAACATTCCCTAAACACCAACGTTTCCTCTTCTTTTTCTATCTCTTGGCCTCTTGATTTTAATTAATTCTGTGTAGTATGTCTTGAGCTTCTTTGTCTGGAAGAAGCTGTTCAAAGCTAAATCATGGACATAATGAAGAATTCAAAATAGCCCCCTAGTATGAATGTTCTGACCGCTTTCTGTTAATAAGTGAAGTAAATAGAGAGCATATTTTGGGTCTAGCATGACACATGGCACATAGTAAGTACAAAATAATTATTTGTTGAAAGGATACCAACTACAGCATCATTTTTTTTAACAATATGGCCAAGGATCTACACAGAGTGGCATATGAGATTATTTATAGATTTTTTTCCATTTAAGAATACCATATTTCCTAATTTTTAAAAACTAACTGTTAGATGTTTTTAAGTATTAACCATGTGAGGCTTACACTTGAATTGGGAAAAAAAAATCTGTATTTTAACTGTTTGACTAGAGATCTTCTTGCTAATCAGTCTGTCATCAAAATGGAGCATGTTCTATGAGATTGAAGCAGTATCTCACATATTGGGAAAAAATTTTCCTAAGTCATCCATTCACTCACTAACTGAACCTTTATTGAATTTCTACTATAAAGCCGACATTGTACTTAGAAATAACAAGAAGAATGAGACACTTTCTGCCCTAAGAAGCTTATAATCTCATAACTTAATAGCAGAAATAATTCACACGTATAAATGGTTTTAATATAAAGAACCATTGGGTGATATATGAGATGTACTTTAAGAGCTTGAGAAGGTGGGAACTTTTGGGAGTTGAGGAAGCTCGTTTACAGCCAGAGTAATTAGGTAAATCTGAATTTAGGAATTAAGGAATTGTAGGGTAGAGCTGAGAGGAGGAAGTTCAAGGAAAACGGGTACCACAAGCAATAACGGACAAGCATCTAAACAGAGGCACAATTCATAACAGCCCAAAAGTCCAAACAACCCAAATGTCTATCCTCCGAAGAATGGATACACTGTGGTATATTCGTATAATATAATATCACAGAGCGATGAAGTTAATGAACCACTCATAACTGCAGCACCATGGGTGAATCTCACCCATAAAACCTGCAGCAGAAGAAACCAGACACAAAAGAGGACACGTTGCACACAGCTCCACTAATATAACCTTCCCAAGGCAAAACCTATAGTCTTAGAATCAAGATATTGGCTGTGATTACTTTTGGAGAGAAAAGGGGGTAGCAACCAGGAGGCGGCACCAGAAGCAGCTCCAGACAGAATGGAGGTCCAGCAGTGCTCTATTTCTGGATCTACGCTGGGGCTCCCAGGGGGGGCATTCACATCGTGGAAATTCATTAAGCTACACACTCACGAGCTATGCATTTCCGTGCATGGATGCTATACTGCAATAAAAATAAAACGAAAAGCAAACAGAAAAATGAAAAACTCAAGATATAGAGAGACACTGGTAGGTCCACCTGGACTGGCGGTTGCAGGTAAATGCTGGGGAAGCAATTTGTGGAGACCACGCATCTTGGCAGTAAAAATAAAAAGTGGGGAAAAGTGCCAGGCAGTTATGATGCATTCCTCACCTCCTCCCACCAACAGCGCGCCCAGCTCCTAAATTTGTCATGATTCTCTCTGAGTTTGTGAGTTTAGGAAAAGGTGTTTGGGACACGATGCTTGGGAGAATTCAGCGGGGTCGTGTTTAGGTTTGCTTTATACTCCGTGACAGGATAAGCACTTGAAATGCAGCCTGGTGATCATACCATCTATCTCTGTCCGCGATTCTCTCCCACTCCCGGCCTACAGAGCAACCGGCACCTGATTATTTTGTAGAGCGGGGTCAGAAGAGTCACTGCTGAGTGAGAAGTGGGAGGATTTTGCTCAATATTCCTGAGTTTTGTCAACTGTAAAACAGGGCGAGAAAAATGGAAGGAGCAGCAGCTCGCTCGTAAAGTCTGACACGTGCTAAGCATCTCCCTCAAGATTTTCTTCCTCCAACGCTCACTTCTTGAGCACCTACTATGGGCCAGGCCCTCTGATCTGGCGATACAAAGCTAAGGAAGACGAGCTGCACATTAAACCCAGCCAGCCTCACTTAAACAGCATGATCATTAGAAAGGTAGAAAATACTCCCCCGGGGCTGGGGGGTAGGGGATTCCTGGAGCCCAGCAGAACCTAGGAGGGGCCTACTAGGCCCAGGCACAAAGATTGCCCCGTTGGCCCAGTCAGCTTGGCAATAGGGTATTTCATAGGACACCAAGAATAGGATTTTGCCTGTAATCGTACAGCAAGGATTTGCCAAGCAAATTACTGGTGGAAACCAGAGAAGTGTTTAGCCTAGTTAAGAATGAGGAGATTTAGAAAGAACATTTGCATTCAGACAAAGAATATGCTAATTATAACCGAATCTTATCACTTGTGAAAGCAGTTACAAGAATTTGCACCACAGATACTTCTGCTCCCCCCCTTTCCCCATTAACACTGTTCCTATAAGGACCTCAGATTAATAAGATCACAGATTAATAAAATCACAGATTAATAAGATCATATATATGTATTTCCTACCTTCGTCTCTACCAAAGCTGGGAAACTCTGGACATTATAAACGGAAAGGACATTCTGCAGAGACTTCACACCTCCCTTCTAGAATTTACTCTCATCCCTGCACTGCCAGTCATCCTTGGCCACTGGGTCCTTCGAATCAGAAGCTTGAGAATCTTCCTACGCTCTTCCTCCTCCCTGACCCCCAGCAATCCACCGATCCAGTCTGCTTTGTTCCGCCTTTCGATGACCTCAGAAATTAGTTCCCTTCTTTCCATTCCAAGTGCACGAGTTTCCAGCCCTCAGCATGTCTCATTGAACTTCTAACATGAATTAAAACTCTTCTTGGTGTGCTTATCTCCCATCTCTCCCGCATGGCACACTGTCTCAAGCCCTCTGCTGCAGAAAACTTTCTAAAATGCAAATCTGATCACATCAGCATTCCTTCAAAGACTACTGCCAGGAGAAAGAGAATAAAGTTCAAATCAAAATGCTTAACAATTTAAAAAAAAAAAAAAACAGTGGGCAAAGGATAGGAACAGATGTGTCTCGGGAAAGGAAAAGCAAATGTCTCTTACAGGTTCATAATAAGAGAAGTGTGCGTGTGAAAACTACGTGGACTCACTTGTCACACTCACACACACACACACACACACACACACACACACCAAGCTTCACAGCAATCTCTACTGGAGTATCTCTACTTCTCTACTGGAGCAGCTGTACGGAACCAGTACTTGCAAGCATAGGAAGTGGGAGCAAAAATCAGAAGAATCTGTAGACAGCTATGTGGCGATGTCCCCCCAGATTGTAACCCCACAGGCCTGCAATTCCTAGAAGATACTTATCCTAGAAGTATCCTAGAAGATACACATTCACCCTGGAGAAATTATACCTACAGATGCAAGGTTGATTGCAGCACTTTTTGTAGTAGCAAAAAATTAGAAACATAAATATCCTTTAATAGGAGACTGATTCTGGGGGTGCCTGGGGGGCTCAGATGGTTAACTGCCTGCCTTGGGCTCAGGTCACGATCCTGGGGTCCTGAGATTGAGCCCCATAGCCTGTCCCCACTCATCAGCGGGGAATCTGCTTCTCCCTCTGCCCCTGCTCGTGCGAGCACACACATTCTCTCTCTCTCTGTCTTAAATGAATAAATAACATCTTTTTTTAAAAAAGGAGACGGATTATATAAACTGCCCTACACCCACAGAATGGAATTCTATGCAGCTGGGGTTTTTTTTCAAAAAGAAGGAAGAAAAGGATAAAAAGGAAAATAGAAGAGTTTTGTCTGTACCTCTGTGGAAAGATCCCCATTGCGTGTGACAAAAGGCAAGATGCAGAGTACAGAACCCATTTGTATTGAGAACTCACACACACACACACACAATGACATTTTTATTTATTTATATGGAATAAAATAAACTTTGGAAGGATACCTAAGAAACAAATTACAGGGATCCCTGGGTGGCTCAGCGGTTTAGCGCTGCCTTTGGCCCGGTGCGTGATCCTGGAGACCCGGGATCGAGTCCCGGGTCGGGCTCCCTGCATGGAGCCTGCTTCTCCCTCTGCCTGTGTCTCTGCCTCTGTGTGTGTGTGTGTCTTTCATGAATAAATAAATAGAATCTTAAAAAAAAAAAAAAGAAAAGAAACAAATTACAGGTGACCTATAATGTGTGTGCACCATTCACTGTGTTTCTCTTTATACTTTTTGATTATTGGACCATGTGAATATATTACATACTCAAATAGTTTATTCATTAATTTTTTTTCAATGATGCATTAGCACAGCATAAAGGCCCTTCCTCATTTATGCCCTGCCCACCTCTTCAGCGTCAGGTCCTGTCTTTTCACCCCAAGAACCACTGTTGCAAAGCCTATTGGTTATGAGAAACGGAACCTCTAACTAACTAGTCTCCTTTCTTCTTTTGTCTGCTTTGTCTTCTCTGAGCAGACCTCTCTGCTTAGAATGCTCGCCACCCTTCCTCTACTGTTCCGCCATCCCATCACAGTCTACGTGACCTCTTCAAGGACCCTGTCCCAGAAAAGGGCAATGGTCAGCACACCTGCATATGCTCAAAATCCCTAGAATTTGCTTGGGTGCCACTCTTCTCATCCGCATGTGCCTTGATGAGCCCCCGGTCAACCTGGGACTCAGATAGTGGCCGCTCCTCGAGATGCCCACTTGACTTTCTTTAAAAGTCTTTCTCCCTCTTCCCATGAGACAGGTGTAGGACTTAATCACACCTTTTTCTAGCTTGTCCATTGTCTCATTGCTCCCATTAAAAGTGAAATCTTTCAGGGAAGTGTTTTTCTCTTAATAGTAATAACACTTAATATTTATTTAGCACTTACTGAGCTATGACAGCACTATCCAAATAGAATTTCTTTGGTGATGGAAATATTCTGTATCTGACCCCATGTGGCTGTGGAGCACCTGGAATGTGGCTAATGTGACTGAGTAATTGAATTTGTAAATTATCTGATTTGAATCCATTTAAACGTAAATTTTTTAAATCTCGTGTAGTTAGTAGACTCAGTATTGGGCAGTGTGGCTCTAAGCTCTGTGATAAGTCCTGTATACACATTATCACAGTTAATCCTTACAAGAACCCTGCAAGGGGGATAACAGCACTTATCTCCATTTCACAGATAAGAATATCTGAGCCTCCACCCCTAGTTCGTTTCCTAGGGGTGGTGGAAGGGGAGGAGGGCGGGGGGTAGAGGGGAATGGGTGACGGGCACTGAGGCGGACACTTGACGGGATGAGCACTGGGTGTTTCTCTGTATGTTGGTAAATTGAACACCAATAAAAATTAATTTAAAAAAAAAAAGAATATCGAGCCTCAAAGAGTGTAAATGGCTTCCCTACAATCACTCAGCTACAATACGATGAATCTGAGATTAGTAAATGCACCACCTTGAGCCTCTGCATCCTATTCCAAAAAGACCTTTCTGGGACACCTGGGTGGCTCAGCAGCTGAGCATCTGCCTTTGGCTCAGGGCATGATTCTGGGGTTCCAGGATCGAGTCCCACATCAGGCTCCCCACAGGGAGCCTGCTTCTCCCTCTGCCTGTGTCTCTGCCTCTCTCTCTGTGTCTCTCATGAATAAATAAATAAAATATTTTTTAATAAAGACCTTTCCAACCCCCCAGAGTGTTTCCTCTTATTCCTTCCTGGTCAATCCCCACCAAACACCAGCCCCCAAAGGCAACCGCTCTTCAGATTTCTTCCACCACAGATGACTCTCGTCCGCTCTAGAATTTCATATACATGGAACCATTCAGTATACACTCTTTTATGTCTGGGTTTTTCCATTCTCCATAACATTTTTGAACGTCATCCATGTTGATGTATCAGTAATCTGTTCCTTTTTATTCCTGAGTAGTATTCCATGAGATGAATATACCATGGTTTGTGTATCCACTCTCTACTGATGGACATTAGGATGACTTGGGGCTATTATGAGCAAAGCTCCTATGACCATTCCTGCACAAGTCTTTTCATGCATATGTTTTCATTTCTTTTGCTAAGTGTCTAGAAGTACGATTTCTAGTTCACACGAGAGGCACATGTTTAACTTCAGACTAAGCTTTTAGCCTCATGGCCAAAGTAATTGCCCTATTTTACACTCCAGCAACAATGCGTTAGAATTTCAGTTGTTCCAAATACTCGCCATCGTTTGATCTTCTTAGTCTTTGTAATTTTAGCTATTTTCGTGAATGTAAAATGGCATCTTGTTGTGGTTTTAACTTGCATTTCCCTAATAGCTAAAAATGTCAAGCACTCTATCATGTGCCTGTTGGTCATTTGTATGTCTTCCTTTGTGGCTTGCCCATGTATGTGTTTTACCCATTTTTCATTGAGTTGTCTTTTGTTGTTTTACAGGCGTTCTTTGTATATTCTGGATAAAGTCCTTCATCAAGGTACATGTTTTGTGAATATTTTCTCCAATCTGTTGCTTCCCTACTGATTTTTTCATGTGTAGTGCATTATATCATATCGTGTTTATGCATTCATACAGTGTTTTCTGTTGAGAAGTTAAAATTTGGCAATTTCTAATTTTTCAACTTTCCCTTTATGTTATTGCTCTCTAGGTCTTATTAAGAAACATTTGCCTTCCCTGATGTCACGAAGATAGTCTCTGATGTTTCTTTCTAGAAGTTTTAAGGTTTCAATAGTTGACCCTGTACAGAAGGCCTATCTTTCACTTGTACAAAATTGTGTTATCAATAAAGTGCAGAGGTACATTCTGGATTGTTCTATTGCCCATTTCTTTAAGCCAGGCACCACATATCCCAATATCCCATTTTCTGTATATTCTGGCCTGAAGTTGGCAAAGGTGAAGAGGCATGAGTTTGGGGAAGAAATAGAGCAGCAGCCATACTTGATGAGGTTTTCATTGGAAGTAATGAGAGGCAGACGTGGAAGTGCCAACAGGATCCAACTTTCCTGTCTGCCCCATTCCATATCCAGCACTTCTTCCTGACAGCATGTGCTTGGGACCAGCAGCCAGCCCAGCCCCACCAGACACTTTGCTCCAAACTCACAGGGGCAGTAGCCATGAAGAACCAATATCCTTGGGGAGACTTCTATGCCAGCCCTTTCTGCAGTCCCTGTCATGGCACCTTGATGTGTCCAGCTTCAGATTTCCCTCCAGGCTTCAGCCCTCTCGGCTGCACTAGGGCTGCTTGGCAACCTCTCTCTGATCTTCAACTCCCTCTATTGGAACTTTCCTTCCCCTACTTGTTCCCATGTTTGAGTGTTACATTCCTAGTGTTCAGCTCCCCTGATCGAATCCTTACTGAGGCAGTGAAGAAGTGATGGAGAGGGTGGGAGGAAGGGCACAAAGATTAATCACCTTCGTGTTGCAGAGACTATTATGAGAATTACTTGGAAGCCACCAGCTGTTTGCCTACAGCTAAAAGACTGTCCTGTCATGGTTACTGGTACAGAGGAAAGAGCACTGAGTTTGCTCCCGTTTCTGTCATGTACTGTGTGGACTTGGATAAGTCCTTTCAGCATTCATGTCCAGTTCCACCACTTTGTCATATGCTCACTCTCTTACCACACAGGATTGCATTAAGGACACCACAGGACCCAGTGTTTCATGCTCTGTAAACCAAAACACGCACTTCAGCTTGTCACCACTGTAATCCTCATTATTACCATCATCATTCTTGCAATGATCTACTTGCCTCTCTCCCATGAAATAAGATCGTCATTTTGGCTTCCCTTTACAAGGCCCAGATGACAGTTTAGAAGAGGAAAGAGGAGCTGGAGATGACAAGCTGCTCTCAAGTTTTTGTGTTCCCTCTGGATTTCTGTTCTTTTTCTTCCACCAATGCCCTTCGACCACATAGACCAAACTGGTTGAACCACTCTGGCCCCTGGGAGAGTTAATGCATATTCAGGTTAAGAAATCATGCATGAGCCTTGCAAAGCATCCTGTCCAATAAGCTCTCAGCCACACCGCAGGGTATCCCACTCAGGGTGATTATCTGCTAGAGGAGAAACCAAGAGAGTTCTTCAGATGGCAGCAGTTAAGTCACATGAGTCTGCTCCTTTTAAACTAATTGATGTAACGTCTGCCATCTTGCCTTTGTCTCACTGAAGGGGAGCAGGAGTGTGGAGGAGCTGAAACCACAGAAATAGTGATGAGGTAAAAACACGACATAGGTGAAAAAGCAGTGTTCATTCAGGAGACCCGAGTTCCACTCTTTGCTTGAGGAATAACCTTGAGGGACTTCAATAAATGCTGGCTTCCCATGAAACTCTCCAAGTTCATACTGGCAAAGTTGTTTCCATTCTGCTGTCCACAGAGACATGAGGTTCCATGTTGGGGACAGAGCTCTGGTCCAGTCACTGGGGTAGCCAATGGGATGGGATGCTGGCCTCTGCATTTCTTCAGTTTTATACCTCCTCTGCCTCATACGTTCAAGTTCAGAGTAATACTTTAGTATTACTTAAAAAAAAAAAGCTCGAAAACATATTGTACTGGATGCTCTCTAAGACTGCTTACAGCTTTGAATGCTATGAAATGTTATTTACAGCCAATTCCCCCTATCCTAACAGAAGCAATATCCTGGCTCCCATCATGCAAAACCTTATTTATTCATTCGTTTGCACTTTAATTCATTAATTAATTCAACAAAAGAGTCATTGAATAGCAGACATAGAATTTGGGGCTAAGAGAAGAAAAATGAATTTAAAAGCTCCCTTTACAATTGGCTCCCATAGGCCTAGGGGATCATACAAACAAATGAAAAAACCATAATAAAATGTGATAAATGCTATAATAGAAGTTGGTAAAAATGGCTGTAGGGATATAAAGGAATCCATTCATTCTGCTAGAGGGCTTGGGAAACGTACCACATTATAGTTTCTTATTTCTGCAAGGCATTGACTTGCAGACTTGCATTTTTGTTTGGGTTCATATTCAAATGATTTCTTCATTTCCTGAGCAGGGAGGAATAGTTCTTAGATTTGCTGGGCAACAGGCTTAGTTAGGCCACCAGAGCTGGAAAATGTGTCACAGATCATTCACAAATGGGAAAATCCACATATGGGCAAGTCAGAGATGCCCACGGATGGCTTCAGTATCAAATGAAGAAAACCTAACAAAGAGTGTCCAGGTGTACCCTGTCAAGCACACTCTCAGCACATTACTCCAATATAAAAAATAAGTACAGTGGAGAAAGAGCTATGTTTTCCACGTGCCTAAATCACGGCCTCACGCTCCTCTCTAACTATGAAAAAGGTTTGCATCCATTCTCAAGACACATATTTCATTTGGCTTGTTGACAGTTTGTGAAGGGCAAGAAGGATTTCTCCCTCTCACGTCTGATCAAATGCACAAAGAGAGGTGCCAGCAATTAACTTAAAACTTTGGCAACGGCAGTGTCCCATGCCTCATTTAACAATAAGTCTACAATTTCTGACCCCATAATGATGTCGTCCCTCATAACTTATTCCCCTGGTTACCCACTGCTCACTTATCATAGGTTTGCAGCTTTGAACTCTTCTTTGCCTCTATAAATTTCCCAAATCACGCCTTTCGTGCAATTTATGAAAATCTATGGAACTTCTTAACACAAAGCATATAAATGTATAGAAAAGTTTTGCTCTCTGGTCTACATTTAGCATTGTGAGAAAAGTCATAAAACATGGGGATTTGGGGGCCTTTCTCCAAAGGAGTCTAACATAATTCAAAATCTACACCTCTATAGACACCATCAATTTTCTTATTAATATTGGCAGTAATTCTGATAGGATCCATTGCATATAAAATGTTACTCAAAGTGCTTCATTCACAGCTATTGTGAATCCATAGCAATATCTCCTAATTTTCCAGCGTGAGATACAATTTTAGTGAAATTAAAACTGGACAACTCAAATTTCTATAATTCATTACACTCAGTGCCAATTATCAGATTTCTGAGATTATACTTAACTCTGATGCATCCTTTAAGACTCATCCTAAATGCCACCTCCTCTATGAAGCCAGTCACCATCTCAACTCACATATACTCTCTCTTCTATGAAATAAGAGCACTTGGCTTATTTACCTATAATTTTACAATTAAAATCACCATGCTTTAAAGTAAAATATTGCTATCATTCTTGCTTGTGGTTTTCTTCTTTTCACGAAAGTAAGTACCTCATTTTCTCAAGTACAGAGTAAGTATCTCATGCTTTACTTCTCTTTGTACTGCTCATCACAGCAAGTACTCATTCATCCATGCAATCATGCATCTATTCCACAGATAATTGATGAGCAACTACTGAATGTCAGAAACTATGCAGGACACCAGAATTACAAGTCAGTGTCCCCATCCCAAGCAATATAGTTTAGTGGGAAAACAAACCAGTATATATGTACTTACCATCCAGAGTGAATTGTGTATTAATGAGTAGGCCCTGGGAGATGTGGAAGTCCACCAGAAAGCCCTCAGAACTAGAACTGAGTCCTTCTTGTGGGACTTCGAGAATAGGCAAGGCAAGGAATGTATGCAAGTAAAAAGAAAGTCATGAGCAAAAGTCTGGAGAAGACATAGATAGATAGGACAGTGCTATAGAGATGGAAGACACCTGAAAGTTACTGTTAGTTGACGTGGAATGAACAAAGAAGGAAAGGGGGGGATAAAAAGGAGGAAGGATGGGAGGCCTGGGTGGCTCAGCCAGTTAAGCATCTGCCTTCAGCTCAGGTCATGATCCCAGGGTCTTGGGATCGAGTCCCCCATAGGGCTCCCTGCTCATCAGGGAGTCTGCTTCTCCCTCTCTCCTACTAACACTCTCTGTTGCTATCTTTGTCTCTCTCAAACAAATAAATAAAAAATTTTGAAAAAAAAAAACAAACCATTTTAAAAAAAGGAGGAAAGATAAAATCAAAAGAAATTTCAGGGTTTTTAATTTTTAACACAGAATATTAAAAAGTACATGCAATTTTAGTTCTTTGTTGGAAGTCTTCTGTTGAAAACTACTCTAAACAACACAAATAAACTAATTACTAAATATTGGATTCACTTTTAAGGAAAGTGAATAAAACTCTTATTGGAAAAAAAAAAAAAAAGATGTTTAGCTACCTGAGGCAGCTTGCCTTGTACAGGGAGCTAAATGTCGTTATTTCCAAGGATGAGTGTGCTTTATTCACTAAGATAAGACTTGATTACACCTTTCCTTTTTAGGATCCCTGAGGGCTGGGTAATTCTATGATGGTGGTATTCTTCTTGAACTAAATAAAAATAACTCTCTATGTGTTGAGGGGACAAGGTAGGAAGAAGGAGTCAAGTAAGATACTAAGAATATACTTAATTGAATCATTCCACTTATTGTATAGGAGTCAAAGATTCTCAGAAATAGGCTTTTCTAAAATAAATCAACCAATATATAGGAAGTGACATTCCCTTGCCTTAATTCAAATCTCTCAAGAGACAATAATGATAATATCTACCAGCTATCAGGAATTTATTTGGTACTGAAAATGTGCTGAGGATTGCATATATTCTTCTATCTTCAAGAACACTCTGAAAGTTAGGCATTATTGCTTGCATTAGGAAATACTCAGTAAATGTTTGTGAAATGAGTGAATAAAAGCTCCACCTAGCAAATTACTCTAGAAGCAATTCAATCTACTCATCCGACAATAAAAATTGAGGAAACGCCATGTGCTGTGTATCTAGCAAATCTTGCAGCTTCCTGGGAATCTGAACCCTGTTGGCCCTTAGAGAAAATAACCAAATAGACATGCAAATATATAACCCATCCACGGTACTTGGCACATTTGAAATATTTACCGAATGACTTTATAGGTGAATGAGTGAACAGATGTGTACAAGAACAGTAAAACCGTTCCCAAGCCAATATATTGAGGAACCCTTTAAGAGACCAAAGAAAGAACCCATATTGCTTCCTTCTGAAACACTCAACCAAAATAAGCCTTTTTCCTGCAACGTGTGGGAGCAGTAACTTCATTCCCTACTTCTACCTTTTTCACACTGCTGCACACTACCCTAAAGCCAAATGGAAGGAAGAATGCAGCAAAGAGAGAAACCGAACATCGCCAGCCCTTGCCTTAACAATAAAAGAGTTGGGACAAATTCGATGGATTTGATCAATGGATCTAACAAAATAATTTGAGACTTTATGGCTTATTGATCAAGGAACTATGCCTGAGAGGTGCCCATCCATCACCTCTGAGGCCAGAGAACTCCCAGAGAAAACACTGCTCCTGCTGCAAATCACAGTCTCCCTTCTGAATTCAAAAGTTCAATGGCTCTCTCTACCAGAAAAACCTCAGCAAGGCCTAACAAGGCAATATTCTTTCTGCAGGAAGGGAGAATGAACAGTTAGGAGGCAAAAGGGAACAGAAACTGAGTACACATTTTGAATATAATTCTCACCCTGACCTTGTCAGATAAGTGATGGGATCCGTATTCCATGGACAAGGAAAATGAGGTTCAAAGCAGTGAAGTACCCCATTAGACACACACAGCCAGGATGTGCATTTATGCCAGAGCTTTCAAGTTTCAACCCCACTCTTCCTCTCCAGCCAGTTCATCAGCCTCTACAGGGATATATTTTCTATGGGAGTTGGAATCAGAACATTTCTATAGTAGGGAATATAATATCCAGATAAAAATAGTAATCATAACCCTCTAGAATTCATTTTTCAAGGAAAAACATTATCCAGGAGCTCCAAGGTGCCAACAGTCTTCTAAACCCTGGAATCCAACAGTGAACATAGGTAGCCCCAGGCCTTGCCCTCATGGAGTTCACCTTCTGGTGTAAGAGACAGTAAATGCTTAAGCAATAAGTGTGTGCACGCATGTGTGAGTGTGTGTTTGTGTGTGTGTGTGTGTGTGTGTGTGTGTAACAAGTTCACTTAACAACCTGGGTTCAGTGGAGTGTGAAGCAAAAATCTTCGTTTTGTTTTTTGTTTTTTTGTTTTTTTTTTTTTTTTCTTAATCATCTGAACACATTTTAATGTGCAAAGCTGAAGCTTTCTTTCTGACCCCTGGGTGAAATCTAGTGCACCTAGCATAGCATTTCTCATCATTTCCAGGTATTATTGAACAATCTCATTCTCAGAAACTTTAAAGATTAATCCAAATTAATATTCACTATCACTCTCATTGACTTTTGGGTTTTAGTGTATCCTCCATCATGGGCTGAAAAATGGGCAACAGGAAAGGGGGGTGGGGGCATGGTACGTTCCTCCCTGTCTCTTTAGTCCTTTTCACTCCTGATTTCATTGTCTCTGATTCCTTTAGGGCTGGTGGAGAGTAAGGAGGGAAAAGAAGGAAGATAATTAAGGTGCAGGAAAGGTGAGTTCAGGACAACTGTAATCTGGCCCTTTCTCTTCGGGGCACTTTGTAGACCTTTTGGTGAGCTCATCTCACTAGGGATCTCTCTCAGGAGCACTTCCTGGCAAGAGTCTTGCCTCCCAATCAAGTGGCCTCCTAAATCATGACCACTTCAGACCCCACTCACCCACTCACCCTTCCTAATGCATACCCCTACAGTGCCAGTCAACATGACCCCTCCAGTCTTTTTGTGGGTACCTTCCACCAGCAGGGACCCTCTTGGGTAAGATCTTGTTCAAGAAGATTAAAGGTTGGTTACATTATTCAGGCTAACCTGATATGCTGAATGGTAGGAGTACTGCCATCGATGAATGAAGCTTGCTCTCACAGTGGCCCTTCCCTGTGGCTCAAGCCAGGCCCTCTGAATCCCACCTCCAGGTCTAGACAGGAAGGAACCTGGCACCAGTCAATCCCTGTATCCACCAATCTCCCACTTCCACCAAGATCCAGGGACAGAAGTCACATTTGCTGAGCAATTTTCTTGTGGACCATTTAGTTGGCTTATGTTAGAGAGGAGATTCTCCTTCCCCCTGAGAGAAGGAGTCAATGCACAGCACAGCCACTGGCAATCCTCTTTATGGGGTCCTTCCTCTCATCAATCATCTCACCTCTGCTTACATGCCCTTGAGATGGGCGAAGGGGTGAGGGCTGCTGGACAATTTTAAAGTCTCCTCTCACAGATATACATAGAAGGCCTGACACGTTTTAAAAAATGTATAAGCAATTAACACCTTTTGCCTTCCCCTTTGCAACCTCAGATAAATCTAAGATGACAGAGAAACTTTCATCATACGATCTGTTACATACACAATATAGCTTCACTTAGTAATGAGTGTTACGGTAAACAATAAAGCAGAGGAAGTTGAGAGAGTATCAAAGAGAACATCGACATTGCAGGGGCCGCTCCAGATAAGATGGGAGGACAAGGCCACTCAGAAGAAGAGACATTGAAGCTGCAACCTGAATGAAGTGGAACACTAAGTCACGCCAACAGCAAGGGCAGGAGCGTGAAACAGAGGACACAGCAAATGCTCAAGCCCTGAGGTGGAACACCAAGTTTCTGCAGGAATTATGAAGACAGCTAATGAAGACACGGTTAAGTGAAGGGAAGATATCATAGAAGTGGATATAACGGAGACAGGTATAAGCCAAACAATGTGAGACCTCCAGATTATACGAAGCCAGTAGGAGTTGAACCCAAGATTGATGGAAGTCACTGGAGAGTTTCAACCAGGGTGGTATTACGAGTCTGGTTTTGTGTATCATTTTTTTAAATATTTTATTTATTTATTCATAAAAGACACACAGAGAGAGGCAGAGACACAGGCAGAGGGACAAGCAGGCTCCTCAAGGGGAGCCTGATGTGGGACTCAATCCCGGAACCCCGGGATCACGACCTAAGCCAAAGGCAGACGCTCAACCACTGAGCCACCCAGGTGTCCCAGGTTTTGTGTTTCAAGTATCACTGGCTGTTAGGTGAATAATAGATGGTGGAGTTATAATTATCCATAATTGCAAACTATGTTGAGGATCTAGTGAGAACATCATGCTTGATGTCTATGGTCACCTTAGTTGTAAAACTTATATACACAGAGCTATGAAGGAGCAAAGCCAGATACCACGTAAAACTACTAGTTTCCCTTGGACATTAATTAGTCTCATGCATGAACCTTAAGGCTAGAAATTAAAAATAACATACTCGAGATCACAGAAATAGGTTAACTCAGGGTAGTAAAATTAATAATTATGAAATGTATTCAAGAACAATGCTTAAAGGAAGTGTGTCTGGACTCTGTTGCTGCATAACACATCATGCCAATCTTGGCAACCTAAAAAGACAACATTTTTAAAAGATTTTTATTTATTTATTTATTTAAGAGAGAGAGAGAGAAAGTATGAATAGGGAGGAGGAGCAGAGAGAGAGGGAGAAGCAGACTCCCCACTGACCAGCGAGCCTGACTCAAGGCTCAATCCCAGGACCCTAGGATTATGACCTGAGCTGAAGGCAGACACTTAATTGAGCTGCCCAGGTGCCCCAAAAAGACATTTTATAACATCTAATGGTTTTTGTGGGTCAAGAACTCTGGGAAGGCTAGGCTAAGTGGTTCAGGCTTGGGGTCTCTCAGGTAGCTACAGTCCAGTGCCACTGAAGCTAGCCCAGCAGTGCTGAGCTACTACCCTATTTTCATATTATCTCATGGCTTCTCCATGAGGTTTTTCAGCCTGAGCTAGTTGGGGTTTCCTCATAGCATGGTGGCCTTAGGACAGTTAGATTGCATCCAGGAAGGCTTATGGCTTCAGCACAAGAATTCCAGCTAACAAGGTGGAAGCTTTATCTCATCTGCCACATTCTTTTGGTTACAAGTGAGTCACAGGCCCTCTGATATTCCGGGGAAAGGGATAGAGACTGCCCCCCACCATCTCCCAGGGGGAAAAGTGTCCAGCTCACATTGCAAGAAGAGCCTGTAGAAGTGGAGCCATTATTGCAGCCAATGGTAGGAAATACAATCTGCCACATGACACCTAACATGGAAGAGACTATTACAGAAAGGATTCAGAGTATAAGTAAAAATGCAGAGATGAGACAGAAAAAACTACTTTTGACCATCAGAACTGTTTCGTGGTAAATTATTTTGTTTGTTTGTTTCATAGTAAATTAAAAAAAAATTGGAAATAGGATCAAGATGTGTAACACTGTGCACAAATGATAAGTGCCTCTCTTAGATGCCTACACTCACAGACTCATGCATGCACACATATGCATACACATATGCACATGCACACAGACACACAAATGCACATGCACACACAACCCAGCCCCCAGAACCCTCTGACTCCCAACTGTGGTTATGTCTGCTGTGACCAGTGCTTTTATCCACAGTATTGGGGCAACTTAGCAACTGTGCCCCACCACTTCCGTGTCCATTTTGTATCCTTGGAGAGCTTCCTCTGACCCTACTGGAGATTTGTTGATGGTTGTCCTCTCAACTCAAGACAAAGTAATTTCTCTGGAATTCCTCTGTCATCCATCGTCCTCACGTGAACAGCCTGGAGACGTGGAGGTGCAGAGTGCGTGGCTCCAGTGCCATGGATTGGCCGGGCTCCAGCTTCTTACTCCTAGCAACCTTGTTCTGCCATTTGATGCTAAATATAGAACGTAAGGGGCAGGGTGAGAACTCCAGAGTCCCAGACAAATTCTAATTCTTCCCGTCTCTCCATCTATCACCATCTGCTTATCTCACCATTTTATGGTGCTTATCATCCCAGTGCTTCGTTATTTCCTGATCCATCATTCTGCTCCAAGCTAATCCATACCTTCGAAGTGGGACACAAAGTTTACTGGTATCACAACTACTAATGATACCATTAAAATATCAACAAACCAGAGTGCAGCTTGCCAGATTCCTCAGTAAATGAGAAATGAATAAAAAGCATCAAAGGACAGGAAACAACTTTATATAAAAGAGTTGCCCAAAGGGGAAACTTCTAGAGTTTTTGCAGCACATGTACACTATGCCAATCTGTGTCTTTTGTAACGACAGCCACCCCAAAACACTATTAATGTTGAAAGATTTGGCAAATAAGCACTCTGGTATATTGAGAAGAGCTGCATTAGATTTTAGAGACCCTAGATCAAAACGGACCTCTTCCATCACTGTTAGTGCAAGGCTACCGAAACCTGGCTCTGCGGTCTTCAGTGACACCCTGGGCTTGGTTCCTGATCTGTTAATGGAGGGAATGGAGTGGGTAATTTCTCTGTTTCCTCTTAGGTTTCTGCTTTGAAGATTCAGAATGTTGTGCTTGGCATATCCCAATGAAATAGAAGATCCAACTAACTAGAACATTCATTCCCGTACATTGTATTTAACAAAGTTCCACTTTAATAGTAAAAATAGCTACTTCTTCTATCGGTAAGTCAATAGAGCTCACACGCTTCCACATCCATCTATGCTCCAGGTTACCTTCAAAATGTTGTCCAAAACTCATAGATGGCCCATATTCCTATGCCCTACCAAGTACATGATATTGAGGGGACAGATGCAATTACACAACAGGCAGTTTATATGGCTCTTTTTTCTTGATTTAGAAGAATACTTTTAGAATCGTTCAGAAGGAAAAACAGAACTTACAGATACCTAAGTCATACACAATATTCCTGTATTGGAGCATCATAATAATCTTGTGGAGACACATAGAAGAAATATCTAAGCTCGACTAGAAGCCCAAGTCAAGGCTAAGTTTGAATCAACTGCCTAAAAATAATGCCTTGAATCTTTAGAGCACTTTCAAATTTAGAAAACACATTCACAAGATTATTTCACAATGAATCTCACAATGGCCCTGAGTCCTTGTAAACTGAAGTGTTGTTCATCTCATTTCACCGGTGAAGCAACTGAGCTCAAAGAGGGTAAGTGGCTTGCTCCAAAACACAAAGGCAACTAGAGGTGGGATCAGGACCTAACAGAACCACCGAATTCAAAGTTCTGAGGGACCTTGAGGGTTATCCACTGAATCTTTCATCCGAGGCTTCAGTTCTATGGCAGTGATGGCCAGCTGCCCATCAGAACTGGGGCTCTCTTTTCTAGGGTGTGGATTTATAACTGGGACGCGGCCTTCCAACCAGGGTCCACGTTCCCCAGTCTGTCCTGTATCCAGGAGAAATCATATTACCACTCACTGCCAATACCAGGTGAGCAGAAGTGATCTAGATCACCTCTAGGCCCAGATGGGTAAGGAGAAGCTCTCCTTATTCCGTCTCCACCGTCTCTTCCCTGACTCAGAGGACGCTGAAGCCCAAGGAGATGGTGGCGCTAAAGATAGCAGGTGCCCTGAATCACCACAAGGAAGAAAGTGTATCTGCCAAAGGGGAAACCCTCACATGGACTCTACATGAACAAGAATCTTAAATTGTGTTAAGAAACTGACATTATTTATTTTTCTCCGTAGTTAGCATTATACCAATGTACCCACACCCCCACGCCCCCACTCAACCCCCCACAAGCTCCCTGCCTCCAATCAAACACAGTGGAGAGGGAGGGGCTCACTCCTACCACAGGCAGATCATCGCATGTCTGGATGGCTTCCCACCATTAGGCAGCTTTCCTTACACTGAGTAAACTTTTTCTTCTGTTATCTCAGCTGGATCACGGCATGCCTTTGAACTCACACAGAACTGATGTACCGCCTCTTCCACATAACTGGTGTCTGTCTCTAACCCTTTATTAGGACCTCTCTTTATTATCAACTACTGGTTCTTTGGAAAACCCATGTTTCTACAAGATCCTAAGTTCCTCTTCTCTGGCAGCCCTGGTGTCCTTCTGGGCAAAGGACAAGGGTTTGATTAATACCACATGTCTAATGGAAGCTCGTCCTAATTTTGGAGTTGAGCTCTCACCTCTTTTGGAAACATTCACAAATTCATTTAGACCTGCTTAGGTTCTTTCTCTGCTGTGTTGCTACAGCTCCTTTCATGTTTTTCTATCATAACCCTTCTCACATGATACAAATTGTAATCTACCCCCCCCCATTTGATAAAGGCATCTGAGCTGAGTCGACCAGCAGCAAGAAGCCCATGTACCATTCGTTCATCACACACAGAACCACAGCTTGCACAACTCCAGGGGGCATCATTCCTTCATAGTCCTTAAGGCTGTGCCATGAGGTAGCCCTGAGCACAGAACCCTCCTCCCCCCCGGGGCCCAGAAGGTGATTCAAATGTGCCATTCTTTACTCTTGTTCTCAAGCTACCCGTCAGACCATGTTGTGGGTACCTGGAGAACCCATATCCCTTTTCCCCTTCTCACTCCTTTTCTGTCTCTCCTATTGCACATACCCAAATCCCACCTCCATCCTCTCCTATACGTCCTTTGTGCCCTGCATTCAAGCAGAGCAGACATATTGTGTTTAGAAATGGAGCACCAGGGGCATCTGGGTGACTCAGGGGTTGAGCATCTGCCTTTGGCTCAGGGCGTGATCCTGGGTTCCTGGGATTGAGTCCTGTATGGGATTCCCCACTGGAAGCCTGCTTCTCCCTCTGCCTGTGTCTCTGCCTCTGTGTGTGTGTGTGTGTGTCATGAATAAATAAATAAAAGCTTTTTTAAAAAATGAAGCACCAAAGAGACAACAAATTTCAAGCCTGCTCACACGAGTACTTCTCCCCACACTGCTTGAGAAATCCCTACATTCAGACATCTCCCCCATGGGGAGGAAGATTGACATGAGGGAGAAGACTGAGCAGTTCAATGGGGAAGGAGAAAGAGTGAAAGAAGTTGAAAGCCCCAATGCTTCCTTATTTGCTTATATGTCTTCTCCTCTGACCTACTATATATTCATTAACTCACTTATTTGAAATTTCTGTAACATTTATTTGCTAGGTACTAGGCACTGTTCCAAGCATTTTGCAAATGTTAATTCATTTTATCCTCATAGTCCCTCCATAGGTAGCATCTCCTGTTTTCCCTCTTTTAGGGATGAGGAAACTGGAGACAGATGTCTTGTGACTCACCTGATGTCACCAATCAGTAAGGGTTATATCAGGATTTGAACCCAGAACCCAAGCTGTTAACCACTACCTCTCTGCTGCCACCTAGAGGGGCTCCTTGAGAGTTTGTTGGGAGGTTTGGCCAGGGATCACAGCTACTTGTATGCCCTTGACCAAAGAATAGTCCTCGTGTATCAGGGAAGTTCATCCTCTTCGACCAAGTGTGTAGCTTTGGGAGGGAAGCATATGGAATGGTGAGAGCCACCTACCAAGCCAGATTAGCTGAATTAGAGGAAGTTCATCCTCTTCGACCAAGTGTGTAGCTTTGGGAGGGATGCATATGGAAGGGGAGAGCCACCTACCAAGCCAGATTAGCTGAATCAACCCTGGCAATAAAGGGAGTGACCGATGTCACAGCCAGACCGCCCTCTCATCCTAGAAGAGTCCTTTGAAAATAAGAGACTGGATCCTACTCTTGTATCCCCACAAGCTGGCACTAGTTTCTGCAAGACAGTAGGCATTAAAAATTGCTCGAATCAATGAGTGAGTGAATGAACGAACAAATGAACAAACAAATGAATGAATATCTCACCTGATTTACTCAGAAAGGATGCCTTGATGGGAACTGACTCCATCATGAGTTTGCAGCCATTTCCAGGCACACATCGTCCCTTTGCGTTGTTGCTCCCCACTACACAACAGAGAGAGGCACACAATGCTTCTCCCAGATGCCTAACGACAAGCTGAAATCAATCTACCCACTTGCAGACAGTAACACCAAGGAGGACCTCCCAGATGCCTAACGACAAGCTGAAATCAATCTACCCACTTGCAGACAGTAACACCAAGGAGGACATGGTAATCCTGTCCACTTCAAAATGTATTCTCTGCATACGCAGCCCCAGAGAAGATGCCTCAGGAGGAAAGGTCCTCTACTGCAGGGGCCCCTCCCCATGGAAAGCAAAACATCATGTGCCCCAGCGATATGGAGTCACTCCAGTCACATCCCTTCTGAGGCAGGGGTGTGGAGGTGAGAGAGCAGCCACCAGAGCTGCTGCTATTCCTGCTTAGGAAGCAGCATCAGGGCAATTTGCTGGCTCACCTAGAGGAGGTCACCGGTATGGCCTCCTTTGCCTTGTTCTCATCGACAGGCTGGAAAGGATTCCGGGTCTCCCATCCTAGAAGTGAGGGAACTAAAGCAAGGCTCACAGTGTTTCATTGACACGTGCGGGTTCACAGGGCTGATCATCTGAACTCTGGATCAGGACTTTGGACAGGAACCCCTTGCTTTTCATTTTTGCAAATGCCAATTTTTGGAAACTTAGATGGAATAAACCTTTTAAGCAGATGCAGCATAGCCCTAAGCTGCTGGGCCCGCGTGTGGGTTTAATCTATCACTTGCCCTTCCCTTCTCCAAACCATCCTTGACAGAGTTCTTACGGCCTCCTTGGAAAACCCCATCCTGGACCCAAGGCCAACAGTTTCCTTTTGCTAATCAAATCCTGGAATGTGTGATGTCAGGAACCCTCAGTGGACAGAGAAGAAGGAAGGGACACAGCCCCAACTCTTCCACCAAGCAGCTGTGCCTTTGAATGGAATCACTCAACCTCCCTGGACTTACTTTTTTGTATTTGTGCACACAAAACAGAAGGATTGGATTGAATATGTGCTAGGTCCCGTGTGGGTTGACACTGAAATCGTAGGTGAGCTTCATGGCAGGCGAAACACAATGAAAACCCATACATTAAGGTGGAAATTATCCAAACGTTAACCATAGACAAGGGCCTGCGAACTCTCGGTTGCGGTCGAAGAAACGGATTCGAGAATTTATTGTAGCCTGCTGAGGACATGAGCCCAATGTGCTGTGGCCGCAAAGGTCAACAAAATGATGAGTGTTATCCAAAAGGGTATTGTAAAACACAAAGCAGAACACATTTAGCATTTACCCAGAAAACAGAGCCAGTCTATTGCCTGGGAAATGCCATGCTCTTCAAGCTGCTACACGTCTGGAAACAGACTTGTAGGAATGAGACCAAATCTGGAATGAGAAAATTTTAATGGCTGAGAGCATGGAAAGTGGTAATCATTGAAGGACAGGCTGAAAAGATTTAAATTACACTATGATTATGAAAAAGCAATTCTCTGCCATTTAGTATCCCATATAATATTTAATAACATTCCTTAATTTAGTTATACATACATATTTAAAGTCTCAGATTAAATAAAGTAAAATGTTATTTTAGAAATAATGCTTCTTCTAACTCATGTTTCATGAAACAATTCAACTCTCCATGTGCACCTCTAATAGGAATAACTTGTTCATTATTAAAGTCACATTTTGAATCATCTAACATCTTTTACAAAGCACATCCTCCTCACTGCCACTGAAGTCATTTGAGATGCAGAACTTTCAGGCCCATGTATGATGCTTCACCGGAAATCAGGTTCCAACTCACAGTCGGGTCTCATTCACACAGCGTTTGGACAATCCATCATTTCATTCAACCTATAATTATAATTATGATCATTATAACACTGTAATTTATGAGGTAGTCCCTCTAAAACTTTAGCCGCCCATCAGTGCCGCCTTTTAAAGTTGTTCACAATGACACCAAACGCTTGCAGTTGTGAGATTATACCCTCGGAAATAATGACTAAATTACCAATATCTTTGTCTTCTTTTATTTTTTTTGTTTTGTTTTTTGTTTTTTTGTTTTTTTTTATTTATGATAGTCACAGAGAGAGAGAGAGAGAGAGAGAGAGAGAGAGGCAGAGACACAGGCAGAGGGAGAAGCAGGCTCCATGCCCCGGGAGCCTGACCTGGGATTCGATCCCGGGTCTCCAGAATCGCGCCCTGGGCCAAAGGCAGGCAGCAAACTGCTGCGCCACCCAGGGATCCCTGTCTTCTTTTATTTTAACAATTTCATCAGATGATTTCTCTAAGCATCACAAGCCGGCATGGATTGAAATGATTTCGGGATCATTTGTCTTCTTTAAAAACAAAATACTTTGTTGTCTAGAAAAAAAAAATTACCTGAGAGACCATGTCATAATGTGAGCAGTGGCGGGATCAAAGATAAAGCCACTCCTTCTTTTCCAAGAGAGAACTAGAAGACAGCTCACCTGGTATTCAGACATGCAGGAGGACACTAATTACAAGTCTTAAAATTATAATGAAGGCTACAGTTTGGTTATTTCTTTTGTATGTTATCACCCCAGGTTTTGATTGTTCAAGGGTTGGGCGAGATGCCTAACATTTATTGAACATGTATTGTGTGCCAGGGGTTACTTATATGATTTCCCTGAATAATTAAGATCACACTCAGATACAGGTTCAATTATGTCTAGCTCCCAGGTGAATAAACTAAAACTCAAAGTTTTTAAATAGGCCGTTTCCCCTAATCACCACATATCTGTCCTAGAATTAGAAATGAGTGGGATGTCTCCAAATCTAAAACCCATAGTCTTCCTTTTTTTTTTTTTTTTTTTTTTAGGATTTATTTATTTTTAGAGAGAGAATCCCAATACAGGGCTCCATCTCATGACCTTGAGATCACAACCTGAGCTGAAATAAGAGTAGGATGCTTACCTGACTGAGCCACCCAGGCGCCCCCCTCCCCAAACTTTCTATCATATCCGAAAGTTCAAAATACTAGAACAAAGAGCTGTAGTTCAAAGCCTTAGAGAGATAAATATAAAACAGAGTGTCTATTTACTTCATATAATTACAGGAATTTATGTTTCCTTGCTTTGCAATTTTGATAGTCTTTTGCATTTATTACCTCATTTGATATCTGTAAAAATTAAATATCTCCCAAATCGATACCTCTCGGTCAGTATCTCCGGTATGGCATAAAAATATAAAGTGATTCAAAGCAATTTTAGCTATATTTGCTAGCAATATGAATACATGGTTTATAAAAGTCCCTATGAGTCTGTGATGACAAGCACATTATTGTATTGGTGCTAATAGGTCCCTCCCACATCTGACACAAGTTGGGTGGCCACGTTCCTCTGTGTCAGAGACAAAACAAATGGAGAGGTGGACCTCAGGCCTATCTCTGTCATTTCCACTGTAAATGCTTCTAAAGGATAAGTTTTTCCTTTTTTTTTTTTTTAACATAAGAACAGTTTTATTTTCACACCTACGAAAACTAACAAGGATCCCTTTACTGCCAAAAATGCCACCACTGTTTAAGTTTCCCCAATGTCATGATTTCTTTTATGTCCTTTTAAAAATTTTATTTCCCAGTTACGTTTGGTTGATATGGTTCAAAGTATCTTGTATTCTAACTTCCCTCCCCTGACTGTGTCCCTTGCTATTTATCTATTGAAGTTCACTTGTTCAGCCTTTGCCCACACTCTGGATTTTGCTGACTGCATCCCTGTGATATTGTTGAACTTGTTCATCAGCACCTTCTATTTCTTGAAAATACAGGTTCTTAGAAATACTTAGATTCAGTGTTCTTTGCGGTTCTGCTTTGTCTAAATATGTCTTTTTGTGATGTTAAGACTCACCAATGGGCTCAGAAATTGC
The DNA here is from genome assembly GCF_018345385.1 of Vulpes lagopus. Taxonomy (NCBI): domain Eukaryota; kingdom Metazoa; phylum Chordata; class Mammalia; order Carnivora; family Canidae; genus Vulpes; species Vulpes lagopus. Next base: position 30,450,800 of record NC_054834.1, read on the forward strand.
AAACCTCACAATCCAATTTTAGTAGCCATCGTTGGTCATTGTCTGTTTTATCAGGGATTGCAAAAAAAGTGATTCCTACAGGACTCAATTTGAATTGATTAGCTTAAAATCTCAAAAGAATTTCCTCTTATCAGCTATTTGATTATGTTAAAGCACATATTTGTACAGGAAAGTTGAGGAAAATGTTTGATTATTTCCCTTATTTATCACTGTGTAGAATAATGAATTTTTTCTCTAACATCTTCCAAAGGTAGCAAGTGGTATTTTTATTTTTTAATATCATAATGAACTCATGAATTTCAACATATTTTACATATTTTAATCCTCTGGGGATTTTTTCCAATGTTTAATTTATCCTAACTTTAGTTGGGTTAACTGCAGAGACTTTCTGTCACTCATCTTGCAGTGGCCTTAGAAAACTTGCTACTTTCTAATTCCAGAAGATGGTTCAGGCTCATTGGACCTTCCCTGCTCCAGTCTCAGAATCAACCATTTTTCCAATGAGCTTTCCTTTTAATGCTAAGTGGTAGTAAGAGGCCACAGTGTGGGGCCAGAGGTGCTCACTGCCACTGGGAGTTCAGTTTCTAGCCCTTATCAGTGGATATAGCTAGAAAATAAGCCGAGTTTTTTTTTTTTTAATTCTTTGATTTTATAGTCATACTCTTTTTTTTTTTAGTCATACTCTTTTACTATGAAAATCTTATCTGCTTGCTCTAATGCTTTTTTCAGAATAATGATGCCAACATTATTACTAATAATGTTACTATTTATAATTTAAGATTTGCTTATAGTTTTTGTTGTCCTGAAAATGTGTCAGATTAGGAAGATATATGCAAATTACTATGATTTTGAAATAATTTTTTCTCCTGTGGTACAGTCACCAATTTGCTATGCATAGTTTAATTTATTTTACTTTTCTTTTATTTTTTTAATTAATTAATTAATTTATTTATTTATTTATTTTTTGCTTTGCTTTTAAACTTTAGGTATTTTTTTCTCATTTTGATCTGATTTTGTTTTATAATGTTTTTAATTTTTTTTTATTTTATTTATTTATTTATTTATTTATTTATTTATTTATTTATTTATGACAGTTACACACAGAGAGAGAGAGAGAGAGGCAGAGACACAGGCAGAGGGAGAAGCAGGCTCCACGCACCGGGAGCCTGACGTGGGACGCGATCCCGGGTCTCCAGGATCGCGCCCTGGGCCACAGGCAGGCACCAAACCACTGTGCCACCCAGGGATCCCTGTTTTATAATTTTAAAAATGTCCATGGGGTTCTAAAATGCATACAGTGCACGTGTGGCTTATCTACATCCCAAATGTCTCCTCCATCTTATGTTCTCCCTCCTACTCATAGATAAACATTTAAAACTTTAGTATATCTTCACTTTTTTCTTTTAAGGAAAATGTCTATACACATTATACATTCCTACTGCTCCCATTTTTTTTTTTTTTTGCTAAAAGCAGGGTTTTATACAAACTCCAGTGAACCTTGCTTTCTTAACAATACATCACTTCACAGTAGCATATACACTTTCTTGTTCCCTTTTTAAGAAGCCTAATAGTTTAGTATCTTTATGTATCAGAGTTTATTCAACCAATCCTATATCAACAGACATTTGGCATTTTTCTCCTGATAGGTAGAAAAGACAGGCATTTGTACTCATTTGCTACAAAGAGCTGCAATGAATATGTCTGTCAAATGTCTTCATATTTTTGCCAGTGTATATTGGGGTTCCTTGAAGTGACCTTATTGGATCAAAGTGGAAATGCATGTGTCACTTTGTTAAGATTTTTGCCCAATTCCCCTCATAAGACTTGTGCCAATTTGTATTCCTGCCCAACATTTGCAAATACCTTTCCCCTGCAGCCTATGCAATATAGTACGTTATCAAAACCTTTAATTTCTCCACCTAAAAGGTGAGGGGTACAATCTCTATGCCTTTTTGTTTTGCATCTCTTATTATAGTGAGATTGTACATATTTTAATATATGTAAGGTCTTGTGCCTTTTTCCTCGTGTGAATTTTTTATTCATACCTTTGATCCAATTTTTCTATACAATATTTGTACCTTTTTGTTTCTCTATTTTAAGCTTTGTATGTAGCAGGGATACTTTGTGTTGTAATCTGAAAATATTTTTCCAGTTTTTCCTCTATGCTCTTATTTAGCTTATAGCCTTTACTGTCATGAATTGGTGGACGTTTTTTTTTTCTTTATACAGTCAAATTTGCCAAACTTTTCCCTCATTGCTTCTATAAAATGAAGCGTAGTGAAAAAAATATTGTTTCTAGACTATGAAGGAATTTTGTGTTTTCATTTAGACATCTAAGTTTTATTTTTCACATTTATTATTCATTTGGAATTCATGCTAGTGTATAGTGTGGGGAATGAATCAAATTTTGCCTGGAATTCCAGTTCATGCTTTTTGAATTTTTTTTTAAGCAGGTTCCACTCCACGCCCAGCATGGAGGTCAATGTGGGGCTTGAACTCATGACCCTGAGATGGAGACCCAAGCCAAGATCAAGAGTAGGATGGTTAACTCTCTGAACAACCTAGGTATCCCTTAAACTTTTATTTCTGAACATGTTTTTGTACATCCTCAATCATTAATACTTTAAACAGGTATAGAATTTGAATCTGGAAATAATCCCCCCAGAATTTTTAGCACAAGGTTGTGCTGTCAATCAGATTCTTGGTTCTTTGTATGTAACCTGGATTCATCACCACATACACACATTCCCCCCACACACACACACTCAAATCTCTTTCCTCTCCCAGCATTTAGAATCTTTTTACTTCCGTTGTTTTGAAATGTCATATTGAGATGGCTTTCCAAGCGTGTTATTTTTACATTGTGCTGATCACTTTGAGAGTCTTTTCAATTTAGAAGCATATGTCCTTCAGCATTTGGAAATTTTCTCATTTCTTTAGCAATACTACCATCCATTTTCTCTACTTTTTTCCTAGAAATACCACTAGTCAGTATTAGATTATTCATCTAATGTTTCTTTTTTTCTTTCTTTTCTTTTTTTTTTAGGTAATCTCTACACCCACATGGGGCTTGAACTCACAATTTTAAGATCAAGAGTCACACGCTCCACTGACTGAGCTAGCCAGGTGCCCCACACATCTAATTTTCTTATATTTTTCTCTCCAGCTTTCCATCACTTTGACTTATTCTACTTTCTAGCAATTTTCCAATTATAATATTGTAACTTTCTATTTCTATTATTTTTTCCCCAAAATTTGTCTTGAATAGTCCATTGCAGTAGCATTCTTATCCTTGTTTCTTGGAAGCAGTGTTTTCTATTATTTCTTTGGGGACATTAATTCTAGTTCTTGGAAGGTTTTTTTGTTTTCCTATCTACAATGTCTCTGTTTCATTTAGATCCCTTTTTTTTTTTCCTTTTACTTCAGTCATTCTCTCATTTTGGAAGCTCTCCCCAACTGTCTCCTTTGGTTTTCATATTTAAAAGTGAGTGTGGTTCTGGGTGCAAATGTTAGGCTTTCTCTCTGAGTTTTCTTTGGAAGATGATAGGACCTTGAGGTTGTCATTCATTGGGAGCCACCAAATCTCAGTGTCTGAATGTCCTGTCTGCAGAGACAAATCTTCCATTCTGCTGTGTGGAGGAGGTAGTTAGAAAGAAAGAACAGAGGTGATATTTTTGGCTCCTGCCATTCCAGGATCTGAGCATGAGAAGGAACAGAAGTGTCTCACAACTTGCTGTGTCAATTCTCATTTAATCCCTCCAGTTTGGGCAGGCTGCGGGGCTCAGTGGTTTAGTGCCACCTTCAGCCCAGGGCATGATCCTGGAGACCTGGGATCGAGTCCCACATCAGGTCCCTGCATGGAGCCTGCTTCTCCCTCTGCCTGTGTCTCTGTTTCTCTCTCTGTGTGTGTGTGTCTCATGAATAAATAAGTAAAATATTATTTAAAAATAATAATAATCCCTCCAGTTTTAGTCTGCATCCCAGCTCTGCCCTCCACTATATCCACTGCTGTCCCAAATACTGGTATGTACAATTTCTCCACAATCTAAACCCTGTTCTACCAAGAGAGGAAGGAGGACACCATCTAAGCCCCTAGCTCATGAAAGGGAGTGGAGCTTGGCAATCCAGCTAGTCTGTATACAACCATTGAATCAACCTCACTCCAGTCTGGTATCTCATCCCCATGTTCCATGTATGCCTCAAATGCTGAACTCCTTAGGGTTTTGCAGAATTGGTTCATTTCACACCAATGTTCACAACTCTATGCACTTAACTATAACTTCATCCATTCCACAGAGGTAAATAATCCTCTTCTCTACTTTCTTAAAAAAAATGTGTTAGATTCTCCCATCTACTGTTACCTTCTTTTTCCTTTTCCCATCCTTGAGGCTTAGTAATTATTTTTTTTATTCCTTTACTACCTTTCTTGTAGTTTTGTGTGTGTGTATTTACTTGATTTGCTGTTGTCTAATTGATGATTGATTCTAATCTATTTCAAATCCTTTCTGCCAAAAAGTTCTGCTCTAAAGCAAATGTCCAAGTGCTATAATAACCTTAATTTTATCATTCACAGGTAGATGGGAAGATATATAAAGAAAGAAGAAATAGGAAGGAAGGAAGGAAGGAAGGAAGGAAGGAAGGAAGGAAGGAAAAGAGGGAAGAAAGGAAGGAGGGGGAAAGCAGGCTTAGTATGGATTTGAGAAAGGGCATCATTTGAAGAGACTATATGACCCAGATATTCAATATAAGAAATGTTGCCAAGTTGTTATAATCTCAGGCATTTCCACTGGAAAAAAAATCATCATTATGCCTGGCCCCAAAAGCACACCTCCTGGCAGACAGTATGAGAGCACTGGCTGCCTCTAACTATCATATATTCTTCTCTCTCCCAGGCATTTTCCTGGATGAAAAGAAGACTTTTGAGAGTGAAGAGGGATAGAAGGGACAGTGTAGAAGTATCCAACTCCCCTCTGTGCCCAGCGGGGCGTTAACTATGCTTTCCAGCCAACATAGGGAAACCAGCACCCACAGGGGCCCCCCGACAGTGTCGCATTGAACAAAGAGTTGGACACAGTCCTTCATTTGGTGACCTTTTGAAAGAGATGTGCTCCCAAAGTGCCAGCAGGCACCGCCAGGCTGTCTGAAAGAGCCTTTGCTGGGTTTCCTAGGTTTCTGCAGACACACTTAAAGAAGGTTATATGTGGTTTGTGCTGAGATGGTAATAAATTAAATTATAGCTCTGGACCAGTTATCTCCCATATAATGGTAGATTGTTCCACTCTGAAAAACCAGAGACTCCGTACTTTCTCAGCTGCCTCTGATTTTCTGAGCAGTTGTCCTAGAAATTTTTAAAGAACATGTTCTGTTTTCATCTGAAAATCTGCCATCTTGTAAACATAGCATTTCTAATAGTCGAAAAATGTTTCTTGCTTTTGGTATGCCATTCACTTTTAAATTAAAGTGTCAGGTGATAGCAGATAAAACTTCCTTCCTCTCAAGTGTCCTTGTCACTATTCTAGTTCAGGTTCTCATTACTGCCAGTTTACGGCAACAGCTTTCTAGCTGCCCTCAACTTTAACCTTCTTCTTGATTCAAATCTCGGTCTGACTTCAAGCCTAGGCTCTTTTCATTACACAACACTGCCTCCCTACCAGCCTTTCTAGTCTGCTCATCTGATGTAATACAGGAAGGGCTGCATCTCAGAATAAAACCATTCGCCTTCAAAGTATTCCTCTCTGCAATCCACATGGTACAGACCCTAGACGTCCATTTGTTTACATCTCTGTGCTTAGAATCTAGCAACGTCTGATACATAACAAGTGTTCAATTAATATGTATTAAAGAGAGGAACCATTAATTTATAGAAGCCATCATTTCTCTAAAGGGTGTCATTTTCTCAAATCATCCCAGTAACTGAAGGATAAGGAGGAGACAAAGCAAATGATTGGCTTGATCTGGAGTCTGTGCTGCGTGAGTGTTTGGAAAGATAAAGGAGCAAAGTAGCTAATGGTACAGTCTACAGACAGTGGATGCAGGACTGTGTGATCCAGTGAAGGTTGGAAAAGAAGTCAAGGCTTGAAGTGACTCATATTTGAAGAAAACAGAGCAGCTCAGGGGTAGAAGGGCCTGACATCTAAAAGTGAATATACTGTCGTGGGAGTGAATTGAGAAACCGGAGGGAAAAGAGCCTATGGTCAGAGATATAGGGGAGGGTAAGAGGTAGAGAAGTAATAACATAGAGCAAGGATCGAGGAATGGCCATGGGTGAGGACTAAGGATTACAGAAAAGGCCAAGCAACTGTAAGGCATCAAAATTACAAGACAGTATTGCTAGAGTTTAGGAGACCATCCAGGGCAGCCCGGGGGGGCTCAGGGGTTTAGCACTGCCTTCAGCCCAGGGCCTGATCCTGGAGACCCAGGATCGAGTCCCACGTTGGGCTCCCTGCATGGAGCCTGCTTCTCCCTCTGCCTGTGTCTCTGCCTCTCTCTCTCTCTCTCTCTCTCTCTCTGTGTGTGTGTGTGTGTCTCTCATGAATAAATAAATAAAATCTTTTTTAAAAAAAAAAGGAGACCATCCATGCTAGAAGTCACATGCCAATGCTTTGGTGAAGCAGTTGGCAGTGTTGCCAGAGGGCACATACCTTGAGCACAGTGAGGCTTTTACACAAACATAAAGGAGGCATGATTTATCCCCACCTAACCTGGCTGGGGAGACTCAGGCAAGATTTGCCCATGTGATAGGACTAAAAACACAAAGTGCTGTTATGTAGTATAAATTGTTTGAGAATATTTGGATGAACACAAGGTAAGGAGTATTGACACTAGGGGCTGTTGGGGACCCATTAAGACTGGAAATACTAAAGGCATATATAATGAACTATATTTCCTGTCCACTCCTTGTTTCCATGCTCAGACTGTACATATATACCGGAAAGATAACGGCCTACATTGTCAGCAGAGGAAGCATGTGCCTCAGTAGAGGCCCGTCGAAGGTGGGCAGGAAGGCTCAATGTCTGCCTATTGCCAGGCTGCAATGCCTCTAAGGGGCTCAGCTCTGGATTAAGAAAGTCACATTAATGTAATTTCCATAAAGAGTAAATAACATTTTAAGCTCTCCCTGAGAAAGGGTGCATAGCCAGGAATGAAGACAGCAAGCTAAGAAGGAAGACAGCAAGCTAAGAAGGAAAAAAAAAAAAAAAAAAAAAAAAAAAAAAACCTATCCTGGGTGGCTCAGTCAGTGAAGCATCTGCTTTCAGCTCAGGTCATAATCTCAGGGTCCTGGGATCAAGCCCTGGGTCCAGCTCCCTGCTCAGTGGGGAACCTGCTTCTCCCTCCTCAGTGCTTATGCTCTTTCTCTCTCTCTCTCTCTCTCTCTCAAATGAATAACTAAAATCTTTTTTTAGAAAATCCAGTCACAGGACCCTTTAGGAGAGATGAAGAAATAAGCTGAGGTGTGGAGAAAGAGTACCGAACAGGGTAGGTGGAAGATTTCAAAGGCAATCCTCACTTTCCATTTGCCAACTCTACAGACCCAGGCTGCTTATTCCTGCTCTTGGCTACGTAAGGCCCTGGGCACGCCTCTGGCTCGTCTTCACACTGCAGGGGTAAACTGTGCTTTCACTGGATGACTACGTACCTCTGAAGCCACAGCAAAGTGTTAAGCAGAAGACAAAACCAAAAGGCCAAAGAAGGTGCACAAGGCACTTACTCACTGCCCAGCTTGGAACATAACACAACTTCAGAATCCTACGTCATGGAGTCACCTGCCCATCTCGAGTTTGTTCACCTTATTATCTCTAGTGGGAAATATAACAGATGAAACATTCTCTTCCCACCCATCCCTTGTTTACTGTCTATCTCTCTTATGTGGCTATGTCTGTCTGTCTGACATCTGCTGCTGCTGCTTCTCCTCCCCCTCCTCCTTCTCTCTTTAGCTTTTAAGTAAACTTTAAGATATAATTTACATACAGAAATATACCCATTTTAAGGATACATTCTGATGAGCCTTGACAAATGTATACACATGTGTAACCACCGCCACCACAATCAAGACACAGAATATTATTCTCCCCATAAAGTCCCCTCCTGCCTTTTTCCAGACAATTCTCTCATCTCTGACTCGAGGTAACCATCGATATGCTTTCTATAGAAAGTGTATATGGTAGATTTGTCTTTTCCAGATTTCCCAATAAATAAAATCATATAGTATGTGCCCAGTTGTGCCTGCCATCTTATGCAGAGGATAACGGGTTTTAGATTCATGCATGTTTTCTGAATCGGGTTCAATCCTTTTTTGCTGAATAGTATTCCACCGTATTAACACCTGGGTCATAGTGTAAGTATATGTTTAACTTTATAAGAAACACATGTCCACTCTGTTTCAAAATGATTGTCTCACTTCTACCCCCACTGGCAGTGCATGAGAGCTCCATCTGCCTCAGATGGTTGCCAGCTTTCCACATTGTCAGTTTGTTTCATTTTAACCATTCTAATGTGTAGGCCCTGGTAGGTCATTATCATTTTCATGTGTGTTTCCCTAATAAGTAATTATGTTGAGTATATATTCATGAGCTCATTGACCATTCATTTATCTTCTTTTGTGAAGTATCTATTGGTATCATTGACCCAAATTTTTAGATGATCTATATCACTATTATTGATTTAGAACAGTTCTTTATATATCATGGATACAACTCCTTTGTCAAATACAAATATCAGTTGTCAAACATTTGGTTGTGTTAAAATAAGGGAAATTTAAAAATAGCATCACTGGCCATAGAATTCTAAAAATATAAAATATCTCTATAAACATTGGCTTTTAAGTACCTCTGAACTTCCAGTTCAAGTCAAAAATCCCAATTTTTTTAGCAACAATATATTTCCCTCATACTCCCTCCGCCTAATTTTTCTCTACAAAAAATATCTGTTTGGTTTAATGTCTTTACCCTAATGAATTAGACCTTGAAATACTAGGCTAGTGGAACATGATTCCAAAATTTAGTTTGTTCTATGAGGAAACCACCTGCAAGAAAGCTTTTTGTTTAAATGTTCTCTAGTTTGCAGGTTGATAACTTTGTAAAGGGCCTGATAATAAATATTTTAGGCATAGAGGGTCATAAGTTCCTTCTGTAGCTACTCAACTCTGCCTTTATGAGAATATATTTACATATGACAAAGTATTGTCACAGACATTCCAAAAATGAATGGCTATGCCCGTGTTCCAAGAAAATCATATTTACAAAAATGAGTGGTAGGCTGGATTTGGCTTCCACATCCAAGCTGTAATAAGCACGTGCGCGTGCGCGCAGACACACACACACACACTCAAACATGCCTCAAAATATAAAAATAAAAAAAGTTTAGTTTTTTGGTAAATTATGCCCCCGACAGTGATCTCTGTACCACTGCAGCTGGTCAGACTCTAGCACTATATTGAGGCAAATTTTCAGGTTCAACCTCAATGTCATCTAGTTAAATTTATAGGACAAAAAAAAAAATTTGTTGTAAGGTCACACACAGCGGTCTTAACTTTGATCAGCTATCCCATAAATCTATGCCAGTCATCACAAGGGAAACTGGGTGGATCAATTTAAGCCTAGCACTCCCATCAGAAAAGTAATTCTCAATGCATGTGAGGCTGAAAGAGCAGAAGCAACATGTATCTGAACAATTCAGAGTCCAGGAAACTACTGCACTGAAATTATAAGTGTAAATGATTCAGAATGAGCCTGTTAAGTTTATAAGAAAACTACCCTAACATGCTAAGTTTTTAGAATGCAGTAATCTCCCTGTAATCCATCTTTATATGCCATAACACCTAGAGGCATTTAATGGTATTCAGTAATTACCATTTGAATGTCTATGTTCTCTAATATCATTTGTGTGCAAAACTCACCAACCCGGTTGCTCAAACGAATATAACATGAATTCCATTTTACCCACCCCAAATTGGTTCCTCACACCAAGTCACTTAATTCTACTATTGGCACCATGATTCTTTCCATCCCCTAGCTGAAATCCTAGCTTTGTCCTGGAGGGAAGAATGAGTTTATCTTTCTTCAGAGTTTATCTGGGGACAACCTTGGTAATTCCCTGGTCTGGAGAACCCAAGATAATTTCACTCCTTGGGAGTTTTTAACCTCCATCTTAGATCCAATGTCTAACCTTCCTTCTTACAATGCAAATTTATGATGTGCCAAGCACTGTGTTAGTAGATTTTTAATAAGATTTATCTCCTTGGATATTTACAACATAAATTGATTAACTATTTTTATTCCAATTCAAATGAGGAAACAAAGGCACAAAAGAGGTTATGCCAGTTTCCCACATGTTATACAAGTCACGACTGCCAAGGTCAATAATTCAGTAAGATAGGGTCCCAGGACTGGAGGAACTTGCATTCCCTAGAAAGACACAGGCACATGCCAAAACTAAGAAAGTAAAAGTGCTATAAGGGAAATATCTACAGAAAACAAAAGAGGAAAAATAAATTAATGGAGCATCCAGGGCTAGATCAGAGTGAAATTTTTAATTAATTTATTTATTCTTTAAATTGGCATGACTTCCAGGGCAACGTTCAGATTAGCTTTTACCCTGAGGTGCTGTGTATTGAGCACTCCAGACAAATGAATGAGTATCAGGAAGAAAAGTTCAAATGACAATGAGGTAGAACTTGGAAGTAACATGTCACTAGAGATGGGACAGTTGAGGTAGGCACAGAGAGGCAGGTGGTCTTGAAACTGAGTCTCTAATATCATAGCTCATGTTATTTCTCTCTCTCTCTCTTTCTCTCTCTCTCTCTCTCTCTCTCTCTCTTTAATCACCCTCTCTTCTCTCACCTTCAACCCCCCTTTTCTCATGAGCTCATATAGATGCCCATTCTCCAGAAAGAATGAAAGTTAAAATTACATAGTAGGAAGGCCTACCTATCCAATGTGTCTTCATTTTACATTTCCACCAATATTGGTTCAAATCTGTCTAGAGCACACAACAAGGGTCAAGCTAACAAAAAAAGGGAGTCTCATGGTTCTTCAAGACCAGGGCCTGAGGTAGAAATTTCATGCTGACAGTCTCATGTTAGCCTCTTTCCTCCAGATTCTCTGAGAATCTCCTCAAGAAGCCTCTTCAATTGCAGTAGCACCTTCTGTCAAATACTTCACACATTTGTCACCAAAATGTTTTGGCAGAAGCATCATCTTTAGGTTTTGACATAATCCCGAAGAAAGAGTTTTTCAATTATTACTAATGGAACATTATGCTCCTCTTTGGGAACTTCTGCATGAATAAAAAGGGTCATTAATGACAACTACTTTCAGCCCGGAAATCATTAGTCAGTGCTTGGTGCAGGTTTTTTTTTCCCCAAGCACCTGGTAATTCCCCACTCCCCCACCACCTCTCCAACTCAAAAAGCAAGTTATTGAGTTGAATACAATAAAGTCAGTGGTACTAACCCCCTGAAGGTGAATGCTATTTATTCTCCATTGTTTTGTTTCCCATAATATCTCACATTCCTATACCGCTTTCATTCTGAAATGTTTTAGCAGTTCAGTGATACTTTCCAACAACCAGCAATAGAAACTGTTTTTGTGGTACTTTTGATGCTCACTTTCACATATAAAGACTGACCTAGGCTATTAAAACAGAGTGCTGGGAAGGCCTACCTACCCAAGTTGAATTGTTAAATAATATTTATGCTTATTGAATGGCCAAATCAACATGCAAATCCAATAAAGAGAAAGAGCAATGGTTTTAGAGGTTCAGGTAAATTATCCATAAGATAGATGATCCATTGGGTCAATCCCACCATAGGCTTCTAAAGGTCTAAAAATGTTTTGTTTTTGTTTTTGTTTTTTTGTATCTTTTCTATTGGAGTTCGATTTGCCAACATATAGCATAGCTCAGTGCTCATCCCATCAAGTGCCCCGCTCAGTGCCCACCACCCTGTCACCCCCTTCCCCTGACCACTAAAAATGTTAAATTGATCATCATACCTCTTAATTCAGTCAACAAACCTATAAGGTAAACAACTGTGGCTGATTGGTTAGATCAATGATTCTTAATCTCCTTTCTCTAAGGTATTCAAATATGACAGATAATAACAGGATCTGTTTAAGTAGGTTTCCTCTAATTATAAGTCACCCATTCCTCTCCCAACATATGAAGACTTATGGGAACACAGATGAGCATGATGATTACAATAGGACCACTCCGAATCTACTCTACTCTATTTAAAAGGAAGTCAATCATGAACCTTGATTTATTAGTAGTAACAGCTGGTATTTGATAGACCTCATGGCACACCAATAATATGTCAAAAATTGCTGGTTATATTGAAAAGGCAGACATACTAGTTCAGTATCAGGGAAGTTCATTGGTTCCTTCTCCCCACCCCCCATCATCTCTAAATGATAGTCTTCTACAGGAAAATAAAAGAGAAGTTGGATTATATGCATGTGTAACTATCATTTAGGCATATAGAAATATTCTTTAAGGTGCTTTCTTAGTAAGTGTTATAAAGAAATGAGGGATGTCTGTATAGCAAGAAGAGCTTCCAAGACTAAAAGTAGCATCATGTATAGATACGGCACAGAGCAGTTTATAAGAGCACAAACTCTGGAACAGATTGCCAAAGTCTGGATCCTAATTCATCATTTATTAGTGGTGTTATCTCAAGCAACTTGTTTAACTTTCTCTGTGACATTGGTTAATAACAGTACATGCCATACAAATTGGTTGTACGGATTACCTGTAGAACATGTGGAACACTGACTCACACATAGTAAGTACTCAATAAAGGTAAGTGGCCTCATTCATTATCCTCCTCCCATGACTGAAATCAGCTATGAAAGAATGGGTGATGTTGATAGGGTTTCAGATATTCTTTAATTTTACTTCAAGATCTCAAACACTGTGAGTAGTAACTTCTTCAATGAAATGAAACCATAAAAAAATGAAAAGCTAGAAATCACATTTTTCTTTGAATTCACTCTCCACTTAGATCAAAGAACCACTCTATGGATATATACAGTCATTTGAGGTTGCACAAAGTGCTATAAGGTGTGTGTGTGTGTGTGTGTGTGTATATATATATATATATATATATATATATATATATATATATATAGTTTGTTTATTTACTAATTCAGCACCATTTCTGGATGCACTTTAATGCACTATGTGGAGAAGAGTGTCCTGAAAGCTGTAATTCCAGACCAAATCAGAAAAGTACATGACATTCACAACATATATGCATTATATATATGTAGCATGAAAGTAGAACTTAACATCTCAAAATGTGGACTAGATGACATCTCGGGAATGACTTTTACCACCTATTAATAGAAATGAGAAATAAGTGTGATTTGAGCAAGGTAAAAGTTTGTCATCTACCTATTAGGGCCAGTGTATAGGATCCAAGCTCCAGTGTCATCACAGGGACCCAGCTCCTGTTGTCTTCCTCCTTTGCCATCCTTGGTATGTAGCTTCAATTTCAAGGACACCTCCAGGACCTAAGTGATTCCTGGAGATATAGCCATTTTCAATTCAAAGCCAGAAACAAAGGATGGAATGAGTAAAATTTCAATTCACCTATTAAGGAGCTTTCTCAGGAGACCAACTCAACATCTTTCACTTATGCCTCACTAGTCAGAACAGAGTGTGAAATTATACAAAGGAACTCAAGGCAATCCAGAGTTGGAATGTACAAAAGGAAAATTTAAATTATTACTAAAAGGGCTCAATAGTATATTTGAACTGGCAAAAGAAAGAATTAGTGAACTGGATAATGGATTGATAGAGATTATGCAATCTGAAGCACAAAGAAGAATGAAGAAAAATGAATACTCTATTTCTGTTTCACATCAAGAACACCAATATATGCATAAGAGGATTACCAGAAGGAGAGGAGAGGACAGAGAGAAAGGAGATGAAAAAATGTTGAGGGGAGTAATGGCTGAAATGTCCCCAAATTTATTGAAAAGCATTAAAATGCACATCCAGGTAACTCAATGATATTCAAGTAAGACGAATTCAAAGAGAAGCCACAAATGGACACATTATATTAAAAATATTAAAATCCAAAGACACGGAGTAAATCTTGAAAGCGGCCAAAGAAAAATAACTCATCACTTCCATGGAAATCCAAATAAGATTAACAACTGAATTTCCATCAGAAACAATGCAGGGCAGAAGACAGATAACATATTCAAAGTACTCAAAGAACAGAACCAAGAATCCTATATCCAGCAATTTATCTTTCAAATCCAAAGGTTAAATAAAGACATTTCCAAATAAACAAAAGCTAAAAGAATTTATTGCTAGACCAACCTTACAGAAAATACTAACAGAAGTCCTTGAGGCTAAAAGCATGTGACCCCAGTATTTTTAATCCTCATGAGAAAGCAAAAAAATGCTGGTAAAAGTAATTATGTAATTATAAAAGACAATATAAGGGTACCTGGCTAGCTTAGTAGAGCATACAACTCTTGATCTCAGGGTCATGAGTCCAAGCCTCATGTTGGACTTAGATATTATGAGAAGGAAAGAGAAGAAAGAGAAGAACGAAAAAGAAAGAAAGGAAGAAAGAAAAAGAAAGAAGAAAGAAAGAAAGAAAGAAAGAAAGAAAGAAAGAAAGAAAGAAGAAAAAGAAAGAAAGAAAGAAAGAAAGAAAGAAAGAAAGAAAGAAAGAAAGAAAGAAAGAAAAAGGAAGGAAGAAAGAAAGAAAGGAAGGAAGAGAAAGAAAAAGTACATATTTCTTTACTTTTATTCTCTTAAGTGATTTCAAAAGCAAATGTATTAACCATACATACAAAATATTCTATTGGGCCTGTACCATACAAAATTGTCATGTAAACATCAATAATGGTACGAAGGAGGTGGGCAAAGCTGCACAGAACCAAGGAAATGACCACAGGTGGTGTACAGAGGAGCAAATTAAGAGAACCATAAATGAAGACCAAGAAGGATAACATAACTAAACCATAAATGAATAATTTCCTTTCTTTGCTCACCTTCTCTCAAAGTCATAAAATTATGTAAATAATTGTAACAATGAGTTTGTGGCATTTACAGATATAAATTATAAAACACTAACAACAGTATTTGTAGCTTTGAAACTCAAGTGTGCCTCCTGCAGACAGCATATAACTGTTCCTTTCTGTTGTTGTTTTTTTTTTGCTGTTTTTCCCTTCTGACAATCTCTGTCTTTTGGTTGTGTTGTTTAATCCATTTCACGTCATTATTGTAAAGCTGGATTAACATCTGCCATTTATTTTTGTTATTTATATGTGTCTTGTGTCCTATTTTGTTCCTCTTTTCTCTTTACTTCTTTCTTTTGCATTAATAGCGTCTAAGGCAGCAATTTAGTTTTTAATGATCTTTCACTGTATTTTCTTAAATTATTTCTTCATTGATTGCCTAGAATTTACCCTGTACATCTTAACATGTCACAATCGGCCTCAGGCTTCTACTAACTTATAAATATGTAGAAATATTATCGTTAGGTAGCTCTATTCCCTTTTCTACACATCTGTGAAGGGAAAAGGGGAGTGAGAACACAGACATGATAGATGACTTCTGTCTTGAGAGGGGAGCAGAAGGGAGAATAGGGTGAGAATTTCAGAAGAGAATTTCTCAGAAAATCCTGGAAGAGCCAATGGAGAGTTCCTAACCAAAATGGTCCACCACAGAAATCCTGTGCCAAGAAGGAATGGCCTGGTTCTAGTAACACCACCTGGCTCAGGGCATTGGCTGGGAATAAGGCCGTGGGAAGTGTGACTTCAGAGTGAATGCCGAAGTGGCTCCAGAGGAGCAGCAACCGGAAGAGTTTCATCAACTCTGTTCCTACAGCAGGTCCCTTTGTAGGGAGGTGTGAGCAGGGCATTTCCAAGGCTACCACAAGACTGTATTTTCCTTCCTTGTGAATCCATTTCAGGCCCATTAATATGCCCATAGAGCTGCTACCAATTGTTTTTACTCGAAAGATCATTTTATAAAACATTACACCACTGTCAGTTATACGCTTTCAAAAGCATGCTCACAGGGCATGTGCAAAGTCAGTGCCGGATTTATATAAAAGAATAAAACGATAGAGTTCATCCAAGTGCCTCTGAGCATTTTGTCAAAGCTCCGGGCTGTGGAGCCAAGCTGGATGGCGCATGGTGCCGAGTCCAGCTGCCAGGATTACACAGACAGTGAGCAGTGCGCGCTAACTCCAGACGGTTATCTCACCAGTGCATGCCTTGGTCACAAGGGGGAACTGGCAAGGGGTTATTCAACACAAACTTAGCCCTTTAATCACAAAGCTTGTTAATGCCACACGGGGCAGGAGCCGGGCAGGTCTACTAATGGCCAACATCAGCAGTTTTTCTCCTGCCTCGTTGTGCTTCCAAAACCTAAATGCAGACATAGCAGTTCCACACCCAGGCTCTCTTTCACTCAGTGAAAGTCTTCGCTGGTTTCATTAATGGAGACCAACAGGCAATCACGCCCAGGAGCTTTACATTTATCCTGCCTTGATTGAAAATTACTGTCTATTACATCACTATCCTACATCCCAAGGTCACAAAGGTGTGGACCTGTGTCAGCAGGTGCTCCCTATGCTCAGAGAAGAAGGAAAAATTACCCCCCCCCCTTCAGTGATGAGATCAGGAAGCCCTGATATGTCACCATGTGTTAATGACCTCATTAGACTAAAACCTGTTCCAGGAAGCCTAATTGGAAGTGGCTTGTGATTGTCTTCCAAGTCCTTATTATGAGAAACTCTCAGAGGGAATGGCCAGTGTTCCCCAGTGGAAGTGTGAGTGTACCCGACAGCCCCCAGTCCCAACAAGCTCCTGTAAAGCTACAGACACTACAGGCATTGCATGTCAAATCAGCTACGGAAGTCAATATGCTGCCGAATTCACCATAACTGTTTGGGTTCCAGGCAAACAAAACCCCAAGGCCACAGCCATAGCTGGCTCACCCACAGCCCAACTGTCCAACTCAGCCACGCATTTCTCCTTCTGACTCTCCTCCTTGTCTTCTTCATCTGCATGGGTTTGATTTTGATTCTGAAGTCCATTTTTTTTCCACCTGGTGGCAAGAAAGGCTTACATGGTCCCTGGTGCTCACCATTCCAGAGAAGAAAGACCATCTCTTCCCCCAGAGTCTCAGGAAGGCATCTGACAGGCTGGGCTTGGGACACATGCCTGACCTGAGCCAATCATGGTGAAGATGTAGTGTTGGGCCACCCTGCCTGGTCAGAAGCCCACCACCTGATGGAGATGAGTTGAAACACGATGGAGTCAACTCTGGCTGAACCACAGAGACCAAGAGTGAGTGAGGGCTAATTCACCAGAGAGAGGATGAGCAACTGGGAAAAAAAAAAAAATACCCCCAACATTAAAGTATTGATTAAAATTCAACTTTCTGTTTATGTCTGAAATAGAAGGGGCAGAAATGTTCTCGTCTCTCAAGAACTGACAAGCTAATTGGGAAGACATACATAACACACATAAAACAACCCGATATGTAACAACACAGTTTAGTAAATTGTAGGAAGCCAAACAGATAATTGGAGGCCCAGTGAAGACTGGAGGGCTGGTCTAAGCTTAAATAGATAATAATCCCCTATACCTAAAACCTAAAAGATACCAAGATGTGCATAGAGGAAATCAGGTTATAAATTTATTCAGACAGGTTTCTTCTTGGAGGAGCTTGCCTTTTTTAAATTTGAATAAATTTTTCAACAATAACCACACTACTAAAGACAGTTAACATTTGTGAAGTGCATGCTATG
The DNA here is from genome assembly GCF_018345385.1 of Vulpes lagopus. Lineage (NCBI taxonomy): Eukaryota > Metazoa > Chordata > Mammalia > Carnivora > Canidae > Vulpes > Vulpes lagopus. Next base: position 30,468,579 of record NC_054834.1, read on the forward strand.
AGTCTGGACCCGCTTTCTACCCTTTACACATTTCGCATAGAATATTCACAACAAACCTAAGAGGTAGATACCACGATTGCCTGCATTTTACAAATGAGCAAACTGAAGCCCTGACGGCTAAGCGTCATGGAGATGGTCACAAATGAGGTTGGGATTCAAACCCAGGGAGGCTGACTTGTTGATTCCACCCTCTTAGTCCCTATACTCTTCTGTGCTCCATTTGCATTTGAAAAACGGAAATAATAATACTGTACTTACCCCACAGGAATTTCATAAGAATTAAACAATGCCTGTGACACATGGCAAGTAATCAATAAATGGTAATAATACTATTTGTTTGTGAAAGAACTGCCGTGCCCTTTTTGCGTGATGAAAAAAAGCAATGAATTTAGATTAAAAGGGTCTGGTCGCGCATCACAGATCTTCACATTACTGGCTGTTTAACCCTGGGGGAATTCATTTAACCTCTCTGGGCCCCTCTTCCATTCACCTGCGAAGTTGGAATTATAATGTCTCTTTGAAACATCTATCTCAAAAAAAAAAAAATTATCTGAAAACAACATCTAAAAAATTTTTTTAAATAACATCTGTGTGAAAAAGTTCTCTGTTTGGGGAAGCATTGTCTAAAAAACAGCTGAAGGGATCCCTGGGTGGCGCAGCGTTTTGGCGCCTGCCTTTGGCCCAGGGCGCGATCCTGGAGACCCCGGATCGAATCCCACGTCGGGCTCCCGGTGCATGGAGCCTGCTTCTCCCTCTGCCTATGTCTCTGCCTCTCTCTCTCTCTCTCTCTCTCTGAGTATCATAAGTAAATAAAAAAATAAATAAAATAAAATACAGCTGAAGACAGGAGTCTGCAAACTCTTCAATACAATAAACATGTGAAATATTAAATGGCTAGGTCAGGGGCTGTATGCACATTTGTTCACGTCTTGGGTGGTACTGGTCATACTGTACAGGAAAGAGTGGTCATTTTAGGACACCTGAGCTCACCCCTGCCACTCATGAGCTGATTGGCCCTGGATGCCTCTCTATCTAGGCCATTGCACAATGATGAGACCTAAGATTACATGGCTTGTACATTGCTTCCCTTCAGCTGGGTTGAGAGTTCCTACTTCAGCAGACTTGAAAATGCCTCCTTTGGATTGAACACATTTATGAGCAGTTAATGCAGGCCGGGGGTAATTCTGGAGAGCTGAGTAGAACATGAAGGCAGTGCCTGACTTGATGTCATTGGGACTGAGGAAAAGTAGCATCTGTACCTCATTGTTTCAATCATCAGATAGCACAGTGGAAGGGTCCCTTGTTTTGCCGGGGCTGATGACAGCGGTGGCAGTGTTACTGACTTGAGTACAGGTCTATGCAATAATTGAGACACGCAAATTATTTGCTTATTTGAAATTCAGATTTAACTGAGTTACCCATACTTTTATTTGCTAAATATGGCAACCCTAGTGCGCAGAGAAGCCACAATGATGGCTTATCTGGAGCAATAAGACACTCCCATAGGTACATTATAAATAAAGTAGACAAAAGCAGTTCCTCACTTATAAAGCACAATCTTTGCATCAATGTCTCCATCACACAGAACCAAGCCATTGGACCAGGGATTGTACTTGTTCCAAGTCAGTCACTTACAGGCTGGTCAGTGTTTGAGAAGTGGCCCAGCATGAGAAATCTGTCAACAGTGACACCATGTAAATGAATCGGTCAGATCTCTCTCTCTCTCCTAAATAATTTGCAGAAAAACATACAATTACACAGTGAACAAGAAATAGAAACAAACTCAAAAGACCACAGACCAAAGGCATGGAGCGGCCAAAGACAGGAGTAAGCAAACGCCAAATGATGGAGAGGAGTGGAGAGAGGGAGGCAGCCAGTTCAAGGCAAGAGGAGGAATCTAAGCAGAGACGGGCAGACACTGAGCCTTTGGAATGATAGTGTCAACAGTCAGGGAGCAGTCGAGAACTGACTCCGATGTAACAAATTCTAGAGTCATTCTTAGATCTTCGAGCTGCTATTTGTTCTGGAAGGAACTACATTCAATTTCATAAACCTTGTGGTGCTCAGGAGAATTTTCTGTGTATTTATATATGTATCCTTATGATGAGCTACTGTCAATAAAGGTTATATGAATGTCTCTGTTTCTTGAAACCTGAAAGAGCATTACACCTACCTTAATTCTCTAAGAGAAAGGTGCCTTTAAGCAAATTCATTCTAGGGGATCCCTGGGTGGCTCAGCGGTTTGGCGCCTGCCTTTGGCCCACGGCGTGATCCTGGAGTCCCGGGATCGAGTTCTGCGTCGGGCTCCCAGAATGGAGCCTGCTTCTCCCTCCTCCTGTGTCTCTGCCTCTCTCTCTCTCTCTCTCTATGTCTATCATGAATGAATAAATAAATAAATCTTAAAAAAAAAAAAAAGCAAATTCATTTTAAGGGATCTTGGGAATTTGGTCCAGCTGCAGTAGTGGTACTAGTGGTGGTGGTGGAGGTGGTGATGGTGATAGTAGTGGTGGTGATGATAATAGCAGTGGCGGTGATGATGATAGTAGTGATAGTGGTGGTAGTGATGGCAATATGGCTCTTGGATTTTGGTGATGGTAATGGTGCTAGTGGGAGTGATTATGGTAGTGGTTTTGATAAGAGTAGATAATAATGATGGTGGCAGTGGTGATGCTAGTGGTATTGGTAGTGGTAGTGGTGGCAATGGTAGTATTGATGATGGTAGCAGGTGTGATAATAGTAGTGGTGGTGGTGGTACTAGTGGTATTGGCAGGGGTAGAGGTGGTGCTTGTGGTGGTGATAATAGAAGTGGTGGTGGTAGTGGTGATGATGCTGGTAGTAGTGATGGTGGTTGGTACAGTCACGGTGATAGTTGCACTGACATGGGCTCTAGTCCTGGCTAATTGCTGAAAGTCTAGGCCCAAGAGAGGAAAGACTCCCCAGTGCAGTATTATGCAGGAAGAACAAGGAACTCCTGCTTCCCAGTCTTGCACTCTTCTCTGTGTTCATTCCTAGCAGAATCATGTGAAGGGAAGATCAACGTGCCATCGGTGTCCAATAAATCACCTGCCACCCTGTGAGGAGTAAGACAGAAAAGAGGGAAGAAACATTCCACTCAAGCATAGAAGAAAAAACATCCACGGCCTGGCACAACACGTGATGCCCTTTAGACTCTTTCTAACCTTAAAAATGAAATTTCTAATGGCCATATTCTCATCAACAAGGCCATTACTCCAACCACCCAGAGATACAAACATACCCATGAGGTCCACATAAATACAATCTCTCTCACACACACAGGACATCCTGATTTTAACCAGAGCCATTCACGGTCCACGCAGACTGCCCCGTAGGGCTGTTGGTATCCAGGGATCTTCCAGAGTCATTTGGAATCCAGGATTGCCCTTGTGTCGCAACTTTATCCTTGCATCTCTGTCTTACCTGAACGGAGGTAGAACCAATTAAATTCTTTCCAAGAGCTGATTCCCCACAGATTTGGGGACAGGTAGGACAACGCTCTGCCGGGATTTGACACCAAAGAAATGTCATCCATGTGTCAGCTGCAACCAGGTGGCAGGGAAGATCATGGCCCCTAGCATGGCATCAGCATTTCTCTTAATGACCTCACGTGTCTGTGGAGAGGAGGATGACAGCCCGGAGCCCCGTGGAACTGAGGGCCTTAAGGGCAAAAGAGCCGTTACTCTTGTCAGGGAGGAATGACTTCAGCCATGTTGGGCCCGAGGCCATATCGTTATCTGCCTTAGTTTGCTATATCTGGCTCACTTAGCTGCCTCTGCAATGCACACTTTTATTCCGTATACCCTTCTACCCTTCGCAGAGAGTATGGATGGCTGCAATCCATAGAAACACTGAGAAGCTTGTAATTCCTCTCTGTTCCAGAGCCGGCGTGACTATGGGTCAGAGGAAAGGAAAGTTCAGGAAAACACTGTAAGTTTACACCCACCTCCCAAAAGTGACAGTTCTCAACCATAATGTCACAGCACTCAGGTAAACCATGATGGGTTGTGAAGTTTGCTGAAAAGGAGTCCATTACTAAAAATAAAACACGGGCACTTGCAAATTGTTTACTTAAAAAAAAAATTAAGTAGATGCAAACCTATCTCGGTAATAATATGCCTCCCACCCTCTTCCGTTCTGATCCGCAATCCTGAGATGGAGTGAAAGGAAACGGTGTTGAGGAGAGAACCTCAGGGTAAAATGCATATAACCCGTGGCCTGTTCTTATCTATGTAGTTGCTATAATTAGCTAAGTGCTTGGGAATGTGTGCACAGGTATCCCTGGTCACATTTCTCAGGAAAAAAAAAAAATGAGATTGGATGCCCAGATTTGCACAGGCATGCAGTCCTCACCCTACACGTGCATCATCTTCCGAAAGGGTATTTGTCACTCAGGTATTTTCCATAGGCTGATGTTATCCGTGGCGGCTAATTTCTAACACCGGTTAAATATATCCCACGTTTCCAAGTGATAAACAATGGAAATTTGCCCTCTTCTTGGGACCAAAATGAGTCCCCAAGGTGGAAAGGAGGTGAAACCAGGAGAAAGAATGTTTCTGACTCCCACTCAACTGTCCAGATGGCTCCAATGTCAACCTTACCAAGGAACTACCTGTCACAGGCATAACGGGGTGAAGAATTTTATCCTCCAGAAATGTTCTGTGAGCGTTCTTTGCAAGAAAAGCAGGATGCCAGAAAATGTGCGTTTCTGCAAGGATCAGAAAGCACACCACTGACAAAGAATCATGTGGCTGTGCGGTAGCAGGAGCAGGAGTTGTAGCAGGTTGCGGGAACAGTGTGGTGAGTTTACAGGAGGAATTATGTGTGGAAAGCAGCCTGGAGGAAGGAAGCTGGATTGATAAAGGACAACAAGAGGGATTGTCATGAGGAGAGAAACTGGGGCAGAAAAAAATATCATCTAGACAGGCTTTGTGGGAACCTTCCTGTTTGGAACATTGGATAGAATCTTAGGTTAACCCCTTTCAAGAAAGTCCTCAGCAGAAAGCGCAGAGGAAGATGAATGGGAAATATCAGAAAGGGAGAAAGAACATGAGAGACTCCTAACTCTGGGAAATGAACTAGGGGTGGTGGAAGGGGAGGAGGGAGGGAGGTGGGGGTAACTGGGTGATGGGCACTGATGGGATGAGCACTGGGTGATAGTGGCACTTGATGGGATGAGCACTGGGTGTTATTCTATATGTTGGCAAATTGAACACCAATAAAAAAAAATTATAAAAAAATAAAATAAAATAAAATAAAATATTAGATTAAATTAAAATAAAATAAAATAAACAAAATAATAAAATAAAATAAAATAAATAAAATAAAATAAAGCACAGAGGCTGGGCCATGCTAGCCCGAGCTCACAAGGAAGTCACATAAGGATGGATTCATGCCCTCACACTCCTAAGATACAGACAAAGTGACACTTCCTCCAAGAATGGACACCAACAATTTACAGGCTCCATCTTATGCAACTTGCTAAGGATTGGAGCAACCTACTAAGCAAATGTGAATATAATATTTTCAGGACCTCTGCATTCTAAGTTCCACTAGATTGAAAATGCCCTAGCAATACATTTTTTTTTTTTTACATTTGCTCTGTACATTCAAAATTACAATAAATTTTTAACTGCATTGTATCATTTGGGGCTTACAGTAACCTAGCATGAAGGTCAATATTACATGATGAGAAAACCAAAACTTAATGGAAGTTCTGTGGTTTGCAATGTTCATCACTGTAATGAGCTAGAGAACTGGGCAAGCACCCACTATTTTTGATTCCAGATATTGTGGCCTTCCCATTGTGAGAAAAAAACCCAACCAAACAAAAATTGTCAGCCTAAGACAGGAATGGAACATCAAGGAAATGGGAAACTACTGTAGCTAGTGGAGTTGGCTCAGACTGTGATTACCCTCCTTTCTATCACTTTCTATCACATGTGACCATTGACATAGCCCTAAACTTGAACAGGCTCCCCTAGAGAGTCAACTCTTTTCCATTACAGAAACCATGAGACAATATTTCTACTCAGCACTGTTTATGTGCAAATGGCCATGGCCTATTGTTACCTAAATCTTAGATCCTTAGGGACATTTCACCACGTTTGACCTTAATCTTTTCCCAGGACCAGAATGTGAATTGAAAATGATCTATGGGTCTTTGCTGAAATAGCTGAGTTGAAAATGATCTCTTGGGTGCCTGGCTGACTCAGTCAGTACAGCATGTGACTCTTGGTCTCAAGGTCGTGAGTTCAGGCCCCACGTTGGGTAGAGTTTACTTAAAAAAAAAAAATTAAAAAAAAAAAAAAGATCTTTAAAGAAGGTGAACTCATAAAATACATGCAAATTAAAGTAAAAAAATAAATGAACTCATAAACTAAAATTTCTCCTTTGATCTAGACAACAGTAAATGCTCAAGATTTTAATGGATGAGTGTCAAGTGAAGAATGAATAAAAGTCTTAAGCATGTGTTAAGATTGTTTTCTTTTCTAATATCTAGATGTTCCTGTGTCCTTCTAGAATTGAGCTTAAACCAACTTTTTGCTCAGTTAATCAACAGAGCCTTGCACTAGTTTAGCAGAAATCCAGGCTCTACTTGGCAAATCGCTTGAAAACTCCACAAGTTTCCTCACATATAAATAAGCTAAATGGTATCTGACTTGAAATTTCACTGTGCTGGTTAACTGAGCTCACATATATGAAATTGCCTAGCATAGCAAGACAAAAATGGTTGATCCTAAATATGATATAATGTAGGCAATCTTGTGTCTTTTTTTTTTTTTTCTGGGAAAATTGAGAGTTGGTATCAAAATTCTAGTCAATATTCTCCACCTATCATTCTCTTCAAGCCACATTACAATTGAATCCAACATTTTACTTCTTGTCCCTAATCTGTATTGTTATATCTGTGAACCTTTTAAGTAGCTTCTGCAACCCTCCCTCAAAGTAGCCTGAGAATTCACAGATGCTATAGCTTTGTTTCCAAAGTCAAGGAGAGACTGTCCTGAACCCTCATGCAGGTGGGTTAGCACACTTATGATGCCAAGATAGAGGTAAAACGAGGCAGATCTGATGATCTACTGGAACTAGAACATGCTATAGCTCCCAGGGGGGTCAGAGTTGGATTTAGTAGAGAGGTCAAGCTGACTGAGAAAACTATGGAGGGAGAGATCTACATGAGAGAATTCATTTTTTAAATGAATGTTGTGGGGGCACCTGGGTGGCTTAGTCAGTGAAGCATCCCGGGGTCATGATCCCGGGGTCCTGGGGTCAAGCCCCCCTCAGACTCTCTGATCAGCAGGGAGCCTGCTACTCCCTCTCCTCCCCTCCTGTGCTCTCTCTCCCTATCTCTGTCACTATCTCTATCTGTCTCTCTTTCTCTCTCAAATAAATAAACATCTTTAAAAAAATAAATGAATGTTATGTTCAACGTTGAACCTCAGGCTAACTTCTGGGAGTGACAAAAATTATTGGGGCACCTGGGTGGAAGAGTCAGTTGAGTGTCCAACTCTCGCTTTCAGCTCCAGTCCTGGTCTCTGGGTCAAGAGACTGAGCCCCGCATTGGAGCTTATCTGCAGGAAAACTTCACTCTATAGTCAGCTGGTTAGCTTCAGTAACTATCATTTTCCTGCCTTCCTTACACAAAATCAGTCGTTTTGATGCTTGTTTTACAGTTACTTTTTTCTCCTAGATTAAATACTTTGTCCTTGTCTTTATTGGATTTCATGTATTTCCTGGCAACACCCACCAAGGTGTGTCACTGGGACAGTGAGTCAGCAAGCCCTCTCACACAAACTGGTCTGTACCATAAGCTTAATCATCCAGGTCTATTTAAAGACTTGGCCAGGGGCACCTGGGTGGCTCAGTGGTCTGCCTTCAGCTCAGGTCGTGATCCTGGGGTCCTGGGATCGAGTCCCACATCGGGCTCCCTGCAGGGAGCCTGCTTCTCTCTCTGCCTGTGTCTCTGCCTCTCATTTTTTTTTTTCAAAAAAATTAAAATAAAAATAGAGTGGGCTGACTTCTTCCAGAAAGAGTCAGACTGAATAGTTTAGGCCTTACTGACATTACGGTCTCTGTGGCATTTTATTACTCATCTCCACCGCTGTAGTACAAAAGAAGCCATGCACAGTGCCTAACCAAACAACCAAAGCAGGGTTTCAATAAAACTTTATTAACAAAATAGGTGATGGTGGATTTGGCTCTCAGGCTCTAGTTTACTGACCTCTCCTCTTCCATTTGCCCAGAAATTAATGCTTATTAAAACTGCGTTGATGACAAATGATCAATTTCATCTTATAGTTTACTTCTTGATTACCCAATAATTGCCTGAGGTAGAGTCTGTCTTCCAATGTATCATGAGGAGTCTGTGAAGGACAAGTTCAAGAGCCTTAGAAAAAGTTGAGCTCGGTTACATCTGCCATACTTTCTTGACCGGACAGAGCTATAAACTTATTAATAGAAGAATATAAGCCTCTGCAATCTAATGTTACACGCCATCACTTCCCAAGAGGAAGCTCGTGTTCCAAAAAGACTGGGTACTTGAGATGAATTCCACTTAGAACCAGCTTTTCAAATTGCAGGTCAAATGTTGTCTGTGATACAAAAGTCCCATAAGCTTCTGGAATGCTGGGCCATTATCTTTTTCATCCACCCCGCATCCTAGTGCCTTGTACACTGTGGTGTTCGTTACATATTTGGTGAAAGACAATGAATGAATGTTGTCCACAGAGACTAAGATTAACACAGACTGCTACTCAGTACATTGCCCTCTTCCAAAGACTTTAGTTCTTTTTAATTCATCAAGAATGTTCAGTGGAGGGGCACCTGGGTGGCTCAGTCGGTTAAGTGTCTGCCTTAGGCTCAGGTCATGATCTCAGGGTCCTGGGATTGAGCCCCAGGCTCTGTGCTCAGCGAGGAGTCTGCTTGTTCCTCTTCCTGTCCCTCTGCTCCTCCCCTGCTCATGTTCATGTGCTCTCCCTCTCTCTCTTTTTCTCTCTCTAATAAATAAATAATCTTTTTTTTAAAGATTTTATGTATTTATTCATAAGAGACCCAGAGAGAGAGGCAGAGACACAGACAGAGGGAGAGACAGGCTCCCCGTGGGGAGCCCAATGCAGGACTCGACCCCAGGACCCCGGGATCACAACCTGAGCCAAAGCCAGATGCTCAACCACTGAGCTGCCCAGGTGCTCCAATAAATAAAAAAATCTTAAAAAAAAAAAAATGTTCAGTGGTACTGGACCTACCAAAACATTCTATAATATCCATAGACTTCTTAACATTTCATTAAAACAGTGATCCTTTTCCAGAAAATCTGTTAATGAGACAAAATAGACACTGGTTGGAGACTTAGAAGACCTAGGTTCTTGTCTTAGCTGTGCCACTTGGGCTGCAGGATTTCAAATAAGCTTTTCCCTGCTGTGGGTCTCCGTTTCCCCAAGTGCAAGATAAATTAGCTGGACTCCACATTCCCTACGGTGCCTTCTCTCTGCTCAACAGTGCTGCCCACACAGGCCACGCATCCACCTCTAATCCCACGCTCTCGACCCATTACCTGTCTTCACCTGAAACGTGGGAAGGACATGACCACTAGGGCCTGGATTGTCTCTAGGGTTCGAACACCCCCTTTTCTTCTCCAAATTTGCACCTCAGCGGGGAAGCCTTTCAGAGACTCACCTGAGGAAGGAAGCATCTTCTAGACAAGACACTCGGGTGGCAAAGGGCCCCGTAATCGCTCTGATGGATCTCCCTGAGATAGCGACACCACTCCTGCTGGGACAGAGTTTCATTGTCGGCAGGGGCAAAGCGAGGAATAATCAGCTCCTCCTGAGTCACAGGGACACGGAGAAGAGACAAGCAGCAGACAGGCAGAGAAGCTAAGAGAAAAACAAAGGCAAAGGGAAACATGGAAAGTACTAACTAGGGAATACAAAAGACTTAATGGAGCAATGATTTACAACAATGTGCCTTTTTTAGGAAAGGCGGATTGAAATTCCACAGAGCTTCAATTTTCCTCTAAACGCTTGTGATTTCAGAGACTCCCCAGAGTCCGTACTCCCTCTGGAGCACTCTCAGCAGGAAGGAAGTCCTGGCCCACCTGCTGTGGGAAGAGGGGAGGCAGGTGGTTTCTGCACTGGGACGGATGAGGCCACCCCCACACCCCACGTGAAGAAAAATGAAGCCACTCTTTTGAAAGAGGGAGCTCAGCCAGAGAACCACGAACACACTCAATGAGAGATTTCTAAGCTTCCCGTTTCCAGAGGTTTCACCTTCCATGGCAGTTGTCAAGGCAACAGAGTCAAGTAACAACCAAAGGACAAATGGCATCAGCCTCACTGGGTGTCACCACCTTTACCTGCCAACTGCAGGTACACATAGTGCCCTCTCTTGTCTGGCAACAGCATCCCCGACTTAACTCCCAGATGCACAGACAGCAGGACACAGACAGAGACACGGGCACACTCTCTTTTCCTACACATGAGGCCTCCTCGTGAGCCTACAAAAAATTTGGAGCCCTCTAAGGGTCTCTCAAATGTAGCAGCCTTTAGAAATATCTGTCATTTTTAACCATTCTGGCAACCTGGGCTTATGCATCATGGGGAAAATATTCTTTGTTCTGAAAACCAATCTGCTAGGGAACCTCAGAAAAGCCAGTTTGTTTGTCTTCAAAACAGACCTAGAGTCCCAAATATTTTCCTTATTCATAACTGCAGGGGATAAAGTGAATGTGCAAATTAATATGGTCCCGATAGCTCCACAAGCCCTAAAGAAAGGATAGCCTCAAGGGCATCACGCTGTGGACTAGAAGGAAGCAGGTATTAGAACCGGAGTGAGTGTGCGTGCAGGGAGCCTGCAGAGGAAGGATGGGCTCCGTGCTGGCCCCGGGCGTGCTCAGTTACCACCGTAAGATGCTCCCTGTTTGGAATCTAAGTGGCAAACAGGCTAGGGAAACTCTACAGTGAATTGTATGTTAAGACCAGCTGATTAGGTCTTCATTCACCCGTTTGCTCCAGACACATATCCTGGCAACACCATAAAAATGTGTAATTGGCCACTCACCCTGGTTTCAGTGCTAAGGACCACCAGGAAGCCTTCCCAGATGTGCCAGTAGACTGGTTCCTTCCATCTGCTGACCCGCTGACATCACTCTTTGTGCGTCATTTTTCAAAACACCAACTACATCCTGTCTGGTCTCGAGTCATGCATCTAGCCTGCCTTATCTCCTCACTACACTGGCATTGGCTGGAAGCTCCTAGAGGGTGGGTACAACATCCAGATCATCTCTGTAGCCATCTTCACGGGGTTTCCTGAGGATCTTATTCATTTATTTATTCAAAAAACATTTCCACAGCTCGCATTAGGCCAGATGTTGTACTGGGACCTGAAGATGCACCCATAAATAAGACATCTTAGCCACTTGACACTCACTTGTGAGGGAGAGACACTTAACTACGCAAATGAAAAGCTTCGATGACCATTAGGATGGAAATCAACAGTACCGTGTGAATAATACTAGCTAACGTGTTCCATGGGGCCACCAACTATTTTAAGAATTTCATTGGGATGGGGGGTGTTAGGTGGCTCAGTCAGTAAAGCATCTGACTCTTGATTTCAGTTCAGGTCATTATCTCAGGGTTGTGAGATCGAGCCCCACATCAAGCTCCACACTCAGCATGGAGTCTGCTTGGGATTCTTTCTCTCTCCCTCTGCTCTGCCCCCACTCTACTCGCACCTTCTCTCTCTCTCTCTCTCTCTCTAATTCTCTCTAAAATAAATGAATAAATCTTAAAAGAATTTCATTTGGCATCAACTCATTTTAATCCTCACCAGCCCTGTAACGTCTGCACTATTACCATCCACATTTTACAGATGAGGGCATCAAGGAACAGAAAATCTAAGTAATTAGCCAAGGCCTCAAAGCCAAAAATGGCAGGGCTGGGACCAAATGCCAGGCCAGCCAGGCTAGTAACTGCTGTGTTCTTCAGGCTCTGACAAGGAATGACAGGCGATCCTTTTTGAAAGAGGTCAGGAAAGGCCTCTCTGTAGAAGTGACACTGAAATAGGGAGCCGAAGGCAGAGGCAGGCACAGGTGTCTCCAGCACTACTGATGAAATAAGCCACCGGCTGGGGCAAAGGGCACCCTGCAGGGCTGACCTAGAGCTCCATTTGACCCAACAAGGGAGCTGTGGGATGAGAAGCATAGGCAAAGGCAGCTGCAAATATCAGATCAAGAGTTCCAGGTTTCATTCCAGGCTTTTGCAGACTTCTTCCCAGTGTCCCCATTTTCCAACCAGAGAAAAGTAATTATCATCATCCATGTGAACCTCTGCCTAATGAGTCAGACAATCCAGTCTGGTTTCTCATCAAACCAAAGCCATCCATGGCCATCCTCTGTCAGGATGGTTCTGGGCAGAACTAAGGTGTCTCCTTTGAGAACTGAGTTTGGCAGGGGCGCCTGGATGGCACCGTCGGTGAAGCATCCAACTCTTGGTTTAGGCTCAGGTCATGATTTCAGGGTTGTGGGATCGAGCCCCATGTTGGGCTCCACACTAAGCACCGAGTCTGTTTGAGATTCTCTCTCCCTCTCCCTTCTGCCCCTTGTGCTTATGCCTTCTCTCTCTCTCAAAATAAATATTTTAAAAAATATTTTATTTATTTATTCATGAGAGACACACAGAGAGAGAGAGAGAGACAGAGACACAGGCAGAGGGAGAAGCAGGCTTCCTGTGGGGAGCCCAATGTGGGACTCGATCCTGGGACTTCAGGGTCACGCCCTGAGCCAGACGCTCAACCACTGAGCCACCCAGGCATCCCTCAAAATAAATAAACTTTAAAAAAAAATAAAAAAGAACTGAGGTTGGCAAAGTTTGAATGTGTGGTGTTCCTCTAACAAGCACTCATAGGAATGTGCCAGGCACCATGCTAAGGAGGGCACAGTGGAAAGAGGCAGCCTGAGGTGGGAGGAAGGTTAAAAGTTTCAGAGGTAGGCATCCCTGATTGAAACCCAGCTCCATGACTCAGTGTTCTCATGTCACATGGGAAGGTGGCTTCCACTTCTACAAAATGTGGGAAACCCAACTTCTTTCAGGGCTACTGGAAGGATAAGGCAAGAGAACCCTGTAATGCAATGAGAATCGTTTAGGCCCTAAAGACCATATTAGGGATTTTGTTGCCTTTCTCTGTCCCTCACCATCTAATGAGGGATCATAGGCACGTGTATGTGAATGAAAACAGCCACCTATGACCTAATGTGCTGTGTTGCCTGTGGGAGGCACCAGGCTAAGAGGGAGAAGTGGACACTGCCTATAGTGTTCACGCTTTCTGGGAAATGCATGGCCAAGCAGGTCTCCTATGTTGACTTTTACGGATTCCCAGAACTTCCACTGTGGCTTTCCAGCATCTGCTGCTACGCTTCCTACAACTTGAACTTTGGGGCACTAACATTTATGAAATACCCAAAGGGTGTCATAATTATTATTATTATGCATATATTATCTCATTTAACTCTCAAGACAACATTATAGGATAAGTCTAATGATCCTCTCTGCTATTCTGAATGTTTACCAGTATCTGGCTTTCCTCTAGTTCCTGGTATGTGAAGGGGTAGTAAGATCCCTCAGCCCCTGACCTTGAGGCATAGCCACATCCCTGGTATGGACAAGGAGATGTAAAGAGAAGAGAAGGATCTCACTTCTCTGTGTGGTTGCCAGTGTTAAAGCCTACACTCTTCCTCTGGGGGGTGGGAGGGCACTTCTCCCAGGTGGTGTTGCTACAGAAAGATGTCACGTAAAGAATGGCTGCCCCAGAGAGCTGCCTCTCCCCGACTATGGACTCCATGTGAATTAGAAATTCAACTTTGTCATGTGAAGCCATGAAGTTGCTGGAGTTGATTTTTTTTTCCTTTTTTTCCTTGGATGATCTGGGCAGTACACTCCCGAGACTCAAATTTGAAATCCTTCCTATCTGAATATAAGACCCATACCCCTTCCTCTAGGTCATGCTACCTGATGATGCCAAATTTAATATGCACATTAAGGAAGAGTTGTTCTGAGGGCAAATATGGAATTGAAAAGAATGGAATTTCTGCAATGGCGGAACGTCAGGGACTGGGCAGGATCAGCAATGCAACAGGGCTTTTGGAAAGTCATCAAACTCTGCAGAAAGGGAGCTGGTGGTTGTAACTCTCACTGTAATCATGTGGTGGTGGTTAGTGTCAGAGGCAGGGCAGGGGCAGTGGCGGAAGCCAGGGCAGTGGTAGGTTCAGGGACCAACGTGGTCAGCAACGTTGAGAGTCACTGTCGGGAGGTTAAGAGTATCTAGTAAATAGCATTCTTCTCCTTCTGTGTTCAGAACCAATAAGATCCAGGAGTTAGATTGACAGAGGTCAAAACATCCCCTTTCTGAGAGTCTGGATTGGAGGTCACGGCTTGGTCCACAGCAACGATGGGATATTTTGTAATATTTTATCCCAGAATTAACCCTGCCTATCAAATCACAGGTGGTGAGACAACCTCAAGCCTCCTCCTCCCGTCCCGCAGAGGCGAAGCTTATCGAGGAAGCCCACACCATGATAACAGAGCCAACCAGGACACACTCAACTCAGGAGGAACTGAACCAAGCATGACCAGTTCCTAGTTCATTCCTCCAAACTCCACTCACATGGGTCACTCCCCCTTCTCAAAGGTATGGAAGAGCTCCAACAAATTTGTTTCTCTCTCCAGCCTCAGTCTCTTCCCCCACTAAAGAAGAGGTTGGATTTAGCAAACTATGAAGTTCCTTCTGGTTATGTAAAATGTAATGTTCAAACAGAGAAATTATACACTTGCAAAAAGTAGAGCAGTCCATCAAGTAGCCACCAGAGTATTTTCTGAATCCTGACAGAGGGCAGAGCATGAAGGCTCTGCAGCTCTTCAGTAACTCCAGCAACATGCCCACAGAGCCAGAGGTGGTTATAATAAGCTCTCCAGACTCTGTGGAACCAGAAGTTAAGAAAAGGATTTGAACTGCAGTGGGCAAGAAGGCCAGGTCATACAGTAACCCTAAAAAGTTCCAAGTCGGAACACAGCCCACTGGAACAAACCAGAGAGAAAGGTGTTTGGAAATTTCTTTGATTTACGACCTACTATAGGATATTGAGACATTATTTATGATCGATATATGTGCCTGCTGGCATCTCACTGGAGCCATTGACACTGCTTCATGCCACGGAGGTTGGTCAGCCCAATCCAACAGACATACTATCTGTGTCCTGTTGGTGCAGGCAATAAACCCAGATGTAGTCATCCATCTCCCTGAAAACGGTGCTGGTTACTCCAGCCCTTGGAGGGCTGCCCCAGAGATGTGGATTTGCAAGGAGAAGGCAGGTTGGTGGGAAAAAGACAGACTCTAACAAACTTCCTCAGTAATTCTCATTTGAAATTTCTCACAGCATCATCCTTCTATAATTCGCCTTCCTTTAAAAAAAAAAAAAACACAGAGCATAGCTTTGGGTCACTAGTACCCTCACTGTAAAAATTCCTCAACGTATTTCTCCTAAGGCTGATACAAGTGGAATGCCAATAAAAGTAAAACTCATCTAGATTGGCATCTGGTCAGTCAACTTATATACTGTCCCTTACACTAGATGACATGGGAAATGTAAATTAGGAAATACCAAATATTTTATTTATGTAAAGTATAAACATGTCACTTGTATAAAATAAGAAATAGGAGTTTCCTTGTCTTTAAGGACCTCCCCCCTGTTGGGGGCAGCAGAGACTCTTTGCTTAGAAATTTATATATCAGTCATATTTCTCTTCTTCCATTCAGTCCAATGAGTATGCCACGTACCCCCCTACCACGAGGACTTTGAACACGCTTTCCAATGCCTGCATCACTCTCACTGCATATAAATCTGTCCTCTCTCAAAAAACAATGCACCGTTAAACCACACTGACCTTATCTTACTGAATCCTACCTTTCTTGTAATCTCAGCTTAAATATTAATTTTTTCAGGAGGCCTTTCCTGAGGCCCTAGACTAGGTGAGATTCCTCTGCAAGGTGTTAGCACAGCACCCTATACTTCCCCCAGCATAATATTCATCACATTGACCGGAATTACTCAGTTGATAGTCTACTGTTTCAGCCAGACTGTGGGTCCTCAGAGACAGGGGACATGTCTGCCTTGCTCCTACTAATCCAGTAGATTCGCCATCTGCATCCTCTGGCACAAGTTATAAATCCATGCATAGCTATAGCCATTTATCTTCTCGAAAATATTCTTGGTTAATCATGCTCTTCGAGGGCTGACCAGAGATCTGGTTTTGTGGAAAAGACAGAAAGATGACTTTGTGCATTTCCAGTGACTCGCAAAGTCTCACACAAGGAAGTGTTCAATAAATGTTGATTAAAGAATAAATGAATAAACAAATGAATGAAATTATTATAACTAATCAGTGCTCATCAGAGAACTGACTATAAATGCAATAACACTCAGCAGCTGAAAAGTGAAAATCTAGCCTAATGCTGCTGCCCTTGATTCGGTTTGGTTCAATGTTTGGAAACCTAAAAGTTGACCACTTTTTGGGACTTCGATATTCTTCTCTCAAAAGAGATGCATCCCCCATACTTTTTTTGACTGTTCCATTCACTCATAACAGAGCCCCTAATCCTTCCCTGGGTCTACATCATCTCTGCCTCCCACTACCTTTCTCTAGGATATCTAATGCAAGGCAGAAGGTGAAGACTAATTTAATAATGTGTCTGCATTTGGCCAACACAAAGGCTCCATAGGTTTCTCTCTAAGAAGCAGGCTAAAATTAAAAGATGAGGGAAAAAAAGACAAAGCCTAAATAAACAGAACTAAAAATTAGGAAAAGTTAGATGCTCTTGTATTGGAAGTCTTCATGGTTGCAGGTATGAGGGGACAATGGTCCTCACTCAGGGAAGCACCATCTCCCTTGCAGCTACTGTTTCAATGCTTTAGTTTGTGATCTGGGGCCCCCATTCCAGCCTCTCACCCTGTGACCTGGATTGGCTCTTGCCATTGACCTGATAACTTCTCGTTGGTTCTTAGAGGCCCCACCTTCAACACATTATTTATTCCACAAATATTTATTGAGTTTCTACTAGGTGCTAGAGACTGGGGATTTAGTGGTAAACAGAACAAACATGGTTGTTGTCTTCATGAAATCTACAATCTAGTGACTGGCATAGATCATAAAATAATATTGCAAATAATCAATGCAGAATTACAGATTGTCATGAATGCCAAGAAGAAAAGGTATAATGTGTTATAGGAGATTGTAATGAGAAAAATGTTTTAAATTAAGGGACGATAGAAAGCTTCCCTAAGGAATTAGGGGCCTAGAGAATGAATGGGCTTAGCCACTGAAAGACAAGGGACATTGTGGCCAGAGCAACAGGAAGAGTTTATGGGAAAGCCCTGAGGTGGAAAATGCTTAGTGTGTTTGAAGACATGGAAGAAAGCCAATGTGGAAAGAACTTTTGGGAAGAAAATACAAGAAAAGCTTGAGAGATAGGCAGAGACCTGACCTCATAAGACTTTGTAGGCCAAGTCAATGATGTGGGTTTTCTAATGTTGGTGAGGATGTGGAGAAAGAGGAATGCTTGTGCAGTGTTGGTGGGAATGCAAACTGGTGCAGCCACTCTGGAAGGCCTTATGGAGGTCTGTCAAAAAACTAAAAATAGAGCTACACTCTGATCCAGTAATCACACTACTATGTATTTACCCAAAGCATATGAACAGTAATTTGAAAGTATATATGCACCCCTATATTTATTGCAGCACTATTTACAATAGTGAAATTATGGAAGCAGCCTAAGTGCCCACCAATAGATGAATGGATAAAGAATATGCTACACACACACAGGAATATTACTGAGCCATAAGAAATGAAATGTTGCCATTTGCAACAACATAGATGGATCTAGAGGGTATAATACTAAGGAAAATAAGCCAGTCAGAGAAAGACAAATACCATGTGATTTCACTTGTATGTGGAATTTAAGAAACAGGAAAGAAAGAAAGAAAGAAAGAAAGAAAGAAAGAAAGAAAGAAAGAAAGAAAGAAAGAAAGAAAGAAAGAAAGAAAGAAAGAAAGAAAGAAAGAAAGAAAGAAAGAAAAGCAGATTCTTAACTATAGAGAACAGATGGTCACCAGAAGGAAGGTGGGTGGGGGGATAGGAGGAATTGGTGAAGGAAATAAGAGGACACTTATCCGGTTGAGCACCAAGTAATATATGGAATTGTTGAATCACTATATTGCACACCTGACACAAATAAAACACTGTTAAGTACACTGGAACTAAAATGTTTTAAATTAAGAAATTAAAAAATTAAACAAAAATAAATAAAAACCAAACTCCCAGAAACACAGAATACGTTAATGGCTACCAGAGGCTAGGGTTTGGGGGAAATGAGATGATGGTCAAAGAGTACGAACCCCAAGTTAGAAGATGAATAAATTCTGGGGATCTAATATACAGCAATTTAGCTATTGTTAACAATACTGTATTATATACTTGAAAGTTGCTAATTAAACTCATACAATGTTATCTGTCAGTTATATCTAAATAGAGCTGAGAAAAACGTAAAATTAAAGTATTTGTAGTTACAAAGAAAAAAAGAGGTGGATTTTCTACATTAAAAAGTTTTTAGCAGTAGATTGGTCTTAAGATAATTCTGGGGGCGTCTGGGTAGCTCAGTCGGTTAAGCCTCTGACTCTCAACTTCAGCTCAGGTCATGATCTCAGGGTCATGGGATCAAGCCCTGTGTTGGGCTCCATGCTCAGCAGGGAGTCTGCTTGGGACTCTCCTTCTCCCTCTGCCCTCTCCTCTCTCTTTCTCTCTCTCTCTCTCTCTCTCTCTCAAGATAAATAAATAAAAATATTTTTTTTAAAAAATGAAAAAATGACTTTGGCTGCCCAAGAATAGGTTGGAGGGAGGATGGGAAATAATACAAGGAGACCCGTCACAACCATGCTGCAGTAGATGTGGTAGGAGACCTGCCACTGGCCCAAGAGTAGTAGCCACAGAGGCAGAAAGTGGGTAAACTGAAGATGTTTTTGGAGATGGTGTTGACCAGACCCGTTCTCCAGTGAACTCCCAAGAGTCCCTGGGTCTGCTTAAGCAACAGGTGCCAATGTTCTGACAGACTTTGTCTCGGTGAGAATCAGCTGGTGAGACAGTTAGCCAAGCAGCCCTGCCTCTGCCTCTGCCCCAGTCTGGTTATTTTGGTCACGTAGAAGTGGCCTTAATAACAGTCTCCTTCTATCTTTAGACTCGGTGTCAAATCTGGTTTACCGTGGACCAGATTTTTTCATCGACTCAGCTCTCTGGGAGAAGATTCCCTCCCCAGGAGCAACAGAGACGGAACCTGGCCACCTATTTATAAAATTGGGGGATGGAGAACATGATACAAGATAGCAGGAGTTTTTGGAACACGAATTTTATGGTTTGGAGTCTAATTAATTTGTGGAGCTCTCTTCCCCAGCAGAAGGACTTGGCTGAGATGCTGAAGTTAGCAAATTGCCTGCTTCACGCAGGCACCATGTCCATTTCAGAATGTTTTCTATGGATTTTTCCCACGTCATCTATTAATTACCTAATTACATCGTCTAATTATGGGATTTTTCATGTATTTACACTGATTACGTAATTGGGTGCAATTACACTAATTAGGTTAATGATACAGGATAACAGACTACAAATTGCTTTAAAGGGACACTGGGAAGGCTGGTAGGCCAAAAACCCTTTGGGGGTAGGTCGGGATCTGTCTATTAGCAGCTTAGAGATTCCATCTTCCTCGTCCTGACTTTGGGATCCATTCTAGAGAACAAAGTGGGTAAACTGACAAACCTGTTGCCCAAGGTCAGGAGACCCAGGACAAAGCTATGAGGAAGGCACAGTGCGTAGGCAACCCCAGGCTCCCCTCCTGTGGCGGACAGAATAATGCGTCCTCACAAAGATGTCTATGCCCTAATACTCAGAACCAGTGACTATATCCCCTCATATAGAGAAAGGGACTTTGCAGACATGATTAAGGGTAAGGACCTCGAGATGGAGATGGCATCCTGAATCATCCAGGTGGACCCAACCTTATTACATGAGACCCTAAATATGGAGAACCTTCCCTGCCTGGGTCAAGGAAATGCAACAATGGGATGCAGAAGCATCCCGTGGAAGATGGCATGAGAAGAATTCAACATCCCGCTGCGGGTTCCTAGAAGTGGCAGGCCATGTGCAAGGACAAGAGAGCCACCTCTAGTGGCTCAGGCAGCTGATAGCCAGCAAGGAAACGGGGACCTCAGTCCTGCAACCCCCAGGAACTGGATCCTGCCACTTGCATGAGCAAAGAAAAGGATTCCGCCCTAGAACCAGCAGAAGCAACACAGTCCCGCTGAACCTTGACTCCACGCTGGAGACCACCCCCCCAATCGGACTTCTGACCTACAGAACTGCGAGATGATAAGTTTCTGTTATTTAAGCAACTACGTTTATAATCATTTGTTACAGCAGCGATGGAAAACTCATACGCTCCATACTCTTTCTCCCCCACCTCCCACTCACTCCTTCAATGTCATTTGTCATCACGCATATCCTCTTGGCCGCTGTCTCTCTTTTCAACACCCGTTTTCAAGGAAGGGTCTGACGACAATCTTATCCTTTAATAGGAACCTACATTGCTGTTACCTCTTCCAATGACATTGGTGTTTTGTTTCAGCTCCATTGTAATAAAAGATTTTGTCCATAAAACTGGAGTGAGAGCCTCAAACTCGGAGTCAGACCAACAGTGCTTCAAATCCTGGCTTGGCTACTTGTTCTGTGGC
The DNA here is from genome assembly GCF_018345385.1 of Vulpes lagopus. Lineage (NCBI taxonomy): Eukaryota > Metazoa > Chordata > Mammalia > Carnivora > Canidae > Vulpes > Vulpes lagopus. Next base: position 30,489,424 of record NC_054834.1, read on the forward strand.
CACAGATTTCCTTCCATTCTTTGAAAAGTGCTTGAACCATCAGTGACCAACTTGGGAGAATTAAGAGAGCAAGGGACTGTCCCCATATATAAGACATCACAAGGTCATGTCGGACGAAATCAAATACCAGACGATTTATCTCATGCCACTCGGAACCACCGGTGGGTCTCAGAGAAGTGCCACCATCCCCTAAGGGAAGCCAGGTAGTGGAAGCCACTGAAAAGCATCTGCTACACCAGTTGGCTTCTGAGGGTCTGATAAAGGAATGTGGGTAGAGACAGCGAGGTGACACTGCCTCCCCCCATCTCTGCCTATTGCTGGCTGGACATAGAGACACAGCGGAAAGACAGCTCGGATCCAGATTCCTATCTATGACCCCTGGCCATTTTTAGAACATAGGACTCTACGCAGTCCCTGGGAATATTTGTGCTAGATGCTGGCAGAGAAGGGGAACAATAGTAGTGGCTAACCCTTCTACGGCATCTGCTCTGTGTGCCGCATTCTACAGACACTGAATCACTTGATCCTCCCGGTAGCCTTGTGGACCGTGAATATCCTACTCTCGTCTGCACTTACAGTTGAGGAAACCAAGGCACAGAGAAATAAAGAAATTCTCCCAATGGTATCAGCTGTAAGGTGGTGGCGCTGGGGTTTGCACTTGGGTTGGCTGGCTCTCGGGCAACACTTGCCTCCAGTGTGCCCCGTCCCGACACAAGAGATGGGGGCCCAGCCCCACCAGGAGGGGTTAACTTCTCAATGGTGACGTTTGGCCGTGTTTCCCAGTTACATTACAGCCATTAAAAGGTTCTTCATAGGGGCACCTAGGTGGCTCAGTGGGTTAAGTGTCTGCCTTCGGTCATGATCCCGGGGTCCTAGGCTTGAGCCCCATGTAGGCTCCACGTGCAGAGGGGAGCCTGCTTCTCCGTCTCGCACTGCCCCTGCTTGTACACACTATCTCTCTCTCAAATCAATAATTTTTTTTTTTTTAAGTTCCTTCATAATCAGGTAGTCAGGTCTGGAGTCTCCGTGCAATCCAGTCCCTAGAGTGCTGATCTAAGCGGCTTTCCCTAAGTTTGGTCCAGACGCGGGTGGGAGCAGCATCCCTGGCGTCAGACCAGTTCTGCCTAAATCCCATCTCAGCTACATCCTAGCTGTGGGAGCTTGGAAAGACCGCTTAACCTGAGCTCTTACTGGTAAAACCCGGACCGTGATCCCTTCAAGGTAAAGAGGGATTCTCACATATTCTTGCAAAGATTTTATCTGAGCCATTAAGCACTGTCCGTGGCAATGAGGCTCCCGATACAACCTGAGGACTGCCACGCGATCTTCCACCCCCTCCACATGCACACACAAAATATTAGCTTGTGTCTGATGTGTTCTCTGATTTTCAGGTGGGAGTCAGCACTCTGAGTTAGGACATGGGCCGTGTGAAAATGCACAGACTTCGAGAATAGCTGCACACACCATGCACTTCTTAGTTATTCGACATCATGTAAATTCCTGATAAACATCCATTTTTGACATGGTGATACTCCAAGTCAGAAAACGAGGATGGTAAGTATATCGGGGCCTAGCCATCTTAAAAGGGTTATTTTGGGGGCACTTCTGAAATAACGCATGTGAATACAATTAAAAGTGCTACCTAATTTCGATTCCGGCAACCCTTATCTTATGTGGCACCTCCTGTATACCAAGGACATGGACCTTTTCTGAGCCAAATAGGTATCGCATCCTTCTGGTAGGGAACTAATCTAAACCAGATGGGGATTAAAATAGTAAAAGGAAGAATAAAAAAAAAATTTTTTTTAAAAAGGAAGAATAAGAAACAACCCATGTACCTATCTCCATCTTTGAATGTGTCCCAATGCTCTGTAACTATCAAGTTCAACTTCACACCCATCTGAGCCTCTGGACTCTTGGCTTCGTGAGGGCCAGGCCTCGGTCATGTCTAACATCCCAGGAAATAACAGATTGCTTGACACATCGTAGGTGCTCAGTGAAGTATTCACTGAGTGAATGAATGAATAAGTGAGTGAACAAAAAGCCGAATAGAATTTCTCACCAAATATGTGGACGCAATCTTTGTGCTCCTCCCAGGTCCCAGACGCCAGGACTGCGTGAGCCTCTACCCTACACTCCGTGGTACTTTCATTTCCAGGGCAGTGGTGCAAACCTTCCCCCTAGCCTGCCTTTCCAACCACACCTGTCTCCACCAGGAGCCGCCCTCATTTCTCCTCTTTGTCAAAGTGGCCCTTTGGGCAGCATTCCTGTGCTGCTTCCTGGCGTCAGAGCTCAGACACTGGTGAAATCACTTATCCGCTGCTTCATTAGCCACGGCTGCTACCTGGGATGCCGCACACAGCATCACCCAGCATTTATTGATTCACCCTTTCAGGACTGAGCAGAGTGATTTCACTTTCAACTGACTAATTGTGTGGGGAGAGGGCTTCAAGACAAGAAAGCAAGCATCCATTAAGTCCTCTAAGACAAAACCTAGGTCACCCCGGTAAGTACTACACCCATACAGAGGTGCTATTAAAGCAGATGCTCATGCAGACAAGCTTGGGCCCTTAGCAGGATTGCCATCTCCTTGAGGCTGTCTCCTTTTGCAAAGACTTCCTAGGATTTGGGGGGACGGGGCTTTAAGGAGGTGAGGGTAGGGAATCCTGAATCCTTAAGCAGCCAGCATTTTCATTCATCTCCTCTGCTCCATTTCAGCTGTTGTCATAGAGCTAGTGTATGTGGACACCACCAGTGTCCTCAGCAGGGAGATTTAAGGACCATCCAGTTATACCATATGGATTCAAAGAACTTTCCGACTGAATAGATTCTCTAGGCCACAGCTTTTCAGACTATAGCCCTTGGAGTCTTGGTGATCTGAGAAGCCACTAATAGGGCTTTTGGCAGGTAGAGGGGAGTGGGAGCAGCAAAGCTAGAGGACTCTTGGTCCATCTCCCACCTACTCCTACCACCATGTTTATCCGTGACATATGAATTATAAGGGGGTTGAGAAAAAAGTTTCCCTGCTTGAAAATACTTTCAAACTATGCCTCTAGGCAGCACGCAGAATGGTTAGCTCTACCTCCAAACTGGGTGGGTTTTTTTCTTTTCTTTTTTTCTTTTTTTTTTTTTTTAAGAGTTTTATTGGGGCAGCCCGGGTGGCTCAGCAGTTTAACACTGCCTTCAGCCCAGGGCCTGATCCTGGAGACCCAGGATCAAGTCCCATATCGGGCTCCCTGTGTGGAGCCTGCTTCTCCCTCTGCCTGTGTCTCTGCCTCTCTCTTTCTGTGTGTCTCTCATGAATAAATAAATAAAGTCTTTTAAAAAAAAGAGTTTAAAAAAAGAAAGAAAAAAAGGAGTTTATTTATTTGAGAGAGAGAAAGAGCCTGCAGGAGCATGGGGAGGGGAAAGAGTAGAAGGGTGAGGGAGGGGAAGGAAAGGAGGGGTGGGGGAGGGGAGGGATGGAGGGGGGAGGGGTGGAGGGAGAAGCTGACTCCTGCTGAGTGGGGAGTCCACCACAAGGCTCAACCCCAGGACCCGGGAATAATGACCTGAGCCTCCCAGGTGCCCCAAACTGGTTGGGTTTAAATCTGACCCATAACCACTGTGCCAAGCCATCCTCCTGTGCCCACTGAGATCCCTTCTCTCCTACACAAGGATTTTGCTCCTACCATCATTTCCTCTCTCCCTATATCATCATATTTTTCCTAACTGAATCATCTCATCAACATATAAACATACTAGGAGCACCTGTGTGGCTCAGTGGTTGAGTGTCTGCCTTTGGCCCAGGGTGTGATCCTGGAGACCGGGGATCGAGTCCCACATCGGGCTCCCTGCATGGAGCCTGCTTCTCCCTCTGCCTGTGTCTCTGCCTCTCTGTGTCTCTCATGAATAAATAAATATTTAAAAAAAAAAAAAAAAGCTTCTGACTCTTGCTCTCAGCTCTGGTCTCGATCTCAGGGTCCTGAGTTCAAGCCCAGCGTGGAGCCTACTTAAAAAACAAACAAAATGTAACTCGCTTCTCATCTTCATTGCTACCGTTAGTTCAAACTGCCACATGCCTCCCATGCCCTCCCGCAGTAGCTTCCAACAAGTTCCAGGTCACATAAAGGACAATACACAAAATCCGTCGTGCGGCCTACACTGTCCTCCCTGCCCCAAGCTCCAGGTTCACCTCCTGCTGGTCTCCTCCTGACTCTGTGCGGCTGCAGAACGTGCTCTGCTGACACAGCCCATTAGCTCACCTCCAAAGAAGGCTGACCTCCCTCGGAGCAGGCCAGGTACCACCTTATCCTCCCACCTGACCTGGGGTGCCTGCGACTCCAAGGTAACTGACTTGGAGCTTAGACCCCCTCTCCCTTGACCTGCTCTCACAGCCAGCTGGGATTTTATGAGACTGACCCAGCCTGCCCGACCGAGGCTCAGCCCAGAGCTGTAGGGAGTCAGCCATTTATCACGCCTAATCGCTCTGAAAAATATAAACTGATTATTTTGAATTCCTGAAGATACAGACACCTCGAGTGGTGATATCTGCCAATTATATGGTAAATACATCTACGTACTTCTTGCCCATTCATGGTACATGGGGGAGGTGAAGATGCACAAGTTATGAGACCATCTGTGGCCATTAAAACCAAGCAAGCCAACCAGATACACTAATGCAAATAAAACTGTTGCAGGACTCCGTGACAGGTACTGGAGCCGGCAGGCCAAATTCAAGCTCAGACCCAAATGCGATGCAATTCCCTTGAAAACTCTTACTCAAACGTGCTGACCCACCTTTTGGAGAAATTCTTACCTCTGCACTGCCACTAAAAGTCTTCCAGAGAAGAACTCAAGTTTGGCCAATAAATCCAAGTTAATGACTTTGGTCTTGAAACCCAGGCATCCAGCTAGCAGTCAGTAAATTAGAGAACAGTAATAAATAAATAAATAAATATATATATATATTTATTTATATATCTGGAGGAACCTGTAACTCTTGCAGTATAAATTAAAAACAAATTTCACTTCCACCAATCTCAAATTGGCATTTTGGGAATGAAATAATTGAACTTCACAAGCCTTACCTTGTCTCGAACATGAATCATCCAGCACACTCTGCAGCAGCTGTTAGTTACCACCATCCCCAACCACACAGTGAAAGAGACCGAAGCAGCCTAGAGAGGTAGGGCGTCTAACTCACCGCCACGTGGAAAATGGGGTAAACTCCGAATGCCAGCCGACTAATCTGTGGTTATGGCATTAATCTGTCAAATGACGCAGGATGTAGTTAATTAAATGCCATGCACACGGCACTGTGCGTTTAGTAGGCACTCAATAAATTTCATGGAATGAGTGAAAACAAAACACAAAACAAATATAAGTTCAACTGTGACCCCCCCCCCAATCAGATGTGCCAGGCTGACGCCCTAAAGAAAGAGGGTTTTAAAACTGGCATCACAGGAAAAACCTGGAGGGACAGGATCCCTATCCAACGTCAGCTCCGTTTCCTTTCCTGAGGACAGTATCCCATTGCCCATCAAAGCATGCTGATGCTTCTGGCCAGCTATTGAGTGAAATGTAGACAAGTGGGTTTTTCTCGTGGCTCCCGAACTGCAGCCAAGTAAGAGAAAGTTTACAGACCACCAGGAAAAGGGCATTTTTCCACTAAGCTACTGTAAAGAAGCTGGGTCTTTCTTTATAATGATTAGGGGGTGGGGAGGCACCTGGGTAGCTCATTTGGTTGAGCCACTGGCTTGTGATTTCTGCTCAGGTCCTGATCTCAGAGGTCGTGAGATTGAGCCCCACCTCCCGCTCTGCCCTCAGCCCAGAGTCTACTTCAGATTCTCTCCCTCTCCCTCGATTCCACTCCTCTGCTCATGTGTGCTCTTTCTCTTTCTCTCTTAAAAAAAAAAAAAAAAAAAAAAAAAGCAGCTTGGTGTTCTGCTAAGTTTTAATAGCTGCCTTACATTACATAGCCATCATTATCAATTATGGGGAAAAAATCATGGTTATGGGCAGCTCTGGTAGCTTAGTGGTTTAGCGCCGCCTTCAGCCCAGGGCGTGATCCTGGAGACCAGGGATCCAGTCCCACGTTGGGCTCCCTGCATGGAGCCTGCTTCTCCCTCTGCCTGTGTCTCTGCCTCTCTCTCTCTCTCTCTCTGTGTGTCTCATGAATAAATAAATAAAATCTTTAAAAATTAAAAAAAAATTTAAAAATCATGGTAAGTTCCTTGAGGGGAAGTCAGATAATAATACATCCTATGTGAATCTGTCCCAGGGATCTTTAGTGCTGACCCACCATTGAATTTGATGGTCACCCACTGACATTATTCAAACAAATGTTTTGGACATTCCCCTTTGGACATGTGTCTGGTAGAATATGGGGAACCTACTTTTTTTGTCCTCTTTTTACATAAAACGCAGTTCCTTGCAATTTGTGCCTTATGATTTGGTCATTTCCTCCAGGTGGCTTGGGGTGGTGAGCCTGGACAGTCTTCATTAAACAGCAAATCACCTTAGGTCGTGATAGGGTATCCCTGCTAATCACCTGTGTTCTGGTGAACATTTTATAATGAAAACTTCTCATTAGGCTAACAGGCGAGCCACGTGATACAAAGAAAGGGGGAAAAAAAAACCCACCACTTAATTTAGCCGTTAGCCAGAAGATTTTGTTTTGCTGGGTGCTTTATTGGGAGGTTTACGGGCACTTTTTATATCTGTTTTTATAGTTTCATAATCAAACAAATCGCTGCTAATTGATTTAGGAGGTTTGGGTGTGCATAAAGCCAGAATGAGGAGGGCAGCCCTGGTGACTCAGCGGTGTAGTGGCGCCTTCAGTCTAGGGCCTGATCCTGGAGACCCGGGATCGAGTCCCACGTGGGGCTCCCTGCATGGAACCTGCATCTCCCTCTGCCTGGGTCTCTGCCTCTCTGTGTCTGTCATGAATAAATAAATAAAATCTTTAAAAAAAAAAAAAAAAGCCAGAATGAGGAAGAACTACCTACAGTGTGGGCAGTTTGAGAACATGAGTGAGGCAGGTCTGCAAAAAATAACAGGGGCATTTTCAATAGTTAGTCAGCATTTTGTGCTCTTCTCCAATCGGGTTTTAGTGAAGATTAATCTAGAAGGGACTTACTGGCTCTTAAAAGAAAGCCGTCAGAATTGCAGAAGCGGGGGGGCAGCGCAGGGCTCACGGGCTGAGCTAGTGCTTGCAGCCTGTCCTCCAGGGGACCGGGCGCCAGGGGGAGGCTGTGGGATCCCCGCTGAAGGACAAAGGGCACCCAGGCGCAGATGGCTCAGGTCCACTAGAGAGCCAGCCTATTTTTAACCGGGCAGCCAGGATGTGAGGAGTCTAGGATTCAGCTTCTATTTGTGGAAAGTCACAGCATCAGACTGAAAGAGTAGATGAGACTCCCAGGCCCGGCTCCTGTCCAGCCCCAACACTCAAGGGACTCACTGGCCCACTGGGCCCCCCGGGGCCATCATTCCCCATTCAGGGGGCGGGGGGTCCCCTTCCCCAACCAAGGAGGCTCGCATTCTCCAGGCCACAGCCACAGGAGGGGGATCCAGTGCAGGGGGCCGCTGGGGTCACCAGGAGAGGAGCTGGTGTCCACGCGGCGCCTGCAGAACCGGACAGTAGATCACAGCACACCAGGTGACCAGGCCCGAGAGTTCTTACCATTACTCTTGGGAAAGGTCACTCCTTGAGGGCACCTCTCAGCCCTGGGAGGGAGGGGGGTGACACACAGGGGGTGGCACAGAGCCCTGCCCAGAAAGTCACCCGATCTGCCTTCCAGACCCAGCTGGTCACACCATAGCTGTGGCTTTACCAGGCTGTGACCGGCTTCCCATTATGCCGCTGCCCCCAGGGGACCAATTCATTCCTTTGTGTGGCTCCTCCAGAGGATGAGTTTGCCTGCCTCCGGGCGAGGGTCAGCCTTCCTTGGGGGCTGGGGCCTCGAGGAGCCGGGTCCATCCACCCCCACACCCCATCCCCCCACCCTCACCCCCTATCCCCCACACCCCCACCTCCCATCCCCCACACCCCACCCCATCCCACTTCCCATCCCACACACACACCCACCGCCCCACACCCCATCTCCCCACTCCCTATCCCCATCCCCCATCCCCCACTCCCATCCCCATCCCCCACTCCCATCCCCACACCCCCACCTCCCATCCCCCCACTCCCACCTCCCATCCCCCACACCTCCACCTCCCATCCCCCATACCTCCATCCCCATCCCCCACCTCCCATCCCACACCCATCCCCCCACCCCCACTCCCATCCCCAGGTGACCCACCTGCTGCTTCCAGCCCAGGCTCGCAGCCTCGGATCCCTGCACTTGTCTGCCCTTCCCACCACTGTCGCAGCCCCGTGGCAGCCCCAACTCCGCCTGGGAGCACCAGCTCCCCCCTCCTACGAGGGAGCCTCCTCAGGGTGCAGAGCTCCCTCCCGGTCAGGCTGCAGGGGGAGGAGCCGGGCCCGCGGGTCTCACCCACCGTGGGCACCGAGCTCCAGTCACCGCGAGCTGGCCGCCCCGCCACAGGCCCTGCCCACCTACCTGGGAACGAAGCAAACGGCCCCCCAAGTCCTTGACCAGAGGCCTGCTGTAAATAAAGAGCATTTTTATGATGGGCTGGCTGCCAACGGCGTTATCACCTCCATCCCTGCATCCGTGCCCCCCCCCTGCCCCCTCTCCCCGCAATGCACACACGCGGGCGCACAGACTCGGGCTCTGCTACATTGGATGCCACCAAGGGCGACAGGTTAGGGCAAGGAGCCATGCAAGTTAGGATGCACGTTTGCAAATTCGGTTCCTGATTTTACCTATTTATTTCCTTTAAGAAGAGGGAGAGAGGGAAGAGGGGGAGCCATGAAATCATTAAAAGCAATTCCCTCCCCGCCCCCCCTCGGTCCCCGGGCGCGCGTGGAGCAATGTCTGCGCTACAGAGCCATCCCCGGGTATCGATCCAGATGTGGAAATTGGTATTGACTGCTGCGGGCTCTGTGCACTCCCCCCGGCTTTTAAAGATACAGCGGCCGAGGTGATGCCGCTTTGTCCACCGCGCAGCTCCCCAGACATCTGCAGAGGCGAACCCAAGGAGGCAAATGAAAGTGCACCCTTTGTGTCTTGCCCCCCTCCCCCGACTTGCACCAAATGGGAGCCCAAAGGGCTGCCAAACAGATGGTGATAAAAATGAAAGCTCGGCGCCCCTTTCTGAGGGGAGAAAAGGACCATTTGTGTGCACTTGGAAGTCATCCTGGCCACTGGGGCCTGGCTCCGCACAGCCCCAACCTTGTTAAAATCCTTGGAGGGTCAGAAGGCTTAACAGGAGGTGCGGTCTGCTCCCCCAGAGATGCTGTTAGCTGCCTATCACTGCCCTAAAAATTACTGCAAATGCAGCCCCGGAAAACAAAACAAATGTATTATCGTACAGCTCGATAGGTCAGAAGTCCAGTGGGGTTTCGCCGGGAATATGATCAAAGTGTCAGCAATCTTTGTTCCTTTCCAGAGACTCTAGGGGAGACTCCTGCTCACAGTGGATTGTTGACTGAATTTAGGTCCTTGAGGTTGTAGGACTGAGGTCCTGGTTTGGTGAGGCCTCTCACACTCCTGGCCTTGCAGCCTCCTTCTCTATGTCCAAAGCCGGCAATTGGAGGCCAGATCCTTCCCAACTGGCATCTCTCTCACCCCCTTCTTTGCCTTCCCCTCCCATTAGGCTGACCGAAATAATCCTGATCACCTCATTTTGTTGCCGCCCTGCACCTTGACCAGGCCCTCAAAGTCCCCTTTGCCATGTAAGGTACCCAATCCACAGCAGGTTCTGGGGATTAGGACACTGACATGCGTGAGGAGCCGTTACTCAGCTGGGCACTCTCAATATCTGTTTCAGGTAATTTGGTGGGGACAGGTGACTTGGGGACCCTACTCTTCCACCATCTTGCCCCCTCCTCAGTATCTGTTTCAGGACAGTCTGGCAGAAATTAAAAAAAAAAAGTTAGCCTTTTATTTTAATAATGGACAGCAATGCCACTCCTGCGTTGCATGTGAGCACCTCCACAATGGCTGTCGATTCACACAAGGGACAGAACTGTCCCACTACATTTAATACCAAGTTCTAATATCAACCCTGTCTTCCCAAAGGCTAAGCTCTTGAGAAAAGAGGTGCTATACCTGGCTAGTGTGCAGCTAGACTCTTGAAATACCACAATCAACACCACACAGTCAAGGTTTTCCAGAAGCTCGCGGTTTAGAGGAGAGAGAAACAAGGGACGGACGGTGAAGGTGAGCCTGTGCCGTGTGTCAGAGACACCGAGACCACAGCAATGAGCCATGCTGAGGTGTCTACCTGCCTTCCCAGGGCCTCCTTTGGGGCTGACCTTTCCAGCCCTATGTCACAGGTTGTAAAACAAGGATTAGAAACGAGGTCATCTCATAGTGGCTTAAGGAAGCATGATGCTAGGGGTCACATCCTGACTTCTGCTCCCCACGGGACACTCTGCACCCCAGGCAGAGACTTTTCACCTGCCCAGATTCCTTTAGGTATTCCTGCAGCCTTCCTCTCTGTGCTCTGGAGGGGACTGCCGTGCTGTAACCTCCGCTCTACTATAAACCCAGCCCAGGGAAAGTCTGTCTCACTCCTGCTTATGCCCACGGACAAACTCCTCAACTGTTTTCAGCCCACTGCAGGCGAAGGGCCCCTTGGCTGAAAGTCTTCTGTCAGCCTGAATGGCTAATTGAGACCTTCCCGGGCCGAGCTGGTGCAGATGGCCATGAATGCAACACTGTTAGACAAGGAGGGAAGGCAAGGCATCATGAATATTTAAACAGGTAAAAGTAAATATTAATGAAACAATTGCATCTTTAAATGGTTAAATTACTTTCCACGCTCCACTCCGTTGTCATATGTCGTGATGGCGCTCAGGTGCATGCACACGCGTGCACGCCTGTCCTCCCTGCCACCCCCCCTACAAATTATTCATTTTTCATCTCCGTTGTTTCCAGTTTGATCTTTTTAATGTGAGAATCTCCCCTATGCTTAATCTAAGCCTTCCTGCATTTATTCCTGAAGTTGAAAAAGCATGATTGGGCCCTGAATATATAGTTTGCAACTTGCTGGAATCCCAATGACACGCCTGAGTCTTGTCTACTCTGATTTCATGGCACAAAGCCATGCATGCCATCGGGAGGCAGGAAACCTTAACTCGAGCTCATGTGTGGTAATTGCTTTATTCTGCATGAACTCGTTCTAATTCTCCCCAAAACAAGAGAGAAGCTGCATTTTGCAATTTTAATGACCACATTATTTACCCCTCTGCCATTACCTGGTAAACTGCCTGGAGTGTCTTTGGACAGATCTTCCTCTGCTTATATTCCTTTGTGTTAATTTTCAATAAGGCGTCTCTGGCTTTTCTACTCTTATTTTGCAATATCATCTCATCTGGCATTGTCTTTCCATCTTAACATTTTGGGAAGTTTGATTCATTCCAAATTGTGTCTCCTTAGACTTGTTCTGTCTGTCGTTCACCTCCTATTTTTCACTGTGGAATTCAGCCTTCGTTCTTCCTTCTAATCACAGTTGCCTGAATTCTACACTTTCATTTTCCATTTTGAATTTCAGATAGAGCACTTCTGTGCCTCTTTGTTTGGTTTCTTAATGTCCAATGGGATCATCTCCCCTTAACTCTGAGGGGATGTCCGAGAACCTCATACCCAGCCTCTAAACCGTATCTTCTCTCTTCCTCCCCAAACACCGATTCTTACAATGGTCCATCCCGCCTTTTAACATGCATCGCTCTACCACCTAAAACTAAATTCCTGATTTTCTTTCGTGATCAAGTGACTTAACTGGTCTTCCAGCCGCTCCCCTGTGCACTCCCTCCAGGGACTGTGCTAGAGGCCACATCCTGTCTTCCAGCAGCCATAGGGTAATGGAATGAAAAAGCGAAAGATCTCTTGCTTGGGCAAATCCAATTTATTTTAAGGCCAATGTTTAATGAGTTTTTGGATATTCTCTGCAAAGAATCTTCTCTGAAATCTATAACCACATTTTACAGGTCATCTAAAATCTGCATCAATCTTATTTTCAACATGTTATCTGTACATATACGCACATGCACATATGTCCACACATAATACACATTTTTAATATATATGTATAAAATATATGTGTATAAGCAGTTCCATTTGAGCCCTGGTGAGCATTCTGGGAAGGAAAAGCTGTGGCAGCCATTCATAGGTTCAAGGGCAGCAGGCTAGGAGGAGGGAAATGGAGAGAAAGCTTCTAACTTCTCATTTTACGGAAAAGCGCAAGTCCTTGTCACAAGGCCCCTAACTTTTGTCCTCAACCTATGGCCTGCGCCTTTACCTGTTCCCCTAATGGCTATCATCCCCACATCTTTGACCACACGGAGTCACTAACAGCAGCAACAAAAAATAAAAAGCAAACTAGTTTGCTAACCGGTTGCTAATAACACCAAGAGTTGTCTGGCTTCAAAGAAGTCACTTGAATTTTCTGGGTCTCCTTTTCTTCCTCCATAAAAATTAAAGGATTAGACATCAGCAGGTGAGAGAGGATTTTAAAGGCTTTTTAAAGCCAGGAAACTTTCTCCCAACAAACACAGAAACGTCCTTGGTAAAACCGGTGAAATGGAAGTTGTCTGGGGCAGGAGGAGAGCACAGCGCTGCTTCCGGGGCAGCCCCCAGCCACTGCCAGGGGACTCCTGGCTTCCTCTGAGCCTATTCCACAAACACCACCAGACCAGAGTCAACTGAGAGTCAGTTTGAACATTCGGCATTTCTGTGAAAACCACGAAGCTTGGAAACGATGACCTACAAACGGTTACAGACATACTTCACTTTACAGAAAAGAAGTCCTAGCAGGTGATCTCTACACTAACCCCAATTTTTCCTACTGAATAACATTACATCTCGGAATTGTTGTCTCTTCGGCTCTGATCCATCGTCCTTTGGCAGCAGCACCTAATATTCTGGCGTTTTTTGCTATTGTGTTTCTCCCCCCTCCTCTCCTTACACCTGTCATCGTTCAACACCCACTTGGGGCCAGGTGCTTTATATCCTGTAAGTTCCCCTTACGTCGTTCTCTTGACCTTAAAGGGGAAATTACACTTGATCTCAGCTGCGGGAGGAAAACTATTTGAGTAAATGAACCCTGTGTCCCATCTTTTAATAAAGTAAAAAGAAATTTAATCCTTGCAAGGGAATAATAATTACCTCCTGAAGTGTCTATTTGTTCAGTGTGAATGAGAAGATCACGTCTGTGCTTTGCAATAGAGTTTCAACGTTTTCTGCATGAGGAGTGAGTGGAACACGTATCCACACCATCATCCTCACCACTTCTTCCCTGTTTAATGTGATAGGATAAAACTACTCCTTTGAGTGACTTTAGCTGTTTATTTCTATGTGAAACAAGGAACTGAATCAGGTGACACAAAAATCAATAAACCATAGAGCCTGGCTTCAAGGAGCTCCCAGTCTGTAGGTAAGACACATAAATATCGAATTATTTTGAAGCATCCTGAATATAATAATAGTAGAGCAAACAAGCCTACCAGGGAAACAAAGGAGGCAGAAATTCAGTTTGTCTTAGAGAAAGTAGGACCCAGGGAAGTTTCATGGAGGAGTGACATTTGAGCCTAGAAAAATGGGTAGTATTTCCCTTGCATGATCCTGGCAAGGGGAACAGTGTGTCCAAAGGCACAGAGGCTCCAGAGAACAAGACAGGATTATTGATTAAGACCCATAGTCAGAGCACAGAGTTTGTAGCATATACCCATAGACCGTGAGGAAAAAAATGTTACAGGTGAATTGTGAAACTATATCATACCTTATTCTAGTCTATACTCAATAATAATATATTCAGTAATAAAGATTTTTTAATCAAGGAAATGGCATAAATATATGTGTATTTTCAATAGTCCTGATATGAGACATTCCAGAGATAAAATGTATAGTAGTGACATATCAGAGCCATGAAGAAGAGATGGTAGTCAAAGAAAATGCTAGAATGGTAGCTTGGATGACCAGGTATATAGTGATGCCATCAGAGATTAAGGAATCCCAAGGGGAGAAATAATGAATTTACCTTTATTTTTTTTTAATTTTTTTTTATTATTTATTTATGATAGTCACAGAGAGAGAGAGAGGGGCAGAGACACAGGCAGAGGAAGAAGCAGGCTCCATGCACCGGGAGCCCGACGTGGGATTCGATCCCGGGTCTCCAGGATTGCGCCCTGGGCCAAAGGCAGGCGCCAAACCGCTGCACCACCCAGGGATCCCTGAATTTACCTTTAAATACATCTTTAGATGGGGCACCCGGGTGGCTCAGTGGTTGAGTGTCTGCCTTCGGCTCAGGGCGTGACCCCAGGGTCCCAGGATCGAGTCCCTCATCGGGCTCCCCACAGGGAACCTGCTTCTCCCTCTGCCTGTGTCTTGCCTCTCTCATGAATAAATAAATAAAATCTTTTAAAAAATACATCTCTAGATATGCCTGTAATATATATGCACAAAATTATAATATACATCAAGTATGTAATTTACATATAAATTCTGTTAGAAAATCCACATATTTACATAATGCAAATTTATCTATTATATAATAAATTATATTCGTATGCATGCCTATAATAGATATTATACATATAACATATAAAATACATTCAGACTGAAGGGTGCAGAAGTCCCTGTTCATACCTTATGGGATGTATTTGAACAGAGTCAAGCAATGCCCAGAGGAAGTGAGATCTGGACTTAGCGGGCAGGAGCCATTCTCCACTATCAGGACCGGTTACAGAACTGGTCGCCGTAGAGACCACGCAGGAACTCAAAGCCTGGCAAGATGGCCCAAGGTGCCTCTAAGAAATCAAGCTACAGGGAATCTAGGCCTGCAGCTGGGAGGTCAGGTAGCGTTAATCCAGAGACAGGGGCCCCTGCAGGACCATGGCATGGACGGGCAGAGAGAAGGTGGCATCATGTCATGCCTATTTGCAGGATGGTCTTGAGGATTAAATGAGATAAGAAAAGCAAGGAGCTTGGTTGGCATGTGCACATGCTCCATAAGCATGACTTAACCTCAGCCTTTTAAAGATGTGCCATAGAGCTCCAACAAGAGGCATGACAGCCATCGTGTCATTCTTAGCAAGTGAGCATTTGTAGTTTCTGTTACCCAGAAACTCACTTGGTATAATTCCACATTGAAATGATTCATTAAGTCACAAATTCTACATAGGATGCAACATCCTGAAATATAATACGTTGGAAGATCCAGTGACCATCCTGTTCCTGTTCATACCCATCATCTTACTCTGGGCGCTGTTAACTCCCCTCCCCTTGTGTACTCTATAATACTTGGCATCCTGCCACATGTTTGTGTTTTGGGGTTTTTTTTTCCCAATGGTTGCTCAAAATAAATCATTTTTAATGAATAATTTTAATAATTAATTTAATGTAACAACTAAATAATTTAATAAATAATTTTAAATAAATAAATATGTACTTATCTCTAAAACAGAATGCAGTAAAGAAAGCTTGTATAATTCTTTTTTTTTTTTTTTTAAGATTTATCTATTCATGAGAGACAAAGAGAGAGAGGCAGAGAGACACAGGCAGAGGGAGAAGCAGGCTCCCTGCAAAGATCCCAAAGTGGAACTTGATTCCAGGATTCTGAGATCATGACCTGGGTCAAAGGCAGACGCTCAACCACTGGACCACTCAGGTGCCCCAAAGTTTGTACAATCCTTTCTGCTGCCCTCAGCTCCCTGATCTTCCATTGCCTTCACTTCAACAAAGATCTTCTGAGATGGGAGCCCATACACAGAATGTGAAATTTCTCACATCTCAGTCACATACAGATATTATTATTTTTAAATATTTATTTGAGAGAGAGAGAGAGAGCATGAGCAGGGACAGGGGAAAAGGGAGAGAGAGAACCTCCAGCAGACTCCTCACTGAGTGCAGAGCCCAAAGCAGGGCTTGATCCCACCACCCTGATATAATGACCTGAGCTGAAATCAAGAGTCAGATGCATTACTGACTCAGCCACCTAGGTGCCCCCATATAGGGTATTAAATATGATTTTCCTGATGTCACAAAGCCTCCACCGTGTTCTGTAAATTCTGCTTAACTAAAGTCAGGCTTCCTCAGAAACTTGTCAAAAGGATTTCTGACAAAATGGCTACTTTAAAAAGTTTCAGTACCGAAATGGATAACATTCAACTCTCAAAATGTATTAATTCAAAATAACTCATCATCCAGTTATGATACACAAATGTAACATTACAATACATTTAGAGACACTTTATTTGTCCATAGGATCTTTGGTTTTATGAGTGGTGAAGAAACAATGGTTCATGGGACATACATGTTTTACAGAAAAGTTTGCAAGAGTACATCTTTCATATTGAGAAACTTCTTTCTTGTTCCTAGATATTAGTTCCCTCTCATTGCATAATTTACTACAAGTTGAGTACTTGCTCTCAATATTTACTTAACTAAAAATATTACTTTTAAAAGTTAGAATCTTTTCTTCTGAAATACCTAAATGTCACTGTATTATGCCAAAATTGTGCCACATTCAATCTAGTAAAACATGAAAGAGGTTCATTAAATTTTATTTTCACAAGAAAAAAGAAACTAAAAATTTAAGTGCTAAAACAGTAATACAGCCCTCTAAATCCATCCCAGTTATGAAACAAAACAAAACAAATAATACAAGATCAAGGATCATACAATTAAAAAGTGGTTTTATCCATGGACAGGCATTTTGGCAGATTGGGAAAAAAAAAAAGTCCTGCCAATGAGCATTGCCTCTCTATATATGTATATAAATATATATGTGGAAGACATCATACATATATATATGCACATGTGCATGCATGCACACACACACAAATATATAAATAAAGATCTGGATTCAAATGTTTCAAGATGCATTTCTAACTGGCTTACTGGTCCAAGACATGGTCGATGCCATTATGCAAGTAAATATGATAGAAAAATAGATTTTATCCTAAAATGTATCCTGACATTAGACACAACAACATAATAAAAAAAATCAACATTTTTCTTACTTTGCAGAATGAGGTGTCTTTAAGGCTCATCAAAGTCACATGGGCATGTTATCTATTACTGTTCTCCCCTTTTAGAATCAGAAACAGATGCACAGAAATCATATGACATCTTAAAGACTGTATCAGTCTCCAGCTGTCTTATCCAATACTCTGTCTAATAACTGGAAGAATAGATGCTTAGAACCACTGTCCCCCTCCCTCCTCTTTGTCTCATCCCTCTCTCTCTCTCTACCGTTGAAGAGAGCAAGCAATGACTTGGGTTTTCTAATACTCTAACTCGAATCATTTGCTAAAATGATGTTACGGTTCATGGAATTGCCAAGTTAATTGGATTTTGACTCCACTTAAATTACTTTTAGGAGACCAATCTCTTGGTCAAAGAGAAAGCAAGTAAGTAGTCTCCAAAACTACGACTCAGATTTTTAAGTGACATCAAAACACAGAATCAGCAGATTATTCGAAGATGACACATGGATAATTGTTCCTTAATTTATTGATTACGGATTCATTGACCTTATGGGAAAATACAACAGACAAGCCCATAAAATACATCCAAAACTCATAAGGCAAATAAAACAATAAGACAATGGCTGTATCTATGTGTTAAAAAAAAAAATCCCCAAATGACAAATTTTAGCTAGTTGTCTTCACAAAAGGGCTGACTGCCAGGTCCATTCAACTCTTTTGTGTATGGAAAATGGTCTTTCTAAAAATAAAAGAATGACTGACAAGCAGTTTTAATTTCTATATACATCAACCACGCTGATTAAAGGACCCAGATTTCAGGGACACATAGGTGGCTCAGGCGATTAAGTGTCAGACTCTTGATCTCAGCTCAGGTCTTGATCTCCGGAACGTGAGTTTGGGCCCTGTGTTGGGTTCCACACTGGGCGTGGAACTACTTTTTATAAAGGGGGAAAAAAGAACCAGGATTTTAAAAAATATATATATATAATTTTATATATATATATATATATATATATATGTATATAAATGTTTAGCATTTAAGAAAATGGTGTGATGATGGTGTTTATTAGAATGAATAATAAATTTCACAAGAGTAGATGATCAAAAGCTGATATTAAAGAACAGACTATTTAAATTAGCCTTAAAAGAAGGAGGTATCATGAGAATAAAAATTAAGTACAAATGTGGAGAGTTTAATGGGCAATGTATAAAATGCACTAAAAGAAGAAATGATAAGGAAGCAGGAAGGCCGGCTAGGGAGTCACTTTAATGGTCCCAGGCCTGATGGGAGCTGCTGTAATAGTCCAACAAGCAGTAACAAGAGCTTACAATAAAGTGTCAGAGTGCAGGAACAGAGGGCTGGAGGCAAGGGTGGAGAGAAATCAAGTAGAGAGAGGTGGAGGGAGGCAAAATTGACTAGAATTGGAATCTAATTGGGTTCAGGAGGTGAGAGAGAGGAAAGTATCAGAGATGACCAGGAACTTTACCATTTAAGAAAGATCAAATCCATGGTTGGGGCTTAAGAAAACCCTCACTCAGAGTTCATCCGGTACAATCCAATATCTCAGAGGCAAAATTTAAGTCCCAGAGAGTTTAGGTAATCCACTCAAGGTCACACAGCCATTGGTGACAGTTAGACCAGCATCCCAAAATGTTCATATCCACTTATCAAAGGTTGGAGAAGTTATCAAGAGAAATAACCCACCTAAGGGAGAACACACTTAATAACAAAAATAAGGTGAAGAGCCACAGTGAGAAATGATTTCATTTAGTGCATGTGTGCTACAAACCAAGCGGTGCAGCCACTCTATCTCCATATGTTTCCTCGTGGAAACACCCAGATACACGTCCTGTTATCATCCCCAATCACAGGTCTGAGAACAGAGACTTACAGAGATCAAATGACTTTCCCTAAAGCATAAAGCTAATAAGAGGCAGAGTCTCTGGGTACAAACCACAATGTATGCATTCTCACCCACCTTGTGTCTTACTGATTTTGAGGGGCCACTGGGACATCCCAATAGAGATAGCCAACCAGTCATTACAAAGTCGGTACCATGTTTGGGATGGAGGTTCAGACTGAAGACATAAAGGCCAAGTTGGAAGTCATAGAAACACGAGAGTAGGAAAGCGGAGAAGGCAAGAGAAGGAAAAGGAAGGGAGCTGAGAGCATGTTCTTGACATGGCTTGCACTTCAGAGCTGGAGAAGGAAGCAGACTCAGGAAGAACAGTTGCAAAGATAGGAGAGGAAGCAAAGGGTAGTATAATGGAGGCCTGCAGGCTTGGCGTTTGTTTGTTTTTTAATTTTCCTTATTGAAGGCCCCCAAGCAGGCCTGAGGATAAGGTAGACAAAGAAGCCTGTCCTGGTACAAAAACATTTTCAACTCAAGATGGCTTCTTTTTCCAGAAATTGCATCTCAGGTATTGACCATGTTTGCCGAATTCTTAGATCTGTTTTTGGCCTGATCCTTGGATTCCAGGTTTCCCCAACCTTTGGGTCAACTTTACCTCATCTTGTGTTGTCCTCCTAGATGTAACCCATGAGACCCATTGGCTCCAAAGGATCCATCCGGTTCTGATTCTTGATCCTTCACCTGTCACGGATTGTCTAATTTCAGGAGACAGCAGTGACCTGAAACAAGCTTTTTTTTTTTTAATATTTTATTTATTTATTCATGAAAGACACAGAGGAGAGAAAGGCAAAGACACGGGCAGAGTGAGAAGCAGACTTCACGCTGGGAGCCCAATGCAGGACGTGATCCCAGGACTCCAGGATCACACCCTGAGCTGAAGGCAGGTGCTTAACCGCTGAGCTACCCAGGGATCCCTGAAACAAGCTTTAGTGAAAGGAATGTCCTTTCATGAAGGGGTGTCCCATTACTCAGGGCAAGGAAAAAGTAGCCAGGCCACAAAAGGAGCTGGTACAGGAAAATACATAAAGGCACACACATTCTCTTGTTCTCCTCCTTCCTCTCTGTCTCTCTCTCTCTCTTCACATGGCTCAATCTCTCATCTATGCTGTGAACCCACTTAATACTGCTCTACTATTGCTTGGTCATCATGCCCTCTGGCCATCAGAGCCATTGAAGGACCCCCAGTCTTTATGTTCTTCCAATTTTGGGGACTCCCTCAAACATATGTACTTTTCAATATGATGGTCTCAAATCTGCTTTCACACCATTCCTGTGTGACTTCTGTCCTGAGCACTCCAATGAAAGTGCTCTCATTAAGGTCACGAATGATTTTTGTCACTAAATCTAGTGGGATATTTTCAACCCTCACCTTATTTGGCCTATCAGTAGCATGTAAGTGTTGGCCAACTCATTTTTCTCAAAAGTCTTACTTTTCATGGTTCAAGGAACAGTACACCCTCTGAGAATTACCCTTTGCCTCTGGCTCCCCTCTAATGAATGCCAAGATGTGGGGTTGAGTCTCTGCTCATTGATTTCCTACTCTCACCCGGTATGCTCTCATGGGAGACTCATCCACAGAGTCCTCATTTATACTCTGATGATCCCAGACTCTAGCCTGAACCACTCCTGTAACCCCAGTAATTACCATCCATCCACCCCTTGACATTTCCCTCTAGATGTCTCTCAGTCAGTGGTGTGCTGGAACTAGGCTACACTGGCTCATGAGAGCCCACTGCAAGCATCTCTTTATAGCTCCACGTTCACATTGCTAGGTTGAAATCCACCATGATGAGAGTTTTTATAGTATGGAAATTGGCAAATGCGGCAAATTCAGGGTGGTGGTCCTCCTCCCTCTCTACCCTTCCTCCCCCTTCTTTGACAGCCAGTTGCTAATCATTTACAAAACATCACTGTTGGGGGCTTCATAAATTTAATAGTTCAGAACTGAGCCCACACTGTCCCTGCTTCAACCAACTGGGTTCTCTTGCGGTGAACCCTACTCTTGTGGCTATGGCCCCCAGAAGTCCAGTTCATAGTTAAGCATGCGATCTCCTCTTCTGTATTCTTACCACCAACACCTCTTCAGTTTCACCTTCTAAATGTTCCTCAGTTCCATCCATTTCTATACACGTCCACCTTGCCATGGCCACTGTTTGAAATTCCTTCAGACTAATGATCTACTCAACATTTTCCCTAAATCCAAACTCTCGCCCCTCCACAAAGTAGCCCATGTGTTTAAGAACACAATTCTGATCATGTCATTCCCTTTCATAGTTTCCCATTATTTTTGGATAAAGATCAAACTCCTCATCATGACCTTGAGGTCTTTCCTGGCTTGTCTCTGCCTTCCTCTCCCATTTCACATCCCTTCCCTTCTCTCTACATCACACCTTCTTTCATGTCAACACTTGCACTGTGTTCCTGCCATGCTTAGGGCCACACACGCTATTCCTTCTGCCTCTTTCCTCTCTTCCCTTCCATCTAATGAACTATTTTCCTTCAATCTCAGCTTGATGTTACTTCAAGAAGATGTCTTTGGCCACTCAGATTCAGTCTCATGTCTTCATTACATATTCACAGAGCAACTCATATCTCCCCTGTACTTTTCACATCAAAATGTACCCATGAGGGCAGGTAGCAGGTCCATCTTGTTCAACATTCTATTCTCAATGGTAAACACAGTAACTTATACAATACAGTAGGGGCTTGGTATCTATTCAATGAAAAACTAACATTTTCAGTGAATGACCATCTTTTTATTCTTCTGCTCACTTGTAGAGAATATTCCATCAAGTTCCCCAGGCCAGATTGTGAAGTGAAGCTAGGCGGCAGAGGTAGTTTCAGTGTAGACGCTGCCTACATATAAAATAAAAATGGTATAAAAACACCAGAAATATAGCCACCATAACCACCTGTAGACCTAGAAGAACAGGATTAAGTGGATCATTCAATTAATGGTAGATTGGACAACTGAAGTGCCAAACATAACAGTGAACTGCTGGCCAAAAACATGGTTAACAGAAGTGAATAAGGAGCTACATTGGAACCACATTCAAATAACCAGAAATACTTCCATTTCTTACTCCTGTAAGACTCCTCAGAAAGAACAAACTCAAAATAGAATGTCACAGGGAAATTCTAGTTGCAATTCTAGAAAAATTAGTCCACCTTTAAATCCAGATGAGCATTCTTTTAACACTCCACAAGATCATTCTGGAAATATAAAAGCCCGAGAGGTTCTGGAAGGATTTGCCAGGGTTACTCAGAGTGTGAGCTACCTCAATACCTATGGATAGGGGCAGGGCCCCTCCATGACAGCTGATATTTCTCTACAGAATTTGCTAGAATCTAATCTACCATTTCACTGTCAGTGATGCTGGATGTATGAAAGAAATAACACTAATACTGGTAACACCAACCACCGTAACTTCTATTTTTCCTAATAGACAGGAACCATTCTGACTATTTTTACATCCAACCACACATTTCATCCTCACAATAGCCTAGTGGCACATACTACTATTATTCTGATTTTACAGATGAGTAAATATGCATAAAGAGATTGTCCTTGACTCAAGGTCACTCAGTTTCCCAAGGCTGCACCATTCCAGATGAAGCCAAAGTCTAAACCCCAGCATGCCAGCCGCAGAGCCCATTATTTTTGGTCCCTGCACTATGGGACCTCATCTCTGTTAGAAGCTATCTGGAATCAACTGGAGGCTTACTTGATCAGCCTGCACATTTACAAACATAAGGAGGAAAGCGAGGATCTTTCCATTCTGCAATTTTTGTGTTATAACCTGGCATGGAGGGATCTGCAGAGCTTGGTTGGTCGAATGCTATCATTCCCCGATCTTTCCTTTCTCTCTCCATGCTCCCTTCTCCACCTGAGATTCCTGTCCAAATGGATGACAATCCAATGCTCGGATACACAGAAATATATGGATGCACTACCCACTGGATGCTTGGACTAAAATGGCAGGAGAATGGGAAAAAATTGATGCCACGGGCAGCCAAGGAGCTCCTCTCCTGACACCTCATGGCTGTACAAAGCAAGTGTAGCCAGTGGTTGGCAGCCTCTTCCTTCCCTTTCTCGAATCATTTCCGGAGTGAACTACATGTATTGTTAAAATATCCATCAGGCGGGTGAAAAGAATGGCATGATCTTATGGGAGTTTGAAAGGTCTCTGCTTCTCTCGTGCATTTTCAAGTCGAGCTGGCTGTCTTTGGAGCAGTCCCTTTTGCAGGCCCAAATGTTTATGTGTTTTGAAGTAAATGATGTGTGTTCGTCTTTGTAGTTTTGCTAAACATTTAAAAGCACAAAATAGAGTCTTTTAAAGATATAACTACAATTGAAATGCCTGGAGAGAAGCAGCAGAAGGGGCTACGCGTGTAGGCACGCTCCAAAGCTTTGAGCGTGATGCTCAGTCTGAAGGAGGATCAGAAGAACTCACTGGAGTTAACAAAAGAATTATTTACAAAAGCAGCAAAATATAGGATGCCATTACCCACCCCAATAGTTAGGTATGTTATTTGCTGACTCTCTTTTCAAATGCATTTTTGATCATAGCTAAAGGGTTGGGCTAAGGTGGATGCCACTTCCAATCCTGCATGAGAACTGCACACATCTGTGTGCCGCATCAGATGCACCTGGGGGAGAGAATGCACCAGAAGACCTGCGAGTCTTGGAGTCACACCCAGGACACAGTTCCACACTTTTAGGACTAAGGCCACAATGCTTTTCAAGGAAACTTCTGGCAAGAAACTCTCATCTTCTGATTCAGTGAGAAAAACACGCTCACCCACGTACAGCTTTAAGGTAAAACCCAATAGCTTTTAAGGCCTAGACCTCCAGGTCACAGCTATTCCACGAATGTTGCATTTTCTCATTTCACGTGTTCCTCATTTTTTAAGCAAAACTTCCAGCTTCTCATGTATCAGCCACCTGCACCCAGGAAGAGAACGCCCTTCCCCTTCATGCGATGCTCTTGCTATGGGGAAGATGGAGACACAGTGTCCCCCTCTCCTTCCTGCATTTCCTCCGCTACCTCCCTCCTCTCTGCTCTGCCTTGGGCTTTGTCAGTTCCTTTCTCTCTACACTGCATCTCTTTTAGTTCCAAAAATAGATCATTCAATTTAGGAAGAACAATTAACTGGGATGAAAAAAAAATCCAAAGTATGGGGAGGCATTTCGGCTTCTCTATCAGGCATGAAGTAATTGGCAATGCCACAGCAGTGTCTTTACTGGGGATTCCAGCTCATTCTTCCTTCTGAGCTTCAGGAAAATCATGGACTCAGGAAGGTCAGATGCAGTTTCTCCAGTTCCACAGCACCTCCCTGGTGAGCTTCAAACACGTCACAGAACAGTGACACAAAGAACAGTCCCCGCTGCTGTGATTTCACTAGTGTTTGTACTCAATCTGCCCCAGCAACAGATCTGGGATGGTTTGCGTGATCTCTTATCAGCAGATACTTGTTATCTTCCAATGCGTTGACCTGTCCCTTGAAAATTAGTATCTCCAGAGCATTCTAATAGCTCCCAGGGAATGTGCATTCAAGACCGCAGTCATCTTAGGGCGATATTTCTCAAAGTACGATCTTTAGAAACACCTGAATCAGAATCATCAGGGATGTTTGTTAAAAAGGCAGATTCCCAGCTCACTTCTCAGACAGAGTTTCTGGATGATGCTCATCTGCACTAATGTTTGAGAAATGCTAGCAGGGATTCTTCATAAAGACATAGCCAAGTTTTAAAAAGTTGAAGAGCCTCTAGAGTAGCAGTTCTCAACCGAGGTCATTTCACCTGCTAGGGTGTCACGACTGGAGGTGCGTGGGTGCTACTGGCATCTAGCAGGTAGAGACCAGGGACGGTGCTAAGTGTCCTCCAATGTACAAGACAGCCATCCACAACAAAGAATTATCCAATCCAAAATGCCAGTGGTGCTGTGTGTCAGATAGGTCATTTCTGATCCCAAAGTGGAATTCCCAAAAATCCCAAGAGTTTTTTTAATGCCTAGATGAATGTTTTTCAAGCCGTACATCATTAAATCAGTTTAGTGTGGTTTATGGCCGGCATTTTTTTTTTAATGGAATGAGATGGAAGAGAATCAGATATATCATAGTCTATCACCCACAATAAAGGTATTATTTCATGCAATTTTTATTTCAGTTGCATATACGCCCTTAGCTACTGTGTAACAGATAGGGAGGATGCACAACACATTCTTTTACATATCTTTGCTGTTAAATATATTACATTTCCATGAAAGTACACAAACCACAAATGTGTGACCTAATGAATCGTGATGTTATTTAGAGATGTATTTACCTATTTATTTGAGAGTGGGGAGAGAGAATCTTAAGCAGACTCTGTGCTGAGTGTGGACAGCCTGACATGGGGCTCGAACTCACAACCCTGAGATCATGACCTGAGCAGAAACCAACATCAGTCGCTTCACCGACTGTGCCACCCCAGGTACCCCCTTAATTATTATGTTTTTATGAAGTCAACACTGTATAACCATCACCCAGGACAAGAAATAGGATTCAGTGGCCCAGAGCCCTTAATGTACCCCTTCACATCATAACTCCCTTTCTCTCCACTAAAGAGAACGATTATCCTTTTATGGTAACCACATCTTCTCATTTTTCTTGTAATTTTTAAGTGCGTATCCCTAGTTCAGTTGAGATTTCCCGTTGGAACTTCATCTAAATGGTAGTCTATATATCTGACCCCTTTTAGCAACTTTATCTTTGGGAGATCCTGCTAGGTGTTTGTAAACAGTGGTTGAGCATGAATTTTTATGATCATATAATATTCCAATGCATGCAGATACCAGTATACGTGCCCATTCTATTGTTTGGACATTTGGATTGTTTTCCATTTGGGCCTCTGATGTATAATGCAGATATGAGCATTTTTGTACACCTGCTGATACACATATGCATACACTATGTTAAATACATACTTAGGTAAAATTGCAAATCTTAAGGTGTGTGCATATTTAGCATTAGTAAATGATGCTTTCCAAAGTAGGTGTATTAATTGACACTCCCACCAAGAGAGTATGAGATTTCCAATTTCCCCACATCCTCAATGCATTTGGTGCTGTCTGTACTTTAAATTATAGACATTCTAGAAGTTATGTGGTGGTATCGTATCGCAGTTTTACTTTTCTATTCCCCGATTAGAATAAGATTGAACATATTGACTCATGTTTACTCTCCACCTAGATATCCTACTTGGTGGCACATCTGTTTAAGTCTCTTGACCATTTTTATATTGGATAGTCTGCTCTTTCTATTAATTTGTAGAGATTTTAAAAATATTTTCTTTTTTTTAAGATTTTATTTATTGATTTGAGAGGGAGCAAGAGAAGGAGAGAGAGAGCAGAGAGACAGAGAGGAGAAGCAGGCTCCCTGCTCAGCAGGAAACCCGACACAGGGCTCGATCCCAGGACCCTGAGATCATGACCAGAGCCAAAAGCAGATGTCAACCGACTGAGCCACGCAGATGCCCCTTAAAATATTTTCTTAAAATAGGTTTTATGTGTTGAAATATCTTCTCCCGTTGAATAGCTTGCCTTTCTAGTCTCTTAATTGTTCTTTGATAAAAAGAACTTAATTTTAATATAGTCACATTGATCCATTCTTCCTTTGTGATTAGCACTTGTTAGAACAGGTTTTGTTTGTTTGTTTTTAATTTTTGTTAGTGAACATACAGTGCAGTATTGGTTTCTGGAATAGGTGTTGTAACCTGTTTAAAATATCCCTACACTAAGTCTAGGAAGGTATATTCCCATATTATCTTTTAGTAACTTTATTGTTTTCTTTTTCATAATTAAGTGCAGTCTACTTGGAATAATTGTAGTGGGAAGAGATTTTTAGGACTTTCCCATATAACAGGTAAGCATCTCAGCTTACATATGCAAAGAACGATCCTTTCACCAGAGTTCTGGAGGTCCAACTCTCATAAATTGAGATTTCACATCTACTTGGCTAGGAGTACTGTTTCATCTATTTTTCTATTTGGTTGCCCTTGCCACAATACTATAGTATATAAATTAGTTTAACTGATTTGATATAAGGTAAAGCAAATCCTCATGGCTTTTTCTTCAGGACTATTTTGTTTCATTTGTCCTTTGTTCGTATGTCCATGTAGATTTTAGAATCACCTTATAAAGTTCTTCAAAATAGCCTATCAGGACTGTATTGATTGTATAGATCAATATATAAGGAACTGACATCTCCAGATATTAGATCTTCTAATCTGAAAACATGCTGTACATCTCTTATTACAATCTTTCTAAATTTCCATTAACTAGGATTTAAAATTTTCTGTATAGGGATCTCAGACACAGATTTGCTAACCAGTTTTTGATATTTTTTTGATGATAATATAAAACTTTACAATATTTTAGCTTCTGTTTATAACTGATTAGGGAAATATATTTGTTTTTTTGAGCTTCTACCCACCTATCAATTCTAATAATTTATCTGTGAATTCTTTGGCAACTATTATACATACATACCATTGTAAACAATGACAGTTTTATGCCTTACATCCAATATTCACTCTTTTTTTTTTTCTTTTCTCATGCCACTGGATAGAGCTTATAGTAACAAGCAGAATATAGGTCTGGATGTTAGGATCTTTGTTTTGTTCCTGATCTCAAATGAAAATTTTCAACACTTAACCATTAAGAATTGTATTTGGGGGGCAAAAAATCATGTTATTTGTAAGTTTTTATTGACAATTTTGACCTGGGATGCCTAGGTGGCTCAGTGATTGAGTGTCTGCCTTTGACTCAACATGATCCTGGAGTCTCCGGATCAAGTCCCGCATGGGACTCCCCGCCCCCACCCTCCCCTGGGGAGCCTGCTTCTCCCTCTGCCTATGTCTCTGCGTCTCTCTCTATGTCTCTCATGAATGGATGAATAAAAATATTTTTTAAAAAAACCGAAAAACTGAAATTAAAATAAAAAAGACAATTTTGACCAGATTAGGAATACTCTTAATAAAAAAGTTTTTTAACATGAATGCATGTTGGATTCTATTGAATGCTTTTACTACATCTATTCAGCTAACACTATTATTTTTCTCTTTTATTCCACTGACATGTCAAACTATATTAATATTTGAATATTATATGAACCCTGTATTAATGAAATAAACTCAGCTCATTCATAATGTGTACCCTTTTTACATATTGAGGGATTCAGTTTGTTGAAAGCATTTATGTAGAATTTTTACACCTACATTGATAAAAGAGTCAGGCCTGTCTCTTTTATTTCTCACAGTAGCTTTGAGGATTATTGATATCAAGGTTATAGTGGCTATAAAGTGTTACTTTCCCCCCCAGTTCTGTGGAAGAGTATATATAAAACTGGTGTTCTTCATTCTTTTTAAATGTCATGCAGAAATACAACAGTAAAGAATTCTGAACTTGAAACTTGTTTTGTGGAAAAGTGTTTAATATTTTTGAACAGTTACAAGACTTTGCACATTCTCAGTTTCACTCTGTGGCCATTTTAGTAAATTTGATTTACTAGAAATGTGTTACTTCATTATTGGCAAATTTATTCACGAAATCCCCTTATCGTTTTAGTCGCAACATAATCTATATTGATAGCACTTTTTAAAATTCCTAACAGTGATTATTTGTGACTTCTCTTTTGATCAGTCTTACTAGAAATTCATCCATTTTAGTAGACTTTTTAAATATCTGATATATCAATTATTAAAAGTGTTAAACATCTCTGTCCAAGATTGTGCATTTGTTTAGTTATCCTTGTAGTTTTAAAAATATTATATTTGAGACTGTTTTATTATATGCATACAAATCTAGATCAACTACATATTTGGAAAAATTGGGTTGGATCCATATCTCAAACACTTATCAGGATAACCAAAAAAAAATGTTTTAAGAGATAATGGGAACAATGCGTTATACTCTCCTTATGAAAGACTTTTAGACTATTCCAAAATTCCTAGAACTCCTAAAATAAAATATTGATAAATTTGACTATATAAAACTTTTCTGTGTGGCAAAGAAAAACCACCATAAATAAAACCAAACAACAAATGAAAAAGTGGAAAACGTATTTGCAAATTATATCACAAAGGATTAATTTCTCCAAAATATAAAAACCTCCTGCAAATCAATAGCAATCTGAAAGAAAATAAGTAAAGGATATTAATAAGGAATTCAACTAAAAAGGAATACTAATGGCTTACATCCGAGCTATAATACTCAGTCCATTCATTATAGGAAACCTACAAATTAGGTTTACACTAAGATATTATTTTTTGACCCATCCATTTGGCAAAGATTGTAAAGATTAGTGTCACTGAGGTAGTAAGAGGGGGAGTAAAATAGAAATTCTCAAATATTGATGGTGAAATTAGAAATCGATACAACTTTCATAGAGGGTTATAAATTATAGCAGTATCTACTCAAATTAAAAATATCTTTTGACCCAGTAATTCCAAATTTAGAAATTTATCCCACCAAAAAAAATGCACATGTGCAATACAATGTGTATAAAAACCATTCATTTCAATTTTTGTCTGTCATGAGAAAATTATACAACCCAAATATCTGCCAATAGGTGACCAGGTAAACTAGTTATGGTTTACCCTAATAATGGAACATTATGTAGTCATTAATAAATGAGGCAAAACTGGGGCACCTGGCTGGCTCAGTCAGGAAAACAGGTGGCTCTTGACCTCAGTGTTGTGAGTTCAGGCCCCATGATGGGTGTAGTGCTTACATTTAAAAAAAAAAAAAAAAATATATATATATATATACACACACACACATACATATATGAAGCAATACTATATACTGATATAAAATAATTTTAAACATATTTAGGCAAGTAAAATGAACAGAGTGCAGAACTATATGTATGTTATGGTATTGTTGCGTTAAAAAGTATATACACAAAAAAATTTTTAAAAAATAAAAAGTATATACACTTTGCTAGTATATTAAAAATAATATACTAGCATGGGATGCCTGGGTGGTTCAGTGGTTGAGCGTCTGCCTTTGGCTCAGGTCGTGATCCCAGGAGTCCCGGGATCAAGTCCCACATTGGGTTTCCCGCAGGGATCCTTTTTCTCCCTCTGCCTGTGTCTCTGCCTCTCTCTCTGTGTCTCTCATGAATAAATAAAATCTTTTTTAAAAAATAATTATATATATGTTATAATGCATACTCAAGACTCTTAAAAAGAATAGTTTCTAAGCAGGCCAGGCTCTCAGTTGCTCTCAAAATTTCCAGTCAAGCTCACCTACTTCACCTATTCTCATGTTCTGCTGGGAAATAGAACACAGAAGGGTCAATAGAGAAGAAAATTTGAGGAATATTATGTATACATCTTTCTTAGCAATGAAGGGTTAGACAATTCATATTTGCAATGTTCCATGCCCTAAAGTCAAATTAGTAGAAAAATACAGGCTGAAAATACAGTTGATATGAATATGAATATTTACACATTGTAAAGTTCACTACACCCAGTGGCTTTAAAGCTCTTTTGAAATATGATCAATAGTAAGAAATACACTGGTATCCTGACCCAGTATGTACACACACACATACACACACATGCTCTACACAAGAGTTTCACCTAAAATAGTTAAGCTTTGCTCCAACATTTCTATTTAATTTTATGCTTTTTTATTTCCAAAATCTGGTGGCTTATACTCCAGGAAGGGACAACATCGGGAAATTTGAAAAATACTAAAATATCAATAGAATAGTGGGAGTATGAAGGGTGCAGTTTGGAAATTGCCTTAACCTGACTGTAACCTCCATGGGCACACCCTTTGCAGTCATCCCAAAGAAACACACGTCTTATTTAGAAACCTATGCTTGCTATGCAAACTCAGCTTCAGGATGAGCTCCCAGATTTTCCTTCCACCTCTCAGAAGAGTGCCCCCCAGCACCCCACAAATTCTAAACCCACCCCTAAATTGAGCTGAAAATGAAGCTCATGAAGGGTGCCTGGGCCCCACTGTAGCATAGGGAAGGAGGTCCCCACACAACACCAAGCAAATCTCCGAAGCCAGCGGGGTGTCCGAAGATCCAAACTCTGACACTCGACTCAGAGAGAGCATCAGCTCCCCCAGGCTGGGGCTCAGGCCTGCAGGACCCCCACTACCCATCCCAGGTGCCACTCACAAGGCTCAGCACAGCCCACAACCTGGGCTCCCGACCCACTGCCCACAGATTGGAGGCTCCAGCCACCTCCCCTTTAGCTCCTTTCCATTTGCTAGAGCGGCTCTCAAAAGCCGGGGAAACACTTATTCATCTTTTCCAGGAAAAGGCATGCTGAGGGATGAGAATCACCAGTCAGAACAGTGTGGGGCTTCTAGGCCTCTCCTGCCTCCACCCCTGGGTTTGGTCCATGACTAAGTCGCTGGCCATTGGCTAATTCAATCTCCAGCCCTTTCCCCTCCTGCAAGGTCAAGATTGGGTCATGAGGTCAGGAGGTTACAAGGTCAGTCAGGGGTCAAACTGAAAGCTCCAATCCCCTAATTACTTGGTGGGTCCTTCTGGCAACCAGCTCCCACCCTTGGGTGGGGTACAAAAGCCACTTTCATTAATCTAACGAAAGACACCTTATCACCCTCAACTCAGGAAATTCTAAGGGTTTGTGGAGCTGTGAGCCAGGAACTGTGGATGAAGACCAAATATAAATATGATAAATATATTTTGGTCATCTGCATGGCCAAAAAGATATTTCTTTTTTTTTTTTCTTAGATTTTATTCATTTATTTGGGAGAGAGAATGCGAACATAAGCAGTATGGAGGGGTGGAAGGGCAGAGAGAGGGAGAAGCAGACTCCCCACTCAGCAGGGAACCTGACACGGGTTCAATCCAAGGACCTGAGATCATGACCTGAGCCTAAGGCAGGCTCCCAACAGACTGAGCCACCCAGGCACCCCTAGATCATTCTTAATAATCACAACATTGCTGAAGTCAAAACAAGGAATAAGTCATTGAAATAAATGATTAAAAGCAACTGAGAAAGTACAATCCGATTTTCCCACAGTTTTCTTCAAAAACCACGCGAATACTACTCTAAGGGGCTCCTGGAGGAAAGGATGTGAACACGGAATGACGAAAAGAATCGGAAAGCAAACAATAGCATAGAAGACAAGTAAACACACAGAGGATGGAAAACACCTGAATCCGTGCTGTCTTACCCAGGCGTCTGGTCTCTCCCTTCCTTTGAACGTGCTTAGATGTTAAGGAGAATTGTCAATACAGGCCAACAAAAGGCAAGTTGGTTTTTAATACAGAAGGGAGAAAATGCTCAGGAATGAGAGATACTACTTACTTCTGAGGTAGGTACTTATTCAGAGAGTAGGGTTCAGTGTGTATTTAAAACTCTAGAAGGAGAAGCTACAGACTGTAGAGCTGGATTATTCAGTAGAGCTGCCACGAGCCACCTGTGGCTACTTAACTTTAATTAAAATGTAAAGCCCAGTTACTTGGCTTTGCTAGAAACATTCCCCGAACTAATAGCTGCTTTACTGGGCAGCATAAAAAGACACTTGCATCGTTTTATAGGGCGGTGAGGGTCCAGATCCATCTTCCAAACAACAGACGCAGGTGACAGCTTCTGGCCTGCCTCAGCAGAAGAGAAGGGCCAGTGGACCAGGGCACTAGCTACAGGGGAAATGAAGGTGTGTTCCTCTTCTGAGAGAAGGAAAATTTTTTATATTTTTTTTTTATTTATTCATGATAGAGAGGCACAGACACAGGAGGAGAGGGAAGCAGGCTCCATGCCGGGAGCCCGACTCGGGACTCGATCCTAGGACTCCAGGACCGCACCCTGGGCCAAAGGCAGGAGCTAACCCACTGAGCCACCCAGGGATCCCCAAGAGAAGGAAAATTAAGAGAACTTCTACATACCGAACGAGAAGGCCTCAGCTTTCTTTTTTCTACTTTACTTTCAGAAATGCTGACATAAAAGCTTGTATCCCCCAGATAAAACTTGAAAAATTATTCTCTGGAAAAAAAAATGGATTAGCTTTTAGCTAGGAAAAAAAAATCAGGTTTTGAGAGTTCCCAACAAAAGAGCTATATGACAGGCCTGATCATCATCTGAAATCCAATGAACCAACCCCACATGGTTTTCGATCAACTGCTCAGTGCTTTGCTCATCAATGTAAACAGAGAGACAAAGGCCCCCAGACCCAACTAGCACACACAGCAGAGACCAAAACAAACAAATGTAAAAGGGAAATTTGGAGAAAAAGATAATGTGTAGAACATAAAAAAAAAAAACCTTAAAATAAGTATTATACTCAATGTCTTCACAGAGGTAAGAGCAGATATTTTACAAGGTGGAGGAAAATCCTACCATAAAAAGGTAATAGATAATAAAGAATTCTTCAGAATTAAAAATACAAGAGTCAAATAGAAGGCTTAGAAAGTTAAGAAAATGGAAAGTTAAAGAAATCTCCCTAAATGGTAAAGCAAACAAATAAACAAGGGAAGAAAATTAATATGAAAGAAAATGGCAGCAAGCAGCGGAGGAGAGGATGGATTTAAAGCCTCAACCAAGAGGTAAAACTCCAAAAAGAGAAAAGTTTCATAAAGAGAAAACGGGAGGAGAGAAATCAGCCAAGAAGTTGAAAGTCCGTTTCTTCTTTTTACACTAAATACAACTGGCCACCCAACTGGGAGAAGCGGAAGAGGCTTTCCCACACCACCCAATTCTCTCTCTGCTCCAACCTAGTGTCCTACAATTCGATTCTAACTCTATTTACCCTGAGTTAGCATCAGATCCCAAAAGTCAAGGGCTCAGTCTTACACACCATTTCCCAATTCAGGCACCAATCACGAGCCAGAGAAGCCACCTGTGATTCTCACCAACCGGCTATAAATCAGGGAGCGAAGATGCCCTCATGGGTTTAATTAACTTGCTAGGATGGCTCACAGAACTCGGACAGCAGTTGACTTACTAGGTTACTGGCCGATAAAAGGATCCAACCCGGCTAAGCCAGATGGAGATGACAAGGTATGTGGGAAGGGTAGAGAGATTCCAGGCTCTCTTCAGGGGCACCACTCTCCAGCACCTCCGTGTTCACCACCCTGGAAGCTCCTCAAATCCTTCTGGTTAGGGTTTCTATGGAAGTTTCATTATGCAGCTGGGACTGTTCACATCCTTGGCCATTGGTGGTGACCTCAATCCCTGGCCCCTCTTCCCTCCACAAAAGTAGAAAAGTTTCAGCCCTCTAGTCCAGAGATGGTTTTCCTGGCAACCAGTTCCCTTCATCATCCTTAGGGAAGGATGGAACAGTCCAAAAGTTGCCTCATTAACATAAATTCAGGTGTGGTTGAAATAGGCTTATTATGAATAAAAAGTCTCTCCTTTTACCCACCCCCTTCCCATTTATCACCCTTATCATTTGGGAAAACCCAAGGGTTTTTAAGAGCTCTATACCTGGAAGGGGACAAAAACCCAGGTACACTTTTCTTACTACAAATCACACTTTCACAGAAATAATACAGGAAAATTTCCCAGAAAAGGATGTAAGATTCCAGATTCCAAGGACCTTGTGAATGCCCAGGACAATGAATGAATAACAATATGATAGGAAATTAATACATAAAGTCATGGGGCACCTGGGTGGCTCAGTGGGTTAAGCATTTGCCTCGGGCTCAGATCATGATCCCAGGATTCTGAGGTCAAGCCCCAAGTCAGGCTCCCTGCTCCCGCTGAGCAGGGAGCCTGCTTCTCCCTCTGTTCCTTGCCCTATTCATGCTTTCTCTCTCTCAAATTAATAAATAAAAAAATACATGAAGTCTTAGTTGAAAATAATCAGTTTATTTTTTTATTTTGATTTTTTTTGGAAAAATCAGTAGTTTAAGTGCAGGTATGCTACTTAGAAATATGGAAATATAAAAAAAAAAAACACCTGAAGGAAGAGCTAACATTACTGATTATTGCTGCTTCTGGGAAGTGGGATTCTGGTGAAAAAAGGAAAAGGGACTAACGCTGGAGGTTAAAAGCCTTGAAATGCAATCTGACATTTAAAACCGTGTATAAAAAATAAAAAAAAAACCCCGTGTATATAGTACTTTGTTTTTGTTTTTGTGTTAATTAAAAATTAACTGTAAAAGAATAGAACTCATTTAAGACATGATGCACTTATGTCAGGGAGTCCTACCAGAAATTTGTTACCACTCCAAATACATGCTTGAGGTCAAATGGGAGAAATGGGAGAAATGGGAGAAATACCTTGCCAGTCTGGTAGCAGACTCTTAAATAGCGTATATCTCAGCAAACTCTAGATAGAAGCCAATTTCAATAGCTTTAATAAGTTGAATAGCAACTCCTAGCAACTGCTATTCCTAGTAAGTTGCCCTTAATTGTTTATAGAAATGCTCATGTATGAAATTACATATTATTCTCCTGTAAGAGCTCAGGAAGTGTCCTGCTTTCTT
Source organism: Vulpes lagopus (assembly GCF_018345385.1). Taxonomy (NCBI): domain Eukaryota; kingdom Metazoa; phylum Chordata; class Mammalia; order Carnivora; family Canidae; genus Vulpes; species Vulpes lagopus. Next base: position 30,524,845 of record NC_054834.1, read on the forward strand.
GGATCACTCCTTGGCTAATCAGAAAACCTCTTGGGAGCACAATCTTGAGCCATGATTCATAATTTGAATATGAGATACCTCCTAATTTTCTCAGATTTTTCAGGGTGTCTGAGAGTTTATCCATTCATTAAACATATATGGAAAAATATTGTAAGGCAGACACCTTGCTTGCTAGATGCTAAGGATAATTAGAATCTAGTATGACCAGTGTTCAGAGATTCTAGTGAATCTAGGCTTGAATTAATTTCTCCAGGTTGCTACAGGTAGCTGAGGCATTTCCAAGTTTTGGTTTAAAACTCTAAATTTGTCATAGAAACTTAGAAGGATCAAGGTGTCCCACTATTCAGAACTTTAAAAACATAAAAATATACTATATATAATATACTATATATTATATAGTGTATATAAAATATGCTATATATATATATATAATATATATATACAGAGAGAGAATGTGTGTTCCTGGGGCATCTGAGTGGCTCAGTCAGTTGAGTGTCTGACTTTGGCTCAGGTCACAACCTCAGGGTCTGGGAATCGAGGTCCCTTTTGGGTTCCACACTCAGTGGGGAGTCTGCTTCTTCCTCTCCCTGTGCCCCTCCTCCCCTCCTGCTCTCTCTTTCTTCTCTCAAATAAATAAATAAAAACCTTTAAAAAAGAATATATATAGTTCCTCTGCTAAAACGGACCTGTGGGAGATCCTGCTAGTTATCTGGTCACGGGTGTTCCCAACAACCTCCCCCAATTTTTTCTTGCTAAGAGAACCCTAATTTTGTGGTCTAATGTACCAGTGCCAGGAGATGGGTCATACTTTGCTCAGCCAATGTGACAATTGTGTTTCAGACCTTTAGAGCCTCCCCTGCTATACATGACCAGTTCTGACCAATACTATTAAGTGAAGCCTATTGGAGGAGTTTCTGGGAAAGTTGTTGTCTTACTGATAAAGGAAGACAGGCAGGACTGGGAACTGCTGACTCCCCCTTTCTGCCTTAACACGGATGTTAGAACTTGAGTTCTAGCAGCTGTCTTGTTACCAAGATAATAACAGCCAAAATACAAGGACAAGCTGAGCAGAAAGACAAAAGGGTCTTAGTGTCTGAGGACATCAGTGAGCATCTGACTCAAAGGTAGCAACTGTTCTACTTTGGTTTTGTCGTTACCAAGTCCTAAGATCTGTTTCTACCCACAGAACATTTCTGACACCCAGTGAGTGAGGATTTTTTTTCCCCTTCACCAACCAATTCCTCCCTCATCAACCAATTTTTATTCCTCCTCACCAGATCTGTTTCTACCCACAGAACATTTCTGACACCCAGTGTGTGAGGATTTTCTCTCACCCCACCCCTCACCAATTAAGTCTACTACCTGAACTTAGTATCAGATCCCACAAAAGGTTCATCCCTGCAAGACTGAACCTCAGACACCAACTGCAGTCCCCGGCCTCCTGTACTAATGGCTTACCAGCTGTAAATCAGGGATTCCCACAAATCTCTTCAGATCTGGTAACTTGCCAGAATGGCTCACAGAACTCATGAAGACATTTTGCTTCATAAAGGATACAAGTCAAGAACAATCAAATGGAAGAGATGTATAAGGCAAGCTGTTGGGGGAAGGAATACGCAGAATTTCCATGCCCTCTTCAGGCCCACCACTCTCCCAGGCCCAGCAGCAACATGTGTTCACCTACCTGGAAGTTCTCTGAACCCCAACTTTCAGGGTTTTAATGGAAGTTCCATTAGTAGGCATGATTGATCATTGGTGACAAATCATTGGCCTTTGGTCATTAGCTCAATTTCTAACCACCACCCCACCACCCCAGGTCAGGAGTGGGGCTGAAAGTTCCAACCCTCTAATAATGCTTGGTCCTTCTGGCAACCAGCTCCCATCCTGAATCTATCTGGGGACCCCAAGCAAAACCAGTCATCTCATTAGCATACAAGTAGACACTCAACACTCTGGAGATTCTGAAGGTCTTAGAAGATCTTTTGTCATGAACTGTGGGGAGGGAGGGTCACAAAGACCAAATATTATAATGAAAGATATTACTATCACTCAGGAAATACAAGTGTTCTAAGACCTCTGTGCCAGGAAATTGGGCCAAAGACCAAATATATATAGCTTTTATTCTATCACAGTATCACTAAAAGATTAAACTTCTAGTTATATAAACCACTCTTACTTTTACTGGATTTTATCTCACTTACCTTCTAATTGAAAGAGGATCTGAATCTCTTGTTTTATCAATGGGGAAATCAAAGCAAAGATGAATCAAGCAATGTAACAATGTCGTCAATGTCAGCACACCTTGCTGATGGCAGAAATGAGAATAGAATCAAATAGGAATGTGCCAAACCTTAACATGAAGGAAAAATGGGCTGAAAAACTCATTCAGTTGTGGCTCTTTGGTCCTTATATTTTCTGAGTGGTTCATTTGATATTTGACTATTATAGTTTCTTGAAGAAAAATGAAATTTTCTCATTGACAACATCTCATCAAAATGTGTAGTTAGTAGAATCTTTCAATCATTCACATTTCCCTTCTTGACTATCAGTATGTATTTATATCTCTTTTTTTACATATTAGTTTTTAAAACTTGCCTTGAGAATTTGTTACCCATTTATTAAGGGTCCTAGGCATTATAGATTACTGCTCATAATGACTCTTAAATGTTGGTATCATAATATTCATCTTATAGAAGAAAAAACAGAGGTTCAGGATTACAGTGCATTACAGTGCATTAGTGTTCCCCAAAAAGATGTGTTGAAGTCCTTACCCCCAGCACCTTGAATGTGACTTTTTGGGAGTAGAGTCTTTGCATATAGAATCATGTTAGGATGAAGTCATAGTTGGACCATATGGATCCAATGCCTATTGTCCTAAATTCAATGACTGGAGAGGGCAACTTAGAAGCACCAAGACCCACACCAAGTGAAGGTGGCCATGTGAAAATGGAAGTGGAAATTGGGGTGATGTAGTTACAAGTCAAGGAAGGCCAAGCATTGCCAGAAACTACAGAGTCCTGACCCTTCCAAGGGAGCACAGATATGCTGACACCCTCATTTTGAGTGTCTACCTACCCGAACTGAGAGAATACATTTCTGCTGTTTTAAGCCACTTGGTTTGTGGTAATTTGTTAGGGCAGCCCAAGGAAATTAGCCCAAGGAGTTAAATAATTTACTCTGTATCACACAACTGGAAAGTAGTGGGCCCTATCTGAAAACATGTCATTTAACTTGTGCATTGGAGTGGATCCGTTTAATCCACATGTAGTGAGTTGAGTAACTATAGAAAGGCCAAACTGCTCCAAATTCTTCATTTGTTCTACAAGTCTTTAAGTTCTAATATACTCTTAAGAATACAAAGATGAGCTTCTGTGGTGCTCACAATCTATCATGCAGTTCTTTAAAAGTAACGTAAGGTAACATTATTCCTTACTCTATTGTGTCAATATCCCTAGAAAATTATTGTTTTTGGTTATAGCCCTTATTTATTTAGTCTTGATTTTCTTTCAGTGATTTACAATGATCATTCCCATTTCTCAGCTTAAACTGCTTCTATTAAGGGGCACCTGGGTGGTACAGTCAGTTGGGCGTCCAACTCTTGGTTTGTTCTCAGGTCATGATCTTGGGGTCCTGGGATTGGATCTCTGATCAGCTACAGGCTCAGCAGGAAGTCTGCTAGAGATTTTTTTTTTCTCTCTCTCCCTTTGCTCCTCCCCCTGCCACCTTTCTCTCAAAAAAAAAAAAAAAAAAGTTCTATTGGTTCAACTGTCATGTGTCTACATGTGGTTTTCTTTTAATTTCCCCCATTTGGAGTCCACAGCTATTCTTGGATGTTTGGCTTGATACTTTTCATCAACTTTGGAAAATTTTAGCCAAGTTATTTTCGAATATTACATTTAAATGAATTTATCTCTTACCTCTTTCTGGGGTTCCAATTACATGTATGTTGAGTCTTTTAACTGTGCTCCATTTATCTCATAGGTGCTTTCCCATGATTTTCACTTTCTTTAGTCTCTGTGCTTCAGTCTGTATCTGTTCTCCTGGCCTCTCTCCTCTTCATAGTCCTCCCTTCAGCTGCGTCTACTTTGCTGGTAAGTGTCTGTTGTGTGTTCTTCATTTTTGTTATTAGATTATTTAATCCTAGGGTTTTTCTGTTGATAAATTAAATTCTCCTCTAAAATTCTCCATATTTTTCCTATTTTTCTTACATATAAATCACGGATATTTTAAAATCCATGTGCATAAATGTTAATATCTGACCCTCTGATTGGTGTCAGCTGTTTTTCTTTTCTTTTCTTTTTTTTTTTTTTGAGCATTTGGTCTTGTCTACTAGAATGCCTATTCATTTTTTTAAATAATAAATTTATTTTTGGGATCCCTGGGTGGTGCAGCGGTTTAGCGCCTACCTTTGGCCCAGGGCGCGATCCTGGAGACCCGGGATCGAATCCCACATCGGGCTCCCGGTGCATGGAGCCTGCTTCTCCCTCTGCCTGTGTCTCTGCCTCTCTCTCTCTCTCTCTCTCTCTGACTATCATAAATAAATAAAAACTTAAAAAAAATTATTTAAAATTTATTTTTTATTGGTGTTCAATTTGCCAACATACAGAATAACACCCAGTGCTCATCCTGTCAAGTGCCCATCTCAGTGCCCACCACCCAGTCATCCCCACCCCCTGCCCTCCTCCCCTTCCACCACCCCTAGTTCATTTCCCAGAGTTAGGAGTCTTCCATGTTCTGTCTCCCTTTATGATATTTCCCACTTATGCCTATTAATTTTTAATGATGAATGTTGTATGCAGAAAATTGTAGAGATAACTTGAGATTCAGATTAATGTTAAATACTTCTAGAGAGGATGTACTGAGAAGGCAAATATATAGGATTGACCAATTAATCTAGCCTATAAGTGTGCTAAATAGAATCTGGACTTTAGGCTTTACAAGAACTTTTCTATAAAATAGCTCTTCTTTGGGGCAAATGGGTGGCTCAGTCATTTAACTGGCTACTTTCAGCTCAGGTCATGATCCCAGGGTCCTAGGATCAAGCTCTGAGTCAGGCTCCCTGCTCAGTGGGGAGTCTGCTTTTTCCTTTCCCTCTCCTTCTGCCTGCCATTCCCCTTGCCTTTCTCTCTGTCAAATAAATAAATAAATAAAATCTTAAAAAAAGAAAAAAACAGCTCTTTTTGCTTCATCTCTATTCCTTTTTTTTTTCCATCTCTATTCCTAATACAGCACTGAAGTATATACAGGAAACCCTCCTTCCTAGGGGCTCTGAATATATATATATATATATATATATATATATATATATATATATATATATAATCTCCCTAGCATGGTGAGACTATTTGTTCAGTTTCTTAACCTCTTGGCAACTACTTAAATATTAGCTGATGAAGGATGCCTGGGTGGCTTAGTAGGTTAAGCATCTGCCTTCAGCTAAGGTCATGATCCCGGGGTAATGGGATTGAGCCCCATGTCAGGCTCCCTGCTCCATGTGGAGTCTGCTTCTCCCTCTCCCTCTGACCCTCCCCTCCTCTGCCCATCCCCACTTCTCTCTCTCTGTGTCATATATGTAAATAAAATCTTTTTAAAAATTAGCTGATGACTCAAAAGGAAAAACAGAACTGAAAATGAGGCTTACTTTCCTGAATTTCCCTTGTCTCCTGGGTCAGGATCTTTGGTCTTCATTTATTATTTCAAAAATACCTTCAAACAGCTTTCTCAGATTTAACGCTTTTTAGTTGTTTTTGTCAGGATTACTTGTCTGATACAAGCTAGTCTGCCATAGATAGAAGTGGAAATCCAGAACTGCTTGCTTATCGTAGCCTTGGAGAATTGAGCTTGACGGATCTTGTTTCATAGTGAAAATGAGAGACAAATTTCCATTCTTCCATTCATAAATAAGGCTCCATTATAGAGCATGAGCTTCAACCTGCTAGCACAAGGTAATGGAGGTCCACCAAAGCCTGGGAGGCAGCTAGGTGGTGTGTGTGTGTGTGCGTGCGCGCGCGCATGCATGCATATGTGCATGTGCACACTTCAGCTCTCATCCCTACTTCACTACCAATTTGTCTAGACGGGAGGACTAGATCTAGGCAGAATAAGTGCCCCCCCCCATTCTCTGCCCTATTTCATAAGTAACATCTTGCTCTCAGTTACCTCATAATTTAGGGAAGGGTCATATAAACAATCCTTTACTCCCAACTAATGTTAGATAGTTAATACTGACTTAAGAAAGATAGTTGCTATTAACTTATATGTTTGATATTGACTTTACGAAATGTGATGAAGAGAAACATTAAAATTTTCTATCATTTTATCATCATTACTTAGTCCATTAAACTATTTTTTATGTTGCCTTGAAATTTGTTGAAATCCAAAGTGCTCAATTCAGGAACGTAAAGTTCATCGATTTCAATTGGCTTTTATCTACACATAAATACAAAGTAAAGGGAAGATTTCAGACATTTAGTTATATAATTGAATTCTACAAACTTTCTATTTTAAAGCATTTTGATAGAGCAATGAAAGAAAAGATACCTTTGCATAGAATTTTGGAGCTAGAAGGAATCTTGGCTGTCTTTACAGTCTGACTCCTTTTTGAAACATGAATTATCCCTTTCCCAAAAATAATTCTCTGAAAACACTTCACTTTGTATATGATGATGTAGATTTAATTTCATGTTAATTAAAAGAAATAAGCAAAAGGAAAAAAAAAGTCTGTAATGGGAATATTCTTCCACCTTTCTTTTTTCTTAGAACCATTGAGATGTTTCCTTGTGCCAGCCGTTTGGGCACTGACTCCCCTCAAGACACTCAGAGTCCACTGGTGGATACTAACCCGTAAACAAAGAGTTATGTGAATAGTACACAGGAGGCCCAAAAGAATAAATAATTAATTTTGCCTGAGGAAGTCAGAAAGGAATTTCAGCTGGGTTTAGCTGATGAAAGGAGAGAGAAAGATACTTCTGGTAGAGCATCCTACTGCTTTATAGAATTGTGAAAGTTCAAGGCATACTTGCACTTACTTGGGAAGCAGAATTCAGTGCAGAGACATAATAGGAAATAGGACTAGAGACATAACATGGGGATAGATTTTGAAAGTCCTAATTTGCCATGTGAAGCAATTTGAACACTATCTAAACACAAAGCTCCTAAATATTTTTTCCAAAGCTCCTCAGTATTTTATTTTGTTTAATCTTATTTAAAGATTTTATTTATTTATTTGAGAGCGAGAAAGAGAGAGCATGAGCAGAGGGGAGAAGGGCAGACAGGGAGAGACAAGCAGGCTCCCCACTGAGCAGGAAGCCCAATGTGGAGCTCTATCCCAAGACCCCGACATTGCTACCTGACCCAAAGGCAGACATTAAATTGAGTGAGCCACCCAGGTGTCCCTCAGAGCTCCTAAATATTTTAAAGCAAGAGAGAAATAGATACTTTTTGGCTTCTAGGAATATAACTCTGTCAGAATTTTAGACTCAAGACAAGCATGGGAACAAACTGGTGAATGGGAAATTAATGCAACTGTCCAGATGTGAGACAAATAGGTCTAGAGCAGTGATTTTATTCTTCATTTTTTTAAAAAAAATATTTATTTAGGGATGACTGGCTGGCTCAGTGGTTGATCGTCTGCCTTTAGCTCAGGGTGTGATCCCCGGGTCCTGGGATCAAGTCCCATATTGGGCTCCCTGCATGGAGCTTGCTTCTCCCTCTGCCTATGTCTCTGCCTCTCTCTGTGTGTCTCTCATGAATGAATGAATAAATAAATAAATAAATAAATAAATAATCATTTTTTAAAAAATCTTAAAAAGAAAGAAATATTGATTGATTGATTTGAGAGACAGAGAGAGAGAGAGAGAGAGCAGCAGGGAGGGGTAGAAGGAGAGAGAGAGGAAGTCCTAAGCAGACTCCCTGCTGACAGCAGAGCCAGATATGAGGCTCAATCCCAACCCCATGAGATCATAACCTGAACTGAAACAAAGAGTCAGATACCCAACCAATGGGGCCACTCAGGTGTCCTTGAGCAACAACTTTAAATATCTTTATACATCTGTCTTCCTTATCCAGGTACACAGAAGGGTCTGAGGTAAAGAGGTACACTCTAGAGGATTTGGTAGTCAGGTTGCCCTGGGGCTGAAGAAAGCACTGTTTGAGGAAGGAGAATGGGTGGCTGGTGATACCATTAGCTTAGATGAGAAACAGATAAGGAGGAAATGCAAGAGGAGAATGGTGAGTTCAGTCTAGCTGCCTCGTGGCTTGTTGGTGTGGTATTGGGAGGGAAGTCTTGGTATGGCGGATATCTACAGAATGGCTTGCTTCCTTTCTCTTGAGATCTCCTTCCCTATCCACACAGCTAAGCTCTTCCTTGCTTTTACATGATTCCTGTGCCTTGCTCATACCCAACGCCCAACCAGAGTTGACGATCCAAGGAGAAGCCACAGACTCTTGGTGATATCCTTGTTTTGGGGGAGAAAATGGCTTCTTTATTTCTTCTCTAAGTCCTCTATATTGCTAACATCAGTTTATACTTCAGGGACCATTTTTGTTGCTCTATTGGTTGCGATAGTGTCTGGTATGTGTATCCGTGAACCAATAACAATGATTTCAGCAAATTATTTTGCCTCATTTAAAAAAGAAATCCAGAGGTAGGCAGTCAAGGACAAGTATGGTTTTCAAGGCAAACATTAAGGATCCAGGCCATTTCTAGTGTCCTCTTCCACCATCCGTATCTTTCGTTCTCATGGTCTAAAGACAGCTCTTTACCTCTAGATATTACGTCTATGTCCCAGGCAATAAATAAGGGAAGGGCAAAAGGCATGAGTATGCTAAGTCTGTCCACTTTTAGCACTAATAAAATAGCTTTCCCAGAAGTTCAACCCAAGACATGTTTTCTTATATTGCATTGCCCAGAATTATGACACATAACCACGCCTAAATGCAAGGAAGCCTGGGAGATTAAGTTATCTAACTGGGTACATTGCTGTCAAAATAAATTGTGATTTGTGAGTAAGGAAGAATGTATGTTGGGTGTATACAACTAGCTGGGCCTGCCAGCCACGTTTTCCTTTTAAATATAAAAAGAATTTTTTTTACAGGTACAGTTTCCATAGGTCCTTTTGATGTACAAGCACATCAACATGGAGGGAAAAGGCGGCTGGGAGATCCTAAGGGAGGAGGATCCTTGGGGGGCCTGGCTGGCTCAGTTGGTAGAGCATGTGACTCTTGATCTTAAGGCTGTGAGTCTGAGCCCAACGTTGGGTGTAGAGATGACTTAAAAATAAAGTCTTAAATTTATTTATTTATTTAGTTAGTTAGTTATGTCTTAAATTAAAAAAAAAAAAAAAAAAAGGTCTCACCTCTTTGTCCAGCAGCAAGTGCCATTCTATTACCTTCCTTTGTTTCCCTCTCCAACTCCCTTTCATAGGTGAAAAGAAGTGCTTAGGATTCTTACTTATGCTTAGACAATGCTAATCCACAAAGTCTAAATTTGAGAAGAGCAGCCTCCATCAGTATTACTAGGGCAACCAGAGGTAGGCTAAATTTTACCTCCTGGCTGACAAGAGAAAGAGGGAAGGATACTTAAGGCCAGTTAGGACAATCAGGATGCCTCAGGGCAAGGATCCATTCAAATTCTTCATTCCAAAAAATATCCCCCATCCTTCCCCTCTATCTTTGCAACATGACTTTGCAGCTACTACCATCAAGAGATGGGGCAGGCAGTGCCCATCTCCCCACCCTTGAATCTGGGCTGGCCTTGGGATTTGTTCCAGTTAACAGAATACCCTGGATGTGTGCCGGTTCCCAGCTCAGGCCTCACAAGACATCGTTACTTTCACTTTTTCTCTGGGAACCCGTCTCTACCACATGAGCAAGTCTGAGCGAGGCTGATGGATGACCAGAAACACAAGACCTGACCACTGTTCTCATCTCAGACCATAGCTAGGCGACCGTCAGATATTACAGCGAGGCCATCATAGACCAGGTTGGTCCCAGCCAATCTCCTAGCTGTCTTAATAAGTCCAGCTAAAACTCAGCCAAGCACGACCTTGCTCATCTGTGAATTTGTGAACAGTGAGAAATGGTTATGGAAAAAAAGAAAAGTTGTAATTTGAAGCCACTAATTTTGGGATGGTTTGGTATACAACAATACATAATTTGACAAGTAAGATTCCGTAAAATTAAGCTCCCTTTTGGGGACTCTACAATTATGTCGGGGGTTTACACCTATGTTTTATTTATGTATAAATTGCTTTAGTCAAATGTGAATGGGAATAAGCTCAAACTAAAGGAAGTTTGGTTTAGAGGATGGAAAAAAAATAGTTAAGCAGGTCACTCCGGTCACTAGCTGGAAGGATTGTAAGATTCAGGAACTCTGGAGGAAAGTACAACATCATTAGTGGCCTCCAAGGCAGGGAAGGACAGAAGGAAAAATGAGACGATTCTGGGAGAAACTATCAAAGAGGCAAAGTAAGAATTAACATTGATTATGATCTAATTCCACCCTAACCCGAATCTTGAAAGTCGTGAAAATGAGGCTTTAGATCAGTTAACCTACTTGGCTGAGGTCATGAAGCTGGTGAGTTCCAGAGCACAGTCTGTGTGATCTCTAAGCACTGGGCTCTGCTGGGCATCTTGTATTTGTGCCTAGGACTCAGGGGTGGAGCCCTGCGTCCACAACTGTCCAGCTGAAAATCCTTTTTGTGCTCTGACCACACGCGGCAATTATTTGAGTAGCTTCGTCATGTCATGACTTCTCATTACACCATCAACCTCAGTTTCTCCAAGTTCATCCTGGTGTCCCTGGCACAGACTGGTCTTCAGGCTGGAGTCTTCTCATTTCTCCACTATCCTCCACTTTTAAAGATGGAGGAGATAAAGGCAGGGATAAAAAATAAGAACGTTGTTTGTACAATTCTTTTTTTTTTTTTTTTAAGATTTTATTTATTCATGAGAGGTACAGAGAGAGAGAGAGAGGCAGGGACACAGGCAGAGGGAGAAGCAGGCTCCCCGAGGGGAGCCTCATGTGGGACTCGATCCCAGGACCCCAGGATGATGACCTGAGCCAAAGGCAGATGCTCAACCCCTGAACCACCCAGGGGCCCCAATGTTCTTTTTTCTAAATGAGCAATTGAACCTGGGGTAATCCACACTCCCAGCAAAGATCCTATGGTAGATAAAGCATAAATTTTGGAATTTTATTTGTTGGAACTTGGCTTCCTCATCTGTAAAATGGGCATGCTGATATCTACCTCACAGGGGATGCCTTCTCTACCACGGCAAGTGACATACCATGTATTGAACTAGTCAAACCAAAATCCAGAAGTGAGTTTAATTCCTTGTCCTCCTCTCCCTCCCACATCCCAGTCTCTAGTGAGTCCTGTTGATCTTACCTACACAAAAGATCCCAAATCGAGTCATTTTGATGGTGCCTGGTATCAAGGTACTTGTTCAAGGTACCATCCTCTCTGGCCTGAGCTACCACAATACATCCTCACGCAGCTTCCGCTTGTCCCCCTCCCCACCCTAGCCATCCATTCTCTTGCACTGAGGCCAGATACACTTTTAAAGTAAAAGTCAGATGTTGCTGTTCTTCAGGGTTAGACTGAATGTTTGTGTTCCTCCAAAATCAGATGTTGAAACCTAAGACTCAGTGTCACAGGATTTGAACACGGGGCCTTGGGAGATGCTTGGGTCATGAACGTGAAACTCTCACGGATGAGATGTGTGCTTTTTCAAAAGATCCTGCAGAGGCCCCCTCCCCCTTCCACCATGTGAAGATACAAGGAGAGGACAGCTGTCTATGAACCAGGGAGCAAGCACTCAACCAGACCTGGACTCTGCTCGTGTCCTGATCTTGAACTTCCAGCTCCAGCACCGAGAGAAGTGAATTTCTGTGTTTTAGAAGCCACCCCCTTTACGGTATTTGCTGTCAGAGTTGGGACAGGTGAAGACATCGTGTGTAACACCTTCCAATGCCTTCTCATTTTGTTGATTCAAGCCACCTTTTTTCTTTTTTTTGAACCTCAGTGTTGTACCCTCTTTCCTCATCTGGCCACACTGTCTTTGGTTCTTGTCTCTCAAACACTGTAGGCACATTTGCTCCTCAGGGAGGGCCCCTGTATTGGCCATTTCTCCTCCACGCAATAGAAAAGTAGCTCGCAGGTCATTCTCTGCCACATGTTCTGACTTTATCTCCTTTACAGAACTTACCTTCTGTTACCGCGTTTGTCTACTTGTTTGACTAGAATGTCGTTCCATGACAGCGGAGGCCGGGCCTGGCATATATACCAGGGACTGGGAAATGCCTAGCGTCCTGTAGGTTGTCAAAAAAATCTTTGCTGAATAAATGTTCGTCAGCGCTCCCGTTTAGCATGCTCCAGTGGGTTGCAAATGCAGTTGGTATAAAACCCCAAGTCCTTACCACGGCCTGAAATTCCCTGCATTATCTGGTCTCTGCTCCCCACTCTGATTTCATCTTTATATACTTCTCCCCTGGCTTATTATGCTCCCGTCTCGTTGGTGTTCTTTCCTTGGAGTCCAAGATCCAAGCTCAAGCCCTTTGCATTTGTCATTTCCTCCTTCCTACCCTACTTCCATCTCCTCCCCCTTCTACATGCTCTTTCCCAGGACCTACCCATATCTCACTTGTCATCACTCAAGTTGAACCCCCATGCTGGCTTCTGAGAAAGCTCTTCTTTGGCCACCCTATTTGATGTTGCCTCCCCAGCACTGCGTTACATGACCCTCCTTTATTTAATTCATAGCATTTATGAGTCTCTGCATTTATTTGCTTATTGTTTATCTCTTACACTAGAATTAAATGCATTCAGGGAATCCATTTGGTCTTATTACTACTATATTCCCAGTGCCTTGCACAAGGCACCAGTGTGAATGTTCCAGGACAGGATCTCACCCCTTCCCTTTGATTGGCTTTCAAGGGTTGGTACCTGCAGCTCTTTAGCTTTGACATTGCAATTTGATTGACTATCATTCGATAGTCCTAATGGGCTGTTGACAATCTGGTAGCTTGCTCCATTCAGAAAGTGGAGGTGGATATTTCCTTGCAAAATCTCACCTGCTACGAGCCACCTGGTTTCTCCAGACCAATACAGGGTAAGGTTTACTTTACAGCAGAGTTAAAAAAAAGTGTTTACTTTAAAGTAAAGTACCATTTACTTTACTTGATAATACAGGGCTAGTAGATGTTACCTTTTTTGGGTTTTGAAATCCCTTGAGACTCTGATGAACATAAAGGACCCTGCTCCGAAAATAATGTCAGGTAGTGCATAGCATCAACTTTTGTGTATAATTTCCAAGAGTTCACAGAACTCCTGAAGCTCATTTATGGATGACTGGTTAAGAATCCCTGTTGTAGGCTCGCCATGCTCCAATATACAACCTCAGAACTCCATGCAGAGAGGTGGTCCCAGTACTGCTTCAGGGCCAGCCTGGTGAGGCAAGGAAACAGGACTGAGCTAGGAATGAAAGGTCTCTGTGACCAGGATGGAGGAGGGTAGAAGGAAGAAGAGGAAGAGCAAGAGGAATGGAGGTGGAGAAAGGAGTGGAAAAGTTGAAGAAAAGCAAGGAACGAGGGGCGAGAGAAGACCTGAAAAAGAAAGTCAAGAATCCTTGGATGGAGGAATCGGGGCCATGGACTGCCTGAGATGCTCTCTGGGGTTGTAAACTCTGGTCTTGACCTTTTTGGGCAGAGGACAGTTTCTGTTCCCACATAAGCAGAAGAGTTACAGAAGCCTAAAGGCCAGTTCAAATATAATCACAGAGATACACAGATGAGTGTCTGCTTAGATGATGTAAGGCTGCGTGGTAGTGAATTGATTCCTGGGACCATGTCGGCGGCCCATCTCTCTCCATTTGGTCTGCTGGGGAATGGACCGGGTTCCTTGCACTCTTTGTCCCTTAATGAAGCTGAGAATATGTAGTGGTGGGTTTCTAATGCAGTTTGAAAGAGACTCCTCAGAGTAAACTAAATCTTGACGCAGAGGTAAACGTGGTGAGATGACTCTGTAAACATTAGAATTAGATCACACTGAGAATGACCAAGTGGCCAAAGTTGATGATGGCTCATGTCTTTGAAACATGATTCAGTGGACTTCAGTTATCATCCGGAAGAACTACAGCATGATTACTAGCATCAGTCACTCTTACAATACGTATTTGTTAAAAATATCTAATGCAACTAAGCATCGTTGAGATATGGAAGGGACACAAAAGCATTATCCTCCCCATGCAGAAGGCACGTAAATTTCTCCTCAGAATCTACTTCTAGGAGTTCCTTAATGAAAACAGAAGATTCTGATTTTTATTCTATTTTTTTCTATGGTAGTGTTTCCTCCTAACTTCCTTCACCCTCTGTGACACATTTTAAAATAAGAGAGTTTTCAAATCCATACTTTGTGAAGTAATTCCACTTCCGGGAACCTTGGTGTCTTCTCCTGCAAAATGGAGGAGAAAAGTTGTGTCTCACAAAGTTGTGACAATGAAGGGTCACATCGCCAAAACTAAGTACACAGGGTGCCTGAAGCATAATCAGCAACTCGACAAATTTTATCTGCAGTTGGAATTATTATTCTGTTAACATCACCTCATTCTTCCCACATAAGCTGGAAAACATTTCTTTATCCTTCCCCCCCAATTCACATAAAATCAGTTACCATGTTCTACTACTGGCTCTCCTTTAAAACGTTCTTCATAATCGCTCTCCTTTCCCATGCTTCTGCCACTTTCCTCGTTCCTCTTCCTTATTGCACCTTCTCTTCTTCCAAAATGTGGTGTTGGGCAACAAGAGGCTGTTAACAGCTAAGTTTTGGGGGAGTCAAAAGTTTCAGGCAGATTTTTGACTCCATGGGGAACAGGTGCCCCTAACTCGGCTGGTTGTTGGAGGGTCAATCGTATATTCGACGTATTTCATTAATTTAATCACCACAACTGTCCGACTCAATACCTATGCTTTTACTTACCAGCCAAAGCTTTCTTCTAATCACTGTAATTGGGCTGCCCTGTTTCTCATCCCTCATCAGCGTTTAGGACATGCTATCTCATCTATAGCATTAAATATATATTGAAATATATTTTGGCAACACTATAGAGTCATAATTAAAAGCACAGATATTGAGATGAGACAATTGTGGTGATTATTAAATTAATAAAGTATGTTGAATATACAGTTGACCCTTGAACATATAGGGATTAGGGGTGCCAATGCCCCGTGCAGTTGAAAATCCATATATAACTTTTGACTCCCCCAAAATTTAACTACTAGTAGCTTACTGTTGACCAGAAGCTTCACCGATAACATAAGAGTTGATTAACACATATTTTATGTATGTATTATTGTATGTGTCATAAATATTCTTACAATAAAATAAGCTAGAGAAATGAAAATGTTATTAAGAAAATCTTAAGTAAAGGGCGTCTGGGTGGCCCATCAGTTAAGCATCCGACTCTTGATTTCAGCTCAGGTCATGATCTCAGGGTCCTGGGACTGAGCCCTGCATAAGGCTCCCTGCTCAGTAAGGAGTCTGCTTCTCCCTCTTTGCTGAAACTTACTTGCTCTCTCTCTCTCTCTCTCTGTGTGTTCAAACAAATAAATAAATAAAATCTTAAAAAAGGAGAATCCTAAGAGAAAATACATTTACAATACTGTACTGTATTTATTAAGAAAATCCACATATAAGTGGACCTGCCTCAGTTCAAACCCATGTTGTTCAAGGGTCAACTGTAACACTTGATCATACTAAACCACTCATTTCCTTTTTTTGTTAAATATTTTATTTATTTATTTTTAAAGATTTTATTTATTTATTCATGAGAGAAACAGACATAGGCAGAGGGAGAAGCAGGCTCCATGCAGGGAGCCGGATGCGGGACTGGATCCCACGACCCCGGGATCGCGCCCTGAGCCGGAGGCAGACGCTCAACCCCTGAGCCACCAGGCCCCTAAAGATTTTATTTTTAAGTAATCTCTATACCCAACATGTGGCTCAAACTTATGACCCCGAGATCAAGAGCTGCCAGCCAGCCACCTCAAGTACTCAGTAAATACTATCATTAATATTATTACTGTGGACAGTTCTTATTTCTTCGATTTTTAGATTTTTTTTCCATTTTTAAATTTTTTAACAAAACAGCTTTATTGAGATGTAATTCGCAGTGCCATAAAATGCACATTTATAAAGTGTACAATTCTGTGTACGTACCAAAAAAAATCTGGTTTTTAGTATAGTCACAAAATGGAGCTACCATCACCCCTATGGAATTTTAGAACAGTGTCATCACCCCAAAAAGAATGTTTATAGGTGACAATGACCTTCTGGTATCGATGGTATGTACCTTTTCCAATAGCTTGCCTGGTGAACTTTTATCAGATTTTCTGTTAAAATTACTTGCTCACATCCTGGTTTCCTATAGGATCTGGGCTGACTTCATGCTTGAAGATGTGATAATTTTATTATTGTAAGCGATACTGTGATTGACATACAATTTGAGGATATCATTTCGTGCTCAACTTTTGATTAGTGTTGATTTAAAAAACCAGTTTACAAGTCAGGGTATGTCTATGAATAAAACAGTTGTTACTAAGTAATGGCATCATCATTACAATTAATACGCCCTACTGCATGCCCTCATGCCAATAAGTGCCAAGTAGCTTGTTAAGAACTGCTTTGAAATCCTTTCATAAGAGTTCCTTATGTTGCCAAACTTGTTTTTGATAATGACTGGGAAAGAGGTTGGAGTGATGAAAAATAACATTTTATTTTATTTTATTTATTAATTTTTAAAAAAGATTTTATTTGTTCATGAGAGACAGAGAGAGAGAGAGGGAGGCAGAGACACAGGCAGAGGGAGGAGCAGGCTCCATGCAGGAAGCCTGATGTGAGACTTGATCCCAGACCTGGGATCAAGCCCTGAGCCAAAGGCAGACACTCAACCACTGAGCTACCCAGGTATCCCAAGAATAGCATTTTATTTGAGGATCTTAGAGCACCTGGCAAGGATGCCTTCCATTTTGCAGATTGGGTACACCGAGGTTTGGCTATGTTGCCATCCCAGGAGAGGGCTGGCTACACATTAGAATAGTTTATGTTAACATTTTCTGGGCTTTTCCTAAGTACTTCCCCTGTCCTTTTATCTTTTGGCCATTTGACTGTGTAGCCAGCCAGATATCTCCTCTCACCTTGCCTGATGAAAAGACTGGGGGCAAATTTGTGATCTACCTGGAGCTACAGTATTGGACTTCAGCTGGGAGTTTATTGGGTTTTTTTTTTTTCCCCTCAGTTCTACTTAAATCTTTTCTCATTCTTTCCTACCCATTTTCAATTTGAGTCATCTTGTTCGAACGTGTGTGTGTGTGTGTGTGTGTGTGTGTCTTTTAAAGCACTTTAAGCCTCTTTGGAAACAACATGGGCAATGTGCACATAGCTAATTTTTTACACGATTCACAGATTTCCGTTAGACCCAGGCAGGTTGCACAGTTGAAACACCAGGTTTCTGGAGACAGCCACACTTAGGTTTAAATTCCAGCTTTGACACTTAAAAACCGTGGGACCTTGGACCAGTTTTTTAACCTTTCTGCGTTCCCTCTCTGTAAAGTGGAAATCATAATCCATAACTCAGAGGTGTCTCGAGGATTAAATAAAATGACTTCATGCAAATTACTCGGTGCATAGTAGGCATTCAATAAATGTCAGTTCGCTTCTTATTCCAGTTAATAATGCTTATTAGACTATATTAAAAACTAGAACCAGACTGTGATAATGCATTTCTTTATTAAGTATTTAAGCCAAATAACTAATTTCCCCCAGGGGGAAGGGAGAGATCTGTTGAATTAGATTCAATTGGTGGACTTATTTATCAATCTTTCCCCCTCCCCTCCAACATTATTTTGTTTCATAGTTCACAATTGAGTGTTCATGCACCACAAATGTCACAGTTCGGTCTGACTTTTAACTCTACTGTGATTCCAAAAAAAAAAAAAAAATCTATTATTGCATCTGTCCTTTCTTAAGAGATCAGGGTTGGTTGTGTTAGCAGCTCGACTGTGCTTCCTAAGTACTTCGTGCTGACAAACTTTTGCTCTCGACGGTTTCCCTGAGGTCTAAGGATTTCCAGGGTTCCAGTTTTCCAAATGCAACGTCGCAAGCAAGAGAACACAGAGGTGGGTGGGTGCTGCTGGTGCTGCTGCTGGTGCTGCTGGTGCTGCTGGTGCTGCTGGGGGTGGCGGGGTGGGGGGCTGACTCACAGCGGCTGTGTTCTCTCCTGGAAAATATCCTACGTTTGCACTGAAGTGCAGCCACATTCGTCTTCTGCAGGGCGGCAGCCAGGCGAGGCAGGCGACAAGACCTGGGCGCAGAAGGCAGCCGGCGCTCGGGTTGCGCGGCACCTTTAAGAACCGGGCGCTCGGCGCTGGCCCGGCCTCCTTCCCCGCCCACCTCCGAGCTCTGATTGACAGGGCGCCGGGAGGGGCGGGGCCGAAGGAGGCCGCGGAGGCGGCGCCGAGAGGCGCGCGGCGGGGGGCGGGGCCGTCTTGGCGGCGGCGGCCAATCAGAGCAGGGGGGCGGGGCCCGCGCGCCCTCCTCCCTCCTTGGGCCCCCCGCCCCCCGGCTTCCCCGCCCCCTCCCCTCTCCTCCTTCTCGTCCTCCTCCTCCTTCTCGTCCTCCTCCTCCCCCTCCTCCTCCTCCTCCTCCCCCCTCCTCCTCCTCCTCCTCCTCCTCCTCCTCCTCCTCCTCGCAGGCTGTGGTTTTTCTGTATGTGTTTCTGGAGTCCTGAGCCTGAGCTAAACAAAAGCAGGAGGCTGGCGGGGCTGCCGGAGTTTGCAGAGCCACGGAGGAGGAGAGAGCCTGAGCTCTGCCTGCCGCCGCGGCCGGGGGAGATCTGGCTTTTGCAACAGCCCACCCCCTTTGAGATCACTCTGGCCCGGAGTGGGGGTGGGGGGCAGCGGGGGGTGGGGGGGAAAGTTTGCATTGCAATCCCCCTGCCTTCCTCTCCTTTCTCCCGATCAATGCATATTTGCAAAAGGATTAAGCCACAGATTTAAGCGCCGGGAGCCCATTTCTGCCTCGCAAAGGAGACCGGACTGAGAAAAAAAAAAAAAAAAAAACAACCAAAAGCCAGCTCTGATTTCTTTTCGTCAAGTGGGAAGGTGGTTTATTTTTCTTGCTTTTCGGAGTCAACACCCTTCCCCACCAGCCCTTATTCCCACCCTCACCCCGCAACCCCTTCACGCCCCCCTCCCCCTCCCCACTCCCCATCCTCCCACCAGCCTCTAAAAGAGGCAAAGGGATTTTTTTTTTTCTTCTTCTTTTGGTCTTCTTTTTTTTTTTTTTTTTTTTTCCCCCTTCCCTGTTTATCCTGAAAAGGATCTGAAGCCAGCTTGAAGGATAAAAAGCCTTGGTGCTGCCCAGGAGCCGAGCCGAGGAGCAGAAGAGGAAGAGCCGGGGGCTGCCGTTGCCTTTGGAGATGGACGAGCAGCCCAGGCTGATGCATTCCCATGCTGGGGTCGGGATGGCCGGACACCCCGGCCTGTCCCAGCACTTGCAGGATGGGGCCGGAGGGACCGAGGGGGAGGGCGGGAGGAAGCAGGACATTGGAGACATTTTACAGCAAATTATGACCATCACAGACCAGAGTTTGGATGAGGCGCAGGCCAGGTGAGATGGAGGCTTTTCTTTTCCTTTCTTGGGGTTTTTTGTTTTTCTCCCTCTCGCGGGGGGAAACAATGGGAACCGAATCAGCACAGCGCTTTCTTTTTAAATGTTATTTCTTTTCCCATTCTGATGAGCTCAACTCCATGGCGGAGGAGTAAAATTGCAAGGAGCGTTGTTATCGAAAGTGTAATCGCCCATGCCGAGATGTGGCTGCGTGTGTGTGTGTGTGTGTGAGAATACAGAGATATTCCTCTATGTGCACACAAACACTCAGGCACGCCGAAAATACTGCCAGCCGATCCAGAAGCGGCCCTCGGCACTTTTTACTGCTTTTAAAAAAAGTATCAGAGAGAGCACAATTGTCAAGTTTTGAACCCCATTCCCTGCCTTCTTGCTGGGGGACTCCGCAGCATTACAAAATGCAATGTCCCAATAACACTTTAATTTGCAAATTTAGTGACTCCTTACCTCATTCAGAGACTTTTGCTTTTCTCTCTTGATGCACCCCTCCAAAATGGATTTTTATCTTTTATCCCCCTTCTGCCCCCTTTGGAAAAACAACAACAACAACAACCACAACAAAAAGCAGATTAATTCTTTGTCAGTACTTGTCAGCTCTCCAAAAGATATTTTGCATTCATTTGATTCTGTTTCAAAAGAAGCTAATGGGAAGAAGGAAAACATAATTTTGCTTTTAGGCATATTTGTTAGTTCTGGGCGACTCAGATATTCAGTTTAACTTTATTGTCTGTTCATTTAAGTCAGTTTACCAGCCTTCCAGTGGCACCGAATGTATGGTCCTTTAAAAAGGGGTGGGGGGGGGTGGCACAAAAATCAAGCATGCTTTTTTTTTTTTCTCTCTCCATGCTTCTTTCAGGACCACTTAGAATGCAAATAAATAGAAATGAAGGCATGTGTGAATTGCATGTATTTCAGTGCCATAGGACAGGAAGATCTTTATTAAGGAAACATAATAAAGAAGCTGTGTAGCTTCTCAACTTAACCCTCTGCCAGGTAGAGGTTCTCCACTCCAGGATTTTACAGGAAATTCTCTTTCAAAATAAAACGTAGAGTCAATGGCAACCCACTAACAGCTTGCCCAAGGCCGATCTCGAAAGGAAGAATTTAAAAAATCTAATGATCACATATGTCTTTACAGTTAATTACCCTGCTTTGTTAAATCTCAGAAGTAGTTGTTTTTCTAAAAAAGAAAATATGTACACTATTCCTATACCCCAGATGACTTAGTTATGTGAAAAAGACCTCATTTATAGGTGATTTTGTCCTACGGAAATAAGGAATTTGAGTTGAGAAAATGAGAAGCAGTTAAAAGCATGGATGTTATGAATTACACCCTTATTTTAGCAGCAAGCACATGCAACATGTAAACTCAAAAGTACTGAGGCTTATGTGTGCTCGAAAACTTAGAAATCTCTGAAGACTGGAACTATTCTTAATTTTTTTTTTTAAATGGGGGAAAGTTTTCGGAAATGAATCGGTGCTCTTTTTGAATTGTATTATCTGAAGAGAAGCTAATAATTGTAGTAAAGTGGAAGATTTCCCACTGGCAGGCTCTTTTTGAATTGGAACAGATTTCTCCATTACATTGTTCCAGGAAAATAAACTCAGACATACCAATAAACAGGTTTAATAACAAGTTTGTGAAGTGGAAGGGGCCGGGAAGGCTGGAGACTCACCACTTTTCTCATGTTTGGTCCTACCCCTTTTTGTACAACTGAGGACAGCCGTGGCTTGGCGGGTCCCCCCATACAGTGGCCTAGATGCTGCGAGCGATCTAGGCTCCCAATTTTGGGAGAGGGAAAGCTCTTCTCTCTCCATAACCCCATTGATGTGCTGTGGAAATGCAGTATTTCTGTAAAGCCGTGTGGGGCTTTTTGTTGTTGTTGCTTTTGTTTATTTGTTTTTCCATTTGGGCCTGTGCGTAAGAATACACTTAAATGAAAACTATTTAAAAAGGCCCCAGAAGGGGTCTTTGATACAGTGAAGTATTTTCCACCTTTTTTTTTTTTTTTCTCACCCCACATGAGAACTCAATCACCACTAAGCTTGCTTTTTGGTTAAACAATGTAACTCTACTTAGCAAATACTAGATCTGTTTTTCCTTTCCTTACCCATACCTTTCTCATGTACATTTATTATTTACAAAGTAAACCATTAGTGTTTTAGACACCATGCATGTGTTTATTTTGATACTCTTGAATTTTGAGCTTATTACCCCTCTGCTGTACAGTGTATGGAGCATGCTTCTGGTTACTATTCTTAAGGAGAATGTGTCTCTCTCTCTATTTTTTAACTTTCACAAGAATTAAAAAAGAATTACATGTGTCTGGAGTGCCAGGGGTTTCCATTTGTCTTTACACATTAATTTCAGTTTGTAAACAGAATTCCCTTAACTGATAGCTGATATGATCAGGATTTTGTTTCCAAAACAATATCCTCCTGCTAAGTGCTTCCATAGTAAAATCAAGGGAAAGGTATTGTTGTGTTCCTCAAGTGCACTCTGAATACAAACACATGCAGGAACCAGGTAAATCACTAATCTAAAAGGCAGAATTGTATTTATTTTTTTCCCCAATGGGTGCAAGGTCCTAATTGTAAATAATTGAATTTCAACACCTGCAAATAAGCGGTGTGTGCACAAGAGGCATAATGTGAACACGGAGAAATGAATTTATTCCCCATATGGGTATGTTTGCCCCCTGGCAATGCATTTCCATATTCTTTAACTTGGGGACTGAAATTTTATAAATTGACAGTTCTACTCAGAAGACCTTTCAAGCATCTTGTGTTTATGAGAATACAGGGGCATCTGCGGAATGAATTCGAACACATGGATGAATTAAATTTGAAAACACACACATAGACGAAGAGGCAGACAGCTCCTAGGCTGTGGTGGATGCATAGATTATAGAAAACTGTTACCCCATGCATTTGGCTTTGCCGTATTCATTGCCCTGGATAGAATTATTGGTTTAAGAATTCCACTTTGATTGAACTACTTGAAAAAAAAAAAAAAGCCCAAGCAAAAACCTAACTCTGCCTAAATGGGCATAATTTAGGTTAGTTCTGTTCTGTAGTTAAATCCCTACTCTCTCCCTGCTAATTAACATTATTTCTTTTTCTATGGCGGGACTCTGTATATTAAGTCATAAAACAATTGAAGCATGCCACAGAGTTATGCTTGGGATATAATTTTGGCTAAATGTTCAGATTTTTTCCCCCTGTGCATTATCAGCAGTTTGATCTTGAAAGTCCACCTAAGCTATTATGTTGTTGTTTCTTTCTTGCAGAAAACATGCTTTAAACTGCCACAGAATGAAGCCTGCCTTGTTCAATGTGTTGTGTGAAATCAAAGAAAAAACAGGTAGGAATGAGATTCCAACATTTAAGCATTTTCTTTGGCCAAATGACTCACTTAACCAGCAATGACAAACCCATTATTTAAATATTAAAATTTCAGAATAAAAGTGCTCTCAAGATTGATCGCAGATTCCAATAGGAAGTCCTAGTAGCCCTGCTTCCTGGAAAAAGCACCAAGTTTCTTTGACAGTTATTATCCAGCATTACTGGTTTATTTTCCTTAACTCTGTTACGAGCCTCTTTGAAATTGGGGCTAAGATAGAGGTTCTGAAGGGAAATTTATAGAATGATGTGCCTTTGGGGGAAAAATATGAAAGTAAAAGTCTGTGTCCTGGAGGAAAATATTTTTGGCCCATATTTAAAACGCTCGTTTTTTTGGAGTTGGGCATGGGGGCTAAACTGTTTAAAGTTTCCTTTCCTTTTTTTTTTTTCTTCTTGTAATTGTACCAAGCAGCAGGCTAGAGGTTCTTAGCAGTGTTGTCAAATACCTTTGTGGAAAGCGCCATACAACCTCAGGTTGCCGGTATTTGAAGTGCCCTGTGATTTTATAGCAGGGGGAAGCGTTGGGTTTAGGGGACTATAATGCCATGAGATCACTCATTCTGTTGTTTTTCTACTTTCTAGACCTCATATCATGGACTAACACACTTATAACACATCCCAGGAGGGCATTTAAATTTTAAAGCAACAATTAAAAAATAGCAATCATCAATCAGAGGTGTTCTTAAACAACAGATGCTCTGGGAAGGACATTTAGCAACATCCTCTTGTTTGTTTATTTTAAGCCTTAATTTTCCAAAGTGGGTGCATCTCGCCCTTGTGAAAAGAAAGAGTTGAGAAGGCAATCTGAAACTAGGGCATAAAGATGAGGAACGAGGGGTGGTTATATAAAGCGGGAGCTTCTGCTGGCCTCTGGCTTGCTCGCTCGCTTCAGAGCAGTGCAAAGTACCTGCCATCCTATTTATTTATTTATTTTTTACAACAAGGAGTGTAACAGTCAATAATTCATATCTAAACCATATAAGCAAGGGCATGACATGAATGAAAGTGACAATAAATATGATTGCATGCCCGGTTGATATACATTGATAGTTACACATAAAAAAAAGGGGGGGGGGAGGGCACCCAGGGTGGCTTTCTTTCTGAAAGCTCTCGGTGTTTCTCTTTTAAAAAATAAATAGTTTCAAGATGTGACCACTGATGGAACATGTAATTACTGGGGTCTTGAAATCTATGGGAAATTAGTAAGCAGCTCCTTTGTTGGATGTTATTTGTGTTGTGCATAACATTCTAGACAAAGCACCTGAGCAGTGATGTTCAGACCTTCCAGACTTCCAGGTTGCCTTGCCAGAGCCTAACCTGACTGCAAAGCTGTTAATTACATTATTTTAGCTGTGAAACACCTTTTAAGAGATTTATGAATTGTACATAGAAATATCAAAGAGCTTTTCCGGTTTGTCACACTTTTTAGTTTGCTTGTTTTTTTTTTTTTTTTCCCTATTAACCGGAGCAGGAAACCTCAGTGCATGGCTATTTGTTTCTTCTCTCCTTTTTTTTTCTTCCTTCTCATTTTCTTTTTTGATCTCTGATGCTTATGTACTTTTGAGTATTTGGTTTGTTGAAATTTGTCTCTAATCTGGTATGCGTTCTTGCCTCTCTTGATTAATGAAATGTAGAAATCAAGACATAAAGGCATATTTGATAATCCAGGCTAAGGCGACTCTATTTTTGAAGACACTTTATCAGATATTTATTGAAAGGAAGCCCATCAGGGCACTTGAATGTATATATTGTGGCCAAAGTGTTTAATTCTAGGCTTCTAATTAAAACCTACTAAGGCAGTAGATCAAAGTGGGTGGGTGTGAATAGAGATCCGGTTCTGGTGTTAAAGAGTTTGTTTCTTATTCATATTGGCTAAACTACGGTGATAGGAAGCAGTGGTATTGGTCAAAATAACACTGGAAAGGCGTCATTTATCATTGGATTGGTATTTTGCTTTTTTAAGAATTTTCTGTCACTTAATGAATTAATGTCTAGAGAGGTAAAAAAAAAATCTAAGTTAAGGTTCTGTGTGCTATCTTTAGAATCACAGATATAAAACATAGTTGATCAAGTCCTGGAAATGGAAGACGGCAAGGATCACTGCCCCTGTGTAAGGGGAAATAACATGTCCACACGCGCACACATACGCACCTAGGCCTTGGGATCGAGAGGGCACCCACGGGTGAAGTTGAAAAAAAAAAAAGACAAGAAAAAAAGGTTGCCTTCCTCCTTGTTATTCTTATGCTTGGATGTTAGAAGGAGTGAGGGGAAGGAAGAAATGTGTCCTGGAGTGTTGAGTGTTCTGTGTTGAAGGTGGGAGACAGACAACCGGTGTGTGGAAAAGAGGCCTTTGATTCTAAAGCCTGATGACTCCCTTCCTTAGGATCTGCCCAACTCCCGTCTCCCTGCCAGCTTATAGTCCTTGCGGTCGATGTGTCTGAGACACAGAAAGTGTAAAGTTGCACTTTTAGCTTTTTTTTTTTACCCCCTTCCCTTGATGCAGAGCTGGTAACCAGATCTGTAGGATGGTCAGGTCCTACGCATTCCTTCATTGTTATGGGACTTCTCCTATTGTTACTTCCAAGGGCCCTTGCCTTGAATGAGTATTTTCGCCTTCAATGAGTATTTTTGCTTTGGATGAGTATTTTTGGGCTCCCATCTCAAGCCCTGTAGACGTTACTTGATGTAGGGTGGGCTTGTTTGCTGGTTGGTATTCTCACACCAAGTTCACAGGTTTGGCTCACCTGGGTCTTTCTATAGGGAGGACGGGACTCTGAGAGGTGCATGGCGGTGGCCTCTATTTTCTGTTTTTACTTTTTCGGTTTCTGTTCATGATTTCAGTTGGAGAGCTCAGAAACAAGTAGGAATGCTAGCAGAGATGGTCTCACCAACCTTTTGGAACTTGAAAGAAACACATGCGCACAACACCCAAAGTAGGCAGCAGCGTCTAAATTACAGTTGATTGATGGGTATTTAAGTCAGAAATTACTGTGAGGATATTAAAAAAAAAAAAAAAAACACCTCACCATGTGTCTTCTTGCTTCAGAGTGTGGGTGAGTTTTTATTTTGATACCCTTTTGCTTTTTAAAAATAAATGCTCGGAAAAAAGAATGCCTGCAAAATGCTCGGTGGCAAATCTCAAACAACAGCAAGGAAAACCTTGTCCAGACCCATAGCAATGTGTGTTTCACAAGTGGCTTTTATCTGCTCTCTCCTTTTGGGAACAGAGGGATTTAATACAGAGTTTTGGGCCTCAATATCTCATATTCTCTTGTTTTTTTTTTTTTTTTTTTTTGAGGAACCATTCCTTGTCTTCTGACATATTAGCAATAGGCTGAGTTTTCCATACGTGTATATGTGGTGGTTGTGGGGTTGATGGGATATGGAAGAGGAGGAGGGAAAAAAAAGGTAGACACACTGCATTTCTTAAAAAAGACCTTACTTATATTTTCCAGTGTTTCTTTTACTTTTTTTTTTTTTTTACTTTTGTGTCAAAAATCATGCAGGTTTAAAAATGAGGAAAACACGCAAAAAAATATTGGGTGCCATTTACTAAGGAGAATATTTATAGATAGCAATGAATAGCTGTAATTGTTGTGAATAGTTTTTAATTTTAGAACATAATAGCTATCTATGGCATTTTCAGCCGATTTTCCTCTGTGAATTATCTGCGCTGAAGTTAAATCAAATCACTGAAGGAGGTTAAAAAAATTATTATTATTATTTTTTGCTTCCTTAACACTCTTTTGTTCTCTCTCTTTTCTTTTTTTCTCTGTGTTCAATTAACACCCCCATCACAGAACTGTAGGTTTTTTTTTTTTTAAGTCTACTACTGTATTTCACTTTTGACACCTTATCTTATTATTCTTGCCTGCCACTTCTTTGTAATACAGCAATTATATCATGGGACTGGTACTCCTCTCTTCTTTACAACATTAGAGAATCATTTGTGTGTGTGTGTGTGTGTGTGCGCGCATTTGTATAAATAGGAGATGGGCATTATGCAGTGAAGCTGTATACAGCGGGGGAATAATTCTGATGGCATGAGGGCTTGAGCCGAGCTGGAGTGAAATAACTTCAGTCAATGTAGGGCTGCCTCTGCTCAGATTCCTTGTGGGGTCGAAGCAGCTGGAGTGACTTCACAGAAGTTCATCCATAGCAGGCAAATGCAAAAACTTTTTCTTACTGACCAGAGAGTTCAAGTGTTGGATCTCTCTCTCTCTCTTTTTTTTTTTTTTTTTTGGTGGAAGAGGCTGAGAGAGCAAAGGGGAGAATGAGGGAAGGGAAGTCACAACCCGGCTTTCCTTGAACACTACCATTCAGGCACAGCAGTGAGCTCGGCAGAAGGGATGTGATTCGATGATATACGGTTTGTCATAATCTGGATGTGAGCTATTGACCTGCAAGAAATACCCCTTCTCTCCAGTTACTTTTATGTGATCTGTTTTAAGGGGTGGGTTAGACAAGCGGACGGTGCAAAGCACATTTGGGTCGTAACCCATCAGAGGCATAAGAGTTTTGGAAGTTTGGTGTCACTGCTTCTAGCAGTCAGGGTGCCTGTGAGGATTGGGGAGGAGGGAGATCTAAGTAAGTTAAAGTGAGGGGATTGGGAGACACACACACACAGAGACTTGGGACCCAGGGTCAGTGAGTGCTGGGAGCTGGGGGTGTGGGGCTGTGGGTTCCCGGTTGGGCAGGGCCGGGAGGGGGCATTGCTGGCCTGTGCATTTAGCTCTCTGCTGGTGCCAGGCTTGTCACATGCTTTTGCCCCTGCTGTCTGCTGACATCCGTGAACTTTGGGTCGTATTATTGGCAAAGTGACAGAAATAGCCGTAAACAGGCAAACAAATCAAAACTTAAATATTGAACATGTTTAAACAGGAGAGCATTTTAATTTTAATTTAAAGCATAACCCCAGCTTCTTCGGAGACACAATTTGCATTCATGCCTTGGGAAAACTTTGCCTTAATTTTGGTTTTAAGCCTCTTTTAGATGGATGCTGTTATGTTTTGAACTTGGTTAGATGAATCTAAATATACTTCATTCCTTTTCCTTTTGTAAAAAATGTAAAAAAAATCACCCCAAAAGCCACATGACGGAGGCAGTGTCCGAGGTCCAGCTCCCCAAGAAAGACCTTATTCATTTTCCTGTGACCCTGGGGGCCCCCAGTCTCTCTGTACTGTCATTTGTGTCTGGGTACGAAGAATATAAGAGTTCTGGCCCCAGCCCTGCCCCTGACCTGAGCTGGTGGGGTGAGGTGTAAGGAATCCAGTAATTGATAAATAAAGTACAGAGAGGATTCGTGAGTTGTTTGCAAAGTGCTTTGAGCTCCTCGGCCTATCCAAATAAAAGATGCTGTGTTTTCTATGATAAATTATGTCAGGACTCCTAGCCTATTCCATTTCATAGGATGTCACTGTATTAACTCTTTCAGGACACGGGGACACATCCACTGGTCTGTCATCACGTCATGGGTGGTTGGTTGTCTCTCATGGGGAGAATTCTCTGGTTCAGTCTTTTGCTCCATCTGCATCTTAGAGATGTCACTTCTCAGAACTTGGCAGAGTGATTTCCAGAAAAAAATAAAAAAGAAGTGCAGGTATAGACTGTCATAAGATTATAAAACCAATCTTCCTTTACGCAGAATAAGGTCAGTAGTGACTTCCCGGATGGTCTTCTTACCAGTGACAGCTGTGTTTCAATCTCTTATTTATTGGTGGAAATCAAGACTGCAAAGGATTAAAAAAAAAAAAATCATCCTTTTGGGTTTAGCTCATACATTCAACTATTCGTGGTGCTGATACGCTGATACTTTGGTCATTAAGCAGGTCCTGGGGTGGGCGGCTTGTACCCATACTAGCTTGGGACCTACCGCTAAGTAGTTGTAAGATGATAGGCAAATTGCTTAAATAATTTTAGGAGAAACTATAATAGTACTGGGTAAGGACTTGGTCTCTGAAGCCACACTGCCTGGGTTTGTATCCCACATCTCCTGTTCTTTAGCTCTGTGATCTTCAAGTTACTCCACCTCTCTGTGCCTCAGTTTCTCTTCTGTACAAAGGAGAGAACAGTGATACCTATCGGAGAGGGACGTCGGGAGGATTAAATGAGGTAATACATGTAAATTACAGTGCCTGGCATAAGCAGTCAATAACTGTTAGCTTTTATTATTTCTGGCCCTGTTTTCTTACATGAAAACGAGAGGCTTGCACCAGATGGTCCCTACAGACCAAGCCAATTCCAAGACTCTGTGATTCTATGCTGAAAAGAGACAAAAATTGCTGAATTTAAGATTCGCTTCCTTTTGTTTCTCTTGCTGTTCTCTTAAAGTGAGAATTAGCTACATCTCTCCAAAAAGGCTGAGGCTGGGTTGGAAGAAAGGAGGGGAAAAAAAAAAAAAGAAATGGGTAAGAACAAAGACAGAGGGTTTTAATTATCCACGAACTGGACAACAACTACCTGAAAAGCTAGAGTTGCATATGTTAGGGAGAGTGTTGTCTTAGCATCAGCAACTGGGGATATTACATAATTATAGTTAAAAATATTTTCTCTCTGAAAATACAGAGACCCATCCATTCCACTTACAAAGTTTCCAAGTAGGAAGAGTAACACCAAGTGGGTTCAGGGCAACCCCACCTCTTCCTGACTTCCTACTACGTTTCTTATTTAGGAACAATTTTATATCTGTCATAATGACAGCCTTGATACATAGGAGGTTTATTCTTTTTTTATTCTTTCTGGATGTTTTTTTTTTTTTAAGTAAACTCTGTGCCCCATACGGCACTCGAACTCACGACCCTAAGATAAAGAGTTGCAGGAGCCAACGAGGCGCCGCTGATAGTTTTCTTGAAATATATCTCATATACCATTAAGTTCAGTTACATAAACTGTACATGGCAGTGGTTTAGTAGATTCACAAAATCGTACAACCCTCAGAACCTAAATTTAGATATATTTTTATCACCTCCCAAAAAACCCAATACCTATTTTACCAATCAGTTCATATTTTGCCCTTTGCCCAGCCCCTAGTAATTGCTAATGTCTGTCTGTATGGATTTGTCTGTTCTGGACATTTCACATAAATGGAATCATATAATACGTGGTTTGTTACTGGCTTCTTTCATTTAGCGTAATATTTTCAGGTTCATTTATGCTGTAGCATAGCATCAATACTTCATTCCTTTTTTTTTTTTTAAGATTTTACTTATTTGAGAGTGAGAGTTTTGGGAGGGAGGGCAAAGGGAGAGGGAAAAGCAGACTCTTCTCTGAGCAGGGAGCACGACTTGGGGCTCGATCCCAGGACCCTGGGATCATGACCTGAAATGAAGGCAACTGCTTAACTGACTGAGCTGCACAGGTGCCTCACTACTTCATTCCTTTTTATGACCAAATAATATTCCATTGTATGGGTATACCACAGTTTGTTTATCCATTCATCAGTTGATGGTTAGTTAGCTTGTTTTGTATGTTTCTGCTGCTATGAACATGTGCATCGGAGTTTTGTGTGGATTGTTTGTCTTTCTCTGGATATATACCTAGTAGCAGCATGCTGATCACATGGTACTCTATGCTTGGTGTTTGATTGTAGGAGGTGTGCTCTCAAGTCATATTGTAAGGGACCTCAAAGTTTGTCTTCAGCACTCCCAGCCTTGCATTATTTTTCAACCCTTTTCTCTCTAAGGTTCTACTGTATTTTTGGTTGTCTTTGATCAATACCTACTCTAAATTTTTTTGATAGATTTAAAGCAAAAGAATTAATTTCTACTGCTGGAATATCAGATATTTGGTACCTGGAGGGGAAGGAATTAGTAAAAAAGATTGGACAATTTTCTGAACAGCAATTTAGTATGATAGAAAAAGCCTGGACTTTGAGGCAAAACCAACCTGGATTCTGTTCCTAGCATGGCTGTGTAATATTAATAAGTTATTTGATCTTTTTTAGTAAGTTTGATTTTACAGAGCTTCCATTTCCTCACCTGTAATGTAAAGATAATACTACTACGTAAGGTCCTTTGGGAGACTAAAGAGCACAATAAATAATATAATGCATATAGTTGAGGGAGTGTGCCAATAATTGCCAACTACAGTTTTTTATTTTTGTTTTAGTTTTTTCCAAAACCACATGGCAGAGTGTTGACCATCCTTCTCACT
The DNA here is from genome assembly GCF_018345385.1 of Vulpes lagopus. Taxonomy (NCBI): domain Eukaryota; kingdom Metazoa; phylum Chordata; class Mammalia; order Carnivora; family Canidae; genus Vulpes; species Vulpes lagopus. The sequence goes on from NC_054834.1 coordinate 30,556,083, forward strand.
ATTTTGGCCCTGTCTCTTCAGGTTGGGTTTTTCCTGGTTCTTCCCAGGGGTTTAGAGGCTCACCAAAATGCTTCCTGAGTCTGCTGCATTTAAATGCTTTAAGTGGTTGTCTGTGTGACAGGAAAAAAGACTCTTGGGCAAAGCTCAGCACCAGGCATCCCAACACATACCTGCCTCTCCCTCCTTCAGTCCTAAGATTTCTAGGAAGGGAATCCCATAGAACAGTGCTGTTCAGTAAACACATATGTAATTTTAAATTCAGTGCTTTAAATTTTCTAGTGGCTCGCTTAAAAGAAGTAAAAATAAACAGGTGAAATATATTTTATTTAAGAAATATATTTTGCAACCCAAATAGCTAAAATATTTCAACGTGTGATCAACATAAAAATTAGGAGATATTTTACTTTTTTCTTTTGCACTAAGACTTTGAAACCCATTGTGTATTTTACCTTTACAGCACATCTTCAATGTGGACTAGCCATACTTAGAGTGCTCAAGAGTTACATGGGGTTAGCGTCTTCCATATTGGTCAACTTGGCCATGGAATGATTGTTTTGGCATAAACTTTGGTTTTGTTTATTTTTTGGCATAGTTTCTGCACTCAGGAAGACACATGATTGTTCCCTACTCAAACTTGCTCTGGTACTTCTGTAGCAATTGATACTACTGTACCTGTTCCTGACGGAAAGCGACGTCCCAGAACAAGGCATATGTCTACGGCATTTCTTTTCTGGCACAGAATGTCTCACTAGTGGGAGTTAGGATGAGGTGATTCCCCTCTACCTTCTTCTGATTTTTACTTTTTTCTTTCTATGACTTATTGTTTAATGATTCTTTTCTATATTCTTAAAAATCTGAAATGTTCCCTAAAATAGAAGGAGTGGGTGGAAGCAGCCATCTTGTTTTCTGCCCTGAGAATACAATGAATAAGTACAGAGGAGTCGGTAGTGTGACAAAAACTTGCAGGACGCTGTGTCCAGAGTTCCCAGGCCTACTGCTGACTGCCTCCAAAGTATGTTATTTTAAGAATGTCATTTAACCTCTTGATCTTAGGTTTCCACATCCATGGAATGGGCAACTCTAGAAAGCCAGTAGCCTGACCCCGCATCCTATAGATCACCAGCCCCAACGTGATCCCTTGCCAAGGCTTGGGATCACAGGATGGAAAGCAGGTGGAGCATTTAGAAAACAAAATTCCTTTTTATTGTTCCTGCAGTTCTCATTTATCCTTTGACTCCTTGTATCTTTTCTAGACAGTCATGTAAAAGTGGTTATGGTGGTGTTAAAGCCACCTCCATCAATCAAGTGGAATTGGAGAAGGCAAACTGGGAGAGGAAAAAAAAATCACTATTTTTTTTTTCCTTAATTGAAGCATTTAGCATCACATTTACAAGGCCAGTTGGAGGCCAGTCCCAGTTTAATCCACCTTGTTGACTCCACGACTGAATACAAATAATGGTTCTTTTGCATCCTATTTGTAGCTATCAGATTCTAGCCTGGAAATTGCTTTTGGGAAATACAGAGTCTGGTTGCAGGATGGGAAGTGCAGTCTACAGCTCTGCAAGTTCCTACGGGGCCGCCTGGAAAGTTGGGAAAGTTGGCTTTGGTTTTCACCTTGGAACTGGGGAGAGGGTCACTTGTTCACCTCTGGCCTCCCCTGAAATGCTAAAAGGAGGTCTGAGTCCCACCCACCTGTCAGGAGGGCTTTTGGAAGCTTCCAGTGAGAATATTCAGCAAGATGTGTGGCTCTCTTTGAGTGTGGTCCAGGGAGTGTGAGGGCAAGTGTGGCTGTCGCGCGTGGAGACAGGACGGAATCTGCCAGCGGGGCAGAGGAATAAGTTTACCTAGTGGCCTGCGCTGGTAGGCCGGGCAGGCAGGGCCGGCGGGCGGCTTTTCTGGGGGCTCTAGGTGATCCGGGCCGACTGCTCCCTGTAGGAGAATCCTCCTTATAATGACCATTGTTAATCGAATTGAAAGTTTGCATTTCTCTTTTGTCCCCGAACAAAGAAAACCTCTCGGGGACCCTGATGGGGAGCCCGAGCTGTGTGCGAGCTGTGTGCGTCCCGAAAGCCCCTCCACGGAGGGGAGGGTGTGCTCGCCGGAGCCTTCCTGCAGAATGTGCATGCAGAGGCCCCGGGACCTGCCTGCAGAATGTGCATGTGGAGGTCCGGGACCTTCCTGCAGAATGTGCATGTGGAGGTCCGGGACCTTCCTGCAGAATGTGCATGCGGAGGCCCCGGGACCTTCCTGCAGAATGTGCATGCGGAGGCCCGGGACCTTCCTGCAGAATGTGCACGCGGAGGCCCCAGGACCTTGCACCCCGCACCCCGCTCCCATCAGCAAACACTTGCAAACAAAGCGCGGCGGGCGGCCGGGCCGGCTTCCCTTTGTGCGGCCTGCCAACGGGGGTCCCTGTGACCCCGCGGCCCCGGCGACCGCGAGGCGCGGCGGCCGGGCCACGCGCGGGTGGGTGCGGGGCCGCGTGCGGGGCCGCGGGGCAGCCGGGTGGTGCGCCGAGCCGCGGGGTCAAGGGCGCGGGGTCAAGGGCGGCCAGGTGGGCGGGCGGGGGCTCACGCCGGTGGAGGACTGAGGCCCGAGCCGGCAGGCAGGAGTTTGAGGGGCTGCGCCGCGCCCGCAAACTTCGGGAACTTAGGGGAGAGGCCGGGCGGGGGCGCGGGGGGGGGGAGGGGGGGGTCCCTGCGGGCGCGCGCCCCGGGGTCCCCCGGAGTCCCCCGGAGTGGGGCGGGGGTGCCTCCGCGGCCGCGTGTCCCCCCCTACCCCGGGCCCCCCCCCAGCCCGCTGACCGCGCTGCCCTTGCCCCCGGGAGGACCCCGGTCGGCCCCCCTCCCCTCCTTCCCCTCCCTCCCCCCGGGGGCCGCGCGGCCTTTCCGGGCACCCAGTGAGTGGGCCCTGCGGTCACGGGGCGGAGCCTCCGGGGTCGCTGGGCTGGGGGGTGCCCCGGGGGGTGCCCGGGGTGGCCGTGCCAGCACAGGTGCCACGCACAAGGCGGCGTGCAGGCACGTGGCTGGGGATGCGCGTGCGCTCACACGCGCGCACATGGATTGGCAGCGCCTTCCTCAGCCCCGTGTTGCAGGCTCTCCAGCCCCGAGACGCCGCTGGGTGCCGGGTGCCGGGTGCCGTGGACAGATCCACTGCCATCATCTCAAGTTGCTGCAGCAGCCCTCCGGGTCCTCTCCAGCTCTTCCAGGGAGCTCTCAGCAATTCCAGGGAGCACGTCATCTCACCCCCCCCCCCCCCCCCCCCCCGGGAGATTTTTAACCCAAAGAACCTTGGTGCACTTCAAACAGCACTGACATTTGTTTTCGTTAAGCGTGGCCTGATTCCTTGAACACTGGAAGGAGGGTTGGGGCCTTCCGACGTCCCTGGCTCCTTAGATGGCCGCTTGTCTTGTCTCACAGGAAGGCTTGAAGGGGCCTCCAGCTGCCTGCTTTTTGCCAGAGTCCTCAGCAAAGAGAAAATTGATTTGGGGAGTTTGCGGCCCCCTCCCTCCCCCCACCCGTGCGCCCCGCGCCCCTCCCCCTCCCAGCCTACTGGAGCCGAGGCAGGAAGGGGCTGTCATCATGCTCAGGCCTAAGCCATATTACTTTATTTTTCTTCTTAGAAAGTTACACTAGGAAAGATGTTCTTGATGTGTGATTATTATTCTTAAATGGATTCTTGTGCTTTCCCGTTATTGCTGTTACAGCCCCGCAGAGCAACCACCAGGTCCTGCAATAGACCCTCCAGAAACTTTCATTGAGTGCACGTGGGAGAGCTCAAGTCGGAGAGGTGGAATGCTCTCATTTTCCCATTACTTGGGAAATCTGTGAAGTTCAGTCTAGGAATTTCACCAGCCGGGTCTCTGATCCACCAACTACCAGGCCCCTGATTATAGTTTCACAGCGTGAATGTTTCATCCCAGGAACTCTAGGGCCGGTAGGTAGGTTGAGAGTTCCCGTGTTCCTCTTGTGAAACACGTTGTAGCTAAAATTCAAGAGTGGGGACGCTCACACCGGCTATGGTAATAATGAACACTTGCTAACCTCGGCTCCTGATTCGGACCTCCCCATCCTCCTACCCTTTACCGAGTACCCCCTCTGTAGGGGGTTCAGGCTGAGATAGTTTGGTACCCGGATTCACCTCCAGGCTTACACTAAAGGGCCAAGCATCTCCGTCGTGGCCTCCGTGTGGGCACACGTAGGTCCAGATTGGTGGTCTGGTCAAGATCCCATTGGAATAGATCTTCTCACCTGTAGTGTCACCTTCCGACTGTCGCCCTCCATCAGCGGAGGTTATGGAAGCTTAATTGTTTTTTCAGTTAAGTTTGGCCCTATCTGTTTGACCACTGTCAGTTCTGGAGATGTTGGCAAAGACTCTCATGCCCCATGGGTGGAATAGTGAAAAAGTTAAAAATGAATCCCTGTCCTGACTGAGGTTACTTTCTCTGTGCCAGCTGGACATTGTCAGCTTAGACCTTCAGGAGGGCATGATGAAATGTGCAGTTTGTCCCCTGTTTTGGACCATCGATTGCTTTGGCAAATATTTATGGAACTCCTCCTAAGAACCTTAATGCGAGACCTGGGAGTACAAATGCGTACACTCTGGCCCTTAACCCTCCAGGAGCCCCCGGCCCAATGAGGGACCTGAATCACGGTCATGATCTTTGTCATGCGTGCAGCTAATAACTTGCTCCCAGAGCCCTGTGCCCAGGAGAGGATGTGCTCCTTAGGACCAGGAGTGTGGCCTTCCGGGTCGTTCTGAACGAAAGTTCATGAACACTTCGGGGTGATGAGCTGCTTTCGTTGATTCCAAGGGTGCTGCGTTTCACTGTGGCAGCCTGAGAACCGTTCTGTGTCGCAGTCTTGGCATGTTTGACCCCGTCTTTCCCAAATGTCATCACCCATTTCCATTTGCTTGGCCTTCTCCCCTTCATTGTCTCTTTTGTCCCCTTCCTTGCCTCCCTCACACCCCCAAATTGCTATTTGCCAAACTTGTGACCTGAGACCACTTGGCATTTCCCTGGGATGGCTGGAATTTACCACCCGCCGACTAGGCATTCGGTGACATTTGCTCACCTGGGTAGCTTAAGCTACGGGGTCTGTGTTGAGGGAAGGCCGAGAGGAAGTGTGAAATTTACCTCTGTGCTCCAGGGTTCTTGCCAGCGGGGAGACAAACAGTGATGCTTCTGGAAGCTGGAATTAATTTTTATCGCGGTGCGCATATATAGTTATATATATTCATACACACATTTATTATGTATTCAATAAATGCATGTAGACAATTTGTGCATTATCTGTCATTCCCTAGTCATTATTTTAACAAATTAAATTTTCATGGTTAGATTCATCTTTCACATGCGTACCCTCCCCTCCTCGGCTACCTTCTTTCTTGCTCTCCCTCCTTGCTGGTCGAAGATGCTGGGTTAACTTAATGCTCTTTGAGGCCCTGTGCCATTAGACCTCCTGTCTGCTTAAGGTTTCTGAGACTCCCGTGATGGCTTTCTCGTTGTGGCCTGCCCAGCCACTCTGCCGGTGACGGAAGAGCTGCTTGTCCCTTTGGATCAAACTGGTCTGGGAGCTGGTGGGAGCCAGTCCCTGGGACAGGCCAGCCCCGGAGGCTTCTCCGGCTCTCGCAGCCCACAGACACCCGGTCTGTCTGTCCTGGCTGGCGCAGCCCACAGACACCCTGTCTGTTTGTCCTGGCTGGTGGCCGAGCAAGGGAGGCAGGCAGTGTAGATGGTGAAAGCTGTTGCTTTTTATTACCTTGTACCCTGTCCGAGCGATTTGCAGGGAAGGGTGCTTCGGGCCCCAGGCTGGGAGAAGAGTGGTGGTGGTGGGTCATCTCGGGATGAAGCAGGATAGGAGACGTCAGCAGGAGTGATGTTCCTTCCGTCCCTGTAGAGCAGGAAATTCTGTCCACAGGTAATAACAAATAATGTACATGGAACGTTGACCTGCATGTGGAGCTAATATTATTTGCCCAATTTTTAAGATGAGGAAACGGGTACAGAGAGTTTAATGAACTTCCTTAAAGTCACACGGCTAATGAGAGGTCACGTTGGGACAGGTGGCCACATTGGGACAGGTGTTCCTCGGGCAGTTCTTTGAAATCCTCCTTCCCCTTGAGTGACAGCCCTTCAGACTGTGATTCTTCCAAGAAAATCCTGTGGAATCCTACTTAGTTGTCCGAAAAAAACCAAATGGTTTGGCTCTGCCCACCTCTGATCCTGTTTCTCAGGTACATAAATTTAATTATGTCTTGGCTGCGGTTGACTGTAAAACATAAGTAAAAGGAGATAAGTTCAAAATTCTCCTTGGGCCTATTTCCTGATTTTTTATTAGGCCTCTGCCTGTTAGCTTTTTCGAATCTCCCTGATTTCTTTCAGGCCGTGAGCATGACTTACTTTCACAGGTGCCCTAAAGCTTGCCTGCGCCCCCCCCCCCCCATATGTGTATCACCTTTTCTGGTTCCTTCTCAGAAGCCTGGGGTTTTGACAGGAACGTAAAGCAGGGCACAGAGTCTTGTTGTTGCACACCCTTGGTCCTGCCATCCTTGTCTCGTACCTCCGTTTGTGGCCACACTCCAGGCCCCAGGGCACCCAGGTGCTTCCAGGTGGTGTCCCGGAAGCTGCCTTGGGGAGACCTGGAAGCCTGCTCTCTCCAGCTGCAGAGCCGCTCTGTCACAATGGCACATTGGGCAGCTCCTTTGTTTTGAGAAGTGGATGTTCTCAGTTTTCTGGAGGGCACAGCTGCGTCCCAAGGGGTGGGGTGGCCCGGAGAGCTGGGTGGAGGTGACGTCCTGGTGACAGTGACACTCTCAGGCCTGTTATCTTCATGTCACCCCTGGTGGATAAAGAAAGAATTAAAGGAATAAAGAAAGAATTCAGCATATCCCATGTTTCAATGTATTGTTCAGAAAACAGTTTAACACCAGGAACTTTTCTTAATAAAGAAAATTTGACAAAAGAAAAGAAACCCACCTTAACTCGTACTACCCTAGCTCACTATCGCTTTATAAGCAACAACCCCCCGCCCCTCATCACCCTGTGCTTAATATTTCCTTCCTGTCATTTGCCTTATGGCTGTATGAGTTTTCTATTTCTTGGGGATGATTACGCGTGCAGGGATGAAAGTCTCTCCTATTTTTGCAACAGAACCCGTTATGGATCTTAATCTATTTATGGATTGCTCATATCGTCTCAAAGAGGAATTCAAGCAGTTTACCAAAGGGGATAAGCAAAATGAAGAGATTTACTAAATAAGTGAGGACACTAGAAGAGAAAATTGTGGTAGAAAATTAAAGTGCGAGGGAATGTTAGTATGTAAAATTGCCTGCGTAAGGATCCTTTCTCCTGGTAGACTTTCCAGTCCTTTTGCTGGTATGGAAATAGCTTCTGCCTCTTTGGATCAGACTAATCTAGGACTGTATTTAGTCCACATCCTATAGAATTGGTTATAGAGATTTAACTCTCTGCTTCCTGGAAGCAAAAGTGAAAAGGGAAACAGGATCAATTTTGGATTTCAAAGCATGGAGAATTGAAATGAATCAGAATTTGACTTCATGCAAAATTTCTCCCATCGCTCACTAGAAGAAGGCGTTAAGGGATGTGATAGATGTTGTCCTCTACGAGATCATGAGCAAAATGTTATATAGTTCGTATTTTACCGTAGACCTTTATATATAAAGTCCCTCAGCACTCACCAGATTTTATTATAGTTACTGGCTTATGATCTGACTCCTTCATTAGATTAATGAATTTCTGGAAAAATACTGATCAGGACTTCTATGACCAGTACACAGGAGATACTCAGTTAATATTTATTGAATTGAAAGGCTGTCTTCTCTGTTTATCCAAAAAGGAGATAAATCCATTTATTAGCATTTATTGAGTACTTGCTACTAAAAAGAGGGGTCAATCAGAAGCTCTTGCCCTTGAGGCTACTTATGCGGTGTCTGGGAATAGCTCCGTCCTCCGAGGTATGTTGGAGTTTGGCTGGATAAGTGCTGTGTAATAGAGGCACGAACATTTTCTCTTTTGTGGAATGGAGTATCAGATTGCTTAAAATACGCTCTCAGTACAGCTGGCTTCTCCCTTTGGAGTTTGTGTTGGGATCTGTAAGCCAGGAAGGGGGGGGGGGGAAGCGGAAACAAGAATGATGAGGGCATCTGAGAGTTTTGGGGCCTGAGGAGAGGTGATTGTCTTGCAGGTTTGCTCTTTCACTTCCGTCCTCTTTTAGGAAAGAGGGTCCTGGGCCTTGGCTAAAACTAACTCTACCTCCCTGAACTCCAGGCCCCCATGAATGAGGGGGCAGGCGGCCACAGAGAAAACAGGTGCTAAGACGAAGAGCAAAGGATCCTTGGGCCGTACCTGTGAAAAAAGAGTGAAGAGAGCAAGGAACTAGCTTTTTACCAGTTTTGTTAATTATTAGTTGTTCATGACTACACTGACCAGAATTGTTGTACTTTTTTTTTTTTTTTTAAGATTTGTTTATTTATTTTAGAGAGTAGGGGAAGGGGTAGCAGAAGCAGAGGAGAGAGAGTCCCAAGCAGACTGCCAGCTGGGTGTGGAGCCCCAGCCAGGGCTCGATCCCAGGACCCCAGGAAACCAAGAGCCAGACGCTTAACTGACTGTGCCACTCAGGCACTGGAGAATTTTTTCCTTTTTACTTCCCTTCCTCTTTTCCTTTCTTCCTTCCTTCCGTTTAAAAACATTTACCAGGCACTTCTAGGCTAGGCATGCAAATTTCCCCATGATCTGAAAATAGAGTGTCCTGCGACTCTTAAGCCAAAGCAAAGAAACAACTACCGTCTATTTAATTAATTAATTAATTAATTTATTTTTAAAGACTTATTTATTCCTGAGAGACACAGAGAGAGAGGCAGAGACACAGGCAGAGGGAGAAGCAGGCTCCCTGCGGGGAGCCCAATGCGGGACTCGATCCCAGGACCCCTGGGTCACGTCCTGAGCTGAAGGCAGATGCTCCACCGCCGAGCCGCCCAGGCATCCCAACTACCATCACTTTATATGGAAAAAAAAATTGAGCATTCTCAGACTTTCTTAGCCTTTTCTCATACCCTGGAACACATCTTGCTAAGGGATGCAAGGATGCACAAAATACATGGAGACGAAGCTCGCTCGGGTGCTCATGGGCACGGGTCAGAGTTCTGGTGGCTTGCTGCTGGGGTGCTGACTGGGGGTCCCGGGAAGGGGCTGGGGGGCGCTCTTTGCAGTCCAGGTGCATGCTGCCTCTGTAACCCTCACTGCAAATCTAAAGTTGAAGGCTATTTTCACTTTTTGCTTTAATTAACTAATCAATTAATTAATTAATTATGCAAAAGTATAAGTCCTCTTTGGATTTCTTTCAATTTGCAAAAGCAGGTACTAGTACAGGTTTTTTGTAAAAGTAAAGTGACTCTGGGCAACTCCGTGGCTCAGTGGGTTAAACATCTGTCTTCACCTCAGGTTGTGATCTCAGGGTCCTGGGTCAAGTCCTGCATCAGGCTCCCTCTCAGTGGAGAGTCTCCTTCTGCCTCCCTGTGCCACCCCTCTCCCCATGCTCTCTCTCAAATAAGTGAAACCTTTATAAAAAAAGTGAAGTGACTCAATGCAACTTTTGAAAAGCAGAGGATGGATACTTGCAATGAGAGATGCAAGACAGGAGGATGTTGTCCTCAAATATTTTACTCCTGGGAGGAAAGCAAGAGAAGATTTCAGGGCAGCATTAATCAGGACGTTGAAGGCGACCTTAATGTAGCCTAGTGCCCAACCCACTGTCTGCTCTCAAATATTTCCAGAAAAAAAATGATTTGAGTTTTCTCTAAGATTGTGAACTTCCCCTTCCAGATGGTAAACTCCTTGTGAGCAAGCCATGCTTTGCACACCTAGCACAGTGCAAAAATATATATGATGTCCAGTAAACATCAATTGAAGGGAGAGAAGGGAAAAAGGAGCCATAGGTAATTCATCTGAATCTAAATTGGACCTAGTTCTATTTTCAGACTCAGCATCTTAAAAAAAATCATTTGCAAAATCACTACTACCTGCTGCGAGCCTGCCAGTTTGTGAATGTTACGTGTGTGCGTCCGGGATGTGTCAGAGGATAAGAGAGGGTGGGACCCCTCCTCTTCCATCTACTGGCTCACTCCAGTGAAGTGCTCCAAACCCCGAGCTCCAAGACCAGGAGGTTTCTGGTTGGAATCAACTTGTCACTGAATGGAGAGAGTTCTCGGGTGGCTCCTCGGAGTCTGAGTTTTCTGAGTTATGGTGTTGGACTTGGAGTTGTGAAGGTGTGCGCGGGGTATCGTGGGGGTGGCTGGGGGGTGGGGGGGAGCGTGTGGGACAGGACACATGAGAACCGTGTAAAGACAAGTGATAATTAGAGGTAGGAAGCTGGCTAGACGCAACCTTCCAGTGGGAGAGGCGGAGGTGGGAGGGCCAGCTGCTGCTTTAGCCAGTGGCTCAGATTCCAGCACCTTCTTTCATGCCCATCTTCTTGTCCCCCTGCCTTTTCCCATGTGCAAAGCCTCCTCTTTGCTCTTTGCCCTCTCCCAAGAGTCGAGCCACCTGTTTGCTTGTGCTGACGTTTTGTCCAGGTCGCTTGCACATTGAATGTTTTGTCCGGGTTCCATTGAAATGTCGGAAATGGATTTCTCCATTTAATAATAATAATAATTAATAATAGGGGATGCCTGGGTGGCTTAGTGGTTTAGTGCCTGCCTTCAGCCCAGGGTGTGATCTTGGAGTCCCGGGATCGAGTCCCACAGCGGGCTCCCTGCATGGAGCCTGCTTCTCCCTCTGCCTGTCTCTGCCCCCCTCTCCCTCTCTCTCTCTCATGAATGAATAAATAAAATCTTAAAAAAAATAGTAATAAATACAAATAAACTCAAGAAGTTGAGAGTGGGATTTTTCTTAAGGTGAAAGAGGTTGTAGACTAGGAGGCAGGGGAAGTAATTGAACAGGAGGCTCTCTGGGCCCACCCCCCCCACCCCCAGTTAAGCACGTGTAATTTAAACCTGTCCTTGGGGATGAGTGAAGAGACAATCACCCCCACCTTCCTCCCACTGGTCCCCTCCTCCCTCAGTGAAAATTCCTAGTGGGGAGTCTGTGCTATCTCAAACTGGGCTGTCACTTTTCAGGGTCACTCCCTGGGGATATCCTTCCCCCAATCCCTGTGCAATTTAGATGTTTCGAAGGGAAGAACAGGAGCCCCTGTTGGGTCCTGCGGTTGCTTTAGTAACTTTGCTGTTTTGCAACTTAGCCTCCTTGAGGGGGTGGGGGTGGTGCTGGGTGGCGGGAGGGTGGTCCTAGACAGGGAATCTCACTGTGGGCTCTGAGGAGGGTAGTGGGTCCTTGAGGCCCCGTACAGTCGCCCCTTAACCCACAGGGGATGTGCTCTGAGAGCCCCGCTGGATGCCTGAAACCCTGGGTAGTACTGAACCCCACAGAAACTTAGGTTTTTCCCCAGACGGGCATGCCTGTGACGAAGTCTGACTTATGAATTAACCACAGTGAGGGATTGACTGTAGCAACTAATGTTAAAAGGAACAATTATAACAAGATACTGTAATAAAGATTTCCTGAATGTGCTCTCTGTTTCTCAGAGTATCTTGTGGTCCTGTAATCACCCGTGCCAGTTGATAAAATGCCTCCGTGATGAGACGAAGTGAGGGGCTGACGTAGGCATCAAGGTGTAGTGTCCGGTCACCGTGGGCACCCTCTGGCTGTATACCAGGAGGAGGTTCATCTGCTTCTAAACCTTGGGGTCCCCGAAATCTTGGAAAGTGAAGCTCCAATAAGGGGGGCAGTGGGTGGACTGGACTCTGCTACACTTAAAATGTTCTGTATTTTTTTTTAAGGATTTTATTTATTTGTTTATGAGAGAGACACACACACACAGAGAAAGAGGCAGAGACACAGGCAGAGGGAGAAGCAGGCTCGCTGCGTTAGAGCCCAATATGGGGCTCGATCCCGGGACCCCGGGGTCATGACCTGAGCCAAAGGCAGATGCTCAACCACTGAGCCATCCAAGTGCCCCCATTTAAAATGTTCTGGAGATTTCCTTAGGCTTGGTCTGGAGGCCGCTAGAACCAGTTCCTTTGATTCTTGTCTGTGGCTGTTCTGCTCCCCTGGGGAAACCACGGTCTGTTTAAGACTTCTTGTCTGTGACCTTCTCGGTTGCCAAGACTCACCCCAAGTTGGGCATCGTGGGGGCTAATAACATTGTATGTCTCCCTGAGAGACGTTTGCCTTTCGGTTTGTACACTCTGTTCTTTACATTCGATGCTCAGGGGTGGTAGTTTTCTTGAATAAGGACCCTTTGTGCGATTGATCAACAAATAAGTTTCAATGAATGGCCTCCCCCGTTTCCTATGACATTCCCCGAGTAGATAGTGCTTATAGACAGACACCTATCCCGGCAACCAAATGTTCAACAAATGGTCTCTTCCTCGGGTTCTAGGTCAAAGAGAAGACCAACCTGGGAATCTGGTAGCCCAGCTCCCACGTCCACAGGGGAGACATGTGCTGTACTTACACCCTTGCTGATTAGGGCAATATTTTGGTTTGTTGAGAGAATCCTAAATCTAGGTGGTCACTTTTCTTTTTTCTTTTTTTTTTTTAAGATTTTATTTATTTATTCTTGAGAGATAGAGGCAGAGACAAGGGCAGAGGGAAAAGCAGGCTCCCCCAGGGAACCCGATGTGGGACCTGATCCCAGGACCCCAGGATCACACCCTGAGCTGAAGGCAGATGCCCAACCACTGAGCCACCCAGGTGCCCCTAGGTGGTCACTTCTCTAATCTGATTGGCAAATCCACATGTCAAACCGAATCGGAAAATACCCAACATCCTCCTCTTACGATGTGGAGTTTACGGTGTTGGAGTTACGGCTCCAGCATATATCCAGGCAAATAGGAACAAGAAGAGCAGAAGGTGTTGTGTGCAGAAGATGCACGTGTGTGTGTTTCATGGCTGGCCTAGAGGAAGCCGCTCACACGCCGGTGAGGATGGTACAGTTAGCTCCCTGTTGCAAGAGCAAGGATCCAATATGGCACCAGGCGCATGGCAAGTGGTCAGCAAAATGTATGTTTTTCCTTCTTTGTTTCCAAAGCAATATGGAAACATGCAGGCCCATTTGGAGCAGCCTTCTGATGCAGGGGACCAGCCAGTGGCCTGTGGTAGTGCTGAGTGGGTCGGTAACCCCGGAGCCAGCCATGCACGCTCCTGGTGTGGGCGTGCATGGTTTCCTCATCTGTGGTGTGGGCCCTGATTACACTCTTCAGACCGACTCTGATCCACCTCCACGGTGGTTGTGAATCTCCAGGGAGCTGTGGGGTTTAAGATGCTTTGTAAGCTGTAAATTCACAGCACAACTTAAGTGAGTTCTCAAACCCACCGAGAATTGAAGCAAGGGAAAGAAGCCACGGACTGGCAGACTGGTGGAGGGCTGATTTAGAACGCGGTGTAGACGGAGAAGTCTTGCGGAACGTGGAATTGGTCGGGCAGGCCACTGTTGTAGAGCAGAGGCCCCAAGACGGTGGGACAGAGGGGTGTGATTGGGAGTTAGGTGGTGGTGGGGGACCCTGGGGGCTTGAAAGTAGAGGTTACCTGCCCACAGTGGCCGCTGTCCCCTGGGATTTTGTCTGGAGAATGGAGCTGGAATGTCAGCCTCCTAGCACCTCACAGGCATGTTGGCAAGGGAGATGGCACGCGAGGCTCATCGTGTGGTTGTGTTGGTGTGTGTGTCCCTTTATTTCACCTTTCCTGGCTTCCCACATGGGGCCAGGATGCTACACCTGCAGCTGTGTCTTCAGGGGACCTGTGTTGGCTGTCCCCCCCGCATACGCATGTGTGTGCACGCTGTTGGCTCACGGTGTCCCCGGCCTGAGTACCCTCCTTCGCTTCCTGGAAGCGTGTATGGTGGACAGGACGCCGGATGGCGTGGCGGACAGTGGTCGGTCACTCGGTAAGTTGCTTATACTCGAGGTCTTGGCTCCTTCCTCTTTAAGTGAGGGGGGTAGATTGGCGTGACTGGTAAGGGCTCCTCCAGGTGAGGCTTGGGGCATTCCTTTTTAGGGCGAAGAGCCCTTTTTGCGATGCGGATAGATACTTTTGTAACGGGGAAGGCATTTTTTCCTGCCTTTCTTATTGTCGATTTTTGTGCGTCCCATTTTCTGAGGGCAAGGACGTCAGGCCCGCTTATTCCACCTGTGGAGTTTATTTTCCTGTTCATGGGGATGCAGAACGTGAGGTTTTCAATACATAGATTCACTTACTAGTTCCAGAAGGTGATGAAGGTGCATCTCATTGGCCCAACTTGCCGCCTGTGTTTGTCACAGTGTTTCTGTGAATTTGAGTCACAGGCACAGAGCTGCCCCGCTCGGGTGCTTGGGGGGAAACAGCCTCACACGTCACACCGGGGGTGCTCCCTGGAGAGGTGGGGAGCCCAAGGGCCAGATGTTGTGTCTTCCCGCCCTGGGAGTGTGAAGCCCCCACCAGTGGCTTAAGTTGAAGACCTAGATGAGGGCGGACAGGGGCAGGAGCCCCAGGGGTGCAGGGAGGCCTCGGCACCTCTCAGCGCCCCGTGCCCGGAAGGACACCTGAGTTTTTGGGAACCGAAATCCAGACCCTGGGAGGCAGAGACCAAAGGGCGGAGGCCAGGCCCAAAGTGAGTGCCTGCTCGCATGCGGGCGCAAAATAATTGAAGGAAGCAGGGATACCCATCACCGGGAGCTGAAAAGCCTCACGTCCAGATGTGGTCAGAGAGGTTCGCCGAATGAAAGACAGTCTGATGAGTGAGATACACACGCCTGTAGAGCACAATAGAAAAATCGATAGTAAGTGGAGGTGAAAGAGTTTGAGCTGGGTTTTATTGAGCACAAAGAGGACAGACTGGCTCTTGCCGTGGTTCCAACTGTATGTTCATGGTGCTTTTTTTTTTTTTTTTTTGTTGAAAACTCCAGGGTAGGGGGGGAAAAGTCATCCAGGAACAGTTGCCAGCCCAGCCTGGACGTGCAAGCCCACGCATACACACGGATCGGCGGGGGTGGGGGAGAGACACACGGGCCTCGGGACCTAACGTGTCTGGGCTTGCGCGTGTGGTGGCGTGTGCTCTTGGCTTCACGTGCGTGGGGGCACGTCTGTCATTGGGGGTTTCCAGGAAGCGTGAGTGGGAGTTGTCTTTTCCCATCCCGGGTTCCTTCTCCCTTCCCTTTGCCCTCCACCAGTCTACTGTGGCTTTATTAGGAATTCCCTTTGGTTTAGGGGGGGAACATCGAGGGAGAAAGAGCCGGCTGGAGGGGGGAAGCAGAACTAGCTCTTGGCTGGCAGCCCACGGCGTGGCCCAGCAGCCTTGTTTGAGAGCGCTGTCCCGGCCTTCTGTTTTCTTAAGCACACCCCCTTTCCCCCCACCATGCCCTCTTTTTTTTTTCTCTAAGAGGGCTGAGGGAGGCTGTTTCTATCCCCTGAAGCCCCCCTTCCTTTTTTTCCCCCTTTCTGTTGTTTAAAGAGGATCTTTTTTTTTTTTTTTTTTTTTTTTTTTGAGGCCTGAGCCCTGAGCCGGGGTTTCTCCACGCCGGCCTCCCCAGCCCCCCTCCCCGATGAAGAGTTCATCCAAAGTTCGCATCCAGACTCCGAACAAAGTGGCGCAGACCTTTTCCTGACTCCTCACCCTTTGTCCTCATCACTCAGTGACAGACAGGAATCAAATGCTGAGGACCCAGCCGGGCGAGGGGCCGTGGGGGGAGGGAGAGGGGGGTTGTTCCCATTAACTAGCTGGGCCCTCGGCAGCCTCAGCAGCCTAAGCCTCCGGAGGGAGGGAGGGAGGCCAGCCTCGGAGGGAGGCCAGGGGCAGGAGGAGGGCGGCCCCAGAAAGGATTTTTGTTTTAGTTTCCCCAGGCACACACTGCCGAGCTCCCCGGTTGTTTTGCCGACGCCGGGTTCATCTGGTTTCTGTTTGAGGGAGGAGGGCATGGGTGAGCCGCGAGGAGAGGCGGCTGGCGGGGGGCAGAGGAGAGGCCGGAAGGGGAGAGCTGGGGTGCTTTTTCCTGAAGCGGAAAAGCCTTGAAGCCTTCTGATCCTGCAGCGAGGAAACAAATTCTCTGGGAGTGAAGGGTTCACCTCTTGGAGGTGGATTACACTTTTCAGGACACCAGAGGACCATAGAGCAAATTACTTCTTCCAGAGTGCTAAATGATCCCCTGGTGCCCTGGAAAGAGCCCGTTTACCTCCAAAAGGTGAGTTGTTTATTGCCGGAGAGTCGAATATTGGCTGTAATGCCGGCTCATCCATCCTCTCACATCCCTGCGAGGCATTTAGGGTGGAGGTGATATTATCCACCTGTCAGCACGGGAAGGGGCCCTGACGAATGCTTGTCGGATTCCCGTTCCCAGGGCGGGCGGCGGCGTAGGGAGGTGAAGTGACTCCGCCAAGGTCTCACGGTGCCCGCTGCCCGGAGCACCGGGGCCAGCTCCAGCCGGGAGGGGACAGGCCAGAGGACAGCCCTCCTGCCATTGCCCAGACCCCAGCGGGGGCCCCCTCACTTTTCCTGCTTGTGTCACACGCTCCTGCGGAGGCTCCCAACCTCCCGGGATTGTGGGGAGGGTGATCAGTGGGGAGAGGTGTCCTTTGGGGTGAGCCCAAAATTGGAAGGCAGACCCGTGTGAGATCTTGCTTGCCGCTGTGATCAGACCCATGGCCCCTTCTTCCCCCTAAGTCATCAGAATCGTGGGGAGCTCAAGGGGCTCTGGTCCCCCGGCCCTTGCAGGGTGGGCCAACAGGGGGCTCAGGAGCTCTTTCTGGTGGGGGCGAACGGGGAAACTGAGCCACGGAGTCAGGACTCCGGGGGTTCTGTGTCTCCTCCTGACCGGTGGATTTGTTGAATGAATCGTGGACCCGAATAAAGGCCTGAGTGTACTTGTTGCAGGGCTGTGTTTGGGGTGTGTGTGTGGGGGCTCGGTTAAAAAGGTGAATGCGGCTTAGGCTTCTGGCCCGAATGGAGTCTCCTGCGCATTCCCTGCCTGCTTGTGTCGATGAGCTCATGTAACCCACGCAGCCGTCCTGGGAGGTGCAAATCGTTTTTTTTTTTTTTTTTAATTACTAGACATGAACTTTATTTTTTAAAATCGTTGTTTTTTTAACAAGCGAGGGAATGGAAGCACAGGGTGACTAAAACCCCTTGCCCGGCATGGGCTTAGGTCATGTGCACCATCGTGGAGATAGGGCGCGTTCCCAGTGATGTTTTTATGGGCTGGCTCTGCTCACAAGAGGGTTTTGGGAAGGAGAGATACCCCTATTAATTAGGATCCTGGATAAGTTGGGCCCCAGGGTGTTGCGGGCTCTGAAGGTGGACAAAAAGAGGACTTCCCAACTAGGCTAGCGGCGTACGCGGGCAGGGGGCTATGTGGCCTGCTTGGGAGAATAAACTTCCCAATAAATGTTTTAATTACCGATGATCCTTGCCAATTAATTAAAAAGTATGTCTGTCATGGCGCTGCTTTCTTGGCAGCACTTTTATTGACGATGTGTTTGCGTGCACATGCAAGGAATAGGGTGACATTTCTTCTCGACGTTTCCTAACCCCAGCTGTTTTGAGGCGGAACAGCCCGTCGGCAGTCTGGTGCAGTTTTCCTAGCCTGTGAGCCGAGAGGCGAGAGGGAGGCCTGCGCACCCCCGGGGCCCGAGGGTAGGTAGTGGGGTGACCTGGTCTGTGCACCAGCCCGGGACTCCTGCGTGTTGTGGGATTCGTGTTTCCTGTGAACTTAGTTAAGCCGTTTGCAGAAAGTTGGGGGCCTCCGTGAAGAGGGGTGCCGCGCTGCCGCAGTTAGATGTAGTCTAGACTTTCCACCTCCCCTGTGGCACTTTTGGCAAGTTGACAGGTATAATTGATGAGTTATTCTAAGAATGTGATTCCTGAGTAAGTCTAGAGTGGAGTGGCTGTGTTTCTGAGTAGTTAATGCGGCTGGGGGAAGGCAGAGGAGGGGGTGGGGGTCGGGGAGCGGGAGGGAGATGGGGAGGAGGGTCTTTGTTCTACGTCTGCGGTTCCAGAGAGGGTGGCAGGGAATCCTAGCACACGCTGTCCCCTCTGGGCTCACGGCTGCCGTGTGACAGTCTGCACGCAGCCTTTCCAGTCCGGCCAGCCTGTGTCCTGGGAAGCGGAACCGAGGCCTCTCACCTGACTTGTAAACCTCCGGGCCAGCCTGGGCCAGCCTTCTGGTTGAGCTTATAGGGATTCACAGAGTAGCTCTTAACTGCTTCCAGTTTGCCCAGTTGCCCGACAGTCCAAAGTTAACGATCGCCACCCCCCCCCCCCCGACGGCCCTTTAATGCTCATGGGTCGGGAAAGAAGAAGTCGGGGTGATGGTTGTGAGCGTTGTGCCTTGTTGCTCATCTGGATGAGCAGGTGCCAAAGCTGGCAGTGGAGGCGCAGGGGGCTGTGGAGGCTCTGGGGGCATGGAGGCTCTGGGGGTGGTGGAAGCCTTGGGGATGGTGGAGGCCTGGGAGTGGTGGAGGCCTTGGGGACAGTGGAGGCCTGGAAGTGGTGGAGGCCTTGGGACATTTGAGGGTCTGGGGGTGGTGGAGGCCTTAGGGGCGGTGGAGGCCTTGGGACGGTGGAGGCCTGGGAGTGGTGGAGGCCTTGGGGACGGTGGAGGCTTTGGGGGCGGTGGAGGCCCTGGGGGTGGTGGAGGCCTTGGGGATGGTGGAGGCTTTGGGGCGGTGGAGGCCCTGGGGGCAGTGGAGGACCTGGGGGCGGTGGAGGACCTGGGGGCAATGGAGGTCTTTGGGGCAGTGGAGGCCTTTGGGGTGGTGGAGGCCTTGGGGATGGTGGAGGCTCTGGGGGTGGTGGAGGCTCTGGGGCCATGGAGGCCTTGGGGGCAGTGGAGGCCTTGAGGGTGTTGGAGGCTCTGGGGATGGTGGAGGCCTTGGCTTTGGGGGCAGTGGAGGCCTTAGGGATGGTGGAGGCTCTGGGGGGCAGTGGAGGCTCTGGGGGCGGTGGAGACCTTGGGGGCAGAGTGTAGCCTGTTCAGAGAAAGGAAGGAAGGGCCTTGCAGGACTTGGCCTGGCACGTCCACACAACACGTTGGAAAGCAGCACAGGACCCACAGCCCTAGGTGGCTTGCCAGAGGTCAGCGCTTGCTCCTCCTCTGCTTTGAACTCCGTCCCTCAGGGCTCCCCCCTCCTTCCCACCACACCAGTGCACTCCCTGCAGCAGGCCAGTCCCCCTGAAACCTGCCGCACCCAACCCCATTTGCCTGCTGACCACGACGGAGACTCCCCCTGGGTCTCTTGAGCCCTCAGTTATGACAGCCCCCACCCCCACTGGCAACTCCAACTTCCCCAGCCTCTGCAGCACATGGCGCTCACATTCTTTTGAAACCCAACCTACTTATTTATAGATCCAGACACAATTATCTTATTGGATGTTGACCGTGGGTGGTTTGCTGTGGCTGCGCTTTAATTTTCCAACATGTCAGGTGGACCCCAGATCCCGAGGCTACTTCAGAAGCATTAAACTGCACCCTTCAAGGTTAGAAAGACAAAGTCTGCCCCTTAGTCTGCTCCCCACCCCCCACTCCCGCCCCATGGGAAGAATGAATCAGGTTAGGGAGACGCGGGTGTGAATTCCAGCTTTCGTGGTTACTAGCTGTGTGACCGAAGGAAGTAACCTAACCTCTCTGTTTTTAATCTGTGAAAATAGGGCTATTTGGCCTACCTCCAAAAGTCGTTGAGAAGGCTAAAAAAATAATGAATGGCAGCCACTACTTTGTAAAAATACTGCTAATTTTTTCTTTTTTTAAAGCTTATGCTAGGCCAATGCACACCATCCTGTCTCCTGTAAAGGATCAAGTGCCTGGTGCTTTGGGGGCCAGGGTGCTTTCCATGCTCTTCCTGTTACTGTGGCCTTCTTCCCTGGCTCTCTGCGGCTCTTGAGGGCTCCTGACGTGCCTGCACGCTGGGTAACTCCGGGGTTAGGCTGATGTTCTCTCCCTTTGGGAGAACCTAACTTTTCCTACTTCACCCCTGCCACCCCAGGTTGCTGTTTCTTGGTGGGACCTCCTGGACAGCCATAGGACAGTGTGATAATTATAAACCTAATTTGCATGGCACTTTACCAATTTCCAATCCCTTTCCTATTTCATCTCACGTCGAAGGTGGTATTATCCCCATTTTAGAGATAAGGAAACCAGGAAACCGAATCTCGATAAGGAAGATATTTTAAATCCTTTCTGCTACTAACTTGCTGTGGGAAAGTCACTCCAGAGCCCAGAACGAAACAGGGAACGTGAAAGCTGCAGGGGAGCTTTTAGAGATCATCTAGTCCAGCCCTGAATTTTAATAGGAAATTCAAAATGTGCAATTATCATGTTAAAAAAGGCAAAAAGAAACAGGTGAACTTAATTTTAAAGAATATCGCAATTTAGCTAGATTATTTCAATTTGTAAGCGACATAAAAATTATTAATGAAGTCTTATATTTCTTTTTTGGAGGGGGGAGTGTTCAGTGATCAAAATTGGGTATGCGTTTTATTCCTACAGTGCATCTCAGTTCAGATTAGCCACTATTTCAAGGGCTCTGTGCCACCCATGGCTGGTAGTTACCTTATTGGATGACCCAAATCTCACCTGTTAAATTTTGCAGGTTAGGACACTGAAGACCAGAATTATGACTAATACGTGGTGAAAATGAAATAAATCTGCCTTCAGAGCCCTTGTCACTGTACTGTCTGCCCTCAACTGTCTTTTTTTTTTTTTAATTTTGTTTATTTGAGAGAGAGCACAGGTAGGGGGAGGAACAGAGGGAGAGGGAGAAGTAGGCTCCCCACTGAGCAGGGGGCCTGATTGAAGGTGCTGGAGCCCATCCCAGAACCCTGGGATCATGACCTGAGCCCAAAGCAGATGCTTTAACTGACGGAGCCACGCAGGTGCCCTGATGCACTGTACTGTCTTTAATATGAAGACCAAAGAACTTGGTTCCTGCTATAATTCTGCATCTTCCCTCTGGTTCTCTATAGTTTGCCCCGAAGGCCCCCACTGTCCATGGGCTTTGAGAGAGTGCCACGCCTGTCTCCAAAGTTACGTCATAGTCTTTCCAGTGGCAGACAGAGCTTTCTGATTGCTAAGCATGTCCTCGCTCTAGGGGAAGTAGAAATGCACCGTATTTCTGTCGGACAGACTTCCCATCAGTGGAGCGGGGTCCTTGCTGCTCACAACTTGCCTCACCCTACCCTGTGTGCGCTTGGACATGACGCTCCCTAAGAATCCCCAGAGACCCTGAGCAGCGAGCACCCTTGGCATTGCACTGGTGAGCCAAGTGGGCAGTGCCCGTCGAGCACTTGTTGGAAATGGTCCCCTGGTGGCAAGCTGGCTGTAAAGCAGTTGAGGATGACATGAATGATGTCTCTTGAAGCCAAGACTGAGCAGCCTTAATGGCAAACAAGGTCAGTTACCTGGCTGGATAAGGACTTAAGGACTCTGGGAGTCTTTTTTTTTTTTTTTTTTTTTTAAAGAAGAAGAAGAAGAGCCATTTATTAATCACCACTTTTGGCATGTTATATATGATTGATTTGCTCATTGGCACCACCCAGCTCAGCTTTGCTTTTAGGAGGTGATCTCCATACCGGTACGATCGCTGTATATTCACTTTCACTGGCTTCAGGAAACCACCAGTGGGAAGTCTTATTTATGGTGATGATGGTTATGGTTATGATTATTGACAGCCATTATTATAAACATCATTATTATTTAGTGTTAATCAACAACGGTGTGAAGGGTGCTCTAAAGAACACGGAATTAGACTCTGTCCTTGCAAATGGGCTCATAAGAAAAAAATGACAGAATGAGACACCTAGCCTATGGGCTAGCTAGGAAAAATACATTCTAGGGAAATGCAGCTGACAAAATACTCCAAAGGTTATAATTTCTAGGGCTTTGGTAGAGTCCAATATGGTACCCTGAACGTAGATTAGAAAAATAGAAAGTAGAATTTCCCAGTAAAAGAAGGCCCATTGTTTCAGGCAAGTTTTTAGTATTAGACTGAGTCAGGAAGAACAAATACGAGGGAAACATTGGTTGTAATTTTGTTTCTTGGACATGGAGGTTCATTTTTAGGATCTGTTTTTACTGTACAATATTTGCATTCTTGAACGACTTTCAAGGTCCCCGTGATGTCATTACAGACTTGCCCTGCCCGTGGTACAGGAAAAACTTGGATCTAGAGCAGAGAGCATTTGTTTGTGGGATTTCAGAAGCTTCTGTTTCATTCATCCTGATTCTAGAAACAGCCTTTCACTTTTCGGCTTCTGTTTCCTTGTGTGTCAAATAGGGATCTCAGTAACTACACGATAGTGTCTTGAGAAGTAAGGTGTTACTCTTTGGACTTCTACTGTTTCCCACTAATTTTCTTTCTATACTAAGCTCTAAGTCTTTTTCCTCCCCCCTGCCCTCCCCTTATGTTGCTCAACTTCTCTAAAATTAAAAAAGAAAAAAGGGAGCAGCCTGGGTGGCTCAGCGATTTAGCGCCGCCTTCGGCCTAGGGCCCCACATCAGGCCCCCTGCATGGAGCCTGCTTCTCCCTCTGCCTGTGTCTCTGCCTCTCTCTCACTCTCTCTCTCTCTCTGTCTCTCATGAATAAATAAAATCTTTAAAAAAAAAACCACCCCCCCAAAAGACCCCCAAAAAACAACAACAAAAAAACCCTCAAACATATATCCAGGAATAAGCTGGGGCTCAGAGAAATGTAGTGTCTTGGCTAAATCCACATAGCAAATAAGTGCACATCTGGGTTGTGAGGCTGGTTTCTTGACTTGGATCAATGATTTGTCTTCAGATATGTTCCTGGCCGTCGTGCGGATTAGTGAGGGCATGCTCCAGGATCCAGGCTTCGAGATGGGAGTTCTTGTTGGTCTTGACTTTGATATATATATGTATATATATATGTATATATAGTATAAATTGCCCAACAGTGTCAGATTTCTTGTGGGGACTGGTCATTGCAAATAACAATTTGAAAATACCACTTGCGGTCACTTTTACATTTTACATACTGCCAGTTATTTCATTACTTCAGCTGGGATGGGTTTATGTGGCCCCAAAGGGCCAGTTAGCCAGGAAGAGGCTCCCCTCTCCCTGTCTTTTGTGGAAGGAACGGAGTTGGTGGTTACCTGAGAGAGTGGTCATCTCCTTCGAAGGTAGATGGTGACATCAAGCGTTGATAGTTGGAAAATACAACATAGTTCTTTGAAGAAGTAGAACCATCTTGACTTGTTGGACTGATGGTATCTATAAAGAAGCTTTTGGGAGGAACGCAGAGGTAATTGTCTACCACACTTGCAAATTTGTTGGCCAAAAAGCAAGAATTTCCCAATTCTCTATATGGCCCTAGGAAGACCAGTTGCACCCATTTGGATGTCCCCAACTATGATGATTCTGAAGGTGTGGCCTTGAAGACAGGACCCCCATATGCACTTTTCCTTAATAAATTCCTTAAGTTTCTTCCATGTTTTAGGACTTCAAGAATGGCCTTGTCATGGCCTTTGTTTTGGGGTCTTGTGGCTGCGTGACACATTAGAAAAGTCACTCTGTAGCTTGTAACTTTGGGCCCCTAAGAGGCCTTGGCCTTTTAGGAAACTGATCTGAATGATCACCATACATTTCTGCAGGGCTTTCAATTCTGGGTTTCTGGTGTTTGTCTGTTTATTTGTTTCTTTAGGTATCCTGACTACCAGAATAAGAATATGGTTCTCTTTCTCTCTCTTTTCCTTTTCCCCTTCTTTTTTCCCCCCTAACTCCCTACAGGGTGGTGGAACCCAGAGCAGAACTTAATTTAATTTTAATTTTAAAGATTTTATGTATTTATTCACGAGACACACAGAGAAAGTAGAGACATAGGCAGAGGGAGAAGCAGGCTCCCTGTGGGGAGCCTGATGTGGGACTGGATCCCAGGACCCCGGGATCACGACCTGAGCCAAAGGCAGATGCTCAACCACTGAGTCACCCGGGCGTCCCCGGAGCAGAATGTTAGGCTGGAGTTGGGTCAGGTCAAAGTGGAGGACCTAAGCCCCAGTCCTCCATTGTCTGTGGCATCCTGGGGTAGCTCTCCTCTCCCACTGTCCCCGATGCCTACATACACTCTTAGAGCTAGAAGGGTCACCTGCTGGAGGTGAACTAGTCTGATACTCAGATCTTTCTAATGAACAGACGGTGCCAAGTGGTCTTCAGTTGGGTGACCAGAGCCCTCATTACGTGCTGAAGTCCTTGGAGAACCTGCTCATGTCTGGTTTTTGTCATTTGTCTTACCATTTCTGGGCAGCATCCTCCTCCTTCCCCAGCTCCGCTATGCCCCTTTTATCCTTCCAGACTTTTTGAAGGGCTACCTGGGCAGCCACATTTTTCATAAAGAGCCTGGTACCTAAAATAGCTTGACATTTGTGTAGTACCTTAGAGTTTACAGCGCACTTCATTTATGTTATCAGATTTGACCTTTAAAACCACCTGGAGGTAAGAAGGAGAGGTATCATTATCCCCTTTCACATAAGACATGGAGGCTCAGAAAAGTGCAGTGACTTGACCTGGGTTATTCAACAGGTATGTGGCCGAGCCTGAATTTGAATCCCGGTCTGCGTCCAAACCAACTCCTCCCTGCCCATAGACAGAGTGGTGTTCCTTTACATGGAAATCCATTTCCTGGGTCTTTTTCCTCCTGGTTTTTGCAGCAAAGAAGAGTCAACAGGCTCATCAAGAGATTTCTTTTTTCCCCTTTTCATCCATCCCTTAAGATCCCATGTCCAACACCACACACACTCTTTACCGCAACCTTGCTCTCTCCTCGGTCACCAGCGTCAACTCCAGTTTTCTGGAACTGGGTAATCCTGAGCTTGACCCCAGTCTCTCTCTACTGTCACCCACTCCTGCCTGTGGTTTTGTTTCTTTTCTCTTTCTTCAGGCCCGTCTGGAGCTGCTGGACAAATGTTTAGCCTCTTATCATTATAATTTTTTTTTTTTTTTACAGTATTCTCATGTGAATCTTTTATCAGTGGCCTCTTCTTCATTTTAGCCCTTTTGGGGGAAGGGTTAATAGTTCAAACCCATCATTTTTCTTGGGAGGGTCAAGACTTACAAAAGCAGCCTGGAGTGGGGCTGTCCCTGGGATGGGCGAGGGGCCCCGGGCCGAGGTGGGGATGCTGGAGGTTGGGAGGACGCTTGTCTCTTTCCTCCCTCCTCTGATAGAAGTGCCCAGGAAAGCTTGGACTACAGAAGCTGCAGCCTTTCTAAAAGCCTGCTGCTGGAGTTTGGAAGACTGGGAGATCCCTCCTGGCGGGTGTCCTTTCTTCGTTTTACTTTTCCTATTGGTTTGCTGAGCAAAGAGCAGGCTTTGTGCAGCCCCCATCCCCCTTCCCCCCCTTTTCTTAAAAAGCTTCTGTTCTCCTTTGAAACAAGCCAACAAAAGTTGAAGCCAGCGTGTGTAGGCAACTCAGACCTCATGAGCCGTTCTTTTCCGAAGCAAATTTTAATTCACAGCGGCCAGTTTGGGGGCAGCGCGAAAGACCCTAATCACCCTGGCAATCTGAAGGACCTTGCCTGATGCTGAATAATTAAGTGTGGTTGTTCCTGCTTCCTAAATCTCAATGTAGTCTGCTGGGCCTGATAATTGTGAGTGTATTTATGGGAAAATTTGGGTAGAATGTATGAGTCAGGAGTGTCCTAAAAAAAACCCCAAAACCCCAGATGTCTCATCACTGCAGTGTTAGACTAAAATGATGGAAATATTAAGGACCCAAACCATGTTACTGATTTTTTTTTTTTTTTAGGTTTTATTTATTTATTCATGGGAGACACAGAGAGAGGTAGAGACATAGGCAGAGGGAGAAGCAGGCTCCCTGTAGGGAGCCCTATGCGGGACTCAATCCCGGGAATCGGGGATCTTGCCCTGAGCAGAAGGCAGATGCTCCACTGCTGAGCCACCCAGGCTTCCTTGTTACTGCTTTATAACTTAGGTCAACCTGAGCCCCTGCTCTCCACACAATGCAGACTTCTGGCACTTTCCATTGATTAGGATACCACTGTTGCCTGTTTAGAGTAGCGTAGCTTAACTGGTTAAAGCACCGGGCCTGTTCCTGTGCCACAGACTCCATCCCTAACGTGGTCTGGCCATCTCATGCCATCTCCTGCGTGTTTGTTTCTAGTCACACCGTGCACTCCAGGGGGAATCCCGGGTCGGTCTGAGGCTGGAGTAATAATCCCGAAGGATCACTCTTGTTGGGTCCACGGTGATGATTTTCACCCCTGAAGGATGGCTTGCATTTTGCAAACTCAGGGATTGCTCTGCCTTCAGAAAACCAGAATGGGGCAGTGAATTTAAGCAGATTTCTCTATTCAGTAGTAACCACCTTCCGAGCTAAGGAACCTCCTGTGCTTACGGTAACACTAACACAAAGGAGAGTGGAGAGAAGTAACTGTGTGGTGCTCTCTGAGGCCTGTAGTTAAAGGGGTTTTGCAGGGAGCCTCACCCCCTGACAGGTAAGCCCATGTGGAGGTGGTGAGGGTTTTGGGGGTTGGGGGAGAGGAATTAGAAGTGCTGGAGTCAGCATCTCACTGGCCGGAAAGCTTGCACAGCTCTTTTCTGCAGGAGGTGGGAACATGGGACTAGAAATTGTGGAAGCAGGGGCATGAGTCTTGGGGGTCAGGGCATACCCCCTTCTCCTCCCCCTGGCCTCGGCAGGGCATACCCCCTTCTCCCCATCCCTGCCACCTGCCTTACCCTGAGCTCTCACTGCATTTCCTTGAAGATCCTTAAAGAGATTAACTATTGCATTTGGATAATCTAACGATGAGACCCCTTAGCTTGTGGGGTTCCTTTTCCACTGGGCCCATTCCAGGGAGACTCTGGGGTGGTGGTGGAGGGGAAGAGCCTTTGAGAAGGAGGCTAGCTGGCTGCCTTCTTCTCCTTCCCCATCCTGGCTGAGAGCAGTGGTGCCCGGCTCTGTGGCTCTGAAAGTTAATCCTCACTGTTAATCCATTTAGGTAAAGCTGTTAGTTAAAAGGTAATCTGTTTAGCCTCCCTTGTCCCATTCTCCTGCTGGAGGCCAAGGGGGTTCCGGTCTTCTCCCCAGGACACCTGTGTTTTGGCCCGTGGACTGTTCTTTGTGGCCTGGGGAAGAAAGCTGCCTAACCAGTTCCCAGGCCCTGATTCCTGAAGCCCAGTGCTGCTCCCGGGGACACAGGAACAGGAAGGGAAAGGCTTGCTGAAGTAGAGACAGCCCTGGGGGGGGGGCACCCTCCAGGCCACGGCCCCCACCCCGCGGGGGTCAGTGTCCGCTCTGGGGGCAGACTTCAGGCTTCTACTGCCTTCTCCCAATCCTTGAGAAAATGTGCCCTCTGTTCACACTCCAGGACTCTGTCGTGGTTGTGTGGTTGTGTGGTTGTGCTCCGGGGGTTTGACTGTATTTTATATTGTGTTTGGATATTCTTGTGTATTGAATTGCTTGAACAGGGCCTGGTTGTTTGGGAAGGGTCTCTGCACCCTGGCCCACAGCTCCACGTGGCCCCCCCAGACCCTGAGCCTGTGCTCGGGGCCCCCCCACCCCACCCCACTCCACCCGAGAGCCCCCCCAGCCCCTTCCTGCAGCCTCCAGACACCCACTGGCTCCGTGTCCTGCACTCAACCCGGCCTCCTGCCCGGCCCCCCAGGGTCCCCAACAGACAAAACATAATGTGCTAAATTGCTCACTTGCACGAAAGGCCTCTTGCCTTTGAGGGGAGCTCTCCAGGTACCTCATTTCTCTCTCAGATTTCTTTCTGTCCTCAGAGGTTCCCCAAAGGTACCTGGAGAATGTGTGCCGTCTGCCGGCTGTAAATTAGGGGCCGAATGTTCGACGCCTCGGGGAGGGAGGGGCTGGGGGAGGGCCTCCCTCCCGGGCTGGCGAGGGTTCAGTCCAGCAGGCCAGCCGCAGGCCCCAGTTCCTGAGTGTCGGGTTTCAGCGCTCCCTCCTTCTCTCCTGCAGCTCTCTTCCCCACCTTCCTTATCTCCCATCTCCTTCCTTCCTTCTTCCCAGCCCACTCCGCCCCCACCCCTCCAGATTTTTCTAAAAGTAGCCACTGGGAACAGAGCGGGAATAAAAGCAAGAGGAAGGTGGCAGCAATTCCCCCCCTCTGCCTAAGGCAGGGCCAGAAGACTTGATTCTATCCCCCCCCCCTTTTCCCTTTTCTCTCTTTGTGTTTGCTTGCTTGCTTGCTTGCTTTCTCTCTTGAGCCAAGTTCGGAAGGGTGGCTTGCAAAAGAGAGGAATTCTGAATAACCACCTAAGTTAAACAGAATGTGGAGAAAGTTCAGCCCCGTCCCATGCTTTAAAAGTTAAAGCTGGAGAAGGAGAAGGCGATTGATTTTGTCCTAGCCGTGCTGGCCAGATGTAGCTGCGGGGGCGGGGGGGGGGGGGGCAGCGCCCTGTTGTCACCTGGGGAAGGGGTAGGCCCACTTTGTAGGAAACTCCAGTGCGTGCAAATGTGGGTCTGCAGAAGTAGACACAAAAATACTTGTGCGTTTCCAAAAGAAATCTGTGTCATTCAGTGTATCATTCACGTTTTTAAGAGGCATGATAGTAACCATGCAAGGTAATAGGGGTTTTTTTGTTTGTTATTGTTTTTTTTTTTTTTTTTTGAGATAACAAACCTCTGAGTTGGTCTAAGGTGTGGTTGGCTTTACCAAAACAAAACGCAAAAAAACAAAAAAAAACAAAAAAAAAGAAACAAACCACATTTCTTCTCAAACAGAGGACTTTATGACAGATTGTGCGGAGAACAGGCACATACACCACAGCTTGGGTTGAGAGCGCTTCCTGGCGACGTCTAGCTAACACGCTTGGAGTTTAAGTTTAGCGTGGTCTGCTTTTCAGTTTAGCAACTGGACTGTAGCTAAGAAAGAAGAACATAGTAATGTTCGGCACCTCCTGTTTGCCAGACATAGTGCGAAGGACTTTGTACATGAACTCATTTAGGCCTATTTTAGAAATGGGGACACTGAGGAGGAGCCCGGGATTCTGGAAGTCGTAGCTGGCCGGGCCGCACTGCGCTGCTGGCCTCCTTACCTGTCTGCATTTCACTGTGACTGCACAGGGTGCTCCCGACTCTTAGGATTACGGTTGGACTTCCGAGGCTCCTTCCACCCTGGTATTCATTCATTCATCCATCCGCCCACCCATTGGCACACTCAGCAGTCACCTGTACTGGACGCCTCCTGGTGCCGGGATGCCCTGTCCTTCAGGCCTGTGCGTGGTGACGACTTTTTGTCGCAGGATCTAATGAGTTAGCTTTAACTCATCAGGGGTGGACGTGGCCTCTTCTGCTGTCCTGTGAGTTCTTGCCTATGCCATCCACTTACTACCGTGCATTCCATACAGAATAAATAACTTATCAAAATAGTCATAAAGGACTTGGCAGACAAAATGAACCGCTAGAGATGACTGCATTAAATTTTAATAGAAAGAATTCTTAGTGATAAGCTGAGGATGCGTCTCGGTGTGTGGCTGAGCCGTTCCTTTGAGACTTGCGTACAAGTCCTGTGACAGCAGAGACTTTGTCTCACTGCTCCGTCCTGGCACCTAGAACATTCTCTGCCATATGGCAAGGACTCCCATTTTTATTTAATGACTGCATGAGACAGTTAATGCTTTATTTGTGCGTGGAGACTGATGGTATTTGCAAATTTTGTACAAAAGACATTGCATAACCATCCATACTGCCTTGTTCTAACTTTAATTTCTTTGATGAGAGAGAGGAGTTGCAGAATCTTACAAGCTCATTTATTTAACAGAAGACGGCCTCACTAACTCTGTGGTGAGGTTTTGGGGAAGGATTCCAGAGTGACGTTAGCATGGAGTTTCAATAGATCTGAGGGATACAAAGGCACAGCTACAGAATGTGAGTGTGTGGCGAATCCGAGGCTGAGTACGGAGCAGCGCGCAGGGGAGTCGTGTGATCCTGATGGCCACAGTCCAGGGCCATGCCAGGGTCCAATTATGCCAAAGCTAAGGATTTCTAGTTTGGAAAGCGTGAGTAGTAATGCTTGAAGGACACCAAGCTTCTCAGAGACTGAACAGAGCCGTGAGGGGGATGAGCGGGGTTCTGAGTAGCCCGGAAATACATGCCTGGAGCTTCAGAGAGAAGGGTCAGGGTTGGAGACATAGGTGTGGGGGGTCATCAGTCTGTGGATAGCAACTGATGTTATGGGAGTGAACGTGAAGACACAGGAGAGTCTGGGGAGAATAGAAGACAACCGGGGCAGAAAATACCAAAATGTGCAGGCAGAAGAGGGGATAAGGAAAGGATCATCAGAGAGGCGGGAGGGACACTGTAGGGAGCTGGATCTTCAAGGCCAAGGTGAGTTTGAGAACCGTAGGTCATCACGGCCAGGTGCTGTGGCCTTCCTCTGGACTCCTCTACTTCTGTCCTAACGTAGATCGTGCTACGTTTTTCTGTTCACTGTCCTTCTCTCCCATTCATTTGTGAGCCCCATGGAAACAGGGTTAAAGCGTGCTTTCATCTTGGCGCCTAGGTCACAAATGGGGCAGAGGTTTCATTTCATCTGCCAAGTGTAGGAGTTCTGAGCTGAGTCCAAGGTCTTCAGACAAGAGTGCCTTAGTCCATTAAGGGTTTCTGGTATGGGTTTAGGATCAGAGACTGGTGGCCACTTGCCATGTATTTTTCATCTCTGCATTAGGCACTCATTCATTCATTATTCAGCAGATCTTTACTGAGCCCCCAACCTGTGCCAAGTCCTGTGCCAGGTATTCAATAAATGTTTATCGAATAAATGTTGAAGGGTTAAAGCTTGCAGCAGCCTTCAAAGGGGCCTGACCATGGGCAGCCCGGGTGGCTCAGCGGTTTGGCGCTGCCTTCAGCCTAGGGCGTGATCCTGGAGACCCGGGATCGAGTCCCACATCGGGCTCCCTGCATGGAGCCTGCTTCTCCCTCTACCTGTGTCTCTGCCTCTCTCTCTCTCTCCTCTCTGTGTATTCTCATGAATAAATAAATAAAATCTTTAAAAAAAAACACAAAACAACAAAACAAAGGGTCCTGACCAGGGATGGGCGACCTTTGAGAACCTCGCGGAGGTCGGGTCTCGGTGACCCGGCCATCGTGCACAGGAGTGCTCTGGTCGGCTCAAAGTCCTCGCAAGCAGAAGGCCTGCCCTATGTCCACAATCATAGTACAAATGCTTTTCACTTGTGTAAGTACTTATGAGAGCACACGCATATCTCACTTGATCTTTGCATTTCTCCAACTGGAGAGATATGGACCATTCTCTCCGTGTGACAGATAAGGTCACAGAAATGTGTGTGATTTGAGTGATCGACAAGCCGAAACTGAGCTGGGAGCGGTCCACGGGTCTGCCTCCCACCTCTAGCTCTGGAGACTATGGCACTGGGCTTGGCTTCTCAGGGCACAGAACGAGGCCCTGCTCTTGGGGCAACTGGGCAGGGCCTGATGCCTTGCTTTTTTCAAGAGGTTTCTCTGTGGAACCCGGGAGGCGCCAGGCAGCACTTGGGGTGGCAGGAGGAGAAGAAATGATTGGCTCCCAGAGGTTCCCTGGGCTCCCATTCATGATTCATGATTCTTTCTCTGTAGCTAATTTTTGTTAAGTAGAAGAATTCCAGGAATCCTTCAGGAACTGGGGGAGACTGCTCTCTCCTGAAATATAAAACATCTGCTCTTGGTCTCTTTGGGGCTCCATTGTCTGGGGGGAAAACCAGGGAAAAGAGTTGATAGGAAACAGACATTTTTTTTCAAACATGAAATCCCCCTTTACTCATTAATTAAAAAATAAATTTAGGGACAGAGGTGTCACTTTCCAGGAGGCCTCTCCTAGCACAATTTCCCTCCACCCCCAGGAAAGTGATAATAGATTCAGAGCCAGAGACCAAGTCTCCGGGAACATAAAATTACGGGTGTTGGTTGGACGTTCCCCGTAAGCTCACCATGCTGCAGCACGCTAGCCGATTTGGAGGAGCACCAGTACTTTTCTTGATAATCAGAGCTGGGCACACCTGAAGGGACCTGTATTACAGTCTGAAAAACCTCGGAGGGAGGTTGCCCAAATCCTCATTTCCACTTTGTTAACCCTTCTGGATCCATCCAGATTCCCTTTCTGTCCTCGGGCCCCCTGAGGCCTTCCAGCTGCATCCTGGGACACTCTGAGACGCTCCACCTCTCTTCCAGGGCTTTGCTCTTTGGCCCAGTCACCGTGAGCTGCACAGATTTCAAGAAACCACCTAAATAACCTTTCTGTTGAATTTGGCAAGGGCCTTGGAACCGGGGAAGGGAAAAGGAAGGCGAGCGAGTACAGGGGTGGGGACCGTCCTGATTCTGCTTATCGCTGTGTTCCCAGCACCCAGCCCAGCGATGGGCCCATAGTAGGGCGCACAGTGGAAAGCACCCAGTGAGCTCCCCGGGGGAGCAAGGGGGTGGATACAGTAAGAGGAGCGGGCAGTTGGTGCAGGGGAGGAAGTCCCGGGACTTGGAGAGGGGACTTGGAGAGGGGACTTGGAGGGGACTTGGAGAGGGGACTTGGAGGGGGGATTTGGAGGGGACTTGGAGGGGACTTGGAGAGGGGACTTGGAGGTGCTGGAGCAGATGTTTCCTGGCAGAGTGACACCAGGGACGGAGACTCTCGAAGACCCAAAGCCTGCACACCAGAGGGAGGGTTGGCCCGGTTCGCCGTGTCCTGTACGGAAGGGCCCCGGCCCTGTGCGCCCGCCCGTGTGTCTCCTTTGGTGCCGTGAGGTTCAGTGGCCCCCCTGCCCCTGTGTCCCCGCTTGCCCTGGCGCCAGCAGTAGGCTCCCGCAGAACCAGAGCCTCCAGAGCCTCCGGGCCGGACGGAGGGTGGTCCACAGCCCCTCCCCTCCCCTTCTTTGAACCCAGGAGGGGGCCGCTTCCAGGGCTCTGTGGGGAAGCTCTTCTGAAGGGCGATGCACTTGGACCGCGGGGCACCATCCGGGGTAGTCCAAGGGGTCCCTGTTGAGCTCCAAAGAAAACGTGGGGAGGTTCACATAAAGCAAGAGTTGAGCAAGCGGGGACCCAGTGGTCTCCGGAGGGCCTGCTCCCTTAATTGCTGCTGGATTAGGGTGGGTGGGGAGAGCTTTTGTCCGAGGTTAAGTTCCTGGTGGAGCGATGATTGGATTAGCCACAACTTGGTGGCAGGGGAGGAGACACCAGGAGCCTGCCCTGCATCGTGTCCCGTGTTCCCCGCCTGGCCACAGACCGCAGGCCGGCCCCTGGGCCTGGAGGGTCCCGGGGCTGGCGCCACCCTCGCCCGGGACCTCTGCTTCGGGGAGCACATTTGCATGCTCCCCTGTCCCTCGAAGCCCAGAAGCCCAGCCGGGAGATGGGGAAGAGAGAGAAGAGAAAATCAAATTAAATGTTTGACCAGCAGAATGAATGCTGTCTCCAGTCAGGCTGGCTTACATTTGTCTGGCTTTCTATTTTCTGAACTTTCTCTCACCATAAATCCTTTTTCTTCTCCTTTTATCCATTAAAACGTTTTAATCTTCATGCCAACACTTTTGGCTGGTGGTGTCTTGTCCCGGCTTCATAAGCCTCCTTGGGTCTTTTTGTCACCTTCTTGTGTCTCCCTCAGACCCCCAGCCCTTGACTTTGAAATGCTCCCCCCCCCCGTTTTTTTTCCTCCCCTCTAATGCAGATTTCAGGATTTCTTGCTTTATGGTTGGCTGTTCACTGGATCCTTCTTGGGCTCCCCCGTCTTCCCCCCCACCCCACTCTAGCTTTGGGCCACGTTCATGTTTCTGTCTTTCAATTAAAACGGTTCCTCTCTTGTGTGTACATGATCACTGGGGATCAGGCCTCCTTTTGGTTGTGTGTTTAGAGAAGTGAGCCGGCCTCCTGGTGGGCAGGGGTGGACAGGGGAGGGCGGGGGTGGGGGTGGCGGTGGTGGGGGATCAGATTGTCCCCTGGATTTGCCAGCCTTTACCTAACTGCTTTGAGGCATGGGAATAAAAATGACTCAGCTGGGCCACTCTGCCCAGGGAAGAGAAAGGAGGGTGGTGCGTCCCTGGGGACAGGGACAGCCCGGGGACTGGGGAGCTGGAGTGAGCCGGGGCCTGCAGTGCCCCCGGCCTCCCACTAACATTTCCCCGCAATCCCACTTTACCTCCAGCAAGAGGGGAGCTGACAGCCTGCAACAATGGCCTCCTTTCTTCTCTGAGGGCCAGTGTTTTGATAGTGTCAGGTTACACCCCAGCCTCCCCCTGGCCCATTTATAAACCTGACACGGGCACCATGATGTAATGTTATTTTTCAGGATCTCAATGAGGGAATGTTTTGCCCCAGGTCAGAAGAATGCTGGTTGATTTTTGCTGAAATGAACCATGGCGTGGTATAATAGATGGGCTCTTAGTTCAAGAAGGCGGGTGTTGGGGGAGCGTTGGGGGGTGTTGGGGGGTAGCACACGGGCTGGGCCTGGGAGTCCGAGGTGAGCAGCGGGGCTTTCTTTTTTTCCTGCTTCGCCCTTTCCACCTCCCGGGGCCTAACTAAGCCAGCCTGTCCGTGTTGGGGAGTGCTCTGGTGGAAGGAGGCCTGGGAGCTGCCCCCCTCGAGCTGTCGGACCCTGTTGGCCCCTGTCGGCCTGGGGTCCCCTGCCATTGTCTTGATTTACAGTGGTGGCCTGGCCGTTGACGGTACAGTGGTGGAGATTGAACAGAGGAAGTGACCGGAGAGAGGGAAGAGGGGCCTGTGGTGGCAGCTGGGATGGGGTGGGGTGTGGGGCGTTCTTGGGGTGACCGAGCCTGTCTTCCTGGCTGCCCTGGTTCCCCTGCTCAGCTTGGGCTGTGGCCGCCCTTGGCCACGCTGCTGCTGGGTGGGGAGCCGATGGGCCTGGGGGTTCCCTCCCGTCAAGCTACTGCCCGTTGCCTTCTTTTGTGGTCGGTTACCTGTACCCTAAAAGTTTCAGGAGCGTCTCCTTTCTGCATTCACATTTGGGTTGAACCAAAAGGCACTGGAGATGAGTGGGAGCACCCACTGCCCTGGGTCGGGAAGAGGTAGGGAATGGTCAGACCTGTCCCATCGCTGTCCCCGTCCACCCGGTCCCTCTGGCTCTCTGCAGGGGCCCGTACTGGTGCCTCGCGAGCCGGTAAGGAGACTGGAGCTGACGTCCACCTTGGCTCCCCAAGCCTGGCCCTTGTCCTTAGTTAGTTGATGGGTTCACCCTGGGCCGGGTGTTTGACCTCTGCCTCTGTTCTGCTCTGTCCCGCAGGACAACTGCTACTAGCCCTACCCCGCAGGAGCTTTGGGGACATGACACGAGTTCATGTACACAGAGTGCTCCCAACAGTGCTTGCCAAGTAGAGGACTTCCTTTAAAGAGTCCTTCCAGAAGTGGTTTTGCCAATTGCCAGTGTACTTTGTCTTCCCAGGTCCCTCTTTCTGGGTCAACCTCAGAAGATTTAAGTGGCTCCCGCCCAGGCGTCCTGTGTTCCAATTTTTGACCTGTCCTGCTCTGTTACCAGACCTGCAGGCAAGCCCTCTGAGGCCATCACCTAGATATTTATACTGAAAGCCACGTTGGGCTGTCAAGGGAAGCATTTTATACCAGCTGCAGTGAACTTGTCACTATTCTCAGAGCAGGTCACACCCTTTGCTGCTGCGTCGCTGCAGCGCGGTGTCCTCTGTGGCCAGTGCCTTCCCCGGCTCCGCACCACCTGGCAAATTTTTCTTTTTTCAAGGACCAGCTCAAATATCAGTCATGCAGTAAAGCTGTGCCTACCGTCCCCTTGTTCCTCCTGAGAGTCCCCGTAGGTGGTGTGTGGATCTCTGTGCTGTCCTCGAGGACTGTGTGGATTATGTGACAGCCCTGAGGTCCCCCCTGTTAACACAGGGCCTGTGATCTAGTTAGCATTCCATATATATATTTTTTTTTTTCTAAAGTAGCCTCCACACCCATTGCAGGGCCTGAACCCGCGACCCCGAGATCAAGTCCTGAGCTGAGATCAAGAGTCAGATGCTTAACTGACCGAGTCGCCTCGCCATAATTTAAATAAATGGACAAATAAGTACTTTTTTGGTGACAGTGATATACATTTCCTTGTCTTATGTCTGTCTCTGGTGAGGTCACCTTGGGGAGGACACAAAGAAACCAGATCCCATGTGAGGCTTCATCTGAGTCAGGATGACTGCAGAGCATGTGCTGGTCTCATGTTGGACTCTCCCCGGGGGCTGTGGCTGCACAGAGCCTCCAGGTTCTCTCTCCTGGGGTGGTAGCGATCCCAGGGGGCACCCAACCCTGGGAAGACCTGGCAGGTACTCCTCGCCTTGTCAGAGAAGTAGGATTGAGTCAGTAAAATCCATTAACTTCCCAAGGATAACCGTTCCAGGATGTTCCTGTGGGATAGCTGATGGGGGAAAACAAAAGTGTGAACAGTTCCTCCAGAACACTTAGGAAGCAAGGTGCAACCCTGTTATTCCTCCACTTGGGGACCTTCCATGGCTGGGCCCTCCCTGTTAATGCAAAAGCCAACCAGCTGAGAGGGTCCGTGTAGTTTGGCCACCACTTACTGCAGCCCTCTCATTTTATATATGGGCATAGCGAGGCAAAGAGCAGTTACGTGCCTTGACCAAAGGGCACAGTCCTATAACAGGACGAAGGCTTGGGACGCAGGTCTTAGGACAGGGGTTCTTCTCGTGTCCAGCCATGCTGCCTTTCGAACTTCAAGCTCACACAGTCAGGTCAGCCCATAGCCACCTCTTTTTTCTTCAGCTGGGCCTTTCTGGTCTGTTCTCTCCTTCTTTCCCTCTGGCTCCCATCCCTTCTCCCATTTCCCCGTCTCTCTTGTTCTGTAGACAGGTGACTTCTGGTCCCTCCAACATGGCCTGCTACCTAGGTCATTGCTTTTTGCCAGCTGGCGGATGAAGAGTCTGCTCTGCTACTTTGCTCTGCCTCCGATTTCACCCCTGGCAACGTAGAAGCATCTCATAAAAATGGCAAATCCACATTGGGCTTCGTTAGAAGGCACACAGTGACGATGGATGGGTCTGGGAGGGCATGACCATGAGTTGGTGGCTCAGGTTGGCTTCCTTGCTCACGTCAGCTAGACTCCGTAAGCGCATTCAACTTTTCCCGTTATTCCTTGGTGGTGAGGACTCTTCGAAACTATTTCTCACGTAGCCAAAGTTTGTGGACACAATTTCTGCGTGGAGTAACCAACCCATGGTGTAAAATAAGAAAAAGAATGCAGTTGGAACTCATTTCTTTTCCTTTTATTAGCAATCTGTGGGTTAGCCTGGTCCTGTTGACCAGTTTATTTCCACTTCTCCTTGTGGCCGAGATAATCTTTAAAACAACCACAACACGAATTCAGGGGATCCCTGGGTGGCTCAGTGGTTTGGCGCCTACCTTTGGCCCAGGGCGCGATCCTGGAAACCCGGGATCGAGTCCCACGTCAGGCTCCCAGCATGGAACCTGCTTCTCCTTCTCCCTGTCTCTGCCTCTCTCTCTCTCTCTCTCTCTCTATCATGAATAAATAAAGAAATCTTAAAAAAAATTCATATTTAAAAAAATAAATCTTAAAAAAATTCATATTTAAAAAAACACTGATTCATTCTTTTTTAAAATTTTTTTCTCTATCTAATTTTATCTGGCCTAATATAAAAATAATGAATCAATAACATATTTCTAGAATAACTTTCCCTTCTTTCGGGCAAATGACTGTTTGTTGAGGTGGAATGTTCCTGATTTTATAGGGGTGTTGATTCCCCACAGACGACAAGCGTTCAGACGCTAGCCTTCTAAATGTTAGGCACCAAATTGACCCTTTTGTGATCAATTCGTTTTTATCCAGCTTTATTAACAGCCAACCACGGGACCATTGATTGGATCGACAAGGCGGTGACGTGAAGTGGTCACTAAACGTGGCCAGAGGAGCCAGGCTGACTTTTGTGTGGCTTTGTTTGCTGGACAAGGACTCTGTTAGTTAGAACAGCATTGAACTGTGCCCACCACGAGGAAATAAAACCCACGAGACAGTTACAAATGACCTGTCATGAGAGGGGAGGAGTGGAGTAGAAGAAGGTAAGGGAGGGAGAGCCCACAGTGACCGTAACACCCTCTCGACTTTAGAATCCGGCTTCCCCAGGCTGGATATGCCCAGAAAGGTCTCAGAGGTTAAGAGCCAGGAGTCTGGGGAGGTGAAGGGTTATTGTGTTTGGTCACAACGGTGCCTTCCAGGTGGTCACCATGAAAATCCTTTGCACCAGGGTGTCCTGAGGTGACCAACCCAGGACCATGTGAATATGGTGACAGGAGCCATGGGGCCGGGATCAGAAGGCTGGCTCAGTCTCTTTCTGTATTGGCCTCTGCAGCTGTTGCCGTGTGACTCCCAGTAAACTTTTCGGTGGCTCTTCTCCAAACCTGAGGCTGATTCAGCATGTGAACAGGTCTGGGCCAGTTCTTGACGCAGCCATCCATGCCTGGTCCAGCAGGCAAGCTGCTCCGGCCCTGTGCCCTCTAGTGCCTGTGTCCATTCTCCAAGTTGCTTGCCACTCCCCGTGCCCCTGGGTTCCCCCCTCCCACCTTCCCTTTCTCCTCCTGGGCCTCAGACTAGTAGGAAACTCCTTTTACTGATCTATTAGGGTGTTGGTGGGAAGCACTAGGTTAGCCCCGATACTGATACCTTGCAATTATTTAGCATTATATGGGGTGTATCTCCCTTGAGAAATATATTCCTGGGAGTATACCAGTGTAATGAGTTTCAGTTAGCTGAATCATATTTTTTTTTGTAGCTACGGGAATTATTAATTTACAAATCTGTGCTCAAGGACAGAAATCCTGACCCGGGCCATCTCAACCACAGGCTGAAAATTTCGGTAAAGGTTTAAGGAGGCCTATTTTCTGATGAATTACAAGGTAAAAATACTTTATTCAGCAGGAAAAAAAAAATCCCAAATTATGTTGTCTTCATGCTAATTTGAGAGGGGGTTGCGTTTTTCTAGGTGATTGGGTCCTTTTAAGGGTGGTAATAATAAAGTGCGTATTTAGTGGTGCTTCTCATGTGCTAGGCGTAAGTGCTAAATCCATTGACATAAATCATTTCACATAATCCTCATAATAATCCTTTAAGGAATGGAATAGATTTATCCTAATTTACAGATTTTTCAGACTGAGGTTCAAGTAAGTGAAGTAATTTGCTCAAGGTCATACAGCTGTTAAATGGTAGAGCCGGGATTTGAACCCACTTGGGGTCCAGCTCCAGAGGTCATATCATGTTACTTCTTGACTATTTCTTTCCTGTTATGGGCGGAATAGCATACCTTCATCTCAAATATTATTAAAAAAAAATCCTGAAGCTTATACGCCCAAAGGCTCCGTGTTGGTGCCTTTCCATTTTTATTTCCCTTAGAGATTATAACTAAGGCTAATGTCCGGGGCTAGTCAGCTCAGTTGGTTAGAGCTAATGGGGCCAAGGTGACAAGGTTCAACCCTCCTATGAGTCTCTTAGCCGGGCTGAGTTTCATGGCCATAGAATTAACCTTTCACCTTGGCCAGCTGTCCCCCAAATGCATGTTGTTGATCATAGAGAATAAGGAGGGGATTGTGGATAAAACGGTGCAAAGCACTTGACCAGCCACCCAAGACCGTGGATGGTGGTTCAGTAATGTTGTCTCTCCAACAGGGGAAGAGCTATGACTGCCAGTTTTAATAGCTTACAATAGCATTTGATATTGAGTTCCCTGGACCTGGTATTTGTCTTAGGGTTTGCCCGTGAGGAATGGTTGCCCACTCAAGTTGAGTTTGGGCCATGGTGAGTTAAAGAGCTTTCTTTTAATGACTGGGCTTCTTGGAGCTTTAATATGTTAATGCGAGTTGTAAATCTCCTGGAGGGGCCCGGGAGGTGGAGGAGTAGTTGCCTTTCGGGGAATTTATTTGACCTGGGGACCTTCTCCCTGGACTGGGATTCTTAGAAACACACTTTAGCAAATGCTGCCTTAAAGTGCAGTTGCTCCTTGCTATTTATTTTAAATTCCTGTAGTCACGCTGTCTTTGCACTACAAGGGAGAGCCACTGGGAGCCAAAAGGAACCGTCTCCACGTTCCCCAAACTTCTGCATGTGTGGATTTCCTTTCAGCAGGTTATACACCTTTACCTCTGGAGGCTTCCCACATCTCTGGTCTCATTTTCTATTTTTGTCCTAATTTTGTAACTAGGATTGTGTTGCCAGCTGCAGTGCACACCCCAGGTCAGTGACCCAGCAGGAACTAGAACCCAGATCTCTGGGCTCCGGCCCATTTCTCTTTCCAACAGCCTATGCTGC
Source organism: Vulpes lagopus (assembly GCF_018345385.1). Taxonomy (NCBI): domain Eukaryota; kingdom Metazoa; phylum Chordata; class Mammalia; order Carnivora; family Canidae; genus Vulpes; species Vulpes lagopus. The sequence continues at coordinate 30,596,385 of NC_054834.1, forward strand.
CTCCCAGTGGACAGAGCATTTGCAGGGAGCAGAGATTGGAGCACCCGAGTTTCTTTTCTAGAAAAGGTTTGCTTATTGACTGTGAACATTTCTTTGGCCTTTCATTGCTCTGAATTTGTAAAGTGACATTGTCTTAACTCCCCGAGTGAGACAGAAGAACCCCTTTCACACCCTGGTTTCCTCCCCAAATTAGCTGCGTTATTAATAAGCACTTGAAAGCATCATTTAAAAGTTCGAAGAACAGATTTAAAAAAAAATTGTTCAAAGATTTTATTTATTTATTCGTGAGAGACAGAGAGAGAGAGGCAGAGACACAGGCAGAGGGAGAAGCAGGTTCTGCGCGGGGAGCCTGATGCAGGACTCGATCCCAGGACCCTGGGATCATGACCTGAACCAAAGGCGCATGCTCAACTGCTGAGCCACCAGGTCCACCCCCCCCCCCCCCCAAGAGCAGATTCTAAACCCACTTTCTTCCGGGAGAATAATCACATTGGATGGATTTGAGAGGGTCTGCAGCAGTCCCCAACTTTCTCCGGGGGAATCCTGAAGATTGCTTGAATCTTGTCGATGATTATCCAACTTCATTGCTCACTTTTTCCTTTATTTCTGTGTAGCTTTGTCCAACTTCCCAGGCAACTTTGGTGTTCTGATTTAGTTTGGAAAATAAATGGGAGGCGAAGGTAAATTTTACTTTACTTACAAAAAATGAAACCCAAGTGAATAATCTTTATGCTCTAGTCCTCTGTAATATTTCAATGTGACTTCTGAAGAATAGTAGAGCTGCCAAAATCAGTAGGGTTTTTCTTTTCTTTTTTCTTTCTTCTTTCTTTCTTTCTTTCTTTCTTTCTTTCTCTCTCTTTCTTTCTTCTTTCTTTTTTTCTTCTTTCTTCCTTCTTCTTCTTCTCACTTGCCTGAAAAATTCATTATACTGAAATAAACACATTAGGAACTCCATGGTCTTTTACATCTCTAATATTTATGAAGTACTGAGGCTCTCAGCCAGCCAATAAGGAAGCAGGTAGTTCCCAGCAGTCAGTTAAATAGACGTTGGTTGATTTGGATTGCAAAATATAGGTGCCCTGATTACCCCCATATATGGACATGCATTGTTCTTCAGTCATTCAAAAGCTACCTAATTATGAATATTGAAGTATAATGTTCTGGCTTTTACCATAAGGCACTTACCTTTTAATTGGCCATCAGCTTTGTTTTTAGCTCGGATGTATCTCCACTGGGATTCAAATGAAATGGGGAGATAATCAGCCAGTAAGCAGAGAAAAGGGTAAAATGATCATAGATAATTAAGTGGCAGCAGGGAAAGTTAGGGTTAGGCCAAAGGGAGAGAAACAAAAGAAGGAAACTCCCGCTGCCACCGCACTGCCAGGCGCACCCCTTTTGAAAACACTTTGAATTCCCCTCTTCGGCTTTCAGGTGGGACCTGCGAGCACCTTGGAGCTGACGCCCACCGGCTTGATCACAGACATGTCTCCTCCTTGCCCTAAGCCCAGAGCCAAGTGGAGGGCGGGGTGTTGGATACTCACTGCACAGATTTGGCAGGGAGGAAAAGGAGCGAAGTGAAGGCTAATTGGAAGCTGCCCCAAAGTGCACTCTGTTGGAGCTACTTACAATATCTTTCAAGCAGAGGCTTACTGGATAATTCAGTTAAGGGGCTGTGGGTGGGTGGGTGGGTGGGGGGGTTGTGGGGATCGGTGGGGAGGGCTCCAAATGACCTGAAGGACCAGCTGGCTTGGAGAGGCGGTGCATGCCTTCTTCCCAAACCCTTGAAGTATTAACTCCTCCATGATCGCAGTCCTGGGGGCCCAGTCTCAGACCTGCCCCTTGGCAGCAGGAGCAGGAGCAGGGTGTGTCTTCTGGGTCACATGTCCCTGTGTCATCTGATGAAAGCTGCAGCCCTCTCCCCAGAAAATGAACTTCGGTTCACCTGGGCATTGTCTTGTCCCGCATGCAATTTCTGGAAACTAAGCAATTCCTGAAAGGCGAGCTATGGATCTTCTAATTTTGTCAGGTTAAAAAAAAAAAAAAATCCCTCTGCTTTAGATGCCGAGGGAGATCCAGGATGCTTTCTAGGGTCCAGACAAATCCTAGTGCAGGTACCCAGGACATCTCAGGGAAAGCTCAGGTGGACTGTGGGTTTTTTTGTTTGTTTTTTAGAATACTTGGTCCAGCATTCTGTTGAGCTTTGTTTATTTGTGATTCTCTTGTGTATATATTATGGCACTTTTTAAACATCCCAGTCAGCTCTTACTACAGGCCCGGGAGGTAAGCGATGTTATTATCCCCATTGCTCGGTGCTTTCTCCATCGAAAGTGCCAGCCCTCTCGGAGGTTCCCTGGCACCTCAGCTGTGCTTGGTGGACAGAGAGCCAGACGGGGCGAGAGGGGAGCACGTCCAGGGAGCACCCCGCGGAAAGGTGGGTGTGGGACAGAGGAAGACGCTTCCCTACATCAGTTTCTGGTGTTAAGAGGACAGGAGAGCTCTTTCTTTTCTTCCTCCGTGGTCAGGTGTCCTCACTGAGTCTGATTTTCCCCATTTGGAATTTGTGATCATTATTATAGAGACACAACGGAAGTTTACTTTTGTTTCGTTGGTAAGGCAGGCCTGTCCAGGCAGATTTTTATAGAAAAGCATAAACTACTTTAGAGAAACCTTTGTATTCAGGTACTTTGAATAAGCTCAGAAAGACTCACGATGCAGATTTATTTTATTTTTTTCTTTAAAGCGGGTTTCTCATAAGTCACTCTTTTGAGGCTCTATTTTGCTGGTGCAGTTCTAGCTACTTCCAATTATTGTTATGCAAGCGATAAAATTCCATATTTTTAAAAAATAATCCTTATCACTTTAGGTTTTTTCATCAGCTCATATGCTTGCGTGTCTGCATGTGCATGTCTGTGTCTGTGTATGTATGTGTGTGTGAATCTCTTTTCTTCCCGCCTTCACCTCCCCAACCCCTGACGTGAAGGAGGAATTTGCCCACAACTATATCCCCGCAGCCTCAATCCAGGCCCTGATGCAGAGAAGATTGTTGAATGTATGATTGGATTGGTAGCTATTGACTTCAGGTTTTGGGAGGAAAGCCAAAGACATTTTTTCTTTTCCATTCATCTTTTTCATTTAAAAAAAAAAAAAAAGAAAGAAAGAAAAAAGTCTTTCCCTTTCTCCTGTCTTTATGTTTTGCCTTCCTTTTCTCTTCTATTCAGAGGGGGAGAATTAGGTTCTCAGAAGCTATTATGGACATTTGTCTGGCTGCTAAGGATGTGGAAAAGCACTGCAAAGGATTGCCTGGGGAGCTGTTTGGCACTGGGCCTTGGGTGCAAACTGGTTCACTACCCATTCTCCTTCAGAGGCTGTTACAGGTCAGTGGCTGAGCAGTCCTGGGCTGGATTAGGTGCTCATTCCATGAGCCACAAAGGACGTCTGGTTGAAAATAATCATGAATTTTGGCCATCCCTCCCTGTGCACCGTCCCTCTTTTTGGCCGTAATTAAGAAGCATTCTCATCCAAGGTGCCTGTTTGGCCAGTGGAGTTTCTCAACAGCTCCACGGAGAAAGGGATGGATGGATGGACGGACCTCCCCAGAAAGGGTTCTGCGTTTCTGGAATGCAAGAATTACATTCAGAGCTCAGAGAGGATTGATTACCCCTGTGTCTGCCCGTAGAATGCTTGAATAGGCATTTGGATAGATATTTTCTACTATTTTATTTCCATCTTCTTTAAGGATGAGACATTTGGATCAAAGAGAAAGGCCCCATCATTCATATCAAATCTGGTCTATAAAAGCAACTAACTGATTCTTGCTCCACGTGAGTGAGGCAGTGAGTGAGCCCCGGTTGCATAGACCTGCGGAGTCGAGGGATTGTTGATACACTACGAGGGCCGCTCATTCTGGTGTTAGAGAAGCCAGACAGGACAGGAAAAATGTCCATTTAGGTGCCATCTAGGTTGACCCGGTTCCTTGTCTGTTGTGACAGTGGCTTTAATACTTGTAGCTTCAGGGTCGACTCTTCTTCAAGTGTGGCCCCCAACAGACAAGGCGGGGCTGGAAATCTTGAAATGACTACTGCAGAGGAGAAGGCATCCTATAGGAGGGGTGTGTGTGTGTGTGTGTGTGTGTGTGTGTAAAACTTTGGCTTGCCGGACACCTCGATTTCTGCTCCCCGAGCTGTTCCTGCTGAAGCTGTTTCAGGGAAGCTGCTGTGACCCACTCCTCTCCGTGTTGCACTGTGTGAGCACTTCGGATGCTTCCAGTTTATCTGTCTGGAATTTTAGATCCGCAGAAATCAGCCCAGAGAGACTTCTGCGCTGCAAGACTGGGCGGCATTTCAGACTCCCGAGTTCTCGATGAGCTTGTTACGCTGTGGTGAATTGAGGAGTGAGATTCACCTGGCTCTTCTGAGACCTGTGACCCTCAGCCTGAGACCAAGGCCCAGCTCACTTGGACCAAGCTCTTCCGTACTCAGGATGAATTCGGCCCTTGATTTGCACCCACTCTTCTGTCCTCTCTCCAAATTCCTCCAAGTTCCTACCCACCATATGCTTGCCACCATCCTACACCGAATACTTCATCCTGTTCTTGTCCACTTTGAGAAACATTTCCATGAAATCCGAAAGCCAGACGCAACTGGCTGTCCGAGATCACCTTGCACGCCCTGCACGCTGCTGGTGTGCACTCGCACACACACTGACATGCACTCGTCCTGCGTACACACCATTGCCATTTTGTCAATAATGCCCCTCTTCCTTCTCTTTTTTCTGCACCTAGCATGCCTGTAATCTCCGGAGGTCAGACCTGCCCCATTACACATAAGATGATCATCACTAACGCAGTGGGTGCAGACAGATAGAGACATCTAGCAGTGTGTTAATAAAGGGCCTGGTGAGCAATAGAAAAATGTTGCCCCCAGGTAATTCCAATGGGCCGCCTGCAGTTTTTTTCCATAAGCACGACCGGAGAGAAGGTGGGATAGGATTTCGGGGGACAGGGCGCACCCATGTGCAACCATGTGTTAGGTCGGGAGAGAGGAAGAGACTCCTGTACTTTGTTTTCTCCTTGTCTAGGAAATTTTACTTTATTTTTTAAGATTTTATTTATTCATAAAAAAGAGACAGAGGCAGAGACACAGGCAGAGGGAGAGGCAGGCTCCATGCAGGGAGCCTGATGCGGGACTCGATCACGGGATTCCAGGATCATGACCTGGGCCTAAGGCAGATGCTCAGCCACTGAGCCACTCAGGTGCCCCCTTGTCTAGGAAATTTCAAAACCTTCTTCTGCTTCAGCACATCAAGAGCCTTGCCAGGTTGCAGTGCCCTCAAAACGGCGCAGGGTGCATTGGGGTTCCCCCTCCCGCCAGGACTGCCACCTGAATGCCAAAGCCGTCGGCTTTCTGATGCTCACGCTTGAGCCTGTCTCTCCCCGTCTTCCTCACGCGTCCCACCTTCCCTCCTGACCTTTGTCTGTCTGGGCCCCTGTCCCTGTCCCTGTGGCATCTGCGCCTGGATGGTCCCACCTCTCCGTGCTTCTTGGTTCCTGCCGAGCCTGCCTTGTGCCTTTCATTACCACGTTAACAAACTCGCGTCGTGCCTAACGAGGACGCCTCATACGTTATGCTAATGATCAAGAGACATGTTAATGATATTTTAGAAGCCTAATTAGTGGAATATATAACTATATGCAATTTGGTAATGGACTGTGACAACAAGTTGTTAAAAGGGGGCTTGACAAATCCAGTTGCATGTGGCCTCAGACAAACAGGAGCTGAGAATGGATGAGGGGAAACCCTGCAGGGAGACGGAGGGAGGAGGTGGGTCCTGGGGGTGCGAACTCCCCGTGTACATTGACGTGCGGGTCCGTCTTTCTGGCGGGTAGCACAGCTTTCCTATATGGTCCTGCCCCTGCCCTAAAACCACACGGCTGGCTGTGTATCCCGAGAATCATTTACTAATGTTTCTTAAGCAATTGCTACCGTTGTCATTGATCATACACATATATCTTTGTTAGAAATGTTGCTTTGATTATGTTATTCTCCACAACATCCTTACCCGCAATTTGTAATAGGAGATGGATACACGGAAGATGGAAGATAGGTTCTTGTGCCAAAGAGAAAATTTTATTGTGTCGTAAACCAACCATCAAGACCATGTAAACTGGGGAATTATCCGTACTGTGTCCATCAACATTTTGATAGAGTCGGTAGGAGTAAAACAAGGGCAGCGTGTGTAAAATCATTCAGCTGTTGGAATGTCATTTTCTCTCAATGAAAGAATTGGTTGGAGGTGTGTATTTCTTCATTTGGGATCTTCCTTCCTCTGCCAGAGTGGTGCCCAGTTTGTGGGCTGCAGACCCCGGAGGGGAGCCAAACAGTGGTTGAAAAGGTTTGGGGAAGTCCCTGCGCACACGAAGCATTGTCGGTAAACAGAATAGTGTCAGGACACACGCACACACACAGACAGATAGGCCTAGTAAAATTTGTTGAGTGTATGAGATGCTATTGTGGTTAATAAAATGCACATTCATTTAAAATAGCAATTTATGGTTCCTATTGGCTTTTTTTGGTCCATGTGCCTCGTCTCACGTCTGTGGAAGCTAAAAATAAATGCTCTCTTGTAGTGGGCCGTAATGATTTTTAAAAAGGATTTAATTTATTGATTTATGAGAGAGAGAGAGAGAGAGCAGGAAGGAGGGATAGAGGAGCAAGCACGATCCAGGCTGAGCTCGGGGCTGTGGGATCGAGTCCCGAGATCATGACTTGACCAAAACCAAGAATGGAACACTCCAGTGACAGAGCCACCCAGGCGCCCTGGGGGTCCTTACAGGTTTTGCTCTTTTTTTTTTTTTTTTTTAGATTTTATTTATTTATTCATGAGACACACAGAGAGAGGCAGAGACACAGGCAGAGGGAGAAGCAGGCCCCACGCAGGGAGCCTGATGCGGAACTCGATCCCGGGTCTCCAGGATCACGCCCTGGGCCGAAGGCAGATGCTCAATCACTGAGCCACCCAGGTGTCCTTTCCTTACAGTTTATTGATGCTAGAAAGGAGACTGTATAGTCACAGGGGTGGGCAACCTCAGCCTGGCCTCTTGTCATCAAAGCTGCTTGTAAAAATTAGGCAGGTAACCATCATTCTTGACAACTGTCATATATTCCAGAAAATATGTCTGTGAAAATGTCCTTACACTGTTGTCCGTTGCTACTGTGACTGTTATTAAAGATTTAGGAGTATCTTTCCAGGGGGTAGGAGATCCCTGTGAGTTGGAAGGACATGTACCACGGCGCACCCACCACATAGGGTCTTGGGCACTGCAGGGTACAGGTGGCACTGGCTTATGGGGACTGAAGTTCTGGAAACTTGCTCTCTTTTATTTTTTGTTCAGGTTGAAAATGCCCAGGAGAGGTAGACTTGCAGTATCACATGTAACCGCCAGGCAAAGCTTTCAGAAACACGTATTTGGTGTGCACACGTCTAAAGTTTGTAGCCTCTTGATGGGTCAAGACACAGACAAAGAAAGTTAGTGTTCTGTGCATTGGCTCCATCCTCCTGAAATGGGTTTTATCAGGTTATTGGCGATGAGGTATATTCGTAGCGTTTCCTTGGCTGTTCTTCCCAAGGCAGTTTGGCCCTATTACTGTTGAGGAACGTGGAAGGGTGTAGATTTTGTGTTTGGATTTTATAACATCTTGAGCTCTACTTCTGTGTCGGGCAGAGCTCTAAGTTGCTTTTCCTTTACTAACTGGTTCAAGCCTCATCAGGCCATCCCCTCCGGCTTGGTACTGGGACGTGGGCTTGGCAACAGAATGGCCTCCCACATGGTGCTTGAGTTTCTTCTCAAGATTGTGTTCCTTTGCCCTTTTCTGTGTTAACCTTAAAGGATTGATTCTAAAAGTTTTTAAAAAATGTTCTATTTGAGAGATAGAGAAGCAGAGACACAGGGAGAGGGCCAAGCAGGTTCCTTGCAGAGAGCCCGATGTGGGACTTAATCCCAGGACTCCGGAATCACGTCCTGAGCCAAAGGCAGATGCTCAACCGCTGAGCCACCCAGGTGTCCCATAAAGGATTGATTTTAAAAAGAAATAAGGAAAACTATAGATCACTCCATTTATTAAATTGTACCCTCGTGACATCGAAGACATTTGATTTCAGTTTAGGCATCGCCTCTGGTTGTGCATGTGATACTTTTGCTCACGTGGGAACCTGTCTTGTAAAGGGTGGCGCTCACCTTTGTAGAAATGTGCCACGAAGAGCCCACCTGGAAGCCCTTTTCGAATGCAGCAAGGCAAAAATGTGGTGCTGGTGGTGCTCTGGGCGACGTGGGCTCTGTTCCCTGGGGATCTTCTCTCCCTCCATTCTCCACCTGCAAGGAGGCTTGGGGGGCTGAGGTTCCTGGTTTTACCCTTAAACCTGTATTCCGTTGATTGTGTAACTGCTCAGCCTCAGTACCTGCTTATTTCAGGTGAGCCTCATACCACGTTTCTTCCTTCTCTGGTTACCCTACTTTTTTTTTTTTTTTTTTTTTTGGTTAGAGCACTGATGGAAGATTGTGTATGAACCCAGGATGCTGTTACTATGCCTGATACTTGTTTCCAGTTAAAATGAGAACCGATTTTTTGGGTGGTGGGGGGAGGAGGGATGGAAAGGGAAAAAGTTTATAAGTGAGCCAGTGGAAAAGGCACATTCATTATCAGTGTCTTTCTCGCCGAGTCGTTTGAAGCTGGGAAAATTAGCAGCTGCTTTGAAGCTCAGAAGATCTTTCATCTTTGTGTGTGTGTGTGTGTGAGTGTGCGCGTTAATATTAAGTTGAGATTCCTTTTCTTGCCACTTATTTGGTTTTTCTACTAATAATGAAATTATAATGAGATCCCTGATGGGATTTTTTTTTATTTAAAAAAAAAAAAAGGAAAAACACCTCACATGAATTATCCCCTTCCCCCCCCTTCACCCTCCTTCTGCCTTTCTGTAAAATCTATTCTGCATAATAGGTCTTTGTCTCTGGGTTTGAGACACAATTGAAGGAGGCCAGGAGTTGAAAATGCCCCTATTGTTCTTTTTGGGAAACAAGACACAAAGTTCTGGGAGGCAGGAGATGCTCCCTTTGCCTTCACCTCCCAGCTTGGTTTCTCCCCGGACCCCATCATCCCCGTCCTCATCCCCATCCTCATCCCCAGGCTCACCACCTGCACCTGCAGCCCTCCTCCCCTCCCCACAATGTTGGGCCAGGAGGAGGTGAAGGCAAGTGTTCGTTCTTACGAGCTAGTTTATTTGAGGGGCATGTGCTCCCTTCTCCCCTTTTAATTCCCAACACTCATGACGTGGTCTGGTGTAGAGGGATTGAACATCTGTCTCGACTGGCAGAAAATAGGGTGATTTGAAACCTTGTGAAAACCTTGCTCAGGATGGTCACATTTCTAGTAGCAGGTGCCATGTCCACCCCGCCCCACCTCCCGCCTGTTTCTTGTTGCATTGTCCTTTATCAGGAGGGCTTTTTTGCAAATGCCATTGATTAAAGAGGGCTCCTTGCCCCGGCTGAGCGGCCTGAGCATTCCTCAGCCAGGCCTGGCTTTTTCTACTACACGTGAGCGAGTAGATGGAGCCCTTGGTAGCGTGAATCGATCCGTAGGCTGTTTGAGACAGACACACGAGACTTGCACTTTGCTAATCTCAGAATTTCCTTCTGTAGGAAAGGCAATGTCGTGCCCTAGCCCAGTGAACCACCGAAGCCTTGGCAACTCTCCATCTCAGAAAATTCTCCCCGAATGCCACCTAAATTTTCTTTGTCAGTGTTTTGTCTTAGGCCAGAGATCCCCCAACTGCTGTTTGCTGCTCTTAATACTCCAGAGAACTGGGGGTAGAAATGGATGAGATGCTTGCCTCGTCTCCACGTGGGGCTTGATCCAAGACTGTTCCCTGCGTTTTTCCACGTTGAGCATTTTCCGATCAGCACTGATGACCAGTTTCGGGGCCCCACTCCCACTCATGTCTGTAGGTTCCTCCTCCCTTTCTTCCTTCTTACCATTAAACAGGTATAATAAAGCTGACGAATCTTTACAGTTGGTGATTTTATATCATAGATCAAAGATCAAAGCAGAGGAATACACAGCAACCGTAAAATTAACTGCTTTTTCAATTTTACAATGCTTTCAGTGATAGAGAATCTTATAAATTTAATATTAATTAAACACTTAGCTTTTAACCTCCTCCTGCATCTACTTTTGGCTGGTGGCTGGAAAAAATTAATTGGGCATCTTAAATCTTGTGTTACTAACGCTCTGACAGGAGGGGTTTCAAAAGCACTTATAACTTCAGCAAAAAGCTCTCGGAGCGTTTGTCCTTCTACTCACCTAATTGAAAGTGCCTTTTTTCCCCCTTAAGGAAAAATGAACCATTTGCTAATTTTTTTTTTCCTACAAAGGAAGTATAACTTCCAGTTCCTTTTCCTAGCTGGAGCTTTAACGCAGTCCCTTGGCACGCTTAACACTTCGTAAGATGGTCGCCGTTGGATTTCCATTATTATGAGCGTCCTATTGATTTTGGCACGTGCCGGTGCAGATGTGCGGCTGGCAGGTGCTTGACCTGCTCACTGTGTCACCTGCAGCTCCTGTGTGTGTGGTTCAGCAAGAGTTGCCTCCTGCTTCAGGGAGCGTGGGAGGGGACGAGGCTCACCTTGGCAGTGGGACACCCCAGTGGCAGAACCTGAGGGGTGGCACTGGGGAATGGACCCTCCGCATCCGGAGCAGGAGGGTCAGAATAGCAGAGAAAGGAGACAGTGATCCATGTGAGGGAAGAAGAACAAGGCCCAAGAGACAGGAGGCCAGTGTGAGAGGTGAAATGCTTGGGGGGAAGCAGGGGCAGGTCACATTTTCTGAGCTACAAAAGGGGGACCCGGTTGTGGCCTTTAGTGGCAATGGGTGCTCCTTCATCATTAACAGGCAGGCATCCCTGTCTGTGCTTCAGGAATGGCTCAGGAGAAATCCTGATCCCGCTGCTTTCTCGCCAGAGAGCTTTGAGCACTTTCATCCACGTGCTCTCGCTACTTTTCCCCGTGCATGAAGTTCTTGGAGGGCGGCAGGGTCGGGCCAGTGGCCTTGGCCCTCACCAGTTTCCTGCCCCGACCTTACCTTTGAAAGTGGCAGCTGAGAGTTGCAGGACTATAGAGCATGGGCCCCCAGAGAAGGCGTCTTTCCGGCCTGCTCTGGAGTCAGGTGACGGCGAGAGGTAATAAGCACAGGGACTGCTTTGGGGGCCAGTGCGGAGTGGAGTCCCTGGGTCACGTGCACCTCACCCTGAGAAAAACCCGTAAGAAACGAAAATCTGGGGGGGAAACTTGTAAAAAGTCATTACTTACGAAAACATTTTGGAGAAGTCTAAGACGGCTTACTGCAAGTTTGCCTTCGTGGCACGCGACCTTCGAGCGGACCCTCTTCCAGTGAGACAGTCCCTAAGTTCCAAACTGGTCGCCCCGGAGCATGATTTTGGGGTCTGTAAAGCCTTACAGACGTGCGGCACCGTGGTCCTGTCTCTCAGCAGCCCTCGCCCTTCATCACATCCCCGACGGTCACCTTGGCAGTCCCCGCGATGGCAGTAGGGAGCGTTTAATCCAACTGTGAAATAATAAATTAGCTGCGGAGTCGCCCCCGGAGCCGGGAATCCCAGCTTGCTGCACCTGGCTGGTCCGCCCTCCCTGGGAAACCACCACTGTTCTCGCCGCAGCTGAGCTTTCTGAACCTTTTAAGAACTGAATTGATGGGACGTGGAGTTTGAGAGCCGATAAATTAAGGATATTGGTAAATCTTAACGACTCTATTAGAGGATGGCATTTGCAGATCCGTAGCAACCCCTGCTTGTGTGTGTGTGAGCCCGGCCGTGGCGGTCCTTTATATATGTATCCCTCCGTTTCTCCATCTATCCAGATATATATGATATGTGGGGTGCTGTAAAATTTTTAGTGCCTTAGTTTGGGTTGACCGCCTTATTACTCACGAGTGAGCTATACAGGTCTTCCTTAACAAGTGGCAATAAAGGCTTTACAACACCCCTTACACCGTCACATATTTTGTTTAGGCCACATATTGTCTTTTTTCTTTTTAAGTCTCTCTTTGCTCGTGCCCCTCTCAAGTACCTTTGTTGCCATGGCAACAGTTCCACCGCTGCTTAGAGTGGAGCGCAATGGCATCTTCACGCGACGTTCTTGAGGCTGGTGCGTGGCCGGGCTGACCTCGGACCCTGGGCCGGGGCCGGGGCTGGGGCCCTCACCCTGCTCATCGGTGGCACTTTGCTCTCTTTGATGCCATCAGCTCCGTGTATTAGACCGGGGTGGCTGCCCCGACGCTGATGATCCCCCTGCACCTGTCCTTGAAGGAATGTGAAGAGGCTGACCCACTCGCCATCTAAAAATTGAAAGAAAGAAAAGAAAAGAAAAACGGAAAGGAAAAATGGAAAAGCATTTAAGCATTTTCGAGGGAAATACGCAGTCGACATCAGTGGTGGGCCACCATGGCAAGTACTGTGGCCAGAGAGGAGGCTGAGGAAAGCCCTTTGCACAGCAAGACGCTTTCTGGAATTCCCTCCTAGGCCGGTATCTCTAGATTACCATCTGCAGTTTTTAGGTTTTCTCTCTGTATCCATCAGGTTTTTCTCTTCCGCCAGACTTTCCTTTATCTTGCCTCTATGTGGACAGTTAACGGGGGTCACTGAGATGTGTGCAATTTTTTAAAATTTAAATTCAACTTGCCAGCATGTACTGTAACACCCAGTGCTCATCCCACCATGTGCCCCCTCAGTGCCCGTCACCCAGTCACCCCATCCCCCTGCCCCCCTCCCCTTCCACAACCCTTTGGGTGTTTCCCGGAGTTAGGAGTCTCTCTTGGTTTGTCCTCCTCTCTGGTTTTTCCCCACTCAGTTCCCCTTCTTTCCCTTATGGTCCCTTGCACTATTTCTTACATTCCACATATGAGTGAGACCATATAACTGTCTTTCTCTGATTGACTTATGCGGAGTGAAGTAAGTCGATCAGAGAATTGTGTGCAATTACTTTGAGGGAAACTGAGGCACAAACTGGCATGTGGCTTCTTCGAGGTCACAGTCTTCGATGGTGCAGATGGGATGGGAGTCCCCATGTCCAAGCCCCCGGTTAGTTGGCTGTCAGCTTTGCCACGATTAGTTGATTCTTTACAACAGAAATTATTCAGGGGGTTTATTATCAGGCCAACTTCCCATTAAGCCACTTGAGCATTTCTCTGGAACGTGGGTGTAGCTGTAGTGAGTGGTTGAGATCGTTTGGCAAAAACTGATACGCGCGGTGAGGCTATACCCCCCAGACTTCTCAGTTCTTTCTCCAGCAAGAAGATTGGCTTGCCAACACCTTGATGAAAGGTAGGAGTTCTTGTGATCTGTTATCTCAACCACGTTTGGGATGCTTGTGTGTATGCTACGTATATTTATGGATCTTATATGGGCAATATTTTGACTGTTTCTTTTTTGAAACATGGTGTGAAGGAGTGTGCCAAAAAATCACAGATGATATCTGAGAAGTGCTATCAGTAAAAGCACTTTTTTTAGGAAGGTGAAGGAAACAACCCTAAAACAATGTGAAATTTTTCCTGATGTCAAGTTACAAAGTCATTAAGAAAGCTAGTGCTTGTGGTCGGTGGGAGGATGCTCACAAATAGCATGTCGCCGACCTTAGTGATTTGGAGTAGGGAAAAGAATTCCTATCTGAGACTTTTTTTGGCGTGGGCATAGAAGGAAAGATGGTATCATCCATTTTTGGATGACGTGGAAAAAAAAAGACTGAATAGATTTTTCTTTTGTGGGATAATCTTAAGTCCGAGTGAAGTATTTTACGTGCCCAGGCAACATGACATTTTAGGAGACGGGTCATGCTCTGTTTTAGGTCTTCCCATGGGCTTTCCGACTTGTAGGTGTGATGCGGTGCTCACGTGTTTCTGCTGTTTTCACGTATAGGCTTCCTGTCGCAGTTAGCAGTTCGCCTTAACCATCCATCTACCAACCAGGAAACACTGTTACACACCCTTTGATGTCCTTTCTCTGTTTCCCAAATACTAGGGAGAAAGAGACCGCTCACGTTCACTGGGCTCCTGCCAAGCAGGTACAATGAGATCTTCTCTGCAAAATCCATTGAGCGACCTTGAACGCGTTATTATTCCCACTTGACAGATGAGGAAACTGAGCCCTGGAGAGAATAAATAAACCGCCCAGGGTCCTGTAACGACTCTGTGATTAAAACTCAGGTTCCTCAGATGTCAGGCCCCACATTCTTTCCTCTGAATCACTTCGCTCTCACCAGGTACTTGGCAGTTACTGACTCTCTTGTGCAATCTTTGGGCCTTTCTTCTTCTTTCTTCTTTCTTCTTTCTTCTTTCTTCTTTCTTCTTTCTTCTTTCTTTCTTCTTCTTTTTTTTTAAAATAATGGGCTTAATTCTTTCCTCCACGACTCATAATAAAACAAGAATGACAAGTGTTTGGCATGATCACGCAAAGGCCTGAGAGTCAGCAGAAATCGCCTCGCTGTGAAGGTACCTTTGTTGCCTCCAGCAGGTGTCTAGGTAGTATGATGTCACGGACAGAGTGGGTTGTGAAATCGCAGGTCTAGGCACCTGGCAGTGATTGGGGGTGGCAGGCGGAGGGAGCAGTAGATGAACCTTAGTAACACCCAAGGTTGCTTATTCTTTTTCCTTGCAGGTTAATGTACACAAATCTCATTTATGGTTATTATTCTGTGTGTGTGTGTGTGTGTGTGTGTGTGTGTGTGTGTGCAAGGCACCCTTTAAAAGCCTCCATCTGGCTTAGGTGCTAGATGAAAGTTCTCGTTAAAATAAAACACGCAGTTTCACGAACCCACCGGGAGAGACCGTGCTTTGGTGACAGACGTTCAAGGCGCTTTCTGAACCAACTTCAGTGTCTCTGGATGCAAACGACGCAGAGAAGCCAGAAAACGTAGCTCTCAGGTTCAGGTGATGACGTCAGGGGACAGGGGCTGGAGGAGGAGGGACAAAAAATAAAAATTAGGTAAAGGAAGAAAGGAACAGCTATCACTTTATGTTGACCCTTTTATGGAGATAAGGTGTGAAACATAAATAATCCACGTAGAGGGTGACAAGTCCACTTAGTTAATTCATTATTTATTTCACTTATTGGAGAAGCTGCCCAGCCTCTGGGCATATTTACAAGTGTGATAGAAAAAATAAAGACAGTCCCTGCCATTCCTGTTTACAATCCACAATAGATAATATATAAGCGAGACATATTGTTTTTGGAGACAGACACTTGCATCAGATATACTTTAAACAAACAAGGGGGAAAGCAATTAATATGCATGTGAAACGGCGAAGATAAATCAGCTTTTGTGGCAACAGGAAGGAGAATCAGACAAATCAAGGTACAGGGGAGACAGAGCCGATCTGCATGGGACTGTTCTCCCCCACCCCCACCCCCTGGGATCAGGGGTGTTGTTCGGGACCAGCGTGGCCGTGGCCAAGTCAGGGCCCCCGCGAGCCACACTGTGATTCGCTTGTTCCGCAAGCCGAGCCTGGGCAGCACCCAGCAGCACCCCTCACCTTCATGGGCCGTCAGCCGGAGAGAGGCAAATTAGAGCCGTGGCAGGGCCACAAATCACAGGCTGTTGTTAGATGCCGTCTGACCCTTGGCGTCATTTTATCTGAGTCCTCTTGGATTTAATGTGATTCCCTTCACGCCACCCCTCTCTGGACAAATACTAATATTGTTATGCTATCATCATGATTGCTCAGGGCTGACCTGATGCCCTCCTGCCCCGAAACCGTAGGACCTTGCCCCGGCTGTGCCTTAACAGCCCTCCTCCCGGCACCTCATTGCCACTGGCCGTCCTGCAGCCTTGGAGTTGCAGAGAAGGGAAGTATCATTTAGAGGCCCCACTGCCCTCAGCCCCTGCGTCTTCAAACCCTGTGCTTGTTTTTTGTTTTCTTCTGTTGTTTTCTTTTTTTTTTTTTAAAGATTTTATTTTATTTATTTATTCATGAGAGACACACAGAGAGAGGCAGAGACACAGGCAGAGGGAGAAGCAGCTCCCTGCAGTGTGGGGACTCGATCCCAGGACCCCAGGATCACGACCTGAGCTCAACCACTGAGCCACTCAGGCGTCCCTCCTCTGTTTTCTATCAGCCACCCTGACACACAAAAACTAGGCCTTTCTAATGATCAGTGGACTAGGAAGGGTTGGTTGGTGCAGTGGGCACGGTGGACGCACACGGTGCGTGAGGTCTAGAGAAGATAGAGCCATGATCTTGTTGACGTTCTCCATGAGCTTGGGGGCGGTTGAAGGGCAGATAAGGAGGCACAAAAGGATGTGAAGAGGGTGAGTCTGGGAATGGCCTCAAAACTGGGAAATGGATTTTACGGTGCCCAACCTGCCCCTGTGGGGTGAAGAACTGGAAGAGACCTTAGAAATCCTCAACTGCTTGTTTCACGAGAAGGAAACCCCTAGTGGATGTAACTTGCTCAAGTTCACACAACTTAGTGGACCCACAACCAGTTCTCCTGATGCCACGTCCACTTCGCTACACTCTGTTAACGATGTCTGCAACCAAACAGTGTTGACCGACTTCTTTGGGTGGGGCTTTGGCTTTTCAGGGCCATCTTCTCTCTCTCTCTCTCCTTAGACTGTTTGTCATCCCGTTACTGTCTATTCCTGGAATTTCCATTGTCGGGTCCACTTTGCAGGGATTCAAGGGATCTCGCTGTGGGTTGTTTGCTTGGGTCTGGTGAGTGCTTCAGCGGAGCATGTCATGCAGTAGTTAGGAGCATGGACTCTGGGCTCTGGCTGCCAGGGTTCGAATCACAGCTCCCCCTTCTATGTTAGGTGGCTCAGACGTATCATTTAGGTTCTCTGTGCAGCTTATCCTGATCTATGTCCTGGGGAGAATCACAACCGTCTACTCCATAGATATCTCCCTCCCAGCTAGTGTATGGAAAGCGACGGCCCCCTGTCTGGCCCATGTTAAGCCTCACAGCAGGTTTTTGTTGCTGTTACTTTCTTCATCCTCCAGCAGTGGCCTTGAGCCGCCTAGAAGGTTATATGATTTAACCTCCCGTTCAGCTGAGGAGGGAACCCCCTGGAACCAGTCTTTGGTAATGGTGACCCTGCTCCCTGTAACACTGCCACCTTGCAGGCCAGCTCTCCACTCCCAGCAATGCTCATCCTCAGGGCCAGCTCTGACTCTGACACTTGTACGGAATAGTCTCTTCCTCCTCCTGCTATGGAGGTTCCTGGGGTGCTCGCGGAGTGTTCCTCCCCTTGGCTTCTGAGAGCCGGTGCTTGCGGGGCGCTGGGAGATGCGGCCAGAGGCTCCTTCGGGGGTGTCGTGGTGACGTGTCTCCTGAGGGCTGAGGTCACACACCCTCTGGGGCTCACCTTGGACTCCCAGATCCCCAGGCCGAAGCACTGGTCCAGGTGAGAGCTGTGGAAGACAAAATTTACCGCCTCCCTCTTCCTCTCTCCTTAAGCATAATACTGTTTCCTGAAGATTTTGCAAAGGGAACGTTTCTGAACTTACTGTGGAACCTGTCTGGACCAGAGGCTCAGGGCGGTGCTTGGGGTCCGCGCTTCCCTTCTTCCACGGGCGCTAGTTGGATTCTGTTTCTGGAATGGGGATTGTCCAAATCCCTGGTGGTGTCCACTGGACGGCTGTAAGCTCAGAAGGGCAGCATCAGCTTCCTTCCTGCTCATGGCCACCAGCCCAAGGTGCAAACTTCCTTGGCATATAGCAACGTCCGGTCTCCCCTGGACGTGGCTTGGGGTCTTTGATTCAGGGGGTTGTACTTTCAGGCAGGAGGGGTAGCTCTTCATTGCTTCCTAGCCTGTCAGGACTTGGCAAGGCCCAGACGTTTGGGGCTGGGGGTCATTGACGCCAGTGTGGTGGGAGAGAGCCTCGGTGCCAGTGCCATGTTGGACGGTGCCAGTGCCATGTTGGACGGAGGCCCTCACTGTCTTGGGGGCTGGCGGCGGGGGGCCGGGGTTACCTCCTGGGCTGCTCCTCCGCCTCTGAGCCTTCTTTCTGTCTCCTTTGGGGAGAGAGAGAGCCGCAGGGAGGAGAAGGTTGAAGTGTGAGTGTGGGGAGGGGGTACAGGGAGCGTGGGGGTGGGGGTGGGGAGAAGGAACAACTGTAAAAAATGTTAATTTATTAATCACTGAATATATAGCAGTTCATCTGAAATGCTGTTGCTATGCCAACACCCTGGGAGTTTATTTTCTTAATCCGAGAGAGGAGCTCTCAGTCCCCTGCTCCCCTGCTGTGTCATTTGAATTCGCGGCTGCCACCGCTGCCACCATGGTATCTGTTTTAGATTGTGGGAGGGGGGAGGGCGAGGGGTGGGGGAGAGGGGGGCCGGGCTGAGCCACCAAAGCAGTCATATGCAAAGCAGTAAGAGGCCTTTCTCCGTAAGACTTAGTAAAAATGACACAAATTAATATACTCTACTTAAACCAGACCAAGATTAATGGTTCTCTTTCAGTGCAGCTTAGCCCAACTGTCACTCGACAGGCGTTTGTCGGACAAAATCAACACTAATCAACATTTATTCGTCTCTTGCCCTTGGGTCTGAGGAGCGTGAGCGGGCTGCGCCATTCCGCCGCGCGCCTCGCCACGCTTTTCACCCTCCATCCAGCTTTGCCATATATCACCCTTCTCCTGGTGCCTCTCCTCGGACGGATCCACACACTCAGCCATCAGGGTACATTAGAGGCATGATAGATTTTCTGTTTTAATTTACATCTATTATATTACAACATAACAGATTTTGATTCAGGAGAGACCAGCGTCTCCTATAGCCAGACTCCTTGGGAAGATTTCTGCATTAACTTATTAAGGTTCGTTAGGATGCAGCTTCGGATAGACTCCCTTGCTCGTTCTCTCTGTCCCCCTCCTCTCTCTCTCCTTTTCTTCTCTCCCTCTCTCTCCCTGGCACACTCAGTGAAGAGGTCCTGGCGCACTTTGCGCGCACACAGCCCCTCTCTACACTGGGCTGTCTGTGCTGGGTCACATGAGGCTGCCCGGGGTCCTCCCCCAGTCTCTGATTGGACTGGGATCAGCCAACAGTGAGACCTGAGAGCTCTCCCTGTCCCCCACCCCCACCCCACCCCTGGCCCAGGTCAGTGGGGCTGGACAAATCTGGTGGCCTAGCTGGTGGGAGCCCCCTCTGAGGCTTTCTTCCTAGCCTCTCCCATCTTTTCTCCCCCACTTTGTGATTTCAGTTACAGTTGCATTCTACGTTTACAGGTCTCCAAGGTCAGGGGCCCAAGAGGGGGGGACACAAAGTTGGTTGGGCTGACCCAGGGGCGGAGCAGTGGGTCTGAATGGGACTGGGCTCATCTGCTACATGACCATCTTGAAAGCCTATTATTCCAGCTGGGAACAAGGTAGATGCGTGCAGCTTGCATCTAGCGTGCGGGGTATGAGTATTTATGGTAGCCCCGGAGAGTGCCTTTCCACCTCATTTATGGAATTGGCGTTTTATGTTTATTTGTTTTCTCCCCTTCCTGTCACCAGAGATGTCGTGTTAAGTACGTCTCTTCTTTGGTGACGTAGTGCCTCTCCTTGAATTTTGGTGGGACGGCCACGTTAAACTTTGGATATCTAATCCACCTGTTCACTGGCTGCAGAGATGAGCCTGAGAAGGGGACAGGAATCCTCCCCTCCGCTCAGATCCCGTTGACCCTGTATTACTTTTCACGGGGACACCGTGCTTTTGTCAAATACCCGGGGAGGCTGTGTCTTTCTTCTCAAATTGGCTGGAACCCTAGATCCCTGGCCACTTATGAGGCCCAAGTTTTGTTATTTTTTTCTACCACGCTGTCCGCCCTAAACCGCAGCGAGGTTCCTTTGGTGGCCAGAATGCCGAAAAGCCATGGGCTGAGTTGGGGATGTGTGGTTTGTGTGTGTTCGCGTGTGGCTGCTGAAGTGTAGGATGTGCTAGGAGGATAGCTTAGTACTTCCATTTTGGTTTCTTATTACGCAGCAATAAAGTAAATGACGCTTAGTATAACTTTGCACTTAGAGACTGTAGCTCAATTTAAGAAACAAAACTCCACCAACAGGAGTGCTCAGTATCTTGAGCTTGGGAAACTGACCTCGTTAATTTTAATGAGGGGAAAAATTCTCCAGCTGGGGCTGGGAAGAAAATGAAATACCAATGAGGTTATCACTTCGGATGATCTCACTGAATTCAGAGTGGAATCAGAATGATGCTGGAGAATTTTATAAAAATCCCGCGGAGAGATTTAGAAGAGAATTCATATGCCCTGGATGGCATTGAGCGAGCACTTGCCCTGGTGGGCAGAGCAGAACTCTGTATGGTCTCTCCTAAAGGGGCTGTTAGAGAAGTTAATATATTAAAAAGTTGGACCGAAAGAAAACGAATAAAAAAATGAACTAACACAATCCTTATGTGGCTCAAGCTTGAAAACAACAGAGCAGGTCTTATGGTGGCCACGACAGTTGACTAGAAGCCAATATGGTGGCCAAGACAGTTGACTAGAAGCCAAGGGCTTCTGAGTTCAAGTGCCTGCTGGGATGCTGACTTCCAGTGGGATCTGGGGCATCTGTGTATCACCCAAAGGCAGGAGGTGGGCTGAGGGAGTCCTGTTAGACAGTAGGCAGCTATTCGAATTGAACAATAAGTTGATGACTTTGGCCTTGCTGTTGAGCCAGTGGGTAGTGATCAGTGAGGTTAGGGTGACGGTAGCACGATTTTGCCCTCAGTTCAGAGAAGCTTGCCAAGTTGGGCTGGCATTTGGTCGGGGACCATGGAAAGAAACATCACCATTTAAGGTATCTGGCCCTCTTGCCTAAGCTTGGTCCGCTACACAGCTGATCCGGGGAAAAAAGAGCATCCCAACAATGAATCCTTCAGAGGTATGAGGCCGAGAGCACAGGCTTTCTTCTCCAAAAGCTGGAGCTTGCTGACTCAGGCTCTCTCCCCATCTTCCTGGCATATCGCTGCACTCGGTAGATTTCTACGGCCATCAGGTGAAATTCAAGTGTCACCAAAGGGGCACTTTCTGAGTAAATGGGGCCATCTTGCTCTGGGGGCCATCTGGGTCCGGGTGGAATGTTGAGGGGGATCCATTCATACTCAGAGGCTCCTTTGAAATGCAGCCCCTTTCTCTCCAAGCTGTGAGACCCTGGTGCTGCTGCTGTGGCTGTGCGTGGATATGATGGGAGATGCTGGTTGCCAAGCAGCAGGGAATGGACATAATCGTGCTGCCTAGCAACCGCGGCAGCGTGGTCACTTGCGCAGCTTTCTGCGCCTCTTCCTGTTTGGTCTACCGGACGACACAGACGGCTTCTGTGGGTCACCCTCTGACCTAGGCACAAGGTGGCGGAAAACACAGCGAACCGGGGCAGATATGGTATAAAATGACTCCTTTCCGTGCTGTCTCGTGCCGAGCACTGATTTCTCTCCATGGCCTTCCTCAGTTTCCCCTTTGAAGTTCTTGTGCACAGCTGCACCCGTAGGTTGATGGCTGAGACAGAAGAGGAAGCTCAGGAAAGTGCTGGACTTCTCTGGGTGCTGCCTCTCCTGCGCCTGGCGAGCCTCTCCTCTGCATGTGTGAATATAATATAAAACAGTCAATTTTTTGATAAAGACACATGCATGCACGCACGCACGCACACGCCAAGTGGGAAAGACAAGAGGAGCAGAGCATGACTACCTATTGTTCTTGGGGGTCTGAGGACAAAGCAGTCGGGAGAGGGAAAGGCAGGCGATCCCCGCGGGCTGGCTGTTCCTCCTGGCTCGGACCTGCACCCCTCGCATGTGACGCTCCTCGGTGAGGTCACCTGCCTACTGCAGGGTCTAGAGCCGCCTACTTGGCAGCGGCCTGTGAGTCCTCTCGGGCCTGTGCTCTCCTTGGTGGCTGGGTGTGGACAGCTCCGGGAGTTCCTGAGCTGAGGGTGTCAGGGAGCTGTAACCCTCTTCTTGGGTGGAGGGGAGCTGCCCGGCCAGGTTCTGTCTACGGGAGTCGGACTATAGCCGGGGCACAGGCCTGCGTCAGGTGACCCCGGTTCAGCCCTCCTTTCCGCGCCCGACTGGCCGTGTGGGTTTGTGCAAGCCTCTTGTCCCACCTGAGCCTCTGTGTTCTTGTCTGTGACGGGTGGCGATACCTGCCCCTGCCCCCCCGGGTGGGTTGAAGGCCCCACGAGTGTGTTGGCATACGTGCCCTGCAGCGAGTGTGAGGGGACCGTTGCTGTGACCCTCCTCCCTGTGGTCAGTGGGGAGGAGAAAAGCAAGCTTGTGGAGAACAAACGTCGACCTCTTGGCGTCTGTCTTATAGGTTAGTCTTGCCAAAGAAGAGCCGTTATGTGCCCACCTTTCTGTTAAAGACCCAGAAACTGCCCTCCCGTAATGCTTCACGTGGTTCCTGGGGAGCTTGGAAGGTGTCCACTTTCCGTGGTTTCTCAGTCCTTAAAGAACCGGGATGGTTTGCTCCCGTTTCACAGAAGATGAGGCAGGAGTAAAGAACAGTGAGGTTATTTGTTTGGGGTCCTGGAGGCGCCCCCCCACTTCCAAGGTGGAGCCCAAATCCTGGGGCCTGAGGAGGTAGGTGAGGCCTTTGGCAAAGCGAGAGGGGATGGAGTGGGGTGGGAAGCCCCTGTGGCGGTCAAAGGTCCAGGAGCTCAAGAATTACGGACTTCCCGGTCGCCAGTGAGGGACCTGCGGACAGGGCACAGGCTGCGGGCAGCTTCTAGAAGCCTGGCAGAGCTGGCTGGCTTGGCAGGGCCCAGGTGGGGCCTCGCGCTCTCGTCTCCACCCTGTCCAGGTTTGTGCGCCTCCTCGTCCGCAGTGGCAGGGGGTCGGAGGAGAAGGTTCCAGGCGCTCGCTCGGCTGGCCTCTCACGGAAGACTGTGGTGATGAGCCTTCTTCAGCCTCCTCAGCGCGACGATGATCACGTTGACCTATTTCTCGGAGGAGGAGCCGACGTTCAGCTTCGACGTGTCTGGCAACGGCCCCCTCGGCCAACCCCTCCTTGCCCCATGGGGTCCTTGGGCAGGCTGGTGCCCTGGGCACAGTCTTCTGGACAAACAGCTGTTCCCAGCATCGCTTCTCTGTCAGCGGAGGGACTTGGGCTCACAGAACCTTTGGGTTTTTCCCTCTTAGCCCCCCAGGATGCCTGCATCCCGCTCCCTTTCTTGTTCCGTGCGTGGGGCAGGCCACCATCCTTCACAAAGCGCCCCCTGAGCGGCCTTCAGGGACTCTGGTTCTGGAATCCCACCCGCCCCCCCCCCCCCCCGCCCCGCCATTCTGCTGTGGCGTCCCCTCCGGGCTGCGTGTAACTGTCCTGATCCATGGCCCTGTGCCACAGCGGACTCATGACAGTCCCCTTCGCGTGTTACATGGAGTAGGGGGGACGGGGGAGAGTCGCATGTGGGCTCCATCCGTTGCTGGAGGGGTCGAGCGGCCCCCGGGATGGACGGCACCGGGGAGCCAGCCCGGGCCGGGGGCCTCGTGTGCAGGCTGCCTGGCTGCTGTAGAGACGGGCTCCCAGGGAGGGGAAGGGTCCTGCCCGGGGGATGCGACCGTGAATGGGAGATGGAAGCAGAGGTGGCCGCGGGCCTCTCATCTGGCTCCCACCTGCCTCGTTATGGGCCAGCCGAGGACATCAGTCCCGTTGTCATGTGCACAGCCACCCAGGTGTGCCTCTCGGGTTGGTTGGGAGGTGAAACCCTCGAGGAGCGGCGTGGAAACCTGCTGGGGGGCAGCTCCTGAGGTCTGGAGGCAGCGGGGCCTCGTTGCGCCAAGTCCTACCGGGCGGTGGGTGCTCAGTAGGCCTTTAGGGACTCAGGTAGGTGCTGCTGTCCTGGGGAACACAGTTCCTTTAGTAGCAGCGAGGACGTAGTGAACACGTGCCACGCCGACGACAGCAGATGCGACCAGATCTGACAAGAGCGAGCTGCCCTCCGGGAGCTCACGGATTGGGCTAGACGGAGGCTCTCGGGGCTCCTCTTCCCTGACTGGTGGCTCCAGGCAGTTCTGAGTCTCCTCCTTCGCCTCTTCCCAGCCCAGCTGTGTCAGGGGGAAGGATGGAGAGGCGGGCTTCTGCCGTGATGGAGGTGATGCTTTACTTTAAAATAAAGTATGGAAGCCACTGATTGATGGATTATAAACTGGGAGGTCCGAGATAAAGCTTCATTCTGGGAGCATCAGTGTATTTCACCGGGAGCCTCCTGGGCATTAATTCTGCCGTTAATTTTGTTATTAGAGACCTAGCCAAACAAAGGGAGGTGGCGAAGCTCGAGGCTGGTTTAACCTTGATGAAACAGTGATTTCACCAAGGATGATGTTCCCCCATCTATCTTCATCCATCAAGGCACTGCTGAAATATGCTAATGAAGCCGAAGATAGGAACACAGAGCAGTTAAATGGGGCGTTGCAGAAGCTCTCCGTACCCCCGTGACAGGGCGATGCTACTTACTGTCCAGATTTAGTAGAGGAGGGAGAGATGCTGACTGGTATGGTGGTGAAAGACGGCGCGGAGGTGGAGAGCACACCTCGCCGAAATGAAGGGCACGGTGCCCACCTAGACACTCCAGAGCGGGATGGAGAAGCTTGGTCTTTGGCTGAGCGAGTGGGTTCCTTTATTCTCTTGGACCCCCCTTCTAGCTGGGCCGTACAAGAAGCAGGCATATGGCTACATCAGACCTCGTGCCAAACCAGCTTACCTGTCACCATCAGTCCACATCCCCGTGTTTGTTCCCAGTGGCCAGAGAACACTCGTGCCTTTTTAGAGTCTCTAAAATTGGGTACCGATTGCCTGTATCACTTACATACGTGACTGGGCATCCCATGAAGTTACTTTATCTTACTTTACTCAAAGATTCTTACGTGTTTATTCGAGAGAGCGAGTGAGGCATGAGTGGTGGGGAGCGGCGGAGGGAGAGGGAGAAGCAGACCCCTCGCTGAGCAGGGAGGCCGACACAGGGCTCCATCCCAGGACCCCGAGATTGTGACCCGGGCCGGAGGCAGGCGCTTAGCCGACCGAGCCACCCGGGCGCCCCTGAAGTCGTGTTATGCCCTTGAATCTGGTTAAATTCTTACCGTGAAGAAGCGAAATTAGAGGGTATATTTTACAGATGAGATTTGAGGGGTTGAATTTGTGTCAGAAATCTCATAGCTAGGTGGCCAGTGGCATTGGTTGGGATTCAGACCACATGTCCATCCACCTCGAGAGCTTTTGCGTGCAACTGCCGTGGTCTGATGGCTCTCCTGCAGGTGTCCCCGGGAATGCCTGCCAGCTGCTGGGGTAGTCTGGCTCACTTATGTATTTATATATTCTTTGGGTTTGCTTTGACTTTAACTTTAGAATTCCCTTCACACTTCCTTCTTTCCTAAGTAGACCATAAGCTCTGTGAGGCCAGGGGCAGGGCACTGTCTCTAGTCCCCAAGCGCCACGGAGTGCTTTCATTTATGACTCACGTAACCATGGCTCGCTCTCTCTGGCTTCTCCATGGAGTGCTTATCTTGGCCTGGTTTTCCAGTGGATGATGGTAAAGCAAAGCTGGCCAGCTGCTTTCTGGTTCTCATACGGTAGATGAAAGCCCTTGACGGTTTTATTTGTCTTTACAAGTTAATCCTACAGGAATCACAGTAAAATTTCTGTTGCTTTCAATTATTGGTGGATCCGGTTCTGTTTCCTCCTGGCTCGCTGGCTCCGTCCTCTCCAGCCCGTATCAGACCACACGCTGGAAGAAGAAACAACAAATGAAATTTTATGATCACTGATTACATGGCTGCTTCTTCGGGGTGGGATGGTGCTGATCCTAGGCGGCGGAGGTCACGAGTTGACCTTTTTGCAAGAGGCAGATCCTCAACTACCAGGTGGTTTTAGGATTAGGCACGATGGTTCCCAAATCTGAAATGATTATGGGCCCCTTCCCCTTTGTGGAGATGGAGGAAGGCAGAAGCAAAAAAAAAAAAAAAAAGTGGAACGAAAGATGTATTTTTGGAAATTTAAGTAAGATGCTAAGTAACACGAATTCCCTGACATACACCGCGCTGGACTATCTGCTCCGTCTTGGCCTTAAAATCTCTTGTGCCGTGGATCGTGGATTGAGCCAGCTCGGAACTTGGGGGCTCTGGACTGTCTGTCAGTAAAGAGTTAATAACCGGAGGCCCGCAACTTCCAGGATGTCGCGGGGGTCAGAGAAACTTGCCAAAAGGTAACATCAGCCATGGAGTCAGTTGGGCTCCCCGTCTGGCAGGTCTGTGTTTCTCAGCTGCTCCTCCTCCACTTTCCAGTCTTGGAGTTCATATACAGTAAATCTTTCTCTTAATAAAGCCGTTTTTCAAATCTGACTTTGGACTAGGGACTGCTTTGCCTCCAAATGCAACAGCTGTTAAACATGGTGCATTGGGCACGGTGTATATCTCTTTGTTTAGTTTTGGGTTTTTAATATGAGCAGAGACGTGGAGGAGTGGGAGGGCTCTTGCCATTCTTTCTCTCCAGGCGACAGTCCGCCACTGGGCTTGGAAATAAGGCCTCGGGGCTCCCCGGGCCGCTCGCCCTTGAAGGCGAAGACCATTGTCCCCCTAATAAGCAGTGCAGGGTCCCCCTTTCCTTTTTCTGAGATAAAATTGTGGAGCTCGAGGTGTCAGCCAGCAGAGGCCAGACCTTTTGGCCCCTATCTGTCCCGGCTACACGGGGGAAAGCATTGGGACCCCCTTTGCTCACTTGTCCCTTCTGCTACCGTCTCTGTTCCCAATGCGCTGGCGAGCATTAACTCCCTGCAGGGGAAAAAGTTCACAAAAGAAATGAATTATGCATATGGAATTCATTTCCTTGATGAATAGGGAATCTGAACAAACTCCATGGCTGTTTGAGTTTAAGGCAGGGGGGAAAGGAGGGTTGGGGCCAAACAGTTTGGGGGGGGCGGTGATCAAAAAGAATCGGGAGTGGGAGTTGGGAGGCAGATAGTAGCAGAGGACTCGGGCCTGAAATCTCAAGGAAAAGTAAATGGCCCTTTGAAAATAGCTCGTGGCCCATTATTCTTGCCAACGCGCACACAGAGATACATCCCTCGCCCCCAGTGCACGCGCAGATTTGTCAGCAAATTGGGGGCGGTGGTGGGGGATAATACAGGGGAGAAGTGATGCCACCGTTGTGACAGGCCCCCGCACACTTAGAGTTCTGCAGCGCTTCTGACCCGTGGCAGTGCAGGTTCATGATTCCAGGGCTCGGAATTTTGAGGCAAGAGTTGTGTGGCGTATAGAGCATCGCATTTAGAAGTAGAAGGCTTGGGGGCGCCTGGGTGGCTCAGTCGGTTAAGTGTCCGACTCATGATCTCTCAGACCTTGATCTCAGGGTCGTGAGTTCAAGCCCGGCATTTAAAAAAAAAAAAAAAAAAGAAGTAGAAGGCTCAGACCCTGAGCTCCGGGGATCATAGACTGTGTGACCTGGGGAAGTCACTTAACCTTGGCCAACCTCAGTTGTCTCACCTGTAACTGGAGAGCGTGTCATCTGCCCTGTGGAGATAAGAGGATGAAAGACACCAGGAGCACACAGTGCAAATCTGGAGATTTCTTTCTTTTTTTTTTTTTTTGTCTCTGCCTTCTTTCCTTGACAGCCCGTTAGGTGTGCAGACCCAGTCTTTAAGTGAGCCAGAGTTCCTTTGGAGCAGAATGAAGGGGAAATGGATTCAGGAGAACATGGTGGTTAAAGAAAAAAGTGGGGCGCTTGGGTGGCTCAGTTGGTTAAGAGTCCGACTCCTGATTTCTGCTCAGGTCATGATCTCAGGGTCATGGGATTGAGTCCCACATCGGGCTCTGCGCACAGTGCAGTCTGCTTGAGCTTCTCTCCCTCTCATGCATGTTCTCTTTCTCTCTCTCTTTCAAATAAATATTTTTTTAAAAAAGAAATGAATAAGCAAGCAGAGAAACAGAAATCTGTTGTAATCCTCACCTCATCTGTATTATGATAATCATTTAAAATAATCAAACCTGATGTTTTTGGCAAATGTAGCCACGGAATTCGCAGTTGCTGCTGCCTAAGGACTTAGATCAACAGCGGGAAGGTTGGTCATTGGTGGCCACGTAAGTTAAGGCATTAAGCTGAAAGTAGGTTTTCCAGTTTGCTCTCGGGAACCACCAGGAAGAGGCAGGCACCTTTGGCCTCCAAACACCCGTGGGTGCTCCCGGGCTGGAAATGTGGCCCAAACTGGCCTCTTCACTCCCAACTCTTCTCCGGTACTCCTCGCTCCCGAATGCAAACAGGGCTTGGAGACCCCCAGTCTTGAGGGGAGGAAACAAGAGTCCACACGCACACATACACGCACAAATGGTGGGGAGCTTTCCCTGCTTGCGGATTGGAGAGAGGTTTTCTCCTGATGGTCTTGGGGGACCTAAATCCCATTTCAGGATTGAGTGGATTGAGCCGGTCTGACCGCTGCCATGTTTCTGTATTTTTCTCACAACCCAATTGCAACACATGCAATTTTCACAGAGGTGCTCTTGTTTTACAACAAATGACTTCTTTTTCTGGTTATTGTGGGGGGGAGGAGGACGTGTAATGTAATGAAACTGTTCTTGGGGCTGTCGACAGCCTCAAAGCCCGCAACCCAGCCCTGCGTCCTGTGCTGCGGTGGTTTTCTGTCCTTGCCCCACTCGGCCCCAGGAGGGGTACAGGGCGGCCCAGGGCTGCCCTCCCGGCAGTGGGGTGAGCCCATGAGGCTCCGGGCCCTCACCCCAAATTCAGCCCCTGGGCTTCTGTCTCAGGGCTTTTATTTGTTTGACTTTATGGCTAAGAGGCTGCTTCTAAGAAATGTTTGGAATCCAGTAGTGCAGAGACTAGACCAATACCTAATATGAATTATTTATTTGTTTATTAAGATTTTCATGGCACCTTTCGTCTCAAAGCTCCAGGCGCTGTATGGAACATTTCAAACTGATAAGGTTTAGCAGTAGAGATTTGGAAACAAGGCCAGTGGCGGAGGAAGCGCTGGGAACGATGGGAAAAGAGGAAGGAGAAGAAGGAGAGGGAATGGGTGACCGACCTAGTGGACCTCCAAGCCCCTCCCAGGTGTGATCTTCCATGGAGGCTGAGCAGCTCACCTTTCTAGGTGAGAGGGCCAACACTCCTGCCCCATGAGTCATTACAGTAATAAAAATGTGTTTTTGATGTCATGCATAAACCTCTCAGTAAGAAGTATGTTTGCCACACTGTGGTTTTCAGCTCTGGCTCCACATTAACATCACCTGGGGAACTTTTGCAAAATTCCACCAATGCCTGGGCTCCTAGGCTCCTGGACTCCTGGGCTCCTGGGCTCCATCCCGGAACAATGCAGTCCCCCTTGGGTTGGGGTGGGGGGTATGCTGAGCATTTGTGTTTTCTCTGAGCACCCCAGGGTTGTCAGAGCTCCTGTGGCAGAGGTTGGTCAGAGGAGGCCAGAAGGTTGAGAGTAGCCAAAGAAAGGAAAGGCAAGGAAAGGCTTATTGCCGGGGCCATGGTTTGAGGAGCTGCTCTGATAAGCAGTGGGGGAAGGGACTTGCAACTCTGCTCTGATGTTATCAAGCTATAGGTTATTCTGGTAGTGAAGTGTGTGGTTCATTTGGCTCACGGAGCTCATTTTTCTCGTATTTCAAGGCTGGGGAACTTCAGAACCGTCACCGCCGCTTCTTTGGACACTTCTTTAGTTTCCTGGCCCCCACTGAAAGCGTCTATCACACGCCAGGCCCGGTTGTAGACACATTTCACTTACCCATGTGTAAGTCATGTGTAGGTCAGAGGTTGGCGTTATACTCCCCATTTTACAGAGGAGGAAACGGAGGCCCAGAGAGGCTAAATAATTTGCTCAGGGTCCCTAAACTTGGAAATAGTGGAGAAGGGGGTCAGACTTGTTTATGACTCTCTAAAGACAACCTTCCCCCGCTTCTTTCCACTGTACTCCCTCAAGATGACATGGGACTTGTGAGTTTGTTCCATTGGTCCCTTCTCTTGGTGGGAAGGCCTTTGATAGGATAGGTGAGGGACTATGAGGGGGAAAGTAGCTGCTGTAGGGGTTACCTTTGAGATGGAAGAAGGCAATGTTGGGTAAAGAAAACATGCAGATGAGCTGGGGCCTCTAGCCACAGGGCAAGCTTGAAACTAGAATCCGGCCAAGGAACAAAATGGTGGGGCATTTGTTCAGATGTGACCATGCTTTGTGTTTAACTACCCAGCCTTTGGTGTCCTTGACGTACGTTACGCCCTCTGCTTCTCTAGTTTTGATCTGTGTGGTGTTACCTTTGTGTTCAGGATGGACTCCCCATGTGAACACCGGCCTTCAGATGTAGTTCAGTCCTCTCCCAGAACCGTGCTCTCAACCACTCCACTCACTGCCTTCCAGAACAAATGGACGGTGTGTGTCTCCTTCCCTTCACAAAATGTTCTATAATCATATTTTCTAGCTTAAAACAAAATTAGTCTCTTAAGGGTAATACTCTTCTCTGGCACTTTCATTTATTTATTTTTATTTTTTATTTTTCCAGCACTTTTATCAACGGACTGCTTTCCTTCAGGGATTGTAGTGCTTCGTACAAGGTGCCAACCCATGTCTTTTCACATCATCCAGGGAAGGAGGTGTGAACTACTTTGCGGGGAGGAAACTAAGGTTTTGTCTGTGTTGAGTATAGACAGAACCTTTGGTGGGTGTCTTGGGCCTTGAACCTGCGACATGTTGTCCGTGTTGAGTGTAGACAGAACCTTTGGTGGGCGTCTCTGGGCCTTGAACCTGCGACATGTTGTCCGTGTTGAGTGTAGACATAACCTTTCGTGGGCGTCTCTGGGCCTTGAACCTGCGACATGTTGTCCGTGTTGAGTGTAGACAGAACCTTTGGTGGGCGTCTCTGGGCCTTGAACCTGAGACATGTTTGACGCAATTGTCATGGCCTCTATTTTGTGATACCCTAGGTCTATCAGTTTGGTTTATTTTTCCCCCCAGTATGTGAAACAGGTCGTTCTCTGGTATCAGTTCATCGTGACTTGGAGTCACGATCCCATGGCTTCCTACACGATGACCAGCTAGGTTTGTGGATCTTCACACCTGGCCTCCCACACCCTTCACATCCCTGTAGCAGATTGGCAAGCTAGCTTTGCTCTTTGGACCACCTCCCACCCCTGTCAGGGGTTTGGTAGGGCAAACGTTCATCCAGGAAACTCGGACTGACCCCTGACGAGTCTGTTCTAAGTATGGATGGTGTCATTGATTGGGCCTTCACATACGTCCCCCTTTAACGCTGCTCATGATGGTTTTCTTTTCCCTTCTCATAATAACATTGCTGGCTTTTGGGGGTTCTTTGAAAAACCTTGCTTGAGAAGTCCTTGGCCAAAGAAAACCATGATATTTGGCCTCAAAGTATGGGCTCCGTCTCACATGCGTCCTGTCAACGGCTGAGGGAGAGGGGAAGGATTTCTGGGAAGGGCTATGGAAGCAGTTCTGAGCTCTGGCTGGGAGATCTGCTGATCAAAGACATCAGGGAAAATAGCAACTGCAGGTACCAGCCCTGGGCTTTGCACTGGGGCCAACTGTATGGAGTCTGTGCCCTTCGAAGCCACCTTCCTCTTAGGCAAGTGCAGTGAAGGGAGGCTTTCTCTTTGCCCTTGGGCATCTAGGGTTATTTCCAGTGGAGGAAGAGGCCCTGACTTGGCTTGATTAGAGCCAGTGCATCCCTAATGCATCGTGTGCAGAAGACAAGGCCATCGCAGACTCTGAGCCCTTCCTTGCTACTCGACCCTCTTGACAGCTGGTAGCTGGGAACAGGGCACTTGTTCTCCCCGGTGGGCACGTTCAAGGGCTTTCCCCAGTCCGGATGTGGCCCATGTGGCTCTGTTCTGTGGTCCAGTGCGTGCTGCCTGAATTTTCTTTGTCGCCCTCCTGCCACCACCCCACCCCTCACCTTTAAAAGCAAAACGTGTGCAGGAGCAGCATCTCTCTTCCTTCATCACCACCTCTGCTTTCTTTCTCCCTTCTTTTCCTCCTTCCAGTGCCGCCTTTAGCAACAGGGAGAGACAGAGTTATAGTGGTTGAAGAGGGGTGGGGGTGGGATGATGCTGTTCAGGAAAAAAAAAAAAAATCAGCCGAGAGAGCTTAAGGCCGGGAGGAGGGAGGAAAGAACCCTCCAAGCATAGCACAGCGCAGACCCGCTCCCCAGCCTCTCTGAAGGAGGGTGATGAATTTGGTTTGCGCCAACATTAAACTGATAAATGAAATTTGTACGTTAAAACAATGATAATTTAATTGTATTTTCTTTCCTTCTTTCCCATCCCGGCTTCCGCCTCCCCCTACCTCTTACTCACTCTTCAGCTTTGGGTGTTGGGGGGGTGGTGGGTGGCTGCGGGGAGGGGGGCTCTGCAAGCTGTCGGTTTGCATTGTGCGGACGGGGAAAGGTCTCTACCTGGCTCATTTTGTCCCCTTTGCTTCGGCTGTCACTGCTGACAGTCCTCATGTTTATTTCATCTCGCGTGGTGGCTGTCTCGTTTCCCTACCCTCCGATGTCATTAACGCACAGAGAGCGGGCCCTGCAGTGTTGAGCCTAATGAATTCCACTGTGGCTGCTCTGCTCCCCACCTCGTTACCAAAGCTCAAGGTGTCAAATTAAACCCAGCCTAGAGAGAAAGAGAAAGTGCGGGAGAGAACGGCGGAGCAGGGGAAGCCGGGGAAGCGGGAGGCATGGGGAGCACACAGACAGCGCCCCAAAAAGAGCAGGTGGGCAGAGAGATGCCACAAATGGTGACTTCCTGCGACCAGGTCCACGTTAAGCAAGGTGACATGCGGGACTCTCGGTGGGACCTGATGACCTGCCCTACGTGGTGTGGGCTTTTGCACCTTGGCCTTGGCTGCGGTGTGTTGCCTTTTTCTCATTGCCTGATTGATTTATCCTCATGGTTTATGCAGATTGGGCACCTTGCAAAAGCAGGCACAGCAACTAGAGCGAGTGAGAACAGAGCTTGTGTGTGTGTGTGTGTGTGTGTGTGAAGTGGAGGCCAAACGAGCACTCCAGGGTTAGGGGCTCTGATGGACTACAGAAATCCATGTTTTCAAACGGTGGAAAGAGGGGCCCCTGGCTGTCTCAGTCAGTAGAGCATGCAACTCTTTATCTCAGGGTCCTGAGTTCAAGCCCCACAGTGGGTGTGGAACCTGCTTAAAAAAATAAAATAAAATGGTGGAAAGAGAAACTCACCACATAAGTGAAAATAATCCCCGTGGAGGCTCTCTCTCCCTTTCCCCACACCCACTCCAGTCTATTTATTTCCTTCATCTCTTCTTTGCATGACATTATACGACTTACAGCATTTTTCTCTAAGTTACTGATATTTTATCATCGGGGTGTTTTGTCTGGATGACCACTAGAGTTCTCCCATTTTACAGATGGGTAAGTGTGTGGAGATGTTACCTCACCTGTTCAAGATGATCGAGCTAGAAGGTGACAGGGGTCCTAGTATGGGTCTTCTCTTTCTAGAATTTCACCTTTTCTCCCCCTCTACCACAAAAATTCCTAGACTTAGTCAAAGAGGGGAGGATATTGGTGATGAATTTTAAAAATTGAAGTAAATTTATATACAGTAACATGCATAAAACCTGAGTATATGCTTGGGTGTATTTTGACAAGTGAATTTGCCCGTGTAACCGACACCCAGTTAGGACATGGAGCTCTTTCATCATCCTAGAAAGTTTACTTTGGCCTTTTGTACTTCAGTTGCCTGCCAGCCTCCACCCCAGATAACCACTCTTGTAATTTTTATCATCAGAGATTAATTTTTGCCAGTTCTTACGCTTCATATTAATGGAACCATGTGCTATATATACGGTTGATCTTCGAATTACTTGGGTTTGGGTGTGAGGGTCCGTGTTTCTGAGGACCTTTTTTTCTATAAATACAGTCAGTGCTATAAATGTATTTTCCTTATAATTTTCTTCATAAAATTTTCTGTAGCTTACTTTATTGTAAGACTACAGCCTATATAATACATAGAGCATACAAATTAGGTGTTGATCAACTGTTTGTGTTATTGGTTGGGCTTCTGCTTAACAGCAGGCGGCTATTGAGTTTTGGAGGAGTCAGAAAAGTTAATAATGGCAAAAATCAACAATGCAAGAAACAACAAGTGTTGGCGAGGATGTGGAGAAAAAGGAACCCTCATTCCCTATTGGTAGGAATGCAAACAGCTACTGTGGAAAACAGTATGGAGGTTCCTCAAAAAATTAAAAAATAGACTACCATATGATCCGGTAATCCCATTACTGGGTACTTACCCAAATCATACCAGAACACTAATTTGAAAAAAAATATATGCACCCCTATGTTTATTGTAGCGTTATTTAAAATAGCCAGATTATGGAAGTAGCCCAAGTATCCATTGATAGATGAATAGATATAGAAAATGTGTATACACACACACACACACACACACACACACACACACACACACACACTGGAATGATATCCAGCCATAAAATGAATGGAATCTTATCATTTGCAGCAACATGGGTGGATCTAGAGAATATAATGCTAAGTGAGCTAAATTAGAGAAAGACACATACCATATGATTTAACTCATATGTGGAATTAAAGAAACAAAACAAGCAAACAAAGAAAAAAAGAGATAAGCTAATAAAACCAGATTAACTATAGAGAATAAGCAGAAGGTTACCAGAGGGGAGGTGGGTGGGGGAATGGGTGAAATAGGTGATGGGGATTAAGAGTACACTTCTCATCAAGAGCTCTGAGTAATGTCTCGAGTTATTGAATCACTATATTATTGCACTCCTGAAACTAAATATAATACTGCATGTTAACTAAATGGGAATTAAAATTAAAAAAAAAAAATGCATGGCTTTTCCGTGATGCAAATGGTCAAATCTCCTAACCCTCACGTTGTTGAAAGGTCAGCTGTCCTTTCGTACCTAGTTTTTGCTCCTCATAAATTTCTTGAGATTTTTTTCAGATGTTGTTGCTTGAATCAATAAAGAGTTTCTTCTTCCTTTTTACTGCAAAGTGAGTACTCTGTTGTGTGAACATACCATCGTTTGCTTATCCGGTCTCACTTGGGATTTTTTTTTTTTTTTTGAGAAAAGTGTTTGTCAAATTATTTGATATTTTTTAAAGATTTTATTTATTTATTCATGAGAGACACACAGAGAGACATAGGCAGAGAGAGAAGCAGGCTCCCTGCAAGGAGCTCGATGTGGGACTTGATCCCGGATCCAGGGATCATGCTCTGGGCCAAAGGCGGACGCTCAACCGCTAAGCCCCCCAGGTGTCCCTGATTTGATGTTTAAGACACAAATTTTCAAAAACAGTTTTGAAGGACATGGTGGTCACGTTGGCCTGGCTCCCCTGGATTCAGGTGCAGGGCCATGCTGCCTGGTGAGGGGGGTGGGTGAGCAGGCTTTAGGGCCACGCTTCTCAAACCTTGCCTTGCAGCTTGGTGCTTTAAACAGCTTGGGACTTCTTTTTCTCTTGGCCTCGAGTTCATTGCCTGGTTCATTGTCCTGTGTTCTTCATGACAACAAGGAGGACAGTAGGGCAGTGATGCCCTTTGTTGGCATTTTGTCATTCCACATTGGTTATTTAATGGTAAAAATTCTGCAGCTCTTTCCCTCAAGGTTAAAATGGAGCTTTATTCTGGAGAAACTTCTACGATTTCCTTTCCAAATAGTGGAGTGAAGTCACTGGTTGGAACTAGAAATCTTGGCAGATACTCTTTAAGTACAATGAATGGGGAGCATCTAGCTATAGGGGCAACCTAGAAAACTTTGTCAGATTGTTTGGCAACTTAGAATCACAAGAAAATTCAGGTTCCCTGACAAAGCCCAGCGTTCCCTTGGATTGGACAGGTAAGGTGTGTGTGTGAGTGTGTGTGCAGGGAATTGCCACTTGTATTGACAGAAAAGAGGCCTAGTCTTTTGTACTTTGGTTAGAGTTGACATCAGGGTAAGCCAGGAGTTCTCAGGTTTCATTGACTTAGACTTGCTAATAACCCACCGCCTCGCCTTGCTGGGCCCATTGGAGCAGCACGGACCCAGAAGGGTTTGTAAAGATGGAGACAAGTAAAGCAAGAAATACTGGAATTTAAATCCTTTCCTTCTTTAAACTCTCTCCAGCACTGTTTGTAGTTTCTCGGGGATCTAAATGGGGAAGAGAACGGTCTGAGAGTAGAGGCGTGAAGGTGGCCCATCAACATCCTACTTTCTCTGCACCCTGCACACAAAAATTCTCCAGGTATATTTAGTTAGGGGGCATTATAAAGGCTTATTCAGAAGGGACTTTGTTGTTGTGAGTCGATGGGTGAACCATGGCAGTTAACCGAACCGTAAGCAGAGCCTCTAGCATGTTCGCTTTTGCCAGGGACGGTGCCTTGGCCAGGATAACCCAGGGCAAGAACTGATTTTATGGAATTAGCCAAAAGGAGTTATTCATTAAGTCAGCCTACCTCCCCCCGCCCCCATCTCTGACATCCCTCAGGGACACGTGTCTTCTGCAGGGCACCATCCTATGGGGTGTGGTCTAGTTTCTAGAGTAGAAAAGTCCAGTGTTGAATAAATAAGATTGATGAGGCACATGGATGTTGGGACCATTTTTAACCTCCCAGAGAATGAGCTACTTTTGGTGTTGTCCCATTGGGATGATCAAGACAGTGTGAATGTTTCAGGTGATGATCAGTGAATTTTCTTCTCGCAGTTGACCCTATTTTTGTGTTGGCTGGTCTGGAGCTCCAGTTTGCCTCCTTTGATGGCGGTTATCTGTTTTTGTTTTGTCTACTTGTTTGCATTGGGCTTTAGAGTTATAAGACACCGGTTTATGACTGTGTGATGTAGTTGCTCTAATCCTTACTGAGGAGGCTTTTACACGGCCTGGGTAGGTTGCTTTTATCACGAAACTGCTGCCATATTGTTAGAGTCTCATACTGTATAAGGACTTGATGGGGACTCAGGATGACAAATGAGGCAGTGGCTGCCTTTGCAGTCAGTAGGTATATGGAACAGGAGGGCAGTGTAACTATCCACCATTACAGTATATGCCGCTTTGACTGGTGTGGATCGTAGATGAACATTTAGCCTTCGGTGACTACAGGTAGAGAGTGGAATACACACGGCATATTCTTAAAATATTTTAGAAATGATCTTTTCTAGAGAGTCAAAAATAAGATGCTCTCGTGATCTGATTAATTGAGCAGAAAGTGGGCTGTTTAATATAATGAGTAACTTTCGGGATCTATTGATAGAGTTCCAGAAGAGGGAGAACTGTCACATACAGATTGGTCTAACACATAAATAATTAAGTAACTGCGGCCAGGTGGGCTTAGGCAAATCTGCAGACTGAGGAATGGAGAAGCAAAAGCCGTTATGTCTTGATGAAACCTGTTATAGTTGACTAGTTAATGATCTTTTTCAAGCAAATAGTAATTCACAAAGGGCAGGAGCTTCGTATGTCTCTTGGATATTTTTGTCTGAGTTGTATTTGCCTGTTAGAATCTGTATTCTTGGGGTGGCTCAGCGGTTGAGCGTCTGCCTTTGGCTCAGGTCATGATCCCCGGATCCTGGGATCGGGTCCCGCATCAGGCTCCCTGCAGGGAGCCTGCCTCTCTCCCCACCTGTGTCACTGCCTCTCTCTATGTGTCTCTCATGAATAAATAAGCAAAAACAATCTTTTTTTTTTAAAAAGAATCTGTACTCTTCTAATGCATCTAAACCACTGCAGAGTTAGAAGATTTTTCAAAAACGATAGAATCCCTCTCGTCGGAGCTAATTCAGATCAGTAAACCAGTGATACCGAGTGTTTTCCTTACCCTGAAACTGAATTATAAAAAATACTCCTTCATTAGCTTTTCAGGACTAAGGAGGCTCTCAGATTTGTATGGGACCACAGCACATCTCTTGCCTTCATTTTAGAGAAATGATGAGAAAACTGTCTGGAATTTGGCTGCAACACGGCACGCCATTTGATGCCACTGGAGGGTTTGCTGTGTCAATGTAAGATTGAGTGATGGACACTGAGGAAATGAAGGAAAAAACCCTTCTCAGTGTGAAATGGAAAGTAAAAGGACAGTAAAATGCTAAAACGCTCGGGAAATTCTTGTCGTATGACTAATTGTGTGCGAGGTTCATAGCTTCCACTTCTGCTGGTACCCTGGTGTTCTGCAAATGGCCTACCGTCGTGCTTTGCTACTGGCTTTCCTATGTTACGTATAACGTATTATATCGTACGTGTCCCTTATCAGGTACAGACGATAACATGTTCCACCCACGTGTGAGTTTATGAATGGGTGAACTGGGGCTATTTGACACCAAGCTTGTGTTAAAAATGAAAAAAAAAAAAAGATCTCCTATGGGGGTGGGGGGGCTGTTTGGCCAACACAATGATGTTAAGACAACATATTCTAATCTCACTATGCAAGTGAGCTGCTGCTTGAGAAGCGAAACGAAATGACGGGAAGTGTGTTGGTCCTGTTTTCCACGGAGTGAAAAATAACAAGAGCGTATGTAGAGATGACGAAAAATAGTGGAGTCCAAGAGTCAAGCTTCTGAAACGCGTGACAATCGAGGGACAGCAGAGTGGAGCACTTTTTTTTTTCTTTGGTGATTTGGGTAGTTCTACGTGCCGTCAAACATTTTTAGGACGGAGGAAATGTGTCATGCCTTGGTGTCTAGTCAGAAGGTGGGGACATCTGTCTGTCATGTAATTGGGAGACTTTCATCTCAACAGTAGACAATAATAATAGTATGGTAAACCAAACCTCGTATTATCACTGAAGTATTAAAACTGGGATTAATCGAAGCCATAAAATCAAAATCACAGTGAATGCTTCTGTACTGCATGAGGTAAGGTTGACTTCAATATCAGAAATAAAGCAATAATCTCACAATTCCAGCAGAGCCCATGATCCCTGTTTTATGAGGTCTTCAACGAGACAAGAAAGCCGTAGAAGATGCTAATAACAACTCAGTTGGTCCTGAACCATGGAACGTGGGATGTTGAAGTATGTTTACGTGGCACCATTCTGTCCACCGCTGGGTGACTCAGTGTAACTATTGTTCCTTCTCTTGGTCTGCTCCAGGGGAAAGGAGACTGGCTTTTACCTTGATAGGGTGGTTGAGGAAAGAAACCCGCCTTTTCCTTCCTGCCTTAGATTTGCTGTCTTCTTGCCTTTCATTTACTCACCGTGATCTGTGTGGCTTTATCGACCGTTCTGCTTTAAGCCAGTGTAACCTGCGTGCTGTTTGGGAAGGAGAGGTGATGGACAGCTAGCCCCAGAGTGGAATGGACTCCTGGTGCCTCTTCCACTCGGTGACTCACCATCTCATCATCCCGGTGGCTTTGGGGACGGCTTCCTGCGAGGGGAGCCTCTGAAGACACGCCTCCCTGTGGCTTCAGTGTCAGGGCTGGGGGGCATTTGTGCTGCGATGTCAGGCAGATTCTCGGGGACTGTCATGGGCAGGGGGGGAGTTGGATAGATGATGGTTGGCAGGTGGGTGGCAGATGGGGAGACCTAAAATTCAGAAGTTGATCCCCTTTCTCTTATAACCACGATGGCGTTCAAGAATTGTGGTTATTTC
This sequence comes from Vulpes lagopus, assembly GCF_018345385.1. Lineage (NCBI taxonomy): Eukaryota > Metazoa > Chordata > Mammalia > Carnivora > Canidae > Vulpes > Vulpes lagopus. The sequence goes on from NC_054834.1 coordinate 30,635,978, forward strand.
TCAAATATTGAAAGGGGGGGGGGAAGGGAAGAACAAAAAGAAGAACGGGGGAGGGGAAAAAAAAACAAAAATAAAACCGCATCCACCTTACAACCCGCTCCAGTCCCGCAGCCAAGATTTAGTGCACTCGTGAAAGTGACCCTGTGCCCACACGCCAGGAAGGCGAGTGCCGCCAGTTCTTAAGGCCCGAGTTAGCTCGGTGTGTAGATCAACCACTTGAAAGCTGCTTTCTCTCTGCTGCGGTCACAGGGGTTTCTGGGAATTTCAGTTCTTGCGTAAGAATGGCCAAAATAGTGCAGATATCACTGGAGATAAAATACCAGAGACCTATTAAAACACATCATTGCTGTGCTGGCTCCTCAGCATCACAAGCAGCAGAACTTCAGCGTTTGCTCTGATAGCCGCTCCCTCGCCCTGCGTGTTGGACGGTGTAGAAGTGTGTGCGCAGCGTGGTGTCGTAGAAATAAGGCCGGTTTTTGAGTCCAACGTGAAACGTGAATGCGGCATCCCCGTTCTGCTGCATGTCTACACAGAAGAGCCAGCTTTAGGACTCTGGACGGGCCACTTGACTTCCCCAACGTCGGGTTATTGGTTGGTAAAATGAGGATTTTAGTAGCTGCCTTATAATAAAAATAATAGGCAGTGTTTACCGAGCACCTGCATAGCATGGACTGTCGTCGTCACTTGACACACGTCAACCATCTGAAGACCCACCGCGGCCCTCTGGAGTAGAAGCTCTTCTGCTCATTCTATAGCAGAGCAAAGAAAGGGCAACAAAGAGCTCGAGTCACTTGCCCCAGTGCAGTCATTATGTGGCTTGATCGTGGGCTCTTAGATTTCTAGAACCATCACCCAGATAAGGGGAAGACTTAACCAGAGCCATGCCCGTTCCTCACCCCGCTCGCCGCCTGGCGACTAGGAGGCACTTACGAAGGGTGGCTTCCATCGCCACCCCTTTACTCCTACTCAGGAACGGCGTGACCTGGGCACAGAGCGGAAGTCTTCCTTTCCCCGAGTAGTTGGAAGTGAAGTCTGTTGTTTCAAGCTCTAGAAATCACATCCTGGGATTGTGCCCAGACTTGAAGCTTATGCGTTCACGTCATCTCAGCTGGAAGAGGGGGGGTGGGTGGCGAAGGTCCGGTTGCAGTAAGGTTTGGGATCCCGCATCCTGATTCCTGGGGAGGGGCATGGGCAGGAGAGCCACAGATCCTTTCTTTCCAAGCTTCCAGAGCAGGACATGCATTTCTCTGCCACCTCCTCCCCGGGAAGCTAGCCCTCTGTTGTAGTCCCGCCTGAGTTTCTGGAGAACAACGGTGGCTTAGACTGACTTCCCTTGTGTCCCCAAAGCACCTTATTTAGGGAGAGTGGTGACCATGTGCTGTGTCTTCCCAAGCTGTTTGCTGAGCGACCGCCATCCTTTGAGTGAGCGAGTAAAGGGAAGTTGAGGTTGTACCAAGCAAGCAGGAGATGAGTCTGCGAAGAGCGTCCTCTTGGCCACTGGGGAGGTTCCTGCTGATCCCTGCTTCTCCCCTCTCCCCGGCAGCGGGGGCACTTGGCACCTGGCCGACTGGAAATATGTGCCCAGTCTCGAATTGGTGGTGGTGGTGGTGGTGGTGGGCGTAGGAGGGAGAGAGGCAGAGAGGAGGATGATTGGGGTGGGGGGGGGAGGGTACCGACCACAGGATTGAGGGTGGCGGGCGGCGGTGGCGGGACAAGGCCCCAAGCCAGCAGCGCCTTGCCTGGCTCCTGACTTCCTGTGACAACATTCTGCCTGTGTTCTCGGCTGCCTGTGCTTATTATTTTATTTTACTTTATTTTTTTGAGTTCTGAGCTTGGTTCTCCAGGCTTCCTGTTGATTCCATGAGGCACCAATATCTGTCCAATAAATTCCTTCCCTGGGTAGGCAAGCCAGAGTCCATTCAAGCTGTTTGTAACCAAAGCCCTGGACTGGTGGAGGAGTTTGGGGGGTGGGGGTGGGGGACCAGATGCCAGCTCAGAAATCAACTTCCCAGGGGAGAGGGAGCAGGGGGCGAGCCCCATCACGTGTTCCTGGGGTGCGTGACCAGAAGGACAGGGTTCTCTGAGTGAGCGAAATCGTTCTGGGAGAAAAGGTGTTACATGAACTGGGGAAGGATTGCACCTGGCTTTAATATATAGGGGAATGTTGTCTAAGCCTGAAATACTGGTTTGGGCTTTGCACGGAGGCCTTTGGGGACCTTGCCTGCATGGGACATGCTGGGGCCTGGAGCTTGGCGGAACTCACACCCGGCTTGAAAAGCAGCTGCCAGGAAGCTGAGGCCTGTCGGCTGCACCGACCATGTGGCAGGGCTGAGAAGACTCAAAACACCTGCCTGGTGTGAGCGATGGGCGAGAGATCCGGGCCACCGTGCGGCTCTCCACCCGCCCCCCCCTTCCCCGGGCTGGAGGGAAGGACTCCGGCCACCACCTAAATTTCCTTTCTGTCAGCCTGTTGCTCCTCGTCCGTCACCCTGTCGCCTAGACGAAACCAAAGTCAGCTATAAGCTGTGTCGGCGAACAAAGAAGGAAGTGGTTTTGTCTAGAGGTCACACTTAGTGGTTGTAGTGACGCCTGCTTCTCCCATCACTTTCTTTTCTTGGTTAACAAAACACGTCTGCTTTTGTGCACTTTACCCTTGACTGAAGCTCTTCAGTGCATCTGCTGGTCATCGAACTTTGAAAACCCAAGCACAGGACATATATAGACACAAACACACACACACACACACACACACACACGTATTTTTTTTTTTTTTTTTAGTGTCGTGTTTTATTTCTAACAATAATAACAGATTGGGGTCTATGCCTCCAAACCAATAATGCATCAACTGTTGATCCTCCTCATTCCCTTTCTAGGATTTATAAGCTCCTCTCCTACAAATTCTATGGAGCACAGGCATTCCCTGCCTTCCCTGTGGAGCCAAGAGCCCCCATTAATATCCCTACCGTGCTTCTGCCGGGGAGGGCGACCAGGTCCTCACCCCGCTGCAGTAGCTGGGCGCGTCTGGAGGCCAACACGCTGCTAGTGGCCGTACCTGTTTCCCTTGCTGAAGGATACACAGGTTGGAAGTAGCGAAGAGAAGAAAATCTCTTGTCTGGTTTTCTCTGTATCCACCACCCCTTCCTCACCGGCCTGAATTCTTCTTCTTCTTTTCTTTTTTTTTTTTTTTTAAGATTTTATTTATTTATTTGACAGCAAGCAAGAGCGTGCACTAGCAGTGGGGAGGGAAGGGGAGAGGCAGGCTCCCCGCTGAGCAAGGAGCCCGATGCGGGGCTCGATCCCAGGACCTGGGATCATGACCTGAGCTGAAGGCAGATGCTTCACCGAAGGAGCCACTCAGGTGTCCCTGGACTGAATTCTTTATAAGCCAAACCCCTGCTGCCATTCGCTTGTCTTTTAATTCTCCGGATCCATAGTGGGCAGGAAGGAAAGGAGTGTGTGCTTTGAGTGTCTGTGCATGAGCCCAGCAGAGCTCCCTCTCTCCCAGGTGTCTGAAGGACACCCCACCTGCACCAGGGGTCACAGTACCCATGCTTTGGGTCCCCGGGCTCTCCACATCCGTAGGGAGAGCCCGGGACCGTTTCTGAGGTGCGGCCTAGCGACCGCTGGCAATTCCACCATAAGCCAGTCTCTTATATTGATCTTTGTGATTTTATTTTTGGCTCGAACGTACACATAAGCATTACCACTGCGATGGAAGGTAGAAGTTGTGTCAGCTCTTTATTTATTTCGCATCTCCAAGCAGAAGTGGACAGGTTGGTTATAGAGTTAAAAGGCGGGGGTGTGTGTGGGGGAAGCCTGAAGACGTAAAAAAAACACCAACTCGCATCAATTTTCTGAATGGTTTCTTCTTAAATACTCTCTAAATCCTATTAAATCAATTCCTCTCAGATTTGAAGAAAGACTTCTCCCCCTTTATTTAAATACCTCCTTGGTCTGGTTTTGGAATGGTCAGTCTGACCAGACATTAGGCCTTGTAGGACGCGTGCTTTAGGGCAGAGTGCATAGGATGCTCACAGAATCCCGTGAAGCCCTGGGAGACCCCAAGCATCCTCTGCACTGCCGCCTGTACCAAGTCAGTCATGAGTTCCCACAGTCAGCTGCGGTGGTCTGGTGTCCTGCATGATGGCGCAAGGTCAGACGGGATCCTGAGGAGACCCTTCTGGCAAGCCTGGAGCCCCCCCCTTCACCCCTGCACCCCGCCACCCAGCAGACCCAGGGTGGGAGTGGGGACTTGGAGCATCCCTGGATCAAGGTGTCTTGCACAGCCTCCCGGCAGTGGGATGCCGTAGTTCCCAAGCTGTGCTGGTTTTTCTACAATTCTCCTGCAGTTCGGTCACTCGGTTATTATGATCACGCTCTCTCCCCCGGTCGTTACCTTCTGGCGACGTGAAGGTTTAGCATTCTGCGTTGTACATACCTGTGCACACGCGTGCAGATTGATCCTCTTTTGCCAGAAAGTGGTTCTTGTGCAGGATTTTGATCAGAACGAAGTTTTTCTACCTCCTGGACTAGAACCCTCTCCCTCCCGTATCTTAATGATTGTGTTCCTGTGAAGAACTACATCTCTAAAACACAGGTGTTTTGAAATGGACTGTGGTGCCATGGAAGCGCATTGGTGCTAACATGAGCACGACTTGTGAAAATATGTCCTGCCCAACTTTGTTACCTTTCAGGGGTCTCCCAGAAGCCACGACGCACGTGTGTCGGCCAAAGGGATGACTTAAGCAAAATGGAAACTGTGCCTTCCCCCTCCTCCCCCAGTAAGTCTTGTATTGTGAGATTTGGTCAGAGCAGAAGGTGTCTTAGTGGGGGGGACCTCTCCCCATGGATGCAACATGATCTAGTGTAATAATATGTCACTGCTCAACATTACCTGCTTCGGGCTCTGGCCCATAGCTTGCCTGGTCTAGGCTCTGAACGCGAAGATACTTATCACCGACACGCTGTGTGTTCTTTAAAAGTAAAGTTATATCAAAGATACTTACATTTAATGAGATGATTGCACCTGTCTGTCATTGCAATTAAAACATTTATGAGATCATCAAACACTTTTTGAGTGCTCCTCAATGCATTGCTCTTGGTATGATATCCTATCCATCATAGTCCTATGCAAATAATTACATTAGCAAAGTATGGGGAAGTGTGTTGGCGCCTTAAGTAAAATATCAATTGCCAGGTAAGTTGGGGTGAACCCTAGGCCACCTTTCATAGTACAGCTATGACTAATCAGATGATGTGTAAGTTAATTACTCTTCCCAGAAGCCAAGTGTTGAAGAAAGTTAGAGATGGTGGTCTTGCGTGCAGGAATCCAAACACCTGCTGAGTGGTACCTGATGATTTTGTCAAGGAGTTTCAAGCAGCCTCCCCGTTTGTGACAGGTAAATCTGGGAAGAGCAAAATGCTTGCTTTTGTCAGTCAGAAGCTGGCAGCCACTTTGCGTGTGGTGAATATATTGAATTACTCATATTAATCCACATAACCAAGGGAGGTGGCTGTATGTCAGTGAGAAGGACATAGATACCTCCACTGAAGAAGATCTGAGATCCTGGAGTTCAGAAAGCACTAGTGCCCCTCATTTCTTTCTTTCTTTTTTTGTTTTTAAAGATTTTATTTATTTATTCTAGAGAGACACAGAGAGAGAGAGGCAGAGACACAGGCAGAGGGAGAAGCAGGCTCCATGCAGGGAGCCCGATGTGGGACTTGATCCCGGGACCCCAGGATCATGCCCTGGGCTGAAGGCAGACGCTCAACCCCTGAGCCACCCAGGGATCCCTGTTCCCCTCATTTTACATGATGAAGTCTTTTCCTTCTCACGAGGGTCAGACATTAACCAGCTGGGGGACCTTGTCCACGGGTCGTTTTAAGGCTCTGTGTCTTCTCTAATAGGCAATGCCTGTCCCTCCACGGCCATGTGTTCACGTTGGTTTTGTAACAGGTGGCTGCAGTACCAACATTGGTCATGATCTCAACCAGCACAGTGTATTGGGTTTCTGCCTTGGGTTGAACCCCCATCATGAGGGACAGGTCCTGGTGTCATTCTGCGTTGTGCTCGAGCTTCATGATGGCACAGACTTGGAATCCGTGTTGTAGGATCACAGAAAAGAGACCTTTCATGATAGGTGGGGCAAGGGGAGGACTGGCACCTTCCTCAGTGAAGTATCAATCCTGTAATGAATCCTGTTTAGTGGTTTAGTTAGGAGACAGTTGTCTCACTGGGCAGAAAGAATTGATGAGGTCACTTGCATTGGACTTTTTAGCTCATTAAAAGTAATATACTCTGGCTCCTCTGAGCAGAATAAAAAAGTTTCTTAAAAGATCTTGGGTTTAAAAAAACGAAGGTTAAAAAACACGTGAGGCCCTGGTCAGCTCACAGTATGTCTGGACGGCCCGACGGCCCGTGTCCCCTGCGCCCAGCAGTGCCATGGAGGCTCCTCCACCAGCCAGGACAGTGCAGACCTGCTGCCAGTGGTTTGGTCACTTCTGCCCCTAACGATCCACATGCCCCGTCACCAAGGTTGCCAAGACGCAGGCCTCTGAGTTCAGCTGCTGCTCTCTCAAATCTAAGCTTCATCAGATTGGTGGGGGACCCATTTTATCTGCCTGCATCCAGGTGCAAGGGTGTCTGGGGTTTTAGGTCTTGGGGTTTGGCCTTGGGAAGGTGGACTCATAATGTAGGAAATTATACTGTCTCGAAGACGTTCAGCAGCAGTGAAGTGTAAGGTATGGGATTCTCAGTTTGGAGCAACTCTAGGGACAGGGTGGGGGTGGTTGCACCAAACTGGATGGTGTTGGGGAGCTCTGGAGCGTGGCTTGCGGGTGCCGTTCACTGTCCTGGGAATGCCTCAGCCTCAGAGGAGGTCCCTGTTGGCCACCTTCTTGGGGTCTACGTCTACCATGGTCACTCCCTCTGGTGGCTTTCTTGGCTGCCACGCGGCAGCTCAGCTCTTCCTCCCAATAGCTTCAAAGGCTGGGTGGAAGGAGAGGCGGCTCTGTTCGTTTCTGCATTCAGTGGACACCCTCTGAATGCTAAAAGGGGGCTCACGTCCATTATTATCATTATTCTTATTTGATGCTTTTGTATATAAATATGCCTAAGGTTTCAAAGATTCCGTGATGTATTTAGCTAATGCTTATGTTGTTATAATGTACTAGTGTGTTCGTTTCTCAGATTAGTCTGAGAAAGAAAAATGAAATGATGATAGCTGCTCGAAGACGCCTGATAACAGATTCTGGTTGATGGAGCAGATACTCTGCAGCTTGATAAGCTCAGTAGAACTGTGGGGCTTGGGTTATTGCTATTCCAATAATAGAAATGTCCCTTGACTGGTTTCAGAGAATATCAGTTAATAATGCCTGGGAGAGGGCCTGAAATAAATACAGAGGCTGAGGGATGGGGGCGAGAAAGAAGATTCCCGAAAGTCCCTGGATTTTAAAATCGAGGCGGATTCAGACTAAAGTCCTCCCTTCCTCCTGAAAAAGTAGTGATAAATCATAGATTAATAACCACTACCTTTTATGAGTCCTGATTATGTGCCGAGGGCCTTTATTAGGTTATCTCACTGAATCTTCTTCAAAGAACTCTTTTTTTTTTTTTTAAGATTTTATTTACTTATTTTAGAGACACAGAGGAGAGCATGAGCAGGGGGAGAGGCAGTGGTGGAGGGAGAGAGAATCTGAAGCAGACTGCTGAGCGCAGAGCCTGAGGCGGGGCTGGATCCCACAACCCCGGGCTTGTGACCTGACCCGAAACCAGGAGTTGGTTGCTGAACCGACTGAGCCACCTGGGCGTCCCCGCAGAGCTCCTTAAAGGAATGCGTTGATCCTCCTTTTCTCAGGTGAATAAACTGAGATTTGGCAATTTTCTGCAACCAGTCTTTGTCACATGTTTGTCTTGAGTGGAACTGGGGTCTGAATCTGGATTTGCTTGTTCACACCAGGCTACACCCTCAGGACAGAGCCTGAGCTCCCATCTGTCCTGGGATGGTTCTGGAGCTCTAGGTAATTCCTCGCAAGCTTCGCTGCCCTCCACCCAGACGGACGCTGCCTCTGGAGGCTTTTTCCAGCCCGCTGCTCCATTTTCACGAATGCTTGGCCTCACAACTGTCCCTTTCGCTCATGGACCTCATTTTGCTCATCTAGTGTGTGTGTGTGTGTGTGTGTGTGTGTGTGTGTGTGTGTGTGAGTGTATATTTAGCTTCTGTCTTTCCATGGAAGTGAGCTAAGACGTGCAACTGTTTGCGCGAAGGCCTTGACCCTGTAGAAGTTTGTAATCTGAAAAAATAAATACCGGCAGAGCGATAACTCTGACTCTGCCGGGACCCCAGCGTAGGAAGCAACAGGACACATTTGGGCCAAGACAGGTGCACTGGGTTGTGGTCAGCGAGCTGCATCTCAGACCCTGTGGGTTCCCGCTTGGGGCCAAGAAGTCATCTTACACACGGGACCTCTGTCGTAGTCCTTCTTCACTTCACTGAGTGCTTCTTCACTGAAGCGGGGTGGACCCTTGGTCCTCAGAGCTCGTATTCTTGGTGTCGGCTGGTAACGTGACCGCAGGTGCCCATGGTATCTAGTGAGCTCTAAGTTTGCGGAGACGCAGGTGTGAAGCACTTCTGCGGGAGTCGGTCCTCAGGCCGGAGAGGACCCCGCAGCTGTCTCCTCAAGTGGGGTTCCCGTCTCCAGACACAAGGCTCCCTGGACATGCAGTTCATGCTCCCCGCGTTTTGTTTCCTGGCCTGTCCTGGGCTCAAGCGGTCCGGATGGTGGAAGGCTTGGAGGCCAGCAGGCTGTCCCTCTGTCTGGACGCAGAGGGCTCCGGCTCCCCGCTGTGCTGTTTGCAGATCTCTCCCTGATTGATCAGGCTTGTCTGCAGAAATGGTGATTGATGTCCGCTTCCGTCGCTTCTCTTCCGTGAGCTCCTCCTCCTTCGCGGTTTGGTCAGGAACTGTGGCATCGGCGCTGCCTCCTATCATCTGTCCCTGACAGTCGACCCTGTCCTGTACGGTCCTGAACTCGGGCTCTGTGAAACCAGGCACAGAGCACCCCCACCCAACACACACCCGGGAGTCTCCTTCTTCCCTAGGCGTCCTTTGTTGTTAACTGGGGCGGCTGGTGAAGGGACAGGAGGTACTGTGCCCGGTTGCCTTTTCCCCACCGCCCCGTCCCAATCGTGTCCTGATGAGGCGGGGCGGGGGCTGACTTCCAGGCTCCCAAAGGTTTGAGCTGTGTCGCGAGAAGCGGCCCGGGGGGTACCGATCCTCTCTCCTGTCCCACTCCAGCACCACGGCACCCGGCCCACCCCCGCCGAGGCTCAGGGTTGCCCGAGCAAGGGGTGCGCGGCCTTCCAGGCCAGGGCTCGGGCCGGGCCGGGGCCCCAGATGATCTTTAGGGTAGGCGTAGCTGATAGGCAGCCTCAAAGCCCTGCCAAAACCACTTGGCCACGGCCCCAAGATAATATTTGAAGTCCTCGTGCTCAAGAGCATCAGAGGATAATGTACTCTTGCCCCTCTTGCCTTACCTTCCCCCAGCGCGGCCAACACTTGACGTCTTTTTATCAGATGAGCTTGGCGCTGCCAGGACAGGCTCCTCGCGCCAACGTGGCAGCAGCCGCAGCCCCTCAGCTTGTTAGACTGAAAGAATGTGCCGTTTTAATTAATGATATGTAAATATCCTTGAATGGGCCGCATTTGCATATTAAGAGAGATTTGCGGAATCTGCGGAGTAATATATTTTAATTAAGGATTAATTAAAAATAATGGGAATTTCATTTCGCCCTGCAGAATCCGTTTAGATTTTAGCACACGTCTGCTTGGGAGTCTGGTAGGAAGGCCCCGCGTTACGATTCCCGCAGACGAGCGAGGCCCTCCTGTGTTTACCATCTTGGGGCCCCATCCAGGAGCGCAGGGAGTACGCAGATGGGTGCAGCGCTCCTGTCGCCTTCCCCAGCACCCACCCATCTTCCTTCCTCCTCTTTGTGATTTTAGGGCTGTTTTGGTATTCTTTATGGTAAAGTAAGTAAATGGCTCTGAGACACGGAACACTAGTTGTGTTGGCAATTATGTTAATGGGATGCTATTAGGCTATGATTCTATATGAGCAATTGGGGAGAAGAAATGCCTTACTGAGAGAGAATGATACAACAGACGTCTGTCTTATTGATATAGCTCCAGTGGTGCTTTCTGCATAATTACACTCGGCCACTTTCCTTTGGGTGGGGGGAGAGGCCGCTGCATTAGGGAGTTGGCAACCAGGGATCGGGGTGAGGGGTGCCCCGTAATAAATGCACAGAGGACGTGGGGGGTGGGACAGGCTCCCCTCGCGGATGTGGCTGCCGACAGGTGAGCACAACTTGCTTCACAGAGATCCTTCTACTGCCCGTCCTTTGCCCTCTCCTCCCTGGAAGTCGTCTCAAGTAGGGACGGACTTCAAGCCCCTGCAGCCCTTTCCAGAAGCTGGGTTCTCTGGAATGCACGCACACCTGTCTTGACCTTCGGCCTGGTGGTGGTGGTGGTGGTGGAGGGTCTATCCTTGGCGCCTTTTCCTGAGTTTACGAAACTCAGACCCCGTCCTCCTGGGGGTCCCACCGCTTGCCCCTCAGCCCTGAACACATGCCTGCAGCCCTTGATGGATACTGCCTGCCGCCTGGTGGGCTTTTGCCAGGGATGTGCCTGTGCGGGGCCTCGACCTGGCCGCTGCTGCTGTGGACATCTGTCCGTCTGTCCGTCCGTCCGTCCATCCATCCGTAAGCCTTTCCCCCTCTGTTCCAAAGCTGCTGCCGGTTCGCAGATGGGCCTGCTTGCCCTTCCCGAGGGCTGGAGGGGATTCCTCTTGCACATCCCACTGCGTGCAGAGCGTGAGGGCCCGACGTGGTGGGCAGCCCCACAGGAAGCCCTACTCTGCCCTCAAGTGACCTCGGACCCATGACAGAAAAGGCTTATTTGGTTTTCTTCTCTTACAGAAACACCCTCAGGGAGATGGGGGGGGGGGATAGCCCAGGACCTCTTTTAGAGCCGATGGCCTGAGGCTTGCATCTTTCAAGCACATTTCCGGATTGTTTTGATGACTGCCACCACCGGAGGAATCTGGGAGGCCGGGGATCTGGCAATTAGGCTTCCATGCGGTCCTTTCCAGGAGAATCCCCCGGTGGGAAATTTCAGCACTTCCCCTGGAAGCTTGAACTCCGATTTCCCCTTACTCTCATTAAAAAATATGTGTCAGCTGTCCCCCTCCCCCCCCCACCACGTGCGACTCCTGTAATTCATGAATTTCGGGGAAATCCAGCTATAAGTGCCACCGCGGTGATGATGGCCTTGCCTTGTACGCCTCCTGACATCTCAATAGCCAGCGGGCCGGAGGCGTCGGGGTCAGGAGTGGAAGGAGGCTGGGGTGGAAGCTGAATGCATCGCCGCGTGGAGCGTGGGGCGCGGAGGGCCCGGGGCTTCCAGCGCCGCCAAGCCCCGCCATGGGGTGGGAGCCTCGCGGAGAGGGCGCAGGGCGAGCGATGGGTGCGCCTGGGCTCCGGGGTGAGCCCGGGGAGGGGGGGGGCGGGGAACAAAGCGTGGGGGGAGGATCGCGAGGGCTGTTCTCTTGCTGCCCATGTCCCCGCGCCGGTGTGCACTTTGCAAAGGCAGCGGTGCCGTATCTAATGCAAATGGAGAAAATGCAGTTTCTGGTAAGTGTTCCCTAATAAATAACATCAAGTCTTCTTCCCTATCAGCCGGTGACATCCCGCATTTCTCTTCCCTCTGCGCCAGCCCAAGACATTTAATGATGTGGTGCTCCTTGCGGGATGTGAGGTCCATGCTAATATCTCCCTTGCACAAGATGGTGGGAACGCGTTCAGCGCGGCTCAATTATTCTGCACCAGCAGAAATCACAGAGTAAATACGTATATATTTCACATACGCAGATAGACCTTTTTTTTTTTGGCCAAGTCGGTGAAGTTCTACTCTTGTTTTTTTCTTTTCATTATGTAGAAATTCGTCCGGGGCTAAGCCCTGGGTCTGCTGGAGGATTTCATTAATGGCACGAAGTAAAAATAATCAATTTCAGATGTTCCCAGGGTTTGCGGTGACGGTGTCCCTAACAAGTCTGATTCGCCGTGTGACACGGAATTCTTGCTCTGCGATGACCGCACGCCGGCGTTCCGTATTGGGCCAACCTGGGGTGTGCGTGCACGCGTGTGCCTGCGGGCGTGTGCACCTGCTGACGGCCCAGCCTGCCTGGAGCCGGGAGAGAGGCTCATAGGCGCCCACCCTGCCCCCCCATCCTTTTCCTGCCCCCCTTTGCCGATTGCTTCGCCTTTGATTTCCCCCGTAACCCTGGCCCTCCGCCGGGATGGCTTCTGAAAGGCTGTTCTGTCCTTTGCTCTGTCCTCATAAGTCTGGGCCATTTCTGGGAACATGTGTGAAAGGCTGAGGTTTTTTCTTTTTTCCCTTTTTTGTAAGTGGTTGGGGGGAGGGTAGGAGAAGCTGGTTAAATCTGCATTCGAATCAATGGCAAGCCTCTCCCGCCACCACCGGGAGTAAAGGTTTTATGTGGGTGTGGGTGTGTGCATCCGTGGTATATATTATCCTGGTAGCTCTGCCAACTGGGATCTCATCAGGAAGTGCTGGCTTGCCCATATGCCTTACCTTTCCTTTCTTCCCCAGACCCCCTTGTACTTTCAAAGAATGAATAAATTAAACTGAAGAAGAGTCCACAGTGGTTTTTCCATTATTAATATGTTTCTTTTTATTTATTTTTCATGGATTTCTCTTACTCTGGCTGTTTTTCTTTTTTTTCTTTTCCTTCCTTTTTCTCGTTTGCGATTCCCCTGTTGATTCCCCACGCCGAGTCTCCAGCCCTGCCATCCACGCCCCCTCCCTGTCCCCCCCGCCCCCCCATAAATAGGGACAGCGATTTCCCTGCAGCCTGCGTGTGACTCCACATAGACACTCACAGATGTAAACACACCACAGAGGGCCACTGCATGTGTGAATTGTTTATACTTCCTCCCTTTGATAAGCTGTCATCTGTGGGCCCTGCTCGGGGATTTGATCCCAGTGATCTCTCGACCCCACGGAAGACTTAAACACCCTCCCGGACCTTTTGCTCTGCCTCTGTCTCTGAACCTTTCACTCTCCTTTAATGAGAATTTCTCCTAATTATTTCAGTGGCTGCAGCAGAGGGACCGCAGTGTACTTAGATCTCGATACTGGGACGTGACTGTTATGCTGATAAAGGCAAGAGATCAATAATTTAGGCCCCAGCTTTAATGGCAAAGCTGAGAGCTTAAGTGTCTGCATTCAGGTTGAGTCTTAGAGGTTCCTGGAGTATTAATGATTTCCACAGGATTTTCTCCCCCTTCTTTTTAAGCTGCTGCTGATCAGCATTCCTATACCTGCTAAATTGCATTTGTAAAGAGATATTTGCCTCGTCTCTGTGAACATATGTCTGTACAGCCCGTAAATGTGCAGAAGCATGCCTGTGCATCTTGTGTGTACATCTGATTATTCGCAAATGCGGATCCACACAGAGGCACACGGGGACTTCTATTTTTGTTCTTATCTGGGGAGTGTCCTCAGTCACTGAGTCTTGGCTTTTGGGCTGCCCACGGTTTGTCCTTCTCCCGAGTCATCTAGTAAACACGCAGGCACTTCAAAGGCAGGGGGAACATGTCATTCTCTTTTTCCCCCCCACTTTCTTTCTTTTTTCTTTTATTCCCTGTCTAACTCGCCACTCTGTCTTAAAGCTACAATTGTACTCGACGGAGAGGGGCGACAGCAAAGCACAGGACTCACTCAGATGTGAGTGTGCATGGGTAGGTGGTAAAATTGAGGTCTTATCCACAATCATTCTTTCAGGAATTCCGACAAACCTCTTTGGGCCCCCAACAGATTTCTACAATACACTTACACGAACCAGACAGATAAATGCTGTGAAAACAATCCTAGTATACGACACGTTTTCTATTAAGGTTGAAAGTGGTGGGGTGGAAGGGAGCATACCTCACTTGAGGGATTTTCTTGGACGATTGGTCACCCGAGTGCCCATCAGCTACAGTAATGGAAGGCTGTAAATACGTAATCAGGGCTGTCCTAGAAGGTCACGGGGGCTGCAAGCGGGGCTGCACATGCACACCCACATCTGAGTACCCCTTGTTCTGCAGTGAATCCAAGCTCCAAGGGCCACCCACCACGTCTCTGTCCTCTTGTCAGCCCAGCCTCTCTGGCGTTGTTGTTGTTGTTGTTTCTGGAAAAGTTGCTGACATTTTTAAGTTGCCTTAGGACGCTGAGCTCCTCCTATGCACCTGCTTGTGTCTTGGCACTGTAGACTCTGTGGGGACAGCATTTCTTTCAGCGCTTAGCTTCCAGCTGGTTGGAATTCTTGAGGGAAGGTGGTGGGATTCCACACCGAGCTCATCACAGGCCACACCAGCCACCAGGGGGCGAAGCTTCGGCCGGACAGTCTGCAAGGTCTCAGGAGGAGTCCACAAAATGCAAAGATGCGCCCCTCAGGGAGATCAGGAGCAACGTGCAGAGAGGGGCTTGAATATCCATAGTGTTTTATACACACTGGGAACCCGGGGCACAGTGACGCAGGGACCCGAGCTGAAAATAAGACGTGGCCACATGCAAGTTCCAACAATGAGTCGGTTTCTCCATCCAGTTGACCTTTCAACTCGTGGCAGGTTTTATTTACCTTTAACCTGTCCATCGCTGGTCAGCTTCCACCCCGGCTTCTCAAGTTCATTAAGGTTGGGGCTTCCCAACTCTACACCAGATCGCATTGGTTTTGCGTTTCCGAAACCCTTATTTCTAGAAGCAGATCCCCTTTCGTTTGTAATCAAGCCTAGGTTTTGTGGGGTCATGACTTCCATGTGAACAAGGGGGAATGAGAAGTTGAAGTCTAGATCCAGGAGCCGTAGCGTCTTTGTGTTTTTGGTACCATTCTACTTGATTCTGTGCTGAGGTATGCAAATAGCTCTTTTTCTCCCCCGAGTTCTTGACTTTGCTCTGCTCTGCCAAGGTCATCGTTTTTTTGCTAAGTTGGAATGCTAGACCTTGGTAATTGCCACCAAAACCCTTTTTTCCTGTTAAAAGAGATAGCCTAGGGACCCGGAGTAAAAGCCAGCAGTCAAGGAGTCCTGAGAAAGCTATAAATAGGCGTGGAATGTCCTGGATAATTCTGTGGTGGAGAAATTAATTCTGAACCACTAAGTACCATTAAGAACTTGATGCCAACTAAATAGGCAGAAATTTTTACAGATGCTGCCAGAATTTAGAAGCCACCCAGTGTGCCGTGGCTTCAGGGGAGCAAAACTACTAACTCTAACAAACTGGGGGAAATGAAGAAACACAAGTCTGAGTCAGTTGAGCCTGGAGAGCACTGATCCCAGGTGAGCAGAGCAGAGGGTCACCCCAGGTGGTTGGTCAGAGAAGGAAGTCACAGGCTCACCCTACTGAGAGGGTCTTTACGCTTGATGGGATAACGTTAGGATTTTTTGGTACCTGTGAAAGTAACCCCTTTCTTTACATGGTACTTTATGGTTTACTAAATGTTTTCACATCCGTGTTCCTACTTGATCTTCAAAACACCCCGAAGAGATTGGCAAGGGAAATACAGTTAACTCTGTTTTAAGATGAGGATACTGAGGGCTAGAGGCCCAGAGTGGCTTGTATAATGTCACACAGCTGGTGAAGGTCAGAGCCAGGACAACAGTCCAAGGTCAAATTCGTCGTCCTGGGCTGATAGGTGATGTCTGCAGATCTCTCCCCTGAGAGTTTTGGTGAAACAAAACTGTAAAACCATTTCATTCATAGAAATGGGATAAAGGTTCTCTTCTGGGTCTTTTTTTTTTTTTTTTCTACTGCTGGCATGCAACCCTTAACACTGAAGAGAATAGGAAATGTCTTCCTTTTACCATTCGCGTAAGAAGTATTAATAGTAACAGCCACCAGGCAGTGCCTCCCAAGCTCCCCCCTGGTGGAGAAGACAGCAGTCTCTGCTTGATCGGCCACCCCCCTCATGCCCAGCGCAGCTGAGGCCGAGCCAGCTACATCTGGCCGGCGGGTTTCCCCTTCGATGAGGGCATCAGAAGCTATTCTGTTGTATGCCATGCATCAGGCTGCCCATCATGATGAGGGGTTCGTGCCCTTTCCTAGCTTTTCCTTTCATGTTCTGCCCTTGTAGTTGCAAGATCCTTTTAACTCGGTATTACTCATCACTATGAATGAACTCCAGGCCCCCCGTCTGCCACTAAGGACTATCTGTGGTCTTCCTGCATTATATTCCACTGGACCTGCAAGGATGAAAAACTTTTAAGCAGATCCTGGTGTGGGATTGGCCATGAAGTTTCCATATATCATCAGACTGGGTGCATTAGGCAGCTCAGGCTGCCGTAACACAATATCGTAACCTAGGGTGGCATAAACAACGGGCATTTAATTCTTGCAGTTCTGGAGGCCGGGAAGCTCACGATCAGATACAGGTAGATTGTGTTCTTGGTGAGAGCCCTTTTCCTGGCTTGCAGATGGCCACCTTCTTATACCCTGACATGGTGGTGAGAAGCTCTTCTGGGCCTTCCTTTTTGTATGAGGGCACTGATCCCATTGTGAGGGGCTTCACCTTCATGATCTCATCTAAACCTCATGACCTCCCCAAAGCCTGCCTCCTAATACCGTCATGTTGGGGGTTAGGGCTCCAACAGGGGCGTTTTGGTGAGACAGAACCATTCAGTCCAGAACACTAGGTTTTGGATGTGGTGGTACATGCCATATTTGGTGTGGTCTATGTGCCATCTCCTTCCATTTCTGCAGCTGGGAGTCTGGTGACCCGTCTTCCTTCAGTGGGACCCCTGCTCCCCAGTCATGGCTTGCTGGTAGGGCTGTACTGTTTCCATTTGGCGGGAACTGGTGCGGTTTACAGAGACCTTCACCTAAGTTCTTGAGCCCACCTTGATAGAGGAAGGGCTGGATCAGGGTCACCCGCTGTACAGAGGGGAGCATGAAGGAAAAAAGGGGTTTTGCATTCTTTGTACTACCTGAGATAAACTGAGGCCTCTATGGGCTAATGAAGTGTTTATATAACCGTGTTGTATTTGCCCAGCCAAGTGCCTGGGTTTCCACTTGTGATTCCTCTTCTGCTTTCCGATTCCTTCCTGAACAAGCAGATGCCTTGAGGTGCTGGATTTTTCATCGTGGAAGTAGTAGGGCTGGCTGTAGACCAAGAGAGGATGGAACCAAGGACGAACAAAAATATGAAATTAAAATCAAAGCCAGGTGGGCCAAAAAAATCAAACCAGGAAGGCAAGACAAAGAGGTATATGAAGGGGGAAACTAGAGCCCTCAGCTGAAACCAGGTAGCTCCTGAGCCTCAGAGGATCCAGCATCTCAAGCCCTAGAGCATGGCTTCTATGGCCACAGAGTTTATTTCAAGGACTTTTGGGAGCTCAGACACCAAGTCTTGAAATGTGTTATAGTGAAGGGATTTAAGAGGAGCTTCTGGAGTGGGGCTGCCTGAGTTCTTCAAAGCCTGGCCTCTCCATTCGCTGGCTACGTGATGTTGAGTTTTTTAAACTGCCCTACTTAATATGTGTTAGCATTGTTGTTTTCAGAAAGCCATGCCTGACTTGCTTCCTAGCTGCTGAGAGTTCCTTTTCTCAAAGCTTAAACCTTGACCTTAAGCCAGGGGTTGAGGTCCGCCTTTAAACGGACTTGCTGCCCCAGAGTCCCTTCTACCCAATAGCCCTGATGGCTTGGGTGTGTTTTGCTTTTGCAGAAGAGTGCCCTATCAGGCTCCTCTGATCACTGTCACACCCATTTGGATACTCTGGTTAGGATTCTTGGCCTAGTGTCTACCCCTTGACCAACTGGAAGATACTGCCAAGGCCTCAATGTGAATAGTAGCCAAGCCTTCATGGTTTATGGCAAATAAGAATATCTTCCATGCATATACTGCTTTACAGTTTACCAAATGCATTTATTTGTTCCATTTACTGACAGTTTTTAAGGTACTGTGAGGTCTACAAAAAAAATATGTAAAAACTGATATCTGCCTTAGGGGAGCTTCCAGTGTTCGGGAGAGAAAACTACAATACATAAACTGCAGACGGTAATGTTCGGGGAAGTTGTAATTAGATGTCATGGATTAAAAGTACAGTGATATTTCAGAGACAAAAGCAGTGGCTTAGAGTTCGTGGTAATTAGAATTGGCTTCGTGGAGAGGAGTTGGGGTGGGATGAGGTAATGGGGAAGGCATGGGGGTGGTAGCGGGGAGGCAGTTGCCAGCGCTAAGGAGGTTATTGGAATTAAGAATTACTTCCGCATGGGAAAGGAGTGACAGCGAGGATGTGGGCCTGCCTGTTGTGCGGGATTTGGGTTAGCTTAGCAGTGGATTAAGAAGATGCTATAGACTGAGTATCTGTGCACCCCCGACAGGTTGTATGTTGAAACCTAAGAGCCAATGTGATGGTTTTTGGAGGTGGGGCCTTTGGGAAGAGATTAGGTCATGAGGGTGGAACCCCTGTGAATAGAACTAGTGCCCTTATTAAAGGGACCCTAGAGAGTTCCCTCGCCCCTTCTGGCTCGTGAGGACAGAGCAAAAAGATGGCCATCCATCTATGATGGATCCAGGACTTCTCAGCCTCTAGCACTGTAAAAAGTACAGTTCTTTTGTTTAAAGACTGATAGCCACCGGTCCGTGATATTTTCATTATAACAGCTTGAATAGACTAAGACAGACAGGATGAGTAGGGTCAGATTATGGAAAGGAGACCAGGAGAATTTAAGGTAGGTAGTTCACATGGGTATTTCGTCATTTGATTCACTAAGAGCACTATCCATTCAGTAGTACTGGCCTATTGTTCTTATAAAGATTTTATTTATTTATTCGTGAGAGACACAGAGAGAGAGGCAGAGACACAGGCAGAGGGAGAAGCAGGCTCCATGCAGGGAGCCTGATGTGGGACTCAATCCCAGGACCCTGGGATCATGACCTGAGCCAAAGGCAGATGCTCATCCACGGAGCCACCCAGGTGCCCCTAGTGCTGGCCCATTTTATGGAAAGTATGTATGATGATGGGTACACCTACGTCTCTGTAAAGCTGTGCTCTTTCCATTCCAGGAGGCCTTCATTGAGGGCAGGCTTGCAGGCTACATGTGGTTGGAGGTGGGGAACCTCTGTGGCTTTCTTAGAGAGGAAGTGTGAGTGTGAGGGGACTTACCAGTGAAGTTGTTGACCGCACCTGAGTGTGTCTGTTTCTAGAAGGCGAAGAGATCATCTGGTGAGACATACAGAGCAATCCACGAGGCAGACAGGAATGTCAGATTAGGAGCTCTGCTCCCAGGATCTGCACCTTTTCCCCATGTCCTGGCAGCAGCCAGCCCATTTACATCCACCCAGTGGTCTCTCTGCAGCCCAGCCAGTATCAAAGACTTGATCTTTTTTGAGTCTGTGTCTCTACAATTTACGATGCCTTCGGATCACCAAACACAATCCATTTGGCAATGAAAGAAAATAGTTTTGTGCTCTTGCCTCCGTGTGCAGGAAACTGCATTTTTGATGAGCAAAGCTGTTGGCCTTCTTCATTCACACTTCTGGTTGACAACATGAGGCCAGGGCCTCAAGTGAAAAATCCCAGGAACAGCCACCCCACTGCCACAGCCCATCCAGGGGGAAGCAGACTTCATCCCTGCCGTACGTTAAGCTGTGTTTTGTAATCTCTTGGTTTTTGTTAGCGAGTATATACACTAATGACTATCTGACTAAAATAATTGTTTTTAAAAAAATATTTTATTTATTTACTTAGCACGAGCAGGGGGAGCAGCAGGCAGAGGGAGAAGGAGAAGTAGGCTTCCTGATGAGTGAGGAACCGGATGTGGGGATCGATGCCAGGACCCTGAGATCATGACCTAAGGCAGACGCTTAACCGAGCGAGCTACCCAGGTGTTCCTAAAATAATTATTTCTTAATGAAGATTCCTTTGATAGACTTTGTTATCAAAAAGTGGGAGATGAGGGTTGATGGGGGAGAAGGGGTGATTCTTGTCAACACTCATGGATTTTTCAGGTGAAAAGAGGTAGTAAAGCAACCTGGTTGTCTGGCACTTGTTGGGAGGATGGCAAAGGGGCTCGAAGGAAGAGGATAGCATTCTGTGTCTTCTCTATAGGGTGGGTTCTGGTTAATTCCAGTCCAGGACCGTATTCTCTTAATCCCTGGTGGTCTGGCTGGATGAACCCTAGAGGTGATGCTCTTATTTTAGTTGTCTCTGAGCTCAACCAGTGGGAGATATTTTATCAGCTGGAGATTATTTCCTTTTTTACAATCTTACCTACAACCTGCACAGTACCGAGGAGGCCAAGGTTAAGGGTACTGCATCCGCAAACCCGTCCTTTGGTCCAGTCTGCAGGGCACTTTTACAGACAACTGGATTTTTGTTGTTGTTGTTGCTGACGGCCTCTGTCAATGAGGACTTACCGTCTTCCAGGCTCGGTGGGGGGGGGGGGGGGGGCACCTGTCTGGAGATAGAAGGAGTGCTAAGGTCATTTTAATTTAGATTTATTTATCTAAGATGGCAAAGAAATTGTATCAGTGGTAAGGCGACTGTCTTCATGTAGTCAAGGGGAGAAATAAATTAGATCAAATCTACGTGTATCTTCTTGCGTCCAGACCAGTATTTTGAGAAACTGGCTTGCCAGTAACTATAAAAAGCTTCCATAGGTTTTCCTCCCACTGCTCATCCTCCCCCTAAAGGTTACATGGCTTCCACGCTCTTAATTAACCACATCAAATGCTTTGTTTCCTGGGCTGGGCTTTTTATTCAGTTGATGAATGATAGCCAGGCAGGAGATGATGGCGAGGAGAAGGAGGACTCAGGAGCCCTTGTCAAACTCTGTGGGCACTTTGAAAGGGAGAAAATGACTCATGAGGTAGGGAGGGAGCCAGTCTGCTGCTGTGGCCACTGGAGAGGCGGGTGGCCACGGTCAGGACTCAGGGACCTTGGTAGGAGACATGTATACAGGTAGGACAGAGTTGAAGGGCTCCTTCAAAAACATGTGATGGGGACAC
Organism: Vulpes lagopus; assembly: GCF_018345385.1. Lineage (NCBI taxonomy): Eukaryota > Metazoa > Chordata > Mammalia > Carnivora > Canidae > Vulpes > Vulpes lagopus. The sequence continues at coordinate 30,657,044 of NC_054834.1, forward strand.
GGTGTGTGGAGTCATCTGGGTTTTCACCATGAGTTGGCAGACCTTTTGGGCCTTTTTTATTTTTAAGGTCACAGTATGAGCTCATCAGATTGTCAACCACAAGAAGAAAATTCACGGTCGTTGACTCTGAGACCTTATGTTGCTTTTTAAGAAAAAGTCAAGCAGACTGTATTCATGTCATTATTGTCTAATTAAAAGACAAAATTTACTCCTGCTTTTGTAGTTATTTTTTCAAATTTACCCAAAAAACAATCCCCCACCTGTGAATAATAGCACTAGAGGGTTTCCAGTGATGTTTGTGTTCTTATTTGATCTGCGTAACCAAGTCTGTGAAGTAGGTTCTTGGGACAAACACGGATTTCACCCCATATTAAAGATGGCAGATCTGAGGCTCAGAGCAAGGAAATGATGGGATGGATTTCACAAATTATGTACTCTGACTCTAAGCTCCTCCTTTTAAAAAAAATACTGATCTGATCTTAGTTGGGCAAGGAGGCTGTCATTGGAAATACCAGTGATGATGTGAAATTAATTAGTGGTTTCTTCCTTCCTGGTGGGAATGAGATCTCAGAGTAGAGCAGGTGTGTTACTTCATTGCATGTGGAAATCTGGCCCCTACCTGTGTGTTTGTTGTTGGTGGGGTGAACCTGGATGGTTTAACCAATGCAGAAGGAAAGCCTGTTCCCAGGCAGATGGGTCCAATGGATATTCCATAAGGAACTAGAAATTAACTACTAAAAAAATTGTAGTTTAGAAGCTTATAAAACAAGCATTTATTATATTCATTTGCTTTTTTTTTTTTTTAAAGCAAAGCTTTTAAGCTTGTTTGGTATTATCTGGAAGAGAGGACATTAACAATTTTAGAATTACAGATTCAAAAGGAATCCAGTTTTAAACTCCTACCCAGTGAGTGGACTTACCCGTACCATGAGCTGTGACCAAGCTGGCTAATGTCATCTAGATTTTGTCTAAATTCTCCTTGAAATTGGTAGCAAGAACATGGAATTTTTCTATCTTAAATTAAGGAGCCTTTGAGATAATTATTATCGAAAAGTTGTTAGGATGCCATACACATCAAGCAGGCTGTTTTTTTTCTCCTGATAGACTGAATCTCCCTCAGTGAAACATTGTGCTTATTTATCTGAGGTCTTTGGACATCTTGTAAAACAAATCCCCCTTTGCTCTTCTGCACGATGGCCACTCAAATATTTGAAGACCACTGTTTTTAGCCCTTCATCTTTTCTTCCCTAAACTGAACATGCTCAATTCCTTGAGTTTCTGTGTGTTATTTGTACCTTCTTTATACTTCTTTCATACTTCCACAGACATTTATGGAGCACCTATGGACGAGCATGGGCACTTTAAACAATTTAAACTTTTTCCTTACAACCTGAGAATTAGGAAAAGGAAATCTGGTTGTGTTCTTTTCCTTTGTGCTTAGGGAATAGAAAATGTGTGGGTATATGTGTGTGTACGCACACATACCCACAGACACATACATACACATACATACATGTGTGTATTTTTAACTATAGGAAATGAAAACTGGAATGTAAATAAATGAGAAAGATGTTGAAAAGTTAGTTAGGCATTTCAAATAAATCTTTTGACTTTGTTTTATTTTATTTTTTATTTTATTTAGAGACAGAGCGAGTGAACATGGGAGCACGGGGATGGGCAGAGGGAGAGGGAGAGAATCCCAAGCAGATTGCACACTGAGCACAGAGCCCCACTTGGGCTCGATCCCATGACCCCGAGATCACAACCTGAGCCAAAACCAAGAGTCAGAGGCACAACCGGTTGGGCCACCTGGGTTCCCTAAATCTTTTGACTTCGATGTTGTAAAATATTAATTGTAGGAGCACTGGGCTGGATCAGTCGGTAGAGCATGTGACTCTTGATCTTGGGGTTATGAATTCAAGCCCCACGTTGGGTTTAGAGATCACTTTTAAATAAATAAACCTTTAGAAAATAATAATAAAATCAAATATTAATTATGGAGTTAATTATAGCTACCCTTTAGAGACAGAGCATTAGAGTTGATTGTCAGGCCTCAATGCCTGTGAGGGGAGAAATGCAGCTTTGACTTCCTGCTTCAGCAGCTTGCTCAGTTTTGTTCCAGACCAGTACATAGAATGCGAGTGAAAACCTGGTTGTGTGGTTGTGTGATTTTCCTCAGCAGTCTGGGAACAGGTGGACAAAAACTCAATGATTGCATGACGCCAAGGCTTGGTTGCAGGACAAGTGACTCAGAGCTTTAAGGACAAAGGAGAAGAAGTAATGAAATGAATCATGAGGGGTAGCCCAGGATAGGAAAAGACCCTAAAGTCAACGAAAACTAAGTTGCCAGGAGACACATTTGTTTAAATTCTGCTATTCTCAAAGTTTTGATCTTTTTTCTTGAGGAACTCAGATGTACCTTTGTCTTTGCTGGTATAAATATTGACTCAGAAATAAAGAAACTTGTTAAATAAATTAGTACTAAAAAATAAAATAAAAATAAATAAATAAATAAATTAGTACTATAGGGAAGACTTTGGGGGGAATGTTTTAAGTGTCCAGGCAAACAAAAGAGAACCTTCACATATTTTCCTAGTTTATAATATAAATGCTCAATAAAAATGTGTTGACAAGTCACTTACACACAATGACAACATGTCTTTCTTATAGATTTATCTTATTTTATTTTTTAAAGATTTCTTAAAATTTATTCAGGAGAGACACAGAGAGAGAGGCAGAGACATAGGCAGAGGGAGAAGCAGGCTCCCTGCAGGGAGCCTGATGTGGGACTCAATCCCGGAACTCCTGGTAGATACTCAACCGCTCAGCCATCCAGGTGCCTCTCTTATAGATTCATTAAAACAAATGTGATCTACCAAGGATGTTATAAGCCCAATGAAAAGAGGTAGGAAGAAATCATCCTACTTTGAACATACTCTCTTAGACAGCCATCCCTAATTCAGACTGGCCCTTCTTGTTATTTTGAACTGGTGAGAAAATGGCTCATAAATTCCATTTTGCGGTCGCTCACTTTCTTTGCAGCTATTTGGAAGTAGAGCAGGTTTGGTACAGCTCTTCCTGGACCCACAGGAAAGACCTGTTCATCCATCCTCCCATCTGTCTGCCCATGTGTCTGTCCATCCACTCATCCATCCATTGAATAAATATTTATCGAGCATCTACTGGATGCCAGGAGCTATTCTCAGTGCTTGGAAGATATTAGTAAACGAAGCAGGAAAAAAAAAAAAAAGCCCGACCTCAAGAAACTGCTTTTTTTTTTTCTTTTTTTAGGAATGATGACTTTTAGTCACTTGATAGCTGCTGTTTTCTATCAATTATCAAAGTTGGATACTTCTAACTTAAAAAAAGAAAAATCAAAACTAATCACGCATGAAGGGTAATCGCGTCTCCTACACTTTCTGTGCATTTTCCATGAGTCTTCGGGAGCTCCCTCCTTCCTCAGGCTGCAGGGGAACAGGTGGCCCAAGCATCAGGCCTGCGTGCTCCAGGGTGTAGAGGCTGGGCTTGCTGCCATGTTGGGGGCCACCATGGAGAGCAGTCCCTCACCAGGAAACCACTCCAATGGGAGGACAGAAAGTCTTCGCTTCCCTTTCCTACTCCCCGCACACCTTCCTTCCTTGCTGGTGGTGGGATCTCTGTGAGGCAGAGCAGCTCAGTGTTGCCCGGCTTCTTCATTGTGCCGTGTTCCCGTGCCCTAGTTCAGCTCAGAAGCTGGGCTGTGAGCCTTCCCATGTGGAGAGCTGTTCACTTAGCTTGTCCTGGGGAAGAGCACACAGCGGGAAAGCCTCTAAGGGGATGCTGTTTCTATGACCCTCATCAAATTCTGGGTTAAAACTCAAGGTTGCCGGATAGAGGTGAGTATGTGGATGGTACTAACTGCCATTCGCATGACCCCTATGGGCCTCTGTGGAGTGGAGTGCAGCTTCTAGATATCACATCAGGTGTCCTGTCACTTGATCCCCATCAGGGTGCCCTGAGGCGAAAGAGAGAGCCCTGTTCTACAGAAGAGGAAGCCCAGCATTTCAAGGAATTTACCCAGGGTCCTGTAGAAAGTGTCCAAAATAAGACTCCTCCTTTCCCCTTAAAGACTTTATTTTTAAGTTATCTCTACACCCAACTTGGGGCTCAAACTCACAATCCCAAGGTCAAGAGTTGCAAGCTCTACCAGCCGAGCCAGCCAGGTGCCCCCAAAATAAGACTTTTAAGCCTAGTCCTGTGAGTCCAAAGCCCGTGCTCCCTCTGGCTGGCTACACTGCCTCACCCCTGTTATCTTGACTCACACAACAAATGAGACAAGCAGGGTTCATGTCATTATCTTCTGTGTGTTACAAACGGGAGAACCGAGCTGGAGAGGCTATGTGCTTGGGGTTGCACAGGTGGGAGAAGACTCTGCATCCAAACCCGGGTCGTCGAATCCACGTCTTTCTGCCCTGCCACCTGGCTTAATGTATCAGGAACCACTGCGCCACCTGTGGGCACACACATGTGCACGGGAACCCACGAGTGCACGGGCAAGTGGCGCACACACGTTTGGATCCATCACTGAGTAAGCTAGCTAAGGGCTGCAGAACCTGGTCCACAAACTTCGATGATAAAATTAAGTTCTGCTTTTGTTATGTGCTTGTGTGGTACTGTGTGCCCTTTTCTTCTTTTTGGTATTGATGGGGGATCGCTTTAAGATTTATGGTTATTCTTAAGATTTCTTTTCCGTTGTGTATGCGCAGGATATCTAACAGCTAGGCTTGCATGTAGAACGGCCTTACGAATATCCCTGTGAACCCCTCCAGCTCCAGCATACTGTTTGCTTTTTGTAGATGAATCTATACATAACCTACCCATCTCTGGCAGGTAGCATTATCATCCTGTTTCTTGATACTTTGTGAAAGTCTTGCAGAAATAAAAGAGCTGTCTTTATTCTTTGATGTCTCTTAGGCTTTATGCATCCTGAAAAATTGAGGGAGAACAAAGGAAATAGATGCATTAGGGCTTTCCCTGAGTTGTGAGAAGCAGCTTTAAAAAAAAAAAAAAAGCCTTAAAATTGTTAGAAGCCCGAATGGACAAGACACTAGAAAGAAGGATCCCGTGTGGTCAAGGCAGACCAGGATACTTCTCTGACCCCAGCCCTTGGGTTGAGAAGGCTGTGTTTAAATGTTTTTTTACGCATCCTAGGTTCACAGACCCATTTCTCTGGGCATTAAAATGTATATAGATGTTACCCTAAGGATAATAAACATGGACAGAGAGTTATCATCTTACGCATCCAGAAGTCGCTTAAAGTGGGGAGGGGGGTGCTTTTCCTACGAGCTCCCTGAGGTAGAGTGTCCTTCTGATGTCACCTTGTATTGGCAAAGGAGATTTGAGGCACAATAATGGAACTTTTTGTTCTTGTACACATGTAGTCTTACCTATCCTACAGAATGTGAATGATCTTCATGGAGCATTTTATGGTTAAGAACCACTTAGTCTTTTTTTAAAAAATATTTTATTTATTTATTCATGAGAGACACACAGAGAGAGGTAGAAGGGAGAAGCAGGCTCCTCACAGGGATCCCCATGTGGGACTGGATCCCAAGACCCTGGGATCACGATCTGAGCCAAAGGCAGACGCTCAAGCACTGAGCCACCCAGGCGTCCCAAAACCACTTAGTGTGTTGAAATAGTAAGTACGATTTCTTTAGTAAGAAATAAAAGAAAACTCACTTACAGGTATATTGTGGTACTTAATCATTACCTTGATGCCAGGAGTTAGAGCCTGGTACTGGTCGGGAAACTGAGTCATGGAGAGATTTGAGTGACCTCCTTCCTCAAGGATCAAGACTGGAGCCTCCTTTTCTGAATCCAGAGTTCTCGCTCTGTCTGTTAAGGGATGTCTCATGACCCAGAGGCAGTGACAGGAGCCTTCCAGTGTGACCCAGACTCTTCAGCAGCCCCCCTTCTGAAGGCCTCCCCTCTCAGGGCTATTCCTGGGGGACGGGAATGGCTTTTCCTAGATCTCTCTACATTATTACTGTTGCTGTTATTTTTTTATTTTCTAAGAGTTTTATTTTTATTTATTTATTTTTCTTTATTTTTTAAAGATTTTATTTATTTATTCATGATAGACATAGAGAGAGATAGAGAGAGGCAGAGACACAGACAGAGGGAGAAGCAGGCTCCATGCTGGGAGCCCGATGTGGGACTGGGTCCTGAGACTCCAGGATCACGCCCTGGGCCAAAGGCGGGCGCTAAACCGCTGAGCCACCCAGGGATCCCCATGTTGCTGTTATTTTTAATTCTCTTTTCCTGAAAACCTGTACTCTTAGCCCATGCAGATCACACCGCAGCAGCTCATCACGGTGTTCCAGATTGGAAGGTCTTATCTCACCTATATATAAGGGGCACCTTCATGCTTCCTGGGGTAGAAGGAAGCAAAGCCAGCTTTCCCCCAGGGGACAGCTAAAGCCAGCAGGCTCTCATCCCACCCCAGACCCCATGCTCTGCTCTCTCCTCCCTCTTGCCTCTTTGAGGCATGAAATAATGCAGAAGTGTTTTCGGTTTCCCTATGAAGGGGGGGTGGGGGAGCTTCTGGAGACCCGAGGAGAAGTACTTCTCATTGATTCTGTACCAGGGACAGTGCTAGAACTCCATAAACTTTTTCCCAATCATTACAACAGTTCTAGGAGGTGGGCATCATCTCCATTTTTCAGATGGGGGATTTGGGACCCGAGTACCATTTCCAAACTTGCACAGGTGATAAGAAGTTGAAGCCTGGATGTGAGCTCAGAACTGTAAGAGTCCAAAGCCTTTGTGCGGCCTGTCTATACCGGGTGCCCTCCCTCATGCTGGAGAACACCTCAGACCATGGCTTCTTGAAGCCTTACAAGTGGAGACCACTAGGTGCCCATCCTGTGTGTCACAGACGGCAGCACCACCCAGAGGGAAAGGCCTGGACTCGGGAGCCAGTCAGGCTTGAGTTTGAATCCTGGTTAGCCCCTTCCTGTTGACTGGGTCGGCATGCTGCTGAACCTCCCCAGACCTCTCTTTACTCGCCTGTAAAGGGGACGTATGAGGATTAGATTGGAGGGCATGTGCAGAGCCCTCATCCCCGTAGGTAGGTGATCACTAAGTGATGCTCCTTATTATCATGAATCCTCTATTATACTTTTTTTTTAGGATTTTATTTGTTTGATGGGGGACAGGGAGGGAGAGAGGGGGAGCGAGCAAGAGCCCCCAAGAGCAGGGGGGGAGGGAGAAGCAGACTCCCTACTGAGCAGGGAGCCTGACCCTGGGATCATGACCTGAGCCAAAGGCAGACGCCTCACCGACTGAGCCACCCAGGTGCCTCCCCACACCCCACCCTGCCCATTGCACATTTTTTAAAGATGCCAGTGGTAGGTCACCTGGGTCCTGCAAGGGTGCATTCTTCACTAGGCTCTTGGATCTGTGATAGAACTCTGCCAATTTCCCAGCCTCTCCTCTGTGCCAGGGTTCCGGATCTTACCAGGCATCTCTGTTTCACCAAACCTGTCTGGCCTGGTTCCTTGGGAGGCTTCCCTGGCCCGTCTGATGGGAATCGGGCAGGTGGGAAGCAGAGAGGAAGAGCTGGCCCATTGACTGTGTGGCTGCCCCAGGGGGAGTGGAAGGACGAGTGCCTTAGGAGGGCAGAAGGCAGGAGGAACGGTGATGCTTGGGCTCACAGAGGGGAGGCAGTGAGGGAGACCAGGATGCCACTTAAGTTCCCTGGTCCCCTGGGCACAGGCCAAGTACACCCCCAGCCCTGGGTGAGCTTGTTGAGCACAGGAGTGATGCCTTTACTCCTGACTCTGGGCGCAGCAGTGGTATTGACACTAGTCAACAGCGGGCCGCGTGGTGTGGACACCGACGTAGCGCGGAGCAGGGTCCTGACGGCTGCCTTCCCTGGGCTGGATGTTAACCCAGTGGCTACCGGTTCTCAGGCCGTGCGGGGAGGAGACGGAGCAGAGAGAGGGTGGACCTGGGAGATGGCAAGGTCTGTTAAGATGGAGCCGTTTATAAGCCTGTGCGGAAGCATCTCGAGGTCTAGACTGGTGGTCCCCACGTACTGGGCTCTAACTGGATCAGCCTCGCCTCGGCAATGGCAGGGGTTCCCAGCGCACATGCGGACCAGGCCAAACACTTGGGTCAGGTTTTGTATGTCTTCCTGGCAATATGAGCTGGACAGTCATCTGGTCACCATAGCCGGCGTTGGCTTCTGGTACTTCGTGCTGTGTTTGTTTGTTTGTTTGTTTGTTTCTTTCTTTCTTTCTTTCTTTCCTTCTTTTCCTTCTTTTCTTTCTTCCTTCCTTCCTTCCTTCCTTCCTTTCTTTTTCTTCTTTTCTTTTTCTTCCTTTCTTTTCCTTCCTTCCTTCCTTCCTTCCTTCCTTCCTTCCTTCCTTCCTTTTCTTTGTTTCTTTCTTTCTTTCTTTCTTTCTTTTTTTTGATTTTATTTATTTATTTGAGAGACAGAGAGAGAAGGAGAGAGGGAGAATGAGCGGGGAGGGAAGGAGGCGCAGAGGGGGAAGCAGACTCCCCGCTGAGCAGGGAGCCCGATGTGGGGCTCAATCCCAGGACCTCGAGATCACGACCCACACCGAGGGCAGACGCTAACCCGATGGGGCCACCCAGGCACCCCTGTGTGTTCTTTTAAAAAAAAAAAAAAACTTCTAGGGCAGACTGAGTGGCTCAGTGGTTTAGCGCCGTCTTCGGCCTATGGCCTGATCCTGGAGACCCGGGATCGAGTCCCACGTCGGGCTCCCTGCAGGGAGCCTGCTTCTCCCTCTGCCTGTGTCTCTGCCTCTCTCTCTGTGTCTCTCATGAATAAATAAATAAATAAAATCTTTAAAAAAATAACAAACTTCTAGATGGAGAAACTGTGGATTTAACACTCACTTATGGAAGAAGTAACTTTGATAAGAACCAGGTGGGTTTTTCTTTACTGGTTTTGTGTTTTTGTTTTTCGCATCTCACGGACTCTCGCTGGCAGGGTCCTGCTGTGGGCACGTGCTGTGACCTCCCCGGGGGGCCACCGGCCCCGGGCTCTTCCCTGCTGGGACTCTGGTGCTGTCTCTGGCGCAGACTGTGGGGGACGCCTGCCTCTCCCTGCTCCTCTCACTCCTGCCAGGGCACACGCAGCTCATGGCATTTCTCCCATCTTCATTTCTTCAACCTTACACCTGCATCATATATATATATTTTTTAACACACACCTTTGTTTTTCGTGGAGGGTGGAGAGGCAGAGAGAGAGGGAATCCCAAGCAGGCTCCACACCCAGCAGGGAGCCCGACAAGGGACCCGATCTCACAACCCCGAGATCATGACCTGAGCCGAGGTCAAGAGTCGGAGGGTTAAGGTTCTGAGCCGCCCAGGCGCCCCACGGCTGTGTCTTGGTAACACAAGCAGACCTGCCTTTAGGTAGTTCATCATTAGGTGCAAGTAACTGTTTTAGACAGACCCGGGGGTAGTTCTTCAGGTTATTAAAAAGGATTTTTCAGCTTGGTGGTCTTTGCCAGCCGGCTCCCGGGAGTGTGAGATTCTCTGGTGTGTCTGAGCAGGCACACGAGTCACTAGCAGCTTGAAGAGAGGCTTGGCACTCTTTGCTAAACTTGCAGGTGCTTTCAGAAATGGAGGTAGAAATGAGTAACGAATAATAATAATAATAACAAATAATAATAAAAGGAAATTTGTGGAGTCCTCTATAGAGGCTTTGCAAAGCTCGAGTACTCATGTTCCCATGGGTGTAGGAGGTCTCCATCCCTGATCCTCTGCAGGACGGAAGAAGCGCTGCTGCAGACATTTCTGCACTGGTGGGGGGTAGATGGTGGTGGCTGGATGCCGCCTCCGGGAACCCCTCCAGATGCACCAGGACCACGACGCTCCCGCACCCATTTTCAAGGCCTTCATCAATGACCCATGACCCTATCTCCATTCTCCCACTCTTCTCCTGATATTTACCTTTTAGGTACCAAGGCCTTGCCCTTCTCCATGAATGATCAGCATCTGGAGATTTAGGCCACGAAAAAAAAAAAAACAATAGGATCCGACTTCCTTTTCAAACTGGGGCACGCACCCAGCTTTTCCCGACGGTCACTGTGGTGCCGGGCTGGGTCTTCCCCTCAGCAGCCCCTCTTGTCAGGGGTGGCACTGAGGGTGGGTGGGGTGACAGTCCCTCTCACCACCCTCCTGCTCTAGAGCTGGGCCCCCTGGGGAGGTGGAGCCGCTCCCCCGTGGGTGCCGGGGCCCCGCGTGGGGAGCCAGCGACCTTCCTCCGGGGCTCCAGATATCGAGCTGGGGAATGAGTAATTGGGACTCGCCAAAGTGTTTAAACACCAGAATTGAAATTAATGTCCTCTCATTGCTGGCTACGCTGACAATACATTACAGCAAACACCTTCCCAAAGTGAAATGAATGTTTGTTTATCCTCATGAAATATACATCAAAACATGTTGGTGGGAGAAGCCCTAATGACGGAAGGGGCCAGGTTTCCGTTAATTCCCGGCGAATAGTTAACCAAAGTGGAGTCGTTTTTCCTTTCCTATCCTCTCTTTTCTTTCCTTCCTTCTTTTTCTCCTCTTTTTTTTTTTCTTTTCTTTTCTTTTTTTTAGAATAACCTGTCCACAGCTGTGTATCTAGGACATTAATATGGGTTTAATGAAAACTCCAGTTGATCTGTCCAAAGATATTGATGAGCATTGCCCAGCTGTATTAATCATCTCCTTGAGGGAGGAAATGAGGGAATGGGCGAGCAACATCCTGTCAGATGCCAATCCAGATGAAGAGATGTGGGAAAAAAAAAAAAGAAATTATTTTTTAACCCTCTGTAGCCCCATCCTGTTTCCTGGGACGCGGACTGGGCCAGGAGGGAACGGGAAGGACCCATGACAGCACGGGAAATTCTGGGGGGCACATCGCCTGCGAAATCATTAAGCTGGTGCCAATAAATCCATTACTGTTAATTATATTGAGAGGGCCAACGATCCACTGACAATATCCCGTTATTGATTTTCATTCGCCGGGAATCGATGTTCTGGCTTTAATCTCTTTGGTGTGTTCATTTGTTGGTTTCTTGCTGCCTCTCCTCATCTCTTTCTCCCCATGCCCCTGCTCCCCACAGCCGGCTGCCCCCTCCCCCCATGAGCCTTCACAATAATCCAGTTCCCCTCTCACTGGTGATACAGTTCTCTCCCTAAGTGCCAAATGTTTCTTGATAGGAACAAGCTACATTTCTTTATGGCTTATGGCAAACTGCCTTGATTACTTCTACTGCTGTACCCATTATGTGAATTAAATATGTATTCAGTTGCATGCTGCTTGCGATGTTATTGCAGGGTGACATATGGTACTGACTCAATTAGAATGAGACTAGCATTAGATAACCCTTCTGATTACATGCATCCTGACCGGCTCCTCCTCGGCCTCCCCTCCGTGCACCCGCTCGCTCCAGTGTCTGCAGGCTGCAGGTTTTCATTATTGGTTATCATCGCCACCACCCTGGATGCGGGTGGGGGCTTGGAGGGGGGCTGTGGGTCTCTGGGAAACAGGACGCGTCAGGCAGATATAAAAAGGTTGCTGGGAGAGGAATAGTCAGGGCTCTAAGCTTGGATTTGGAATTAACCTCTAAAATTATATTCTTTGGAAGTGGTTGTCAGGCCTGCGAGGAGAGGAGACCAGAAAGGTCTCTCTAGGGTTGGAAGATCAGAAAAGGGGGAACAAAAATTTACTGTGAAATGGCTTTTGTGTGTGTGATTAGTTGGGCTCACTTTAAAAATTCTTCATTTAGAAATGATGCCTTTTTCCTCCCTGGAGGAGAGGCAGCACCCATTCTAACACCAATACCCTTTTTACATAGAGCATACTCGTCTTCAGTGTGTGTTAACAGGCTTGATTCTCATCGGCACCTGGTAATGCAGGTAGGGTAGGAATGGTCGCCCCCATTCCACAGATGGAGTAGTGGAGACAGAGACCCTAAGTTACACTGTAACTCAAGGTCGTAATGTCATTTGGTGGCAAAATGAGGAGGAATCCTTAAAAATGCCGAGGATGCTGAAGGACAGCTCAAGGGTATGCTATGAAGCCACCAAGAGTTGTTAAACCTTAAAAACCAAACCAAACAACACAGAAAAGAAAGGAAGTATTGAAGCGTCCGGAGCAGGGGCAGGAGTGGCTGGGATGTTGCGTCCAGCCGCAGCACAATTCATGGCAGAGAACAGCTGACACACAACATTTCCTTCTGAGGAGTGATTTTCTCTCCTTGATCCTGTCACCATGTTGGAAGCTGTTCTAACCTCCTGTCCTTTTGTTTTTCCTGCTCAGTCACTTCTGCTCTCACTGAGTGAGAGCCCAGGGACCCACCCTTTCAACCTCGTCTAGCTGCAGTCTGAGGCTGGGGCAGACCCTTCCCGGTCTAGGGCCCCTCCAGGGCCTGCAGGCCATCTTGGATTTTCCCGCGGCCGACAGAAAAGCTGCTGGACCCCGCACTGCCTGACTGGCTGTTGCACCACCATCCAGAGGGACTTCTTGTCCGTGACCAGCTCAAGTCTGTTTGAACATCTGCTGTATATATTTGTGTGTACCACACCATATGCTAGGGGAAATATAAAAAGTTTATTTGGTATATGGTCACTGGCCATCGGCTGCTCATACCCAAAGAGAAAACAAGTATCAAAAAGGATGGTATGAACTCAGAAATGCTATGGATGCACTTATGAATCTTAGGATTTCTAGAATTATGCTGTCATTTAGCTTTGAGTATAGGTGGCATTAAAAGTATTTCCTGGATGGATGGATGGATGGATGGATGGATGGATGGATGGATGAATGGATGGGTGGATGGATGGATGGGTAGGTGGCTGGGTGGGTGGCTGGGTGGGTGGTTGGATGGGTGGGTGATTGGATGGGTGGGTGGGTGGGTGGATGGATGGATGGGTGGGTGGATATAGGTGGGTTGATGGGTGGGTGGATGGGTGGATAGGTGGGTGGATAGGTAGGTGGATGGGTGGGTGGGTGGATGAACCATAGCATCACTGAGGCAGGTTTCCATGGAGGAAATGGGATTCCTTATAGACAATACAAACATCCATCCTCATCCTACTCCTCACCACTTACTGTCCCATTACAACAATGATCACTACTTTATATAGCCCTGTACTTTGAAGCAATCCTTCAAGAAACACTGAGGAGATAAACAAGCAAAGATAAATAAGCAAATAATTACCCGTTGAGGCCAGGTAGGAGGGGTGGATGGGGGTATGGGGATAAGAATGGGAGCAAGACCCAGCAGCATATGGGAATCATTACATACATATTGTAGATGTATTTTTTACAATGTAAACGTGTTACTTATTTAAAAATAATATGTGTTAAAATCAAGAAAAATTCCAGGAGCATTAGCTTACCTGATCTGCACAGCAACTGTGTCTGTGAAGGGGGCGGGTTACTTTTGTTAGGTATTAATTTCACATAAGGAAACCGAGGCACAGAGAGGTTAAGCAAAGGATGCAGGATCATAGAGCTAGTAAGTTGTAGAGTCAAGACTAAACCCAGATTGGGTGGTTTCCACTATAGCACATGGCTTCTGTGAGCCTTGGCCCAACTGTGCTGATCCCAGAGGGGAGCCTGTGTGAATAGGGTCTTCCCTGGGACCTCGGTTTGCCAGCACAGCTCTGTGTGTGTGTACTGAGGTCTCTGCACATGGGGGAGGACGTTGGGTAGGGACCCTCCCAGCGCCACTGTTACATGGCAGAGTTAAACTCCCATGGACAGATGTGGCTTGGAGTTACAAAAAGAGGCATCTCTGAACCGGCCCTATAGTTCATATTGCTTGGGGAGGCAGGAGACATCAATCAGGCTAGTTTAACCTGGTCCTTAGGATGGCCTTGCCATTCCCTGGGTGCCTGCTGAGGAGCCGGGGAGGTACAGATGCACTATTCAAAAATTCATGTTAGCCATTTCACATTTATGAAAGACTTAGGTCAGTACCTGTTTTTGCTAACTGGAAGAAATCTGAAGGGGATTTTCACTTTCACGAGAAAAAGTAAGGAACAAAAAGACCGTTCAGTGTTGGCTTTGCAGCAAGCCTCTCGGAGGCAGTGCGTGCCTGGACAGGGAGGGGCACCGTCCAGCTCTTCTCGGGAGCCACACTCGGGGTCTCAGCTGCCACAACTCTGACCTGTGTCCGCGAGCACCTGTGCTTTGTCTCCCTGTATATTGTGCATCCCTCGGCAAGATGTGTCCTAAGGTATCAGAAAAGCCTGAGAGAGGTTATTTTTTGGGTCTGGGAATGCTCAAAAACATCTCCATGTAAGTTATTGGTGATTGAGTCTTTGCTTTATGGCATCTTGGCTCAGGAGAGGTTTCATAGGATGCTGCTTCCCGATAGCCGGGGAAACTTGTGTGACAATTATCATAATACCTAGAAGGACCTGGGCCCAAGTCTGGCACCGGAAAAGCCAAAAAATGGTTAGTCTTGTAAACTGAGTAAAATATGGTGCATATTTTTGAGAGCAAAGTGTGATGGCATTTTCATGGCACCCTTCAGGTCCCTGTGTCCCCTGACCATCCCCAAGTTGCTTAGGAGCGCTCCCTTCTCACCATCCGTCCCCACCCTCTCCTCTTTCTCCATCCCCTCTCTCTGGGGCTGCCTCAGGTAGCAGGAGAGAGGGAGAGCTGCGCCATTGGCTGTTCTAGTGTGTTCTCAGTACGTCTGTTGTTCCATTTGCAGCTTTCACGGATGTTTGCTTTACAGGCCCGGCTAATTCATGGCAAGGCTTTTCTGTGAGCATCACACAGCCAGTGAAGAATGGGTTTGTCCACAGACTCCATGAAAGTGTCTCCTGTCCCAAACACCACAGTGCCTTCCTTTTGGCAACATGTTGCTAGCCAAATGTATATTATGCCCCTGTTTGATCTTTGGAAGAGTTGGGACAATATCCTCCCTTTATGTGGGTCATATTCTGTTTCATTTTCATCTAAAACTGTCCATTGTATCTTCTGCACTTCCTGACCCAGATCCCACCTTATCCCACCTTCACGAAGCCTTCTGGGACTATTCGAGACCTCACAGCTACCCGTCTGTTGATTCTGAGATTTCCAACTTTCTTCAATAACTTCTAGAAGCTTCTTTGCTTCTATTGAGGGGAGATTTCTGCCTCTCCAGTTGGAATCTCCCCATTGACAAGTCCAGTCTACACCCTTTCCAATTCTAGACTCTTGCTGTATTCGATACCTATGACTTTTCTATCATGAATCTTCCATTCCTCCTTGATTTCCATTTTATCCTACTTGCCTCATAGTTGTGTGGTTGGGACTTCTCAGTTAACTTCAGTGATGCCTGTCTCTCAACTCACCCCTGAAATATTCCCCACTATTACTCATGACTTCATTTATCCGTGCAATACTCACGGCTCACAAAGGTATCTGCTTGTAGTCTCACTGAGGACAGGGACCTTACCTTTCTGCATCCCCAGTGAACAGTACAATGTCTGAACCAAAGCAAATACCCAGTAAATATTTATTGAACAAATGGTAAATTACTAAAGTCTATATTTTCAGCCCTGGTTGATTCTGTGAGTTTCAGATCTGCACGTGTAACTGCCTGGCCGGCATTTCTTCTTCACCCATATGCAACGGTGCCCTCCAGCCCTACACGGCCAGAGCACACCTTCTCAACCCCCCAGGCCACATCAGATCCTCCTCCTATATGCTTTCTCTCTTTCATTTGCCCAATCCAGAGATCTCATTTCACATTTCAGACTCTTAACTTCTTCCTAAGCCTGCAGCATCCCTCTTCCCCACCTTCCATCTAATCACTGGACAATCTGTGTTAATTCTAGAAGCAGGCATTTATTGAACACTTTATGCCAGGCTTAATGCCAGATGAGGGAATACCAAGGTAAACACACCACCCTAACAATGTCTCATATCCTCTTCTCCCCCCATCTGCCACACTCCTGGGTCAGGCCCTCGCCATCTTTCACCCAGACAGCTACGTTGACCTCTTAGCTGGTATCTCTGCCCCTAATATCTTACAGCTGTTCATCCTCTCTGAGGCCCACCATGACACTCCTAACATGCAAACCTGCTTGCCACACCCCTATTGAGAATTCTTCACTGTCAGCTCCAGTGTCAAAAGCTAAAGTCCCAAAACTATAGTTGTGTGAAGTATGTTGATGGAATTTTGATATTAATAATAGGCTAAGACCTGAGATTCGGAAATTATTTAGAATTTTAAACTAATTCAAATTATCAACATTCAAACGTCGCTTTCACTCACTTGAATTCCTATATGCTTTCTTGAAGAGAAGTAGCTTTATAGTCTGCTGGGAACTGGGCATTTCTCTGGGTGCACACTCCGGAGTATGCCCTGAATCTGAGCATCATTGAGCATGCATCATGGGCATGACATTGAAATCTACAGGATGAACTCTGAAGGTGTTGGCATATGTACATGAGCCTTGTGATCTAGGCCTTGTCTATTTACTTCACCAGGGCTCTTTCCCACCATTTTCTTCTATCTCATTGTAGGCTACAAATACGTAGAGTTCGCTACAATACCTAGCACTTGCCACACTTTTCCTTATACCTTTGGAGATTGTCTCCTCCACCAGGGATTCCCTGTACCCACCATCCCTAAAGTAAACTACAGCTAATCATTGAAACCCTAGCAGAGACCTTGTCCGAATATTCTGACTCAGCCCTAGATATTCCTTCTTCTTTGTATTCACTTTGCCTTATATATTCTTTCATTGTAAATTATATTACCTAGTCTCTGTAATTTTAGTTTTTACATGTTTATTTTCCAATTGGACTCTAAGGACTCTGAGGTTAATGTCTTTCTATTGTGTTTCTATTCTTCTTGCAATTGTTTAGCACAGGCTTAGGTGTTTAGTAGATGCTCTATAATCATTCACTGTATGAACTAGGGAGTCACGTGGGCACCATCTTAGCCAATGGTCTCAACATTCTCCAGAATAGGCAATTTTAGTACCATATCTTACCTTGATGGACTCAGGATGAGCCATAGACAGGGAGTCTGAGGAGTGAGCCCTAGCTCATCCATGAGTGGTTATATGGCTTTAGACATGTTACATAAAACTTAATATGCCATTGTTTGTGTGTGCATGGTCTCTATGTTGGGAGTGTCCTATGAAATGTTTGCTTGGACCATGTTGGAAGATCTATATTGGGAAGTATAAGAAATAGGTTGTAACAGATAAAGTGGTTGGCACTGACAGTGTGGCATTGAAAGTCTAGCAGAGGGCTTCAAGCAAGAAGTGGAGACCCTGTGGGGGTGCCTGGGTGGCACAGTTGGTTGAGCATCGACTTTTAGTTTTGGCTCAGGTCATGATCAGGGTCATGGGATCTAGCCCTGCATAGGGCTTAGTGCACAGCAGGGAGACTGCTTGAGACTCTCTCTCTCCCTCTCCCCCCTGCCCCTCCTGCTTGTGTGTTCTCCCTCTTTTAAATCAATCAATCAATCAAAAAGAAAAGAAGTGGAGACCCTGTAGTTGTTTGAACATAGATGACACTTACTGAAATCAGAGTTAAGGACTTCTATTCTGATAAAAATGTGGATGTATACTAGACTGAAGAGGAAGATTGAAGACAAAGAAGGTCAGCCAGGAGACAAGAGGACCTGGGGTCTGGGTAGATGAAGTGGTATTTTGAGAATGAAATGCCTCGGACTGTTTTGAAAGAAAGATTAACAGTGTGTGGTGAGCATCTAGATATGGAAGTTGAAGGAAAAGTAGGAGTCAGGAATAGTTGAATCATTTAAATCATTGATTAATTTGGATTCCACAAAAAAGTTTCAGATGGGAGATGACTTAGTACATAAAAAAAAAAAGCTATTTAACGATTATAACTGTCCCAAAATAGCCAGAGGGTGTGGTCACAGATTCCTGCTTTATCATGTAGCTGTGGGAAATGATGCTTTGCTGGGATTGCCCTAGAGGCCTTTTCTGAACTGTGTGCAAGTTCGAACTAGACTCTGAGTTCTCTTCCATCTCTTTATCTATGTGTCTGTGTTTCTGTGTTACCTGGGAAAATGGGCTTGACATTAATAAGGACAAAGAAATTAGGAAAGGGCGGGAATTGGAATACCTGGTAGAGTTTCGTTCATTTCATGTTGTGGTAGATCTTTCAGTTTCATGGAATATTGTGATTGCTTCTGTGTATTGTTGATTTTCTTATGGGCCATGTGCCTGACATTCATTCGACTTTGTTTCTCCAGAGAAAAATATGTAATCTGCTAGCATCATGCTCTATTTTCCGGTGATTTCCGAGACTTTGCTTTTTAGATCTTGGACCTCCTTTCTGGGAGGAGCCAGAGTTTCTTCTTGTGGACCAGAGTAAAATATAGTGAGAAAGAAAAAAAAAAAGAAAAAAAAATATAGTGAGAAAGAATTTTGACTTTGGAGTCAGACTGACTTGAGGTTGTGTCCCGAGTCTTCCATCTACTGTGTGACATTGGGCAGGTTACCTAATTTCTCTCTTGTCTGTTTTCTCAGTACTAAAAGTAGAGATAGTAATATCACCGACTTCATAAGGTTTGGGGGGAGTATTATGACGATGATAATAGCTAATATTAATTTAGGGGTTGTGCACCAAGCACTGTGTTATTTATGTTTAGTATTAACCCTCCCTCCAAAGCCTGTGAGGTAAATACTGTCATTGTCCCCACTATATCGACCAGTAAACTGAGCTCAAAGGGCTTAAAAAACTTGCCCTAATTACCCATGGTTGGAACTGGCAGATTAGGAATTTGAATTTGGGTTGAATGACTACGATAGCTGAGCCCTTAACAACTGAAAACTCCACAGCCTCCCAAATCTCTCTTTTTCTGTGAAAATCTGAAAGCTCTCCTAAGACTCCCATTTAAAGTAATCACCCCTTCTACCATGTTTCTATAACAAAATGCCTGTAGCTTTAATTAGCATGTATTTTTCTAATTATTCAACTCCTAATTTTAGCTAGTTGTTCATATGTCCCTCTCTCTTCACTAAATTATAAACTTTGGAATGTAGGAACTGTGCCTACCTATGCATTTTCCCTCTAGTGCCTTCTTTCTACATAGGCATTCTCAGTATTAATTTGTTGGAAAATTCTATGAAAGGCTCAGCTCACTCTTTCCCTAGGGGACATCTTTGGTGCCGTGAGGTCACCTTTCCCTTTCTGTCACCAAAATAGAAAAATTAAAGTGTCAGGGAGTACTGTAAGCAGCACTAATGAAATGTGATCATTTAAAATAATGAAATAACATCATTTAGTCTGATGATGATCCTTATATCTACTCTCCCACCCCCCAAATAAAAAGTTATAAAAGCAGAAGTGATCTTTGCCTCAGTAAGTTAGACTGTTTGTGATATTTGGAATTGAACTAGACAAGAAATGAAGTATCAGGAACCAGTTCCTCCTTGCCTCCAGGCATCAGACATGCTGTATCCTATTTGGTCTTAGCTTTTTCTCACATTTGCCCCTTCTGTTGGAATGCAGGCATTCCTCTGAAGCTTTGCAGGAAGTGCCTTAGACATGCTGGAGTCTGACCTTCCCTCTGTGGGGAGCATGTCTGGGGAATCAGTATGAGTACCCTTCAGGGTACCCTTTGTCAGGAGGGTTGGGCTCTGAGCCTGTCCTTTTCTCCATTCTGCCACAGACTGAGATGGAACAAAGAAAGTCCGTGGCCCCTTGCGTAGGAGTCAAGGGAAAGCAAGACTCCCACCTCTGAATGCTCTTAGGGTTAGAAGTGCCTTATAACTGTTCTAGGGTGCAAAGTTGAGTGATAATAATGTTCCTGTTGGTAAAAACAATAACACACAGAGTATGTCATACTAATCAAAGCATTGTATACACTGTACCTCTTGTTTCTGTCGGATGGAAGGAATTACAGGATTGCGTTCGGCAGTATTCAGTGAAAGGCCTTCAGTTAGTTGTTTTGCCTCCTGTATCTTTATTCTTTCCTTATCCCAAATGAGTCTCTCTGATAGTTACTTCTCACCATTCAGAGCTCAGTGTTAGCAGCCTCGCCCGTCTGAAGTAACAGGGAGCCAGGACATGAGCATAGAAGGCCTCTATGTGACCAAAATAAAGGCACCATGCACTTCGGACTGTGCAGTTGACTCATCAGAGAGCCCAGAGGCCACCACCCAGAATCTCTTTGATCTTATTTCAGACACAATTCCAACGGTATGGTTGTCTGGTCTTCCAGCTCTTGCCAGAATATATATGTGGTCATGACTAATCCTTACTGAGCACAGTTCACCATTGCTAACTGCAGACCCTGGCTCGAGGGCTCACAGGTATTAACTCGGGTAATCCTCATGACCCCTGCTAGGAGCTGGGTAACAAGTTTGTCTCCATTTCCCCGGGGGAGGGGGTCACAGCATGGAGCTGCTCGAAAATAAGGGTCCATAGCCAATGGTCGGGTTTGGCTTCCACGATCTGGTCCCACAGCCGCGCTCTTAACTATAACACTACCGCCGTTGAAGAAGAGGAAGCTCCAGGAGGCAGTAAGACTGTGCAGAGGAGAGGAGAAAACTTGCACGGCCCAGCAGGTGGAGTTTATGTACAGTAGACAGGCAGGCTCCCACCTAGCAGTGGGTCTGGGTGGTAATTGGCATTCATAATGATAAATGATTTGGGTCACGAAGAGGAAGCCAAATTATGTTCAAGATTATCCATCTACCTATCTGTCTGGATATCTTTTTAAAGAAGCTAGATGGAAATATAACATGTTTTAAAATGATTTACATCCAGAATGATGAAAATAAACACAGTTTTGGTAACCACCTCCCCCGCGCCCCCAGAAGGTGGAGACGAGGCAGCTTTCCAGAGTGATTTATTTCTCGGTACTTAATGCTCCCTTGCCTTGCTGCCCGCTCTTGGGTTCCAGAGTTGCTGCTCCCTGGGTGTCTTCCCCCAGAACAAAGGTGGTGGGCCACCGCACTGCCTCCACCCCCTCTTGCTCCAGAAAAGATGACAAGAATTTATGAATCGCCCTGCACCGTGGATGGGGTGCCGCACGCTCCCTCAGCTCTGTGTTGCTCTGCCTCCACGGTGGCAGGTAGAGGGAGTGCAGTGCAGTGAACATCAGTCCTTTCGTGAACCACCGTGGAAATGGAAAGTGGTGGTGGTGGGGGGGGTTGGTCAGGGGAGTCGAGAGGAGGGAGGGGGTTGGTGGGAATCACTGCTTTGTCTGAAAGGGAAGCTCTGTGACTGTCCCTTCAGGTCTGTGAGGTGTCTGTTGGATGAGAAGGAAATTCTTCTCTTCTAGGCTTCCACCTCCCCTGGCCCCTTTATTTTATTTTATTTTTTTTCTCCCTTTGTAGAATCCTATAAAATAAAAAAGCCCAGCAGAAAGGGAGCTGTGATGCTGTCGTCCCTGGCGTTGATGTTATTTATTTTCCTCAGTTGCTGCTCTGGAAGCCCGGAGTTGACAGAGCGGTTTTGTAGAATAGAAACATTATAGACTGTTACTGTCAGAGTGTTAAATGTGATGGATAGAGAAATAGAGGCGAAGGAGGGGACTTAATACTGAGAGCCAGGGTGCTCATGGGAAAATAAACCATCCGCATATAAGAAATGAATGAGGTAATGTGGCGGGAGGTAATGGGCTCTCGCAACATGCCGGAACAGAGATGCTTATTACGGGGCGTGCTTAACCCTTGGCACGCTGGCTCCCCTTTGTGGGTTCCGGGGCTTCTCACTGGGTCCCTCTATGGGAGCCTGGGGGCTTTCCTTCTGGCGGGGGAGAGGGAATGTGGGGGAGCAGGGGGCCTAGCGTGTTCCTAATGACGCCTGGGCCTGCGCATCAGAGAGCCTGGGTGCTCCCCAGGGGATCTGGGGGAGGGGGGCTCTGCTGGTTTCTCCACTGGATACCCATTGGGAGCACTTGGATTACTTGGGAGGGCAGGAAATTCCTGGTGCTTGGCTCCCTTGCTTGACCCCCCCCACCCTCGCCCCCCGAAGAAGCCCTGCTGCTCTCCGAAGCTGGTGCCTAGCCCTGTGCCCCTGGCCCACCTGTCAGGGGGGAGGGAAGGGCAGAGAGGGTCATCTTTATTACCCCCCTGTCAAGCATGGTGCCTGCTGCAAGGTGATCCCATCAGGTGGGCACCCTGCATGGATGGGACACCCCAGGGACCCAGCCAGGCAGGTGGGGTGCAGTGCAGTGAGCTGAAATGTGGTTGGGTTCCGTGAGCAACATGCTTTTTCCCTCGGCACTGGGTTCCTGTGGCCTTTCCTACTCACTCTCGTGTCCTGCGTCTGACAAGGATTTAGTAAATTAGGAGGACTCAGCCGACCCGCCCCCCCCCTCCCCCCATCTACCTGCTGGGTGGCCTCGAGTGAATCATGTACTCTCTGGGCGTTAGTTTCTTCATCCATAACGTGGCTAAATTTATTATCGGGAGTAAACATAATCACGCTTATGAAAGTGTTGGCAGGCTATAAAACATTGTGCAAATACCAAAGTATTACCATTATTTCTGTTGTTAGTAACAGGACAATAAACACGCATTAAGTGATAAAGTGAAGAACTTCACCCAAGAAATCGTGTTTTCAAGTCAGCAGCTTCGCGTGCTCCAAGCAGTGCCATCCTCAGCGGATGCTAAAGTGGTGGTCACATGGTCAAGGACACCGCCCTGGTGGGACATTGGTTTCGTTGGGGACCCCGGAAACTGCAGTCACCCTAGAGCTGGGGTATTCGTCTTCTCTTCAAAGTTTCACGGAGTCACGGAGCTGCTGGATTTTGGAGAGAGAAGGGCTCATAGAGAATGTAGATCGTTGATTCTGTTTGGAACATGCTGCCTGCTGGAGCTCGGACCCCACCTCCAGCAGCTGCTGGATGTTTCCCTGGAGCTCTTCCATCCAAGATCTTCTTCAGCCCAACCTCATTCTCGGAGATGTGACTGCGCCCTATGAGGCCATGTCGCTAAGGGCCCTCATGATGATAAGATAGTCTACATTCTGGCGATTTTTTTTTTTTTTTGGATTGTCAGTTTGATTTCAGAGGTCCTTAGTATTTCCACAGGAGCAGAAGGACCTAGGTTGGGGGGTATGGTTGACCGTGGTCTAGACTCTGCTCCAAGTCTCAGGATGGCATAGGGTGACCACTGGAGGTGAGGGGCCAGTCTTACCTCCTGCTTCCTTTTCCTCTAGATCTCATCCTCGCTTCTGGGTCCACACCTGCCAGACAGGGTGGAAGTCTTGCTTTTTCGACTGCTCGTCCTGGGGATGTCCGGTCACCTGTCTCCGGTTTGTCCTGTGTATGTCCAGTCTCCGTCAGTCCTTCAAACTTTGTTGCCTTGTACTTTTCTCAACAACCATGGCCTGTATAGAATGTTCGTTTCTCTTGATTCCTCAGATTTGTAGACTATGTGTAACAGCTGGCTAGTTACAGTTTCTGGTGTTTGATTGTTTTGCATGAGAGCATCTTGTCTTATGAAGGATATTAAAAATTTCCTGAGAGGGATCTCTGGGTGGCGCAGCTGGTTTGGCACCTGCCTTTGCCCTAGTGTGTGATCCTGGAGACCTGGGATCGAATCCCACGTCAGGCTCCCTGCATGGAGCCTGCTTCTCCCTCTACCTGTGTCTCTGCCTCTCTCTCTTGCTCTGTGTGTGACTATCATAAAAAAAAAAAAAAATCCTGAGAAAAGTAGTATATCCTATATATATATATATTTTTTCCCTATGATTGGCCTTGCACACTACCCTCTTTTCTATTGATTTGTCATCTGTTTGTCTCTAATACTTTCTTCTCCCTATTTCCAGTCTTCCTCACCAGATTCTCAGTTCCTCCTAGAAAGAAGCATTGCCTGAGGTGTCTTTTGTTGTCCCAGGGCACGTAGTATATAACCTACCTTGTTTTTTTTTTTTTTTTTTTTTTTTTTAGCTTATTGACAGTTTTTAACAGAAAATGTTCTCTTCCTGCCTATGTCTACTTTATGTGCTCAGTCACCCTTATATCCAGCCTTGAATGGAGCAGGAAGGAATGCTAGGTGGACATGAAAAATAGTCCCAACTGATGACACAATCTTGTCTCTTGGTAAATAATATTGTTGGTGCATTAAGGTGAGAGTAGCTCTGGGGGGGTGTATCTAGCTCTGTGCTTAAGCATCTGCCTTCAGCTCAGGTCATGATCCCGGGGTCCTGGGATCGAGTCCCACATCAGGCTCCCCATAGGGAGCCTACTTCTCTCTCTGCCTGTGTCTCTGCCTCTCCCTGTGTGTTTCTCATGAATAAATAAATAAAATATTTTAAAAAAGAGAACAGCTCTGAGGGTAGAATGTGCTGGTGCATCTGAAGGCTTTCGACCAGTACCTGACACCAGAACTTGTTAGTTACCCCAGTAGTGCATCGGTGGTGGTCATGATGGTTGAGAAGCAGGAACAGTAGCAGTAATGCCTGATGCCCTCTGCCTTTTTTGCTTCATTTGTATTTTGAGAGAGTTCCGTATATTTGGGTAGAATCTGTAAGCTGAGGAAACCGCACGACTAGACCCTCTCTGTGTGAGTCTGCCTTGGGCTGGTGGGATCCTTCTGCCTCTTGCTTATTCTAAAGGCTGGAGCCTGTCATGGTGTCTTCCTGACGGCCTCTGTGGTCCTGGGACATTGTCTTCAAATGTGTCCCTATAAAAGCCAGCTCCACTTGGGTTCATGTGGCAGTGGGTGGGGAGGGGTGTATTTTTGGACCCAGTAGGTACAAACCCCTGGGTTTGTTTGAAATGTACAAGAAGGACAGTAACAAGGAAGAGGGGAGATCTGGCTCCTGGCCTTTTCGGGAGACTCTGCTTCTGTGCATCTAGGCCCCACTAGGATGCCTAAGTGGGTGGACATGGAGACCATAGTTCAGGAGCAAAGTGAAACAAGGCAGAGAAGGGCAGTGCTTTCCCCTTGTGAATCAGCTATTTTTCTAACTCCCTTTCTTTTCTGTCTCCCAGGCTGTAGCTCACAGCGCTGTTCGTTTCACCACCTGTTAGCTCAGAAGGGTGCACACTGCGCCCTTCATCTTGGGAATAGGGAACGCCTTTCGGGGGGGAATTGCTGGTATCCTTCAGCAGGTGAGACCAGTTAGCCTCCAGAATAACCTGGGCTGCTTATAAAATGCAGAGTCACAGGCAGGTTTGCTCTTTGGCCTAGGAATCTGCTTTTCATAAATAACCTCCCAGGGAGTAGATTCCTGCTGCACATACCTTACTCGTTAGGAAATACCTCTACCTTTGTGCCTCCTCCTGTTCCACCGTGGTGGTGCCTCACTTACTGGTCCTGAAGCTGAGGATCCACTGCCATGTGAGAGCATTTTATTTTTTTTTTTAAAGATTTTGTTTATTCATGAGAGACACAGAGAGAGAGAGAGGCAGAGACACAGGCAGAGGGAGAAGCAGGCTCCCTGCGGGGAGCCCGACATGGGACTCGATCCCAGGACACCAGGGTCACGCCCTGAACCGAAGGCAGATGCTCAACTGCTGAGCTCCCAAGGTGCCCCAACCATGTGAGAGCATTTTTTAAAAATTTTTATTTATTTATTTATGATAGTCACACACACACACACATACACACAGAGGCAGAGACATAGGCAGAGGGAGAAGCAGGCTCCATGCACCGGGAGCCTGATATGGGATTCGATCCCGGGTCTCCAGGATCGCGTCCTGGGCCAAAGGCAGGCGCCAAACCGCTGCGCCACCCAGGGATCCCGTGAGAGCATTTTAAATGCAGCCTGTGTGCTCACTTCAACAACACGTATAAAAAAATGAGAACAAGACGGAGAAGATTAGCATGGTCCTATCCAAGGATGGCTTACACATCTGTAAGGAAGTTCCTCTTAGTTCACTGAGCTCTGCACTTGTGATTTGTGCCCTTTCCTAAACCTGTTTTATATCCTGAAATTAAAAAAAAAAAGCATCTGTTGTCCTTTAATTAATGGCCCTCTGACTTATGACCCCAACCCAGGAACTTTTGACCTACATCAAGAACTTCTTTTGAGGAGACTAGAGAACTGGTATTACGGATCCAGGGTGTTCCTGTAGATGGCTGTCCCTGAAGGGTTGGTAAGATGCAAGTGCCTACATCTTTGTTCAAAAATCTAGTTTGTAGCAGTTGCGGGGAATGGGTGGCAGGAGTGAGCACTGCCTCTCCTTGTTCCTCCTGGCAGTCTGTGGTGACCACTGTTAGGATACCTGCGGTGTCCCCTGTACACGGGTTAGAATGTTGGCAGCTTGAACTGGGCTAGGAGAGCCTGTGACAGTGTTGCCCGGACGCTGCTGGAGATGGGGATCATGAGGGGAGAGTGAGAGGGTGCCCTGGATTTGCATTCACAAACGTGAATATGCTCACGAGCTCCAGCTTTTTCCAAGATCTCGGAGATGCGATTGTGTTTACTCACCTGCACGTGCACTGCCTCCTGCTGATAGAGTTGTGTATTTGTAGGTACCGTTAGGCATTTCCCTTCCACGCCGCAGCTTCCATACTGGAGCCACCTGTCCACTTAGAGTTGGCTGAGTTGTGTGTGTGAGTGTGTGCACTCACGTGGGTGTATGTGTATATGTTTACGCCTGTGTTTGGTGACTGGCCATCCTCTTCTCGTGGTCTCCTGTTAGGACTTGGTCTGTGCCACAGTGCAGAGATGCTTAACTTACCCTGCCGGTTCCACTGATGTCCAGCCATGACATGTCATCTGATTTTTGAAAACTTGGTGTTTGCAAACATCCTTGTTCCTCTCTGATTATCCCCCCTGTGCTATCGTAAATGTGTGAAGGCAGGGGAACTTCAGGACAATGGTCTAGAGGTGTGACAGAGGAGAACGTGTCTGGATTGTGTGGGTAGTGGGTTACTTGGTATAGGTTTGTATCATTGGAGTTGAGTTATAGTGGTGGGACCGGGGGAGGGAGACAGACAGACACACATGGACACAGAGACACTCAGATACAGACACACAGACGCTCAGATACAGGCACAGACACACAGATATACAGACATACAGACACACACATAGACCCACAGGCATTCAGATACAGACCGACACCTGGACAGACACAGACAGACGGACACCCAGATACAGACACACACACACAGATACCCAGATACAGACAGACAGACACACACCATAGACAGACATACAGACACACACACAGACACACAGGCATTCAGATACAGACAGACACACACAGACAGACATCTGGACAGACACAGACAGACACCCAGATATAGACACACACACACATATAGATACCCAGACAGGCAGACAGATACACACAGATACCCAGATAGAGACAGACACATACACCTAGATACAGACACACAGACACCCGGACACACACACGCACACACTCACAAACACACAGACACCCCGATATAGACAGACACACAAACACACATACAAAACTACACATATACATACAGACACACAGACACCCCGATATAGACAGACACACAAACACACATACAAAACTACACATATACATACAGACACAGAGACAGACAGACACGTACACACAGTATCTGTACTGACTCTCATGAGCCTAAACTCCTCCTGGCGGGGGTGACCTGTTAGCCAAGGGCCCAAACACGTGACACCGTGGGTCTCTCTCTCTCTCTCTCTCTCTGTCTCTCTCTCGGTCACAGCCATTTCTGCTGGCTGCACTCAGTTTCTGTCTGAACCGAGAAGCCCACATACTCTCAGGCCTGAGACGGGGAGGAAAGGAAGAGGAATGGCCTGTCCTCTGACCTTTCCTAAACCTCTTCTCCGCACAGCTCCAACAGCGCCCATGAGGACCGCGCCGCCTTGTTACGGTGGGCTCTGGCATTCAGAGCCACTTCCCTACAAATCTCTTTTTCTTGGCATTTCCTCCAATTTAACCACCCCTGAATTGCATTTGAATCAGTTGAGAGAAAGAGAGAAGGGGAGGAGGCTCCCCCCCTTGCTCTTGGAAAAGCAGCTCACAACCAGCTTTATTTGGTAAAACGCTGCAATAGATGCTTGTCAGAAATAATTTATTCCTGTTAGCTGTAATCTGAAGGAAAACAGATACAAGTCCTATAGTTAAAAAAAAAAAAGTAAAGTAGTCTTGCTTTCGCTGACAGTACAAAGGTGTCATATACAAGAAGGATTGACACAGACCAAGGGGTCTTGTGGGAAATATGATAATAACTATAAAGAAGACAGATTATTCCCCAGTTGCCAACATTCAAACCTTTTTACAGTCAGTTCAAACATATAAAACTTTATTGCTCTAGCAGAAAGGGGAACAATTTCTGGTTGCACAGCTTTCCCAGGGCTGGGTTTATACTGTCTGTGTTATTGCTCTATAGTGGCATTTTAAAGTTTATTGAACAAGACTTTTACAATTGAAGGAAGTATATAAAACTGTAAATTTATTAGATTTTTCAGGATAAGTGCCCTTTCTAGTTGTGCTCAAGAATTCGGAGCTACGAGAAACTGCTAGTTACAAGACTTATTAATATTAAAGGCTGAGACTACGCACATTTTATACCTTAACCGGTCTCAAAAATAATATTATTATATTACTGGGCGTCAAGGCTCTGATGCTGTGGAATTGGATGGCTACACACATGGAGGACTCTGAAATACCAGACGTGTTTATTTTTCACTGGCTAAAAAGTTAGCTCTTGTTATATCTTACTTTATCTGATTTGAACACAATCGGTCAGGATTACTCCTCTGTTCACTGAAGATCTCTCATGGTGGTTTTTTGGTCAGACTCTTGCTTATTTCCCAGCATTTCTCGGTGGAGGGCTACCGTGTTGAGTACAGGTGATGGGCTTTTGGAGCGTATTTTACGTGAGGTAATGTATCATGATGTCCCCCCCCAAAGCAGCTAAACATTCAAATAATCGAAATGCTCCTAAAAGGAGTTCTCTATTATGTTTTTCAACTTCTCTCTTTTTTAATTTTTTTAATTAAAATTTTTTTAATTTTTTTTTTTATTTCTTAAAAGCCTTTGAGGGACATGACTTAAGGAATTTTGTAATGTTTGTGATCATCTGTATCATGGTTTCTGACCATCTGCACTCTAGATTTTTTAGGCCAGAAGATTCTTTGTTGTGGGGGCTGTGCTCTGCTCTGTAAGGTGTTCAGAGGCATCTCTGTTCTCTACCATAGTAGCCAGTGTCCCCGTTATTCCACTGGGACAGCCAAAAATGTCTCCAGACATTGCCAGGTGCCCTCTGTTCGGGGGAGGGGTAATCATCCCTTGTTAAGAAGCACCCATTTATTTTATTTTTTATTTTTTTAGAAGATTTTATTTATTTATTTATTTGACACAGAGATGGAGAGAGCACAAGCAGGGGGAAGCAACAAAGGGAGAGGAAAAAGCAGGCTCCCCGCACCTGATGTGGGGGTGGGGGATGTGGGGCTCGATCCCAGGACCCCGAGATCATGACCTGACCCAAAGGCAGACGCTTAACCAACTGAACCACCCAGGTACCCGAAGAACCACTCACTTACCCATTATTATACTATGTCTTTGAAAACAAATTTTTTTACTATAAATAATTAAGTATATGATGTGGGTTGTATCTGGTAATTAAAAAAAAAAAAAACAGTCACCAGATATGGTCCATGATAGGCTTTTTTAACTTTCAGAAATGTCTGACTGTGGACTTCTCTTCAATCGTGTGTTTGTTACCCAAGGAATATGACTAACTCAGTATTTGAAGTGTTCTGTGGAATTTCTCGGGACTAAATTACTCCATAATAAGAAATGTCCTGTTTGCTTGCCTGAGTCCGACGGCCCATATTTACGGGGATATCCATCTCTGAGTCTGGAGGGCGTATTCTTTCTGTATTATCTTAGGGCTCACCATTTATATATATGTTAGCCTCTGTGATTTTTCAAACGCATGTGCAGAATCATATGTACATACACATACACACATTTACATTACGAGCCTTCACAGTGAAGGATTTCAGAGGGATGGAGACATTTGGATTATAATTTTCTCACTTGACATATTTAATGTGGATGTACCATCAACTTGCCTTTAATTTTCAATTTGTGTTCGAGAATTTTTTTTAACCTCATCAGAAGGTTTTATTAGTGGATACATTAAAAACATTCAAAGAGGTTGTTTATAGCACCTGTTCACCTTCGTGCCACCTAATGTTAGGGAAGTACCTACGTGTGAATGGCACTTTGATTTGGGATTTTGTGCTAATTTGCCTAATGGCCATAGCGTTTACAGAATAATTAAGACAATATGTTTTCAAAAGAGAGTAAATTATAACAGGCCTTTTGTTTTTTATTGCTTGCTGCAATTTTGGAAGTCTGTTTGCTTTTTCCCCCCTTCTTTGTAAAAATTTTAGACACTTGTGACTTAGTAAGGTGTACCTCGAAAGTGTCTTGCTTCTGTTACTATTTTGTGGAGCCACTGATCTTTCCTGTCCCCGTGGCCTTGGATGGTTGGTGATGTTAGCCGTGAGGCAATGTGTCCTTTCTCCTCCTCTTGCCATCTCTCTAGGTCATTGGGCCCCTACCCTGTAGGTGCATTGAGGTTCTCTTGTGTGAGGATGTGTGACCTCCCTAAAATGTATGCTATAACTCACTTTATTTATTGATGTTTCTGGTAAGCTGGATATAAAATACGTGATTGGAAAGCGGATCATACAGTTGGAAAGTTGGTGGGTCCCCTCTGGTGATCCTCTTAGCAAGTCAAAGGGTGTGTTCACCATCACCCCTCTAGCTACGTTTGGTTTCCTTATGTCATAATACACCTTGCTTGACTTTTTCAACTACGAATATCCATACCCATGTGGTACCCGTCAAATATGGCAGCTGTGGAGTTACGCGTGAGTCATGTGCCCGTCTTTGAACTTGGCCATCAGAGGAGGTGCTTAGCCCCTGTGGGGCGGGCTCCCACCGCTACAAATGATAGCATCCACACTTCATGAAGTTAAAGAATGCTTACAGTCTGCGGTGCAACTTGTCATGAGAACCCGGCACTGAGTCAGGCATCCACAGCCCTCCCCTCCAAAGCACTCCTGGTGAAGAGCAGAGTCTTCTTCAGGTCACGCTAACCTCTGGATCCCCTGTCCTGCTCCCAGGCACCCTGGGGGAAGGGCCAGATCGCCGTCTTAGGAGAACTGTGGCCAGGTGAAAGGAGCCGCTAAAGGAGACCAGAACCCCAGGCAGAGTTGGGTTCCGTGCGTGTCCCAAGTTCCTGGCCGGCCTCGGCCAGGCCGCCACCCGCGGCGGTGGGTCACCGAGGCCTGTGGACTCTTCCAGGCTGAGAGGGAGCGAGCAGGAACAGCACGAAACAGCAAATGTCAGGGAAGTGGTAAGCCCTGAATCTTTTATGAGACCTTGGGTATTCTGATCACAGCGCCGCTGACACTGAGATGGGAATACAGATTGCGGGAGGGGGCGGCTGTGACATGAAGCCCAGGCTTAAATCTTCCCGAGGTTTTAACGTGCCTCGCCATATGAATATTTTGTTATTTTATTTGGCGCCGTTCCCGCAGGAGGCCAGGAGAGAGAGCGCTGGCCGAGCCTGGGCCAGGGCAGGGCCCGAGATGCGGGAGCTGAGAACCGCACTGTGGCTGATGAGGCTCACACGCTTGTACGGCTGTGCGTGTGTGTGAGTGTGTGAGGCAGCGTGAGGGTGAGACACTGAGAATGCGAGTCTGTGTAATAGTGTGTGTGTGAGGAGTGTATGTGAGATTTCGTGTGAGAGTATTGGAACGTGAGTGTGCATGTAATTGTGTGTGTGAGAGAGGATGAGTGTGTGTGACAGTGTGAGAGGATGTGGTGTGTAGGTGTGAGAGAATGAGTGTGAGTGTGTGTGTTGGAGACAGGTGTGTGAGTGTGTGAGAGAATGAGTGTGATGTGAGAGAAAGAGTGTGAGAGAGACCTGAGAGCATGAGAGAGAATGAGTGTGTGAGACTGTGAGACTGCGTGTGTGAGAATGAGTGTGAGAATGTGTGTGTGTTGGAGACAGAAGGTGTGTGAGTGTGTGAGAGAATGAGTGTGATGTGAGAGAAAGAGTGTGAGAGAGACCTGAGAGCATGAGAGAGAATGAGTGTGTGAGACTGTGAGACTGCGTGTGTGAGAATGAGTGTGAGGATGTGTGTGTGTTGGAGACAGAAGGTGTGTGAGTGTGTGAGAGAATGAGCGTGATGTGAGAGACAGAGTATGAGAGAGACCTGAGAGCATGAGAGAGAATGAGTGCGTGAGACTGTGTGAGAGAGAACGAGTGTGTGTAACAGTGTGCGTGTGTACATGTGAGTGTGTGAGGGGAAGGTGAGTGTATGTGAGAGATTGTGAGTGTGATTTGAGAATGTGTGGGGAGTGTGTGTGAGAGAAGGAGTGAATGTGACAGAGTGTGTGAGACTGTGTGAGGACGAGTGTATGTATGTGTGTGGGGAATGTGAGTGTGTGTGTTGGAGACAGATTGTGTGAGTGTGTGAGAGACCGCGCGTGAGAGAGACCTGGGAGCGTGAGAGAGAATGAGTGCGTGAGACTGTGTGAGAGAGAACGAGTGTGTGAGACAGAGTGTGAATGTGTGTGTGGGAGAGAATACGTGCTGGGGGGTGTGAATACGCGTGTGAGCCAGGGAGTGTGCACGAGAGCACAGCTCCCGGGCATCCTGTCGCGTGTCAGGCCTGGATGCTAAGGCCCTCAGACCTGCTTATGAATTCCCTCGGCTTCCCGGTGAGGGAAGGAAAGAAAAGAGCAAGGCCCCGAGCTGCAACTTGCTCGCCTAAGAGCTTGTCTTGGGAATGCAAATGGTTCAGGGGCCTCCAGGCTGGGGTGGCTCTTAGGGAAAATGGGGGGAAGCCACGAGAACGTGGGGGCCTGTGGGGCCGCGGGACACGTGAGCGAGAGACGCTGCTGCCCCGAGGGGAGGCCGCAGGCTCGCTGTGGGCCCGGCTGGGGCGTGAACTTGCAGCTGAGCTCAGGGGGAGGCCCGAGGGTGCGGCGCGGACGGGGCGGCCCTGACGGAGGCCGAGCGTTGGCCGAGCCCCAGAGAGCCCAGGGAGCCGCAGGCGCCGTGCGGGCCGCCGTGAGGGCCGCGCAGAGCTAGACTTTGAACTGCTTTCCCGGAGCACGACTTGGCAGCGCCTTCGAGCGTCTGGATTCCGCTTCTCCACACGTGTCCGCATCTGGAGGGTCGCACGCTGTCCCGGAGCCAACCCGTGAGTCAGGCGGCGAGGCGGGGAGCCGGCAGCCCGGCACAGGCCCCGGGGCAGGCGGCGCGGTGGGCGCGGGGCCTGGGGAGCCCCCGGGCGCCTGGGGGCGGCCTTGTCTCTCGTCGGAGCCCGTTGCCCAGCAGAGGAGCGGTGTGAGGGGCACGCGGGGGTGCCTGAGGGGTCGTCATTCATCAAGAAGAACTATTTGTATCCAGTGACGCTGAGGTGTCAGGCTCTGGGCTAAGTGCCTTTAACATACGTCGCCTTCACAGCAAATCTGTGGCACAGGTACTTCATCCTCACCTTAGCGATGGAGGAGCCAGGGCTGAAGCAGGCGTAGGGGAATAGAGCCGGGTTTTGCCATTCATTCATTCATTCATTCATCCATTCATTCATTCATTTATTTATTTTAGAGCAAGAGAGCAGGTGTTGGGGAGGGGAGGGCGCAGCAGAGAGAGAATTTCCAGAAGACTTTAGCACGAAGCCTGATATAGGGGAATAGAGCCAGGTTTTGCCATTCATTCGTTCGTTTATTTATTTATTTATTTATTTATTTATTTATTTATTTTAGAGCGAGAGAGCAGGTGTTGGGTGGGGGAGGGCACAGCAGAGAGAGAAAGAGAGAGAGAATTTCTAGAAGACTTGAGCACGGAGCCCGATATCAGGGAATAGAGCCGGGTTTTGCCATTCATTCATTCATTCATTCATTCATTTATTTTAGAGCGAGAGAGCAGGTGTTGGGGGGGGGAGGTCACAGAAGAGAGAAAAAAAGAATTTCCAGAAGACTTGAGCACGGAGCTCGATGCGGGGCTTGATCTCACAACCCCAAGACCGTGACCTGAGCCGAAATCAAGAGTCGGACACTCAACTGACAGAGCCACCCAGACCCCCCACCTGGCCGGAGCTGGGTTTGAATCAAGGCTGTCTCCAAGGAGCTTGGCCTCGAACCCCCACCTGGCACATTTGGCCTGAATCTGTTCCTTCCCTTGAGCCCCCACTCACTGAGCGCTTAGCAGATGCCACGTTCCATGCGGGGTGCTGCGGGTGCATGCTGGGGGAACACTGACCCCATGCTCACTGTCATGGGGCGCCCAGGCCAATCGGCAGTGGCGGTGGTGCCACAGGTGCTCCGAGAAAGCTTCACCATGGTCCACAGTGGCGGTCAGTCTGCATAGACAGGATGGCTGCATCCCACCCAACTTTTTGAGGTCCCCTTTGTCAAAATCGGCGTCCCCCGAAGGCTCCATCTGCCTCCATTGTTGACACCCAGAGAGCTGGCCTTCGTTCCATGAAAGTTTCCAGAAGCTTCGCAGGGGAAGAGGGGCTTGTGGACAAAATGGGAAGCAGACCCACCAGAGAAACAGGCCCAGCTGCTTGTTGCAGGAAGTTCTCTAGCCTCGTTAGCCCCAAATTGTAGCCGAACAAAGCTAGGTCCATGGAAACCGAAAGAATAAGTAAACAAAAAAAGAAAAGGAAAGAAAACCCCACTTTAACTTGAATAACCCACCGCTGAGCCTGCTCCTGAGTTCAGAGCGGGGGATTCTCATGTTTCCAGGATATTTTCAGATTCTGATGATAATTAGGGGAAGACCATTGTGACCTTGAAACTTGGTCTGGGGGGACTGAGCTGAGGACCACCAAGACATAGCACACAGACCACCCACGGCAGATGCTTGCATGGATCTGCTGGCCAGTCGTAGGGTTGTCTGCGAGGCAACCTAAGCCCTATTTTGTAGGGCGAGTTGGAAGGGTGAGAGCAGGTGTTGAAAAGCCATGAAAAAAAAAGGATTAAAACAAACATGTGCCTCAGGCTTATTTCAGCTAGCAGCCGGACTTCCTCTCTCTCTCTCTCTCTCTCTCTGAATTTGATATTATTATTATTATTATTTTTGAATTTGATATTATTACAGGAACATTATCACAGACTCAATTTTCAGTCGAGAGTGAAAAAGCAGTCAGCTCTGGGGGTGGGCTTCTCGTGAGCCCCATAAATCCACAGGGAGGAGGGCATGGGTGGGCGGCTACTCTCGGACCCCAGACAACACCAGGACCGGCGTAGGCCGTCACAGTGCCAGGACACACTGCGTGCTGTAGGTGCAGCCAGGGAGCGGGTCACGGGGCACACCTCGTAGTGTCGTTTTGAGGGTTAAACGGGCGAGCGTGTGTAGGATTGGGGCCTGCACGCCGTGCTCAGCGAGTATCAGCTGTTGCTCCCGTTTCTTCCTGGGCAAAGCGACGCCATCCTCTCTCTGCAGAATGAGAAGGTGACATCCCGAAAAGAGAGGCACCGTCGTGGGTAGGAAGGAACTTCTTTGGGGTTCCCTTAACTTGTTCCCGTTTTCTCATTTCAGTTCCCTGCTTGTCCTTATTGGAAGGCTGCCAGAAGTAGAGTTGAAACTGGGGACCTTCTCCAGTGCTGTTGAATTGATGGGGCATGTGCCCCGGTGGTGTGAGGGGCCACCTTTCTTCCTATGGGGACAGAGAAGGCCCATGTAGGGGATTCAGGATGAAGGAAGGGGATGACCAGGTTGGAGATACCAGATTCCTTCCAATGTTGAGCAGAAGAATGGACAGTGACAGCTGAGTCCAAGGGACTTGGAATCCACCTGCTGTTGCTGGCCCCATCTGGCCCGCTCGCCTCGCACCCTCCTGCCATGGGCCCTTCTTCCCCCCTGCTCCTCACCCTGTCCACTTGCATGAGGGGAAATTGTGTCACCCCCTGAAAGGACCGGGTGGCTGTTGGCCATGGGCCCTCAGCGGTGACCCAGGGCTGCACCGTCAGCCACCGAAACGTCTGCTGACCGGGGGGCAGAGGCATGGACGCTTCTAGCAAAACTTTTACCCTCACGATTTTTTCTTTGGGTCCTTGCCGCCTCCCTCCCCTGCGATGTTCCAGAGGGTTGACTTTCTGTGACAAGCCTGAGAAACAGGTCTGTCGGGAAAGAACATGGGGAGAAACCGGATTTGGGAAATTGCTTTCAGGACACGCAATCCCCACAAGCACGGGCCTGTCCCCGACAAGCGCAACCGTGGTTGATGCCCATGTCTCTATGAGAAGAGTTGAAGGGAATGATACAGAAGCTCCGTTACGGATGTCCAGCCGCCGTGGGCCGAGGGCCTGCTACTTGCCGGACGCTGGCGTGTGGCGCTCATTGGTGGGAGGTCTCCGGTCGTGCTTGGCCGTGGGGAGGGGACCCCGGTGGGGGGAGCAGACAGGTTCTTGGAATGCAGTTGGGGGCTGAAGAGCTGAGACAGCTGAATTGGTTTCCCCTGTTTCCCTTTGCTAGTTTTTTTTTTCTTTTTTCTTTCTTTCTTTTCTTTCTTTCTTTCTTTTTTTTTTGTCTTTCTTTTCTTTTCCATGAGAGAATCAGAAAGGTCCCATCTGCCTTTTAGGGGGAGGGTCGTGCTTGGTGACTAGTAGCATCTGGGGTAGGGTCCAGTTCATTATGCCACCCAGAATATCAAAGCAGTTTAGGCGTTGGAGACCAGGGAAGAAGAAGGGATTTAAACACACACACACACACACACACACCACAACCCTGCTGCCAATCGGGTAGCTCTCTCTGCTGTCTGCAGGCTGCTGCTACCCACTCGTTACAATTAAAATGAAGTGTCCGTCAGCGGCTATCTTCTCTGTGTGGCCCATATGTTTCTGAGCTGATACTGTCCGGATTATTCTGTTCGGGAAAACGATAACGGCTGTTTATAACCTTGGCAAACACTGAGGCTTAATCAGGCTGGAGCACATTTTCACCAACTGGCTGATAACAGGCTGTTAGCAGCCTTATCGCTGGGGAGAGATAGGCCAAAATAAGCAGATCTGTGAGCACAGGAGCCCAATCGAGTGGTACACACTCTGGCCCCAGCTTTATTTTTAGATTCCCTTTCCCCGGTTGATATCAGAAGGCGCAGAGGAAGGAGGTGGGGTGGGTAGTAATGTGTGCCCCCGTGGGATGTTAATCAACATGAGAGGCAGAGGGTCAGCCCGGCTTCCAGTGCTCCGGGCTCCCTTCAAATGAGGGAAAACACGTGCAGGTCTTAGGAGACAAAGGAAGGGAAGGGGCTCTGTTTCCTGGCCTGGTGTGTGGGCCCCGATGCCTGTTGGGCTCAGCATCTTCCCGCCGTTGGAGGCTCCACCTGGCCCGGCTGGCATAGGTGCTGGGCTCTTCCCACACTCTCTCCTGCTGTAGGGCCTGGCTTGTGCTTTCTGTCTTGGTGGCCTCCCTCCGGAGTGACAGACCCTGCCCCATTCATCGTCCTCGCGCGGGCTTAGAGGCCACACAGTGGGCCGGGTCAGCGGAACACAGACAGGAGAACGGACACTGAGTGGGAGGCCCAGGGACCAGCATAACCCGAGGCCCCGTGGAGTCCTGGACTGGTGACTGGTTCTCAGCCCCCAGGGAGGCACTACTGTGTGTGTTTTCAGAGCAGCCCAGCCTCCTGCCTCTTGGGATGGCCTTCAAGGACGAGCCCTTTGGACCCGTCCCCATACAGTGAGAGATAAAAGCCAGATCCACAGCTAGCTTTTTTGCTTCTGGACCCGGTTCTCCGAAACAAGTTACTCCTGAGCCTTGACATGTGTGCGCTGCTAGAGCAGGTAATGGATTTGAGACAAAAAGATAGAGGTGAGGCCGTCAAGCGTGTGATGGAAATACACGTTGGAGGGGACGCGGAATGGCGATGGGCAGCAGATGCCAGAAAAAGAAGGCAAGCAGGAAGGTGTTGTTTGCCGTGGACAGTGGAAGTCTTGATGTTTCCTCTGCTTTCTGCAGAGACCGTCCTCTCCGGAAGAGCATTGGGCATCTTTCTGTCTGCTTCCGTCCGTGGGTCCGTCTCCATCTCTCTTCTCCCCTTTCTTTCCTGTCCTCTCCCTGCTTGCTCTGCGCAGCTGCCCCATTCCCGACTCACTTTTGTCTGCCTAAGACCCAGCCAGTGGAGTCAGGTGGCGGGAAAGAGGGGCAAGCGGACCGTGCATGGGGGGAGGGAGGCGTTTTCAGGGGCGCACAGATTGAAGTAAGCACAGAAGGCAGCGGAGAGCATTATTACCATTATCATGCAAATCTATTTACAAGGCTCCCTTTATTCATTAATCTTTGAATAGCAGAACCGTTCATACAGCCCTGAAATAAGAACCACCTGTGCCTCTACAACCAAAAAAAAAAAAAAAAAAAAGATACGGGCGTTAAGGACAAATGATATGTGGGAGCAGGAAGGGAAAAATTAAATATAAACAAATCCAATCATTCTGTCATATAGATCTCCACGTATATGATTTTACAGCTCCCCTGTTGCAAAATGGCCAGCTGATGGGCAATTTAGGAGACGTCCCCCAAGTTGAGAGAAAATCTCGGGGGAGGGCTGGAAATGTAATCAAATGACTCCAACAGTCTATGTTTAAAAATCCAAACACAGGTTTTTCTGCACCAATTCTTAATTCTCCTGTTTGGAAGTTAGTGCCCATAAATGGAATCTAAATGATCCGGGTGAGTGTTTCAAAGCCGCTGGTGGACTCAATATAGAGGAATCCCTTACATTATTGTCACTGAATTCATCGTAATATAATATAAAAATCTAAATCTGGAAGAGACCTTACATATGATCCAGTTCAATCCTCTCACTGTCTATTAAACCTTTAATTAAGAGTTCTTCACACGTACTCCACATCCCCATTTGTCACATGGCACATAGACTGGTTACATTATCTTTGGAGCAGTTATTCTTACAGAGAGCAACATAGCTCTTGCAAACACTTATTACCCTGTGTTATAGGCAATTAGCAGGGGCTGCAGGGAGATGCGGGGAAGGGCTCCAGCTTTCTTTGCCACTGTTGCTAAGATGGCAGGATACCAGTTAGAAAGTCCACAGAAGAGAACATCTCCCATGTAGGGCTAAGCCCCTTCTGAGAAAACCTACAAGAGTGCCAACAAAATGCAATGGCCTCCGCATCCCTTTCGGATGGACCTGATGTTAGCTGAGCCTGACAGACCCTGACAAATCCGTCAAAACGTTGGCTCCTTTAGTTCTAACCACCAAACATTATTGCTCACAAGTGTTAGAGTCACAGAATCTTAAGAGCCAGAGGAACCCACGTGAAGTACTACGTCCTGGTTGTGTAGATGAAGAAATCGAAGCCCCGGAGAGGGGACTGGAGCTGCCTGGTCTGTCTGAACGAGGGCTCCAACTCTAGGGATGAAGAGGATCTCCTACCTTCTAGCTCAGCGCTTTTTCATTTTTATGATGACTTTATAGGGTGATTTAGTTGTAGGATGAAGAAGTTAAAATAAATCCCTTAACTGTCCATGCCACTGTGGACTCATCTATAAAATGAGGATTGTAATTCCTCAGTTGATTTTTAAGTTCCCCAGGAGCTGGGCCTGTGCCATCCACCTCCGCCTTTCCCGGGTGCACGCTCTGAACGTGGAGCTGCTCAATAGATGCTGACTACTGAATATTTGAATGAATATTTGAATGAATGAATGAATGAATGAATGAATGAATATGACTTTTAATTGGATTTCTCAAGTGATGACTCTTTGATTAAACGATTGATCTAAGTTGGGCGCATATTCCCAGCCACTCATTTCTTAAATCTCTTTCAGGAGAAACAACGAAAAATGGTGATGAGGCCTTTGGCAGTTCTGATGAAAGACCTCTCAGGACTGCAGAGGCTTGTTTATAATCGAGGAATTTTGTTACTGTTTGTTTGCCTCGTGGTTGGTTGTTCGCAAAGCCCATGCTCCTGAGGGTCATTTGACTTTGAGGTTCTTGGTAGTTAGAGTCTTTCCATTTTTCCCAGCAATGGAAGGGGAGTTTGCGTGTTTTCTTTTCTTTCTTCTCTTTTCTTTCTTTTCTTTTCTTTTCTTTTCTTTTCTTTTCTTTTCTTTTCTTTCTTTTCTTTTCTTCTTTTCTTTTTTCTTTTCTTTTCTTTTCTTTCTTTTATTTTCTTTTTTCTTTTCTTTAATTTTTTTTTCTTTTCTTTTTTTCTTTATTTCTTTTCTTTTCTCTTTTCTTTTCTTTCTTTTTCTTCTTTCTTTCTTTCTTTCTTTCTTTCTTTCTTTCTTTCTTTCTTTCTTTCTTTCGATTTTTCACTTACTTGTTTGACGCAGAGAGAGTGTGTGTGTGAGCACAAGCAGGAGGAACGGTAGGCAAAGGGAGAAGGGGGAGCAGATTCCCCACTGAGCAGGGAGCCTGATGCGAGACTTGAT
Source organism: Vulpes lagopus (assembly GCF_018345385.1). Classification (NCBI taxonomy): domain Eukaryota; kingdom Metazoa; phylum Chordata; class Mammalia; order Carnivora; family Canidae; genus Vulpes; species Vulpes lagopus. Next base: position 30,697,400 of record NC_054834.1, read on the forward strand.
CCCAGGACCCCAGGATCATGACCCAAGCCAAAGGTAGACGCCCAACCGGCTGAGCCACCCAGGCGCCCCAGAAGGGGAACTTATAGGCACCCTGGGTAGACACCTTATGTAAGTTGCTTCCTGCTGTTCTCTAGTGTCTAGATGACCCCTGTGTCCAAGCAGGTACTTGGTAAATGGAGGCATTAAATGGAGGTAGGTCTACTTTGACTCCACTAGTCCATGCCTTGGAAGTGAGAAGCCGAATTGCAAGTCTGAATTATCTGAGTTGATTCCTCTAACTCAGAAATCCTGGCCAGGATATGCTTTTCCCCTCAAAGCATACATTCTGTCAGTTGGCTAAAAATCTGTGTCTTTGGACCTTTAACTCTTGCCACCAGGGCCCTTTGTATCCTAGGCTTGTCTCCCCATCACCCTGAGAGGACTACGCACAAAGGCTGATTGTCCACCTAGGCTTCTGAAGGCGGCTATTCAGAGGGTCAAAATGCAAGGCGGAGAGATTACTTGGGGAGGGCATCGGCTGGGTTCTGTTGAATCGAACTTGCTTCTCAGAGGCACGTGACTGGCATATTTGGGTCATTAAATATAAAGACATTCTACTTATGAATTGTGCCAGCACGATGTTTTCAGATCGTATGAAAACGGTGTGTGTGGTGACTGCCAAGTAGTGTTTTTATGCGTGTGCCTCTGAACACACCGCCCACTGGTCCGTGTTGTGTAAGATGGTGGTGCTGTGCTCCAGAGGCCGCATCATTCATGCTGGGATCTTAGAACCTTCCTTAAACATCCAGTCATTTACGACTCCTGTGAGTTAAATAAATAATAAGATCCTTACCCCCTTGAACAAAATAGGAAGACTAAAATTTTGAAAAATTAGGCAATTTGGCTCCAGGCGGAATGTGCAGCGAAAGCATTAACCGGTGAACCCACCCTCGGCACCAGCGGCAAAGATTCCTCCCGTGAACGTGTTTGTAGCGGGAGGTTGCCGTGTGGCTTCGAGAGGGGTTTTGAGTCTTCGGACTGACACTCAGCATCTGGGAGGGGTCTGCTCCTGAGTTGCAAACAGTTAAAGAGAGAAAAAAAAAGACAAAACATACACAATCCCTTCCCTGTAAGACCAAAGGACACCATCGGTGGGATTAGTTCCGTGGGGTACGTAGTTAAAGTATTAAAAATTGTGATACAGACGATGCTCAGTTTTGGAGGTGGAGAGCAGTCACATTGCAGGGTCGTGGTTGGGGGGGGGGGGCTTTATGGTAGGGGAAGGGAGCCGGGGCTCTGAGTTGAAAAATGGGTAGGATGGAAGTCAGCAGAAGGTGGAAGAATGGGCCTTGCTTTTGAAGCAAACCAAATAAATAAAGGCAGAAAGATGGGAAAGAGGGTGATGGTTTTGTAGTAGCTCTTACTATATCTCAGTTTCCCTTCTGGTAAAAATAAAGGAAATGGTACTGGTTAGGAGTGTGGCACCATGGGCAGGACAGTGCAGGGTGACATATTCTCGGCTGCCAGGGTGGGTTGCTCTGTGTCTCACCTGCATGGGCACAGCATTGGCTTTAGGTTCTTGGGTTCCTTGAGAGCCTTCATTTAAGAACATAGCAGGGGGATGTGTTTCTTCAAAGACTTTTATCCACCTGGTGTGTGGGGCAGTCAGAACCGGACTGGGGGAAGAGGAAGCCCCTTCGTGGCCACAAGATGATTACAGCCCGGCAAATGCAACCATGATGGGAAGGAGTCCTTGGGTGTCCCAGTGGCCCCTCCCTTTCAAGACTGAGCTCGGTCTAGGATTGTCAGGCAGGTGTTCAAATAAATAATGCATCTAGAAACACTTCCAGCAGCAGCTGGGACCGCCTTAGTAGCTCCAGGATGGTGGGAGTACACGGTCCCAGCTACTTGGGCAGGTGTGTGTTGGCTCCAGAAAGTTAGAACAAACGCTCTCTAGACATATCCCCTACATGGACTAGGGACCCGTTTCTGACGGAGAAACAAAATGAAGCATTTATTTCGTCTAGCCCTGCCTGGAAACCGGTTGCCTTGGCTGAGCCCATCAGTTCCAAAACAAATGAATAGGCTTCCACTAGGGGGAGACTGTGGTTTCAGAGCACTAGGTTGGAATTAATACCTGTTTCTATCCAGTTCTTGTCCATTATTAATAACAACACCTAGTATGACCTTAAGGAGAAGATCAATCTCCATTCATGATCATAATGACGATGACTTAACATATTCACAATCTGTTTCGTGCTTATGTGCCAGACACCTTATGTATTGTTTTATTTAATCTTCAAAAAAATACCAATATTGTTCCATATCCCCAAATAGTTCTGAATGGTTCATGATAGTTAAAAACCTTGTCCAAGGGTGCATAAGGCTTAAGTCATGGAGTTAAGTCAGCTTCTTGAGCTACCATACTTTGTTAAAAATGTGAACTTGCCATTAACAGCATGTTTTACCTTTTTTTTTTTACACATTAACTTAGACATATAAATTAATGTAGAAAAATATCTTATATCGACCTTATAGCATGTTCAGGGTAATTTTGGAGAATCCAGATTGTTTTCTGCCAAAAGATGTCACCCCCAACCCCATAAAGACAGCCGTGCCTGGGGTGAAAATCAGCTGCTGCCCATTGAAGCTTCCCAGTTGGATCCCATTTGGGAACCCTTGAGAGGTCAAGATGTGACCGTCATCATTGTGGATGCCGCTTCTGTAGTACTAACTCTGGTATGTTGTAGGTCTAAGAGGGATACTTGACAACCGGGAGGATTTAGGATTTGAATGACAAATGTAGTCTTGAAAATGATTCTGTAGGTTCTCGTTGTTGTCACGTGATGAGTTTCCATCTAAAAGGTTTTAAAAGGTTTTATTGGTTGGAATTGTAAATATAATCTGTTCCGAAGGTAAGAAGAGCAATGTGATAGATCATGTTCCTGGAGCTTTCTGATTCATCTAAGTTCTTTTAGTTAGTTCGGTGGAAAATAGTTAATTTTTGTGAGGAATCGATTTAGGGAGCCCTCCAGCAGCCAATCCTTGGATTGCTCAGGCTTTAGGGATGAGCTAAGCCCACCTCTGCTACTTTGTGGAATCAATGCTGATGAGAGAGGTTGCCTGGCTAGAGCTCGCCAGGACTCCACCTTGGTTTTGACTCTGATCATCTGGAGGTTACATAACGATGGTGGAGATAGCCACACACTCTTCTCTTTGTGGCATCGGGGAGTAGTTTTGAGAGAGCGTTCTGTTTCCGAATTTCAGATTTTGGAATGGGAAAATGTGAGTTGCAAGTGAGATAGAGGTTAGGTCTTTCTGAAACTGAGACTGGAGTCCTAGAGTCCCCGTCTCTGTGGTCTACTGGCCTCCCTCTTGTGGAATCACATTTGGGTTTACTGAAGAAGGAGGGGCTGACCCTCAGGAACTGGCCAAATGACAACCTTTTGGTTGATAACGAAAGTGTTTCAGAATTCTACTCAGCCTTGCTCCCGGCTGGTGACCCCGTCAGATCTGATAAACCGAACAAGCTGGGGATGACCGCGAGCTGCAAAGGAGCCCCACACAGGCCTGCTGGTCTGTGAGAGCCAACAAAGGGGCAGGGGGGTGCCTCCCCAGCAAGCAACTCCACGCTGAGCCATTTTTCTCTGTACTCCCTCTCTTGCAGGTTTAAAGCGGAGGTGAGGTTAGGGGAAGTTCTTCTGTCTCTACTTTATCCTGTGAGAGGGAAGGTTGGGAAGCTGACAGTTTGATGTCTGTAGTAAAATGTGGACTATGGGCCCTGATTCCAAAGGCGATGAGATTGTGCAACCAACATTCGACCAGAACCTGGGGGTCTGGGGGCGCTAGCCGTATTTACTTGGTCTGAGTAAAAGCTTTAGGCTGTTAATTGGAGTTGTAAATACAATATTTTTTTAAAACATAAACTCCATGAACCTGATACAGTTCACTTTTGAAATAATTCTAATTTATTTATTTGAGAGAGAGAGAGAAGGAGAGAGAGAGTAGGAGCAAGGCAGGGAAGAGCAGAGGGAGAGGGAGCAGCAGGCTCCCCTCTGAGCAGCGAGCCCGACATGGGACTCTATCCCAGGACCCTGAGATCGTGACCTGAGCCGAAGGCAGATGCTTAGCCGACCGAGCCGCCCGGGCGCCCCTGGAGTTGCCCATATAGCATTTACAGGAAACAAGGGAGTCGATGTAAGGTGTATTAAAATTATCTGTAGACCTTGTAAAAATTGTACATATCCTGGATCATCCCAGACCTGAGCAGTTTTGAAAAGCTCCCTGGGTGAGTCTGTGCCGTGTCCCACCGAATGGAGATCCGGTGCTTTACATTATTATATAGGAACATTGTTGTTGTCCTGCTCAATGAGCACCCCAATGATGGCCCACCATTCCTGTCATTGCATTTGGAAGTATTTTGGCTCCTGAAAGCACATGGGGGTATGCGTGAGTCCACGCACGTGTACGCATGGGTTTGTTTTCTGAAGCCCACGGTCTGCTGCTGGCCCTTGACATGTGATCAGAGTGATGTGGACATACAAGCCTGGGCAGACCGACTCTCCCCATTTCACCCTGCCTGCAAACACAGTTAACATCCTCAAGGTAAAGCTCTGAAATCCCATGCTGACCTTTTCGTGAAGCATTATAATCAAGTTGAACATTTCCAGTTGTACCACAAATGCTTGCCCCATGGGAAAGCACTTCCCTACATTTTATGACAATTGATTCTGATTTTGAGGAACTAATTTGTATTGAATGCAAAATGTCCAGCCTCGCATGGAAACTGGAAAGTCCCCATGTCCAGACAGATCCAACAGTGTGTTTTTATTAAGAAGACAGAGAAAACAATGAAAGATTGTGTTTTCTGTTTCAGAAAATCCTTCCTTCATTGTTCTGCATAATTCTTTCTTTCTTTCTTTCTTTCTTTCTTTCTTTCTTTCTTTCTTTCTTTCTTTCTTTCTTTCTTTCTCTCTCTCTCTCTCTCTCTCTCTCTCTTTTTCTTTGTTTTGTTTTGTTTTGTTTTTTTATGGTCCTATGGGTCTAATGACAGCAGGCAATGTTCAGATGTATGGGCTCATGGAAAGCTTCACCCTGTCTGGATTCTCAGCTCCTAGATGGCAGAAATCACTAGATCTTCTTACCGTGTGTTTAGCCCCGCATTGTGCCGAAGATCCCTATGTGAACATGCTGACCCCTTCCAAGAGACTCTTAGATTATATGACTGATGTTTGTTCTCTGTAGGGAAAGTCAGCGTTTCACTCCCCACATGGTGGTTCTGGCTACAAAGGGAGCACTGCCCCCTCGGACTCAGGGATGAACCCAAGAGCCCTGGGGCCTTTTAACTTACCTTTGGAAGAAGTCACCGAAACAGAAAGCTACCACTTCTCAGGCTGACACCTGCCGACACAAATAGCAGCCTCTCAAGGTTGCCTTCAGCCAGGGCCCAAACCGGGGCTCACTTGGAGAAATCTCATTGAAGCTTGAGTTCCCCTGGCCCCCCAGACCCCAGCTGGTGTCTTCTTCGGTGTGAATCGCAAGTGATATTTGGGCAGGGATGTGGTGAGACGTCTGTTAAGGCAACAGAGATGCCCGGTGGAACATTGCTTGTTTGGCTTGTGATCTCCGGTCCAGGGAAGGTGCTGCCCCTCCAGTGGTGCTGTGGGTTGGCGGAAGGCTTCTGTAGCTTCCTTTCTGAGGGATACTCACAGTGGTCACACCTGTGTTGTAACAGAAGACAAATTTAGGGGAATCCTTGTGGGGAACGGGAGAGGGTCTTTTTTTCCAAAAGAATGTCAGGATGTCTTAGGTGGGCATCTGATTCTACTTACCTGGACCAATGAGAAGAAGGCCAAGCAGGTGTGGGTGTCTATAAAGGTTTCATCCAATCCCAAGAGTCCGTGAGCCTTCTCAGGTGCATGGCAGACTGTCCATTCCTATTTCTGGAATTTGCTTCTTGGCATTGTCATGCCGGGGACTTTTTCTGAATTGTGCTTTGTGGTAGAAAGGTCAGCTGTGCACCGAGGAATATGGGACTCATGCTCCTCTCCATCCTCGGGCCCTGGAGCAGGCATTTTACTGTGTTGCATATGAATTGGGGAGTTACAGGGTCTTAAGACTTTCTCTGATCCCCAGTGTGGCCTGAGTTCTCTTTAGGGCACTGCTTCAAATCTCAGGGACTCCATCTGTAAAATTGGGTGGTGGTGTTTGGTGTGTGTGTGTGTGTGTGTGTGTGTGTGTTTTCTTTCTATGAGATTGGGGAGAGAATGGAGGTAGAAGCATAATGACTTAAAAGCAAAAACAATTGAATTATTTGAGCTGCGGTGCTCTGCTATGACAGCCCAGTTGTTTCCCGTGTGGAATACCTTCCAACACATTTATCTGGATTCTCTCACTTTTCCGTTTGCTGTCATTGGCCTGAAAGAGCAATTTACTAAAGGTTCCCTAATGTTCCCCAGGTAAGAGCACTGAGTGTTTTGCGGTTGACCGTTGGACTGAGCGGGGATTGGGGGCACCAACCCCCTGCACCATGGAAAATCCACGTATAATTTTTGTCTCCCCCAAAACGTAATAGCTTCCCGTTGACCTGAGACCTTACTGATTACACGAGTAGTTGATGAACACATACTTCGTATGTTACATGTGTTACACGCTGTATTCTTAGGATGAAGCGAATTAAAGTAAGTTATTAAGAAAATCGTAAAAAAGAGAATATCCTACTGTAAAAAAATTCTGTGGATAAGGGGACCTGCGCAGTTCAAACCCACGCTGTTCACAGGTCAGCTGTGTTTAATTTCTCATTAGTAGCTCCCTGTGGTTCCCCTTTCCCTGCCAGGCTGCCCTAGGAAAATGGGAACCCCCATCTGGGGATTAGCCAGGGTGCATATTTTCATTTAGAATGTTTTATTTATTTGTTCATCTATCTGTTCATTTAACAGAACTTTATGGAGCATCTTTTTTTTTTTTTTTAAGATTCTATTCTTTTTTTTTTGAAAGAGAGAGAGAGCACAAGCAGGGGAAGCAACAGGCAATAGGAGGGGAAGAAGCAGACTCCCCACGGAGCAGGGAACCCGACATGGGCCTTGATTCCAGGACCCTGGGATCACGACCTGAACCAAAGGCCACTTAACCGACTGAGCCACCCAGGCGTCTTTTAGCGACAGGCTCTATCCTAGGCACTAGGGATATAGTGCGAATGAAACAGGCAAACAAACCCTTGCCCTCACGGAGCTTCCATGTCAGTGAAGGAAATAGACAGTCAATAGGTCACAACATGGTGGGAGGTGGTACCCTATCCTATAAAACCCTAATGTCTCAGGCCCAGTTTTGCATCTTACCCCTGGACTGACCCCCAGTGCGAGGCTCCCCGGCGGGTGGTCCCCTGTGTGGCCCTGCCTGGCTGTCACTGATTATACGTATCTGCAGGGCTTATGCTCGTGCTCTGTAACCATTTCTGCTACGGGATCATCTTGCCGCTCACTGAAGCCTTAATCTCTTAGGCCGCGATCAATGGGCGTGTGCCTTTCCCCGTTGGATGCTCATTTTTTAATCCTTACTGCCTCCTTCAATGTCACCCCGTTCCATTTTTCTTTATAGACTTTCAGGTCTACTGTACCTGCTGATGACTTAGTGGAGAGTGTTGGGCATCTCCTTTAATTAATTCCATCGATTGCAAATCCCACAGGGTTCGAGGTCCTTAGATTTCTGAAGCAGCTAAAGGGAATGTCTAAATTCCAACCTTTTCCTCCTACAAATTGCTTTGCCACGATGTTGCTGGGAGGGAGTGCTGCGGTTTTATTCATCTGAAAGAGTGTATTAATCCACAGAGGGTTCTGCATTCTTAACTGGGCTTTTTGTATACGAGGTGGAAATAAAATACTGGGCTTGGATCTCTCCCTCTTTCTCTGTCTCCCCTTCTTCTCCCATTGACTCCCATAATGCTGGCTGAGCTGGGCTGTAGTCTTCGCAGCCAGTGGTTTCTCGGATTCTTTGAAGAAGGGTATGACCGTCGACCTAGGACTTCTTTTTGAGGAGTAACCGCGTAGGGTTTTTCCAGGAGGATACAGCTCAAACCTATGGCAGTGACCTCATTGAGTGATATCTATGATTCTTTTTTTTAATGCTCCCTGTGAAAAGGAAACACAGAATTTCTGGGAAAGAGTTATCAACTCTGGCTCCGCATCGTGAGGTTTGTAAGAACAGTGCATCTTCCACATGGAGGTACAGAAATCAGCATTGCTGGGAACCTGAGAGATGATGACCTCATTTCCCTCGTTTTGTAAATGTGAACATGGAATAAGGAATTTGCACTGACTGAGTACTTGACAGGCGCCAGGCCCCTAGACGAGGCATTGTGCACATGCGATCTGTGAATGGTGCAGTAACTGGCTGGATTGGGCAAATTCCAAGCTGCCACTAAAACCCAGTCCCTTTCCAATCATCCTACTGCCTCTCCTGAAACCCAAAGAGCCAAGGAGAGGGAGGACGGAGGCAGGGCTCCGTAGAGGCTTCTGCACTGCTCTGGCCTGGGCAGACGCTGGGTGGTGGCCAGACTGGCTGCACTCAGAGCATTGGCAGCTCCCAAAGAGTTAATGTGGGACTGGCGTGGGTGGTGGGCAAATGGAAGGGGCTGGAGGGGAGAGATCGACAGATGAACACCCCCCCTTCTCCCCATCATGCCATCTGACCGTCTGAAGTTGTGTGTGTGGTGGAAGGCCAAGAAGCACATTCTGAGAAGGGTGTGGACTTGTCTGCAAGGACTTTTTCCCCCTCTGCTCGGGCCAGCCAGGCCGCAGAGCCCTGCGCTGCCTGCGGCTGGAGAAGAAGACTCTGTTGCTATGCGCCGGAAGCTTAATTTTATTATTGCTCTCCCCTACTTAATGTCTGTCTCTCAGGCAGCTGGTGATGTTTTAATGAAGCTGGAATTGTATAGTCTGTAGCGCTGGATAATCATAAGCTGCCGAGTCAGAATCAAATTAATAATTCATGAAATTAAAGTGTATAATTAATTTGAACCATGCAGATGAGAAGAAGGGCCAGCACCCACAGCCTGGAAGGAGCTGAAGTGTGGGGAGTGTTTACCGAGCTTGGCTTCTGTCCCCAGATCGTGTCAATCAGCATGCAGGTTAGGGGTCACCGGCCTGTCGGTCTGTCCACCTGCATGCCCATGCTTACCGGAAGGAAGGTGCTTTCACCTAAAATGTGAACTAATCCTAGAAGCTCCAACTAAGCATTTTAGTTGGTTTTGAGTCCCCTTTCCCAGGCCCTGAAAGGTTCTTACTCCAACTGGAAATGAGAGTGTTGGTTGTTACGGGGTTGTGTATCCTTGTGGCTGGGGGTCCATTGAAAGCTCCATCAGAACCCCCCCCACCATTTTTTTTTAAGATTTTATTTATGTATTTGAGAGAGAGGCAGAGATAGTGACAGAGAGCATGAGCAAGGAGGAGAGGGAGAAGCAGACTCCCCGCTGAGCAGGGAGCCCAATGTGGGGCTCGATCCCAGGACCCCAGGATCATGACTTGAGCTGTAGGCAAATGCTTATCCTCCTGAACCACCCAAGTGCCCCAGAAATTTCACTCTTTTGTACAGGTCACCAGGACGTAAATCAAATCCAGAAATTTAGGCATTTTATTGAGCTTCCAGTGTCTTTTATTTCCGCCTTGTGAGTGCTGTCTCTCACACATACAGGCGGACACTCGCACAGCAAATGCGAATGACCTTCCCTAGATAGCCGCAATGATGTGTTTCCCATCTAGCATCCTGTTTTTTTTTTTTTTCCTCTTGCATGGGCCCCTGGCCTGGCCATAGCTTGAAAAGCTGTTCTTGGTGCCATTCCTAGCCCACAAAGAAGGAAGGGAGAGGAGCCCAAATGCCTCATCCAGGGACGGGGACTGGTCGGTCCACGTCTGAATTGCTCTGCCTTTCCTGCCTGCTACTTTCAAGCAACTCTCATGTTTGTCTTTGTTGTCTCTCTGGGTGTAAGAGGCAGGGGTTCTGCTTATCACTGGTGTGTTGACATCACTTGCCGGGCATTTTGCCTGTCTTCTGCAGACGTTGACTGGGATCCCTCTATTGTATCTGTAGGGGATGCCCGCACTGGTCCTCCTCAGCTTCGAAAGACAAATGCTCTGGTGCTCTATCTAGTGAGAGAGGGATCTCTGGGTTGTGCTTTTCATTAGAAAATCCCTTCTGGTGTTTCAGCCTCCTAAGCATGGCATCTCCTTTTCCCAGTGGAGGCTTGCAGAGAGTGAGAAAGCAAAATGGGGAAGTGCAAGTGTCCGTTCCTCTTTGTCAGGTCTTTGAGAGTTCTTGTTCTAAAGGGACAAATGATTGGAAGCCGTGATACAAACTAATAACGCATAAACCCCCAAAGGTTTGGGTTGCATTGAGGCTCCGTTGACTTCACATTCTTGAGTCTTCAGGATGTTTATTTGTCCCTCCTAGAGAGGCTTGCTCGGTCTGCCTCTGTGCTCACGCACTTCGCCGGGAACACCGGGAGGGATTTGTACCGGTGGGAAATCTCCATGGGTACCCAGGGCCTCACAGACAACATCAATTCTCTTTACTGTCTCTTGATCCGCGTGCTTCTCCTAACGGACCTTCGCTTCTGTGGCCTCAACTTCTGCACACCTTTCTGCTTTCCCACAGGTAACTAACTTCTCAGCCACTGATGCTTTGCCAGACGGGCTGATTCCCTGTAAACACATCTCAAAGTTCTAGCTTGCTCCCAGCAACCCATAAGCCATTGCCTGTCTCACACTCTCCGACTAAGGTGCAAATCAGAAACATCTGAGGCCCAACACATAACGAATTCATTTGGGGGCCAAAATAATGGTCCTGTAATATGCCTGGCTTCCTATCTTCCAAGCGTTTGGCCTACACAAGTAAATCCTGACTGTGAAGTAGCTATCCATCATTTTTTGGTAAGAAAGCCAAGACAGAGAATGAAGGTGACTTGCTCAAGACATCTAGAGTGCTTGGCACCATGATAGAATTTGCTTTGTCTTGCTCTTTGGTTGGTAGAGGGAGCTTTTGACCTAGAATATTTGGAAATGAAATGTAACCACCTAAGCACATCTGGAATTTCCTACTCTCGTGTTTGGTTGAAAATTTTTGTCTGCCCTGAGTGATTGGATGCCATCTTTTTTTTTTTTTTTTTTTTTTTAGTTTTTTAAAAAAATTATTTATTTATTTATTCATGAGAGACAGAGATGGGGGGGGGGGTGGGCAGAGACACAGGCAGATGGAGAAGCAGGCTCCATGCAGGGAGCCCGACGTGGGACTCGATCCCAGGTCCCCACGATCAGGCCCTGGGCTGAAGGAGGCGCTAAACCGCTGAGCCACCTGGGCTGCCCAATTGGATGCCATCTTGCTGGAAAAGTGTTATACTACCTGGATTCTTGTATGGCCCTTTTAGCATTAAAAGTGGAATCTGTTTTTGACAAGATGAAAATACGGAATGATCACAATATTTACTTGTAATCCTTGTAATCTCAGTCTTTACATACAAACATTTTGGTGGACCCATAGCTGCCTCCTCCAGGGACTGGGATCTTGCTGATTTGAATATGTTGATTACGGTTTGCAGAGGCTGACGTCTTTTTTTTTTTTTTTTTTTTTTTTTGCTGTGAGCTTGGTGTAGAGAATGTAAAGGATGATGCTGAGTCTACTTGTATGTCACCTGAATAACTGGACAGTGACCCTGCCAGCCCAGTTATTCTAGCCATGCAAACAGTAATTAAGCTCGATTGCTGTAGGATCAGTTTAATTAACCAGGTGGCATTCAGCCATGAATATGGCTAGAACCAATGAATTAACCAAAAAAAAAAAGGAAAAAGAAAACTCCAAACAACAACAACAAAACCCAATAACACCTTAGCAACAAAACCTGGTCACATCTGGGTATATGAATAGGTGCATATTGAAGCCACTTCCAGGAATTATATAAAATTGTGAGCATGGGCATTCACTTCATCATTGAATTAGCACTATGTTTGAAGTCTATTGAGTATGAAATGGAGGTCTATGGAGTATAAAAATGGTCTTTAGGAAGTCTTTTAGGAAGAGAAGTACTTCCTAAAACCTGTAATGACAAAATAATGCTCTACTGGTAAAAGCCTCCCTTGCATCTCCCATGGTGAAATAATTCTTCGTGGTGGTCCTTAGTTCATGACTTTATAGCAGTATTTGTGTGGGGCTGACAGTGCATTTTTTGTATAGGAAGAAACTGAGACACGTCTTGAGGGCAGTGACATGGTCAGCTTCCCTTGGGATAGGCGCTGATTTGGGGCTCCACTTCCATCTTAGCATCAGCTTTCTCCAAGAGCCTCTCTTGTTCTTCTGTAATGCAGGAAAAAAAACCTCCCCCTTGGTTTTCTGGGTTCCCTCCAGCTACTCTCTTTGATCACTTCAGTTTGGTCAGGTGACCAAGCTATGCAGCATAGCATTACAGTTTTGCTAAAACTTAATGCCGGGCTTAGGGTTTATGAAGCTAGAAACCCCTAGGAATAAATATTCTGACCCTTTAGCAACTCCAGGGTGAGTTACTGCGCTTGCCCCTTGGCATGCGCATAATGAATATGTAATGAAATTCAGTGATTAACTTATTTAATTTATGTATTTGTTTAATGTATGGCCTTCATATCTGTCTTACCATCTCAGAGAACCTGCAATTTCTGTTGGTTTCCTTTGGAAGATTCTGGAAGTCAGGGACTGTGTATGTGCACTTTTCTTTGGTACTCACTATGTCACGTTAATAAAACTCCATTTGGTTATAATTCCAAGTAATACAATTCCTATACAGTCCATTTTAATAAAGTGCACTTTTCAAGAACTGACATACTTTTAAAAGTAAAAAGGGCAAATTACCTTCATTGAATGCATCTGAGCAGGCGGTGGTAGCTCTTGGGTGGGTCTTCTGGCCTGCCGCATCCACTCACATGATTGCGATTGGTTTTTATTACTGAGATTTAGAGATTGATTCAGTGTTACAGACACAGCCTTTGGTTAGTGGCTGGAATTTGGTTATAGGTCATCATATGTTGGCTTCTTTTCATTTGAACCCCGGAGGGTTTTGCTCAAACTTCTAAGTTAGCAGTTAGTGCTGCACCTGTAAGGGACAAGTGGGAAAAATCACCTGTCCCTCATCCGAGAGGGAGGCTTTTACCTCATTGGTGTTTCCAGTGGGGTTTGTCAGCATTTGTGCCCTCCCCCCATCATCCTCTGTGGAGGGTATGAGAAGAGAAACCAATGAACAAAAAGTGGAGATGGCTCACCCCTACGCATTCTGGTGAGAATGGGGGTGACTCTAAGATGGGTGAACCGTTTCAGGCTGTGGTTCTTGGAGACACGAGCAAGGAGCCCACATGCAGCGTTTCCATTTCGTGGGCAAACCAAGAATTTATTTATTTTCCAAAATGGAGCCAAAAGCAGAGAAGGAATTCATAATTTTCAGAAATTATTTATTATCATTATAACATTTCCCCACAGGCAGCAGATAGCCCATTATTCAGAATTATAACCTATCCTGGGTTTAGACATGGCCTGAATAATGAAATTGGGGGAGATGCAGAAAATACAGATATTAATGTTAACTAAGCCTACTTCACTCAACAGAAGGAGGGACTGCCTCTCAGCTACAGATTTGTTTGTTTTCTCAAAAATGCATATTTTTTGCTCAGGGCCTCTGGTTTTTAACTTTACAAACCAGTTGAGAGTCACTGAGTAATTTTTAACTGCAGGATGCATCTCTTTCCCAATATTCTCTCCACCCACTGCAACATATTTCAGCTTAAATGGCCTGTTATTTTTCTTCACAGAGCCATGTCTCTGCATGGGTGAGAACTACAAAACCAGTCAGGAGGAATTTGATACGCCAAATGGGTCAGCTCATTATAACTTCTAGGAAACCACAAGATAATTGTAGGGTTACTGCGGATAGGCTCCTCGGCCCCGTGTTATGCATTCATACTCTTCTCCACTCAGCTTGCGACCGCCGCTTCTCCCTGTAGTACGTTTGCTAGGACATCTGAACAAAGATGGGGAACATGCCTTTTCCAAAAGGCAGAATTTTCAAGGCAGCGTCCAGGAATATTAGGTAACTGACCTTGGAGGTTTACCCAAACAAAACTAAAATATGCGATTGAATTCTCACGGTAAGTAGGAAATAAATTTGGGGCATCTGCTCCAAATAATTGGAGTACCTTTGTTGATTCAAAGCGAATTTTCCCTGAATGATGTCCTATTGATAGATTCACTCACTATGTAGTGGTTAGGGTCCTACTGAAGACATTTATCCACGTACTTATATTTGTATCTTCATCTATGAGGGTAACAATAGATTGGGCCTGCTTTCTAGGGTCTCGCAAGTTAATATAAATGTTTTTAATATGGGAGCACCTGGGTGGCTCAGTCAGTTAAGCCTTTGCCTTCAGGTCCCGTCATGATTCCAGGGTCTTGGGATCGAGCTCCATGTCAGGCTCCCTGCCCAGCAGGAAGCCTGCTTCTCCCTCTCTCTCTCAAATAAATAAATAATGTTTAAAAATAAATAAAAATTAAAAAATAAATGCTTTTAACATGTATGTAGAGAGCTCAAGGAATTGCCTTATATGTGTGTGCATGTGTTCTAGGTCTATATGTATGTCTTTATAGATATTTGTATAATAAATAATTAATATTTCTAATTATAGGCAGCATTCATATAGCAGTTACTATATGACTGTGGTGATTCTCAGTGCTTTTCAGGCAATTTATTTTAAAGAAGCAGAGGAAGTAGGTATAAATATTAGCCCCCTTTTACAATTAGAGAACCTAAGGTCCAGAGAAGTTAACTAACGTATCTGAGGTCACACAGCTCATAAGTGGCATATTTAGTTAATGTAGCCAGGCAGTCTGGCTCGGGAGTCTGTGCTGCTTCTCACGTAAGTGTAATAAGCAAAGGACTGAGGGTAATAAGAAGAAGAATAGAAGAAGCAGGGGCGCCTGGATGGCTCAGTTGGTTAGGGGTCTATTGATTTCAGCTCAGGTCATGATCTCAGGGTTGTGAGATTGAACTGTGCGTTGGGCTCCACACTTAGGATTCTCTTCTCCGTCTTCCTCTCCCTCTGTCCCTCCCCGAACCCCTCGCTCATATGTACTCTCTCTCTCAGAAAGAAAGGAAGAAAGAAAGAAGTAGCTATCACCAAAAAGTCTCTGTGCCCCGGGTACCGTGGCCCACACTTCACATCCATTCCCTCACTTAATCCTGTCAATAGCATGATGATGTGGGTGCCATCAGTACCCTTCACTTTGCACACTTAGAAATAGACTAGTTTCTAACTCACCTCATGTTGCACATCTGGGAAGCAGCAGCTCTCTAGTATTGTTGGGATACACCCAGAGGGCTTCAGGACCTCTAAAGACACATCCACGTACATCCCTGTGAGGGAAGGAGAGGCCGAGCTGGGTTTGTAGGAGGGTAGGAATGGCGGGTCTATCAGCTGGTTAGAGCATGGAGTCTGTGAATCCATTTCTCCTTGGTTGGTTTTGCTCCTCTCCATGGACATGACCTTGAGTATTTGTCCCAGGGTTGGTGGCATCAATGAGGAAGGACAGAGCCATCCCCATGCTAGAGCACTGACACACCTTGTTGGCTGTGGCCTAGCAATGACAGTTGTGCAGCAGAAGTCGAGATGTGGGTGTCCTGACCTCTCTAGTGCCCACCCCAATAGTACGGAGTGTGTGTCCTGGGACCTCTCCATTAATAAGGTGGAATAGTGTCATTGTTTCATCCTGGGTCTTATGATTTAGTTAGGCGTAATCTTTGGGGGAAGGAGGTGATTCTCTCCTCTCCACTTTTCCCTCAGCCTTCTCCTGCCTTTTGGAAAAGGTTCAATTCCATCTCCCCGTGAAATATTTTACTGAAGAAAGGGATCTCTGGCCCTCCATGGGCTCCTCACTTGAGCTGCCATAGCTAAAATGGGATCTGAACAACCTGGCACTTCGGACTCCAAGATTCATTTTGCAGAAAATGCACTGCTTTTGCATAAGCGTGGTCAAGTCGAGGGCAGCGATAGGGGACAAAAGCAAATGAACTCAACTGGCTCTTCCCTCTTGGCATTAAAGAAGCAACTAGAATGACCATTTATTGCAACATTTTTGCCATATTTTTTCTCCTTTTCATATTTGTCAACACCGATCTCTGAATGGTGTAACTTGGAGTCTACTCTTTTGTTTAAACGTGGAAAAACATAATGGATGGATGGGTAGCGCTCATCGGAATGAGGTCAGAAAAGTCGAAGACTCTGGTGTGTTTTTGCCAATGCAGTGCGTGTATGTGCACATGCATGCACTCGTACACATATGTCTGTGTCTCTGACGTTTGGGCAATAGGTCTTCTGGAGACCGACTTCCTCTCTGTAGGTTCTAGAAACTTCTTTACCAGCGATGACCCACTTGACCTATTTTCCAAATGTCTTTTGCCTTCCTCCTACTCTTTGCATTCCTTCCCCCATCAGACATGTTAATGGCTCATATCATCTTTCCTTTTCATCAGCCAAAAAAAAAAAAATCTCGCTTGGCTTCCCCTCTGATTTCAGCCTGTCACTTGATGAGGTCCCTGCTATTTATATTTTTGTTTGTTCAGAGGGAGGGGGGGGAAACATATAAATAAAGCCCAGGCAAACCCAACCGCCCTGCTGGATTGGAAGGGACTCCCTGGCCTCATGGCAGCAGGGCTGCCTAACTGGTAGTTAAGCAGGGACCAAGAGGTCCACACCATGAAAGCCGTTGAAAGGGTTACTGGGAAATGCAAACAAAAACAACATGCAAATGAGGCCGCCAGCAACAGGTAGGCTTAATCAGATGCTGTCAGATGAATTCAGCATCTCCCGATTGTCGCCTCTCTTTGCCTCCCATTCGGAAGCCCTCATCTGCTCCAGATGTGGTTTAATTTACTGCGACTTGGCTAATTACTGTAATTAAGGATTAATTACTGTTAATTACTTTCACATAAACTCAACGCCAGTCAAAGAGCGGAGCCTTATGAAGTCTGCCACAGAAGTGAGCACGGCTTGGCGGCCTGCGTGCGCTCTGCAGGTCTGTGGATGGCGCCTGGGCCCCTGCTGCCACAAATCTTCCTGACCTTCCAGCCTCGCCAGTGGGACAGGAGAGCCAGAGGTGCGGGAAGGGTCAGCGCTCAGGCCCTCACAGGGCATCAACTACCAGGCCCTTCCCTACACAGTGGGCCACCAGAAGGACAGGGCTGATGTTGAGGAGAGGGCCTGGTCAACCCGCAAAGAGATGCGCAAAGCACCAGCCTTCCCAGCGGATGTGGGAGCCAGCCTTGTCTTCTTTTTCTGTTATTACTCTGTTGGCTTTGTGAGCTGATAAAGAAGCCAAATTCCATATCAGTGCTGAGGCATCGGAGATGTTCACCGTAGGTAATTTGGAGCGAAAAGAAAAGAAGGGGCTGGCAATCGGCACCAGGTCATCCATTCTTTCTAAGTATTACCTTCCCTTCTTAACACATGGGCCGGTTTCTCTAGCGAGAAACAGATGAAGAAATGGTTAAGCATCCTGCAGGCACCCAGTCCATCCAATGGGAGATTAGTGCCACCCCAAATACTTGTTCCCCAACTTTGCCTGGGCTCTCAGCTCTGCCAGTTAATACTTCCACGCCTTAGAGAGAAGCAGGTTGCCATAGTGACTGTTAAAACAGATTCCCTTCTTAACCCTGAATGTGGCCTCCTCCTGGCAGATGGCACTAGGTTCTAGTTCATGAAGAAAATTGAACCCTTTGATCTCAGAATCCCTTAATCTCCCCCCACGTTATCTCCAGACAGATCCATATTCCACCTTCCTCTTCTGCTTCCTCCGAGAGGTATTCCCTTTCTTATATGAAGGTGACTCTTCTCCCTGTGTCCCTTGTGCTAGTCTCTTCTATCTTCTGGTCCTTGGCTTTATCCGTGGTTCTGTTTGTCTTCTGTGTGTTCGTGGGCATCCTCAAGTCCTTTGTAACCTCCAGGAACCTTTCTGTGGCCCTGTCCTTCTGTAGCTACACAGTCAGTCTTTCCCTTCCTCCTGTCATTCCAATGCTTGACGACAGAAATCCACCTCTGATCTTTCTCGGCCTATCACAGTCTTCCTTTGCCCCGTCCTTAGACTGTTCTAGATAATGTCACCAAAGCCACACAGCTGCTTGAATGTAATGTGTAATTTACAGTCTTCATCTTATTGGACCTCTGTCGTTGCTGTGTTTAACACTTTTCTTCATGACCTCTTCTCAAAAGCTGTACTCCCTTGGTCTTGATGATTCTGAATGATTTTGTTCCCTTTAATGGGCTTCTCTTTCTCCATTAGACCCTTAGATATTGATATTCCTATAGAGTTCTAACCTCAGATGGGCTACAGATGGACCTCATTCTATCTACTTGTTGGGTGACCCCATCAACTCAGGGTGTTTATGACTCACCAAGTGGCCTAAGAACTCTGGGCTTAGGGTGCCAGGCCATGTGTCTCATTCACTCTTGTATCTCACAAGGGGGAGTAACACTATTAACGCAGTGGTGCCTCCTGCTTGCTGGACTGTGGAACCCTGGGTCATATGCACCTTTGGGTGCCTAGCAGGGCAACTTTTGAGAGTCTTATTCCCACTACCACCTTTCTTCTTACACAGGAGGGTATTTCTGTTGTGGTGAGGTGGGTCTTCATGTCATCTAAGAAAATCCTAGGACTAGAATCATTTCAAAGTCGTGTTCAGAGATCTTTCCTGATTGTGCAATTCCAAAAGATGCATTGATTATTGGTGCAGAAAAAGAATACTGGGATATGCACTACCATATGTTTATAAAAAATAACCTCCTTGTTCATAAGTAAGGTCGTCTCTAATTTTACAGAAGGGAACTGCCAAAACATAAAAGGAACTTTAATTGAGGGCTGAAGAAACATTGAAACTAATTTTTTTTACTCTATCCAATTAATTTTTCAATAAATTAGAAAAGGAAAACTATTAAACAGCTTTATAGTTGAGTTAATTATAATTATAAGAGAAATTTTAACTTTTATGAAATATTTTTAAATCTTAATTAAACCTCTTAATCAATTAAAGGAAAATAACTTTTATACAATTAAAATGCACTTTAAAAAATAGACCCTTTTCTGTGTTTGTTTCTTGCTATGTCCACAGAAATATTCTACTCATTTTTTTCTTTAGTTGACGCATTGACAAATGGATTGCTGGGCTTTATTGTGCACATGCGTGTCCTTACATACTGTATGTTGCTGTGTTGTGTAGGTGTGGGTTCATTATGTATATGCACTTGTATTTTCCTCCATGCGTTTGCAGATTGTGATTTTTTTCAGACAAAATCACATTTATTTCAATAGTTCAAAGTACAAATACAGCAAGTCAGTTCACAATGTTTCAAGATACAGTTTTAAGTATAATGAAAACCTGATATACAAAAATGAAAGGGTAAAGAGCAGAAATAAAGCTCAATTTTTAAAAAAATAATTCAAGTAACCCAAAAACCTTTAGACTAAAATACTCCATTTACAGCAATTCTGAAATGCCTTAATTTATAGATACCAGTAGTACATTGCAATCCAAAAGGACTTCTCAAAGGAGAATCACCCCAAACCAGTCAGCTCAGGACAAGAGTGGAAGTTCTTGGGATGGGCTGTTCCTGATTTGGCAGCCTCACTCTCACTGTAGATTGATATGGTTCAACCCATGATACTTTGATGTTTAGGCAAATTCTAGAAAATGTTTAGTTCAATATGAGGCCAACACCCTGATAAGAGATACTGAAATGGCCACTATATATTTACTAGATTTTAGAGACCAATTTTAACTTCAGGCCTATGGTGTCACTGGGGGAAAGACACAGATTGATACTTCTTCCATTACTTAAAACCTTTCTTTAAGGTTAGCAACATGGCCTTTACAACTTCCTCATGAAAATCATACTTCATTATATATTTACTTATTTCTACACATACAGAACATTTATGTAAAGTGGAAAAAGTTTCCACTGGGAAGATAATTAAAGGTTGTTAATGTTCTTTGTATCACTTAGCGGCCAGCACACATGTTTATTTCTGCTCCGCAGAAGCAATGTTAGCTATTCCAGAAGCAATATTCGCTATTTGTTTCAATTCGGGAAAGATGTGTGTTTTCAGGATGGTTTAATGAGATATGTATTGAATCTTTTCTCAATCTTCTTCATCTTTTCATTATAGGCAGTAAACTGAGAGTCTGTTCCGAAAATTCTATCCCACCATGTAAATGTGGAAGCATAGTTTCCGATGAAGTTCGTGTGGTGGAAATCATGATGACGAGAACCAGCATAGAAAGGGATCAGATTTAAAGGGTTCAGAGGAATGTCATAGCCACTATGGACATCCATAGTTTCTATCAAACGAATGGTCACCCATGCCCAAAGGAGAATGATATGATCACATAAAAGCATGATTCCAATGAAAAATCCAGTTCCAAAAATCAGAGTTTCCAAAGGATGTGCATATTCAGCTTCCATTCCAAATGGAGCCTGAAACTCATGATGAACTTTATGAATATATTTATATATTCTTTTGTGATGTAAGAGCCTATGCAGGAAATAGTGCCAGGTATCCTCCATCACCGCACAGCCAAAGCATCTTGCCAAAAGCATATAGCATCTTGGCATTCTTTCCCAATCATAAGGTATATTAAAATACTCTGTAAGATAATAAGTTCCACAGATCAAAGGAAGCTGGATACACAAGTGATTAAAGAGAAGTACTTTAAAACATCTCCATTGGTTTTCCCATGTTTCTGGTTTATCCTTTTGAATTTTGTACTTTTTCATGAAAGGTATATATTGAAACAAAAATCCAGGTAAACAGAACAAGAAATAAAGAACCTCATGAACTATCAAGGATCCCCATGTTGCAATCTGGAACTTTGTATAATTATTCAACATTTAGTTCCAAGGATTGTTAAATGGTTCTTATAGAGGATTCGTAGGTAAAAGTGAATCTACATACTCCACAGCCAAGGATGCTGAACTAAAGATGCTGATACTTTCATTTGTTGCCATTTTTCAAATCTCTGCAGAAAGCCTTTGAATTCTGGCCCAGCGGCAGGCCTGCAGATTGTGATTTTAAAGGACATTCAGCTGTATGAGATTTTAGTGGGCGTGCACTTGATGTACAGCACTAATAATCAGATGCTAGTGCTCTATATTTTGAAGTTATCTCCTTTTTCATTTTTTTCCTGGAATTTGGTTGTAAGAAGTATAGTATTGTAGGTCCCGATTACCAGCGATGGTTTGAAGGAAACATCTCTTGTACATAATGGACCAAAATCAACTTCAGTGGGCAACTCATTTGCATGCTTAAAATCCCAAAAATAGAAAAACTGCCATGCTAAATTACTTAAATACATCCTATTATTTCTTGTCTGAATAATCAACTTCGTGATTTGAATTTCTCTTTTAATGCGATTTTGTTTGTTTTGCACACCATCACCAGGAGATGATGTGTTTGCCGTGACCCACCATGTACTGATTCTTGAAGTTTAGGGATTGGGTAGCTTTTTCCCGTTATGTGATATGACTATCATATAAGGCGTCGACTTAACAAATAACTTTTTGAATGCCTGTTGTATGTCACACACAGTACTAGGCCCTGAGAATAACGTGGTGTTAAATTACCTGTACTAGTGAATTATATAGTGTGATAAAACTAATAATACACCATTACCAAGAGTAACAAATAAAGTTTGACATATTGAACATTTTTCCTCTCTGTGGCAGTATTTACTTAGGTGCCTGGACTGCATGTAAAGGTTGAAGAATGGGAAAGATAAAGCTCTATTAGATGGTACTGTGATCTGGAGAGGGAATCTTTGTGGGGCTGCCTTTTTTGCCAATGAAACCAATTACGTTAGGAAAATCTCTGAACTAAGGAAACGTTGAATAAAGAGATAATATCATGGCATTATTTTCTGAGCTGCATAGCAAGAACTATGGAAATTAGGTGAAAAGTGAATCAGAGAACCTTCTAAATGCTTCTATAATTCATTAATGCTATTAGAAAAGTATTCATTTCCAGTTAAAATTTAATTTAAATGCTTAATTTGTTTCATTATGTTTTCTGCAATTATTTACACTATATTGCATAAGCTATGTATATACACACCGTAGCTTTAGCTCATCTCTATTCCAATCACAATGTAAGTACATTCCGTATTTGCAATGCCACGATCATTTGAAAAAACAGATATTCCTTTTGTAAAATAAAGTGTTTAGATTCCCGGATTCATTCAACACTTGGCAGCGTAAGAATTTATGGATTGCTTAGAGAGGCCACAAATAAACATGCAGAGATACGCTTGATCTAGACTTAGTGGGATTGAATTCTGTACGTTATTGCGTATCTAGAACGTGCATGTGTTTTGCACTTTGGAAATTTGTTGTAAATAGCACGGATGCGCGTGTGCCCGTCTGCCTGTGCTCATACCCGTGTTGTATGGAAGCTCGGAGAGGTAAAGGCCTTACTGCGGAGAGTGGGAGCTGAGAGCCCAAGAGCAGGAGGGAGAAGGAAAGAGAATGGTGATTAAGCCGGCATTGTTCTACGGGAGCCCTGGCTGCTGCTATTGTTTTCGAGCTTTTGAAGAGGAAACATACTCATTTAGCTTTCAGAACGAATGGCTTTAATAAGGGCTGAGCGGAGAGGTGGGGTGGCCCTGATGACTGGGGAGGCCCATCAAGGCTCCCCCTAAGGCCATTCCGTCAGAGCCCGGGACCACATGACCATTAACTCTGCAATCAGGACAAGTTTTCAACATTCCGGGGTATCCTTCAATGGCAGAGAGAGCCATTTGGAGTCCAGAGAAGATGTATATCAGCAGTAATTGGATTCCGGCCAAGGCTCCAAGACCGTGTTCTCTGCGGCGGGCCAGGGAGGCGCTGGGCAGGGCAGGGCAGGGCAGGGCAGGGCAGGCCTCCAGCCACCGCCCGGGGTGAGTGGCCGCACGCAGAGCTGTCGGTTTGCCCTGGAGCCAGCGCAGCCTGGCCTGTCTGCGGGTGTAAGCGATCCCCCTTCCCCCGCAGAACCGGTTTCTGACTGTCCTGCAGGGCGGGCTGTGACTTGGGGCCTGCCGACCAAGGCTGCCCCGGTTGCACTTGACTAGACAAAGCTGGTTAAGGCCTGAAAGGGCCCGTCCGGCCCCTTCCACGGCGGCCCCCTCCCTTCCCTTCACCCTGACTACTTCATTACAATCTGCCTTCAGGCCGGAATTGCCCTGCTTAAGCCTCAAATCATTATAATTACCATTATTAGAAATAGCTGCGGGGGAGGCGTTGGAACACCAAGTGAAAATGTGTGAGTGTGTCCGCTAGGCCTGGAATCACTCCTTTGGAGCTCGGGGGACCACGAGGCACGAGGGTTCCACCAAAGCCAGCTAATGCGACGGCTGTCAGCTCCACTCACCCCACCTGTCAAGAGGGGGATGCGGTGGGGTTCATTTTTTTAATTGACACCTTCCTCTCTCATTCCACGCTCTCTCGTCTCCATCTAATTCCCCCTTTCATCTTCGTTCTTTGAGGAGAATCCATTCCTGCGCTCCCCGAATAAAGAGAGGGGAGAAAGCCACCCGAGGAGCAATGACACACGCGTTATCCTCCGGAAGAGACATAGGTTTGGAACAAAGGCACAAGCCAGGAAATGCCGCGAAAGTCAGAAAAATAATTGTCAACCTAATACGAGGTAGACAAGATGGACGGATGGAGGCGCGAGACGGGAAGTCAGCGAGGCCGAGTGGGGGGGTGGAGGGCGAGGCTCGCCCACCTCCAGAGGATGGAAACGTTGTTTCCCACTGTCCGGTTTCCTTCACGTGTTGAGGTGGAGCCCAGAGCTTCATACTGGGGGCCCCAGAGAAGGGACACCGGGTGAAGGCCCGTGTGTGAGTTTTCGGCCCCTCAGAAGGACGATCTGTAGGTTATTCGGGAGGATTATGAGGGGAAATGGGAGGTACTGCTGGTGACCGAGATCCAAGGAGGCTTAGGAAGTAAGGGACACGTCCAGGTGGGTCCTGCCCAGCAGAAGTACCTCAGGACCCCCTGGCCTTGACTTTGGGCAGCCCTGAGAAGTGTGCCCCACTCTGTGTTTTCTCAGAACCTGACGGCGGAGCCCCCCGAGGAGAGCTCCTGCCGTGAGCCTTGGCCTGTTCAGCTCTCAGGTCCCTGAATGATGGGTTTGCTTGAAGTTAGATTGACACGTATCACATGTGACGTTAGTGGTATTGAAAGGTGGAGTGGATCAGTCCCCTAAATCAAGAAATAAAGTAGGATTCAGTGAGGGAAATATGTCAGAGCCTTTACTTCAATATTGAAGTATGAATGTTGCCTCTTTTTTTTTTTAGTTTGTATTTTTAATCAACTTGAGGTATAATTTACATAAATAAATGCACCTATTTTATGTGTATAGTTTGATGAGCTTTGACAAATATATGTATCTCCCCCAATCACCACTTCAATTAAGATAGAGAACTTTTCTATCACCCTAAAAAGTTGCCTCATGCCCCGATACAGCCACTGCCACCCCCCCAACACACCATCCCTGCCTCTGGCAATCCCCTTTCTGTCACAATGGTATCATTTCTCTTCTAGAATTTCATGTAAATGAAATTATACAGAATGTAGTCTTTTGTGTCAGCCTTCTTATATATAAAATCTCAAAAATAGTATTTTGAGATGCACCCACGTTGGTGCTTGGCTCAAAAATGTGTTCCTTTTGTTGCTGAATATGATTTCATTGTGGGAAAATACCACAATTTGTTTATCCATTCATCCATTGATGGACATTTGGATCATTTCCAGTGTGGGGTTCTTATGAATAAAGCTACCGTGAACATTTGTGCATAAATCTTTGTGTGACATAGATTTTCACTTCTCCTCGGTGAACACCTCGGACTTACACTCCTAAGTCATAGAGCAACTTTATATTTAATTTTATAAGAACTACCAGGCTGTTTTCCAAAGTGGCTATACCTCTAGCTCTTCTTGAGTTAGACCATAGCATCTTTTCTACAAAGGAAAAATTAGGTGAGATTTTACTTACGGTGATAGAAAAATCAGCCAGTTGATACAGACTGCTCGTGTTCTATATAAAGCTGTCTTTAGGCTCTGGTGGATAATTTGAATTATTCCATTTTTAAAAGTAACCTTAAGGGGAACCTGGGTGGTTCAGTTGGTTGAGCATCCAACTATTGATTTCTGCTCCCGTCATGCTCTTGGGATCCTGAGACTGAGCCCCACGTCAGGTTCCACATGCTCAACACAGAGTCTGCCTGGGGTTCTCTGTCCCTCCCTTCACCTGGGCACTCTCTTAATTAATTAATTAGTTAAAATGAAATTAAATAACATTGAAATAAAACCCCCTTTCCTAAAATCTACAGGTCTTAACTATTAATTGATCTTGTTGAATTGTGTAGCTATTTAAGGAAACAAGAAAACAGGGTTCGGATCTGCATTGTGTTCCACGGCCCCATTTCTTACCTTCTGCAGGAAACCTTCTCCGAAGAGCTCCCTCAATTCTCCTTCCTTCCACTATTATTTATGTAAATTATCCTGTAGCACCGTCTAGCTTGAACAGTATTTTTCTAACTATTCAGTTGTTTCTGGGTGGTGTGATGGTTGGTCTGTTTGGTGATACCAGTTTTGGTAGAGTTCTCTTATAGACCTGAAGCACGTTTTCTCCTCTTCATACTCCCCATGCCGCTTACTAATGTCATGCATACCGTAGGTGCTCAATAAATTATTCAGGAAGCTTAACTGGTCCCGGAAGCCCTAGTTGAAGCACTCATGACCGCTCTACCATCTAAGATGACACATCTTGAATAATGTGGGTTCCCCCGGTGTCAGTCAGTCTCAGCTCTATACTACATGCATACTCTATGTGCTTTTTAAACTCTGAAACCTCACCTGCTCATGTGCCTTCAATGGGCTCCATATACAGCTTCCTGCCTTTGGAGTAAATAATCACGCGATAAAGCTCAAGAAATATTTGGTTGCAGGTTTTATTTTTCCACCTCAGCTGCTGATGTGTTACCTAGCAGGCTGCATTCTACACAGTGCTTGGTTCTCTTGCACAGCTTGTGGTGAGTGAAATTATTACAAGATTCAATGAATACCTGCTACTGAGCAACTTCCCTAACCACCCAAACCAGTCTTTTGTTAGTGGTTATTGAGACGATTGACCTACTCAATTTTCCTTCAAAAGAAATGAGCATTTTTCTTCCCCTTTCATTTCTAAAAGCAGATATGGCAATTTGCTTAAATTGCTGTCTTTAAAAGTTTCAATGATTATACTTTTTCCCCTCTCTTGCCTTTTTTCTTCCTTCTCATTTAAGTTGCACACTGCCGTCTCTTTTTCTCTGTGATTGGACACAGTTCCTGCTGCAGCATTTATGAAGTAGCTCTGTGTGTGTGTGTGTGTGTGTGTGTGTGTGTGTGTTTCCTTACACATTAGCATTTATTTACCTGAGATCTCAGAGACAAAATAGGTTATATTGAAATATTTGAGTAACATTTTATATTTTAATTACAGTGTCCATTTCTATAGGCATACATACCAGAGTTCTATAGCTTAAAAAAAAATGCAAGTGCCCCTCATGGAAAGTCTCCATTTCTTTGCAGAGAAAGATAGGTAGTTACTGGCCTCAATGAAGTAAGAGGAAGTCAGATAGGTTATGTTTTAAATATTTTTATATCTGGAGAAGAGACAGTTTGATAGAAATATGAGGAGAGGAAATCAAAGTTACAAGTGAGGGACTGACTGGGGGGGCGGTGGGGGATGCAGAGAAGGCTGGGATGGTGATGAAGTCCTACCACCCATTGGCGGAGGCCAGTAGCATCATAGTCACTGATTGAAAACACTATAGATTCAGTTCCTGTGGGCTACCGGTTTTTTTATGGTGATCTGTGACCATGGCAACAAAACACATTGAGCCATTGCTTCATGCCGTATGCTTTCTATGTGCTGAGCCATATGATGGAGAAATTATACTCTAACTAATAGTATGGAAAGGATAACAAATATGGAGTTATGGAAAGGTAACTCAGTTCTGTCTTCAGAGAACTCACAGTCTAGTGGCCATAAACTTGACACACGGTAACAGGCAGCTATATTGCTAATAAGTTGACTATGTTAGAGGGAGGACCAGTGGATGAGAAAATAAACTTACGACTAATTTGGGGTGGGGGGGACTCACCAAGCTCAGACCCCATTAATAAGGCTTTATGTAATATGGAATTAGTATATTTAGATTAGGTACCAATGATTTGTGTAAGATACTTTGGATTCAATATGTGGATTCATTCATTAATTTGCAAAATATTGAATATGTGTCTATTATGTGCCAGGCATGAATAAGACCTTCATTATCTTTGCTCTCAAGGAACTCAAGAGTTTATATAACAGGTAAATACATAATCAACTCTTTTTAATACATAAGAATAAGTGCTTGATAATATAAATATTTGCAAAATTCTTTGGGAAAACAGAAAAGGGAAAATTAACTGTACCTGTGGATACTGGTATTTGTTCACTGTTACTAGATACAGGATAAAGATTTCAAAACCATCAGGCTTGGAACATTATTAAATATTGTAGGTAAAATTATAGGGAAAACCTAACAAGAGCTGGTAAGGTATGTATGTGTGAGTATTGGTGTTAGTGCTAGGAAAGGGCTAGTTCTTCCTCTTCTTTGCTACTATGTGGTGTTAATAGTTTTACTCAGGTATATACTGAGAGACACATTTTCTAAGACACAGGCAGAAAAGTTGGCCAAGTAGTCTCTGGCTGTTGAAGGCACATGGAGTATGAATAGCACCCGTGGGCCCTGAGGAACACATCTCTGGATTCAGTGGGCCAGGAGTACATTTTGGTAAATTCTTTAGTGATCCAGAATTCATATGATTTAGATGTAGGCTTTTACTATTCCAAAGAACACTGGACAGATTTCCAAGGTTATAAATTGCAATTCCTGTTAACAAGCAGCCAGAAAGGGTCCTATAAGTAAAATGTATTTCAGATCCAAGAGTGAAAGAATAATGGTATAGTAGATCAGAGTCTTTCGCTCCTGTCATTTAAATGTAATATCTGTACAAGGAAGTAACTGCAGAAATGGGCTGTGGGTCCCTGTTGGTTGCATTGGTAGGATGGTAGCCAACCTTTTTGTCCCCCTTTTTCACTGTACTGCTCTAATAAATGGTGAGAGTGTTTTAATAAGTCCCCTGGCCATCGTCGTAGTTATGATCTCTAGATGAAGACAACTATGTGAGGCTGCTATCCTAGGAGACTGTAGTCAGCATGTATGCGTGCATGTGCGTGTGTGTGTGTCTACACGTATGCGTGCTTGATTTATGAACCACCAAAGCTACAGTGAAGTACTAGGGTGAAAATCACCTACATTAGTAGCAAAGAAATGTCATCATCAATTCCAAGAGGGACTTGTAAACCTGGAGCTAACAGCCAATGGTTTAATTCTTTTAAAATAGAAATTTCTTTAACCTTTCTAGGAGAAACCATATCCCATCTGGAAAAAATGCAAATTTATGGGCAAGAAGAAAAGCTGAGAGTTGTGGTTTTCATCTAAGAGCCAAATAAAAAATACCCATATTTGAAGGGCAGTCTTCTAGGGAGTCTTGAAGAGAAAAGTACCTTTTCTACTCACATTGCAATCAATTCTAGAGAAACTCCAGAATAGGGAAACCTGTAGGTATTTGATGTTTGTTCTATCCTAGGTATGGGGAGAAAAGTCTTCAAAGCCTTCAACTACAGGGTATCATTACTTGTTGACTGAAGGATCCAACATGTATTCAGTATTCAACACTGAGGTTCCTAAAACTGGATTTCCAGTACAGTAGGAGATTCCTCCTAAACAGTGAATGAATGAATGAATTAAATGAAAAAATGATATGCTCAGGCCATTATCTACAATTAGAACCCAGATATCAGCTTGAGGAAACTGCCTAATAAAAACAGTCCATTTATAACCAACCTTGTTAACTACTGACTTAAACAAAAAATGAAATCAAAGAGCTGCAGCTTGACTCAAAATGAAAACAAAAACACATAGAGATCATTTTCGTCAAATTTGGGCTTATATTTAGAGATCTACAGACTGGGGGTTAATAGTCCTACCCAGCTTACTGCTTGAAAATGCTAGAGGCATGGCTTCTGAAAGTGACTGTAGAGCAGTTGACAGTGATGAATGCGAAGTGGTAATGAATAACTTCATCATAGAGCAGAGATGTCATGGCTTTGCATACTACTTACTGGACGGAAGGAGTGGAACCCAGCGTTGACTCCGATAATATGATCGACTTTCCTGCTACAGGGTCAGTTCCTGGCAAACAG
Source organism: Vulpes lagopus (assembly GCF_018345385.1). Taxonomy (NCBI): domain Eukaryota; kingdom Metazoa; phylum Chordata; class Mammalia; order Carnivora; family Canidae; genus Vulpes; species Vulpes lagopus. The sequence continues at coordinate 30,726,761 of NC_054834.1, forward strand.
CAGTGTAAGCCAGTGAAGAAGATTCCTCAGGGGCTAAGACCAGTGGATGGAGCAAAGTCAGAGAGCCCAGCTAGCCTAAGTGGGGAGCTCCTGGTGGGATTGTAGCTGTTGCATTCCTTTCACACAAATGTCCAATCAATGGCAACATAATTAGATGACCATGATAATAGTAATATTTATTGCCATGATAACAAATTTGATAACGGTTCTATTGATCTGTTTTGTTCATTTCCTTCCTCCACTGGAAAGTCAGTCTCGGATGACTCTGACATGCTGAATTGTTCCTTTTTCCTTTCCTTCTTTCTCTCTTGATCTCTCACTCTCTCATTTCTTAATAAGGTATCTTCAGGACTCGAGGATCCAACACTCCTACCCCTCACTATCTACTATTTTGATCTTTTTGCTAGAAAACGTACTTCCCTCTGCTGCTGTTGGAAATGATATATGTCCAACCTGCACTTTAGCACAGCATATGCACTAGACCCCTCAGAATTTATTAGGTAGTATCTGCGAGGCTGTGCATCATCTTTCATATTATGTTTCCAAAATTGATTCCAAGGAAATCCAGGATTCTCTTAGACAGCTTAGCAACCCTGTATCACCCAGCATCCGATCTGTCTGCTGGCAACATTTAAAAAAAAATGGTGGCTTAAATAATATCTTGTGGAATAGAATTCCAAAAGTGAGTCATCGGAGAACAAGCGGCCTTATAAAGCTATCATTCTGCATTTAGCTTCTATCCCCAAGGTCCCCTCATAATTTAGCATTACTGCTGGATTTCCAGCCATCCCATCAATGTTCCAGGCAGTAAGGAAGGATAGAGAAGGTTAGGAAGGGCATAGTTCTCATTTGAATCATTCCTTGAAGGAGCCTTCTTAAAACTCCCATAAACACTTCCACATACACGTTATTATCCAGAACTTGGTCCCATGACCATTGCTAGCTTCAAGAAAGCCTGAGAATGTAATCATTTGCCTGGGCATATTTTCTAAATACATTGGATTTTTGTTTCTAAGGAGGAAGGGTAGAGAATGGGCCTTGGCTAGGCAACTAGAAGTCTGATGGCACTGTGAGGACTTGTTGCATTAATCTGGATTTCTTGAGCTCACATTTATTACATACACCAGAAGATAACACCAGGAGGTAGGATCACAGAACATCCGAGACAAATGGCATAATTTCTGAAATAGCAGAAGACATAGGCAGACCGCACCCATGTTCGACACCAAGTCAAAATCAGAAATTCAAAGTAATGTGTCTGACTCAATAGTGGGTTATATTTCCGAGGCCCATTTCTAGCCACATCTTGTAACTTTAGGAGATTTCCCTCTTTTCTATAGTTCCTTACTTCTTTGTGTTTGGATTGAGAGATCAGAAATCTTCTATACTTACTACTTGAAGAACTTCCAGCCACAACATCTTAACATGTGTCCAATGGGCGAATAGTTTACTGAACACGCCTCTCTTTGCGAAGTCACTTAACACTCATAATTATTCTGATATGTAGCCTCTGTACCCAATGTCTTTATATCTACTGCCTTTATTGGATCTTTGTAACAACCTTGCAAGGCAGGGGTAGTGTCTCATCTGTGGGAGAACATCTTGATCTGTCTAGATTGTTTCTGCTTCCCCAGTAGCTACAACAGTGCTTAGTATATGACAGTCACCCAACAAATAATTTCTCCCTCTCTTCCATAGTCACTGCATGATCAGAGGTGAAAGGGTTAATAGGCAGAGGTTGTAGACATGCCCTCTATTCTTAGGTAGCTGTATATGGGAGATATATAGGTAATCCGAGAGAGTTGATTCATCAGCAGGGTTGGAAATTTCACATGGATCCCATATTTTATTGAGCTATTTGATCTAGTGTCATATCTAAGAAGACAGGGTGTGTGGGGACAGGGAGGGGCGTGGGTGCAGGGTCCGGGAAGGAGGGATGGCATCTTGGCTGATTACTTGTCATCGGCAAGACTCTGTTCTATGTAATATACCACGCTCACAAGGCACTGTGTTTATTCCCTACACCACTCTTAGGTGGCAGTGCTTTATTATCTACGCCAGACTTGCAGGTTAATACTTCTATCCTCATTTTAAAGATGGAGAAACTGAGTCTGAGAGATGAAGAAAGTCGCCCAAGGTCAACAGATCTAGTAAATGGCAAAGCTGATATTAAAATCCATATTCTTTTCCACGGCACCACATTGCCTCTCCAAGGAAAATATCAAAGCAGGACACTTAAACTTTACAGTGAAAAATAGAAGGAAAGCACGGGCCACAGACTGAGCAATGGCCTGGAAATTAGAATTACTGAATTCTGTCTTTCTCCCGACGCTGCCCTGGGACTTGTCTTTATCATCACAGGCTGCCTGCTAAGAGTGCTTTGTAAAGGATCGAGCCTTTATTATTATACAAATGCTATTTCTTAATAATAACAGTTATATCTATACCTACACTTCTGCCCTTATCAAATTGAGCTAATAATACTGTTTCTTGGCCAAAGTGATGTAATAATTAATGTTGGGAAGTGCATAGAGAACCAGAGATGAGGTGCCTCACTGCTTTGTCAACATGATCAGTTTGCAAAGTGGTTTTGAATCTCCTCGTTGAGCTGCATCCTCTAAATTTAAAGCACCCAAAGAAAGTAGTAGTAATCGTAACGATATCAATCCAATCGTCTATTTGTAGTAAACTTAGTCAACCAGCTGCAGGTTAGGCCAAAGGTTCTAAGCATTTTCTGCCAATTTACTCCTTCTGTGAAGTGTCTAATAAAGACATTAGCAGAGTGAGAGACCATCTGAGGTTAGACCTTTCCAAGAGCCTTTAGAAATCTCTTTGTGAATTCTGCTGCATGCCTTTCTATGTGCATATGTGACCCAGTGCCATTAATATTAATATCCTATTCCTGCGTTCCATTTTCCTCTGGATACTGAGACTTTCCAGTCCAATCGGAATTGACGTGACTGAGTCATGTGCTTCTGAAGGATCCTGCCAATTGGCCTCCATCGCACATCCTAAATATCAGAATTGAAACAATCTCTCACTGATCTGTTGTTGCCACATGGCCCTTGGCAGTGCCTAGGAAAGCATCTGATGGTTATTTTTTTTTTAAGATTTTATTTATTTATTTGAGAGAGCGGGCTAGCAAGCGCACAAGCAGGGGGAAACAGTAGGCAGAGGGAGAGGGACAAGCAGACTCCCCGCTGAAGACGGAACTGGATGTGGGGCTTGATCCCAAGACCCTGAAATCATGACCTGAGCCGAAGCCAGACACTTAACTGACTGAGACATCCAGGTGCCCACATCTGATTATTTTCTAAGAGAATAGTATAGCATGTATATTTTTAAGTGGCCATCCCAAGTACTTTGAAATAAAGTATTGAATGTAACTTTCCTAGGGCCAAAGAAAAGCTAAGAAAGCCAGCTTTTAGGTACCAAAAGTATTCGGAATTATTTTCTTGTGCTTGGCGTCTTGGTGCAAGAGGTTCCCAACAGATGTTAAAGTGATGGGGAGCATTCTGCTCACACATCTTGGTCACTTAGCCTGGAATTTATAGGTAAAGTGGTAACAGGTAGTCACACTCTTAAATGTAATGAGAAAGTGCTAGTGAATAGTTTTTTTTCCTATGTTTCCCACCTGGATTTCTTGCCAGCACTCATTTTAGCATCAATTCTGCACAGAATGCTGTGGGGTCCTCATTGATGTGTGTGGCTACAGGGAGTGGGGATGAGGTAAGGTGGGCAGGTGAGTAGGTACAGGATTTCGTTTCTGGAGTAGAGTCACCTGGGTCGTTTCTGGAGTAGAGTCACCTGGAAATTACTAGTTTCCATATGGTGCTTCCAAGTAATCCTAAAGGAAGGATTTTGTGTTTCACGGAACACAAGACTTCATTTTCTCATTTTATTATGTCCCCGAATCATTGAGAAGCTGTTGTTCCCTTTGTATGGATGAGAAACTGAGGCTTAAGCAAATCGAGTTTCCAGGGAGCACCTAACCCAGAAGTTACTGAGTAGCAGCTCAGAATCTGATCTGCTGACTCTAAATTTTATTGTTGTACCACTAAATTCAGACTCCTTTTTTCCAGATTTAAGTACTAGTAAATTTGAGAGTGGTCTTTTTCCTTTTAGCAGATCGACTATAAAGAGTATGTTTGTAACTCTCCTACTTACGTTAATGTGGCACCTGTGTGTGTGTGTGTGTGTGTGTGTGTGTGCGCGCGCGCGCGTGTGTTGTAGGTATATCTGAAAGTATGAGAAAGGAGGACAAAAGTTGGGGCAAAGACAAATGTGGTCATGTTTATATTCTTGGCCTATTATGGGTGTAATATGATAATGCTTTTTTTGTATATTTTTGTGTCCTGGTTGCCAGATTAGAACAGCCCTCCGCTCTGTGTAACCGTAAGCAAGTAACCGTACCTGTCTGAATCTTGAATGACCATGGGCTCACTAGAAATGAGAGTATCTGCCACCTTCCACAGGAAAAGTAGGCAATGCAGGATTTTGTTGGCCATTTCTTCTTGGGCTGAGGAGTAGAGCAGTTGTGAGATAATGAACAGTCCTCTGAGTGGAGACATTTACTGGACCTCGGCGATGCTCAACTTGACACGAGTTGTAGTGAGACCTAGGAAAAAAGGACAGCCTTCATGGTTTGAGGAGAAATGGTGTTCCAGGACATGTTGGGGTCAGACAGCTTTAGAATTTTTAGATTGGAGGGTGACAGCGGGAAGATAAGGTTTATGAATCAGAGCAGAAATATTTCTTACTCCATTTCCCCTAATGTATACACCCGATCATGAGTAGTAAAATAATATACAGCCAGCAGCCTGTGAAGAAAAGTCTACCCACTATTTTAACTTTAAAATGAAGTTTAACCAATGGGAGAAATAGTATGGGTGCCATTCATTCATTCCTCCTCTTCTTCTTCCTCCTTTTTTAAAAAAATTTTTCATTTGACGGGAAACGTTAAGGTCCTGTTAATGACACACATAAACCAGCAGGATTTGAGATGCAAAGTGTTAAACACTAAGAGCCTCAAATTCTTTATTCGAAATAGAAGATACAAAAAACCATGTCACACCATAAATAATAATTGTGTGATCAAAGATGTGTGTGTGTGTGTGTGTGTGTGTGTGTGTCTCCAGGGATGACAGGGAGAGAGGAAGTTCATTGGGGTTCACCTGACTTCCACTGCTTTGTGATTCCTGCTTGCTGCCTTCTAGAAGCACTCATGTGTATCAGAGGACAGGCCAAGAGATAATTAAGTGGAAATAAGAACTCCACGTCCGGCCTCTTCAGAAAGAGGCAGCAAATCCTCCTAATCAATTCTGATTTCTACTGGCTTGGTTGCCTAAGGTCAGTGTAATAGTCATTAGAAGAGGTCATGGCGGGCTCTGTGACCTCGATCATCTAAGGTTAAATAATACGTCATTAAAAGGGTCAATCAGAAAAGAGCAGATATTTTCCCTGTGATTCACTTATTTTGCAGAAGCCTCTGGCTTGGAAATTTCTATTAAAATTTCAGATCTCACAGCAGAAATGTTTACACATTGCAGTATGGCTGGATTCAGAGGAAGCTGTCCTGGAGCTGATGAGAAGAGGGGGGTGGGGATTGTGGTCTTGAGGAGCAAACGGCCATGACATCTGTCCTTCATTCTGGATGAGGAGAAAGGTCACCTCATTTCATTAGATCTTACATGAGGATTTGAAAAGACCACACTAACCTTATGGGAGCCCCTCAGGATAGCACGGGGATGCAAATAGTGGGGGGGAGGGAGAAGACAGGAGGAAATCTTTCTTCACTTCAAGTAGGATCAGAAGTATGAGAAGGAAACCAGGAAGAAAATACTCACAACTCTGTAATAGGTTTGATTTTAGCCTCACCTTGTCATTACGGGATAGTCCTCACTCCCTCTGGGAAAACTTTACGAGCCACCAAAAATAGGGAAAATCAAGTATAGCTAAAGCTCTAAGATGTCCTTCCAGACAATATTAAAGCAGCACAGAAGACTGGGAAAACAAAAGGAAAAATACTGGCAGTCCTGTTCCCCAAATACAGGAACACATTGCATTTTGCAGTAGTTTCCTTGTTGTGACGCATACGTAGGCTGGTAATTAGATAGACAGGTGGACAGATAGAGATATAGGCTGGATAGTGAAGATTGCAGCATATGCAGGCATCTTGCTTACTAAACTAACAGAACAGTATAAAGTGTTTCCATGTTGCTGTATTACTTTCAAATAATTACCTTTAACAACTGCTAAATAGTCCTTAGGTAAAGTTTTTAATTTATTTAATTTTTTAAAAGATTCGTTTACTGGGATCCCTGGGTGGCTCAGCGGTTTAGCGCCTGCCTTTGGCCCATGGCCTGATTCTGGAGTCCCAAGATCGAGTCCCACATCCGGCTCCCTGCATGGAGCCTGCTTCTCCCTCTGCCTGTGTCTCTGCCTCCCTCTCTCCCTGTGTCTCTCATGAATAAATAAATAAAATCTTTTTCTTAGGATTTGTTTTTTTATTTGGGGGAGGGGGAGGTGAACATGTGGGGGGAATGCCAGAGGGAGAGAATCTGAAGCAGACCCTGCACTGAGCATGGAGCCTGACCCGGGGCTCAATCCCATGACCCTGAGATCACGAGCTGAGCTGACACCAAGAGTCGGACACTTAACCGAATGAGTCACCCAGGTGCCCCTCTTTAGGTAGAATTTTTTAAGGGTAATTGCCCAGGAAATAGGTGAAAGTAATGACAAATAGCATTTATTATTATGCGTTCCTGGGCAGGCACAGAGAGATAAAGATCTATTTTTGTGTTTCCTTCAGATTCTGCCAAAAACTGCTTGTCAGCCAAACAAAAGTGAGATGAAGTAAGTGTTCAGGTATTTGGTTTGAGTTACTGGAGATTTTTGGTGGATTTGATCTTTCACATGAGCTTGCTTTTGCTTAAATGAACTAGGCCTGAACCGTTGACCATCCCAAAAGCTTTCTACGAGGACGGGAACTAGAGGCTGTTTGGGCAGGTGGATGAGCGGATGGGAGAGGATCGTTCTGTCCCTTTTCGAAGCATAAGTGCACAGTTTAGGAGCATTACAGACCGAGCAGGCCAGGATAGAAGGCCTGCCTTCTCTCACGGTGGTTACCATCACCTGATGGACCAAGAATGCGTATGTAGAAATGATGGTTTGAGTGAATACAGACATCCCCAAGCCTTGTTTTTTGCTTTACATAAAAAGTTAGGATTTAAGCAAAAACATTACTACTTAGAGGACAATGTGTATTACCTTTTTAAAAAGCAATTTTATCTCTCTTTTTTTTTTTTTAAAGAGACTTCAAATGAAGTAAACACTGAGCCAGAGCCAACAGAGTATTTGTACTTCTCCCAAGTTGCATTTAAAAGGAGCTTTCAACGTAGGGGCTGCGTGGTTGTGTTTGTGTGTGTGTGTGTGTGTGTGTCTGTGTGTGTGTGTCTGTATGTGCGTTTGTTTCCTGAGTGCTTACTGCCAACTGTGTGGTGGCCTTTCTTACTAAAAAGCATGTGTGTGTGTGTCTTTGTGTGTGTATGAAATATCTGAGAATACAGTATTTAGACCCCATTAGTGAAGGTAAAAATGTACAGATAAACTGTATCATTTATGGTTATGATATGGCTACTGTCAAAATAACATGCTATTTTGACAGTTGCTTTATCTTTACTCTCACTGAGTCTACAATAAGAAACTAGTTTCTTAGCAACTAAAATATATTCTCAAACAAGAACATTAAAAAAGAAAAAAGCCCATAAAAGAAAAACTATACCCGGTAGTTGATGTCTGGACCAGCTATTCTTGTTGGGGGGCGGGGTGAGGGGGAAATTGATCTGAAATAGGATGATATCCAGTTGCCGGTCCTGCTGCCTGGGGGCAGCATCATTGGCAGAGGCAGCTCTTTCTCAGAGAGTCTGGATGCTAGAACAAGAGGTGGCTTGCAGGAGGCTCGGGGAAGACTTTGTTTTTCCTTTTTCTTCTTCCTTTCAGTGTCTTTAAAAAAAAATTCTTTTTTATGTGTCCCTTATCTCCTCTGTAAGAAAGTTCTAGAACTAGCACAGGAGTTCTGAAGCTGGAAGCCTTGCATTCAGGTTTGTCATCATTGTGACTGGTGGCCAGTGGTTTATATATTTTGCGATTAGCTACGATCATCATCGGAGTAGGAACTTGGGGGAGTAGAGGGGAATTGACCTATTTCAGGCCTGTGATGTTCTATCCATGAAACGTTTTGAACTTCTCTTAGTGCTACAGGTCTCAAAGGATGGTTGGGGGATCCCCAAGCCCTTTCAGGGAACCGTGAGGTCAAAACTATTTGGATAACAATACTGAGAAACTATTTGCTTTTTTTGCACTTAGTCTTTGATGAGTGTACAGTGGGGTTTTTCTAGAGGCTCCATGGTATATGATATTGCCACGGACTGAATGCACAGACAGGACAATTTGCCCACTTTCTATTAGGTCACACATTAAAAAAAAAGATTTGCAAAATTGGAACACCTGGGTGGCTCAGTCAGTTAAAAGCATCCAACTCTTGATTTCGGCTCAGGTTGTGATCTTAGGGTCGTGAGATCGGGCCCGCCTCGGTCTCCATGCTTAGCATGGAATCTGCTTGAGATTCTCTCTCTCCCTCTGCCCCTCTCCACCTCCCTCTCCCTCTCTCTCTACGACAATAAATAAAATCTTAAAAAAAGATTTGCAGGGTACCTGGATGGCTCAGTTGGTTAAACATCTGCCTTTGGCTCAGGTCATGATCCTGGAGCCCTGGGATCGAATCCTGCATTGAGCTCCCTGCTTAGCGGGGAGTCTGCTTCTCCCTCTCCCTTTGCGCCTCTCCCTCTCATGCTTTCTTGCTTGTGTTCTCTCTCTCTCTCTCTCTCTCAAATAATTAAAGTCTTAAAAAAATTTTTGCAAAAATGTAAAACACGCCTCTCATTAATTTTTTACTTCAAAATAGTATTTTTCATGAAAACATTTACGTTACTGTGTAATAGCTTATTATTGTTTTAAAATGGATTCATAAACCTAATTGTTTTTAGTTTCAAGTTTCTAATACAGTAAATATCAACAACTGTAATCTCTATAAACAAGAACTCTTTGGAGTCCTTAATACTTTATAAGAACGTAGAGGGGTCCCAAGCCCAAAGTGTTTGAGAACCACCGGTTCTAAACACTGATTGCCTCTACCTTTGTTTGATGGGTGGCTTTGGGGAAACACCAGTAATGATTAATTTTCAGATGCTGTGCAGGCTTCAGGGTGGTTCCCCAAGAAATGAGCAAGTTGAGGTGTCAGCAGTGAGCACGTCAGTTTAGCGTGCCTCAGGGTTTTGTTGCACACCTGCAGTGCTCGGACACTCAGGTGGACAGAGAACTAGGTCTTAGGAAAGAGCCTGTCCCCATGATTTCTTCTGGCCCCACAGCCCGTGCATTTTTACGGAAAATGGCCTCTGGTGTGTAGGTGCCACCCTACCAAATACTGCGAGCCACATTACCATTCCAGAACAAGATCTGAGAAATAAGACATAGGGGAGAATGCAGAATATGGAAGGAGGAGAGGGGGGAATTGTTAATTAAGCTCTATTAAATATTAATTGAAATATAAATTCAAAATCTCACCAACTCCTGACAGTTATATAATCTAATTAAGTGGTAGGGCCTGTTGCCCCATGGTGTCACTGGGCGTATTAGGGGAATAAAGTGATCTTCTGCTCATAAACACCATGAGGGCTTTATTAATCCAAGGCATTTGCCAATAAAGTAGATGGGGAAGTTGGCAATAATAATAATTCTATGGAACGTGGAAAAACTGAAGGGGCAATTTTGATCTGGTGAGCAGTGTAGTGAATCGGCCTATGTGCTCCGTGTGCAATGGGTCAGCCGGTGTCACTGGGGTGGGGAGGTGAGGTCTACCCACGGTTACATAAGTCTTTTCTGCACTTGGGAAAAGTTTGTGGCATCCTCGGGGTTGGTGTCAAGTGTTTCCCTCCCCTTGAGGGGAGAGATCGTGTGTGTGTGTGTCTGTGTGTGTGTGTGTCGGCTCGAAAATTTTGAAAGAACATAACTTGAAAGGTTTTCGGAGATGAAGTTGATTTCTTAATAGCAGAAAGGTGAGGAAGTTGGTGTTTTGCACATTTTTTGTCGATGGGGTTGGTGAGAGGCATGAATCCCCTCTACACCGCGAGAGAAAAGTTGTTAAGTAGAACGTGCACTATATTGTCTATGTTTTTGTCTCTTCTGATTCTTTCATAACTTCTGAAAAGCGCACGGCACAGGGTTCTGAGTTTTCGTCAGTGGTGCAACTCCATTTTGAAAACCATTATCCCGAGTTAAATCAGCGGCTCTTTGCGTCTGTTTCCAAAAAGCCTCTAGATGGGCGCTCGGATCAATTCTTGGTACTTGGCAGGGTTACGTGAATTCTCCTGGTTCTTTGGTCTGCTCTGGTTTTGTTGGCGGTGGTTGTTTTGTAGCAGGACCTTCTTGCACTAACTTGTCTCGCATGTGCTCTTGATACCTCGGGCCTTCCCCCTGCCCATTCCTGAGACTGATGTCAGGGTTTTGGAAGCCGAGTTCGCCTGCACGTTCAGATCGTGTCCTGCCCTGCCCGGGCACCTTTGCCCTTGTGTGGTTTCGCCAGCCCCATCTGTGAGTGACACAGCCGGCATGTGGTCGTGCTCCCGCTGGTTCTCGTAACTGAGGGTGGCTCCTCCGCCCCTGGGCCACCTTGGCTGGCTGGCTGGGGCACGCAGAGTGTCCTAGGATGTGGTGTCAGGCGTTGCTCTCTTCTTACTCCCCGTATGTTAGCAATTTGGCTGTGGTCTCTTTTCTTTCCTTTTCAATTTGGGCCTGGGCAGTTGGCTGAGGAATGTGGATCAAGGCTCCCAGGGTTGGGAGCAGGAATAGATGCCGTGTGAGCAGTCGCCTTACCCTCCAAAGGGGCCGAGGAGCCTCAGAAGAAAGCCCCCGCCCCTCCCCGAGAGGGGAGATTTCTGTTTCATGTGGCCGTGAAGGGGTCAGCATCCCTGGGCTTCCCTGAGGTCGGATCATAAAAGCATTTTCCACGTGGCCGTTAAGAGGCGTGGGCTTGGGGAAGTGTGTGTCTCGGCAGCTTTCGGGCCTGAGCCCCAGGGACCTCCAGGTGACCCAGCACCTGCTGTCCTGTGGCCTGGGGGGCAGGTGGGGGTGGGGGGAGGCAGAGGCCGGACACCCTTCGAGAACTTGGCAGGAGCTCCCCCCGATTCACTCTGGGGTGTTTCTTTTCTTCAAGCCAGTGCTGGATCTTGGGTCTGTGCTGCTGACGTTTTAGAACATGAGAAAGAGCCGCCGTAGGAGCCAAGTATCTGCCAGACTGTGTCGGGAGAACCTTTATCATTTCTGTCAGATACATCACAACTCGCTTGTCTTACCATACATCTTCCTAAATGTGACAGAATTTTCAGCTGTTATTAATTGAATACTCTCTAATTTAACTGCTTAGCAGGAGAAAGAGTGACTGGTTTGTTTCAACACGTAAAACTGGCATCAACCTGTATGTGAGTCTCGATCCCGTTGCCTTGCCGGGCCCACAAAAAAAAAAAAAAAAAAAGGAAAGAAAAGAAAAGAAAAGAAGTCGTGGTGTGAAGAGGAATGGCTACCCTACATTTCAACAGGGGAACTAAATTCAGTTTATTGTTCTAAAACAAATAGAGGGGTGGGTGAGAGAGAGAGAGAGAGACAGAGAGATGCATTAGAGGGATACAAATTGGCGCGTGAGCGTGTTACGCTCCATGGTTCTTCGTGATAGGTGCGTCCTTCTACAGCTCCTGGAGTCGTGCACAGCTCACCCAGAAGGTTCCATGGCATGGTGGATCGCTTTCACCCGAAGGCTTGCAAGGGTGGACTGGCTTCCTCTGCCTTGATCTTTTCCTAGCCGTGGACCGTGAGCAGAGAGCCCTGCACATCTCTCTGTAATGTCAGATGTCGCGCTAAGAATTAAAAACCCATCTCCATGAGAGAAATTAAGAGATTATGATTGAAGGAGCTCGGGGTGCATTTTGAGAGACTAAACACAGGCTTCTCTCCCCTTGGACCTTTGGTGGAAGAACAAAGGCCGGTCAACCAGCAGCTTCTGCAGCTGCCCCCAGAGAAACAGCGGAAGATTCTGATTCCTGGATCGACGGAGAAACCAGTGCATCAACTGGACAGCCCCACCCCCCACCCCAACCCTGGTGTGGATTTTTAACATGTATTTTTGTACACGTAACTGTGGGATTTTTTTTTTAAGGGAGATAGAAAAATGCACTCAGTGCCAGAACGCCTCTAGGTACATGTACAACATGTTCTTTTCTTAAATGAATTCAGAGCGTGACAATAAGTAGGAGCCAGACTTGGCTTGCACGGAGCACCCTCCGCAGTGAAGTAAAGTGAGACAAAGGATCGTGTCCCCATCTCGGCCATGAAGGTCAGCGGAGTGTGTGCCCCGGCACTTTGCAGAGATGGATGAGAGTCCAACACCCGGAACAGAGAAGAGCATACCTCTAGTCCTTCGAATCGCCCATCATGGGACTATTAGCTTGAGCGTTCTGGAAAATATTATTACCCCCAGGGCGCCATGTAACTCCCTGGCTCCTGACAAGCTGCCAACGTGGCTCTCTCTGGGCTGCAAAGTTGGAGCTCCCCTGGCAGGCTGCCAGCGTTTTAAGAAGGCTCCGGGGGCCCAAGGTAGTCTCCTGGTGCCAGTCAACATTCATTGTAAAACCCAATTCAGAAGAAACTCCCCCACATTCCCCTCTGCCCAGAGCTAGCTGGCATGCAAGGGCTGTCTACGCTGGCACGATGCCTCTTATTTTAGGGGGCCGGCTTTTGCTTCGGGATGGCATGGAGAAGGGGATTATTTGCACTGTGGCTTTTGATGTAAGCCATCATTGTCATATTATATGAATAGCATTGCGCGGGGATGGCCGAGCACAAAGACTGGCCCCCTTCCCTCCCTCATGCTGCCCTGTGTAACCGAGGTCCTGTCTGTCACAAAAAGGCTTATGGATTTTTCACCCCCTCTGTAAGGTCTTACGGAAAACGGTGGCCTCGGTTGAAAAAAACCTCAATTTTTTAAAAAGGCCCCTTTAATTTGGGCCTTGCAAAACATGTTAAAAATTAGAAGAGTGTTTTTTTTTTCTTCCCCCCAAAGAAATAATTTACACATTTTTACACAGAACTGCCATACACATATGCTCACCATCATATTTATAATTACTTTTTCTTTGCGGTCATTTAAAAAAAAAATTACCCTTGGCCACGGGGTTTCTTAAGCTACCCTAATGCTGCCTGCTTAGTCCAGAGATGAAAAAAAGCATCACATAAATTTCGGGCACTCAGAGTAGAAAGCTCTGTACTGAAAATACCAGAATCATAAAATCCACTCACTAGAGGAAGACTGAGTGGAGAATTCCTGGTATGTCTCTTAGCTCACCAGATCCAGTGTTTATAAGACAAATGGAGGAAGGTAATGTATTTAGTGCAAACTCTGGATGTCTGTATACTTATTTATAAATATATGCGTTTAGGCTTATCATGACATATGAGCATATGTGCAGAGAGGAAGGGTAGAGATTGGGATCCAGAGAATCCCTAATGTGGTAATACAACAAAAATCATAATTCAAATAGTTGACAAAGATAAAGTCTAGATGAGGAGAAAATTTTTTATATTTATGTAGCAACTCATTGAAGAGCTCGACACTCAGGTCAGTGATGCATCGGGAGCTGCAGCGGGATTTGGAGTCGGTGGAGTGGAGGTGGTATGTAGCCATATTTCTGAAACTCGCTGGTCTAGGCTTTTTTGGTCAAGAGGAAGATGCATCAAATATTTATAGGCCCCCTTCTTCTGCTCCCAAGAACAGACGAGATAGTGATGAATAAGAAAGAGGACACCATGGCCCCCATGGGACTCAGATTCTTGGAGGGGAGACATATATAAACTAGGTTGGGGTTCAAGGATATAAACCTGATGAGGGACAGTGAAATCTTTCAGGGGCTGACCTATGACTTTGAGGTTCAGTTTCAAAGAGTACAAATGAAAAAGAAGTCGTGAAACATTTTAATTTTTAGAGAATGTTAACACAGGGACACCTGGATGGCTCAGTCATTAAGCGTCTGCCTTTGGCTCAGGTCATGATCCTGGGGTCCTGGGGTTGAGCCCTGCGTTCGTCTCCAGGCCCATTGAGGAGCCTGCTTCTTCCTCTCCCTTTCCCCTTCCCCGTCCTCCCAACTTGTACTCTCTTGCTCAAATAAATAAAATCTTAAAAAAAAAAAAAAAGTTAACACAAAACCCGAATGTTCTAAGTGAACTGCATTGTAACCTCATAATAACAGGCCCTAACTTTGTGGGCTCAACTCTTGGACTCACTGAAGATTCATAGTTTCTGTTACTATCTGAAGTGTGACCAGTGAGGGCGTACAAAGGGGGTGATCAAAAGATTATAAGCAGTAGCCCCAAAGTAATGTCTCACCTTCCAAACTCCCTAAGAGAGGTTTAAGGACTTGAATGGGGCTCTCTCACCCACTCTTACAATCACATAAATTATCTCACCCATTTCACATAGCTGGCCCGTGAAGTCAGTGTGTTGCACCTGCAGTCAATTGGGTATTGACAGAGAAGGAAGAAAAGGGTTTTAAAAGGCATTTTTCCAAGCTGGTTTAAGCCTTTAAAAGAAAAAAAAAGAAAGAAAAACCCACTTCTAAATCATGCTGTTCCTGTTTTGTAGCCCAGCCTGCTCGCACTCAGGCTCTCACACCAGGTTGTGGTGACCCAGTGAAACCCCCTGAGGCCTGTGGGCCAGGCCGAGTCAGGTCTGCAGGCCCAGCCCAGGGTTTGTACCTCTGCTGTGCCGGTCAAAGCAACCCTCTGGGTCTGTTGGGATCTAATCAGACTTAGTGTACTTCTGTGTCTTTCACCACAGCGCCAGGACTTTTATAATTTAAAATGGGCTTTCATGGCTTTTGAGGGACTTGGGCTTTGTAGACAAGCTGAGCTCTGTGACACGTGGGATGGTGAGTCAGGCAGCGCGTTTACTCAGACCATCCGGTTGGTCATCGGAGCCTCAGCCACGGCCCCCTCACGTTTATGCAGCATTTTATGTTTCACAGCAAGTTTTCCTCTTTGGTCCTACAACTCGTCGGTCCGCCACCACTACCACCCCCGTGCTGCCTCCCTCCCCCATCCCAGAAGCCCATATTATTTTGCCTCTTAGAGAATCCAGTCTGCATGTGGGGCTTTGTGTTCACAAAACACCCTTGGTTATTTTTACCACTTCAATGGTTGTTTCAGACAACCACTGTTTTCTTGTTCATTATTGCTTAAATATATCATTGCATGGTGTCATGGCTTATGGCTAATAAAACTCCCACTCTGAGTGACTGCAGCCCGGCTTGGTGGGAAGTGACATTGCAAGCTGCAGGCAGACTCTGAAGTGGCAGGTTTTAGATGTGCCCTGATGCTGGGGATTGATCTCAGCTGCACGGAGTCGAGGACACGGGAAAAGCAGGTGACACAAGGGTCCCTGCGTAATGATCCCTCCTGGAGCATGGGAGGAAGGGGGGACTCCCAGGGCCTGTGGCCGGGTGCAAGCCTGCCTCTCCTCGCTTCTTTCTTACTCCGTCACCTTCAGAATCCATGATCCAGCCTTTCTTTTCCCTCGCCAGCAACCAGCCAAGTGCAAGTGCGCACGTTGAGGTGGAATTAGCCTCCTCGAAGTGCGTAAGTTCATTGACTGACTTTTTTTTTCTCCTCGCTCTCTTTTCCTGCCAGTGGTCAAGATGTTCGAAACTAAAATCTGTTTCTTTTTCCTTTTGGTGGAGTCGATTCTGCTAGCATGTCCTGAGTGCCCGGTGGAGGCTCTCCTAGCTCAGTGCCTAGCACCTAGTAGGTGCTCACTGAGTACTTGCTGAATTGCTAAATGGGGGGTGCACCAGGCACCGGGAAGGGATGAGGAAATGTAGAGGGAAACTGAGTTCCAACGCCGGCAAAACCAACCTCTGCTTAAGAGGAGTCAGGACGGATAGTGGCTTACACTTGGATGTAGGGTTACCCTTAACGGTGAGCGGCTGCCCAGGCTTTGGGGCAGGGGCTGCTAATTATATTCTCTTGTCTCTCTCTCTTTTAATTTTATGCAGCTTTGCCATTGCCTTTTAGTTCCTGTGGACGATAACACCCTTAAACATGTTATTTTATTCTTTTGAAGTAAGCTCAATGCCCAACGTGGGGCTTGAACTCATGACCCCAAGGTCAAGTGTGGCACGCTCTACCTCCTAAGCCAGCCAGGTGCCCCTCTATTGTCCTTCTTGACGCAGGCACTTTGTTAAAGTCATCAAGCCCAGCAACTCTGAGTTATGCACTTTTATTTAATGCATCCTATACCGCAAGAAAAACATCTTCTTGAAGGGTAGTGTCCGTTCTTGAGTACCTGACGATCTAATAGATGGAAGGTGGAGGTAGTAACTGATACACAGGCAGTAGATTATAATGCATTTGACTGAACCCAAATTCTAGTAATGTGCTCTGATAGCAGGGTCATTCCAAGCTCCGCCCTGATGTGTGGCATTAGCAGGTTTCGGGGCGGGGGTCACCTGAAGCTGAAGTCCCCAAGTCTAACACACAAGGAAGTCCACATTCGGTGCCTGTCTCCTGCCCATGACTCAGAAGCCTGGGTGGCTGGTTCAGCTTTGTCTGCTGGCTCCCATTTATGATTTTTTTTTTTTTTAAAGAAGGAAACATAAGGAAAACATTTGCTTTGACATTGAATCCACCCCCACATGTAACAGTAATTGCAGGCCCTGGAGGGGGAAAAAAAAAAAAAAGTATCATTCCAATTTGGGGCCAACCAGCCTTGACAATATTGTGTTAAACCTTCTGAAGAGACGAAGCCAAGCTGCAGCGAGGCAGCCCTGGCGCAGGTGGACAGTTGGGGGCATGGGGAAGCGCGGGCTGGGAGAAGCTTCCAGAAGCAAGAGATGAGAGGGCACCCACGGACCTTTCCGAGGCAATTTCAGGGAAGATCCTAGTCTTGGCCCTTGGAACGGCTTGTGCTGCTGACCCCTCGAGTTTGGGGCTGTGTGCTAGTCAGATGCCCGCTTCCCAGGATAAGATACCACTACTTGACCTGCGCTTGGAGCCCAGATCTCCCAGAAATGACAGCCATAAAAGCACCGCACAACCAGGAGCCTCTGCAAAGTCCCCAAGCACACATGCTTTCTCTTCCAGTCTCCGTGTGTCTGTAAAAGTTCAAATACTGAGTCAAGTTTATTGTTTCTATCTCGTTTATTTTAAGTATAGTTTTACACTTTATTATGTGCAGTGACATCTTAAATGGAGCCTGTCACTCCGTCTTGACTACTGCTAGGGGCTAGAGCCACTTACCATGTCACACGTTTCGGCAGCCCTGATTAGCGGTATCAGAATGAGCAGCTCAGACTCCACCCGCACCCCCGCCCCGAAATCGGGCCCCTGTTTACACAAAGGAAGATGCTAGAACCACGGGATTCTGTATCTCAAGGGAGAGGGATTCTAAATTGATGAATTTGGGGGTTGCACTTCTTTCCCCCTTCCCCCTCCCCTTCCCCCCCCTCCCCTCCCCTCCCTTTCTGTTTCCCTCTGTCCCTTTTCCAGCTTTTCTGAGAATAATAAATAAATTAAAAGTAACTCCCCCTGCTCCCCCCCAGGCATGTTTTCTCTCTCTTTGAGAATAACATTTTTGAGGTTAAGTCTTGCCCTGAAAGGGCAACAATAAAAAAAGAAATAAACCCGACACACAAAAAAACTTTCTTTCCTTCATCGCACCCCTCCCCTCCCCAGGTCCCTTTCTGTAGCCCCGTCATTATGCGAGGTAGCCTAGAGTAATTTGAATATTTCATTCTCCCGGCTGCTAATGCAGCATGCGTTACAGATGGTACTGCTCCATCCTTCTGGACCTGGTTCAATTATAAATGAAAGTAGGGAGCTGAGATTTGTCTTTTTGTCTCTGCTTAGTTGGAATAACACAATAAAGCTTGATGGGTAGGAATTTCTCAAACTGCCTCTGTCTCTGGGACGTGCCCCATGAGCTCTCTTGGTGGCACCCACGTTGGAAGCTGAGTGTGTAATGGTCATGATTGTTTTTTGGGGGCATATTTCCTTTCCTCTCGCTTGGACTAAGGCCGTGTTATGCAAGTACAAGCGGCCTTTGCCCCCCTCCCTGCCTTTTTCTTGCTCTTTCCTCTTTCTCATCAATTCCTTGGCTCTGACTCCATGACTTATTCAAGAGCCTTCAATAAAACCACTTCCCCACTCTGTGCCCTTAAAAGTCCTGTCCCGTCACATCGTGCCGCTGAAGGACACATTTGTGGTCAGGGACGAGGATTTTTCTTCCCATGAACGCATGTATACCCAGATCACCAAGTCAGTATGTAAAAATAGGACACATGTGTACAGCAATTTATGCAAACTTATTTATGTAATCTCATATGCACATATTTATCAGACACTAGTAGTATTTTAAGTGCGTGTGTGTACATGTGTGTGCATGCACGAGCATGCCAAACGACGTGAGCTTGGTGTGTTTTGGAAGTCTGAAAAATAAACACTGAATATATTCTTTTATCGGGATATTACTATTATGAACATTTAGGTAAATAGAAAGCAGGCTGTTTACTCGGGCTATGTATATTTGGGATCAGTGTAGTTTTTTCCCTCTCCACCCCAAATGCATGAGTGTTAAGTGTTGGGCAAATGCAGTGTCACCTAGAGGAATGAGTGGCTCACATATTTCTTTTACAGTGATTGATTGATTGATTGATTATTCATGAGATTATTATTATTTTTTAAATTTCATCGTGGGGGCACCTGGGAGGCTCAGTCGGTTAAATATCCAACTCTTGATTTAGGCTCAGGTCATGATCTCAGGGCTGTGAGATCGAACCCCACATTGGGCTCCATGCTTAGTGGGGAGTCTGCTGGGGATTCTCTCTCCACCCCTTTCCCCTGTTCTCTCTCTTTTTTTTTTATTTTTAATTTTTTTTTTTTTAATATTTTACTTATTTATTCATGAAAGACAGAGAGAGAGGCAGAGACATAGGCAGAGGGAGAAGCACGGAGACACGACATGCTTTTAAAAAATAAAGTGTGCTTCGTTTTCATACTGTTCTATGACAAAACATTTTTTGGAGGTGACCTAATAGTGGAAGAGCTGGTTCTCAAGTGTGCTGCAGATGGATTCCTCCGTGGGTCCCAGTCCACCTTGATTCCAGCTCAGCTCTGTCATCCTCTTAATATGAGGTGAGCAAGAGGTAAAAACTTGGGACCTAAACAGAGTTAGAAATGCCACTGTTCCCTGTTTTTTAGGGAACTGAAATAATGTCATTGCGACAATTTTCTAGGAACACAACAATTAGAAATGTTTAATAACCTGTGGTCACTTTCATACAACTAATTATCTTGGACTCACTTTCTGCCAATAAAAAAATCTTGCCAGAGAAATGAAATTGGAGTTCCTATTTTTAGCCAGCCTTAATTTGTCAATCATTGCCCTACTTTTCTCTGGTGGTTTGAGCTAAACTGAAAAATAATAGCAACAATACTAATATTGGTATAGTTATTTTCAGTGTCCAAGGTACTTTTTGTATATATTATCTCTGCTCTCACCCTCACAATGACTCTGGAGAAGTGTTTTGCTTGTCTTTGCTTGGATTGGAAGAGAAGCTTACGTTAAACAACTTAACCGCAATCACAATTCAAATAAGTGAGAATGTGTTAGGATTAGGCCCAATGGTAATAGAAACCACACTCATCCCATTGAGAGAAACAGAAGACAAGTGTAATCTTCTGACATATTCATGATCCAGAATGGCTGCTAACGCGCCAGCCCTCCACACACATTCCAGGCATCAGAATGGAAGAAGAGGTGAAGATGAGGAGCAGACTTAACTCCCTTTTAGGAGGACTTCTTAGGATACCAGCTATATTTCCGCTTGTATCCCATTGATGAGGACCTACTGATATGGACACTCTTGGTTGTAAGGAAGAACCTTGGAAATGTGGTGGTGTGGGAATGCTTGGGCAAGTTTCTGAAATAGCGCTGCACCTGGGTTTAGAAGAGAAGTGAGAACCTCAGACCCCAAATATCCCTTGACCCTCGACCAGGTACGATAGACGGGGTAGTCACTTTCATTGTCTAGAGCTGATTTGGAACGTAGGCGTCATGTTATACCTGAGAACCCGTTCGCTAATGGAAAGACAAATCCTGATTGTGTTCATGAATGTTTGCTAAATCGGTGTGACGAAACGTGTTCGTGGTGAGGCACGTGGGGAGGCGGTGTGCTTCCAGGAGCCGCAGCAAGACAAGGGGCTGACCCTGTTCATGCCACAGGTGGCCAGTCCATGGCCAGAGGAGTGACCTGCAAACTCTGGTGTAAATTCTTCAAGTTGACTTGCTGTGCTTCTAGCAGAATTTTTAAAAAAAGAAAAAAAAAGTAGCAGTTAAATCCACATCCCCCCTTGGTGTTACTTCGATTGAAATCATAAAAAGAATGGTTTATAGGATTGCGGAGATTTATAGGATCAACTCCTTGGTTTTCTGTTGCCAGTGGTCAAGGAACCCATATGCTCCACGTAGCCTCCGTGGAGAGGGCTTCTTATTGCTGCTGACTTTAGCCCTGAAGGGGGAAAAAAAATCCGAGTTTCCAAGTACTAGGGCACGTCCTTTTTGCTTTGTAGCTCAAATATGGCTCAAGTCATTGTCCATGAGCTGGGCAAGCAGGGTGTCTTCCCTCTGCGTTTTGTCATTTGAATTAACTGCCCCAAGGGCTTTGGAGTCACACTGCGTGCATGCACACACATCATGGGTCCTGATGGCCGGCCGGAAGCTATCTTTTACTTATTTATTTTATATTTACTTTCAAGATTTTATTTATTTATTCATGAGAGACACAGAGAGAGGCAGAGACACAGGCAGAAGGAGAAGCAGGCTCCCTGCGGGGAGCCCGATGCAGGACTCGATCCCAGGACCCCGGGATCACACCAAAGGCAGGTGCTCAACCACTGAGCCACCCAGACGCCCCTGTCTTTTATTTATTTATATATTTTAAAGGCTAAGATGAACACAGAGCACCTATATGATCATGACAGAAAGCATTTTGTGTATGTCTGCGTATCTGTATACTGTTTTACCTTACACATCATATCAGCCTCTTCCTATGATTTTCCTTAGGTCACAAATCCATACAGTGTTTGACACTGTAGCTTGCTCTAATATTTTTGTTGCAGTGATGTGGGGATGACCACATTACTCACGAGTGAGCGCCGCTGGTCTCTTCAGGATGTCAGGAGAAACTTTATGGTGCTGCCGGCACCATCACATATTTTATTTAGACCACAGATGTTCAGTCCCATAATTTAGTTGTCTTATTTTGTTACATTTCCAGCCTCATTGTTTTCCCTTTTATTTTGCCTTTATAATTTTATTAGAATTTGCCCAAATAACTATAGTCCTCCTATGTTGAAAAAGACTCATCAGTTGTGGGCGACGTTGGTGCCCAGATCTACATATAGTATAATTTGAGATGCGTACTGATGTGCGGTTCGATAAGACCTTTTTCCACTGTCCTGTAATGAAATACTTAGGTTAGCGTATTTCTTTACTGTTGTCGAGACTACCATCTATTGTCGAAAGACGCTACTCCTATATTTAAGGCTTTTTATTTTTCATTTTGGTTAGGCAAGTTGTCATAATTAAAATTCTTCTGTGAATTGGTCTTCTTCCTTTGGGAAGGGATTTTCCAGCACTGAAAGCTCTCCATGTAGTTACAGATTTAAAATACTCTTCCTCCACCCTGGCCTTTGTAGTGTAGTTGCATCTGCCAGCAGCTCCGTATATGGTCATCAACAGTATATGGTTATTGATTTAACCCTCCATTGGAGGAACACACGGAGATAATGCCTTGACACGAATTGGCAGATGGTATAAAGACGTATATACATACAGTTCTGCTCTCAATTCACCCATGATTTTGTCTCTGCCCAGCAAGATTAAATGTCACCTGTAAAAAATTTGTCTTGGGCGTGTTGTGTCCGTATGTGTACGCGCACACCTGTGCCATGTGCAGTAGAGTGGGCGATAAATGGCCTTTCCTGATGGAAAGAAACAGGACACTTTTGCTTTGATTTCTTTTGCGAACTGGGCCCAGGAAGGGGAACAAGGTGCTGTATATCTCCTAAGGTGATTGGCTCCTGTTAATGACTCTTCCGGCGCCAGAATTGGGGAAGGAGCAAGCAAATCCTTACTGGAGTCGGCGAACGGCTCAAAATGGATTTCACCTCGTGAAAGCCAGAGAGAAAGCAGCTAACATTTCCTGGATGCCTTCTGTGTGCCAAGCACTCGCCTAATGACTTATTTTGCTTAAGTCACACGTGTTAACTCGCTTAAACCTGTTGGCAATTGTGCCCGATAAATGGGGTTTCCCTCCCAGTTTACAGATGAGGAAACAGTCCGCGCCTTTGAGAAGACAACTAAGTGACCTCAAGTCAGACAGCTAAGAAGAGGCAGAGGAATCAAAATTCCACTTAGGTCTGATTATGAAGCCATCCAGTTTCTAGGGCCCCATGGAAACTTGTGTCACTGTGAGTCAGGTAGGCTCCGTCTATCAGGGTGGGAAATGCCCCCCCGAAAATCTTGTGTGAAATCCTAGCTATGCCTTTATGGGCTAGACTCTGATGCTGCTTACCTTGTGTTTTTGAGCCCGTTTCATGCCCCTAGCAAAGTCCTGTATGCTGGAAGAAGCAAAAGAAGGGTAAGGTGTGGTCCCAACCCTTGGATGGGTGACTCTGTGTAGGCAGTGAGAAAACAGCGTGTAAATTGGTGGGCCTGATGATTTGTCATGGAGCCGGAACTCATGGGGTATCAGGGGTCACTACTGAGCTGTGCGCTGTGGTCCAGAGAAGACCTGGAGAAGCACAGGAGGGTGAGAGGAGCACAAGGCTGGCTGAACAGAGCCCTACAGGGACGCTCTCCATGTGGCTGGCTGGAGGGTGCAGAGGACCTTGGAGGATTGGCTGGACGGAGCTTGGGTGGATGCTAGAGAAACCAAGCATCATCATCCTGCAGGTAGAACAAGAGGAGCATCGGCATGGCCTGGCCTTCCACGGTTCTCGAAGCACTCCTTACCTTGTTTACCCTCGCCGCCTCTCTTACTGAGGTGTGCTGGTTATCCTTCTCACCACGGTCATCACTGTTGCCCGGATGAGAAGCACTGGCCAAGCCCTGCTCCACCTCATGCCGTGCTCTGCGAAGGGCTCCAGAGGCACTGCATGAGGGACGCCGGGCTGGGCGCAGCAGCTCCCCACCTGCTCAGTGTCCCCCAGCTAATGATGCACAGACACTTGACATTATCCCAAGTCTTCTGATTCCAGTTTGGATCTAAATAGTAAGGGCTCTTCTAGAGTTTGATACCCTGTCAGTGGGTTCCAGTTTACGAATGGGTTGTATTCTAGACTCTTGCAGTCTCTTCTAGTGCTTATCTCCTGACAATGGCCCTCTCCTTTGCTGCAGGTGTGACATGGCTCGATTCCCAGGCCCAGACATAGATGCCTGCTGTAAGATCAGGTGTGCCTTGAGTAGGTTATGCTTGTCCTGTTTTGGTTGTATCAGATCACCATTTACAGAATCATCTTTAATTGAGAAAATACACGAGGCAGAACCAGCTATATAATGTGTTGGGGCCGAGTGCAAAACAAAAATGTGAATCCCCACGCTCAATAATTATTAAGGATTTCAAGATTTCGACCTTAGAGCATTAAACCAAACGGAGCGTCCTTCTGAGTCCAGGGCACTGTTTGCGTGGGGCCTCTCATCCAGGGGGCTGGCCCTGTTTGGAGGTTTGGCTTAGGATATAAGGAATACCTTCTGTCCTAGAAACGTAGCAGGGCCTCCCAAAGCAGGGAGTGGAGAGGAGGCATGTGCACGCATCGGGGCTGAGAAGGAGCAGGGTTCAGGGTGTGGGATAGACGTGGTTTCTTGGGTCTGCCTGTCCGGGTAGATGTACCAGGAATGTGTTAACTCTCCATTGCATGAGAAGAGATAGCTCTTTATTAGTCATTCCTGAAGAATTCTGATTTGGAGCAAAGGAGAGAATGGGTAAGTAGGAGGAATCACATATCGAAAACATGGGTTCTGTGCTCACTGCCAACCAGATCTGGTTCAGTTTCAAGTTTGCAAGTTTATTATTGTAAGTGGAGATAAGGCCCATCGTTTTATGTAGAAGTCCCAGCACCTTCCACGTGTATTTCTGGGACAAAAACAGATGTGATAGGAACTTACACAGAAATCACATCTGCCACTCTGGACAATTAAACGAAACATGAAATTGCAGCTGAAACCACAGGGTATTTAAATAGAACAAGATTTCAAATGAAGGACTCATGTTGTTGAACCAGAATGTGGTTTAACTCTGCATCTTCTGAAGGAGGGAGTAGTTTTGTGGGATTTGTTTTTGTTTTTCCATAGGTTTGGGAGTTTTGTGATTGTCGTTGTGTTTTAACATGAGTAGACGTGCCCACTCCACAAAGACAACTCTTCTCATTCTGGAGGAGGCTAAAATTCTGTACTTTTTTGAATCCTCCTATCAAAAGGGACATGGAAAAAAAATCCTAATATTTATTTCACACCAGCCATGTACAGGGGGCCCACCAAAGCCACAGACAGAAAGTCCTGCCAACTTTATTTTATAGTTGAAAAAACAAGCTCCAAGATGTCACCCATGGCCTTCATGCCAGTAAGCAACGCAAAGGGGACTTGAATTCTAAGTCCAAAGCCCATGTTCCCCCTCCCACCCCTCCCGCCCCGCCTCCCCGCACACCAGATCACCCCTCCCATCTCAATTCCAGCCTGGGAAGCCAGAAGCAGAGGAAGGAACAGAGCCTGTGAAGTAATTCAGCCTCTCAACCTTGTAGGAACTGAGTCATCAGGAGCGGGCCCTGCTAACATTCTCTCGGTCCTTGTGGAGGTGGAGTCCTGCTTTATAACTTTGCATTTGCTCCCTGAAACATTTCCAAAATGTGATTTGGATTTACAGCTCCCATCTCCTTCCCTCTGTGTACAACCCTGTGGTCCCCAGTAGGATGGCTTCCCCCAGGAAGAACAGGTGCCTAGAGCAGAGTAGCACAATTGAGAGGGAGGCCTGTGAACTCTCCCATAAAAGAAATTTCACTTGCTTGCCACTATCTTCGCCCACACTACTCTACCTCGCTGCCCCCTGACCCTGACTGTTATTCATGTGAGATAAGGATGCTTTTAGTGTGGAGTCTGTTCAAATCGGTTTCAACTTCAGGCCCATTGCCTTCACCTGCACATGTGGTTTGATTCCCTCACAGATAAATTGGATTTGCCCGCTCACGGTTTTGAGGGGATCATGAAGAATCTCACAGAGGTTCAGTTAGACTCTGGCCCTAATCATGGATCTGTACCCTGGGTTCCTGTCATTCCCTGACCCCTACAGAGCCGGGGAGTGGGGGGGGAGACACATTCCCTTTGCTATCAGAAGTGGCTCCATCTCTGACCCATGTTCCCTAGGAAGGAAAGTAAGAAACAAAGGCATTAGGCTCAGAAGACCCCTATTTAAAGCGGGGAAGGCAGAGTCTCTTCTCGGTTCCTCACATAAAGGAGGCTCAGTGTGTCGTTTATTAGCAGAGCTGGTCTTCTCCTACAGGGCTATTTGTAAGGATCACATGAGGTGTATTGTGTGTGCTGTACAAATAAAAATGACATCATCCTAACCAGGAAGTTTGGCAGTCTAGGGACCTTGTGCCACACGTGGACCTTAAGCCAGTTTTTATTACAATGGCACCAAATGAAATTGTTCATGAATAATTGTCCTGTAAGAGAAGAGGCGCTTTATTCCTGAAAGGGAGTTGGATCCAGTTGCTGCCATGATGCCCCACCTCCTCCATTCTTTGTAAGAGACAGCATCCACGCGCACCTCCATATACTGTCCCCGCTCCCCAGCCCCTGCTTGCACCCCTACCTTTTCACAGCAGCTCGAAACAAGGTAATGGGCTTCAGAGGAGTCTACACATACCCAGGCCATCCTTCCCTCTCTGACTACCAGGATTTTTTTTTTTTTTAAGATTTTATTTATTCCTGAGAGACACACAGAGAGAGACAGAGACACAGGCAGAGGGAGAACCAGGCTCCATGCAGGGAGCCCGATGTGGGACTCGATCCCAGGACCCAGGAATCACGCTCTGAGCCAAAGGCAGGAGCTCAACCACTGAGCCACCCAGGCACCCCGAAGCCCAGGATTGTGCAAAGGACTTGTATCTTGAAGAACTGGACTTGGGTGATCCGTGTAACCCTGGATTGAATTGAGCCTCTCTGAGCCAATTTCCTGAGTTGGGTATCTGTGATCTACTTCTGAAGATTGATGGGGGGGTCAGGTGCGATATGGGAATGAGGTAATATGCAAGTTCTTGGTAGAGCCTGAAGCGCTTTTGCAGAAAAGAAGTTCAAAGGAGTCAAAGGCTCTCTCACACGCTCTGTCGTTTTAGAAAATGGATGGTTTTCCAGAAACAAGTCTTAATCACCAAGATCTTTAAAAATGACCTGATGAACCCCTCCGAGTGCCATCCTCCCTTTTCACAAAGCAAGGAGAGTCACTTGCCCACAGTCACAGAGTTGAAGAGTGACCAACCAAGTATCTCAACCTCAGTGGGAAACCAGCGCTTTTCCCCTGGAGCCACCTCTGGATTGTGAAATCCCCATGACGGCCAGAGCCGCCTCCTGTGCTCCAGCTGTCCCAGCCTCGCAGTCTGGTGGACATTTCCTCCCCTTCATGACCGAAGTGGGTTAGAGCCCTTCTCTTCCCTCTTCCTGCCGTGTCTGGCTGCCCAGATGTCTTGCAGACGGTGCCTGCAGGCATTGCGCATCAAGGTGGCTCCACTGTTTTCCAGGCTCTTCTGTACGCTCAGGTCAGGCAATTGATGCGGCGTGCAGGCCTCTTCTTACTGCTCTAGGCTTGGAAGCCCGTCTCCATCTCTACCAGTTGATGCTGACAGCTTGGAGAAAGAGCCTTTCTGAAGCCAAGCCCTTAGTATCACTGTGTCTTTTGATGCCCCCAACTCCCTTACTCCGATGTGCAAGGAAGGTTCTGGTGTTCATCACACTGGTGTGAGAGGTGTGCAGAGGAGGCGAGGAGGTCTCTGACCTCCCAAAGAGGGACACAGGCCAGTACAAGCAACATTTGTGCACTTGTACATTCCAAAGACCACTGTCCCTCTGTATTTGGCTGGTCCTTTTCAGCAAAGCAAATTGCAAAGTAGGGACCTCTCTCTCCATCCTGTTGCCTTAGGATGTCAGCTTTCACAAGAGGGGCACGCTTTTCTCCCACAGCTCCTGGGGGCCCTTCTCTCCACCCTCCCTGGTCCTCTCAGCCTTCCTTTTCCCTGAAAACCTTGAGGATTTGCAATACTCCCTCACCAACATCTTCAACCCAAGGGACTGCCAGGGGATTTGAGTGTTTATTGCTTTTTTTTTTTTCCTCCGGGATTGGAACAGCTCCGACCAGCGACTATTTGAAAAACATAGAAGTATATATATAGTTTTTTGCTTATTATCGAAAGGAGAATAGAGTTTTCTTGCAACTAAATGAGAACTTGATATCTTTCTTGCCCCAGGGGTGTGTGTGTGTGTGTTTGGGGGGAAGGGGTATCCAGCCTCCCCTTCCCCACCATCGCTGTCTCCTGGTAGCCAAAGCTGATGTTCAGAACCACACCAAGGGCGGCAGGTTGCCTTTCATCAAAGGCAGACGTTCAGTAATTAGTTTCTACCTGCTTCTGTCTGTACCCTTTGCCCAGAGGGCTCCCCCATGGGTCAGTCTGTCTGCTGTCTGCAAACGGTGTTTGTCTGGAACGCAGAAGTCCCTGCACTTGACGATCACGACAGTCTTTCTGTCTTTTCTCTTAAACAGCTTCTTTAAAGCCCCTGGAGACCCTTAAAAAAAAAAAAAAGAATGCAAATGGAAATTGTGCTGGAAGCTAAAATGAACATTGTTGTGAGTCATGGGATCCTGGCCACACGGGGACAAACTATTTTTTATTTTGGGTAATATTTCTTCCTTGGCATTTATTACACCTCTGTTAAACACAGCTCATGTGACACAGTGTTACTCACAGGCAATCAGAGAAAAAGCTGCAAGTTGAGCCATCAGAAGGGCAGGGCAACTTATTGTTAATAGCGGCCATTAAAGCTGAAAGGAAAGATTACCCATCTGCCCCCGCCAGACCTGTCTGCCTGGGATGAGCCCGGGCCCCCTGGCTGGAAGGGGGGGCTGGGGGCACCCAGGGAAGGGGAAAGGAATGTAGAAAGTCCATCGAGATCGGTGGAGGGGAAGGGAGGGCTGGACTCAAGTGTGGGCCCTACCCCAAGCATAGAAGAAAGCCCACCCATCCCAACACACAGGCCCACCTCTCCTCCTTTCTCCCGAAAGCACCTGATAGCTCTTCCCCAAAGGTCTACTGCGAGATCCAGTTCAGCTCCAGATCAGAACTCGACAGAAAGATTTGTAGAGGAGCAGCAACGCCTTCTAACGTGGTGCTTCCCACCACAGGATATAATTTATAACAGATTTTACTACAGCAGAATTCTTTGCCGTGAGACCTTGGGGTTCAGCGATGCAATTTTTTTTTATTTTAAAAAGTCGATATTTAAAAGCGCATATGGTTTAAAATCCTTTCAGACATTTGAAATCCTAGCCAAAGATGCCACACCATTTACCCACTCTGACAGGCCACTCTACAAGGGTGCTTGTTTGATGGGGCCGTATAAGGTGTCAGCTAGGAAAATAAATTTAAGAGGGCTTTGCGGAGAGTGTGTTTGTAAAACTTACAACAGGGGCGCGCCTGGGTGTTGTCGTTGGTTGAGTGTCCAACGCTTGGTTTCAGATCAGGTTGTGATCTCGGGATCGTGGGATCGAGCCCCACAGTGGGCTCCGCTCTCAACACTGGAGTCTGCTTGGGAACCTCTCCCTCTCCTTCTGCCCCCTCTCTCTCTCCCTGTCTAAAATAAATAAATAAATCTTTAAAAAAAAAAAAAAGAAAAGAAAAGAAAAAGAAAACAAGAAAAGCTTAAACCAGGATTGGAGGGGAAGGGCACGGTCTGGTTTTGCACATGGCGCTAACTCCCTGGGGGTGCGAAGTGACTGTTGGTATCAGGATCATGTACAAATTTGGAGAACTGTAGCAGAGACTGGACTTGGCTTGGAGTATGGCCCCTCCCCTCCCCCTGCACACCCTGCATGCTTTTGGCGGGGTGGATGGTGGAGATACTAGAATGAGGTTGGAAAGGCTAGCTAGGTGGCCCCAGGGATGACCCCTGGGGCTGGCTGGAAGTGTGAGTACCCAGATGGTACTTAGCAACCCCGAGTGCGTGCCTGGCTCTAGATAAGTGGTTGGGCCTGTCAGAGGGGTAGGTGCCTGCTGAGTCAGACCTGGAGAGGTGCTTCATGCTCAGAGTGCTTGATTTTCCAGAGAGGACCACACCCAATTCTGGGCTCCAGCCCTAAACTGTTCCTTGGCTCTCAAAACCAAGGTCAGGTCACATCAGCCTAACTCATCACCAAGAGGATTCTTGGTAGAGCTCGACTCCTTCTGGCATTTGGTCGCTTCGTCCCACTAAGAGTGGGGATTCTCAGCCTCTCCGTGTTCGTGGCACAAGGTTGAAGACTAGAACTATTTTGGCTGCACTTTGGTGTGAATTTTAAGCCCTCTCTCAAAGGATCTTTGGCACCAGGTCTTTCATTGACTAGAACTCTTTCCTTCCCTTGATCCAGCTCTTAAATACAGTCACCACGAAGTTCTTGGTCTTACCCTGTCTCTTACCTTCTCTCTTGGCAGTTGGATTGCACCCTGATAGACCGAACGGGGCAACCCACTCAGCTCAGCATTCTGCTGACAGACACCTCCTGACACACTGTGTATCTCATGTGTATCAGCACCTCTGCTGTAGTCTGTTCAGTTGTAATTAAAGAGGAGTTTTATGAACTTATCAATTGTTGAAGAGTCTGACAGTGTTGGTCTCAACCTGTCCTGGCAGAGACCATGGAGATAAAGGCCTGTGCTGTTGGGTTCCACTTGGTGATCAAGTGTAGAGAGTGCATTTGGGAGGTACATGGCTTAAGAACTAGGATGGGGCTGGTAGGGCAGGTGGTCCAGACACATCATTTCTGAACCATTGGATTATCCCTAGAGGGGATTCATAATATCACCTTGAGATACCTGCTGAGTGTTCTGAAAAGAATTGGGTGTTGGAAGGCATTGAAAAGCAGGTCTGGGAAAGAATTAGCTGAGGTGAGAGAGTCAACTGAAGAGAAGCAAGCTTGGCAGGGCCCCAGGGAGCCACGGGCAGTGAGCAGCAAATTTGCAGTGTCAGCGTAGCGGATCTGCCTCAAGAACTAGGTCCAGGACTCCGGAAAGTCAGCAAGTCCTTTTTCCCCCCGTCGTCCCCATGTTAGAAGAGACAATTCCCTGAAGCGCTGTGTCCATTTTGGACTCTTTGTTTTGCTTTTTGGTTATAAAAATGTCTTTTTTTAAGATCTATTTATTTACTTGAGAGAGAGCAGAGTGAGAGAGAGCACGGAGGGAAAAGGAGAAGCAGACTCCCCAAGGAGCAGGGAGCCTGATGCAGGGCTCCATCCCAGGACCCTGAGATCATGACCTGAGCCGAAGGCAGATGCTTAACAGACTGAGCCACCCAGGTGTCCCCATTTTGGATTCTTTGATCTTTAAGAAATGTGAGTAGCAGAGAGAGATAGGTGGCAAAAGATGAGGAATTTCCATTTCACAGGCCCTGTGATTGTTCATTCTTTAGAAGAGAAGGCTCATGGTTTTTTGCCTGGCTTTGTGTAGAGGGCTTCTATGCAGAAGATGTCGGAAAAGTCGGTTGTGAAGAAATAGCAGAACAAGGGAAAACACCCCTAATATACTTTCCTCTTCAAGCAAGCTCCTTTGGGAAGCTTCAAAAATCCCAGAAGGCTGGGTACCTCCTCCCACAGGACTGATGAAGTGAAGGCCTCTTCGTAGCATAAAATGCTGGCTCTCCAGTACGATGAGAGGTCTCTGTTTGGGAGCTAGAGAAGGCAACCCCAATGTGGCTTGGGTTGGTTTGGCACCTTCAAGGTGAGGCTGAAACTCTCACATTTATTTGCTTGGATTTCCAAGCGGTCGCTGTGGTAAGAGGCCGTGGGCGCTGTGCCACAGACACTGCAGAATTTGCTCCTGTGGCCAACCGAGGGAGGACTTGGCCCCGGGTTGTTAGGGTTTAGGGGATGATACGTTTTTAACCGACCTGACAAATCTGCTCCACTGCAGCCGCTTGGAGACTTCCCGAAGACTGGAAGCAGTCGAAGGGGGCCGTGGGCATCAGTCGTGATCTAATGTTTCTTCCCTGAGACTGGCTTTCCCCCATCTCTCCGTTGAGATCTCCCAGTGTAATTACCACCCCAAGCATTTCCTGTTTGTCCCCTGTAGGTACACCACATTGCGCCAATAACCCGCGGCCCAGCAGGAGTATACAGTATCCTTTGCCAGTGTCGATCAGGGCTTGATTACACTTCACGGCTGTAATTCAAGCCTGCTAATCCTCCTCTGCGTTAGGAAGAGAGGGCTGTTCTATTAGATAAGCTGATTACTGTCTGGTGTGTGCTTCATGCCTCCAAGAGTTGTTTATATGTGGAATTATTGCTGGTTAGAGTCTGTGCTTTCCTGCACCGAGTGAGCTTGCTTCGGGGTCAGGGGTATCAGGCTTCACCCCAGGTCTGGGAGGGGTGAGAAAGGGAGCCTTGATTACAGCTGCTTTTCTCTCGACCTCTGCCACTGACCCAGCGTTGACTTTTCTCCTCTGTGAACGGAAGGAACCCAGATAAGATTTTAAGAGTCTGAGACTTTTGCCCCTAGGCCTCTCTGTCAAAGATCACAGACTGAAAGGTCACTGCCCCAGACTCTACACGGCCCTGGGCACTTTGTAGGACCATCTCGGTGGGGTGTTGTGGTGGGGTGTTGTCCGGAGGGCCCAGGGAGGGAGCGATAGGGTGGGGCGAAGTTGAGTGTGTGGTCAAGTCAACAGCCACAGACCCAGGAGTGCCCGACCACAAGGCGAGATGCCTGCAGAGACCATTTGAATGCTTTCTCGCATCCAGAGATGGGCTCTTCAAAGCCACAAAAGCCTTGAAACCACCTTTGTGTCTCCCTCCCGGCCCATCACCGGTCTGCCCTTCAGCTTGTGGCTTGGGTGCAGTCCCCAAGGCCCTGGCTCTACGTGGAGGAGGAAGTGCATTTGTTATGACTGCCCACCAAGCAAAGCTGGCCTGATGGATGCTGGCTGTGCTCTCCTGGGGAACGGGCGGGGGTCCCGTCCCCTGTGCAGAGCCCAGGTGGTGCTCCATTATGGCTCTTAGGGGTTTAAGTTCTACAAGAGGTTGCTGATTTACTGGCGTGAGGATGGCATGAGCGCTGAGTGATCCCGGGTAGGCGTGAGCGCCTGGCCCCTGGCCTGGTCAGCCTCTGCGCCGGCAGATGTTGGCACCTGCTGACCTATTTGAATACGTGGTGGCCTCCACTGGAGGAAGGGAGGTGCGGTGTATGTCAGCCGCTTAACTGTGCACGTATCCCAAGCAGCGTAAACTTCCTCCACAGCAGTCTGTGTGGACGGTCTGTTTGTCTGCCCTTCTCCACGGGACCATCCGTCCCCTCCAAGGCAGGCATTTTGTCTTTTATTTCTGTGCCCCCAGTACACCTGTCCTGCCCGGCATGTGAGAAACACTCAACAAATGATGATTTTGGATTAATGAATTGAAGGGCGCCCGGGTGGCACGGTCGGTTGGACATCAGACTCTTGGTTTCAGCTCAGACTGGGATCTCAGGGTCATGAGATCGAGCCCCGCCTGGGGCTCCACACCCAGCACAGTGTCCACTTAGGGCCCCCTCTCCCTCTCCCTCTGTCCCTCCCTGCTCCACCCCTACCCTGTGCTCTCACAAACTTTCTCTCAAATAAATAAGTCCTTTTTAAAAAATTTAATAATGAATAAATTAATATATTTCAGTCAAAAGGGGCCTACCCGAGAATGAGTACAAGTACCCATCGCTTTGCACGGTTCACTGCACGTGCGTTCCCTCTTGTGTACCTTTCCTTTTTTTTTTTTTTTTCTTTCTTTCTTTAAGCAGACTTTCAAACCCCGGGGGCACTGGTGTTCCTTTCCTTAGATGTAAAGGGCGCGGTGAGCCGAAGGCAGGACAGGACACTGCAGAGCCAAGTCGCGTGTTAGGAAGGACACTGTGACGTGAGATTTAGACAGAAGGGCCACTGCATTGTGTCCTCACTGCTGGGCATCTGGTCTGTGTAATGCTTCTTGATCCACAGATGTCTCCAGACTTACTTGATCTCCCTCTTTTCTTCTCCCTTTGCCTCCTTCACCTTGCCCTCCGAGTCCTCTTCCCTCCACCACCACCGCCCCCCCCACCCCCCCACACACACACTCCCCTTCTTCCTTTACCTTTTCTAGGGAAATCTTTGTCTCCTGAAGATCAGCCTATTCTCCAGAATGGATGAGTTGTGCCCCCAGGGAGATTTCTTTTTTCTTCTGAACTTGAATTAATTTGTGCTTCTAGGAAAAACCCAAAGAATTGTTCGGAGGGCATGGCACACTAAAGCAGAGCTCTGAAAAGTAACTGCAAAGTTTTAAGCCAGATTTAAGCAATGAAGATTTTCTTGGATGTGTGCTGATGAATTGTCTCTTCTTTAAGGGTTTAAAATATGTGTGAGTTTAGCCTACCATCACTGTAGGTATGGCTTTAGCTTCACAGCTACCACTGCAAAAAGACTGGATATTTACCCTAGATCCCGTGGCTGTACATTTGTGGTTTTTTCTGTGTGTGTGTGAGAGAGAGATAGAGTATGTGTGCCATCTTCAGAACATGGAGGTACAAGCCTTTTTTTTTTTCTTCTACACATGAGTTGAGGAAAATGCTTGACTCTCAAAAGAGTAACTGTCCAGGAAAACCACATTTGGAAATTCTCCTTAGCATCTTCCAAATAATCTCAGGTGTTTTGAGAGGCAGTAAGTGAATAGTAAGGTTGCATCCCAGAGACTTAGACCATGGAGCCAAACCTGAGGGCCAAACCTAAGTAGGGAATTCGTTTGGTTCCTACTTATGTCTCAAAGGACATAAGTAGGGACCAAACGATCATGTTTTGACTGCACTAGGAGCAACAAGGCAGAGAGAAATTAGGGGAACCTCTGCTTTTTATTCTGTTTATAATTCTTCACACCCTTGTCACTGAGAGGCTGGATGACTCTCTGATCTCCTATGTGTTGCTGGCATCTTGAGCTTTAAGACCAGCAGTGTTGTTTGAAGATTTGCCTGAAGTAGAAATATCTAGGTGTTTTTTTTTTTTTTTTCTGGAGTTGGTTTCCTGGGATCCTCTCTCCAAGGGGAAACAGAAATATGTAAACATGCTTTGTGTTGGTTTATGAAATCTAAAAATTAGCTAGTTTTTGTCCTAATCTTGTTCCATCATCAGCTGTTGAAAATCCTGTTTGAAGATGAGGAGGGTGGGCTCAGATGGCTCCAGACCTTCTGACTTTATCTGGGAAAAGGAGATACACATGATACCTAATACATTGAGCAGCTTGACAGGGGTGTATGTGGCACCTCTTTCTCTGGAGGACGTGAGAGCCTCTTTTTTCTCACCTGGCTCAGCCCTTTTGACATTTTGGTAGTCTGTGATGTCTGAAAACTGTAGAGTTTTTCTTGATTGAGGCTAGCTCAGGAGAGGAGAGAGCAGGAATGTTCGTGTTGGCCTTTAACCAGTGAAAATTACCGGCTGCTGATTTCCAGGTGTCCCAGTTCAGCCCTGTGAGTGTTTCAGGGCCTGGGCCCTCGTTGGCTTCTAGCTTTGCTAAGACTGGACGGAGGCGGCCGTGATGTAGGCGAAAGCCCTATGTCAACTGCATAACCTGTTGTGTGGTCACGAGCCCATCTGACTCCCTTGTATTTCTGTTCCCTCATCTGAATAAAGGGTTTAATAGCACCCCATAATGTTCATGTGAAAGTGAAGGCAAATGAGCTCATTTTTGATAAATTGCTGTATAAAATTTAATTCCCACGCAAGAAGAGATCGTTGCTCCCTCCCTCTGTTTCTCCCATGCTGTTTGTCCACACATCCACCCATTGCACTTGGTGGTGTTAGCCAGTGCTTCTCTATCTTCCGTGATTCTGCTGACTTATTTCTGGTTGAGTCTCCCCAGTGGAAATCTAGGATTTAGCAGAGTAGGTACTCGGGGTATATTGTTGAATGAATAGTGGATGAACTGACGAACTGGGGTCCTCGTCAGAATGGCAATGTTGGTGAAATCTTGCTGGCCAGCCACATTTTGTGTGGGCTGAGAGATTTTTATTTTTATTTATTTTACTTTACTAAGATTTTATTTATTTATTCATGAGGGACACACACACAGAGAGAGGCAGAGACACAGGCAGAGGGAGAAGCAGGCTCCCTGCAGGGAACCCCGATGTGGGACTCGATCCCAGACTCCAGGACCACGCCCTGGGCTGAAGGCAGACACTTAACCACTGAGCCACCCAGATGTCCCGAGATTTTTATTTTAATTGAGCTGCGAAGCCGTCACTGAACAGAAGTGGACCTGACCAGTTTGGCAGAGTTGGGCAGACTCTGGAAAGCGGGCAGCCCTGAAAGATTAAAGCAAATTTGGCTTCTAAGATAGCCATATGTCTGTTGCCACCAGAGAGCATGAGCCCTTGCAAAGGCCTCTGGTGAAGTGGGGACAACTGGAATCCCCTCTCCGATCTGTAGGGCCCTTGTGGAATGCTTAGCACCCTGGGCCTCGGTGTCCTCCTTGACTCAGACAGGGCTTGCTAGAGGCTCTCCCTTGGGACCACATGGGACCCAGTGACGGGCCGTCTGTGCGGCCCTGACAAGCGCCTGCAAATAATGTCTGGCTGGTGGAGCAGGTGGGAAGCTCCCACACCGTGTCAACTCCAGAGCAGCTATTTTGTGGGTAACAGAGATGTTGGCTCCCTCCGTGGAGGAGAAAACAAGACACCTCTTCAGAGAAATATAGTAAGAACCACAGTAAATAAGGCCCAGCCTCGGGGAGGCAGATCTTTAAAGGAAAATTAAGATAGCCTGTCATCTGTCTCTGTGTCAACCGTTGATGTATTTAGCTAGCGCCTTGCGGTGCTAAATGCTTTTTGATGATGATGGTCATGATGGCCACTGTACCTCCCCTCAGTGAGAGGCACCCCCCTGTGCCAGAGCCCTTGGTGGGAGCGCGGGGGGGGTTGGGGGCGGACTCATCACAAGCGCTCCGAGAGAAGGGATAGGCCCAGCAGACCCTTCTCTCTTGTCCCTTTCTTCTGGATTTTACCAGGATGTAAAAGCAAGTGAAGACGACAGCAAAATGCTCGTCTGAAACTCAGAGCCTAATCGCTCCCATCTGCTCCAGGGCTGCTTCCCCTCGCTGCCTGCCAGGATGTTTGCCGCAGACGCTAAGTAGCACATTATTTTCGATAAGTTGCAATCATTTACTTGAAATCTACTTCTCCTTTAAAATGTCCCCCTGGAAACTGGAATCGGCGTTTGAGAAGCCCTGCTCAGGATGGAATCTGAAGGCTTGCGCTCAAGTTTAAGAAAAGTTAAGCCCATTGGTCTTCCAGGTGTTTGTATATTCGAGGTTTCAGCTGCTTGGACTCTGCGGGGAGGGGAGAGAGAGGTGCCGCAGGGGGGCAGTCCGGGGATCAGAGCCACCGTGCCCCCATCCCCGAGGACAGACACAGGAACTGATATGGTGAAGGTAGGAAGTGGTGGCTCTCAGTGGACTCTTCCTCGAAGCAGAAGTGTCACGCCTCCCTTAAGACGTCAAGCCAAGGCTCTCCGTGGTCCCCAGGAGATGTTTCTCTTTTAGCTGGTGGCTGGGCTCGTGAAGGCACGTTTTGCAATCTGGAACTCATAATCTTGAGCGCCCTGCCCCCTCCACCCCACCCCAAGATCCCCACCCCCCCTCCAGCATTTCTTCCTCAGCACCCCTTGCCCAGGCCCAGAATCTAGACATCCAGCCTGCCATCTGATCTTCCCTGTCACTCAAGCCTTAGTGCTTTCAGAGGCTACTTGGAAAGTTTCGAGAAGCAGCAAAAGCCTCCTGCTTCTCCTGCAGCCTATTTGCCTGTGGACTCTGCAGCTCCGTGCGTCTGAGGATGGTACGGGTGACTCATTAGCAGCAAGGCATGTGCTTGGGGTGGTTTTCGTAACGAGCAGTGATGGATCATCCGTATGCTCCCCCCGAAGGACCCTGCCTGACCTTGTGTGCATTTGTGAGATGGCTGTCTGGGGTCACAGGTGTTGTCTGTGGTCATGGAAAAAGAAAAGCTAATTGGCATGTGTGTTGAAATGGACCTGGGGCGCCCATAAATAGACCCGGTGTCCTTCGGCTGCGTTTCTGCTACCAACAGAGCGAGGGGAGGTGATGTCTTCTCTAAGTAGGCTGCACGAGGATTTCCTTTCCCGTCTCTGTGTCCCCATTCTGGTCCTCTGGAACCGACAGGTCCAGCAGGCCGGTTAGAAAGCAAACGTTATTCTAGTGTTGTGTAAGGAAATGTCCCATTACGCACTGTTGTACAGGTGGGCAAGTCAAAGAGGCCAAAAGGAATTTGTTAGAATTTTATCTCCCGTGTCGTCGCTCCTCCTATGTTTGCCTCCAGGTTTACAGTTTGATCTGCCTTAGGTTTCCCCTCATTAAGACCGGTCCCTCCCTTCTCTCTCTTCACCGTGGAGGCAACAGCATGCCCTTGGCTGGTTTCCATGTGCAACCGGCCCTCACCCCCAACCCTGTGATCCCCAGTCTAGGCAGCCAGTCACCCAACCCCCTGACTAGGAGGCACCCCCTTCCCCTTCTCCGTTGCCCCGGACTCCCTGGAGAAATCCCACCTCTGCTCATTTGCCAGAGCAGTTCTCGGAGAGCCCCCTCAAATGATCAGCTCTCTTGCTATCTGTGCTAAACCTTCTCCTTTAGCAGGAAGAAATTCTTCCCAGTAGCTACTCAGGCTCTTTGACTTGCTTCTAGTTCTTGAATCTGCCCCTTTGTAATTACATCTAACATGCTAACCAACATGGAATCACTCTGCCTTGCGGAGTTGTTCCTCCTCCTTTTTAATAGGTTGGATTGGCTAGGCTGCCAAAAACAAACAAAAACCTCCAAAACCCCCAAATAAGTAACCTAAACAAAATACAAATTTATTTCTCTTTGTTTTCATAGAGTCTGAAGGTGTTCATCCAGGCTGGCCTCTAGAGTATGATAACTTCTATCTGGTTTTTCTTCCTAGTGTGGCTTCCATTCCCCAGCCAATTCATGGTCCAAAGTGGCTGCTAGAGCTCCAGTCATTGCATTTCATATTCTAGCCAACATAGCAGACAAAGAGAGGGATGAGAAAGTCATTCCTTCTTTTTTGAAGTTTTATAGCCTACCTCTCTATCACTATTCTGTCACTAGAATTTTGTCACCCAAGCCATGACCACATCTAGCTGCAAGGGAAGCTGGAAGGTGTCTCTCCTCTCAGTGGCCATAGATTCCCCTGAAAGCCAACGTTAAATATATTGGAAGAAACTGGAAAATTAACCCATCCCTTCATCATTGTGCCAATGCTCTTTGCCAGGCCCTTCCCCAGGGACCGCCTCTCCCACGTCCCATGTAGAGAATGGTCCGTGCTCCATCATATCTCATGTATTGACAGAGTATTCACATAGTCAGCATACACATGTATGTGAAACAATCTCATTATCAGTGGTAGTTGCAGAGGTAACATAGTCCAAGAGCTTCAGGGAGCCCCTTTCTCTTGTCTTGTTCGAGGCCTTTTACTCTCTCACGCTTCAACCTCCCATCCTCTTTATAGAATGAAAGGAATCCTGTTTCTAATGGAGAGAGGAGCAGAAGGACTGAGTCCAAGAGGCCAAAGAGATGGAGTGAACTAGCATGTTGTACCTCGTTTCTTTCTTTTTACCTTTAAAAGATTATTTATTTATTTATTTATTTATTTATTTATTTATTTATTTATTGAAAGAGAGAGTGAGCACGCAGGTGAGGGCAATGAGCAGGGGAGAGGCAGAGGGAGGCAGAGACAGTCTCAAGCAGACTCTGCCCTGAGAGTAGAGCCTGACCTGGGGCTTGATCTCATGACCCTGAGATCATGACCTCAGCCCAAACCAAGCATTGGATGCTTAAGCAGATGAGCTTCCAAGATACCCCTCTTTTTTTAATTATTTATTTACGAGAGAGAGAGAGAGAACAAGCAGGGAGAGGGGCAGAGAGGTAGAGAGAATCCCAAGCAGACTCTCCACGGAGCATGGAGCCCGATGCAGGGCTCAGTGACTCATGAAGTCATGACTTGAGATGAAATCAAGAGTCGGATCCCCAACCACCTGAGCTACTCGGATGCCCCTGTTGTCCCTCACTTCTTGATTCCAGACCCTGTGTCCACCTGCTGGAACCTGCTCTTTGCCAGTCGTGATGTCATGGTCCGTTTGTCCCTGGGGTGCTCACCTCTGTCGATGGCGATCATCTGGCAGCGGTGTGAGCCGACTCCAGCAGGGCAGTACTGTTAGTACTATTAGTCTTCCTGACTGGTGGAGTTGGGAATAATCGTGGAGCAGGTGGAAACTAAATTATCACTGTCTTGTGTAAAGACTCCTTAAGGTCAGTAGCATGTTACATTCGGAACCTTGCCTTGGAATTATTCCGTGGCTCTCAAAACCTGGGTGAGAACAGAATGTTCTTTGTTTCAAACTAAAGTCTGATAAAATTGTTTGGAAGGCTGGAGAAAAAACAAACAAACAACTAGTTCTGTCATGATTG
This sequence comes from Vulpes lagopus, assembly GCF_018345385.1. Classification (NCBI taxonomy): domain Eukaryota; kingdom Metazoa; phylum Chordata; class Mammalia; order Carnivora; family Canidae; genus Vulpes; species Vulpes lagopus. Next base: position 30,766,678 of record NC_054834.1, read on the forward strand.
AGTTTGTAAATACAGGTGAGAAAATCCCACTCATCACCAGGCACCAGAAGAGCATCTGTGGTCCTGAGAGTGAAATGATGTCAAGATGGTAAGACCACACGTAGTAGGAAATGTGGTGACATCTAGGTATTTTAACATTTTGAGTGTGGGGTTTCTTGATGCCCCAGCGGAGAAGGATGATTGTGAAGTCAGAATCCCACCCAAAAAGTCGAAACCGAAACACAACTTGCTCAAACCTTAATTATGAATAGAGTCTCGCGCTCTCTCTGGTTCTCTGTTTTTTTGTTTGTTTGTTTGTTTGTTTTTTAACGGAAATGGGAAGCTGCCATCTTCAGATGACTTCCAGGCTAGCTTGTTGGACACAAGTTGAGGCCGCATTCGAGCTAAGTGGTTCCCAGAAGGGTGTTTCTGCCTCTAGAAGGACCCAGCCTTCCCTAGCAGGCCCTGCCAGGTCGGGGAGACTCCATGCTCCCCGACTCAGGAAGAATGAGGTCAGGGGCTCTGCAGAGAGGGGACACTTCAGGCTTTAGAGGAAGCGCGATTCCTACCCAGCTTGGGAGAAGAATAGCAAGAAAGGAACGTGAAGAGGAAGGGGCACGAGGACACAAAAGAAAGATGTTTGAAATCTACTGTGTTGGCTGAGGATCGGTGGCTCGGCCCATGATGGTGTGAGCACAAGCCTGTCCACACACCCGGGACAGGGAGCTGGAGTGTGCGTCCACGTGCGAATCCGGACGCTCAGTGACTTCTCCTGGTTCCTTCTGTGCTGCTGATTCCTGAGCTACAGAAACCAGACTCTTGACTTCTAAATCTGTCTTGCTTTCTTATTCTTCCCAAAGGGACCTTTTTTTTCTCCAATGGGATTGATTTAGCTTTAACCAGCAGTGGAAAACCTACCAGTCTCCAAGACATCTGCTTTTATAAAAATGACCTTAGTTCATCTTTAATAAGAATTGCAGTGTAGTTGATATTATTACTGACCATTGGGTGATAGGGGTGGTGAGCTTAGGGGACGTCAGGTCACAGGGTGGGGAGTCTTGTACGTCACTTTGTACCAACATTCTTCCTCTGTGCATGCTCTGGCGCTACCTGGACGGGGCCCTGGGCCCATACCACATATCCTGGGGCCCAGGATGATGACGGGAGGGTGTCTGGGTGGCTCAGTGGTCATGATCCCAGGGTCTTAGGATCCCCTCTGACTCTCTCTCCGTCTCTCATGAATAAATACAATCTTGAAAAAATAAAATAAAATAAAATAATTAAAATAAAATAAAATAAATAAATGAAATAAAATAAAATAAAATAAAATATGACGAGAAAGGAAACCTAGTGTGTATTAGCACTGGGATGGAGCAGAAAATGCATTGGAGACTCCAAGTTACAGGACATTCTCATCTTCAGGCAAGAGAATATTGAGAAACTTCTCTCACTTTCTCGGCAGTCACCTCTTTTAGAAACTACCGCTGTAGAGAGAAGCTTGCATCTCCCGGGAATGCACCTCAGGCCACGAACCAGTGGCTTCATGTTTTTCATACAGCTTGGGAGGAAACCATCCCTCGCATGGTGGGACACCACGTGCCGTGTGGGCCTCACACACTCCGCAGTCCTGCGAGCTCACCCCCTTCCTCACACCGCTCAGCAGGCGGCCTGAGGCCCAGCCATCCTGGAGGCCCGGCCTCCTGCTGGCTTCTGCAGCATCTCTCTGGGCAAAGGGGTTCCCCGAGTGGCAGACCGAGCTTGAGCTATTAAGGCCCAAAGCCTCTCGCCCAGGCAGCCGGCACCCTTCCAGAAAGGCAGGAGCCTGCTGCCCGGCACATGAGCCTCCTCTCTCTGCCAGCTGGCCCAGGGAGGCTCAGTGTGCCAAGCAGGGGACGTGTGAATGGGATCTGTGCCCGAGCATCGCCTGAGAAGTAGAAAATGCATGTGACCAGAGCTGCCGAAGCCTCGCCCAGAAAGAGATGATGACAAGCAAAGTGTGATATGTTTCTCTAAAGAAAGCCCGAAAACATAAACCAAAAAACAAACAAACTCGAAAATCATCTCAAGAGCATCGTATAATTTCATTTTCAACCCCACCCCAAAACCTTACATGAAGTCCTGCGCATTTGGTGGCTGTTGGCTAAATATGGACAAAGTGAGCGCATTACTTTTTTTTTTGAGGCCCAGCACCATGCCCGGCACTGTAGGAGATGCTCAGTGTTTGTGGGATGAGCTACTTGAGGAATCCCAAGATGGTGCTGCTGATTGGCTGTCACCCTCGGGTCCCCTGGCTTGGCCCACCTGCCTAATAACCCAGAAGGAAAGGTGAGAGGCCCCCAGGACCTCTTATTTTTGTAGCTAAGCCCATGGAGCTCTTCAAGAGACCCCAGACCTGGGGCCCCGCCTTCCCACCCCTGAGCTTCTGGAAGGCTGAGACACAGACGCCGCAGAGTCCCCGCGTAGTTTCCAGCACCTGGGGATTTCAGGAGCTTGGGCTTCTCACCTGCCAAGCCTGCCCCAAGCCAAGAGCAGCAGCAGGAGCCCCAGCCGGGCCTGGAGGGTCTCAGCTGGCTCCCCCCGTGCTTAACCACAAGCACTGCCTTCTTAGGGTGCTGGTCTGGAAAATCCAGGGCACTGAATTGATAATCGTTTCCATTTGTGTGATAGACAAACTCTTAACAACACACAAAAATAAGCTCTTCCATGAAACAAGTGGATGGTTAAGCTTTTGGGGTGGAGAGGTCAGGATGCACCAGCCCGAGCCCCCAGCCACTCACACGAGATCCTGGTCCCCCCTTTGGGGTAGAAGAATCCAGTTACGTCCTAGTTGGTTCTTAGCTCGAGCTGAGGAGTGTCCGGTTTTGGGTGTGATTGGGCTTGTGGGAAACCAAAGAACGTGGCGCAAAGGGAACGGGTGTGTGGGTTGAGAATTTTTTGGTCGCCAGCCACCTATTCGGGCCACTTCCTGTGTCCACCGCCGGCCTCAGGGCCGTTGGCAGCACGGGTGAGAAGGAACCAGAGGAGGATAACCCATGGGCTTCATGTGGCCAGAGCCCGTGGCTGGGTCCTCTTGGAAATCCCAGCACCCACCTGGTTCCTGGCACCTTACAGGTGCTTGGTCAGTAACGTGAGCGACTGAACATTCCTCGGAGCGCTCGTTGGTGCTCAGCATCCCGCGTGTGGCCCCTTCACTGGGGCTGCTGTCAGGCCTTCCAGGAATTCCTCCCAGGTACTGGTCACCTGCCAGGCTCTCTCCAAAGCACCCAGAGCCTTCATGGGTAATGTTGGGTTTCTGGGGGAACCCCCAAGGCTGGGGGTCTTGGAGGCTCTGGCTTAAACCGTAACATGGATTTGCCTGTTTGGAATCATCAGATTCCAAAGGGCAGTTTTTTGAGGTCGGTATGCAAGCTGGCAGAGTGGCAGCGTGCTCCTACCCCATAGCATGCTGGCCATGGCCCAGCCCTTCACTGGCATGTAGGGGAAGGGCCACACGGGAGCCCACTGTCTCCCTAAGGGCGTGATGAGGCAGTGGGTCCAGGGTCACTCCAACCCCCCACATCTTTCCCTCTTTTTACATATTAAGAAATGCTTGAGTAAGTGCTTAGTGCCAGAGGCTCGGAGAGGCCATCTGGGGGATGCACAGATGCTGGACGGGTCCTCGCTGCCTTTCAGGAGCTCACGGCCTTGCTGGCAAGCTGGCAGGTGTGACCCGAGGTGTTCCGAGATGTCCTGTGGCCGTGGGGTAGACAGCACATGCTCTGGTGGCTCCGAGGTGAGGGAGTTCATTTGGGGCTATTATTAGCTTAGGCTCCACGGAGGAGAGTGCTGAGCTGAGATTTGAAATAGGATAGGACTGTGGTAAGTGGATTTCTCTGGCCGAGAGGGAAGAGGGCGCTCGGTCACATGGCACGGCGGCTCTGACCATCAGGGGGCCGTTGGCAGAGCGAGGGCATTGAAGAGGATCAGATTTGTAGGAATTGAAAGAAATTAAGGAGTCCGTGAATAATAGACCTTCCTTCCTTCCCTGCCTCATCTCTTGTCTCCTTCTCAGCATTTGTGCATCAAAAGACATTGTGTGTGTGTGTGTGTGTGTGTGTGTGTGTGTACGCATACACATGCACACCCTAGGTTGATGTCACGTCCACCTAGTGACCCTTTGTGGAAGAGTCAGAAGCCTAATGCTGGGGATCCCGGGTGGCTCAGAAGATCCCTGGGTGGCTCAGCGGCTTAATGCCGCCTTTGGCCCAGGGCCTGATCCTGGAGACCCAGGATCGAGTCCCGCGTCAGGCTCCCTGCGCGGAGGTTGCTTCTCCCTCTGCCTGTCTCTCTCTCTCTCTCTCTCTCTCTCTCATGAATAAATAAATTAAAAATCTTAAAAAAAAAAAAAAAAGAATCCTAACGCTGCAGTCGAGGAGACAGTGTCTGAGACCCCGATTCACCTCTCGGCTGTGTCCCCTTGGCTTTGATGTGGGGGACGTTACTTTGTTGTGACCGCCTTGGTCATCTTGAATCATCTGCGGTGCAGTTTGGGCCTCACATTTTGTAAAGTGACACAAGTCCGTGCATGCAGGCACTTTATGAACTAGCGGAAGGCGTCCCCGTGATACCTCCACGAGGCAAGCAATCACCTGTATTTCTAAAAATGCAAGCACAGCCTATTTCTGTCCCTCACTTCTCTCCAGCGTTCTCACCAGCCGGAGATGGCATAGCTGTCTCGGGGGGTGGGGTGACTGTCCTCCCGGCCCTGCGTGTCGTGGAGAGTAGCCCACAGACCGTGGATCGCTCCATGTGGGGGTTCAGTCTCAGGCCTTCCAGCCCAGCAGAGAAAGGCCGTGGCCAGTGTGAGGGCGTCCACCCTGCAGAGACCACCTCGTGCTCTTTCTCAAACCACCTGTCTCTATCTCTAGTCTCCATCCCCCCCATCCCCACCGACCACGTCTCTATCTCCGTGCATCCTACTGTCCCCAGCCCATCCTTGGATCCCTGGACGCCCGTCCCAGTCCGAACGACCCTGCCTGTAGATCTGCCCTCCTCCCCCCACCTGCCCCACTGTGGACGTTGGATGGAAGCAGGGGCCAAGCTGGGGCGGGGGACCCTCCCTGCACATCCTGTCCTCGGTGAAGACAGGGTGCCCTCTAGTGGGCCTCTGCCGCGCTGCCCGCGCTCCCGGCCTTCGGGGAAGGACAAAACAACCAGCTCCGGCCCTCCTGCCCAGGATCTTGAACATGTCTTTGGGTTTGGTTTGTTTTTCTCCTTCTCCGAAGAAAAAATAAAGGAAGAAAGGACAGCGGCAGGCCAGTTGGGAGAGCAGCTCCAGCGCGGCTGTGACAGTCTCCACGCCTGTCTTGGGAGTTTTACCGAAGGATGCCCCCCCCTTCCCGGGCCGCCCGAGGCAGCGCCGTAGATGTGACATCAGATGCTTGTCCGAGGGCTTCTGACAGTTTCTACACAAATCACACACCTGCCTTGACTGGCCTTGAGCACGAGGGGTTAGATTTGGGAGGGGTGGCCTCCTTCTTTAACAGTTCCTACCCAAAGGGTTACCTCCCCGGTTGGGTGACACCCCCTGCCCCCTGGCTGGCGAGCCCAGTGCAGATGATGATCACGTTTTCAGGTAGCGGACAGGTGCACATCTGACTCCTGACTGCTAGAGCCCCGTATGCGCGGGCATAAGCGGGGGGCCTTGGCCCTTTAAAAGCTGGTTCAGTGAAGGCTGCTGGACTGGGGAACACGGGGAGGTGGGGGGAAGCAGAGAGCGCAGGGCGCCCGTCAGGGAAGCAGAAACCTGATCATATGTGATGGTTGCTGGATTAGGTAACAGCTCCGCTGGTTGAAATTGGATCTTGGAGGATGAGTGTTAACATCTCTGGTGTCCTGGCGAAAGGTTCATTTGAGTCTTGCATGGTGCCACAGAGATAAAAAGGAGCTTTTAAATAATCATTTTGTCTCCTACACACCAGAGTGCTGGCTTCGAGCAATAAATAGGTGGCATCAGTTCTGCTTAGACATATCACCCGTTTCATTTATTTATTTAATGTTGGAGGGATTTTTTTTTTTTTTAACCGACCAGCCGAGTGTTTTCCGTATCCGTGAATCCCAACACCCATTTTTGTATAATGGTTCACACGGATTCTTCTCCTGGGCAGAAATAAAGTGCAGGCAGTTTATTGGCCCGTCCATGCATCCACTCAGTGCACAGACACAGCCCCAGAGCATCAGAACCGGAATCTTCTATGCGAAGTACAAGATGAAGATGTTCTCTTGTTTATGTTGTTGCTATATAGAAGCACATAAGAGATGTGTATACACACACACACGTGCATTCTATATACACACTACATATACACATTATGCATCCATATACACACGTTATATATTCATTATATATACACACATTATATATGTATACACACACACTATATATACACGCACTATATATACACATGAGGGATATATATATAGCAGGGGATTCCAACACATACTCTGAATTTTTTAATTCCCATAATGATTTCAGTATAATTTATTTCTATTCTTATTTTTTTTTTAATTTCAGTATAATTTAAAGAGTGTAATTTGGAGAGGACTGCTCCTCCCTCACCCCCACCCCCCATCTTTACATTCTTTCATTTTCACTGGATCCCTGGTTTGGGACCTATTTATGTGTCCTGAACCCTAAGTATAAATGCAGGCGACACCTATGTTAAGGTGCATCGTATTCTATACCGATGTCTTATTGGCCACATTTGGAAACCAGTTTTATTAAATCTTATTAAATCCAAATTTCTTTTTAAAGAGTGTTTGTTTACAGGATTCATAAAATGGTATAAAAGCAAAGCGAAGTGCTAACACTTGCCCTGTTTTTGTTTTTTGTTTGTTTGTTTTTTTTCTTTTCCTCTTAACTAAATGTATCCTTTATACCTGAGCAGGGACAAAAAAAAAGAGTCCGTATAGGTGAGCGCTTTGCACTGTGTGACTGCCGTGAAGTTTCCCTGGTGGTGAGGGGCTCGCAGCATAACCGTTCAGCATCCTTTGCTGGTCTTAGCCATTTTCTTTCTTATTTCATTTAAAAGCAGTTAGATTTCAAGCCCAACAAAATGTTAATTAGGTAGATGTGTGGATAGTCTGTGTATCCCACTGATTGTTTCAAAGAAAAGGTGGAGCAGAGGTGTCCATGCAACTGTGTGGGTCTGGAAGGGGAAAATACTCTCAGAAATAAGTACGGGTGCTAGTAACACGCCCATGGCTACCTTCCTAGTTCCTGGAGGGACTGGGTGGGCCCAGCACTCTGGTCTGTGGATGCCTATCTGCTTCTGCTTCTCTCCTAACGAACTGAACTTTGCTGGAGGAATAAGCTGATGGGGTGAGCGAGGCAGTCGTAGGCACACGTGCTGTCCGAGGGTCCTTGTCATCATCTCGGGTGGACAGGTTGTAGACTGGATCTAGTGGGGCAAGTCCTGACCATTAGGGTGATGTTGCTCCATTTCTCTTTGCTACCTTCATTGAGACCAGAAGTTATTATAAGGTCTTTCATGTGCATGAGGGATTGGTTCTGGAACAGCCAGGAGGACCCAGTTGGAGGCATTACCACTGGCTGGGCATCTGGGGAGGAGGTGGTTTCCTGTCAGCCTTAGTGGGGCTGCTGTCTAGAGTCTGTGGCCTCTTCTGGAGTTCCGCAACACCAGATGCAGTAGAGTGGATTAATCAAGAGTAGAATTTTGCAGTTTATTTAATGACCAACAAATTGTAAAAGTGAAACAATTACATTTGTTTATTAAGAATAGCTCGGAGATGAATCTTTCAAATGACCCAAAATATTTTTGTTGATAAAGCAAATTAAAATTCGCTGAATCAAATTCAGGAGAGAAGCACCTGTAGACACCACACACGAATGCCTTCACCCATAGGGGGTGAGGAAAGGGGAGCTTCTGGGCTGCTCGGGTGGGTCCCCTTTCTTATCTGCCCCTTTAGGGACTGGAAAGATCTCTAACTCAGGAAATGGGTACAGCACTGGATTATTTTCTTGAGGAAACCTGTTAGTGGTGATGTGTTCTTCATAGGACTTTGAAGGTTTGGGTGAATGAATTCAAGGCACAGAATAACATGACTGGATGTTATTCAAAAACCAAAGGGGCAGTTTCTCAGTTCGTCTCCTGGGCCTACAAAAGGAGGATTTCCCTGGAAAGAAGCCCAAAAAACAACCCTCAATAATGCCATCACTGATATGGCAATTTTATTTTAGTGCAGCAGGAAATTAAGGACTCAGGTGTGGAAGGAGAAGAGCCTAAGTCCAGAGGTGTTTGGGGTTTGCGTACAGGTGCGGACTTCCTTCTTTCCTCCCCAGCTAGCCGTCTTCCCTACATCTTTCCTCCCCCCGCCCTCCCTTACTTCACTGCTTTTCTACCCCAAGCCTTCATCCTCTGCTCCTAACCACCACTGCTGGGCCACCTGGCTCAGCATGCCACTTGACTGTCTCGGGTTTCATGGAAGCCATGCTGCAGGGTCCCACTGAGTGTAGGAATTGGGATTTCCTTCTGAACCACACTCACGGTTGGTCCTTGTCTTGCCTGATGGAAGCCAGGAGCATGTGGTTATGCTGGCGTTACATGTAATGGGACACCCTGAACATCTATACATCTTTCATATTGACCTCATATCCACCTTCCCACTCATGACCCCGTGCGACTGTCTTGCTAGGGCTCAGGAGACAACTGGGCCCACCTCCTGGGGCTCCCCAGATGCACCCCACCTGGAATCAGCTCTTGATTCTCTGATTGTTCCCTTGCACGTGTGTCCATCAGGCCACATGGTGCCTGCCATCCCCATCCCGAAAACAGACGGACATGGCTCATTCTCCTCTGCCTTGAATCTCTTCCCTACTTTCCTTCCTTACCCCAAACTTTATTCATTTTTTTTTAATTGGAAATTCTTTTCATGTTCTCTCTTGACAAAGACTTGGATGCTGACAGATAAACTAGGTTTAGATGAGTGATTTATTTTATGGCAAGTTGTATGATGGTAGTAAAAAGAGACTGCCTAGCTCTTCTGCTGATTTACTAAAACACTTGATCTCTTTCGGTCCCGACCCCCCCCCCCCCAAATGGCCAGGGTGTTTTAATAAAAAGCAGCCATTTCATTCATTGGAATCTCCTCTATCCTACTTGGCTTCTCTGAAGAATACCCAAAACAGCTTGTTAAGTGGGCCTCACCCTGGTTTCCAACAGGACTGTCTATACCTGGAATGAAGAGATCTCAGCGTCCAGAGAGAAACATCCTTACTTACTGGCCAATTTGTTTTCCTGCTGTTTTATTTTGTTATTTTATTTTATTTTTTATTGAAGAATAATTGGCATGTGATGTTATCTTCTTGCTGTTTGAAACTTCCATACTCTCCCTGCTGGCCTAGAGGAAAGGTCTTAAGATTTCAGTCCAAAATGACTAGATTTACGTGGCTTAGGTTATTTTTGGAAATGAAAATTCAGGCCAATCAAATATAACAAAGGCAATATGAGGGTAAAACCACAAACTCACAGAACTCTAAAATTAGAAAAGAAGGAAATGTCTTTCCTTGAATTAAAAATTTGGCAGTTTGGGATGAAAGTGAAAATTATATCCTGCTATAATTAATTTTTTGTACTTTTGAAATTTCTTACGTAACGTATACATAACAAGGTTATCATCTTAACCATTTTTCAGTGTCCAGGGTTCAGTTCAGCAACATTAAGCGCGCTCACTTTGGTGCAGCCGTCACCACCATCCCTCTCTCCTACGTGAAACTCTGTCCCTAGGAAACACTGACTCCCAGCCCCCGCACCCTTCTACTTTCTGCCTCCCTGATTTGGACTGTTCTGTGTAGCTCTCATAAGTGGAGCATCAGTAGTTTCTGGAACAAAGCAAGCCTCTCCTTGGGTTCTCTCCCCTTCGTCATCCCCGTTGCCCGACCCTTCGCCCATCCTACGCGTGCCATGTTGCAAGTACTTGGGTGACTTGCTGCGCCAGTGGCATGCCATTGCTTTCTGTTTTCTTCATTTGCTTGCATATGGGTTACCATTAACCCTCCCCTCTGCTGTGTCCCCCTGCAGTCTTGAGTATCCGGGGAGCCCAGGAGGAGGAACCAACAGACCCCCAGCTGATGCGACTGGACAACATGCTGCTGGCCGAGGGGGTGGCGGGCCCTGAGAAGGGCGGAGGCTCGGCAGCAGCAGCTGCGGCAGCAGCGGCTTCAGGAGGGGCGGGCTCTGACAACTCGGTGGAGCATTCAGACTACAGAGCCAAGCTGTCCCAAATCAGACAGATCTACCACACGGAGCTGGAGAAGTACGAGCAGGTAACCGCGGCCATGGGGGCGTCGGGCACCCTGGCCCTTTAGAAAGGAGGGTGAAGAGCCATGGGCCCCGGGGGCTTGCAGAGCCCCAAGGGCCAAGCCTCTGCATTTCTGCACCAAGTCCCTGGCCAGACGGGAGGCCAAGAGTCCTCAGTCTCCAATATTAAAAACCTAGGCGCTCTGACCACAAAGGCACCTAAAAAACCTAAGTTGTAAGTGATGACTTCAAGAAACACTAATAGTCAATGTAACAAACGTTCGAGCTGAGCTCCAGGAGGACATTTGCCCACGGTCCGCAGCCTGGGTCTCATGGGATGAGAGAGGTCATTAGCAGAGTCACCACCTGACCTGTGGGGCAGTTGGTGGGCTCCTCTGGCCCTCTTCTCCTTATTTGGGGATGATTCCTCACCTTCCAATTGCTCATGGAATCCTACAGGAAAGGATGCTAAAACCTGGCCTTCAAGTCCTTTGCTATACCCAGACTCAGCTCAAGTGAGAGTCAAACATGTTCATTTTTTATATAATACAGGATGTGGTGCTCACCTCCCTCCAAAAAGAAGAGTAGAGGGTCTCAGGGGATTAGTCATCAAAGTTGGATTCCAGTCCTGACGCTCCACTGATGGGACCCAATGGACCACACAGTCTAACCAAAAGCTGGCAGTGTAGGGCAAAGAGCTGTAGATTTAGAGTCAAGGATATCACAAGACCATGAAAACCATATAAAGAGAACATGGGAAAGGCTTTAAATTACAAAGCAGTATGTAAATGTAACGTATTCTAATTATAATAGAGTTCCTCTCTCCAAGAAACGCTCCCTGCGCCACACACACAAACACGCGCACGCACGCATGCATGCACATATGTGCGCACACACGCATATGGGACTCTATGTATCAGTTCTGCTTCCTGGGGTCCGTATGAGCAATACTACTTTAACAGGAGTCCCTTATATGCACCTTTCCTCCATCAGCAGGTGACAGGTACGTTTGTTGTCACCTTTTTGGATGCGGCATTATCCTGAAGTTCGACACTTAACTTACTTTCATGGAATTCTTAGCTTCCTGGTTTCCTTTTCTTTTTTAAGAGTCACAGAATCACGAGGGAGAAAAAGCAAAAGGCAGAAGACCCTTTCTAGTCCACTTCTGACCGACTAGGTCGACAGCAAATGCAAACTTAATAGAAAATTTAAATTTTAAAATAGAAATGAGCATTTTAAAATTTAAAGTGAGGAAAGTTTCATTATTGCACTCCTATCTGCCGTCGAAATGGATTTCTACCAAGTCCCTTTTTTATGAGGGGTTGGGGGGAAGAATTGCTGCGAAGCTTGCAGTCAAGCGTGGTGAAACTCAACCATCGGATAGGCGTAGGGAGGATTTGAGGGGAAGAGCATAGCAGCAATCTTGCAAGAAGAACCTGTGAGTCATCGCCCTTCACCTTCTTAGTAAAGAGCAAATATTCTTGCCGCAGTGTTGGCTCGTGTAGATATTTCCCAAGATCTCAGGAGATGCTGAGCCCACAGAGCTCGCCCATCCCTGAAGTTTCCAGGTCCATCCTGTCACACTTCACAGTCTGCCTTAACCTTTGGAGGTTAAGAGACAGAGGGGGACAAATCCTAGCTGGCCTCTTGAGTTCCACCCATTCAGTGCTATTCCTACTTTACCTTCAAAACTAAGCCTGGTTTCTGGCAAAACAACTTCTCTAGACCTGCCATCCAGGGTAACTCCCACCAAACATCAGGACAAGAAGAGCTCAGGGAGTGAATCTTCTCTCCCCACCAAACTAAGCCCATAACTGGGATGGATTTTAGGCTGGTAAGTGTTAAAAACTGGCTTTATTCTTAGCTCAAGTTGCCCACAACATAGAAGAACTGACTGCTTACTTTTGTTGACACAATTGCACTTGTTCCTCAAGGTAATTTTGTGGTTGGGTACCCAGGACAGGTACTGTTGGCCTCTCTTGTTTTGACAGGTGAGGAAGTAGAGATCAGAGGGCTTATATGGTCACATATCCAGTGAGGGACAGAGGTGGCCCTGGAATCCAGTTTCTGACCCTTAGTCCAAGGGCTCTTATTGGAACACCACCTGACTGCACTCCATATGGAGTGTGGGCTTGTGCAGGCAGTGAAGAAGCTGGCCTGTCCTTTGTTACTTCCAGGGACTAGGTTAATTACTGGTAGGTAAGAGAAGCTAGGAATAATAATATTCTCCTTCAAAAACTTCTCAAAGATATCTACCTGTTTTAAATAATAAAGAGGTTGGAAATCAGAAACTTAAGGAAAAACTCTCATCAGTACAGAAAAATTACATAATTATAAGGGTGGTCATCTATACTTCTTATCCTTAAAAATACCAAAAAAATAATTTCATTAGTTATGTGGACATTTTGTGGGTAAGAACCGAATCCTACTTAACATACTTTGGGCGCCCAATTATTTATTAGTGCTAATTATATTGTTAATTATAATAAATAGTAGATGGTAGGGAAATTATATGCCATTAAGCTCCTAGCTAGTATGTCTGGGAGATGCATCGTCTTCATTTTTTTGTGATCATTCCTCATGGGAGCTTTTTTAAAATCCGAAAACCTCAAGGATGCCTGGGTGGCTCAGTCGCTTAAGCATCCAACCCTTCATTTGGCTCAGGTCCTGAGATCGAGCTCCACACCCGGCTCTGTGCTCAGCAGGGAGTCTGCTTGAAAATCTCTCTCTGCCCCTGCTCATTCTCCCTCTTTCTCTCTCTTTAAATTAAATTAAATTAAATTAAATTAAATTAAATTAAATTAAAAATATTTTAAAAATAAGAATAAAAAAATAAAATGAAATCAGGAAACCTCAGTAAAGTAAAAATATTGCTCTCTACTTTAGTCATACCTTGGATGAAGTTGCCAAATTGGCTATTAATAGTTGACTCTGGTATTTTTATTTTGTTTTTAGTATGGTGGTGATAAATAACCAGACGATCAATTAGCTTTCTGCTAATTAGGTATCATGGCCCTCCTCAATCCTATCCTGAAAAAAAAACAAAACAAAACAAAACCACCTACCTGAACCAGCCATTGTTTCACCCTGAGGTTATTAAATAAAGAAAGCTTCTAGAAATTTTCATTAGAAAGAATGGTAGGAAATTATTTTATTTAGTTACTGGTATCAGAAAAATGCTTTTCCAGGAGATCGTGGAGGTAGCTAAGGTATTTGAGAGCTGGCTTATTCTAATAGACAAAACCGTGATGTCAGAACACTGAATTTTACTCCATGGGGTATTTAAAAAACTGATGCTCCTTGTCACTTTGCAGGGTTCTCTAGCTTTTGTAAATAATGCTGCTGGGGCATGGATGGGGCTAAATGTGTACAGCTGAACGGGGCTGGGTTGGTCGGTCCATGGCCAGGAGGAACCCAAAATCCCAGTTATGTTCTTTGCTGAGGTGGGCACCACATCCAGTTTGAAGGAGTAAGGGAAGAAGATGGGCTGACCAGAGTGCAGGAGGGAAGCTTAACTCTGGAAGCTTGAGCAGGATGTTCTAGGAGGGCCTGTCTTTAGTCTGCAGCTCCCAGAAATGCTCTTGCCCTGGAACCTGGGAAGTGTCCCTTCGAAATCCTCAGCCTTGTAGGGGCACGTGGAGTGGCAGTGCCAGAGGGTGACTCCCTTTTTGACCATCCGCAGCAGAGGGTCCCCCGTCCAGAGACTTCCAGCCTCTGCAGGTCGTGTTTAATTAGCAGTTATAGCACCAGCTCTTCCCATCCCTGTCCTGTGGGCCACACCTGACAGACAGAGGCAGCCTGGCCTGACTTCCAAAGGCACAAGCTTGCGGGATCCAAGGAGGATGGCATATGGGTCGTGTAGGTCCTGAAAAAATCTGGATCGTCATGTCCTGTCCATCTGAAGTGGACTTGGAACGGGCCTCTGCTCTGTTGTGGGTTCCTGAGCAGCTGTTGAGCAGCTGCCTTGCTGTACCTCAGCGGTGGGTGAGAAGACCCCACTGTCTGTTTATGGCAGAGCAGAAAGGGCCCCGGGATAAAAATGTCTTGAATAAACATCAGATATTGTGAGTATTTTTATTCCCTGTAATGAAGCACATTATTATTAGCCCAGCATTGTGGCTTCCCTGTGGAGAGCGAGTGCACTTGACAATGCCTCCTCACATCAAGCCCCTCCCCCCGTGGAGCCCCCACCAGGTGAGGAGCCGAAGGCCAGCCAGGTGGCTGGGATGCTAGCCACGTGCCTGACCCTGCACTCCCCACCCAGTGGCCTCATAGAATCCAGCCAACTTGATGCCTTTCCCTTTGTTTACAACTGGGGGGGGGGGGGGGGGCAGGGAAGAAGCTTATATCATCCAGATTTTGTGTTTATATGGTAATTCTCTTAGTGGAGAGCAGAATGCTAGATAGATCCCATCTATGGATTTCTCTTCAGCATGTAGAAAGAAGGTAATCGGAGGGTAAAGTAGAAAGAAGGGAATCGGACCCTGTTTATTTTTACCAAGAGACAAACGGGGGTCTGGACACATCTTTACACAGCCAGACACACACCTAGTAACTTCTCTGGTCCTTACCATACCCTTTGAAGTGGGAACTGCCACCCCCATCTCACAGATAAGGAAGATGAGTCACAGAGAGGTTAGGCAGCTTTCCAAGGCCCAAGGCAGGATCTGAACACAGGCCATTCAGGCCCCTCTCACCTCCTGAGCATGATTCACACCATCTGAGGGTCACCATATAAGACCATGGGTGTTGCTGGCCTTGCTAAGGGGTAGGAATGATTAAATCCATTCCCCCAGATGAATAAAATGAGGCACTGAGTAGTGAAAGGCTTTGCCCAGACACCTACAGAATTGGGGTCAAAGACCAGGCCCCCTGGTCCCCAGTATAGACTCAGCCTGGTGGATGGGCCTGCCTAGATAATCTTTGGCCAATCAATATCAAAAGATTTCTTAAGAGAATTGAGTAGGGAATATGTTGTTGTTACTTCATTCTTGACAGAAATTAGGGGCTTTGTGCTGTAAAAACAGACGCAGCGCAGTGTTACCATTAATGAGTGAGTGGCATTTCTGGTGTTGGTATTAAGTTGGAGCCCTTTGAGTCCTTAATTCTTCAACTGTCAAAGATCGTCTTGCCTTTTGTGTTACAAATCTAATATAGTTTTGTAATATTGCTAATCCGTGAGTAGATATTTCCATCTGAATGCTCAGCTATGGAAACCAGACTTGAGATGATAAGTAATAGTAACCACAAGGAAGGGCACTGGTTAGTGTTCAGGGGAGCAAGTTTGGGCTCTGGGAAAGGACAGAAGTGCCCGGCCTGGAGTAGGAAGTGTTCAGGTCCTGGCGTGGCTGCTCCTTTTCTGCTGTGTGTCTTAGGGAAAGTCCCCTCCTCTCTCTGGGCTGCAGTTTTACCCCAATGTAAAGTAGGGAGGTGGGACAACTGATATTTAACCTCACCCCCAGAGCTGGTGGTCTACTGGTCTAACCTGAGAGTTTTCCTTTCTGCAGGGATGACTCCTGAATCCTCTACGTCATGTGTTGATGCCATTTCTACAAGGCCTGTGAGAACAGGTTCCAATCTGTGTGGTGGATGTAGTGGGTCTTCAGAAGGCCAGCAGAGGAGGGAATTCTGACTAATAATAAGACTGAAAGGAGAAGTAGGTTTATGAGAGATCTCCCAGGAGGGTTAGCTTTTAATCCCATGATTCTATTCTTTTGGCTGTTTACACATCCCAAAATTGAACATTTGGAAGTTCTGATACATCAGCGATAATGAGCAAGGGAGAAGTTTGTGCCCTCTCTGACCCTAAGCTCTCTTGGGCTGTGAACTGTGGGGTGAAGGGTGGTAGAGTGTATCTTATACTAGGATTCATGTTCTCACCTTTCACTGTAGTAAAATTGTGAAAAAAAAAGATGAAGATTTCTCTTCACCCTTAAAAAAAATCTCAATCATGGCCAAACGTAGAGTCAAACAGGATGAAACGTATTTTTAGGCCTGTCATTTATTTTATCCCACAATCTAGCTGAGTTTTCTTTCCTCATTGCATCCCTAAAAGAGCCCACACAGCCTTCTGTCCAGGCCCTGGCCGTCCACATGTGCCGGTGTTGATTGTCCTGCTGTTCTAGGCGTGCAACGAGTTTACCACCCACGTGATGAACCTCCTGCGGGAGCAGAGCCGGACCAGGCCCATCTCCCCGAAGGAGATCGAGCGGATGGTCAGCATCATTCATCGCAAGTTCAGCTCCATCCAGATGCAGCTCAAGCAGAGCACATGCGAGGCCGTCATGATCCTGCGCTCCCGGTTTCTGGATGCGCGGTGAGTCGCCAACAGGGCCACCTATCCACTGGGGATATCCCGGATCTGGGATTGGGACACATAGCTGGCCCCTCTCTCCAGGCTCCATTTGCACCATGTCCAAAGCCACGCTGAATGGCAGCCTGCTTCTTGGGTCAGGAGAGGGAGGCTGCAGGACGGCATCAGCCATCAGTTTTAGGCAGCTCCAGGAAAATGTGTGATGAGAAGGGATGCCTTCTGTTCCCACTGTTACTCACTCTGCTTGGGAAGCAGGAATGAGTGAGGCAGGTGAGAGCAAAGGTCACACTTCTGTGTTCCTGTAGCTCAGTACCTCTTTTAGAGCTACTTATTGTCGCCCTGGGCTTGTAGCGGTCTCACTGGATGCCTCAGGGACACATGTTCTCCAGAACGTTAGTGCAGTTTGAAAAGCTGGGATCTTCTCCACGTTACGTATGGCCAGAGAGTGCATTTTGCTCGGCTTAACAAATCTTTGTAAGTAGGTGTCCACGTGGCATACTCTGAGCTGCGTATTAGGAGTACAAGAATGTGGAGGAGGAGGAGCAGGGGCCACATTTTCAATCCAGGCTTCATGTCTTCCATCTGGCATTGCTACTCGTGACCTCACTTGTGAGTTCATAGAATTCAGTCGAAGAAATCCTAGATTGAAAAGTCCTTTTAAACAAAGATAAAAAACTAGAGAACAGAGAACCAGTAATCAGCTCTTGGTCCTTGATTCTCTAGACCACTGGTTTTATGCAAATCCCTCTGGTATCTTTAACTTCTGGTATGCCGGCTGCAAGATGGCAATCATCATATCTTTCATTTACTGGGGAGGAGTGTTTCGATAGTTGATCTTGCAGACATGTTTGCAGAGTGTGGGTGTCCTTCACGATCTGCAGCCCATCTTAGATTAGCCAGCTTCTGTAAGTGCAGGTTTCACTAGTCATTGCTTCAATTCCTAAAAATCACCCTACTCTATGATTTGGGTTATTGGAACTTCAGTTGTGTCAGGACAGTATGCCATTTCATGATCTATGGTTTTGTCCCTTTTCAATGAGACAGAGTCACTGCTCCTTGTAGAATCTTTTCACCCTTGAAGTCATGCATTATTTAGCGCTTACCTGTATTTCTCTCTGTTCACAATGGTGGTTTTTGCGGTCCACAGACCTCTTTAAAACTCCCTGGCATCTCCTAAACTCCCTTTTATTCAGTGTGTTTTGGGTCACATAGAATACAGAATGAGAATGCCAGCTAGCAAAATGTGTCTCTGGGCCACCAGAATTCCACAGGATCAGTCAAGAGAAAGTTAACACAAAGAGAGCTTTTTCCAGCTGGGCATGGTGATGCAGAAGGAGGCAGAGTCGCCCTGAAGCAGGTCCCCTATGCATCTCCCTCGCCTGATGGCCTGCTGCCAGCCCAGCTTCTTTAAAGCAGGCTGGTACTCACAATCCAGAGTGCAAGTGACTGGTGGCCTCTGTCTGGGCTCAGCACCCATGCTGCCACCACCGCCACTCTGCATGTGTTGCTTCCATCCCCATGGAAACCCCCCTAGTTAAAATTCTGGGGTTGGTATTTATGTTGGCAGTTACTGAAAAAGAGGAAAGTTGGGCCCACACTGGATTCCCATGCAGAGAGAACCCGGGGAGGAGGGAGGAGCAGAATCATTGTCTTGTTGGATTTCTTCTCGCTGTAACTGTGCTGTGCACAGCTGAAGGTCAGACCCAAAACTGGGCAAGCTTTGTACACAGTTCCTGTCACTTCCAACAGCCTTCGCCTGGATGGTTCCAGTTGGCATCAGAAGGACAATCACTTAAGAGAGGGCCTCTTTCCTGCTTTGGTTGCAACCTTTGAATCACTGCCTCTGAGCCATGGTTCCAAACTAAAACAACAAAGCTATTATCATCGTTAGCAGCATTTATTTTGAGGGTCTATCTGGTGTCGGTGAAAGAGTATAACTCCAAAGGCCAGCCCATGGCTGAGCAAATGGTTTTCTCAGCTCAGAAAGAAATATTTACCCAGACCTTGTAATTGAGGTAGTTCCTATCATTGCTTCCAGTGCTATAATTGGAGCTCTTGCTAAGCAAATCTCAGTGAGAAAGACAGAGTCAGTGCTAATATTCACGTGCATCTGACAGGCTGGGCTTCATCAGTGAAAGATTTGGTGGAAGACAAGTAAAATACTTAGTGGCACGATTAGGCTTGGTATTGTCACGGGTATGTGGAATCGAATGATCTGACTTTGTTGCGAAATACTCCTCATCTCAGTTTTCTGGTGCCACCTAACTGATGACCGCAAAGTTAGCAGCTTAAAACAACACAAAGATACTATGGAACAGTTTTCTGTGGTTTAGGAGTCTGGGAACAGATGAACTGGATCCTCTGCCCTTCGTCTCACAAAGCTGTAATCTGGGTGTCAGGAGAGGCCGTGATCTCATTTGAGGCTCAGGGTCCTATTTCACACCCATTCCCACTGTGGGCAGAATTCAGTTCCTTGTGGTTGTGGGACTGAGGTCCCCAGCTCCCGGATGCCACTCTCTCCCTGGCCAGCATACGTCTTGGCTGCTTGCTTTCTTCCTGGAAGCCAGCAAGAGAATCTCACCATTTTAAGGTTTTAACCTAATCTCCTGAGACACAAGGATACAAGATGGATATCCATTCCTGGTCACAGCTCCACCCACACTTGGTGGGAGGGAGGGGATGCCAGGCTGGAGTCTGGGCCTTATAATTTTGCCTTCCCAACTCCTCAGCTGAGCACTTGGTCCAGGTTTGTCCATTCAGGTAATTTCTTTTTTCTTTTCCTTACGTTGACTTAATTGTGCCAGAAATAAATCTATCCATCCATCCATCCATCCATCCATGCATTCATTCTACATTTATTATCTCATGCTATGTACCAAACTTTGTGCTATCAAACTTGTAAGGTTATTGTCAGGACCGTCAACACCGTTTTCTCAGTTGAGAGAGAGAGAGAACTTACAAAACTCTTAATGATTTTCAAGCAATAATTTTAACTTCTGTTCAATCACATTTTGCTGGAGACAACAATAAGAGGATAAATAGCTGGAAGAACACCTCTGCATTTCACCCTGACAGAGGGATTATGTAAAATGAAGTAGTAAAGTAGAAGACAATGAGAGGGCGGGACATCCAGGAAGGTCTGGGCCCTCTCACCTGTATTTAGATTGAGGTATCTCCTTGAGTTTACTCTCTGCCAAACGCTGTAGTAGCCACTGGAAAAAATAAGAGGAAAAAGCCACATATCAATGGGGGTCTTGCCTTCAAGGTGTTCATAACTGTGTGGAACAAGCAGACGATTCTTACGAGTGAACATAAAATTGCGTGTTCCATGAAGTACATCTACTAGCTCTGCGGGAGAGGGTAGAGGGTTTGGGATCTCAGAGTCAGCATGGTGTTTGCCAAGCAGAAGGACTCCCATGGGCACGGTGAAACAACGTAACCCAACTTCAATGGGCGATGCTTACCTGGAATGCTTACTATGTGTCAGCACTGGGGTTTCAAAGAGGAATGCCATGTGGCTTCAACCCTTGAGGAATTTGCTGTGTAGCTGGGGAGACATATGGAAACCTGTGGCAAATGCCGTGGGAGAGAAATACACAGGTTGGTGTGAAGAAGCATAGGAGCATAAAAGTCACAAGTGTCTTTGGGGAATGGAGAAGCATATGATGTGGCTAGATGAAATTATGCAGAGCATGTTTAGGGCTGGGGGAAATGAGGCACTAGGGATGGGACAGATCCATTGAACACTCCTAACTGTGCCCGTGAAGATTTCAAATTTGTCCTGAGAAAAGCAGCAGAAACCATTAGAGCTGTTTAAGGAAAGGATACAGTAATTTGTAGCATAAGTTCTCAAACTACACTGCTTGGATTCCAATTCTGGCAACCTTTGTAACTCAGGCTAAGTGACCTGTCCTCTCTAGGACTCTTGTCTGTAAAATGCGCCTAATCCTATACGCAGGAGTAATTAAGATAATTTGAAGAAAAAAAGACTTTGTATAGTGTCTGGAATATGGTATTCACACAATAATTCATAAAAGAATTACTTAATATATTAACTATCACTATGTTATATATTATTTTATCATATTTATATTTTATTATTATTACTATAACTATTACTATGATTAGTGACATGATCAGATCCATGGTTTGGGAGAATTATTGTAGTGCTTCTCTTGAAGATGAGCTGAATGGGAGAAGAGATGCAGTAAGAACCCCCGTTAAAGCCTGTGCTCTTCAAACTGGGTGAACACAAAATAAATATGAAGTACCTTCCCCATTTTACTCAAATATCCAGAGCAAGATCATTTTATTTTAAGATAAACATTGGTTCATCACAGAATAAACTAGAGAGGTTTTAAAGACCTTTCATGCTCTTGACGGTATGCAGCAGGGCTGTGAATTCACACCTTCCTTGTATTTCTGGAAAGCGTCGGTCTAGAGTTACACCATCTAGTAAGTGGCTATTTGATTTTAAATTTAAATTAATTCAAACTGAATTAACATGGAAATAAATAAGATTTCAGAATTAACTGCTCGGGGATCCCTGGGTGGCGCAGCGGTTTGGCGCCTGCCTTTGGCCCAGGGCGCGATCCTGGAGACCCAGGATCGAATCCCACGTCGGGCTCCCGGTGCATGGAGCCTGCTTCTCCCTCTGCCTGTGACTCTCTGCCTCTCTCTCTCTCTCTGTGTGTGACTATCATAAATAAATAAAAATTAAAAAAAAAAAAAAAAGAATTAACTGCTCGGTTTCACTAGCCACATTTGAGTTGCTCAGTGGTCAAGAGCAGGCTCATGGCCACTGTACTGGGCAACACAGATCTAGAACATTTCCCTCACTGTTGAAAGCGCCACTGCGCAGCACTGGCAAGACCGTCACATGATAGATAGTGGCTTATCTGAACCCATTTCAAAAATAGAGCAGCAATAGGCTAGAATAAAAGAGTTGGATTTGAAAGAATAGAACTGGCAGGACTTGCTTTGGGGCCCATCACCTGATGAAGGTAAGACAGCAGGAGGGGTTGAGAATCGCTTCCAGGTTCTGGCACCTGCTAGGTACTCAAATATTTGAATGAATGAATGAATGAATGAATGAATGAATGAATGAATGAACAAATTAGATACAATGAACTGCATCTATGGGGGTGTGGTAAGGAAGACAATGGAGCTGGTTTGGGTGAAATCCGATGCTAGTTTTGGAGACACAGAGTGTGTTTGAAGCCGGAGGAGTGCAGTAGTAGATGGACAGTGACTCTTAGGAGAGTCACATTTGGTATTTAGCAATGTGGTCTGTGGCGCTGCACTTCCCACTCTTGAGTCACTCTGATGCAAAAGGTTTCCTTCCTAAAATGCCACATTTTAGGCATTTAGGCAATAGTACATCCAGTACTATTTGATGATCAGCCTCTTACAATAAAAACCTAGATACCCAACTCCCGAGGCTGTTGTTGAGCTCAAAGTCACAAATGTTAACTCACCCAGCGGCTAACACTTCAAGCCAAAACCAGATGTCTAGCTCAAATAACCTTATCGTCAGAAGTACATCATTTTCACTAGGTTTCCTGAAGTTCTGAGAAGTCCTGATCTTGGGATTTCCAAGGCCCTCCGTGGAGACGGCTCTAAGAGAGGTGATAAGGGAGCCCATCAGAGTAGATGAGACCACCTAGGGAAGGTTGCACATGACTATGGGAAGAGATTCGGGAACAGCTGTCTGCACCAGCCCCGCCCCACCAGCTCATTCCAGAGAGGCTTCCTTTGAGCTCAGTTGGAAGACTCCCAAAAAATACAGTGTGATGCTAATGCAGACAGCTGAATGAATGAACCGAGGTTCTCCCAATTAGGGGAGCCCTCAGGGTCCAGTTCCCCAGGCCTAAGACAACTGTTTTCTCTAGGCAGAGAAGAAGCCAAGGGTTATCTAAAGCCTGGCCTGGAGCCCGTGCTCGCCACTTGGCTATCTTCCTCAAATTCCCATCAGGCAAGGACTTTTAATAAATGCCTATTTTTTGAGATGGGCTTTTTAAAAAATCCATTCTGCCCAATTTCTGATGCTGGGTGACCCAGAAACTCAGCATGATTTGGGAAAGTGACTTGGGCTTGGCATAGTCTGGACAGATGTGGTTAATACCTATGGACAGATGGTGTTCATCCGGTAAAATCAGGCACTTTATTGTGTTAATTAATCCAAGTGGGACCCTGAAAATACAATATTAGCTGAATTTCTTGTCTAGCGAGGCGATCAGTGCTTTCTGGTGGGCTAAATTGGGAAATCCTATGTCCTGGCATAACCAAGGATGTTCTGGAAATCCCTTCCATAAGGAAAAAGCTTTTGATAAAAGCAAGAAAGGCAAAGTGCTAATAGAGCTAACTTAAAGATGGAGTTCCCACCGCCTCAAGGAGGGCCAGACAGCCTCTGCTGCGAGCCTGGTGTCCCCAAACAGTTCCCCCAGCTGCCTACAGGCCTTAGCTGCGAGGCGGCAATAAAGTGATTCTCACTTTAAATTAGTTCAATTAGCACTTTTTTTTTAAAGACAGAAAAATGCTTTTATTCAAAAAGTGGTTCTCTTCCTTTCAGCAACCTGTGTATTAAAAAGATTTCTGTGGGCTTTTGTTTTACCATTTAGCAGCTGTTCTTGCTTAAGAAGTGCCACTTTTCTCTTTCTAAGGGAGGTCAAGCAATCCAGGGGGCTAATTTCCATGCCTTCCACACCCTCTTCCCCAGATGCCTTTAAAAAGTGCTGTGTGCATTTACCTGGAAATGGAATACAGGGGAAATAATAACTTATTTTTAACTTAAGGCAGCATAGTCTATCTATGTAATTGCCAGGGGAATTGCTAAGGGCGAAGTTGGGTTTTATAGTCAGGAAGACCTGAATTAATATCTTGGTTCTAGGACATGCTGGTCGAATGACCTATGGACTCAGTTCTTCATTGGTAAATGGGAAGAACCATACCTATCTCACTAGTTGTGCAAAATGAGTAACTTGAATTGATTGCTACGAAGGGTGAGATCCAATGCCTGGAGCCTTGAAAGAAAACCCGTCACCTAGCACTTGCCACTATCCTGGGCACTGTGCAGAGCACACTCGCTATTTTCCAGCTGCAGTCACTCTGCAAGGCCAGCGTGACTGTCTTCACTCTCAGCTGAAGGAGAAGCTGAGGCTTGGAGGGCGGGCATCTCACTCCCCCGGCTGGCGTTCAGTTGGTCCAAGATTCAAAACCAAGGTGGTTGGGTTTTGCAACTCTGTGTCCCTCACCACTCCGTACGAGCATCTGTGACTGTTCTTCTGGCCAAGCGCTCCAGTGACGTACAATCAAGTGCTTAACAAATACCCTCAATGATGGTTTTGTCATTCAGCCCCTTGGTGCACATTTCCTTGAATCCACTTTTAAATAAAAAATTTGTCTTTTCCCAGAAGTAGATTCTCATTCCCTTTTTATACATACTCGCTGTGAACTTTTTTGTTGTTGTTCTTTCCTTTCTCTTTACAAAGGCGGAAGAGACGAAATTTCAACAAGCAAGCGACGGAAATCCTGAATGAATATTTCTATTCCCATCTCAGCAACCCTTACCCCAGTGAGGAAGCCAAAGAGGAGTTAGCCAAGAAGTGTGGCATCACAGTGTCCCAGGTAAGGAGCCCTGAAAAGTCTCAGCCTGTCTGTCACGTGACTCTGAGGGAGCCACAAGGCGGGGGCTCGGAGATATTGTCTTACTGGGCTTTCGTAATGGCCTGTAGGCTCCATTTCCTTAAGCCCTAACCTAACACGGCAAGGTAAACACATGAGATGTTTCAACTGGAGAGTTTCCAGTTGGGTACCTGGACAATCTTGAGAGGGACCAACAGACTAGGAGAAGGTCAAGGTTCTTGCAGGCACTTGGAAAGCTCTCCGCATTCTTCATACTGTTTTCTCAAGCACGATCCATTCCTTAGCCCATCTTTTGCCCAACCTAGGAAGTTGTCAGCGAATGGAACTTGTAAATGAAAGGGACTCAAATGTCTTCTCTTGATGTGCTCACTCTGTAACTGATGAAGTGTGTGGATTTTAACATGTCACTATGATTGCAATGGGATGGTTGCACAAAATGTCACTGAGTGCCCCCTTTTCCCAAAAAGCAATAACCCTAACAGGTGCCTGTTGACATGGAAAGACACATGATAACACATTTTTATGGACCTGAAGTCTTCAACGTTAGTATGAAGAAAAAAAAGTAGGCATTGTGTATGTGTATGTGTATTTGTCTACCCAAAAGATCCACCTAAAACTATTATTTCTTCCAAACTTCAAATATCACCACTGGTCTCTAGTTGAGAACAGTAACCATAGTTCTGAAAGCTACCAGAGAAAGTCCCCCTGAATTCTGTCACATGCAGGAGAACCAAATCTACTGGCATTTCCAGAAAGGGAGTTGGGGGAATGAGGGAAAGAAGGCTACTCTAGTGGGAAAGCTTCACTTAACATTTTCCAACCAGAATAGATGCTGCTTTGTATGAAGCGAGCATTTGTACTTCCTTGAGTTGACTCTTGGCTTCTGTTACTCCGTGATGGGTGCTGATCCCGTCAACCTGTGTTTAACTAAGCTGAATTAGGTCCAGTCAGAATATAGAACTCCACACAGTGTACGCACAATGAAGAGATTGCCAGGGCCTCCCCGACAAGCTTTGGGGAATTTGCAGCAGTCTTGGAAACACCAGCTCCTTTCAACTCAGACCACCTCCTTAGGTGCTTTGACCCAGGGGAAGGTTGTTCTAGTCTTAACCCTAGGAAAGCAGAGCATGAGTGGTCAAACTCACCATGACCTGGTTTTGTCTAGGTCTCTAACCATTCTTGTCCAACTTTACATCCCTTGTCCACAAGAAAAGGGAATTAATGCTTTTTGATATCTGCTGCATGTGTGAGGAATGGTTCCAGGCATGGACCATATCCCTAACTGACCATCAGTGAATTTGATATATGGAATCTTCTACTTCTAAAGAAGAATTAAATCACTAGACTCTTTGAAATCTAATTCTGGGATTAGGAATTCTAAATCCCTGTTGAAGGTAGAAGGAACATCTCCCAGGAGCTAGTCCGTATTCTATCTCAATCAAAGATGGACTCCCGGCCCATTCCAGCAACTTTCACCTCCATTATTATGAAAACTCAAAGTGCACATAATTTGTCCATTAAGGTGAATATTTACATTTATATCACTTTCCCCTTTGCTTCACCCATCCTAAGGCCATGCCATCTTCCTTTCCCATCACATTCCTCCCTCCCAACAACAATGAAGCTGTCTCGCTGTTGCCAAACAAGTCCCAATGGGAGACAGTATGATATGGTGCTATAACAAGAGCATTCATCTTGGAGCATGTTTTTGTCAAGAGTCAACTGTGAGATTTTAGGCAACTCCCTCTTTTTGGGCCTTAATTGCCCCATCTGCCAATCATGGTTTGTTGGACCACATGATTTATTAAATCTCCTTTTAGTTCTCAAATCTAAGGACTGCAGATTTTAGACTTTTTTTAAAAGCCCTTTTGGGGCTGTATCTTTCTTTCTTTCTGTCTTTCTTTCTGTCTTTCTTTCTGTCTTTCTTTCTTTCTTTCTTTCTTTCTTTCTTTCTTTCTTTCTTTCTTTCTGTTGTTGTTTTTATCATTTTTTTTTGGTTAATAAATACCCCTCCATCTTGGGGCACCTGCGTGGCTCAGTCAGTTAAGCATCTGACTCTTGGTTTTGGCTCAGGTCATGATCTCAGGATCCTGAGATTGAGCCCCACATTGGGCTCTGCACTCAGCAAGGAGTCGGCATGAAAAATTCTCTCCCTTTGCCCGTTCCCCAACTCATGTGTGCACTCTCTCTCTCTCTTTCAAAACAAATAAATAAATCTTTAAAGAAATTACCCCTCTCTCTTGAAATTCTCCACCCTTAGCTTCCTTGATACTGTTCTCTGTGGAGTTTCCTTCTTCCTCTTGGGCTACTTTTGCTTGGTCTTCTTAAAGGATCTACTGTCTCTACTTAACCTAGAAATACCATTTGTTTTTTTCTTTAGTCCTCATCTCTTCAAGCCTCTCCCGTAATTCTTACCCAACTTTTTTTAAGCCACAGATTCTTTCGAAATCTACTTACTGTTGATTCCTTCCATGTTCCAGAACAAAAATGTGCTGATACAAAAAGACCATCCTCTCCTCTGATCCCTAGACTGCCCTTCTCTATACTCATGCTGCTTGGAGTGTGGTCTACAGAAGGCAGCATCAGCAACTCCTGGGAGCTGGCTGGAAGTGTAAATTCTTAGGTCTCAGCCCAAGTCCTGAGTCAGAATTAAGGGAGGGAGGATGGGATCTGTTTTAACAAGCTCTCTGTGCACACTCAGTCTGGAAAAGTATTGTTCTACACACTTTCTCGGAGAGATCTCTTCTCTGCTTATAGCTGCAAGTATACCTCTATTTGAATATATTCAGATGAGATTCTCCTGGCACAGCGAGCTCGTGTATCTTCCTTCCTGCTGGACTTTGCCATGGCTCAGCCCAGACTCTTGGAACTTAAGATGTTTGGGATGTGATTAAACTCTCCCAAGAGAACCGATTATTTTTTCTGTATTACCTGTCTGTGTCTGTCCTCTATGTGTCTCTAGTGTCTGGCACATAGTAGATGTTCCACAGCTGTGAACGGCAAGTTCATTAATGAAAGCACTGATTGCATACGTGGCTCAGGGCATCCGATACTGTAGGAAATGCCTAAACCGACTAAGCACCTTGTTCACCAGTCTGTTCTTCTCATTGAGGAGGGAGTCACTCCCACAACACGTTCCTTCTCCTCTTCTCACGTAGCTTATTTAACTAGACCTCAGGCGTTTCTTTTCTTCCTCAAAAGCCCTCCCAAACTACCTTCATCTTTTCCCTTTTCTTCCAACTCATCAGTTACCTTAGAAAAATCTCATTGCCTCTTTTCCTCTCCCTCATATCAGTAGTGAAAGTTACATCAAGGAAAGCATGAGTTTTGGAATGATATTAGATATACTGTGGTCCTAAAATGGCCCCAGAGTGCCCTTCCTCTCCTAGCATAACTCTCTGTAGGCACTGCAGCATTTACAGTAAATAAAGCAATTTCTCATTGAATTTTTTTTCCTCTCATTTACTAATACTGCAGTGGTATGGTTTGGTTTTGATAACAAAGGCTTGGCATTTCTCCCGTAGCATAAGCCACACAGGCATAGGAGGGCTTACCTTATAAGATTTTAAAATTTTGCTAATGTATTTACAAGGTAACTGTAGTTTTGCAAAAATTTCCTTTATCTATCACTGTTCGGGTAAATATAAACTATGTGGTACATGTGTTATCAACTTCCTCTTCCCTCACCAAATCCATAGGTTATTTTGTAATTTTATTAAAAAAAAACACACACAGTATTTTAAAATGTTTGAAATCACATCTGGAATATGGGGTATAAAACGTTCCTCATAAGGCAGGAACTATAAGGGTAAAACCTGAATTTCACTACATCTCCTCTTGTGTCTGGCAGAGGTCTTGGTAAAAAGGGAACGGGGACACAGAAGCAAGCCAGGACAGCTGCTGTGAACCACATGAAGGAAATAAATTAACAAATGAAAGTAAATTAGGTTTATTTTGTGTATTGGCTTTAACATTTAAAGCCTGGAATTCAAAGGAATAATCTGTGGTATGGCTCAGCTTTCCCTTGAGTAGATAACACCAAGCTTTGCACAAAATAACTTGGTGAAATCTATCGGATTGGATTATACTGATCCTAAGGTCTATATAGTACATGCAGTTAAGAATCTAGTCCGTGTTAGCATTACATAAATTCTAAATATTTAAAATTAATCCTTCGGTGCGAACACCTATATGTTGATACAGATTTCTATGGATGTTTGAAAACCTGTGCTTCTTGATTGCTCCAAGTCAGTGTTAGCACTGATATGTAACATTTCCCCTGAAATGCTATGTTTATTTTGGTGTCACGTTCTTAAGAGTAAGCAAGTTTAAAATGCTTACCCTAAACTAACTGTCCGAGTCCAAATGAGCAGCTCCTCCGTAGGAACTTTTTGCGGCAGTGGTTTTGCTCTATGGTGTTGTGTTAAGCAGGAGACTTTCCTTGTATGCAATGGCCCCTCTCGGTGCTCTTCCTTCGGATGTTTTCATTGATGTTTCAAAATCAGAATAGGATTGGGGGGTGGGGTGCAGCCTGCCTGCAACCCTCTCTTGATGCCCCCTTTTCCCCTGAGATGTTTGCGTAGGACGGAATGTTAACTTTCTCCTCTTCTCTTAAACTGCTCTAGGTATCAAACTGGTTTGGAAATAAGCGAATCCGGTACAAGAAGAACATAGGTAAATTTCAAGAGGAAGCCAATATTTATGCTGCCAAAACGGCTGTCACTGCTACCAATGTGTCAGCCCATGGAAGCCAAGCTAACTCACCCTCGACTCCTAACTCAGCTGGTTAGTTTTTTCTTTGATTTGGGGGGATCGTGCTCCATTTTTATACTTGCTTTTCCTACATTGGGGTTTTCTTTCACTCTCTAGGTTTCCAGTTGGTTAACTTATGTATTTGATTGTCCTTTTTGTTGTTGATGCCACTTTGGGTTTTTCCTTTCATTTCCAAGGAGCAGTGTGTTTTACTGTTTATAAGATGGGCTTGCCTGGAGGTTTGCGATAATATGTCCAAGTTGGACAGGCCTAAATTGGTTGGTTTTGATGAGAAGAGCTTCACATTATCCTTTCAAAGATGACAATGAGCTAGATCTAATACTTGGACCTAATCCCTTGGGAGCTGTAGCATTTAGTCTGGCTCATATAAAGTTTTTATCCTTGTCTACTTTGCTGTTCCCATCACATACTGTTTGGGTGACCTACTAGCATACATTCTCAGCAAGAGTATTCCTCATTATAATGCTCTGGTCTGCAAAGCCAGACTGGGGTTACATTGTTTATAGTTGTTATTCTTTACTGTTGTGATTTGTTGGTTTCTTTACATAAACTACAAAGAAAACTGCCAGTCATTAATTCAAATTATTCAGATTCCAGTTTTCCGGTTATTAGTCATGTACTACGCCCCTGGTTTTATTTTAGTGAACGTGCATTATATCACTAACTTCAGAGTTTTTAGGCTAACGTAAGATATTTTGGGGTTTGCCTCATACCACCAGTTGTGAATTTACACACTTGAAAAAAAAAAAACGTAGTCAATGATACATAAAATATAACCTTAGTGTTTATGCTGTGGAAGGCATGTTGGTACTTTTTTGGGTTTTTTTGTAAGAGAAAACCAGAGCTACTTCCTTTTTAAATACTTTTGGTCTCAGATCATGTGATATTTGCCCCCCATTATGAACCAGCTACACTGATTTTGGTGGTGGGTTGTATATCTCAGAAGATTATCTCCAACTTGAAGGGTCACAAATTCAAATGTGTTTGACCATAATGTGATGAAAAATCTAATTTCTAACATTTCTGGGAAGTGTGTTCGAGCCCAAGGCTTGTTTTTTCACTAAAACAAATTCTCTTTCTACCGTATGGTGGGCTGTTCCTGGAGACCTGTAAGGCTCCACACACTAATGTCTTCTGTGAGCATCTAGATGCCCTAAATTGTTATAAGGTTCTCCACTGGGAGAACCATCACTGGGCTGTACCATCACAGCCTTCTTTTGTTTAATTGGAATCTTACATGAAGAGTGGCCGGGGCTTCATAGGCATGGACATGGTAAGACAATGTAGAATGCAGTCTAGTTGTACTTTTCCCAGCACACCAGGTTGGGTAACTCTAAGGAGCATATTTACCTTTCGAGGGTTGTGCGTGTGCATTTCCTTCTCTCCCCATCATGGCATGATTGACAGAGGATCAAGGCTAAGAGATTCACTAACCCAAGAGTTTCCTTCTACCCCATCTGGTCAACTATTAAGCATTTCAGACTTCGGCCAACGCTAGTTGAATCACACTGCTAGGCAGACATGTGCACTTGTCTCTGGAAGAAGTACAGCCCTGTCAACATTAGCAAAAACACACTCACCACTCCTGCAAAGGTTATCATAATGCAAAACAGATATCAAAATGACTTTTTCCTGTCCCTGATAATATCTGCATTGCAGATGGTTGGGCATGATTTATGACTAGTCCCTAGAAGGGCCCTGTGGACTCCCTTCATTACTAAAGCCTAACTTTTTATTCTTTTCTAAAGCACTTAAAAAGAGAAAAGTAAGCATTTTAAACCCCCGCTCTGTGTTTAAGAATTATGTTGGCTCTCTTGGAATGTCAGTCAATGATTACAGTTTTCTAAAGAATTTTTCTGGTAGCTTAAACTTATGTGACTATTCTAAGCACAGAGTAAATTATTATGGAAAATTTGAGCTAAGCCTTCCAGTTGTGCCTGGGTGGTTGGAAATAATATGCAGAGGAACCCCTTTGTAGTGCTTTTTTGTTTTTTGTTTTTTTTTCTTACAGTAGAGACAAAAGAAAATACTATTGTATATGTGCAATAGCACAGGATTTTTATTCATCAACGTTTTAACAGGAAAAGTTAGACACGGGCTTTTGTGTATTTTCCTTCGCCCTTAACAGAGCCCAGATCATTGCACAGATAAACCAAGAACTTGAAAGTGGTCAGACTTTTCACATAGGGTGCCTATGAAGTTGCATACTAGCTCCTTGATAATTCCGAAGGGTAGGTGATCATTGAAATAGGTACAAGTTTTAAATAAAAGGTTAATAAGTGAAATATATGTGGGCTGAGTTTGAAGTCTAGAGTTCTGGAACCTGGGAGCTTTTATATCCTTAATATTGGAACAGGGTTGTTGTTGTGGTTCCCCACCCCCAGAAGCTTTACTAAATATACATACTCATTTCTACTGCAAAGAGGATACTTTGCAAGTAAATCTTCCTCCCTCTAGAAGTTTTTGTGTGGACCAGCAATACCTCAGTGTCTTTATTTAGGTCACTTATGAATATTCCTGTTCGGTGATACATGGCTGATCTCCTGTGTCCTTAAGCATAATTCATTAAAATCACTTTGGGCGAGGACCCGTGGGGGGAAGAGCAAGCATGTAGAGATACTTGGCATGCTTCATATTTGACACCAGCAGAGTTGTGCAGAATGGAGAGAACAAACAGGAAGAATAGAAGGAAGGCAAGAAAATTAAGTTTCCAAGAAAACAAAAAGCAAGAATGGGGACCATTCGAAGCAATAGTTATAACCTTGGATCCATAAGTCTGCACTCACCTAGAGGGACACATTCTCATTTCTATTTTTGATGAGATTATAAAGGCAAGAATGAGATCTCAGAAAAAATGGAGCCCCTTCTGGAAGGTCACCTTATCTTCTGGAGAACATTTAGCATCCGAGATGAAAGAAACTGGCTTATGCATTACAAATGTTTGCCGTGGCATGGCATCAGCATTGATATTTTATTAGATTCTGTGATTAGCTAAGTAATCCCAGGCTTATTGAGCCTAAGGACTTCCTCCCCCAATTTGAATTCTTTTCCTGGCTCAGTGTGTGTGTCAAGGACACCGGCAGGCTCAGCCATGGAAGTCCTTTCTCTGGCACTATTTAGTTAGTGGCAAGCCCTTGTACGTATTTGTTACACCCCCTAATAGAAGGTTTGGTGTTTTTTCTGGATTGGGGGAAGACGATCATATTAAAACTCCTAGACTCTGGCTTCCTAGGAGAAGTTTGTGTATATAATACCCACAGTTAGAGAGGAGGTAACACATCCGGGGAGGTTGGCTGACAGTAAATCCATGGGAACTCTTAGAATTTTTTTCTTTTTAAACCAAGTGAAAGAATTTATCCCTTTGATGTTTTCTGCTGTGTTCTTTCTTCCCTTAATTTCTAAGTAGAAAATGAAAACACAGCCTGCCGGAATTAGAACTCTAGAACTTTGCCATGTGCACCTTCTCAAAGGCTTTCCCGTTGAACCAGATGGCCTTTGTCTCTTGTGCTTCGTCCTGAGTAGAAAGTAACAATGATTTTTGGAGTTTGGAAGGGGGATAACCATAGAAAATAGAGAAACCAGCCTGAGACACAATGAAGTCACATCTAGCAAAGAGGCTCCATCTTTTGAGCCTCCAAATGGTGTTGAGCGTCCAATCTGACCTACTGCCACCTAATGTCTCTGGAGCCTTGATTTCAAAACTGCAAAATTGGGACCACACTTGTCATATATCTGCTTCATTAAAAGTGCTATGAGGAATAACGAGCCAATGCTTTTAAACACTTCGAGTTCCTCAGTAAGAAAAAGTAAATCCCCTCTTATTGTCCATCACTAGTTCTCCACAGTGTGAACTTGTACCTCAGGGGACATTGGGGCTGTTTGCAGACCTGCGGTTGTCAGAGTTTCAGGAGGCAGGTGCCACTGGCATCGGTGCATGGAGGCCAGGGATGTAGCTGACCATCCTACAGTACAGAAAACATTCCTCCACAACAGGCAGAATTTTAGCCCAGAGCATCAGTTATGCCAATGTAGAAAGCTTGTTCTAAGTTTAGATTTTATCATTAGTACTCTAGGTTTTTTTTAAAATTATGATTAAAAATCATAATAACATCAGTTATGAATCATAATTCATAAGAATTTTTAAAATTATGATTATTCCATTTTTTTCTTGAGTACATTTAAGTCTCCTAGAGACTCTTTAAATAGAAATGCAGTCTTTAGGAAATGATCTTAGGAAAATGGATGTTAACACATCTCCACATCTTTATATTTGCCTGAGCCAGTGCATTAGAATCCATAGGTGATCCATTAGTTCTTGTCTGTCCAGTGGAGTGCGGATGTAGCTCTGTACCTGCCCCCGATGTCTGGATGACAGCTTAAACGAGCCACTTGCCTCCCTTCCCACTCAAGCTCAGAACCTTTTAAGGGGCGAGCACATCTTAGAGTGTGCTTCTGGTAGTTGCTGATTACTATACAGGCGCCTGCAGGTGAGGTTCTTGATGGACCTTCTCAGCAATGCAGATGCTTCTGTATTAGTTCCTTGAGCATCCGCAGCACCTCCCGGGCGGCCTGTTCACTCTTGGGCGAGGAAGTATGTCCTTCTCTGGGAGTGGTCCGTTCTGTGTTGAGTTTTTTTTTTTTTTTCTGACATCCAGTGCCAGATGAAGGACATGTCTTCTCTTCCTTATTTCGAGTTTTGTGCAGGGTTCTGTCTGTTTTCTTGCGTTGGTGGCACGTGGCCTTTTCTCTCAGAGCCATCCCTGCCTCGAGATACTTATCAGAGAGTCAGAGGCCATGGTTGTGTAGTACATGGCTATACAGGGACAACAAAATGCCAGAACTGCAGAGCCAAGAGCACCCGGACTATTCCTGCAATTACTGCTCTGATTCAAATGCATTTGTACATGAAGGCCATTGATATGCGCATATTTATCTCTCTGTACATTAGGCAGCCAGACATATTTACAATTTATCTATGCACATATATTTCTTAAATCATCTGTGTCAATTGCAGTGTGTATCTTGTAAATGGCACATTCCATACCCTCATACCCTCATGGGTCCACGGATGCCATGTTCCTTGGCACCAGCGCAGCCCTTCTGGGGGTCTCTCCCAATTCCTCAGTCTGTGTGCTGATTTCCAGTAAACCATCAGCGAGGCATAAGGAGTGTGGGTTTATTGCATGACATTTGATTGGGTGAGAAAGAAAGTATCTGGGCATCAAACTGAACACTCTCCGGGGTTGGGGGGGGGGGCGGAATTCTGATATTACGTAAACAGTCACAATTTCACAATTTGGGGCCTCAGAGCTGACCGTCCTTGGTTCTGATGCCATCTAAATGTGAGCATGTGTTGCCACAACGATGATAAAATAGCTCTTATTATGGAGGTTACCTCTGATTAAAAGAAAGGCTTGAGAGGGATGTAGGTAGGACACGCAGGCCTGGGAATTATGTCTCTCAACCTGGGAATCCGTGATCTGTGCCATGCGCTGCTTCCCCTGCATGCTGGGGAGATTGGCACCACATTACTGGAAGAAATTTCCAGGGCAAGCTGCCCTGCCTGGGACTTGGGCCTCTTTTGCTCAAGACCCCAGTCATCTACATCCTTGCAGAATAAGCTAAACAGAGAAAGGTGAGCCCAATGAGACGGGACATGTTGCAGAGCTATGGGGACGTCGTAGTTCCCTGAATGGTGCTCAGGTCACCCTTCCCTGCCCTCCAGAGAAAGTATTCCCTTCTTCCCACGGCAAGAGAGAGTGGGGGATCAGTTTATGTAGCACAGGAGCTAGCTGGTTCTTGGGTGTGGATGGACATCCCCCAAACAAAGAAAAATGGAAATGCTTCCTACCTTGAGGGTCTCCCCAAGTGGACCTAAGTGGGTCTTCTAAGTGGGTCTCCCCTTGAAAGTGTGAAGATATACTCAGAGCAGTTCAACATGGAGCAGAATGGCAGGGTTCAGAATTCATTGCTAGTTAAGTGACTCTTCTATGGCACAGAAAAAGCCTTCTCTTGAGCTCCAGAAGACAGCCCTCTAGGAGAGCGCAGGTCCCCGTCTTGGGAGATTCAGAAAGTACCAGAGCTGGGCATCATTGCTGGGCCATCCCACACGGATGATGGCTGCCAGAATGTTAGGACAAGAGTGCAATTTGAGCAAGACAGTTGGGAATAGAGTGGAACTGACCTGGGTCCCTGAGGTCTCTCCTTTTCTAGGCTAACGTCATGTTTTAACCAAACCTTGCACGTTGAGCTTTCTTTCCTAATGCGCTGAGCTGCACGATGACTTCAGAATAATAGAAAGCTTCACCACGCCCTTGTGTTTAGGCCGAGGGTGGGCTGAGTGTACCACAGTGCCACCCAGGTGCTGCCTGGAGGCTATCTGGGAGAAGACTAATTTTCTGGGAGATGAAAGCCAAGGGTTGACTGCTCTTCCTGAGGCCCATTTTTATGATTGTCCTGAGCGTTATTATTAGGACTTCATATTTCATGCATGCTTCAGAACTCCTGGCCCATTATTCTGTTTCATGTTCCTCCGTGATAGCAGGTGGCAAGGGAAAAAGTGACCATTCTCACATCTCCTGGCGGTCCTCGAGGCTCTCTCAGGCTGCTTGCCACCCAGCAAGGAACTTGACCTTCTTTCTAGAAATAGGGAATGTCAATGGACTCCCATCCCAGGCCCAGCCCTACTGTGGGCCCTTGCCTTCATGCACTCCCCACCCCCCCACCAGGGCTGCTTACCATGTGAGGGCAGATGGGTTGGTGGGGGCATATTTGGAAACTAGCCGGACAGCTCATGTGCTCCATCATGGTGGCAGAAGTACCATTGGCTAGCCCAGATTCTTCAGCTTGTGGTCCCCTGGCAACCCCTAGAATTTTATGGGCATGAAAGAGAGGTCCTGGAGACCATTTCCAATTCAAATAGACTAAGTTGAGAACAAATGAGAAGAAATACTCCCTTTTTCAGCTTGAAGTTGTTAAGGGGACACAGTCCTATTGGCAACTTGCAGTGACATGTGGCTTCACGTAACATGAACGATATGCACCCTTTATTGCTTGCTCTGTTCTTCATGCTACTAACCAGACTCTGTTGATGTTATTTTTATTTTGGTATTTATTTGGGGGGTTGCTTTGCATGTCATTTCTTCCTCTTGGCTGTTAGTTGCAGGGGTTGAGCCTTTTCCTTTCTGTGATTCAGGTGCCTCACTCTTTCCTTTCCAGGTTCTTCCAGTTCTTTTAACATGTCAAACTCTGGAGATTTGTTCATGGGCGTGCAGTCACTCAATGGGGACTCTTACCAAGGGGCCCAGGTTGGAGCCAACGTGCAGTCACAGGTAGGGACCCAGCCAATGTGCCACCAGGTGAATGCATTGGAGCCCAAGAGCCCTCGGTAGTCTTGGCACTTGCCAGTTCTGTCCAGAGAGAGAGGAAGAGAGAGCGAGGGAGAGGGTGAGAGACAGAGAGACAGAGAGAGGGAGAGAGAAATGAGAGAGAGAGAGAAAGAGAGAAATGTAGAAACAAAATCTTGCCGACAACCAAACCAAAACAAAACAAAGACAACCATGGTCGTGGGGAATCTCGTCCACACTTTGTGAATGCATTTGGCTCTGGCTTGTCAGCCACACTGGGAAGGCAGGAGAGCAACCACGGGGTGAGGGGACCAAGGCCCATCAGGCACGTGGAACCAGCATATTCTTTCTTGGCTGAAGGGAAAGGGAGGAGAAGTTCAGTCCGTTGTCTCACATTGCAGGCCTCCCTCTTGTTTGTGGGTCTCCCTCACTCAATATTTGCCAAATAAGGAGGTGACTGGTGACTAGGCAAATGCCTTCGTGTCTCCTGTTTTTGTTTCAAGCTTTAAAAACACCCACCCAGCCGGGTTGACCAACCACATCTTCTCAATCATCCTTGAGGTCAGGGGACTTGGGTTTCTGGTCGTGAGTCAGAGCCCACGTTGGGAAGCGAACACCAGGTCGTGTGGCGTAAACCCTCGGTGTCCATTAGCGAACGGCCTGCCTTCACTGCACCTCGGGAGGCCGTCCTCCTGCCTCGGCACAGAGCCTGCCGTGAGAGGGCGGAGTGGACTGCGGGGGGCAGGATGGCTGGGGGAGCCTCTCAGCCACGGTAGCCCGCTCTCCCACCCTGCATGTGGCACAGGAGGCGACCAGCTGGCCAGTGATTCCAGAAGCACTGCCTAGGGACGAGTGTGGGGAGCCGTGGTCAGGCCAGCGGAGCGGCCATACAGCTGGCCCTCACCGGAGTCCCGGAGAGGACGGTGTTAGTCCACACCGCTCTCGGTGAGGTGGCTGCCGAGCCCCCTCTGGGCAGAGCAGGGTAGCAGCGAAGGAGAAGCTATGTCGGGGGACCTGTACGCCAGGGGCACCTCCTTCTCCCTGCCCTCCCTCACCGCCCCCCACCACCCCGCCCCGCCGTCTCCTGCAGCGCTGGGAGTTAGATTCAGTGGTGGGAATCCCAGGTTTCTTTGACCATTTTACCGTCTTGCTGACTGAACTCAGAAAGGAAAACGGATTTGGCAGATAGAGAGAGGCCGCCTCCTCCGAGCGGAGCCCTCCCAGGAAGGATGCCTCCGCGAGGACTGGACGTTTGGCCCGCCCGCACTGTAGGCCGCGTTGTGATGCTCTGCCTCCCTTTTCCTGCATCCCCCTGACTAATTTCCTCTCTGTTGTTCATCTGTTTAGGTGGATACCCTTCGCCATGTTATCAGCCAGACAGGAGGATACAGTGACGGACTCGCAGCCAGTCAGATGTACAGTCCGCAGGGCATCAGTGTAAGAAAACAAGGCTCCCCCACCCTTTGTGTTTATTCTATCCTAACCAATTATTTCAAAGCCATAGGGCTCGGAATGCCACTTAGTAGGACCTATCTTAGCTTTACGGTCCCCTAGTTTCTCGTCTCTGTATCGGCCACGCCATCGGCAGCGTCCTCCCCACACGAAAAGTGGCGACTGGGCAGGCTTCATGCAGGCAGCTGGCGTCTAGGGCTGTCACACGCAATCAGTGTCCGCATGGCACCTGCGGCCACTCGCCTTCAGCTGAGAGGAGCCGCTAAACAGGTGACACCTAGCACAACAGTGGTAGGAAATGTCACCACGAGCCGGGGCCCCGGGGACCCGGGCGGGCAAACCGGTAGCCAAAACCCCTCGCATGCAGGTCTGTGGTCTGCAAAAGAACCTTTGTCCAGTCTGTCTAAGGACGAAAACAAGAAGGAAATGAAACACAGAGGCTGGGGATGTGGGGAGGGGTGGGGAGGGGTGCGGGACCATCTTCTCCTGGTTCTTGGGCGCGCTGGCGGCTTCTGACTAGCATGAAAATTCATAGCGACAAGCTGTGTCGCACAGAGTGAAATCAATCAGACAGACACAAGGAGAACCGAATGTGGATTTGGGACAGCAATCCAACTTGATTTCTCAGATCAATCGTCCGCTATCTCAGCAGCGGTGACAGCATGCTAGGACGAGAGGCAGCCTGGAAAAGGAGGCTGTTGTGTAGATCAGGGGTCATTTCCTGGGCTTTTAGAGGTTGCGGGGGGCTCCCGTAGAACCACGGGCTAAGAACTCGAGAAGAAAACTATGGCTGATTGATGGTGATGATTTTTGTTGTCGTTTATTTCTGTTGTGATGATTCAAATGAATTGGGGATGGACGGAAGGAAAGGTAGGCACGATGCGCTAGCATCATCCGAGTCTCTACTAACTGAGGTACCGTGTCTACAGTGCGGGAGGTGCTGGTCCCCTGGACCCTGCATTGGTCAAATCAGACATGGCTAAGGCAAGACTGGAAGGAATCAACCCAATACCGACCAGTTGGTTGGTTCATCACAAGGAGTGACTGAAAGAATGAGCAGTTCTTAGCCCAGGAAAGAGAAAATGTGAGTGGTCTAGAGTAGGTTTGAAAGAGGGGTATTTGTGAAAGAGATTGGCTTCATCACGACTGATCTAAACAGGGCAAGGGTAGCGGTACTGAGTAGAAGATTCAGAGAAACACGCCTCACTTGGAGCTTGAGTGGGCCTTTCTCCTGGTCAGACTTGTCCGGAGAAGGGACTGGCTGCCTCCGGAAGTCAAGAACTCCCCACCATCAGAGTGTTCAAATAGGGTGCAGCTGGCTACTCAGTCAGGATGTCGGGGGTCGGAGAAGAGAGTCAAGTACCAGGTTGTCAGTGTCTTGGTGACTTTTTAAGGCCCCTGCCAACTAGGAAACCTTTATTTTCTGCCTTCTTTAGGCAGACTCTCCTCTGGATTTGTATGATATTCCTTAAGCCCCTCTCTGGCAGGAGATGGAGGAGGTCAAAGCCAACCCCGTTGAATGTAACCCTGGACAGTCATGTCACTTTTCCAGCAAGCATTTCCAGAGCAGAGGCAGTCTTCTCTCCTTGTGGTTGTCCTAATTATTATTACCATGTTAATGGCTGATGCGCTGAAAGCCTGCTTAGAAAAACACAAGGTACTGTGGCAGAGAAGTTATCCTCCCCAAAACAGACTCCAGACATGAAGTTGGTCTGTGCTCAGCTGTGTGTGTGTGTTGGGGGACGGGGTTCAAGCACGTACATGTTTACGCGTTCTCTGAGCCTATTTGAGATGTCTTCTATCTCCAAAGATTTTTTTCCAGAAAAAGCTTTGCTCTGTATAAGTGGAAGAGAAGAAAAGGAGGAAAGTACCAGAGCATGGGGATGAACATATGAGCTGCAGAAAGTCTGTGTGAGTGGGCAGGAAATGGGCTCACAGTTCTGCTGTGTGACATCCTTCTTCCTAATCGGGTAGTGCAGGAGAGGGTGGCACTCAGACTCTGGGGGGTCGACACTGACCCCTCTGACGCTATCTGGTGGGCTGGGAATCATTTCTGAAAGAGTGTAACCAAACATGTGCAGACAATTATGTCTGATTACATAAGCTTACCACAGAAACTGGGCTTGGAAATGCCACTCGAAAGAGTCGCTCATGGTGCATTAATTTTTTTTTTTCCCGGGAACTGTGTTTATTTTATTTCTGAGTCTTTAACAAGCAGGGTAAATGATTCAAAGGCTGGTCGTGATAGGATACATTCCTTGGGGTACCCATTTTAAATTTTTAAAATGTGCCACCTGCAGGAGACGAAGCTTGTTAGGGCAAGCCGTGCTTTTAGACAGCGGTGTTCGACGCGGACGCGTGTGAATGTGCGGAGTGGGGCTCTGGCTGCCAGGAGAGGAAGGAGAGAGGGAAGGAGGGAGACAAGAAGAGACAAGGGCAGGAATGAAAGGCTCAAGCCAAGAAATAAAAATAAACAATTCCTAAACCCAAGGCAGCGATGGAATTCCCAGCTGGACTCTGGATTGTGTTTCATTTGGTGGAGGACATTTTCTGGGCAGCCTTTATCTGCTCCCCTGGCTGGGTTTCTTAGCATCCATATCTTATCCAACCAGTGTCTATTTTAAATCCCCTAAAGTTCAGACCACTTGCCTCTTTCACTGAGCCCATGTGGTGATGGTGTGGACGGTCGGGAAGAGCTGGGAGACTGGTCCTGGTCACTCTCGTGTGTCCTTAGGCAGGCCTTGTACCTCTCTTCCATAAAACAGGACCAGTAATTCCCACCCTTAATACCTCCAGCGCTGCTGTAGGGAAAATGAGAAAATAAGTAGGAAAGGGCTTGGCAAAGCAGAAATGTTTCCACATGAATGCAGTGTGAAATGTTATAAGCGATAACTTTCTAATTTGACCTTTTTTTTCTCTTGTGTGAGCGGTTTTCACAGTAGGTAGTTGCTAGTGAGGATTGGTTAGGACACGGTTGTCACTTTTTTCCCTTCTGATGGAAAGATAGGCTTTCGGCAAGGATGTAGAGTTGTGCAAGTCTTAAACACCCCCTTCCTGAGCAGCGGCAAGCGTTAAATTATACATCCCTAAGTCCTTTGTGCTCTCAGGTGACAATGGGCAGTACTTACCAGGTTAGAGTAGCTCTGAGTAATGGAGGGAGATTATTTCACTTCCCTGTCAATCAGACGGACTTCGATCACTCAGCCATCGCATTCGTTTTCCTCGGTCCTTTCTCACTGCCACTGTCCTGGCTCTAGAATAGTTCATCGTCTTGGTCATTGTGCTCATTTCTTCATTACTGTTACTGACTTCAGCATCTCCTTTCTCCTGCACACACTCTCTGAATTTGGCCGTACCTTTCCCAGAAATCAGCAGCGCCTGTCTGTTGCCCACCTAAGTAAGCTCAAACCCCGAGTCTGACACTCAGGCGTCTCCCACATTCTGGTCCCGATTCACCTGCCCTTCCACCTCACCCTCCTGACACCCAGGTAAAATCTGGATGCTGGGCAGCACAGTCAGTTCATCTTTACCTGGTAGTGCACGTCCCCCCTTACATTTGCACGTGGCTACCATCTGTCCTTCATTCCCGTGCCACCTTCCCCATGCTTCCCTCATCTCAAAATCATACAGCCAGCTCCTCCTTGCTTCCCCAGGTTATCCTCCTAGGCCCTTCTTCCCTGCTTCTCTCTGCTTTATCACACATACACTTTCCTTGCATTATAGGTATGTGAACAGACTTAATTGGTCTTCGTGTCTTCCACTCTTGTATATTTCCTA
The DNA here is from genome assembly GCF_018345385.1 of Vulpes lagopus. Taxonomy (NCBI): domain Eukaryota; kingdom Metazoa; phylum Chordata; class Mammalia; order Carnivora; family Canidae; genus Vulpes; species Vulpes lagopus. The sequence goes on from NC_054834.1 coordinate 30,808,260, forward strand.
AATATTTCCTAAATGCCTGTATTAGTTGCTCAGAACATGTGACTGATGAATAAATCTAGGAGAAGACAAGTCACCACTGAATTTAGAAAGGCTGTTTATTTAGTAACCAATAGCCGCATTTATGTAACGGCAAAGTATCTGGAAATGATTTTTATTTTTCTTAAAGATTTATTTATTTATTCATGAGAGACACAGAATGAGAGAGAGAAGCAGAGACACAGGCAGAGGGAAAAGCAGTTTCCTCATAGGGAGCCCGATGTGGAACTCAGTCCCAGATCAGGGAATCACGACCTGAACAGAAGGCAGGCGCCCAACCGCAGAGCCACCCAGGCATCCTTGATTTTTATTTTAAATGCTTTACTAGCCCACAGATATACTGTGTTTCCAGTTCAGAAAGTTTCTTAAGTCTTTCTTTTTACATATTTTTAAAATATTTTATTTATTTATTTATTTATTTATTTATTTATTTATTTATTTATTTGAGAGAAAGGGAGAGAGCATGAGGGGAGAGGTAGAGAAGGAGGGAGAGAGAATCCCAAGCAAACTCCCCACCGAGCAAGGAGCCCAACATGGGGCTCGATCCCATGACCCGGAGATCATGACCTGAGCTGAAACCAAGAGTCAGATGCTCAACTGACCCCATCCAGGGCCCCCAGGTCTTCCTTTCTATAAAAGTTTTCTAAGCTTTTTGGCCAGTGCAGACTCTCTGAGAATTCAATTCAAATCACCATTAGGAACATGAAGCTATGTAGGGCTGATTTTTGCCAAGAGGATGATCCCTTTGAATTCTGCAGAACTCCTCATGTCCTAAGAATCCTTGAGTCAACACCTGTTTGTGGGATACCATCCATGTAGGAACATAACATTGTCTCCACCAGATATGGGACTGAAATCCCCCAGCATAGATTTGTAGGAGGTTGAGGCAACTAGCAATCAGGAAACTTAAGTCCTTCCTGTGCCTTTTCTTTTGATAAGTCGAGTCATCTCTATATTTTTGCTTCATCTGTAAAATTACTAGAGAAGCAAGCTCTAAGTTCTCTCTCAGCTGGATAGTTCTAGAGTAGAGATCTAGAGTTCTACAAGTAAGATCTTTGGTCCTCACTGTCAGCCCCAGGGATGCCAGACTCAATGGTAGACTGCGCTCCCTGGAGAACTCTATGGGGAGACTTAGTCTCTGGCATTCCTTCTAGTCTAACCCATTGCTTCCCCTTCCAATTGTATCCTGAGGTCCTAAATGGGAAGGAGGAAGAGCTGTCATTACACAAACATTTCTCTTTGAATTCTTGGAGATATGTGGTAGCAGAAAACATTATTCTTCAGGAACAAAACACTTTATTTTTAATTATTTTCAAGTGTGAGTTAAGGGATTGAGTCCACTCCAGCCAACCTTAAGCATAAATAGAAACCCCTGCAAGATGTTTCTTATTCAAGAGTTGTAGTGAGGATGGAAATAAAGTGTTAGTGTTCTCTCCAAAAAGGCAAAGTGCCATTAACGTCAGTTTATGACAGAAGCATCTCATCAGTTTTGCTTAGTGATAATTATAGGAGTGGAAAAATAGAGTTGGAACTTTTATCTTTGTAAACCATAGCACACATATTTTTGTTTTGGTTTGCTTTTCTATCATATTAAGCAAAGAGAAGAAAAGGACATTTATTGGGAAAAAATATAAATCATTAAGGCAAAAATAGCATCCTATTGACGTGAACACAGTGCAGATGCTTGGATATCAGAAGGGTTACTGGGTAATACTTGGACACGTGCCATCATTTTTAATTTTTCCTTAACTACTTCTGAGAGACCTCCTTCCATTTAAAGTATATATTAATAAGATGTTGCCACATGTGGAATTGGAAGGCTGGGAAGCGGGAGTGATAATTAAAATTCATATGCAAATCTTTAAAAACTCATCTTAATTATATGAAGTTTTAATTCTTCTATTTTGCCAAGTGGAATTTGAGATTTTAAGGTATTAAAATATATCGAGGCTCCCCTGTTAGCTGCTTTCAAGTGCCTCCCAATGCTGTGGCTGGGGACTTGTGAAAAGCCCCAGGGTGAAGGGATAGAGCAAGTGATGAGAATCGACAGGTCTGAACATGGTGAACCAACCTCTGGAGGGTTTGAAGGCAGCAGGAATGGCATAGATGGACTCCTGCCTTCCAGAAGCTTCCAGCCCAGCTTAACTTTATGGCAGAGTCAAAAGGAAAAAGAGGAAGCCCCTTTAGCTTCTTATTTGATGAGGCTTTTAAACCTTAATACCATATCAGCTCAGCATTTGAGAACAGAAAAGCATTTCATTTGAGCCCACAATAGTTGGAGAAGCAAAAAAAAAAAAATCTCAATATTATAATTTCATATGTAATCCATTGGTCTTCTCCCAGCGGCCAGGTGAAAGCCCTTCAAGGTACAGAAAACAAATAAGACCAAATCATCCAATGGCATCTTGATACACACATGCATTCATGTGTTCATGTGTTCACCCATTCACCTGTCCATCCCTCCATTCAGTAATAAGTCATCCATAGTATTTTTGACCTTGGGAAAGGAGGCGACGTCCTGTTATGTCCAGGTCAGGTTAGGGAAAGCCCATACCGGAGATAATGTAAAATCCTGATGCCAGTCAGCACCTGTTTTAGCTTCCAATCTCATTCAGCACTTTGGGATCAGGTTTCCTGTCCTTGGAAGACTCAAACAAAGGAACCAATGAACTCATGTTTAGGAGGGAAACTGGAAGTGACTTACACAGCAGAAGAGAGGACTTCAAGACCAACCAGAGGTAGTTTGAGAAATCTCCTTCCACCCCCACAAAGAGCCCTACCGGGACCTGGCAAGAGAACATATCCTTTTGGGGAGACTCCTTATCCCTGTGTAGAAGCAATCGCAAAGGATTTTGTTGATCCCAAACCTAGTGATACGATCACTCCGGACACAATCACATTCACAATGTGCACGTACACATGGACACCCATTCCGTTCCTGCCACTTTTTGCCTATGTGACCGTGGACAAATCAATTCTCCTTAATAGAACTCAGTTTCCTGAACTCTGGGCATGACAACAGAGCTAGATGTCTATGGGCTCGTCCAGTGTCCTATTCTGCTTATAAAACACGATGTTTTCCCATTTCTAGGAAAATACAGCAGGAAGGGAAATAGTTCAAAGCTATAAACTAAAGAGAAATTTGTCTTTTTGAAAAGAGCCCCACCTATGAGATGACAACGTGCGCCATGCCGTTCCCACTGGAATTGGCATTTTATAGCAGCCTGCCCAGGTAGGCCCAGATCTGGCCCTGCAGTCGTGCTGTCCTCGGGCTAGGATCCGGCCAGTTTTCCAGACTCCAGTAGGTCCCGCCTTCTGCTCTATAAAGAAAAATTTCACAACCTCAAAAGGGCAGTTTGTTTTTGTAGTGGCTCCTGAAAGTGGCCCAGCCCCTCTAGACCTCAGTAAATATTAAACTAATTAAATCGGCTGAATTTAATTGTGGGAAACGTTGGCATTGATTTCTGCTGATGGCTTCTTGCCTTCTGGGAAGGAGTTCCATGCTCTTAGCTTGTTTTCAGATAAAATGTTAGACCTCTGTCTCAGAAATCCAATTGTTCTTTTAAAATTTGGTACTGAAAAAAAAAAAAAAAAACCTCTACTTACCTCTGCCTGTGTTTGAGTTTGAGGAAATTCTTTTCCATAACTCTAAACACTAAGTGTTTATATACTCCAGTTTGATGGAGAAATAAGGCAAAAGGCAGGACCAATTTGAGTCTGGAACAACTGACCAGATGAGTAAATAAATGAGTAAATGCTTTATTAAACAAACGTTTATAGAGAACCTTCCAATATCCATCATGGGCCATACAAATGTCAATAAGACATGGTGCTGGGAGTTATCTCATTCCACCCCTGCATCTCTGAAACAGAAGGTCTATACCACCCAATGTAGCCAATATAATAGTATTTTAAAGGATTTGGGGAATGGCCATTGTGAGAGGAATTTATGTATATAATCATATTCCCAGCAACCAAAAATGTGAGTGGCTTATAAACATGGATTGACATTTGCCATTCTTTTACAGAATTTGCAAGTGACGGTGCGAAAAACTAGTCTTTCCTTTTAGAAGCGTGCTATCCAAAAAGAACTTTTCATACTGATGGAAATGTTCTATTTCAGTGCCGTCCAGTAAGTTAACCATTAGCCACACGTGGCTGTTGAGCACTTGCAGTATGACTAGTGTGACTGAAAAAACAAATTTTTAATTGTATCTAATTTGACTTAATTGAAATTTAAATAGCCACACATGGCGAGTGGCTGCCACTTGCCCAGCACAGTTCTAGATGCCCTGCCAGTCACGTAGTGGCCACCAAAGGTGGGACGATCGTGTTGGCAGCTGTGACCATGCTGTGAAAACAGAGCAGACTTCCTGACACAGACCGCAGAAAGACATGCTTTCTGCCTAAATCAGCCTTTCCTAATGTAAATAGAACTCTTTATTAAAAATTCACCACTCACAAGAAGTTAACTGAGATTAGCATATCCCTATGCTTTAAACCATGAAATAATGCAGAGGAAGGTTTAAAACGTAAATATATAAATGCTACATTTATTGTGGTTCTATTTGCAGGAATTGTCAACTGTCAGCCATTCATTCATCTAACCTAATAGTTTTCAAGCCTAAGCAGGACATGTCTTTGAACTCATCTTGAACCCTTTCTTTACACCTAAAAACTCTTTGGAGCCCAGAGGAGGTCCCGTCTCTGTTTCAGATTCCCCAGGTGCCCAGAGCCTTTGCTGGCAGCCACTGCTTGGCTGGCCCTTCCCCACCCTGGCCTGCTGGCCTATTCAAAACATGGCCTGCAGATGAGCATCATCGGCATCTCCTGGGAGCTTGTGAGCCCCATCGAGACTGTTAAATCAGATTCTGTGCTTTAACCACATCCCCTGGTGATTTCTGAGCACATTCCGTTTGAGAAGCTCTGCTCTAGCAAGAAGCATATCTGAATGCTGCTTAGGACTTACCCAAGAGAAGGAATTATGTTGTTTTCTCTGCTGGGAGGATACCACCTTTAAAATGTTTTTTGATGTTTTATTTTAAAGTTTTTCAAGCATGCAGAAGAGTTGGAAGATTTTCACAGTGAAACCACTGTGCCTACCACCTGTATGTTCTGGCATCCATATTTCACTCTGCCGGCTTCATCATATATCTATGTCCATATCTGCGTCCTTCTGTCTATCACCAACCCCGCTTACTTTTCTGATGCATTTCAGAGTAAGTTATAAAAGTAAATCGACAGCAGGACAGGTTCACCTAAATAAACATTACTCTGGTATCATTAACTGGAGTTCAGTATTCGTTTGCAGTTTTCTTTCTCTTCCGAAGTAAAATTATGCACAATTAAGCATAGATGATGAAGGGTACGTTCTCTTGAGTTTTGATAAAGGTAATGCATTTGTGAAAAGTTTACTATCCTTTACCTTCTTGTATCTACCCCTTTCTCATAGTTTACATAAACAAAAATGAAGTAAAAGGAAGGACAGAGTTGTCCTGAGTAATCTGTCCTTTCACAGGCAGTCAGATGTCCTCCTTGCCTCCCACTCCCCGCTGCCACTCACCCTCTCGCTCAATCTGAGAGCCAGACTCTGCTAACAAGTCTATTGCATATCGGATTAGATGCTTTATTGTACACTTGCCTTTGGTTCTGACTTGATATAACTGCTTTTAAAGGGACTTGTGTTCCCTTTGGCATAATAAAAACTTTTGAAATACATAAAAATAAACACTGATGATATTTGAAAATTAGAGTGGATTTCCTCACTTAGAAGATAATATATCTCCCCTCTTTCTATTTTTTTAAAGATTTTATTTATTTATTCATGAGAGACAGAGAGAGAGAGAGAGACTGAGAGAGAGAGAATGAGAGGCAGAGATACAGGCAGAGAGAGAAGCAGGCTCCATGCAGGAGCCCGATGTGGGACTTGACCCCAGGACTGCAGGATCACACCCTGAGCCGAAGGCAGATGCTTAACCGCTGAGCCATCCAGGCATCCCTCGCCTCTTTCATTTTGTCTTCCTCACCCTTTTCTTCTCTAGTCCCCTTTAGCTGAAAGTCCAGTTCAGAAACTTCTCCCCCAAATTATACAAACTTCTTATTTTTCAAAGCCACACAACCTGTCCAAAATGGTACTTTGTTCCTCCTTAGAGAAGTAATCTGTCAAGGGAGTGTGCAAGCACATCTTCAGCCAATCCTGAGACTAAGGGGATGATCAAAGAGGGTGAGGTTTTGAGGGGAGGAGTGCCAGGCCCCTCTCCCACCAGATCTGGGAGTCATAGAGGGACACGGTGTTGCTACTGAATACTCTGTGCCCTTCTCAAGGGGCAGGAGATCAAAGGCACAGCCAATTCCATCCGTAAAGTTCTGAGACAAACCTGAGCTCTCCTAGTATCCACATTAAGAACACTAACTCGTAACATTTAGTGTGTGTCCTAATATAGTCCAGTGTTTTTCGTAACACACTCTTCTCCATTTTGTGGATGAGAAAACAGAGACTCAAATATTAAGTAGTTTCCTCAGGGTCAAATAGCCAGAAAGGGAGAGAGCCAAGATGTGGACCCCACCAAGCCTGACTCCAAAGCCTCTATTCTTTTCCTTTGTCCAGAGGGAGCCTTGGACCTCTAGTTCTTATGTTACGTAAAGGGAATTGGTTAAGAACCCTTACACTAAGAGAATCTGTTGTGTTTCCTGATAATAAATCTCTTAGAGCCTGGCTGATAAGAGAAAAGAACTGTGGGTATTCACTTAGACTATTATGTTACATGTCCTTTTTGGGTGGCCTATAGAATGCTTAAGACCAATGGGTTTTCTTCTTAAAATTAAATCTAAAAGGTATATAGAAAGCCCTTCCCTGGAGATAGCCTACATTACATCGCTATTGTGTCTCATTTGGTTAACCAACCTAGCCAAGAACCCAGGGATCATAAGAGAGAGAGCAGTGTCTCCTCATGGAGAAATTTGCGGGTTCATTAAAATACATGGCAAGACTAAGGAATCTAAGTATGAAATCAAGAGAAATCTTTTTTTTTCCTTAATTTGGGGACAGTAAAATGGAGGAAGAGAAAATTTTGCCTGTTAATAGCTTATCTATGGTAAGTTAATGGTTTTGGGGAAGGTCAGCATTGAAGAAACCAGGGTATCCACCACAGAGGTAACTGTTTCTCTAGGACCAACAGTCAGGGTGAGAAGGGACCACCTCACTTTGCTGGCCAGGACTTCTACCAAGACAGTCCCTCCTCTTTGTTGAACACTGAACAGCATTTTTAATCCATTACAAGACTAAATATATTGGGGCACCAGGATGACCCAGTCGGTTAAACTGCCACCTCTTGGTTTCGACTCAGGTCGTGATCTCACCATCATGGGATCGAGCCCATGTCAGGCTCTGCACTCAATGCAGAATCTACTTCAGATTCTTTCCCTCTCTCTTCAGCTTGTGAGCTCTCCCTCTTTCTGTCTCTCTCTCTCTCTCTCAAATATGTAAATAAAATCTTTAAAAAATAAAAGACTAACAAAATGCAAGGATAATATTATATGGATAAAATTTTAACAATTAAATTTAGAAGAAGAGTGACACGTGTTAAATTTAAAAGAGCTAGGAAATATGTCAACTGTACTTCCATAATAAACATTTAGATAAAGAGAGCAGGGAAAGAAGAGAAATGGGAAAGAAGAGAAATGGAATCAGGAAGAAAGAGTATACTAATGAATCACAAGGGAATGATGGGAGAATAAGAATGACAGGAGGATGAGGAAATGTAAAGCAGCAAAGTGAAGGTTAAAAGCAATTAGGACAGACAATTACTAAAGAGAACACTAAAAGCATAAAATAAGCTAGGATGAGTGGTTAAAATAAATAACATCAGCTAAGAACATACTTACAGAGATTATAAAACAGATCAAGTAGTAATAAAATAAGGAAGTGGTATAAAGCAGTAAATTAAAGAACAATTAAAACACAATAAGGATAGAAAATTAACATGCTAAAATGACATTTAATAATTGTATTAATAACTGACACTTCTATGTGCTAGGCACTTTATATGCATTATCTTATTTAATTTGTGTTTATTAAAACAATTAAGACATTTAAAAAAATGTCAACCAAAAACCTTTGGAGATGGGTAAAAGCAGGCATCAGAACAAAACAATAAAATTAAAGGTGAGCAAAACAGACCTGAAGATATCCATTGGCATTCCTTGTCTTGTGTGATGATTTTTGCTGTTGAAGATCACCAAGTACCTGGGCTGGTGCTTCCCAGCTAGACCATGGGTTCTAGAAGCGTCTGGTGCCATAAATGTCAGTTCTCTCCGCCTCTTGTCCTCCTGAACTTGGCCTTTCCTAGAGGCAATTCCTGGTGATTAAAATTCTCAAGCAATAGAATCCGTGGCCCAGAACTGATGGCAGTGAGCACGCATCTCATAATCCCACTCGATTTGTAAGATTTAGCTAGCACAGGATTACCTTCTAGATGTCCTTCCTAGTCCCTGCAGACAGAGCACCTACCTAGTACTTAGCGTGCTGGGTTGGAATGGGAGTCATTTTCTGGTTGTTTTCCTCTAATTTTTCTCTAGGAGTCCTGGTTTTTTAATAGGTTTTTTTTTTAATTTTTATTTATTTATGATAGTCACAGAGAGAGAGAGAGAGAGAGAGAGAGAGGCAGAGACACAGGCAGAGGGAGAAGCAGGCTCCATGCACCGGGAGCCCAACATGGGATTCGATCCCGGGTCTCCAGGATCGCGCCCTGGGCCAAAGACCGGCGCCAAACCGCTACACCACCCAGGGATCCCCGTCCTGGTTTTTTAAACAGAAGAACCCTCACTTTGTATCCTAGCCTTCAGTCCAGGCCTGGTACATAGTAGGTGCTTAATACATGCTTTTTGCATTGAGTCTGCTTGAACCTGTAGTCAAGAGCTTTCTCTTTTCATTCCTCTTACTTTTTGCTTACTTCTTTTTAAACCAGCAAGTAGACTTGTGGTTGGATTTTCTGCCCGCCTGGAACCCCTGCACACATACGCATTTTGGTATTTCTGTTGTCTGGAAAGGCTCTCCCACAAAAGAATGGATTTCTTCTCCTTCTTTTTCTTTCCATTTAACACAGCCTGGTATGCATCTTTACCTCCAACTCCTCTATCCCTTGTACCCTACGGTCTTCACCAACTCACACCCTAAGACTTTTATGGGTAGATACTCAATGACCGGAGATCTGCCACCCTTCCTTGTTTTCCCATACTTCCCTCTGGAGCAGGTGTTGTCTCTATGGCCTTGATCTTGATCCAGAGTTCATTCACTCATTCAGTTGGCAGGCTCTGTTATGACCCAGTTACTGCATTGAGCATTAGGGCAAGGAAAATAAAAAAGAGATTCCCAAGCTCCTCTGCATCTCATCGAAGCTGATTGCTATGTTTCGCCTTCTTTGACCTTATTTTTTGCGGCAAGGGAAAAACAACTGATTAACATTCTTCGCAGGTAGTTGTGTTTTGAAGAGAGTTTTGAAATCATTTGCTAACTCTCTTTTCTCTAGGCAAGAGTCCCAATTGCCTTTGTCTAAGACCTCAGACCAGTGATTGCCCTGGTTGGCTTTCCAGTGAGTGCTGGAGGTTGACCAAGACCTTTCAAATGTACGAGACAAAGACCTAAATCAGATGTGGATTTTCCCGCATATGCTTTGTCTAAATTCTACATTTACTTTGTATTTTCCAATTACAAATTAACATTTAACATAGAAAATTTGGAGAATGCAGGAAAATCGCACAGAAGGAAGTTACTGCTAACTTTTTTGCTCTTCCAGCCTTCTAGCATTCTGTGTGTAAGTGTGTTTTGTGTGGATGTAGAAGAGCTATGATCATATCGAACGTATCATCTCATCACCTACTCATTTTACTAAAAATATATTACAAATATTTTTCAGATCATTAAACATTCTTCTCAAACATAACTTTAATAACTGCAGAAGCGTGGTATAGGAAAAGTCCATAATTAATCAGTCTCTACGGTGGAATACTTAAGATGTTTTCTTGTTTGTTTGTTTGTTTTTATTTTATTTATTCATGAGAGACACACACAGAGGGAGGCAGAGACACAGGCAGAGGGAGAAGTAGGCTCCATGCAGGGAGCCCGATGTGGGACTCGATCCCAGGACTCCAGGATCACACCCTGGGCCGAAGGCAGGTGCTCAACCACGAGCCACCCAGGGTCCCATGTTTTTTGGGTTTTTTTCTTTTTTCTTTTTTCTTTTTTAATTTATTTATGATAGTCACAGAGAGAGAGAGAGAGAGAGAGAGAGAGAGGCAGAGACACAGGCAGAGGGAGAAGCAGGCTCCATGCAGGGAGCCCGACGTGAGATTCGATCCCGGGTCTCCAGGATCACACCCTGGGCCAAAGGCAGGCGCCAAACCGCTGCGCCACCCAGAGATCCCTGGTTTTTTTTTTTACTATTACTAAAAATAGTGTGGTAAACATCATAGTTCAGAAAACTCAGTATATATTTTCTGTTAATTCCTTGAATAAATTCCTAGAAATGGAATTGCCGGATCAAAGGGTAGGAACTAGACTAAGGCTTTTGCGATATCTGGCAAACTTGTCTTCTGGGAACTTGTATGAACCCATGATTCCCACCAGCAGTTCACGATCATTCCCACTTCCTCACTCTTGGGAATAGTATCTTAGCAGGTTTTTTTTTTTTTAAATCTTTGGCAGTTATCCAGCTATAAAATGGCCTCTCATTTCTATTCTAATTTGTATCTCTTCGATTACTAGAGAGATTGAATGTTTTTCATATGTTTGCTAGCCTTCTATCTGTATTCTTGAAATGTTCATCTTTTCCTATTGATTTCTAAGAACTTTTATACAATAAGGCTATTATTCCATCCTGCACTTCGTCAGCATGTAGAGAATTGAGAAAACTCTTCATTCCTCAGTGGAAGAAGGCTCTTATGGAATAAGGCCCCAGGGCTTATTCTGTTCCTGTGGAAAGCTCTTCAGATTTTTTTTAACCTAGGAAAACAAAAGGCAGATCTCTAAGTGATACTGGTGTTGATTTAAAAAAACAAAAAAAAAACAAAAATAACCCTCCAATCAGAATTCACTTAACATTTTCTGTATTTCTCATCTATGAGAAAACTCAGGTCTATAAAATAGAAGCTAAGAGTTTTCTTTGAAAACCTAGGGATATATCAATCAGTCAAAAACTTCCTTGACAACTTACCCTGCGCCTAGTATGATCGGAAGTATTAGGAGTTGCCAAGTAAGAACTTGGCTAGTTTATAGCCAGGACGAAGAAAGCAAGCTGCGTACATTAACAAGCTTTCTTATGACCTTCAGTTGACAAACTGGTCTTCTGAATAATGTGGTGTTTTCTGGCAGTTTGGCTGCTCTATCAGTCTCCTGGTATCTTCTTTGGCCACCTGTGAGGGAGCTCATTCTTCGGGGCTGCTGATTTTTGACACCTCCTGGGCACCGCTTCCCTGTGCCTTCTCCTTCCAGAGCAGGACATGTGCAGAAGAGCCAGGTCAGACTCCCGAGCCCTCAGCACCAACGGAAGATTCCCACTGCAGAGGTTTCTGGGGCAATGTAAGAGGAAAACAGATTAAAATTTTAGAAAATCAACCCACTCTCACACCTGGCTGAGAATCCCAGAATAAAAGAGGCCATTCCCCAGTATCTACTAAACGGCTCTGGGATGGTGGCACATGAATTCTGAATTCTCAGGCCCACAGTTTGCAAGCTCTTGCTCTCATTTTGTCAGTAAATGAAATTCTCCAAACAACAATATCCTCCCCTAAATAAATTAGTGCCCCATTCTAGCACATTCCCCTCCACATTCTCCGTCTGCATTCCCCCCACAGCTTCCCGCCACATCTCCCCCCTCCCCACCCTTCTGTTAGCTGTAATGACCCTGCAAACACTAAATGGCATTTGAGTGCATTAAGCAGCAAACTCTCTGGTGACATAGCAATTATGACTCTGAAATAGATTTGGTGCGTCACGGAAGATAAGGGTTTTAAAAGTTTCTGTTGTGATTATAGCCTGTAACTCCCACAAATAATAGGCTTCAAAATAAGAGGCTGCCAGTGGAGCCTTTGTGGCTTTGTCTCAGTGATGGCACGTAAATTGCTATTAATGTCCTAAGTGTACTTGAATATGCCAGTCTTTGGGATGTAGAGTTGGCTCAGTGTCTCTCTGTACGCGGCATGTCATTGTTGGTCTGATAATCTGGGGTAATTGCTGTCTCTTGGATGGTCAAGAAAGTGTAAGGGGCTTTAGCTTCCTGTGTGATGGCAAATAGCCTCAAGGTTCACCATGTGTTTCATCTGCGCGTGCGTGTGTGTGTATGTGTGTGTTCTGCGTATAGCTCTCGTTCATCGTTAAGGTGTGTATACAATCTCAGTGTGTGCCCTGAGTAAATAATAGCCTTTCAAAAAAGCCAAAGCAAAATCAGAGGTTATAAAAATAAAATGAAGAATTTGGGGCCGTGTAGAATCAGCCAATCGGATAATGTATACTGAGAGTTTAAAAAAAAATAGCTTTGATTGAATTATGTAGACTTTAGGCATATGAGTAAATATGATTTTCTGTTGTCTCGTACAGCTATTCTTTTCCCTTTTAAGCAGCATCTGTGTATGTGTGTGTGTGTGTGTGTGTGTGTGTGTGCATGGTTGTATATGCATTTTTTAGGGGCTGTATTTTCTAAACCTGTATTAGTTCTCTGTAAATATGATGAAATAAGTACAAATTCTGCCCATTTATGAACACTGTGTATGGATGTGTGCAAGTGTGTATGTGTTTTGGTTTATGCAGGTGTGAGCGTAGAGGATGTTTATTCAGATATAAATACTTTTCTGCACTAAGGCACCTCCATTTAGCTAAATCAGGTGGAGCTTATTTTTCTTTGACTCTGTGAATGAAATAAAACAAATTCTTTAAGTTTAACTTCCTTGATGCACATTTAACCTAAGGACTCTATAAGCCTGTGGGACCCAGAAACATTATGTGTAACTGTCCAATTTGTACTTGTGGCAGAAATAAGGAGCAGCCCAGCCATGAGCATGGAAATGCACGTGACTTCATATCCTGTGCAAGCCATAAAAGGTTCCACCAAACCGTCCTGTGTGTCTGAAGAGCCTTACGTGGCAGTATTAACCCTGGGCCTTCATAATAGATGAATTAGAAAAGGATGAAGCTAAGAAGGTGCCGAAACAGATCTCGATCTCAGAGTTGACCTACATGTGTACTTTAGTTGTGTGGTGCACCATCTCGGTGTGGCAGTTGATATTCTTGTGGTTGGGTTTTGACTGTCACCACTTGGACAGCAGCTAGAGCGCATACCGGATAAGGCTGGAGACAACGACGGGTCCTAGAGAGTTCATGTTCATACCAAGTAGATGAATACCAACTTTACTGTACAGGTTTTAAAGCTGGACGCCCCATTTCCAGTTAAGATAACTTAGTATTAGCAAGATGACACCCCACGTGGTGGTGTCTCAGAGGTATAACCCCAGGGGAGGAGAGTTTGTCTTGTCCAGAACCAAGTTTGGGGAGGTGGATTGCAGCTTAGCAGTGGGAGATACTAGAATCCCCTAAAAGAGGTCTTGGAGGCCTGTCTTGTGATTCATAAGTTCTAGCATCTTAATTAACAGCACAAAGATTCCCTGAAGGTCAAGTGCAACCACGAGTCCCCTGCCTTCAGCCCTGAGCCATGCTCTGCCTGTGGTGCCTATCCAGTCACACGGCCTGACCTTTTGGAACTTGAAATGTCCAAAAGCAGTGGCATATAGCAGAGACTGAGTCTGGAAATCTCTAGTTTCTGAGTCCTAGATTCCTCACCTGAGAAGTAAGAATAGGAGCTCCCACTGGGTTTATGTACCATTATGTACTCATCAACCGAAGTAAGAGAATTAGCACCACAATCCCTGTACAACAGCACAGTTAGGGTGGCCACCAGCCTCCAGAAGGCCTCAAGTACCTAACTGAGAAGCTCTCTATGAGACATGATCCTTCTGCTCTGATGACCTGTGGCTGAATGATTCATCATCTCGTTGAGAGGAAAAATGAAAATCCTTCATGTGTCCTGAAACCATGATCGAGCCCTGCAACCCTCCAGCCCCGTCTTGCTACCCTCACTACCCCTGTCCTCATTCCATTGCTTCTGGCCCTCTTCGAGGTCCTTGGAACCTTAGGAAAGGATTCGCCTTCTGCCCAGATTGCTCTTTGCCCCACTGTTGACTTGTCTATTTTTGGTCACCTCTAGGCTGACTTTCCCGAAGCCCAACCACAATGAGGTCCCTTTTATACTCTCATGGCACTTATTACCATCTATAGAATCTACATTTGTCCTTTTGATGATTTGTCAAATGTCTATTTCCCACAAGGCAGGAAGTTCCAGGAGAGAGTAGATGTCAGATTTAAAAATTTATATATTGTAACTACCACTGTATGCCTAGTACATAGTACAAGGTAGACACTGGGTCCTTATTTGTAGGATTCAGAATTAAGTGATGACAGTGAGTGAGACCTGGTGCTCCCATAGATATTTGAATAAATAAATAAAAGCCACACGTGGCAAAGTGTTAACATGAAGGGTCAAAAAGTCAGGGGTCCTGGTACATAGGCAAGTAGATGGTGGTATGTCTTGAAGAAGGAAGGAGGTAACTCTCAGGCAAGGCTGTGGACAATGACATGGAGTTCTAGAGACCAGAGGAGAGGAAGAGGCAAAGGCACAGAGCCTCTTGCTGGACTTTGCTATAGAGTCAAAAGGAATCTTACTTTGGCAATGGGTAGTCTATTATTTCTTGCCAGCAGCTTAAACTGCTGAAGTCTTGGTTAGCCAGGGTATCCATTCTCTACAGGAGTGGCTGTTTCACTGCTGATTTTTCTTCACACATGGACCTTCAGAGCAAAATCTCAGGACACAGGAGGCTGTGGTGGAGCCAGCCTAGAAAGGGATATGATACTGGGACTTGGTTGTAAGGTCACCAGGGACTGATCTAGTGGCAGGTGGGCAGTCAGGGAGGGTACCCACAGAGTCAGGGGACCATGGAAACAGGGATTCTGGAGCCAGCAGCACAGGATAATCCAAGCAGAGGAAGGGCTTAGGATGGCAGGTAGTGTTTGGCGAGCTGAGGTTCCAGAGCAGGACCAAAGTGCAAGAGCAAGTCACCATCTCAGTCTCAGATGAACTGTAAGAAGTAGCAAGACATAAAGCAGAAGCAGGCATGGACTTGGTAGAGATGGTGTGGCCACAGCAAAGACACACCTGTATGAAGATTCAGGTGCAAAGGTCAAAGCAGGACAAGCAGCAAAATTGATTCTGAGTTACCTATGGTACCAGAATAAGCCAGAATAAAATATTTTGGGGTTGAGTGTGCATGTTATTCCCAATAGAGCTGCACATGGAGATATCGCATGCAACAGACTTACACTAAAAAGTTATTTGTTGTAGGAGCTGTGTGTGCATGTGGGTCTCAGCTTTGGAGGAAGTAACGATGGGGAAACCTCTGGTCCTTAAATTTTTGTGATTCCCACTGAGGAAGTGACCAGAAGACTGTTCCAGATTCAGGGTATGGTACCTGCTTTCTCCCCATGCCCTAGGGAGGACACTCCTTATTGAGGTGGTATGCGAAACGGAGGAGCTGCAACAGGCAGGATCCAGTGCTTGCTCAACTGTTTCTGAAAGAAGCAAAACAGAGCAGTGTAAATAGGAATCATTGTTCCTTGCTTGGGATAAGCTAGGAAGTACCAGGTCTCCTTGATGCCCATTTAGACAAGTTCACTTCCTGGAGGTAGAAGTTACCCTGAAACTTGGCACTGCCTCGGCTTTAGCCTTTGAATATTTTCTAGGGTACACAGCTCTTTACGTTTCCTCTGCCTGGACTGTGAAGGTCACGGGTCCAATACCATGTATCTCTCCACACCCACAATGGGGAAGGAATGTTGTAGCGCCACTAAATGTTTGTTTCCTTCTTTGTGTGTCCCTCCAAGAGATATTTATTAGAACCTGTGCTGCGACAGGCACTGTGGTAGGCACTTTGGAAACAAAGAGAAGTTCCTGCTGTTGTGGTCTGGTAGGTGAGACAGACATAGAACAAATGCAATATGGAGAACACGGGGAGTGGGTGCAGTGGGGGCAGGAGCACAGGTGCATACGGAGAACACGGGAGGGGGTGCGATGGGGGTGGGAGCACAGGTGCATACAGAGAACATGGGGGGTGCAGTGGGGGAGGGAGCACAGGTGCATTCGGAGAACACGGGGGTGCAATGGGGGTGGGAGCACAGGTGCATACGGAGAACGGGGGGGGGGGTGCGGCGGGGGTGTGGGGACTAGGGGAGTGGGAGCTGAGGGGGGGCAGTGGAGGACGCCACACCTACAGGAGGAACAGACCTTGCTGGGGGGCAGATAGGGACGTGAGACACGTCACCTCAATCTTGAAAAGAGCCAAGGTGTGCGTGGCAGGTAATGGGACAAGGGGAGTGTTCAGGAGCAAGGAGCCGGCCTGAAATGAATGCTCAGCCCGGGACTTTGGGCGTCGCCTGCGGTGGCCGGAGTATTAAACACAAGCTGTGGAGTGGGGGACTGAGCCAGATCAGGGATGTCGGGGGCCCAACGAGGACATTGAGCCTCACCCCAAGGCCAAGGGGAAGCCACTGAAGGTGAAGCAGGGAGATAGGACATAAACCCTGGAACGAGCGCTCTGGTGGCAGCTGGGGAGGCTGCTGCGGGTTGTCAGGGCCGGGGAGCCCATGCACCGCGGGGCAGCTTCCGGGGAGGCTTTGAACGTCGTGTCCCTGAGGGGCCTGTCCACAGGCGCCACTTTGCCCACAAGCAGCTTTTGGGAAGCGCTGCCTGTGTGATCTTGGGAAACGTGCACGCGCGGCAAGAACCCCAAGCTCTGTCCTCATGGAAGCATGGAAGATCTGGATGTGGCCCCGGGGGTGAGCCGATGACTCCGCTAATAGGGAGCGGCTGCATGGGCCCGTGCAGGCACGTGTGCGTGTGTGTGCGTGTGTGTGCACGTGCCTAAGAGGCCGAGGGGGTGCGTCGGGGTGCTCGGTGTTCCTTCCTTCCCCCCCGCACCCCCCCACACCCACACCCAAGGCATCTCTGGAAATGGCATCTGGCCCGTATGCAGATCGAGCTCCACTTGGTGCTGACATCAGCCAGTTTGTGGCACCTCCGTGGATTTCTGGGCTGCAAATGAGAGTTTCTTAGTGCCAGGCTCGCCTGGGCTGTCACATCCGGTGATGAATTCTCTGCATCAACCGTGTGCTGCGAAGGGGAGCTCAGAGGTAGGCCGGAGGGAGCGGAGGGCGGCCCGGAGGTACTCAGCCCGGCGGCCGCCGCTCCTCTGCGTCCTGCGCAGCGAGGGAGAGGCAGGTGGCCCTTGCTGGGGCTCGGGAAGGGGGCGAGGAGAGAGAAGCTGGGGCTTCGGGGCCCTTCTGCGAAGTTCTCGTGTTTGGTTCGGAGACACCGTGCAGAGCGTCCGCGTCCACACTGCTCCGTCGCCAGCTTCACGGCTAGCTCGCTCTCTGCCTCCCTCGCACGAACGCTGCGCCTTATCTGTTAGGGGGAGCCCGGCCACCTGGGGCACGTGTCCGTTATGTGCCAAGTGCATCCGGGCAGGATGCAAATAGTCATTTTTGTCCTGGAACAGTTTGTCCCCGTGTACCTTTCTTCACGTTGTGTTTGAAAGTCCGGCTTTTCTTACCTAGGAAACCGGCTGCATCTTGTCCTAGTTTTTTTTTTTTTTTTTAATATATTTTTTCTTTTTTATAAATTTATTTTTTATTGGTGTTCAATTTACCAACATATAGAATAACACCCAGTGCTCATCCCGTCAAGTGCCCACCTCGGTGCCCGTCACCCAGTCCTAGTTTTATATTGTCTTCGCCTCCTGCTTCGGAGGGCCCACGATGAGCCAGCCGCTGGCCTGGGCTTCACGAGTGGGATGAGCTGCGCACTGGGCTCTGGCTCCAGCACCTGCAGGCCGCAGGAGTCCACGCTCGTATTCACCTTCCCACCCCCGTAGGGCCGGGTGCGTTCCCAGCGTCAGCTCTTCAAAGTGAGCGCGTCTGCTACGAAGGCGAGTGAGAGTGGAAGTTGGGGTGCAGAAGGAAAATACAAAAAACGAGGCTTGCTTCTCGCCGCCCCTGCCCGGTGGCTAATGAGCCTGTCGGGGACTCTCCTGGACTCTCCGTGCTCCTGCCCCACAGATAAACACACAGAGGCGGGGTTTCCCACTTGCTGTGCACCTGCAGCCGGAGGAGGAGGATGGCTCCCCGGGGTGGGTGCTCCGGGAGCAGGGTCAGCTGGTTCCCAAGACGGAGCGGCCCCTGAACGGCTCACATCGCGGCTGGAACCGCAGCCCGAAGTGCCAGCGGGATTTACAGGGAACCTGGTTGCGTTGGGCCACCTCACACTTGGCGATCACGGAGGTTCCAGCAGGGGGGTAGCAGCCCCTGGGCCCAGGCAAGCAGTGCCCCCTGAGAAGCGGAGTCTCCAGCCCGCGCTGTCACAGGGGATGCCTGTTCCAGAAAGGGACTCCCCTCTAATGGGAAAGCCAGAGTCCGCAGGGTCCTGAATGTGGCAAGACGTAGGGGGTCATGGCAGGGGACACCCTGGGGGATGATGAGCAGCCCCCTCGGTGTCCCTGGGCCTCAGCGGGCGGGGGGGTGTTTCAGGAATATGGGACTTGAGTGTTCCACACGAGGGATGCGGGCCCTGGGTGCTCCAGGACAGCTGGTCACCCAGTCTGCATGGGGGTGTTTATGGAATAAAAGGCAGCTGAAGAGATTGATTTTATTTATCTGTTTTTAATAGAAGGTCTTGTGTCGTCTTCTTCGCCGGGCCAGCTAGCCTAATTAAAATGCCAGTTTTGATATTGGCTTGAAATAATTCGTGTCTGCACCATCTGTGAGTTCCCTGGACCCTCTGGCATCTTGTGCACCGGTCTGAGAAAACAGAACTTTTCTCACATGGTCTCCTGTTCGAGTTATTTCATCTCAGACACGAATCAAAAAGGAGCCTCCCCGAATCTTCTGGTCAAAGTCGCACGCCTTGCCGGCTCCCTCCTAATGAGACGCCACAGGGCTCATTTTCTTGATTGATGGCTTTATTTGGGGGGCACCACTTATTGTTATTTTAATGAAATCGGAGCACGGCTAAATAAGGGTAATAGTGGTGCATTATGAGCAAGGTCGTGAAAGTTCTTGGCACCGTGTGCTGCGCCTCGGACACCGCCTGCTTTTCTGCATCTACTTGTCTCAGCCAGGTTGAGTCTAAGACACAAGCGTTTGTTTCCTCTTGTGCCAGCACTTTGCTCTCTGCATCGTGACACCGTACTTAAGGAACTTCCATCAAGTTTTCTGAAAAACCTGCACCACTCGGCAAACACACATACACATGCACACGCATAGCCGTCTATTTAGTTATTTACTTACCTGTCCCTCTGGTAGACGCCCACGGATAAAAAAGGATCGTCAGGGCAGACAGGTCTCACGATGCTAACAGCTAACTGTCTTTGAGTGGTAGGATTATAGGTGTTTCCATTTTGTATTTCACGCTTTTTTCTCTTTTCCAAATATTACGTTGTGTATAGAATTGCAGATACTATATTTGAAAATATGATATAAGCTTGTATAATCAGGAAAGATGAACGATGACATTAAAGGATGTTCTTTGGGGTAAAATAAATGCAATCGCTCTTCCCAATCTGCCCAAAATGGCACCAGAATACATGTTCTTGGTTGGAAAGGGAGGCTGAGCTCTGTGACCAGCCTGCATTAGGACGCCGAATTAATTCTCTTCTTGGTTCTGGGCATAACTGCAGCGTCTTGACCCCAGAAAGATAGCAAAGAAAGAATTCCCATTTCCTCCTCCTTATTCACCATCCGATCCCTTGCCAACAACAGGAGAAATAGGCTGTGCAGGGAGAGGGGGCGGGAGGAGCTCCCTGACTAGGTCAGGAGATGGAGATTTGGATTTTTGTGAGCAATGATTCATGGATCCCCGATTGAGGTGGATTGCCCAGGATGACCTTTTGTGCTCTTTGTATCCAGACCTGCTCTTTAGTGATGGGGGTGGGGGGGGGCAGGCGATCCTATCTTTATGCAGAGGTAACTGGTGGGAGCTACTATGAATTAAGCACCTGACTTCCCTGGAAAAATTGGATCATCATTTGGGTGAGGCAGTGCAAAAGAAAGCCCAGTGGATGAGCAAGCAGAGAAAAAGGAGTCTAGATTCAAAGGTCAAGAAACTGGTGTGTCTCAGCCAGAAACCAGAAGCCTGTGTTTCTCTCGCCACCCTGCTTTCTTACGAATGAAATGTGAACCCAGAGTTGCCAGCACCCAGGTGTCAAGCATGCTTCTAAGGACAGTGGATTATGCTAGAGTAGAAGCTGGGGTCCCTCCCAAATGGCAGCAATAGTACCTGCCCCGGGTACCCCAAATATATGCGTGGACAGTACAGTAGAAAATAATTTACCAAGCCTGCCTAAGACGTGGTCTGTTCAACATTAACATTTTCAGAGGTGAGGTATGTCAGCTTCAAGGGAACACAGCAATTGGGGAGAAAAATGCACTTTAGGACACTTCCATTTCAGTGCTTTAAAATACATACACAATCACAGATTACGTACGGATCACGAACTAATCACTCTTAACAGATCACTCCTCAGATATTTCAGTGGTGAGATATTTCTGGCAAGGGTGCTCATTAAAACCGATCCTTTTCGAACAATCCCATTGTTTGGATGCTTCCAGATTTAGAACTGTAGAAAAAAGATCTGTAAGTGGAGATCATACTTAGAGCTTCCTGGCTCGCCGCCTCTCTAGATGTATTTATGTGGGCCAGTCCCTAGTCCGCCTCTGTTCTATTCGCCTCAATCACCTCTGACCTTTCCGTGGCTCGCCTCCAAGAGTACCTCTTCCCTGACCCTTCTCCAGATGCTCCAACAAGATGGGATATTGTCTTCATCTGAACTGTCGTAACACCTGGGCTGTATCATTTATTAGGCTCTGCCCTGAGTTAGAGTTCATTCTTGTGTGTGTCTTCTCCCCGTCCTTGAGGACATGCACTGTATCTCGCTCATCATTATATATACCCGAGAGCGCGTAGCACAGAGCCTTGCACAGAACAGGTGCCTGGAATCCCGTAACATAAGGAACATGCCGGGGGAAAGGGCTTAGAAAGCATTTGGGCAACCTTCTTGGGAAACCTAAGGCCAAAGAGGTGGAAGTCCTTCGCCAGAGTCAAGAGCTAGTCATTGCCAGACTCAGAACTAGAACTGGGGGCCCTTGACCCGTCCTTCCCCTCGAGCACACCCAATGATCATTGGATAGCTTTGACGGATTTAAAGTATCTTCGAGAAGTGAGAGGTGTCAGCTTGGGTCCAAAGGCTCACTGGGAGGACCTGTACTCATCCGAGGGTGGAGGGAGCATCATCAACCACAAGAAGAGCCGCCCATGTGCCAGGCCCCTTACACAAGTTGCCTTGTTGTCGTTGTCTGCTCAATATGGCCGCCCGATCTCAGAGGACTGACTTCTCTCCCTTTTTCCCTTCTAGGCTAATGGAGGTTGGCAGGATGCTACTACCCCTTCATCAGTGACCTCCCCTACAGAAGGCCCTGGCAGTGTTCACTCTGATACCTCCAACTGATCTCCCAGCAGTCGCATCCCGGCTGACCCTGTGCCCCAGTCGGGACAGGGCCAGGAGGGAGGGTTTCTCTCCCAACGCTGAAGCGGTCAGACTGGAGGTCGAAGCACTCAGCAAACACAATAAGAGTCTCCTTCTCTTCTCTTCTTTGGGATGCTATTTCAGCCAATCTGGACACTTCTTTATACTCTCTTCCCTTTTTTTTCTGGGTAGAAGCCACCCTTCCCTGCCTCCAGCTGTCAGCCTGGTGTCCGCCATCTTTCCTGCCCCCTCCCACTGTCCTAGACTCCCTGGGTCCCTGCCCGCTATTACATCACGGAAGGATATTTTCAACAATTAGAGGAATTTAAAGAGGAAAGAAAATACAAAGAAAATAATAAACGTGTTTGTATGTTTTCACGCTGGTGGTTTGAGGAGCCAAATTTACCTCACTCGGATCCCTCGCTCCCTCTGTTAACAGGCAGCCCTTCTCTTGTTTCTCTTCTTACTCTCACTACCTCTTCGCAGGAATGCGCCACGTTGCCCCACTCATTCCAGGCCCCCTGCCTCCTCTCGCTCTTCCCTCCCTGGGCCGGTTCTGCTTAGAACACTTTCCTCCTCTTCCTTCCCAGCCCCAGCTGTGCCCCGGAGACTGCCGCAGCTGGGCTTCTGAAGGTGCCACATTTTCCGGTCTCGGCTCCACTAGGTCGATTCCCAGGCAGGAAGTGGAGCCACAGGAGAGGATGTAAGCAACCAGCAGGGGAGAATTCTTGGAGGCCTCCTCCTCCTCCTAACAGCTCTTGGTTTCAGAGGTGTAGTCTTTGGAGACCACGCAACACTTAGCAAGCAATGTCCAGCACCTACGGCAAAGCCAGATCTGAGTGGGCATGGTGACGAATGAGCCACTAAGGAGTAGAAGGTTCTTACCCTGAAACCCTTCAACGAAACCTTCACAGACACACACACACATGTGCACACACGTGCTCATGCACACCCAGGCACACGTCAGCACAGGCACAGCCTCACACATTGGTTTTCTCAAGATCAGTCACATGCCACATGCCAAGACCCACGTTAGCAGCCACAGCAATTTGCCTGGTGAGCCCAGGAGAGGCAGTTAGCCGCTCTGAGTGAAGGTTGCTGACCCAGAGAAACAGTATGTGCCTGGGGCTTCCCCGACCTGCAGCCCCCAGCCTGCACACAGCGGAATGACCTACACACAGGACTTGACCGTGATGGAGGCCAGGTTTGCAGCGTACACTGTTGTTCCCGCCACCTCTGGAGCGCTCAGGGAGCCACACACAGTGCTTACAATGTCTGGAACGGATTTGGTTCTGTTCTGGTTTTGTTTTCTTATTAGGGACATTGCATTAATTCTCCGAAGTGTCACATGGCACCACAATCTGGTTCTGAAGGGGTTGCGTAAGAACACGGCTCGGGCAGATTTTGCTAGCTTAACGTGAAGACCTAGGAGCGCTGGGGAAAGGGGAGGTAACGTCCTCCGTGAAATTGTCACAGTGGTTTTCATTCCCTGGGACTATCTGAGAGGACAATACGTACTAGAAAGCTCTTCTGTAGTGTCACCTGAGCTTACATTCTTCAGCTGTGCCAGCGATCAACGTGGTGGCTCTGTAACCTAAGTGGGGAGGTGGCCACATCTCTGGGCACCTCATTGTCTTCATCTGTAAGATGGGGATTGTGATGCCTGGCTTACCAAGAGGCTTGTGAGAGACTGAGGAAATTGATTTCGTTCATATCCAATTTGTACATGTGAAGTCAGGGGAAGTGTCATCCCTGAGATAAACCGGTTCGTGCCATGGAGGGGCAATATATGGTTTTGCTGTTCCAACCTCTGGTTGCCATCACAACCATCTGGTAACCTCTGACGTCATTGCCGTGGTGACAAAGAGGAGAAGGGGTATTATTGTTGGTTTTTTGTTTGTGTTGGTCTGTTTGGTTTCATAGACTAGAGATAAGCGTCCAACCTAGAAAAATAGGACCCAGTTCTCTTAGTTTGTATTTGAACCCAGTACGTGGCCTTGTAAGTACTTAGTCCCCTGTCACATCCACTCTGCTTGAGAGGCCTGTGGGAGACATAGAAGCCCCTGAGAGGTAAGGATGGCCCGCTAACGAGGTCATGGAAATTGTGCATGGCGCTACGGTAATGAATAGAAATTGCTCCTGTGTGTGTGTTGAAGAGAGAGGTTCCCTAAGAAACTGGAAGGTGTGTGAATTTAAAGGAAAGGCAAAAAAAAAAGGTAAACCTTTGGCAAGATGGAATTGTGCCTTGGTGACTAGGAGCAGTGGAAAGACTGTGTCTGCTGACCTGTGCCCCAAACAGAACAGAGCCCGGTAGAGGGGCTTCCAGGCAAGAGCCGTCTTGTGACAACTCCGTAGTCATAGGGCCTTTGGAGAACCTTGCTCAGGGTCAGGGACCTAAACTACCCACACGGGGGTATGGCTGGGTCACATGCCTGACTGCGCTAAGTGCAGAAGAGACCCGAAAGGGTTCTCTTGGAAACCGGAAGAGCGATTCCAGATTTGGGTTGAATGATTGCCATTTTAAGGTGTTGAAACAGATCAGAGCAGAGCTGCATTTGCACAGACGGCTTCTCTCCCCGCAGGAGTTTGCACTGATTCTCACCTCTCCCAGCATCTTCCCCACTCAGCACTTACTTCCCTCAGACCTCGGTTCCAGTTGCCCACCACCTCCCCTCCATGCCCACCATCACGTCCAACACGGCAACCGCCAGATCCCCGACAGTGAGCGAAGCATGGTAACTCTGGAAGCAGAAGGAAGGGGATGGAAAGAGCGTGCCTCTGGAAATATAGCTCCCTGGGAATTCGTATTAGGTCCATCCTACAGATACCAAAATGTGCCCCAGGACTCCTGCATTTTCTAATGGGAGTGGGAGCGCCCTGTTTTCCCTGGCAGCTGATTTCCCCTGAGTAATACTAGCCCTTGGGTTTGCCCACCTTGTTAACTCTCCATCACATCCTCCTTTTCACCCCTAACTCCTCCCCCTGGCGTGGAATTGACGCCTGTGCAGTACTTTTGCCGAGTGGCACCTTCCTTAACAGTGATTTTATTTTTTATTTTTTATTTTTTTTGCTGTGGTGGTGGTTCTTTATTTCCTGGTTGCCTTCTCTCACATACCTTCCCCCCCCCCCTTTCCTTCTGAGTTTTATTTTTCTGCCCAGAAAAACCTGACTTCGATACCAAAAAAGATGAAACTACAGAAACTCAAATTTAAAAAAAACTTAAAAAAATACAAAAAAAATACTCAACAATTCTTTCAGCTTTATTAACATTTTCCATTGTTTCTTGCGACTTGTGTCTCGTTCTTTGTAGTATTGATGATGAACATTTGATAATGAATGTTCTTGTATATTCAGATAAAGAAAAAAAACCAAAAAAGCGGTCTGAATTTAATAGTGTTTATAATAAAAAAAAATTTTAAAAATGACCCTCATAGCACGCAAAACAGGATGGGGGGCTTCCCCTCTTCTTTCTGTGACAATACACATCATTCCTGCGTTCGTTTTTAACACCAAACTACCTACATTAATCATTTCCCCCATTTTTCTTTTATTTTCTTGCATTTGTGAATTAGTTCAAGAATGCTAGAAAAGTGTCGAGTTGTGCACATTCATTTCCTGTTTCACAATGTTTAAAAGTGACAGTAATTCATTTTGTAAACTAAAAAAAAAAAAAAAAAAAAAAAGGTTGGGATAGTGAGCATAATAGGTACAACCTAACACGTTACGTTTATTAACTTTGAGACCCAGAAATAAATTCTTTTCTTTCCTTATTCCTGCTCTTTAAAATATAAAAAAAAAAAAATGTTTTGTGTTATTTTTGGTTGTTTTATTGGGGGGGGGCTTTTTTTTTTAATTGTCAGGATTATGATCTTGCTGTTTTGATTCCTTAAATATGTATACGAGGTGATGTGAAAAGATGACATTTGTAGAGTTAGGTGGCTTCCTTGTACTTCTACTTTGCTCCGGAATTCAGTTGACTTCAACGACAAAGATGAAGCCCATGCGGATGTCACATCACTCACGTGCATTTCCAGAGTGTGTGGCACTCCTGCAGTCCCTGAGAGAAACACAGTCAGGGACCTGGGTTCTCCTTTTGGCCCTTTAAAAATTCAAGGACTTGGTCCAGGAGACCTTGTCTACAGTAGGGAGAGACTTCTTGCCTTTGTTGACTGTGAATGTCGCAACGAAATGCTTTCTTTTCTTTCTTCCTGATTAATAACAACATTCCATGAGCCCTCTTACAACTAGAGAGGATCTTTTCTCCCAGAAGCATCCGACAGGAAATCCTGGTGTGATGGACCACTGGCTACGTAGACTAGATCCAGCAAGCCGTCCCGGGGGTCCGTCGGCCCGCTGATTCTTTGAGTCCCGATTTTGGATGAAGAGTCGAGAAACTGAGCCTGACTCAGGGCTCTCCTTGTAATGCTGAGAGGTGAAGTTGGACTCCTTGACAGCATAGCTCTCACTACCCTCCGATTCAGGTGGCTGCTTAAAACAAAACTAGTTAACCTGGCGTGATCTGGAATGTTTTTATTAGTTAATAGGAGAAAAGAAAGCAATATTATCTGGAAGAAACTTATTTGAAACACTTTGCATTCAACAAATGATTATAAGTGTCCAGAAAGCAACCAGAACGTAAGCAAGAAAAGTGAAGGCAAAGATGCGGGACTGTGGAACAGTGCTTCGCAGGTGTTTCTGCCCAGACACCTGCACTCTTGTTCCTGAGTCAACAAAATAATGACGAGCTTTTCACATCACCTTTCTGGTTTCAACACCCAGCTCAGAGCTTTCTGGAATCTTCTATTTTTTGTAAACTTTTTTTTTTTCCTTTTGTTAAAATTAATAAAACATTCAATGTTTTCCCCCTTTTCTCTCTTATTACTTCCTTTCTTTCCAATTATTTTGAAGTGCTTTCCTTTGGTGGTTGGTTTTATTCTCCTGCTCCCCTCCCCTGTTCTTATTATTCAGAGTATAAACCTGCAAAGTTCTGCTCTGTTTTGGTTTTTGAAAGTTTAAGCTTTTCTGCTTCTGTGAGAGCACAGGCTTCTGTCCCTTTTGATTCCAACTGAACTTTTGTGTTCTCTAATGATACTAACACGGTGTAGGTTTTACAGTCTCCTAATTTGTACTGGTAATGCATATTCCAAATAAATAGTTTCTTTTGTTGCAAAAAATACATATACTTGTATTTTGTGTAAATTTCTTCTCTTACCTGCTGGCAACCTTGTCTCCCCCCAAACTAGGGCCGTGTCAGTGTGGACTGTGGTTTAAACTGTGGCCCTAATTATTTTAAAGGCTACGTACCAGGGCAGGGGCGCAAATGACCTCGCGAGTCACCTCTCTCACCCACAAAATGAGAAGGGAGAAAGGGAAGAAGTAGGGAGGGATCTTTTATGGGCGATTATTAGCTGTGCTGCAGGGGGGCAAACCATCCCACCTTGTGTGCTTGTCTATGACTGGCTGCCACCCTCCAGACACCAGTCAAAAAATAAAAAAAAATACCAGGGTGATTTTCCATAATAATAATAAATAAATTTTAAGTCTAAAAGTCCCAGCTGTTTGCCCAGTGGTTCCCCTTTCCTTCCCTTTGTCTGCTGGAATCTGGTCATACAGAAAAGCATGGTACCCAAGAGATGGTTCAGAGGAAAGAATCTGGGTTATGAATAATACTCCATGGTAGGCTTTCAGAGGCATGCTAGGTGTTACTCTTGTAGATCTGCACACCTACCATGTGTTACGTCTACTATCCCATGCCAACATTTGCCCCCCTCCCCCATTCTTTGCACTCATATTGTGCCCCTTTCTCCATCTTCCCCACTGAAGAGTAACAAAGCCAAATCTGGAAGGTGGACTGGAAATGTTTTTACTGGGAGTGCGATCTGTTCCGGTGTTTGATGGCTGCAGTACCCTGTCAGCTCTCCCGGCTTGAGGCAGTGTCCCAGCCATTAACACCATCTTCCCATCCATGGGCTGGATGGAATTTACCTGGCAGTGGATGTGTCATCCCTCCAGGGACATCACATATACTGTTTCCTCATTTCCATGACCTAAGTCTCCAGAGCATGTATCCATGTGTTGAATGAACCAATCACTCACCCTCTCATCTCAATTGTGATTTGAATCAATAGACAATAGATCAAAGAGATGGAGAGATAGGATCAAATGATCCTTGTTATTCAGGGACAAGCCAAGAGCCCAACGGCCTCAATAGCATAAGGCCTTGGGGATCATCACCAGGAGCCAAAACGGAGGCCCCGTGTTCCCTCTTCACTCCAGGACACTGGAACACACTTGTGGGAGGTGTATGTATGCCAGGCAACCTCAGACTCCTACCTTTTCCAGGTCCATGAAAAACTGGGTGTGACTCTGCCCCCTAGTTTACCACTTGGAGTGATATTAAACTGTTGTAACAAATAGACCAAACTGTGTGATGCCTCAAACTCAATACAGTCCGTTTCTCACTTAGGTAGTAGCCTAAGGCCATGTTCCTGGTGGGGGTGCCTCTTCTTAGTGTAGTGACTCTGGAATCCAGCTCTTTCTACCCTATGGCTCCCGCGCCCTCCAGGATCACTGGTCCTCCACATTTAGCTGGCAGAAGGGAAGTCAGATGAAGGCTCGCCAACTTTCGAAGGCTTTGACCAAGACCTCCCTTCCATCCATATTCTTAAGTGCAAGGGGTAGGGAGGTTGGGGTGGAAGATGGAAAAGTGGTCCCTGGCTAGCCAGCCACTTCCTGGCAATAGTGCCCCATTCACCCACTTTTTGGACAGTGGATCATCTGTGTCACAGCTAGTGACCAAATGGATAACCGAGAGCAGAAGACAAACCCACATGGTTGTTTCCCTGTACTAGGCACACTCAGTAAAAACATTTCCAGTCAACTTCCCAGATTTGGCTTAGTTACTGTGCAGCGGGGAAGATGGAGGAAGGGGCACAGCCTCAGGCCCTAGAACTATTCCACCCAGAATTCCCCTTCAGGGAAGAGTAAATGGAAGTCCCTTCCTCCATGGGGATGTGCTAGAGGGAGGGGACGTGACCCTTCCCCAACCATCTCCAAACTTGGCTATTGCCTAAACCCAGGTCTCAGCACCCAGCCTGTGATCATCACGCAGGCAGAGGAAGCTGCGGGCCATTAAGACAACCTGTCCCTGCCTTCAGAAGTAGCCCCAGGTCCAATGCTGGCTAGAAGAGCCAAGTCTGGTAGCCAGCAGTCACTTTGAAGACTATGGTCTGAAGCCTTAAAAATCACAGAATCTGATAAGCTCACTGCCCTCCACCTGCTTCCCTCCTCCCCCCGCCCCACTGGTTTCTTCATACTTACTTTCATAGACTTCTGCTACTTGCCCAATTAAAACAAAAAGACATGCAGCAAAATGCCAATGTTGTGAGCGCCGCCATAGCCACAACACAGCTTCTGGAAACATCCAGCATAGGGAGTGCCCCGGGAGCTCAGTGTTAAGAAATGGTTCAGTGTGTCCAGGAGGGTGTTTTAGCCTGGATCTCTGAACTGGGGCCCTGGAGTGAGAATGGGGTTCTGCTCTGGGGGCTTTGCTCTCATGCCTTTGCATTAAAGCTACAACAGCAAACAAAGGCTGCAGGGCATCCACTGTGAGATGCAGTCCATGGCTTCTAGCCTTGGGCAGACTTCGGAGGCCACTCTGGGCGTGGGAGCTATAAGGGGTTGTGACAGTGACAGTGTCCAGGGCCACGTGCTTTGAAGAACCATCGCCCTCCTGGGACCCATGCAAAATACAGCTTAGCTCGAGCCTCTGGACACCCCGGGTTAGAGCAGGGGGGTTCGTGCATTAACATCCATGTTACACTGTACCCCAGCCAAAATTCGCTCTCTCCCACGATATTCAGCCACAGTGTCCAGGGTTAACTCACCAGTCATCAGTGAGCACCTCCTGACAGCATAGGAGGTGCCAAGTGCTATCGTGCATTGGAATATAAACCTCCTGTTGATTCGTATCCAGGGAGAAATGAAAGTTCAAGATAAAGTCCTCTTCTCTTTCAAATTAAAATCCAAACGCTAGTCTGCATCTCTGCCTTCCTTGAGTTCCTCCTGTGTCCATCGTTGGCCCAACGGGGAGTAGACGCCTGCCGTCTAGAGCGGCAACAGTCCGCAGAACAGCGTCACTGTTTGGGTCCCTCCCAAGTGCAGTTAATCCAACCTTGCATCTCTCTAGTGCCCCGCTCTTCCCAAGAAGTCACTTTAGGAGGCATGTGAACCCTATCTCCTCGGCAGCCTGCCCTACAGAATTTTAAAAACACAAGCAAAGCCCAGGCTTCGGGTCCAAATTGAGTCCCCAGAACCCAGAACGTAGTATTGCACGGCGATCGCCAATGAACGGCCACTCCAGAGATGTGATCGCTCTAGGGAAGATGCAGGAAAGACAGCAAAGACATGGAAGACTGAGAAGACAATCTATAGCTCAGTCTTTACATGGCCAGTTGACTAGTATCATGTGTGGTGTTGAGAAAGAGCCAATGTCGAGAGGTTCATGTAGCGCACTGCTCCCTGCGTCTTGGGGGACACGAACCAATCTCCACATCCTGCCTCCCCTCTCGGAGAACGACCTTTGAAATATTCATGCCTTTGTGAAAAATTCACAAGTGAAAAATGGGTCCCCTCCTGTCTCCAGGGTTACTTGTGACTCCCTTCTTCCCCGTGGTATTCATAGACGTATTTAAGATATATTTCGATTTCCACTTCCCGTTACGCCCAGTGTTCCTAATCACAGATGTGTTGATCCCCGTCCTCCTTTGACTCCTGCTCTTCCTTCTCTGGACTTCGCCAAGCTCGTGACGCCATCTGGGCTCTTCCTCTGTCTCAGCTGAGCCAACGTCCAGCTACCGGCCACTGGCTGAGGTCTGACCCCACACTGCTCCCCCTAGACCTTGCCTGTCCAGCCTGAGATCTCTTGGAGGTTTGCCCCAATGTTTCTCCTATTTCCCCCCAAAATCTATATAAATGAGCAGAGCCAGTAAAGCTAAAAATGGTCTGACCTGCCTTTTCCCTAGTGACATCCATCCCTTCCCTGTCTTATGGAGGGCTCGCTCTCTCTGCTGTTCAGCCCAGACATCTGTTTTCTTCTCATACTTTTCTAAATTCTATTTTGAAAGTTTTTCAAAACTTCCAGATCTGTCCAAGACTTCCATTGTTCAGATTGATTCTGCTCAGCTTTAATTCCTTGAGTTGAGTCCCTGCGAGAGGTGCCTTCCCATCACACACATTCAGCAAGTTTTCCCAACAGCTTCCACGACTGTGTTCCCAACCCCACCCTGAGGCCTCCCTTAGAGCGCTCTCTCTGGGCCCACCCTCAGAGCACAGGGCATGTCAGAGCCCCTGCACACAGTAGCTCCAATGTTGAAATGCGTTAATTGTTCTTGAAGCATTTAACACGATCTTCTTGATTTTCCCCTTCGGATGTGCCTACATTTTCTTTTATCATCTAGTGAGACCTTTAAAGTCATCCACAGGGACATCTCGGATTGCTTCTAGTACTGGCTCCCCATCTGCTGCTTTCAAAGGGTCTTTCCTGGGTCCTATGGTGTGAGGAATACATATAGTTTGCTCACTGAGATCTTAAAAGTCAAAGCACAGAGCCTTGAATCCTAGCTCTGCTACTGTCGGATTCATTCTGAAGCTACATAAGAGAATTTTTCTCGCACCAACCAATCCTCCAACTTTCCAACACCAGCTCTGTGTCCTACAATTGAATTCAATTCTGACACTTACTACCCAGGGTTAGTGTCAGATTCCACAAGTACAAAGGCTCAGGCCCACAAGACTGCCCTCAATTCACATGCCAGCTGCAAGTATCAGGTCACTCCTGCTTCTGACCGACCATTTATAAATTGAAATTTTCCACATCCCCATCTCTGGTTTGATAATTTGCTGGAACGACACACAGAACTCAGGAAGCCACTTTACTTATATTTATTGGTTTGTTATAAAAGATACAAATGACTGTTCAAATGAAGAGATACACGGGATGAGATCTAAAAGGGTCCTAAGTATGGATCCTCTGTCCCTGTAACATTGGGGTGTGCTGGCTTCCCGGCACGTGGAGTCACTTGCCAACTCGGAAGCTGCCCAAACCCTGTGGTTTACGGGTCCTCGGAGTGGTTTTAGTACAAGAGATGCTTGGTTCAATCATTAGCCTTGGTGATTAACTCAGTCTCCAGCCCCTTGCTCTCCCTGGAGGCTGGGATGTGGGGCTCAAAGTTTTGAGTTTCTAAACAAGGCTTGGTCTTTTCCTGGATCAGCCTCCATCCTGAAGATTTCTAGGGGCCCATGAACAAAAGATGGTCCATCACCTTTATCACTCAGGAATTTCCAAAGCTTTTAGGAGCTCCATGCCAGGATCCAAGGACAAAGATGCAAATGCATTTCCCATGCATTTCCCGTTACACTACAATTGCTTACCAGCTACGTGACCTTGGATAATTGCTTAATCTCTCTGTGCCTCACTTTCCTCCTTTATGAAATGGAGATAATTAATACCTACCTCATAGGGCCATCGGGAAGATTAAGTGAGTCACTACTTAGAACAATGCCTGGCTAGCACTGACGAGTGCTACAGATGTGCTTATTAGTAGCGAATTTAGCCTCCTCACATACCTTTCTGGGTGCTTCTCCTTCCCTGAACTAGTAATAGGATGTCCTCTTTCTCCCTCATTCCACTGTAAAGAACTGTTAGTTATGTGTATTTTCTTGTCTTTCTTTCTTTTATATCCATCTAGCCAGGATGCTAAGATCATACCCTTCCCGAGGAAATCCCTGGCACCTCCCCGGCTCAACCAGCGTATCTTCCACCATTTCTCCATCACTTCCCCACTGTTCCTAACTTTAAGAGAAGTTAGGATTCTTAAAAGAAGTCACAAACCCGGTGCTTATAAACAAACGCAGAGTTGATGTTGGACAGATCTGGACAGTCCCTGAGGTCTGCCTTTGTACAGGCCACGTCCTTTCTTTAAATTCTCGTTCTGTCCCTGAGCTCCTTTTCTAGGCTTCTTACCATCAAGGACATTTCAGCTGAGAAGGAAAGGATGCACTGTGCCTCTAATGTCTTACTTGAATGGCTGCAACCCGGTGATCCTGTCTGCTAGCTCCATCTAACTTACGTTGAAGGTTGGGGTTTCCAGCTTCTTATTAACCAACACTAGTAGCAGCGCTGAATGGGAATCAGGAAATGGACCACATGACCACCATGGGTAACACGGCTGGCTTATGGTGTATTTGAAAGTTGCTAAGAGAGTAGATTTTAAAAGTTCTCATCACAAGGGAAAAATCATTTCTCTCTCTCTCTCTCTCTCTCTCTCTCTCTCTCTCTCTCGGTATCTTTGAGATGATGGATGTTAACTTACTGTGAAAATCACTTCACAATATATGTAAGCCAAGTCATTACACCATATACCTTAAATGATACAGGGTTGTATGTCAATTTTATCTCAATAAAACAGAAAAACAAGGAAGATGCCATTTTTATGAATGGCCCAAGAGATGCCAAGTTCCTGTGCAAATGCAGGCCTCTGGGCAACTCTCAGAGAAGAGGGCAGACCTCCTGGATCTTACCTCGTATTGAATACAGGGGCCATCTGTGCAGGCCTGGCCTCAATCAGCCTCCAGGAAGATCCACAGGATGGACTCCTGAGTAGAGAGCCCTGGAAAGCCATGATCTCCGGGGCTTCCACGGAGCCTAGAAGCTCAAATTGGGCCTTCTGCACCTGGTTCCAGAGAACAAAAGACCATAGCTCAGGAATCATCTTAATCCTTTGTTTTCTGCACCCAAGTTTATCCAGGACAGGTCACTGCCTCTTGATCCTCAGTGACATAAACCCGGCTCTTTGGCTTCTGGATCTGCAATCCTGCCTCTCCACACATTACTGCTTTATTCAGCACACTTTCCTCCCTGGGACTTTCCATGCATGGCCAATACCTCCTTTCTGCCCATAGCAGAATGTCTGCTGGGGATTCCGTGAGTCCCCTGGGCTCCTCTCCCAGGGGGTTACTCCTTAGGGCATCACAGACACTTGCCAGCCAGGCAGCCATGTGTGTGAGCATCCTTGTGTTTCTTGAGTGAGCAAGCATGCCCTGACCACCTCCTATGTGCCAGGCACTGTTCTGCACTTCACAGGGATCCCAACCTCTGGCAGGACTACCCTGGGAAGACTTTTTCAATAAGACAAATGATTAAACAAAAAACAACCCAAATCTCCAGGTCCTTGTTCATGGCTATGCCTGTATTAATCAATTTACAAGCTTGGGCAAGAATTTACAATTATGATGTCCCTTAACAAAGCCCTAAACCAGGGGGAAATGGAATTAGGCTGGGCGTATGGGAACTGATGTGGATTAAAATGAAAACATTCTTGCTGTCGGATGACTTCAAGCAACTAATCCCATCCAGGGAAGGAACAATAGGAAGCTCAAGAAGCTGCAGAGGAACTGTATGAACCAATTATTTTAAATCATCTAGCTTCAAGGAGAGGCACAAAGATGCTAGGCAGGAATCCTCAACACCCAGAAGCCATGATGATGTTGATTTAAAGCCTTCCCGAGCCTGGAATATAGTTCGTCTTCCTTCCTGCAGTCATACAGGAATTCAAGTCCATTCAATTCAACCAATACTTCTTGGCAGCCAGGTCCTGGGAATTTGCCAGAACAAGATCACTAAGATGGGTTAGCAATTGCTTGCTTAAAAAAATATGCATGTGAAGTTGCGTTGCTCCATAGAGGTAAAGAAACAATGTTAGAACGATAGAAAAGCAATATTCTAACTTTCGAGGGTTCACGGATCTCTCCGCCTTTTTCCTACAAGTTCAAGTAAGAACAGTTAGGGACGCCTGGGTGGCTCAGTGGTTGAACATCTGCCCTTGGCTCAGGGTGTGACCCCGGGGTCCTGGGATTGAGTCCCGCATCGGTCTTCTCCCAGGGAGCCTGCTTCTCCCTCTGCCTGTGTCTCTGCTTCTCTCTGTGTGTCTCTCATGAATAAATAAATAAAATCCTAAAAAATAAAACAAAACAAGAACAGTTGGCTCTTGCCAGTGGTCTTCTGGCAGCACCCCCAGGATTCCAAGCTTGTTCCCTCCCTTCTTTTGGCCTTTTGGCAAACTTTGCCCCTGATGTCCTGATGCCAGCCACCGTGGATGACGGCCCGTGCCATAGTCACAGACCTACTCCCACACTCATTCTCTGAGCAGGTGTCCGTCTTCTTCTATGAAGCCTTTCTGCTTCCTGGACTCCTCTGTTCCTCCAAACCCCTCCAGTGAGTCCTTGGCCGGCCTAATTGTTACTAAATATCTTCTCTGTCTACATAAACTGTGACAATTTAAGGGGTCTGATCTCTCACCCAGAGAGGGAAGCACTGTGTTGTGCCTCCAGCAGGTGCTCAGACCCTGAGGAGAAGAAGGGAGCGAGGGAGGGAAGGAGGGAGGGAGGGAGGGAGGGAGGGAGGGAGGGAGGGAGGAAAAATTAAGGAAGCGGAAGGGAGAGAGGAAATGATGAAGCACACAGGAAAGTAAAGGGAAGGGAGAAGGGGTAGAAGAAGATACAGAGGACGGATAAGGGAGGGAATGAGAGGAGGGAAAATGAGAAGGAAGGCAGAAGGAGGAGGAGGACAGGCAGAAATATCAAGAGCAGTGGGCAGTGGGGGTAGGGAGTAAGGGGGGCAACGGGGTCTTTCTGGTAAGACATGGAAGGCAGGTCATGTCCGTCCCCCCCTAAAGTGAGATCTCTAGCATTTGGGAAGGAAGAAGTCAAAACAGGCAGCTGCAGAGAGAAACAAAGTCTCAAGGGAAGGATGGAGAAGGTGGGAAGACAAACTTGCGGGGCCTGACCTCACAGTCTTAAGTGAGCTGTGCCGGCCTCACCTGTGAACGTCAAGTCTGTGACTTTACTTAAAAAAGATTTTATTTACTTATTCATGAGAGACAGAGAGGCAGAGACACAGACAGAGGGAGAAGCAGGCCCCCCACAGGGAGCCTGATGCAGGACTCGATCCAGGGACCCCAGTGATCATGCCTGAGCCAAAGGCAGACACTCAACCCCTGAGCCACTCAGGTGCCCCTATTTAAAGAACCCTAACTACTGGCAAGCTCTCACAGGCCTGCCTGCCCCTGGCGTTGGCCTGGGCACATGCTTCTTCCCGCCCATCCATCCTGGATGAGCGCTCCCCAGGTGTGCCAGGGTCTGCTCTAGGCACGGGGACCCAACGCTGGCCAAAACCCCTGTCACCAGGGTGCTTAGGTCCCCATGGGAAGGGCAAGAGACAGAAAACAGAGTAAGTGAGCAGGTGGCGTGTCAGGTGGTGATCGCGCTGGGGGGGAAATAAGAAAGGACCGAAGTGTTCTTGTGAGTCAAGTTGGGTGGCCCAGAGGACCGGCGGAAGGAGGGGGCTCAGCAGAGCGTTAGAGATTCTGAGAAGGCTGTTCCAGGCAGGGGGACAGCCCTTGCAAAGTTCCTGAGACAGGAGCACATCCTGTTGGTTCGAGGAGCTGCCAGGGCCCCGAGGTGACAGTCAGAGAGGGAGTGAGGGCAAGACTCCGAGGAGACGTGGTCTGACAATTATGGTGGAAGGGGCACAGAACAAAGAGTCTCCTGCGAGGCCTGCTGAGGACCTCGGCTGTTCCTGGGAGTTAGGAGGCCTCAGAGGCTTTGGGGCGGGAGATGACATCATGTGATGTAGCAGGTGTGTCCTTGTGTGATGCTGGAGTGGTGTTGGGAACAGACACAGCGTGGACACAGGGAGGCCAGTCAGAAGACGGTGGCTGTCCTGGAGCCGAGAGGTGGCCGTGGCTTGGCCCTACAGCAACCCCAGTGCAAGTGAGGCCCCTCTGTCTTTGCTGCGCCCGCTTCTGTGCACACACTGTCTTCTCCCTGGAGTGGCTTTCTCCCTGCTGCACAGCCTCCCAAACTTCAAGGCTCAGGGCTGGTGTCACCCACCTCCAGGTAGTCCCCATAGAGGGTCACCGCCCACAGCTCTCTGTGTCCGCCTCTCGACTCCCTGAGCCGATCCTGTTACAACCAGTCATCTACCTCTGCCTCCTTCTAAACTGCAAATGCCTCGACGTTAGTCAGTCTACAAACATGTACACTCAGTGGGAATTAAGAAGCAAATAAGACATTATCTCAATCCCAATCCAGTAGGGAAAACAACTACTCCCAGAAGGACCACACAATTTGGTTCCTTTATTCTAAGATTTTATTTATTTATTCATGAGAGATACAGAGAGGCAGAGACATAGGCAGAGGGAGAAGCAGGCTCCCTGCGGGGAGCCCGATGTGGGACTTGATCCCGAGTCTATAGGATCACGCCCTGGGCCGAAGGCAGATGATCAACCGCTGAGCCACCCAGGTGCCCCCAGTTTGGTTCCTTTTGTCAAATGAATAGGTGAACAAATTAACCAGAAGCCAAACCACCAAGACTTGCGATGTGCTGTCCTTCCTTACCACGCGTCTATGAGGTCACAACGCAGGCTGTCACCGGCCGCTCCCACGCTTCCCCGGGCCGGTTCCCAGGAGCCCAGTCCCGCCGGGACAGTTGCCTGCAGATGCTACGGCGTCGAGAGCAGTGTCCTGTCCGATTGAGAGAAAGTGAGCCCATGGAAGATTCCAGAAGGGAGAAGTGCAGGATGCTTAAAAGCACCTGTGAATGTATTTATTTCTTTTCCCCTAGTACTGGCTGTTGATGCAAAGCTGTCTCCCTGGAGTCTCTTGGTGACATTTGTTACTTGGCTTTTCAGTCCTTAAACAGAAATTCTGTCCTTTTCACGGAATTGCTCCTCCTTCGCTAATGTGCTGTCTCCCCCAAGTCCCAGGCAGAGCATTTGACATTTGTTATTGGTACAAGAGCATCATTTGCTGAGTGTGAACAAAAAAAAAAAAAAAAAAAAGTTTCCCCAAAGCAGGGAAAATGAATGATTACGTCGGATCTCCTCACCCGTTTCCTCTTCCCTTTGGACACAGCAGTGGCCCACGCCCACGCCGGGCCCTGGCGGGTTGCTGCCCTAATCAGCCTCCCACTCCAGCTGCATGTTTCAGGGGTGGAGGGGGCGCAAAGGGGGATGGGTCATGGAGTCATCGGGTTGGGGTGAGGACTACAGCGATGTCCCCTTCACACAGCGCGGTGACATCCTGAAGGTTGCTCCTGTCCCTCCAACCAACAGATGGTTCCTGAGAGCCTCCTGTGTGCCAGGCGCTATTCGGGGTGCTGGGGGCGACGAGGAAAAGAGGGGAAGTACCTGGTCCCTCGGTGGGGGGTGTCTAATGTCCATCCACTACTCATGCAGAGACATGTAACTTTGCAGCTCCATACATTCCATCAACAAAAGACTTGGGATCCTATGAGAGTCTACACCAAAGAAAACCGAGTTGGTGCAGGGGGTCACGATGTGTCCCTGAAGAGTCACCACTCGAGCTGCAACCCGGAAAAGTAGTTGAATACATACGGATGGGTGAGAAGAGAGTTCCAGGCTGGAGCAACAGTAGGTGCAAAGGTCGCGTCCGAGCCAGGAAGCTGGCAGGTACCACCAGCTGAACGCAGGCCGGCGAGAGCAAGGAGGGATGCACGCGGGAGGGCCATGGGGACCCTGAGACCACCACGGTCATATACCTGCTTGTCCCGCCTGCGGGGACTGCAGCCTCTGCTAGAGGAGAAGTTCCTTCCCTCACCTTTCCGACATTGACCTGTTGAGTAGCAGTCTTGTGCTGCAACGTGGGGGGCAGAGGATAAAGGGTTTGCATTCCCATCCCTCGTGAGATCACGGTCCCCTAAGACGCAGACACAGACACATGCCCCTAGGCCACCAGCCCGTCCATGCCGCCGTCATGTCGTGTCCACTGCCACGGGGTAGAGGTGGCTCGAGGGCGGGGAGTCGTGGTGGATGGGAGGCACTGTGGGTCCGTGTGGTGGACGCCAGGAGGCTTGGCACCACTCCTTGTCCCCCGTTAGCGCCAGCACCCGCCGGGGCCCCCGTCTCCCTCCTCTCCCGGCCCCCGGCCCTTCAGCTCCAGCGCCATCGGTGTAAATCTTTCCGGGAGAGTTGTTTCTCCTTGTGGTCATACAGTACCGGGCCTCTAAAGCTGCCTGTGGGGTGAATTACGAGCTGGTCTCTGGAGCCCCAGCCTCTGCTGCCCGCAGAATGAATTGTGGCGCTCCAGGCTGCTGGGCTTTTTATTTATTTATTTGTTTGCTTTAGCATATTTTAATCTGATCATTAAATTGCAATCTGCCACCCATCCCCAACCCCGACCGTCTTCAGATGGAACAGATTTTTCATAGGTAATGATACCTATAAACCTCGGGGATGGCAGCCACCAGAGCAAAGTGGGGGGCGGGGAGGGGCGAGGGGGTTGCGGAGACCCATCCTTCTGCTGTTGCCCTGGGCTCAGCCTGACCCATCCCAGGGCGGCTGCGGTGACCACGTCCTCCTGGGCAGCACCTGCGGCCTTTTCTAGCTGAAGAAACGTGCGCTGAGAAGGCAGGGTTGCGCCCCCACACCTGTCCTCGCGTGCATACGACCATCCCTGCTCCATACTGTGCCAGGCAATAAAGGTGTCACCTAAGCCGCCTTTATGAGGCTGCGTGGGGAGGGACCTGCCCTGATAAATCAAAGGCGCACAGGGTGCCAGATGGTGCCATGAGGCTCATGTTCCCGAGGTCGTCTGTCTCATCTAGTGCCACTCGACCCTGGAGAGATTGCCATCTGACAGCGGGGCCCTGACCCTGGAGAGGGTGACGGTCGTCGTTGGTTATAACGTTGGCACCGCCGACTTCTCTAGCGTTTTATATGTTGTGCTGACACATTCCTTTGGGGCCTTGCAATAGTCCTGTGAGGGCCACAGGGCAGGTGTCATAAGTCCCATCTGAAAACTGAGATGCGGGCAACCTGAGTGGCTCAGCGGTTTAGCATTGCCTTCGGCCCAGGGTGTGATCCTGGAGACCCAGGATCGAGTCCCACATCAGGCTCCCTGCATGGAGCCTGCTTCTCCCCCTGCCTGTGTCTCTGCCTCTCTCTCTCTGTGTGTCACTCATGAATAAATAAATAAAATCTTAAAAAAAAAAAACACAACTGAGATGCAGGGCTGCGGAGTGAGTTGCCAGGGCATCACAGGCTCGGAAGGGGCTGCCTACAAGTATTGAATGAATGAATGAATGAATGAATGAATGAATGAATGAATGGCTTCCTGCTGCCCTGAAGGCACATCCCCAGGGGCTTCTGAAACCGTGTCCAGATAAAGGGTTAGAACTACATGCTGGGAGCCTCCAGGTCCCACCTGAATCAGCTGGGTAGGAAATCACCCCCGCACTCCCCACCCACTGCTAATTCTCATGCCCCCCAGAGTGCTCACCGCTGGAAAAGGCGCCTCAAAGGTGCCATGGCATAGCAGGCACCAAAAGACCCGTCTCCACCCTACCGTGGCCGAACCAGGCACGGTGCTGGGGCTCTGCACGTCCTCATGCCCTCAGTCTTCTCAATACCCCAGGGCAGGTGCCATCACCATGTCCATGACCAGTGACTGAGCCGAAGCACAGAGAGGTTGGACAACTCTCCCAAGAGTCCCAAACTGCTAAGTGAAGTTGCCCGGATGACGTCTGGCAGCATCTGAGCTACTGACCCGGCTGCCGTACCACCTCTTTCTTTTCCTTCCAGAACATACGACCTCCAGACTGCTCTCCGCGCCCCTCATTGTGTCTCACTTTGGGAGGTCAAGGGCAGGTGGAATGGAAGAGGCAGCCCTGGCCTGGGTGAGGGACTGGGAGCTCAAGAGGGGATGGAGAGAAAGATAGCGGGTGTCTCTGCTGCACTGGACAATCGGATCTGGTCAGCGGATACCAATGGTGGGGCCCTGGGGCCTTCTGGAGCTTCAGGAAATGCACTCGACGCACACGACTTCCTCGATTTTTCAGGAGAACGAGGAGTCCAATCTAGAAGCAAAACTCAGGACTTCAGGCTTCTAGTCCAAATACCAGCCACCAGGTTACGCCCCTTAGAATCCCATATTTTTTCATCGATGTTTTAAAATCTGTAAATACCGGATAGATATTTCTATTCATTATTCCATAACTGGCTTGAGAATGGTTTGAGATCAAATCGCATCTCTGTGAAGAAGGTGAATTTATAGAACCCGGGAAAGAGTGGACAACGGGACTCGTCCATTCACATTCCTACTCATGTCTCGGGCCTCCTGGTGGGCGACCCTGGGGTAGAGCCTGTTGTTCCAGCTCCTTCTATCAACAGTCTGTTACCCGTGATTTCTCCATATCATCCAGCCATGGAGCCTCAGAGAGCGCAGGACGGGTCATCAGATGCCCGAACATTCTGTGACAATGCAGGGCAGCATCTGACAAGCGGTGGCCCAAAACTACTGTGCCAGGAAGCCGTCCTCACGTGACCTTTCTACTGCTGACCTTCCTAGATTATGAGCTATCCAGAGATCTAACCCAGATCCCGACCCTACAGCCATAGACCTTCCCTTAACTCTGACCAGAACCACCCACACGACCCCTCGCCTGACTCCAGGCGTGACCCTCGGACTAGCTTTAAC
Organism: Vulpes lagopus; assembly: GCF_018345385.1. Taxonomy (NCBI): domain Eukaryota; kingdom Metazoa; phylum Chordata; class Mammalia; order Carnivora; family Canidae; genus Vulpes; species Vulpes lagopus. Next base: position 30,849,522 of record NC_054834.1, read on the forward strand.
CATAACCCGGATGCCAACTCAGCCGATTGCTGGTAGATCATGTGTTGAGGATTTTAATACCTGGGCCCTTAAAGTTCACAAATGAAGCAAGATGATCATGCTTTGAAGAATCATTCTAGGGTCGAACTTTCAAGAAATTAATCGAATTTGAAAATAAATAAATTGCATGATATGTGAGATTCAGAAGGGGCCTCAGAAATCCCGTGGCCTAGTCCCCCTCTTTTCGATGCGGACACAACCCTATTCCGTTCAGTCTGTGGGATCTGGTCTCTGAGGTAGTGGCTGCTGACGGTTTTCAACAAGAGAGAAGCCTTTATCGAAAACCGAGGTTTCTGGGGTGCCTGGGTGGCTCGGCGGTTGAGCGTCTGCTTGGGCTCAGGGCATGATCCCAAGGTCCTGGGATCAAGTCCCACATCGGGCTCCCTGCATGGAGCCTGCTTCTCCCTCTGCCTGTGTCTCTACCTCTCTCTCTGTATCTCTCATGAATAAATAAATAAAATCTTAAAAAAAAAATAAAGAAGAAGAAAACCAAGGTTTCTGAGACCTTGTCTGGGTCATTGCATTTTAAAGAGGACAGCGTTCAGGGAACACTGGAGATTCAGGAATTTGTGAGAGCACGTGGCGCAGAGAGCCCTCGGTTTAAAGACCTTTGTCCTGCTGCTTAGGAGCTGGGAGGTCTCGAACAAGTTAATCAACCTCTCTGAGCCTTCCGAGCCTTTCCCTTCATCTCAGGGTCTCCAGGACTGACAAGACACTGTATTCAAAGGGCACAGCCCATGGGTGACACGTAGCAGGTGCCCCACCCATCCGATTGCCCTTGCGCTTTTGTGACATGCGACACCTGACTTCGCACCCGGGACAGGCTACGAAACTGGGCTGCGTGGATTACATCTCAGAGACCATGCAGGGGGAAAAAAAAAAAAAAAAGATGTGTTGGAGACAAAAATGGGCCAACTGTGGCCCCGGAGCAGGCTTACCAAACGTGTGCTGCAGAGCGTCCCATCTTGAACGTGGCCCCAAAGCTGCCCCCTGTCCCTGTCCCCCCTCACCTTGCCCACTAGCTCCGAGCTTTCGGGAAGCATTTTGCAGAAGGAATAATGAACAAACCCAGGATCGGCCTGATACCTGGAAGGAAGGGGAGGGGAGAGGAGCCAGGCGCGGTTTCAGTCACTGCTCACCGACTGCTTCGTATCCCCCGTGGAGTTCTTGTCAATGATTATTCAATCTCAGGCCTGACCTTTCTATTCTAAATAACACTGCAATATCAGCGCGGCCCAGCCCGCAGCTCTTGCAAGAAATTAACTGTATCTGGCTCTCACAGGAGACCCCAGAAATCCCCTCAGTAACTAAGCCCAGGCTGGTTTACAGAAAAAAAGACCTAGCATTAGCTTCTCCTCGCACACTCCTCCTAATGCCCGTCTAAATATCACAGAGCCCCCAGCTGTTTAATTCTAATAAATACTCATCTATTCTCAAAACAGACAAATGTTAGGTCTCAGGTGGGCCGCCAGCATTTGTGCGGGAGGAAGAGGATCTGGAGAAAGAAAGGATAGAGTGGGCTCGCAGCTAGCTTCGGAGGGCCAAGCGGGTCCCCGCAGATGCCCCAGGGGGTGGGCCATGGTGCCCTGGTGTCCAGCTGGGCCAGAGCCAGAGGGGACTCCTGGGGGAGGCCACGCTCCCGGCCAGTGAATAGTCTGTCTGCACCGAGCGCTTCTTCCTTCCCTCAGTGGAGGGTTCCAGAAGGGCTCGGAGGCCGCGAGACCAAGCCCATCTGGCTCCGTGCCTCTGGGGTTGCAGGGCTGGGAGGGCCGGTGTGAGCCCCACGGTGCAGCCTTTTCACGGGAAACCTTCCTGCTCTGAGCTGGTGCTCGGACCTGAGTCCCAGGGGCTCCCCTGCAGGCAGGAACCCCCACCTGGGGTGTAAGGAAGGCCTTGTGCTCTGAAACCTCGCTGATGTGCGAGCAATGTGGGCAAAGGGTGAGTGGGGCCAAAGGAAGAAGCCTGTGACATTGTGGGCTTGGAAAGTGCCAGAAAAGGCTGGGTTTGGGTCACTGAGTATGAAGCAATTCTGTCCTGGGTTTCATGGGCCCTTAACGAATCCATAGTGGCTGGGAGTCAGTGAGAGGCTGTGTGGAAGGTCTGGGCTCACAGCAGGGGCCCTGGGAGTCTGTGGCCTGGAATGCCTCCCCCGCCAGGTGATGCTCTGTCGGGAGCAGGTGTGGATCAGGACTCAGATGTTTGAGTCCCTCTAAGAGCTGGTGATGACCTTGTGACTCAGCCGGGAAGGCACCCGACTGAGGTTGTTCTGGCTCCATGTTCCTCCTCTCCCCTGGGTCCTCGGTTCTCTGTGTGAGGCTGGGGGATCTTGGCTGGAGGATGAGAAGTGTTCTCCTGGCCACTGGCAAGTAGGCCTCTGACCCTTTGAATGTTGGTTGTTTTTCTTTTTTTAATAAAGTTTTAATTTATTTATTTGTTTGAGAGAGAGAGCAGGAGCACGGGCAGGGACAGAGGGAAAAGCAGGCTCCCAGCTGAGCAGGGAGCCCGATATGGGGCTCGATCCCAGGACCCCAGCCAAAGGCGGACCTTTAACCGACTGAGCCACTCAGGTGCCCCTGAATGTTGGTTTTTATCTCCAGCATGAATTGATAATAAGCTTGTATTTTAACAAAATCTAAATACCAGGGGATCCCTGGGTGGCTCAGTGGGTTTAGCACCGCCTTTGGCCCAGGGCGTGATCCTGGAGTCCCGGGATTGAGTCCCGCGTGGGGCTCCCTGCATGGAGCCTGCTTCTCCCTCTGCCTGTGTCTCTGCCTCTCTCTCTCTCTCTCTCTGTCTATCATGAATAAATAAATAAAATCTTAAAAAATAAACAAAACACCTAAATACCACCACGGTGATGCTCCCCGCCCCAAACAGCCCCCGACGTTGTATACATCAGTGTAGGCTTTGTTAGATGCTGCATCACAGCTGGCAGTGAAACACTTGAAGCCCACAATTCTAAATCCATTGTGAAAACCCCACAAGATCCAGCTACCTCCTGTCCCGCTCGTCAGGGAGCCTGGACATCTCCTACAGGCAGGGGGAGGCAGCTTAACTGCCCCATTTGGCTCCCTGTGCATCACTTGAAGCTCCTGAGTGTTCAGCTGTCCCGGTCAGCACCGCCGTCACTTATTTGATGAGAATTCACTATACCTTCTAAGTTCGGGCCTTAGGGTCATCACCAGGGATAGGTGATGAACAATTAAGAGTGAAGCCCCCCCCCCCCCCGTTTGTGAGAACACACATTAAAGGAGAGAGGCCCACACAAACAAGTAACATAGTGAGAATGTTAGCGGTCAGTGCCAAAAAAGAAAGGTTAGTGGAGGAGGAAGGGAGTGAACGTCTGTCTGGGACAGGTGGGAGGACCACTGGGATGACCGGGGAGGGCCTCTGTAAGAAGGTGACGTGTGAACAGGGCGGAGGAGACGTGAGGCAGCAAGCCGGTGGATACATGGGGCACAAGCAATGTGGTCAGAACCAGCATATTCAAAGGTCCTGAGGCAGACACATGCCTGGCGCTTCGAGGAGCAGCACAGAGGCCAGCATGGCTCGAACAGAGGGGACAAGGGGACAGCTATAGATAGGAGAACTAGGCCATTGCCAGGACCGTAGCTTCTATTTGGGCTGACATGAAAAAGCTCTGGAGGGTTTAGTTAGAGGAGCGCTTACCTGGAACTCAGGTGATCTGTGTCCAGGTCTCAGCTTTGCTCCTAACAAGCCCTATTATCAAGTACTTTAAATGATTTTCACCCTAAAATTACTTCCATCAACCTTAGTTTCATCACCTTTAGAAGAAGGAGTCTATGCTTTTGAATTCTATCTTTGTTCCTGCTCTAACATTCTGTGATTCTAGTTAAGTGAATTTAAAAATAAATCAGGGGAACTGTTTGTTAGCATCACAAGGGCCCATCTCCACGGCCTTCCTTGGCCGGGGTTCCTCTGGAAGGTCACGTGAGAGCCCGGGAGGACGTTACTCCTTATCTCCTATTTAGTTGAGGCGTGGGGACTGATCGGAGGTATAGAAGATTCATCGACATCGCTGTGGGAGCCTTAAATCCCACCCCTAACCTCCTTTCCCAAATGCTTATCAACTAGGTCAAGCTGATTATCTTCCACCCCTTGGCTTTATAATCAATATTATCATTATTTCCTCCAATTTAATTGAGCCCCTCTGACATACTCCGCTCAATGCTCAATGGAGGACAAAAAGGACACAAGACAGGTTCTCCGTCCCTGGAGAGTCGATGATCTTGTTGGGCAACAACTTGTCTAGTTTAACGCAAGACAAAATGTACTAAACATCAGTACAGAATGGTAAACAGTAGGCGCCTAATGAGAGTTACACAGAGTGGGAGCTCCAGAGGCTCAGAGAAGGGAGTGCTCTCAGTGAGCACAGGGCCTGGAGGGACCCCTGGAGGATGCAGGGTGACAGCCAGGCCTCCGAGGCCAGGTAAGAACTTGATGGGTGGATATTACTGCCTCCAGTGTATTAGCCCAGTAAAGCAGGCGTTACGTCGTGGGTAAATACAGGTGAAGCAGGTTGGCAGTTGATCGTGTGCCCACAGGCAGACCGTCGGTGATTTGGGTTTTCATGAACTGATGGAGAACAGATTCCCACAGGTTTCACGACATCTCACTTTAGGACGCCCTAGAGGGCCCGCCCCATCACAGACAGATGGGTTGGATCTTGGCGGGAAGGTCAGGTTTGGAGACAAGTGATTCCCTGAGCCTCGCTGGGGCTCTCATGTTTTGTCAAATCCATCCCCCCGCTGTCCCCGGAGAGTCAAAGAAGTGGCAAAGATGACCAGCGGCCCTTTTGCGACGGCCTGTCGTAGACTCCCGGGACCTCAGAGTTGGAAGGAAGCTCCTCTCTGGCTGAATGAACCATTGTCTCCCTGCTGCTTTCCTGGATCCCGTGTCCCGAGATAGCACAAATGAGGAGATTTTTATACTTGTCTGTCGAAAAGAACACACGAGACTGGCAGTTTCCCTTTCCAAGGACGGAGACCCTTCCCCATCTCTGTGTCCTCCTTATCTAGCCTACGAGCCTACAATAGATGCTCCCTAAATTTTGGAAGCAGCGATGCATCAGCTCCGTTCATCTTAATCTTTTGGGGAGTCTCAGGTTCCATAAAGGATCTGAAGAAGGCCTCGAAGCCTCTCCCTAGAGAAAAACACACATCCCCACATACTTACAGGGTTTTGCCAATGATTCCTGGGCCCCGGGGACTGAGGGTGGAGCTCTCTCTGGGGACATCCTTCCTTCGGGGACACTCCTGGAGGTGGGACTTCCCGCCTTCCCATGTGGGAATGGTGTTAATGGTCAGAAGGATTGTTTTTATATGTTGCACAGCACCCGTCCTTTCTGGAATTCCACCCTCGTCCTAGCTCCCTGCTAAGCAACTCCAGGCAGGGAAGGAGCTGGGGGTTGGTACCCAGGGCCCCTAACTCGGCATCCTGCGTTTAACTGCTTTGTGCTGGGGGACCCTCGTCCTGAGCTTCCCCGGTCTTCCTTTTGCTTCTGCTGCTCTTTGCTCTGATGGAGCTTACACCTCCTCACTTATCCTGATTCTGTCTTTGGAGAACCCCTGTTACCACCCCGAGAGGAGCCACGGGTAGCTGGTGTTCTTTCTCAGTTTCCAGACAGTGGGCTTGCCTTTAAGCTGCCGAAGACTGCATTTGCTTTGTGACAGCCACCTCATGCCATTGACCCAGCAACGAGCTCCGGGTCGGGTAGGGCCCCGGGTCTTCTCCAGGGGTGCCCTTGCCAAGCCCTGTCTCCCCATTGGGCATGTGTGCAGCTTGCCATTCACACCTAACCACAGGACTTTTACATCTCTCCCTGTCAAATGCCATCCTAACAGACCTGGGTCTTGAGTCCAGCCTGCTGAGATCCTTCTGGATTCTGCTCTTGTCATCCAACGTATCAGCTCATTACTCACAGACGATGTGTTGAATGAGCCACAAAGAGCGGCCAGTTTGGTGTACGTCTCCAGCAGGTCTTGTGCTTCACATGACACGACATTTCACTCTGCCCTCACTTCAGCTCTGAGGTGTGTGCTGTCCCCGTTTGGTAGCTCAGCATGTGGTGGCTAAGGGAGGTTAAGTACCTGTCCAGGGACACACAGCCCATGTGGGATAGAAAATCAGGATGCAAACCCCACTCCGTCTGACTCTGAAGGCCATGCACAGAGCCACTCTGCTGTGCTGCTTTCATCCAGCTCAGTAATATGTGTAGCAAACACGAGAGCTCTTCAGGCTGAGGCTTGCTTCATCATGGTCCTCCGCCTTGGTCCTTTAATTGGAGAAATAAATACTTTTTTGTTGGCTTTTAATCTCAAAAATCTTGATTAAGTTTCTTTTAAGATTTTACTTATTTGAGACAGAGAGAAAACAAGCAGGAAAGAGAGGCAGAGGGAGAAGCAGGCTGCCTGGGGAGCAGGGAGCCCGATGTGGGACTCGATCCCAGGACCCTAAGATCATGACCTGTGCTGAAGGCAGATGCCCAAACGAGCCACCCATGCACCCCAAACCCTGATTACGTTTCTTAATAGTTTCTTTTGTGGCAGACATCTTTGCTTTGAGATCACTGAGACAAGACTTTCTTTAAAGTTTGTTTAAAAATAAAAGCTGGGCTCCTGGGTGGCTCAGTCTGTTAAGCATCTGCCTTTGGCTCAGGTCATGATCTCAGGGTCCTGGGAGGAAGCCCTGCATTAGGCTCTTGGCTAAGCAGGGAGCCTGCTTCTCCCTCTCCGTCTACCCCTCCCCCTGCTTGTGCTCTCTCTCTCTCTCTCTTTCCCTTTCAAATAAATTTTAAAAATATTTCAAAAATAAATAAATAAATAAAAACAAAAGATAGGGACAAGAAGGAGAGAGTCTGCGTCTACTTGCAAACAAACCCTCCGCAGATGCCAAGTCCTGAGCAGCTGGGAAGGGGAGGGCTACATCCCCCAGAATTCTGGTGTGCACCATCCAAGAAACTTTTCTTTTTGGAGGCTCACCTGAGTTGTTTTTTTTTTTTAACCCCTGTTGAGTATAGTTTAGCAGAAGACTCAGGCATTAGACCCTCCTGGAGTACAGTCCTCTCTTCCCCCATGTATCAGTAAGACAACTCTACTTATTTTCTCTCTGCTGTGAGATCCCCGTCTTGACTGATTTTTTTATGTGTGCAAATGTATTAGATCACTTATTTTATGATATTTTAAAATCATGTGCATTGTGGCTTATCACATGTTAAATGTATTAGTTTACACGTACACATAACTTCTTACTGTATAATTTTCACACGTTGCAATCCATACTCATAATCATCTTTCTACTCACGTTTTGTCAGAGGTGGAATCATTACAGATTGTTGTAGGTAGGAGAATGGGGGGCTCTGGAGCAGTGAGCTTGTTCCTCAAAACCCTCTTCCACCACAAAAGTCCCATATGTGGAGGCTCAACACTCAGAATTTATACTAAATCTCTTTCCATATAGATTTACAGCCATCACAGAAAGGAAGGAATAGAAAACCCTTTGAGACAATTCAAACCATCCACCCTGATATATTGGTGAAAACTCTCAGTCCGGGCACACTTGCCTAAAATGGCATGGCGCCTTGTCAGGGTTTATGCCGGCTGGGTTCTCGGGGAAACAGACGCTGAAGTGAAGTTAGGATTCCAAAGTGCTTATCAGAGGATTACCTCTCTGAAGGAAAAAGCAGAAGGATGTGTGACTGGGCAGAGAAGAAGCAAATAATGATGCCGACCTGAAAACATCTTAGCCAACCCAACGGGAGGTTCTAAAACAAAGACCACCCAATGGATGAGCCCTACTTGGGGCAGAAATGACCAAGCTGTGTCGCATGGCCATGTTCAATGGGTCTGTATGGGTCCTGAAACATCTCACCACCAGAGGCTTCCAGCTAAGCCCTGTCTTCAGAGCCGGGCAGGGAGGCCTTCCTTAAAGGGATACGTGAGCAGATGATGCACGTCTGTGTTTGCCACACGACTCAAATTTGCCCTCAGTAGGTTCCATATGTGTTCTGGAGAGATAGGACTTTGGTGACTTCATAATAATAGTAATGCTTATTTTTATTCATTGAAAAGTAGGAGTATTGCCTTGATAGATATGCCACAAATGCCAAAAAAGGAAAAAAAAATATACTTGTATATATGCCAGATGGCTTTTCATTAAAATATTTTACAGCGGGCACTTGGGCAAGCTATTGGAAATGGCCTAAGGTGTCTCCAGAGTGGAGGTCAGTGAACTCAGGACAACCCCTTGGATTTCCATTAGCGAGTAGTTAGATGAAGCAATAAATAAATTATTATTAAGCACTTTGCAAATATAGTGTTATGCAAATGCTAAATAATCATAATAATATAGTAGTGTGCTGATCTTGATAAACGGGTCGGCTTCCATGTCATTTAAAATGGATGGCGCAGCAGTGTCTGTGAAGATGAATGAGGTCCGGGCTCACCTCGCTCCGTAATGAGCACGGTGTCCTCTGCTGGGAGGCTCGGGCTTCCTCATCAGTGGCTGCCTTCTCCTCTGGGCTCTGTGGGACAATTAGTGGAGGAGAGGGGGATGCAGCTTGGAGGGGGTAGGACAAGGCTCCGGTGCATCGGTGCATCGGTGGGGAAGGTGGACTCCGGTGAGTGCATGTGGATTTGCATTTCTGAGAAGTCAGGGCTCTTGGCCAAGAGGGATGGGGGCAGGGGATTAACATTTATTGAGTGCCTCCTGTGACCCAGACACTGTGCTCAGTGCTCTGTTTATTATCTCATTTATCCTCCAGGCCAGCACATTAAGGTAATAGAGGAGTGGAATAAAGCAGAATGCATCACTGTTTTCTGTAGAAAAGCAGAAAGACTGGCCTCAGTGGTGGAGCTGCTGTCTTCTTTTTTGCATTCCGGCCAGCAGAAGGACCTGGAAGGTGGGGAGAGTCCCCCCAGGGAACCAGAGAAGGCTTGACCCATTGATGGGCCACGGCCCCCACACGCTGGGGCCTCTCAGGACACACATTCTTGTGATGACAGAGTCCCTCTCTCCTTTGGGGCTACACCTGGGTTAATGGCTCCTCCTTGCCCCTCACTGTGGCCCTGATGTCCCGGGGGGCTGCAGAGCACAGGGAGCCTCATTTGGACCTTTCCGGTACCTTCCCAAAACACAGCAGACCTTGATAAAGTGTTCCTGTGAGCCACATACTCCATTGAGGGGTTTATGCTTACCATCTCATTGAATTCTCACGGGGTCCCCAAGACGCAGGATTTATTCTCCCTAATGTCCTCATCACCTCAAGGAAGAACATGAAGATTTGGATAAGTAACTCGCCAAAAGTCAGACGACTATTCACGGAGGAGGAGATGAGTTCCAGGTTGGTCAACAAAGTGGTAGAATCTTGTTATACTGGGTGGACTCCGAGGTCCTTGGGGATGCTTGGGGATTTGTTTCTTTTTTGCCCATCATTGGGCTGTGTTCTTAATAATGACTAATTACCTTTTGTTTAACATGTCAGATTTTGAGGGTATAAAAGTAGCTCAGGGGTTTGCTTTTTTTTAAGAAATAGCTTTATTGAGCATAAGTGTCATAAAATAAACTGCACATAGTTGAAGTATACAATTTGGTTAGTTTTGACAGACATAAGCACCAGTGACGCCATCACTGCAATCAAGATGATGAACATGTCCATCTCCTCCAAAAGTTTCCTTTTCCGTAATCCATCCCTCCCACCCCTCCTCACCCGATACCCTCCCCAGGCCACACTGATCTGTTTCCTGTCACTATTGTTAGTTTGCTTCTTCTAAGGTTTTGTATAAATGGAATCATGCAGTCTATGCTCTTTTCTTTGGGTCTGGTTTCTTTCACTCAGCATAATTATTTTGAGATTCATCCAAGTGTTTTCTTTTCCTTTGTTTTATTTACAGAGGCATAAGGACTTTGAATAATTTGTATGTATTTTATTTAATTTTAGCTTTGGATTCAGCCCAGAGTTCAAATTCCAGCTCTGTCACTTACTGTCTGTGTGCAAGGGGCAAATCTCTTAACCTCTCCATGGTTCAATTTTCTCATCTGTGAGATGGGTATAACAAACACGCCATTGTGGGGTTCGTGTGAGGGTTAGATGGAGTAGGGTAGGTAAGGTGAATAGTGCAGGATCTGTACATGGTAAGAACTTGTTTTTGCGATTCAAATAGAAATTTTTAACAATAAAGACAATATTTTCATCCAAATCTCTTTGGCATTCCTCAGGTTTTCAATACCAAGTAATAGAATAATAGTAGGCAAGAACTACTATTTGGCCAGGTAGAAGGCCAATTGTGGCATATAATCCTCAAAGAAACTGTGAAGTATGTGGGTACATATTTATGCCCACTTAGAGAGGAGGAAACTGAGACAGATGAGAGGTATGGTCATTTTCTATTCTTACCGATAGTAGGAGGTAGATTCAGCATTTGAACTGAAGCAGTCTGGCTCAAGACCCTGTATTATTTTCCATGATGATCTGGCTACCTTTTGGTATGCAGTGACATCATCCACAAACACTAAGGTTTCACATTTTTGAAAAAGTATTTATTTATTTATTTATTTATTTATTTATTTATTTATTTATTTATTTATTTTTGAGAGGAGAGAGGGAGCATGAGTGGAGGGGCAGAGGGAGAGAGCAAGAAACCCCAGCAGACTCCCCACTGAGTTCAGAGCCCCATGCAGGGCTGTCTCAACAATCCTCAGATCATGACCTGAGCTGAAACCAAAAGTCCGATGCTTACCCAACTGAGCCACACAAGCAGCCCTAAGGGTTCGCATTTTAGGGAAAAAAAATCTAGATACAAAGACCATACCAGTAACTAAATAAAAATTAGAAAAATGGCTAATGGAAGAACAAAATGGTAGTCAGGACACCAATTATTATTAAGGGATACCAAATATTTCAAATGTATTTTGGGCATATACTTGCAATTTGGAATTGTGGATGGTGATCCATACCTGATTCTAGGTTTCGCCATAAGTGAGTCAAAGACAAGGAATCCACAAAGAAGAAACTATGGCACCCATAACCTATTCTGTCTTTCCCAGAAACACTGGGAAAACTTCTGAGTGTCTTATGTTTGAGCCTCAGGTTTAAAGCCAGCCCAGAGTGCAGCCCCGTCACTGAGCATGCGGTGTGGCTGCGCAGTCCCACCTGAGCAGGAGGTACTCACCTCAAGTTTGAGGTTGCGTTGTCAATTTAGAGCCCCTTGGAATACCTGTTATCATAGAATAGAGAAACTCGGTTACATTAAGTACAGTAATAGATACTCACTAAAGATCTGTAATTTCGTCTAATAGAAGGAGGGACATTTTAATTCAGTTCAGGTGAGTGAGTCTTTCTTATTTGTCTGATAGAGAATCTGCTTTGAGATACTCCTTTCTGGAGTAAGTGATAGAGATTGAAGGATACAAATAAATTAATTTCAGTGCTAAGAAAGGCTTGGATTCAAAGGATATTTAGAAAGCAGAATCAATGGAGTGTGTATACCTAGAAGGAAGCATGAAGGGAAGATCAGGGTCCTCACTTTTAGAACTGTGAGCCACTCACAAAGAAAGAAAATTAGGATACACAGATTTTATAAAACAGGTAATGAGGGTGATTTCTGGCATCTCCCATCTGAGGTGTAATAGGAGATCCAGGGGGACACTTCCAACAAGTAGTTGTGTTTCTGGATCCTGAGCTCTGGTGTGAGGTCAAGGTTGAAGAGAAGGGTGTGTGTGTCATCAACATTTAGGATGTCGATGAGGCTGTAGGAGTGGATGAGGTCTCCCTGCGTGGGTGTGTGGAGTGGAAGCAGATGGTCAATACAGTGATGGAGAAAATACAGTTGACCAGATACCAGAATCAGAAGGCATATTACAGTCATGGGAATGGGACAATAAACCATATAGATCTTTCCTTTGCCAACTCTTTCAAAATTTGTTCAACATACACTATTTATTCACTGTGAATAGATGGAAGCTCTAATCCAGATCCCATTGAACAGCAGGAAAAACGAGCCTGCCCTGGGTGTGGTCCTTTACCTACTAGTTGGGGTAGAAGCACTTTGGGTGGTAGATGATGGACAGAGGTGCAGGTGAAATAGAATAGCTCCTTTGTTGCATTAAATACAAATCTGGCATAAACAATAGTATCTTCCTAAACCTGTCTTTCGTCAAGGATGGAGAAACTTGAGATACTGAACTGAAAAGAAGGCTTGTTTTTCCCGTGTCCTACTTGTGTGCTGTCCTCCTGCTACCTTAAACCTTCGCTTCTCCTCTCCTCATAGCCCTGCTTCTCTATCGTTCAGCTGACAAACACATGTTGAGCACCTTCTATGTGGAGACTCCGTGTGAAGTGCTAGGGCACAAAGAGGAAGGGTATTTGGTTCCTGCCCTTGAGAAGCAGAGAGTACACTCAGTGGTAGTGTGCTAATTATCAAAACTGTCTCATTGGTGTAGTCCTTTGCAGGTGTCAAAGAACTGTCATCTACAATGTATTGTTGGCATTCTACAACACGGGGGTGGAGGAAGTAGGGCAGTGATGATTATTACTATGCATCAGTAGCTGAGACGCAGAGGTAGAATGACTTGGGGAAGGGCAGTCGGTGGCTGAGATCCAGATCTTTTGGCCAAGAGTTCTTTCTGCTAAGGGGAACATTATCCCCGGCACTCTCATCCTGGGCACCTTGCCTTTGCAATTTCCTGGTTGTCTATTTTATCTCTTTCAGCTGACAAATTTGACAGGCCCTTGGGGAATACTGACTCCAGAATAACTTGCCTTTGGTCAAGTGCTAAATCCCATAGGTGTAGGACAGACTTTGGAGGAGCCACCATCGCTGTCCCTGCCCCCCCCAACCCCCACTGTTTGTCTGGAGGGAAGTATGCTTATCAGCTCTGTACGTACCAGGGAGCAGCTAGCAAAACCAAATTAGCTCAAACTGGCTGCCTTTCAGGTCAGCTAATTAAATTAGCTATTGTTGCATTACTGATAAGGACAGTTTGGAAAAGGAAAAAAGCCACTCATCCCAGCAGCCATAACACTAAAGCCAAGAAAATGTGTTAATGGGAACACTCGGAAATGAAACCCCTCAGACGAGCAGCAGTACCTGGGGGGTCTTTGGTAGTCTGTTCTCCTGGCCATCTGCTCCCAGCTCAGTACTCCCAGCCCTCTCTGGCTCTGGTCCTTGTGGGCACTGCTGGTACCCAGCTGCAGCCAGGGAAACCCTTTCCTCTCCCCACACCGTGAGCCCATCTTCCTGGGAGTCTGCAGAGAAGTGAGGATTTTTCTGGGAGAGAACAGCTTACCCTTGTTTACTACCATTGGATCTCTCCATTGTATAAAAGCTGGTTGGTGTTTTCAAAGAGCCCTTTAGAGAAAGAAAGAAGAAGAAAGAAAGAAAGAAAGAAAGAAAGAAAGAAAGAAAGAAAGAAGGAAGGAAGGAAGGAAGGAAGGAAGGAAGGAAAGACATAGGTAGGGAGGGAAGGAAGGAAAGAAAGAAGGGAAGGAGGGAGAGGGGGAAGGAGGGAGAAAGGAAGAAAAGGAGTGAAGGAGGGAGGGGGAGGAAGAAGGAGGAGGAAAAGTCCTAAAAGCTTACACTTTTCCTATTTTAGGAAAAAAAGTCCTAAAAGCTTACACTGTCTACTTCCCAGTGTCTGCCCCTTGCTAACACCATCTCCACCGTTCCGGGCAGTGTTGGTGAAGGTGTGACTAAATTGGCCGCCACCCTAGGTGAGATTTGCACACAGGATCTACCCTACTCCATTAGCCTCCCTCCTAGGACTCCAGGTCTTGAGCAGAAAGATGCAAGTTCAAAGTGCCAGGAGCTCATTTGCTTCAGCAGCAGAACCTCAAGGAGACCTGCCCCGAGCCTGCAGCCCTCCCCCAGCCGCCCGCCCCCCGAGCCCTGCCCACCTCGCTGCCCCGGTTCTGTCTCCTGCCAGGACTGATTGTCTAGGCTTCCCAAAGGTCTCTGAGTGAATTGACAACTTTCCCATTCATTCCTTTTCTGCTTCAAAGAACCAGAGTCTGTTGCATGCAATCCAAATGGTCTCAAGATTGTTTAGTCCAACCCCCTTCTCTAACAGCTGAGGCTGAGGACCAGAGAGACTGAGTGATTTTCTCAAAATCACACAGATGGTAATTGGCAGATCTGGGGCCAGAGCCCAGACTTCCAAAGCCATGAACTCATGCTGCCCTAATCCAGGGCTCACTGTGCAGAAAGTGAAGGCGACTCCAGGGATCCCACCTGAGAGTCAGTCCTCCCCCGCAGGAGAGCCTGGGAAGTTCTCATCGCTTTCCCTCCTTTTCATGACCCCCTTCTTTTCTTCTTCTTGTTCTTTTTTTTTGATGGGGGGGTGTGATGGTGGGGGGTGGGGTGGGGGATGTACTAAAAAAAATTCATTGGAATTCACATGATGCAATTAAGCGTCTCAAAGTATACAATTCAGGGTTATTTGCAGGACTCATGATGTTGTACAGCAAGAGGCATTCCAAAATTCCAAAACATTTTCATCATCCCACAGAGACCCCATACTCGCTCCTCGAGTCGCTCCTCGTACCTCCCACCCCCCTCACCTGGTAACCTCTGATCTGCTTCCTGCCTCTATGGATTCGCTTATAACAGATGTAGGATGTTAAAGGCGTGCTTTCGTGTTTGGCTTCTCTCACTCAGCAAATGTTCTCAAGGTCCATCTATGCGGTTGCATGAAACCCTGCTGCGTTGCTTTTCAGGGCTGAATAATATTCTAGGGCAGGGCTATAGCGCATCATCCATTCACCTGTTCACGGGAATTTGAGTTGTTTCCAGCTTTTGGCTTTTATGATATTGTGGCTGTAAACATCCGTGTGCAAGTAAGTTTCTGAGTCGAGACATGTTTTCATTTCTCCTGGGCATATACCTACGAGTGGAACTGCTGGGTCCTGCGGTAACTCAATGTTTAACTTTTGGAGACGAAGCCAGATCATTTTCCACGGCATATTCCTACCGGAGATCTTGACCTGACCATGCCCTGCTTGTCTCTGTGCCCGGTTCAGAGCCTGCATCTTGTCGGGGTTACAATGGAGGAAATGTTTTATGATCTTAAAAGAAGCCATTAAAGGGACAATGATCTCTTTGGAGAAAAATAAGTGCCAATTTTGATGTGTTAAGTGTTATAAGACGGGTGTGAAGTCTTGGGGGGTGGAAGGGTGACACAGGTCTTATTCCACAGGGAGGTGAACTTGGAGCTCTCAGGATAACAGGAAGGAAGGAGGAGGAAAAGTGGAAGGAAGAAGGGAGACAGAAAAGGAGCTTAAAAGGGACCAGAAAGCCGAGTCCTGGGTACTGGGAAATGGGAATCCTTCTAAACTTGGCTTCCCAGAATTCTCCTGCAAAAGATACTATACTTTCAAATACTGGGAATAGATGCTTTTCCTCATGAGGGTGGCTCCTAATTCTGAAGAAGGGGTTACATTACATTGGGCGTGAAGTGGTGTAAGACAGAAGCAAAATTCAAGGAGTCTCTAAGAGGCTGAGAGGCACGGACATAAGCAAACAGCCCCCCTCTTTGCCACACCTCCCTGGTGCCTACCTCGGATTAGCAGAAATTGGGAGAGGACATCAGCCTTATCCAAGCCATGGGATTACCCCAGATGGGACAGGGATGACTCCCTATTCTTTTGATTAGGTAAATTCTGTTTCAGATTTTTCACATCATGGGATAGCATCCTTCTGAGAGAAAACACGTGAAATATAAACCTATTATTACAGTTGTCCAGTGTAAGGTCATGCAGGCAGTATCTAGTCTCATTATGAAATGTGGAATTTCTATAGATCAAGCTTATTCTTAAGCCCTCAACACCCAGGGCTGGAGTACTTTCTACTGAACTAATGAACACTGACATTGAGGGAGGCAGTGATATCAAGGACAGGAACAGCTGGACTTATTTTATAGGGCAGCTTGTAATTATAATTGGAAAAATAACATGTATGCTATGCTATCAGATACATGCTTACTCTATTTTTTTTAAGATTTTATTTACTTATTCATGAGAGAGAGAGAGAGAGAGAGAGAGGCAGAGACACAGGCAGAGGGAGAAGCAGGCTCCACGCAGGGAGCCCGGTATGGGACTCGATCCCGGGACTCCAGGATCATGCCCTGGGCTGAAGGTGGACGCTCAACCGCTGAGCCACCCCAGGCGTCCCTGCATGCTTATGTTAAATTTCAAGATTTATTTCTTTATTTTAGAGAGAGAAAGAGAATGTGAGCAGGAAGGGCAGAAGGAGGAGGAGGGAGAAACCTCAAGCAGACTCCCCGCTGGGTGCAGAGCCGGATGCGGGGCTCGATCCCATGACCGTGAGATCATGACCTGAACCAAAACCAAGAGCTGGTCACCCAGCTGACTGCGCCACCCAGGCGCCCTCATATTTATTTTTAATTTAGAAGTACATTCTCTAAGTCTTACTTTCTTTATCTGCAGACAAGAAAGTTCAACTGTCTTCTCTCCCTTAAGCTCTGGCATTCTAAGCTAAATGGGGAATTATAAACAGTAGTGAACTCCATGGGAAATTACAACAGTTAGTGAATTGGGTGTATTTACTGACATAATTGATTTTAAAAAATCGTCCAAGCCCTTAAGATAATGATAAAAGGGGGAAAATACTTGCTAGAGAAGCTGCTCTAAGAGACGTTGGTCCCCAAATCAAGCTCTCACCTCCATGCTCATTATGAGGTGTGCTGAAAGGAAGTTGAGGCCCCCACTGCTTGTGGGTGGGGTGCTGATTCCATGCATAATATGTTACTGAGAAGACGCTGTCAGTGCCTCTGACCCAGAAGAAATCAGTCTCCTGAGAGTGTCAATCAATTGTTATATTGGGAATTTGATGGAAAGAAGTAACCTACCCCTGGGCAAATGGACACCCTCATAGGTTCCAGTAAGGTGGAATATAATTCTTTCTTTATTTTCCTTGTATAAAATAACATGAAATCATTGCACAAAATGTAAAAGTGGGAAAATATTGTAATTCTATTACCCTAACACAGTAATACTCATTTTCTGACATTCATCTCTTTGTGCCCATATATATGTTTGTAATTAACGTTTTGGCAATTTGTCAATAGATGGATTTATTGCAAAAAGCTTGTCAGGCTGAGCTTGACATATAATTCAGAAGTTAGGATTCTGGTTCTTTTCGTAACTTGACTAGATGTTCTTTCTCTCCTCTTGATTCCCCTGGCCACCAAATCAAATACAGATGCCCTACCTCCCCTTCTGTAGGGACTGGGGATAAAGCTTCAGGTCTATGGGGTGTTATCAGCTATTTAGAGACAGGTACACATTAAACTTTAGAAACATTATTAACTTTTGCAAAGACTACTTTTTAAAAGATTTTATATAAAAAATAAAATAAATAATAAATACAAAATAAATAAAATAAAAGATTTTATATCTAAGCAATCTCAACACCCAAGGTGAGGCTCAAACTTACAACCCCATGATCAAGAGTCACACGCTACAGACTGAACCAACCAGGTGCCTCCAAAACTATTTTTATTCTCTGAAAATGCTTTTGTATTAAAGCCTGGTTCTGTGTATACATAGATTCATTAAAAGAGGAGACAGTTCAGTAATGCTCCCTCTTCAACCTTTGCTGATGCATAATAGGATCAGGAGAGGCCATTCTTTATCAATTGTCTTTAGATGGAAACATAAAAATGAGGTGCAGAGGAAAACCACTGGATTCAAATTAAGAGCCTGTAGATTTAAGCTCTAAGTTTGCAATTGATCATTGCTTCATCTGTAAAACACAGATAATAATAATTTTCACAGGGTTGTTATGAGGATTTAACAAGCTAATGTAAGAGAATGTGCTACACAAATGATCCGCTTGTTTTCCTTAAGAAGAAATTATAAACAGTTACTCCACTGAACTCTTCCTAATATTTATCACAGAGAATTTTTTCCCACGTTATATGAATGAAAAAGTAACTTCCATTTTTGATGGCCGATGAGCCATTTCCTGCATCATCTAGAGCTGGGCCTTTTCCTTCTCCTACTATTTTCAGCTGGTTAGCTGCTCGTTGAGATCTTGCCAGAGGGTGGGCAAAAGAAATAAAAGCTGAAATCGGTCAATTTGACTCTTTGATAGCAGCCCTGATGAAAGATTTGTGGATAGAGGGTGTTGAAGTTGTGAGTTAAACTGGGATTTTGCCTTCTTACCAGGAAATTGCAAGAACCTACTGATCGTTTGGATGTCCTGGTGGTGACAGCTACTCCTCTCCTCTTGACTGAAGAAATGTCTTCCTCTACGTGGAAAGTGGTCTGTCTTCCAGAATGACACATATTGACTTTTTAAGGAGTAAGAGGATACCTGCTGGCCAGTCGTATCAGCCCGAACATCTCTGGTGAGCAGTGGGCCGGCAGATGTTGCAAGGAGATGGCTGTTGCATCAACAGAATCCCAAAGCAATAATCACTCTTCTTTCTCTTCCCCACTAATCTGGGAATCAAATAATCACCTGGAAGCATTTACTATGCACTGCCATATAATATAAAATGTGGTGAGTACCTAGCTATAGAAGGCAACTTCTCAACCCTCAATAAAATTATAATGCATTAAGAAAGCGAGAGTTGTGCATGCGAAAATACAACTGACTACATGGGGAGAAGACCTTGAACACATTTAGAGCGTCTCCCACCTGCCAGTCCCTGTGCAAGGTGCTGTATGTGTATTAGTTTATCTAGTCCCCACCACATCCCTGAGAGGCATTCCTATCCTTGTCCTGTGGATGATGATGCTGGGAGGTAGAGATGTTTAATAACTTGCTCAAGGTTATGTAGCCAGAAAAGTGTGGAGCCTGTTTTCAAGCTTAGATGTGTCTAGCTCCACAGAATATGCTCTGTTACTAACCCTCTGACACAAACAGAAGTCAGAGCTCAGAGACATCGTCTGGGTAGATGGGTCAGGACAAGATGCTTTTAAAATGCCCCTCAGTAAAATACATTGATGAAGTTTACCAAGTCCATTAATTGGTTTGGGAGAGATTTCTGGCCCGAGAGTAAATATCTGGATTCTGGAGGCCGGGGTGGTGGAGTGGAAATGACAGCACTCTGGTCACAGCTCAGCCACCACCTGCATGTGTTCACCTGAACACATTGCTTCCCTCTTGTAGGCTTTTGTGTCACCATCTGTAACATAGAGCATTTCTGGATTCTCTAAGGTTGCTCCCACTCCATCACTGGGCAGATGTATGGTATACTAGCTCCGAAGTCAAGTAGACTTGAGTTTGAATCCTGGCCCTACCTTCAAGAGGTGTTCTGTTGGGCAAGTCATTTAACCATCTGTACAATGAACGTAATAATACCTACCTCAGGGTCTTTGCCTTTATTGCTCCTCTTTGGAATGGTCTTCCATTATTCAGTTATTCACAGAGGTCACCCTTTTACCTCCTTCAGGGCTTCACTCAGCTTACTTTTTTAGTGAGACTTTCCTTGGATGTGACATCTACACTTGCAAACCACCTGGCATTTCCTGTCTTCTTTCCTCATTTTATTATTCTCCTTAACACCTGACACCTAACACACTATATATAGCACTTAAGAATCTTATTTATTGCTTGTTTCTCACCTCTAGAATGTAAGCTCTATAAGGGCAGGGTGTTTTGTATTCTTTACTGCTGTATCTCCAGTTTCTAGAATGATTTAGGTGCTTAATAAATATTTGTTGCATAAATGACTGGTTGTTGTGAGGATAATATGAGTGATATGCTTTGCACCGAGTCTGGCACTAGCAAATACTCTACACACAGTACCTGTTTGTCTCCATTACAATTTCATTATTACTTTGCCATGCCTCGGTGTTCTTTTCCCCTCCAGATAATCTGGGATGAACATTCTGATCCTCTTGGTAATGTGAAGGCCTGACTTTATTTAGATTAATCTAGAAGCAAGAAGAATTATCCATTGTGGGGGAAATTTTAAAAAGGAGGCTTTGCCTAGTAGCTCTTTCAAATAACTAAAGGTGTGGTTACAGGGATAGAAATTCCAGGAAGCATATTTCTGCTACATAAGAAATGATCTCTAAAACTGGTTGTCTAATGATGATAAAAGCTGTCTCAGGAGGTAACGAACTGCCCATGCCTAGAGGTCTCCTAGAAGCTGGATAGCCACATCTCAATGACCCTGGGTATAATTATTGTAATGAAAGACAAGTTAGAATCCAGCGAGGGAGATTATGCACTTAGAGCGCCATGGAGATGGTTGGTAAAACATGGCATCTCTAGGGGCAAGATGGAGAGATAGCCAATAAGAATGTCGCTGGATCTGTACAATTGAAGAAACCAAGGATCCATGATCAGGAGGCTGAGCACAGCCACCCCAACTACAAGTCAAAGTCTCTTACCCAGCTTCCAGACATGAGTCATTTTTCAGACCCAGGACCCACTGACAGTAGGAAAGGCTGGGGGCCCAGGTGGAAAAACTTCTCAAATATCATAGTATGTATATATGGTAATGATTTTCCAATTTCTTCCCCCAAAGGTCCTTGGCTCTACTCAAATAAGCATACGCTGGGGAAGGAAGACTACTGAAGCATTTGAAGGCTCTTAGGCCTCAAGCTGACATTGATGTCTGGAACTGAGACAAATATCATGGATGTGTTGTTAGAATACAGGTCCTAGGTCTGGTCCTTACTGCATTCTCTAGGTCCATGAACCCAACCTTGGTAATTTCCTTAGTCCCTAAATAAATGATTGCAATGCCTAAACTTGATAGTTGATAGAAACCTCACACAGTTCCTTGGTCTGTTGGGTAAGAGCTATTGTAATGAGGAAGACCTGCCACAAGTTTCTGAACCTTCTCTTCCTCTGCTTTGTATGGGAAAAGAAGTGAACTGAAGTAAAGATACATAGAGATTCATGGGCATGGTGAAGGGCATGGCTAGTGTTTGGGGGCCTGGAAGAAGAGAGATTTAAGATCAGAAATATGCAGATCCTGGGAAGACATATATGAATGGACTCATGGGTGTGGAACCATCCCTTCTTCAATGATTATCAGAGGAGATTCATCACAGAAGAAGCACTCAACAGCCAATTAGACAGAATGACTTCTCAAGTTGATATCAGCCTGTTTATCTCATTGGCCACTCCAGTGTTAGCACAATGGGCCCATAAATGGAATGCTCATGGCAGCAGGGAACATGCATGGACTTCCATCCACCAAGCCTAATCTAGATACTGCCATTGTCAATGTCTATGTAGCAACATCGACCAAACTGAACTCTCCAACCTCCCCTCAAATGGGACCATCCCAAGGAGACAAATCAACCACTTGGTAGCAACTTAACAACCTGGAAATCCCTTCTACTCATTAAAAGGCAAAAATGCAGCTTGACTGGAATCCACAGATATCCCACATTTGGGTTTGTCTTTCCTGCCTTCAAGGCCTTAGCTAGTACCACTCTTTGAGAGCTTCTAAAATCTACTAGCACAGGATTCCACATAATATTGCATTGGACCAAGAAACGTACTTCATAGCAAAGGAGGGGTGGCAGTAAGCACAGGATCCTGGGGTCTGCTTTCCCTATGATATTCAACATCATCCAGATGCAACTAGCAGGAGAGACAGGATAAGATGGATTTCTGAAGAAAGCACCAATTTGGAGATGATACCTTGCTTGCAATGATGGAGCTCCTTTTTCCAGAACACACTGTACATCCTAAATCAATGGTCATGATATGGTGCTGGGTCCCTGGGATTTAGAATGCATGAATCTGAGACCAAAGGGTAGAAGTCAAAGGGATCGTACTTCCATGACTCCCAGTGACCTATGTGGCAGGTGGTGGGAGGGGGGGCAGTTGTGCGCGCTCCTTTCCCATACCTCTGGTCTCTGTGAGTTTGGAAGTCTGGTTCACATAGAAGAAATACTTCTCCCAGAAGACGAGGCAAGTGCCATTGGGCTAGAAGTTGCAGCTGCTGTCTGGGCACGTTGGGCCCTTTGTGAGGAAAGACCAGCAGGTAAGGAAAGCAGTCAAGGGTAACTGACCCTGGTTGCTGTTACCAGTTGGATTGGGGAAGAATAGGTTTGGCGGTTGGTGGTTCTGGTCACCACACCTTCCCACATGGTGCACATGTACATATACACATGCATATGCATGTACATGCACACATACATACACACAGGTGTGCACACACGCACGTGTGTGTGGTTCTGTTGGTTCTGTTTCCCTGGAGAACCCTGACTACTACAGTGCTCCAGGCAATGCCTGACAGATGAGGCCCAGCTCAACGTGTGTATGACACATTCTTTTCCGGCTTATGACAAACCTTCCCAAAGCCACTTCTAGCCCGGTCCTCCACATCCACACCAGGGGAGTGGGATTTTCTGCTGCAATTCAGCCCTGGCACCTCCTGGTAGAGTCCTCCTCGCTCTGGTGGAGGATTTTTCTGTCCCAGGATGCTCGCCCCATTGGCCTTCCCCTTCTCTTTTTACATGACCTGTCATTCTTTCCAATTTTAGGTGTTCTCTAGTAGGAGAGGTGATCCTGCACCGAGCAGACCCTATTAAATTCCTCTCTTACATGTTCAGCAGTTTTCCTGTTGAGACCTGCGATATTTCAAAAGTTAGTTCTTCTTAGGGAAAATAGGTGGGAGCTCAAGATGGAGGAGGGGACCATGGGTTGTATACCATTTGAACTAGTTCATCCTTTTTATTATTCTGTTCTATTGTTGTACGGATGACCCTTTGGATGACATTTTAATTATGATGGCTCATACAGAAACTATCTCTGTTGTTCCAAAAAGGGCAATAAAAATTGCTGAATTTGTTTGAAAGCTTCTGGTTCACATGTGCAAATAATAAAAAAATGGAGAAACCCCGAGTAAGGCAAGAGTTGAGAAACCTGCCTCCTGCACCCCCCCCCTTAAATGTGCCTCAACCTTCACCTTAAAAGAACAGATGGGAAAGCTGATGTTGGCAGCTACGAAACATTGTCCAGGTCTCTTATCTGTTTCAAGCCTCCACTGCTGCCCTCTCCCATTTCCACTGGCTCAGGCATCCCCGGGATGCTTAACCCATATTTCCAAGCACTGTTATCTGTAGGATTGGATGCAGCTTCCTTGGGCTGGTGAAGGCCTTGGGGGAAGTTAGTGGTGTGGCCGTGGAGTGTGCTTGGCTCAGTCTTCTCTTCCTAGTGAGAGCTTATAACGCCACTTCCCGTGAGCATACTAATCTTCCATTGAACTTTGGTTTTGGAAGATGACCTTTACAACATTATCGAGTAACATGCTGATACTTGGGGTTCTTCTGTAAGCTGCAACCAGATTGCCCTCACTCTTCCTGGATGGATCCTATGAACACACACACACACACACACACACACACAGCGCCTTTTACACATGATGGTCAGCCTTCCAGAACCTCTTGAGGCTGGTAGGACTATCTCTAAATGCGCTCTGTATAAATGAGGCTGGACTTGGGCCAGGTTTTGTGATGATGGGGCCTAGAGACAGGATGAAGTCCGGCCGTTAGGCAAAGGCAGGTGCCACCAACACACCTGCATCCAGCCTGGTACTTGCTGCAATGAGCTTGCAGTGCTTTTAAATCATTCTTTGAGCTTTGGAAAATGGGTCTCCTGCCTAAGCTGTGTCTGGCCTCATTCATCTGACATGTAAATCTCCCCACATGTAAGGAGAGCTACTGCCCCCTTGACAACCGGAAGAGTGCGGGGCCGCTTGCATGTTAGTAGGTCTCAGGTGGGGCCTGAGGCAGGTAGAGATGGAGAGACAGTAGAGAGAGAAGCAAGGACATCCCACTGCCTCCTCTTTCCCACTCACAGGCATGAGCATGGCACACAATGTGTGCCCCGTGCCCACCTTCTTCCCACGCATTAGCTTGAGGTCTGATGTTCTTGAGAGCGTCACAGCCTGGAAGTGAGATGGAACAGGATTTAGGGGCCCTGAAATGGTTTGGATTGAATTCTTCTGTTATTTAATTTTTCACATCTTTGCATTTTATCTCCTGACCTTGACCAGCTTCCTGAGGTGGTCCACCTGCCATGGCTGCCTCTGCGACCCCACCTCTGCCAAAGCACAACACAAATGTGTTTGCCGTTCTCATTTATGTATGAATAAGACCAGGAAGAAGACCATGGGTGAAACTGGGGCTGAGAATTTGCCAGGATTCCCCCCAAATCTGATCTTCCCCAGGATTTATGGAATACTTTCATTTTGAGGGTCATTTTCTCTCTCTGTGAATGTACTTTCTCTCTGGGCATTCATTTGCTGGAAGAGGCCTGGGCTGCTTTCCTGGAGTTTGGGGAGTCAGAAGGGATCTCAAAGCTCATTTTCTCTAATTCCCTACTTACCAGATGAATCCCCATTATTCACTGAATCATCCCAGTGGCCCCTAAGATGGGAGCTGTTGCGCCATCCCGTGGAGCAGAACACTAAGTACCAGGGAGATGGTGCCATTTGCTCAGAACCACATAGATGGTCAGTAATGAGGTCAAAGGTTGGCCCAGTCACCCTTGACTTGGGTTGTTCCAGGGTTGTCCCACCTTAATTAGAGGTGCTTACACATCAGTCTAAGGATCATGCAGTTGGGAGCATTTTCATACATCTGTAACAAAACATGAAAACTAGACATATGCCAACATAGCTCACCAACTTCCTTTCTTGGAAAAGCCTGTCTTTTATGATGAGATGATGTCTTTCCTACATTTTTCACAAAGGTCTCTTCTTTATGAAATTATAGTGGTAATAATTGGGGGGTGGTTTATAGAAGTCCTGGGCAAACTAAAATACTGGCAATTATATGACACAGGCTTCAGTGTTTTAAAAAATTAAAAATCCTCAGGCTAGAAACACAGCGCTAAATGATGCCACTTATAATCTGCCAGCAGTGTTGGCAAAGATGAGCAGGAGGTCCCTGTAAGCATCTTCATCTTGTCGGGCAGCCATCATCACCCTACGCCCAGCATCAGCCTCGGCACCCTGGGGGTGGGACCCTGCCCTTGTGGCCCTGAAAGCTCCTGCCTGGCTCCTTGTGAGGACCCTGTGCAGGCCCAGGGAGTGGCCACAGGAAGTCTACGAGGAATGGGAGCCCTCAGCTGTCCCAGGACCTTGGGGGCTTGGTAAGTGGATGGGCTGACTCAAGTCTATATTTGATGGCTCCTTCCCGGGTCTGGGGTGCTGGACAGGAGAGAGGACAAAGTCCCGAGAACTTACCTTGTGCATCTGTTGCTGTTCTCTGTGCCTCGGGAGAAGAGAAATAATGGGAAGTAATAATCATGAAGGGATGCTGTGCCGGGCACCAGGCAGGGTTCCAGGGCTCCCACCTAATGAATGTGCGGCCTTGAGTGGGTTCTTTTTTAAGCTCCCCGTAATGTCGTTGTGACAATAGAATCACATAATTCAGGCAAAGCTCCTAACTCGGGACTAAATGCTCAGTCAGTGTTCGCTTCTGTCTCCGCTCACACACGTTCTCCTCCTGCTTTGTCTTGAGGGGCAGTCCTAGGCAAAGCTGTGAATTGTCCTGTCTTCTGTGCCCTCGTGTCTACACGCTTCCACCCCGGGTTCTTCCAGCCAGGGAAAATGCTAGCTGATGCCCAAATTCACACTGAATGAGTTGGAGTTTATGAGAAGAAGATAGTGCGTAAGCACAGGGAAAATTCTAGCAGTGGCATTCCGGACCCCATGGCACCCAGTGGAGGGGGCTTTGCAGCTCCAGCCTCCCTGAATCTCATCTGGGGAGCCCCACTGCCCCCACCCAGGCAGGAGGCGGGTCCCGGTGCCAGGTCTGGGCCGGGCACGCTGGCCTCTGTCACGGCCCATCTATCTCCTCCTCTGTGCACTTGCTGTAACAGCTGACACCTGGGATGTCACATTCTGACATATGAGGCTACAGGGGTCAAGTGAGGCAGGGGTGGGGGCAAGAACGGGGCTTTCACAGCCAGGTGCGTGTCAAACCAAATTCCACTCATGATGGGGTGTCACCGGGAGCTGGTTTGGATCAGAACGGTCTGCTGCAGTCAAATGACAATGTTTGTCTGGTCGGGGCTCATCTGACAGGATGTACTCCCTGGCAGGTCCCAGGGTCCAGGACGGAGGCCACAGGGACGAGGATGGGTGGGCCGCAAGTAGTGATGCTTTACCCTCCTTTTCCTTGTCTTCGAATTTGTTGCTAGCTTGTGCTTGCTGACATTTGAGCAGATTGTACTTATGCAAATAGGCTATTTTTGCTTTATTTTGAGTCTCCTACATGCGCGGAGACCACTAACTGTCACAAAGGTTTCCTTCCACAATGGTTGACTAACAGCACGGTCACTCACCCAGCAGCAAGGGAGAGGTCTAGCAGGGGACAAAGAGTGTTTAATATTGATGTGAGTCCTGAATGCATGAGGATATGTGAAGCAGTGTTAGGTGGCATTCAATAGCGTGGGCTTTACATTCCGACAGACCTGAGTTTGAATCTCTGCACCAACACTGAGTAGTTGCATGGCCTTGGGCAATTTTATTTAACGTCCCTGGTCCTCAGTTTCTACCTCTGTAAAATGGTGACATAATACTATATATTGCATAGGATTATTTTAGGGATTAAATGAAAATGCATGCAAAGTAGTTTGCGAAAGGCCCAGAGAAGTAAAGGATCACAGTGTTATTATGAGAGGGCTCTTACTTGCTGACACTTGAGACTTACCCTGTTCTTCTGTTTCCTTATTTGCTATCTGTAAAATTAGGGTAATAGGAGGGAGGGTACCCAAAGGAAGAAAGAAAGAGGAGACATGGTGGTTGGTGGACTGGAGGCAACACTTGGGAGAAGCAATGTGTTCCACTTGGAGATATTCTAGTGAAATGTTCTGCCCTAGGAATTTCCTTAGTCAATCCTACAGACTCATTGGAACTCTTACAAGGGTGCACTTTTGTCTTGGGAAACATGAAGGAGAGGGAGGGAGGATAACCAAAGCATGGAATACATTTATACACAAGAGGACATAAAATGATGATTCACAAAAAATCCATTTCTTGCTTTCTCCAAATAAGTGTAGAAAAGCAATAAAGAATATTTGATTGCAAGGACACCTTTATGTCTATGTCTGACTGTGAAGTGGTGGGGCGGGGGGGAGGACAATTGCAGGAAGGTACGCAAGGAAGGACTTCGAGAAATTTATCTTTTTTTTCTCTTTGAGGGACAGCCTGTGAGGCAGCAGCCAACCTCACACTTGCTGGTCCAGGCCAATGAGTGGTGAGCCTCAGCAGTAGTTTGCCAAGAGGCCAGAACAAGAAAGATGAAACCAAGGGGTTCCTGGCTACAGTAGCTGAGAAATAAGACAAAGTAGATGAGAAGTTATAACACAGATGGAAGTAGAAGAGCAGGTCTTCAGTTATTGGAGAGCCCAGTGAATCCAAGGTGGTTGCCATTAGGGGGAAGGGTTCCCACAGGGGGAAAACTAATCTTTTCCTTTTTTTTTAAGATTTTATATGAGTATTTCCAAATATGCCCACAGGAACAGAGTACAACATTGTTCATCATCCAGCTTCATCAGCAATCAATTTTTTTTATTTTTAACTCCTTTTAATTTTTGTTAGAGTAAGGTCCATTTCAGACACCCCTAAACCCTCCAGTGCCCACCTTAATTATTTTTTACCCAATCCTAATACCATCTTCAACATCCGCCAGACTCAACAATTATTCATTAACAGTCCTTAGTCTTGCACCACCGTTTTAAAGAGCTACAAAATGAAGTTCAAAAGTTCAAAGACAGACCCGAGCGTATATACGTTAATATAGGATAAAGGTGGCAGTGGAAGGGCTGGTTTATTCACTGGTTGGGCTAAATAGTTAATTTGTTGGGAAAGAAAAATTTCAAAATAAATGTCAGATGAAGTAACCTTTCGGTAAAAATATCAGGATGGATAAGATTTTCTAAACATAGCACGGAAGGTAGGAAAAGAGTGTGTCTGGCTATGGAGAAAGCTCCTTGCTCTCTCCCTGCTCCCAATGAAAGCAACATCAAAATTGGTTAAATGATATGCAAAATTTAAATAAACTGAAGGTTCTAGAAGGTGTTCAATCTATAAAGCATACAAAAGGTTAGGATCTCTAGCATAGGAGGGTGTATAAATCTGTAAAGCACTTGGTTCTCCAGAAGAAAAAGGGAGAGGATTCTTGGTTAACTCACAGACATTTCATGTTGCAATCTGGCAATTCGCTGTTCTTTCTCCCTCACCCAAAGTCCACAGGGAGACTCCCTTGGCAAGGGGGCTTGGGGACATCTGTAAATTACTCATGTTCTAAGAAGTCATGTATCTGGCTTCCCTGTGTCCCAACAACTTTTCCCAGACTTAACATTATTAGGTGGATGTGCTAATCCACAAAGTATACTTTGTGGTCCGAGTCCGTGAAGCATTCTTATTTCATTAAAGAGAAAGCTTACTCTCCTTTTTATTCTTTTATTTTTTAAATGTTAATTTCAATGGATTAGTAGATTTCAAGGGAGAGGAGCTAAACAAAAATATTATTACTCCATCATCTTTACATCGACGTCCTTGAGTGACATTTTACAGCAGTTTTTAATTTAATGGGGTTGCATTTAATAAACATATGTTTTCTCATATATTTGGGAGGGGGGAATGACACTGGCTCAATAGAAGAATGAGAAATACCTGCCCTTACTCTTATTAAAATGAGACATGGTTGTGACTTTGCTATATCATAAAGATCTGCTAGGGAGAAAGAAAAGACTGTACAGCTTGAGGTCCTGTGATTCTTAAGTGAGAGGCATGTTGGCCCAGCAAGGAATTGGTAAAACTTTCATAAACTGTGTCACTATACAAAACCACTTCATTCTTCATGAATCTTCCTCGAGTGAAGTTTAGTACCTGACCAAGTCAAAGGATATCCTCCCTTTGAAAAAAAGTCTGGATGGAAAAAGAAAAAAGCAGTAACAATTGTCATCGAGGGTGAATGGCATCTTTGACATCCCAGATTTAGACGAATGTCATTAGCTTGGATTTGGGTAGCTGAATACTGCTGATATTTGTGCCCTTCAGCAAATTCTATATTTGATTCTCTTATCCCAAGGGCTTTTGTGAAACAGGGAGCATCGTATCAGAACAGAGTTGCAGTCTGCCTGCTAGTCATTACAGTGGAATAAATGGCAATACGTATAACACCTGGCCATGAAAAGGCCAGTGGGTAAAGGGAAAGATGGGGCTCGATGACTCCTTCCACGATTTATCCATTGCCTTTCAGTGTCTATGCTGGCTGAACTTTTATTTACTTATTCCTTATGAAAACTCAGAAGGTAACCTTGTTTTTCAGATGTTAAGCATAATTATGGGAATGAGCCCTTGGAATTATTTAATTCTTGTTTTCCTAGAAGTTCAAAGAAATATACATATAAATATATCTTAATAAATACAAATAACACATAAATATATAAGTATATACAGAGATAGATAACAAAATCTGATTTATTAAGCAGTTTCTCAAGTAGGAGTCGCTATTTACTTGCAACTTAGTGCATCTACAAAGTAATGGCCGTTGCTTTGTGACAATGGAAGTCAGATGAAGACCAACGCAAAGAATGTTAAAGAACAGTAGTCGTCAGATCGATACCAGAAGAATTGCTTTATACTGAGGGCTTGCCAATGACAGGCTAGAACTGGATGTGCTTTGTCCTAGGTTCTTCAGCCTTACATCAGAGCTACCCAAGCTAGAAACTGGGCATCGTTCTCTACTTCTCCCATTCTCCACCACACCCATGTTATCACCAAATCCTTTCAACTCTAGGCGCTAAATAGAATGGAATCTATTGCTGTCTCCTGTCATCGCCCCTTTGTCCAAATCTGCCTTAACTTCCTCCTCCAGATCCTATGCTCAATAGAAGAATTGAGCCAACAGCCCACAATGGCACCCTCAAGGGCTCATTTGAAAATGCAGTGTTGATCTTGGTTCTCCCTCAAAAACCTTCAATGACTCCCTCTCCTCTTGGGAATAAACTCCAAACTTATTAACATGAGATACACTTTTCCAGTCTGGGATTTGCCTTATCTGTTACCACTTCTCCAACCACAGTCCATGCTCCAGCCACACTGAGGTACCTATAGCATGAGTCCCGTGCTTGGCAAATACTTGATGCTTTTGCTTGCTTCCAGCTATCTGAGCTATCTCTGCTCCCCTACTATCACTCCTGTTTGTCAGAGTTGCTTCTTTCATTTAAGAGTCAACACACTGTCATATTCACTCAGAAATCTTTTTTTGAATCGCCTTCCCTCCAAGCCAGGTGCTTTGTCCACACTCCTTAGTAACTTGTACACAGATCTTTTAGAACATTCATCAAATTTGATTGTAGTTGTCTATTTACTTGTCTGGTTCTTCTCTGTCATGTTAAAATGAGACCACCATTGCTAGTGTGTCCCAAATAGACGATCCATGACATATTTCAAGGACATGGAATGCAAAAATTAAGAGTCAAGTAGAAGGATAAAAAGGATCTCTCAAGTCTCTTCTACTTTTGAGTTTCTAAATATCTCTGATCCCAAGAGCCTATGACACTGAGGCTCCTTGCAGGTAATCAGAGAAACAAAGTCATCACTGTTTTATCATAAGAATATCTGGATCTTTTTAATGACTTTGAAATTGATTTTTCAACAATAAAATTTATGTAATAAACGTTGACTACATTATAGTCCTCAACATGTAACACTTTTGCCCAGTTATGCACAAAAAGGAAATTTCTCTTCATGATGCTCCTGGCCAGGGTAATTGGGAAACCTACTGCCACTTAGTTCTACCTACATTAGCTCTATTCAGGACTTCTAAAACCATAATGTGGCAGTTGGATTAGAATATGGGTTTCAGAAGAACTTGGTTCTTTTTTTTTAAATTTAATTTATTTATGAGAGACCCAGAGAGAGAGGGAGAGAGAGAGAGAGGCAGAGACACAGGCAGAGGCAGGCTCCATGCAGGGAGCCCGATGTGGGACTCAATTCCGGGTCTCTAGGATCAGGCCCTGGGCCAAAGGCAGGTGCTCAACCGTTGAGCCACCCAGGGATCCAATAAGTTGGTTCTAAGTTCAAATTCAACTCTACTTTAGAATTGTGATAAATTTCAAAAGTCACTTTATATTCTTGAATATGATTTTCCTCATCCCAAATGGTTGTTATATGGATTAATGTGTAAGAACTGCTTCACAAAGAAATTGGTACATAGGAAGCATTCATAAAATGATAATAGTATAATTATTACATAATAATATAATACAATATAAAATATGGTAATTATAATTATTATAATATAACTGAAATTATTGTTATTCTAAAGGAGGAAAACTAGGAAGAAATCACTTCCTAGATGTTAGATCCTCATGCTTGCACAAAGTCAAAGAGGACAACGGTTTCTTTTAAACATGAAGGC
Organism: Vulpes lagopus; assembly: GCF_018345385.1. Taxonomy (NCBI): domain Eukaryota; kingdom Metazoa; phylum Chordata; class Mammalia; order Carnivora; family Canidae; genus Vulpes; species Vulpes lagopus. The sequence continues at coordinate 30,880,957 of NC_054834.1, forward strand.
CCAACTTCCATGGCTGAGCCCATATTATATTCCACCCAGAGCTGGATGCAAATAGAGATAAGGGTTTTTTTTCATACTAATCCAAGTAGTATTAAGGTTATTAATATTGGAATCCAGATTTCCAAAGGGTCAGGAAATTTTGAGCAAGAATGTCCTAAAAGCCCATGACCAAGTGGAGGCATATGGGGAAGAAAGAAGAGAGAGAGGTACAGAAGCTGCCCAGGCTTTCACCCCCTAAGAGATAAAGATGTTGGGATCTCAGCCAATACCCTTAAGTAATAAGGAGTGATGGGAGACAAAAGCTGACAGTCTATGACATGTGACATGTGACTTTCTAGTGACCCAGAGATTGGATTTGTTCTAAATGGGAAAAGCTAGCATGGTGACATCAGAAGCAGTTTCCAATGCAGCAAGTAGCTCACATCCCACTCACAAAAGCTGATGGCCAGAGGGAATGAAATGATTCAGAGGACCAGAGCCCTGCCTTGGACACTAAATTGACAATGCATTATTAAACTTCCCTTGAGCCCTTCACCACATCCATTCTGGCATGGAAAGTTTTCTTTTTCCCCATCAAAGAAAAAGCAATCTCTGACATTTTGAATTTACCAAACAAGTAAATTAAAGGCTTGGTACATAAAAAGTTCTCTTTGCTTTATAGAATTCCCTGAATTTTGTTTGAGTCATTTGTTGGTTTTGTTTTGTTTTTATATAATGAACTTATCCAATATATTTACAATATAAGTCAATATCTATTAACACTAAAATATACTTCCGAAGTGGTTCAGTCAGTTAAGTGTCCAATTCAATTTTGGCTCAGGTCAGGATCCGAGTGTCATGAGATCAAGCTCCACATGGGCTCTGCACTGGGTGTGGAGCCTGCTTAAGATTCTCTCTTTTCCTCTGCTCCTCCCCTGCCCCACTCATGCGCACACACATGTGCACTTTCCCTCTCAAAAAATGTATATACGAGAAGCCTGGGTGGCTCAGCCGTTGAGCTCTGCCTTTGGCCCAAGGTGTGATCCTGGAGTCCCAGGATCGAGTCCCACATCGGGCTTTCTGCATGGAACCTGCTTCTCTCTCTGCCTATGTCTCTGCCTCTCTGTGATGTGTCTCTTATTAATAAATAAAATCTTTTAAAAATGTATATACTCCTAAAAAATGTACACGTTTTTTACCTCAGCAATCCCTCAAGGGGGATAATGGGCACTGTAACATCAAAGGGCATTATCTCCATATGTGGGGTAACCATCATGGCAGCATTATGGTTGTGAAAGTTGGAAGCAACAAAATATCAATGAAAAGAAGTTGAAATAGAGTCATCAGGCTATGGGATATTATATAGCTACTCCAAAGAATAAACATGAGTTACATGTATTAACCTAAGATGTAACCCATATATATATTTTTACGGGGAATAAAAGCAATTTTCAGAGTGATGTGTAAAGGATGTTTGTGTGAGCAAAGAGAAGGGGATGAAAGAGCAGCCCCAAAACTACTAACATTAGGTATTTAAAGAGGGTGGGATTGGGGGTGGTGAGATCATTAAGCATTTTATTATGCTTCTCTTTGACTTGCAACAAAGATTACAGATTACCTTTGTAATTATTAAAAATGTATTTAAGTAGAATATGTGTGTACATATATACATGTATAATACATATATACATAAAAATAAGTCAGTAAATAAATAATTTAAATTAGAATAAATAAAATGAGGCAAATTTGTGTTTTAGAACCAAGGAGCAGAGGAAGAACAGGAAACAAATTTATCGTCTCTATCCTTTGAGTTAACACATGGTATATGTGATTTCATTTAATTGTCACTTTTCAATGAAATAAATATTAGCAGTCCCCTTTACAGTTGAGGAAGTGGAAGTCCAAATAGATCAAATGGTTTTCCTTAGGTTACGTAGTTAGTAAGTAGTAGACCCAGGAATTTGACTCAAGTCTGTCTATCTTCAAAGGCCATAAACTTTCTATGAACTCAATTTTATATAGTAATTTCTCTTAAAAATCATATATTTCTTTATGTGCTGCTTATATAGGTATAACTAAATAAAAAACATTCATTGTTTGCTTGCCAAATCTCATATATATAAAGAAGGAAGTCACTGAAAGTAACAAATCCATGGTTAAAATATAACATTATTTTATTATAGACAGATTTTTTTCACTACCTTGTCTTTTTTTTTTCACTACCTTGTCTTAAACCTTCCTCTATATATCTAATGAAAAAAAATGACATTTACTGATTTTTACTGTTACTATAGAATTATTGCTTTAGAGTAATATTGTGGTTGTGAAAATAAAAAATGCCATAGAAAAGAAAAATGTCATAGAAAAGAAAAATGTTTTTTGAAAAAACAACCACACGCTGTTAGGATAGGTGAAGCGGAGTCTTGGGTAAAGGATCATTGTCCATGTCTCGGTTTTCTCAGCTATAAAAACACACAAACAAAAATAGTGGTCCTTGAACACATAGTTATTCCCAGACATACTGATGTTATTCTCATGTTGACTCAGCTGGAATCCGCCATTCATGACATTTGCTTAGTTATACCTCCTTTTCCCATCCCTTGGAAGAATCTTAGGAGTATTTGTTTACTTTCTGCTGTAAGTAGGGTCATTTCACTGATTTCAATGATTGCTCCCCTTAAAGTATTAAAAAGTCCAATCTAGTCTAATATTAAAATTTTAATATCAGATTTGGTCAGATTTTAATATCAGATTTGGTCCATAACTTCTTTCCTCTCTTTAACTGGTGCCTTGCTCATCAAGCACCTGCAGTTGGGGAAAAGGTGTGATGTGTTCTTTTGTTCTCTGCCCGCCACCTCCCCATTTTGCCTTCTGCATATCCTGGGGTCCAAGGAGGGGGCAGGGCAAGCAGATGAAGAGGGGAAGACTTTTATGTCACTGGTGCTACTGTAATCTTCTCTCAGCTAATCTTGGCTGTCAGATTGTTCACCCCATGTCTCTTACTGCTGAAAAACTTCACCCCAAAAGGGCACCCTCTTGAAAGGTAACTGAAGCCCAGCGACTTCCACAGGATCCAGTTCGCCCTAGGAAACTCATTCATTCTTGCCAGTCCAAAGGGTGCTAATGTCTGTAGCTCCTCAGTGTTGTCTCTTTCCTCACCCTACCATTGTGCATGGCCACAGCTGGTCTCCTAGAGGGAGAAGCACGCATCAGTCCTGAGTTTCACATACAATTCCAAAGAAGGACTCTTTCACCCCATCTCCCTCTTCAGCCCTGGAGCCCAGAGTCTACACTTCCTAAATATCCAGTGGGGGGCAGTGAGAGACCCTTCTCTGTTTCTCACATGTACTCTCAACCTCTAGAAGTATTTCTGTTGGATCCCTCTCACTTGATTTGGAGGAAGGCACCCTTGAAAAGGAAAGTAAGTGGAGAAAAAAAGGTATTACAGTCTTCCCTGCCAGTCTAATAATCTTCTTTCAGTGAAATCTCTCAAATTATTCATTTGAATTTCTGGACTTGTCTTGTATTCACTACTGGGCATTAATGGGGCTGATGGACAGGTCCTGCTTTTTTTTTTTTTAAGAATTTATTTATTCATGAGAGATAGAGAGAGAGAGGGAGAGAGAGAGAGAGAGAGAGAGAGAGAGAAGCAGGCTCCATGCAGGAAGCCCGATGTGGGACTTGATCCCGGGACTCCAGGATCACGCTCTGAGCCAAAGGCAGAGGCTCAACCGCTGAGCCACGCAGACATCCCGCCCTGCTTCTTTTGAGTACATTTTGGTAGTATGTTTTTAGTTCCTCTCTTTAAAATGAGAAATTACTTCTCATCCATTGTTCTCAACTTTGGAGATTTGGCCAAACATTCCAAGATGCTGGGAAAATCCCACTCAACATCCTGTTTCCTAAGAAAACTGTTTTTATCTAGCTCAAGATTTTTTTCAAGAAAATTATACAACAGAGTTTCAAATCCTTCAGAAGGAACAAGGTAAACAATAAAATCACAGAAGTTTTAGGGTCTTAGAAATCATTGCCTTTTCATTATCTATGAAGAAAACATGTTCCAGAAAGGATAATTGACTTGCCCAAGGTCATGGCTACAAGAGATAGATAAGGGTAGTATTGAGCTTACCTTAGATTCCTCACTTGGTGAAGAAACAGCTAGAAAAAGTACTGTTTTTCATCCTATTTTTATCATTGGGAGCAGACGGGAAAGAATTTATGACTGAACAGTGTCTTGAGATATCAAGATTATAGTAAAATATACCCATATGGAATATAATGCAAAACCTGAAACAAAAGAAATTTTTACATATTCTTTATTTTGCTTCTATGAGAAAAGGGTAAATGACCTATAGACAAATTGATGTCAGAAACTTATCCAAAAAAAAAAAAAAAAAGAAACTTATCCAAAATAAAAATTTCCAAGATATGTCATTTCTTGATAAACCTGGTCAATAGTTTTTCCCCCATTTAAAAATTGAAATTATAAACCCTATATTTCTTTGTGTGTTTTTTCCCACTTACAAAGAACATCTACACATATCATCTGAAACTCTACAGTGAAAAATGAGGTTATACTAATGACTTTGAAGCAATATGAGTGCATTTTGAATTATTAAGGGAAGATGGAATTTTGTTCTGTGTCATTTAGTGTTAAGTATATTATTTAGAAATACTCTCTCCACATATGATATTAGTGGGTAAAAATTCTCCACTAACTAGAACTTTCCAGTGACTAAGTATTTCACTTTTCCAGGCATGTTGGGTATTGGATTACTATTCTGATGTACTTATGAGCAAATGTTGTTGCCTAAGACAAAGTTCCTAAATCCTTTCTTTCTCAACCCTTAAGTTACATTCCAGAAGCTTATCCTAAGAAAAATCAGTGGACAAGAGAACAAAGCTGCTTTATAATGCTATTCAGTGCAGCACTATTTTATCATTTTCAATAGTACAGATCAAGTAAATGGTAAAATCATGACTTTTATTTAAAAAGTTATGTATTTGTAGGTTTGTGCGTACTAGTAAGTATTGCTGAGATATGTACACCCTTGGCTTGCTGCCCCTGAGAGTCTGTTTACACGAGCTGATAAGACTCCTCTGATGTATATGAGATCTTTACCTTTTAGGCTAAAAGAGGGGAAAGACATTTGGGGGATGGTGATACCCAAATAGAAAGAGGGAAAAGGAGATGAGGATGATTTTGGTGACATGGACTCTGTTCCAAAACCCATGCGGAGAGTCTGGTTTTGAGACTCAACTGAAAGAGAAGTGAGGAAAAGAAGCTAGAGGCTGTGCTGGTAAAACTTGCGTTCCTCTGGGCATCCATGAGGCTACTTCAGGATCTAAGTAACAAGACTTCAGAGATTTGGGAGAAGGCCACTGGCCTACCCTGTCCCCAGCCTCTGACTCAGCTCAGGGTGACATCTGCAGAGGATAGCTGTGTGCATCCATGTCACAGAGGGCAGTGGCACACATGGAAAGGAGGCTGGAGCAGGAGAGAGGTGTGTCTCTAAGCATATGTAAGACACCATCACCCAGGACCTTGAAAGACTATGGAAAAGACTATGACATGCCCTGAAGGAGAGTTGAAGTTCAAGGTGAACAAGTAGGGGTTGGGATCTGTCACAACATGCCTTCATCTGATCAAAGTTTCTCAATTTCAGCACTACTGACATTTGAGGTCAGATCACTCTGTCATGGAGGCCGTCTTGTGCATTGCAGGATGTTTGGTGGCATCCTTGACCTCTACCCATGGGATGCCAGTAAAAACTCCTCCCCTAATTTATGAGCAAAAATGTCTCCAGATATTGTCAAATATCCTCTGGGGGCAAATCTCAGGTAGAGAACCACTGATCTAATGGAGCTGCAATTGTAATCAAGGTCAGTGAAAATCGTTGCCTGATAACGATGGTTACTGTTCTGATGAATCTTTACAGCACCTTGGGCCCTCTTCTGACTGCGTCATGTTTTTAACTTATGAATGCTCACAAATCCATAAGGTAGGTTCTGTACTTGTCTTCATTTCACAGATAAGAAAAGGAAAGCACAGAGGAACAAAGAAACTCCCAGAGTCACCTTGTCAAGACCAGAAATCTTGCAACAATGTTAACAATTGTGGACTTTCCGAGTGATTGCTATTTTTCTTTTCTCTGTGGGTTTTTGATTTGTTGTATTTTTCAAATATTTTCCAATAAATCACCTTAATAACAATTATTAATCAAGTAAATCAATAAGACGCAGTGGTGCAGGATTCTTGGGATGCTGGGTGGTGAGCATCTCCTAGTAGAGCTCCAGTGGAACCATTGTACACAATCCTAGGAAAAGATTGACATGGCCAACATGACTTTAAACTAAGACCAAAAACCAATTGGAGAAAAGAGAGTATGTGTTCTCATAGCCAGCTGAGTTCAGCCTTCATCTCTTCTAACTCGAATAGGAGTGGATTTGCTGTCTACACTATATGGCCCACCAACTGCAGGCACCCACCTGAGGACAGGCAAAGGGCAGGCTCTCACCTTTATCAAGCAACCATCTCCTCTCAGCGTGGTTGCCGGGGCTGTCCCTGGGTCAGAGGGCTGGTGGGTGTGGGTGGAGGGACCTAGCTGGGGAGACTCCAGGAAACAAAGGCTGAGGCCCACAGGCTTGGATTGCATCCTGTGTCTGTCAAGCGCTGGCTGGGGCAGGATTCGGGAGTGATTCCAGCAGAGGCTGGGCTGGCAGCTGAGTGTTTAGCAGAGCCTGCTTGTCAGTCACGACTTACGCTCATCCCTTAATGGCTCTTCCCTTGTCATTTGCCTGGTGTCGCTTTTATCTTAAGTGAATTTAACAATGGTGAAAGGTGCCAGTCTGAGGTCCCCAGAGGGGAGCTTTGCCGGAAGAGCAGTTGGAATGAAAGTTTCCCCCAGCAAATCACCTCTGCTGCCCCACCCGGGAGAAAGTAACCCCATGGCTCCAGGGGTACCCTGGAGGCTGGACTGAGCCAGCCAGCTCTTTCCACCACAGCTCAGCAGGCATCCTTAAGGGAAGCCAGCTGAATGCAGGTCTGCAAAACGGGAGACATCTTGCAATTGCTTTTTCCTTAATTTTCACACCCAGGAGTATTTCAGGAGGAATTTAATCTCTATGTTTCTGGTTCATTTACACTTAACTTGTCACAAGATTCTTTCCAAAGAGCCATTTGGTGCCCAAGAGAACTTGTGAGCTTTTTAAACATATATCCATCTTTTTTTTTTTTTTTAATGTTTTTTGAACTAGCCAGATTCAAGCAATGTCTAAACTACACATGAATATGAGGAGGTTTTAAATTTCAAATCCAGTTAAGATCCCAAGAATTTTTCTGTGGGGCAGCAGCCCATCTAACAAATCAGTCAATGATAGGTGAAAACAGGCATCATTTGCCCTCCCAGGGTTGGAAGTTGAAGCTGGGGTATAGAAGGAGTTAGCAGGAGAAGAAGGAGTAGAGGAAGCAAGAAAATGGAGACAGTGCTGAAGGTATAATGACTCCAGCTACCTTGTTTGACCTCTTACTAGGTGTACCTCTTGTTAGGTATACTAGGTACTATGCTAAGTACTTGGTTGGTAACTTCTTGCAACAGCCCTATGGCAACTTTCAGGTTACCAAGAAAGGAGTTCCCCCATTTAATAGACAGATAGACTTAAATTTATAAGTTAAATAAAATATCCATTTGTTGGAAAAGAAAAAATTTCCTCTACCCTTCAAGATTCTTCTAGGTAGTCTAATAATGAAGTTAGTTGAGATAGATTAACAGGAGAAGAAATACAGTTTAATTGCATGTGCACAGAGGTCCAATAATAAATTTAGACTCAAAGAAATGACCAAGACCGTTTTTATGCATTTAAGACAAAGAAACAATAAACCTGTGAGACATTGACAGGAAAAAGAAAACATATGCTTAAGAGCTTAATTTATAAGGAATTCTAAACAGAATTTGCACTGGGGTGGTAAATTAGTAAATGTAATAAGTTTTTTTATACAGCCTTCTCAGCTTTGAACTCTTTGTCTCTGGTGATAAGGATGTTTCTTTACCTTCTAGTACAGGGAGGGCACCTTTCACACGGGAGATTTATTTCTTGTTTTCTGGAGACAAAGGAAGGTAAGAGTGTTCCTCTTACACTGACTGTTTCTTAAGTAACTTCAAGTTCAAAATAATCAATATGTCAAAGTGGCACATGTGGAAACAGCCTCCCTTTGGCCCTCCACACAGTTCACACAGATAATAACTGATGTATCCAGAACGAAGTTCAGCCCCATTTAAATCCAAATTAGCAATATTGAAATGAGGAGAATGTGTAGGAAAGAAAAAAAGGGGGATACAGTGACCCTACTCTGTGCCACTGCCAACGACGTCAAATACAACACCACAGACTTTTTTCTGTTTCCATTCCTTATCGACTCATCCAAGAACTGTGTGATTGAGGGCAAGTGCAGCTGATTTCCAGTCATCTCATCATCAGACCATGGCTCTGGAAGAGCTTCCTTCCAGCTGTAGCTGCAGGGCACTGTCTTCGACTCACTCAGGAAACTTGCTCTGATGTCTAGCCAGAAAGGCTGGGGTTTATGACCTTTGGGCCAAACCTGACTTTACTTCTGAAAAGACCTGAAAACAATTTCTTAGGCACTGAAGCCAGTCATTTCTGGGGGGGACTTGTATTTTTAAGACAAAATTCCTCATATGTTCTGCAAATAAAACAACAAAAAACAGGTGTGTAGGTGTGCATGTGTGTGCACATGCACAGGTGTGCTCACACTGCTGGGCTATCCATGAGAGCAGAGGGCAATTTTCAGCTCTACCAGAACCCTGGTATGTTTATCTCTGTTGAGCGCTAGTTTGCTGGAGGCCTTACTTCCCATTCCGTTTGGTTCATGAAGTGCTGAGGACCTCTGATGGCAAGACTGTTGTACTTGATATTAAACACACCACAATGAGGAAGAAACTATCACATGTATTTATTTTGGTTGTTTTTTTATCCAGCATCACTGCCTTTGGTGCAATTTTCATAGATGATCCTGGATATCTCCAAGGATTAAGGGCACCCATAGGCCCCCTGGTACTTCTTTCTCATCTGTTTAAATATGGATGGGCACTGGACTCATACTTTTCTTTCAATAAAGACTCTCCACTAAAGTAGTAAGTGTAAGACTCCCAAAAGACATGATGGAAAGTGCTAATATAGAGGCAATCAATGTATATAGGGATCCTTGAGGATCTTGACCATAAGCCCTGCCATTTCTAGAGGAAAGCATCTTGTAGGTCCATGCTGGAGGAGATGAAGTTTTAGGGGATGGGAAAATGTGAAATGGAGCCAAGACAGGGTTTCCCTGTGTCCCTAAGTTCTTTTTAGATGGGAGATGATATACCTCCATCCACTCCTAGGAGCTGATGTTGGCAATAGATGTTAGCAAGTATTGAAGAACTATGAGGAGAAGAAAAAGTGCCAGTTTCAGGAGGAACAGCTATTTGAAAGAACTTGGGATAAATGAGTCTAGATCTGGTCAACCTTCTGCTATGAGCTACTCTGGCATCCTTGGTCTACTCCCATGCAATGCTATATCTTATTTGCCAGAATTAGGTTCTCATTGCCTTTTCCTGTTTCATGTGGGGCTGGTTATTTTGTTTCCACACAATGGCCTCTACTCAAAAACTTCCAAAGGCTTCCCCTTAACTGCACCATGAACTCCATATTCTTTCTTCCAGCCTCAAATCTCAATTTTCACTGTTACTCTCAACATCTCCTCAATAATGCGCACAAATACTTTGTTCTATTTAAAAAGATACATTTGTCCCATAGGGTGACCCACAATCCCAATTTGCCCAGGACTGAAAGGATTCTCAGGACCCAGGATCTTTGGTGCAAGAACCAGAAAAATCCTAGGCAAACTGGGATGAGTAGCTTACCCACTGTAAGTCACACTTGAATGAACAAATCTTGAGTTATTCTGCTTCTGTGCCCTCATACTTTTCTTGCTTGGATTGCCACCCTCTTTCTACCTAATAGGATGGTGCCTTCCTGCCAAAGTCTGCATCAAATTCTAGCTTGTGGTTGAATCTTTCCCAGATCCTCCTCAGTGACTACCCATTTCTCTTTCCTTTGAATCCTGATTGTTCTGGTTGCCTTGGGGCATTCACAGGGGAGCCGTGGAGTGTTTGAGAAAATGGATTTAGGAGGTGGGTGAATTCAGTTCTAAATCTGATTATTTAAATTCTAAATCTGGTAAGTACCTCAGTTTTCTCACGTTTAACAAAGGAATGAAGATTGAATGAAATAATATATGTAGCACCTACCTTGTAGGTGGTCTATTGAAATATGTTTAATGAATGTTACTACCCTTTGGTTCCTTCATTCAGTGAGTATTTGTTGAGTGCCTTCCATGTGGCTGTCCCGAGTCCATGAAACAGTGAATCAAACAAATACTCCAGCCTTTGAAGAACTCAGATGCTAGTGGGTGTGGGAAAGATCATAAAAGTAAACTATAAACTATGGCAGATGGTGGTAAGTGCTAGAAAAATAAAGCAGTGGAAGGAGATTGTGAGTGCTTTATGTCTGGGTGGTCAGACAACCTTAAGCAAAGACCTGGAAGGTAAGCAGTTGACCCATGCAGATAGTTTGAGAAAAGTAGTCTCCAGGTAAAAGTGACAGTGAACAAGTACCACGTGCCGAGGAGGTTCATGCCTGGGAATTTTAGAAAAATATGGCTGGAGCAGAAGGAAAGAGGAATGTGGTAGGGAATGAGATCAGAGAGGCAATGGCAATGGGGAAGCCCATGGAGAGCTATGTAGATGACCGAAGGACTCTGGCTTTTATCCTGAATAAAAAGGGATGACAGTGAAGTGTTTTGAACAGAGGAGTGACACTTAAAATTTCTGACTTAAAATTTTAAGAATCACTCTTCCCACTATGTTGAGGATAGACTGCAGGTGGGCAAAATCAGAAACTGGGGATCTGACAGGAGCTTGTGGTGGCAGTAAATGAGATGAAACAGGAAGGTGACCTATGTAAGGGTGCAACAGGTCAAGGATATGAAATTCTGGCTGTTTCTGGAAGTAGAGCCAACACACCCGCCAACTGAGAGCAGTCAGACTTAACTCAGGAATGGCTCCAAAGCTTCTGTCTACAGGGTAGAGTTACTTTCAACTGGGACAAGGGAGACTAGGGACACACAGGCTGAGAATTAAGACCAAAAGCCTTGCTTTGAGCATGGTGAGTGTGTGACATCTCTTAAACATCCACGTGGAGAAGCAGAGCCATTTTATTTTTTTTTTAAGATTTTATTTTATTTATTTACTTATTTTTTTATTTATTCATGAGAGACACAGAAAGAGAGAGAGAGAGAGAGAGAGGCAGAGACACAGGAAGAGGGAGAAGCAGACTCTATGCAGGGAGCCCAACGTGGGACTCGATCCTGGAACTCCAGGATCAGGTGCTGGGCTGAAGTCTGCAGTAAACCACTGAGCCATCCAGGCTGTGCAAGCAGGGCCATTTTAAACAGGCAAGTTTTCTTTTCCAGCTGATCTCATGGTTATTTGAAGTAGTTCAGGGGAGAATAGAAATTACTGGGGGATGGGGGGTAATTAGTGGCCCCTTACTTAAGCCTTCCTAGGTATTATGAGTGCTTTTTAACCAGAAGGTCAGATCCTTCATCTTGTACCTTTTTCTGGACCTCCTTCAGTTCTGAGAACAGTGCTGGGCACAGCAAATACCTGCTTTGTACTGAGTAGTGCCAACACAAACTACCGACCTGGAATTTGGGGTTCCATGAGCTCTTTTAAAACAGAATTCTCATGACCTTAAGCCCTTTGCATAAAAAACATGGTCCTCCATGTGGAAGCCTTCTGAAAGTGCCTAGCACATTCTATAGTCCCACTGAAACCTTAGTTGAGCGCCCAGGCAGGTGATGCCTTGTGGCGGAGCTATCAACTCTTCTAGGTTCCCAGAAACAAGAGCATAAAAGGCAGAAGATGAATGGCCTTTGCCTCTGGAACAGCTGGTGCTGCTCCTGCATCTGCATGGCCAGTTGATTTAGAGATTTGTGAAGAGAGCCTCTGGGCCCCTCGCTCCTGCCAACTGAATTACTGGGAACATCCCATGGCAACGATGGAATTATCATTCTCTTCCAGGTGCTGCAGGACCAGTGCCCTGGAGCTGGAGGGTGAAAATACACTTGCTCCTGGAGGAAACTGCGGACATGACTTGGTCACAGCCCAGAAGACGAAGGTCATCTTGCTCCAGATGGTGACTTGGAGCTACCTCAACAGCATACATCCAAGACTGATTCCCAGGAGGGGTTGCCAAGGACTTGCTGCTGCCAAAAGACCCAACATTTGTGTCAATACACCTGGAGGTGGATGTGGGTGCCATGGCACAAATTGTTCCAAATGATACATATTCCAGAAGCCAAAACGATATCCCTCTTACCATGAATGACATTAGGACCTTTTTGCCCTATTCAGGGCACCCTTGGCAGGTATTTTTGGTACCAACCCAGTTGCCAGGGCTCAGTTCTCCCCTTCCCCTCCAAAATGGAGGATCTACAAAAGGGTTTCTATATTGAGTAAGTATGGCGAACTCTGGGTTAATGAGTGAAACAGGTTTTTTTGTGCAGGATCTTTCAAAACTTTCAACATGTTAATACACACTGACGGTTTCCAAAGAGGAAGAGCATGTATGGCCAGTGTTTGAACACAAGGATCTGGTTTCCTGAAGCACCTCTTAGGGCGAGTGTTGCTCTCATCTCACTTAGGGAAATGCTTCCTTAGGCTAACATTGAAATGGCTTGCATTCTCTGAGACCAAATGATGCTTGGGGAAGAAGCCCAGGAAGATGCAGAGGAATCAGTTTTAAAGTGCTGCAGGAGATTTAAAAAGAAAGGCAGAAGGGAGAACTAATCAGCCCAGGAGCATGAGGACCAAATTGATTCTCCTGCCTGAGTAGCTTCTGGCTGAGTTCCTTCAAAAGCTGTGAACAGGGCGCTTGCTCTAAGACCTGGTGGGCTCTGTGTAGTGTTAATGGGAGGAAAAGTCTGGAGAATTCTACTCAATGCTTTGAATTCTACTCAATGCTGCTTTGAAGGAAGGAGGAAAGGCCTAGCAGCATTTAAATACACAGAAGGCTTTGCTTAAAATACGATCCCCAGAGAAGCTTTGCTGGAAAACTTCTTGTGGATGAGACGGGCTTTAACGAAGGCCCGTGGTAAACTCTTTCATGTAACAAGAAAATCAGAGAGGTTGACAGGAAGTATAGGGTATCTTAATCTCACCCCCTACGTTAACCATCAGTCTACTCTGCAGTATTGAGAAGAGACATCCTGTTGCTGTTTGAGCAACTCCAGTGGTGAGGGAGGCCCCACCTCCTCAGGGAGCTAGTTCCATTGTCAGGCAGCTTTATACGTGTGCGTCCAGGACAGTCAACTCCATTCCTTGGTGAGGAACATAATCACCAGGTTGTGGCCCTCACAGCTCTTGCTGCTTTGTGCATGCTGTGCACTAGACCAGTAGGTTATGCAGGATCTAAAATAAGCAACAAAGGGCACATAGACTGAGATTCTAGAACAATGAACAGAAAGAAACATACAAATGATACAGCCAAAAAACCAGTCTTCATATTTTATCTTTGGGGGAAAAGCAATTCTGCGGATGTGACTTTTTGGTTAAAGAGGAAGGTTGTTTTGCATAAAAAATGAGATAGTATCCGTAGGCATGTTTCAAGGAACTCGGGTATGCCGTACAAGTCTGAAGTATTATGTTTATTAGTGACAGCGCTAAGGGTGGGAAGGATAAGGAGACAGTGCTCGGAATGAGGAGAAAGGATCAGATTGCTAAGGAGCCATCAAGGGTAGAAGGGAGGCAGTGGAAGGTGGGGATGAAAGATCAAGGTGAAGAAGACAGTCAATGAGAGAGTGAGTGTCCTCCTGGAAAATCAGTTTCCATTTGCACAAAAGGCCACCTGACAACCACATGCCTTCAGTTCTGGTGCCTAAATCAGAATCTTGGGCATTATCTTTAACCTTATTCCCCCCTCATCCCACCACTGCTCCCAATCTGTCGTCACGTCTGTGAACCTGCTCTCTTAAGCGCAAGAAAACGCTATGGTGTGTTACCAGCTGGAAGGTGTTCACTATTTTTAATTAAAATGAAGTAAGGGCCTTTTAACAGGTAAAGCAATGTGAGGTGACACATTCCCTGTGAATGTCTCACTGTGTCAGTGGGCACCATTTGCCCAGTCGAGGGAAGATGTACTTCTCAGCAAATGAGCCGTTAAGACTCAGTTTCTGGATCGATGACAGCACCAGGAATGAGCTAAAAGGGAGGAATATCCTTTGTTGGAAGGACTTGCTGCCTGCCTGCATCTCTGAACAGACAGCTGCCTCCCTGAAGATGTGTCCTTTACCCTCGGACTCTCATTCATCTGCTCTTGAACTCCCCAGTGAAGTCACTGGTCATGGCGAACATTACGTGACTCCAGCTTTGGCCTTGGCTGACTAGGTACTCAATCTTCACTCACATCAGAGTTCCTCAGGGCGCCTAAAATCTGGAGTGAGGGCGTGTCCTAAAAGTATCAGCTGGATGAGAGAGGTGGGTTGTGTGTGGCGGGGCAGGATGCACATGCACGTGCACCTATGCAGGTGCATATGGCAGGGACAGGTTGAACTGCGGATCTGCACATTCCTCTGCTGTCTACATCTGGAAACCAGGAGATTCTCTGACTCAAAGTTGGGGTATGGGTTGACTACAGTATCCAGTGTGCACTGGTGATTTGCAGTGATGTAAAGTTCTCAAAATTTGCCCACTGTGCTTCAATGGCCCCTGACAGCCTTCTATCTCCAACCATGGCCCATGAGCCCAGAGCTCATCACACCCAGCCAAGCCCCATGTCATTTCCTCCCTGGAGCAGCTTCTTTAACTTATAGGCCCAGGGGCCTCGCCTGCTCCTGGCTTCTTCCCTGAGTTGGCTCTCTGACTCCAGCATCTGCTTGCCTGATTGTATATGTCCCTTCTAGGGATCTTAACACTGAATGTCTATTTTCACACGTAGACCAATACGTGAGACCTGTGGTTAATTGAAAAATGTCGCTCAAGGGGATTATGATCATCTATTTTATGAAACACTCTCTAGGGAAAGAAGCACTGATGGGTTAGCAAGCAATCTGCTCCACACTAGAATCCTTCCAAATGCCTTCTCTTCTTCAAACTTTACATCTTACCTCTTAAGCCCTAGACACCAGCCCTTTCTAACCAGCCCAGGTCAGAGGCTCCATATATCCTCACAAGAAAATGGGTGCTTAAAGCTTAAAATTCAGAGAACACCTGATCATTTTTGGCCACCCAAAAGCTCCAACACAAGAATTTGTATGGAATTGGTTCTGTTCTCATCCGCGTGCACATGATTAAGTGGGTATTAATTTCAGGTGTCTATAGGAGGTATAAGCTGACTGTTTACTTGAGGTTAAGGCCAAAGAAAGGGCCATAATATTGGAAATTCATGTATTCACCACTCATGGGTTAGGGCAGATGTGGTGTGAGATAGGCATGAGTTTTGGAACGAGACCAGAGTCTCAGTGTGGATTTGGATTCAGCCGCATGTAGTCTTAATGTCTCTGAACTTCAATAGAACATTGATTATTGTGAGAATAGGATGAAATAATGTGTATAAAGCACTTGTGAATTACTTACTTAGAATCGGTGACTTTCAATTGTTATTTCTGGGTACCCAAGATGCTAGTTTGAGATGTTAGGTTGGATGTTACAACCTCTATAAAAGATTTATTCCACATTTGAGTCCAGATTCCAAGTTCCTACTCACCGCGTTAGTGGTTGTTAGCCCTGGCTGATTCCATAATCGCCCCAGAGCCCTTTTGTCCAATTACAGACTTCTCACACTATTTGAAAAGATTCTGATTTAGCAGAGTTTGAGCGGAACCTGGGAATCTTTATTCTGTAAAAGCTTCACCTACGATTCTAATGATTAAGCAGAGACTTGAAAGAACTATTTATGCAGACAGGTGTATTTCACCACCAAATCTGTAATTCTTAATTATGTGGTGATAATGAAGTTGCAATGATTGATTAGGTGGAGAAACTTCTTCTCCACCCAAATAAACATACTAGCATTCCCCTTCAGCCAATCAAAATATTATAAAATGAGGGTGGAAGAGGTAAATGTTTTTGAAAAGCTTCCAGAGAATCCTTCCTACTTCTATTGAGAACCACTGCACCAGGGCTATCTTGGAACTTGAAGTCCAGTGGGATGCCAGCATCTGCTGGCATCTCTGACACCATCCACCTGCCCTGTGGCTGGGGTTTAAAGAGTCACCAACCCTAACTTGGGCCGATTTAAGACAATGACAAAGGACATTCCAGAAAGCAATCTGGTATTGGGAGAGGAAGCGACTCAGATCTTCCCTATGCGTCTACCCACATCAACTAGCCCACAAGAGAGGATTTGTCCCAGAAGCTACTTCATGAGATGTTGCAAGTCAATGACAATGAGAACTAGAGGGGTGAAAGACATTTGTCATTTTGCAATTCCTTGGCACCAAAACAGTTGATTAGTTCTCAAGTCCTGAAGATTAGCTTGTCCAAGAAGTACAGACTAGGCAAGTGAGTAGTCTCATGTTAAAATTAGAGTTGGGAGGTCAGGGTGCTCCCTGGGAGCTTCTCATGGAAAGTGAATTACCCCAAGGGTCAGAGGCAGGAGCAGGCTCTCTACTGTGATGGACTCGTGGTAGGTGCCTCTTCTTGAGAGTAGTTCTTCCCGGGTCTGAGGGACTTGGAATCTAGAAATAGGTACTAGCAAGAGAGGAGTGTTCACTGGGACGGGGAAGGAGGAGGGGAGAGTGGAGGAGGGAATTGAAGCGAGGGGCATATTCTGACTTAAGGGAGTAACAAGATCTACAGATCTTTGGGAAACTCAAAAGCCTAAACTAGAGGGATGACTGTGGAAGCAGTATATATTTTTAACGATTTTATATATTTATTTGACAGAGAGAGAGAGAGAGAGAGAGAACATGCACAAGCAGGGGAAACAGCAGGTGGAAGGAGAGGGAGAAGCAGACTCCCCACTGAGCAGGGAGCCTGATATGGGACTCCATCCCAGGGCCCTGAGATCATGACCTGAACCAAAGGCAGACACTTAATTGACTGAGCCACCCAGGTGCCCTGTGGAAGCAATATTTACATGAAATTATGCTCAAGAGAATGTCCTCCCCAAGAAGTCAATGGCTTCACCTTGTCCAAGCCATCTATTCCCAACCAAAAGACCCATCCCATTTAATTCAGATCAAGAAAATAGAGCACCCAGGTTGTGTATTCTGGGAAGCTGTTAGGTGCTCTCTCAGCGAAGAGAAAGCCAAGGGGAAGAAGTCAATATTTAACAGATGCCTGCTCTGTGTCTTGTACTTTAGTGCTGTGGTTCCCAAACTTTGTTGCACATTAGAATCACCTGGGGAAGCTTTAAAACTCTTAATGCCCTGTACTAATTAATTCACTATGTTCGGAAGTGGGAGCCAGCCATCAGCATTTTTGAGATTCCCAGGTGATTCCAATGTGCAGCGAAGTTCAGAAAGGACTGATTTTATACCATATTCCTTTATTTAAAAAAATTTTTTTTCACCATATTCCTTTAATCAAAAAATTAGTCCTGGGAAATAGATATGATGAATTTAAAAGTCCTGTTTTGACAGATGAAGAGACTTCAATTACAAGGAGCTGATCATTTGTCCAGGGCTACGCAGCACTTATGAGCCTAACTCTGGATTTAAAGGCTGCACCGTGTGATCTGATGGCTATGCTCTTCCCACTGTGTATTGTGCTACAAAGCACACAGCAGATTGCCAGTATCTAGTCTCCATTTATATGAAGCAGATTCATATCACATAAGAGTGAATATTAACTTTTGTGAGCCATTCCCCAACTCACTGAAGAAGGAACAAGAAGACATAAACCTAAAGCTCTAGCAGCAGGAATTTAGGCTTAGATACTAGAATGCATTTTCTGAAAGAGATTATTCAGGCATATTGGAACGAAAAATGCAAGGATTGCTTTGGCTTCTGCCTCTACAGGAACAAGTGCAATATTGCATGAGATGAAAGAATCATACTTCTTTGAAACAAAATATTCCAGGAAAGATGAGCTATTTGTGAGGATGATGAAGTTTTCCTACTGATGCTTGGAGAGATGCTTCACTGGACTCATTCTCTGTGGTCATGGGTCCATTGTAGGATGCTCAGCCCAGGCCAAAACTTCCTCTACACCTGAGCAAAGATGAAACATAATTTCTAATTCTTCATTTACTCCCCTGTTGCTCTTTAAGGATGACAATCCTCAAAGCAGAAAAGAAGCCCAAGCCAGTTGTGTAGATGGTAGGAAAACACCTCAGCTCTCTACAGGAGTCCCAATGCCTCAGTCCACGTGAGGCATTTATTCTCATTTTGATAGAAATAGGCAGCTTCCCCATAAAATAAAGATCTACTCCACACAAAATAAAGATCTTTGAGAAACCATACAAAATATAAGGTAGGAAAGAATAAAATCCAATTCAAGTTTTTGGGAAGGAAAAAAAAAGATTGAACCTGGAAACTGCACACTAATAAAATAGATGTGTACTCTTGAGGAAAATGATCAAATAGAGAATTCACCAACAATGAGTGCTTACACAACAAAGGAGTGGTCTCTGGGATCAGCATGGATTCACTACAAATAATTCACACACCCTGCAAGCATGTCCTTATTTTACTATGATTGTTAAACCGACAGATCAGGAGAATGCTGTACATGTCTTTCTCAGCAAGACATTTGACAGTTTTTAAAATTATATCCTTGGAAGCAAGATGAAGACACGTGAATTGGCTGGGAATTCAGGTATATGAATTTATTGAAAAACGCTACTCAAAAATATACATCCTGTGACTAAGACTAACAATGGAGGGTAGTTTCTAATAATAATTATAATGTTAATCACAGCCAATATTTATCTATGGACTTAGTACTTCTCATATGCTTTCACTTTCACTAACTTACATGAAGTCTCTAGAGATGAGCTTAGCCCCACTTGGTTAAATACTTTTGGCAAGGATTTAGTGGATACCAAGCAACCTTTTGGGTGGCAGAACACTGGGAAGGACAACCCTGTGTTGGATTATTTGAATCAGACGTAACTGTGAAAAGTTCAAGGAATTTTCAAACTTGCCTAAAAGCATCAAAAATTTTTTCTCAAGACAATCTTCGGAAGGCAGATGTGGGTAAACATGTAAAAGGCAAGTTGCCTGGATTTGAGAGCCTGAGAGCTCTGGTCAGTCTCTACACGAGATGCCCTTCACCTGCCTCCTCGTGGGAGCTGGGATGGGGCGAGGAGGATCCTAGGGCTTTCAGGGGTCCAGTGTGAGAAATCCTATGTACTAGTGCAACTTGCAAGCCGATGTCTGAAACTAAGGTTAAATGATAGTATGTCAGACACAGTCATGCCATTCTCATGTCTGTAACTTGCTTCAAGACACTTCAACATATACAGGGTGGATTCATGGGTGTAACATAAGCGTCAAATGAGCCTCATGTTGGAGCAATGTTGGTTTAAGCACCCACATCCTTGGGACCCTGGGTGAGCATTTCACAATGGGGTTTATAGATGTCAACAGTCACCCTCAAGGAATGACTGGTCTTAAACAAAGACAGGTAGACAGGAAGGCATGATGGGAGAAGAGATATTCTTAAAGCAAACCAAAAGACATCCACAACCCAATTCATGCAAAAACTGTGATGGCTTCCTGTGGGTGCAAATATATGGTTCAGATGCCACGTGAAGGGGGAACCTGTACCACCCAGTGGGGTGTGTCATTCATGTGTGCGTTTTCTCCCACATAGGCAGTGGAAGAAAGCAAGAGGGAAGATTTAAGTTCCTGTAAGCAACTGGAAGGACAACTCCTCCTTCATAAATAGGAGAAAGAAACAGATCATCATCTGCTTTGCTCTCTCCCTAAGCAGAGGTGGTCGGGAAGCACCAGCCCTGGCTAAAGGCTGCCCCTTGGGGTGCAAATGGCTTTGCAGTGACCCTCTTCTACACTCACATGCGGGAAAGGGCGTAGAGTGGGCTTCATGTCTACCCCTCCTCTGACTCTCCGTAGAGATCAAGCACTGTGGTCCTGGAGCTGCAGGGGAAACCCAGCACAGTGCTGAGAGCTAAGGGTCATGGGAGCAGAGAAGCAGTGATCAGGTAAGGACTCTAGGAATCAGAAATGGGCCCTGGTCTCAGGGTGCTAGAGGTGGAGCTTGGGTCATGTGGGTTACAAAGGTCACAGCCTGGAAGAAGGTCAAATGTCCCAGGTCGCCTTGCATTATAACATGTTCTGTGTTGGGTTTCTCTCTGGCTGGATAGTGAGCTCTTCAAAGACAGGAGAGATACTCTCTCCCCATTAATCTGTCCGTATCCCCCCAGATAGGCTCCTAAAATACCTGGAGATCCTTTAAGGCAGTGTTTCTCAGAAAGTCATAGTCCTCCCAATACCTCCTCTGGCATTTGATACAAATATGGTATCCTGGGACTTGCCCGATAACAATTAAATCCGAATCCCTAGAAGAAGGTCCAGAACCTGAGCATTTTAGATGCTTCGTAAATGATACACATACACACAAGTGCTGGGAACTGCTGAGCTAGAGCAGAGGTCCTGCTTGTCTCCATATGGTCTGAGTAGGTGAAATGGCCCCCATCCAAATGTTCCTGATAATCTTGAAAGTTTCTTCTGGAACCCTTGTCTCCCCTTAGTCATGAGAGCAGAGAGTGCAATATTTTCTTTTACCTGGTGGGAGGCAGGAAAAGGGAATGAATTTCTGAAAGAAAAATATATACACAGGTTTTCTCCATCTATATTTGCAACTTTCTGTTAAGACACTTTCTGATACTGCCTTGCCTTTTGAGCTCTTGCAAAGGCAGCCACCTTTGCTACCCTTTTAAAAGAGAATCTACAGATGCTGATGAAGAACAATATCGTTTTCATAGAACTTTTGTTCAGCTTGAAAAAAAAAATCACAGCTGTATGATGTCGGATTCTGAAGCCAGGCTGCTTGAGTTTTAAATCTCAGCTCTGCCTCTGACTCGTTGTAAGACCTTCGGCAAGTTGCTAAACTCTCTGTGCCTTGATTTCCCTACCTGTAAAACAGGTATAATAAGGATTTCTACCTCATAGAATGGGATTTGCACCTGTGAAACACTTGCCACGGCTGGTCCATAGCAAGCAGTCACAAATGGAAGCAATTGTTAACTAGTCGTGTTCAGTATAGAGGAGAAAATGGAAGTTCAGGTTGGGAAGGGATACATGGCCAGTCCATGGCTCCATGAAAGCAGGAATCCAGGACCTGTATTCTCACTACAGGGCACTTTCTGCTTTTCCCCTTTCTGTCTCTTCCCCCTCCTATGATTCAGAAATTTGATGCTCAGTCCATAAGACTGATCTGAGTGTACTTTTTAAGAGCAGGTCCGTCGGGAAAAGAAAAAAGTCTAAGTACCATTTGGAGAACTAAACACCATGCGAGTGCTGCCAGGGCATGCCCAGCCGGAGCCCCAGCAACAAACCCCAGTGAGAGACGATGAAGACAAAGGACCCCATGGGAGCATCATATCCATCTCTTTTACAAACAGTAGAACAGAGGTTGTGAGAGCTGCAGTGATGTGTCTGCAGTCCTGGGTTGTGATCTCAAACACACAACACCTGACTCCTAGTTCAGTGCTCTAGTGCCTACTGACCCGACTCCAGTAGGGATGCCATGTGCAGGTTGGAGCTGCCCATCTGACCCGCTGCTCTGAACACCTTTGCAGACTACTCCATGCTCAGATCTGCTGGCCCCGTTTCCGGCCACCCCTCCGCTGGCTGACGGTGCCCATCAGCTTGCAGATCCACAGCTTTGTGAGCAGGACATGGAATAAACCAAATCACTGTGATCAGACTCTGGTGGGGAGGACCCTTTCCAATTCCTCTAGAGCAGGTAGAGCAAAGCATTTAAGATGGCCCTAACCTGGTCCTTTTTATGACTACCTCCAGGTGAGGGGGCATACTTCACGCAGGTAGTGAGAGCTAAGGGTCATGGGAGCAGAGAAGCAGTGTACCTTATTACCTGTAATGAGTTGCAGTGACATTGGATGTCTCCTGGCCCCCTGTCCTTGATGAGTTTCCAACAACGGTCTTTGCTGCAACCTACAGATCCTCATCAGGTGCTTCTTCTCTTTGGGATAGAATTATTTTCAGTTTGCCCTCCTCACACTCCTGCTCACCACAGGTGGCCTCAGGGTCCACGTTTCTATCTGGGATGCTGAGAGAGAAGGCTGGGCGTGAGAGACAGGAGAGCCAGGGCCCGGTGCCTGGAAACAACTCAGCATCTTGCCCTTGTTACTAATAATCCTCCCAAAATCACCGAATGGTTTCTAGGCATTAAAGTTATCGTTTGCCATAAACCCCTTGTCTGTTTTCTGGAGAGTTTAATATACTGCAGGAAGTTTCACCCATAAAAGGTGGCGGCTGCGCTCCTGTGAGCGGGCTGGGCGTCTGTAACTTATGACCTTCATAAATGTGAGTGGGTCTCACGAGCGGGCCCATCAGTCTTTGGAGTAATTCTGCTTCGTAGTAAAATATTTTACTGTGCACGCTCCCGTCAGCATTGGCCTCCGTGGTGAGATGCCCCATTCTTGCTGCCTCTTGCTCCTTTCTCTGGCTCCATTTTCCGTGATCCCTCCTCCAGACTTCAGTTTGGGACTCAGAGGATTGTCTACGCTTCCTTAGGGCTACAGTCCGTAGGCTGCTGCCCTGGGAACATGCCTGCATCAATAGCACGTTATTTATCACCGTGACACTATGGGTGCTTTTTCTTTTTCCTTCCAGAACTGCAGGGAATCTGTCAAAAAAGCCATCACCTGAACCAGAGAGAGTCCTTCACTATCAAAGGGGACTGTGTGCTTAATGGTGTTTGCAAGCTGTAGAGTCTTCTAGAAGCGTGAGAATTCCTTGTTAAGCTAACGTAGCATAGAAATTAGCATTCTGCTTCATAATCCAAGATACCTAGATAAGCTTGATCAGACTCACTGCCTGCATCTAATGCTGGCCCCAAAAGGCACCAAACACCTTCCAGGCACCGTGGAGCAGTAGGGAAAAGGGTTTTCTTGGGGAATTCAAGTCTCAGCTCCATCCTGCAAATTAGTCACCTTCTCTGTGCCTCAGTTTCCAAAAGTGTAAAATTCCTACATTATCTCCATTGCAGTGTTGTAAAGAGCAAACTAAATACTCTATAAAGAGCAAAAAATCCAGAAGGGCCAAGTGATAATGGTTTTATGCTAAGGAACAATGGAAGGGAATGGACTTAAAGGACGTGAAGCTGAATGGGGAAATGTTAGAGTTCATGAAAAGAATTTAAGAGAAAAAGAAGTAGTTGGATATAGTAAGTGGCATATGTGGCTCTTGTGAGTGGGTGTTGCACTGCTGCGGGGGGTGGGTACTGGGAACTGTGAGCTACTGTGACCAGCTTGGTGAGGATGACAGGGATGGCCCATCGGCCCAGAAACCTGCTGCTCCCAGAACTGTCCACAGCATGGCCAATTCAATTCAACAAATATTTATTGAAAGCCTAGTGCATAACACACACTTCTGTAAGTTCTTGAGTTATGTCAGTGAACAAAACAAAGATCTCTCTCCTTGAGGAGCTTATAATTTGGAGGGAATGTATCCTCTACATGTGCATGCTGGATGCACAGTTCCTCAAATGCACAGTTCCTCAAACTGGAATGGGGCCTAGATTAGCAGATGCAGACCCACTGGCTCTCCTGTCCCCCAGGCAGAAATCAGGGAGTTTTGTAAAAATTGCATCTGTGGGTCATTGAACAGAGAGAGTTCATCAGACTCCAGGGGCCTCTGCAAGTTCCTCCTTCCTCTCTCCCTCTCCTCCTCCCTCCCAACGTATACATCATCCTTGTATTGTAGGTCACATTGTGTTCTAAAATAGACCAATAGGATAAATTCATTCCATTGGTGGCTGTCATGGCTACATTTAGGGTTCACCTTCAAACCTGCTTCTGAAGCAGGTTTCAGGAATTTCCCAGAACATTTAGAGAGAGCAGATAGATAAGATAGGGAGCAGAGTGGAGTGGGGAAAACTTGAAAAATGTTGGGATGAAGGATTTTTCTCTGGAAAATATCACTGATATATGGCATTTTAAGACAGTCCTGCAGGCTCCTCATAATTCAGGAGCTGCCATTTACCTCTCTTTGAGAAACTTTGTTACTGAGAAGACACATACTCTTTAATTTATAATCTGAGTGATTACTTACGTTGGTCAGCTATTGCTGTGTAACAACCACAAAATCTCAGTGGTGCACAACAATAAGCATTTATTTTGCTCACACTTGCTCAGGCTGTCTGATACAAGACAAAAGTTGGCTGATACAGGCTAGACTCAGTTGTTATGTTCTTCAGGAACAGGTTTGAGGGTGAATTTTAAATTTGGCTGCACCAACCATTGATGGGATGTAATTGCTCTTGTTGGTCTGTTTTAGAATGTAACATGACTTGTGATGCAGGGATGATGTACATACCAGAAGGGGGGTATAAAGGGAGGAAGAAAGGATGGAAAAAAGGAAGGATGGAAGAAAGGAAGGGAAAAAGGGAAGGAAGGAGAGAAAGAAGGATGAGAGGAAGGAACAAAGATAGTTCTGGGAATAACTGAGCCAGCAGCAACAGCATCATCTGGGAATTTATTAAAAATGTGAATTATTGGACCCCGTCCCAGATCTACTCAATCAGAATCTTCTAGGGGTAGGTCCCAGCAATTGGTGTTTTAATGAACTTTTCAGATGATTCTGACACTAAAGTTCAAGAAATATTCCTTTAATTTGGAGATTAGATCTCTCATCCTTCTTGGACTAGATGGCTAGCCAGGAAAATGGTAGAAGTGCAAGAGGAGAGCCATCTCTTAGGGCTTAGGTAAGGAACTGACCACTCATGTAGTGTCTGGCCACATTCTCTTGTGAAAGTGAGACACATGACTGGGTCATAGATCCAGGGAAAGGTAAGGAATTGGGGTCAAGAATTCAAACTACTAAAGAACTTAGCAAAAATAATGTTGGTGTAGCCCTTTATAGTCTATAATGCTCTTTCACATATATTATCTCATTTCTTTCTCATAGCAATGCTCTGAGGTGGCAGGTGTCTCCGTTTGAAAGACGAAGGAAAGGAAGTTTTTAGATATTGAGGGCAAAGTCACATAATTAATAAAACCCAGGTATCTCATATCCAATTTGAAGCTATTTCCACTGCATCAAACTTTTAGACCATTGGTTGATAAAAGCATGCTTCAGATCTCTTTCATTATCAAAAACTTCTCCAATGCACAGTGTGGTAAATACCCTATAGTCCTTATGCACCCAAGGGGAATGAGAAACATATTTTCACCCATGCTAGACAGTGAGATCTATTTATCAGATTTCAAAGTTCCAGTCTTTTTTGCTTCTCATACTTCCCCATGGCTTGAGTTCCAAACTTCCATTGACCTTCCTTTCCATATCCTATGTCCTCACGATTCTAGGCAAGCTAACTTTTCTATAGGAAATCACTTCGACTATCCTCAAGGATTATGATTTTGCTGGAATGTCAGAATGTGGGATGAGGTGGCCAAGAGCACAAAAAGAAAAGAGCGATCAAGTAGAGTTTTCTTGCATAGCTGAAGATCCATTCTGAGGAGGAAAATAAGATTAAGAAGGAAAATGAGACCATGAAGAAAACATGGTGTAGAGGACATGATGTTTCTTGGAGTCATGCTATAGAATTCATAGCCTGTCAGATATTTTGTCAGCCAAAGTCAAAGGGAAATTTTAGAGAGTGCCTTTGATGACTGAAAAAGTCTACTTAGAGATGTTTCTGATCAGAAAATTTTTATTTGAAATATTTCAACAGATTAAATCTGAGGGATTTTTTATTTTAAAAAATCTATGAGAAGGTGGGCTTATCGAAAAAGATCCATTTGCTGTTTCCACCTTCATTTGTAAGGCAAGCATATGCCTCCCTTTCTCCTTTCCTGCCCGGTTCCCAATTACCCCTCCTCCCCTGACTACCTGACAATTTAAGACACCTGAGGTGCAATAGGAGAAAAATATGACCCTGACTCCAAGTGTGATCTATAGGGAGCCCTGGCTGCACACCTTAATTATTGCTAACAAAGTAACATTTTAATAGCTTTAGGTTGAAATTGATGAGCCCTCCTGTTCACTGGAAGTCTTGCAAAGACATGACATGACATCTTGTAGAAAAAAAAGAAAGGAAGGAAGGACACAGTGGCGTTAAATAACTGACTGTATGTAGAATGGTCAGTTAAAAAAAAAAAGTGTATTGTCCTTGGTCAGCAACTTTTCCCAAAGAACTCAGAGTCCATTAAAGCCCATATGTTCACCTAATTTATTTCCATCTTTCTATAAATAGGATGCAAATATTATTCTCTCCTTTTACAGAAGAATAAGCTGAAGAAAGGCACCATGGAGGGACAGCACAAAGTCTTCTGGCAAGGGAAAGGTGAACAGCTAAACGGGGATTCTAAATGCCTTGAGGCCAGGGACTTCTCTACCTATGGCTATAACGGTGCTGGCTATAAATGGTGGGTGTGGGTCACATACCAGATGGTTGAGGTGGGTTCCAGGGAACTAAGAGGACTCAGCCTCCAACTCCAAGGTAGATGTGATCCCAATCTCCCCTATCCCCACTCCTCTGGATCAACATTCAGTGAGAATGACTATCATTCCAGCTAATACATGTAGTGGCTATGACTCTTTGGGCCACTCACCTAGTCCATGGCATCCATAACCCACCGTGGCATCCATGGTGACGTTTGATCTTGTCATTAGTCCATGGAAGGCAAACTATAGCCTCCTCAGAACCCAACCATGAGGCTTCTTCAGTTCTGTTGATTCTCTCAGGTGCCTCAAAGACCCTCTCAAGGAGCATCCTAAGACAGTATTGATTATTCTCCAGAAGCACTATGAGATCACAGGAAAATCAATAGGGTGATTGCAGAGTCTCCTCTTAGAGAAGACATGCTACCATTTCTTCTGCTGCTATGGCACTAGGACACTTCAAGAAAACTTTTCAGGGGTGTGACTTCATATTCTGAGGCATGGGAGTAGGGGAGAACAGGATGCAGAGACCCTTCTTAGGGACACATAGCAATGCCCAATGCTATCTTCTCCTTGCCTCTCTGCTGTCTTGCCAGGGAAATTAGAGCTCCCATAGGAAAGAAAATGGGCCCTGTATATCTTCTAAGTCAATTTATATGACATAATTTTTATTTCCTATATCCTTAAGGATCTTACTTTTTATTACTCAAAAGCCAGTTTTCTGGAACTCAAAACATCCTACATCTCTTTTTTTTTCCCCAAAAAAAGTAATGAGTTTGAAACTTATATCTTTATTTGTTCAGGCTTCTATAGCAAACTACAAACCTGGGTGGCTTATAAACAACCAAAATTTATTTCTCAGTCTGGAACCTAGGAATTCTCAGATCAAAGTCCTGGCAGATCCTACATCTGCTAAGAGCCTTGTTCATAGACTGTTCACACAGGGCAGAAGGGAAGAGGGAGCTCTCTGGGGTCTCTTTTACAAGGGCTCTGCCCTCGTAATCTAATCACCTTATGAAGGCGCCCCCCCCCCCACCTCCTAATACCACCACTCTGGGAGTTAAGATTTCAGTGTTTGAGGACACAAACATTCAATCCGCAACAAAAGGTCTATTTAAGAGAACGAAAGCCAAACTTGATCTTTTCTCCCTTTTTCTTTGCACTTTTGCATCCTGAGTAGTGAGTAAAGAACACTTCACTGCTGTCTGAGTCAGAGAGAGAAAGGTGGTAGGGCTGTTTACCACAGAAGGTGGTAAGTGAATACTTCAAATTATTTTCCCACATCATCATAAATGTTTTCCCATCACTAAAAGAAAGGTGGAACAATTCAGAGACAGTAGAAATAGGGGTTTTCTCTTTCTCAAGAATTAACCACTCTGTAAGAGGAAAAATTGGGGAAGGGGTTTAAGTCAGCAGAGGAGAAAGTAAAGAGCTATTAAAACATGCTGGGTCTTTTAGTAGGTATTATTTTTGTCATATAGCCATACAGTCATAAACATAATTCAATAATAAATAGCTTCCTGGTGAATAATATTGAGCTAAGGCTTATTTAGGGAGCCCCAATACACTTTAGTCAAATTCCTATCATATCATATTACATGTCACACTCAATATGTATAAATAAGTGTGTAAATACTGAAGGCATTATGTGACTGTAGATGGGAGAGGTCCTGGAATTAGCTGCAAGGAGTGAGGGTGGGGAGCAGAGCAATGCCACTGTAGAGAGATTAAAGAAATGTAGATTAGCCGGTTAACGTAAGGGAAGTAAAGAAGGTAGGAATACCTAATGTCTCTTGCAGAGGTAGATCTGAAACTGTTAGATGCTTGGCAGAGCAGAGTAATGAGGTCTCCATGACAAGTAACCTTGAAAGTGTTTAGGAATTTGGGGTGGGTTTAGGGATGATGGCTCTTGGCCAAGACTGGAGATGACCATTCTCAAATCCTGAGTCTGTGTTATCTCAATGTAGTGGCTCTATCTCTTAAGATTTCTTCATCTTCTGCAGAGAAAAAATACTTTTAAAGAATCTCTCGAACTTCCAAGAAAGAAATCTATTGGTATCAAGATTGAATCAATGTGTCACACAAGATAGTAGAGGCTAATATGCAAATATGCAAAATAAATGAGCATGGTGTTAAGAGGAATCTTACAATTAAAAACTATAGATTTTCCCTAGAAAGCAGAGTCTAAGGCAAAAGCCTACATGCTACTGCTTTATCAGGAGTGCCACCCCAGGGAAGCAAAAGGGAGGGGAAATGCGGCAGAGATAGGAAAGGAGGAGGAGGCAATTCGAGAGTATGTTTCCAAGTCATCTTGCTCTTGGCGTCAAGTACAACCGACTGCTGGGTCTCTCAGGAACCTTTCCCAAGGCACCATATGAACAGTTGCCTCTTAGAATACTCCATCCAGGTGGAGAAAGGAAGAATAATTCATCTGCTGGCTCCCTTCTCTTGTTAGACATAGGTCCATCTTATTGGGGAAGTTAACTCCCCTGTGATTCTTGGTGGCTTATGCCTCAGGACCAGCAGGGAAGTCCCGAGGCAGGAGGTAAAAGGGAGAAGCATGGAGTGCCCTGGGTGTGAACATGTACGAGAAGGTTGCTTCAGCTTGTGGGGCATGACGCCTTTGTGGCCACTGCTACAGCCCAGGGCACCAGATACAGAGGAGGTTGAAAGAATCTCATGGGCACTTACAGGTAATTCTTTGTCTTAATCTGTTCAGGCCTCTATAAAACGAACAAACAAACAACAACAACAACCAAAAAAACCTGTATCCTGGGAGGCTGAAACAGTCAACATTCATTTCTCACAGTTCTGGAGGCTGGAAAGTTCCAAATCAAGGTGCTGGTATATTCAGTGTCTAACACGAGCCTGCTTCCCAATGTATATAGATGGCTGTCTTCTCACTGTGACCTCACATGGCAGACAGGGACAAGAGAGGTCTCTGGGGCCTCATTTATGAGGATATTGATCCCATTCATGAGGCTCCACCTTCATGACCTCATGACCTCCCCCAAGACCATCACCTTGGGAATTAAGCTTCAACCTATGACCTTTGAGACACAGACATTCAGTCCATAACTCTGCTACTATCTTTTAAATAAAGATTTAACTTTACATTTTCTCAAATGAGAGATAAGGGATGTTAGTAGTGTGAGTACTCATCAAAAAACAGGGAGTTTTACTAAAGGATTCTTAATAGTAACCAAAGAATATATCGATTAAATGTGTATCACTGTTCAAATGAGTTGGAGAAAGAGATCTCCTTCGCCTGTTCAGTATTAGCTTTCCCAAAATCAGAGAGAGCATTGAGAAAGCTAATACAGAACAGGCAAAAGAGACTTCTTTCCCCAACCCATTTGGACAGTGATCTTGTTGAGTAGCAAATAATATAATAACTCCTAATTACAGCTGATATTTATGACATTGTTCAGCCATTTATGGCAATGGTTCAGCATTGTTTTAGGAGTTTAGGAACTTTGAATCCTTGCATTAATACTACTACATGTTAACAGAGACCCAGAGAAGCCAAGTATCTTGTCCAAAGGTACGTAGCAGCTAAGTGGTTGAGTTAGGATTTGAGTCCACGTGTTCAGACCCCAGAACCCATGCTTTTATCCATTATGTTCAGTTTTGACACTGTGCCAGAAGATAAAATTGCAATTACTTCTCTTTTCCAAAATTCACGTCTGCTTCTGAGAAGTCCTGAGGTTTTCTTGAAATGTAATTAAAATTATGCATATTTCACAAATAATGTTTGACCACCATAACCTCCAGAAAACCTTGACAGTGCATGAGTTGGGATACAAGGGAAAATACATCCCAACTTAAATCTGGTAACAAGAAACACTGTGGATCAACCCTATGGCCTACAGCACCACTCCAGAAAGCATCCCAGTGATGAAAGGGTGTCTTGGGTGAGTGAGGAAACAGTTTCTTTCTCCCCAGGCCTGAGTGGTTTCACACCATGAACAAATAGCAGTGGCGGTGTTGGGGTGAGGTCATTTCAAGAGGCTGACCAAAGTGTGAACTAGGTAAAATTTCAATTCCCGGTCCAGAGAACTTCTAAAAGCAAATCTTGTTGTCTGCCTTTAATGTATTTTGTTCATGCTCCACAGATGTCCTTTCTCATAAATTCAGAAGTATCTGCACGTCCCAAGGTGAGCTGGTATCTTCTTTTTATTGCCGGCAGTTTGCAGGCAAGGATCTGACATTAAAAAAATATGGCACTCACTTTTGAGAGTGTGACCCTCTTTCTCAACTCTTTCCCCGTCTTCTTCCAGTTCCCTTGCTCTTTCCACCTTTGTGCTTCCGGTTAGTGCACATGGGGCTTCTGGAGAGACCCTTCCAGATACTTGGACTTCTTGCTCAATTGCAAAAGGATGCATTTTGTCTACAGATTGCCTCATAGCGACACTGCAACTGTCTAAGACTAAAAGATCCTCCAGAGAACTTTAGTTGTTTGCCAACTAACCCTTCTGGACGCTTCCTGGGAGAGACGACACACACCATCTCTATAGGAGGAAGCAGGAGGGATACTGGATATCTCAAATGAAGTATCTCAAAGGAAATTTATGATGCTGAAGGGAAATTCAAGCCCCTTAAAACAACTGCTGTGTTATGAACAAGGAAGAGAATTTTTATCACCTCGTGCCTGTGGCTCCCCTTATCCCCTTCCTGAGAGATAGTAGCCATGGATCCAGTTGGCGGTTTCTCACCTCACCCTGCTTAATGGCACCAACTATGGACAATTTTGATAGACCATCAGTTCAACTAACTTGAGCAGATTTGTGTGCTTTTAGATATATTCCTGTGGATATGATAAAAGCACCACGTGACTTGCGGGGACTTTAGTTCTATACCCATCCTCCACTTTCTAATTCTTCTTTCTAAGGAAACCCCTCTATCTTTGGGGACAAGCAATGTAACAGGTAAAAGACATTTTCAGTGCCCTCTACTAACAAAGAGTGGCCAGTTGCCTAAATTCTGGCAATTGAGTCGTAAATGGAACTGTTCAGAGGAACTTCTGCGGAAGCACCATAAAAGAGAAAAGAGGCTGAAGCTCCTTCCTGCCCTCCTGTCTTTCCTCCTTTTTTAGACCCGAAACTTTAACATGAAGGCTGGAGCTTCAGCAACCAAATTGAACCATGAGGCAACCTCAAGGAAGGAATTTGGAGCCAAATGGAGCAAAGAACAAAGATAGAGGATTCTAGTTTCCTGATAACTGAAGAACTGTCATGTCAGCTATGAACTTCCTGCCTCTAAACTTATTTTATCCAAAGGAGGAATAGGTTCTATCTTATTTTAGCTAAGATTGTTTGGTTGGTCTATGATATGTAGTAATATTTAGCCCTATCTGATTCACTCCCTCCGTGATGAGAATATGTCAATAAAGCCTTCTCTTAACTGACTGTTTCAGGTATCTGCCACTGTATTTGCTAATGTTCTTTAGGTGACAAGAAACAAAGCCCACTAGAGCTAGCTTATGCAGAAAAGGGGAGTCTGCTATGAGGTATAAGTTATGTCTCAGAGAACCTGGGGCCTCAGAGCTTCTGGAAAAATCTGAATCCAAGAACTGGAAAGCTATTGCTCTGTCCCTTGTTTCTGTTCTTCCCTGTGCACCTGCTTCTTCCTTCTGTCTTGCTGCAAGCCACTCTCCTCTGCTTCTTTGAGCCACACTGTAAGAGACACGATGTCCACTCCCTACTCCTAACTTTATGTCCCTCAAAATGAGATTGATTCTCTCAGTCCCAGTTTCCTGGGAGGTAGAACTTTCACTAGCCTAGAAGAAAAGAGATTCATTGAAAGTTAAAGAAACACTCCAAAATGCATCCACTACTCCTACACCAAATGGAAACCTGGTATAAATTAAAAAAACAACCTGATGCAGAAAACAACAACAATTAAAAAAAAAAACCAACATGTTAATGACTGATTCTTCAGACTAGAAAAGTATTTGTTCAAATATTTAAGAAAGAAATAGCACAACTCTTGCACAAATACATCCAGGGACCAAAGAATGAGGGAACACTTCCTAATCTTTTTAGATATCAGTATAACCTGATTCTAAAAATTTTTTAAAGATTTTATTTATTTATCATGAAAGACAGAGAGAGAGAGAGAGAGAGGCAGAGACACAGGCAGAGGGAGAAGCAGGCTCCATGCAGGGAGCCCAATGTGGGAGTTTATCCAGGGTCTCCAGGATCAGGCCCTGGGCTGAAGGCGGCGCTAAACCGCTGAGCCACCTGGGCTGCCCCGATTCTAAAATTTGACAATGGCATTTCAGGGAAGAAAATCTATAACCCAATCTCTCACAAATATAGATGCAAAATTCTTTTAGAAAATATTAGCAGATAGAATATAGTGAAATACAAAAAGAAAGGGCTTAACATAACCAAATGGGATTATTTTAGATATGGAAGGGTAGTTTAACATTAGAAACCTAATTAGTGCAATTGACAACAAGAGGGAGAAAATATCACCTTATTATGGGAGAAAATATCATCTTGATAGATGCAGAGAAATCATTTGGAACAATTCAATAGTATTCATGAAAAACAGCAAAGTGTGAACAGAATGGAACTTCCTTAATGTAATAAATATAATATACAAAAAAAAAAACCTATAGCAAATGTCATGCTAATAATATAATATTGAAAATTTGACTCCTGAGTTTGGAAATGAAGCAAAAATTCCTTCTAGCTTCACTTTTATTCAAAATTCTGATGGAGTTTGTAGCCATAGTAATAAGTCCAGAGAAAGAAATGAAAAGCAGACCTACTGGGGCGCCTGGGTGGCTTAGTCAGTTACATGTCTGACTCTTGAGCTCACCTTGATCTCAGGGTTGTGAGATTGGGCGTGGAGCCTGCTTAAGATTCTCCCTCTGCCCCCTTCCATGTGCTGTCTCTCTCTGTCTCTGTCTCTCACTCTCAAAAAGAAGCATATATTTTGAAAGAAGGAAAACTCTTATTTTTTACAGATATCATGATTGTTTATCTAGAAAATTCAAAATAATCCACAAATTATTAGAAGTATAAATGAATTCAGCTAAGTTGTAGATACAAGGCCAGTCTAAAAGAATTAATTGTATGCTGGCAACAAAAATTATAAAATAAAAAATTGTAAAATATAGCATCAAAAGTATCAAATACTTACAGATAAATGTAGTGAAAGATATATAAGACCACTCCTCTGAAAACTATGAAATATTACTAAAAGAAATGAATTAAATAGAGGAGTATACTGCATTCACAGACTGGAGAATGCAGCATATGTCAATTCTCCCAAATTAATCTATAGATTTAATGAAGTTGTGCTCAAAATCCTAGTAGGCTTTTTTTTTTTTAATGGAAATTGAAAAGCTGAACATATGCACTCCCCACGACCAGAGAATTCTACTCCTGACTATATACCAATAGAAATTAATACATTTGTTCATCCATGTCATATAATAGAGTTTTCATAGCAATATTTTTAATATTCCAATCTGTATATTACCCTGATGCACATTAATAAGAGAATGATAAATATATTGTTTGTTCACACAAAGGAATGTTAGTTAGCAATGAAATTAAATGATTCATAAACATATATAAAATATTAATTAATCTCACAAATATATTGAGAGCAATAAAGGCCAGACCAAAAAAAAAAAACCCAAAAAAGAATATATACAGTATTATTCCAGTTATACAAAACATAATAGAAACATCACTTCTATTGGAAGCCAGGAAGGTGGTCACATTTTCAGTAAGGTAATAACTGGGAGGAAATAGGAGTTTTCTGGGGTGTTAGGAATGTCCTGTTTGTCCATCTGGGTGCTGGTTACGTGATGTATTTAGTTTATAAAACATCTAGCTCTGTCTTATATACGCTTCTCTATTTTTATGTCATACTTCAGAGGAGATTTAAAAAGTGATAAAATAAAAGCTGAACAAATACATATCTTTAATATGGTTAACGACTGCTTCTCCACAACTAGACTCTGTTTCTAATTCTTTATTACTGTATTCCATACTAACTTTTATTTTTTTCTGTATTAACTTTTCATTGTTTAAGCCACAAGTCATTTTTTTAAAAAATCATGAATAAATGTGTAAGAATATATTTTATTATTTGTAGAAGATATGTATGTGCTAAGCACGGAGTCAGACTTGGGGCTCAATCTCACGACCCTACAATCATGACCTGAGCTAAGAGTCGGATGCTTAACCTCCTGAGCCAGCTAGGCACTCCACTGTGTACACTTACTGAATGTAATTTGGTTTACAAAAAACACAAACAGGTATAGTGTTTTAACAGGTGTGGTCTCTATATAAAAAATGCCCTGAAGATTGGAAATTGCGTAAGTTTGTTTCCCATGGCCTTCCCTGCTTCCCTCACACCCCTGCCCCCAGAAAACTTCTCATCCTGAGCTCAGCATCCCCAGGACATTAACTCAGGCCTCCCTCTTCCCCAACC
This sequence comes from Vulpes lagopus, assembly GCF_018345385.1. Taxonomy (NCBI): domain Eukaryota; kingdom Metazoa; phylum Chordata; class Mammalia; order Carnivora; family Canidae; genus Vulpes; species Vulpes lagopus. The sequence continues at coordinate 30,916,046 of NC_054834.1, forward strand.
CCTCAGCTCAGACAGTGCATGGTCATCTTCATCCATTGTCTCAGAGCTCTACTCTTGCCAAGAACTCACCTAACAACCTACTTTGAGCCCAAGAGTCAAGAACTGATAATGCCTACATCTTTTACTTGTCCCAGAAGAGAATTCTACTTTAATTTCAAACCTTCCTGCCTACACCTAGAGAAATGACAAATGCGAGAACCCTGGGCCTTTGGCCGACCACTAGGAGATAGGTTTCGGGAAGGCAGTGATTATGACGGGCGTTCTTCAAAGCGTGAGACCTAGGCAGCTAGTGGCACGTAGGCCTGTCCTGACCATTTTGTGACTTCTCTGGGGTTCTCTCCAGTTAAAAAAAAAATTTAAAAGAAAGAAAGAAAGAAAACTATTTGTACTCTTTTCTCTTAATGACAGTTGTAACATCTAAGTCACACTCTACTTGTTTCTTCCTTCAAAGCCCCTCTTGAAATTACCCTGATTTAATAAACTGGGAGATTCTATTTGGTTCAAGTCCTGAACTTTTGCTCAGAAATTGAGAGAAGGGCTGCTTTTCATCAAGTTCTCCACCAGAGTCCAAATGGCAGCAGGACATATTTCGGGCAGTTCCCGTTTGATGTTTCTGAGTAATCAACAAAGCAGACAAACCAGGGTTTATTAGCACTTTGTTCTTCTCAGAGGCAGAGTGCCGAATAAATGCCTTTTTTTCCCTCTTTGGAAAAAATTTTACTAGTAACCATAGCAATAATAATTCCATCTCCAAGTGAAAATTATTATTGTTATCTTCGTTGGCAGCCCCAGTTTCTTTCCTGTCACAAGGAGACAGAAGGCAGACACCGTCTTGAAGTCTATAAAAGGCTCACCTAAGCAGGATGGGGAGCAGCTGCTTTCTCTCCGAGCTGAGAGCAGAACTGGAGAATAATGGCTTACCCCTAGGATGAGGAGCTTAAGCTAGATATGAGGAAGTGGTTCCTGGCAGTGTGCTGGATGGGTTGTCATGGGAGTTTACTGAATCCTCTTCTTTAGAAGCCTTTAAAAATAACTTAGATGATCTGTTCAGGGAACAGCAAACGTCTTCCCTGCTTTGCCTGTGTCCATTGCACATTTAATATCCTCTTGGAGGTCCCGCTGTGCCTCTACCAGACCTCTGATAGCTGGACCTCTTTACCTCTGTTTGCCAGCACCGGACAGAGAGCAGGAGCTCTGCAAATGTAAATGAATGAATGAAGTCGGGAGTTTGGATAAAATGATTTAACAATGATTGAATGCAGTCTACTGGTTTGCGGCGAGTTAGATATTGGCCCCGTGGTTATTTTCCTACCATCATTTCGTAAAATGAGATTTGGCCAGATGCACACCATTTGGCCAGAAGGCTCTTTGAAGAATTATGGAGTCCAACTCCCTTCTTCTGGATTGTTAACTTTGTCCACTTGATTCTACACAGGCTCTTGAATAAGAAGGAAATGTTCTCTGAAGTGGGAGTGCATGCTGTGTTTCAGAAATTACTCAAATATACATGGAGAAACATTTGATAGGAAGAACCTGAACCAGAGTTAAATCCAGACATCCCTTCTTCCAGTCGCACTGATTTCTCTCTCATCGACGGAATGTGCTAACCTTTCGAAAAGTGCTTTCATCTAAAAAGTAATGGTCAGACCCTGCTAAGTCCTTCAGTAACAATATTTTACCTCAGAGTTGACATTTATATGCCAGCGACTCATTTGTTACAAATTCTAATTGCAGAGCAACAATCCAAACAAGGCAATGCAAAAGGCAAAAAGAGAAAAGGCTCAGAAACCCTTTGAGATCCCATCTAATTAAAAATGCAAATTAAGAAAGAAACCTCAAGTCATAAGTCCTGTTCAGTCTTTTCAAAGGCACCAATTACCAGTGACTCACTGTGAAAGGGGCTGCCTTTAATTTTAAGTCGAATTTCTCAACAATATCCCATTGGCAGGAAATTAAAGTGACTACTGGCTTAGTAGTACAATTAACACTTTGACCTTTGTTATCCAAACTTTATTCATTCTTGTTCTGTTTCTCTAAGCAATCACTAATGTAGACAATTTTCCATTAAATTTTTCTGAGATCCTAAGAACATTCTGTTTTCCAGAGATAAGCAATCTCATCTCAGAAAGCATCTACCCCCTTCCCATGAAACCACATTGAGGGACGTTCCAGAAAAGAACAAACTCCTTGATAAGTCAAAAAAGAACAAACTCTTTTCTAACAATACTTCAGAAGGCAAGATAGGAAAGTATGTTACTACAGAGCAAAAGTCCTCAGACAGGAGATACAGGTCACCAGAGGACTCTTGCTAGGGCTTGAGTCCCTCCATGTGCTAATATGGATACATATCAGATGTTAGGGCCTTCATTCTTTTGTCCTTAGATATCAATTCATAATGTATTATGCATTATGGTTTTTATTGTCATAAGAAGTAATGCCAGTTATGGAATAAATTTTTTTTAAGTCTAAGCACTAGAAGAGGAATACAAGAGAGTATGTAAGCCAGTCTCTTCAGTCTAGGGCTTACCTAACATGAATTGAGTGCCTATATCAGTTAGGATATAGAAATCACACAATAACCTGAGCAGGGAAAATTTACTATTAACTGTAACAGGGGATTGTAGTAATAGGGGATTGGCTAGTAAGAAGTAAAGAGCTCTCTAAGGAACACGGGATGGCAGATGGAAGGAGCAGCCATTATGCTGAGGCTAATATAGAATCCTCAAGAAAGCTGCCCTTCTCTTCTATCCCACAGCTGAAATACAGAGAGGGTAGTGGATAATGAAGGAGTCACTAAGGTGTCAGGCATGTGGACTATGCTAATAATCTGTCCTTCAGGTGCTAGGAGAAGCTGCTGATGGGGAGGTCCTGCACCTCAGAACTTGCTGAAAAATCCCGCAAAGGACAAGCCAGGGAAGCCTATGATGGGGAGGTGCCTTGCCAGTGTGTTCTTTTATGAAGATGCTTGAGTGGGGGTACTAGGGTAAGCCACTGGCCACTAGGCATGTTGTAAAGCTGGGTGCTGGAGAATTCATTTGCTATAGGAGCCAGGCTCAGAAGAATGTCCATGGAGTCCTGCACTGGAGGAGCTGCCTGTATTGTCGACTCTGGTTGCTGGGAGAGCCATGTAAGCCATAGAAGCCAGGTGCTGGGAAGTGGTGCATGCTGCAGGAATCTGGCCAGGAGAACACACTGCAGGAGTCAGGCATGCAGGAAGTAGCAGTTGCTCCAAGCTATTGCCATGAAAGTACAAAGAACTAGAAAGGAAAACCCCGTCCTCTACCTGTGTCCTTCTAGTATCCTCTACTGACAAAGTTTTACTGTGTGCCAGCTGACAAAGGGGAAATATTTAAAGGGCCCATCTCTGTTTTTACAGAGCAGACAATGAAGCTTGGATCTGGAGGCAAAGATAATACAACAGTGTGTATTGCCTATTGTGTGATAGCTATGTTATAAGCATCATCTAATTTATTCCCTGCAATATTTCTAATGAATAAATATCATCAGGTACAACTTATAGAGGCACATGGAGTTTAAGAAAGGCCATGAGGTTGGTAAGTGGGGATGGGGATTCAACCCAAAATTTGGCCAACACTAAAATGTCTTATCAGATAAAAGGCTAGTATACAAGATCTATAAAGAATTTATCAAACTCAACTCTCAGAAAACAAATAATCCAGTCAAGAAATGGGCAGAAAACATGAACAGACACTTCTCCAAAGAAGACGTACAAATGGCCAACAGACATGAAAAACATTCAATATCGCTTGGTATCAGGGAAATACAGATCAAAACCACATGAGATACCACCTCACACCAGTCAGAATAGCTAAAATTAACAAATCAGGAAACAACAGATGTTGGAGAGGATGTGGAGAAAGAAGAACCCTCTCACACTTCTGGTGGGAATGCGAGCTGGTGCAGCAGCTCTGGAAAACAGTATGGAGGTTCCTCAAAAAGCTAAAATTAGGGCTACCCTATAACCCAGCAGTTGTGCTATTAAGTAATCACCCAAAGAATAAAAATATAATGATTTGCAGGGGCATCTGCACCCCAATGTTCATAGCAGCAATGTCCATAATAGACAAACAATGGGAAGAGACCAGATGTCCATCAACAGATGAATGGATAAAGAAGATGTGAGGTGTGTGTGTGTGTGTGTGTGTGTGTGTGTGTGTATGAATATCACTCAGCCATCAAAAATGAAATCTTATCATTTGCAATGATGTGAATAGAGGTAGAGGATATTATGCTAATTAAAATAAGTCAGTCAGAGAAAGACAGTTGTATGATTTCACTCATATGTGGAATTTAAGAAACAAAACTGAGGATCATAGGGGAAGGGAGGGAAAAATAAAATAAGATGAAATCAGAGAGGGAGACAGACCATCAGAGACTCTTAACTAGCAAACAAACTGGGGGTCATTGGAGGGGAGTGGATGAGGCTGGGGTAACTGGGTGATGGGCATTAAGGAGGGCACTTAACAGAATAAGCACTGGGTGTGAACTGATGAATCCCTGAAGTCTACCTCTGAAACTGATTATACACTATATGTTAATTAATTGATTTTAAATAAAATTTTTCAAAATTTGGCCAACACCAAAACCCACTGTCTTTCTACACTAGATTTTCTCCAATGGGGCCCAGAATTCTAGGAAGAGTGGCAACCTAGGGGGCCAATCTCAGGGCAAAGGTGACAATGAAGACTATAGATGGGGGGCAGGCATTCTAACAGGCTGGGCTGTGGTAGGAGTGAGGTTAGATTGATCTGAGCCTGGGGAAATCTGAAAGGCAGAGTCTGTAGCAAAACTAAAACTAGGAATGAATTAAACTAAAGTCCATAAGGGTTAGGTAAAAGAACTAAGATGAATTTAAAGGCCATGGGATGAAATGGGAGGCAGGGACACGACAAAACAAAGCACACGTGTTCCAAGTACAGGTCAACCATTTCCTGAGATGAACACCACCACCATGGGGTACAGGGTGACTGGCTATGCCCACAGGTAGTTAGAGGGTGCCTAAGGATGCGTTCTGGTTCAGACAGGTTACTTAACAAGATAATGGCCAAGTTAGGAGGAGAGCCTATCTCCTTGACTCTCATTTCTGTGTTTACGTTTGTCATCAGCATCCATGAATGCTAGGTTGTAGCAGTTAGACAAAAGTGGATGGAACTGCTGGACCAGAGTTCTTTGCCGGTTGAACTGATCAGAGGACATTAAAGTGGAAAACACCGATCAAGTTTAGTTCAGGTAAAACATTTGGTATTTTTAAGACTGTTCTCATTTGCTTCCTTTTCTCTCCCTGCACCTTCATGAGGAGGCATGTGATAAGCATTCAGACACCTGTCTGCAGGGTGTCACACCCTCACCGATATTAGCTGAGGCCTTCTAATAATGGATACTCAGCCTTTAACAAATATCCAAATCTTCTGGACAACTGTTTTCAAAAGTACTAATGCCCAAGGCTGTTTCACACCAATACTGAGAGTCTCGAGAAGTGGGCCCCTTCATCAGTATATTTGCAAGATCCATGAATAGTGATTCTAATTCAGATCCAGGGTCCAGTATCACTGGCATATCCTGACTATGGTAGAATGACACTGAAAGAGACAAAAAGTAATTTAAACTCCTCTTCTGTGGGATTTATTCTCCTAGGGGATTCTGAGATCAACTCTTTTTCCAGAGCAGTCACCCACTGGGTTGTAATGCATGGTATCCTGGCAAAGATTTTTTTTTAAGATTATATTTATTTATTCATGAGAGACACAGAGAGAGAGGCAGAGACATAGGCAGAGGGAGAGGCAGGTTCCGTGTGGGGATCCTGATGCAGCACTGGATCCTGGAACTCTGGGATCACACCTGAGCAGAAGGCAGATGCTTAACCACTGAGCCACTGAGGTGTCCTCCAGCAAAGATTTTGAACTCAAAGCTGGTCTCCTGACCAGGTTTAGTTCTATGGAAAAGTATGCTGAAGAGATATACAGGCTTCTGAAGCTATATTGCATGCCGAGAACCAATAAGAGACCGAAGACTGGCATCCCTTTATTGGAAAGGGAAACGTGTTACAATTCTGAGGTTGATCCATTCTTTGGCCTTAAGTAAATGAGGTGTGCTCCCAACAACTACCTCTGGGTAAGATTTTAACTAGGAAATCCTAATCTTCAGTGACATATGCGATGGGGAAAGCAATGAAACATCCTTCTGCTTGGTGATGGGTGAAGCCCTAAAGACTCAATCTGGTCTTGATGAACATCCAAGAATCTGGATGCGCACCCCGCTGAGGCAGGAGTTTCTGCCAACCATGCTGGTAAGAAGTCTGTGGTTTCTCGCAGTGTCAGATTTGTTCACTTTGGGTATAAACAAATACCCTAATTTCCGTCCTGGGGTATAAACAAGCAGGTTTCTCTCCTTTATCCAGGTGCCATTACTATCCTTGAAACTACTTGTGTATCTAATTTAAAACAAAATATTATTTAACTTCCTGGTTTTTCCCTAGGTCATGTCATTTCACATTATTTGAAGCAATTTTCTTTAGCTTTGTTAAATAAAGCTTAGGTTTCCAACAAGATAAAATTACTCTAAAAAATCATTATGAACCTTCTCAGTGATATGCATAGAATAGTATAATGAACTCTATTGTATGCATCACCTGGCTTTAAAAATTATGAACTTGTGGCAAATCTGATTTTATGTATAAATTTGCCCACTACTCAGCCTCATAGTCTTTTGAAGCAAATTCCAGACTTCATATTATTTCATCCACAAATATTTGAGTATATAACTCTTAAAATAAGATATGTGAAAGTTATAAAGATAATCTGTTTTTTTCCTCTTGTAATTTATTTGTTGAAGACTTCAGTGGCTTGTCCTGTAGGGCTTCCCACAGACTAGATTTTGCCTATTGCACCTCCATAGTATCTTTTAACATGTTCTCCTGTCCTCTATGTCTCCCACCATTCAGTTGTTGGATACATAAGTTTAATTTTTTTTTTTTTTGGCAAGACTAATTTAGAGGTGATATTGTGTTCTAACATCAGGTAGCACATAATGTCTGGTTCTCACTTTGTTTTGGCCAATGACTTAGCAGTCTTTGATTATCAATGCCTAGACTCATTAATCATTAAGGATTAGAAAATGGTAAATTTCAATTCTTTCATTCCCCTGTCATTTGTTTCACACTGGGTCACATCTGTAAGAGAAATTTCCCTTCATCTATTATTTGGGTACCCAGTGGTACAGTTTGTATAGGAAAGGAAAGTGTTAATTTTATTCCTTTCATTTCTTTCCCCTTTATTTACTAGTTTGCAAAATAATGAGTGGTTCACAAAACTTCCCCAAGGGTGATCAACCAAGTTTTCTTTAAAAACAGCTTTATGGAATCATAACTAATATACAATAAACTACACTATTTAAGGTGGCAATTTTATAAGTTTTGAAACTAATACACGCTTGTGAAACCACCACTGTAGTCAAAAAATAAGCACGTCCATCATCCCCAGAGCTTCCTCATACCCCTTAGTAAAACCTTACTCCTACCCGATTCCCCAGACAACCACTGATCTGCTTTCTGTCATTGTTAGCATTTTCTAGAATTTTATAGATACATACAGTATGTTCTCATACAGCATACTCATCAAACGTATGATGTATACTCATAGTTGTACAGTATGTTCTTTCTTTTTAGGGGGGTGAGAGTAAGGGGGTTTGTCTTCTTTAACTCAGCATAATTAATTTGAAATTCATCTATATTACTACTTGTGTCTGTAGTCCATTACTTTCTATTTCTGCATAGTATTCTACTCTAGGATCTGTGACCTTATGGTTTTCAATAAATTTTTAAAATGTTAGTTATTATTTATTTAAATATTTTTTTCTCTTCCCTTTTCTCTCAGAGATTCTGACTGCCTATTTATTAGACTGATTGAAGATGCTCCACATCTCTTTTCTTCTTCCTCCTCTCGTTTTCTTTTTAATCTTTTTTTTTTCTGTCAGTGTTTTATTTCTGGTAGTTTTCATTGCAGTCTTCAACTTCATTATTCTTTTATTCTGCATAATATACCATTAAACCCATCTAGTATGTTTTACATCTCATATTCTATGTTTTTTACTCAACATGTTTAAGTTTTTCTCAAGGTTCTTGAACATATAGAATATAGTCACAAGTGCATTATTAATGTCCTTGTAAACTAATTCTATTTGTGTCATTCTGGGTCAATTTCAACTGGTCAATTTTTCTCCTCGTTGTGGGTAGTATTTTCTGCTGCTTGGCATTCCTGGTAATTTTTCCTTGGATATCAGACATGAATTTTACCTTGTTGGATACTGGATATTTTTGCATTCCTGTAATTATCCTTCCTTGAGCATTGTTTTGGGATTCTGTTTAAGTTGCTTGGAAATAGTTTGCTCCTTTCAGCTTTTGCTTTTAAGTAGTTTTTCTTCATCTGTAATTTGATTACTTAGTACAGTAGCCTGGGTTTTTTTGTGTAAGGTTAATTTCCCCCACTACTGAGGCAAAACCCTTTGAGCACTCTACCCAATGCCCTGTAAATATGAGGTTTCTTACCCTGGCTGGTGGGAACAGACATAACTCCCAGCCCTGTGTGAGCACCAGGGATCATTCCTCCTAATCCTTTTAAAGAGCTCTTTTCTTAGCCTCAAGCAGCTTCCCCACATGTAATTGCTGATTAGTGCATGGGTAAGTACTCAAGAGGATTTTTTGCTTCAGTATTTGAGTATTCAGCAGGCATATACATGTTGGGGTAGAAGTCATTAATCAAGAGTTCCATTTTGGATATGTAATGTTTAAGGTGTGTGATAGATCTTCAAGTGGAAGTGTGAGTCTGGCACTCAGAGGAGTTATCTGGGCTGAAGAGATACATTTAAGTATCATGATCACTAAAGAAATGTCATTTTAACCATGGAAGAGCCTGAGATTACCTCAGGAAAAAATGAAGAGAAGAGAGTAGCACAGAGCCCTATGGAAGTCCTGCCATTTTCTGAGTGCAGGGAGAGGTCACAGAATGGAGACTGAGAAGGAGCAACTGGTAAGGTAGGAGGAAATCCAAGAAAGGAGGGTTTCGTGAAAGTCACCAGAGAAGAAGAGCTGTGTTGACTGGGTCAAATGCTTCTGGGAGTTTAAGTAAGATGAGGACAAGGAAGAGTCCATTGGATTTGGTAACAGGAGTAACACTAGTGGATTTGATGAGGATGATTTTTGTGGGGCATGAGGACAGAAGCCATGTTATGATGGTTTGAAGAACAGGAAGTTGAGAAAAAAGGTAACAGCACATTAATACAACTCTTGCCAAGAAGAATGGAAAAATAAAACCCTGAAGAGGACTGTGGGGATCAGTGAGGGCCCCAGCTGAGAGGTAAGAAGCATCTTCCCAGCCATTCTTATGGGATCTCTTTCACATGAAATGAAGTTTCTTAATCCAGTCCCTTGTAATTTTAGTCAGTAAAGGTTCCTCAAGAATTCTCATTATGTGACCCGCCAGTCTTTGTTTTTGATGAGTTAATAGCTATGTTGATGGAATGTTGCAATCCAAAGACATCCAGGCTACAAACCAGATGTCATTTGCAAGCAGTATCTCTGCAAAAACAGCTCAGCTGGTCTCCCTGTCTCCAGTCTTGATCTATTAAATCCATTCCACCTTCTCAGTGAGAGGCCTACTCACTACCTTGCTCAATGCCTTTCAAGATGTCTGCTTTGACTATGGAATAAGTTCGCGCACATTATCAGGACATGCAAGATCTTCCATGACACGGGCCTATTATCTCCTCAGACTCAGTTCTCAGAGTGGCTCCCTGACTGTCACTTTCCACATCCCACTGTTTGTATTTCCCTGCATACAGCAGGCTGTTCCATTCTTGGAGGGCACTGCCTCCTGTGTTCACTTGCCCACTCTCTTATCTGCCTATCTCTTACTTACCTAACAAGACTCATCTCGAACATCACCTTCTCCAAAAACTGTTTTCTCCTCTAATCGTTTAGAGAACTCCAGATTTACATCTGTCTCCACAGACCATTTTATTTCCATTTATTTTAAAGACCGGGTCCATTTTCTTCATCAGGGTATCTAAGAGCAAGAAGTATGACCTGTTTTTCTCCATGCTTCTAGCCTTCAGCTCTTCAGCTCAGTGGTACATAGAACAGAAGAGGAGATTCATAAATTAAGTTTAGTGGAAAGCAGGAAGACCAAGACAAAGGGACAAAAGTTTCAGTGTGGAGTAGAGATTAGTATAAGTAACCTGGGATAAGGTCTTCAATAGGATGAGAGCTGCCCACCCCCTGCTTCTATACCCTGAGGCAGTAGCTCAAAGGAACAGTTTTGGTAATAAAGACTAAGACAAGACCAGTAAAGTGGAGCCAGTTAACTTTGAACTTCAAAAAACAGGCATAATAATTGTAATTTGAAGGCAATTTGGTTGCCCAGGTTTGAAGTTGTAAACTTGGACATGTTTGTTTAATAGCAAAAATAAGATCTGGGAAAAGTCAAATGGCATTAAATAATTCTAACAAAATAGAGTTAATGTTCTGGTTTTGCAACCACTATTTGAGATGACCAGCCTGAATTTGGGAGCCTGATGCTTCCGGTTGTTCAGTTTTTCCCCTTAACTATAACCATGTCAAGCTACAAAGCATCATTAGGACATGGCTAAGAGTCTGGATCCCAGAGCCAAACTTCTTGGTTTCATATACTGGCTCTGCTCCTTACTGACTGTGTGACTTTGAATGCATCATTTTGTGCCTCCATTTCCTTATGGAGTCAAGGAAGTCAAGAAGACTAATAACGTGTACCCCACAGCATTTTTGTGAGGATTAAATCAAGCTTCATAATGGTAACTCACTTAGAGCTGTGCCTGCCATGCTAAAAACCATATAAATGTTTTTTTTAAATTAAAAATTAATGTCTAAAACACTAGACCTCCTAGTCTCAAACAGGCAATGAATGTGAAAAGTATCATCAGGTGCATCTCTTGAAGCCAAGGAGCAAATGAATATTGGGCTCAAGGAAACACTGGGTCAGCAGCAGATACAGAGTCCCCAAGGGTCTCCAAGTTGATGAAGCTTTGACCTAGCAGGAGATGGTTTGTATTCTGCTTGCCCACTAACGATGATGGAAGACAGTGATTCCCTGCACAGAATAACCATAAAACGTCTATGGCCTGGATTAAGCCCTTAGGTTGAGAGGCCATAATCAAGGCAATTTCTGAGAGCTCCATTAATAAGCTTTTCTAGAAGCTGCCAAAGTCCAGCTACAGTAATTATCCAGTTAGTTTGCTGAATCAGCGAATATAAGCTTCCCCAGTCCTGTTGCTAATTAGGCTTCAGCCTCTCATCTCATTAATAAGCTTCCAGTTCATTTGCATGTGAGGAAAAAATGGTGGGTATGGGGGAGTTTAACAGAAACCCAAATCACCTTCAACATGTGTCTTTTTTATTAAAATATTTAACCTTTTATTCTGACTCAGAAACATCTGTTGGCATTACACTCTATGAAAAGACATGATGAATTCAGCATTTGCAGGCAGTTCCACAGCGCCTCCTCCTCACACCTGGCCCGTTTCTGATCAAGTAGCAGGAAGAAAAGACAAATGAATATGATTAACTCAGTGTTAGAGATTTGCAGTTGGAAGAGACTATCTGGTTCAATTCCTTCCTTTTACAAATTAGGAAACCAAGGCTCCCAGAGGTAGACTGGCTTGCTCAAAGACCCACAGGCTGGGACTATTGCACAGGCCACTCTTCCTCTGACCCAGGTCTCATTATTCATGATTAGGTGCCAGACTTGGAAAACATCTGATGGTACTAGCTGACAAACAACAGTCGCCTGTCACCTAATGTGGGACTAACTTCTCTCCACTTGCATCTGTCTGCCTGGAGGAAAAGCATAATTATTGTCCCTTCAATCTATTTCCAAGAACTGTGGGTTTTATCTCCTTTGTTAAGCTCGTGTAGTAGAAGAATTTTGGCACCCATGGCCTTTGACCTCTGATGTCATGCCTATGCTTATATTATGTGGTTAAAAATCAGATAAATACAGCAGAAGGAGAAGTTGAAGATTCCAAGCATGAGGAAAATTTGATGCACTATCATTGGCTTGAAGATGAAGGGGGTCATGTGTCAAGGAAGTAGAAGCCACAATCCTACAACTGCAAGGGACTCAATTTTGTCAATAACCTCAAGTGAGTTTGGAAGCAGAGTCCGCCTCAGAGCTACTACATAAGAGCCTGGCTAGCTTAATCAGGACTTTAGCCTTAGGAGGCCCTGAGTGAAGGGCCCGGTGGAGCTATTCTGTGCCAGGACTTCTAACCCACTGCCAGATACTAAGTGGGTGTTGTTTGAAGCCACTAGGTTTGTTCACTTGTTATGGCAGCAATGGAAAATGAATGCAGCTTGAATCTATCTATTTTGCTCCACCTCCATGGTCCCTACCTTAGTCTAAGCCCCTGTCGTATCTCTCCTGGACCAGTGAAGTAGCTCTGTAGTCCTTCTTTCCATACCCCTCTGCCTCATCTTTTATGAGGTCTTTACACTGCAGCCAAATCATTTCTTTGTTTTGTTTTGTTTTTTTTCAAATCATTTCTTTGGGTAGAAATTCAACCAACCATGTGATTCCTGGCCAAGAAAGTTACTCTCTCCAAGGCTTCTTAAGATAAACACTATCCCAATGGTTTTTAGACAACGCAATACCCTTTGTGTAGCGTGCTAGGACCTAGGACTTGCCCCACTGGTCAAGGAAAGAGAAAACACTCTTTCCTTCACTTGCTATGGCACTCACATGGACCTTCTTCTCCTTTTCCCTATCATTCTCCCTCTCTTGATGGGGCCTCACAGGCGCTCTGCTCTCTGCTCCAACTCCCCTGACCCTCTTCCCTTGACTTGGCCAATGTCCATTTAGTCATTGCTCTTCATTTAAATGTTGCTTCTTTGTGATGGACTAAGTCTGCTTGCCCTCTTAGATGCTTCTATGGCCCTGTGTGTTTTTCTTCAAAGCATTTTACAGGGTTTGTAACTATGCCTTTGATTCTGTCATTATTTGATCATCTGAACTTCAAGCCAGAAAGAAAGCTCCCCCTTTTTTGTTTCTGATGGAGATTATAGATTTAAAACATTTATCACAAGCTTTAAAATAAGAAGTACTCAATAAATTGCAAATGCTATCGTATACGTGTAACATTTAATGGTATTATGTGCAATTATGAGGATGCTCACCCAGGACCACAGAAGAGGAGTTCCCAAATCCTACCTGGTAGGAAGAATCTGGGAAGGAAGTCTTCCTGGAGGGACTCAGCTAGGCGAAAGAGTAGTGGGAGAGCAGAAGGCATTGCAGGAAGTGGGGGTAGCATGAGCAAAACTATGGAAATGAGACACAACATGATGAATGTAGGGAACTCTGCTGCTGGCATTAGTAGTTACACAAATCCCATAATAGACATGCTTTGTCAAAGCAGGTGTCCCAATGTCTGCCTGGTGTATAATTTGGCATGTGTGCATGCCCAGCCAATATACTCAATATTGCCACACAGAATTCCTGGTACCCTACTTCCAGCTTGGCATCTTCTCCAAATGTACCAAAGGGACCCATGTAAAGCTAGCATGGAAATATGGAGACACAGTGAATGACGAGGTCTTCACCTCTTTAACATTCGGTTGTGATTGTTTTTTTTTTTTTTTCCCCTCCAACTGACCAACAAATATTTATTGAGCTGTCTAGACCAGGTTGTCTGGAGGATGCAAAATAAATCTAAGACTCGATTCTTGCTATCAGGTTCATAATGAATATAATTAAAGGGGACAGTATAAGTGCCTATAAAAAAAATAAAGAAAAACTCAAGTTAGTGTATGCAACAGATGCTAGTTGCCCACCCAATAGTCATTCTCCTCTTCCTTCTTGTTAATGGAACCCCAAGTTTTCCCAGATATGACATAGATTACAACATGCTCTGGGAATGTAGGTCCCCTCGCTAAGCTCAGGGAAGGAACTATGATTGGTCTAAGCTAATCATAGACATTCCACTTCCTCATGCCAGTGATTGGCCTAGTATTAGGCATATGAACCTCTTCTGGATAATGAAGCATAAAGGAAAATCTCTTGGGGTGTAAGGATTTTCTTCTGTGCATCTTTTCTTTTTCTGTGTGAGCTGTCATCGTGTGACAGTGGTGTTTGGAGTCATCATGTTGCCACCAGGCAGGAAGCCTAAAGGGCAAAGAGCAACACATTGAGGACAGCAGAGAGGAGAAACAGAGCGAGCCTGGGTTCTTGATGATACGTTGATTCTCCGCAATAAACCTGGTATTATCCATTGTCAAAATTTTGTAAAGTGAGAGAATCACATTTTTTCATTGCCAAAGCTATAGTTGATTGGTATTCTGTTTCTTGGAGTCAAACACATCCTAACAAGCACAGCAGACAGCAGTTGCACATTACAAAGAATATAGAATTTTCAGTCATTGGAGTTAACGACTGGGTTCAAATTCTGGCTCTATCGCTAAGCCTCTGTGGGTCCTCAGAACTAGTGTTAGGGGAAAGGCACTGGGCTAAATGTGTTGGGGGTATGCAAGGATGAGGAAGCTAGTCCTTTCTTTTCATAAATTTATTTTTTATTGGTCTTCAGTTTGCCAACATACAGAATAACACCCAGTGCTCATCCCATCAAGTACCCACCTCAGTGCCTGTCACCCAGTCACCCAGGAAGCTAGTCCTAATGATTTTACAGTTCAATGGGCAGAGTTAGACGTACCTTTTCAAACACTATCTAGATCGCAAAGCTCAATGGAAGGCGCAACTGGAAAAGAAGAGCTGATATTCAACAAGTAGGTACCAATGTCACTGAGCCATATGCTGATGGCCAACGGCAGTTCTGACAGGTCAACGCTGATGACATACCATCTTTTCAATGTCTTGAGTATTACAGCCATGAAGGAGGTCACACTCTGGAAGCACAATGGGAAGACAAGTAGCATTTGTGCTGCCTCTTGAATAATGAGGAGGACTGCTGGAGAACAGGAGCAAGCCCATTTCGGCCATAGAAATGGGCACCAAAGTGTGGAAGCACATAGTATGTTCAGTGTGGTAGCTGCTCATAAGCCCACGGGATCTGATATGCGAAAAAGTGAAATTTGCAAAAACATACACATTGGAGGAAACTCAAGTTTGCAAAAGATGTCATTTGTTTGAAAAATGTCGACGCAAGATTCTTGGGAACATGTGCTTGTAAAATTATGTGTTTGTTTACAGATAATGACATCATTGTCAGAGTGTTAGGGGAGTAGAGATACAGAAAACCAGCAGGTTAGAGCCGGTACTTAAAGAACAATCAGGATCAAATCACAGGTTTCTGGAATCCTGATGGCAATCAGTGGTAAAGTAAAATTCACTTCGCATGTATTTGTTAATAGTTGCTTTTATTTTTTTTTAAAGATTTTATTTATTTATTCATGTGAGACACACACACACACAGAGGCAGAGACGCAGGCAGAGGGAGAAGCAGGATCCATGCAGGGAGCCCGATGTGGGATCCAATCCTGGGCCTCTAGGATCTCACCCTGGGCTGAAGGCGGCATTAAACCGCTGAGCCACCGGGGCTGCCTCAATAGTTGCTTTTAAAATGTGAAATAATATTTTAGCTTTACAGCACAATTGCAAAGTATACTATAGAGAGTTCTCATATGCCCCTCACCCAGCTTCTCCTAATGGCATCTTAGACAGACATTTGTAGGATCTGTGAAATCAACAGTGTAATACTATTAACAGAATTTTTTCATATTTCAACAAATTGTCCACAAATGTCTCTTTCTCTCCTTCTAGGATCCTCTCCAGGACCCCATACCATATTTGTTACGTCTCCTTTTCTGTTCCAGTCTGTGCCAGTTATCCCGTTTTTCCTTCCCTTTCATGAAGTTGACACTCGTGAAGGTCATTGGTTAACTACTTTATAGAATGTCCCTCAACTGGACTTGTCTGATGTTTCCTCATAATTAGATTGAGGTTCATCATTACCAGCAAGATGCCACAGAACTGAGGTGCCCTCTTGATGTATCCTATCCGGGAGCACCGGGGGGCAATACGCACTACTAGTGATGTTAACCTCCATAGTTTTACTAAGGTGGTGTCTCTTAGGATTCTTTCCAGAACTTTCCTCTTCGTTCCCTTTTCCCAGCTGAGTGTTTGCTAATGTCCTAAGGCCAGAGTGTGTATTGCCTTTGTCCCCAAAGATGAAAGCTTTGCTTCTACATGGGAAATAGAGGGATCTTGGTGAATTTCTTGCTCCCCACCTGCAGCTGCTCTTCTTCTTCCCCATGTCTGCAGCACAACACACAGAAAGAAACAAGCTTTCTGTTTCATGGCCAGCTCTTCTGGTCTTTTCTGTGAATGCCAGGTGGTGAAGTACAAGGAGAAGGAGGCCACAAGAAAGGGCCAACTCCTCTGAGTTCTGTGGCTGCTAAGGGGTGTCATGGTCTCCCACCCACCCCAGTTCACGCCCTGCCTTCACCAGTTTGTCAGCTGGTGCAGCACCACCCTTGTTACCAGTGTCCGGATGTGTCCATGTGAGCATGCTTCTGCATTTCTTTTCTCCCGACAGGCACTGTCTCTCCTTAGATTTGGGCCCAGTTGATTTGCCTGTGATCTTAGGTCTCCTGTGGCTCCCAAAGCAATCACAAAGTTTGGTGGAAGCCCCAAGTCTTCATACCGACACACATTGTGTAAAGTACAATTGACATCCAGTGTCCTTGGATTTTTGGAACCAGAAAGTGAAAGAAGAAAATTCTATGTATTTGAATGCATACACGTATTATTTACCACCTTTCCTGTTCCCCCGGGCTCTGTTTGGGAGTTTGGGAGGAGAAATAGAGGCTTATTCTGCTGCTTATTCAACACACATGTGGAAGAATGAAACCAAAGAAACCATCCTTGGGGTCCAGGGATCTAGGCCCTAATTCTGACATGGGAACCTTGTGGCCATAAGACTTTGAATAAATGGCGCAACTTCTCAGGGCCTCGGATTTTTCCATCTGTAAAATGGGGGTGATAAAACCGAACATGCTGGCCTGGGAGGAATGAATGAGAAAATGATCAAGGATGAATATTTCTCTAGACCAGAAGTCAACAGCACTTTTTCTGACTAAAGGCTAGGTTTTTGATATTTTTGGCTTTGCAGACCATACAGTCTGTCAACAACTCTCTGATTCTGATGTTTTCGTGGAAAAAGCAATCAGAGAAAGCATGTAAGTGAACAGGCATGGCTGTGTCCCATTTTTATTCACAAAAACAAGTGCCAGGCCAGAACTGGCTGCGGACATAGTCGGTCCCTGTGCTGGACCAAACTTGCCTGGGGGCACATGGCCTGTCCTTCTAGTTGAAGGTGAGGAAAAATATTATTTTGGAGACTCCACAAACCTTTTTAGTTATCTGTGCTCTGCATGCTCACTTGGTCACAAGGGTTGAGAAAATGCCATTGCTTCTGCCCAGAGACAGCCCCCCTCATTGTCCGGTTGATTCCACACCATCTGATGCTGCCCAGGCCTGCAGTTCTGTATCTGCAACACTTTCTCGGCAGCGTCTTGCTCCCTCGATGGCTGTTAGTCAAGCCTCCCGAGCCAGACTCCGGGGTTCGAGTCCTAGCTATGCACGTGCTAGCCCTGTGAATTTGTGCTAGAAATGATTCCTGTTATTCCAGTTCCCTCCCCTATGGAATGGGAACAAGAAGTCTCTGCCTTGCAGAGGTGTAGTGAGAATACATGTAGAGTATTTAGAACAATGCCTGGCCCCTGGTAATTGCACAATAAACATATTATTATTTTCTTGGGTAGCGCTGTCCTTGCCGGACCCGAGTTGAAATTCTTAGGAGACTCATCTTCAAAGAAGGCAATAGCTTTCTCTCTCTCATCCTTTCTCACCTTGAATCAGAAACCTCTAACCAGGGGTTAACATGTGTACCCAGGTCCCTGGACGAACTGCATCCTGCCACAGAATTGACTCCCTGATGGGGCTCCTGTGATCCTGCAGTGGGCTGAGTAGCTCCTACCATTTCCCATACGCATGTGGGGTGGGCTCCTTCTCTTTTCAGAAGCGGGGCTCTCAGCCCTTCCCCCAGGAGACCCCCTGCTCCCAAAGTTCCACTGCGGATGCAACCCAGATTTTGCAGGATCATTTTCAAGTTCCTAACTCTTATCAAGTACCTGCGATGTGGTTGTTTCTTAGTAAATATTCATTCCATCTCCCTAAATGCACAAAACAATGCATATGTAAATGAGTAACAAAATCATTTTTTCAAGAAGAAAGTTTCTAATTTTTGGATTATTACCTGGAAAAGCAGAGGTGGCAGGACCAGAAAGAGTAAGTCGTGGGGGCAAAGGTCATTACGAGGGTCCAGTGTTTTCTGTGGTAGCATGGTGATGATGAAGATGATGACGATGATGCCCAACATGCATGAGCCTGCCGTGTGTGCTAGAACCAGGTGAGGCTGGTGACATATCCGGCCCTCACAGTCTCCCTGCGAAGGGCACATCATTCACCCACATTTTACAGTCGAGGGAACTTGGAGAAGTCAAGTCCTCCGAGGATACACAGCTACATGTTACAATGCAACCCAGGGGAGCTGCCCTCTGTCCTCACTCCCTTGCCCACCCTAGGTCACGGTAGAGCCGGAAGCCTTCAGGGGTGTGTTCAGCAGGCATCGACATCGTCACCAAGCCCATGTGTGGCAGCTCTGCCAGCTGGACCTCCACCTAAAGTAACAGAAGGAGATGCAAGAGTGGACAGATGCTCATCAGCCCAGCCACAGATGGGAGTTCAGGGCCAGGAGGGTCAAGTGGCAGGAGTCAGAACTGCCAGACTGAGGGAGCCAGGGTGGGGCCTCAGGGCCCCCTTAACAGTGGGACAGGGAGCCAGTGGCATCCTGGACACAGGTCAGGTGGCTGTGGAAAGCTTTCTGTTTCATGGCTGGCACCCAGACTTGCTGATTTTCAAAGCGAAGTGGCCAGGCTATGTGGGGGAGAGGTGTTCAGGCTCAGGTCACTCTCAGGAGCCAGAAGGTGCTTCCTACTCAGAGCATTGCTGAGCTGCACTCTCTGGCTCTGGGAGCAGACTGAGAAGGCCAAGCCCAGTTGGCTTGACTCAAGAGCCAGCCTGATGGATGATTTACCTCGTTTGCATTGTGTATGTGTGTGTGCACGCACGTTTATGTGCGTGAATCTATGTGTATGTGTGTGTGTGGCTGTCTGTGTAGATGTACACGTGTGTTAATATGCATCAGCATACATATTCCTGTGCTTACCACGTACGCACGTGCCCGTGTAAGTACCTTGACACTTAGAAGGGTGAGTTAAATGAACAGACGCTTGTGAGCCTGCCAGCCTTCCTTTTGTACTGATAGGTCAGGGCCATTGTCTGGTACAATTAACCTGGGGCTCAGAGACTTGCAGATGAATCCAACAGGGTACTATGGCTTGGATGCCTTCCAGGCATGGTGTGTGATGGGGGTTGTGTTTCAAAGCCTTCGTCACACTAGACTGCCAACTTTCCTGATACCTTGTGCTTTGGAGGACACAGGCAGAGTGGAAGTATCAGACTGGAAAATTGCCCAGTGATCTGTTACAAACATATTGTCAACTGCTGGAGCCTCTGGTGCCTGTCCCTGCAGTGATGGGTGAATGCCATTTCCCTTTGGCTCTTTGGAAGCCATGTCTACTCTGATTCGTATTGCTGTGGAAAACATATCATGCCTCGAGATGGAGGTATTCAAAGGCATGAGCATGTGGGCTGAGCTTGAAGGACAGTGTGGGGGAGGGGAAAGAGGGAGCATGCATGCAACTAGGGTATGAGGAGGGCATGCCCCTCTCTACCTCTATTGCTGTCTCTGTCCTCTATTTGTCCCAAAGTCTTGCATCTCTGGGTACCACATCCCATCTGCTTTTTATTATCTAGCAGGTGGGTCGGGAAGCCCTGAAGGTCTCAATTACAATGTCAGCCACCATCAGGTCTACAAAACAAAGTTGCTGCAAACCTGGCATTCAAAGTTTGGGAGCAATAGGCAACTGACTTCCTGATATGATTTGAGGGTCCAAAAAAGTCTCTCTGTCTCAAGGGATCTACCCTCTTCCTCTGATACACAGTTCCTTACCTCTTCTACGAACTCAGTTCTCATCTTAAGGAGATACATGCATTTTTATTTAATTTAGAGCATATTGTTATCTGGCAAGGGTCACGTAAGAGAATCAACACATTAGCAGCCCTTCATTTCATTAACTACACCATCACCACTGCCGTTGGCCCCTTGGGAGAGACTTGAGAGGATGGGGCAAAGCACAATGGGTGAATCTGGATGAGAATCACTAGGACTGGGCAGCCCTGGTGGCTTAGCGGTTTAGCGCTGGCTTCAGCCTAGGGTGTGGTCCTGGAGTCCTAGGATCGAGTCCCATGTCAGGCTCCCTGCATGGAGCCTGCTTTCTCCTTTCTCCCTCTGTCTGTCTGTCTGTCTGTCTCTCTCTCTCTCAAGAATAAATAAATAAATAAATCTTAAAAAAAAAAAAAGAATCACTAGGACTCAGAGCACTAATATAGGTTGTGTGTGTGTGTGTGTGTGTGTGTGTGTGTGTGTGTCTATGTCTGTGTCTGTGTTGCCCATTATGAAAAACAGCTGAGCTGGAAGATAGCAAGCACGATTTTGCCCTGAAGAGCTTGTAGATATCGAATGAGACAACACATACACGTATACAGTTGGGTGATAGGTCCTAAAAGGCAAAATGAATAGGATCCAGTGATCCTATTGAGTAGTGAGTATGGAAGAGTGGGTTAGGGTTAGGTGGAGAAGACTCCCTGCGCTGACTTTGAAGCTGGGTTCAAGGAGGAATTGATGTGCATGACCCCCAGGTCAGGGAGCAGGGCAGAGGGTGCACTACAGTGCGCCCTTGAACAATTGCAGGGGTTAGGGGAGCCAACCCCCCTGCTCAGTAGTCAAAAATCCACATATAACTTTTGACTCCCCACCAAAACTTAACTACTCATCACCTATTCTTGACCAGAAGCCTTACCAAAAACATCAAGTTGATTAACACGTATTTCTTATGTTATATTATTAGATACTCTATTCTTCCAGTAAAAGAAGTGAAGGAAAGCAAATGTGAAGACAATCATAAGGAAAGAAAAAATCCATTTACAATACTGCACTGTATGTATTGAAAAAAATCCACATGTAAGTGGACACACAGGGTTCAAATCCAAGTTGTCCAAGGGGCAACGGTACTTTGAAGAGGTCCAGTGTCCGCTATTTGGGATGGCGGATGTTGATGGGAATGAATAGCAGTAGAGGAAGAGATGAAGGTTAGGAAGGTTGCCGGTCACCTGTTCCCACTGGCCCAGGAAAGTGACGAGCATAAAGTAAACAAATAATTGAAACAGACACAAATCAATTAGATGGTGACAAATAAAAATTTTAAGAGTCCAGGATGAGGTGTTATTAAAAATGACTTGTCTGAGCCCGGTGCCTTTAGATTTACATTTAAACATAATTAACGCGGAATGGCACTTACACTGCTCTTCTCATTCTGCCAGCTGATGGTGTTCGTTAGAGCGCTGTGGAGATGCCAGGAAGCATTATCTTTAGAAAATATTCCATCCCTATTTTCATTCATTTGTGGTTTAACTTCCTTCATTACATGGCATTAGGAGAGAGAGCGTGGTCGCTTCCTGGTGCAACCGCTCCTGGGGTTTGTTTCCCCCCAACGGAAATCGTCATGCCCCAGAGACAAGAGAGCCATCTCCCCAGCAGCTGGTCCTCCCACCATGCTGCACACTTGTCCTTCTCCCCCTCAGTAGTTATTACTAAAGGGATTCTATATGGAAAAATTGGTTGTAGATTTCCTAAGACTTTGGGGCAAGCTGCCACTTCTTCACTAGAGACACCGCCATGAACTAAGGGGACAATGGGTTTTTGCAGTGAACTGAAGCTGGCTCCTTGAATCTGTCCCTACCCCTCCTTTTGGTTTTCTGGTGCAGGTTTCCCATCACTAAATGGGGGCTATCAATACCTCCCTTACAGAATTGTTTGTAAAGACTAAGCAATTAATGGACATGTACTGAGCAACTATTATGCTCCATATGTTTTATATGCATGATTGTATTTTATCTAAAAGGTAAACACTAATGTTTTGGATTCTTGTTATAGATTGTGTGATAATCCATTCCCAAATTGGGGGCCTTACATGATCATTTTATTATTTCTTGCAGTTCTAGAAGTTGATAGGGCTCAGTGGAGATTCTTCTGCTCATGTTGCTTAAGGGTATCTGGTGGGATGCAGTCAGATGCAGTTGGGGATGGAGCCACCAAGACTCAACTGGAATGGTGGAATGGCTGGGTAGCTCAACCATGTGGTCTCAGGGCCTCACCTCTCTGTGCCACCTCTCCAGAGGATAGACTTCGGACCCGACTGCACAGGGCTCCCCGAAGCACAAAAGCAGAATCTGCCAGCCTTTTAATGCCCAAACCATCACTGTCAGTTTCCTTTTATGCATGCAGTCAGGTCCCAGGTGGGCAGAAGCTGAATGTGGGAGGGGATGACATAGGGCTCGTATACCAGGAGGAATGGTTTATTGGAGGCTGGCTGCCATGTTTCCATTTCACTTATGGGAAGACAGAGGTTCTGATTATTGAGTAACTTTCTCAAAGTCATAGAGCTAGTAAGTAGAACTAGGATTCAAATCCAGCCGTCTTGAGTTTCATTTGTGTCTTTGACAGCCACGCTGTACTGACTTTTAAGAGTCATGAAAAATTCCTGAAATCATGTGTGGCCTATGGAATGTACTCATGGAATTGAATTCCATTTCCTTTTCTCTCTTTTCCACATATTTTGTAAGAGTTATGCTGTATCAGTTACTCAAATATTTATTGAGCATCTATTACGTGTCAAGCATGGTGCTGTAGACACTGGGGGATAGTGTGGCCTGCAAGATGGACCTATTAGCCATCTTGGTAGAGGCTTTAACTTAATATTTGTGTAACTAGCAAGTAGGAGCTTGAGAAAAAACTTTTTCCAGTGAGGTTGGGCGTTTCAGGGGCATTTGGAATCTGGCTACTGGACTGATGGTGACCTCATTTTAGTCAGGGTATTGGGGTGTGGGGAGGGAATCAGGATGGGAGAAGCATAGGCCTCTGTCTCTGCAGTTGGGCCTGGTGACCTGTATCCAGGCCTGGGAGATGCCACCTACAGGTCATGCTAAGTAGTATTACAAAACCTCTGGTAAAGGAGGGATCTAGTTAATGATTTCCACTTTAAAAGTAACTTTCACCATTTGTATAACATTGGAGGAAAAGAGATAAGCGAAGAAGAAGAAGAAGAAGAAGAAGAAGAAGAAGAAGAAGAAGAAGAAGAAGAAGAAGAAGAAAGTAAAAAGAAAAAAATTCCGAGTATCCCCTAACCCTAGGTCTGTAACTATTGACATTTTGGCATGTGTTCTCCTTGTTAGAGTTGTATCATATCAATAAATCATATTTTTCATAATGTATGGAGAAGTCAAATCACTATCTTATACACTCAAATATAACGTAACATTTTGTGTAACTGTGCTCAAATAAAAATTTTTTTTAAAAAAAACACATTTTTATCGAGTATACTATATGTCAAGAACACATCAAATGCACATATTTGGAACCACTTTTTTCCTCTTATTGAGCACTGTGTCATGAACATCTTCCTATGCCAATAACACCATCAATTATACTTGTTCATTGTTTGCCAATATATGGATGTTGTGTAGTATATTAACTACTGCACATCTTCTCTGCAATTAGTATTCTTATAGCTAAGTACTGTGCATATTCTTAAACATTTTCTTAGTATACATTTCTCAAGGTGAAAATACTGGACCAAAATATGTGCATATCCTTTTGACATATTGTTTTTTTTCAAATTTGGCAAATTGCCCAGCATTGAGTGTGTATACCCATGAGTGTGTATACCCATTTCCCTACTCCCTAACCTACTTGTTTTTTGGCTTAAAAAAAAATCACTGCTATTTTGATAAGTGAAACATGGTATCTTGTATTTTAATTTGCAATTATTTGATTAATATTGAGGTTTGACATCCTTATATCTATACCAATTAATTGTATTCTTCTTTTAACAATTACCTGTGTCTGTCCTTAATCTGTCCAGTCTCTACGAATGGACATTTTTGTTTCATGCCCCACATTTGTCGCTACATAGCTCTTGGTTCTTGTGTCTGAGGGTTTCTTCTAGGACCTGCCTACATTTCACTTGCTTGTGGGCTGTTACTCTGACTTCCCTGCCCAGGGACTGCAGTTCTGCTCCTGATCCCACTCTGAGGATTCAGTTCCTGCTACTTCCATTCAAACCTCCCCGGTGTAGCTGGTTCCTGCCAGGAACTATAAAATCGTCTGCTTCCAGAGGATCCTGCCTGTTGAGACATGTCAATCCACCCACCTTCAACCTATTCCTGTGGGTGGACCTCTATAATGCCAGCCTATTCCATGTCACCTGTCCATCTTGCAGGATCCCCTGGAGCCCCCCTAAGCAGGTTCTCTTCCTCTCCTTCCTGGGTATCACCACATCTTTCTGCTCTGGTGGCCAAGATGGCACCAGGCAAGGCCTTCTGCTCTTAACTTAGTTTTCTCCAACTATGAATACTGTATCCATTCTCATTTGAACATATGAGTAAATAGAAGCCAGAAAAATTGGCTTATCCAAACCAGCACAACCAATAAGCTAATGGTACCACCAAGGCCCCACTGACTCCTGAGTCCAGCTTTCCACCTACACGGATTCTGAATCTGATGTCTGGATTTCAGGAGGTTCATGAAATCCCTGCCATCTCATGGATAATCATGTGTTTATTTGCATGTACATTTTCCACAGGAGCTTTTGCAAGCTTCCCAAGGGACTAGCGATCCACAAAACATTTACAAAATGGGGACCCCAAAGATTTCACTGCGTAGCTAAGAACCATTACCACTGGTATTACCACCACCACTTTCACTGTTACTGCTACTCATAATAAGGTAAATGAACGCCATGCAGATTATGTAACATAATTCTGGAGGAGAAAATTTGCCAATGAAAAATATCCTTAAAGTCATTTTTTGGGTGACCCGAACAGCTTTATAGAGGAACCTGTCCCAGGTTCTAGCAGATCCAAAGTCTCTGAGCCTGATAGCAACAGCAATCACATAATAATTGCTAAGCATCCTAAGATAAAAGTGTGGACCACTCATCACTCTGTCTTCCCCAGTGCCAGCAGCATTCTAGGACAGGTGTTGGGAGATCTTCTAGAGGCAATGCCTAAAGAGAGACAGAGAGCACTACATGTCCTAATAGCACTCCAACATGGAGACCTAGCAATGAGATCGGCCTTGCAACAGAGAAGGGCGTCTGTAATGGCACAGAGCCAAGGGAGGAGGATAGAAGTATGGCCAGTGTGGCTTAAATTCTGCTGGCCAAGAGACACATGAAAAGATGCTCAACATCACTGAGCACCAGGGAAATACAAATCAAAACCACAATGAGATACCTACCACCTCACACAGGTCAGAATGCCTAAAATTAACAAGTTAGGAAAAGACAGATTTTGCCAAGGATGTGGAGAAAGGGGAACCCTCTTACACTGCTGGTGGGAATGCAAGCTGGTGCAGCCCCTCTGGAAAACAGTATGGAGATTCCTCAAAAAGTTGAAAATAGAGCTACATACAACCCAGCAATTACACTACTGGGTATTTACCCCAAAGATACAAAGGTAGTGATCTGAAGGGGCACCTGCACCCCAGTGTTTATAGTAGCAATGTCCACAATAGCCAAAATATGGAAAGAGCCCAGATCTTTATTGACAGATGAATGGATAAAGAAGATGTGGTATATACACAATGGAATATTACTCAGGCATCAAAAAATGAAATCTTGTCATTTGCAATGATATGAATGGAACTAGAGGATATTATGCTAAGTGATATGTCAGTCAGAGAAAAGATAATTATCATATGACTTCACTCATATGTGGAATTTAAGAAACAAAATGGAGGCTCATAGGGGACGAGAGGGAAAAAATAAAACAAGATGAAACCATAAGAGACTCTTAATCATAAGAAACAAACTGAGGGTCGCTGGAGGAGATGGGGGTGGGGGGGTAGCTGGGTGTTGGGCATTAAAGAGGGCCCATAATGGAATAAGCACTGGGTGTTATATAAGACTAAAGAATCGTTTATCTTTACCTCTGAAACTAATAATACATTATATGTTAATTAATTAAATTTAAATGTAAATTTTTAAAAAATTCTGCTGGCTGAACACTCTCTTGACATGTGTGTATCTCTTAAGCTGATTGCAGTGGACACTAAGTGAGGAAAGCTGGATCTGAAACCTAGATCTGCACCCACAGACTGTGTGACTGCAGCAAAGTCCCTTCTCCTTTCCAGGAGAGGCCTTTACTTCCTCATGAAAATAATTAATTTGAGAACGATGACTTTGGAATCCATCCCTATTCTAATGATTTGATCATTTTTTGTTATTCCTTAAAATGTTATCTCTATGATCCTGAACTTGTCAGAAAAACAGTGGTAATATCTTGAAAGTCTTAGGAGAGCACGCTTTAAGAGATGGACACCAGGGAAGTCTGATACAAAGATGGTTGACTAGGGTCCTCCAATCCCTTGTTCTTGCAGGCAAACATCAAAAAGTAATGGAAACTGGCTAAAACAACCTTAAAGGAATTCTGGAAGGTGGTCAAAAGTCCACAGCAACAAGGGAACTTCTAATCAGGAAAATCCACATTCAAAATGGTAGGAAGTCCTGTGGCATTTTTCCTTTGCCCTTGTTCCATCTGCTCTCCAGTGCAGAGGAGGTGGTGACCCAGGTTCCAACTTCCTCCCTCAAACTGGAAGGAGCAGAACAGACCTTACCTGTGATGTTATAACCTGGCTGGGAGCTGCATGAAGCACTGGCCTCTGTCCTACCTCAGTTGGATCGCCAATGAAGAGACGTGGTCAGTAGCCCTTGAAAGCCACAGAGCCGGTGGCAGGACACTGAACGTAGAGACAAGCAATAACCCATCTCAGGCCCCCAGGAGAAGCTGAGGTAACACCTTTGAGAAATTAGGACATGCAAAAGCAGCCGTGTGGACAGAGGGGCTGAAAAAAGCCACACATGGGCCCAGTTAAGATATATGTTTAAAACACACCTGAGAAGACTCTAAGCTTTCACTTTGGGCTGGTCTCCAGGCTCAGAGCACACCCAGCTGATCAGCAAAGGACTGCCCACCACAGAGTCAGGCTGCAAAGATTCAAAGAGGTGGCTGCTACTTCAAGTACCCAATGACCAGCTTTAAACCCAAGATTTACAAAGAAATAGGAAAACATGGCCTCTTTGAAGGAAGAAACCATTCCTGAAGAAGCAGAGACATTGAATGTACTAGACAAAGACTTTATTTATTTTTATTTTTTAAAAAGATTTTATTTATTTATTCATGATAGACACACACAGAGAAAGAGGAGGGCAGAGACACAGGCAGAGGGAGAAGCAGGCTCCATCCCGGGATCCTGATGCGGGACTCAATCCTGGGACTCCAGGATCACATCCTGGGCCAAAGGCAGGCGCTAAACTGCTGAGCCACCCAGGGATCCCCTAGACAAAGACTTTAAAACAACTGTTTTAAATATGCTCAAAGAGCTAAAGAAAAACACAAAAAGTTAATGGAAATCAGGAAAAGCAATACGTAAAATAAGAATATCTATGTCAATTTTATCAATCATATTCATATATGATTTTGTGATTATTCATCCTGTATCTTTCCCACAAACAAGTAGTATAGGAAACTTAACTGAATCTGAATTGCGGTTATATTCTGAGTTGTATTCACTGTTATCTTTAAAATCATTTTAGATATTATTTATTAAGTGTCATTTGTATTCAAGCACTATTCTAGGTACTTTATATACTTTATATACTTTGTTCTCTTAATCCACCCAACAATTCTGCAAGGGTATTATTATTATACTCATTTTACAGATAACGGTCAAATAATTTTCTTGTGCCCCTGATCCCTGAGGTTATTTCAGCTGCAGTGAAGGGCAAAGTAGTAGAAAACATTCCCAATACTTCTTTACAACCCAAGCATTGTGTTACCCAAGTGTTGAAGATCCTTAACCATGATGCTCATCCTACCTCTACATACATGTTCTCTTGCAGCCCCTCTATTTTATAAGAAACACCTCTGCACTCTCATGCATGGGTGTGAGTGTAAAATGGGTCATCAAATAATGACTGGATGGTACTTTCTAGACCAGGAGGATTATCAGAATTATGTGGGAAGGCTTTTTTAAATAATGCAGATCCCTAAACCCCACCTATGGAACTCCATCTATGGAACCAGATACTCCAACAGCATGACCCAAGCTCTGGTGGGTAAAATCTCCCCCAGGTAATTCTGATGCTCAAATAGGCTATGGGCAACCTCCATGGAAGCTCAGAAGAGGTCCACCATCAGCACAGGGAAAGCTTACCCAGGGAAGCAGAGAGCATTCAACTGAGGAAATTCAACTCCATCTGTTTTTTCAGGACTAACGAAATTCAGATGAATGACGATGATTGTAAGGGCTTCTCAGGTAGGATAAGTGGTGTGAAAAGGATACAGAGGCAATAAAATACATGACACATTGGAGAAAAATGGTAAATGTTAGTCAAGGAGTAGTGACAGCTCTGGTTGCTTCCCTCCCGGTGGAGGGGGTTCTGTTGGAGAAAAGTCCTGCTTTCCCTCATCCCCTCACTTGTGCTGCCAGGGAATAGTTAGGAGAGAAACCAAACTTGGGCTTCCTAGCCCCAGGCCTTTCTCCCCCTGGGGAACCAGTTGCTCAGGGGAAACATGGTTACCACTGCCCTCCTCTGTGTCCTGTTTCCAGGGGCACCTTCTCCTTTGTTGGTTGGGGGTGCCTGCCCCAGTCCCACACTGCCTGAAACAGAGTGGGTAGATCTGTTTAAACCTGGGGTCTCAGTATTAACAAGTCCACTAGCCTGAAGCTGTATGCCACATTCTTCCAGATTAGCCACTTAGGAAATATAATCTGTTCATCTCCCTTCTGCCTCACTCATTTGTCTTATCTCTCCTTGGCTGAGAACTCAGGCAGGGGAGAGTGGTTCTGTTCACTGGATCCCTCAATCCCCAGTAGGACAATAGGGTTGGACAGAAGATGAGGCCAGGTGAAGGGGCACGGCTGGAATGCCAGACCTTAGGCCAATAGTGCTTAATCTTCTCAGGAGTCGCACATTTATTTGAGGCTGATAAAAGTTGTGAAAATTTGTCCCAGTTATCAAAATCATCTACCTTTAAAAAAAAAATACAGATCCCCTAATCCCACCCAAGATCTCCTGCATCAGATTCTTCAATGGTGAAACCCAAGTCTTGGGTATGAGTAAAATCTCTTGCAGATAATTCTCATGTTCAATCAGAGTTATGTTCTATTTTAGGGTATCCGAACACCTCTTGAAGCCTACCTGGGGACCCCTCCATCCCAGTACTGAGAACTTCAAGCAGCAGGGGCAGTTGTGTCCTGGACCCAAACAAGCCACGGTGGGCATCAATGATGGGTTCCTGTCAGGGATGTTGGCACTTTGCAGGACTGAAGGGAGAAAATGGTCAGCCTCCCTGAATTTTGTTTGCAGAACCCTTGGCAGACTTTTGCAGGCCTCCAAGGACTCAGATGGAAAGAGGCTAACAACCCCCACACTGGAGAACATCAGGAGACACCAGGATTCTGTTGTTTGTGGTTTCTAGGTCTGGTTCTCATCAACCTCGTCTCCAAGACAGGGTCCTCACATCCAGGTGATGCGTTAAGCATAAATGGGTGATGTCGTACTCGGCTCTACTCCCCCATATTCCTTCTGCTCTTGGATTCATTAAGAACAAAAACGACCCTACCAAACTGCAGCTGTTTCTTCTTGCTTAACCTGAAGCATAGAACGCCAGCAGTTTTGGAAACAGCAACAGGCTGGTCTGCGTAGAAATCTCCAGAGCATTGTAGGCTAATACGTTAAAATTAAAGAGAAACAGAAGCCATCACTACAAATTGCAACATTATTGTTCAAGCCAAGATCGTCCTAATTATAAACTAGCATTTTTATAGATGTCACAGGGGCTGTTTTAGTGCTGCTTTGCTGATGCTAAAAAGATAGTGTGGAAATGTGATCAGGGACTCTCACACTACTGCCTAACTGGAGGAAAAAAAAAAGTTAATTAGGCTCTTTTTGGCATATTAGTGAAGACAGGCTTATTAGACACATTTACAAGCTAATGATATGCCTATACTCTGCTCTCACAAAAATGCATTTCAATAAACTGATTTACAGTTCAGCCATTTCCCTCTCTTTAACCAGTACAATCACAATTATATTACCCACATTGAATTGGCATGGAATCTGAGTGGTTCCAGGGACCGTTCTGTGAGGTGCTAATGGTAGGGTGATCTCCGCTCATCCTGCCTCCCCCAGCCTGACCTGGATCACAGGTAGCTCCCCACCCTGCTCACCCTGCACCTCCTGGGATGAACAGCCTGGATTTGGCTAAAGACCTTTGAGCGACAGTGGTGGGTCTCTGAGCTGTCACCGAGGAAGAGTGCAAATGTGTGTGTCGGTGGAAGAGGGACACGGGGGAGGCAGAAGCCAGTGACCTGGGTAGTCAGGGCCCCACCCCACCCCAGGCTTGCTGGGGAGTGAAGCCAGCACTGAGGGAAAGGATCTCTTCCCTCTCCAGCTCAGAAATCGAGGGCATTGCCAGGGGGCCTAATTCATGCTTGTCTGTGCGGGGTGACCCCATTCTCTACCAACGCCCACTTTCCACATTGCTTTTTAGTGATCCTTCTCACAAACGCAGCCGCTGGAGCCTGTCATCGCTGGAGATCCGGCTCTACCACGAGAAGCTACTCACCTTATGTGTCCACATCGATAAAACGAACGAACATTGTAGGTGTTCCTACCTCAAAGTGTATTTGAGAAGATGAACTGAGATACTGCCTGTAAAGTGCTGAGCAAAGTGCCCGGCTTGTACTAAATGCTCACTAAATATTACCTATTATCATGATACTGTTAAAGAATTCGTGTATTTAAAAGTGTTTGAGGGACGCCTGGTGGCTCAGCGGTTGAGCATCTGCCTTCAGCTCAGGGCGTGATCCCAGGGTCCTGGGATGGATTCCCACATCAGGCTCCCCGCAGGGAGCCTGCTTCTCCCTCTGCCTGTGTCTCTGCCTTTCTTTCTGTATTTCTCATGAATGAATAAATAAGAAAATCTTAATAAAAAATAAAAATAATAATAAAAAATAGAAGCATTTGACGAGTTTCTACTTCTTGCAGGAGCGAATCTGACTTACTTAGCATGTCCTTAAGGTCCTTCCCGTTCTGATCATAATTTCTCTTTCCAACTTCCTTGCCTTTCTCCTCTGACACTGTGTGCTAGCCACACAGAACTGCCGACCGTCTGTGGCATCCCTCTGTTCTCTGCTTGTGCTGTGCCCTTCGCCTGCATGGCCCTGCCCTGCTGCCCGACCACCTTTGCCAGCTGGTCCTCCAGAAGACACCCTCCTCCACCACCTCCCCCTCCTCCTTCAGAGCTCAGCTCAAACACCCTTCCAGCGTGTCCTTCCTGGCAAATTCCTGGCCCCCGCCCAGGCTGCACCACACACACCTCTCCTGGGTATCCCTTACTTCACGATATGAGTTACCTTTTTCCCCTGACAAAAGGTAGCTCTGCAAGGACAGACACCAGGACTGATTCCTGTGTTTTATACCCAGTGTCTGACACAGTGCTGAGCCCAGCTAGGTAATGTGTGAATGGGTTTGATCCAATGGAATCAAGTTAAGTTAAACTAATTTGAACTAGAGTTTCAGCTAGATCCTTTCTTAGGTGCCATCTACACCTCATAGTCTGTAAGCCTGTGATTTTATAAAATACTGGGTTGAGCTCCCTTCCTGAGCTTTACTTTTGGTTCATGATAATAATAATAATTCCTAATGCATGGGGCTATTGGAAGACATAGCGGGTCAATTTGTGAAAAAGATGATAAACTTCAGGTGCCACACAGATGGTCAGCAGGACCATTTCCTTGCTTACCCTGGGGCTTCTGGGAGACGAGGCGATAATAGAAAAGTACATTGTCTGTGTAGTGTGCCTTGTATCTGTTGATGTTTTCCCCATTCCAATGCCCCAGAGTAAAGGGAAGCTCAGTATCGTTCCTTCCCCAGGGAACGAACAGGAGGAAACATTTCTTGGTGCCCATTTCAACAGGATGGACTGGGGTTGCTTGGAATCAGTCTCTGTATACCGGAGCCTACATGCTCTGATTCCAATCTCAGTTCTCGCAAGAGAAGGATCCTGGGAAGCGCCCTGGAAAGATCCTCCTCCTCTCTCCCCAGCCCCTCTTTTTATGAGGATAATCATCATCAAAGACATCATTGGAATTTAAGGCCTGGGAATGGTTTCGCATGCCTGTGACTAGCAATGTCACGGACAGTTATTTCTTTATAACGTTACTGTTTTACCGTCAAGGAAAATATCACTTTTGTAAGGTAATAAATGTGGTTTATTGGGAGAATGGACACTTGGAAGTCTGCCGTTTAATTTGATAACGACTTATCCTCGATGCTTCTTTGAAACTGAGTCACCCAAGAGCAGGGCCTTGCAAGTACTTTCCCCAAGTATCTCCCGAATCACTATGTTCCACCCAGGAGGCCTCCTATCTGAGGCATCTTTTAAAGCAAAAAAGATTCATTCAAAAAAAAAAAATTCATTCAACAAATAGGAGAGTTGGGGAAACCCCATCTAGTCCAGAACTGTCGATGCTGTGCCTCTGGTTGCTACCAAATATGTGAAACTGGTCTGAGCACCCAGAGGTCTTCTCAGGGGGCATTCCCTAGAAGCACTCCTGTTTTGCCCCTGCTGAGCTCAGGAAGAGAGACACCCAAGGGTGGGAGTGCGAGGGGGAAGGCAGCTTTCCCTGCTCTTCATGTCACTGTACCATCACAGAATACATGGGGCCAGATAGTCACCATTTATGGGAGCACCATGCAGGGTTGGAGGTGGCACAGAGGAGGAGATGCTGCCTCAGAGAGCTCGTGGAGTCAGCTTGACTTACAGAACACATGCGAGTGCCCACCATGGTGGGTGTTCCACTCACTTCTGAGATGACAGCGATCCACAGATTCACAAACCATTCCCGCGTGTGCTTGTTTGGAGGTGCAACATAATGCATTCATGTGTCTATGGCGTCCTAGTGTGTTCATACAAAACTATGCGACACTGGATGATAAGGCCTCGTTTCCGTTCATCTGCTTCAGCCACTGGAAGGCTTGGATTCAAACCTTGACTCTGGGACTTAGCCACTAGTGGAAAACCTCAAACAGACCCCTCGATCTCACAAGGTTTGTCTTTCTCAGCTGCAACATAGGGATGGAATTGGCCCCTGACTGTGCTGTTCTGAGGGTTGGATGAAGAGGGTAAATGAGACCCCCACTGCAGTGTCTGGAGTCTAGCAGGAGCCTGGGTCGCAGTGGTGGTCATTGTGGTCATTAGAGGTGGCGCTGCGAGAGGGAGCAGTATTTTAGCAGCGGCCTGGCACCTGGTACAATGTACACAGAGGATGCTCAGTGAAGTGAATTCTGGACCAAACAAATAAATAGATGAGTGAATCTGATATTCCCCCTCCGATCTCAGTAAAGGGCACTGAAGGAAATAGTGTCTCTGATTTAACCAAAACCCACTGTGCAGATTTGTTACCCTAAGAGCTCAACTACAATTCCTGGCAGATTTTGGGGTCTGGTTGAAGATGGGAGAAGCCACACTGGTGACGTACGAGAGGCAGATGTGTCTGGTAGGGGCCTGTGGGGCCTTATGGGAAGTAGCAGAACCAAATGGCAAGGAGCGTGACAGTCTCACTGGCAAGGGTAGCAGCACTCCTCAGGTAGCAGGTTCATGACTGTGGCGATCAGCACTGCCTGGTGGAGGGGGTGACACTCACTGCGGGGCAGAGAGAGCAGTAGTACCTGGGAACCCGGATACCCATGAACCATCCCTAAGGGCTGCCAGAAATACGAGTATGTGTGTGTGTGTGCCCGTTTGTGCGTTTGTGCGTGTGTGCGTGTGCCCTTGCCCACGGCAGAAACTTCTAACTGGTTCCCATGCTTATGCTGTTTTAGCACGGTAGCTGGCTGGTGCACTGGTAGCTGATCTTTAAGGTAAGGTCCCGCCCAGACCACTGTCATCAGAACATTCTAGGCAGCCTTCACCAATCCCTTGGAGTTAGCCCTAGGTACATCTTAAATCCCAGATGTATTCTCCTGTGGGGAAGGAGGCCCTCTGGACTTTAATAATATAAATGTCACTGGCACTTGCTTGTGGAGGACTTTATGCTGAGTTACCACCACTCCAAACACGCATTCTCCACAAAGGAATAAATCTGGGGCAACCTGGTCAGAAAAAGCAAAGTTTCATCTTCCGGGTATAACTCATTTTTGAAGAAGTTCCCAGCACTTTTAGTACAGAGTAAGTGCAACCTTTAAAGTATATAATGGAGCTACACTTTCTCAGCTTTGAGAAAAGGAAGTGGCTCTAGGTTTTAGCATGTACCAAGTGCTTTTCAATCAGATGTGTAGAACCAAAGGTAGACCAAAAAGTTTTTGTAGACCAAAAAGTTCCTAGAGCTCTGGACCCCACCTTGGGCATGTTCTCAAATAGGATGAGTCTCCACCCATAGGAGTTCCGGAGCCACCAACCAGAGCCAGGAATGGGTGATGGGGTGGGGGGGGACATTAGTTACACAAGGCAAAGCTGGGGATTTTCAAGGTGCTGTGCAACACTGAGGAAATGCCTAAGTTATTAGTTTTTATAAAATATGCTAATGGGCTTCCCTTTATTTCCTCTCTCATTATTCGATGTTGCCTTTCTGCTTCTCTGACTCTTAACTGTGACAACGTGACACCAAAAATATCAGGGCCTGCAGGCTCCCTGACCCCTAGCTCCTTTTCTTCCAACAGCTGGGACATTCGACCCTTGCCAGCAGGCTCTGCTTCCGAGTCAGGCAAATCATTCCCTCCCACACGTATTTCTTTTTGATACTTAAAAAAAGGTCACATACATGAGAGTATGTAGGACACAGTAAGCCTTCAGCAAATTTAAATGTCCTTCTTCTCTCTGGAACCTTCTTAAATTCTCTAAACATGGTGCGATCCCTCTGAAGGTGAAGAAGTATAAAGTTTCTTACTTGAGGATCAGAGAAAGACTTCCCATCTCCAAGGGCACCTAGAAGGCAGTCGCAGAAAATGCCCAGCCAGCCATTCAGAGATTGAAAAGAAGTAGATGTGAGCCCCAAGGCTGGACAATGTTGCCCACGGCAGAAATTCTTAACTGGTTCCAATGCTTAAATGCTGTTTTAGCACGGTAGCTGGCTGGTGCACTGGTAGCTGATCTTTAAGGTAAGGTGCCACCCAGACCACTATCATCAGAACATTCTAGGCAGCCTTCACCAATTACTTGGAGTTAGGACATGAAATGAAAGCCTCCTGCCTTCCTGCCCAAGGTCATCAAGATCATACTCAAAGAAACACCAACATACAGCAGTTGATCCTATTTGAAGATGTTTATCTGGATATCGGTGTAACAGATTTAAGCAAGTCAAATATGTCCAGGTCAACTTCTGAGGTCAGAGAGGGCGAGACCCTGGACCCCCCAGTAGGCCCCCACTGGGGGCAGTGCCTCGAAGAAGGTTACAAAGCCACATCCAGACAAACCCTTGTTGAACGCAGGTTTCATAAACCAGGATGAGGAAGACAAGAACTTTCAGAGACGAGCAGGGCATCAGGTCAGAACCAACAGGGACAGGCAAAATATGGGTGAGAAGGTGCAGATCAGATGCCAGGAAGGGGCACTCTTGCCAGCTTTGCTTCTGTGTGTCCTGCTTGTGGAGCCCGGGCTGCCCCTTCACATCTCGGGTTGCTGCCATAAAAATATTCTGAATTATTTAACCCCAAATATGTCCCCTGCTAATTAATCTCTTCCTTCTTCTGATCCCTGGAAGGATCTGGAGACCTGTATTTAAACTCGAATTCTTTCACTTATTTGTGGACCATGGGACCTTGTGTGAGTTGCCCAAATGTGTGAGCGTTTGCTTCCATGTTTGCATAGAAGTCCTCAGACAGCTCAGTCCCTGAGACAGCCTGCCTTCCACTTCCAGGTTCTGGAAGGGGGAACGGCAGGGAAGGGACTTGACTGTGGATGCCAGAAAGGAGAACCCAGTGCCCTTTTAAAAAATAAAGCAACGTCAGAAAGTATTGTGCTGTTGAGCAGTATTTTGTTTACCACAAATAATTTTTACATTTCCTACTTTGGAGCTAAAATGATATGTTATTCATGATAAACATTTCTTTGTTAATCATTCTATAAAACCGTTGTAAAGACTACATAATTTGATAGTTAATAAAGGTCCAATTCTCTGCCTTATGCATTAAATTATGTAATAATACACAAGAAATACGAAGCTTTTACTATGTGCTAGGTGCTGTGTTAGGTACTTCTATTCGTTACCTTAATTCTCTCAGCAAAGCTGCTGAGTACTTTTATTTTTCATGAGTGAGGAAATTGAAATCAGAAGGAATTAAATAATCTGCTCAAGCTTACCTACTTAATAAATGTTGGAGCTGGATCTTGAACTTGAGCAGTCTGACATGAGAATCCTGGTAAACTTGGGGATATATGGGTAGTAGAATGTGCTTTACAGGAAAAAAAAAAACCTCATAAGATAGTCTTATAACAAATAATGTATAATTTACAAATAATATATTAAATGTCGCATTTTCCATAGAAAATCCCATAACAAAAAAGACCGTGTTGGGAAGGCCCCTGGAAAGAAATGTCATTATTAGCAGTCTTCTGAGTGGCTCTGTGATGCCTTCAGCTGTGTGGCAAATACACAAAGTTTGCGACCCCTTGAAGGTCACATGCTCTGCTTCTCTAGTGCCAGGGTCTAGACCCCTCCGGGATCTAGCCTGGGGGCTGATCACTAGGGCTGTGCAGGGTAGAGCTGATCTTCCCTCAAGGATCACAGCAATCATCTTACGGGGTGATAAGCAGGAGGAGGAATTTGTGCAGGCACACATAGATGCAAAGGAAACAAGCACACACCACAGTGGCAGAGAGAGAGACCTTTTGTATCTTTGACAATTGTCCACATTCTGTCTCTACTCCCTAATCCCCCATTCTCTCTCCAACCTACTCCAATATGCCTTTCATCTTCCATCATCCACTGGAAATTGACTTCTTGTCAAGGTCACCAATGACTTAGATCCTTGAAACTTCAAGTTGGTCTTAGGACCAGCTGCTTGAGCCGCACCCAGCCTCAGAAATGCAGAATCTGAGCCCAACCACAGAATATGATTTTAATAAGAAGCCCCAGATAATCTCTATAGAGACTGGAAAACGTGGACTTAAGTCTTCCCAAAGCAAATGACCAACAGTCTGCCCTCACTGCTCTCAGCTATACTTGGGATTTCCACATTACCGAAATACTTTTGTCTGGAGTTTGGTAATAGCATCCTTATCTGGTTTATGTCCTACTTCACTGGCCAATCCTTGTCAGCATTCTTTGCTTGCCTTTTCCTTTGCTTCCTTGGCCTCCTCTGCCATACTTCTAACACTAAAGAACCCTCGGGACTTTGACTTTTGTCTTCTTCTACGTATGCTCTTCCCAGGTGACTTTATCTAGTACCCCCTAAATGCTGATGATTCCAAACTATGACTCTAACCTAACCTTTCCCCTGAGTTCTAGGCTTGTAGGTACACTTGTCTCCTGGACAATCTTTTCATGTCCACTTGAGTTTTTAATAAACAACCAAAAATTAATTTGATCAAACAGAATCATTGCCTCTATACTTTCTTTCTAACTCTTCTCCATCACCATAAATACTATTATCACCTACCATTTCCTCAGGACAGAAATCCAGGAGACATCATTTAATTCTTCTTTTCCTCGTATTTCACATCCAAACCAACACAGCAGCAAGTCCTGCCAATATTATCACCACAGTACATCCCAAATCCAAACATTCTCCTCCATCTCCATATCATGGCCCTATTCAATACTGGGCTAATGTAGTAAGTTCCTAATTGTGCTTCTACTTCCACTCTGGTCCATTCTCCAAACAGCATTCAGCGAAATCTCTAAACCCATAAATCAAATTATAATTCTACTCTGCTTAAAAATCTTCAGTGCCTTTCATTTTAATGTCAATAAAGTCCAATATTCCAACTACATGAGTTAGAATACTTTTAACTCCAAGTCAAAAATACCTAACAGAAAACAATTTTATATTTTACCCCTTAATAATGGCAAAGACCAGTGGCTCTAAGGTTGGTTCTAGAGCTCCATAATCTCTTCTATCTTTTTGATCTGTAATCTTCAGCGCATCGGTGATATCTCACCTCATGGGTGCAAGACGGCAGCTGTTGCTCCAAGGATCACATTTTCACATAATGTTGAAGAGTAGGAAGAACAGTATTTTATTAGGAGAGAGGAGAATGTTTCTCCAATGCTCTAAACAGACTCCTCTTAGCTCCCAAACTGAGTTACATGACTAGGCCTAAGTTCATCACTGGTAAATAGAAAAGTCCTAGTCAATCAGGATTCATTTACTGGATAAGGGGAGAAAAGCATGCCTTTCCAGAGCACATTTGTAGTCCTATTTCTGAAAAGGCAGGGGATCATAAAGAGGAGGAAAAGAACACCAAGTGTTTGTCACACTTTCTGTGCCTACAAAACAATGTCAAACTGTCTGTGCCTATTTCTCACCTCATCACTCTCTACTTTCCTGCTCTTACTGGGTACACCCTCCACACTAACTCTCTCTCTCTGTCCCTCAAATAAACCAGGCTTCTGTTCTTCTCAGGGCCTCTGCACTAATTATTCTTTCTGTTTGAAATGCTTTTCTCACAGATGTCTGCATGGATGCCTCCACACATTACTTAAGTATCATCTTCTGAAAGAGGAGAACGTCCCCAACCACCCTACATAATATAGTCCCACCCCCACCTGACATCTTCATTGGCCACTCCACATCACATTGTTCCATTTTTATGATCCAAATTTATAGTTTAATTTGTATATTTATATTACATTTTGTATATTTATGGATTTATATAATCTATTTTCACCTAGAATGTCTTATCCAAAGGATCCAAACACTCCTGCTGTTTCTCTAGTCCCTAGACAATGCCTGATACATTGCAGGCTCGTGATCTATTCTTGTTGACTGGGTTGACCGGTTGACTATAACTCTGGATGAGTTGTCCCATATGACTTCTCTTAAGAGCATACATATGAGGTAAACTCCTCATCAGTTAAGCCAAGTCATAAAAAGAAAGCTGAATTGGTTAAAGAATAGAAATCTCAAAATGGATCAGTATCTGGTCAGTTAATTGACTGGCTTTGCCCACTTCTCAATCTGGAGAAACATCTTTAAGAAATGATCAGTATTTTTCCCTCTATATATTTAAACATTGTTGAGTAAAAGCCATTTGCTTTGAGAACTTTGCATTTAGAGGGAGTCCTAGGAGACTGAGCAAGGAAGTTGCTGCACCAATAGTCAAGAGGTGGTTCTTTTATTTATTTTTTTATTTTTATTTTTTTTAAGAGGCGGTTCTTTTAAAAGGTAAGAAGGAGTCCCTGAATTTCTTTATTCTATTAAAGTCCCTTTAAGGATTACATCATTTATAATTTTGTGCAGTGGCAACAAATATGTCCAAAATGGAACTGTAATTTGTTTTATTTATTTATTTATTTATTTATTTATTTATTTATTTATTTATTTATTTATTTTTGGTAATTTGTTTTAAACAAACTGTGAAGGAGGTCAGTGTGACCAAAAATGAGTCAACCTCCAGTTTGGACATCACATAGACCAATGTTTCAACATAGAGCCTGCCAAACTTGCCTTATGCCTTGATGTAGTCACACAATTTCCCTGAGCTTCAGAAGCTTTATCTGTAAAGTAAAATTCATACTTCGTGGAACTATCAGTAGAATTATGTTGTTGTTATGTTATGTTATGTTATGTTATGTTATGTTATGTTATGTTAATTCACAGGAAGTACCTGGTAGATAGTA
This sequence comes from Vulpes lagopus, assembly GCF_018345385.1. Lineage (NCBI taxonomy): Eukaryota > Metazoa > Chordata > Mammalia > Carnivora > Canidae > Vulpes > Vulpes lagopus. The sequence goes on from NC_054834.1 coordinate 30,956,192, forward strand.
AATATTCAACTTCTTCTGGTCCTCCTTCCTTCCACGTTTGCCAGCCAAGAACCCGGGCTCACTAGAAGCAAAGAAATGGAAAAGTGACCATTTATGCTATCAATACAATCATAAAATCTCAGTGATAGGAAAAATATTAAGACTTGGCCAACCACTGCTCTTATTCACTAAAGACAGTACTGCAGAGCTCTTTGAATAACTATCTTTTAGGCTACCAAATGCCTGACAATAGGCCTTCCTTTCCAATAATCTCTTCTAAATAATCCAATTTTTATATAAAGTATAGTCTGCTGGCTCTGTTGGAAGTCATGGAAGAAAGTGTTGGGCCTTACAGAGCCCCAGCTTGGCAGGCTGCCTTCATGGTGGTGCCAACCCAGTCTTGCCAGGAGGGAGATTATTACCTACAAGAAAAGGCACATTTAGTTTTCCAGTTTTCTCAAATCATCTTGGGTCCGGTGCCTGTATGATGAGTCAGTGGGCAGATTCCATTAGTCAGTCCTATGACACGTGTTCCTATGACCTGAAGAGGCCACACAGCTGCGTGTGCAGATGGTGACACTGGGGGTTAGGAGATTGATATTTTCATCCTTGTTCTGTTAATTATCACCTCTTTGGCCTGGGATGAGTCACAGAACCTTTCTAGGCTTCAGCTTTCACATTCACACAATGAGAATCTTGGCTTTGTAGGATCCCCGAAAGTTCTTCTCTAGCCTAAATCTGTCTGGCCTGGATATTCATGTTTTCCCCCTAATCTGGTCTTACTTCTCTGCAGAGGGAAAGCTCTGTGTAGGAGGACTGAGTGTTCAGGCTGCTTATAAAAACTACAATTAGCCCTTAGTATTTGCAGATTAATTAAATTCCATAAATGTTCTTACATGAAACAATCAGTACTTACTGTGTTGATTTCTGCTAATGAGTTATTTTCAGATGAGTTGACAGTCAGAAGAAGGGCATGCAGTGGGGCTGAGCAAATAATGACTTTCTATACTTTACCCCTCTTTGCCTAAGTGAGGCCCAATCTTTCTGTGTGTCATCTGTTTTAATTTTGAGAAAGAGAGTGAGAGACAGAGAGAACACAAGCAGAGGGAGGGGGAGAAGGAGAGAGAAAATCTCAAGCAGGCTCTCACATGGAGCTGGATGCAGGGCTTACCACCACTCTGAGATCATGACCTGAGCTGAAATCAAAAGTCAGACACAACCAACTGAGCCACCCAGACAATCCTCTATGTGTCTTCATAGATGTCACCTTCACTAGGAAGCCTTTCTGAGTTAGAAACGTTGTCTATGTGTCCCCATAGCACCCACCGCTTCAACCTTGGCAGCACTCATTATAGTAAGTTGGAATTGCTTGGTTTGCATGTTTCTTGTGGTATGGTTGTGATTTCATGAAAGTGAAAGCTAAAAATTATCTTTGAAGCCATATTTAAAATATTTTTATTCATTTATTTGAGAGAGAGAATGAGCGAGAGAGAGAGAGAGAGAGAGAGCACGAGTCAGGGGAGGAGCAGAAGGAGAGGGAGAAGCAGACTCCCCACTGAGCAGGGAGACATGCGGGGCTCAATCCCAGGATCCTGGGATCATGACCAGAGGCAGACGCTTAAGCAACTGAGCTACCCAAGCGCCCCTCTTTAAAGCCATATTAAGGAGATGGATTTTAACTGAAAACCACGGTGACCATTGAAGAGTTATCATGCATCAAGGATCATGATACAGTTCCCAGGCCAGAAATATCATTCAGGCCATAAAGTGGAGAGATAGTGGAAGTCTCCGGAAGTAACCCAGGAGAAGTGATAGTTGGAAGAAGGAAGGACTCCTGCTTTCTGATTTCAAAATTTCAAACAAAGCTACAGTGATCAAAAGAGTGTGGTATTGACAGAAGAATAGACATATAGATGGATGAAACAGAATTGAGAAAGGTAACAAAACCGCTGGGCCACTGGGGCTGCCCTCTTTGTTATTTTAACAAGATCTCTAGGGTTTTACACATGAAAGCCTTTTCTTCTTTCTTCTTAAAAATTGTGGGACACGTGAGATCTATTCTCTCGGCAAATTTTCACGTTCACAGTATAATTTTATTAACTACAGGCACAATGTTGTACAACAGATCTCTAGAACTACTTCATCTTGTATCACTGACATTGTATTGGAGCACCAATGGCAACCACCATCCTACTTTCTGTCTCAGTGACTTTGACTGTTTTAGATATTTCGTTTAAGTATTTACCCTTTGGTGATGGGCTTTTTTCACTTAGTGTAATATCCTTCAGATTCATTCATATTGCCACATGTGGCAGGATCTCCTTCTTTTTCAAGGTGAATGATAGGGGGATCCCTGGGTGGCTCAGTGGTTTAGCATCGCCTGCAGCCCAGGGCGTGATCCTGGAGTCCCAGGATTGAGTCCCGCGTTGGGCTCCCTGCAGGGAGCCTGCTTCTCCCTCCCTCTCTCTCTCTCACTTTCTGTCTCTCATAAATAAATAAATAAAATCTTAAAAAAAAATAAAGGTGAATGATATTCTATTGTACATATAGACCATATTTTCTTGGTCTCTTCATCTGCCAATTATCATTTAAGTTGTTTTTGTATCTTGGCTATTTTGAATAATACTGCAATGAACATGGGAGCTGATCTCTCTTTGAGACAGGGATTTTGTTTCTTTTGGAGTTATACTCAGAATTGAGATTTCTGGAATCTCCGTACTGTTTTCTACAATGGCTGCACCATTTTACATTCTCACCAACAGTGCATGAGGGCTCCTTTGCTCCACATCCTCACTAACACCTGTTACTTCTTGTCTTTTTGATTCTAGCCATCCTAACAAGTGTGAGGTGATATCTTGCTATGGTTCTGATTTGCATTTCCCTGGTAATGAGGAACGGTGAGCATCCTTTCATGTCCTTGTTTTCTTTCTTTCTTTTCTTTTTTTCTTTCTTTCTTTCTTTCTTTCTTTCTTTCTTTCTTTCTTTCTTTCTCTCATGTCCTTGTTGACCACTGTATGGCTTCTTTAGTGAAATGTCTTTTCAAGTCCTTTGCCCAATTTTTAATGGCTTTGTTGTTGTTCTTGTTTTGCTACTGAGGTGTAGGAGCTCCTTTTGTTTTTTTTTTAAATCTGATTTCCTTTATTGTTTATATAATTGACTATATTGAATAAGTCTAATTTATTTATTTTTTAATTTTAATTTTTTAAAGAATTTTTTATGTATTTTTTTTATTGGAGTTCGATTTGCCAACATATAGTATAACACCCAGTGCTCATCTGGTCGTTTTGTGTTTTGGATAGTAGCCTTCTATCAGATATGTGCCTTCCATTCTGTAGGTTGCCTTTTCACTCTGCTGATCATTTCTCTATTGTGCAGAAGCTTTTTATTTTGATATGGTCCCACTTGTCTATTTGCGACTTGAGTCAAAAGGCCAAAATTGGTTAGGCATTTAGACTTTGGTTCTTCTTTCCCTGTTCTTGTCTCTTGGCTTTAATCATATACTTGCATCTCCTCTGGAGAAAATTTCTACTTCTCTGGTGCTATTGCCCATATGTTCTCTCCACCAGACGTGGCTGAGCACGACTTCTCTGCCTTGTGTGACTGTACACAGGAGCTCCCAGCTTTTACAAGGCTTGGAAGGACAAATAAAATCAAGACCATTTATAAACTGAATAGGAAAGTTCAAATAGCTTTGAATTATTTGATAACAAATGTACAGGCCCTTTGTTGAGAAAATGTCCACACAATTCTGTTTTTATAGGCCTTTAATTTAAAAAGGCCTAAGGCTCTTGTCCCTGTAAACTTCCTTGGGAAAGAAACAATGGCTAAGTGCACATTTACTCGCTGCTCTCAGGTCCTTTGTATTATGTCAGCAAGCATCAAAATTGATGGGAGAAAGTTTTGCTTTTGATCCCTTTCTTCCCTTCCCATCTCAGGCGAAGGGAAGGCTATAGTTTGGATGTACCTTTTATCTAAAAAAAGAGACAAAATCCAAAAGACCAAGAATTCTCTCCTGCCCCCTATACACTTTTAGTTTGAGTTCTCTTCTTAAGATGGTAAATTTTTTGTTAAAACAGTTGTTCATTTTTCTCAGTTGCTTGTGAATTTACTTTTAGTCTAAAAACAAGACATCAATGATCCAAGTGACAACGTTGCCGCTGGGTAAAGTTGCTGCTCAGTTTCCATTAATAATAGAACAAATCGTGGTACCTTAAGTGTGTTCACTGGGAAGCTTTTCTTACAAGAAACACAAATGACACCTGATAAAACATCTCACACAGCTGTGCTTTAACATGTATGGCTGAGCTGGGTGGGATTAGGAGCAGAGGAGATGCTTCTCTAAGGTCCTCGCAATGAATCTCAGGTAAGCTCATCTGCTTTTCCAGCGCGCAGTGGAGCAAAAGTTCCTCTCTATGAATGGAGCTGTTTGGACAGCTGTCCAACCAGGGCTTTGTCAAATTTGAGGAATAGTGTTGAAAGCCCCAGGTTTGCAAAGCAGGGGGCTTGGGTGCAAGGTCTGGCTCTAAATTAGCAAGCAGTATTGAAGAATTCACTTTACTTCTCTATAGCTCATTCTGTAAGATAAGGTGAAGGCAATATTCCCTGCTCCACAAGTTTTCGATGATGAAAAGTTAGTGAAAAATATATAAATAAAAAAAAGACTTTTTAAAGACGCAACTGAAAGTTAGTTATTAGTGGTGTAACTTAGGTGGTCCAGTTTATTACATTTCTTAACATGGATTGTAAGAACCTCTGCAACGTGCCATGTGAGTCATAATAATGAGTCATGTATCGGGTTAGATGTTTCACATTTTAACATTTTTTTTCACTGTTTTACCAAACTCTTTTATAAATCCTGTGAAGTAAGTTGTTGGCCCAATTTAACATATGAAGGACCATGTAGATATAAAATGGCAGTTTTGGGTGCCCGCGTGGCTCAGTCGATTAAGCATCTGCCTTCAGCTCAGGTCATGATCCTGGGGTCCTGGGATCAAGTCCTGCATCAGGCTCTCCACTCAATGGGGAGTCTGCTTCTTCCTCTACCTCTCTCTCTGCTTGTGCTCTCTCTCTCTCTCTCTTTCCCATGCTGTCTCTCAAATAAATAAGTGCCTTTAAAAATTTAAAAAAAAATAAAACATTTTCACACTCGGGGTGCAGATTTGTCCAGTTACAACCTGGACTCTCCTTCCTAACATGCTAGCCCAGGAGACCCAGGAGAGACCCTAGGCCACCCTCAGCCACCAGGCCATTTCCATCCCCAAAGGGTAGGAACTGCTGATCCAGAGTGAATCTAGCTAGCATCCCCAAATCAGCCTCTCTCACCTTGTTCCTAAAATATGACAGAGGATACAGGATTAAAAAAAAATAAGTGACATACTGGAAAACCAGATGGCAGACTGGCTAATGCTGGAAATGGGGAGTAATTGCTACTAATAGTACACCAACAGATCTGGATGGAGAAAACCCTGATTAGACTTGGCCTCACTTCATGGACCAGAGGTTTCCTGAACGAAGATAAGATAAAGCTTTACAAACCTTTCCCATATAGATATGTCCTGAAAACTGGACAATCACTTTCTCCCCCTTGCTGTGAGTCTACATGAGAAGATACTTTTCCTTTAACACCATTTCTTCCCCAGGAGGACCGCTACCTACAGACACAGGTCATTCCCATTCTGGTAGGGGCTGCAATTCGAGGAAAGAGCTGAGTTAGACATAAGGGAAAGCTGTCAGTGGCAGAGACTGCTAGAGTCCTGGTAGCCATACACACCATAAATAATAACAGACTTTAAGGTACCACATGGCCTCGCCATACCAGAAATTAAAGCATTCACGTGGATATAAGTTGCCACCTTGGGAGAGCAGAGGTACAGTGACTGCCACTTGTCCAGAAACTGAGAAATAAATTAGGAGCTCATCCACTGCCCCTTCGGTGGTGTATTTGAAGAGAAGATGAAGCCACCACCCGGGTAACCTAAGATAGGGGCCAAAACAATGCCTTCACTGGGAGCAACAAACATGGATAAAGATACTGCCTTATTCAAAGATTACTAAGGAGAAATAACCAGGAATGGGACTCTGAGATAATTTATCAGAGTAAGGGAAAGCCCCCAGAAGACCCAGAATGAGACCATTTCTCCAAAACTAGGCTCTTGTCGCAGATGGAAGCAAATGTTCACAAACTGCATGGCATTCTTAATTAAAGTCTGGAAGGGATGGCCTCTCTGAAATAGGAGCAGAAAACATGAGACACTGATGGCTGAGGTGATAGAGCACAGGATTGGGGGGAAAGTAATGACAGGACGTGGAAAGAGACATAAGTGAGATAAGCAATGATCTCAACAGAACTGAAAACAGAAACTCGGGATTACAATTCCTTTTGGAGAAAATAAAAAAGCAGAATTGATGCTGCAGAGAAGTGAATGAATGATACTATGGAAAATGCCAAGATGTCTTTTAGAACCCCAAAATTTGTGACCTGGAGACACAGGAAGAGAATGACAGTCTGGCGGTGGCCAGCAGGACACCTGTCCCCACCCTGGTTCTGAGGGATGCGGGGTGCGGTGGGGAAGGGGAAAAGCAGCCTCCCTTCAGGGGGTTGTGGGAAAGAACTCGTCTAAGAAGTGGTTTGACACTGGCTTCCAGTTTCCCTAGTGGTAGAAGAACTGCTCATCATCAGTTGCCCATGCCACTGGCTGTCTTCTCTTCCTTGTCTCTCTTCCCCACATCCTTGCTGTCACCTCTTCAATAAATGACTGCTTATACTCGGATTTTTCTCTCTGGGATTACTTCTGAAGGAATCCTACCTACGACAACTTATGCTGACCCACAGTTCCCTGTCTCTGCTCCCTGACCAATTAGCAGCGTGTGACCCAGAAAGTCACTCCGTCCTTCCTGAAAACCCTTGTGTCTCTTGATTTCCAGGACACCTCACCTCCCAGGGTTCCCCCACTTGCTGACCCTTCTCTGCTCTTTCATATTGGAGTATCTTAGGCTCTGAGCCTCCACCTCTCGTCCTTGCTCTCTACCCTTTCTTCTGGTGCTTTCCATTTGAGTCCTCATTTATGACTCCAGTCAGGCCCCTCTTCTGAATTCTAGACTTGCTCTAAACATTAATTAAATGATGAATCTTAGCTCTACCTTGAGTTCACTTTCCTAGGGTTTGTGGAACAGCAGGCACTATGCAAGCTCCTCAAATACGTTGTCTTATTTAATCCTTATGACAGCACTCCAAATTATTATGCTTGGAAATGCAAGAAAAATAAGTCTCAGAGAAGCTAGGAGTTTGCCTGGGTTCATGGAGCAGAGGAGGAGCAGCACCAGGACGTGAATGGGGTCTTCCTGACTTTGCAGGTCATAACCCTCACTGCCAGCCCACTCTGTATCCTGCAGCCTCCCCTGTTTTGGGCAATGGGCACAGAGGTTTTATAAAACAATAAGCTGCCAGAGCTGGACGAGAACTTGGTGACCTTCTAATCCAGCTCCTTCATTTAAGGGTTGTCCCAAAAGGGCAGACAGTTTTCCCAAGATTTCTTAAGACATCTGCTTCTATTTATAATGGGTGGGTGTTTTCAGGCTTTGTGTTTGGGGCTGTAGATGGTGCCAAGAGTTGCGTCTCCAGCCTTGGAGGCTCCTTACATACAGAGATACATGGTGCACAGCATCTCAACTTCCCTGATGCTGACAGGCTGAGAGAGAGAGAGAGAGAGAGAGAGAGAGAGCACTGGGGGTTGGGCAGTTCACCACGCCACTTCCCTGGGATACTTTCTCAGGTGGAGACAGTTTTCCAATTGTGCAGACCAATGACTGGCAATTTTTTTGTGTGTGTGAGCAAAGCAATAGAAATTTATTAAGCAGAAATACAGACAAAGCTCTCAAAAGTGAGAGGGGTCCTGACAGGGTTGCCCCAATGACTGGCATTTTAATTAGAGAAGTCCAGTGAGTATATCTCCATTAAATATCTACCCATCCCATTAAAGCTATTTATTGTGCTGTATCCAGAGCAACTAAACCCAAGACTGTGTCTGTGCCAAAGACATGAATAAAAACTGGGGGGAAAAATTGCATCCATCCAGATGTTCTTTGGCAATGACAAACACCCAGACATTTGGAAGCATCTGGATGACTGACTGACTTTTTCAGTTTTCATCTGGAAGATGAAGATTATGCAGACACAGCATGATTACAGGCTGGATGATAATAAACAAATTTTTGACAATGTCCACAGGATTTCAGACATCTGGGTGCAAAACTAAAACAATCCAGCTAACTCTCCAAATGTTTGGTATCATTTAAACAAAACGTTGGACAGCAGGGGATGGGCAAAAGATCCAGAAAAGAAGGCAAGCAGTCCCCAAAGGAGGCTCTGCTTACATAAAAATAGTTATGTCCAATTTAAAGGGGAAACTGAGTTAAGAATGGTAGGTGTTTGCTGTTGTTGTTTTTATTAGAATCCACTCTCCAGATCTCTTTTCTGTCTACTGGGGTTTCCAAACTTACTGAACAGAGGGACCTTTGGGAACCGTGCAGTCAGGGTCTGATCTATTTATGGAATATAAGAACTCTCCAGCATCACAGCAGAATATCAAAGTCTTGTTTCTGAGGAGTTTCTCAGTTCACCAACAGAGGCAGAAAGTACCGAAAATATATCTGGAGCTTAAGGGCTTGCCAACCAAGAAGGGACAGTGATGCTTACTTCCCCGCTGGGGTAGGCGAGAGGGTATGAGAGTGCTGGAAGGTGAACGAGGCCTCTTCATCTAAGAATAATATGAATATGCTGAGTGAGACAGGCAAGGGTGAGGCACCCCCTCAAAGGTGAATTTCACTCTAGTCTTTAATTGATGAAGGAAAGAAGTCTTGTATGCATTGACAAATAAAAGAAGTGCTGATGTTGGGCCCAAAAGATTGGCTGTCCTTTGGAGGGAAATGATCCTTTCTCTTGTGGCTCTTAGAGGGGCTGATGGCACCTGAGACTCCAGCAGTAACACATAGTGCCCTGGTGGCAACCATGGCATCAGACAGGGTCTATATGGCCTTAAGACGGCTCACAGAGGTGGAAGGTTGGCAACCCTTGGTGGGCAAGTTGGAGAGCCGAAGCATCTATAAGATCTTGTACCGAACCAAGTGTGGGCTGGGAATCAAACATTCCTCTGATTATAACCTGAGTTAGTGATTTTTCTTTCTGCTGCCATATTCCAGGAAGATAAGGGTTTTGAGCCAAAGGAAAATGGAGGCATCTTGATGTTGCTTTTCATCTGGGCCATGTAAGGAAAATGTAGTAAGATTTACACCTCTAAAGCTGTCGTACTTGTGATGCCTGCTTTCTGGCCATTTCCTTGACAGGCCCTGGGAACAGTGCTCTGTTAGGGTGTGAGGCAGAGAGTGCAGCTTGCAGAACAAACAAGGAGAAAGAGGTTGGACGCAGAAATAACATTCACGCAAAACCATGGAAAACCACAGAGGCTGTCAGTAATGTCATAGGCAACCTAAAGCTGAGCTTCACTTGTCAACTACACCTCCTGAGTGAGTTCCTTGCAATCTGGAAAACCATTGTCCAAGACAGAGATGCTCTTCTCAGAAGATGTCTGCACCTTGATCAGCCCCCAAAAGAGAAGGAAGGAAAAAAGACATCTCGAAGGGCCCCTCAGATTGTGTAAACAGTGAACTTCTAGATACGTTCAGCAGGGTCTTCATTCCATTGTGCTAATGGTATTTAAAACCAGATGCTGGCTCTCCTTGCCTCTTTGCTGGAAGAATGACTGTCAGCGTGCTTTGTTTCTGAGAGGAACGTAAAAAGACAAGGCGGTCTCCAAGTTCTGTAATTAAAAGAAGTTTAAAAAAAAAAAAAGCTGAACAAAATTTTCTGAGTTTAACACTTTTATTACAAAGACATCTCTTAGGTTACAGAGAATTAAGTTAGAAGTAATTGAAAAACACACCAAAAATAGGTGTATTGTAAGTAGGGCCACTACTGTGTGACCTTGGCAAATTGCTTCGGCGTCCTGAGCCTTATAATCTCATCTGTGAGGTAAACGGGTTGGAATTCCATAACCTACAAGGGTCCACCAGCCCTTGAGTCTGTAGCAATATTTTCTGTTGGAGTGGGCAGGGGATAGGGGTGTGCAGGAGCTGTCTGTACTCCCAGCTCGGTTTTTCTGTAAATCTAAAACTGCTCAAAGAACTAAAAGTCTTTTTTAAAAATATGTAAATCCGATCTAAACATCAGAGTAACCCAAACTGAGGAACATTCTGCAGAATACCTGACCAGTGCTCTTTAAAAGCGCTGAGGCCCTTAAACACGAGGAATGAATGAGAATCTGGCACAGCTTGGAAAGCCTGGCACGTTGCATCCTGGATTGGATCCTGGGACAGATAAAGAATACATCAAGGAAAACTGTGGAAATCTGAATAAAGGCTATTGTAAAAAAACAAACTAAACTAAACAAAAAACCAGCAACAATAAAACTATAGGGCACCTGCGTGGCTCAGTTGGTTAAGTGCCATCTTTGGCTCTAGTCGTGATCCCGGGGCCCTGGGATCGAGTCCCTCACTGGGCTTCCTGCTCCATAGGGAACCTGCTTCTCCCTCTGTCTTGCCCCCCTCTCTCTATCTCTCACAAATAAATAAATAAAATATTTTTTTAAAAAATGTTACAGCTAACTAATTAAAGACTACATCAACCCCCAGTAAAAAAGTAAAAAATGTCACTTTGAAAATATAGGGAGATATATGGAAAAACATGTGAATACTTATACAGTTATTCATATTCATAACTACTTTTAGTATTTTGGAGCTTCTTCTTACAAAAAAACGTATATTTTACATAGTTGGGATCATAATAAGTATGAAATGTTGACTCTTCTTCTGAAACTCACATACATTATTATTTTGTCCTTTATCCAAAGTTAACAATAATATAATCTTAACCACTTATTTTTAAAGATTTGTTTATTTACTCATGAGAGAGAGAGGCAGAGACATAGGCAGAGGGAGAAGCAGGCTACCTGTGGAGAGCCTGATATGGGACTCGATCCCAAGACCTTGGGATCATGACCTGAGCCCAACGCAGATGCTCAACCACTGAGCCACCCAGGTGCCCCAGCCACCCAGGCGTCCCTAATCTTAACCACTTTGAAATAGTTACCTTAGGATGTTAGTATCATCTTGGTCTTTATAAATGTCTGTTCTTAATTTAACGAAACTATTTCTTTTTTTCTGTTGAATGGAAATCCTAGCCCTTGTGGTGGTATTTCCCCTAAGTGCTCTATTCAAATGCCGTGTTTGGCTCTGTAAGGAAAACGAAGTGCACAGAAAGGAGTGGTCTGAACACAGTGTTGGTGTTCTTGCTTTAGAAAATCTAAACAGCAAAATCCTTCACTGAGAGAACATATAAACTAATGCTGTTTCTCTTAATTTATGAGTACTCACACAAGATCCCTTGAAATGACTCACTATGCAAAATCCAAATGTCATGTCCCATTTACTAAAATCTAATTGACACAACTATTATGTTTGACAAATTCCCCTTATAAGGGCAAAGCATGAAGATTCCCTAAAAATGGAGCAAGGTGGCAGTGGGTACAAATTACAAGGGCCATTGTACGGCAATGTCATACTCGATGACTTTACGGGGACCCTCCCAGTTCATAACCCCTCTTATTTGAGAACATCATATGTACAGCATGTATGAGTCCAGTTGGCTATGTTTGTTTTGTTTTATTTTAGTTGGCCTTGTTTGTGTGGCATGCTCTTCTTTCCCCACCTGTGGCGATGGATGATTTGACTTTGAGTAAGACCCTGATTCAAAAGGAACCAATTAGATTCTCTCCCCTGAGAGTTTGGAGTTGGGATTGAGAGATTCATTTAACCTTGATGTATCCATTTGAACTGAGGACATATAAATTTGGGGGCCCTTAGGAAACCATGTTTGTCAAAGGTCAAAGAGCAAAGCCCATAAAGCTGTCTGGAGAGAGGGAGAGAGAGAGAATGAGAGAGTGAGGAACAGAGAAGCAAAAGCCAGAGCACCTGGGGATGCTCCAATTCCTGCTTCCAGACCTCCTTCCATGTTTCCTGCTCAAGTCACTCTGGATTTCTTATTTCAGCTAAGTTTATGTTCACTGTGACTACAAGAACTTTATCCAAAATAGATCTTGTAATGCCTGTGACTGGACTTCTACATCAACCAATATAAACCACTTGAGAAAAAAATTTTAAAATATTTTCAAAAATAAAATGTTTATCAATACCACGAATTCTTACAAATCACCTGTTATGTGTTGAGTAAAAGATAAACAGAATGCATTTGTTTAATGAGTGCTACGTTCTGGGAGGTCCCAAAGTAGATGTGATGTTATTCTTATACTTGAGAAGCTTCTCTCTGTCCAGCACTGACTATATGCCATGAACTTTGTGAAGGTTATTACTGTGATTTGAGGGCTTTAACTAATAAGGTTTGAATTTCAACAAATTTGTCTTTGACCCAATGAAGGCAAGTCAAATTTTTTAAGACCATTATTTGTTTTATTTTTTCTGCAAGATCTTTGTTTTCATCTCAGCTAGAGTAAATCTACTTAGAGCATTTGTGTCCAGCTTGGGCCTCTTCTCCTACCACAGCCCAAGGCGACCCGGAAATGGAGCTGCTAGAGACTCTGAACTCTGGACCAGTAATCCCTCTAATATCATCCTTTGGATGCACCCATCTGTTTAGCATGCACTTTATTAGAATAGAAAGTACTTTACTGATATAAATGAAATCCTAATAAAGACAGAGGTAGACAGCTTCATTAAGAAATCTAATTAAATTAATTTTAGGTAGTAAGTTTTAATTATAGTGGTTCTTTTCTATTTCTCATCCAAACTTTCCATCTACCTCCTGTTACTAAGAAAAAACAGAATTCCTGGGTTTCAGGTCGAAATTGCTCACTCTCCTGCCACTGCAATGTAATCAAGGCAGTTCTTCCCACACGTGTTCCCCAAAGTGGCTGCCATACAAACAACCTGGAATGTTTGTCTGAAATATACACTCCAGGGGTACCTGGGGTGGCTTGGTCAGTTAGGCATCTGACTCTTGATTTCAGCTCAGGTCATGATCTCAGGGTCTTGAATGGAGCCTCACATCTGGCTCCACGCTCAGCAAGATGTCTGCTTGAGATCCTCCCTCTTCCTCTGCCGCTCCCCCTACTCACCCTCTCTGCCTCTGTCTCTCTCTAAAATAATAAATAAATAAAATCTTTAAAGGGAAAAAAAAAAGAAATACATACTCAAGGAATCCACTCGGTGTCTGATTCAGTAGGCCTGGGAATGAGCCTGAAATCTTGATTTTCAACAACTTTCCAGTTGATTCTGCTGTGGTTCTGTGTTGACAGTTGATTTACTGTTTGGAGGATCTAAGTGTGGCATTGAGAAGTTTAGTTAAGATCATCAGGAAGGAGACCCCTGGTTTCCAGACCAAGTGCCCACATTCCACTGTGTGAGTTGCATTCTGCCCAAGGGCACCCAGTGGAGATGCCATAGAGGCTGAAGGCTGGACTATCCAGGCCTGCATCAGCCCAGAGGAGAGGACCGCAATGGGCCCGCAGCAGCCCTGTGAGTGATGATGGACATGTGATCGCAGTCCCCATACCACACAATCTCCAGACCAGCTCAACATGTGCCTCCATCCCTTTAATAGCATCCTTCCTGAGGCCCCATCACCACATAAACATATTAATTCTTTTGTTTAAAAAATGTCACTGTGAGGGACTCCTGGGTGGCTCAGCAGTTGAACGTCTGCCCTGTGCTCAGGGCGTGATCCCGGAGTCCCTGGATTGAGTCCCACATCAGGCTTCCTGCGAAGAGCCTGCTTTTCCCTCCGCCTGTGTCTCTGTCTCTCTCTTTATGTGTGTCTCATGAATAAATAAATAAATAAATAAATAAATAAATAAATAAATAAATAAATAAAATCTTTAAAAAAAGAAAAAAAAAGATGTCACTGTGAGCCACAATTTCCCAAAATACATTCTAGGATTCTTTATCCTATATATGGTAACTATCACACTACACACACACAATTAACAATACATGTTAGCATATTAAAGTCTCTGAAAAGTCCTGCAGTAAAGATATCTGGCTGATTCCGAAAACATGGCTTAACTCTGTTTCCCAAATGGAAAAAAAAAAAGTGTTTCTTTCCTTCTTTCTTTTTGATCATTTTCTGCTGAAGACATGTCCCTGGACATCCCCTTTCTGCCCTCTGCTGAATTTCTGTGGCTTATAACTTAAATTCTAACACAGGGATCACATGTCCAGTTGCCAGTATGTAGCACAAAAAAAAAAATGCCAAGCATAGGTAATACCTAAATGGCTTTGGAATGAATGAATAGATGAAGAAATGGTATTTTTTTTTCCAAGAGGACTATTTTTAAGCATTGACATCAAAACTTTGGGGGAAGGGGTTAACATTTCTCTGTGTATAGGCTGCGTGTACAGACGCAACGTGTGTGTCTGGGTAACTGACCGCCACCTCTTCCTGGATGCCCTCTGCTGCTGTAGCCCCCATGGTCCTCATTAGCAGGAGAGGCTGAAACCTACCGGTTCCCTTTCATTTCAGCTTGTGCCCTGTCAGGACTTATCAAGATCTTCCTTGCTCAATTCACGGGCAATCATTATTTTAGAACCTGAGATCGGAAGGCAGTAGATTTTATGTGATTAGCCGCTGAGATAAACGTTAATTAGTTTTCAATTTCCATAAAGTACCCCACTGACAGAAAGATTTGTTAAGTCAGTTAATGGCTAGAGATGATTGTTCCAAAATTGGGGTGGGGGGGTAGAGAGCGGTGAAGACAAGGACTGGAGAGGAGTGAACATGAGCAGGAGCACATCATATATTATGAAAATAAATGGAAAGGTACCAAATGAATCACTGCACGACCTAACAGTTGATGATCGTTAGAAGAAGATGAATTGGGGACTGGGGAAAGGTAAGGGACATAAAGTGGGCGACAGAGTAGGTATTTTTATCGTTTGATCCCAGAAGAAAAAATATATATACATAATTGAACCCAAAATCCAAGACTTGGGAACGTGTGTGATGGCGTAACTACAAACCCTAGACCGGGTTCTGAGTCGGACTTAGACTCCATTTTGCTTTAGTATCATCCAGAACGCTGAGAAATGCTCTCATTTCCTCCTGGAGCCAAGAAAATTGCTTTGGATAAAAGCAATAAGGGCAATAAAAGCAAATAAGGGCAGAGGAAAGAAGAGAGAGGGGGGTAGTTTAGTGGGTTTATTTCTCCCGGGTAGTAGGGAAACTGATGTCATGGGTGTGGATGTGTAAGTCATACACCAATTACACCTTCCTTTGCCAACACACACACAGCATGGGCCAGCCTCTCAGCTCCTTGAGCCTCAGTTTCACCTTTTGCAAAAGAAGGATATTGTTTGTATCCCCCCCCCTTGTCAAGTTGTTATCAAAGACTAAAAGAAATAATGTCTATATTGCCTTCTGCATTGTGCTTGCTGCAGCTTGGAAAGGCAAGTACTCAAGGACTGCTAGTTAGCAGTATGGCTGGGGCAGGGTGAGCCAGTTTACCAAAGTGCAAAGCATCTCGATGCCATTGGTGCTTACATTCCAAGGAAGGCCAATTGCTGGAGCCCTACGTGCTGGGATGGGCGCTTCTAAACACCAAAGGCAGAGGAGACTCATGCCAGACTCAAAACTAAACTCTAACAGACTCCAGGTCCCTCATCCCACCAATGGCTATAGCCACCTCCCAATCAGTTCACTGTGCCCAGTAAGGGCGATATTGCCAGGTCCACTTATCCTGTCTACTTCTTGGTCTAGGGGCTAAGATGTGTCCCTGTAATCCTTCCCCCACCCATCCAATGTAATGAAATAAATGAAAGTTTGCAATAAAGATGCCCCAGTTTCTTCCAATTCTGTGTTCCTTCCAGCACCATCTTCCCTCCTACAACAGGCTGATGAGATCTAGCCTCACCCAGTGATGTCAAAAGCCAGGCTCAGGAGTTTGAGTCATGGCACTCACCTATCACAGGCAACCTCTTGCCCCAGCAATAAAGTTGCTTGCAAAAAGAATTTGCTGTCTTGGTATAGTTTTCCCCAAAGGTCTTCCTGGGAACCCGGGGGATTTGAGGGAGCCAGGACAAACTAGGTTGTGGCTGCTCTGATGCCAAGTGATCCAGGAGAAATACCAAATCTTCAGTATTAAGGATTCACTTACACTCGCCCCTTAATCCTGTCTTAGTTAAGCCTGTGTTATCACGTGCAACCCAGAGAAATTTTTACCAAATATACCTCATATTTCTCCCTATCTACTATCCTAGGACCACATCAGGACTTGGAGGCCATTATTAACCTATTATGGTTTCTTAAGAATATGCTGTTTTCAAAATCTGAGCTAAGCGTACACGTATCAGGGGCCTGAGTGAGAAAGTGTGGGGCCACGGGGAGAAAAGGTAACTTAGAGACCCTGTTTCTGTCTTTGCAAAAATAAAAACAACAGAGATAAAGAAGGGTGGGAGAACAACAGAAATAAAGAAGGGTGGGAGGGAAAACATTTCACTAAATCATCAGAAAAATTAGAAGTTGTGACTGGAAATAATAGTATACAAGGGGAGAATTCTTCATGATAATTTTTTTCTTATGTTCTTAAATTTGGGTGTTTGATTTTTTAAATGGTGAAATTTATAAATAAGCAGGAAATAAGAATAAAGCTTGGGGTTAGAACACAGTTCTCTCCTATGGGAACAAGATGGTATCTGGAAATATTTTCTTCTTTATTTCTTTATTTTTAACACAAAGAATAAAAAGCACATGATGTAGTTAGAGGTGGATTGACAGTGACATTTCATTAATGGTTTGAATAAAGCAATTTCTTTCCAGCGCACAGTACCCAAACAGGAAACCACAACAGCAAGGTAGTTTCCCTAATAATTCTGTGTCAGAAACATCCATTAAAGATAAATAACCATACATAATTATATATATTTAATTTGGTAGACATTTCTTGAAGAAAGGGAACTTTATTTTCAAACTCAACCTCTTTTTCCCATTTTTTGTGTTCTGTTTTTGAAGAGAGAAGGCAATGTGACTGCATAATGATCTAGCAAGTCAATACTCCTGGGGATATATATCACACAATACAATGCCACCTCATTAGACTATTCTGGCATTAAATGGTGTGCTATACACAGCATTTAAATTCAAAAGTCCATCTCAAATCCCAGGGGTCTGGTCCACGCAGCAAAATTATCTGGAAAATTCATACTGAATCCTTTCATTATCCTGAATTATCTAGGTATTAGATATGTTGGCATAATTGTGAAAATAAACAGAAAGCACCCATAAAAGAATAAGCAAAGGCTATTTATTCAGAGCTTGGTATAGCAAGGGAGTCAGCCACCATCACATGCATTTGGCAGAGGCTCAAATGTAGGCAGAAAAGTGGGAATGCTTTTATAGCAGAAAGAAAAGAGAAGGCTTTAAGTGCCCTCACTGGATGGTGTTGGGATGGGGAAGCTGCATGCAAGCTTAATAGAAGAGGGGCATTCTAGGTGATTGGTTTGGGTCATATCTGACATTCTGAGGTTGGTCATCAGTTGGAGTTGGAGGCTAAAGCTTGTGAAAGCTCTCCATTTATCAAGTCCCAGCTATTTGTGACCAACTGCGATAGGAGTTATTATGTGGTTTCCTCGACTGGTTGTATACAAAGTGGATTGGCTTCCTGGATTAGTTTCTGCAGATAATAGGTTGCTTTCCTGGACTTATTGCTGCAGATTGAGGGTCATAGTTCTATTTTTATACAGAGTCTGGTCATTTTCCATGTGTATATTCAGTCTCTGATAAGTAAGTAGTTCCCTACACCTCTGCTGTTGGTTTTCTTCTATCATGAATAACCTAAGTATTTCAAAGAAATCAAGTTGGGGCACTTGGGCAGCTCAGTCTGTTAAGCATCTGCCTTCGGCTCAGGTCATGATCTCAGGGTCCTGAGATCGAGTCCCGGGTCTGGCTCCCCACTCAGCAGGTAGTCTGCTTCTCCCTCTCCCTCTGCCCTTCCTCCCCTCTTGTGTTCATTCTCTTGCACTCTCTCTTTCTTAAGTAAATAAATAAATAAATAAATAAATAAATAAATAAATAAAATCTTTTTAAAAAATCAAGTTCTTTGGACCTAAGATGTCCTTTATTCATGGCATCTACATAGCCATAGTTTAGTTAATGGCTCACGTGCTCCATGCCTTTATTTACATGATATCCCATTAGCCAAATTCAACAAACATTTATTCAATTATTACTTACTACTCTGTGCTAGGTTCTAGATGTAGAGATACATCAGTGAACATGCTTATATTCTAAAGGGAGAGGGAGAAGATAAACAAGCAGAAAAACAAAGGAATAATTAACAGAATGTTAGATGGTGAAAATGCAACACGGAGGTCTCTGAAGAGAAGACATTTCAGCTGAAATCCAAATGCCATGGAGCCAGCTTTTCAAAGATCAGAAGGAAAAATAATCCAGGTGGAGGGACCAGCTTGGGCAAAAGTTCAAAGACAGAAGAAGCTGGCATGTTCAAGGAATTAAAAGACCCATGTGGCTAAAACGTCATGATCTAGGGAGAATAGGAATAGCAGAAAACAGAGAAATAAGCAAGTACCAGAGCATGCATGACTTTTAAGCAAAATAAAATGATTCTTCCTTGTTTTAATTGTAGAATGATAGAAAGGCATTGGAGGGTTTTTAAACAGCAGAGGAATACCATTCCACTTTTTTTTTTTTTTTTAAAGGATAACTCAGAGTTCTGGATAGAGAATAAGTCATCAGGAGTGAAAGCAAGAGGACTATTTAGGAAACTGACAAGAGATGGGGTGCCTGAGACTAGAGTTACAGCAATAGGTAGTAGAGTAAATAGATAGGAACATATTTTAGAGATAGGGGGAGTCACAGGACTTGCCAGGAGGAGGAAGAGAAACGCTCAATTTGGGGTTGAGTCACTGGGTGGGTTCTTCTTTTTTTTTTTTTTGAAGATTTTATTTATTTATTCAAGAGAGACACAGGCAGAGGGACAAGCAGGCTCCCTGTGGGGAGCCTGATGCAGGACTCGATCCCAAGACCCTAAGATCACAACCAGAGCCGAAGGCAGTCGCTCAACCACTGAGGTACTCAGGTGCCCCAACTGGGTGGCTTCTAGTAACATTGAATGAGACAGGGAAGACAGGGGCAGGAGTAAACTTTATTTTTTTTTAATTTTTATTTATTTATGATAGTCACAGAGAGAGAGAGAGAGGGGCAGAGACATAGGCAGAGGGAGAAGCAGGCTCCATGCACCGGGAGCCTGATGTGGGATTCGATCCCGGGTCTCCAGGATCGCGCCCTGGGCCAAAGGCAAGCACCAAACCACTGCGCCACCCAGGGATCCCAGGAGTAAACTTTAGAGAAGGTAATGTAGAATTCTTTTGGCACCTATTTGTGCATATTGCCCTAGAGTCAAATCTAGGAAAAAGCATTTAAAAGCTGTGAATAGGTGTTTGAGAATAGTGTATGTAATGAGGAAGGCCTCCATGACAGCTTTCAAGAGTCCTCCACCTCCAATGGTTGTAAGGCAAATATGGCTGAGGATCAAGCCCTAACTCTGTCTTGTAAAGTTGGAAATGTTATAGCACCAATGAACTGCCTCCATGCTGTGTTAAGAGCCCTGCAGAAAGGAGTGGAACTATGAGATGTGGGATGTGAATATTTGGAAAGACATAGATGGGGCTGAAAGCTTTGGACCACTAAAATACTTCAACCTCTCTTGTCAAAGGAAGCCGTCCTTCCTCCCAGCCTCTCCCTCTATTTTCTCCTCCAACTCACCCTTTTCTGGAAAAAAGGCTTTCAGTGACTGCATCTGGGGCACTTGCTCACAAGCTAATTCCAATTCTCCTCAGGCCACCGCCACCAGCAGCTTTTATTGCCTCCAGCCCAAAAGTAAGTGTTAGTCTCATTAGAGAAGTAGAAACCCTGTTCTATGAGGAGTCTATACACAAAAATAATTGTAAGACACTCCCCAAACAGGAGTAGGGGAAGCCCAAGGAAGGACTGTAAGGGCATTAGATTAGGAGGAATAAATATTGGATTCAAACAAGCTGCTTTCACTGACCTAGGTAGTCTATCCCAAAATTTAGGGTTTAGTGTTTTGGCTAATCAAAACCTGTCATTAACAATGACCTTGAATTAAAAAAATCAAAATGCCTGAACGTCACTAAATTCTGCAGAGTTTGAAGGCTCAGTAAATCGGAATTTTGGAATGGATCCATTGTGTGCACTCTGCTCAGATATTCCCCAAATGTACTTCTCCCTGTTCTCCCACCCCAAGGAGGAAGGCCCAAAGGACTCTCCCTTCACAAAGGAATTAAGAAATGCATTGGTGAACAGGGCACCAGCACTGCTGCAGGCTCTTCTTGTGATTGTCCTCTATAGGCTAGGGAAACTAGTAGGGGTTAATGCAATAGATTCGGGTTCCCTGATCTAAATGGCACCAATGGGATCCTTGCACTGGTACAGGCCAGGTGGTATCACTTAATTATCAGAGACAAGGAGGGCAATTACTATCACAGTCCACAATGACAAAATAATAATCAGAGTGTTTTAATGTGCCATGATGATTCATCACAAGGTCCCTAGATGTAATATAGATAAGCTGTCTACTAAGGTTGCTTGACATATATAAGAGAAAATGTTTTAGGTCTGATGTGCAGAAACCTAACCCAAGTTGCTATAATGGGGATTCCCAACCCTTTAACTAGTTCCCAGAATGAAGCCTGTTCCCAGAGCCCCTTGACTGACGAGGAAGCCAGATTCTTTTGAGTTTTGTAATACAGCCATATGGTGTACAATGTAACTTGTAAACCATACAACTCGCACAACAAGCCTTCATCACAGGGGTCTGAGGCCATTTACGGGGATAACTGTACACTGGAGTAGGGGAAATAATCAATTTCCTGGGGTTGTTAGATTCTGGCTCTGAACTAATACTGACCCTCAGAAACTCAAAATACCATCATGGCTTACGGGAGGATGGGGTCTTGGCCTAAGATCTTTTATTACAGTAGAGATCAGATAATAGATGGAGTCTTAGCCCAGCTCATCTTACAATAGGCCCATGCAGACTCACCTGGAGTTGTTCCACTGGTCCCAGACTGTATAATATAAATAGACATACTAGGTGAAAAGCAGATCCTGTATATTATTCCTTTCCCTTGAAGTAAGGCTTTTCTGTTAGGAAGGACCAGGAAGAGGCCCTTGCAACTGACCTCTTTCTATATCTACCAAAATAATAAAATCAAAACCATCAACTTAGGGAAAAAGCAGAGAATAGGATCTATGTCAAAGACTTGGGAGATGCAGTGGTGAAAATTCCTCCCAAATCCTCAATAAACTTTCATCTGTGTCCACTGCAAAACCCAGACAGGTGAGAAAGAGTGGCAATAGATTAATGGAAACTTAATTATGTTGTTATGACAATCGTAGTTGCAACTCCAGAGGAACTATATTTACTAGAGCAAATGAATCACCATCCCTGACATCATATGCACAGCTATTGACTTGGCAAATGCTTTTTTTTTTTACATTTCAATTGGTAAGGATAAGCAGCCACAGTTTGCATTTACTTGGCAGTGTTAGCAATATACTTCTACAATGTTTGCTCAGAGTTCCAACTGTCTGGCTCCAACTGTTCTGATATCCTTTAGAGCATCGTAACACGATGGTTCAGAATCTATGTCATTTAATTTATTCATTTATTCAGAATGGGTAGTCATGGAATAATAAACTTCCTAGATGCTTTAGTAAAACGTATACATGTCAAAAGGTGAGAGTTAAACCCTTCAAAAGTTCAAAGTCTTGCCACATTAGGAAGTTTCTCAGGATCCAGTAGTGGTCCAGAGCATGTCAGTATACTCTTTATAAAGTGACAGACCAGTTGTTATACCACCTATGAGGAAGGCAAAGCACAGGTGCCTCTGTGGCCTTTTGGTTTTGGGACACAACGTATACATATCTTGGCATGCTATTCTGATCCATTTACCAAGTAATCCTTAAGTCCATCAGTTTTGAGTAAATCTTAGAAAAAGGGCTCTGTGACAGATCAAAGCTGTGATGCAAACTGCCTTCAGACCCAGAAGATCCATTTATGTGTCTACGTTAGACACAGATGCAGCATGGATCCTCTGAAAGGCCCAATAGGAAAACCACAATGTAACCCCTGAATAAAGCCAAGCTCAGATCTGTCCACAACTATTGTGCATTTGAAAGTAGCTTATGACTTGCCACTGGTGTAGACTGAATACCTGACAATGGGTTACCAAATGACTATGTGACCTGAACTTCCCATAATGAACTGGGTTTTATCTACAGAACCACAAAATCACACATACACAGAATCAGTTTGTTGTAAGAAGGAAGTTGGATATGAAATATTGAGCCCAAAGTGGTCAAGAAGGTACAGGTGAAAGAGATAGTCCAGATTACTACAAAGAGATAGTCCAGATTACTATGGTACCTGTCCACACTGTGTGTCAATGCCTCTTCCTCAGCCTATTTCTACTCACGTGATATTCCCCATAACCATTTAACAGGAGAAGAAAAACCACTTGTGTGGCTCATGAATAGATCTACACAGTAAGCAGCCAAAATTCTGCAGATGCCATACTATCTATATTCACAATCAAGGGTGGCCTTGAAAGACAGCAATAAGGGAAATCCCACAACAGGGCAGATATATTCCATCACACACTTTATATGGAAGGAAAGATAGCCTGAGTTACATATCTATCCTGATCCGTGGACAGTGGCTAAAGGGTTGGCCCGCTGATTAGGAATCTGGAAAGAACAAAATTGGAAAACTGATGACAAGGAGTATTTAAATGGAGCTCTGAGAATAGAGAATCATGACATTACACAGACAAATGCCACTAGAGGGCATCCACAGCTAAGGAGACTCCCAATAAATACACGGGCCTACCAACCTATTTTTTAAAATTTATTTATTTTTAATTTTTTATTTTTTCCTACCAACCTATTGAAGATGACAATTGGCCTCTGTCTCCATCCACCCCAGTGCTCACACAATGGATCCATGTACAAAGTGGCTCTGGAAGCATGGAGGAAGACTCCCTTTGGGCTTAACACCATGGCCTTTCTCCAGCAAAGCAAGTCCAGCTACTATCATGGATGAGTGACCAATATGGCAACAGCAGAAATCCATGCTGAGCCCTTTATGTGGCTCTATTCCCTGAAGCAGCCTGTCAGCTTACAGGTTGGTTACACTGGACTCCATTTATTATAAAGTAGGCAGCACCTTGTCTTCACAGGAGTAAACAAACACATATTTGCTTTTCTTACCTGAAGGGTTTTGGTCAGTATCATTATTTGTAAACTTAAAAATGACTCAGCCATCATGATGGTATCTCACACATTGCTGTCTAAGAGCAATAGATATGTTTTATAAAATGATGACATGTTTTACAATCATAGAATTCAGTGGTTTTTATCAAATTTCCCAATTTGTAGAGGCAGCTGGCTTGATAAAGCAGTGACCTGGCCTACTGGAGGTCCTGTTATGCTCCCAGCTGAGAGACAACACCCTACTTGATTGGGCTAGTCTTTTTCAGATGTCATGTAGCTTTAAACCAACATCACCTTCCATAGTCAGGATACAGGGGTTCAGGAGTCAAGAACTGGAACTGGGGGAGGTCTTCATCACTATTGTATCTAATAATCTACTGGAAGCGTTACTCCTTCCTGTTCCTATGAACCTTAGCCATGTTTTTGGAGATTCTGGTGCCCAGTGGAGAAAAGTTTCCACCAAGGAACCAAATTATCTTTCAGATGAATTAGAAGTTACATCTGCCTGATGCCTCATTTTGGGTCCCTTTACCTCCAAACCAACAAGCAGAGAAGGGGAGACCATTTCACTGGGTGGGGAAGTTAATTTCAATTATCAAGAGAAATTTGGTTACTGCTGTACGAAAGCAGAAAGAAAGACCAGATCAAGAACAAAAGGAATTCACTGGATTGCTTTTAGAGGCCTTTCCCCAGAACCCTGGTTTAATGGAAATCTGGGGGAACCAAGATTTGGCTATCAAGAACTCCATTTCTGGGGTGCCTGAGTGACTCAGCCTCTTAAGCATCTGCTTTCAGCTCAGGTCATGAACTCAGGATCCTGGGATCAAGTCCTATGTGCCCTGATCAGCAGAAAGTCTCTTCTCCCTCTGCTTCTGACCCTCCCTCCTGCTCATGCTCGCTTTCTCTCTCTCAAGTGAATAAATAAAAAATCTTTTTTAAAAAAAGAACTCCATTTCTGAAGAAATTAAGGTTTAATTATCCCTATAAAGTAAAGAACCCTGTCCATCCTAGATGCTCCCAAAGGGTAGGGGGAATAAGAAATTGGTAGTGGAAGAAGGCTGCTCTGAACCCTGAATACCAACTTAGACCTCATGATGCCACAGAGGCAGAGATTGTAGCAGTTTCTTAAGGGTACTTACCTACTTTCCTTCTCCTCATTTTTATCTTAGAAACTTAGACAAAGAACTCAGTGGTGGCTCATGTTTTAAGTTTCAGGGGGAGTATGATTAATCGGGCATCTCCCCACATTGATGAAGTTGCTGATGGGACTGAGTCCTCTGTTGGAGATGCTAAGGAGGGAAAGGGAAGAGACTGTGCTGAATGTCACCTGTTTACTTACTCAGATCCAGGTGGCAGCTTTCCCTACCCCACCTCCTCCTACAGCAATCTCATCTATAAGTAGCACATCCAACAGGGCTTGTACAGGCCTCTGGCCTCAGCTAATTCGGCATTACCAGCATGAATCTGAAGGGTGACAGGAGAGTGACATTAGGATGTCTATTCCCCTGACTTCTCCCTGTGAAGTTGTTTCAAGCTGGCTATGTACCTTGAGCACAGATCACTCCTTCTTTCCAGAAAGCCTGCTCTCTATGACTCTCTCCTCATGGATTCTGTTAGACTCCCCATCCTCATCCTTCAGGCCTATGGGGGTAACTGCCTTGCTCTGCCCACATCAGGTTTCTGCATAACTACACACCTGCCCATACGTTGTAATAAGGCCCTTCTCCACAAATCCTAAGCTGAATGTGCTGTTTCTTGTCCAATATGATTGGAAACCAACAACTGAGAAGACGAAGGAGTTGATGATACTTATTTTGACCTCAAAACATCAGTATGGTGGTTTTAAAGCATGTCTACAAATTATTCAATATTCTTCCCTTTAAGAGGTAGAACTTAATTCCTCTCCTTGGGTGTGGGCTGGACTTAGTGACTTGCTTCCAATGAATGTGAACAGTGAAGGTGACGATGTACTGGCTCCGTGAGTAGGTCATAAAACGCACTGCACTTTCCTCTTTGTTCTCTTGGACCACATGCTCTGGGGGAAACCAGCTGCCATGTCAGAAAGGCATTCAAGAACCCTTGAAGAGGGGCAGCCCAGGTGGCTCAGTGGTTTAATGCCACCTTCAGCCCAGGGTGTGATCCTGGAGACCCGGGATCGAGTCCCACATCAGGCTCCCTGCATGGAGCCTGCTTCTCCCTCTGCCTGTGTCTATGCCTCTTCCTCTCTCTGTGTCTCTCATTAATAAATAAATAAGATCTTTAAAAAAAAAAAAAAAAGAACCCTTGAAGAGACACAATTATGAGGGAACTGAGGCCTCCAGTCAATTGCCATGTGAGCTCGTCACCTAGGAGGTGGATTCTCCAACCTCAGCCCAACTTGCATAGGACCATAGCCCCTATTGCCTTCCTGACCACGTGAGGTGCTCTGAGCCAGACCCACCCCGCTAAAGCCATTAGAAATTCCTGATTCACAGAAACTGTGAGATAATAAATGTTTATTATTTGAAGCCACGAAGTTCGGAGTAATTTATTATGCCGCTATAGATACCTGATATACTTGGCTACAACTAAGATGATATATTAATAATAACAGTGGTTAATATTTATTGGATGCTTATTGTACATCACTTACTGTGCTAAATGTTTCATTTAATTTTCACACGTACCCTATGAGGCAAGTACTATTATTAATCTCATTTATAGATCAGTTGCCTGAGGCATAAGCAAGTTAAATATCCTGCCCAAGGACACAGACGGCATTGTATTTCATGGATTATAATATGCACATTTTTTCATATTTACCATCTCTGAAATCAGGATGGCTTTTAACAATCCATGATGTCTCACAATTGCTGGGAACCAGGCAGTAGTTTGATATAACTGCAGTTGTGTGCGCCTGTTGTGACCTTGGCCATAGCCGTTTGTAGTGCTATAGCTTCCATCTAGTTGCATGCACTGTACCTAACAGCTCCTTAAGATATTTTCAAAAGCGTATTCTATGACTTGGAAATAAAATTAAAAGTTATTGTGTGCACAAAAAGACAATAGAGCAGCAGATCATAAATTTTGTATTTGAGATGCAAATATTTATTGCTGAAGGAATGACAACAATTCCATATTTTCTAGCAAAACGACTACCAAGTCCTTTGCGAGACCTAAAAAGGAAGATGCCCATAAATAGCTAAAGCTGTTTCTCTTTATTCCTGAGATATGTGCAAAAGGATTGATTATCACATGCCAAGCAGCATGCTGTAAAGGATGGTCAGATTCCTTGAAAAAGAAAAAAAAGAAATTTCAAAGCAATAAGACCCTGGTAGGACCATTGTCATGTGTCATGTAGAACCATTATGAGGGCATTGCTTCCTAGTTTGATTAGAGACATGTATTCCTTCTTAATACTTAAAATAACAATGATGTGCCTTATGGTTGGTGGTGTCTTAGAGATGACACAGTATGTTAAGTGGTGGGACTTGGGTTTGAAGCTGGGTCATGTAATTTCAAAGTTCATATTCTTGACCAACAAAATATCTCCCTTATGATCTGGCGTATTTGGGCTTTAGAGAATGCCTAATCAACTCAGTAGAGTAATTGTAGTAAAGGTTATTCAAACTTCCCCTCACTGGAAAGGTTCAGGGGATTGGTTGTACAACAATGGAAATATACTTGATACTATTGAACTGTGTATTCATGTTATCTCTATAAAGTAAAGAACCCTGTCCATCCTAGATGCTGGCAAAGGGTAAAATTGGTGGTTAAAAAATGGTTAAGATGATCAATATTATTTTACACCTATTTTAACACAATTAAAAATACAAACAAGCAAACAAATATTTTTCATCTCAAATATCCAGTTTATTTCTATCTCTGGACCATGGGGGAAGGTATTGGCAGGCCCTGGAGGCTGAAGTTAATATTCTGTACCATTATCTCAAAAAAGCATTGAAGTTCTGCATTGTGATTGTGGTGCTAGTTACATGGATGTACACATTTGTCCAAACTCATCAAACTGTACACATAAATGAGAACAATTACTGCATGTGAGTATGCCTTAACAATAACAAAATTGAATTGAAAATTTGAGTGGAGCACCAGGCACAGGAAAAAAACAAATATTTAGTAAACAGTATTGATACTAAAGAAATTGAGGACTCGTTAAGGTCTAAGATCTTCAATCTTATTTCCATGATTCATTGTATTTGCTGTTCCATCTGAGCTTGATGCATGTGTGAGAAGAAAGTACGCCCTGTCTATGGCATCCACTTTGTCTGCAATATTGTTTCCCAAAAGGGGCTTGACATGATGCATCCATGATGATCTCATGGTGGTTCCTAGGGGAAATCATACCTTTATTCAAGTGTTCACACACTTTTGTTGAATAGCCCAATTTGTTAATTTAATTTGGAACAGAATATCTAATAAGTTTAGTTGACAAAATGATTTCCCTCTTCATTCTCCCTTTATGATGTGGAAGGAAGGTATCAGCAAGTTTCTTTTCCCCTAAACACCGAACACTAAGGAGAAACTTCTCAGGTCCTCACTGGGAGCAGGAAAGAAGGAAATTACATGAGTCTTTCCCCAAAATCTTTTCTTTGGTTGCAGATAAGAATCTTGTGCCTATACTCTCAAAAGAGTGCAAGTAAGCCTTGGGACCAACTGATCTCATGTTCTTGAGCCATTTCTCTTTGTTTAGGAAGATAAACTAATGCTGGGGAAGGGGTAGAGAGTGCTACTCAGTCCCTGCAAGGAAGGCTGAGGAACAGACTCTTACTCTTAGAGCACAAGTGTTGGGCATGATGTAGGAAAGGGCCAGGAAAATTAGCACAAGTAGATAAAGGTGAAGAGAGTAGACAGGCTTCTCTCTGTCAAAAGCCCAAGCAACACAACTGAAGAGAGGAGACCCATTTTAGCCTTGTGTTGCAAGAAATAGGCTACGTAGTTCCATTGTGAGGGTAGCTGAAGAGAGGCTGCATAAACTGCTCACCACAACAGTCCACAGCGGAAATAAAGGAAAAGGTTTCAGGGTTTCACTCTTAGCACTCGATCACCTGACTACCTAGGGTTCACCTGACTGCCACGATCTGCCACAGTCCAGAGACAGGCCAAGTTGCAACAGGCATGCACAGGTGAGCCCATAACATAGTTCCTATTAATTTTAGAGGAACAAGAGATTTCAGGGTGGGGATGGAAACCCCAAAGCCAGAATATGAAAATGCAGTAACTCATATGGACTTTGCCAAGAAGCCTGAATGAAATGGCTTACCAGCTCAGTACCTCTGTTTCTCCTCCTGTAAAATGAAATCAATTCTCAGGTTCTCTCTCTGTCTCTCTCCCTACCCCTACCTCACCTTTCTTTCTCCTCTCCTTTTATTCATTTGTTTAAGTGTTATTTCTTTAACACCACTATATGATGCTCACAGCTCCGGCCTATAAAGTGATGGGCAAACCAGAGTCCCTGCCTTCACAGAGCTTACAAGCTAGTATTTATTTAGGTGAATACTATTAGTACAAAGAACAGAGGACCCAGTTACTTAGTTACTCTAATGGAGTAACATGAGGTAATATGCAGAGAAGTCCCCTGTTGGAAAATCCTGACCCGAAACAAGAATGAGAGAGCAACAGTGGGATTATGGAGTATCAGCAACTCAGGTGGGATGTTGTAGGGAGAATGAAAGGCAAAGACAGAGTCAGAGACAGAAAGAAAGAGAAAAGACCTCTCGACTAACTGCCATTCTACCCTCACTTCTCACTGTTTCTCCGTGATGATGGCCTGACTCCAGCTGACTCCACATTTTATCCACAGTCCATATAGCCAACAGCATTCTTTTCTCTCCATGGCCTTTACATTTTTTTTCTCCCCCGCTGGAGCAGGGTGGTGATTGGGGAGTGGAAGGGCATGCAGGCTGGGTTCTTGTGTCCAGGACATCAAGCAGAGGAGGGCATTGGGGAGGGTTAGGTTTCCAAACCACACTGTCAGGGTGAACTTACGTTGTTGTTAATGACTTTGACGTTATTAGGCTAGACAGAGAAATGTCGATGTGAATCATCTTCAGGGTTATTCCATATTCATAATGGACTAAATATAGTCAGAGGAATGGGACTAGAGGGCACAGGCCCCTGGATGGTCATAGTAGATGATTCCCATGATGAAATTAAGTGCCAGCCCAGCTCCTTTGTTCCCCAAGGGGCAGAGAAACCCATACCCCCACCCTCCAACCCAAAGATGAAACCAAGAAACAGTTGCTAGATTTTACCCTTCTTTTCCAGTAGCCAAATTTAAATACCATTTCTCAAGGCCAGGCATTTTGCTCTGATCTGTGGAGATTTAGAGTACATGGATCCAGCCAGGGGCGGCCAATCCCAAGGCAGTCTGTGCCTCTGCCCAGTGCCAAAGCCTCGAGGCCATGATTTTCATTAAATGCGAAGGTTAATATTTTCACTTATGTAAAGGAGAATATGAAGGGATGAGGGGAGGGGTTGCAACTATGAAAATAAGCTTTTTCTTTGTAGCATAATGAAAGGTGGAGGTAGAGAAGAGGAAGAAGTACAGAAAAAGAGTCATTGATCTACTCACTAAGATTCAAAATTAAGAACTCAACTGGTAATGCCTAGAATGCTAGGAGTTTCAGATCATAGGTTTTGAAGGCTTAAATTTAATGTCAACTGTATGCACACATGCCATTAAGCATTCAGTTCCAAGTAAAGGTCAAAGAAAGGACTTTTTCAGTTGGTTTTAATTTGTGATTTCTGATTAAAAAATAATGCATGTTCAATATAAAATACATGAATAAATAGCAAGAAGTAAAATTACACATAATCCATCAATACATTGTGTGTGTATATATGTGTATATATGTATACACACACACACATATATACAGATATACACACACACACACACACACACACACATACTTGAGAGTTATCTAGAAGTTTTTGTTTAGCACATTAAAATTCATTACTAAGACCTGCATCACTGGGTTTGATAATCACTCTTATTGGGTTTAGAAATATATATTTTTTTGGTTTTAGAAATAATTTTGAGGTGAGAAAATAAATGTGCATTGGGTTGTTGTATCATTAGCCTGGCTAAACCAAGAATTATATCACCCAGAGTCTTCTTCTGCATGATCCCAGACTACAGTTGCTAGGATAAGAACAAGCATGACATTTGGGAGTAGAAAGTGAAGCAGAAGCCATTACTCTCTGATGTCCTTCACAGCTTGATATGATGACAAGCAGAAGAAGAGATGCCTAGCAAGTTCCAGCTTGTCCTCACTCTCCTTCACTCCATGCCCGGCTCTTCTGCCTGACTGTCAGCCCTGCGGACCAACAACAGCCCAGCCCACCTCCAGCCTCAGATCCCCAGAGGTCAGTTCGGAAGCAATGACTTCCCAGTTTCCCCTCCACAAGTTTCTCTCTACACAGTCCCACTTTGACCATCTATCATGCTTGGTTTCTTAGTTTCCCTTGCAAGTTCTTACTTGTCCACATACATCAGTGTCTCCTCTGGGGACCTCTAACGTCCCATTCCACATCTCCATTTCTTAAACTCCTCCCGTAATTGTGTAAGGTGTAATCTCTATGTGAATGCTATATCCCATTACACTTAGAATTGTTCTGCTTCCGTAACTAAACCCTGGCTAACACATGATTATTTATTCCAGATGTATTTCCAAATGAACAGAATTTAAAGGATGGGAATCCCTGATTTGATTGTGTTTAAAGACATTAATGACCTTATTGCTGATAGTGGTAAATGGGACACTGATAGTCTGTGACATGCAATAGCAGAACAGTTATTTAAGCCATCACCTGGAATCAAGTGCCCATAGAAGACAAGGATTTGAGTGACCAAGTAGCTAACTCTATAGAGCATTTTAGTTTAAATAAAGAGTGTATGGACTATCAGGTTGTTTGGAGAACATGAAGAAAGAAGATGAGGAGCCCAGAACTTCGAATTTCCAGATCAAGATCCAGGTAAGTGACCACAGAACATCTGTGGCTATTTTATGTAAAACAGCAAAAGTAACTCATCTCTTACAGCTTCAGGCTGAGATACCTGAACACTTAACCAAAATATAATCTTGTGCGTAGCCGAATTACAACGCAAGTTGAATTTATAAGCTCGTAGAATGTCTTATGTTAAATTTAGGGCATTAATTGGAAAGAATTTGGACACCAAAATTTGGAATGGTGATATATGAATAGATTCAAATTAAGCCACAGACCTTGAAATTCCATATTCTGCAAGATTTTTTTTTTTTTTGTTGTTACTGGTGATATACTGTTCTGCCCTATCTGAGGAGATTTGTCTTTCTTTCCCTGAAGAACTTATGATGGCATCTCTTGTCTTGCAGGGCAACACTGATCCTCCTCAAGACCTAGCTCTACAACCACGTATTACTTTTTAGCTATATCCAAACTCAAGTCCCATAAGGTCCCCAAGGAGTCATTTCAAAGTGTGACTCATAGGAGTTAAGACAGAAAAGGAACCCAAGATTTGTTGACTAAATAATAAAAAGTCTGGGGCAACATGTATAAGAAAGGAGCCTAAAAGTCTGGGTCAGAATGGAAGGGATATAATATTAGACTGGAACAGGGCAGCCCAGGTGGCTCAGCAGTTTAGCGCCACCTTCTAAGGTGTGATCTTGGAGACCTGGGATCGAGTCCCATGTCCGGCTCCCTGCATGGAGCCTGCTTCTCTCTCTGCCTGTGTCTCTGTCTCTCTGTCTCTCTCTGTGTCTCTGATGAATAAATAAATAAAATCTTTAAAAAAATATATTAGACCAGGATAAACTTATTGACATGAATACAATAAGCAAAGTCCTTTAATGTTTCAATTTGAGGGCCTTGGAAAGTCTCTAACAGTTTATATACAAATTAAAAACCAAGTTTATGCTATCTAAAGAGATACACTTCAAATATAAATCAAAAAGAAAATTATATTTTTAGGAAAGACACACCAAACAGTAGGCATAAGTATAATATCAGGGAAAGTAAATTTCAGAAGAAAAAGTATTTCCAGAAAAAAAAGAGAAACATTTACTAATGATAAAGACTATTTCATCAGAAGACAAAAGAATTATAATTGTATGTGACTATAATAACAGCGCTTAAAAATACATAAAGCAAGACCTAACAGAATGAAATAAACAAATTAATCTTAGAGATCTTAATACTTCACTATCAATGATGGATAGGACAACTGGATAAAAATGTGTTAGACTATGAAGATACAAATGACACTTTCAACTACCTTCACCTTATAGATATTTATACAGAATTATGCCCAACATAGAATACACATTATTAAAAAGATATAGATCATATTTTCAGCCATAAATGTCTCAATAAATCTCAAAGATTGAAATCTTAGAGTATATTTTTACCACAATGGATTGAATTAGAAATTGGTAACAAAAAAAATCCCAAAATATTTTAAAATTAAACAATACTTCTTAATAACTCATAAGTCAAAAAATAAATCACAAGAAAAGTAGAAAACACATTGAACTAAATAATAATGGAATGATAGTATATGAAATTTGTTAGATATAGTAAAAATAGTATATACAGGGAAATTACAGCTCAATGCTTATATTAGAAAAGAAGAAAGATTTAAAATTGAAAATCTAAGTCTTTATCTCAAGATGGTACAGAAGAAGGAGGAGAGCAAACTAAAATCACAGAAAAGGAAAAAATGGACAAAAATCATTAAATATGAACTGACAAATAATAGAGGAAATTGACAAAACCAAAATCAGTTTTTCTAAAATTAATGAGATTGATAAACTGATAGCTGATTAATCAAGGAAAAAAAATGAAAACAAATTACCAACATGAAGAATGGAAGTGGGGATTTTGCTAAAGATTCTGAAGATACTAAAGGGATAATGAGACTAAATTTCATTCTAATAAATTCAATATCTTAGATGAAATGGACAATCTTCTAGGAAGACATAACTTATTAAAACTGACATAGAAGAAATAAGAAATGGAAATAGTCCTATTTTAAAAATTGGATCAATAATAAAAAAACTTTGCCACAAAGAGAACTCCATGCTCAGATGCTTTCATCAGTCAATTCCACCAAATATACAAAGGAAGAAGTAATAACAATCTTTAAAAACCGTTTAGAAAATAGAGAGGATGGGGATCCCTGGGTGGCACAGCGGTTTGGTGCCTGCCTTTTGCCCAGGGCGCAATCCTGGAGACCTGGGATCGAATCCCACATCGGGCTCCCGGTGCATGGAGCCTGCTTCTCCCTCTGCCTGTGTCTCTGCCTCTCTCTCTCTCTCTGTGACTATCATAAATAAATAAAAATTAAAAAAAAAAAAGAAAGAAAATAGAGAGGAAAGGAAAAGCCCACAATTTCTTCATAAGGCCAACATAAACTTAATATCAAAATTCCACAAGATATCATGAGAAAAGAAAAACCATTGGTTAATATCTTTTATTATATGAACACAAAGCAATCCTTAACAAAATTTAACAAATCTCTTCATGACTAAGTGGAATTTATTCCTGAAATGCAATGTCACCTCAATAATTAAAAAATCAAAGTAATTAGTCACAACGACAGAATGAAAGAGAAAAACATATGACCACCACAATAAAGATGAGAAAGATTGTCAAAATTCAACACCTATTTATGACTCTAACAATTTTCAGAATAGGAATAGAAGGAAATCTCAACGTGATAAGAGATATCTATGAAAAACCCATGCAATCATTATTGCTAATGGTGATAATGTGATATATTGAATGTTTTCCCCAAATATTGGAAGCAAAGCAAGCATGTCTGCTCTTACCACTTCTGGTAATATCCAGGGCGACAGGCAAGGCCGGGTGGGGGAGTATACAGTTTGAAAAAGAAGTAGTAAAATATTCATAGATGAAATAATTGTTTATATGTAAACACATAGAAAACTTTATGAATATTTAAAAAAGATACTAGACTTCATAGTGGAATTAGAAAGGTCACCAGATACAAGGTCAATTTTTAAAAATAGCAAATAGTTAGAAAATAAAACTTAGAAAAATCCATTTACAATAGCATCAGCAAATATAAAAAAAAATAAGTACAAATTTAACAACAATCATGTAAGAGTTCTGCCCTGAAAATACAAAATGTCTAATATAATTTAGCATCTAAACAAATAGAGATATCCTTCCCATAGACTGGAAGACTCAAAATTGTTAACATCTGGGCTCTCCTTGCCCCTATCTGCATATTGAATACAATCCCTCCCATACCTACAGAGTTTTTAAAGTAGAAATTCATAAGTTGATTCTAAAATATATGTGGAAATTCAAAGACCCAGAATAACCAAAACAATCTTAAAAAAGAGTGACCAGAGTTGAATCCTGAGTCCTGATTTCAAGACGTCCCATAAAGCTAAAGAAATCGAGTATAGTATTGGCATAGTGATAGTCAGATCAATGGAACAGAATGGAGGGCCCAGAAAGAGACCCCCACATAAAAAGTAAATTGATTTTCAACAAAGCTGCCAAGGCAATTCAGTGAGGAGAGGAAATATCTTACAACAAACTGTGCTGAAACAATTGGCTGTTTGTATGGGGGGAAAAATGAATCTTGACCTCTACTCGATATAGTTCTATTGCTATTTCAGTTAAATCAGTAAAGACTGTAAGTACTGTTGATAGTAGAGCCATTTATGGTTTTATGATTACATTTGCTTTCTTGTAAGGTGTGTTTTGTTTTTACTGTTTCCTCTAGTCTTCCTTTTGGGATTGTGCTCCTCTTTTCTTTAAGTTTTCCATCATGGCTACACTTCCTTTACCATGAAACAACTCAATGCCATTTGCTTTGTTTCCAGGTTGTGGAACTGGTTCCAGTCCTCCATCCTGGGATCCAGATTGAAAGAGCAGCACTGCATTAGACTGGCTCTTTTTATGATAAAAGTCAGAATAGAAGAGCCAAAGTAAACCTCATGAGCACATTTAAAGCCTCTGATCAATATGGTATATGTCACATATACGCACAATCCACCCGGTGAAGTAAGTCACATGGCCAAAGGCTCAAGGGCCTGGGGAAGTACACTTCCCTGTTGCAGAGGGGAAGGAGAAGCGCATGTTCACCAAATAATAATATAATTATGTATCTTCCTCTTTCTGGGTGCATGTTTGAAATTGCATTTATTTTACCCTCTTATGACAAGTAGTTAGTTTAGAGGACAATTCTTCATTGACAATAATTTTTCATTAGTATTTTGAGGAAATTGCCCCACCGACTTCTAGCATCCAGTATTGCTGATAAAATATATGGTCTTTCCTCATCTAAGTGACCTATTTTTTTTCCTCTCCAGAAACATCTTTTTTTATCTTCAGTGTTCTGATATTATACAGTGGTGTGTCCATATTTTGATCTTTTTCCAATTATTTAAATTAACAATTGAGAAGGCCTTCCAGGGATGGCTGGGTGGCTCAGTGGTTGAACATCTGCCTTTGGCTCAGGGCATGATCTTGGAGATCGAGTCCCACATCGGGCTCCCTACATGGAGCCTGCTTCTCCCCCAGCCTGTGTCTCTGCCTCTTTCTCTCTGTGTCTCTCATGAATAAATAAGTAAAATCTTAAAAAAAGAAAAGGAAAGAAAAGAAAAGAAAAGAAAAGAAAAGAAAAGAAAAGAAAAGAAAAGAAAAGGAAAGGAAAAAAAGAAAAGAAAAGGAAAAGAAAAGAAAAGAAAAGAAAAGAAAAAAGACCTTCCCAATCTGGACACTTACAGCCTTCACTCTGGAACATTCTGTTGTACTATTTCTTTGATAATTTCCCCCTTTCTCCATTTCTCTGCTCTTTCTAGAACTCCTTCCTGGGATGATCTTCTAAGTCCGACCTTTTAACTCATATATCTCATTCCTGCCCATTTGTGTGTTTGTAGGGACTTTCTTGGTACTATTTTCTAAACTTTTATTTAATATTTTTGTCTCAATATCTCAGTTAAGATGCTTTTTGCCCACAAGTAATGAGGACTCGATTCAAAATGGTTTAATCAAAAAGGGTATTATCTCCACAGCAAAAAAATCCAGAGGTAGGTGGCACAAGGGATTAATAAATTTAGCTTCTTAATGACATAGAGGTTCTGGCTGCTTCATTGTGTCATCCTTGTCATTGGACCTGGTGACTTTTAGTATCAAGGTGGCTGCAGCAACTCCAAGCATTGTGTCCTTGTACAACTAGAAAACGTCTATGTAAAAAAAAAAAAAAAAAAAAAAAGAAAACGTCTATGTTGTGTCCTTTTTTACTAATGAGAAAAATCTTTCCCAGAAACATTACTGCAGACTTTGCTTCAAATCTCATTGGCCGTTATTGTATCACATTCCTATTCCTCAGCCAATTACGTGACAGAGAGAACAGAATTACCACTATTATCTTAATCAAAATCCACTCCTGGTACCGGGAAGGTCCAAGTTTCCCCTGAGACATGAGGCATTTGGAGAAGGTGATCGAAATCAGGATTCGGTCAGAAAAGGGGGAGAGAAGACAATGGCTGTTGCACAGGCCACTGATAGCGCCCTTTGGCTGCCAAGGTCCTCATGTCAGACAGCTCTTTTTACTTTGTTTTTTCCATTCTTATAATATGATTTCTTGTTTTTATGAATGCCAATTTTATGTATTATCTCAGAGGATTCTAACTAGAGTTTTATTTATGTTCTCTTGGATTTTATTTGTTATGGTTTTTCCATGAGGCTATTTTACGCTATCTTATCTCCATCTTCTTTTTCACGGTGCTGGAAATCCTCAACTCTCTATCCATCCTTAGTTGTGTCTGTATCTTAAATGTAACAACCAAGAACTGACTAGGGGCTTGGTGCCTGTAGTCAGGGTGTTCATTTGTCAGCCTATGGCCCAGGACGATCAGGCCAGAAGCACATGATTATTTTGGGGGGAGATCTGTAGAAAAGAAAATGCAGAGTTCTTTTCTCTAAAAGATATCCACTTTTTCAACTTAGGAAGGAATATTCTGGAAGTCAAGATTAATGGCGGGGCTGCCTTCAGCCCAGTGCGTGATCCTGGAGACCCAGGATCAAATCCCATGTCAGGCTCCCTGCATGGAGCCTGTTTCTCTCTCTGCCTGTGTCTCTGACTTTCTCTCTCTCTCTCATTAATAAATAAATAAAATCTTAAAAAAAAAAAAGATTAATGGCGGGGCTAAAGAATGCTAACAATTCCATGTGTATGCTTTCAATTAATCTCTCTGTCCATAACCCCATGGTATCTTTCTATTCACTCTTTCAGCCACATGCCTGCAGCCCCTGCTCTGGTTCCTATGCTATACGTGGCTCCTGCTCTGTCCTTCTTCTGGCCTCAAGCCCTTCCCCCCGTGACCCCCCTCAGCCACGGGCAAGGAGTTTGAGGAGCCAGAGGAGGATCCATCCAATGTTCACAGTTCTCCTAGACCATGCTCTGAGTAACTGGGACCCCAGAATTCCCTGTTCTCTCAGCCCCAACACTCTTCCTCCAGACACTGTGTGGGTTTCTCCCCAGGCCTTGAATGGTAGTTGTGGGGGAGCATTTGAGGGGGTGTAAATGGAACTACAATATGCCAACTGGGCTGGCTATGTGGGTGCATGGGAGGCCCTGAATGGTACAAAACAGAGGGTGGGGGAGAGAAGGGGTACCAGCTGGGGGCTGAGGGACCCCACGTGTACTGTTGCTCTGGGTCCTGCAAAGGACAGGAGGGAGCTTAAGTCTTCCTCACACCTGGTATTTGCAAATTCCAAGCATCTCTGGGATTAAAAAGATTAGCTTCCTCAGCTGTATCACCCAGGCGTTCTCTAGGCTCATGCTTCTCAAACTCGACTGTATATAGGGATGACCTGAGCCTATTAAATACACATTCCAGGCCCCACTCATGGGAGTCAGATTCAGTAGGTTTGGCATGGGGCCCACAAATTTACTTTCCTAGCAAATTCTGGGGCATTGCTGTTGCTGCCTGTTCATAGACCATAATCTAAGTAGCACTGCTTGGTCCAGGCCTCGTAGGTCCCTCTTCAACAGTTACACATTCCCTATATACTCACTCAGTCTCTCTCAATCCCTCTCTCTCTCTCTCTCTCAAGAATTTATTTGAAATTCTCAACTCTGATGTTCTCTTTGTGGTTATGTTTTATACCTCTAAAATCTTTATTTACTATCATTTTAGTCATTCCTCAAAAGGAAGAAAAGATAAATGTGGATGATCAATCAGTTATATTTTTTTGTGAAAGTTCCATGAAAGGTTTTTAAAAATTGGTATTTAAAGGGGTAATTTTTATTTAACTGAAAATTAACTGAAGTGACTGCCTCTTCCTCCCGATGGTGACAGATAAATGGAGTGTTACATATTATCATAAAATAATGGTATTGAATCTAAGACTGGACTTGACCTCTACTTGACCTAATGCACATGGATCTTACTTTACCCTAGCAGCTTCATCTGTAAAATGTCAATATCATAATTATACTTGATTGTTGTCTAATAGGAGTATTTTGAGGTTAAATGAGAAATTATTTATGAGACACATCCAGGACCCACATCATAGTAATTAAGCTCCATATTTATATAGGGTCCTGGCTCTGAGTTACCTCAGACCCCACACAGACATTGCATAACCTGCTATTTCCCTGGCATGCTGGAAGGAAGTTCCATGTGACTGGGGGAGAATCAGCTGGAGTCAGGCAAGCTTCAGTCTGAATTTGATCTGAGCCTCTAGCCATGTTTCCTCATGTGCCCAAGATGGCATCAGAGCAGGTCTACAGCCATTATCTTAAAGTGTGTGCCTATTGATAAGAAAACAATAGAACCTTAAAAAGTATGAATATGAAACCAACAGCTCATGAGAAGACAAAATACTGCTAATAAATTAACACATAAAAACCATTCAATTCTTGCCTTTTTTTAAAGATGCAGGAATTAAAATGAGACATTATTTTCATCTATAAATTAGCACATATTTCTTTAAATGACAATACACATTATTACCCAGGAAACATCTACTCTTTACCCTTTACATATTTGTGACACCATATCATGATAAACCCTTCTGTAAGGTGCTTCAACAGCATGAATCAAGATCACATACACATACATGTACAAAAGAGGATTTTTTCTTCCTATAATGTATTTTTTCTTCTTATCTATCCATCTATATAATACACATATATCTTCGAATGATGTATATGATATATATCCTATAAAATACTGCATATGAAAAAATAAACATAAAGAGATGGTTCTTCTATCTATAATTTGTTTCAAATACCTCAATAAGAACAGCATAGTAAGTATGTATTCCTTTTTATCTACATCCTCTGGGTAGATACAGATAATATTTAAAGTTTCCTAAACAGAAAAATACACTGGGTAGTGGGTGGGTA
The DNA here is from genome assembly GCF_018345385.1 of Vulpes lagopus. Lineage (NCBI taxonomy): Eukaryota > Metazoa > Chordata > Mammalia > Carnivora > Canidae > Vulpes > Vulpes lagopus. Next base: position 30,995,923 of record NC_054834.1, read on the forward strand.
ATCAGGAATCTATACTCCGGAAGGAACAGATACTTAGAAGGTTTGATAACTATATGAAAGATATTAGAAATAATTTTTTGTTCTGCAATGAATAGCTAATGACAATGGTGGGGGTATTGTATAAATAGACATTGTGTGTTTGAGGACCAAGGGATTTTCTTAAAAACATCTCAGCATTGTTACCCCCTCTAATCTCAGGCACAGGTTCAGCTTCCCATAGGCTTGAGTCTTATAAAGGTGATCTAGGTGGGAGGGTAGAGGCTATGGATGGTGACCCCTGATGGTTACTAATTAGAGACCATCTAAATCTTGGTCCCCTAAGATTTGATGGACCTCTTTCTATCCTTAGATTATAAGAAGTTGATGACCCTCTCTGTGAGGGTGAACCCATGGAATGTTTTGGTACTGTTCCTACAAAGTCAGTACACCTGAGAATGTGGGGGCCCTGGAGTCTGTCTTGAGTTTTACTCTGGTTGCTGAATCAGTATCTCCATATCCTGCTCTGAAATACCGCCTTGTCTGTGATCCCCAGATAGGGAATGGAAGGTGAAGCAGAGGCCTCTGGAACTTACAAGGAACTCAAAGGTGAAATTTAAGGTATAAGTGCTCCAAGGAAACTGCAGATCTCCACTCAGAAAGAACTGAGAAGCAAGAAGAAACCTGAGACATAAATGGTGAAGATCATTAGCTGCTTGACACAGGCCCAACTATAGGGCCTTGAGGGTGGTCTTGTGAGTCACCAGACCTCCACTACAAAGCATCTTTGAATTTCTACCTTTGGGGACCAGAAAGGTGGCTGACATCCCTGAAACTGAGCTTAGTCCAAAAATATTTTAATTTTATTTTTTTCAAGTAATCTCTTCACCTAACATGGTACTTGAATTCAGAACCCAGAGATCAAGAGTCACATGCTCTACAACTGAACCAATGAGGTACTCTGGTCTTGAAATATTACTACTAGCATTAGTTATGCTTCCATACGTGGATGATATAATGGGAAACTCACATACATTACCTCATCTAATCCGTTACAATAACCCTAATTGTCCGATAGTATTATATCCCCAAGTCAAAGAGTTAGAAGGCTTCTATATTTGCCTAAGATGGTAAAAGTGGCACACGGCAGAGTCAAGAGAAGGCAGGTCTGTAGGGTCCCAGAGCCTAGCACTTAGTTAAGTGGGTGTACACTGGACTTCAGATTGCTGGCCCCACTAGTCACTCAGGGGATGCCACTGGTGCCCATTACCCTGCTCCAGACTAGGGAGGGCACAAGGCAAAGTCACTTTACCCTCCTACTGGCCACTGTGTGTGCTTTATGGTGGCAACCACAGAGCCCTCAAGGCCAGGAGCTGCCCCCAAGTCAGTTTCTCATACATGGGAGGCTCTTCCACCAAAAGCATCTCTAGTCAAAAAAGCTCATGGGCTCCTTCCCCACACAGCCTCACTGGAAGAGCAGGTTGGCTGCACCAAAGGGGATGTGGCCAGGTCTCAAGACTTGCTTCCAGGGCTTTGTAAAGGTCAGCAATTCCCAAAGGCTGGACCACTAACTCATCTTGGGTACTTCACACTGATCAGGGCCCTGTCTCTAGATCTGGCTCCTAGAGAATGATTTTTCTTACTCAGGGTCTTAGTCTTACAAACCATGTGGTAAGTGAAGCCATGTGGTAAATCAGGCCCAAGGTCCCACCACCCCAGTAACACTGTGTTTTCTAATTTCCTGGTGGTCAGTACTATTTTATATATCTTGGAAGGTGACTCTATTAATTTGCTAGAGCTGCCATAACAAGGTGCCCAACAGTGGGTGGCCCAACCCACATAGATTTGAGAACTCACAGTTCTCAAGACCAGAAGCCCAAGATTAAGGTGAATTAAGGGCAGGGTTTGTTTCCTCTGAGACTTCTCTCCTTGGCTTGTAAATGGCCAACTTCTGGCTACATGTTCATGTGGTCTTCCCTCTGGGTGCATCTGTGTCCTGATCGCCTCTTCTTACAAGGACATCAGTCATACTGGATTAGGGCCCACCCTAATGACCTCATTTTAACATAATTACCTCTTTAAAGACCTTATCTCCAAGCACGGTCAAGTCCTGAGATACTGGGGGTTAGCAATTTAACATGTAAATTTAGGGGAGGACACAAACCAGCTCATAACAGTGGCTAAGTACGCACTGTAATTCAAAAGAGGATCTTCTCTTAGGTTCTGTGGAGGTTCTCAGACACACAGGATATAGGGAATTACCCTTGCCTGAGTTATACCATATTAGGAGGAATATATATTTTATTATGCAAACCAGGATGTATTCCAGAGGGAAAGAGGGTGTAATTGACACTGATACCAAGAAAACAGGAATAAACTGGAACCACCCCCAGGTAAACCAGGAAGTATGGTCTCCCTATCCATAAATCAAGAACCAAGGACTCGCATCTGTAGCTACATTTACTGGAAGGAATAGACTTTGAACGATGCCCCCTAAATCTCTCTAGAGGTAAGAGCAGTGGGAGCCTGAGCTCTGTTTCAGACAGTGTTATCCGTGAGCCGAGGTCCAACTGCTCCACCCTCCCTTCCGCCGATTGCTGGTGACCGCAGCCAGTGGGCTGTGTATTGCCACGTTCAGTTCTGTGGTTTGCTTTCCTGCGGCGCAAGGCGGGGGGGGGATCTATCATGCTCCAAATCTAGAATTTAGCCCCTCATGCAGATGAACGTGCTACCCTTCTTAAGAGACACGACATTCAACTGAGGACAGCCCCAGCCTCCAGGAAGCGTTTGGAAATGACTGGAATATTTTATTATCATGATGATGAAGGCTGGCACTGCCAATTTATATTTGGTGCAAGCAGTGATGCCGAACACCCTGCGATCCTGAACAACACAGAGCTGTCCCCTGCCAACTGCCTGGAGCACCCCACCTGAGATCCACCGCCCAGAAATGCAGCTCGTGCTACGGGCTTGCAAACCCTACAGAAAGCTGGTTGGGGACATGTCTGGGGCAGACCCCAGGGTGGGGACCTTACCATTCTATTTCTTCCATGTCTAATGCAAACTTATCGTCCTACATTCCTCTTCCCACCCCAGGAAAAAAGTGTGTGTCTGGGTGAGGATTTTTAAGATCTGGATTTGAATCCAGGCTCCTCTGAATAGTATTTATGCCTCCCTGGGCTATTTAGCTAAGTTTTCTGAGCCTACTTTAAAAAAAAAAGATTTTATTTATTTATTCATGAGAGACATAGAGAGAGAGAAAGAGAAAGGCAGAGACATAGGCAGAGGGAGAAGCAGGCTCCATGCAGGGAGCCCGATGTGGGACTCGATCCCAGGACCCAGCTCATGCCCTGGGCCAAAGGCAGGCACTAAACCAGTGGGCCACCCAGGGATCCCGAGCCTTCTTTTCTTCATCTGTAGGGCAGGGGAGATATAATGCTCATAATACTTGCTCCTACCTTTCTCAAAGGATCTTGTCCCCACATAACAGTGTTTGTGCAAGTGCTTCGCAAACAGAATTCTCTAAGAGGTCGGCGGTGACCAGCATCAGCAAATGCATCTCTGTTCATTTAGAGGAGGAACCATGCCCACCATGATCTGGGTCACCCTTTCCACGGTGTGTGGCCAGGACAAGAGAGGAAGGGGGAAAGGGGTGGCCCCTTGCAGCTGCCCTTGGCTCCCCACAGCCTCCCCACATCTGTTGTGTTGTTCTCACTAGGAACACAGGTCCATGCGGGACACAGGGAAGGCCAGGGCGGGGGGCAGGGAGGGAGTCTAGGCTGTGGCCTAACCACCACCTGGACCAACCACTGCCTGGCCAGAGTCTTTGTAACAAAGGCCCTCTGGGGTTTGCTCCCCACACATGCCTATCACTTCCCTCCTTTGACTCCAGGGAACAGGGGTTTGGGGCAGCCTTTGATCTTATTCCTAAAGGCCTGGGAAATGTTAGAAATGCACATAAAATTCTAATCTATTTTAGTCCCCATCACTTTGCCACTTTATAACTTGCTCTCTTTTCTCTGCAATGCTGCCTTTTCCCTGATGGCTTTGTAAATTCCCCTTTTATTCCTTTCTGCATCCTGGCCAGAATTAATTCAATTCTTGGGCTTTTTTGCTTGTTTCCCCTTAAATCTTTGTGGAGCCCCAAGGCTTCTGGAGGGAGGGGTATGAGGGCAGGCCAGGAGCCCGTTGGGCTGCGTGACCTCTGGCTCTGGCCAGCTCTCTGGCCCTGACAATGTCTCACTCCAAGATCCTCCCATGTCGACAAGCTGCTCGTGACTTAATTTTATTGCCAGCAAAATGGGACTCCAGGTACCTGCCCACTGTGCTCTTAACAGGCGTGTTGTCTGGAGCAGTTAATTAGAAGGTGGCCTAATCCCTCTCCTCTGACTCTTCAGGATTATGCCCCGTGGCCCCATTCTCCTGTGTGGTAGATATAAATTTGCAACCACTACACTCAGGTGCAAGACATTATTTAACTTCTTGTGTTATTTAACTTCTCTAAATCAAATTAATTATGACCCTAAACCCTCCCTTGTTAGAACACCAGCCTCCCTCTGAAGGACAATGCAGAGGTGCCAGGGATCTTCCCTGGCTACGAGTGGCCCCTAGGCCTTTGCTCACATAAGTCATCGCCTTACCACCTTGCCCAAACCATCATGTCCCTGAGAATGGAAACTCGGATCTTTGCTCTCAGGGTCCACAGAGCCAATGCGCTCTGGGGCTTTTTTCCCAGGCCTGAGAGTCAGGGAGGCACCCAAAGTAAGATTCCCTCCCGGTGGAGGAGATGCTCTCCCTTCATGAGGGTTGGTTGCTCCACCTCTAACCATTTCTCCAACTGCCTCCCTCTCTTCGCCAACTCCTACCTCCATCTGGCAATTCTACCTAATAATGTTTCAAAAATCATTAGAACCAGGCTGGAGAAGGAATCTCTTTTGCAAGCTTGTAAAAAAAAAAGAAAGAAAAGAAAAGAAAAGAAAAGAAAAGAAAAGAAAAGAAAAGAAAAGAAAAGAAAAGAAAAAAAGAAAAGAGAAGAGAAGAAAAAAGAGAAGAAAAGAAAAAAGAGAAGTAAAGAAAAAAAGAAAAGAAAAAAGAAAAAGCAACAGAGTAAAGTTTGGGTGTGCCATCTGTTTCAAATGCCATTTTCCCTGCACCCCCCCACCCCCCCAGCTCAGGATGGACTGAGGTGTGGAAGCTGCCCTGGGGAGGTGGCTCTCCCTCATCTTACCACCCCTCCGGTCTGCTAGCCTCTCCCAGGCCCTTGCCCCAGGTGGAAGTGGGGATGGTGAGAAGAGGCAGCAACTTGAGTGCCCAGCAGGACAGGGCTGGGCCTTATGCATGTCTTCGAAGTGCAAACACTGCACTTGCAGTTCCCACCCCAGCATTCTGGGAGCCTCCCACCTCCAGTGTCCTTGATCTGTCCATGTTTATCATCCTCCTCGGCCTTAGCTCAGTCCTTCTGTTGGGGTCACCTTGAGCTCCCAGGGCAGGAATCCATATCCGGCCTGGGAAATAGAGCCACACATCTGTTCCCCACCAAACTCTGGAAGATGAGTCTCCTCCACTGCCCCTGCCCGCCCACCGCCCCCACAGGCTGCATCAGCCAACCTCTCTCCTGGAAATTTGGGTTTGTTTGTTTATTTGTTTGTTTTGTTTTTTAACTCTTAGCCAGGCACCTCAGTCCTTAAGGAACCCTCAAACTCCAGTTATTCTCCTCAAACTCCAGTTATTCCCTTGAGATTCTAACCCCCACTCACCCCACCCCCAATCCCAATCCTCCCTCTCTCTAAAGATATCTTTACTCTGAAACTTTTTAAATCCTCCTCCCCAGTTTAATGGTAATGTCTCCCATCAAAGCTGCAGTTGACATGCCCAGCACGGAGCAGTGAGCAACCCAATTGTTCTCAGTCTTGGGGCCTCAAGGCCAGGAGGGGTCTTATTTTCATATCCAATGTATACATAGCACTTTGTCAGGCACTGGTAAGTGTAACAACACCTGATATAAGGGCAGCAAGCGTTTAGAGTAGGGACTCCTAGAGCAAAGAGAGGGGCAGTCGGAGGAGTGCCCAGGCAGGTGTCTGGGGGAAGAGCATTCCTGGAAGAGAGCACAGCAAGGGTGAACGGGCACATTTCAGGAGGCTGGACTGGCCACTGCAGATAGAACAAGGAAGGTAGGCCAGCCTAGAGGCAGGGATGGCAGCCACAGATCAGGGCATGGAGGGTGTCACAGGCATGGTGAAGAGTGTGGACTTTCTAATGGATGCAGAAGTTCTAGTGGTTTCAAAGCAGAGGAGAGGCAAGACCTGACAGGTGTTAAAGGATCAGATGGCCTTGGTGGGAAACGGGCTGGTGAGGAGCAAGTGTGGAAGCCCAGTGAGAAGATCCAGGCAAGAACCATTAACAGGAACTCTGATAAGAAGTGGCCACATTCTGGAGAGATGAAACTAAGGCAGCAAGTTGTGCTGATAGAATGCTTCTAGATTGTGAGAGAAAAAGGTCTCTATATTTTTTTCAAAGATTTTATATATTTCTTTTAAAGAGAGAGAGAGAGAGAGAGAGAGAGAGAATGAGCAGGGGTAGAGCAGGAGAAGAGGAGAGAATCTCACCCTGAATCTGCACTGAGCGCAGAACCTGACTGGGGGCTCGACCCTGAGGTTACAACCTGAGCCAAAATCAAGAGTTGGACCAACAGAGGCACTCAGGTGCTCCGACAAAGAGGTTTTTAAAAAGAAGATTTTGAATGTCCTAGGTAGCTCTAGCTCCCAGTTGGCTCAAGGGAGACAATGTCCTCAGGGAAAGTGGAACTCCTATTCCAGGACTTGAGAAGTCCCAGTGGTAGTTGACCTGGCATCTCTCCTCAGGACTCATCTCTTTGTCATCTCCTAAGCAGGGTGGATTTGCAAGATAATACCTTTAGGAGGCTTTTTTCCAAAGTATAGTCCAAGGTCCAAAGTATGGTCACTGTCACAGACAAAGAACCAATTACATAGACAGCCTAGTTTTTATTGATTTATATCCGGATCTTAAACTATAAAGGATAAGAAGCAGTTTGATGGGAACATAGTAAAAAAATAAGGAGAAAAATTAAAAGAAATGTCACATTTAAGTCAGTCTTTTTCTCAACTAACCCAATTCAAGCTTAATTTTCAATCATTATCTAGCTCTAAAATTTCCTTTCAGGAATACCAAAAAATATTAACTTCCTCTCAAGGAATTGTCTATCCTGTTTTCTAATGACTTGCATGTTGCCTGTATGGTTATGGTCTTAACAACAGTTTTGTTGAACTGAAATGTGTGTTTTTTTTTTCACTTTTGTATGGATGTATTAGTTTTTAATCACCACCATAAACTTCCATTTCTCTCTGAAGTTGATCCACTTCAGTGCAAGGATTGCAAAATTGGAGTGGCCTCAGGGGTGAGGCAGTAACAGCTGTAGAGGGGGGCTGGGCGGGAGGCACTAGGGAGAGGTGGGTACTCTGGAGAACGGCCAGACCCATGCCCACAGAAAGTCATTCCAATTAAGAAAAGGAAAGGAACTAAACACTGTGCTGACAAAACAAAACACAGTGTTTATAGGACCCCTCCCACGTTGTCTCTTCTGAATACATAAAACAATATTTTCTCTTAGAACCCAAGCCTGTCTTTCTCCTGATCAGTTAAAAACAGATGCTACATTATGTCCAAACCAGCAAAAACCAAAATCAAACAAGAAGCGTTCCTTGGCTTGCTTAGTAGGGGCTGCGTACATACTGCTACTGTACCTCCTGTAAACACTTCTCTTTCCCAGGGCCACTTCCTTGATTTTCCACTAAAAAGAAGATATTCTATTTTCTAAGATTCAGATCTTTATTTATTTATTTGTTTGTTTATTTACTTGAGAGAGATAACATGAGTGGGGATGGGGTTCAGCGGGCAGAGGGAGAGGGAGAAACAGACTCCCCACTGAGCAGGGAGCTCACTCCTAGGACCCTGAGATCATGACCTGAGCCAAAAGCAGATGCTTCACTCAGGCGCCACCCTGTTCAACTCTTTAAAAATCTAAATAGAATAAAAATGCTTTCAAAACAAGTGGTTTCTTCATTCTTATACTAGAGAAATCCCTACTACTTCTCAGAACACCTGCACACACTGTATTAGTTAGGATGCGCTAGGTTATGCTGCAGTAATAAACAACACCAGAATCTCAAAAGCCCAATGTGATCAAAGTTCTTTTTTTTTTTTTTAAGGTTTTTTTTTTTTCAAAGTTCTTTATGTATGTTGCATGTCCAACATGAGGCCATGGGGCTCTGCTCATTATAGTTGCTTAGGCACCCAGCCCACCATGATCAAGATGTCGTCTCAATGTGAGCCTCTATGATCACAACTGCAATGAGAAGGGCACATGGCAAATCAATCACTGGTTCTTGAAGTTCCTACCTAAGAGTGATACATGTCACTGCTGCTTGCATTTCATTAGCCCAAACACTTCATCTGGCAATAACTACCCTCAGAGTAAGCAGGACTTGCTTACTTTGGACCCTACAATGCAGCAGAAGGAGAGCTGGAAATATTTGTTGAACTACGTAATGAGCTACAAATGGGTTACCACATTAAAAACTTAACACAGGTAGGGCTACAAATCTTTCTATTTGGCACAAGAAAAGATGAAGATTCAAAGAAAATTAGTGAGTCTTTCAATATAATCTAGTTAGTTACTGGAGAGCAGAACCAAGGGCCTTGTTTTCCTAAGTTTTAATTTAATGTCTTTTCATTACAACATGTTCTCAAACCTCGACTGTGTTAGCATGACATTTTTTTTTCCCTAACTAATTTTATTTATACTCTCCTGGTTTCAAAGAATACTTGAGTGACATTATGAGATGTTGTGCCATGGCCTTATTTTATTATATACACACAGAGCTTCTGGCTGTGATTATACTGCAGAAAACACAGGTTTTATAATCATTAAATTTTTTTCATTTATTTTAATGACCTGTTAAAATAATGATATGGTTGATTCAATCAACCGAACTGTTTCAGATTGTTGAAAATAATGATTCCCTTGAAGGAAAAGGGAAGTCAATTCAGAGGTCATCTGTGGGTGTTAAAGGAGAAGCTTTCTAGAACAACAGCTATAACCGCATACTCCTCATGCTAAGAACTGACGGGTGGGGCGGGGGCGGGGGGGGGACACAGCTTCCAAAGAGCCTATGAGCCTTTGAGAATCTGAGCAACAACATTCCAAATTTCCATCAACACTGGCTTGTTAGAACATGAAAGGGAACCCTTTGGCCAATAAAATGAGATGATCCTCTTAACACTTTCTGGGGCAAAATTCATTATTTTGCTTTTGACAAAAATGAAATGCCCATCAGATGACAACAAAGGATCAGTAACCTCAAACACAGGTAGCAGCTTAGATAATTTTACAGGAATTTAGGCAATGTTTTCTCTCCTTCCCATCAGGTATTTTCTTCAGAGTTCACAATTAATACATTCCTTAGACAATTGGCATCCTAGTCTTTAGTTAACAGATTCGTTTGCATAACAATAACACACCTTTTCCCTGTATCCCTGTGTGTGCGTGTCTGCATACACACATGTGCCTGAAATGGGGGTGTTAGCCAGTGGGCATGCATGTGTCTGCGTTTCTAGGGTCCCTGGGGATGAAATTACAGTGAAAAATCTTGAGGCAGTCTATTTTCTCAACTTGCCTGAAACTGGTTTCACGCTTCTTCATTTTAATAGGAATCAAATGAAGGATGCTGACTCATTAAGAGGCAGGCTTGAGAGGTGTGAATTCCTAGCTGATGGCTATGAACAGCTACGGGATAGTATTTCAAAAAGGTGAGAAGATGATTTTGCCTAATGTTTAAGGAATTACATTTTAAGTTTAGACCTGGAAGATCTGTTTACAAGGGCTTTTGAAACTGAGGAATATTTCAGGTTGTTGTCATAGCACTGCCAAGGCTATATTTTACTCAAAGCACTAGAGGAGACAAAAAGTGTGTGTGTGTACATATATATGTATACACGTGCACACACATATACCCTTAATTTACTTTTTTTACTACTATAGTGAGAATAATGACAATACCTAACTTGTAAAGCTGTTGTGTCTGCCACATAATAATGGGTTGACGGTCATCATCATCATTATAATAATATATTAATGGTTTTTATTTTTTTTAATTTTTAGCCATAAAATTAATTTATCTAAATATTATCTTACATGGAAGCCCTATGTATAAAACAAGTATGTGAAATAAAACTGCTCTGGTTGAAGAGAGTGTTAAGATCCTGAACCCCACCAGTTCTCCCAAGGCCAATGGCTTCCCTTGTCCAGGGCTTCGTAGAGTATCTTTGGAAAACCGTTGCCTTATGCTATTTTACATTTGTGTCTGATGCAGGTAAAGTTTCTAACTATAAAACCCCACTTAAAACACACACACACACACACACACACACATACACTCATAACTTCAGAACAGGTTATTGGGCAAATACACTAAGTATAATTTCTAATAATACTAACTCTCTTTACTAAGTATGATCTCTAATAATACTTTCTGTTACCGAAAGTTTACCCACTTGCTCACAACTGTATACATATTACCTCAGTTTCTCATTTTAACTCTGTGTGATTGGTATTGGTATCCTTGTTTTATAAATGAAAAAAAGAGACAAAGAGATCATCTAACCGTCGATCAAATGGAAAAGCTAGGATCTGAAGCTGAGTTTGTCTTTCAGGAAAGCTTAAGTTCTTTCCACTTTACCACATGCTTCTCAAACTGGATACACTTAAAATCCATGGGTTTTCTGTAGTATGTTTTAAATTGAGTTTTCACTTTTAAATAATCCAAAACCTTGCATGTACAAATATTCTGGATCATCTCAATACCCACTTTGCAGCTGGGCTGTGCCACATTTCAGTGTTATTTGCTTTTGTTTGCAATTATGTTGTTGCCAAGTGGCGCTACCTTAATGGCTCCAACTAATGAGAAAAGAACAGAGGTGAACTGAATAGTAAATGATGCATTTGTGCCAAATGACATCACAGCAGGCCGTACAAAATAGTTCAGTAGAGGAGAGTGGTGTGCAAATGAGCCAGTACATGAGGTAATAAGCTGGGCACTCGGAACTCTGAGGAGCGAGGGCTGCAGTAGCCAGTACCATACTTGTGTTGCAAACTGTGATTGAGTTTCAGCCAAACGTTGCTCATCACAGAATATTTCTGTGTTCATTTGAATTTTATTATGCTTGTATCTGAGGTTGTGTTTAGTTGGTGAAGTTGTTTGGGTGTATTAGAGCTCTTAACTTGAACATTTTATATCTGGTTTTATGTTAAACATATCAAAATAATGTAAAAATAATTTAACACAGGGATCTTTGAGATTTTTTTCCCTACATAATTGCTCAAGATTTGAGGACCACTGCACAGAATGACCCAGCTCTCTATCTACTGGGTTTGCTCTAGGGAAATCTTTGGGATAGGAATCTGAAGACTATAGTCAGTCAGTTCCACCAAAAGTCTACTCAATTCCATCAAACAACTGGTTGACTTGTTTTTTTTTTTCTTTTTCTACAAGTTGGCTGGCACTTCAGATAGAATACTGAATATAAAATCTACTAAATATAAGGATCATTTGTGTATGCATGTGTGTCCTTGAGAATAGTTTCCTGTCCCAGAAAGTTCCAATCAGTTATCTTCTTTGGTGGTAGTAATCAACACTTATTTTATTAAAGTTACCAATCCGAAAACTTAATCATCCCTTAATCTTTTTAGTTCAACTTAGAAATCCTGTTATTTTACCTTTAAATCTAACAAATTTTAATCATATTTGGGTGGGAGGACATTATTAATGCTTGGACCCATTTACAAACATGGTTAAGCTCCCTTACAAATTTTAAACTGCACTTATAAATTTAATATATTCAATTTTCTCTTTAAACACTTCAATTATCTGGCTGAAAAACTTTCCCCGTACTTAAGCAATTCTTATAAATCTAATAAATTAGACTTTTAAACACAGTGAAATTTAAGTTCTCTTAAATATTTCAACACTGTCTATAAAATTAGTAAGATTTCAACATAAAATTACAGGACTAAATCAATGACTCAATTGCAATTTTAAATTGAAGTTAAAAAGTTAAATTATTCTTCTGATAGGTCATTATAAGTATCTAAATATTACCAGTAACTAAATTCCAGATTTTTTTCAGATTCTTGACACAAACACATCAGTACTATGGTTCTTGTCTTTTAAGCAAACATTTCAGTACTTAATTCTAAATCTTTTGAGTTTTGAAAGATGAATACTCAGAAGAGAAACAATTACATTACCCACATAATTTGGGAGGATAATGTCGGAGTCATTTGAGGTTACACGATGACCTGAGGTTTCAGCTGGGATGGTGACTGGATATTTGTCAGCCACACTGATGGGGCATGCCTAGATCCATTTACTGTGGTTATATCAAAACCCTCCAATGGGGTGGACTCATAGATGGTTTAGTTCATACCAAGTTATATAATAATACATGATTTGTTCCACTTACCCGAGAAAACCTCATTCCCAACCCTGGCTTGTTTGATTGCATTTTGCTTTCTTTGTATCTTAAAATACATAAATGCATTTTCCAGTTAACTCTAAAGACTTTTGGACCTGTCAGCATCTTGCATTCTTTTCATATTCTTCCTATCTCTTAATATTGGATTCTAGATATCTCTCATGACTCACTGACTATTCAATCATAACTTTTAAGGTCATTCCTCTGACACAACCTATTTCTAAGACTCACAGAAATTAGTTTGGAAATCTAGCCCCATTATTTTCAAATTTTTTTTGTTAGGAGCTCTTTGTTCAGTCATAATGTTATACAGAACTATGAACAAATAAAGCAGACAAAAGCTTCAGATCCTATCATTTTAAATCAGTGTGTACCTCCAGACATGAAATCACAGGGGAAGCTTCTCCAATTCTTATTTTTACGGTCTTGAGCGATCAACCGTGAACTATCACACCATCCTGGATAGCAGTATTGAGGACAGAGCATATTGGCCACGTGGCTTGTAAGCAATGATAGCAGTAAACCAAGGTCTGATGTCCAGGGTGATTATTGGGCCATGTACAAAATCCAGAGAAGGTCTCCTAATAAGAGATGGCATGGGGTGGGGTGGAGGACTGTGGAAAATGGCTAGCTATTATCTAAAATTCATGTTTGCCTCTTCTTTGGGGGCATATTGTTAGACTATATTTGCCAAAATGCCTTGCAATTAGATGTGACCACATGACTGAGTTCTAGTCAATAGAATGTGAATAGATATGCTGTGGTCCATTTCCAGGCATTCCATAAAAATCTCTCCTATCCTGTCCTCCATGTTCCTTTACCCTGTCCTGGTAAGAGTGGTGACAATGGGGACAACTCCAAGATCATGTTGGCAGTCACACAACCTGAAGATGGCACATTTCCATCAACCTGGATCTCTGAATAATTGCATGATTGAGGGCCACCCCATCAACCTGTGTTCTTACTCAGCATTGCTACCCAACGACAAATGAACTTGTACCGTGTTTGACCCATTATATATTGAGGGACCTGTTTGTAATGGCAGTTAGCTCACCTCAACTGATAGAACAATCAATAGAATCAACTTCTCCGTATGACCCTTTACTCTGACTTCCATGAGTAGGGTCTCATTCATTATTGATCTCTCCAGCATAAAGTGCCCATTGACCTTATCCACTCAGAATGAGGCAAGCTTGAGGCTTCAACAATGGGGTCTCAACACAAAACAGACTCAACTTTGTGTCATTCTGAGTACATTCTGATTCCCGAGGGTCCACCATCATCAGGCCTGGTGCCCTGACTCTTACTCAGACTGGAAGGGTGTGAAGGAATATAGTTTCTCTATCATTTGTGTGCTGAGGCTTTTTCTGATGCTGACAAGTGATTCCAGAGGTTTCAGTTTCCTCACAACACAGGTGAGGTTACCCCACTGATGGCACAGTTGTTCAGTAAGTCAGCAAAGAACATTTCCTCCATGGAATAGGTCATGATGAAATAGCCAGTCCATGCTAGGGAATAGGTCTGACTCACTAGGAATTAGAGCCTAATGACTTTTTGGCCTCTCAGAGCAGGATCACTATAGTGGGCTGGTCTTTACCACTGGAGGCATCCCATGATGGAAGGGATCTTCAAAACTCTCCCCTTCTTCCCTTCGAAGATACAGGCAACTGCGTTTTTCCATTCACAGAGTATTTATTTATGCTGATTCTTTCCACTGAGTGCCCCATCCCTGTTTCACAGCTAACTCCTACCATCTTTTCATATTCAGGTCAGATTTTATCTACTCTGAGAAGCCTATGATCCTTCAGAATGGGTTAACCTCTCCATTCTCTATTTTTCTGTAGTACCCTGAGCATATTTCTATGTATTAACTAGCTTTGCATCTATTTACCGTTACCTCTGTTGCCAGTTGTGACTTGGGGGCAGCAGTTATATTGTTCCTCTTGAAAACTACCTTGCCTTAATCATCATTTATGTGTCACTCAGGAAATATCTGTTAATGAATTAATGAGCATTTATTTGGCATCATAGAGACTGACCCAAAGGTTAAATGGCTGGAATTTCATTCTCCAACTATCTTGTCACCACATAGTTTCAGAACCTATATTTTACCAATCACAACTTACCTGAGTGTTTGATTTCTTCCCGTCAGCAACCCAATGATAGTTCTCTAATTTCTGCTTTATTTCCCAGGATAATGACAGAACATAAAAGGCATTAAAGGGTTAAACGTGTAGCAATCTGTTTGACACGAAAAGGAAAAGATACGTAGAAATTTTAATAAAAATACAACCCTACCAGGATTTGGACTCATTACCTCTGCAATATAAGGAAGACACTAGGCAATGTGAATTTACAGGTGTTAATTAGCCAACAGAGGACTCCTCGATTGTTCCCAGAATACCATACAAACATAGAGAAAAAGAAAAATTCAATCAAAGAGCATTCCCTAGCTCATAGGAAGGACTGCATGCATGCACAATGTCATGCAAATCAGGTTTAATTTACTGCGTGTTTTTCTGCTTCCACCAAATTTGTTGAAGAAAATGGATCTTTCTCTGCTTATAGCTGTAAATTCCTACACCATCAAAGCTCACTCTGATAAAGATGGTGTTTCCCAACTGATGCTTAAATAATAACAGAAGAAATTCCCTATGTGAAAATACCAAATGGGTATTCCCATGGTCAGCATGGTTTTGGAAATATTCCCCACTGCTCTGGGGAGGAGAGTTTATTTGGGTAATGGGAACACAAGTAGGAACTATTTTGAACCCAAGTAGTTACTCTGATAAGGGCTCCTGTTCCCTCAAGAGTACTGAAAATTAGCCATTATAATGGTTTGCATAACAGTGGTTTAAAATACATCCTTGCAGCCACAATTAATTAAACCACATTCACAATTAAATGTAAGTAACACTGGGGGCATATCTACACAGCATCAAACAACCCATCTAATGTTTCCCCGACTACATTGATTTGTCTTCCTGGTGAAATGTGGACACAGGCATAAGTAAGCTCAGTCTATTGGTGCAGTTATAATAATCTAGCCACATTCATGTTCTTATTCAGGTGCTCACTCATGGAGCCCCTGCCATTTTTCCAAATTGTGTTGTCCTGGGCACTCTGAGTGTTCTGGAGATATAGACACGTTGTCATAATCGTAGCTAACAATTCACATCATGTCACGTAAATGATGTGAATCACTTTTTAAATGTTCAGGTTCACCTATTCAGGTCTCACATCAAACCTATGAGGTAGACACTAATGTTTCCATGTAACACATGAAGAAACTGAGGCACAGAGAGGTTCAGTAACTTTCCTAAGATCCTACAGCTGTAAGTGGCAAAAGTAGGACTCCTTGCTCTTAACTATGACCCTCTGCTGCCTCAATTCCCATTAAATCCTTGTTGAATGACGAATGTGGTTCCATCAGACCAAAAGGGGTGATCTAGCTCATCACAACAGAGATGCAATTACTGACTACCAATCCATGGTTCCTAAAATAGGATTGGCAAGCTTTCCAAAGCTCATTAAACTTCTCCACATGTCATGTGCCTTGTGACAAGGAAATATTATCATTTGTTTCCTGGTTTGTATTAATATTTTATGAAGTCCAGACATTGCCTCCTGGCACCTTTTCCAAAGGACTGGCATCCTCTCAGGTACCATCTATTCTAAAATGTCAGGTTAGTGTTCTCATATTGAGGACTGAGGGTGGAATCATTGGTTCTAGAGAAGCACTGCCCAGGGTGGGTCAGCAGTTGAGCATCTGCCTTTGGCTCAGGGCGTGATCCCACGGTTCCAGCATCGAGTCCCACATTGGGCTCCTTGCATGGAGCCTGCTTCTCCCTCTGCCTACGTCTCTGCCTCTCTTTCTGTGTCTCTCGTGAATAAATAAATAAAATCTTTTTTAAAAAGAAGCACATCCCTAGTGATTCACAGGCTGAAAACATTACAGTCCCTTGATCTAGGTGATGACATTTGAGGTTTGAGAAAGGGGCTGTGATCAGAATTTGCTGTTTCTCTGAGAGGAACAGGATCCTGGGATATATACTCAGGACCCTGATTGTCACCCTGGATCATCTCAGGGCTCAGAACCCAGTAGCTGACTGAGAAGGAAAGTCATTTCTATTGAATGATCCTACTGAATAGATAAGATATAGCTGATTGAGCATTCTAAACACGACACCACATCAGTTGGCTGAGAACTGGCTCAAAGAGAGGAAGGAGAAACAGAGCCTGGATTCCTTCACTCATGAGTCCCTTCTGTCTAGTTATTTCTGGTTCCATTCGCAATTGCATCAGATTGTGTTGAGGTTAAACTATATGAAATTGCTGACATTGGATCAAGTTTTATTCATAAAAAAATGGCAATTTAATGTAGATCAACCTAATAATAGCAGATCTTATATAGTACCCCAAATACTAACCTCATGGTATTTCGACTACAAAAGTAAGGGAGACAATCTGCCAACCTCCTTCATTAAATCAATAGTGAACCATTTACTGAGTGGCTGGTGTCTGAGAGACACAAGGGGACATGAAGGCTATCCCAACAAATGGCATGGGCAGGAAGAGGAGGGAAACACAATATAGGTAATGTGTGTGCCATGGCCTTCCCTCCGCCAGTACTGTCTTTAGAATTAAAAACAAACAAACAAACAAAAACCTTTGAGTTTATATTGCTTGACATCCACAGGTTATTATGAAATGAGTAATAAAAATACAACTAGAGCTTAGTGACAATTTATTGAGCCCTTCCCATGTACATTCTCTTAAGTGTTACAGTAGACATAGGGAGGGAACAGAGATCCTATCCTAAAGGGTGATTTTGGTCATTCGGCAAATATTTGTTCACCACCTACTGTGAGTCAGCATCTGGTCTAAGTGCTTGGGGACACATCAGTGTTCCAAACAGAACAAAATCCATAGCTTCTTGGAACTTACAGTCTAGCAGAGGAACACAGATGATAAACAACAAACAATAAAGAACCAAATAAGCACCAAAAATGAACAGAGCAATTAAGAAGATCAGGACTGTAGAGGGTTACCATCTTAAAAGGAATGTTAGGGTAGGCCTCATTGAGAGGGACTTAAGGGAGGTCATGGGCTTAACCATGCTGATACCTCGGGGAGGAGTATTCCAGGCAGAGGGAACAACCAGAGCAAAGGCCCCAGCCTGGAAGCCCCCAGGAAGGAGCCCCATGTGACTAGAGCTCATGGTGAATAGCCCTCATTAGTAATCATATAATAAGGAAACTGAGACTAGCTGTTAGGTTCAACCACAGAGAGGGCAACCATGTGGCCGGAGGTTGAAAGCACTGTTAAAAAGTTGACAAGACGGTGGCTTATCCCCAGAGATGTTTAATCACAGGATAGCATTCTATAAATATACCAAAGCCACAAGAACTAGGTGTGTGGAACCAGGTCACATACAGCATCTGGGATGATGCCAAGAGAACGTCATCTGGGAAAGGAGCAGAGTCCTCCTCAGAGACCCAGATATGAAATTGAAAACTGAGGAAAAGGAACAGTCAACGGGGAAGGGAGCTTTTGGCAAAGGCATAAAAATCTGAGGTGAAATGTAAAGAAAAAAAAGAAGAGAAGGAGATTTGGACTGGTCCATCGGCTTGAGGACGAGGGTTGTTGGTAGAAGATCAGCTTTATTGTTTCCACGGTGAATTGGCCCAAGTGGAGCAGCTGCTGCCTATCAGCAGAAGACAGAAGAGGATGAGCCAGGTGTCTGGCCGAAGGGCTGCCACCAGTTTATGTCTCCCCTCTGGCCTGGGTGGGCTTCTCCCAGACTTTCTCCTATTGAAATGGGCACATGTTGGAAAATTGCCGAATGTCACAAAGTCTTTGTACCCCCACCTCCCCAGTCCCTCAAGGCAGATGTGTGTCTGAAGCAGGCCATGCTCTTCCTCAGAGGAAACTCCAAAGGCTCTTTTAACAACCCAGCCTGAAGGTCTTCTGAGTCATTGTCTCTGTGGAAGAGTGAGTTGACCCCATAAGCTGTGGAAAGCAAATGTCACTGTGGCTGGCAAATCAACCCTGCCCTCCGCAGACCTCACCCCCACCCCCAGAAAATGGTGCAGGGGGAGACAGGCCTTGGTGCAGGCATCTAACCCAGCTCTCGTGGTGTCATTTCACCGTTTCAATATGCTATGTCATTGAGGGAAGCCACCAGCTAGGGCTCGGGCTGGGGCTCTATACAGGGGCCTCCTGAGTCTTCTTGGTTGGCCTCCCGGTAAGGCAGGAAGGGGAATGGTTATGAGCTGGACATGATGAAGAAACAAAATATACTGCTCTGCATAATGATGTGAAGTCCTGATTCATGGCCGTTCCAGTGGTAGTAGCACTGGGAAAGTGCTTCAAGCAAGGATGGCAGTGTTTTTCAAAAGGTAGTTCCAAGACTGCACCAAAATCACCTGGAGTATTTGCTATAATTGACATTCCTAGGCACTGACCAGGCCTTAGGAACCAAAATTCCTTGGGTGAAGGCCTGATGATTTAAATTTTAGCAAGCTTCCCAAGCGCTTCTAGAACATGAGGTATTGGAAAGACTCTGGTGTAAATTTTAGTATGGGGGAAGGGATTAATGTTGGTCTTTAGGAAATACGTGTGTGTGTGTGTGTGTGTGTGTGTGTGCATATGTGAATATTTGTGTGATCCTATAGCTAACCTCTGTCATGGAAAGAATGCAGAGACAGGTGGGCAATTCACAGCTCAAAGCACATGGGATTTAGCTGCCCATGTCTCTCCTGATTATTTCTCAGGACATGGAATGTCTAAATTTCTCTGGCTACGCACATGTGTGTGTGCGTGTGTGCATGTGCGCATACACACAGTGCCTAGTGCATTGCTCTTCTTGGTGCGTAGGGCTCACAGCAACAGGAAACTCACTCTGAAAAAGTCCCGCTGCCAGGAAAGATAGAAATCCCAGGCCACAGAGGTGGAATGCCTGTAAGATTGCCTGAGAGGTGGAATGATAATTGTCATAGTGGAAGTTAGAGGAAGGAAGTATTCTTTTTTTAGTGCTTCTACACAGTTTCCTTTTTTTTTTTTATAATTTTTTTCTTAAGATTGTATTTATTTGAGAGAAAGACAGAAATAACAGCAGAGATAGTAAGAGAGAGTATGAGCACAAAGGAGAGGAAGGAGCAGGTTCTCCACTGAGCAGAGAGCCCAATGCAGGGCTCCATCCTGAGTTCACGAGCCAAGGCGAAGGCAGATGCTTAATCAACTGAGCTACCCAGGTGCCCCTCATTTTTTTTTAGTTTTAATTTTAATTCCAGTTAGTTAACACACAGGGTTAGATTAGTTTCAAGCGTACAGGGAGATATTCTTACAGAGAAGAGCATAAGAAATGCAGATGTTGGTGAATGGGCCCCTGTAGATATTTTCACACCTGGAGTGTTTTCGTCATGGACTAAGGGGACAGTCATGTTTAGAGTTTTTCTGCTCCTACGGGAAATTCAACTCAAGCAGGGGATGGTGCACACCCAGCAATGGTTTGGGGAGGAAGGTGGGGCAGCAAAGGAGGCACGACTGCCCCACGTCAACCCCTTCCTCCCAGGCATCCTGCTGGAGAGCACAGTGTGTTGAGAGAGCTGTGCCCAGGAGTCCTGGGAGGCCGGCAGCACCACAGCAATGTGAGGACACGTTGCCAGGCCAGCACCAGCAAGGATGAAGGCAATCCGTCCTCAGCAGTCACATACACTCAGAGCAATGGTTTTCAAACTTCTATGACCATGGCCACAGAATGAAACATATTTTATATCACACTCTGGTATATATACCAGGACATATATTCAAGTTAAAGTCTCATGAAACTGCGATGTGCAAGTGATCAACACCTGGTAGCTTGCACAGGACTTGATGCTCGAAACAAGGTCTAGCTGCCAGAAAGGATATGAATCCCAAGGCCAGAACTGCCCCCGATACCTATTGTTCTTGATTGTTTTAACTTATTTCATTAAGACAAATGCTGCTCTTGACTCACCTAATTAATTTCTGGAGTATAAAAACACTATACCAGAGGGAGGAGACCCTCAAGGGAGCCGGGAAAAAAAACCACCTCATGGGTTCCATTTCTCACTGTCTGCTGGGTAAATGGAATCATTTAGCTGAGTAATGAAAAGTTGTTAATTGGAATCGAGATGGAGGAATGCTCATCCCTCTGGAAGCAACTCGGAGGACCTTCCTTACAAAGCCAGTCTCCCTGGTCCACCCGACCACGCTCTCCTTCCTGCTTCCTTGCACCTTGGATTCTCCCTCTGGTGGGACTAATGTATTGAACATTTTCAATTCATGTTTTTGTTTTCCTCAGTAAATTGTAAACTCCCAGGATGGGGCTGGTGCTTTATTAACTCCTTCCTACCCAAAGCCTTACAGCGTTCAAGCCTTACAGTACAAGACACTTCATGTTTGTTGAGTGTTTGTGGAGTTTGTCTGTAGGAAGCTTTGCCAGACTTAATTTGTTCTATCTATAATCATATCCTATATATTATAGGACATAAATATAAGATATATATTCTGTTTCCGAGCCAGCATGAATACATTACCAAAAGCACTGATACTGCTTGGGAGGTAGAACCGTGATGTGATCAATGTCACCTGCTTGGACTTGTATCCTGTCCCTGCTTTTAGTTACATTCATGTAACTTGGACAACGAGATTAGGCTTTTTGAGTCTCAACCTCCTTATCTGTAAACAGAAGATACTGAGAACATTCATCTCATTGGTTGTTGTGAGGATTAAGTGCAATAATCCACAGGCAGTGTCTGGCACAAACTAGGTGCCCAATAAATGTCAGCAATTATTGTATCCTGACTCTGTGTGGCCCCTTGTTAGAAGGGACAGCCATGATGAAAATCAGGGTACAAACAATGTACCAGCGCCCCCCGCTTGCTAGAAGTGCAATGTGTGGACTTTATCAGCCTGAAAAGTTTTGATGTTTAGTATAAGCCAATAACCTGCTGACCAACCACATAAAGCAGCAGTTTGGTGACCTCATCTTTGGTTACTTGGAGATAGTCTAAGGCCCACTATCTGATGCAATTGCCACCAGTCACATGTAGCTCTTGAACACTTGAAATGTGGTTTGTCCAAATTGAAGTGTGTCATCAGTATAAAATACATGGGAGTTTGAAGATGGTTTTTAAAAAGAGTATAAAATTTCTCATTCATAATTTTTATATTGCTTACCCATTGAAATGATCATTTGGATAGAAAAGGTTAAACAAAATATGTTATTAAAATTAATTTCACCAGTTTCTTTTTACTTTTTTAATGTAACTACATCATTACATTATATATGTAGCTTGTATAATATTTCGTTCGGACAGGTGGGTCTGCAAGTTAAGCAAATACTGCTCTCTTCCAGCATATTCCAGTAACCTACTCCTTAAAAAGGAATCATCCTCCAATACCTTTATATACATTTCTCTTCCCACATATCCAATTCCAGCCACTTTGTACATATTATCCTCTAAGTCAATGATCAGCAACTCTTTCTAAGAATACCTTTGTCTGAAGGTATCTTGTTTCCCATGTTTTAGGGATAATGCAGGATCAGATTCGATTTATCATACCAATGTTTGAGTTAATTGTGCAGAAATGGGCCAATAGATGGTTGAAAAAAATTCAGTATTTTATTCAAGAGATAAATGAGTAAATATTTAGCAACGATCTAATTAGACCAAGGCACCATGTTTGATGCTCTCTGAGTAATACAATGATAAATTAGAAGTCTTAAAAAAATAAATAAAATAAAAAATTAAAAAGAAGACTTATTGCTTGCAGAGCCTAGCATACTTAATATAAAAATGTATGTTTTCCTCTTTGCTTTGTGGTCCTTGTATAGCAATCAACCCCCATTTTCAACAGTCCCCTGCCCTGTACTGACACCAAACTGCCAATGGAATCCTGGCCTTACCATCCTATTTCACTGGAAGCCTTATCATGTTCGTTCCTCTGCCTGGAATGCTCATTCCTCCCCCTCCCATCACCATATCCTCCAGGTTCAATGGATTTTCAGAGCTAGATTCCATTCCTGTCTTTAAGAAGCCACTTCCAATCCTCCAGCCATAGCAGCGATGGTCCCTCCATTTTTCAACTAGTGGACTTTATATGTAGCTCCATTGTTGACCTCTCACACTGGATTGCAATTGTCTGTTGGCTATTCATCTTACTAGAGGGTAAGCAATTGAAGGATCACATGTATGTCCAGGGAAGTTGGGTGTCAATCGTATACCTAAAGACCAAACTCCCAGCATTCCCGTCCTACTTCCACAGTCCCTTTATCAACTGACAAGCCAGAGAAAGTCATGAAATCTTGTAATTATTATTTGGGGGTGAGTCAGATGTAGAAAGAGGAGGAAATGAATTTTTACATGAGTTCATATGACATTTTAATGGTCAGACCAGACTCCTGGCTAGGACATCTCTGGTTTGGAGGAATAGAATGGGACTTATGACATGCATGTTCTTTAAGTATATTTAGTGTAACTTTCTGATTTGGGTTTTTGGGGTTAGAAAGTTTGGGTGCTGCTTATCTACAGCTGCAAAAGCCCATGATGGGTTTGGAGTAAACTGCTTACAAGACGTCTCAAAGTTAGAAGGTTCCTGAAACACACTTATTAGAACTTCAAGAGCTTCCCCGAGTGGAGCTGTATTGCCCCACAAAGTTGTTCAGCACGAGTAAGGCAGCAATGTCTGTTAACGTCAAGTGTCAAATAGCTGGTTCACAGTGGGAGCTCCATAAATATTGAAAGGGTAAGTGAATGAATGTATCTGCAGAAGATTTTGACAAACTCTCATAAGATGAGAATCTGCATTTCTCTTGTTGTGGCAGTAGCATCAATGAACTGTCCTAAAAGTGTATTTGCTGGGAGGGTTTCTAGAAGGGCAAAAGGACAGAACTATGGAGGAGTTCCTGTCCCCACATGCCAAACAAGGTCAAATGGAGACCTGATGCTCTCTGAGCCAGCTGGTAGTTCTCCCTCATGCTATTTAAGTAGGGAGATCAGGTAAGAGAATCTTATTCAGCTAATTGTATTTCTTTAAGCTCCCACCCTATATTAATTAGCTGATAGAACACTTATGGTGCGATGTGTGTTTAGGGCCATTGTGATGTGCATTGTCACAAAAATCTCTTTTGTGGGACTTGTTAGCACAGATATTATTGAGCTAAATAGCTCTTAATGATTCCTTCAGAGCCTGCTGCATCTGGTGGGTAATTCACTTTATAGTTGGTGACTTGAAAATTCTGTTTTTTTAACTTCTTCAACCCTACTGACCTAATTCTAGACCAGGGAGGTGAATGGAGTATCTTTGTGTTCAGAAGAGACTTAAAATAATTCCTGACACATCCTAGAGTAAGGAAAAGCCCCAGAGTGCAGTATTATTGTATTCCATTTTGAAGAGGCATTAAAAAATATATGATTTTTTTTTCAAATAAATTGCTGCAAGGGAAAAGAAATTTGAATCACATAAAAAACTTGGCTCTTTTGAAAATCACCTGTTGAATTCAAACGACTGAATTTATTCTCACAAATCCGTTTGTGCATCTGGGGAACAAATGAACAAGGGTTCTGAAGGGTCTGTGCAGCGAGTTCTATTGCTCTCAAATAGGCTTGACTAACAGATCAAGGGTTTCTGTTTGCTGCAGGCCATGCCGTAATATGTCACTGAAGAACTCCTGGGCATCACAGGGCTGGGGCAGCCTTGGCGCCGCTCTGTGAAGCCAGCAGCAGCATTCTCTTCAGGCCACTGGTTCTGCTAGTGAAATGCAAATACCCACATGATGACAGATGGGGCTGGGAGGGGGTGCTTCTTTAATAATTCTATAATTCAATGTTCTTATAAAAAATAAATAATTCTGTAATTCCATCAAATGTTCTGGTCTCAGGTAACAGAGAGCTTTGAACAGAGCTCATATTGCAACCCCATGGTGGTTGAGAGCTGCTTCTTCATCTCCCTTACCTTCCATGCTTCAAGATGAAATTAAAATCTCTCAAAAATGAAACCCAAGAAGCGTCTCTGAGGCCATTAGCCATCAATGGCTACGGAGCAGGCCTCAGAGCATGCATTCCAGACACAGAATCTGCTTGGTGGTCTCCAAGGAAAGGAAGTCTATGCACTGGGAAGTACATTTGTCCCGAGAGCTGAGCATTTCAGGCCCTTTCCAGGAAACAAGAGGCTACTTTTGGACCCAACAGCCATTGCACTTTGTCAACTGGCTCTGATGGAAAATATTACGGGGAGTTAATCCACTGCAGTAGAGTGGTTAGTAACCCAGGAAAAAGAAACTGAATCAGATCCTCATTTCTGCCACTGACAAGTTCTGTGAACATGGACATGTTATTTAGCTTCCCCAATCTAAACTTACTCATTTGCAAAATGAGGATCACGATATCTCATTAACGGGGCTATGGTGAGAAGCGGGGCTTAGAGGATGCATATAAAATGCTTCATGACGTGTAGCTTGTGTTATAAGGGCTGAAAACTGTTACTGTCCTTTCTAGGGTCTTACCTGGGAGTGGTGGCAAAATGCAGGGTTTTTAGGGTGGCCATACAAAGGCAAAGGCTGTGTATGTAGTTACCACTAACTGGTCCGACATAAAAGGAACATACAAATATCTTCATCTGCTTTCTCTAGAATAAGTCAGCCAACTTTTTCTGTAAAGGACCAGAGACTAAACATTTCAGGCTTACAGCTGGATGGTCTCTGTCGCAACTACTCAACTTTGTCCTTGCGACATAAAATCAGCCATAGGACAATAAGTAACCAAGTGAGTGTGGCTAAGCTTCCATTAAACTTTAGGCAAAGCCAGACAATCAGCTGGACTTGGTAGTGTGATACCCTCTGCTGGACAACAGACATAATTGTTTCTTGAAGGACAATGGTCAATAAGCCAAAGGAACAATAACCAAAATCACATCTTATTGTGTACCCTATCCTTTCTCCACCCTTTAACCTATACAAAAGAATCTTTTATTGACTTTAGTCACATGGAGAATTTGTAACCTACATTTCCAGTACTACTAATAAATAATGAAGAGGTTATTGACCGTAATAAAATTTAGTAGGCTAGGTATGATCAGCCGAATGGATGAGGCAAAAAGAAAATAAAAATTTGGTAAAAAAAGGAAAAAAACAGCAACACTTTTTGCACAGAAAACCTCGATGGTTTATACCATAGAGAGTTTATACAATGAGCTATCGATTCTACTGACTCTCTGGTGAGCATTTTTTAAAAGTCCTAGAAAACTTAGAAGGCACAGTGAGAATTGGGAATTTTAACAACATCAAAAGCACACACACACATAAATATTCAACTGATCTTCAAAAGCAGTATGACCTTAGAAATCACTGTAGGATAAATTCCAGCTGAGCCTATGCACATAAACCTATTTTACCAAAAGAAAATGATCGTATGTGAACTCAGACTCTTCACTGACTACGGTGGGAAGGGACACAAAAAGGAACACCATAGTTCAATTAGAATTTCTAAAGTGAATCAATAGCTGGTTGTTTTTTAAAAAATAACTAGGTTTTAAAATGAGTTCAACCTTTTTTTTCCAATTTTGGAATCTGACAATTTACAATTTTGAAATACAAATCCAATCAATCCCCCCTTCCCTATGCCCTTCAATGGCTTCTCTTCACTTGGAATGTTCTTGGGATAAAGACCAAACATGTAACCTGTGTCACCAGGTCTTGCTTGACTCCCCCCCCATCCCCAACTTCCCACTGCAGCTTTATCTGCAACCACCAACCCCCTCCAGGTTCTTCTGGGCCTCAATCACCAGTGTTTCCATCTCTAACTCACCATCATCACTCCTGTACCTGCCCCAGGGCCACGGCCACGCACACACTTGGTTTAGTTAACCCTTAGTCCACACTTAGGCCTCTATTCAAATCACTTCCTCACAGAGCCTTTCCTGAGCCTCAGTCAACTGTCATAGAACCTGTCTCTAGCCTTCAAGCTCTCACTACAGTTTGTCATTATACATTCATTAGGGTGATGGTTTAATTAATGTCTGTCTTCCTGCTGGGCCAGGGACCCCCCCCACCACCACCACCCCCTAAGAGCAGGAAATGTGCCTGTATTTGAATGGCAGAGGCCTCCACTCAGTGCCTGGTGTGTAAGTAGGGCCTTAATAAAAGAGATGATGGAGTGGTAATGAGAAGGATATAGAATTAAAACATAGCCGTAAAAAGTCAAACAAAGGGGATTTTGAAGGGATATTGCACACGTTACAGATAAAATATTGCTGTCTTTAAGGTAATACAAGTTTACTTGTTTGCTCCTTCTTAACTGATGATCTAGATTTGGATTCGGGTTTGCAAACTTTTTCTATACAGGGACACACACTAAATCTTTTAGAATTTGGGAGCCACATGATTTGTGTCTCAACTACTCAACTCTGCTGGTGGAGCAGCCAAAGAAACCACTGAATATGAGGGGCTACCAAGAAAACCAGGGATTTTCCATACCATACTACTGATTGGCGTGTCGGCCTGCTAATTCTCTGCTGTGTGGGGCTGTTATGTACACTGCATCCCTGGACTGGACCCACTACGTGCCAGGAACCAACTTACTGCTACCTAGGACAACGAAAAATGCTTCCGGACATCGCCCAATGCTCCTTAGGGAGCAAACTCATCCCAGCTGAAACCACTGCCATACAACTTGATTTACACAAACAAGTGATAAACTGCCAACAGGCTATAGTTGGGCTAAATCCCAACCTAGAAAAAAGAAACAAAGAAAATTGGGAAATTTCTCAATGGGGTTCTATTATTGACAGGCCTATTAGTTTATTCTCTCACTTATTGGATCCTCTCTGTACAGTGGGAATCCTTTGAATATTTTCTTTCTCAGAGGTGGATCAACCCATGGCATGGGGTCAGTGCAGACCTCAGAGAGAAGCGGAGTCTACTGATCTGATCTGTGTGAAACTCACCTCCTCAAACCAAGGTCACTGTCCTGATGTTCCACATTCCTTCTTCCCCACATTTGGACTGCAATCCCTTTGACTATTTTTATTGGTTGATTTTGTTGGTTTTCAAACTACCTTTCATCACAATGCGTGTTGCAAGGCAACTCAAGAGCTGCAGGTAAGGTAAAGAATAGCTGGACGTAGGTTTCAGGCTAGAAATCAAGATCGGAGTCTGGATTCAGACTTTTGGAGCTGAAGTATGACCCTAGAAATCACCTCTTGTCGCCTTTTGAACCTCAACAACACAGACTCAGATTTATCATAGTCTTTGGTTCATGATACCCTCTCATTGCTGGTCTGGGCATGACCTACTTTTGGCTTCATTTGTTTGTTCTGTTTCTATGATAAACACCTGCCTCCCACCCAACACAAGAAGCAGAACATAGTCACCAGTGAGCACTGCCCTAGATGCCCTCCTCCTGTGCTGTCCCCCTGCCTCCCTCACCTGAAGGAACCAGGCTCCAGACTGAATCCGAGCTCTGTCTTCCTGCTTTCCCTCCCAGGATGTGGGCTTCTCATCTTGAAGGTGTAGGGGTCTACGGGAGGGGCTGGAGGAGTTGACCTCTCTCACCTCTCATCTCCAAAGCTATGACTCTGTGCACCTGGCGCACTCATCATTTTCTGTGACTCATCAATCCTCAGAAATTGTGCCCCACCTATATTTTCTCTAAACATGTCTCTAAATGTCTCTAAACAGGTGAACATCTAGGCACACTGGTTTTGTGAGACACAGAGAAAACAGATTTCAATTCACATCAAAGACCTCTTCTTACCAGATGTCTCATGACCAAGGCCTTTGCAGTATGCTCAGGTCCTTAAAGACGCGTTGTATCGAAAAATGTTTTTCCTCTGATAGCCAAATAGGTGTCTAAAAAATATTGAGGATTCCCCCCACCCCCTTTGGCCATTCCTCTTTAACGTGAACAGAGCCCTATCACTTATACAGCTCTGCTGACGGGAGCTCGGTCTATTTGCCCCTGGGGTAGCAATGCAGGCATGGTAAACTCCAACATAACATTTAACGTATGGTCTAATTTTAAATTCTGCAAAATGCCAATGTATCTGATTTTTACCAGAGCAGAGAGAGAGATAAGGCAGTCATGCCCCGGTGCAGCTCAACATCTCTATATCCTTGAAATTAAACCTCAGGGAAGGCAGGCATAGGCAGTGCCCAGGGTGTGAAGAAAGGAGGCTGGCTGGTGCTGACACACATGGAAAAGACACGAAAGGAGACACAATCCCGCGTGTGTGTGTGTGTGTGTGTGTGTGTGTGTGTGTAGGGGGGAAGCGAGTAACATTAATAGCCGTTTGCATCACTATTGATTTAACATGGGAGAACCAGAATTCTCCTGCAAACCTTCCTGACCCATTTGGGTGAGATTGTAGCAACCTCCAGTGGACAATTTGTAGAATTGCTCTCATTGTCTTTGGACACGAGGACCTTACTTTCCCCTTAGGGGATCCCCTTTAAGTAATAAATATTTTGTGCTCTTTACTCTTTGAATTGAATATAGCTTACTTATGCAGATGACTCAAGATACTCCCTAAGAATCTTAACTGTAATATGAAAGAAAAATCGGAGGGAAGTAATTTTAGATAAATAAAATTAAAATAATGAGTAAATGTGCATATGTAGAATGAATGAATGAACAAATCTGCATTTAAATATGTAATGTCCAGGTCCGAAGGTTCTAGAAGACACAATTACTCGGAAACGTGCATCTAGTCAGAATCATTGGAAACATGATGGTCGCAAAGGCAATGAGCAGAAGGACTGTATGGCCATCTCCAGCCACCAGCGGCTGCCAATTACGTGATTTTTCAAAATAAATAAGAAAAGATGGTAAAATACTGAACAAAACAAAGAACACACAAAAAATACATAAATAAAATTTAAAAAAAGAAAACAAAAAACAAAACTAAAGAACAGCCTCCCATGGGATTGATTGATTTTTAAAGATCTTTATTTATTTATTCATGAGAGGCACACACAGAGAGGCAGAGACACAGGCAGAGGGAGAAGCAGGCTCCCTGCAGGGAGCCTGATGCAGGACTTGATCCTGGGACCCTGGGGTCATGCCCTGAGCTGAAGGGAGACGCTCAACCGCTGAGCCACCCAGGCGTCCCTTCCCTGGAATTTAAGAGTAGGTTCATTTCTAGACTACAATTTTGCGAGAAGTCTTTTGTGTTTTCCTGTTAAAGGGAGATGGGGTCCAGGCTCCTTGGGCAGCTACAAATAGGCTTTCCACCTGCCCTGGGAGAGCCTTCCAAAGCTGTAGGAGATGCCATGACTATTTAGTGTCATGCAGAACTGTGCACTGTATTTTGGGATACTTAACAACCCTGTTGCCTAGCCACAAGCATCAATAAAACACACCCATCAATTCAGAAGACAAAAAGGCGTCCCCATGTTACCAAATGGGCTGTGGAGAAAGAACTGCTTCTGTGGAGAACCATGGATGAAGGCCTTCCTCTGGCGCCAAGGACACTCCCGTCACACGGGGCTCTTGCACCTGGGCTGTCACTAGTGGTACTGCTTGGCCATGTGTGGCCTTGACCTTCTCTTCCTACTTGGGGACTCCTGAGATGCTGGGCAGGAGATCCCTGGGGCTGCAGGGAAGGGAGAGAGGGAGGAGGAGAGCTGGGGAGCACCGGGCAGGTGGAGAGCCAGGTCTGGACACCAGCTCCCACCTTAAACTCCTCCAGCACACGAGGTGAAATGCCAGGTTCTGAGACCCGGCCTCCTCCTCCTCCTGCACCACGTCTTCAGCTCCACCCTGGAGGGCTTCTTCATGCCTCATCTGTGTCAAGTTCAGCAAAGGGTGGGTGGGCCTCATGCCCAAGACCTCAGAACTTGTCCTTGTCTGCCCCTCAAAGCACAACGCTGATTGCTATTTCCAAACACCTCGTGTCCAACGAAAACAAAAATGCACTTGACAGAGGCAATGCCATATTGCTAAGAAGCTCAGTGATCCAAGAAGAGATGTTTGTCTGTCTTATAGGAAAGACACAAAGGGTCTACACTTGCAGCCAGCAGTCCCTGAAGTGTATGAAACAGGGACGCTGGTTTGAATGGCGAGTCAGAGATATTTCTCAAACACAGAGAACGTGTTCCTTGTCAAGTAAGATCAGAAATGCTAGCTCACACAAATGGTAGCAGGCATAATTTTCACAAATGCCGGCGTGCAAAAGGGCACCCGTTTTCCAAAGCAGGCCAAAAGCTGACTTTCCAACTGCCATCCTGTTTGCTGCCTTGAGAAAAAAGTGTTGACAATGCAAAGGACGTGCTGTCACAGCAAATGTTCTCCATCCGTTCAGGACTTCGCCCTCGGCTCCTCCACTGTCTGCGAGTGCTAGAAACTCGGGGCGGGCCTTGCTCCTGCAGGCTCTGCTGGGGTTGGGGGTGCAGGTCTTCAGGTGGGCCCCGGGAGACGCCCACTGTGGAGGGGACACGGACACTTCTCATCTGCTTTTGGTCTCAATCTTCCATCGGAAGTCTTGGCGTCTGCATCCCCTCACCCCCTACTATCTCTCTTGGGGCCCTTTCGGTCTAACAGCCTCTCTCTACTACTTTTCCAAGGCCTTCTCCGCAGCCCGACACTCTCAGTTGTTCTCTGTCCACCATGAAGAGGTGTGGACGCCTCTGGGACCTTCCTAAGCTGCAAGTCTCCCCAGGCTAGGCCACAGAACTAAGGCCCAGGGACCTGGCCTCTGGAACCCCCAACCTAAGGAGAGCTCCGCTCTTCCCTTCCTCAGACTATTCCCCACGTGGGCGTTCACCTGGGGGATGAAGGGCCCGATGGTCCCTCCACAGAAAGACCCCATTAGTGAGCCGCCTCGAATGTTCTCTCTTCAGACTCAGAAAAACCATCTCCTTCTAGGCTTAAGATGATTTTTATCTCCTCAGCTTGTGGCCTGAAATTGGCTTGGCAAATAGTCTTTAGCCTTCTAAGCCAACCGACTAAAGTGACGGTTCAGATGATTTTGCCTCCTGGGGAACACTGGCAATGTTTGGAGACGATTTTTTGTTGTCTCAGTGGGTTGGAGGATGCTCTGCATCACGTGAGGATGCTCAGCATCTAGCAGGTTTGCCCTCACAACAAAGAATTCTCCTGCCTGAGGTACCAGCAGTGCCGAGGTCAGACCGGGAAGCTCGGGTTTGTTATTTTGTTCTTGTATCAGAGAGAAAGGGAATCAGTTCGTGTTCTTTAATTTTTTTGGCCGAATTCTGTGCTCCAGTCACTGACCACACTCCCAGCTGCCAACTATTAGTTAACAACCGTATTAACAACTTCCACTGGATCTTGGAAAACCGCAGACACAGCAGGTTGAGCAAAGAGATTGGGTTTTTCTACTCTGCTTGATAATGTGCACCTGGGCACCGATAGACGCTGCCCCTCTGTGGTCCCTGTAGGTCCCCCCCGTCAGATGGCAGAGGCAGGAAGCGGTGGCCTTTCTTGCCTTTGTAATATTTGGTCACATCTGTGTAACCCAGGCCCTGGGGGTTGGAGGGGACCAACCAGGTTCATCTGGCAGGAGGGATAGGACAGGGCTGTGCCCCTGAGGCACAGAGGCCCCGTCCTGGGCCTGCTTGAATTTGGAGCAGCTTCTTTCCTACGGGTGTGACTGAGGACCGACCACCAAGCAATGCACCTTGCACCCAGAAAGGTCAACGGAGGGGTTCAGCTGGCATATGCTGAACCCTAAGGGTTTCCAGAAGCTCTGGGGGCCTCATGCTTCCATCAGAGAAGTGCTGGACTTTGAGATCAAATTGAAAGAAACAGTTTCTGAACACAGAAGACAGAGAGACAGACACCCTAGGAGAAGAGGACGTGGCGTCATGGCCTCGAAAGGCCCTGGGGAAGGCTCCTGTTACGTGCGGGAGCTCACAGCACGGGTCAGATGGGGAGGCAGGAGGGGAGGCATTGAGGAGAGAGCTAGGAAGGCCTCAGGGTGAGGGGGGAGGCACTCAGGCCTCCCCTAGATGGAGGGTGCCCCATTCGGCTTCTGGTGGGCGGAGGAAGGAAGGGAGAGGCTTCTGTCCTTGGGTGTCCTCCTGCCAGCACCTGCCACCTCCGTGGAGGGAGGCGGGGACCGCGCCGTGTGGCAGCCGGGGCTCCGAACGTGCAGGGCACACTTGTATCCCCAGAAACATCTGTCACAGTCGCAACACAGTTAGGCTGGTGGTTCTGTTTACACAACCCCAAGCAACGAGTTTGACTGAGATCTTTATAAAAAGACTGATGGGGTAGGGCAGCAAGGGGACAGAAAAAGCTGACATCGTTTAAGTAGAGAATTGGATGCCGCCTTAAACAGGTACCTCCAGACTTCCGATCGCTCGAGCCACACAGTTCGTTAATGGGTACCACTGCTGGGGACTTCCTATTATGCCGGGAGACAGTAGAAAAGCAGACAAAAAAAAAATGAGTAGGGCCTATTTAAAAATTTTCCTATTTTTAGGAAAACAAGGTACTTCTTGACGATGCAGAAAGTACACCGGATTAACAGCGGAAAAAGATGCACACGGTGATGTTCAGCGCCTCTGGCATGAATAAAACCTGCCCCCCTTTTTTAGAGAGAAGGGGAGAGAAAGAGAAAGAGAGGGAGAGATGGCCGGGGAGTAGAAGAGGGGGAGAGAGAACCTCCCGCAGAACCTGACACTGGGCTTGACCCCACCACCCTGCCCTCATGACCTGAGCCAAAATCACAAATCGAGGGCTTAACCTATACAGCCACCCAGGGACCCTGAAACCTGCCCCCTCTTAGCAACCCTGGTCTCCTGCTGCCCAGTTATAGCTTTTTATGGGTTTTTGTTTTATCACCGTCATGATCATCCTCATCACCATCACTAATATTTTTCAGTGGTCCTCACCCCTGAGAGCCATAATCATCACTGAAGAGCTTTATTTTTTTAAAAGATTTTATTTATTTATTCATGAAAGAGACAGAGAGAGAGAGAGAGAGAGAGAGAGAGAGAGAAGCAGGCTCCATGCAGGGAGCCCGACATGGGACTCGATTCCGGGTCTCTAGGATCATGCCCTGGTCCAAAGGTGATGCTAAACCACTGAGCCACCCGAGCTGCCCTGAAAAGCTTTAAAAAAAAAAAAACGGGCAATAATGGTGCCAGGGCCCGCTGCCCCCCACCATAACAATTGAATTAAAACCCCAGGGAGCAGAGTCCAGGAATTGGAACTTTTAAAAACTGTCCCCAGAGGTTCTCACGTGCCAGCTAGCTTGAGCACCACTGTTCTGGCGATGCCCAGAAACATGCTAGGTGACAGCACTTTAAGCAGCCTTATTGCCTAGAAAAAAGAAAGAGTCCTTCCTCTCCCCCGTGGTTTGGTGGCTCTAGTGCAGTGCTTCCCAAACCTGGCTGCACATGAGGGCCACCTGGGGAGCCCTAAAGAGCGGTCCCTGCCTGGGCCCCCGCCCCAATCCAATTAAGCCAGAATCTCCGGGGGTAGGAATCGGCGTCAGCATTTTTTTTTTTAAAGCCCCCTGGATGATTCTGATATGTGGCCAGGATTTCAAACCGCTGCTCCAGTTGCAAAGGTCCTCAACCTTGGCAGCACGTCGAAATCACCTGGGAGCTTATGAAAAAAAAGAAGAAGAAGAAGAAGAAAGAAAGAAAGAAAGAAAAAAAATTACTGAGGCCCGGGTCTCCTCTCCAAGGAGGCTGATTTAATTGGCCTGCTGGGAGGTCTGGATATTAGGAATTGTTAGTGCGCTCCAGGTGAGAAGAGCGTGCAGGCAAGGTTGGGGCCGCTGGGTCTTAGGGAGGGGGAACAAACGAGAGAGAGAGAGTTCCAGCAGTGTAATATGATGAGAAAACGCTGAACTATTTTTAAGCCGAAGCTGTTGCTTCTTTCTGACCCATCGGGGGTGATCTGCTCCCTGGCACTGGAGAAGAAATGTGACGTTGCTTTATTAAGCTTGGCTCAAGCCTGGGTTGGTGTCAGTGTGATGTCCATCTGTCCAGGCTCCAACTTCCCACTGCCCTGGAGGGCACAGAACACCAAAGACACACCCATTTCAGTATGGTGGATGGAGCACCTTCCCAAATAATATTTCTGCCTACTTAACCCTCGCTCTTCACCTACAGACTTCTAGCTCTACTCGGGATGGCAACGTGGCCCCCAGATGTCATGCCTCCCAGACCTCCCAGAGGTGGCCATGTGACAGCTCTGGTCAGGAGGATGGGTGTGAAGGTTTCTAGGACACATTCATTTTCTCATGATGAGCCCTGACCCTTTGTGCTTCTCTCTTCCTCACACTCTCTAGAGCACAGACGCAAGGCTCGAGGTGTGGAGCCGGCTTGAGGCAACAATCCAAAGTGGAGTCACCAGCCCAGGATGGCAAAGCAGAAAGGCTGAAGGAACCAGGGGCATTGATGTCTTCGTGGAGCCACAGCATCTGCCCTAGGTCACTTACCTTTCACTTGAGCATATGTCTGAGTGAGCCACTGTAATCAAATCTCTCTTCATGCAGCCAAACAGCATTTCCCCCCACCCCAAAAAAGAGAAAGCCTGGAATGCAGTCTATTCCCAACTTTGTGGTTATTTTGCATTATGACCTGATGCCACCAGTGAGTGCTGGGTGTCTACTCTCTGTCTAGTTGATAAACTGCTGATGTCCACTCATGGTAGGCAGTTCTATTCTCCAAAGGATGCAAGCTCTTGCCATCAATCTAGCCCTCCACATTCAGTATGTCAGGGATATCGGCCCTCATGACGCAAGATGGCTGCTGAAGCTCCATACAACACACATCCTCATATAACGATGTTCCAATGTGGGAGAGGTTGGGGGCACTCTCATGATTTATCAGGGTGAAAAATATTTTCTAGAACTCTCCAGCAGACTTCCTCTTAGGCCCTGTTAGCCATATTGGGTTGCTTACACAGCCCTCGAGCAATTGTTGACAAGGAAACATGGGATGGCCACGATAGGCTGAGACCAGGAAGAGGCCACCAACTGAGCACCCTGCTGCTCCAAATGTGAACCAAGTTGGCGTTCTTTTAGCAGAAAAGAAGAAGGAAATGGCTGTTTGGTAAGGCAAGCAACCGGGTCTGCCAAAAGGCGCCAACCTGGTGACAAAGGGGAGGAAGGGTTTTAGAGGCAGAGGGAAAATCATGGACTCAGGTAAGAACACATGAAAAGGTATATTGTATGTAGAGAGCAGTTAACTATTCCCTATGACCTAGATGTGAAGTCATTAAAAGAAAAATCCCCCAAAAAGAGGGTCATAGAAATTTGGCCAAAGATATAATACAGAACTCATCGATTGCAAAATAAGGAATTCTTTGCTGATTATCAAGCATTTCCAGCGTGTTGTCCCTGAGTGGTAAGCAAGGGATTTTTCAGGATATCTGGCATTTTGTGCTTAGGACAGCACCAACACCAAAGATGAAGTATTCTTGATAAGAAGCAAAGCTTGCCGAAATGTGTATCATCAGCTCAGCAGCTCCTACTGGAGGCACAGCTCACTGATTAGAGCCCCCGACACCTCCCTCCCCCCAAACCCCTGAACCCAAGCCCACACACCTTCTTCTCCTGGCCTTGCCTGTCCTGATGCAGTCTTTCTTCAGCCTTGGACAGATCCTCTTAAAACTTATAAAAATACTTTCTCCTCCCTAATAATCACTTTGATTAGCCACAGTTGCCTTACATCTGGGAACACATTCTAAATAAACAATCCAAAATAATAATTAAAAGAATGCTCTACTCAGAGGTATTTATTGTGTTTTTTTATTTTTTTAAATTTTAATTTATTTTTTATTTTTTTCACTTAAAAAGTTTTTTTGAAGATTTCATTTATTTATTATTAAGAGACACACACATAGAGAGGTAGAGACACAGGCAGAGGCAGAAAAAGGCTCCATGAAGGAAGCTGGATGTGGGACTCAATCACAGGACTCCAGGATCACGCCCTGGGCCAAAGACAGGTGCTCAACCGCTGAGCCGCCGAGGCGTCCTTTTTTCACATTTTTAAAAATTTAAATTCAATTTGCCAACATATAGTGTAACACCCAGTGCTCATCCCATTGAGTGCCCGCCTTAGTGCTCATCTCCCAATCACCCCATCCGCCTCCCTCCTCCCTTTCTGCAACCCTTTGTTCTTTTCCCAGAGTCAGGAGTCTCTCATGATTTGTCTCCCTCTCTAATTTTTCCCACTCAGTTCCCCTCCTTTCCCTTATAATCCCTTTCACTATTTCTTATTTTCCCCATATGAGTGAGACCATATGATGACTGTCAATGTTTTTACGACAGTGAAAAACCGCAAAGATGCCCATCTAGGATGATGGTTCACAGAATCACATATACCTATAGAGTGAAACGTAGCATTAACTATAAGCATTTACCTACTAAGATTTAACCATTAAGAAGTGTGGAAAGATATCTGTAGTATAAGGCGAAGCTAAACAGAACACAATCATGAGAAATATCAAGATGGCCCAGCCTTCTCCGTCTGCTTCCCCAGGTAGGATAGGTGGGAGAGGTCAGCACTCACACGCACATCTCATCTGTAGGGCTATTATGACAAAGTGTCCTAGACTGGGTGGCTTTAAATGACAGACACTTCTTTCTCGCAGCACTGGAGATGGAAGACCAGGGGTGCTGGCGTGTTTGGGATATGGTGAGAGCCCTCCTTCAGGCTGCAGATAGCCTCTGCTGTGTCCTCAAGTGGCAGAAGGTGCCTGGGGGCTCCCTGGGGTCCCATTTATAAGGATGCTAATCCCATCCAAGAGGGCTCCACCCTCATGAAGTAATCACTCCCCAGAGGCCCCACCTTCTAGTACCATCAGTTAGGTTTCAACATATGAATTCTGGGTTGAACACAAACTTTCGGCCCATGACAGCCCCATTCAAATTCCAGAATCTGACCCACAAGATTAACTCCTTATGACCAGAAAAGAAGGGAAAAGGATAGGGAAGAGATGAGGGAATGAACCGATCTAGAACAAGGAGATAACTCACTTTCTCAATTCTGATTTTCTTTTGTCTTAAATATCTAATGTTATATAACAACATTAGAATTTCCAAGTTATTCTGAGAATTCATTTTTGTTGATCTACAAGGAAGGTGTATCAAACTCATACCTAGTATCCTAGAATGGACAGCCTGTGTAAAAGTGGAAAATTCTAGTACCAATAGAAACTACTAACAGAACATGCTTACTTTGGAAAGCCCCATTTCCGGTGATGATGAGGCTCTGCAGCAACATCAATGACTTAGACTCAATGCCCTTGAGCAAGAGAAAGCCATCTGAACTCCAGTCATATGCCTGGAACCTAAAATACCGTATGTCATAACATACACCCCAAGTTCAGAGATGTTACCATGTGAAAAAAAATTAAAAAGCACATCTTTAAGTCAGTGAAATGCAGAACAAATGTTAGTTCTTACTGAGAGTTTGTTATATACCAATTTTGTATGCATTATTTCTAATACCACATTCCTATAGGGTGGGTTCTGTTATCTTCATTTTACACATTAGGAAATTAAAGCACATTACAGAACTTAGATACGGAGTCAGAGCATGAGTAGGTGCTAGGAGTAGGATTCCAAGAGATGTCAGTCCGACATTTTTCGATCTGCCACACTACTTTCAACAATTTGACAAATACTTTTCCTTAGGGGAAGGAAAAAAAACACAAAGGATCTGGTGCACAGAGTGGAAAGTACTCTTTCAGATACCTTGCTACATAGCCGGGACCACCATAGGTGTTTCACCATTTTGCAACCCCTGGGAATTAATGGATCTAGGTAATAATCATCAAAAAGACACATAACCAGACAAATACAGCCTCCCTCCCCCCACAAGGAAACACAGTATCACTTCTGAAGAGTCTTAACAACAACAACAACAACAAAATCACATCCAAATTTGATTCATCTTCTAGATCTAAGCACTAAGCTTGGGAAATGTTAGGAGACAGAGTAGCAGGCTAACCATCACCATGGGAATGAAAACAGAGAAACCCAGACCATGAGAAAGATCTACAGGATAAACAACTTGGTTTCTTAAACTAATTGCAAGGGAGGGGGGGGAAAAGATATAGACGGGCACCTACTGAGACAGAATTAAATGACATCAATCAACCACAGCGCATGGACTTTGTATCCTTACGCAAAATAAACTGTAAAAAATATTATAAAGTGATTGGAGAAACACTGACTGAATGTTTGATTATATTAAAAATTATAATTTTTTTAGGTGTGATAATGATATTATAGTTATTTTTATAAGAATATATTTAAGGGTAGTTACTAAAGTATTTATATAAAAATATTTCAAAATAGGGGCTCCCGGGTGGTTCAGTTGGTTAAGCGTCCAATGCTTGATTTTGGCTCAGGTCATGATCTTGGAGTCCTGAGATCAAGCCCTGCATCAGTCTCCACGATCAGCGGGGAGTCTGCTCGGGATTCTCTCTCTCCCTCTCCCTCTGCCCCTCCCCCACTACACACACACGCTTTCTCTAAAATAAATAAATCTTTAAAAAATGTTTCAAAATAATCTCAGCATATGGGGTGGTTCAGGAAGTAGATAAGGTACCAAAGGAAATAAGATGGGCTGTGAATTCATGGCCATATGAGGCTTATTACTATTCTCTTTGGTATATTATTATTTAGAACTTTTTTTTCCCCAAGGCCCCTACTTTAAAATAAGTTGCTTGAATTGGTTTAGCAACTACTTTCCATATTTTCACCCCCCTCCTTAATTACTACTGATCTTTGACTTCTCTTTCTCACCCCGCCCATGTCACTGTAGAGCTCCCACCCTTTGACCCTGGTTACTACCCTGGTTGACATGATTTTCCCTCTTGGATCACAAGAAGCTTTTCACCAAGTCTGTTAAGAGAGTTTTAAGAATCCCTCAAAATACCAGGAGAGTTGATTAGCGTGATTGAACGGGAAGCTGCCAATCTCACCATCTGCCACAGGCATCAAGGGAACAATAGTGTCCATCCTGGGCCACCATGTCCAACCTCTCACACAGGACCTGAGCTAGAATCAAACTGCGCATATCTAATGAAGGGATTCTTAGAACCTACCTAATCTGATCAACTCATGGTTATTGCAGAAGAGAGTCTTGTCCCAGCCTGTGCGAATCCCTGGTCCATCAGGGCAAGTCACCCAGACTGGGCACCTGTCTTGTGAAATCCCTGTGCTCTCACAGACATACTGGCAGGGAGGGAGGGAGGCAGATTCCTCCAAACCCAGACAACAGAATCTGTTTAGGGAACTGTTGGTTGACCATGCAGTCTCATGCTTCTTAAGACCCTCCTGCCGAGTTTCACCTGGTCAAGGAAAGACTCGCTAGTCCACCAGTAAGAGACGCTGGCTGATGTAATTCACTCTCAGACTTCACAGCACTTGTGCAGCTGAACCTTGGGATCCAGACGGAAGTCCTTCCTTTCCAAGAGGGCCATCATGGTCCCAGGGATTTGGCGGAGTTCAGCCTGCTAGATTCTTGGAAACAGTCATGTTCTACCCCCTAATCTTCCCCAGTGTTGGCCTGAGCAATAGATCTGTGGCCCTTCCTGCATTGTCATCCACCCAGGAGACCCAGCCTCTGGTGCATAGGGCACTGGGCTTTTGTGGACAAGAAACCCAAGGCTCAGACTAGTTCAAGAATTAGAGAGCTGTCTCGGGAAATAAACAAGGTGGGCTCAGACCCCCCTCGTGACCGTGCTTCAGCAGGTCGGCTGTTTCTATAAAGCCATCGTGGATATGCTCGTAGGAAGCTCCTTCTGTTAAGACTCAGTTCAGCTGTGAGTGGGGTCTCTTGACGTTGTCACCAATGACATTTGGGGCCAGACAGGGGGTTAGCAACTCTTCTGGCCTCTACCCACGAGATGCCATGAGCCTCTCTCCAGCAGTTATAACCAAAAAAGTCCCCTGACATTGCCACGTATCCCCTGAGTTGAAAACCAATGGGCTTCAAATGATAGGAAATCCCAAATAACAGAAGCT
This sequence comes from Vulpes lagopus, assembly GCF_018345385.1. NCBI lineage: Eukaryota > Metazoa > Chordata > Mammalia > Carnivora > Canidae > Vulpes > Vulpes lagopus. Next base: position 31,036,432 of record NC_054834.1, read on the forward strand.
AAAATGAGGCAGAGATTTGTTTCACCCTCCTGTAAAGGAAATCCCCAAGTAAGCAGTCTGGTAAAAAAGTCCACCAGAAGGAGTGGAGTCTCGGATGATCACATTTTCGTGGTCCAACGTGGCTACTCTGGTTGCACTCACAACATACAGCTTCCAGCCATGGGAAGAGGAGGGACAGTGAAGAGCCAATGTCCTCTACCTTCAAAGATGCGTCGCAGAGGTGACATACAGCACGTGCATCCCATGGGCCGGGATCAGTTACTTGACTACAGGAAAGCTAGAAAATGTGGTTTGTACTCTGCATGACCATGGACCCAGCTAGAGGGCGGGGGTGTAGGAAGGGAAAAGCAGATATTGAGGAGAGCTCAGTCTCTACTGCCCCATGTTAAGCACAAGCCGTATCTGATTATCGGCCTAAAACCCCAGTGCCACTGGGCTGTGTCCAACGAGGCATATGGACCCACAGAGCCTCTTCCCCTCCTCACCACCAGCCTCCACCTGGCCTTCAGCCAGCCACCAACCCACTGTCTCTCCCGACCTTCCTGCTTGTCCCACATTCTTTTCAAATGCTTTCTCATCTGTGTTACACATTAATGAAAAGTCACTCTGAAAATACAGATACAACAGAAGAAGAAAAGGCTCCCATGTCTACACGATCTTGAGGTCAGCTCTGTAAAGTCTTTGTATGTCTCTATAATAAGGGCCCACATGTATTGAGGGGCTAAGCGCTACCTTCTGTGTTAGGGGCTCACCTGTTCCACCTGATTTAATCCTTACAACCCTGCCAGGTAGGACTGCAACTGATACACACGGAGGTAACCCTAATCTGTGCTTCCCTGGCAAGGCGAAGAATCAGTCGAGCCAGAGTGTGAACCCAGAAAATGGGTTCCAGACCTCTTGCTCTTAAGCTCTTCATGCCACCGTCATAACCTGCATTCATCTCTCTAATACACACACATGCACGTGCCCACGCTCCCACATGCTCACACGCACACACATTTTCTTTATACAGAGCACGGTTATCCTATAACATTATTTCATGTAACTTTCCTTTTCAGATAATGATATCATCAGAACATCTTCCCTCGTCTTCATATTTTCCTTAAAGATAGCTTTAAGGATCTTTAAGGATTTAAGGTACACAGGATAAGAGCCTGATTTTTGGACTCAAGCCAACCAACATTGAAGTCCCAGTTTAGCCAGAGTCTAACCAGGGTGGCTAGGCTCTCAACACTTGAGTTTCCTCATGTGTAAGATAGAGATAATATTAGTTTCTGATTATTGGGTTTTTGGGAAGATGGCCCTGACACCATTAAAAATGACTTCATAATAACCATAATGGCTAATATTTATTAAGGAGCTGCCAAGGACTGTCAAAAGCACTTCAGTGTGTCAGTCTTTATTATTTTTCCGTAAAGTCATTTAAAATGAAATGGTGTCAGTATTCTCTTCTACAGAGGGTACAACTCATTCTAGTTTATCCTCCCACAGTTGATGTCTGTGATAAAACCTGAAGTCCCTCCTTGTAGGCTTGGGATAGACTAGATGCTAGAGCCTCAAGGCTCCACGGAAGCTGCCAGGGATTTCCCTTAGCTCCAAATCAGAGAGGGAGACAAACCATCAGAGATTCTTAACTCTAGGAATCAAAGTGAAGGTGGCTGGAGGGGAGGTGTTTGGGGGGAGAGGGTCACTGGGGGATGGGCATTAAGGACGGTATGGGATGGGATGGGCACTGGGTGCTGTATGCAACTGATGAATCCCTGACCTCTACCTCTGAATCTAATAATACACTATAGGTTAATCAATTAAATTAAAAAATTAAATTAAAAAAAAAAAGGAAGGCAATTGCACAAACATCAGTGGATTAGCAGCAGGCTAAAGGTGCCTGCCAGTCATGACCTACACGGGAGTCAGGTTTCCCTCTCCAGGCCGGTGGCCCGGGCCTGTGCCCACCTGCTGCCAAGGACCAACTCTGAAGTGGCATCCAGCCTGGCAAGCAAGCTGATTTGGTAAACTTCCACCTGAAAGCTGACTGCTCACACTCTCTGCCATCCTTTTACACAGAATGCAACTCCCACCCTTTTGGGAACGGAAGTCCAGAAATCACACATCTGATGGCCTCTGATCTTGGCCTTTGGTTTCCTCTTCTGTAAAGACCAGGGAAGATGTATGGGGGGGAAAGAGATGCAAAGGATTGATGGGTATTGATAGATGGTCAGAAGACAGGAGACCAGAGAGCCTCTGAAGGGGGGAGAGGGAGTTGGGAAAAGGGCTGTAAAACTGTGGAAGGAGCCTCGGTGTCCATCGAAAGATGAATGGATAAAGAAGATGTGGTTTATGTATACAATGGAATATTACTCAGCCATTAGAAACGACAAATACCCACCATTTGCTTCAACGTGGATGGAACTGGAGGGTATTATGCTGAGTGCAGTAAGTCAATCGGAGAAGGACAAACAGTGTATGTTCTCATTCATTTGGGGAATATAAATAATAGTGAAAGGGAATATAAAGGAAGGGAGAAGAAATGTTGGGAAATATCAGGAAGGGAGACAGAACATAAAGACTCCTAACTCTGGGAAACGAACTAGGGGTGGTGGAAGGGGAGGAGGGCGGGGGTTGGGGGGGAATGGGTGACGGGCACTGAGGGGGACACTTGACGGGATGAACACTGGGTGTTATTCTGTATGTTGGTAAATTGAACACCAATAAAAATTAATTTATTAAAAAAAAAAAAGAAAGGGGCTGTAGAGCAAACCCAGCCCCTGGGCTTCCCCTCCACTGTCACACCACTGCCACACTCACAAGTGGATACGGGGCTTTTACCCCACCAAGCAATTCTCAGCCCACTGTCGTAAAATTCAGTGCAATTAGGGCATTATGCTGGGTTAATGCCGACTCACAGGTCAAGGGCTTAGACCGCAAGACTGCCTCTACCTCACACTCCAGGGGCAAATAGTAGGTCCCCAGGTTATCCACAGCCTGGAGAGTGGGGAGGGGCCGAGGCTACAGGCTCCTCACCAGGGCCCCCCAGCCGCCTGCCGGGAGCCCACCCAGAGTCACCTCCTCAGAACAGAAGACACTGCTCTCCCCTAGGAAATTCTAAGAGTGTCAGGACCTAGGACCAAAGACCGAAGATTAGAATAGAAGATGCTCCCGGAGCTCTTAGCACTTAAGGAGCGGCAAGGGCTTGAGGAGCTCTGTGCAGGAACCGGGTGCGAGGCCAAGGCAGGTATGTCTCTGTGACGTCGCGGGGGGGTCTGTGGGGGCTGCAGAAAGACGAGGCCTGGGGATGCCCCCGACGCCCTGTGCTCTCAGCCAGTTGGTAATTTTTGTTTTGGAGGAGCTGCAGTTTTGTGTTTGGCCACAAGATGGAGACCCCACCTTCTAGTCGGAGCCGGTTGCCCATCCCCGGCGAGCGGGGCCCCAGGTGCCCCCCAACCCGCCAGGTGCCTCCAGGAGTCATTTAGGCTCAGTTTCAGTTTTTTTTTTTCTTTTTTAGTTTCAATTTCACCAGAAAGACCCAGCCGAGCAGCTATTTTTTTTAAATCCCTGCTGGTTTCTATTTCTGGAATCTTCTCCCATTCTTTTTCAGACCAATTCTCCCTGTTGTTGTTGTTGTTGTTGTTGTTGTTATTATTATTATTAAGTTTGATCGCGTATTTAAAGGCTAATCGGGGAGGAAAAGATCTGTCCAAAAAGCAGCCAACTGGGTGAACAGGTTGCCTGACTGCTTGTTGACCTCATACTGAGGCTCTCTGGGTTTCTGCTCTCAGGGACAGACGCCTGGTCTCCGGGGCCAGTGGGAGAGACATCACGGTGCCTTCACAGATGCACACGCTTACACACTACCGTGCACACGCATGCACCCACTCTTGCACTCACACACACTCTATGCACACATTTACAGGTACACTCGCACATATACCCACATATATTCTTTCTCACATGTGCGTTCATTCACACCTACACTCATTGTCACACACGCATATGGGGTGTATGATGTATACACTCTCCTACATACATCCATATGCATGTCCACACAAGCCCTAGTGTGTGCATTCCTTAACCCTACACTTGTGTGCAGACTCACACATGTGCACATGCACACTCACATGCATAGGCACACACACATGTTCACACATCCACCCACAACACTAATAACACATACCTACATGCATACTCCAAGTAAGAAAACGGGAAATGGGGCACACATTTGGGGCCCATTGGGGATTAAAGATAACTCTGGAACATATTAAAGACTTTGGTTGGTAGAAGTAACTAATAGGGGCCCCCGGGTGGCTCAGCGGTTGAGCATCTGCCTTCTGCTCAGGGCATGATCCCGGGGTCCTGGGATCAAGTCCCACATAGGGCTCCCTGCAGGGAGCCCGCTTTTCTCTCTGCATGTGTCTCTGCCTCTCTCTGTGTGTCTTTTATGAATAAATAAATAAAATCGTAGAAAAAAAAAGAAAATGGGAAAAACTAGAACACTTTTCTGCATCCCCAGTCTGAATGCCCACAAAACTGGACACCAGGCAAAAGGAAATGAAAAAAAAAAAAAACCCACAAAGAAACAGAAAACATTTGAAGCAGGAAGGAAAAAAAAATGTAACTGATTGACTTCTTTCTAGATACATTGATTTTTTGAAAGAGCAAACAGCGGTCCACTTATTGCTCACCAAAATTTTGTTATAAATGTCAAAAACTGGAATCTATGGTGCAAGGTATTCCCAAAGCAAGTATCAAAAGTCAGAGTGAATGCACACGAGATTGGTTGTTGCTCTAGGTGACCTGTTGGAACAAGGAACGGCATGACCTTGAGACCGGCATTCCCACTCCCATGTTGTGAAGGAAGACAGCAATGCCTGGAGGAAGTCAATGGCACTTGTCACTGGACAGAGAGCTCTTCGGCGGGGAGCATGTGTAGAACATCACTTTAGTTATTTTGGTTTGTTTTATTTCCTTTGAAAGTGGGCTCCATGCCCAGTGTGGGGTTTGAACTCACTGCCTTGAGATCCAGCTCTACGCTCTACCAACTGAGCAGCCAGGAGCCCCATCGACCTTCACTTTGTGTCTCTGGTACCAGCAGAGTCCCTGTCTCGTTCCTCACTTGGGATGTGTGAGCGTGTGCGATGAGTGCACCCGTGAGTGAGCACGTGTGTGAGTGTGCGCTCGAAAGCATTAGCCAAATGAAAGAATGTGGCTCAAAGTCACACGAGCTAAGAAGGCACACTGGAACCCAACCCCAGCCTGCCTTTAAAGTACATATTCTCTCTTGTACGACCATTGCCATTTGAGGCTGACGACCAAAGGGACAATCCGGAGAGGTCACAAAGTCAGCGCCCCTGCAGCATGGCCCAGAGCTCTGCTGTTGTCCCCGCAGACACTAGCTCTAACACCCACACACCCAGAGTCCTGGATCTTGGTCACTCCCTGTCGGGGCAACCGACAGAGCCCACCAGCCAATCCCATCCACATCGTTCTGTTTTCCTAATTTAGATACTTTATTTATTTATTTACATATTTTAATCTACAAGTTCCAGTTTTTGACAATTGAAGGTACCATTTAGTAAACTTTTGTTTTTTAAAAGATTTATTTATTTATTTATTTATTTATTTATTTATTTATTTATTTAAGATAGAGAGAGAGCACGTGTGCATGTGAGCACGGGGAGGATGGGGGGGAGAGAGGGGAAAGATTCTTAAGCAGACTCTCTGCTGAGTGTGAACTGGAAGCAGGGCTCCGTCTCACGACCCGGAGACCAGGGCCTGAGCTGAAACCGAGAGTCGGACGCTCAACCGACTGAGCCACCCAGGCTCAGGTACACTCGCACATATACCCACTTATATACTTGTATTAAACTTTTAGACCATTTTAAGACTCTTTTTCTATATTTTACTTATATTTTTCTTTAGAAACACAGAGATACTTTTGGCAGGGGTTGGGGCGGGTATCCCAAGATCTAAACATTTGGTTAAGGATTTCTTGTAAATACATTCTCTTTCCTAAGACTGTATCATTCCTTCAGAGCCATAGATAACTCCACGTCTTTATCAGAGAATAAATGATTGAGTAAAATCGGTTTTTTACTTCCATGGCCATTGAGAGAGATGATGGACGCTCCCTCGCTTGTTTGTTGGTTTGTTGTCCACTCAGCCCATTGAGAAATTGCAAAGAGTGTTGTCAGACTCTCCCAACACTGCCCTTAGCTGCTCCCAACAGCTCTTCTCGTAGAACAGGAGGGATCTGTCCTCATGGAATGATTTCTGTGACTCACCCTTCGAGCTTCTCGTTGCTCCTAAGCTGTCTTCTAGAAAGGCAGTCCAAGGAGAGCAGGTTTCAGAGCTTCTAGAAGGGGAGCTGACATTTCCTAAGTAGACTGAGGGCAGAGGGCTTCCTAGGCCAGGGCCCGCTGCACAGCTGCAGTGCTGTATGCGGGGGGGGGGGGGGGGGGGGTGTCTCTGAGGGGGTTGTGGAGACCCAGCACCAAAAGGCTTCTCTCCCAATCCCACCGAGGGAATCAAGAGTCTGCACTTGATCTGATAGGCATAAATGGCTCCCGGGCCTTAAAATTAAAACTGAACCTATAATGATCTGTATCCAAATGGATGCACGTAACACATCCCCCCGCTGTGTGCTGTGTCACCTGAAGCAGCCGTGTTTGTTTTCAGTGTGTGAGTGATCAGGGCCCGCTTTACCTCAAAGAAGGAGAAGTCTTGCCTGTAAGCCATGCAGTGGTCGCCCTGACTGCTCTGGCTATGATTTTGAGCTTTGATAGAAATAGAGGAGATTGACCCAAGATTTCCACAAAAGCAGCTATCAGCTGACCAAGGTCACGTACGATATGTGCTTTGTGATTGGATGTGGGGCTGGTATTCCCTTCTCTGCTCTCTCCACTTTCCCTCCCACCCCCTGCACACCCTGCCATCTAACACCACCAGCTTTGCCAGGCTGTGGTGTAGTTACCTGGCGTGAGTCACTCTCCCCACATGACCCAGAGCTCGTGAAGGTGAGACCATGCCCTATTCGGGAGTCACCCGACAAATGTTGCTAAGTGCAAAGGTGATACCAGACCCTGCGGTGGAGGCTGCACTAGCAGGTGAGCCACCCAGATTGGTCCCCTTGCTTCACATAGACGATCACAGTGCAGGTTCTTGAGTGCTAGGACTGGAGGGCGCGGGGTGCTCTCCGGAGGGCCACCCTCAGAGTCTCTGCAGGCGGCGACTCTCACTCAAGTCTCAAAAGAAGTGGAGGACCTAGGGCTCCGGGGCAGCTGGCACAGGGCCTGCACCTCGCCCTGGAAGCCTGAGGAAGGAAGGATAGGATGCAGGGGGCGGGTGGAGAAACCAGTGGAAGGAAGAAAAGGCACAACTGTAAATGGAGGGCCAGCTGGTCCCAGGCCCCTTCCTGGGCACATCCCTGAGCACCCACTCACTCTTCCAAAACCGCAGCCCCAGAGAGGGGGCCCAGCTCTACACCCAGGTTCCTCTCCCCGCGCTCTGTGTAATCACCTACGGCTTTTAGAAGGTGTCCTCGCTCTTTCCCACCCTTCCTTTTAACCCCAACAGCTTCCAGAAGACTTGCCAGGAGCGGGCCTGCGGGGCCAGCTGAGCCGGGGCGGCTGGTGGCCCAGAGCCTGCCCACGCCCCAGCCCGACCCGCAGGTGCGGCCCTGCCCCCGCGTGCGCCTGGCTCCGCAGAGCGCTGGCACCACTCGGTGGCCAAGGTGATTAATTAGCGGCGTGGCCGTGCGGGGACGCGTGCTGGCCGCCACACCGGCCTGTGACAGCAGGGGTCAGGATGCGGTGTCACTCCTTTTCCTCTCACTCCCTCCGAAGCCTAATTGGCTGTGACACGCGGGCCAGCTGTTCGGAGAGGTGGCACGCGGCGGGAGTCTGGGGCCCGTGGCCGGGGACAGGTGACACGCCTGGGCAGAAGGTGTGCGTGCCTGCAGCCGGCGACCCCGGCTCCATTCCCTGGCAGGGCCACTGGGGGCTTTGGCTGCAGCGTCCTGCTTCTTTCTCCTCCCCTTCGTCCTGGTCGGAGCCAAGGAGGCAAGAGCAGAGAAGAGGGGGCTGGGGGGACATTGGGAAGCACCCTTGGTTGCAACAACCAGAAGCCTCCCTCCCTGCCTGGACTGAAAGCATTGAGGGAGGAGGAGGAGGGAGGAAGAGGTGGTTTGGAGCATTGGGACCCGGGGATGCTGGGGTGGGGTGGGGGTGTGTACTTCCAGGAACTGGCTTGAGCTCCGGAGAGACAGACAGAGGGACAGAGACAGATAGAGAGAGAGAGAGAAGAGCCCTGAGAGAGCCAGCCCTGATGGTGGGGAGAGCGAGAGGGCTTTGCCTGGTGTGTGGGACACATACCACTCCGGAAGGAACCCACTGTTCTTTGATGTCTGGCAAGGCTGCTTTAGAGCAGCTTCCTCCCACGCAGCAGGGGACCCTGAAATCCATTCTGACAGCGACTTTCTAAGGAAAGGATGAGCGCGCCTGTCTGCACCCAGAAGGGAGCAGAGCAGGGAGGCCTCCTAGGTATGAGCCCCTATAGGGGGCCAGGAGATGGGGTGACCCGTCCATGCCCCTGGGTGCAGGCAGGCAGGCTCCTTGGCCTCTCTAGATCCTGCTACTCAGAGCTCAGCCAGCTGGTGAACTCGAATGATTGGTTCATTTGTTCCATTCATTCAACAGCCTGTGCAGACCTGTGATGGGCACGGCGATGGCCTGACTGTGCTGGGTGTGGCAATGGCCTGACTCTCCTGGGTATGGCGATGGCCTGACTGTGCTGGGCACCATGACAATCTGACTGTGCTGGGCACGATGATGGCCTGACTGTGCTGGGTATGGCCATGGCCTGACTGTACCACGCTTGGCAATGGGCACCAAGAGACAGATGGGCTGGACAAACCACAACAAGGCTGGGAAACCAGAAAGGGGTCACCGTTACAACCAAGTAGAGAGGTGGTGGGAGAGCCGGGCACTGTTGGCTGCCTGGCTCTCCAGGAGGCAGGAGAAACCTGGGTAGGCCTCCTGAACTACATGCTGGGGGCCCAAGGGCAATCCCTGGCAGTTTCCGGCAGAGGGAGACCCAAGCTGACACCTGGGCAGGCACAGGCCACCAAGGCTGGGGCACGTCCAGCAATCCTCTGCTACCCACTTCTCAGCTGGCGCAACCTGGGCAAGGCCACGAGCAGAAAGGCCTGCTGGGCAGATGGAGGCATTTCCCCCTGCATGTAGATGGGCTGAACCTTCAGACAGCCTCCTTCTCAAGGTCGGGGGCTGCCTCTACCCACAAGAGGGGGCCCAGCAGGGGTGAACGCGGCCTGGAGATCCCCTGGCCTCGTGGCACTAACAGCCTGGTCGGGGGAAGTGGAGGGCGCGTAGCTGGTGCCGGTGCTGTCGGGGATCTCAGCAGCTGTGATGGCCCTGCAGCCCCTGCGTCTCACCCCGCTTCTCGTTAGCCCCCCACCAGGCTGCCACGAGGGCAGATGAGGAAGTGCAGCTGTGTCCTCTGCCCCTGGACCACCCCACGGTCGCTGTGTCCCTTCGTCCATGGTCCTCTGGCCCTCTGAGTAGGATGTAGGGGCGGGGAGGTAGGAGCTCAGCCTGGCCCTCCACTCCCCAGTGCCCAGAATCGTGGCATCACTGCTAAGCACCAAGGCAGGACGCTCCACAGGCCCTCCCGTGCCCAGCACCTGCCCCTTCGTGCTTGCCTGAGCGTGGTCGTTGCTCCTGTGTGGGCCCCACAGGGCGAGCAAGTCACCTTGACCCAGAGCCGGGGTGCTTCTTAAATGCTCGCAGCGAGGGGAGGAGGGCTGAGATCGGTGTGGCCGGGAACATCACAGCAAACTTTGTCTGGCCTATGCAGTGCTATTAACCAGAGCCACTAAGACCACCGGGAGGGGTATCCCCAGTGCCTGCTGGTCGGTGACATTGCAGCAGAGTGACGATGGGAACAGGACAGAGATCTGCAGGACAGGAGCTGGATCGGCATGGGGGGTGCCCTGTGCCAGGGAGGGCACCCCGGATTGTGGGGCCACGGGAGTCAGGACAGCCAGATGCTCCAGGAGGGCTTTCCATGACCTGCAGGTGCTCCGCTCACAGGGCTCTTCCTTTCCCGGTAACGGGGGGCAGCAGGTGCCACCCGGGGCCGCCCCGGGCTTCGCAGAGCTGGGAATGCCCTCTCTGCTGCCCCACATTCTCCTTCCTCCCTCCCCTGCCTGCCACAGGGGCTTTCCTTCACTCCCTCCGCCGGCTCTCTTAAAAAAGGAATTTAATTTCGCTACATGGCAGCTGCTCTTTCGTCTAAGATCTGCGGTCAACCTGTTTGTCTTGGGATCTTCGCGTGCAGACAGCCCAGGAAGCTTTTGAAAAACCGCGGGGAAATATTCAACCATGGTCTGCTTTAAACTCTACGTTACCAGGAAATAGGCTTTATTGATTTCCCATCACCCCACCCCCAGGATTGACCCCACCTCAGACTGCAGTTTTGCTGTGAGGAGCCAAGCGGTAGCCTTGGCATCTGAAGGGCAGAGGCTTCTCACGTCCGGGGTGGGGTGGGGGGTGCTCAGGATCCTCATAGCTTCCCTCTGTTTTGCCGAGTGCAGAGCCCAGCATCCAGCACATGTGCTGGAGAACTAGCACAGCTTCCCCTGAACCCTCAAGGTCACCCGATGCAAGTGTGAAGACAGCTCATCAAAGCTGAATCAGGTGCAACTCTGTGAAAGAAGAGGTGATACCTGAGTCTCAGGTGGAGTGGGAATCTGCGGCCACCTGGGCAGCACCTCCCCTTGCCATGCACAGTGTTGCTGGCTGCTGGAGGCCGCAGGCCAGCCCGCCTCTCCGCCCCCACCTGCTTCCCTCCCTGAATCTGGCACGAGGCTGGCTCTTACCGCCCCCTCTGAGGCAGCTTTTCCCAGAAAGTGTTCAGTGAAAACCTAGACGCTTAGGACACTTACCTTAAAAAATAATAATAAATAAAATAATAATAATAACATAAATAGCTGGGAGGGCTCTGATTCTGTGGTCACGTGAGTTCGGGAAATGTGACTGCCTCATTCCCCTTGCACGGTGGCCTGTTCAACGTTCTGAGAAGTCCCGCAGCTAGGAAAATCTGTTTAGTTCCACCTAATGTAGCTGCCCGAATTTATTTCCTCGCAGAAGTCTCCTTTCGATGATAACACCTATTTGCATCTTATGGAGCTCGGGTTTTCTAAGATGCACGTGACATGAATTGTTGCTGCCCTACAGGATCGTCCATGGTAGTTTGAGGTGTATCATCATAGCAGGCTGCTCTCGAACCAAAGGAGTAATTCCTTCATGACAACCAGTGGGTAGGCAGATGGTGGCCCCACTGGTACCTCTGAAATCACATCACATGGGTGATCTCCTACCTTGTGCGGCCAACCAACACAGAGAGCTCTGGCAACCAAGGGGTTGTGTCGCACTGGGCATCTCTTCAAAAATCAAAGGCATGCCTCTTTCATGACAGAAGGCAGAAGGTTGAAGCACATCCCTTCAAATAAATTAATACTTATCTCGAGCCATTTATTTAGGGGAAAAGAATCCATGTGCACACAGGAGAAGACAAACAGGGAAGGATGCAAGGGCCACCTTCCTTTTGATACAGATTTGCTCTCCAGCATGTAACTTTTTAGCCAAGGCAAATGCTGTGTGCTTGAACAGAAGGAGGCAGGAAATAGCTATTAAATAAACAGTGCACATCAGTTCTTGCATAGCACTTCTGGAAACAAAATGCGGAATAAGATCAGGTTGTAGCAAGAGATTGCTTTTTAACCATTCCTTCCTGTAGCCAGGACTTACTGGCTATGTACTATGTGCAAGACACTCATGCACCAAGAGGAAAGAGGGTTATGTGAAGAAGCTAGCAGTTGGCTTCTTTTTTTAAGATTTATTTATTTATTTTTGAGGGAGAAGGAGAGAGAGCATGCATGAGAGCAGCAGGGGGGAGGCAGAGAGGGAGGGAGAGAGAGAGAGCCCTCAAGCAGACTCCCTGCTGAGCGCAGAACCCAACCTCTCAGGCTCCATCCCATGACCTTGAGATCATGACCTGAGTCAAAACCAAGAGTCTGATTCTCAACTGATGGGAGCCACCCACCCAGGCACCCCAAGAAGGTATCAGCTTCACCTTAAAGGAGCTAGTAGTTTGCAGGCGCGCTACCATGTAGGCTCTGAAATCATAATCACTGAATCACTGAGCTTTAAACAGAAGGCCCATTCCAGGCTGTAAGATCCCAACCCATCATGTTGACACAGGAGGAAACTGAGGCTCAAAGAGATTGAGGGACAAAATTTGGGTCCACACGCCTTTTTGGGAAGAGACCTGAAGTAGTGCCTTGTCCTCCTGAGCCCAACAAGGCTCCTCCTGCTGCTCCAGCAGGAGCACAGCAGAGCCCCCAAAAGTAGCAGTGAAGGCGCCGTGGGCTGCAGAGGAAAGGCCCCTGAGAAAGGAACCATTTAGGCTATAATTTTTTTTTTAATTTTTTTTTAATTTTTTATTTATTTTATGATAGTCACAGAGAGAGAGAGAGAGGCAGAGACACAGGCGGAGGGAGAAGCAGGCTCCATGCACCGGGAGCCTGATGTGGGATTCGATCCCGGGTCTCCAGGATCGCGCCCTGGGCCAAAGGCAGGCGCCAAACCGCTGCGCCACCCAGGGATCCCTAGGCTATAATTTTTTAAAAATGTGTAGGATTTTGACAAGTTGGGGAGGGCACTGAGGATGGAAAGAGCATTCCAGGAGGATGGAACAGCAAACAAAGATGTAGAAAAGGAAAAAGCCCAAGATGAGTTTGGACAACAGGCAAATAGTCCAATTCTTGGTCAGATACTCAGTAGAGAGAGAATAGTCGTGGAATCGGACCCAAAAAAGCAGAAAGAGCTAGACCCTGGATGGCCCAAGGAGTCAGACCAAGGGCTAGCTCTGGTCTGTGTGATGCGGTCTGAGCCATGCACAGCAGCTGCGGAGGCTGTTCCAGCATCTAGGCCAGAGCAGGGCGGGCTCAGAAGGGTGAGGGCACCATAGCAGGGACCAGGGGACAAGAGGCTGGAGATGGAGATGTGCGTCTATCTGGCGCTAGAGCATCCTGTAAAAAGCACATCAAGACCATGGAGTCGGCGCCTGGAGTAGAGGACCCAAGTGATGAAGTCTGCTTTCCAAGGGAACTTTTATTAGCAAGTTAGATGTCACCAGTTTGTCCCTCCAGAGTGGCTGTAGTCTTGTGCTTGGTGAGGGAGGATATTTAGGAACCACATGGAAAGGAACACTGGCTGTTGACTTGCTCTATCCATGGGAAGCCTCACAGTGAGGATTTCAGATTTTTTCCCCCCTTTACCACATATTCTTTCTCTTTAAATCAAACAGGTGTCCATTTATAACTACTGAAGCTGCTAAGAAATGTTCCTCTGTGGAATATCTTGGTGCTGACACCATGTCCGATCAATATTTCCATTTTCTAAAACCCTTTTTTTTTTTTTTGGCCTCTTTTACAACATGGTTTTGCCTAGAAGTGGAGAGACTCGCAAATGGGTGTTCCAAAGAGTGTTCCAAACTGAGCATTTGGATCATCTTATGTTTGATTATAAACAAATAATCTGAGCTGAATCACGACGCTCCCAAATATTCAGACATTTGTCGTGATAAGGCCCAGATGTTTATGTATTTTTACATGGCCAATGAAATAGATATTTGGGGCTATGGTGACAGGCTCGGAACTGGATCACAGTTTAATTCCTGGGCTGGAAGGGAAGTCTGATCTGGATGCTCCCCACCAAATGCCTCCTTGTGATTCCTGCCTTCCCTGCACAACCCTGCTCCGTACCAGCACACACACTCCCTCCCAGAGAGGTCTTCATCTGAATGCCAGCAAGGCTGTGAAAACACCTTCATTCCGCGGGACCACTCGGTTCCCTGCCACGTCTGGGAGGGGAAGGAGAGCTGAAGGACCCAGCCTTCTGTTCAAGGCGGGAAATCAGTAAGCTCCTCTGCACAAATTAAGGATAAAAGAAAGGAGGGCGAAGACAGAGCAGGGGCAAGAGGGGAGTAAAGACACAAGGAGGAAAGAAGGAAAAGGATTCAGAATCCACCTCTCTAGGCTCGTGCACACGCTGCAAAGTGACGGGGAAAGACATAGGCGCCCCGGCTGTTTGCGGGAATAAAGAAATCACGTGTGTGTATCACAGTAGTAATTAAAACCTCTCAGTCAGATGCTATAGAGAGATTAGTTGTCACATTGTGTTAAAGGAAGCCTTGCCTTATTCCCTAGAAGGGGACGGACTGCCTGCCGTCCTGTCATCTGTTCCTGTGCTAGAGTAACCCTCGGCCAGAATGCCTCACTGGCAGATTCTGTGCACAGAGCCCTTTGCAGCGGGGAGTGTTCTGACTGCTAAATAAGAGAAGAAATGGACCACATCTACTTGCCCCGCAACCCTGAGCCCCAACAGCCATGCAGTTGACTTGGGCTGAGACCCTAACCACTGCTTAGATGCTTAGAGACCCTCACTTTTCTAGTCTTACTTTTTGGGGGAAAGTGGGTCAGAAAGTCCAGGAGGTGGCCAGGAAGGGCAGAGAAGGGGGCAACGGAGTAGGGGTAGCCGGAGACACTGGGTATGGGACTCAGGGTGCTGAGCTTTCCAGGCCTCCTCTCTGCCAGGCTTCATAAGACCCTTCACTCGCCAGCTACAAATGGGATCTCTTCATTCCAAGCCAGGTGTGATTTTAATTCTGCTAACTGAGCAGCAGAGACTATGTGATTACCAGGTTGAGAGAACACAGCGGTGAGGTCCTTGGACAGGTTTACGTTACCAGATAACCAGTTGGTTCACTCAATGTCCTTTGTGGTCAGCCCGACAAAAAAGAAGACCCAGCCAAACCAGCTCTTGGACTGGACCGATCGCTATTTTGACTGAATTTGGGAGCCAGAGAGTTGGTCACAAAAGAAACACAAGGACAACCTGAGTCATCCTGGGCACCAGCCTCCTGATCATGCCCAGCCTCCACCTGGGGGGATTCTTTAAAAGTCATCGTTAGCACATCCTCTGTGTGTTCTACTCACGTAGTGCCTTTATCTGAAAGCGAACTGGAGGCAAGAAACTTGTCTTCCACACCATTAAGAAACTAAAATGCTCACCGAATGGGAGAACGTATTTGCAGATCATATCTGATAAGGGGCTTATATCTGAAATATATGTAAAGAACTTCTGCAGCCCAGTAATAAAAAGGCAAATAATCTATTTTTTTAAATGGGCAAAGGATCTAAACAGAGATTACTCCAAAGACATACCCATGTCTGAGCAGCTCATGGAAAGGTGTTAAACATCATGAGCCAGAGAAATGGTTATCAAAACCACAGGAAATACCTTTACACCCATTCAGTTGGCTATAATCAAAAAGACAAGACACTTGGGGGCACCTGGGTGGCTCCGTCCATCAAGCAACCGACTCATAGTTTCTGGCTCAGGTCATGATCTCAGGGCCGTGGGATGCAGCCTTGGGTCAGGTTCCCTGCTCAGGAGGACTGTGCTTGGGGTTCTCTCTCTCTGCCTCTTCCCCTACTTGCCTTCCCACCCTCTGTCTCTTAAATAAATAAATAAAATCTTTAAGATAAATAAATACATAAATGAATAAATGGGTGGATGGATGTAATCTCTTAAAAAAAAGACAGACACTTGCAAAATTTGATGAGGACATGGAGAACAAGGATTCAGAAAGACGGGCCCCCTCTTATGCTGCTACAGGAGAGTGAAATGGTGCCATTGCTCTGGAAAATCGTCAGGCAGCACCCCAAAAGGTTAAACAGAGTTATCATACGACCCAGTGATTCTCCTCCGGGTATTTCCAAGAGAAATGAGAACACATGTCTGCACACAAGCCTGTGCCAGAGGGTCCATAGCATTATTCTTTATAATACACAAAAAGTGAAAACGCTCCACATATCAGCCAATAATGAATGGATCAACAAAAGTGGGTGTGTCCAGACAATGGATATTATTCTGTAATAAAAAGGAATAAAGTGTTGATTCCTGCTCCAGCATAGAGGAGCCTTGAAAGTACCATGAGGGCACATATTACATGATTCCATTTGTATGAAATGTCCAGACTAGGAAAGTCGGTAGAGACAGAGGGTATATTTGCAGGTGCCCGTGGCTGGGAGGGAGGAAAAGGAGGAATTAGGGGTGACTGCTGGTGGGCACGGGTCTTGGAGGACAGGTGATGAAAATGCTTTAAAATGGATTGTAGTGACAGTCACACAACTCTGCGAGTAAAGTAAAAACCATTGGACTGTTCATTTTAAATAGGTCAGTTGTGTGATACCTGAATTATATCTCAATAAAGTGACTTTAAACTCTCCCTCTGAAACTAATAATACATTCTATGTTGACTCATTGAATTTAAGAAAAAAGAATACTGAAAAAAAAAGAAAAAGAAAAAAATTGTTTTCTTTAGGTTCTCATCCCCCAGGACCTAACCCAGTACCTTGCCCCTCAAAAAAGTTAATCTAGGGATGCCTGGGTAGCTCAGCAGTTGAGCCTTCAGCCCAGGGCGTGATCCCAGGGCGTGATCCCAGGGTCCTGGGATCGAGTCCCACATCAGGATCCCCTCAGGGAGCCTGCTTCTCCCTCTGCCTGTGTCTCTGCCTCTCTCTGTGCATCTCTCATGAATAAATAAATAAAATATGTTTAAAAAAAGTTAATCTAGACACATTGAATTGATGATGGTTATGACAGTAAAAATCCTGCTTCATTTAGGTTCAGACTTTGCTTTCAGAAAGCATTTGGATGTGGCTATACTGTTATAGAAAAACTAAAGTTCAGTCCAACCACTGAGATGTTAGGTCTTCATGACACCAAAAGTCTCCATCTACACAGTTCAATATGAATCCCGCAGCCCTATGGTGATACAGCCTTGTTCGGTGTGTGCACTTCATGGTGGGAAGGTTGACTCTGGTGGTTCCATGATTGGGGGCTTTATAAACCCTTCACTGTTGATTCGTAACCTGTAAAACTGAGTTCCCCGAAATCCAAGGTTTGATCCTAAGACATGTTCAGAAACTAGGATCCCATCAGGTGTTTAGAGTTATTAGACTCAATAGCAACAAATTATTGGGGGGGGGCTGCTAATTGTTCTCAAACATCTGTTTTTCCCTTTCTTCCACAAGAATCAAGTGTCAGAGGGCTGCCTCACAACTAGGGGTGGCCCTATGATTGATTAAGTTCTAGCCGTGGAATGGAAGTGATATGTGCCACACCTGGGGAAGCTTAAAAAGATCAAGCAAATGCCATCCTGTCCCCTGATTTTTAAAATTCTTACAACTCTTTGAGAGAGGTGAACGTTGGAACAAACATCTTTGCCCTCAGAGAAATGGCAACTTTTTAAGAGGACAGAGCCATCTATCTCATTTCTATTGAACTGAAGCCGTTGGGTTTTTTGAGTCTCTTTGTTATAGCAACTTCGACTGTACTCTAACTAGTAGAGTTAGAATAACTCTATTCTAATGTGCATGTGCCCGAGGAGTAAACCAGGTGCTAATTTATGCATCTCTCAAAGTGGGAATGTTTAATTCATTCTACAGAGCATCCTCTTCCAAGACAATATCATGGGAAGCTGAATTAAAAGCTCTATTATCAGATATTCTTAGGACTGCTAGTTGGTGGTTAATCTAAATGAGTTAGTTGGTTAAGGGGCACCTGGGTGGCTTAGTCAGTTAAGTTCTGTCTCAAGTTGGGCTCCCTGCTCAGTGGAGGGTCTGTTTCTCCCTCTCCCTACCCTCAATGCCTCGTTCATGCTCTCTGTCTCTCAAATAAATAGATAAAATCTTAACTAACTAACTAAATAAATAAATAAGTTAGTTAAAGTGGATTAAATGATACTAACATATTTCAAACATTTTATTTTAATGTATATAGAATACTTCCTAGCAGCCTCCTAAAAATAAAAGGATGAGCTCTTCATCATGTGGCTGGATGGTTAGAGCTCTGGGAACCATACTGAACCCTGAGGATAATGGTCACTTTCTAGGGATAGTGGAGCAGAAAACTGGAAGGAACCTGAATCCTCCGCAATCTCGAGAAATACCATTTGAGTCTGGACTGCTCGCCTCCATGAAAGATGCTGTGGGCTGTCAGTCTACAAGTCTGGAATGGAGAGTGTTGGTCAGTCTCGCCCATCAGTTAAGGGGTAATCAATTAAGAGCATTTGTAAAGTAATCAGAGTCTGGAATGAGCAGAGGTTTAGAGCAAAGCAAATTAGGTATCGTTACAAGACATGTCATTTGAGTTACAGAAAGGCTTTTGTCCTATGATAAGTACATTCTTTTGTGACTACAATTCTTAGAACCACTGGATAGACCATTCCATAATTCTTTGGGTAGTACTGAAAATTGCTGACAATTTTTAAATTTCCAATTCTGTTTTTTTTTAAGTCGCTATAAGCCCAACGTATACTCTGAGGCAAGTTACAATAAAATCGAATAGTTTGAAGTTTAACTGACTTTCTTTTTTTCCTTTTTCTTTTTTTTAACTGGCTTTCTTAGCTTCAAATCATTCTGGGAACACTTCTTATATACCAGCTACCACCATTGCCTTGGCTTCATTGGAAGACACCCATAATTAGCTGAAATAGAATTATTGCAAAATAATATGCTCTGCTTTCCTGTGGACATTGTCAAAGTAGAGTTTGTGTAGCTTATAAAGGCCAATTTGGAAGGGATTTGAATTTCATTATCAGACCCCTGCATTATTTTTTTCTTCTAAAGATCTTATTTATTTATTCCTGAGAGACACAGAGAGAGGCAGAGACACAGGCAGAGGGAGAAGCAGGGTCCATGCAGGGAGCCTGATGCGGGACTTGATCCCAGGACCCCGGGATCACGGTCTGAGCCAAAGGTAGATGCTCAACCACTGAGCCACGCAGATGCCCCCTGCCCCCACATTACTTTTTAAGGAAAAATGCCACCTAAGCTACTCTGAGACATGGTATAGAATCATTTAGACCTGCAAGAAAGGTAGGAAAATTATTAAATTGCTAAATGAGTGCTTCAAAATGACTTAAAATAAGAAATGAAACTATTGTCATAGAAATAACACAATAATTATAAAGTTAAAAAGTCTTTATTATTTAATCATGTATCCCTTTATAAACTCGGGAGATGCTTATTGAGGGCCTATGATTTACAACATTAAGGTCAGGTTGTGGCTGTGACAGCTCCCCGACCATCAAGGATTGGAGTCCCCTTTCCACAGTTTAGTTATTGTTGGGAAGTGGCCCCAGCCAGGACCTCACGCTCCAGCTCCTGTGCATCTGACTGACCAGTTCTGGCCCATACCATGTCAATGATCCATATTACTTCCAAGCCAAGATTGTTGATATCCAGAGTATCTTCCTCATTTCTCTTCCCTTCCATGGTGACTCTGGAGACTCAGTTGAAGATGGTGGCATCGCAAGATGCAAAGAGCCTGAGTCCCCAAGTCACCACTTTTTGGAAAGCCTCCCATAGGAACCAGCCAACCAGGAACACTGAGTTGGATTTTTCATGTTAAGTCACTGAGTTTTGGGGGTGTTTTGCCACAACAATTAAACTGCCTTGACTAATGCTGACTACATAGGATTGGGAATTATGAAATTCTCACTTTTCATAGACAACCAGTCCCCTTATTATGATCTTATTCTATTGTTATGTAACCTGGTTAGAAAATACTGGAGGTTTGGGGGAACTTCTCCCTGGGATCCTAAAAGCCTTCTTTTTACAACAAATTCTCACCAAAGAAGAGAACAACCCCAAATCAAGTGCATTTGGGCAAGCATTTCATGCCTATATTTGCAGATGAAAGTCTCTTACAGACAAATGCCTAGTTTACTGAGCAGTGTCTTGGAAAAGTTAGCCAATGAGACCATTGTGTGCATAGACATTTTTACTAGGAATGCTCTGCAAGGTCTGGAAAATTCAATTCCAGTAGTTTGAGAGTCTGCTCCTCACACCCATATCCTCCAGGCCTTTGGATATGTCTGATCCATGAAAATCCATGCCACCGAGCTAGGTGTGACATGGTTCACAGAACCAGAAGCAGTGGAGGTCTGGTGATCAAGGAATGTGGCCTGAGGGTTGGATCCTTGGAAGGCAGTCACCACCTGTCATGCCCACCTCTCTGTGGAATTTCTGATAGGCTTTATCCCACAGGGATTCATGACCTGGAATCAGAGTTTCGCAGAATACTCACCATGACTCCACACAACACAGCCCAGTAGTTTGTTCTATTTCCTTTTATAAAGTGCTGACTGGAAGCCAGCAAACTATTTTCATGACCCACTAAGGAATTGGAACTCTCGGTTTCAAAACTGTCCCATCTCGTCCGTCATCCCTTTGCCTGAAAACACCCTCTCCCATTGTGCTTTCTCCTTAAAGAAAGCCTGTGCTTAAGAAAGTCTCATTCATTTCCTTCCTAGCGAGAATATGAGTCCAATTTCTACTTTCATGGGAACTCCTTGAATTTTTAGCCTTCGAGCTCACAGAAATCCCTGGCCTTTTTCTTTTATTTGATGAGTTGACAGGGAAATCCAGAAATTGGTTAAGTTCTTGGCAGAGCTGGTTGCAGAGCTGGTTGCAGAGAGGTTGCAACCTGCACCCAGGCCCATGATATAGGGTCCTTTTAGTGTTTACACTGCTACTTCTCTAAGTGAATGATACGCCCTCTCAAGATCAACTTCAAGATTAACGAGATGTGAAAGTAGAAATTTATGGAGACAGAGTATTGGATACCTGGAAAATACTCAAACCGTACATATGTATTTTTTTAAAGATTGATTGATTGATTTGAGAGACAGAGAGAGGGAGCATGAGTGGGGGAGGGACACAGGGAAAGAATCTCAAGCAAACTCCCCACTGAGCACGGAGCCTGATGCAGGGCTCGATCTCATGACCTGAGCCAAAACCAGGAGTCAGACGCTTAACCCACTGAGCCACCCAGGCGCCTTCTATGTATGTACTTTTGGTGATAAAAGAAGATATTTCATTTACTAAAAATCAATTCCTTACCACAGTTCTATGGATTTTTTTTTTTTTTGCTGTGATTGTGGTAAAAAATGCAAACAACATAAAATTTACCACCTTAACCACTGCTGTTGTATGGTTCAGTGGTATTAGATAAATTCACAGTGTTGTGCAACTAGACCCGCCAGCCATCTCCAGAACACTTTATATCTGGCAAACCTGAAACCCTCTACCCAGTGAACCATCACTCCCAGCTCCCAGCTCCCCTCAGTCCCTGCCAACCACCCTCTGCTTTCTGTCTCGGCCTTAAATTGTGTTTGCATGTAGCTTTTTGCCACCAGGCCACCCTGCCACCGACGGGAGCAGACAGGCAGGATAGCCAGGGGCTCCGTGGAGATGCTCACAGCCTTCTGATTCGGCATCACGCCTGAGCTCAGCAGGTGGCGCAGTCGGACATCGTTTGCCTGGGAGGCCGCCTCTGCACTCCGGAGCCCCCTTAACCTAAGGAGGCCAGAGCTGATGTGGCAGGTAGGGATGCACAGCAAGCCTGCAGACGCCAGGATCGCAGCCCTGCACTCCTACCACAGGAGCCGCAGACGCCGTGATTGACAGCAATAAAGACAGAGCAGCTGGCGTGCCATTAATAATCTGGGGCTCCTGGGAATTCGTCCCCCCAGCAGACGAGGACAAACAGTGCAGGCTGTCATCTGTGTGTGCTGGCAACACCCTTTAGTCACCCTGGAGGCATGACTTCACGTGCCTCACCTTTTCAACTTGCTTTTCTGGGTGCCCGTGACATTTATTTCCTGACCTCGGGGTGACATCTCATAAAGGCAAAATTATCCCAACCAGCACCTTCTAAGCCATCGGGCTTCATCCATGTAAATCATTACTGTAAATGACAACAGCCATCATGGATCGAGCTGTAGGGGTCCAAGAGTCCCAATCTTATCCCTCTCCTATTTGTCCCAAACAAAATAGATTTCTTTTCTATCACACTCTTAATCCCTTTTGTTAATGGTGGACTCATCTTTTACAGACAACGTAAGCGATTTACAAAAGTCATCCCGGGACCCAGAGAGAGCCATTGCCCATAGTCAGTACAAAGTGCAGAAAGACAGCCATGGTCATGGACCACCGGCATGACCAATAGTGCTCAGAACAGGTGCCACATTTCAGCACTAACGAATGGCTACGTGGATGTCTTCACCCAAGGAACCAACACAAAATATTAAGGAAAAACAACAGGATTTCCTCCTCAGTTTGGACTCCTCATCAAGAAGAAACTCTGAAAATGGCAGATTCACAGAAGCAACAGCCACACTCTTTAGGAGTGTCCAGCGCACCAAGCTAAGCATCCTCAGAGGTAAATACAAGAGAATCTCAGAACAGAGGGAAACATTTGGGCTCAAGTTTAGGCTCCTCTCTCGTTAGCTGTGAACTTGGAAAAGGACATAAAAGCCCTTTGTCTGAGCCCTTTGTATTCAATTTGGCAAAATGGGTACAATGCCACCAGCCCCTTCCTTCTTCACAGCATTTGAGGTGGAAATGAAATGACGTAAATAAAATCACCCTAAACATAGGTGGAAAAGGCAAAATATATACACGTGGATACCCATACGTATATGTGGTCCCATATGGCACGTGTGCATGCGTGCACACCCACACAGAGGCAAAGCATTTTTATTCATTTCGTTATTAAGAATTCTTCAGCACTGCCTGTGGGAACATCAACCCGGCCCTTCTGCCCCAGGGATGGTCATTTATGAAATAAATGGAAGTTGCAGCAATTGCTTTGCTTTTGGAAGGACCTTGATGCCAACAAACTAAAGACGATGCATAAGGAAGGTAACTACTTTGCAAGATGTGAGTTAGGGTAGGTATTTCTGAATCACCAGGGTTCTCTAGAAAGCTTGTTCTGATATGTGGAATGTATGCTATGAATTCCCAGAGTCAGGCAGAGGGTCCTGGAGTCACATTTGACAAACTGTGGTGAAAAACGCCATGTTCTTGCTTTCACGGCTTGCCTGGGTGGTGGAGGCCGTGCAGTGTCTGAACGTCCTGAGGGACGTCAGTATTTGTGTATCTCGTGTACTTACTGGCAACAGCAGTGGTTACACAGTGCTATGGTGTCAATGTTTGTATCCCCCCACTCATCCCCGCCCCAAATTCGTATGTTGAAATCCTAACCTTCAAAGGTGCTGTGGGTGGGGCCTTTGGGTAGAGCTTGGACCATGGGATTGGAGTCTTCGTGAATGGGATTAGTGCTCTTAAAAAAAGAGACCCCACAGGGTGCTTGGGTGGTCTAGTCAGTTAAACGTCTGCCTTCACCTCAGGTCATGATCCCAGGATCCTGGGATGGAGCCCTGCATGCTGGGTTAGAGCCCTGCATGGGACTCCCTGCTCAGCGGGGAATCTGCTTCTCCTCCTCCCTCTGTCCCCACTCCTGTGAGCACACATGCACAGGCAATCTCTCTCTCAAATACATAATTAAAATCTTCAAAAAAAATTTAAAAAGAGACCCCCACAGAGCTCCCTCACTTCTTCCGCCGCGGGAAGGCACAAAGAATCTACAACCCAGAAGAGAGCCCTTACCCAAATATGTGGTCTCTGATCTCGAACTTTCCAACTTCTAAAATCATAAGAAAAAATTTCTGTTGTTTAGAAACCACTTAGTCTGCGGGATATTGTTGTAGCTGCCCAAACAGAGTAAGACACAGTAAGACACATAGGATACCCGCATATACATACTCACAGATCTAGGTCCAAAGAATATTTTTAAAGGAGGAAAAAGGTAAATCAGCCTTACTCATTCTAGCCTGGAGATTGAGGGTGTAAGCACAAAGGATCTGTGCACACACTTATCCTCACATAAGCAATACACACGGGCGTGTCCGTGATGTGTCCATCTGGGTCTCCGTCTACTAATATTGAAGATCATCTGTCTATTCTTGGTATTACCTCCCCCTGCTCATTGCCTATTTTTCTGTCCCTCCCCCTGTAGCCAGAGATTTAAGAGAGCAAAGACAGTGTCTTATCTGTCATTGTACCCCCAACAGCAAGCAAATGGTTTAGCTTAACAAGTATTGGCAAGACAAACACATAATGAGCATGGCCATACTCATTTTCCTAAAAGAGAGCTTACTAAAGCATTAAAAAATTTAGCTTTTTATATCTATGAGAAAACTGAATGCCTTGCAGAAGTAGTTTGAACAATTTCTTTTGGAGATGCCTTTAAAAGTAGGGGAGCTACCTCAGATCCTGCAGGTGCCATGTCGTTAGAAGGAGGTACCATGGTCTAAGTCCTCGGGCCAGCTGTATCAGAGTCCATGATGGGACCTTAGAGAATACAGATTCCTGAGCTCAAGACCTGGAGGTTCCTGACTCAGCAGGTCTGAGCTGTGGCCCTGGAATCTGTAGTGTTTGAGTCCCATTGGTAATTGTAATGCATCTCCAGGCTTAGAAATTATTAGACTAGAAATCAGAAATTATTAGACTAGAAATCAGAAATTATAAGACTGGAAATTAGAAATTATCATACAACTCCAGGCTGATTTGAAAATAAGCCCTTCTCAATCTAGCTTCAAGTCAGAGAAGCCCACCAGGGTAGAGCTCGAGATGACATCAACATGTTGAGCAACTGGCTGATTCTTCCAGATTTAAATATTTGAGGTTACAAAGTGTATTGAAGCTTCTGAAGTGATCCTGAGCTTCATCTTTCTCTTAGGCTCTTAACTAAAAAGCCCTCCTCGGGGCCTAGAGCAGGCGCTGGGATGGGAGAAAAGAAGATGGCTTAAAATCTAAGATTAAAAAATAGCATTAAACGAGAAGTAACTGTCATAGAAGAAATTCAGAAAAGTATGTAGTAGGATCTTCTTACTGTCATAGATGGGAGACAAATAAGGAACTCACCTGTCACTTGAATTGTTCTGCATCCTATGATTTTTCCACCTCACTCTTCCAGGGAGTGGGGTTATTCAACATGTCACGAAGGAAGAAACTCAAGGATGTAGTGGAGGAGGGACTCCTAGTTCTATGCAGAATGGGTAACAAGCTCTTTTTGTTTCCATTAGGCAATGATTTGCAGAGAAGAAATAATCTAGACCAAGCATTAGGCATTATCGGTCCTATATTCATGCTATAGACCCACCAAATTCAGAAAAATGGAAGTATCCAATTACTCAGCCGACATTTATTGAGCAACAAACTATGTGACGCTCTCTGCTAGGCAGCCAGGAGACTCAGGTATGAATTTAACACCGTCCCCATGCTCCCGTAACTCACACTCCACAAAATCAATAACAGAATTTTATAGGTCTTTTGATATTACAAGATTGTGTCTTACCTTTGATCCCCAGACTTCTGTATCTAACCGCCTATTCTACATCAGCATTGAGATATATTTTAAGCAACACTCTCTTAACATATCCAAAATTAAACCTCTTTCCCCCAAAACAGGTTCTATGTTCAGTCTCCCATATCTTAGTTAAGGACAACTTTGCCTTTCCAATGGCTCTTGTCCAAACCTTAGAGTCATTCTTGATTCCCTTCTTACTATCAATGTTAGCAATCCCTAGTGGACTTATCCTCAAAATCTGTGCAGAACCTGACCTCCATTGAGACCACATTGGTCCTGACTGCCATCATCTCTCACCCGACAACTACAATAGCCTCCTTGCTTCACTCTTAAGCCGGCGTGATGTATTCTCAATAGCTGGCTTGAGAAGTTAGAGTGCTTCCTTTAAAAAGTAAGCCAAACCATATCACCCTTCCGCTCATTCCCTTCCAATGGCTTCCATTTTGCTCAGAGTGAAAGTCAAATCCTTTGATTGTCCCCTTATGTCCTTCTTGTATCCTCATTTATCTCCTTTCCTTTGCGTGCATGACCAGGCAAAGGAAAGGTAAGATACACATAGATGTATCTCTGTTCCAGATACACTGATCTTACTACTCATGAGAAATATTCCTGCCTCAGGGCCTTTGTGCTCCCTGCTCTCTCTGCCTTGAATGTGCTCGCTGAGGTATCTGCATGGCTGACTTCCCCAGCAGCCTCCTGTGCTTGTTCAAATCTCACTCTGACTTTTAAAAATTTCAGTCTGCAACTCTCCACACATACCCCACCCCATGCCCCTTGCTTTGCTTTTTTTTCCCATAGCTCTTATCCTCTTCCAGCCTATTATGTAATGTGTACATTTGTTAAGTTTGCTATTTGTTATTTTCTGCTGCCTTGTAGAAGTAAGTACCACAAGGCCTGAGATGTTTTGTCTGTTTGGCTCCTTGAGATATCCAGGCACCCAGTGTGGTGGCTGACACGTAGGACAGACTCCATAGATGATCATAGAATGCACCCTATACGAGTGAACACACTTCACTGAGAGATTCATTTTACACGGGCATCTTAGAATCCTCAGCAAGAAAGGTCGTGCTATTACCCATGATTTACAAATTAGAGAATAAATCTTTGAGAGGCTGAGTCCTCAGCTCTGAGCCATTAGACTCCAGGGCCTACCTTCTTCTTTTCTTTAAAGATTTTATTTATTTATTTGAGAGAGAGAGTGCGCCCGAGTACAAATCGGGGGTGGGAAGAAGGGCGGGGGAGGGATGGGGGGCAGGGAGCAGCAGAGCCCTACCTGGGGCTCGATCCCAGGACCCTGAGATCATGACCTGAGCTGAAGTCGGATGCTTCACCGACTGAGCCACGCAGGAGGCCCTAGATTCTGGGGCCTATGCTCTCAGCCACGGTGGTAGAACTGGATTGGGCTAGAGGATGCATGCACAGCATGGTAAAAAGCACTACAGTCTAATCCTACCTCTATCCTCACAAACCTTTCTTCCCTTTGTGTCGCTGTATGTCTTCTCTTCTTTCTATAAGGACACTTGTCACCAAATTTGAGGCCCACCCTAATGCAATATAACCTCATCTTAACTACTTGGATCTGCAAAGACCTTCTTTTCAAAGAAGATCACATTCTGAGGTGGACGTGAATTTTGGAGGGACGTTCTTTGACCTGTTACAGAATGGGTGGTTGCAGCTCAAAATCCTACATCTCAGGGTGGGATCACCCTTATACAAACATTTCATCAACTACGCATCAGCTAATTGAACCTCTCCTGCAGCACTGCCATCAAAACTCGGTCTATTCTCTGTTGGAGTATTTCCAGGGGCGGGGTGTCAAATAGCCCACTCTTGGCTGTACAGCTCTATTAGGGAGCTGTCTGCAAAGTACACCCTCATGCTAAATAGACAGAAGAATGGCCCACCGAATATGTCTGTATCCTAATCTCTGGAAGCCATGAGCATATGGCAAAGAGGACTTGCAGATGTGATTATGTTTAAAATAAGCTTAAGGAATAATCTCCTTTGGCAGATGGAGGTGATTCTTGATTAGCCAGGTAGGGTGCAGCTTGATCACCTAGATGTTTTCCTATCTGCATCAGAGGGAGTACAGAATGGTCAGGGAGATGCACCGTTGTTGGCTTTGCAGATGGAGAAAGGGAGCCACGAGCCAAGAAATGTGGGCGAGGGAACAGATTCTCCCCTAGGGCCTCCAGAAAGAACACGGCCCCGCCAACACCTCGATTTTAGTCCGGTGGGACCTATAAAGCACTTCTAACCTATAGAACTATAGGTAATAAATCTGTATTGTTTAAGCCACTAGGTTCAGGGTAATTTGTTACAGCAGCAATAGGAAACTGTTACAGAGGGGAAGTCAACATTCCTATAACTTCTCCCATTGGCTCTAGATCTGCTATTGGAAGAACGAAAACACCTCTGTTTCTTCCTTCCCCACAGCAAATATTGAGCTATTTGAACACACATCTCAAATCCACCTTAAATCTTTAGTTTGCTGGTTTAATATCATCAGAGTTTCCCCACATGACAATTCTCAGACCCCTCATTATTGTATCTACTTTGTATTTTTGTTCTCACCCTCACCCAAAAAAGTTGGTGCCCTGGACAACGCACAGTGCACTCCAGCACGGAAAAATCTAGAGCACTCGAAAAATGCTCTAGATTACTAATCCCTCTCCTGGAGCACAGCCCTCACCATCTAGCCCAGCACCCTGCTGCAGGGCCAACCGTGCCCTACGTGCTTTGGTGGAAGCCTTATTATTGGGAAAGTGGGAGGAACCAGGCTTTGCAACCAAACTGACCTGAGTTTGAACTCTGACATTTCCACTTTCTGGCTACACAATCTTGGAAAAATCAATTAGCTTTTCTGTGTCTCAGTTTGTGTAACTCAGTTATAAAAAAAGAGGTTTTATATCCTACTAAAAAATCAATAAAATTAGATAATGTGTTTGAAAATATTTTGCAATAGGAAGGCATTAAAATATGTTGGTTTCTTTCTTTTTCTTTTTCTTTCTTTCTTTCTTTCTTTCTTTCTTTCTTTCTTTCTTTCTTTCTTTCTTTCTTTCTTTCTCTTTTGCCAAGTCCTGAACATTATATTTCCATCTATGTGGATCAAGTTTGAATTAACTTTTGGGCAACAATATCATATTCCAGGCTTATGTTGAGTCTACAATCACCTGAAAGCCATGTTTCTTTTCTCACGATATGCCTGGCGAGCCACCTTTACCCTATTCTGTACTGGAGCTGTGGTCGATATTGTGTTATTTTTATCTTGTGAGGTTTGTTTTTTTTGGCCCAGTCCACCAATAACTTTGGGATTTATTCTCTCACTGGGCATATTAGTTAGCCTGCCAGCTTCAAACCATACACACTTGTTAAATGTGTCATTAAGTGCCTATAGCGTAGCCTTAAGAAGAAAGGAGGTGAGCCTATTTTGTTATCACTAGTCCTTAATACTTTTATACCTGACCCAAGGCCTCATTTCTTTTCTTTCTTGTCCAAGTGCTCACAAGCCAGCTTCTCAAAGACCACTGATTTCAGGATTCCTCAAAAATTACTGCGGACGCTTCCAGCCAGCCGGCTTGTGTGAAAGCACTCTGTACTCTGAAAACACACAGTTCCTCCCATGAGACATGCAGAAAGAGCACTTATTTTCTCCTTTATCACCTCCCACCTCTCCAGGGTTAAAATCCCCTCCCATCGATGTTGATGTCGACCTTCACCGTTGTACAATCTTTCTCCTTAAAAGAGCATAGAAGCGAAATAGGTGCTGGAGAATTGTTTTCTCTGTGACCTGTGGCCATTTTCAGTATTGACCTTCAGCAGAGCAATGTCACTTTGTTGCTGGTTTTTCTTGCTCAAAATCTGAATTTAAAAAAAAAAACTATCTTTCACCATCTGATGCCTTTTGGTTTACTTGCAAATTGCCCCCAGACATCAATGGCATGGTGGTTTGTCCACCATTGTTTATAGGAGCTTATCTTTGTGGCTCATTTATGTCTGAACTTACAGATACATTCCCTGAGGACCACTCAGTGCTTCCTAACATCCTTTTCCTCTTTTCTCCTATTTGAGAATTTTCTGAAAAATTCCATGAGTCTATTGCCTCTGTCTTAGTCTTTGGGACTTTTTCCCTATCTTTTCTCTGAGCTTCTGTTTCTGTGGACTTATTCCAAATCCAATTCCTGAAGTATAAAGTACATCTCTCTGACTCTGCCCTATACTCTCGGGCACTGTGAACAGTCAAGTGCCCACAGTTTGGAGCTTGTAGAGTCAAGATTGGCCTTAGCTTAACATCTCCCCACTCCTAAACACCTAGGTAGCAAAGCAACCTCTCCCCATCCCATAGAAAGGGCTCTCCACAGCTCCAGAGGGAAGAAAGATCTTGGGGTGCTGAAAGCCCAAAAGCAATGCTTCCCTCCCCCCTTGCTCTTACAGACTTCTTTCTTTGAAGCTCAGGGCAAAATATTCCCTGGCTAAAAACCATGGTTTTCTTCTTTCTCCTCTGTACTTCCCTTAACTCAGATGCCACCTGCAGCAAGACCGAGGAGCCACAAATTCATAGCTAAGATGCCTAGTCTGAAAGCAGACAGGCATGAGTTTAAATCTCAGCCATTTGAGCCTTAATTTTCTCACCTGTGAAACGTGGTTAATAACAGAACCTGCCACCAAGGGACATGAGAATTACATGAGATAATGCTTGGAAAGCACTTAGCTCAGTTCTAAGAAATAACCATGTCAATTAATGTGCACTCTTCATTCACTGGAAAAATGTCCCTCCCCTGTAAAGACTCAAGCTTGGGTCTAGTACTTTCAACCTACCTAAAAGTCAGGTCAAGCCACCACCATGAGGCACAGGAAGGCCATGACAGAGCATTCAGCCATTAATGTGACAATGGAAGAACACAAGAAAAGGAACAGGCCACAAAGTGGCAGATTCTGTGGTCTATTTATAGATAAGGCCTCAAATAAAAGCGGAGTCATAAGACATGAAGGCCAGAATTCAGCTTGGCTCTTTTCGTGGAACTTGTAGTTAATCCATCAGAAAAACTCAGAGATTCAGTTATTGACTCAACTGCCCAGTCATTCCTGGATAATACACTACAGATCCTGGAGGAAAATATCCCAGGGGAGTTGACACGCACAGAGAGGAGGGAGTGGGGAGGGGTGTTTTCTGCTTTCTAAATCTCAGCACACGATGGACTCGAGAAAAGAGTACAGTTGAGGAGGACAGCAAACACAGCTTCCCTTTGTCCATCTGTCAGAATTGGCACCAAGTTCTTGGCAACCTTTTGGGAGCTTCTGTGCCTGGGCTGGGTTAACTTGGCCCCGTCCATTTAAGAATGTTTGATTTGATTGCACAGCAAAATGCTTTTGAAAAGCTGTGCTATTATCCCTGAAATAGAAAAATTAAAAAAATTTGAAAAGCACCTTTGAAGTCAGCTATCCAAATGAAACCTGTGACATCAGAGCGATGGCAGATAAGTGGGGGGCAGAACAAGGCAGCCATTGACCGAGGGGCAGGCCAGGCCGATGCCACACTTTACACCCCACCAATATAAGTCAAAGATGAAAGATGCTCCGGGCAGCTCGCCTGACCCCTGTGCCTCCGTTATCTCCAGTTGATTGCACAGTGTTTCACTCCGAACAATCCCTCACTGTCTACCTGGTGCAGGTGAATCTCAGCAGAATGGGGGCTCGGGCGGCTTGGCCAGGTTATGGGAATACCATGCATAGCACAGGGGGCCAGAGGAGGGCTTGTATGAATCAAGCACCGTCTGTATTACTCCTCTTATCCTTTGCGTGTGGGGGACGGGGCGGCTAAGTGCAAACCGAGGGCAGCAAAGAAAGCCCAGGGCGTGTGTGGTGACAGACAGGCAGCTCTCTCTCCATCTGATATCAGAGACTGAAAACAAGCTCCAGCTGCCCCACTGCCTAGAAACATACAATGTCCCAGAACCATGTTAGAGCATGATGGGCTTCCACGAATCTCGATCAAATTCTTTCATTTTTTAATATATAACAACAACTCACTGAAAAAGCTCAACTCCGAAGGAGAGTCCATCAGAATGAGCTGGGTGTTTTGTGAAAATGTGTTAAAACACAGATTGCTGGGCAAACCCCCAGAGTGTCGGATTTGGTGCATTTGCATTTCTTTTTCTTTTTCTTTCTTTCTTTCTTTCTTTTTCTTTCTTTCTTTCTTTCTTTCTTTCTTTCTTTCTTTCTTTCTTTCTTTCTCTTTCTTTCTTTCTTTCTTTCTCTTTCTTCTCTCTTTCTTTCTTTTTTTTTCTGATTTACTTGTTTATTTTAGAGAGAAAGAGTGCACAAAATAGAGAAGAGCAGAGGGAGAGGAAGAGAGAGAATCCCGAGCAGACTCCCCACTGAGCGAGGAGCCCATGCCAGATGCAAACTCATGATCCCGGGATCATGAAACCAAGAGTCACATGCTTAACTAACTGAGCCACCTGGGTGCCCCTGAAGTTGCATTTCTAACAAATTCCCAGGTGATGCTGATGCTGCTGGTCCAGGGTCCATACTTTCAGGACCACTGGCTTTTGAGGTAAATATCAGTCTCATGCTCAATACTACCATTATAAATGAGATTCACTTAAGTTTGGTACCCTTCAACAGAAGTCAGGTGCTATTCTAAATGCTGGGGATACCAAGATGAATAACAGATTGTAGCTGAAACCTCAGTATATTCTAAGCTCTATCTAGAACAAAATGGGATTAAGTAAAGCCCGCTGTTAAGTAACTCCTGTGTGAGTCTTCTTCCCAATAGAGCATTTGAGGAATAAGCAAAGTGGGTTTGCAATTTTAACAAAAAGAAGTAAAGATACCTCGTGGGTATCATCAAAAAGTGGTGGGCTATGTAGGTAAGGACAAAAAGTTGGCAGAAAAGTGGCTTACTCTTTTTTTAAAAAAAAAGAAGTGTTTTGGACAGATGAAGAACAGCCCTGCATGTCTAGAAGATGCACTGCTGAAAGAAAATCCATGAAACCGAGGGTAAGGAAATGTGGACAAAGCTGGAAGCACAGAGAGGAAGGAATAGAGTCCTTGTCAACCACACAGGTAGGAGAAGCGAGTCATTCTGATTCCATTTTCCACTGGAGTCTGGCTTAGGCACCCATGGAAGAGAAGAGTCTCCAGGACTCTCGGGCCTTCTTCATTGGCATCATTTTGCCTTTTCTTACTGTCTCAGACACTCTACACATTCCTGCAGCTTTTCTCTCAGATATCGAGGGCAGTTGAGGCAGGAGAGGAAAATCCACTCTCAAAAAACCCCAATGACTTTGTTGCTCACAGTCTTCCTTGTCTGTGCCAGACTCCAGTCATTCATTCAGAAACAGCATTGAGCAGCTCCTGTGTCCAGCAATGTGCTGCGCTTGGGTGGTGGCAGAGGTAAGCTCTGCAGTTACAAGTATGTGGCATCATCTCTGTCTGCAGGGAACTTACAGGAGACAAGAAAGACGCTCTTCAGAAGTTATTTTCCATTAAGTAGCAATTTCAAAACAACTCTAAGAGATGCTGCGAGGTATAAATGATTAAATGTCCTGCGAGTAATTCAGAGTAGGAAAGTACAGCTGCAGAAGACAGGACAGTCTTTACAGAGGAGCAAGATGGAAACTCAGAGTGAGAGATGAGGAGATATCATATCATTGGGGAGGATAAGGTGACAGTGAAGATAGAAGGAGGAAAGGAGGGAGGAGGGATGGAGGAAGAAGGAAGGAAGGAAGGAAGGAAGGAAGGAAGGAAGGAAGGAAGGAAGGAAGGAAGGAGGAGTGTTTGCAGTACGATGATGGGAGTACACAGGTTTTCTTGGCTGGATCGGGGGTCTGAACCACATAGAACATGTTGAGAACAGACTGAGTAAAGCACTGAAGGCTATCCTAAGGAGTTCTGACATGATTTTCCAGACAATAGGAAATCAATCATGCATTTCATTCATTCATTCATCCAGCCTGCAGTCATGGTACACATACCATGTATGGGCCAAGAACAGGATTCAACTGCAGGCTCAAAGACCGGTGACTAATCCTTGCTTTTGGAGCATTCACAGACCATTCAATAGGGAGACTCCATGGAATTGGATAATAACACAAAGGACCCAACGCTACAATGGAAGTTTGAACAAGGACAAAGGAGACTAAACGGGACAGCAGTTGGCTCTCCTTGGGGGGCACCTAGGAGAAATGTCATGAAGCTGAGCTCCTTGCACTGGGACTTGAACATGGGTAGACCACACGAACAAAGGCACAAAAGACCTCCTCGCTGTCTCTGTGGTCACCCCAAGCTGCTTCCCACTTCTCTTCTCTCTCACCAATCATGGGTCATGAGCAAATGTAGGAATAACTAAAGGAGGAAAGGAGGAAGATGAGGAGGGGAAGGACAGCAGAGACCACAGGAGAGAGAATGGCGGGAGGATATTTACAAGGGGTGATAGAGTTTGCAGAACATCGTGGTAGGCATGCGACAGTCCTAGAATGAGTGTGTGTGTGTGTGTGTGTGTGTGTGTGTGTGTGTGTATTGGGGGGAAATGCCTAGCATTGCAGCATCAGGTAACATCAGAAAGACATTCTTCTAGAAGATGGCAAAATATCCTTCTTTCCAAGCACACTGTCTATGGCTCAACATCTGCCTACTTCTCTCTCTCTACTGGGGGACACGTGCCCCCCAGTCAGAAGAGACAACAGTTGATTGATCTTTGCTCTGGCTTGCGGGGCACCAAAAGTCCCCTCGTCTGTGTTGCCTTCACCCTACCAGCTTGGCTGCTTCCCTCCAGCCTGACTTCACAATCCCAAACAAGGGCCACTCATGGGTTAGGGAAAGATCAGGGCTCATGTTTTCTAGACAGCCATAGGTAAGAAATACATATGTCAGCCCAGAAGCTCTGTCACCCTTCCTTCTGAGCATATTCGCTGGTGTCTACTAGGGAAAGGGAATGAGCTTTAAAAAGTGAGCCCATGAGACCATATGTCGTGTTCTGAAAGCTAACCTGGGACCACCCTGCTAGTGAGTAATAAAGACTAATTTTCTCCAAGTAAGTAATGTCTCAATGCCCAGCAAACAATCTAGCTGAATAGATCATTTTTCTGAAAAGAAAACTTTCAACAGCTAGAAGATCAAAGGAGTGTCTCGAGGTCAGAAGCAGATTTCAACTTTCTTTGGTCATTGGTGTATTCCATGAAGTATCACACTTCCGTATCTTACCACCTGCCCTCCTTCCCCCAAATATAATCTCACCTAAGAGATGAGCTGCAGTGGCCTGGGACTTTGAATTAAGGTGACTTGGGGGTTATGTGGCCCGAGCACCCTCCACAAGCAATTTTTCCCGTCATTCAATTTCTTCCTATTAGCAAGAAGGATCCCCAGCATGGCTGCCCCTGTGCTTGGATTCCGGGTCACCGCTGTGCCCTGTGTAACTTAGGAACCTCTTTGATTATGCAGGTGAATAGCTCTACTTGTTTCCCCAGCAGATGTTTGGTTGAAGTTCCTTCCCTGTGATTATGATTTTTCTTTGGTCAAAAGAAGAGTAATTTGAGAAAGCTGGTCCAGGAATGAAGAGCAGGGAGGCGGCCACGAGATGAATTTTTGAACTCTCCAGACTGCATTTTTGACTATACAATCCCTGCACCTACCTTATTATTAAGTGTAATTACCAGCCCCAGGCATGAGCTACAGGTCCCCGACCGAGGATCTGAGCTTGCTACTGTAGGTGCCACCAAGTTAAACTATATTTTTTCATGCACCATCATCTTACCAATTGAGGACTATGAACCACTGGGTGATCACTGGATCAAGGAGGCTCCAGATGCTGGAAGACCTTAATATGATCCTAAAGAATGTAAAACATCTATTATTAGAACCATAAAAGCTAAGTATATCCAGGCTCCACTTCAAAACACTGAAGATGTGTTCAATTCAGTACATTTTTTCCAATATTAATTATTGAAAAATAATTAAAGGTTCCCACCACCAATAAATAAATAAATAAATAAGACCTGCATCAGTTGCAGACTGGTTAATCCAATGATACTCTCTGGTGGTGGAAATGGGTTTGGGTTTAGGATGACTAGGCCTTATTTCATACAAACCACACTAATCAGACAAATTTGTTGGCAACAGGCTGCTCTGTTTTGCCATGTAATTGTGAAAAGCATGGAAATATCTCACAGCAGCACATTTCATCTCAATAATGCACCTCAGATTATTCCATCAGAGTTTTCAAAGAGCAGAGGAGACTGAGAATCTGTACCTAGTGAGGATTAAAGGAATGAAGGAACCTGGGCATGTAGACTGAACCAGAACTCTACAAGCAAGATGTTTCCTTGAAGATTGATATTTTATCTTAAACATTTATAAGGCTATTTCAAATCCATGCACAGTCTACTTCATATCCATGTTCCATCTCAAACAATGGCTTAAATCACCTATATCTCCACAGTTGATGTCCCGCAAGTGTTTGCTGTGCTTATCCTGGAGCTAAACACCTCCCAGAGGACTGGCGTGCCAGCTCAAGAAGTATGGTCACACAGACCCAATGCCTTGTCAAGGAGACAGGCCACCAGCCTCATTCTTATTTAGTGGGAAAGACCAGTTCAGAAAACTTTGACCTATGGAGACCATAGTCCCGGAGTAGATATCTTTACTAATCTTCAAGTTTTGAGCGCCAGCTACGGTCTACCAGGGGCAGATCACCTAGCCCCATTTTGACTGTCTGGAGGTCCAGATGTAAAAAAAAAAAAAAATGATGTTTTATCCTTATCTCGTCATATCAACCAGAGATTCAAGGGTTCTAGAGGGTGCTGAAAATTGAGAAGTGTGCCTGTGTGGGCACACACGCATCCTAAATATGAAATCAGTCTCAGCAGAGATCTGGTGTACCAAGTGGTGAGAAATCAGTGGGGGACTCCGAGGAACTTTGAACCCTGAGCAGAGCAGGGAAGAAATGAGGCTCCAGTGGCTGGGGAGGAATGGAGAGCATCATCTAGAGGCATGAAATGGCAGGTGGGCAGGTCAAGCTGGGTGACATGGAAAGAATGGGGGTCAATCATGCCTTCCTTTCCCAGCCTGTTACAGAGATTATGCATGGAGTACAGGCATCTCCTCGGAAGAAGAAGTGATGGTAAAAAGAATCTGGGGAAGTTTCTGGAAAATTATATTTACTGAGTACTTACAAGGTGCCAGATTTGGACTAAGCACACAGAGAGCCACAAGACCCAATGATCCCATGAGGTAGATATGATTCTTAGTGTTCCATTTCTGAATCGAAACAAGCAAGATTTGAGAGAGATTAGCTTATTGGCCAAGATTATCCTCTTTCCTTCCTTCTCTCCTTCTTCCTTTTTTTTTTTTTTTTTTTAACATATCCGTCTCTGTTAGAGGCAGAAGACAGAACCAAAGAGACAAAGTCCCAATCCCATTAGAGCTCACACTCTGGCGGGGGGGTGCCACGGTTTTGGACAGAATAGACTACACATAGGATCATGCCAGATGATGAGGGCTGTGGAGAATCCTGGTTCCTGGGATAGGGATGAGCAGAGATGGTGGAAGAACAGAGATGCTTTAGTCCACATGAGCAGGGAAGGCCTCTCCGATAAGTGACATTTGAGCAGAGACCCGAACGAAGGGCAGGGGGAATCCATTCAGATGTCTTTGGAAAGAGGACCCAAGACAGAGAGGACAGGGGCAAAATGTGTTTGTGAGCTTGAGGAAGACCCAGAAAGGCTGCTGTTCCTGGAGCGGAGAACAAGGGGGACACTGATAGGAGATGAGGTGGAGAGCAACCCCGGCACACATACATGGGGTCTCATAAGCCGGGGTCAGGGCCT
Organism: Vulpes lagopus; assembly: GCF_018345385.1. Taxonomy (NCBI): domain Eukaryota; kingdom Metazoa; phylum Chordata; class Mammalia; order Carnivora; family Canidae; genus Vulpes; species Vulpes lagopus. The sequence continues at coordinate 31,073,621 of NC_054834.1, forward strand.
CGGAATTTGAGTGCGATGAGACTTTCTCAGGTTTCTGGGGCAGAGAAGACTGAAAAATGAACGAAAGTGGAAGGGAATGCGGTGGGGGTGGGGGCGTTGGTGGTTCAGTAGAAAGCTAGGTGACAGCCAGGGTGCAGGCCCGGGAGGGTAATGATGGAGGCAGTGAGAACTAGCCAGGTGCAGGTCACAGTTGATGGTGGGGCCGATCGGATTTGGCTTTAGCCACAAGGCAGGCCAGACCCAAACGGAGGCTGGTTAGCCGCAGCCCCACACCCACCCTCTGGCCGAGACCATAGACCTGGTCTCGGGGCTTCATCTCCCCATTCATTCTCCTTGTGCTTCCCGGCCCCCCATGCTCTCTGCTGCCACCCAGCACCCATGGGCTGCCGCAGACTTCCAGCCCTTGCCCTGAGCGGGGTGCACACCAAATGCTTATAAAGAAAATGTCACCACCCTGGACTTTAGTTCCTTCATCTATTAAACATCAGGACTGGGATATTGATCCTTGAAGGTCACTTTCAATTCTTATTTTCTACGATCTGTGATCTATTTCCCTATAATGTAGGAAAAGAAAACGGTAGGATTATGGAATATCTATGGCTTTCTTTCCAGCAGAGTATATTTTTAGGATGTTGTCTGGACAACTCTTTTTTTATAGTTTCTTTTTTTTAAGGTTTTTTTTTTACTTATTAATGAGAGACACAGAGAGAGAGAAAGAGAGAGAGAGAGAGAGAGGCAGAGACACAGGCAGAGAGAGAAGCAGGCTCCATGCAGGGAGCCCGACGTGGGACTCGATCCTGGGTCTCCAGGATCACACCCTGGGCCAAAGGCGGGGTTAAACCACTGGGCCACCCTGGGCTGCCCTGTCTGGACAATTCTTAAGCTCCCTGTTTGTTCTACTGCTCAGAAAAAATCAAGATGCCTGGGGGCCCTGGGTAGCTCAGTCCGTTGGGTGTCTGCCTTGGGCTGCTCAGGTCATGATCCTGGAGTCCGGGGACTGAGCCCTGCTCCAGCTCCCTGCTCAGCAAGGAATCTGCTTCTCCCTCTGCCCCTCATCCCCCTCATGCTCTCTCTCAAATAAATAAATAAAATATTTACAAGCAAAAAGAATTAAGATGCTCTAGAATCATCACACCTTGTTGCAGTGTTGGGATTAAAATCATTTACCCATTATTTATCCAATTAAATTGTTCATTACAACTATATAAAATTCAAACTTCAGCGTGGTGGTTTCTTAGAGCTACACGCAGAAAACAGTTTGGTGGTTTCTCAGAGCTACAGGCAGAATGACCATGTCCCCCAGAGTTCCTCTCCTAGGTTTATATCCAAAAGAGTTGAAAATAGGTACTTGAATGGATCTTTGTACACAAATCTTCACAGAAGCGCTATTCGCAATTGCCAGAAGTTGCAGCAATCCAAATGTCCATCAGTGGATGAAAGGATAAACAAGACGGGGCATATACGTTTAGTGGAATATTAGTCATAAAAAGGTATGAGATACTGACACTCGCTACAACCTGGATGAGGCTCAAAAACATTATGCCAGTCACACAAGGTCACATTTTGTATAATTCCACATATGAGGAATATCCAAAGTAGATCATCCGTGGAGATAGAAAGGAGATTGGTGGTTGCCAGGGTCTGAGGGAAGGCAAAAATGGAAAGTCACTGCCTGGGGCACCTGGCTGGCTCAGCCTGCCTTCAGCTTAGGTCGTGATCGCGGGGTCCTGGGATCAAGTCCTGCATCGGGCTCCCTGCAAGGATCCTGCTTCTCCCTCTGCCTATGTCTCTGCCTCTCTCTCTGTGTCTCTCATGAATAAATAAATAAAATCAGAAAGAAAAGAAAGAAAAGAAAGAAGAAAGAAAGAAAGAAAGAAAGAAAGAAAGAAAGAAGAAAGAAAAAGAAAGAAAGAAAGAAAGAAAGAGAAAGAAAGAAAGAAAGAAAGAAAGAAAGAAAGAAAGAAAGAAAGAAAAAGAAAGAAAGAAAGAAAGTCACTGCTTATTGACCCTGGATTTTCTTGTGAGGTGATGACTATTTCAGAACTACATAGAGATGCTGGTGGCACAGCAATATAAATGCATCAAAGGCTGCTGAACTACATACAATTTAAAAATTGTTCATTCCATGTTATGTGAATTTCACCTTGATGAAAAATAAATCAGTTCCTTCATCTCACTGGCCCTATTTCAAGGGCTTACTAGCCAATGGCTACCGTGTTGGGCAACAGAGATGGAGAACATCTCTGTCTCAGTAGGAGGTTCTCCAAGACGGTGCTGATTTAGATGGTGCAAGGTTGCTGACACTCTTGTGGGGAGGTTCCTTCAGTCCCTCTTCTTCTTCTTTTTTAAAGATTTTATTTATTTATTCATGAAAGACACACAGAGGCAGAGACACAGGCAGAGGGAGAAGCGGGTTCCCTATGGAGAGCCCGATGTGGGACTCGATCCCGACCCTGGGATCAGGCCCTGAGCTGAAGGCAGACGCTCAACCACCGAAGCCACCCAGGCACCCGGGTCCCTGCTCTCTACAGAAGCTCCATGCACACCATTGAGTGTCTGCTCCACACCGCAGGACAAGGGGCGTCCTCTGCTCAACACTTCCAGCCATATGCCCACCAGAGGGCACTGGCGTACCCCAGAAAACACTGATGGAAGCCCCAGTGCAAGGATGGAAATCTATTTTTAGCACCTGAAGCTGAACCAGTGGTAATAGAAGTATACGGAAAACAAACACTAAGGTGGCAGGTTCCCTGCCATCTCTCTCATTCTCGCTTGGCTTGGTTCATAATTTGGGGAAATTTTCCTTCCTGATCACACTGGGTCTCAGCCCAGTGTGAATTTGGTGAGTGCGTACAAAGCTTAAGCTGAAGTGGCACAGTATGCTTTTAGGTCAGCGAGAGAAAAGGGATGCATCGTACACGTGTCCGTGCAGATGTACACAGGCGCACGCAGACAGCCGGTCGATGTGCACATGCCCGGGGATCATGGAAAGCTGACATCCTATGACACGGGCGTTGTCCATCCCCGCAGCCTACCAGGAAATACTCATGACCAAGTTGTCCACTTCCAGGATAAGCAACTATACGAAAAAAATACAACGAAAACATTTTAAAATCATCCTCCCTTCTGGGCCATTAGCCAGTGTGAGCATTTATATTCTATTGTTTGAGTTTTCGTGTGAATCATCCCACAGAGCTGTTGTAATAAAAAAGTTGACCAAGGTCAGAGTTGAGCTCTGCTTGTTGTCATTCTGCAGATCGAAATGCGGAAAGCCATTTTGGCAACTCTACGTGATGCGTGTTATACACAGAATAACATAGTACAGGGTTCATGGATTGCCTCTACCATTTGGCACTTGGGAAACAAGGGTATTTCTCCTCCTTTCCTGAATTTGGAAATGTGTGGGGTTAAGAATGGAAACTGGCTTCTTGATGTAGAAGAGCTGTTCCCATTAGCCCCTCAGGTCAGGGGTATAAATGTCACCGTCCTTAGAGTGGTTGTTTTGTCACATGGACATAAATGGCAGGCTTTTCTCCTTCCCTTTCTCCCACCCTCTCTCCCTATGTCTGAGACTGATTTATCAAAATTGGAACATTCCCTTCTAATTCTCAACTCTCTTGATAAAGTAGACAAAGCCAGGCTTTGGCCTTGGGTTAGTGGCTGCCAGGGATGTTACAGAGAGAAAGAAATGACTAGGCCTATTCAGCTGAATATTTTAAAAATGAGATATCTTTGAATTATCCTTTTATCAAGGAACTTATAATCTGTATATTTTTGTATGTCTACAATTTTATATTTACAGACTTACGCTGTTGGTAGACACATTTTCAGGTCCCTGAAATCCAAGACCCAAATGCCATTTAAATTCCAAAGGACCATCCCCGCTGGCTTGCCCCAGATGGCTTTCAATATCTTCTACTCTCAGAAATAGGATGCAAAATTGGCCACGTGCCTGCCAATCAGTTGGAATGTGTTGCAAATCAGGGAGTTGTTGGCTAACCCGTGCCCATTGACACAGTCGTAATCTATGTCTCCTTAAGCCACTTAAAACAACATTTGCCAAAGAGAGCAAAATGTAAGCAGCATTTCCCAAAGAATGTTTCACAGAAAACCAGTGAGGGAAACATTAAGGGGGAAAATGGTCTCGGTCCAAAAAAAGGGACTCCTATCACTTAGTGATTGATTTTCCTCCTAGTGAGTCACAGTTTTTACCAGCATGGTAAAGTGTTTGAGGAGTTCGAGGAGCTGTAGCAGAGATGGTCAATGCCCTCTCCAGCCCTCCAAGATCTCTTTATGGTTCTTTATGCTCATCCCCAGCTTCTGTGTCCCTCACAACTTTCTTCGGAGAACTGGTGGGTGCCCTGAGAGCACGAGTTCACATTCCCCCAGGAGGCTGTGGCCAGTGATGATGAGGGCAGCAGTTTGGAAGCCTAGCCCCTTGCCTTGGGTGGGACAAATTCTGACAAGTAAGTTAATCCCTGGAGCTTCTCGGGGGGTGGGAGAGCCGGGGCTGAGTCCTCACCCGAGATGACACAGTAGCTTGGCTTCTTCCTCCCCTGTCCTGTTTCCCAACAACCCCCCACCTCCATCCCCCACCTTACTGACTTCTCCAGGGAGCACATCCTTCATAAATCCTTGGCCACAGATCCTCATTTCAGGGTTGGCTTCTGGGGAACTTGACGCACCATAGTACAAAGAACCCCAATGAACTTTGTTTGACTCAGTATTTCACTTATTTATGCATTCATTCAACAATACTCTATTATTATGTGCCAGCATCTCCTAAAAGTACTTGACCACGGATGGCTAGCAGTTGGCTGGTTTGTTCTACCAAGCATGAGTAGATGGATTTTCTCTCTCGTGTAGCATCTGTCAGATTTCTGGGAAACTAGAATGCCAAGGAGCTCATTTCAGGAAATGCTGATACTCACAGTTGGATTTTGCACACACAAATCTTCCTCTCAAACTATACTGTACTTTCCCCATAGCAGAGCTGTAGGGTGCATTTCTTTGTTTCTATATTATTATTGCTCCCAGGACACTGTCCCCTAAATAGTAGCTCACACCATCAAAGCGGGAAATGCTTGGACATGGAGTCAGAGGCTCTGAGTTCTTATTCATCCTCATGAAGTGAGGAGAAGCAGGAGGGAACAACCAGGTGCTTCAGATGTGACCTTGGTAAATATGGGTTGGGCTAGCCTCAGTTTTGTGGGATGACTACAGTTTTGGCCACCTGACAACTTGGGGAACGATTTTCAAAAGAGTGTTGGGTAATAAATTCTCCCAAGAAGCTCATAGTTCGTTCCCAGATGTTATCCGCCCCCAAACATCCCTGGGAAGCAGAAAGCATTTTAGAAGCTCACAGTGTCATTTTTAAAGGTATGTCTGTCCAGTATCAAATTGTTGGATCAACTCCTATAACTCAACCATCCACCCTGATGGTTGGTACCACCAGGAATATGATCCAGGTGTTTTGAGGCTGGACTGACCGGTAGAAAAGGGACTGGAGGTGGAAGTTCAGACAGGTGACATGCTTTCTGCCCCACCTTCTATCTACCTGCCATTCCCAAGTGAAGGAACACTTCAGCAGCCTTCATAGAAGCCCAGTGTGATGGGACTGTGCTAAGCCAGGGCCTTTCAAAGACCAAGTGTGGTCAGGGAGGGGCAGAGGCAAGAGGCCTGCTGGCTGCTTCTAGGTGTATGCAATGCCTCCAGCACCTCATGCTGCTTTCTGCTACCAAGCATTTGGATTCTTTGAGCTTCATTAAGTCGGGTGGCAAAACCAAAACCAAAACCAAACACCTGTTTCTAATTATCCTAATAGAGAAGACTAAGAAGAAGGAGGCGATTGAAATTATAGGTAGAATGGTGTATGTGGGCCCATCTGCATGCTGGTCACATCCTCAAAGGTAAGAAGGCTGTTCTAGACAAATGGAGGAGAATAAAGACTGAGGACAGGTCTTTGGACTTGGTGACCAGGCAGCTATTGCAGAGCAGCTATGGCAAAGTCAAAACCTCAATTCTGGGTTTAGGAGTGTCTAGTGCATGTGTGCAAGCCCTCAGATGATTCCAAATAGGGCAATATATGATCAGCGTCAAATGAAGGGCGCAGATGATCAGAGTGTTAAGGATTTGGAACAAGAAGAGCAGTGTGGAAAGGGCAGGTCCATGGATGTCTATGTGAAAAAATCAAGGTTTGCAATGGGCCTGGACTTAAATTGGAATTTGGTTACAAGTTTAATAAGTCTGATCACAGGACATTCCCTGCCTCATTTGTCCATGAGCTCAAACCCTCTGCAATTCTAGCCTTGACTCTTTTTAGCAAGAGGGCCTGGAACTGTAATGTAAACACTTTTAAGACCTACAAGTAACCAATCACCAGGCCTGTTGCTGACTTTCACATTGCCTCCTCTCCTGTCCATCCCATAATACCTTTTTACTTGCCTATGATCCTTCCTCAAAGATAGAGGATTTTTTGGTTTTGTTTTGCTTTTTTTTTTTAAGGAGGCTCCACACCTAGCATGGAGCCCAACATGGGGCTCGAACTTAAGACCCTCAGATCAGGACTCAAGCTGAGATTGAGAGTCAGATGCTCAACTGACTGAGCCACCCATATGCCCTAAAGGTAGACTTTTATTACTTGGGTTTGAACTCGAAAGAAAGGAGCTGTAGAATTTAAGATGCTGGATATATCTTTTACTTCATAAACAGCCTAAAGTTTTGGGCATATATGAGGGGAAAGGGCTGGAATCTGTGTACATAGTAACGTCTAGCTGCTGACACTGGCATGACCATCTACCACAAAACAATGAGGTATCAGTACAGCACATATGACACTTGGCTGGACAAGCAGTACATCGTGGGAAGCCTAATCCAAGGCAGGTGAAGAGACATAGGACAGGCACCGAGTAGCCAAACCTCATCACAGTCTAATCAATGTCCTCCATAGCTGATGAGGAAGGTTTCTCATTTTGAGTCTGTCTGATGTTTCCTTGGGATTAGATTCAGGTTATGCAGTTTTGAAAGAAATACCATAGAAGAATTTTCATATCCTTCTCATACCAGGAGGCCCATGATGTCCGTCTGTCTCAATATTGGACATGACATATTCAGCCGTGAGAAAGAAGAAATCCTGCATTTGCAGCAATAGGGATGGGCCATGAGGGCATTATGCTAAGGGAAATAAACCAGACAATGACAATTACTGTATACTATCACTTATATGTGGAATCTTGAAGAAGGAGGAAGAGATACAAACTTTCAACTATAGATTTTAAAAAAAGGAAAAAAAAAACCTTTCAGCTATAAGAGGAATAAGATTGGGATGCGTGGGTAGCTCAGTGGGTTAAGCGTCTGACTCTTGTTCTCATCTCAGGTCGTGATCTCAAGGTGGTGAGCGTGGAGGCCTCTTTAGATTCTCTCTCTCCATCCAGAAGTGGACCCTCAACTTTATGGTCAACTAATATTCGACAAAGGAGGAGACTATCCACTGGAAAAAAGACAGTCTCTTCAATAAACGGTGCTGGGAAAATTGGACATCCACATGCAGAAGAATGAAACTAGACCATTCTCTTACACCATACACAAAGATAGACTCAAAATGGATGAAAGATCTTAATGTGAGACAAGATTCCATCAAAATCCTAGAGGAGAACACAGGCAACACCCTTTTTGAACTCGGCCACAGTAACTTCTTGCAAGATACATCCATGAAGGCAAGAGAAACAAAAGCAAAAATGAACTATTGGGGCTTCATCAAGATAAGAAGCTTTTTCACAGCAAAGGATACAGTCAACAAAACTAAAAGGCAACCTACAGAATGGGAGAAGATATTTGCAAATGACCTATCAGATAAAGGGCTGGTTTCCAAGATCTATAAAGAACTTATTAAACCCAACAGCAAAGAAACAAACCATCCAATCATGAAATGGGCAAAAGACATGAACAGAAATCTCACAGAGGAAGACATAGACATGGCCAACACGCACATGAGAAAATGCTCCACATCACTTGCCATCAGGGAAATACAAATCAAAACCACAATGAGATACCATCTCACACCAGTGAGAATGGGGAAAATTAACAAGGCAGGAAACCACACATGTTGGAGAGGACGTGGAGAAAGGGGAACCCTCTTACACTGTTGGTGAGAATGTGAACTGGTGCAGCCACTCTGGAAAACTGTGTGGAGGTTCCTCAAAGAGTTAAAAACAGATCTGCCCGATGACCCAACAATTGCACTGCTGGGGATTTACCCCAAAGATACAGATGCAGTGAAATGCTGGGACACCTGCACCCGATATTTAGAGCAGCAATGTCCACAATAGCCAAACTGTGGAAGGAGCCTCAGTGTCCATCGAAAGATGAATGGATAAAGAAGATGTGGTCTATGTATACAATGGAATATTGCTCAGCCATTAGAAACGACAAATACCCACCATTTGCTTCGACGTGGTTGGAACTGGAGGGTATTATGCTGCGTGAAATAAGTCAATCGGAGAAGGACAAACATTATATGGTCTCATTCATTTGGGGAATATAAAATATAGTGAAAGGGAATAAAGGGGAAAGGAGAAAAAATGAGTGGGAAATATCAGAAAGGGAGACAGAACATGAGAGACTCCTAACTCTGGGAAACAAACTAGGGGTGGTGGAAGGGGAGGGGAGCTGGGAGTGGGGGTGACTGGGTGACGGGCACTGAGGGGGGCACTTGATGGGATGAGCACTGGGTGTTATTCTATATGTTAGCAAATTGAACACCAATAAAAAATAAATTTATAAATTAAAAAAATAAATAGAAAGTGATCCCAGAGGAAAAAAAAAAACAGCTCTCTCCCTCTCCCTCTGCCCCAACACCCACCCATGTGCTTTCTCTCTCTCTCTCTCTCTCTCTCTCTCTCTAAAAAAAAAAAAGTTGGATAAGGTCTGGGGATCAAAGGTATAACATGGTGACTATAGTTAATCACACTGCAATGTGTAATTGAAATTTGCTAAGAGAGTAGAACTCAAATGTTCACTCCCTGCCCCCCCAAAATTTAAAGGCAAACAAATAAATAAGTGAGGTGCTGGGTTTGTTAATTAACTAGATGGGGTAATCCTTTCACAATGGAAAAATAAAAGATTTTGCAATAATGGTTGATGTATATCTAGATAAGTTCATTGTCCCGATACAGTTCATATGTAGTTAAGCACAATACACACACATCCTGTTATATACATATGTACTGCACAAAATATACATAAAGAAAATGAGTTCCATTCACACCAGTCCCAGTCAGTCCCATTCAGACCAGTGTTACCAGTTCATTCCAAACCCTCCCCCTTCCCATGTTTGCATCTCCTTTCTCTGACATGATAGCAGGCTTTCATGTATAGAATGATCACAAATTTGCTCAGGACACTCAGACACTAGTTTCAAAATTGCCAATTCATGCCACCGTGAACAACAAACCTACGAAGCGAACTTCAATATTTGTTGACAGGTTTTTTTGACTTTAGATTGAAGGTATATAGTGAAATTCCTGAGGCCCAAAGTTCCTTGGGTTTGTTTTATTTCCCCCTTTAGTGTGATTATGTTTTTCATAAGAAATGTAAATAGATCCATTTGTCTCTGTTTGTGTTCCATTTTTTGTTTTTTCCCCTATCCTTACTGATTTGACCTTTCAGAGCAGCAAAATATGAACATGCTTCCAAAAGTGAAAATTGTTCAAAAAAGGTATTTTTTTAAAAAAGTGTCATTTCCTCAAATCCCTGTACCCCACTCCCACCAGCCTTGGTCAATAACCAGCCTCGCTGGTTTTGGGTCTATCCTTTCTGTGTTTCTTTTGGCAAAAGTGCAGACGTGAGTTTATTTCCTTATAATAGTTAATATTAGAATTATTGCTGGCTTACAGAAAAGGCACAATCTGTACACACCGTAGAGTCCCTCCTATCTGGTTGCATTTCCTACTGACTCCGAGGAGCCTGTAGGGGTCAGCAGGGGACACAGAGTCAGCTCTCCTGAACTGCGTGGATGTTGCAAGTTCACTGCAGTCTGAACCCACATCCATCAACCGGCTGCTAATCCTTCTTGACAGACATCCCAGAAGAAACTTGACGTGTTAACTAGTTCCAGAGTTTAACGAGTATGAAAGCCAAGGTTTAAATTTTGGAGGCCAGAGGGAAGGTGATTTATTTCTACATTTTGACCATGAGAAGTCACCAAGGAAGCGGCTAGACTCAGTTGCCTAAACATTCTTCCCCACTGGTTCTCAGAAGGAAAGCCCATATTTGTGAGATTTCTTCCTTTCCTCCCTGTAAGTGTGTATTTCGGAGACCCAGGAGCCTCAAGCCCCAAGCCCTTCTTAAGATGCATTTGATATACCACCCCGTGCAGGTGACAATGGCAGGTCTGTGTGTTCACCTGTCACTGGGGCCTCTCAGCCCTGCAGGTGGAGAAAAAGGCTTGTGGCTCCACCTGAGTGCACCTGTGCTCACCTGAGCAGAGTCAAGAATGCGAACAATTCAAGTATTCTCCAGCCGAGAGAAGCTGGGTGCACTTTGCTCTTCGGGTGTTTCTCCTTTGTCTCTGCTGCTTTTCTTGGCAGAAGGGCGAGTCGGCGCTGGACGGCAGGCGGAGAGCCTCAGATGGCTGTCTTGGCTCGGGTGAGCAGGGCCGCAGCAGAGGAGGCTGCTTCAGCTGCTCTGTGCAGTCAGGAGCGACAGGAGCCCACCCGGGCAGAAGGGAAACCCTCTGACTCTGCCAAGTGTGCAGAGTTGAGCTAAGCTCTCTCCTCCATCCCCAAATCTCTGTGTTTTCTCATTAATTCCATCTTACCCTCCCATTTTAGTACACTCAGTCGAGACATGTAAAGAGATATGCACCCTTAGGGCAAAGAAAAGATAAATTCCTCCCTTTCCTGATCCCAACTTAAACCCTCTTCGGGTTGACAGCGGCTCTCCTCCAGCCCCATGAGGCGGAGCGTTGGACATAACGTGTTGATGGATGGTAACATATACGCCAGGACAATAATGTCCCTCGACTGGGGCTCTTTTACAAAATCTTGGGTTTGGAAGGACCTTTGAGGTCACCCAGGCCAGTCTCCCACCTTCCCAGCAATCCCTCTGACAGGTGGCCATTCAATCTCTGTCTGAACACTTCCAGTGATAAGGCACTCCGCATGGCTGAATAGCAGACTCCTACACATCCTTCAAGACCCTGATCAAATGTCATCTGCTCAGTAAGACTCCCCCGAAGCAACCCAGGCAGATTAGTTACTCCTTAATTTGTGATCCCTCAGCACCTTTCCCCAACACCACCAGCACATATTGTGCTGGAATGTATCTGTTTACATCCGAATCTGTCTCTCGTAGAGGCCTCTCCAAGAGAACAAACCCTACATTGTTCATCTTTGTATCCTTAACTCGTCCAACACCTAACGGTTAGAGAGTGTCCCAGTAATGATTGAACATTTAGATGAGCGCAGCCTCCTAAGACAGCTCCTACCATAGTTGAACAGCTATAATTATTTAACAGCATGCCCTTGTGTTGAGTTCATGTCTCCCAGAACCCTCTTCTGTCCAGGCCAACCCTTCGGGTCCCTTCCATACTTCCTCAGCAGATCCGACTGTGGGACCTCAGCTCTCTTTTTGCCCTACTCTAGATGAGTTTCCCTTGAAGAAGCCAAAGGAAGGCAGAACCATGCATTTAGTTCCGTAACTGGCCCTGGATTCGGTGTCTCACAAGCTAGTATGTGACAGCTGCTCAGGAAAGAGCAGACCAGAAGCCTTAAGAAACAAGGTGAGCACTTCCTGAGTACCGGCCACAACCCTTGCAAAGGACATCTCCTGATTTTCCTTCAAGTCTATCTAAAGGGAAGATCCTGGTCAGCGTCCCCACTAGTGAAATATGAAATGCAGTAGCAAAGGGCATACAGCCCACCCTCAGGAGACTACTGTCACTACTGCCAAACCCTCAGGCCTGGGTTTTGATCTGTAGGTCAAGGAACAGTACTTATTTCTCGTCCTACCTGGATCTATGACTCATTATGGTTTTAGTTATTTTCAAGCAGGAAATTTCTCTGCAAAACGCTCCTAGCACATGAATATATCTGTGTATTTAGCATATCAGTTCTTTTTCTTCTGGAGGATGCCAAGAGAACATGGGGGAGGTGGATGACAGGAAGAACAGAAAGAGAGCAAAGGCATGGGTATCCGAGTCAACTGGGGTTGTCGGGATGCACCTGCTTCTGGCTCCTCCAAAATGCACCCAGATAGCCGAGCACCTCCCTTCCTTCCTACCTCCAAAGACTAATCTCTGAAGAAGATATATTTGATTTTAGTCACTGCCTCTTCACAGCTGAAAATATACCACCCAGCCACTGCTTCATCGTATAACCTCCTTTTCACCAAACCCACCCCGCAATTCCCTCCTGGTCGGGTTCTGATGACTGACATTGGCTTTCAAAACATACCTTTCACTTCGGTTTAAATAGCACCCATGCCCTTCAGTACCCCCAAGTGACCACTTCCGCGTTGGGACCTCCACCGCATCTTGTAGAAGCCTCCATCCCAACACTTGATTAAAAGTAGTCATTTATACAAATGTGTCCCACAATCATCCTCTCTGAGGATCTTGAGGCCAGGAACTCTGTCTGTCTTTGTATTTCCAGCATCCAGCATAAATTTGACACATAGAAAACACTAAATCAGCACTAGTGAGCTTCTTTTGTAACAAACCCAAAACTGCTGAGTTAATGTTTGCAACCCTATGCACCCTCCTCACCCTGGCTTCCATATATGCAAGAATCACTGGGGACGTTATTAAAAATATAAGCCACAGATCTATTGACCTTATTGGAGTTGTATGGCTTAGCCACTTGCATTTTTACACAAGCACCCCAGATGGTTTTGAGGCTGGTGTTCTTCATAACAGTTTGATAAGCAGTGACCTACCTACAGCCTTCGTTCCCACCATGCTCTGGGTTTAGAGCAACTTGCCATTTGTGCACTTAGAAAATTATTAATTTGGTAGATTAGTAACAAATTGTAAATATATCTGGTATCCAGCAAGGTAAGTGTCTTTTTAAAATATTTATTTATTTATGTATTTGAAAGAAGAGAGAAAGAGCAGAGAGGCAGAGGGAGAGGAAGAAGGAGAGAAGCAGATCCCCCACTGAGCATGGAGCTGGACACAGGGCTCGATCCCAGGACGCTGAGATCCTGACCTGAGCCGAAACCAAGAACTGGTTGCTTAACCGACTGAGCCACCCAGGCGCCCCAACAAGGCAAATGTCTTTTTCTGAGATAAGCACAATTAAGTAAATTAATAGCTGATTAGATACTAGTGGTCAGTAGAGGGTAGGCTGCAGTGACAACCACAAAATCCCTGTGACTTAATGATACAAGTGTAGTTTTCACTCAATGGATTTGTCAGGGGACTTGGTTCATTTGCAGAACAAGCAGATAGAAGTGCCATATCAACATGTGCTTCCAGGTACCACAGCAGGAAAAAAGAAGGTGGCAAGTCTTGCACTGGTCCCAAGGCTTCCGCCTGGAAGAGACACACAATCACATTTTATCAGCCAGAACAAGTACTGTGATGCCACCCAAACCCCACAGAAAGCAAACTCCACTGTGACCCCACCATGTGTCTGGAAGGAAAGGAGAATCAGTACATCAATGAATGGTGACAGTGACTATTCAAATATTCGCACCCATTATAAAACTAGAACCAAGGTGTCAGAGAGGCTGACACAAGGTAGGTGTATAATGAATATTTATCAGATCAATAAAGTGTGGCACTTATGTGGGGAAACTATTATTATTATTATTATTATTATTATTATTAAACGAAAAAGCAACTTCTATGTCGAGAAAAGAGTATATAGATTCTCCTTATAGGGAAAGGAGGCAGGCAATACCAAGAAACACTTGCATGGGGTGGATGGAGTCAAAGAAAATAGTCGCAATACATCCTGAAATAAGGGCAAGTTTCAAAAGTGACCTAAGAGGATAGAAAGACGTCTGTCCACGGATGTTCAGTGGAGCACTTACAATAGTGAAAACTTTGAAACATCCATCGGAAGATAAGTAAGTGCACCAAGAGTGACATGGGCTTGGGCAAAGGACACAGGGGCCAACTAGGGGACAATACGAACATGGAAATGAACAATGACACCAATGGGTTATAACCCAATGAGTAAAACCGTCAGAGAATCCTATTGGAGGCTCCTCCCCCCTCAGCGCTCACTGAAGTTGTACTCAGGTGGTCGCTGTTCATGTGATCACGTATTAACACACCCGGTCCCCACCCCCTCCTTTAAATATATTCTTTTTCTGACCTTCCAGAACACAACGCTCTGCTGGCGCTTCTCCTACTTCCCTGGTTCCTCCTCCTCAGTCTTTACTTCATTTTCCTCCTCTTGTCAAGCTCTGCACAATAGAGTCCCCGAGGGTTCAGATCTTCGTCCCCTACCCTGTTCACATGCTCTGTTCTGGGCAGATCTCAGAAAGCCTCGTGCTTTAAACTGCATCTGTGTTACTAACTCCCAAATCCGTGTCATCTGAGCCTCACTCTCACTCCTGGACTCCAACATCTTCAGCAACTCAAATCCAGCATGTTCCAAATTCACCTCTGATCTTTGCCCCAAAACTCATTCCACCCTTGACCTTCCCCTGTGTCCGTTACGTCTCTTACCAGTTGCTTGCACCAATCCCCTGGAGTCCTCTGTGACTCCTCTTTTCCTCCCAGGCCTCCCTCTCCTGTCTGTCAGAAAATCCCTTTGGTACTGCTCTCAAACACAGCCAGATACCAACCGCTTTCTCTTTCTTCATGCTGCCACGGGCTGTTTCCTCTGCCCAGGACACTCAGTCTGCAGAGCGAAGTCCTTCACCTTCATATCCTTGCTCAAATGCCCTCTTCTCAGTGGGATCATTGGCTAAAAATGCAACCCAATCCTTATGCTGCTTTATTCTTTGATGGCACGTATCCCCTTCTTAGGTACTATGTGATTTTTCATTGTGCTTTTCGTTATGCTTATTGCACATTATCTGGCACAGAGCAGTGTGCACTCCATCAGAAATGGGATTTTAATTTTTTCAGTTCCCTGATTTATTACAAGTGTCACAAAGAAGACATTCAATCAAATTTGTTGAATGAAAAATTGACATTGGAAGTTATCTATGATACATCATTTTGGAGGAAAGCCAGCTACAAAAACCATAAAAGCAAAATGATGCTATTTTTGGCAAAAAAAAAATAGCATGTATATATCATAGAATATATGTGACTGTATGGAAAACCATATAGCAAAGTGTTTACAATGGCTTTTCTGGGTGATGGAATTCTAAGCAATTTCTAGTTTATTCTTTTGGACTTTTAGGTTTGTCTTTTGAAAATGTATGCTCATAGCAATGTCCATAGCCAGACTATGGAAAGAGCCCAGATGTCCATCAACAGATGTTTGGATAAAGAAAATGTGGTGTATATCTACACAGTGGAGTATTACTCACTCACTAAAAAAAAAAAAATGAAATCCTACCATTTGCAATGACGTATATGGAACTAGAGGGTACTATACGTGAAATAAGTCAGTCAGAGAAAGACTATTTTCATATGATCTCACTCATATGTGGAATCAAAGAAACAAAACAGAGGATCGTAGGGGAAGGAAGGGAAAAACAAAATAAGATGAAATCAGAGAGAAAGACAAACCATAAGAGACTCTTAACTCTAGGAAACAAACTGAGGGCTGCTGGAGGGAAGATGGGTAGGGGTATGGGGTCACTGGGTGATGGGCATTAAGATGGGTATGGGGTCACTGGGTGTTACATGCAACTGATGAATCATTAAACCCAACTTCTGAAACTAAAAAATTCACTAATTAATTTAAAAAATAAAAATGTATGCTTATGATAAATTCCTAATGGAAGGAGGTTAGTCGGGGTGCAGTACAATCATGGCTATGAATTTGGGGTTTGGATCCAAACAGACCTAGGCATACCTTCTGGTCCTACCAGTTACTCTACCTTGAATGGGCCCCTCCTCCATGAACTCCTCACAAGCTTCACAGGTTAGATGAGAAACTTATGAAGAGCATTTAGCCCAGCACCTCAATACCAGCTATTATTACACATCATATTTAATCCTCCCAACAAGCTCAGTGGGAAGGCAGCATCATTCCCATTTTCCAGATGCAGAAGGCAAGTCTATGAGGAGTTGGGGTCTTGTTTCCAGGAATGAGAAAATGCCATAGACTTTCACACAAGCCTCCCTGATATGAGAGCCCAGGCTCAAGACACCGTACCCCTCATCACCTCAAGTCTCTACAAACCCTGCCACTGTCACCATTTGCTTTTTTGGGCCCAGAAGAGTCAATAGAAATAAGAACATTTCTTCTCAGCTTTTATCTCTAAGAGTAATGAAGGGGCTGTCTTGATTCAGAGCTGCCTGGAGACCTCAAAAGCAAGGGCACTAGGGTCCGGGGATGGGGATGGGATGGGGATAGACATTGCTGGTGTTGGTGGCTGGAATCAGGGCTGACAGGCCCCCAGAAGCCTCACCACCTCACCCAGCTGGGGAAGGGATGTGGCCACTTCCCCACTGGCATCCTCTGGCTCCTCTGTCCCTAGGCCTAAGAGCATCACCCTTTTAGTATCTAAAAGTTTCTCCTTGGACACTTATCTAAGTCTTCCGTCATGTCCACAGGCCTCTTTTTTAATTTTTTTATTTTTTAAGGGTTTTCTTTATTTATTCATGAGAGACACACAGAGACAGGTAGAGACACAGGCAGAGGGAGAAGCAGTCCCCGATGTGGGACTCGATCCCAGGACCCCAGGGTCACGCCCTGGGCTGAAGGCAAACATCAAACCACTGAGCCACCCAGGGTACCCTCATTTTTTTTAATTTGCAGTTCCTGAAGCCCCACTAAGGAGCAGAGTCATTCTGGAACAAGGAAAGAGAGCAAAGAGCCTCTGCCGGCGGGCAGCTGTGCTGGGATGGGAGGGAGATGCCTGAGAGCCTCCTCCCCACGGGGGTCAG
The DNA here is from genome assembly GCF_018345385.1 of Vulpes lagopus. Lineage (NCBI taxonomy): Eukaryota > Metazoa > Chordata > Mammalia > Carnivora > Canidae > Vulpes > Vulpes lagopus. The sequence continues at coordinate 31,090,641 of NC_054834.1, forward strand.
TGGGCACCAGCCGGCCAGCCAGGGGGAGTGCAAGAAAAAAAATGAAATCTTAATTTCCAAAGAGCCTGGGGAATAAAGTTGCTTGGAAAAAATGTGATCCTTGCAAAGATAAGACAGGGAGAAAAGATGCAATAAAACTACGAACTTATGGTGAAAACATTTGACTATGGGCTCTGCCTTCCACACGGTCTCCCCCCAACACACACTCATGCTCATTCTCCCTCTTTCTCTTCTCTCTGTCTCTCTCTTGCTCTATCTCTGACTCAGTCTCTCCTTCTCTCAGTATCACTGTCTCTCTCTCTCTCTCTCTCTCTCTCTCTCTCACACACACACACACACACACACACACACACACACACACACAATCAGCTGCCATTAACATCATCATAGCAACAAGTTCCAGCTCAAGGTATTGGAGAGTTGCCCTCGGTGCCCTGGCTGTAGCTGGGCGTCCTCATGCCTGAGGAACTCCTCGCCCACATTTCCTGCTACCAGTCTTCCTGCTCTCATCCCCAGTGGAAAACTACTTGATCATGAAGGCAGACCACTGGGTTGCAACCAAATGGAGGTTTGATGTAACAGTTCGATAGTGAGCACAAAGCTCCCTGGACTGGAAATCATAGATTCCAGCTTTATTTCCCCATCCATCTCCCACAATGTTGTGACCTCAAGCAGTTGTCTGCACTCTCCAGGCCTCAAGGGTCTCTATCATAAAATAAGAATGATAACAGAGCTTTGCCACCCTGAAGGCAGGTGGCTACACCAAGCTGGTGGTTTCATGAACCCTTCCCGGTTTTACGACTCACTTAGTTAGTCAAAAATCTTTACCAAACACATCTCTTGTCCTCAAGAGAGATGGGAAGTTCTGGAAGGAAAGAAATTGGGTCAAGAAAGAGGATATAGAGAGTATGAGGGAATGCTCTTCTAGATAAGGTGGTCAGGGAAGTCCACCCTGATTTAAGGTAGATACTGGAGGTGAGAGGGATGCTCCAGGAAGCAGAAGAACAAACACAATCTCAGAGTTTACAAACTCCCTTCTGCACACATTTCCAAAAGGATCAGAGGTCCTCCCAAAGTTGGCTTCCCTTAGAAACCCTAGAAGTACGAAGTCCTGGCCAGCTCTGTCATGGAAAGGCCAAGCATTGAGAATCAGAGAAACAGAACCCGTCCTGTTCTTCCTCGATCCTTCCAGAACCAGCTGGAAGGTAACCACCTGTCTGGGGCAGGGATTTTCCCAGAATCCCAGCTTCAAAGGGGCCCCTTTGAAGCAGCTGTCTCCTGCAGAGAGCCCTGGGAACCGCCCCACTGCCCCCTTCCAGCTCCACAGGGGATGACAAGACTTCTTCCAAAGCAACTCAGGAAAGAAGACTCTGCCCTGGTTGGCGATCTCCACATCATCTCAATCTCAGGAACCACGAGGCTGGTCTCCCTTAGTGACCCTTAGAAGATAGAGCGCTTGGTGTGATCAGAAGGAAATAAACAAGCCAAAAATCCTGCTCCAAAGTGCTGCACAGGGCCTGCCTACAAGCCTGCCCACAATCTCCACTAGGGATTGTTCTTTTGAATGAAGACAGTGAAGTCCCATGTTTAAGAATGCAAATATGGCACAGTGTTGATAACACACTCAAGTGTTATTTGCTTTTATCCCCTGTAGTGGGTGGAACCAGGGCCTCCCAAACTACATGTCCATATCCTGACTTCAGAATCAGTGAATGGAACAAGTGACCTTGTGTGGCCACAACCCAATGAATGCCAGGAACAGCAGAAGCCGGGAGAGCACAGAAGTGTCCTCCCCTAGCACCCACAGAATGTCAACCTCTGCCAGCAGCTGGATTTGGGGTGTGTGCCCTCCAGAACTCCGAGAGAATAGATATTGTTTTAAACTGCCAGACTTGCGGTGCTTTGTTTGGGCAGTCCTGGGAAGCTAATCTCAGACCTTGGAATTACTTTATTATGTTAGTTTTTGCTGTTTCTTAGAGCTCAAAGCTCGGGGACTTGGGACACCTACAAGCTTCATCAGGAAGGGAAAGGAACAGCAGGAAGTGTTGGTGAAGGGGTGTGACAAGCAGACCCAGGCAGGGCCCTTGGTGTGGCAGAGAAGTCACAGCAGAACATACGGGGAACAGGTCAATGTGCGCACCCAGGGCGAGGGAGGCTAGGGTGAACTAGGGGAGACTACCAAGAGGGCACTTGAGGTGTCAGCGACCAACCCCACTGCCTACACTTGATGTTTTAAGTCACTTGCTTCCAGCTCAAGGCTCAGAGGATCAGACTCATTCCAGAGAGGAACTTGACTCCCCCACCCCCAAGGGAGCAGCTCATCCAACCCAGCTTCTTTGGAACAGGCTCTGGGCCAAACAGAGTGATTTATGAAAAGCTTTTTTTCAGACTGCCTTTCTCTGAAGTGAAGGCTTCACGAACCATCTGACTTGCGCTTGAAGGCAAATCAGGGCTGTTGGCCCCAGATGAAGAAGTCACGGGCAACCCAACCCTGGTTCAGAAGACGGTTCGCCTGTGATTTGTCACACCACAAAGGCTCCAGGGACTCAGGAGAAGTGTCCGTACTCGCAAGCTGGCCCGCTTCCAGCCGTGAGTAGGAACACACACGAACCCAAGGCAGCTGATGGTTGAAACGTCTTGCCCAAATTCCTCTTCTTTGCTGAATTTGATGGCAGTGATCAAGCAGCCTCCTTGGGAAGGACCTTGAGGATGCAAGGGGGAGAAGAGAGCTTCCTCTGGGGTTTCCAAAACACTCCCCTTTCATGCTTGTTTTTACTTAGTCATTGCCTCCCTCCTGGCCTCCGCCCCCGGAGCCCGCATCCTGCCTGCCCCAGGTAACCAGAGCCCTGAACCTACACAATGCGCCACTGTGCCCCAGTGATGTTATCAGGCGCGCCTGGCCTGCTCCACGCGGTGAGACAGCGGCCGAGCCAGGGTGGCCGGACTCGCAGCTGAAACAGGACTCCCAGGCTGTCGACTGAGGACAGAGTGGCCTTTGTGAGGGACAAATCATATTTGGGCTTGCTTCTTATTAACATTGCAGTCATCAGAGCATTTTCTTTCCCGACTCCCGTGCCAAAAGCCTCTCTAGGCTTCTGTAGGATGTGGATCGACCCTGGAATTGATGTTGGCTGGAAAGGAGGCTGGCGCTGTAGTTGGCTTCAGCCTTGATGCCATCGGCACAGTGAGCACACATCACGCACGCTGCACAGCGAAGCTGGTGGCCCCACCATAACACTTGATTGGCAGCCTGGGAGAGCAGGCCTAGACCCGAAAAGAACCGGTCATCATAGAAGGAAATAGGGTCTTTTACAGGAGACACTGTAGATTTGGAACGCTATAACCTTGGGTATGTATTTGCACCTTAACAAAGTCAACTGTGTGGCTCCAGACAACTGTCTTGACCTACTTGAGCCTCAGTTTCCTCATCTATAAAATGGAGATCACTGTGCCTATTTGGTAGAGATCCTGTGAAGATTGTGGACAGAAAACCAGACACATTGGTACATGGTAGATGCTTAAAAATGATAGTGTTAGTAATAAAGGATTCTCACCCTCAACGCCAGAACCCTTAGAGTAGGTCTCAACAGACCTACCACATCTTAAGTTCCTAACAACGTACAGTGTCGAGTTTGACACAAATGAGGAGGAAACTAGCAAATAACCAACAAGGATATTAAAGCCAGACATTTGAATACCATCACTTAAAAAAAAAAAAGATTATTGATTGATGGAGAGAGAGAGAGAGAGAGAGAGAGAGAGAGAGAGAGTGCAGAGGGGAGGGGCAGAGGGAGAGAGAGAGAAATCTCAAGCAAACTCCCTGCTGAGTGCAGAGCCCAGTGCAGAACTTGATTCCAGGACCCTGAGATCATGACCTGAGCCGAAGGCAGACACTTAACCTACTGAGCCCCCCAGGCATCCTGAATACTTTCACCTTTTTAGTTACACTAAACCACCCTCTGAGCAGGTCCAAGCCTGGGACAACGCTGCCATGTAAAAGCAAGAGGACTGGTCTCTGAGGTTTCTAGGCTCCGTCCTCCAGCTCAGTCGACAAGCCACACTGGCTGCACACCTCCTCGGCCAGGCCCTCCTGGGAAGGATACAAAGATGCACGTACTACCTGCCGTGCAGCCACCAGAGATCTCTATTTGACCTGGAGTAAGGGCAAGGCAGGACAGCACTGTGCAGAAGCGCTCAGCCTGGGAACACGGGCAGCCTTGTTTCAGCCCTGGCTGTGACCCCCTCACCCGCTGTGTGCCTTGGAGCAAGTCAGGCCGTTTCTCAACTGAGGCCCTCATCAGTAAAATGACAGTAGCAGAGGTACCACCTCATGAGCAGTTGTGACAATGAAAAGAGCCTGGTACCTAGACTTCAACAAATATTTGCTAAATAAATGACATTAGAAGTGGGATTTTAGGGATCTCTGGGTGGCTCAGTGGTTTAATGCCTGCCTTCGGCTTGGGGCGTGACCCCTGAGTCCCGGGATAGAGACCTGCATCGGCCTCCATGCATGGAGCCTGCTTCTCCCTCTGCCTGTGTCACTGCCTCTCTCTGTATGTCTCTCATTAATAAATAAATAAAATCTTAAAAAAAAAAAAAAAAAGAAGTGGGATTTTAGGCTAGGAGGAAGAGAAAGGCCTAAGAAGGACATCATGAAGGGGCAAGAGGTGTTTTGCGCCCAAGCACTCCCCTAAACAACCCTCTATATGTTTCAGAGGGGAAATGAGGCCGGCGAAAAGTTTGACTTAAGTAATGAAAGACTTATTATGTTGGAGAAGAAGAAATGAAAATAACATTTACTTATTGCTGTTGTATACAGGCAAGTGCTAGGGGCTTTACCTGGGCTTTGGTGCGTAATGTTCACAGCGACCCCATTAAATCCTTTTGACAAATGGGAAAACCAAGTTGCAAAGATATTAAGTAATATTAACAAATAATCACTGAGCATATATTGTATGCCAAGCAGGAATGGCTTCACAAAACAGGGCTTTTTGAGATGGCTCCTCGGCGAGCTTGTGATCAGGGGAAATGAAGCCCAGTGGTGGTTTGGGTTTGGCTTTCAATTCAGATGAGTCTTGGGCCACCTTCCCCCCTTAAGTCAGAACTGACCCTCCTACCGACCTCAGCATCAATTCTGTTTGTGAGAAAGTGTGCACGTTCACTTCACACGTGGACAGAAAACCCAGCATCTACCTACCACTGTGTTGGAGCCTTACGGCTGGGTAGGATCCCTTTCTTGCGGTAGGATCCACTTATGACTCTATGAAATGCTCCCCTGGCTAAAACTCACTGGAGGATAACTGGCTGAGACCCTTAACAGAAAATTTCACCCGTCATCAAAGCCCAACACAAACAGCACCTCCTCTGCCAAACCTTCAATTCCCCCAGACCGTAATAGCCCAGGGTTTATATAATCCCTGTCGCCAGAGCGGATCAGGGAATCTGAGAGGAAGTGGATGCCACTGAGGAGACATAGAGAAGAGGGAAGGGCTTTTAAAAAGAAGGAACATATAGTTTAACACTTCAATTTAAAAAAAAAAATATAAAAAAATATAAAAAAAAATATAAAAAAAATAAAAAAAAAATAAAAAAAAATAAAAAAAAATAAAAAGTAAAATAAAATAATAAAAAGAAGGAACAAAACTTATCATTCAGGTTTGACTGGAAGATAAATACTTATTTGGGATGAAATAAGAAGCAGATTATAATTTTTTTAAATCATTTTTTTAATTGTCAGTTTTTTATTTTTTTTTTTAAGATTTATTTATTTATTTATGATAGGCATGGGGGGGGGGCGCAGAGACACAGTAGGAGGGAGAAATAGGCTCCATGCCGGGAGCCTGACGCGGACTCGATCCTGGGACTCCAGGATTGCACCCTGGGCCAAAGGCAGGCACTAAACCACTGAGCCACCCAGGGATCCCCTATAAAAATTTTTTTAAGGACACATGTACAAATATGTTTATTGCAGCAGGGTTCAGAGTGGCAAAAAAGTGGAAGCCAAGCTAATGCCCATTACAGGGGAAGAGCTAAGGAGATAAGGGCTCAGCCACACTGTGGAGTGTTAAACCACCAAATTATAAAAATTTTAAAAGCTGGAAAATATAACAAACATCACAAAGATTGGGTGGAAAATCACATTCTTTATGAGTTAACTGCCAGATATATTTTAATATTGTTCCTCTACATTTTTAGCTGCATACTATTTTGCATACATCCATATGTTGTATATGTCCATAAGTACCTACCATTTTGTATGCTTATGTACATTTGTACCGCTTTCTACCAAAGAGAATGAAAAGATAATTGAGGCTTTCTTTTAGCATGGTTAATTCAAATTTGTTTGTTGCTATTGATGGTTGGGATGCATAAAATATATAAACACACACAGATGTACTCAGTTGTGCAGTACAGCCAAGGGTTTGTCCCAGCCAACACAGGAATTGGGAATTCTGATAAATTCTGTCTCATGTCATTTCCATTACATGCACCCCCACATTCTGCATATAGTGGGTGTGTGCGTGTGTTTACGATTGTACACATTCCATTATTAAGTATATTTCTGACCTAAGAAAAGTTCAGATTAGTCATTCCGATTAGTCATCCACCAAAAGCAAATCCTCCACTTACAATATAATATCTGGAAGAATTTTCCAAGACTAGCTTCTGGCTCCCTACATTTCAAGTCTTCTTTCTTTCCCATGATCCACACACTTCTGCTGCCAGATGTCATATGACCCTTGGCCCCACATCTTTGTTTCATCAATGGATTGGAACAGGGGCCACAGGTATATTCCCGGGGGCCATTTCTGTACCAACTTGGCTACCAATAGATCAACTCTGCACAAAAATGACTATGAAAACAATTAATCTCTCCCCAAATTTTAGCTCCAACTCAGCAGCCCTTTAACCAAATCTCAAAATTGCACACAGCCCCTGCAGCCTCACCCCAACCCTGGGGAGACGGGGATGGAGATAAAGGCAGAGTGGAAGAGAAGGTCATGACTGAGTGCTTCTGGAATATCTCAATGATGTGACTTTCAGAAAAGCCCATGACCACATGCACCTTGCATGACTCCTCAGGTCTTTGAAGGTGCCCATGGAAACAGGTGGTCCTCAGAGCTAAGACTAGTTTCACGGTAACTCTGCTTCTGTCTAGGACCTTTGCTAATTCACCAGTTGTGTTGGCACTTACCATTACCCTGTGTCTATGTCCGATCTTTACCACGAACTCCCTATGTGATTTCAGTGAAGTCTATCACCTTTGCTGAGCTTCGTTTTGGAAATCTGTAAACTAGGGGTAAAACGGAGAATGCCCTATCTGTTCTTAGGGCTCGTGGGAGGCTTGTGTGAGGCAATGCATGGGAAGGTTCTCAAAAGTCAGCCAATAGTTCTTGGTGATGGAGGCATCCTTTAGACTCATTGGTTATAAGGTAGCGGACAATCAAGGGAGTCCCTAACTGACCTCGGATTGCCTTCAGAATAATCCATCTTTATTGATCCAGAGTTTGTATGTCCTGGCTCTGCTCATGTCTCTCACCTTGCCTTATCTCAAATGTCCCCTCTCCCGCACACCCCTCCATTCTTGCTGCTGAACTGCTAGGCTGTTCCCATGCAACCATTATCTGGCCTCTGGGTCTCTTTTCATGCTGTTTCTCTGTCTGGAAGACTCATCCTCACACTCCTACCCTTCATTCCCTACTTACTGATAGTCTTGCCAGGTATAGCTTAGCTAACACTTCCTCCAGGACATTGTCTCTGAAGCCCCAATCTGGATAAGGTACAATCTTATTCCTACCTGCCTCCACAGCATCCCACCTTGCTTCTGTCTTCATACTTCCCCTGGATTTTAATACCCCTGTCTCCCTCACTAGCCTATGAGCTCCTGAGGACTCACAGTACTTAGCACACTGACTGGCAAACATAGACATTTGATAACTATTTCTTTTCAAGATTTTATCTCTTCATTTGTTTGAGATAGAGAGAGTACAAACAGGGGGAAGGGCAGAGGAAGAGCAAGAAGCAGGCTCCCCACTGAGCATGGAACCCCATGTGGGACTTGATCCCAGTGGGATCATGACCTGAGCCAAAGGCAGAAGCCTAACTGACTGAGCCACCCAGTGGCCCCGTTCAGTAACTATTTGTCAATGAATATGTAAGTGAATATGGGGAGAGGAGCTGACCCCTCAATCCCTTAGTGGCTTCCAGAAGAGGCAGCACAAGATTCCAAAGAGGATAGGAAGTTTCTGGGATTGATCTTTGGGCAGTTGGCTGGCTCAAGAGCAAAGCAAACTTTCTCCTATCTGATGACAGAGGATGAAAGCCTCACTCCCGAAAGGCACCTCTTCAAGAAGCATGGGCAGCATTTGCTAGAGTCAGTGACCCCAGACCCCAAAGGGTTTGCAGAGGTTGTTGGACAAATAAAGGAATCTTGTACAGGTCAGGGACAGCTGCTCTGATAACACAAGACTCCCAAATGCTGGGTGGCCGCACATAAAGGAGCTGCAGGTGCCTATAGAGGTGTACTGTTCACTCAAAGCCAGCCCTGAGGCTACTCTGAACAGGAAGAAGGACTCTGCCTGCTGTGAGAGGACAGGAATGGAACTGGAGGAAAGAAATGGGTCATTAGTCAGAAGACAATGGCTTGAGGTTAGCCTTCTTTCAGCCTCAAAATACATCTCTAAGACTCAGGATGTAGCCCACAAGTCAACATTTTTTCTGGAAATCTAACCTGTGCTTGAATAATGTCGCACTCTCCTCTGTAGTGCCCAGAAGCAGAACAGGAAGTCTCTTCTCTTATGGTTTTTGTTTTTGTTTTTTAGATGCAATAGGGAGGCCACTTGACTCACTACTAATTGTCAATTGTGGTCTGAAATTTCACAATTAGCCATGCGTTTCCTTAACTTAATTTTCCTTCATTAAAATACCAGCATCCCTGGCAACCTGTGCTTTAAACCATATAAGTCATTTATACTTTATATCAGTTGATATAACCCGCTCCTGACCTTAGGATTTGCTCCCTGAGTCAGAAGAGTTGGGAGTACTCTAAAGAGGATTTCAAGCTCCAAAGTCATTGTCAGTTCCATCTCAACTTCTCCAACTGTTTTTGCCCCTGTCCCAAGTAGTATTCATGTTAAATTTAGTCATCCTGTGATACTCTTCACAATGGGTACTATTTTTTTCTCTGCATTTTATACCTTCTTATTTCTCTTTTTTCATTCAATGTCTTCTCTATTTTTCTCTCTACTCCATCTACCCAAAGCCTGAAGAAACATGCATATATATGTTAACAGGTATCTTTTAACACAGGGGCAGTATGTTATATGGTAAATAGCATAAATCTGTGAAGCTAGAAGGTCTGGCTCAAAATCTAACCTCTATTGCTTAGTAGTTGTGTGACTTTGGACAAGTCATTAGTCTTATCTTCCTCCTTTGGAAAATGACACGTTATATCAATCCAGAAGGGAGTTGTGAAGATTAAACGTAGTCTCACCAAAATGGTTAGGTTTGTACCAAAACCTTTCTCCTTTCTCTCCTATTTCCATCTGGGCCTTAAAAAAGCACCCAGTGAACCCATAGGCATTTATGAACTACGCAGACTGGAGACTATTAACCTGTCTTATGAGCCAATCTTTTTTTTTTTTTTCATTTTCATTTTCCTTCACTTTAATCTTCCTCTACTAATGGTGTTCTCAATAAAGTTGTAATAAGACCGCAACATGGCATCTGGGTCTTGAACATATAGATGCTTTTTCTGATCTATTTGCCAAAGTTAAATGGCAATCCCATACTTTAGAACAATGCTTCCAAGAACATGGTGTTCAGTCTGGCTGCACGCATCAGAATCTCCAGGAGTGTATGCTAAAACTGCAGATTCTTGGGCCCTGTCCCAGACTCCTAAGTGGGGATCTCTGGGAGTGTGGCCTGGAATCCAATGTACTCCAGGTGCTTCTCATGTCCTCCAAAATTGGAGAGCAATTGTCCTATGGGTTAAGCTTAGTTCATAGACTGACTATTGCAACAAAAAGTAGGAAGGTACTCATCAGCCTTTATTAACTATTCATAGCAGTATAACAACCTTTTGCCACTGATCATTGAGACCTAAGGAAATGATTTGCCTTGGTTCTCACAGGTGGTTAGTGATGGAGACAAAAGGAAACTCAAGTTCGATGCTTTCAGACTCAGCTCTCTTTCCACTGCACCAAGCTGTCTGACCCTCCAACTGCCTTCAATCCTTCCCAAAAGTTCTCACCACCTAACAAAGGACCTACAAGAGTCCCAGAATCTGTGGGCAAAAAGAGTAAAACAAGGGTGTGTCTGAGTATGTGTATGAGAGAAAAAGAGTCAGAGACAGACAGAGACACAGAGGGAGAGGAAGAGGGGGAACTCTCTCTCTTTTCCTTCCTGTGCCCATTACATTTTCTCTTCTTTTCAAAATCATCAGAGAAGTTAGATGCCTGATATGTTCTGTTCAAGTTCCTAAAAACACAACTAAAAGAGACGATAATCATAATTAAATTCCATTATGGGGAAGGAATTTAGATGACTAATGGCCTTTTTTTTTAACACTGAGATTTGATCTATACATCCATTTAAGTATCTTATGTGCTTTCTTATATTTGGGAACTGTTCTATCAAGTTTCATGCTTCCACCTGATAAAAGATTGTTGGACCAGGGTAATCATTTAAAACTTTAGCTATTATGAAGCAGAGAAATGAATTTAATGATGCCTCAGGAAGCATGCAGTTGAAAGAGCAGTGGTCTGAATGTCAGCAAGATTTGAGGGTCCAGCCCAAAGATTGAGCTGTGTAACCCTCCTGGGCCTCAGGCTCTGCACTGAAAAAATACGATAGAAAATTTGAGAGCCTCATGAACTGTGCCCTGCAGACCAGTGTTCCTCGATATGTTCGTCGTTATTCATTGGAAATGCTTTAGGACAGCACATCTCATCTTGGAGAATCTTGACACACATTCTTATAATAAAGGTCAGGAGAGGTTCTAAAGGGAAGAATCCAGTTTAAAGCTCTTGACCCAGCTTTCCCCAAACCCATTTCATTCTCCATTCAAAAAAACTATTTACTGAGCACCCAATTTTGTCCCAGGCACTGTTCCAGCTGCTGGGGATTCAACAGGGAACATGATGCAGAGGAATGCCTTCCCACAGAGAGCTGACCTCATAATGGGAGAGATTACTGCAAGCAAAATAGAAAATTAAAATATATAGCATATGAGATGATGAAAAGAATTATGGAAAACAACAAATTAGAGAAGAGAGTTTGGGTAGAAGGGAGATGTGAGTGACCAATATTCTTTAAGAAAAATTCTTAGTAATATCTCTGGACCTGACATTGCACAAAAAAACATAATCCGTGCAACTCTGTTCTGGAAGATTTGTAAGGGCCTATCTACTCTTAAAACCATCTGCTTCCCTATGAATGATCACAGTGAACATCTTGATTATACAGAGAGGGAGAGACAGCCTATGGCACTGTAACTTGTTAGATAGTCAGATTACTCGCATGATATCACAAAGGGTATAATTTAATCCACCCACCCTGTTTGCCAAGCACCACTCTGAGAGCCATTAGGAGACACTAAATAGGAACTCTCGCCCTTGTCCTAAGGCAGCTGGACAAAATAGCTGAGAACACGGGTCCAGGTCCCTGTCTGCAGCACAGTGGAATGCAGTGAGATATTAGACAATTTGGAGGTTTGTCATCTGGTGACTGTTCTGTCCCTAGTTGATGATCGTTGTGATCATCCCACCAATCTGAGCCACAAAATTGTTAAAAATGTCGATGTGGGACTAGATGACCTGACCTCCAAAGTTGCTTATTTTGGTAAAATGTTATTTTATATATCTGCATGAGATAGATTTATGCATTCACTTAACAAACAACTATTGAGTTCCCAGTGATACTTGGCTCTGGAGCCAAGGCAAATAATCCAAGAAATCTTTTTTGAAAAAAACCCTCATTTAGTAATGTTTTTGGCTAATGTTTACTGAGCACTTACTATGTGCCAAGAACTGTTCTGAATGCTTTTCATATATAACTTACAACCCTTTGAGGTAAATATTATTATTAGTCCCTTTGTGGGAAACAGAATTCTAAGGCAACCCCTAGTGACTCTTGCCTTATGTGCTGCCCTAGGGTTGAATGTGGGTGGAACCTGTGAATTTGATGAGTGTCACTTCCGTGATTATGTTGTATGATAAAAGGGATTTTGCCAAGAAGGTCAAAGTCCCTAATCAGGAAGAGTGAAGTCAGCCAGATGGAGATATAAGAATTTCCAGTTCTTGTCTCCTCACAGAAAAATCAATTTGAACACTATCCATACAGGAAAATACCTTCACAAGAGCTAAGTATTCCAGGTGAGAGATTACAGCGCCCAGGTGGAGCACATCTGTAAGAAAGACACATTCAAGAGGTTAGGAAGACAATATCATATTACCTCCATTACTCCTCCCCCAAGCCCTGGCAGCTCATAGAGAGATACCCTCCTTGTGGGGGAAGGAGAGCGAAATGAGCACCCAACTTCACTGTGGTCTGTGGGGCCAACTAGGCACCAGTAATCACTGGGTGGGCCTCATGACTGGATCATGGAGGCTATAGGTTGGCCTAATACCAGACTGGCTTCACAGCCACAGGCTCCTGACCCACCTCAGCACCAGATCTGTCCCTGTAGCCACAGGTTCTAGGTCTACACTATTGGAGACTGGGGTCCAGGACTGCCCAAGCAGACTTGAGACCAGGTTGGACCCCATGGACTGCTCTAGCACCAAGCCAGCTCTTGTGAACCCCAGCTGCAGGCCACCCCTGCAGACCCAGGTTTCAGGGAAAAATACTGCAGTCCCAGAAGTAGGACTGCCTCCATAGACCCAGGCACCAGGCATGGCTCCAGTGGACCCTGGTGTCAAGCCAGCCCCCACAGACTCAGGACTGGGCCTTTCTCCATGGACCCAGGTGCCAATCCTCCCTAGCACCAGGCCAGCACTTGTGAACTCAGGTTTCCCTCCAGCTCCAGATTGGCTCCTGTGGTTTCAGGCTTCAGGCCAACCCACATCAGCTTAGGATCCAGCCTCCAGATCTGCCTCCATGACCCAATCACCAGGTCCACCCCAGTGATCACTGGTGCCAGGATCCAGGATTGTCCTGCTGGACCCAGGCTCCAGAACAGCCCATTTGAGAACTCCATCAGGAAGCCTGCCTATATGTGAAAGTAACATTCACTGTAAAGGTAAGAATATAACCAAATTCAGGATACTCTAATACTGAATTGGTGGTACGCAAAAATTAAAGACAAAAATATTTTAAAAACTCTAGCTCCAATAACTTGTAAATGGATGCACCATATATAAAACATTTAAATTATATAGGATTTTTCACAGAACTAGAAAAATAATCCAAACATTGTATGGAATCACAAAACAACCCTAATAGCCAAAGAAATCTTGAAAAAGAAAAACAAAACTGGTAGTATCATAATTCCAAAGTTATATTACAAAGTGGCGTAATTAAAACAGTATGAGACTGGCACAAAAATAGACACACAGATCAATGAAACAAAACAGAAAACCCAGAAATAAACCCACAACTACATTATCAATTAGTCTTTGACAAAGCAGGAAAGAATATGCAATGGGAAAAAGTCTCTTCAACAAATGGTGTTGGGAAAACTGGACAGCATCATGCAAAAGAATGAAACTGGACCACTTTCTTACAACATATACAAATATAAATTCAAAATGGATTAAAGACCTAAATGGGGGACCTGAAACCATAAAATTGCTAGAAGGATAGGCAGTAATTTCTCTAACATCAGTGTCACAGCATTTTTCTATGTCTCCTGAGGCTAGGGAAATAAAAGCAAAAAAAAAAAAAAAAAAAAAAAAGATCAGGACTACATCAAAATAAAAAGTTTGGGAATATGAAAGGCAACAATCAACAAAACTAAAAGATAACCTACTGAATGGGAGAAGATATTCACAAATGACATGTCTGATCAAGAGTTAGTATCCAAAATATATAAAGAATTTAAACAATTTAAAACACACACAAAAAAATCAAATAATCCAACTTAAAAGTGGCCAGAAGACATGAACAGACATTGCTCCAAAGAAGACACACAGATGGCCGATAGACACATGAAAAGATGCTCAACATCACTCATCATCAGGAAAATACAAATCAAAACCACAATGAGATACCACCTCACTTCTGTCCAAGTGACTAAAATCAAAACCACAAGAAACTACAAGTGTTGGCAAGGATGTGGAAATAAAGAACACCCGTGGATTGGTGGTGGGAATTCAAACTGATGCAATCACTGTGGAAAACAGTATGAACTTTCTTCAAAAATTTAAAAATATAATTATCATACAATCCAATAATTCTACTCCTTGGTGTTTACCCAAAGAATATGAAAATATTAGCTCAAAAAGATATATGTAACTCTGTTTATTGCAGGGTTATTTACGATAGCTAATTTATGGAAGCAGCCCAAATTCCATCAATAGATAAATGGATAAATAAGAAGCAGTATATATATATATAATGAAATGCCACTCAACTGTAAAAAAGAATGCAACTGTCTTGCTTGCAACAACATGGGTGGACCTAGAAAGTGCAATGCTAAGTGAAATAAATCAGAGAAAAGTAAATACCACATGATTTCACTCATGTGTAGAATATATGAAACAAAACAAATAAGCAAAGGTAAAAAGAGAGAGAGAGAAATCAAGAAACAGACTTCTAATAATAGAAAACAGACTGATGGTTACTAAAGGAGAGGGGGATGAAGGGATAGGGGAAGTAGGTGATGAGGACTAAGGAGGGCACTTGCTCTGATGAACACCAAGTGTATGGAAGTGTTGAATCACTATACTGTATACCTTAAACTAATATTACACTATATGTTAACTAACTGGAATTAAAATTATTTTTTAAGTATAGTTATGCTGAGCACTGAATGGTATGCAGACTTTTGAATCACTAATATAACACTGTACATTAATTATACTGGAATTTTAAAAAATCAAAAAATAAACATGTGAATTGTGACATTAATAACAAAATGTAGGTGGAGTAGAAATTAAAGTCTAGAGCTTTTGTATGCAGTTGAAGTCCTTATCAGCTTAAAATTAACGATTATAAGATATTTTGTGTAAAACTCATGGTAGCTAAAACAAAATGCCTATAGAATATACACAAAAGATAGAGAAAGGAATCAAAGGAAGACAACCAAAGATGAAGAAAAGAACAAAGGAACTACAAAACAATCAGAAAAAAAAATTAACAAAACGGCAATAGTAAATCCTGACCCATTGATAATGACCTTAAATGTAAATGGATTAATTCTACAATCAAAGGACCAGAGGGGCTGAATGCATTAAAAAATGAAACCAAGGGATCCCTGGGTGGCGCAGCGGTTTAGCGCCTACCTTTGGCCCAGGGCGTGATCCTGGAGACCTAGGATCGAATCCCACATCGGGCTCCCGGTGCATGGAGGCTGCATCTCCCTCTGCCTGTGTCTCTGCCTCTCTCTCTCTCTCTCTGTGTGACTATCATAAATAAAGAAATAAAAATTAAAAAAGAAAAATAAAAGAAAAATAAAACCAAGACCCAGCCATATGCTACCTTCAAGAGACTCACTTCAACAGCAAAAACACTCACAGGCTGAAAGTGAAGGAAAGCAAAAGGATATTCCATGCAAATAGCAGTTAAAAGAGAACAGTGGAAATATAACAAGGCAAAATAGACGTGAAGTCAAAAGCTGTAACAAGAGACAAAGAAAGTCACATATAATGGTAAAGGGATCAACTCATCAAGAGAACATATATACACCCAACATCAAAGTATCTAAGTATATAAAGGAGATATTAACATAACTGAAGGAAGAAATAGCAGGACAGGATTTCAATCCTCCACTTGGAACAATGGATCCACCATCCAGATAGAAAATCAATAGAGAAACAGTATATTTGAACAACACCAGAGACCAAATGGGCCTAACAGACATATACATGAGATCTTTAAAGAAGAAAAGAAAACTCAGAGAAGCAGAGAGTAAAACAGGAGTTACCAGGGACACGGAAGTGGATAAGTCCACAGTTTAATGTACAGTATGATGACCATAAGTTAATGGCTGTGGAATACCAGAAAAATGCTAAAAGAGTAGATTTCAGGTGTTCTCATCACACACACAATAAAATGGTAACTATCTGAGGATATGATGTACTATTTAGCTCGACTGAAGTAATCATTTATATTCATATTATGTACTTATATATATATGACATAATCATGTATATGTATATCAAGTCACTCGGCTATATACCTCAAGCAAAGGCATTTTTTTTTAATTTAAAGATATTTAATTCAGAAAAAATTACCCTGGAAAGTGTGCAATAGACCAATGCCAACATAAATGTTTGCTGGGGTTAGGAGACAGTAAGGATGTGGTGCCAGCAATCTCCCACCACGTGAAATTTAGCTCTTGGTGAGCTTGGCCATTGCCATTTTTGCATGACCAAACAGGCATCTGAAACCACAGAATAAAACTGTTTTTTTTTTTCTGCCTAGCTAAATTGCATTGAGTGAAATTTTATAAGCCAAAAAAAAAAAAATTGTTCTCAGACCAAAATAAACGTATGTCAAATATCAAACAAAACAAAACGAAACAAGGTCCCTGATCAGCTGATCTTAAAAAGAGAGAGAGAGAGATTATACTGGATGAGTTGACCTAGTCAGGTGAGACCTAAAAAGAGATGGGGCACTTCCTGAGGAGATTCAAAGCATCGATAGGAATGTAAATGGATTGAAGGCTTGATGACAAGGAGATTCTCCATTTCTGCCGTTAAGAGTGGAGAAGACCACTTGATGAATGGATGGTGAAGAGCGTCTAGAAGCTGAGAGTGACTTCTGATCTACAGCCAGGAGAAAGGCAAGGACTTGAGCTCCACAGCCTCAAGGATTTGGATTCTGCCCACAACCGGAGTGAATCTGGAAGCAGATTCTTCCTTAGGCAACCCTCCAGATGAGAACGCAGCCCAGCCAACTCCTTGATTTCAGCCTGATGAGGCCACAAGCAGAGAAGACAGTCATGTTGGGCTCAGACTTCTGACCTATAAAACTATGAGCTAATAAACTGGTGTTGGCTAAGCTGCTAAGTTTGTGGTGATTCATTGTACAGCAATAGAAAATGAATATACCCATTTATAGATTGGGAAAAGGAGACAGAGAAAGGTACGTAACTTGAGCACGATCACACAGCCAGCAAGTACCAGGGCCAAGATGATGAACCTGGTTCCAGAACCTTCATTCTCCCTGCATGCTCTGATGTTCGGCAGGGAATGATACCAGCCATCAGATGCCTACTGCACAGTTAACTAAGTACCATAATGAGAATTAATGGTTAAAAAAAAATAGTAGCGTTCGGCTCTAACAGGGGAATAAATCAGTGCTGTCCTCTGTGGAGAGCTCATTGTGAATTAGTCACAAACTTTGCTAGCTGGTTGTTAAACTATTAGCAGCTTGAATTAGGCTGTGAGGGGAGTAATTTACCTCGTGGAAATTGGCAAATATTACAAATCAGGTTTTTGTATTTGAATGGGTCAGCATGTTACCCAGCACACCACTGGATTGGTGATTCCTCAGCTGTGGTGTAAACCAAGACTTAGCATACATCAAGGACCCCTAGAATTCAGAGAGCAGGGGGGGATCGTTGTGTGATGGGTCAGTGTAGGACAGCAGCATGACAAGTAAGAGTGTGTAGCTGGTTCATGAAGTGCAGCAGAGACTATGGGAAGTGTTTCAAGTGGAGGGCAGCACATTTGTAGGGTGGCGCAGTGGTGAGGAGGGATGTCATGTGTGTGAGCGCCTGGAGCAGAGGGCCATGCTGGGCACATCATTCTCCATCATGAGAGGCTGGCACAGCACAGCGTCATGAGAGCAGAGTGTGCTCTGTGTGGGAAGGGTCTGGATGGATCCCAGCAACCCACCAGATGGGGTGGAGGGGGCGCACTCACAGCTGTCCATCAAGCACGACCCAGAGGCCCAGGACGCAGGATACTGGAATGGGAAGGTGGGGATCAGGGCCCCATCAAAAAAAGGAGTGCTAATATGAACCCAGCTGGAAACAAAGCTGAAGTCAGCTGGCACTGGACTGGGTGTAGCTACTAAATATAAGAGGCATATTAAGAGGACAATGGAGGCCAGAACCACTCTTAGCAGTTTGGTTTAATTTCAGCACCAAGTCCACGAGTAAAAAAAAAAAAAAAATTATCAACCTTTACTTGCAAACCTTTTCTCAGAATCCTATTATGTGGCATCATAATAACTGGTTGAAAAGAAAACATTTTGGTCTTTTAACCCAGGCGTAGCATGTCCTACGGACAATAGAAACGTTTGTTGGCATGTGTGTTTAATGCCCTCTCCTGACCCTACTTTTGTGTCTCCTTCAATCCTCCTGGCCTAACCACTGCAACCGGTTTCTTGTAGGTAGGACTGGACAGTCCCTGGCCTCAGACCTTCACCCCTCACCTCCCACCTCTGACCTTCTCTGTCCACACTGTGCCCTGGGACACCTCAGAAACCCACCTGGAGCCCTGACCTGCACAAGCCAGAGAAACACGAGAGAGTTAATACACCTGGGCAAAGCTGTGGTCCATAGCAGAAAGAAGAAAGTAGGACATGTTTCCCCTTCACTCTCCACGTCCCGCATGGATGGTCTTGAGAAGCGCCTCATAGAATTCCTTAGATGGCCTTGGGGAGAGGTCAAGCAAGTCATCACTGCAGTGATGACCGTCTCACCCTCCCACACCTTGCTCTCCCTGTGCTCCACCCCTGCTCCCGGGGTCCTTCTCCTCCGTTAAATCTTTGACTCAGCTCTGCTTTCTGAGAAACCTAAATTGAGCTATGTATTCACTGGATGTGCTATCATCTTGTGGTTGTGGATGAGAACAACAACCAGCCTACCGACCAGGAATGGATTGCTAAAATGAGAAGATTAGAAAAACTTCCTCATGAAAAATTTTTCTCTGATGCTCAGATTTCTCTGTTCTCCTAACCCCGCATATTTGCTAAAGCTTAGATAACACGCAGTACACTCAGCGTAGTTTGGAAGAGGTAAAATTTCAAAGTTTGTTCAATAAATTAATCTAGATTTACCTCTTGCTTTAGTGGGTATAAGACATAGCTTGTATGGGGTATACTGGTATGTGCTCAGAGCTGAGGCACAGATACTAATGGGAAAACAGTTACATCACCGATAATAATGACTAGAAATCTCTAATGTAACCAGTCTAAATATGCCTAAGAATGACCTGCTGACTTTCTATTGACTGGGATGAGTAACTCATTTTTCTCACTGCTTCAGATGTATACATATGTTAATGACTTGCTTTCTTGTAGGGTGTTTTTTCTTTAGGTTTCCTGCACTATTTGAAGTTCATTATATGGATTATAACTTTTAACATTCATGAAAACTCTGAAATGGGCACAATACTATTGTTATTACCCATTTTACAGAAAAGAAAACTGAGATCCCGGGGCATCTGAGTGGCTCAGTCAGTTAAGCATTCAACTCTTGGTTTCAGCTCAGGTCATGATCTCAGGGTGGTGAGATCAAGCCCCTGAGTGGGGCTTTATGCTCAACGGGAAGTCTGCTTGAGATTCTTTTTCTCCCTCTCCCTTTGCCCCTCTCCTCCTCTAAAATAAATAAAATAAATCTTCAAACAAAACAAAACTGAGACTCAGAGACATAAAGTAACTCCCTGAAGGCCACACAGTCTAGTAACACTGTAGAACAGAGGTGGGGCTAGGCCCAGCAGAGACTGACTACAAAGCCTATACTCTTAACCCAGCCAATGCTGCGCCCCACACTCTGATGCCCTGTCATGTTCAGATGGAAAAGCAAAAGATGGTATGAGTATTTGGTGAATTGGGAATGTGATAAAATACCAATGAATAGCTCAGAGCTTTACTACAGTTGAGCCAACGTGACACCAAATTAATGGATGAAAGTGAGAAATAAAATCAGAGCAGTGCCCTGCTTGGTACCCAGATGTTTGATGGGCTCCCTACTGAGTTCATGTAAATCAGTTTGACTTCATTTTGTTTCTTATTGACTGAAACAATCAACCAGTTGTCTGTGGCAATATCAGTACTAATCAACTCAATTTAAAAATGCACCAGCTGACATGGTAAGCTCATTTAAGAATGTTCCTAACCAACCTTTCAGCATTTTAGCCAAGTACTTAGCTCAAATAGGATGCAGACATAAACCAATTACTACATACAATCTACTCCAGTTTCTGGTCTAGCCTGCTCTCAATTACTGGGTGGTATAAGCTGCAAAGAACTGAGAAAGGAGTCCATCATCTTATGCCAATCACGTTAATTTGAGCATACTTACTTTGGGAAATTATTTTTTTATTTTCTGAGAAACAACAACCTTTAGAAAATTGATATTCTCAGCAAATCATTTTCCACTTGTACAACTAAACTCCTTGACCTAGGAACATGTACAGGTGCGAAGGTCAAGGATCAGATCTTCAGAACATTAGGAAATTCAACCTTCCTCCTATAGGCAAGAGCAAAAGAACTGAGAAATCTCATAATCACTTCTCCTTAATCTTTCCAAAGATCTGAGATCCAAGAACCTGGAATTCTTCTTCATTCTGAGAATCCCCAATATCTGATCACTGAGCCCATCATGCCACAGCTCTAGTGTGAGAGGCCCATGGCTATAAACCTACTTACTAAAATTTAAAGTAAAGAGCTTAGATTCAGCTACAGGATTCCCAGCTTAGCGATATGACATGTGTGAGCCAGTTTCTCTTCATGTATGAAGTGACCGGGGACTGCAAGGAGATAGTGCATGTGAACACTGTGCCCAGGAGGAGATGACACACCCAGGTAAAAGGGACTTTGGGGTGTATGGTAGGCTAAATAATGGCCTCCAAAAATATCCTTGTCCCAATACTTGGAACCTGTGAATATTACTATACATGGCTGAAGGGATATTGATTAAGCTCAGGATATTAAGCTGGGGATATTTTCCTGTATAACCAGGTAGGTCCTAAATGTAATTACAAGTGTCCTTATAGGAAGGACCAGAGAAGAACGATTTTCCTTTTTTTTTAAGATTTTATTTATTTATTCATGAGAGATACACAGAAAGAGAGGCAGAGACATAGGCAGAGGGAGAAGCAGTCTCCCTGCGGGGACCCCGATGCAAGATTTTATCTCAGGACCCCTGGATCGCAACCTGAGCCAAAGGCTGACACTCAACCATTGAGCCACCCACACATCCCAAAGATCAATTTTCAAAGTAGACATGATGACCAAAGCCAGGGGCTGCAGTGAAGTAATGAGGCAAGAAAGGCCAAGGAATGTTGGCAGCTGCCAGAAGATAGTTTAAGTCAAGGATCAATTCCCTCTTGGAGCCTCCAGAAGAAACCATCCCTACTGATGTCTTGATTTTAGCCCCAGAAGACTCATTTCAGACTTCTGGCATCCAGAACTGTTGCGTAATAAACTTGCGTTGTTTGAAGCCACTACATTTGTAGAAATTTGTTACAGCAGCAATAGGAAACTAATACAGTGTGCTTGTGATCTGGTTCTCTGTTTAAATGCTTTAAAGATTTATTTATTTATTTATTATTCTTAAAGAGAGAAAAAGAGAGTGAACGGGAGGAGAGGTAGAGTGAGAGGGAGAGAGAGATTCTCCAACAGACTCCCTGCTGAGCATGGAGCCTGACGCAGGGTTCAATCTCACAACCCCAAGATCATCTCCTGAGCTGAAATCAAGAGTCAGATGCTTAACTGACTGAGCCATCCAGGCGCCCTCTGTTCAAATTCTTGAGAGGAATTCACAACAGGAATAAAGAGGAGAGACAGTTAAGAAAAACCCTAAGTGCTGCCTGTAATACAGTCAGCCAAGCCAAACAACCAACCAGTTATTCATCTGTTGGTCAACATATTTGAGCCATTGTATGTGTAAATAGTTACAGTGTGAGCCAACAGAAGGAAATACAACTATTCTGTACAAGGAAGTGGTGTGGGTGTGTGTGAGTCAACAGTAACAATATAGTGAAATGAAATCATGCCTCTGACCGATCACATGGCGTTGGGCAAGTCACAACCTCTCTGGATCTTGGTTTCATCCTATTTTATTTTTTTTAAGATTTATTTATTTATTTTGAGGTGGGGAGGGGCAGAGGACAGAATCTCCAGCAGACTCCCTGCTGGGCCACAGAGCCCAGTGTGGGGCTGGATCTCATGGTCCAAGAGATGATGACCTAAGCTGAAATCAAGGGTTGGGCACTCAACCAAGGAGCCACCCAGCTGCCCCTCATTTTCTTTTAAAAGTAAGGGCTACACTGTAGATGGTGTTTGTATTTGTAAGTGTCTTGCTTGCTACAGGAACTTCCCAGAATACTCATAGTAACCCTATGCATATTGTGATCTCCACTTCAGAAGTGAGGAGCCAAGCCCTAAGTCCACCACACTCATCAACATAGGTATGGGTCTAACTGCAGCTGCCACGCTCTTGCTGCTGCATTCAGCACAGCTCATACTCAGTGTCCACACCCCCCTAGCCTTGAATATCTCTAGCTCACCCTGCTTTTGCCCAAACTGTATGTTCCTCTGGCTCAAATGTGCTTCCCCAACTTTTGCTTGTTGAAGTCCATCATTTTTTTTTAAGATTTTTATTTATTTGCCAGAGAGAGAGAGAGAGAGAGAGAGAGAGAGAGCTCAAGCAAGGTGAGTGGTAGAGTGAGAGGGAGATGGAGAAGCAGGGTCCCCATGACCTGAGCCAAAGGCAGATGCTTCACTGACTGAGCCATCCAAGTACCCCAAAGTCCATCATTTAAAACCTAGTTGAAAAAAAAATAAAAATAATAAAAAAATAAAACCTAGTTGAGATGCTATGCTCTCAATTGGAATGAATTCTCCCCCCATCACATCTCATGAAAACTTACTTGAATCTCTTTTATAGAACTTATTTAAGTCTATTTAGTGGAGAAGTGTCTGTAGGCATTTAACTTCCCAATCCTACTATGAGGTTGGAGAATGATTCCCCCTGTAGCCTCCCAGCTACAAAGTAGCCCCCCCACCACCACAGTACATGTTCATTGTCTCTTGAATTACATGCATAGCCATTAGGACCGGGAATCAGAAGACCTAACATCTGGACCACCAAATCCCACGACTTCTTCTTTGGGTATCTGCTCAATGTATTCATGGTCTTTGCCAATCACTCTCTAATCCGAAAGGCCCATGTGTGTGATGAATAGGTCAGGAGAGAGTCAAGGGCAGCATACAGCAAATGGGACTAAAATATATTTATGGGAATGTAAGAGGATATCAAATTAAATACTTGTTTTTGTGCCACTCCAATTGTGAAACTAAGAACTGGTTCTTTTTCTCTAAATGAGTGGTTTTTTATGGAAAGAATATGGACCACTGGAAATGAGTGAAATAAGAACAAGTGTTACAACTTCTCACCACTCCAGTCAGAGTATGGTGCACACTGGCAAGAGGTGGAGAGGGAGGTGTGTGTTCTTCCAGCCGCCAGAGCGTCCCAAGCAACTATCTCTTCTAGTCAGACAAATAATTAAATCCCACAGGGGATTCTGGGTGGTAAAATCATAAGGATTGAGCACAGAAGTCCTGGGGAAACCATGTAGCTCATTCTTTTACAGGGCTCACTATGACTCTTACTAAGCATGTATAGGGTATTTCCATCTCTGACAGCCTAGTATACTAAATAACTTGGGCCAGGCTTCTCATGGAAAATAACAAAGTGGTGGGTTATTTTTCTAAACATCTTGAGATGCATTCCAGAGCATACAGTAAAGTAAAGATGCCTTAGAGGTTGAAATCCAAGGGGAAAATGCGAAGGAAGACAAGCAGAGCCCTGAAGCCAATGTTCTCTCTATAACATTTCCCTAACCTCCCATAACCACGAGTTTTAGATTACATACTGCACAAGATGTGGAGAACAGTAGACAACCTACAGTACATAGGTTGGGAAGACTAACAGAAGACTATGTCAATCTGGAAACCCAAAGGGTTATAGCCTCAGTGAAGAGTAAATTAGAAATCCCCACACCTGAGAAGAGGAAAAGAAATTAATACTCTCAAACCTGGGATGCGGAAAAAAGGAAAAATTCTACTCCAATTTTGTAACTATTAGTCAACCCTCATGAGTATTTGAAGTCCAGATTCGTATTACCAGAATTGTCTGAAAAGTCTTAAGGCAAAAATTGAATGAGAAAATAAGCCCAGGTTGATAGTGTACCCTATCAGAACCTGACAAAACATTTATATCCTCTCTGAAGGCACCCATCTTCAACCCAGGCCTCAAAGAATCCCCACAGATATACTCTAAAAAATATAAGCTCAGAGTTAACACAAACACACACACACACACACACACACACACACACAAATACCACAAGAAAACAAATCACCATGAGTAAGAACCCATAAGAACAATAATAGGTCAATCAGACCTGTCAAAATTTCAGCTGCTGGAATTCTTAGGCACAAATTATAAAATGAGTATGTTAAATATGTTTAAAAAAATAAAGTAAAAGAAAAGAAAAGAAATAAAGTAAGAACTGTACATGTGAGCAAAAAGTAATGAAATTAAAATTACCAAGCAGACCTGAAAAGGAATTAAATTGAATTTCTAGACATAGATTATAATTGAACATTTTAAATGGTTTTCATTTCCAGCAGCATAAAGGATTTCATACCTGAAACAATGCTTCCATTAAATACAACCAATAATGCTAGGTTAATTTTTGATCTTCTTAAATTTGTCCATGAATTGGTAAAAATGTTGGGAATAGTCAAGTTAATATCTAAATGAAGCAATGAACCCAGAGTGGTTGAATGGAGGCCAAGCCAGCCTCAGGAATTTGAACAAAGGACTGAGAAAAGTTAAAGTTCAAGGCCTTCCTAAGTCAGGTAATCTAACAGAGACATCTGCCTAAAGCTGAGACCCCGGAGAGCCATAAATCAATTGAAAATGAAAAAAAAAAAAAAGAAAGAAAGAAAGAAAGAAAGAAAGAAAGAAAGAAAGAAAGAAAGAAAGAAAGAAAGAAAGAAAGAAAGAAAATGAACTCAATAGTCTCAGACTCTGGATTTGAATAAAGGTGGAAGGGATTATCACCACAAACAATCAAAGCTCAAGTTGACCCTCCTACTACCCAGATAGTTTTAAAAACCTCAAGCTCAAAACTCAAAATGGTCTCAGACTGACAGAAGCAAATGCAGATCCATTTCAAAGAGACCCACCTCTATCTCAGGCATCAAATTTTCAAAGACAAAGAACTTTTATTTTAAAATTATTATTTTTTTTTCACCTTTTTTTTTTTAATTAACTTTTATTGGTGTTTAATTTACCAACATACAGAAAAACACCCAGTGCTCATCCCGTCAAGTGTCCACCTCAGTGCCCGTCACCCATTCCCCTCCAACACCCGCCCTCCTCCCCTTCCACCACCCCTAGTTCGTTTCCCCGAGTTAGGAGTCTTTATGTTCTGTCTCCCTTCCTGATATTTCCCAACATTTCTTTTCCCTTCCTTTATATTCCCTTTCACTATTATTCATATTCCCCAAATGAATGAGAACATACACTGTTTGTCCTTCTCCGATTGACTTATTTCACTCAGCATAATACCCTCCAGTTCCATCCACGTTGAAGCAAATGGTGGGTATTTGTCGTTTCTAATTGCTGAGTAATATTCCATTGTATACATAAACCACATCTTCTTTATCCATTCATCTTTCGATGGACACCGAGGCTCCTTCCACAGTTTGGCTATTGTGGCCATTGCTGATAGAATTATTGAATTAACATGGAAACACGCAACCATGGGCTAAATCCTGCAAGAACAACAGGTAGCAGGGTCAAACTTGCAAATACATTACAAATTCAAATTATCAGATGAGAATATAAAATATGAGTAATAAGACTGAAGAAATCAAATCAGAAACCTGAGAATCTAAGAACAAACAGATTTTAAAAAGGGATAAAACAAAATACATAAGCAAAAATCCCAAATAGATGAATTAAATGTGAAAGAAAAAACTCCTTCATAACCCCAGAGAAGGAGAGAATTACACAAACAAGTTACCTAAAGTGTCAACCATAAAAAAAAGATAAATAGGTTTAATTATATTAAAATTAAGAATTTCAGGCAGCCCGGGTGGCTCAGCAATTTAGCGCTGACTTCAGCCCAGGGTGTGGTCCTGGAGACCCAGGATCGAGTCCTACGTCAGTCTCCCTGCATGGAATGGAGGCCTGCTTCTACCTCTGCCTGTGTCTGTGCCTCTCTCTTTCTCTCTCTCTCCCTCTCTCTCTCTCTCTCTTTCATGAATAAATAAATTAAATCTTTAAAAAAATTAAGAATTTTTGCAGATTAAAACCACAATGAGATCTCAACTCATACTTGTTAAGATGACCAATTACACACACACACACACACACACACACACACACACATACACATAGAGTAGATAGCAACCCCATTCCTGGATATATATCCAAAAGAATTGAAATCAGGATTTTGAAGAGATATCTGCACACCCAAGTTTGTTGCACCATTATTCATGAACACCAAGATACAGAAACAACTCAAATGTTCATTGGTAGATGAATGGATAAAGAAACTGTACTAAGGACACACAATGAAATACTATTTAGCCTCCAAAAAAGAAGGAAATTCTACTACGTGTGACAACATGGATGAACATGGGAAACATTCTGCTAACTGAAACAAGCCAATCACAGAAGGACAAATACTGCATGATTCCACTTCTATGAAGTGTCTAGAATAGTCAAACATATAGAAACAGAACATAGGATGGTGGTTATCAGGGAATGAAGGGAAGGAGAAGTGAGGAGTTGTTGTTCAATGGGCATGAAACTATAGTTCCATGAAATGAGCAAGTTCTAGAGATCAGCTGTACAACATAGTGCCTAGAGTTAACAATCAGTGGTGTGCACCTAAAAATTTGTTAAAAGGACAGATCTCATGTTAAATGTTCTTACCAAACACACATGTGTACGCATACATACACATATACAAGAAAACTCTCGAAGGTGATAGATATGCTTATCATCTTGATTGCAGTAATGGTATGATGGCATTCACATACGTCCAAAGTCCTCAAACGCATATGCGTTAAATATGTGCAGTTTCTTGGATTTCAATTACACCTCAACAAGGCTGTAAAAAAATTAAGAATTTCTGTTCACTGACAGAATTAAGAAAGTGAAAACAGAATCACAAACTGAGAGAAGATATTTGAAACATACATAAATAAGTGATTGCATCCAGATCAGTACCATGTGAAAATGATGTTTATTATATCAGCAGAGAAATGCCAATTAAAATCATAAGAAACCTTTTTAGTAGGAGCCAATTAAAAAAAATAGTAGCACTCTGAATAAGATAAATGTAATTATAAAACGTAAATAGCATGTGTAACCATGTTGGAATATAATTTTACATTAGGAAAGCTGATGCTGGGGATCCCTGGGTGGCTCAGTGGTTTAGTGCCTGCCTTCAGCCCAGGGTGTGATCCTGGAGTCCCGGGATCGAGTCCCACGTCGGGCTCCCTGCATAGAGCCTGCTTCTCCCTCTGCCTATGTCTCTGCCTCTCTCTCTCTCTCCCTCTGTGTGTGTGTGTGTCTCATGAGTAAATAAATAAAATTAATAATAATTAAAAAATAAAACAAAAGGAAAACTGATGCTACATATTCCCATGACCTTAAGGCTTTAAAGATCTTTGAGTTTGAGGCGCCCATATGGCTCAGTCGGTTGGGTGTCTAACTCTTGATTTCTGTTCGAGTCATGGTCTCAAGTTCATGGGATCAAGCCCTGCATCAGGCTCCATGTTGGGCATGCAGCTTGCCTGGGATTCTCTCTCTCCCTCTGTCCCGGCCCACTTCCTCTCTCTCTCTCATCCTAAAAAAAAAAAAAAAAGAAAAAAAGAAAGAAAAGAAAAGAAAAAAGATCTTTGAGTTTCAACCATAGTAAAAAAATACACTGAACATTGGGGCCCAGCAAGTGTACACACACACCCACACACACTCACACACACACTCATTTGAAACCTGTTACCATGCCATGCAGTTCAAAGAGGTGTTGCTCATATCACAGCAAGAGCCCTGAGACAAAAGTAATGTGTGGAGTGGTGTGTGTGCATGCACAGGTGTGTATACAGAGAGCTCTGTGGATATGTCAAATGAGTGTTTTAGTAAATAATGCCACCACTTAAAAAAAAAATAAGCAAACAATACTTATCTTTCCTAGGTGGGGTATGTTCTAGTATGGTCAACTCTATTTTATGCCAAATGCTGATCGTGAAGCGAGCTACCATCCAGTTTGCAAAACACCCTTGCACATGTGCACCAAAACATGTGCAAAAATGTTCACGATCGTGTTGCTTTATAATGGCCTCCAGACAGACACCAGCTAAATGTGCATCAACAGGATGGATAAAAATATCGTGCTCTGCTTTACTACTGCAAGATGGCACCTCTTCAATGGACATGTTTAAGCTACAGCTACATGTGACAACAGGGATGACTCCCAGGAAGATGGATGTTGAGGGACAAAGTCTTGGAAGAACGTATGCCAACAGTGTCATATCACACTCTCTATGCTGAACTATTTCAAAGTAAGTTGTAAATGTCATCGTACAGTCTGTGCTTAATTTAAAGCTTAGTGGCCTCAACAAATTTCGAGCACAAGGAAGTGACTAAAAGGAGACAGTTCTATTCACAAAGTTGCAGATACACTAGAGACTAAGTCGCCAGATGGAGTTCTCAAGGGACTCCTTGCCAACACGGAGAACTTTCACTGCTCAAGTCCTGGAGAGCTTGGTTTTTTCTCCCATTATATCCTCAGCACCCACAATGCCTGGCACTTTGCATACATTCATTAAATATTTGGTGGAAGATGGAAAGAAATGGATGAGAGGAAGGGAGATAAGACAGCACAGGTTGTGTCCCGGGCGTTTGCATATGCCTGTGATGCCTTAAGTCTCTACCCAAAGTCTATGGAGGTGCAAATCCTGAGACTGAGTCCAGCTGCAAGCTCCAGAATCATGGGCAAATCAATCCAGCGCTGGGAATCTGCTTTCTCCTTTAAAGGAAAGCAGGCCCGGTTAGGGGGTGGTGGTGAGGAACGGGTGTAGCAGTGCTAGGCAAGTGGACGGTCACCTACCAAAGCTTCACATAAATCCTAGTTGGTCCCCCATGAGGGGGCCCCAAGGTCTTAGACCTCCCTGTAAACATGTTTCTGGATCATTTGCCTCCAGAGGCCGCCAGGGCCATAAATTTCTCCCGCTTCTACTGGCTGCTGACTGAACCCCTTGAATGGCAGACAAGTCTTTCTCCTGAAATCAGAGATAAGGATCCAGAAGGTGTTGACAATAAGCCTCACCTGCCTCACGGGGAGCCTGCAGAGCCTAAATTGCTGGATGAGTGTGAATGAAGACGGTGATGAGGTGAAGAGACTTGCTTACCCAGGGGGCAGAGCTGGGTCACCAGGGGGCCCAGGTCAAGAAACCGAGAGGGCCCTTGGGGCTGGGGGCTGGGCTGGAATCCAAACCCATTCTTTTCTTTAGGAGAAAGGGCTTCACCTGGGCTACTCATGATGCTTTCCTCTCCCTCCCTGTCCCCTAGTCTAAACATTTGGAGGGTGAGGAATGTCATCCAACCTGAGCCCAGCTGCAGTCAGCAGGCAGGTGGGCCACCGGAGCTCCCGTCTCCAGTCTTTCCAACCATGGAGCAAAGCTCATGTCAGAAGAATCGGGGCGGCCCTCCCAGTGACACACCTGCAGAAGCCCAATGCCCCCAGGCTGGCTGCCTGAGACAGAGACGCGGTTGGGACACTAGTCCTGCCCACTGCCCCACCCCTGCCCTCCATCAGCCAGCCCGGGTCCCAGGTTGGCACCTGTGCTGCTGACCTAACGGGTCAGGAGTTGCGACACAGGTGAGAGTCTCCTAGGACCAAGGGGACCAAGGCTGCAGGGTGGCGGACAGCAACACCAATAGCCAGAGCCCAAAGCCCCCAGGACTGGGGGATGGAGGCACTAGGCAGGTGCAGTCAGCATCAACCACACTGAAGGGTTCAAGAGGACGCCGAGGGAACAGAAGACAGAAGTAAAAAAGATCAAATGCTAAAAGCCGCATGTTCTCGGCTGATCATGATGTGCCTGGGGCTTTATATGCATGGCTTCCTTGAATTCTTGCAACCTTGTTGGTACAGGTACCAGGATTATCCCCATCCTACTGAGGTAGGGAACACTTTACAAGGTCACACGATAGGTGAACGGAGCTGGTCTCGTGACCCCAGGGTACGGGACTCCAGGACCCACTCTCCTTACCACGTCCCCCATCTGCCCATTGAGAATGACCGTCTGTTTCTGCCAGTTGGTTTTCTGACCTGAGAATCCAGGGGATCCAGCCCTGAGCTTTATGGAGCCAAGGACAGGGCAGCGCCAGAACACAGACAGGCCTCTCCTACTGACAGATGGCAACACTTTAAGCGCCTGGCACTGGCTAGGAGCCGGGATACCTCAGGAACAAGACAGACAGGGCACAGTCTCTGCTGGCTGGTGATGCAGCCCAAGGGGAGCTCCGAGGGCCCAACAGGAGGGCAGCGGCCTCGGGCACAGGAGGAGGGGTCAGCAGACCTCCTGGAGGATCTGATATCTGATCTAAAACCTGGAGGATGAGTAAATTAACCCAGTGCATGCGTGTTCGTGTGTGTTCATGTGTGCATGCATGTGTGTGTGTGTGTGTGTGTGTGTGTGTGTGTGTGATACGAGGTGTTGTAAGATAAATAACCTGTGCCACGACCTGCAGGTGGAGAGAGTGTGGCAGGCTGGAGGAAGTCTGGGGGGACCTGGGGACTATAGCCTGAGTACAGGGGAAGGAGGGGGGAAGCAAGGCTATAGATCTTCCAAGCCGGCAGCAGTGGTATCAGATTCTACCTTCAAAAACATCACTCTGGCATCAGCATACACACTGGAGAAGAGCAGACCTCCCCTCTCGTGGGCCCTGGGGAAACCATTATTGGGGATGCAGGGGTGGGGCTTCAGAGCTGTACCTGGAGGGGTTCAGAGAAGGCTAGCAGAGCCTCCTTCTCCTGCACTAACACCCAGAGGCCCTAGAAGCAAGTCATCTGCAGGGAGATGGACCAGGCCCTTGGGCCAGACGCTCATGGGGCAAGAACCCACAACTTGCCATATGCTGACCCATGTGGTCCTTGACAGAGGTAACCACAGTGGCACACAAGCAGGTGTCACCCCGGGGGCTGGCAGGTGCATCATGAGCAGAGAGTACACCTGGAGCAGGGAGGAGCAGAGAACGCCAGTCACTGGGGACAACCCATCCCTCTATCTCATGTGTCATCTCCTCCAACCCGTCCTTCCCACTGCTCCCAGAAGGATCTGGTGTACAGCACATCACGTCTCTGCTCTGCTTAATACTCTTCAAAGTGGTGGTCGGTAAACTATTGGAACCTTGGTTCTTGGAAACTTTGCTTCTTCAAAAAAAAAAAAAAAGGCCACTTTCACTCAAGAATGTAATAGATGAACCAGTAAAAATGATGAATTTTATTAAATTTCAACCTTGAGTACACATCTTTTTTATAGTTAGTGTGATGCTCTGGGACGTATGCACACGGCACTTCTGCTGACGCCCGGAGTATGGGTAGGTCCCGCGCGGCCCTTGTGTGACGGTCAAGTTGTGAGCTGAGCAACTACTGTTTTTGCAGAATACCAGTTTTCCTTGAAGAAATGGCCCACCGTGGTTACGCAGACTTAAAATTTGTTGCACATTTTCTAGAGAGTGAGCAAATTGGAGCTATCGCTTTAAGGGGAGACACCGACAGTTTTTGTTGCCAATGACCAAATCCCAAAGTTTACAAGAAAATTAGAATTTTGAAAACTCGCATGGACTTGTGAGCTTGACAGCTCCCCAATCCGCCGAAACTTTTCTGTTGAGATCGATGGTGACACTAGAAAATACAACGTATTTGATGTGGTGCCTTGAAATGTGTCCACGTTGGGAAGATCTGCCCAACTCAGAGCATTACTATTTCCCCAAAGACCAACGAATGATATCACAAAATGAAGCATGGATTAAAAGACCAAAGTGCAGGACTGACCATTGGACCTTTTAAAAATAAACTTTAATTTTGCCAACAGTTCTAGATTTAGAGAAAAATTATGTCGTTCGGGGAATTCCCATAGAACCTGAGCCTCGTTCCCCCGTCATTAACCCTGACATCAGCATGGCACATCTATTATGATTAGTGAACCAGTGTTGACACGTTACTGTCAACCAAAGCCCCTACTTTATTGGGGTTCTTTGGTTTTTACCTAATGTCCTTTTTCCCGTCCAGGAAACCCCATGGTGTTTCATGCCCTGTCTCTTCAGGCTTCTCTCCCTCTGACAATTTCTCAGACTTCCTTCTGTTTTTGATGACCTTTGCCAGATATTTTGCAGAATGTTCCTCAACTGGAATTTGCATGATTTTTTTTCTCCTGATTAGACTGGTGTTATGGTTTGGGGGGACAAGGCCACAGAGGTGAAGCGCTGTTTTCATCACATCACATCAAAGCTACATACTGTCGACCTGATGTATGACCACTGGTTTCACTTCAGTCACCTGGCTGAGGGAGTGTTCGAGAGGTTTCTCTGCTATTAAGTTACTTTTCCCTCCCTTCTCGGGCCGGGGGTCCTCTTGGGAGTAGATCACTATCTGCAGCCCACACTTCAGGAGTGGGGAGCTGAGTTCCTCTCCTTGAGGGCACAGTATAAATGAGTTGGAATTCTTCACATGGGAGATTTATCTTTTCATTCTTTCTTTATTCAACCATTCATCTATTTCAATGTGGACTCATGATATTTATTTTAGACTTTGGTTTAGAATCCATTACTTTTTATTAATTTTTTTTTTGCTTAAATTTTTCTAGCTTTGGCCAGCCTTTTGGGTGGACTCCTGAGCCCCTTTGACACGCCCCCACCATCGTGTGTATGTGTGTGTGCGTGCGAGTGTGTTGAGGCTCATCATGTGTACTTCCTGCCCAGCCCTGCTAGAAACATTTATCCCAGGAGTCTTTTGATGAAACGATAGTATTAGCAACCACGATCTAGGTGCCAGGCACCGATGGATTTTAACATAATAGAGAACATGAGTTTAGACTTGAGCAACCTTTAAGAAACTATAGCTTGTCAAGTTTGGATGTAATATGAAAGAAAATAATCACATAATTAAAAAAAACTATTAAAATACTCCTCCCCCATATACTTATTGCTCTATCTGCACGCAGCTGGATTTTACATACTGCCACAGACAAGGACACCAAAGCAGATGTGAGAGCCCAACCGTCCTCTACAAAGTGAGACATGAAAGAGATGTGCGAGAATGTAAAACAAATGCAATGCTACATTATTTTTCTTTTGGAAAATAGAGCTATGTCTTTTAAAATGTGACATTTATGTTAACATGTAATGAGTCTACTATTGCTATTTTAAATGGGCTAATAAGAAAAAAAATTAATTTTTCTTAAATTTCTAATAGGGTGAATCCCAACAGAAAGAGCCCCTATAAACCAAAGTTCTTTTTTTTTTTTTTTTTTAAGATTTTATATACCTATTCACGAGAGACACAGAGAGAGAGAGAGGCAGAGACACAGGCAGAGGGAGAAGCAAGCTCCATGCAGGGAGCCCGATGTGGGACTTGATCCCGGGTCTCCAGGATCACACCCTGGGCTGAAGGTGGCTCTAAACCACTGAGCCACCAGGGCTGCCCTAAGCCAAAGTTCTTTGAGGTCCTTGTTAAAAGCGTAATGGGTCTTGAGAGGAAAAGGTTGTCAAGCCGCTGGCTGAGCCACAGCGCACTAGTGGCATCTCCCTGCACCCCCTTCCCTCCCGCATCCCTGCCAACCTCCGACCTGCCTGGCTCATGGTTAAGTCTATAGCTCCCACCCTATCCTTGTCTCCAAGCCAACTCCCTCTCACCTCTCAAGACACAACCCCAATGTCTTCTACTAGACATTCCCTGATTTCCCAAGTGGATTTAAATTTTCCCTCTCCTAGATTCCCATGCCACTTGGCACAGATTTCTAGTTTGACACATGTGTCAATTCCCATGTAGGGATTGTCATTATTTGTATCTGCTTCTCTCTTGATTGAGGGTGGGGGCTTACCTGATTCGTCATTCTAACCAGGTGCAGAATATAATGCCAGGCACGGATTTGGTGCTCAGGGTATGTTTGTTGGAAGAAGAAATGAACAACTGGTCACCCATCTCTTCCAGTGACAGACCAGGCCACCCTGCCGGCCTTATATCAGAATGAAATCCATTTGCTTCTCCATTTTTACAGAGGCAAAGGCCAGGGATTTACCTCTTGGATATTTCATTTAATTCAGCAAATTTCCCCCCCTATATCTGTTATAAGCCAGGCACAGTAGGAGCTGATGGTAAGATATGCAGGTGTGGAGATCATGTCTAGCATGAAATAATAACTAGTCACCTTTATGTCTGCCCTTCATCTGCTGCCACAGTCAAGGGCAATCCAGGGTCAGTTCACACAGAGTGGTCGGTCGCATCCAAATGTAGCCCTAACCCTGGAGCATGAATAGGCCAAAGAGCAAGGAAATCCCCAGTAAATTCAAAAGTTGCAGACAGCAACCCTAGGTCATAAAATGTAGAAAATCTTTTGTGCAGGCTGCAGGGCAGATTTACCTAGATTCAACCATTTGCCACAATTCCTCTTAGATACTGATGTACAAACTTGACGAAGTCCTTGTTTTCTCATTCCTTTGGTATTTTCTTTCTAGCAGGTTTTGGGATAAAAGGAAGCAGAAAGAAGAAAAGAAAGAGGGTGTAGGAAATTTAGAGAATTCGGCTTATGGTGGTGTTGGCCAGTATAATGTAGGGAAATGCTATTAAACTTCGGCTGCAATGGAGCCACTTGTTCAGATATTTCCAGCTAGAACTACAAATTCCTCCTTGCCCCTCATTCGGTATTTGAAATTCTTTTCTGACCCAAATTGTGTAGATGTGTGCTGCCCAATGCAGTAGCTACTCCCCACACATGGCTATTGAGCACTTGAAACATGGCTAGTGGGCCACGTTGAAAAATAACATTTGGAATAAATTGGGTTTAATAAAATATTTTTCAAATTACTGTCACTCCTTGTTTCTCACTATTTTTCTTTTTCACATGACTAAAGGGAAATTTAAAATTCCACAGGTGGCTCCCATTCTTTTCCTAGTGGACAGCATGGATCTCCTGGGCAGCCTCAGTTCACCATCTGACGTTCGGATTAGCAGGAGACCGGGTTCGAGCCATTCCTCTGCCCCATGCTGACAGCTCTCTAGGCCAGAAACCCCTCCACTTAATGCCAAGCTACTGTTTTTGCAAGGTCAGGTGATTAGCGTAAGATCACATCTCTGGTAAGCTCTTGCCCTGCTGATAAGATCACGGGGACCTCCCCACCTGAAAGGTGATCTCCCCACAAATCTCAGGCTGGCTATCAGGCAAGATCTGAGGACAAAGGAGGGGCTGTTGAAGGAATGTCCCGATCCCCACAGGAAGGTCAACCCTGAATCCCTCCTTTCTCCTCTCCTCGGGCTCCTGCACCTGAGGGGACCTCTACTTTCTGGGCCTAGTGCTCGCCAGTGACCCCTCATCTCTGAGCCCCCACCACACCCAGCTTCCTGCTGTGCCAGCATTCTCATCTGCAGCCCTGCAGTAAACACAGGCACCGAGCAGCCTCCCTGGAAAAACCCTCTCTGAGTTGCTCTGACACAGCCCCGACATCCCATGACCCACTACCGACCATATACTGCGTTTGTGTTTGTCCAAGGTGATCTCCCTGGACAGAGGAGGATGGACCAAGCAGGATTTTCTCTGCGTTACTACTTTTAAAGGCATTGTCCTATTTCCAGTTAGGGGGGTTCAAAATGTGTTTAATACCTCTGTCTCCCTGTGGTCAGGTCCTGTTACTTTTGCCATCAAGTGATTCTCCACATTCCTGCCTCCCAGCGCCAGGATGTTACTACGTGTCCAGAGTGACTGCAATAATTGTCACCACGTTCCATGCAGCTACCCAACTTGCACTTGTCCTCCTCATACCAGTCTGGCGAACAGGCATCTCTATCCCCATTTGCTGGCAAGGAAATAAGAGATTTGGAGGATGGGAATGAGTGGCAGTAAGTGGCACAAGAATAACCCAAGCACGTCTGAGGCCAAAGCTTGTGCTCTGTTCGTGCTGGTCTCCCGGTCTTGGTGTCACACAGTAAGAAAGAACCAAAGCCATTTCCGCCTCAGCTACATCAGTTTCTCCATAGGTCAATGTCTAAATGAAGAGTTAAATACTTAATTCATAACCCGAGGTGTTTCAAACATCTGACAGGCTAGTTTCCAAAATCTATAAAGAACTTATTAAACTCAACACCAAAGAAACAAACAATCCAATCCTGAAATGGGCAAAAGACATGAAGAGAAATCTCACAGAGGAAGACATGGACTTGGCCAACAAGCACATGAGAAAATGCTCTGCATCACTTGCCATCAGGGAAATACAAATCAAAACCACAATGAGATACCACCTCACACCAGTCAGAATGGGGAAAATTAACAAGGTAGGAAACAACAAATGTTGGAGAGGATGCGGAGAAAAGGGAACCCTCTTACACTGTTGGTGGGAATGTGAACTGGTGCAGCCACTCTGGAAAACTGTGTGGAGGTTCCTCAAAGAGTTAAAAATAGACCTGCCCTACGACCCAGCAATTGCACTGTTGGGGATTTACCCCAAAGATTCAGATGCAATGAAACGTCGGGACACCTGCACCCCGATGTTTCTAGCAGCAATGGCCACAATAGCCAAACTGTGGAAGGAGCCTCGGTGTCCATCGAAAGATGAATGGATAAAGAAGATGTGGTTTATGTATACAATGGAATATTACTCAGCAATTAGAAACGACAAATACCCACCATTTGCTTCAACGTGGATGGAACTGGAGGGTATTATGCTGAGTGAAATAAGTCAATCGGAGAAGGACAAGCAGTGTATGTTCTCATTCATTTGGGGAATATAAATAATAGTGAAAGGGAATATAAAGGAAGGGAGAAGAAATGTGTGGGAAATATCAGAAAGGGAGACAGAACATAAAGACTCCTAACTCGGGGAAACGAACTAGGGGTGGTGGAAGGGGGGAGGAGGGCGGGTGTTGGAGGGGAATGGGTGACGGGCACTGAGGTGGACACTTGACGGGATGAGCACTGAGTGTTTTTCTGTATGTTGGTAAATTGAACACCAATAAAAATTAATTAAAAAAAAAAAAAAAACATCTGACAGGTGGGGGCTGTAGGACCCAGTTGGCTGACCTTTCGGAGTCCTGACTTGTTGGGATCGATACTTAGGTCCCTGTTATACTGCTGCCCTTTGTATATTTATTTGTCTTATACAGATTGTTCAGTGATTGCCACATTATTTTCTTACATATACTTAAAAAATATCTAATACTATGCCTTATCACTTTGCTAAGCTTTAAGCTTTATAAGGATAGAAGCTGTATCTTCATCGTTATGGGATCCCATAGCAGTAGTCCTTTCAAGTGGATGCTCAGAAAATGTTTGTGGAGTAATAATTCCTGGTGCATAGTGGAGAAAGTCCAGCCTGTTAAGGATGCATCTGAAGTTGGCTCAGTCAATTGGGCCCTAAGTTAGTGTCATAGCCACTCCCCATCCTACTTCCCCATGCCTCTGCTGTTCTAGCCATGAGGGCCGTCTTCCCCTAAACAGAGTGCACCCCTCATGCTCAAAATTTCCCCTCTTTCTGGATTGCCCTTCCCCACCCCATGCTCCTGGCATTCTCCTCATCTTTCAAGGCCTGGATCAGATACCAGCCGCTCCATGACATCATTCCTAACCCACGCTCTCTACTTTGCCTCTATGGAACTCTGTGTCTACACCTTTGTTAAAAGCCCAATTACAACGTAACAATCTATTTACAAACTTTTTCTCATCAGCTAGAATTAGACTTTGTGGGGAAATATTATATCCAGAACCTAGTGTGGCAGAAAAATACAGACCTTTAAAATATTATTTTATCACTAGAGAATTAAAGGCAGAAGCATAAAGATGTGGGATGTAGACTAAGGGTCTTGACTAGAAACCTAAGAAAGAAAAGCTTTCCCCATCCTCAAAGGGGTATTCCTGGCTGGATTAGGAGAAAGAGAAAGGACAGG
Source organism: Vulpes lagopus (assembly GCF_018345385.1). Lineage (NCBI taxonomy): Eukaryota > Metazoa > Chordata > Mammalia > Carnivora > Canidae > Vulpes > Vulpes lagopus. The sequence continues at coordinate 31,128,947 of NC_054834.1, forward strand.
AGAGTGCAGGCTTCCAAGTAACACTGTCAGAAGACCTGAGAGAAGGTACTGGAAGGTGTGTCAGAGTCATGATGGCTCTGAAGAAAGACAGCAATGGTGTTGACTATGGTGGTGGGCACATTGGGTGGATGGCAGAGGCCAACATCTGATGAGCCCCTTCCTCTGACTCCTCTGCCACTTTGGTCCTGCCCAAGACCCAAGACTATCACATGGTCATGCAGTTGGAGAGGAAACCCAGCTCGGAAGGAAAGGGACCAAAATTAGACTTTAGTTTTCATATAGAATGCAAGGAGACATATGTTTCTTACAAAGCTTTGCTTTCAAACCGAAATCTAGACTCACCATCCTCTCTCACTGGTGCACAGATAGTTCTTAAAAAGTTTGTCTTAAATGTCGAGTGGATGAACAAATGATTTATTTAGATTCACCACACAATTGCTGGATTTTTTTTTTTTGTGATATGCCTCATGGGTATTAATTTTGGACTTTTAGGGGAATAATGAATAACATCACTGTATTGTTTCCTAGGTTTGTGACAAACTGGCAGATACTACAAATCAATCAGGGAAAGGGAGATTTTTTAAAAATCAGCTTCACTGGTAAATCTAATTAAAGGATGAAGCTTAGATCTGTAGCCACAATCAGAGGATTCCCCTAATTACCATCTTCTTGAATGGAACTGTCCCCCAAACTCCATTTCTGTCCCGTTACTGTCCATGGAGATACACCTAGAACACCTAATGCTGCGTCCAGACTACCTAGAGACTCGAGAGACCCAGCAGAGCTGAGCCAAGCGTTCTCAGCTCTTTCCTGAACCATCGGTCAGGTACCTTCTCCTCTTCCTTTGAGGAGAAGCAAGTTAGGGCTGAGGGGAGAGGCCAGGAGCATTTCTCCAGTGGAAATCTCACAGAAACAGGGGACCAGGGAATGAAGGTTCCTCTCTAAAATCAGTGAGTAGCTTATTATTGGCGTGGCGTGTGATTCGTGATGAACCACCTCTGCTTGGCTCCCACGTGCCTCACTCTTCTTCTCAGACCCAGGAACTGGTCCTCCGCTCAGGCCTATCTGCGTAAGGTGGAGGGCGTATGCCTGGTGCCTTTGGTGTCTTTATGCCCTTTCTCCTCTGCTTCAGAGTGGGAGCAAGCTTCCTCAGAGTACTGCTTCAACTTCCCATCTCCTACTTGTCTCCCCCTCCCAAAGCAGCAGATGGTTGGTAGAAGCATTCTTTGTATCACTAGGAGATGAAAAGAACACCTTGATTCTCTTTGCCTCCCACCTCTGCAGCATCCCCAGCACACGCATAGAGCCATTTTCAGTCTTTGTTCCAAACTATAGCTTTGAGCTCAAATTAACAGACAACATCTGGCCAGCTATGTCACTGTGACTTCTGGCCTAACCTCATAAGTGTGTGTGTGTGCACATGTTTATGGGCGTGTGCACATACTAGGTACATATGTGTATGTGAATATGTGTATACATACTACATACTCAGTATGTGTGTACTGCAGTGTGCATATACTACATATGGGGTACGCAGGAAAGGCCACAGAGTACTTCCAGAGGCTGGGCGAGCTAGTCAAATTCCGTGTTGCTTAAAGACGCCCAAAGATATATAGGGATATTTAGAGAAGGGTGTTGAGATGAGGTGGGGAAATAAACCACCTTTGCTTCCTTTTCTTTATGGAGACCCAGCTCTAAAGTAAGTGTTTTCCAGATGACCTATCCATAAATTCTAAATTCTCAGGACTATCATGCCACCCGCCTTCCACCTTACTCCAGTTGACTCCCATTACCTAGGAATCGTCTGGCCCTTTCCCTCTTTATCTTAGCAGCATGAGGGGAACAATATGGACTTAGACTTCTCCCTAACTGGGATTGGCTTTGTGTATCAGTGAGGATCAGATTTGGCTGTGAGTCAAAGAAACCCAAAACAACAGCAACTTAAAGAAAGAAGTTTATTTCTTTATATATGTATATATAAAGTTAGGATATAGGTAGTTCAGGGCCAACAAGGCAGCGTGGCTCCCAGAAGTCCCCAGGAATCCAGACTCCTTCTACCATGTTGCCACATCAAGGGTCACCTCCCCTCACTGGCTCATCTCATGACCTAAGATAGATGCTCCAGCTCTAGCCATCACATATGCATTACAACCAGGAAGAAGAAAGTGACAGAAGACAGAAAAGGCACATGCCAGTCATCTTTGAAGGAAGGCACCTCAAAGATACCATAATATACTTTTATTTATCCCCCTGGGCAGAAGAAACTTGGTCAAATGAACGAACTCAGTTGCACTAGAGTTTGAGAGGTATGGGCTTTATTCCAAGTAACCTTGTAAGAAAAGGAGGGTCATTTTAGGAGAGAATACATTATGGGAACAACTAGTGGCCACAGGTACGCCTTGAAATAGGGAGCCTCGGATCTGTCTTCGTGAATTGGTGGCAACACGCTTCGGTCACCTTCACCAGCAGTCTCATTCAATTCCTCAAGTTCCACCATTAATTAACCCGCTACCCAATCAGAATGGTCTTCAAGCATTTACACTTGAAGGGCCTTGCATCCTTTCTTCTGTACTTTGAACCATCTTGGTCCTTTTGTTGAGAATACACTCCCTCCTCCTCTCAACACATATATCACATCATTGACATTTAAAATCTAAAGTCTACATTTATGGTCTCAAGGCCCATCTTCAAAGGTTCAGTTCAAGCCCCACCCTCTGGGTAAAGCCCCTTCTTCCCTTCCTTTGTCCCACTAACCTCTCTCTCTTCCGAAGGCCTAAGCACATCACCCACGCCAGCACTCTGGCATGTGGCATCTGCAGCCACACACGTGGCGCTCGTGAGCATGTCATTCACTTGCAACTAGACTGTAAGCTCCTCCCAGGCAGGAAAACATATTATGATTTCTTGGTACCTCTCCCAATCCCTAGCCACGCATATGCCCCCGACTTCCACGTACCTTGCCACTTAGAAGTCAGGGCTGGGGGGACAAGCCTAGAGTCAGAGCCAAGAGAAATGAATCGGAAACTCAACTCTGACCCTACCTAGCTCTGCAACCTTGGGCTTAATTTCTGAGCTACAGGTTTCTCATCTATAAAATGAAGCAAGTACCAGCTATCCAATCAAATTCAGAGGACCACATGCACACGCATGCATGCGCACACACACATACACACACACACATACACCCTTCCTATGCAGTGAACCACAAAATTTGTAGGTATTAGCTCCTGTCAGGATTTTTTGGCTATAAGCAACTGAAACCAATTCAGGCTAACTTGAGTGGAAAAAAAAAGCCTTTGCTGGATGAGCAGAGCAGATGGTTCACAGAGCCAGAGGGCATGTGGAGACCCATCTCGGCAAACGGAGAGAGGGCAGCTCTGGGGCCAGGTGGCAGGCAATGTGGCCGTCCTGGCAGGTGCCCCTGCAGAAGTGGACTAGCTCTAAACAAGTTTCCAGCTTCGTGCTGGAATTCAAGTCCCAGAAAGGGATGTCGGCCTAGCTTTGGTTATGGGTCCCTGCTCCTTGGGCACAGCAGCCCTAGTCACCTGGCTTTGCAGCCCCCATAAAGTCCACACATGATGAAGGAAGATCAAGTGCTCAAAGGAAATCAGGGTGAGGTCATGAGCATCATGAGTAGATGCTGGGTGGCCAGCAAAGAGCAAGTGTCCACCACCGTGCTTAATAAATGTGTGCCACCGGAGGGACAGTGGCCCTCCTTTGATTCTGAAGATGTGTTGACTCTCTTTGCTCTCTAGGCAATGTCTCTAGACCTTACCGGTGGGCGCCTTGGGAAGATATTGGTTTGGCACATTCTTTCCTCCAGGGTGGTGGGAAGAAAACCTTACAGAAAGGAGGAACGGATTGCTACTTGACAGGGCAGGGAACTAGGAGAGATGGACACAGTCAGCTGTGTCATCACTTGCTCAGAGAAACCCTCTCTGCCCTTCCACACAGGGTCGCACTGGCCCACGTTCTCCTGCTACAGCCCTACAACTCCTTTGCGGCTCTTCATTTGACGCAGGTTCAGTTCATGCATGTTTTCTCCCCCCTGGTTGGAATCTCTGTGAGAGGGGGGCCAACAGCTCTTCCTGCTTGCCTCTGGGACCCATAGCGTGGCATATTCTTGGCGCTCAGCAAATACCTGTTGGATGAACTCAATGAATGAACAAGATGCTAAACGAGGCAAATTGGTCAGCTGCCCACCTACTGAGGGCAGGCTCCACCTTCTCCTGGGCACACGGGGTGCCAGGCTGGGGTCTACAGGTGGAGACTACAGGTAGAGACAGGTGAGCAAAGGCTCTTGCGCTAGGGGTTGAGCCACCCTAGGCTTTTATTTTATTTTTTTCCCCAGAATCAGACCGTGGCAGCAGTAATCCACAGCTGCTGGAGGAGGAAAGGAATGCTCTCTCAGGTCTGTGGTGTCCCTTCCTTGCTGTGGGCGTCCACCCACCCAGGATCATCGCCCATCTGCCTGTGTCTCCTGGGACAAGATACTAAGATGCCCTGATATTTGTACAGAGGTTCGCCGCCTACAAAGATCTTTCCTCATTATTTCCACTGAGGCTCACACCAGCCAACCTGGTGTCATTGGCCCCACTTTATAAATGAAGAAATGGCAGCCCAGAGCTTTCCTCAAGGTTGCACATCCAGGGAACTTCAGGACACACACTTTAGGGCCTGGGACCCCCAATCCTCCATGTCAGACGTGCACAGGGGCTGTGTTCTCCAGGAGACCTCCTTTTGAGAACCCCCCACTTTCTGTCATTGTGCTAAACAAAGGGACTCGAGGAAACAATGTATTACTGGGTTTTATTCTAGTGGAACTGTGTCAGTTTGTATCCAATTTGGACTGAATGTATTTGCCCTGGAAGGTTCCGGAAGGGAGAGAGACGGGGAGAGACTTGGACTTCACTTGCAGTACAGTTAAAAATTTGTCTTTGGGTTTGGAATTGACAAACTCTAATTTCTTCCCATCTTTGATTCATGTCAGGTCAACTCAAAAGTCTGTCATTCAGAAAAGGCTCAGACTACAGATCCGGGGCATCCCTCTCATCTGAGGCCTGAGGTGACAACAGATGGCTGGAGAAATCGCCTACGACCGGACTGCTTCTCCTTAGGGGACACAGTTCATACTGCATCCTTGCAATTGGAGTTTTATCTGCAGGCCTTTAAAAAACAAAAAAAACAAAACAAAAAAAAAACCCAAAAAACCATCCTGACCCTCCCACAATTGTGAGTCAGGCTATATTTAGACCCAGGCTGAGGTTTAAAGAAGTTACGTAAGAAGTGATTATGTCGACCCCAGTGGTGAACCGGGTGAACCAGAGTGTTTTCTCCCTTTTTCTCAAATATGGTGTGAGACTCCCTTGGCCCTGCATCAACCACTCAACCCCAAGGACAGGCCTGGTGCAGCAGCTGCCACAAGGTGGGCACTCGCTGTGTGCCCAGGACAGGGCTCTGGGCTTTGCCTGTGTCACCTCACTTGACCTCAGCACCTCTGCTGGGGACAAGCTCCGCACCTGTGCTGTGTACGAGGCAGCAGAGGCTCAGCAGTGTGAAGTAACCTGCCCAGGGAGGCCACGCTCTTAGCAGGTGGACCACCTGGGATTCAGACCAGTATGTGCCCACTTAGGAGGCTGAAGCTGAAAGAAGAAAGAAAGAAAGTAGTAAAGACAAGAAAGGAAATCACTCGGCAGTGACATCTTGGAAGCCATGAGCACAGCCTTCCTTGTGCATGGAAGACAAGCGCCCTCCGAACCCAAACTCCCTCCCAGGTCCTTCACATGAGCAAAAATATCAATTTCTACTGTGTCTGAATGATCAGAAAGTTGGGGGGGGTGTTCATTGTAGCAGGTGGCACTCCTGGGGTCCTCACATCCAGCCTTGCAGCCTTCCTGAGAGGGCCAGGTGCAGGCTGATGCCGAAGGGCAAGTCACCGTCAGGCAAACAAACCATGGCAGGGAACGGTCTTGGGCTGGGATCTCTGGAAGCTGGAGAGGGCAGGGCTCCCTGGTGGGCTCCTTCCTCCCGCCAGCCTGGCTCCAAAGCCCACCTCTCTCTCCTTCCAGGGCCTCAGCAGGAGGCAGGGCCAGCTTCTAACAGGGTGAGTGAGCCGGGGTGGGGGTGACAGGGTCTTGCAGGTGGTGGAGAGAACACGCATACGTGAAGCCACACTTTGAGGGTGTCTGTGTGGCCTTGCACTCATATGGTTTCCTTACTTCTTTTCTTCCTAGTGGTAAAAGTCACCCCTGTGCCACATTTAAGACCACAGAGAGCTTTGGGAGAAGCTTCCACTCAGCCCCCTCGTGCCAGCTAGGCACCTCCCTTTATCCAAGTGACAGCTCTGTCTCCGGCCCCATGACTCTGCTCTGATTTCCAAGCAAATGTTCTCGCAGTGCACACTGCAAACCACTCCGCCTCGGGGGAACTGGACGATGCTGATGGAATGTTCCCCGGGCCTCCTTCCGCAGCAGTTCATCCTGGCGGGAAGGTGAGGACGCCTCTCTCCTCCGGTTCTGCTGGAGTCACCTCCCCTTCACGCTAAGCTTCGCCATATGCTCACCCCCAGGACCCTGTTGACAAAATACCCACATCCCACAACCACCCCCCCTGCCCCCAGGTCCCGGCCCCCCACCCCTGGCCCCGAATCAACGACAGCTCATTTGTAAGAGGTTTTTAATTTCATCTTGGTATGCCATTACGAGCGGAGTAAGGATCTCTATTTGTTTTCACTCACATAGTATCTGCTACATTCTCCGACGCATCTCTACCACAGAAGTCTGCAGACTCATACGGCATCTGCATGATTTTCCCTTGCCAGACTGGTTCGGGTTTCTCGGTGGTTTGCATAAATTATAAACATGAGCACAAAAATCACACAACATAGACTCTACCATAAGGGAGCACGTTCCCTCTGGCTTTGCAGAGAGTGAAGGGGACCCAGCTCTGCGCGCGAGGCCCGAGAGACCCAGGATGTCCTCAGGAGTGAGGCCAAGCCTGCACCGGGTGCTCTCGGAGGACTCCAAGCTGACCCCCACCCCCGGTTTCCCCCCCTCCCCGTCCACTCGTCTGCTTTCCCAGGAGGCATCCTAGCACAGAAGTAGCTGGTCCTAGCACCACGACTGGAGAACAGGGCGCAGAAGTGTCCCTGTGTACAATGGCAGCTGGGGCTTCTGCGCTCAAAGTCCAAGAAGCGAGACAGAAGGAAGAACCCTGGGTGTCCACCCCACCCCCGCCCCGCCGGTCCCTGCTGCCTCTATGAGCTCCAGGAGGCTCTTGAGGGATAGACTTTCTAGAACAGGGGCCAGCAAACATTTTATGAAAAGAGCCAGACGGCATAGGTAGTTAATATTTCAGGCTGTCTGGGCCACAGACACTCTGTCACATATTCCTTTTCTTCTTTTTCTTTCTTTCTTTCTTTCTTTCTTTCTTTCTTTCTTTCTTTCTTTCTTTCTTTCTTTCTTTCTTTCTTTTACAACCCTTTAAAAATATAAAAACCATTCATATCTGGCCGACCCTATGACACAGCCCGCAGGCAGCAGTTTGCCAACCCCTGGTCTAGAACAGCACGACGCCCTCCTCCATCCCTGCAGCACCAGCCACCTCCCCATCGCAGGACTCTGGCCCCTGAGCTGCCCTGAGCGGGCACCGCCGGCTGAGGCTTTGCAGGAGGGACCACAGCAGGCAGAGCAAGGCCCTCTGGGCTCACAGTACGGGCAGCCCCAGTAGCCCCTTTCGCCAAGTAACTGGTCGGGTATTTTAAACAAATATGGGATTTTCGTTTCAGCCCTGCTCATGTGTCCTGGGGGCGAATTAAGCCTCAGCGTCCCCCAGTGAGGTAGGTACATACTATCAGCCTCATCCCACACCTGCAGATGCTGAGTTCAAGAGCAGAACTGGCCGTCCTACTGCTGCCCACAACTACGTGTCAGAGTTTAAAAGGAAGCTGAAGAGTCTAGGCTTTACCTTTTCTAAGAACATGATCAAGGATTTTTTGTTTTGTTTTGTTTTTTCTGTCCCACCCAAGCCCTGTGATTCAACCCCAAAGAGAGCAAGAATCCACGAAAGAGTACGGTCAGCCACACAGAGCTGCTTTCCAGGCCTCGGTGACACACTCTCGAAAACAGAATTAACTCAAGCACTCCAAGCTACCGGCCTAGGTGGAGCAGCCCTCTCTGCCCTGCCGACAAGTCTCTCCGAACTAAAAATAAAGTTTATAAAAGTAAATTATCTCATCTTATAACTTAAGTGCATCAAGCATTTCCTTAAATATAGTTCACACTGAAAATAAAGTTACTTTTGCTGTACAGTTGGTGTCTGTTATAATTAGGAATAAACTTTGATGATAAAGCATGGAAGGTTACACACTCACACACACATCTGTCCGTCTGTCTGTCTATGGGTATATGGACGGGTAGACATATGCACCTCTTGACGGGAGCTTCCCCAAAACGGTGGGAAGTTGTTAGGAGTCTCTAGGTACCTAGTTCGCATGAGAATGTCTATATTAAAAGTCCCTGTCCTTAATGATAAACACATCTTCATACCTAAAGCTAAGACTTATCAGAAACATGAAACTATGCGATCCATTATGTATTCAGTCTTTGGAAATGCCGAGCTACACCAGGGCGTTATACAACAGCATCCCCGACCAAACTCCCTCCCCAGCCCACCTCCTCCCTGGTCTCCCCATCCTAACGCCGGCCGGCCCCGCACGGAATACGGTTGTTCCGAGTGGGAGCCCCGCCACAGAACTCCAGGGGAAGACTCAAGAGGTAAAGTAAGAATTCTGCATGGAGTACAGGTGGTCGATGGGGTTTCCCACTCTGGACTGCAGGGGCCCAGCTTCTGAGGTTGCTAGGAAACAGTCACCCAGGTTACTGAGGGAGGTGTCGTCACTATCCAGGTCATGGAAGAGGGGCTCAGCACCTGTAACAGAGATGAAACGGGTCGTGAGGGTCCCGAAGATGAGACTCCCTTGGACGCCAGGAAATGCAGCAGGATGCAGCCCCCAGAGGATGTCTCCCAGCGGGCACTGGGGAGCGGGTGGAGGGAGCCACTGGGGAATGGGAGGGAGGTGGGGCCCTATCCACAGAAGGCCTCTCAGGTGCCTGGAGGGCTCGGGTGCAAAGTGCAATCGCTGGAGTCCATATAAACTAGGATGGGACAAAGGGCCAAATGATGTCCAGCAGAAGCAAACGTCTCAACATCTAGATGGTGAGTTTGTGGAGTGGGGAGGACGCGGCCCCGCCGGCTGGAGAGGCAGGGCCAGGGCTCCTAAGGACTTGGCTCCCTCAAGGGAAGCTCTTGACGGAGGACCAGTAAGAAGGCTAACATCGGTGCTTGGTGCCACCTCCGTGGTAATAGGGGTCCCTTCAAACAGCAAGATCAGGGACGCCTGGGTGGCCCAACGGTTGAGCATCTGCCTTCGGCTCAGGGCGTGATCCTGGAGTCCCGGGATCGAGTCCCACATTGGGCTCCCTGCAGGGAGCCTGCTTCTCCCTCTGCCTGTGTCTCTGCCTCTCTCTCTCTGTGTCTCTCATGAATAAATAAATAACATCTTTAAAAAAAACAAAACAAAACAGCAAGATCACACTGAGTGTCTGCTGCCTGCCCCCCAAATGCGTCCTGCAAGGGAAAGATGGTGAGGTGCCCACCCTCGACTAAGTTACACCCTTGTCAGAGAAGACAGACTGTGGAGCAGCCCGGGCACCACGTGACAAGAACCCAGAGCTGCCCTCGTTGTGCCCTGCACACCTTCCACCTGGCCAGACAATTCTACGGATGAATGAGCGAGTGCTCAGTGAAGTCCCTGCAGAGGGACTTTGCATCACGTGGGAAGATGGGTCACTTCAACTTTTTTTTTTTTAATGAAGGGGAAGAAAAAGCATTTTCTTGACAATACCAGCGAGCTGGGGCATGTATCTCCGATACCGTTTTGAAGGTTTGCTGAATAAAATAGCTTTATTTTTAGCGATTGGCATCATCTCGCACAGGTTACACAGAACAGATGCATCGCGGAGGCCACTGACCTCCTGTGTATAGAAATCTAGTGACCTCTCTCTGGCCCTGGATTGAATATCAGCCCTCGGCTCCCGAGCTCTCCCACCCCGTCAGGGTGCCCAGCTGAAGCAGCAGCAGGGCAGGGAGAGGCGGCTAAGCTCTCCCGATGCCCAGCACTTAAGGCAACCCCAGTGTGTGGGTGATGGGAGTGGGCAGGGGGTACTTTCCACTTCACAAATCAGGTTATGTTTCAGGAGTTAACTTAGAGCGCCTAAAGAGCATCAGTTCAACTAGAAACTTCGCTTTCTATACTTTTATGTAATTTCCTTCTTCGTGTAAAAGTTTGCTTAGTTAAGGCCTTTTGCCCACATCACTGCTGGTACCGCTTACAAGCACGTGGTACCTGGTATGAAATGAAAGGAGGGAAATTTGATCCCAGCAAACAGGTCTACAATGAAAATATAACCTCTTATGTAAAACTAACAAGAATCCTTGACAAGGAGAATAAAAGGAAGTATCACTAATGACCATGCATGTTGGTCTTTCTTCTGTAGCCGCTGGTTGGATGATTCTAGCAAAATCTTCTGGGCATGTGTTCTACTTGTGGCTTTGGGGGAGCATATGGGAACCACGTGGATGTGTTTGGAACCATGCAAGCAGGTCGTGAGAGGTGCCGTGGCCCTGAGTCCATCTTACCATATGGGTGCATGTGGTCTCCCGGCATCTGGGGTGGGGTGAGGCCCTGTCGGAAGGGGTCTGAGCTGTAGACACTCTGCTCGATGGCCAGGAGCTGCTGTGGGGTGGGCAGTGCTGTGTAGGGGTTCATGATCCCTTCCATCCCAGAATTCCCACTGCCATTTGTCTGAGCTACGGGACAAAGAAGAAGACAGATCATTCTTCGTGTGCAGCCCAGGACTCCACGCTGGGACAGAAGGCCAACAGCATCTTCTGAACTTCATACCCCCCATGGCCCGATGTCCCTGTCTAGCACCAGTCTTTGCTATGGCTTCGTAAGGAGGAGTGACAGGGGCTGATGCCCATGATACTGTGAGCTCCACTGGAGTGGGACATGCTGAGTCTGCCATCCCACTGTTGCCCCACCATGCACTTCTCCATAGGCCTGCTTGAGCAGCCTAGCAACACCGCAGCCAGATTTCCTGGAGCCAGCCAGCCAGCAGAGCACAAAGTAGAAACTGCCACACTTTTTGTGACTTCGCCTCAGAAGTCACTCCGTAGGTCATCCCAAGTCAGTGTCCAAGGGGACAACACAAAGGTGTGAACACCAGGTGGTGAGAGGCATGGAGGGCCATCTTGGCTGTGGGACCATGGTGAGATTATTTTCCTTCCTGGCTCTTGGTTTCCTCATTTATGAAATGGTCTGGAACGAGGTGACATCAGTGGCTCCCAGCCTGTGCCCTGCCAAGGGCCATCACGGTCAACCTCAGAGAACAGGGATGAGGGAAGTGCAGTTGAATTTGGAGAGTTTCCTTGAAATATATCATTAAAAGCAAGGCATTTGATGCTACCCACGGGTTTGGCAGCCACTGGAGGTGATACATCTAAAGATCCTTCCAGTCTCACCCCTCTGGGAGCCCGTCAATCAAGCTGGGTTCATGACACCGGCTCCACTGACCCCATGGAGCTGATAGAAAGACTCAGTGAGATGGTTGAATGTACTTTGGAAGAACTTGCTACAGTTGTGACCATAATTTTTGGAGAACAGAGGACTCACCTCCTGCCTCCATATCTTGTGTGGTTCTCTGAACATTGGTCCGTTAACTCTCAGAGACTCTACTTTCCACCAGCTTCTGCTTTCTTAAGTCTGCCCTAGGAGTTGCCATTCGAATTCTTCCAAGCCTCAAGCACTCTGAGCTGTGTTCTCATACTGCCTCGAAGCATTCTTCCCCCTTTGACTGTGTGGACCTATATGGAGTCAACGTGCATGGGTCTTCCTAAAGCCCTCTCTTGTCCCTGACCCCCCTCTGAACTTACCAGGGCCATAGGGCTGGTAGGTGTGATTATCCTATCACCAGGGATAGCCTGAGGCACCAGGAGACAGAAAGGCTGGCCCCAGATCAGACAGGTCTGCGGGTGGAGCTGTGGTAGCTTTCAGGTCTCCTGAGCAACTTGCCCCTCCAGCCTTCCCTGGTCCCCATGTCTTTGTTTGACTTCTCTGAGCTTCTATCTTGCCACTAAGATACTGTCTGGCCTAGAAGATAAGAAGCCAAGAGAACTCCAGGCTGCAAGAGTCAGATTCTAGAGTGAGCCTAGCCCAGGTTATCAAGCACAAGGCAAGGTCCACGTAAGGACAAGGAGCCCTGTCTAGGGGCTGAGAACCAATGTCATGGCCCATGACCTTCAATGTGTGGTCCACAGGCTGGCAGTGGTGAGAGTTTGTTCAAAATGCAGGATCTCACGGTCTACCCAGACTAGAGGAATCAGAATCTGTACTTTACCAAATGTCAAGTCATTTATGTGCATATTGAAGGCTGATAATTCCTGCTTGGGGTACACAGACCCGGGGTCTCAGGGAATCCCACTGGATGGCTTTTGGGGGCACATCCCTTTAAGAATAACACGGTCATAATTAGTTATATATTTGATTTTTTTTTCCTTTTAACGCCCTTGAAGTGTCCCACAACCTATCCCTTCTCACCCCCTTTCCAGTCCTCACACCATCCCTATGAACCACAGCAGCAAATGAAGGTGCATGCAGGAGGGGAGAGTTAGGGCAGCACAGCCTAGCAGAACCCAAATTCAGAGGCATATGCTCTGGTCCTGACTCACCCGCTACTCAGGCTTGCAGAGCCCTCGTCTGCTCATCAGTGAGATGGGGACAAAGTACTGCTCTGCTCCCCTGGTTCAGGAGGGAGGTGTTGTCAGACTTGGGTCAGGTGAGAATACCCTGAACTATAAACATGCCCGACAAGGGAGGGGGATACAGTTTCACTAGCAGTATTTTTACTATTTTATGTTGTTCGGGAAAGGGGTAAGTCACAGTGGTGTCCTGTCAACTAATTTGCCAGGAAGGAGGAGGATCCAGGTGTGTGCTCGTTGGGCGTCCTGCCAAGTGGGAGCTCTGGAGAAGGTCTGAACCACCTCAGTCAGATCCCTGCTGGAAAAGCCAACCCCCCGCCCCCCACCTTGGTGCAAATGGGGCTTCACTGATGTGGCCCTTCCCAGAGCCGGGGGGGGGGCGGGGGGGGTGAGGCCTGGAGGTTTGCAGGCCTGGCTGCAGGGGCCCCGCTTACCGGAGCTCAGCCTCTGAGTGTTCTGCTGGTCCTGTTGCTGCTGCTGCTGCCGCCGGGCCAGCTTCTTCATCTGACAAGGAGAGGGATGCGGGGTTAAAGTCAGGTGACTGGCAGCAGGACAGGCCTTGTGCATAAAGCAGGGGGACACTCTCGAGCTCCGACTCAGTGAAGGAACCATTCTGGGGGAGCCAGCCACATGTCCCAAGGCTGGTTCAGGCTCTTCACCTGCAGCCATGGGAAGCCAGCTGGCTGGGAAGCATGAGGCTGCTGGTCTTCACAGGCACAGGGACTTCCTCTCAGCAGCTAAACATAATTGCTTACGTTGTGACAGTTTTAGGTGAAGTGTAAGTGTGGGTGTGGGGACCACAGCCCGGCTTGGATGACAGCAAGGGGCTGCTGATGGGGTGTGACCTGGGATGTGGCAGGAGGCTGCTCCCTGCCCACACCCCCGTCTGCTGGCCCTGGGGTCTGAGACGCCTGCCAGGAGATCTGCACCTCTGGGTAGGGAGCTGATCCCCCAGAGCACCCTGTTAACACCAAAACTTCCTGGCAGGAACATTTTAACCCGAGCTTCTCATGCTGTGTTCTGTGGAAGGTCAGGGCTCTGCGAGACCCTAACCAAAACCAGCAAACATTGCTCAGAGCTTCAACCTCCTCTGATTTATGAATCCATTAGGTTATGGGGCCTCATTCAAACCTATGGAAACATGGAGTCTTCTCAGGATGGAGTATGTGTCGTTGGCCCTGCGCTGAAGGATTTGGTTAGGGTGGCGCTGGGCTATCTTAACAATCATGATCAGATAATGAGATGTGAATTTGTCACCCAGTATAGAGCAGGACCCCAGACACATGGGCCATGGGCCACATGCATTTTTAGGGGCAGGAAACCACATGAGTGAAAGACTGTGGTGGAGCAACACAGACCTCAGTAGGATCCAGAGAGCAATATGACAATTGGGGTGTACATGGCGGGCACTGAGTCAAGGCATCCATGCCACCCAACATCGTAGGATATCAACTCAGTCACATGTGTGCTATGCAGGTTTCTCTTCACAATTTTAAGAGAACTTTGGTAGCTGGGTTTAAAAAGGTGAATTAAAGAATCCGCTTTTACCAAAAGACACAGAAAGACATTTATTCTGGCAGATGGCTGGCCAGAGTCATAGTCATGGCCACTAGGAAAATCAAAGCCATCTCACTAGAACAAATGCCCCATCTCTCCCCTTCTGCAGGGCTGACAGGACTGTTGATAACAGAATTTTTGAATCATGAGAACTACTCCACCCAACGGGTTCTGGTTAGATAGCCCATCTGCGAATACTAAGTCCTACTGCTATTATCAGGAAACCAGCCACACAGAGATAGATGACAGTACGAAGCGGATTACCTTAGCTCTCTGGTTCTGGAACCACACCTGGACGACACGGACGCTCAGCCCTGTCTCTGCGGCCAGGGTCTCCCTCACCTTGACAAAACAGAACATTAAAAATAAATAAACATTGGCATCTCAGAGGAGGGGGCAGGACGTTCCCTATGCGGCACGCAGGCAGGCTGCGTCTTATATAGGAGCTGGTTAGTGTTTAAGGGCAATGTGATCCCAAACACAAGACCACTGCTTCCCTTCGGGTGGAGAGAGGTCCTTCATCAGGTAAACGAAGAAAGGAATGATTACTTTAGATGTGCATTCCAAGAGGTGTTCCTCAGCTTCTCTGACTCTGGAAACTAGGCCTTCAAATGGTCTTTGAACATCAGCAAAATCTATTACTGTGCTTTAGGAGTCACATCCATGCCTATGGACTAACCTACTTAGGGAGAACGGAGGGGGACAAGGACTTTGCAAGACAAATGGCCCTCTCTTGTCCTCTTCTGTCTAAATTCCTTGACCTAAATTTTTGGTTCTGTCCCTCACAGAGCTCTAGGTGACTTTGGGTGTTCCATGAATATTCATCTTCACTGTTACCCTGAGTGAGCCCTACTCAAGGAGAATAAGACCAGAGTGATCTGGAACCTGGCAGAGCAAAGCGGTCAGCTCTGATCAGCACGTGCGCTGTGGCCTTGCAGAGACGGGACGGTCAGGAGCCCCGTGATGAAGAGACGGTTTAAACATCCGCCCTCCACGAACACACAGTGAGGGACTGGCAAGGTGACAGGAAGGGAAGAGGCGAGAAGCACAGCCTGAGAGCGAGGCTGAGAGGCACTGCCCTCCTGGCTTAGACTCTGGGGTGGACACGAGGTTGAACGCAAAACATGGGAGCAGAGAGCTCACAGGAGGCCTTGGGAAGTGCTCTACCTTTACCACACCACAGGGGCTGAGGACAAGTGAGATGATTAGACGGGATCTCTAAAGCACATCCTTCTGCTAAGCCACTCAAATAGCAGTGTGCCCCGGCCCCACCTCCACCTGCTGAAACCCTATCCATTTTTCAGAGGCCCAGCTCAGAAGCCACCTGTTCCACAAAGCCTTGCCTGACTCCCCAGACAGAAATTACCTTGCCCTTCCTGGCTGTCCCTCTGTTAGGGTCCTCAGGGCTTTCTCTCCCTTGTTAGTTATGTGCATATGCATCTCTTCCCCACTAGGCCTGCAGGCTGCCTGGCCAGCAGCACCAGGCACAGGGCCATTCAGAGGCTGGGAGCCTAGTGCATGTAGAAAAAGTAATAAATGAAGGAGGTGGTCATTTGTCCTTGCATAAACCTACTTTGGGGCTACTTTACTTCCTCCCAGCACCTCCCCTGGAGCCTAAGGGTACAAGGGCAGGGAGAGAAGGAGGTCTGCAGGAGGTCACATGTGGTGATGGACTGTACTGCTGGTCAGGTCAGGAAACATCTCCCCCTCTCTCCCTCCCCAGCTCCAATGGGCAGGCCTCCCCCATGCCTCACACCCAGTGAGCCACATGACTTGCTTTGGCTCGTGGGATATGTGTGGATACGGTATGTGTGATCCAAGGAGAGCCTTTCAGTGGGTTTGCCTGGTGTGACTTGGCCCCTTGCCTTCTGCCATCCTCGTGAGAACAGAGCACTCCTTCAGCCCGGAGCCCCAGAGAGGCAGGTGGAACAGGCCTGAGCCTGAGCCCAGCTGGGCCACAGCAAAGCCACTGCCCAGGAGCAGGAAAGCAACGTTTGCTGGAAGCCACTAAGATTTTATTTGTTATGACAGCAAAAGCTGACTAATACAGATAGAGACATGGGAAAAACAATGCCAACTTAAAAAAAAAATGTATGTCCCCATGAGTTTCAATTAAAAAAGTTTTCTTGCTTATATCGTCTAAGTAACAAGGCTGAGCACATGACGGGCAGTCAATAAATGGCAGGTGTTGGGTAACGGGCACAGCTCTCTGTGGCAGAGACTGCTGACTGTCCCCAATATCCATTTTCTCATTTCTCCTATTGATGATTAAATCCCCAAGCATTAGCAGGGCACGTGGTCACCCAGGATAGACTCGTTTCCCAGCCCCCTTACAGGAAATGCAGTCATGGGATTAAATTCAGGCCACCACGTATGAGTGAAAGTGATACAAAGACGCTTGGGGCATGGCTTGCTCTTGACATTCTCTTTCTCCACCATGGCAGCTGGAAAAGAAGGTGACACCTTGGTGCCTTAGAACCCTATGACTGATAACAGAGCTCCCTGCTGGTCTTGGATTGCTCATCTCCAGACTGTGACATGAGATGGAAATAAATCCGTACCTCATCAGGTTCGCAGCAGCCCCATCTGTAACAGCTCCAAACTGGGAACACCCTGAACACCCACCCACAGGTGACAAATGGACAAACTGTGGCACATCCGTACAGCGGGATTCCATTCAGCCATGAAAATGAATGAACCAAGACATCAACGAGTCCCCAAATCACCACTCCAGGTGGAATAAGCTAGACCCAAAGTAAATATATTTCTACAAACCACTATATTTTTTACTATTCTTGTTATAGCATCCAGGTCTAGACCCCTAACTGGCACCTGCTGCTGCTGTTCCTGCTGTTGCTCTCCACGAATTGAGCAAACAGCCACGTGAAATGGCTATGCAAGCACAAAAGCATAGGGAGATCCTATTATTTCCCTGGCCACGGCACCAGTGCTCCGGAGTCTCCAAGAGGGCTCGGGGCCACCTGCACAGACTATCTGAACAGCTCCCTTGCTGCCCTGACCCCCGGGTGCATCCATCAACACTCTGGAGGAGCACAGAGTACACGCAAACAAGGGGGGGGGCCCATCCCCTTTCCTCCCGTCTTCCCCCCTGTACCTTTCTGCACGGCTTAGAGGATACTTCAAATGAGGCCTTGAACGCTCTCCTCTGTTGGGTTGTCAAGATGGTTCTGGGACGTTTGGGGCGCTTATGGTCCTTGCCATCTTCAGCAGCTCCTTTCCCTGCCCCATGCGCTGACTTACAAAGACTTTCTTCATCATCACTTTTGCCTGAAAGAAGCAGAAAACAGTATGTTACGTTCTTTAAAGCCACTTCCTAGAGCTACAGGTTATTCTAGCACAAGGCACTGGGGTCCACGTCCTCAGGATGGCTTCACATGTGAGTGCAGGAACCTGTGTGGGATTGACTTGAAAGCCTCCATCCAGGAAGGTGAAAAGGAAAATATTTCTAAAATCCAGGGACAGCAACCAGAAAGTCCACCATTATGGCTCAGAATTTTCTCCCAGGATGGTGTCCTTGCTGAAAAGTTACTAACTGCATGGCCTCGGGCAAGTTACTTACCTCTCTCTGACTCAGTTTCTTTCCCTGCAAAATTGGGACATTAGGGATCCCACTTCATCGGGGCTGTTGCAAGGATTAAGCAAATTTACCAATAATGTGCTCAAAACGCTACTTGGCATATAATAAATGCCCAAGAAGCACTGGTTATTAATGTTATTTTTTAAAGATTTTATTTATTATTTATTTATTTGTTTGTTTGTATTTTTTTTTTATCAGAGTTCGATTTTATTTATTTATTCACGAAAAGACACAGGCAGAAGGAGAAGCAGGCTCCCTGTGGGGGGTGCGATGTGGGACTCGATCCCAGAACCCCAGGATCATGACCTGGACCGAAGGCAGATGTCAACCACTGAGCCACCCAGGTGCCCCAATGTTATTTCTTAGAGGTCACTTTTTTCAAGTCTAGGCCTGGAGACGTTTTGCGTAACTTCCTAGACACTGTGCCCGAAATTCTAGTCACTGCCAGGGGCTAGAAAGTATTACTGTTTAAAAGGCCATAACGATCCAGCATTAGATTACCTGTAGGGACCAGTAACTGAGAATGGACAAAATACAGGGAGTTTGCCAAAGTTGCTTGTCTAGAAAATAAATAACTATTAGAATAATTGTATTTATGTTTAGGTGGGTTATGTGAAGGAAGCAAGGCTTTTAGTATCAGTTGCATTCTCTCCCAGACCACCTCTTGCATCCCATGGACCTCACGCTCCTGAGAAGATGCTTCCAGGGTCTGGGAAATAGCGTGTAAGGGAGACGTTTTGCTCCTTTCAGCACTAAAAGCCCTTGGCAGTTATGTGCCCAAACAACCCTAATGAGAGCCTGGTTTCTGTCTGGGTCCTACAGAGCCCAGCTGTCCTCTTGCCTCTAGCGGAAGGCCCGATCCCCGGGGTCTCCCCAGCTCTGGCGTCCTGACGTTGGCTTCCCCTCCAGCCACCTCAAGAAACCCAGGAGGTGGGGACCCTCCACGGTGAGCTACACACACATGTTCATCCCACCCTCCCCTGTAAAGGATGCTCATCTGCACGTGCTGGTTTAGCGTAGACTATTCATCTGAAAGGACGATGGCCTCTCTTCTCTAGGAACACTCAGACATACGCTTGGAACGTGAAGGGACACTAACCTGCGAGGCCCTTGAGGGCCTGACCCTTTCAATGTCACTGAGCAGGTCTGATGCCGGCACCCCTGAGTCTCCACCAGCTCACCACCCTCCATTATAGGTGCGGTGCTATGGGAGTGCGGTCATGCACTGGGCCTCAGTTTCCCCACCTGCACCACCGCAGCAATGACACCCCCCCACTGCAGGCGGCTCAGGGGTAGTGCTGTTGTGGGTTCCGGCACAGAGGAGGCTCCAAATCAATGAGGAAAGAATGTCTTTTCCTTTCTGCCTCCTTCCCTTGAGAGAGAGCGCAGGGGAAAACCCAGAATGATCAAAGAAGAGATCAAAGAAGAATCCTCGAGACAAGGAGTGGCTACTCTGGCATCTTCGCCTCAGAGGCAGCTCTTCCACGGGGCAAACCCAGTAAGCCGACCTCAGCCATCCCTCCGCAGAAAGAGGTTTGAAGATCTTTCTAGAAGGATGTTTTCAGAATGGTAAGGAAAAAAGAAGCATATAAGAGTGAAAAGCCACAGGGAAAGAAGACGACCCACAAGAAGAGAGACAGTGGGGGAAAGAGCCACAGACTCCTCTCATTCACCTTTGCAAGGCCCTACGTCCAACTGCTCAGAGACGACCCCCTGCCCTTTAAAGCCTGGTCCTTCACTGAGGCCAAGAATTCGTGTGCTGGTGAACTCCCAGGGTCAAAAGGATGCTCCTCTGGTACCTGTGAGGCCTTCAGTGAGTTTTCTTTGGAAACGGGCTCACACCACACCCCCGCCCCAGACCTCCCACAAGGCCAGCGACTGAAGTCTGGAACACAGGACCAAGGGGGCCACTGCAGACGACATTTAAAAATGCAGTCGTAGGATTCGCTGCATTGCACACTTGAAACACCCAGGACACTGTACGTGAACTATGCTGGACTTTAAACCAAAAGCTTAATTTAAAGAAGTTGGAAAGTATGCAATGTTTTATCAGATAAAAACAATAAAATAAGATGTAACCATATATTTTAAGAACTGCAGGTCTTATAACCAGTTTTGTCCATAAAATGGTATCTGCAAAAGTCTCCGGGGGCCCAGCCTGGTGCTCCTGCAGTCACTCCCCACACGGTCTGGGGTGAAGGCTTACTGACAACAAGGAAAACAAAACCAATGAAAACGTAAAGTCTAAAATCACACTAGGTTCACTGACAACGGCTCATACATGCTGCCACCGTCTGGGAAAGCGACGTGGGCTCCGGAGTCACTCAAACTCAGGTCTCAATTCTGGTTCTGCCAACTCTGAGGTGTGATCTTGGACCAATTCTCAAGACTCGGTTGTCTCATCGGGGACGGTGACAGGGCTGCTGGCATTAAATGAGATGATACGCGTAGGGATCATTGCTGTCTAGAACCTAACAGGTGCTTAGTAAATCGTTGTCGTCGTCATCGTCATTATTACAGTGACATGAAAGAAGTATTCTTAATCCGAGACACATGTTTTCTGTTAATAATAGCTGCCTGTCAACAGGCGTCTAAGTTAGGGTCTCACGAAGCCGGCGTTCATGTCTCTCTCTGCAGACACGACCCCAGCCAGTACGGAGAGTCGGTTCTGTCGCCTGTGAGCCTGTGAGTGTCGGCCACGAGGAAGGTGAAGGGAGGGAGAGGGGGTTGGGCCGGTTCCAGATTGTTTGGAGGCCAGGAGGCCAGCTAGCTGAAGCCCTGGGGCCCTGCGCTCCCCCTCACCCCCCCATCCCACAGCATCTGGGCTGCCTGCATGCTCCCCAGGAGCCACTATTCCATCGTGGAAGGATGGGGAGGAGGGAAGAGAACGACCCCCTAGGCTCACCCCTGGCGCCCACCGTCAGAGCATGTGTACAGCACTACGCGTGGCCCTTCATCCTCTCCAAGCCCCATAGGAGGAGAGGTGAGAACACGTTTTCAGAAGAGGAAGGAGAAGGGGGCCAGGGCTGGGGGAGGACAGAATGAACTAGATTAAGATTGGTCTCAAGGGGCACCTGGGTGGCTCAGTGGTTGAGCGCCTGCCTTCAGCTCAGGGCATGATCCTGGGGTCCTGGGATCGAGTCCTGCATTGGGCTCCCTGCATGGAGCCTGCTTCTTCCTCTGCCTGTGTCTCTGCCTCTCTCTCTGTGTGTCTCTCATGAATAAATAAAGTCTTTTTTAAAAAAAGGAAGATTGTTCTGAAGTGTTCCTACTGCTTTTGTGGTACCTTTCCTCTCTTGGATTCTGATTTTCTGCTCCTTCTCTCTCTCTCTCTCCCCCTGCCCCCCCCCCCCCGCCCCGCCGTCTCCTCGGGTCCCACATTTTGCCTTCCAAGAAGCCTTTCATGATCTAGACCAGGAGCCTGCCTACATGCTTTTTTTTTTTTTTTTTTGTAAAAGGCCACAGAGGAGATATCTTCCTCTTTGCAGGCCTGACAGTCTGGTGCAGCGATGCCTTGACTTTGTCATGGGTGCGCAAAAGCGCAAAAGCCACAAACCAGACCATATGAGCCTGGTCTGGGGGTGGGGGGTGCTGCGATCCCCCCACGAGAGTCGGCCAAAAGCAGCACCAGGCCAGATGAGGCCTGCAGACCACCGTGGGCCAATCCCTTCTATGGACTGCTCTCGATCTCTGGTGTTCCAGCAAAACCTACATGTCCCGCTTCCCAGTCCTTTCAGGTCCCTACTGTGGGGGCAGGAAGCCCTGCTGATGGGCACCCCGGGAGTTTGATGTGCTCTCTCCCACCATCAAAAACACCTATGCATCGTGCAGAAAAGGCCTCCAGCCACCCAGTCAACGCTGTGGAGTTCCAGGTGTCCTTGCAGAGCAGGGGGAGATTCTGAAGACGGAGCACGCGGGGGCCTCCTGGCATCTCACAAAGCGCTGACAGATGCCACAACCCAGCTGCCAGGGAGAACATGGACCATCGCTAAGCATCGCCCCACTTTTATCTGCCGGGCTATAAATATTCTGGGCCTACCTGTGCCCTCTGACTCTCATGGGGAATTTCCAGGCTGCTTCTGGGATGTTCAGAGGCTCCCCCGCCTTCTCTTGCTGCAGGGCCAGGCCTGTCCCACTCGGACCCCAACTTCTCCATAAAACACATGCAGTGGCTAGAACACTAGTGATTTGCCCAAGAGAAAGAAACGTTCTAGAAGAGCTAGGAAATTTCTCCCAGCACCGGCAGGAACACCGGGGAGCAGAAGATAAAGAGAGGCTTTCAAATAGCAGAGGCGTGGGAGTAGAAGGAGGAGCGGCCCCGCTCTGTTGCCAGCAGCTCCCACACCCAGATGCAGGCCAGAGCGATCCCTCATAATTTAAGCTGACACCCCTCAGTGGAGATGAAAGGAACACCACTCGCTGTCTCCGACAACAAATGTCAGCATCCCTGGAGGCCATTTAGACACAAACACAGCATAAATCTGACTCCTAGTGGGGAAGTCCAGAGACGAAGTCTGCACACACAGCCTACCATAGTGAAATGAATTTGCTTGGCATAAAGTTCGAACATGTTTCTCAGGGTCTCTTTTTCCCCCTTTCTCATAAAAAAAAAAATCTGGAATGGTTCAGGGCTGTTGCTTCCCCCTTGCCTGGCCCTCCCACTCGTTTATGACATAAGCAATCACAGATGAAAGACCCAGCCATGGTTTATGGCCCTGAGACGGGCTGTACTACCTGTGGGGCCTCGTAGATTCATTTCGGGTTGTTGGAAAAATCCCAACGGCCCATAAACAGGGAAAGAGATATCTGAGCTTGGCCCAGGAGGTGAGGGCGAGGGAGGAGGGACAGAGACCTGCATGCTAGGGAAGGGAGAGGCAGGAACAGGCCTCAGATGCTTCCCCAGTGATGAGCCTCATAAATGTCCTTCAGACCAGGGGAGTGGAGGAAGGGTCTGAGACTCGCCATGGGTGGAGGGGGAGGGAAGGAGGGAAGGGTGGAAGTTATAAAGACAGGGTATATGAAGGCAGGAAGCTATTTCAGTTGCTGCCCTGCACTGCAGGATCGAAATTCCTTTCTCCCTGAGCAGAGAGCAGTGGTCAACTCCGAATGCACAGCACCATCTCAAATCCAAGGGACAAGCAGCAAAGTCCCCTGGAAAAGGCGAGTCCCTGCAGATACTGTTTGAAACTGCCTTCCACGTGGCTCTCGACTCAGACCAAACCCAGGTTCCCATGAAAGATCGGACCTGGAACTGGTTCGCTGTATCACTCGCTCATTAAGCATCCCCTGTGGGGCGCACGTCAGGCGCCGTAGCAGGACAACTCTGGGCGACGCAGGTGAAGAAGACTCAGCCTCCGCTCTCACAGAGATCTCAGATGAGGAAAGGGGGAAAGATCCACCACCCAAATAATGACAACTCTGCTCAGAGGAGCTAGGGGAGGGGACCAGAGGAGGCAACATCGTGCAGGTGTCACTTGAACTAAAAGTGAATGACACACACAGGGAGCAGTTCCAGATACAGGAGATAGGGCACTGTATGTCAAAAGAGCAGAACTTTCCAATGGCATGGACGCAAGGCAGGCCACCACATCCACTGCGAAGACTGGGCTGAGGACATCCCTTAGGTCCCAGGCTGCACAGGGACCCTGCAACAGAAGAAAATGCCCACATCCCAAGTACCAATTCAGTGTCAGGCCTTGTGTCCAGGATGCACAAGTCCTCTCATCTCCATGGCAACAAGCATAGCCAGGAGTATCATTAACTCTGCTCCACCTAAGGAATAAACAAAGCCTTGGAGAGGCTCAGAACTTTCCCCTCCAACATACAGGGCCTAGGTGGCAGGACCAAGTTGCATCCAAGGCTTGTCTACTACCAAGCCCAGGCCTGAGGTGCTCCCGCAGGGAGGAGAGAGGGAAAGGGAGGAGGTTGGAGGGGGTAGAGGGAGGAGGGAGGAGAGAATCTTAAGCAGCTCCACACCCACTGTGGAGCCCAACATGGGGTCTCGATCTCATGACCCTGAGATCATGATCTGAGCTGGAACCAAGAGTCAGACGCTTAACTGACTTGAGCCATCCAGGCGCCCCAGACACAGACTGTTTAACCAGCAAACCAGACGTAAGTAAAGGACAGTTACCCGTGTCTATCCCGGCCTAAGAGCGGGGACAATTGGATGCTCTGTCCCCCACAGTCACTGCAAGAGCACTCTTCATATCAGGTGACGTCTAGAATGGTAGAAAGTAACTCCGGCCATGAAATAGGAGAGCGGGGTTCTCAGCTCTAATTCTGCTACTCAGCTGTACGCCCTTGGATGAAATTCCCCACATCTCTGAGACTCAATTTCTTCATCTACAAGATAATGTAAAAATCCCTTATGCTTACCTAATACTTGGCAAGGAGTCATTTTACAATTGCATTGTTTCATCATTTCTATCACAACCCTAGGAGGCAGGAAATGTAAATATATATATATATATATATTGCAGATATGCAAACTGAGGCCCAGGGAGGCGGTTGTGTTGCCCAAAGGCACACAGTTGGGATGCTCTGTGTTGTGCCTCCATGTCCCCTCTCCCTGCCTGAGCTGGCTCATGGGATTGTTACAAAGATCCAAGGGGACCTGGTATTTGCAAAATATCAGGTGCTGGCCAACTGCGGGCGGCGTCACCATTATTAAAGAGCGAGGAAAGAAAGGCTCACGGGGAAGGCTTTCCCGGGGGTGGGTCATCCACCTGAGCTCCTGCTGGAAAGCCATTCTTTTTAGCCCAGAAGGGAAGGTGCCTCACCTTCCTCCCCACAGACGTCTTCTCACTGCAATCCCAGCAGAGATCTCCAATCTCAGGGTATGAAGCCTTCCCAGAGCACAGCAGACAGAAGCCGAGCACAATCCTGAGTCAGGCTGGAGGTCAAATGTCCCAGAAAGGCACCTTTGTTCGGCAGTGCCCACAAGGGATGCGGGTTCCTGTGTCAGGCAGAGGGAGGAGCCAGCAGGCCAGCAAAGGGAGCTGCATCTCTGCTCTGGGAATGCTGGCAGCCACCACAGCCCGACACCCCACTGGCTTGCCTCAGTGGCTAGTGCTCAGGACAGGGAAGCCTTGCCAGGTGGGGGGTTTGTAGGGAAACTTGACAGTATTGGTGCAGATTGCTGGGATTATCGTGAATTTGCATCACTTTGGGTCCTTTTCACATTTGAATAGGCTTCATGCTAATACCTACTCTGCCTCTGTCCTTCTCTGGCCATGAGCGTGCACACATACACATACTTGCGTACCCTGCATCTTTTCTGCTGAATTCTTCTGCTTTCCCTGTTTTTTCTTTTAATTTTTTAAAAATATTTTATTTATTTATTCATGAGAGACACAGAGAGAGAGGCAAAGACACAGGCAGAGGGAGAAGTAGGCCCCCGTGGGGGAGCCCAATGTGGGACTCAATCCCTGAACTCCAGGATCAGACCCTGAGCCAGAAGCAGAGTCCAACCACTGAGCAATCCAGGAGTCCCTGCTTTCCCAGTTTTAATAAAAACACGTGGGCAGCCCGGGTGACTCAATGGTTTAACGCTGCCTTCAGTCCAGGGCATGATCCTGGAGACCCGGAATCGAGTCCCGCATCGGGCTCCCTGCATGGAGCCTACTTCTCCCCCTGCCTGTGTGTCTCTGCCTCTCTCTGTGTGTCTCTCATGAATAAATAAATAAAAAATCTTTAAAAAAATAATTAATTAATAAATAAATAAATAAATAAATACACGTTTACATGCAATCCAAACTAATAAGCACAGGTGCAAATGCTGACTGCTCCTCTGCACAGACTCATCATATATGGAAATACTAATAATCAGGACATCACAAGATTCCTCTACACCAACATCACTGTATGCAAATCAAGAACAGACAGAAAAACACTACACAAAGGCCAGAACTGTGTTGTTTTGATTTAGCTAGCGTTGGAGAAGGACACTGGAAGCTTGTAACAAGCCCAAATCAGGTATTTGGGGCTCAGTGCTCAGGCCTCAGTAAAACTCATCAATCCAGCTGCATGATGGTTCACGAGGTGTGGGGTGTGATACGCATAACATTGTCCTAGGTTAGTATTAACGAAGTCTGAGCGCATTTGCTCCGGTTTAGAAACAGAGTTAGGTGGATCGAATACTCTCTCTCTTCGGAGTTGTCCAATTTTGCTGCATTAATTACTAGTCTTCAGGAGGACAAAATAATCTGGGAAAATGAAATCGCTTCAAGTCAGGGTTGGGAAACAAGGGGTTAGTTCTGTCTCCAAATTAAAAAAGACCCAGACAGCAATCCTCTAGGTGGCTGAGGAGTTGAGTGAGTCGGCTAACACTATAAATGTTCTCACCGTGGAAGTGAGTCCTCCCTGGACAGGTCCACTGTGGGTTTAACCATACAGAGAAGTCGCTCAGATGACCACAGCTCATCCAAGTGCCTGCGCCCTTGGCAGGGACGCCCTGGTTGTGATTCGGCCCTCTGCTGGCTTGAAGTAGCAAGGCCCTTCAAGACCCAGGCCAGGTCTGGGTCTCCAGACCCTAGTTCACCCCACAAAGCACAGAGACTCAGAAGAGCAAGGAAATGTGGGGTCAGGCACACAGTGTCTGTGCTTACCCTCCACCACTCTCTGGCTATGTGACCTAAGGCCAATGACCTAAGCTCTCTGACCCCTACCTTCCTGAATTGTAAAATCAGGAGAATAAAGACCTGCCACGCCACCCTGGTAGGGCTGTGAGAACTTGAAACCAGGAGTAGGTAAAAGCACATTTTTTAAAAACTGCAAAATACTATAAAATGTAAGATGTTTTCAATGTTCTCATTTTTACTATGTCTTCTTGATGGCTTATGAACCTACTGCATGTCCCCACTGCCTATGAAGCTCACAGCGCTCATCCGGAATGTCCCGTCACTGCACAGCTACACCTGGGTGTGTGCCTACCACGTACAGGCTCTCTTCCAGACACGGGGTGAAGCGGCCTGGACAAGAGTGATAAAGGCTCTGCCCTCCTATCTCTGGTGGGAGAAGACAGGCAATGCATAAATGAAGGAGATCATAATTCAGTCTGTGACAATGTTAAACGCTGGGAATAAAATAAAATAGAGCAATAGGCTACAGAAGGACCAAGGAGGGATCCCTGGGTGGCGCAGCGGTTTGGCGCCTGCCTTTGGCCCAGGGCGCGATCCTGGAGACCCGGGATCGAATCCCACATCGGGCTCCCGGTGCATGGAGCCTGCTTCTCCCTCTGCCTGTGTCTCTGCCTCTCTCTCTCTCTCTCTCTCTCTCTGTGTGGCTGTCATAAATAAATAAAAATTAAAAAAATAAAAATAAATAAACAGAAGGACCAAGGATAGTAGAGAACACTTTGTTCAGTTGTGTAATTCTGTACCCAAAAGAGCTAAATCTTCTGGGGCCACCCTCAACTCCCTTCTGCGCTAGTTCTTTCCCTTTCCCAAAACCCAGAGCCCATGTCTGTCTGCCTCAAATATTTTAGTTACACAAGAATATTTGAATCAGAAGGTAACTTTATATGTTGCCTTACATTCTCTAACCACTGGAGGTAAAAATATCATAAATTCTAAGCATGGATTTTTTTAAAACTCAATTAATTACCATGTAGTGTATGATTAGTTTCAGACGTAGAGGTGATTCACCAGTTGCATAGAACACCCAGTGCTCATTCCATCACGTGCCCTCTTTCATGCCCATCACCAGGTACCCCATCCGCCCACCTCCCCTCCAACAACCTTCACTTTGTTCCCTGTAGTTTAGAGTCTCTCATGGTTGGTCTCCCTCTCTGATTTCATCTTACTTCATTTTCCCCTCCCTTCCCCTATGATCCTCTGTTTTGTCCTTTAAATTTCCACATATGAGTGAAATCACATAATTGTCTTTCTCAGATTGACCGGTTCTGCTTAGCATAATACCCTCTAGTTCCATCCACATCATTGCAAATGGCAAGATTTCATTTATCTGATGGCGGAGAAATATGCCATTGTGTGTATATATATCTTCTTTATCTGTTCATCTCTCAATGAACATCTGGGCTCTTTCCATAGTTTGGCTATTGTGAGCATTGCTGCTATAAACACTGGGGTGGATTTTTTTGAAAAAGTACTGCACTGGACTAAGCTAAGAATCCTGTTAGGACATAGTTTTATGGGTCATGTAGCAGAGTGGTTAAAAGCAGTGCTTTGGACTCAAATAGTCTGCTCCATCATTTTATCATTTAGCTGGTGATCTTGGTCAAGCTACCTGGCATTAAATTGGTCTTCCCATCTGTAAATGGGTTAAAAGCATCTACCCAATAGGCTAGTTATAATAGTTAAACTAAACAATTTATGTATAGTATTATGGTTGGAACTTAACAAATGCTCACTAAATAATTATAATTTTGTATACTTCCATATAACTAGAATAAGCTTCTAGAAAACAGAGATACGTCTAAATTATCTTTGTATTCTCCACAACCCAGTGCCGTGCTGAGCACTCAGGAGAATAATAGTTAGTTGTTAGATAGTTCATGTCCCAATCAATACAGAATGAAGCCAAAAGTCACACTGGCAGTGCGTGGCACAAACAGGCACCCTGCACAGCTCTGTCTCCCCATTCTTCACAAATTCATTCACCAATGCCAACCAACTTCCTGTGGTTATAGAAATTATTGGAGAATTACTAGTTACCTCTATACTTGGGGGCTCAGCTGGGATGAGATGTGCGCCCCTTAAACAATGATCTGAATTTCCCTTTCACATTGCTATTGATCCCACAGAGGGCCCTCTGTTTCCTCAGTACCCATCCAGTTATGTTTTCAAGAGGAGAAGACAGGCCATAAAAAAGAGAAATTCTAAATTATGATTATTAGGGATAAAGGGAGGAAGAAAAGGAAAAAAAATGGAGACATGGACAGAGAGAGGCCAACACTGTGGAACAAGAACCATGGCGCAACTTGTCCACCAGCCAGTCATCAGGTGACTGGAATGCGCGGTCCCCAAGGACAGCTGCGGGAAGGAGCGGGCCCTTGGCCAGGAGGCACTCATCCCTCTCGGGCTGGGCTGTCCTTCCTGAGAGATCATCAACAGACATTCACATGGCCACAGTTCTTCACAGGTGAGAACACATGATTGGGCTTGGAAACCAAGTATTTTTGCAGAAAGAGCTTCCTCTAAATTAACTATAAACTGAATATAATTGTGTGCCATGATTCTACACCATTTGGAGAGTATTTATGGTTACTCCCTCCAGTGAAATTGGGTATTTTGAGATGCTCTTGACATTGAAGAAATCATTGCTGATAGCACCATCACAGACACTTCATGTAATTAGCTAGTTCTGAATTTCTAACACTAAAAACTCCTTTTCTCAATACTGTCATTACTTATTAAAGTATAGAGTTTGTTGTTGAAATAAGGGTAAGAGGAAGCATGCTGTTGCCCTGAACCTAAGACCACTGTTATTATAGTCTAGACTCTGGAGCAGTGGTTCTCAGATTTGAGCATGTCTCAGAACACCTGGAGAACTGGTTAAAAAGTTTTTTGGGCCTCCCTCCCCTCCCCAGAGTCTCTGAGATGCTGGGCCTTGTCCCCCATAGGTCTGAGAGAGTCTGACTTTCCATTTCTAATATTTCCCAGGTGATGCTGATGCTGCTGGTACAGAAACCACACTTTGAGAATCACTGACCTAGAATATTCCTCCCTCTCTTTGCCTACTCCTACCCCTGCATGTATACACAGGGAGGTCTAGCAACCAGAATAGAGTCATTTTTCCAGTTTTATCAGCAAAAAATTGACATCCATTACTGTATACGTTTAAGGCACACAGCATGATGATTTCATTTGTGTATAGTGAAATTATTACCATGGTAGGTTCTGCTAACATCGCTCTATAAGTTTAAGGCACTTAAACTAACATCCATCTTCTCCTATAGATACAACAAAAAAAAGAAAAAATTTTCTCCTCGTGATGAGAACTCTTAGGATTTACTCTCTTAACAACTTTGCATGCACCGTACAGCAGCGTTAGCTGTTGTCAGCAAGTTGTATATTTTGTATATTTAGTGCTTATTTATCTTGTAACTGGAAATTTGTACCTTTTGATCACCTTCTTCCAATTCTCCCTCCCTCCACACTCCCCTCCAGTAACAAGTCTGATCTGTTCTATGAGTTTTTTGGTTTTGTTTGTGTTTGCTTATTTTTTTTTTAGATTCACATAGAAGATTATAGTATTTGCCTTTGTTTGACTTAACATCAGGCCTTTAAGGTCCAACCATGTCACAATTGATAGGACTGCCTCATTTTTAATGGCTAAATAATATTTGTGTAAATACCTCAACTTCCTCATCCATTCATCACTGATGGACACTTAGGTTTCCATGTCTTGGCAACTGCAAATAATGTTGCTATGAACATGGAAGTCCAGATATCTTTTCGAGATCCTGATTTCAATTCTTTTGGATATATGGCCAGAAGTAGAATTGCTCC
Source organism: Vulpes lagopus (assembly GCF_018345385.1). NCBI lineage: Eukaryota > Metazoa > Chordata > Mammalia > Carnivora > Canidae > Vulpes > Vulpes lagopus. The sequence goes on from NC_054834.1 coordinate 31,159,394, forward strand.
ATAGTGGCTGCACCAATTTACATTCCCACCAACAGGGCACAAGCGTTCTCTTTTCTCCATATCTTTGTCAGCATTTGTTATCTTTTGTCCCTTTGATGATGGCCACTGTAACAGAGGTGAGGTGATATCTCATTGTAGTTTTAATTAGCATTTCCTTAATGATGAGTGATGTTGAGCAACATTTCATGTGCCTGTTGACTTCCCATATCTCTTCCTTGGTGAAATATCTATTCAGGTCATTTGCCCATTTTTTACTTGTTATTTGGGGATTTTTGCTATTGAGTTGTATGAGTTCTTTATATATTTTGAATATGAACCCTTATCAGATATATGGTTTGCACATATTTTCTCCCATTCCATAGCTTGCCTTTTCATGTTGATGGTTTCTTTTGTGGTGCAGAAGTTTTTTAGTTTGATGTAGTTCCACTTGTCTATTTTTTATTTTATTTCTTGAACTTTGGAGTCCTATCCAAAAAATCATTACCAAGATCTATGTCAAGAAGCTCTGTTCCTGTTTTCTATTAGGAGTTTCATGATTTTGGGTCTTGCATTTAAGTCTGCAACCAATTTTGACTTAATTTTTGTTAGTGGTGTAAAATATGGGTCCAGTTTCATTCTTTTCCATGTCAATATCCAGTGATCCCAGCACCACCTATTGAAGAGATTGTCTTTTCTCCATTAAGTACCCTTGACTTCCTTGTCAAATATTAGCTGACCATATATGCTTGGGTTTATCTCTGGGTTCTTGATTCTCTTCCATTGGTCTATCTGTCTGTTTTTATGCCAGTATAATACTGTTTTAATGACCATAGCTTTATAGTATAGCTTGAAATCAGGAAGTGTGATGCCTCCTCCTTTCTTCTTTCTCAGGATCTCTTTGGCTATCTAGGATTGTTTGTGTTCTATCTAAATTTTAGGACTTTTTTCTACTTCTGTAAAAAATGCTTTTGGAATCTTGATAGGGACTGCACTGAACCTACAGATGACTTTCAATATTAATTCTTCCAATCCATGAACATAGGATATCTTTCCATTTATTTGTCTCTCCTTCAATTTGTTTTCTTTTTAAAGATGTTATTTATTTATTTGGGGGGGAGCACAAGTGCGGGGAGGGGCAGACAGAGAGAGAAGAAGACTCCCCACTGAGTGCAGAGCCTGATGTGGGGCTCAATCCCAGGACCCTGGGATTATGATCTGAGCCAAAGGTAGGTGCTTAACTGACTGAGCTGCCCAGGCGCCCCTCTTCTTCAATTTCTTACCTCAGTGTCTTATCATTTTTAAAGTGAAGATCTTTCACCTTAAACTTATTCTGAAGTATCTTATTATATTTAATGCTATTGCAAATGGGATCAATTTATTTCTTTCTCAGAGATTTTGTTGTTAGTGTATAGAAACACTATGAATTTTTGTATGCTAATTTTGTGTCTTGTAACTTTACTGAATTTATTAAGTCTAACAGTTTTCTGGTTCAGTATTTAAGATTTTTCTTTATATAAAATCATGTCTTCTGCAAATAAGACAATTTTACTTCTTAAGGAAGAAGTAAATTGATACATTTTATTTCTTTTTCTTGCCTGATTCTTCCAGCTAGGACTTCCAGTGATTTATTGAATAAGAATGGTGAGAGTGAGCTTTTATCTTCTTCCTTATCCTAGAATAAAATCCTTAGTCTTTCACCACTGAGTATGACACTGGCTGTGGGCTTATCATATATTGCCTTTATAATGTTGAGGTATGTTTTTATGCTTGATTTGTTAAAGGTTTTTATCATGAAAGTTTTTATGATGGTGAATGCTTTTTAAGCATCTACTGAGATTATATCACTTTTTTCATTATATTAATGTGGTGTATCACACTGACTGATTTGTGTATGTTTAATCATCCTTTCATTCCAGGGATAAATCCCATGTGATCATAGTGAATCATCCTTTTAATGTGCTACTGAATTTAGTTTGCTAGAATTTTACTAAGAATTTTTGTATCTATCTTCATTAGGGATATCGACCTATGTTTTTCTTTATGTAGTTCCTTTTCTGGTTTTTGGCATAAAGCTAATAATGCTGGCCTTGTAAAACGGGCTTGGGAGTATTCCCTTCTCTTCAAATTTTGGAGGAATTTGAGAAGAGCTGATGTTAATTCTTCTTCATATGTTTGGCAAAATTCACTAGTGAAGCCATTCGGCCCTGAATTTTTCTTTATTGGGAGATTTTTATTGAATCAATATCCTTACTGGTAATTGGTCTGGTTAGACTTTCTATTTCTTCCTGATTCAGTCTCAATAAGTGACACATTTCCTTTTTTTTTTGTATTTACAAACTAGGAATTTTTTTTTTAATTAACTTTTATTGGTGTTCAATTTACCAACATACAGAAAAACACCCAGTGCTCATCCCGTCAAGTGTCCACCTCAGTGCCCGAAGTGACACATTTCTAAGAATTTTTCCATTTCTTCTAAATTGCCCAGTATGTTGGCATAGAGTTATTCACAGTGGTCTCATAATCCTTTGAATTCCTGTGCTATCAGATGCAATGCCTCCTTTTTAATTTATAATTTTGTTGATTTGGAGTCTTTTTCTTTCCTGGTTAGTCTAGCTAAGGGTTTGTAAATTTTGTTTATCTTCTCACAGAACTGTTGGTTTAACTTTTCTACTGTTTTTTGGTTCTGTTTTATTTATTTATGTTTTAATCTTTATTATTTCCTTTTTTCTGAAAGCTTTGGGCTCAGTTTGTTATTTTTCTAGTTCCTTAAAGCATTGAGTTAGGTTGTTTATTTAGGATCTTTCTTGCTTCTTAATGGAAGGGCTTGTTGCTATGAACTTTTCTCTCAGAGCTGCTTCTGCTATGCTCCATAAGTTCTGATGTGCTGTTTCCATTTTCATTTGTCTTTTTTTAAAAAAATATTTCCCCTTTAATTCTTCCTTGAGTCATTGGCTATGGATGTACATTGCTCAGGTTTGGAAAATTTTCAGCCATTACTGCTTTAAATATACTTTCTGTCCCTTTCTCTTCTCCTTCTAGAATTCCCATAGTGCAAACACTGTTTCTTTTCATTTTGTTCTATAATTCCCAGGGTTTCTTCCTTTTTTTCATTTTTTTTTTCCTTTTTTGCTCCTCTGACTGGGTCACTCCAATGTCCTATTTTCCAGATTAATAATTGTTTCTTCTGCATGATGAGTCTACTTTTGAAATTCTCTATTGAATTCTTCAGTTATTTTATTTTTCAACACTAGAATTACTGCTTGTGTTTTTGATGGCTGCTATTTCCTTGTCAAACTTCTGGTTCTGTTCACGCACTGTTCTAATTTTTTCAGTTGTCTGTGTTTTCTTATAGTTCAATAAACTTCCCTCAGAGGTTTATTCTGAATTCTTAGTCTGACAATTCATAGATCTCGATTTCCTTAGGGTATTTGGAGCTTTACTATTTTTATTTGGTGGTGTCATATTTATCTGATTTTTTGTGTGCATAATCTGTTATTCTTTTCATCAGTACCCTATGCATTTGAGTAACGAGGCTCGTCTTCAAGACTTTACAAGTTTGTTTTGGCAAAGTCAGTTCTTCACCAGCTAGCTCATTTTGGGTTTCTGTATGTGTCTGATGGTAATGTCTCTAGGCAAGTAGGGCCTGCTGCTATGGTCTATTTTGAGGTAAGGCAACTGTTTGAGCTCCAAAGATGGGTATGGGAAGGAGTGCCACCAGCTGAGAATAGTTGGATAGGACTGCTGGCTTGTTTCCCTACCCACATGAGGCTCTAAGCTGGACTCTGAAGTTACACAGATTCTCTGGTGAGGCTTACTAGAGTGTTGGGACTGGGTACTATCTACTATAAATGGGACTGTGAATTAGTTTCCTTGCTCTGGCAGGGCAGCAGACAGCTCACTGTTCTGGGGCTCAAACCAGTCCTGAGTGTGCAATGAATTCCCTGGTCAGGTGAGGCCACTGGTTTTGCTCTGAAGATGAGGGAAGCCACAGACTATGCTCTATGTTCAAATTCCACTGTATGGCATGCTGTTGGATGATCTGTGCAGTCTCCTGTGTGCTCTGGTTAGATTTTCTGGTTGGACATGCTGAAGACTGTACTCTGCAATGAGTGGGACTATGAATTAGACTCCCCGCCTGTGTACAATAAGAAAAGCAGTTTCCATTCGATGTTCACAGTAGTTTTATCACCTGTCACTCTGCAACTTCTCTTTGTTGAAAATTTGTAGATTATCTACCCATCCTGATCTGTCTATATCTCAACAATCTCCTTATCATGTAACCAATGCTCTGTATTAAACTCTGCTTTAAACATTGACAGTCATTTCTACCATCCTGGATGGCTCCTGGCTGATATAGTTCCCAGACTGACAAGGGGGATTTTACAGTTTTGGCAACTGTCTCTTCATTTGCCAAGTAAGCATCTCCAGACACTCCATCATATCACTAGACATACTGAAACCAAAATTAGCTCAAATCACCTTCTCACTTTGTTATTTTTCTTGGACTCATTTTGAAAGTTTATGCCAGAATAGCAGTTAGATAATGGGACATGGCAATTATTACTCCAGGACTTAGACTTTGGGTACAAGATTTGCTGGAAATCAGTACTAAAGTCCTATGAGCAGTCAGCACCATGGCCAGATCCAAAATGCCACAGACAAAATGGGAAGCCAGAAAAGACTTTAGTGGAGATTTATTCCAGGGACAGGAGAGAGAACTTGGACATTTTGCTTGTAGTGCCTCTCTTCAATGTGTCTCCAATATCTGTACTTCTTTGTCATATACAGACCAACCTAGAAGACAGGTATTGCCACATGCTGCAAGCCTCTGGGACTTGTTAAAATTGAAATGATCTCTACAACCTGTCCTGAAAATTAGTTACCACCATCATCAAATATAAGGTGCTTTTAATTATAAAACGTGCCATTATTTTATGCAACACCAAAGAAAGAAAAAAGAATGACCCACCGATTAAACTTTGATACAATGCTTTCTCACTACATCTCAATTTTATGAGTCACATTCCAATTTTGGATATGTTAAGAAGCAACCAATAAAAATGCCATAGAATATTAAATATAGAATTGGCTCTGCTTCAGGCACCTAAGTTTCCTTGAACCAGATAAACTGTTTAAGAGTCTTGTCATTCTAGAATACCCCAACGCTCAGGACATTAGAGAGAGCATCCATTAATGTAAGTTATAGACAGCCCTCTCTGGTCATTTCCATGATCAGCCCCAACATCTCTTTGGCCATTGCAGTGGATGAGCCCTGATGTGAGTGGAAGAGAACCTGATACTAAACACACCTTCCATACTAAGTATAATGTGGATGATACCTCAGTTTCCTCAACTATGATGTAAGGGGGTTGTGATAAATGAGGTCTTACACTGGTCTTCTACAGGAAAGGGGGAATACCAGCAAATATGCTGTCTGGTTATGATCACAAAATCAACCAATGGCTCTTGATAAGGAATTTTTCTGTCCCTAGAGTCATCTGCAAATGTATGAAGTCTCTTTGGTTGGTACAATGTATATGGAGACCATAGTGCACAAAAGCAAACTGTCTCACCCAAAATGCCAGTAGTGCTCGTGCTGAAGTATCCTGACTGAGACTTTCTGAGAAGATATTTATGATGGCAAACAGAAATCTCTGAGTGTATTTTCTGTTTCCATAATGATTTTCTTCCTAACTTTATTATAATGGTTTAATGTCGATAGCACAGAAGGGAGATAGCCTGACTGTCATTTAGGCAATCCTGAAGAACTCACCCCAAGGCCTGGCATTTGCTATTACAATCTGAATCTTAACATTCTCTCATGAATTTCTCAAGTTTTACTTTTTCTGGTGCTGGGACCAGTCCCACATATAAGGAAGTAACTCCCTACATGGGCTGGCATAAGAGGAGCCAATAGGCTTCCTACTGCCATGTTACATTACTCACAAATCAACACATAGAATTATGACTTACCTTCCAGGTGCCTCTTGGTGGAACATGCTGAGAGAAAGGACAGCATCAAACAAAGAAACCTGGCCAGCACTTAGATCAATGACTTCACATTACAGGGGAGGAAACAGAGTTCCAGATAGGTGAAGGAGCTTGCCCGAAATCATACACCTACTATTAGCAGCTCTCAGTCCAGGATGCCGGTCTGTTCGCTCACAGTTCAAGGCCACACAGAGTGTCTGTCATAGGCAGTGAAAAGACAAAGTCTTCGACAATACTGATGAGACAGGTGAACACCACCTCAGTGTGAAACTCTAATCACCCACTGCCCAGAGAATGAGCTATTCTTTTTCCCCCTTCTAAATATTTCAGTATTTCCTACAAATAATAATATTCTTGCATAATAATAAAATTGTCAACATTAAAAAGTGACATGAATACATTATAAATTTGAATCTTTATTTTGTTAATTGTCCCTATGATATCCTTCTTCTGGTCCAACATCCAACCCAGGAACCGACACTATAATTAGTTGTTGGATCTCCTTAATCCTCTCTGATCTGGGACAGCTCCTCAACCTTTTACTTTCATGAGCTTTCATGTTTGAAAAATACAGGTCAGTTGTTTTGTACAACATCTACCAATTTGAGTTGTCTGATGTTTCATTATTAGTTTTGAGTTATGTGTTTTGGGCAGGAACCACAGGAGTGATGTCGTGGAAAGAGGCAATTCTTGTTAATTGCATACTCTCAATCTATAGGGTTTAACACTACCCCCCAACATTTGTTAGTGAAACATTTTTCTGAAGTGAATTATTCCATCTTTCTGGCTCACTAAGTAGAGTTTGTAGACATAGTCTTGGTTTGTTCATTTGTTTTTTGGTATGGCTCTTCATCTTTTAGTAAGTCCTGAAGGGTACTGTTTTAAACGTAGTTGCTTTATACAACTGCATGGGTAGAAAGTAAGGGAAATTGGGTTGAGTACGGAAAAGTTCTGGAGAACACTTTCTCAAGGATAGTGTAGGAAATAAATCTTTAATAACAGCTTCTTTGCTGATTACTTCCTTCTTCATGCTAAAGGAGGACTTCAAATGACATACTCTACTTCACTGAGAGTTCTGGGTCATTGGATTCTGTGAACCTACATTTGATGCAAAATTAGAGTCATTATTAGATCTGAATAATCCCTCTTCTATTTAAACTAATGTAACAGACATTTTTTACCTGATCTGAAAATTATAAATTCTAACGATTAAACTTGAGAACTCTAGCCTTCAGGATACTCTGATGCAAGTTGCTCTGACTACTGGAAATCTGCCTACACAGACCCTCCAATGGATTGAAGGCATCACGGGACTCAAACCAGTACGTCATATGCCTCTGGCAACCATTCTCGGGAGGGACTTCTCAGAAAAGGAGAAAGAGAAACCTCCTTCTGCTGTCTATCCTCCTGACCCTTGGGCACACTCAAGGTCAAAGCAGATGAAGAGGGTAGGGGAAGGTTCTATAATGTTTCCTCCCTGGACCATGGCAGAGGGGGATCTGGGGTTATAATCCCATGTTGGAGCAAAAGGTCTCAGCTGAGGGTATGGAGAGGCCCACGGGAGTCTTGACATTCTGGCAAGATGTGCTGCCTTGTTGAGATCTCCAGCCTGTATCCCAGCTCAAAGACCCAGAGTTCACCCAAGAGAGGGAGGCATTTCCATTCCTTTTTTCAACCTGGACAGGGCACCAGAAAATGCCAGTGCATGGTTCTACCAGCCTCATGAAGGGAAAACCGGGTCTCTCTTACATATAACATGGAGTAGGCTTAGAGCTTCCCACAGAACCATGAGACACTAACAAAGGAAGGAGTGGTGGAGGGTGAACACTCATTTGTACTTTTTTTCTGGGGAGGAGGCGTCAGGTGTCACTGCCTCATCTCCTCCTGAGAAAACACTACTTCTGCCAAGGTGAGGCACTTCCTAGGTATAGCTTGTTGTTTACGAAGAAAATAAACACAATTCAAATAAACTGCCCCGACACATAATTCTCAATGAATTCTTGGGGAAAGTGCTAGAACCAATGTCACATTCCCTTTGGCACATTCCACTTTGCAGAGATTGTGTCTGGTGTCCTCTGTCCCTCCTCCAAGAACCTGAATTCCCTCTCGTCACACCCCAGCTGTTAGATGAGGTAATGCCAGCTGTGGTTCCTTGCGTCACTGTCAAGAAGCCTAACACATAGTTTCTCATCCATATGAAAAGGGCACTGTGGTGAGTCAGGAAGATGTCCTTGGAGTGTCACAATGTCTTGGATTTCATCACTCTCCTTTGCCAGTGCATGAACAGGCTGTCAAAAGGACCAGCAGAAGCCCCCGGTGCTCGTGTATGATGACAAGCTCTCTTTATTGAGCACTTACTTTGTGATAAATACTTTATGTATATTAGGCTATTACAAGTATCACAACTGGCCATTTTGCAAGTGGGGGAAGGAAAGTCAAAGCGCTTACCCAAAGTCACCAGCTATCAAGGAAGAAGAACTAGAAATTAAATCCAGTGTCCATAACCCCCAACACCTTTGTTTTAAAACACTGTCTTAGCTGAACCACTGACTACCCCTGTCCTCATCAATTTCTCTCTTCTCTAAAATCATTTAAACACTTAAAATGTACATTAAATCACTGTCAATTTATTCAGACAATAATGTATTGCCTTCTGATATAGTCAAAAGTGTGTTACTAAAGTCTATCTGACTATAGAGGCAGTATCTTTTGTATCATTATGTTCCCTGGGTGAACAGTCTGAGGCTGGTCACAGAGGATGGGCCTGAATGAATGACATCAGAAGTGATGGTAATAAAGAGGGACTTATAGAATGTATAGGTGTGTGTATGTGTATGTCATTTGTTCCACAGGATCAAAAGGAATTTCAGAAACTGTTTTGTCCATAATGCATCTGATGCCCAGGTTCTTTCATCTCCATCCATTCACAGTGTGGTTAGGAATACAGCAAAAATATGGACAGACATAAGACCGTATTGGTCAGAATCTGAGGTGGATGGGACAAGGTAAAAGCCCCCACGATGTCATAGGATTATTCTAGAAGGAAAAAAAGGAAGTTGGGAATCACTACATAACACTTCAGGGCTTGATTAGGGTCTGGGTTCACACATTCCCTACTAAAATCAGAATAATCGATCGCTGTCCCTAGAGGAGATTTAGATCCATTTCTGCAGACAATGGTCATTAACAAGTACAGATGCCCACTGCTCATGCTAAGGCTATAATCATGATGACTTGTATCTGATAAGCTCTATGGACTCTTCTTCAGTACTTCTCAAGCTTTACAGGGCGACAGACTCCAATTTCTGCCTCCTACCCCCAGAGTGTCTGATTCAATAGATCTGAGTAGTGCCTAAGTATTCGCATTTCTAGGGTCACCTGGGCAACTCAAGGCTCAGGTGATTGAGGGTCTGACTCTTGGTTTCAGCTCAGGTCATGATCTCAGGGTCCTGAGCTCAGGCTCCACGCTCAGGAGACAGTCTGCTTGACCCTAACCTCTCTGCTCCCCCCCACCCTGTGTTCTCTTTCTCAAATACGTAAATAAAATCTTCCAAAAAAAATTTCACATTTCTAACACATTCCCAGCAGACAATGATGCTGCTAGTCCTGGCATACTCTTTGAGAACCACTGCCCTTACTTGATGTTTGTTGTTGCTTGTTTCATTTATTTGCTTTCCCATAGCCATGTGAACTCTGACAACTACATCAGTGAAGAGACTGCCTAGTATTAAACCTTCATTTTTTTTCTGATTCTCAAATCAAATTTCTGACCTCCTGCTTGCACCCAAGACAGATGCGTCCAACTGCCCACCAGATGTCCTTATCTACATCACCTACAAAAAACTTCAAACTCAACATGCACCAGCTGAGTCCATTATCTAGAGCTTTCTTTACTGAACTTCTATCTCTGCTTGTGCTACCACCATTCAAACAGGTTAAAAACCTCAAAGTCACCCTTGACTTCTACTTTTCTCCCTAACATTGCTTAATTCTAGAATTTAAGCTCCCCAGTGGCAGATGCTTGCTATTTTGTTCACTATCATATCCCCAGCACTTAGGACAATGCCTGGAATGATGTAGGGATTCACTAGGTGTTGAATGGATAAATAAAAGAATGAATTCTCTGAGACCCCTCCCTAATCTGTGCCTGAGTTCAGGCTTCGTGTCTCATGGGAACATTTCAGTAGCCTCCTGCCCAGCTCCCCACTTCTGCAATGTTACCCCAACTCTGCTCCACCCTCTATAATCCTCTGTTGGAAACACAAATTGAGAAGCTTCACAACTGTGTTTACAAACTTCTAGACAGATTCCCTTTAAACATCAGAATATATCCAAGATGCACAAAACCCTTCACATTTTGGCATCCATCTTGCCCCAGCACCACAGGGTCTCAGTCCCCCAGGGCAACCCTAAATCCCAGCCCTCCTTCCGCCATAGTGGGACACAACCCTACTTCTGCAACGGAGCACATGAAGCTACACCACTGTTTCTAACAACTTACTCATCTACCTCTCATCATCTGAAAATGACCTATTCTACCAAGACCCAGCTGCAATGCCACATTCATTGTGAAGTACTTTCCAAAGAATACCCTGATCCCTCTGCCCTAATATATAGACACACGCCCCAAGGGAGAATTACTGATCCCATTTCTGTGATCCTAACCCTTTGTGTCTCTACTGAATCATGCAGATTATATTTTACTGTAATTATTCTTTTTTAAAAGGTTTTGTTTATTTATTCATGACAGACACAGAGAGGCAGAGACACAGGCAGAGGGAGAAGCAGGCTCCATGCAGGGAGCCCCATGCAGGACTTGATCCCAGGACCCTGGGGATCACGCCCCAAGCCAAAGGCTGATCCTCAACCACTGAGCCACCCAGGTGCCCCTACTATAATTATTCTGTTACAGAAGTTTCTTCTCCACTGAAGAACCTTCGTGTAGGTTCTGTAACCCAGAGGTCTTTCCCCTTTCTCTTGTACTCACCAGTATCTAGCCCAGTGTCTGACAGGCCCTCAGATGTTTGTTGAACTTGCCTCAGTTTAATTTAGTGAGCATCAATCAGACAGTACGGAATAAACCAACAGCCCTGGACTTAGTGAGACTAATTCTCTGAGGTCTTCACCAGCAAGGCCTAACTAAAAACTAAAATAATTACTCCGGCAGATAATTCATGAAAGAAGGAAAAAGCATTTGCATTTGAATGATCTAGCCAGGATTTTCTGCTTGTTGATGTTTCTGGAATTTTTCAGATAATGCCTTCAATTCTTTCATTCTTTCACTGGTGTGGAGAGTAGGCCAGAAAGTTAATCTATCCATCACTCTCCCATCCGAAACCAGGCAACTTTCAACCAGTTCTGCTGAAAACAGAGAAATTCAACGGAAACCAAGTTTTAGAGGGCCTGCGGGTTCAGATTCAGCACTCTGAAGAGCTCCTGAGGACCGCCAGGAGCTGCCACCCCCCCCCCCCCCCCTTGCAGGTGCTCTCCAGTCATTTACAGAACCTTACATCTGGCTACCATTTATTCATGCTCTCAGGATTCTCAGGGTTGGGGCAGGTCAGAGAGAGGAGGTGGGGTGGGCGGCAGGGTCAGGGGCAAATGCAGTGATCCGCAGAGCATAGCATGCACAGAGCCCTGCAGGGCCAAACCCGAACCAAGCCAGAAGGAAAGCCAGGCGACAGGTGGCACTCTGAGCTGTGCAGAGTGGGGAAGGCCCCGAGGGGGGGGAGGTGAAGGTCATCTCCATCCCCCCAAAACCAAGCGCATGACCCTCCCTTTTGCAACACACAGGAGCCTGCATGCATGCATGCATGCACACACACACACACACACACACACACACACACACAAGTACACAAATCCCCAGCACCTGCTTCGGAAGCCCTCTCTGCGCGCCTGGCCCGGAGGCCCGGCTCCACCAGAAGCGACGGGCGGATTTACCGTGGCATTACTTTTAATTAAGTCCCCGGCTTGGGCGGGGGGGTGCGGGGAGGGCCCTAATCCCGGGCCCGCCTGACGTCACCTGGGAACTGGCAGCGGGGACCGGGCCGACCTCGCCGCGACCCGGGTGCGCCTCCGCCCCGCGCGGGGCTTTGCTCCGCGGGAATTAAGGGAAGGAGAAATGTTAGTACACTTTTAATTGGAAACCGAGTTCTTCTTTCAGGGCGGCTTGTTTACTCAGGATCGGGCATTAGAACTCAGGGGAGGCTCTAATTGAAGTGACGGCTTTGGAGATTATGGGGAACATATGGCCCCACCGCCAGGCTCTTTATCTGCATTTTCTCATCAAACTGCTGGCTGGCCGGGTGTGCTTCTGCACCCGCCCTCGTCCAGCTCCAAAGGGCCTTTGAAGCCCAGAGGGCGGCGCGGAGGTGGTGGCCAGGCCCAGGCTGCACACCCTGGGCTGGTGGCACCGACTGTTCAGCCATGCTCAGAGGGAACAGGTGCACCCCAGGGAATAGCAACCCGACAGCCCATCACCTAGCTGGGCTGTCCTGGGCGCTGTGAGCCAGCAGCAAGAGGGAGTTGCCAGGGTAACGGGTCATTCTCAGTCCCTACCTCCCTGACCTTGGTGTTCCCCCCCAACTTGCCAAGCCCGCGCCCAGAAGGGAAATGCGAGGGAACCAGGACCCTGGGCCAGAATTAGGCTTCTCCCCATCTACCTCCCATCTACCAACCAACCTTCTGTACACCCTTGCAGCCTCCAGCACCAACCACCAGCTGTTCATTTCCACCCACCAACCAGACTATCTCTCTGTATCTAAGAGCTGCCAGTTAACTAAAGAGGAGACATAAAAAAAAAAAAGAAATTTAAACTAAAGATTTTATTTATTTATTCATGTGAGAGAGAGAGGGAGAGAGAGGCAGAGACACAGGCAGAGGGAGAAGCAGGCTCCATGCAGGGAGCCCGACGCGGGACTCGATCCTGGAACCCCAAGATCACACCCTAAACCAAAGGCAGACACTCAACTGCTGAGCCACCCCGGGATCCCAATTTTGAATTTCTGATAAGCAGGGATCCCTGGGTGGCGCAGCGGTTTGGCGCCTGCCTTTGGCCCAGGGCGCCATCCTGGAGACCCGGGATCGAATCCCACATCAGGCTCCCGGTGCATGGAGCCTGCTTCTTCCTCTGCCTGTGTCTCTGCCTCTCTCTCTCTCTCTCTCTCTCTCTCTCTCTCTCTCTCTCTGTGACTATTATAAATAAATAAAAATTTTAAAAAAATAAAAAGTGAATTTCTGATAAGCAATAATTTTATATTTCAGGAGACACCCTTTAAAAAAAAACATTGTTTATCTAAAATTCAAATTTAACTAGATTTTTGTTTGCTAAATCTCACAGCCCTGCTCACTCTAAGGAAAACAGCGGCCTTCTGGTTTAATTCCTGAATCTCCCTGGTTTGGCCCCAAAGCTCTGCCATTGGGTTCAGACACTGATTGGAGTGCCCCAACCCTGACCCCCTGAGCTTCACCTTCTGCTGGGGCGGTGGGTCTCAACCTCAGCTGAACATTAGACTCACATAGGGAGCTTTAAAAAAAAAAAAAAAAAAAGCAAAAAAATCTCAGAAGCCCAGGCAAACCCTAGCCCATCTAAATACTCCAGACCCATTCCATAGAAGCCCAAAGTATTTTTTAAAAATATGTAAGTAGAATAGGTCTTACAGGGTGACTATGTTGAAGAGTAATTCTCATTTGAGAGCATCACATTGCTTATTTGATTATTGACTGTCCCCCTCCACTGGGATATAAGCTGTACCTATAGCAGGCCTTCTACATAGTCCATGCTCAAAATATTTACTCATTAGTCAGATCTCATATATTTCTATACATTCCCCTCCTTCCCCAAACCCATCTTTGCCTGATGCAAGTGTTCTGCAAATTCCCACACATGGAACTGATGCTGAGTTGGTTCAAGCCACTACCTTACCACCCATACAGATTCCTAAGAAATTCCTGACACTTACCTTAAATATCAACTTGGACCACTGATCCCACCTCGTATATGCATGCACATGAAACTCAAATCCCTGCTCAGCATCACCAAGAAAAACGAAGCATGTCCCTGGGTCCCAGTGTGCAAACCTGGATTTGGACCAGTAAGAATCCAAATGGTTCTTAAATTGCCTCATTTTCAATATACTTTTACAGCACCAAATACCAAAGTGCTCAGAGAAAGCTAGAGCCTGATATGCCACCAAACCTTAGTAAAGTAGACTCTAGGGTTTCTCTTACGTCACTGATGCCATGGTACAGAGAAACATTGGAGGTGGTTCCTCCTTTTGCTCAGAATATGGTCTAAAGCATCTTTGGATCCATCGTGATACCTCTGGGTTGGAAATCTAAAGGTTGATTGGCATGGCTGGAATGCCGGTGCAAGAAAAAAAAAAAATCAGCATCTTCCCTGCACTTACTCCCCCAACCTTTCCTGTATGGTAATAAAGGAAAAGGAGTCTCTGGTCATTTCACTCAGGTAATGAAAAGTCAAAGTCATGGGTTGGGTCTCCATGGCCAGAGACTTCACTCCTAACCTTTACTAGTCACATTGCAAAGTCCTGGCTTTGTACTCAAAAGGGGTCTAATATAAAGATGGATAGAGGGACACTTGCGTGGCTCAGTCGGTTAGGTGTCTGACTCTTGGTCCTGGCTCAGGTCATGATCTCAGAGTCCTGGGATCAAGCCTCATGTCAGGCTCTGCACTCAGCATGGAGTCTGCTTATCCCTCTCCTTCTGCTTCTCTCCCTGCATTCTCTCTCTCTCTCATAAATAAAAACTTAAAAAAAAAAAAAGATGGGTTGATAGAGGCACAATGTCAACACTGCTACTTGAAAAACATATCTGAGTGCATCTCTCCTGAAAGTGGGGTCATAACAGATGGTAGGACATAGCAGATCAGAGAAGCGTATTAGAAGTTTTGATATTTACTGATTTACTCCACTGTTGTACTCTTATTCATTTAATTAATGAGGGCTGTGGGTTACACAGCTGATACCTCTCATCTGGACAAAAATGTCAATTGGTTTTTCCTACAACCATCAGATGGCCACAGGAGCTGAAATTTGATGAATAATTATAAAAACAGAACAAACCAAAACCAGCAATTTTTTTGTGTGCACTTTTAAAGTACTTCCATATTTATACACCATGTTGTCTTTGGATCCTTCAAAGCCTCCTACCTCCTTAGGAGATGCCCATGAGAAGTATAGCGATAGTGATAAATTATGGAGGAGGATCTGGAGTTAGAACAGAAGGTGAACTTTTGTCTGATTTGAAAGGGAGTGTAACTTAGTTCAAATCACCTTATTTTCATTGCTTTAATTGTATGTGAAAAGGTTCTTCTGTTGGGGACTCACAGGTAGTTCTACCGAGTAGCTGAAGCACTGCCATAGGCAGCCAGGAAAGACTGTCAGTGAAACATATGAGAACATTATGAATATTTTGAGGTCTATATTAAAATAGATGTCACATTTTAATCAAGTGGGCCACACAGCATAGTGCTTAATGATGCAGGCTCTGGAGCTGGGCTGCCCTAGTTTCAATCCGGGCTCTTTCAATTACTTAAACAAATTACTAATTTTTCCATGGTCACCTTCCTCATCCATAGGATGGGAAAAATCGTAACATTGCCTTCCACATCAGCTTGATATGAGGTTAAGTTAGTTAATTTGCATAAAGTGCCAAAGGCAATGCTTTGTGCAGAGTAAGGGCTCAATACCTATTAACAACATCATGTGAACGTGAACGTCACAATGATCAGTTGTTCGTCTGACCAATTTTTTTCCTATAGGGATTATGCAAGAGGAATGAATGCACACAGCACACTATGACAGATTAAATATTCTCTGAAGCAAACGCACTGATTTTAAATCATGATTTCTCCTAAAGTGATTGTGAGCACAAATCCCAAATTAAATTACAGTCGATGGAAGAGAGATAATGCATTGTCTGAGTTTGTACATCACCCGTAACTTTTCAAGCACGAAAGATAAACTCTACTCAACTCACAATTATAGCAGAGGCTGAGTATCAAGTGTCCTGACTTGGTAATTGGTAGAATTAAGTTCTTACTGTGGCTTATCCCTGACTCAAGTATCCTGTGTCCTTATTTCTCCATCTATACTATGAAGACAAAACAAATACACGGGAAGACAAAGGTTCAGAACAGAAAAGTAGCACTGAGCCCCAGATTGAAGGCAACAAATAATTCTGCAGTCGGTTTCATGACTGTGTTACTAACAAGAGACAAGACTTGATTTTGAAAACAAGGCAAAGAGCTGCGGCAATTATAGCTTTCTCTTCCTTGCTATCGGGAGATGCCAGATGAATAAATCCACAAAGATCTTTGTGTTAGTCATGATATAAATATGTGTGCTTTTCAAGTCCCCTTGATAATGCTAACAACAAGGAAAGCAGGTAATAGTTATTGTGTGTTTACTCTGTGTGGGGCACTGTGCCAAGTCTTTGGGGCCAGATGATCTCTTCTGTGTCTTTGGTCTTACTCTCAGCACCTGACAGAGATGGATATATAGAGAAGATTAAAACATAGTTATTGCCTTGAAATTTGAAGAATCCATACCAATTCCAAAACCTGGGGATAGGTTTGTAAATAACCACCTTTAGAAGCTGGTGTTGTTTGAACTTTAGGCCATGATCCATCAGTGGGTTATGACATTAATAGAGATAAGAGGAGAATTAAAAAATAAATAGAATAGAAAATAGCAGCATGTAGGGTAATCAGTAAATCAATTTAAGTGTTGAAACTTTATTTCATACACACGAATGTGCATAACAGGTTATGACAAAATATATATATTTGCCAATCTGTAGCAAAAATTTTCTGGAAAACACTGTGGGGAGTCTTCTGAAAACACTGCTTTAGAGGAAAATATAAAATATGATTGAAATATGTCTTTTAACAACTACACTATTTATCAGAGTATCAGAGTATTTTAATACCTGCATAAGATTTTTGTTATTGTTGTTTTCTTAATGGCTCACCCTTTTGTTTCTTAAAGGAAAGAATGACAAAACTGATTTCCAGGCTGTCCCTTTTTCCTGGCTCTCAGCTTCCTTATATTACTTTCTATCAGGGCCCCACTGTTCCCCTGACATTACGAGGTTGGCTTTGAGAGGTTTCTCTGAATTGCATTGTTCAGTATTCTTGAACTCCTCTGCCCTTCTTTCCCTGCAACTAAAACACAGCATTTAGCACAGAGCCTGAGACAGTGTAGGCATCTATAAGAAATATGTATTGAATTAAAGGTTGGTAAGGTGGCTGCCCAGAAGGATATAAACAGATTATGGTGTGTAACAGAGCAATCCTAACAGGCCTATTCAGGAATACAGTGCGTTCACTAACAGGTAGCTGTCAGGTTCAGTGTCCTTCCTGGACTCAAAGACTAGGGCTGCAGAACAGAAGCAAATCCACTCCAAAAGCAATTCATTTGAAGATGGGAGATCTACTGCCATCCTCAGAGCAAGAGGCACAGAGATCCACCCCCAAGATAACCAAATCCCAGAAAATGTTACGTTCAGGAATAAGAAGATACTTGGGCACTCAAAAGAGCTCAAATCAGAATCTCCCTAAACTTCAGATCCCCAGTATATAAAAGAAGAATAACTCAGTTCAATGCATGCTTCCTGTTCTTGCTTGAACTTCCTATTAAGTCCCAGGAAACTGTTTCCTCCTGGCCTTCTGCATGGACTTTCCTGGATGCAGCACCAGCTACAATGTTCAGAGACTGGGGAGCATCTCTGAGACATGGGAGCCCACGGGTGACTCAGTCCATCTGCAGTTCACACTTCCTAGCCACTCAAAAATCACAGGCCCTCTCTGTGTACTACCCCGAGATGGCCCCAGGTCAGCTATCCAGGAGCATCTGAAACAGAAGAGCAAAAACAGAAGACAAGATGTCTGTGAAATGATGGGTCTTTGGTGAACTTAGTGTATGAGCCATGAGCTCCCCAGCCCCTGTACCAGAAGATAAGATTGATGCCTGCCACTTACTGGACATGGACCAAGTTTCAGGCTCTTGGTCACTTCTCACTTATTTGGAAAGAGTCCCCCAGAAGGGGAAGTAACTTTCCCAAGGCTGCACTGATAGGAGTGCAGGGTAAGACTCAAATGCAGACCTAACTTTAGACCCCACGCCCTTTACACTACCATTCAGAAAATGACTTCCTCATACCTCCTACTGACTTTTCCTTTCAAATATTGCATTCTGAAATTCATGACTATGAACTGACAAGGATAATCCTCTAAGATGGTCAGGCATTTTCCAAAACTTATGAGGTAACCACTACCTCTCTGCTCTAATTTATTGGAGAACAAGAGTTCCAAGTTAGGTTGAAAGAAATACTTCTGTAATGGATTTTTTTTTTAAATCAGTTCCAAGGCTGTGGAAGGAAATTAAAACAAATGTCTAAACCTGACTCAGAAAAGAAGGGAAAAGAGATGTATTGCACAATTAGAGAGGCATCTGGATCTCCCAAAGCAGCAATAGCCCATATCCTAAGGAAAATTAAGAAGGAAGAAGGATCCCCAAACTCCGGGACGTGTCAGAAATCTTCACTTTAGCTCCAGTAAGCAGCAGCCATACTGGAGATTGGTGCCTCTCCGCCAAGGACCTCAGAGGCTAATACGAACAGGACAAAGTTAATTTATTCACACACCAAGGAAACATGCACTGAGCTCCTGTTGCATGCCAGGCACTGTGCTAGGGCCAGGTGAGTGTAGACCACAAGGCGAGAAGGAGTAGAAGCCTTCCCAAGCCAGTCTGGACTACTGGATAAACAGAGGCCATGGAACTGCTGTATTTATCTGAAATATAAAACCTCCTTTGCAGAAGGCATCCTCATGATAGGGACTTTGTGGCTCAGGGCTTCCTCTGGGAAAATCCTTCCACAAAAACAGCACTGAAGAGAGCCCTGCCTTACCCTGCTACTAGTTTCCATTCTCAGAAAAAAGAGGGAGGAATGCAGGGCCAGCTACTCTAGTCTTTGGTTATGGCCAAGGAGAATTGGTAAAGGTAAGAGGAATTGATGGTTTGAAACTTGCAAGAAAATAATGGCCAAGGGATAAATGTTGGGCACAATCTAAAATGGTGGTCTTCAAGAAAGAAAACCTTAAAATTATAAACAAACCAACCCCAGAACGAACAAGCCAAAAAACACAGTTTGAGTCCATGGTAAGGGACTATAAAAGGAAATAAAATATAAAAGATATTGTTAGAGAGAGGGGCAAAAAATGCAGTTCTGACTCGACATTCCTCGGTGGTCCCAAAAATGAAGAAAAAGGAAATGTTAACATAAAAATAACATAAAAAACTAAACACAACTTGGTGTCCTGGATTGAATCCTAGAACGGATGCAAGACATTGGTGGAAAATCTCATGAGACCAAATAATAACTTCAGTTTATATAGTTGAGTGAACAGTACTGGATCGATGTTAATTTCTTAGTTCACATGATATACTTATCAAAATGTACACATGAATATGAAGTGTTAACATTAGGGGAAGCCAGTTGAAGGTTATATGGCAATGTGTCTTACTTTGCAATTGTTGTGTAAATCTACAATTTTATTTCAAAATAAAGTTTTTAAAAACTGTTGCACAGGGGATCCCTGGGTGGCTCAGCAGTTTCGCGCCTGCCTTTGGCCCAGGGTGCGATCCTGGAGTCCCAGGATGGAATCCCACGTCAGGCTCCTGGCATGGAGCCTGCTTCTCCCTCTGCCCGTCTCTCTCTCTCTCTCTCTATCATAAATAAATAAAAATAAATTAAAAAAAAAAAACTTGTTGCACAAGACACTGTCAGATGACCTCTGATGTCGAAATAGGAAAAGGGATAGATTACTGAGACATACAACATGGACCAGCCAACAGGCGCTACAGTTGCCTACCATCAGTCCCCAAGCCTTTGTCCCCACCCCAGGTCAGAAAAGCCAATGAAATCATGGGCCACATCAATAGAATGTGACATCCATGACAAGTAGTAGTAGTAATAACACCGTGCTAGTTCAGACCACACGTCAGAAGATTTCATTCCCTTCCGGATGGTACATTCTAGAGAGATGGCAGTATGTTTACAGACAGATCAGCCTCTTCTATGGGATGGCTGGAGGAATGGAGAAGAACGAGACAGGACAAAAGAGGACCCAGGGACTATGAGGGTCTCCGTTTGCAACGCAAAGGGCTGGCACGTATCAGGGAGATGGGCTGATTTCGTGAGTTCCTGAAAGCAGAACCAAGGCCGAAGTTGAGGTTGCATGTGGAGACAGACACTGGGGCTCCATGCAACAGTTCTGATAATCCCTACTCAGAACGTGAGACCAAGAGCTCCCCATGGTTGGAGACAGGCCAGAGGCTGGATGAGCATCTGGTGGGAATGTGAACTGGGGAGCCTTTCATGTGCCTTTGAACTGCGAGCACCTGTGATTCTCTGGTCAAGGAGGAGAGCACAGGGGTGAATGTCACTGGGCCATCCAAGCTGCCCAATAAGCCCGAAGAAGATTGTCAGACTCAAGCTACAAATTCCATTCTCCTCCTTGAGAAGGCCACTGGCAAAACAGGGATCAGGATAAAAGAAACTTCTCCAGCTACACCAGAAAAGAGATCCAGCAGCAAAATATCCCTGAATTTGGTGTCCCTTAGGCCTATAAGTGTGTCCTCTGCTTCTGTGTCAGAATGGTCAGCACCTTAAGACCACAGATTCTAGAATCCTAGATTTAAGTGGCCCTAGGGATCACTGGTCTTGTCTTCTACCCACTATAATTAAAACATTGAGACAAGCCTTTTCACCTGTCATAAAGGGTCCAGTCTGCACCCATGCTAGACAACAAAACCTGTCATTTCGTCTACATTACATGGGTCTGCACCCTTGGGTATGACTCTATTTCCCTCAGCCTATTTGTCACAGGACTAAATACACCGAGTTTCTTTATTTATTGTTCAAGAAGGTAATCACTCTCCTCTAGACCCTCTCCAGTTTGTCAGTGATGTCCTAAAATGCATCACTTAAATTAGGCCAAATAGTGTACATGTGCTCTAAGCAATGCAAAACTGCAACAATCGCATATTAGGGACATTATAGCTCTATTAACACGGCATTCCTCGAGGCTCCCACTGGCTTTGTGGCCAACTAAGCCCCGTGTGGAATTCCACCAAAACAGGCCCCGTTCCACATAACTACTATTGAATTTTGGAACCCAGTGGTTAAATTTCGTCTTGCTGACTTTGTGCTATTCTGTGAGCTCATCAAGATCTTTCTGAACATTGAGAGTAACAGCTGCCACAACAGCGTTCCCTGCCAGGTTTGTGTCATCTGCAAATCGAATAAACCTGCCTTCTGTGTCTTCATCCAAATCATTGATAAAAACGTTAAAGATGACAGCATATTCCATCATTCACTCAACAAATATTTGTCAAGTACCTATAATATGTAGAGAACTCAGGACAGATATGAGAGGAGAAATCGTGTTTGTACTGGGACACGTCCTAAATTGTTTGCTTTCTGTAAACCCCCCAATATGAGATGGACTTCTTTCCTTGAAGATTTAATTCAGCTCATTAGATACTTATTGATCATTTATTCTTCCCTCAGCATCATGCTAAGCTTTGTTGAGGGAACAGAGGAATTAAAACCCATAACCCAGTTCCTTAGACACTTACCCTCTCGTTAGTGAGGCAGGATTTGGCACACAAAACATTTTATGATGTAAGACAGGCAATATTTATATAATTGACAAAAAGAGGGAAAATATATGGGGTTCTGGCTGAGACTTTATCATTTTGGTTAAAGCTGCAAAACAACAAAAAAACAAAAACAAAAAAACAAAAAAAAAAGCTGCAAAACAATGATAGATTTTTCAAGTTGAGAGGGACAACAGAATTCCTCTAGAAGCACTCTCCTCCTCTCCCAACACCCAAAATTAGTTTCAACAAGTGAGGGTCTACCTCTTGAGTCATTTTGCTCTTTGTTTGCTCTAATAATTAGGATGGCCTCCTCACACACCGAACGTTGAGTCCAAATTGCTTGCCTTTACCTTTCTATCTATAATGAAGTACTCCGTGATTTTGCTAAATAATTGAACAACTTCAAATTCTGCTCTCTGAAGGTAGAAATAGGTCTGATCCAACCTTGTGAAGGCAACAATTATGCCCTCACGTTGTCTTTACTTCTCTGGCCTGAACATCTGTAATTCCTTCATCTGACATGATTTGGGGATCTCTCCACCTCCCCACATCATTCTGGCCAGTCACACTAGGACTCCATCGCCCGCACAAAGCAAGCACTCAAGGTACATCTACCAAATGAATGTGTACGTAAAGGAGCCAGAAAGCTCTACTTTGTTTACATCAGTCTCAAAAGAAAATGCTCAGAACTGAACATACTGCTGAAAATGGGGCCAGAAAAGTGGGCTCCTAGCAGTCCCCATGCTCTGAACATTGTATTAATTATTAATGCTGCTCAGATCCAGCCTTTTCTCTGTCTTTGCACAGGGGTGGCATGGGGGAGGGACAGTACGTTAATACTTCATGCTAATTCTGTAGTCAGTTAAATCTGTGAGTCTTTACCACAGGGGGAACTAGATAACTTTGCAGTCAAGCCCCACACAATCCTGTACCAAGAAAGGCCACTGCACTTCCTTCGATGTGAGAAAGAACGGTGCGTCCCTCTGGGTATGCGTATCTTTAAGGTCATGCTGGCATTCTGATCCCCATAGAACCTAAGCCCTTTGGGAATCTGAAGATTTTGCAGTATTTCTGGGAAGGAGGCCCAAGTAGGTGGGCACAGCAAGACACCTACAGGGAAATCCAGGGTGAGGTGACCTTCCTATACCAAGTGGGGGCCATGAAGTCGGGTTTAGAATGGGCTCAACTACCCCAGCAGGAGACAGTGTGTCAGTGTCAGTGTTCCTCAAAAGGAGAAACTGCCTCCAAATCAAAACAAACCAGGGAGAGCTAAAGATGGGCAAACCCAGCAGGAGTTGGGATTGTCCTGGTGTCCGCTTACTTAAGGCTGCAAGAAGAGTCAGGCAAGAAGAACCAACAGGGGGTAAAGGAAGCAAAGCAGCCTCCCATGAAGACCCACCACGAGCAGACACAGCCAGCCTATAGTGCATGCCAGGCTTTTTGGTTTGCATTCTCTCTTTGGTTCCCCCAAATAAAACTATGAGGTTGGCATGACTGTCACGACTTCACAGTTGTGGAAACTGAGGCTTAGGGAGGTTCAGAAAGTTGCCCACAGTCACATCACTCTAAGGGGTGCAGCCAGGCTGAGACCTGCACCCCTCCTCACCCCCACCCCCACCTGTCCCCAAAGCCCTTGGACTCGAGCATCTTGCCACAGTGCTTTTGTTTCAAGAGTTTACTCATTCCTTAAAGATTTAATCCAGCACCCCTAATGTTCCAGGCCTGTGCTAAGCCCTGGGGACACAGTGGTAGAAGAGACACATGCCGTCCCTCATGGGGCTTAGCATTTGGCAAGAACAACAAACAGCCAGACAAGCAACTGCATTAAAGCAGGATCCGCAGGAGGGGGAGTGAAGGGCAAACTCATCCACACGAGGGATTAAGAGCCTTCCCTGGGGAAAAGAGCCCCGAGAGAGAAGCTGAAAGAATATGCTAGCAAGACCCCAAAGTGTGGGAGAGAAGAGAACAAAAGCTGAAGGTAGGGAGGTGAGCGGAAACCACTGATGAGCTGAGTCCAAGGAGGCCGAGTGAAGAGCCGGAGGTCTAAGAGGCCCCCCACTCCCGCCACCAAAGGGCTGAGAGGTGGGCAGAGGGAGGTTAGAGCCGCGTTCAGGAGGCCTGCGTGCACTGGGATCGTCGGGGCGAGAATCAGTAAGGCCAGGGGCTCTCACCAATTTGCAGAAGGGAGGTGCAAAGTCAGCCAAACTCTGCCCACCCGGTGGAGACAGACACACACTCAACCTGGACACTTAATTCACTTTCTCTGGCCTTCTGAAACCCACTGTATATGATCTTGGAGCTCTCTTAGCCCCTAACAGAGGCTCAGAGCAGCTCAGGGATTATGAAACCGAATTATTGGTTCCAGGGCATCATTGCCTGTAATGGTACCACGTATCTATACCCTCGTGGTGCGTGCAGTGTACGTCCCCTCCCCCTGGATTTTGGGGTTCAGCTTTGAGTTGGCTTTAACTGGTGGGCCATTAGCTGACCTGATGGGAGCCGAGGCTGGAAACGCGCTTGCAAGGTTGGGCGGGCCTTCTTGCACTTTTGTCACGGCCAAGAGGAGATCATGCCACTGCCTCTCAAGCCTGGACCCCGGAGTGAGACCAAACCCTGGTGTGCAGCCTAGAGCCCAGCTCAGCCGATTCCAGGTGACCTGCAGACCCTCGGGCTGATGCAGAGTCACCCCCGTTAACCCAGAGACTTGTGAACCTGTGGATTAAGCGTTCACAGTCACACACCATGGACTCTGGGGGCAATTCCTGGCCAGTGAGAGATCCCGCCAACCTTACAAAGACACCGCTGCTGTGCCACGGAGTGGGGCTGCTCTAGGGGCTGGGCGTCTAGGGGGACAGCAATGCAGACCATCAGCTCAGCCCCCACCCCATCCCACCCCCCACGCCCCTGCCGCCCAGCGCCAGGCACTCACCTGAGTCTGAGGCTGCCGGGCTCACCAGACTGAGTAGCTCCCGCTCCTTCTCATAATCCCCTTTGCAGAGCAGCTGCCCCTCCTTCAGGACAAACTCGTCGCCCTTCTGGAGCTGCCGCTCACAGACGCAGCAGCAGAAGCAGCTCAAGTGGTACACGCTCTTCTGGGCCCGCATGACGAACTCATTGGGTGCAATGGCCTCGAAGCAGCCCCCACATTTGACCGCAAACAGCCTGGCAGCAGGGGAGAGAGGGAAGCAAGGTCTTTGAGAAAGGTCTGATTGGGCCCAGCTGGCCTTGGGTCAAGAAGAACAAAAGAGACTCCAAGAGCTAGGGTGAGGGCGGTCGGAATGGAGTACACCCGAAATCCAGATGACGTGCTCCCCGGCAGGGCTGAACCAGAGGATTCAGTTGTGTTCCTCACCAAGGCTGAAGAAGAGCAGGGGCAGAGGCACTGGAAGCATCCTGAGCCCAGCGCACGACCGGCGTGGTCTAGGACACGGTGTTCCCAAAGGGTAGTCTACACCCCGGTGGGATCCCTGGGGAAGCTTATTGTTCAAACCAAAGATCTCTAACACAGACGTCCAGGCCCACTCCCATCAGCCTGTAGGAGAGGGGACCCCAGGATGTGAATCTGTATGGCAAGCTTGGCAGGGCATTCTGAGGCCTAATGTGGTTGGTGAGACGGAAACTGTATCCCAGCTTCCCAGGGTGGCTTTTGATGGATTCAACCTCTCTCCCAGGACTTCTTATTTCACTTATTTTCAACAGACCATGTAGAGGGTAGCCATCTATGCCAAGCCAAAGCAGTAGGCACTAGCAATGTTAAGGTAAATAAAAGAAAACCCCTTTCAGATATGAGCTCAGGCGGCTGACATGTTTGTGCTGGTCATTCGGTAGCTTCCTGCTAAGGTTTCGAGATGCCAAATGCAGGGCACCTGGGGTGGCTCAGTTGCTTACGTGCCCTACTCTTCGTTTTGGCTCAGGTCATGTCTAAGGGTCATGAGATCCAGCCCTGGGTCCGGCTCCATGCTCAGCACAGAACCTGCCTGAGATTCTTTCTTCCTCCCTCTTCCTCCCTCCCCTTCCCCTGCTCATGCTCACTCTCACACTCTGTCTAAAATAAATAAAATCTTTAAAAACTAAAATCAATAAAATCTTTTTTAAAAAGACACAAAAAAGCAGCGAGATCCAGAGGCCTGTGCCCTGCTACCAGCTACACCAACAACTGCCTGCAAAACCACGGGCACGATTCCTTCCCTTTGCACTTCTTTTCTCCGGATGCTGCTAAGATGTGAGGCCAGACAATCTCTCCCAGCTTCATAAGCCTTACGGTGATCACTTCCTACTGCTGACTTCAAACATCTTAATCTTGCCTCATCATTTAGCTTTTCCCATACCTGCAGTTGAAGAACAAGACCTATGGAATAGTTGTATAACCCATACCGTCTTGCACCTGGTGGACACTCAGTAAACATTGATTTGCTTTGACCCACCGATCTAACTCGTTCTCCTAAAATAACATGTGTAAAGAGCCATGCACTGGGGCTGCCACACAGTAGGTCCCAATAAAAGTAACCCTTCTCCTTGCAACCCCCAGACCAGTAACAGTTCAGGGTAGTCTGGGGACAGATGAAAATTTAAAGCAGATCTATGTCTTTGTAAAAATGCCTCATGATAACATAATTGCCTTTGTCAACCCCTTTGGCATAAGCACAGAGATAATACACCCTAAAAATATCTCTGGGATTCATGCATTATAGCACTCATTTTTCTATCTCCAAAATAAACAGGTGTTTGGGGTTTTTGTGGGGTTTTTGTTTGTTTGTTTGTTTTTAAAAAAAAATATTTTAATTATTTATTCATTCATGACAGAGAGAGAGAGGGGCAGAGACACAGGCAGAGGGAGAAGGAGGCTCCATGCAGGGAGCCTGACATGGGCCTTGATCCCAGGTCTCCAGGATCAAGCCCTGGGCTGAAGGTGGTGCTAAACTGCTGAGCCACCTGGGCTGCCCTTTGCTTTTTTATGTAGTAGCACAACAGGGGAAAAGAATCTCTCCCAAAACCTCCACCCCCCCGCCCCTCTCTCTCTCTCTCTCTCTCTCTCAATCTGTCCTCACATACCAGAGTGTCAACAGGCATGGACAGTTCAGATGGTGTAGGGCGAGGATGGCAGCAAGGGGCGACCAATGGCCAGAGTCCATTGAACTCCACGCCCTCCTCTCTTCGCAGAGACACACACACCAGCCAACTGAGACCACTCAGAGCTGATGCCACCTTGCTCTGCTAACAAGTTCCATGTTGGTGGGAGCTGAGGATGCAGAATAACTGAAGAGCCTTTTCTTATACACAGGCCAACCACCATCATGGCCTAAGTGTGGCCAACCCCATCTCCATTCACACATTCAATTACCAGTCTACTCTTCTCTTCACCCATTCATTCATTCGGAAGCACCCAGCTCGCACTAACACCACACGCTGTCCTAACTGGGAGAGGAAGAAGAGAAACCACCGCCCAGCAGCATTCACATCTGCACACCATTGTACATGGAGTGTCCATTAGGTGTCGGGCACTGTTGTAGGCACAAAATCATCCAAAACCAAGTCTTCAACCCTGCAGAGCTCCCACACTAGTGAGAGAAACAGCAAACAAACAAAACAAAAAAATACCAAATAACCTCTGCCCATAGAGATTTACCTGTGGGAAGGGGATACAAGAACAATACAAAATGTCCAGTGAATACACAACAGAAAGGCGTCAAGCCATACTTGGTTGATAAAACAATCCCTTCCCAGCTCTGGAGCTGTACGAGTTCATGACTCCAAGTCTACTTGGAAGCTTCCTGAAGAAGGGAAGAGTTTTGAGGGTGAGGAGGAAGCAAAGGAGGGGTTCCCAAGGAGGCGCTGCACACAGATTGGCCAAAGGAAAATGGAAGCCATTCAAATTCTTTGGGTGAAGGGAGCCAAGGCCTGGGGGAAGAGAATGAAGCGGCCTCCCATGACTCCATGACCGAACAGCCTCCCAGGACAGAGGCCAGCCAGCAGGTGATGCCAGCACAGCTCAGGATCAGGAATGCATGAGCTCCCGCTCCCTCTCAACCCAGTCCTTGGGCCACCACACCAGCACCTCACCCCGGCCATCAGGAGCACCTTATAGCCCCCATCCTGATATGCCCGCCCTCTGCCTCTCGACGTCCAAGGGGTTAGGGTGGCTCTTCCACCACCGACAAGGTATACAACAGCCCCAAACCACAACTCCGGAAACCAGCAGCCCTGCCTTCTTCTACCCCCTATCTCCAGCTCCATATCCAACCTCCTCTGCAGGGCACACCAGTCCCCCCAACATGTGCCTTTACTTCCTGCCCCCTCACTGGATGCTGGATGCATGAGGCAGAAAAATCACCGGGTTCTTCCCTGGCCCCTCATCCCTAGTCACTGTTTGCCAACCTGAGCAAACTAATCAATGCCTTTCCAGGGTCTGGTCAAAGGCCCTTTGTCCCCAGAGCCCTCCTTCTCCTCCCCTTCCCCGAAGGGAGCTGTTAAACAGACTCCCAGCGAGTCAACAAGCACTTGAGGCAGCCGCAGGTGGTTGCATCTGTGCTGGCCCGGCTTCCACCCTGTTAATCTCCTCCCCTTTCTCCGCCCTTCTTCATTTCATCCCTCTCTCCTAAAACTTTCCCCAACTTGGAGAAGGGAGGGTGGGGGTGAGCTCCGCAAAGGCCACCGTGTTGACTCAGCAGAGGCCGGAGAAAGTGGCGGGAGTTGTCGGGGCTCCAGTCCTGAGATGGTCACGGTCAGTGGGGATTACGGGCCAGGAAGGGAGGGTGGAGAGGGGGAAAAGGTGGGGGACAGCCCCATCTCTCTCCATTCTCTCCACCGGCTCGCCCCCTTCTGGGTGAAGACCAGGTCAACCTCACCCCACTACCATGACTCTCGTCACCCTCCCTAACCCCAGCGCAGTGCAAGGAGAAGAGGCGCACGCAGTCCACCACCTGTGTGCCAGATGTGTACACAGCTGTACGGGTGCCCCTGTGGCTCCAGCCGCCGGCTGCACACCTCCCACAAGTTGTTTTCTCTAAGGCTCAGACAAGCAGAGAAAAGGATTTGTTCAAAAGTCCAGGTCGTAATTAAAACACAGCCTGTCTCTTCCCAATGCCCTGGATGGCGTCCCCCACGGTTCCTTCCCCCTCTGAATGCTAATGAGACCGTACTCTGGGTTCACAGCCTGGCAAGACTGGCTGTGCCCTTGAAAGGCTACACAAGGTTTCCAGAAATGTCCGGCTCCTCCAGACATGCGTAACAACTCCCAACTCCTCCTCCCGTTGGAAATTCTCCTAGCCCTGCAAACTCTTCGAGTGATTCCTTATCTCCTCTTTGCATCGAATTCTATAATTCACCTATAAAATGGGAACAAGGGGATGCCTGGATGGCTCAGTGGTTGTGCATCTGCCTTTGGCTCAGGACGTGATCCCGGGGTCCTGGGATCGAGTCCTGCATCGGGCTCCCTGCAGGGAGCCTGCTTCTCCCTCTGCCTGTGTCTCTCATGAATAAATAAATAATCTTTAAAAAAATAATAATAAAATAAAATGGGAACAATACCCTGTGGCTCACCGAAGAGCCCCGGGGCGATGCCCATCCCAGAGCCGAAGCCCGCAGTTAGCGCTCTCCTTGCTCCAGTGAACGCCCTCTGCAGGGGGCCCCAGGGTGTCCTGGCCTCTGGGAGCTCCCAGCCTGCAGCCCACAGCAGCTCTCAACACAGACCACGGCACCGTGTGTCCAGAGCATGCAGGAGGGAGGAAGCCAGAGTGGCACAAAGGAGAGCCCCAGCCACTTGGTTTAGGGGTCCTGGAATCTCTGGTCTTGCCCTCTCCCTCCCTCTCCTCCTTGTCCCCCTCCCCCTGGCGCTTTCCCACACCATCCACCAGGCTGGGATGTAGCCTGGCTGCAATTCTATTCAGTGTCCTGCTGCCACCCCTCCCTGTGGAGCCCCCCACTCCCCCACAGCCATGAGACGACCACTTGCAGTCTTGGCGACAGAGCCTGAGCCGGCAGGTGCTGTTGCTGCCCGCTGTCCCTAGTAGGACTGGGAGCAGAGTACGTAATCTTCTGCAGCCTTGGTCTGCTCAGATATAAAAGGCAGTAATGATGCCCACGCTGCTGGGTCAGCGAGGACTAGACAAGAACACGGGTGCAGAGTACTTTATCATCCATCAGGGGCTGCACATGCTGTAGTCATTCTTATTTGCCCGGACTCTGGATTTTGATCTTTTGGATTTTTTTTAATTTTTATTTTATTTTATTTTATTTTATTTTATTGGCCCCAAAGGTAGCAAGTTAGGCTTAGGAGTCTCCCGAGGCCTATTCTGGGAGAGCTCTTCTTCCTCAGTGGCCTGAGCCCAGTCTGCCCACATTTCCCACCTTTGATGTGAGTGTGACTTCATCTCGAAGGACTGGGGAACTGCCCTGGGGGGCAAACCCAAGGGGTTTGAGGTGGGGGAGTGAAGCCCAACCCAGCTCCAGCCTCCTGGCTCCATGCTGGCAGCCCTGGGAGGACAGGTATGGGATCGGAGCTGGGAACCCAGGGCTCAAGGGCTCCTCCTTTACCAACCGGCCTCCCAAAAGCCACCTGTCCTTTCCCTTTCTAGTCTTGAATGGCTAAGTACTGCCTAGATCGGTGTTAGATCAAGGATGGAGAGGCTGCAGAGGGGGCATGTCTCTATTCCTCAGGTGTCCTCACTCCACACCTGGCAGCCAAGCAGCTCACCTTGCCGGTACCCAAATCCACGTCCCCAGAAGGTGCTTTGGCAGGACATGGCCATGCCATGGCGACTGTCCCAACAAAATATTTTCCAGAACCGTATCATTCACAGTCACAGATTTATATATGTAATACATATGTGTATGTATATATATATACATATATTTATATACCTATATATGTATATAAATATATACATACAAACTAAGGCCGAGAGAGATCATGTATGGACCCACAAACCCACAAAACACATATACGCACACTCCAGCCAAAACCTACAACTCACTCACGTGCTCGCCTTCTCTCTCCCTGTCTTTCTACATTTCTGTATCATTTTTTTCTTTTTGTGATCACACATGTAATTTTATTTTGTTTTATTTTGTTGTTGGCAGATTGAATTTAAATTTTAAAGATGTATGGATTATTTCTAAAAAGGATCTCCCTAGATACTAGATACCTAGAAAAGATTCTGTATGAAGAAAGCAATCTGCCCCTAGGGCATGTTCGAAACCCACTAGGGCTGGGTAATTTCTTAATTCGCTCCCATTTTTGTAATTCAGGATTTTATTGCAGGGTTGGGAACCCGACCCTGTAGCTAAGGAGACAAGAGCATTCCAAAAAAAAGCAGACCTGAAGGCGTGACAGCTGAGAACGACCTCAGGAACAAGTCAAAGGCTGGCAGGAGAGAAGCAGAGCAGCCCAGTAGGCACCAGCACATCCCTCTAATGCAGGAATCCCAGCAGAAAGACAGGGATCTGCTGAGGGACCAGACACACCCCCAGACCTGGTGTCAGTTGTGTGATGGTAGGAAAACCACCCCACCATTCTGAATGCTGGGGTCCTCGTACTTTGATCATGTCTCAACACCCCCCTGCCCCAGGTTATTGTACTTCAAAGGAAGAGAAGCTTGTGGCAGAGAGAAAAAAGGGGGATGGATCTTTATTAAGTACCACCTGAAGCCAGCAACTGTGGTATTTCCTTTATCTAGCACCTCATTGAACCAGTGAGGGGAGAGTACGTAGAACCATGTCGTGAACTCAGAGAGTATCTCACCATGTTTCAGCTCAGCTTCATTCATGAGGCTTCTCTTCCCCAGGAGAGAACCGAGGTGTCTGATTCTTAGGTTCCTTCTTCCATTTCTCTCTTATAGCCTCTCTAGCACTGCTTCCACGGTAGAAATAAAGTAGAAAGACCCAGCAGCTGGGACGGCTATGTTGTGGGACCCATGGCTGGGTCCTGAGACTCTGCCGTCCACAGGTAGGAGAAAGGCAGGGTTAGGAACCAAGTTAATCCCTTCGACTACTCAGCTCTTGGGCCCCCCAGAACACCTGAAGGGATCCCTGAAAGGCTTCTCCCCTCCATGAATTTAGGTTAGGAACAGTGTGTGGGAGACTCTCTAGGACCCAACACCAGCATGCAAGAGTCTACGCTGACTCCAAATAACTGCAAAACGAGATAATTCTGGCTGGAACCCCATTCCCTGACAGGGGAACCTGGTAGGTCACTATTTCAAGGTACAGACAAAAGTGTAGGCCAGTGGGGGTGGACCCAGGGAGACCCAAGGAAGCCCAGTCAGAGACAGATTATTATTATAATAATATAATAGATTAATAATATAATAGATTATCCACAATAGAACAAGGAGGCAAGATGATGTAATTAAATAAACTTAGGTGCAAGTCCCTACTTCACCATTTATTAGCCAAGTGATCTCAATCAGGCTGTGGTGGCATCAGTTTACCTATCTCAGAGTGGGAGTAAGAAAAGGACCTCTCTCTCTCATAGAATCCCAAGAAGAATTAATGCAACTAATGCACTGACTCTGCTTAGCATAGTGCCTGGTGCATGGTAAATCCTCAATAAAATGGTGACCATTACAATGGTGGTGATGATGATGATGGAGAGAAAGAGCTGAATATGAGTATGAGAGAGAAATTAGTAAAGAAAAAAAATCTGAGGAATTGTAGTGTCAGACTTGGAGAATCAGGATTTGACAAAGGAGTGTGGAGAAAGTAGTTCAGGACCAAGGCCATGAACAATGCAAGATGTCAGAGGTCAGCTTTCCAGTGGTGCTGGCTATGAACTTGGGGTTCAGCCCTGACAATACAATGGAGCGAGGGACTGAGTTCCCATTGGCTGAAATGGCCTCGGCCTAGGGTTTGCATGCAGCCTGACCCCACAGGATTTGTCTGGATTTACCTAATAGCCCTGGCACGGCAAGGTGACATGCCTTCTTGCTCTTTCTATCAAAGTAAAACCAAGACGTTGACAGGCTTCATTTTCTTTTCAAAACACCTGACTTTTCCACCCATGAATTCCCATGGCTACTTTCAAGCTCTCCCACCCCTGCCCCCCATCACCCTCTAGATACTAGACATTAGATGCTGCGTCAGCCCCCACATCTACCCTGAGGTTGATGACGCAATTTCCCATGGACAGGAATAGTGTAAAATATGGCAGCCTCATGCAAACCCAGAACTATCCCAAGGCAAGAGCCCTGAGATTCATGAGGACCAAGCAGGAATATGAGCAGGAATGAGCCCCCATTATGACACTGCAGAATGTTCCAGAACAAAGGGTGTGTTTGGAAAAGATTGAGCTCTTCATTAACCTTGACCCAGAGTCCCGCAGATCTCAAAGGCAGCTTCTCAAGGCCTCCATACCGTAGACAATTCAATGGAAGGGTGGAAGACAAAATAAGTATGTGGGGGAAAAAAAACCCTAATTTTTACTTGAAGCCAACTGGTTGTGTACTTCTTTTTGCCCCAACATAAAAAAAAAAAAATTAGATTTTAGCCTTGGACAGCTGGCGACCACACAGCATGCCATCTTGCTGCCGGAGCCTACCAAAACTAGGCTCGGTCAGGTATGTGAACTTCTGGTTGGGAAACCAGGGGAGGGTCTTCACCGAGCTGGACAGCCAGCAGGCAGCGATCTGGGCTTCGCCCGGTTTCCACCCTCTCCACCAGGGGGCAGCACAGCAGCACTCATTAAGTGCCACGTTGACTTGGTAACTGAGGTCACCCAGGCACAGAGACAGGGATTGGCCATATGCCAAAACTGTCTGTCGGGGAAATCTGCTGCTGGGAGTCTGGGAGACCATGGGGCTAAACTGAAGGAGAAGCGGTGAGAGAAGCGTATTCAAAAGTATTGGGAAGCAAAAGCATGGCTTGTGGCCTTAGAAGTAGTGACACAAGCAACCTTGTCAGCTGGCTCAAGGTCTCTGTCCTTGAGGCTGAGCCAACACGACCACAATAAGAAACTGAGCCTGTGGTCCTGGGGCGGTGGGAAAGTCTGCAAGGACAATAGAAGTGGCAGGATCTTCTATAGGAGACAGTCTCAAGACTCTGCAGTGGGGAGAAAATGGAAAACAATAAGTGGCAGGCAGAGCCAATCAGAGTCTCTGTCTCGTTGGGGCTCCTGGGGAGCAGCGAGGAGGACCATACAATGGGATGAGAACCGCTAAGTATGATGTCTGCACGTCCCGGAGGCTCCGAGGAGCTCGGGGTAACACATGGCTCATCGCCTATCGAAAACCCTGCTGGCAATGGGCAGCTTTTACCTCAAAATGGTGCACTCAGTACTTTCCTTGTTCTTACGGTGCATCTGTTCCAGAGTCAGCGAGACAGAATGGTAAGAGCATGGCCTTGGAATTCCAACAGAACCTGGATTCAAATCCCGATTCTGCCTTTGAGAGTCTGGGTGGCTCATAGACTCTTGGGGCCTTGGCCTCTTTATCCAGAAACGAGATGGTAACTATCTTACAAGATGTTCTGGAGATTAAAGAAGACAAATGTATTTGCAGTCGCTGACAATACTAGCTGGTCTCAGGAAGTAGCAACTATTAACTCTCCTTATTGAAATCAATTTACCATATCTGCCCACATAAATATCTGCAGGTCATTTATTTTAAGACAGATGACTGAGGCCAAAAATAGAACTTCACATGTATCTCAAGGCTTTCTTCTTCAGTGTTCTGACAAACTAAATCAAAATTCAACAAGCCTTTCATACGCTATTAGAGAACAGACCAACAGACAAATTTGAAAGGACAAATACTTGAGAGGAAATAGTGCATTTCATGCGGGCAACTATGGCTATGGTCCACCTGAACCCAAGGTAAATATTGACATCAGCCAACTCATGTTGACCAACACCCACTTTCATTGCCTAACACCCAGCATATGTTCAGGAAGTCGGCAGCTCCATGTTTAGCCAACCACAGCCAACAGTTGCTATTTGGTTAACACTGACATTATCTGGCAAATATTTGGGACAGACCCTTGCCCCGTTATCATTTCAGTTCTCAGATGACTGCTTCGTACTGAGGCTGCTGACCACTGTGTGGACCTGCATTGAGACACCCTTCTTCTTGCTTTGCCCCCCTAACTGTTAGACGCCCCCCCCAAGAGATTAGTCAACCTCTCCCCTCATTCTATAAAAGGAAAGCAACCAAGGCCAGATAAGGATTGATGACTTACGCCAAATCACAGACAAAGCTGACATTACTGAGAAAGCCAGCCAGAGCCTGAGGATCGGTCAGTGATCAAAAAATGAAAGACGTTACATATGGCCCAACCAAGGATGGAAACATGTCCCCCTGGCTCTTAAGCAGTGCCTGGACCAGGTGAAGGAGTACAAAGTGTGTATGAGACAGGGAGTCTCCTGTTTAGGAGCTCTTTCTTCTCCTTCCCCCTCTTCTTTTCCAAAACCTAGAAAGCTGACTACCAGTCAGACCATAGAGCAAAACACTGTGGTAAAAGCATGGATTCCAATAATCCAAGCCAAGGTGGCACAACTTATATTATAGACTCCCCATGTTGTCACACAGACATGCAAAGATGGCAAGAAACATAAAACAGACGTACAGAAACTGTATGTTTCCTTTTCAGGGAGTTAAAGGGTTGGTTTCCTTTGAAACTGTCAGTTTTCTTTTCCCTTCATCCTCATTAGCCTCCTGGGACGCTCTTAAACATACCCAGAAAACAAGAGAGCAGAGGGAATGAGGTATTTTTAGCTGATATTCCGGGCACACATTCCTATTGTTCCACAATTTTTGGCTTGGCTGGATGGCACGTGGCCAATACAATGTATACTCTGACAAAGACTGTATGCTTCCTGGGCTCTATGAGTGGGAGAGAGAGAGACAGAGACATAGAAAGAAAGAGTGTGTGTGTGTGTGTTTGTGTGTGTGTGTGTGTGTGTGTGTGTGTGCGCGCGCGCGCGCGCGGGAGTGATAAAAGTAGGAAGGACAAGGACATTATTGATGATGTTTTAATGGGAAAGATTCTGGGATCCCAGCAGGGGGCAACACCGAGCTCTCTATGAATTCTGTTTGCTTTTGTCACCTTCACTTTTCATGACTACCACTGTGCCATACATCCAGGAAAAAAACAAGAAACAGATACACTGTCACAGCCCAAGAGCTCCTTACTGAATCAGCAGAGACCATTAGCACTGTATTAGGAACTAGATGTATTTGGAAGATCGATTAAATCATCTGGTGCAGCAACTAGCACAAGACAGTGTTCAAAACATTGACAGTTGTTACTGTTCTCCTCCTCGTGTGTACGACACCTGTTCTCAAGGATCATCCAGTCTTCCAGGGGAGACCAGAAAAGACAAACATTGACTAGCAATCTGAGTGAAAATCTCCCACCATCACATAAAAGCCACAAAGAGCTGCCGTGTGGGACTTTCCCTTTCCACGTGAGGGATGGAAAATATCTCTGGATCATCTGAAGTTCCAGAATGCCTTTAGTTCACAGATTTCAAACATGTGTGATCTTGTGTAACATCTCAGCTCTGATGTAAGTGAGAAAGAGGGGGGTAAGGTAAAATAGGTAAACAGTACTCTACAGACACCCCCCCCCCAAATCCAGCAGTGGTGGAGTCTTGAGTAAAAAAAGCCAGGCCCCTGAACCTCCAAAGATCTCTTTCCCACGAGATTATGTTGCCTTCCTTTCTGGTTGGACTTGGTGTGTCTGGAGAGTTCCAGAAAGGTTTTAGTGATGTCTGACCCAGTGGAAGTGAGACAGTTCTTTTCTTTTCTTTAGTTTTATTTATGAGAGACACAGAGAGAGAGGCAGAGA
The DNA here is from genome assembly GCF_018345385.1 of Vulpes lagopus. NCBI lineage: Eukaryota > Metazoa > Chordata > Mammalia > Carnivora > Canidae > Vulpes > Vulpes lagopus. Next base: position 31,195,831 of record NC_054834.1, read on the forward strand.
CATAGGCAGAGGGAGAAGCAGAGAGAGAAACAGGCTTCCCACAGGGAGCCTGATGCAGGACTTGATCCCAGAACCCCAGGATCGCAACCCAAGCCAAACTAGATGCTCAACCACTGAGCCACCTAGGTGCCCTGAGACAGTTCTTATTTCTTGTTTTTAATTCTTTTTATCTCTCAACTCTCTCCTCATCCATTGAAAACCAGAAGATACCACTCGCATTAGGACAGCTATGATCGAATAAAAACAAAACAAAAAATAAATAAATAACAAGTGTGGCAAGAATGTAGAGAACCTGGAACCCTTGTGCACTGCTGGCTGCCCAATGGTGCAGCTGCTATAGAAAATAGTGTAGCCGTGCCTCAACAAATTAAATGTAGAATTACCATAGTATCCAGTAATTCCACTTCTAGGTATATATAAATTTAAAGGACTCAAAGAGATATTTGTACACTCATGTTAATAACAGCATTACCGACAACAGCCAAAGGATAAAGGAAACCCAAGTGCCCCTCAGCAGACGACTGGATAAACAAACTGTACTATCTACATTGGAATATATTAGAATGGAATATTATTTAGCCTCAGAAAGGAAGGAAATTCTGGCACGTGCCAAAACATAATGAGGATATGATGCTAAATGAAATGTCTGTCACAAAAGGACAAATAGCAGATGATTCTACTTATAAGAGGTAACTCGAAGAGTCAAGCTCCTAGAGACATAAAGTAGAATGGTGGTTGCCAGGGGCTGGAGAAAGAAGGAAACAGAGAGCTGTGGAGGGGGTATGGAGTTTTGGTTTTGCAACATACAGAGAGTTCAGTGGATAGATGGTGATAGATGGTAGCACAATAATGTGAATGTACTTTTTGCCACTTAAATGTGCACTTAAAAATGGTTGAGACGGCAAATTTCATGTTATGTTACGTGTTTTTCACAATGCAAAAAAAAATTAAAAATATTTTTGAAACAAACAATAATCTTTCATATTCTGCATCCTACAGCCAAAATTTAGATGGCTGGTTTCTCAGGTGAAAATCGCACCTGCCAGATTCCCTTGCAGCTAGGAGTGGCCATAGTAGGCAGTACGTGGGATCCCGCTAGGAGTAGGGACAGGAGCAGGAAGTTCTGGAAATGCTATTATTCTTTTGATAAAATGAGACTCTGCTAGTACATACCTTTCACTCTTTACCTTTTCCCTTATTTCTGCCTAGAATTAAATATAACACCTGGCTGGAAACAGCCATCTTGGTAACAAGAAAGCGAAAGCCACCTGTTCAGGATGCAACATAAAAGGAGAAAAGCATAGATCCTTGAAAACATTCTTGAGTAGTTTTACCATCCTTGGACTTCCCCTTTTGGCATCTTCTGTGTGGGAAAAATTAAACTTTAATTAACCCACCACGGTCAGGATACAGTTATATGAAGGACTTACCCTTGCCATTCAAGGTAGTATACCCTGCACTCCTATCTAGGGCAACTTCTCCACCCAGGCGCTAGACGTCGGCACCTCACACTTACTCAAAAGCAACATCACACATTCTCCCTCTTTGTAAATATTTTTACACTTATTTTTCCTTATTTCTCCCATAGTGAGAAAAAAAATACCCTTCTTTTAATCCTTTCTCTACCAACGACTTCCCCATTTGATAACCTTTGTAAAAAATTCAAAAAGAAATCATCTGTTTTCTATCTCTATCCCAGATCTACCTCCCAAATATAACTTGTATATCCAACTACCGACTCAGTATCTCCACTTGGATCTCTAATCAAAATCTCAAACTTAATAAAACCAAAAGAGAATTCTTGATCTTCATTTGTCCACACCTCATGCTGCCTCAAATCTGCTCCAAGCAATCACAGTCTCTCCTTTTCCATGGATGGATGGCACCTCCATCTTTGTTTTTGCTCAAGACAAACATCTCAGAATTGTTCTTGACTCCTCTCCCCCACACACTTCATATCCAAACCATCAACAAGCCGTTTTGCTTCACCATCAAGATATAACCAGAACCTGAGTTCTCATCATGCCCATTACCCCCACTGTAGGCCATGCTCCCACCACATCTTCCCTGGATCACTGCAACAGTCTCCCAAATGGACCACCTGTTTCCTCCTGCCACCCCCAATGCTGTTTCTCCATACGGCTTCAATTCAAGGTGATCCCACTAAGAACTAGATTAGATCATGTCACTCATCTGTCAAAACTTACTCCCATTTTACAGATGATAAAATAGAGGCTTATGAAGGTCTAAGTAGTTTGCTCAACTTTACACAGCTACGAGTTGGGAATGCCAAGATTCAAGTCAAGTCTGTCAATGCCAAAACCCACCAAAGATCCACTATATATTACTTCCTAACTTAGCCCTGAGGGCTGTCCTAATCAAATGGCAGGATGGTACTCTATTTTGTAAATTAAAAGTTCTATGTGACTGCAAGGCAATACTACCATCATTGTGAACCCAAGCTCCTCATAAGTTAGAACTGGACAAATGAAGTTATTAACTATATTGAAATATTTTACTTAGGAAGGAAAGGTCAGAGATTGGCCACCACTTCTTTAAAGGGAGCCCAGTCTCTATGATCAGTGATCCAGGCTGGGTCTAACCCAGGAGAGTATCAACCTTGGAATCTGTGTGGAAACAAGCAAATGGGAACTGGGTAGAAATGCAAAATCCAGGAGGAATGGTGGCAAGTGTGTAGCGCCAGCCAGCATACACCCCCACCTCCAACCACAACATTCATGAGCAAGTCTAGGATATAATTTTCATCTTGGATGCCTTTCATATGGCTCTGCTCCCCATATCCAGCTCCATTCAGGGGATTAGAGAGCAGGGACAGACATGAGGAGCTGGAGAACCACAAAAATCTCTGTGAAACAGGATTCCTGGTTGGAATCACAGTGCCGAGTTCTGTGTACAGATGTGAGTGTGTGTCCCCTCCTCCCAGTACACGCACACTCACAAACACAATCCCTTAAGATTGGGGATGCAGTTTGGTTTCATAGCATACTATAGACAGAAGTTTAAAAAAAATAGTTCACAACAACTTCTCCCTACCATGGGAATAAACAATGACAAGCTAGGGTGTCTCCAAACCAGACAGTGTCTTGAAGAGAGCACAAGCTGCCAGGAATGTCTCTTCTGCTCAGGGCAGGGTGGGGGTCTCGGATCTCCATAAGGCGAGCCCAGGGGGAAGGTGCTGATGAAGTAGCTCACCACTTCCCCACCTCTCAGAGACCTCCAGGTTCCCAGTTACAATTTTGGGAATAGTCAGGAACTTAAAGGCGTGCTCCTCCAAGCGAAAACATAAGGCGAGGGGTTCCTCTTGCCAGATAGAAGAGAAATGCCTGCTTTCATCACTGGATGTCAGGCAGATTACCTACAACTGACACAAAGGCAGGGGCTTGTTTTATCTTTTGGCAAAGGCGCTGTTGTGAAGTTACTTCTCAAAAGGCCTGTAGGCACCACCACCACCACCCCGTCTGCCAGGAAGAAGGGACTTCTCTGGCAAAGGCAAGACGTACCTTGCATTCAAACAGAAGCACCTCCTGAAGCTATGCACATTTCTGCTCTGTGAAGGATGAGCTGTGTGCACCAGAATCAACCTCTAACCCAATCATACCAAGAGAACCATGCTGAGGGTCATGGCTGTCACCGTCACTGAAATACATTACTCTCTAGACTATATTCATGGGCTGAATGCCTGTAAAAATAGGCCAGTATGTCCACAAAGATAAATACTCTGCCCCCCAAACTGCATTCATGAGAGGTGCAGAAGTGATGAGGCTAGACACACACCACAGCACATTTTCAGCAACCTGAAAGCAACTTAAAGGTCATAGCCAACTAATTTCCCCAGGAATGTTTTGGGGAAAAAGGTTATGAGTTTCATGGCATCTCTAGCAAAGGGATATAAGGTTCTTCTAACTAGCAAATACTGAAGAGAAAGCTGGGAGAGTGGAATTCTAGATCATTTGAGGAAAGAGTTTTATTCATACAGTACCTGCAACAAGTATTTATTAAGTGACTACTATTCTAACTGCTAATACCAAGGCACGGTTCCAGGTGCTAGCAAAAGAACCGTGAACAAACCAGGCAAAAATCCCAGCCCTTGGAGTTTACCTTTGATGGAAAACAAATGGCACCAAATAAAATGTCAGATGAGTGCAATGAATAAAAATGCAGGCGTAAAAGAGGACAGGACGTGCCAGGGGTGGGGAGTTGTAATTTTCACTGTGTGGCTGATGCTTGAGCAAAGATGTGAAGTCGCTGGTCAGGAGGGAGCCTTTCCGCTGTCTGTTGGAAGAGCGTGGCAGGCAGGAGGAAGAGCAAGTGCAGGGGCCCCGGGGTAGGAGCACAGCTAGCCGGGAAACAACACAGAGGCCAGTGTGGCTGGGCAGTGGGCAAAGGCAAAGGTGGTAAGAGCTGCAACTGGAGAAGTCCTGGGGAGGGACTGGGCAGCCAGTGAGGCTGTGGCAGGTGATGGCGGGGACTTTGACTTTTCTTCGCCAAGCCTGGGGGGAGTGTTGGCAGAGGAGTGCCATGCTCAATGAACTTCCTTTATATGGAGGTAAGAGACATGTTATATATTTCAAAGGGAACAATTCTGGGGTTTTCAATACATTCCCAATGCTGTACAAGCCCATCACCTCCTTTATGGTTCCAAAACATTTCCATCCCTCCAAAATAAAACCCCTTACACATTAAGCAGTTTATCCTCCCTTCTCCACCTGAGAGATCTGTGTTCTGTCTCTGTCAATATACTTATTCCGGATTTTGCTCATAAATGGAATCATGCAGTATGTGACCTTTTGTGTCTGGCTCCTTTTTACTTAGCATGTTTTCTAGATAGTCCGCATTATGGCATATATTAGTACCTCATCCCTTTTATGGCTAAATAATATTCCATTGCATGGATATATCACATTTTACTTATCCATTCATCTGCTGATGGATGTTTTGGCTCTCTCTGCCTTTTGGCTATCGGGAATGGTGCCGCGATGACCATGTGTGTCCATGAACTTACCATTGGAGCACCTGTTTCCAATTCCTTTGGGTATATGCCTAGGATGAATTTCTAATGGGATCACTATCACTGATGGGTTGAGAGCTGTCTGGGGGGAGAGGAAGGGCAGGAGGAAAGCCAGTTAAGAGGTTACCAAAGCACTCCAGGTAAGAAAAGACAGAGCCTACGAAGAAGTGACCCGGGAGAAAGGAGAACAAACAGGAAGTGGAGGGAAAGCCAAGGGAAGGGAGTGTCTCATGGAAACAAGAGTGATGAAGCCCATCAAGCAAGATCCAGCAAGATGGGGACTGATCACTGCCTACTGGGCTCAGCCATGCAGAGGTGAGCGGATGGCCGGGGAAAGCCTCAATGGAGTGGAAGGACTTAGAGACACAAGAGGCAACAGATCTTTCAAAGAATTTCATGAAAAGCGCAGAGAAATTGAATGACAGGTGGAAGGGGCTATCAGGTCAAAGGTCTGTTTTGATGGGAGTCATCATGGAACGGCGGCTGGTACGAATGATGCGGTAGGAGGGGAATCATCAAGATGCAGGTGAGAGGTGGGGAGTAGTGCTGGGGCTGGAGTGACCCCACAAGAACTTGAGTGGGGATCCCATGGCATGTAGGGCACACGTGGAGTGGTCACAGGCCTTAACCAAGAGCAGGGTAAGCCTCCCCCATGCTACAGGGAAAATTCTCAGGAAGTCGTACTAGAAGGAGCCTAAGTCTGGACCACTGTGGATTATCTCACCTAATGACAAGAGAAGCCAAGCTGAAGTCAAAACATCACAAAACCACAGCACTCATATTTGGCCCTGTAATATTCCAAGTAATCTTCCTTTGCCTTAGCTTTACCCTTCTCATGATGTCCTTGGGCTAACATTAAAGCTACCATCATGGGGACGCCTCTTTGGCTCAGTGGCTGAGCATCTGCCTTCAGCTCAGATGTGATCCTGGGGTCCTGGGATCAAGTCCTACATCTGGCTCCCCACAGGGAGCCTGCTTCTCCCTCTACCTATGTCTCTGCCTCTCTCTCTCTGTCTCTCATGAATAAATAAATAAAATCTTTAAAAAATAAATAAAAATGCTACCACCATGAACAGTAGAGCAGCTGGTTCAGGAGTGAGCAGAGTGACTGGTTATGCTAAGCTCTGCACCTCACACAACATGCAAAATATTGAGGCCTTAGGTACAGTGCTGAGAGAGACTGCGTCTTGGTAGGAAGGCTAGTAAATGTTCCCACATGTGCTTATATAGACACATAGGAAGCAAGGTGGAAGGTATGTCACAATGTCTTTTTATAATATCATTTAAGGGACAATGAAACTATAGTGGAAAGAGCATGGAAAGGCCTGAATTTGAGACCTCACTCTACAACATATTAGGTGTGGAGCCTTAGTCAAACTAATTAACCTCTCTGAGCCTGAGAAATGGGGTCAGGAATACCCACATCACCAGTCTTCAGCAACAAACGAGAGAATAGTTCTAAAAGCAGATTGTAGAACACTACGTGGTTATCCACGTAACCTGGCTTTACTTGTCTCGATGTGTTTCACATGTTTACGAATTTCTGAAAGTTAATGCAAAAGACCATATGACAGGCAACAAGAATCCCCAGAGGAGGAGTTGTGCTTTATACGTACTAGACCCAAAGTCCAAGAACAGGACAGAGAGGAATCCCAACAGCTCGAGCATGTGACCTCTTCAAGGGTCTGGGCTCGTTACCTCATCCCTGGCTAAGCCATCAAAGGCTCGCCAAGAGCTGCCCGGAGGTCACAATATCCTGTTTCATCATTGACTCCCATCATCTTGCTTAACACACTTCAGTCCTTTGGAGTGTTCAAGACAAAAGAGGGTGAGAGATGAGGTCTAGACTCCCTATTTGGGGATTGCCTCCAGAGGGTTTCATCTATCCCAGGACTGAGAGCGGGCCTGCTTGGAAGCATCCTGCTGAGCATCAGTTCCTCAAAGGTCTGTTTATACAGCTTGGCATTTCCATCCCCACACTAGAAACTACCAGCTCAGAGTTCAGCAAACTAATGGGGTAGATGTGAGAACTGCCCCTGTGCCAAAGGACATCAGGGTTTCAGCCCCACTAAAGACCTCCCCTGGTCTACATCAGCACGGTGCAGTAGAACCTTCTGCAAGTGCCCTTTATCTGAGCTGTCCGTTATGGTAACCACACACCAATTTTACTTGCTCCTGGAGAAAGAGTGTTAAGATGTTGGAAAGCGAGACAAAAGCAGGAATGTGAAGACCCTGGTGCACACTTAATAGATGGTCATCTTGCACCCCAACAATCTGGCATGGCTTCTGTCCTCTTAGCTAACCCAAATCTTCCCCAGCCTTCAAGGGTCAGCACAAACCTTGTGCCCTGCTCTAAAGTCATCTATGCCCATCCAGTGCTCTCCATGGCTCTCAGGGGTAGACCAGTAATAGGCGCTACAGAAATTCATAGGAGACTCAGGACACCTCCAGCTGGAGCCATCAAAGAGGTGTGCTCCAAAGAAATGAGGACTTAAGTGAAAACCTCAAACAAAAAGTAGAATCAGAACAGGCTGAGTTATGGAGTCAGACATGCCAAATAGAGGGACAAGCTCATAGAGACAAAAAACCCAAGGTGGGTTATGCAGGCAGAGAGCAGACTGGTTTGCCGTCTGCTCGGCCCAAAGAATTATCAAGAGATAAAACAGGAAATGATGTTTTCTGCTAGATGTGAGGTTATTTTGAGCCAGAGGGAGAGGGCCTTGAATGCTGGGTTTGACTACTCTTTCACAGGAAATGGGGAGTCTTGGCACATCATTGAACAGTCATAACTTGGGGCAAGCAGCACTATGGGAGGATTGCAAGAAGGGGCAGCACACAGGATAGATGTGCAAGGACCTGAAGAGGTGTGGGCCGCTGCAATCTCGCATCCCGTGGCCTTGTGTCCCCAGGAGTGATCACTCCCCTCCCAGCACTTTCAAGTATCCCCTCGACCATCACCATTTCTGACAGTGGAGGAATCAATACACCATACACTGTTGATTGCCCTCCCGACCACCACCCCTACCTTGCTAAGAGGACCCCGACTTCATGGGGCAGCAATGCGCCCCATCCCAGGATGAGTCATGACTTACCTAAGCCAGGCAGACTGATCTCTTTCCCATTTGCCATTGACTAGCCTGGGGGTGGGCATGTGGCCCAGTTATAGTCAAAGACATATATACAAGGGGCGGTCTGCGAGGGACCCCTGACAAAGACTTTCGTCCACATGAGAAGCAAACAATGAAGCAAGCACTCATCCCAGCCCTTCCTTCTCACTTCGGACCTGTCATACGAGGATGGGAAGCTGCAGGCCCTGGGGGACAAGCTGGTCTAAGAAGCCGGCACCCTGAAGACAGACGATGGGAATCTGGAGAGAGACTGGATCCCTGATGACCCCAAACTGCCAGACCAACCCAGTCACTCATACTCCCAGTTTCCCGTTAGGCAAAGATCACTCTCCTATTGGCCTCAGCCCCCTGTTAATTCAGTTTCATGTTACTTGCAGCCCAACATGAACCCAAACACAGGACTCACCCGGGACTTGGTCCCAGAGCTGATCTATGATTCCTACTGCTATTACTGACCAGAGCATGCGGATCTTGCAGGACACCCCTGGGGGAGAAGGTATATATACCAAGGGAACAGGAGCTGGGCAGGGGCCATGACTGAGAAGCAAGGACAGTCAGGGCCAGAGGCTGCAGAGCCCCATCATTAAAGGAAGGGGACCACACCTTACCGCGTTGCCAGACAGGTAGAAACATCTGGCAGGAAGAGGATGTGGCAAGCCATAGAGAGGGCTCAGGGCCCCAGCTGACCCATCAATGACCGCTTAGTTCACCGAGTGTCTCGTGCTCCAAACCGAGTGGAAAGATCCCGCCCACTAGCTGGGCCCAGGGCGTGACGAGCTGGGTGCATTCCCTGCCAGATCCTCACTGCCTATCATGCTTTACGGACACAAAAACAAATTCCACCATATGTTAAAGTTAATTGCAAACATTTGCTGCTGAAGAAAGCTCCATTTTTCAAGAGCCCACAGAGATCTGGTTACACTGGTGGCTGAAGCATCAACCAGCCTCATGCACTCATTGAAAGCACCGGGGCCAACCTGAGGGTGGCAATCAAACCGTGGATGGACCCCTACTCACTGCCCCCTCCCCTCCCATCCCGCCGGTCCCCACCTCCACCAGGCTCAAACAAGCGCACACACTAGGTCTAAGAGTGCACAACCCCTCCGTCAACACAGGCTGAAGGCCACTGGAGGGAGACTAGAAGGACCAGGGTGGTGGGGGCAGGGCGAGATGATGGCAGGAAGGGGTGGAAGGATGGGGACGGACTGGGAAGTCAGCTGGCTGTGTTCCACTGTCCAGTGAGTGCTGAAATAAGAGGGAGAGAGAAACCCAGGAGGCCCAGAGCAGTCAGGCTGGTTTGCTAGGGGTCTGCATGGGGCCTGCAAGCCATAGTTATTGATGGTGTGGTTTAGGAAGAGGCCAGTGAGGGTAAACCTGGGGCCCACCGGCCTTCAGCCTAGAATGCAGCCGGGGAAGTCCCCGAACAGCATGGCTGGCGGGGAAGAAGGCAAGACTCAGATCTTCCTTGAACACTCTTCCATGGGCCATGGAGAGGCATTCGTAAGCACCTCCCTGGCAGCGTGGAGAGGAAACAGGAAGACTTTGTATGGCTCAGCCTGTGCATTGCACCCACATTCCCACCTGTCCCGAGAGAAGCAGTTCGTGCTTTGGATTTGCACCAACACAGCTGGAGAAACAGGCTGGGAGGAGTCACAGCACTAAGTGCTCTGGCTCAGGTAGGAGCACCGTGGAGGGTGTCTGTGGAGCACTGGCCATTGCGGCAAGTCCAAATGTGTTATGTCTGGTGGATGGAGAACAATTTCTGAGCAAGCTCTTAAAGGGATGGTGAAATCATCATGACCACTGAGTGGCCTGTCGTGCCTACAGACTCATTCCCAGGCCTTTCTAGAGGATACATAGGAGGAGTTATCTACAGAGGGGAGCCCACCTGGTCAGCTCCAACCCCATGGGAACCTCCTAATGGCAAAGTCCCAAGACATTCAGTCTGCATCCACATGTTCACACCCAGCAGATGCAAAGATAGAAGCAACTCAATGGGGAGAAATTGGTCAAGAAAGTCAAGTCAACTGGGGATGCCTGGGTGGCTCAGTTGGCTGAGCATCTGACTCCTGGTTTTACCTCAGGTCATGACCCCGGGGTCATAAGATTGAGCCCCATGTGGGGCTCCATGCTCAGTGGAGTGTCTGCTTCAGATTCTCTCTCTCCATTTCCCCCTTTTCTCTCTCCCTCTCTCTCAAAATAAATAAATAAGTTTTATTTATTTTGAGAGAGAGAAAGCACACAAACAGAAGGAAAGGGAAGGGGCAGAAGGAAAGGCAGAGAGAAAGGAAGAAGCTCCCTGCCAAGCAGGGAGCCCAATACAGGGCTCGATCCCAGGACCCTGGAATCATAACCCAAGCTGAAAGCAGATGCTTAACCTACTGAGCCACCCAGGTGCCCCAGGAATAAACAAATAAATCTTAGAGAAAAGAAGTCAAGTCAACCAATCTGGGGTCCTGTGGAGCCCATCCACTGAGGCAGGCCTCACCTTCCTGTCTAGGCTCCCAAATAATGAGTACTTAGCTAAGCTACCTAAATCTTTGTTTTGTCTCTTTTCATATGCATGTTGCCCCACGGAACACACTGCAGCAGTTACATACTATTTTATTTGTAATAAATATTAAGTATGCCCAATGCACTGAGCTGCCCCATGCTACGAGCATCACAAAAATAGCAACTGTCCCTTACCAAGAGAAGTCTAACATCTGTTAGAGATTCAGAGCATATACAGGAGGAAAGCTAAGTGACAATACAAGAGTTAAGAGTTCCAGATGAGGGTGCAACAGGACATGCAGTAGAGTGCCCACCATAAACCTGGCACCACTGGGAGCGCACGCAGGGTCACAGAGAGGCACCCCAAGGTAGCACCAAATGAAGACAAAAGGCAACAAACACTAGCATCATCATGCTCACTTACCTGTCTCACCTGCCCAAGGCACTCCTCAGGTGCTAGACTGTCATTTATCCTTCAAAACCACTCAAGTCGGACACAATTATAATCTCCATTTTTACATATTATGAAAGTGGGACCAGAGAGGCAATGACCATACACCCTCATCCAAGCTTGACAGCAGATATGCCTTGAGTCCTGTGCAGTGAACACCTGCCTGGGTTCCTAGAGTGACTTCTCTCTTGTAAATTTCCAGTCCAGTTATGGCCTCCGCTGGCCATCCTCCATCCTTGTCCCCAGCACCCCTACACACACACACACACACACACACACACACACACACACATTTGTACTTCCAACTTTCTGTGCTAAGAACAGTTTCATACATCTACTGTGGTTTATGTCACTGTATTCATAAGTACTGGTTTATATTTGACTCCTTCACTCTATCGTGTCCCTAGAGGAACAATATTCATTTTGTATCCCTAGCCCACAGCATCATACCTAGCATACCATAGATCCATAGTAACTCTTGGTCAGATTGGGTTAAATGGAAGTGAATTGAACCAATTTGGGAGTTAGGTTCTTGGGCATAGAAGTCAGGGTTTATTGCTGATTCTAAGAAGTGAGGAATGACCAAACTGCCCTTAGCTAATCTACCTTCCCAGTGCTGGACTCCAGGGGTGAGTATTTACTACGGAAATCAGAAGTGGCAGCGGCCCTGATGGATGGCCACCACCCTCATAAAGAGCTGTGGGATGCAGTCTCCAGCCACAGCCTCAGGGCTTCTAAGTCCCTTGAAACTTTATGGCACTGTTACCATGGCGGTCACGGATGTAACGCGCCATGGAGGCAAAAAAATGAAATTCCCCTAGAGGTGAACCATTGGTGGGAACTCATTCACAGGCAGCAGTGAGTGACTTAATCTCTCTGAGCCTTGGTTTCCCCATCTGTAACGTGGAGATGACAACATCTCATTAAGGTCGTTGGAAGGATTAAATCTAGTCATCTAGGGAAAACATTGGGGCTGGAGCAGAGTAGGCCCTCGGTCATTGATAGCATTTCCTGTGTCCTTATTACTGTTGGGAATACAAGCCCTAGCATTCTTGCATCACCAGAGTGATGGGTTTTCTCACCTTGTTTTGATTTTTCATTTAAATATACAAGAACGGGATTCATAGGAACTCTGGCAATAATAGTGGAAGGAACCCTATGGTTTCCAATAAACGAGGTTGCTCATTGATCAAACGCGGCCAGGCTGACATCTGAAATTGCCACCAAAGGGCTACAGAGCTCACTCCTCCCAACCTCACAACACCAGACAGCCCTGAGTCCTAGGCTGGGCCTCTACCAGGCAAGTTATTTGCCGCTGGGTCCCTGCACTCACTGGTTTGGCTTTGTTGGCTAGTACACTAATGGCAGTTATTCATTAGCGAGTGTGAAGAAAACCCCCAACAAGCAGGCGTCTGGGCTTTGCAGGAGAGCCCAATGCAACCACTCATTAGCATTTGTGAGGGACACCCCAATAAAAACACCCAACGATGTCCCACTAAACCTGACCAGAGTGACAGAGGTTGACTCAGTTTCACGTGACTTCCAGTCACCTCACATACACCCCTGCTGGGCCCCCCTCCCCCACACTCTGTGTCTTCCCCCTGCCTCAGCAAAACCCCCTCCTTTCCCCTCTATAACAAATCCAGATGCGGACCCCAACGCGGCCTCCCCACGGAAAGAAGGTGGTCCCCGCTGCAGATGAGTCAAATGCCCTGAGGATGAGGAGCAGGGTGGGGGCAGGTCAAAGGGAGGGAAAAGACTAGAGATGAGAAAGGGCAGCATCCAGGAAAGACAATCGGCAGAACTGTGCTCCCCTCCCTCTGGTTTCTAGAACATTCGTAGCGTGAGACTCTGTGTGTCTTCCTCCCCTATGAGTCTGAATGCCAGCCAACTCAGAGAATGAGAGCAGACTGGGGCTAGGCAGGAGATAACCACAACTGTGTTGGGAATGTCCCTGAGGCTTCACAAAGGGGAGCCCAGCGGGAGTGGGGGGATGCCCTCGAAGAAGCTGGAGGTGGGGGTGAGCGTGGGGGAAGGGCACATGAGATGCGGTGGGCAGAGGAAAAGCCAAAAAGGGGCTCCTTCAGAGGAGTCATCCCCACTACAGTCCCGAGAATGCATTTTCTGATTCTCCCAGGCAAACATAAACTCCCTGGTCACAACATATTCTGGAAAACCCTCTGCCTTTCCTGCCCATCAAGAGGCCTTTAACACTGAAACCCAGGCCCGCCTTTTCTGATAATGAGTCTGCTGAGATTTTAAAATCAAATCCCTGCCTGTGAAAAGGTCTTCAAACATAAAAAGGATTCCAGCCAGACAGACAGACAGCCCTGCCCCTCCAGCCTCACCCTTGCAAGCTTTGGCAAAGTGCAGCTCCAAACCCCCTTCCTGCAGGTGCCAGGACAGATCAGCCCGTGTCACTGGAGGGATGACATAGGAAGCCGAAAGGCCAGCCACCCTACAACCTCATGCTCCAGCCCAGGGTGAACACAGGACCCAAAGCGTGAGGTTAGAATCACTCTGCCCCGAGCTGGCAACGGAAATGGCCTCAGACCATGCTATTCGCCATCACACGGTGTCTGTAAAGAAAAGCAAAACAAATTTTTTGAGTGTGATCCACGGCCACCGTCATCAATTGCAATAAATCCCTCGGTGCTTCAGGGAACCGTCAGAAGAGAATACACTCTCAGAGAGGGGGAATATTCGGGAGATAAGGCTCCTGAGCAAACCTCCTAAAGGACGCAGAAACTCCGCACATGGGATTTGATATTATCATATCTTGGATCAGAAACAGGGCACTGAGCAATACAGAGATGCAGAGAAGGATCATTCCGGGCCTTGGCCGAGCTCAAGATCTGGGCTCTGAAATCCATAATCAATCAAATCCGAGGCGCGCCACCACCGTGGTAAGGAGTAGCAATGCACTGGGAGGAGGAGCACTGGGAGCTTCAAGCAGGGGTGCAACAACCCTGGGGACCCACATGTGCCTGGCTGGGCTCCCTTGAGAAAGCGGCACGTGGTGGGGAAGGTGTGGCGAGTCGGCCATCTCCGAGGAATCTCGAATGCAGGGCAGGCCCGAGCCGGGCAAAACACCGCCCACAGCAGGAGGTGGGGAGCAGAAAGGCTCTGTGGGTGGCACATCGTGGCGATGAAGTTGTCTTGGCACCTGCTCACCTCGCTACTCGCCACCAGGGGCTCGCGAGCAGGAGTGCCAGCCTCCAGAGGGCATCCCTGCCAAATCCCCCGCTCGGGCAGGGGCATTCCAGGGCTGTGCCAGGGCCCAGGCAGCAGCTCGGGGGCTGCAGGTGGGGGCCGCAGCCCTGGGATGGAAGGTCCCTCCCTGGGTCTTCCCCCTTTGCACATTCCCTCTCCCTGCGGGCTCATGTCCCTTGGCATCAGACACAGATTATCCCACGTTGTCACTGCTCCCTGTGACTCCTGCAGAGCACCCAGCTGCAGGGAAACCAAGTCCTCCTTTGCTCTAACAAGCCCTCCCTGGGCCGCGGATTCCTTGTAGCCCCTGTTCCTCCCACAGCGGCCACAGGCAGGTCAGCTCCCCAGGTGACTGCACCCAGTCTCCACTCCCACGTGCACACGCACGCCCCACAGGGCCCGAGCAGCTTCCCGCTGGAACGGCACAGAGAGGCGGGAGGAGGATCTGTCCTCTTGCGGGGCAAGAATCCAGCTTCTTCCGATTGGCTGGATGACCTAAAAAAGAAAAGTGGGATTCCCATCCAGGGGTCTAGGATTGGACATCAGGTCATACATCAGCCCCCAGAAACCTTTTGGCTTTGTGTGTAAGTGCTTATGTGAATTCCTGGAAGCAGCAACAATAGCCGATAGTGTCAGTCACCCTGTGCCAGGCCCCAGTCTAAGGGTTGACCACGTGTCAGCTAATTTAATCCTTAAATAGGAGATAGGAACTGTTTTAACCCACCATTTAAAGATGGAGAAATAGGGGCGTCTGGGTGGCTCAGCGGTTGGGTATCTGCCTTCAGCTCAAGTCAAGATGCCGGGGTCCTGGGATCAAGTCCCGCATCGGGCTCCCCACGTGCAGCCTGCGTCTCCCTCTGCCTGTGTCTCTGCCTCTCTCGTGAATAAATAAATAAAATCTTAAAAAAAAAAAAAAAAAGGCCAGAAGAAATTCAGCACACAGGTCATCCTCTGGCAGGATGAGTACTTGAACCAGAGTAACAAAAGCCAGGTTCTCCCCCCAAGGAGCACCTGCAGGGCAGCAGCAGAGAGGCCCGAAAGATGGCGCTGGCGCATGAGCCCTGCACCTCTTCCCACTGACTGCAGGCTGCACCTCGTTACCTGGCACCATGGGGACCCCCAGCCTCGGAGGGCCCCAGGCAGGCATTACCCTGCGTCAAAGCAGGTGGGCCCTGAGCTCGTGGGTGCTTTCTCCTGCAGCATCAACCGGAGTAGCTCCCGAGGGAACCTCCTCCCCCCCACTCCCCTGCACGGGCTGTGTGTCCCAAGGGCCTCCAATGCACATTCATTTGTCCACGAGTTCCGGAGCCCACGGGCTGAGGAGCTTGCATGGTCACCACGCTTGTCCGAGGGAGGCTGGATGCAGCGACCCCCTGACGAGTGACCCTGGTCCCTGAGAAGCAAGGGGATGGAGCCCGCAGCCAGTGGGAAGAGGCCTTGGCCCTGGAAGCCGCCCCGCCGGCAGCGGGCACGGGCCGACTGCACCTCCTGCCCCGGGCGCCCCCGAGGCCACACCAGCGTGCCCAGTTCCGTGCCCGGCTCCGTGCCCGGGTCACAATAACGGTCACGGCTAAATACTTGCAGAAACCGAAGCGCATGTTACTTCCCGTGCATGCAGGCTCTTCTCCTATGAGGGGACATGAGAGAAGAGCTAAGAGAGATGCTGGGCTGTCCTCCCTTGAGAGGGTGGGGGGGCAGGGATGCCTGGTTCATCTGTCCTCTCGGAGCCAGCAGCTCTGTATGCCTCAGTTTCCCCTGTGGTTCAACGGGGGCCCGAGCCACCTGTCCAGAATGTTCGCCAAAGACCTAACGCCCTCCCTCCCAGGGCCGGGGCGGGAGGCGGGGGGGTACATGAGGCCAACTTATCATCCCCTTAGCATCTCTATGATGATGAAAATAATTTGTATTATTTGCTGCAACGAGTGGTCAACGGTTGGGGCCTATACATCAATAAACATATCAACTGCCCCAAGGACGCTCAAGTGGAGATTTGGGGGGAGGGCTTGAGCCGTCATTTACATGACCCCTTTCCAGCTCCCGGTCCCCCTCTCCCCGGGGCGGGCAAGTGCTCGTTTTACTGCCTGGCAACCAGACTGGGACTAAGCTTGCTAAAATATGAGTGTTTTTTTGGCTGGAGTACCAGAGAGCCTGCAGCCCTACGGAGAGAGAAAAATTGAACACACCAGGCCGTGGCTCCAGAAAGGGGAAGAATTAGGCTTCACACCGAGCAGGCTGAACCATGGCATTCTTTAGATAATGCTTAACAAACCCCCAAACAAAGGCAGCCAACTTCGCTGCATGTTCGTAAAATGTATTCTCAGCAGATTCGGGCTTATTGAAGCCCCGAGTCGCTCTGCAGCCAGGGTCCCCATCCTAAGCCTCCCGTTTTTCCGTGCCGCTCCCCGCGTCTGAGTCCCTGCAGACTCTGCCAATCAGAATTCCTCACCTCGGGCTCAGGGGGGCTTAGCAACCAAGGTGAATGGTGGTGCTTTTAAATTTGATCCTCACCTTTAAAAACCACCGCTCCCCCCTTCCAAAGTCTCCTCCCCACCCCCTGCCCTGATGAGCCGTCACCCAGGGGCCAGTCCTCGGTGCTTTGAGGGCTGACTTCTTAAAGAGGAAGGTGTGGGGGTTGTGGGGCTCACCTCCAGGTCTCCCTGTTCTACCCTGAATGACGCCGCTCCTGTTCAGTCGCCGCTATACAACAGACCATTTACTACCATGGTCCCAAAACTTCAACCTTAAGGTCGTTGTTTTTTTGTTTTTTGTTTTTTGTTGTTGTTGTTGGCTATGCCACTGTCACCGGTTATGGTTAGCATTATTTTTTTTAAGATTTTATTTATTTATTCATGAGAGACACACAGAGAGAGGCAGAGACACAGGCAGAGGTTAAAAGCAGGCTCCCTGCGGGGAGCCTGATGCGGGACTCGATCCCGGCACCCCAGGATCAGGCCCTGAGCCAAAGGGAGATGCTCAACCGCTGAGCCACCCAGGCGCCCCTATCGTTAACATTAGTAAGTATTTGCACACCACACAGAAAGCCAGCTTGGTAAACTGGCAGGCATGGTTTTGTGGTCCAATCTGTTTTTCTACTGAGGAATTTCGAGGGCTAAGTCAAAATGGCAAAGGTACGGGAGTAGGCTTATCTGAGATTAAACACAAACATTATCGAACTTCATTAAAACTAAATGCAGCTTTCAATTCTTTTCACACACACATCAACACCGCCCCCCCCCCTTGCACCGTGGTGTCCTATTGACCCTTTACCCAATTCCCCAGGATCTGTGCATTGGATGGGCCCTTTGTGACACTTAATAGAGGACAGGCATCAGAGGACTGGAGACGAGATGGGGTCCTAAAGTGTGTACCATCTGCAAATCTGAGATCAACACCTCTGCTGCAGAAGTTACCTCTGCACTCCAGGATATAGGGAACCAGACCTGGGGCCTTGAGGCCCACAACACCCCTGGCTAACTCTCTGACCTCAGGCAGGATTCTGTTAGGAGCCTTCTCTTCCAAAAATGAGAGTAACAATTGCTACCCCTCACTGAACTCCCAGGGCTTTGGGGGGTGAATGGGATAAGGAGCAGAAAACACTTTAAGTGCTTCTGAGAAAGAAAACACAGAAATGCAAGATACTAAGCTTTCTGGAAAAAAAAAATTAAGGAAGACTCTCCAGGATTCTCTAGTCCCTGTTTTTTTTTTTTTTTTTTAAGATTTTATTTATTTATTTATGAGAGACACACACAGAGAGAGAGGCAGAGACACAGGCAGAGGGAGAAGCAGGCTCCAAGTAGAGAGCCCAACGTGGGACTTGATCCCAGGACCCCAGGACCACACACCCTGGGCCAAAGGAGGCACTAAACCACTGAGCCACCCGGGTTGCCCTAGTTCTTGAATATTTTTGCACCCAGCTGCCCTGAACCTTCATCTTCACTTGAAAAGCAGCAGCAAAGAAGGAGCACCCAACCCCAAAGCACAGACCCAGGCCTCTGACAGCAGGCAGCTTGGACATGGGGCCTCAACGTTCACGGATTCAGATGTGACAGATTTTTTTTTTAATTTTTTTAAATTTTTATTTATTTATGACAGTCACAGAGAGACAGAGAGAGAGGCAGAGACATAGGCAGAGGGAGAAACAGGCTCCATGCACCGGGAGCCTGATGTGGGATTCGATCCCGGGTCTCCAGGATCGCGCCCTGGGCCAAAGGCAAGCGCCAAACCACTGCGCCACCCAGGGATCCCCAGATGTGACAGATTTAAGTGATGGCCGCAGCAAACACGAAAACCAGGAACCATGCCAAACACAGAGCTGGACAACCCAGTCCATGTCCATCCCCCCCCCCAAACACGGAAGACTCCAGGATTCCTGGAGGTGAGGATGGGGCAACATGCGTACAGGGAAAAGGTTTCAGGCTGACCACAGGCAGAGTGGAAAGTAGGCTTGATGATGCTGGACCACAGCTGTACCCGAAGGACGTGCATGGCAAAGGACCACGGCTCAGCAAAGCGTACCCACTGGAAATCGGGTCCACCTACATCTGTGTACATATGTGTGCATGCACATGTGAAGCCACAATGCACTGTCCTCTGAAAACAAGGCTGCAGTGCCCAGAACGGTGCCTGACCGACCACAGACATGGAGTACGTGACCTGTTCACTGATCAGAGTCCTACTGACTTTTAAATCATCCACGTAAGGGGATTTTTTTCCTCCAGAAACAGCAATGAGTCTTCACCAATCAATCAACCTCCCACTCAGCCCCCTTGTGCTCAGTGGCCCCCGGGTGTGAGACAGCTGACTGGGGTTAGGGGCATCGGACAGAAGGAAGCACATGGCATGCCCAGCCTTGACGCATCTGCTTCCTGCTGGAACCCCAATCCTGAGCACCAGCCTCTGCTTCTTCCCTCTACCACACTCTGTCCAGGCCATCTATCCAACCTCACGTTTTCCCAGACCATCCACAGCTGATGAACCCCAACCCTGAGCTCTGCTCTCACTCCAAACTCATATCCAGTTGCCTACTGATGCCTCCTCTTGGATATACAACCCATTTCCAACCTAACATGGCCAAACAGGACTCTGCAACGCCCTCTTCCACTTGCCAAATGGTCCACATGGCAGCCTAGGTAGGGCCGCCATCTACCCAGGAGTCATCTTGGGTTCCTTCTGTCCCTCAGCCACAATCTAAGTCCACCGGTCTTTCGAATCACGTCCAGAGTTGTTCATTCCTCACTGTCTCCATTGCTTTCTCCATCTCCTGCCTCCCTACCCTCAGCCACTGCAGCAGCCAGTGACCTTTTGAAAATGTAAATCAGATCTCACTCCCCGGTGTAAAGCCCTCTGGGCGGGGGGCTTCTCTAATGGATCTAGAATAAATCCAAAATCCCTACTCAGCTTGACTAAACTTCCAGTCTGATCCTTGCCACCTTTTCCAACCCATGGAAGCAGCCATGCTGCTCCCCTCCTTCATTCAACGGCAGCTACGCGGACTTCCTTCTCTGCCTCCAATAGGTCTTCCCCACGCTCTTCCCCAACATCGGGCATTTCCACAGGCCTCTCTTCTGCCTGGAACAATGTCCTTCTCCCCACTCTTTACATAAATGGTTCCTTCTGGCAGTCAGATCTCAGCTCAAATAGCCTCCAGGTCATCCAGCCTAAGTACCCAACCTGTCACTTTATTCACCACCCAGCACAGCACTGCTCTTCCTCCCGGCGCTTTATCCTGGACTTGTCTCCTTCAGTACTAATGTATCTCCATGGGCAGAGAGAATGTGGTTGAGTGGTCAGAACAGAGCCCAGCATGCAGCATGTTCTAAAAACTATTTTTCGGGACGCCTGCGTGGCTCAGTGGTTAAGTGTCTGCCTTTGGCTCAGGGCGTGATCCTGGGATCCTGGGATCGAGTCTCATGTCGGGCTCCCTGCATACTGCCTGCTTCTCCCTCTGCGTGTCTCTCATGAATAAATAAATAAAATCTTAAAAAATAATTATAATTAAATAAAATAAAAACTATTTTTCAAACGTATGGCTCTTCTAACAGGGTACACACAAACTCTCATCGTAGTCACATGCAGGTGGGCTGTTCCTCGTCACTGCCCACAAGACATCATGAACGACGAGGCTATGCTTACTTTACATCTAATATCCCTTTGTTGCCAGGAGACAGAAGAAAGAAATTGCTGAAAAATTATCAGCTCCCTTGGCAGGAAGTAAAAGAAAAGAGCCAAATTCGTTCTCTCACCCCAACTTCCACCTTTGCAAACCATCTCTGGTCCATAAGAACACCAGCGTTTGAGAAACAGCATCGAGATCCAAGGACCCAGGTCTCAATCCACGCCAGCGACACAGGCCACATCACACAAGCGGCTGCCTCTCCCAGCTTGTTGTTTGTTTGTTTGTTTTTGCCTCATCTGTTAGCTGAATATCACACCAGCCCTGCCACCTGCCAGGGTTGTAACGGGCCACAAGCGTGTGTGCAAAGGCGCTTTGCAGCGTCAAAGCGTGACCATAAGTGCAGGGATCGCTAGCATTCCCGAGCTAAAGGGAATCGGTAGGGACCACAAAAATCTACCCGGCCGCTGAGTTCACTCGATACCAGCTGATCACCCCGGCTCGGTGTGGGCTTCTGGGGTTGGAACAGGAGCTACAGGAGGCTCATGCTGGGGGTCCCAGCTCATATCGAGCGAGCGCGGGCAGCGAGGGCAGAGTTAATTACAGCCGGCGGCGGCCTTGCACGCGGGCCTACCCTGCCCTCCGCTGGGAGCACCGCACTCTAAACCCGAGCTGGCCCATATTAGTGAGCAGTGATTAGAATATGCCCACAGGGCCTTTTAAACTTTCCTTCTCTAGTTAAAGCATTTGTTTTCAGCAAGATTTATGGACGTGTCTGCTGAGCGCAAGCAGGTTTGCCAACACGGGAGTCCTTCCGTTTACAAAGCCCCGGCTGCCTCGCACCCGCCTGCACCCACGTGGAAAGAAAGGCGGCCTCCCCCCGGGTGTTCTTGTTCCCCACAGGGAAAAGCGTGCTGAGAGGCGGCGGGAAGTTTCTGGATTTCTGAGCAGGCTTCGAAGGCCACCACCAGAACCGTGACTGTTGGCTTCGGGACAGCCAGAGGGCCTCAGTCTCTCCATCCACAGGACTGGTGACTGGAGAAAAGAGAAGGTGACCTTGCCAAGCCCAGACAGAGTGCAAGTGCTTGACGTCTGGAAGAAAACCATTCATACCTTAGCCACACATCCACGGTGCTATTCTTAAAAAGAAGAAGTGTGTTTCCTTTAACTTAAGTGTTCATATGAAAACAGACTGCAGGGTGTCTGGCCCGGAGGCAGGAATTCATTAGGGGAATAAACGAATGCTGGCCTCCGCTTTGCAGCTATGGCCCATCATGGACTTGGAGGAGAAAGTTCTGCAGGAACTCTAAATCCTCCTTACTGGGTGGTGGAAAGGGAGGTAGGTGGGGGGTTGAGGTGACTGGGTGACAGGCACTGAGGGGGGCACTTGATGGGATGAGCACTGGGTGTTATGCTATATGTTGGCAAATTGAATTCCAATAAAAAGAAATTTAAATAAATAATTAATTTTAAAAATAAAATAATAAATAAAATAAAATAAAATAAATCCTCTTTACTACCTGTGCTGGGCGAGTCTGGACACTGTAGGACCAGTTTCATTTACAACAGGACATGGTTGGATGAAACTGGGTTTTCATATTCCTTCCGCTTCCAGACTCCATGATTCTATAATTCTGCTCATCCCTTGCCACAACAGCTCAGAAACGCTATAGACCTTCTTCTGATCTAAGAGCCACTCTGTGTCGCTGAGTCATGTGGGCTCATGGCCCTCTTGCCCAGAGGAGGAAGAAAGGCCTACACGTCTGAGGCAGATGCATGCGCCGGGGCTTCCTCATGACAGATGAGGACAGATGCTGTAAGACCAGCTGTTTGCCATCCTACTGAGGACCAAACGAAAAGGAACGGGTTCTGTCTAATGGACCGGGGCTTAGGCCAGACGTCGGCAAGCATTCCTAGCCAGGACGGGTTGTGAAACACAGCGACGTAGAGAAGCTGTGTGAGCTTCTTTTCCAAATGCCCTCATTGGCCTGATGGGCCCTTGTCTCCCTGAAGTGGCTCAGTGGTCTGGGAAGTGGAAGTGGGGTGGAAGGCAGGGGTGATGAGACACCCAACTTTACCAGCCAGGTGACCCATCTCCGTGGTGTCGGTCAGAGTGTGGACTAGCTAATTAGAAAAAGTACAGCCCCTCTCTTAAGCTAGTAGAGGAACCCCAGCCCAGGACTGGTCTCGACTCAAAGAGGATGCAGGACCCCGAGTGGTCACCGTATGGGGGGACATGGGCGAGGCAGAAGGGCTGGCAGCTAGAGGCCTGCTGACCCCTACCTTCACTATCTCTGTGATGGTGGACAAACTACTTAAAACGCCTGAAGCTTAATTTTCTCATCTGTAACAGAGGTTCAGTAATTCTAACCCTGAACGGCTCTTGCATCAGATGAGTTAACTTATGCAAAAGCACCCAATAAATCTTTGTGTCCTTCTTTTCCTGCTGGCAGGCCCAGTATATGTGCAGGAAGTGCCCTGATAGACTGTGCAAATCCCACCTGGAAGACAAGAGCCAGGGAAGAGCCAGGATGGGCCCGTCCTGCCAGGTCCTGGACCCTTGACTGGTCTAAGCTTCCTAACTCTGTAGACAAGGACAATGAAAGCACAGGGCTTCAAAAACCAGAATCTGAGGATTCCCCATTGATTTCTGCCTTGATCACGTGACTTTAACCTCTCTGTGTGTGCCTCAGTTTCCCCTTATTCATTAAAGACAGACTAAGAACATCCAGGGCGGGGAGGGTGCCCACTGCGGGCCAGGCACCAAACTTTGCACTGTCTATATGGTCTCTCCTTTGATCACCCCAAGAGTTCTTCAGGGTTAGTACCACTGAGTCACTTTGGGGATGTGGACAGTCAATTGCCTAAAATCAACCACACAGATCACCTGTGACCCCAGGATTCAAATTCAGCCTGCTCAGTTCTAAAGACAAGCCTGTTTCCAATCTCTGAACACCTCTCGAAGGTGTTCTGGGCACTTGCAAGATTGTGTCTAGAAATAATTAGAGAAGAGTAAAATAATTAGCACCATACTATAAAGAATGTTTGGTGCCAGGAGGGAGCTGACAATTCTGCAGGGTCCGAGGTGCTCCCTGAGGTCTCATCTCTCCGCTCTGCCTATCACCCAACTAGGTTGAAATCCGGAGGCAATTACAGGGGGAATTACTCTTAAGATTAGGCTAATTAGGAAAAATAAATCAAGGCATTCCGTTGTATTTGTCTTGATAATAGGGAGCATATGAGCTTTAAAAATGCAAACTGTTAATTGTCTGAATGACCTCCTAGTCCACTGCCTACTCAGCTGCCTCGAGTGGGGTGGGCTTCTTCCCAAAGAATCCACTGACCCAGCCCAATTTGTTATGCCTGAAAGATGGTTCGGTGGGCAGAACATAATCAAGGACTTTAAAAATCCTCTTTGCTCATGAGAGTCCATTTCTCTAAGGAACTCAGGGTGGGATGCCTGGGTGGCTCAGTGGTTGAGCATCTGCCTTTGGCTCAGGGCGTGACCCCAGGGTCCTGAGATCCAGTCCCACATCGGGCTCTCCGCAAGAAGCCTGCTTCTCCCTCTGCCTGTGTCTCTGCCTCTCTCTGTGTGCCTCTCATAAATTAATAAAATCTTTAAAAAATAAATAAAGGACCTCAAGGCACTCTTCTTTCCCAGTCCCCTCCTAATAGATAATTGAAGCACAGATGACACCTCTCTTTAATGAAGGAAGCCCAGATTCAGAAAGTGATTTGCCAAAAAAGGAGACAGTGTCAAGATGTTGTTGGAATTGGGCCCTGAAAGAGGTTACATCTGTGAATTGTTTTCTTCTTTTGCGTTCCAGAACACTGGTGCACTTCATCCAGGAAGGGCGAAGATGGGTCCCTCTGCTCAAATGGTCTAGCATCGATTCATTCAACTGCCTGGCAAGACCTCCTAAAAGGGCCACACCTGCCCCCTGAGCCACGATCCCCAAGCTTAAAACAAAGTCCTGTTGAGGAATCCTCTATTCCCAACAAATCCATAAAAAGTCAATTAGGGGAAAGTCATCCATGTTCCAAAATGCATCTTGGCTTTCCTTAAAAACAGAAAGGAAAAAAAAAAAAAAAACCTCAAAAACAACAATAAACCCACTGACTGCTATATTCCTCATTCCTCTAAAGGCTCTTATTTCAAAAATCTGATGGAGAGACAATTTCCCAAGACTTCTGCTATTGTGTAAATCGAGGTACGCCTGTCCTGAGAATGAACTCCCAGCCAGGGTCCCTTGTTTGGTTGTATAGCTATAGAGCCGGACTGAGTTATTCATTAACTTCCTGTATGAAAACCGAATAATAAAACTGAAGTGTGTTAAACAAATCCAGATGAGGGGGTTTAAATCACCTCCAAGTCACTAGGCTTAAAACCGCTGTCATTTCCCCTGGAACAAATATACGCTCTACCTTGCTCCAGCGCCACGTTATTAAATGGAGATAACAATATTTATGCCCATCCCAGGGGGTGACTGGATGGACAGCTCTCCTGGGCCGGGCCAGCATGCAAGAACTGACAGGCAGTTTGTGGGGGGGATGAGGGGTGTGGGTCGGTGGCCCCCCGATCCCCCTTCCAGCCTTGTGATTCCAGAACATGCACAGAGATTAGGGGCAGAAAGGTGTCTGGGGAGGAGAAGCATCGTGGGGAAGAGCGGAGCCGTTTCTGTGACTAGCCGCCACCGTGAGAGCCAAACCCTTCACCCCTTTGTAACAACCACTTAGCTCTTATTTCTCCCCAGGGATTTATGTGCGAGTGAACAGCAGGCAGCTGTCTCCTCTGCCGCCGGGAACTACAAGGCGACGTGAAGTCCGCACCAGGAAAGGCCCTCCCGGGCCAGGCCTGTAAGCAGCCAACATGTGGTTAAAGATTCCAATTCTGGGGGGACCCTGTGTCTCCTAGGTTACCACCGAGGACTGTGTTTTCCTTTATTACAACAGAAAATGTGTGTTCTCCAGGGACTGCTCAAACATCTGTATGGGGTCCGCCGCGAGTGTGTGTCTGTGCTCGCGCACACTCAGCCAGCAGTGGCAATCCTGACCCGGCTCTTCAAATAACCCTCTCCAGATAGTCACCATCCACGGCGCCTGACCACAGTCACGGCAGCCAGCCTGCTGCAGATGTGCGGTGGTGCAGTTGTGTTGGAGGCAAACAGTCTCAGAACTCTAATTAAAATAGAGGAAGTGATCTCGTCCTCAAATTTCCTCTAGGTTTGACTCCATAAAAATCACTAGGTAATATCCGATTGGCAGAGCGAGGCGCCAGCGCGAGCAGCTGGGCCGAGTGGACACAGCAAACAGACCCGCAGGGCCCCGCTGGGGCGTCCCCGTGCACCAGGCCAGAGACGGTGGCCCGCGGGCCCCGTGCCCTCACATTGTGAAGTGACGGCGAGGTGTGCAACTGCGCTTGCAAGGGGGAGGGGTACTGCTGATGCGACTTAAAACCCCTGACCCAAAAGTCACCCAAAAGTGTGCTCAGCTACCCTTCTCTGACTGTCCCTGGGAGAAACGGGAGCCAGGAGGCCCCCAGCACTCACATAAGCAAATCAGTGCTGTGGAAACTCGTTTCCTCCAGAAGGGTCCCTGTGCTCTCGAGTGAGCGAGTGAGCAAGGGCTCTCACAGGCCTCTGGGCCACTGGGCTCCCAAGCCTGGCTCAAGAGTCAGATGCCAAGTGTCCCAGCAACGGGCATGGGGAGAGACATGAAGTTCTTCAGGAGAAATGTCGCTAAGGCTCCCCGGCCTTGAATCGCACCGACCTCTCCTCTCATCCCACACCTCAGGTGATGCAATCTATACAAGTGTTCATGCTTCCAGTGTCCAAAATCTCCGGACTGCCAACCCACATTGAGTGTCATCAGGTGCACACAATCACAAGCAACGCTGTCCTGGGGCGCAGGACACACCGAGTGTGGGTTGGGGGCTGAGGCTGGTCCCGCTTCTAGGCCTCATCACACATCCTGAGAAAGAAGACAGCACCCACCCTGCCTGCCTGCCTCAGGGGGCCACTGCGGGGTTCAATTTGACAGGAGTGCTTTGCAAACGCTCAAGTCCCTCACGTATTTATGGTCTTAGTTGCCACCACGGGGTGGGCCAGCTTCCATGAAGAACGTGGCCTAGGTGGTGTCCAGCCCTGGCTACACACCCCAAGCACCTGAGAAACTTTTCAAAGAATAACACAGCTTAGGCCCTACTGCTGGGGATTCCAGTTCAATCCTCCTAACGTGCAGTTGGGGAGGGGTGGGGCAGGGGACACCGGGCTAAAAGATGGGAAACAAGGCAGGCACAGACCTGGGTGTCCTTTTGAATAAACGTATGCATGGACCAGATCCAGGGAGCCCTCAGTTTATGTACCAATTAAATGGACATCCTAATATCCACAACTAAGCTCCGGTACTCCTCTCATTGATGTTTGCCAAATACCTACCATACTCCTTTCTTCTGGCCACTGTGAAAATTTATCACAAACTTGGGGGCTTAAAGCAACAGGTATTTATTCTTCACCATTCTGGGGGTCACAACTGTGTCGTGAGGTTGGTATGAAGGTATCAGCAGGGTCATAATGCCCTCCGGAGGCTTCTGGGGGAAATCTGTCCCTCACCTATTCCAGTTTCTTTTTTTCTTTTTTCTTTTTCTTTTTTTTTTGCTTCTTCTGGTTTCTGGTGGCTACTGACATTCCTTGGCTTGTGAATGCACCACTCCAACCTCTACCTGTATCTTCACATCACCCCTGTGAGTGTGTGTGTGCACGTGCATGTGTGCATGTGCATACATGTGTGTACGCGTGTGCCTGTGTGTGTATGTGTGAGATCTCTCCCTGTGGCTCTTTAGGACTCACCTGCCTAATCCAGGATAATCTCATCACAAAATCCTCCACTTAATCACATCTGCAAAGGTCCTTGTTCCAAATAAGGGGTTAGGAACGGGGATCTCTGCGGGGACGTTTTTAGGCCACTACACCTATCATGAGTCAGACACTGTGCTAAGTGCTGAGAACTCAGCAGATGGTAAGACGCTAACGACTCTCAAGGAGGGTTAAGAATGATAGCCTCTCAGACTTGAAAGACTGGAGAGCCATGGTTCTCCAAGTTTGGTCCCTGGACCAGCAGCGTTGCCAGAAAGCTTGTTAAGAAAGCCAAATTCCCGGCCCTCCTCCCCACCTTCTGAATCAGAAACTCGGGGGTGAAACCCAGCCATCTGTATTTATCGAGCCTGTTCTAACAAGGTGATTCTTTTTTTTTTTTTTTAATTCAATTTGCCAACGTATAGTATCACACCCAGTGCTCATCCCATCACATGCCCTTCGTCATCATGTTTCTACAGGATTCTGGGTTTTTCTTTTTCTTTAGCAAGTAGGGGAAAATGAGCACAGCTACTGGGAATCTCCTTTTTTATAGCAGACTCAGCGTTGCCCATTCTGGAAACATCGTTTTCGTCTTAAAAGCTCCGAGAACCACACAGAGAGGAAGCAAGTCTCAGAAGGTGAGTCTGCCATAGGAGTGGGTTGTTGTGCAGTGAAAGGCAGAGGGGAAAGGATGGGTTAGACACTCGAGATGGTTCTGAGGTTCATTCACAGCAGAGAGGCCCGGCATCACACCTGGAGTCCACCTGTGCAGCAGGATACTCAGGCCACAGCATCCACCTGCGAACCCCCCCAGCTAAGAGATTTAGACTTGAAAACGCCCAGGGATGAAAATTATTCCCCTTCATTTCTTCTAGGGAGGCATCATTCATTCGCTCATTCACAGTGCGCGCAAGGTGGAGGGCCTCAGAGACGAACAAGACCCAGGAATCCGGGACAGACAAACATAACCAGGGCGGTTGTCGATCCTCCACCCCAACCTGGAGCACTTGTCACACTTCCTGTGAACATCGGTAACAGATACTAGGGCAGAGCTCTCTGCAGGACGCTGGGCTAGGTGGCTTCAAGGAAAGAAAGGGCTTAGGAAGATTTCAGTTAACCCCAGGTTCCAGGTAGCCAATTTCAATTTGGGTTTGATTTGTATTGAGCCATGCAGACAGTGCACAACTAACTGACAGGATCAGTGTGCGCAGGTTTAAAAGAACTTTACAGACAATGTCTGGTCCTCAAAAGCAGCCTCTGAACCAGGAGGGACCACTCTCCCTGTTTCAGTGGGGGCCAGTACGTCTCGTTGGTTGTCTCATCTGCACAATTAAAGACCTGAGTTGAAACATCAGTAAGACCTTTCCCAGCTCTAAAAGCTGCGACATGGAGAATCACAGCCTAAGACTTGGAGGGAGGGAGCCACCTGCAGAATGGTGCGCTCATAACAGTGACAGCCGATGACAGCTCAGCACGTGCCGTGGACACTAAGCTAAGTGCCACGCAAGGGCATTCTCACTGGGCTTCACTGGAGCCCTAATGGGTGGGATGGGCACGAACGCTAGATCCCTACCTAGTCTATGCAGGAGGGAACAGAGACGTCGAGTGCTCACACACCTATGCCAAGTAACACAGCTAGGAAGCAAGCACGGGGACCAACGTGAAAACACAATCAAGTCTGAGCCTGGCGACCCAGCTGCTGACCACCACCCTGCCTGGCGAGCACAGCAAGGGAGGTGGCTGTGCTGACTTGGTTGCCAACCAGATCTTTTAGTTAGAAACCCTTTCAGCCAGACCTCCACCACTCTCGCAGCATTTGGGGTGCCCCTGTCTCTAACAGGAGCACTCACTCTGCAACACTTAAGGTGAACTTAGAAGCCAAGGGCCAGAACAGCCAGTAGTAACTTGATGACAAGTCTCCAAAGGTGTGATGCCTCGGGTTGGTCATGGTTGGCCAGGGTACAGGGACACAGGCGCTCCTGGCTGCTGCTGGTGGCAAAGTAAACTGCCACAGCTCCCCTGGGAGGACAAGCTGGCAAGGTCATCGAAAGCCTTAAAAATGTACAGACCATTCAGACTCAGCAATTCCTCTTCTGGGGATTTAACTTAAGTACATTTATCCATTTCTGACCCTCCAGCAGTTAAACCTCTGAGTATCTAATAAAAGCAGTGGTACTTTTTCCCCATGAAGATTAAATGCACATGCATGTTTGCACGCAGTTACAGATGATGCATGGATGCCAATCTGAAGCCTATCTGAGTTTCAGCTTTGACTCCCTACAGAAAAAAAAAAAAAAATCAAGGATGTCCAACAGCTGGATCCTATGGTACATAAATCCAATTTAGCATTATGCAGCCATTGAAACTGACACTGGAAATGTGAAAGAACTTTTAATGCGACGGGAAAGTGTTCATGATAAGTTGTTCAACGCAGAAGCTGTTTGTAAGATAATATGTATTATAATATGATCCTTATAAATATAGAGAAGGAGAGATGGAAAAAAAAAAAAAAACACATGAGGCCGGGTAACAAAACATTAGATCGTGTGATGATGGAATATTTTCATTTTTTTATGTATTCCAAATTCTCTGTAACAAATAGGAGGTTCCCTTCAAAATCAGATATAATTATTTTTTTAAGAGAAATAACCTAATGACATTGCCTCGAAAAACCTGAGGCTTTTTTTTTTCCTGCTCCAACAGAAGCCCCCAGCCCTCCTAAGAACAGAGGCACCTGGGTCAACACTGCAATCAGAAAGTGTGTGATCAGTGGAGAAATTCCACCTACTTGTATGGAAAAGTGAAGATACTTTCTCCTGCAGAGAGAGAAGGACACAGGAGTATCAAAGCCATGAATGGAAAGGTAAGGGCTGGCTCTTTAAGAAGAGTCCCCTCCCTAGTGCTGGTCCTCAGCCCCAGGCCCTGGAGAAAACTAGCTCCCGGGAGGCAGACGGGAAGAGACCGCAATCAACATAAAGTTCACGTGGCTGGTAGCAGCAAATCGAACAGATGGGCCCGGAATCTGCGCACGGGTCTTGGGCACCATCCTGGGCCCCAGGAGACCAACACTGCACATTTTTTATTCTTCTCTCGTCCTAAATATTTCTTTGGCCAGAAAAGGTTGGTTGGAAACAGTTGTAACCTTTCGAGAACTGATTAAAGATCCAGACTTAAAATCCCACTCCAATTACATACATAAATAGAAGCCGATGAGCCTGACTTGCTTGTGAGTTCTTCTAAATTGTGTAAATACACAGACAGCCACGTGTGTAGAAGGGACATATATCTGAAAAGCAGAATTGTAGGCCAACCCCCAAATTTCTTTCCACTCTACACAGATCTGTGGAAGCAAGCAGATGCTCCACGTTGTCACCAGGAATGCACGTGTTTCCTTCTAGAACAGATTTGATCACATCGCAGTCCCGTTGCAAACCCCACACCAGAGCCCCACGTCCAAACTTAGCCTACTAATAAACCCATCCCAGCCTCAGATGCCACCTTGCGCACGGAGGCCTGCCAGGGCTTGCCAGGCCTTGAGAACACTCTGTCCCGTGTTGCTCATCCTCCACCCTTTGCAAAAGGCTACTTCATAACCTCCCTCACCCCACTCTGCTAAATCCCACCCATCCTTAGACACTTTCCTCATCAAAAGATAGGGAGAAATAGGGAGCGTCAAACTTATACAGGATGTTCCCCAGCGATCACAAAATCCCTCCTGTGAAAGGAGGAGTCTGGCTTGGCTTTGAACAACAAATGGGAACCGACCAGTCGAAGGAAAGCGGAAAGGGCATTGCAGATGGGAAAGGGCATTTGCAAGGTGCAGAGATGCATGCCAGGGCATGAAGAGCCAGCCAGGGAATGGCAAGAGGGGCCAGGACTGTCCTGCTGGGTGCTTGGAGCTCACCATCCCAGAGGAGAAGTGCCAACATACCCGACAAAATGCAGATGTGGTTTCGGAGGGCCGTAAAGGTGTGCAGCCCCACGCAGAAAGGCCAGTTCCAAACATCACCTCCACGGTGAAGCCTTCTTCACAGTCTCCATTCAGAACTATCTGCTTTTTCCCTGATTCATTAGAGCGACCCCTCCATACCCCATGGGTAGCACACACAGCAGATGCCTGGGCCCCACCACAGCCACCAAGTCAGATCTGGTACCTGAAGGTCCCGTCCTCAAGGGACCTCAAGGTCACTCTTCCCTCTCACACAGGCTTTTCCCAGTATGAACCAGTAGACATTACAAAGAACAGGGCTTCCTGGACTGGCTGGTGCTGCGAGCAATGTCACTTTATGTTTTTACTCTGTTTCCAGAGAATGTGCATTTCCTCTCCATTACTGTGTGGGTTACAAGAAAGGCTGTGGGGCTTGAATTTGCTTGGTTTAGCAGGAGAGTAAGCCCACATTTAGCAAGTGTGTTAGCTCCTGCATTTGTAACAAGCTCCTTGGGTGCAGAGGTATGCAAACCAACATGTGCCTGGTCTGAGCTCAGTTAATTGTGTGTCTCTTCCCCACCAGACTAGGAAGAGGGCATCTTAGATGTCTCTAGAGCCCCAAGCACAATACTTAGAACATTAGGTCCTGAATGAACAGACAGGTAAACTCTGCTGTCCTTCCCCTTCTGCCCACCCAAGTACTGCAAATCTCTTTCCTTCAGAGGTTAAAATAAAGGCTCTTTCCCAGCTGCACACTAGAATTACCAGGGCGGTGGCGACAGGTGGTGCGGAGACACCTCCGATGCTCACGCCACACCCCCACCGGTCCTGGCATCACTGGTCTGGGCAGGACCTAGGGATCAGTATTTCCTAGGGCTTGTCGTGTCCTTTGTCTCACCAGGCAAACACAAGGCTGAAAGCAACCCTGGACGTCTCAACTCCCGGTGAGGCTGAAATGGTCTAATGTTAGGTTTCTGGATGTCCCCAACTCGCACTCAAGGAGCAAAACACTCAACACTGAAAAGCAAGATGGTAGGCGATGGTCTTAAGGCCTCTACATTCTGGGTGAAGACAGTGGTGGCCAGGGAGGGCTAGGGGATGGACATTAGTAGACACAAAAATGGATTCCCAGAAGACTCTAAAGCAACTTTAGGCACTTCCTGTGACCTCCAGGGCTAAGATCCTAAATGACCCTAAGACCTTGCAGCCCACATAGCCAGGAAGAAGGCTCACCCCTGCTCCACCGCCCCCACACCAAGCCTTAGGGTTCAGTAGAACTGAGTCCATTATCAGGACCCATGCTATATCAGTTTGGGAACTCAGGCACATCATTCAGCCTCTCAAAGCCTGATGCCTCTGGGACGCCTGGGTGCCTTAGAGGTTGAGCATCTGCCTTTAGCTCAGGGCATGATCTTGGGAGTCCTGGGATCAAGTCCCACATCAGGCTCCCTGCACGAAGCCTGCTTCTCCCTCTGCCCGTGTCTCTGCCCCTCTCTCTCTCATGAATAAATAAAAAATCTTAAAAAAAAAAAAAAAAGCCTGATGCCTCATCTGTAAAACGCCTCCATCTATAAAATAGGGATAATAAAATCCAGCCCACTGCACCAAACTGTGCGAAGCTTCAATGTGACAATGCATGTCAAGCATCCAGCCCATTAAAAGCCTATTCCCATTTCCTAAACCAGGAAAGCAAGGTCGTAGGACAGAAAGACAATTCGAGGTGCTCCTTGAAGAAAGAGCCTCACACCACTTGCAAGAGTGAAACGTGAGCTAAGAGGCTGAAACCTAAAATGTCCCAGAGAGGCATCCTCTTAGGTGCAGGTACTAAAGCCCCTTGGCTAACCACCTTTCCCTTCATCGGGCACGCACGTGCCCCAGCGCAGGTGTGCTTTTCTCTGGCAGGGCTGGGTTCTACACAGCCAGCTGGGGAGAACGAGAGCTCATGTATTGCCAGCGAGGACCTCTGTCACTTAGAGACTGAAAGACTCCGGAGGCTCAAGTGCAAGTTTCATCTGGAAGGCCTGTGGCCCAAGCAGCAGGAAAGCAGGGCCAGTGAGGCCTCTGTCAGCAGGGGTTCAAGGGAGGAAATGCCTACAATTGGCCAAAGGGTTCTAAAGAGAGAGGGAGCAGCACATCCGTGGTGCTGCAGGCCAGGCCTCAGATGCACACAGTGGGGACGCCCCGCTGCAAGAACAGACCAATTAATGTGGGGCCCAAAGGGCTGAGAATGACATTTAAAGTACCATCCTGGACTTTGGCAGCTGAGCGCTGGCCAGGGCTGAGGTGACTGGTCCGTGTGAAATGCTCCCATGCCATCTGAGATCATCTCTCATCTCCGTGTTCCAGAAGGAACAGAGGCAGCATGTTCCTTAAACAGGAGTCTCTAAGGCCCATAGAAGGGGACTGAAGTTGGGAAACAACCAAAATACTCCACAGTAAGTGTGGCAAATGACCACATGTGATACGGGGCAGCCACTAACAACGATGGAGAGAGAGAGAGCCCATAGGATCAAAGGAAGTACTTACTTTGTGAGGATAATGGCTAAAAATGATGCCAACACCACGACTCAGCTGCATGAAGTGTGTCTGCATGTGGAAAAGAAATTCTGAGCATCTATTATATGCTGAGCTCATTACGAGAATCATTTTCCTTAATCCTCACAACACCAAGAGTGTTTTTATTTTTCCCACTTTGCAGATGAACAAGGGAGACTCACAGAGGCTGAATCACTTGTCTAAGGGGGAAGCAGGGTTCAGACCCACGGTTTTAACAAAGCCAGTGAGTGTCCTTCTGGTAGATCTTGGTCCCTTCCTCTTCCCTTCAATATCTGCTCCCTGACAAGAATGCGATGATGGACCTCTATATGTCGCATGAATTTAAGTGATTCATTCTCTCTGGGTGTTTGAAGACTAAAACGAAAAGGCAAGTTCCCTTGTTAATGGACCCAAGGTTTCCAAGAGCAGCTGGAGGAGGCATCTGCCAACCAGGGAGCCCAGGGCCTACTCCTTCTCGCAGAGAGTCCCAGCTATATGGCCACCTGGGGATGAGGCCAGGCCACCATAGTCCTCTGAGTTCCTGCCTCGCTGCTGGCCATGGGGCCATGCTCTCTATCATGGAAAGCCCTTAATACCACAGGATGGAAGGTATTCTCTGCCTGAAAGATATCATTATTGAATGAAAGGGGAGGGAAAACAGAAAAAGGGCATCAAAGCCTAAACAAATAACATCAGCATGAAATCTTTAATGAATGGCTCATCCAATGCGATCCACTGAAATCCAGAAGGTTTAGCAAAAGATGCCTTAAACCCAGTTTATACTGCAAATCAGCC
This sequence comes from Vulpes lagopus, assembly GCF_018345385.1. Taxonomy (NCBI): domain Eukaryota; kingdom Metazoa; phylum Chordata; class Mammalia; order Carnivora; family Canidae; genus Vulpes; species Vulpes lagopus. Next base: position 31,230,369 of record NC_054834.1, read on the forward strand.
ATGAAGAAAAGTCAACACCAAGTTAATCCCCATTTAATAATTCAGTTTCAGGATGTTAAAACATATTTCTCTTGGAGCTCCTGCATGTATGACTGATAACAGGGCAACCAAGAAAAACGCTACAAAAAAAGGCGGGGGTGGGGAGAAGAAAGAAAAGAGACAAGTACTCTTTCAGCAACTCTACTATTAAAGGTGGCAGTTGGCTCTTCTTGACACCTGACTTCATCTCCCAAATCCTTTCTTTTCCCCTCTCAGACTGTCTCTCAGGCAGGAGATACTAAGGCCTGATTTGGGGCCCAGCCTTGGCCTTGACCCAGCAGGACTGTTGGGTCACTGGTTCAGATACCTACAACTGGCCACCCAAGAACTTCTGTGGGACAAGAGACACTGGATCAGAAAACTCTTCCCTAAGGACCCTTCGGGAAGAGTTAGTTACATGGTGATGGATTCATCAGAAGCTCTGCTGAGCATGACACCAACAGGTGGCAGCAGGCCCACCCCTGACCCATCCGTTCTTCAGAGCCCACACCATCCTCAGCTGACATCCGGAATTCTCGCCAATTCGTTCTGAGCTCAGGGCTGGCCAGAACCTGCCATCAGCTACAGCGTGCTCACAACTTTAGACCTCTGTACTTCATTCTCCCCTTGACTTTCTGGAAAGGGCTTCCACATCACTTAGGGACTGGGGAGGCTTCCTCAGCAGAGTTCCCCAGACACACCGGAAGGTGCTCCACGCAACCTTCTTCCCCATCAGAACCTTGACCTGACCCCAGCCAAGCCCTCTTCTCCCTTCTCCCAAGCATCCCTCATTTGTAAGTGCAGAGATAGTGTTTCTCCTCAGCTGTCCTCCGAGGAGCTGCTGTCTATTGGCACGTCAAACAGCAAGAGCCAGAGTCAAGTCCACCACTGACCACCGAGCACCTAGCTCTGTCTCCCTCACTGCGGCCCGCTCCTCCCAGCGGCTCCCTGGATGCCTCCGCAGTGCCTACAACTGCAGGGAAATTAAAAGCAAATTTGCATCACCTTTGCTCAGCGCTTGAGCCCTCCGTGTTCATTTGCATTTTATTTGCACAGCACTTGCATATAATATTGTAGAAATGCCCAGACCTCTCCCTACCCCCTTCCCACCCCCACCCCTGCCTGCTTCTCCTTAGCCATGGATCCTGGGATGCCTGTGAACCCAGGAAAAATTATAGACAGAGGTGGCACCATGGGGGAGCCAGCCAGAGAAGCTCCTGGGTGGCATCTGGTGTCGGGCGGGGGGGACTCTCAGGACAGGCGTTTGATGGCAGTGTTCTGGTGTAGAGCAAATCCGACCCCAGATACCTGCTTTCCATATATACGAAATCACAGTAAAATTCTCCTCTGTCCACTGTGCAAATATGCACAATGAGGACTCAAAACCACACGAACTCTCAGGACAAGCTTAACACAATTCTGAACCTGGTGAGAAGCTGCAGGACCGCGACGTCGTGCCATCTGCAGAAACCCCGATGCAGGTGAACTCCCTACAGCCCCAGTTCCATGGGGTGTTACAGCCACCTGCCTATCACCCCACCTGGCACCTGCGCAGTTGGGCACCGCAACCCCAGAGTGCCCCACCCTGACACATACAGAGCATCTGGCTCACCCCAAGCTAGCATGAGTGTAAGACACGCTCTTCCCGAACACGCTCGTCTGTCAGCACAATACTACAACACGCCAGGATTTCCCTAAGATCTGAAATTTAAGACCTAAAATTTACTTAAAACGTGCATGCACAGAGAATGAGGAGGAGCTAGCAAATGCAGCGCATCACACCACTCGAACCATTCTTGGTCACTCGACACCCATTCGAACAGGCGCCCTTCCTCCCTGTGTATACACACAAGCAGCTTCCAACCTGCTGGAATTCGGTGCCAAAAGAAAAAAAAAGTTGAGAACACTCTGCTAAATATGTTCCCCCAGTGTCAAAAATGACAGCCAGGTTCCAAGATGTACCTTAAGGAGAAAACAAAATCAGGTGCAAAGCAACAGGCGGGTGAAGACAGAAAAGACAAACAAAATGAATACAGATGAAACGGCTTCTTCGCTTTTTCCTTTGTTTTCAACTGTTGCCAAGTTATGTATCCCTAGAAAGCCACTTACTTTTTCGAGATGAAGTAATTCTTTGTGAGATGACTTATTTCATTTGGTTTTACTTCTGTACATGGCTTTGGGGACGGGCCCAGGGAAGGGGGGAGAGGAGGCAGGGAGGGATTACCAAATCACAGGAGAGATCTTCAAAACATTGTCCACCTTCTGCTTCCGCAGTGGAGGATGTTGCGAAGCTCACACGTCACTCACCTGAAGTTAGGTGACTTTCCCAGTCATGCCGACAGATGCTCACGCAGCAGAGCCAACAGGATACCCCCACTTCCCTCTTCCCCTTGCTCACACTTTTCTAAAGAAGAGGATGTTCTCAGACGTTGGTGATGCTGGTCAAAGCTTTCCCCCTCACTCCCTAAGTACTCCTGACAATGGTGGTCCAAGTCCTCCCCTCAGTTTCTCCAACCGTCCACCGAAAATACCCGTCCCTGATCACTTTTTACCTCACCCAGGGGCCATGAAGATGAAAGACCAGTATTACTGAGCGCCTGGCAGTCATTTTTACAAAAATCACTGCCCACAAAGTTGTCCGGTGACCCTAAGATAATCGTTCCTAGGATCCCTCATCTTTAGAGAACAGTATCAAAGGCAAAGTTTCTCTCTCCTGGTGCATGGGGAGGCTGCCAGTTGCTAGCAGTGGAGGCCCCCAACCCACCAATAACTCAGGATCGTTGCTTTTCCCTCCTGGCTCCTTGGAAACTCGGAACAAAGTGTCATGTGTTCGCCTGAAGGATCCTCTAAGCCTATGTGTTTGGAACGCCTCTTGCTCCCCTTCATTACTCTGCTCCTTCTCTGGCATTCTTGTTCCAATTATTTTATTGCACCTTTGCTGTCTTAGCTCAGGCTGCTACAATGCACACCATAGCCTGAGGGACTTAAACAAGCATTTATTTCTTAGAGTTCTTAGGGCTGGGAAGTTCAAAACCAAGGTGCCAAGATGCTGGCAGATTTGGATCCCAGCAAGGGCCTGTCTCCTGGTCTGTAGATGGTGTCTCCTTGCTGTGTCCTCACATGACAGAGAGAGCTCCGTTCTCCCCCTCTTCTCATAAGGGCACTAATCCCATCATGAGGTCCCGCCCTTCGTGACCTATTCTGACCCTAACTACCTCCCAAAGGCCTCATCTCCAAACCCCATCACACTGGAGATTAGAATTCAACATGTGGATGGGGGGAGGGTGGGGGGGGCGGGACACAGATGTTCTGTCCGTAGCTTTGTCATGACTGTAAATCGCCTTAAATCAAGGGTGTAGTATAAATAATAATGATGAAATTCTCAAGCTTTGAAAAGATAACGTATAATTTTTATACATCTTGGGCCAAAACCAGGAATGTAAAGCTAGCGAGAACACAGTTTTTGTGCCAAGATTACAGCACCAAGCAGAGGACTCCAAGATGCTCCCAAATGCGCAGGTAAATTCTGGGATGGGCCGCCTTCGCCTCTGCCTTTCTGCAGCCCACGGGGTCCCAGCTGCATTTATCCATGAAGTGATCATCTCCTTTATGGCTCACAAGTGGCATCTGACTTAGTCCGAATGTGCTGGGGGCTGGGAATGCTTTGTGGTTGGCTGACCTTGTACCCACTCTGGTGCTTTGGGTTGTTCATGGATCCTCGTCAAAATTTACAAAAGCACAAGACATATGAGAAGGGGGAAGCACATTCCTCAGCTGGAAGAGTGGCCAAGTAACCACAAACTGCTGGCCCTCCTGGGATCATGTTGGTCACGGACTTGGCTTCGGCAGCCCAATGACTCGTTTCTCCAGACAGCGCCTACGCCCACGCCTTCTTCACTCCGACCACCAGCCCTCTGGGTCCCAGGGAGGCAAAGCATGATGGGGAGTAGGTGGGTACCCATGGGGCTAAGGACGGACTGAGAAGGAAGCCACTCCTCCATCCTCAGTGGCCCGCCAGACGCTATGACCCCTCTGCCCCAACAGTCATCTTGGTGCAAGCTATGGTGCTCAGGGTGAATTTCAAGGCAATGGCAACAGAGCAGAAAACTTTCCATGTTTTCTCCACAGGATGTCCTGTCTGGTGTGTGCGAGTTATCCCAGACCAGGTGCTGTTGTTTACTTAAAAGGAAGAGCTTATCACTCCCTTGATCCAAGATGTTCAGATTCTGGGCCTGGAGGAAGGAGGGAGTCAGGGAGACACTGTGCCACGCGCGCTGCTTTAAAGTTTAGTTCTGGAGATGGTCAGAAGTGAGGCGGGCCAGCCAGGCTCTGCTCTACTAACCAGGTCCCTCTGGGAAAGTTACTTACTCTCTCTGGCCCTCAGTATCCTCATCTAAAATTAATTAATTAATTAATTAATTAATTAATTAAAATAATAATGGAGCCCATCTCATGGGATTGGGAGGATCATGGAATGCCATATAAATTTTGCTTCTCCTTCCAAAAATAAGTTTCATCCTTCAAGACCACAGCCTGGTCTCAGAAAGAAAATGGAACCCAGTGGTAGTGACTGTAATTCAGTCTTCTCTCAATTATTTGCAAAAAATATTTCTCATTTGGGACCATCTTGCCTGGAATATGCCCCCTCTAAACCTGGTCATTAGGGACAGGAAGGACTGGTTTGCCCAAACAGTGAAAAAGTGGAAATCATCCACTATGAGTCCGAGGGTTTTTTACCTACTCCCTCAACTCCAATAACTAAGAAAGAACTCCACACAGTGAGTGCTTTTATATAAACACAATGCAAATCCTGTCATGTCACCTGCCTGCTCCAAAGGGCACTTTCAATGGGTCCCCAAATTCAAGCTCCTTACATGACATCTGAAGGTGTCCATTATTAGACCCTGGTCCACCCTCCCTGCCTCCTCATCAGCCAGGCCCCATCTTGTTATCTATAATCCCGCCATGTTGAATTGTTTCTTTCTCCCTGGAGTACCTTGCCTGGTGGCTTTGCTGACACTGTCCTACCAGCCTGCAAAGCTTCTCCTCTCCATATCTGCCAATTCTTGTCAGGTATCACCTCTTCCAGGACACCTTCCATGTACCACTACTGCCTCTGACCCCATCAGTGGGGTAGGAAGCCTCTACTTCAAGTCCTAGTTGAAGGACAATGTCCTGGCATATCGTTTCACCACTAAACTTACCTCTTTCCATTATATTGATTTCTATTCCTTATCTCTTAGGCACTCTGGAGTGTGGGCCTCCTGAGAGCTAAGAACGAGTCTCTGTTTCTTTTATGTGTGTGTGTGTGTGTGTGTGTGTGTGTGTGTGTGTGTGTCTCAGGTGCCGAGCAGCACATAGTAGGTGTGGAAGGAAGGAAGGAAGGAAGGAAGGAAGGAAGGAAGGAAGGAAGGAAGAAAAAAAAAGAAAGAAAGAAAGAGAGAGAGAGAGAGAAAGAAAGAAAGAAAGAAAGAAAGAAAGAAAGAAAGAAAGAAAGAAAGAAAGAAAGAAAGAAATATGCAGGTGGATTGGTCTACAGGTAGGGGTGACTCCGCTAAATAGCACTCTGCCCAAGTAAAGGGGTCTCATAGACACATATTGCCACCCAGCAGTGACAGGGCCCTGGAAAAAGGGTCCTTCCTCCAGAAATATGTGAGCAAGGGGGAGATGAGGAGGAAAGAAGAGAGAACACTTCTGACATAGGACATTATCTGCATGGAGTGTTCTCAAAATTTGCACATGGGGGAAAAGAGACATCAAAAAGAAAACCTTAAAGCTTAAGTTTGAAATGACTTAGTAGGCCAAAAGTTGCACCTAAAAAAAAGTAATACAAATAAATAAAAAAATTTAAAAAAATCAACCTCTGCATTCAGAGCTGTGGCAAGAACAGGGAGCTGTGCAAGTGTCCGGAAACCGAGAAGTCCCAATAACCACTATTCTTCCTGCCATGGCTCCTGGGTGGAGCTGGCCAACTGCACATTCTACAGCAGAAAAGTCAGACTGGGTATTCACTGGTTGCCCATAAGAAATACAGGGATACAGGGGATCCCTGGGTGGCTCAGAGGTTTAGCACCTGCCTTTGGCCCAGGGCGCGATTCTGGAGTCCCGGGATCGAATCCCACATCAGTCTCCCTGCATGGAGCCTGCTTCTCCCTCTGCCTGTGTCTCTGCCTCTCTCCTCTCTCTCTCTCTCTGTGTGTGTGTGTGTGTGTGTGTGTGTGTGTCTCATGAATAAATAAATAAAATTTTAAAAACAAAAAAGAAATACAGGGATACAGAAATCTAACTCAAGTATTGGCCACATCCAACTCGAACCTGGTTCTTCTCTATTATTGGTCTCAGTGACAAGCATAAAAGCTCACGTTCACAGCTCCTTGAAAACTACAGAAGGATAGGCAGATTCCAGAACCCACAGGGCCTAAGAGATAAGGCGTCATGGGCAGGACAAGGCCTGACCAAGCAAGAGCCATGGCACACGGGAACCAGCACAGCCCTGTCACCCAGATGTTCATACAGAGAAGCCAACCTTCTTACTGCCCCACTTCTGGGGACTACCACCCCAGCTAAGTACCCACCCACCCATCAGACACCCTTCACCTGCTGCCTCTACCTCCTCCTCCTCTTCTCCATCTTCAGAACTTGAGTTGATGGAATTTCTAGAAGCATAACTTTGTGTGATACCTTAACTTAAAATGTCATAAATATTCACTCCCCTCCTGCCATGTCCATCGGAGATAGAGGGACTTTCCCTCCCCCGTTGACTTTGGGTTGCACCATAGGACTTGTTCGGCCAATGGAATGTGGGTCGATGTGTATGTGTAGCCTGGATTCCATCATCCTCCACAAGAACATGACTCCGTGGCTGCTGATCCAAAGCGAATACAGATAAGACCTGAATCCAACCTGCTGATCCAAAGCGAATACAGATAAGACCTGAATCCAACCTGAAGCCTGGAGCCAAGTTCGAGTGACCCACAGTTTAAAAGGCAGTTGCCCCGACCAACACAGAGACCATCAGTAAGACAGATGTTTGGTTTTTTAAGTCCTGAGTCTCAAGATGCTTTGTTATGCAGCATCCCTGTGGCAACAGCTAACCAATATACACCGTACGAGCTAAACTTGATGGCCAGCTTGTGCTTTCTCCATTTATCTGCATTACGTGGTGACGGCTCCTTCACAAGATGCAGTCAGTGGAGAAGGTCTCTGCATCTCGCCATTAGCCTGGTGGTGGCTTTCACACCATCACACATCCAGGATATGGTTCTTCGTACTTCCTGGAGATAAGATGGCTGGTGGTTGAGCTGCCTCTGCCTGACTTCCCACCATCAGCAGGATTTTCACTCCAGCCCTTATGGTCTGGAGCCCAAACTGTGTGTGCCATACCACCATCCTCCTCCTCCCCCTCCCCCTCCTCCTCCTCCTCCTCCTCTTCCCTGTCCAGGCAGCAGACACAGTGAATCGGTCAGCAGGAGACAGGGCTCAGCCTGGAGCTGCTGGCAGTAACTCTCCCGGTGTTCTCCTGGGCAGAAGACAGATGCTGTGTCTGTGCATATGGGCAGTGGTAATGAGAACTCCCTGTGGCTTCATGCAAGGGAATCAGGCGGTGCAGGCAAGGCAGGCCAAACTTTCCTTCTTATTCCAGAAATGACAGTGAAACAAATGGCAGGAAATTCATTCTGCTGACCAACACAGGAAGCAATGCCAGGGCACAGCTTTGGAAGCGGAGGGAAGGCAAGAGGAAAGATAATAGGCAGCAAGAGACAAAGAGAGAGGATCTCCAACTTGCGTGTGAAAAACATCGTGTATATCACATTACAGGCCTTCACAAGGTCCCTCCAAAGCTTACCAAATTAGTTCCAAAAAGGTTTAAATCTTATAGATACTGCTCTCCGGAAAATGCGATTGCTCTTCCACAAGAATTCAGGATAGCCAAGGGCCCACATAGAGAGAAGACCAGTTGGGAGTGAGGGCTGGTTTGAGCAAGCCCAAAACCAAAGTACAATTTGAGATAATTATTATACCATAAATGTGCCCATGTGGTGGAGAAAATAAAGAAGACCGTCAGGACCTCCCTCCCTGGGACCGTGCTGTGCCCAGAAGGAGTTCTGGGAGGTGTGCCGTATGTCCATACTCAATAAAGATGCTGTTAGGTGCTAGTGGATTCACCTGTAACCTCCAGACCTCAGCAATACGCTTATGACAGACCTGTCTGAGTCTGCAACCAAGCAGCCACGTTGACCTAGGTCAGCCGGTCCTGCACACACGTGAAGGAATTTCCATCCATAGGAGCCTGGCCCACGGGTGGGAGGAGTATGGTGAGTTCTTAGTGCGAACCTCATTCAGCCATCAGTATTTGAACTGACTGTTGGACCGAGATCTTAAATGAAAATCATCCCTGAGCACTGGCACATTTTACATTTTAACTTAAAAAAAAAAAAAAAAAAGACCAGGAAAGCTGCTACCCCTCCCTCCTTCCTCCTGCGTTCACTAAGGGATGAGACACAAAACCATTTCTGGTGGTTGGGCACCCAGAGAAGGACTTCCGGAGCCTGCTTGCCAATATAAGGAAAAAGGAAGAAAAAGAATCACCTATGGAAGAAATAGTCTTGAGGAAAAGCCGGTCAGCATATTCATAAGGAAATGATTAGGCCATGTCTGAAATGGATGCATCAATGCTACGGGGTTCAACGCATCCCACGCAGGAAGGCAGTCCAGTGGCCACTGGTGAGTTCCCCCTGGACTCCACGGGGCCCGCACTCAGCCCAGGATGAGAGCCTGGAGCCGCCAGGACACCCTACAGACGGGCCACGTGGCCAAGTCGCTTCAGCCCCAGTCTCAGATCCCTCCACTGCAAGTGGGCGCAGTAAGAGCTGCAGTAAGAGCTGCAGCAAGAAACAGATGAAATCAAAAAAAGAAAAAAAAGAAAAAGAACGAAAGAAAGAAAAAAAAAGAAGAAAAAAAAAAAGAAAGAAACAGATGAAATCATTGTGCATGCAACAGAGCTGTCCACAGTCTGGGTATGATGTTCCTGCGTATCGCTGCCAGGTACCTAGCAGGAACCCGGCAAGCAAGACCTCCGAGGTAAAACAGAAAGACACCGCATCTCTTCAATTCACTTTTTAAAAAAGATTTTATTTTATTTATTTATTCATGAGAGACACACACACAGAGAGAGAGAGAGAGAGAGAGAGGCAGAGACGCAGGCAGAGGGAGAAGCAGGCTCCATGCAGGGAGCCCGACGCAGGACTCGATCCCGGGTCTCCAGGATCACACCCTGGGCTGAAGGCGGCGCTAAACCGCTGAGCCATCCAGGCTGCCCTCTTCAATACAATTTTAATGTGATTTTACTGAGCACCTATGCGGCGATTCACATTTTCTCAAAAGCGGGATCACTCAGTCCTCACAATTCTATAAAACGGGCATTATAATCCCCATTGTACAGGTAAGAAAAATCAAGGCTCGGAAAGGTGACTTAATGGAAATCTCATAGCTAGTAAGTGGCCGTGTGACGTGTGGTTTGGATGCCCTTGCACTGGACCCTGCAGCGTGGGTCTGCGTGTGTAACGAGGGACTTTCACCGTGCCAGTCTATCCATTTAGGGACAGAAGGGGTGCCCGTGCACACTCTTACGATTGCTCCTCAGAAGACAACCAGAGAGATCACGCATCATTTTCGGAAGGAGGAGCCGCTCATCCTAAAAGCACCTCCCAGGTCCTTTGACGGGACGTGTCACGATCCCCAACTATTGTTCCCTCCCCCCTCTGTTGGGTTGACACGGCTATGATTATGGATGATGCTAAGAGCGGCTCGCGGGCGTCTCATATTCTACGGTCGGTCCCCTTTGGAAAGAGGAGCCGCTCATGGAAAACCTCCTTTTCCGTCCTGAGTCAAGACATTCCTTGGGCGATTGGGGGGGACCCCCCTCCCCACCCCACCGCCATTTGGAAGTGATTACCACCGCGGTACCCTGACAGGGTGAGTGATGCAGAGGGCTTGCTCCTGGATGCGGAGCGGAGAGCACGCCGCACCCCCCCTCCTTGGCACACGCTGCTACAGGGAGTCTCGAGTCCCACTTGGATGCGGATTTCCAAGGCTTGCTTTCTACTCTCTGATACATGGGATCAACGTTAATAACAAAAACCTGGCAGGGAAGGCACCTCTGCCTAGCAAGAGCCCCCGGTGGCAAAACTGAGGAAGCCCTGGCGGCGGGGGGGGCTGGAGGGCAGACTGTCAACTCATTTGTTACCTCTCGCCCCAGATGCAAGGGGACCCCGTGACCTGCTCACAGACCTCTGCCTTTGCTCTAACAGCAGCGGCGACAGTCGGTGTGGTGGCTTCGTGCTCCCCTCCTTTAGGGAAACCTCCCTCACCACCTCTGCTTCCAATCCCTCCCCTGGGTTCAGCTCCTGCTGAACCTGCATTCCTGCGTGGTTCTCAGCAACTCCCCCCACCCCCGGGGAGGGATCCAAACCCCCGGGCACCCAGCATCGCCGGGTGCTCCAGACGTGAACCATCCACCTTCCCGATGACCCACGATACCCATCACCTCCTTGTACCTGGAGGAATGAGAAAAAAGAAAAATGCCACCTACCCCCGATGGTCCCTTCCTCAAACTGTGCCATTAGAAATTCACATTAAGACCTCATGGAATAAATATCCTCACCGATTTACAGATGAACAAATGCCTCGGGGACACAAAACCATTGCCCGGCGCTCTACTGGCGGTGAGTGGCAGTCATCATTTGAACCCAGGTCTGACGACAAGAGGCTACTGTCCTGTGCTTTGTTCCAGAGTTTCAGGCTGACAGTGGCCTGATAGGATAGTTCCCTGAAGGCAGAGACCCTGGACAACCCCACCCACCCACCCATCAATTCATCCTCGCTTCATGCAGCATGAACCTGAAATCCTCCTCCGGGATGGGTGAATACAATCCCTGCTCTCCGACCCAGACTTGGTCTCCTGCCACCCCCCCCCCCCAGCCTCCTGTTCCCCTCCACCCAAGCTCACTCGCCGGACGAGTAGATTTGGCCTGCTTCAAATTATAGAGCAAATGAGTCGGGTGAAGGGATAAGAAGCACCTCCTTTGCCAGCTCCTTTGTTTCTTCCTCAATAGCAAGTCAGCAGATGGAGCATTACGAGCTCAAAGCTGCCACTTTCAAAATCCACAGGGCACCCGAGGCGGAGCCGGAAGTAAAAGGGAGCTATTGGGCATGGCTGGACATCACCAGTCATCCCGAGGGGCCCGGGGACAAAGCAGATTAGACTCGGCGCAGAACAGGCAAGTGACACCAGGGATCCTGCACCCAACCCACCGGGGCAGGGGTGTCACCATGGCCCAGGCGCCTTGCCTCTCCCCCTCGCCTCCACTCTGCTCCTGTGTTTCTGCACTGGTCTTATGTTAGTGGATGATCTGGGGAGGTGGGCTGGTGCTCGTGTGAGAAGTGCTCGGGATGGGGACACCCAGGTGGCTCAGCGGTTGAGCATCTGCCTTCAGCCCAGAGCGTGATCCTGGGGGTCCCGGGATCGAGTCCCGCATCAGGCTCCCTGCATGGGGCCTGCTTCTCCCTCTGCCTGTGTCTCTCCTCCTCTTTCTCTGTCTCTCATGATTAAATAAATAAAATCTTAAAAAAAAAAAAATAAAGAAGGAGAAGAAGTCCTCAGACTGTGTGGGGTGGGTGTCACAGAGGTCCACCGGGAAGTAATCACACCTGAAGGGCAGAAGCACCTGCACACACTCAGGAACCTGCAATTCAGAGGTGAGCCGCATGGACAGGACGTGGAAAGGACACTGTTTGATGAGGAGTTCTAGAATATTCTTGGGCAAATCTGATCATCCACAGGACAATGAAAGAAGTGTTTAATACAAAAGCTGCTAATATGGCCAGGATATGCTGTAACGTCCACAAATCTGAATGTCTATCCCTCGTCTGACTTTACCACTTCTTTCCCACATTCAAGGAGTTTCAGACTTATCTGGAATCTCATCCGCCGATGTAATGGAATCCCAAGAACTAAGCATCTCAGTCAACAGGATTCACATTTGTTCTTCCCCTGGGGCCTCTCACTCTTCCCCAGGAATGCCTGACTGGAACCAGAGTAGGCGGGATAAACTGCATCCACTCATCGGAGTTTCTCAAGACGACAGGCACACAGGCCTGAAGTGATACGGGGTTTATCGGAGGTTCGTAATCACACGGAAAATAATCTCCCAGGTGTAAAAACAGGTCTCAGACCGGCTGTCCTTGGACCACATTCCCAAGTTCGTAGAGGTGTGCGTGGCAAGAAGTCTCCGCTCAACTGGGTTCTGAAACCACTGGAAGCCCCTAAGCCCATTCTGCTTCCTACCTAAGAGACCACGTGCCAGGAGTGGTGACCTGGCAACCCCAGGACGGCGCCTGACAGGTGTGGAGGACCACTGGCTAACTCGTGTCCTTCCAGAGACGTGCCTGAAGATAGAAATGGGTTCCAAGTGCCACATCAGAGGCCCACACAGCACCAACTCTGGAGACCATCGCCTTCTTTCCCAGAACAGTCAGAGGTTAAGGCCTGTCACCCTGGGTTGAGCAAGTTCTAATCTGGAGACTCTGTACTCCGGGGAAGAGAAGGGTTTGTTTACCCCAAAGGCTCCGGGGACAGTGACTCCATCTTCCAGCTCCCTCGGCACATGGGCATTTGAGCTCTTTGCAAGAGGACGGGGATGGTCGTTGCTAGAGGGCCCTACTGACCTAGGTGCTTCTCAGGGGAACCTGGTATGTGGCATCCCTATTCATGAGGGCTGAGAGCTACCCCCAAAACCTCAGTCTTAACCTCAGAGTGACCCAGAGGAGGCCCCCCAACACCATCACGGCCTTTCACGCAGGGGTCCTGAACTTCCCACTCTGCCTCTAGAACAAGAGGCTACCACGTACTGTACTAACCCCACGCCCCCTAATCACCTGAGACAAATGAGAATTGCTTCTGTTTTTAAGGTTTTGATGCTAATCTTTGTGTTCTAAATGAACAGACTCTGTTTTAGCAGTTAAAAAAAAAAAGTACTAGAATAGCTCCCTTATTACTATTCCAGTGTGCTCTGAGGTTGAAAACCAGGGCCACGAGGACAGAGAAGAGTTACTGCTGTTTATTAGATTATGCAAAACAGCAGTATGGTATGCTAGACGGGCAGAGTCTGGGAAATCAGGAGCTCATAGACACTGAGTCCCGCTCTGCCCTGCGTTTGCTGTTGCTCAGAGATTTCATTCCATTGTTACCTTTAATATTTTTGCATATGAGAAAGGTATGCTTATGTGGCAGATTAGGTATCTGATCATAAATTCTTTGACTGCCCTCCCATCCATTTGGAGATTATGTCCCCTCACCCTGAATCTGAGTGGGTGCTGTGACAGTGGAAGGACAAAAGAAGCCGTGCGATGCCAGTCTCTGGCCCAGATTTTAGGAACGGCAGCTTCCATTTCCTGCCTCTCCAATCATCTGCTCTTGGAAACCAGCCACCATGCTGCAAGGAAGCCCAAGCAACCCTGTGTAGCCGCCTACGTGGACAGGAACTGGGACCCCCCAGCCCCAGCTGAGCTCCCAGGCCAAGAGCCAGGACCAACCTGCCAGCCACAGGTATGAGCCGTCTTGAAGACAGACCCTGTGTCTCCGGCTGAGCCACCCCAGCTGACAGCCTCATCCAACAGCAACAAGCCACCTCAGCTGAGTCCTCCCCAAATTGCAGATCCAGTAGCAAAATAGATGGCTGCTGTGGTTGCAAGCCACTAGCTTTTGGGTTGTCTTGTCATGTGCCAGCAAATGATGGGAACTTGCATTCAGACTTTTGGGTAGAGAAGGTGGAAATGAACAAAATACAGAGGCATTATCTTTCCACTGTTGCTCTCTAGCTCCTACAAGGCGGCTGCACACTAGAAGAAAAAAAAAGTCCCCTGAAGAAGTGGCACTCTAATCAACGGCCTTCTCATGGGCAGAGGGTTAGTCGTAGTCATGCTCAACTCACACCAGTTGGAAACAAAACAGAGTCCACATGCAAGTTCACCCCAGCAGGACCAGCATAATTTACAGGGCCCAGTGGCAAGGTGAAAATACAGGGCCCTTCATTGAAAAATTAAGAATAACAATTTTATAACATATGTATTACATATATTCTTAGGTATATTAGTACCTTATGGATAGATATGTTATAGTCTAACAAGAATTAAGAATTTTAATTTTTAAGTTATTAAGAATTATTAAGATGGGGGCACCTGGGTGGCTCAGTGGTTGAGTGTTGTCTTGGACTCAGGGAGTGACCTGGTCCCAGATTGAGTCCCTCTTTGGGCTCCCTGCATGGAGCCTGCTTCTCCCTCTGCCTGTGTCTCTGCTTCTCTGTGTGTGTGTTTCTCATGAATAAATAAAATCTTAAAAAAAAAAAAGAATTATTAAGATAGGACAGCAGAGAATTAATCTCTGGGTCCCTCCTGAGGGCAGGGCTCCAGGTGCCCCCCATCTTAATAATTCTTAATTTAAAAATTAAAATTCTTAACTCTTGTTAGACTATAATGTATCTTATCTATCCATAAGGTACTAATATACCTAAGAATATATGATATATATATATTATAAAATTGTTATTCTTAATTTTTTAAAGGAAGGGCACAGTATTTTCACCTTGCCACTGGACCCTGTAAATTATGCTGATCCTGCTATGTGACCACACAGATCAAACCCCCACAAAGCCACCCCGCATCCCAGCTTAATGGCCCTGCTGATTCACATCGTAGGCACATGGATCCTGAACCCCAAAAAACACATCTCCTCAGCTCCTTACCCCAAACCATTCTGTAACTTCACTTAGAGCAACCCAGAACAAGCTGCCTCGTGTCATGAGCCATTTCAGAAAGGACCGCCCAACCTCATCCACGGTCCCACACCTCATACACTCCCCTTGTCAATGTTGCCATCACTGGTGGGTCAGGTAACAGTAGTTTTGTTTTGTTTTGTTTGTAACAGTAGTTTTTAAAAGATACCATTGACCTTTTAAAATTCAAAGGACTTGGGTGCCTGGGTGGCTCACTTGATTAAGCGTCTGCCTTCAGCTCAGATCATGATCCTGGAGCCCTGGGACTGAGCCCCAAATCAGGCTCCTTCTTCGGCGGGGAGTCTTTCTTTCCCTCTGTCCCTCACCCTGCTTCATGCTCACACTCTCTCTCTCTCTCAAATTTTTAAAAATATTTTTAAAAATAAAATAAAATAAAATTCAAAGAGGGAAAGAGACTAAGGATGGCACAGTACCCCAGGCTGGGAGCCGCAGGGAACCGCACCATCCCTACACCTGCAGGGCCAGGTGAGGAGCAGCTTCTGACTCAAGAGAGCTGCTGCAGGAAGAGTCACCTGAAACAACTATGGCTTTTGGCAAAAGGACAACACCCACGTGGCAGGGCGGCAAGGGAAGGAGCCAGGGGAGCAGACACCTGGCCTCAGTTCTCCCACCAGCTCCTACTGGTCAAACCCAAGAGAAGCCAGAAGCCAAGTGGGTCCACTGAGGCAGGGCCTCCAAGTCAGTCTCAACGGGAGCTCACACGAAAGCTCAGTTTATGCTTAAGGAAACTAGAAAAGTCCTCTTCAGGAAATCTCCACATTTTCCCATTTGTTCATCTGAAGACACCAGCCCAGAGTCACGGGAGGGATCCCTCGGAAGCGTTTCCCCAGCTGCCCTCAGAAACCAGGGCTGGACTGGGGGGCCGCGGGGGTGAAGGCAGCTGGAAGCTATGCCAGAGAACTGGCTGGAACCAGCCCTCACCCCACAGCCACCAGCAGGAGGGGTCGCAGCAAACAGAGCCCCCGAAGCCAGCTCCCTACGTGAGGCAGCAGACATCTCCACAAGCAGGTGCCTCCTTGAGAAATAGCGGCTGCCTCAGCCATCTGTGTGGGAGATGCCCGGGGGACAGTCACATGGGAGCTCCTGGAGCTGCAGGACATACTGCCAGCCTGGCCCCTGGAGGCCGAGGCAGTGATGGTGGCAAAGCGAGACAGGGCTTCACCGCATCGGCCCCTAAGACTCAGACATCCCAGGACGCTTCCAAATGCACCCCAGCAACTCTGGTTCCCTGCTTGCATCCTTTTTTTTCAGTTTCAGTCGTAGAATTGAGTGATTCATCAGTTGCATATAACACCCAGTGCTCATGCCAGTCTGCTCTCCTTAATGCCCATCCCCCTGTGACCACCCCCACACCCGCCCTCTTCCAGCCACCCTCTGTTCCCCAGAGCTCAGCATCTCTGCCTGCTTTCTAAGTGCTGGGTGTCCCCGGGTCTCCCCTGAGTCTATCCTCCTGACTTTTTTTTTTTTAAGATTTCATTTTATTCATGAGAGACAGAGAGAGGCACAGACACAGGCAGAGGGAGAAGTAGGCTCCATGCAGGGAGCCCAATATGGGACTCGATCCCAGGACCCCGGGGTCACGCCCTGAGCCCAAGGCAGATGCTCAGCCCCTGAGCCCCCAGGTGTCCCTACTCTCCTAACTTTAAGATCTGACAAAAGACAGGGTGCAGGAACCGGAATGCTAACCCCAGCCCCCTTTCTAGCTGGTCCTGCACTTCTTTTCCTTCCTCGTGGCTTGGCTTCTCTTTTCTCTTCCTTTTATTTCTTCTAGCCTCTCCTCTACATTTTTATTTTTTATTTTTTTTTAATTTTTATTTATTTATGATAGTCACACACACAGAGAGAGAGAGAGAGAGAGGCAGAGACACAGGCAGAGGGAGAAGCAGGCTCCATGCACCGGGAGCCCGACGTGGGACTCGATCCCGGGTCTCCAGGATCGCGCCCTGGGCCAAAGGCAGGCGCCAAACCGCTGCGCCACCCAGGGTTCCCTCTCCTCTACATTTTTAAAACGTTTTATTCCGGTATCTTTCTCAGCTCTCATTCCAAACATCCCGGCCCCATTCTCTTTCGCCTCTCAGGGCTTGAACAGACAGCACGGATGTCCCTGGTCTCCAGACCCACGACGAGCTTTCGAGCACCTTCTCCCCAGATGCAAAACTGGCAGCTTCCGTTTCCTGTAGCAGCCGGGCATGTTGCCTTTCCCCATCAAGAAGCCCCCAGTATTTATGGGACTACCTGGAGTGACACACAGTCGACAGGTGACACTCGTGGGGTCCTCTTCACACTGGGTAGGAGCGTGGTGGCCACAGGCAGTCCCACTCCCTCCCAGGCCACAGCGCCAGAGGGGCAGCGTCCCAGCGGCTCCTGGTGGGCTGGCTACTGAGCTCCTTCTTCTGTCATCCGCCCTGCAGGTTAGATCAGAGGCCCACACAAGAAAGGACAGCCTCGAGTGCCACCGTCTGTCCCTTTGGACATATTCAACAAGACATGTCATTTGCCTCTGTCTCTTGTTAGGCCTGTTCTCTCCCTCTCCCCGTTCAGTGGGAATCGGCTTCTAGGAAGCCAGAGCCCCAGGTTTACCATGTGGATGTTGTCCCAGGCCACATCTGCAGCTCCTGACTGGTCCTCCCTGTGGCCAAGCCTCTCTGGGGGCCGGCTCCACCTGCCTCCCTCGAGCCCCTCCACCCCCAGCATCCACACTAACCTAAGAACACTCAGGAAAAAACCCCATGGCCTTTCATCTCCACCAACTCCAACCTTGGTTTAAAGCCTCTGGGACACCAGCACAGGAAATCCCAACCATGGCTTTGTACTTTGAATCCTGGCTTTGAAGTACGTGCTAACAGCTGTAATTGGCATTATGGAAGCAGGTTAGAAGAAATTACTCGTAGCTAAGGAGCCGGCAAAGAGAAAATTATCCAAGTCATCTTGCATTTGGTCCTTAATCCAACACTGTAAAACTAAATCCTTGTCACCCTGACTCCACGGGCGTCTGCGGCAGAGCGTAGGGACTACCCTTCAGTGGGTCTGACAACCTTGAGACATGGCCCCTCCAGCCGGCAGGGCCCCTGAACAATCTCAAAAGCATCCAACAGACGCTCGAGGCTCTGGAGAGTCCCCATCCAACCCGGATACATGTGTAGATGTGTGTGACCCCCCCGCCCATCACCTCTGCCCCTCTCCTGGAAAGCCCTGCCTGCAGCGGCTGGGAGTTCATCCTCTCCAAGCTGCGGCCTAAAAACACCCCTGAGGTGTGCCCCTCTCGGCAGCACGGGTGTGAATCAGGGTTCTGACGCAGACCAGAGTTGTTCAGGCAAGGAGGCCCTAGCAGGTGCCCGAATCAGAGTGGGGCCGCTGGTGAACAGCACCTCCTCACCCAGTCTGTCTGTGGGACATGCCAGCAGGGGGCTTTCCATTTTTTGATAGAAGGAGGAAGGTTTTTCTCTTTTGGTTGAGTGGCTTAATGAATCCCAGGGCTTTCTGTCTTGGTTATGAACACGAGCATGCGTGTGTGTGTGTGTGTGTGTGTGTGAGACAGAGAGAGAGAGGCAGGTAATCACTGGGCACTGGAGGGGGTCGCACAGTGCCTGCCCCCCCACCCTAGCCCCAGCCCCAGCTCCACGACTGGTTCCACCAGCTGACAGGAAGACAGGCGAGGGCCTGGGAGCACAGGATCCAGCCTCCATGTGGACCTCGGGTCACCTCGAGGCCTGGCTGCCCTGGGAACCCTGGCATGGCCCCCATGGGAGCCACACCACCAGCCTCGGGGGGTCCCTCCCTCCCTGGTCCCCAGCGGTAGGGCCAGTGTCTCACCCTCAGGCTGCTTCCTGCCTTGAGAGCCCTGCAAGGAGGAGCTGGAACAGGAGAGAAAGGTCGGAGGAACTCTGGAGATCAGGGCTAACAGGCTGCTGTAGGACCACATACAGAAATAGGTGCAGGGGGCAGGGGGTAGGGGTCGGGGGAAGGAGGGTGGTATCCGCAGAGTCCTAAAGGGCCTGCCCGGGTGCTAGGGCAGACAGGGGAGTCTCTAATGCTACATGTCCTCACTGGCCTGTACGTGCAGAGGGGCGGCCAGGGACACACACCTGCGTTACACACGTGAAGCTGGCCATGGGGCCTCGTATTTGCCCCTTTACATCACATCAGAGGATGGGCCAGAAGACAGGGAGCCTGAGGGGAGCCCCGAGCTGGTGGGAACCAGCACCTTGCAGTCTGCATCCCCAGGAGGCGCACCCGGGAAGGCAGGAGCTGGGCAGGGGCAAGGCTGGCAAGGCTTCCTTTCCCATTTCTTTCTTTTTTTCTTTTTTTTTTTTAATTTAAAGATTTTACTTATTTATTCATGAGAGTCACGGAGAGAGAGGCAGAGACACAGGCAGAGGGAGAAGCAGGCTTCCTGCAGGGGCCCGATGCAGAACTCGATCCTGGGATCCCGGGGTCACGCCCTGGGCCGAAGGCAGATGCACAACCGCTGAGCCACCTGGGCGCCCCATTCCCTTCCCATTTCTGATCAGGATCTGGTTCGGTGACAGCCAGTTTGAGAAGGATGAGGGAACACAACAAATCCCTACCCCGAAAGGTCACTCATGGAACAGGTATTTCTAGACGCCCAAGAGGACAGTGGGCTCTGGTCATTTGGAACCCGCCCGCCGCGGGACCCAGCGCACACCCTACATAGCCCTCACCAACACCCATCACTCCAGGCTTCCAGAGCTGCTCTGGTTTTGTGGAACCCGCTCCCAGGGAGAAGAGTCTAGAGACGGGACTCCCGGATACCCCCGATCGTGGGTTTTCAAAGCCCAGAGAAAGGCCGCTCTCCACGAATACAATTAACACACACACGCACCCCGACTCTCCCCACCATGTGATGCCCGCGGAAGGACCCCGTGGACATTCCTAAAGGAGAAAAATCACAAAGGCGGCAGCAGGATGGATGGAATGACATCTTGAACTTACCCTTCTCTTCGTCTTCCTTCAAATTTTAGGCTTCAGAATAAGGCAACATCGGAATTGTTAATACAAAAATAATGATAATACACGGGGAACGCCCGCCCACCCCAACATTTCCGAGGTGTCAACTAGGGCAGGGGGGTGAGAAAGCCGCTCTAGGAATGGCTGGGACACAGGTATAGCCCTAAAAAGGAACGCGGGATAACACAAGAGGATAAACTCCCTGTGAGTGGGGCTCCAAGCCCAGAAGATTTCTGCAAACTATTATCTAATTTGATTCCCCTCATTGCATTACAGGGGGATTTAAAACACATCACCTCCAGCTGAAATGGGTTCTGGTAAATTTCTCGAGTGCTCTCGCGGATCTCACGTCATCCTCTGGGTTCAGGGTCAACACTACATTAATGACCCACCATTTATCCACTGGGTAATTCACTCCCTGGCAACCTACTTTATTTATGCTATATAAATTCAGGAAGCAATTAATAGTTGCCACAAAAGCAACATGATCGAGGGTGCTTTTCCCAATCAAACTGCGAAGCTAGGCAGTTCTCTTACCCCAAGGCAGGGGAGGAAGGCAAAGCACTAAGTAGCACCATCACAGGTTCTCTCTGCCTCCCTCCCCTGGGTGGGGGAGAAGCGGAGAGGACTTTCTTTTTCTCTTAGCACCCAATTTTCACTCTCTTTCAAAGGAGCCATTCCTGGGGCGCCTGGGTGGCTCAGTCGGCTAAGTGGCTGCCTTCCACTCAGGTCATCATCCTGAGGTCCTGGGATGGAGCCCCGCATTGGGCTCCCCACTGGGCAGGGAGTCTGCTTCTCCCCCCTCCCCTCTCTCTGCCCCTCCTCCCTACTTGTCCACTGCTCTTTCTCTTTCAAATAAATAAAATCTTAAAAAAAAAAAAAAAAAAAGGGAGTCATTCCCCTTGTGAACAGCTGTCCCTGTTACCTTTTTTGACATCCTGTCCACCTTTTGGTTCTGTTCAGGCAAAAGTAATTTAATAATAACACCCTAAAAATCAGGGAGAAAGAACAGTTTACTCATTAACCAAAAAACAAACAAACACAAAAATCATCCAAAAAAAAAAAAAAAAAAAGCCCGGCATGAAAATAGGAGCGCTTTCAGGATTTGACTTTTATCTGCCCTTTACAAACACGCTTCTGGGAAGTCTACGCAGAAACCACCCCATGAACAGAGAGGGAGGTTAAGGGACTTATGCCCTGGCAAAGAGGGTCAGGAGGGAAGTTCAGCTGCCCCCCCAACCCCCAAGGTATTACGTTATTTCTCTGCCCTAAGGGCCCCAAGCCACTGTGCTTCCAAGCTGGGCCAGCTACTATTGACTGGCTGACCCATAGCAGGCTCAGGCCCCTTCTCCCAGACAATTTTTGCTTTTAGAGGTCATCCATCTGACTTAATGAGATGCAAATGGAAGACCCTGAGTGGCTTCTAGGAAAGCTTGATAAAGGAGAAAAGACTCAGCTGGTATGACTCAGACCTTTTACCCCTCACCTTCAGGCCCTGCATCTTCTTCCCACCTGGAATGTGGTTTCAAGGCTGGGGCTGCAGCCTCTCTGTGGCCAAGAGGATAAAGGTCTATGTGTTGAGGATGGAAAGAAGAAATACAGGGAGAGCTTGGTTGCCGATGGCACTGATGAGCCACAACATCACCTCCACTCACCAGACTTCTTGTAATGTGGAAAAAAAAACCAACTCCCCTTCTGTTTAAGCCAGGGTTGGTTGGGTTTGCTGTTAATTGAAGCTGAGTGTAATTCAACTGAGCGCTCTCTCGCCCTCTCTCCTACAGGCACACACACCAATGCCCGCCAGCTTCGTTGTAGGGAACAGAGTTATTCCTCCAGAATGTCCACCATATATATGTATGTATGTATACATGATGGAATATTACTCACCCATCAAAAAGAATGGAATCTTGCCATTTGCCACGACACAGATGGAACTAGAGGGTTTTATGCTAAGTGAATTAAGTCAGAGGGAGACAATTACCATATGATTTCACTCCTATGTGGAATTTAAGAAACCAAACAGATGAACATAAGGGAAGGAAAAATAAAATAAGATGAAAACAGAGAAGGAGACAAACCATAAGGGTCACTTAACTATGGGAAACAAACTGAGGGTCGCTGGAGGGATGATGGGTGGGGGGATGAGGTAACTGGGTGACGGGCATTAAGGAGGGCACATGATATGATGAACACTGGTGTTAATATAAGACTGAAGAATCACTGAATTCTACCCCTGAAACTAATAATACACTATTATGTTTATTAAAAAAGAATGTCAACCTTAAATTTAGGGCCAACATCATACTTAAAAAACCAAAGGTGTTCATTCCTCCCTTAAAATCCAGGAAAAAGGTAAGAATATTCCCTATTAAACCTCCACAATTTAAGTACTTTAAAAGTCCTGTGTCAAAAAAGCATAAAACAGACACAAGACTTAAAACTACTGGAAAGAAGATACAATACATTTTCATTATTTGAAAATGAATCAAACCAAGAAAGCAATGAAAAACAAAATTTATAGCTGGGTAAAACACAGAGACAAGATAATATGGAAGAATTAATTTTTCTATGTGTAAACATTTAATTATTCAAACAAAAGTTAGTAAGAATTCACAGCAGCAATAAAACACACAATATCTAGGAATAACCCTAAAAAGGAATATGTGGGACCATCACAATGAAAATGCAACTTCACAGAGAGATGGAAAGATTTGAATAAATGCAGAGACACAGCCTGTTCCTTAATGAGGAGACTGGTTTACCAAGGCCGTCCTTTCCCAAAGTTTAAGAAAATCCCCGTCAAAATCCTAATATATTTTGCCTCTAACTTGACAAAATAAATACAAAGTACAGCATGAAGAATGAATTGAGGAAAACCAAACAGGTCTTTATTTAAAAAAAAAAAAAAAACTATGGCGATAAGGGAAGCCATCCTCTACTGAGGATATGAAAATAAATTATAAAGCTACAATAGTTCAAATAGCAGAGTACTGCCAATCTTAGAATTGATAAAGTCAATGACACAATTTAAGTTTCCCTGCAAACCCTCTGATGTACAAGAAGTCAGCACGTGACAAAAGCGCGATAAGCCCTCCTCCAAAAGACATCGGGAAAATTGGATATTAGAGAAAAATCGAAAGTTATCTCCTTACCAATATACAGTAGAATTCTAGATGGGTAGAAAAGCTAAATGTAAAAGCATGAAGGCAAGAGTCAAGCATTGATCATCTCAGGAATTCCAAGCTCCATGAAGATAGGAATCATGTCTGTCTTTCATGGTTATTTCCACAGTGCTTGGTACAGTCCCTGGCACAGGCATGAGCTTCCATTCCTATTTGTTTGTCTGACTAATAAGCATTAATGCCAGGGAAGAAATCACAAAAGAAAAGGAATATTTCATTATAAAATAAAGTGTATGTATGGTATAAAAAAATTATCAAGCAAATGACAAACTAGGAAAAACATATCCAGTAAATATGATAAAGTGTTCACTCATGTAAACACACAAAAGAGAACAAAAAAATGTATAAAAGAGACAGAGCAGAAAAAAATGGCCATTGACGCTCTGAAAAATTACTCAAATTCTTACATAACCTAAAATCCAATTTAACACTATCAGTCAGCAAATGTCTCTAAGTAAGAAATGGTCGATGAAGGGGCGCCTGGGTGACTATTGGTCAGTGAACAATGAGATGTCACTTCACAGTGATTACAAAGACCAAAATCCGATCACTGACTGCACCAAATGCTGACAAGGATGTGGAGCAACAAGAAGTCTCACCCACAGCTGGTGGGAATGCAAAATGGCACAGCCGCCATGAAATACAGTTTGGTGGTTTCTTATAAAATTACACATACTTGGGGCACCTATGTGGCTCAGTAGGTTAAGTGTCTGCCTTTGGCTCAGGTCATGATCCCAGGGTCCAGGGATCGAGCCCCACTTTGGGCTCCTTGCCCAGCGGAGAGTCTGCTTCTCTCTCTGCCTCTCCCCTTCACTTGTGTGCTCTCTCTCTCTCTCTCTCTCTCAAATAAATAAATAAAAACTTTAAAAAAAAAAAGACTACATATACTCTTACCACACAATCCAGCAATCGGTATTACCCAAAGGAACAGAGAACCTATGTCCACACAAGACCTTTCATTGCTGTTTATGGCAGCTTATTCAATCGCCAAAACTCTGAGGCACCAAGATTTCCTTTGGCAGGTGAAGGAATAAATAAAGCTGTAGTACATGCAGACAATGGAATGTTATTCGATGCTAAGAAGAAATGGGCTGTCCAGTCATGAAAAGACAGGGAAGGATCTGAAGCTCATGTCCCTGAGCAAAAGAAGCCAATCTGAAGGGACTACATGTACTCTGTAGGATTCCAACTGCATAACATTCTAGAGAAGGAGAAGGTATGGAGTCAGTAAAGAGATCAGTGGTTACCAGCAGTTAGTGGAGAAGAAGGGATGAATAGGTGGAGCACAGGTGTTTTTAGGACAGCGAGGCTCTTCTGTGCGATACAATCATGGTGAATATAAGTGGTGTCATTATAAATTTGCCCAAACCCATAAAATTTACACATTTACACCAAGAGGGAACCTGAGTATATACTGTGGGCTCTGGGGGATAATGAGCTGTCCATGTGGGTTCTTCAACTATAACAAATGGACCACCACTCTGGTGGGGGAGGTCAATAAATGGGAGGTGCTGTGCACATGGGAGTTCAGGGAGCTTCTCGGAAAGCTCCGTACCTTCCACTCAATTTCTTGGTGAATCTGAAACTGGTCTGAAAGATAAAATCTATTTTTTTTAAATAGTCAGCGAGGGAAAGATGAAAAGAGCCTGACGCCTTCACATACAGCTAATGGGAGCTGTAAGCTCGTAGAACCAAGGGTAGAGAACCAAAAACAGGCCCTGCCCCAGCTCAACACCATTTCCAAACTGATTTTCACTGATATCTCCACTTGGCCCCTTTCAAGGGGAAGGAAGGGAGGGAGGGAGGAAGGGAGGGGAGAAGGAGGAAGCAAGAAAAGAGAAAGAAACAAGAAAAAGAGGAAGGAAGGAAGGAAGGAAGGAAGGAAGGAAGGAAGGAAGGAAGGAAGGAAGGAAGGAATCTCAAGAACCTTAAAAAATGTTCATATATTTTATGTTGTAATTCTCCCCTCAGCCACCTAAGGAAATAATCTAAGACATGATAAAATATGTATTACTGGGAAGGTCAACTAAATGTTAATTATAAGAACATAAATGATTAAACAAATTATGCTATAATTAAGTTCCATAACCAATAAAACCATACTTTCAAAGACTAATGATACGGGCACACGTTCACCACATAGTGTCAGATGCAGATGAGTGGTTCTAAGAATGCACATACGGTATGAATAAACAGACGGGCAGACACACATAAATACCCATGAAAAAAAAGGGAGGAAAAAAAAAGACTAGAAAGGAAAACACCAAAATACTAAGAGGGTGTTCTGGGAATAGTGATATCATAGATGATTTTCATTTTCCTTACATTTTTAATATTTTCCAAATGTTCCCCAATAAGCATTTAATTACCTCACAATTCAGTGTCTTTGAGCATTATAACCTTGTAACACTCAACCACATGGACCTCCTTGTTTTAAAGTTGAAACAAAAGGAAAGATGGATCATTGGACTTCATTACAGTTTAAAACTTCTGTATATCAGAAAACATGATCAAGAAAATGAAAAGACAAAAAAAAAAAAAAGGAAAATGAAAAGACAATCCACAGAATGGGAGAAAATATTTGCAGATCACAGGGTCTAGTTCCAGAATAGTTAAAGGCTCTTTCCATTCAGCAACAAAAAGACAAAAAAACACAATTTGAAAATAGACAAAGGACTTGCAGAGACATTTCTGCAAAGAAAATATGCGAATGGCCATTAATAAGCACATGAGAAGATGCTCAACATGATGAGTCATCAGGAAACTACAAATCAAAACCATGGTAAGGTACCACTTCACACCCACTAGAATGGCTAGAATCAGAAGAGAATGGGAAAATAACAAGTGTTGGTGAAAACACGGAGAAATTGGAGCCCTTGCGTATTGCTGGCAGGAACAAAACACAGGGTGGCTGCCATAGGAAAATGGTTTGACAATTCCACAAAAAGCTAAATACAAGATTGCTGTGTGACCCAGCAACAGCACTCCTAGGTATATACCCAAGAGAACTGAAAGCAAAACTTGTATATGAACATTCACAGCAATGTTACAGTAGCCGAAAAATAGAAACAACCCAAATGTCTATTAACGGATGCATGATAAACAAATGTGGTATATCCATGCGATGGAGTATTATTCACCCATAAAAAGGAATGAAATACTGATATTTACTACAACAGAGATGAGCCTTGAAATATGCGAAGTAAAAGATGCCAGATGTAGGGGCCCTCTATTACATGATTCAATTTATACAAAAATACCCAGAATAGGCAAATCCATAGAAACAGATAGCAGGGTGATGCTTGCCAGGGTCTGAGGGAAGAAAAGGAAGGGATGTCTGCTTAACGGGTACAGGGTTGATGGAATGGGGATGATGGCAACATTCTGGAGTTAGACAGCAGTGATGATGGCACAACATCGTGAATGGATTGAAAGCCACTGACTTGTAGACTTTAAAATGGTTTTAAAATGGTCAATTTCATGTTACATGACTTTTACACAACTACTGCTGCTACTACAAATCATAATAATAAAGAACACACACTGTTGCTTTAACACCTGGACTTTGAAAACCCTCTGCAATTATTCCCACCCTGGTCTCCCCTGATTTTTTAAAAATATTTTATTTATTTATTCATGAGAAACACAGAGAGAGAGAGGCAGAGACACAGGCAGAGGGAGCAGCAGGCTCCATGCAGGGAGCCCAATGTGGGACTCGATCCCAGGTCTCCAGGTCTCCAGGATGACGCCCTGGGCTGAAGGCAGGTGCTAAGCCGCTGAGCCACCTGGGCTGCCCCCCGATTTTTCAATTCATGTATAATCATGTTCTGATCCAGTCCACCAGCTTCTTGCCGCATCCCTAGGTTTAGAACACAATTTGCCAGCTACAACGCTATTTCTTCAAATCCCACCGCCTCGACCTGGAATACCCTCTCACTCCTCTACAACGGAGTACCTGTCTCAGAATCAAAAGGCCCAGGATGTAACCCCCGTCCACGACTCACTAGTTATCTCCCCTTGGGGTAAGGCAACTGCTCCAAGCCTCATTTTCGTATATGTAAATTAATCAGTCAAAATTCAATCAACAAATAAAATTCCAATCTGTGCCAGGATCATGGTGTGCGAGTCCACCCTCTGGAGGAGTTATGACGACAGGCCGTATGAAATAGATGAAACCACATCAAATTGCAAATGATAAAGCACCAAACCTATGTAAAGTGATAATCTCCTCTATGCCAGTATTTCTAAGCTTCAGGAATTTCCACCTCCCCAGACATAGTTTAGGTCAAGGGTCGCGTCACCTGCACCATTGTAACCCATTATACTTGCAATCTGTTCAACTTATTTTACTTAAACAGACTTATTTTAACAGAAACTTTATATCATTTTTTAGGACATCACTGGTCTGATACCATGACTCTTCTATACATGTTAGAAGACACCATTGCCGCAGTGAAAACTGTGTACCTATGAGCCGTGGGAGGTCGCCATCAGTACCACGGCTGGCAGCACGCGTAGGAAACAATGATCTCTGCTAACTGTCCTATCAAAGACCTGAATCAAAACTCACCTCCTCTAGGAAACCTTCTCTGATTTGCTTTTCACCCGGTTTTAGAGATGCCTTTGTGATAAGCTCTTGCGTGATTAATTTACACCTTTGCCTGTCCATGTTCTCAATTCACCCCCATCTAGACTTTCAACACCAGCACTAGATCATAAAACACCAAAAGCCGGAGATCTTGTCTTGTTCCTTTTATTCCCTCCCATAGGCCCAACTACACCACAGCAAACATTTGCTGAATGGATAAGGTTTAAATGAACGAAGGTGCCCACCAAATGCTTACAGTTATCTTTTTATCATCTGTGTTCTAAATAGAGAGAAACCCACCCACATAATTTCCTAGTCTATACGGTGTGGCCGCAACAGCCTGATTCAGATGTCAATCAGTGGGAAGGATGGTTTGTTACAATAAGACAGGTGCTGAGCGCCTGGGTGGCTCGGTTGGTTAAGTGACTGCCTTTGGGTCAAGTCATGAACCCAGGGGTCCTGGAATCAAGACCCATATCAGGTTCCCTGCTTGATGGGCAGCCTGCGTGTGTGTCTGTGTGTGTGTGTGTGTGTCTCTCTCTCTCCTTTCTCTCCCTCTCTCTCTCTCAAATAAATAAATAAAATATTTTTTAAAAAATTAGACAAATCCCTGGCACAATAGCATTCAGTAGGTTTGGGGGGATGAGTGTTAAGTGGGACCATTACTCAGAAGGCCCTGCCTCCTTAGACCACCTGCAGAAGGTGAGAGGGATGAGTACAGATGAGTCAGCATGTGAAGACCAAGGCCCACCTAGGGCTGAAAGTCCGGGTTTTCTTGGGGCCCGGACCACACAGCTCCACCCAAGCCTCTAAGCTAAGCCTCCTTCCATCAGCTCAAGAGTGGCTCTACCCTGATGAGGGGCCCGGTTCTCAACTTGATACTCTCCTAATTAGAAGTAAATCCCCGTAATACAGGAGAGCCTTTGCGTGTCCACAGTGCATTTTGGCCATGAGTCTCAGAGCACTGACAAAAGAAGCTGCAAGTGAAAATTACTGATTGAATACATCCAGACACAGAGCAATCCCTGTGTCAATGTTGACAGAGCAGCTCTTTATCGTCCAGCGCCAGGAGGGCGAACGTAAAGCAAAACCACCAGAGAGGCTGGGAGAAAAAGAATGTCTGCTACTACACAACTGTGGAGGCTCGTATGTATAAAACAACGATGAATTTTAATAATAACAACAACTGCTTTCAACCTTGAAGGTACAGAGCTCTCTGCAGTCTGCAAAGCATTTCTCAGATTTGGTCCTCGCGTACAAGCCTTATGCCGACCCCGTCAGATATCACTTGCCCCATTTTTACACATAAAGAAACTCGGGTTCAAAGGGTGTCTTAAACCTGGTTTCCTGCCTCCAAATCCAATGTTCTTTTGATCTCCAAGTCATCGAGTTAGGCCAGCTTTCTTCTTTGTACTGAAGGACAGCAGATAGTAAATATATGTTTAACATAAGGATTTGGGACGCCTTCTATGCCACCATGACAATAAGGGGACTCACTCTCTCCAAGTTCAAAAGCAGTGTTAGAAAGTCTTCCTTAGGTTGAGCTGAATGACTCTCTCGGAGGCGCCAGTCCCAGCCCTGAGCCCCAGATGGCCCCTGCACCTTCACCTCTAAAACCCTCCAAAGGCAACTGCACAGCCCCCAGAGGGAACCCAAGGAAACCCAACCTCCCGGGTTCCTAATCCCGGGTACCATCAGGTCAGTTTTCAAAATCATCCTCCTCACCATAATCCTCATCAAAAGTTTTCTATCTGATGTCCCCAGATCTGCATAATCAGTTTCTTCCCTCATTTACTAGGTCCTGGATTATCTGCACTAGTGAATTCCTTCAGGGACAGAACGTGACTTTCCAATTAAACCATTCTATCTCTTACATTTTATTTTCCCCCCTTTTTGTATTTTGTACTAGGGGAAAGGAGGTACGTTTCCTTCCCATCCTGTTCGATTGAGATCTCTATTGTTAAACAAAAATATTCCTTCCAACACAGCCTTTCAGAAGCTACCCAGTGGCCCCAAGATGAGGCTAATCTCTGACAGCCCCACCTTCCTTGGATGAAGGGAGAACAGAGCATCCTCCTCTCTCAGTTAATTACCATTTCTTGCCTGGGCATTTGATTTCAATAAAGTCTAATTACTTCAAATATCACCGCTCCTGCCCCTCCCCTCTCTCCTGTGCCCCTCTTTCTCTTAGAGAGCTTGAGACGGATGAACTCAAACACGCCCGCCAGCCTCAGGCAGATGCTGCGACGAGCAAAGACTTCACAAAGTTAATAAGCCAGGAGAGTTAATAAACCAGACTTCCCAAAGTTAATAAACCTGGAAAACACAATTATTACTATTTTTACTATTATGAAAATATCACCATTATTATTGTTGTTGTTATTCCGGGCCTCGTAGGCAGCTAGCCCGAGACCCTCCCCGCGCCTGTCTGCTCCCCCCCCCAACCTCACCAGTGGCAGTAATATTGTGTGAGTAATCCCAGAGGGGCTCCCCGACACTGCCCTGCTGCAGGAAGCAATATTGGAGCTCATGCAGCCCCCGGTCCCTGCAGGCTCAGCTCTGCCCTTTTATATTACATACTGTTCAGTCAAATCCATCACCAGCCTCCCAGATCTTTCCAGTAGGCTGGAGGAGGCCGGATGGAAATGGTGATTACAGGGGCTGGGGGTGGGGGGTCTGGGAGGGAAAGCGGGCAGAGGAGATGGGAGGGAAGATACCTGGGTCCTGGACCAGTCCCGTTTCCATAGGACGGCCTCCCAGGCTCAGTATTTCCCTGCACCCTCTAGGCAACGTGTGGGTCTCTTAGGACCAGCTAGGAACAGCTGCAAATAGGGGCCATATGAGGCCAACTGCTAGACGCACCCCCCACCAGTGCATTTCTCCTTTACCTGCTTTGTGTCCCTGTGAAAGGACAGCACCATCCACGGGGGAAGCCTTTTCGAACGGGTTCAGTGATGTGAAACCAGGGTCACGGACAGTGGAGCCTACAGTCCATCTGGGCCAGCATCTCCTTTTAGGTCTCCCTGAGTCCTGGGACTGGGCCAGCCCAGTCAGGGGACAACCTTGGTGGAAAGCCCGGCCCTCCGGTTCCCAGCACTTCCTTCTTCAGTGACTGCATCCTTTGCTTCCCCAGCCCTTCCCAGGCCCTCATCCCAATTTCTGGCAACACCACGTGTATCAAATCTCGAAAACCTAACTCATCTGTTTCCCCAAACTTACTACCATTGAGTTCCTAGTAGCTGCTGTACCCCAGTGGTTCTCACCTGGGGGAGATTTCACCCCCTTGGAAGACTTGGCAACGTTGAGACAGTCCCGATTGTCACGACTGAGATTGGCATCTGTCTAGTGGGTAGAGGTCAAGGAAGCTGCTAAACATCCTACTGTGCCCAGGGCAGCACCCCACGACAAGCAATTCTCCAGCTCAAAATGCGGACAGGCTGAGAGGGACAACCCTCCCCTGGCCTCTGTGGCTCAACAACTCACTGAGCTGCACATCTCCATGCGAGGCCGTTGAAAACATGGGTCTAGAGCCCAGGGTAGAGGTGGGCTGGGTTGGCTTCAGACTCAAAAGTCCCTCTCCTTGGGACACCAGCTGAAATCAGAGGAGAAATGAACTCCCTGGTGGGGAGAAGGCGAGCAGAAGAGAGATGAGGGCTATGGGGAGAGACCACAGAGGGACCAAAAGGAGGAAGAAGTGACACCCCAAGGAGAGAAGAGATCCCAACCCAACCCAAATCACAGGCTAACGCTACCTCTGCACATCATCCAGAACCAACTAGGGGTGCCCGCCTGTTCAAGGAGCTGCTGCAGCAGCTGAGGCCACCCAGAAAAAGCTCCAGGGATCCTGACCTCAACCAAGTCTAACCTGACCTGAGAGAGAGAGATGCCAAAACCTGGTGCCAGCCTGCTGGGTATGCAGGACAAGCCAGAGGCGGGCACCAGGCCCTCCAAATCTCATTCCAGGACCCACTAGAGGGGACACGGACCCAAGGGCGGCCACCCCCTGTGGCTCCCAACCCTACACTTGGGTGTCAACGCCCGCTCAAGTGTGCCAAGCTGGGGTTTCTCTGGGGCAGCACCACCCCGCCAAGGAGGGGACCCCTGGACTGTGGGCCACTCCGGTCACACAAACCGCCCAGCCCCGGGAGCCTCCCTGTTGCTCTCAGCCCAGATCCAGCCCTTTTCAACAGGGGAGCTCCAGCCAGCAGGCGGCTTTGGAAGGAGTCAAGTGTAATTAAAAGCTGTGAAAGCGGCATTGTCTCAATTGTAAATCCTTCTCACTAAGAGGCCTTTACTGGGGATTTTTCAAAGGTGGGGTGAGGCCAAAGCTGCTGCAGCCACCACCTCCACTTAGAGAGTCCAACAAGGAACTTGATTTTTTTTAAAAAAATTTTTTAATTTAAATTCAATTTCCCAACGTATAAGCCTAACACCCAGTGCTCAGCTCATCACGTGCCCTCCTCAGTGCCTGTCACCCAGGGACCCCATCCCCTCGTCCCCCTTGCCTTCTGCAAGAGTGCAAGGGACTATAAGCAAAGGGGGGAAAGGGGGGGAATTAGAGAGGAAGACAAACCAAATTGGGAGGGACTCCTAACTCTGGGAAACCAACGAGGTTTTAATGGAAAATATTTCCATGGAGGGTGGAAGCCTGGAAGCTTGCAGGGCTTGCCTTGCTCTAGCTCCGGGGTGAGATGGGGTGAGGGGAGGAAGAGCAATGAGAGTGGCCAGGGGAGAGAAGAAGCACACAGGACACAAACTGGGGGAGGGGGGGGCATAACAAAAACACCAAGCTGTGCCCTCATTTAGCACTTTCTCAGGATCTCACACAGAAACCTCTGGATTTTGATCAGCTGCCCACTGGGCCAAGTATCTGCTCCTGTGGCTCGTGCTGGGGAGAGGGTTCACGGTGCACACTGTCAGTCCTGGGCCCAGCAACAACCAGTCCCTGTGTGAACGGAGCAGGGCACAGGGATGGGAATGTGTCCCATTCTGTCGCCGGGCCCAAGGGCGGTCCTACAGTGCTACCCACACCCCCCCTCCACCCCGAGAGTGAACAGTTAATGTGCAAGTCCTGACACGGGAGCCCCAGGGTTCTGGAAAACAAGCTCTGCACTGGGCCTCTGTAGTGTTCCAGCCTGCTACAAGTCAGTCCCAGCACCTGGCCAGGACCCCAGCAAGACTGAAACAGGTGATTCACCTGGAGGGGCCGCCGTCAGGGTTTGCACACCTGTGCCCGTGCTGGCTGGCTGCCTGCTGCAGGCACAGCTGTGTGGGTGAACCTCGGGGGTGGAGGGCAACCCAAAGATTCGCCTGGTGCTGGTCAGCCACATTCACAGAGACCAACCAAGGCAGACCTGAATCTCCCGAGGAGTCTAGGCGTCCCGCAAGACAATCAAGGGAGATGCAGGCCCTATCACCGTGCTCTCTTGGGCCTCCTGTCTGATCTCAAGACCCCACAGAAAGAATACAGCTTCCCAGGACCATCTCAGCTCATGCTGTAATTGTCAGGAGAGAAGAAGCAATCTGTCTCTCCAGGGACAGAAAGCTCAAACTACAAAATGATGCTCATGCCGGTACCAATATGCATCAGGTGCACCTCGCCCCACAGTGTGGGCGAGGCCTGAGTTGAGAACCATAGGGGTGCCCCCCCACACACATACACTTTCGCAGCAAGATGGGGCTTCTCTGTCCCCAAAACATGTCAGCAACCCTAAGGCCGTCCAGTGAAGGGCAGCCAGCATGATGTGGGCCTGGGGAGGGTAATTTGTGAATGAAGCGAGGGGAGTGAAGCTGGACTGTCGGACTAAATGGAAAAAGAGGACAGAGAAAGGCAGTTGAAGGCAGTGAAGTGCCCACACGCCGAAATAACTCCCCCCCAAAAAAAAGCCTTACACCGGCTGTGCCACCAAATCACGCAAATAACAATTACTCTGCGCCAGAAATAACTCCAAGTGCACTCACTGCACTTCCTTTATCTTCATGACAATCTCCTAAGGTTGGCAGCCTTATTCCCATCCTACAGATGAGAGAACTGAGGCATAACAGGTACGTAATGAGGTCACACAGGAAACAGCTAAGCCAAGATCCAAAACAAGAGTAACTTGTTTGCAGCAAACTGAGTAGCTCCACTGCCCTCCCCTCCCACAAATAACCAGAAACTCAAGACAAAACATACAAAGGCACTATGGGAAGACACCAGATGACGACCAAAATGACTAGAACTGGGTGATTTTCCTGTTTTTACTGCTTTCAGACAGCGTAACCAAGAGACACAAATGGAAAAGCCCCAGTCTCACTGATGGAAAGGACCAGAACATCGAATTCGGGGCAACCACAGCAGCTAAAAGTGAGAGAAGAAACCTGGAAAGACCCACAGAGGGGGGACCCCTAATCCTGCGGATAAGCTCTGCCTCAACCTCTAGCTGGCCCCTGGATGCCACCTGCAATGGGTAGACTCCAAGTAGTTGAGTTAAGGATCAAAATGCTGAAGTGAGGAAAGCCATAGGAAAGCCAGTTTGCAGTCTGAGTTCAACCAAGTTAGCTGCCTACTGGAAATTTCTGATGACATAAATACTCTTTGAAGGAACAGAAGAATTCAGGTTACCTCTGCTGTGTCATTTCCGGGGCACAATCTAAAATCATCAACATGACCCGTACTTAAGAGAAAGGAGAATCAACAGAGATCGACTCCAAAATGATTCAGATGTTCGAATTATCTGATAAGGATTTTAAAGATTTTACTTATTTATTTTAGTGATCTCTGTGCACAACGTGGGGCTCGCACCCACAACCCTGAGAACAAGAGTCACGTGCTCTACTGACTGAGCCAGCCAGGTGCCCCTACCTGACAAGGATTTTAAAGCATCTAATATAACTATGCTTAAGTATGTACTGAAAAAAATACGCTTACAAAGAAGGAAAAGATAGGAAATAGTAACCAAAAACTCAAATTATAAAGAATCAGCGATTCTATAACAGCACTGTGTGGTACAATTTTCTGCAGTGATGGAAGTGGTTTATGTCTCTGTTGCCTCATAGAGTACCACCAGCCACATGTGGCCAAGTGCTTACCATGTGGCTAGTGCAACTGAGGAACTGTATTTTTCACTGTATTCAACTGTATTTAATTTAGACTTACGTAACCACCCATTGCTCACGGCTACCGTAATGGGACAAAGGAGCTCCAGAACTGAAAAGTACCATATCTAAAATTAAACAAATATACTGGATTGACTTAACAGCAGATCAAAGATGACAAAGAAAGTGTTGATGAGCTTACATGTAGATCAATAGAAATGACACAATCCAAAGGAGAGAGAAAAAATTCAGACGATAGCAAACGAAACAGAAGGAGAGAATAAATGAGTAAATATAGTTCTAAGGTTCTTAAGTGTTAAGTGCAACGATACAATATCAACTCTACACACATTGTGAAGAGTTAGAGATACATATTATAACGCCGGGAATAAACATTTTTAAAAATCAATAATTTAAAGAACCATAGTTAGGAATCCAATAACTAAACGAAATTAAAATTATTTTTAAAATTCCATTAAATAGGGACACCTGGGTGGCTCAGTGCTTGAGCGTCTGCCTTTGGCTCAGGTCATCATCCTGAGGCCCTGGGATTGGCTGCCACATCGGGCTCCCTGAGGAGAGTCTGCTTCTCCCTCTGCCTCTCTGTGTCTCTCATGAATAAACAAAATCTTTAAAAGATAAAAAAAAAAAAATTTTAAACCCATTAAATAAAAAAAGGCATGAAAGGAGAAATGGAGAACAACAACAAAAACAGTGCATAAAGAGAAAGCAAAAACAAAAGAGAAAATAAAATAGCACAAAAAGAGCAAAAGGACAGACTGAAATCCAATAATGTCAATAATCACATCAAATACTAATGGACAAGGCACTTCAACCAAAAGAGATGGTCAGAATGGATAAAAAAAGACTCAGCTATATGCCATCTATAGAAGATTACTTTAAAAATAAAGATGAGAAATCAGGGCAGCCTGGGTGGCTCAGCAGTTTAGCACCACCTTCGGCCCAGGGCCTGATCCTGGAGACCGGGGATCAAGTCCCACATCGGGCTCCCTGCATGGACCCTGCTTCTCCAACTCTGCCTCTCTCTCTCTGTGTCTCTCATGCATAAATAAATAAAATCTTTTTTAAAAAATGAGAAATCAGGCAACCCGTCTCCTGTTTTTCACTGTGTACACCACCCATAATCTACAAAGTACCTTCTATCACTAAAATCCAAGGACTTCACACATGTATGTGTCATACACATCAAATCTACATGCATATACAATATATAAACATCTCTTACACTCAAGGTACAGTTACAGTAAGTCATGGTCAAATTTCTGTGTGCCCAAATCCAGACGAAATGGTGGAAGGAACCATTTGCCAGGTTAATGGCTCCATCTTTGCGGATTTTGTTTCTCCATCACTGTTTGGTCAGTTTTGTGCAATTCCATCCAGGATAATCACTTCACGCATGCTTACAGGGTGATTTAAACCAATGGGCTCGGCCGCAGAACTGCCCCAGAACTGCCTGAATTTCAATTTCCACCAAAGGGACTGGCATGACCTTTCCACACAACCTGGTGATGAGAACAGGCGGCATCTCCAGGGCTTTGCCAGGCAGACAAAGCAGCTGTGACACTCCGCAGGGAGCTCTGGAAAGCCTGAGCCTGATTCCCATCCACACCGCTCAGAAACCATGCGACATCGAGACCGCAGCTCAGCCTCTGTGAGCCTCAATTTCCTCGGCTTGAATGAGACTGGGATGATGAGTACATGATGCAGCGTCTGCTATCACAGACTCTCTAGGCTTTTCTCTCCTCCAGGCTCTCAATATCCATCACCAGTAGTTCTCCTGGTAGCCTCAAAGCAAGCATTAGAAGAATTGAAAGAAACCGATTTTCTTTGTTTTTAAAAATTAATTACTTATTCGTGAGAGACACAGCGAGGCAGACACATAGGCAGAGGGAGAAGCAGGCTCCCTGTGGGGAGCCCAATGCGGCACTCAATCCCAGGACATCGGGATCACACCCCAAGCCAAAGGCAGACACTCAACCACTGAGCCACACAAGCACCCAAGAAACTGTGATTTTAAAAAGAAAATACAAATAAAGACTTTGCACTCCCTCGTAAAAGTTAAAATACTCATTAGGGCGCCTGGGTGGTGTAGTCGGTTAAGCATCTGACTCTTGGTGTTGGCTCAGGTCATGATCTCAGGGTCAAGAGATCAAGCCCCGTGTCAGGCTCCATGCCAAGCAGAGTCTGTTTCAGATTCTCTCTCCACCGTCTTCCCCTTCCCCCTGCTCTCTCTCTCAAATAAGTCCTTAAAAAAAAAAAAAAAAAAACTAAAATACTGACAATATATGCATAAGTGAATTCGTATTATAGATAAACTTGAAAACTGAAGTGTACACCCATTCATCAAATGACTATTAGCAAATTGTTTAATTAGGGTCCATTCTGCTGCTTTGCTTATAAAGGATGATCAATAACTTAATAAGTCTCATCATTATTGGTACCTTCTGAGAGAGACTAAGCCTCTGTTCCATATAACACAAGACCTAGAAAGTTCACACGTTTGTGAGATTCAAGTGCCTTATTTCCTCCTGACAGCTGTGATCAAGACAGAAGAACTCAGTTCAACCTTCAGCCGCCAACAAATGATCACAATTGTTGGCAAAGATGGGTAAACATAAGCCTACTTAGCAAATTTGCTAATTATCTTCTGGTTTAGGATTAATGTAACAAATAAATACGGGATGCCTGTGGCTTAAGTTTATCAGTCGGTTGGTATAAACCAACAATGGGAAGTAGATTTTATCTGTCTGAAAGCTCCTGTTCTCAAACCAAGGATTTCTTGCTCATGATTCTTCTTTCTGGCATCTGATGTGTGTTTTTACTTTACAAGGCTATCTGTCTGCCTTTACGTCCTTTAAAAATATTAGGTACGTCCACTGAGAATTCTTAGAAAAGTGATGCTGAGGTTTAAGAGTAATGAAAGAAACAAACCACTGGTATGAGAATAAAATTGCCCATATGGGCATAATCGACAATTGGCGGGCAGTGCTGAACATCAGTGAGTAAATTATTAGTATAATTAGCTGCCATCAACCGAGGATCTTTACTAGATGCTGTATGAACACACATGATCTTTAATCCCTGTAACATATGTAAAGAGATAGTTTCTGCCTTTTAGAAATAAGGAGGCGGATTCCGCAGAGGTTAATCTACCAAGTAACGGAGTGGAG
This sequence comes from Vulpes lagopus, assembly GCF_018345385.1. NCBI lineage: Eukaryota > Metazoa > Chordata > Mammalia > Carnivora > Canidae > Vulpes > Vulpes lagopus. Next base: position 31,268,245 of record NC_054834.1, read on the forward strand.
ATTTGAACCCTTGTCATGTGCTGGGTGGGGAAAGGGGGGGATAGGTATGTCCAACTTTCTGCCATCCGTACCCATAACCTTCATGCAAGAATGTGCCTCACACTTTCCTTTCTTCCATATCACTAACTCTTACCCCTTGGGGATCACAGGCAGCTTCTAGGATCTAACAAAATCTACAGACCCAGAAAAGTGCACCTGTGCATGCACGTGCATGTGCGCACGCACTCACCTACACACTCCTACATCTGAGAAAATAATTCAGGGGACTCGTGGACACCCTGAAGCAAAATCCAGGTTTGAAACCTCTCCTCCAAACACCATCTCCAAGTGTCAACACTGCTGGATTTTTCACTCACTTGTGTCCTTTCCCCCTCTTTTCTGGCTTCTATGGAAGTGTTTCAGGAATAAAATGATGGGCTCGGAAGCAGATACATGATCTAGTCCACAGCTAAGAAAACTCTCGCGGCCCCCACGGCCCCCTCTCCCCTCACGTCCTCTCCAATTCCGTGAAGTACCCAGCTCAGGGGAATACCCTGGAATCACCTCCTGTCTGCTCTTCTGTTTACCACTGCTATGAGACAGCTTTATCAATGAATCCCGCCCTCCAATCTTCCACTGCGGGCTCAGGGTCCCTATCATGTTCCAGGCATTGGACAAGTAAGCAAAACTGTTCCAGGCTCTGTTCTCATGAGGCTTACACGCTAATGGGGAAAATGATATATTGGCATAATAAAAAAGTAAATTATAGCATATGCTAGGAGGTGGTTAGTGGCTGGAAAAAAGGAAAATATAGACACATAATGGGGTGGTGGCGATGGTAGGGGTGGGTTGTAGCATTAAATAGACATATTTGAGTAGGAGGAAAAGTCAAACTTGTGCATATCAGTGGTGGCAGTGGGGGTGGGGGGTGTATTTTGTTTCTTTACTGTTTTCTTTCTCATCTAGAAGGTAAGTTCCATGAAATCAGGGATTTTCTCTTTTTTGTTGTTCAAGGCTCTCCCCCGAGAGCCTGTGATGATATCTAGCACGTAGTGGGTCCTCAATAAATACAACTGAATAAGTAAATAAGTGAATGACGTAAAATTTACCTTTCCGGCTAGCCGAAACAGGGTTAGGACCACAGTTCTAAATCCTACCCTAACTACAGCACTATTCTTAATTAACTGGTAAACTCCAAGCAGAGAAAAAAGAAACTGAGTCAAGACAGCTGCACCGCTTAGAAGGAAAGTTGAAAACCCAACAGGGGAAATGATAATAATCTGAACTCCAGCTTTAGAACAACCGAATAAGGAATGGGATTTAAAAAAAAAAAAAAGACAACAAGAAACAAAGAGATCCTATACCAAATAGGGTTTCAATATTAGAAATGACCCTTGAAATCTAGGGCTTCTAAATGCTGAGTGATTCATCAATTAGGCTGTCAGCGAGGTGCATGAAGACGTAGCAGTTAAGACGGACGCCACCAACCTGGACAGTGCCAGCCACTCAGCTCTCGCTGCCCTTCCCACTGCAGACCCGCACATCCAGAACACCCACATGCACTGGCACGCGTGGATTTTAAGCTTGATTGCAGCTCTTAGCTCAGAATTTTTCCCTCGACACTGACGGGTCTGAGGACACGGGTTGGGTCCCCACAGAAACTCAGAAGTGCAGACTCAGTTCTCTGGCCACAGATTCCCACCTCTGACTTCGTCCCTATGACCCCACATGTGCATACCCCCCAGTTACACAAGGGGACAGAGTGTGCCCGTGTGTGTGCATGCACGTGTGCACACGTGTTACTGCCCCCACACACACACCAAGAAAAGGGGGGGGGCAACCTGAAGCCCATGCTTCATGTTCAAGAAAGCTCAAAAGGACCACTGAGAACCAAATGACCCCCGTAGACACAATTACAATAAAACTATCATATCTCGCCATCAGCTTCTCCTGAAAATACTATCCAACCCTAAGAAAAAAGAAGTATACTTGGACGGGGGGGTGGGGGGCTCAGGCAGGACATACTGTCCCTCCATCTTGCCCCCAGAAATTGGCTCAATCTGGTTAAAAGTCAGGAATGTGAGCTGCCCAGATGCCACAGCATGTGACTTCACCGCTGGCGGGTCTTACCTATTACAGCTGACACAAGCTTCGGAACCTTCTTTTCTCTCTGATTCACTCTCTGCCACTATCAGGGCAAAGCTGAATCATTTTGTCGTAACAGTCCAACCCCTTACAATACTGTACATCATTAAAATTTTAAGGCAGCTCATCGGGGAAGTCCTTTAATCCTTTAATAATTGAGCTGAGGGAAAGCGGCCAGTGAGGAAGAGCATTTACCTGAGCTGAGATTAACTAGGTTCGGCTACTAATGGCTTTCCAACAATCCCACTGTGTCCGCGTTGCCACTTAGAAGAGTGCGGTCCATTTGGCCCTTGCTCTTTAATGGTCAACAGGGAAACTGAAAAAAGGATACATCATCAAGTTTGGAAATCTGTGTATTACAGCTCTGCACCCAGTTTTTCCTTCTAGCACTGTGAAGCTCAGTCCAAACCAAGCTCCACAGCCAGGTGACGAGTAGAAAAATTCATTCCATGAATCAGTTGGGTGTCTATGATCTCAAAAAACCTGTCATGGATTATTTTTTTCCCCACTGAATTTACTGGCTACAGAGGCAGAGCCATTGAACAACACTCAGCTCCATTGGTAGCACCAATTTTAGTTTAACCTTCTTCTAAGTGAAGAGTTCGGACCCCTTATGACACTTACTTTTTCTTTCCTAGAGTCATACGGATGTGACAGCCGTAGACCTAAGGAAAGTTGCACGCCTATCCATGCACCACCCCCCAAATTCCTGTCAAAACCATTCCCACTCCCTCCCCGCACACATCAGACAGTTTGAGATCATGCTCCACACCTGAGAGAGCTCAAGGGAAAGGCACTGAGGCAAACCGTGTGATCTCAAAGAGATTATGTGATTTGCCCAGGCCTATCCAGACAGAGCAGAGGCAAAGGCAGGATTACGGCTCAAGGCTTCTGGAAAAACCCACTGCCATCTTCCAGGTCACTCTAGACTCCAGTCTGAGAAAGTTACCATACCAACCAATCGTGTGAATGAGACCACAAACAGTGATAGCCAGGGGGAGAGACCCGGCCACCCTGGGCAACGAGGGGGACGGTGTCCCCATTCTGGAGGTCCTTCTCTTCAGGTTGCTCCTGAGTATCACAGGAAGCAAAAGCCCCCTTCAACTGCTAGGCATGTGGACGGTCTAGTTGCCAAGCACAGCTGACTAGCTCTGGGCCTGGGCAGGCTTGCACACCTGTCCTAAGGAATCGGCTACACGGTGTACACCTCGGACCACACCATAACCAAATGGAGTTGTGACTCTATTGATGGAGTCAGATGTATGTGGGTTGTATGGATAAATTAAGCAATAGGTGATATGATTAATGTCACCCATTGATGGGTAAAGAGTGGAGACAAGAAGATGACAGACAGTGAAGTTCACCCTAAGACAACTAGTGTGTGAGAAAGGAGGACACAGGCTGGAGCCTCACTCAGCTGGCCCCCTCGGGACCACGAACAAAGGCGGCCTTGGGAAAGAAGCGATGTGGGAATCTGCAGCAGCTACCTGAGGAGTGATGGGGGACAGCCTACCTTCTGCTACCCTCTGTTCCGTGGTGTCAGTTCCAGCTAATCCACAGAGGCAGGCAGAAAAGGACAAAGGGAGTAAATGGTTGGGAGAGAGGAGAGCAGGGCCAGACCCTATGTGCCCTAGATGTGTCCCTGACCCTTCCCCCAGCTAGCTGCTCCTCTGTCAACTGGAGGCCGCCCTCTCTCCTGGATCCTCAGCCTCCTTCCTTTCCTGGCTAATGTCATCTTAGCCATCAAGGAAGCTCAAAACTAGCCCATCCTATGACATCTTCCCTTCATTCTAGCTCCACCCCCAGCACTGCCTTGTTTCCTTCTGCTCTTTCTTCTGCTAGCCACCTTCTCCCAAGAGCTGGTCATATCACTCCCTCTGCTATGTCAACTACTTTTTACTCTACAACCCATTAAAATGCTGTCCTGTCCCCTCTATGCCTCTGATGACCTCTTGATAAGGTTACCAATGGCTGCCAATTTCAAGAGCTAGTAGGCAGCCCTACTTGTGGAAAGTCTCCACCACTGCGTTGTCTTCCAGAAACCCACTCATCCCGGCATTCTCTGCCTCTGCATCATCCCATCAAGGATGAGCTCCTTGAATGCTGATGCTTCTCCCACTTTGTGTTGTATCTCCTTGGGCATTCCCCTCTTCTTGTGATTTATATGATAATATATCCTAAAGCGTGGTGTCCCTTGGTTCTGTATTACTATGTACTATTTTCATTAGCTTCTTGGTGCTTACCACGATTTGAAATATGCCTGTATTTATTAGTTTATTACTTCTTCCATGAAGCTTTTATAACAACCCCAAGCAACCTGTTGATGAGTTTATCCATTCAACCAAGATACATTTGTCTAATGCCTGCTATGTGTCAGGTCCCATGCAAGATGCTGAGATACAGGTCTCAAGAAACAACACAAAACAAAAACAGGAAGGTCCCAGCCCTCACAGAGTTTATGACCTAGTAACATAGGCCACAAAGCAACAAATAAATATATCCTTCGTGTTGTGACAAGCAGTAATAAGATCACAAATAGCACAGAGTAATGCAGAACCAAGGGACTTAAGTCAGTGGGCTCTCTGTCCAACAGACATGTCACTCTTAACAATCTTACTCTTTTCTTAGGCCTCTGTTTAATTTATGCCTCTAAGCAGTCTCTACTAGACTGTTAACACATCAATGCTCCATTTTGCTCATTTTTTACATACCTAGCACATAGAGGAATATAGTAAGTCTGGTTGATGATGAAATGAATGAACAAGTGATTTAATTAATAAACCAATGGTTGATAAGATCCCATTTAATTCTCAATTTGAGAAATCCACATACAACCAGATAAAGTGGATTCCGGTTACTGCTGTTTTACCTGAAATCTCTAGTTTCGTTACACGTCACTTTACAGAAATTAAATTCACGCGTACATTCCATCTCCCTAAAATTGACTGGAACTAGTTTTAAGTGAACCAAGTGTCAGCGCTGGTGAGTGAAGTAAAGCCATACAGGAATACTTAATTTCCTTAAAAGCCAATATTCCATTATCCCCTTTTTTGATCCGGCCAGGCCAAGTCATAAACAAGAAGGAATCAACAGTTCTGCAAACCAGCCTCATTCCAGGGCACAGCGGGATCTTTTCTAGCTGAGGCTGAGGCTCACTTGAAAATACAACACAGTTCAGAAGAAACCTTGGAAAGGGGTTATGCAAGGAATGGATGGACAGCTGCTGGCTAGTCCCAATGGAAGTTATGTTTGGAAGGCTCCAGATCTGATATTTAACAGTTCTGCTGCCAAATGTGCAGACAGGCTCCCAGAACAAGCCACCAATAGCAAACTGTGGGAGCTGGAGAGAGAGAAAAATGGATGCTTGTCCGCCTTTTTGTCATTCTTCCGGTGGGGGAAGAACAGCTAAGCTAGAGGAACAACGGAGACCAATGCAGATGAAATGGGACCGGAAATGATGGAGGCAGGATGGCTTTGTGGGCGTGGAGTCTGATAAACAGGAGTGTGATGAGTGTATGCTAGCAGCTCTCTCTCTCTCTCTCTCTCTCTCTCTCTCTCTCTCACACACACACACACACACACACACACACACACACACACACATACACATACATACTCAGGCAATCCCCAAATCCAAAAAACTTCCTTCAAAACCACGGAACATAGAAACAGCTGACCGTCAGAAGGCTGCCCAAAAGCTCAAGTATCTAGCAGGTGGGGACTTGTTTTCCAAGAGCTGGTTCAACAGGACAAACTGAGAATTGTGATCTCACTGGGGTGTGAACACCAGAATTCAAGCAGCAGATGGTGTGATTTAGAGGAAAGGCCATTGGACCAGGAGTCAGCGGCTGGGAACAGCATCCCAGCTTCCCTCTTTACCAACAGCGTGACCTTGGGCAAGTTCTTAACTTCTCTGAGCCTCAGTTTCCTAGCAATAAAATTCAGGGGGAAGAAAAAAAACTCTCCTTATCTGACTTTTAAAATTGTTGTGAGGTCCAATCAAGATAATACAGGCAAGGGGCTCTTTGAAAATGGAAAAGGATACGTTTTTGTCCACACATCCTTTTACGGCAATTCCTACAAGCCAAGCACGGACCTGCACGCTTTATAAATATTAACCCAAAATGACCCTATGAGGTTGGTACTATCATTATCCCCATTTTAGGGAGAGGAAACCAGCACTGAGAAAGTAAGACCCTTGCCCATGGAAAAGGCTGGTGAGCAACAGAGCAAGGACGTGATCCCAGACACCCTGCATTCACAATCTAGGCTCTTAACCACCTAACAGCACTCAGTTATCATGCACAGCTCCAGAGAATCCATATCCTCTTATTCCTATAAAAAAAAATCAACAATAATATCCAACCTTGTCTAGTTCTTTGTATTTTACCAAAAAGCATTTCATGTTCATTTTCTTATTTAATTCTCACAATAACGCTATGAGGTTGTTAGCACATTCCTTGGTACAGATGAAGACAGTGTGGCTTGGACATCTCTTGACAATAGTACATGTGTTTCCAGTTATTTTTCCAGTAATGGAGGGAGTTATGCAGTGCCCAAACCATGCTCGCCCACCTGTCCAACCCCTTCCATCTATGGATGTGGATTTTTTAAAAGGAAGACCCCAGCCAACAGCAGAGTGTAGAGAAAATAAAACCCAGAATAAAGGAGTGGGTGTGCAATCCCAACCAGCCTTACACAAAGACAGGAAGGCACCCTATGAAGCGTTACCTGCCTCCGGTCCAAGATCATCTCCTCTGCTGGTCCCACTCTAGGACCTCAAACTCTACTGTTGGGTCATCATTCCTTTTCAACTAAACACCCTTCGAGTTAAAAAGTATCTTGGAAAGAACACCACATTCTCATGTGCATCCCAATGTGAATTATTTCATAATAGCCTGCCTGGTTTGACAGATAGCTAAGACCAGGCACTAGCCTGTACACAAGATAATATGAAATTTCAAAGGTCACAAGATGGGTTTAGAGCACAAGATAAGCAAGAGGGCAAGTCTGAGCTGCGATCTTGAAACTGGACTTGCAGAAAGTAGTGCTCTGGTTGAATCTAGGGATGCCCGGTACATAAAGCCCCCAGGGGAAACAGAGGCATGGGGACCAGGCAAACACTCCTGCCAAAGAAATGCAAGGGAGGGTCTTCTGGAATGTTCTTCCTCTTTGGGTTTCCAAAGAATACCCCATGGCACTGCCAACTGGTTTTCGTCTCTGAGGAGCTCAGCCTCCATTCCTGTGAAGATGGCGGCCATCACTGTCCCCGGGGCACAAAGGAATCCCTGCTACAATGTGAGGAGGGGCAGGAGGAGAAGGGGTGAGGGGAGCCAGCAGCAGGGGAGGAAACTCTCTCGATGGTTATGTTAAAACGGATTTGTTCCACTGTCAAAACCAGAAAGCTCTCCCCAAGAGCCAGCTTTAGGGAAGGAAGCCTGAAATGACAAAGAGGGGGTGGGTGTATTAAGGAGGCTCCTTGGAAAAGAGGCATAACGAAGTAAAGAGGGAAGAGCATCGGGCAAAAGGCAGGTATGGCCATAAAAATCCACCTCTGAACTGTGACAGTCCACCAACGCCTAGGGGAAGAACAGAAACTGGGCTCCAGCATTTCTGCTGGGTCCCACAAAGAGGGCTCCCCAGACCAGCCTCATTCTCTAGGCCAAAGAGGGCCCTTGAAATTCAGGCCACTGGAGTGCTCATCCATCCTGGGCCTCCCTAGGGACCAGGAGAGGACCCAGTGGCCACCCAGCTCCTGAAAATTGTACAAGCCACGTCTTCTCCACTCAACTGCCCACTCCCCGTCTGGGGCCCCATCTTATCCTCCAAAGACATCGACCTCTTCTCCAGCATGGAGCTGGGGGCCCCCAGGCCAAGCCGACATTGGCTCCTCCTTAGTTAGGTTCAGGCTATTGAGGTACTCAAACAAAGACATATTTGGACCCTCCTGCAGAGAGAGAGAGGGGACCGTTTCTGGGCCCAGAGAGAGCTGCCCTTAATCTGCTGCACAGTGAATGACAACAATGTGAAGAATGAAAATATGGTTTGGGGGGATAGTCCCCAGGAGCCCAACATTTTGGTATTTAAAGGAACTTTAATGAGCTTAAGAGGCTAATCTGGAGTTCAGGAGGGGGTGTTTTGTTTTGTTTTGTTTTCAAAAATCCTTTTAAAGGTTCCTGAGGCTCGATGGGGAGGAGGCACCAGAACTGAGTCAAGGCGTGGCTGTGGTGTGGCCAAAGGGCCCCATGGAACTGGAGAGGAGGCTGCTGGAAAGATCCCTCCCCGCTGCAGCAGCAGAACCTGATGCTCCAGAGATAAAGGATGGTTCTTTCCAGGCTGAAGAGGGGCCATGTCCAGAGAAACAGCAAGAAGCTGGGATTGAATGGTGTGTTTACCTCCTAGCAGAATGCCAGCCGGGCTTCCCACCTAATAATTCCTTCTGATTTACTGGTGACAGCATCAGGCTCAGGTACTTCTCTGACCACCCTCCCTCCCAAAAAAACATCCATCTAGAGTGGCAGGACGTACAGCAGCATCTACGGAGGTACCAGGCACACTCAGAGGATGTTCGGGGTGCCTACATTGTCACCCAAAGAGCAATTGATGGTCATGGCATCATGCAAACCTGAGGGGTATGCCCCTTGCCAACTGCTAAGCTGAGCCCTGTTCTATAACTGGGTGGCCATGTGACAGGACTCTCTGACTTCTGCATCCACAGAAGACTAATTTGTTTCCTCCACGTGAGCAAATCAAAAGAGGACTAATGGTCCATAAGGATGGCCTGGGGAAAAAAATGAGGCAGTTGATGAGATGGTATTTAAGTAAGATCTGATGCTGGCAAGAGTCAAGTTACTAGAATTCCACAGGGCATAGGGGAGTGAGGGGGAGGCAGAATGGGATGGGGCCAGATGTGAACACCAGATAACGCATGGGGTCCATTCCCAGCCACGCTGGACGCTGAAGATATTTGTTATACGCACAGAGTTTAATTGGGCCTGTCAGCCAAGGTAGGCCCATCCATAGTGGCCAGACATCTATCAGGGCTTGTCCATTATAGGATAATAATGATAAAACACAAATCTAATAGGGCAGGGAGACACTGGAGTCAGTAAAGCCAGACATATTTACTGTTATCCAAAAATAGGATCCCCAAACTGGAATCTGGAAAGGCCGGCAGAGACCAAACTCTCCTGTGGAGCTTCAGCTAGAGGACTAAGGAAAAGCACAGTCCATTTTGTATTTTTAGTTGTTGTGACATTATGGTGCACTAATGGGGAATCTGGCAATGGTTTCCTGCAACTCTGGCTAATTCAAGCATGGCAGCCAGGTGACAAGCTCTCCAGATGACTCGGCTGCCTTGATGTGCCAGTGAGAAGAACGGCACAGAGATAGGTTTTAAAAATCTTTGTCTAACTACCCAGATGGGGTCATCTGTGATGGGAGCAAGCATACACACAAGGTGGGAAACTGATTGAGGGCCATGGTTGTATTCCTTCCATCATGTCTTGCTAATACTTCAGTGTTCCTGCTGCATTCCGATCGAATCTGCTGTGTAATGCCAAAAGAAACTTAATCCCTATCCTAAGTCTCATTTTATTTATTTTCAGTAGTGTGAAAACAAACATGTAGCAAGATTACAGTGTTTACACCTCCTTTTTAGCCCATACAGCTCTAATCCTCCCGCTAATTAATGCCAGGGCCATAGCAATTTTATTAATTTCGTCTTGGTTAAAAATATAGAGACAGATCATTGTGCTCGACTCAAATAACAATTTGACATTTGGAAGGTGTCCGCTTCATTTCAGCAAGGCGGTTGGCTGAGTTTCATTTAATATATGACAAAGAGACACAAAGCGGCAGCCGACGTCGGTCAGCGATAACATAACTAATTCTAATTGTGATGAATGGACTTAAACATCCCACATCATGCGAGTCAAAAAGACTGAGGAGACGATGTAAAATCCCAAGGCGCGGCCGGCCCATTTCCCCATAGGTCCCAGTTAAACAGGCACACGGAGGGAAGGGCCTCTTTTCTCCTGCCCTCAAATGTTACTTACTTCAGAACTTTTTCTACGTTTGGCTCCTAAAATCACCAACTCTCCCAAACCAAATCTGCAAAGGCTGCTGGCAACAACACTGGTCTACATGTCACTAAGAGACTTTCAGAAAAATACAGGGGTTCCTAGGGGGTGGCCTCAGGCCTGCTGAAAAGAGGACAGGGCCCTCCCAGGACAGGGACCCCTCTGCTCCGTATGGAGGGTGTGAGCGGCCCTCCACCTCCGCAGCCCCCAATCCTCCCATCTCAGCCCGCAAGTGGCTTACTAAGAACTCCCCTCTGAAGATGAGAAAGGACATTGAAAAATCCATGTTAGAAAGATATTAAAAAAATAATAATAATTCAGGTGGCTCAGTGGTTGAGCCTCTGCCCTCGGCTCAGGTCGTGATCCTGGAGTCCTGGGATCGAGTCCTGCATCGGGCTCTCCGCGGGCAGCCTGCTTCTCCCTCTGCCTGTGTCTCTGACCCTCTCTCGGTGTCTCTCATGAATAAATAAATAAAATCTTTTTTTAAATAAAATAATTAAAAATAAATTAAAAGTTTTTCGAAAGCACTCAAATAGGACTAAGAGTTCACAGTTGTGGCAGAAATTGTTTTTACATCTTCCTATGCGAGTGCATATTTCCTTCCATAGTTCACCCCCCCGCCACCGCCCCCCCCCTTCCCTCCCATTGTACTGAATAATCAAGTGGACGGGATTCAATATGGGTTATTTTGAACTTGACGTGATTCAACAATGACGTGTTGTATGGGCATTGGCTCTAAGGAGCTTTACCAAATTTCTGATAGTATAACGCGTATCTTAAATTCCCGTCTCTTTTCTCACTTCGAAACGCTGTGACCCCAATGATTTCTTTGACTGAAAAGAATAATTATCTGATAATTCAAGAAATGGAAATTGTTCTCACTAGAGAAACAGTACCTGCTCATGACCTCCAAAAAAATTTTCCAGAATGAAAAAGGAACAGTGACGAGGCCTCTCTAAAATCAGTAACAGCATTTCGGCGAATACAAAAAGCTATAAATTAGAAAAATGAAACTGAAAAGCAAGACAAACGATGAGCTTTCAGAAAAGCTCTGGTCACTGAAACCTGAAAGCAAAAGCAAGTCCTTAGTAGCTAGGTGGATGACAAAAGTTCCAGGACTCTACAGTATGCAACACTGGACTGGATAAATAACTTTTTATAATGTGCTCCATTTATGTAAGGATCAAAAGAATCCCACAACCCTGCTCTGAAAAGCATTGTTCATATGCAATTCCCAGAATACTATTAATATCTACTTGTGCTGTCTAATTTTATTTCAAAATTTTAAGTCTGAGATTCCAAGGAAGTCCTACCCAGGGACCAATACATATAAAAAGAGAAAACACCTCTGAGCAAGGACTGTTTCCAATCACCCACTAAATAAAAAAAGAGATTACTCGGCCTGCATCAACACACAGCCACAGCCCGTGGACAGCGCTTATCCCAAGCTAAACCCCCCTGCAATTTAATGCAGACATCAATTTATTACCTAGCTGTGTTTGATTTTTATATTCCTTACATTTTATTATGCCAGGAGCCGGGCCAGCAAAAGATAAAGTAAGTACAGCAAAAATCTAACAACTGCCTCTGTAATTTCATCTCTGGGCTCCTTTTATGAGTAGCTGCATGCCCCATTTTGATCTCCAAGTAATGTCACAGGAATATAAGACCAAACGAATTCTCCTCCCCGCACACACACACACACACTCACATCCTACGCTACACCTTGACAAAACGCAGCATTAGTTCATTACTGGTCCTAATAGAGATCATTACCTTGGCCATCATCTCCGAGGGGCTGCCAATCAGCAGGTCCAAGGCAAGATAGAGACGACTCTAAATGTGATATCCATTTTGCCCCCATTTTAGTCCCTTTCTTCAGAAAATTGGTCTGCTCCAAAAGAAAGGGGAGAAAACATGGACCGGCCCTCTGAGGAAAGGTCTCGCAAGGCCTGGGATTTGCTGACATGTGGGGAGTTGTGATGTTATGAGAACAGCCCTGATGACAGCAGAACTATCCCACTCTGCTCCTAGGATGTCCAGAACAATCTAGGGGATAATGATAAACTTCATATGTGAGGGGAGAGGGCCCCGGCTGACGCACCGAGCTGCCAGGCACATGAAAGAAACAATATAAACTTGATTTAAATGTGGGATCCCTTCCAGAAGGCTTAATTATCTATTGTATTACCACATTCCCGTTATTCAGCAGCCTCTTCTGTCTCCAGCCACAGTCCAACTACAGTATTTGTTTGGAACAAATTCAGGGAAATCTCCAAACTACCCAGATCACAGAGGACTCAGTTAAATAGGGAACAACAGTTATATAAATAGAAGTCCCCTAGGCTGGAAAATATTTTGGTTGTCTGCTAACTTTCAGGAATACTGAAAACCTTTGAATCCAGTTTTTAAACATCCATACCTAGAGGATCCTCCTGTTTTACATCACTTGGTACAGCTTCGGCAGTACCATAAGCATATCATCCCACCTAACGAGTTATTTTTCTCTGATGACTTGTCATGCACCAAAAAGACCACCTCCAGCTCTTAATTCCTATGGACATTCATAAATCAGTGTTCTGCGCTCCGCCTTAAATGCTTATTTGTTTTGGATGATCAGAAGATAAATTACTCCTGAGGGTGTCATAGTGTACGAGACAAATATTTAACAAAACATCCTGAAGTCTTAAACAAATGGCTGTGTCTCAGATGCCACTGTCAATTCCATTTTTTTTTAATTAGACAAATTTGGTGTTTGACACCAAGAAGGTAAAGCCACTAGCTGATGGAGTAGAATTTTCACCTTTTAGCTGGCCACCTGACACCAGGAATAGGCAGCTAATAATTCAAATGCAAAACTGCCCACAGCCTGAAAAAGCACATATAAATGGCTAAAGCAAATACAATAAACTCCCCTTGTTAATATTACGTTTTATGTGTATGACCGTCCCTGGAGACTGCACATTGGCTATACATTCTTTGATCTTAACATGAAGGAATAGCATTTACACTTGGCGAATTTGGAAAGCAGGGCACACCAGCCCCGAATCTTCATGATGTGCTTCTTCATTTACCCCCACGCTGTCCCACTGCCTCACCTCCACCTTTTTTCCCTCCTCCCTCTGTTTGCCTCGCCTGGGCCTCAGATTTTAAAAAGACCCACTCGAAAGGGCAAAATTATTCTTAAATGATCAATTCGTTAAAGAGGAAACGTGCTGTGCCTGTCTCACGGTGATTATCTGCAGCTGAATTGACCCTCTGGAGGATAAAGATCTGGTCATTCAGGATCGCTTCTGGGCAACACCTAGTCCTGCCCTTAGAGGAGGCTTCTAAGAAATGCTCGATAGTTGGGATAGTTGGGAGAATACAGAAAGGCAATAGGGCCGGGTTACAAGCCCCCTGAAGGCAGCTGGGACTCCGTCTCACAGCCTCTCATCCCACAGCCCAAAGCCTTGCCTCGAGAAGCTTGGTAACAGCTGGCTGATTAAAGGAATCTGTCTTGAGCCTAATTTTGAAACAAACCAACCCAGCAACCACCATGCATGCTAATGCCATTAAGACGATCAGATGTATTAAAACCCCATTTTGTTTTGAAGAAGGCTAGGATTGGGATGGGGAACGGAAGAGAAACTAGGAATAAAAGTCATCCTTTAAAAAAAGAGAGAGAGAGAGAGAGAGAGGCTGGGCACAGACCCATGGTGATAGTGTGCATTGAGCTAACGAGGGCAAACAACTCCATTTTTTGCACATGTGTTTCCGAAATAGACGTTAAAATTAAAACGAAAACCCCTCATTGTAACATCAACACCTCTCTGAACAATGCAGCTCATGCTCCTCTACAAAATCTTTTTGGTTCTGGCCAACAGCTGGCAAGTTGATCCCTGCAATTTTCCCTTTGCAGAAATAGCTGTGAGAGAGGAGAACTGACCCTAGTAGGCTAATAAGCCCAAACTGCGCCAAACCTGGGAGGCTGAAATGGAGGGGACATTGTTGTGTTAAGTACTTTACAACAACTGTTTCTTCCCCTCTTGACACAGCCTGACTTCCTTAAAGAAGATCTGACTGGCCAGACAGCTGTGTTGACCCTTAAGCCTTCTTTGATTCGCGATTTTTTTTTTTAACAAACAGAATAGAAATTCACAACCCAAATCCTTTCCTAAGCTCCAATACTTTTGAATTCGCTAGTGTTGTGCCTGAAGGATGTGGACATTTCAGTAATCTATAAGCAGAAAGATAAAGATTGGGTCTACACAATCCTAAAACCTTCAGATGAAAAGCAGGAGAGGGCGGGTGGGGGGAGGAGGGGGGAAGCGAGAGCAATCCACCAGAAGCTTTATCCAAAGGTGATACTTGAAGTTCTGTGGGCGAAATCTGCTTAATTCCCTAAAAATTGCACTTTTCACTCAGACACTGTGGCAACAAACAGACAACCAAGAACGGATACAGGCATGTCTTCTTTAAAAAATGTTAACCATAATTACCACTTTGTAAAGTGGTCATGTGTTTTCATTTCTTTATACGTTTCTGTATTGTCCAACTCATCCAAAACCGAACATGGATTCTTTTTTAGGGCTAAAGATGCAAAGTTATCTTTTCAAAACCAGCATCCAGGCCCAGGACCCCTTCCACAGGAGGGCAAAGCTCAAGTATATGGTGGGCAAAAGAGCCCTGTGTGGCCAAAAAAAAGATTGTGTGCGTGTGTGTGGTCACTGGGTATGAGCTTCGCCAGCTTTCAGTAACCCTCATAGCCCAGGCAACACAGAAAGGAAGACACTTCTGGTTTTTCTCAGCGTTTTTTGTTGTTGTTCTTGCTACAAGGAGACTTCCACACACACACAACCCTTGGCTGTGTTTTTAATACCGTGATAGGAGCTGCTTTTCGTGCACACTGCCCCTCCTTCAATTATCCTCACCTACTGCTGTCTTATTCACCAGTAACACATGCGGAATTCTGCGCGCGCACGCGCGGCCCCTTGGCCATACACACCAGTCCTCGTGTGCAAAACAAAACAAACCAAAACAAAACAACAACAAAAAAAAAACCACAGGCCTGCGTTCCTCCGCTTTTTCCTCCAAACCGTGCGTGATCAGCTTTGCGAAGCCAGTGTCCCCGTGAACTAGCCGCTCTTGCAAGGAAAAGCAGTTCCCCTTCTCCATGGACCCACTAAGCAACTCCGGGCCTGCCTGGCGAGAACCAGGAAATCCTTCTAACTCCCACTCCCGGCCGCATCCAGGCTTTAAGGCATTACAGAAATCGAGATTCCAAATAATCTACTTGCTTAAATACCTGCCAACTAATTCTCAGAACACCCCAGAACGTTCACGACGGCTGGAGAGAAGTGAATCCGGTGTGGGGCTGCGGTGCACACCCCCATGGGGGATTCGGGGGAGGGGAGGCGAGCAAGGGAGGAGGGGGCCTCAGACCAGGCCGCGCTTCTGGCCTAAAGGCCCCTGCGCCCCCAGGGTTTTGGAGACTCTGGGCGGAGGAGGAGGGGTCCGGGGCATCATGGAGAGCAAAGGCAAACGGGGTGTGCGCAGAGCGCAGAGGAAGCAGCATTGCTGAGCACCGGCTGTCGGGACGCCCGTGGACAGATGCGCACACAGGGGACGGGCCGCGCCGGAGGCCGCGGGAGCTGAAGCCGCAGGGCTTGCTCCCATCCCAGCGCGCTGGGGGCGCAGACACGTGGGTGCGACGGCGTGGACGCCCCCCAGGAGACCTGGCCGCCGGCGGCCCACGGGGCACCCCAGAGAAGGGGAGCGGCGGGAACGAGCCGGATGGGTCGGAGCGCGCACAGAGGTGTGTCCACGGGATCAGCCGAGTTGGTGAGGGCGCCCTGCCTGGGAGGCCCGCACGCCAGCGGGGCAGCCCGGGGAGGGCGCAGCGCGCGCGTCTCTGCAGCCCGGGGGAGCGCACCGCCTGCAGGTGAACGCGCCTCCGGCGCCTCTGGGTGCGCGGGTGCGGGGGGCGCGCTCCGGCGGCGCGATCACTTACTTCTCGTAGTCGTACTTGCAGTAGAGCTTCTTGTCCCGGTAGAAGCAGGTGGTCTCCAGGGGCTCTTTGCAGGAGGCGCACTGCACGCACTGCTCGTGCCAGAAGCTGTCGTTGAGCCGCAGCAGAAACCTGTCCGAGATGACCCGTTGACAGCCCTCGCAGACAGACTTGGGGCTCACCGCTCTGCCTGCAGCAGCAACAGACGTTCGCGGGTCAACCGCGCCGGCTCAGCATCCCGGCCACACTCCGATCAATCCTACACCCGCCGATTCCCACCCCCCGCCCCGCAGCCCGCGCTTCCCATCCTGGGAAACCCCCCATCCCTGCTAATCAACCAAACCGAGTTTTGGAAAACAGAGAAAAATCAAACCAGGTGTTGTTTCTAATAAAACAGCGACTCTATGGGAAAGTTCAAATTCTCCTATATGGGAAGGGGCGGAAATCAATAAGCCGCCTTAATGATCCAATCTACCCAGGTATTCGCGCAAAGGAGCGCACATCCCGTACAATTAGACTACAAATAAATTTGCGCTCCCACCTTTATCACCTAAGCATTAAGTCACTCACCCTGCTTGTCTCTTTTAATATTAAATTTGTGAGTCTATAAAAAGAATTTTGGAGGATTGGTCTTGTCTTTTTGCTAAAATGCAATTTCTGTTGTATTTTCTGAGGGAAAGGTTTAAAATTTTTATTTTTTTCCTAAAAAGTCTCAGGCATACAAAAAAATACCGTCTGGCTCCAGGCAAACTCAGTACTGTGGGAAAAAAAGCAATGAACCCCCAAAGTGCTGTTCCTTGGCCGGAGTACAAATTGCAGGTGGGTTTAAACGTAGGATTTTATGTGTATTTTTGTACATACACATATAAATAATTAAGACGCATCAAAATAGAAGAGGAAAAAAAAAGAGGAAAGAAGCAGGGCGCGGAGATGCTGCGGGAATTCCGGGAATCCGGCCGGCTCAGCTGCAGCGCGTGCGATTTTGCACCCACCCCAAACCCACTCCGCGGAAAGAGGGAATCCTCTCTAGCCTACCCTTTGGACTTTTGTCTGTTTTGTTCCTCTATTTTGTGTGGGGGGGTAATGCCCTATTTTTAGGATGGGGGAACACTTGGCCGCTTTTGTCGGCACATTTCACAGCTATTTAAAGAAGGCCTTGTCCCCTGATAACAATACTCTTGCGCGTGGTGTCCCAAAGGGCCTGACCCTTCCCCATTTCCTCGCGACACTCTTGTGGTTTTTTTTTCCCCCCTGGGGGATCCTGCCACCAGCTCTTGAGTGGAGCCTGTCGCCTTGGGGCGCGCAGGGGAGGGCTCAGAAAAGTAGAAAAGATAGTTCTCAGTTGTAAAATTGTCCTGTCTCGGCGTTCAGGGCCGGGACCCGGGCGGTGGGAGCCGCGGAGCGCACACTGGGAGCCGCGACGCGCGCTGTGGGCACAAGGTCGCGCGCGCTCCGCGCCAGGGCAATGCCAGCTGGGGAGGGCCCCCCCCCCCCCCCGCTCTTCCGACGCTGGACGGAGTCGAGAAGTTTCCGCAAACCCGGTTGAAAGGAGGGAACGCAGTGCGCCCGGGATTTCGTTTCAGCTGGGGATGGTGGAGGGTCCTCCCTGGATGTGGTTTCTCCAGCCGAACCGTCTCCAGTCTCATCACCATCACCTCCCGGCTCTAGCGGTTCCGAATGCCGGGAGGAGGCAAGAGGTTTAAATGACAAAACGAAAACCCCTCCCGCTAAAATAGTAAAACACCCGAGAAGCACCCAGGTCGGGGTGGGAGGTGGGGTTGCGAATCCCTGGCCTCAAGGTCAGCAGGACCCGCGCGCGTGGACGCGCTTTCGAGGCCCTTGGCTCGCGGCTCCTCCGCCGTCGCTGCAGAAGGATCGGGGAGGCAGGGGGGACCCGCCGGCCTCGAGGTCCGGCTCCAGTTAATTAAAACCGAGGCGAGGGCCCTGCCGCGCGGGCTAATCCCCGCGCTGCGCTGCCCACCGGCCCGGAAAAGCCCTTCGGCCGTGCCCGAGGCTGAGACCCGGGCTGGAGCTGGTGGGGGCGGGGGGGGGGCGAGAAGCCGCCTCGAACTTGGGCGCCTGCGAGCCTCGACTGCCCTGCGCTCGCCCCTAGGCCGCGGAGAAGCGGGCGGCATTTGCGACGCGTCCATCAGCTCCGTGATTAAAAATCCAGCCCTGGGTATTTTTAATCACTTGCCACTCAGACGCCCGCGAGCCATCTCGCCCGCCCCTCGCCGCTTTGGGGAATTCGGTGCCCGGCGCGGGAGGCCTTGGGGCGGCTTGGGGTAGGAAGGACACACGGGGACTGATGGACAGACGGCGCGTGGGCTCCACTGGGCGCCAGACGCGGGGCGCGCGGGGCGCGCGGGGCGCGCGGGGTCCCTTTCCTGCCGACCGGGTCCCGGCGAGCCGGGCTGCAGGGCTGGGGTCCGGTGCAAAGAGGGTGCGCCCCGGGGCGCGCGGCCTGAACACTCACCCAGCAGCGACGAGAAGGACGCCGAAGTCTCGATGGCGCTTTGAAAGTTCTCCTCCATCTTCAGGCCGTCCAGCATGTTCGGGCCGGGCCGGGAGGACCTGCGGAGGAGAGGAAACGCTGCTTCTGGGGTCCGTGCGCTCCGGGACCGGGAGCCCGGGGCCGCCGCACTCCTGGGAAAGCACGGAGGGAGTGTCCGGGGTCACCAGGATGAGAGTCCAGCCCAGAGCAACGTGGGGTGGGAGCAGAGAGGCGAGTCACCGCGAACTGCTGAGTGATCTGATTTCGCTTGAAGTCAACGCGTTTTGTACTGAGACCTCCGCCCCCCAACTGCGCTTCCCCTTCCCTGCCCCCCCCGCCCCCGCGCACACCCTCGCCCGGTCCCCAGCCCCGGTTCCCCATCCCGAGTCCGACTCCGCCCCGACCTGCACCCCTGCGGGCCCTAGGGACGGCTCCGCGGGGACCCAGCGCCGCGGGGAGGCCGGGACCGAGGGGCGGGTGTTCCCCCCTCGCGCCCCTCACCTGCCGGGGCCCGGGCGGGGCCGGGAGAGCGAGCCGGAGCGCGCCCGCCTGCTCGCGGACCCCGGGCGCCGAGAGCCGCTGGGGGCGCGCGGGGCGGTCCTCCCGCCGGCCGGCCGGTGCCGGGAACGTCTGCGGGAGCGGGGAAGTCGCCTCGGGGAGGAGCCGCGGCTGGCCCTGCTCACTCTTGGACGCATTTCAAATCAACTTTCCGAAACACGCCCGCCCGAGCCGGAGCCCCGCGGCGCGCAGCCGTCCTTACCTGGTGGGCGAGCTCGCTCCCCGCGGCCGGGGCGGGAGGCGGCGGCCGGGCGCCGCGGGGAGCTGCGGCCGGGGCCGGCGGAGGCCCTCGGGGCTGCAGGCGGCGCGGCCGGGAGGGAGCCCGAGCGAGCGCCGGCCCCTGGCTCCGCTCCTCGGCGCGCCCGGGCCGGGCCGGGACGTGGCCGCGGGCGGCCGGCCTTCTCGGGGCGTCCTGGCCGCCCGCGTCGCTGCTGGGGGGCGGCGGGGAGGCCCGGGGCTTCTCCGGGGCCGGGAGCGAGGGCGGAGGCCCGGGGTCGTGGGTGCGAGTCGGGCCCTGCTGCGCCGGGGCGGATCCGGCCGCAGCTCACAGGGGCCGCGGCGCTGCGCGCGGCGGAGGGAAGGGGTGGGGTGCGCGGGGAGGCGGGCTGGGAGCGCGCCCCTGGAGCGGCCGCCGGGCTCCCTTCCCCGGCCCGGCTCGCCGCGGCCGCCTCGCAGCCGCGCAAAGTTTCCTCCCCTCCACGTGCGGGGGCTCCCTCGGGGCTCCCTCGGGGCTCCCTCGAGGCGCCCCCGGCTCCCCGGCAGCTCTCCACCGCCGCGGGCGCTCGGGCACCGCGGCCCTCCCCGCGCGCCCTCGGAAGCCTGGGGGAGCTGCCGGAGGTGTGTGATGGCCTGCGGGGGGCGGTGGGGGGGGCGCCCACACCCCGGAGCCCCCCAGGCCCCCTGCTCCTGCAGCCGGGCTCCTGCAAAGTTCCCAACTTCCCCTGAGCTCCAAACGCGCCGGCCGGCTCAGATGGAACCCCGTCCGCGGATGGGGTGTGCGGCTGCCTTAGGAGCCGCGGCCCCAAGCTCCAATGGGGGCTCTCGGGGGCAGAGACGAGGTGGGATGGGACCCCCCCAGATGCGAGCCCGCAGTGCCACTGAGCAGGAAGTCAGCTAAGGGGGCGCACTTAGGGGAGCAGAGTACTGGGGCGGGGGGAGAAGGGAGATCTCAACTCCCTACACCTCCTAACCTCAGCTTACAGCGGTCCGACCTCGAGCCCCTCCAGGAGCGCGACTCGGGTCTTAATCATCTGTGTAGTCCAGGAGGTGAGCACGGTGCCCGGCCCCAAGGGGATGCTCAATAAATAGATCCTAACATTTATCGAACATTTTATTACCTGCCAGGCTTGGTTACACAGTTAACTCGTTTAATCTTTACAGCAACCCTATGAGGTGGAGACAATGATTATCCTGATATTACAGGTGAGGAAAACGGAGCCGCCGTGTGAGCACCACGGGACGGGTCAGTTGGGCCGGCTTCTCTGGGGGCCCCTCAACTCCTGAGCTGCAGGGAACTGACTTGGAATGGCCAGGAACTTTGGCACAGTGATCCTGAGCAGGCGGGCGAGATGCCACATAGCGAGCACTTTCTATTCCCTTCTCCAAGGACAGGACCACTTCCTTATTTAAAAAAAAAAAAAAAAAAGTGTTGGCAGCTGTGGCTCAAGAGTGCTCCGGGGGGCCTTGACCCCACTCGCCATTAGAAGCGCTTTCTGCCAGCAGGCACAAGCCAAACACAGAATATGACTTCAGGGAAACGAGAGAAAAGGGCAAAGAGTTTAATACTTTACATTTGAGTGCCGCTTTATACTTTCTGGGATACTTTCACATACATGATTTCACTTGATCTTTAGGACAAACCTGTGAGGTAGACAGAACAAATAGTTTTATCCATTGTTTCAGATGAATCTTTGGGGCTTAAGCAGGGCTGGGAGGTTTCTCTGTGTGGCCCAGACGGCTAGTGGCATGTCCCCTGACACCTGTCCTTTGTCCTTTCTGCCACCCTAGGTAGAGTGTGGTGGGAAAATATGAATTACAAAAGTATTCTTAGGATAATATATAAAATAGAAGTCAGGCAAGAAAAAAAAAAAGTAGAGCAAATGCCATCATAAGGAATATTTTTAAATGCCCAACAGAGTTTTGGTTTCACTAGAGGTCTTGAATGTATGAAATATGGTTATGAATACTCTAGTGATCAGAGTATTCCCTGTAGAGAATACCCTGGAAGTGGATGGGTTCTCATCTGATCTGGGACCCAGGCCCCTCGAAATGGTCTTTGCATCTGGAAGGCAGGCTGATTAGCAGAGATCACTCACAAGTGTTTGCTAGGAATGTCTTTCCCCCAGCTGGCTCTTGGGCACCTTCACGATGGAGACAGTCTCATAATCATATTCTAAGCCGTGGGGTCCTTAGGGCAGAGCCAGGCTCATATATGTGATTAACAAATGCCACTTACTTAACTGATGGTTGAGCACTGTGTTCACAGTAGGGATGGGGGGAGCACTCTAGTACAGGTGAAAGCACATGGCGGGGTCAGGAATCCAGGGACCTCACTTCCCCGGACAGCTCTGCCACTGAGTCAGGTAGGCCAGGTTCACCTTTCTGGGCAACTGTACTTCTCTGCAATGAAGGGTTATACTCACCCAATGGTCCCACAGGCCTTCCCGGCCTGCAGGCTGTGAAACAATGGGGTGAGCATTAGAACCCACAGCACATCACCCACTTTGCAGAACTGGTCCAGGTGCAGATGCCGATGGGGCTAAGTGACGTGTCCAAACTATTAAAGAGACACTTTGTTCCTTCGGGGCTTTTTCTTTTATGCTTTATGTTCTCTCTCTCAATGGACTGGGGATCGTGAATCCCACTCCTCCCCCAGTGTCATTTCACTTTGACCTGAGCCAGCTCCGTGACATCGTGGGCAGGTAGACAGACATCTTTCCATCTGTGGAAGAGTCTCCTGATCATGTCACGTGGTCGTTTGTTTTAGACTCAACGCTATCGTTTCACCTTTTTAAAGACAGAAGATGCCACAAAGCCACTGTCCAGAAGCTCTTCATGACGATGCAGCCATATTCTCCCTTTTATCAGAAACACTGTTTTCTGAGAGTTTGTGGAAGTGAGGTAGACAGGCTTTAGGAGAGACACCCCAAATTATTGACTTTTAGAGGTGGGAGCAAACATACAGCTCCTCTGGCCCAACTGTTAGGTTTATATTGGGTCAAAATTCATTTCCCTGGCACTGCCACATCTGGTCCATTGATTGCTCAGGGCTGGCCATTCGAAATGTCAAATCCTACTTCCAAGATCTGTCAGATGTGGGCAGAGCTGCCCTCTCTGTTCTGTTCCCTTTGTTTCTGAACCTGCTCCAGTTTTTCCCTCTCCCCCCTAAATTATGGCACCCAGACCTGTTGCAGCTTCCCAATGACCATGTGTTCAGGACCTCATCTCCTCTTTCTGGCCAGAGAACACCCATTAACATGGCCCGATTTGGGGTTAGCATTTTCGGTGGCTGCCGCTGACTCATCCCGTGTATGTTATTAACCAACCCTCCTCTGTCCTTTTCCACATGGGCTGCTGGTAGGCCACATCTCCCCCGAAACTGCAATCGTACAATTGGTGTTTGGCCCCTGGTGTGGAAACTCAACATTTATCCCTGCTAAGAGATAGGCAGCTGTTCCAAACATCAGGAATCTTGCAACTTCAAGCAGATTCCAAGAGATCCAGGGACTACATCTTAAGCCTAGTACTTTGCTTTGAGGAGGAAACAGAGGGCCCTTGCCAGGCTGGTCTGGAAGCTGCCATCGTTGGAGGAGGACAGGCCAGGGTAGTGAATGGGGGGGCCTCAAGAGGGTGCACAGGGTCCCTGTAACCTGCCCATACCTCTTCACCTGGGAGCTGCCTCTGGTCCTCTTCCTGCCACCTGTCCTCTGTCAAGTAGCAATCTGTGGAACCAGCCAGAGAGCTACCCCTTCTATGGCAGAGAACACAGAAGCTCCACCACCAGACTCATGAACGCTTGTGGCTGAGATCTGGGGAGAGAGTGAGGACGGGGTAAGCAGAGGCCCTCGCGCGGTGGGAGGGAGACAGCAAGGGAGGGAGGACATCCTGTTACAGAGTGGAGATGACAGGAACATGTTTTTTTACTTTCCTTTTCTTGCTCTCATTTCTGTGTTTTATTAAGGGAAACACAAAGGGAAAATTGTGTTATTTGTTAAAAAAATGTCAAAGTGCGTTTCCAGCAAGAGGAAAAAAAGCAGACACGTTACTGCCTAGACAGAGAAGGCCGTACTCTGGTGGGGCGGCCAGAGACCAGTGTGGTGGGGGGCACTGGAGCTGCAAATTCTCCTGACCTCTGAAATCTCTCCCCAGGAGTGGGCCTGCACTCACGTGCAGATCTCTCAAAGGAGCTGGAGCACCGGGTGCTTCGGGACTTTCTGGGGGTGAAAGGGGGCCATCACAAACCAGCTGCTGGAATGGGGCGGGGTGGGGGGTGGGGGGTGGGGAGGCGGTCAGCTAACAAAGGCACCATTTACGGCATCGCATTCTTTGGATCTTGTCTAGAATCATCTGCATGGCCCACTCCATCTCCCCGTTGGATCGTGTGCTCCTTCAGAGGAGCCATGTCACACTCATCTGCGTTTCTCCTGCACCCAGCACAGTGCTCTCCCTAACCAGAGCCCCGGCGAGTATTTGTTACCTAGACAGAGAGTGCCCTTCAGCGTCAGCCTGTTTCATGGCATAACTGGGTGTCCTAGAAACAGCATGCCTGGCTTTGGAACCATGGAGGCCTGAGTTCAAATCCCAGCTGGGACATGTATCAACTGTTCAAACTTCAATCAGTCAACTCCTCCATGTTCCAGCATCCTTCTCTGTATAAGGAAAAGAATAAAATACTCCTCAAGAGTTCAGAGAAGAGATGGACGTGAAACATCTCATAAGCTGTCTGGTTCATTTATTTTTTTTTTTAAATTTTTATTTATTTATGATAGTCACAGAGAGAGAGAGAGAGGCAGAGACATAGGCAGAGGGAGAAGCAGGCTCCATGCACCGGGAGCCCGATGTGGGATTCGATCCCGGGTCTCCAGGATCGCGCCCTGGGCCAAAGGCAGGCGCTAAACCGCTGCGCCACCCAGGCTTCCCGTGTCTGGTTCATTTAACATTCAAATATCCTTTATTTTTTTTTATTGGAGTTCAATTTGCCAACATATAGCATATCAAACAGTGCTCATCCCGTCAAGTGCCCCCCTCAGTGCCCGTCACCTTTATGTCCTCATGTAGCCTCCTGGGGAACAAGCAGACATAACTTCTGAAGGAAAAATCACCTGGGCTTTGCCATGTTCTCATGAGCAAACAGGAGCCACACCATCATTCAGACAGAGTCCATGTGTTTAGCCATAGCACCTGTCTTGCCCCACCTTCCATAGCTGAGGTGCCTCTGTGCCCCAGAGAGGCTGCGCCCTCTGACTGGGAGGGTGGCATAGTAGGGCAGTGAGAGGATGGGGCCTGGGGTCACACAGACCTGGGACTGATCATCGACTCTACCCGTAGGACTGTCTTGGGCAAGTTCCTTAATCCCTCCAAGCCTCAGTTTTCCCTTTTATTAAATCGAGGGAATAATTGGGGGTGAATTTGTGTGCGTTCCGTGAAATAATACAAAATACCTAGCACGGAAATAGGCACGTTAGTAAGAGTTGAGTGAATTTTACCTGCTGTCACCATTGTCATCATCATTATCATCATCATGAGACAGTAAGTACCTCTAGGACCATTTTACTTATACGTGTGGCCCTAGTACCTAGCATCTGAGTACAGATGTCCTGAGAACGCACCATAAATTAAACAGACTCCGTTTTTGGCGTCAAGTGAGGTTCGGGTGGAATCTGCTCTTGATGCCACCCCACCCCCAACCTGAGCAGGGATTTCTTTTGGAAAAATCCCACATGCTCCATAACAGGTCCCCAGATTGCAGGCTTCCTGCACAAGCTTCTCTCACTTGTGGGCTCTCACAAGCCCCATCTTTGACATCTACATGTGATACTTCACACTAAATATCAAGAACCTGGAAATGATGAGAAGGGGGGAGGCACACAAGCAGTGAGCTCCCCAGGCACCAAAACAGAGAGAGATCTGTGAAGACATGAGGTCTGTTAAAATCCTGGGCCTGGTTCCCCGATTCACGTGCCCAGCATACCTCAGTTGCTATGAAGTGAATGTGTAGGTGGATTAGGCAAACGTCCCTGAACACCACGCCTGGTGGAACAGTTGGAGGCCTGATTAAAGCCTTCTGCAGCACTGGGGTCTCCAGGGCTGGGGTACAGCCTCTCCGAATGTGGCCCACGGGCAGGCACCGCCCAGCGCAGAGGCAGCTCTGTGCTGAGCAGGTGCAGAGACCACCTCCACCAACCCAGTAGCAAGACCCTAGCCACGTACAGGTATCTTCAGGAAGGAGGGGTCCCCACCTGCATCTCCACCCTGCAAGTACATTAAACTCGAGTGGCCGCTGAGAGAACACTGAGGGGACCCCTAACCCCTGCATCTCCCCACTCTCACTTTTTCCGATGGATAAGCCATGTTTATCCAAATGCTAACTGATTTACATCCCACACCCTGCCGAGTTTCTAAAAAGGATTTGAGGTGACATACAAATATTATCAATACTGTAATCGAGGGGATCTCTGGGTGACTCAGTGGTTGAGCACCTGCCTTCAGCCCAGGGCCTGATCCTGGAGACCCGGGATCAAGTCCCACGTTGGGCTCCCTGCAGGGAGCCTGCTTCTCCCTCTGCCTGTGTCCCTGCCTTTCTCTCTCTCTCTCTCTCATGAATAAATAAATTTTTTTAAAAACACTGTAATCGATTTTTTTAAATCAAAATTATATACGGGCCACAGAAAAGCAAATCTTCCCCCAAAATAATAACTTGGGGCTAATATTTTTATTGTGACAGAATGTTACATGTCACTCTGAGTTTACAAGGTGGAACAGAGAAAAATAAGGCCTTACAAGATTGCGACGATCACATGAAACTTTGTATCAGTTATATTTATATGTCTACCTGGCTTTAGGAGAGACCCCATGATAAAGGAATAAAAAATATATAATTCATGGCAATAGTGATCAAATCGGGGACCTTATTAGCAGTGTTGGGATATTTTTACTTTTATATATGGACTGTACTTCTGAAAATCACTTTATAACATGAAACTAAAGGTCTATTCGAGCGCTGAATGTTGGATGCAAGTGATGAATCACTCAGTTCTACTCCCGAAACTAATATTAAGCTATATGTTAACTACCTAGAATGTAAATTAAAACTTGAAACAAAAAAGCTCCTAAAGATAGATGCAACAAACTACAAGATCAGGAATAGAGAAAACAGAAATGAAGATATGCTAACTATGTAACAATTAACAGTTGGCTCTTTGGGGCAGAAATCATGCGTATGTCTTGCACATCATAGTTTGATCTAACAAAGCTCTGAGTCCACACTTGGCATCTGTTATGTGTGGATGTTTGAACACACTAAAGAATACTGTGTTTGAGGGTCAAATTTGCCTTTGAGCTTCCTTTTAGCAAGGGCAAAAAGAGATACAGCTACTCCACAGATATTTTGGCACTAGTGTTGGAGATGCAATTGTGGATTTGGGTAAGGAAGGAAAGAAAGAAAGAAAGAAAGAAAGAAAGAAAGAAAGAAAGAAAGAAAGAAAGAAAGAAAGAAAGAAAGAAAGAAAGAAAAGAAAGAAAGAAAGAAAGAAAGAAAGAAAGAAGAAAGAAAGAAAGAAAGAAAGAAAGAAAGAAAGAAAGAAAGAAAGAAAAGCTTAATCCCCGGAGCTCTAGATCCCCGTGCCCGAGTGCATGTACCCGGTGAGCCTTTGCATCCCAATCCACAGCACAGTGTCCTGCACAAAATGAGTCTACACCGCGTGGATACATTAATGAGATCAGTTTTTTTCTTTTTTTTAAAAAAGATGCTTTGATGCGTCTAAACTATAATCATTCCCGCCTTTCTTATCCCATACATAATTCATCTGGACCTTGGAGAACGGAGAAAAAAACTTGTGAGGAGGTTTCTGAAAGCGAAGGCATTCCAGGAAGATTGCAGGGCTTGAGTGAAAGCACAAAAGGCAGAAAGCCAAGGTGAGCTAGAGGATCTCTGTGAACACAGGGAAGTGGGCCAGCCTAGGAGGCTTGAATACTGGACCTCAGAGTTTATCACTCTGCAGACAACAGATAGCCTTTGAGCGCTTTGGACCAGAGGAGTAAAATAATCAGGAATACGGCTGAAGATGACAGCATCTGGTAGCAGTGTGGCTGATAACTCAAAAGAAGAAAAGGGGGACTAGAACAGATAAACTTTATTACTCTAGTATAAGTAAGAAATCCGGGGCCCGGGCCAGGGCAAGGACTGCAGAAATGAAATCAAGAGGGATGGATGAGAAAGTTCAGAAATCAAGTCAACAAAGCTCAGAGTCTGTTCAGCTGTGAGGGGAGAACAGAAGGAGAAAAAGGAATCAAAGGAGCGTTGGGGGAATGGTGGCACAGGGGCAGGAATGGGAAATGCAGGAGGCAGAGCAGAAGGACGGGGTGCAATAAGTTTGGTGACTTTTCAAAATGTTTTCACATCCATTATCTCATTGATTTCATATGCAAGTAGAGAGAGATCCACCCTGAACATCAGCCTGAAAAAAACTCTGCCCCTGTCTGGAGCTGCCAAGTGTCCATGACTAAACCTTTGCCCTCAGGTCCTTCCAGCGACAGCAGGGCACCCACCTGAGGGGTCTTGCCCATTCCGGGCATCACAGAGTCCTCGCTAGGCCTAAACCCTCCTGTCCTGGGTCTGCGCCAGCAGCAGCTAAAAGCCAGGTAGTGAAACACTCCAGCCTGCCATGCTTGCCAGGAACATGGATGGGTGTGCCCCAGAGTTCAGCCAGAGTCTCCCAGAACATCTGGGCAGGGTGGGGAGGGAGGAGCTCATCCATCAGTTTCTTCAGCGACTCATCTTTCTTCCCACTGGGTAGCGGGCTTTGGCTGGGCCACTGACTCAGTCCCAGGCCCAGGCGGTGACTTCTCCCCAGCCTGCTGCCTCTTCTCCCCTGAGCAACAGGCCCGAGGACTGCTCACCGCCCCGAGGTGGGGCCCGGGTGCGAGGCCTCCCCCTGCACCTGGCTGAGCCTCAGCAGTCGGCCCAGCAATTTCGCAAAGAGAACAAACACTGCTCTCCTTGCGAAATGTCAGCCCTGCAAGGGACCCCCGGGCTTGGCTAGTCCAGCCCCCCACTTCACAGATTGGGGGCCTCCTGTCTGTCTGCCCAGTGCCCTCACTGCTCTGAGTCCTCTGAGGGACACCCCAACCCCCTCCCAGCCCCAGAAAAGCACAAATTTCTCACACACTGTCCCCAACCGATTTTGCAGGCCTCATCACCTCCCCTTCCAACCCCTGCTCCCCTTCTCTTCTCTGCCCTCCATGGACTCAACATCGGACACCACCCCCGACCCCTCTAGCACCCCAAACAGCCCTGCAGACATCGCCCGGACTCTTGCGGGCACAGCCCTGGGCTCAGGTGCAGGCTGCATCCTCAGACAGGAGTCCCCTTCCCCTCCTCCTCTGCACCCGTTGAACACCTACCTCTTCTGCTCCTAGACAGGTAATTAGCACTTCCTCTGGGTCCCTTCACGGGCTGTTTAGCATTTATCACATGATATTACCAGTTTTTCTTTAGACGCCTGACTCCTTCACTGGCAACACACGCATCTGTGTCTTAGGGAGCCTTGTGTCCTCGCAACCTGGCAGAGTCAGGTCCTGCTGACAGGTGAGGAGGGAAGAAGGGAAAAGGCAGGTGCAGAGAGGGCTCACAACCAGGGCCCGGAAGCAGATGCAGCGAAGCGTCTCCCCCACATCCACCAGGTATTCAGTTCTTGCTAGCTATCCTTCCAGAACTTCTCTGCACACCTGAAAGAAAACACAAACACCCACTCCCCGCTTTGCGACCCAAAAGGTAAGGCCGCGCTAAGCTTTTTTCCACAAAAGCCCTTTCAGATCCTTCAGGGTGCCTCATATTTATCCTGTCTCCACTGGAATATCCAAATTGAATATCCATGAAATGAAACCATACGTTGGATAGAAGTTGTAGCACAGTGCAGCTTGCTTTTGAAAAAGATTGGGATTTGGGGAAACCACGTAAAAATCACATTGTCACTAAACCTGTCATATATTTTCAGTGCATTGAGGGGGTATGTTGTTTAAAGATATCTGGAGACATTCTTCCCTTCAATGATGAATGGTCTCTATGCAACTCTTCATGCTACGTATTAGGTTCAGATGGAGACCTCCATTCGTCAGAACTCAGCACCAGGTATTTAAATGAGATCAAGACTCTGTCTTGTTAGAAAAAAAGGTGGAATTGAGAGTCAGAGTTTCTTCCCTGGAAGCCCCCTCAAACCTGTAAAACAGGGAACAGAAAGCTCAGGCTGGTGCCACGGCCCATGCGATCCCAGGAGCTGGGTCCTGTGGGTACACGGCTAACTTTCCGGGAATTTTAAGGTAGTGCAGGAGCCACTTCAAGGATTTTAGCTGACACTGAGTGGTACCACCTAAGGACCTGAAAGGCTGAAGACTGTAAATCAAGGATTCGTCAACTCTAGCCTTGGGCCCAATCCAACCCACTGCCTGTTTTTGTCAGGCTTGCAAGCTAAGAATGATTTTTTTTTAACATTTTAAAACAATTTCATAAAATCAAAAGGAGAGTAATATTTATGGCAGGTGAAAATTATATGAAATTTAAATTTCAGTGTCACTGATAAAGCTGTATCTGAACACAACCTACCCTTCTGTTTGGTTACCGTCCATGGCTGCTGCCCCACTACCTTGGCAGAATGCGTGATTGAGACAGACACGGTAAGGTCTCCAGCCTCAAGTTTTTACCATCTGGGCCCTTTACAGAGAAAGTCGTCCCCCCAGCCCCCACTTTAAAGGATACTCCAAGACCCAGGGCAGATGTCTAGATGAGATAGGCTTGTCTTACATGAAAAAATGCTCAATACCACTTGACATCAGGTAAGTACAAATCAAAACCACAATGAGATACCACCTCACACCCATCAGAATGGCTAAAATGAACAAATCAGGAAATAACAGATGTTGGCAAGGATGTGGAGAAAGGGGAACCCTCTTACACTGCTGGGGGAATGCAAGCTGGTGCAGCCGCTCTGGAAAACGGTAGGGAGGTTCCTCAAAAAGTTGGAAATAGTGCTACCCTACGACCCAGCAATTGCACTGCTAGGAACTGACCCCAAAGATACAAATGTAGTGACCCGAAGGGGCACCTGTACCCCAGTGTCCATAGCAGCAATGTCCACAATTGCCACACTTTGGAAAGAGCCCAGATGTCCATTCACAGCTGAATGGATAGAGATGTGTATATGCACAATGGAATACTACTCAGTCATCAAAAAATATGAGATCTTGCCATTTGCAATGACGTGGATGGAACTAGAGGGTATTATGCTAAGCAAAGTAAGTTTCTTACTTTGTAAGAAGTTTTCTTACTTACCTAGCTCAGAGAAAGGCAATTACCATATGATCTCACTCGTATGCGGAACATAAGAAACAAAACAGAGGATCATAGGGGAAGGGAGGAAAAAATAAAACAAGACAAAATCAGAGAGGGTGACAAACCATAAGAGACTCTTAAACATAGGAAACAGACTGAGGGTCCCCAAGGGGAGGTGGTAGGGGGATGGGCATTAAGGAGGACACATGATGGAATGAGCTCTGGGTGTTATATTAAGACTAACCTCTACCTCTGAAACTAATGCTACATTTTGTTAATCAATTAAATTTAAATTAAAAAAAAAAGAGAGGGATAGGCTTGTCTTTTAGCTTTGGGCCTCTGTACCTGACCAAATAGGCCATTGGGTTCTTCAAGCAGTGAATCTAGATCTCAAGGGATGAGACTGTCATCCCTTTTGAAGAAAGGCATCGTCCCCAGCTCCTTCACCAACATCAGAGGATCCACTGACTTTTCCCAGCCAGGTCCCACCTCATTCCTGGTGTTCAAGGAGGCGGGTCCTGTTGCCCTGCTGCGGCGCAGCAGGTGTCCACAAGAGGGAGGAAGCTCTCCGGTTCGCGGGGTGCCTGATGGGCCTCCCAGCTCAGAGGAGCCGCCTCGGAGGCCTACGGCACTTGCAAGCCTCCACAGAACTTTCTCTGGAATGATAGACAAGGATGGCGCCCTCTTCCTGTGCAGGAGCCACATAAGCTCCTGTCCCACGCAGCCAGCCTGACATCGCAGTGGTTCATCATCAGACCTATTAGTCTTGAAGTATCAGTGATTAAAAAAATAAAAATAAAAAGGAAAAGGAAAGGAATAAAAATACTGGTTGAGTGTCCCTCCCTTGCCCTTGCCCACACCTGACCCCCTCTGCTATTGCAGTCGAGCACACCATGCCAGATTCTAGGCCATGGCCTCTCAGCTCTAAAATCACACTTCTGCACACCATATTTCTGTTTTTCCGGATGATTCCACATTAGGCTCCAGTAGGTGAAGATGGTGGAAGAAAGGATTCATCTCCTCCTGGAAGTCTGCCTCTTTGGGCTTCCTTGCTTCGGTCTGTGGCTCTGAGGGCTGCCCCCGCAATATTTCCTCACCCCAGAGTAGCAATGCCATCCCCTGATGGCAGCTGAAGCCCATCTGCATCCCCAGTGTCCACGGCTCAGAGACACACCCGTTGGCCATGCCCCATCCTCAGAGGTGTGGGTCCCAGGTCCACCAGGTCCTAATTTTTTTTTAAGTTTTATTTTAATTTATTTGACAGAAAGAGAGTGAGTGGAGAGGGGAGGCAGAGGGAGAGAGAATTTCAAGCAGACTCCACGCTGAGCTCGGAACCCAACGTGGGGCTTGATTCCACCACCACCACAAGATCATGCCCGAGCCGCAACCAAGAGTTGGACACTTGGCTGCCCCCGCCAAGGTCCTAAATTCTATAATTCCTACAGGTGACAGGGCCTCCTACGTTTAGGACAACCTAGTGTTCTCTTCCCACCTCTTTAGTGACCTATTAATTATGCCTACTTAACTACTGTTTATATTAAATTCTCACTGTTTAAGTAACCGGGGTGGCTTCTGTTCCACAACGGGACTCTAACCAATAAGCAACTTCTCTCAGGGCTAAAACTCACAAGGAGTTTTTGGATCCCAGACACCCCCCCCCAGGGCCTGCCTGGAATTTTTTTTAAAGATTTATTTATTTGTTTTTATTTATGATAGACACAGAGAGAGAGAGAGGCAGAGACACAGGCAGAGGGAGAAGCAGGCTCCATGCCAGGAGCCCGATGCGGGACTCGATCCCGGGACTCCAGGATCACGCCCTGGACCAAAGGCAGGTGCCAAACCATTGAGCCACCCAGGGATCCCCCTGCCTGGAAATTTTAAGTCTATAAATGCCTTACGTGCACTTACATGTAAAAAAAAAAAAAAAAAAAAAACAGAAACAAAAACAAAAACAAAGAAATACCACTGGGTGGAAGCTGAGAAAGGGACACCAACAATGGGCTCGGGCCTCGGGCCTCATCCCCCTGGGGACGCTGCGCTCAGCCTGGGGCCCTGGCGCTCTGTCTCTCTCCAACCCAGCAGCCCCACACCTGTGCCTGCTGGGGGACAGGGCATGAGGGCTCTCACCCAGCCCCTCAACCCCATCTCCCAGACAAAGGAACCCCAGAAAAATAAAAATACCCACTGCCCCACAAGGGCCTGGCAAGAGGGAGTCAGATGCTCACGCATCTTCATAATTGTTTCTGGTCCGGCAGAGAACAATTCTCAGACACAAATCCTTCCCAGGCAGCGCCGGCCCCAGGAAAAGAGAAAGAAGCCACGTTGGGCACAAAGAGAAGGAGGCACAGGACGCCCGAGCTGCTCAGATCCGAGGAAACAGGCCCGGTCTGGAGGGTGCCACGCCAAAAAAAAAAGACCAAATGGCAAAGAAAGAGGACACCTTCAGATCAGGAACGGATTGTGTGGCTGGCTCGTGGGATCTCGGTAAAGATTATTTTCCAGAAGGGGAAAAAAAATTGAAATTGCAAATGCAAAATGAGGGGCAGCAGGTGCAGGGGAAGGGCCGGGAGAGGTGTGGGCGGGCGGGGGGCCTTGGAGCGCGGAATCCAGCAACCCCCACCCCAGAGCAGCCACATCCCTGGGATGCACGGCCCATCTTTCCCAGAATCCCACGCACCAGGGCATCCCTCGGTGGCTCAGGGGTTAGTTAGGCACCTGCCTTGGGCCCAGGGCGTGACCCCGGGACCCGGGATCGAGTCCCATGTCAGGTTCCTTGCGTGGAGCCTGCTTCTCCCTCTGCCTGTGTCCCTGCCTCTCTCTCTCTGTGTGTGTGTCTCATGAATAGATAAATAAAATCTTAAAAAATAATAAAAAAAAAAAAAAAAAAAAAGAATCCCGCGGACCCGCTGGGCAGGACCGGCCGTTTGCCATGAGCTCGGGCGCCCCCTGGTGGCGCGTGCCCGCCAGGCCCGAGGGTGCCGTCTGGCCTCCAGGCCCCGCGCCCAAGGCCTCGTCCACCCTGAGAGGAACCTGCCTGTGCGCACCGTCCTGGGCACACGATAAATGTCTAATGAAATCTATTTATCCGAAAACATAAAAAGAAAAGATCTGAAAACATACAAAGCAAAGAAAGCTACTTTACCTAAACCTTTGTGTTCTCTTTCTCCACCCCCATGGGGTTATGCAAACGCCAGCATCCTGGTCTCACCTCTTCTCTCAGATTTTTTTTTTCTTCTCTCGGATTTTTTTTAAAGATTTTATTTATTTATTCATGAGAGACACACACAGAGAGAAGCAGAGATACAGGCAGAGGGAGAAACAGGCTCCATGCAGGGAGCCGGGCATGGGATTTGATCCTGGGTCTCCAGGGTCACACCCTGGACTGAAGGCAGACGCTCAACCACTGAGCCACCCAGGGGTCCCTTCTCTCGGATTTTTATGTCCAGCGCTTGCTCTGTTTGCCCACTGCCCTGCTTCACCCACGTCAGGCCCTTTTAGGCTGAAGGCCGCCTGCTTAACCCAGTCAAGCCTTGGGTGTTCAAACCACCAGACGCTGCTCTTGGTGGAGGTGACTGCACTCATTGGAGGGGAGGGGGGATGCAGGGGAGGTGGGATGCGAAGGGGAGCCTCTTCCCATTCTCAGCCCACCTGGGTGTGGAGGCTCCGGGCAAGACAACCAGCGCCAGGGACAGGGCAGAGGAGGGACGCTGAGCTGACCATTGGGAACCACTCCTCCCGCCGACAGACCGCAGGCAGCCAGGCCCCGGGACCAGAGAAGCTGACTGGCCAACCCCTCCCACCTGTTCTGGGGACTGGGGACCATGGCTCTGCAGAGGTGCGTGTGTGAGCCCACACAGTCCATCCCTAGCAGACGTGGGCATGGATTCCTGTTTCAAGAATTCACTTCATTTCCTAACGGACAATAAAAATTTGACTTCCCTGCTTTAGTCTCCTTCCCAAGAAACTTTGGCGGGGTGCAAATAGTTTTGGGGAGCCTCTCTGAACCCTCCTCTGCCCTCTTCACTCTACCTGTCCACACTCAGGGGGAAGGTATGTGAGGAGGTGGGACCAGGGTGGGGTGGGCATGGTCAGGGCTGAAAGGGCAGTAGTGACTGCGGGTGCTTGTCTCTCCCAGTCTTCCAGCATCTCCTAAGAGGGAGATCTCCTGGAAACCCGGATGTACGTTCTCCTGAAGCCACCCTACTTCCAGGACAGCAAACTGGAGACCTCCATGCCACCCACCCAACCCCACACACATC
Organism: Vulpes lagopus; assembly: GCF_018345385.1. NCBI lineage: Eukaryota > Metazoa > Chordata > Mammalia > Carnivora > Canidae > Vulpes > Vulpes lagopus. The sequence goes on from NC_054834.1 coordinate 31,303,295, forward strand.
CAGTCACTCCCATGGATGACACAACTAACGATCACAGCAGTGAGCGGAGATGCCATTCCAATTCCTGCTCCACAACGACCTCCAAAAGGCCCCTTCAAGTCAACTGGATTTGGCAAATGAGATAAAACCTTCTGATCCTGGCATATCTTAAAACATAAATATAAACATAAGTAGGTGATTTCTTGTCATCCGGAACATTCGTTATCCCAAATCGGAGCTTCACACCTGCTGAACCACAACCCTGTACATATCTCAAATCCCTCTGCCTTTTTTTATTAATATTTTATTTATTTATTCATGAGAGACACAGAGAGAGAGGCAGAGACACAGGCAGAGGGAGAAGCAGGCTCCATGCAGGGAGCCCGACTTGGGACTCGATCCCAGGACTCCAGGATCAGGCCCTGGGCTCAAGGCCGTGCTAAACCGCTGAGCCACCCGGGCTGCCCACCTCTCCTTTTTTTAAAATTGGAGTTTCTTGTTTTTTTCAGTATGTTCTTGATCATGATCTCCCCCCTCAGGACCTTTGCACTTGCTTCCCTTCTCCCGGCCCCACTTATTTCCTTTCCTACATGCCTCGTGCCTTCAATTCTCTAGGTTTCTGTTCAATTACTGCTTTATCAGAGGTGTCTCTAGCTAACAAGCACCCTCTGCTCCCATCTCCGCCCTGCACAGGCTCACCTGGTCTGCATAGCATTTGTCACCATCGGGTTGATCACTCAGCTATTTATGGGTTGATTTTTTTGTTTGTTTGTTTCCGCTACCAGAAGGTAAGGGCCACATGTTAGGCGCTGCCTTGCTTGTTGCTGTTCCCCCCATGCCCAGAGTGAGGCATCAAAAAATACATGCTTCACAAATGAACAAGCAAGTCCATGAATGAGCAAAGAATTTTGTGACAAAAACCTTCCTCAAGGGCACCCCCTGCCCTCTGCACGGGGAGGCTGGCAATAAAGACAACATGCCAAAGGCAGACCACCTCCAAGTAGGTCTTCCCCACACGAAATTCACAGTATTTAGTAATTTGGCTGTAAATATAAGCCTCCCTATCCCCTTTACAATATAAACTCCAAGTTGGACAGGACATGCAAACACACAGAGAATATGCCCCCGGCACGTATAAAATGCCTCGCTAACTCAGACTCCTTGGAAATAAGGCAAAAGCAAATAACCGGAGAGCCCAGGCTATTCAAACTGTTAACGAAATACACTTTTATTATTTTCAAATCCAGGGGCACTTTCCTTATTCTGCATTTGGACGCTTAATAATTTAATTATATTCAAGTCAACGCGTCCCCGCCCCCCCCCCCAAAAAAAAGCCACAAACCCAGAAGTAATCAAAGAGTCCTTCAGGCATCCGCAGCAATGAAAATATCCAAAAATAGCCCAAAGCAGGAAATCTGCTGAGATTCAGTTATTTTGCTAGCCAAAAGAAAATGGGACTTCCCATTGGGTATCAATGCCCATGAAAGTGAAACTCTATCAGCATCCACGTCAGGAAGAAGGGGAGGAAACAGATATAACAGTAATAGTGTCAAACAACCTCAACGAGGTTGAGCACTTCCTACACGACAGGCCCTATTCCAACTGCTTTCCAAGTATTACTTACGTAAACCCATTTAATAACCAAATCAGGGAGCGACTGTCATTTCCTCGTTTCACAGATGAGGACACTGAGGCACAGACAATACAATAATGAGGGGAAAAGCAGAGAATTGTAGGCAGTTGGGACGGCGGAGACCGGAGGCGGCTGAGAGGGAAGCCCCATCGCCCTGGAGCAGCACCCCTGTCCTGTGGGACAGGTCACTGAGTCTATAGGGCAGCCTGGTCCCCAGAAACCTCTGGAGTGATTCCCCGGGAGGGAGGGCACTCGATTTGCTTGAATTTTCATAAAGCGATGATCCAGAAAATTGCTGGTCTAGAATCCCTCATCGAGGTGGGTTGGCACCTCAAGTTATTGCAGGAGCTACTTTATGTTGTTGAATGCGGGGGGTGGTGTGTGGGTGGCCTGCTCCCGTGAGCGGCCCACTCTTGCTTTCATTTCAAGTGATGATCTCGAGGTTGTGAGATCGAGCCCCGCGTGGGGCTCCACGCTCAGGGCAGAGTCGGCTTCAGATTCTCTCTCCCTCTGCCCCTTCCCTGCTCCCTCTCTCTCTCTCTATCTCTAATAAATACAATCTTTAAAAAAAATGTTTGTGAATCGGTGTAACCAACATGCTCATTTTATGTGAATATCTTTAAAAGGCCTGGAACCTTACTTGTTCTCAAGCAGTTCAAGCAATTCCCACAATTTTGTTCTCGCCCCCCAATCTGCATTTCCTTTTCTTTTTTCGGTGTGAATGGGTTTCACAGTGGAATACTTCTGCTCAGTCCCAGAATCTGAATCAGGAGACCCTGTGCATGTGTGTGTTTCTCCTGCCAACCCGGGCCGCCCACAGTCCTGGTCCCTCCATGGTCCTGGTGCCTCCACTGTCCTGGGCTGTCCATGGGCCTGGTCCTTCCATGGTCCTGGGCCATCCACAGTGGTGGTCCATCCATCCATGGTCCTGGGCCCTCCATGGTCCTGGGCCATCCACAGTGGTGGTCCCTCCATGGTCCTGGTGCCTCCACTGTCCTGGTCCCTCCATGAACCTTGTCCCGCCACTGTCCTGGGCTGTCCATGGTCCTGGGCCCTCCATGGTCCTGGGCCATCCATAGTGGTGGTCCATCCATGATCCTGGGCCCTCCATGGTCCTGGGCTGTCCATGGCCCTGGGCCATCCACAGTGGTGGTCCATCCATGGTCCTGGGCCCTCCACAGTTCTGGTCCTTCCATGGTCCTGGGCCATCCACAGTGGTGGTCCATCCATCCATGGTCCTGGGCCCTCCATGGTCCTGGTGCCTCCACTGTCCTGGTCCCTCCATGAACCTTGTCCCTCCACTGTCCTGGGCTGTCCATGGTCCTGGGCCCTCCATGGTCCTGGGCTGTCCATAGCCCTGGGCCATCTACAGTGGTGATCCATCCATGGTCCTGGGCCCTCCACAGTTCTGGTCCTTCCATGGTCCTGGGCCATCCACAGTGGTGGTCCATCCATGGTCCTGGGCCCTCCACAGTCCTGGTCCTTCCATGGCCCTGGGCCATCCACAGTGGTGGTACATCCATCCATGGTCCTGGGCCCTCCATGGTCCTGGGCCATCCACAGTGCTGGTCCATCCATGGTCTTGGGTCCTGCTCCCTCCATGGACCTGGTCCCCCCATGGATGTGGTCCCTCCACAGTCCTGGGCCCTCCATGGTCCTGGTCTCTCCACAGTCCTGCTCCCTCCATGGATGTGCTCCCTCCACCATCCTGGGCCCTCCACGGTCCTGGGCCCTCCACAGTGCTAAGCCCTCCACAGTGCTGGGCCATCCACAGTCCTCCACTAGCTGACAAACCGGTCTGCAAGCAGGAACCATACACACCAGTCTGGAGAGACCATCCCCACAGCTCTGGAGAGAGAGCCAGGGCAGGGGCGGGTGGTAACTCGGGGTTTACGACCTTCTCCACTCACACATAAAATCTGTCAGCGCTCAGCCTGGAATCATAAGTGGGACAAGTGAAACTTTCTAGGTTGCCATGGTTCTTTCCAAGTTGTGTATTCGGAGCCAATGGGATCCACAGGCTACAGTTCCTGGCCAATGTCTTCAACAACCCCTTAAAGAAGCCCTCTTGTCTTGTGCGTTATATCAAACCTACCACTGGATGAGTGGAAATCAAGACTTTATGTAGTTTTTATATGCTGTAATATTTTTTTCAAATAAATCTCTCCTATAATTCCAAAAAAAAAAAAAAAAAAAAAAAAAACCCTTCTGTCTGGTCCATGGTATGCTGAACATTCTTGCCCAGGACTGATTTTTTTTTTTTCCTCCAGGTTTCATTGAGTAACTTCTAAGGCGGCTGTCCGTAATTATTTCCATTCACAAACTGGTCTCAGTTGTCCCTCCAATTTATAGTGTGACCCCAAAGTACCCCACATAAGCCAAGCCTCTCACTCCCACAGGCCGCAAGTACTTCAACCTCAGAGCGGACTCCAACCCAAAACATTTCCGCCGGCTCTTGGAGGACCCGGTAAGAGCAGACGGGTCTGCATTAAGATGGGGTCCCTGGTAGCTGCAGGGGCACAGCGAGGCCTCATCTGCTTCGTGAGGGCACCAGCTCAGACTCTGGATTTGCCCCCCCACCAGGTCCCCCAGTGCAGCTAAATATACTCCAGGTCTTGGTTGCCTGACGGCGCCCACATGCACTGATGCTCTCCAGGGGGTTGTGTTTCTTTGGCAAACTCTATCCCTCTTAAGGTACTTGGGACATCACCACCTCTTCCACCAGCAGATGGCCTCTGCCCTGCAATCTGTGTGTCCTCTTAGGGTGGCCTGCCAGAGGCCAGGGTGCCTGGGGCGTTTTCCAGAGCTACTCCACTGTGGGCCCCCAAATTATTACAGCATTCTCCAAAGGACAAAAGCAAATAAAGTCCTGTGTTCAGGCTCCAGGTCGGTGAGGTTTTGCATCATTTGCACAACTTGGCACGTGATGTGGGTCACCTGAGGTTAACGACGCTTAACATTCACGTAGCTCCGTCGACGATGGATTGTTTCCCCTTCCGTTTGCTTCCCTGCACACGCTGATTTTTCACATAGATGTATTACCTTCAGAAAGAAAAACTTCTGGGATCCCTGGGTGGCTCAGTGGTTTGGCACTGCCTTCAGCCCAGGGCGTGATCCTGGAGTCCTGGGATCGAGTCCCATGTCGGGCTCCCTGCGTGGAGCCTGCTTCTCCCTCTGCCTGTGTCTCTGCCTCTCTCTCTCTCTCTCTGTGTGTGTCTCTCATAAATAAATAAATAAATAAATAAATAAATAAATAAATCTTAAAAAAAAGAAAGAAAGAAAAACGTCCTTCCTTAATCAAAAGACATAGAGCTTAGATTAAAAAAAAAAAAAACTTCATTTTTTTAAAAGATTTTTATTTACCTATCCATGAGAGACAGAGAGAGGCAGAGACACAGGCAGAGGGAAAAGCAGACTCCCTGTGGGGACCCCAATGAGGGATTTGACCCTAGGACCCCAGGATCACACCCCAAGCAGATGGCAGATGCTCAACCACTGAGCCACCCAGGCGTCCCAAGCTTAGATTTGATACGAACCGATTTCCTGTATTTTAAAGTTTAAAAAATGTTTAATGGTTTATTCCAAGTCTGTGTTATATAAGAGTGATACATATATTTAATAAACTGACCCGGAACAAATTTTCTGGAAAGATCCATGACCCAGCTCCATGTGCTGTCATCAAACTCGCTCCCCTCCGTCCCCTGGAGGGGAAGGCCGCACAGCCTCCCCTTCCTGACAGCCCACTGGTCACCAGCAGGACAGAGCACCAGGCCTCAGGCTTGGCATGTTTCCTCAGTAAGGCCTCCAGTGGGAAATCTCAGAAGTTCATATTTTCCCTCACCCCGAGAGATGCACAAAGGCCAGACCCAGTAGTTTGGTTCTTGCAGGTGAGTGACCACAGCTGCTGGAGGGACAGCCCCCTGGATTTTCCAGCTACCTAAAGTTCTGACAGCGGGGGTTCTTTTAAGGCTCATTCTCTGGGCACAGTCATCCCATAGATTTCTCAGACTCCCTTTAGAGTCATCAGGAGTGACCATCAGCCCGACAGGAGAGGGATTGGAAACATATTTCATGGGTTCTCACCAGTTATTTCCAGAAGGAAGTCCCCAAAACTGATCACAAGATAAGCCTGACAACAGTTAGATCTTGTTTCCTTTTAAGCCCATCACACTAGCAAGAATCTCACCTTTGCTGTGCTTACCTGAAGCTGCTGGGACGCAGCAGCCCTCCTGGGTGCAGAAAGGAGAGAGGAGAGGAGGGGACAGGGGACCATAGAGGTCCAAGAGCCTCTCGTCCCACCACCTCCACAGGACACCCTGACCTCGCCCACCTGGCCACGCCCACCCACCCATTCCCTAACCACAGGCGAGGTCTGGGGCTCCCAGCGGGGCTGCCCCACGGGGCTGCAAGGTTGCTTCTCACAGCCCCTGACCTCAAGCAGCGCACAGACTGCTGGGGGAGCCCACCAAGGAAAGCAGAGGTTGCAGGACAGTGCCTGGGGTGCTTGGAGATAGGCACAGGTGTGGTGGGAGCCCCAGAGGGGGGGGCTGTGAATAGCACCCAGCCAGCTGTGCTTTGGGGTCACACCTAAGTGGCATGGAAGAAAATGGTCAGGGAATCTTGAAACATGGCTTTGTTTGCCTTCCAGCGCTGCGCACCAGACCCCCCTTCCTTGGTCATGCATCCCCATGCTTCCACTGTCCTGTCCGTCGACTTAAATTTTATTTAATTTAAAAGGCAAGCATTTCTACTTTTGTGGGGTTTACTGTGCTTTTGTATGTTGCTGCTTTTGAAAACATGAAATATTTTTTATTTTTTTCTTGGTCCATAATGCGGCGCAAATAGTGGAAAACAGGATCACCAAACGGCCTGAGGCTGGGAAGATGCAAGCCCAGCATCAGGACAAGCGGCACAGGGGCCCAGGAACGGCTAAGGATCACGTGATCCTTAATGTGCTGATACTCCGAACCCTAGTAATCAACAACATTAAATGCTAGGACTCCTATAGTACACGTTGCAAGGACCCCTCCTGGTGCTTCCCGCATTGGAATTTGACAGCAAAACAGTGAGGGGTCCAGGTGCCCTCACTCCCCTTTTACAGAGCAGGAAACTGAGGCTTGGACACGGGGTGGCTGTGCCTGTGGGGGGCCGAACCCCGGCCATCTGCGTCCTGCCTCCCCCCCAGCCCCAAGCAGGCAGGGACCTGGGGTGGGTGTCTCGGGCTGGGGGGCTGGGGCTGGTGTCTTGGCCTGGGTGGTGGGCATCCGGGGCCAGTGTCTCCGGCTAGTGGGGGCCCACGGCTGGTGTCTTGGCCTGGGGGTAGCCCAGGGCTGGTGTCTTGGCCTGGGGGGTGGGCATCCAGGGCGGGTGTCTCGGCCTGGGGGAGGGTGGCCCGGGGTGGGTGGCTCGGGCTGGGGGGCTCCTGGGGCAGGTGTCTCGGGCTGTGGGGGCCGGGGCTGGTGTCTTGGCCTAGGGGGTGGGCATCCAGGGAGGGTGTCTCAGCCTAGGGAGGGCACCCGGGGCGGGTGGCTGGAGCTACGGGGCCCCGGGGCGGGGCGGGGGACTCAGCTCCCCAGGGGTGCACGGCCCCACCCAGACCGCTGGGCGCTGGGCCCTTTGCAGGCCGTGTTAGGTAATCTCCCCACCGGCCAAGGCGCTTCAGCTGCCAAACCGCAGGGAGGGATGAGGCCCAGGGGGGGGGGGGCGCTGGGAACTGTTTGTTGTTGCTTTTTCTGAATTAAAAGAAAACAGGGGAACGGAGCAAGGGAGGGAGCAAAGTTCAAGGGAGAATCTGGCAAGTCACCTTGGGCAGACCCCTGGACTGCTTCCAGAACTCTCTCTTGGAAAGGGCGAGGCTGCCGAGTATGTGACGAGTGCTTAGTGAGTATTCATTGTGGATGATGGATGACTGGCCTGGAATTTGTCCACACCACAAATTTGTTCCTCTGTACACCCAGGCAACCAAGAAGCCAAAAGAGGAGGGGGGGATCGGGGTGCTGCTTTAATGGCACTTTCACTGGGCTGTTGGTACGGGGGCCTCCCAGCCCTGGGCCCCACCCTCCTGCATTGTCTCTGCCTCCACTCATTCCTTTCCCCGGGCCCTGGAAGCAGAGCCCCGGGGACCCTTTCCTCTCCGTGTGCGCGCTCACAGCACCGTCCAAACCCCTCCCCAGGCACATACTGGGGCTCAAGAACTAGGAAGTTTCTCGAGGGCAGCCTCCGGCCTCCCTGCCTCCAACCCCTTCCCTCTGCTGCCCCCATCCACCCTCAAAGCTGCCAGAATCACGTTTCCGTTCACTGGTTTTGATCATATAACATCCCCACGTGGAAGGCCGGAGTGAGTCCCAGTGGTCTTATATGTCAAATCTCAATTTCCAACCATAAGCATTAAGATCCTCCCCCATGGCCCCCCATCTTGCCTGCCCCGCCTCAGGGACCTTCTCTCCTAACTCTTGCAAAGCAGGACTTCTGCTGGGATTATGCAAAACTCAGGAGCCAGCCCCCCCACCCTGCCCCCACCACTTAGTCATTCACCAAGTATTTACTGAGCATCTATAAAGTGCTATGCACTGAGCTATAGGCTGCAAATACAAGAAAGAACACGAAAATAAACATCTCTGCCCTCACAGTCTGTACAGTCAAGGGAGAAAGACAGTTAAAACAAGAAATAAAATTTTCTTGCTCCCAATTGCCACTGAAACGGCGTAGCTCCTATTTAAACCTGAGAATGACTATGTAAAAGAAACCAATAAACAGACCATGCACAGAAAGGAAATACACCCAAATAGTTGTCCCTGGACGGCTAAGTAGGGAGATTAGAATAAGTATTTCCTTCCTCCTACTTTCAGATAGTTTCCAAAAATTCAATACCGATCAGGTATTAATTTTATAATAAAAAGCAAGCTGTTTGGGGGGAGATTTCTTACCTTTTTCTGGTTAAAAGAAGCCAGGCCCTTACTTTTAAGAAAATTATTGAGACAACAGAAAGCATTAATAAGAAAATAAAAATTAAAAAAAAACTAAATAAAAAGAAAAGAAAAATCACCCACAATTGCATATTAACGTATTACAAATGTGAACATTTTACTTCACTAGCACCTAGCTGCTCTCATTTTTTTTCATCTAATCAGGTTCACATTGTACACAATGTTTCATAACCTATTTTTTTAACTTAATATAATGTAAATAGATTTCCATGACAAAGTGTTGTGCTTTTCATGTCTTTTTCACTTTTTCACTTTTCATGTCTTCCTCATACATACATGACATATGAGCTATAGTTAGTTTAATCAGTCCCTAAACATAAATCACTGTATTTGTTCCTAAAGAAGCAGAAGATTGTCGAAGTTGGAAATAGGCTTTGGAATCACTCAGACGTGGATTCAAATCCTGGCTTTACCTCTTGCTCACGGTAACTTTACTAAATTTACTAAATGTATGAATCTACTAAATTTTCCTACGTCTCATTCTTCTCACATGCTGCATGGTGATAGTAATATCTTCTGTATAGGTGATTGTGGAGAACAAAATAAAATGATAGATTGAAATGGTTTGGGCCAAAATAAAATGATATATTGAAATGGTTTGGTCTGGCACATAGAACTCAATTAATGGTAGCTAGCCCCCGATCATTTCTTTGGAATACAATCTTAGAAGTACAACCTCTGGGGGAGGGGGTTTGACCATTTTGAAGTTTTGTGGGTTTGTTTCTTTTTTAAGATGTTATTTCTTTATTTGAGAGAGGGAGTGAGAGAGGGAGGGAGAGAGTATCCGAAACAGACTCCACACTGTGGCCAGAGCCAGACGCAGGGCTCGATCCCACAACCGCCGCAAGATCTTGACCTGAGCCGAAACCAAGAGTTGGAGGCTTACCCACTGAGTCACCCAGGCGCCCCTGGTTTTGAAGTTTTTTTTGAGGCACACTGCCAAGTTGCACCATAAGGAAGAGGTATGTGAACTGCATTTAAAAGGAGGCAGAGGGCAGCCCTCGTGGCTCAGTGGTTTAGCGCCACCTTCAGCCCAGGGCTTGATCCTGTAGACCTGGGATCTAGTCCCTCGTCGGGCTCCCTGCATGAAGCCTGCTTTTCCCTCTGCCTGTGTCTCTGCCTCTATATATCTCTCTCTGTGTCTCTCATGAATGGATAAATGAAATATTAAAAAAAAAAAAAAAAGGAGGCAGAGGGACGCCTGGGTGGCTCAGTGGTTGAGCACCGGCCTTTGGCCCAGGGCGTGATCCCAGAGTCCCCGGGGTCAAGTCCCACATCGGCCTCCCTGCGTGAAGCCTGCTTCTCCCTCTGCCTGGGTCCCTGCCTTTCTCTCTGTATCTCTCATGAATAAATAAATGAAATCTTTAAACAAAAGAAAGATAAGTAAATAAATAAATAAATAAATAAAATAAAGGCAGAGACAGGGAGAAAATTTTAAAAATCACGGTTGTGTTGCACCCTGTGTGCCCTCACTCCCATGGGCTCATTGGGCAACAGATGTGAACCCAACCCTCCCAACCCTCCAGATGTTACAATCCACCTGTCTGTCACCCTTAGTTTTCATCCTCTGAGCGCGGTGATGGCTCTTGCTGCCACCTGACCCTTCACGCCTTCCAGGGCTCCCCCGCCACCCTGAACCCCTCTTTAATACTGAAATCACTTGTAGTTCTTCAGTTGACCACTTGCTGTTTCGGAAGAGAATAAATTGTGCCCTAGGTCAGAAGTGTTCAGGAAGACCTGCGACAAGGAATGCCATGCTGTTCCGTACAGGTGAGAAAGTGGGGGCCCCAGCCGAGGTGGTGCCCCCTCCCCGCAGCTCACACATAAGCAATGAGCTCTCAGCTCTCTCCGTTGACATTCCTGGTCACTGCGTACCTCCCACCGCTGGGCCACACCCCCACCAGTTCGCATGTTTTATGGCTCAGCCTCAGCCCCCCCTTATCCACCCAGCTATCTCAATTTGAAAAATCTTGCCCTTGACTCTTGCTTTCATGCAGCCCGCTGCCCTGCTGTCTATCCAGATCGTTTCTGCATTTGGATACCACACTCCCACCCACCGCCCTTCCTTGAACCGGGGGAGATAACAGAATCTGTGCCCACCCCGGCATTCCTGCACATCCCAGACATGAAAGCGGTTGTGAAACATGCGGAATCCTCCCCGATTTATTTCTCTTTACCTTACATCCCTTCCACTTTGATGTCAGGAGACTATTTGAAAGAAAAGAATCTAACGTGACCTACTACCCTGGAATGCCAAGAAAAACAATTAGCAGGGCAATGGAGCGCGGTGAGCAGATGGTGCCCATGGATGAGCTGGGCGAGGAGGGGTTGGCTTTCTGAACCCCTCATCCACCTCAGGGCTGACCAGCAGGACCTCGTGTTGGAAGTTCCCAGAGCACCCCGCTCTCAGAGGCCCCAGGGTCGCACAATCCATCCCAAAGAGGGAGGGGCTCCTGTCTTCCCCACAGACCCCTCAGGCTCTTGGCAGGGCTCCACAAGAGCCCTCGAAGCTTCTTAGGAGTAAAACGGGTTCACAACCCTGGGCATTGTAAGGATGAGTGGTGGAGAGGTGTGGGTAGAAGCGAGCGGGGTGAGAAGGAGGCTTTACCTGCCTCCCAGGATGTTAGACTCCCCCGGGACACACTGAGGGCCATCTCAGAGCCTAGACCCCAGAGCCTGTGACGGCCAGCATCTCCCCAGGTACAGCAGTCATGGCACCGCGGTCCTTTCTGCAGCGGAGCCGCACTGCACACGGTGAAAGGCAGTGTGGACCTTGAACGGGGCTACATTTTGGAGGCACCAGAACTTGACCCTTCCTGCAGACAAGACCTGTCTCAATGGGACCCATCATCCCTTCCCTCTCCTCCCCTTGCTCAACCAGGTGACTGGTCACAGTTACCTTCCTGCTGCTCTTCAAGCAGGCCAATCTACTACCTGCCTCAGGGCCTTGACACTTGCTCTTACCCCCATGTGTCCTGCACACAGAACTTCACGCCCCACATATACACAAAACATGATGGCCTATACTCTGCCCTGCCTGTGGACGTTGTTACTTGCGTGCATGAGTACACACACACTCACACACACACGTCCTCTCAGTGGGACACTCAGCTGCATCATAACATTACTGGCACTTTTTCTTCATTCACCTCTCTGATTAGTTGTCTCCTCTTCGCAAGTCTTCCGGAGCCTCTCTAAACTAGCAGTCTCCTCCCCAGCACGGGCAATCCCCTCCTCCGTGCCTTGCACGCTTTTCTTACTCGCGGGCTCTGCCTCAAATAGAATTCCTTACCTCTGGGCTTCCTTGTTGTTTTTCTATTCCTTCCCCAGAACATCAACCCCAGGGGAGCAGGAGACGGTTTGACTCACTGCTGAGTCCTGAAATACAGAACAAAAGCTGATTGACAGCGGGACAGGGATGGAGGTGGGGGAGTGGGGAGGGCAGGAGGTGAATATAGCATGCACATATAATGGATCCCTAAAAGAAACTTCCAAAAAAAAACAAACAAACAAAAAGAAAGAAAGAAACTTCCAGGTGTGCTTCTAGGGAAGAACTTTATGGAAGCTGGAGAGGCTGGAGGCTCTCTCTCTCTCTCCTACCCTCTGAGTGTTCTGACTTTATGTGGCTGGATCGGTGTTTCAGGGGACCTGCAGCCCGAGCAGCTTCTGCAGAGCTGGGGCAGGCCCCAGATCCGGGGCTCCACCAGTGAGAATGGTAAGGATTCTTCGGGAGGAGGTTGGCCGAAGGAGGACGGATGTCCTGGCAAATGACTGCTGGGGGATCCATGCTGTCAACTTACGCCCCCTCCCCCCAGGTCAAAAGCATGTGTTGAAGAATGATGTATCTCTTGTAAGCCATACCTCAAATTCCATTGTTTACCGAGGAAGTATGACTGCTGACAAGCATAAGCCACTTAGAAATATGATGGGAATTATGTGGCCTGGAGGAAGGAGCCATCCCTGAGCCGGAAGGCTTGGCGGTGGAATCACGTACTGTTTGCTCCCATACTTTTGTGACCATTGGAAATGTTCCTTTCCAGTCTTCAACCAGAGGAGGGGCGCATGAGTCAGACGGGAGGAGAGTCCATGCAGCAGAAAACGGTCCTTTGGCAGCCGCGTGATGCCGGGGAGGTGACTCAGTCTCACAGGGGAGCCCAGGAACCTGCGCCCTCGTCTTAGTGGGGTGATGGCTCTCGCTGCCACTGGACCCTACACGTGGTGCTGGACACCACTTGCGCTCTTCAAGGCAATTCTCTTCCCTTTCTGAGCACGGGTCCCCCAAGGTTAGATGTGTTCTTGCAACCTGCTTGGGCCAATGGAATGTCGACACGCTTACTTCCAGAGAACTCTGGGGAGCTGGCATGTGATCCTCCATGTGGATCCCGAAGCCTGATGTCGAGAGGGTAGTGGAGACAGCCTGGATCGCTCTGCCACCCGCACAGTCCCACCGTCCACCATCCCCTCCCAATCCCAAGCCTGTGGCGTGTGGGAGAAATGCAGCCTTGCTTCATGTGCGGAGATGGAGAGCTGTGTCACACCAGCGGACCCAGCCCACCCTAATAAGGCAGGTGCATTCACTCACGTGATCACACATCCTCCTTTGAGCCTCATTTTATATGTCAGAAAACTGAGATTCAGAGCTCAGATTCAAAAACCGATTCCAAAGCTGATTGGCCTGATTCCGTCTCCACTAGACTCTGATGTCTCCTACTCTGGAAGAGACCCGACTTTGATGTCTCTCCAAGCCTTGTGGGGCCCGAAGTCCTTGTTCTGGACCATGACTTAGAGTTCGATCTGTTGAGACAAGTAAATATGTTGTGTCTTTTTTTTCCCCCGAATAAGCAGATTAACATGCAGGCGCAGTGTGCACATGTGGACAAACAGCGCTGTGGGGCTGAGCGAGGTCAGGAAGGCCCTGAGGGCGCCACGGGGTTGGGTGTGCAGGCCTCAGCCAGAACGGCATGACAGTCCCGGGGTGATGTAAGACTGGGACCGGGTGCTAGAAGACGTGGGTCCCCCAGGCCCGGCTCAGCTGGCCCCGGTGAGTCACTCTCTGGGCCCGCCGCCCAGATGTGGAGCAAGCATCTTGGATCTGACCCTGCCTGCACATGAGCGTCACCTGGGGAGCTCTAAAAAGACATATCCAGCTGCCCTCAGGGACTGCGATTCCACAGATCCGGGCCAAGTGCTCAGGCCTCCATGATTTTTAAAGGCTTTAATGAGGACTTTGATGCACAGACAGGTTTGGGTGTTGCTGGTCTAGCTCAGCCCAGGATGCCTTTCTGCTATTTTGGTGGCCACCAAACGAGCACTGCTGTGTCCTTTTTGTCATGGGTGTTTTAGCCATGGCCCCAGTTCTCCTCGGATCTCTGGAGGAAACGTGTCTGAGGCCTCTGCCAGAGTTCTGGTAGCCGCTGCATGTCAGAGGCTCCGGAGGGCCAGGGCGATTCCTATGGGTTCCGAACCCACTTATTGAAGGATGGCTTCCCTTCTGGGTGCAAAGAGCTGGTGGGGCTGGGAAGGTCAGAAAGCAGAAGGCTTCCTAGAGATGCCTGGCCCGAAGGGTGGGGCTCCCAGGCCTAAGAGGCCTTGCCATGAAGAGGGTCCCGGGGCTTGGCCTTGGGCATTGCCCTCGGTCTGAACCCCACACACCAGACGGCGCTCTCCCGGCCACACAGAACGAGGTAGCTGACCTTCAAAGCTTCCTCAGGTCTGGCTCTTGGGAGAGCCCTGCTCCAGCCCTGCTCACTGGTTACTGCTCCAGATCCTCCGTCCCCTTTGCCTTTGTCCTTATGACACCAGTGGCATTCCCATGGCCAGGTTGCAGGAGAAACTAGAGCAATGCCAGAGAGCCAGCAGAGAAGACCTCCAGCCTCCCCGCAGGTCTTGGCAGGACTTGGGGTGGGTGGCCTCTTGGCTGGTGTGCTGCGGCCAGGCTGCTGGGTATTTGCCCGGCCTTAGTGCCAGGCTTCATGGCAAAGGGCAAGGCACGTGGCTGCTTGGGTGGCTGAGCACATTCCAGTGCCCAGGAGTCTTGTGGAATCGTGCTGCAAATTAGCCATCCAATTAAGGCAACCACAGGCTAACTCCCGCCTCGTCATCAGCACAGGGGAGGCTGCTTAGTAGAATAGAGAGAAAGCCTCACCTGTCTCCCACATCCCTCTCTGCAGATCCTGTGCCATGTAAGGAACATCCAGGGAGGTAGCAGTAGCGTGGACTCTCTTGCCTGAAGGGACTTACACTAGGCATTGGCTTGCCCTGGTCCTCTTGTTGCCACAGCGGCCTCAGGCCACCTTCCCCTGCTCCATGCTACACAATGCCAGGGAGGCTCAGCTTGGTGCACAGTCCTGATGCCACAAGCCACACCTGTGACTTGGCCTTGCCTCTGTGGCGTGGCATGATTAGGGTGGAGGAGGCCCAGGGCCCCAGACAACTCAACCATCGGCTCGTCATGGCACCAACGTCTACTTCCATCATCCCACTTATCAGATCTCTACGTCTCACCAACCACTGAAAAGAAGTTGAAAAGACGCATGATGAATGACAGTGTTGCCCATCAAACTATTAGGTGCCAGTATGGAGGAAGGCTAGGGTGAATGAAGGTGAGCAAAAGAAAGACTGGATTGTGCCAGAAAACCCAACATAAGGTGCCCCTGCAATCTGCTGCAACACTTGGCCTGAGCTTCCTGACGGACGACATAAAAACAGCAACTAGGTTGTATCACAAAGCCCTTAGATGTCTGCAAGAGAAAATACATCAGGTGGCGTGGAAAGGCAAATATTTTTCAGCTTGGAAAGGATAAGAACAGTTTTATTTTCAAGATCTTTGCATAAATACCAGTGAACAAGAAAATAGTATCTCCACGAGTCATTTCACCAAAACGGCCCTGTCTGGAAAGAACAATCAATTATCATCTTGTGGTGATACTTCTATGGGGAACTAGAGTAATACATTCTAGGATTATAATTTGTAGTGATCAGGCTGGATGTTTTATCACCATGGATATATATTTCTGGCTTCTGTGGAATGGTCTGGAATGGCTCCTATGGGGTCTGATGGTAATCTGGGTTTCCAATTACAACCCCCCTTCAACCCGGGGATCTGGGGGTGTGGGCTGCTGGAATATGGGAGAGAGTGGCCGAGGGGTCAGAGCTCAGGACCCAGGTTCTACTCCAAACGGAGTCATGCCAACTGGGTTCTACTTGAGAAGAGTTGCTAACAGACCAGCAATACAGAAACACACCCATGGTCTCCCGGGTCCCCACGGCAGCATCTCCTGCAACCTGGCTCTTCCCCCTTGGGCTTCTCTGGCTGGACGTGCTCTTTCTTCACCTCCTTCACTCGTTACTTTTCTCTCATCCTGGGGAGCCCTCCCACCGTGGTGGCCTCTCTTCTTGTGCCCATGTACCTGCCCGTGTACCTGGAGACCCCACCAGCATCCCCAACTCACGGTCCCCTCTTCCCCATCCTTGCCCTGACCCGCGTGCCCCTGTCTGTCAAGACCACCACTGCCAGTGGCCCTGACCCAGAACCTCAAACACCACCTCACAGCCTCTACCCGGTTAAATGCCTCGATGGCGAATCCACCTCTGATTCTCTTGCCCATTCTCTCCTTTTTCTTGCCAGCGTCCTACTTCAGGTCCTTGCTTTCTGGGATGGGCCCCCAAATGGTTTTCCTGTCTCTGTTCTCCCCTCCAATGAATCAGACATGATTCTGCTGAGACCGCCCCATGTCACACCTTGCACTTGCCACCCCTTCAGGGCACCTGGGGGGCTCCATCAGTTAAGCGGCCGACTCTTGGTTTCAACTCAGGTCATCATCTCAGGATTTTGGGATTGAGCCCCAAGTTGGGCTCCGAGTCTGCTTGTCCCCTCTCCCTCTGCTCCTCCCCTGGCTCACACCCTATCTCTAAAATAAATAAATAAAATCTTTAAAAACGACAAAACTCCCAGTTGTTCTGGGAGCAGATGTAACTGGGCGAACCGCAAGCAGAAGTTGACTGGAGAGTGCTTTTGAGAAGCAGACCTGTAAGGAAGCGAGGAGCACCCTCTTCTCTCCTCCGCGTCTTAGAGTTCTCTCCCTCTCTGCTGGGCAGGAAACACGCCTCCTCAGGATATCTTCATTTCCCAAGCCCCAAACCCTGTGAGTATTACCTTCCGTGGCGAAAGGCAGTGATTGAGAGCCTTAAAAAAAGCGTCTTATCTTGGAATGTCTGGGCGGGCCCTGAATGCAGTTTCAGGTCTCCTTATGAGAAAGAGGCCAAGGTGGATGAGCCCAACACACTCAGAGAAGGTGATGTGAAACAGGGGTAAGCGTCGGAGTGATGGAGCGACAAGCCAAGAGCTCGGGGGATTGGCAGGCAGTTATGAGAAGCTGGAAGAGGCAAGGGACAGGTTCTCCTCTGGAGCCTCTGGAGGATGCACAGCCCTGCCAGCATCTTGCCTGGGCCTTCTAACGCCAAGGCTGTAGTGGTGTGTTACAGCAGCCCCAGGAAACTATTAGGTCACCCTTCAAAATCCTCCTTGGACCTCACCTTCTCCATGAAGCCTGCTCTGATTACCTCTGAAAGAAACTCTAGCTCCCTTTACTGACCCCCCTCACTCTTTGCTTATTCATCTTCAGGAGACTTTGCATAATCCATTTTGTAACACGGCTAGAAGGGTGGGCGTCTGGATTTCAAAATCTCTAAGAGCGGGCACCAAGCTTTACATACCAAAATATTTAATTAATCCACATATTAAGTACTTAGCACAAGCCAGACACTGTTCCATAGACTAAAGCCTTGCATTTGGAACATGTACATGTTTGCAGTTTTTTTTTATTTTGTAAACAGTCCTTTCACTGAATCCATAAATACATACTGAACACTTACCCTGTGCCAGATACTGTTTGGGGGAAACGATAGCAAAAAAAAAAGATGCACCTCGTCCATGACATCTTTCCAATGGTCCCTGTCTTCATCAGAGACAGAAAATAAACGAATTCCTATGCATTTATATTTATTTAATGAAAGAAATGATGAATATTTTGCGGAATTTCAGAAGTGATGTAGGAATGCCTATGAAAACTTGTTGTGAAAAATAAATACACAAGTGGGGCCCTCCGGTGGCTCATTTGGTTAATCTTCAGTTCAGGTCGTGATCCTGGGGTCCCGGGATTGAGCCCCAAGCCTCACTCTGCACCAAGTGGGAAGCCTGCTTCTCCCTCTCCCTCTGCCTCTCTCCACTCATGCTCATTCTCTCTCTCAAATAAATAAATAAAATCTTTAAAAAAAGAAATAGAGAAGTAAAAGCACACTTAGTTCTGCCTCCCATCCCACTCTGCTCCCAGAAGTACCCACCTGTACCCCAGTGAGTCCTTCCTATCTTCTATGCATTCAGATACGCCACATAAACCCACATACAGGTTTTTTTGCATAAATAGAAAAGTACGTTATGTATATTGTTATTGGCATAGAATTTCACATAGAGCAAATGTCTGTTCTAAATGCAGTACATGCTTGATGAGCAAACTTCTTGAAAGGCCTGCCTAATGCTGACATCAGAGCCAGGTCCGAGGTTAGGACCTGGTCCTTCTGTCACCCTGTTAACGAGCACGTGCTTTGGGGAGCCCCCCAACCCCGTACAAAGAAGCGGCATGAACAAGGTGCCCTTTGTCAGCCACCTGGTGGGGGGGTCAGTGCATAGGCAGTCTTCCTGCCCCCAGCTCCAGCCTCCATCAACCACTACTCCCTGGAGAGGCAGGAGGTCCCTGTATTGAAAATTTGGGACAGCCCCAGGCCAGAGCCCCTCACCTGGCCTGAGGGGTGCCACTTATCACCGCAACAGGCATTTACAGAGTAGTTTAAGGGCTAGACAGTGCCTGGCCCCAACCGTAGCTGCTCACAGGATGCTCCCGGGAAAGGAGCACAGTGGCATAGGAGGGGCCAGGAGCAGCCTCATCTGCCCCAGAGCCAGGACAGAAAGCTGGCTGTGCCCGCTGCGGCTGCTGTGAATGATGCACTTGCCAATGAGTGGGGACTCGTCTACACAGCGACCACAACCAGCCCTGCTCCACGCTGTGCAAGATTTTCGTATTTCCACCTCCCTCTTCTGTTCTCTCTTCTCATGCATCCCACACAGGCTCACTGTCCAAACAATGTGTGTGTGTGTGTCTGTGTGTCTCTGTGTTCATGCAGACGCGCACATACGTGCAGACCCTCAATGTGCTCAGATGCACCCATTTTGTGTGTGTGTGTGTGTGTGTGTGTTCATGCAGACACGCGCACACACACGCAGACTCTTAATGTGCTCAGATGCACCCGTTGTAAAATGCAAAGTCCCTGAAAAATCATGGAGTTGGAAGGAACACTCCGAAAAGCATTTCTCTGCCTCCAGGAAGCCCCTGTGTCTAAATCATGGACAATAGCTGGGTGTTTTCCAGCTTTTAAAGCCATTCAGGGAAATTGGAACATGTCTGATCCCATCCTGGACCAAATTTCAAAATGCATTTTTGCAGACAAATTAACTTCCTAGCTGTGTCACCTGACTCACTTCTAAACCACACTGTCTCCTTCCATTGACTGCATGCCCCCCAATAAGAGATTTTGCTTTCTCGTCATTACCGAAAAATTTTCATCATTGGTTCCAGCTCACTCCTCTTACAGGACTTATTTAAATTAGGCATTCGACATTGCAATTTTAAAGGGAGAAATACAAGTCACTCTCAAAATGTATATGAAATATTTGTTAATTTTTGTTGGATTTTTTTATCTTTACATGTTTCCAACATTTCCCCCTCTTTTTCTTACATGAATTGGCGCTCTGCAACCCAACTGATGGGCTCCTGAGTCAGCATCACTGTTTCCAATTACTGAACATCTAGAAGTAGTTCCAGACAACTGCTCAGCATTACGTTCCTACCACCAAAACCTGAGGGACAGAGTTCTTGGTTACAAATGCTGGAGTTAAGGGTTGAGAGACAACATCCATTATAACCTCCTGTTTTCACTCACTCATAATTGTCCAAAAATTGTCCTTTTGCTCCAAATCATTCCATGCTCTGTTTCCACCCCAGGGATGAAATTGCTCGGGAAGTCTGAACAAAAGTGGTTTAGCCAGTTTGGAACCGGGCGACTTGGGGTAGGGGTGGGGGGTGGTGTGGAGAATATCCTTCTTTGGCTGAAAACAAATAAAATGTCTCTCTGGCTGTGGACAACCCCAAAACAGCTGTCCCCTCACAACACCAGCCCTCTCGTGTGGGTGGTCAGCCTTTGCCAAGGGAGGAAGTGTCTGTGAGCTGCGAGGGGAGCGGAAATACAGAATTTCTGAAATCATGGGCAGTACAAGTATGGATTTGTGCTTTCTGTGCTACAGTTTGGTGGGGGCCAGGGCGAGGGGAGATTTATGATGTCTGCAGGATGCGGGAGGCCCTCTTTCCCTGGGATTAGCTGCCTTTTGTGCAATAGATGCAGTGGTGAGTGGTATGTAAACAAGATCAAGGCGTTCCTGCGTTTGGGTTTGGGTCCTGTCCCTCACTATTGGTGTGACCTTGAATTGGTTACGGGATTTCCCTGACGTTGGATAGCCTCGTCATTAAAACAGGGATCATGGTGGTCCCTATGTCAGGGAAGCACATGAGATGAGGTGATGCACACGGGACACTTGGCCCCATGTCGGGCACCCCGTGTGCACGCTGGACAGGTCCCCTGGGAGCACAGCGGGGGTAGCAATGGAGATATACACATGAGTGACTGCATGTTGTATTTGTCCACTGCGGTGACACCTCGCTTTTTGGTCTCTTTGTGTGCATCTCTATCCCTTTGGGGGACCAGGCCTCATTTTTCATTTCATTTTAGGAAGCCACTGCCTCACCGTCTCAGCCACGTGAACAGGTGCTGCTGCTGATGCTGTGGGGTCATCCCCACAGATGTATCCAGAACTGGGTTCACAGACAAGAGGCTGTGAGCACCAGGATCCCCCCGGGAAGGTGATGGGGAGAGAAACTCTTCTCTTTCAGCTGTGAGCACTGGCCGGCTGGGATGCCCATATACAGCTCCCGGTAGTCATCCTCGGCCGAGCTTGCCAAGAACGGCTGTCGCAAGGAGAAAGGAAGGCTCTAGAGATGGCATGAGGAGTCCGGAAAGCGTGGTCCAGGGGCCTGGGCCCTTCCAGGCCTGGGGCTGGCCCTGCCTTCAGACCTCTCTCTTTTGTGAGACAGGCCATTCCCCTTTTTGCCTAAGTCGGCTTGGGTTGGGTCTTCTGCTATTTACGTTGGTCCTCTTGGGAACAGGAGCTCAAGGCTAAAAGCATCCAGCAGGAATGCAGAACTCTTCATTGGGTCCTTGGTAGATGCCCACTCTCTGCCCCAATTCACCGGTGGCTCCGGACAAGCCTTTGTGCTCACTGGGTTCTCAGCAGTGAAGTTCTTAGCAACACAACCAGGCCACTGTGGGAGGCGGACACTGAAGTTCTAATACCCTAGGCATCCGTGATTTGAGAGAGCTGGAGCAAGGAGGGGGGCAGAGTCCATCCTTCAATCTAAGGTAACAGAAGAGAAATTAAGGGCTTGTCTCTACAGTCAGGTGGACTCTAGGGACTGGTTCTGAATTCTGGATCCACCTCTTGCTGTGTGACCATGGGCAGGTTACTCAACCTCTCTGAGCCACATGCTCTTCGACTATGCCATGAAGCTGTTCAGGTTGCCTAGTGAAAGGCATTGGTTCACTCTCTGCCCCAGCTCACATTTCCATCTCAACCTGAAGATGACTACTTCACTGGAAATAGAAATACTGGAAGAGACCATTCAGTGTCCCCTTTCCGCCCTGTCACCAGCTCCTCCTCGTGGAAAGGAAGGTGGCGGGTCTGATTGGTGAGAATGGGAAGAGCAGACATGCAGCCACATTTCCCCCTCGATGGGGGCAGATCTGAAAGGTAGATCGGTGAAGGCCTGAGTGGCTGCGGGGACCTGGGCGTGCTCAAGTGCAGTGAACCACGTGCTCCTGGGGCCCACGGGCCGGACCCCTATCCATGCATGGCCGCTCTCTCCACCAGCCGTGTCCATTCTCCACCTTCCCTACCTGCTCTGTGGATCTGGACCTCTCAGTCTTGGGAAGAGAAAGGCCTGTGGTGTCTCCAGTCCAAACCTATGACTCACAGAGCAAGCACTTGGCTCCTTGAGTCTCTCGTTAGGTTAATTCTGTACATGCTTCAGAAGGAGAAAGTGTTTCTCAAACCCTGGAGGTGAAGGTGCTTTCTCCTACAGGACTCTGGAATTGCAAACCTCAAAGTAGGAGAATGGATTTCATTACTACATCAAAAGTAAAATTCTGTTCAAGTTAATAAATAGTATTAGTTTGGGAGAAGCTACTTGTAACATCTGTAGCTTTCAAAGGTGTGATGTAGAGAATATTTTTAAAACTCCTGCCTGGGGAGTCTGGGTGGCTCAGCCAGTTAAGCGTCTGCCTTCAGCTCAGGTCATGATCCCAGGGTCCTGGGATCAAGCCCCACATGGGGGGGGGGGGGTCCCTGCTCAGTGGGGAGCGTGCTTCTCCCTCTCCCTCAGCCCCTTCCCCACCCCGCTCACACTCTCTCTTGCTCTTTCTCTCTCTCTCAAAAAAAAAATCTTAAAAAAAACTGCTAATCAGTAACAAGAAGTCAAGAAATACAATAGAAAGAAGGACAAAGAAGTGATGATATATTAGGCATTTGCCAAAAAAAAAAAAAAAATGGGCAACAACCCTATTTAGGCCAAGCCTAATTTTTAATTAAAATGAGCAACAAAATGGAAGCTTCGGGATCCTTCCAAATTGTCATTCAGCCACCTGTTTCTTCTCTGTCCCACGTGCTCTCATACAACATTCAGATTTGCCATAAGCGGGTCAGCGCTCTTCCCGAGACTTCTGTTTTCCTATAACTGAACAAAACTGAACCCTTCCCCAAAACGGTTTTTAGGGGGCTTGGCCTGTGCCCACGTGTCTGCTTCAGGATGTGAGAGGTGGTTATTCGCACCCTCCTGTTAGAGTAGACGTGACCAGCGGTGATGACAGTCCGTCAAAATCCCGCTGGTTGTTTCAGCCTCATCAAACAAGCGGGCTCCCGTCTGTTCTCTAGCAGCTGTGCTAAACAGCAAGCCCGATCGAGTTTTGACCCAAAATTTCTCAGAGGATGTATGCACGCATTACGCATTCTAGCTGTTGCCAAGATGTGAAATGTATCTTTCTGAGGAAGTTGCCTATAAATCCTGTTGTGATTTATTTGAGCGAAGAGAGAACAGGAACCATGTGCCGAGCCCATTGGTTTCCTATTAAAAAAAGCAAAATATCAATAAATTGGGGAAACGTTGGGGGCCTTCGGGTCACTAAAAATTGGTCGAGTCCCTTAGAACGCTATCAGTAGGTAACTCACAGACAGGAAACTCAAAAGGCGAATAAAGCGAGGAGCCCAATCTTTCCACTCATCAGAGAAAGGCAATTCCAGAAAAGTCTCACTTGACGTGCAGCTCACAAAAGTAATCACTTGAACCCCAACGATGCTAGGAAGGACACGTAGACATGGGACCCTCATGCACTGGTGGGATATGTTGTTGCAACCTCCTGGAGAGCCGTGTGGACGTGTTGGTGCCGTGGGCAGCTGACTGTGATCTAGGTAAGTCCTATTCCTGGGATATGCCTTCCAGAAACTCCTACACACGCGAGCAAGGAGACCCGAGCAAGCATGCCTATCCTGGCAAAGAACTGGAGGCCACTGAGCTGTTTACGGGAATACGGTGCAGACGTCAGGGGGGGGATTAGCTGGACTTAACCTAGAGCGTCGCTGAAAGATCTCAAAGCGTAGTGCAGAGTAAAACAGAATGAGTCAAGGGGAGACTGATAGCAAAAACATTACTCATGCACATTTTTCAGACACATAAAATAGTACCGCGCCATTCCCGCGGACGTCATCTGGAGAAATAACAAACGCAAGGTGGATTTTCAAGGACCTACCACAAATGTGTGAGACGTGGTTACCTTTGGGAGGATTTCGATCTGAGGGAGATGATAAAGGAGGGGAAAATGAGCAAAAGAGGTGCTTTGGGAGTCCGGCTTCGCCATCAGCCGGGGAGGATGAACTAATTCTGTTTCCCTGGTGCTAGAAACCCCCTTCCTACCTCTATCAATTTGACAGAGCACTAAACCCATAGCAAGTGCTCAATTAATAATTCAACGGTTTCTAACCTGTTTTTTTTTTTCCCCTTCAGATTCTGAGCTTTCCGAGGAAGAGGATCTTTCGGGGTTTTCTCTGGACCCAGTACTGAGAGCTCAGGGCATTCCCAGGCTTCCATGGAAGGTTGTGCAATAGAGCATCGATCAAGTTCTAAAAGACATGACTGGTTCCGTGGGGTGGAAGGGAACTCAGAGACCATCTTGCCAAGACCTTGGCTGAGGAGGGACTTGAAGCCCTGAGGGGGTCCAGCGACCTTGCCAGGGTCAGCCGAGGGGTCCTGCTCACCCCGCAGAGGACCCCAGGCCCGTGACTCCTCGTCCTCTTCTCCTTCCACCAGGTAACCTGAGACGCAGGTGACCTCACTCGCAGCCAGCGTGTGTTTGGTTCTGCAAACTTGGGAGAGGCTGAGGCAGCACTTGTCCACTCTGCGGTACCCCCGGCTCACAGCCTTTCCAAGCAAAGAACAACAGAACATTTCCCTAAAACCCAGTCCCGTGGAAAGTGCACACGCAGGCACTCTCCCAAGACCCCATTCTGTCTCTGAGAACAACGTCTAAGGGGCGCCTGGGGGGCTCAGTCGGTGAAGCATCTGCCTTCAGCTCAGGTCATGATCTCAGGGTCCTGGGATCGAGTCCTGTGTCAGGGTCCCAGCTCAGCGGGGAGTCTGCTTCTCCCTCCGGCCCCTCCCCTGCTTATGCTCAATCTCTCTGTCTGTCTCTCTCTCAAATAAAGATTAAGTAAATTTAAAAAAAAATTTTTTTAAAGAAGTCTAATGGGCAGGCCGTGTTGTCCTGGGAGCACCCACTGCCGCCATCCACCTAGCAGTAAGCGGCTTTGGACCACCCCTGCTGTGGCATCATTACCCTTCGACTTCACGTGTGATGTTGGTGACGCAGCAGGTCACAGGTGGCAGGTGTGCATCAGCTAGCATTGGGGGGGGGGGGGGGCTGGCAGCTTAGAAGGAGGTGGTCCTTCCCAGCTTCCAAGCATTCCCCATGAGCCTCTCCATTCTTCCCTCTTCGAAATTCCTCTTTGGAGCCCATTTCCCCAGAAACTAAAACTCCACAGAGGGAGCCTCTGGCCAGGGCCATCGGGGATCTTCTGAGTCCCTTTGAGGCTCGTTTTTTTTCAAACTTCCTGTTTACCATTTTGAAAATCCCATCCCTCCCAGACCTTCTGGAAGCCTCTTTCCTGGGACGGTGGGTGTGATACCCTGAGATGGCAGCAGAGGGTGCCCGTGCCTAACGATCCTGGCACCGAGTGTCCCGCTGGGGCTGGGCGGGTCCCCAGCGTCCCTGCAGCTGGCAGGCGGCGAGGAGGAGCTGCCCCTGGGGGCCCGGACCCCGGCCAGTTCAGTGTGGTCGGAGCCGCCCGTGTGCTCCAACACTGTCACGGGACAGCTCCGTGGAGTTTTCCATGGAACGGATGAAGGCTGCTCCTCCTTGCCTGCAAAGGAGTTTGGCCCGGGGCTTGGCCTCCCGCTGGCAGAGGCTCCCTTCCCAAATCCCCCATCCCTTCCTGCCTGGAGGCAAGAGGGGAGGGGGCAACCTTTCCCCTCCCATTCCCACTCAGTCATGTGCCCCAGGAATGCCCTAAATCCATCCCACATCAGGGGTCCCAATCTTCCTCCCTGGGGTGGGGAAAGATGTTCTGGGTTTAT
Organism: Vulpes lagopus; assembly: GCF_018345385.1. Lineage (NCBI taxonomy): Eukaryota > Metazoa > Chordata > Mammalia > Carnivora > Canidae > Vulpes > Vulpes lagopus. The sequence continues at coordinate 31,328,737 of NC_054834.1, forward strand.
GGCCTGAAGCCTTGAGACCATTCCCGGGAAGGATCCTTCAGGGCCCGAGCCCCAGTCTCTAGGATTACATCAGTGATGGCAAATTATCAGCAGAGGGTAGATATGACTTTTTTGGAAGCAGCCCCAGATCATCCAGAGCCGAATCTTTTAAGCGGAGGAAATAAAGTTGGTATGAAAGAACCGAGCCCAGGGCCTGGTGTAGGGTAGGAGCCGGGGAACCGGGGAGCCGGGAGTGGCGTGTGAATCTGGGTCATGTGGTGGTTATCGTCCTTGTTGTTATTCGGCAAGTTTTTTAATACAGAACCATGAGATCATTTTTTCTTAGGTGGCCTCCAAAGCAGCTCTGAAGACACACAGAAAAGAGAACTTTCCAAAGAAAATATCGTTGCAGCAAACGTCTTAAAGAATGTTTCAAGGCTACATGTGATTTGTTTGCCCAAGCTCCACATTTATTTAAAAAAAAAAAAACACCCTCCGTATTATTGCATATTTGCTCATTTTTCATGCCGATCCCCCAACAGACAGATATTTCTCGGGCACAGAAAATACAGTTAGTTGAGGATATGGGCGCAAAGGTCTTGGGGCCGGGGGAGGCGGGCACTTGCTGTGTATTGGCAGTGATGGTGGCTGAGCTCCACCCACTGCCCACCATGTGTGTCCTGGCACAAGGCGCTGAGTTTCCAGCATCTTCCTCTCTTCATCTTTAAAATGAAGATGACAACAGTTCCCTGGCCCGCCTCTCGCAGGCCACGTTACAGTCACAGATCTGCATGTGCTCTGTAAACTCTGAATTGCTGCAAGACATATCGTTGCTGAGCCTCCCTTGATCCTCAGGCCTTGTATTTTTTTTCCAGCTAGGAGTTCCCTGAAGGCAAAGAACATGCCTCAATGTCTCTGGTCGCTGCCCACTGTGCCTGTGAAGAGCAACTTGACAGGCAGTGGAGACCTTACACCTTCTGTTAGCAGTCTACCCGAGGCTGGTTTTCTGGCTCGTGGCTCCAACAGGGAGGCTCCTAGGCTGGCTGAGGGGACTGCACTGCTTGCGACAGGCTGCCATCTCTGGGGGGACGAAACCAAGGGGACCAGTCCCGCTAAATATTCACTGAATGCCAACTTCGGGCTGGGCACTCTGTTCGGAGCTGCGGTGGATCCACAGCTGAATCGGACATGATGTCTGTTCCTGAGACATTTGCACGTGAGGTTGATTGCACATACTGCTACTTCATGGTGGAAAGCACAGGATAGTTGTGTGAGAGGCACAGGCACAAAATCATGCTGACGTTACAAGGATGGAGAGGTCCCAAAAAGCACCACAGGGACGTGGCACCTGCGCTGGCCGTGCGAGTCCAGTCGGACTTGGGTGCGTAGTGCACGTGCAGCGGTGGTGGCAGGCCGGAGCCGGGATGGACGGCAGGTGCTGGAGGCGGGTGTGCCGTGGATGTGGGAGGAAGAGGAAGCTGGCAAGTTTCCCTTGGGGGCCCTGGCCATGGAGAGCCACGCGTGCCCTGGGCTCGTCTCCGAGGTGAAATGAAGTCCCTGTAGCTACTGCGCAGGGACCCAGGCACACAGATGGGCCACCTGCGCTCACTCCGCGGGGGCGGCCTGGGGTTGAGGGCTGGGTACCCAGAGATGGCAAAGCCAAGGTGGTGCCTGCCCAGGGCCCCAGTTTGGACTCTCACAGCTGGTACTGGGAAGCGCTGAAAGTCAGCGGGACGCACACAGGGAAAGGCGTTCTCTCCTCTATGGGATCTCCAGAGCTTGCCCGTTGGCAGACGGCGCCTCATGCAAAGCTCAGAACATCTCATTTTGGAGGCTAAGAGCCCCAGTCCCCAATCCAAACATCGACCTCACATTGAATTCCAAGCCCCCTCAAGTCTGGGGCTGCTTGCTGACCCCGGGACGGTGCTTTCACTCCTCCTCCACCTTCTTTCCCCTTCTTTTGGGTCTTCCTCTCCTCTCCCCACCAGGGACTTGGGGCCTCGGGGGAAGATAGGGAGAAGGGAAAGTCCTTAAGGCCTGTCGATGCCTCCCATGTGGCGAGTACCCGCTGGACGCCTCTCTCTGGGGGCTCCCGGTGAGTTCTTGGGAGGCCCCGTAGGGAACCTCACAGCTTCACAGTCAACAGGTGTGGGTACCGCTTGCTCCATTGACTCATGTGCAAGACAACACCCTCCTGTTTGACCCTTAGACACTGCCCACAACAGTGTCTACCCCCCTGTTCCTGCGGGGGCCCCCTTGCCTTGGCAGGCCAGTGTCCTTGAGCTTGGTGCCTGCAGGATATTCTAAGCACCTTCAAGAGTATTAACTGGGCTCACCCCCTTTCCTGTGGGTCCAGTGTCAGTGAGTGGATCTCACAGGCCTGCCCCCCCAAGTACCCCTTATTCTTAGGAACTTCCTTCCTAGGAAGATTCCAGAATCTTCTAGGAATACTAGCTCAAGAAGAAATATAAGGTAAACGTTACTGAATCAATACTTCTACCTTAATAAGTTCATGTGGGCACGTCTAGTAGTTCCTCTAGAACTCGAGGAGCCTCCTGGCCTCGCCTTGGGGCTTTAGCCAAAATGCTAAAATAACGGGAAATCCCATTTGATTTTCTGTTCCATTAGTGACACCTGATAGCAGAGTTTCTCAGTCTCCGCACTGCTGACATTTGGGCCAGACACTTCTTTGTTGTAGGGGGCTGGCCGGTGCCCTGGAGACGTTTAGCAGCATCTCTGGCCTCTCCTGGCTGGATCTCCCCAGTTGTGACAGTCTCTTCAGACATCACAAAACCTTCCCCGGGGGGCAGAGCAAAATCGCCCGCTGGTGACCGTCACTGCCTAACAGACAAGAGGAAGTCATTGAAAGTTTTTGAGCAACGAAGGGACGTAAAATTATAATTAAATGCCATTTGGTTGGTTGGATCCACCGGATGGTATGAACGGGTGTGGTCAAGGCCAAGAAATGTCAACTGCACCAATGACATCTTTTTGGTCATCCCTGGTGGTGAACAAAGAGGCAGTCTCACGGATGTCCACACAGACCATCCCGGGAAGGTAGGGGACGATGCCACCGAGGCGGAGTAAGCGTGTAAGGAGGGAGGGGGCTGCCGCGTGGGGAGCTGAGGAGCGAAGGCGTGAAGGGGTCAGGCGTCAGGTGGGAGTTTATCCCTGGAGACTAGGACTTCCCTTTCAGAAGAGGAATCTTGGAGAAAGATTTGGATGGAGAATGGTGTGACTGGAGTTCATTGAGAGCCCACCACGCGCTGTGTCTGTCTCAGGTCACCCCGTTTGGTTTCCTCGACAAGCCCTGTGACCAGGCATCACGGTCAGCCCCAGTGTGCGGACTCAACCACGAGGGGCTGGGAGGTTAAGCCCATGTCTCAGAGAGAGCACAGATGGAAACCTGGGGGTGGCCGGCGGGGGGCCTGGCAGCTTCCTGGGGTCGCAGTGGTCCTCACGGCTCTGCACCGTCAGCACCGTGGGGGACTGGGGGGCTGGGGGGCCAGGGGCCTTATTCCCATTGTACTAAGGAAGACACCGACTGGAAGGAAGGTGTTAACCAAAACCAGGAACCAGAGCTTTGTGATTCCTTATGTAGGAGCAGGTGGGGCAATCCTGACCGGGCTGTGGAATAGGATGTGCGAGTGGTCCCCTCAAACACCCGAGACGGAGTTGGACCTACACTCTCACCCTTCAGAAGAAAGTCAGTCGAAAGCTTTGCACACCTCTCCCACCAGGTAATGTGATAGAAGCTTCCACGGGTTAGCTTCCGTATAAAATCCTCGCGAGAATCCCAGGGCAAGTAGTATAATTGTCCCATTTCATAGCTGAGCCAGTTGAGGCTTGATGAGATTTAAGTCTGTCACGAATTGGCACAGTCGGGCCCCAAACCACCATATCTCAAGCTCTCACACAGGGCTTTATGTGTCTTTTTATCTTTTTATCCTTATCAGGTGTGTATTGGTTTTTTTTTTTTTTTGAGGATTTTGTTTATTTATTTATTTGAGAGAAAGAGTGAGAAGCAAGAGAGATCACAGACGGAGAGCGAGAAGCAGACTCACCGCTGAGGACAGAGCCCGATGCGGGGCTCGATCCTGGGACTCCGGGATCATGACCTGAACCGAAGGCAGGTGCTTAACCGACGGAGCCGCCCAGGTGCCCCTATCAGGTGTGTATAATCACGGACATTTACAAATAAGGGAAGAAAAGGAGCCACAGAGGTCGAGCAACCTGCCCCCTAACACAGGACTATCGGCCATGGGCAGTTGTTCATGTCGTACACGGACAACGCTAGGGGGTGTCATGTAAATCATAGTACAGATTCGTGTATCCATTAAGTCCTAGTCCTGCAGAGGGCAGGACAGTGACTCGAAGAGGATGGGCCAGCCATGCATGTGCAGTGTAACTGTCGCATCACACGTAGTCTCTGCCCTCAAGGCGCTCGCTGTCCAGCAGACAGTGGGGCTCGGGGACCACGGGGAAACCACAGGCTAGATGCTGCGAGAGGTTTTCTCTTTCTCTTCCAGGAACAGGCTACGTAGGGTCAGATAATGCTGGAAAACAAATCAGGTGCCCTCTGGTCTTTTTTGTTCACGTGGCTGGTGAACAACAGGACATTCCTTCCTTTTGTCACCACCTCCCATCCACTCCCAGGATCCAAGAATCTTCTTCCGCCCAGAGAGCATCTTCTCTTGGCCTGATGCTCAGTGGCTCCCCACCAGGACAAGGTTGTTAGTGCTCGTGATTCTTAGGAGGGAGAAAACAGAAACAAGAAACCAAGCTGACTCTGAAAGACAACGTTTCTTCCCAATCTCACCGCCGCCAGCGGCTGCCCCGGGGCAAAGCTGGCTGTGTCCAGTTTAGACTCGGGGTGCCCAACAGTGGGGTTGACTATTTCAGGGCCGCAGCCCCATTCCCCACCCGACAGCTTTCCTCCCCCGGCTGACAAAGCCTCCCCAAAGCACAATAACACACCCCGGGCTCCAAGCAATGCCAACATCATATATATTATTTTATTATTCGCTCGTTTGCTTTCCATGGCAAGTGAAAAAATAATTTAAACCAATTATATGTACAGAGGCTTGGTTAGCGTTTCCAAGAACTTCCAGAAAGATCCCCAGCCCCTCAGATGGCCAAGAAGGGTTTCCTTTCACATCTATACAAAACTCCACCTATAAAAGTCGCGCGTGTAGAAAGGTTTCTTTATTGTAAGCATCACGTGTGCGGAACAGGAAGGGGTGAGGGGAGGAACGTGTGCGGGGTGGGGGTCACACACACCTGCCCAGGGGTGGTCCCGGGGGGGGCGGCTGCGGCCGGGGGCGGTCAGGTGATCTGCAGCGGGGTCTCCAACATCTCCATGAGGAAGGTGTCGATGGGCGTGTCTCCGATGAGCTTGAAGAAGAAGAGGTGCTCCAGGCACTTGAGGCCGATGGAGCGCAGGGCCGGGAGGCGCAGCAGCAGCTTGGCGAACCTGCGGGAGGCCCGACGAGCGTTAGCGGCCGCTGCCGCCCGGCACCTGCCATGGGTCCCCGCCCTGCAAGGGGAGACTGAGGCAGCCGGCGTGCTGGGGTCCTGGGAGGCCGCGGCTCATAGCTCCCAGGCAGGCCCTGGCTGTCCTCACCCCCGGGCCGCAGGCCGCCTGGGCAGCAGGGTCTTGGGCCACGCATGTGTGCGTTGTGCCCCCACACGTGTGCATGCGCACCCACACATTCTCTCCTGTGCACGGCTGCCACACCTCACCACTGTCACATGCACACACACCCATACACACGTGGCCTGACACACATGCACACACATGCACACCCACACGTTCTCACATGGGTGTTTACACATGCACATGTACCCCACCACTGTCACACATGCACATATTCAGACATGTGCACCCTTATACACATCCATACACACCTGCCTCACACGTGTCACACATGTTAATATACATACTCATATAGACACTCACACGTACCTCAGGTGTGTGTGTACATGCACACACGTACCCACACACGCTGACACTCTTGCACACCCTCACAAACATGAACTTGTGCACATACACGTACACCTATATACACTCACACATCCTCCTACACTCTCGCACACCCTCACACAGGCACACACTCACACATGTGCACGCCTGCACTCCTACACACTCTTGTATAATTAAGGACGCTGGCTGTGAGGTTCACCACAGGGAGAGAGGCCAGGGTGTGAAGAACTAGTCTCATATCTGCACACCCTTCCCAGGCCCCTCAATCTGCCAAGTTTTCCATCCTGCTTCAGGGGTCCTTCTTCACCTCTCAAAATCCTTTTTGTCAACAAAGCCCAGTTTGAATGTTATTAACAGTAACTGCAAATCAGTAGGTCAGAATTTCCAGTTAAAGGACAACGACCGAGACCATACTAGCCACTCCGGCCTTAATCAGAGCCTCTGGTGAGGCCAGGTCTTCACTGAGGGCCACAACATTATTACATGAGTGAGTTTCCAGTTGGAATTTTAATACTCCTTGAAATTGTGTATGTTTCTATAATCGTACCACATGAAGGCTTAAGGACCTGGGGCAACATAAGAAAGACTCACAGCAGCACCCAAGAAGGTAGGCATTACTGCTTTCCATGGAAAAATCAAGGGTCTGCCCCAAGGCCCACAGAGCCCCTCAGTGCTGATTGTGAGGCCTCTGAGCACATCTGAGGGATGTCACCCAGCGGGAGAGGCGGTGAGATGTGAACGCTGAGCTCCTGGGCCTGACTGCATTTTAGGGAATTAGGTGAAGGGAACGGCTTCTCTGTAAAGTACAAAGCTGGGCTGAGCTGTAGCTCTGAACATTTTTGGCTCTAAAAATGCCAAAGTCTGGCAACACATACAGTGCAGACTCCACGAGGACACCGCTGTCCTTGCTGACTGCCCTTGATTTAGGCACGGAGATGAGGACGGTGGAAGCAAATACGCCCGTGGAGAGCCACGGGCCTGGGGAGGGCGCCGCACCCGTCCTCAGGCACGGGCGGCAGCCAGGGTCACTGAGCACCTGCTTGCAGCCAGGGTCACGGAGCACCTGCCCGCCCCAGAGACAATGTGCACACAGGCTCCCGTCCTCCTGGATTTTCATCTCTGCTTTCAAGCTGGAGAAAGTAGGACTGGGCCCCTGCAAAGTGTACTTCTGAAGAGTCTCCATGGAGTGGCAGCATGCCGCCACTCAGAGCACGGCCCTGACCCCGCGGGGCCAGGATCCGTCCACCTGGTTCTGCGAAGTGGAGGTGGCCAGCAGTCAGCACACTCACCTACCTGGTTGGGCCAACTGACGTCCCTGATACACCTGCTCAGCCTCAGGGTGGTCGCCCTCCGTCCAGGCTGTGCTGGATGCACCCAAGGGACATGCAGAGGGCCCAGCCTCGACACCCCCTCCCTGCACTCCCCGATTCCGCCCTAGACCAGCCAGCAGGTGGGTAGCCCAGGCCCCTGGCAGTCACGTTCCTAGGAAAGGGGGCACGTTCCAAAGTTCGGAAAGTAATACTTGCTGGAAACGACCTAAATATTCCACAGGATCATGGCTAAATACATGAGGTTACATCCAACCTGTGAAATACCACAAAATCATGGAAAATGAGAATTTTGTACTTTTCAGTATCTGAAAAGTGCCTAAAATGGCTAAGAAGGGAAAATAACACTCCAAACTGTATGATTCCCTACCCGTAAATACGCACTTCTACGTACACATGCATCGATACACAAGGATCGTGGGGGAAAAATATATATCCCCCAAATTTCTGATTAATTTATTACCTGCTTTATTTCTTAAATGCTTGCCTTATCTCCCACAGAGGCATACTCTGCTTTTATAATAAGGAAGAAAACTGGTTTAGGTTTTCTTCTAAGAGATTAAATAATAGGACCTAGAGCCAATTTCAAAGAAAAGGGTGAGTATGAGCCTTCTTATTCCTAAGGCCCTGCGTGCAACATGTGCCCAAGACACCACACCTGATGCTGCCTCATGCTGGGAGACTCCATAGAAATCACCCAATCCAGGGCTTTCAGTCAGCTCCCGCCGGCCAGGGGTCCTATTGCAAGGATCGGGGCGACTGCCAGGGGTCCCCCAAAGTCCACTCTCCCCTTCTTCCTTGGCAGACAGCTGCCCCCATTCTCCAGAATCTTCTGTGGCTCATGGGGCCACGTTGACTAAGGTTCGGCCAACGGCAGTGAGTGAGGGGACAGGGGATCCTTTCCAGGCCCAGGTCTGCCCTGGGAGCCTCACCTCTGTGCCCCTGCGCCTCTTTCCCCTCCCATCAAGATGCAAAACAAGATGTGGCTCTGGGACACGGTGGGGCCCCCAGACGGAAGGAGCGGATCCCCGAGGCATGACGCGGAAGCCAGCCAGCCCTCTCAACGGGCTGCTCACCCAAGCCTGACATGTAGGCAAGAAACACATTTCCGTCGTGATCAACTACTGACTCCGGGGAGGTCTGCTACCCCAGCTTGGGCTCCCGACCACTCAAGGCCTGCGTGTGCTTCGTACTGAAGGCCGGAAACCCACCCACTTGGCGTTAAATTAAAAACTCCAACAAATAACGGAGCTCAGCCTCTTCAGGCCAATTGATACATGCTGGCTTAGGATCCAGAAAAAAAAAAAAAAACAGCTTAAAGGGAAATTAGACCTCACAGAGGAATGAAAGCCATCAGTGAGAATTCAGAGCATATAATATTAACCCTAAAAAACAAAACTAATGCCTTTAAGGCAGTTTTGTCAGGTTCATTTTTGGATTTCTAGGAGATTTGAGGATCGCATTCTCTCTATTTAACTAGAGTCAGCAGAGGAGGAGAACTTTTGTTTAGCTGTGCTTTGGGGGAAGCATTTGAGACAAGTTTTTTGGTTGGCTTTTTCTCTTCTTTCTTTTTTTTTTTTTTGTTTGTTTTTCAGCGACCCAGGAATACTTAAACTGGTTGATGGCCTCGGAGACCTTCTGACCACTGTCCTCCTCTTTAGACAAGGAGCCCAGAGCCAGAGCCAGCACCTTGCCAGATGCCACACAGATGGCCCCAGGGGACAGAGGTCACGTCTCCTGGCCACCGTGGTCTGTGCCTCGTAGCGCAGGGGCTTCGGTGGGGGCAGCGCAGAAAGCCTGGCTGCCAGCCTGGAAAGCAAAAGCTCTTTGAAACCAGCCAGACCTGAGCTCACATCTCAGCCCCGCTGCACACCAGGTCCGAGACCTCGAGCAAGCGCCTTACCCTTTCCGAACATCAGCACCTCATTAGAAACTGAAGGTAACGAGACCCACGTTCATCCGTTCACTTGTTTGTCCGTTCAACGTCTCAAGCTGTGTGCTACGTGCCAGGCACCGCTCTAGGCTCTGACACCAGAGTGTGGAGCGGTGAGCAAGATAAGACCTTGGGTTTCAAGGAGCTAATGGGTTCACAGCTCTCAGCTTGCTGTAAAGACTAAACAACCCATAAAACATCTAGACAGTGCCTGCTGCACACTGCCAGGTATTCAGGGTGAGCAGCAATCACTGCTGCCATTAGATTCTTCTAGCACTCCCTCACCTGCCAGGTTGTTCTGGATACTTCTGCTTGGTGTAGGCCTCAAGGGTGGCGTAAACCTTCTCTCGCAGGGTCTCCACCTCTGAGGGGTTGGACAGCCCCTTGGCATCTGGAAAAGATGACTGAGTTAGCCTCGGGTGGCACACGTCAGGTAGACACCCTTCCATAGGGGCTGTCCCCATCCACTCAGGCCTCACCCCAAGAGTTACGAGGGACACGCTGGATGGGGAACCACAGTGAAAGAAACAAAGTAGGGGGTCCTCTGTGCCCCCCGGCTCTCTGCTTTATGCCCAGTCTACCCAACAGACTCTTGGAACAAAGGCTTAAAACCCTGTTAATAGGAGCACCTGGGTGGCTTAGGAGTTGAGCATCTGCCTTCAGCTCAGAGCCTGATCCCGGGGTCCTGGGATCGAGTCCCATTACCTACAGGGAGCCCACTTCTCCCTTTGCCTGTGTCTCTGCCTCTGTGTGTGTGTGTCTCTCTCATGAATAAATAAAATCCTTTAAAAGTTTTTTTAAAAAACCCCTGTTAATACCCAAACACACCCACTACTGACTCCAAGGAGGAGAGTTTTATTTTATCCGATCATTCCAGAAATATCACAGTGACACATTTACTGAGTGCCTACTATGTGCTAAGCACGGACTGAACGATGAGATGGGGTTCAAAAACCAGATCCCCTCACGTGCTGCCTCAACTAACTAACCACCTGATTCATGAGATGAAACTGGGCATGAATTACCACATAATTCTGAACAGTCATCTTTCTTGACCCACAGCAGCATTTGATGAACATGATCACTTCCTCTTTCCTGAAATGTGTTTCTTCCCTGGGCCTCAAGGACATCACTCTTCTGCTTCTCTCCCTGCCCCCTCGTTGCCCTGCCTCAGGCTCCTCCGCTGGCTCTTCCTTTTCTCCCCAACCCCTACACGAGGGTGCACCCAGTGCCTGGTCCTGAGCGCCCTTCTCTGCCCAAGCTTTACTGACTCCCCATGTGAGTTCACACCTGTCTCTGAGCCTCATGTGCCAGGTAGAGGCTGACGGCTCTCACACACACATCTCTGGTCCTGACTTGCCCTCTGAACCCCAGACATATAAACAAGACCTTCCCGACAGGCTACTCTTGGATGTCTACCATCCACCTGAGATTTGAAGGCATAAGACAAAGTCCTGATTCCTACCCACCCACCCTTAGGACCCCCATCTCAGCAAACTAAACTCCATTTTCCCAATCACTTTGGAAAATGAAACAAAACCCCTGAGAATCACGTTTAATACCTCTCTTTCACAATCTCTAATCTGTCAGCAAACCCCATTGGCTTTGCTAAAAACTATATGCAGAGCCTGATCCTAGGCCACTATCCTCTCTCACCTCCCACTCGCCCCCAAATATGCACGCTCCATTCAAGATGCTTTCAGGATGGCTCTAGGAATAGAAACCATGAAGAATCGACTCCCCACCCTCACCAAGGATGGGTTCCTCAGCCCTGCCTTGTCTGTCTCAGCTGAGCTAGAGGACCAGAGGATGTCAGAGCTTAGAGGCTGAGCCCAGAGGAGGGCAAACCACTGCATAGTCACCTGGGTTAAACAGCACAATGGCTCGCAGGCACCCCAGCTCCGACTTGTCCATCTGCATGTCTTTCATTTTGGAGACCAGCTCAGTCAGGACTCTGTTCACAGGAAACAATGAGAGGTGATTAGAAAACCACGAGTACCAGGCCAAGGGCTGATAAAATGAAGGCAACCCACCCCATTTTCCAGACCATGCTTCAGGGACTAGGGGCAGAGAGATGAATAGGACGCAGTCCTGATCTCAAGGAACTCACAGCTTAATTGAAGAAACAGACATGGAAACAGACAGGTGGCAACACAAAGCCAGTAACTGCCAGGAACAAAGTCCAAGGGAACACCCGGGAGGAAGCAGGGGGTGGGCTGGACGCTCTGGCAGGGAGGGCTGGAAAGGCAGCCTAGAGGATCTGGACATGCAAGAGGCAACGCAGGGTGAGGGTGTGGCATGTCTGGAGGAAGACAGCAGACGGCAGCATCCAGACATGAGGGAGAAATCACCAGGGACCATGAAGAGGGTTGAATCAACCAAAGATCATGCTGGGCTCTGTGTGGAACGTGTTGTGGCAAAGGGCAGGAAAGAGTAGAGGCATCTCGGGTGGACGTGCACGTGGCCTGGAAGACCATTTTCCATGGATGTGGAAGGGGGCCACAGGGCCCTGGCACAGGACAGACAGGCTATTTTCAACCCTGGCCACCTCTTCACCAGTTCTCCATCCCTATGTCCCAAGCCACTCACCTCTACTCATTTCATTCATCTCTTTAAGGCATATGCCTTCATTCTCCTTTCACATCACTTAAGGCAGAGAGGCCCAGATGTTGGCTCCTGCTGCTGCCTGGCCCAGGGGCGGGGGGGTGGGGAGGGCTGCTCCTCCTGCAGCCCTTCCCCAGATATCCTGCTACAGAGTCCAGCAAAAACCTCAGCTCATCGTTCCCCACTCCTAAAGTCAGATCCTGGCTGCTTGTCCTCATCCCGGCCCCTAAGCAGCTCCAGCTCCCCACCCCAAACCTCCCAAGTAACGTCAATGATCCAGTCTCTCCTTTGGAGACCCGCAGAAATAGCAGGTTCTCCCTCCTGCCCAGCAGCTATGCTGGCCCCTGACGGCCTCCATCTCATCATTTCAAACCTTCTCGTAATCCACCTGTCATTCTCCAGGTTTCTGTTCTCATGTGTTTCATGGTCTCTGCTTCTTGCCCCATGCAGCTGTTGGGGTGGTCCATTCTGCATCCCCCCACCACCCCCAGATCCCCACACCCACATGAGCACATGTAGACACACACACACACACACACACACACACACACACACACACGAGCACTGGAAGCAGAGGAGAGCCACCTGTCAAAGATGGAGCCAACCCCAGCGCTGTGGGCACTGCTCCGGTGGACGTGTAAACCCGTGGCCAGAAGAATGCCATCCTGGACAGAGACCGAGCGGTGGGAGAAGGAGGCAATTAGCAATTCATTCCACCCTGCAGGGATAAGAAGGAGGCCTTGAGGGACAACCGACCATGTTCTTGCTTTACCGATGATCATCTGCAGCATATATCCTGACCCCCCTCCCAGCCCCCATGTAACAAAAGCAGAACCAGAAATCCAGGGAGCTGGGAAAACCAGCTCCAGACAACACAGCCAATTAGTGAAGAATCGGGGTCCCTTGACTCACAGCTCTGCATGTCCCCCACCGTCTCCCCAGGGCAGCTCAGAATGGCAGCTTGGGGATGAGGACTCTTGTTTCCCCCCAATCAACAAATATGGACTGAACATTTAATGGGTAATAGTCAATATGTTGGGTGCCATGGTGGACGAAGCGAGAATACCCTGTACCTCCGCCCCCAGGACATGACAACCCAGCTTTATTTCTTTGGTGTTGCCTCCCAGCACCAAGGACAGCACATGAGGGACTGCTCATCATCTAACAGGGATGAGACGAGGACCTGGCTCCCAATGCTCAGCCAATCTTCAAGGAAATTTCCCTGCTGGCCCGGTGACAAAGAGGATGTGCATGCAAACTGCACGGTGTACCAGAAACAGAAGCCCAGAGAGAAGACAGCACAGAGACTTTAACATAGGAAGGGTCCCTGAATAAACAAACTTGAGCAAAAGAATCTTTGGCTTGTCTTATCTCACCGGTGAAATGGGGAATACCTCTATTTTCCAACAGTATAATAATAACGAGGCACTGCCTCGGACTGTCCTCAATGAAACTGTCTCTGAAAATTAAACGCAAATTATAAAACCATGGTAAAATTTGCACAGGAAGCGAGTCTCATCCTCCATTAACGACATTTCATTTGGGAATCAAAGTTTTGGAGGAGGGCCACCCAAGTTTAAGAGCCCATAATCTATCTGAAAAGAATAACTCTGGATGGGGTTATCCGTCAACACGGCACACAGCTTAGGCGGGTTAGAGCTTTTTCAGGTGACTTGTTTTAGGATCCCAAGGGTAGTTCCAAAATGGCAGCCCAAGTGGTTGTCCTAAGAAAAAAACAAACCCCGATGTCCTTTACCTGCCCGGAGCAGGATGACCTGGTCCTCCAAAGTGAGGTCAGAGAAGTGGGGAATGCGCTTGGCCCATTCAACAAGAGTGAAGAGCTGCTTATCAGCAGCATGGCATATGTTGGTGACAGGGTCATTTGTCTAAAAAAAAAAAAGAAAATAAAAGAAAAAACCCAAAGTACTGTGAGGGGTGGATTCCAGGATTCCGGGACTTGAATACACCCCTTTCCTGTCTCCAGTGCCCCCAAGATGTGGGAGGTGGATGGACGCCTAAGACCACATACCGAGTTCTCCAAGTTCATATCACCATAGGATTCTGTCTTTGGCTCAACAGCAAGCTCCGCTTCTAGAATCCTCTCCACAGGCATATCTTCATGGCCGCTGTTAGCACAGTCTGCCTCACTCTCGGCCCGCTCCCGGCTCCTCTGCCTTTCTTCTTGCACAGCTGGCCCATGGGGAAAAAACACACAGACGTTACCACATGCCCAGGACAATGGCGGGAAAGCGAGTTACCTACTGGGGCTTCCGTGGCCTCATCTGCAAAATAGGCATCCTTGTGGTCCCAGGTCAAGAGATGTTGTGATGGTGACAGATGACACGGAGCAAGCAAGGTGATTTGCTTATGCGTGTGCACGACTGTGGGTTCTATAGCCCGTATCCTTTCTAGTTCATGATGGTGACCGGTCTAAGAAGTTTGCATTTCAGATTTTAATAACCCTGATGCTCCCCTCTCTCTGGATGAGCCACTTCCTCCCCAGTCCCCTGAGGACAGTCTCCTGCATTTTACCCCCAGCTGCTCCCTCTAATAAACTGTGGGCAAGCAATGGTTAAGTAGCGAGCGCATCGCTTCAAAAACTCTGTCAGATCCTATGCATCACGCTTGGCATTCACGTCCCATTAGGTCTGCCCCTAATGCACCAGCCTGAACACAGCATCACCTGATCCGACTTGTCAGGGAAGATCTTCGGGGAGCCAGGAGGGTATTTAGTAAGTGAAGAGGTGGAAATGGAAAGTCACCTAGATGACATTTCAGAACCAGCCGCTGATTTGGGGGGTGGGGAAGGGTACACGGGCAAAGGTGTGGGCTAGAATGATCTCTGCCTCCCCATACTCAGGGTGTTTCACCAAAGTTCACTCTAACCCACAGAACCCTAAGGGGCTGCACACAAGCATGTCAGGCAGATCCTCTTCCCAATTCTGTCCTCTTCGTTGACACACGTTCTCTGTTGGGTCAGTCTCCATAATCCACAAAGCTGTGGTTTCCATCTTCCTATTCCCAGCATGAAGGAGCAAAATTCAATGTTGGTATACTTTTTTTGTTTTAAATCCCAAGATTCAAGAAAATTATCCCCTAAGCAGGTGGCTAATCTGGAACTCAGTGACAGCTCCTCGGCCAGCAACCTCGACCTCTCAGCTTCTCTCCTTTCCTCCCCTGGGGCCTACCCCCAAAGTCACCTCCTACTCTCTGAGGGCATCACGAGGCACCAAGGCTGCAGAATGAGCTGGAACCAGACGCTGGGCATCCAGTTTGTCATGCAAGTGACGTCAGTGACCTGTCAGGGTAGGTCAGAGGAGGGTATGACAGCAAAAACACAATGAGTACCCCAAAGTCTCCAGTAGAGAAGCGCCAAGACGCCTTGAGATGCAAATGATATTCAGTGGTCAGGATGAAGGGAGGGAGGGAGCGAGCAAGGGTAGGAAGGAAGGAGGGAGACATGGAAAAGAGAATAAAGCAGGGCAGTGACAGAAGGAAGACAGAAGGGAGAGAGCATGAAATTAGGAAAGAGGACAGCAAAAGTCATGTACTTGGGACTCCAAGAAGTCTTTTTCAGAATGGGCTGTACCAGGTCCTAGCCAAAGAACATGGGACGTAGGACTCAGCCCACCCAGCCTCCATCTCCCTCCTGTATACTGGGGAGTATCATACTCTAGTGAGGTTGTTTTGGGAACATTAAATGAAATAATTATTAAAAAGCTCCCCCAAAGATAGGAAATTCCCCTTCTCTTTGGCCCTGTTTGTGCTCTTTGTCTTCTCTCAGGTCCTCTCCCCAGCTCCCCTGGGGCCTTTTCCTCCCTCGTCCTTCCTCTGTCCACTCTGTTGGCCTTCATTGACTGATAGCATTACAGATACCGCCATGGGTATTTTCATCAGCAGCCGGCATGACTGGTTAAAGTCGAGTGCTCCTTGTATTAACTGTTTTAAGGTAGGTGAAGAGGCTTCTGTTTTGTCTTGATTTTAAAAGATGGGGAAAAGCAAACGAACTTAAGTCTTCTCTATGGTCCTCAGTTGATTTCTTCTGCCGATTTGTGCCATGGAAGGGGGATAACCTTCAAGCTTCAAAGAAAATAACCTTGGCTTCTGAGAATTAGATTCTAATTCCAATCTTGCCGTTAATCGAGTGATCCTTTGCTATTCCTCTCTCCGTGTCATAAATCTTAGTGTCATAGAACAGGAGTCATATATATATATATATATCTGTTGCTGGGGGAAATCTTCCATGTGGCAGACATTCTGAGCTACCACTACTAATACATTTGGGATATATCCAGGGGATGCCGGGTGATCTAAAATAACACCAAACTCCCGCCTTCCAACAGAATTTTATCCATTAGTCCAACATACATTTATCGTATGTGCACTATAATAGCCACAGTTTTTTTGGAGTTTTTTTTTTCCCTCTGGGTCAGGAATTATGCTCAACACTTTACATAGATTATGTTTCATCAAATCCCCACAATAACCTTATCTCTCCAGTACTATGAACCACAGAGTAGGTATGTAACCTACCAGAGGTCACAGAGCTAAGAAAACATGGAGCCAACATGTAGACCTGGGCTGACAGCCTTCTAAGCCCACCCCTCAGCCCTCTGTACTGTCTCCCAGGCTCTGGGCTGGTTGTACCGATCAAGACCACATGGGGCTCAAGAGGGATATTATATGTTATCCAGGAACTGCCTTAAATATAGTCCATTATCTAACCCTCCAAACTCTAGTATATGACAAGAAATCATGGCAATGTATTTCCCCAAGACCCCTGAGGGTTATTTGGTAGCCTGGAAGTCAGAGGGTCACGGTACTGTATCAGCTCTGCCATTAGCTCATTAGGTAAGCTTAGGCAGGTCCTGAGGCTCTCAGAACTTTTGTTTCTTCTTTTAGGAAATGATTGTGTTGAATCAGAGAGGAGCAAATGTCCATTCCAGCTTCACCATTATGTGTCCTGAAAAGGCAAGGGGTCCTGGCCCCTGGCTCTTGGTAGATACATTTCTGAGCCCATCCCCACGACATCCTTTCCTCTCTGTTCAACTCTCCAGACAGAAGTGTCAATTCAATAGTTTCTCTCAGTTAACTGTGCCAGAATTTTGTTATTCTTGTCCTCAAGGCAGTGTCCACTCTGAGCCCCCGATTCTGTAAATCGTGGGCAGTAATGATCGCGGTGAAGGAAAGGCTGCTGAGCAGCTTTCTGAAAGGGGTCTTTCCTATATTGAGACCAGGAACGGATTCGCTCCTTTGCCTTCTCTTCATCAGGGTAAATAGCACCAATTCCTTTGGAAATTTTTCCAAAAATTAAGGAAAAATTTTAAAAGGGCCTCTTTCCCCTCTTAATTTTTACTACGCAGCCTTTCATCACCCCCATTTCTCCACATCCTTTTCAGAGAGGCAGAAGCCCAAACTAGGCCCTGCATCAGACAATCAGAACAATGCTGGGTTTAAAGGAGGGTCTGCCCTGGTCCTTAGAATTCACATGTCCCTGTCTGACTTTTTCTTTCATGGAAAGAAAGAAAAAAAGTCTTTCATGGACTTTTTCTTTCAAGTGTGGAAGAGCCACACTTCCCACCCTTTGGCTGTGCACCAACCACTCTGACTGTAATGGAGCTGAGGGCTGTTGGGTGGAGAGACAGAGCGTGAGCAGTAGACGAGGTCACTTCCCTGATGGAAGCCTCTCCTTGCCTTCAATTCAATCTAATCTGTATAAGGAAGACAATTACTGTTCCAAGTCATCTTGAAACTTATCTCATCTGTCCTGAGAGGCAAAGATGACACCCACACTCAGATTTTGGGGCACCTGGCTGGTTCAGTCGGTTAAGCATCTCCCTTCGGCTCAGGTCATGATCCTGGGGTCCTGGGATGGAGCCCCATATTGGGCTCCTTGCTCAGCAGGGAGTCTGCTTCTCCCTCCCCCTCTGCCTTCTCCCCCCAGCTCATGCTTTGTCTCTGTGTGCCTCTCCCTCAATAAATAAATAAAATCTTTTTAGAAAGTGACCCCCTATAGCAATCATGCTCTTGCTGATGGGAGACATTCTTTGGGGTCATTAATTTTATGTTTGACCATCATGGTGGCAGAAGCTATAAGGAATACCAGTTCTATCTTGGTGAATAGAAGATAGTCTCCACCAGCTGATTTTTCACATCACATGTTCGGATCAATAAGATCATTGACTCCTTGACACCAAGAATGACATGAGCATGAAGCAGGCACTTGGTTAATACTTGGTGACTGAGTGAATTAGTCCTTTTAGGAGCTCCCGCATGAGTAAAACTTTTGATTCCAATAATCGGTTTAAAGCACTCACCCATTCACTCAGGAATTACATATCATGCCTACTGTATGCTAGTCACGGGCAATACAGCAGTAGGGGGAAAAAGCAGAAAAAATCCTTGCCTTAGTGGAGACAGGTAGTAAACTAAGTATGTTAGAGAGTGATACACGCTCTGAGAAAGACACCAGGCAGTGTCCAGGGTGGCAGATGAATTCTAGATGGTGTAGACAAGCCTTTACCTAGAGGTTGACCATTGAATAAATGTCTGAAGGAAGAGAAGAAGGGAGCTATGCAGGCACCTGGCAAGAGGGCATTCCAGGCAGAGAGACATTAAGTGCAAAGCTCCTGGGGAGGGAGCACCCCTGGTGGCCCAGCAGAGACCAGCAAGGCTGGACCAGAGTGACATGGGACAGTCAGGCTGTGCACAACCATGAAGTCATAACCAGGGTTTTGCCTTTTTTCTGGGTAAGAAAGGAAAGCACTGGAGCATTCTGATGCAGGTAGGGCTTGACCTGACCCACTTGTTCAAAGCCTCTCTGGTTGCTCTGGAGAGTGTAGGGAGGGTTTTAGGAGCCTACGTGAATCAATACAGAAAGTAGCAGTGGCTTATGCTGGGAGCATGAAAGTCAGGAGACATGGAAAGATTCTGGACATATTTTGAGGGAGAGACAGGATTTCCTCACACACTGAATATAGCAGAGGAAAGAAAGAGGAGCCCAAGGGCAACTGAAAAAAAAATGGCTCTTTCCTAAAATGGGGAATGCTGTGTGATAAACAGGCTGGGAGGGCAGATGATCGGGAGCCCAGGTTTGGGTCTGCCACCTGAGATTCCTGTCAGGTAACAGAGGGGGGGCCATCCTCATCCCAGAGCACCCTTGCACCCCGGCAGGAGGGGAGGCTCCAAATAGGCTCTGATCTGGGAAGAAGACCTACTCTGGGCTCATCAGCTCCCTGTGGGACCTTGGAGAACCTCAACGGTTCCTCCAGTTTCCTCCACTGTACAACAGTGAGCACTATTACATTATTCTGAAGGGCCACCTCCATCTATCTCAGCCATGCTAAGAATGTTCTTTTTTTTTTTCCTTCCTGGGAGCATTCTCTCCTAGGAGGGGCTCCAAGAACCTTTTCTGCATTGATCCTTTCAGTCAGCCTCCCCTCTCCTCAGAGAAAAGTTCTTGGAGAAGAAAGAGTCACCTGGGATCAACTAAATGCCCTGCTCCTATTTTCTGGAGAGAAGTGTCACTTGCTCACTCCGAAGTCTAGTACAATGCACCATTTACACTATGCCCTTGCGTGAGTTCACGAGCTAATTAACTGCCCAGTTCGACTTATTTGTGTTATTTAATGGAAACGCTTTTCGATTCTCTAAGCGAACAGAATGCACTTTCAGAGTTTTTTTTTTTCCTGCTCTACAACCCAGCTAAGCCACACTGTAGATGGAAAGACATATCTTTAAAACATACGATGATGGTCTCTCCAAATGAGAAGGCTAAGTCTGATTACTGGGAAAGCCGATAATCCCCCCCAAAGACCACAGATACACCAATATCAGGAGATCCATAGCAGCCCCAGGTTATAAAAGCCCAGAGAGATGACTCAAACCAGCAGGCTCCCCCAGTAAGGATGAGAGGCGAGACGTCAGCTCTGCCCAGAAAGCCAATCGAATGATCCATTTATGGGGTGGCTCACCAGGACCCTGAAACCGGCTCTGACACTTGTTGCCTGGCTCTTGGGAGAGCCAGGGAGAGGGTCCAGCATGCTGACCATCACCTGAGCTCCAGGAGAGGACAGGTGAGCACAGAGGAGGGAAGTGCACCTGTTCTCCGCTCCGGGGTACCCACCGCTTAGGGCAGGGGCACTCAACCGCACTCCTCGAGAGGTCACGAGGATTTCTACCGTGATTTACAGGCAAACCAGTCTCCCCCAAGGGGCCGAGCCTCACCTTCCCTCTTCATGCCCATCACCAGGCACTTCTGGTAGCGGCAGTACTGGCAGCGGTTCCTCTGGCGCTTGTCAATGAGGCAGTCTTTATTATCGCGACACGTGTACATGAGGTCTTTCCTTATGGTTCTCTTGAAGAACCCTTTGCAGCCTTCACAACTGTACACACCGTAGTGCTTTCCTGCTCACAAGAATAAAAAAAAAAATGAACACTGCAGAGACTGTCTTCAAGTTTATTCGGATCTTTCATTCACAAGAGCCCCTTGGCTCCCCTCCCCCCAAGGACACTGGCACAGCACCCAGGCACCAGGACAGGCAGCTAAGAGAAACCAGCGGAGGAGGCAGGCTTGGTCACGGGAACCAAACTAAGGCAGAGGAAATATGCCCTTCCTCGTGTCTTCCCTCCAGAAGGCATTCTCTGGAATCACCAGTTCCAGAGCGCATTATTAGAAAAGTCTTGACCCAAGATTTTGTTTACATTTATTTTATTAAGGCAACTCCTGTGTTTAGTTAAGCAAAAGGGTCTGTCTCCATTCAAGACATTAGTGTACATAATAAATAAAAATATTTATGCTTGTTATGTATGATCTAGCAGGGAAAAAAAAAACCTCAGCTTCCCTAATATTTCCCCATAACTGAGGCCCAAGGACATGGGAGCCCCACGGAAAAGCATTCTCTTTCACCATAGACTATGAACAGGAGCCTAAGTTATGGATTTTCTAGATGCTCTTGCCTGCTGGAAAAATAAGTTGGTATACAGTCTTTATAGCCTAATAGAATTTGCAGTCTTACGACATACAGATCTGATGAGGGGTGGTTTTGCCTTATCCAGAATAATCTGTTAGATGTTTCATTGCCTCTATTATGTATTCCACACAGTTGTCAATGACCCCAGCCAAGGATGGCTCATTTGAGTCAGGAGAGCCACCACACTCACCCGAAACTCCTACTAGGCAGGACCTCTCAAGTCTACACCCCAGGCAACTGTGCCTAATTGATCTGAACGTAGGACTTGAAAAATAGAAGGACGCGGATCATTTGAAATGTATTTACCTCTGATTCTTCGGTGTAACACGTGATGTCGTTTAGCTGTAGACCCGACATTATTTTCTACTTCAGTTATACTCAGGCTGATAGAAAAGTGAATTTGAAGAAGTCCTCGAGAACTAGCCAATGTACAAATTTGCATCCCTGGAGCTGACATGTCAGAGGAAGCTGCCCTAAGATAGAATGAGCGCTCGAGATAGCCAGCCTCATGAAGCCAGTCTGTGCCTACTGAGTCGACCACACTAATCCACTGAATGCCCAGCAAGAATAAATACGGGATCTTATCCTATCTGAGAAAATCCCAACACTCTCAGCTCTGAAGTACCTGTCTTTGAGAAACGTGGTGCCTCCATAACATTCCCATGACTCTCCCATATTTGAGTGAATCTCTCAGACTTTCAAATAAGTCATAGCAGAGGAAACTCTGCCGGGGTGTGACTGGTCTTCTGTTGCTATGGCAATGGCCAAGTCTGCGTGATTTGGCAACCACTTTTTGAGAGCAAGCATCATCAGCCACATAGCGAAGTAAGTTCCGGGCTCCAGGAACTCTCGACGGAGTGAATTTTGCAGGGCCTTTGGTGACAACAGGAAGATGAGGAATCTTCGGTCTGTCACCATGGACAGTCACAGAAAAGAACCTTCCTCATTTTCTCATTCATCAAAACAGAGATTCACATGCCCTCAAAAGTGGTGGGATTGGGGGGTGCCTGGGTGGCTCAGTGGTTGAGCATCTGCCTTTGGCTCAGGGCATGATCCTGGGGTCCCGGGATCGAGTCTCACGTCGGGCTCCCTGCATGGAGCCTGCTTCTCCCTCTGCCTGTGTCTCTGCCTCTCTCTCTCTCTCTCTGTCTCTCTGGATAAATAAATATAATCTCTTTTTTTTTTAAGTGGTGGGTTTGAGAGTGAGGGAGAGGAAGGAGAAGAAATCAAGAAAAAAAATCATTTGGGCAAAAATGGAAGAGGATCAGAGAACATGAAATCTGTGAAAACACATTTATTTCTACCCATAAAAACATGTTAAAAAACCTAGAATGCTGTAGAAAAAAAATATGCTAAAATACTAAAGGGTTTATCTTTGTTTGGGGCATTATATACAATGTTTTAAGTTTTCTTTCATGCTTTTCTAGTTCTTTCTACACTGGGAAGTATCCTACACAGGAACATCATTTTTAGAATTACAAAAATAAATAATTTTTTAAAAGATTTTAAAGAGATCCTGTCTAATTACAAGAGCGTCCTCATTCCACACACACACACACACACACAGTATGCAATGCAGTAACTCCAAAGAGGTGTTTCTGAAGTATTTCTGATAAACCCAATCCTTAAAAATGAAATCATATTTTAAATTCATCTAGATTGCAGCCTATGAACCCAGTGACAGCAATTTACTGCCTGGGTGCCACGCTGGACCATCCTAAAAGGCCCTTTTCCTTCCATGGGGTATAAGGTAGTCGGGTGGGCAATCAAACAGGCACCATCTCTGGGCTCACCCTGCTGCACGGGACACCTAATGGCATCTGCTTCCACACGTACCTGAGGACCTATCCCCACAGATGGCACAGATGTGTTTAACCAGAGAGCCAGGGCTGGCTGATGGGTAGTTCATGTTTCCAATCCCAGGAAGCCCTGGCAAGGGCTTGATGTCCTCTGAAATGCTGACACTGTTGACCACATTTAGCTGCAGGAGAAAAAAAAATCCAATAAAACATGGAGCCAGGGGAGACCCGACGCCCAAGATAGAAGACGACAAGGGTATCCTCACAAGACAAAAAAAATAAAGTTCTATTTCAAGAAGTAGTTTCTAAGTACAGAGTACCCAAAACCGCCTGTGGGGGAACAGGAACGTAAGGGAGGAAAAAACAAGTGGCGCAAGGGGACTAAATCATTTCTGGACACCAAACCCTAAATTGAATATCACCAGCCATCATCAGAGTGCTCTGCTTGTACTCATTTTACTCATGTGTGTCATTGGTGCTAGAAATCCACCCTTGGCATGCTCAAGACACACCTAGGACGGGTCAGTTGTGTGTTTTTAGATTTTGTAGTAAGTACCGTCTATTCCGCCATGCTCCAAGAGGAGCTAGGGCTCTCAGGCAAAAGACTGACTTCAAGAGAGCTGAGCAAAAAAGAATGCAAATCCACCCGTTTAGTCCATCAACAGACACTCACTGAGTGCTCACCCTGAAGGTGCTGTGCCAGGCTCTGGGGGTCAGAGGTGAGGTGTAAAAATGCACACTTTTATGAGTTCACAGTAAAGTGGAAGAGAAGGCATATGTAGGGGTCATCTCAACGAGCCTGCACAAGGTGCTAAACCAGGGACGCCTGGGTGGCTCAGTGGTTGAGCACCTGCATTCAGCTCAGGTCATGATCCTGGGGTCCCAGGATCGTGTCCCGCATTGGGGTCCCTGCAGGGAGCCTGCTTCTCCCTCTGTTTGTGTCTCTGCCTCTCTGTGTCTCTCTAATGAGTAAATAAAATCCTAAAAAAAAAATAAAAGTGCTAAACCAAATGCCCAAATCATTGCAGAAGCACCAAAGTGTTGGGTAGAAAGTCCCAGGTCATGGTTTTGAACTCGACTGTAAGGAACAGACCATCCTCCTGTGAAACTGGGAGATCCCCACAGCCAGGGACTGTCTGCCCTTCTTCCCCGCGTCCCACATGGTCCCAGCACGTGTGGCTGGAGAAATGGATGTGTGTCCCCATCCTCCGCCCTGCCACAAGGTCACATCGGCTCCTCAGCACCACCGCCTCCAGTCTCCCAGTACTCGGGGACATTACCCAGAAGCCACTGCTGAGTGGCCTATATTCATCGAAGACACTGTCAACGCCTAAGACGGAGTCGTCCCGTTAGCAGGCACGGTGAGCGCCCATGGGCACAGACCAGCATGCTAGGCAGGCACTGTGAGGAAGATGGAAAACCCAGAAGCTCTCTCCTTCCTCCAGAACGCACACGCTCGCTGAAGAGCTGGGACAGGCACCGGAATTAAGAACACTTACGAGTAATCGCAAAGGTGGTGCGGAGCACCTGAGCCCGTGTTTAAGCGTCCAGCAGGAGCCCCCAGCAAATATCTGGGAGCTTAAGAGGGGTCCCACTGACTTCTGTGTGGTCTATGTGGATTTTGCATCATACCGTCTCCCCCGGGCGACCGCAAGTCTCAAACTAAGCCAAAGAAAGGTAGGATTTCTCTATTCAAGAAGGGATGATCAATAAAACATAGACAGAGGGGACAGAGGGGATGATCAATAAAACATAACCCACAACACAGCCTGAGTTAGGTTCCTTCTAAATTTACCAGCTTTCCAATCCACTAAGCAAATATGTATTGAGCACAGGAGGTGGGCAAGAGGCTCGGGTCAAGTGCAGGAAGGGATGCAGAAAGACAAGACTGCCTGCAGCTCCGGGCTTTGAAGTCAGGGCCACCAAGAATTTTTAAAAATTGATTTGTAGCATGAAAACACATATGAGATGGGGAGAATTCTCTCTCTCTCTCTCCCCTCCCTCTTCTTATACAAGGCTAAGACAAGACATCTAGAACTTGCCCCCAGTGTTTTGCTTCATTTTAGTGTCATACCATGGTTCTCAGCTCCAGATGTCTACCTGGGAACTTCGGGAAAACACCGATGCCATCGCTCCACACCCAGGAATTTTGAGGGTCTGAGGGCCATCGGTACTGCTATTTCTCTAGGGTTACCAGGCAATGCTAATGTGCAGCGAAGGGCTAAGATTCGCCAGTTTGGCAGGAAAAACTGCACTTTGGAGTCCCACAGAACTGGGATTAACTCCCAGTCTGCCCTGACGGGCTACATGGCTTCAGAGAAGTTACTTAGTTTCCTCCACCCTGTTTCCTTATCTGTAAAATGCGCCTAGTAAGGCCTAGGTTACAGAGTCACTGGCGAGATTAGATCACGTAATGCCGAAAAATCCCTATCGCGGTGCCCGATACATAGTAGGGACTCTATAGCTGCTGGCTCTTATCATTGCAATAAAATCTGGTTAATCAAGACAAGAATTTTTTGAGTCTTTCTTATAAGCCCACATTCTACTCTGTGTTAGGAAATCTTTTTTTTTTTTTAAGGTTTTTATTTTTTTTATTCATGAGAGACAGAGAGAGGCAGAGACACAGGCAGAGGGAGAAGCAGGCTCCCTGTGGGGAGCCCGATGCAGACTCGATCCCGGGATCCCAGGATCATGGCCTGAGCCGAAGGCAGATGCTCGGCCGCTGAGCCACCCAGGCGTCCCTATGCTAGGAATTCTGCAGGAAATGAGCCCACATTCACCAAAGGCGTTAAATGACTCCATTTCTTGGCGGGGTCGGGGTCGGAAAACTAATGCTGTCATACTACTAGGTTATCATTACTTCAGATGTGGGACATATGTAGATATGTACTGGTTCTTAAGAAATAGGTTGAGGGGGTTTCTGTTGGTGTAACTTCTAGGTGACAACTCTTTTCAAGTGCTTCAGTGGAAGAGATGTCACCACTTAAATCCACCCTTGAGATGGAAGCATTGTAGTTCTGGTGACCCCAGAGAAAGAACGCTCTGGCTGCCTGAGGCTCTGTCCCCAAATCCTCAGATGGACAAGAAAGGGTATGGGAATGAGGAGGAGGCCACCACCCCCTGAGCCTCAAGAGCCCCTCACTCACCTTCCCCTCCCACTGCCGTGTCCCATGGGACCAGCCTTGCCACCTGCAGCCTGCAGAGGTCACAGGACAGCACTGCCCCCTATAGAAGGCTTGCTTGGCGCTCACAACAACCCTATGAAGTCATCTACTCTTCAGATGAGCTTACCAGGCCTTAGAGTGGTTTATTCATGTGTGTTCATTCAGAAATACTAAGGGGATACAGAAAGGAGGATGGCAGGTACTGCCTCGAGGGACTGGTCACTGATGAGACTAAGTCAGCTGGGATTGTTTAGGAAGGAAAGACCCCAAACAACTGAAATTAGGGAGGTGGCATTTGAGCTTGGACTGGACAGCCTTCCAAAGTGGGTAAGACTTGGATGGGCTGCTGATGGGCTAAAGGCTCTGAGAGCTAAGGACACCCCCTCCCAATCCCTGGGAAGCCCAGGGGTTCATGGAGAGTGTAGATGGGTAGGAGACGAGGCTGGGGGCGGGGCAGGGGGGCCATGTTACAGCCCAAGGCCTGACTGTCTGGCTACAGAGAGTGGATTTAATCTTGAGGAGCAAGTCAGAGCAGCCACTGGAAGTTTCAGGCTGAGGAATACAGCTCTTGGAACTCTGCCCCAGGGAGGTAAGTGAGGCGGGCAGCAGGAGGGGAGCCCAGAGGAGACCCAGAGGCTGGCTGGGGATCTTCCCTGGCTCACAGGCTGGAGCGAGGACACTGGGCTCCCAGGTCATTCCTCCTTCACGGGAAGGTCTGTCTGGAGCGCAGGGGACGCTTAGCCGCCCTGGCTTAGCAGCTTCCTGGCCACCCCCGCAGTGAGGGGCCCTCGCTCTCCCAGGGGGGAGCCAGCAGCCCCTCTCCACCCCTTCTCCCCATGGGCCGGGCAGCAGGATGGAGGGGCTGCTGCTCCCCTCTCCACCGGCCTCTCTGCAGGTGGGGGGCCACGGGCTCCCAGCACAGGTAGAGGCGACAAGAGGCAGCCACCCAAGTGCGAACCCATTAGCTGCCTGGCCCCGAGCCCCCGAGCCCGGCTGTCTTGTTCCATTAGAAGCAGCTCAGCAGAAGCGAGCACTTTCAGAACGGGGGATGCACCAGGCGGCTGGCCGCTCCCTGAGAACAGGGGGAGACACACTTGACTGGCCTGGCTTCCATCTGCAGACTCCCAGCCAGGGGCCAAATGCTCCCTGAATGCCCTGGAGCCATCACGGAACATCAGGTCCCACATTTCTGAGCTGCTTTTAGCCAAAATTATTCCACTGGATGCAGATACGTGGCCGGCCTGCCAGGGCGCAGGCAGGCGCTCCTTTTCCAGGGACTGGACTCTGGAGAGTGGCGTTCCTTTAGTCCTTTCAGGGTCTGGGCCATGAGGAGTCAGGAGCCAGGACCCCCCCACCCCCACCTCACTGGGCAGAGAGGAGCCCTGGGTTCTGGTGGACACCTGCTGCTTCCTCCCCCCATGAGCTTGGCCAGGTCGCTGCATTAGAGACAACATTTACTGGTCGACAGACTAGATCAGTGGCTCTTCCAACTGGGAGTGTGCGGGTGGCAGGGGAGGGCCAACAAGAAGGCTTCAGATCTGCCCTGAGTTCGGGATCCCTGGGTAGCTCAGCGGTTGAGCGTCTGCCTTCGGCTCAGGGCGTGATCCTGGGGTCCTAACACATCGGGCTCCCTGCATGGAGCCTGCTTCTCCCTCTGCCTCTCTCATGGATAAATAAATAAAAATCTTAAAAAAAAAATAGATCTGCCCTGAGTTCAACCAAACCTGTTTGTCGCTGACACACGTATCAGCCTTCCAAACGTGCTTTCTCTCTTGGAGAAAAGACTTTAATGGCTTAACTTTTTAAATCATTAAACAAGATGATCTTTAAGGTCTGTTCCAGCTCTGACATTTGTAATTTTTTATTACTTATGTATTCTCTACAATAATCTGCAAGAATAGTAAGTCGGTTATCAATCACTACCTGGGCAGGAACTTTCAGGGACAGAACCCAGGTCAGGCAGCTGGGTTCAGGAGGCAGGGGGCATTCTAGGGCCTTGCAGGGCTTGCTTCTGAGTCCAGGCAACTGACATCACACACACACACACACACACATGCACACACACACACACACACACACAAAGTTAGGAAAATGTGGCCTAGATCATTTTGTCTGAAAGTCACATAAATATCTTCCCAATTATATATTTGGTGTTTCTGGAAATTACTCCCTCCACTCAGATACTCCCCGAGCAGAGCCTGATTCTTACAATTTTTTTTTTTAAATATCCAGGGCTTGGTTCAATGAACGCTTATTGAAATGAACATCTCTCGAACCTCTCAGCAAGAGTGCACCAGAATCAATGGTCACACGGGGGTAGAGTCTCAATCACTGAGGTGCCTCATATCACCTGGGGATAATAACAATCCTATCACCACCTTAGTGCCATAGAGCCCTTGAGAAGTAATTTTTCAAATCCCTAGTTCCTTTAATATTCCTACCTATCCCTGCAGGGTAACCCGGGAAAAGCACGTTCCCCCGAAATACAGAAAGGGGAACTGAGATACCTGGATGCCCAAGTGGTTTGCAGAAAGGTTACACAGTCCCCGCCTCCATGGTATCGGTTCAGCTCTCTTTACTCCTCAAGAATGAAAATCCAACAAGAGCAAAAGAGAGAAGCTCAAACACCAGAAGGGCAGAGCAGGGAACGGGAGACACTCACTGCCTGCAGCTGCCTCACCACCACAGCCCCCTCCCCTCGCCCCGAAACTGTACTTACCCTGGACCCAGATCACAGGAGGAGCATGTTTCCCTCCTGAGACCCCCTCGGACCCATCCTGGGTGAGGAAGACAGGATGCAGAGAGACCGTCTGTCCAGATGGTTCAGAGTCCAACTCACCTCAGCTAACACCTAGGGTACTAGACGTCCTGTGTCATCTGGTTAATCGGGCAAAATGTTTCTGCCGTGTGGCTCCAGAGCCCGAGCCCACGACACTGTGCGGTGTCCAGGGCTGCTGAGCTTCCCCAGAGCTTGGCAAGCTTAATATAGCTCCCAGAGTGAAACTTGGCCTCGGCCTCTGCACACAGCCCAGTTGGCCAGGACCAAAGCTTTCAGCTGACCTTTCAACCCCAATCCCTCTGTACAGACATATGGTCCAGGAATAGCGGCCCTGCCACTCGCACGGCTAGGAAGCTGAGTTTATTGGCTAGGTTTGGCTCAATCAGACCCGAGCATGGTTGCTAAAAGCAGCCTTGAAAAATGGTGCCTTGCCCACTCCCCACCCACAAGCCCTGTCACTGTCTATCACCTCACCCTGTCTTATTGCTTCATGGATAGAATGACTGCTGTTAGAAACCACCTTGTTCGTTCGTTTGGTGTCTGTCTGTCTTGCCTGCTACGGTGTCACTGCCACGACAGTGAAGACTTTAGCCACCTTACTCCGCACTTATCTCCAGAACCTAGGATGGTGGCAAGTACTGCCAGATGCATAGTAGGGCCTTCCTAAATAATTAGATGAGTGAACGTGAGCACCCGCGCAGGAGTCTACTTTCAGCCCAGAAAGTCCACGTTTCCTTCTGTCTCTGGCCTGTTGGCTCCGACCTGCCTTTCTGGGGGTCCATTCCCATGAAAGAACATGGATCAACAAACCTCTTCGGGGCCTCACATTCTGAAGTGTATGTGTCACACCGGCTCTGCCAATGACAGTAGGTGACAGTGGCACAAATACATGTCCATCCCCAGGGCCACCTGGTCCCCACTCCTCTGGGTGGTCACACACTCTCAAGAAACACACGTCTGGGAAGTTGAGAGGTCCCTTTTTCCTGTTCCCTTTGGCTCGGCCCTCATACCTACCATAGCCCATGTGCCACTGCCACAAAATTTACCTGCAGGAAGTGCCACGCCGTCCCCCCCCCCCCCTTGAGACTCTTCAGGAGCACTGATGAGTCACCTTCTAATCCTTGGCAGCCAGTGGAGGATCCTGGGGCCACCGATTGAGTCAGCACACGCCACAGCAGCAGGTGAATGCAGCGTCATGAACACAGCATGGGGGGCGGGCAGGACACTTGGGCGTGAACCCCAGCTCTGCTGTCCACTGGCTGTGTGCGGCTGGACATGTCACTTGAGCTCACTGAGCCCCTGCTACTTCATTTGTGGGAATAGGATGACATAGACAGATTTAGTGGTTCTCAGCTAGGCTTTTACCGGCTCCACAAGGACCAAAATATGGGGTGGGGGAGAAATGTGCACCCTAAAGAAGGTCCTACAGGTGAAACCATCAGATTACAAATTGGGGTTAAAAGGGCCAGCCAAAGGTGACCCATTTGCTGGGCCTATGCAATGCTTTCAAAGCTTCCCATCTGAATGGCTTCAAGGGAAGGGGACAGACAGCTCCCTGCAGGGCCCCACCAGCCCTACCGATTTATGTGGGCCTCACTCGCCCACCTCTGCTGCCTGCCTGCTCCGGTTCCTGCAGTCCCACACTCGATGACCCCCAAGGTCTTTTCCAGATTCTCAAATCCCTGGATCGGTAGATCTCTGAAGCCCTTGCTCGCTCTAAAGTTCTGCAACTGCAGGTGACTTTGCTTTCAAACCCTGTGTGCATGAAGCCTCTTGAAAGGGACAGTCTAGGGATGGTCTCTGAAGTTCTCCCTGTCGTAGAAAGAAACCCTGGCACAAAGGGATTCTTGCCTCTTCTCCCAAACTATAAGTTCCAAAGAAGCTACAGGACCTACTAATTCTGCCTTTGGGTGTGCTGGTGGTTGGGGCAGGATGGTGCCGGCCCAAAACTGAGATTCCCATACGTGAGGGAGGAGAACACAGTAGATGGGATTATTGTTCCTAACTCTGTGGAATCTCCAGCTAAAACAGGCCCGGCCTAGTTCCCTGCCCTGCCAATGCTGGGGTCAGCCATACCGTTTTCTTAGTGGGCACGATGTGAACAGAATTCACTGTAGCCTACTGATGTGGCTTTGATTTTGCACTCCTGTGACACACCACGAGAAAAGCGTGACCCGACTAGCTGTTGCTTCTTCAGTCTGGGACACGAGGAGCAGACCGGCCCCCCAGCCTGCAGCCTCATCCAGCTCCCCCACCACCTGCTGAAGTAGAGCCATCCTAGCTGATGTAAATTTGTGAGCGAGGGGGGAAAAATGTGTTTTTGTGCAGACCATGACAATTTGAGGACGGTTCCACAGCATCATTACAGCAACAGCTGACCAGCACAAGAAAGGAAAGTTGATGATCTCACTGCAACATTGCCGGGAGGAAGTAAAAGGCAACTGGACCCTACAGGGTCCTCGGAGCAGCAGTGCAAGGTCCCCCATGCACACACCACCTGCCCTCTGTTGGAGCAGAAGCACTAGGGGTTAGGTGAGGTTTCCTTCCGGAGTTCCCAGTCTTTTCTTGGAGACCACCTACAGGTAACACAGACTGCCACTGGGTTCTAGATTCATCCATGTGCCACACCTGCCTATTTCCCCTCTCTCAGCTATAAGCTCCTGGAGGGCAAAGCCCACCATTCCCATCATTTCCAGATCCTCTGAGCCTGGAGTAGAGCACCAGGCACTTCATGGACTCCATAAACACTCATTGTTGAATTGCAAAGAACAGAGGGGGCCTGTCCCCAGGATGACAAACAGCCCTCAGAATCAGCGAGCTCACTGCCAGGGCTGAACCATTAAACCACAGGGGAGGCCTCTGGGTCGCAGGCTCCTGGCCCTGGGGCGTTGTCGGTGCTCTGGGCTGCTCGGCCTGGGGACACACTCAGTGAATTTGGCGAGTACATGTTAAACACCTGCCAAGCGCGGCCTTGGCTCCAGGAGCAGCCTGGGAGACACTGTGTAGGGATGCTGGGAAGTCCCGCGAGAGCAAGGGCACCTACCTGGGGAGCTGGGTGGGGCAGAGGGAAGTTCCTGAGAGCAAGGGCACCTACCTGGGGAGCTGGGTGGGGTAGAGGGAAGTCCCTGAGAGCAAGGGCACCTACCTGGGAGGTGGGCGGGGCAGAGGGAAGTCCAGCTAGAGCAAGGACACCTACCTGGGAGCTGGGTGGGGCGACCAGGTTGATTCCTGGAGGTGCTGCCAGCGCTCCCGAGGGCGGGCCCATGGCAGACGTGATGACTCGATATGGAGAGCCCAGGGCATTGAGGGGGGGCCCCACTGCACTCAGAGTCCGCGGGGCACTCACTGGCGTGTCCGTGTAGCTGGGGTGGCTGTCCATGGGCTTCCCAGTGGACAAGGCTGCCGACGGGCTCATGGACGTGGAGCCAGAGTGGCCGGGGGAGCCTGTAAGGAGAAGAGCATAGGTGAGGGGAGCCTGGGCCCCGGGATGGCCCCTGTGAGGACGGAGGCCTCCCCTCCTTCTGCCATACCCCGTACCTGTGAACCCAAGGTGCTCACACCCCACGCTGAGCTGGCAGGATAACGGCAAGTGAGGGACAGATGGGGAGAGAGCCTCTTAGGACCACAGGCATCCATGGTGTTTAGGTTCTTGGCTGCCTGCCTTGGAATCTACCTTGGCCTGGGTCACATGGACAGCCAGGGCCGCAGGGGGCACAGCCCACGAGCCCCGGGGCATCGGCGACGTGGCCTGGCCCAGCCAGACAGTGAAGGGGACTCAAGTCCAAACTCGCATGTGACGTGGCCTGGCCCAGCCAGACAGTGAAGGGGACTCAAGTCCAAACTCGCATGTGCCGGTGGAGGGAGCAGGTGCAGGGCTGCTCCAGAATTCCAGGTTTCGCACCTATACCGCTTGGAGAGTTGGGGCAGGGCTGAGCCTGCAAGTCGGGAGAAATTCGTTCACTCACATGCAATGAACATTTACTAAGATGCAGGTACGATTCCAGGTGCCGGGGATCCTGGAGCCCAAGAGGACACAGTTCTTGCCATCAGGTGTCACCTTCCAACATGGTAATGCAGGCAGGTGGGGTGGGGTGCAGGTGCGGGGAGAGGCTGTTGTCATACCCTTGACTGCCCGGATCTTTTGCAGCTCTGGGCCCATTCACGTTCTTTCCCTGCCTGTCTTCACACCATGGGGCTTTATCAGCACTCAGGGAAGAAGACTCAGGAAGCCTGGCCACAGCTTAAGGGCCGCAGAGGCCCAGGAAAGCCGGTGCAGAAAGGCCTGTCCAGACTGTTCCCGCCTCCAGACACAGGGAGCCGTGGTCGCAGGTGTCCAAGGAACAGACCCAGGGCACATGGTCGTCTGGTACCACTTCTCCCACGTAAGTTAACTCCAAGGTCCCTTATGGTCAGCCGCAGCTCAAGATGACAGAGAAGGAAGGTGCCCCACCATCCTCACAGGGGCCCGGCATAAGCATTCTCTCCAGAAGAGAGAAGCTATGAACCTCAGCATGTGTAGCAGCAAAGCAGAGACTGGAAGCTCGACAGGGCAGGGCTGCTCCCCTGCGTGGTTCCCTGTTCATTCGGGGAGTACCTGCTACATGCACGATGCTGTCCTAACCCTCAGGAGACAACAGGGGTCATTAAGGGTGGTGTTGGGAGCAGAATCGGGGGAGGATGTGCTGGGGAGGAGCACAGCGCCTCGGAAGTAGAACTGTGGAGCTATTCTTGTTGGTTTTTTTTTTAATAATAAATTTATTTTTTATTGGTGTTCAATTTGCCAACATACAGAATAACACCCAGTGTTCATCCCGTCAAGTGCCCCCCTCAGTGCCCGTCACCCAGTCACCCCCACCCCCCGCCCTCCTCCCCTTCCACCACCCTTAGTTCGTTTCCCAGAGTTAGGAGTCTTCATGTTCTGTCTCCCTTTCTGATATTTCCTACCCATTTCTTCTCCCTTCCCTTCTATTCCCTTTCACTATTATTTATATTCCCCAAATGAATGAGACCATATAATGTTTGTCCTTCTCCGATTGACTTATTTCACTCAGCATCATACCCTCCAGTTCCATCCACGTTGAAGCAAATGGGGGGTATTCTTGCTTCATTATTGAGATCATAGATAATAGTAGACACACAACACTGTATTTTAGGTGTGCCACATAATGATTCGATATTTGTATATGTCGCAAAAATGATCACCACAGATAAGACTCATTAACAC
This sequence comes from Vulpes lagopus, assembly GCF_018345385.1. Taxonomy (NCBI): domain Eukaryota; kingdom Metazoa; phylum Chordata; class Mammalia; order Carnivora; family Canidae; genus Vulpes; species Vulpes lagopus. Next base: position 31,362,502 of record NC_054834.1, read on the forward strand.
CCATCAGCACACACAGTGAGAAATTTCTTTCCTTGTGATGACAACTTTTAAGATCTACTCTCAGCAACTTTCAAACGTACAAGACCGTGTTATCGACTACAGTCACCATGCTGTCATTACGTCCCCGGGACGTATTTATGACCCAAAGTTTGTACCTTTTGATTCCCTTTCCCCATTTCTCCCACCCCCATCCCTGCCTCTGGCAACCACCAATCTGTTCTCTGGATCTATGAGCTCGAGGTATGATTATTATTAATATTATTATCAGACTTCACAGAAGTGAGATCACACAGTATTTGTCTTTCCCTGTCTGACTTAGTTCACTTAGCACAGCCCCCTAAGGTCCATCCGTGTGGTCACAAATGAAAAGACTTCATTCTTTCTTATGGCAAAATAGTGTCCCATCTCATATATATCCATTATCCATTCAACAATGGACAGTTAGGTTGCTTGCACAGCTCGGCTATTGCAAATAATGCTGCAATGAACGTGGAGGTGCATTTTTGGCTTTTTTGTGGTGTGGGGGGGGAGGGGATGTGTGTTTTCTCTATGCAACTACTCTTTTTTTTTTTTTTTTAAGATTTATTTATGGGGCTTCCGTGTGGCTCAGTCCGTTAAGCTTCTGCCTTCAACTCAGGTCATGATCCGGAGGTCCTGGGATTGAGCCCTGCATCTGGCTCCCTGCTCTGCTCAGTGGGGAGTCTGCTTCTCCCTCTGCCTCTGCTTCTCCCCCTGCTCATCCTCCCTCTCTCATTATCTCTCTATTGCTTACTGTTTCTCTCTCTCTCTCTCTCTCTCTCTCTCTCTCTCTCTCTCAGTGAGGGGAGGGGCAAAGGGAGAGAGAGAATCTCAAGCTGAGTCCCCTGAGTGTAGAACCCTGTGCCGGGCTCAATCTCACGAACCTGAGATCATGGCCTGAACCAAAATCAAGAGTCAGACACTTAATGCACTGAGCCACCCAGGTGCTCCTCTCTGTGCTGCTACTTTTAGACATAAATATTCCACTGGGAGAATGTCAACCTAGAGTTTCTCTTGAGCTGCTGCTAACGTGGTTAAGGATTCCCCGTGAAGAGAACTGTCACCGCCACGGTCAAGGAAGCTCTGACCCTCCATCATCCTACCCAGGAGTTTCCATCTATCAGGGACAATTGTCTTATAAACGGATAAATCCCTAATCACCTGTTCTAAGTAGCATGACTGAAGATGAACCACGTTCTGTGGGTCCGCAGAGCAGTGCCAAAGGGGTTCACATGAACGGGTCAGCCACTTACCACGTGTCCTGAGTAGCATTAGGCAAATTCCATGCACTAACTCACTTCATCCTGACAGTTAAGCCTGTGAGGATCATTTTAGCTTTTTAAAAAGATGAGAAAACTCATGCTCAGCCTCACCCCCATGCTGCTCCCTGTTCAAAATTATTTGCCCTCCCTTCCATCTCTAGCAAGTTCTAATTCATCCTCCCTCCCAGGTCTAACACAAGTGTCACCTCCTCCAGGAAGCCTTCCCTGGTGTTGATGCCCTTTCCGTTTTCTAACAACAGTCTGGGCCTGCTCATATCTTCGCACTTATTATACTGTGTCACCATATTGATTGATTTCCCATCTTTTCCATTGACCTGGGAGAAGGGAGGAAGGTGTCCGTTCTTGCTTCCCCGTCCCCAGCGTGGTACCTGGCGCTTGCCTGGCTGTTTAAGTGACAGAGCTTGATTCTAACTGTCAATCTGAAGCCCACGCTCTCCCCTGCGTGTGCTGTCAAGGACAGCAAGGATGATTTGGAGAGCCATCACATCACAGCGTACACGATGACTCAATTATGGAGGGATCTCAAGCTGAAAGTTTATCTGAAGGAGAAAGGGCAGCTTCCAAGAACCGGAGCCAGAAACACCAAAAATCCTCCCAGATGGCCACTGATGGGAAAGGACAATTTTAGACTCTTCTGAGGCCCTGGAAGGCTGTGACATTTAAAGAGGCCAATGTATATCTTGAGCCTGTTCCTAAGATAACGTGTGACAGGTGAGCGGGGAGCTGCGCTTTCCGCTGGGACACCGGCCACCCAGCCCCCACAGCCCGGCCACCCAAAGGGAATCGATGTTCCCTTCTGCTCCAGCTTTCCAGACACAGACCAAAGGACCCTGCTATTCTCCGTCTCACTCTGCTTCACGTGGATCGCAGAGAGCCTGCGCCCTGCCCTTCTGTACCCCGACAGCAGGCCCGGAGCTGGGGGGACACACAGGGACCAGACTCCGCGTCACACATTCATGAACCCAAGAGTTCCTGGGGTGTGGAACCTGCGACACAGTGGTAAGGGACATTTTAGGCCATATGTGAAGTGACAAACTCTTGAAAAACATATTAATAGTTCTTTTTTTTAATAGTTCTATAATTATTTTTACTGTTTCCTTCTATTTATAGCAAGTGACTGGGCTTCTATTTTTGCATTGAGATTACCTTTCTAAAAATAGCTATTTAAGTTTTCAAAATGAGAGTAAGGGCACCTAGGTGGCTCAGTCAGTTGAGCATCTGACTCTTGATTTCGGCTCAGGTCATGATCTCAGGATCCTAAGATCCAGCCCTGCATCGGGCTCCCCACTCAGGGGAGTCTGCTTGAGATTCTCTCTCTCTCTCCCTCTGTCTCTCCTCCTGCTCGCTCTCTCTCTCTCTGTCTCTCTCTCTCTCCAAAATAAATAAACGGGCACTTGGGTGGTTCAGCCAGTTAAGCATCTGCCTTTGGCTCAGGTCATGATCCCGGGATCCTAGAATCAAGCCTCGCATTGGACTCCCTGCTCAGTGGGGAGCCTGCTTCTCCCTCTCCCTCTGCTGCTCACCCTGCTTGTGCTCTCTCTCAAATACATAAATAAAATCCCAAAAATAAATAAATAAACAAATGTTTGAAAAAAAAAAGTAAATTGACCTAGGACAAAGTAAGTACAAGGACCTCAATACGTAGGACACTTGGGAATAGGGACGTATAAAGGGATGATGTATAAGAGGAACACTGACCTGCACAAAAACATAGAAACACGGACTTCGGGGAACTCACAAGTTGTCCCAAGAATAAAAGAAGATGATGTGAGGGTGACTGAAATTAAAAGTGCATAATAATGCACTTTTAATAATAATAATGAGGACAGTCAAAATATGCCTCGGCTGCTCAGTGAGGAGCATAGCATGGCTGAGACAGGATGAAACAGACTTAAAGCTTGCTTTGCAATGGCCCTACCATGCGGTTTGCTTCTGCTGAGTCAGTGATGCAGAAGAGGTGGGCTACTTTATAGCCACACTTCAAAGAATAAAATAAAATTCAGAAAGACTGATACAGCTGACACGATTACATGTTGGTTCTGTGTCTCTCCCATGACCCACTGGTTCTCAGACATGAAAGCTTTACCTTTAGAAAAGGTGGGAATCAGTGCCTCTAATGATGGAAGTGTTTCCCAATGGGAAGTGAACCTGTCCTCCAAAGAGACCCCAGAGCGTCAGACCCACAGACGGCCCTTTCATCACCTTCCCTCTCTCTTTTTTTAATTAATTAATTAATTAATTTTTTAAAAGATTTTATTTATTTATTTATGAGACACAGAGAGAGAGGCAGAGACATAGGCAGAGGGAGAAGCAGGCTCCATGCAGGGAGCCCGATGTGGGACTCAAACCCAGGTCTCCAGGATCACGCCCTGGGCTGAAGGCAGGTGTTAAACCACTGAGCCACCCAGGGATTCCCCCCTCTTTCCTCTTTTTCTCAAAGCCATGTTGGAGCCATAGCCAGGACCAAAAGGTACCACACGTTTTTTTTCCAGAAACCCGGTTTCTAGTCTAGATCCAAGGTCAAGGTATCCTCCAGTGCTTCCCTCTTGTTCCTACAGCCCCATCCTCCCTGGTCTCTGCACCTCAGCAGCCTTGCTCCATCCCTGACCCTACATCCTCTTAATCCTCTTTAGCCACAGCCAGGCTGTACCCGCTGCCAGATGCCTGGGAAATGCACAAACCCTCCACTCCGCAGAGTCGATTCTCTTTATTCAGGCAGTGATTTGTTTAAATAAAAAGTAACTTATCTAATGGGAAATGGCTAGTGGGCTCTCTTTTCTTCTCTCCTGGCAACATACTTAAGAAAAGTCTTTCATATTTCCTGGCCTCATTCTGCTCAGGGGTCTCCAAGACCCCTCCCACTGCCACTCCATGAACATGGATGAGGACGCGGCCCACTGAGGTCTCAAAGAAGCAGCACCGGTCACAGCAATCTGGCATGGGTGTGAGTCTGGACCCCTTCCGAGGGGCCCCTGGTCCTTGGCAGCTGGACCATGTTAGACCTTCGTTCTGTTTGGGACCCTGAGTGTCACCAGCAGTCAACGCTTTCTGGGAATCTGCAGGTGCCCACACCAGCATGATCTATGTGTGCATCGTGGCGCTGCGGCGGTCCAGCCGAACATAAGACTGAAGCCACAAAGTCCTAGGTTGGATTCGAGGCTCCACCTCCTTCCAGTCACGAGACTTGAGCAAGGAATGTGACCCCTCGAACCGCAGTTCCCCACCCAAAGTGGGGACACACGTGCCTACCTCAGTGGCCTGCTGAGAGCACCTGAGAGCACAGGCCCCGTGGTGGCAGGTGCAATAATTTACTGTCCTGTAATTGTTGTGTGCGAGGCACTGTGTGTGGCCTGAATGCCATTGGAGAAGATCATGTACGTCGAGGGCTTAGACCAAGCCAGGCCCATGGCAAATGCTCTATCGAGGAAAGTCATCGCCACACACTGGTACGGACATACCAGTTGTTTATAATATTGAGTTGTCTGAATTGGCTAGTACAGCCACTGCTCTGAGCCCGGAGTGCCCCTCCATCATCCCAGCTACTCCACCCTCCTAGGATCGCCCAGGTCTCCCCATAGCCCAGCCTGGCACAAAGAGGTCCCTCCACGTGACGCACCACCCCCCCCCCCCCCCCCGTCTATCTGCTGTCCTCCTGGTTGTCACATACTTTTAATTTCCACTTGCTGTGAACGGTCACCATCATGGTACCCAGCACTGAGCTTGGAACGTGGCAGATGCTCAAAAAGTACCTGACGACAGGACGGGATCAGCGATGGGATGATTTTTTGTTGATTAACGTGTATGACGATAGGGAGTTGATCAATAGAAATTACTTGCATAAGAAGTCTACGGCCCCGCTGTTTACCAAAGTGAAAATCTCTGAGTAACGAATTGCATGTGCATCTTGAGGGGGTACTTGTTGAGAAAGAGAAGCCCGGGTACTCAGAACTACAGAATTCTTACCAAAGTGAGGAGGTTGCCTAGCAACCTCATCCTCAGCCAATGAAAGGAAAATGTCAAGCATGAGTCTTTCTGACTGGCCAGACAAGGGAGCAAATGGCTCGGTGTTTCCACCCCTTTGCTGCTGTGCCAGGGTAGTTCGCTGGCCTGCTAACAAGCCTCTCCTACACGGAGTGGAAACTTGTCATGAATCTTGATACTGGGTCATACCCACCCACAGGGAAGGGGACAGAAGAAGAGACATGCTATTCCGGAAAGGCAGGACTCTTGTGAGGTCTAGAGAGCACCACAGGGCTCTATCCCATTCAACTCTCTCCCCCAGGAGACACCATCGCACATCCAAGCCCGTCTGCTTGTCTCCACTGGAGGGACCTGGTGCATGAGCCCCAGCATCAGAGAGTAGTCCGACACCTGGCTTGTTCTTCCTTTAAAATATATATATATTTTTATTATTTACAGAGAGAGCGCATGGGGGGAGGTGTAGAGGCCGAGGAAGAGACTCTCCAGCAGATTCCCTACTGAGCTCGGAGCTGGATCCCAGGACCCTGAGATCATGAACTGAGCCAAAATCAAGAGTCGGATGCTGAACCGATGAGCACCCCTGGCTGGTCATTCCCAGTCTAAGGGACCCCTACTCCCACATCCTTTCCCAGCTTGGCTCCCAACACACAGGCAGGCTGAGACCCGCCGCAGGAAGGCACTTTAACTGATGCTTCAATCGTCGCCTCCTCCCATGACTAACAACAACAGATCAACATTGGCTGAGCGATTGCCGAGTGAAGACCAGCTCCGGATCTCAGCACTTGACATATATTGACACGTCCCGTATCCACAAGCCCCGTTAAGGCCGGCACGCTGCTCTCCACTGTGCAGATGCAGGGGCTGGGGGCCAGGGATGTTGGAGACACTGCCCAAGGGAACACCACTCGTGAATGGGACCAGAGGCCTCTGAACGGAGCGATCAAGGCAGCCGATGTGGGTTTCGCCCCAGCCCCACCATGGGGAGGACTCTGCTCTGCGACTCCTCCCAGCAGCACAGGACAGCTCTCCCTGCCTCCCCCAACCCAAAGACTCAACATGAGACCTCCCTCTGGACCTTGACCCTCACACTTCCTTTTGTTCTTTAAATTTTTTTTTTTTTTTTTTAAGAATCTCTATGCCCAGCGTGGTGCTCAAACTCACAACCCCGAGATCAGGAGTCGCAGGCTCTAGGCTCTGAGCCAGCCAGATTCTCCCACCCCCAGCGCTGTCTGCTGAGGACGCACCCCATCCTGACTCTGGCCCTTCACAGTTCCACAGTTCGTCGGGGTCCCAGCTCAGCCCGACCTCTTCCTCTACCTCCTTCAGTAGAAGGGGCACTCGGACGCCCGGTGCTAGTCCACGTTTCTTACACGTGGGTCACGACCTGCATGTTCAAAAGCACCTACACTCGGGGCACCTGGGTGGCTCAGCGATTGAGCACCTGCCTTTGGCTCCAGGCATGATCCCGGGGTCCTGGGATCGAGTCCCGCATCGGGCTCCCCATGGGGCACCTGCTTCTCCCTCTGCCTATGTGTCTCATGAATAAATAAATAAAATCTTAAACAAACTAACAAAAAAGCACCTACACTTAAACCTCGGGGCTTCACGGCCACCGTGACATGGGACAGGAAGGACGGGTACAGCGTTCTGCATGTTAACAGGTGCCAATCTCAAGTGGGGAGACACTGAACTCAGTGGCGGGGCGGGGGGGGGGGTGGAGTGAGGAGCAGAGGTGGAAGCCACATTTTTTTTTATAAGAAGACTACTCTGCTACCAAAGCACTTTCTGGCTTTCCCGATGGGGAAAACCAAAGGAACGTGACACACATGGGGAGTGTGTGGGAGAAGGGGCTCAGCACCCGGGGCCCCTCAGCAACATGTGGGGACCCATAGATGAGCAGCCCACAGGTTGCCTGCAGCTGGCCAGCCTTTCAGGGGTGCCCAGGGCAGCTCTCCTGCTTCCTGCCCTGAAGGAGGGGAGGGCTCAGGGGCTGCTCCTCCGCAGGAGGGATGGGTCTGCCTCTTGGGGTGCTAGGCCTGCTAGGCCGAGGGGGAGAGCACAGGGGCATCCCTCTCTCCTCCCCCCTCCCCCCTCCCCACCCCCAGCCCCTTCCACACCCCCCTCCCCTAAAATCTGCAGTGATGGAGGTAGTGAAAAGCAGGCAAAGATTGATAATCAGCCTCATTATTACCAGCATTATATATAATTATAGCAAAACCTTACTCATTTCGATCAATTGAGAGGAAAAAAATCAGTCTAAATCCGTGACAAGTTGGCAGATTACTTTTAAATTACAATTTTATTACTCCTAAGTAACACACGTGAAGAGTTTGTGTTTCGAGTACCACAAGCTAATGGTTATTAAGTGGAGATTTTATAAAATCTGCTTTAAAAGACTCTTTTGTAATTAACACCCCGTTAATATGCTAATGATGCTCCTACCAGGCTTTTTAAATTGCTTCAAAACAGATGTAACTTAAATAGGGCAACACTTCTAAGATGCTATTTGCTCCACAAACCTTTTTTTTTTTTTTTTTGGTGTTTTTTTTTTTTTTTTTGTGAATGAGCAAATACAAACTAGTTCATATCATAGCAGGACCGATTTAATCAAACCTTTCCAAATGAGATAGGCCATAAATTATTAAGGCCACATTGCTTGGTGTTAGAAACCAGACTTCTAGGATTTGAAGAACTACCTTATTTTAGAGAAGAGAAAACAATCCCACAGAGGTTGCACCACTTGCTCAAGGCCACACACGGTCAGGACAGAGACACTGGGTCTTCTGGCTCCCAGGCTCCAGGACATTCCACATTCCACGAACCGTCTCACTCCACAAAACACTTCCCAACTAGAATGCTATTTATTCCCATATCAGCTATTGGTTCAGCCAGTCAAAAAAAAAAAATATATATATATATATATATCCTTTGAGTGCCTACTATGTCCCAGACCCCAGACTAGGCGCTCTGGAGAGAGGGGTCCCTCCTGGGGGGGGGGGGGGGGGGCCGGTGCCTGTTTCACGTAAGCGTCAAACTGACTCACAGTAATCTCCAGGGCAGAAATGATCCCCATTAGGGAGATTTAGAAAAAACAGGTTCAGAATGATAAAGTGACCTTTCTAAGCGCCCCTTGTGAATTGTTACAGACCTAGAATCTGAGTCGAGCCTAGCACTATTTTCTCTTAACCTTCCTGCATGTAATTAATGGCATTTTGCTTGCGTCCCACCTTTCCTACCCAGGACCACATTATCTGCCTTGACGGTATGGGCGGATATTGTGCTGTGTCTATGGCCTAAGAGGTACTCCACGATCCTGAGGCAGGGGTGACACTCACAAGGAACACCGTCTGCCCCTTCAAGCCACGTTCATATACTGGGCACGCCATGTACCCGTGGATCCACCAAGGCAATGCCAACGAGTGTTTCAGGCATTAGTTGAGGGTGCCCCTACCTCACCTCTTGTCCCTAAAGTCCTTGAACATCAATCTCGTCCACATCCAGCTCTTGAACACGTGACCTCAATCCCTTTTTCCGTCTCTCTGGACTTCTTGTTCAGATATGCTCTCTCTGACCTCTAAATATGGACAGCCTTCTTCTTTTTTTTTTTTTTTTAAGATTTTATTTTATTTATTCATGAGAGAGGCAGAGACACAGGCAGAGGGAGAAGCAGGCTCCCTGCAGGGAACCCGATGCCTAGATCCCAGGACCCCGGGGTCACGCCCTGAGCCGAAGGCAGATGCTCATCCGCTGAGCCTCCCAGGTGCCCCTAAATATGGACAGTCTTCTGAAGACTGCAGATCATCTTAAAATGCAGTGAACAACATCCCTAGTGCGGTGTTATCATTAGGTGATGCACATAGGATCATTTGTTCTCAGGTTCTAAACACCTAAATTCCTGGGATCCATTCACCTATCCTCAGGCCCAAGAAACATTTCTAGAAATAATTCATCTCCAAATGTTATGCAGACGTCAGAGCTTGTAACTAGTTTATCATCCCTTCAGGACAAGGAATAGGTCCTCATTCTCGGGGTCCTGCACAACCCTTGCACAAGCCAGATACTTAGTCAATGTGTGCCAAACAACGGATTGGCACTCCCAGACAGTCTAGAATATTCTCTCCCAGCTCATGACCTCTAATCTTTGCTCTGCTCCCCTCGTCGCTGGGATGAGAAAGCACAGACACCAGGAGCCCCAAACTCTCCAAGAGACTGCTTCCCCATGACACGAGTGACCAGCAAATGAGGAATGAAGGAGACCCTGAGTCACAGAATGGAAAGCCAGGCAAGCCAGCCGAGAAGAGACATCCCAACATAGGCGTTAGGGACTTTCTCCGCCACTCCTCTGACTTCTTGTAAATGCTTTCTGAATTAAAGATCACAAGCTTTTCCACCTTTTAAGTTCAGATGTTGAATTCTGAAATCCCATCAGGAATTTGAGCTTGATTTTGAACCCAGAGACTTCTTGTCTTTCCTCTTTCTCTCTTAATCACAGGATCTGATAAAGGCAGCAGGGGGCTCCAGGTTGTTCAGTGACTCATCAAAGTACTGGCCCAGGGCCAGGGTCTCCTGAAGCCTGGAGGGGTTGCAGGTCCCAGGTCCCAGCTCTCTTTTTGCCAGATCTCCTGAGTGCCTGCCCTAGAGTGATTTGTTGAAACAGAACTTCCTGTAACAGGCACAGAATCCACGTCTCACTTTGCTTTGTCAGCATCTCCGGGTGCGGGTGCGCCATCTGAGGCTTTAACAACAGGCACACCTCCCCTAAGAACCATCTACATACAAAATTCTAGCTGAATTTAGAACTGTAGTCTCCAAATTTCCTGAAATGGGGAAGGGGATCTTTTACCGTGTGTTTACAGCAGCCCAGGCTTTATTTTATTAAATCCCTACACCAGGGTGCTCCTGGGTGGCTCAGTGGTTGAGCATCTGCCTTGGGCCCAGGGCGTGATCCTGGAATTCTGGGATCTAGTCCCATGTCGGGCTCCCTGCATGCAGCCTGCTTCTCCCTCTGCCTGTGTCTCTGCCTCTGTGTGTGTGTGTGTGTGTGTGTGTGTGTGTGTTTCTCATGAATAAATAAATAAAATCTTAAAATAAAATGAAATAAAAATAAATAAATCCCTAACCGTAGAAGGCTAACACTGACCCTGCGTGGCGGAGAGTATTGAGTTATTTGAGGGCTCTCTGAGGCTCCCCCCACCATCTCCTCCTCCTGCCACTCCAGCTGGCCCCTCAGGGGGTTCTGGAGAGTCCAGTCTGAAGATCACAAGCAGCTGCAGATCCTGGGCAAGCCACACCTGTTTCCCCAAGTGTCCTCAACTGTAACTAAGGGGTCACCCCCATGGCCCGCAGGCCCCTCTGTCTAGCTCTGAAGACTCAGCTCTGTGGCAGGGAAGCCAGCTGTTCAGAGCCAACGACAGGAACCACTGTCAACTGGAAACCACTCAGAAATGGTAATAAACCTTCTCCAGAATGACCCCCAAGCGGTCCACAAACACCCAGATGCAGGGCATCCCTGTGCCTCCTTTTCTGCTGCTTTAGTTACGGTTCCTCTCCCCCCATGACAGGATTATCGAGCAGTTGCAATGGAGACCCTATAGCCAGCAAAGACTCAGATGTTTACTATCTGGTTCTGCAGAGAAAGAGCTTGCCAATTCCCACCCTGGAATGTAAAACTGGGTTCCACGGATTAGAATAAAGTGGGACCCATCTGGCAAAGTTTTTGGGTTTTGTTTCCTGAGGACCTTTGAGTCCCCGGTGCCCTGCCCCCACCCCCTGGGTCATTTTATTCATTTGCAATTACGTACATTCAAAAAATGCATTATGATCCCTAAGAAAGTTGTGGAGGAGCACAGAGCAAGAACTGAATATGTTAGTTGCAGTTCTTACACAGAATTCACCAATTTGTGGCAGATCTGGGACTCTGTTCCCCCTGCACCCCACTCCCTCTCCCCCCTACCCCCCTGCAAGCAGCTGGCACAGCACAGGGCTTCACACAGCAGCCCTGGCCCCTGCCTGGGTTAGGATCCTGGGTCTGCTCCTTACCAGCTGGGTGTCTTGAGCAGGTTACTAAACCTCCTCGTGGCTCTACATTCTCATCTGTAAAATGGGAATAAGAGTAGCACCTTCCCTCCAGGGACCCTTGAGAATATTTAATGGGACGGTTCTTGCAATGCCTGTGGAAGAGGGTTTGGCACCCAGTAGGTGCCTCAGGCACATTAGCTACTAGTTGCACTCTTTGTGACGATCGATGAGCCAGGACCTAGATCGATCCCACAAGAACCGCCCAAACCCAGGCATTCCAGAAAATAAACTTTTACATTCCCTGGGCCTCTGAGTCTTCTCCTTTCAAATAAGAGAAAATCACAACTTCCTCTGGGAGCCGCTGGCATCCCGGCCACCCAACTCTGGTGGCGAAGTTCTCTGCAGATACAGAAGCAACATAATGAGGGGAAGGAAGAGGTGGAGAATTTAGATTTAGTCTTTGCACAATTTCTTCCCCCAGTTCCTACCCAGCTCTCTGTCTCCTGGTAAGATTGTAAATGTTTCAGAAAAATAGTTTACACTAAATATGTTCCTTCCTAAATCTCATAAACAGTTGCTCCTTCCCACATAAACCCTAACCACTTACGTCCATGGTAGGTCCCAATTAGCCACCCACACATTGGCGGAGGGGAAAAATATGTTCTGGCACACGCATCCATGTACACACACACACACACACACACACACACACACACGCAGATCTGCTCCCACATCCACACACAGCCTCCTCTTGCCCCCCATCCGTACACACATGCTTGTGTGCACTCGTACCTCGAGCTCAGCCCTCCCCCTAACCCCCCATCCCACCAGCTATTCCTGGGTAAAAAAGCAGAGCTTTCTACACAAATGTCAGGGTCAGCTGCACAGGACTCTTGCAGAGCAGTAGGCCTCCAGGAGAAGCACCAATTAATGCTCCAGAGTCCCTTGCTCCCGAACGAGTGGCTGCTGAGCTCTCTCGTGTTTTAATTCCTCAATGGCCAGGCCACGTGTCTGCAGCCACTGGGGATTAGGGCTCCTGCACCCCAGCAAGGGGTGCGCTGCTCCCCACGGCTTGCTGCCCTGGAGCAAGTGCATGGCCCACAGGAGTCCCAAGAGGCAGCCCAGTGGAGCAGGGATTCTGGGACCGGACTGCCTGGGTTCAAATCCTGGCCGGGGCCACTCTAGTCACCAGAACGTCACCCGTTACTTCACTGCGCGGTGCCTCAGCTTCATCTCTAAAAGGAGTAGGGTAATCGTGGCACCAGTGCTCAGTTCTCAGAGGGACGTCACTAGCCGAGGGTGCAAAGTGCTCCCAGGGGTAGCTGGCCCCCGAGAAAGCGTGGCAGCGGGCTCATTAACCGACATGCGAGACCCCCCGCCCCTCCTGATCTCTGTTCTCACCCTGAGGATTACCGCACAATTGGATGGGGGGAATTACAGGCTTTGTTTTGCCATCTTCTTAGAGGCAGCAACTGTCTCATCCTGGCAAACAAATCTCTTACTGAGCAGCTGGCAAAGCCAGGACTTGGCAGAGAAGGAGAGAAGGGTTCTCCGTTCATCACATGGCAGGGCCGAGAGCTGGGAGACGGGGCACCTCCGTGAGACCACTGCCACCCAGGCAGCCACCACCCCCTGGCCCATTTCACCCATCCCTCGGTCACGGATGGGACGGTGATCTCACCTGTGCTAAGCACGGCCCCAGACGCAGCCCCCAGGGGTTAGTTCCCAAGGGTGACTTTGCACATCCCTGGGGGGATTCTCAGGAGCCCCCTGGGGTTCCATTTGCTGATATATCAAGAGTTGGGGGTGGCAGGCACCCCCACCCCGTGCCGAGGCTGCCGCCCACAGCCACTCAGGTCCTGGGGTCTGGCCTGTTCCTGTAGGAGGCGGGGGGGGGGGGGGGGGGGGACGGTCCTCCCTCACCACCCAGTTCACAGACAGACCTCCCTCTCACCCAGCCGTGTCCTCTGGCTCAGTGTTTCAGCAGCCTCTTCACTGGTGCACGCAAACAAAATGGAAAACATCCACAGGCCTAAACAAGATAATTACTCTCCTCCCTCGGGAACAAGGAAGAGTCGCGTCAGAGGGAGACACTCAAACAACCTGGTGGCCCCTCTGCCTCCGGCTCCCCCACGTTACATCAACCTACTGTCTCCCCACAGCCGCGCTCTTGTGTTTCCGCTTATCCGAACCCTAATTACACCAAATACCAGGGCTCCCCCAATTGTGAGGCTCTAAGCCAGCAAAGTGTGTGGGTCTTTGTGGCTTCCATTTGATTTCCCCCGATTCCTAATTCATTACCCTCCAGTAATGTCTGATTTTTAAATCAATTTGTGTGTTAATGGTTGAGCAAAATGGAGGGGATGGAAATACTAACTGATTAAGTACCAAACATGTGGTCACTAAAGTAGCTGCTTCTTCAATGTTAGCACATTTAATTCTCAAGACAAGACTCTGAGGATGAGATTATCAACTCCATTTTAGAGGTGAAGGCGCTGGGGCTCAGAGAGGTTCAGTATCTTGCCTAAGGGCACGCAGCTAGGACGTGAACCACTCAGTTCTCTCTCTCTCTCTCTCTCTCTGTCTCTCTCTCTCATGCTCTTTCACTAGATCAGATTGAAGGAGTACTATTAGAAGTTTGGGTCAGGGGCTTTTCTGGGAGGGGTCTCCCATTCAGCCCCACATAGCCTTGGAGTGCTCCCTGCCTCCCTTGAGGACTCCGTTTCTACTCATAAAACGAGAGGCCCAAGATGCTCCTCGAGGCCCCTTAGGAGGCTAACATTCCGGGATTCCAACAGGCAGTCCTCCCTGAATTTGGGGCTAGACCTTTCTTCATCCAGTCTTTCTCTAGCTCTTTCAACCCTGCTCTTCACTCCCACCGTCTCAGAGGGTCTCCACGGCATTCATGAAGCGATGACCTCACAGACCTCACAGAGTGGTCCCGAGGCTCTTGAAGAAAAACACATTTCTCAGACCTCACACAACTGAATTCAGAGGGAAAAGGAAAAACTGCCTGGGTTGTGAATGGGACCAAGACGGGAGCTGAGAAGGCCTTTCACACCCAGGACCCAGCTATAAACTGGAGATCAGATGTCCCGGTCACAGCCTTGGCCACCACTCTCACTGGGTCATGTCATGAGACTGGCCCCAATAACTTAAACATCACCTCTTCCAGGAACCCATCCGTGACCCCCTCCTTCTTGTGTCCCAGCAACAGCTTCCTCCCGCACCCCCGGGGAGCACACAGCCCCAACCAGGACGATGTGTTACTGCAATAAGTCTGCACTGTCCAAGGGGCAGAGACTGTGTCTCATTCACATCTGTCTTCCCAGAACCTAATACTACGCTTGGCTCACAGAAACTACCCTGAATGAATGAGCAAGCCCCCGGGCCCAATGCCTCCGGGCCAGAGCCACCTGCAATGTCCACCTTGCAATGTCCCTGCACGCCTCACAGAGGGTTCTGCCCAGCAAAGTAGGCGAGCTTTACTCCCGAGCCCTCGGATGAATCGCCAATCTGTCCACACAGGGGGTCGGGAGAACAGGGACTTTTCCGTTCTCAAGACCCAACAAGAATTTCTGCTTTGTCCTGTCTGCCAGCATCCACAGCGCAAAAGCTCCTCTTTGGCTCCCAGGAACACAAGCTACATGCCACCAGCTGACAAGTGAGAGGCCAGTTGGTCAGCTGTTGGTTCCATTTATTCAAAGCTGGACACTGAACTGCTTCTGCCACTGAATCGTGGGAGCCTTAGGGTGCCCGTCAGGCAGCCCCTGCAAAGTGTGACCAGCTGCCCTGCCTGGCTTGCGGGTGTAAGGGGGGTGGGGGGCTTGGACCTTCAGCTGAGTGCAGACCCCTGCTCCAGAGCCACCCCTCAGAGTGGAAATGCAGGCAGAGACCCTGGCGGTGGACTTGGGGGCTGCAGCAGGGAGGGGGCGCCAGGCCAGGAGCAAATCAAAAGGGAAGACAACAGAGGAAGGAAAATGCGGTGGCAAATTCAAGCGCTCTGTTTTCTCTTTAAAAAAAAAAAAAAATCCAATTACAGGGAGGGGATCTGCTTTGAAATAAAACAAGCATGCCCTTGTTACCGAGTGTCCCGGGGAGTCTTCATAGAGAGGCAAAACCCTTTTCCATCACATTTTCTTTTTTCTCATTACAAGTTGGATAATAGGTTCATCAGAGTAATTCCCTTTGACTCTTCCACTTTGCACACCCACACAAACACGCCGGGTTCTAACAATGGGTATCTGGGTATCTTCTCCTGGGGCAGGTGGGTTTGAAGGCGCCCCCGAGTGTCTGCACGCCCTGTCTCTGCGCTCCCTCCGGCCCGGTGCGCACGGTCCTCGCCCCCGACCCGGCCCCTCGCCCTCCCTCTCCCCTGCACGCGCAGACACACTAGGATGCATCTAAACGTGCGTGCCCTCCTCCGGGTTCAGCAGCGTCCCGGCCCCGTGGCGCGGTGCCCTCCTGCTGCGGCCCCTCCAGGCAGGTCCACCTCCACCCTGCGCCCCCGGGGCAGCCCGCGCGCCGGACTCACCGCCAAAGCCCGTGGGAAACTTCATGAAGTGCGAATAATTCCCGTACATGGTTCCTCCTCAGTTCATGTTCCTCCCTCCCCAGTGTTCCGAGGAGCGCGGCCTCCCGGGCTCCCGAGCGCGCAGCCGGGGCGGCCTTCAACTTGGGCTAACGCGAGCGGTCATCGCTCCCCCGCCGCCCGGGCAGCTCGGGCTGGGCCAGCCCTCCGGGATTAGTCTGGAATCTGCCCCTCGCTCGGAGCGGCCACATAGCGCGTCCGGGCGGCGCGGCAGCTGGTGCCTGTCAGTAACCGCGCACCGCGCCGCCGCCGCCGCGCCCCACGGCGCACGGGCTCCTGTTGCTGCTCGGCGGCACTCGGGCTCCTGTTGCTGCTCGGCGGCACTCGGGGCTGGGCCGCCGCGTGCGCTCCCGGGCTCCGCGCCTCCGCCCCCCTCCCCGCCCCGGGGCTCTGCTCTCCCGGGCCCCCGATGGCGGCGGGGAGGAAGAGCTGGGGGCGGGGGCCGCCTCCTCCTCCTCCTCCTCCTCCTCCTCCTCCTCGACGTGCACCCACAGTCGTGGGGAGGGGGGTGGTTCGGAGAATGCATTCTTTTTTCCCCTCCCGGCTCCTCCTCCGGAGGGTGCACCGCACTTGGCATTTGATCTTGGAGGGCCCAGAGAGAAGTGAGAGCCTCCATCCCCAGCTGCAGAAGCCAGAGCCCCCCTTGGATTTGGGGTGGGCCTCTCCTGCTCTGGCGGGGAGGGGGGGCCTACATACGCATATGTCTGCCCTCCCAGCAGTGGCAGCCTGACAAGTGCGCTTGGGAGCCATGGCCCATTCACAGGGACGTTGGACCAGGAGGGAGGCCGCGTTGGCTCCCCGTGGTGCTGGTCATTGGATGGAGGGATGCATCCACCTTATACACCTTATACACCAGGGCCACCCCATCTGGCCACTTGCTCAGAAAGCACCACTCAGTCCTCACTGAACCAGAGACTCTCGTGGGTGAAACCCAGCCACAAATCAAGAGAGTCTAAGGATCCTTTTTCTCCTTTCTTTAAAAAAAATATCTTATTTAAATTCAACTTGGCGGGATCCCTGGGTGGCTCAGCGGTTTGGCGCCTGCCTTTGGCCCAGGGCACGATCCTGGAGTCCCAGGATGGAGTCCCACGTTAGGCTCCCGGCATGGAGCCTGCTTCTCCCTCTGCCTGTGTCTCTGCTTCTCTCTCTCTCTCTCTCTCTCTGTGTCTATCATAAGTAAATAAATAAATCTTTAAAAAAAACAAAAATAAAAAAATAAATAAATTCAACTTGCCAACATGCAGTGCAACACCCAGTGCTCATCCCATCGTGTACCCTCCTCAGTGCCTGTCACCCAGTAACCCCCAACCCCCTGCCCTCCTCCCCTTCCACAACCCTTTGTGTGTTTCCCAGAGTTAGGAGTCTCTCATGGTTTGTCCTCCTCTCTGATTTTTCCCCACTCAGTTCCTCTCCTTTCCCTTATGATCCCTTGCACTATTTCTTATATTTCACATATGAGTGAGACCATATGATAAATGTCTTTCTTCCATTGATCTAAGTAGCCCTTTGATATTCGGATCTGTTATACAGCTTTCCTGACAAGCCACTGCGGGACCTATAGTCGGACACCTCCAATAATGGGAAGCTCACTACTATCCCATTCCATTTCTGGGTAGCTCTTACCATAAGAAAGTTTTTTTTTAGGGGATCCCTGGGTAGCTCAGCAGTTGAGCGCCTGCCTTCGGCCCAGGGCGTGATCCTGGAGACCCGGGATCGAGTCACATGTCAGGCTCCCTGCATGGAGCTTGCTTCTCCCTCTGCCTGTGTCTCTACCTGTCTCTCTCTGTGTCTCTCATGAGTAAATAAAATCTTTAAAAAAAAAAAGAAAAAGAAAGTTTTTTTTTTTTTTTTTATTGAGCTGACGTCTGCCTCGCCTCTGTAGCTTCTGCCGACAGGCTCTAGGGTATTCCTTGCGGCCACACAAGAGGAGCCTATGGGAACCTTCTGCAAATTCACAGATAAATCTCCCATGCCCGTCATCGACTCCCCTAGGCAATCCTGTCTCTTTCAATGGTTCCGTGCATCAGCAAGTATTTGACTCTATTCACAACCTATTCTTTTCCTAGGAATATATTTCAATTTCTAGAGACCCTCATGGAGGGGAATGGGGTTGGCCAGACTTGAATACAATACTTCAGATACAACCTGGCTTGTCTCCTCATAGTGTATGTGTTGGCAGGGCAACGGGGGTGCTGTCAACATACCCACCAGGTCGTGGGCTGAGCTCTGAGAGGCTGAGGCAGGATGAGAGCTTTGCCCTTGATGCAGTGTGGTGCACAGAGAGGCAACTCAACTCAAGGCTCACAGGGAGAAAAAAAAAAAAAAAATCAAGATTCAAATGCTAAGAGAATCTAGTACAAAAATTAAGAATAAAGGCCCAGAGACAGGAATAGAGTCCTGATGACGAGGGAGGAGGGGGATCAGGAGCTGGGGATCAGAGCCAAAGTTGGTCAGGAAGGAGGAAGAAAGATGCGCTGTCACTGGGAAGGCGTGGTGTGCCCCGGGCTTCCTTGGCCAGGTGCTGGCCTCAGAGCCTCGGTTGAGAACTGGCGTAGACACGGGCAGTGCATACGGGAGGACTGTTTGCCTACCTGCATGGGCTTCTGGGCAGCCCCACAAGTTAATTCCCATAGAACTAACTTGACAAATGACCCACCCGTCCAGCTGTATTCTCTCTTATACGCATTCTTCAGCCTATTCTCAGGCGATTGGCTTTGGGACCAACATGCCACATGCAATCCTATACTCCTCCGAAATGAAAACATTTGGGTTCACTCATCACCCCGGATCTTCTGGGGTCCTGCTTCTTTCATCCAGTGTATTCATTATTCCTTCTCCCGTTTCATGACTTCTGAAGATCTGATGCACTGCTCTCCATATTTCATCTAACTTATGGACAAAAACATTGATAAGGACAAAGCAAGGACGTCTTACAGCATGCCACCAGAAAGTCCATTTATTAGGACAGCACTAGTTGTGTGGCCCGAAGTGACTGTGTCTACAGAGAAAGCAAGTCAGAAGTCAACCATGCTGAGTACAAATCCCAGGCCCATTGTTTACAGCCTCACGATACTGGCAAGTTACACTCTCCCTGGACCTCGGTTTGTGATGACACTTGAGTCCACATGTGTTAGTAATCACTTAGAAGATGCCAAATGCATAATTAATGCTCAATATGTACAAGCTATTTTGATGATGGTGATGTGACTTAAGCAAGTCACTTTACCTCTTCTTGTTTCTTTTTACTCATTCATAAAATGATGGAACAGGGCTACATGAGTCCCAAAATCCCCCTTCGACTTTAAAATGAAATGCATGAGTTCAGCCCCCAATTCCATACCTGTCCATTTTTCTCTACAGAAGTGTCTGAAGCAAGTGTCTCACGAAAGCACAAACTGCAATTTTGTACACCCGTCCCAGAAATAAATGAGTTGTTCCAGCACAACTGGCTTTTTAGTGAACCGGGTGCTGGCAAGGGTTCTTCCAAGTACTTGAAAACCATCTTTAAGAAGCTCTCCCTAGAGCCTTATTCAAGGTCGATGTCAAGATGATCTGTGAGCAGTTTGCGATAGATTCTACTTTCTTCCCCTTTTTCACTAAGTTAGGTGTACCTGACCACTTTTCCTCACAGAATAAAGACCAAAAGCCTTAGTGTGGCATGGAAAGGCCCCACCATATTGTCTCAACCTACCTTTTAAGCTCTGTGGGGAGGAAAGTGCTCTGGGATGGAAATCACAGGCCCAGGCCCTCCAGTCCCACTGCTCTCCTGCTGTGTGACCTTGGGCGAGCTCATTTACTCTGAAGGGGTGGAAGAGGACACCCACACCACCCACCCCACTAAGGTTTCTGGGGTTTGTTTTTGTTTCATGATCAAAAGCGATGAGAGGAGTGCATGTTTTGGTTTAGGTTGGGGGTTTTGTTTGTTTGTTTGTTTTACACTACAAAGTTCTTTTACACTCCAAAGTTCTCTGCAAATACAAGGAAGTAGTATCTTTTGTTTGTCTGTTTTTTTCTTTCCTTTCTCCAGTGGTCCCTTCCGATCTGGCTCTTTTGCTCACTGTGGGAGCAAAGTATGCTCATCCTAACTTGTGGCTCATCGTTCATGCCCGTTTACCTTCTCCTGACCTGCTTCCCCACATAAATTGTTTTCTCACATAACTGCTAGAACACAGTAGGTGTTCAACAAATATTTTTGCATTAAAAAATGCTTGATGTGCTTATACCAAACTATCCCAGCATGCTTTCCTTGGGATACCTTCTGTATGGTTTAACATCCCATCACAAGCCAGAAACTTTGACTAAAGTACAAGAAATATGAATGTGGCTTTTCCTTCTAATCCACACTTTTGGCTGGCACCACTGTGTCTTGTCTAAGACCATTATTGAGGCAAATGGTGGGTATTTGTCGTTTCTAATGGCTGAGTGGATGGAACTGGAGGGTATTATGCTGAGTGAAGTAAGTCAATCAGAGAAGGACAAACATTATATATTCTCATTCATTTGGGGAATATAAATAATAGTGAAAGAGAATATAAGGGAAGGGAGAAGAAATGTGTGGGAAATATCAGGAAGGGAGACAGAACATAAAGACTCCTAACTCTGAGAGACAAACTAGGGGTAGTGGAAGGGGAGGAGGGCGGGGGGTGGGGGTGAATGGGTGACGGGCACTGAGGGGGGCACTTGACGAGATGAGCACTGGGTGTTATTCTGTATGTTGGTAAATTGAACAATAAAAAATAAATTTATTTTAAAAAATAAAACCATTATTGATATAACAACAGTAGCCTGACCTGAGCCCCTCCCAGATGACCCCACTGATTTCAGGCACTCGGCTGCCTCTAGCTGTTACTGGATTCTCATTAGGATGTCAAATGAAAAACCAAATGCTTGATGTCCATAGTGGGAATTAGCTAATTCATTCATAAGAATTCTGAGCTCACTTCTTGTCAAGGCTAATTATCTATTCCTCTTAAGTGATATGTTCTGCTTTTATTAAAACCATTAGTGCCTTTGAGTAAATGAAAAGGGCATCTGTTTTCAGTAGTATGTTTGACACAGACTGTTATCTTATGTGCACCCTGGTAATAGAAGGATACCACTGGTATCCTTTGTGTGTGTGTGCATGTGTGTGCGTGCGCACACGTGTGCACTTTCGAACAATGGCAATAGAAAACAATATTTTGCAGTAAACATGAATGAAAAACCAAAGTCATTTATTAGATATAAAATTTAGATGCAAATATCTCCACACTGATGACACCAATTAATATTTTTATAATTGTATAGTACTTCACCAGCCTAATAGTATATCAAGTTTGAATGTGTTTTCCCAAATATTAGAGTTAAACAGGGTATATAGTATTATCCTATTTTATCAATAAGGAATATGAGTCCAAGACTGTGAAGTCAGAGAAGGAAAGATAGCCATTCTAATAAGTCAGATCTCAGAGAGGGGGGTCTCACAACTATGAAGCGAAGGAAATGGGCATAAAAACCAGGCCCCCAATTCTGACTCCCAGCCAATGTGTCACTCACCAGACCTCGATCCTTCCCTTATGAATGATGGGTTTCTATTATGTGTGTTGAGGGGTGGGAGGTTCTTACGTATTGTTTTTTTTCCTCTTTGCTGTCATTCATTCATTCAATTATCATTCAGCCAACACTTATTGAGAGCCTTTTGCCTGTCAATCACTGGGGATACACAAAAAGACAAGATATATGAAGTTCCTGACCTCATGGAGCTTATGCAGTCTGATGGAGGAGCTGGTTAGCAAACAAATAGTCACAGACATAAATATATCATTATGAGCCATGATAAGTGCTATGATGGAAAATAATTGGATGAGATGAGAGACTATAGCAGGGACATCTAGTTTAAATTGAAAGGTCAGGGAGACTTCTTTGAGGAAATGACTGTTATACTCAAATCTAAAGAAAGAATAAGATTCAGTTGGAGGGAAAAAGAAGAGGGGGTGGAGAGTGGACAAGACAGAGAGAACAGTAGATCTAATAGCCCCAAGGAGGGAATGAGCTCAGTGTCTTCCAGAAGTGGGGAGTATAATGTTCAGGTTTCCCCTTTATATGATCTGGCTTCCCAGAGTTCAAGGGGTGCATTGTCTTGCCCCTGATTCTGCGTATGACATGCCATGTCAACTGTGTACTGCTGGAAACCTCCCTTCCTGGCTTTGTCTCCCCTTCACATGCTGGTCAGATTCAGATAACTGCCTTTCCAGTCATGCCTCCCCAGTAATCCATCATTGCGTATGTGTTCCTTTTGCTCCTCCGCTCAGAATAGCCTTCCCTCATTCTGTTCTCTGTCCAAATACCGTCATTCCCCAAGGCCATTCTCACGGGCACTTTTATATGGCCCTCTGTTTGAACTGCTCTCTCCTGGATTCTCACAGCCTGGAGGTGGGACCATTCTTATGTCATTCATCACATTCCTTCTTGTATGATTATCTTGAATGCTTCTGAAAAGACCTCTTGACCAGACAGGAAACCCTAAATAACTGGGTCTGAGTCATTTTTGTAGCCCCAACAGCCTTTATGACAGAGTCTAACACTTGATAGAAATTCAATAACTGCACGATTGATGAATGAACACCTGTTGATTATACGGACCTCTCCTGAGGTCAACCTCAGGGTACCAGACACAAGGAGGTGAGAGTTCCTAGGTCCAACAGTTTTTACAACCCACATTTCACTTCCATGGGCTCCTTCTCCTGGAATCATATACTCATGTATGGACAGGCTTGATACTGGCTTTAGTACAGTACATCTGTCTTGGTCACTGAGAGGCTTCAAGGGCAGAAATGAGGTGTCCGATTCAGGAAGAGCACTGATTAGCTTGAAATGAAGACTGTCTCAGCTGTCACCAAAAACTGGGCCACTTCCAGAAGGCCTAAAATGTATTCAAAGGCATATGCTTTATCTACAAGGTGTCATCCATGACTTAGCAACCAGTCATGTTTGTATCGTAGCCGACGGCTCCAGTCACTAGTGAAACAAGCAGAGTAAAATTTGCCCTAAGGGAGTCTTTCCCAAACTTGGCATTACCATTACCCAGGAAGCTTAAAAAAAAATTAGAGAAGGCTTTATCCACCTCCAGAGATATTTAATTGGCTTGGGGTTGTGGTCTGGGCTTGGGAACTGCTAAAAGAACCCCAGGTGATTCTAACATGCAGCTAGTCGAGTTCAGGAACAACTGGCTTAAAGAGAACCTTCTTTTAACAGGAAGCTACGACGGAGCCATCAGCAAAGAATGAGAAGCCACTTCCCAGGATAATTCCAAGGAACCGGGAAGATCCACCTTGCCCATTTGCTAGTACACACAATTGGAACCTGTGAACTCATGAAGCTCTCGCTTAGCAGGAGATGTGGTGGCTGAGGCCATCGGCTGTGTAGACCAAGCACTTACTAACCTGAGGTTTGCTGGTACTATGTGTGACCTCCTCAAACCCCAGCCCCTGTGCCATCGGAATCTTACTCATTAAAGGCACTACCTCAAGGCCATCTCCACTGTCAATCTTCCTTACATACAGTTAGTACTCCGCTGTTCTCCAAAAAAAGTTGGCTTAAATACTTATTACAGCACCAGTTTAATTTCCCTTTGCATCATATTTACTTGTTAACCTAGAGCCTTCTTCTTGAATATAGGGACAACTTCTTATTCATCATTATTAACATCAGAGAATCTAGCATTTTGCTTTATAAATGCTTATAGAATGGATGCTAAGATGACAATTATCAACCTTGATAGAATTCAATATCTATCAATAGATAGATTGAAGGAAATAGTTCAAGCCCGTCCCGTCGGCTCTGCTCTGCGCTGTTCTAAGCTACAAGTTTAAGGGTAACTTTTAACTGCCCTTCACTCCAAACTAAGTAACATTGTCATAACATTTTCAAGGTAGAAAGAATAGTTACATAGATGCCTCCGTCTCTTGGTTCCCAGTCAAATCATGGTCATAAAACCCTCTCTGTCATAAACAACTCGACCACAGCTGCAAAGCACATGGGGGCTCTCAGGATACAGAACAACTGTGATCACACAGAGCTGAGACCAGAGGGAAACATCTGGTCCCTTCTAGACAGAGGCCAGCAGTTCAAATATGGGACACTAATCCAGACTGGGTCCAGATCCAAGGAGTCACAGCCAAAGAGGTGGATGTCAGCACCTGACCTCAGGAAAGCCTGCTCAAGTCCCGTGAGGGAGGAAGAAATACTGGAGTAGAGCCCAGCCCCCAAGACCAGGCCACTGGCACTTGCATTCTGTTGAACAGACATGCATTGCGCTGGCTACTGGCTACATATATTCAGGTGTAGATTTAGAGGCTGCAACCCAATCGCACATAGACCAAGTGATCTATTTTCAGATCCTGCTCACTCTTGGGGAAGAGGCTCTAAATATACCCTCCAGTGACTGCAGGAGGCAGATTATCATTGCTGGCAGCTGAGCAGGGTGGGGCACACAGGGACGTCAAGAACTTCACCATTACCCTCAGCACAGCGCCAAGGCCCCACCACTTGTAGAGCTATATTTACATAAGGGCAAGTGTCTGTTATATTTGACAGGGTTTTCATGTATAAGCGCCTGG
Organism: Vulpes lagopus; assembly: GCF_018345385.1. Lineage (NCBI taxonomy): Eukaryota > Metazoa > Chordata > Mammalia > Carnivora > Canidae > Vulpes > Vulpes lagopus. The sequence goes on from NC_054834.1 coordinate 31,386,990, forward strand.
CCGTGGGCTCTGTATGGCAACAAAACCACTTTTCTGTTCCCTCTGAAGAGCCACTGAGCATGTTGATGCCACGAAGGAGGACTTTGGTGAAACTGACCTTGTTCTGTTCTCAGGTATTCTATCGTAGGAAGGGCTTGCAATTATATAAGCAATGGTATTGAAATCTCCCCTGTGCATAACACCTGATTGTCTACAACATGCTTTTATAGCTTATTTATAAGCAAGTATGAAATATTATTAAAAGCAAACCCAAGGGGGCTGCACTCAGAAAGGATGTTGGATATTAGGACATAAGAATTTATCTTGCTGTAATGATTTTCTCTGTAACAGGGAAGGCCTTTTGAGTCAATGTTCAGCCAAGACATAGTTCTCTTACTGCCAAAAGCCAAACACTGTATAACTAACTCTATTTCCAGGCAGCTAATCCCAAAAGGCCAGAAAGCATTTAGTTCCAGAAGGCACTGAGTGGGAGCTGCATTAACCAGCAGCATTCAGGTAACTGCCTAACAGCAAAAATGAAGAGGAATAGCTAAAGGCAGAGAGATAGTTGATTAGGGGCAGAGGTGTGGCACGAGGAAGGCCTTTAGGTCAATGTTCAGCAATATCAGGCTGACCTTGAGGAATCTCTGTACTTAGGGTATTAGAGTAGCCTCAGAAGACACAGAAGGCCCAATCTACCTGGGATCAACCATGGGACACCAAAGAGAATTAGTGGAGAAAGTGGCGATCTGAGACATTTACCACTGAAGCAGGTTTGCTCAAAGGGTCCGGGCTCCATCTGCATGAAGTTCATCTGGGAAGCTTGCTAAATCTAGGGATTTCTGAGCCCTGCCTGGACCCTCAGAATCAGAATCTTCGGGCCAGAGAAGGCCTGGGCAGGAAGGTCTTTAATAAGCTCCACAGGTGATTCCAATAAGCATTGAAATTTAAGAATCACAGCTTTATGCAATGGTACATAGAGAAGGTCCAGTCATAACTTGGTGTGCACGCTACGTTGCAGTGTTCGAAATGACTCATCGGTGCCTCCTGGTTACCCTGCAGAGCCAACATTAATGTCTTTTCACAGCCTGAGTTCCTAAAGTCACAGTTGTTCTAAGTAGTGTGGAGTCAAGCTTAGGGAATTCTTTTGACTCTAAATATTTGTTCTCTCTCCCACCCTTCACCTTGTAGATATAACCCTTGAACTGTCCATACTTCTGTCCCCAGCAGACAAGAGGCCAATGCCCTGGTCAGATGAAGGTTCTGGAAAATGGGTGAGGTCCGATGGGGCTGAGGGGGTGTTTGCCTGCAGCTACAGGTCTGAGAAAGTCTTAGTTGGGGGAAAGTAGACCCAAGAGACAAGAAATAGTTCAAAGCATTCAGGGTACAGAGGGTTGGCTGAAGAGGAACGGTTTGGCAGAAGCAGCCCCAGGAGATGCCCAGTTAGAGCCAAGGCTGCAGGAGCCAAAGGATGGCGGGGGAGGGGCAGATCTAGAAGCAGATCCCCCCCCCGAATGACCCCCAAGGAGAGGAAGGCTTTTCTGGCTGCCTGTGACGTCACCCATGGGCAGCTGTTAGGGTGAAGCGTTATTTCTAGAATTGCCCAAACATCAGTGACTCTTAAGGGGTAATTTCAGACACATCAGCAGGCTGGGCACAGATATTTAAGGACTGGAGCCATTGTGCTGCCAACCAAAGCCTACATCTGAGGCCGATCCCGCCCCTCCCGCCACGGCACTGCACAGATGCCCTTTCCAGATTCTTCACAGGCTTCGAGCCAGCCACACCTGGAAGGACTCTGAAATCAGAGGTGGAGAAGGAATGGGGCAGCAGAAAGGACTTCCCCTTGACATGCTGGCAGATGAAAACAGCTCCCAAGGACTTCAGGCCACCCAGAGCTAATGCAAGAGGGTAGGAAATTCAATTCATCCTATAAATAGTTCTTGAATATCCATTATTCCCCCAACTATTTGAGGGGCAGGGATATACCCCTTCTAGACTTGAGGGAAGGATCAGTCATGCCAGGTAATTTTAAAAAGCAATCACGATTAGGGCTAAAATTAATCACCATTTTTCCTTTGGAAAGTAGGCAGAGGACTGTGTTAGGACTTCTACTTATTGATCGGTTCGCCCATGGTAGGCCAGGAGGACAGCGGGAGTGAGGTGGAAGGGCCGCTGCCAGCAACCCCTGCCCCAGCCATCATGCACTCCCGACAGATTAATCTCCTAATGCATAGCTCTGATGTGCCTCCTAGGACCAGATACCCTTCATGGCTCCCCCTCTGCCCACAGAGGTGTCTACACTGGGTCCCCTTCCATGTCTCCAAATCTTCAGCCCTTTTCTTGACTAAGCGCACTCCAGTCTCCAGAAAAGTGCACAGCATACTCTTCCCCAAACACACCTGGCACGCTCCTTGTCTGTTCTCTGCTTTCCTTCGAGCTGCTTTAATCCTCCTGGAACACCATCCTCCCCACTATTCATCCCCATTGGCTGAATCCTAGCTGGTCCTTCGCTGGGCATCTACACGCCACTTCTTCCTGGTCTGCCCAGGTAAGTTTCTCTGTCTCTGTCTCTCTCGTCTACCCCTCTCCCTCTTCTCTGTGTGGATGTCTGTATCTCCTCCTCTCTCCCTGCTCTTGAAACTCCCACCCCCACCTCCTGGCTTTGAGTACCTCCCTTTTGTGAGCCACAACTAGCTTAGCCATGTGACCTTTGGGTTTCCCAACGTGAAGCATCTCTACAGACTAATATCATTGAACTTGGCTGCTACTAAAAACCCCTCCTTCTTGCCCTTTGAAATTCATGCTCTTTTCTCAATGTCCACTGAGGGCTTGGCCTAATTGTGATGAGGCAGGGACCTTAGTTTCCGTGGTGGCGGGGGGAGCGCATCATCCCACCTCCGTGGATCAAAGTCTTTTCCTCATGAAGCTTTCCATGCTACACCTCCCATCCCTGCACCTCAGCAAAGTGGGGACCTTTGCCTCTACTCTCTGGTTAAACATCCATTCACCTTCATCAGCACATATCATTAAACAATTGTAGAACTCTTTGCTTAACACCTGTCTCCCTCCACAGACAGAAAGCTCCACAGATGCAAGGCCACATCTCTTTCATTCATCATTGGATCCTGGGTAGACAATGAATAGTTGGTGAATGGATGACTGGCTTTTATCACACTCTGTGCTGGATTATAGCTTTGTGTACATAGTGTGTGTTTTACCCATCCTTCACTGTCTAAGAATACAGGTGATATAGGGCACTCTTTGTACTCCCCAAAACTGGGTTATTCACAGCAGGTGCAAAAAAGAAGAAGGAAGAAAAGAAGAAAGAAAGAAAGAAAGAAAGAAAGAAAGAAAGAAAGAAAGAAAGAAAGAAAGAAAGAAAGAAAGAAAGTTGTTGAATCTCATCCTCTACTGGGAAAGTAGTCCAAAGCCAATGATGGTGAGTCAGTAACATCACATTTGATTCAAATGCAGATACATTTAGTCTAATAAATCAACAAATAATTATTGAGCACCAAAGAGGCATAGAATTTTTTGTCTGGCTATCTGTGTGCCTGTCTGTCTATGATAAGAGGGGTAGCTGTAGGGACAGCAGAGAGTCTGGTTTGCATCCTAGCTTTGCCATTGGTACTGAGTGTATGACCTTGAACAGTCAGATTCCCTGGCTGTGAGCTTCCAGTTTCTTCAGCCTTTAAAATGAGCACAAAATTCTTAGTTCACAGGGACACTGTGAGGAGTGAAAGCAGGGATGTATTTGAAAGCCTTTTGTAAAAAATGTGAAGTGTGATAACGTGTATAATTATTACAAGTGTGTGAAGAAAAGAAAGGCAATGAAAGGAGACAGGGCTGTGAGTCCCAGTCACCCTCTAAGCAATGAGGCACAATCCACGAGTGGAGTGTGAGGGCCAAGCTCCCTGAGCCGTCTGTCCTGACCCCCTGACAGTCCCTAAGCCTCCCAAGACACAGGTTCATCATCTTGTCAAATGGGCTCCGAGGCGCCTGGCTTCCTGGGAGGAGCGGGCTTACTAATAAAGAGATTGTCTTAATAACGTGAAGTACCGGGTGCCATGGTAACGGGCATTACATGATCTGGAGAAGAGGAGCAGCTTTTGATAAGAATAGGGAGCCTGCAGATGGGAAGGGGGGGTGGGGATGCACACGGGATGGGGGTGGAGGAAATGCAAACATGAATAGTCACAGAGTAAGCACCAACAGGAATGAGCAGACAGTAAGTGATGCCTGCCTCTCCTGTCTGCACCCTACTAGCTGGCGTAGATCTTGACTATCTCCAGATTTTCTGCTGCTACTGCAATTGAGGAGCTCCCCGGGTACTTAACCTGGTAGCCCCCAATGTTTTTTAAAGACATAAACTTACACAAAAATGTGGGTAAAAGCAGGTGGTGAATTTCCCAAAAAAAAACTATAAACATGGGTTTTATTCGTACTCACCGACGAATGACTTTGGGGAGTACTCTTGTAACTCGGTTCAGCACGGCCTCTTGGTTGATGACATTCTCCATGAGTCCTACCAACGTGGAGAACCAGAGTCTGCACACTGTGCCTAGCAGGACAATGCCAATACTGATTTCCATGCCATCAAACTTCATCACTCTATTAAAATATTGTCTGTCCACCTGAGGACACGCCGCACAGCCCAGGACGCTGGGAAAGGAGATTAGATGGAATAAGGTGGGGGATTCACACCTAATGAGTCTTGTGTGCTCCAGATTGGGGACTTTATCCACATTAGCTTCTGCAGAGGGGTCTTACTATCTTGGGTTCTGGGCCCAGCTTCCCCTGGCCAGCTGTGAGATCTTTAGGTTTTTTTTGTTTGTTTTTTTTTTTTTTTAAGACAAGAACATCTGTTCACAGACGTCTTTATGATGCTGTTATTAAAAGAGCTTCCCCAAGTGTCTCCTCCTTAACCTTTGTTTCCTTTTTCTTACCTCCTGCTAGGTCATCAGTTACACGTGGGATCCTGAGACAATCATCGTGATGGAGACTGTTTTCTTCTGGGTTTTCTCTCATCTTTTTGGCTTGGGTCCTTTGGTAAAATAGCAGTTGCCTCAAGGGCAGATTGAGTGGCTGTCTTTGTGTTTATTGACTATAGAGATGTTTCTACCATTGCCAGGACTAGACAAGGTAGGTCTTAAAAAGAGGATTATTTATATTTAGAACAAAAGAGTTCCCTGCTACCAGGATGTGGGGTCCACAGGAATGTCATAGCACGAGTGGCTAAGAATATTCCTTTTCTGTGGATTTTTAAGGACAACTAGATTCTTTCCTTTCTCTGTTCATGCAAGATCAACATGATTGCCTGCAGGGGAAAGGAGGGACTGTCTATGATTCTTTTTAATATTTTATGTGAATCCAAAGGGGCTTTGGACTTTTTCAAAAATATTCTTTAGACTGGAATGCGGCAAAATTTGAACAACGATTGACTGTAGGTCATAGAATTTTGAGATGATAGGTATGGGGTTTTTTATTTTCTCCTGCAAAACCCTCAATATTTTATAAGTTCCCTATTACCTTTTCCTATTGCCAATTATATTTACAATGAGAAAAATAATTTAAATATTTTTAAAATTTTAAACAAAATATTCTGTAGTTTTCTGAACTGGTTCGTTTTTTTACCATTGGTACATCAGAGATCACAGTTCCCTTCCCTCTATACATTTTATTTCATAAGGCACATAGTTGAGGAACAACAAAACGAACAAAAAAGCCTGGGATCCTCACCTCCCTGAAAGAGCCATAAGATTAGAGCCAAAAAATGAAGGTTTTATGAGCATCCCCTTGGTGCAGCAGCTCAGGGGCCCACCCACCTGAATCTTATCCCATTAATGAATCAATCTTTTCAGCTACCCTTCCCCTCCCTTTCCCTCCCCTTCCTCCCACCCAGGATCATTTAATTACCATCTGCTTTTCATGTCCCTCGAAAGTCACTGAAAAGACGAGCTATCAAGATTCTTGGACCATGAAAGCCCATCTTGCTCCTCTTCTATCCTGCTGATTTTCCATATGCCTTTATAGAGTAATGTGTGTGTCATGTGAAATCAGAAGACCTGGGTTCAGATCCTGACTCTGCTATTTCTAGCATGTATGACTGACCTTGGGAAATACACTTACCTTCTCTGTGCTTTCATGCTCTCCTCTGTGAAATGTGAGCAATGGTTGGGAATATGAGATATTTGTGAAAAGATGAGAAAACATATGAAAATACAGTGCATAGTAGGTACGCACTAAACATAAGAAAAATTTCTGTTCTTATGTTGAGAGGACTGTTGGATTCTACAACCAGTGTCTGAGGTTTACCAGCAGGCCCACCAGAGCCTTTTGCTCTTTCTGAAGTAGAACCTTCAGCAGCTTAACCCCAAGAGGTCAGGCTGACAATGATAATTTACACAAGTCACGACTGTTGACAGACAGCCTGTGATTATCTGGACCTGTGATTGAACTCAGCAACAGTACTGCAGGCCAGGTGTTGAGCAATCTCTACCTGCCATGAAACATTAGAATGGTTCTCTTTCCAAGGTTTCATATATTCCAGGAGGTTCAATAACTGTGGTTTGCTCATCTCTCATATTCTAGCCACTGTGCTGGCCTAGGGGACAGAAAGTATAAGAAATGGCTCTGGCCCTTCTCGAGGGCAGTGAATAATCTAGTGAATAATTTTGATGTGGAAATCTGTATTATGCTAGATCACTGTAGCCACTGCTGTCTCTTCCCCTTCCCAAAGGTGCTGTCTCAGCACCCTTCCCCACCTCCACCCCATACCTATCAGTTTGCTCACCTTCCACTTGCTTCTCAGTCCACATAGTCTGGCCTCCATGGCCACAACTCTAATAAAACCACTCTTACCAAGGTCGTCAAAAACCTCTTCACTTCAGATTTGAATTAATATGTCTTAGCTACTGTTTATTGGACAATGGGACAGCATTCAGCCCTACTGACTGTTCTCTTCTCTTCTTGAAGCATGATCCTTTTTGGCTTCCTTGGCACAATCTTCTCCAGACCCAAGTATTCATAGGCCCTCTGGATACCTACACTTGGATGCCTCACAACCAACTCACACCTGCCATAACCTAACTCAACTCAGGATCTTGCCTCCAGAAAAAGGAAATCTGCTTTTCTTCCAGGGTCTTCCATCCCAAGATGGACTCTCTATCCACCATGTTGCTCAATATTGCTCATGTTGCTCACGGATATAAGTCATCCGTGAAATTACCTTGCCCCTTGTTCCTTTAACCTTGTCCACCACCCAATTCTGTTAGTTCTTCTCTTCATCTTTAACATACCCAGCTTGGTTTCCCATCTTCTTCTGCCTAGACTACTACAAAAACCTCCTTTTCCCCCCATTTCCACTGTTACCTTCTCCCTTCCATTAGCCACACAATAGTCAGATTTTTTAAATGTGGATTTAATTATATTACTCCTATGCTTAAAATCTTTTAATGATTTATAGTTGAACTGAAAAGTAACTTCCTTTACCATAACTTGATCTTTAAGGTCCCCATGACCTGGCCCCTGACTACTTCTTTACCTAAACTCATATGCTCCTGCCCTCCATCACTGTGTCATAGATGCATAGCTGTCCTACAACAGTGCCTATGACATGCCACACCCTTTCCTGCTCCAGGGACTTTAAATATGCTATCCTTGATGCTTACAAGGCTCTTATGCCTACTCTATGAGGCAACTCCAACCCATATTCCAACACCCAGTATAAAATGTCCCCTCCTCAGAAAAGCCCTTCCTAAAATTTCAATCTAAATTAGATCTCCCCACTATACTCCTTCATAAGGCCCTGCTATTTCTCACCAAATCTTATCAAAATTTTCCATTTACTTACCCCATTATATATGTTTGTATCTCTAAGACTTTAGCATGAGCGCAGGCATTTTATGACCTTAATTGTCTTCCGTTGAGGAAAGAGACCCAGTAAACAAACAGAACTCTACATCTGCAAAGGAAATTCATGCTGGCTTCAGAGATTAATAAACTTTCTACTTCATTCAAAAAGATAGGAGTGGAATTCCAAAGACTACTAGGTATTTGAGAAAATTCAGCATCACAGAAGAATCTAGATGAACAAATAAAACACCCCAGAGAAAACAAAAGAAATCTTTTGTTTTTATTTTTTTAAAGATTTTATTTATTTAAGAGAGAGAGCACAAGCACGGAGAGGGGCAGAGGGAGAGGGAGTAGCAGACTCTCCTCTGAGCATGAAGCCTGACATGGGGCTCAGTACTAGGACCCCAGGATCATGACCTGAGCCAAAAGCAGACAATAAACCAACTGAGCCAGCCTGGCACTCCTAGAAGAGACCTTTTAAATGATTCTAATTCCCATGCTCAGAAAGATTCAGGGAGACAGTACACACATAAAACAAAAAGAGGTGCTATAAAAATAAAACATTCATGCTTCTCCCTCTGCCTGTGTCTCTGCCTCTCTCTCTCTCTGTGTGACTGTCATAAATAAATAAATTAATTAATTAGTTAAAAAAAAAAAAAAAGGGATCCCTGGGTGGCACAGCAGTTTAGCGCCTGCCTTTGGCCCAGGGCGCGATCCTGGAGACCCGGGATCGAATCCCACGTTGGGCTCCCGGTGCATGGAGCCTGCTTCTCCCTCTGCCTGTGTCTCTGCCTCTCTCTCTCTCTGTGTGACTGTCATAAATAAATTAATTAATTAATTAATTAAAAAAAAAAAACATTCAGAGAACAAGAAAGGGAGATTAGAAATTACAAACACAGTGACTAAAGAGAAAACATCGATAAAGGAACTGGAAGACAAATCCAAAAACACCTCCGGATTGTATAGATCATAAAGACAGAGATGGAAAATTTCAGACAAAAAGTTAAGAGACTTAGATGATCAACCTGGTAAGCAGACCATCCATGTAAAGAGCATTCCAGAAAATGAGAACAGAGAAAATCATAAAACAAAGAATGAAGGACAAATGCCTGGAGCTTACAAAAAATACCGGCTAGGCTCATCACCCAAATATATCCCAGTAAGAGCTTAGAAATGCCAAAGATACATAAAAACCTAAATAATAGAAAAAATAAAGCTGGTAATCTATAAAGCAATGTGTATCAGACTGTCATCACTAAAACTGTATGCTAAAGGTCAGACATTTGACGTCTACTGCAACCTTTTCATAATGATCATTTGAAAGCATACTTCAGCCAAACAAACAGAAATCTGAGAGAGAAGAAAGCATGGGGCTCAGAAAAAGTAAAAGTAACCCAGAAGTGAAATGAATTGAAATCCTATTGTGACAGTTCTCTAGGGGACCTAGAAAATAAGCAAGTACATTAGGAAAGGAGGACAGAGCCCCTTGAGAAAAATATCTTCCAGAGTCGAGGGCCCTCCCTTAAAATTTATGGCCCTGAGGGTAGATGCTATCAATACTTAAAAGAATAAATGCTCACAGGATCATTGGCACATATTGATTGTGGAAAGGGAGCTAAGAAATTCTTTCAGAGAAACAGCGGAACACAGCTAGGAGAGTGTGGATTTTGGAGTCAGGCCACCTGGCTTCAAGCCTTGCCTCGGCGACTCACCACCTTGAGAAATTGCTTAGTCTTACTAAATCTCAGCCCCTTGTGTCTGGAATTGCAATGATTACTGGCCCTAGCACATGGGGTTATTTTGGAGATGGACCAAGATAATGTATATACAGCACTTAGAATGCTATGCTTAGCACTTCATATATGCTCAATAAAATGATAACCATCATTGTCTTATGGAAGCCAGTCCTGAGATGCAGAGAGACTAGGTGGTATGTGCAAACCAGATCCAGTTCCTTCTCCAGCAGGCCATGTGGGATTTCACGATTCTATGATTTGGGAAACCTGGAACAACTTTGGCTGGCTTCCTGGATGTCCTCACCTGTGCTAGGGGTGTTCTTAACTTTTGTGTTCAGTGATGTTTCAACTCAGGTCCAGTGCTGGAAAAAAAATTTTTTTTAAATCAAGGACATTTCATATAACAAGAAATTAGAATAAGAAGCTGGATGATCTAAAAAAAAAATAGCATTGTTTGTGAATGAGGAGAGGTAGTTAGGAGTACCAGGAAAAATAAAATTAGCAGAGTTTTATTTTTAAAAAGTTGTAGTCTCAATATACAAAAAAAAAAAATGTATCACCATTCTGAGCATGGACAGAATGTATGAAAACTGAATCCACCTGACATTGATTCCGGGAGCATTCACAACTTTGAATGGAAAAGTCTAGTGTTAAAAAGATAAAATGAGGCACATTAATTTGAAGGGAGTAGAGAGAGAGAGAGATCATTCATGAGCACAGTGTGGGGGTGGAGAGGGGGAGAGGGAGAGAATCCCAATCAGATTCTACACCCAGTGTGAAGCCCAACGCGGGGCTCTATCTCATGACCCTAAGATCATGACCTGAGCCAAAATCAAGAGTTGGATGCCCAACCAACTGAGCCAGCCAGGTGCCCCATTACATTTTTGAAGAGTTTATTTGAGCAAATACCAGTTAGAATCTACTAGTGCCAAGCCAAAAGTGGTTAGGGGCACCTGGTGGGCAGGAAGTAGAGGAGAGACTTTTATAGAGCAGAAATATGAACAAAGAGAGGAAGTTATTTCATTGTCCAAAGCGAAGCAGTTGTCTTATTTAGAAAAGCCCAGTTGGCTGTTGTGATTGGTTGCTCTTAAATTTTGCTTTCTAAAAAAATAAAATAAATAAATAAATAAATAAACAAACAAATAAATAAATAAATTTTGCTTTCTTGGATACAAGTGCGCTGATAGGAATTGACTCTGGCTTAGATTTTGGTTTGCTTAGGTAGGCTACCAAAACATTAGAGCCTCAGTTGAAAGACCCCCCATGTTTAATGCCTTCAATAAGAGAATTGCATCATTCTATGGGTTTAATGACAGTGCTCGGTTCTGGGGAGAATAATAATTAAATAATCATAAGATAAATACTCATTGATTTTTAATCTATAAAATCAGCATATACACCAAACACAGAGGACCTAAGGATAGTGATGGGACAGAGCATAAGTATTTCAAACAAGCAATGGAAAAGTAGAAGAGCTGATACAGACGTCCAAACACAGAGGGAGGCGAACTCTTTATTTTGCAGTGCAAAACCAGAAAGTACCATCTGAGGTTGAAATATCAAGAAATATAATCTTTTGAAAGCATAAACTTAAATATATTATTTTAAATGATACAGGTGAAGAGCAACAAAACAGCAAAATTAGAAGCAGGGTTACAGTTACTGAAAATGTGTTATATCCTTTCTCTCTCCTGGTGACAAACTGATAAATGCTATTTAAAATTGAAAAACCAGGGATCCCTGGGTGGTGCAGCGGTTTGGCACCTGCCTTTGGCCCAGGGCGCGATTCTGGAGACCCGGGATCGAATCCCACGTCGGGCTCCCGGTGCATGGAGCTTGCTTCTTCCTCTGCCTCTCTCTCTATCTCTCTGGGACTATCATAAATAAATAAAATTTTTAAAAATAAATAAATAAATAAATAAATAAATAAATAAATAAATAAAATTGAAAAACCAAGAGGAAGGCATCAAAGCATTTAGATAGTTCGAGTCTACAAATAACCATCAGAAGAACTAGAGACTAGGCCCAGGTGTGGCAAGGGGAAGGGACATCTCTACTTTTCATTTTCTGTTGTCCTTTATTGCCTAAGTAGTTCTTATCTGTGCTTAGGTTCCTTTAATTCATTAGTGATTGAAGAACATGCAAGGCTAATACACAGAACTTCTGGGTAAATGGAGTCACCACAGAGCTGTGAGGTGGAGGCATGTTAAAACCAAGCAGTCTTACGAGTAACCAGTGACCTCTGGAGCCATCCTAGAGCTCTCCCCACCTGAACACTGCCCAGGTGTGCCTTTCTTACATCTGAAATACAGGTGTCCTGCCAATCCGAGCTGATGGCTGGCATTACAGGAGAATAAGGCCACAGCTAAAGAGACACCCGCTGCTTAAAGTGGCTGTAAGCTAGAGTTCCAAAAGCAGTGGTGAGCTGGGTGTAGACCATGATGTAGTGGTCGACACTGTAGGCTTTGGAAGAAACAGCCTTCTCTGGACTGTCACTTACTCGCTATGTGACTTCAGACAAGTGATGAAAATAATTAGACCATTCCCTAGGGTTTTGTGGGGCTTAAGTGAGCTCATTTGTGTTAAGATGTGCATTAGCTGTTATTATTATAAAAACATGCAGATTCCAGCCTCAGGGAGAACCTAATGTCAATGATGAATGTTTTGGAGATTTCGCCAGGTGACGATCTCCTATAGTTTTTCTCTCCCCTAGAGAGACAACCTGATTTTAGCCTGGGGAAAGAGAATACCAATTTGGGGAATGAGAAACTATCAAGACTAATGCTACTAATAAAAGTTAACATTTATCTGGGGTGCTCAGTTCGGTTAAATGTCCAACTCTTGGTCTCAGCTCAGATCTTGATCTTAGGGTTGTGAGTTCAAGTGCCACATGGGACTCTGTGCTAGGAGCCTACTTAAAAAAAAAAAAAAAGTTAGCATTTATCGAGCTGAGTGTTTGCTCTGCACCAAGAACTGTGCAGTTACACACACCATCTTAGCCCATCTTCACCGTGAGGAGAGGCAGACTTTATTATCTCTGTTTTTTTCATAGTGGTAAAACACAACAAAACTTAGCACCCTAACCATTTTTAAGTGCGGAGTCCAGTAGTGTTGAGTACTGTTAAAAACAAGATGGCAGGCTCAAAATGGAGTTGCTAATGCTAAACCCCACATCCCCAAACCCAGTTAACTAGTTACAGTTTCTGCTCTACCAGAGGTAGAATTATAAACCAGCCAATCAGGGATCTCCTGACCAGCATTGGGTAGGTGATCTGCCTTATAAAACCCCTGCCATCCCCTAAAGAGAAAGTAACCTTCTAGTCACCCAATATAACTTCCTTGTTCCTGCTCCCTTCCAACTATAGAAGTCTTTCATTTGGTACAGGTCCTCCGAGCCCCCCTTCCCAACAGGGATTTGTCAGTCCCTAAAATACCAAGAACATCTTTAAAATCTACTCAGTTAAATTTTCACTTGTACGTTCACATTGTTGAGCAACCAGTCTCCAGAACTCCTATCATCTTGCGAAACTGAAACCCTACACCCATTAAACAACCCTTTATGACCTCCATTTTGCAGAAAAGGAAGCTCAGAGGAGTTACCATGTCAAACCATGTGAAAGGGCTGTTATCCAATTATTTTTAACCTATGAACAAATGGCAATTTGGAATAGTTCCATCAAACAGCCCGAGCCAGACAGAAGAGCCACGTGTCAAGGCTGACCGCCAAGTCCCGATGGAGCCCGCAGAGATGAGACCACTCCTACAGGAATGCCTGAGGTCGGCACCCAGGACCAAGGAGTGAAGTCCTGTGGGAGAAGAGAACCTATGGGAGACACATGGAAAGTGACTTGGACTTTCTCAGGTCCTAAGAAAGAGGCACTAAAATCATTCTAAATTATTCTAAGGCGGAGCTATAGGGTGAATCCAGGTTTGTAGTCCTTGACACTGATTCAATTCAGGTGATCATTTTTTAAAAAAATATGTAAAATGTACAACCAGAGTATTTTCCATTTCTTCTCTTCTTTTCTTTAGATTCATCTGTCTATATGACTTTATAGATCCTTAGTCTCCGGGAATGCCATCCTCAGAAACTGCAAGACAGTAGCAGGTCTTGCAGGTGGATCTTCATGAGCATGAAATGCATTGGGAGGCAGGAGAGTAGGAGAGTGGGGTGGGGGGTAGTGAGCTCCACACCTGTCACAGTGATCAGGGGCATTCGTGCATTACCCTGAGGCAGAGACAGGGGCAAAGTCATTGTACCCCAAGACCGCTGTCCCTTCGTGGCTCAGGCAATGGTCTCAGTGGGAATTCTATAGTTTCCACATGCACCTCTCTCTTAGGGTGCACACCCTCTGGAAGATCCCTTCACCCATCAGTGGGTTTGATCAGTGGTTTTTCCCCTAACTCCTTCTTACCTCCCTGGCCTCACGTTCTCTATGCCCCCCACCTCTCTCATCGCCTCCCGGTACATCTCTGCTCCCTGAACACTTCAGCACAGACTCAGGCTTCCTCTTCTTATTACTTTCAGAAAATTCTGTAGGTGGAAAGAAATTTAATCGGTAATAATAAGGCTTTCTATTTTTAGAGCTCCTGCCTTCTGAGCAACCCGGAGAATGCCACAGTTATAACCGACTCAGTGAAAGGGTTGAAAGGGTCTTCCAAAGGTCTTCACGGAAAGTCCCCTGCCAAGAGGCAAACCTTCCAAAACTCACCTTGGACAGGCGCTAGCCTCCTTTACTCTGACACAGGATGTCAAACTCAGTTCTGCATCTCGGAGTCTCAACCTCAGAACCCATCCCCACCCCTAGCCAAGAACCCTTCTTTCTAGAATAGTTGAAATAGACTCCAAATGTCCTCCCCAGCCCCTGCTGTCTCGTCCAGCCAATGTCTACACAACCCGATACAGTGATCTTTCTAAAATACAGCTCTGATTGTCTTTGGAGTGCGAGATCAGATGTGCAGTGTTATGGGAAGACAGGATTAGGTGAAGTGTCACAAGCTGGGCCTCAGAAGATTGTAGGAGGTCACCAAAAAGAGTGAGGGGAAAGAGAAGAGTCAGGCAAAGGACAACGCCAACGCAGAGGCTGAGAATCAGCAGGTGCATGGATATTTGAGGCACAGCAGGTGATGCAGAGTGGCCTGAGTGGGGAAGGAAGCAGAGACAAGCTACCAGATTGAGAGCCAGGACTTTTTCTAGACAGCAGTGGGTTGCTGCGTGGTGGGCATTACGGCAGAGGCCTTGGGCAGAGTTGGGTTGAAAGGCCCCGATCCCAAGAAGAGAGGAGGAGACAAGTATCAGGGAAGATGGAGTTAAGGAAAGCACACCACAGCACCATCTCACCCCTCACCAGGGCTCCAAATTCCTTAAACCATCCATCCCAGCCCCCACCACACACACATGTATCAGCACACATCTTCCCTTCTGGAGTGCAAATAATCCTAGTGACCTGTTGTACAGAGGGTCTCTGATTTGGAGTCAAAGCCTGGTTTCAAGTCTATCACCCAGTGTTGGCCCTCACCACACAGACTCACCTTTTGCACTAAAATGCAACAGACACACCTTCTCCCAGGAGTGGATGGGAAATAATGTATGTGGAATACTTAGGACACATGGACAGTGCTCAGGCAATGCAGTTTTACTATACATTTTGCTGTTTTCTCTGTGATCCTCTCTATGTTCCCCCCAGAGCATCCGGGAGTTCTGTGTCCCCAGACATTAGGCAGGTGTGTGTAGGCTCTAGCTAATGGCACATCTACCTGTCGGTGAGGGCTTTCCTGGGTTCTCTGGCCGGAGTCAGACGAGGCCGACACTCTCAGAGCGGATGAATGGGGACCGTCGTGTGTGTATGTGTGTGTGTGTGTGTGTGTGTGTGTGTGGACCTGGACTTCTGTGTGTGTCAGTTCTGCAGAGGGTAAAGGGGGGAGAGAGGAATCAAAAAACAAAACAAAAACAAGACAAATGAATGAATGCAAGAGGTGGAGCCAAACCCAGCAAGAATGGGGTTAAAGCAGATGAGCAGCAGAGGTCCAATGGGAGGGATCAGGGTCCCCTTGCTCAGTCCTCGCTGACAGTAGCGGTGGGTGCCTGGGTGGAGAGTGGGCATCGCAGACTGCTGTACCTGCTTGGCGCACAATCCCACTCAGGCCACTCAGGCCAGGGGGCAGTTCTCCCACTGACTGATGCGCTACCTCTGAGCTGGAGAGAGTCTCTGGGGATGGGCTGGGGGTCAGAGGGCAGGGAATGGGTAACTCCACCAACAGTCTCCAGCGCTTCTTATGAGGACAGGCTCTGTGACCGCATGTTTTTCCGTGACATCACTGTCCGTGACCTTTGGGGACCAGCAGGGTGGAGTCCGAGGGGATGGGGACAGGCCATGATTCTTTGGTGGTCACAAAGGTTGGGATTGTGAGCTGCCCGGAGCTAGAGAGCGGCCTCAATGGGCACAATGTTTCTCGCTGGACTGGGACTGGCTTCCCTGCCCTGGGATATTGCAAGACTATAGTGGACCTGTTGTCTTTGCTCCTTCTCTATATTAAAAAGCACATTGTTGAGCACAGAGGCTGTGTGTGTGTGTGTGCATGTGTGCGCGCGGGCACACACGCACACACACACAGAAGTGTAAAGAGTCGCAGAAAATTGCATTTTGCTTTTAGAACAAATGATGATGATGTGAAGTGGAAAACTTGCAGCCCAGCCAGCAGAGACAATTGTGTTTTTGCTTCTCGGAAGCCTCGGGAAAAAGAGGAGGAAGGAGGAGGATGGGCAGGGGAGGGCGGGGGAGACTGTGCTGATGTTTCCAGAACACCAAATAGCAGGGGAGAGATCAATCTGCCCAATGAGTCCAAAACTGATTACACCCAACACAGCCAACCGCCCTGTGTTCACTTAAAGTAATAGCCTTGAACGCTCGACAGAGATAACTCAGCAACCCTATTGATTTGGGATTGCAGTCACCTCCCCCCAACATACTACACGCATGAACACTATTACAGACCCGTATGTAGTATTTTTGGTTTGCTTTGCTGCTTTTCAAACACTAATGTAATTGGCATGACCTGCACCACCAGCTTGGAAAATAAAGCCATACCTGTATTTTACATGCGCATTAATCACTCAGCAACAACCCCCCCCCCCGCCCCCGCCGCCCCGCACTCACCACCCAGATTGAAGGATGACCAGCGGCCTCTCTCCTGGGACCTGCTCCCCGCAAAACTCGAGCCTCAGGTGCTGGCTCAGCCCAAAGTGTTAGTGTAAAGAAATAATTGAGAGATCCTATCAGCTCACCAACCACCCCCCTCCCCACCCCCAATGCCCTGCTGTTGTCACTTGTACCCACGCCACATGATGCTGCTGCTGCTGAAGTCACGTCTCCCCTTGCAGACTGATGTCACCGAGAGGTGCCTGGCTCACCCAGACCCTACTCGGGCAGCAGAGCCTCCCGAGGGTGGACAAACCTGTAGGCACCCACTGTCCCAAAGCCACGTCCTCCAAAGCAGGATTGGCAAGAGGCTTCCGGGGAGGCCAGAAGCATCGCTGTGTGAAGATGTCCCCCTGGAGACCCCTGATCCTATCTCCTGAGAACAGCCAGGGCCCTTAGACCCATCACAAGCAACCTCAACTATTGACTCGCGACAGCTCAACAGGGGCTGGAAGCACCTCGGACATCATCCAACCCCCTTTGTTGAGGAATATGAGGCCTGGCAAGCTTAGGTGGCTTTGCAGCATCACTTGGCTGCCCGGGGAATGTATTTTTGTGGAGTTGAGGTGAGTTTCACTCCCTGGAAGACCTCGGAAGGCATCTAACCCTGTCCCCTCAGTCACCTGTTCTCCCTCTCTCCACGGATGTCACACCTGTGCCAACGCCTGGCCAGCTGGGTCGGGCCAAGGCGCCCCACTGGGTGTCCGTGCAGAAGTCCCTTGTGTGCCTCTTCCCACCTCCTGGGAAGCCCCCCAGTCCTGAGCAAGCCGGGGAAGTGGGCCCCCCAGACTCTGCCCCGTGATAAGCCCTTCCTTGCCCTGCATCCCTGCCTTCTCAAACTGTCCCTATCAATGGTCCCTTCCCACCCATTCAAACCTTTCTGAGATTAAGGGGAAAAAAAGAAGTGCTTTGTTCCAACATTTCTCTCTCCACCCTCCTCACACTCCCCCTCCGCTCCCCCTCTGCTTTTCCCTCTCTCTGTTCTTCATTTCTCTTCTCTCAAAAAAAAAAAAAAAAAAAGTTTGAGTGAACAGTCCCTCTCCCCAAGCACACACTCATGTCGATCTTCCTGGTGCACATGTGAGGTGACAAAGTCACAGCCTCCACAGCGTCTTCGGCGGGCCCTGGCCGTGCACCAGCCACCTGGGAAATGCCTGGCGGTCCCTGGGAGGGAGGGGCGGGCACCGGGAGGATGGCAAAGCCGGGCTGCTGTCCCCAGAAATGCTGAGGCCCAGCAGCTCTCTGGGTGGTCGGGAGGGGATCAGGCTAGACCTGTCCTGTGGCCTGGAGGATTCTGGGCGGCGTCTGCAGAGGCAGAGGACACTCCCAAAGCAGCTCAGCAGGTCACCAGTCCCATTTAGTTTCATGGGGGAAAAATCGGAGAGGAAGACAAACCATGAGAGACTCTTACCTCTGGGAACAAACTGGAGGTCATTGGAGGGGACGGGGATGGGGATGGAGTCACTGGGGGATGGACAATAAAGAGGGCATGTGATGTGATGAGCACTGGGTGCTATACCATATGTTGGCAAATTGAAATTAAATTTAAAATGAAATAAAGTAAGATAAAATTAAAAAAATTAAAAGGCCACCAGTACTTGTCCTTCCCTGCCCCCAATGGTCCATCTCCTCCTGAAGGAAAGGCTTTTGTGGTGACTGGGAGCCTCTTTGACGTGTGCAGGAGCTTCCCAACACTGAGACTGACCACATGCCCTTTACTGGGGAAGAAAAAGAAAAAGGGAACTGAGACATCCTGACGCCCTCCTAAGGGCCAGGTGTTGTTCTAGGAGTTGGCCATACGACAGTGAGTAAGACTAACGTGTTCCCTGCCCTCGTGAGGCTCACATTCTCGTTGGGAATCAACACCCATGTACACCAATATAATAATTCCAGATTGTAGGAAGGGCCGGGAAGGATGGACAAGGTGCTACAGTCACGACAACGCCAGGGACTCTCTTAGGGTGGGGGGAATGTGTCTCTTGGAAGGTGACATCTAGGCCGAGACCTGAACCCGGGGCTGGCAGACAGGCCTAGAGATGGAGTTCGAAGCCATGCTCACCACGGCGCTGCACTGGCTGTGCTGCTATCATCCGCAGTTTCCACGTGGGGACACTGAGGCCCCGAGAGATGGAGTAACATGCCCAGTGGCAGGGTGCAAACCGCTGTGACTGACTGACCCCAGAGCCGCACTTTCCCTGTTTCGTTCCCTCCCTGGGGGGTACTTGTGCCTCCATTCCAAATCATAAAAGGCACTTGGGAAGCCTTGGAATCCGAGGCAGTTTCTCCGTGATCCTTCTTCGGGATCGAGGTCCGGTCCTGGTGACGTGTAAGGGCTGAGCACCTGTTACCTGCCCAAGGGAGGTCGGGACTGCTCTCTGCTCTTGAGGTTCTTAGAAGACAAGCCAGGGCTCAGCTCAGAGCCCAGGATGGAGAGGCCCGGCCAGGCACACAGGAGGGGGATCGGGCACAAAGTCGCCTCTCCCGGAGGAGAACTAGCGGTTGCAGGAGGCTGCCTGGCAA
Source organism: Vulpes lagopus (assembly GCF_018345385.1). NCBI lineage: Eukaryota > Metazoa > Chordata > Mammalia > Carnivora > Canidae > Vulpes > Vulpes lagopus. Next base: position 31,406,281 of record NC_054834.1, read on the forward strand.
AATGCCAGGATCTCCATGACCTGCCACGACAGGAGAAAGTGGAAGCACGGATCCAAGACTGCCTCGGTCCCTAAGTTGACATTTCCTGAGTGTTTAACTCATGGGTCCTGAGTACTGGATGAGGCACCGTGAGGACATTCACGGAGCACAAACCCATGACCACAACCCCGCAGGACCCAAAAACCTCCCTGCAGGGAAGCACTCAAGTCCATGAAACCCCTGGAGAGCACTTGCACCCAGCCACCGGGCAGCACATGGAAAGGCACGTGGCGCAGGCAGGTAAGGCTGCGAGGGGGGGCTCCCGGGAGGAGGCCGACCAGACGGATGTCAGGTTTGTCTTGGTTTATTTTACATGAATAAACATTTATTTAGTAGAATGAACAATAGATGAAAATTATAAGATATTTTAGGACACATGAGCTAAATTTACTTGAAAGATCAAAGGTAAAAAAATGAAAGATCAAAGGTAATTTTTAATGGGAAAAGTTGCATTTAAGTTGGAACTAGAGAGATAAGGAAAAGGATGGCAAAACAAAGTGAACTTTCCCCTGACATGGATAGCATATGAATAGACACAACAATGAAAAGAAAATACAAGTAAAGTCTTCCTTTTGAGGATTACATACATAATTGATGAATTACTTATGTTTTCACTAACAAATACTTTTAACCTTCCATCTGTTGTGATCTTATGATTCTGTAGATTCTCTAAAATAAATAAAGTTCCATTCCTTGTATTTCCCCGCTTTTTTGAAATGTATGTTTTTTTCTGAAATCTAGTGTATTATATATTTTTACTTTTTAATATTCATGTTTATTATTATTTATAGCCACATATTCCTGACCTTAAAAATAAATGATACGTTTAAAAAGAAAAACATTTTTTCATTGATCCCAATTGACTAGAATCAGCAGTTCTATTTGCTAATTTTGTTATCAACAAGGTCATTACTGGCATTTTGGTTTGAAAGGGGAGGGGGAAGAGAGCCGTGCTGGCAGGGAGATGGTCATGGACGTGCCAGTTGCCCAGAGGAAGGCCATGTGGAGGACGGACAGTGAGAGTGCAGGCCCAGAACCCGGGAGGCCGGGAGCCCTCAGGCCAGGGAAGAGTGACTCATGGAAGGTTCTTGAGCAAAGCCCTCATAGGACAGCAGCAATGCATCTGAAATTGTAATAGTCATTCGTCTCTTGCGTGCGACATTTTGCAATATTCAGATGGTTCCGTGTACATTATTTCATTCGATGCTCCCAACTACCCAGTGAGGGACAAAGTGATCACTGCCTTCTGCGGCTGAGGAAATGCACGAGAGACATTTAAACGACTTGCCACCCGTCACACATCTAAGGGAAAGAGCCGAAACTGGAGCCCCATCCCCTGACCCGGGGTAGGCGGGGGTGGGGGGCACAGTACCAAGGGAAGGGCTTGGCTTGTGAAACCAGACAGACCTGAGTTCGATGCCAGTTCCGCCAATTACCAGTAAGCTGTGCGGCCTGGGACAGATGATCAACCTCCCTGAGCCTCAGTTTTCTCATTTTTTACAATAAGAATCATCACAGTGTAGAGACACAGATGTGCCGTGAGGTGGACAGTAACCATGGCCCCTGGCACAGCACGGATGTCCCACAGATACGAGCTCCCCACCCAGGTCCTGAACATACAAAGTTAGTAACCCAACTGCCCTCTACCCTTCGGGGGGAACAGTGAAGCTCTGCAGGCAGGTGGGTCCACCCTCAGGACCAAGCCACATGGGCCCAGCTTTCCACAAGGCTGAGGCCCCAGCCCCAGCCAAGCAGGGGGGCCCCTCAGATGGGCAGTACATGTGCATCTTGGCGGCAGGCGGAGGGGGTGGCTGGACCACAGATTTGAGAAGCCATATAGCACACTTCCCCTCTTTCTTGACTAGGGCAGGCCTGGATTTTTTTAAAAAAAAAACAAACAGGATTTGAGATAACAGCCCACACAAATGACTTCTTAGAAATCTCACCCTTGACTTATCATTTGGAATAAAAGCAATTTTTCATCCTGGCAAAGCTCTTTATTCTTTTTGGAACATTTTCATATACATTATTTCACTTGATCCTCACAACGCTGAAAGGGAGACAGGCAGGCTTTACTGTTCCCTCTGAACAGAGGAAAAATCCACCGCTTAGGGGTGGGGGGGGCAGAGCTCTCCACTCCCTGCCTGCCCTCCCCTCCCTTTGTGCGTGCACTCAAGAGTCCACATCCACCCATTGACGAGCTCCGCTCTGACGCCTGAAATCCTCCTCCTCCCATTCAGCTCCTGAATCATCAGAGATGCTCACGTGAGGCTCTTACAACCGGGGGGCATGATGGAGCAGTTTTGAAAAGAGACAGCTGCCTTGGACACATCCTGCAAGGGCGCTAAACTGTATCCTGCAATGAGGAGTGGGGGTGGGGGGTGTCCCAAACCCACCACCCTGCCCAGGGGCCCTGCCTTACACTTCCACCCAGAAAAGCAGAAGACTCATTTGGAGTCAGCTCACCTGAGGCTTGAGCCTTCAACTTTAGCTCGAGAATTTCCGTAGGCCAGTCCACTCCTGAAGCCTGAACTGGCAATCCTAAGGAGAAGCTAGGACTGCCACCCCAGGCTGCAGATTGGCTCCTGGGTACAGGAGACCTTCCCCCCACCCCACCCCCAGCAGCAGAGAGCTGCTAAGGATGAGAGCAACAGCACAAATACTTCCCGCCAACCACGGTGTGTTCTAGGCACATAGGATACCTCCAGAAACACAACCGACAAAGCCCCCTGCCTTCCTTTGACCTATATTCTAGTGAGGGGAGATGGAGAAGCAAAAATGAGCAGAATCAATCAATAAATGAAGAGGCAGGGGAGGTGCTGTGTGGTAGGTGAGGGAAAAGTGTCACAGGGTAAAGCGGATGGAGCACGGTGGGGGAAAGACAGGGAGGCACGCAGGTTACTATTTTAAATAAGATTGGCATAAGCTTTGTTGAGAAGATGACATTCAAGCAAAGAGTCGAAGGAATAGGGGCATCCGCATATGGCTATCTGGAGAAAAGGCTTTCCAAGCAGAGGGGTGGCCAGAGCAAAGGCCCTTGGGAACAGGGAGGAGGCCAGCGTAGCTGGAGCAGAGGACATGACGGGGAGAAGAGGAGGAGGTGAAGTCAGAGAGGGAAGGGGGCCAGGTCCTATGGTCACAGAGGGTTTGACAGGACATTGTAAGGAATCTAACTTTTACTCTGAGTAAAATGGGGGCACTAGGAGGCTTTGAAGCAGAGGCCTGAAATGACCTAACTCTTAGCAGTATCACTCCAGCTGCTCCATTGGGGATGGAAGGTATGGGAGGGCGCAAGGGGGACAGCTGGGACACCACCTAGGAGGCCGCTGCAGAAATCCAGGTGAGAGATAATGGAGTTTCAAAACTGGGGGGCAGCAGTGCAGATGGTAAGAAGTGGTCAACACCTGCCATATGGGAAAGGTAGAGCCAACACTACTTGCCGAGAGGTTGGGTGGAGGGATAGGGCAGTGAGAAGAAGAGGAGGTGAGGCAACTCATGGGGTCTGGGCCTGAGTGGTGCCATCAACCGAGAGGGGCAGGACTGCAGGGGAGCAGGTGGGTGTGGGAGGAGAGGGGTTCTGGGTTGGATGCCCACTGGACGTCCAATGGAGGTGTCAAGGTAGCATGAGATTCGAGGCAGCTGCTGTGTCCTCGCTGATGACTGCTTGGACCCAGGAGCAGCGTCGACATCCACAGCCCAGCCCCCTGAGGAGGGCTTACCCACCAGGCCCACGCTGTCCTCACTGGGCGCCCAGCTTTCCAGGCCTTGCCCCGTGAACCACTCTCTATCCACGAGGCAGCTCTGAAGGCTCCAAGGCTCACAGCACAAAAAAAGCATCTTCAGACCAAAGCTAATGGTGTCCGGGAAGTCAGCATGCTGTCCTTCTGTCCAGAACAGCTCTGTCCAATAGAACCTTCTGCAGTGAAGGACACGTTCTGTAGCTTCCCGGTCCAGCATGGTAACCACTTGCCAGGTGTGGCTTTTGAGCACCTGAAACGTGACCAGAACGACTGAGAAACTAAGTTTGTCATTTTGTTCAATTTTAAGTAATTTTTTTTAAGATTTTATTTATTTATTCATGAGAGACACAGAGAGAGGCAGAGACACAGGCAGAGGGAGAAGCAGGCTCCATGCAGGAAGCCCGACGTGGGACTCCATCCCGGATCTCCAGGATCAGACCCTGGGCTGAGGGCGGCACTAAACCGCTGAGCCACCTGGGCCGCCCCAATTTTAAGTAATTTAAATCCAAACAGCTCCTGTGGCTAATGGCTACTATATGGGACACCACAGCGCTAGGTGGCCCTTATCACTCCAATCCATCTAGCAGAACTGTTCTCATCCTTCAAGGCCTCATTCCAAGGTCTCTAACCTTCCTTCTGTTCATGCAAAGAGGGAGACCCCTCTTCCGTCCTCCCACAGCGTTTCGTACCTATTTCTCGTATCTCAGCATACAGGAATGACTTGGTTGCATTCCTGCTCCTCCGGCAGGCCGTGAGCTTCTTGCAGGCAGGCATTGTGATGTTCTCGTCTCTGTAGTGCCTGGTCCTGGCAAAACATCTGGCTCAGTAGGTGCTGAACAAGTCACTGTTGGATGAGTAGATGGATGAACAAGGACAAGGGCACGTCTCACGCTTGTGCCCAACCCTTGTTTCTTATTTCTACTAAATGGAGAGGAATGTAGGGAAGGTCAGGGATGGAAGACCAAAAGCTGTTCAGCTTTCTCAGTGCCCTCTGCTTCCTCCCATGGGGCAGTGAGGGGCAGAAATGAGATTAGGACCAAGTTCAGAGCCCACCGCCCCCATCTTATTAGAATAAGTACCTAGGACAGAATTTTTTTTTTTTTTTTATGATAGTCACACAGAGAGAGAGAGGCAGAGACACAGGCGGAGGGAGAAGCAGGCCCCATGCAGAGAGCCTGATGTGGGACTCGATCCTGGGTCCCCAGGATCACACCCTGGGCTGAAGGCGGCGCTAAACCACTGAGCCACCAGGGCTGCCCTAGGACAGAATTTCTAACTCGGAAGCCAAAAGAGGGGAAAATATTTTTTTAAATGGATGATCATGACAAAGTTGCATTTTACCCAGACATTTATGTCTATGTAAACGAAATGATTTTCTGCTTGATAGATAGATAAATATATCTTATATATATTAATACATATTAATATATAATAAAGATTTTATATATATATATATATATATTAAAGATTTTCTTTATTTGAGAGCCAGAAAGAGAGCACAAGCAGGGGGAGCAGCAGAGGGAGAGGGAGAAGCAGGCTCCCCGAGCCCCAGCATGGGGCTCGATCCTAGGACCCCAGGATCATGACCTGAGCTGAAGGCAGATGCTCAACCGACTGAGCCTCCCAGGGGACCCTGTTTTATATTTTATTGTCAGGAGTCATATTTGTGGCTTGTTCTTTAAATAAGTGCCATAGCTCTATCTATGGCTAAGCTCAGTGCATCACCGGGAGTAAGGAAGCCCCACATCGGTAGCACACTGCAACCCCAGGTCTGGGTCACCGAGGGTGTTCCCTTAGAGCTAACTGCAGGCCTGAGCTTCTCAGAGGGTAGCCTTATTCTTGAAAGCGGCACTGCTTTCTCAGTGTTTGGGTATTTGTATGTGGGAGGCATTGCACTGAGGGCCCGTCCTGTTCACGAGAAGCTAGTACTCTAGGTGAGCATTGCAAGAGAAGGGATCATGCTTATGGAAGAAACATAGGGTTTGGCTATAATTGTTAGGTTGGTAAATACTTATGTTTTCATGGATCAGACCTTGACTGGCAAAGACCCAATGTCTCCAGGAAACCAAATTAAGCCTTGAGAGAGATAAGAATGGGAAGGGGGGACACAGAGGCACTTGGAAAATGAGCAATAAAATGGAGGTAGATTTGGGGGCTGGAGGGAGGGGGAGGGAGAGGGAGAGAAAAGGAAGGGGGAGGGGAAAGGGAGGGGGACAGAGAGGAGACAGAGGTGGAAGGGGACGGGGGGAGGGAGGAAGGATAGTGAGTTTGGGCCTAAGGTGCCTCTGGCTGTGGTTATTTCTTACGTTCCAAACAGCTGGCCGAGTGTCCGGAGTTTTGAATGAGGCACCATGTAGGAAGGGGCTGAGGGAAGCAAAGGGGGAGGCACAGAAGATGGGAACCCCCTACAGTCCCCTTGGGGTGTGGCTCTGGCATCCAGTCTCCTGGCTTCACACAGGCCAGCCAAGAGCACAGCCTTCAATGCTCAGAAGCCATTGTATGAGGTGGTTCTAAGAGGCCCCCCATGATTCCCAGGGGTTTACCCCAGAACCCAAGGACTTCAGAGTCCTTGCTTATAAACCTGAAGAACCACACATCAAGAATCTCCTCTTAAAAAGGAGTGGTGATCACTTGTCAAAATGGAAGTGTTAGCTGGAGTCTTCCTCCCAGAAGAGGAAGGAAGAGCGAGGGAGCAGGGAGGATGGGCCTTGAGCGTAGACTCTCATGGGGAGCAGGATTCCAAAGCCCTCCATGGCCCTGCGATCTCAGCTCCACAGGCAGGCTCAGTGAGTGCTTGGCCTTGTGGCCTGAGCTCTGCCTCCCTGCAAATACCCGTGTTGAAATCCTAACCCTAGTATCTCAGGATGGGACTGTGGAAATTCAGCCTCTAAAGAGATGATGATGGGGCACCTGGGTGGCTCAGTGGGTGAAGCGTCTGCCTTTGGCTCAGGTCATGATCTTAGGGTCCTGGGATCGAGTCCCAAGTCATCAAGTTCCATGCCTAGCAAGGTCTGCTTCTGCCTCTGCCCCACCACGCCTCACTTGTGCTCTCTCTCTAATAAATAAGTCAAATCATTAGAACAAAATAAAAATAAAGAGATGATGACGTTGACATGACAATGTTAGAGTGACCATGATCCAATCTGACCCTCAACCTTATTAAGAAGAGGAGAGCAGTACATGCAGAGAGACCCCTGCGTGCATGTCCACAGAGGGATGGCCACAGGAGAGGGGTGGCCACAGGAGAGGGCTCCACAGGAGAGGGGTGGCCACAGGAGAGAGTTGGCCAGGTGAAGAGGGAGCAAGAGGTCAGCCATCTGCAAGCCCAGCAGAGAGTCCTCCAGGAAACCAACCCTGTCAGCACCTCACTCTCAGACTCCAGACTCCAGAGCTGAGAGAAAATAGATTCCTGTTGTTGGAGCCACCCAGGATATGTCACGGCAGCCCTAGCAAACCCATACAGTGGGGATAGGCGCTCATCACCCGGCCTGAGGGAGGTCCCAGGAGCATCTCAGCTGCAGCACACGTCCCTGGGCCACTGCGCTGTGGTCCCTCTAGCAGCCCTGACTCCAGACTGACCAGTCACTGCAAGAAATTAAAGTTTGAGTCTTTCCCACACGCCAGATATTTTGCTAGGTTGCCTTCTCATCTATCACCTCACATGATCATTAATATATACCCAAGGCTTTAAGGAGTGAATGGGTTTCTGTGAGGTCACCCAACTGGAACCTGCTAGACCCAAGGTGGAAGCCCGGGCCCTCTGATTCTGGAGTCATCGTTCCTTCCACCATCCTTCTAAGGGACCCCCTGAAGTTTATAAAGACCAGGGATGTTAGGGACTGTGTGCCACACTCTCTTTCCAAAGTCCCAGAACACAGTCACCCCTAACCCTTCACTGAAGAAAGGTCAAAGTTCTGTGACATAGGGAAGGGAAGTATTTATTGAGTCCTATAAATTCTATTTATACTGGACTTTCTAAGCCAAACCCTTCTCTGACCACCCTGCCCGACTTAGTAGCTAATTAAGAGCCAGCTACAACCCCAAAGATATTACTAAGGAACAGTTCAAGAAAATATTCCAGTTGACCCTTGTGCAGTATAGGGGTTAGGGGAGCTGACTCCCCACCCCCGATCTGCCCACACAGTTGAAAATCTACATATAAGTTCTGATTCCCCCGAAACATAACCACTAAGAGCCCACTATTGACTGGAAGCCTTACCAATCACATCAACAGTCAATTAATACATATTTTGGATGTTACATGTATTCAACACCATATTCTGACAATAAAGCCAGAAAAGAGAAAATATAATTAAGAAAACCCTAAGGGAAAATACAGTACTGGGCTATATTTCCCAAAACAAATCCACATATTTAGTGGATGTACACAGTTCAAACCCATGTTGTTCAACAGTCAGCTGTATGACTTTCTGGACACTAGGCTACTTTTTTCTCCTCGGCCGAGCCTGCCAAGCGCAACTCTGTCTGGAGCTGCTCGTCAATATCTTATCAATATTTTTAATGGGATATATTTATAATTGGATGTATTTATAACCTCTTCCTCACGGGCACTTGTTTTCCTTCTGGAATCACAGAGGCATTTTCACAGATTGGCTTTGAAAGCAAAGAAGGGAATAGAAACAGGTCCCGAGTGCTCCAAGACACCTGCTGCACTTAGTGAAGAAAGGTGCTTCACCACTGGTGCCGGGGCCTACAAGAGACAGATGGCTCCTGGGAGGGACGGAGGGCTTCGGCTGAAAGGCTCAGTCAGTGCCGATAGAAACCGTCGGTGGCCATCCCTGGGGCTGAATCCTGCTTGCCAAATCCTCCTCGGGTCTCTGTTGCATGCTAAGCACAGATGTCCTGTTCAGATCCAGTGTTCTTAGCAAAATCACACAATTATCCAAATTGGGAGATATCTCAGAGGTGGTGCGATAGATTCCCTCACCTCAGGGAGGAGGGACGTGATGCCCGGACAGGGAAAGTGACTTGTCCAAGGTCAAGCAATGGGTCCTCGGCAGGCAGAGGACCGGGCTGTTTCCGAGTCTGAGGCCAATGGCCCCGACGTCCTGGGTAGCCATCAGAACCTCCAAGAGTATCCTGTCCAAGCTGATGCACCACACTGGGAAAACCACACACACATCTGGAAAGGATCCATAAAAAAAAAAAAAGTTAAATAAATAACTCAAATTGACGAGGGATGGAAAATCGATGTTTAAATTAAGTAGCAAAGATTCCAGCTGGACATAAGGAAGCACTTTTTAGCTGCCAGGGTGATAAAATATCAAAATGAGCAAATCAAAGGAAAACATGCTGAGAACTTCTCGAAAGGACAGGAGAGAAGCATCTGTCTTTGATCACTGAAGGGTCACCTGCCCCCAGATGGGGAGCTGCAGCAAAGAATCTCTCCATCCCAGCCAGCTCTGTTAGAATCCACTTAGGTTTCCAAGTGCCTTCTGGAAGCCTCTGGCCAAGCTGCTGTTGCTGAGTTCTGCATCACTGATCCCATCATTTGTTTGAAATTTCCTCTGAAGACCACTTCTTCGCCCTCGTGGGTTTTTTTTTTTTATATATATAATTTCAAAAAGCCTTCATATTAAACGTCTTTGTGAGGGGCCAGAGCAGAATCTGGAATGCCTGAATCTCAAGCTTTGGGATTTCTTTCTTTTTTTTTTTTTTTTTTTTTTTTTTTTGCCAGAAGTGACATGCTGAGGGATTAGAGTCTTGGCAATAACTACAGGTCCAGGCAAGCAAAAGGTCAAGTGCACGGCGAAGTTGGTTGACAGACACCATAGATCTTGACAGGCAGGGTCCCGAAGATCAAAGCGGCATTATCAAGCACAGCTGAACTCTGACCTTAGCGCAAAAAGGCCATTTGCTTTCTATCCTTTTTTTACATAATCTAAATATAGGTCACCTGAAGTTCAGGAGACACATCAGAAGCAAATGAGGTCAGAGGCTTGACAACAGCAGGGTAGGAGATGCTAGGATGACCTTGCAAATGGGCAGCCACCGTTCCTGGCTCCTTGGGAGTCCCGCTCCCTGGGATTCCCACTCCTGTGGGACCACATCAACACCCCAAAGGACCCTGGGTACATGCAGAAAGAAAATTTGTGGCATTCAAGGGGCATCCACCCACAATGATGAGATACCCTTGTGTCTTCGGGAACTGAGAAGACCCCAAACTTCCAGGTTATAAAGGGGGTCCTTCCTTTTTTCTTTCCTCTCTCTTCAAAAGGTACCTCTGTGATGTCCCTAAATAGATCTCATCAACACATCCATCCTCTCCCATGTTCCTCCTTCTGGGACCCAGTTCAGTCTCGGGTTCTCACTGAGATCCCCCCACTGGTACACCTGTCTCCCTCGGTGCTGCTCCCCATTGGCAAACACTAGCACTGGCCAACCAGCCTGCTCCTTGAAATGATAACCGTTGGTCTATTCTGGATGAATCTCCATAGCCATCAACCTTACGAGCGATAGACCCTCACATTTCAGCAAACGGTCACTTGCTCAAAGTCGGGATGGAAGGCACGTACGTTATGACAAGGGCCCCCGGGAAGTACAATAACCTCACAGGCTTCCACGTGTTCTCAGACACGTGCCTCCTTCTGACTTTGGCTTTGCTTTTGGTGTTCAAAGATTTCAGCCTAAGTCCCAGAGCAAGGCCAATCTAACAAGAAAGCCTAGATGCTATCTCTATTTGTTGGAAGGTGCAACACTCCCATCACACACACACACACCACCACCACCACCACCACCAAAGATGTTGAGGGGCTCACAGGAAACAAGTCCCTGTTCTGAGGAATAATGAAGTGAAGCCATTTGACTGGACTCTAGGACTCGTCCTGAAATCCCAATATCCTGCCGATGTCACCTTGTTTTGAGTCCAAAGAGAGCAGATCGTGTAGATCTGAATTTTCCTACCTTTACAGCCTGTGCTGGGTTGGGTTCCTGCTTACATTTGCACCAAAAAGACATTAAGAAAAAAAACTACTGGTGCTCTCTCCTTCCCCCCTAACCTCATCCCAGTAGAGAAGTCTTTTTAGATGAGGGTTGTGTGTGCAGGCGAGCACATGTGTGCACACAGCACGCAAGTCACAAATATGCAGGCTAGTGTGGGGCAAGTGGTCAAATCCTTCTTTTGAAGATGACTGAGCCATTTTCAAGAGATTCCTCAGACAACCCCACAAAACTCCAGATAAACAATGTCGTGCTCACTTGAATCGCCATGAAGCCACGGGCCCCTTGAGGGCAAGGGTTCTGTCGTGATCCGGGGATCCCTGCCACCTAGCCCTGTAGTCCTCCAACAAATGTGTTTGTGAATGAATTCAAATCACTCCCTTCTTCTGGAAACCATCTCTAGCCACAAGAAAGGGCCTCCTTTCCTGAATTTCTCTAGCAGCATATCTCACCGGTCCACCCCACCTCCAGTGCCCAAGTCACATCCTGACACCTAGGAAAATGACAGCAGAAATTTCCAGAACTACAGTGGAGTGCTACGTGGCTAGTCCGTGTCAAAGCCGACTTCCTCTTCAGCACTGCAACTCCACACCAAGTTGCTTTCCCTTGTTGTGATGTTACCATGAATTAAAAGCATAAAGCAAACTCTAAGTTTACAAAGCATCTTTAAGAAATGGATTTTATTTTAGAGGAAGTGGCGATCTAATCACCACCACATCCATGACCCTCTGACGGGTGTGAAGGTCTACTGTTTGGGGCCACCTGAGTCAAACATGAGCTCCTTTGGGGCTTCTCCATTGCTGCTCTAGCTCCTGTTGCAAGAAGCCATGCTCCGATATCCTAGAACAGGACCTAGCAGTTGGTAGCCATTAACTATTTCTCCATTTCCAAGGAATGAGTAAATGTGTAGATGAATGAACGATGTGCTGACACTTTCTGTGCTGCTGCTAGAAGCTCCAGCCCTGGTGAGCTGGGGACTCAGTGTCCCATGAGACAAGCCAGTGGTTCTGGAACTACTGGAATACCAGCTTTCCACGCTGGACATAGGGCCTACTGCCACCTCCCTTTTGTGTACCCAGTTTCAAAACGTAGACCCTGTCACTGTACCTCCTCAATCCCGGGCTCAGGTGTGAATGACTTAGTACTCTTGGCTGCATGAGACAAGAACTCAGCTGGAATTTCCTTACACAGGAAGGGTCCCCGTGTGAAGCCATGTCCTTTTCAAGTTGTTCACAGCTTCTGTCACATGCCCTCCCAACACCGCTAGCCTGCCTGGCCCCTCCAGCCTGGGGATGCCCATGGCTCCCCCTGTTACTAGCCAGTCCTACGAGCTGGACCTTTTCTTGTCAGGTTCCCTAAATCCTACCTGTATCATGATAAATAGTCCCCGGTTATTTTTTTTTAAGATTTTATTTATTTATTCATGAGAGACACAGAGAGAGAGAGGCAGAGACACAGGCAGAGGGAGAAGCAGGCTCCATGCAGGGAGCCTAATGCAGGACTCAATCCCAGGACTCCAGGATCATGCCCTGGGCCGAAGGTAGGTGCTAAACCGCTGAGCCACTCAGGTGTCCCTACAGTCCCCAGTTATTAAATCCTACTCAGATATCCAGTGTGGGGTGCCATCTCTTTCCTGATGGGACCCAGACCCATATATCCACCCTGGTCTCCTTTCTGACCCAGAATAATCAAACAGAAAGTTCCCAGGAGGTCTTTCCTTATATATAGTAGTTGTTCAATAAATATAGATTAAATCATAAAATCATGTCAATAATATAACTAACCTCCATCTTTTCCAGTTACAAGTACCTAGATGATTTCCCCTAACCTCAAACGTTAGGGTTACGCTATGCAAGATTTTAATAAATGAGACTCTCATTGTAAGTTGCTAAGTTATCTATTTCTTACTAGAACCATCGTTCCACACCTTGGCTACATAACAGAAAAGCCTCATGCTTGAACACTTTTATACTAAGCCCTGGGCCCATCCCCCCAGTCCTGATTTAATTAGTCTGGAGTGGATCCCAGACACTGGCAATTTTTTAAAGCTTCCCAAGTGGTTCTAAAGGGCATCTAGGGTTGCAAATCACCTTTCTTGGCAGGACCCACCTTCTCCTTCCTACGGGTGATAAATCTCTGCTCTAGCCATAATGAGGTTGCAAAGGTGAAGAAAAAACTACAGACAATTGGAGGAAAAGATACTAAGGGAAGTATTTCAAAAATATTTTTCCTCTTAAACATAAATTTATTGAATAAATAAAATGAATGAAATGGTTATAGCACTGAGGTCACGGTGAAAAACCCAGAGCTCAAAGCCTTGTTTTAGGGTCAACCCAGGCTTCACACTTGAGTGAGGAGATTCAGAAGTGTTTGCACTCTTGTCCCACCCCAGACCAACTGTAGCAGAATCTCTTAGGTGGGGCCCAGGTGAGAGTTTGTTTTTTTTTTAATCTCCCAGAAGAGTCTAATGTGGCCCAACCTAAAGACCATTAGTCTAGATGAGGTGATTTCTTTAAATATCTTAAAAATTACATCATAGATTTTTCCTTTTTTAAAAAAGATTTTATTTCTTTAGAGAGAGAGAAGGTGCAAGCAGGGGGAAGGGCAGAGGAGGAGAGAGAGAGTGAATCTCGAGCAGACTCCACACTGAGACACTGAGCGTGGAGTCCAACATGGGGCTCCATCTCACAACCCTAAGATCATGACCGGAGCCTAAATCAAGAGTCAAACACTCAACAGACTGAGCCACAGAGATGCCCCGATTTGTCCATTCTTTTAACACAAGAAGAAATACCAATTTTTTTCATAGAACATCTTGAAATCTTGTTTATAAGTGCTTAAGTGGTAAGTCTAGCTAAGAGTTTTAGTTGCAATGGGGCCAATACAGTGGGCTGAACATAAAACAGTAAGTTTACATGGCTGGCTGTCATTCAGTTGGTAACCAGATGTCTGTAGGCTAATGCTGGCACAGGTGTGTGGATGCGCCTTCTGCCAAAACACCATAGCTCTCCTGGACACATGGTCCCCAGATGAAGCGAGTTCTGTGAAACATATTTCTCTGGGAGATATATGTATCACCAGCTAGAGGTTCACAGAAAGTGTTTCCCAAAACAAGGTGAATCAAAGGAGTGTGCAAGGTTCCTGGAGGAGAAAAAGACGGCCAGCCTGTCAGGCCAGCAACAGAGAAGCCACAAAGGAGCCCACGTTCAGCTCAGCTGACCCCAGACAATAAACCCACACCGGTCAGAGGCTCCTGAAGAAAAGCGTTGGTGCAGTGGTGATTAAATCACTGTTTGCCTTAAAAGGAAATCCATTTCTTAAAGGTACTTGGTAAACCTACATTTTGAAGTGTGCTTTTAATTTATGGCAAAAGTACAAAAAAAAAAAAAAAGAAGAAGCAATCTAATGTGGCACAAGGGGGCTAAATGAGAGTCTGGTCTGGACACCTAATTTCTTCATGTCAGATTCAACTAGTTTGGTGCTTCTCAACCTTGACTGCACAGCAGAATGCCTAGGAAGGGTGTTAAAACATGTGGATGGGTGGTGAGGGGGGCAGGCATTCTGATTTAATTTGCCTGGAATGCTGCCCAGGCATCAGTATTTCTATAATATCCCCAAGAGAGTCCAGTGTTAGGACCAAGTTGAGAAGCCCAGCAGCCGCTGTCCCTGGCATCCCCTTGGGCTTGAGAGGCCTACCTTCTGGGAGTGCAGGAGCAATTAGAGGAGGAAAGTAATCAATGATTGATACATCCCAGGAGCCCACTCAAAGCTAACTACTTTGCCTCATAAGAAGGTTATTCTTCTTTCTTTCTTTCTTCTTTCTTTCTTTCTTTCTCTTTTCTCTTTTAAGGAATGTATCTATCAATCAAGCAAAAAAATCTAAAACATCTTCAAAATAGGTTCCTCATGCTGTGCCCCCGCCATTTTTTACTGATCTGAGACAATGTTCAGTGGCCCTTCCCATAACCCAACCTCAGTGCACATAAAGAACTGCCAGGTTGGATAAGTGGTGTTTTCAATGTGTCACTAAAAGTGTTCTTGATCCCACTTCAACCCTTCCCACTGTCCTTCAGACATTTGGGCTGCGTGCCCACGTACATTTTCACAGTTGGCCTTAGAGGACTCATTCTCACTTCAGTTTGGATTTGTTGCCTGGAGGCCCCACCCAAATCCCATTTCCCATGTGCTGGCTGAACCACTAGCATGGAAAAATATAAAATACCAGAGCTGGAGTCTCTCCAGCCCATGTTATGTCAAAAGAACTGAGTCCATGTAAGCCTCACGGGGCCCATGTCCTCCCACAGCCAGGGAGCCATCCTGGAAGCGCACAGTGGATGGCTTCAGCACTTCACTTCACACTATCTAGTGTCTGATTCCAGCTGTGGAGAACCAAAAAAATACAATAAAATACAAGGAAGCACTCATTCAAGGCCAGATTCCAAAAGCAGAAGTTCTGAATCAAACCAAACTTCTGGACACTGGTAAACCACAAAATTGAAACCGGGATAAACGCAGTGATGTCTAGACACCGGTCAGTAAATCTCCAGGTGTGTAGGCCAAATTGTTCAGTTAGTTGCTTTGACCAACTCCCTCCTTGTGGTGACAGAGACTTAGCTTCTGTTTATTAAAACTTATAAACAATTGCTTCCCCACCTGGAAGCTGAAATGACAATTGGAAAACCACATCTTGGCAAAACGTTTGATCTTTGGCTCAAGAGATCAGATTGGTTTTCGTGGTGTAGACTCTATAGCCTGGAGAACTATTTTCATGTTGTTCCAGCTCTGCAGAATTACAGTTTCCATCAAAATTTTCTCCGTGTGGGAAAGAATGAGGACGGCCACCCAGGTCTTTATTTGGGAGCTGCCTGGAGTTTCCACTTGCCCACGGACTCCCTATTTTCGAGATAAAAAATCCTACCTCATGGGGACATTTCTTGAGTTTTCGTCATTATTCATCATTAAATTTGTCCAGAACCTTCACACCAGAAGCAGAGACAAGATGGAGACAGAATGCCTGGGAAAATGTCAGGGACAGATTTAAACACATCTCACTAAGCAAGTCAGCCCAAGTCCCTGCTATCAAGCTACTACGCCAGCTGTCACCCGCTATATCCTTACCCTGGCCCCACCTGCCCTCTGCCCGGGGAAATGTCCAGAGGAACCTCCAACCCTACAGAACAATGAGCAAGCATTGCTTCCAGCATAGGCTGCCCAGGTAACTGGCGATGCAGAATGCCAGCTGGAGATTCTGAGGCCAGCAATGGGCACGAGGTCACACTCGGGAACACAGGCTGGAGATGTCACACACTAGATTGGGATGTTGTGTGCCTGCAGACACTATGCTATCGGCACCATCCAACTCTGTAACGCACTGGTGAAGACGGTAGGGGTTTGATGTAAGACTAACCTTGGTCCAGTTCCCAAGCCCTCTGTTCTGTCCAGGGAGACCTTGTGCAAGTCCTGCGACTTTCTGATATTCGACTTCTTCCTCTGTAAAATGAAGAAAGTCCACTTACTTTATAGGATGATCATGGGGATTAAGGCAGTGTGGATGTTGAAACACAAAAAGGTGGTCAAGAAATTACAGTCATTTTTATTATCTTGTATAGGTGGCCAGAACAATCAAACAGTAACCAAGCCTGTTCCCCTAACTGAAATGTTCTCGGAGCCTTAGCTTGTGTGTTGACTTAATTTTTTTTCACTGAGTGGTTTTTGCTCTTCAAATTATACACCAAAACGGGAGTGTGGCACAGACCAGGGGCACCAGCTCAAGCTAACATGGAAATTGCCTGGAAAACAAATGAGAGGCACAGCCTCAAATGGCACATAAGCCTGATTCATACCAGCAAGGGCAAGGCCAATGTGGCTCTACGAAGCATCCTCTGTAAGGATCGTTTAAAAGAAAACCAGTCTTATAACTTCTAGATACAAATTAAAGATGACATCAGGTTAAGGAAATGCCATATAACTGTTTTTCAGAGGTTGCCTTAGGAGTTACACTGAACTTCTGGTTAGCACATCCATTCTTTTTTTAAATTATTTTTAAAGATTTTATTTATTCATTTGAGAGAGAGAGAGCAGAAACAAGGAGGGGGGCAAAGGGAAAGGGAGAAGCAGACTCCCCGCTGAGCAGAGAGCCCATTGCCAGGTTGGCTCCCAGGACCCTGAGATCATGACCTGAGCCAAAGGCAAACACTTAACAGACTGAGCCACTCAGGCAACCCCTCTCTTTTCTTTTTTTTAAAATATTTTATTTATTATTTGAGAGAGAGAGAGAGAACATCAATTCTTAATACATGAGGGCTGGGGCACCTGGGTGGCTCGGTCGGTTAAGGACTGACTTTGGCTCAGGTCATGATCACTGGGAGCCTAGGATAGGGCTCTGCTTGGGCTCCCCACTCAGTGGGGAGCCTGATTCTCCCTCTCTCTCTCTCCCTCTCCCTTTGCTCCTTCCCTGCCGTTCTTACTCTTTCTCTCAAATAAAATCTTAAAAAATAAAATCTAAAAAAAAAAAAAAATGGGGATAGTACCTCCGCCTTCCTTCAAGGACTGAAATGGGGCCTGTAATGCACTCAGCAGGGCACCTGGGCACACAGGAAGTGCTCCCAGTCAAGGTTAACTGTTGCTGTCCAGGCTGCAGCTTTGTCGCCCCTTTCATCCTGTCATTCAATGCCTGTGCCAGACAGGGCCTTGAGAAGAATACTGCAGAAGTCCAGTCCCTCAAAATACTCAAAGACTCCAGGGAAAGATGGACATGTAAATGCGTTCTCATACGAAGTGGCAACTTCTCTAACGGAGAGCTGGACGAAATGTTACAAGGAGCCCAGAGGAGAGCCAAGCAAGGCTTCACAGAGGACATAAGCTTTTATATGGGTTTTAAGAAATGAATAGGGATTGGTCTGGCAAAGGGAAAGGGTACGCAAGACAGAGCAAATGGCATGCATGGAAGCCTGAGTTAATCAACAGGTGTTATGGACTGAATTGTGTTCCCCCCGCCAAATTCATATGTTGAAGTCCTATCTTCCGGACACCTGGGTGGCTCCATTGTCTGTCTTCAGCTTAGGTCATGATCCTGGGGTCCTGGGATCGAGCCCCATGTAGGCTCCTTGCTCAGCAGGGAGTCTGCTATTCCCTCTCCCTCTGTATCCCCCACCTTGTGTGTGCACACATTCTCTCTCTCTCTCTCTCTCTCTCTCTCTCTCTCTCTCCCAAATAAATATTTTTTTAAAAGGTGAAGCCCTATCTTCCATTTGATAGTATTTGGAGGCAGAACCTTCGGGAGACAATTAGGGTCAGATGAGGTCTGGATGCATGTGGAGCCCTCATGATGGGCTTAGTGCCCTGTTAAGACAGGAAGAGACACCAGGGTTCATCTCTCTACCACGTGAAGATGCAGCTAGAGAAGGCAGCCGTCACAGGCCAGGAAGAGAACCCTCGCCAGAAACCAAGCAGGCTGGCACCTTGATTTCAGACTTCTGGCCTCCAGAAGTATGAGAAATAAGTGTTGCTTAAACCACCCAGTCTATGGTATTTTGCTCCAGCAACCTGAGCAGACTAATCCAAAAGGTC
The DNA here is from genome assembly GCF_018345385.1 of Vulpes lagopus. Taxonomy (NCBI): domain Eukaryota; kingdom Metazoa; phylum Chordata; class Mammalia; order Carnivora; family Canidae; genus Vulpes; species Vulpes lagopus. The sequence goes on from NC_054834.1 coordinate 31,424,589, forward strand.
TGGTGGTCTTTGAGGAATGGTGGTGACCTCTGGATTATGAAAGCAGAAGTCACCCAAGGAGTATCAGGAGAAGGGTCTGGAGAGGGGTTTGACACTGGTGCGGTGGGCCTCCAGAACCAACAGATTTGGGCCAGGAAATGATGTGAATTGATTTCTATGAAAATAAGTCTGGTGCCAATAGGGGAAGATAGAGACCACAACTTAGAAACATGGGAGGAGAGGCCCCGGGAGTGGACCAGGGAAAGGCTGCTTGTTATTTGATGGGGAAGAGTACTCCCACTCACTTCACTGCAAACAGCCTTCTATGCAATGGCTATGCGCAGAGCTTGTCAGGTGCCACCAGGACCCTGTGGCCACTTGCATCCATCTGGAGAGAAGTCCTGGGGGATGAGGAAGGGGACCTCAGTTTGCTCTTCAGTGCAGAAACTCAGCTGAAGAGAGCTACAGTGCGTAAGCACAAAGCCAGAAAACAGAAGCCATTCTTCTCCCTAGTAAGAAACAGGCCTTCATCTGTGCCAGAAATTCCCAGAACATGGGCATTTTGAGGGATAAGAACAGAAGATGGCATGTGAGGCCTCACAGATCATGCTCCCAATGTGCTATGAAAGCCTATCACCTTGACTTATGCTTTCTGTTTCAGCCTCTGAAACGTGCCTGGGGAATTATGTGTAGAAGCCAAGCTTTGGAAGAAGAGCTCAAGATACTCAATATAAAGGACAGGATGACTAACTGCCCTGATTTGCCCAGGACTATCTTAGTTTTAGCACAAAAAGTCCCCCATGTTGGAAAGCCCCTCAGCCCCAGGCAAGCCAGAACAGCTGGTCACCCTAAAGAACTATTATAAAATGCTACAAAAAGACTGTGATGCAGTATTTATCAAGTTCATAACAGAGATACTTGGTGAAAATGAGGTGATGATTTTTCCTCAATGTAATTTTAGAGTGCCATTCAAAAGAACTCAGATAATGCACATTTCCTCAAACAAAGCCCAACATGTTGACTAAGAAACCGAGGAAACAGGAAACTCATAACAGTGAGAGTGAACATACTGGGCACTCATCATATGCTAGGCTCTGTTTGGAAAGCTTTACATAAATTAAATCATTTAATCCTCAACAGCTGTATTATAATCATCTGCATTTTGTAGATGAAAAAAATGGAGACAGAGACATCACGTACACAAGAAATGTATATGATGGAACTAGAGTGTAAACAAGGCAGCCTGGGCCCAAAGTCCCTGCTTCCAAACAGCTCCTATGTATAATATTTAACAACTCATGTTTACTGAGCTCCTACTATAAGCCAATCGTTGTTCTAAATATGTTCTCCATAAAACATCTCCTATAACACTCACAATAGTCTGTCTGGGTCTAGAGGGGTTGTCCACTCTTACAACTAATATCTGCTGAGCTGATGCTTGTTCAAGAACTGTAATATTATATTTTTACAGGTGAAGGACCAAAATAATAGCAGTGAACAGGGACAATGGAAATGAGAGGCAAGACTCAAGAAACATTTCTGAAGAAAACATCAGAACATGGGATTGTTTGAACATGGGGAATGTGGAGAGAAAAGTCAAGGATGGCTCTGAGATTTTTTTACTCAAGGGACTAGATGGATAGTAACCCATCCACCAAAAGCAAGACCAGAACAAGTTCTGCTTGAGGAGGAAGACAATGAGTTCAGATTGGAATGTGTTAAGTTTCAGCTACCAGAGTGCATGGCAAGTAGATGTGGCCAGAAAGTCCTGGAACCATGTCTGGAGCTTAGTCTCGAGGGTTGGGAGCTACTGGCCTAGACCTGGTAATCAACATCACAGGTGTAAATAAGATTACCCGGAGAAGAGAACATGACAAATGACAGAGCCCTAAGAAATGCCTACATTTCAGGGATGGGGAGGAACAGAGGAAAGCCTGCCAAGGAGGTCGTGAAGACTCAAGAGAGGTCGGGGAGAGAACCAGTTCACAAATGGTTGCCTGGAAACCAAGGGAAGGACCAGTGGACCCCATGGGGAAGGTGATGGCTAGAAGGGCCAGTGTTACAGAGGACACACAGGAGGAAGGCTAGAACAGATCATTAAGACCAGGGCCCAGCTTGGGACTGAAGACTGGGCCAGAACGTGATCAGAGAGCAGCAAGGGAAACTGATTCCAGCTCAGCCCGCTCCTAACTTTGGTCTCCTTAGCATGCCTCAACCAGTAATAAAATCAAACTCAAAGCTCAGGGTTAAGCTCTAGGTGTGTCCCTGGGGAGTTGGGGGGGCAAGGGGGTAGCTTCCAGCTGCTGAGTCTGAAATCTAAAGGGGTGGAGGGGAAACTAGGCCAATAGGCTATTGCAGTTGACATATTTATTTATTCTCAGGTGCTTTTGCAGAAGATTAGCCCTAAAAAGCCACAAAAACAAGACCCAACGCAAAAGCAAATAGTTGTTTTTTTTTCTAAAATCCTTTCCTTCCATAGCAAAAGAAGAAGAGAAAAAGAGAAAATAGTTCTCCTTTTTTTTTTTTTTTTTTTTTTACTTCTTCAGTCTTTTTATTAGGTCAGTGAGAAAGTAATTCAGCCCAACACAACATTCCCTGGGCCAGGTTTACGGCCGCCTGACCCCTGACCCCTGACCCCCGGCTGAGAATGCCAGAGCCTTATTAATATCAGCAAAGTATGCGTGAGGACACAAGCTTTCCAAGGGTCTCGTTTCCTTGCCAAACCCAAGGCGCTCACCACTGACCTTGAGGCTATGCAAGATGTTTCTCCCTTCAGGACGACAGAGAAAAGACAAGGCAAGCCAGGACAGGGTTCCGGATGGAAACCATCGCCTTCCCGTGAAGGAGCTCTGTTTTTAATCCACCCTGGGGATAAAAATCTGGAAGTGAAGAGCTGAGCTGAAGGGAGATGTGGATGCAAATCTGACACTCATTCAACTCTAGGCGATTCGGCTCAGGAAGAAAAAACATGTATGTGGAATCAGATGTTTGACCTTTTTATGGGAGTTGCCCATTATTTATGTCCGCACCCTCTAACTGGTGTTGCCTGGGCATTCCTTATGCTCTGGAGCCCGGCGCGGTACCTAAGCCTGTGTGATCATCCAAGCTTTACGAGGTCTCCCCACCAGCCCACCGCACTTCATTTTTCACGTGGCAAGGGATCAAGCAAAGCATTCCAGAGGGGAGAGGCGCGGCCCAGGCCTACCCACGCTGTCTCCCCCCCACCCCCCCGGGCTGATAAACTCCCATCATAAATTCTGCTGCGACTCAGGGCTTCGACCTGTTGCTATCAGTACGCTTTTCTCTTGGCAAGACACCAGCCCTGTCCCACGAGAGAAAACCATTCTTTTCAGGGGCCTAGAGGCTTCCCGGGGGCAGGTGAGGGAGTAAGAGAAGCCTCTCCCCAGCGCAGGGTAAATCATCCCACGTTGCTGTTTGCAATCCTCAAGCTAACATCTCATTCTGGCTCTTTCCTGGGTCTCATCAGCGTTTCTGCCAGAGTGGTGCTTTCCAGACTTCCACTCCACCATCCCCCACCGCCCTTCCCAGCTGTTGTCAAAGCAACAGCCTAATTCACTGGGAAGTTCGAAGAGGAGGGATAAGCTAGGAGAAAAATGGACTAAGATAAGAAAAGCGCTCGGCCCTTGTAGCACACATCACCAGAATACCAGGCTATTCCTTCACTCTGGCTCTCGGACCTAGAAGTTTAGAATTCACTCCCTTTGGCTTCAACAGGCCATCGGGTCTGGACCATGAGAGAGAGAGATGCTAGGATCTCGAGGACACTCGTTTGCACGTCGTGGACCACCTGTGTGCATTCGTCCAAAGACCTTGACCCAGCTTGACCTGTGGGGTCCTATTTAGTGACCCCACCGACGTTAGACAAAGAGGCCACCAGAGCCCTTAGGCTGCTATGGCAGAGCACGAAACCTCTGAGCTCCTGGGTTTAATCTCAGCTCTTTCCAATCCCAACCATTTTTCCCAAACAAATCACTTTTTCTGGTCATGTCAGCAACTACTTTTGCATGATTGAGTGGATCTGCCATACAGATGAGCCAGCTTGGCGGTGGGGGCTGCCAAAAGAAAAACCCCAATTGATCTGGTGTTTTTCATCTTATTGACAAGAACTTAATTCAGTCAAGCTGCACTTCATCTTGGCAAAGTTTCAAACCTCAGGAGAAGGGGAATCACGATGCCACCTATCGCAACGTGAAAAGTGGGTCTCGAGGCCACGTTGATGAGTGTGTCTGTAGCAACTTTCGAAAATAACCCACTTAAATGTGGCAACAGTGATCCTCAGTCTTTAGAGAGAGTTTATAACATCAAATAGCCATTTGGCTCTTTCTGGATGCCCTCCTCTCCACCACCACCCAGTGCACGGTTTTAGAAAATCTGGTGAAGCTAGAATTTCTTTTAAAATATTTAAAGTTAATTTTAGGTGATTTTACTTTCTGATTTTTTGGGTGAATTTTGCAATACATGTGTGTTCCCTCAGATATTTAGGGTTTCTCCCAAAAAAACAATCAAGGAATCCATTCTCGGTCCCACAGGTCAAAAACTGATCTTACCAATGCTGAAAGGGAAAGGGTTGGTTTTTTTTTTTTTTTCCATAATTCGGGGCTATCTCTAGGGCAACGTACATAAGCTGTGAAGACAGGGCTTTGAACCTGTCCTGTGTTCTGCTCTATCCCAGGAACTCCAGCCTCCAACTACTCCTCAGAGAAAGCTGCATGAGAGGACTTCACAGGTTCTCATGGAAAGAGGGGTTAGAGAGAGAAATTCTCCCATTCTTCTAGGACAGAATGTCTTCAGATAATACTGGCTAACATTATTGAGCAGTTATTATGTGCCAGGCACTACTCTAAGTATATTCACAAATTTAATCCTTAAAACAACTTTCTGAAGGTGGTACTATAATTCTCTCCAGATACTTACAGTTAGAAAAGCACAAAGATCAAGCAATTTTCCCAGAGTCACACAGCTAATAAGTGGTTGTACCAGGATTCCAGCAAAGGAAATCAAGAGTCCAGAGTTCATGCTCTTAACTTCTATCTCCCAACAGCTCTCAAACCTAAGAATCAACTGGAGGGCTTACTAAAATACAGATTTCTAGGCCACACACCCAGAGTTTCTGATTCAGTGGCTCTGGGTGAGGACTGAAATCTTCATTTCCAGCACATTCCCCAGGAATGGTCATGATGCTGGACCACACATTGAGAATCGCTGGTTATGCTTTTAGCCCCTAGAGAAAACTCTTGGTAGAACTGTTTTCTTCCCCACGTACTGCTCCAATCCAGAAAACAACAAAAAAAAAAGTTGAAAAGTTCAATGAAAGCATTAGTTATACTGAGTAATTTCATGAGATCAATTGACCAGCCAGTGTTTTGGGTGGCCTTGATGATTTCTCAGACTGTATCATGCTAAGTCATACCTGGGGGGCTTCCAGAAGCAAAACCACAGCCTTCTCTGTGGAGCTTCTCTGGGCCACTGACTGGACGTGCAGAAGATGACCAGAGAGCCTGAACCCGCTTCTCTCTTCTATCTCTACACACTCCTTTGTTGATGACACATTATTCCTAAGCCATGAGTATTACCAAACTGAAATGAATCTCACCTGTTTGTTAAAACTTCCTCCTGTAGAAACCCAGTAGGTTCTGAGTCTTATGGTTTTTGAGAAGGTCATTCCATCATTAGGAAAGAATACAGCATCATGTGGCCCACCATGCACACCATGTTCTCCACAACAGCCCCACCCAAAATAGAACAATGTTTCACAGAGAATGTATTAGAAATACCCTCAAAAGATATTTCGGGTTATAATATTCCACAAACTATGGACCTCACACTCTCCCGTGTTGAGGTAAATGCCTCATCCCCAGTAGGTTTGCAATAAATACTTGAAAATGAAGAACACTTTTAGCAGTTTGGCTCTTCACTTTCTATACTGAAGTATATACATGAAGAACTAAACTGCACTTCTTTCCAAATACCCAATAATTCTGATACTTTTGCCACTGCCCTTCTAACTTTTAGTTTTATATGTTTTAAGTAGGTTCCAAACCCAACATAGGGCTTGAACTCATGACCCTCAGGTTGAGAGTCTCATGCTGTACCGACTGAGCCAGCCAGGCACCCCTTGCCACTGCCCTTCTCTCCAACTTAATTAAGTCACATTTAATTTTCTAATGCTTGAAGACAATTTTCACATCATAATGGTGAAAGTTGTTGCACATTTTCTTTAAAAAAATGAAGTCCAGTTTTTCTTAAAATATCATTCTTAAAAGATTCATTAATCACTCCCATCAAATAATCCACTAATCTTAATCTATGACACTTTCTATTCTGACATTTTTCAATACCATTTATAACATTATGAAAATCACTTAGACCAAATGTCAGAAGGCTGAAATTCTAATCCTGTCCCCGTAACTTAGTAGCTGTGTGGCTCACCTCCTCTCAACTTTGGTTTTCTCATGTGTTAAATGGGAGAAAAGAAAACTCACCATCTAAATACTCTCATGTATTAAGGAAGGAATAAAAAAGCCTTAAGGAACACTTGTTGGAATTTGAAATGAATTACAATAAATTCATTTGATTGATTATAATTATGATCATGATCCTAACTAATAGTCATTGACTCATACTCCCTCAGAAGTACTGATGCATTTCTGTGGAATAACATTTCTGTGTGTGCTCCCCACCTGTGGCCACTGGGGCCATATGGGAACAGGGACAGTCTCATACCAAGGGCTAGTGAGAAGGGAAGAGTGCTTCAGCACAGCTCAGCCAAGGTTGCTCAGATACAGAGAGTGAATTCAACGAACATGTCTACACCAGTCATTGCCCACCCCACCCCCCCGAGACCTGGTGGATACCATAGCCAGGGTACAAAGAAAACAGGGTTGGAGAATTAGAGGCATAAAGACAAAACCATTGAGTTGACGTGGGAAGACAGGAGATAGTCTGAAGACACTCAGGCAGTGGCAAGCGCATGTCCACAACTCTGCTTTCAATACTGAGGGCAGCCAAGTCCAGTCACACAAATACTCTTACTCAGCTTACCTTACAATCAGTGATGTATGCTTGCAAGTCTACCAAGAAATATGGAAGTACTAACAGGCTGGCCCACATTTCAGATTTGAACTCACCAAGCCAGTGTCCCTACCCAGGCCCTCAAATCTCAGGGTGAAGAAGAGATTGAAAGAGATTTGTTACTATGAATAGTTAATGCACTAATGTTTTCAAATGCCTTATTTATACATGTGCTTCTCTTATTTGTATAAATTAGAACAGGGTGGAGAGTTTACCCCTAGGATAACCCCTCTCTCTTGTTCACTGGTATACTAATGTGTTTCTTGAATTAAAAAGAAAAAAATGGGGTAACACTTGGTGGTCTGGGAAATGCATGCAATCTGAAGGTTGCCCATGAGAGTGTGCCATGCGACATTAGAGCACCTTCAATATAGGGAGAAATGGTTGAACCACCACTAGAACCAAGCCAGCTGGGTAGCCTCGTGGAGATGACACCAAGAGCTGGCATGGAATCACTGTGGAAGACCTGTTATATATTTCAGAGACTCTGGGTAGAGTACCAGTCCCAAGGGCTCTATGAATGGCAAAGAGCAGAATCTGGCTAATTATACATGATCTTCCATAATCCCGATCCATCTTGATGCTGATCATAAATCTCTCATCCTGAAAGAGCTCAAATTCATAATTTGGGTTCACTCATTTGGAGTTTTTTTTTTATAACAGTAGTAGTCAGATGCTGATTGCCAGAATATAAAAGTATTTAATCCAATTCTCTTTTTGAATGACTCATTTCCAATTTACGTACTAATAACTTGTGATGGTCAGTCTCCAAGATGGCACCGAGTGATCCCCATCTCCTGCTATGCACACCCTTGTGCAGTCTTTCCCACACTGCATCAGAATTTCTTGGTGTGGTCAATAAAATATGGCATAAGTGATGATGTAGGACTATGCCAGGTCATGAAAGACATTGCTGTTTCTGCCTCGCCCTCTGGGAGAAGCTAGTTGTCATGTGGTGAGGATACTCAGTCTCATAGTAAGTTTCACTAGAAAGGGGACCAAGGCACCAGTTTTCCAGCCATGTGGGTGCGCGATCTTGGAAGCAGGTCACCAGCCCCAGGCAAGCCTTCAGAGGACTGTAGACTCAGCTGACAGCTTGACTACAGTCTTGTGACAGTCCCTGAGCCAGAACCACTTGGCTAATCCATTTCCAGAAACTACATAAAATAATAAATTTTTATTGTTATTACTTTAAGCCATTAAGTTTTGGGATAATTTGCTATGTAGCAATAGAAAACAAATACATAACTGATGTGCTAATAACAAATTACTTTTTATCATTCATTCAAACCAGACACTCAAGGATTTTTATTTTCCAAAACTTTCTTATAAAATTTAATAAAGATGTTGCTAATTCTCTATACATATGCAGTGCAAATGATTTTCAGGTTTTATTGTACATATGTGAATCTGTTTCTTACTTTGACCAGTTGGTAATATTATTTATTTGGGATTAGAGTCTATTCTCCATTGGTGACCCCTCAGAAGTCATCTAAAATCTGGCCTGTTGTAGGTTTGTGTATATTTTATGACAATGTCCAGTGTGCTAGTTGGGACATGACTTAATAAGTTATTTGTGCTTATTTAAAAAGCCACAAAGTCTCATCAAAAGAATTTTGTCGTGGCACCTGGGTGGCTCAGTGGTTGAGCATCTGCCTTCGGCTCAGGGCACGGTCCCAGGATTCAGGATCGAGTCCCACATCGGGCTTCCTGCATGGAGCCTGCTTCTCCCTCTGCCTGTATCTCTGCCTCTCTCTGTGTGTCTCTCATGAATAAATAAAATCTTTTTAAACATTTAAAAAAAGAATTTTGTCATATCAAAATAATTTCTTTGTCACCCCTGAATTTGGCAATAAGGTTTTATGATACCAAGAAAGAATGGGAGCATGGGTGACCTCTGAGGATTTTTCCCACTCTAATATAGAGCAAAAGATTTCACAATTCTTCTCTAGCAAAAATCAAGAGACAGAAAACCTAAAACCCAATTAATTCTCACCACAGGAAAGGTGTGAACCACAAGCATTGTCAAGAGAAAATTTTTCTGCTTAGTCCAATGCATCATCCTAAAGGACCTCAGACTCCATTTCCTAGGGCGTCATGTGTGTTCTGAGAACATCTGACACAGCAACATCTGGGAATCAACGAAAAAACATATTCCAAAGTCAATATAAGCCCTGTTTACATTGTTGCCATCCTGAATTATATGTTCCCCTTTAATTAGTGCAAATAATCAAAAGCTAGCAATATTTACAAAAGTCTTAGTTATGATTTATTTTCCTCAAGAATTATACCCACCCATTGCAGATTGGGAAATGAAAGAAATCAGACTCTAATCAAGATTGTAGCCTCAAGGCCAAAAACAAAACAAAAAAAAAAAAAAAAGAAGGCCATCCAGAGGATATTTCCCAAACCTCCCAGCATGGGTTTTTCCCCCTCAAATACTTCTAGTGCGCCTTATTTTCTGATAAGAATTTCTTTACTTTTCATTCTTCTACCTCCAGAAAGCCATCCTGATACCTAGACTGTGAAGTTCCCCTCCTCTAAGCGCTCCCTCCATACAACAAACATTTTAAAGGCTCTGTTCCTGTTTAACTAGTTTTAAGCCCCTAGTGCCTAGCAGAGTCTGACACATAGTAGGAGCAAATAATATGTATTGACTAAAATGCATATTGAACCCATGATTTTTTAAAATATTTTCTTTATTTTAAAAGGAGAGCACAAGTGTGTGTGCATGTGAGTGGGGGGAGGAGCAGAGGGAGAGGATCTTCAAGCAGACTCTGTGCTGAGCACAGACCTCCCTGAGGGGCTTCACCCCACAACCCATGAGATCATGACCCAAGCTGAGCCAAGAGTTGAATGCTCAACCAACTGAGCCACCCAGGCACCCCATGGACCCATGATTTTCATATAACATTTTACTCTTCCTCATATTGTGTTTATAAGACAATTTCTTTTTAGTCATTTTTTTCTCTGCCAACCTTCCTTTATAGCTCTCATTCTGAAAGCCTACATTTTGCTAGGTTTCTATCAAGGCAAAAAACAGGACAAAAATCTCCACATGTTCACCTGGACTGTAAGACTATTATAATTAAAAAAAAAACTACCATGCAACTTTACATCCCCTATGATGGCTATAAGCAAAAACAGAAAATAGCAAAGGTTAGTAAAGATGCAGAGAAATTAGAACCCAGTGCACATATAAAATGGCTCAGCCAGTGTGGGAAATCAATTTGGTGATTCCTCAAAAAATTAAACACAAAAGTACATGACCCAACAAATCCACTCCTACTTACATACCCAAAAGCACCAAAAACATGTTGTTCAAACAAAACCTTGTACACAAGTGTTCATAGTAGCACTGTTCACAATAGCCAAAAGGTGGGAATAACCAAAATATCCATTAACTAATGAATGAATTGATAACATGTGGTATCTCGATGCAATAGAATGTTATTTGGCCATAAAAAGGAATGAAGTTGTGATATATTCCATAGCATGGAGAAGCCTTGAAAATGGTTTGCTAAGAGACAGAAGCCAGTAACAAAAGATCACATATCACATAATTTGATTTATATGAAATGTCTAGAACAGGCAAAACTATAGCAAAAGAAAGTAGATTAGTGGAGGGTCGCCTGGGTGGCTCAGTCAATTCAGCATCTGATTCATGATTTTGGTTAGGTCATGATTTTGGGTTCCTGAAATTGAGCCCTGTATAGGGTTCCATGTTCAACACAGAGTCAACTTGTCCCTCTCCCTATGCTCCTCACCCCCCTCCCAAAATAAATAAAATATTTGAAAAAGCAAATAAAGTAGACTAGTGGTTACTTAGGACTGGGCAAAGATGAGACGATAGATGGATGGTTAAAGGGTAAGGGGCTTCTCTTTGTGTCGCTGAAAATGTTCTAAAATTGACTGTCGGTAGTTGCACATTTTCTGTGAATATAGTAAAAACTATTAAATTGCACAATAAATAAGTGGATTGTATGGCATGTGATTATAACTCAATAAAGTTACTCATAAAAAAACTCTACCAGGTGGCATATGGAAATTCACTGAGGTGTTGGAATTATTCTATGTTCTGTTTGTGGTGGTAGCAAGACTCTGTGCATGTATTAAAGTCCATAGAACTTTATACTCCAAAACGGTGAATTGAAATGCACTATAAATTTAAAGCTACCATAGGCTTAGTTGGAATTATGAGCTGGGATCCATGGTCAGCTTGAGTTGAGGCTGGTTTATCTAATTAAAAAGTCCTGTATGTATGCAGAGAACACTCAAAGAGCCAAGCCTGAACCTAGTTCGTGAGGCTACACTCTGCAGCTGAAATCCAGACCATACGAAATCACTTCAGAGAGATCATCACCCATGTAGTCTTGTCTACACTTCATGCTTCAAGTAGAGTTGCTGATTCAGTGGTCCAAGTTTTCCTGTCAGGTCCCAGAAGCCCCTAGTGATTCTTTGAATTCTCCATTTCACATGTACCAGGTAAAGAATTTGGTCCCAAAGTGGAGGAGGACAGGTGGTGAAGGAATGAAACCAGGTCACCGTTAAAATCCTATGACCCTCTCATGGGTACTAGAGAAACCTGGTACCCTAACCATCGAAATACCTGCTGAGCCCTTGCAGTCAGTCCCCTTGCAGCTAGCTCCAGTCCTCAGAGATTGCGACTGAAGAGCGACACACTCTATGATAGGGAACACGTGCATGCACCCAAATGTACCATGCTGCACAGCATCCACAGGCATGAAGCCCCTTGAGAAGGGACCACCTGTATCAGTTGGGATTAGATGCAACTGTATATAATGGAAAAACCCCCAAATAGCTGAGGTTTAAACACCAAAAAAGTTACTCTGCCATATACAAGAGGTCTTTGGGGGAGGCAATCTATGATTGAAATGAAATCAAACAGGGAATGAAGGGTGAGTAGACGACCTGCGGGGTCAGCCAAGCCAGCCCTGTGTCTTCTGGGCTACCCTGCACTGGCCCTGGAAGGAGCCCATTAGATGTTGTTGATTTGATCTGATCAGCAGCAGCCAGGCAGTCTGATCTAGAAGCGACTTTGCTTTCTGCCTGCATAAGCAGGCAATTCTTTAGTCTGGCCCACGGCACAGGGGCTAAGCAAATAGGGCATGGTTTTTCCAGTCTTTGTGAATTAGGAATTGGTCAAAAACATTGATATTTTCTCTTGGAAACCACAGCTCTATGTGAAAATGAAAGGAAGTTATTCCAATTTTCTAAACCACCCAGGCTTCTCAGTTAGGTTAGAGATGAAAACTCACTGTGTTATTCTGTCCTCAAACTCACCCCGTGATTCTCCCACACACAGATCGATGGAAAGTAGTCACATCTGAAGGAGTATGGGGTCGAGGGCAGGTACTTGATGTCCTCTAGCGATGCCACTGAGAATGTGCCCATTCTCTTAATGCGGAGGCCCTGCATTCACATCCATCCCCTCTGGAAAAGACAGACTCATAGACCACTCTTGTCCAATCCTTGGACAAGATTTGTAAAAACCCCTTGCCTATTGGGAAGGGAAATGAGATGCAAAGTGAGTGCCTTGCCTAATCCTGAAGGCAGAGCTTTTAATCTGGGTCCCAATGCTCAGTCCACTGCTCAAAACAACAAACCCAAACTATTATTGAAAAAGGGAAAAAAACGAACAACAAAAAACAACCTCTACTACTGAGAACCAAAGGTTTGAGATTCAGAAACGTTTTTACATTGATTTGGTTATCCAGATCAGAGTTTGATTCTTGATTTTTATCTTGCTTTGGTCTCTATGAAGTCATCAGATTAATCCAATCATTATTCATTGAAAGCTTACCCAGTGATCAGCAATGTTATGAGGGGGGTACAGAAGGACCACAAGATATGACCTTATGCTGCTGTACTGATAGGATATAGGACCATGAATTAATGAGATTAATTTTTTTTAAAGATTTTATTTATTTTTTTGACAGAGAGTATGCACAAACAGTGGGAGCAGCAGGCAGCGGGAGAGGAGAAGCAGGCTCCCCACTGAACAAGGAGCCCAGTGTGGGACTCAGTCCCAGGACCCTGGGATCATGACCTGAGCAGAAGGCAGATGCCCAACTAACTGAGCCACCCAGGTGCCCAAATGAGGTTAATTTTTAAACAAATGCACCAAAGACTATATACGTTCATGTGAGCAGTACCTCACATTAGGAAGGACACAGCCCAACAATGGTGTCAGTTGCTCAAAATATTTTTAGAATCCCTATTTAGGAATTCTTTTCAATAGATGAACCAAATTATACTTGGTCTTTTTGCTTTGAAAATGGAATTTATCTTTCAAGGCAAACCAAAGTCATTCAGAACCAGGTCTGGTAAAACAGGTGGGTGATCAGTTTAAGGTTCGTGGTGACATTCTATCAGCCCAGGGTGGCCCTCCCCCAGACCTCTTTTTCCATAATAGAATAATCTTTGTGTGTTTAGGCCAGTGGTTCTCACACTTCAACATACATCAGAATCACATGGAGATGGCTGGGTCCAATTTCTGATTCTTCAACTATGAGTGATGCCAAAGAATCTGCATTTCTAATAAGCTCTCAAGCAATGCTGATGTTGCTGGTCCAGGAACCACACTTTGAGAACCACTGCTTTAAGACAGGTATTTTATCTTTCCTTTAAACATAGCTGCACTTAATTTTACCGGCTATAAATTATCATTGCTCTCAGAGAATTGCTTTACTACCTCTCATACTTAGCTCTGGACACTTCATGGCCTTGCACATTCCAGGTATGCAACTGGACACGTGCCCATGGTCCCTACAAAAAATGTATCACTTTTCACCCACCCAGAGACACAGAGGACAGAGCTAACATCTGTGATGGAAAGGGCTCATGGACATGTCAGTGATTAGAATTTGAGCCTTGCCTAGCACCCAGGCAAGTCACAGAGGGTTAGGGATGGAACGTCCCTAGAAGGGACGTTGATCATCATCTAGTCTAACTATCCCCACTCTTATTTGACAGCTGAGTTAACCAGCTTACCCAATAAGTTCACCCAATTGAACCCAAGTGCAAGGTTACCTAGTAAGTTACAGGACAGTTGCACAGGATCCGTGAGGAAGTCTCAGTGTCACCTTCTGTCTACAGAGAACGGGATCAGGAGCTCACGGAATCAGTACCAAATGCAACATGGGGTAGGTCTAATATTGTATGTACATCCCCCAAAGAACAGATAGTGCAAATCGGACTGCATATTTCTATCCCTTCCATCCTATAATAACTGTGATGGGAAACATCACTATTTGCCCCCCCTCCCCGTGTGGTGAAATATTCCTCATACTCAAGACATAACTGTTGGCTCCATCTCCAACAATAAGCCCTCATTTCTAGGAGATGACAGGGGGAGGTGAAGCGAAGGTCAGCTAGAAGGCACATCCTCCTAGAATGCACTTCTTTGGTATAAACATTTGCTATTCATAGCGAATGTCCACATGCCAGCAGAGAAACGGTCAAGAAACCACAAAGAGTTGACTTGGCTGACCCCCAATGATGTTCTAAGCTTCAGCGCAGTGTCAACATCTGGTCTCAACCTCTTTTCAATCTGGTACCAATTGATGGGATGGCACTGATGCTTTAGGAGCCACATGCGAGGAATAGGCTGCTGGGGAGGGGGAGTGTGAGGAGGGGGGAGTCTTCACAGTGGGGAGAAAGGCTGGAAAGTTCAGGGAAGACAGAACCTGGGGAAGCCTGATTTCTGCTTTATTGTCTGCCCACTCTGGAACTGGCTGCTTATGATGATGGATCAGGCCCTCAAACCACAGCCATATGGCCCCCAGAACCCCCATTGCATTTGCTCAGGCTCACAGTACCCACCCCGTCTGTGCCCCTGAAACAATACACAGCCCCTATGGAAGAACTACTAACATCCCCTCCCTTTTTCCGCCAAGAGTTTTGTTCCTTTCTGCCTCCCCCGACACTCACCTAAAACCTGCTGGAGCCTCACCTTCTCTAGAAAACCATCTCTGACTCCCTTACCTACCTGCCTCCAGGAAACTTTTAGGTGTAATTCCTTAGAGCAGATTGAGTGCATTCTCTAACGTGAGCATTTTATCCTGTTTTTAGTGATCAAAAGCAGGTGCTTTATTTCCTTGGCCAGCTTTTGCTCATGTTGTTCTCATCACTTCCCCAGTTCTTCTAACTCCTCCTCTTCCCCGTGGGGCACTGTTTAAGGCACCAAGAAGACAGGTCAGTACTCCTGAACTGGCCCCCACATGTTAGGGCTGAGCCGCTCCCAGAGTGCTGCTAACAGTTTGGGAAAGCTTGAAAAGATAGGTCTGGGAAAGGTCTGGAGATGCGTCTTCAAGAACCCACAAGGGCAGGTGTGCATGGTTGCTATGGTTACCAGGCCTTGACCCTCTAGCCACCTCCTCCCAACAAGACAACCCTCTGTGAAGCACGAAGACACTCAGGTGCTCAAATTCAATTCGCCCCAAGAGCTGGGAGAGTGGTGACAGTCATATCAGCCAGCTTGTCACACCGTCCTGGCATAGTTAGAGGTCACCAGGGCTGTGAGGAGAACACACGTGGAAAGCCACCTGATGAATACCTGTTAAGATTAAAATGAAATTAAACAGCCAAGTCAAAGCCCAATGTTCTCTGCACGCTCTGAGTTTCGTTCTGTTTTGCTTTGTCTCTGTTTCTCTTGAACCAGAACTAGCGTCACATCTGTCCGTGTGGCTCTTCTGTGCCTGGGCAGCCAAGGCCCTGGATGCAAAGAGGGCTGGGGGCAGCAGGGAAATGAGTGAGCTCAGACTCCCATCAGGACAGTCCCCTCTTTCTACCTGAGCCTCAAACTATGGTTTTCCAGGCTCCAGATGGTGATGATGATTGTTACAAAGCAAGCATTATCCCTGTTAATGAGGATAATAAAACGGAACAATTCATGACCACCAACATATGGAGCACCAAACAAAACACAGATTTACCCCGCATTACCAGGAAATGAAGTTTTCCACATCAGTGAATTTTCTGGAAAATTAGGGCTTACCTCTTTAGCTTCCATATTTTTTCTGAAGATATTAACCATTTGGGATGGAAATATGTGTCAAATATGAAGTACCCTTTCCTCTCTTGCTACACTTTTTTTTTTTTTTACATTTTTCCTTTTTTTTTCTGGACATCCCATTATGAACATGCAGTGATGCCTGGGGGGAGAGAAGTGTCTCCATGTGTAATGTATTTGGGTCTTTACTGGGACAGCCCACTTGGCCTTGGCTTAAAATCAGCTATATGCAGGACTTGTTGTCCTTGACAGAAGGCACCCTAAGTGAGAACCAGGGCTTTCTATCCTTACCCGGGTGTCCCCTACAGCCCTGCCATACAAAAGGGGGGTTCCCAAAATAGCAAATCAGCACCCGGGTGGTTCTCACAAATGCAGACTCTCTGGCCCCATCCCCAACCTGCTGAATGAATTAGATTCTGAATTTTAATAAGATCTTCAGATGATTCACATGCACATTAAAAGTAGAGAATTATTATCCTCCAGCTGTGCTTGCCAGCTTGTCCTCGGCCGGTTACATCACCATCACCTGAGGATGCCTCTCAGCATCACAGGACATGGGGCCCTGGTTAGACCCCAGAACCAGAATTTCCCAGGAGTGAAACCCAGAAATCTATTTTTCTCATACTTAGGGATGATTCTGATGTGCACCAATACGGAGTACCCCTCTCTAGATTCTGCTCTCAGGAGGTGCTCAAATTGTTTTCCATTTTAACGCCAGTTCTTCATTTCAACATTTACTAACAAACCAAACCCACAAACTTTTGCAAAGCATGAGGACTTTCAACCAAACCTCCTGACGAAGGCATTTCTGCAGCTCCTCCACCATTTCTTGAGGCTTGGGGAACTTGAGTTTGCATGGGGAGCCGCTTCTCCAGCCCAGAGCTGCGCACCAATGCCCAGCTTCCCAGGGTGATAGACTTGGGGCTTCTGCAGACATGTCCATGGGGACAAAAGTCAAATGCCCGTAGCCTCCTCAGTGCCCCTGAGCTTCTCCTGCTGCTCCTGGCATCTGAAGCCTGCGGGAAATGCAGCCACCCACTGCCAGAACAGGCAGTGGACACCCCACCCTGCACTCCAGACCACAACCCAGATACCCCGCTCCCTGGGTGCTGAAACCACTCCCCCTGGCACACATGTGGTCTTTATTAGTCTTCATTAAATTAAATGGGATTCTTGTCTGTTTCCTGGGATCCTGTCTCTTCCTGCACCAGCAAGCTGCCAGGTGTTGGTCCTTTTTGTCTAAGCAGATACAATCCCATTTCTAATTTTCTGACACAGTGGTTAAGGTTTCTGGATTTACTGAGTGAAAGAAGCCAGGCACAAGAGGATCCCTGGGTGGCTCAGCGGTTTAGCGCCTGCCTTTGGGCCAGGGCGTGATCCTGGAGTCCCAGGATCAAGTCCTTCGTCCGGCTCCTGCCATGGAGCCTGCTTCTCCCTCTGCCTGTGCCTCTCATGAATATATAAATTAAAAAAAAAGAGGCCAGACACAAAAGGCCACATAGTGTATGATTGCATTTTCAAGAAATGCCCTGAAAAGACAAATCCATAGAGACAGTAAATTTGTGGTGGCCAGGAGCTGGAGGAATGGGGAATGAGGAGCCACTGCTAGCAGGTAGCAAATTTCTCTTTGGGGGGTGATGAAAATAAAATATGGAATTAGATAGTGGTGATGATTGTATAATCTTTGTGATTATAATAAAAACCACTGATTGTACCCTTTAAAACATGGAGATGTGAATTGTATCTCAATTTTTAGAAAGATCTTGGGCTTTAGAATTAGACTATTTGAGTTCAAATCCGGCCCCTGCCACAACCCAGCTGTGTTACCTTGGAAAAGCTAATTAACCTCTTTGGGACCCAGCTGCATAGTCTATAAAGAGGATGACAAAAGTACTTCTATCATAGGTTTGCCATGAGATCTAAATAAGATCATCTTTGTGATATGCCTGGTATGTTATAACTGCCAATAAATCTTCATGGCTAACTTTGAATTCAACAATTCTCAAATTTCAAAATGCATGAGAATTACCTGAGGATCTTAGTAAGATGAGTGCCCCTTAGATTTTCAGATTTATAAGCCTGGAGCTGGCTTCAGAATCAGCATTTTTAATAAGCTTTTCATTCTGATACAGATGGTCTGGAAATGATACTATAATAAATACTGTCCTACACTCTTGTAAAATGGAAAAATTGAAAAGCAAACGTTTTAAGAATTATGTGTTAGCTTCCCACTTAGGATGTAGATAACTGGAAAGAACATCACTCCTACCCTTACACCCAAAAAAGTTTGGACGATCTGCAAATTCACAACTTTTCTTGAAAAAATGTCCATCTTGAAGGACAACCAGCTACCCTCTAATCCAAGGAAACTATAGGCACCTCCAGAGGGAGATAAATACAAGCACTTAATTATCTGGGGCCAATGCCAGTGGACCCAGAGAAGAATAATTCACCTAAAAAATTTTAACAAATTGCTAAAGGCTGAGCTTAGGCCAGCAAGAGACTATAGAACCCCTGGGGACATAGACAAAGGCAAATTCACACACTCTTGTGGGGTTTCCTCCACAGATATCATTAAGTATACACCAAAAAGATGGGGAATAGGACACAAGTCTTCATGTAGCGTCCTATGGACTGGGAAAAAGAAGTAGCAGCCACTCTGGGACATGCATCCAGGTGGGAAATTCCACCTGGATTCTTATCCCCTATTAAATTTAGCCTTGAAATATTGGTGGAATGGCAACACCCTGTCACTCTTAGGACACTGGTGAAAAAGCTATTGTAGCTGGGGGAAAGGAGGTGGGAGTGGAGGGGCAAACTATAGCCTTGGGAAGGAGCAGGGATATGTTCTGGATCCAGAGCTACAGCTAGAGGTAAAGGACATTCCCAAGATCTAGAGATGCTAGAAAACTGAGACTTAATCAGAACATCCTAGAATGCCTCCCAACCACCAGGCTAGCAAGCATCTAGCAACTAGTGATAGCACTCTACTGCTGAAAGAGGTGCAAAAGCATGGTGAGAGACCACCACAGAAGCACAGTGCAAAGAGAAGATGTACATCCAAGGATAGAGCAGACATTGGAGGAAAAATGCATTCTAGCAAACCAGCCTAAACACCAGAGGAATTTAAAAACTGTGTTCTACTAAAAGTAACCATAGCAACAACAAGGCCTAAACTGGTCCAACTCCTAAGTAGGTAGGCTCAATCCCCCACACTAAATGCTAAGAATTGGAAAGACATGCCCACTGCCAGGTGTAACAACCATTTAACTCAGTCTCTGAGAGCCTAAACAAGATGTCTGATTTTCATCAAAAAATTACAAGGTATACAAGGAAACAAGAACAACAAAAACATTGTCAAGAGGCAAAGCAATCAACAGAACTAGACTCAGATATGATATAGATGTCAGAACTATCAAATAGGGAACTTTAAATAAATATGATTACTATGTTAAAAGGCTCTCATGGACAAGATGGGAAACATACATTATGAGCTAGGTAACTTCCATCAAGAGAGGAAAGTGTAAAATGAATCAAATGGAAATTCTAGAAATGAAAACCATGGTCACAGAGATAAAGAATGCTTTCAGTAGGCACATCGGTAGACTTGTAATAGGGAAAGAATAAATAAATTTAAAGATAGGTCTATAGAAATTACCCAAACTGAAATCCAAAGAAGAAAAGAGTTTTTTTTAAAAAAAGAATAGGGTACCCAAGAACTGTGGGACAATATTGAGCAGGCTAATATGCATGTATTTGGAATCCCAGGAGAAAACAAGGCAGAAAAATATTTTAAGAAATAACACATTTAAACTTAGTCTCATTTATTCCATTTTCAGTGCTTTTTATTTCTTTGTGTAGATCCAGGAGTCTGTCTGGTATCATTTTTATTTGCCTGAAGAACTTTAACATTTCTTGTATTCCTTGGTCTGCTGGAAATAAGTTCTTTCAGTTTTTGTTTGTCTGATAGGATTTTTATTTCTCAGGGATCCTTGGGTGGCTCAGCAGTTTAGCACCTGCCTTCCGACGCAGGGCATGATCCTGGAGACCTGGGATTGAGTTCCACATCAGGCCCCCTGCATGGAGCCTGCTTTTCCCTCTGCCTGTGTCTCTACTTTTGTGTGTGCGTGTGTGTGTGTGTCTCATGAATGAATAAAATCTTAAAAATATATTTTTTTTATTTCTCTCTCATTTTCAAAAGATGTTTCTCCTGGGTATGTAATTCTGGGCTGACCTTTTTTTTTTTTCTTGCAGCAATTTAAGAACACTATTCCACTGGCTTCTTGCTTGTAGACTTTCTAACAAGAAGGCTGTTGTAGCTGTTATCTAAATGCAGTGTGTCTTTTTTTCTTAGCTGTAGTTTGAATGCTATGTTTGTGTTTTGGTATTTATCCTGTTTGATGTTCTCTGAGTTTCTTGGATCTGTGAAGACCAATATCTTAATTTTGGACCTATCTCCCATTAGGAGGGTGTGATTTTTAAGCTGAGGACTGACAAAGGAGTAAGTCTTAGCCAGAAAAAGAAAGATTGAGAAGTGAGTTTCAGAAAAGAAAATTCTGAACAGATGGGAGAAAAGGCATGATTAATGGTCTACAGATGAGAGATCCTCACATTTAAGGCAAGAAAAAAGACCATGGTAGTTAAGAAAAGAAGGGCAAATGGGAACATGCAGTAGATAAGGTTGGACAGTTAGAGGATACATTTTGAAAGACTGTGTAACACACATTAACCCCTTATTCTTAACATAGACATTGAAGGCTTTTAAGCAGAAGAGTGACATAATCAAATTTAAATTCTAAAATTCCTAATTCATAAGGGTCATCTTGCTTACTGACTGGAGAGTATAATTGTGCATAATGTCTTAGATTCAAGGGTCCACACATTTCCTTGGATAAAGTCTGAAGCTATGGTTCGTTCCTCTTTTCCATCTTTCTCTGCTATACCTCCCATCACCTACTATATACCTCTGAGCCTTCCTGCAAAACAAAGACTCCATTCCTTGAATCTTGCTAAGTGTTTACAAATATCCTCTTTTCTCCAGACAGTTAAATTATATTGACTAGCCTTCTTTATTATTAGATGTGGCCATGTGCCTGATTTCTGACCATTATGAGCAAGAAATAAACTTTTTTACTACATCACTAAGACTTAGTTTAGTACTTAGTTCCAACATTTCACCTACTCTGACAAATATACAAAGCAACCAACTAGTTACAAATAAACTACTTCTTAGATAACTAGTAAATTCCTTGGATATATTATTTTATTAAAATATCATTTTATATAGAATGATAAGAAATGATAAGATAAATGATAAGATAAAAGTTTGTGTATTCTCCAACTCATACAACATTGAGGGCCACACACTTTACTTGACCAACCTACCTCTAGGAAGTCTCTGACAAAACTCCTGGAATTCATGTTCTTCATTAAGCATAGTGTGGAACAATAAAAAGTGCCTTGATTTTATAACAGGAGAACCAATATTCCAGTTCCTCTGGTCCATGTTGAACTCTTTGGTGCCCATGTCTTAAGCTGTAAGAGCAGAAATAATACCAGTCTTCAAGGGTAAAGGATTACATTGTAAGGATTAAGTGAGGTAATGTCTCTGTGGTAGGTTGCTATAATTTCACCGATATCTACAGCCTTTACCAGGTGACATTGCAACTGCTCGAACAAAAAGGAAGGGGCACATTTCCCCATACCTTGACCCTGAGCTCATCCCTGTGACTTCCTCCAGCTGGTCTATGAGTATACGAGGACTTGTGTGTTTCTGCTTGCTCTCTTGTGCCTCTTCTATCACCTCTTCTGCCACCTGAGGACATGTCTGGGTTAGCTTGTTCAAAGATAGGAGACATGGATCAGGGCTGAGTCACCCAAGTCACCTCAGCTCGAGGACATCCTAGATCAACTGACAGCCAGCAGATGTCCAGCTATATGAGCAAGCCTAGAAGACCCACAGAGCCACCGAGCAAACCTCCATACACATGAGCAATAAACACTCATTGTTGTGTGGCACTGAGATTACATGGTTCTTTGTCACATGGCATCATTGTGGCCACAGATAATCAATAGAGTCTGTGAGATTAAGTCCCCACAAAGTGTAAAATACTACACAAATGTAAAGTGTTAAAGCTCAAGAAAACTATACATATTATACAATTATGTTTAGATAATTATTTATGTATATACCTTAAATGTATATTTGTATATTCTATATATTAGTATAATATATAATATAATTATATACATAATTTTACTGAGCTTTAATAGTTATAATTTATAAATGTTATATATAAACCAAATATAATAATATGCTAATTATATATAATTATATAATTATATTGGCCTATGAGATATTAGAGTCTATGAAAAAAAACCTCTTTAAGTCCTTTTTCAGAGAGTCATGAAATCAAAGTTTGAGTTGGGCAGAACCTTGGAGGAGATCTAATCTACCCTTCTACCTGTGTGTGGAGCCTCTTTTTTTCTCAGCCACATTGATTCTCTTTTTTTTTTTTTTTTTTTTTTTGTGCCAACAGACTTGTTTCCTCTAGCCCCTCTATGCTGAAACATCCTTACACCCTTCCTTCTCTCTAACAATACCTGTGTGGACAACCCGGAGGGTTTAGTTTCATCCTTCTCAGTTGGCCACTCCTCTACCTTGACATCTGTTACTTATGCTTTGGTAGTGCTGCGATCCACAATTTTTCCAGATGCCTTCAACATGCAGCCACTTTATAAACTAAAAGTTGCTAATGCCGTATCATTTATCACATTTTCCTGCATATTGCATTAATCTTAAAGACCCGGCTTAATGCACACAAGGACACCCTCTCTGAATGTAGAAGGGCTGGTCTACAAAAGCTCATAAAATAAGCATCCTCCTGGATTTCCAAAGGAATGGAAAACCACAAGAATAAATTGGAAGAGAAATCAGGCAAGCTGTTTTTTATTTTCTAAAG
Source organism: Vulpes lagopus (assembly GCF_018345385.1). Taxonomy (NCBI): domain Eukaryota; kingdom Metazoa; phylum Chordata; class Mammalia; order Carnivora; family Canidae; genus Vulpes; species Vulpes lagopus. The sequence continues at coordinate 31,447,656 of NC_054834.1, forward strand.
GAAGGAAGAAATTATTTAGCCTGATTCAGGGCTCTTTCAGGCACCTCACACATTATTATCACTGAACAAATGCTTATTATTCTTCTTAGCAATGAGGTAACCCGAGATGGACCTTTTCTTCCCTAAAAGGAATAGGAGTACTTCCAAGTCCCATTTCTGCATCCTAAATGGTATCTTCACCTCAGCAGCTGAAGGATCTTTTTTTCTCTAACCTAGAAGAAGGCAGGAGGCAGAGTGCCTGTCTAGAAAAATGACAAATCAGACATGACATACATACAGACCTATTACTTCTGTCATATTTCTCCTCTTAACTTTTCTCAGCAATTAAGGTTTCCATGAGCCTCCCACTCCTTTTCAAACCCTGCTCGTGAGGCAGTTGTAATTAAATTCCCTTGATTTCCCAATGCTGCTTCTTTGTAAAATAACTTTATCTTAGAAAAGTTCCCTTTCTACATTTCCCCACACACCCTTTCCTGACTTGGACTGTGATGGTGAACAAAATCTTTTCCTTCCTCTATTTCATGCCTAGATTTGGGTTAAGCAATGCATCCTCCAGAAAGTCCTCCCTGAGCACCTACACCAACCTCATTTTGAAGCCCTCTCTCTAGGCTCCCATAACCCTCCCTATATACTCCTATCATATTTACCACACTGTCTTGCAGTCATCAGTGTGTGTTCATTGGCCCCCCCACTTGGCCTGCACACAGAGGGCTGGGTCATGCCTCCTTTGCTTTTCATCCATGAAGCCAGACTTGCCAGTAGGATTCAGAAGGAGGAACACTGCTGTGAGGGCTGCTTATGCACCCTCACAGCAACTATTTTGCTCCCCTTGACAGTAAACTCAATGTGCTGAAGCTGAATCAAGGATTGCCTTTGTTCCTGCCGTGTTAGCATCACAAAGAGAATTTACCTAGAGATGAGCATCATGGAATCTTCTGAAATCATCAAATTATCAAATAACTGTTGGGTACCTGGTCTGGGGCCAGATTGATCAAAGCACTATGGTAGTGGGGAGGTGAGGGAGGTAGTAGGGAAATATATAACTAGGTCTCAGACAATAAGAAACATCTAGTTGAAGATTTGGGAGCAGGGAGGAAAAGGGAGAGAGAGAATCTTAAGCAGGCTCCATGCCTAATGCAGAGCCTGACATGGGATTCGATCTCACAACCTGAGATCATGACCTGAGCCAAAATCAAGAGTTGAACACTTGAGGCACCTGGGTGGCTCCTTTGGTTAGGTGTCTGACTCTTGATTTCGGCTCTCAGATCATGATCTCAGGGTCCTGGGTTAGATCCCTGTGTCAGGCTCTGCACTCAGCAGGGAGTCTGCTTAAGAGTTCTCTCTCTTCCTCTCTTGTCTGCCGCTCCCGCCACCTGCACTCGCTTATGCTTGCTCTCTCTCTCTCTCTCTCTCAAATAAATAAACAAATCTTAAAAAAAAAAAAAAAGTCAGACGCTTAACCTACTGAGCCACCCAGGCACCTCTATCTAAATGGGCATTTGAATATATTCATATAAAACACTAACTTTACATCAGAGTATATGAGTGTGAATAAATTACAAACACAGTAACAGTGAGAGGAGGAATCCAGACAGGGGGAAGGGGGAGAGTGCAGAGGAAGGAAGAAAGTTGGAAGGGTTTCAAGGCAGCTTTAGAAAAAAAGCTCTATTTGGGTCTTGGAGGAGAGTAGGATCTCAGGAGAGGGGAGAGGAGAGTGTGCAGCCTTTGCAAGCATACACAAAGGTATGGAGGTAGAATCTGAGGAGTCTACTTAGATTTGGGGAATGCGTAGATGTGCTGGTTAGGAAGAAGGCCCCATGATGAGGAATGATGGGAAGTTAGGTTCCACAGCCAGACCAAATTATCTTGATTTGCCCCCCAATAAAAAGAACCACCTAAGTCACCTACTTCGAAAAGGCCCCATCAAATCGATGTCCTGCACAGGAAATGTGCACTTAGCAAGAAATGTGCAGCGTTACCATAACTCAGCCACCACCGATTACTCTTCAAGAGCACCATGTTAACTCTTGGTTAACCAAAGGGTATTTCTCTAGTCTGTGCCCTCCCTAACTCAACCAACCGGTACATTTTGCACCCCCACTGTGCCCTGCCCTCTGTACTGAACTCCCTAAATCAAAAATGAAGGAGACAGAATTCCTAAAGAATGTATTTCATCTTAATTTCCATCTTCCATACTTCTCTCTTCTACCATTTCTTAGGCACAGTATACTTCTACAGGTTCCATCAGGCTCCAGACCTCCTGTAGCCCTCCCTTGTTAAACACATTTTAAACATGCTTGTAGATTTAAAGAGAGGAAAGAAGAAAAACAAGTCGGTAAATAATTGGAGGTGAAATGGTTAAATTTTGAGAGCCTTCCTTGTAATGTTAGATCTTCAGCTATTCTCTCCTCGGTGGTTATGAGTTGGCTCTATCTGCCAGCAAACCATCTTTTGCATCTCCCTCTAAAGAGAAATAAGACATCTCTCTTCTTGATAAAGGAAGAGTTGAAATCATGGCCATGCCATGACAGCACAGTCCAACTCACCCTTCTGAGCCTGACTTCGACCAGCCCCTGAGCCAGCTCCAAAACAACAGCATGCCTGGTAAACTCTCCCTCTTACCATGCCAGGCCATGTGTCTCTCATAATTCCTCAAATCCCACCCTTTCTGCTGTCCTTTAGGATGTCAGAGACAAATAATTGTTTCCCCTCATCAGATACTGTCTACTCATGAAACGCTTTGGCCACTTTCCCTGATGGATCACCACCCCCACCCCAATAGAGATTCTAAATTCTCCTTCACTCCTCACCCATAAACATATGCACCCTTGAAATGTACTTGCTATGAACAGCTTATATTTGAGCTCCTCTGTGGCATCCTAAAACCTCTCTGTATGTCTGATAGCCTTGGGTTTGTGGGGATCTAAGGGGCCAGCCCTGTTGGGGTTATCCTCATAAGTGGATTGGGACAAGACTACGCCAAACAAGGATTCACACCTGATTTTCTCACTTAAGAACAACAGCAAAAACTAACATTTCTAGAGCATTTATAAAATGCTTTCATATCCATCACCTCTTTTTTCTTCAACCTAGCTCTGTGAAGTAAGATTTCCTCCATCCTCTCTGAGTAACGAAATGGACATTAAAGCAGGTGATCAAAGCTTGCCTTTGGTCAAGCAATACATGGTGCTAGGAAAACCATTTAAGAAGAGATCTATCTAGATCATTCACCTGGCACTGTAAAACAAAATAAATTTTGGACAGATTAAAGACTTAAAAAATAAAACTATTAATAAAAGGAGAAAATGTAGTTAAAGATTTGCCTGGTCTCTGGACAACGAAAGATTTTTTTCAGGCATAAAAGCACTGGGAGAAGTCAAAAAAGGAAAAAATTATTCCATCAGTCTACATAAAAACGTAGAACTTTCATATGTCCCAAAGCAAATAAAAAGCTAACAGCCATCTGAGGAGAAACTGCCTGAAAAATAGCCAGGCAGTTGTGGCACAGCCTTGCTTAGGCACCAGCTGGAGCCAGCTCTAGAAAACTGGGACTTTGGCTCAAATGCCAAGGCCAGTTCCAAAGGACCTCACCAGCTCTCTAGTGAAGGGACATTCGAGCAGCCCACGGCCAAACCTGCATAGAAAAAAGACTGAAAGCTCATCCAAAAGTAAATAGTGGTGATGGAATTATGCATTCCTTTTACTTTCTTCTTCATACTTCTCTGTATTATCTATGTTTTTGCCAAAAACATCATAATCAGGAAAAAAAAAGTTTTCATACTCAGAATAAACAGGGGTTTTATTTTAAAATGAAGACTGAGGTGTCTGGGCGGCTCAGTTGGTTAAGTGTCCAACTCTTGGTTTGGGTCAGGTCATGATCTCATGGGTCGTGGGATCAAGCCCTGCTCGGCAGAGAGTCTGCTTGAGATTTTCTCCCCTGCCCCTTCTCTCTCTCTCTCTCTCTCTCTCTCTCTCTATCTCTATCTCTATCTCTATCTCTATCTCTATCTATCTCTATCTCTATCTCTCTCAAATAAATAAATAAACCTTTCAAAAAATAAGATGATCAAAGGATTTCTGTTTTCCTTAATTGTTCTCAGTCTTATTACCACATATCTTCCCAGAGTGATGGGTCTAATATATTCATGATTTACTTACAGACATTTGAGGTAGGACGTTACTTTCAGAACAGAACTTTAAACTATACACATCCCCACAGAATACTGCTTTTGGTTTGCTTTCTGAGCTCTTTGCTTCCTTCAAGGTTTAGGAGGAACTTTCCAAGTTGCTTCTCATAACAACGGCACTGGAAGGAAGAAGAAGCAGTTTGGGGGAAAGGGAGTTCTCACTTCCTGTCTGCACCACACAGGGTGGGGCAGGGGGCCTACACCACCACATCAGCTGTGATAGGTGATATCGCCACTCGACAAAGACTAATGTTCAGAGTCAAGGACCCTGATACACATCTCATAAGAGCTGGAAACAGGATTCAGTCCAGGTTGGTTTGGCCCCAAATCTTTGCTAACTCATCTACACCTCACTGCCTTCAATCAAGCTATATTGACATCCTGCAGCCTAGCCGATTTGAGGGAATTGAGGGAGTTGATCAATTTGAGGGAGTTGAAATGCCTTCACATGCAACAGGCAATTCTGCCAAACGTGGACTGAGAGAGTCTAGAGTTTGTGTCCTAATATCAGCCGCGTCAAAGAGCCAGATGACTTTGGACAAGTTTGGTTTTTCTTCCCATAGAAGCAGTGGCTAGGACTAGTGGTTTCAAAAGGGCTTTCCTACTCTTAAACTCTGACTCCCTAATATTCATTTACAGGTGTGAAAATGGTGCTCTCCACAAGCCAGTGCTAGTCATTCTGCCTCAAGCCCAGAGAACTTTAACCAGTTCCCTATGATTGCCTTCCCCAGAACTACTGATGAAGTCCAGCTCATTTACTATGGCATTGTTTACTCTCAGAAGACTGGTAACCATCTAAATGCCACTGGAGAAAGAACTAGTTAAATAAGCTAAGGCCCAGCTGTACAATGGAATGCAGTACCGACACGAAAAAAATTGGGAGATTTAGCCAACACTTTCGATGCTTGCTCAGCTTCCAGGATCACACATTCTTATGTTTTTCTCCTTCCTCCCTGGCTGTCCCCCCTCAGTCTCTTTTGCTGGCCCTTCCTCCTCTTTCCAACCTCTAAATGTTAGAGGAGCCCTGGAATTGGTCCTGACCTTTTCCCTACATTCTCTGTCTGCATTCAATCTCTGATGTTCCTCAGGGCCCAGGAGTTAAAATATCACCTGATGACACCCAAATTCCTTATCTCCAGTGCTAATATAAGCCATGCCTTCCAGATTCATATATCCTATTGCCTTCTAAATGTTGGCCAGGAGTATCTTTATCAAAAAATTCATTAGCTATGACCTTCCTGCCCAAACCACATAGCTTCATGTGTCACTTAGAATAAAAGCCAAATTCCTTACCACAGTCTTAGGGTCTATGGGCTGTGTCCCCTGCCTGCTTCTGTGACTTCCTCTCCAACTACACTTCATTTTTCCCTAGCCACACCTTCCTTTTCCTCTAACAGGCCAGATACACCTCCCACCCTGTGATCTTTGTCCATGCTCCCACCCTTGCATGAGGTCACTCTTCTCCTTTATGTCATCCCAGGCTAGCCTTCCCTGGTCAACTTACCTAAAAGAATCCCCATCAGGATCCAAAATCAATGTACAGAAATCCTCTGAATTTCTACACACTAATAATGAAGCAATAGAAATAGAAGTAAAGAAAGCAATCCCATTTATAATTTCACCAAAAATAATAAAATACTTAGGAATAACCTTAAACAAGGAGGTAAAAGACCTATACTCTGAAAACTATAAAACACTGATGAAAGAAATTGGAGATGACACAAAGAAATGGAAAGATACCCATGCTCATGGATTGGAAGAACAAGTATTATTAAAATGTCCCTACTATCTAAAGCAATCTATAGATTCACTGCAATCTCTATCAAAATACCAACAGCATTTTTCACACAACTAGAACAAATGATCCTAAAATTTGTATAAAACCACAAAAGATCCCAAATAGTTAAAGCAATCTTGAAAAACAAAACTGAAAGCATCACCATCCCAGATTTCAAGTTATACTACAAAGCTGTAGTAATCAAACCAGTATGGTTCTGGTTCAGAACTGACAGTGACAAAAAAAAACAAAAAAAAACAAAACAAAAAAAAAAAAAAAAGAACTGACAGTGACACATAGATCAATGAAACAAAATAGAGAACCCAGAAATAAATCCATGAGTACATGGTCAATTAATTTTCAACAAAAGAGGCAAAAATATGCAAAGGGAAAAGGATGGTCGCTTCAATAAATGGGGTTGGGGAAACTGGTCAGTTACATGCAAAAGAATGAAGCTGAACCACTTTCTTACACCACACACAAAAAGAAATTCAAAATGGATTAAAGACCTAAATCTAAGTCCTGAAACCATGAAAATCCGAGAAGAGAACACAGGTAATAATCTCTCTGACTTCAGCCATAGCAATTTTTTTCTAGATCTGTCTCCTGAGGCAAGGGAAATAAAAACAAACTATTGAGACTATATAAAATAAAAAGCTGGGATCCCTGGGTGGCGCAGCGGTTTGGCGCCTGCCTTTGGCCCAGGGCGCGATCCTGGAGACCCGGGATCGAGTCCCACGTCGGGCTCCCGGTGCATGGAGCCTGCTTCTCCCTCTGCCTGTGTCTCTGCCTCTCTCTCTCTCTCTCTCTGATGACTATCATAAATAAATTTAAAAAATTTTAAAAAAATAAAATAAAATAAAATAAAATAAAATAAAATAAAATAAATAAAATAAAATAAAAAGCTTCTGCACAGCAAAGACAACCTATGGAATGGGAGGAGATATTTGCAAATGACATATCTGATAAAGGATTAGTAGCCAGAACATAGGAAGAATTTACACAAATTAAACCAAAAAAACAAATAATCCAATTAAAAAATGGACAGAAGACATGAACAGATATTTTCCCAAAGAAAACAAACAGATGGCCAAAAGACCATGACTGAAAAGATGCTCAACATCACTCATCATCAGGAAAATGCAAATCAAAGCTACAAGATGCCACCTTACACCAGTCAGAATGGCTAAAATCAAAAACACAATAAACAACAAATGTTGGTGAGGATGTGGAGAAAAATGAACACTCATGCAGTGTTGGTGGGAAGGAAAACTGGTGCAGCCATTATGGAAAACTATATGGATTTTCCTCAAAAAATTAAAAATAGAAATACCCTACAATCCAATGATGGCACTAGTAGGTATTTACCAAAGAATACAAAAACACTGATTCAAAAGGATACATGCACCCTTATGTTTATAGCAGCACCATCTACAATAGTCAAATTATGGAAGTAGCCCAAGTGCCCATTGATTGATGAATGGATAAGACATGGTGTGTGTGTGTGTGTGTGTGTGTAGGAATATTATTTGGTCATTAAAAAAAGAATGAAACCTTACCATTTGCAACACATGAATGAAGCTAGGGAGTATAATGCTAAGTGAAATAAGAGAAAGACTACTCATATACAGAATTTAAGAAACAAAACAAGTGAACAAAGGCGGGGGGGAAAGAGACAAACCAAGAAAATGGAGAAACAGACTCTTAATTATAGAGAATCTGTTAGTTACCAGAAGGAAGGTGGATGAGGGGATGGGAGAAATAGGTGACGGAGATTAAAGATTACTCTTATCATGATGAGCACTGAGTAATGCATGGAAGCGTTGAGTCACTATATTGGAAACCTGAAACTAATATGACACTATATGTTAACTATACTGGAATTAAAATTAAAAAGGTAATAAAAAATAAATAAGCATTATATCTAAAACCGTTAAAAAATAAACATACTGGAATTAAAAATATAAATAAAGGTATTAAATAAATAAAAGTATTAAATCAAAGCATCCATACTTTTAAATTTTTTCTTCACAACAGTTATCACTACCTAACATTATATTACATAATTTTCATTTACTTATTTTCTGGTCATGTCCCTAGAATGTTGGGGAGCAAGATCTTGCTTTTCTACTGCTGTACTCTCAGAGCCTGAACAGTAGGAACTGGCCCTTGGTTGGCACTCAAATATTTAAGTTGAAATAATTGATGAATCTACATGCTGTTATAAGACAATCTTCAAGTATATTGTTACATATAAAAGCAACATGCAGATGACACCCAGAATACTTTTGGAAGGACACACAAATTGTAAAAGGTGGGTTGCCCCTATGAATGGGGACCAAAGAGTGAGAGTAGGAGAGAAATGTACTCTTTGGTGATCATTTTTTGAACTGTTTGAGTTATTCTCCAGGGGCATGAACTAATTTCAATTAAAAAACAAATCCTTTGTCCTGTCACTTGTTCTAATTTGGACCTGTTTTGCTTAGTGATAAAATTCCTCAACTTCCCCTCTTGCTCCACCAGGGTCCTCATATTTGTCCAGTTCACTTGATTTCTCTAAATAAAGGTCACCACATCCTCTAAGTATTGTTTTGTTTTATGGGGTGAGGAGGGGTTCCTTATCACCAAGACCAAAGACCAAAGTTTGAGTTCATACAAATATACTATTCCAGCGTGCTCCCAGGCTGGTGGCTCCCCGTGGAAGGGCACCTCTCCACTCCCCTCCCAGGGAAGTTCGGAGCCCTGCTGTCTCCAGGTTAAATCTCGCCTTTGCTCCTGGTGACTCCTGGCTGTCCCAGACTGCCAGGCTGCCAGTTCCAGATTGCACCAGTCTCATAATCATGCATCATTGGCTTGCACAAGGTGTTCGTAAAGGACAGCTGAAATGCGCCCTTTGGGAGGAGATGAAGGGGCTGTTTCCTGTCCCACTGCTTGTCCCTGGCCTAGTTTCACAGAACCCAAGATCCAAAGACACAGCTGCCTTGGTTCACAGACGGTAAAACAGAAGCCTAGAGAGTAAAGTGCTTGTCCAAGGTTGCACAATGAGTTTAAGAAAACACCAGGACTAAACTTCAGGCCCAAATCTCTGGTTCCAGACTCTTTCCAGCTAGATCTCCATCCCAGCACCCCTGAGTTAGCCTGTCCCTCAGCTCTACACGTGGTTTTCAGAGGAGTTGAAGCAAAAGGAAGGAGGAAGAGAACGAGTTCACAACCAGAGAAGCTTCCGGAGGTTCAGAAGGGGCTCTGGTCTCTCGTGGATTTTACGAGGGCTCAGGGCCAGCCCATGGGCACTCTTGGAAGCTCCAGAAAACACCCTAGCAATCCCAGACCTCAGCCTCTTTCACAGACTCCCACACACATCCTTTCCTTTCCACACTTCACAACCAGGTGTACTTTGACTGCAGGAACCTCTTTCCTCTAAAAAAGAAAAAGAAAGCAAAGCATGGTAAAAGCAGAGCACATTAAATAAGCAACTCTTTGCTTCAGTAATGCATTATCAAAGGGAGGAATGTTCAAGAAAATACCAAGGACACGCGAGTCAATTTTTAATAAATGTACTCATCAGAGGTGACGTGCTCACACTCTTATAGTCAAAATGCATGAGAAGCTTTGGGACAGGTGTGACCGGGACAGAATCAAGAGGCAGCCGCCAATGTAGCCTTCATGGAAAGCCTCGAGAAAGTTCATCATCTTCGGGGCTTTCCCAGGCAGGACAGGAGGCGATGGTCTCATGCAATCTGGCATTAGGGGCAGAGAGATTGCCTGCACAGCACACTCTTTGTGTGGCCATGCTGGAGGTCTGTATCCATGCAGCTGTGTCCCAGCCTCATCAAACACATCCTTGGACTGTTCAGTCCGGGAACCTCATCCACTGGGCTTGCTGTCCTTAGAACCACAGGGATCTGAGCAGCTTCCCTCTGAGGACCTTAGTTATGTAGTTCTTTTGGAAATCTTCTGAGACTGGCTCTAACCCTTGACAGTACTCAAACAACTACTAATAATAAACCATATTCTAACTTGCCAGCAAATCAGTAATTATTACTGCAGTTGCTATTTCTTCGGGGAAACTTTCATGAGTATACCATTTTGTATTCCTGTTATACATTCTATTAGTAGCTCAAAACCATTACAAAATCGCAGGAAAATAATAGTTGCTACCTTTTGTTAAATACTTTCCTGGATGCTGGGTGCCCCTGTGTGTGGCCTGAATATTTCCTTTATGCTCAAACCCAGTTCAGGAATATAATGTGATTACCTACATTTTACACCTAACAAAAATGAAGACAAAGTCAAGAAGTTGCCAAACAGCTGAGAGTCGTGTACACCTCACTCCATATTTTATCTTTTTTTTTTAGATTTTATTTATTTATTCATAAGAGACACAGAGAGAGAAAGAGGCAGAGACACAGGCAGAGGGAGAAGCAGGCTCCATGCAGGGACTCCAATGCAGGACTCAATCCCGGGTCTCCAGGATCACGCCCTGGGCCAAAGGCAGGTGCTAAACCACTGAGCCACCCAAGGACCCCTATTTTATCTTTTTTTATTAAAGATTTTTATGTATTTGACAGAGAGGGAGAGAGAGAGCACAAGCAGGGGGAGCAGTGGGCAGAGGGAGAGGGAGAAGAAGGCTTCCTGTCAAGCTGGGAGCCCGACGAGAGGCTTGATCCCAGGGCCCTGGGATCATGACCTGAGCCGAAGGCAGATGTTTAACTGAATGAGCCACCCAGGTGCCCCTGGAGCTCACACTTTAACCACCAAATTATAATGCCTCCCATCATTGAGTGTCTAGATGTCCATAGGATACTAATTGGCATCATGAAAGGAGTGATTCTTCTGTGGCCTCTACGTCTGACCTTTCTACTACTTAACCAAAGGGGTGGCAGGAAGCTCTAGATTAGCTTCACGCGACTGCAGTCAGGCATGCAAAGACAACCCCCCTTCAACAAAGCACTGCGGAGCTTTTATATGGCACACCACAGAAAACAGTAGGTCAGATCATTCATTCCCTGAAAAAAACCTTTATGACATCACACTTTATAACACATACTATTAACTGGCAATGTAATGCCATTCACTTAATTTCCCCTAACAAGAGTGATTCAGGCCTACTATGAGCTAGATATCATGTGAATAGGTCCATATTCATATAAGGAATTATACATATTCATATAATGAGTTGGTCCCTGGGTCCCAAGACACTCTCAGTCTAGTGAGAAAAATGTATAATTGTACATTATAAGGAGGATTGTCATAAAAGTACAAAGCCCAAGAAAGCCTAGGATAATTCTGTCTGGAAGAATATGAAGAGGCCCAGTCTTCACACTGGGTGTGCAATTTAAACTGGGTCCTGAGGAGTGAGCAGGAGCTCGCAAAGCCGCGAGAGGACGAGAAAGAGAATCCAAAGGGTAAATAATGTAGAGAGGCCTGGCACACTGCAAGTGCCAGCAGGTGCCAGCGAGCACCTATGTGGCTAGGAGGTAGCAAATGAGCTGGGGAAGGGAGGTTGGGTCAGGTCCTGAGGGCCTGGGACACCATCTGTACACGGGACAACAGTGAGCCATTAAAAGTTTCTGAGCAGGGGAGCAGAGCAATTAGAAGGCTTTCCTGACAAAGAAAGATCACTCTGGAGGCTATGTGGGCAGCAGATTAATAGGTATCTGGGTCTGGGTAGATTTTGTGGCCTTGAATATTTAACTAAATGAATTTCCTAAACATGGAAAATATGATACATTTTAATGCCTTTCTGTCTCTCTCTCTCTATGGCAACTAATCTTAATTATCTCAGAATTCTGAGTTCAAGAAGATACCTCACCTGTTTTCCTTCAAAGGGAACAAGTCAAGGGTTTACTCTGAGTATTAAATGTGCATTTTTATAGGTTGAAGTCTTAATTAAATAGCGGCCAAACCCAGATGCAGGTTACTGAAAGTGTCAATACCTGGAATGATAAGGGGAAAAATATTTTAGAAATCTCCGTATTGATGCGTTATTATTAAAAGAACAGAAAATTCCTGTTAAAAGCCAACTTATTGTACCCTGCTGTCTATTCAGGCTGCCGTAACAAAATGCTGCAGCCCGGGTGTCTTATAAACAACAGATATTTACTTCTCACAGTTCTGGGAGCTGGAATCCCCATTTAAGGCGCTGGCATGGTTGGGTGAAGAATTTGAACTGGGTCCTGAAGAGTGAGGGTCTCTTTTTTTGGGTCTCGAACTTCTCGTATCCTCACAGGGCAGAGGGGATGGGGAGCTCTCTGGGGCCTCCGTGACGAGGCATTAATCCCATTCATGAGGCTTCACTCTCATGACCTAATCACCTCCCAATGTCCTCACCTCCTGATACCATCACACTGACCTTTAAGGTTCAACCATAACATGGGTTCCACTTACTACATGTAAATTCATGCCTCTCCTGTTCTCAGAGCACCTTTCCCTGTTACAAGGAAAGTCTGTGGAGGAAATACGATCCAGTCTATCCCCTTGTCCCTCTGCACCTGCCACCTCCCACCACCTCCCCATCCCCCACCACATATATGGGCAGACACCCAACACCCAGCACCAGTGCTGTAACCCAATTCTGCCATTAGGGTTTAGACGACACCAGAAGTTTAAACAGAGTCATCCCCAAAGCACAAAACCCGGGGTAACCAACCAGGACAGCAGGACAAGTGAAAAAGGAAGCAATCTCAGTAGGATCCAACCAAAGGGGTGGACCCAGCACCATATATAGATTAGCCTTTGCAGCCGGTGGGTCATGTTTTCATTCAGAGATCTGGCCCGGGCTCTGGGAATGTTGAGAAATCAGAGACTGTGCCTCTCCTCAAGAAACATCTATCTCTTTCAATGCTTCCTGCGATTCTATAACTGCTTGAGTTGTTCCGACGGGGAAACTGAGGTTCAGAGATGCTAATGTGCCTTCAAGACCAATGATACACATGGGAGGAGATTGGGAATAAGACCATCCGAGCAGGGTAGAGGTGAGCACGGAGCCACCGACCCTGAGCACCAGCTCAGGAGGGCACGTGTCATAAAAGATGTCCCCAAGTCTCGGGGCCAAGTTTACACACGGGGAGCCCGGATGAGGGGGCTGCCCACTGCCTTGCCAGGAAGCAGTGCAAACCATCATGTTCCCCCAAAGACCGTCTTAGCACTGAAAGCGCATATGTGTGTCACACACACAGATTGACTTCCTAACTACAATCAAGATATTTAAGAAGCAGTACACACAGTGGTAAGAAAGTGTGCAGCCTCTTGAGACCCCAAGACCGGGGTTCAAATCTCAGCTCTGCTGCTGCTTAACAACTGGGCAAGCCACTCAGCCTTGCCATGTGTTAATAATCCTCGTCTCAGGGGGCTGCTGTGGGAATTATGTAAGAGAGAATGTATGGAATGTGCCAGCATAGGGCCTGGCACTCCGTGACAATCAGTACAAGTGAGCTGTGACACCTCAAACTCCATAAGCTCCAAAATGAAAACATCATCCGTTGTCACAAGCAGATTCTTCTGCACCTGGATTCTTTATCTGTGCAATTTCCACCCACTTGCCCAAATCAAGTGCCGCTCTTGGCTCCATTTCTCACGGGGCCACCCTTCCGCCTCTCCCAGCCACCTTCACCAGCACCAGCTAATGCTGCCGGCCTGATTCCATGTGCGCAGATACGAAGCTAAGCACCTGGAAAACCTTTAATTGGGCAGAGAAACCCTTAGGAGGAAGCTACCATTATTGTCATTATTTTGCATTTGAAGAAATTGAGATTTGGGTGAAGACACCTGCACCAGGGGCACCCCGCGGGGTACAGTGGGTTAAGCCTCCGACTCTGGCTCGGGTCACTATCTCAGGGTCTTGAGATCCAGCCCTGCCTGGCTCCCGGCTCTGCTGGGGAGTGGGCTTCTTCTCCCTCTCCGGCTCCCTCTGCTCCTCCCCCTGCTCATGCACTGTCTCTCTCTCAAATAAATAAATAAATCTTTAAAAAAAAAAAAAAAGAACTTGCCCAAGGTCATACAGCTATTTAGTGAGAGAGCTCAAATTCTATAGACAGTCTCATTCCAAAGCCCAGATGCTGAAACCTTCCGCTGTATTTATTGCCTCTCAGCCAACCAGGCACTACCTAAATCCTGTGGATTCTCTGCTCTTGTTTCTCTAGAATCTACTCCTTGTCGCTGGCCTGCAGGCACAGGGGCTCTGCTGAAGTGCAGGGAGCACTGTAGGCTTCAGGAAGGTGGTAGGGGCCACGATGTTGGTGTGGGGGTGGGGGGAGTGCTCTGAATGCCAGGGCAATGGGGCACTTGACCAACACAGTCTCTGGGCCTGAGAAAGGGTGTTGCTCAGCTGGGAGCTGCCCCAGAGGGCAGGGTGGGCAGGAGGCATCGAGGCCAGGGAGGAGCTGAGTCCATCAGTCTAGGTGTGAGATACAGAGGGCCTGAAGCGAGGGGGTGGGGTGGGAATGGAAAGGCTGCATGCGACAGACATTACCTCACCAGGCACAAATACTCCCGAGGCTGGAACTTGGTTTAATAATTCTGTTACTAGGGCAACAGCAAAAGAATCTCTCTCGGAGAGAACCCAGCGTGGCCCGTTTTTGCACAGAAGAGTGGCAGCTGTAGGCTGAGAGAGAAGGGGCGAAGGCGAGTGGCCAGATGACGCAGCAGGACGCACGCACCAGGATTTTCTCAGAGGCATTTTTCTGACCTTTCATCCTCTCTGGCTTGGGGAGTGGAAAGCCGTTTGTCTGAAGCAAGCTCTCCAGGAAGGTAGATAGCACGCTCCGTGAAACAGGGCCTATTTACACCCCATGACAGGTTAGTGATCCTGCCCCTGACCCTCGGACACTCGGGGTCTCGTTGAGCAGGGCTCAGACTGAGAGTCAGCCTGGTGATGGGGGCAAAAGCATTTATCATAAAGTCAACCGGTCCCTCAGCTATCTGCTTTCCCCCAACTTGGTATCAATGGGACCATGGACAAGCCGGAGAGGTAACTTCTTCAATCTGTCCAGGAAGTGAGGCTCTAGGAAGACCCTGCCATGGGAACAGGTTTGTGGGCAAAACCCATACTAGAGTAAGCTTTCTTCCCAGGAGCTCCCGGGCCTCCCCGCATTTGTCCTGGGAATATCACCATGACGCACCCATATCACTCCATGTACCTCTGACAGCCAGCCCTTCCAAAACACTAAGAGCCTTTCAAAGACACTAGGAACACTGCGTGAGACTCAGAAACCTTCTCACCCACCTTTCTCAGGATTAATGGTCTCCTTTCCTATCCCCACAACAGATGCCAAGAGGGCCCCTCTCCAAGGCATCCAGTGCGGGAACTCTGACGTTGCCCTAGGCACTTGTGCTCCAAGTTTCTACCTCCCACATGACATATTGTCTTGAAAATCTGTCCACTAGGAATGCTGAAGGAGAGACAGGACTCAACTCCCTTCTGTCCTCCCCCTAACCTCCCAGAGCCTCTGTGAGGTACGGATTGCTCTTGAGACACCACAAAAGGCCGCCACTGCTTTAGAATTTCAGTGTCCAAGGTTGCTCTGAAGGGCAGGCCGGGGGGCAGGGTCACCATGCGGGATTACAGAGACATTTCCACTAGAGTGGTTCGGCACCATCTGGGGCTTTGGCAAGTATGAAATGCCCAGCGGCCTGCTCAATGGATAGAGCATGTTCCAGATTGTCTTGGAAGGAACTCCTCCTTACATAGTGGCTACCCAGGGAACCGGAGTCACCTCAGGCATCGACAAGTCAACTGTTGCTTGGCTGTGCCACTCACTCGTTCAGTGAGGTTAGGAAAGTTGTTTTTCCTTTTAGCTTCCTTGCCTGCAAAAGGAAAATTATACAAAACAATCTCAAAGATTGACGTAAGACATTACAGTTAAAAAGTGGGACGCCTGAGTGGCTCAGTGGTTGAGCGTCTGCCTTTGGCTCAGGGTGTGATCCCCGGGTCCTGGGATGGAGTCCGGCATCGGGCTCCCCGCAGGGAGCCTGCTTCTCCCTCTGCCTGTGTCTCTGCCTCTCTCTGTGTGTCTCTCATGAATAAATAAATAAAATCTTTAAAATAAAATAAAGTTACCTACCGTTGTCTTTTAAAAGATGAGGAACCCCCAGTGTAAATAGATCACATAATATCAGTGGTTTGACCTGGCCTGAAGTTCATGCACCCTTTAGCACCTAGGAGGGGACAATTTACTCCTTGGAGCCTGTAAAAAACAATAAGGAGCATTTCGGAGCATTTGCATATATAGTGGTACAGCTCAGTAACTAAGAACGTGCCCTCAGAAGTGAAACTTTCGCCAGATCCTGCCTTCATCACCCACCCATCAGCTCTGTAACAACCTTGGACAAATGGCACCTCTAAGAACGTCTTTTTCTTCACTTATAAGATGGGGTTATGCCACAGGACTCACTGCGTTGCTGGGAGGATCACATGTCTGGCAGGGTGAATATAAATGGTAGATATTGTGCTGTATTAAATCACATTCAATCTTTATAACAACCCTGAAGAAGCAATTACTTGGCATCCCTATTTTATCAAAAAGGAAACATGCCCCCTGAAGCGTAAGTGCTTGCCCAAAGTCACTCAGTGAGAAGTCTTCTTCTGAAGCTCATACGACACCACCGCTGTCCCTCCGTGCTGAAAGAGAGCCCAGTGTTCTCCTCCCAAATCAATGGGCTTGGGCAGTCACAATGCAAGTTTCGGGCATAATGACCACTGCACATGAGCCTAGCCATGGGCAACAGTATATAGAAGTTTGTTAGAAGCTGAGAATGTGATCCAATCCCCCCAAAATGGTACGCAATTTCAAGGCTTCCCTCGGATTCCTTGGGGTAATGAATGCTACCAAAATGTATAATGTGGAAGCCGCCTGAAAACATGGGCATCCCTGGGGAAGAGGGGGACTGGAGCGATTTCCTCCGGCCTGCACTGTGTAAGGGTCCATCTCCTGAGCAGGACTCGGGTAGCCTGAAGGGAAAAGGCAAAAATCATTCATTCTAGCTGGTACCAAACAGACTCAAGGCTCATGGATAGATGGTAGATAGATGATAGATAGATAGATAGATAGATAGATAGATAGATAGATAGATGATAGATGATAAATAATAGATGATAGATAATAGATGATAGAGAGATGACAGATAATAGATGATAGATGATAGATAATAGATGATAGATACATGATAGATAATAGATAGATAAATAGATGATAGATGGTAAATAATGATAGATGACAGATGATGATGATGATGATAGATACATGATAGATAATAGATGATAGAGAGATGATAGACAGATATATTTGGCCCTTAGGCCCCAGGCTTCCTGACATATTTTAGGACTTCTTTTCCCTTCCAGGCCACCCTTCCTGTTCCTTTATATCTGCTTCCCGTGGGACTTGCCCCAAGCCCATACCCACTGAGACCGCCCGGCTGAAAGCAACACAAACAGTGTCTGGAGTGAACTGGGTGTCATAAGCAGCTCCTACATCAAAGTCCTTGAAATTCTTACATTCCTTAGACCAGCACCCACTAAATTCCTGGCCCGGGAAGCAGATTGAGGTTCTGAGTCATGTGCTCCCAGGTTGCTAACCCCACTTAGGGTCCTGAGCTGAACACATAAGCAGTTTTAACTTAATAAAATGGCACAGGGATTTCCTTCTAGGTCTCCCAAGCAGAACTCTATTCCCCCTGGCCTGTGTGCATGCATCTGGGAGGAATATCTATGCTATGTGTATGGACTGCTCACACTGTGCCAGGCACTGTGTAGTTGCTTGAATCTCTGTCCCTAGGATTGGGTCTTAAGGCTTAAGCCTCTATCCTCCCCCTGCACAGATGGGTCTTGACAGATCTGGGATGGGCCGTGGGGTGGCCCTCAGGGAGCATCCTGCCTTGTTTTCTAGAAAGGATATCCAGGCCCTGAGAGGGACAGAAACCGAGTTCCTCGGTCGCATCCACTTTGCCCCACCTCACCCTGCCCTTTCCTCTTATAACATCGGGGACTTTCGGATCATGAGAGGCCATGGGGAGGCACGCTGGCACTGACAAGGGATCGTTAAGCAGGGAAGGCAGTGACTCCGTCAGATACAGCTAAAAATAGAAGCCGGCCCAGGACCGGCCCAGGACCAGCCCCAGCCAGTGGCTTGGTACTGGCACCAGGGTCCGCAGCGTGCGCACTTGATCCGCACCTGTGCTATGGGAGGACCATCGCTCCAGCCACCTCGGAGGCAGAGGTGGGCCTATGAAGCAGCTGTAAACACTAAGGTGTTCAGCTGCTGCTGAAGCTGCACCAGTGGCTCACCGGGGAGAGCAATTCTGTTTCTGCAGCCACCTGACCAAGTGGGGCCACACAGTGTAGTCAGACGGAATAGGAAGGCACTCCTTTCCACCCGCCCCTAGTGGCTCGCAGTGGTGCCTGGAACCTTCCCATCTCTGTAGGAGTTTGGAAGCCTGGAGGAGAGCTGGAAATTCTCTAGTTCACCTCCCTTAATATAGAGATGAGAAAACTAAAACCCAGAGATGTTAAGCAACTCCGCCAAGGGCAACCAGCCTCCTCCAGAACTGCCCAAAGCAGGATCCCTGAAATAAGAGTCCTGTAGATGTTCCTTGAAAATAAATTCTTTTAAAGGCTCTGAGATCATGGGCAGCCTGGGTGGCTCAGTGGTTTAGGGCCGCTTTCGGCCCAGGGCCTGATCCTGGAGATCCGGGATCAAGTCCCACGTCGGGCTCCCTGCAAGCCTGCTTCTCCCTCTGCCTGTGTCTCTGCCTCTCTCTCTGTGTCTCTCATGAATAAATAAAATCTTTAAAAAAAATAAAAATAAAGGCTCTGAGATCAAGTAGTCGGGAAAGGCTACATTCTCTCTTCTCCTTTGTCTAGTCCAGTCATTTTCTATTCAGCAAATAATATACTCAGGTCTCAAAATGAGGAATGCATTTTAGAGATCTGGTCTACCCTGGCAAAGCTAAAGCCAGCCTGTGGGGTCTGTAGGCCTCAGGACCACAAAACACACAGCTACCTCAGGCCAAAGGACTGTTCCTCGACGGTAACCATTCAGATGCTTTGCTAAAAATGCCAGTGCTCCAAGAAAGAGACAGAGCTGACTGGCGTCACCAATAACTTTGGCGTTTTTCATGTGTCTGAGGCTTTTCTAAGTGAGAGCACTTGCCATCCTAAGGCCAAGCAGCTAAGCTT
This sequence comes from Vulpes lagopus, assembly GCF_018345385.1. Lineage (NCBI taxonomy): Eukaryota > Metazoa > Chordata > Mammalia > Carnivora > Canidae > Vulpes > Vulpes lagopus. The sequence goes on from NC_054834.1 coordinate 31,466,791, forward strand.
GAGCCAGAGGCTGCGGTCTTGGGAAAATTCCTCCCCGCCAGGAAGCTAGAAACTAAATGGGTAAACAGGGAAACATGGGCTCCCCTGGAAGAGTCAGAAAGAGGGAGAGAGAGCTATAAAAGAAAAGGTGGAAAGTCAGGAAAAAATCACCCCATAAGCTTTGGCAAACCAGTGAGCGATCAGATCTCACCAGAAGGAAACAGAGAGCAAGCCCAGCCCACTGGGTATGCAGCGTCCCCACCACATCCCCTGCCCTCTCCCCTCCAGGCCACACCCTCCACTTCTACTTGCTGGGGACCAGATGGGGGGATGGGGGAGGTGGAGAGGAGGGGTCCCGCATCACTCTGGAAATTAATTCTTCCCCATAGTCTTCATGGGCCAAACCCTTCTCCAGGCAATCCTGTAAGATCTAGCAAGGACCTTTTTTTTTTTTTTTTTTTTTTTTAATTATAAGGAAAGGGTGGCTCCCCTATCAATAAAGTCCTGTTTCAATTAGTACAACTATCCTTTGGGTCATTATTTTAAGTGTTTGAAATTTCTACTTAACTAAGGTCACTTTCAATTTGGTAAACACCCCTAAGTCATCATCTTAATTCACGGCCAGTCACCCTAGGAATGCTGAGTAAGTAAACATAATCAAGCATTAGCTAACCAGCCACAAATCCACTTGAGTTTATTAATTTCTCTCTTGGCAGAGAAGCAAGAAAGGGAACAAACCATCAGAGACATTCACGCATCATTCATTCAATAAATATTTATTACATACCAGGTGCCAGGCACTGTGCTGAGCTAAATATAGGTTGCATTCTTTTATTAACATTCACAGCTAGGTTATATATGAAATCCTATTTTCCCCCAAGTGTAAATCTTAATTCCTGAGGTGTTTTTCTTCATTTCTGCCCAGGGTGCCTTCCTCCATGGAGTAGATGATACATCCTAACTCCCAAGCTTCCAGGCTCTCTCTCCTTCCCTCCCCCAAGTGTAAATCTTAATTCCTGAGGTGTTTTTCTTCATTTCTGCCCAGGGTGCCTTCCTCCATGGAGTAGATGATACATCCTAACTCCCAAGCTTCCAGGCTCTCTCTCCTTCCCTCCAAAAAACTCCCCGCCTCTCATCATCCCTCAAACAGTTAATGAATATAAACTCCCACTAGAAGCTCTAGAGAGGCACCACTATTTTAAAAGTCAAGGAGAATAGTAATGGTAAGAAATAGTTCATATCATTGCATTCAGATAGTTAATACATTCAGGTTTTGTGTTAAGGGGAGTACCTTACACCTGCTCTAAAGGTTTTTTTTAAAATACTAGCACACGGGATCCCTGGGTGGCACAGCGGTTTGGCGCCTGTCTTTGGCCCGGGGCGCGATCCTGGAGACCCGGGATCGAGTCCCACGTCGGGCTCCCGGTGCATGGAGCCTGCTTCTCCCTCTGCCTATGTCTCTGCTTCTCTCTCTCTCACTGTGTGCCTATCATAAATAAATAAAATTAAAAAAAAAAAAAAATTTAAAAAAAAAAATAAAAAAAAATAAAATAAAATAAAATACTAGCACACATATATATTCCAAATTCAGACAGGGCTGTACGCACACTAGGAACGCAATCTGAAGAGGAATTGCTCTACCTTATTAGAGGAATTCCCTTTCCTACTTTCAAAGGAGGTCCCCCTCTCCCATCCTCTCCCAATGCCACCAAAAACTGGCACCTACTCGAATTCACTTCCCGAGGAAAAGACCCACTCTGAGAACTGAACTTAGGCAAGGCACTTTGCTCATCAGTAAAGAAGGGGAGTTGGGCTAGAGACTTCCAAGGTTCCTCTATAGCCTGTGGATTAGGGGATCCAAGCTAATCTAATTCTCCACTACACCTCCTCGGGGAGCTGGTATACACACACACACACACACACACACACACACCGGGAACTGGTGCACAGCCCCCCACCCCCACACTGTAGGCCCTGATTCCCCCAGGGACACCCCGCTTACGGAGAGACACACACCCCCACACCACACCAACCCAGAAGGAGAGAGAGGCAGGACTCTCCCTCCCTCAGCCAGGCAGTCTCCTGAGGCTGCTGACATCACAAAGGTGTCAACTGGCAACCTCATTGTCATGTGGCTCTCCCCTGGCTCCCCTTCACTCGCAAACGCAGGGAAAGGGTGAGACCTTTCAGAGCAGCCAAGCGGGCAAGCTTCCAGCAGCAGTCTGGGAGTGAGCAGTCGGCAGAGCCACCAAGCCGGGCGGCGGGGCATTGGGCCTCGCGTTTCAACTTCTGTTCAGTTCTCCTGTAATGGAAAATTGCTTTGCACAAAGCTAGGGTGTTACAGTTCTTTCCAGCGCCCCTCCCCCCCACCCCGCCCCTCGGCAGCCTTCTGAACAGAGGGACAGCGCCCGCAGGAAGGTGGAAGGAGGGTAGTTGCGGCTTCTTACTATGTCCCTTGCTTCAGGCCCTGGGCCCGGGTGGTTACTCTTTTCCTTTGGAATGGGACTGGTATCGGGATCAAAGTGTCCAAATAATTGTCAGTGTCAAGCCCAGGAAGTGATCTGCACAGGGATCCAGTTAGCCGAATACCCCCCTGATGTACCCCTGAACACCCGGAGGCTGTACCTGAATGATAACCGCATCACCTTTTTGCCAGCGATGAATCTAGGACTCCTCAGTGACCTTGTTTACTTGGACTGTCGGAATAACCTGATTCGAGAGGTGATGGATTATACCTTCATCGGGGTCTTCAGACTCATCTACCTCGATCTCAGCTCCAACAACCTAACCTTGATCTCCCCATACAGTTTCTCCATGCTCAGCAACCTGGTGCAGCTGAACATCTCCAACAACCCTCACCTGTTCTCCCTGAACAAGTACACCTTTGCCAACACCAGCTCTCTGAGATACCTGGACCTCAGAAACACCGGCTTGCAGACCTTGGACAATGCTGCCTTCCAAAACCTCCTAACTCTACAGACCCTGTATCTGAGTGAAAACCCGTGGAAGTGCAACTGCTCCTTCCTGGACTTCACCATCTACTTAATAGTGTCCCATCTGAACCATCCAGGTGAGGGTTTGACTGGGTGTGGGGACAAGGATGTGACGGAGGAGGAGGAATTAATTCCAGAAAAGGTAAAGTCAAAAGATGGTCAGGATGGGAGAAAACTCTGGGGTAAGCTGATTGAAAGCATTCTTATTGCTCTGCAGGATCCATCCTTGGGTTGACTCAGGAGGCAATGAGTCTGTAACTGCAAAGTAAGAAATTCAGGGTCACTGTAGTCCATGGGTGGACTATTTCAATCTGTTGGATTCAGTGACTGAATTTTTACAGGATCCAAAAGTAAATTCAGTCATGAGTAGGCCATAGAGGATCCAACAGTATGATGTACAGAAGAGAAAGTTCCATAGAGGTAGGGGGAGGGCCACAGGAGCTCCCTAGACAGTGAGAGTGCCCCCCAGTAAGGGTGAGCATGCATCTGTGAACAGCTCACCAGCGCCCACTATGTCCAGCAGGAGGTTTCAATCTCACTGGCAGATTCTCAAGTCTTACCCGGTAGATTTCCAAGCCAGTGCTGCCAGGCTCTCCACTGTCCCCACCCCTCTGCCGTGGTCCCTGGGGCACTCCAGCGTCTCAAACCCCTCTTCTTTTCAGTGACTTTACTGTCCCATCCTTTATCCTCCCATTATCCCACTTTATCAGTATCTCCTTCACTCAGGACCTCAAGGAAATGTGAATCATTCCTCATAGAAAGCCCAGAGCCACTGATGTAATCTGGCAAAATTGGACTTTGGGCTCAAAGCCTGTCCAAACCGTGTCTTCTCTCCCTTCCCTGAATGTCTGTTCTTGAAGATATTTTCATGCACCAGCACCTTCTGAAACTTCCACCATGATATCTTGCCCAGGTTGGCAAAGGCCCAGAAAGATTCCTAGCCAAAAATGATAAGCTTTAAGGGGATCTGGGGGAGAGGGTATTGAATGGTGGCAGCAAGTGAAAATGTGCCCTTCTGGCCCTCCTTCCAATGGACGTGTCTTAACATGTCTTCCAGGCAGGGCCTGGACTATGGTAAGGCAAGCGAGCCTCCTAGGATGCAAGATTCAGGGAGACAGTAAGAGCGAGTGGCTTTCTCACATTTGGCGCCCTGGGCACCTGGCCCTCAAGCTGAGCTAGAATAAATCAAAAGGAAAGAACTTCATCAGACGTATCTTCTTAAGAATACTGATCATGAAAGAACAGAGGAACAGTTATCTTGGCTAGGTTGCCTTACCTGTCCAGAGAGAAATGTCTTCTACTTTTCTCAATGGTGCAATGGTGCTTTCTAGAAAGCCCTCTAAAAGAGGGTCGCTATTAATCATTCTCAGGCATTCAATGTGATTCTCCTGTCAATGTTCATGTAACTAGCCCATGGAGAGCTTCATCCTCTCTTGTCCCTGCCCACCATAAGTATATATTTTCCTCAAGCAGAGCCCACCAAGTAGCCAGAAGGACCTCCTACCCTAGCTGAAAAGGGCGACATAGCTTGGCTTCTCCCCTAGTCCCTAAGCCTACCACTTTACCGGCCATCAAATCTCCCTCAATCAAAATTCTGCTTACAGAGTCGTGTCTTCTCAGAATGCTCAGGCTGACTGCTTTGGACTCCTTGACTCATTTCATTCCGGGATTGAATAGGATTATAAACCGGATCTGTTTCACTGTGCATTTTAAAAAACATCAGAAGCGGGTATCTATCTTGTCAAGCCCATGAGTTCCTCATGAATGAAGAGTCTGTCTTTTGAGATAGACAAAGCTTTTAGTCGCTGGCCAGTGTGAGCCCCCTCCCTCAACACGCACCCCCAACTACTGGTCTGCTCATCTCTTTCTGTTGTTTGGTGACCTAGCGGAACCCGCCCAGGCCACTTCATGCAGAACTATGGTCTCATTGCCCTGGCTAACAATTGTTATCTCTTAAAAACACTAATGAGCCCAAGGCTAGTCATAGAACAATTTATCTTTGGAGAGAGCTTTGCAGCTGCTAGAGTTTTCTCACACATACTGTCTCATTTTCTTTACTTTGAGTGTCATACCAACCCTTAAATTTTGTTGCCTGGGCCTGTGGAAGAGGCTAGGATTGGTATTTTTAACCCTATCACGTGGATGAGAAAATAGACTGACCCAAAAATCACATGGCTAGTAAATAGCAAAGAAAAAAAAAATTTTTTTTGAATCTTCTGATTCTGATTCAAGTCTTTTTTCATGAGACTACTAGATCTTAAATCCCCAAATTACATGATAACTGTGATCCTATAAGTCAGCTTAGTTATAAATATAAGTCATGTTAGAAGCATATGGCCACAGCATCTAAATTACAGCTTTATTTCCTATCTGACTACACATGGAGCTCACCCAAGATCATTTCCGTTGGCTAATGAGCTCTAGCCAATGTAAACTCATCACAGACCTGCACTCCTCCTATAAGTCCAAGTTCACCCCGACCCACCCAAACTCCCAGAGAAGGAGCCCAACCTTTGCATCTCAGTCAGTATGGTTGTCCGTTCCCACACATACATACACATACAACATCACAAACATATGCATAAACACAAGGGCAAACACACATACACATTCCCACATACATACAAACACGAAGATGTGCCCCCACACACATACTGTACATGTGTACACATATACACAGCTACTCACACACAATCACCCACATATTACACATACATAATGCACATACACACATCCAACGTGTAGATACATACCCGTACATGAAGGGGCACACATATACACATAAAATTGAATGCATACACAGTAGAATTCATTAGGTGCTTCTCTTGCCCTTTAGCCCTCAACATAATGGAAGATTTATTTTGTGTGACTCTCACATGATTCATGCCCCTGATAAGTGGAAATATCTTTGCTACGGACAAACACTAAAGCACAGGCTCACCTATTAGACCACACCTGCTATAGAAAGGTGATCTTTGGCATGTTCTAGAATGGAGAGTACATAACTCCCCATGTACCACACTGCAAGATATAAGAAGAATCTCTCTGAAATGAGCTGAGTACATGGTTATTTATAAAGAAGAATCCAAATTAAAGATGGCTTTCCCTTTAGATCCAGGAACATACTGAACATTAGCATTGGGAGATTTTCCCTGTGGTCCAGTATTAAGGTGAGCATGATAATAGAGGGGCAGGATATAGATCCCTTGAATAGCAAGGCAGTGAAGTAAGGAATTTCCATGCTACCACTTAGTTCATCTGTTCATCCATTTAAATATTTATTGAGTCCTATTATGCGCCAAACAAACATATGGAGGGAACCTTGAACTGTGTGTGGAGACTCACATGACTATGATCATTTGCACCATATATGTCCCATGGTCCAGTCAGGTACAGCAGAACTAACCCCACTGGACAGAACAGGACAAAAGAGGCCTCCATATGCCTTTTGGGTAGAGGAGGCACTTGGGAGAGCTTCAGTTGCAGGTGAGGAATGGCAACCACCCTGCAGGGAGGGGAGCCCAGTGTTAAAGAGCTCAGATTGGAGTGAAACAGACCTGAATTATAACCCTAGCCCTGCTGCCTGCAATTTATAGGATATCTGAGAAGTTACTTAGCCTCTATGAACCTCAACTTCCTGATCTTTCAGACAGGTATAATAATAGAGCCAACCTGACTAGGCTGCTGAGATGAGAACGCTTACAAACTGCCATTAGTATTGAGTCTTGCACACCAAAAAAACATTCAATAAACAAATGGTTGGCAGATGTGGGAAAGATACACGGTACTTAAGAGAAGAGCAGACATCAGTCAGGTGATCCCTGGGATAAGCAGTAGACTTCAGGAAGTTTCAGCACACAAGGAACAAGAGGACAGTGTGCCCTGTCTGGTAAACATGACTATAGGGATGCATGGTGGGGGGAGGCGGGGGGAGGGAGGGATATAGATAGGATGTTGAAAGGTGATCAGCAGGTCCCAGGGCTCTAAATCCTGGGAAAATGGGACAGAGGGAGTCTTAGAGGGAGCTGGGTGTTAGGCAAGTTATGAACACAAGAGTTCAGACTGGGGAACAAAACCAGAAGGCCAAATCAAGGCTTGGTCTCAGCCTGGATCATAAGACTCAGGGCTTTGCCAGTAGTAGTAGCAAAGTGATTCTGAATCACCTGAATCTGGAACTGAAGTTCTACCTAAAGACAAACCCCACTTCCAGCAACAGGCATAGACATGCAGACAGCTTTCAAGGGATGAGGGCAAGGAGGTCCAACTGTGGTATAAGAAGTCACCTACATGGTGTGATTTTGTTATTTGAAGAGGACTTTGCCCCCATCCACTGTCTACCACTGAACTAAAATTAGCCATTAGAGGTTTGTCCCTTTGAATCCCAAAAAGTGCTCAAATTTGGAAGAGGACCCTACAAAATATATGAACCCCTGGGGCTGAATAATACCAGTGTCCCCAAGCCTTTCTCAGCTCTCATATCAGAGGTAGAAGTGAATTCTTGAGAAATACAGTTAGCTAAAATTAATTCTGCAACAGAGGGGAACCTTGAAGGAAGCCAAGGTCCAGGAAAGAAATGGGGAGATCTTAAAACAAGATATGAAGGCAGTAATATGTGCCTCCCCCATGTCACTTGTTGACTCAGTTCACCCCCATAAAGGGCCTGAGGGGAAGGCTAAACTGTTTTATTCACCTTTTTTCACCATAAAGCTACACTGAATAGGAATATCAAAATTTTCCCACACTGGCAAGAAATTTGGTGCTATTATCAAAGTCTTCATCAAAAAAAAAAAAAAAAACCCTCTGATGGTATACTCACCAGATGCACTGAAAACTGTTCCATCTTCAAAAAGTTCACATACTCACTTTGCAAACATGAAAATCACAGCAGAAACAGGGGTGAGTTATAAAGTGCTGGTCACCAGGACACTCTAATCAATGCAGAGTTAAAAACAGACCCACAGATTCCATTTTCTTTATGGCTTGGTCAGCAGATAGGAGGACTAATTCCTGGCTGGAACTGTAATTTCCCAGGCGTTAATGCTCTTTGAAGGTGAGAGTGGCAATTGAATTCTTCCCAGGATAGAACTGCCTAGTAGGACAGGGTTGAGCGCCTCCAAAGATGCTCTCAAAAATGTGCAGTTCTAAGCTCCTGGACATAAGGATCCTGGACTCCATCCTCTCTTCTCCCACAGTCTAGTCTAGTGCTGTCCAACAAAAGTCTCTGCTGCAGTAGAAATGGCCTATATCTGTGCTGTTCAATATGGTAGCCACTAGTCACACGTGGGTATGGAGTTCTTGAAATTAGGCTAGAGCAACTGAGAACTGAATTTTTAATTTTTATGTTGTTTTAAATTATGTGAGTAGCCCCATGAATGGCCACTGGCCACCATATTAGGGTAGCCTTTTATTTTAAGATTTTATTTATTTATTCATGAAAGACACAGAGAGAGAAAGGCAGAGACACAGGCAGAGGGAGAAGCAGGCTCCATGCAGGGAGCCCCATGTGGGATTCAATCCTGAGACCACGGATCACGCCTTGAGCCAGGGACAGGTGCTCAACCGCTGAGCCATCCAGGTATTCCTTGGGCAGCCTTTTAATATAAGAAGCTTGAGATGGAACTTTAAAATCTCGCCTCCTAAAAAAAAAACCTCGCCTCCTCACAAGTAAGTGGCTATAGAGCCAAGCCCAACACGGAGATCTTCTGACATCCAGATTCAGTGTTTTCCCCTCATGCCATGACTCTCCTTACTCTAGATACATCCTCATCCATTTGACTCTGAAATATTTGTTGTATGATCATTATATGCCCAACATTGTGGGCATAATGCTGGAGTGCTTTCATCACAGAGAAAAGACGTCATAATTCCCATCTTTCATAAGACAATCTTGGGATACAAGAGAGAGAAAATAAAATTGAAAGCCAAGAAGTCCTGGAGCGCATGGGTGGCTCAGTCAGTTAAGCATCTGCCTTTGGCTCAGGTCATGATCCTGGGGTCCTGGGATCAAGCCCCACGTCGGCAGGTGGGGGGGTTCCCTGCTGAGCAGGGAGTCTGCTTCTCCCTCTCCCTCTGCCCCTCCTCCCACTCGTGCTCTCTCTCTCTCACTTGCTCTCTCTCTCAAGTAGATGAATGGAATATTAAAAGAAAGAAAGAAAGAAAGAAAGAAAGAAAGAAAGAAAGAAAGAAAGAAGAAAGAAAAGAAAGAAAGAAAGAAAGAAAGAAGAAAGAAAGAAAGAAAGAAAGAAAAGAAAGAGAGAGAGAGATAAAGAAAGAAAGAAAAGAAAGAAAGACAGGCAGCCAAGAGGTCCTGTCCTAGTCCCCGCAATGCACTGTGTGATATGGGACATGTCACTTTCCCTCTGAGACTCACTTGTCTTTGAAAGAAAAAGGTAGTAGGATTAGATACTCTCTAAAGCCCGTCTAGCTGGTAGTCTATGGACATAAATAGAAAGACAAGGTGCACCTAACTGTGGGAGAAGAGCAGGGATCAGCAGACGGGGTCCCAAATGGGCAGTGCAATGGATCGATGCTGAGGCGGAGGCACTCCTGGAGAAGCTGTCCACAGTCACATAATTAGGACACGCACATAATTAGGAAGTAGGCAGCCTGGAACCCCTGCACTGTCCTACCTCCTGTCTACTTGACTAGAACAGTGCGTCCATCCCCAGGAGACTCGATGCCCTAGACTGTCCTCCCAGGCCTGGCCTCCTCAACCAGTGGTTTTCAAATTCCAATGAGCACAGGAGCCTCAGGCCCCATATCCAGAGATTCTGGTTTTGGACTGTGCAGATCATTAGACCATATTTTGAGAAACCCTATGACAATGGCTTCTGTTCTAGATCTATAGTGGCTGCTCCCACTGGTGAATAAATTGATTTGCACTGAGATGTTAGTGGCTAATAATGTTTTGACATGTCTCCCTCAAGGAGCATTTGCAGAAACAGAGTTCAGAAAGTGACAGACTATGAGGGGTAGAAGCGGGAGTAGTTTGGGGACAGAGTGTCCCTCTGTCAGCTCTTAAATTATAGTCCTTAAACAGTCCTGGGTGACCCGATGGGGGGTGCCCACGAATCAAAGAGGAGTCTGGGCAGGAGTGCTACAGAGGCAGTGGACAAAGCCACTCGGGGACATCTGCGGGGAGCAGATGGGTTGGGTCATATGCTGTTTCAGGTCCACGTCATCTTGAGGGCATTTTGAGCAGAGAACATCTTCGTTTCATTCCAGCGCTACTTCATCCTGTATTCAAGGCTGCTGTAATAGGATAATGGCCCCATTTCAACCCACCAAGTACAAAGTCATCTACAACTGTGCCAAGACTTAGATTTCCGGAATGAATTCAGGTCCTCACACTCTTCCACTATTAATGCTAACCCATCTTCTCCATCAGAGAAATTGCTGCAGGGACCAGACACCCAGAAAGGGAACAGCTGGGCAGCAGACATTTCCAAGGCCGTCAGCTGCTCTGCCAGCTTGTCTCTCCCACCTTCTCACAAACACCCTGCTGAGAGCCAGAGGAGCAGCCTCATGAGGGCAATAAGGGGGCTAAGAGGGGTGCAAGTGGGTCAGTGATCCCTAAACTACCCAGAAAAGCCAAGGAGGGATGGGGTGGCAAGCACGTGCAGCTTAGGAAGGATCCTGAGTAATTCTCACACACTCTTGAGCTCAACCCACTTGAAATCCCTGAAAGTAGGTGACCCAAAGTCCCTTCAAGTTCAAAAATGCCAGACCTCTGTGCATGGCCTCTCTGGTCACCCAGCACCACTCAGGCTTCTGGAAGGCAGCTGTGCAAGGCTGGCCAAAGCAGCCAACTTCAGTTTCCTTATCTCTAGAAGTGAAGAGCTCTCCAGCCTGGAGATAATCCAGCAGAGTGTGGATGTGGCTAGAAAGAGAAACAGGGATCCAGCCATGAAGGGCCTTTGAAGGATTTTCTGGGGAACATGCAGTACATCCTGAAAAGTTCTGGGAGGCAGGTGAGCCTGGATACAGGGCTAGGAGGCTCCTGTGGGCATCCAGGTAAGGGAGGAAGATGGTCTATGGCAGCAGATGAAGAAGTCTAGACAGGTCAGAGGAACCATTTCAAAGGTAGAAGGAATAGGACTTGGGACTGAACCAGACCCTCCCAAGTTCCCAGTCCTCCTTTCATGACTTCTGGCAAGTTCTAAGTAATTAATAGATATGTATATTTAACATTTATCTTCCCTGATAGTAAGGTCTATGAGAGCAAAGAACATGTCTGAAGCTTCAGAAACTAGTTCAGGGCCTGACACAGGAAAAAGGCTCAATAAATATTTATTGAGAAAAATCAATGAGCAAATGAGATGTGGAAAATAACAAAAAAGAATTGGTTTCAATGGCTCTGGAGGCTTCCCTGAGATGGACACTCTTGGAGGAAGGGTAGTGAGGAACTTAGGGGAGAACATGTCCCATCCTGAGCATGTTGAGTGGGAGGGGCCCCATGAACCAGGAGGCCTTTGAACGTTCTGGCCTGAAATCCAGAAGAATAGAATACATATTTCCGAATCATCAGCTCACTGGTGATCATTGAAACCAAACGAAGGATGAGATAAGCCAGCAAAGGAGTTTAGAACAGGGGCAGGGGGTTGGGTAACAGGGCAAGGACAGAAGCTTTGGGGAATGCCAACATACGGAAGGGCCAAGAAGAGCCACACACAAGGTGCCCTGGGCAGAAGCAGCCAGGCAAGAGAAACGAAATCAGAGAAAGGTAGACTCACGGAAGCCAAGAAAAGAGTTTCAAAGAGTGGAAGCAGGTCAAGTAAGGATTGAAAAGTGTCCATCAGATTTAGCTACCAAGAGGTCCCTGATGTCTCGGATGATTCCCATGGCATGGAGGGAGTGGACACCAGAGCGCAGTGAGCTACAGAATGAATAGCAAGGAAGAAAAGAGGTGCAGAAAAAAATGTAGACTTGGGGCACCTGGCTGGCTCAGTTGGTGGAACATGCAACTCATGATCTCAGGGTCGTGGGTTCAAGCCCCACATTGGGCATAGAGATTACTTGAAAAAAAATGTAAACTCTTCTAGGGAGCTTGGCTGTGGACCGAGGAGCTAGGGCGATAGATGGAGGGGAACTGTACAAAGCGGATACTTATTTTCTTAGGAGCAAAGAGGTCCATGGAGGTGTTTATCTGCTGCTGAGAAGAGTCGATGCAGGGCAAAGACACAGGACAGGGAGAGTAACTGATGGGGTAAAGCCCCTGGGGAGGCGGGAGTGAGTGGACTCCAGAATGAAATGGAGGGTCAGCCTCAAACAGGAAAAGGTCCCTCCTCTGGGGCTGTGGAGAAGGAAGCTAGGGCAAGCGCACATGGCGTAACTGTGAGGACATGGGGCAAAGGAATTGAGGGGCCTGCCCGGGAGTCCCTATTCTACTTTCAGTGAGATAAAAGACAAAGGATGACTTTTTTTTTTATTAATTTTTATTGGTGTTCAATTTACCAACATACAGAAAAACACCCAGTGCTCATCCCGTCAAGTGTCAAAGGATGACTTTATATCTAGAAGAGTACACAAGTTTCACATGCTGTTTCTATGATGCTTTGGTAGCACCAGCCCATGTAGGTGATCCTAAAATATCCCTTTGTTCTCAAGAGGATCATACTCCCCGTTGAACAAGCAAAACCAAGATGGGCTCTGGATTCAAACTACCTGGTTTTCCATCCTGCCTCCATCACTTACCAGCTGGGCCGCAATCTGCACAAGAACCACGCTCCTCGTCTATAAAACGGCGATAGGTTCGTGCCTATTTCTTGGGTTGTTGTGCTGATTAAATGAAACGATCCAGATGAAAGTTTTAGAAATGCACGTAGTAATGTTCAGCTAATGTTAGCTACTGTCGTTGCCGTGACAATTCCTGGTGGTGACTGTGAAGGCCACACGGGGTGCAGAGAAGGGGGACAGCCATGTGGGTTGACCGAGACAGACAGGGTAAGTCCTGCTGTGGTGCTGCCCTCCGTGTGCTTGGGTGCACTGTCCGCAGGGAGTCCAACTTAGGCAGGGGTGAGGGGGAGCTAGATCTTTTGGGGTGGGAGTGGGTGTTTTAAAACCTTCAAAATGACAGCATTATATTTTTAAAAATGAAATTCAATGCTTAGCCCATACACGGTGATTTTTTTTTCTTATCAGAACAGTGATAGATTTGTCCTTCCCCTCAACCCAAATAAAAGAACAGCTAATTATGTCTGATACATCCGATTAAAATGTAGTGAGGACTAGGATGAGTCATGTTAACAAACCCTCGCAATTTTCAATATCTTCTTCCAACAGCTACGATGCTTGGGCCACAGCATGTGGCTGAGGTGAGGCACAGGCCTTGTTGACTGATCTGACATCCGCACGGGGTGGGGAGGAGCTGGGCCTGGCATCTGAGTTCTCCTGTTCCACTAACAGTTACTGAGCATCTACCAGGTGCCAAGGCCCGAGCATACAGCTGAGAACAGAAACAGACATGCCGTCACGGAGCTTCCACTCTAGCGGGAAGGGAATAAATAAGCAATTAAGCATAGGACTTGATGTCAAGGGACAATAAGAGGAAAGTACGGGAAGAGAAGGGAGAGAGTGTGTCTGGGATGGAGGACAAGGCAGATTGTTTCTGTTGGGTGGTGCTGAGGAGGTGACATTTGAGCAGAGAACTGAGTAAGGTAAGGAGACAAGCTGTGGAAATAAGATGTGGGGAAAGGGGACTTTCTAGACAGAGGGAAGAGCAAATGCAAAGGCCCCGGGGTCAAATGAGCATGCTATCTTAGAGGGTGAGCAGAGGGGAGACAGATGAAGGAAGGAGACAGAAAATTAGCAAGAGGCCAGGTCAGTTAGGACCTCTAGGCCAATGAGAGGCTTTCAATTTTGTTCCTGAGTGTGACAGGAAATCACAAAAGGGTTTTGAGCAGGGAAGGGGCATGACCTAGGACCTGCAGAGGGATCCCAATGCTGGGTGGAGAGAGACTGAGGGCAGAGCAGGGACATGGATGAGGAGGGCTGTCACAGCTCAGGTGAGGGAGGATGGTGGCCTGGACCAGGGTAACGGTCCAGATGATGGGAAAATATAAGAATTATGATGTGTTTGGAAGGTAAGACTAACAGGAATGGCTCGTGGCTTGAGACACGGCTTGTGATGTGAGAGAGGAAGCAAGAAGAGCTCCCAAAGTCTGTGTGGGTGACCAGTGATCGGTGGTGCCCTGCTGCTACTGAGCTTTTCTAAGTTGCCTGTTATCCATGAGGACCACTGTTCCACTACCTTCCGTACCTGGGATTTTCCAAGCAGATGGGTAGTTTATCTATCTATCTATCTATCTATCTATCTATCTATCTATCTATCATCTATCTATCATCTATCTATCTAAGAGTGAGTTAGGGCCCCTGGGTGGCTCAGTGATTGAGTGTCTGCCTTCAGCTCAGGGCATGATCCCGGGGTCCTGGGATCCAGTTCCGCACTGGGCTCCTCATAGGGAGCCTGATTCTCCCTCTGCCTGTGTCTCTGCCTCTCTCTCTGTGTCTCTCATGAATAAATAAATAAAAACTTTAAAAAAAAAAAAAAGGAAAGAGTTAGTTAGAAAGAGAGAGCACAAGCCAGAAGAGAGGCAGAGAGAGGAAGAGAAGCAGACTCCCCACTGAGCAAGGAGCCCCAAAGCTAGGCTTGATCCCAGGACTCCAGGAACCATGACTTGACCGTGACTACTTAGCCAACAGAGTCCCCCAGGCGACCCCAGATGGATAGTTACTAAGCAGGCCCAGCTTTAGACCCAACCGAGCAGAAACTAGCATTTGCCTTTAGTTTCCAAGAACCACCTGGCTCCATCCCCCAGCCCAACCATGGAGCTGGCTCCCTGCCCCATCAAAACCTTCCTCAAGGAAGATGACAGCATGGGTTCCCCCCGGGGAAGGGGCTTCCGTTGTTGGCTTCTTTTTCACAAGACCATACTCTTTAAGCCTTATTTGGTTGGCAGGGTGGAAGGTCTATCTCCTGCTGGCAGCATTCTGGGTACATAAGACAAGTGCGTAAGAAGGTATTATGAGGGAAAGGGGTCTTTGCACCTGCACATCATGCCCAGGTACAACCATTTGTCCAAAAGGCCAGTCCCGTAGCCTTGAGCACCTCTAAAGCACAGGAACAATTGGGTTGAACTTGCTAGGTTTGAAGGGCTTTCCTGTAATGTTCCAAGAGGCTATGAATCAGTTTTAACCTTTACCAAAATATAGACTCTTTAACCAAGGGGGGGAAATGTATTAGAGAAGAATTGTAGTGCCTAAGCCCAAATCATCCAAATCTTTAAGTTTTCATGATGCCAGGGCTGGTTTAGACCAGGAGTCAGCACTGCTTTCTATAAAAAGCCAGATAGCAAATATTTTAGGCTTTGTGGATCTCTGTTGCAACTCCTCGATTTTGCCATCTGTAACCTGAAAGCAGTCATAGAAAATACATAAATAGGGGCGCCTGGGTGGCTCAGTCAGCGAAGCATCTGCCTTCAGCTCAGGGCATGATCTCAAGGTCCTGGGGTCACATCACGCTCCCTGCTCAGCTGGGAGTCTCTTGCTTCCTCCACCCTTCTGTCCCTACTTCTGCTCAACTCTCTCGCTCGCTCTCTCTCTCTCGTGTGTGCCTCTCTCCCAAATAAATTCCTAAAAAATGAAATATGTAAGTAAATGGGCATGGCTGTGTTCCAATAAAAACGTATTTGGAAAAACAGGCTGCAGGCTGGATCTGGCCCATGGAGTTTGTGGAACCTGGGCTCATGCCATCCAGAGGAGACAGACAGGTGATGAGCTCTAGGTAGGAAAGGTAGAAGCCAATGCTCAGAGGACCCCGCATGAGGGTCTGAGAAGGGGGCTTTGCTGGCTGATTGACTTTGGTGGTGTTGGGCTGCTGTGTGGTCCAATCTAGGTCCCCCCCGCCCAGAAAGTCATTTCCTCCAGGCCACCCGGAGTGTAGACGAACATAACAGTGGTCCCTTCAAATTCCAGTCAGGAACTGGTCCTAAAACACAAGGCCAAAGACACAAGGGTTTAAGAACTGCTTGTGTGAGATCAGATCAATGAACCTACCCATTCTCCCCTGTATGCATTCAACAGACATTTATTGAGCATCTACTGTGTGCCAGGCACTAGGCATACGAAGCCAAACAAAGAGGGCCTCTGCTCTCAAACAGTTCTCTAGTACGAATTGGGGACTAGTACTGGGGACCTTT
Source organism: Vulpes lagopus (assembly GCF_018345385.1). Classification (NCBI taxonomy): domain Eukaryota; kingdom Metazoa; phylum Chordata; class Mammalia; order Carnivora; family Canidae; genus Vulpes; species Vulpes lagopus. Next base: position 31,482,959 of record NC_054834.1, read on the forward strand.
GATGCCATGCCTGCAACACCTGCATCCTCACTTGTCCCCATCCGCATTCACCCTCCCTTCTCTCTCTGTAGCCTCAGAGGACAGAGGAGTCTCTCCTTCCAGTTCAAGGCTGACTTTCCTCCATTTGGTCGTGGGGACCACCTCTTCCTGACTCCTCCAGGACTTCACACCCTGTGGCTCACTGAATCCTCCCCAAACCCTCATGAGGGATGAGGGATTAATACTTATCTGGCATAAATGAGTCCAAGGAGGCAAAGGATTAGCTGACCTGCCTTTGGCCTTCTATCTCCCCAGGTTCACTAGCCTCTAGCCGAGCATGATATCAATGACATTGACCTCAAGGGTTATTAACCACAAGTAACATTTCACTCATTCAACAAACATGCTTTGAGCTCTAGTATGGGTGAAGTGCTGTTCTAGGTGTTGAGGGTACAACAGTGAACCACGCAGACAAAACCCCATGTCTCCACGGAGCTCTTAATCTAGTGGGAAGAGGCAGACAAAGGAGTAGGTCAATCCACTTCCTTGACAAATACACAATGAGCTGGAGAAAAAAAAAAATGAGACAAAGTACTCTGCATCTAGTACTCTACATCCAAGCAAGCTAGAGCCTACTAAGGAGAAATGGGGGAATCAGGTCTTTCTTGGTGTTCAAGGGGGAAGTCTTAGGACAAAGTGGGTAAGCTGCTAGAAGCCAGTGCTGCGCTCTCGGGGGCAGGGACAGCTTAGTAGTGAAGGGAGCCTCCAAACTCCATCCTTCACTGTACGTTGTCACCACAGGGAGGCTCAACCATCCACTCAGCATGGGGGGCTCAGAGCCTGCACTCGACTCCTTGGGAACCTGCAGGAGACCACAGGCCGGTTTGTCTTATAATAACTGGGTTCAAACCAGTTTTCTGAATGGGAGACTTCTTGGGCTCCTGCAAAACATGTGATTCTGAGCCGCAGAAACCCTTGCTCCTCCAGACACGTGAGTCTGGCAAACAGGTTTCCTGCCTGTGAGTAGCATGCTATGTGTGGAAATAAACAATGTGGGGAGTCTGTTTCCTTAGGAACTATTTGCAGGAAGAATTTAAACATTAATGACATCTGTAATCGTACCTGGGAGTTTGAACTGGGACAAGTGCCCTGGGCCCAGGGAATGGGGCTGAGAGACAAGGGGGCCAGTCATCTGTTCCTAATATGAATGAAGGCCCTGGAGTTGTGCAGTTCACAGCAGTACAACAGAACTTGGTAGCCTTTTGTCAGAGGAAAGGAAACCAAGAAAGCCAGAGAGGGAGTAACTGATAAACCATTTATTCATTTGGTAGCATGGGAGTAATAACCAAAACTGCCCGGTGGGGTGATCAAGAGTAGAGTTTAATTTTGAAAAGCACCTTCTCTGATGCCACGCACTCCGAGATCAGTAGATGGGTCGATAGTCTCTAATGTCATCAGGACGGAATAGAAAAAGAATGTTTGATTAACAAACTAATGAAAAGGAAATGAAATCATAAAATAAAAGGCAACAAAGTAGAGAGAAAGAGACATAAAATAAATGGGGCAAGTTGAAAACATATCAGTCTAATGTTAAATTTTTTTTTAAGATTTTATTTATTCATTCATGAGAGACACACAGAGAGAGGCAGAGACACAGACAGAGGGAGAAGCAGGCTCCATGCAGGGAGCCCGATGCAGGACTCGATCCCAGGACCCCCGGGGTCACGCCCCGAGCTGAAGGCAGACACTTAACTGCTGAGCCACCCGGGCGTCCCTAACGTTAAATGTTAATGGAATAATTACAATACAAACTTTGCTAGATTGGATGGAAAACAAAACCCAGCTACATGTTGCTTATAGAAAACATATGTTAAATATGGGAACATAGAAAGATTAAAAGTAAAAGGATGGCAAAAAATAAACAATGCAAATACTAACCAAAAGATATTTGATGGAGCCTTACTAATGTCAAAGGCAGTAGACTCTAAGTCAGGAAGCATTACTGGAAATAACGAGATGTTGCTCAGTGAAAAGAGGGCAAATCTACCAGGAACAGGTAACAGGAGGAACTTTCTACATGTCTAATAACATATCTTCTATATATGTAAAGCAAAACATGACAGAAATATAGGAAGTAGGTAAATGCACAATCAAAACGGGTGACTTAAAAAAAAAAAAAAAAACAGGTGACTTAAACATCCTTCTCCCAGTAGCTAATAGACAATTAATAGACTAGTAGTAACCAAGAAATAATAGTTTTTATAGATTAAAAAGAAAAGTCAGTAAAGATATTAATAAAAAAAGTCAAGGGGCGTCTGGGTGGCTCAGTTGGTTGGGCGTCTCCCTTCAGCTCAGGTCATGATCTCAGGGTCCTGGGATCAAGCCCCATGTCGGGCTCCCTGCTCAGTGAGGAGTCTGCTTCTCCCTCCCCCTGCTCTCTCTCTGTCTCTCTCCCTCTGAAATAAATAAATAAAATCTTAAAAAAAAAAAAAGTCAATAAAGATACAGAAGACCTGTATAAAATCACAACCTAATTGGTATCCACAGAATGATAGAGTCAGCAAAAACAGAATACACACTTTCCGGGGGGACGGGGCAGGGGGAGGCACATGCAAAATTTACTAAAAATGACTTTATGCTCAACCATAAAGCAAATTCTCAATAATTTTTTAAAATATTTTATTTATTTGAGAGAGAGAGAGAGAGCACACAAGCAGGGGGAAGGGGCAGAGGGAGAGGGAGAAGCAGACTCCCCATGGGGCAGGGAGCCCGATGCAGTGCTCGATCCCAGGACCCTAAGACCATGACCTGGGCCAAAGGCAGATGCTTAACCGACTGAGCCACCCAGGCGCCCTCAAAACATTTCGAAGGACTGAAATCATGGAGAGGATGTCTCTGGCCATTGTAGAATGATAGAATTCAACAATAAAAATATTACCAGAAAATCCCCCTCAAATTAAGTATTCCTTCAATGAAGGATACGTCTTATTAACAGGAACAAGAATGATCAGACACGGATTTACGTCTTCAAGAGTTTTGTCTGTCTGCTTGAGGAGAAAAGATACACTCCTCCTCTGGCAAGCAGCCCCCGAGCGAGGGAGAAGGAAGATTGTCAGAGACACAGGAAGGGTGCCAGGGCGGGCTCCGGAGGAGCGATCACAGGTGGTCTGAGCTCTGAGGATGAGAGGCCAGCGGGAGTGCTCCTGGGAGCACCGCAGTCACACCAGACTTTGAAGGACAGGAAGCTCTTGATCCGGGCAAACACTGAAGGAAGAGGCTTTCGACACAGAAAGAGCAGTATAGCAATGGGCAAGACGGGCAAGACGCAATCAAGGAATTAATAGTTTTATTTGAGCACAGCCAAGGGTGAGTCACAGAAGCGCTAAGAAGCGGGGAGGGCAGTGGCGACGTAGAAGGGGGCAGATGCTGGGGGTTCTGAATGCCAGGCCAGGGCGTCTTCATGTCACTCGCAGGCCTACAGGGGAGGCGGAGGAGGGTTTCCAGCCAGAGTTGGCCCCACGGAGAGCTGGGCTTCGGGAAATCTGGCTTGTGTGTGTGAAATAGTCTGGAGCTGGGAAACGGGGGGAGTGGGGTTAGGGGGACCTGCCAGGAGACAAGCGGTCCCCCACCTTGGCAGTGACTGGGGAAAGAAGGCAGCGGTAGGAAAACCCAGGCCTCCCTCCCCGCAGAGCCACCCACATGCCCGCACTTAAGAGCAACCTAACAAAGCCTTAAAATCACTGCTAATTGCCCCTTTCAAGGTAATGCTCCCAAACGGGACGCCGTATTTCATGTTTAGTCTGATGCTCAAGCCCTGGGTTGAAAGCTGAATCTTCTTAAAATAGAACGAGATAAGCCCTAGGCCCACAGAATCCCACACTTGCCTGTCCCCAACACACCTGTGTATAGTCCCATGTCCTGTCTCTGGAGTCTGGGGAGCTGACCCAAGCCCCGATGCCCTCTAGCCAGGCTGAGTGGAGAGAGAGGACTGCAGGTGCAATCGTGTGCCTGCCCCCTCCCCCGACAGTGTAATGGAGCCCCCACCTCTTTTCCTGTCCTGAGAGCTTCCCCCCTACCGGGGGCAAGGCCCCCCAAGAGGACTGCTTCCTCTCCTCCCCTCTGTAATCTGTGCACACAGTGGAGGAGACCACCGTGCGTGGCCTTCCCATCCCGCGTCTACAGCCTCCGCCACCAGCCAGGTCTCCCAGGCATCGCAGCCTTCGGCCGTCTTCCTGAGAACCACGGCTTCACTGCAGGTGCCCCCGCACAGAAGTGAGGCGCGGGGAACATTCTCCGGCTTGCAGGGGCCCTGGACTGCGCTCGGCCTGGTCAGCTCCTCCCAGCCACCCAGGCCCAACTGCCTCCCCCCACCACCCCCCAACCCCGCTCACTTCTGCATGCCTTTCGCTAATTCCCCTGCTGCCAGCTCCAGTCCAAACCCGACTTCCCCAACCTCCTTGGTCACCGAGGAGAGGAATGCCTTTGTGTAGCCTGGAGCATCTCCCCGAAAGTTTAGGGGAAGCGTCTGTCCACACTAGCTTCTTTGTGTCTCCCGCCTCCGCTCGTCTGTGTTTCCTCTACCTCGTCTCCCGCCTAGCTCCTTCAGGTCGTCTAGAAACTCTGGGAGTCTCAGTTTCCTTCTGTGCAAAACAAGGACAGTATCGTGCACGCCCAAGTCGTGAGAAGAATGAAACAAGACGTTTCGTATACCGTTTAGCATGTAATCGGGGCTGGGAAAATATTAGCTGCTATCACAATTTTTAAGCACGATTATCTCAAGCCCTGGTCTCCACCCTGCATTGGAGCTCATTTATGTAATGCCTGCTGGATGTACTTCCCCTGGCACCACACACACACACACACACACACACACACACACACACACACAGAGGCATCTCTGCATCAGCGCTGCAGAGCATATGGAGCTAGGAACACGCAGGGCTGAGGGCAGAGTTTTGAGTTGTGTGTGCAACACCGAGCAGCGGGCACAGTGGCTTTGCCTCCTCGCCTGTGGCCATGAAGTCCTCTCAACCACCCTGCAAGCAGGTAACGTTCTTTACATGTGTAAGATGAGAAAATGGGATTCAGAGAGGGAAATAGATATCCTGCCGAGATTCACACAATTAGTAAGTGACAGTCTGTATTTGAGCCCTGGTGTGTCTGGCTCTGGAGCCCACTTTGCTTTCTGTTACACACTCAAGTCCATAGCATTTGACACAGGGAGGGGCTCAGAGAAGAAGCCAGGCGGCTGAGTCAGCTGCTAAAAAGGACTGAAGACTCAATGTAGATCGTGTGATGAGCCAGTGATGCCACCCTCCCCCCGCTGGGAAGCAGAACGGCCTCCCCTACTGCTTATCCCTTCCCCTGAGCTCCCCACACCCGGACTTCTTGAGTGGAGACCACACAGGAGGCACTTCCAGGGAATCTTGTCCCTGCCGAGAGCTGGGCCGGGTGTGATGCCCTCGTGGTCCCTGGCTGGACTGAGGCCCGGGTGAAGGGGAAGGGACAAGGTGCAGGGCAGAGGTGGGAGCCAAGAAGGGAGAGCGGGGGGGGGGGGGGGGGGAGGTGACAGGTGTGGGTGGGGGTCTGTGGAGTGTCAACACTCCATGGAGCGCTTGCTTGTTTCCAAACCCCCTGCCCCTGCTATGGTTTCTTGTTCCTTGAGGATTCATAAGGAGCCAAGCACAGGGCTGCTGGGAGAGGGGCGGGGGGGGCTCAGTCCGTAAGCCCCCAACTCTTGATTTCTGCTCACATCATGATCTCATGGGGTCGAGAGACTGAGCTCTGCTTGGGCTCCATGCTCAGCAGGGAGTTGGAGGGAGATTCTCTCTCTCTCCCTCTCCCCCGGCCCCTCTCCACCCTCTCTCTCAGATAAATAAATCTTAAAAAAAAAAAGAAAGGAAAACAAGAGAAGTCCATTTTCAGGAGGCAACCTGAATGCAGCTACTTCAGAAGGCGGGCACGGGGGCGAGAAGCAGTGCGGGTGCAGGTGCAGTACTTCTCCACCTTCCTGTGCCCACATATCACCTCGTTGACACACAGATTCTGATTCAGGAGCTTGGCGGGGGGCGGGGGGGGCTTGAGATCCTGCATTCATTTATTTATTTATTTTTACAAATTGAATTTTTCAAAGTTTTCACTTATTTAGTAGAGCAGAGCAAGAGAGAGGGAGAGCACAAGTGGGGGTGGGGAGGAAAGGGGCAGAGGGAGAGTAATAGCAGCCCCCCGATGAGCAGGGCTCAGCCCCAGGTGGTGCTGGATCCCAGGACCCTAAGATCACGACCTGAGCCGAAGGCAGATGCTTCACCCACTGAGCCACCCGGGCACCCCAAGATGCTGCGCATTTCCAACGAGGGCCAGGTGCTTGCAGGGTCCACAGACCGCGCCCCAAGTAGCCAGGGTCCCAATGGCCTTTCCAGGTCCCCTTCGGGCCGAGGACCCTGGGGGGGCCTCTCTTTCAGCGCTCTGCCTGCTGTGTTTTTCCTCGTAGATGAGCAAAACGCCACGTGCGTGGAGCCCGCCGAGCTGGCGGGGTGGCCCATCACGCAGGTGGGGAACCCGCTCCGGTACATGTGCATCACGCACCTGGACCGCCAGGACTACATCTTCCTGCTGCTCATCGGCTTCTGCATCTTCTCCGCGGGCACCGTGGCTGCCTGGCTCACGGGCATGTGTGCCGTGCTTTACCAGAACGCCCGGCGCAAGGCGAGCGAGGACGAGGCCGAGGACGAGCATGGCCAGAGGGGGGATGACAGCGGGCGCATCTTCCAAAACAGGGCGGACTCGGGCCAGGACGGGTTCCCTCAGCTGATTTAGCTGCCAGAGACTGCTATCTGACAGGCCTTCCCCGGGCTCCCTCCCTGCCTTTCCTCTCCCCCTCCTCCTTCCGCTCCCCCACCCCCCCACCCCAGCTGTCTTAGACACCAAAGCCTATTAGTAAGACAAATAAAATATGTGGTGGCCATTTCACAAGTTGGTCCTTTCCTGCTCGACCAGCCCCAGGATACTTCCCTGAGCTCAGCGGGATGGCTTGGAAAAGCCTAGAAAGCTGGTGCGTGCACCTAGATGCTCAGGAAGCCCACCCCAAAAGCAGGCCAACTCACGTTTAATGAGCACCTACTATGCCTCTAACTGAAGTGCTGGCAGAGGGATGCGAGAAGCATAAGATTGAGAGGACTTGTCCTCAAAGAGCAAACAACTTGGGATGAGTGGAGATTAATATGAATGAATGAAATGGAGAAAAACACAAGACACAATGACAAGAACTGCCATCAAGGGAACTTGACCAAACACGTCCCCTGGCCAACCTCACGCCCCAACTCAAGATCGTCACTACAGTTCTCTAATACCGACATTAGTTTACAGTGGGACATCGAAGCCCGGAGAAACAAGGGACTGAGGTCACCCAGCTGGTCAGTAGCACAGCCTGCCACCCCAAAGTCCACACGCTCTACTTCCCATGAAGCCACCTCCCCAGGAAATGTTTAGTGACACAGCCCAGGGCTCATCATGCAAGCCACGAACAAAACGAACTGGGTCAACCCCCACGACAACGTGGGGGGGGGGGGTCACATGGTCCTTGTTACCCTCGTTTCCCTGAAGCTCAGAGAGGCCAAGTAACCAGCTCAGGATCAAAGAGTTGAAAAGAAGCCGAATGACTGCTGAACCCCAGGCTGCCTGACCCCAAAGCCTGCCCCCTGTGCACTACGAGCTGCTGTCTTTCCTGAGGTGTATACCAGTGTGATCCCCAGCCCCACCCGGACTGGTCAGAGGAAGGGAAAGGGAGCAGAAGACAGGGGTGGCCCAACCCAAAGACGCATTCAAGACTCCCACCAAAGGCCCTGCCCATGAAGCCAGCTATCCCGAAACCCCACAGGAACCCCACGGGACTCCTGGATCTGTTCAGTGTAGTGGTTAGGAGTCTGAACTCCTGAATCTGGGGCTAGGTTATATTCCCGATTCTATCCTTATCCCTGCATGAACCTGGGCTTCCTGCTTGTAATGAGCGTGACGACAGAGACCGCCTGCGACTCTCTGTTGATATGGCGCATATGGGGGTGCCTCACACAAAGTAGGGGCTCAGGGACTGTTCATTATCACCTTCTATTGAAACCCCAGCCCACCAATCATTCCTCCTCCGTTACGTGGACTGTGAGGGGTGACCATGGGCAAGCTATTTCACCTCCCTGTGCCTCAGTTTCTTCAGCTGTAAATGGCCATGATTGCAGTGCCTACTTCATACAGGGATATTGCAGGAATAAAATGAGCATCATAATACTGCTCCATCCCGGCAGAATTTGGGGCTTATAGAAAAGTCACAAAGATGGCACAAAGAGTTTCCACCCAGTTTCCCCTAAAGTTATCTCACACTACAGTGGTTCAACTTCCAAAAGGAAGCAATTCCAAAACTGGAGTACTATTACTTAACTTCAGACTTCACGTGGATGTCACTAGGTTTCCCCCATTTTCTGTTGCAGGATATAATCCCACATTTGCATTTAGGATATTCTTTTTTTTTTTTTTAAGAGGGCTTCTGGTTTTTGCAACTGGTAATTTCTGAAGTTTTATTGGTTTTCCACAATTTATAGGTTGTTTCCATCTTCTCCTGAGAGCAGGGTGTTTTTTTTTTTAAGTTTATCTACTTATTTAAGTAATCTCTACATCCCATGTGGGGCTTGAACTTGCAACCCTGAGCTCAAGAGTTGCATGATTTTCTGACTGAACCAGCCAGGTGCCCCTTATTTAGGATATTCTTAATATTTTTAACATTTATTGGGCAAGCATTGTCCTAAGTGCATATATATATATATATATATATATATATATATACACACACACATTTCATTGCCACAATGACCCTGTGAGGTGGGTACTATTATTATTATTCTTCCCCTTAGATAATGAAATTGAGGCTTCAGAGGTTAAGTAACTTGCTCAACATTATATAGCCAGTAAGACCAGAGTCAGACCCTCTGTGTTTGACTATAGACTATTTCCCCCAATGACCACCCAATACAGTCTCTCGGGAATTTAAGTTACCAAGAAAGTCTTGGCAAAAGAAATCTGAATTGCAGTTTTGCACAATGACTTTTCCTCTAAGATCCGCTGGAACTTCCCACTAAAACAAAACAAAACAAAACAAAAAACAGACTGAGCACCTACCCTGACCAGCCCTAAGGACACCACAGAGAATGGGCAGGGTGTGTACAGGGATGCTCAGGTCTGGCAGAGACAAAAGTCAACTGGCAACTTTGGGCTGGGGTGGAAAGTGAAGAGTAGGCTTGGGGTGCTGAGGGACATAGCAGAGGCACACCTCACCCAGGAGGCAGTGGGGAATCTTACAAGCTCCTCGGAGGAAGAGACATGTAAACTAAGGCTTGAAAGTTGAGTCGGGATCAGCCAGGCAATGGGTGGTAAAGCGGGGCTGAGTAACAGGGAGATATTCTAAGCAACAAGAACTACATGTGCAAAGCCTGGAGCAGGTAAGAGCCTGGCATGTCGTCGCTGGAATACAGAGTCCGAGGAAAGGAGAAGAGAAATCACATCAGAGGGAAAAGGCAGGCCAGACACCGAAGGGCCTCATACGTACCTTGTGCTACTCCAGGTCATGACAGAACTATGCACCATCATATGCGACAGTGACACACAGCTCCAAAGCTCCGTTGGCTTAGCACAACAGAGACTTATTTCTCACTCAGGCAAAGTCTGATGGGGATAGGACAGCTCTCCAGCTCTCCTCCATCCTGGGATGGCAGCTTCTAGAACATGGGCCTGGGAAGCCTCCTGCAGAAGAGACAAGAGGTATCCTGGGCATGGAGCTCTTAACTTCCCGGGCCTGGACATGACATGGTCCCTTGCCCTCACAATTCAATGTGGCCCCAACCTGAATGGCAAGCAGTTGTAGTCTGTGTGCCAGGAAGACACTGCACTATGGTAAACTAAGTTCTCAGTCCACCCCACCACCCTCCCCGTGCTCAAGAATTTGAAATTTCCCCCATGGACCCTGAAGTGCACTCAAAGTTTCAAGCACGAGAATCACATGGTCTAATCTGTGCTTTAGGAGGCTCAGTCTGGCTGTAAGGTAAAGAAGAAAGCAGAGGGAGGGATGACAGGAAGCCAGGAGACCAGCATAATTGCAGTATTCTGAGAGAGACATGAGGGTGACAGAGCAGGGACTGTGGCAATGGGAACAGAAGGAAGTGAATGAGTTTAAGAGTTTTGTCAGAGACAGAGTAGACAGAGAAAGAGGAAAGGAATCAAGGAAGGAGGCCAAATTTCTGACCTGGATAACCAGGTGGCCCGTAGCCCCCCAGCACCAAGGCAGGGCAAGCCACGTGGCATACTGCATTTTGTAAAAAGTGGGCGAGCATTAGAACATGGGGGTCGGGCATGTGTGGAAGGCACAGGGGAAGGACGGGAGGTTAAATCCTTATTCTCTGCAATGGGAAGTCAATAGACAGTCTGAAACCAAAAAAAATCAAATAGGATCAACAGAACCATATTCTTTAGTGATATCAAAAAAAAAAAAAAAAATCAGCCAAAAGAGTTTCAAGTGTCTGCCTCTAGGGAGGAAAAAAACACAGGGAAGATGGATGGAAGCCTGCCATTTTCCATAACAAATTTTGTAGAACTAAAACTCTTTAAATAAACTATGTGTATATATATTTGACAAAAATGACTGTTTCTTTAAAAAGAAAAGACTGGCTGGTGCTGGATGTTGCTACCTTCAAGAGGTATCTTTGACCCCTTTATACAGAGGGGTGTCCACCAGGATTTTGAAGGGCATCATGCGGGGGAGGGTGCTGTTCCCAATCGCTGCCATATGTCCTCATTCATACTGTGCCCCTGAACTTGATTCCCAGAAAAATCAGAGAGGGCTTTCTAAGGAAGACTGTGTTTGGCCTCGTTCTTGAAAAGTCTCAGGATTTCCCAAAGGAAGGAATGCTTCAGATGGGTGGGAAGGGTGAAGGCCTGGAGGTGTGACAGAGAGATATGTGTCCCGGAATGACTATAGCTCTGTTTGGCGGCTCAGGAGACAAACGCAAGACCCCGGGATGGAGACAGGAGACCAATCGGGTGGCTAAGGGAACTGTTTGGTGCAGGGTATTCACAAGATGAGGTCCCTGGGCCACCTGCATCAGGTCCTAAGGATCACCCAACACTTCCCTGTCCTCAGGAGGGGGAATCAATCTGCATTATGGTATGTTCTCCTGGTGAATCTGCACACAGTAAAATTTGAGAAACATTCATCAAGCACAGGGAGATAAATGTCATAAAATAAAGTAATAATGGTATGAATGGAAAGAAAGAAATGGTCAGCAGGGCCATGTAGACGGCAAGGGGCCCTTGGATCTAGAGCTGGCCCCGCCAACAATCAGGGTAAGCGGCCCTACTGCTTGCAAAGAAGTGCAGATGATGAGGGGAACCAGCAACACCCAGCACTTCCCGCCCACCCTCTCCCATCATTGCTGTCTCCTAAAGGGACCTCCATTCCACACAACATAGGGTAAAAAGTACTGACTTCTAGTCTCGGCTTTGCCACTGTGTGTGTGATTTTCAAAAGTCATGTCATTGCTTGGGTCTCAGTTTCCCCAGCCATAACATGGGGTTAGACTAGATTACCAAAGGCACCTCAAATCCAACCCCTGGAAAACAACTGTGGATCTGTGGATGACATCCAGAATCTAAGAACTCTTGCACATTAAAAACAAAAACAAAAAACAAAAAAGAACCCCAGTAGAAAAATTAGCCAAGAATATGAACAGATAATTTATAAAAGAAGAAACCCATGTGACATCTGAGTGACTCAGAAGTTGAGCGTCTGCCTTTGGCTCAGGTGGTGATGCCAGGGACCTGGGATCAAGTCCCCACAGGGAGCCTGCTTCTCCCTCCTCCTATGTCTGTGTCTCTCATGAGTGAATAAATAAAATCTTTAAAAAAAAAAAAAGGCAAAAAAAAAAAAAGCCAGAAGAAGAAGAAACCCCATATAACTAACAAGCATATAAAGAGGTGCTCAATAGTAATCAAAGAAATGCAAATTAAAACAATAGATGTCACTTTATCCTTATTACTAGATTGGCAAAAAAAATGGAAAGCTGGATCATGTCTCGTCTGGCAGGCATGTGGGGCTGTGGGGACCCTGGTGTGCTGCTGAAGGAGCATACATGGGTACAGCCAGCCTAGAGACCAATCTGGAACCACTTAAGTCAAATTAAGTGCGTGCCTCCCTATGACCTAGCAAGTCGGCTCAGGCCCATGTGTGTCTCCCACAGAAAGGATCACACAGGTCCATAATGGAACCCACATGAGGATAACCAGCGCAGCAGGCTGGTTGAGTGAGGTAAAATTTATAGAGTGCTACAGAATGGTTACAAGCAAGTGACTGGACAAGTACATATGGCAACACGGATGGATCTTAAAAATGATGCTGAGTGAAAGCAAAAAAAAGGAGAGGAGAGTCCTCTATAATTCTCAAAACCCTGAGAGCACACAAGTCCTTATGGTGTCCCACAAGGCCCTAGATGATCTCCCTCTTTCCCCCCACACTCCGTTTACTCCCTGACATCATCTTCTTCCCCTGCCCCCAGTGCTCACTCTGGCCCAGGCTCACCACCACCCCACTGTTACTAATACATGCAGGGCAGTGACACTGCAGCAGGACCTTTGCACTGGCTGCTGCCCCCTCCGCCTGGAATCACAAGCCCTCAAAATCCCCCTACCCAACCCCCAACGCACACACACTCAGTCCCCCTTACTCCACTCTATTTCTACCTTAGATGATAATCACACATAACAAGTGAAAAGTAGTAAGTACCATCTGCCCACTCCAACCTTCACCAGGAGAATGTGGGCATGAATTTTTGCCCGTTTTGTTCACTGATACCTCCCAAGGCCTAGAACAGAGCTGACCATAAAAGAGGCACGTAATAAATTTTTTGTGTTGACTAATTGAGTGATTACAACACCATGCCACTTACACACATGTCAAATGCACTTTTAAACACAGTTGACGAATGTCATCCACACTGAACAGTGAGTGAGCAGGAGCATTTAAAATTTTAAATTTTAAAAGGGAGTGAGCACGAGGGTGAAGGGCATTAAATTTTAAAAGGTATTATCGTTTTCTTATCAGGAAAACGATAAGAAAGTGCCATTTATTGAGGAGTATGCATCAGTGAGGCTTGTGCACCTGAGATTAACACAGGGAGGTGACAGGAAAGCAGTGTCTGGTCCCCTCCCCTCTGCCCATCAGCACATCTGTTGGGGGCTCCTCCTCCCCCCTGAATAACCAAACAAAGCCCTGGCTCTGGGAAGGACCCTCCGCCCTGTCTACACAGCTGCCATCTCTGAGATTTCAAGGTGGCAAAAGAGCTAAGGATTACGGCGTGGGTAACACCGTGCACAACTTTGTAGGGAAACCAAGAAAATTTATCTTTCCAGCCTTGATTTTGCACGATTCTGCTGTCAGCTAAACAGCAACTATTCCTGTTGCTAACTGCTCTTCGTCTCTAAGGCTCAAATTCAAAATCTGTGGACTCCATACAGGCTGTCTAAAAGCTACTGTTAGAAAATAAGGCCAAACAAATCATCTATTACTATTAAGACTTTAAAAGGATTATCTGTTCTTTGCAAGCAGCCAGACGGTGGAGCGCACTGGCAACCTGCTCTGGCAATTGTGGTTCTGATCTAGCTGAGGGGTGAGGGGGGACCCAGTGGGACCGTGGGGCGATCTGAAGGCAACGCCGGGTGTTTGTCAAGGATCAGATTAGGAAAGGGTGCAGGCTGACTGGGTTCTTAAGCAGACCAATTGTTTAGGCCAAGAGATTAACACTTAGGAACGACGCAGTCTGGTATAGGACTTGGACTTGACCAGGCTGCAGTCCCTGTGGTCATGACTGTGGGCTCACTCCCAGGCAGCGTAGTGGATCAGAAGAGGCCTGATCCTTTGATCTGGTCTTCGTCAGAAGTAGTCTCTGGCTTCTAGTTCTTCTTCACCTCACTGAACTGGGCCCAGTGGGGGCTCCACACGGTGGGGGCTCCGTAAACCTCTCTGATCCGCAGCCTTGCTAACGCTCAGATGGTAACAACTTTATGGGGAAGCCCCAACACCTTGAAGTCTCCTACTAGGAAGCTTCTTTCCCAGTGAACACCCACGCAGGCTGATCTCATCTCAGGACCTCACCTCCACTCAACAAACAAGTAAGAAGAAATCACCATAATGGTCATCTAACGTTACCTACGCAGATGCTGCTCAGACCTTGAACACACTGTAATCTCTGTCACTCTCACTTGCCCTCCAGTTAAAATCGGGATTAAACTCAGTGTGTAGGGCAGCCCAGGTGACTCAGTGGTTTAGCACCGCCTTCATCCCAGGGCCTGATCCCAGGTCCCGGGATCGAGTCCCATGTCAGGCTCCCTGCATGAAGCCTGCTTCTCCCTCTATCTGTGTCTCTGCTTCTCTCTCTCTCTCTCTCTCTGTCTCTCATAAATAAATAAATAAAATCTTTAAAAAAAAAAAAAAGAAAAGAAAAGAAACTCAATGTGTAGTCCTGAAATTTAGAAATTAGAACCTAATACAATCCCTGGAACAAAGCAGGCCTTTGAAATATGGTAACTTCGGGGAAGAATGAGCCCTTCCAGCATTCAGACGGGATTCGGACCACTAGTGGTACCTGATACCCACCAGCTGCCTGACCTTACATGAGTCATTTCATCCCTCTAAGCTTCAGTTTTGTTGTTAATAAAAATAAAGGCCATGGACAAGAGCTATCCCTTCCATCTCCAGATTTTGTTGTTTGTAATTATGAGTCTTAGTACAAAAGAGCCCGATGAGCAGTCAGTTTTAGTTTCTCTAGATCTTCTGAAGGACTTTTGCATAGTTTTATTTAAGCTCAAAAGAAAAAAAAAAACTGTTTGGAGACTGAGACAGATCTCTGCCCTCAGACCTTGAAATCCAGGTGGAGAGTCACCTAAGCAAATAATAACATTACAAGATATGTTCTATGCACATAAAGATACATAAACTGTAGCTCAGAGAAGAGAAAACAAATCTCTCAGCCTGGAGATGCTTGGGGGGTGTTTCAGCAATGAAGAAACACCTGAGCTGGGGATTTCAAGGATGAAGGTCAGTAAGAACGTTTCAAACAGAGGGAAGCATGTGCAAAGTCCCCAAGAGATGTGGGGGCATGACACATGGAAGGATTTGCAAGGGGTGACCATTGTAGCTACAGTATAGACAGGAGAAGCGTGTTGAAAATAAAATGCAATGCTGGAGACAGAAAGGAGCCAGATCATGTAGGACCCTGAGGGCTACAGAGTTTTTGTATTTATCCCATAAATTTGAGAAAGTTTAAGAGCTGAAGAGCTTTAAGCCAAAGGGAAATATGATCAAGTATGAATCTTTTTAAAAATGACTCCAGTAGGGGCACCTGGGTGGCTCAGTCAGTTAAGCATCCAGCTCGTGATTTCGGCTCAGGTCACGATCTCAGGGTGATGAGACTCACTGGGCTCATTGGGCTCCATATTGGATGTGGAGCCTGCTTAAGATTCTCTCTCTCCCTCTTCCTCTGCCCCTCATCTCTCCCCGTCCCCCTCACACTCTGTTTCCCTAAAAAAAAAAAAAAAAAGACTCTGGCTACCACTGTGCAAAAAACAAAATAGAATGGGAACATAAGGGGGGGGATTCCTGGGTGGCTCAGTGGTTTGGCACCTGCCTTTGGCCCGAGGCATGATCCTAGAGACCCAAGATCCAGTCCCGCATCAGGCTTCCTGCATGGAGCCTGCTTCTCCCTCTGCCTGTGTCTCTGCCTCTCTCTCTCTCTCTCTCTCCCTTTCTCTCTCTCTCTCTCTCTCTGTATCTTTAATGAATGAATAAATAAAATCTTTAAAAAAAGAAGAAGAAGAAGGGGAACACAAGGATATAGGGAGACAGCTGGGGGATATTGCAAGAGACCAGGGGACGGAGGATCATGGTTTGGTGGTGGTGGCAGCAGGGATGAGAGAAGTGGCTGATCAGAGAGGCCCTTAGGAAGTAAAGGCAAGGGAACTTGCAAAGCACTGGAAAAGAGAGGGAGAGAGGGAGGGAGGGAGCAAGGATGATTTCTAGGGCTTGATGGACACAACTGGCTTGATGGTCTGGTCCTAGAGGGTACGCTTAGAGTGACCAGAGTGGGGTTTTATTATATTGGGATTTATATGGCATCATAGTAGAGATGTCAGGTGGGCCACTGGTGATATGGGTGTGCAGCTCCAAGGCGTCTTGAGTCATGAATGTTGAGGTAGGATTCCTCAGGGGGTAGTCAGCTGGAGCCACAGTTATGTACAAGATCACCTGGAGAAAAGAGTATACAAGGAAAACAGAGGCCTAAGCAAGCCAGCATTTATTTTTTTAAAAGATCTTTTATTTATTTGAGAGAGAGAGAGAAAGAATACATGAGTGGGAGGGAGGGCAGGCCCTGCTGAGGCTCCATCCCAGGACCCCAGGATCATGACCTGAGCTGAAGGCAGATGCTTAACCGACTGAGCCACCCAGGCGCCCCGCAAGCCAACATTTCAATGAGTTCAAAAAAAAAGGATGAATCAGCAAGTGGCTGAGAAGAATAATGAGGAAGAAAAACAGGAAAATCTCTTCTCAGACTCTGACAAACTGTCTTTCATTAGCTCTGCTTTTAAAATGAAAACCTGAAAAAGCAAACAAATTGCCACAGCCAAGGGAACGATTAAAAACGAAGAAGCTCAAATACTCCATGTACATAATGATTATTCCTTGGATCACCAAGAACCGCCTCCATCCAAATTCTTACGTGTTAAGGTGGATGGTATATCCATTCATAAAGCCCACACCACGCTTCCCTTTAAGTAGACTATACTTCCCCACCACCTGACTTTGGGCTTGGCCTTGTGACAATGGATGTGGGCAGATGTGATATATGCCATGTCCAAGCAGAAACTTTATACCTTACCAACTGGCTCCAGCTCTCCTGAGTTTCTGTCCTCCACTGTGGGAACAGCATGTTTCTTCGATTGGGATCCTGAAATGAGGGAGTACAAAGAACAGAACCCAACCCAATGAAGCCCAACAAAGGCACGGGTAATTCAGCCCTCCGATAACATGAGCCAGAAATAAATGTGTGTGAATAGTCAGGGGGCTATTTTTGAGCGCAGCAAAAGATGACTAACCCATTTGTCCACAGTGAGAACTCTTTAAAACTAAATCTAATTATTTTTAACTCCAGTAGAAAGAAGCAAAGCTACTCTCTTTGTCTAGAACACATTACACACCTGGCACTAATAACCAACGTATGGACATTGTCTCATTTTAATCCTCATGACAATTATTCGCATGATTTTACATGAACAAACTGAGGCTTGGATAAATTAAGTACATTCCCCACGATCTTAAAACTAGCAAATCATGGAGATGGAACAAAAATTCATCTGATTCCAAAAGCCAATGCATTCTCCATATTGCCACATGAAAGAGTTTGTGAGAAATCAGACCCAGATCACCTGCATGGGAAGCATGGAAAGCAAGGAAAAAGCATCTGAGCCATCAGTGAAGGCTCAGCTCTACTCACATCGGTGGGTTGGGTCACTGTGCTGCTGTTGAGTAAGCCCAGGGGAAGCAGCAGGAGGACCTCTGCAGCCCTGCATCTGGAATCTCACGCTGACACAAGCTCCACCTCTCTCCCCGCCATGCTACCGCAGCTCAGAACATGGAAGCTATAAGGTGCAACTTAGTGATCAAGTTGGATCACACTAAAAATTGGGAACAAAAGTTGCCTTTCATCTCCATCTCTTTAGCCATGGAATCCCAATGACTTTTTTTTTTTAAGTTCACTATGATCAACCCTCATGAATTCAGCTTCGTTTTCTCATCTAATCCTTGGTGATAGAAATCACATCTGCCTTCCTGAACCTTGAGACAAAATGAAACCTTTAACAAACTAGATACAAAATATAAGCAAAATCTATTAATCACTTAATCAGTGTCCATTTGTCCTTTGAGGAGTTTTGTGCTCTGCCCAGAATGTATCATGGCCTTGTCGATGCCCCGGTGGAAGCTGGTGGAGGTAGTAAAGGTGGTGATGCATAGCGGAAAAGCAGAAGATTTGGAGTTAGAGTCTGGCTTTAAATCCTGCTCTGCCTCTTACTAGCCCAGTGACATTGGAACCTTGACTTCATCCCTCTGAACATCAGTTTCCTTGGTGCAAAATGTGGATGAGAAAAGCTAATTCAATGAGTTGTCTAGAGATCAAATGAGATGGAATGTTCACTTCTTCACTCAGGATCACTGGCCTCTGCCTCGAGCTGCAAAGAGACTCAGGGGCCAGGAAGAGAGCCCTAAGAGCAACACTTTCCCTCAGTGCTTCTTCTCCCTTGTAATGACGCACCCAACACTGCATCATCACCATCACCACCACCATCATCATTATCACAGGCACCAACAGCATCTGGCACCAAACAGTGGATACCCCCTACATGTTTCTAAGCTCCTTCCCACGTTACCTGTACTCTACAATCTTGAAGCAAAATGAATTACATTATGCTCATTTTAGAGATCAGCAAACTAAAACAAATTTTTAAATAAATAAAATAATTAATTAATTAATTAATTAAAAAATAGAGATCAGCAAACTGAAAGGTGAAGTGGCTTGAGGCAAATCAGAGTTGGTCCCACCTCCTGCTCCTGACTACTAAGCTGTGTGTCTCTCTCCCTGGTTTTCAATGAGACCTCTGCAAAAAAAGAAGAAAGAAAGGAAAAGAAAAAAAAAACACCAAATTTTCCTAACAGGATCACAAAACTCTCAAAAAAAGTATTGATTGAAAGGCTTGTATACCAAAACTACAAAATCATTGCTGAGGGAAATTAAAGGGGATCTAAATAAATGGAGAAACGTTCTGTATTCATTAATTGGAAAGCTCAATGTCACTGAGGTGGTCATTGACATGCAAATTGATCTATAAGTTCAACAACACAAAAAAAAATCCCTGTGGGCTTTTTTGCAGACATTGACAAGCTGATCCTAATATTTGCACAGAAATGCCAAGAACCTAGAGCAGCCAAAACAATTTGGAACACAGTTGGAGGACTTAAACTTCCTAATTGCAAAACTTATCATAAAGCTACATAAGTAATCAAGACAGTGTGGAACTGACCATAAAGATAAACATATACAACAATGCAATAAAATTGAGAGTCCAGAAATAATCCCTTATATTTATGGTTAATCGGTCAATTGGTTTTCAACAAATGCACCAAGGCAACTCAAAGCGGAAAGGATAATCTTTTTAAAATATGATGTTGGAACAACTGGATATCCACATGCAAAAAAAATTAATTTGTATCCCTACTCACACCACACCCAAAAATTAACTCAAAATTAATAAAAGCCTAGATGTAAGAGCTCAAAATATAAAGGAATCAGGAGAAAATCTAAAATATCCTAAAATCTAGAGGAAAATCTTTGTGACCTTAAACAGGCAAAGATTCTTAGATAAGACACCAAAGCATGATTCAAAAAAGAAAAAAAAATCAACAGTGAACTTAAATTAAAGCCACATCACACCCCTAGAGTCAAAAAGACAGGTAATAACAAATGGTGAGAATGTGGATAAACTAAAACCTTCATAAATTTCTGATGGAAATGTACAATGGTACAGCCCTTTTGGAAAATGATTTGGCATTTTTCTTAAAAAGCTAAACATAAATTTACCATACAACCCAAGAAGTACACTCCGAGCTATTTCCTCAAGAGCAATGACAACATATGTCCACACAAAAGCTTGTACATGAGTGCTCACAGCACCATTATTTAAAATAGCCCCAAAGTAGAAGCAATCCAAAGGTCAGTCAACTGACATATGGACAAATAAAAAGTAGCATGTGCAAACAGTGCAACACCATTTAGCGATAAAAAGGAACAAAATACCCACACCGGCTACGAGTTGGACGAACCTCAGAAATGTTATGCTAAGTGAAAAAAAGCCAGACACTAACGAGCACACGTTATATGACTCCATTCCTATGAAATGTCCAGAAAAGGCAAAACTAGAATCCAGCTTTGTGGTTGCCTGGATCTGAGCCGGAACAGGAACTGACTGCACACAGGCACACAAGATCTTCTTGGGGTGATGGAAATATTCTAAAACGGGATTGTGGTAATGGTTGCACAGCCCTGGAAATTTACTAAAACTCATCGCATTGTACACTGAAAATAGATGAAGTTTATGGTAAATAAATGATACTTCCAAAAAAAATCTATTTTTAAGAGGTCTTTAATTCCTGTGCAAAAGATCTCAGACAAGGTGGAGCAGGAAGCCTGGGTGGTCTGCTAGCCCAGCCTTCCCCCCTTTCTGTTCTCTGGCAAGGACACCTGAGCCCCTCTCTCTCAGCGCCAAGAGCTATTTCCCCAGGAGCCTGCAGCAGCTGTGTCCAACTCCTCCACCTTTAGTGACTCTTAATGGCCCCAATTCAGGCCTCTGGCAGCAAAGCTCACCTTGCGGAAATACTGTAAGAGTTATAAATACTTTAGGTCCTTGGGGAGCCCTGTCAGTTCTCTGCTGTGGCACCAATGACCTAGGGCAAGGAAAATTCTATTCCTAGGCACACTGAACGTCCTGAGCAGCCTGGTTGCAAGGCATTCTCAGAGTACACACGCTCTCTTTCTTTTTTTTTTTTTTCACATGCTCTCTTTCGTAGCATGGTTTGGACCCTTAAGACATCCACGCTTTCCTAAAGGTGAATTCCTACAAGCTAATTGTAGCCAATACCCCTGAAAAACTGGTGAATGCACGTAATTAAAACTGAAGCCCGTTCACCAGGTGGAGGAGCTGGGGGACCGGATTTTAGAGCAATTCCACCCTTCTCAACCTGGGGCAGCATCATAAAGTCACCTGGTAAGCTTTTTAAAAAATATTATACCTGGGCACCACCACCACCCACCCCTGCCACCCCCACCCCAGGCACGCACACACACACATTTGGATTTAACTGGTCCAGAATGTGGCCTGATCATCAGCATTTTTTTAAGTTCTGCAGTGATTCTACTGTGCATCCAGGGCTGAGAACCACCAGTTTTAGAAGGAGATGGTGTCAAAACAAGGTTTTCCACCACTAATGCTCAAGCCTTAACATGCACTTCTCCCTGAACAAGGGCCTTCTCTTTATCTAGCAAGAGAAGCAGCTGCACAAAGGCAGGTGATGACGGATCCCAGAATGTTGTCATGTGCTGTATAGATGCTGCCAATTTATCTCCATTTATCCCAAATGAGTTCATGTTAAGTGTATTGATCTGTACATCCCTAATCCTGACATCAGAAGAAGAGCTAATGGTACTAACAACTGGTAGTGGAGAGGCTAAAAGAAAAAGATAATCTGCATTACCAGTATTCAAGAACTTCCCTCTATACCAGGGACCAAGAATAAAGCCAATCAGGCCCTAGCACAATAGTAACACAATATTAAATATTTAGGGCAATCAAGCATTAATCTTAGACATGAGTGATCACGAGAGTTCCCTGCTGACCTGAGTGCACAAAAAAGCTTTGTGGATGAGATAGACTTCCAGCTGCGCCTTACAAGATTGATAGAATTTTAATTGGGGAAATGAAGGGACAATTTAAAAAAATCATCATCAATAACAATCATTGCAATAGTGCTTACCATAAAGTAGGTGCTCCCAAGCATCACTGGACTTAAACCTCACAACCACCTCATTTTACAGATGAGGACATGGGGGTCTTGAAGAGGTTTTGAAAGGTGCCCACACTCCCAGTCCACAACCAAGGTTTGAACCCCTGGAACCTGACCCCAGGATCCAGGCACCCAGCCAAAGCAGAGAGACAGACAGGAATCCATCACTTGTATGATACCGTGCACAGAATCTGCTATGCTGGGAATGCTGGGCCGTTGTCACCAGGGCCCAGAGGAGAAAACTGCCCAAATGGAACGAGGTCAGACCATCCATGTGACTCTGGTGTGCCATGAGCAGAAAGGGGGGCACCTCAGATTTTAAGCCAGCTGCAACAGAGAGCTGAGTCAAAAGCCAACTCAAATGGGATTTTTTTTTTTTTTTCAAAATGCAAGACAAGAGAAGTCCCAGAGGAGGTGAACAGCACTAGGGAAGCACAGGTCTGGGGATTCTCAAGAAGTGAGGTGTTGCCAGAGGCCACAGGAAATGCTGGGAGCTGGGACTGCAGGGGAATCACTAAGCCTGAGTCGTGCTCTTCTCATCAGAGCCCCTCCGGGACTGTGATCAGGGGCCACTCAAAAAGTGAGGGCAAATAGCTGATGAGCGCCTGTTCCTTGACTGAACTACGTGTTTCAAAATGCCTCGTTGTCAAGTGACGCACTGTTATGAGGTGCCCCGTGTATGTTTTAGCCCTGGGAGTGCACCGTGTAGGTGTGTGTGAAAGGCACACCGGATGCGGGATCCCTGCCTGCAAGGAACAAATGATGGTTAGATAGAGAGGGAATAGAAAGGGAGAGTGAGTGATCTCACATTGTTGGATCCCAATTAACAGAAGCCTCCGAAGAAAGGGGGAAAAAGGAAGGAAGCAAGCAAGGAAAGGAGGGAAGAAAAGGGAGGGGGAGAGGGAGGGAGGTAGGAAGGAAGAAAAGGGGAGAGGGATGGAGAGGGAAGGAGGTTAGAGGGAGAGAATGGAAGAAAAGAAAGAAGGGAGGGAGAGAGAAACCCAACTTCACATATTTCATTCCCCCAGGATGATGGTCACCCAAGTGTGAACCCCGTACCGTGAGCCCCCTGCACCTGCTGCTCCATCTCCAGCTACACACTGATCAGGACAATCTCATGTTCAGATTGGTGGGCCATAGGTGAAGTCTTGAGCCTTCAGGTAAAGATGAAATTACATTTACAGGAAAGCAGAGTCTCCGGAGTGAGGCAGATCCCAACTCAGCTCCCACTTCCACATCTTCCCAACCACGATATTTTAGGCAAATTACTTAAACCCACTAAGCGTCAGGTGTCTCATCTGTAAAATCCTCAAGAGACTGTTGACCCTGATCATCAGACAGGACTCACTTGTGCCTCACAGCTGCCTTTCATTTGCTGACTTTGAAGACTGGACACCTTAGAAGGATTCTTTGAGTTCTAACCCTAGTTAGACATCAAAAATGCAATGCCCTTAAGCATTTCATCTGTTTGATCTTACTCGTTCCTCAGAACATTCTCCAGACACCATGTCCTCCAAGCCTTCCCACATGCATTTCTATCAGATGCATTTCTATCAGAAATACACACACACACACACACACACACACGCACACACACCTCTACATCCTCTTTATTCTTGTAGGCTCATATGCATCCTCCAACATCCTGCTCAAGCATTGCCTCTACTTTAAAATTCTCCCGGACCCCGCACCCCTGCCCCACCTCAACCGTCCTGACCACTTATGACTGCTCACAGACCCTGAACCTGAATGAGCTCCACAGGTCTGATCTCACCCCATCGTGATGACTGATCTGTTGTTTCTCTCCACCCAATGATGGATTCCCCAAGGAGAAATACTGATCTCTGTAACCCCAGCACTTAATATCATACCTACTATGCACAAGCACTCCCTAATTTGTTGTGTTAATATATTCCATATCAAAATATGAAACTTATTTTTTAAAGTGTTACAACTTACCACTCATACCATTGTTTTCAAAAGCCAGTTCAAGTCAGAGAAGCAACTAATCACACTAGTTTGTTGGGGTTTAAAAGAAGTCTGAATCACAATTACTCTGCTTGATCCCCCTACCTTATTCGTTAGATCTGACTCTGAGTTATAGAGTCTGCTCTGAGAAAAGGAAGATTTTTCCACCATCAAAAATATTAACAAGACTGTCTCTGACTCTGAAGGCAATTCAAATCAATGCAACACACACCAATCAAGGATAGACACTGTAACTTGTAATTCTACAAAAAGAATACTTCCAAAATCATAGATGGAAGGTGCTGACTGCCTGGATGGCTGACAGGCCCTTCCCCAGACCACCTCTTGGTGTCTGCCTTTTTTTTTTTTATCATAGTTCTGATACAAGGAGGAAGAGCCACATTCCTGTACCTGGGCACTACTCAAGCGTACCTTGCTGTCCAAGTCCAAATTGCCCCCCTTATAAATCACTGTCCATGACCTTCCCCTCCCATCTCCTATGCCTGAGCTTACCTTTCCATTCAAATGATTAGTAGTCACTTTCAAAATTCTACTTGAATAATAGCTACCATTTTCTGAGTGGATCTATATGCCAAGCAACCTATTAGAGGTTTTATGGACACGTTATCACTTTAAATCCCGACAACACTATGATCTAGGCACTATAAGTACACAAGTAACTTAATAAGTGATAGAGCCAGATGTGATTCCAAACCCCATGCTCCAAAACGAGCTCATTAAATATTCATATACTACCCTGTGGATGAGATATTATTCCATTTTACAGATGAGGAAACCAAGGTGCCAGTGGATGAAATCCAAATTATTTAAGCCACTCCAGTGGCTTAGCCCCCTCAGCTCTGTGCTGGCAGCTGTGTTGCCAACAGGCACAAAACTGCGACCAGCCAGGAGGAGTGCAGAGCTGAGAGGAGAGGTGGCTGGACACGGGCCTTTGAGATATAGTCAAGCCTCTCTAATGTATCTGTGGCCTTTTCAGTTCCGGGAGGCGTCAAACTTTTATTTTTGCTTTAGTTAGTTTGACTTATCTTTTTGATTGCCGTCTGCAACTCAAACAGTCCATCTGATACAAAAACAAATAGCACAGGGGAGTCCATAAAGTAACGTGGTTGGCTTTTTAAAAACTCACATTACCAAAGTTAATTCATCCCAACAAGAACAATTCCTTTCAAAAGAGTCATCTCAGGGGAAAGGAAGCTGCCAGCAACCAAAGGGGAGGAGATTTACGTATTTTCAAATTACAAAGATTTATAATTACAGTATTAATCAAGAGTTGGACAGTATTTTGGAACGAGCAACGTACGTCATTCTGCAAGCACAGTTGCTTCATGGTGCAGAAGGAAGTAGCTCAAGGGACAGGAAAGAAAAGTATTTGCTCCTACTGCCATTCACACTAAGGCTCCTGCTCTTTGTGTGCACATGGGCAGCCCATTCTGGGTCTTAGCGAGTGATCAACTTCCTACCCGGGAACAAACAGCCTTGAAACCAGCAGATAAAATACCAATTCTCAGCAAAATTAGGCCCCAAGTCCCCAGACAAGTCATATGCCAGAGTCTGCTTCTGGCCTCAGATTTTCCTATTCCCAGCTGTGACCAAGCTGAGACGCACTAGACCCTCTCCTGGGACGAGGTCAGCACTTCAGCTAAGGCAGCACTTTTCCATACCCAGTTCCCGACCCGTGGCCAGCACTGCCGCCCAGACTATTACACCAGTGGAAGTGAGTCATAAGACCACGCTTACTCACCACAGGCTATGAAATGGGAGGAAATTGCAAAAAAAAAAAAAAAAAAAAAAAAAATCTCCCTTTAGAGCTTTGCTATTTCTCCTCCTGTGAACAAAATGATATTTGTGATCATTATGTAACCATGGAAGGATCACATTAGCATCAAGGAGAACTACCTGGGTTTAAGAAGAAAACGGGGCATCTGGGTGACTCAGTGGGTTAAGCATCTGACTCTTGATACCATCTCAGGTCATGATTTCAGGGTCATGGGATTGAGCCCCACGTCGGGCTCTGTGCTCAGCATGGAGTAATTGGGATTCCCTCTCTCTCTCTCTCTCTCTCTGCCCCTCCCCCTAAACAAATAAATAAATCTAATCTCTTTACAAATAAAATCTTTAAAATCTAAACAAATAAAATCTTTAGAAGACGAAGAGGAAGACGAAGAAGACAAAGAAGAAGAAGACGAAGACAAAGAAGAAAAAGAAGAAGAAGAAAATAGGGACTTCCCAAGTAAAGATCCTCAGAATTCAAATCTGAGTGTCTTTGCCTCAAGCCAATCTGTGACCTCCACCAACCAAGTTGAGGTGATGAGAGGAAATTTTCCCTCTGCCATTTCTCAAAGAGTTCTGGTTGAGGTTGGACTAAACACCTCGTTGACCCCTCTTCCCCTGCACATGAGAGAGTGAACACACAGATTAACACCTTGGGCTTTTAGCTCAAATAACACACATAAAACTGTAGAGAGGCCCTGAATCCAAAGAAAGAACAAGCTGGCCTTCGAAGAAATCTGAAAAGCAATTAAAATCTTTGCTGGAATTTCTTTAAAGGGCACCCAGAGAGCATTCCATTCATAATAATAATACAGTTCCTCCAGCCTGCCATTCCCCATCCCCTGTCTACTCTCTCTTAGAACACAGACACGCTACCCAGGTCGTGGCCCCCACTCCCCACCTGCCCAAACACGCTCTCTCAAACCTCAGCCTACATTGGTTGTCATCCGCCTTCCTGCTTCTCTTCCTCCTTCCCCTCCAGGATTTCTCTGCCCTTCACAGGGAGTTCATCACTCAGTTCCTCTCCCTTCTCAGGATATGATTCTATACATCATGAAAACAAAAAGCAGCCACCCATCCAAGAAGCCTTCTTCCTTTTAGAAGGCAGGATGAAAGGAAAGCTTCTGAATATGTTGACTTTTTTTTGGTCTTTATCTCATTTGCTCACCAAAATATAGACTTAAATGTATGGAAGGAGGCTGATATCTAAAGTCAGGTGACCTGGATTGTCTTAGTTACTGTGTGTGACTTTGAGACAATTTACCTAAACTTTCTAGCCTACCTATAAAATAAGGTAATAGTAATGCCTTCATCATAAGGACATGGTGATGATTACAAGAGAAAATATGCTTCATCATAAGAAATGACAACCAAACTATGAACTGCTCCAAGAAAATGATTCTCAGTCCTGCTGGCTTTAAATCTTTACATTGGTTTGGATATTATATATGCATCATTCTCAATCGTTATAGAAGGTTTAAGAAGATACTTAGAGATACAAAACGGTCTGTTTTTTCCAAATTGTTCACTTTGTTTGACATAGATTTTTTGGTTATTTGCTTTTTATTATTGAAGATCAGTTGGCATACAATGTTATATTAGTCTCAGGTGTATAATACAGTGATTTGACAATTCTATACATTACTTCAGTGCTCACCACAATATATGTAGTCACCATCTGCCAAGTTGGCCACTTTTGACAATGTTGGCTAGAATATTAAAGATTAGTCACCTTTGCCTGTGTAATGAGTCACCTGACTCTACCAGTCTGTTCTGGCGAACTCCATAAAGTGGAATCCAGAATCTTCAGACCATTAATTCTAAATCTGAATTTCCAATTCTCAGACTCAAGCTCCACATAAAATTTCCAGACCTTAGCGATCCATAGCATGAAAGGTATTTCTGGTCTGATCCCCCTTTGAAAAGAGATTCCCATTCATTTTGAATGGTAGAAATAAAAATTCCCATATCCCCAGGTTTCTAATGAACAGCAGGCAAAGGCATCAGGCACAGACTATAAGAGGGCTAAATTAGAAGGGACAAGAGTATAAGATCCCAGGACCAAAGGAACAAGTCACTAGAGTTCTTAAACAAAAATATCAAATCTATTCCTTCTAAAATAGGTGAAAAAAATTGTGAGCATATGTGGATCCAATGCCCTCCAGTGAAAGAGATTCCAAAGTAATCCCTTCAGATTCTACAATGTGAATAAGTCAGAGATTAGGTAACAGGGGACCTAAAGAAAGGAAGGGTATGGTCACAACGGGACACGCAAACTGACAGAGGGCAGCACCTAGGATCTCCTTTATTTTTGAGTTTCCCATTTGGGATTTGGTACCTATGGTCCAGGTGGAAGAAGAACCAGACAGCTCCATAGCAGCTGCTCAAGAAAGGCAGCTGGCAGTGGGCATCTTTTCCCACCCCCGACCCCTGGATTGGATGAGCATTGCCTTTTAATGGAGATGTGGCATTTACCTTGGTTCGCAACTGCCTATTGGCTAGCTCATCGCTGGACTGAGAGAAGATAATGGATGAGAAAGATGAGCAGAAGCAGCCGGGAAGAGATTTTTAATAAGACTATTGAATTGCTCTCTTTGCCGGATTCCATACCAGGCAGATAATCAGCAATAAATGTAATTTCCCTCAGTCTTCTCTAGTGAAGATATACATAGGTGGATTGTGTAGAGAGTTCACAAATTCTGGATAACCTCAGGATTTCCTTATGTGAGAGTTTTTCCTTAGGTTATCCACACCATTATCAACAATGGGAGCTAAAAAGGAAATTTTAAAACCTGAATTTCATTCCCAAAGAGGTATTCAGTTCTTCCCAAGCTGGTAAGAAACTAAGAGCTCCAAATAATCCTGAGCTCAAATTATAAGACTTATACTTGACAATGAAACCCAAATAGACATAACACCATAAGACATTTTCCATGGATCCCTCGAGTTCCAATGCATTTCATTTAACATGAAGCTCATCCATGTGTAGCTAGAAAAAAAAAAAATACCCTCAAAGGCAGAGAAAGCTAAAGAGACCTGTCCACGAGATAATAGGCTCAGCCATGGAAACTCCACACTCCAGATTGAATTTCACAAGCAGGACAGACAGGCACCACCAAACTGGGTCCAGCGTCATGGCTATGGCTTCTACTTCTCTAATCTGGTTCCATCTATGAGTCAAGGGAAAACCTGGAAATGTTATACAGTCACCAAACATGAAGGTATTTCCAAGAGACTCAAGATGCCATCCCCAAACAAGTACCCTTCCCTTTTCCCTTAATATCTACCCACTTTCAAAGAGTGATCACATTTAATATCTCAAGAAGAAGCTGACAGCATGTTAAGATGCTCCAGAGAAAAGTCCAGTAGATTTTTCCCCACATTGGGAAATTCAGTTCTTTAGAGCATATCTCAAGAATCATACATTTACTTAAGCTTTTTACTGCAGACATTGACATTAAGAAATAAAATATACAGAGATTGTATATTTTATCTTGACAGTAATGTCAGCTATCCCATCCATCCATTCAGTAAAAATTCAACTAAACCAAACATCTACATATAAAACACTCATGTGACAAGCAAAATGAGGAACAGAAAAGTAGTTTATAGACTTTGCGTTCAAAAACTAAGTCAAGGGCAGCCCAGGTGGCTCAGTGGTTTAGCACCTGCCTTCGGCCCAGGGCATGATCCTAGAGACCCGGAATCAAGTCCCATGTTGGGCTCCCTGCATGGAGGCTGCTTCTCCCTCTGCCTGTGTCTCTGCCTCTCTCTCTGTCTCTCATGAATAAATAAATAAAATCTTAAAAAAAAAAAAAAACTAAGTCAAGGGGCCCCTGGGTGGCTTAGTTGGTTAAGTGTCTGACTTTGGCTCAGGTCATAATCCCAGGGTCCTGGGATAGAGCCCTGTGGGGGGCTCCCTGCTCAGAGGGAAGGCTGTTTATCTCTCTCCCTCTGCCCCTCCCCACCCCTGCTCATGCACTCTCTTGCTCTCCCAGAAATAAAATCTTTTTTTTTTTTTTAATAAAATCTTTTAAAAAGTCAAGACACATACATAAGAACAAAAACAAAATCAAAACCAAGAAACCATAATATAAAGTAGAAAACATCAACTGCTCTGTGAGGAGTACATATAAAGTGCCATACTCATGTGAGTTCAAAAGAAACCTGAAATTATTCTTGGTGGAAGGGGTCAAGAAAAGCTTCACAGAGAAAAGAGCATTTTGGGTGACCTTTGAAGGATGGGTAAGATTTCAACCTGAAAGATGAAAGAAAAGTCATCCAGCTGGAAAGATTGGCCTAACCAGTGGAACTGAGGAAGCAAACCCAGAAAACAAGACATTTTTCAGTCTGGCTGGAAAATAGGCTGCAAGGCATATAACTCAGAGGGGGAAAAGTTGGAAAAATAAGCTATCACTATTTCATAGATGGCCTTCAATAAGAATTTGGAATTTATGTTGTAAATAATGAAAAGCCACCGAAGGTTTCTGAGCTCAGGAGTGGCATGGTGAGACTTCAGAAGTTGTATTAGAAGAAAATGCAACCAGAAGCAAGAAGACAAGTGAGGACAGAAATAGGACGGCATAGGTTAAAAAAAAAAAAAAAAAAATCCAGGGTTTCAGAGACAGAATGAAGAGGAAGGGGTAAATAAATATTGCTGAGTTATGGTCCACGGGACCACTTGGGTCCACTTGGTCACTGATGGTTAAGGACATCGAAGATCATCCCGAAACATGCATTCTGGGTGTCTGAGAAGACAGTCGTGCGATCAACAGAAACAGAGCTTAGGGGTGACAAAGCCTGTGGAAGCCCTAAATGCTTATGTCTGGCTGCCACCTGGCCAAGTGGGGCTGGTGCCAAGAAGACACAAAGGGGAAAAACTAAAGGTTTCATGCTGTCCTATTACTTCGTCCTATGATATTTGCCTCTCCCCTTGAAATTCTCCCCTTGGGTTTCTGGGTAATACTCTTTCCTTGTTTTCTTCCTTCCTCTGTGGCAAATCCAACCAAGCTCCATGAGCTCTTCTGTGGCTACTTGTCCCACTAGCATTTTCCACAGAGCTCCAGCCTTACTCTACATCCTGTCCCTGAAAGGTCTGTCTGTTGCTTAACTTCACCTCCATGCAGATGGCTCCTGTGGAAGGCAGTGGTTGGGGCTGCAAGCTCTGAAATCAGCCTGGGCTCAGAGCCCAGCTCTACCCCCTTGCTGGACACGTCATGTTGGACAAGTCACATATCTTGATCTTCCTCACATGTAAAATGTGAGGGTTGGGAAGAGGATTAACATGGAATCTGGCACATTTATTATTTAGGTAAGTCCTCAGTAAATGGTAATTATTATTAACCAAAATTTATTACTGGAAATCTAGTTTCTCTGCTGATGGCCAGGTCCGTATAGTCAGTTGTTACCTGGGCAGGATTCCCTGAAGTCCCAAAGCGAATTCATCGTTTTCTCACCCCCCACAACCCTTTGTTATGGGGGATGAACCCAAACATTCATCCAATCATTCAGATTAGGAGCCTAATGGGACTCATCCCATACCACTCCCATTCCTCTACCCCCCACAGCCATTGCTTATCCTATAAAATTCCAAGTGATTCAACAAGGCATAAAACATCCACTTATCTCACCCCACTTCCCTGTCAACGCTCACTTCCCACCACTCCCTCTTCTGCCCAGTTACACTCACAGGTTCTGCTGCAGCTTCTTACAAAGGTACTTGCCATTGGTCACAAACATCAGGTAACCTAATATTCACGTCTTTACACATTTCCTTCCTCTGCCTGGAATATCCTTCCAAACTCCTGTGCCCAATCTGGGTAATTTCTATTTGCCTTTAAAAATTCAGCTTGAAATCATAAGAGACTCTTAACTCTAGGAAACAAACTGAGGGTCGCTGGAGGAGAGGAAGAGTGTCAGGATCGGGCGACTGGGGAATAGGCATGAAGGAGGGCACATGATGGGATGCGCGCTGGGTGTTATATGCAACTGATGAATCCCTGACCTCTCCTCTGAAGCTAATAATACACTACATGGTAATTAATTGAATTTAAATACATTTTTTAAAAAACAACTTCTAAGGATGTTCACATTAGGAGAAGCTAAGTGACAAGTACACAGGATCTTTCTGCACTATTTTTAAACTTTTCTGTAACATTTAAAAACAATGTTTTTAAAAACAAACAAGACTTAGCTCGTGTCACCTCCCTGTGAAGCCTTCCCTGGCTTCCTAATACGATGCCTTTCTCTCTGCTTCTATAACGAAGCGTGCACCCCTATTGTGGTACTGACCACATTGGGATTTTGACTTGCTTGTCTCCCTTCTCTAATAAATTGCAAGGAGCTTACCGGCAAAAACTGTGTCTTACTCATTGTTCAACTTCCTCCTCCCTGATCTAGCACAGTAGGAGGTCCTTAGCACATAGAAGGTCCTTAAATGATTTCATATATAAGTGAATCACAAAATCATCTGGCAAAACAAGATAATCCAAGATGCTTCACGGTTCCCCCTCTCTTTGTCCACATGATTAATCATAAAGTTCATGTAGCTTGCCTTCAATTCACAAGTTTTTCTGGTTGAGTCCATGCCTCTGTAACAACAACCAATAGTTATCTGTCCTCTTATCCAAGATACATATCTTTCAAAGCTAGCGGATGGTTTTTATTTTCTTCTTGGTGATTTTCCACATTCTCCAAATATTGTCGATCTCTTGATCTATACCACATCAGACACCTGACAAAAATTAGGAAGTTTAAAGGAAAGCCTGAAACAAGTTCAAGTCTGCAAATATGATTAGACTCCCCTTAATTCAAATAGTTGAGTAATGTGGTGCCTAAAGATTAGCATTCAGAATTCCAAATTGCCATTGTACTGGGTGTGGTGGTGGGGGGGTATATATAATAAATTTCAGGTGACAAGATATTAAAAGGAAAAAAACTCAATATTTTTAAGGCACATTCTCCTAAGTCAAAGACAATAGGTCCTACTAACAAGGGGATGAAAATAAGAAAGTCATTTCCCAGTAATCACATTGAACCTATAAGATCAGTAGTGGATGCCCATCAGCAGTGTCTGTTTGTAGAAGCTCTGGCTGTTTTTCTGCAGCCTCCTGGGGTCAGCCTCTCTACACTGCCCACGCTTTGACCTCCTGGAATCACCTGCTGGAAAGTATTTTAATCCTGCCATCACTCACCTTCCAGAGTTCCTGCCCTGGACCCTCCCCAAAAGTCTCCCCCAATATCTGAATGGACAGCCCCTCTGTATGCTGGGCTTCCTCTAGCACTCTGGAGGCTGACAGTGTGCTCCAGAGTCCTAGGCTTCTAGATGAAAAGTTCTCTTCCAGGTTGAGAGAATGAATTACAGAAAAGGAAACCTCTGAAGAACCAGCCGCTCAAAGATCAGTGACTTAGACAATGCTGCCACCCATCGGCCAAAAAATAAAAGTACTGCTGGTCTTTTCACGGGGTTTGGAGTGATTTAATGGGACATTTCATGTGGCTTTGGAATGGGCAGTAGCTGCATTGTTATTACCATTATTACTGGTGCTTCAACAAGTTTCTGATATTTATAACATGATCACAATCACAGCAGGCCTAGGAATCAGAGCTGCAGCAGAAATTGAGGTTCTGGGAATGTTGAACAGGAAATCAGTTCAGACTTTAAAAGAGGGAGTGAAAGGGGAGAAAGGTCTGACAAATGCCCTGAGGAGAAAAATAGATGGAGAAAGAAGCACACAACACCTAGGCTTCCACACACCACACCCTGAGTGAAGGACATTCACATGAGGAATCTAACTTAATCCCCAATTCTTCAGGACAAGCATTTTTGTGCCCGTTATTAAAGCGGGTAAGGGCCAAAGCAGCTACGGATTTGCATAAGCTCACAGGGCAGACGGAGCTGGGCTGGCTTGAACTCAGTTCTAGCTGTTCGGTTCCCAGAGTCCCTTCCGATTGCATCAGACCAAAACTGCCTGTTCTCACTTCCAAATTGTTTAGGGCAGACACTGAGTCTACAAGAGTGTTTTCTTGTTTTAATCACAGTCTCCTGCTGGGGTGTTAAATAAAGTCAATGTTTTCAGTTTAAAGGTTAAATGTCAAACAGAGGAACGCACACTCTGGGAAATATGGTGCCCTGGATTCTCTGTATCCAGAGGGGCTTCCTCCCCCCCACCCCCTTTCCTGTCTCATTTCTCTTTTCCCTATGAAATCCCCTCTCCACCTAACTACGGATACAATAACAAATTTTTTTTTAAGATTTTGTTTATTTATTCATGAGAGACACAGAGAGGCAGAGACACAGGTAGAGGGAAAAGCAGATTCCCTGTGGGGAGCCTGATGCGGAACTCGATCCCAGGACTCTGGGATCACAACCTGAGCCAAAGGTAGATGCTCAACCACTGAGTCATCCCGGTGCCCCTACAATAACAGTTTAAAGCTGTGCTGTCCAGTGCAATAGCCACTAGCTACATGTGGCAACGGGGCATTTGAAATGTGGCTGGTCCAAATTGATTTGTATTGTAGATGTAAAATACACACTGGATTTCGAAGACTTCATACAAAAATAAAAACATAAAATACCTCACTGATCTTTATATTGATTGCATGGTAACACGAAAATATTTTTGATAGATTAGGTTAGTTATTGCTAAAATTAATTTCACCTGGTTTTTTGTTTTTTACTTTTTGATGAGACTACTAGAAAATTTTAAGTTACGTATGTGGAAAGCCCTACGTTTCCCTTGCCTAGAACCCGTTTAAAGACAGGCAAACACGCTTTTGTAAATAAAGACATCCCCCCCCTCCAATAAAAGACATTTCATACATTAATTAGTACAAGATAAGGGCATGAAACCAAAATCTGTTTCTTCCTCGGCTGATAGATAGAAAATTGCCACCTGATGTTCAATTAAGACAGCTATAATTATTAACCAGGAGTTTCACATTGTGAAGAAACTAATGAAGTCTGATTTTTTTTCTGATTGTGTCTTATGGATGACTGACTTGTTCACTAATTATCCCAAAGTTTTCATCCTGCAGATTACATTAATAATACTGTAATTTATATGCTAGAAGCATGTGGCCCATCAGGCCCCACAAAGAACTTCACATTTCTCACATTAAGGAAAGTAAAGTCTATTATTGCTGCACTCAGAGCTGTGTTCCTAAAGCAATGGAAGCTTCTCATCCTTATTTTTTTTAATATTTTATTTATTCATGAGAGACACAGAGAGAGCCAGAGACATAGGTAGAGGGAGAAGCGGGCTCCCTGCAGGGAGCTTGATGTGGACTCCATCCCAGGACCCCGGGATCACGCCCTGAGCCAAAGGCAGACTCTCAACTACTGAGCCACCCAGGCATTCTGCATCTCATCCTTATTGAGTTCAACACCTTTAGAGTAGAGGGAAATATCTTGAGCAAAACCGTCATTACCTAAGATCAAAGCAATTCAGCTTCCATGGCTCCTTCCGAGCTAACCGGGGTTTCTTGGCAGGTTTTTCTTATCTCATCAAACACAACTCTGGAAAAATGGCCTTGGAGAAGTCTAGAAGCCAATGAACTCCTAGAAATAAGATATATTCAAAGCTCCTAAGCAGGGATTTATAGGACTGGTTTAGCCAATGTCTCCCCAGGATGACAAACCACTGGTCCAAACCACTAGGAGTTACTTCCACCACAGGGCTTCAGCACAGCGGTGACTTTGGACTAGAATGCATCAACAAGGGTTAAGGCCAACAGGAATGCCCCCTGCCTGCCCAGGAATTTTGACGAGGCTCCTCTGGCCTTGGATCCAGGCTCTATGTCCATAGGGATGCTGAGTTTCTAGACAGGAGGAGGCCAGACGAATTGACTTCTCAAGTTCACCTTCAAAACCAGACTCTGATCCTCCACTCTGCACAGAAAGGAATACACCCAACAAGTTAAATTGAAGCAAAAAATAACCTTGGTCTGAGGTCTCCTAGGCACCCATTTGAACATGCACAATGCAAACTCAACAGATATCTCCTGCCAGCTCTTCTCAATTTTCTCTGCTATGTGTGATATTTTCCATGGATGAGACCAGAGATGTTGGTTGTAAATGATAGTCAGATGTTTAAACAATTTTGTTGCTGACACATGATAATTTCCAGAAGCCCCTTTTCCATAACTCGGTATCTTTTGGTAAGACCCACCACAAAGAAAATGAGTTGTACAAGGAAAATGGCAGAAGATCTGGAAATTAACCAGGAAACTGGACCATCACATGCCTCAAACAAAACAACAACAACAAAAAAAAATCATTAATAGGAAACAGGCCAGTTGTTAAGGGTCATGGAAAGAATATACACGGGGTTCTCAGCAACTGGCTATGTTTCAAAGTCAGTAACCTCCAACTTGTCAGGGAGGATTGTGGTTAATGCTGCGAAAGACATGTGCTGAAAGGTTTCTAGTTGCCCTTAAATTCCTGAATTTCTACTCAGGATATCATACCACACGTGTGCAAAACAGAAAAGTCTGGTAAGTTTTAAATGGATCCTTCTGTAAGTAAACCCAACATAGACAATCTTAACTTATAAAAATCAATACATTAGGAGGTAATCACATCAAAAAAAGATAAACTTCAAATTATTTTTAAGTAAATTTTTTCCTATTCAGACACGAGTCTGAATCACACAAAATTGTCAAATTTGGACTTTTTAAAAATATATTATTTATTTATTCATGAGAGACACAGGGAGAGAGAGGGGCAGAGACACAGGTAGAGGGAGAAGCAGGCTCCATGCAGGGAGCCCGACGTGGGACTCGATCCCAGGTCTCCAGGATCACGCCCTGGGCCGAAGGCACGCGCCAAACCACTGAGCCATCCAGGGATCGCAAATTTGGACTGTTTTGACCAAATAAAGCCAAAATCCTCGCTATCTCAGGTGGTTCAATGTATATATTTCATTAACAACATAGATACTAGAAAAGTTTAAAGAGAGAGCGAGGAACCCCTTTTAATATCCAAGCAACAGAAACAGAGCTTTTTAAAAGCAGTTCCTATGTAACAATCCAAAGCCAACAGCAGGGACACCTGGGTGGCTCAGGGGTTGAGCGTCTGCCTTTGGCTCAGGGCGTGATCCCGGAATGCCTGGATTGAGTCCCGCATCGGGCTCCCAGTGAGGAGCCCGCTTCTCCCTCTGCTTATGTCTCTGCCTCTCTCTGTGTGTGTCTCTCATGAATAAATAAATAAAATCTTAAAAAAAAAAAAAAAAAACCAAAGTCAACAGCAAACTATTTTGTTGAACATTTTCGATTTCAGTCTACATAACTTTTCAGCAACATACCTATAGCCTGTTTTAATCTGAGTATTACAGGAGGTAATCGGTGATCACTAAGAACTTTGGTAATAAATTTAGCAATGCCTACAATAATAGTAATAAACTCCACATTTATATATTTTCACATTTACATATTTCCAAATTTCATTTTTTTTTTTTACAGATTTTATTTATTTATTCATGAGAGACACAGAGTGAGGTAGAGACAGGCCGAGGGAGAAGCAGGATCCCTGGGAGGAGCCTGATGTGGGACTCCATCCCAGACCCAGGATAACGCCCTGAGCTGAAGGCAGATGCTCAACAGCTGAGTCACCCAGGCATCCCTATTTCCACATTTCAAACTAGCTTTGAGATTAGTCTATTAAGCCATGTCCTTAAATCCTTTGTGAAAATGAAACAAAGATGGAAAAGAAAGAGAAAGATGGACAAATCTTGATTATCAGAATTTACACAACCAAATAAGGATTGCTTTCAAAGGCTTCCCCACAGGAAGCTATATACCTGCTTCCAGGTGGCACTACCAATGTTTATCACTCTTGGAACTACATAAGAAAACCAGTATATTACTTAATAGTCCTATTTCTCCTTCTCCCTTTTAAATTCCAAGCTATTCCCCAATTAATAGATCCAAATGCTTTGGGGTGGTTTGCTAAAGACATGCATAATTTGTCCAAACCCATAGAGCACACGCCACCAAGAGCGAACCCTAATGTAAATTCAGACTTCGGATGATGCCTCTCCAGGTTTACCACCCCAGTGAAGAATGTTGCTAGTGGGGGAGGCAATGCATGTGTGAAGGCAGGGGGCGTATGGGAAATCTCTGCACCTCAATTTTGCTGTGAACCTAAAGCTACTCCAAAAGTAATAATAATAATAATAAAATCTTAATTCAAAAAAAAATTACAGGGCAGCCCGGGTGGTGCAGCCGTTTAGCGCCGCCTTCAGCCCAGGGCCTGATCCTGGAGACCCGGGATCGAGTCCCACCTCCGGCTCCCTGCATGGAGCCTGCTTCTCCCTCTGCCTGTGTCTCTGCCTCTCTCTCTCCCTGTGTCTCTCATGAACAAATAAATGAGATCTTTAAAAAATAATAAAAATAAAAATAAACTTTAAAAATTACATAAAAATAAAATTAAAAACCACTCCTGGGAGAGGGACATTTATCTACATGGAGGATATGCAAGAAGGTCTGGCACATGCTTCCCCTTCCTTCCCCTTCATGTCACTGTATCCCTCCTCTTGTCCATCATCAGTGCCCTCCAGTCTCTGAGAAGAGAAACCAGGTGTGTTATCTCCAAACCGAGGCGATTAGGGGAGGACACAGACTGAGAGGGAGAAGCAGATACACAGGCAAAGGGAGAAGCAGGCTCCTCGCAGGGAGCCCGATGCGGGACTTGATCCCAGATCCTGGGATCACAACCTGAGCCCAAGGCAGATGCTCAGCCACTGAGCCCCCCAGGCGTCCCTCCTAGCAATTGTTTAAGTAAACTCTGGCAGCGCTGGCGCGGCCGGCCCTCTGCCCACGGCCTTTACCTTTTCCGTGACACGATCACGGCTGGTTCCTCTCAGGCTCGTGGGGCATCGCGGTTCTTCTCCCATGGAGAGGCCGCCTCGCGAGTCCCAGCCACGCTCCGCCACCGCCAGAGGCAGCAGCAGACGTGGAGGGAGTAAAGGGACCTGCTTGGGTCACTGGCGGAGGGGGTGGGGGGAGCTGGCCCCCCTCTGGGGCCTTCCCGGAGGCTCCTCCCTAATCGATAACACACCTGGTTTCTCTTCTCAGAGGCTGGAGGGCCCTGATGATGGACAAGAGGAGGGATACAGTGACATGAAGGGGAAGGAAAGTAAAGCATGTGCCCGGCCTTCTTGCATATCCTCCATGTAGACAAATGTCCCTCTCCCAAGAGTGGTTTTTAATTTTATTTTTATGTAATTTTTAAAGTTTATTTTTACTTTATTTTTATTATTTTTTAAAGATCTCATTTATTTGTTCATGAGAGACACAGGGAGAGAGAGAGGCATAGACACAGGCAGAGGAAGAAGCAGGCTCCATGCAGGGAGCCCGAAGTGGGACTCGATCCCGGGTCTCCAGGATCACACCATGGGCTGAAGGCGGTGCTAAACTGCTGTGCCACCCGGGCTGCCCTGTAATTTTTTTTTTTTTGAATTAAGATTTTATTATTATTATTACTTTTGGAGTAGTTTT
Source organism: Vulpes lagopus (assembly GCF_018345385.1). Classification (NCBI taxonomy): domain Eukaryota; kingdom Metazoa; phylum Chordata; class Mammalia; order Carnivora; family Canidae; genus Vulpes; species Vulpes lagopus. The sequence goes on from NC_054834.1 coordinate 31,521,888, forward strand.
AGGTTCACAGCAAAATTGAGGTGCAGAGATTTCCATATGCCCCCCTGCCTTCACACATGCATAGCCTCCCCCACTAGCAGCGGACCCCTCAGTTGCTAGTAGGTCTCAGGCCCGCGTCCAGGCAGGTGGATGCTCCGCTTACGATGACCAGGAGGAGGTAGCTTCAGGACCAAGGCTGGGAGCGCGAGGGGAGCTCCCCTCCCCTCCCAGCCCTTTTATACACGAAAAGGTGGTGAAGGTCACCGCCGCCTCCCGGCTGGAGGGCACCAATAGCTCGGGGCCAGGGCGCCCCCCCCACCCCGCCCGCCCCCGCGGTCCCCTCCGGGGCGCTCACCTGCGCTGCCGCACCAGCCCTTTTATACACGAGCCAAGAGGTCGTCCAATGAGCTCAGCCCTCTCTGGCGTGCTCTCTGGTCTCCACCAATCAGAGGCTGCAATGCAAAAATCCGGAAGCTAAGTGGTCGGACTTCAGGAGGCGTGGCTAGGGGCGTGGTTAGGGGCGTGGCTTGGGGGAAACAGGAGCTGGAGCCAGGTAGGGGCGCTTTGCTCTCACCTGGTGAAAGGGGGTTTCGCGATGGAAGCCCGAGGTTCCAGTTGGGAGAGGGGCGCTCAGTCAGGGGTTCGTGTGCGGCGAGGGGAGCGGTTTCAGGCGAGCCCAGGGATGTGAGCGCCCCCCCCACCCCGCCCCGGACGGCTGCTGGGAGGTGGGAAGGGCCCGCGGAGCCCACACCTGGCTGAGATCGTGTAGTGCCAGCATTTTGGGAGCCGAGAGCTGGAGGTGACCGGATCAGCGAGTCTAGGGCTGGCTTGCTCCCAGAGAGGGGAAAACAGGACAACCCAACAATTAATTAATTAGTTAATTAATTAATATTATAATAACAGTTGTCCCTAGGAGGGGACAGTTGCAGCAGGTCAAATGACAGTCTGTAATTGTGCAGGCTCGGAGAAAATGTGGGCATGCAGGTGAAGTAAGGGTCTGAGTGGAAGACGCTTATTTGTTTTTCAAAGGAAGAAAATACTGTCAGAAAAGAAAAAAAAATGCAGTGAAGTGATTGGTGTTGTGCAGACCCGTGAGACCTCGTAAAAGGAACTAGGGTTTCTGGCAAAAACGTTGGATGAAGATCGTGGGGGAGAACGAAGGGGAAAGAAGAGGGAAATATTTGAAAGGTCTGTAAGAAGAAAGGCAACAGCTGAGACAGTGGGGAAAAAATAGGGAAAAAATGAAGATCCTCTAAGTCTCAGCTCTATGGGTAGAATGACAGTGTTTTCTGACCCACCTCCAGCATACATGAAAAAATTTTAAATAATAAAAATAATAAAAAGCTGCTTACTTATGGAGAAGTTGAGGCTGATTTAAATTAGTCCTGCCCCTGAAAATCCAGGATCTATGTTTGTCAGGCTTAGGGTTGATTGGACTCAGGTCCAGGGGCTCAACTCGGTAGAGGAAGGATGGGCAAGGACATCTGAACGCTTAGGGAGGCATTTTCATCCGTCAACGCTCAGAGTGTGTAAGATCCTGTCCTCAAGAAGCGTCTGTGGGACAATCTCAGGATATGGTCAACCCTTTATCAGAACTATTTTATTTTATTTTATTTTATTTTATTTTATTTTAAGATTTTATTTATTTATTCATGAGACAGAGAGATAGATTGGCAGAGTCACAGGCAGAGGGAAAAGCAGGCTCCATGCAGGGAGCCTGACGTGGGACTCGATCCCGGGTCTCCAGGATCAGGCCCTGGGCTGAAGGCGGCACTAAACCGCTGAGCCACCCAGGCTGCCCTATCAGAACTATTTTAGATTTGCTCCAGTTTCTTTCCTCAAATGCACCAGATACATGGCATTGTACTTCTAAACCATGAAGACCGTGTCCTTTTTCTGAAAGCATCCAGTTCTGAGAGGAATAATAATAATATAATATAAAGTGCTTAAAATAGGACCTGGCGCTGAAAGTGCTATCTGTGTATGTACAAAGCATCACTATTATAAAGCCATGATCCCAAGCCAACCGCAGTGTGGCGCCCTGGACGTGAGCATCTCTCACGGAATCCTTCTTTGGGTATGGACGACTTCTCATACTCCTGCCTTTGTCAACACCAAATGAACAAACCTCTTAAAATCTCTAAAAGTAAGAAAAAGTTTCATTTGAGCCTAAATTAGGACATCTGCCCAAGGAAACAAGCTCTTCACAGGAAGGTGCTCTGGAGACTGAAGAGTTTTGGGAGGGTTGTGAATACTTTTTACATCTTGTAAAAGCCCAAAAGATTATTGATTAGCATGTAGGCAGGAATCACGGGTTTTATCATACAGGAATGCAGGAAATAGGAACACAGATCAATATCTCAAGGACAAGATGGTTTTCCTGTAGGCTCCTATTCACGAAGCAGACGTACAAGGTGCGCATAGCGGGCCAGGATCAGGCTTTGGGTTTGAGCAGGGTTTGCATACAGTCAATGTTGACCGAGAAAGAAACCTAAAGTGGCTTCCTGTGTATATGCCAGGCCTTGAGAGGGTTTCTCTCTCATCACTTTCTTGCTGTGGGATATACTTGGTGTCCAGCAAGCTTTTGCTTAAACTTCAGGGAAAGCGTCAGAATCCGTTTTCGTTTCTACGACAGCACAAGGGTGGGTATGAATCGTCATCACTGATGCTGGAAATTCCGCACAGGAGTTCCTCTGTGACCCTGTTAGCAGTGGCGGAGAAAGAGATGTGCAAGCTCCCACCTGTCCCCCAGCTCTCTCCCCAACAGCTGTCAGTGTTCCACCATCAGGCCCTTCGGTGCTGCCAAAGACACGGTGGGGGCAAAGAAACCAGCGCCCTGAGACCCACCGCTGAAATCCGCTGCTGCTCGTGGGTGGTGGGTGTGAGTCAAGCGACTTTCAAAGGTGCCTGGTAACAGGAAACATCAAGGGAGTGAGAAGGCGGTGCTTCTGATGGGAGGTGATAAAGTGGCCACAAGATGGCATAGGATGCCAAGCGACTCTGTGTTGCTTGGGGCCCTGACTCTTCCAAAGCTCTCTTTGCAAACACTCAGGTCTTCCTCCACATTCCACATACCATCTGCGGTCTTTTTTCTCTCCCTGGTCCCCTCTTTCCTTTCTGGAGGTTTCAGTTCTCCTTGTTACAGGGATGGTTTCCTTTCCTCCCGGTTGACCCTGATTTGCTGGCCTGAACTTGGCAAGCCCCTGCTTCGGGAAAGGGTTCCTCTGGTGAGCCTGGAAGTCCTATGTTCCCAGGACTGAGCAGGGCAGGAGTTCCATGGGTTTCAGCATCTCACCAGTCTGGCAGCCCCATGATGAAAGGCTGCTGGCTTGCCTTATGTCACCTTCCCTCATTTCCTGAGTGGCATCGCTCTGAGTTTTTCAGATGATGTGATCTTCTACAGAGGACAGAGATTGGGGCATTGAAATTGGAGCACAGTCAGACCACAAGGGGCCTTCCTTCCGAAGCCCCAGGTACCGGGTCCCCCTCTGAGAAGAGACACCGTGTGCAGTCTGCCCTGTGTCCCAGCATGGCACCCCAGACTCTGCCTTGGTTGTCCTCCCCGTATCTGGGAGAATGAGGAGCCCCACAGGAGGATCAGACATCTCGAATGCAGACTTCTCTTCTTCCCCTGTCTTCCTCAAAAAGAAACCTAATTGTAAAAAGTCCTTAGTAGCTCCAGGAGTTTGTCAGCCACCACACCTTTGCTGGCTGCCCCCTCTTCAAGCATCAGTTTGTTTTAAGGCTTATCTTAAATATAGATTTATTTTTTTTAATGCAGCTCATTGGCGTGTAACTGAAAATACATAAACATGCTCTAAAGTAAAATTTAAAGAGATCTCCCACTCTTTGTCCTGCATCAGGCAAAAGTGTCCTCTCTCCCTCAAAGAGGGGAAAGAAGATTGGCTAAATATGAATTAAACTTGGAGGCAAACTGGGGTGAGGAAGGTCATGTTTCATTTTCTCCTTGGCAGACAGGAGCACACCCTAGGAATAGAACACAGATGCCTCCATGTCGGGGTAGCCGGGGCGGGAGGGGGGGTAGTTCCTGAGGCCCTGCACGTTGATGTGGGGCTTCCAGTCACTCCCCAGAAGAGAGAAGAGGGAGCCGTGCCCCGTACAGTGTCTGAGAAGCCCCTCTCTCCAGGCTGGTGCTGCTGAATGCACACTGTGGCCCAGAAGAAGGGGGGAGAGTCCCGTCTGTACAAAGCTTTGGGGACTGAATAGGAGTTCAGGCTGGACACAGGACAGAAAAGATATTGTCCAAGAAAACCAGACAAGCAAAGTTCATGTTCAGAGAAGTAAATGCATTAAGCTGATGTATTGGTAAGGGAATAAAGCCTTGTATTACTCCTATGATGGATGTGACCCTTGAATGAGGAAACATAAATGAGGGCGCTTTGGAAGAATCAAGAGCCAGGTGGGTACAAAGTATCTCAATCCCACACGGTCATCAGGACTTAGTGAGATGCCATGTCTGTGGCTGTTTGGAAATACCTACAGCGTAATGCTGACTGTAACTATAATCAAATGTCTCCTGCTCAAGGGTGTCACCTATATAATAGAACATTTCCATAGAGTGTATTTGGGAAGAAGTTCTGTCTCATTTCCTATGCCACCCAATCCCAAGACCAATAATCTCCATCCCTTCATGGGCTGTCGAAGCCTCGCCACCAGCCACTTCTATAGTTCCAAACCACTTCCCCGGGTCCCAGGACGCTGCCAACATACTGGCCTCTGGGAGGTAGTAAAATCTGTTTCTAACCTTTCCCTGCTGTGCTACAGGCATGAGTAAAGACCCCTCCCTTAATTCCACACAGCACCTTTGAGATCAGGTGGAAATATTTAACAGAACTTGACTGACAGTGAGACTCTAAGGTATGAAGTATATGAAAGGCAAATGAGTGATTATGTCATGTGTCTATTACCCCCGCCATTCTTGAGCACCAGGGTTCTTGGTGACAAAGAAAAGTGACACAAACATAAGCTAAAATCCGGTGATGCTGAGTTTGAAATAGAGACATATAAGTATTAACATATGAGTTATTTTTCCTAAAATAGTCCCTTGCTCTGTCCACTGAGAAGGCCAAGGGAAAATGCTCAAATCAGTGAACACATCTAGTGCCAATATCGTGGTCCTGAAATATATTTACCAGTGAAAGAAACCATGTGGGACACCTGGGTGGCTCAGCGGTTGAGTGTCTGCCTTTGGTTCAGGGCATGATCCTGGGGTCCTGGGATCGAGTCCCATATCAGGGTCCCTGAAGGGAGCCTGCATCTCCTTCTGCCTCGGTCTTTGCCTCTCTCTCTGTGTGTCTCTCATGAATAAATGAATAAAATCTTTTTTAAAACTTAAAAAAAAATAAAAGAAATCCTGTCTGGGGCACCTCTGGCTCAGTTGATTAAGTGTCTGACTCTTGATCTCAGCATAGGTCTTGATCTCAGGGTCATGAGTTCAAGCCCTGCATTGGGCTCCACACCCAGTTTTTTTGATTAAAAAAACAACAACCTTATTTGATCACCTTTGGTAGATGATAAAAGAAGAACACATTATTGAGAAATGGTAAATAAAGGGAAAGTGCCAGACATTTGTTCGGCCTTTCCGGTATGAACTGAATCATTAGGGAACCAAAGAGTAGAAGGAAGTTTCTTTCAATAGACATATTCAAACTAATAAAGTGAAGACGGAGTGATTGGATTAGAACATCATTATTTTGTGACCCCTGATGCATTAGTAGACGTGGGCATTGAGTTATCAGTGGCTGCTAACCTCACACACACACCTACACATGCACACACATGCACGCACACACCTACATGTGCAAACACACTTGCACGAACATACACAAATGCACATACACAGGAGACATTTCATGCACTGCATGAGAGAAGAACACAATATCATCTACAAAGTGCTCTTGCCAAAAAAAATCCAACCTGAGTCTGATCAAAACTCTAAATCTAACTACCAATATACAGGAAATACAGATGACAGAGCATCTGACAGAGCATACTAACGTATACCATGGCACATAAGTAGCAAAATCTAAACGATGAGAATCTCTATTAGCTGAGCAATCCAATTTATTCAATAAGTAAAGAAAGTTATAGATTAAAAGAGATTTAAAAGACATCGGATTTTAAACTGAAACAACTAAACTCTGGTGTCCCAGGGATGCACACTTAGGTGATAAAACTTTTCTAAAAAAGCAAAAAACAATAACCATAAAACTCAGGATGAAACATTTTTCTAATATACTCTTAATCACTAAAGGACTGGAAGAGTCTGGGTTTTCATTGTATAATATTTCTAAGACTGAGCCCCTTGAATACAAACAAACAAACAAATGGAAGATGACTTAGTGATGTGACCTAAAATAAAATTCATCTCTTATATCATGAATCAGTATACATGGACCTGTTCCAGCTCAAGATTTTCCAAACTATGGACTATAAGTCAATTTAGGGGTTTGTTACCATCACTTAAAAATATCAAATAGAGGGGAACCTGGGTGGCTCAGCTGGTTAGGCATCTGTCTTTGGCTCAGGTCATGACCCCAGGGTCCTGGGATCTAGCCCCACATTGGCTCCCTGCTCAGCAGGGAAGTCTGCTTCTCCCTCTGCCCCTCCTACCACTCATGTGTTCTCTCAAATAAATAAATAAAATATTTAAAAATATAAATCAGAGGCTCCTAAATCAGGGGTGCCTGAGTGGCTCAGTCAGTTAGGTGGCCAACTCTTGATTTCAGCTCAGGTTATGATCTCAGGGTCCTGGGATTGAGCCCCACATCAGGCTCCGAGTGCACCGTGGAGTCTGCTAGTCCCTCTTCCTCTGGTCCTCCCGCTGCTTCCTCTCTCTTTCTGTCTCAAATAAATAAAATCTTCTTAAAAATATATATATCAAATAGAAAAGAACAGAAAATTTAGTCCATCTCACATAATTAAATGAAGTATAATTTTATGAACATTTATTTCATATCTATCTGTGTGTGTGTGTGTATGTGTGTGTGAACATGCATAATGGGTTGCAATGTAAATTCTATTTCTTACCATGAGAGAATGATTCACAAAGATTGGAAATACAACACTAGCCTTTCTCACAGATTGGGTTTCATCAGTCTTGATCATGTCTATGATTACTAAGTTGAGATCGGGAGTGGATACCAGAGCCCGGATTGCCTTCAGAGCAGTGTGGATCTGCAGCACAGCAGACACCTGTCTTGGGAAACAGCCAATCGTCCCCTTCCCAACCTGCTTTGGAAAAGGTGCCTGCACACGCAGGTCTCCCCTGATAATTTTGCACAGCACCCGGCCCCTGAGTCTGTTCATTTAGCTCCTCCTTTTTGCAACGCTGCCTCCCCTTTTGAAGTCTCCGATCCAACACTTTGAAAAGTGTTTGTGGTCATTCTTGGCTGTATTTTTAAGTACATTTACACCTCTGGGTAAGTAATAGAGGTTTGAAATTCAAAACGTTCCTGGGTGGAAGGCCTCTGCTTCGACTCTGCCTTCCAGCCACCACTTCCTCCCAGAGGCAATAAATGTTATTGGTCTTTTCCCTGAGTACCAACCACTCCCACATATTGAAGCTGGCCTGGAAAGGAGGTTCCTGAAAACTGGTTTTGCAACCTTTGGGCTTTTACCACCTGGGGGATGACACAGTGGGCAGAGAGAGCTGCTGGGGTGCTTTGAGTCTGCATTTGCAAAGCATCCTTCCAGAGCATTTAATACCTGTGTTGTCATTACTTATTTACGAGTCTCTCTTTCTTCCTGAACTGCGACTCCCTTGGAGGCCGCCTGGGCCCACCTTGGCCCTGTGACAGCATCATCTTCTTCTGATCCTCCCATACCCCTGGGAACGGATCCCCATGGCCTTTAGAGCAGGCATGCTGGCCCCCAGAAGGGAGGTGTGCTCTGGGAGCTCCCCTGGGAAACCGCACCTGCCACCCCTCCCCGTCCGCCCCTCTGAGGGGCTGCAGCTTAGTGTGATCCATCAAGTATTTGCCCAGGAGGCTGTTTTCTCACAGTAATCCACCTCCCTCCCTTCCATAGGTGTTTCCACACGACTGATGGACAGTCCAGTGTCACCAAGGCCATGTGGGGTGCTGCTTGTCACACCTCACACACCTGAGCATGATGCTACATGAGCAGAGCAGACTCCCTCTGAGCTGAGCTCGCTCCCTGGGGTGCTGAGCACCGGAAGGGCCTGCACACGTTCAAAACGGATCTTAAGGCCGAACACAGAACCTTGGGGACAAAGGTTAGAGCCTGAGCTGCTGTGGAAAGAGAATCACCGATGAAGTAAGGGCACTGGCAAAGAGGAGGAGAGAGAAGTAGAAGCCATCAGGCCCCAGTGCCACGGAGCATCAGCAGGGTGGGGACGAGGCACACAGGACTGACTTTCCAGGAATGCCCTGGGACCAGCAGGGCTAAGCCCTAGGGAGGAATGTCATGGAGAGCCAGGATTCCGAAGAGCAGCATGACAAGGAAGGGCCCAAAGGGTCCCAGCAAAGAGGTGGGAGCACACAGCACACAGGCGATCGTGGAAGAAGCAGGAGGATATTTAACCGGGCAGGGTAGAGGGGCATGGGGTACAGGGTGATGAAAGTCAACTGTCACAGCACTCAGGCAAGAAGCAATGTCTAAAGTTGATGTATTGGGACGCCTGGCTGGCTCAGCGGTTTAGCGCCTGCCTTCGGCCCAGGGCATGAACCTGGAGTCCCGGCATCGAGTCCCGCATCCGGCGGCTCTCTGCATGGAGCCTGCTTCTCCCTCTGCCTGTGTCTCTGCCTCTGTGTGACTCTCATGAATAAATAAATAAAAATCTTTTTAAAAATAAAATAAAATAAATAGTAACTAGCCAACCAGTCGCTAGGAACACTACTATTTCAAATGAAATCAGACTTTGCCCCAAGATACTAGACCTAATATCTAACTTGTGGTTTTCTTCCCAAGCAAGGATCTATAAGAACTTTATACTTTTGGGATCCCTGGGTGGCGCAGTGGTTTGGCGCCTGCCTTTGGCCCAGGGCGCGATCCTGGAGACCCGGGATCGAATCCCACATCAGGCTCCCGGTGCATGGAGCCTGCTTCTCCCTCCGCCTGTGTCTCTGCCTCTCTCTCTCTCTCTCTCTGTGACTATCATAAATAAATAAAAAATTAAAAAAAAAAAAAAAAAAAAAAGAACTTTATACTTTTGTACCCCTGGCACCTACACCCCACTATCCTCTGTGCCAATGGCCACATATTAACCTTTCTCCCACATAACCTTGGTCAGATGCGCTCCTAGCCGCTGAATGCTTCATGCCTACTTTTAGCTTTGACTTTTTGGTTACGTAAAAATAATATTTTTGCTCATGTAAAAATAATATTTTTGCTCAGTAAAACCCAGACAGTGAGCACAATTTAAAACTGTTTTAAATAAATAAATAAATAAATAAATAAATAAATAAATAAATAAAAATAAAACTGTTTCAATACTGGGAGAAAAAAAAATAGACATCAGTGAAACAAAATAGAGAATCCAAAAATAGACCCAAATACATATGGCATTTTATTTTCTGGTGAAGGTGACATTTTATACGAGGAGGAGAAACATGGATCCACTGACAAATTGTTAGCAAGGAAAAGCTAGATTCTAGCTGCATTTCTGCCCTTTTGATGCCTCAAAGATTTACACCCAAATTATCAAATATTTACGATGTATCAAGGAATTAAACATAAAATAAACCACAAAATTTCAAAAAGAAACGTGCGTGCAGGTTGAAAAAGGTCTTCCTAAGGATATAAAAACCAAAAGGTTGGAAACAATTGGTAAATGTAAATACACAATTTTTAATGGAATAAAAGTAGCCTGAACAAAGTCCAAAGACTGGTGTTAAATGAAAAAAAGACAATATATGGCAACAAAAAGCTAATTTCCTCAACTGATAAAAAGTTTATTAGTTAATCAGAAAAAAATGATAATCCGGTAGGAAAATGAGCAGAAGATAAGAACTGGCAGGTTTTAATTTTTTTTTTTTTTTTTGGAGTTCAATTTGCCAACATATAGCATAACACCCAGTGCTCATCCCACCAAGTGCCCCCCTCAGTGCCTGTCATCCAGTCACCCCAAGCCCCTGCCCACCTCCCCTTCCACTACCCCTTGTTAGTCTCCCAGAGTTAGGTGTCTCTCATGTTTTGTCACCTCACTGATGTTTTCACTCATTTTCTCTCCTTTCCCTTTTATTCCCTTTCACTAATTTTTATATTCCCCAAATGAACGAGACCATATAATGTTTGTCCTTTTCCGATTGACTTATTTCACTCAGCATAATACCCTCCAAGGAACTGGCAGTTTTAAAAAATATATATTTTATTTATTCATTCATAAGAGACACAGAGAGAGAGAGAGAGAGAGAGAGAGAGGCAGAGACACAGGCAGAAGGAGCAGAAGGCTCCATGCAGGGAGCCCAATGTGAGACTTGATCCCAGGACCTCAGGCTCATGCCCTGGGCTGAAGGCGGGTACTAAACCGCTGAGCCACCCAGGGATCCCCAGAACTGGCAGTTTTTAAAGAAAAAGGTTTCAGCTATTAAATCCAAGTGAATAAATATGAAAACTTACCAATAACTAGATAAATGCAAATCAAAACAAAAAGACCTGGGTGGCTCAGTGGTTGAACATCTTCCTTTGGCTCTGGGCATGATCCTGGAATCCCAGGATCGAGTCCCACATCAGGCTCCCTGCATGGAGCCTGCTCCTCCCTCTGCCTGTGTCTTTGCCTCTCTGTGTGTGTGTCTCATGAACAAATAAATACAATATTAAAAAAAAAGAAAGATACAAAAAAAGATACAAATATAATAAACAATAGATTATAGATATATAGGTACAATTATAGATAAGTAGCTAAATCCACAGATGATAGTTAGGATTCATGTGTATATGTGGTTTTTTAAAAAGACTTTTTATTTATTCATGAGAGACACACAGAGAGAGGCAGAGACACAGGCAGAGGGAGAAGCAGGCTCCATGCAGGAAGCCCGATGCAGGACTTGATCCCTGGACCCCAGGATCACGCCCTGGGCCGAAGGCAGGCATTCAACCACTGAGCCACCCAGGTGTCCCTCATGTGTATAGATTTTGTTTTATTTTGGGAGGGAATTAGAAGAAAATTAACAGTGGTTGCCTCCATACGATGTTACAATGTACATCCATAAAATATGATGAAGCAGGACCTGTGAATATATTAATATGATATATTAATATAATGTCATTTTCACATATATTTTCTTTTTTTTTAATTTTTTTTTTTTTATGATAGTCACACAGAGAGAGAGAGAGGCAGAGACATAGGCAGAGGGAGAAGCAGGCTCCATGCACCGGGAGCCCGACGAGGGATTCGATCCCGGGCCAAAGGCAGGCACTAAACCGCTGCATCACCCAGGGATCCCCCACATTTATTTTCTTATACATATATTTTCTTCTCTGTGCATAAAAAGTGTAAACTACACATTAAAATAATAATGTCTGGGGGTGCCTGGGTGGTGCAGTCAGTAAGTGTCCTACTCTTGGTCGTCAGATCAGGTTGTGATCTCAAGGTTGTGATCTCAGGTTCATGAGATCAAGCTGTGTTGGGCTCAGCATGGAGTCTTCTGCAGACTCTTTCCCTCTCCCTCAGCCCCTCCCTGCTATTCTCTCTCTTCTCTCTCTCTCTCAAATAAATAAATCTTTAAAATAATAACAATATCTGAACAACAGAACTGTGGACAATCTTATTCTGTTGTGCCCCTCCTTTAGACTTCCCAAAACAGGAACAATATAAATTTTTTTAAGAGATTTTATTTATTTATTCATGAGAGACACAGAGAGAGAGAGAGAGAGAGAGACAGAGAGAGACAGAGGGAGAAGCAGGCTCCATGCAGGGAGCCAGATGTGGGACTCCAACCCCGGGTCTCCAGAATCATGCCCTGGACTGAAGGTGGCGCTAAACCGCTGAGCCATCCGGGCTGCCCAACAATATCAATTTTCGATTCAAAAATACATCTGTCTCACACTAGAATATAAATAAGACACAGAAATTCTTGACTAAAAAAAAAAAAAAAGAAAGAAAGAAAAAAGGACGCAGCCGGTCATTACCCTCTTTTCATTTACAAAGTTTTCTCTTGAGCCTTTAAACGGGGAGGCGTGACTTCAGTCAAGGTCCTAGCCAGCTTTTTCCCTGAAAACCTGTGTGAAATGGGTGGCCTGGCCTTTCTCTTCCCCTGCACAGGTGTCTTTTGCTCCAGGGCCAGGGAATGTGATAGGGGAGACTGTGTCAGAGAATGGGCAGGCTCAGAGCTGGGGAAGGGAGAGCCTGCCTTGAAGGAGGGCTAGGACTCCACTCACTTAGCGACCTGAAGCCAAATCAGTTTGGCAAATCACAACAGCATCGCCCAGATAGTCCTTCATTGACTCACTAGACAAATATTTATTGGACACCTACTAAATGCTGAAGTGGCCCTAGGTCCTGGGAACATAAAGATGAAATGTCTTCCTATAGGGCTATGATGTTACCATGGATCAGAGAGACAGTAAGTGCATATATGTAACAAAAGGTTAGATATTAAGTGCCTCGAGGAGAAATAAAACAAGCACAGGAGAGAGTAAACAGAGATTTTCCCTTTTTAGATGGGCTGTTCAAGAAGGACCTCCTTGAAATGGTAACTTTTGCACAGAGACTTAATGATGGGGGGCAAGGAGGAGCATGTCAGGTGGTGGGGAAAGCAAGTGCAAAGGCCCTGAGGTCAGCACAAGCCCAATGTGCTTGAGGAAAGGGCTGAGGTCTACGTGGCTTGAGTAACATAATGGAAGATGAAATCACAGAGATCAACAGGGGCCAAATCAAGAAGGGTCTTTCTTGAGCTTTAGACTTCATTCTCTGTGTGGCATTGGAGTGACAGCCAAACTCTTCTATGACTGATCATGTTGAGAGCTGTCATAACCTTGCTGGGTTTTCCAGGGGTCTGACCCAAATGCATTCTCTCCTGAAGTGTTTTGGGAGGTTTTTCGAAGACAAGCACACAGCACAGCTTCCTCCCCACAACAGGAGATATCTTCCCTGCGGCTCCGGTGGTACAAGTCAGGACTTAACAAAGGCTTCCTTACTCCACGGCTTCTGCAGCCCCCGCCAGCCTCTTATGCTGAGCTCACTCTTCTCCCCATGCAGCAGTCCTGCTCGGCTATTACAGTCCTTATCTAGTTGTACAAGAATCCCTGACACGCCCTTTTATCAAACACACAGGGAGCACAGGCCACCCCCTGCTTGACAACCTCCCCTCCCCTCTCGGCCCCGAGCATGGTGAGCCAGCATCAGCCTCCATGCATGGACCCAAGAACATTTCCCTGTGTCCACAACTGCAAGAGACATCTCAGCACTCCTCAGGTGGTCCCAGAGAAGCCCCTCTCCTGGGGCCTGTGTTCTTCAAGCTCATGAGATGTCAAGAGACATCTGAGGCCATGGATTTGGTGCTCCTGGTAGGGACTGTCCTGTGCAGGGCAGGACAGTTAGCAGCATCTCTCCAAAGATGCCTGTAGCGTCTCCACAGTCACAACTCCAAATGTCTGCAGACACTGCCCCTGTCCTCCTGTAGGGAATCCTCCTCCATCTGAGAACTACCTTCAGGCTGAGGCTGAGGGAAAAGCATGCTTCCCTGCGGGAACAAGTGTGACTTCAAAGTCCGAGGCAAAAGCTCTTAATCTATCTTGACTCCACCTTGGCCTTTCCGGATTCTTTTATAGCCTAAGTGGTGAAGGTTCAAGGCTTGGAAAACCAGTTTTCAGTACTGCAAAGGCCTCCTGCCATCTCCCTGAGAAACAGGGAGTATTTGGAACCAGAGTCTTGAAACCTCAGTCAAAATGGAGACAGAAATGGCTCCATTCTCATTGGACCGTCGTCAAATCATTTGGTGAAAAATAAAGGAGGGGAGGGGTACGTACCTAAGCATCACATCATATTTACTAGCAGAGTCTCTGCATGGAGTATCTCTGGGTGGATTCACAGCAGGCTTGAAAGATAATTCTTGGTTTTTGTTTTTGTTTTTTCCGAGGAAGGGAAGGAGATGACTGGGAGAGCAGAGACAGAAGGCCCTTCGCTCTGTAACTTCTGAATTCCAAACCATAATATTGTCTATAGCGTTCCTTTTCAAAGGAAAAAGAGAGCCAAGAAGTCAACAGCAACTTTAGAACCTCAGAAAGAGAAGCAGAAGTGCACAGGACAAAACGCAGGGGAAGAGCCTGAATTCTGGAAGGCAAGATGGCCCAGCTGTTCTGTGGTCCAAGCAGGTCCTTGGGTAAAAAAAACGAAGGAAAAAGGGGCCCTGGGTGGCTCAGTTGGTTAAGTGTCTGCCTTCAGCTCAGGTCATGATCTCAGGGTCCTGGGATGGAGCCTTGAGTCAGGCTCAGGCTCCCTGCCCTGTAGGGAGTCTGCTTCTCCCTCTCCCTGACACTCTGCCTACGTGTGTGCACTCAATGCACTCACGCGCTCTCTCTCTCTCTGTCAAATAAGCAGAAAATCTTTTTTTAAAATGAGGGAAATGCAAGCAACTTGTGTTATTTTTATATAAATATTGTAAGTTCACAGGAGTTTTCCTCTAAAGGATGGAGTTTTAAAGTTTGGCTATTTCTACCAGAAGACAACAAAATCAACATATTCATTCTTTCTTTCTTTCAGGCACTGTTCTAAGGGCAGAAGAGACAGCTTTGAGCAAAACAAAGACTTCATCTCTTCCAATGCAGGGAGAGGTCAGAAAATGCAAAATAAGTAAGTAAACTACACATGTCTTCGCAGGTAAGAAAAGCTGAAGAGGAAGAGGAAGTTGTGGAGGGTTTATGAGGAGTTTCAAGTGGGGAGGGAGGTGTTGAGGTTTTAAATAGGGTGGTCAGGACCGGAGGCTTCTATGAGAAGATGACTTTTGAGCAAAGTCCTGAAGCTGTTGAGGGAGAGAGACTTTCAGACTTTCAAGTAGGCCATATGCTCAGAAGGGCCCTGTGCTTGGGTTTATGCTCTGCTGTCACAGTCCTGAAAACCTTAATGAATTTTTAATAAGAGACCTTGCATTTTCAGCATCTTACGTAGCTGGGCCTGTTTCTAGATAGCCAGGGGATTAACTTCCCAGGCAAAGAGAATAGCAAAGACCATACCTGGAGTTTTCAAGGAGCAAGGAAACCAGGTGACTAGAAATAGAGTCAGGACAGTGACCGGTCATCATGCGTCACATAACACAAGACCACCCTGAGTGCTGGGCTCTTCCCTCCGGGTAAGATGAACAATCTGTGGGCTTTGAGCAGAGGAGTGATGCAACACATGTTTTAAGAGGATTACCCTGGATTTTTCTTGAGAATAGACTATCAATGGGCAAGAATGGAATTAAGGAGACCAGTTAAGAGGCTATGGCACTAAACCAAGTGGGATTTGGCTTGGACCAGAGAGATGTAGTCAGATTCTGGATGCATTTTGGAGGATTTGCTGGATTTTATACAGTGTAAGACATGAAGAGTCAAAGATGACTCTAAAGTTGGTCTGAACAACTAGAAGGATGGAGTTGCCATTTGGGAAATGCAGAAGGCTCTGAGAGAAAAATTTCCAGGGAATTTACTTAGAGATGTTTGAAGTTTCAGGTGACCATTCTACCTCTAAGATGAGATGTCCACTAGGTCATCTGTGTCAGTTTGGGGGAGAATCCACATGGACAATGTATATTTAGGAATCATTAGCTCAAATGGATGAGATTTAAAGTCATGGGAGTAGATGAGTCACCACCATGCCACTGTGTAGACAGAAAAGCAATTCAAGGTATGGGTTCTCAGGTGCTCCATGGTAGTATGAACATGAGGTGGAACCAGCAAAGGGAGCTCCGAACATATGCTTCACACAGAAAAATTACCATCCTAGGGATCCCTGGGTGGCGCAGCGGTTTAGCGCCTGCCTTTGGCCGAGGGCGCGATCCTGGAGACCCGGGATCGAATCCCACGTCGGGCTCCCGGTGCATGGAGCCTGCTTCTCCCTCTGCCTGTGTCTCTGCCTCTCTCTCTCTCTCTGTGTGATTACCATAAATAAAAAAAATTAATTAAAAAAAAAAGAAAGAAAAATTACCATCCTAATAGAGACCAACTGAGAGAGTATCTTTCAATATGTTGAAAAATAAGTGGCACTCAGCCCTGCAGATGTTTACAATTTTGACATCAGTCCAGACTTTGTTTTTTTTATATAATTTTTTTAAAGATTTTATTTATTCATGAGAGACAGAGAGAGAGGCAGAGACACAGGCAGAGGGAGAACCAGGCTCCATGCCGGGAGCCCAACGTCGTGGGACTCGATCCCAGGACCCTGGGATCAGGCCCTGAAATGAAGGCAGACGCTCAACCACTGAGCCACCCAGGTGTCCCAAGTCCGGACTTTGGCAAGAGCTCCTAGTTCAGACAACCCACTGGCAGATGACAAAACTGACCCCAGATGAGCCATGGAAATGGCTGATTACTATTATTGTTGCTGATAATTTTTTTTTAATTTTTTTATTTATTTATGATAGTCACAGAGAGAGAGGCAGAGACACAGGCAGAGGGAGAAGCAGGCTCCATGCACCGGGAGCCCAATGTGGGATTCGATCCCGGGTCTCCAGGGACCCGCCCTGGGCCAAAGGTAGGTGCCAAACCACTGCGCCACCCAGGGATCCCTGTTGTTGATAATTTTAAAAGAAGAAAGAGAGAGTCTGGGCTTGTAGGATGTCCAACAATCTCAATTACCCAGAGCCTGAGGCAATTCCCAGGGCAAGGATTTTGAGTACTAACACTGGAAAGCCCCAGGCAAACTGGGAGGAGTTGGTCAACCCAACTTGGTGTCCATCTTTTATTCAAATCCAGTCCTCCCAGCTAATTACCTTGTGTTTTCTCATCTGTAAAAATAGGTGTGATGCAGGATTGTTACTAAGATAAAACAAGAATATTGCATATCAGATGCCTGACAATTAGTAGGTACTCAATAAATAATAGTTATTATTAATTTGGAAGAAAGACAATACCTGATTACGGCAAGCAAAGTATTTAGGGTTCGCAGTTATGACCCTGAGGTATAAAGGAACATTAACGTATGTTCATTACATTATGTTTAGCACCATTATCCGCCAAGAGGTATAAGGGGTCATGACATAGAAGCCCAACACAATATTCAGTTCTGTCATGAACAGTATTTACACCATAATAATAATATTAACACTGGTTATTGATTTCTGACTTGTAGAACTGAACTGTAGAAAAATTATGGGGAAATTAGCCATAGTTTCAAAACAAAGTATGAATGTTATTAATCTGGATTTGGTCAAAGTAGATCTATTGCTGTCAAAAGTATGGGAATGGAAATAGGGTAAAGAGGGGCAGAAGGCAGTAATAGTATCAAGATTCACAGTTCACAGTGAAACATTAAGTACTATCTCTTGTTTGTGGAATAAGAAATTGAATTTTTTCCCCACTGTTTAAGGAATTTTTATTAAAGCAAGCATTTTATAATCCAAATTATGTGTCCTTGCTCAGTTATCAATTCTGTTATTTAAAACAGATGTGACATTCTGAAATATTCCACAGTAAAGAATTACAAATTTTTAAAAAGGTAATGCTTTGGGGCACCTGGGTGGCTCAGTGGTTGAGCATCTGCCTTTGGCTCAAGTTGTGATCCCGGAGTCCTGGGAGTCTCACGCTGGACTCTCTGCATGGAGCCCGCTTCTCCCTCAACCTATGTCCCTGCCTCTCTCCGTGTCTCCCGTGAAAAAATAAATAAAATCTTTTTTAAAAAGGGAATACTTTGAATTTTTGTACTTCACTGAAAATCCTTTTTCTCAAGGTCCATAAACCAATAATTTGTTTTTATAATTGTATTAATTTTGTGGTGATTCTGTTTGCTTGTTATTAAATCAGTAAGTATGCTAGGACTAGCATCATAAGAAGCGGAGGTTTAGGGGTGCCTGTGGCTCAGTCGGTTGGGCACTCAGCTCAGGTCACGATAGTGTGGTGAGATCGAGCCCCGCATCGGGCTCTGTGCTCAGAGTGGAGTCTCTGTCCCTCTCCCTCTGCTCCTGCCCCAGGTCTCTCTCTAAAATAATAAATAAAATCTTAAAAAAACAAAAGTTCAGATTTAAATGTTTTGCTTAAAAATGCCTGATTACAGTAGAGGGACTGAGACTGGAGCTAGAACCGTTATGGAGGGTGGGGAAGTCAGAGTTGATGGAGGTGAACTAACCCCTCTCTCATCATAGGCCCGCAAGGCATAAGGTGAATTCACTATAAAAAGGGTGTAAGGGTGTTGTTGAGAAATATGGAGATACCACCAGTGGGGAACAAAACGAAATTATTAAAGTCGAATCTGGGAACAGGACGAGTCGAGGCAGGAGGCAGCCTTTGTACAGAAAAGAACATGAATCAGCATTTTCATGATAATCCTTTCTGGATCTCTCTCTCCCTTTCCCTGCCTTTGATTTTAACAATGTGCATCAATCCTGTTTATCAACATTTAAAAAGAAAAAGAAAACAAAGAATGTAAAAATAGTTGCCCATTCAAACTAATTCTGTAAAAGCTATTAAGCGCTTACAGGCCTTCAGCGTTTCAGAAAACTGAGCTCTTTGGAGTGACTCATTCTTTGGATATGTTAAAAAACAAAAACCAAGCCCACAACAGCAAAATTTTACTCCAC
Organism: Vulpes lagopus; assembly: GCF_018345385.1. Taxonomy (NCBI): domain Eukaryota; kingdom Metazoa; phylum Chordata; class Mammalia; order Carnivora; family Canidae; genus Vulpes; species Vulpes lagopus. The sequence continues at coordinate 31,540,562 of NC_054834.1, forward strand.
CCAATTCCTCCTTCCTTCTGAAGCTGAGCCATTATCTATATACAGCCACTGAAAACCACTTTGCAACTATTTTGATAAGACTGACTGGTCCACTGGCCACTGTGACACTAGTACCACAGTATTAATAATCTACTCTGCTGGTCATAACAGAGTATCACAGCCGGCGGGGGGTGAGTGGGGGGCAAGGGGTGGCACTTAAAACAATAGAAATACAGTATTTCCTCCTGAGGCTGAACCAAGGTGTTGATGAGGCGGCAGCTTGGGGTCCTCCTCGAGCTCATCCAGGTTGGGTGGAATTCAGTTCCTTTCTTCTGGAGGGCTGAGCTCGCTGTTCTCTTGTTGGCTGCCAGCTGGCTGTCACTCTGGGCAGCCCACCCTCAGGGTTCAGCCACGTGGCCCCTCCGTTGGCCATCCACCTTGGGGAGATGGGGCCTTGGGGAGGCCTTCTCTAATTAGGTTTAGGTGAGGTCATGAGTATTGAGACGTCAGGATGGGATTAGTATCCTTAAAAGAGGAAGAAATTCCTTCTCTCTCTCTTCCCCAACCCCAACAGTCTGTGTCTCTGTCTCTGTGTCTCTGTCATGCGAGGACACAGTGAGGAAGAGTCTTCACCAGAACCTGTCTATGCTGGCACTCTTGACCTCAGCCTCCAGAACGGTGAGAAACGAATGTCTGTTGCTTAAGCCACTGAGTCTGTGGTATTGTGTTACGGCAGCCCAAGCTGAGATAAGCCCTTAGTTTGGATTTATCTGATATTTCCTCACAATTACATGCAAATTGTATATTCTTGGCAGAAATGCCTCCAAGGTGATGCTATGTTCTCCTTCTAAATGCAGTCTTTTGGGAAGTGCACGATGTCCATCGGTCCCAATACAGGTGGTGTTTTAACATTTGTAAGAGTGTTTGTCAGTATTCTCTACGGCAAAATTAACTAAGAAGTACTAAGCATGAATTAATAAACAATTAAAGAGTTAGTCTGTGTGGAGACCATTCTGAAATTATGTAAATCTGTTCCTCATCAAACATTCAGCCACTACTTTTAGCATCCTTTAATGAGTCTTATCTGAATTATTAATATAATGACTGCAAAATGCTTCTAATTCTATCATTCCCTCTACAGTTAGCATCACGGTGTGCAGTAGAGTCTTCTTTCCTCTCCCATTTATTTATTTCACAGATTTATTTATATCAGTATGGACTCATGGGTTTCTACTTTATTGAGTGGATTGTATTTGTTACTATTATTATTTGTTTTGATGCTTGAATTTTCCCAGATTTAACCAGTGTAAGCTCCCTTAAGCTATTATGTCCTGATGACATACCCCTTAATATTCTTTGAACACTTTATACTTTCTGGCACAAAAGTATCTTTGAAGCTCACATTGCACTTGTTTTTTTTCCATATCTGGAATCAGCCATTAATCCAAAGATCCCCAGTTCCCTTTAGTGGGAAACAATCTTTAGAAACCAAGATCCAGGCACTGGTTATGCTCATTGCTACTGGGATATTGTTACTTCTAGACCCTCATGGGAGATAGAACTAAAAATATGTGAATATACCCACATGGGGCCTATAAATATGTGATCATGCCAGTCTTCTACACAGATGAAAACCATGAATTCACAGACGTTTCCAACTCCAAACCACCACCACAGAGTTTCCTCCAGCCTTTGCTTTAACACGATTGTAATTCCCTTTTCAGATTGTGAGAAACCTGGGCCAGTTACCCAGAGGTAACCAATATCCTGACCACTCACACAGTCTCCTTTGGCCGTGACCCTGGCAGCCTCAGCCATGCTGGCTGAGCCACTGGCCCTGGTTCCACTGAACACACCAACCACAAAGGTCAAATCCCCAGCCCTAGCCATCCTGGCCACACTAATTCTCTGGCACTGGCACCCCCAATCTTGCCAGCTGATTCCTCACCCCCAATTCTATAGACCATTTTGACTACACCAATCAAAAGGATAACTTAAAAAAAAAAAAAAACCAGATACTGCTGCCAGGATTAAAATTATTACTGGATAAGAAAAAGACCTCAGGAGAATGAAGTAGAGAATCCAGAAATACACCTACATTTGCATGCTCATAATAAAGGTATCATTTCTGACTAGGGGATTTATAGGTAATCTAATCAGAGGGGTAACTAAAATAGTATAGGGGAAACTGAAGAATTGTTAGAAAAAAATAAGGCTGGGTTTATAGTTTATACCAGTGTTAATTACAGATGTATCAGAGATTTTGAATAAAATACATCCATATAGATGCCCCTTGGTGGCTCAATCAGTTAAGCATCCAACTCTTGATTTTGGCTCAGGTCATGCATGATCTCAGGGTCATGAGATGGAGCCCCATGTCAGGCTCCTCACTCAGCACAGAGTCTGCTTAAGATTCTCTCCCTCACTCTCTGCCCCTCCACTGCACCCCCCATGTACACATATGCCCTCTCTCAAAAAAAATAAAAATAAAAATAAATTGAATTAAAATTAAAATAAAAAATATATCCATGAAATTTGTGAATAAAGCGTGAATAATTTATACTAGATCCTGGAGTGGCAAAGGCTTCTCCAAGAAGGACATCAAGCCAAGAAGCTAGCTATAAAGGCAGAAGTTTAATAAATTTAACCACATAAAATTATAAATTTATGAAGCTTCTCTTTGATCAATCAATACAGCCTAATAATCATTGACAAACTGGGAAAAAGATATTTGTCATCCAGGAAAGCAGACAGCTGATAACCTTAAATACATAGAGCTTGTAAAAGTAAGCAAACTAAATTCAAATAAAAAGGCAGATGGACAGTAATTCTCAGGCTTACACAACAGTAAAAAAATGAGAACCAAGACTACGGAAGGCAGTGTGTCTCCCAGGAGACTGGAAGGCAGGGTGGCTGCAAGGAGCCCCAGAGGCTGTGACCACCCTCAGTTCCCTCGGGAGCCGTGTGACACCACAGCCCCCAGTCTGTCTGGTGGAGCGTGAGACATGCTCACTCCTTTATACGATCATGCACTAAAAGTATAAATTCATGAACTTTCTGGAAGAAAAGTTGGTCATTTATTTCAGTATTGAAAATGTACAGATCTACTGATCCAACCATCCTGACAATAGGAATTGACCGAGAACATACTGGCAAAACACGCTGGGTATCTCTTCAACTCTTCAAGGATGTGCAGTTCAGCCTTTTTCATAATAATGACCCGGAGGGAAAATGGAACTAAATTGTCCACCATAAGGAGCTGCTTAGAGTATAGGTACATTCATCTACTGTAGTAAAATGCCACCTTTAAAGGGAATGAGCTAGTGCTCTAGGGGCTGATATGAAAAGATTTCTAACGTTTTTATATTACATTTAAAAGAAAGCAAAATATGGGCACCTGGGTGGCTCAGTGGTTGAGTGTCAGCCTTTGGCTCAGGTGGTGACCCCAGGGACCTGAGATCAAGTCCCACATCCAGCTCCCCACAGGGAGCCTGCTTCTCCCTCTGCCCGTGTCTCTGCCTCTCTATCTGTCAGGAATAAATATTTTTTTAATAAATTTTATTTATTTATTCATGAGAGACACAGAGAGAGAGGCAGAAACACAGGCAGAGGGACAGAGGGAGAAGGCAGGCTCCATGCATGAAGCCCGATGCGGGGCCTGGATCCAGGTCTCCAGGATCATGCCTGGAGCGGAAGGCGGGGCCAAACCGCTGAGTCACCAAACCGCTGAGTCACCGGGGCTGCCCATGAATGAATATTTTTTTAAAAATTAAGATAAATAAATGAAAGCAAAACAAAGAACTATGAATACAGTAGAAACCTTTTTGCATTAACAAATTTTTACATAAAGAGCTGATAGCAGATTTGCAGCTATTTGTCAATTCTTTTTTTCTAATGCATGGACCTACTTCAAGGCCACATGAAACAAACATAGCAGGAAGGCGATACCCTTACTCTGATCTTTGCCTCAGAGCTGGGTCCTTTTGGACTGAGAAGTTTAATTAAGGGAAAGGGGGTTGAGCAAGGAGATTTTCTCTCTTGCAATTTGAGGTCTAATTCAGAGATGCCTCCAATTCTGGACTTTATTTATTCTATGTGGTTATTTTCTGCTTGAAAATGAGTCAGCTCTTGCCTGGACTCATCTCTTATAATTCAAGTCCACAATCCTTTATAAATCTGAAACCCCAAAAGCTCTGAAAAACAAGATTTTCTGTAGCTCATCCCTGTAACTCTATGGTGGTGAAACATGACCTAAATTGATGTGAGCTATTTATTTATCCTTTAGTGTGAATACTCATACATCTCACTACAGAAATAGGAATGTTTGTTTTGGGGATGCTGCTGGGGCATTTTGAATTATACTGTATATGCCCTCTTAATTTTCTATATTTAGAAAAATCCTGACTCCTCAAAAGCATCTAGCCTACAAAGTGTTTGGACCCGTATCTTGCTAAAAGCAGCAGGCAGCTGCCAACTCACCCTAAAATTCTGGTTCTTTCCAACTTCTTCTCCCATAATTATAGGCTCATGAGGAACCTATATTTGCCTTCCTGGTTCTCTCAGGCAGTGTTTTCCCAACTATATATCCCCCGCATGGCAGGGATCTGCCTCAATGCACGTTTTTCACCTCCTAAGTCAATGCTACATATTTTGGATTTTTATTATGGCAGCCCTCATTCCTGGTTCTAAATTTTTTTTTTTTTTTTTTTGAGAGGGAGAGGATGGGAGCAGGGGAGGGGGAGGGGCAGAGGGAGATTTTCTTTTCCTTTTAAGATTTTATTTATTTGAGAAAGAGCATGAGAGAGAGAAGGCAGGGCAGAGGGAGAAGCAGACTCCCCACTGAACAGGGAACCCAATGTGGGGCTTGATCCCAGAACCCAGGGATCATGACCTGAGCCAAAACCAAGAGTTGAATGCTTATTTAACCAACCAAGCCACCTAGTACCTCTCCTCCTTGTTCTAATTTCTATGTATTTAGAATAGTCTAAACTGCTGTAATAAATAGAACACCACTGAAACAGCTCAAGCAAAGCAAACTCTTACTTCTCGCCAATGTGATATTCTGTGGAAGCTATTCCAGGTTTGGCAAGAAGCTCTCTTCCACACAGTCATGCAGGGACCCAGGCTGACAGCTCTGCCGCCTGAGGTTACTCTGGTCATCAACACTCCATCTGGAGAGCAGCAGGAAAGGCGAGTGTAGGCAGTTGTATGGGGCAGGTCTGGAAAGAGCACACCTCACTTTTGTTTATATTCCTTTACGAGAACTCGTTCACATAGCCACATCGAACTACACAAAAATTTAAGAAGTGTAGTATAGCTGTACGATCCTTGTGGGCTACCACTGATGAAGAGCCCAATATTTCTGACCATATTCATTCCAGCCAGGAATGAGTCTGACTAGATTGTTGTGTGGGATTTTTAGGGATATGGAAAGGGGGGGTGGGGATCAATGGTCATCTGCTATGGGTAGGGGATGATATTAGGGAAAATCTGGAAGAGAGTGAAATGAGAACAGTCATGGTGCATGAGGAACATGAACAGAAGTGGAAGAGAAAGCTGCTACATCTATTCCTCCGTTGAAACCTCCAAATGTTGAAAATCCCATTAGTAGAGACCTTTGTCCTAAATTTCATTCTATTCTCTCTGCATGTGGTTTTATTTTATTTTTTTTTTGCTTTTTTTTTTTTTTTTTTTTGCATGTGGTTTTAAATACCATCGGTAGGTCTTTGATTGCCGCAAGTGTATCTCAAGCTCAGACCTGAGAGCCAGACTCTCACAGCAACTCTTTATCTTCCAGATGCCTAAGAGGCATCCCAAACTAGGTGCCGTTGGAGACTGGTTAGTTGTGTGTCCCCCCCTCCCCGCCCGCCCAATCCTCTTCACCGCACCTCGAACACCCAGCTAAGCATTTCCCAGCTTCCCACGCAGCTCGATGAAGCCGTAGAACCTGGCAGATCGAAAGGTAGAAAGGGCTTAGATTTGTGAATAAAGGTAGCCACTGAATACCCGTGTCGAACTGTTTTGTGAACAAGAAAAATATACTGTGGTCAGCCATTCCTATTTTATTTGTCCAGCAGCGGTTAGCCTACCCAAGTGACAGATGTCCAACACTGAACTTGATTCTCCTACCCAAATTCCTTCCCCCACCAGTCTCTGCTAGCTTGGTAATTCATGCCTTTTTCTGCTGTGTTGCTCAGAACAGAAGCCTTGATTTCTTTCTTGCTTACCCACAGTCAGTCCACAGGCAAGGGCTCTTGGTTCTCTCTGTATTATTCCAGTTTTGCTAAAACAACAAATGAACCCAAACTCGCAGTGACTCACAATAAGTATTCATGCCTCACACACAAGTCTGAAGGCTGGTTGTGGCTGAGCTAGGCTTTGCTCACCTTGGTTGAATTCGGCCCCGTCTGGCGCCGGGCTGCAAAGCAGGTTTGGCTCTGCCAAGCCCTGTGCCTCATTCCAGGACTCAGTAAAGAAGCAATGGTTTCCGGAAACATGCTTTCTTCATGGTGGGAAGGGCAGAAGCACAAGAAGAGAGGACACGCCTCACCGAAATCTCAGTCGTGATCTGTGATTACCTCTCTTGGATCGATAGTTCCCCCCTATTAGAATGTAAGTTCTATTAGTGCCTGGCCTCTAGTAAAGTGGTTCTATGTTTATCAAATTAATGTTAAGTGAGAGCATTCTGGAAAAGTAGTATGAAGCTAGACTGCTAAGGATCCTGAAGTGCCACGTTTGAGAGTCTGGACTTCATCCTAAAGGCATTAGTCAGCCATCAAAGAGATCTGCTTTGAGAAAGGTAACTATGACGGTAGCTGGGGGATGAATTTTAAGAGAAACCAGTTCAAAGGTTACTGTAATAGTCCAGATCAGAGGACGCTTAAGGCCTAAGCCAAGGCAGAGGGACCAGTGGGGAGACTGCTTTGAGGTGCCAGCAACAAGAATCAGTAATAAAGGGGCAGCCCGGGTGGCTCAGCAGGTTAGCTCCTGCCTTCAGCCCAGGGAGTGATCCCGGAGTCCTGGGATCGAGCCCCCCGTCGGGCTCCCTGCATGGAGCCTGCTTCTCCCTCTGCCTGTGTCTCTGCCTCTCTCTCTGTGTGTCTCTGATGAATAAATAAATGGATCTTTAAAAAAAAATCAGTAATAATGACATTTATTAGGTGTCTACAGAAAGTCCAGACTCTGTGCCATCTTCCTAACAGGCAAGCAAAATAGGCATCCGTGTACCACTTCTGCATCTACGAGGGCAAGGCAAGTTGCAGAGAACTTATACAAGCTCCCCTGGAATCACAAAGCTAAATAAATGGCTATTCTGGGAATCTATCCGATTCCCAAGCCTAAGGAATGAAGCCACGTTTCTAGCTAAGGTATATCACTTTGATGGTGTCCTTTGTTGAAATGCATGAAGCTCTGACGGGAAAGATAGTGAATGTGGCTTTGGATGCCCCATGAGAAGCCTGTCATAAGAGTAAATGAGACAGACAGAAATGGCCTCTGGCTTACTTGCTGGGAAGGCTGGGGGGAGTGGGGGGAGCTCAGGGTCTGTGCCAGGCTACAGATACAGGCTTCATGAAAAAGGGCGGGAACCCAGGGAGTCCCAGATGACTAGGCAACCGGAAGCGGTCACTTGCACCTTCTCGGGACATTCTCTTCCCTCCCTTTTTGTTCAGTCCACACGCCTGTTTGTAATCTTTGGTTCTGCTGGTAGAGTCGGGTTGAGCCAGCTCCACCTCCTTCTCCCCCCACCAGGGCCTCGCCTGTAATGAAATTTTTAAAAGGTCCTGCCTGAGGGGTGACATGCTTGCCTGGGGTCCAGAGGTAACTAGGCCAGGGGCCCAAATTAGTGCTTCTGGTTCTTCCATCATCTCCTTTTACCACCTTAGGCTGCCTCTTCCTACAGAACAGTCATCCATGTCTTATTGGGTTCCAGCTGCTTTAAGGAAAATACCCTAAGCGAGGGGGCTTAAGCAGGAAACTTATTTTTCTAAGTTCTGGAAGCTGAGAAGGTCAAGATTGAGATGTCAACAGAGGCTCAGCGGTTTAGCACCTGCCTTCGGCCCAGGGCATGATCCTGGAGCCCCGGGATCGAATCCTGCGTCGGGCTCCCTGTATGGAGCCTGCTTCTCCCTCTGCCTGTGTCTCTCATGAATAAATAAAATTTAAAAATCTTTAAAAAAAAAAAAAAAGATGCCAACAGATTCAGTGTCTAAGGAGAGCCTGCCCCTGGGTCACAGACTGAAGTCTTTTCTGCACTGTCCTCATACAGAAGGGCTTAGGAGCTCTCTAGGGGTTTTTTTTTTTTTTTTTGTATTTATGAGAGTCACAGAGAGAGAGAGAGAGAGAGAGAGAGGGGCAGAGACACAGGCAGAGGGAGAAGCAGGCTTCATGCAGGGAGCCCGACGTGGGATTTGATCCCGGGTCTCCAGGATCGCCCCCTGGGCCAAAGGCAGGCGCCAAACCGCTGCGCCACCCAGGGATCCCTCTCTAGGGTTTTTTATAAGGGCATCAACCCCATTCATGAAGACCCCCCCCCCCCCCATGGCCTAATCACCTCCCAGAGGCCCCGCTTCCAAGTACCCTCACATTAGGACTGGGTTTCAACACCAGAGATTGGGAGGACAGAGTCTACACCAGCAAGGGGGAAATCTTTTGGGATCCCCAGGAGGCTCAGCAGTTTAGCACCTGCCTTCCGCCCAGGGCGTGACCCCAGGGTCCCAGGGTCGAGTCCCACCTCAGGCTCCCTGCATGGGGCCTGCTTCTCCCTCTGCCTGTGTGTCTCATGAATAAATCAATGAAGATCTTTAAATATAATAATAATAATAATAATAATAATAATAATAGGGTGAAATTCTTCCCTTCAGTGTTGCATCAAAACAAGCCCTTTATACTCAACCTGCCGGAAACTTAGAACAAGAGCCCTTCTAGAGCCTAAGCGGAAGCTGAGAGCCGGAGAATGAAAACTACTGCAACCCCGAGGAAGCTCTTAGGCGCGGCACATGTACTTCCACCAGGGCAACACAGAGGAGAAAGAAAGAAAGAAAGAAAAATAGATAGGTAAACAGATAAAGATAAACAGATAAATGAATAAGTAGATAAATAGGTGAGTAAATAAATAAATATAGATAAGTAGATAGATACATAAATAGATAAATGGATAAATAGATAAATGAATAAAAAAGTAAACAGGTAAGTAAATATATAAAGATAGATAAAGATACATAAATAGGTAAATAAACGGATAGATATATATAAATGGATAGATAAGTAGATAGATACATAGATGGATATATAGATACATAGATAAACAGATAAGTAGAGATACATAAACATAAATCGGTAAGTAAATAGATGAATAGATAAGTAAATAGATAAATAGATAATAAATAAACAAACACCCCCCCCCAACCCGGCGTGAAGCCTCCCGACCGAAGGCTGCAGGCTGCGCACGCCGCCCCGCCCCCCCGCCCCCCCCCCCCGACCCCGGGGCTGCAGGCCGCGGGCGGGGCGAGGGCGCGCTCCCGAAGGTCCCCGGGGCGGAGCCTCCACCGGAAGCACCGCGAGGCGGGCCCAGACGAGCCGGCCGGGGGACCCCGGGCGAGGGTAGGTGCGGCCGCCCCTCCCGGCCCCCGGCTCCCGGCGGCGTCGGCGGTGATGCCTAGTAGCTGGGGAGGCGCACGGACCCAGCACCCCGACGTCCTCCGGCTCGGCGAGCGCTGCACCCCGAGGCACGAGGGGCCTCCGGCGCCCCACGCCCGCAGCGCGAGGCTCTAGCTCTTCCGCCGACTCGCCGGGCGCACTGCGCATGCGCCTAGGAGCGAGCTACGGTGGCTCTGCTGGGGACAAATTACTGACGCGCTACAGTTCTGCAAACCCGATCCAAAAAAAAAAAAAAAAGAAAAAGTAGGAACTGACTGGGACAATTCAGGAAGGCGGCCACTGAGGCGTCTGCAGAAGGGGACTGACACACAGACTTGGGAGTAGGGAGGGGTAAGCCCTGAGGTGGATGGAAACTCAGCGTCGGCGGCCTAATCACCACGCAGAGGCTGGACGCCCCAGCCGTGGGGGCGTGGCCTCGCGGGGCCGGGGGCGGGGCTTGGCGCAGGCCCCGCCCCCGCCCTGCCGGAGGCCCAGGGCGCGGCACCCTCGCTTCGCTGCATAGTTGCGGTCTGCACCAGCCGAGCGGAGGTGACCCAGGTGAGTCCCCGCACCTGCGGGCCGCGGGAGCGCCGGCTCTCGGGGCACTTCTGCTGCAGCGCGAGGCACCGCCCGTACCTCTGCCGTCCCGCGCGGATTAGGGACGCGCTCCCTTTCCCCCGGCTGCTGTGTACGCTTCTGTCCACCTCTCCATCCCCTTTGACCTCCACCTGCCCTGCATCCTCCCGTGATGGGGTGGGTTTGGGGCGTTGAAGTGGGGCCCACCCGGCTATCGGTAACTCAGGGGAGACTCTCAAGGTCAACTCTGTAGTGCCCTCCTTTGCTCTCCTCGTCTCCCCGGGCTGCGCAGACCCGGCGCTCCTGGCCTGCGCCTCCCCGAGCCCGCCTGACCTTGCCCAGTGCAGCTCCGGTGCAGAAGATGGGCGGGAGGGACCCCTAACTCTGGGAAATGAACAAGGGGCAGTGGAAGGGGAGGTGGGTGGGGGGCTGGGGCGACTGGGTGATGGGCACTGAGGGGGGCACTTGGGATGAGCGCTGGGGGTTATGCTATATGTTGGCAAATTGAACAACAATTAAAAAAAATTTAAAAAAAAAAAAAGTGGGCGGGCGGGACACTGCAGGCCCGAACCGCAGCAAGTGCCCCGGGAGCCCTGCGCCTGCGGCGGGTGTGGACGTGTTGCTAGGGACCCGCCGGGAGAACCTCAGGGAATTGGGGTTGTTTTCCTCCTGCCTCGTAGGAACGTGTGCCCGTTTGTACTGGAAACCCCTGGCGTGGGTCTTTAACTACCGCTGCGCGAGAGCAGGAGGCTCTTGATGCTGCACACATGGGCTTTGGACTTGAGAAAACTTCCCCCCCTTATCTGTGTCCGTGCAGGGAGCCCTGGGCCGCTGCAGTGGGGCGGCTGCAGGGCGGTGGTAGCAGCGGCAGGAGACTCCTTGGTGAGTCATTCCCCTAAGTGGTGGCTTCTGCTCTTGCTGACTTTCCTTTCTGGCCTCCAGTTTATGAGCTACTTTGTAGCTTAAGGGACAAGTGACTGTGGAACAGGAAGCTGGGACCAGAGGGGTGGGGTAGGAGAGGAGTGACGGAGCAGGGGCAGCAATCCCTTAACTGGAGAAAGGGAGTCCAAAGGAAGGACACTTGCTGCTGTGCCCACGGATGACCCTTTGCAGGTGCTGTGGGCCTAGGCCTGGGCGGGTGCAATTGCTGCAGATTTGAGATCCCTCTGTGCGTGGGAGCTGCAGCAAGGGCTTGTCTTGGGAAATCTGTCCATCACGGAGAGCCTGCAGTTTGTGGGAAGCACCCAAGGTTACCAGGTCAGAGTTACAAGACTTTATGTGTTAGTCCCATGACTTCAGTAATGAAGAGCATAGAATCCTACTCCGGGGATCAAGAATGTTTATTCTCACAGGAGTTAAATTTAACCCAGTTAAATAAAACTAGCATCTAAAATCCAAACAAATACTTTTACCCCTGGGAAGGCATTTCTGTTAAGCTTCCATCCTGACACAATGTTACAAAAATAGAAAACTTTGTCAAGCAATTTTTTTCCCCCTGAACTGATGTTACTATATATAAAACAAATATACTAGAAAGATAACTGTGGCCTGCTATAGAAAGTTCCTTAGATTAAGAAGCAAAACTGGAGAAGGACAGTTCCCCCCCAACCCCCAATATAGACTTCTGCTGTTGGCCTAGAGTCCTGAAGAGACACAGTCATGAAAGGTTAAATTTCCGAACCGGGAGGACAGCAAAGTGAGTGAACGTGCAGTAATGAAGCGCTTTAGCCCATTACCCAGAGATGTGTTGAAAAGCCCCTGGAGCAATCTGGAATGAAGTGGATGACAAATCATGCTGTCAAAATGCAATTTAGTGCCTGCTGCGCCGTTAGCTCTATTTAAACCTATTGCTCCCTATTTAATATTTAATATGTAAATATTCTGAATATAGATTCAGAATATATTTGTTGCCCGGTATTTGTAAGTGATGGTTGTTTCAAAAAATCTATCAAATGCTACAGTTTACACAGATGAATTCACTAACACTACTTAGAAGTGTACCATTCTCCTGAAAAAGAACCCAATAGTCAGTGGCTAGGAAATGACCATGTAAACGAGAATTCTTGTTTCCCTCACTGTCTCTTATGGTGCCTGTCTGCCTACCTACCTGTCTTTCCAAGGAGAAAAACATCAATGAGTAGACAGGAAAATTGCATTACCTTCTTCTTCTTCTTCTTCTTCTTCTTCTTCTTCTTCTTCTTCTTCTTCTTCTTCTTCTTCTTCTTCTTCTTCTTCTTCTTCTTCTTCTTTTTTTGCATTACCTTCTAAGCGACATTTGGAAATACCTTTAAGGATTTCATCATTTGGGATTTTAAGTCTCCCTCTTTGCCCTCTGAGTTCTTGCCAGAGTTGGCCTCTTCATTAGCTGGAACTCGGGTTCTAATACTTTGGTGCCTTAGTTCACTTTTTTTTTTTTTAAGATTGTATTTAGGGGATCCCTGGGTGGCTCAGTGGTTTAGCACCTGCCTTCAGCCCAGGGCATGATCCTGGAGTCCCGGGATCGAGTCCCACATCAGGCATGGAGAAGCATGGAGCCTGCTTCTCCCTCTGCCTGTGTCTCTCATGAATAAATAAAATCTTAAAAAAAAAAAAAAAAGATTTTATTTATTTATTTATGAGAGGCAGAGACACAGGCAGAGGGAGAAGCAGGCTCCCTGCAGAAAGCGTGATGTGGGATTCGATCCCAGGACCCCAGGATCATGATCTGAGCCAAAGGCAACTGCTCAACCACTGAGCCACCCAGCTGCCCCCACCCCCTCACCCCTTTTTTAGTAAGTGGTATTTTATTTCTCCAGCCAAAGCAATGTGGATGAATGATTTTGGCACAGCTTCATTCTAAGTACAGACTGGCACAAAGAGTTAGATTCCCCGTTTCGGGCAGGAACCAGCAGCCCCGGTAGTTCCTCCATCCACAGTGTCTGGTACCCTGGTGAGGACTCAGCAGCTGCTAAGAATTAACTACAGCCTGCCCACATTGCTTGTGATGGAAAATGCAAGTGGTGTCCCTGTGACTCATTTGAGATTTTTGTTTTCCTCTTGTGGAAGTCTGGGCTTATTTCCCTGTGACCTTCAGGAACTGCACAATGCCCATTAAGGTACAGGGTCTGCGGAAATCACAATATGACAAGAAGTATGGGTTTCTTTGCTCCTTGCAAGCCTGTACACCTAAAGATTGGAGGAAACTTTTCCTTCCCAGAATCTCTCCTCTTGTCATACGGCTGTGCTGACACCCATTAAAAGAAATTTAAAAATAAGTTTCTTTTTTGGACCTCATCCAAGTTTTCTTTTTTTTTTTTCTTCCAATTAGAAAGTTCTCAGGCTTTAATCAGTCACAGACTGGGAGTTAATTATTAGCTCTCTATCCCTGTTAATATATTTTATGCTCAGGAGAGAGTTTGGGGAGATAGAGAAATTCCAAAAGAGATCAGGTGTGGTCAGAGTTGCTCTGCAATCTCGTTAAGAGGTAGTAGAGGCAAGGGTTTGAAAACACAGAGTCTGGAGCCAGGCTGTCTGGCTGTGAGTGCAGGCTTCCTCTGTGATGGCTGTGTGACGTTGGACAGATTACTTAACTCTGATGCTTCCTTTCCTCATCTGCACAATACAAGTAATATTATTTCATAGGGATGCTATGAGCAGTTAATATTGGTGGGCCACCCAGAACAGTGTTTGATATATAGTAAATAATATAGGCTAATAATAGGTATTATTAATAACAACTGATTTCTCCTAACCAGTCTTTTTCTGGTCTATATGACTACTCATACCCTTCTAGTCCATACCCTTCAGACGCACTGGTGTCCTTTCTCTTCCTTACGCGAGCAAAGCCCTTTCCTGGCTCCTGTGCACTTGATGTTTTCTCTCTATGTCCTCTCCCGCCCATCACACGGTGTCCTTCAGAGCCTTCCTCTCAATCCGTTCCTGTCCCGTTTCATGGTCCTCCTGTGTTGTCTCTCTCCATGTCACGTGTCTCCTGGAGGGTCAGGACCTTCTATCCCAGTCTGGATCGCCATCGCAGCCCTGCACACCCCGCCACCCCTGTGTGGTGTCCTGAGTGTGGTGGGGGATAAAACAGGGAGGCAACCATTCCTGGAAGCAATACTGAAGGGGATGGTAGGTGTGGGCTTCAGGCAAGCACTCCACTTAGGTAAACTGTCTGTCCTACATTGACTGTGTCAGGTCAGCTGCATTTCATGCACTGTCAGGAGATTTTTATTTTCTTCTGTGTCCCATCGCTTCTCCCCATTCTTTCTCTTGCCCCCCTGAAGTGGGTGCCTTCAGACCACAGGAAATGCCCCGTGGCCTGCCACTGGGATCACATCTCCTGGGAGGTTCTGCTCCAGATGGCCCAGCATGGCCCAGGACGTCTAGGTGAGGTGCCAACCCATCAAGGAACTCTCACCCCATAGAGCCTTCTGTATCAAGAATCTGGGAAAGTTTGGCATCACACCAGCAGGGGAACCTAGGATTTGTTCTCTTGTTCCAATCTATTCGTAGATTCTTGAGGAGCTGAATTACCAGTTTTTTCCAGGGGAGACTCCGTTCCATTCAGGCGTGTGTGTCTAGTGCCTTTTCACACAGAAGTCAGACTCCGGAGAAGACAAGAGCTGGTAATTTGCTTATGTGACCTTACCAGGGATTACTGTGTCCATGCCGGCTCGGCCCACTGAAGCAGAACTATTGTGAACCTGGGCTTCATGCTGACCCCCTCCTTTCCAGCTCCCAGCCAGTGAAGTTAGGTATTTATTGATTTCAGTATTGATGGTTCACCAACGTGTTGGAATTAAAACAATATGGGAAATTTGCCTTTTTTTTTTTTTTTTTTTTTTTTTGAGAGTGAGAGCATGAGCAGGAGGGGCAGAGGGAATCTATAAAGTTCAATATGTTTGGAATAGAATTCGAAATTCTATTAATTTTGAATAGAAAATTCAAAATTTTCCCTTAAAGAGACAGCTCTCCCACCTTTTTTTTTTTTTTTTTAAGATTTTATTTATTTATTCATGAGAGAGAGGGGCGGCGGGGGGCAGACAGACATAGGCAGAGACAGGCAGAGGGAGAAGCAGGCTCCATGCAGGAAGCCCAATGTGGGACTCGATCCCGGGACTCCAGGATCATGCCTTGGGCTGAAGGCGGCACTAAACTGCTGAGCCATCCAGGGATCCCCTGATCTCCCACCCTTCTAACTGTCAGTGTCCACTTCCCAAGTGTCCTGCGAGGAACATTGGTGAGGAATCAAAGAATATGAGGTTCTGGGGAAGTACCATTCTCTGACCTGCTTGCTGTTTGCCTCACTGAGTTAATGATTAAGTGCTGGATAAATAATTGTGTGCCTGTTGAGCTAACTTGTTTTTAGCCCTTGGAGAAACATCTATCAAATGTGCAATGCAACGGTGAGGAGTGGTCATTTTTCTCACCTGGGTTATGATTCTTTCTTTTAAATGTCTTGGCCCCTTTTTAAAAAATCCAGCTGTCATGTGAAACTTTGGCACTCAGGCAGATCCCATTACCTGTTTCGTGTAGAAGTGGCCAGAAGTGGCATTTTCAAAATGTAGGGTGGACGCAAAGAAATCCTGTGATTCTTTCTTTTCCCCCGTCATGGAAGCAGGGAATTACTTTGGTGTGGCTTCCATCCACATTCTTAAATTTCTCCATTGAGCTCTCCATGGGTTCATGAGGGTCAACCGCTCTGGCTGAAATGATGTTGAGATGGTTCATTTGTAGAAACAGAGGCAGAAGTAAGGCTGGGCAGTTGCCCTGAGGTGCTTTAAGCAGGCTGAGTAGACACCCAGCACAACCTCAGAGTTTTCTCTCTCTCTCTTTTTTTTTTTCCAACCTCACAGTTTTCTGAACCACCTTGCACGTTGGGAAGTCCATTTGGGACCATCAGACCAGCCCTTTAAGTGACTGCCCTTGTGTTAGTCTCATGAACATGTAAAAGAAGGGACCATGTAAAAGGAAGATTGGATGAATGACAGAGGGAGCCAAATAAGAATTTTAAGAAAACACTGGGAAATGGCTCCAAGTCAGTGTGTGAGTGAGTGCTTGCCCACTGTCCCACTCCTGGGTGTATAAAGAAAAAAAAAAGACACTGCTGAGAAATTGCAGGACAATTTAGGGAGAACGATCTTGCAGATGGAAGTAGGGGGTGACCACTGTCCACGCTGGCTTTTGTCTGCTTGTTTGAGGGCAAAGAGAGAGCTGAAGGGTGAAATCCGTGTTCTCCCTTTAAAAAATCCAATTGATTTCACTTAGTAAAAGATAAGTTGATGTGACTTTGTGATTCAGAAGTAATAATTTGAGGCAAGTGCCCAAATCTATAAAGCTTGCCTCTTGCTCCATTTGTGCAATGTTGATTGTGCACTGGGGAGTTTCTTTTGGCAGCCAAGAGAGACGTGAGTACATAGTGAAGGAGAGCTTCATCCCCGGAGTGTTCTGGTGAATGTGGTTCAGGAAGTGTTCTGGGTCGTCCTTGAAACTGAAGGAACCCCTGCCCCAGAGAGAAGCAGGAACTGGAGGGAAGGTTGAGCAAAGCGTGGTGATGTTTCCAGAGAATCTGCCAGTAAAATTCCTCGAGGGGACTACTTCAGGCAGATGTCAGAATGCAAATTTGTGTTGCTCACTCAGGCACTCGAATGGGGCATGTCTTCTCATGGAAGCCCAGGCTTGATCACTTCTCAAGGGAGACCTGGCCTTGGGGCTTTCTTAAAATCCACTGGGTGTCTACTCACTGGCTGCAGAGACCTCGAGGCCCCACTGTCCTCTAATCTCCCCCTGGAAACCCACCTCGACCTGCGCTTTTCCCCTTCCCCACCTGCTTCAAAATACTGCTCCTCGTTTTCTTTCCTCGCCCTGACACATCCTCAAAAAATCATTTTCAGCTATTTAATACTTTGATAAGTACAAAAGTTACAGGCAGAAATATTGCCGTTTTAAAATATTCTAGAAATAATTTGGTGGGTTTTTTAAAAGATTTTTTATTTATTCATGAGAGACAGAGAGAGAGGGACAGGGACAGAAGCAGGCTCCATGCAGGGAGCCGGACATGGGACTCGATCCTGGGACTCCAAAATCATGCCCTGGGCCGAAGGTAGGGTCTGAACCACTGAGCCACCCAGGGATCCCTAATTTGGTTTTCTAAAGTATTCTCAAGAAAGGCATCTATGGGGGCACCTGGGTGGCTCAGCGGTTGAGCCTCCGCCTTTGGCTCAGGTCATGATCCTGGGGTCCTGGGATCGAGTCCCACATCGGGCTCCCTGCATGGAGCCTGCTTCTCCATCTGCCTGTGTCTCTGCCTCTCTCTGAGTCTCTCATGAGTTAATAAGTAAAATCTTTTTTTTTAAAAAAAAACAACAACAAAGAAAGAAATTAGGGCAGCCCGGATGGCTCAGCGATTTAGCGCTGCCTTCAGCCCAGGGCCTGATCCTGAAGTCCCAGGATTGAGTCCCACATCAGGCTCCCTGCGTGGAGCCTG
This sequence comes from Vulpes lagopus, assembly GCF_018345385.1. NCBI lineage: Eukaryota > Metazoa > Chordata > Mammalia > Carnivora > Canidae > Vulpes > Vulpes lagopus. The sequence continues at coordinate 31,558,221 of NC_054834.1, forward strand.
CTTCTCTCTCTGCCTGTGTCTCTGCCTCTCTCTCTCTCTCTCTGTGTCTAAATGAATAAATAAATAAAATCTTTATAAAAAAAAAAAGAAATTCAATTGAAGAAAATAAAATCTAGTTTCTTTTAAGGCCTTCACTTTCATATACTTTCAACCGAACTATTCTGACTCCTCTCAAGACGGCCAGGAAACTGAAAGGATCCACACCTGCCACTGCTAATAAGGGAGAAGAGAACAGAAACCCTTCCGTCCTATTTCTGCCTTTCCCCAACATGTTCACTTTCATTTTGTAGGGTAAGTGTGCACCCAGTTTCTGATCCCTGCTGTGACGGGGGAAATCTGGAATTGGGTGTGTGTTTACTCGTTTGCCTGTTTCCCCCAGTAGAACACGGGCCTGGTGAGGGCAGGGACCAAAGTGTGAGCTCTTCATCTCCAGCTCAGGGCCCTGTGAGCGGTATACAGTAGGCACTCAGGAACCTTGGATGAGCAAGTGAGTGCACGCGCCCACGCGGGGATGAGCAAGCATCTCTGGCTGCAGTGTGGGCTTCAGGGACTGCAGTTGGCAGATGTCCCTGGTCAGCATCGGAAACCTGCTTCCTCCTGAATATTCCTGCTTTATCATGGCTGGCTCAGAGCTCGGAAAAAGAAGTGAAATATATATGGTTCTCGATTCTGTTTGCTGTTTGAAAATAGAGTTCTAAATTATACGTTCTTTAAGGGAAATTATCATTGATTCAAACATGCGCTTTTATAATTGAATCAGGGCAGAGACAGTTGACGTAAACACACACATAATAGAGCCCGGGTAGCTCAGCGGTTTAGCGCTGCTTTCAACCCAGGGCCTGGTCCTGGAGACCCAGGATCGAGTCCCACGTCAGGCTCCCTGCATGGAGCCTGCTTCTCCCTCTGCCTGTGTCTCTGCCTCTCTCTCTCATGAATAAATAAATAAAATCTTAAAAAAAAAAAAAGAATCTGGTGCGGAACATTTGCTGAGTGCCCACCGCGTGTCAGGCATCATGCTGAGCCCTCGAGACAGCGTCCCCGTATCTTCCTCACGACAATGACAAGCGCAGAGGTGGGCGGGTACCACCAGAGTCTCTATTTAACACATAAGGAAGCCGAGGTTGCTAAAACAGGTGGAGAAATCTTCCCAAGGACACGCAGCTAGGAGGTGTGAGAAGTGGGTGCTGAGCTTGGTTTCATTCCAGAACTTTATCCCGAGCTGCCAAGAGCACAGGGCAGGTGAGTGACAGGATGCAGGCTGGAAGTGAGTCACCTGTGGCTGTTGGTTCCATCGCGATATATTGACTGTTCCTCTGAGTTCTCAATTCCTGTCAGGCCACTTCTGTAGTTTATTTATTTATTTATTTATTTTTTTGGTGTGTATCTGCTCATTTTTAAAATTACAGAAAGTACAAAGGAAAGTCTGTAATTCACCCATCTAGAAGTGATTATGCTGATGGTTTTATTTTTTTTACTTTTATTTTTTTTAAGATTTTATTTTTTAAAAATTTATTTATTTATTTATTTGTTTGTTTGTTTATTTATTTATTTATTCATGAGAAACACAGAGAGAGGCAGAGACACAGGCAGAGGGAGAAGCAGGCTCCATGCAGGGAGCCCGACGTGGGACTCGATCCTGGGACTCCAGGATCACGCCTGGGCTGAAGGCAGATGCTGAACCGCTGAGCCACCCAGGCGTCCCTATGCTGATGGTTTTAATATTTTTTATTTTTTCTATTATGGAGAAAATTGAGATTATATTGAGATTATACAGTATATACGCCTTTTGAGGGTTTTTTTTTTAAACCTCTCATGCTGTATGTTAAGCCTTTTTCAACACCTTTAGTTGTGTGCACACCATTTTTAATGGTCATACTACAATATTCTGTTTTACAGGTGTACTATTTAATTTGTCCTCTTTGCTTGGCCATGGTGCCATTTCTGTCGTCGCTGTTATACATAGTGCTCAAGTGAACATCTATGAACCACATCTGTCTGAGCCTCTGATTATAACCTCTAGCTTAGCTTCCCAGTGGAATTAATGAACCAAAAGGTATGAACGATGTGAAGAATATTAACCATCGTTAGGCTGTTCTCCAGACGGTTCCATCTTATACTTACCCACCACCATGTCATAGTGCACACTAAGTACGTTTAAATAGGTACCTAATGGGCAGCCCCCGTGGCTCAGCGGTTTGGCGCCACCTTCAGTCCAGGGCGTGATCACGGAGACCCAGGATCAAGTCCCAGGTCGGGCTCCCTGCATGGAGCCTGCTTCTCCCTCTCCCTCTGCCTGTGTCTCTGCCTCTCTCTCTGTGTCTCTCATGAATAAATAAATTAAAAAAAAATAGGTACCTAAGTACATTTCTATGTATACAAATTAGAACTTCTCGTGTACACAGCGGGAGCGTGACCCACCTCGAACACAGTGTGATGATGGCCGTTGTGCAGCTAAGCGGGTTGGTTACAAAAGACTCTACACCTGCTTTGGAAGTTGAGCTGCAAAGGGACTGTTAGACCACATGCCGTGAGTCTGGTGCCACCACAGACACCAAAGTCTGGGGCAGAGATCCCCACCCAAGACCACCTTATCTCCTTAAGTCAATAAAAGGGTTGCTGGTGACACAGAGCCCGTATGTAATCAGCAAAATGCGGTGTGCTAAGCCAGAGAGGTGATGCAGCCTGTGGCCTGGTGGCTCTCCGCTGGCTCCAGGGCCGGGACAGCCTCGGGCTGCGGCCTCTGTCACCTGTGCTGCTCCCCTGCCCCCCGAACCAGTGAGCTCACCTGCACCCGAGCCCACCAAGGCCGACCTTTAAGGGGTGGGAACATCTGTGTCTTTGCCTTGGATTCCTCAGAGAAGGACTCAGCAAATGATAGGGTTTTTTTCGGCCTCAAGTTTTTATATATATGGTTTTGTTTTAAGATTTTATTTATTTACTCATGAGAGACACAGAGAGAGAGAGAGAGAGGCAGAGACACAGGCAGAGGGTGAAGCAGGCTCCATGCAGAGAGCCCGATGCGGGACTCGATCCCAGGACCCTGGGGTCACACCCTGAGCCAAAGGCAGACGCTCAACCGCTGAGCCACCCAGGGGTCCAGTAGGTGTTAAGAATGTGGAGTTCAATTGATTCTCTCTTTTTTTTTTTTTTTAAGATTTCATTTATTCATGAGAGACAGAGAGAGGCAGAGACACAGGCAGAGGGAGAAGCAGGCCCCATGCAGGGAACCCGATGCAGGGCTTGATCCTGGGTCTCCAGGATCACGCCCCGGGCTCAACTGCTGAGCCCCCTGGGCGTCCCAAGCTGATTCTGTCCCGAAGGGACAAGCCATAACCATTTTCCTGTCCCTATTGGATTTATGTGTTCAGCAGCCATGGTGACAGAGCTTTCTTCTGTGTTCTGACCTCCTCTTTCTTTGCTTCAAAGGGTTCTGGAGACACTTTTGAGGGGAACAAAAGGGAACTTAAATCGCCCAGGCACCTACTTTAAGCTGGGCGCCGTGGCAGGTGACAAGCATTGTGTCAGTTGGCGGTGTCATTCCTGAAAGCCACCTGGAGCCGCGGCTTGTCTGTTTATTCCGCAGGTGTCTATAGGGCCCACTGTGTGCTTGGCATGGAGGATGCCAGACAACGCGGTCTCCCCAGCCGCCCTAAGTGGCTGCCGTGGCTGGTTCAGTACCGATCATACCAGTTGGTGTCTGGAGCGGGACTCCTCATTTGGTGGGAGGGCGAGGGGATGTCAAGGAGTGCTGTCTGCCCATCCTGTAGGAGGCAGGGCTTTGCTTTTGTGCCTTTGCAGGTGCCTCCAGGGCTCCTGCGGGGAGTGGTTCAGGGAAAGTAGACCCTTTCCTCCCATCTGAGCACACAGCTAGCTACACGGTCTTTTGCAAACCACCCACTGTGGCATTGGCCTCTGGGTCCCCCACTGTATATTCTCTGCCCTTCAAAGGTACTTGTTCCTGGCTCTGCTTGCCTGTACCCAGATCCCTTTTCCCTCATACCCATCATGGTAGCAAAGTGGGAAGAGGGTAACTTTCACTAGAGTGTGCATGTCTAACAGCTTTAACCTCCCAGATTGCATGTACACTCTGGAAGAGGAGCTCAGTAGTAAGTATTGATTTCAGGTTATAAATTTTTGAGCAGTCGCCTAAGTGTGGCTCATTGCCTGCAACAGAAACATCTACTCAAAATGCCTGTCGTGCCTCTCAGCTTCCACCCCAAGCCCTTACAAACCAGAAAAACCAAGGGCCGTGACTGAGTCATGAAATTCTAACGTTTTGCCTGTGGCTGGGTTTTCGGGGCAGACCTAAAACCTGCTCTGGTCTTAGTTCTGCCCTCATTTACCTGAGCCTCCATTCCCGTTTCTGTGTAGTGAAGCTAAAGAGATTTTTGTGAGGGTTAAAAGTGCCACACAAACACAGGGTGACCCCCTGCTGCCGGGGAGCCTGGCATCCTGTCCAGAGGCTAGGATCTGGAAATGCACTCTCAACCTAGGACTCTCGACTTGCAAACTTTGACCTGAGCCAAGTGTGCTTCATTTACTGTCCTTAAGCAGGTGGCTTCTGACAGAGTGAGTGACAGCTTCATTTTAAATGACCTGTTTGGCAGAACTTTGTTGAGCACCAAGGACATCAGATAGGTTGGAATGCTCAGTCATTTCTATTCTCAAAGAGGTGTTCAGAATTCACCCTATATTTCCGTTTTAATAACTACTACCTCCCCGAGCTGATTTTCTAAATTTTGGAAGCAACTAAATTCTAGGAGGGAATGAGGGTAGGGAAGTGTGGAGGGCAGCCAAAGACCACCTGCTTTCTGCGGCCGTACCCAACGACAGGGAGACGGTGGCCAGGAGGCCAGTCCTGCACCGAGTCATGGCCACAGCCCTTTGCAGTGTGTCCCCCAACCCAGGTGCCGCTCAAGGTGAAGACTGTAGGAGGGGAAACTGGTGAGAATTATTGTGGATCCTGAGAAAGGGTGTGGGGGGAGGGAGGACAGACTCTAGGACTTCAGCCCTAAATGTCATCTTTGAGACCTAAGGGAAACGTCCTTTTAAAGAACTCAGCGGCCTTCTGACCCCAAACTGCACACCGAGAAAGGTGCTGTGACCCTGACACTGGTGCCGGCTCTCAATCTCCAAGTGGGATTAAAATGGGGACCTTGGGGGGCAGCCGGGTGGCTCAGTGGTTTAGCGCCACCTTCAGTCCAGGGCGTGATCCTGGAGACCCAGGATCAAATCCCAGGTTGGGCTCCCTGCATGGAACCTGCTTCTCCCTCTGCCTGTGTCTCTGTCTCTCTCTCTCTCTCATAAATAAATAAAATATTTTTTAAAAAAGGGGGGGAGAGGGGGACCTTGGAACCAAACTGGAATCTAAATTGGAATCCCAGCTCTGGTGCCTTCTATTTTCGACCCTGGGAACATGCCATAACCTCTGGGTCCTTTTCGGAAATGGGGATATTCTATCTTGCTGGGTTGTTGGCTAGGGCGACTAGAAATGCTTTGGGGCGGGATCTCCGGGTGGCTCAGTGGTTGAGCGTCTGCCTTTGGCCCAGGGCGTGATCCTGGAGTCCTGGGATCGAGTCCCATGTTGGGCTCCCTGCGTGGAACCTGCTTCTCCCTCTGCCTGTGTCTCTGCCTCTCTTTCTGTCTCTCTCATGATAAATAAATAAAACCTTAAAAAAAAGAAAAAGAAAAGAAATGCTCCCAGGCCCACAGGACAGGTCGCAGTGAGCGGTTAGCAGGGCTGGAAACTGCAAACCCCACGCGGGAGCTGCTGGCCGGTGGGTGGGCAGGAAGGCTCCCGGGAAGCGCCGGGGCTCTCTGTCCTGCCTGCCTCACCTGCCTGCTGCCCTGAGCTCAGGGAGGTGGAGGGGCAGCTCAGCTTTACCTGGGCATTATGAGGGCTTCCCCGCACCTGCGAACTTCTCTTCTCCTGATGGCCAGTCTGTTTCTTCTCTTTTCTTTCCTTCTGGGGCAGAACAGTAGCTAAAAGAGCTGAAATTGCAGAACACGGAAAAATGCCGACAATTAGCCTTTTCTCCGTCTTAGGGTGAAATGTTTCAGGTATACAGCAAAGTTGGAAGAATTATATATAGGGACCGTCCCTAAAGCCACCACCTAGTTCCCATGATTGGCGTGTATCGTCATTTCTTGATGCATTTCAGAGTAAGTGGCAGGCACTGGACATGTCCACGGGGGGGCGGGGGGGCTTTGAGCTGAAGACTTGATGAGCAGCTTGGCTCCCCCGAGCCGGGTCTCCTGGCAGCGTGACAGGCTCAGAGCCACGCTCTTCTTTCAGAGCGCTAGCACTGGGTCTCCTACCTGCGGTACGTGTGCTGCTAAACCAGTATGTGCCCCGGGATCAAGGGGCGTCCCACGATCCCTGCCCTCGGTGTCCCCCGTGCCACAGACACACAGAGAACTTGGAAGCATTGTTTACTTACTGTTTCGTACTCTGCTTCCCTCTCCCTCCCTCCCTCCCTTTCGCCCTGCCTACCTCTCTCCTCTCTGTCTGTCTCTTTTAATACATCCTTTAGGATTTTGCCACATTAAACCTTTTTCTGAAAGTGGTTTGGAAGCAGCCGTGTCCTACAGCAATGCCTACTGCACTGGTGCAGCCACGTCTTGCCAACATCATGTTCATCAGGAGAGAACGTGATGTCTCGCACACCTTTCTCTGTGTACATTGCGTGATTAAATAACGGTTTGATTCTGTTGTCTGATGCATGGTAATATCTGCAGTTGCCTCTTAGAAACATCATGTTTACTCCCACCTTTTTGATCTGTGGGTATACCTTTTTTTTTTTAAATTAATTTATTTTATTCAGAGAGAGAGGGAGAGAGAGGCAGAGACACAGGCAGAGGGAGAAGCAGGCTCCATGCAGGAAGCCTGATGCGGGACTAGATCCCGGGTCCCCAGGATCACAGCCCGGGCTGCAGGCGGCGCTAAACTGCTGCGCCACCGGGGCTGCCCGGGTATACCTTTTTAAAAAGATTTTATGTATTTGAGGGACAGAGTGAGCGGGCAAGAGAGAGCACAAGCCAAGGGAGAGGGAGAGGGGGAAGCAGACTCACCGCTGAGTAGGGAGCCTAATGTGGGGCTGGATCCCAGGACCCCAGGATCATGACCTGAGCTGAAGGCAGATGCTTCACCCCTGGAGCCACCCGGCTCCCCTGCAGGTATAGCTTTGCAGGTAATGAAGCGCTGTACCTCCATGCTCCAGGCCTCCTACCCTGGGTCCCTCCAGTGCGGGGTGGTACCCTAATGTCTTCTTCCTTCCACAGAGCCAGCATGGCTGTCCTCTCGAAGGAATATGGTTTCGTGGTTCTAACCGGTGCTGCTAGCTTCATAATGGTAGCTCATCTAGCCATCAACGTTTCCAAGGCCCGAAAGAAGTACAAAGTGGAGGTGAGTGGAAACCTAGAGGGGTTGGGGCAAGACCTTGTTCTCAGTGGTGGAAGGAGAGGTGAGGCTAGGGATCAGCACTGCAGTCTGAGAACTGCACCTCCTGGAAATGCTGCTCCTTCCCAGCATGAAGAAGGCAGGAAACCGGGGAGGGTGGGGGCACTGTTGGGGAGCAGTCTCCACCGTGTTTTCACCTGGTCTCTTCTGTAGAAGGACCAGCTGTGCTGGGGCAAGGACAGTATGGCTTTTGGCCAGAGCTCTGTGCCCAGGAGAGTGTTATTTTCTAAAGAGGGTTAAATAAGCAGGCCTACATCAAACCAAAAAGCTTCTGTACAGCAAAGGAAGCTGCCAACAAAATGAAAGGCTTCAACCAGTGAATGGGAAGAAATATTTGCAAATGATATAATAATGATAAGGGGTTCATTTCCAAAATATATAATTCACGCAACTCAAAAAAACCCCAAACAACCCAATTACAAAAATGGGCAGAGGACCTGAACAGCTATTTTTCTAAAGACTACGTACAAATGGCCAACAGGTGCTCAGCATCACTCATCATCAGGGAAATGCAAATCAAAACCGTGATGAGCTATCATCTCACACCTGTTGGGGAATGGCTGTCATCAAAAAGACAAGAAATAACCAAAGCTGGCAAAGATGGGGAGAAAAGGGAACACGCTGTTGGCGGGAATGTGAATTGGTGTGGCCCCTATGGAAAACAGTGGAGGATCCTCAAAAAATTAAAAATAGAACTACTGTAGGCTCCAGCAATTCCACTTCTGGGTATTTATCCAAAGAAAAGGAAAACACTAGCTCCAAACGACATGTGCACCCCCGTGGTCATTGCAGCACTATTTACTGTAGTCAAGACATGGAAGTAACTTAAGTGTCCGTCAGTGGATAAAGACGGGGAGGTGTGTATACAGAATGGAATATTACTCAGCCAGAAAAAAGAACGAAATCTTGCAACAACATTGCTGGACCTTGAAGGCAAGTGCTAAGTGAAATCGGTCAGACAGAGAAAGCTAACATTGTATGACCTCACGTATATGTAGGATCGAAAAAATGAAAAGTCTACAGGGTACAGCATGGCAGCTATAATTAACTCTATACTACATATTTGAAAGTTGCTAAGAGAGCAAATCTTAAATGATCTCAAAAGATAAATAATCTCCAGCTATGGTAACAAGACTTACTGTGGCGATCATTCCACGATATATGCATATATCAGATCGTTACGTGATACACCTGAAAGTAATATAATGTATGTCAATCATACTTGGAGTTTTAAGAATAAGTAATAAAGTGAACTAAATAAAGAGGGTTAAATGGCAAGTCTTTCCGAATGTGCCACTTTAAAAATGATGTCTTAAGGTCATTTTCCGTTTCCCAAATAGAGGAGAAATGTGTGGTGCTGAGGTTAGCCTGGGCTTAGACGTCAGATATAAGAAGGAGGTCTATTAAATGCTTCCTTTGGTTCCAATTGATCTAAAAAGGGATGATTACTGAGGTTGTCCCTGGTGAGCAAATTTAAATGCCCATTTCTGTTTAGCACCTTATCATGAGACTCTGACCAGAGCTTCTTTGAAAGTTTTCATATTGATTTTTTTTTTTTAACGGATCCATCCATTAAAATTCTCTCTTCTGTTCCCCCATCAAGGAAAATCTTAAAAGGTTGTGAGATCTGATAACTCTTGGCAAGGGGCTCTTTACCTGTGGGGTCTTTGTGATGCATCGGAAATCCAGCAGTGATGGCACAGTGTCAAGGGCACCGAGTCTGGCGTAAGCTGCCTTCATCCCTTGTGCAACTATTGCACAGACTTGCCCGCTCTTAGGACTGCTTAGGTCTAGAAATGCGCTGATTCTGCTTCTCAGAGTTGAGACCCTTGTCGCTGCAAGTATTTAAGCAGAGAGTGATCATCTGTCTGTCAAAGGGATGGGAGGAGATGCTGGAGGATAGGTTATCTTTTATTTTTTTATTTTTATTTTTATTTTTTTTAAATTTTTTTTTTAATTTTTATTCATTTATGATAGTCACACAGAGAGAGAGAGAGAGAGAGAGAGAGGCAGAGACACAGGCAGAGGGAGAAGCAGGCTCCATGCACCGGGAGCCCGACGTGGGATTCGATCCCGGGTCTCCAGGATCGCGCCCTGGGCCAAAGACAGGCGCTAAACCGCTGCGCCACCCAGGGATCCCTAGGTTATCTTTTAGATTGGCTGTAAATCAACACTGAATGCTATTCTTGACCTTTGATCCTCAGTATCCCACCATGTACAGCACGGACCCCGAAAACGGGCACCTGTTCAACTGCATTCAGCGCGCCCACCAGAACACGTGAGTGTCAGCCCTGCGGGGCTCCGGGGAGGGCCTCAGGGTGCAAGCTCTCGGCCCCGGCCCCTCGGCCATTGATCGGCCCTGTTTGCCGAATAGCAGGTGTGGTGATGATCATGGGCACCTCATTAAAAGGGTCGTAAAAAAAAAATAGGTGTGTGAACAGATCGATCACTCAGAGTTGTTAGGATAGTGGGGTTCTGGAAAAATCTTTTTTTTTTTTTTTTAATTGTATTTGTTCATTCATGAGAGACATGGAGAGAGAGAGAGGCAGAGACACAGGCAGAGGGAGAAGCAGGCTCCATGCAGGGAGCCCGACGCGGAACTCGATCCTGGGTCTCCAGGGTCATGCTGTGGGCTGAAGGCAGCACCAAACTGCTGAGCCACCTGGGCTGCCCTGGAAAAAATCTTTTCAAAGATGTCTTTCAAGTTGCGTGGCCCTCCTACCGCATTTGCAAGGTGTCCTAGCTAAGCTGACCTAGAATCGCCCAGCCCCGGGCAGGGAGCAGGCGTGAGCCCCAGAAGGAAATCCGGGGTTTGCCTCTGCCGTCCTCACCAGCATGTTGGGGCTGTGGTCTCCCGCTCAGTGTGTTCTGAGTTACCTTTAATCCAACGCGGGGAAAAGATGGTGGATCCTGCTAGTTGGGGGGGGGGCATCTCTCCCCTCTCAGTATTTAGTTTTACTCTCAAGTGTCTAACTCGGCCATGGCTCTGCAGTTTTACATAGACTGGGGACACTTTTTTTTTTTTTTAAGATTTTATTTATTTATTCATGAGAGACACAGGTAGAGAGAGGGGCAGAGACACAGGCAGAGGGAGAAGCAGGCTCCCTGCAGGGAGCTCGATGCAGGACTTGATTCCAGGACTCCAGGATCACGCCCTGGGCTGAAGGCAGGTGCCAAACCACTGAGCCACCCAGGGATCCCCATTTTTTGTTTTTTTTTTTTTTGTTTGTTTGTTTTTTGTTTTAAAAGTTCTCTGTCTATTCCAGGTTGGAAGTGTATCCTCCGTTCTTATTTTTCCTAGCGGTTGGAGGTGTTTACCACCCGGTAAGTTTTTCCAAGGGGGTTTTCATCTGGATTTAGCTCGCTGAGCTACTGGGGAGGAAAGCGGGGAATGGACATTGAATGAACATCTTCAATGTCCGTTTAAAAGAATTTCATTCGGGGGCACCTGAGTGGTTCAGTCAGTGAAGCACCTGCTTTTGGCTCAGGTCATGATCCCGGGGTCCTGGGATCGAGCCCCACCTCGGGCTCCTGGCTCAGCGGGGAGCCTGCTTCTCCCTCTCCTTCTGCTGCTCCCCCTGCTTGTGCTTTCTCTCTTGCTACCTCTCTCTCTCTCTCTCTCTGAAATAAAGTCTTAAAAATATAATAGTTTTATTCAGTTACTGTTACAAAGTTCTTTAAAGTAGGTAGGACCTTCCCCATGTTTTACAGATAAGGAGAAGCCTCTCGGACACTATGCAACTGTCTCGAGCACACAGCGACACACAAAGTTAGAAGTATCAGAACTTGAACCCAGGTCTCTCTGATCCTGGAGGGTCTGTGTCCCTAATTTTCAGGTGCCACACTCAAACACTGACAGATCACCTGAAGTTACGATGGTGAACAAACCGAGCCAAGACACCTGGTTTGCTTTTAGCTGTGGGGTCACAGACAAAAAGCAGTAAGTCCAGATGGCGCTGCGTGCCACGGAGGAGAGGAGAGCAGGGCAGGTGGAAAGGGAATCTTGGAACAGGACAGAGCTGTGAGTGGGGTGGTCGGGGGAGGACTGTGCGTGCTGCTCAGGTGACAGGCAAAAGTTACAGAAGGTGAGGGAGCACGTCTTCCGGGCAACGGGCGAGGGCAAGGCCCCGACTGGTCAGCAGGAGGCGGGGGCAGGTCACAGGGCCCAATAGACAACCACAGACCTCGTGGGCGGGAGACATGGTCTGCACGGTACCTTGAACCTCAGGAAAGCCAGTTTATTGGAGCCAGGTTAGGTGCCGGTTGGGTCTCACCATGGACACAGGCCAGTGTCCCCTTAACTGAGCTCTGAGCCAAGTGCTGGGACTTCTCCTTTCTGGTTCTCAGCCTTACACGAGCCTCTGGTCCACACCCAAAGGGCCTTGGGTTTCTTTATAAGCCGCCAGAGTGGCACGTCTTTGGTTCCTGACCTGAAGTTCTGTTTTTTCAAAGAAACATCTGCTAATGTCTTCGAGATGATACTTCTTTCTGGGGCCTCTGAGGGGCCCCCAACCTAGCAGGTGGCTAGACGAGCTGGTCTAAAGAGCTTAGCTGGTCTTTCTAGTTAGGCATCACCACATGTCCATCCCGTCTGCTTTCCTGTGCCTCTTCCCTGGACCCTGTTCCTCATGCTCCATTCTTCCGAATACTCTAGAACTAGTCTGAGGACAAGCACCGATGTCAAGTCCTAGGTCGGTGGTAACCGTGTAGCATGACAGCCAGGCTCAGTCTGGCAGGGGCCAGGTTGCAGAGGGTGACTTATGGGCCTGGGGCTTCACACACCTGATAGTTGACTTTACCCAAAATCAACTAAACAAACAAAAAAACCCTAAAGTACTCGCCTTACCCCCCATGATGCCACTGATAAATTGCAGAGGTGCTTGGAGACGGTGGCATGCGATGCTTCACGTGCCCACACGGCCTCCCGTCCTCTCCTGCCTCCTTTGGACTCAGCGGGTCCCCCCAGGGTGGTGCTCAAGTAGGACTTTCTGTGTAAGTTTTACTCTTTCTACTCAAGGGTGTCGGGAAGGGGAAGACATCCCCCTCCAAGACCGCGTATTCTGGGGGGACAGCATGACACCCTCTGCCTACTTCTTCTAGCGGCAGCACTCGGGTCCTGCCCTGGGGTCAGTTCTCTCCTGGGGCTCACCCTTCGGCCCCCGGGCCTGTCTCTCCCTGTCCTGTGCTCCTGGACAAGGAGTTCCCCAGGGCAAGCCAGGAGCTTCCTTCCATCCCGTCCTCTCCCCATCCACGAGCAGTTCACAGAAGAATCACACCTCTTTGATTTTCCTGCGACACACGACATACCTCTGCCCCAACTGTGGTGGGGGAGCATTTTACCAAGTCCCTGGATGTTTTGGTAAAACGTGGTGTCACCAGCCCTGGATGTTAAGCCCTGTTGGTTTAATGCCAGTACTAATGCAGCCCTTTTCTTTTAGCGTATAGCTTCTGGCCTAGGCTTGGCCTGGATTGTTGGACGAGTTCTTTACGCCTATGGTTATTACACAGGAGGTAAGTACCTATTGACGTCTGCCAAGGAAGCAAATTTAAAACCCTGTGCTGCTCTATTTTTCTTGTTAGCAGGGCTTTGAGAAAAGGGGAAGTACCTTGATATTGAGGTGAAGGGTCTGGTATCTCCCTTCTTTTTACTAACCTTTGAAGAGCAACAAAACTTATTTTTGCTGAACATTTTGTATGTGTCAGTCGCTGCTCTAAGACCTTGGTGTAAGCTAGGTAACCAGATAGCAATCCTAGGATGCAGACAGTACATCCTGTTCTATAGCTAGGAAACTGAGGCTCGGAGCTACTAGTGTACACTGCTAAGCCGGGATTTAAAGCCAGGCAGCCTGACTCCGGAGCCCCTGCTCCTGACTCGCTGCTATCGGTGGTGTCCTTGGGAGAGAAGGGGGAGAGAGACTCTTTGAGCTGTACTTCCCTCTTGAAAGCAGGGGAACACTCCCAAAGATCCTGGAGCAAAGCTGCTCTCATTATTATCCCATAATTCTTTTAAGGTCCAAATAATACCGCTGCGACACCTTTCTTTGCACACAGTATCTGACATGCTGACAGCTTTAGGCCAAACGTTGGTTGACCTCGGCCAACCAGATGGTCCTTTGTGCAACCCCAGACGCCTCGACAGAAGGCTTGTGGATGTTGACAGCTCTGTGCTCCCGACACCTCTAGTCACCCCTGCTCCTTCTCCTGTTTCAGAGCCCAGCAAGCGGAGTCGGGGAGCCCTGGGCTCCTTAGCCCTCATCGGCCTGATGGGTACTACGGTGTTCTCTGCCTTCCAGCATCTTGGTTGGGTTAAAACTGGCTTGGGCGGTGGATCCAAATGCTGCCATTGAAGAATGACAAGATGTTTAAAAACTCATTCATTTTGAGTGACTTACTTTTATTTTCAGTTATGTTTTTTTTTTTTTCTAAATATAATAAAAACTTACCTGGCATTAGCCTCATACCTAACCCTGACTTGGTCACTGATTTCTCTTTTGAGTCTTTGTCAAAAAGAAGTAGCCTGTTCCTACTAGAGGAGAGAGGCGATGGTTACTGAGCCCCCTCTTCCCTGCCAGAGGGTGTTTACTTAGGTGAAATTGGGGAAATGTCTGATTTTGGTAATAGGCTCATAATCATGCCACAGCTGTGAAAAACTGGCACCGCGGAAGAAAAGTCTTTTAGCCTGAGTTTAGGATATAAGATTATCTTACCACTTGGCTGTTAACATGTACAGTAACAACAAGGATTTTTGTTTTTGTTTTTTAAGATTTTGTTTATTCATTCATGAGAGAGACAGAGAGAGAGGCAGAGACACAGGCAGAGGGAGAAGCAGGCTCCATGCGGGGAGCCCGACACAGGACTCGATCCTGGGCCTCCAGGATCACGCCCTGGGCTGAAGGCAGATGCCAAACCGCTGAGCCACCCAGGGATCCCAAGGATTTTTGTTTCAATTTTTATTAAAATTTCTATTTAATTTCTACTAAAAACTAAATTTTAAATTTCAGTTTGTTAAGCGTCCGACTCTTGATTTCAGCTCAGGGCATGATCTCAGGGTTGTAAGATTGAACCCTGCATCAGGCTCTGTGCTAGGCATGGAGGCTACTTAAGATTCTCTCCTTTTCCCTCTACCCCTCACCCCACTCTATGTCTCTTTCTAAATAAATAAAATTTTTATTTTTTAAATTTTTAAAAAGATTTTATTTATTCATGAGAGACACACAGAGAGAGGCAGAGACACAGGCAGAGGGAGAAGCAGGCTCCATGCAGGGAGCCCAATGCGGAACTTGATCCCAGGACCCCGGGATCATGCCCTGAGCTGAAGGGAGACGCTCAGCCACTGAGCCACCCAGGTGTCCCAATAAATAAAATTTTTAAAAAGATTGGTTCTATTGCTTAAAAGCTAAAGCTCTAGACTAACTTTAAGTTATGAAACTTAATAGAGATACAGAGATCTGATTACATATGTCCAACTGGGGAAGGACTTTTTCTTTTTTTAAAAAAATTTATTCAGGGATCCCTGGGTGGCGCAGCGGTTTGGCGCCTGCCTTTGGCCCAGGGCGCGATCCTGGAGACTCGGGATCGAATCCCACGTCAGGCTCCCAGTGCATGGAGCCTGCTTCTCCCTCTGCCTATGTCTCTGCCTCTCTCTCTCACTGTGTGCCTATCATAAATAAATAAAATAAAATTAAAAAAAAAAAAAACCTCTTAAATTATTTAAAAAAAAAAATTTATTCATGAGAGACACAGAGAGAGAGGCAGAGACACAGGCAGAGGGAGAAGCAGGCTTCCTGTGGGGAGCCTGACACGGAACTTGATCCTAGGACCCCGGGATCATGCCCTGAGCCCAAGGCAGATGCTCAACCACTGAGCCCCTTGGGGAGGACACCTTAACAACAAAATGTAGAAAACTAAACAGGCTCAGTTGACCTGGAGCAGGATGCTGGCTGGCAAAATGAGAGGGCTGCCCCGGGGTGAATGTGGCTGTGAGCTCCATTAACAGTAGTGCACTGTCTACACCTGTGCTGCTCAGTACAGTAGCCATGAGCCACATGTGACTGTTTACATCCAAATTTATAAAATGTAAGTAAAAGTCAGCTCTGTAACTGCTCTCGTCACATTTCAAGTGCTCACTAGTCTGTGAGAATGAGAGATGGGATCTGCACCCGCACCCAACTCTAAACTCCATGCTTTCCCCATTACTCCTCCATCACTTACAGCTGGAATGTTCTGGTTGGCCACGGGACATGGTCAGCCGTGGCCTCATGACCACCTGGAGCGCTCCAGCCATCGGGTGAGCAGCCTGGAGGGACCAGTGTACACTCTGCCGTAGTTCATGAGAAGTTTTCCCCAGCATGGAGCAAAATAAGGAAAATGAGGACCATTTTCATAAAGCTTTAACTTGCATTCTTTTTTCTATTAAAATGTCCATACCTATAGGGATGTCTGGGTGGCTCAGTGGTTGAGCGTCTGCCTTCAGCCCAGGGCATGATCCTGGAGACCCGGGATCGAGTCCCACATCGGGCTCCCTGCATGGAGCCTGCTCCTCCCTCTGGCTGTGTCTCTGCCCCCCCCCCTCTGTGTCTCATGAATAAATAAAATCTTTAAAAAACATAAAAAATAAAATGCCCTTTATAAAAATGATGAATGGTATTTTTGGTCCAGACTTGAACAAAATTAAGACTTTATAATAGGCTAGGGTTATGGTTTTGGTTTTTCGTGTTTATTTCTTCATGAGAAGCACACCTCAGAGAGCTTGTGGTTTCCTTTCTCGTCACACGAAGTTTGGGTGTCAAAGATGCAACCCAGGGGAGGCCTGGGGACCATGTGGCATTTTCACCTTTAAAGTCTTGACGGGATGCTTTACAAAGTCACGTGATCCATCGTCATTTTGCTGTTACAGAATGGGCTCCAAGGGGGTTTTATAAGGAAGCCCACCACGTGAAATGGTGCTGTGGTTGGAGGGGGCACCCAAAGCGGTGCCTCATTTCCCCAGGCCCCCCTCGGTCCCCAGGGCTTGGCCAAATCCAGCCTGCAGATCTCTGCCATAGGGAATCACCAGATCTGACAAGCTACTTAAGGTTCAATTCCCTTGTCACCTGCAAGGGGAAAAAAAAAGGGTGTAGGAACTGCCGCTCACTCTTCTCTGGCAATGTATGTTCCAAAGGGTGGTTTTATTTCTATAGAGAAGCACATTCTGGGCTTCGCGGTAGATGGAAGCTAGAGAACCAGACTGGGCTAATTTATCCACGTTGCAGTGCAGGTGACCCTCGTCACGGGAAGCGGTGTGCCCTTGGCCAGGCTGGTTGGCCTCCCTAAGTCTCAGCTCCCCCAGCTCCAAGTTGGGAAAAACGAGGACACTTGGTATACAAAGTTGTTGAGGATTGAATGACAGTCCGTGCACCGTGCACCGTGCAGCCCAGGCCTAGGGCCTGCTCGGTTCCAGGCCTAGCTGTGGGGAGCACCGGCGCTGCCTGCTGGTGAAGCTTCATTCATCGGAGTCGGTAACCCAGTGACCTACCCTCTTAGGATCCAAGGGGCCCCAACTCCCCTCTTCGTCCCCCACAGCACTCGCCCCCAGAAGTGGTCTCCTAACTCACTCGAAAACAACAGTGTCTCCAGTCCTTGGCTCATAAACAGCACTGTTCGAAAGAACCATCTGACACTGTGGGAAGATTTGACATCTGCATTTGTCCAACACAGTACCCACTACCCACTGCCCGTGTGCAGCATTAGGTACGTGCAATGTGGCTGAAGTGAGTAAAAAATGGAATTTTTCTTTAATCTTAAGTAAACGTAAGTAGCCACATGTGGCTCGTGGCGACTGTCCTCACGCAGCACAACAATAAAGCAGTGGTTCTCCACCTGTCTGCTGAATCCAGCTTGGCGGGGACCACCCAAATTTGGATGACCAGGCCATACCCCTGATCAATTAAATTAGAATTTTTTTTTTTTAATTTTTAAGAATTTTTTAAATACAGAAGTTTCTCTGGAACAACCAAAGTTCAGAACCATTGCTCTAAGGGCAGCATTTGGCCAACTATTGTGCGTAAGAATCCCCTGGGGGTCTTGTTAAAATGCAGATCCTGGTCCTTAGGTCTAAGGGGACTTGGATATTCTGGGGGTCTAACAGGCAGATGCTGCTGGTCCCTGGGCCACCCTGAGTAGCGATGGGATCCATTCACTTACGCAAGCAGTACTTTCCGTGAGCCCAGCGGCCTGACAGTTGTGGCTCTGAGAGCTGGCATGTCTGGAATGGAGTAAAAAGTGAGAGCCTCCATTTTTTTTTTAAAAAAAAGCTCCATTTTCTATCCTAAAACCAATGGCCGATCAACTCCTGGCCTGGCCAAAAGGACGCCTGGACTGGGCAGGGAGCAGCAACCGTCTTACAGGTCACCAGGAGGCAGGGGTCGTTTGCAGTTCCTCCCTGTAAGAAAGTCCTTGGAGACAGAAATGCCCAAAAGGTAATAGTGGTTTCCCCTGGAAGAGAACAGACGAGGAGGGAGAAAGTGACCAGGTTGGTGTTTCTGGAATGTGCGGTGTCAGCATCATTACTCTTTCGGGCAGGTGTGCAGGGCCGCAGCCGGCGACACCCTGGAGCGCACTGTGGACCATGCGGGGTGTGGCCGCCGAAGAGCACTGCGCCTAGTCCTAATCCCAGAAACCTGAGTGTCACTTTCCAAGGCAGGAAGAGGCGTGCAGGTGCGCTTCAGGTGAGGGCCGAGCTGAGAGGGGTGGATGGTCCTGCTGCAGCCGGTGGGTGGGCTCCAGATGCCATCCCTTGTGTCCTCGTAAGAGGGAAGCAGGGGGAGCTGAGGATGCTAAGCTGTTGGCCTGTGACACGGAGGAAGGGACCACGAGGCACGGAATGCAAGGGATACTCGGGACGCTGGACAAGGCAAACTCAGGGACTCTCTCCTGCAGCCTCTGGAGGAACCTGGTCCTTTTTTTAATAAATTTATTTTTTATTGGTGTTCAATTTGCCAACATATAGAATAACACCCAGTGCTCATCCTATCAAGTGCCCCCCTCAGTGCCCGTCACCCAGTCAGCCCCACCCCCCGCCCACCTCCCCTTCCACCACCCCTAGTTCATTTCCCAGAGTTAGGACCTGGTCCTTCTGATGCCTGGATTTCAGTCCAGGGAAACCACTCCGGGCTCCAAGTAGGAGGTTTGGGGTCACTTGTCACAGTGGCCCTGGGAAACCAGTACAGGCCATCTAGGCCCTGGGAAACCAGTACAGGCCACCTAGGTTCCAGAATGGGGAAGGAAGGCAGGAAGCACAGGAAGTGAAGCCCCACCCACCTGGCTCCCCCCATTGTTTCTTCCTCTCAACATCAGGGCCGGTATCCTGCTTCGGTTTCGGTTTCAGTTTCGGTTTCTCAGGAGCACTCACTGAGGACTGGGCAGTAGGAACACAGCATGGATTCAAAGGCCGGTTTCCCCTCCCCTGCCCTCTTCTCTTTAGAGGAACTTCAGCTCCCACTGTGTGAGTCACAGGAGCGCTGCCCGCCCCCCAACCCCCTGGCCCGAGACCCACCATGGGATCACTCTTGGCCTTGCTCCCAACACCTCCGTGCCCTCCGTGCAAATAAGCACCAAGAGGCTGGGGCACCTGGGTAGCTCAGTCAAGCATTTGCCTTCAGCTCACATCGTGATCTCAGGGTCCTGGGATCGAGCCTGAGCCAGGCTCCCCGCCCAGCCAGGAGCCTGCTTCTCCCTCTCCCTCTGTGCAATCTCTCAAATAAATAAATAAAATCTTAAGAAAACAAAAAAACAAACAATACCGAGAGGCTGATGCAGTTGCACTCATCCTCCAAAATTACAGTATTGGCCCATCATAACACACCATGACATGTGGGCCCCGGGAGGCCAACCATCCCTTACCCGACTACTAAATCAGCTACTGTGCTGGTTCCTTCCATGTGCCAGCCTGACCGGGCTAAGGCATGACCAGATGGCTGATAAAACAGTATTTCTGGGTGTGCCTGTGAGGAGGTTTCAGCCACTGAGTTGGTGAACTGAGGAAGGCAGGTCTCTTCCCGGGGTGGGTGGCCATCGCCCAATCTGGGCAGGGCCCAACCAGAACAAAAAGAGGGAGAAAAGGGGAGTTCGATCTCTGCTGGAGCTGGGACATCCATCTTCTCCAGCCCTCGGCCCTCAGACACCAGCACTCCTGGTTCTCAGGCCTTAGGACTCAGACTTAAAACCCTCGGACCCCTCGAGTTTCAGGCCTTCAGACTTGGACCGAATCACATCACCCGCCTTCCTGGGTCTCCACCTTGCAGATGGCACGCTGTGGGCCTCCTCGGCTTCCATGATCTGTGAGCCGACTGTTAAAATAAACGTCCCCTTGTACGTGCCTACCTATTCCGTTACTCTACTCTGTGCTCCTGTGTCTCTGGCCAACCCTGACCAATGCAGCTCCCAGACATAAATGGTCTCCCTAAAAGGCAGAGAAAGGGGCAGGGTGAGGACCCCTGCAACAGGCTGGGAAGTCACCGTGGCTCTGCAAGCACAGGCTGAAGGTCGGGAAGGACATGGAGCCTAGAGGGTTCCACGGGCCTTAAACATTTGCTACAGCACCCGAAGCCCATCCTTGTGTACTCAGTGCAAAGGACCGATCTGCTGTGCTACACGTCTAACTTCAGCCCTACCCTGTCAACATTCGGACCCTGGAGATGTGCTTAGCTTTAAAACATGAGGCTGCAAGATTAACAGGGCGATTTATTTCATTTCAGTGTGCCGTGGCAGCATACAGCTTGGTGGTGTATTTAAAAAGAGAGCAGGCTGTTGTTCAAGGGCTGGAGGCCGGTCTCCTCCACTGGCGCCAAGTGGAAACCAGGTGCTTACTCTGGCAGGGTAAGCCTCACACAGAGTGACCCTGTCATCTCGCTCCCGACTGTCAGCTTTCTCAATGAAATGACAAGGGGCCAGGGCTTAAACACGTCAATGAGCAGAAAAGCGTCTCGGCTTCTTCCGCCAGAAGCTGAACCACGAGCCAGTTCGCTGAAGCCGGCGGCTGAGCACTGCCAGTGGGTCAGATCTGTGGGACCAGCAAAACCCTGGTCCCCCTCCCTGTTCTCCAGAAGTGTGTTAAAGATTTCACAGAAAATTTGCTCTGGGGACAATCGCAGCTTTCCTGATTAGTATCTAAAAGGCACTTAAGCACATTCTTGGTTAGGGAGGGGACCGAACCATGAAGAACACTGAGGCCACTCTCTTATCCCGAAAGACACAATTCTGGGTTTGGAACAGACGGCAGTTGTACGGCCTCTATCGAGATCCAGTCCTCGCTGCACGCCCGGCCACGCCGCATTTTCAAAAAACAGACTCCACATCACCCATCTCCACGCACACGGTCTTCAGCTGGGAGTAATACTCGATTGCCACGCGGCCATTCTCTCTGCCGAACCCTGAAAGGAAGAGCAGGGTGAGGACGAGCCACCACTGCGGTGGTCTGAAGTCACGGTGACCTTCAAGGACACAGGCCCGGCCTACCCCACTGGCAGGGAGCACACAGAACCGACAAGTTTGGGACAAAGTCCTCAACTGCACATGTCAGCTGTGGAGCTAGGCACACGGAAAAGTGACCCACTGGCCTTTGGGGATGAGGACGGGGAAAATAGCCATGTTTCTGCAACAGGAACCTTAACTTAGGTACCTGCTGTTCTGGGCTGAGATCTGAAGACGTTCAGGCTTTTTTATCAAGTGTGAAAGCAGCCTCTACAACCATCAATGGACGCCTTTGAAAGCTGGTGCTAACTCGGGGAGCCGGGGTGACTCAGTCAGTTAGTTAAGCGTCTGACTCTTGATTTCAGCTCAGGTCGTGATCTCAGGGTTGTGAGATCGAGCCCCACCTCAGGCTCCACGCTAGGCATGCAACCTGCTTAAGATTCTCCCTCTGCCCCTCACCTTCCCCCTCCAACTGTACTCTCTCAAGAAGGAAGGGAGGGAGGAAGGGAAGGAGGAAAGAATAGAT
Organism: Vulpes lagopus; assembly: GCF_018345385.1. Classification (NCBI taxonomy): domain Eukaryota; kingdom Metazoa; phylum Chordata; class Mammalia; order Carnivora; family Canidae; genus Vulpes; species Vulpes lagopus. The sequence continues at coordinate 31,579,655 of NC_054834.1, forward strand.
AACCTCTATTGCTTTAAAGCTAAACCTACAGACTAACTTTGAGATTATGAAACTTAATAGAGATACAAAGATCTGATTGCACAGGGTCCAAATGGGGAAGGACACCTTAGCAACAGAATGTGGAAAATGCGGAGAATCTGCTTGGGATTGTCTCTCTCCTGCTCCCTCTTCCCCTGCCCCTACTTGTACCCCCACTCTCTCCCTCCCTCTTAAAAAAAAAAAAAAAAAAAAGTTGGTGTTCACTTAAAACTTAACTCTAACTTAATAGATTTTTAAACCTTTTCTTACTCTAATCTGTTTTTAATATTTTAAAATATTTTTAATATTTTTAAATAATATTTTAATATTTTACTTAAAATTTTTATTATGTATTTTATTTACATATTCATGAGAGAGACAGAGAGAGACACAGACACAGGCAGCAGGCTCCAAGCAGGGAGCCCAACCTGGGACTTGATCCCAGGTCTCCAGGATCACGCCCTGGGCCAAAGGTGGCACCAAACCGCTGGGCCACCCTGGGCTGCCCACACCCAATCTGTTAAGAGTAGCTTGCTGTTTACACACTGCCAACTCACAAGGGCAACTCAGGTTACTCAAAGTCTAAGGGATGCCCAGATAGAAAGTCACAGGTTCCAAGGATAGCATTCTGCACCTGCCTGGCTTTTCCTGTTACCCTGTCTCAGGCTCAGGTAGGGTCTGCCTGGTCCCCACAAATACATGTCCCTAGACGACACTATTCGAAAGGTAGTTCATACACCGGCCCTGGCAAGGCCTCACTCTATCCCTTGTTCCCTTCCACAGGCTCTGAGCACACAGCTAGTGGGGCGGGTTGGGCCAGGTGCTGCTCCGCAGACCTGGCCACATGTTGGTCTCGCTCTCATCACAGGTAGGCAAGCCTGAGTGCACAGATCCAAACATTTTGATCTGAGGACGGGAAAGATGGCCCAGGAGGCCCCTTTGAGGCCTACGCTGCAGGCTCCAAACAAACTTTCCTCCACACCAGGAGTTACATATTTAATAAAGCAGCATCCTAGTTCCGCTCTGCATTTTGTGCCTATGTGTCCAGCTCCTCTGGGCCCCAGGCAGGGACGAAGGTGATCAGGGGAGCAGGATCAGGGAAGGCCAGGGTAATAACAAAGCAAGTATTAAATAAAACTCTCAAATTAACACCCATCATCTCATCAGCTCTCCTCGGGGTTTATAGGTCTGCCAACACTGTGATGGGCACAATTATGGGCCAAGAGGCCAGGGCCCAGGCTCTTAGCATGGGGCCCCTACAGAGTTGGAACAATTTTCAGAGAAAGGTAAAGGAGATTAGAGAATATTTACGGGCAACAATCTCCAAAGAGAGAACCTCGAAGGGCTCTATCCCAGCTGCCTCGAGGTTCCTCATACGCTGGACTTCCACCTGCACCAGGTTACAGTAATGTCTGCACAAATGACTGAGTCAATGTAAGCAACGGGCAGCAGCCTAAGGACAACATTCCTGGGTGGCATCCACCATAACCAGAATGACCATTGTTAAAAAAAAAAAAAATGAGTAGGGACACATGGGTGGCCCAGTGGTTGAGCATTTGCCTTTGGCTCAGGTCATGATCCCAGGGTCCTGGGATCGAGTCCCATATTGGGGGAGTCCCCTGCATCGAGCCTGCTTCGCCTCCCTCTGCCTGTGTCTCTGCCTTTTTCTGTGTGTTTCTCACGAATATATAAAGAAAATCTTAAAAAAAAAAAAAAAAAACAATAAAACAGATGACTATATGCTTTCTGAGATGTGTGAGCCACTTTACGTCTAAAGGCTCCACAGTGAGGGGATCCCTGGGTGGCGCAGCAGTTTGGCGCCTGCCTTTGGCCCAGGGCATGATCCTGGAGACCCGGGATCGAATCCCACGTTGGGCTCCCGGGGCATGGAGCCTACTTCTCCCTCTGCCTGTGTCTCTGCCTCTCTCTCTCTCTCTGTGTGACTATCATAAATAAATAAAAATTTAAAAAGTAAAAAGATAAAAAAAATAAATAAAGGCTCCACAGTGGACCACAAATATCCCTAGTATGGAATCTCTGGGGTGGCTTTATGCCTGTAGCAATCACACAATGTGAGGGGAAAAAGTAATTCTACCCACAAGGTAGACCTTTCTGAGATGTCTACCAGCAGTTCATAAGCCAGGCTTACATATGTCAGAACCTTCTGGACAGGGATCCCTGGGTGGCTCAGCGGTTTAGCGCCTGCCTTTGGCCCAGGGTGTGATCCCGGAGTCCAGGGATCAAGTCCCGCATCGGGCTCCCTGCATGGAGCCTGTTTCTCCCTCTGCTTGTGTCTCTGTCTCTGTCTGTCTCTCATGAATAAATAAATAAAATCTTTAAAAAAAAAAAAAAAAAAAGGAACCTTCTGGACAGCTTTTGGGGGAAAAGAGAAAAAAGAAGATGCTTGGTTTCCACTCCCTGAAACAGCTGCAGGGAGTCTGGGGAAGACCGGGCATCAGTCTACTCTCTCAGGTGATTCTGACACTCGGACAAGTTTGGGAACCTGGTCTCGAAGGTCTGAAGTACGGCCAACAGCCCTAGAGACCAGGTTTGCTCTCACGGTCTCCAGCTCCTCACCTGACTTCTTATATCCACCGAAGGGCAGCTCCACTGGGCTGATGTTGTAGTTGTTAATGAAGCACATTCCAGCCTGCAGCTTAGCCACCACTCTGTGAGCACGCTGGATGTCCCTATGGAGGGGGAAAAACAAGAAACAACAAAAAGGAAACCAACATGCTGGTTATTCATAATTTCTTTTGCTACTACTTTAACAGGAAGTTAGGCTGCGGGTTCTAAAGGTCTCAAAATATTGCCTAATTCTTGTTTCTTTACAACGTGTTATAAAAGCTTGTGGCATCCAGGCAAAATAGATAAGGACTCGAGTTTTATGGTCTCATCTGAAAGCATCTACAAAATAAGTAGCAGCAAGGGGGCGGGGGTGTAAAACACTTCTGGTGACAAAGTTTCTTGTGTCAAACAGTGCCACAACCACTGGCCATCCACATGGCCACAGAGAATGACGGTAGAGCCCTTTCTACACCATATATAAAAATGAACTCAGACGGGTCACAGACCTACAGAGTACAAACCATAAAACTCTTCAAAGAAAACAGGAATAAATCTTCCTGACCCTGGGTTAGAAGAAGCCTTCTCAGACAAGATACCAAAAGTGACAGACAAAAAGAACAGAATGAGACTGTGTCAAAATTGACAATTTTTGTACTACAAATAAGACTATCAAAAAAGTTAAAAAAAAGACAACTCCTAGAAATGCAAATCAAAACTACCCTGAGGGGCACCTGGGTGGCTCAGTCGGTGAAGCATCTGCCTTCACCTCACGTCAGGATCTCAGGGTCATGCTCTATAGGGAGAGTCTGCTTCTCCCTCCGTGCCCCCACCCTTCCCCTCTGCTCATGCTCTAAGAAACAAATAAATGTGGGTTTTTTTTTTGTTTTTTTGTTTTTTTTAAACTACACTGAGGCACCACTTCACACACATCAGGATGACTGAAACCACAGGAGAGGCAGTAACCACATGATCCAGCAATTCCACTTCTAGGTATCTACCCCAGGCAGAAATGAAACATATCCACACAAAGACTCAGAGATAAGTGTTCACAGACGTGTTATTCATAATAACAAAAAAGCAGAAACAATCCAAATGTCCATCAACTGGTGAATGAACAAAATGTATGCATACAATGGAATATTATTCCACAGTAGGATAAACCACTGATACCTGGTGCGACACAAACTTTGAAAACGTTCTAAGTCAAAGAAGCCAATCAAAAAAAAAAAAAAAAAGAAAGAAATAAAACATTTTTAATTAGATATATTTTATGCCTAAATTACATAGATCAGTGGGTTATAGAAACTACATTACAGGGGCACCTGGGTGGCTCAGTTCCTGAAGTGTCTGCCTTCAGCTCAGGTCATGATCCCAGGATCCTGAGCTCCCTGTTCAGGGGGAAGCCTGCTTCTCCCTCTCCCTTCCTCCCCACCCCACTGCTTTCTCAAATAAATAAAATCTTTAAAAAAAAAAAAAAAAAAAAAAAAAGGAATCTACATCACAGTCTAGTCTCTATCGTTTGCATTTTGTTAATGTAGTATTTAATATATTTGTGACACCAAGTTTGATAACCCATGCAAATGTGTATATCATAAACATGATGTGGATTAAAATCATCTTAATGGACTACAAAAAAAAAGATACCATGTCATCAAATATACTGAGAAGCAGAAAATTCAATTGGGTTGACTTACGTCCATCAGTCCAAATACTTTGATAGTTAACAATTATTTGGGTAGTTGAAGTGATGTATAAATGGCTGAGTTAAATTGGTTTATGTTAGCAAAATAGATCCCTCATGAGAATTTTGATGTAATCTCTGTTACATATAACATAAAAATCTGTGGACATGAGGGGCACCTGGGTGGCTCAGTGGCTGAACATCAACCATTGACTCAGGTCGTGATCCTGGGGTCCTGCCTATGTCTCTCATGAGTAAATAAATAAAATCTTTAAAAAAAGAAGTGTGGACATGAGCATTAAATACAATATACATGCTATAATATATATATGAGGCACTATAAAAATGTGTTTATTACAGTAATAAAAATTAAAACCCCCCCCCCAAAAGCCAATCACAAAAAAATCATATACTCTATGATTCCATTTATACAAAATATCCAGAATAAGCAGATCTGTAGAGAAAGCAAGTAAGGCTAGTGGTTGCCAGGGCCTGGGGGAAGGGGAAAATGAGGACTAAGGGCTCCTGTTTGTGGGATGATGAAAATGTTCTAAAATTAGATTATATGGTGATGGTTGCACAACTCTGTAAATAAGTACACTAAAGGACACTGAACCGTACGCTTTAAGTGGGTAGATTGTACGGTATGTGAATTACCCGAAAGCTATTAGAAAAGTAGCAGCATTTAGGGTCAACCTTTGGGATTGCCTTTATCTGTACTGTGGGGTCAAAGCAAGAGCAAGAGTTAACCCGTTCAAATCCTCCCATCAAAACGGCAGCTCCTAGGAGAGGATTATGGTGACACACAGGTGAAACTACCCTGTGTGTCACCGAAACAGTAGATACCATCGTCCAAACCCATGGAACCTACAACACCAAGGTAAACCTGATGTCACTGTGGTCTTTGGGCAATTACAATATGTCTAAGTAGGTTCATCAACTGCAACCAATGACCCCTGGGTGGGAGACGTGGATGATAAGGGGGCAGGATGGGGGGAAGGTGTACGGGAAATTTCTGTGCCTTGCTTTCCATTTGCAGTGAACCTAAAATTATGCTAAGAAATAAAATCTACCAAGAAACAAGCAAACAAAAAAGCAGCAGCTCCTTAACCTTTTCTTTCTTCAGGGCTCAAAGAGAAGCTATTTCATTCATCAGGCCCTCCAGTGGAGACCTGGGTCTTCCTTCCCAGGTGCCTCACCACAAAACTACAAAAAAAAAATTGAACCTTGTATATACCACCAAAGAAACTGCATAATTCCGAGTGTAAGCAGTCTAGAGAACTGCCTACTGCTGCCAAAGACTAATCAATGTCTGTATATGCTCAAGCAATCTGCAATCACATTCAAGGAAATTTTGCTCCCAAATCATTTTTACTTTTAGTATATTGGTTAAAGTTTATGCACAAAGATATTAATCCCAATTTTAGTTACAAGAGTCACAACTGGAAACAATATTCTATACATATGCAACAATCAAAAAGAGGCCTACGTATTTTACAATGCATTCCAATTAGGAACTATTCTAAAGCCGTGAAAAATCATGTTTTTGAAGAGCACTTCCCAGTGTTTATATGCTTATAGGTTCTAAATTCCTGGACATGTAGGTTTTCAAGAGACACTCAACCTGATACTCTACTCAGAGCAGAACCTTAAATATTTGTTCAATGAAGGAATGAAATAGGATAGAATTTTCATCAATATTGTTTAAAGCTCAATTTAAATTCAACGGCAGGGGACACTGGCCGTTCAGCGCAAACAACGAGATGTGACTCTGGCACCTTCTAACTTCACCTGGAGCAAGCAGAAAATGCTGATGAAAATGTCAACTCCAGAGAGGAAAAGAGATGGGCTCCCTGAGCAACTGGGCAGAGATCCCCGTATTCCCACAAGGCTGCCTGAGTGTCCTTCCCCACATACCTGGTAAAGACGCCAGCTGCTAAACCAAAACTGGTATCATTGGCTCTTTCCAGAACCTCAGCTTCAGTGTCAAATGGTAAAATGGACATAACTGGTCCAAAGATCTCTTCTTTCACGCAGGTCATGTCGTCTCTGCAATTGGCTGCAAACAATGTAATAAAGCCAAACATCAGTGAAGGAAGACGATCATGCTTGGTGCGTGAATGTCTTCACAATAAGCGCTGAGATACAGAGCCGTAAGAACGGCTTGAGAACCCTACTCTACACGCCACTATCAATATTATGATGCACATTCCGTTCCTTCTTAAACGTACCTTTGTTTTTCAATACATCTGGGCTAATACCATGCATGCTATTGTTTAACCTGTATTTTTATTTTTATTTAAAAATGTATTTTAAGCTTTTCCTATTCACTTAATAACTACAAGCTAATCTATGGTATGGAGGCTGAGTTCACAGCTTTCAAATCTCCAGTGGATCTCTTTTTCAGCAAAGGCTAAGGGTTAAAATGCATCAGATAATCAAGGGCTGAAAACGGACACCCCTGTCAACCTTGGGCAAAAATCAGCTGACCTACCTTCCAGACAAATGGAAGGAATTACACAACATAATTCAATGTGAATAGAATTTTTAAAAGCCTATTAAACTACTGGTATTGGGACATCTGCGTGGCTCAGTGGTTGAGCATCTGCCTTTGGTTTAGGTCAAGATCTTGGAATCCCAGGATCGAGTCCCACATCGGGCTCCCCATAGGGACCCTCCCTCTGCCCGTGTCTCTGCCCCTCTCTCTCATGAATAAATAAAAATTTAAACAAACTACTGATATTTTGGGGGGATCCTAAGATCTATTGTAAAACTGCAGAGGAAAGCATGAGAACAACATGACCTAGAGCAGTGGGCACCTCTAGGGTAAGGGCCGAGTGAAGGGGTTGAGGACAGCGGAAGGACCATACACTTGCCTGTCCCAACCAGGAGATGGTTAAGATGGAAAGGAGGTGCTAAAATCTATTACATCATTTAAAAAATACTGCCAGACTGTCTGACAGATTGGTTTTATTATACCGATGATGTACAGTTCAAAGAAAAACATATTCTTCAGCAACATTCCTGAGAAACAAAATGCATTTTTTTTTTTTAATCAACCATGCACTTCCTTTTCTCTTTTTTTTTTTTAGTTCCTTGTTTCCAGAACAACAGGTGCAGGCCCAGTAAGGCTCAGGTAAACACACATAGTTGTCCAAGAGGAAGTGCACACAGGGTGACGGAGAACTTCTCCTCCTTAAATCTGAGCTGTGGGGACACAGTTGACCAACACTTGCTTTATGCCATATTCATGTTTTTTAAATATCCTTTTCAATGTGACATTTACTTCAAACCGTTTAAAAGCGAACAAGAGGAGGACATACTCAGTACACAAGGTCTCATGTAATAGCCATCCTTCAATTTGGGATCTTCAGGTACGTGTATGTCTCCACCACAGAGCACTTTAGCACCCTGCCCAAAAAAGAAAAAAGAATGCGAATTTTCTGTTAAATGCATAGCCTGATATGCATTCCTGACACGTGAGGCGTGTCCTGAACGGACGCCCAGTCACTCCCCGGCGGGTACAGAGCAGAACACAGCCGAGGACACGGTAAGCCCAGCAGGTATGGGTGCAGGAAACGTGCAGTAATTCCCCTCTTCTTCACCCCATCCCATCGCCACTGGTTTCTCACCTGCTCCTTTGCCAGCTTAACAAACCCAAGGACTCGCTCCAGGTGTGGACGGTTGATGAGAGGGCCCATCCTGGTATCTTCCAGGAGGGGATCTCCGATTTTTATCTTTTGGGTCCGCTTCACCACTTCCCTTGTAAATTCATCAAGAATTTCCCTTTGCACGAATACTCTTGTGCCATTACAACAAACCTGAAGGACGGACACAAATGTGTTTGTGTGTAAGGAAGGGGAAGAGGGAGGAATCCAACAGCCTTAATCTTAAAAGAGATAGTATAACCCACTTAAAAGGTTAGTTCCAGCTCTAAAAACTATCCCCATCCTGAATGGGATCACATATGGAATTGTGGACCTAACAGCACATCAGCCAAGAAACTGCCTGCCCTTCCAGATCAAAGTTAGAGCTTTTTGTTTGTTTACTTTCCTAAAGGCCATTCACAGATCCACGTGAGCCATGCGACCTCTCCTATTGCCTCCCACTGGAGGCTCAGTGGGGCCCTGTGTTTTAAGAGTAGGAGGGGATGGGACAGTGAAAATAGATTAACAATGAAGGGCTTGAGGGATGCATGAGTGGCTCAGTGGTTGAGTGTCTGCCTTCAGCTCAGGTCATGATCCCAGGGTCCCGGGATCGAGTACCACATCGGGCTCACCGCAGGGGCCTGCTTCTCCCTCTGCCTGTGTCTCTGCCTCTCTCTCTGGGTCTCTCATGAATAAACAAAATCTTAAAAAACAAAACAAAACAAAACTTGAGCCTAATAAGGGCTTGAGCCTAATAAAAACCTGAAATATTTCACAGAGAACGTCTGTCCCTAAAACCACAAATCAATCATGACCAGTTAGATCCTTCCGTAGAATGCGAGCACAAATACTGTTCAAATGCTATCAGAACCATGGATACAAAGCCCGCAAACAGAGCCAACTACTCATGCTCACAGAATAGTGAGATCTATCAAAAGGTCCCAGGAGCTGCGGTGAGCCGAATCTGCAATTATCTGAGCATCAAAATTAATGATAGTAAATGGACTATAATCTGTAAATGAAGTAAGAACCCATGGTCTGTAATAACACAACTCGATGAGTGAAAAAAAGAAGCACGAAAGAAGGGAAGGTGCCTTCCTGTAGTGGGGAGTGAACTAATTAATACATGTAGAAGAAGAACGGAATTGGGAAGTCACCATTTGGGAAGCACCGTAATAGACAGGTTTCCAGCAAAAATCCTCAGAGGGTGTTAAGACTAGTTGCGGAGAGCATGAGGTGCGGAGTCCTCTGGCACGTTCTCTCATGTGACATGTCTCACCCACGGAGGAGACCCACCCGTAGCACAGTCAACCCCACCTCTGGGAAGGACACAACTTTACTTTTGTGGTGTTTTTGCCCCAAATGCATAACCCAATTCTTATCAAAAGGAAACACCAGGGTGCCTGGGTGCCTCAGGGTCCCGGGATCGAGCCCTGCATTGGGCTCCCTGCTCAGCAGGGAATCTGCCTCTTTCTCCCAAATAAATAAAATCTTAAAAAAAAAAAAAAAGGAGGGAAACATCGACAGACCCCAAACGAGGGACATTCTACAAAATAAATAGCTTGTGTTCTTCAAAAATGTCAAGGTCCTGAAAGATACGAATAATTGAAGAGCTGACTGCTCCAGGCTGTGGAGATACGACAGCTAAAGCCAACGCACCTTCCGGGATTCGATCTTGGGCCAGAAAAAAGAAACTGTGTAGGCTTTTGTTTTGTTTTTGCTGAAAGGACTAATGTCAAACAAATGACAACATGAGAAATAAGAGCTGCAGATTGAGTAACAGATCAGGTTATTGATCTCACTAAGCGCACGGTGCTTCATAAGAGAATGCACTTGTTTCTAGGAAATTCACGCAGGAATGTAGAAGTTACGGGTCTTACGTCTGCAACTTTCAAACAGTTCAGAAAAAAATAACATGCACAGGTATGTGCAGAAAGGTAAACAGAATGACAGAAGAAAGCTGATAAAATGTTAGTATTTGAGAATCGTGGCTCGAGGGTACAAGGGAATTCTGTGCAATGCTTCTGTAAGTCCGAAATTATTTCAAAATGAAAAGCTTTAAAACATGCTACAAGGTGAAGGGGGGAGCTTCCTTCTAACCGTCCGCTAGGGCCAGGTGCCTACCTCGCCTTGCGTGAGGAAGTTGGCCATCATCGCCCCCTTCACCACATTCTCCAGGTCACAGTCGGAGAAGATTATCAGGGGAGACTTGCCTCCCAGTTCCAAGGTAACAGGTTTGATTCCTTTCGCGGCCATCTCCATGATCTTCCAGAACAAGAACAAACATATTCGGAAGTTTAACACGAATAAAACGGCAAGTTTCATCAAGTAGAACCTGGGCCTCCAGGCATCTCCAACTACATATGACCTGCAGCCTTGTTCCTGTCTGCAGCCTTGCCCTTCTGCTACTTATCCCTTTCCTGAACCCTGAAGAGAATCCACAGGACTGCACCTGACATTCCGAAGAGGGAATTCATTTAAAAAATACTGTTAGGGACGCCTGGGTGGCTCAGTGGTTGAGCATCTGCCTTGGGCTCAGGGCGTGATCCTGGGGTCCTGGGATCAAGTCCCGCATCAAGCTCCCCTCGAGGAGCCTGATTCTCCCTCTGCCTGTGTTTCTGCCCCTCTCTGTGTGTCTCTCATGAGTAAATAAATAAAATCTTAAAAAAAAAAAAAAAAAAGGAATAAAAATACTGTTAATTCACGTGTCCTGGGCAGAAATTCTTCTATTATTATTATTACTGTGTTCAAGGCTGGCAATTAATACATCAGAAATAAACTGAGCAAACACCCTTCCGAGGTGGCTGCGACTGGGGGGCTAAGACACACAAAGACTCAAGTGGCAGCGAGACCCCGCGCTCTGAGACACAGGCAGGAGGCGATGACTTCCATCCCCTTGAGGCTACCTCCACTCCACTACCTTCCCCACTTCACACTTTTTTTCAGGGCGCCTGGGTGGGGCAGTCAGTTAAGCATCTGCCTTCGGCTCAGGTCATGATCCCAGCGTCCCCGGATTGAGCCCCAAGTTGGGCTCCCTGCTCAGCGTGGAGTCTGCTTCTCCCTCTGCCTCTGTCCCTGCTTGTGCACTCACTCTCTCTAATAAATAAAATCTTTAAAAGAAATAAAGGACACTCTAGGTCTTTGCCCCGATGCCTCTGGCCCCCCTCCCGGTAGAAGCTGGGTAAGATCAGATGATCAGCCTCCGACATGTACGCTGGGGTGGCCCCACACTGCCATCTGCGGGAAGCAATACTGGTTTCATCTCTACCTTCATGCCGGTGGGCACGCTTCCGGTGAAGGAGACTTTGGCCACGTCAGGATGCTGACACAGGAGCTGGCCGGTGGCAGCCCCCCCTTGCACCACATTGAAGAGCCCGGGGGGCACGCCGGCCTCCGTGTAGATCTCGGCCAGCAGCAACACCGACGCAGGCGTGAAGGGGGAGGGCTTAAAGACCATGGCGTTACCTGCACAAACCCAGGACACAAGCACAGATGTTTTAAGACCAGTGATCCTCTGAGCGCAGGACAGGAGGACAAGCCAAGAAGAGCCTCCAGTGTTTCCCCCCATCAATGCCCAGACCAGCACTGGCGCTCAGCAGCAGACACCTTGCTCTTCCCACCTCGGCTTCTCCGCTCTCGCAGATCCAAGCCACACCTGCCCAGGCCCAACCGGAGATACCTTCCACTCGCATTTCCAGGCCCTGCTACGCACGTCACCATCTCACACGGGCTGCAGCAGTCGGCAGTACCGTGCTCACTCCCAGCTTACAGAAGTGGGAACTGGAGACCAGAAAGCTTAACCGGATGAGAGTCTCCAAACTGGTGACTTAGCTCTACTCTGGTCACAGCTGCCACGGTCTCACACGGAAGGGCACGTGCAAAAAAGCAGAAGGACACAAGGCAGCAACACGAGAAACGCTGCATTTTGACACCATGTCCTAATCGTGATGCTTTTTTTAACCTTTGACTTTTTTTTCTCTAAGAATAAATCCTCTTTTCCCGATTCCTCTTTAAATAAGAGGAGGAAACTTTGTACATCAGCCAGCCAAAGTTTCTCTGATGGAAGCCTTGTTTATCATTTGTCTTAAGACACAAATGAAGGAGGAAGTTTATCTTCTGCTTCTTATGTGCAGCTGAACTCCCTCTACAGAAATTCATTCCACAGTTCTCGTGCAGAAAGGGAGAGAACGGGCAGCCCGGGTGGCTCAGTGGTTTAGCGCCGCCTTCAGCCCAGGGAGTGATCCTGGAGACACAGGATCGAGTCCCACGTCAGGCTCCCTGCATGGAGCCTGCTTTTCCCTCTGTGTCTCTGCCTCTCTCTCTCTCTCTGTGTCTCTCATGAATAAATAAAATCTTTAAAAAAAAAAGTGGGGGGGGGGGAGAACTTTTAGGTAGCACAAATCTGAATTAATTCAACAGTGAAAAAAGAAGACCTCCAAGACCAAAATTAACAGTCCTCCTTTCCGTAAGAAAAATAAATTAGATAAATAAAGTGGGAATAATGCAGATGCAATCCATGTGTATGACCTACACTGTAAGGTCTCTCGGGGGGCGGGGAGTAAGGGATGCAGGTCCTATGAGGCTCTGGCGCCCCAGCACAGGCCCCTTCTGACGTGGGGTGTGAGTGTGTGAATGAGTGTGCGTGTGCACATGCACACCAACAGGTGACAGGTAGAGAACAGGGAGGGAATGGCCTCCCAAGTAGAAGATTCTTTCTTTCTTACCACACGCTAAGGCTGGAGCAGATTTCCAGCAGGCAATCTGGAAGGGGTAGTTCCATGCACCTATTCCCACGCATACGCCCAGCGGTTCTCTCCTGGTGTAACCAAAGGACCCGCCTGGGAGCTGGATGTATTCGCCTAAGAGGAAAACAGAGGCATCACGGAGAACGCAGGACGGCTCTTCCCAAGACCCTGCCAACTATGATAACCCACAGTTTCAGTTAGGAAAGACAAAGTAATTCTCAGCGTCATTCACGCAGAGAGCGATAAACTGAGGATTTTAACTCAGGTGTGTGTTGGTGTCCGCATCTTCATCCTCCTCCACCAGGACCTGCTTGCCTACCTCCCCGTCAGCTCACACAGAAGGCCAGGCAAGGGCTCACCAGCCATGGATCCAGCCAAGCCTGCGTAGTATTCCAGGCATTGCCAGGAAGTGTCAACGTCCCAGCGGGCCTCGAAGATGGACTTGCCATTGTTGATGGTCTCCATGGTGGCAATTTCATCCTTCCGTTCCTTTGGGTAAAACAGAACACTAGGCTTAAGTCATGTTACCATATACCTCAATATATTCTATACTCAGACTACGTGTATAAATACGTATGTACGTGCACATACATGCTCGCATGTATGAGGTAAGAGACAGTCATCATTACGGAAATGGTATGCAACAGCCAAACACACGACTGGCAGGTAAGAGGTTATGGACACGCATGGCCTCAATTCACCCAAAGACACGCAGCATGTGAAGATCACAAGATAACTATGTTCTAATTGTTGGTACTCATCAATTCTCTTTTTAGATTCTGTCTCAGTTGTAGCTACACGACTCACAGATGCTGGAGTGCTGGAGACGGTGTAGGGATGAATGGGAAGGTTTGGGAAATGGGACTAAAAAGAAGAGTGCAACAATGCCTTTCTTTGTCCCAGAGATAAAAGAGCTGAATGAACAGAGTGAGTAAGAAATAAACGTTGGCTATGGATCTAGTGTAAAATAAACAAGAGGGTGACTATCTGGACACACACACGAGGTGCACTGAACCATCGACAAGATGCGGCGTTGTCTTCTTAAATCTGGTAAGCGGTGAGGCTGACCAGAAGTAAAAAGAAGTGGCAACAAGCCCACATCCACAGTACACACCTCGGGAAGGAAGGGAGGGTGAATATAAAAATCACCAGGAAAGTCTGACAGTGAGATCTGAACACACTATATGTCTACCAAGGCCAGAGGTATCCAGAGTGTCCACTGACTCCTTCCACTGTCCTAAGTCGAAATGTATAGATCCATTCTCTGCCTTCACAAAGCCGATTTCTCAAACAGGGAGTTAGTAAGTGCTCAGTAAATGAGCCCAGACCCTGAGCTCTCAGACACAGGCAGCAGATGAGGACTTCTGTCTACACGGGGCCCAACACTAACCACTCCAAGGGCCCTCCTTCCCCCCCTCCCTTCAGACCTCTGCCCAATTATCTACAGCCTCCCGCCCAGTACAAGCTAGGTAAGATCTGCAGATGCTCTGGATAGCCCGACTCTGCCATTTGTGTGAATACAGGTTTCCTTAGTCAGTCAGTTCTAATTAACACTGGAAATTATCCGAACCAAAACATACCGAGAAAAAAAATAGGCAAAAAAAAGAACAGAGCACCAGTTGCTATGGGATAGCTTCAAGCCGCCCAGTGTGTAACCGGAGGCCCCGGGAAGAGACAGAAGCAGGGCAGAAATTCAGTTAGAACTTCCTAATACTTAAAGCAATAAAAAAAAACCCTGTTGACCTAGACTTATAGGCTTATAATTCTTTCAAAAGACAGAGCAAAATGAAGACTTTTAGACATACAAGACCTGAAAGAGCACCGACAACCTGTTCTATAATAGATGCCAAAGAAATTTCTTCAAGAAGAAAAAGAACAGGATACCAGACAGGAATCTGGGCCTACACAAAAAGGGATGAGGAGCACCAGAAATGGTAAAAATGTGGGTAAATAAAACATATTTTTACCTTATTTTATTTACTTTTTATTTAAAGATTTATTTATTTGAGAGAGAGAGCGAGCAAGCGAGCACAAGTAGGGCTGGGGGAGGGGGCGCAGAGGGAGAGGGAGAAGCAGAACCCCCCACCGAGCAGGGAGCCCGACTCGGGCTCGATCCCAGGACCCGGGACCATGACCTGAGCCAAAGGCAGACTCTTAGCCAGCAGAGCCACCCAGGTGCCCCAGAATTAAAAATAACTTTTAACGATAGAGGAAAATACTTAGTTGGGAAAAAATTCTCCATGAACACTGTGACATCCTGTTCGGCCCAGGGTCTCTGAGCAGAGAACCCTGGCAAGCCGAATGAGAGGCTGAGGCCTTGGAAGGCAGACACAGTGTCTCCTAAAGACAGCTGCCCGGAGAGATGTGGAGATAGGAAGCCCTCTGCTTCTCATTTCTGGAGACATCTGCGTACTTTCCAGGGTAATAAACCTGGTAACACCTTCCCCCTGAACCCTGGAGGAGATCTGCTAAGGGAGTCATCGCTCTTGCTCCAGGGGAGAGAGCAGCTCCTGTGTAAACTGAGTCCTATCACTTTAGGGTTCCCCTCTGGGGTGCAACCTCTGCCTACAACAGAATTACATGTGGCTCTCACTGAGACCCCTTGTGGGGACTGGAGCTCAAAAAACTCATGCTAAGGTACTGCTCTGGATATTTTGGTGTACATCCTTCTGAATCTTCTCATTTTCTGTAATGAAGATCTCTAATCCTTTTGCTTTTTAAGACTGTAAAAAGTTCAGGGGTTCATGCAAGTCTTGATCTTAGGGACGGGAGTTCGAGTCCCATGTTGGGTATAGAGATTACTCAAAATAAACAAATGAAAAAAATTTTTTTAAGATTTATTTATTTATTCATTCATTCATTCATGAGACACACATGGAAAGACAGAGACACAGGCAGAGGGAGAAGCAGGCTCCATGCAGGGAGTCTGACGTGGGACTCGATACCCCAACCCAGGATCACGCCCTGAGGTGAAAGGCAGACGCCCAGCTGCCAAGCCATCCGGGTGTCCCATAAAAATTTTTTAAAAAAGACTTGTCCGGTTTAAAATTATATATTTACTTAGAGAGAGAGAGAGAGAGCGAGTACATGTTTGGGGGGGGGGGGGACGGGGGACGGGCACAGTGAGAGGGAGAGAGAGACTCTCAAGCAGATGCCCTGCGGAGCCTGACACACTCAATCCCAAGACCCCGAGACCACAACCTGAGCCAAAATCAAGAGTCAGTTGCTTAATTGATCGAGCAACCCAGGAGGCCCTTAACTTTGTTTTGTAAGAAGGGAACATCTATAAATGTACAAAATCTTCCTAGGCAGTTGAGGTAGAAAATGTACCTGAAAAAAGAACGGTAGACTTAAGAGTCATCAGAGCAAAAGTAAAGGACACAAATACACAGAGTTAAAAAGGAAAGGAGACAAGTTGCAAAGGATACGTAAGCACAAAGATGGAGAAAACCAACTGCCAAGGGAGATGTCACAGACAGCCAAGCTCCAGAAGACCATTACTCACAGAAAGCATGTCCTATATACCCAGGTGATCACATGAAAATGTTTTTCAATTTTGTAAAAAGAAAAAAAAAAAAAGGTATAACCTAACGGAGCATTAAAGTCTAACTGCAAATCATCATGAGGAACCCTCAGAGCAACGCAAGGGGATATTTCTGAAAGAGGAGGTAACACATACCCTTATTATCCTGGCAGCCTCCAGAAGAATTCGACAACGCTCCATGCCAGATTTCTGACTCCATATTTTAAAGGCAGCCTTGGCATCCTGGACAGCCAAATTTACTTCCTTTTCCCCCGAGCAAGTGAAAGTAGCTATCACTCGGCCTGTAAGAAGAAACACAGGGTTATCTCCAACTGTTGCCTCATCTTTCAAGAAAGTACTGCGTATCTAAATTACCTTTTAGTGACATCTTGTTTTTCACTATGGTCTGATTTAATGATCGCTCCTATGCCAGCAATTCTGACCTCTATTTCAAGGTGACTGAACCCTTTAGGAATCTAATAAAAGTTGCAGACTTCTCTCTAGGAAAACGTACTTCACCAGATCCCAGAATTACAGAGATTGTGTTCTTTGCCCTAAGCACAGTAGTAACCTCACATTAAGAAACTCTCTCTCCTCTATTTTATAAGTGGGTTTTGCAACTCTGCTTAACAGTGTTTGCGAATCTCAAAGGTCTTGCAAAATCCAAGTTGAAAGTACTCAGTCTCGTGGGTTATGAACTTTGGATTTTTTTTTTAAAGATTTATTTATTTATTTATTTATTTATTCATGACAGACATAGAGAGAAAGAGAGAGAGAGAGAGGCAGAGACACAGGCAGAGGGAGAAGCAGGCTCTATGCACCGGGAGCCTGACGTGGGATTCGATCCCGGGTCTCCAGGATCGCTCCCTGGGCCAAAGGCAGGCGCCAAACCGCTGCGCCACCCAGGGATCCCCTGCGCCACCCAGGGATCCCTCGGGATTTTAAATCACTGGTCCATGTTCTATATAAGTCCTATCATACTAGTGGTACTTCATGAATATGGTTAATAAACAGCAGTATCAGGAAAACATATCCCTAAAACACAAGAAAAATTTCTCAAGTATGAAAAAGCCCAGGTTCTCCTGTTCTTACTCCAACCTCTTTCCCTATCCTGCTGCAAAATATGAGCCCACATCCCAAGGGCCGTGATGGACTCTACCAACAAGAGTTCCATATGTACGTCAAATCCACAGTTCCTTTTCCCTTCCACAAGAACTCCAGAGACTCTGTTTTTTCCAGAAAGATTTCACAAGCCTGCAGTTTCTGCTGCAAATTCGAATAGCCAGTTGTTAAAGGCTAAGGATCGCACACACTGAAGGTAATTAAAATAAAGAACTTTTCTTTTTCTCCTATATGATTACAGGGATGGGGCGGAGAGGCTGTTTCCACCAGGAAATCTGCTGATCCCTGTAGCCCCTTCCTGCTCTGACAAGGTTACTGCTGCTCTGTGATGTGGCATGACTGATCAATCGTAAATTCTGCAGTCCTTTGCAATCCAGTTTTGTCCCTCTGGCTACCCGCCTTTCTGGTTTACACAAAACATTTACATATTTCTCCCCACAAATATTCCATAAAGCTCAGCAAAGCAAACATAAACCCACACCCAAAACTTTTCCCTTTTAGCTGCGACATCTTTGGAATTCTCAGAGCCGATCCAGGGCCCAGCACTTGGCAGCGTGAAGCACTGGACAAAAAAAAAAAAAAAAAAAAAAAAAAAAAAGCTGGCCTTTTTTTCCCCTTGCCGAATTCTGATTCGTGCACAGAAATCTTCCAAGGCTAGGAGGTGGCAACAAAGTCCAGGGTCCTTGGGGCCATCTGCGCACGCATCTCCGTTCTCCCCACTAATGTCTTCACCTGCCCGTCCTTCTGTGGAAATCCTAGCCGTCGCCTGTGCACGTCGTTGAAAACATTATTGCTGTTCTAACTTTAAAAATCAACAAGGGCACAACCTCGGGCATCATGGCTTTGTAGACTCCGTTCAGGCCCTCGTCGCATGACCCACGACTCCCCGCCGCCCCATGCAGCTCCCCAGCTTCACGGGTTTGCTAGACTCGGCTCCAGCCCCGGGGCCTTGACTGCCTGCGCTCGCAACCTACCCTCCGCACCGTCCTCGCCTGAGCCGGCTGCCAGGTGCGCTCAATAGAGGTGCAGGGCAGTGCAAGACCCCCCTGCCCAGGCCCGGCCGCCCGCCTGCACCGCCCAGGACCCCCGCCCCCCGCCCCCTGCACCCCCGTCCCGCCGCCCGCCGCCGCCCCCCCGCCCCCCGCCCCCTGCACCCCCGCCCCGCCGCCGCCCCCCCGCCCCCTGCACCCCCGTCCCGCCGCCCGCCGCCGCCCCCCCGCCCCCCGCCCCCTGCACCCCCGCCCCGCCGCCCCCCCGCCGCCCAGGCCCCTCCCCGGGTCTGGTCACCGGTGGCCGGCTCGAACGCCTTCTCGGTGCCGGAGGAGTCCGCGGGATCCACGCGGGCCCCGCCGCGGTAATTGAGCGGCTGCGAGACCACGAAAGTGCCGGTGCTCATGGCTGCGAGCGAAGCCGGCCGGAGGCTGCGCGGAAGCCGAGCGAGCGCCGCCAGGCCGGCTCCGAGAAGCATGGGGGCGGCGCGGCGGGGCGCGGGGCCGGGGCCCGGCCGGGGCGGGGCGGGGCGCGACTGGCGGGGGCGGGAGGGCCGCGGCCCAGGCTAAGAGCGAGCGGCGGGGCCCCGGGGGCGGGGCGGGGCCTGGGAGGGAGGGCGGGGCCTGGGAGGGGCGGGGCCTGGGGGCGGGGCCACCGAGGGGAAGGGCGGGCGGCGGGGGCTTTCGGGGCGGGGCTTCTGGACTGGGCCGGCGGGGGGCGGGGCCGGCGGAGCGCGGCTAGCGGGGAGGGGCGGGGAGGGGCGGGGAGGGGCGGGGAGGGGCGGGGCGGGGCCACGGAGAAACGGGACGAGCGGCGGGGCTCCGGGAAGCGGCAGTGTGGGGCCTGGGGCAGGGGCGGGCTCTGGGGAGGTGCACCAGGGCGCCGTGCGCTCCAGGGTCCCACACACCTATCAGGTCTCACACTCACACTGGCCCCACACGCACACCAGGGCCCCACGCGCACACCTGGGCCCCACGCGCACACCTGGGCCCCACACACCTATCAGGTCTCACACGCACACCGGCCCCACACGCACACCAGGGCCCCACGTGCACACCTGGGCCCCACACACCTATCAGGTCTCACACTCACACCGGCCCCACACGCACACCAGGGCCCCACGCGCACACCTGGGCCCCACACACCTATCAGGTCTCACACACACTGGCCCCACACACACACCAGGGCCCCACGCGCACACCTGGGCCCCACACACCTATCAGGTCTCACACTCACACTGGCCCCACACACACACCAGGGCCCCACGTGCACACCTGGGCCCCACACACCTATCAGGTCTCACACGCACACCCGGGCCCCACACGCACACCAGGGCCCCACGTGCACACCTGGGCCCCACACACCTATCAGGTCTCACACTCACACCAGGGCCTCACACACACACCAGGACCCCACGTGCACACCTGGGCCCCACACACCTATCAGGTCTCACACGCACACCAGGGCCCCACACGCACACCAGGGCCCCACGTGCACACCTGGGCCCCACACACCTATCAGGTCTCACACGCACACCAGGGCCCCACACGCACACCAGGGCCCCACGTGCACACCTGGGCCCCACACACCTATCAGGTCTCACACGCACACCAGGGCCTCACACACACACCAGGGCCCCACGTGCACACCTGGGCCCCACACACCTATCAGGTCTCACACGCACACCAGGGCCCCACACGCACACCAGGGCCCCACGTGCACACCTGGGCCCCACACACCTATCAGGTCTCACACGCACACCAGGGCCTCACACACACACCAGGGCCCCACGTGCACACCTGGGCCCCACACACCTATCAGGTCTCACACTCACACCCGGCCCCACACGCACATCAGGGCCCCACGTGCACACCTGGGCCCCACACACCTATCAGGTCTCACACGCACACCAGGGCCCCACACGCACACCAGGGCCCCACGTGCACACCTGGGCCCCACACACCTATCAGGTCTCACACGCACACCAGGGCCTCACACACACACCAGGGCCCCACGTGCACACCTGGGCCCCACACACCTATCAGGTCTCACACTCACACCCGGCCCCACACGCACACCAGGGCCCCACGTGCACACCTGGGCCCCACACACCTATCAGGTCTCACACTCACACCGGCCCCACACGCACACCAGGGCCCCACGTACACACCTGGGCCCCACACACCTGTCAGGTCTCACACTCACACCCGGCCCCACACGCACACCAGGGCCCCATGCGCACACCTGGGCCCCACACACCTGTCAGGTCTCACACTCACACTGGCCCCACACGCACACCAGGGCCCCACGCGCACACCTGGGCCCCACACACCTATCAGGTCTCACACTCACACCGGCCCCACACGCACACCAGGGCCCCACGCGCACACCTGGGCCCCACACACCTATCAGGTCTCACACTCACACCCGGCCCCACACGCACACCAGGGCCCCACGTGCACACCTGGGCCCCACACACCTATCAGGTCTCACACTCACACCCGGCCCCACATGCACACCAGGGCCCCACGTGCACACCTGGGCCCCACACACCTATCAGGTCTCACACTCACACCGGCCGCACACGCACACCAGGGCCCCACATGCACACCTGGGCCACACACACCTATCAGGTCCCGTGTGCACACCAGGGTCCCATGCACATGCCAGGGTCCAGAATGTCCAGAGCCGACCGAAAATTTCATGCATGCAAACAACCAGGAGGAAATCCATCAAAAGACCCAGAAACCACACAGATGATAGAATTAACAGACAAGGATGTTAAAAGTTATCATAAAAGTACTCAATATGCTTCAGAAGGTAGAGGGAAAAAATGAACATGATGAGAAGGAAAAGATAAATAAAAGACTCAAATCAAACTTCTGGAGATGAAAAATGTACTATCTGGGGGGTCTGGGGGGACTTAGTGGGTTACGTGTCTGTCTTCAGCTCAGGTCATGATCTCAGGGTCCTGGGACTGAGCTCAGCAGGGAGTCTGCTCCCTCTTCGTCTGCCCCTTCTCCCCCTCATTCTCTCTCTCTCTCACTCAAATAACATCTTTTTAAAAAGAAAAAAATGTAATATGTGAAATTTTAAAATATACTAAATGAGATTAACAGATGCTGCAGAAGACTAGTGGATTTGAAGACACAGCGGTAGAAACTCTTGAAGATGAAACATAAAGAGAAAAAAAAAGGCTGGAAATCACAATAAACAGAGCATTTCTGGGCTGTGGGGCACTGTCCAGTGACCTGACACATAGGCACCTGGAATCTCCGAAGTAGGGCCATTGGGAGGTGGAAAGAAAAACAGTTGAAGAAATAATGGTCAACATTTTTCCAAACTTCACGAGAAATTTAAATTTAGCAGTCCAAGAATTTCGATGGGGATCCCTGGGTGGCGCAGGGGTTTGGCGCCTGCCTTTGGCCCAGGGTGCGATCCTGGAGACCCGGGATCGAATCCCACGTCGGGCTCCTGGTGCATGGAGCCTGCTTCTCCCTCTGCCTGTGTCTCTGCCTCTCTCTCTCTCTCTCTCTCTCTCTCTCTCTCTCTCTCTGTGACTATCATAAATAAATTTAAAAAAAAAGAATTTCGATGAATTTCAAGTAGAAGAAACATTAACTATCCTATTCGAAATATCAGAAATCTGTGATGAACAGAACTCCTCAAGCAGGTGCTAAGGAGTAGATCTTCTTAAAGGACTATTTGGCTTTCGCAGCCTGAGGTCCGCAAGTTTGGGAGCACAAGATGTGTTTTATTTTAACAATGACTTTCTTCGACCAGGCTCCCTATGGTCACTTCAGGAATATTCTCGCTTCAAAAACTTACAAAGCATTTACTCTGTTTGCTGCTGCCCAGTCCGTGTGTCAGGAGCCATACCCAGAGTTCCTTTCTAGGCAGGGTTCTTAACCTGTTTCATGACTTGCTTCCTTGCCCCTAAGCTCCTCTTTCTTAAGTTAGTGGCACCTGCCTTGCAACTGCCTGAAACAACTGGGCAAGATTGAAATGACATCTTGGTTGGCCTGAGATGTCTTAGTGAGAGGCCACTGAGACAAGGCCAACGAGACTTGTCTCTTGCTATTTATGCTATTGAAGTAGTTGGCTTTTCGATATTTCTAGGGTCCCAAATTCTAGACTCTCCCAACCCTTCTTTGCTTTCAAAACCAGTAGATTCCGGTCTGAGCTACTCTCTTTCTAGGTATACCTAGCTAAAAACAGCAAGAGGCAGCTACCTCAGGCCTTCTGGCTCATTCCAACCACCTGTTATAGAAATCCTGGCATAGCAGGAACTGTATCCACCTTTCACATAACCACAGAAACAGTTCTACCAATGTTTTGCCCACACATCAAATGATACTCCAGCCTTTCAGCCAGTGTTATCACTCCCTGACCTTCTACTATGCATCTACTAAGCCAATGCCTATGTCTTAAGTTTTTATTTTTTGAAAGATTTATTTACTTTAGAGAGAGAACATGCATGAGAGCTTGAGCAAACAGAGGGGAAGAGGGAGACGAGAATGCTCCAGCAGACTCCCCGCTGATGGGGGAGCCCAAAGTGAGGGCCTTGATCCCTGGACCCAGATCATGACCTGAGCTGAAACCAAGAGCTGGCCGCTTAACTGAGTCCCCCCAGATGCCCTCTTAGGTGTTTATTTTAAACAGCATTCCACTTCAAGGTACCAATTTCTGTATCGGTCAGGGTCTGTTAATCTCGTTTATGAAATAATTCCAAAATGCAATGACTTGAAAACAGTAGAAATTTATTTACAACTTACCTAACAGTCCAGGGACTTCTAGGTTAGAGTGTTCAAGATCTGTGGGGCCAGGGTGGGGAAGAGGGACCTTGGCTTCACATAGTTACTGAAGGAGCCAGGGTGCCATCTTCAACACATGGTTTCCAAGGATGCTCTCAGTGTCACCCTGCTGGTCATCCAGAAAAGACAAAGACCAAGGAGGTGTAGCGGGTGGGGCATGGAAGTTACACGGCCATACCAAACTGCAGCTCAGTTAGTTAACTAGGAGAGCAAAGTATGCATTTTGGGACATAGCTAGCCATCTCCACAGATGTCCTATTAGGGGTTCCCAAAGAAACAGAACCAATAGGATATGTTATATAGACAGAGTGAGGGAGAGAAACAGAGACCGAGGTTTTAAGGAATTGGCTTACGCAGGTCTGGAGGCTGGCAAATCTGGAGTCCACAGGTCGGCCTGGCGGGCTGGAAATCCAAGTTAAAATGGGTGTGCAGTCTTAAATCCAAATTCTGAGGGGCAGGAGGCTGGAAACTTGGGCAGATTTTCGATGTTGCTCTTTTGAGGAAATTTTCTTTTTATTTGGGAAACCCCACCCTGCTCTTAAGGCCCTCACCTGCTTGGATGAGGCCCCCTTTTTTCCTCTTCTTTCTTTCTTTCTTCTTTCTTTCTTCTTTCTTTCTTTCTTTCTTTCTCTCTCTCTCTCTCTCTCTCTCTCTCTCTCTCTCTCTCTCTTTCTCTCTCCTTTCATTTATGAGAGACATACAGAGAGAGGCAGAGACACAGAGGGCGAAGTAGGCTCCCCACAAGGAGCCTGATGCGGGACTCGATCCCAGGATCCCAGGATCATGACCTGAGCTGAAGGCAGACGCTTAACCCCTGAGCCACCCAGATGTCCCGAGGTCCCATTCATATTAGGGAAGATCATCTGCTTTACTCAAAGTCTACTGATTGTTTATCACATCTGAGAAGTACCAGCACAGCAATTTCTAGAATGGTGTTTGACCCAGCCGCTGCGCACTGCAGCCTAGCCAGGCTGACCCGTAGGATGCCCCACCACAGATACCAGGCATTAGCAGTGGTTATTTTGGAACAGGCAGTAAAAGAAGGGACAAGAGGACAGCGCTGAGGAAAAAGACATAGACTTTTGCTATTTACATATCTTTATAAATATTGAGCTTGATTTTTATCAAGCAAGCGGGAAGCCTGCTTCTCCCTCTGCCTGTGTCTCTCTCATGAATAAATAAATAGATTCTTTAAAAAGAAACACAAAAGCCAGGTATTCAGTTAAAGTGGCATTCTAAGATAAAATTGAGGATGTAGCAAAGTTTCAAGAAAGAGCAGGGGCTGCAGAGGACCTGGCGGTGGAGAGATCTAGGCAGCAGAGGGCAGGTGACAGGGAGGAGGAAGGGCTAGGCTGGTGGAGACGTGCAACAGGAGGAAAGATGCCGAGGTGACCAGAAAGGTGAGGGGGACCCTCCTGGGGCCACTACTCTTTTTCTCTTATTTTTCTTTATTTTTTAAAAAAGATTTATTTATTTTATTTTTTTTTAAATTTTTATTTATTTATTTATGATAGTCACACAGAGAGAGAGAGACAGACACACAGGCAGAGGGAGAAGCAGGCTCCATGCACCGGGAGCCCGACGTGGGATTCGATCCCGGGTCTCCAGGATCGCGCCCTGGGCCAAAGGCAGGCGCCAAACCGCTGCGCCACCCAGGGATCCCGATTTATTTATTTTAGAGAGAGGGAGCATGCATGCATGAGTGGGGGAGGCACGGGGGGTGGGGCGGGAGAGAGAGCACCTCAAGCAGACTCCCTGCTGAGTGCAGAGCTCCGCCCTGGGCCTGACCCTGAGATCACAACCTGAGCCGAATCAAGAGTTGGATGCTTACTCGACTGAGCCACCCATGGGCCCCTTTCTCTCCTATTTTTAAGGTTGGTCGCTATGTCAAGGGAGCAACAAATCTTTTTTATTGTTTTCGTTGTTTTCATGGAGGCTTGAGGAGTGAGAAGGGGAGTCCAGTAGGAAAAGGAAAAGGAAACACACCTGCCGCGTGTCTACAAGGTCTGGGTCTTATGCTCAACCACAGGGAGCCCTCCCACTGGCCCCGTTACACCCATTCTAGAATCCTCAGTGTGTGTGGTCCGTTCTCCCTCTCTTGCTCAGTGCAGGGGACAGGTGGCTCCAAGAGCAAAGCGCGTCACCCCCTAAACCAGCCGGCGGAGCCAGTTACCATCACTAGGTGGCGCACGCCCCCAAGCAATAGGCGGAGCAGGCCCTGCCCTAAAAGTTAGAAAACTGGAGAAAGCAAACCCATACAACAAAAAAGGAATTCAAGAAAGCCCTCAACAGATTCAAATACCTATGGCTTTTTGAAACCTTGACCACCAAGTTGCTTTATCCTGTACCCCAAAACTTGAGGCTGGGGGGATATTGGTCAAGATAGAAATATCCCTGCAGCAGGTGGTAGCAAACAGCGAGATACAGAATAAGAGGCTGACAGCCCAGCAAGGACCTGATGGCTCCCACAGGCAGCCCATCTCCACCTCGGATGGCCTGAATCATCATTCATACAGCTTAATATTAGTAACCTACTCAAAAGCCATTTTTCCCTTGTCCTAGGCTAGCAGAGCCCTGATTTTGCTCCAGTGTCTAAGACCCCTCACATAATTAGGGCAAATCACGAGCCAACCAGGATTCTTATTCCCCTTGGTATTGATGGGTTTGGGGATGGACATGTGACCCCGATCCAGTCGGTGAGCATTGGAGAGGCCGGGTATCTTCTAGGAAAAGATGCCCCCCCCCCTTTTTAAGGATTTTATTTATTTTAGAGAGAGCGAGCGAGCTGGGGGAGGAGCAAAGGGAGAGGAATAAGCACACTCCATGCTGAGCCCAGAACCCCATGCGGGGCTCGATCCCATGACCCTGAGATTGTGACGTGAGCCGAAATCAAGAATCAGACCCTCAACTAAGTGAGTCACCCAGGCACCCCAAGATTTCCTACTTAAAAAAAATTAATTTCTGTTGTTTAAGCCACTCGGTTAGTGGTACACTATTGGAGCAGCTCTAGCAAACCAATCCAGGAAGCCAATGGAGAGTTTTGAGCAGAAGAGTTGCACAATCCGGCTTACTTTTGCTATGTTACAAAGCGTGGAATCAAATGGACCAGTTAGGCTGCTGATGCAGTAAGCTCGGGGGGAGGTGCCCGCGGGCCACGGCAGTGGTCTAGGTAGAGGCAGTGAGAAAGGCAAAGCCCAAGAGAATATGCTGATTGCGTGGGTGTGAGGAGTGTGGGCGAGAGGAACCAAGGGTGCCCGCATCTTACTCATCTTCAGCTTGTGGGGCCTCCCCTCCTCCTAGGTTCTCTTGTCATTTTGTGTTGACATCTCTTTTTCATTTAAATAATATCCCCCAGAAATTGGTCTTCTTCCTTCACAGCCTATAGATTCTCCTCATAGATCGCAGCCAAACCTATGACTTTGTCACTGGCATTTCGATGACTCCCTGATACATGGCTCCGTCTTTGATCTGCCTTCTGAGTGCCAGAAACACACCCAGACGCCATCAGGCATTCCCACCTAGCTATCCTATAAGCTCCTTTCATTCGTTTTGTCTAAATGGAATCATTATTTCCCCCCCAAAGTGTGCTCCTCTTCCTATATTCCCTTCAGTGTACCTGGGAAGTTCAAATGTGGCTTCAGCTTCAGATCTAGGGGCTTAAATAGTGTTGCCAAAGTCCCTTCTCCCTCCCTACTCCCCACCCCCCCAATATCTCTGCTCTACTTCTGTATGTTAATTGGATTTATTCTCTGGTTCTTTTACATTCATCAGAAAAAAATGGTGAACGGTTTGAGCCTATGTACTTAGAGCTTGTGATCCAAAAGCATGAGAGGCCTTCTCTTTCCTTTGATGTCCTTATCAAAGATTAGAGTAGTTCCTAGTTGGTTTTGTTTGGCCCACATGCCCAGTCCAGAGCCCAGTTACGGGGGCCAGGAAGATAGAGTACTCTAATTGGCTAGCCTTGGTTCTATGCCCATCTTCAAGGGGACAATGTGAATGACACGACATACCACATGGAGCAGGGGAACTATGGTTCCCTAAAGGAAACTGTTACCAGAAAAAGGAATGCCAGGCAGTAACAGGGGACATAGACTCCAGTCATACACCGTTATATTCACAGTGATTCAAAGGATTACTTAGAACACTTAATTTTTATGTGTTCACTTGTCTATTTGACATCTACTTCCCTCACCCAGTTGGAGCTCATCAAAGAGTGACTGTGTATTTTTGGTGATCACAGCATCCCCTGGCACACAGTAGGTGTTCAGTAAGTATCTGATGAATGGTTGGCTTCCTAACCCATCCAACACCTTGCCTTTTCTAATCTACGTCCACCCTGCCACCAGAGTGATCTTAAAATGTCAATCTGATTGCGCCATTTCTCTGCTTGTAATAACTGGCAAATTGGGAGATTTCAAACTAAATCCCTCAGGTAAATCATGGATAGATAGACCTCATGGCTTGTCAGTTCTCCATTCCTCCCTAATGCTCCAGTCAACTTCAACTATCTACTGTTTCTTGCCTGCTTACTTTTGTTATGTAATTCGGTCTCCAATGCTTTTCTTCCAACCTTTTCTCTGCCACTTCCAAAAAACCCTTCAGAATTTGGCTGTTGCCAACTTTTGGAAACCATTCTTGGATCTGTTAGACATCCTCCTCTGTGCTCACAAAACAATACAGTGTTCCTCTCAGCCTACGTTGTTGATTTATTCAAATGCTGCCTGTCTATATTCTAAGCTCCTCGAAGGCAAGGGTTTAATACTAACTTTTGCTGACCAGTACCCAAAATCCTCCCCAGAGAGAATCAATGGTTTCTTTCTCTGTTTGTAGCTACCTCTATGGCAGTATACATCACAATCATCAATGTGGCTCATCCTTCTGGAGGATACTGTATCATTAATCCCTGCACCTGCCCTGGTGCTGCTGAGTTGCTCTGCCCTAAAAAGTCAACTGCGGAGTAGAATCACACGCAAAAATATTAAATGTACTCCAGACACTTTTAACCTAAAACATACAAATATACACCCATTCACTATTGTTTGGAGTCTCACTATTTTTGTGTATGTGTGTGTGTGTGTTGGTGGGGGAGGTTGGGGTTTGTTTTCTTTATTTTGGTTTCTTGGCTTTGTTTTGATCATGACTGGCTCATTTATTCCAAAGAATTATTATTTGTTTTCCATGAATACTTTTTTAGCAGTAACACAAAAGAACCAAACATTTGCAACTCGAAGTTTTTAAAAATTTGGAAGAATTCAAATAGAACCTGTAATGACAAAAATCCCATATTTTATGGTGGATGCTTTCCAAAGATAAAATGTTTATAAACCAAAATGTATCACTTCTGACTGATTTCCAGTTTTGGTTTCTTTAATGTGGAAAATGAACTGAAACACTAAGAAAGGACAGAAGGGCTGAATCTTTCTACATTTTTATTACTTTTTTCAGGTTCTGTTATTTCACCCACAAATACGTCAAAGCAATTATTTTTAGCAACTTGCTTTTATTGAGTCATTCCAAACCATTCAGTTTTCATAGATGCAATTCTTTTTGCCTTCACATTTCATTGATTTGCATAATATTTAGTCAATTTACATGATTAAAATTAACAAAACAAACAGCATTCTGCAGTCACGGGTGGGAGCTGGCGGACATAAGCATGGCTAAGAGCATTCGGTACACTGTGAACATAAGCGTGGCTAAGAGCATTTGGTGCACTGTGAGCATCAGTCAGCGTGCTCTGCAGGGGAGCAGAGAGGATGCAGAGGAAGGCCTGAGTAAGAGGGGGTTGGATACGGGACCTCTGACTATTTACCCCATTTTCCAGATGAGGCAGCTGAAGCTTAAAAAGTTAAGAACTGGCCCATTTTTAATAAGTTTTCATATATGAAAAACTCAGAGATACAGAGAGGAGAAAGAACCTGGCCCTCTAAAGGTCAAATAAAACTTATTAGGAGGTGATACTTGAAATTAGTCTAGAAGGGGACAGGAGGAGATCACACAGGTAAGCAGGGGAACATTCCAAGCAGAGAAAACAAGGGTGATAAAGTCCAGAAAGACTGTAAAAAATGAAGAATTCTCAAAATAAATTCTGCTGGAGTCTAGGTTTATCGGGGTATGAGGGGGCAGCAGTGATCCACGCTGAGATGCTTTTCTGTGCCAAAGAGTTTACTCAGAGGCTCCTGGGAGCCACTGGACCACTTTCCTTGAAGAACAACACAGTTAGACTTCTATCTTAGAAAGATGCTACATGTCAGGATAGACAACAGGCCAGAGTAAGGGAGGCTTCCTGGGAGGCTGCTGCAGGGGAGCTGAGGGACAATGAGCAGGGCCTGACTCTGGCAGCGTCCACACACGGTACTCTCTTCCCACAGGGCCTACTGGCTTTATCTGACAAGGACAGGCAAGGACATTATCTTTCCATATATGTGGGGGCTTATGAGTGGGGTTATACCCATAAAAGAAGTAGGATAATGACTAGCTCAGTGCCTCTCTGTATGTAGGTTAAATATGCTTTTTTGGGCTAGCCCAGAAACCTAGTAAAACATTATATATCATTTTTATAAGGCAAAATTAAAGAGCATGTCCTAAAAGTTGAAAATAAAATCAAACAAATGAATAAACGATTCCAGGTAACTTGAAATCACAGTGATTTGCTATGAAGTCAGAGTGAGATGTATCTTAAAGAATTCCACCCTTACCAAAACAAACAAACAAAAACAACAACAACAAAAAAACCACCAAAAAAACCAACCTACCAAACTTAAACTATTTCTAGTAATCATATTGTTGGCAACAATAATGGTAATTACATTCTGAGACTTCTGGGTGGATATTAACGGGATTACATTAGTGAATTATGTGATATTGTAATTCTATCACTTCTGGTAGTAGAAACTGGAATTCTTAGGATGGGATAAAAGAGATACGGATTAAAGAAATTAAGTAAAAATTTTGAGGCCCTAAGTTTAAGTAGGGAGTAGGGTATCAGTATAAATTCATAATGTAATTTATCTTAAATGACAACAAAAAACTTACTGCCTATCTTAGTCCACAAAAAAGGCCTAGAAACCTAGCAATTCAGTCTCAGGGAGCATCCTCAGTGCTCTGATTACAGTGTCCAAATACCATTTTCCAGTAAAAAGAACTAGGCCTCCTTGGAGAACGTGTTGCTTTCAAGTCAGGCAGGAAATTTAAGATGGTTCTGAAACATCTGGTCGTATCACTCAGCAAGGACGCTCCCAATGACAACTAGAGTCATGCCAAATGGACCCAGGAGCCAACTTCAAAAGCCTCTCATGGCTAAAAATGGTAGAATTTCAGTATCCACAAGAAAAATAATTTCAGTGACTTGAAGTGAATCAACTGCTAATCACACACACTCACACAAAAATTGTTCACCACAGGAGGATACTAGTGAACGACTGATTATTTTGAAGACCAGACAATCCAACTTTTATTCTGGCTTTCCCCCCAAAAAATTTACCATTCTGTAACCAAAAGTAGATGGAGGGGAAGTGTCTATCTATAAAGGATTTTAATAAACTGAAGAGATACAAGAAATTAGAACATTATTTTTTAATCTCAACTAATTAATGGATCAAAAAGCTGCTAACATCTGGCAAGTTGAATTTAAATAAAATAAAATAAAGAAGGAAAAAGCTGCTAACATCACAAAAAGAGACAACTAATAAACAGTTAAGTAAAACAGGTATGCAATCAGCAAGACCCGAACTAAGGGAAACTCTACAGGATAAACAGCTCAGTTTCTTCAATAAATAAATTGCAAGGGGAGAAGTGAAATAAACAGTGAGGAACTAAAATCTGAGTGGACTCCAAACCCTACAGCATCAGCATCACCTTGCACTTGTTAGAAGTGCAAATTCTCAAGTGCCACCCCAGACTTAGAAACTCTGGGGGGGGGGGGATCCCAGCAGTCTGTTTTAATAAGCCTTGTAGGGGATTCTGATGCACTCTAGTTTGAAAACCACTACAAGAGACTGGAAGAGATTTATAATGCTTAACAGCCACATGTAATATGGTCTATATGGTCTTACTTGGCTCTTTTTTTAAATTTTTAAAATTTATTTATGATAGTCACACACAGAGAGAGAGAGGCAGAGACACAGGCAGAGGGAGAAGCAGGCTCCATGCACTGGGAGCCCGACGTGGGATTCGATCCCGGGTCTCCAGGATCGCGCCCTGGGCCAAAGGCAGGCACTAAACCGCTGCGCCACCCAGGGATCCCTTATTTGGCTCTGATTAAAAAAAGATTGTAATGAATTTTGATATCTTTAGACAACTTACGGAATCAAGAAATTATTAATTTTTTAGGTTATGTAAATGATGTTAAGATTATACACACACATAAACAGGGCAGCCCTGGTGGCGCAGCGGTTTAGTGCCACCTGCAGCCCGGGGTGTGATCCTGGAGACCCGGGATCGAGTCCCACATCGGGCTCCCTGCATGGAGCCTGCTTCTCCCTCTGCCTGTGTCTCTGCCTCTCTCTTTCTCGCTGTGTCTCTCATGAATAAATTAAAAAAAAATAAAATCTTAAAAAAAAAGATTATACACACGCATAAACATGTTTAAAAGCATTGAGATATTTAGGGATAAAAGATGGGATGCCTAGGATTTGCTTCAAAAAGACTATAGGAAGCCAGCTGGGGTAGATCTAAGATTGGCCACGAGTTAGTACTTGTTGAAGTTGAATAATGGGTATCTCAATGTTTTTTATACTTTTTAAGACTTTTTCAGATTTTTTTTCCATTTTAAAAAGTGTAAAAACTCAGAGATAAACGTAAATTAAAAGACTGTAACTTAATCAGAATTAAAGCAAAAAAAAAAAAAAAAGTATATGGCACTTTTACTTGTACTGAAGGGCAGTACTGAAATACACAAAGGTGTAGGTATACCAAAAAACCCCTAGTACCTATCAGTACGTGGCAAAGTGATTTTGATTTGGATGTATGGGAATTCTGGATGTTCATCAACCCACTGATGTCACTGTAAGTCCCTGATCCCACCGAAGAGGATGACTTCTATGGGAAATCAGGGACCACAGTCTAGTTAGGGGCCTATGAGTAACTACACCCATTTCCTTTCCAATTTCCAGACTGAGATTTTGAAATGTTATCTGTTAATAAATTCAGATTTACCTGCATTTTTTTGAATGTTTACTGCTTCAGCATATTATGAGTGCCACCTGAGTAGGCTAATGCAGGCATTAAAAATGCTGTTTTTTTTCCCCCTTAAACTAAATGGTCTGGATCTAGTCATCCAAATGACTAGTCTTGAAAATTTTTCAGGGTAAGTAATTAAAAAAAAAACTAATTATGGGGTTGCAATAGCCCTTAATATATCCTTGAATTCACTTTCTTGTGATGTGGTAGCTTTATTCTTTTGTAACACATCTATTGTGCTCTTTTAGAAACAGGGTGAATAGCTGTTACTCTCCTTCTTCCCTTTTACTCTCCCTCTTACTCACCTTCTTCTATTGAAATACACTTTATGAAAACCTAGTCCATGGGACGCCTGGGTAGCTCAGTGGTTGAGCATCTGCCTTCGGCTCAGGGCGAAGCCCCCCCCCTGGGTCTGGGGATCGAGTCCCTCATCGGGCTCTCCACGAGGATCCTGCTTCTCCCTCTGCTTGTGTCTCTGACTCTCTCTGTGTCTCTCATGAATAAATAAATAAAATGTTTTAAAAAAAAAAGGTAACCTAGTCCATGACACATTTAATTAGAAAGTACTATCATCAAAACCTAAGGAGGTAGCCAGTAGGATGGACCATGTATTCTCACTTTACAAAGACATTGGCAGAATTTTCAGTGTGGTTCCTTCTCTTTTTAGGCTTTATTTTAGATGGTCCATCACTTTTGTCATCATGTTATCATGATCATTATTTTCATCACAATCATTCTTTTAGCTATTATTTTGCCCAGAATGGTCAATGACATGGGGAAAAGACCATTAGAAATCATCACCGTCCATTATCAAACACCCTGTCTGATAAAAGTAACCTAGAAATAAAGATTTCTGTTCCATTTCATCTGCTTTTATGGAGTTTTTGCTGTGTTCCCACCCATGTGACTGCTTTAAGAAAAAAACGAAAAACAGAAAAAAACCCAACTTCATGGCTCACATTCTTGACCTGAAGAGATAGGAGCGGTGGGAAGAGAATCAGCACATACCTACGGGGAAGTACTGACGAGCCCGGACTATGTAACTTTAGATGGCTTCACTTCAAATCCTGACTCTGTCACTCACTAGGTAAGTGATAGTGAGGAAGTTACTTAACCTCTCTTGTCTCAGTTTCATCTTTTAAATGAGGGTAAGAACAGTCATTACCTTATGGAGTTTTCTCAAAATAATTAACTAGATAACCCATAAAACAAATTTATCCATACAGTTTATCAATCTGTGTTGACCATTGTTTCTTATATCCCACACCTTCCTCCTGGTATTCTTTTTCTGTCCTGGCAACACATATATATTTCTTTTTTAAATATGTAAGTTCTATGCCTGTCATGGGGCTTGAAGTCATAACCTTGAGATCAAAAGCTGCATGCTCTACTGACTAAGCGAGCCAGGCACCCTGGAATCATATCCTTTAATAATTCAGCTATCTTGGATTTTGTAGCTCTGAAAACACTGCCTCCCAGTTTTACCCCCAAACTTACGGTTCAGCAGTACATAAAATTCTAGGCTGATAATTATTTTCCTCAGCACTGAAGGTATTATTCCGCTGTCTTCTGGATTTTATGCCATTCAGAAGTTTGCTACCAGTTTAGCAGTTGTTACTTTGCAAATGACATGACCTCTCTCACTGGTTGAATACATGCATCTAAGGAGTATGTATTTGTTATTAGAGTATCACTCCATACAAGATTTCCAATTTCATGGATCAGGCAGGGGAAGATCACGATAAAAGCATCCTCTCATTTTTTATGAAGGAGCATGGCAGGAACTAAAGGCCATTGTGATCAAAAGGAAGCTCTGCAAGACTGCATACCTATAACCTCGCCTCCGGGAGATGACTAAGAGTGACTTCCCAGGAATCCAGGAGGGTATAAAAGGGATGCTGAGGACTCTCATTTTTACACTCACGTGAGTTACTTCTTTCCTTTCCTCTCATGCTTTCTACTTCCTACAATAGGACAAGTCTATATTTTGAGCTTATAAGGCAAGTATGATAAAATAGTACATTTAAAACTTTTAGTTTAGCCCTTTGTGGCCAATGTTTATGTTCAGATTACTAAAAACATGTATCTAGGAATACAAAACAGATCCCACCTTGTAGATGAAATAGCTAAAATTTTGGCTTCTTTATTCATCTTCGGTCATATATTTGGCTTGGAAACAATGTACAACAAATAGTTCCAATTAAGATATCACAAACTGAATTTTTCTTCCAGAACTCTAAATGCTCATGGAGAGCCAACTTCCATGGTACATGGCACACAGCACACACTCGAGTCGGTCCCACAGAAAATATTCATGTAAGCCAAACAAGAAAGATGCTATTTGTTTCTCATTACATAAACATCACCTGAACTTATCTAACCAACAAACATATTTTTTTAAATTAATCTGTGACTGAAAGTACTATCATGTTTGTTGGGTGCCATTCTCATTAGAATCATATCCAAAAAGTCTAAAAATAACTCAGAACTAGAAAGTGGCCCAAGCCCTAAGGCTGTCTATAGTTCCTGCTACAAAATAGTTGCCAGTCTAATTTGAATGTTTAAAAAGAATGACGGGTATTACAGGGTTCTTCTTGATTTCAAGAAAATTTCCCAGAAGGAGGTGGAGGGCCAAGAAATCCACCTGCCTGCTTGGTGGCAGCACGTGAAGGGGCAAGACCAAGAATCTTCTGGATGTTCTGTGAAGAAAACAGAATTAAAATTGTTTTAATATGAGATATTGAGAAGAGTGTTTAACATAGATCCCATATGAAGAGAAGGCATACAGATTAAAAGTACCGTTATGATCTAAAACTGGATAATTACTACCATGTTATTTTTTAAAAGGCCTACAACATGATGGAGATCATAGAAGAATAGAAGCCCTCTCACCTAATGTGACCTTGGTCTACAACCAAAAACCAAAAAAAGCTGATTTTTTCAAGTGGAGAACCATTAAAAGAGGTAATCTTTTATCTCAACAAGAAGCATATAAAATATACTCATTAGCTGTTTCTTATAGCAAGGCCTTTTCTTTGAATGTGGAACATTAGCTGTATTTTAGTCATTACTGCACCATCAAAAGCTGAAACTGAAATATACAATTTCAGTTTTTTCAAAGTGGTAAGGAAACTTAGGTTCCTGCAAAGCAATGGGAGTCCAAAATCCTCCTACATTTCTAGCACCTCCCTCATCTTTTCCACTTGTCATATTATATCTAATTCAGCAGTTTTTAAAAAAATTCACCTTCATTAAAGTATTTCTCATAAAAATAACTTTTTATACTCATATTTTATTACTCACTATAACATTAAATTAAAGTACGTAAATACAACATCAAGCAAAATTAGCATAAACAGTTTTAGGATAAATACAGGCTCTTGAAAAGCAATGACTCACCTGGTAGGAGCAGACAGGTGTGGGTGCAGAGTGCAAACCATGAATGGAGAGTGGGATATAGGGATTAAATGCTATGCCTTTTTAAAGAGGAAACTGAGAGGGTTTGTAAATGTGGAAAGCTTCAGTAAAGATCAGGTGTTAAGATTCTGTATAGCATTCATAAGAGGGAAAAACCTTAAATAAGGATCATCTATATTCTCTTGCTCAATTCTTTCATTTTTACATTTGAGGAATTTCAATGAAAACCTGGAAAAGTATGATGGTTTGTCCAAAATTACAAAGTTAAATGAAGAACAAAGTTAGAATTAAAACCCGTGTGTTTTGATTCATAATCAGATAAGTTCTCTTCAGCAGTACTTCCTGTGTCAAAGTTCTAGTCTTCAGAACAAACTACACCCCACTGGTAGGCAGGTTAGCATGTGTACATTCACTCAATAGTTATTGAGCACCCACTGCACCATGACAATACCCATATCCAGCCTTCTCTGAAGTGTACACAATCCCTCAATCCTTCATCATTGGGAATGAGGACTACTACTGATTTGAGTGTTTATATTTCCAACATAGTACCCTGTCAGAATATAATAGAATATGTAATACGAAGACACAACTTTAGGAACTCATTCAAATTACATTTTAATATTTTTATGAATACATTTTAATATTTTTATGAATGATCATAAAATACTTCATTCATCCATCCACTCACTCACAATACTGCAGCTTGTGCTTTACTAAGAATGAAATCTGAGAAGAAGAAAAAAAGAAAATCAATCATTAGGTCAGCCAGCTTCTCCTTAGTAAAGTTGGAGAGTGTATTACTTTTATAAAAATAGCTCCTTTGTGCCTAATTCTAAAAAGGTGCACAAAACAGTAAGACCAAATGATATAATGTCACTAATTTCCAATTTCTTTTACTTAATCAGTAAGGCTTTACTGACCACCTACGATGTAGCCAGCATTAAGCAAGGCATTGTGGGAAATTACTTTAAAAATAAAATCTGAAATATTACAGAATTAGCCAGTGATAAACACATTTGTTTAGTTAACAAACACAATAATACAGTCTAGACAAAATATACTAGGCATCCTTGATCAGTTATTCTGTAGAGACAGGGGCCAATTAAGTGAGTCCTTACCATTTTAGAGATAAAGACTAGTGTAAAACTACTGATGCCCTTTAAACTGCAAGTTTACTGTAATTTAAAGAAGACAAATCAAAGGAAAATAGGAAATATATTGAAGGGTAGACTGTTGACAGTCTCATTTATGAAATAACAACATATAAATGACTATTGGACACACGTCCACTGCTCTAGATGGGGAAGAGCTCAAATAGCAATAGAAATGTTAAAACAGGGGCACTTCAGTAGCCAAGGCTGAAGTTCATGGAAATCCAGGCAGCTGTATACTTGTGGCAAGAGCCCTAGGCTTCCTTTGGGAACTATAAATTAAGTTTATCAGAGTTACATTACTCAAGAATTTGCATTTTAATATAAATGCTATCTACTGCATGCAATCCTATCCTTTAGTGAAATTCTAAATATCTTTTTAAATTCCTATGGTCTCACAAATGAACCCAGGTCTTATGATGGTTTTTCTTGGGGAAAATTTTCTCTGTTTCCCTGTCCATGAAGTCTTTTCAGTGTAGGAACTAACTGAAGCTCTGAAGATGCAAAAAGACCTGGGTAAAAGAGTAGAGGTCACCATTCTCCACAGCAGTAATAACATCCAACATTTCTATGTACTTTAAAGTTTACACATAGTTTTTAGGACTAGATGCCAGTCCTTAGTTATCCTTGCTTTGGAGATGAGAAAGTTGAGCCAGAGAGGTTACAAGCCAGGACATGAACAGATATACAACTTAAAGTACAGTTTTCCTCTATTAAACCACTAAGAGATCCTTGTCTTAGGAATAGAAAATCTTGGGACACCTGGGTGGCTCAGCGGTTTAGTGTCTGCCTTCAGCCCAGGGCATGATCCTGGAATCCCAGGATTTTATTCTCAAGGAATAAAAAACCTTGTAGTAGCCCTGCCTATAAAAAAATTCTCAGTTATGAAGACTATGTAAGCACATGAGTATGTTATATTGTTACGTAAATAAATGCATATAAATTCAAACCCACAGAAGGTACAACACACCAAGAATGAGCCTTAATATAAATTATGGACTTTAGGTGATAATGAAATGTCATTTTAAGTTTACTGACCAGAACAAATGCACCACTCTGGTGCTAGAGGGTGGTAGTGGGGGAGACTGTACACATGTGGGGGTAGGCACTATATGGGAAATCTCTGTATGGTTTTTTTTTTTTTTTTAAGATTTTATTTATTTGACAGAGAGAAAGAGAGAGAGAGAGAGAGAGTACGAGGAGGGGGAGTGGCACATAGAGGGAGAAGCAGACTCCCTGTAGGGCCTGATGCGGCACTTGATCCCAAGACCCTGGAATCATGACCTGAGCTGGAGGCAGATGTTTAAATGACTGAGCCACCCAGGCACCCAGGAAATCTCTGTACCTTCCACTCAAATTTGGTGTGTACCTAAAACTGCTCTAAAAAATAGTCTATAAAAATGCATATAAAACTGTAAAGATATGGGACGCCTGGGTGGCTCAGCGGTTGAGCATCTGCCTTTGGCTCAGGTTGTGATCCCGGAGTCCTGGGATTGAGTCCCACATCAAGTTTCCTGCATGGAGCCTGCTTCTCCTTCTGCCTATGTCTCTGCCTCTCTATGCCTCTCATGAATAAATAAGATCTTTAAAAAACAATAAATAAAAATAAAACTGTAAAGATACATGAAAAATAACAGTTTATGCCCTTTTCTCATTCCTTGCCTCCAACTTTTTGAAATATTGCTAACCAGGATAACTTATTTTTTTTAAGGATTTATTTATTAGAGAGAGAGAGAGAGAGAGAGAGAGAGCTAGAATGAACATGAGAAGGGTAGGCAGCAGAAGGAAAAGCAGACTTCCCACTGAGCACAGAGTCTGACATAGGGCTTGATCCCAGGGCTCTGAGTTCATGATCTGAGCTGAAGTCAGATGCTTAACTGACTGAGCTACCCAGGCACCCCTAAACAGTATAATTTAAAATAAAGACACATATTTCTATGGGTGCTATCTCAAAGTGCTAGGCATTGTGGGGGCAGGCACTATATGGGAAATCTCTGTATGTTTTTTTTTTTTTAAAGATTTTATTTATTTATTTTATTTTTTATTTATTTATGTTCCTTCTAAGTACTCCACATGCATGTTCTCATTTAATCCTCACAACAACTCAGTGAGGCAGGTTTGTTATCCTTACATGCAGATTAGGAAAAGTCAACCAGCAGGCCATGATTCAATACATTCTTACTGAACATGACCCTGAAACAGATATTTTTGTATGTATTATCTCCTTTATATCTTTCAATATGTATTTTGCTAAAAGACAAAAGCTATAATAATATATTAAGATGATATGGAACAACACTTAATATACATGTAAAACACAGTAATATTGGTAAGGTTACAGAAAAATATAAAACAACTATTTTGAATTTCTGTCTAGTCTTGTGTAATAGGGTAACAACTGAGGAGTGTGTGTCAGAAGGGAAAAACAAAGGAAAAACATTTTCCCATAATCATGCCTTCTACTGGCAGGAAACCCAGAAAAACACCATTACAGGATTTGCGTTCCTTCCTCTTTGCAAAGGATAAGAACCGGTGATCAAGAAAAGGAAGTTGTTGGTTGCTAACTGGATATTTTGGGAAGACACAGGTCACTAGCCATAAACACATTCTGCTAAATGTTATTCCTTAGTCATTTGGCTAAAATAACTCAGCCATGGCAATCCTTAGTTTATCCTCTGTTAGTTTCTCTGGCATCAAGCAACCAGTCTTCACTTCCGATTGATTACAATTTCTCAAGTTCCCAAAACATAATCTTTATTAGAGCCATAAAGCTGTGTGGAAATCCAGTCACTTCAGATGGCCCTAGCCAACAGCCCCAGGGTTTTCACATTCTATCTAGATAGGTTGTTTGGGAGAATGATGTAGAGGTGAAATATTTACTGAAAACAATGGCAGTACAGTGGGATCCCTGAAATACTACCGGGTCAGCAGCAGCAGATTTTTGAGTCCCGGTACTGGCTAACCAGGCAAACCAGCAAAAAGGCAATGTCTTCTCACCTTACCAAATCTCAAATGTCCAACCCCCTACAAAGAAGGAGGTTGACTAGAAGGAGGATGACTAGATCAATCACTTTCAACCCTTTAGGCCACAGAATCCTTTTTTTAAAAAAAACAAAATATCATGAAAAAAACCCACTACAGAAAACGGGTAAAATACTGTTAGGGACTTGAAGCTTCCTGCTGGGCCCTTCAAACTTTTCTACCAAGCACTTTAAAGGAGCCAAAGTCCCCTGTGGCTCTAGTATTCTAGAATGTGACTATGTTGTAACAGATTATATTGCAGGTTTCAACATCTATCTTCCAAAGCGGAAATCAAAATTCTGAAAGGAACATGAGCACATCAAATCTGCACTAGAGTAATTCAACTTCCTTTATAATGCTGATGACATTTTCTGTCCTAGGTTGTCTAAAGGCCTTGCTTGTGATAAAGGTCTTTTTTTTTTTTTGAGGGGGTGAGGGGTACCCCCTCAGGGGTCAGAGGGGTCAAGTGATCAAGTGACAATCTGAATCTGTCTCTCTCCTAACCATCTTTCCAATGAAAATTTCCTTAGATCTTGTTTAGTCCTTTATTTGAGGATTAGTCAAGGAGAATGTTCTGAATTTTAGTTTAGTGCATGCAGGAAGACAAGATGTATGCTTGCATGTTATATGTACGTATGTATGTTATGTATTTTTAATCCTATAATG
The DNA here is from genome assembly GCF_018345385.1 of Vulpes lagopus. Taxonomy (NCBI): domain Eukaryota; kingdom Metazoa; phylum Chordata; class Mammalia; order Carnivora; family Canidae; genus Vulpes; species Vulpes lagopus. The sequence continues at coordinate 31,620,201 of NC_054834.1, forward strand.
AACAGTAGGACGCAGCTGGTACAGAGTGGGGTATCTAAAACTCAGAATGAAGCTTAAGTCTTACTGGTTCGAAAAACCGAAAGACAAGGATTAGGGTAACCACAGCAGCTTAAAATTGAGTGAGAAAATCCTGGAAAACAGTTAACAAGAGGGGTTCAAAACTACATTTAAACTGCCCAAATCTCTTAAACTATATATGTGTGAGACAGCCTTCATGCAGCCCAGCTGCGACTGAAATAACGAGATTTCAGGTAGGTAGGTACTGCCTACCACAAAGGAGAGAGTGTAGATAGAGCCTGAGTGTCAGGTTATCTGCCTGCTTAACTAAAAAACCCAACACTCTCCCAAAGAATAACAGAATCCAGAGTCTTTACTACCTAACATAACAAGGTCCAAGACACAATCCAAAATAATTAGATATATCAACAAACAAGAAACCAGATCCATACTTAAGAGAGCAGGCAACAGAGTCCAACCTTCATATTATCCAAATGCTGGAATCAGTAGATAAGGTTTGTATTTTAAAGCGGCTAAATAGGGCAGCCCTGGTGGCTTAGCGGCTTAGCAGTTCAGCGCCGCCTTCAGCCGTTGAGCCATCCAGGCGTCCCAAGTAAATAAAATCTTAAAAAAAAAAAAAAAAAAGGGCAACTAAATAGGGGCACTGGGGTGGCTCAGCTGGCTAACCGATCAACTCTTGGTTTTGTCGTTTAGCACAGAGTCTGCTTGAGATTCTTCTCTCTCTCCCTCTCCCCTCAGAGTTTCAGGGTCCTCTTAGACAATACTGAAAAGACAAAGGTGTAAGAAACTGGCATCACAGAAGAAGAAGAAGAGAGAAAGAATGGGCAGAAAAAAAACCTAGCAGGATAAAAAAAAAAAATAATATGCTAGCCACATCCAGCCAAACTGCTGAAAACCAAACTTAAAGAAAAAAATCTAAAAGCAGCCAGAGAAAAGTAAAAAATTATCTACAGGGATACAAAGATTTGAAGGACTTCTTTTTTTTTTTTTAAGATTTTATTTATTTATTCATAGACAGAGAGAGAGAGAGAGAGAGAGAGAGGCAGAGACACAGGCAGAGGGAGAAGCAGGCTCCACACAGGGAGCCCGACATGGGACTTGATCCTGGGTCTCCAGGATCACACCCTGGGCTGCAGGTGGTGCCAAACTGCTGCGCCACCGGGGCTGCCGGATATGAAGGACTTCTTACAGAAACAGTGGAGGCAAAAAGATAGTGGAAAGGCATTTTTAAATGCTGAAAGATTAGAACAAATAAAAAAACCCTAGTCAACCCAGAATTCCATATCCAGTGAAAATATCCTTTAAGAATAAAGATAAAATAAAAATATTTTCAGATAAATGAGGATCAAGGATATTTGTCACCAGCAGACTTGCACTATAAGAAACACTTAAAAAAGAGAGAGAAAGAAAAAGGAATCACTGAATGCTGTACTGTGAGGTACTGACATCAAGCCATGGCACACAACAATTCCCCACTCAGGAGTCTTATATTCACTATGCACTATCAAGCCTCCATGATTTTACTTATATTATTTCCCATGCCAAGAATGTTCTGATAAGATTGGAAAACCCCTACTTATCCTTCAAGATACAACTAAAATGTCCCATTTGTATAAAATCTTAGTTTTATCCCTTAGCCATTTTGCTTCCATAGCACATTTTTTCCCTCCAATACCATTTTATACATGCACACACATATAAAGAGCATCAGTCATACTCCACTTATGGGTCTGTCTTTCCACACAGACTATGAGTTTCACAAAGGTAGAAACCACTGCTTCTTACCCTGTACTCCCAGCATCAAAGAATTCCTGGCATAATATAAAGACTGGAACCAATCTTCAGCAACCACAGGCAATACTCTAAATAAAGCCTTAAACTCATGTACTCATACAAATCACAAAGAGATCAGATTAAGGTAATGCCTGAATAATCTGTTCTCACTTACTAGTTAAGCTATCATTTTCTGAACCACCTGCATTTGAAGTTAAGTACTAAAAATGCAAACACTCTGCTTGTAGATGAGCTATACTGACATTAATGAACTAAGCTCTAAGTCTTAAATAAAGTGACATATATTAATGATGAGGGACAGGAGATGATAGGCATTTAGTCTTCTCATTTTGATGGCCTTAAGATATACTGACATGACATAATTAGAGCCTATTTTTATACATACACAGGGCATATCAAAATCTTTGCCCTGAGAAAGCCAAGAATGAAAAAATAAATAAAATTTACTTATTTTTATCATTCTCCTGACACATACACCTGTTGAGAGAGACAATGACAAATTCTCACTGATCTTTTTCAGATTATAGTCATACATACATAAAGGTGTATGTTAAGAGATGGGTGACAAAAAAAATAAATAAAACTCTTTCTTCCATTCTTCCTAAGTACCACTAGTTCTTTTTGCTTTCAAAGAAAGAATTCTATTCATAGGTTTTACAGTCATATAAATTCATAAGAATGGACCAGTTTCTCCTTAGCTGTTTACCAGGTAAATTTGCTTGGGTTTTTACTGAGATTTAGAGCACTTTTTATACAAGAGATCACCATTTACACAATCTACTACTGACTCATAATAGGGAGAAAATAAAAAAAGCAAGTACTTTAATTTTGGGAATTAAGGAAATTTCCTTCCATTCTTGAATTTCGTCATACCCAGGACTAACTTAACACCCCTGCTGGAAGCTGGCAGACCTACCATTTCCGCTGCTACAAATTCACACAAAAGAAATAGTTGCAGTGTGAAGGTCAAGGCAGCTAATCATATAATCACTAAGCATAACAGAATTTTTAAAAAGGAGAAAGATGAAATGGGAAAACATAATTAGATTTATTTTCAGTTAATGACATATCATGCTGTTTCAATCTATAAAAAGCAACCTTATCCTACCTTGAGCCAGGAAACAAATATTAATGTAAAAAATACCCCAAAGGAGGGGGCACCAGTTGATTTTTTAAAAAATGTGACTGCTAACATTCTATATCATTGTCTTCTGATTATCCTAACATGTTGAGGTTGTCCACCAACCCCCTCGCACCTTTGTAAAAACAGACTCAGAGAGACTCAGAGATGTTGACATTCCCAAGGATAATTAGCCAGTAAAGTGGCAACAAGATTCAAACACTGGTGTCTTACCTCCAAACACTGTATCTCCTCAACCTTACAATGCGGTCCTCCTCTCTCCCCATCACTTTAAAGTTTCTGAAGTAGGAATGTGGCTTAAAATCTATCATATGATCAGTATAGCATTACTTTTGCTCTCCCTTGAAATCTCTTAAGGTAATGGTAAATCAATTAATAATATCCTAGCATGGAAAAAATATGTACTAGATGAAAACCAGATTCACAAATACTTATGTGAACTAGTATTATATCATAATTTAGGTTCAAAGTTCAATCTTTGTTTCTGCTTCTATTCTGAAGGACTAATATAATAGAATTAACTTTAGGGGCACCTGGGTGGCTCAGTGGTTGAACATCTGCCTTCGGCTCAGGTCATGATCCCAGGGTCCTGGGATTGAGTTCTGCATTGGGCACCCCGCAGGGAGCCAGCTTCTCCCTCTGCCTATGTCTCTGCTTCTTTCCCTGTGTCTCTCATGAATAAATAAATAAAATCTTTTAAAAAAAGAATACAAATGTACTTCTATATCCTCATATTTGATAATGATTTTTTTTAAGTGAAGCTATAGGTAGAAAAATTAACCTTTTAATTTCACAAGAAACAAAAGTTCTATGACTGCAAGGACCATAATTTTGTGTCAATTTTGTTTAAAACTGTATACTAAGCACCCAGCTTGGAGCCTGATACAGATCTGTGCTCAGTTTTGTTGAGTGAATAAACGAACAAAAAATCTATCATGGGATTATTACTAATGTGATGATGAGCTCTTAAGGATGGGAGAGAAGACTGAAACAGAGAGATGCCCTTAATTCCACTAAATATCATACCTCCATCATAATAAGGGGAGCATTATTGTCATGAAGGGCACAGAGCTAGTTGGTTTAATTACACCATCACTCACATTTAGTAAAGGAAGTGGATTCTGGTTAACATTGTAGAGTGTTATTAACTGACATATGTAAATGTAGTCATAATCTTTCACAAATAAAAGACTTTAAAAACATAAATTCAGGAAATCCAGTGGTAAAAGTATCTAATCACTTCAGCAAACTCTTGACATTTTCAAGGTACTGCTAAGAAAGGATTCTCATTCTCCTAGATGCTCTACTCTAATTTACTACTATCAGAAGACTTCCCTGTTAAAACAAGCAAGGCCACCCCCACTGCTGGAGGTAACTTGCATAAAATACACGTGGTTTTTACACGTTCAGCATAGAAATTAACCCTGAGCAAATGAAATTATGGTTTCACTCACTGAAACAAAAACATGAGAAATTACTCATACCTTTTAATATTAAATGGTCTCAGGTTGGTGGTGAACTGGCCTTAAGATTAACAGTCCTGGGTAAAATGATGCAGTAACTGAATACCAGCTGGCAAATCCGCAAAAAAATTAAAACATAAAATTGCAGCATGACCCAGCAATTCTATTTCTGGGTATACACCCAAAAGAAGTAAAAGCAGAAACTCAGAAAGACATCAATACACCATGTTCACAGCAGCATTAGTCACAACGGGCAAAAGGTGTAAGCAACCCAAGTGTCCACTGACGGATGGATAAACAAGAAGGGGTATATACACAAAATGAGATATTATTTGGCCTTAGAAAAGGAAGGAAATTCTGACACTTGCTACAATATTGGATGAACCTTGAAAACATGCCAGTCTCAAAAGGACAAACATTATGAAATCAAATCCACAAATACAAGTAGTCAAATTCATAGAGGCAGAAAAAAGAAAGATTGTTGTCAGGGATTGAGATGCAGGGGTGATGCAGAGCCTATGTAGGGTTTTCATGTAGGAAGATGAAAACATTTTAAGATGGATGGTGGTGATAGTTGTATAACAACATAAATCAACTTAATGTTGTAGAACTGTCCAGTTGAGAATGGTTAGACAGTAAATTTTGTGTTGTGTGCATTTTAACACAATAAATGAGAAAGATTAATAGCAGTGGAATTACTGGATATAAGAAACAGGAAGTAGCGTCTGGACATAAGAGAGGATTAACTGAAGGATTCTGCAGGAATACGGCTACCACAGGCAGTCACACTGGTAAGTTTAAGCCTCTGAGACTCTCTAGGCATGAGATACCCATCTGGCCTACTCCTTATTCCTTTACCCTGAGGGTTCAGATCACACTGCCTAGTTCACCCTATGACATCAGCACATTTCAAAAGACCTCTTATCTGAACAAGATGTGAAGGAAGGAGTGCCTCTACTCAAACACCTGTCACTGGGACTGAACAGACCTTCAAATTTCAAAGGTGAGTTTAGATAGACACTCCAGAGAAAATCCCATGAGGCTGTTGGCAAGGATTTGTTGTATTCACATGTACACCAGATTCAAGACCATTCATTCATTCACCTCGCTGCATTCTTTTGACCCTTTGGCTTCTTAGTCTTTGAAAAAAAGGAGTAGGTAAGCTGCGATCTCAAATGAATCCGTTTTTATGTTTTCCTTCCTAAAAACCCACCTAATAGTTGGCAAAGAAGCAATAAGATACACCAGTATGAACTCCAAATGGATTAGCTAATCATTTAAGTGCAAAGAATGAAACCAAAAAAATACTAATAGAAAACAGGATGAATTTCCTTATAACTTTGGAGTGCAGAATTTTCTAACCATAATCCAAAATCCAAAAGACAAATCTGACCGAAAAACAAAACAAAACAGCAAACAAAATTTTGTGTGGCAAAAACCATTGTAAGTAAAACTGAAACACAAATGACAAGGGACGCCTGGATGGCTCAGTGGTTGAGCATGTGCCTTTGGCTCAGGGCATGATCCCCGAATCCCGGGATCAAGTCCCACATCAGGCTCCCTGCAGGGAGCCTGCTTCTCCCTCTGCTTGTGTCTCTGTCTCTGTGTCTCTCATGAATAAATGAGTAAGATCTTTAAAAAGAAAACAAAAACAGAAAAAAGTCAAAATGGCTGCCCCAAGGAAGCCCGCACCGCGTAGCTAGCAAGGGCTGAGGAACAAGCTTCTGCGGGAAAGGGGGAGGGGGGCTCTCGGAAGAGCCGTCTCCAGAGCCAAAGGCAGGTCTATCGCCCCCCCCCCCCCCCAGCTGCACAGGTTCTAATTACAGAATTACAGGCACCTCTTGACATAACTTTTGAACTATCTGGAAAAACACTGGCCAGAAAAAAAAATGATAAAGTTTTTCCTAATGGTGAATAAACAAGGACAGACCCGACTTTCTAAATACTATGAACATGTGGAGATTAATAAGCATACACTTCTTGAAACGGAAGTCATAAAGAGCTGTCTCTCCCGATCCAGTGAACAATGCTCTTTCATTGAGTTTAAGGATTTCAAGCTGATATATCGACAGTATGCAGCTCTCTTCATTGTGGTTGGAGTTAATGACAGAATGAGATGGCAATTTATGAATTTATCCATAACTTTGTGGAAGTGTTTAGATGAGTACTTCAGCCAAGTGAGTGAATTAGATATGATGTTTAATTTGGACAAAGTACACATCATTTTGGATGAGATGGTGTTAAATGGCTGCATTGTGGAAACAAATCGGGCAAGAATTCTTGCCCCTCTACTCATCCTTGACAAAATGTCAGAAAGCTGAATGATGGCTCGGCCAGACAAGAGCTACTTATAAGTGAGAATACCATGGAATGAATACCTTTCAACATCTGTAGCCCAAAAAATCTGGAAGACTCTGTATTGCAAAATGGGGTGTCTTCCAAAAACAATTTAAATAGGTATTTCCCACACTTCCTAAATGGAAAACAAAACTGCACATTAAAATATGGTGTACAAAGAACACTTTTCTCTGAACTAAGAGACAAGTTTTGTTTTCTAGACATAAGTATTTTTCTCCCCACTTGTTCAAATTTTGTTGCATTCTGAGGGTAGCTTTTTTGTTCTTTGCTTCTCTTTGTACATTTAATTCCGGATTAGCAGCATGGGAAGAACATGTGACAACTATCGGCCAATAAAATTTTAAACAACAACAAAAAAATTTTAAACATAGTAAAAAAAAAAAAAAAAAGAAAACAAAAACAAATGACAAGCTAGATAAATTATGTGTGACTTACAGTACACGGAGAGGGCTAATCTCCAACATAAAAGCTAAAAATTCGGGGATCCCTGGGTGGCGCAGTGGTTTGGCGCTTGCCTTTGGCCCAGGGCGCGATCCTGGAGACCCGGGATCGAATCCCACATCGGGCTCCCGGTGCATGGAGCCTGCTTCTCCCTCTGCCTATGTCTCTGCCTCTCTCTCTCTCTCTGTGACTATCATAAATAAAAAAAAAAAAAAAAAAAAAAGCTAAAAATTCAAAAAAAGACCAACAACCAGGGACACCTAGGTGACTCAGGGTTGAGCATCTGCCTTTGGCTCAGGGCCTGACCCTGGGGTCCTGGGATCAAATCCCACATCCGGCTCCCTGCAGGGAGCCTGCTTCTCCCTCTACCTATGTTTCTGCCTCTTTCTCTGTGTTTCTCATGAATAAATAAAATCTTAGGAAAAAATATAACAAGTCTCTCTCTCTCTCTCTCTCTGTGCCTCTCATGAATGAATAAATAAAATCTTTAAAAAATATATAACAAGCGGACAAAAACAGATAACCAAAAACTTCTATAAGGCAAAATATGACCAATCATTATGGAAACTTGAATCATTCTATATTAGTTTCCCCATCACTCCATTTTATATCCCCAAACAAGCAAACAAAAAAAAACCCCAATTCACTATGTTCTCTTAAAACTACTTTATACCACAGTATATATCTGAAACCAAGTGGCCTACTTCTTTGCCTAAGAATGGCCTCACTGGGGAAATCACAGTACATCTATAATTTGAATTTCTGAAAGCCTTCTGTTTTATGGCTGCTCATTTCACAGGCATCTACACAATTACCATGTAACCTAAGATCCTAAGAAGTAAACAAAACAAAACAAAACAAAACATGGAAATAGTAAGCTAACAAGCATTTTAATTCAAAGAGAGAAGCTTATATTTCATAGTAACACTTCAAATGCTAAGGTATATCAGAATGGATAGAAGTTCATAATCCTCCGATACATATGCTAACAACTAGTGAGGAACAGGTCAGAAATCATATGCAGCTACTAAAATAAAAATTATAAAATTAGATCACTGGTGATTTTTCTATGATTTTTAATATATTAGAATACCTTGGGGGCAGCCCCAGTGGCGCAGCGGTTTAGCGTGCTGAGTGCCGCCTGCAGCCCGGGGTGTGATCCTGGAGACTCGGGATCGAGTCCCATGTCCGGCTCCCTGCATGGAGCCTGCTTCTCCCTCTGCCTGTGTCTCTGCCTCTCTCTCTCTCTCTGTCTCTCATGAATAAATAAATAAAATCTTTTAAAAAAATTAAAAAAAAAAAAAGAATACCTTGTTTAAAATTTGGGTAATAAAATTATCTGCCCAAGATGAGCACCACTCGGGATGCGGCAACAAGTCAGAATTCACCATTGATTTTGGGGAAAAGAACTGTATACAAAACAAATCTTTCAAATACAACACTGTTATATTAGCTATGCAATACTGTAATATTGTCCCATTCCAGGCACTGTTAATATCAGTGTATGGAAGGGACAAGTAGAAATCAAAATTTTGAGTATGCACCCTTCCCGGCTCAAAACACATTGAATGTGTGTGCGTTGTGTGTGTCTGTGTGTGTGGCCAGGGGTGGGAGTTGCCACCGTTTTCCTCCCCTTCTCTGTACTCAATAAGCAATTATTTTATTAAGCTGTACCAGTGAAGGATCTACCTTCCTATTTAACCTTATAGCACATATTAAGCACTGTAGTTCTCAGGGGCTGGCCTACCATGCTGGTCCACTGACTGTTTTTATGAATAAAGGTTTATTGGAACACAGTCAATACTCATTTATATATTGTCCATGGCTGCTTTCATACCTTAATGGCAGAGCTGAGTAGCTGTGACAGTCTCTGCCTGAACCTTCCGGGATTAGCAGACTATGGCTGACCTCTTGCCTGGTTTTGTAAATAAAGTTTTCCTGGAACACAGCCATTCATTCATTTACATACTATCTAGGACTGTTTTCATACTGTAATGGCAAAGTTGAGTAGTTACAACAGAGTGTATGGCCTGAAAAGTAAATACAAAAATATTTACTATCCAGACCTTAACACAAAAGATTTGCTGACTACCATGGTAAATGAACATTGCATTCCTGATAAGATTTAACTGCTCAACAAACACCTCACCAGACTCTCTGAAATAACGGAAAGGAGTTTAAAGACCAGCTTGACCTGAACTTCCTCAACGATCATTCTTAACATTTATTTCATTTTAAAAACTCTACAGCTTCAGGGCAGCCCGGGTGGCTCAGTGGTTTAGTGCCACCTTCAGCCCAGGGCATCATCCTGGAGACCTGGGATCGAGCCCCACATCGGGCTCCCTGCATGGAGCCTGCTTCTCACTCTGCCTGTCTCTGCCTTTCTCTCTCTGTGTCTCTCATGAATAAATAAATAAAATCTTAAAAAAACAAAAACAAAAACAAAACAAAACTCTACAGCTTCAGATGGTGATTTCTAGGTAGCAATGTCCAGGTAGCAGTGTAAATGGTCCATCTAAAATGCCTTTTGTGAGCTATCACACATAAAGTATTAATATCTGCATGTAATTAAAGTAGAATTGCTCTTAGTTGCTTGAAGTAGAATGTAAGCATCACTGTGGTTCATTAATATTTAGACATAGCTGCAATTTAAAAATTTCGGATTTAAATAATCAAATTTAAGAGCAACATTCTGGAAATCAACAGACCTCTGCTAAACCAACAAAGGAGATCTGTGTTGTCACTATCCTGGTTTTCATGTTTAGATAGACTAAATAAAATGCTTCACTACAGAGACATTTTGAAAGGTGTATTATACATCTCAGTTACACAAGAATACAACTTCCAGTGGACATACCCACTTAGCTGCTCCATAAACATCTCCAACAGCTTATCTTCTACCCAACCTACTCCTTGTTCCTCTATACCCTCCTCTTAATGAGACTAATCTCCATTTGGTCACCAAAGCCATACCTGGGAGCACATACATTTCTCCTTTCTCACTAAGTTCTGCTTCTTTACCTCTGCATATGTCTCATCTTTGCCCTCTCCCTTTCATCCTTCTCATCGCTGCAATAGTTTAGGACATAACGATTTTTTGCTGACAATTTGGATAGTCTTCTGGTATTTGTGCACCTTGCCAGGCTCCTCTCACAACTATCCTTCAGAAAGCAGTTAAGTGTCAGAAAACGTTGCCAGGAAGCCTTGAAACCTGGTTGCACTAAATCTACAAAAGGAGGTGGGAGGCAGCCAGAGAAAGAGTATTCACAAAAAGTAAATCTGAGTGAGTGGGACATGGGAGCTGTCAGGCAAGTCAGAATGGTTGGAATGTTGGATGAGAGATAAGGTGGGGAAAAAAGCCTTAAGCAGTAAGACCATGTAGATCTTTGCAAGTTTCAAACTATAATTCCATTTCCTACTTTTCCTCACATGCTAGGCCAACCAAAAAAATCTGCTACCATTGACAGTATTCAGAAGAAGAAAAAGTACAAGTCTCATGTGCCAACTTCCCCATGGCAATGCCTGCTGAATGGTAGCTGTGTTCAAAAACTGAAATATAAAAAGTTCTTAAGCCAGAGACTTTAATTAACCCCTCTTACTTTTTAAGTTCTATTTCAAAAAGCTACTTCATTCTCTAAACCTTTCCGCCTGAATCTTCCCCCACTAATCAAATGTTATGTTTCTCTCTGGGGTCTCCCAACGATCTATACTTCTCTCTTGGCTCTGTTTTTTCACTATGAATGTCTGATAATCATGGTGGCCAAATGTAAATTTTCTAATGCAGACTTGAGTATCTCAACTGTGAATAACCTAAAGTCACCCAATGTTACGTTTGTGTTCCTAAAGTGCCAAAAAGCACTGGCATAGAGAAGAAATGATACTGAGAAGACCAAACTTGCTCTTTACTTTTGTATCTTTAGATTGTTCCAATGAAGAAGGAACCTAGGAGCTCCAAGAATGGGATATGGAAACCATGTTTGGTTTATGGCTACTTCTCATCCCAAAGAATCCACAGTCTAGATCCATACACATTTAAAACAGCTTCAGAGGAGCCACTGGGATTCTATAATATTTCTGGTATTAAAAAAGTAAAAGCTAATTTAGGGCCAGAAAGCAAGGAAGAATATATGTATTTAATAGTGGATATGCTCACTCACCTGTCGAATTGACATGGTACAGAGAATATACAGAAAGATGAAGGAACAGTCTGTGGTGTCATCCCCCAGCAGATTTCGATGAGACAGTCCTTGGATATAGGAAAGGGGGGTGAAAGGCAGTTTTGCCACCACTCTACCATCAAATCTAAAAAGGAAAAAACAAAGAATTGTTATTTTTGGAAGACTGACAAGCTTCTTAGTTCCAGGGAAGAATCTGAGACAGAAATAGAACTCTTAAGTCCCTTGATCTCTAAAACACAAAGAGTAAGTAATATTCTAAAAAGAGACCTAAAGAACAAGGATGTAAGGAAGGGCCTAGATTTTTCCATCAATCTTTTTCTAAACTAATGATTCTTAATTCTTTCAGTATCAGAACCCCTTAACACTCTGAAAAATTAATGAGATGCCTACACTGTTTAAAGGTTATAGTTATTAATATTAACTGCTTTATAAATTAAAACTGAGGAATGTTAAAATATTTATTAAATTATTTAAAAGGTAGCAATAAATTCATTATATGTTAACACATATTTTTATGAAAAATAACTATCTTTTCCAAAACAAAAAAGAATTTAGTGAGAAGAAAGGCTCTTTTTTTTTTTTTTTTTTAAGGCAAATGTCTTTAATGTTTTCCTTAATAGAATATTGCTGGATTCTCATAGCTGCTTCAGGATTCAGGCTGGTGCAATAATGTATATTATGAAGCCCTGAAGCCTCTGGGAAATTCCACTTTACACTAAAAAGAGAGTAAGAATAAAAAAGGAAAATAACATCTCAGAATTATTAAGGCAGTAATGTTTATCTCAAGGACTTACTAAGAGTCTCAAAAAGCTCCAGGGATCCCCAGACTATACTTAGAGAATCACTGTTTTAAACTATGGCACCAATAATAATATTTAAGAACCCTTTTTTCCAAGACTCAGAGACTCCCAATACACACCTTAAACAGGCTAAACACTTCTGAATAGAAATTCATGGAATATATAGTGGTGAATGAAAAAAGTAGATTCTTAAAATGCACACACAATACTCTGAGATAACTTTTAACATACTGTTAGTGTTTGAAAGCTTTTTTTTTTACTTCTAAATTAGAAAGGAAAAAAAAATTTTTTTTAAAGATTTTATTTATTTATTCATAGAGATGCAGGGAGAGAAAGAGAGAGAGAGAGAGAGGCAGAGACACAAGCAGGCTCCATGCAGAGAGCCTGACGTGGGACTCGATCCAGGGTCTCCAGATCACGCCCTGGGCTGCAGGCGGCGCCAAACTGCTGCGCCACCGGGGCTGCCCGGAAAAAAATGTTTCTAAAAGAGAAAAACTTAGAAAAAAGCTATAAGAAAATGCATATCAGCATTTATGTTGAAGTGCTGAGGATGTTAGCTTCTTTCATATTTTTCTATAAATAAGTAGTATCAGTCAATAACGAAAATCATAAAAATTAATGTGATTAAAGATAGTGATATTTTACATTAGAGAAATGTATGACTGTATCAGCTAAATTATCCAAATAAAGTCTCTAATTCCAGTTAAAATAGCCAGAAAATTCCCTCTTAGAAAAACACTTGGGGGGGGGCTTGGGTTGCTGTTGGTTTAGAGTCCGACTCTTGATTTCAGCTCAGGTCATGATCTTAGAGTTGTGAGATCAAGCCCCAGGTTGGGCTCCATGCTCAGCAGAGTCTGCTACAGATTCTCTCTCTCTCTCTCTCCCTTTCCCGCTGCCTGTCCCCCACGTACTCTCTAAATACATAGATACATAAACAAAATCTTAAAAAGAAAAAAGAAAAACATCCGGAAGCCTGGTTGGCTCAGTCAGTGGAGTGTGAGACTCTTGATCTCAGGGTTGAGTCCGAGCCCCACCTTGGGTACGGAACTTACTTAAATAAAAATTAAAAAATACACACACACACACACACACACACACATATAAAGGAAAATGCTTGGTATACAAAATGTTTCTAGGGAGAGGGAAAAGAGAACTAGCAATACCTCTTTGCTTCCGGGGGAAAAAAAAATCCCTAAACACCCAGATCAACTACTTTGGTTCTAAAGAACTTCTTAGACAACTGTGTTGCCAAGAATATAGAAGACAGTGAATTTGATACCTTCTATACATATGACTGTCCACTTACTACTTCCAACTGCCTTCCTAGTGCATATTTATTTATACAGGGAAAGGCTCAATCATGAAGTAACTTTACTTGTATATGACAAAAGTATTTAAAGATCTGCTTGAAGTAATCACTGTCATTGTCTTCCACTAGCTTCACAAAAGCAAAACAAAAATAATAGCTTTTTCAGGGGAAGATATTCCCATTTTCTCACAACAAGTATTAGGTGCAGCTACCCCAATATTTTCTGGTTATATGCTATATACAACATGCTGCTCTAGGTATGCCACTCTGACTGTCCTACTGCACAGTTAGACTATAGGAAGGGATGGAACAGATATAAGCTGTCCAACCCCCCTTATTGCTAATATACAAACCCAATAAATTCACCTTATGTAGTCACTTTATTTTCTGTAATTTTCAACTTGAAATTATAACCAAAAAGCAAAACCAAAAATAAAACCCTTTTAGAATCAATAAACAAATTCAGTAAAGTTTCAGGATATAAAATCAACATACAAAAATCATTCTATGCATTTCTATACACTAACAATGAGCTATCTGAAAAAGAAATAAAGAAACTAATCCTATTTATAATAGCATCAACAAAAATAAAATACTTAGGAATAAATTTAACCAAGGAGATAAAAGATCTGTACAATAAACACACTAACACATTGATGAAATATGTTGAAAAAGACACAAATAAATGGAAAGATATCTGTGTTCATAGATTCGAAGAGTTGATATTATTAAAATGTCTATACTAACCAAAGTTATTTATTTATTTATTTATTTATTTATTTATTTTTAAGATTTTATTTATTCATGACACACACACACTACACACACAGAGAGAGAGTGGCAGAGACACAGGCAGAGGGAGAAGCAGGACAAAAATTAACTCAAAATGAATGAAGAACTTAAACGTAAGACCCAAAAAGGTAAAATTCCTAGAAAAAAAAACATAGAAAAAAGTTCCTTGACATTAGCTAGGACTTTTTTGTATATGATAGCAGAAGCACATGCAGCAAAAATCAACTATATTAAATGAAAAAGCTTCAATATAGCAAAAGAAATAAGCAACAAAATGAAAAGGCAATCTATGGAATGGGAGAAAAAAGCATGTAAACCATATATCTGATTAAAGGGTTAATATTCAAAATATAAGAAACTCAAAACTCAACAGTAAAAAAAAAAAAAACAAAAAACAATCTGATTTTAAAAAGGGCAGAAGATCTCCATAGACATTTTCCTCAATAAGGCATACAAATGGGCAAGTACAAGAAAAGGTACTCAACATCGCTAATCACCAAGGAATTATAAATCAAATTCACAATGAGGTATCAATTCACTTCTGTAAGAATGGCTATCATCAAAAAGACAAGAGATAACAAATGCTGGCAAAGATGTAGAGAAAAGGGAATCCATGTATAATGTTGGTAGGAATGTAAGCTGATGCAGCCACTATGGAAAACACAATGGAAGTTCCTCAAAAAAAAAAAATAAATAAATAAAAATATAACTACCATATGATTCAGCCATTCCACTTCTGGGTATAAATCCAAAATAAATGAAATAAATTCCTATCTCAAAGAGATATCTGTACTTCATGTTCATCATAGCATTAATCACAACAGCCAAGACAAGAAAACAATCTAAGTGTCCACCTACAAATGAATGAATAAAGCAAATGTGAGATAGATACATACACATTTACATAATAGAATGCTACTTAGCCACAAAAGGGAAGGCAATCCTGCCATTTATAACAACAGAATAAACCTTGAGAGCGTTATGCTTAGTGAAATAAGCACAGACAGAGACCAAAATAATATGATATCACTTAGCTATGAGATCTAAAAAAACTGAACGCATGGAAACAGAGTGAGATTGGTGGTTGGGAGATGCTGGGGATGGGAGAAATAGGAAAATGTTGGTCAAAGGATACAAACTGGGCAGCCCAGATGGCTCGGCGGTTTAGTGCCGCCTTCAGTCCAGGGCATGATCCTGGAGACCCAGGATAGAGTCCCATGTTGGGCTCCCTGCATGGAGCCTGCTTCTCCCTCTGCCTGTGTCTCTACCTCTCTCTCTCTCTGTGTCTCCCATGAATAAATAAATAAAATCTTAAAAAAAAAATAAAAAAGATGCAAGCTTCCAGTTGTAAAATGAGTAAGTTCTGCGTATCTAATGTACAGTCTGGTGATTATAGTCAACAATATTGTATTATATACTTAAAGTTGCTAAAGCAGTAAATCATAAATGTTCTCACTGCCACAACAAAGTTATAACTATATGAGGTGACGGATGTGTGAACTAACCTTACTGTAATAATCATTTCACTAGATGTGTATCAATTCACTACATGTAAATCACGTGTGTACACATAAACAATGTTATATATTATATGTCAGTTATATCTCAATAAAGCTGAAAAAAATATTTAGGGAAAAAAAGGAAAACTATTTATGTCCTATAAGTTATTCATTTCTGTGTATCTACTATGCATGACACCTTAAGCCAGCCATAAATATGAAAAAAAAACTTCCATGAATTATTATTTATTCTTTATTTTTAAGATTTTATTTATTTATTCATGAGAAACAGAGAGAGAGAGAGACAGAGACACAGGCAGAGGGAGAACCCCAGGCTCTATGCAGGGAGCCCAATGTGGGACTCGATCCCAGGACCCTGGGATCACGCCCTGAGCTGAAGGCAAATGCTCAATCTCTGAGCCACCCAGGCGTCCCAAATTCTTAATTTTAATGAATTGATTTTTCTTTTTTTCTTTTTTTTTTTTAAATTTATGATAGTCACAGAGAGAGAGAGGCAGAGACAGAAGCAGGCTCCATGCACCTGGGAGCCCGACGTGGGACTCGATCCCGGGTCTCCAGGATCGCGCCCTGGGCCAAAGGCAGGCGCTAAATCGCTGCGCCACCCAGGGATCCCTGAATTGATTTTTCTTGGAGACTTGAAGATCATCACAGGAATAGCTAAGTGAAGTGGTATCTAGCCTAATAAAGAAGGGTCAGTGAACAAAAGGGAAAGGTACAAAGAAAGAGATAGCTTATAAATATCATTATACCTCAGTAGATTATTTCTTTCAGTACACTTACTCTGTGGTTCCAGAAGGCAGGACCATGACTCATGAGTAGAAGTATGGGAAGGTCCAATAAAAGGAATTACTTTCAAACCCTAAAAACTACTCAATAAATGCATGTTATTTCAGAAATCACCAGATTCCTCATTGTTGGAAATAACTGAACAAAGGAGGGAAAATTACCTGTTAGAGGTATTTTTTTTTTTTAAGATTTATTTACTTATTCATGAGAGACACGGAGAGAAAGGCAGAGACACATGCAGAGGGAGAAGCAGGCTTTATGTGGGGAGCCTGATGAGAGACTCGATCCTGGAACTCCAGGATCACACCCTGAGCTGAAGACAGATGCTCAACCGCTGAGTCACCAAGGCGTCCTATGCTAGAGGTATTAGTGAAGGGATTTTTGTACTGGGCCAGAAGTTATGTATTAAATGACTTTTCAGATCTCTTCTAATTTTAAGATTGTTTCTTTTCAAAAGATTTTATTTATTCATGAGACAGACAGTGAGAAAGAGAGAGAGGCAGAGACACAGGCAAAGGGAGAAGCAGGCTCCATGCTGGGAGCCTGATGTGGGACTCGATTCTGGGACTCCAGGATCACTCCCTGGGCCGAAGGCAGGCGCTAAACCGCTGAGCCACCCAGGGATCCCTAAGACTAATAGTTCAACTTTATGGAAATGATCCAGGATGAAAGAAATAAAGAGCTCAAAGCAGGGCTTCCTATTGCTTCTTTGGAAATCTGGAAACTCCAGTCCTTTCCATCTTAATCAAACCTCAGACTTTTTTCTTAAAATCTGCCAGCTGTCAACAAATCTTAAGATTAAAAGGTATATTAGAGATAGTGTATCCCATTCTACAATAAACAGATGATTAAGGTGAAACGCAGCGAAATTATGTTAAAAACCGAAAAATATAATCATAATATGTACTAGAATTTTCATTTCATATGCCAGCTTATAAAAAACAGAGATATAGACTTTAAGGTGCTCACAGTCTTAGACAGAATAGTAATATATTTTTATTTTTTAAAGATTTTTGTTTGTTTGTTTGAGAGAGCACACCAGCAGGGGGAGGGACAGAGGGAGAAGCAGATTCCCTACTGAGTCGGGGTGCCTGACGTAGGGGCTCAATCCCAGGACCCTGAGATCATGAAATGAGCTGAAGGCAGCCACTTAACTGAATGAGCCACCCAGACGCCCCATTAATATATTTTTTAAAATGCACAGGCACAATGACCAGAGCAAAAACATGACTTAGAGCCCAACAATTGTGCTCCTTGGCATGTATTCAAAGGAGTTGAAAACTCATGTGCACACAAAAACCTGCACATGGGTGTTTAAAGCAGCTTTAATCATAATTGCCAAAACCTGGAAGTAATCCAGATGTAAGTGGATAAACAAACTGGTACATCCAGACAATGAAATATTATTCAGTGCTATAAAGAAATGAGCTATTGGCCATAAAGAGATGGAGGAACTCTAAATGGATATTACTAAGTGAAGGAAGCCAATCTGAAAAGGCTACATACTGTATGAGTCAAACTATATGACATTCTGAAAAAGTCAATACTATGGAGACAGCAAAAAGATCAGTGGTTGCCAGGAGTCCGGATGGTAGGAGAGAAAGGAATGAATTGGCGGAGCAGAGAATTTTTAAGACAGTTAAACTACTCTGTTTGATACTATAATGATGGATACATGCCATTAACATTTGTCCAGATTCACTGAATGTTCACCAAGCGTGATCTCTAATGTAAACTGTGGACCTTAGTGGTTGATGTGTCAGTGTAGGTTCAATTGTAAAAATGCACCACTTGGGCAAGGGAGGTCGCTGATAGTGGGGGACGTCATGCAAGGGGTAGAAGGTATATAGGAAATCTCTATCTTCCTCTCAATTTTTCTGTAAACCAAAATCTGCTCTAAAAAAAAAATAAAGTCTTATTGAAAAATTAATACAGCACTTAAATTAATAGTAAAACACTTATATTACATGAACTTCCACCAGTATTGCAAAGCAAAATAAGTAAAAAACTACTGTTGTCAGTGTTCTGAATAAGAATATTGACAAAAAGAAAATAGTGTCCTTAAGAACTAAGAACAGTCTTCCTTCTTGCCAATAGTAGCCTTCTATAAGAAGTTTGAATATAATGAAGATTTTCATGTCATCTTCTTCCTAAAGACATTGTATTTGATTTCTTTGATGTCTATGGCTTAAAGAAAAGGCATCTAATATTTTATCTTGTACTACTGAACTGCATAAATAGGCATTTCAATATTGGTCTAAGACTTAAAAATGTAATCACCAAGTAGTTGCTGAGTAATTATACAATATATGCTTTTCAGATACGGCCCTTGACTCAAGAGATTTAAGAGTGGAGAAATAAAATGGAAATACATAAGATATCATGGAACACACAAGAGATTGCCATTCAGTGTTAGATGGCTCACTTGAGTGACGATGCTATGAAAACTCTGCAGAGAAAACCCACGGGGCCTCCGCTGATGAGGGAAGTGCTCTGACCCCCACATGAGCTTATATATAGCTTTGAAAACTATCAAAGCAGCAATATGGCTATTATATTTGGTTGCCATCTTTATTTGACTTTCTTTAGTATTTCATTATGAAGTATTTACCCTCTCTGGTTGTTCTAATTCAATTCAGCTTAGAACTAGGGAGGAGAAGAAGGCAGCAGAGGAGAAAGGAGGGAGGGGAAATTTGGAAAGAATGAAACCAAGTCATTTGTCTGATCATATATGATTATCTATCTAGAAAATCAGAGAACCAAATTAAAACCTATTAGGAGTTTAGCAAGATGGTCAGTTACAAAATAACAAAAATTGGTAACCTACTTTTATACCACTAGCAATGAGCTAGAAGATATAAAATACATGCAAAACCTATTTGAAAATAAACTACAAAAGTTATAAGATAGATTTAGCAGAAACACCATGTTTCTAGATGGGAATATTAACAATTATAAAAGTGTTTAAGATTTTAAAATTAGTATATAAATCAAATAAAACTTAAGTCAAAACTTGAATGGAAAAAAAAAAAAACTTGAATGGGATTATCTTAGGGGAAACTGACACATGATTCTAAAATTCCCATGAAAGAATGTGTCTCAAGGGGTGCCTGGGTGGCTCAGTTGGTTAAACATCTGCCTTCGGCTCAGGTCATGATCCCAGGGTCCTGGGATCGAGCCCCGCATCAGGTTCCCTGCTCAGTGGGGAGCCTGCTTCTTCCTGTCCCTCTGCCCTTCCCTCTCCCCCTTCAGCTTATGCTTGCTTGCTCTCTCTCTCTCAAATAAATCAAGGAAGGAAGGAAGGAAGGAAGGAAGGAAGGAAGGAAGGAAAAAAGAAAAAGAATTGAAAAGTGAAATGAAACAAAACGAAAAGACTGACTGACTCAGGAACAGTGAGCAGTGCAGTTAGAACACAATAGTTTGTAGACAGTAAAAACAAAGTCTGAAGAACAGGCTGGGGCCAACACATGGAATGCCATGAAAGCCAGGTTAAAGAGTTTGGACTTAAATCAGTATTCAGAGTGGCACAATGCAACATAAGGACTTGAGTAGAGACACATGAGTTATAGCCCAGCTCAATGTTTTCTATCTTTAAGACTTTGGGCAAGTTAAATAACTTGGGAGTCTCATATTCTCATCAGTATAATAAAGACTCTAATCCTCATTTCAGAAGGTTGTTAAGATTACAAAGGCAACATATATAAAGGCCAACAGTGGCCAACAGAGTTCCTGTTCCATCAGTAGCAAATGTGGTTATTAGACAATGGGTAACATGCTTTTGGGGACAGTTAACTTACTGCTGCAGTGACAGGAGGCACCCGAGGATGGAGAGCAGCTAGGAAGCTACTGGCATGCCCAAGGTCAAGCGGTAATAGCAAAGGGAAAGGCAATGAGCTGAAACCCGGATGAGAGCTGGTGCAGCATGGATGAAGAGGAGGGGGAGGAGGGAAGAAGGGAGGAATGGTAGGAGGAAGGGTAGGATGGGCAGATGGATGGATGACTAGATAGAAACAAAGAGTTGAATAAACAGGAACTCTTAACTGATGGAACAGAGGACTGACAATGTTAGAGATAACTCAGTGTCTAACGTTACACTTGGGGCAGGGTAGATACACAAGAAACGTGTGCTGAAAGGAAGAGGGGGTAGGCAATAAAGCTTTCAATTCCAGGTTAGTAGAAATGAGCACCACTGAAAGACACAGAAGTATCAAGAAGAGTGTGGGTTTGGCAGAGAACGTGATGAGTTCCAAGTAAGCCTCAAAAATAACGTAAAGAGAAATAAGTCTCTCTGATGCTCAGGGACAGGCATGTTCTGCAGCCCAAGGAAAAGGCAAAATATAGCTGGGGTAGGGTGTTATTACTATAAAACTTCTCTCTCTAAGAGAGCTCTGTAACGGATCTTCTACAAATTACAAGGTCCCCTACATAAAAAAGAACAGTAAATTTTTAACTAGTAAATCAATATTTCCTATATAGATGTCTATTCTATTTGAAGGCAATACATGGCATGAGGGCTCAGGCTGGGCAATTTTCTTTTATCTCCCACAGTGTGAGGCACAAAAAATGGCATGCTTTTTGACCTGAATAAACATTAAAAATAGTTGAAACCTATAAATATTCATGTAGCACACTCACAAAAAATTGAGAATTGGAGGAAGAATATCAAAGGAAGGCAAATGAAAATTATTAACTCAAAAGAGAAAGAAATATAAGAAATATGGTATAATACTTTGTGGTTATGTGATTCTATGACTATAAGCAGATATGTCAGCTTCCTTTAGTAACTAAAGCAATTATGGATTCAAATCAAAACTGTATGCCAAGCTCTAGTTTTAACTACAGAAAAGAAAGAAAGAACAGGCAAATTGTTCTAAAAAGGTAATCTAACATTACGTCCTACTGTAAATAATGAACATAAGCCAAAATGATTCATTTCCATGTTTCACAACTTCATTTACAATACAAGACTTCTCCCTACTTAAACCTAAAGTCAACACTCTCATCATTAAAGAGATATAGTCTTTGAAAATTAGATTTATATTACTCTAACCTGTCAACAGGATAGATGATTTTGCACATGATTTTGCACTATTTTTTCCAAACACTATTGATAAGTTAATACTGAAAATAAACACTCTCAGTATTTTTTGCTGATATTAGCCTGTCTTATTACAAGACTCTCTGAGCTATCCTACGCTGAAATAAACTATGACCTAAGAGTCAGTAGAAGACATTTTCATTTGGTCTGAAGCCTTTATTTGTTGGTGCAAGATTCTAGTGCTCTTCCAATCTCAGTTGTGGAAGCCCATACAGAAACAGGGACCAGCAACACTAGGTAGCTTGGAATGCTGAGCCTCCTACATGGGGAGTAGTCCTCCAGTCTTCTGATGGACTTTATGGGAATGAGAAATAAACTTCTGTTAGAGAACACACACACACACACACACACACACACACACACACACACACGCGTGCACGAACATATTTTCATCAACTACATTCAGACTTTTAAAGTTTTAAGAATTTTGTTCCAGGGCAGTCCCGGTGGCGCAGCGGTTTAGCACCGCCTGTAGCACAGGGTGTGATCCTGGAGACCTGGGATCGAGTCCCACATCAGGCTCCCTGCATGGTGCCTGCTTCTTCCTCTGCCTGTGTCTCTGCCTCTCTCTCTCTCTCTAGCTGTGTCTCTATGAATAAATAAATAAAATCTTTAAAAAAAAAAAAAAAGAATTTTGTTCCAATGTAATTGGTTTGCTAACTAATATTTTCATAACTGAACCACTGATATCTTGCAAATTAATAATTATAATTTAAAAAATTTTGGTTTAAGGGGTGCCTGGGTGGCTCAGTCAGTTAAGCATCTGACTCTTGAGACTCTTGATTTCAGCTCAGGTTGTGATCTCAGTGTCCTGGAATTGAGGCCTGTGTAGTTATCTCTGTGGCCAGCAGGGAGTCTGCTGGAGATCTCTCCCTCTGCGCCTCCTCCTGCTCATATATGCCCTATCTCTCTCAAATAAATAAATAAATCTTAAAAAAAAATTATGTTTCACATTTCAAATGGCATCAAATTCTTATCTCAGAATAATATAAAAACTATGACAGTGGAAATTGAGTTGTATATTTACAAATTTTTCAGATTTATTCAATAAATATCTTTATAAGCCCTGAAACTCTAAGGATATGAAAACTCTAAGGATACATGTGAAGACTATAAGGAACTTACAGTCCAGTAAAAGCAGACATAAACATAAATTTGATAAAGAAACATAAGAATAAGGAATAGAATAAAATGCTGAACCTCTAGCAAAGCAGGACTCAAATCTGTCACAAAAATCACTCAATCAAGCTAAGGTCAATCAGAATAGACACACATGCACACACAACACTAACCTTAAAAATATTATTTAGTAGTATGAGTGAAGAGAAACCTAAGAAAAAGTTAATTATTGAATTTAAAATGTATAGCTGAGGACTTATCCAGCTCTATACTGTCCAGAGTACACTTTAAAAAGAATATCTGAGTATTTGTGTTGTACCATGGACACTTAGTGGTTAACTATAAAACCTTTCAGTGTTTGCTTTGCCTCATAATTCATGGGAATATATATCCAAGAAATGAGATAAAGTATGGCAAAATGAAAAGAGTATTGAGTTTAGAATTACAAGCCAGAAATCATGAGACTTCTAGATACTTTAGGCAAGTTATTTTACCTTCCAAAGGTTCCTTTCAGCTCTAAAGGTTCTATGATTTCAGTAATCATTAGTCAAAAGGAAATTTTATATTAAAATCATTTAGACACCCCCTCTAGTCCCTCACCTAAGTAAAAATACCCACTCACTCACTTTCTTTTCCCTCAGCTGCACTTCACACGGATTTCTAGTATAATATCCATCAACATATTTGTTTATCTTTTCTTCCCATAAAACTGACTATTACTGAGGACGGGGGCCACACCTTATTTGTCATATTCTGATACTCCCACAATGCCTGGCACAATGTGGGCACTGAACTAGTAGGTAGGAAGAGGTGCAGGGAGAGAGAGAGACAGAAATGAAGCAGGGGAGGAAGAGTAGGAGGAAAGAAAGGAAAAGAGGGAGGGAGGGAAATTCTCATTCCTGTGGGATGATTCAGGTGGGCCTTGAAAAGTAATAAATGACTGCCTGTCATGTCTGGATACTTTCCCAGTTTCTGTCAAAAGCAGTTCCACGATTACTCAGGCCTGCTATCTGCCAGTTTAGACAACAGTAACTTAATTTATCATTATACAAGATAATGGTTGTTAAGACTCTAAAAGAGTCAAACATCTCTATAAGACTACCCTCATTTTGAACAAGTATGCTAGTCAGTAACTTAAAACACAGGAGGCATATTAAATTCTCTTTAGAGGCTCCATAATACCTTAGTCTTTACCTTGTACATAAAAGATTCTCAATATTAAAGAGGGTGAGGAGGCGCCTGGGTGGCTCAGTCAGTTAAGCATCTGCCTTTGACTCAGGTAATGATCCTGGAGTCCTGGAATTGAGTCCCACATTGGGCTCCCTGCTCAGTGGAGGGCCTGATTCTCCCTCTCCTTCCCCTCCCCACCCTTGCTCATGCTCTCCCTCTATCTCAAATAAATAAAATCTATAAGGGAAAAATAAAGGGTGAGAAAGTTATATAATTGAATTCTCTCAAAATTGAATTTCCTTGATTTTGGTAATTGGATTGAAGTTATATATGAGATTATCCATGTTCCTAGGAAATACACATTTTAGTAGTTATGGCTGCTCCTCAGTGGCTCAGTCTGTTAAGCATCTACCTTAGGTTCAGGTCATGATCCCAGGGTCCTGGGATGGAGCCCTGGGGGAACTCCCTGCTTAGCAAGGAGTTGACTTCCCCTCTCCCGCCACCCCTCCCCCTCTCCCTATGCTGCTCCCCCTGCTTGTGTGGGTACTCTCTCTCTCTCTAATAAATAAAATCTTTTTTTAAAAAAACCAAATTAGTAGTTTTGGATAAAAGGGCATGAAGCCTATACTCTTGAATAATTAAGAAAAATACATAAATAATGTATGTATGAATGAGCATATAGTTGATATGGAGAGACAGAAAAAGAGAAACAAGAG
Source organism: Vulpes lagopus (assembly GCF_018345385.1). NCBI lineage: Eukaryota > Metazoa > Chordata > Mammalia > Carnivora > Canidae > Vulpes > Vulpes lagopus. Next base: position 31,644,904 of record NC_054834.1, read on the forward strand.
AAATGTGAATCTGGATAATGGATATATTATTCTTGTAACTTTTCTGTATATTTGAGATATCAAAATAAAATATTACCAAAAAAAGTTAATTGCTTACAAATACACACACGGAGAGAACAATAGTTAGGTAAAAGCATATTACTAAAGGGTACTCACATAGAATTGAACATTCCCATTAGGGCAGTAAAACAAAAGCCAATTGCAAACATGGATTTCATTCGGACCTATAAAGAGACCAATAAATTGTCATTTCACACTAAAGTCACCACTAAAGCACGCCCCAAAATCATGATTTCATGTCATATTTAAAATGCACCCCATAGCAAAAAGCTATTTACTGGCTAACCCACCCTCCACCTCCATGCCCTTCTCCTTGCCCACGTCTGGTGAACAGTATTGGGGTGGCCATGTGACAATTCTGGCCAGTGAGTTACAAATACAAGTACTAAACCAGATTTTGAAAAGGGACAAACTTGGCCTACATCCTTTTAAGCCTTCTGCCCATTCTTCTTGCCTGGAATGAAGAACATAATGCCTGAAGATAAAGGATAAAGCACCATCAAATAAACAACCTGAGAATGGCTAACCTAAGTTCTTAATGAGATTACTGAGCTGCCATACCAGTCCAGGACTATCAACTTCTGGATTTCTTTCACAAGTAAAAAATCTTCATTTGTTTAAGTTGTTGTTAGTTAGATATTCTATTACTTGCAGCTAACTTCTTAATTACATATGTGGTAAATAAATAAACGAAATAAATAAACGAAAGATCATAAAGATGTAAGATTAAGATTAATAGTTATCTCTGGGGATCCCTGGGTGGCGCAGCGGTTTAGCGCCTGCCTTTGGCCCAGGGCACGATCCTGGAGACCCGGGATCGAATCCCACATCAGGCTCCCGGTGCATGGAGCCTGCTTCTCCCTCCGCCTGTGTCTCTGCCTCTCTCTCTCTCTCTGTGACTATCATAAAAAAAAATTAAAAAAAAAAAACAAAACAAAACAATAGTTATCTCTGGATGATAGTTGTTTGTTTTTTGCACGCTCTTCTGACTGAGCTAACCTGGCACCCCTGGATGACAAGGTTTATCAGCGGTTTTTCTCTCTTCTTTCTGTAGTTTCCAAATTTAGCCTCATAAACATTTAATAATTATGTCAACAGAATAGCTACTTTCAAAAAGATGTACTTTAAATTATAGCCTTACTCAATAAGAATTTCAAGGAATGGAAGATAATATAGCAAAGGTCTCTTAGAAAGCAAACACAATTGTTGCACAGTTCAGATGTCCTGTGTTAAACATACAGAAATTAAATAGAAAAATTAGTCAAGCTATATAATTAGCCTATCTATGCTTTAGAAAAACTCTTCAACAAACTCTATTCTTTATAAATGATGAGTAAATGGGTAATAAAATTATTTTTCTTTACACTTTATGCCTGATATACAGAGCAAAAGGTCTCTTAAAGAACAAAGGCAACAATAAAGGCCACCTATAATGCTCCAACTCAGATCCTGGTGTGACACAGGTCACCAGAAAACCAAAGATTCACCAATGACATAAAAAAGAAAAAGAAAATAGACTACTTCATTTGAAACATAAGGGCAAAGCTAATCAAGAACTGTGAAAGGGACAAATCATGACCTCTGAAACAGCCTGAAAGAGCTATCCTTATTATGGAGATGAAGTTCAAGCCCAGAGCATATTTTCATTTCCATCTTATCTGGGAACACCATGACATTATTGGGTGAATTTCTGAAAAGGTAAGTACAATGTACATAATATAAATCAGTCTTCTGCTATACAACATTTTGTGGTTTACCACAATATTATACTTTAGACTCTTACCATGGAAAGGTCCCTGTTGTTATTTTTCAGTTTCTCTTCTTGCCTCTCTGTAAAGAATTAATGAACTGGTTAATATACACAATGCTGAGCACAAAGCAGATGTTAAACTGTCACTGATTGGTGACTACAAAAGCATTTCTGTCTCAGGATCACTTAATAATAAGAAGAGCTGAATATCTGGAATATTGTATGCTTTATATTAGCAGCAAACTCAAATGCAGCAGAGCACTGAAGTGTTTCAATTTAAATAAATAAAAATCTTTATTAAAAATTACCTCTGGTATTAGCGTCTTAACTCTGTACACTAAGATATATTTTAAACTACAGTGATGGAAAAGTGTAAACACAATGATTGTACTTAGGCTTCAAACATGAGTTACTCATCTCATGTTTTTTTCCCCTCCTTTCATTTTCGTCAAGAGAGCAGAGTCCAAAAAATAAAAGCCAATCAAGACATATTTAAAACTCAGGTTCTTTCATATCACAGTTAATTACTCTAAAAATAAGTGTCATTTTCTAGGTAAGTCACTTAGAAAGCTAGACAATTTCACATATATTTCCAGCAAGTTGTTACATCCATTTAATCCGAACTGCTTAAAGAAGTCTCAACTGTACATTAATGCCCTTATTTACTGTACTCCATCAACAGAAGGGATTTGTTTCCAGGAAGAAACTGAGGTCCCACAAAGGGAAAGTGACTTGGTAGAGACCCCATGGGCATTCCATGGCAAAGCCAGGACTAGAATCCCAGTTTCCCAACTCCCAACCCATTGACCTCTATGTTCGCTCTGATACTGTTCTCTTTGATCATGTATTATTATTGCCATTTATTTAACAAATACTGGTTACCTACTATGTGCCAGGCACTTTTCTGAGCACTGGAGATACATGAATGAAAAAAAGTACACAAAAACCCCCACCTTCATAGGAAGACTACAAAATAAAAATATAAGATCCTTTAAATCTTTTTTTTTTTTTAAGATTTTATTTATTTATTCTTGAGAGACAGAGAGAGAGAGAGAGAGAGACAGACAGACAGACAGAGGGAGAAGCAGGCTCCATGCAGGGAACCCGACGTGGGACTTGATCCCAGGTCTCCAGAATCACACCCTGGGCTGAAGGTGGCGCTAAACTGCTGAGCCACCCCGGCTGCCCATAAGATATTTTAAAATTAAAAAGCCATACGATTAGAATAAACTGGTGCAAGGGCTAGCAAATTTGAGCAGGTAAAGGAAAGGAGGAACTAAAAGAGGCCTACAGGGAGGCTGGCTTGAGGAGTGGACCACAGTTTCCAAACAGTACACAGCGGGATTAAGACATGACCCCTTGCCCTGAACTGCTCCTACCCAGTTTATTCGCTCTGGGAGGGAAGGATATGGGGAGGAGAGAGTAGGATGCTGCAAATATATGGAAGAAAAGGAACAGAAAGAATGGAGCTAAGGTCTACCTTGGGGGCGGGAACTCCTTTGCTATATAGGCAGTCCTCTTACAGTGTAACAAGACGTTTTTAAATTGGGAGGGGTAAGGACTGGGGAATGAGATGACCAGAAGGTAAGCAGGCATAAAATAACTGGAGAGGGAAGGGACTACCACTACAAATAAAAAAAAGGTATAGGAGATCTCCTATGCTAGAAGCTTTGACATATTTCTGACTCCCTCCTTTCTCATCCAGATACCACATCCTTTAATTATACCTCATACATATTTTTTAAAGATTTGTTTTTTGAAAGAGAGAGAGCGTGCACACTTGCAGGGGAGGGGCAGAGGGACAAGGAATCTCAAACAGACTCCCTGCTGAGCACTGAACCCAACACGGGGCTCACCCTAGGACCTGGAGACCATGACCTAGGCAAAATCAAGAGTCAAACACTTAACCGACTGAGCCCCCCAGCCCGCCACAGAGCCTCACATACCTCATAAATATATATGAACCCCTCCTCCTCTTTCCTTTATCCTTAGGATTTCTAACTCCTTTTTACCTATGTTAGGTCTTCTAGCATGTCTCACTGCCCCCAAACTTGCTCCCTCAAAACCATCTTTCACATAGCTGCCTGTCAGATGTACCTAAAATGCAAAACTGACCAAAACTATGACACTTCCCAGCTTAAATTCTGGCATGGCCTTTCACCCCCATAAGGTCATGATCTAGCGTCACCTGCAAGTCTGATGTTTGCCTCTGCTTACTCTGCAGCCCCATTTCCAATCCCTCCCATGAACCGTCACATTCCTGAAACACCAAACAATTCTAAGCTGCTCTCTATGTGAAGGTTTTCTCTAGACCCAGTGTCTTTGTTCATGAAGTTCTTTCTACTTGGGTGACCAACTGTCCCAGTTTTCCCAGGATTGTTCCCGTTTTAGCTCTGAAAACCACACATCACAAAAAACTACTCAGTCTCAACCAACTGGGATTTCTTCCTATAATGTTTTATCCTAACCCTATCTAACCCCTTCCTGGCTAGCTAGTACTCAACTTTTAAGCCTCAGTTCTTGGTTACCTCCTTTTCAAAATCTTGATTCCTTAGTCAATATTACTCTATAGAGCTTTCTTTTTTTTTTTTTTTAATTTTATTTATTTATTCATGAGAGACAGAGAGAGAGAGAGAGAGAGAGAGAGACAGACAGGCAAAGGGAGAAGCAGGTTCCATGCAGAGAGCCCGATGTGGGACTCCATCCCGAGTCTCTAAGATCACATCCTGGGCTGAAGGTGGTGCTAAACCACTGAGCCACCCAGGTTGCCCCCTATAGAGCTTTCTAGAGTTATGAAGATATTCTGTATCTTTGCTGACAATAAAGTAAGTACTAATTACATGTGGCTCCCAAGCAAATAAAATGTGGCTAGTGTAACTGAGGAACTAAAATTTTAACTTCATTTAAACTTTAATTTAAAAAGTCAAATGTAGGGGATCCCTGGGTGGCTTAGCGGTTTGGTGCCTGCCTTCGACCCAGGGCCTGATCCTGGAGACCCGGGATGGAGTCCCACAACAGGCTTTCTGCATGGAGGCTGCTTCTCCCTCTGCCTGTGTTTCTGCCTCTCTCTGTGTGTCTCTCATGAATAAATGAATAAAATCTTAAAAAAGGAAGTTAAAAAAAATAAACTAAAAAGTCAAATGTAGCTCATGGCTGCTGTACTAGACAATGCAATCTTAAGACACTGGATTAGAATTCCTTTCTTTATGCTTCCAGAATATTCCTTGCACATCTTTATCATTATACTGAGTTTTTACATTCTCTTGTAATGATCTGTTTATATACCCATCAACCCAACCAGATGGCAACCTCTTGGAAAACAAGGAATCTCTAAGCCTTCTTCATCTCTGTATCCTCAGTACCTGGCAAGTAGTTAGTTGCTCAGTATTGTAGTATGTGTTCAGTTATCACTTCATGAATGATTCAGCAATATAATAAAAGCTGACCTGAAGATACAAAATACCAAAGATCCTTTTCTAGGGAGTAGTCCTTTACGATGAAGCTGGTAACCTGAATAGGCAGAAAAGGACAAAGAGCCTAGAAGTTGAGAGCAAACTAAGGTGACATAGTTTCTCTAAAGCTCTAACATTTTTTTCACTTATGTCCAAACAGAAACAATAACCGTAAATATTATCAAGGTAGACTCTATGTATACATGGCTTAACAAGAATATAGCAGCACAGGTTTATGATACATACCCCAACAGTACCATGGTTCTTGAAGATTTGCAATTCAAATTGTTAATAATTACCTACCACACAAATAAAGTAGTTTTAGTTGGCTTCAAATAATTCATAAATAAGTTAATACTCACTTGATTTTTGAGAAGGTGAAAGATACAAATATCTTAGATGTTTGCTTTCACTCCTGCCTAGCTCTGGTAAATTCATAGCACAGCACTATGAGCTGCACAAGGTTCAGTTAGATGGGGCAGCAAAAGAAGCTAAGACTAATTCTCAGCATAGGCATTTTACTCATGGACAATTACAGCTGATCATGTCTGAGGCTACCTGAAAGGTGTATGTTACAGACTCGAGCGATTTCACATTTCACCAGGGACCACGCCCGACAGAATAGAATCAAAAAGACAGTACACAAAAAGGTATAGTTGAGGGTGCCTGGGGGGCTGAGTGGTTGAGCATCTACCTTTGGGTCAGGTCATGATCCTGGGGTCCTGGGATCGAATCCCACATCAGGCTCCCTGTGAGGAGCCTGCTTCTCCCTCTGCCTGTGTCTCTGCCTCTCTCTCTGTCTCTCACGAGTAAATAAATAAAATCTTAGAAAAAAAAAAAGATGCCTCAAGAGAAAAGGGACAAAAAAGAAGAGACAGAACAAAGAAACAACAAACTAAACAAATATATTTAACAGGGAAACATTATACATGCAAAATTTCATCTGAAATGTACCTGATCTATATGTGGGTAGGAAATGCAAAGACACCTCAAGAAGCATAAATATTATAAAAACAAAGAAGTTAATACTTAAATGTTCTCTCAGGACACCTGGGTGGTTCAGTGGTTGAGCATCTGCCTTTGGCTCAGGGCATGATCCCGGGGTCCTGGGATCAAGTCCCACATCAGGCTCCCTGTGAGGAGCCTGCTTCTCCCTCTGCCTGTGTCTCTGCCTCTTTCTCTGAGTCTCTCATGAATTAAAAAAAAAAAATCTTCAAATGTTCTAGAAGATGTAACAGTCTTTAGAAATCCAAAAATGTCCATTTAAAAAAAGAGTAAATCTGATCTAATGGAAGTGCTACCAATAGAGAAACAATTTCAGGTACTCCCCAAGTTATGAACAACAAACTTGCAAATCCTATAAACTATGTTGAAAATAATGCTTTTTAAAAAAATTTTTTTTAAATAATGCTTTTAAAAGAAGCTGCTTTTCCCTTAAAAAGAAATTGTGTTTCCCCAGGGGAATAACTCCAGAAAAAGTCACATTATCAGGTAAAATAAATGCAAGCAATTTACTCTGAAATGATAATGTAAACTGTTTATTAGCATGGAATGAATATTTGAGCACTATGATTTATGAAATTATGAGAACAGTTTTTGGCTGAGATGATGGCAACAATGCCAGAGATTCTCATGCTTGAAATGTATAATTTCTAGTACCACAAACAATTAAGAGTATATTGAAATAAGTACAAGTGTTTGGCTCTCTCTATTGCTCTGGGAGTAAGTTAGCACTTAACTGGTATCACTTAACTAGCATAAATCCTCTTAAGAGGTTGTCTCTTGGGCCCAGTAAGGTAAAGGAGTCACTGTCTCAGTCTCATGTGATTTCCATCCAGCTGTTATGTTACTTAAAGAACCACAGTTAGTGGGGTGCCTGGGTAGCTCAGTCAGTTGGATATTCGATTCAATTTTAGTTCAGGTTGTGGTCTCAGAGTCGTAGAATCCAGCCCCACATCTGCTCCATGCTCAACATGGAGCTTGCTTGTCCTTCTCCCTCCGCTTCTGCTCCTTACTTGCACATGCACACTCTCCCCCTCGCTCTTGAATGAATGAATAAATAAATAAAATCTTTAAAAAAGAAGAAGAACCAAAACTAGTGAGACGCTCTTCTGAGGTAGAACCACCTCGGCATCTAGGAGTCCAAGGCTTCCAAGATTGTTGTGGTCCCCAGTCTCTTACTGTTATTTTGACATCAGAAAATGTCTGTTTGAAACCTCCCTTGAAGACCTAGAATTTAACGATGCTGAGTGCTAGAAGTAAATAGTATATGGCATTTAGTATGCACTTGTGCTGTGGGAATTGTTCTTCACTTTACACCATCTGGAACCTTAAAATTTAATACAAGGGAAAATTATACCTCAATCCCTCCATTTGGAAGGAATTCCTTTTTTTTTTTTTTTTTAAGATTTTATTTATTTATTCATGAGAGAGAGAGAGAGGCAGAGACACAGCCAGAGGGAGAAGCAGGCTCCATGCAGGGAGCCTGACATGGGACTCGATCCCGGGACCCCAGGATCACACCCTGGGCCAAAGGCAGGTGCTTAAACCGCTAAGCCACCCAGGCTGCCCCTAGGAATTCTATAAACTCTCTTATTATAAGAAAGCTGAGGAAACTTGATGAAGAGAAGGAACTGGAAGTATGAAAAATATAAACATACATTTGTGTTTTAGAATGACTCATTATCCCAGATGACAGGCAAAATGAAAAATTTAAATTCTAAAAGTGAATACTCTATAAGGAGACTATATTTCTAGCAGCTATAGGAACCAACTAGTAGCAATGATGACATCTATTCTGACCACAGAACGAACAGATATCAAGCCAATTTTGAGGAACACTTCATCATTTACCTAGGTCAACAACTAGTGTCTTTTCTGTCAAAGAATGGAAATCAACACAGGAAGCAACTGGGTGGTCTCATTCAATCAACAGTTTGGGAGATGGAGAACACTTTCAAATAAGGAAGAGATGATCAAAATAACAGATGCCTCTCTCTAGATTCAAAGAGTTAGGTATCCCATCCCATCTACATTCTGAATTGTGTTGAATGGAAAGCCAATTAATAATATACCCTTGAAATTTCATGTAGATTTGGTAATGGAGAGGAAGCAAAATTTAAATTAAATGCCTGAAACAATCTTCTTTTATGGAAAATCCAAGTAGTATAGATAAAGGCCTAAAATGAGTATATAAATTCAGGGGCCCAAAATAAATTAAATTTTAAGAATTTCCTCCCATATCTACAAGTCACTAAGAAAAGAGATACCCACCCCCCTCAGTCAAGCTTCAGAATGCCTGCACTCCCTTCCCCAGCCAACTTCTGGGGATACTGGCCTATTACCATAGTCTTCATTGAGGGTCAGCCTTACAAAGATTCCTATCGCCCCTGCTCTGCCACTACTGACCCACTACTGACCCAAAAGGTAGTCAGTTCATAAGCTTTCTCATGACCTATGGTGTAAAGAGACGACCTGAGCCAACCAGAGTCCTTCTCTCGGAAATTTAAAACAGAAAATCTTGGCGACAGTAAATCAACTGACTGTCGAAGTACAAACAGAAAAATGATAATACAACACAATGGCTCTCAAACTTTAGTTTGTCTGAGAATATTGGGGAAGTTTGTTAAAATAGACTCCTGGGTCCCATATCCAGAGACTCTGATTCAGTAGTGTGGGAGGAAGACTCAGAACCTTTCACTCTTAACAAATATCTCAAAGCAATACTGATGTAGGGGGTCTAGAGAGCACATTGTGGGTAACATGTATATAGAAAGGACTGTAGGACACAAGCCAAACAAACTTAGGTGTAGGCAAAACCTAAATGCTAGAAAAACACTATAAAGTGGGGGAAGGTGAACAACAAAAAGAGAAAGAAGTATATATTAATAGTGCGGCCTCAGGAACACCTGGGCGGCTCAGGTGGTTAAGCATCTGACTCTTAATTTGGGCTCAGGTCATGATGCCAGGGTCGTGAGATGGAACTCCATGTTCGATTGGTTGAGCATCTACCTTTGGCTCAGGTCATGATCTCTGGGTTCTGGGATCCAGCCCTGAGTCAGGCTCCCTCCTCAGGAGGAGACTCCCTGCTGAGGAGGGAGCCTGCTTCTCCCTTTTCCTCTGCCTACCACCCACCCCCTGCCAGCTTGTGCTCTCTCTCTCAAATAAAAATAGATAGAATAATTGAAAAAAAGAAAAAAAAGAATGGGGAACCTAAGTGCTGCTTGGATGGCTCAGTCAGTTCAGCATCTGACTCTTAATTTCAGCTCAGGTCATGATGTTAGGGTAGTGAGACTGAGCCCCATGTCAGGCTCTGCACTCAGCAGGGAATCTGCTTGAGATTCTCTCCCTCCTCCTCTTGCACTCACTCTCTTTCTCTCTCTCAAATAATAAATCAAATAATTTTTTTTTTAAATGGGAACCTAAAATCTTTGATTCAAATGTAAGACATTCCAACTTCGAATTAATGGCTCTACTCAAGACCATTACCAAAGAGCTACACCTAGTAAAATCAGTGGCAATTTACCTAAGTTCAGGTTCTTGCCATTTTTGCACCTAGAATACTTAAAAAGTCTCATGACTTCGTACCTCCAGGATGATCCCTTCTCCTATTTATCTCCAAACTATTGCTAGAGTTGTCTTTCTTAAAATCTGATGTCAATCAATCCTGTTTAAATCCTTTAATGGGGGAACCCTGGGTGGCGCAGCGGTTTAGTGCCTGCCTTTGGCCCAGGGTGTGATCCTGGAGAACCGGGATCAAATCCCACTTCGGGCTCCCGGTGCATGGAGCCTGATTCTCCCTCTGCCTGTGTCTCTGCCTCTCTCTCTCTCTCTCTCTCTCTCTCTCTCCTATCATAAATAAATAAATTAAAAAAAAATAAAGCTTTGCCTTAAAAAAAAAAAATCCTTTAATGGTTATGGAAAGACGGAACGCCCTCTGAATACAAGTTAAACTCCTTACCTTAGTTTAATTTATAAAGATCTTTATAAACAGGCTCTACTTTCTTTTTTTTTTTAAGATTTTTATTTATTTATTCATGAGAGACACAATGAGAGAGAGAAGCAGAGGGAGAAGCAGGCTCCACACAAGGAGCCTGATGTGGGACTCAATCCTGGGACTCTAGGATCACGCCCTGGGCCGAAGGTAGGCACTAAACCCCTGAGCCACCCAGGAATCCCTACTTGTTTCCCTAGCCTTGTTTGTTTATACTTTACACATTACCTCCTTTTGTTTGTTATACTAAACTATTTTTAATTCTAGGTATATATCTTGCTACTTGATTCCACTACACTTTTATATAGAATGTACAGAGCTTAAAATTAGATTCCAAAGTTGCAAATGACCCCCTTCTCTACCACTAACTTAATTCCATCTACCACTGGCTGAGGGCAAATATTTTAACTCAAGCTTCAATTTTCTCATCTATAAAAATGAAGTAACACTTCACTACTGCATACAATTAGTTGTTAAAAGAATTTAAAAACATGTAACGTGCTTACTTCAGTGTGTTGCAGATGGTAAGTGCTCAATAAGTTTTGACCACTATATTATTTATTTATATTTGTATTTAACTAATTTGCACTAAAGCTTCAAGATTCAACTAAAACATTAACGTTTCAAAGAAAACCTAATTTCCTAGCTTGGTTTAGCTCTCCTTTCTCTACTTTTTTTTTTTTTTTTTTTTTTAAGATTTTATTTATTTATTCATGAGAGACACACAGAGAGAGAGAGGGGCAGAGACACAGGCAGAGGGAGAAGCAGGCTCCATGCAGGGAGCCTGATGTGGGACTTGATCCTGGGACTCCAGGACCAGGCCCTGGGCTGAAGACGGCGCTAAACCGCTGAATTACCTGGGCTGCCCCTTTCTCTACTTTTTTAACACTCAGAATATATCTTTATCATACCACGCTGGTCTGTTTTCCCTCTCTACAGACTTCCTAATAGAATTTTTTTCTATTTTGTTTCTCTAGTACATACAAGAACAACTGACACAGAGTAAATGCACAGTAGCATCCTACCACAAGACTAAATGAGTAGGCCATTTAAAAAGCACCAGGAACACGAAATTCAAAAGCCTTAATGAGAACAGGACAGTGGCATAGTTCAGCCCGGCAGAATTATCTCCTGGATATAATGGCAGCGATTTATGTAGAGACATAATTTCTGAACAAAACACACAGACTCACATTTTTTTCCTGATTTCAGAATCAGGAAGCATCATAAAGTAAAAATATAAATCCTATGTAATCATTTATAAATTGTCTTTTTGGAACAGAATTACATTCTGTAATTAAGTTCTAAATTACACTGAAAAACCAAAAGCATGTCATTACTTTCCAGATCAGATAAAAATTACTCAGCAACAAATTTCCTACCCCCTGGTGGATTTCCATCACCAGTCAATTCTCAGTAAGGAAGCCATGGCAACAATACAAGTAACTCAGACTTAACTGGAAATAATCATCTAAGATATGGGAAAAAAAATAAACTTCTACAAACTATGCCAAGATCCCTCAGCTAAGTTCAAAAGCCACAACTGTCAGCATCATTTTACTGAAACAGAATTTCAAAGCTAAGAGCAAAAAGTAGCAACTGCTTAAATTTACCTCACAAAATGGACAAGAGAGAATCAAGTAAGATAACATATGCAAGTGCTTTATAAACTACAAAATTATACAAACACAAATCACCACTGTTTACAATTTTATTATATTTTCATCACCTAATTTTTTTCCATTTTAATTTTCCAAATTTCCAAAATTTATTTTTTCTAAATTTTGTGCAGACCAATAATTCATCTTACCTATTTTCTTTTTTTGTTGTCGACCAGCTGACTCTGTTATTGTTTCCTTCTTCTTTTCCACTGTAAACAACACACAATAACACAGTAAAAATTAATTATGCATTATGCTAAAGAAATGAAGGATGCTTTATCATAGCTGAACCAATGAAAAAAAGCTCACAAGAAAGTTACACATTGCCTTTGATTATGGTCATGAGCAAGTCAACTGATCTGCTCCCAACCTACTGACAAGAGAAGGCAAACAGCAATCCAAGACTAAAAAATCAACCAAACACCCAAAAAGGATTATATAAGGACACAATAACAATAACTAGTGAAACTAATAAGAACTAAGATGGCTTTTAGGCCATCAGCTAGGGTGATTGCCGTTGGTTGAGTCTAAGCAGTTTTCAAATTCTGCCCTCAGATAACTATGATTAATTACAGTTTCATTCTCGTATTCACTAAAGAAGGTAGGAATTCATTTATTCAGTTATTGGTGCCTAAGTAATTGGCATTGTTCTAGGTAGATAAAAAGATAAACACGATCCGTGCCCCCTAAAGAGTAATCTAGTGAGGTAGACAACTGAATAACAATTATGATACAGAAAACTGGCAAGACAGACATATGCACACGGTAAAGAGATCAAGACAGTCAAAAAAGCTAAAACCAGGGCACCTAGCTGGATCAGCCAGTGAAGCATGCAATTCTTGATCTCAGGATTCTGAGTTCAAGCCCCATGCTGGGCAGAGATTACTTAAAAACAAACAGAATAAGCTAAGACCAACTTCTTTGTATGCATTTCAACTAATACAATGACAGAATAAAAGTAACCTTTTGAAGAGGAATGATGTAATATATTTAATTTTATACTATCTTTGATCTATATACCTCTCATAGTCCACCTATAAATAAGCTAAGAATAGGTACGCCAAAAATTACCATTACTTAATGTATTTACATTCTTTGTTCTGTATATTATCTTAGTATATCTCCTTTACTAGCAAACAGTACAGTACATGTACTATTTCTAAAAGGTGTATTAGGGACGCCTGGGTGGCTCAACAGTTGAGAGTCTGCCTTCGGCTCAGGGCGTGAACCCTGGGGTCCAGGATCGAGTCCTACATTGGGCTCCTTTCGGGGAACCTGCTTCTCCCTCTGCCTATGTCTCTGTGTCTCTCTCTCTCTCTGTATTGCTCATGAATAAGTAAATAAAATCGTTAAAAACAAATAAAAGGTGCATTAAAGAAAACTGGCAGGTAAATTATGCTACCTGAATCCTAAAATTGGTATTACCCCTCTAACAAAGAGAAGTAAAATTTGATTTGACTCCAGTATTGCAAGTGAAAATGTAAAGTGCTGACTAAAATAAAATGTGTATGTGTGTGGTGTGAATATACGCACTCGTATCTAAGTACAGTTACTCTTTTATGTAAATAAGAAAATAAAGCCTGACATACACATGAGGGAGAAAGATTTACACTGAACTTACTAGTATGAGATCATAAAAGGAAATTAAGTCAAATTCTACAAGATGTTATACAAATAACATTTAAAAAGACAAAATGACAAAATGGACAGAAAACATTGAATGTTTTACTCTATCATAACCAGAGAAACACAAAAAATATTTCTTCCCCCCACCAGAAGTCCCATAACTACTTAGCACTTAACCATAATTGCATACAATAAAAAGGAGAAGACCAAGAAGGTGAGAGAAACATAGATGGTACTATGAATATTTACCTGGTCTTATGGTGGACTGGACTGAGGCTAGATAAATCTGTTCTGAGGAGACATTTATGAATAAAGTAGAGCCCCAAAGAAGGAGAGTTGACTCTGTCTGAAAGATTAAACAAGGTTTTGAGAGCTAAAGAATGAATAGGAATTTATAAGACAGAAAGAGAAGGGAAAGTTATTCCAGGTAGAGGGAACAGCAGATACAAAGGCCTGGACCCACAGTAGGATAAAGCAAGACTAGTCCAATGGATGGAAAAGAAGGCCTGAGTGGCTACAGAATAGAGCAAGGAATAACATGACACAGGATGTAGTTGGAGGAGAAGGGAAGAGGAACCAGACCGTGCTAGACCTTCCAAGCCCCACTTTTAACCTAAAAGCAACAAGGAAAAACTGAGTATCTTGAGAAGGGCAAGTACCATGATAAGATTTGTGTCTTGAAAAATTACTTTGGATGTACTGTAAGGAATAAATTTGAGTGGCTGCAGGGAAACCAATGAGGAGGCCATTGCAGTAGATCACATGCGGTAGATGCCCATGACAGAAGGGTGCCTGTGTGGCTCAATTGGTTAGGCATCTGCCTTCGGCTTGGGTCATGATCCCGGAGTCCTGGGACTGGGCGCCATGTCAGGCTTTCCGCTCAGCGGGAAGCCAGCTTCTCCCCGTGCCCCTCACTCTGCTCATATTCTCTCTCACAGACACACTCTCTCTCAAATAAATAAAATCTTTTAAAAATCTTAAAAAAAACATGACAGAAGTTTAGATTAGGTGCTGATAGCAGAACTGGAAGGATGTGGAGAGACTGCAAACTTTCCCGGAGGAGAACAGTAAGAGGGCTTGAGAGTGGACTGCACATACAGGGTGAGAGAAGAAGGTTCAAATCAGCAAGTATTTATTACACATTTACTAAGTGCCAGTCGTTGTTCTAGGCGCTAGGATATATCAGAGCAACAACAAAAACGTTGTCCTAGTGAAGCTTTAGTTTTAGCAGGTGGAGATAAACAATAAACCATAACACAATAGATCGTATATTAGAAAGGGATGAGATGGGCAGCCTGGGTGGCTCAGCGATTTAGCGCTGCCTTCAGCCCAGGGCGTGATCCTGGAGACCTGGGATCGAGTCCCATGTCAGGCTCCCTGCATGGAGCCTGCTTCTCCCTCTGCCTGTGTCTCTGCCTCTCTCCTCTCTGTGTATTCTCATTAATAAATAAATAACATCTTTTTTTAAAAATTTTTATTTATTTATGATAGTCATGCAAAGAGAGAGAGAGAGAGGCAGAGACACAGAAAGAGTGAGAAGCAGGCTCCATGCACCGGGAGCCCGACGTGGGACTCGATCCCGGGTCTCCAGGATCGCGCCCTGGGACAAAGGCAGGCGCCAAACTGCTGCGTCACCCAGGGATCCCTAAATAAATAAAATCTTTAAAAAAAAAGAAGTGGGGGGGGACAAGAGCCATGCGGGGTGGGGGACAGGGGGAAGAGCAGGTATGGAAGATCAGGACCAGTAGTAGAGGAGATGAGCAGGCTGTTTTATTTTTTTTTTTTAAGATTTTAAAAATTTATACATTCATGATAGACACAGAGAGAGGGTCAGAGAGAGAGAGGCAGAGGGAGAAGCAGGCTCCATGCCAGGAGCCCAACATGGGACTCAGTCCCAGGGCTCCAGGACCGCGCTCTGGCCCAAAGATAGGCGCTAAACTGCTGAGCCACCCAGGGATCCATGGGCTGCAATTTTAAACAACCTAGTTAGGTTAAGATTTAGAAAGGTTGGGGCCCCTGGGTGGCTCAGCGGTTGAGCATCTGTCTTCAGCCCCGGGCATGATCTCAGAATCCAGGATCAAGTCCCACATTGGGCTTCCTGCATGGAGCCTGTTTCTCCCTCTGCCTATGTCTGTGCCTCTCTCTCTGTGTCTCTCATGAATAAATAAAATCTTAAAAAAAAGAAAAAAGAAAGAACTTAGAAAAGTAAACTCTGAATGAAGATTTGAAGAAAATATAAGGGTCAGCGAGGCAGATATCATAGAGAACATTCCAGGCAGAAGGAACAGCCAGTAG
The DNA here is from genome assembly GCF_018345385.1 of Vulpes lagopus. Taxonomy (NCBI): domain Eukaryota; kingdom Metazoa; phylum Chordata; class Mammalia; order Carnivora; family Canidae; genus Vulpes; species Vulpes lagopus. Next base: position 31,660,741 of record NC_054834.1, read on the forward strand.
AAAGGTCTTGGCACAGGAGTGTGCCTGATGCACAATGGGGAATAGCAAGCAGTTCGTGTCGTTGAAGCAGAGTGTGTGAGAAGGGAAAGAATATCGGAATAGTACAAGGGGAAGCTCTGCAAGCCACTCTAAGGACTTTGGCTGTTCTTTAGTGAAAATGGGACACCATGACAGGGTTATGAGCAGAGATGGGACATGATCTAATAGGCTTTAAAAAGAATTATTCTAGGGGTGACTGGGTGGCTTAGTCAGTTGAGCATCCAACTCTGGATCTCAGCTCAGGTCTTGATCTCAGGGTTCTGAGTTCACGTCCTGCACTGGGCTCCACGCTGGATATGGAGTTTACTTAAAAAAAAAAAAAAAAAAAAAAAAAAGGATTATTATGGCTGTTATATTGGGAGCAGACTGTAGGGAAACAGGAACATTTGTTGGAGACTGCTGTAATAATACATGCAAAGGATGAAGGTCATTATCAATGGAGGTAATGGAAAGTGGTCAGACTGGATATGTCTAAAGGCAACCCAAAAGTATTAGACGTGGGGGGTGAGAGAAGAGTTCAAGATAACTGCACAAGGATTATGGCTTGAGCAAGTAGAAGGATAGATTTGCCATTGGCCAAGATGGTGAAAGCTATAAATGAAGCAGGTTCAGAAGTGAGGAAAAAGTATTCAATTTGGACATGCTGGGTTTGAAATGCATCTTAGACATTACAGTGTAATTGACAAATTGATATATGAATCTTTTGAGTATAGCTGACGCATGATGTTAATTTCAGGTGTACAACATGGGGATTCAACCTCTCTACACATCACGCGAGGCTCACCACAAGGGTAGCTACCATCTGTCACCACACAATGCTATTACAAGGATATGTGGATCTTTTTTTTAAGATTTTATTTATTTATTTGAGAGGGGGAGAGAGAGAGAGAACAAGCGAGAACACAGGAAAGGGGGAGGGAGGCAGACACCCTGCTGAGCAGGGAGCCCACTGAGAGGCTCCATCCCAGGACACTGGCATCATGACCCGAGATGAAGGCAGACACCCAACCGACTGAGCCACCTAGCCACCCCAAGGATATATAGATCTTGCATTAAGGAGAGAGAGCTAGCGACATAAATTTGGGAGTTACTACCAAATAGAGCACGTGACTGAATTTACCAAGGGAGTAAGTGTAGGGGATAAAAACAAGTTTGGGGTGCCCAACAAGAGGTTGAGAAGAGGAACCAACAAGGAAATTGCAAAAGAATGACTGGCAAGGGGTACCTGGGTGGCTCAGGTCCTGATCTCAGGGTCCTGGGATCAACCCCGGCTTTGAATCCTGTGCTGGGCACAGAGCCTGCTTAAGATTCTCTCTCCGACTCCCTCTGCCTCTCCCCAGCCCCCCCCCACCTAAAATGACCTGCAAGATAAGAGCAAAAGCAAGAGAGTGTGGTGTCTGGAAAGCGAAGAAAGTGTATCAGGGTCTCTGGCTTGCACTATCAGAAGCAGGGAGGTACCATTTGTCACAAACAGAAATACTGGAAGAGGACCACATTAGTGAAAGGAACAGAAATGTGCTTGGTTTTTACTATGTTGAGGTGCATTATCCACACTGAATAAATCAAGGAATGGTAAACTATAATTTTAAAAGTCTGGGTTTGGTTTCTAAGCCTTTGTTCTGCAACATTAGTATGTCATTTAACCCTTCTGAGCCTCAGTCTTCTTTTCTATAAAGAGAGAATAACAGGGCAGCCCGGGTGGCGCAGCGGTTTAGCGCCGCCTGCAGCCCAGAGCGTGATCCTGGAGACCTGGGATCGGGTCCCACGTCGGGCTCTCTGTATGGTGCCTGCTTCTCCCTCTGCCTGTGTCTCTGTCTCTGTCTCTCTCTCTCTCTCTGAATAAATAAAAATTTAAATAAATCTTAAAAAAAAAAAAAAGAGAGGATAACATTTATACAAGTAACCACAAATGGTTGCTACGTGAGTCAAGAGAGATATTGTAAGGAAGAAAACTTTAAACTCTTATGAGGACATACAGACATGTCACAGAATACAGTCAGAAGAATCTTTAAAATACAAAAGTTATATCTAATCTTTTTAAGGTGGAAAAAAAAACCCAGTGAAAGCCACATCAAGCCTACAAGGAACCACTCATATTATACCTCGAGCAGCCGCCTCAAGCTGTGTCCTGTGGAATTCCTGCTTTATTTCAAAGACCACAAACTCTACTTGTTATTAACCTTTTCCTCAAACTTTCCTTCAGCCTCCTCACGTAACTGAAACTTGCCTTATCCCTCAAGACACCACTTACCTTGATACTAACAATAACGACTTGTCTCTCCAAATACATATTCTCGCTACATTTTCCATATTCTTGCACATATCCTATCTTCTTCACCTGGAGTTCCTTCCCTCAGCTCATTCTCTTTTTAAAATATTTTATTTATTTATTCATGAGACACAGAGAGAGGGACAGGCATAGGCAGAGGGAGAAGCAGGCTCCATGCAGGGAGCTCATGTGGGATTCGATCCCAGGACCCCGGGATCTCGCCCTGGATGGAAGGCAGATGCCCAACCACTGAGCCACCCCAGGTGCCCCTCAGCTCATTCTCCATCCAAGGACTGCAAGGCCATCTGCATCCCAGAGGCCTCCACGGCCCCTCACAATGGAATGAGATCTCTTCTTCAGAACACATGAACTAGTACTTCTCACATCCTGTGCTCTACACCCACGTGTATTAAATATTCTGCATCAAATATCCAACCTTGCATCCATCTCCACACAGCCTTCGGTTCAAATTGGATGCGTCTTTGTATTCCCAGATACACCTTTATTTTTGTATCTGTCCTCGGTGCTCCTGAAACATTTACTGTCAACAGCAGCCAGGAACCCAACGGGCTGAAACTGTATCCAAAATGATGTTGCCATCCATACTCACACTTTTTACTCTGTTTCTCCACTTCTGCTTTGAGTCTCTTGTACTTATCTGTCCTGTAAACCAGGACCCACGTTATACCTGAAATATGAAAGAAAAAAAAAAAGCAACATGCTAATTTCTCTATTAGAAATGTCTGTGTTGGGGCGGGGGGGCAGCCCTGGTGGTCCAGTGGTTTAGCACCTGCCTTCAGCCCAGGGCCTGATCCTGGAGACCCAGGATTGAGTCCCATGTTGGGCTCCCTGCATGGAGCCTGCTTCTCCCTCTTATTTTTTTTTTTTTTTATGATAGTCACACACACACAGAGAGAGAGAGAGGCAGAGACACAGGCAGAGGGAGAAGCAGGCTCCATGCATCGGGAGCCGGACGTGGGACTCGATTCCGGGTCTCCAGGTTCATGCCCTGGGCCAAAGGCAGGCGCCAAACCGCTGCGCCACCCAGGCATCCCTATTTTTTAAAAAATAAAAATAGGAATGCCTGGGTGGCTCTGAGGTTGAGCGCCTGCCTTTGGTCCAGGGCATGAACCTGGAGACCCGGGATCAAGTCCCACATCGGGCTCCCTGCAGGGAGCCTGCCTCTCCCTCTATGTCTCTGCCTCTCTCTGTCTCTCATGAATAAATAAATAAATACAATCTTAAAAAATAAATAAATAAATAAATAAATAAAATAAAAATAGAAAAATAATAATAATTAAAAAAAACGTCTGTAATGGGCACAACAAACTGGGACTAGTGCTGCCTGTGGGGGTAAGGAGGGATCTCAGCTTTTTGCTTTGTATTTACCAGTCGTTAACGTTGCTTTTTATTTTTTTTTTAAGTTCTATTTTTTTCGTTAACGTTTCTTAAATGTTAAGACGGACTCTTCAACCAAAAAAAATAACGGAGGCGTCTCCCCAAACACGCAGAGCGAAACCGACCCCAGGCCTAGACCGGATTCCACGCCGCCCCCGCCCGCCCCCGATCCCGAGCTCTCCGCATCCCAACCCCAAGCAAGCAAGGCTGGCGGCCGCTCCCTTGGGCGGCGCGAGGGTCCCCAGGCCGAGGATGCTGCTCCGGGCCGGGGGGGCGGGGGGCGGGGGGACGCCATCAAACGTCAGAGAAGCAGCCGCTCTCACCCTCAGCCAGAAGAGCGGTGCACACGGAAATAAAAACGATGAGCAGCGTATCCGCGAACATGGTGCTCATCTTCGCACTTCCCCTCCTGCACTCCCACCCGCCAGGGGGGAAGCGGTCTCGAGAGCCCGCGAAAAATGAGACGACGACGACCACTTCCCTGGCTCTCCGGACCACCCAGCAGCTCTCTGACAGCCGGGAGACCCACTTCCGCTTCCGGGGCACCCCGGCGCCGGAAGCGCTCTTTCCGGAGCGTTGCGTGGCCGTGTGAATCTGAGTAGGGCGGGGCGAGGCTGGCGCTAAGGCACAATCTCGCGAGAGCTGGGGCTTGAACTTCCGGGACGCAATGGCGGCGGCGGCGGCCGCTGCAGCGGTGGGCCTGGGCGTGCCGGCCCCTGCTCGCGGGGCTTCTAGGCGCCGTGTTTTCCTCCGGACTCCCGTTGGTGCGGCCTCGTCCGCGGCTTCTGCCTCAGCCCCACCTCTGAGGCCGTTTAGGTAGCTCGCGGAACTCCTGCGGTAGATGCGAGGCCCCGGCTTTGGAGCTGGGGACGCGAAAATGAGTGTTAGTCGTGGCTGCTGGCTTCGAGGAACCCCCGTCCTAGCCGAGGAGAGAGACTTGTGCACGCGGTGTGATTAGGGTTGTAATAGAGGTATGGCCAGGGTGCCGCCGCGGCGAGCCAGTCGGGGGGCGCGGGGCCCGAGGAGGCCGCGACAGGAGCCCAGGCAGCGCCCGGGGGAGTCGGGGCGCTGTGCGGGGCGGAGGGGCCTTTGCAGGCAGAGAGGCGGCGGCCGGGGAGTGTGTGGCGTGTCGCCGGGCGGGGGGGCGGGGGGGCCTGGAGAAGGGGATGTGAACCCGCCCGCCCGCGGTGCTTGCAGGTAGATGAGCCTCCGCCGGCTGCGCAGAAGGAAGCGGAGGGAGGTACCAGCCCGAGTCCGGGAGCGGGCGTCTCCTCCGGCCCGAGCAGTCGGCGCTCGCATCCCGACAGTTTCCCCGCCAGAAGGAGCACCCCGTTTTCGCCGTCTCCCCCGTTTGCCAGCAAAACCCCAGAAATCCCGAGTTCGCGGGAAGGCCCGGGTTCATCAATGCCGACGACTCGAAATTCAAGTTTTAAGATGCTGTAGAGATGAAACACGGTGTCTTTAGAAGCTTGGTTTCAGCCTGCGTTGGGGCGTGCAGGTGTCTGAGGCTGATTCTGTTTTGTGCGTCTGTGTGTTCATGAAAATCTGGAAAGCCGGCCGAGCCGTGGTCTCCCCCCTTGACGTGTGCTTCCTATCGTTGGTTCCTTTTTTTCTTGAACTCCAGTGTACTTAACAGCGTATGTTAATATACTGTTATATTAGCATATTGTAATATGCTATTGTAATATGCGGTATAGCTTACTGTTCTATTAGTATATTAGTAATATTAGTATATTTATTAGTAATTAGTAATATATTCTATTCTATAGTATATTCTATTAGTTCTATTAGTATATTAGTAATATACTGTTATGTTACTCTATAGCGCTGCTTTTGGCCTTTCTTAGTTTTATGTGCATTTCTTGTCTCTTTTATTGAGCCTTAGCGTCAGGGAGCTTGTCTCATTTTAACAATGAATTTTTTTCCTGTGTGTCAGGAACAGTGGTAGGCACCGTAGGGTCAGAGAGGGTGACTAAAATATTAAGGTTCTCCCTGGATGTTGTTATACATTATTAAAAGGTATAATTAAGGTATTCGCAAAGTGTTATAGGAGCATCGATGAGGGCGAGAGTGGTTCCTCTCTTGATGGAGTTGGTGAGAAGGCTTCACAATTGAGCGAGATCACTAACGACTAAAAGTTAGGGCAGAGTAGGGTTTTTTCCAGCTCTGTATCACTCATGGTAAATATTGAAGCACAAGAAGAGCCTGACTTCTTTTTATTTATTTTTATTTTTATTTATTTATGATAGTCACACACACAGAGAGAGAGAGAGGCAGAGACATAGGCAGAGGGAGAAGTAGGCTCCATGCACTGGGAGCCCGACGTGGGATTCGATCCCGGGTCTCCAGGATCGCGCCCTGGGCCAAAGGCAGGCGCCAAACTGCTGCGCCACCCAGGGATCCCCTTCTTTTTATTTTTTTAAGTACAGTTGACAACACAATGTTACATTAGTTTCTGATGCACAAGGTAGTGATTCCACTACTCTGTTGTACTAAGCACAAATGTAGCTACCCTCTGTCCAGAAGAGCATGACCTGCTTTTTTTTTTTTTAAGATTTTATTTATTTATTCATGAGAGAGACACCGACACAGGCAGAGGGAGAAGCAGGCCCCATGCAGGGAGCCCGACGTGGGACTCCAGGATCAGGCCCTGGGCGGAAGGCAGACGCTCAACCGCTGAGCCACCCAGGCATCCCTCAGACCTGGTTTTCAATTCTAGCTTTGCCACTTAATTGACCCCTGTCCTTAAGCATCTTATTTTATTTAGTCCTTAAGCCTGACCTTCCTTATTTGCAAAATGTTAACACAGCTGCATAAAACTTAAGAAGTTTTTTTTTTTTTTTTAAGATTTATTTATTCATGAGAGACAGATAGAGAGAGACAGAGACACAGGCAGAGGGAGAAGCTGGCTCCCTGCAGGGAGCCCAATGCAGGACTCAGTCCCAGGACTCCAGGATCACTCTCTGAGCCAAAGGCAGACACGTAACTGCTGAGCCACCCAGATGTCCGAAACTTAAGTTTAAATGACAAACAGTATATAGTATTTAAAGCTGTGCCTGGCCCAGTTGATCAAATTCAACATGCTTTTGATTGTAAGGTGAAACATTATTTTATATACTACTAAAAAAAGAAAATAAACAACTAGTAAAACCGCGACACACCATTGATTGTAAAATGCATCCCATTCAGAAGCATTAAAATGTGTGGGGGGGGGGGAGTCACAATCAAGCAAAACAGTAATGAGGAATTTCAATTATTCCTATGTAAAAGTTGACTACAGAACTGTGGGATGCGAGGATAACACTCCTTCTCTTGGGCAACAACATTATGACCCTATTCCCCACATTGAAGAATAGTGCTGGAGGCAAGTTAAAACAATGTTTTCTACATTCTGCTAGATTCCTTTATCATATTTCCAAGTTTTCTAAGCTTTTACTTGTACTAATTTTTGGATTTCAAAGGTTTTCCCCACGAGGACCACCATTTCAGAGTTTACCATCTTGCTCCAATCTCTATGCCTTTTACAAGGCTTTTGACCTGGGACTTCCTTTTACTGTTCCTTTGGGTAGGATTCACTATTTCATGTCCCCACATCTTTCTCCTGTCTTTAGTTTATACTTTATGTTGTGGTACTTCAAGTAACTTGTGGAAGGTAAATGAGAGCTAACCCTCAGTGTACTTACTAGAAATATTAGTAACAATACTGTTTGTAAATAAATATTTAGTGCTAGGCTAGACATCATAAAAGATTATGAGAGAAATTAAACCCCTGCTTATAACTGAGATGAACATATATGGGCAACTTCTCTGAGTCTCACTTTAAAGTTGTAGAGATAAAAGTCCCTACCTTCCAGAAAACTGCTTTGAGATTTATATAGAATTGAGAGCAAACTTGTGAAGTCAGACTACTTATCACTCCACCAGATGTATAAATTTTAAGCAAATTCTTTCACTGTACTGTGCCTTGGCTCCTTAAATATACAATGGCATAATAATAATAGTGCCTAAGTCCAAAGGGCCTTATTTTTTTTAAGATTTTATTTATTTATTTTAGAGAGCATGAGTGGCAGGAGAGGTAGAAGGAGAGGAAAGAGAATTCCAAGCAGACTCCTTGCTGAAGTGCAGAACTGGATGCAGGGCTTGATCCCATGACCCTGAGATCGCAACCTAAGCCGCTGAGCTACCCAGGTAGCCCCAAAGGGTTTTACCTTTTTAAGGATTATGTGAGTAAAGTGATCAAAACAGTACTAGGCTCATAAATGGCACATTAAGTGTTAACTGTTATTGGTTCTGTTAAACCACTTAGCACATAATCTTTGAACTATTTTTTTTTCCACACTATCCATTTTCTCTGGAATCTTGTTCTACACAAAAACTTCAGTTACCATCTATCTACTGATGATCCGTAAAGTAGTAACTGTAGTCTGTTTCTTCCCTGATTTTCAGACCTAATATCTAACTGCCAAGTGGGCATTTATATTTGGAGAAGCCAGACAAAACCCATCCATTTCTTTAACCCAAACTCCAATCTTCCCTTCTTCCCTTCTTCTAATAAGTAGCACCATCATGTACCTCGTCTTTCAACCCAGAAAACAAGAATTATCCTCTAACTCCCTCTTCTTTATCCTACACATTCTAACCACCAAAAGTGATAAATTCTCCCTGCTTCATTTCTCTTTTTTTCCCACATCTTCTAACTCTCTTTTCCCACATCTTTCAACTCTTGCTACACTTTAACTTAACTGATTTTACCATCGTTTTCCTTTGCATTACAGCCTTCTAACTGATTGGTCTCCAGTTGCACAATCACCTGTTCAAGCCATTCTTTTATGCAGCCAACAGTGATCTTTCTCAAATACAAAGAATTTTTCCCCCAATAAACTGGTAGGACTATATAAAGACCTTCAGAAACTAACAGTGAAAAGATTATGAGGACCGTTCCCAAAATATACTTTTTTTTTTTAATTAAAATATTTTACTTCTTTATTCATGAGACATAGAGACACAGGCAGAGACACAGGCAGAGGGAGAAGCAGGCTCCATGTAGGGAGCCCGACGTGGAACTCGATCCTGGGTCTCCAGGATCAGGCCCTGGGCTGAAGGTGGCACTAAACTGCTGAGCCACCCAGGGTGCCCCCAAAATATACTTTAAAACAAATGCTAAAGTGAAATGTAAGTTTATTGTCTTGGAATATTTTATTTTTTCAAATAATTTTCACTCTGTGAGTGTCCCAAGTATGTGTTTAATTTGTCTTTTGGGTAATCCAGCACAATGTTTGAGGACAGAGACTGGGTCTTGTTTATTTTTGCATCTCCAGCTTTTGGAACATGGCCTGGCACAGAGAAGCTTCCCAATATGGAACAAATGAATAAATGATACTGTTGAGAGAGAGGACAGTAGGTTGGACAAATATCTTGGAGGAACCAGGAATTTTAGCTGGACCTTGAGGAAAAAGTGAAATTAGGAGGTGGGAGAAGCAGTGATCAAAAGCATTGAATTGGCAATGAGAAAGAGAGGACATCATAGCTTGTATGTAGTTAAAACAACTAATAGGTGTGAAGAGGCTATATGTTTAATAGGAATAGAATTGACTAGGTAAAGTGACTATTACATCTGTAAGAGATACATGTCTGACCTTTAGGAGATCCGTAAATCTGATTCCATAGACAGAACCTTGTATGTGCATTTTTTTTCCTGAATCAGATTTATAGTTTTTATCGAATTCTCAAAGGAGTTTATAAACCAATAAATACTAAGATTTATGTTGTATATTTGAAAGACTGATAAGAAGTCTTAAGCTTGATGCTGTAACCAGTTAGTGTTCAAGAATTATTTGCTACAGTACTCCTTAGGAGCAGAAAGGAGGAAACGAGAACCTAATATCTGGACATAGAGCCTGAAGATTGGGACTTTTGACATTATATGCGAATTTTGCATTAAGGGACTAAAGTTTCTAGTGACCAGAGAACTGTAATTCAGAACTACTTCTTTCAGTTGACAAATAGTTGGGCCATCAAATTGGAAAGGAAAAGTTAAAATTAATCTGTTTGCAGATGACATGATCTTATATATAGAAAACCCTGAAGATTCCACATTAAAAAAACAAAAAACAAAAAACAAATGTTAGAAGTAGTAAACTGGGGCACCTGGCTGGCTCCGTCAGTTGAGCATTCAATACTTGGTTTCTGCTCAGGTCATGATCTTAGGATTGTGAGATAGAGCCCTGCATTGGGCTTTGCACTGAGCACAGAGTGGGATTGGGATACTCTCCCTCTGCCACTCCCCCCACTTGTGTGCACGCTCACTCGTTCTCTCTCTCTCTCTCTCAAATCTTTAAAAGAACTAGTAAACAAATTCAGAGAGGTAGAATACAAAATCTACACATGAAAAATCAGTTGTGTTTCCATGACAATGAACAAGAAGGAAATTAACAAAACAATTTGTAATAACATCCAAAACAAAATATCTAGAAATAAATTTAACCAGGGAGACAAAAGATTTGTTACTGAAAATTACAAAATACTGTTGAAAGAAAGTGAAAAGCACCAATAAGTGAAAGACATTTTGTGTTCATGAATTGAAACACTGTATTGTTAAGATGTCAGTACTACCCTAAGCAGCCTACCTATTCGGTGCAATCCCTGTCAAAATTCCAGCATTTTTTGCAGAAGTAGAAAAATCCGTCCTAAAATTCCTGTGAAATCTCCAAGGATCTTGAGTAGCCAAAGCAATCTTGAAGTGGAAGAGTAAATTTGGAAGTCTCATTCTTCCTCATTTTGAAACTTAATCTCAAGCCTCAGTAGTCAAAAAAATGTGGTACTGGCGTAAGGAAAGACATAAACCAGTGAAATAGAGAACCCCCCAAATAAACTCTTGCTTATAAGCTCAAATGTTTTTCAACAAGGGTGCCAAGACCATCTTTCAGCTAAAGGACAGGTTTTTCAATAAACGGTGTTCAGAAAACTGGGTATCCACATGGAAAAGAATGAAGCCCTTCTACCATACCCTTATATACAAAAATTAACTCAAAATGGATCAAAAACTTAAACATGAGATATAAAACTATAAAACTCAGAAGCTATCACAGGGGAAAAAGCTTAATGACATTGGATTTGGCAATGATTTTTTGGATATAGACACCAAAAGCATGGGCAACAGCAAAAAGTAATAAATTAGATTTTATCAAAACCTAAAATTTGTGCAGGAAAGGATACAATGAACAGAGTGAAAAGGCAATTTATGAAATTAGAGAAGATGTTCTCAAATCATATATTGAGAAGACATTAAAATTCAGAATATATGAAAATTCAACAACAGCAAAACAACGAACATGGGCAAAGGACTTAAACATTTCTCCACGGGAGATATTCAACTGGCCGATAAACTCAGCATCACTAATCAGGGAAATTCAAAATATGAGATATCATGTCACACCCAGTAGAAAGGCAACTATTAAGAACAAAAAATAGTATGTTGGCAAAGATGTGGAGAAATTAGAATACTTCCGCATTGCTGGGAGGAATGCAAAATGGCACAACCACCGTGGGAAAACATGGTGTTTACTCAAATATTAAACAGAATTGCCAAATGATAGGCGCACCTGGGTGTCTCAGTCAGTTGAGAATCTGATGCTTGGTTTTGGCTCAGGTCATGATCTCATGGGTCGTGGAATTGAGGTGTATGTTGGTCTGTGGGCTCAGTGGAGAATCTACTTGATTCTCTTCCTCCACCCTCCCCTAATTTGTATACACGCTGCAGTCTCTCTAAAATAAATCTTAAAAAAGAATTACCAAGGGATTCAGCAATTCCATTTCTGGACTTATATCCAAAAGAATTGAAAATGGGCTAAACCATGTGTATACATCATTCATAATAGTAGGTGGGAGCAACCCAAGTGTCCATCAATGTATGAATGTATAGACAAAATGTGTGTGTGTATGAAATTCTGACATATATGGCAACATGGATGAACCTTGAAGATACAATACTAAGTAAAATATGCCAGTTACAAAAGGACAAATACTGCATGCTTCCACTTATATGGGGTACCTAGAGTAGTCAAGTCCATAAAGATAGAAGGCAGAATGGTAGTTCCTAGGGACTGGGAAGAGAGAAAGGGGGAGAGTTACTGTTTAATAGGTATGGAGTATCAGTTTGGGAAGATGAGAAAGTTCTGGAGATGGATCTTGGTAGATGATTTTATTGCACAAGAATGTGAATGTACTCAATACTACTAAACTGCACCTCTAGACCTGTTAAAATGGTAAATGTGATGTTATATGTATGTTACCATAGTTTTATTTTTTTTTTAAGATTTATTTATATTATTTGAGGGAGAGAGAGTAGAAGGAAGGGGCAGAGGGAGAGGGAGAGAGAATCCTAGGCAGACTCCACACTAAGTGCGGAGCCCAGCTCAACTAGATTTCATGACCCTGAGATCGTGACATGAACCAAAACCAAGAATCCACCACTTAGCCAACTGTACCATTCAAGTGCCCCACATGAACATCTTTTTAATACCAAGACCTGAAAACAAATGCCTATCTACCCGTAGAGGAATAAATAGAGTGTATTTAAACAGCACTCCAAATGAATGTATTACAGTCACATGCCACAGTGTGAATTAATCCTAGCAATATATTATTAAGTGGAAGGAGTAAGTCCTTAAGAATTACATACAGCATGTGGTAGACTTTCTATAAAAGTCACAGTAATAATAATAAGTGATGCAATGGAGGATCAAAGAGGTGGATGTAAAGGTAAATTCATGTCTCAGTTTTCAGTTGGTGGTGATTTTATGGATATTTGTTATTTTAAATGAAAGACTGAGTAAATGCTTGAGGTCCTTGAACATACCATTGATGAGAATGTGTCGTGAACCAAGAATAATGATGAATCTAATTCTCTGCATCTGAGCTCAAAAAAAAATTATTTTTGTCTTCAATTCTATATCTGTTTGTTATAAGTAAGAAGAATAAAGTGCAGGAGTTGAGGAGTAATCTTTTAAATTACTTACTGTGGGGACACCTGAGTGGCCCACTCAGTTAAGCATCCCACTCTTGATTTTTGGATCAGGTCATGATCTCAGAATCATGAGATTGAGTCCCGTATTGGCTCTGTGTTGGATGTGGAGCCTGCTTAGGATTCTCTCTCTCCCTCTGCCTGTCCACCTATTCTCTCTCTCTCTTTTTAAAGATTTTGTTTATTTATTCATGATACCAGAGATTGAGAGAGAGAGGCAGAGACATAGGCAGAGGGAGAAGCAGGCTCCATGCAGGGAGCCCGATGTAGGCGTGGCATCACGACTGAGCCAAAGGCAGATGCTCAACCGCTAAGCTACCCAGGCTGCCCCTGTCTGTCTGTCTCTCTCTCTCTCTCTCTCTCTCTCTCTCTCAAAAAAAAAATTTTTTTTTCTTGGCAGCCCAGGTCGCTCAGCGGTTTAGCGCTGCCTTCGGCCCGGGGTGTGATCCTGGAGACCCAGGATCGAGTCCCCTATCAGGCTCCGATGAAAAAAAATTTTTTTTCTTAAAGATTTTGTTTATCTATGAGAGACACATAGAGAGGGAGAGAGAGGCAGAGACACAGGCAGAGGGAGAAGCAGGCTCCATGCAGGGAGCGTGACATGGGACTCGATCCCGGGTCTCCAGGATCAGGCCCTAAGCTGAAGGCAGCGCTAAACCGCTGAGCCACCCAGGCTGCCCTAAAACAATTTTTTTTTAAATAAATAACTTACCATCAAGTAAAAATGATACTCTAGGAAAATGTCACATTTCTCTTGCAACCTCAAGCACCCTATGATTAATTGCCACTTTTGCCTGGCATTTAAGCATCTCAATTTTAGAATATCAGTGATAGTGGAAAAGTCACAAAATATTTTGAGCTTGGATGGGAATTCTGCAAAATAAGCAGTGTGTCTGTGAAAAAAAAAATTAGTCTGGCAGCTTTACACAGGATAGAAACATTTTTGAGAGAGATTGCAGTCAGAGAAACCAACCATTGGGCCATCATCATGATGCAGTTTTCAAGTAAGGGAGACTTGAGCTAATAAATAAGTAGTATCAGCAGAAATTGGGCTAAACCAAGAACCTTTTGTAGGATGGAAGAGTAAGTTTTAGAATTAAATAAGATGAATAATGGGGCCTGGATGGCTCAGTTGTGACGTGTCTGCCTTCAGCTCAGGTCATGGTCTTGGGGTCCTGGGATCGAGCCCTGAGTCGGCTCCCTACTCACTGGGGAGTCTGCTTCTCCCTCTCCCTTTCCTTCTATGCACATGTGCTCTCTGTCTCTGAAATAAGTAAAATCTTTAAAAATAAATAAGAATACTTCAATAATTCTAAGGTTTCTACCAGGAGTTTTTATTTTTTATTTTTTTATTTTTTAAGATTTTATCTATTCACTTGGCAGAGAGAGAGAGCACAAGTAGGCAGAACAGCAGAGAAAGGGAGAAACAGGCTCTCTGCTCAGCAGGGAGCCTGACACAGGGCTCAATCCCAGAACTCCAGGATCACAACCTGAGCCAAAGGCAGACACCCAACTGACAAGCCACCCAGGCACCCCTCTACCAGAAGTATTTCTAAGTTTTATGTGACCCAAAGCTTATACAACTCTAGGGAATCCCTTTATGAAAAACAATATGCCAAAATCAAAATTAGATACAAAAGTGAATACTTATTTGAAAGGGGCTAGTGCAAATGAGGATCCCAGAAACTTACATTTTATTACCTTATTGGCAAATCCATCTCTAGATTTTAACCTGTATGGGCACAAACCTGACACAGAGTGGCTGGAAGGGCAACGTTTATATATAGTTATATACGTATGTTTTATGTATATAGAACTATATATATATATATACATATATATGTATATATGTATATATATATATATATATAAATTGTTCATGGTCATTTTGGTTGTTTCCCTATCTTGGATATTGTAATTAATGCAACAATGACATGATAGTGCAGGTATCTCTTTAATATCCTATTTTTATTTCCTTTGGTTATATACCCAGAAGTGAGATTGCTGGATCATATGGTAATTCTAGTCTTAATATTTTTGAGAAAACTCCATATTGTCTTCCTTAGTGGCAGCACCAATTTACATCCCACCAACAGTACACAAGAGTCTCCTGTTCTTCACAATTGCCAAAACTAGTTACTTACTGTCTTTTTGATGATAGCCATTCCTACAGATAGGAGGTAATATCTCATTATGGTTTTGATTTGCAGTCCCCTGATGAGTGATGTTGAACATCTTTTTATGTGCCTATTGGTCATCTTTAGGTCTTTGGAAAGATGTTGATTCAGATCCTTTGCCCATTTTTTAATTGGATTGAGTTTTTTAAATTTGTTTTGCTATTGGATTATATGTGTTCTTTATATATTTTGGATATTAACCCCTTATCAAATGATTTGCAAATATTTTATCCCATTTTGTATGTTGCCTTTTAATTTTGTCAGTAGTTTCCTTGGCTGTACAGAAGCTGTTAGTTTGATGTAGTCTTACTTATTTTTTTGTTTTTGTTGTCTTTGCTTTTGGTGACAAATCCACAAAAGCATCATAAGACCAGTGTCAAAGAGCTTATCCCCTATGCTTTCTTCTAGAAATTTTATGGTTTCAGCTCTTACATTCAAGTCTTTAAATCATTTTTGCTTTTTTAAAAAAGATTTTATTTATTTATTTACAAGAGACACAGAGAGGCAGAGACATAGGCAGAGGGAGAAGCAGGCTCCCCACTGAGAGCCTGATGTGGAACTCAATCCTGGGATTCTGGAATCATGCCCTGAGCCAAAGGCAGATGCTCAACCACTGAGCCACCCAAGTGTCAAATGATTCTTGTGTATCATAGAAGTCCAGCTTCATTCATATGGCTGTCAAATTTTCCCAACAAGCATTTATTAAAGAGACTGTTCTTTCCCCATTGCCTGTTCTTGTGTCCTTTGGTGTGTATTAGTTGATAATACATGCATGGATTTATTTTGGGGGTTTCTATTCTGTCCCATTGATCTATGTGTCTTTTTATGCCAGTACCATATTGTTTTGACTACTTTAGTTTTGTAAAACAGTTTGAAATCAAGGAGTGTGATTCTTTCACTTTTATTGTTCTTTCTCAAGATTACTTTATCTACTTAGTCTTTTTGTGGTTCTATATAAATTTTAAGATTTGTGTATTCTATTTCTATGAAAGATATCATTGGAATTTTGATTAGGGATTGCATTAAATTATTTTAAATTTTATTTATTCACGAGAAACACGTATTTATTTATTCTCTCAGAGAGAGAAGCAGAGACATAGGCAGAGGGAGAAGCAGGCTCCCTGTGGGGAGCCCGATGTGGGACCCCTGGCTTATGCCCTGAGCCAAATGTAGATGCTCAACCGCTGAGCCACCCAGGCATGCCAAGGGATTACATTAAATTTTAGATTTCTTTGGGTAGATATGAATATTTTTTGCAATATTAATCTTCCAATCCATGAGCATGGGATATCTTTCCATTTATTTATGTCTTCAGTTTCTTTCTTCACTGTTTTATAGTTTTTTGTGTACAGATCTTTCAGTTCTTTGGTTATATTTATTCCTAAGCATTTTATTCTTTTTGATACAATGGTAAACATGATTTTTTTATTTGTATGTTTTTTAGAAAGAAGGAGCATGTGAGTGGTGCAGAAAGGATCAGAGAGAGAAAGAATCTTAAGCAGGTTCAGTCTCATGACCCTGAGATCATGACCGGAGCCAAAATCAAGAGTCAGGCGCTTAACTGACTGAGCCACCCAGGAATCTCTGTGATTGTTTTCTTAATTGCTCTTTCTGATAGTTGTTAATATATTGAAACACAACTGATTTTTGTGTATTGATTTTGTAACCTGCAACTTTACTGAATTCATTTATTCTAAATTTTTTGTATATAATTCTATGTCATCTGCAAATAGAGACATCTTTTCCAATTTGGATGCCTTTCATTTATTTTTCTTGCCTAATTGCTCTGGCTGGGACTTCTAGTGCTATGTTGAATAAAAGTAGCAAGAGTAGGCATATGTTTCTTATTACTGATCTTAGAGTAATAGCTTTCAGTTTTTCACCATTGATTTTGATGTTAGCTATGGACCTGTCATAAATGGACTTTATTATGTTGAGGTACATTTCTTCTATACCCTCTCTTTGTTGAGAGTTTTTTATTATGAATGGATATTGGTTTTTGTAAATGATTTTCCTACATCTTTTGAAATGATCATATGATTTTTCTCTTTCATTTTGTTAATGAGATGTATCACATTGATTTGCTGATGTTGAACCATTCTTGTATGCCAGGGATAAATCCTACTTAATCATGGTATATGATCCTTTTAGTGTATTCTTGAATTCAATTTGTTAATATTTTATAGAGGACTTTTGTATCTATGTTAATCAGTGATATTGCCTTGTAATTTTCTTTTCTTGTGGTGTCCTTGTCTGGTTTTGGTATCAGGGTAATGTTGGTCTCATAAAATGAGTTTGGAAGTATTTTCTTCTACTTTTTGGAAGAATTTGAAAAGGATTGGATTTATTTATCTTTAAGTGTTTGGTAGAATTCACCAGTGAATCCATCTGGCCCTGGACTTGTGTTTATTGGGAGGTTTTTGATTATTTTTTTTAAAAGATTTTTATTTATTTGTTTGTTTGTTTGTTTGTTTATTTATTTGTTTGTTTGTTTATGATAGACACAGAGAGAGAGAGGCAGAGAACAGGAGGAGGGAGAAGCAGGCTCCATGCCGGGAGCCTGACGTGGGACTCGATCCTGGGATTCCAGGATCGTGCCCTGGGCCAAAGGCAGGCACTAAACCGCTGAGCCACCCAGGGATCCCAGGTTTTTGATTATTAATTCAACCTCCTTACTCTAGTAATTGGTCTGTTCAGATTTTTCTATTTCATATAGATTCATTATTGGTAGGTTGTATGCTTTAGGGATTTATCCATTTCGTCTAGGTTGTCCACTTTGTTGGTGTGTATGTATAATTGTTATAGTGTCTCATATGATCCTTTGTATCTATATGATATCAGTTATAATGTCTCCTCTTTTTTAAAAATATTTTATTTACTTATTCATGAGAGACACAGGGAGAGAAAGGCAGAGAAAGAAGTAGGCTCCATGCAGGGAGCCAATATGGGACTCGATCCTGGGACCTGGGCTCAACCCCTGAGCCACCCAGGCATCCCTAATGTCTCCTGTTTCATTTCTAATATTACTTATGTGGGTCCTCTCTCATTTCTCTTGGTAAATCTAGCTGAAATTTTATCTATTTTACTTATCTTTTGGAAAAAACAGCTTTTAGTTTCATTGATCTTTTCTATTCTCATTTAGTCTTCATTTCATTTATTTCTGCTCTGATCTGTGGTTTTTCCTTCCATCTAGTAATTTGAGCAGAGCCTGTTCTTCTTTTCCTAGTTCTTTGAGGTGTAAAGTTAGGTTGTTTCCACCAGATCTTTCTTTTTTCTTAATGTAGGTGCTATCACTGTGAACTTAACCTCCTAGAACTGCTTTTCCTGCACACTGTAAGTTTTGTTATATTGTGTTTCCATTTTCATATGTGTCAAGATATTTTTTAATTTTTCTTTTTTTTACTTTGACCATTGGTTGTTCAGTAGCATGTTGTTTAATTGCTGCATATTTCTGAATTTTCCAGTTTCATACCCTGTGGTCAGAAGAGATGCTAGATGAGATATTAATCTTAAATTTATTAAGGCTTGTTTCATGACCTAACATGTGATCTCTCCTAGAGAATATTCCATGTGCACTTAAGAAGAATGTGCATTCTTCTGCTGTTGGATATAATGTTGCGTAAATGTCTATCTGGTAGAACATGTAGTATAAGTGCAATGCATCCTTATGGATTTTCTGTTCCTATTATCTACCCATTGTTGAAAGTAAGTTACTGAAGTCCCCTACTATTACTGGATTGTTCATTCTCCCTCTGTTAATATTTACTGTATATATTTAGATGCATATAAAATATCTATGCACGGGGTGCATAGATATTGCAAATGTTGTACCCTGTTTGGGGTACATTATATAATGACCTTTTTTGTTTCTTATCAAGTTTTTGCCGTAAAGTCTATTTGATTTCCATTTGCATGGAATACCTTTTTCCATCCTTTCAGTCCACAAGTATTCTTAAAGCTCAACTAAGTCTCTTGTACATAGCATATAGTTGGGGCTTCTTTTTAAATCCATTTAGATACTTTATGTCTGTTGCTTGAAGAATTTAGTTCATTTACATTTAAAGTAATTATTGATAGTTATGAACTTACTATTGTCATCTTGTTCATTATTTTCCAGCTATTTCCTAAAACTTTTATTTATTTCTTCTTGTTCTCTTTGTGATTTGATGATTTTCTGTAGTGATATACTTAAGAGTCTTCTGTTATTATCTTTTTTGTATCTGCTTATAGATTTTTGATTACCATGAGACTTATATAAAACAGATATTTTGCTTTTAAATCCTTTTGCATTCAAAGAATTTTCTTGTGAAGTATCTGTTTATACCATTCTCCTTGTTGGTTTTCTCTTTTCTAATGATTAATTCCTGTACTTCCACAACATTCTTATTTTTGTTGGTGGCTTTGCTTATAATTAGAGAGGTTCTCCACAGGACCTCTGGGTGGCTCAGCAGTTGAACATCTGCCTTTGGCAGCTGGGGTCTGGGGATCGAGTCCCTCATTGGGCTCCCTGCAGGGGGCCTGCTTCTCCCTCTGCCTATGTCTCTGCCTCTCTCTCTGTGTCTCTCATGGATAAATAAATAAAATCTTTAAAAAAGAGAGAGAGAGAGAGGTTCTCCAATATTATTTCCCATGACTTTATGGAAGTCCTACATCTTTTACAAGAGATTTGCAATTTCACTTTGCCAACACTTTGGACTGAATTTACAAGTAGACTAATGGAGCAGAAAGATTATGTTAAATGAGGACGAATGTTTGATGACTCGTTTTATAAATGATTAGTTCACTTGGTAAATATATGATAAGTAAACTTTTGCTTCCTAGTGCAAAATCTTAACTGTGGGGATCTATCTTAGTTAATGAAACCTTGACTAATAAGGATCCCCTGCAGGCATTTATTTAGTAGGGTTCCAGTGAGTTTCATATGAGATAATGGATGTGAAGTGCTTAGCATTTGTTCCTGGCGCAGGTAGGGTTGATTACTTAATTCTTTGTGTTGCCAAGGAATACAATAATACCACATGACATAGTATTATGATTGCTTAATTGTTTATATGAGTGTATTTCTTAATAATCTGGGAAGGTAGAAATGGTTTCTAATTCATCTTTATGCCTCTGATACTCAATAAGTGTCTCATACATGATGAACATTCAAAACATGTTGAGTGAGTAAGTAACGAATAAATGGATATCTTCCTTGTCTTTTTCTTGTTATGATAACACATCTCAGATTATCTATTAGTCTTCCACAAAAGTAATTTCTTTTAGGCCATGAAACTGTTGTGTTTTGTGCCTTTAATTAAAAAAAAATTTTTTTTAACAAGGCAAATACATTTGTACTGATATGGAATGTTCTCCAAGATAAAGTGATAAAAAACAAAATGCAGAATGGTTTGTAGCATATACTACTTTTTTAAAAATTGGAGGTAGAATACATACATGTGTGCACACGCTTGTGTGTATGTGTATTTGTTTTATGTATAGATTATCTTTTTTTTTTTAAGATTTTATTTATTTATTTGAGGTAGAGTGGACAAGCAGATGGAGGGGAAAAGGGAGAGAAGTAGGCTTCCCTGAGTAGGGAGCCTGACACGAGTCTCCATCTCAGGACACCAAGATCATGACCGGATCAAAGGCAGGTGATTAACCAACTAAGCCACCCCGGTGCCCCTATGCCTAGACTATCTTAAGGATATGTGAGAAACCAGCAAGAATGACTGCTTTTGGGTAGTAACACTGGGAATACACATGGTAAAGATTTACTTTTTTACCGTATACTCTTTCAAATTGCTTAGTTTTTTTATCTTGTGCCTATATTACCTATTCTACATAGATGTAGCAATATAGATATACATTTTATTTTGTGAAGTTTTTACCATTTCTGAAACCTAAAATAACTGGTGAACAGAAAGACTGGAATGACGTTGGGATATTACGAATTCAGGTTAGAAAAGTATGTGAAAATGAATATGTACAAGTCTGTAAGAGTTTAAAAATATTTTTTCTTTGTCTTCATCTATCGAAGGCTTACATATTGCATATTTCCAGTTAGACTAAAGGTCACGGATTCATAAAAATTGAATGGGATTTAATAATTCTGCTTAGTGTTTTTCTAAGTGATTTCCACACTCCTTGTCATATAATTTGTTTTTTCTGAGAGACCCTTTCATCTCTGGCCATTCTAAGTTTTGTTTCTGTGACTTTTCATTTATCATGGGGTATTTTTGGTATGTGTTTTTGAAGGTTTTATTTTTAAGTAATCTCTACATGCAACATGAGGCTCGAATTCACAGCCCTGAGATCAAGAGTCCCACACTCCACTGACTGAGCCAGCCAGGTGCCTCTCATTCATCATGAGTTTTATGGTTACTCTTGCACATACAACCTAAAATATGACCAAATATCCCAAATTAAATGATCTATATATATAGTTTCTTCCTAAAGCATAATAGACTCTCCCAATGCTCTGCTCACCCTTGGGTCTAACCATTTGTATTTACTCCATCGACTTCCAGCTGCCTGATGTTTTCTGGCATCAGAAGCCTTTGCCATTGGAGCCTTTGTGAGTTTAAACTTTATTTTTTAAAAGATTTTATTTATTTATTCATGAGAGACAGAGAGGGAGAGGCAGCGATATAGGCAGAGGAAGAAGAATGTGCCCTGCAGGGAGCCCCGTGTGGGACCCCATCCCAGAACCCTGGATCGTGACCTGAGCCAAAGGCAGACGCTCAACCACTGAGCCACCCAGGCATCCCGAGTTGTTTTTTTAAGATTTTATTTATTTATTCATGAGAGACAGAGAGAGGCAGAGACACAGGTAGAGGGAGAAGCAGGCTTCATGCAGAGAGCCTGATGTGGGACTCGATCCCAGGTCTCCAGGGTCACGCCCTGGGCCGAAGGCAGGCGCTAAACCACTGAGCCACCCAGGGATCCCGACATCCTGAGTTTAAACTTTAAAAGCAATTTATCATAATGTATCAAAGGCCTTAACGATGTGCATACTGTGTGATCCAACAATAGGAAATAATCAGAGGATGGGCCAAGAAGCATTTTTAAGGATGTTTTCATAGCCTTAAATTTAAAAATTTTTATTTATTTTTTTTTAATTTTTATTTATTTATGTATTATAGTCACAGAGAGAGAGAGAGAGAGAGAGGCAGAGACACAGGCAGAGGGAGAAGCAGGCTCCACGCACCGGGAGCCCGACACGGGACTTGATCCCGGGTCTCCAGGATCGCGCCCTGGGCCAAAGGCAGGCGCTAAACCACTGCGCCACCCAGGGATCCCAAATTTAAAAATTTTTAAAAAGCAACATATCTGGGATCCCTGGATGGCTCAGCGGTTTGGCGCCTGCCTTTGGTCCAGGGCGTGACCCTGGAGTCCCAGGATCGAGTCTCGTATTGGGCTCCTGGCATGGAGCCTGCTTCTCCCTCTGCCTGTGTCTCTGCCTCTCTCTCTCTGTCTCTCTGTCTCTCTCTCTATCATAAATAAATAAATCTTTAAAAAAAAAGCAACATATCTATATGCTAAAAAAGAGGACTGTTTGATACATTGTAACACATGTATGCAATGGAATACTGTTCAGTATTTAAAATTACATAAATGTATATTGATTTCACTGCAAGTTCATACTATATTATGTGACTACAGTGGTTCATTGGTATGTATGTATTAAGGCAAACGTTGCTTTTTTAGTGCAGCCTCTTAAGTATGGAGTCTTGACTAATAAGATCTTAGCTAAGGGGTGCCTGGGTGGCTCAGTTGGTTAAGTGTCTGCCTTTGGCTCAGGTCATTATCCTAGCATCCTGGGGTTGAGCCCAGAGCTCAGGCTCCCTGCCCAGTAAGGAGTCTGCTTCTCCCCTTCTCTCTGTACCCCCTCCACTTATGTGTTCATTCTTTCTCTCATACTCTCTCTCAAATAAATAAAATCTTAAAACAAAATCTTGGGGCACCTGGGTAGCTCAGTGATTGAGCCGTCTGCCTTCGTTTCAGGTTGTGATCCTAGGGTCTTGGGATCAAGTCCCACAATGGGCTCCCTGCAGGGAGCCTACTTCTCTCTCTATGTCTCTGCCTCTTTCTCTGTGTCTCTCATGAATAAATACAATCTTAAAAAAAAAAAAAAAAAAAAAACCTTGGCTAAAAAGGACTTTAAAAAAAAGTTATATAATGCATAGAAAAACACTTAGTCAATATCTACAACTTGTGAATTATAGTCCATATTCTAGATCTTGCATAGAGTGGCAGTTTAATTAGCCTATTAAATAAAAGCGATCAATGATGAGATTGTGTTATAAAATAAGGGTCATGATCATTTCAGATCTGTGCAGTTGAAGTCTGTTAAATAAAAGAAAGAGGTGCCTGGGTGGCTCAGTGGTTGAGCATCTGCCTTTGGCTCAGGGCGTGATCCCAGAGTCCTGGGATTGAATTCCACATCAGGCTCCCTGTCTCTGCCTGTGTCTGTTTCTCCCTGTGTCTTTCATGAATAAATAAATAAAATCTTTTTAAAAAAAAAAGGAAAGGAAAGGGGGGGAACATCCCAGAGGTTATATGCTAGATTGTTAATAGTAGTTATCTCTGACACAAACTTTAAGGGTGGTTGTTTTCTTTTTACTCACTTAAGGATTTATTTTATTTTTTTTTAAGATTTTATTTATTTATTTATGAGAGTCACAGATTGAGAGAGAGAGAGTCAGAGACACAGAGGGAGAAGCAGGCTCCATGCAGAGAGCCTGACATGGGATTCGATCCGAGGTCTCTGGGATCAGACCCTGGGCCAAAGGCAGGCGCTTAACTGCTAAGCCACCCAGGGATCCCCTACTCACTTAAGAATTTCTAATTCATCTATAATTCTATATTACCTGTATAATGGAGATATTAAAGGTTAAAACTATGAAGTTTAAGATTTAAAGGTATTTAACAAAAACAGCAACAGTGAAGCCTTACTCTTTTAAATACACAAAACACTATTGTCTGTATTGGCCAATTATGTTCCTTTGTAGCAAATGCAGTATGCTGGTTTGTGGGGTATTTAGAATACAGCTGAAACATTCCTGTGAATGATGGATACGTTATATTGGATTCGATTCATTTTGCCTATGTCATGCCACTTTTGCCCAACACTGGGAGAAAATGTTTTGTTGCTTACTACTTACCATATGAAAGGAAGGCAGCAGTTCCCAGCTATTAGGAGATATGAAGCCATTTGGAAAATCTCCTGGGTTATAAGGTATTATTGATACAGAGATGCCAGAGCATAGCTACTTTTCTGCAGAAAGGAGGATTTATAAATGTTATTACTTAAATTACTTTATCCTAAAGTAGAACTACAGATGTAACTTACTTAAATTTCCCCAGTTTCTAATAGTGAAGCCAAAGGTTATTTTAACAAATTGAAATTGCCCTGGGAGTGGGCTATAGATGTCTCTCCTATATATTCCTTAGTACTCTCCTTAGTATCCTATCTTTTGTCATGGCTTATTCAAGGACCTGTTTTTCTTTCCCGATTGTACTCAGTAAGAGTAGGAATGATGTCTGTCTTACTGGCACATCATAGGAACTCTGTGCTTCATGAAAGTATGTATAAATGAATGAATAGATACAGTTCCAATTTAGAGCTGGGACATAAAGAGCAGGGGCTTTAAAATGCACAATGGAGACTGTTCCTTACACATTGATAGAGAAGCATACGTTACATTTAAGGTTTGAAGTGCATGTTACATTTAAGGTGCATTTGCACTTAAGGTGAAATATTTATGTTTGTACTTGACACCAAGCAATTCTAGTAAGTGAAGTGCCAAGAGAGGAATATACTACTAAAAGTCCATGTGAGGAGTCAGAATGTAGAGAAAGTGGCAGATGGCTACAATGTCACAATTATATAAATTCCGACCTGAGAGGGAACAGAACGTTCAAAAGTCAATCTCTTCATTTAATAGATGAATAAATTGAAATCCATACAATTTAAATAACTTACAAGGTGGTATATTTCATTATTGATAATTCTAGACTGTGGGCCAGGTCTCCCAATTTGCTGGTCTAGTTTTCTTTCCATTAAATTTAAAGAAGGATTGACTATCACCTAAGTCTAGGAAAGGAAGAACAGAGATATCTTGTTCTTCAAACACACTGGTTCAAGATTCCTTTTTCAGCCACAAAGACCGAGAAAAATTGGGGAGGCATTAGGAATGGCATTGTTAATAAACCAAAACAGGATTTCACGTCTGAAATACTGTCTGTAGTTCTGTGTCCATACCACAGGAAAAATACACTGAAGCCAGAGGAAGGCCACAGGACGAAGTGAAATTGATCTAACAGAAAGATTGAGAACAGGATAAACACCCTATGATGTTTCAGATGGAATTGTTACAAGAAAATGTAACTGTTGGCACTGCACCTGAAACTTTTTTTTTTTAAAGATTTTATTTATTTTTTGACATAATGAGAGTGAGCACAAGCAGGGAGAGGGGCAGGCAAAGGAAGAAGGAGAAACAGATTCCCCGCTTAGCAGGGAACCTGATGCCAGGCTCGATCCCAGGACGCTGCGATCATGATGGGAGCAGAAAACAGATGCTTGACCAGCCAAGCCACCCAGGCCCCCCCGCTCCTGAAACTTTTAAGTTGTCGGCAGAGTGGATAATGAAATCCTTCCACAAAATACCCATGGACGCTAATGTCAGACACTCTGTCATGAATTCAATGATCCATGTGACTGATCCGATATGCTCATTTATATGGTCTTATTTACAAAACTCTTTTTCTTGTCATCGTAAAGCACACTTAATACCTACAAACACCACCAATGGAGGGGGAAATCATGCCTACTCCTTTTCTTCTCTGGTGACCGTGGTGCTTCAGGTAATAGGAAGACACACTTGGAGGCCGCTCCTCTGTTGATCTTCCTTTCATTCCAAGTCATGTGTCATTATGGATGAGAGATACCCCCTTCAGTTATAACTGTAAACTACCCATGTCTTTTATTCATTTTCTCTTGTGGGCCTCTGAATATTTTCCTCTGTAAGTGTGTCTTGATTTATAATAGCCATAGAGGAAACTGGTTTTTATGATACTGTCAGAGCATTGAAAAGGTAAGTATTTTGAGACACCTGAGTGGCTCAGCCGCCTTCAGCTTAGGTCATCATCCCGGGGTTCTGGGATTGAGTCCCCCATCAGGCTCCCTGCTTAGTGGGGAGTCTGCTTCTCCCTCTGCTTGTGCTCTCTCTTGTTCTCTCATTCTCTGACAAGTAAAATATTTTGAAAGTAAATACTTTGAGTATCTTAAAATAAATAAATAAATCCTTTGTTTCACATCTTTATTGTGTCCTGTTTCATGTTGGAAGTTATCAGATGTCACCTTATTTTCTTGAGGGTTTGTTTCTTCTTTAATCTCCCCTTTTGGGATGGCTGGGTGGCCTAAGTGGTTGAGCAGCTGCCTTCAGCTCAAGGCATGATCCCAGGATCCTGGGATTGAGTCCTGCATCAGGCTCCCTGTGGGGAGCCTGCTTCTCCTGCCTATGTCTCTGCCTCTTTCATGAATAAATAAATCTTAAAAAAAAAAAAACTCCCCTTTTTATTTAACTTTTAATATTCTCCTTTCTCACATATTTTTCAAAGCTCTAATATTTTCATATTTATTTGAAAGTTTAAGTGTTTTACAATATTAATATGTGCATTTTTTCAGTAGATAGTGAAAACTGACCAACTCTTCTGGTGAGCAGTTATTCTAAAATACTTTGCAATTATGAATATTCAAAGCCGAATAATAACACTAATACTGATTAGCTCTTAGGCAGGGAATTAAAGAGGATGTTCACATTCTATAAAAGCAATTCTGCATTGTTTTATATTTTTATACTAAATACAACTTTTTAATCCAGAAAACAATTATAACAAATTATTAATAACTGCATATTAAACATGAGATGTCTGGGATGCCTGGGTGGCTCAGTGGTTGTGCACCTGCCTTCGGCTCAAGATGTGATCCTCGAGTTCCACATTGGGCTTCCTACATGGAGCCTGTTTCTCCCTCTGCCTATGTCTCTGCCTCTCTCTGTATCTCTCATGAATAAATAAATAAAATCTTAAAAATAACCATGAGAGTCTATCTAATATAAAGCTAAAGTCATTAAGTATCCTTCTCCATGTAAATAGGTCTCTTAAGACCCCCTCCAAAGTAGCAAAATATTGCTTATTTCCTTGTAAGAGAGAATTTGTTCTTTTGACACTTGATTACTATCGAGACACATTTCTTAGGGTGAGTTCCACAGAACACTGGTTCTGCCCCTTGGCTGTAGGCAAACCAGAAAAAAAAGATTCTCTCTGGTTGGGTAACTTTGGTAAAACACTGGTTTAAACAAATATAGGTAAGTTTCTTAATGGTGGTATTTCCCAGGGTGCTAAATGTGCTGATGGACCTGGTGACTCTTTCCAAGAAGTGGAAACACAGTAGTGTGCAGGTTTTTCCAAATTTATTTGTTCCCAATATAATTTTTCCTCCCAGAGTCACTGTTTCAAGGCATATATTTTGGGAAACAGTGCTCTAGGGTGTTAAAGAAAGAGTTCTTTTTATAGTGAGGGGTAATGAAGGGCCCTACCCTTCTTATTTATTATGGGATTTATCCATATCTAAAGATACAATGATCTGCGAGCCTGGGTCACTCAGTTGGTTGAATGTCTGCCTTCAGGGCAGCCCTGGTGGCTCAGCGGTTTAGCGTTGCCTTTGGCTCAGGGCCTGATTCTGGAGACCCCGGATCGAGTTCCACGTTGGGCTCCCTGCATGGAGCCTGCTTCTCCCTCTGCCTGTGTCTCTGCCTCTCTCTCTCTCTGTATCTCTCATGAATAAATAAATAAAATCTTAAAAAAAAAAATGTCTGCCTTCGCCTCAGGTCGATCTCAGGGTCCTGGGGTCAAGCCCCGAGTCGGGCTCCCTGTTTAGTGGAGAGTCTGCTTCTCCCTCTACCTCTGCTCCTCCCTCCTCCCTCTCTCTCTCAAATGGATAAATAAAATATTTTTTTAAAAGATGCAATGATCATTGTACATTGTTTTTGATCCAGATCTAGATTATTTAAAGTACAGACTTTTGAAATATTTAACCTTATATTTTTAAAAAATAAACGACTAGGTTGTGATCAGATATTAGATTTGGTTTGTTAAAATTGTGTTCAGGATTTTTATATGTTCTCATGAGAGACTCTGGCCTTTAATTTTCCTGTTTTGTGATATGTTCTCAGACGTCGGTGTTAAAGCTATGCTGGTCTCATAAAATGAGTTGTGACGTGTTCCATCGTTTTCTTCTCTGGCGGAAGGCCATGTAATCTTGGTATTAACTCTCCTTAAATGTTTGGTAGAATCCGCTGGTGAAAGTGTCAGAGCCTAGAATCTTATTTTGTTGTGTTTTATTTCACTGGGAAGTTTTCAATTTTGCAAGAGGTGTCAGAGTCACTCGGTGTGGGGGGCAAAGCCCCACAGCCTTGCCAGCAATGCACTGTGGAGTTAGGCACAAATGGGGAAAATCCTTCAAGCAGCTTTGCCAGCCTGCAGGTGAGGTTCTGGTTCAGAACAAGTAGTGAAACAGCCAGCAATTTAGCAGGGGAATCCTGGAAGTAAGATAGGCACAGAATGGCTAAGATAAGCTTCTAGAATAACTACACATGGGTGGAGGGGACCTCAGAGACCTTGGAGAGGCCAGAGTAAAAAGACAGCCTTTCAGCCAGAACCACCATCTTCCAGCAATTCGCCAAAATGACCAATACAAAGGGAAAGGGGAGAGGTGCCTGCTGTATGTTCTCTAGGCCTTTTGGAAAATATGGAGTTGTTCCTTTGACCACACACAAGCGAATCTACAAGAAAGGTGATATTGGCTCCATCAAGGGAATGGGCACTGTTCAGAGAGGAATTCCTCACAAATGTTTCCATGTTACCCAGCGTGCTCTTGGCATGGTTGTTAACAAACAAGTGAAGGGCAAGATCCTGGCCCAGAGAATTAATGTATTGAGCATATTAAGCACCCAAACAGCCAAGATAGCTCCCTGAAGCGGGTAAAGGAAATGATCAGAAAAAGAAGGAACCTTAAAGACCAGCTTGCCCCACCCAGAGAAGTGCACTTTGTGAGAGCCAGTGGAAAGGAATCTGAGCTGTTGGAACCCAGTCCCTGTGAATTCATGGCATGGTAAATGTAAGGAAAAAAAAACCCCAAAAACCAAAATGGGCGCTTGAGTGGCTTGGTTGGGTAAGCATCTGACTCTTGATCTTAGCACAGGTCCTGATCTCAGGGTTGTGAGTTCAAGCCCTGAGTTGGACCCCACTCTAGGCATGGAGCCTACTTTAAAAAAACAAACAAAAAAAGCTAAAGAGAGAGGGGAGCCTTGAGAACTGGCTGAATCTTTGAGTGCATTCCCCAAAAGATAATGAACAATTTGGTTGGATATTTTGGTACTTTGCTGTCAGCATGTGATGGCCAGAAGTGCCTCAAAGACCTCTACCTACAAAGAACATAATGAACCCATTATGCTAATGCGCTCTGAAATACATGCTGCATTTGCTCCCTGGCCATGCTTCCCCTAGGCTCTCACAGCCAGTGCCATTGCGTCATTGGACTACTGAGGCACGTCCATTCCTACAGATGATGGGGTTCTTCTGGTCGCTAACAACCTGGACATAAGGACTCACAGCAGCTTGGCTGAACCTTCTCCGTCTGCATCATTGTCTAGGATGCTTCCGCCCACCCTTCATTGTCTCTGTGCCTCCCCCATAGATGGGGTGAAGTCTGAATTGCAGTCTGAAGGACCTCTCTCCCAGGCTTTTCCAGCTCCTTCCTGTTTCTTCTCACAGCCACTTCCCATTGTCCTTACTCCTATTGGCAGGTGCTTCCTAGGGGGCTCAGATTAGCACCAATGGTATCAAGAGTGGTCCAAGAAAATTGGTGGTCAGATGAGGATTTGGGACTGGCTTATCTGCTGCCCAGCAGGTGAGGAGAATGCTGCCCTGATTGGGAAATGGGACATGGCACAAGGTGGTGGCTCAGTGGGTAAAGATTTCCCTCATGGTGACCTGGGAAAATGTCCTGGTGGAGGAGAAAGGTTGTGGCAGTTGCAGTGTTTCAGGCCTTTCAAAGATATGGAGGACCCAAAGCCTACAGACACTGGAGTTGACTTGTTGCTGCTAAGTGGTAATGATACTCTGCTGTTAACAAGCAGTGGCTGGGTGTGAGAGAGCACCTCTGGTAGCTTCCAAAGAGGCCCCAGTGTCTTGCAGTTAGAAGGACAGGCACATTTGAGCAGCAGGCTGAAAAACAAATTGTTTGAGCCTTAGAGCTCTGCAGTTGTTTTCATTGGTCAGCCACGGCAGGAGGTGTAGGGGACTGTTAGGGCTTCCTATCAAAAACTGAGGATCCTGAAATATGAGTAGGGACATCTGGTTGGATGCCTTTGAGGATATTGCCTGTGCAACCACCATGCTCTGGTACCCTCTGTGCTCACAGAAGGGCCTATATTCCCTAAGAGGAGCTGACAGTTCTGAGATGCTCTGCTCTGAAGCTGCCCTTGCCCCTACTTCTGCATCTCCTGGCTACCAGACTAATAACTGGGGTTATGTAAGGTCTGGGTAAATTACAGTCAAAATTCTACTTGTGTGCATGTGTGGGCACATGTTTTCCTGGGGAAATCTGTTGCCTTTGTTTTTGTTTTTTTTTGTTTTTTTTTTTTTTAGTCTGTGACTAAAAATATTTCTGAAACACTAGTTTTCCTCCCTTTAAGCCTTAGGGCTCCTTCCCACCAGGAATAGTTGTAATTTCATTACAAAGCAGAATTGAAGTAATTTTCCCTCCTAATGACCTAGGGAGAATTCACTCTGGCATATCAAAATAACTATAGAAAAGTCCCACTTGAAAAAAAAAAAGGAAGAAGGAAAGGAAAATACCACTTGAACCCTAAGCAAAGATTAATCTGCTGGATCTGCTCATCTCCTTTGGCCTCCAACACCAATTGGCGCTTCAGCCCATCGTCTCAAGGACAGTCAAATCTGCCATCCTGGGCGCACCAACGTAAACACAAGCCACCAGACTAAATCTAAGTACTCCTCCGAGGCAGTTGTCATCATCTGCACCATCATTTGCCTCACTTCTGGATGGTCACCAGGCCTGGGCTTGGGATGATGCAAGAAGGCCCTTAGAGCCAACACTTAAGGAGAGGCTTGTTTTCAAGGCTCCCCCTACACTCGCACTTGCTCCATCTGAAAGTGAGAACCTTCTTACATTTTGCAGCCTGGGCTCTCCCTCATCAAATCCAAGTCACTGTACATCACCAACTACAGTGTATCACTGACAGTGTGATGGAAAGAGCGTTAGTGTCAGGGTAAGGGATGGGGGAGACGTTGTCATTTACAGGAAAGATGACCCGGAGCTAAATAAGGGAGATGAAGGAAGTCACTGCAGAAAAGTAGGAGAGCAAGGATTTAGTCTAGAGACAGGGAAAGAAGTGAGGGGTCAGAGGCAGGCCTGGGAAAAGCCCTGTGAACAGGATGAAGCTAAATGGCTTAGAACATAGACAGTGAATGAAATGCAGTTGCCAGGAGCTTGCTCTTACTGGGTTCCAGACTGGGTTCCAGTCTGGTATAACCTGGTATGGGGACAGGAGGCAAACTGGGAAAATCTCTACGGAATGGCAATCTGAATGTTAACCTTTTCTAAGTGTGGGAAAGCTGCTTAGGGCATATGGAATTTCTAAAGTTGGGCAAACTAAAACGTAAAGGCCTATGATGTTCCCAGGTGACTGTGTTGGTTAAGTGTCAGACTCTTGATTTTGGCTCAGGTCATGATGTCAGGGTCATGACATTGAGCCCCATGTTGGGCTCTACACTAGGCATGGAGCCTGCTTAAGAATCTCTCTCCCTCTGCCTCTCCCCCTCCCCCAATAAATAAAGGCTCTTGTATGACTATTATCTTTGCAGAGGAAAGCTGTATGTGCAAAAATCAGTATGTTGAATTTAACGAAATTAACCACTCATATATGTAACATTTTATAGGTTACAAAATCTCCTGACATTCTTTTTAATCCAGTCTTCTGTGCCTTTGCTCATTTCTGTTCCCACTTCCTAAAAATCTCTTTACTCTCCTAGCCTGCTGGTTGAAACTTTTTTTAAAACGGCTTTATTGAGATATAATTCACATACCATACAACTCACCAATATAAATTGTACAATCCAGTGGTTCTTAATGACAACCAAAGTTATGTAACCATCAAGACAGTTTTAGACCATTGATCTAAAAAGAGGGGCACCTCGGTAGTTCAGTGGGTTATATGCAGACTCTTGATTTTGGCTCAGGCTATGATCTCGGGGTTGTAAGATGGAGCTTGGGAGCCTGCTTGAGATTCTCCTCCCCTTCTCATCTGCTCTGACCCTCATTCTCTCTCTAAAATAATAATAAATAATAAATAAATAAATAAATAAATAATAAAAAGAAATCCTGGGAGTACCTGGTTGGCTTAGTGGGTAGAGCATTGACTGTTGATCACAGTGTCATGAGTTCAAGCCCTTCATTGGGTGTGGAGTCTCTTTTAAAAATAAGTAAATAGAAAGAAATCTTAACTCATCTAGCAGCCACTCCTTATTTCCTTCCCAACCACCCTTGCTGTTGACAACCACCAATCTACTTTCTATCTCTATAGATTTACCTGTTCTAGATATTACCTTTTAATTTTTACCTTTGAGTGACCTTGGGGATTAGGAATTCTTATCTTTGGAGCTCCTAAACCCTAAATGGTGGGATTTCTGTGATGAATAGAAGGGGAAGGAAGCTGCTACATATCAACATATAGTCTTTATTTTCACAATCATCCTACAAACCACTTATCATTTAACAGTTGACACTGAAGCCCATAGAAATTAAGTAACTTGCCAAAGGGTACAAAGTAGTGAAGCACCAGGTGTAAACCTGGCTTTCCCAACTAGAGCTCGTTGTCCTCTTTCCACGAGATCAGTGATTCTCAAACTTTGGTGGGCACTATAGGTACCTGGAGTATTTACCAAACACATTGCTGGGCTCCACCTACAGGGTTTTGGATTCTTTAGCTGTGGGATGGGGCCCAAGCTTTTGCATTCCCAGATGCTGCTACAGCTGGGGTTTGAGACTATGCTCTATCAGGCTGCCAACAGTATCTGAGAATGTGATTAGGATCACAGAGCCAAATGTAAGGAGCTTTAATGTCATCTGGCCATCTTTTCAGAACAGTAGTACTCATGATCTGTCCAGGCAATTTCTGATTGATGAAAGGCAATACAGAAAATGAAAATGTTTCATTGGCAAGCTAAAGTTTGATGACATTTTTTTTTTCCGGTTTAGAAATGTGATAAGCAATTAGAGAATTAGCCATGGTTTGTGAAGCGTCTAGTGGTAGAACTTTTCTGGTGGAGACAATATGTGTTCCTTGTCTAGTTTGGACCTACGGTTACTTAGAAGGCAGGCAGGCAGACAGAGGACCATGAGAGGCAGTGTCTCTTGCTGTTCTTTGGCTACAGCTGCAGCTGCACACTCATGCTGACTTCACCCCCATGTGTTAACTAGGCCAGAACTTGAACAGGCTGAAATCGGTTTATAAAAGAAAATGATCACAGATACCGAGAAAATGTATTTCCTTGACTCTGTTCTAACTCTGATTTTACTGAACACGTTTGATCTTTTTTGGCTTGGTGGGTGGGGAAGGAGGACAGTTGGAAATCACTTAATTCAGAATCTGCAGTGTAATTGCTACGGGAGACTCAAACGTGATTTGAACATCCCCAGCTATGGGATTTGGTGACCAGGCTCCTGAGAGAGGATGACACAGCACAGGGAATAGCACAGACAGCCTGCCTGGCTTTGTAGAGAGCCGAAATACAAAAGTCCTTGTCGAGGTCACCAGTGCTGAGAATACCCTTAATTTAAATGGACTTGGATAACTTCCTTATGTGTAGGTAAGGCAGCCCTAGGGACAATAGTGAAAACAGGGAGTGCAGAGTGCAGCTGGATGTCCTTGCTAATTAGGCCTTACCTTTATATAGACAGCTTTTGTTTTTTCCAGAGCACTTTTATGTCTATTAACTTATGCACAGAGGCCAAAATTATTAAACAAGGTACAGAAGGGGCACCTGGCTGGCTCAGTATAGTATGTGACTCTTGATCTTGGGATGGTGAGTTTGAGCCTGTTAGGGGGAGAGATTACATTAAAAAAATAAAAGATAAAAAAAAATCTTAGGGACACCTGCGTGGTTCAGCGGTTGAGTGTCTGTCTGCCTTTGGCTTAGGGTGTGATTCTGGGGTCCTGGGATGGAGTCCGGCATCGGGCTCCTTGCAGGGAGCCTGCTTCTCCCTCTATGTCTCTGCCTCTCTCTGTGTGTCTCTCACAAATAAATAATCTTAAAAAAAAAAAAAAACAATAAAAGTCTTTAAACAGGGTACAGATAAGTATAATGGGTTAGCTCAGTTAATGAGTTGGTTCAACTAGTTAATAGATGGACACAGAAGACTAGATATAGACAGTTATTTGGAATGCCAGGAAAAGAAAACATTTGGAAATAGTAGTAGCCATGTAAATACCATGTAGGGAATACCACCTTTCATTCTAAAATGGTGGCGGTGAAGTTTATATGTGGTCCTTTTTGACTTCTTCCATATTTTTCATTTGTTCATTCAATACAATGAACATGTACTGAATGCTTCCTCCTTGCTAATCCTTCTGCTCAGTGGGCCTTGGGAATGTAGAAGCAAGACCTGATGTTTCTTCATTTATTCAACAAATATTTGTTAAGGCCCTACGTGTAGGGCCTTACAAGAAACTAACAGAAACTATTTTAGGTGTTGGGGATATAGTAATAATAATAATAATAAAAAGGCAAGAAATGTATAAACCAGCTTGGAGTAAGCCACTGCAAACTAACAAGGTAAAGGCAGGTAAGTATAATTAAAATGTGCTGGAAAGAGTGATGGGTAGATGACCAGTGTGATAAAGCAAGTATAGCACAATGTTCATGGTAGACTCTAGATGGCAGTTATATCAGTGTTTACTGTAAAATATTTCAGACTCTGTTTGAAAAAAAATTTTTAAGGATTTTGAGAGAGAGAGAGAGAGAGAGAGAGAGAGGGAGAGAAAGAGGGAGGGAGAGGGAGCACAAGGGGCAGAGGGAGAAGCAGATTCCTCAATGAGCAGGGAGCCAGCTCCAAGGAACATAATAAAGCCAGATCCCAGGCCTCTGGGATCTTAACCAACTGAGCCATCCAGGCTCCCCTGAAAATTTTTATGATGAAATATCATGGAAAAAGAGCTATAGAAATAAAGAAGGTGGGGATTTGGAAAAAGTTCATAGAGGATGCGGCCTCCTTTTATCCCGCTCTCTTTTCTCAAGCTACCTGATATCCCCTTAGCTCTGGGTCCATCAAGTTTTCCAAATTCCAACAGGGTTTATCTTGGGCTATAAAGAGCTCTGCAAAAGTCTTTGAAGACTGTTATATCTCTTTAGTGGAGAAAAGATGTTGGCGAGGAGAGGCAGCCTCATG
This sequence comes from Vulpes lagopus, assembly GCF_018345385.1. Taxonomy (NCBI): domain Eukaryota; kingdom Metazoa; phylum Chordata; class Mammalia; order Carnivora; family Canidae; genus Vulpes; species Vulpes lagopus. The sequence goes on from NC_054834.1 coordinate 31,696,167, forward strand.
AATCATATAAAACTCACTCACCCCACAGCCATGTGGCAAGGCACCCTCCTTCTAGCTGACCTCTCCTAAATGCCTGCCTCTAGCACCAGGGAGCCACTCTCTCCATCTTTGCCTCCTGTAGAAGCTTCTGTGGAGTTTGGTTTTGGATGGGGACATGAAATATTTCAGAGGTGAAAGGAAGATTGTGCTAATACTCTTTAATTTTTCCTAGCAATTAAAAAAAATAATTCTGAATTTAAGGTAACTTACTAAGTTTGAAAAAAATGCTACTGACCTAAGCTCTCTTTTAGACTGTAGGTGCCCATCAGCTCATCAGTTGCAGGTTCACAGGGGCAGAGGCGGGAAGCTACTAATCTAGTCCTATCTCCACCTAGTGTAGCCCCACAAAAGTTCCCTTTGGGGTTCCAGCTTTGTAGGGGGCCTCTTCCAACTCTTACATAGGGCCTAGACTGTACCAGCAGCTATTCTAAGAACTTTGAATAGGACAATTCATTTAATACAACAATCCTTAGGATGGGGTTGCCATTGTTATTCCCATGTAACAGATGAGAACACTGAGGCACAGGGAGATTATGTAACTCGCTCATGGAGCTTGCTGCATGGGTGTGCATGCAGAAATCTGCCTTCAAAGGTGGGGGCTGCTCTGAGTCACCGGCAGATCCCGCCTTTCTAATCAAGTGACTAATTGCCCATCTCTGAAAAACCAGTTCACTTGAAGGTATTGATGGGTCAAAGTGGCATCAATCACTATTTTAATGTTCGCATAATCCTAACTCCACAGGAACCTCAGCCTTTGTGATCTCGAACTCTGGGTTGAAGGGGCCTTGCCTCGTGGAGGGAGTGCGCCCTTCAGAGAAGCCCCTCCCCCTCCCCCTCCCCCTCCCTGGGGACCAGGACTCCAGGGAGTCGCCCACTGAGGAGGACGGTGCTTCCGAGAGAGGAAATGTGGAAAGCCGGCGTCTGACATGTTCTGGCAAACGGGAGGGGGAAGAATCCTCATCTGGGGAAAACACAAGTTCCTAGCCTGAATAATGGGTCAATGACATGAACTCTCTGCCTCGTCTTGATCTCCCACGCGTGCTCGAATTTCGCTTCCCAAACCCGGGGCGTCGGCCTGCGGCCCCCGTGGCCCCGCATCCCCCGGGAAACGGGGCGGCGCAGCGGCGGAGGTCGCCGGGGAAAGGGTTAAGCCGGCGGGGGGCGGGGGGCGGGGGGGGCCGGGCTCGCACCTCTCCGGAGACCGCGGGCGGCGGCGCGGGGCCGAGAGGGGCGGGGGCTGGGCCCGGACGCCTGCCGCCTGCCGCCGCCGCCGCCGCCTCCGCCTCGGCGAATCGCAGCGCGCTGCCCGCCCGGATTGGAGCAGCAGCATCACGCTGACCTCGCCCGGGCTGGGAGCCGCGCCGGCCGCTGCGGGCAGAGCAGCCTCTCGGCGCCTCCGGGAAGCGCAGCCCCACGGCCGAGCTCCGGGCGGGGCGCGGGGCGCGGGGCGCGGGGAGCGGAGCGGAGCGGGGAGCGGAGCGGGGAGCCCGGCGCGGGCGGGCGGGGAGCGTGCGTCCGGCGGCGGCAGCGGGAGGAGGGGCGGCGCCAGCCATGGCCGGGGACAGCGAGCAGACCCTGCAGAGCCACCAGCAGCCCGGCGGCGGCGAGCCCTTCCTCATCGGCGTCAGCGGGGGCACGGCCAGCGGCAAGGTACGGCGGGCGGCGGCGGGGCTGCGGGCTGCGGGCTGCGGGGCTGCGGGGCTGCGGGCTGCGGCCCGGGCCGGTCGGGGCTGCGGCCGCCGCGTGGCCCCCCCCCCCCCCCGCTCCTGGCGGCGGCCGGCGGGCTCCGGGGGCGACCCGCGGGAAGCGGAGGCTTATTGTTTGGCGGGTCGGTCGGCGGGGTGGGCGCCGGGGGGCCCGATGCGCCGCCGACCCCGGGACCCCGGGACCCCGGGACCCCGGGGCGGGGCGGCGGGGCTGCGGGCGGCGTCCCGGGGACGGAGGGGGAGGGGGAGGGGCGCGGTGGGGAGTCCTGGCCCCGCTCGCTGCGGCGACGTGGGCGAGGGGCGGCCCGGGGGGGCGTCTGCGTTCCGCCTGCGAGGGGCCGCGGCCGGCCTCCAGGAGAAAGTTGCGCGGGCTCGGGCTCCCGCACGCGGGGAGGACGCGCCCCGGGCCCGGGGAGGGGGCGCCGCTGGGTGTCCGGCCGCCGCCCCCGCCGCCCCCGCCGCCCCCGCCGCCCCCGCGCCTCTTTGTTTTATCGGCGAGGCCTGGAGAAGCCGGGGGGGGGGTGCGCTCGTGGCGCGACCCGGCGTCCCTGCGGCCGCGGGTGGCCTGCTGCGGCGGCTCCGTGCGCCCGCGGCTGCCTCGGACGCGGCCCGTGGGGCGGCCTGGGCGGGGGCGGGGGGCGCGGGGCGCGGGGCGGGGGCGCGGCGCCGGGAGGGGATGCGCGGCGCGGGGAGGCGGGCGCCATGAGGAGCGCCACGAGGTCCGCCCGCCCCTCCCCCTCGCGCGGGCTCCCCCCCCGGCCGCCGCCAGCCTCCTGACCCGCGAGCGGCGGGCTCTCCGGGACCGGGGCTCCCGGGGTCGGGTCGGGTCGGGTCGGGTCGGGGTCGCGGCGCAGGAGCCGGTGTGGCGTTCGCCCCGGGCCGACCGCCTCTTTTTTTTTTTTTTTTCCCCTTTACCAAATTGTTAGGTGTTCCTGCTGGTGCCGCCCCTAGTAATTGAAAGCAAACCCACGACGCTTTCCCCGGCCCTTCGGGGTATCCCCGGCCCCCTCTCTCCGCAGCGTACGCCTGCTGCGCGGGACCTTTTTGTCCGCCGCCGTGTTCCCAGCGCTCCCAGCCCGACGCCTGGCACCCGGTCGGCCCCCGGTCGGTCCCCGGTCGGTCCCCGGTCGGTCCCCCGGTCGGTCCCCGGTCGGTCCCCCGGTCGGCCCCCCGGTCGGTCCCCGGTCGGTCCCCCGGTCGGTCCCCCGGTCGGTCCCCCGGTCGGTCCCCGGTCGGCCCCCCGGTACTTGCGAGGTCCAGGCCCCCTGCGGGAGGAGGCTCACAAGGGCAGAGGAGTGTGGCTTTCACGGACAGTGACCTTGGCAGTCGCCTACATGGTGTGGGCACTGCAGGAGTGAGAACTTGAGACCCTGATGGGGGAAGTAAATCTGTTCCCTGGTCATCACCTGGTCCCGGTTCATACTCACTGCAAGTCCCAAGTGTTACTTCTGTGATGTGTCAAGTGGGAGCTAGTCGTGAGCCATGATGGGAGTAGGAACCCTGTCTCTGGGATTCTTTTTTTTTTTTTTTTTTAAGATTTTATTTATTTATGAAAGAGAGAGAGGCAGAGACACAGGCAGAGGGAGAAGCAGGCTCCACGCAGGGAGCCCGACGTGGGACTCGATTCCCCGTCTCCAGGATCAGGCCCTGGGCTGAAGGCGGGTGCTAGACCGCTGAGCCACTGGGGCTGCCCACCTGGGATTCTCATCAAGGAGAAGATTAGAGAAACTCTCAAGAAAGGGTCTGTTTTTTTTTTTAAAAAAACAAACAGATTTTTGTATTTCTTCCAAAAGGACAGGTCTAGAGAGAGCCAGAAGTCACATTGGAAGAGAAAAAAGGAACAGCATTAAGCATGTTGGACACCTTGGGCTCTGAAAAATACTATGTCATTGTTTAAGATTGTTTTAATCATTTTTAAAAACTATTATTTATTTATTTATTCATGAGGGACACACAGAGAGAGAGAGAGAGAGGCAGAGACACCTTCCCTGCAGAGGGAAAATCAGGCTCCATGCAGGGAGCCCAACATGGGACTTGATCCTGGGTCTCAAGGATCAAGCCCTGGACTGAAGGCGGTGCTAAACCACTGAGCCACCCAGGCTGCCCTAATCATTTTTTTGTTTTAAAGTAACATTTATTCCCTTTTTTTAAAAAAAAAATTTACTATTTATTTATTCATGAGAGACACAGAGAGAGAGAGAGGCAGAGACACAGATAGAGGGAGCAGGCTCCATGCAGGGAGCCTGATGTGGGACTCGATCCTGGGTCTCCAGTATCACACCTGGGGCTAAAGGCGTCACGAAACCGCTGAGCCACCCGGGCTGCCCTGCCCTAATCATTTTTGTTGTTGTTGTTATTTAAAAAAGTCCAAAGGAGCATCGGACTTCTGTAATTCCGTATTGTAGTCCATCTGTTGTGATAACATCATGGTTCTTTTATCTAGTCTTAGTGCCTTTCCTGCAAGGAATTCAAAGTTTCAGGGTTTTGTTTTGTTTTGTTTTTTTAAAGAGGGTGATCAGTGTCAACAGGCTGGACCTCCTTTGGAAACCTGAACGTAGTAGTGCAAGAGGATCTAGAAATGAGATTGATCTGTGTTCCCTGGGTATTTATTATGTGCCTGTTAATATAATTTGGAAGAAACAAAAGGATCAAAAAGGACAATTTTAGAGCTCGAAGGAACCTCAGAGTCCCTGGAGTCCAACACTTAGTCTCATCAACTTATAGATGAGAAAAACATCGTCGTCGGGTCATATATTTCCCAGTGAAGCCCCAGGTTCTAGACTGGTGCTGTTCATTCCCTGCTATTCCTTGGTCAAGGAAGAATCGCCTTAGGAAAAGTTAAGACTAAGGTTGGGGGGTGGGGGGGACTGTTTTACAGCCTTTACCTTGGACATAGCTGTGGAATGGTTTCAGAAGTACTTGATCCAAAGGGAAATGGAAATGCAGATTGCCTTGTACCCTGGGCCCAGCCCTGTAGATCTTGATTATTCCCACCCTAACCCCTCCTTTATGAGAAAAAACCACTCCCTGTTCAGCTTCTCTTGAGGGCTCTAATTTGTCTCAATGCTGTAGCTGCCCTAGGTACAAGTATTGTACCTTAGGCTAAATTATTTTGGATGTAGAAGGCAAAAATAGTAATTGTGGCTCCATATATCACATATTTTTAGTCTTCGAAGTAAAGATGAATTAGAACTTTAGAGTCAGCTTTGCTAGTCCGGTATGGCAAGTCATTGTTCCAAAGTCATCTTGAAATTGCAGGGGGTTGAGAAAGTTGTTCTGATCTGTGTTAAAAACCAGGTTCTCAACCTTTCCTCTGAAAGGACAGGTCTAGAAAGCAGGAAGTCAAACTGGAAGAGGAAAAAACTAGTTTAAACTTCTCCACCTGCATGTATGTCCATGACAGTTGGCGCCAATCCCCTTTTCCTTTTTGCTGTGACTTCTTCCTCGTCCAATTAAAATAGCTTCTTAACCCTGTACCTTCGCGGCCATGAGAGTGGACCTCCGTGGCTGTAGCTCTCATTGTCTCACTCTCCATTCTGGAAACCTTGGGCCACTCTCCATTGCCCAGACTGCTGGTCATATACTTCAGCACAGCGCAAATCCCCTTGACCCCCAAATGTGGTCCCAGACTTTATTTTTCCCCTCTTCCTGTCTCTACCCAAATGCACCCAGACACATCTGTGGAACTGCTTTCACTTACACTTTTGCTCTTGGGGTCTTCTCTGGCATGACCTATAATCCTTTTAAGCCTTCAGTTCTGTAAATACTTCCTCCAGGGAACTCTGTTACTCATTTCCTTAGAATTACTTCTTGTCTCTAATGCTTCCATAGTTTTAACTGCATTCACCGCATTTTTGCCTTGTAGTTGACTACTTCCTCCACCGTAATAGAAGTTCTGTAAGAGCATCTCACATATTTGTGTCTTTGTGTCCTTTTTGGCGTCTGATTCAGCGTTAGTGTTTGGTGTTCGTTGAACTGAGTTAGGGCAGACCAAAATTTGTAATTACTCTTTGATTACTTATTTTTTTAAGAGATTTTATTTATTTAGTCATGAGAGACAGAGAGAGAGGCAGAGACACAGAGGGAGAAGCAGGCTCCCTGCAGGGAGCCCCATGTGGGCCTCGATCCTAGGACCCCGGGATCATGTCCTGAGCCACCCAGCTGCCCCTATTCTTTGATTATTTAATTCATAAGACTATTTGAATTAGGATTTGAAGCCACAATTGAAACCATATTTAACTGTTATTCATGTTGCAGTGCCCCAAATATAAAAAGCTCCCCCCACCCTCACCCCTGGGCCCTAATGCATTGGTATTGCTTATCCAAAGACTCACATTTTTGGGCAGCCCGGGTGGCTAGGCGGTTTGGCACTGCCTTGGGCTCGGGGCCTGATCCTGGGTTCCCGGGATCGAGTCCCGTGTCGGGCTCCCTGTGTGGGGCCTGCCTCTCCCTCTGCCTGTGTCTCTGCCTCTCTCTCTGTGTCTCTCATGAATAACTAAATTTTTTAAAAAAACAAAACAAAACAAAAAACCCAACAACCCAGAGCCGTGCATTTTTTTAGTGGGCGTAAAATAGGTACTTTTTCAGTGAATGTCGTTGTGTGAAGTACTGTATTAAGTGCTTTCGAGGAGAAGTCAGGATACGAGGATACTTGAGAGAAAGTCTCTGTTAGTATTTACTGTTAAAACTTTCTTGAACCACTTTCACCATCAAGCCAGTTTGCCATTTTCTTTTTTTTTTTTTTTTTTAAGAATTTTCTTTTCCTTTTGAGATAATCTCTGTACCCAACGTCAGGCTTGAACCTACAACCTGGAGATCAAGAGTCCCGAGCCAGCCAGGTGGCGCCAAGCCAGTTTATCTTTAAAGCGTTTGATTATCTCTTCCCTTTGAAGTCAGATGGCGTTCCCCCATTGATGGCTAACTTTGGAAGATGAGGTTGGGAGGATTTTTGACTTGCCTGACGTCACGTGGCTAGTAAGTGATACAACTTGGATTGAAATCCGGGTTTTTTGGGGTTTTTTTTTCCCTCCTTTCCTCAATCTGTGTCAGTTCTGAGCTGTCTTCACAGGCAGCAGGCGGTCCTCTGAAGTATTTTGGGAGAGGTTGGTCTGACTGTGTATGAGTAATACAGACCAAGAGAGGAAACTGCAGTCCCCTCAGAGGTGTGGGCTGTCACCTCAGCTTAGCTTGGCTGTGACTCAGCATCTGCTTTTGGAGCACTCTGGAATGTGCCGTGGGCCTGCGTCTCCTTGGCACCGTCCCCCTGTTCCTGGGACCTCAGCAGCCATCCCCATCTGGCCAGACTGCTCATTCCACACCTTCCTTCTGTTGGGTGCTCCCAGAACCGTGGGACCGCTTTGGTCCTTGCTGTTTTTCTCAAAGCCGGTGCTGAGTGCTTTCTCCCACCCCAGATGGTGGCCACGGCCATCAAGGCCTGGCATGGTCTGGCCCTGCTGGCCTCTTGCCCTCTACCCCTCGCTCTCTGTGTTGCCGGCACGCCTGGCTTTCCCCCTGCCCAAGGAAGACCGTTGGCTCTGCCGGAAACTCTCTCGTTGGCTGTGCCAGCGCCTAGTGCGGTGCCTGGTAGAAGAAAGAAGCAACAACCCGTCTTGAGCATCCAGTATGTTCCTCTCCTGCTCGTCTTCCTGGCTGTGCCTGTAGTCAGCTGCCTCCTCTTACATTCCTTGTTTCCAAGTCTTTGAAGTGTGGCTTCTGATGCTCACTCTCTGTGGTCACCGGACTCCAGCTCCCTCTGTGGCATTTGCTGAGATCTAATGCTTGGTGTCCTCATTTCTTTGTTGAGTCTTGCTTTAAGGGAGTTCCAGGCTGGGGACACATTGTATTGAGGAGTGTCACTGTTGAGGACCTTTCTGGCTGGTGGGCTCTGAGATAGTGCTATTAGATTATTCAAGATCTCTGAGGTCTTTGGGATGCGTGTCTCAATGTTTTAAACCAGTGAGAAAGCTCGGAGGATGTGCTCCATGTCTGTGTGCACGGGTGCAGTTTCTTGTCCATCAAACCATTTTTATCATTAAGCCAGCTTACTAGCCAGCTTACTAAAGCATTCCGACCATCTCTTTATCGTAATGTATCATGTATACGTACATATGAATTACATAAGTTTAATCTCCATAAAACACAAATAAAAATTATAAAACTGAGTAAAATGGAACACTTAAAATGGTGGTTTCTTTAATGTCATAAAACCTTTTGATTGTTGCTAAAATACTTTTTTTAAGACTTTATTTATTTGAGAGAGAGAGTGAAAGAGCACAAGCAAGGGGAGCACCTGTCAGAGGGAGAGGGAAAAGCAGGCTCCCCACTGAGCAGGGGAGCCCGATGCGATGTGGGGCTCAATCCCAAGATCCCGAGATCGTGACCTGAACTGAAGGGAGATGCCTAACCGACTGAGCCACTCAGGCGCCCAAGAGTGTTTTACTTTTAAAAATCTTGTTTCACACGTGGTGATTCATGGATCTCAGATGATCTTGGTGATGATAGTCTTGGTGACTATGAGGCTCAAGGTATGGTTCTAAGTTTAGTCTTTTGAATCCTGATTTAAAAACCATCATACTTGAAAAAGTCATCTCCTTAAGAGATCCAAGAGCAAGAAATTCTCCATTTGCAATGTTTACCCAAATCACAATAGTCCCATCCCCCCAAACCAGCTAGAAAATTTTCACCCTCTGTCATCCATCAGCTGTTTTTGCAAATCAGGGTGCTCCATTTAAAGATTTGTTAATTAGCGGATTCAAACTCTACTGAAAGTCATTATTTGGAATATTTTGCAAATTTTTACATGTTTCTGTCTACAGGTTTTATAGGTGCACACATAGGTTTTGGCAACAGAGTTGCTTAACCATGGAAACATTTTTAGATCTCTAACAGAAAATTTGATCATCTTCCTTTAATAAATGTAATTGTTTTCTTTCACTCTTCCATAAAACAGCAAGTCATAACTTTATTTACTTATTTTCTTTAAAGATTTTATTTATTTGAGAGAGAGAGAGCAGAAGCAGGTAGAGGGGCAGAGGGCGGGGGGAGAAGCAGACTCTGCTGAGCAGGGCTCTCAGTCCAGGACCCTGGGATGATGACCTGAGCTGAAGGCAGACACTTAATCCATTGAGCCACCCACCCCTCTATTTTTGATATAAGTGTTTTTCATCATGGCTAAAGAGTAGCAAAGGATATATGCTGATATATTGTACATACTGACATTCTGAAACAATAATTGTTTCATTCTTTTAAGTGTATCTAGTGGGTTCTAAATACTGTAATAATTTGGCGTATTGTCATCCATTAAAAAAATAAATGAATAAGCTCGTAATTTGAGCCAGAAAGCTTCATTTTTTTTCCTCCTTGAAATCACATTTCAATTCCACTTTCCCCACAACATAGTAACTTAAGCTCATCTATTTTTATGCTTGAAAATCTTTTATTGGGGATCCCTGGGTGGGTGGCTTAGCGGTTTAGCGCCTGCCTTCAGCCTAGGGCGTGATCCTGGAGTCCCGGGATCTAGTCCCATGTCGGGCTCCCTGCATGGAGTCTGCTTCTCCCTCTGCCTGTGTCTCTGCCTCTCTCTCTCTGTGTCTCTCTCATGAATGAATAAATAAAATCTTAAAAAAAAAAAAAAGAAAACCTTTTATTGATCATTCTATCATTCTTATGCAACAAAAACGTACCTGTACATAGGAATGATTTTATTTCCTATTGTCTCTTTGGTGTTAATTTTTTTTGGATTCTATTACTGTGGCTGTTGTCACAGGGTAATCAAAACAAGTAGATAAACATTTTGATAGATACTTAAACATAAAAAGTAGACTTTGGTTGGAAGGCAACTTGATGGGATAGATGGAGCTTCCCCCCTCACAAGTATGTCTTGAATTGGTGGATTATTACTACTTACTGCTAGAATAAGATTTTTCTCTTGTGTAGTTAGAAACTTTGAGAAGCCCTGTTGGCGTAAGCAGAAGGGCTTTTGTTATATCAAGGTCACTCAGTTTTTACTTTTCAAAATATGTGTCAGAACCCAGAATATTTTTATGAATCAACCAGCTTGCTGCTCACCTCCTGTAATTTTGTCAAAAGCAGAAAGCTGGAGACCTTCAGATTTGTAAGAGGATTTTGTGACGTCATTAGCCATTCACTTTTTCGTATCAGTGCTAGTATTTCACCTTGCCCCTTCATGTGGCCATTAATTTAGGGGACGTGGCTTCCAGCCTAGCTTTGCCAGTACTTACTAGCTATCTGTATGTGCATCCACAGGAGAGGCTCCTTTCATGCTTTAACATTTCTCAATTCTGTGGCTAGCCGCAAGTGTTCTAGAATTGTTTTCTCACCATGGCTCACACACACCATGTACTTCTCCCATCCGCACCTGCAGTTGGCATTTGTGATCTTTTGGTGGGGTCCTAAAAGGCTGTTAACCCTGTCCCATGCCAACGTTCACTTCAACTGGGTTTTTTTTTTTTTAATTTTTTTTATTTATTTATATTTATGATAGTCACAGACAGAGAGAGAGAGGCAGAGGCAGAGGGAACCAGGAACCATGCACCAGGAACCCGATGTGGGATTCGATCCCGGGTCTCCAGGATCGCGCCCTGGGCCAAAGGCAGGCGCCAAACCGTTGCGCCACCCAGGGATCCCTTCAACTGGGTATTAACCGGGTTTCTCATAGATCCTGGGACCCCGTATCTTACTCTCATAGATGTTGCTGCTTTTCCTAGAGTCCACCTACCTTCCTTTTCCTTACCTGGGTAACGCCTGCCCATCTTTCTGTGCGTGTTCTATCATGGCCTCTCTTGGGAGGTCCTTCAGGCATGCTTGGGTGTCCCTCTTCTATGTTGCTAAAGCATCCCAACAGACCGCAGTCATAGGACTTCCCCCACCCTGTGATGCCCTTGCTCCTTGAGTCTGCCCTCCTCTCCTGACTGAGTCACAGCAGGGGAGACATGGGAGGCTTTGTTTTTCCTCACTCTTTCTCAAGGCTAACATGTGAGCTGAAAAGTCTAGGTAGGTCCTCAACAAATATTTGTAAAATAGCCCAATATTAAGGACCTCTTTCTCAAAAACCCTTGCCATTTTCTCTTGAGATCTCAGCAGGAATCTCAGGATGACCAGTATTTAACTCCTGATCTTACCCTCATGTGTGTTCACCCTGCACCCTTTCCCATCTCGGCTGCTGATGACTCCATCCTTCTGGGTGCTCAGACCTCAACTTGGAGTCATTCTTGACTACTCTCTTCCATTTGTATCCAGTCCACAAAGAGGTCTTGTTGGTTCTGTCAACACTTTGGTATCATGGCACGTCCTCCATCGGCCCCTACTTACCTCCACTGCTTCAAGCCCCCATCCAAGCCACCAGCCTCTCAGAGTTGGGTCCTTGCTTTAGTATCCAGGCTCCTCTCCCTCTCCCGCCTCTGTCCTTGGTCATTCTACTCTCCTCACAGTGGCCAGAGGGATCCTGTTCAAGTGAAGGTTGGATAATAATTTCCCTGTTCTTCTTAAAACCTTGCAGTGACTTCCCTCCCATTTTACTCCCAGTAGAGAACCCAAAGTCCCTGCAAAGATCCGCAGGTTCCCCAAGATGGCTTTGCACTGGCTGTTTCTTCTGCTAGGATAGCACTTCCCTCAGATAGGTATCAGTATGGTTGGCTCTCTCACCTCCTTATGGTCACATTGTTTAAAATCGCAGGGGCACCTGGGTGGCTCAGGTGGTTGAGTGTCCAATTCTTGGTTTCGGCTCGGGTCCTGATCTCACGGTCATGGGTTCAAGCCCCATGTTGGGCTCTGTTCGGTGTGGAATCTGCATCAGATTCTCTCTCCCTTCTTCCCACCTGTGCTCTCTCTCGCACTCTCTCAAATAAGTAAATATATAAAATCTTTTAAAAAATAAAGATTGCACACTATAGGCCTTCAATTATTTGCTGGATAAGTGGTTGAAGAATGCGTTACTTCTTTGCTCAGTTTTCTCTTCTAATAACTAGTTTTCAGCATTTAAACCTGGTTCAGTTATTTGTTGAATAAGTGGTTGAAGAATGCGTTACTTCTTTGCTCAGTTTTCTCTTCTAATAATACTAGTTTTCAGCATTTAAACCTGGTTGCTTTGGCGGGTTGTGGGGAGTTGTGGACCGCAGTCCCATGGCTGTTTATATTTGTACTTTTTGGGGTCCCTTTACCTGGGTAGGATTACTGGCACAAGGTCAATCCCAGAGCTCAGTGTAGGCGTACATGCTAGGTGGCTTAGGTGGTGCCTGTTTAATGGTGCATTTTTAAAAATATGAAATCATCTGGAGGGTAACCATTATTATGTCTTATCAAATTCTTATTACAGATGTTGCCTATTTCATTTGATTAGGTGCTTGTTAATATGAATTGGGTCTTTACTTTAACTCAAGAAATGCTAGACGAGTAGATCTTTTAAGCCAACATGATTATCTTCCCTATCTTAGGGGAAGATCGATCTATCATCTTTGGAGAAAAGCTGTCTCTACTTGGGGGCAGCTTGCATTCGTCTGAATAGACTTTCTGTAGCTTGGATTGGAGCCGGGAAAGCACTGAGCAGAGCTACGGTCCGGGATGTTGTAGCTTTTTAGGTTCTTCTGAGTTTAGTGCATCTTGTGTGGAAGAGAGTATATCCTTGTTGAGTTGTAGAGATTTGACATGACAAAGACATTTTCCAAAGCTATTGGTCCATTAGGATTATTAATGTTCTTCCTTTCATTCACACAGATGATATATAATTACATGTACTATAACTTTAGTTTCTTTTGTAACACTGCAGTGTTAAGATGTGAGGTGCTGCTGTTGAAAATATTTTCCTTTTTTGACAAAAGAAATGCAAACACTGTAAACTGGAGTTGTTACGGTCTTTACTGTTGAAATGAACTCATGATAGGATTGGTAATAAGAAGTAGTTCTGAACAGGAATAGAACTCAGAGCCCAGGGCTATACCCAGGGGGCCAGGGATGGCCTGCCCCATCTGTGTGGCTCATGGGTTGGCATCTGTGCCGACAGGTGCCCTGGAATCAGTAGACATTTATTGAAGCAGGTGTGGCAGGACTGCCTTTTGTCTCTGTGGGGGCTTCTGAGGGTGTGTTTCTCTTGTGTGGCATATTTTGACTAGTCAGTGGTTTTATTTTTCACCACTTCCTTGGTAGAGAGTAAATATTTGAAAACAGAATAGAATAGTATTTGACACATAGTATTGAACTCAAGAGTATTTGAACGAGAGAGGCAGTGAATACTCACTCTCCTGGAGGGAAATGCAAGCAGTGGGGCTCTCCGTGGCTCACCATGAAGGACACAAGCCCGTGTGCACGCTGGATGGGCCCCTTGGCTTCTGGAAGCCATCATCAGGAGAGGTCATGCTTGATGTAGGAAAGCTTGTGTTGTGAATGTGTCCTCTAAGAAGAGCTAAATCCCAGGCCTGCCACGAGGCTGCTTCTGTGAGTCTTGGTGGGGTTTAACGTCTTCATGGTATGATAGAATCGAGGCTTTATGAGGTCTCTGCTTCAAGCAAGGATTGGAGTACAACTCCCTGGTTTCTTCTGGAAAGTGCTTTCTCGCTCTAAGTCCAGACAGCTTGATGGGGTGGAACAAACATGGGCTTTGGAGTCAGCCACACTTGTGTTCACATCCCACCTTGACCATTTTTTTTCCCTAAAGATTTTAATTATTTGACAGAGCACACAAACAGGGGGAGCAGCAGGCAGAGGGAGGGGGAGAAGCAGGCTCCTCACTGAGCAGGGAGGGAGTCCAGTGCAGGGCTCAATCCCAGGACCCCAGGATCATGACCTGAGCCGAAGGCAGGTGCTCAACCAACTGAGCCACCCAGGCATTCCCCACCCACCCCCTGACCCATCTCGACCACATTTATTTATTTATTTATTTTATTTATTTATTTATTTATGATAGTCACACAGAGAGAGAGAGAGAGGCAGAGACACAGGCAGAGGGAGAAGCAGGCTCCATGCACCGGGAGCCCGATGTGGGATTCGATCCCGGGTCTCCAGGATCGCGCCCTGGGCCAAAGGCGGGCGCTAAACCACTGCACCACCCAGGGATCCCCTCGACCACTTTTAATGGTTCTTCTGAACCCTTTCTACATCTGTGAAGAGCTGATAATGTCCAGTGTGGAGAGTTGCTGGTAGGACACAGTCACAAAAGGCACGCAGAAGTTTCTCCACCGTGACACTTCTGCTGTGGGCGGGACCAGGGTTTGTGCTCTGGGCAGGTGTGCCAGCCACCTGGCTGGCTGGTCCCCAGCAGCCCAGCCTCCGGGCCCTGTGCTGGCCAGGTGTGGTGCCACTGAGAGCGAGGACAACCTGTTAGGACAGTTTGATTCCCACTTACTCACGTGATGTTACTTGCTCAAGGCAGTGGCCCTTCTCTGCTGAGAAGGCCGCAGCTAGTCAGCCACTGCCCACTCCCTGCTGTGGGCTGCCCTTCCCGCGTCTCTTCTCTTATTGGTCCTTCTCTGAAGTTGTCAAGTTGGACCTTTTTCTTGAAAAGAGTGAAGTAGACTTGTTTTCTAATGGGTGGTGAGGGGAGAAAGGGCAGCTTACTAACATTCCTTTTTAAAAACCCTCCTGGGCACCTGGGTGCCTCAGTCGGGTAAGTGTCTACCCCTCAGGTCATGATCTCAGGGTCCTGGGATGGAGCCTCTGGCTCCCTGCTCAGTGGGGAATCTGCTCCCCCTCTGCTCTTCCCCCGATGCTTGTGAACTCTCTCTCAAATAAAATAGTTTTTTAGAAAGAAAGAAAAAAAAAAAACCCTCCTAATTAAAAATAGAACCTGTGGGAAAATGCACAGATTTTATGTGTAGGGTTCAGTGAACGATCCCAAAGCGAACACCTGTGGAAGTGCTCACCGAGGAGTAGAGTGTGTGACCAGCACCACAGGGAGCCAGCCCATTGTCATTACTGCCCTCACTGCCCCTTCTGTCAGCGATTTGTTGACTTAGTAGAGACAAGGTAGGTTTTATGGCTGTAGGGTTGCCAAGACTTGTGTGGCTCTAGGAACTTGGTCTTGTACGGAAGATACATCATAAAAACTTCAATCATCATTTGCCTAGAGATGGCTTCTCAAATCCAGATCCCAGTGTCTCCTAAAGCTTTTACCCTCGGGGGGTGCCTGGGTGGCTCAGTCGGTTGAGCATCTGGCTCTTGGTTTCAGCTCAGGTCGTGACCTCATGGTCCTGGGATTGAGTCCCACGTCAGGTTCTACGCTCAGCAGGGATTCTGCTTGAGGATTCTCTCCTTCTGGCCCTTCCCGTTTGCTTTCTCTCTCACACACACTCTCTTTAAAATAAATAAATAAAGCTTAAAAAAAATCCAATAAAGCTTTTTTACCCTTGCTTGTCCCTGAAAGAACAGGTCATGTCTTCCATTCACGTGTTCATCCGGTAAATGCTCACTTGGTTTCTTACCAAGTGCCAAGCACCCCGCTAGGTGCTGGGAGAACAGGAGTGTGCAGCAGATGAAGCTCTTGACCTCACGGAGCTTACACGTCCAGGTCTGACTCATCTCTGCCAACCCAGGGCCTAGCTTAGTGCCCGAGCACGTGGTGGGTGTTTAATAAGTATCTGCCAAACCCA
Source organism: Vulpes lagopus (assembly GCF_018345385.1). NCBI lineage: Eukaryota > Metazoa > Chordata > Mammalia > Carnivora > Canidae > Vulpes > Vulpes lagopus. Next base: position 31,711,510 of record NC_054834.1, read on the forward strand.
GCTAAATAGCCTCCCCTTACTTTCTGGAAGCATCCATCCTCCTACATTGTGGTCGGCTGCAGATCTGTGACTTCTGGGTTCCCGGGTCCTGGATCGCAGGCTGTCTACCTCTGGACCCTTAGCCTTGTGCACAGAAGGGACTTTTTCTGATTCTCAATGCACGACAAGGGCCACATGAGTAGTGTAGTCAGTAAGAGGAGTGGGGAACCTATGAATGGCTGTGGTAAGGCCTTTCTTGCCACCGTCACCAGTAGTTCTCTGGTCCCCAGGTCCTGTTAAAGTTGTTGATAAGTATCTTACTTTGCAGTAACATTTGACAATGACCACTGCCTCCAGGGAACTTTCTTTACCTCCCCGCTCTTGGCTGGCCTTCTGTCTCTCTCCCTGTTCTTTCCCAGCCCTCTTGCTGTGTTTTTGTCTACCTGTGAATGTGTTGTGCCTCCGGACCCCCTGCTTGGGTTGGTGGTTTTCTCTGGCTTCGTCTCTGGATCCTCCATCTCTTGATGATTCCCCACGTTCCTTCTTGTCCTGAATCCTTTCCTCCTTGTCCATTCATCTGGTGGTCCTATTAACTCCCCTGGTCTGTCCACAGACCTGTGCCGTCTGTGTTTTCTCTCCACCCAAAGGCATGGCACCGAAACTTGGCATCCAGCCAGCGCTCTTCCATCCTCCCTCATCCATCCAGGCGCCCCTGGGGTCTGGTCAAGTCCGCTTTCTCCTGAAATGAACCTCTCTTCCCAGCATCCATCATTTCTTGCCTGGATAACTCTCCACTGACTGATTTCCCAGCTGCCAGTCTGGATCTTTTTTCTTTTTTTTTTTTAATATTTAATTTATTTATCCATGAGTGACGCAGAGAAAGAGGCAGAGACACAGGTAGAGGGAGAAGCATGCTCCCTACCGGGAGCCAGATGTGGGACTTGATCCTGGGACCCCGGGATCATGCCCTGAGCCGAAAGCAGACCCTCAGCCACTGAGCCACCCAGGTGCCCCAGTCTGGCCCTTTTTCAAAACATTCCCCATATTGCTGTTAGAGCAGAACAATCTTTTGAAAAAAAAAAATGCAAGTGTGATCAAGCCTGTCAATCCCCTAAAATTCTTGGTGATTCTCCTTCACCTGCGGTCTTGGGTCTTGTTGTTGGCACTGCCGCCCTCCCCGGCCTCACCCCCCAGCCTTCCAGCATATTCTCTCCAGCCTTTCCTCCTGCCACCCTCCCTATGCCATCCTGTCCTCTCCCAGACTCATTGTCAGTTCCTTCCTGTACCCAGGTCTCCGAGCACTCACCTCCACACCTCTGGACATGTTGCTGCTCCTTCTCCACATGCTATCCCCTCCTCTTCCGTTTGGTCACTTCAAAGTCCAAGGAAGTGTCTGGCAGCCCCTGCAATCTGAACTGAGGTTCCTATTCTGTGTTTTCCTCCCTGCGGCACCGAATGTTGCTGTACACTGTTTGTCTTTCCAGTAGACTGAGGGTTTTTTTTTTTCTTTCCCAAGATTTTATTTATTCATGAGAGACACACGGAGGGAGGCAGAGACACAGGCAGAGGGAAGCAGGCTCCCTCCGGGGAGCCTGTTGTGGGACTCCATCCCAGGACTCCGGGATCACAACCTGAGCCAAAGGCAGATGCTCAACCACTGAGCCACCCAGGTGCCCCTAGACCATGAGTTTTAAGAGCAACGTCTTTCATCTACCCACAGTATCATAGGTGCTCAAAAATACTTGAGGGGGTTGGAAGGAGGTGGTAGTGTTTTGCCATGAGCATGGGATTGGTTTACGTACAGGCTTCCTCTGGCTTATTTTGTTTGCTTTTGTTGTTGTAATTGTTGTTTGCTTTTGTTTTGAATTTGAGATCTGAAAAGTTAATCTCACATCTATAGTTGTTGGTTGATAATGCTCCTGATCTTCGTGGTGGTTGCTGTCTGCAGCACTGACCATTAGGGTAGGGTGGGTAAGAGGTGTTCTTGCAGGAGGCACGCTTGTTTATGTTGAGAATGGTTTGCCCTCTGCCTTGCCTGCCTTGTGAGCTGGGCCCTGTGAGCGTGTAGGTGTGTGGAGGGTGAGGGGGATAGGCGTAGGCGTAGGGATGGCAGACGGACTGTCACCACTGCTTTGGAACACAGGGCTGCTGCAGAAGACTTTGACTTTGTGAGATTAAAAAACTATTAGTTTGTGTGAAGAGTCCTTGTATGTAAGTGTGGAAAAGTCAGCTTTAAATGAACCGTGCGGGGGATCCCTGGGTGGCGCAGCGGTTTAGCGCCTGCCTTTGGCCCAGGGCGCGATCCTGGAGACCCGGGATCGAATCCCACATCGGGCTCCCGGTGCATGGAGCCTGCTTCTCCCTCTGCCTGTGTCTCTGCCTCTCTCTCTCTCTCTCTCTCTCTCTGTGACTATCATAAATAATAATAATAAAAAAAATTTTAAATGAACCGTGCGGGCAGCCCGGGTGGCTCAGCGGTTTGGCGCCTGCCTTTGGCCCAGGGCGTGATCCTGGAGACCCGGGATTGGGTCCCACATTGGGCTCCCTGCATGGGGCCTGCTCCTCCCTCTGCCTGTGTCTCTGCTTCTTTCTCTCTCTCTCTGTTTCTCTCATGAATAAATAAATAAAATATTTTAAAAAATGAACCATGCATTTATAGCAAAAGCTATGGCTATTGGGCTTTTAGGCAGATGTTTGAGTTTCACGTTTGAATTGAGGTATTTTGGGGGGTGGCGCAGATTTTTAATTATTTTGATTAAGTAACTCCTAATCATGTTTTTGCCAGTTTTCTTTCTCAATCAAAAGTGAGACATGCTCTTGCAAAACACTGATATACTACCAGTGGAGCACCTCTACATTCCACTGCTTCATTTTATTTTTATTTTCCTTATTTAATGCCATCTGAAATTATTTATATGTGTATTTACTATCTATTTCCTTTCAAAATCCGCCTGCTCCCAATAGCTCACTTCCTTAGCATCATAGTTAGGTGCTCCACTCAGGTCGTTCTAAGTGTTTAACACGCACCATCTCCTTTAATTCCTCAAGAGCCCCAAGGGGTAAATTACTATGATTATCCCCAATTTCCAGATGAGGAGATTGCAGCCCCGAGAAGTGAAGTAACTATCTCATGCAGACAGCATGTGATAGTTTAGACCTTTGCTGCCTCTCTGGAGCCCACTCTGCTCCACTGAGTCTGCGCAGAACTTTGCATCACTGGTCCTCCATACAATCTGGTTGTTTCCCCAACGAAAAGCTCTTTCTTTTTCAATTACAAACATACACTTATACACAGACATAGTCCTTTTTACATAAATGTTGCCCCTCTTGGGAAACATATTTTTTTTTCCATGACTCCCTGGGGACCACGTCCCTTGAGGTGTGACATTATCTTAACTCTGCGACAATTAACAGAATCTGAGGTCAATTTATGTTACCCAAATGTCAGTCTCCTTGAGATTTGGCAAACGTTTTAGCCTCATCTGCAGTATCCTGGGGAGAGGGATGCTCTTGCAGATGGCTGCTGCTGTGTCTTTGCTGGTGAGTTTTACTGGTAGATGTCATCCCTGTAAAGAAAATTAATGTCGCCGAATTCTAAGCACGTACCTTATTTGGAGTTTTGAGCATCCGGGATACCAACTGTGGTATTTTCCTGGTTCCTGTAATTGGACTGACTGATGAGAAAAAAGACCCCATAAAATTTTTTTTTTTTTTTTGGCAATCTTTTATAGTAATATTTGGGAGGTGGCTAAGTCTTGTCTTTTTCTTCCCCCTCCAGTGGGAGCACAGGATTGTCCTGTAGGGCAGGGGTTCTTGTCCTGTAGGGCAGGGGTTCTAAGATTGGCCCGGGGTCCGTGGATGGACTTCAGAAGGGCCTTCAATCTCATGAAACTTGCACACAGAATTTTGTCATGTGTGTACAATTTGCTGGGATGGGATTCCATCCCAGAAGTGAGTGTGAGGACGGCCGAGAGCCCTCTTTGATATGAGCAGTGACACGCTCTCAGTCTCAGGCTGTAAGAATCCTGGAAGCTGGCTTGGTTTAAAGATTAGAAATCTTTTCTTTCTAGTCCCAGAGAATGAAGTAAGTTTAAGTCAGCCTCTGGAGAGGGCAGTTTGGACTTCTCTTTGCTAGGTCACAGGAGTTCTCTCGCATTGGGTGGATATATGGGCTCAGGCCGCTGTAGGGGGAGGCAGAGGCACCTATTTAAGTAATTGCATTTTGGTGTGATAGCACTGTGATGCTCGCTTTGTCCCCCTCTGAGCCCTCCATCACGGAGACTGGAAATAGCTCACACCCTCACATCTCACTGGCTATTCTTATTTCCAAATGCTGCTGCTTGTGTGCAAGGCTACGATTAAAAATTTAACGTGGGGGCGCCTGGGTGGCTTAGCCGGTTAGGCATCCAACTCTTGAATTTGGCTCAGATCATGCTCTCAGGGGAGTGAGATGGAGCCCCTCGCAGGCTCTGTGCCGAGCACGGGGCCTGCTTGAGATTCTCTCGCTCCCTCTCCCTCTGCCCTTCCCTCTGTCCCCCCAAAAAAGGATTTAACCTGTATTATTATTATTATTACTTGGTAGACGTTTAAAAAAGTATGTGGCATAAAAAGATAGTATTGCCTCAGCTGTGCCACTCCCTAGTATGTGACGTTGGGCAAGTTACTTGCTGTGTGCCTCATTCTTCTCATCTGTAAGATGGGTACAAAATAGTGCCCACCTCTTAAAGGGTGCGTTTAAAATAATACAGAGAAAGCAATAGAAATGCCATTTGGCAAATGGGAGATCACCAGTTAGTGTTATTGGTTCTTTGGACGGTGATGACGACACTGAAGACTGCTACCCCCCTCTGTGAGACCCTCCTCCTTCACCCCACCCCATTTTCCAGAGACTGCCACTTTCAGCTCTTTTGTTCTCTCCTTCTGATTTGTCTCCATATCACACTCACAAGGTGTTATTCCGATTTCCCTCTCTCAGTATCAGGCATTCATTATTGACACCCCATTGTAGATGGTGAGGTTTTATTTATTTTTTTTTAAGATTTTATTTATTTATTCATGAGAAACACAGAGAGGCAGAGACACAGGCAGAGGGAGAAGCAGGCTCCTTGCAGGAAGCCCAGCGTGGGACTCGATCCCAGGACCCTGGGATCATGACCTGAGCCAAAGGCAGACAGTGAACCATGGAGCCACCCAGGTGCTGACAACTTTCCCTTTCCCCACAACTTGTCTCTTGTAATGTAATCATATCCTGTTATGTTGGAGCGACATGTGGTGTTCTACATGCTGATCACATAAACATTGTTTGCATCCGAATCATGGGATCACGTGGGAGGGTGCTGACCATTCTCGAACATTTGAACTGCATTGCTCTGAGTTGAAGAAAACCAGGATGGGGAATTGTTGACTTGCCTTCAGCGACGTGTGAAGACAAAGTTGGCCACATGGTTGCTGTCGATTTTGGCTTCTTTTGCGACACACTCATTTTCCTCCTCTTTGGCCTCATCTGTTGGAAGAACCATTTAGAATCTCAGGAAGAATGGGTAGAAGGTAAGCTTCCAGAAGGAATGTGGCGGTTACAACAGACTGGGAGTTTGGAGTCGAAAGGGATAATCCTTAGGTCTGTGTCAGCCTTCATGTTTTCTGACCAACTTAGGCTGACGTCATCTGTGGATAGAAAGCCTAGCCTTGGCTTCGTGGTGGGTCACAGGAAGGCACAGACATAGGACTGCCTCGGACGATGTAGAACAAAAGAAGCCCCATGTGGGAAAAGGCAGCTTAATGTGTCTGTGAAGAGTAAGTGTGATAATAGGGAAGAGCAGAGTCTTAAAAGTGCCTCCATGGAAGGACCAGGCAGGTTCTTGTGGTTGGCATGTCAATATTGACTGACTTTTCCTCGGTGCAGGTTACTAGGGTGGGGAGAGAGGCAGAGGATATGGAAAAGGTGGGGGGGTTGTGGTTTTGTGGTTCTCCTGTGTTTACCAGTGAGCCCGATGGAGGAGGTCAGGTGTCCGGCTCTGAGAATCCCCAGCTGGAGGCAAAGCCTTGCGTTTGTGCAGTACCTGGCAAATCTGTGGGTTCTGGATCCGGGGAGGAGTGTGTGTCGGGTTGGGGGGGTGGGGAACCCAGAACAAAGCAGAATTTCCCTCTGGAGCCACGTTAATGACACTAATGTGATACTATGTCCTGGAGTGAACTTGGTCTGGGACTTTCTGGCCTCTGGGGTTTGGAGGCCAGGGGGCAGGGCAGGGCGGTGGGGTGGGGTAGGTGGTGCAGGAGTGAGATGAGAAAGCCAGTGCTTGGGTACCGATGATAGTTTTAAACAAAATTGATAAGAGACAACATTGAAGGAGGAAAATGAGATTAACGTCTGGTCTGCGTCAAACGGTTCTTTCCCCATCTCTGGCTCTAAACTTTTTTGTGTCGGGAGTTAGTGGCCACTTTCAAAGGGAATCTGGACTATCTGTAAAAACGAGAAAAGCTGGTTTTAGACAGGAAAGCATGTCCCTTGGAATGAGTAGCAGAGAGTTTTCTTGTCCCAGGTCGCTCTCCTTCCCTTCCTCGCCTCGGTGCGGTGCCTCAGCTCCACACTTTGCATCCAGCCTCTGCCAAGATTTGCCCAATAGCTGCTAGCAGGTCATAAGCTTCTGCAACTTGGTCATCTTCTGTATAAAGTAAGGGTGATTAATAACACCATGACTCAGACTGACTGGCTTACCAGGTAAGAGATCTGACGAGGGTGACCCAGAAATGGTGGGAATGGCAGAGAACCTGAGATCTCTCCACGTCCCAGAACCGTCCCCCAGTGTTTACCAGGTTTAGGTACCAGAGATGTCATGGGACCGCCTCATTTTCCTCTCCACACCCTGTATCTCTCTTCTGGGGTATTTCACAACTCGGGACAAATGAGTTCGCTTCTTGGGAGCCCTTCACTTGCCCACAGGCCCAAGGCTCTGGAAACACGGGGCTTTTGGAATGCCTGTTTTGTGAGAGCAGTTGTAGTTAGTGAACTTGAGTATAAAGCTTTTCATCTTTTAAATTTTCTTCCTTAGCGGTTTTAGCGTCTGGGGTCCTGAGCTTCCTCCAGCCTGCTCAGCTGGAGCTGCGCATGCAATCAGGATTCTGTGCTCTCTGGGAAGTGTGCAAGTTAAGGCCCCTTACACAACTGCCTTACCTTCAGCCCTGAGGGGAGGAGTGGGAAGCAGTGAAACAGAGGGTTCTGGACTGGTTTTGCCCTGGAACCTTGGAGCGTGGTGACAGGCTTCAGAGACCCTGTGCCATCCCATCTCATGCAAAAAGACTGGGATTGGCCTTGGAGCCAGCCTTGTAATAGGGAATGGGGAAAAAGTGCTGTCTGGTCCTGGGATATTCATTAACTTCATTCAGGGGATTCCATGCATGCCATGGGAGGGTAAACTGTGGCTTCTCTCTAGGACCTGATCACTTGAATACTGCAGAGAACTGAACCGACAGGTAGTATAAGTCCCCGTTACTAACCTGACCAGTGCAGCTGTGTGCCCGTGGGCAGGTGTACCTGCGTACCACCATGGCAGCATGCCTGTGGCCTTTTCCCTGAACTATATCCCCACCCCCAGGCCCTAACTCCCTCTTATAGACTGTTCATTACTAACTCGATCTCTATTTTATCTTCATTTTATTTTTTTGAGAGAGAGAGCAAGCGTGCGCGAATGGGGTGGAGGGAGATGGAGAGAGAGGGAGAGAGAGGGAGCAAACTCCCTGCTAGTGCAGAGCTCAACATGGGACTGGATCTCATGACCCTGGGATCATGACCTGAGCTGAAATCAAGAGTCGGATGCTCAAATGACTGAGCCACCCGGGTGCCCCTTGGGCTTTTTCTTTTTTAAGGATTTTATTTTTATGGATTTTTTGAATCTCTTTACATTAAAAAAAATCTGTCTTTTCCTATGTTTGTGTTGATTTTTGTTCTGCCTTTCGCTCTGAAGCAGCTCCCTGCTTAGCTCTTCCTACACCACATCTTTTCTAGTCCATAGGTACTACCTTTCTCTACTCTAGTTTTCAGACTCTTTCCTTTGTGCTTCTGTTTTTCCTATAGATCCCCGGCAATTACTGCACCCAACTTTGGGAGCACATAATTCAGAAGATTTTAAGTGGGTTTGAAAAGTTAAATAAGGACAGCCCCGGTGGCTCAGCGGTTTAGTGCCTCCTTCAGCCTGGGGTGTGATCCTGGAGACCCGGGATCGAGTCCCACATCAGGCTCCCTGCATGGAACCTGCTTCTACCTCTACCTTTGTCTCTGCCTCTCTCTGTGTCTCTCATGAATAAATAAATAAAAATTAAAAAAAAAAAAAGAAAAGTTAAATAAGTTCTCCTCTGAAGGTATGTTAAAGGACAAGGATTCAGTCAAGCAAATTTTAAGATCTCATTGGCTTTAGTATGGGATTCATGAATTGGGCAGCATCCCTTCTCAGGAGTTGAGGGGAGTTTGGAGGAGTTGTGAAAAATGGAAGTTTTTATAGGAAGGAGGGAGGGCAAGGAAGTTATTAGTAAGAGAAGAGAAAAGATTATTCCAGGCAAGGACACCTTCCCTTAGGGTAAGGCCTGGGGGTCTTATCAGGTGGATGGTTGAGCTTTCTTTGGGGAATGGAGATGGCCCATGAGACATAGACACCCTCTGGGGAGGGTGGAGACTGCAATTAGGTTAGGCCTTGCCCAAGTGACTCCATATTGGGCCCATGGTTTCCTTTCTAACAGGCGTTTCTAACAGTTTGCTAAATATCTTGAACACATGGACCCTGAAAAGAGAAGGCACAGAACTGTAGAGTATCCCTACTGGAGGAAATGGGGATTGCCATTTCTTTCAGCCTGGGACAGTAAGTCTTGCAGAATGTTTGGCAGCCTATGGGTTTTTTTTCCCCTCTGTTTTGAACTCATCTACCTTGGTTGGATGGACACTTGTCAGATAAATACACGAGAAGGACAGTCTTCATCTCTGGAATGACACAGATTGTCATTGGCAGGGTCCAGCTCATTCTCTTTAGGACTTCTTTCTAGAAGTAGTAGGACCTTGGCATGTGAAGATTGGTCGCAACAAGTCAGGCTTCCTGAATTCATCCTCATTGAATGCCTATTTCTAGTCCCTGTCTAAAACTCCCATTTATTTTGCAGCAAAGATGTCCCAAAATAAGGTGTTTATATATAGCAACAGATCCTACATCCTTGCCATCTTGTTTCAGAACAGCGCACCGTTAACACATTTTAACAGGCACAGAATCCACCATGGGAGGAAGTAAAACTGTCTTCACATAGATAGCAGACCCTTCCCAGTTCCTGCATTTTCCATTGCCAGCTTCTTCTGTCCTAACTGGAACCCACATAACCTCTGTCAGGGGAACTTTCTGTTGCCCTCGAACATACTGTAGGGCTGTAAAATACGTGCTGTTTGAACTTCGGGTGACGTGCCAGGAGTCACCATGTGTGACAGTGTGGTGTGCAGAAGCAGGGGCCCCCCTGTGATGGAGAGCAGGAAGGTTCCAGGACAGCTGGTGGGTGCAGAGGTGAGGCTGGAGAGCCTGTGCCGCATCCCAGAGCTACCCGGGTCCTGGGAGACCTGGAGCTCTGTTTCCCTGCCCTGGCCGCTGTTATCACGGGCAAGAGTTCAGAATGCTGTGATCTGCTCCTGCTCAGCCCCCAGGTGTGCCCTGGGGCCAGCCAGCCAACCTCCATAATTTTCGACCCTCTCTGTAAATGGAAGGTGTCTATGGCACCAAGGTGTTGAGAGAATAGAATGTGAAAATAGGTATGAAAATGTTTTTGACGTGTAAAGAGCTCTCTCCTTGATAGATGGGTGTGTGTCTTCCAGTGCAGGGGGTTTTGTGTGTTATATGCTATAAACAGTATGTTACACATTATATTAATTGTGTAACCATCCCCACTTACAATAAGTGGTAAACTAAGGCTTTGGAGGTAAGAGACTTGGGGCGCCTAGGTGGCTGTCTTTTGGCAAACGTCTGCCTTCAGCTCAGGTCCTGGGATGGAGCCCCACGTCAGGCTCCCTGTTCAGCAACGACCCTGCTTCTCCCTCGCCCTCTGCTGCTCCCCCTGCTTGAGCTCTTGCTCTCGGACAAATAAATAAATTCTTAAAAAAGATAAAGAAGTAAGGGTCTTAACCCATGCTCACACAGCTAATACATGGCATAGCCAATCCTTCATCTTCTCTTTGAAATCTGGTTTCTACTAAACTGATTAGGGTCCACGGAAGTGGTAGGCAACTTCTAATTAATGCGTTAATTTATTCAGCACACATTAGGTGCCTATTGCATCCCTAATACCTGACATTGAGGTATTGATTGAGTTTTGTTTGTTGGTGTTTTTTTTTTTTTTTTAAGAATTTCTTCCCTTAAGTAACTTGCAGTGAGCTTTAAAGGCTTTAAAAAAGCTTTCCTCTTTTTAACCACTCCACCCATGTTTCATAGTCTAAATTTCTTAGTTGATGTTCCCATGTAGATTTATTTGTCTTGCAGCTGGCCAGAGGGGTGTCTCTTAGGAAAGGAGACTTGGAATGACTTCAGTGAGCAGGCAAGGAGTTGTGACATGTGTCAGCTTGCTTGTGTTCAGTCAGCCAGGTGGTGATTTAACTGTTAGCCTTCCCAGTTCCAGCTTTGGCCTCATGTAATGGGAGCTGGAAGGCTTTAGTAGATGAATCAATTGGAAAACACTTCGAGAGTCAAATGTCACCCCTTTAGCAGCTACAGCTGTCAGCAGGGACCAGTACTAGGGCCTGAGAATTAAGGACAGATATTAAGTACAGCCCTCCGAGGTTCTGGGGCTTTCTTTTTGACGTGTGGTCCTGTGTTCACATGGACGGGACTCAGAAGCCAGTCATGCCTGTGCTGTGGCTTCCTTCTCTGCAGACAGAACAGAGCGCTGGCCGTCACCTGACTTCGCTCACGCCTGCTTTCTCTTAGCGATCCTGCGGTCAACCACAGCTGTGTGGGGTAGATGGCCTTGTTCGTCTTCCTTCCTTTGACGTGGTGAAATTAAGGCACGCAAAGGAAAGTGTCTTCCTGGGCACACATCGCCAGCACGTGGTACTTGACCCCTGTCCTCCCTGGGGATCCCCCTGAGTCCCTAGTTGAATCGGTGGACCCGCAGTCCCTGCAGCGTCCCCAGCACCTGGCATCCAGCACCCTGGGAGGCAAGAGGAGAGGACAGGTCACGGACAGAAGCAGAGGCCGAGCTGCCCGGTGCTGGGTGCGACATGCTCTGTGTGGAGCTGCGGGGGCAGGTGACACAGGTGACGCCCCAGCTGGAGGAGGAGGGACGAGAAGGAGTTAGCCAGGGTGGAGAGGCGGTGGGGACACACGCAGGGGGCGTCGCAGACGGAACCGGAGGGGTGGGAAGAGCAGTGTGTGGCCCGCTCCACAGCCCTGTGTGCCACGCCCAGGTGTTTGGATGGTGCCTTGTTGCTCCACGTGTCCCTCCCCTGCTGCTCTAGCTATCATCTGACGGTCCTTCTGCTTATCCACCCTTCTACCCTGCAGCTTTGTCCTTATCCCTCACCTTCTGCCTTAGTACAGGGGGCACCTGCGTGCCTTGATTGGTTAAATGTCCAACTCTTGATTTTGGTTCAGGTCATGATCTCAGGGACCTGGGATCGAGCCCTGCATGGGGCTCTCTGCTCAGTAGGGAGTCTGTGTCTCCCTCTCCCTCTCCCTCTGCTTACCACTCCCCCTTCTTATTCTCTCTCTCTCTAATAAATAAAATCTTATAAAACAAAAAGCCATAAAGGGTTACTCTTAAAGGGTTAGATGCCATCACCAGGCCAGCCCTGTCGTTGGGGAGCAGTTTCCTTCTGTTTCTGCTGGAGGGACCGAGAGAATGGTACAGAGGGGTTCTATGGAACATGGCCTCTAGAATTAACACTCTGAGGAAGTGAGGCAGGTGAGCATGGTAGGAGGAGTGGAGAAGAGTGGTTGCTTCATCCAGAGCATCACAAAAAACATCTTGAGTTAGGCTATGTCCAGGTTTGTGCGTGAGGTAGGCGTGGAAGGCACCCCCAGCATTTCCTGAGCGTTGAGCCACTTGGCAAGATGCACATACAGATTAAAAGGTGCCCGTTTACTACTGTCCTGAGGTGTGAGGCATTGGTCTTCTGTGTCAGGGGAGAGAGTAGAGGCTCAGAGAGGTTAAGTAATCTGCTCAAGGTTGCTCAGCCAGTGAGGGGCGGAGCCCAGGTTCACATGTGGGTCTGTCCAATTCTTCCTGCGAGCCTCCTGCCCCTCCTGCGTGTGTCACTGGTCTGTTGGCACTGGCCTGGGTGTCATGCAGTGAGTGACTGTGGTTCCTTGTCTGCCTGCTTGGCAGCCTTGCCCACGAGGCTCGGTTTTGCAGACAGATGAACAAATGAGCAGCTGACTGCTCTGATAGGCCCTGGAATTGTCCCTGGGGAGACGGGCCAGTCCCAAGAAGGTTATATCAGGCTTTGCAGCAGAAATGTCTGGGCATGCCGCAATGTCTGCTGACTCAGCAATACCTAGTTCATCTCCCATTCTGCAAGCGAACAGGTGTTTCCTGTGCTGACTCCCTGCCTGGGAGGGAGTCCTCCCTTAGCCCAGGAGAGCACCACCCTCGGGAGGGAGAGTTTCAGCAACTTTGTACCTGTGCCCGACGAATGTTCCCTTCCTTTCTTTATCTCTGAGAAGGTGTTCACAGAGGCCGAGCTGCGCAAGAACAGATGAGTGGCCGTTGAGGTGACCTAGGCATTCCAGCTGTGTTCAGAGCAACAAAGATTATGGTGGGAACCGCTGCTGATTCAATACTCCTCTGAGTCCTCCAGGGACTGTTAGGTTAGCAAAGTGAGTGTTGAAAGGGGTTGAGTAAACCATGAATCAAATTTTTTGGATTGGCATCTGCTGGGTAAGGTCTGCTGGCATGGCTTTTTGTTGCTACAACATGTCTACTAACCATACGTTTTGAAGGATGAACAAGATAAAGGCAGTTCACCGAGTTCTGACACAGGGAGCGAAGGACTATAATGAGGTCTATATGAAGAAGCTTTGTTCTTTGTTCTTTCTCTCTCTCTCTCTCTCTCTTTTTTTTTTAAGTAGGCTCCATGCTCAGCACGGAGCTCCACGTGGGGCTTGAACTCAAGTCCTTGAGATCGAGACCTGAACTGAGATCAAGAGTTGGCTCTATGGGTGGAGCCACCCAGGTGCCCCATGGCCTTATTCTTCGCATGCATTTTGAACATCCTGGGACAGATGTGCGAGTGGGTGCCATCCTCCCCTGCCAAGGAATGTGATGGCAATTGGAGAGTGGAGCTTGACGCCCGTGGCTACCCCTGAATTTGTGCGATGCCTAAGGACAGGCTTGTGGCTATCACCTTCCTCCTGTGTTGGAGACCCTCGCCTCCATCCTTAGCTGCTGTCCGAAGTGGATAACCTCAGCTGCCCTCTGCTGCCACCTCTTATCTGTTCTCCTTGTTACATGTGCCTGAGCTCTCAGGCAAGTGTCACCTGTCCTCTGGGTCCCATCTCTGGACCTTCCCCAGTGTTTCAGACCTCAGTAGCACCTGGTAACAGTCACCTGGATTGAAAGTGAAAGACCCTTCTGAAAAACAGCTTGTGTCAACAGCAAGCAATAAAGCAGATTAGCTATGGTTTATTGACCACATCGTACGTGCCTGTGAGCTAGGTGTCCCCGTCCTGGCCATCTTTTTCTTTCTTTTTTTTTTTTTTTTTTTTTAAAGATTTTATTTACTGGGAATCCCTGGGTGGCTCAGTGGTTTAGCGCCTGCCTTCGGCCCAAGGCATCATCCTGGAGTCACAGGATTGAGTCCCACATCAGGCTCCTGCTCTCACTATCTCTCTGAATCTCATGAATAAATAAATAAAATCTTTATTTTTTTTTTAAGATTTTATTTATTTATTCACGAGATACACGGGGTGGGGTGGGGGGAGAAAGAGAGAGAGAGAGGCAGAAACACAGGCAGAGGGAGAAGCAGGCTCCATGCAGGGAGCCTGATGTGGGACTCGATCCCGGGACTCCAGGATCACGCCCTGAACCAAAGGTAGATACCCAACCGCTGAGCCACCCAGGTTGTCCCCCAGCCTGGCCATCTGAGGAGAGACTTGGGCCACAGGAGGTTAACCACCTTGCTCCAGGTCACCCAGCCACCACTGGATGCAAGCACAGATCTGTGTAGTTCAAGCCTGGTTTCTCTTCATCACGCTTCCCCTCCTCCAGGGAAATAATACCAACTTCCTGTGTAATATCTGTAAATTATGTCCCATTTTTGGTAAACTGAAAATTGTTGGGTGGCCCATGGGGAATAGAGGGGGTTGGGCTGGGGGTTCCCCATCATTTTTATTCCATAATGGCCCCCACTTGAAGGTCGTTGCTCGTTGATAGGAAAGTCCTCAGTCCTCCCATCAGCCTTGGCAGAGACCCTAACCAGATACTTGAAGGAAACATGCGAGTTCCCTGCTCTGTGCTCTGGGTAGCCTCTCTGTTCACGTGGAGTCCCTTAGAGTTCATCTTCGCTTCCTGCCAAGCAGTCTCAGAAAATTGCAGGAAGCTAAGCTGTGCTGCACCTGTGCCCTGGAGTGTGTCTTCCTGCTGCCTCAGGACACTCTGGAAGAGTGAAGTTGCATGTGCTGACTTGCTAAGGCATCCCTAACTTGCTAAGGCATCCCGGGGGCCAGGAGGGAAGACACCCCCAGGCTGTCTTCTGGCCACACCTCCACTGCTCCAAGGTGAGGTCCTCTGGAGTGAAACCCACCCCCCAGCACCCTGGAACCTCCAGGCCAGCATGTTTCACATAAGCCTTCTTCAAGTGTCAGGACACCTTCGAAGACTGAGTTTTAGAGAGAGATGCTTGGAAAGGATTCCAAGCACCACCTTTGTTTCTGTAAGGGCCAGTGAGTGAATGGAACAGCTACAGCCTGAGCCTGAGGTCAGCTTTTTTTTCTTTTCTGTCTTAATAGTACAATCAGGTGGCTGCTGGCTGCTGGCAGCGACTCTGCCTCCACTGACTTCAGCACCAGCCAGGTGGGGTCTAGTTTCAGCTCACAGACCTTAATGTCATTGCTGAGTGGCCTTGACAAGACACTTAAACCTTCAGTGAGAATAGAATAGTGTCATACAGAGAACACTCAACAATGGTTGCCTTCCCTTTCACTTAGAATCTGGAAGAGCAGCTTGTTAGATTTGTGTGTTAAAAAAAAAGGCACATAAATAATCTCTAATTGAGGATCTCCCTGGGTAGAAAAAAAGCCAAAGCTTTATTTAAATTAGGGACCTTGATAGGCATTCTGCTACTTAGAGAGGATTTTTTTTTATTATTATCTGGATCTCAACTACTCCAGCCAGTCCTGGAACATAGAAAACATGGAATAACATGCCGGCCTCTGGGCTTAATGCACAGCTACAAGAATGTCTGTTCGGAGGGTGCTTCCCTATTTTGGGCCTGGCACCAGGCATGCTAGAGGTCTGCACATTGACCCTAAAAGGTGTGATGCACCTGAGGGCTTACCTCTGGGGAGGCACAGAAACATGGTGGGGCAGAGAGGCACGGAGTAGAGAAGTCCAGAAGGAGGTGGGCCAGTTGTGTGTTGAACAAGCCTCGTTGAAGAAAAAGCTTCAGAAACACAGGTCTTTCTGTATTGTCAGTACCAGCATTTACTCACTTGTACTGATTTTCTTTGTCAAGTACCAGCATTTACTCACTTGTACTGATTTTCTTTGTCAAGTACCAGCATTTACTCACTTGTACTGATTTTCTTTTTTACTCAAAGTTGACAAATGCAGTGGCATTGTTTTTTTCCCAATTTTGTAGACAGACTGTCTTGTGAGCAGTACAGGTCAAGTTACATCAGAAGCTGTGCTGGGGACCGAATCCTTACTCATTTGCCTGTAAAAATGTGATGCTGCTTTTGCACAGCCAGTGAACTTTCAGATGACAGTGTGTTTGTAAGTTGGGAACTACTTGTAGGGTATTTTGTAGAGGAGGAGACCTTCTTTTGAAGCCAGAGCCAGAGCCTTCCATGGGTTATAGGGGAATTGTCACTGGAACCAGATTCTTAAAAAAGCATTCTTGAAATTAGGTTTTAACTAGGCATCATGCTCAGCGTATAGCCTAATGTGGGGCTTGAACTGATAACCCTGAGATGGAGACCTGGGCTGAAATCAAGACCGAGCCACCCAAGCGCCCTTAAATTAGTTTTGGAATTGATAGGGCTGATCCTGAATAACCTCCAAACAGGTTGTTCTAGAAATGCAGAATATTAACTGTGGAGGCAGAGAGATCATGTAGTCTTCCTAACTGCTGGATTGCACACTGGTTTGGCTGTTGATGGTTAGGTTCTTCAAAACGTCTACAGAAACCATATATAAGGGACGCCTGGGTGGCTCAGGTGATTAAGCATCTGCCTTCCTCTCAGGTCATGATCTCGGGGTCCTGGGATTGAGCCCTAGGTCAGGCTCCCCACTAAGTAGAGAGTCTGCTTGTCCCTCTGCCCCTTCCCCTGCTTGTGCTCATGTGCTCGTTTTCTCTCTCTCTCAAATAAACAAAATCTTAAAAAAAGAAATAAAGTATACATGGTATGTCAGTTACGTTATGCATTTGCTAAGTGTGGTGGCCCCCTTGCAGGTGCTCTAAAAAGTCATGTCCTTTATCTTTTTAATAGTTCCTGCCTTGATTTTTCCAGTTACCAGGTAAATGGCCACACGTATCATGGTTCTGGATCTGCCACCTGTTTTTGTGCATTCTTTGGCTTTTGTAGTGGTCAGACTCAGGGTGCCAAATGAGAGTAGGAAACCACAAAAATTTTCCCATCTCCACCCAAGCACTGTGTATCCTAACGATAATGGATGGGAAACCTCATCAGAGAGCACTGCTTTTCCTCTTAGCAAGTCATTTTTAAGCATTGTAAACAGACTAATTTTTAAAAATAACATTCCAGACCCAAATGTCATTTTATTATTTGTATGAGCATCAGCATCTCGTGTATACGGTTTTGGGTTGGACCTCTTTCTGCTTGAGCCATGTCGTTTGGTGTATAAAAAATAATTAGGATACTGTAAAGAAGAAAAACGTGATTTCTACTTCCATCACCCAGACCTTATCTTTGTGGTTTTTTTTCATCTTTGTTGAAACTGTTATATTTCTTTCTGAACTTTAATACACATATATACGTCCATGAAAGTTATTTTTTTTTGATGAGACTAGGAAAAAATAGTTTTGTATCATAATTTTCTAAACTTAACATCTCCTGAGCATTTTCCCATATTATCAAATATTCTTTTTTAAAAAAAGATTTTATTTCAGAGGGAGAGAGAGAGCGCCAACGGTGCAGGGGATGGGGGAGAGGGAGAGAGAGAATCCCAAGCCGACTCCCCAAGAGCATGGAGCCTGATGCAGGGCTCCATCCCAGGACTCCAGGGGATCATGACCCAAGGTGAAGTGAAGACGCTTAGCTGACTGAGCTGCCCAGGCGCCCCCCAGATTACCAAATATTCTATGCAAACGTGACTTGGTTGTGTTTTGTGTGTGCCTAGACTTAACAAATCCCACCTCCCTCATTATTGGCTCTGTAGGTTGTCATCAAGTGTTTTGCAGTGATGGATATTTTATTCCTCTCTATTCCTTAAGATAGGTTTTTAAAAGTCGAATTCTTGGTTAGAAGGATGAACATTTTTCCTACTCTTGCCTGGTGGGCAAAATTCTTGCTGTTGGCAGTACTTGGAGTGGTTTCCCAGGATAGCTGGTCCCAGAAGCCATGTGTTGCCAGGATGGCAAGGCTGTAAGACTTCCCCCAGCAGGCTTGGTGAGTGTGGCGGCGAGAGCCACTGGAGAAAACACCCGGGGAACTGTCATTCCTAACATTTTCTGCTCTTGCTTTTCTTTTCTTTCTTTTTTTTTTTGCAGAGAAGCGGGGAGCTTGGTGTTTTCTCACTTGGCCCCATTTATATTTTTCTTACTTTTTTTTTTTTTTTTTTAATTTATGATAGTCACACAGAGAGAGAGAGAGAGAGGCAGAGACACAGGCAGAGGGAGAAGCAGGCCCCATGCACCGGGAGCCCGACATGGGATTCGATCCCGGGTCTCCAGGATTGCGCCCTGGGCCAAACGCAGGCGCCAAACTGCTGCGCCACCCAGGGATCCCTATATTTTTCTTACTTTTTTTTTTAAAAGATTTTATTTACTTATTCATGAGAGACACACACACACAGAGAGAGAGAGAGGCAGAGACACAGGCAGAGGGAGAAGCAGGCTCTATGCAGGGAGCCCGACGTGAGACTTGATCCCAGAACCCTAGGATCACACCCTGGGCTGAAGGCGGCACTAAACCACTAAGCCACCAGGACTGCCCTTTTTCTTACATTTTTCATGTAAAAAGATCGGCTTGCATCACATTGTCTTTTTAAACCTGTGCCCCATTAAAAAGTAAGCCACTGGCTATCCAGTCCATTTCAGCAGGAAGTTCCTCAAAGTGCTTACCATGAGAACATCGTAAGGGTGATCTTTGCCCGGGACCCCATGAGAACCCTTGGAGGAGGAAGGGGCATGGTTAATTAGAATAACCACGAAAGAACTAATTACAGACTACCCGTAATCAGACTTGGCTCCCATCAGGAGCGACAGAAGTCATGCCAGCATTCTTGGTTCTATAAAGGTGGCAAAAAGCTCAAATTCTCTTTCACTAACCTGTTTCTTTGACACCTATTTGGTGTGGGGCTGGAAAACTAGTGGTTGGCCAGGACGGGGAACATGGAGAGGAAGTAAAGGAGAAATAGGAGCAAAGGTGCTTGCAAGGAACAATCTCTTAAATCTTCCTGGAAGAGGAAGTTAACTCTGGGAGCTTAAAGTGCCAGCTTGCGTTTTTCACATACCAGGAAGTAGGTACCCTTTCAGAGCATGGCTTGAGGTTGGTAACTAGAAATAGAGAAAAAAAATTGTTTTCCATTTAGTGTTCCTTGATGAAAAAATTGATTTTTTTTTAAAGATTTATTTGTTTATTCATTCATGAGAGACACAGAGGATAGAGGAGAAGCAGGCTCCCTGTAGGGAGCCCGATGCAGGACTCGATCCCAGGACCCCGGGATTGTGACCTGAGCCAAACGCAGAGGCTCAACCACTGAGCCACCCAGGCATCCTGAGAATTGATCTCTGTAACTGAGAAAAAGGTTATATGATAAGGTGTCCCCCTGCCCCACCCAACCCCCCCCCCCCCGCCCCCGTCATGGTATTAGATCAGAGGACTCTGACCTGGACGGCGTCTTGGTTTTAGAGATTCTGAACAATGTGACTTTTGTTGAATGGTTGGCACTGGGATGGTTGTATAAAGATTGATGAGGTGAGACCCTTGCTTTAGTCCCTTGATTTAGTGGTAGAGAAGAGAGTAGGAATATATGTGATATATTTTTTTTATTGTGAGAAATATAGATAACATAAAATTTGCCATTGGAACCACTTTTAGGTATAAAGTTGTGTGGCATTAAGTGCGCTCACGTTCTTGTATAACCATCACCACCACCATCCATCTCCATCACCGTGATCTTCTCCATTTTTAAACTCTGTATTTGTTAATAACTCCTTATTTCCCCCTGTCTCTAGCCCCTGGAAACCACCATTCTACTTTCTGTCTCTGAATTTGACTACTCTCAGTACCTCATAAAAGTGGAAACCAAATAGTATTTGTCCTTCTGTGATTGGCTTGTTTCATTTGGCTTAATTCTTCTGGGAATTGTCTCAAGTTTCATCCACGGTATAGCATGGATCAGAATTTTCTTCTTCTTTAAGTCTGAATAGCCATTTCTTTGTATAGAGAGACCACATTTTGTTTATTTATTCATCTGTCAATAGACACTTGGATTGCTCCCACCTTTTGGCTATTGTGAATAATGCTGCTGTGAACTTTTGGGTATATACCCACAGGTGGAATTGCTGGCTCTATGGTAATGTTTTGAAGAGTTACTGTACTGTTTTCCAGTAGCAGTGTAAAGTTTCCAGTTTTTCTAAATCCTCACTAACCTTTATTATTTTCCGTGTTTTATTTTGTTTTTTGTTTGTTTGTTTGTTTCTGATAATAGCCATCCTAAGTGGATATGAAGAGGTATCTCCTTGTCCCCCCCCCCCTTTTTTGGTAAGATTTTATTTATTTATTTATTCACAAGAGACAGAGAGAAGCAGAGACATAGGCAGAGGGAGGAGAAGCAGGCTTCATGCAGGGAGCCCCATGTGGGACCTGATTCTAGGACTCCAGGATCATGCCCTGAGCCAAAGGCAGGTCCTCAACCACTGAGCCACCCAGGCATCCCTCATTGTGGTTTTGATTTGCATTTCCCCAATGATTAGTGATATTGAACATCTTTTCACATACTTAATTGGCTGGCTGTATATATTCTTGGGTGAAATATGTGTTCAAGACTTGTGTCAGCTTTTTAAATCAGTTTGTTGTTGTTGACTCTTAGGAGTTCTTTATATATTCTGGATACTAATATCTTATAAGATATGAGCTTTGCAAATATTTTCTCCAGTTCCTTATGTTGTTTTTTTACTCTGTTCATGATGTCTTTTGATGCATAAGAGTTAATTTTTTTTGAAAGATTTTATTTATTCATTCATGAGAGACACGCAGAGAGACAGGCAGAAACACAGGCAGAAGGAGAAGCAGGCTCCATGCAGGGAGCTTGGCGTGGAACTCGATCCTGAGACCCCAGGATCACACCCCGAGCTGAAGGCAGTGCTAAACCACTGAGCTACCCGGGTTGCCCAAGAGTTTTTAATTTTGATGAAGTCTGTCTTGTTTTTTTTTTTCTTTTGTTGCCTGTGTTCTTGAGATTTTAATATTTATTTATTTGAAAGAGAGAGAGAGAACACAGAGGGAGAGTGAGTGAGAGGGAGAAGCAGACTCCTCACTGAGCAGAGAGCCCGCCGTAGGGGCTCGATCCCAGGACCCTGAGATCATGACCTGAGCTGAAGGCAGGTGCTTAACCGACTGAACCACCCAGATACCACAGTGTAGCCTGTGTTTTTGGGATCATATCCAAAAAATCGTCAAATCCAATGCCATGATGCATTTTCTCCTGTGCTTGCTTCTAGAAGTTTTATAGTTTCAGCTCTTACATTTAGGCCTTTGATACATTTTGAGTTAAGTTTTGTATATTGTGAACTGTGGGGTTCCAGCCTCATTTTTTTTTTAATGTGGATATCCAGTTTTCCTAATACGATTTTATTTATTTTTTTCCTAATTTGATTTTAAAGATAATCCTAACATGAAAGAAGATGCTTCACTGCTTCTCACTGGGGTTATTGAGCCAGTCCCTGGCAGGAGGGTCCTGTCTGAATGATGTGGGAAAGAAGAGATGTAAGCCTCTCACTCCATTCTGGAGACACAGCACCCTACAGGACGCTTCCCCAGGAGAACTGTCAGAGTACTGTCTTCTAGAAATAGGCAGGAGCATTTTCAAGTGAGCTGGGGAGGGGAAAGAAGGAGATTATCATGGTGGGATATTATAAACACTGGTATGTGATGTGCTTCTAATTTTCTGTCTTCAGTTACATATGTATCGGTTATAGGAGGCTTGTTTGAACTGAAACTCCCCATGAGTCTTTAGTTTGTTGGTGTTTTATTGGTGGGGGGTACGTGCTTCTTTTAGCTGTTGGCCATGGTAGGGAGAAAACAGGATTTCATACTCTCAACAGAGTATCCTGCAGGGGGTGGGGAAAACATATACCTTGTATTTTAAAGAAAACTTTCCACATGGCCTTGGTCTGTGTCGTCCTCCAAACCTGCTACAGATTTCCTGCTGCTCTTAAACTGGTGCCACCGGCCTGATCCCTTATCCTGTGTGCAGCTGTGGGCCTGAGGGTTGAGAGCAGAGCCTGGGTCTCTTTCCGGAGGAATTCCAGAGGGACACAACTGCAGGGTTCTCTGTAACTGCTTGTATGTGCACAGGAAGTTCCCCACAACCCACAGTGCTACATCTCACTTCCGTTCAGTTGCTTGCCATCCGTGACCCTGGCTGGCTGGCTGGAAGTTGTTGGTGCAGAGAGCTGCTGGCCTGGTGCCCTTGTGGCCTCTCCTGGTCCTCCCTTGATCCAAGCGGGATCTCGGGAGTGGAGGGCAAAGAAAGGGTGTGAGGGTCATAGAGGAGAAGAAATCGTAGGGGGATCTATTACAGATTTCTGTGCAAAGAAGTCCTTTCTAACTGTAACATAAAGAAACACTGGGCAATGTATCAGTTTACGTAAGTAAAAATTATCTCCCAGAAAACACCACTTTAAAGCAAAAAGACAGGGACCCCTGGGTGGCTCAGTGGTTGAGGGCCCTTCTTCGGCTCAGGTCGTGGTTCCATGGTCCTGGGATCAAGTCCCACATCGGCTCCCTGCATGGATCCTGCTTCTCCCTCTGCCTGTGTCTCTTTCTCACTCTGTGT
The DNA here is from genome assembly GCF_018345385.1 of Vulpes lagopus. NCBI lineage: Eukaryota > Metazoa > Chordata > Mammalia > Carnivora > Canidae > Vulpes > Vulpes lagopus. The sequence goes on from NC_054834.1 coordinate 31,733,908, forward strand.
CTCTCATGAGTAAATAAACAAAATCTTAAAAAAAAAATAGTAAAAAGACAGTAGGCTGAAAAACTATTTGTGATACAATGAGAAACAGCCAGTTTTCTTAGTATGTAAAGAGCTTTTGTGAATCAATAAGAAGAGACCCATAATGGAGCAGAGAAATGAGGATAGGCTATCAACAGAAAGGTTTCAGAAGAAGAAAAACAGAAGGCTTTTAGGCATATTGAAGATGTTTATCCTCACTTTAAAGCAGAGCAGTAAGTTAGAGAGATCGCATTAAGTTAGACATTCTTAAAAGAGGATGTAGAGTGTATATAAATCATTGATGGCAGGGGCTCTCTGGGCTTATGTATGACAATTTTTAAAAATGCAGATTCTTTACATTAGCAGATCCACCACTAGAAGCTTATCCTACTGATATGTACCTATGTCCCTACATAAAGCTTTTTAACTTTTTTAATTTTTATTTTTCTTAAGATTTTATTTATTTGAGAGAGAGACAGTGCACACCAGAGAGCAAGCCTGAGCAGAGGGGGAAGGGGCAGAGGGAGACAGAGAAGCAGTCTCCCCCCTTAGCAGGGCGCCCGATTTAGGACTTAATCCCAGGACCCTGAGATTATGACCTGAGCCAAAGGTAGCCCTCAACCACTGAGCCGTCCAGGCGTCCCTCCACTCAGATTTTAGAGCACCAAGATGGAACAGTGAAGCTGAGAAAAATTACAGAGATCTGAGCTAGAGAATGTTATTTCATAGCCTTATAGATAAAAAGAAAATCGAACATCGGGGCCTGAATCCCAGTGTCTTCAGTGAATCACAAAATCAAAGCTTCTCAGTAGACTGTTTCCAAGAGAGGTTTATAATGGTGAAAGTTTGGACACCTATGCTGTGCTGGCCACGGTCTCCTGTGCATCAGCCTGTTAACCTTAGCACCCGTTCATGGGGGGGGGGGGTATCAGCGCTCACAGTTGGTAATAGTTGTAACCATCAGAGAGGTTTTGTTGCCTCCCCTGGTTATCCTAGTATCAGAAGGCAAGCCAGGTCCTGTGTGCCCAGCCTGATACCAGAGGACCCACTTTCCGCCTTTTAGAACTTTGTGCTAAGTGGGTAGTTTTTGTCTTTTTTTTTTTTTTTAATCTATCTTGCTCAGAAGTTTATTGGGCATTTCTGTCAAAACACAAAAGTTCTCTTGAATGGCACTTTTACACATCTGCAGCCTAGTAATTGCTTCTCCTTTCAAAGGTCCCGAAGCCCATTGCCGGACCTAGAAGCAACTCCTTGGCCACCAGGCAACCCGTAGAGTAGGTTCAGTGCTGTGCAGTTTTACTTCTAAGTGTCATCGAAGTTTTCAAAAATGGGTTGAATCTCTTTAGGGTACGTGATAATGGTTAACCAGGATGTTTGAAGACGTAGACACTCGATAATGCCAGCTAGCAATAGTTTACTCTTAGAACAAAGAGAAACACCAGGAAATAAATTCTGCAGGAAAAGATTATAAAGTGAAACAGTACATCCTTATGGTATATATCCTCTGGAAGAAGAAGGAAAAAATGTGTCCAGGAGTATATAAAAATAGAAGTTGAAGAAAGTGTTCACATCTTCTGTGATTAAAAAAAGAGAAGTCAAGCCCACTAGAGATGACAGGTGCACTCACTTCCTAGGGCTGCGGTAACAAATTGCCACAAATGTGGTGGCTTAAAAAAACAAAAAATGTTTACTCTCTTAACAGTCCTGGAGGCCAGAACCCCAAAATCTAGGGGTTTGGCAGTGTTGGGTTTCTTTCAGAGGCTCTGTTTTATTTTTTTTTTTTATTTTTTTTTTATTTATGATAGTCACACACACACAGAGAGAGAGAGAGGCAGAGATACAGGCAGAGGGAGAAGCAGGCTCCATGCACCGGGAGCCCGATGTGGGATTCGATCCCGGGTCTCCAGGATCGCGCCCTGGGCCAAAGGCAGGCGCCAAACCGCTGCGCCACCCAGGGATCCCTCTTTCAGAGGCTCTGAAGGCAAATCTGGTCTGTGCTTCTCTCCTGGCTGCTGGTGGAACTCCCTGGCTTAGAGATTCTGGTCCCTTCCCGTCTTCACATGGTATTCCCTATGCGTCTCTGTGTCTTGTTCTTTTCTGTTTCTTATAAAGACACTTGTCATCGGGTTTAGTACCCATCCAGATCCAGGATGATCTTATCTCGAGATCCTTTACCTTAGTTACATCTGCAAAGACCTTTTTTCCAAACAAGGTTACATTCTGAGGCCCTGAAATCTGGGACTTAGTCCTATCTTTTGGGGGGCCACAATTAAACCCACAGCAGTCTGTTGTTTTGCGGCCCTCCTGCGGTTCATTCATGTCTGTCCCACGTACAGAATACATTCCCTCCATATCCATTGATTACTTGGGGTTTGTGAGGATAAAATTGTGAAGGATGAGAGCTTAAATTTCTAATTAAGGACAAATTTGGGCAGCCTGGGTGGCTCAGCAGTTCAGCGCTGCCTTCGGCCCAGGGCATGATCCTAGAGACCTGGGATCGAGTCCCACGTTGGGCTCCTTGCATGGAGCCTGCTTCTCCCTCTGCCTCTCTCTCCCTCTCTCTGTCTCTCGTGAATAAATAAATAAAATAAAAAATAAAGACAAATTGCAGAAGACAGATGGGCATTAATTTGGTGTTTTTTTTTTTTGAGATCATTGTCCATTCACTTAGGGTTGTAGGAAGTAATACAGAGGGATCCAGGTAGCTTTTCCTTAGTTTCCCCAATGGTAATGGCTTACAAAATGGTATTGATCCTGATACAGTGAAGAAACAGAACATTCTCCCCACGGCAGGGTTGCTCCCTCAGGCTGTGCTTTGTTTGCCACCCCTGCCTTCTCTGTGCTACCATCCCCCTTGTCCCTAATCCCTGCCAACCACCAACCTGCTCCTCATTTCCGTAATTGTTTTATCTAGAATGTTCTATAAATGGAATCCTACCTTTTGGGATTGCCCATATTGTTTAGCAAAATTACCTGGAAATTTATACAGGTGGTAATTTATTCCTTTTCATTGCTTAGTAGAGTTCCGTGGCATGGATGCACCACAATTTGTTTAACCATCTACCCCTGTAGAACACCTGAGTGGTCTCCAATTTTGGCTGTTATGAATAAAGCTTCTGGGAACATTTGTGTAATGTTCCAGGGTGAGCATGTTTTCATTTCTTTGGGATAAATGCTCAGGAGTACAAATGGTGGGATCCTATGGTAGTTGCACGTTTAGTGTTTTAAGAATGTGCCAGATTGTTGGGGGCGCCTGCCTGGCTCTGTTGGTAGAGCATACAACTCTTGATCTCGGGGTTGTGAGTTTGAGCCTCGCACTGGGTGTAGAGATTACTTTAAAAAGTGCCAAATTGTTCTTCTGAGTAGTTGAACTGTTTTCCATTTCTAACAGCAGTGTATGACCAATCTTTTTTCTCTATTGTCATCAGCATTTGGTGTTGTCACTTTTGGGGGGGGGGGTGCTATTCTGATGGGTGTGTAGGAACATGTTGTCCTGATTTTTTTTTTTAAATTTTTATTTATGTATGATCGTCACAGAGAGAGAGAGAGAGAGAGAGAGAGAGAGAGAGAGAGAGGCAGAGACACAGGCAGAGGGAGAAGCAGGCTCCATGCACCGGGAGCCTGATGTGGGATTCGATCCTGGGTCTCCAGGACCGCGCCCTGGGCCAAAGGCAGGCGCCAAACCGCTGTGCCACCCAGGGATCCCTGTTGTCCTGATTTTAATTTAATTTACATTTCCCTAATGGCTAATAATGTTGAACATCTCTCCAGGTGCTTATTTGAGAGCTGTGTATCATCTTGGATGAAATGCTTCTTCATGTCTTTTGCCCATATTCTAAGTGGAATTGATTTTTTTTTTAATGTTGAGTTTTCAGAAATCTTTATGTATTCTGGATACTAATCCTTTGTTGGACATGTGTGTTACAAGTATATTTTCCCCGTCTGTAGCTCGTTTGTTTGTTCTAAGAGAGGCTGTTTGACAGAGCACATTTTATTTTTGTTGAAATTCAGCTTATCAACTTCCCCTTTTATGTATCATGCTTTTATGTATCAAGCTTAAGAAAACTTTGCCAAGCACTAGATCCTGAAGACTTTCTCTTATGTGTTTTTCTTAATAAATTTGATAGATTGTCTTTAAAGATTTTATTTTTTTGAGAGAGAAAGTGTTAGCGCATGAGTGGGAAGAGGGGCAGAGAGATAAGTAGACTCCCCGCTGAATCGGGAGCCCACCAAGGGGCTCAACCCCAGGACCTTGAGATCAGGACATGGGCTGAAGTCACTTAACCTAGTGAGCCCCCCAGATGTCCCAAATTTGATAGATTTTTGCTTTACATAAGCCTGTGGTCCATTCGTTTTTAAGGATTTGTTTATTTGAGAGAGAAAGAGAGTGTGAGTGTGGGAGGGGAAAGGAGGGAGTGGGGAAAATCCTCAAGCAGACTCTACACTGAGCACAGAGCCTGAGACCTCAACCTAAGCTGAAATCAAGAGTTGGCCACTTAACTGACTGAGCTACCCAGGTGCCCCAGCCTGTGGTTCATTTTGAGTTAATTTTTCTATAAGGAATGAAGTTCAGGTCACAGTTCATATTTTTGCCCATGGATGTCCAGTTGCTCCAGTACTATTCCTTGAAAAGGCTACCCTTCCTCCGTGGAATTGCATTTGTGCCTCTGTCAAATCACTGGGACATATTTGTGTGGTTGTAAAACAGAAATTTGGCCTGTATTTACTGATAGCTTCAGATCCACAAATGAATAAGAGAAAATCATTCTCTTCAAGGGATACTTGCTTTAACTCCTCATATTTGCCAGCAGATTAGCCCTAATAATTTTTGATGACTTTCAGTGTGGTCAGTTTGCCATCCTTCATAGGGCAACATGGTCTGTGTTGCTATGGGAGTTCTTTTATCTATTTTTTGATTCCAGAGGAGTTTTGGGGGCCTAGGAGGTGGTTGATAAATGATGAATCCATCAGAATCTAGTAGGAGCGCCTGGAAAGAATGGAGTCTGCTCATAGGAGGATTTAAACCCCTTTCTTTAATGCTATGAAGAGTAAATATTAAGTTGAATTTTCAAAGACACTAAAAGAGACTTTCAAAAAGGAAGGAAGGTGGGTGCTTGACACATATTTTCAGTTTCCTTTCCCTGCTGCTTTGGATTAGGCATGGATGCTGGAAGAGACCTAAAGAGGAAATTTAAAAAAATAAATCTTTTGATAACCAGATAGTTTGACTTCTAGTTTTCCAGTGTGGATAAGCATTGCTGGAAAGGAAGAGTCAACCCAAATACAGCTTGTACGACAAAGCACCATTGTGCTGTGATGTCCTCGTCTTATGCTTACCCACATGTGGCCTTCTGTTTGGGAAGATTCAACAGAGAGGATCCAGCTGGCACACTGTGCTCCCCTTTATCCCATTTTTTTTTAAAACCAGGGGAAAGTCAACTCTCTTTTTTGTGTCTCTCCGCTCAGTAAGCCAGACTGCAAGGGGTGTGTGTCGGGAGGTGGGGCAGGGGTTGGGTATGTCTTGTCCAAAGACATCCTTGGCTTTTCCTAGTACAAGAGGCTTGGTTTGCTGGACCCTACCGTCTCAACCTGCCTCCAAACCCTGAAGTTAAAAAAAAGGGGCGGAGGGGAGGGAATAGCTCCCACCTCACTTGCACCCACAAGACAGTAAGAATTGACTCTCCAGTAGGCTTCCTCTTTGCTCCCACCTTTCCAAGAGGGCTTCATAAGCAGCAGAATCAGCAAAGCTAGTCATGATCCTAGATGCTTTCGTGGGGGGGGGGGGGGGGGGGGGGGGGGGGGGGGCCTTTTGTGCTTATCCTGTGGAGGATACAAAGACATATCCACAAAATCCGTATTCAGGCCCAGATTCGGCAAGAGGAAACAAATCAGTCACTGTTTTGTACTGAATCATTTTAATCCAGTTGTGAGGCTGAGTTGCTGCTTGGGTACAAGCACAGTCCTGTCTTGCCTGATGTTTAGCCCTTGTTTGGTGGCAGCTGTTTACCAGGCTGTGGATGAAACCAGCACTTGGCTTTACATGAAGAGTTCGGGCACCGCCCCCCCCCCCCCCCCCCCGCACCTTCTTTTTCTTTAAGATGATGTCGAAGAACTACAGCAGTTTTCAGTTTTGACCGATTTGCCTTCTAGATTTCCCCCGTCACATTCAGCTGTATCTGTTATGTGGTTCTAGTCCTGGCGTGCACACCAGTCTGCACTGTTCTCTGCTTACATATTTACATATCATATTCTTGTAGGCTTCGCTGATCCCACTGTAAGTTTGATACCTGGTCAGAGGGTAGGACTGTTAATGATCCTTTCTCTGCTGCTTTCTGGAAGGTTTTCGCCAGTTCATAACACACCACTGCGTGTGCATCTGTTTTTATTGTGGTGAGGTTTTAAAGAGTTTGCTCAGTTCTGCTTGAACACACCTGCATGGGCTCACCTGCTTCCCAGAGCCTCCTTTAACTTGGACTTAAATACCGTTTTCTCCCAAAGAATGAATTGTAGGGGATCAGAAGTGATTTGTCTTACTCTCTTCCTGGTAAAATATTTATCAGAAAAATTAACTTCGAAGGAAGCCTGTGCTTTGCGAAGCTGGCAGAGAATGAATTGCGGAGCCGTGCTGAGAATGTTCTGCTCCTGGCAGCTCCTGTGTATTCATTGCTGGCACTATACCCGTGTGTGTACGGTTGTTGGTGGCCCTCAGGACGAGAAGAGCCCTCCACTTCTGGTGTGGCAGGGCAAGGTGGTATGTGTATTGGTTAAGAGCGTGCATCCTGGGGGCCTGGGGGGCTGTCAGTTAAGTGTCTGCCTTCAGCTCAGGTTATGATCTCAGGGTCCTGGGATCGAGCCCTGCATCCCCACATTGGGCCCTGCATCAGGCTTTCTGCTCAGCTGGGAGTCTGCTTCTCCCTCTCCCTCTGCTCCTCCCCCAGCTCGTGCACTCTCTCTCTCAAATTAAAAAAAGTTTAAAGAGCGGTTCAGTTGCTTCCTAGCTGTATGATCTTGGGTTAGTTTTGTCATCTGCCTCCCTGTACCCATCTCCCGCTGTGTAAGTGGGGATGATGAAAACACCCACCTTCTAAGGACAGGTTTGAGGATTACGGAGTATCTGTAAAGTCCTGAGAACAGTTGCTGGCATTTGGCATGTTCTGTGTAGTTCTTAAATGTTGACTATTGTTCATTATACCCCAGTTGATGCTAAAGCAGTTTAAATTGATGAGGAAGTGCTCCTTGACAGGGTTTTTCAGTAAGCACTCATGACTTAAAGAGAGAAGGGCCAAACATGTAATTTTACGAACCCAGAAGTGAGTTCTTAAAATGTCTTTCCTGGGAATGGAGCTGAAGGAGCCAGACAATTCACCAATAAGTCCTGGGATCATGTTTATGTTGGGGACTGTTGATTCAACCAGGATTTTTCTGCTGCGGGCTCATACTTGGGTTTTTCTAGGCTAACCTACCTTTGCAGCCCCACCGTATGGATCGGGAATTAAAACTGAGAGCTTCTGTTGTGGGGAATTCCTTATCCGGTACTGTTTATAATCTGGGTTTCCCCCTCCTAGGTACTGCTTCCTCAGTGGAGCTTCGCCTGTAGCACAAGCAAGTACTGGAAGGTGGGGAGGATGTTGAATTCAGCTCTGATACTTCCAGGTAGATACATGCTGGTAGGTGGCAGAGAGGTGCCTAGTGGTCGGGGGACCTTGGTCAGGCAAATGGTCCTCAGGCAAGCGGTCCTCCTCACCCTGCCTTTTAAAACTCACATGCAAATGATTTGGTTGCTGAGATATCTGTGGCTTCTCTGCTGAATAAGGTAGCCTCATGGCCCAGGACATGACGATTACCCCAGCTTTCTAGAGGACAGTTACATGGTATACTGGGTATGTGAAAGTTGACCACAGTATTAGGGTCATTTTGGTTGGAGAGGACAGAAAGCCTCAAATAACAGTGTTTAAAGATGATTTATCTCGCTGTCCTTCCTCTCTCAGCTCTGATCATTGCAGTCTGGGACTCCTTTACTTAGCTGCTCCCCTACCTTTAGTCACATGGTATCAGGGCTGCAAAGTGGCCACTTGTGCTTCAGCCGTCCAGCCTGCATTCCAGCCAACAGGAGGGAGAGTCGACAGGGATAATGATGCTTTAAGGAGATTCCAGGAAGCTGCCACTTCACACTCCTGCTTATTAGCAAATTGATTAGAACTTAGCATGGTCACCAGAAAGGGCAAGGGAGGCTGGGAAGCGGGGCCAAGGCCCAGCTAAAACTCAGGGCTGAGATATGGGTGTGCACAGCTAGCTGTCCCTGCCTGAGTTACATTATGTCCTTTAGGATGGAATGAAGGCTGATGCTAAAAATGAGCAGGGCAAGCTATGCTTTTACAAATCGGGTCTAAAGGACAAGGAGGTCTGCTGGATGAATTCAGACCTTTTTGGTGGTAATCATGACACACATTTGAGCGAACCCTAGGGTACCAAGTCCTGCCAGGCTCCAGGAGCAGATGTTGAGACACAGTTGGTCTTTCTGCTCCAGGGCTCGTAGGTTATTGGATTGACCCGTGTCTGGTTTTTTTGGTGCCTGAGACACTTTTATTAACATAGCAACGTAGTGAATTTCTGACTTAGGTATTTATGTGTGTATGTGGGGAGAGGTCATGGTGATTGCTCTAGCCAGGAGAACCTACCTGCAATGCATAGGTTCTGGGGCATGCAGGTCCCCAAGACAGGTGGCCTCATGGATATGACCAGAGCGCATCGGATAACACCTCCCTGTTGCTACCATGCGGTCAGTTTGATCAGGGAATCCAAGCAGCAGTTTTACCTTATCCAGGGCAGATTACTGGTGCTTTAGTTTTTTCATGCCTGTAAATTAGAGCTTCAGAGCTGGGTGGGGAGCAACCCCTGCCCCCAAAGGAGTGATGTAATGTCTGGGGGGCCGTGCTGGACACCGTGTAAGTTAGTGGCATTTAAAAAAAAAAAGATTGGGGATCCCTGGGTGGCGCAGCGGTTTGGCGCCTGCCTTTGGCTCAGGGCGTGATCCTGGAGACCCGGGATCGAATCCCACATCGGGCCCCCGGTGCATGGAGCCTGCGTCTCCCTCTGCCTATGTCTCTGCTTCTCTCTCTCTCTCTCTGACTATCATAAATAAATAAATAAATAAAAATTTTTTAATTAAAAAAATAAAAAAAATAAAAAATAAAGATTTTATTTATTTATTCCTGAGAGACACAGAGAAAGTCAGAGACACAGGCAGAGGGAGAAGCAGGCTTCATGCAGGGAGCCCTATGTGGGACTTGATCCCAGGACCCCGGGCATCATGACCTGTGCCAAAGGCAGATGCTCACTGAGCCACCCAGGCACCCCAAGGTGGAGGGTTCTTAACAAAGAAGCTACCCAGAGCTCAAGTGCTCTGTTAGTTTTACTCTGTCAGCAATATTAGGACTGGACAGAGGACCTGAAGGATTAGGGGTGTGTGTGTGTGTGTGTGTGTGTGTGTACATACACACACACACACACACACACACGAAACGGCAGGGTTAGATGGCATCTGGACCCTCCGGGCCACATCCTATGTAAGGATCGTTTTAGAGCAATACTACTTGCTATGGCAGCGCAGGACCCCGTGGCCGCTCAGCTGCTCTGTTGGAAGCGGCTAGCTGGGAGGGCCTGCAACTGCTCGCTCCTGGGGCTTCCCGAATAGGAAGTGTGTCTCTGAGAAAGGAGGCTGGCACGTGGGTCAGCACATCTGGTGGCCTGGCCCGATCGTCAGGTCAAAGGCTGGCATGTTCCCAGAACGACAGAGCCTTGGGCTCCCAGTTCCTGGCTTCTAACAGTTAGACTCCAAATTTAGGTACCAGATACCTTGAACGTGTGTATGTGTGTGTGTGTGTGTGTGTGTGTGTGTGTGTGTACTTTCAGCTTCTTCTCGATAACGGATATCACTTGCCTGCCTTTACTTATCTGAAATTCAGTGACATTTACCGTTACGTTGAGTCTCGTGATGCGGTGGGACAAAACCATAGCATATTCCTAACCAATACCTTCCCCGTCTCCGTTCCCCCATCACTGACCTCTGGAAGTAGAGTACATTTATGGAGAATATCGGGGCTTCAGTGCTGGCATTGTGAACAGGATTGGGCATTTGGAGTTAGAAGACCTGCAGGTTGAGATTCAGGCCTGTGACCTTGAGCAAGGCTTTTAAGCTTTGGTTCCTCATTAGATAAAAAAGAGATAAAGTAAAAAAAAAAAAAAAAGAGATAAAGTAGTTACATCTTATTATAATGGAGTTAAAAGGAGATGGTGTCTTCAAAATGCCATACAAGGGAAGAAAGTGTATATCCCCTTCACTGATTGTTCCATATGTGTGTGTATAAAAATGCATATATATAATTTTTTTTCCTCCCCCTTCTTCTAAAGTTAACCTCCTGTTGACCTGGCCTTTCATTCCATATATTCAGACAGCAACCCACAGTCCTATCTGGCTTATTTTTCACCTCCCCACCTTTAAAATAATGTGCCAGAAGTGGCAGGAAGGAATATATTCTGGATACATTGCACTGAATATGGAGATATCCTGTAAAACGAAGCCCACCTCCAGCTGTAACATTCACCACCATAGCCATATGTAGGCGTGCATTTCTGTAGTATTAAGTATAGCCACATCGTTGGGTAACCAGTCTCCAGAACTTTCTCATCATGTAAAAGTAAAACTATACTCCTTGAACAACTCCCCACTTCCCCCCGCCCTCAGCCCCTGGCAACCTCTCCTACTTTCTGTGAATTTGACTATTCTAGATACCTCCTTTAAATGGAGTCCTACAGTGTTTGTCTTCCTATGACATAATTATTTTATTTTATTTATTTTATTTTATTTATTTATTTTTATTTTTATTTATTTTTTTGACATAATTATTTTAAGTCTTAGCCCACCATGGCGATTGCAGCCTTGCCCACTTTTAGTGTTCTGTAAGCTCACGACTGCCTGCCTTCTCCAGCCCTAAGTCATTAATGCATTATTTCCTTTCTTGAGAGAACGAGACACCTTGGAGTTCCATTTCATCCCGTTGAAGAGGGCAGGATTAGGGAAAAGGTAAATTAAAATGAAAGGCAAAAGAAGAGGAGGTTAAAGAAGGCAAAGACCATTCAGTCATCCCAAGGAGGCGTCTCCGTAGGGCTCCTTCCTCCCTGTTGTGTAAAAATTCAAACCTATCCTCAAGGAGAGGAATAGCATAATGAGCTCCCATGTACCTGTTGCCCCTGATTCAACAGCTGTCTAGATTTTTTAGGGGCCATTTTTGACAACTTCCAGGAGAAAGAAAATACTAGAAAAATCTAGACTGACTTGGAGACAAGTGTTTCTTTGCTTGTTCATGCAGTGGTATTTATCTCCATGATAAAGGACTTCTGCCTTGGGACTTCTGACTACATTTTAGGTTGAGGGAAAAAAAAGGAAGCAGGCTTGTGGGCAAGTCATTTCACCTGGTTTCCGCATCTGGGGAAGGATAGCGCTTGTGACTATAAGGGGTGGTTGTAGTGGAGCACTTGGCCTAGGGCCTGACTTAATAAATCAGTTATAAGTGATGGTGGTGTGTTTGTAGAAAGAAGGGTCACCAAACAGGCCCATGGAAAACATGTAGCCGAGACATATAGCTGTGGACCTACAAAACAGCAAGACTTAAGCCTTGATAAGAAATTGTGATGGGGTGCTTGGGTGACTCAGTCGGTTAAGCGTCTGCCTTAGGCTCATGTCACGATCCAAGGATCTTGGGATCAGGTCCTGCATCTGGCTCCTTGCTCAGTGGAGAAAGAGCCTGCTTCTCCTTCTCCGTCTGCTCCCCCCCCCCCCCATTCATGCTCTCTCTCTCACACTCTCTCTCTCTGTCAAATAAATACAATCTTAAAAAAGAAATTGTGATGAACACTGGCTTTCTATATGTGCTCATTAACCCGATTTTGTTGGCCATTGTACCCATTTGTCCTCGGTTGTTCCTGGGTTAAGGGAAATGATTGTTTACCTCCAAAATTAGGTAATGTAACCTCGTTATATACACTTTTTTTGGTAGTAGAGAGATTGCTATTCATACTTAAAAATATTTAACGGGTCTTAACTCTAAGTAAAAAATACCACCCTGTGAATAATCAGGTAGATTATTAAATATCTGGCCCTATGCAGCCTTCTTTTCATTTTTGTTCTTTGGTCTTCTAGAATTCTGCTAATAAAAGCTATATCTATAGACTTTACCCTGCGTAGCCTTAGGATGTAAGAACCAGATGGGAGTTAGGAAAAGGAAATGATGGGCTGGCACCTGTTTAAAAATGTATAGTTTATAATTGTATAGAGCCTTTGATTCTGTTGTGGTATTTTCATTTTTGAATCTAACTTAAGTCATGTGCAAGTTTTATCTTTCTATAATTTTTTTTTCCTGGCATAGCTGCTGTTCCCAGAATCCTGTTTTAAATGCTGTTCTGATAATACGGGTAAATGTCAAAAAAGTAAAATAATCTTCAAATAATTAACAATTGAGTCAAAATAGCATTCCTCCAAAGATCCTTACTTTGTTGTGTCTGACATTTTGTACAACAGGAAATATTGTGCAAAATAGTCTCATGTGGATTGACTAGGGCAACAGGAATGGCCAGTTTTCCTTACACTTGGAGAAATCAAATACAGAATTTATGGGAAATGTAACTTTATAAAAGTGTCCTGGTTTTTCCTTGTTAAAACCAGTTGGTAAAGTAAGTTCCATAGTGAAGCAAGACTGAGCCACAGAAATCTCTAACTATGCCACATTTTTCATCTTTTATAATTAGGTCAGCCAGCTCCATAAGGAGGCTTGGCTACGGCTTGTGGGTGTTTGTAATGTAGACATCCTTATTTTTAGATTAATATGTATGAAATGGAAAAAAGAAACAAGCTATTTGATAAATACTGTCCTTTACTATCTCATTTTTTTTAATGTGCTTGTTTTTATGCTTTTCTTTTTATGGGGACTCTATTATGGGAGAGAAAAAGAGGTAGATTTTAGGTTCTGTACCCTGTTCCAGTTCCAGCAGGTGTGTGTGTGTGTGTGTGTGTGTGTGTGTGTGTGTGTTGGACGGGGGGGGGGGGGGGGGGCTTCCCCATATCAACAAGCAATTCTCGGACACTCTCCCCACATTTCCACGTGTTCACCAACCAGGAAGCTCACCAGACCCCATCCTCTTGGGTTTGTATGGACGCTTCATGACATCAGCAGGACCGGTTATATCCTTGGTGTTGGCCACTGATTTCAGCCTCCAGCTCCTCCCCTCCTCCGAGGTCAGGGAGATAGGAGGGAAAGTTCTAACTGCTAATCACAGGGTTGGTTCCTCTGGCAACTGGCCCCATCCTTAGGTGCTTTCCAGAAGCCTCCTTGTTAACATAACAAAGACTGGAGTGCCTCTCCCCTCACTTAGGAAATTGAAGTTGAGAACTGTGTGCCAGAAATGCAAGGACTAAATACGCATTTCTCATTTTCGCAATATCACAGGTAGCTGTGTGTACTGCCCCACACCACGACACAAAGCGTGTAGGCTTTCGGTCACCTGGAACCCGCTGCCCCATTCGGAGCAGGGATACCCCATGTTGTTTTAGGCGTTGGTCGTGTTTGGAGTCCCATGTCCTTCTAGTCCATAAGAGGTGGCACATGTCTGTGAAGTGGCCACTAGGCTCACTGTGAGTATGAGCAAGTCCATGGCTATGCACTAGAGCAAAAAGGAACCCATGGACATAGGATGAAAGCCATGACGTTGGCCTGGCGGCTAACTGGCCGGATTCCCTGGCCTTGGGTTTTGATTCCACATGCGCGCGCTGTCACTGCATGACCCAGGGGCCCTCTGAGCCCTCAGCACGTTGTCAGAGTACCCTCTGTCCACTTTCTGCTGTTTCATGTGTGTCTGTACTGGGGCATGAGCAGGGATAAATAAGTTTGTGTTCCTGTTTATTTTAAAATATTTTTTTAATTTATCTAATCTATTTATTTATTTGTGAGAAAAGACAGCATGAGCAAGGGAGTAGGAGGGAGAGGGAGAAGCAGACGCCCCACTGATCGGGGAGGCTGGTGACACGGGACCCCATCCTGGGACCCCGGGATCATGACCTGAGCCTGAGGCAGGTGCTTAACCCCCTGAGCCACCCAGGTGCCCCTCGTGTTCCTTGTTATTAGGGACTTTAGAAAAGATTTTGTGGAAGAAGAGGCAGAAATTACTGTCCTCCCTGCTGCAACCCCCTGCAGATAGATACCTGCGAGTAGTAAATTGTATTTTGGAAGGGGTGGAAGAGTCCCTGAGACCCCCCACCCCCCACTTGCCTCTCAGCAGTCTGTCTTTCTCCTTTAGCCTTCTGATCCCTCAGACAAGATGGTAGCCTTTGGAGTCTTCCTTCCCGAAGCTCCTTGCATAGGGCGTGTGCATCAGTTGGTGACTCTCCCTCTAATCCTTGGCCTTCTCTTCTTTTCCACAGTCTTCTGTTTGCGCTAAGATTGTGCAGCTCCTGGGACAGAATGAGGTGGACTGTCGCCAGAAGCAGGTGGTCATCCTGAGCCAGGATAGCTTCTATCGTGTCCTCACTTCGGAGCAGAAGGCCAAAGCCCTGAAGGGCCAGTTCAATTTTGATCACCCGGGTGAGTCAGGACTTGAGGGTGTGTATGTGTGCGTGTGTGTGCTGGTTGATCGAGGGAGCTCTTTGACTCCTTGGAATCTCTTTTCTATCAATAAAAATGGAAGATTAATAAATACCTTCAGGGTTATGGTCGGGCCTAAAGAAGGAATTTTGGAACACATCACGCAATGTGTGGCTTATTGAATACGGATTGTGTCTGCCTCTGAACGGGGGTGACTCCGCGTGAGCCTTTTCCTTGAGATTGGCCAGACAGACACGGGCTAGCACAAACACGGCTGGTTCTTCTGCTTCCTGTGATCTGAAGCAGCCCCTGCTCCCCTCCCCCCGCCCCTCCCATCCCACATATGTCTGCACGTAGACATACGTGCATTTTTTTTTTCTGTACATGAATTAAATATATTATCTGTCTTTGTGCTGAGTCACGGGATATTCACAGTACAGTGGGGGAAGAGGGGAGGGACTTGGGGGAGACCAAGAGTCCCCAGGGCTGCTCCTGGGGCTGAGGGGTTGGGCTGGGCAGGGGGCTTGTGTAGAAAAGCCAGGCCTGGCCTCCCCTTGGCCTTGTCATTCGAGATTCAGCCAAGTGTTGAGGAGACCTTGGGAATATAACAGGCGTGCTCGGCAGGGGTGGTGAGGGGTGCCTTCTTTGGGGCTGCGGCCCTCATATTCCCAACCCCCGAGGGCGGGGTTCTCGGGATCAAAGCCTGTGCCTCCTATCCCACCTTCCTCTACCTGAGTGGGTGTGAAACTCAGCCCACTGGCAGAAAGGACCATGGACGGTCCAGGATATCTGCCTGAGTGACTTGCTCTGACAGTCCCAGATCCGCACATCACCCTTAGCTGGTCTTGGTTCTTGCAACTGTTGGAATTCAAACTTGGTGCCTGGAATGAAAACTTGTGTGCGCACATCCCATAGTCGTGCGAATGATTTCCAGGTTATCGTAGGCCAGTTCCCAAGACAGCAGCTATACGTGGAGGAGAGATAGATGTCTGAGGCCAAGGGTGAGATAGGTAGAAAAAAAATGAGTTTCTCAGACCTCATTCGATTACGATTCTATTTTGAGATCCAGGAAGTTTGCCTTCTGCTTAGGGTAGAGATCTGGCTTTTTATTGGTGGGGGTGTATGTGCTCTTCTGGGTGAAATAGATGTGTATGATTACAGGAGAAAGCATTTTAAAATCAAGAGCCATTTTAACAGTTTGATTTCCTTCAGATGCCTTTGACAATGAACTCATCTTCAAAACCCTCAAAGAAATCACCGAAGGGAAAACAGTGCAGATTCCTGTGTATGACTTTGTCTCCCATTCCCGGTAAGTGAGCTGTTCGGGGCTGGGCCGCCGCTGGTTGCCGCTCCCAGATTGTTCCCATTTTGAGGGCCTCAGGGCTGTGTCCTCCCCTGTCCCGTGCCCACAGCGGCCTGTCTGTTGGCAGTAGGGGTGACCGTGTGCGGCCGTGGGTGTTGTGCACCAGTTGGGGAGTTTATCCGGCACCTCCTGGAACGGTCTGCTCATCACGTTTTGCTGACTCTGGAAGGACAGGTTCATGAATTTGGGCTCAGGTGAGGGACTATACATTTGTCCTGATTCACATCCCTGAGCTCTTGCTCCTGGAATAAGATGTGAGGGAGCCGGGCAGAGGACACAGGAAACAGAACAAAGGAAACTGTTCTTTCTTCTCCCATGGTTGGACCTCGCAGAGAGGTGTCAAGGTTTGAGGGCCCTGAGGCCGCCTGAGACCAGATGCTAAACTCTCAGGAGAGTTTCTCCGTCATGTCCTTTCTGCCAATCTGTGTTCCTGCTCCTGATGAGGCCTAGAGGGCCGGGGGGGCTCATCTTCCTTCCCTCTGAGTGCTTACATGAGGCTCCTACAGGACTTCACTCCAGCCGGCCAGGCCCCCAGGCTCCCTCGAGTCTCCCAGGACCCCTTGCTCACTCTGTCTCCTTTGAGGACTTCCCAGGTCGTCTCTAAACTTCTGACAGGGCAGAGAAAGCATGTGTAGTTCCTCCTCGTTCTGGGCTCGGAGTGGCTCAGTCAGTGTTGCTTTCAGCTCTGTGCTGTTTTAAAAGTTTCTCCCACCTGCTTTCATTCTTCCTTTTCGTGATTCCTTTCAATCTCATGAGTGGATTTCTCTTTTTTTATTTTTAATTAATTAAAAATTTTTTAAAGATTTTATTTATTTATTCATGAGACACACACACACACACACACACAGAGAGAGAGAGAGAGAGAGAGAGAGAGAGAGAGGCAGAGACACAGGCAGAGGAAGAAGCAGGCTCCGCGCAGGGAACCTGATGTGGGACTCGATCCCAGGACTCCAGGATCATGCCCTGGGCTGAAGGCAGGTGCCACACCACTGAGCCACCCAGGAATCCCGATTTCTCTTTTTTAAAATGAAATAGATTTCATGCATCTTTAACTACCAAATGTTTCCCATCATTAAAAGCCTGTCTTTATCGCCGCATGTGTTCTTTGAGTACATATCTCAGCTGGCCTTTGACATGGGTTTCCTCACACGTTCTGTGCCTTTCCAAGGACTGGAGGGTGTGGCAAAGATTGGTTGGAGGAGGAAGAGAGTGAACACATTGTCCTGGAAAGCCAGGCTGCTTTGCTTCTCACCCCCACCCTTCACTAGCATCTTCCGAAGCATGTCCTACCCTGGACCAGATGCCACTGTGCCTAAAACTCAAAAGAACAAGATGCACCTCCAGTATCAAAGCACCACAGACCGTGCAGGAATAAAGGGGTTTAGTACAGGAATTGGAGCTAATAAGAGTGTTGAGGTTGGGATTGCTAAGACCTGGGAGGCTGCAGCCTGGGGCACTGGAGATGAAATCAGGGTCCGAGGCAAGTCCAAGAAGCTGCCAACTGTGGGCCCCAGCCTGCAAGGTAGGGGGACTTGTGCAGTGTCTGCAAAGTGGCCTTGTGTGGCTAGTAAGACCTAAACATTATCTGGGTTTTGTATCATCTTTGACGTTTCCCATTGGCAAAGCACCACAGAGGGAAAAGGATTCTGGGATTTGTAGTTTCTAGCCTCAGCAGGGCGTGGTGGTGATGTCCAGTCCACAAGAGACCAGGGACCTCTCAGGTCCAGGGTGGGGCACTGCTACAGAGTTGAAATGCAGCCTGACAACTAAGATCAGAGCCCTTGGAGGAGTGTAAAGGAGAGAGGACAGGCTTGGAGTATTTAGAGCGGGATGTAGAGAGGCAATATTTAAGGTAATATTTATCACCTCTCTAATATGTAGAGAGATGATATTTAAGCTATATATTGGAAAGCATAATAATTTGTTGGGGAAGGGGATTTGCAAGGTAATGGGTTGGGCAGGATTTCGGGGATGAGCTCAGTGGGGAACTAGAGGTGGTGAGGAGTGCAGGATGGGGGTCAGGGTGCGGGAAGAGTGGCTAGGAGGCAGGCAGGCAGGCTTCAGATGGGAAAGACTGGGAACGCCGGGGCCGGAGCATGAACGTGCTGGCAATAGGGAGTCACAGATGGCTGTTCCATGGGAGCAGATCTTTTGGTGGCAGGAAGAGAGGATCCACGATGCTATTTATAAAGCCCTTGGAGTGGTAACCCAAGTGAGAGACTCACAAGGGCCTGAGGTCAGGCGGCGGAAGTAGGGGTGGTTGGCAGGAGGCAGGACCTGACCAGATGCAGGAGGCGCAGAGGGGCAGCTAGTGCAGCCTGACCTCTGTCAGATTCAGGTCTTAAAAGAAACTCCAGCAGAATTCCCCATCCAGACGTGATTCACTTCTCTTTTTCCTCCCGATCCCTTTCAAATCGTATATTGTATAACCCTGTTGTTTGGTGGCCCACGGCCTGTGTCTTTGTGAGACATTTTCCCGACCACCTTAGACCACAGCAGTCCCCCCAGCTCTCGAGGCCACTTGTTCTGCACTCAGCTGTTCGGAGTTCTCTGCTCCCAACCCAGGCACGGGCCTTTCGTGGTGATCCACAAACTGATGCTGGATGGAGAAAGAGAAGACACTCGTTTGCTGTAAATACCCTTCTCTGGCTTCACTCTTGCTCAAAAGCCAAATGAGAAGCTGGGATTAGGTTACCCTGTGGACTTCCCAGCCAGACTCTGAACTTGTAAATGGAACATTGCACCAAGTGTGGCTCCTTGCACATTCTGGGCTGGTAGTTGCCCAATAGATTTTTTTTTTTTTTAAGCTCTGGGCTGTTTTGAAGGGTTCTCGTCTCTAAATGTACATGTGCACTTGGGTAGGGATTGATTCCCACCTCTTGGAGCTGCAAAACAGCACAGTTACGTTCCCCTGGCTTTCCTAGGACCAAGGCATGTTTGTTGAATTGGAAAACCATCTGTTCCTTGTTCGTGTTTATTTGTTGGGTGTCCTGATCCGCGCTTGATCTGGCATGGGCGTACGTACCCCTAGCACAGTCACGGTGCTCCCTGTTAGTAGTGTGTTTTCCAGACGGAGCCCCGGGAGCCTGCCCTCTCCCACCCCAACATACACACATTTGCTTTTTCCCAGCAGAGACTCTTCAGCCCCCTCCTTGGTGCAGGGCAGTTGCCCACAGTGGCTCATAATTTTACTCACTCACGGAGCCTCTTTTCTAGCCCATTTCCCTTCTGAACTCTGCCCAGTTAGGTTCTTCATCCTGAGCCACGGTGGGCACCCTGTTTTCTGGTAGGCAACGTTCCTCCATACGGGCTCTCCTCAACCCTGGTTTGTACATTAGACACATCTGGGGCGGTTTTATAAAAAAGACCAGTGCTCTGGCTCTGCCTTAGACTCATAAAATCAGAGCCCCGTGGGAACAGGGCCCAGGCATACATTTTTTTTTTTTTTTTTGTAATTTAAGATTTTATTTATTTATTTGAGAGAGAGGGAGTGCATACATGCATGAGGGCAGAGGGAGAGGGAGAGAGAATCTTAAGCAGATGCCCCCCTGAGTGCAGAGGCTCAGGCACATCACCTTGAGAGCACGACCTGAGCTGAAACCCAGAGTGGTCTCTTAACCGACTGTGCCCCCCAGGTGCCCCCAGGCATAGGTGTTTTTTATTTTTATATTTTTTAAGATTTTATTTATTTATTCATGAGAGACCGAGAGAGAGAGGCAGGCAGAGACACAGGCAGCAGGAGAAGCAGGCTCCATGCAGGGAGCCTGACGTGGGACTCGATCCCGGGACTTTAGGATCATGCCCTGAGCCGAAGGCAGGCGCCAAGCCGCTGAGCCACCCAGGCATCCCGATAGGTGTTTTTTAAAAGCTCCCTAGATGATTCTGTGTGCATCCAGAGAACATCACTGTTCCACAGTGTCTCCTACTCTTATTCACCTGGTCCTCTTCTGTTGTCTTTTCTGCCCCACATTCTGCCACTTTGGTAGTCGCTCCAGCAGCGCCTGCCTTAGAATTTAGACAGGAACCCAAGGCTCTGAGCTAATAAAGAATCAAAGAGTGTTTATGGGAGGGAAGTTCAGTGCATCCTCTTGACTTGGCAGCCGCCGACTTCCCTGTGTTTCCACTGATAAACCCATTGTCTTAAGGAACCTTAAAAAAAAAATTTGTTTTCTTGGGTTTTATTCATAAATGTCCACGTGAGTAGTAAGCCTTGCAGCGGTTACTATTACTTCCCTTTCAGTGACTTTTGAGCAAGAAGCAGTAGGTGATGCTTAGGACAGAATCAGATCGCGACCCTGTGGGGTAGATGGAGAGGTAATGGGTACCCCTGTCTCATCGAGGAGGGTGGGAGGGAGAGGAGCAGGGGGAGGAGCACCCCACAGCCCTGACCCACGGCCACAATGCTGCTTGTGGTGGAGCCAGACCCGACGGAGCTCTGGAGGCTTTCCTTCCCTGTAGATGCTTCCTCTCCTCTCCCCTCTTTCCCGCAGCTTCCTTTTTCTGCCTCCTCCTCTCCCATCCCTTCCTGCCTCCTACCAGTTGCCTCCGCACAGGGGGAGGGGTGGGGTTGTTGGGAGAAAACTGTGAGTTTCTGTTTTGTGAAAGTTCAGCGTTAGCTTCCTTAAATGCCGGGCATGAGAGCATTCCTGGAGACGCCTCCAGGGAAAAGAAGAAATCACATCTGCTTCTGTCTGTTGCTATTGTGCGTTCAACAGCATGTTATCTGTCCCCAGGAGACAGTTCAGAAGAACTGGTCAGAGGGGACCTTTGCCCCAGTGGTGATGGCCCTTTGGCAGGTCTTCGTCGGTGGTCCGAGGGCTCAGCAGGGCTGGGGGGTGAGCTCCCCCTTTTGGTCCTGCTGTACATGTATGGGGAAGGACCCCAGACTCAGAGACAGATGCTGTGTCCTCCTCCATGTGCTCGCCCTGCCTGGTTCAGCCCATCATCTGCTCTGTGCTTTGCAGGAAGGAGGAGACAGTCACTGTCTACCCCGCGGATGTGGTGCTCTTTGAAGGGATCCTGGCTTTCTACTCCCAGGAGGTGCGAGACCTGTTCCAGATGAAGCTTTTCGTGGACACAGATGCGGACACCCGGCTCTCCCGCAGAGGTGCGCCCTATGAGCCTCTGGTGGCCCCGGTGGGTGGCCCAGTCCAACTGAGTCAGTTCAGCCCAGGATGTCCTGCTGCTCAAACATTGGGTGACATCTGAGGAGGGATTAGTTTCTGTGGGTTTTTTTTTTTTTTTTGGATGATGAAAGGTTTGTGAGGTCACAGAGATGAAATAAGAAGTTTACGTTTTGGTTTTGCTGGGAAAAAGTGTGATTAAATGCCCAGTTCCTTATGGTTTTCCCAAAGGCATCGTAATCAAGACAGGAGCTAACTGTAGGCCATCCAGGGGCAGGAGTGAATACCTAGTACCTGCAGCACGGGGCAGCCTGTCCCAGCAGCTCACTTCTCTAGCCCTTTCTTTTCCAGAAAGCTCAGTGGAAGTTTTGTCATGCTGTCCGGCCATCTGCGGAGCAGGGTCGGTTGGTCGCTTCCTATGCAGCCCTTACTGAGGGTGTGCCTGAGTGAGTCTCTGCCTGGTGTCCTGAGGACACAGAACTGCCCTTTGCTGGGGAGCAGAGCTCATGAATTCAGCTCCGCAGGACATTGAGCAGAGCCCTTGCTCCCACTAGAGGGGATCAGGAGGCTTCATGGGGGTGTGCAAGGGTGATGACGTGGACAACCCAAGAAATCACGGTGCAAATGCAGACCCACAGGGCTTGTTCTGGGAAGCAGGTGGCTGGAGTTCCTAGAAGGCTGACCAAAGAGATGCTAGACATTGCTTGGGGCAGATCATAGGGGCTGTGGCTTCCTATTTGGTCCCTGGTAGACAGGGAGAGAGCTACCGAGGGGTTTTGAGCAGGGCAAGTGAAAGGGCCTTGGGTCTCTTTTGGGGAGATGACTCTGATGGAGCAGATGGGAGTGAAGACTGCAGGTAGGGCTGCTGCAGCAAGTGGGGCAGGGCAGGGTGGGGAGGGCTGGGGAGGGACATGATGGTACAAGCAGAGTCAGAACATGACAGCCCCCACCTCCCACTCCCCCGTGGGGGCCACGGCAGGGTATGGGCGAGGAAGAGAGAAAAGGAAGTGGAGGCAAGTGAGCAAGGCTTCGAGTCCCCGTCGCGCATCCCCGTCGCGCAGAAGAGGAACGAGACCCAGGAAGTGACAAGGGTGGCTCCTAGTCACAGAGCAAATCATGGGCAGGATTTTTTTTTAAGTTCCAGCCCTTCTGACCTCAAAGCCCGTGATGATTTCTCTTCTCGGCTCATGAAACAAATTTGTGGTTTATCCACTTAAGCCCTCTCTTTGCAAGAACTCACAAACAGAACCAGCAGAATATAGAGGAATGAGTCCCTGAGTTTTGTCCTTCCCAGGAGTAGCGTCGGCACTTGATGAGAAGTGAGTTGTGGTGACAACTTCTGCTCCCAGGTGGGGTCGGGGAGGGATAGAACTCCGCAATGGACGACAGGAGAGTGGCAGGCCCATATTCTAGTCCACGGCCTCCAGCTAGCTTTGGGACTTTGGTGGTGGCTCTTGGGACTCCTGTGACGTCCCAGGCTCGGGTTTCTTAATGGGTAATATGAAGGGGACAGGCCTGTTTTTAGGGTCGTGACTTTGGCCAGGAAAGAGCTGCATGGTCTTTTTTAATAGTCAAGGCCTGAGCCTGCCCGTCCCTCACGCATCTGTGCCAGGGCCTGGTTTATCACCTTAGTTCCCAAACCCAGGTTCCGCCTTGGTTGATCTGCTCAGTGTCCCCATTACTTTGCCAAATCAGGGAGGCAGCACGATACACCCGGGTGAAAAGACTGGAGTCCCATGTACTGGACTTAAATCCTGATTTCACCATCTAGTAGAGATATGGTGACCTCGGGCAGGTTATGTTGTAACCTCTTTGTACCTGACAAATAGGGTTAATCCCACGGGTTGATTCGGTACCGACCTGTATCCCTGGGTCGTGAGGATGAGGGGCAAACGCAGGAAAAATGCCTGACGTTGGTTGGTAACAGTCTGCGTGTCGGATCAGAAGCCTGCTTTGCCTGAGATAGTGGACCTTCTGTTTTCCTGAGTTTCCCTCCAGGACTGGTCAGAAGCTTTGGGGGGTCACCACGTCCTCAGGAGCTGGGACGCGGGGCTGATGGCATCGTCGCGGTATAGTCATGTTTGAGGGAGGAGGGCACGTGAGCCAAGGTGCAGGAGGTGAGAACCAGGCTCGAGAACTATAGGATTCAGGGTCCTTGGAAATCAGACTCTCTTGGCCTGTGATTCAAACAGATCATCGTGGCGCCAATGACACAGAAGATCCCCCTCTTGCTCCCTTGTCCCGGGATCCTTGTGCAAAACCCGGGGGTGGGGGGGGGGGGAGACATGAGGTGACGGCGGCTCCCTGTGGGGTTTCTCTGGGTCGGTCCTATCACCCCCGCATCCCCGCTGCTCCCGGGGAGGCTGCCGCTTTTCCTCGCAGACCTTCTGTCTTCTCGTGTCACCTGCTGGCGAGTCCCTTTCGTGGTGGACTTGGCAGGGCCTCTCCACATGCTGTTTCTACAAATTCATTCTCTGCCCACGTAGGACAAAAACCATGCCTGGCATGTGCTTTGTGGGAAGGGAGGGTGGGTTCGTCAGGAGCAGCCGCTGGGCAGAAGAAGTTCCTGCAGACTTGGTTGGGGTCCCGCTTTTACCCCCACCGCATGTCCTGCTTCCTGGGCCTGCGACCCCCGGGGCCAGGATTCCAGGACTCCTCCGTGTGGGGCCATGCAGCCTTGGAAAGACTGACCTCCATCCCCTGGGAACCCCTCGTACTGCGGGGGTATTGGCTTCTTCCAGCTTTCACCGTCCCTCCGTGTGTGTTATGTACTCTAACCCGCCCTCAAATTCAGGGGCTGGGAAGAATTGAGGGGGCCACGGAGGGCTGACACCTGCCCTCTCCCCTGCTCTAGTTCTGTGTCGCGTTCCCACAGCGTCAGGGCTGCAGTGGACCTTGGGACAGCCAGTCTGTTGTGTTCACTACGGCAACACATTTCCTTGACTAGTTTTCAAAGTGAATCAATTGACTGAGCCATGGAGGAATTGTAATTTAGTCCGGGTCCTTCTAGATCTCGTCC
Source organism: Vulpes lagopus (assembly GCF_018345385.1). Classification (NCBI taxonomy): domain Eukaryota; kingdom Metazoa; phylum Chordata; class Mammalia; order Carnivora; family Canidae; genus Vulpes; species Vulpes lagopus. The sequence continues at coordinate 31,758,064 of NC_054834.1, forward strand.
TTGGCTTTGGCTGACCAGAGGAGCCCTGGTGGCTTTGGAAGGGCGGCCGTGGAAGCCAAGCTGGGAAGGTGGGCAGACAGGTTGTTTCCTGCCCTTTACCCCCTCTTCGGAACGGGCCTTTCCTTTCCGAGCAAATGTGCCGAGTCAGAGTGATGACCAGGGATTCGAGTCCCTGGAGTTCCCGGGTTGTGCCAAGACCCTGTTGAGTCAGTCCTTGGCTTGGCTCTGTTTCCTGACTCGGCCTGAGGAGCGGGGCACTGGGGAGACTGGGGAGCAGTGACCTGGCTGGCCTTGTGCTGTCCCGACCCAGCTCAGGAGGGGGTCTCTGGGTGCTGAACGTGATGACTTGGTGGAAGCCTCTTAGGGAGCAGAGGTGGGTGATGCCTTTTGCTTTTGCACATTCCAAGCATCTAGGCAGCATTCTCACCCATTTCCTGTTTCCTTTTCTGGGGTAGAAACTGTGGGAGGCTCCTCTCTGTCCCCTGTTTCTCCCTCTCCCCTGTGTCTTCCCACATGTTGGAGCGCCACAGGACCTCCCCCCTCCCCCAGCTCTCAGCTGGGTCTGACCTGCCCCCCCGAGCCCACCTGAGCTCACCTGAGCCGACCTGAGCTCACCTGAGCCGACCTGAGCACACCGATGCTGCCCTCCCAGGGGTCTGCTCTGTCAGGGAGCCATCGCTCCCTAGAAGCTTCCCAGATTCTGTTACACCGTAACCTGTGGTAGGAGCTCAGGTTGATGAATGCGCACGATGCACCAGCCACAGTACTGAGGTTTTCTGTACGTCTCCCTGTTTTCCTGACCTTATGAGGAAGTCTCTGTATCGTGTCTCTGTTTTACAGTTAAGGAAAATGAGATTCGCAGAGGTCGAATAACCTGTCTAAGGTCACAGAGGTAAGAGGGAGGGGTCAGGATTCAAATCCAGCTCCGTTCTGCCTGCCGTGCTCTCCGTGGTGGCCCCAGGGGTCGCCGTGGGCCCCCAGAGCCGACTCTGTGTGACTCTCCCCTCCGCGGTGGCGTGGCAGGTGAAGCTCTCAGGTCTGCGGGTCACCAGGGAGCCGCGGGCCTGGGCTCAGGGCAGTAGCAGAGCTACGTGAGAGGCCATTGTGCCCGTGTGTGCGTGCTGGACAAAGGTTCCCTCCCATGCTGCCAGAGCCATCAGCACTTGTGTGAAAACGTGTCCTGTGAAACAAGCACATCAGGCCTCTGCAGGACTTCTAAGGAAAGGCTGCCTAAGTGCGGGCGGGCGTGTGTTTGTTTTTTTCCCTGGCCCTGATACCCTTTGCCCTGGCTTCCTTTTTTTTTGCTTTGTACTTTATCTGGAGACGCGAAGAATTGGAGGCCACACTGGCTGTGTGTTTTGGCCAAGGGGAGCTCGGTGGCCGGCGTGCCAAGGGCCCTGGAGGCCTGTGGGGCTGAGCCACGTGGCGGCTCTTCGGCCTCCTTGGCTACGTCTCCCTGGCCCAGCCGCCGGGCCCCGCCTCAGAATGCCCGAGAACACCATCTCCTGGCTCAGGGAGGCACCGCCGCTAGCCTGGGCCGCGAGGCAAGTCCTGACCCTTGATCAGCGACCAGCCAACCCTCTAATGACCCGGGCTCATCAGAGCAGAGAAATCTCCCTGTAGATTGAGGAGCTGCTAGAGGAGTCACTGCTGTGGCACTGTCACCCGACCCTCTGGAATGTGGTCTTCCTGACAGTCTTCTAGACGTCTGAGCTCCCAGGTCCCTGCCAGCCCGAGTCCTAATCACAGGCACCTCCCTCCTTCCTGCCCCTGCCTGCACAGGTGCACGCGCACGTGAAGCACAGAATCACCTAGAGACACGGCTTTCCAGAAATTCACCCACAGGCATTCCTCGGTTTGTTTGCAGTGAGTTTCCTCCCACGCTGATGCCGGAACCTATGGTCTCGAGGAGCCCAGGGGCCTTCCCGAGTGGTTGTTGATGGACAGGGTTCCCCCTTGGGGTGGGAGGTGGAAGATTGAGCAGCTGTGGTACTAAGGTTCACAAAACATCTGTAGGGAGGGGTGTTTTGACTGAGAGAATCTCCTCCCAAACTCTCACTACCGAGTTTGGGGGAGAAACTGAGGCTCAGGGCAGTTAGTGTAGAGTGGCTGAGCCAGGACTCCAGTCCCTTCGGTGGTGGTCAGACCCTTTTCTGTTTTTGTGTTTTGTTTTGTTTGACAAGAGGCTCTATTAAAATAATCAAGGTGTTTGATGCAAGCCCCTGAACCACTGCCCCAGAGGAAGAAGGTGGAAGATAGTGAGCGTGGACCCGTCCAGGTGGCCCTACACCTCCAGCTCACCGTTTCCAACACCGTGGTGTGGTCATCTTTCACCTAAGTGGTGTTCTGCTCGCAATCCTCTGTGCTTGGGGTTAGCAGGAATGGCTGACCATAGCTGGACCCTCTGCCTGCCCTCCAACCCCGTAGGGGCTGAAATGTGGGGGGGAGCCAGGCGCAATCAGGTGGCACGTCGGCAGTAGGTCAGTGGACTGCACACAGGTAAGTAAGTGCAAGGGGCGGCACCCAGGTGAGCAGGGGGCCCTTTGCCAGGGAGCCCCACTGCCTCTCTGGGCCCCGTCTATTTCCCGTTCCAAGCTCTGCAGGAATGTCCTGCTTTTTACGTTGTGTCACACTGACATTTTATTTGGGTCAAATGCTGCTGGAAGCCAGGAGACTCTTGGCTTAGGCCAGACAGAGATCGTTTGGTCAGAGCCAAATTTGACTATAGCCATAAAAATGTAACATGTTTTTCTTGAAGCTGCTGCTGACCTGCTCTTGGTCAAGTCTCTCAGGAATCCGGCTTGTGAATCATCCATCCAGAGTAATTGTGGCGTCCATGTGAGCCGGGTCTGCCTCATGGAAGGCGGACACGTGTTGGCTCATGCACCATTTTCTTGATTCTTGTTTTTCCTTTTCTTATAGTATTAAGGGACATCAGCGAAAGAGGGAGGGACCTTGAGCAGATTTTATCCCAGTACATTACGTTCGTCAAGCCTGCCTTTGAGGAATTCTGCTTGCCAGTGAGTTGTGTCCTTGGTTTTGTTTTTTGTTGAATTTAGAATTTAAAACTTAACCCATACAAATAAAGGTATATAAGTTGATGGAGCCCCCCCAGCCTGGATTTCATTCCTCTCCGAGGGATCCTCTGACCTCTAGTCCCAAGGAAGGGCGGACTTTGGGGCTTTGTGTGCTGCCCAGGTTTTCTCTAGGAGCTGTAGGCCATCATCTCTGGCAGAGTGGTCCCTCGGGGGGCCTGCTGTCTGACTCCAGCGAGCTCTGCGCCCCTTGCTTGGTGGGCTCAAGCTGTGACCATTGCCATCTCTAAGCAGAGGCTCGGCCATCGGGGTCTTCCAAAGGTCTGTGATGGTTGCAGTATTGGTGCGTGCAGAGGGCTTCTGAACCTCTTCCGCCACCGCGTGGAGCCCCCCTTTGAGCTTGTCTTTGGGCCCCGTGTAAGTTCCCATATGGGAAGCGTCCTGCCATGCTGGAATAAGCTTCCATACCTCTGCCCTGGCACAGACTCCTTCTTCCTCCAGTGGCAGCTAGGAACTCTCTGGGGAGGTGGCTTTCGGGGAAGGAAGGTTGGGGATATGGGGAATTTTTAGCTTTCAGCGAATCATCCCTCAGCACAGGAAAAACTCTGAGCTTCGTGGGGACAGGCAGGTGAATGTTGAGGGAGGGCCACCAGGGTGTGGAGTGGGGGACGGGGGACTGGTAGAGGAAGAAGTAGGAGATGATGTCGTCTGAGAAGAAGTGTTTAACTCAGGAGACGCCTGCACCCGTGTCGTGTGTGTGTCTTCACCAGGTCGACTCCCTAACGATTTATAATTCAGCTCTGAGAGAAAGCAGGGAGACATGGGGACTTAGCCCGAGCTTGGGCGATCTCTTCTGGGGAACTGGAATCCTAGGGTGAGGCGTGGGGATTTCTCGGGTTCTCATTGTAATTAACGTCTTGCTTTCTCCTGGAAAAGTTTGATCTCAAACTGTGCGTTCCTTCAAGTCTGTGAGTAGGTTTTGCGTCAAACCAGACCAGACTTTTGTTTCCGATCGGGGACAGGTGGACTTTCTGAGTCAGCCTGAATCACGCCGATGCCCTGCTCATTCCCCTGGAGAGCTCTGGGTCACAGGATTAGGTTTCTGGGCAGAGGGCAGAGGATAGCTGAGGAGCCAGGAAATTCTATCCTTCCATCTATCTATCTTCTCCTGCTCTTTTGAACTTAGGTAAACTTATGATTGGGCATAAATGAGCGTTAACTGCCAATTCTCTGCTGTTTAACTTAATTATCACGGAGCTTAGAATTCTGCATATTTTCTGGGTGCTTTCTCCTTGTCCCCACAGTCCAGCCCCTCTGTGCTCGGGGAAGATCAGGTCACCCCTGCATAAGCCAGGAGTTTGGATCTGATCAACAGTCTGCCTGGTTCAGGTTGGATTTGGGCCTGACACAGCTACATTTGAATGGTTTTGGTATAGAAGATGCCCACGTTTTTATTTGGTCTCCTTCTAAATGTGGGTCATACACCAGAACACAGTTATTTGTAAACTCGTCCACAAAAATCTCAGTAAAATAAGAAAACACAAAAGGGAATGTATCTAATTGTGGCTTTTGTTTTTGTTTTAAAGTGGGATCCCAGAGCTGATGAAAATGATCATCAGTGGGGGTCGTCTTTCCTGGGTTTGTTTACCATTTATTTATTTACTTGCTTGCTTATTTTTAAAAGATTTTATTTATTCATGAGAAAGAGAGAGAGAGAGAGAGAGAGAGAGAGAGAGAGAGAGGGGCAGAGACACAGGCAGAGGGAGAAGCAGGCTCCATGCAGGGAGCCCGACTGTGGGACTCGATCCCAGGACTCCAGGATCATGCTCTGCACCGAAGGCAGGCGCTAAACCGCTGAGCCACCCAGGGATCCCCTTTACCCTTGCTTTAGGATCGGTGGTGTCACCTTTCAGACTGTGTGTAGAAGTCCAAGGTGAACCACATCCCTTTTAAATTTGGGTTTTTCTAATTCACATTTTTCTTAGTAGGGAGGGCGCAGTTATGAGTTGGGTTTGAAAGACCACGTTCTCTGTGCAGGCCAGAGCTTGAACAGTATTAAAACATTAATAATGAAAAATCAAGAGACTGATTTATTGTAATTTAGATAAAGGGGGTAAAAAATACTATGCTCGCAGCCTCAAGCTGCCGCTCTCTGGGGTCAGTGGTAGGAAGGCTGACCCCTCTCCCCATAACCCTTCAACAGGGGCTTGGGCTGCTTTCTCTGGAACTCCTCTTTAATGCCTTGTGACTATCTTTCTCCACAGACCAAGAAATACGCTGATGTGATCATTCCGAGAGGTGTAGATAACCTCGGTGAGTCCTGGTGGGGGGTCATCCCATGGGGCATGACTTCTACCCTTTGTCAGTCATACTTGGGGCAGGATGTGGTGACCAAACTAGGCTCCATGGACAGTGGCTAAACCACTGTTGATCTGCTCTTGGGGGCCAGAAAGGAATTTCTGCCTACATGTTTGGCCTTGGGGAGAGGCCCCCATGTATACATGCATAGTGACAAACAGGAACTCGTGCTTCTCCAGCAGAAAGCAGAGGGCTGGAGATTGTCCTTGGCTGTCACTCCCAGCAGTGACCCTCAGAGGCCTTACATCCAAGGCCACCCTTTAGCAAAAGTACATTTTCATCTTGATTTAGAATGACCTGCCATCAAGGTAGCCCTTCTGAAAGGGAGCTGGTTGCGTTTATTTATCTATTTATAGGTTTTGGCTGGTCTGAGAAGTAGGGGTACTTCTGGATTTCTCATTCTCCTTTTAATAAATTTCAACATTCCTCCGCTTAAACAGTTATTTTTTTTGGCTGAACCATTTGGTGTCCATCGTAGCGATGAATATATTTCACGGTGTCTTCTTTTTTTAATTTTTTAAAAAAGATTTCATTAATCTATTAATTTTAGAGCTAGAGAGAATCTCAAGCAGACCGTATACTTTATATTTCTAATGCTGAGAACAGAGAGCCCCATATCACATTTTCCTTGGAGGAAAGAGCCTTCTTCTGCAGGGGTCAGTCTACTTGGGACTTGGGGGGGCAGTGCTGATGGGTCCCCTGGTGGAAGGCTGGTCCCCTCTCTGCACCATCCCTAACGCGGCCACTATCTGCCCCACAGTGGCCATCAACCTCATTGTGCAGCACATTCAGGACATCCTGAACGGAGGGCTCTCCAAACGGCAGACCAATGGCTATCTCAACGGCTACATCCCTTCACGCAAGAGGCAGTCGTCGGAGTCCAGCAGCCGGCCACATTGACCCCTGTCTCCTTCAGACCCGGCCCCTACCTTCAAGAGACAGGAGGAGGGATCAAGAGGCTCTGTTCATCCGTACATGTGGTTTCCTATGACATTTGCTGTATTTAAGAAAACACCATGGAGATGACATGCCTTTGTTTTTCCTTTTTTTTTTTTTTTTGCTTTGGAGCGGCGAAACGAAATCGAATTTGACCCTGAGCTTAAATGACAAACTGTGCCAACTACTACTGGTGATGCCTAATTATGAATCCAACGTGTAACCAGTTATAAATACATACATATATATATATAAAAGGATCTATTTTTGTGTAAATGTACAAATACTGTAAAGCTGTTTGCTGTAAGTATTGTGCAGGAGGGCCTGTATTTGAGTGTGTGGGACTCAAGCTGGAGTCTCACCGAGAGGCCGTTGCTGCCGTGTTCCGGGAGTGGAGTGGGATGGGGCTCAGGCTCAGGCAGGGGTGTAGGGGGAGGCGGGCAGTGGAGGAAGGAGGCGCATCTCACGGCTGTAGTCTCTGCAGCTGGAGGATGGTGGAGTTGGGAGCCTTGGGTTGCCCCTCCCCTGCCAGATGCCACCTTATTGGAGCTGGAACTTAATGGTGTGTTGACAAGAGATACTCTTTCCTTTTTCCTTTTCTTTTCTCTGCTTTTCTTCTTCTTCTCCTTTTTTAATTGTTTTAATTTTTTTGAGTTGAAATTAGGCAAGACCTCAGCTCAAAAATCAAACTCAGGGAAGAGGCCCACTGAGGAGAACAAGTCTTCTGTGTTTTCTCCTTGCCCGCTGCCCCACCTCTGGCTGCCCGGGTCGCTCCCGCCCCTCCCTCCCTCCGTCCACTTCTCAGCGTCTCCAGAAGCCAGAGCTGCCTCTCCCTCCTTCCCCGACAGGGATCTATCTGATGGGCTCGTTTCCCAGTAAGATGGGGAAGGAGAGAGTAGAATGGGACCTGCCATGGTGTCCGAGGAAACGCTGGCTCCCCCTGCCTCCCAGGGAAGTCCTCCAGCAGAGTCCTTGGGCCTTGCTCTGCAGGTGGCCTCCGGAGTCTGGGCTTCTGGGCTTTGGCTGGGGACTTCTGCTGGCAGAAGGACGGCTGGCGACCACCCTTCACAGGGTGGCGAGGGCCCTGCCCGTGGGGGGAGTGAGTGCGAGTTTCTGTTCGCCCAGACGCAGGGACTGGCGGCTGGATGGTCCCTAGCAGCGGCCCGGCAGGCTGCCATAGACCATAGTTACGGGGTTAGAGACACCCACCTGTCCTGAGGGCTCCCTCTCCGGGAGAGGTACAGATGCCTGCAGATCCTTGGGGGAGGAGGTGGGACCAGGCGAGCCCTTGCAGGTATGACGCTAGGGTCCTCAAGCCTCCGCTTTTAACTGCAGACGAGCCAGAGGCTTTCATTTCTTGGTTGACCATGTCTGTGCCCTCCAGGCCAGGCTGGCAGCTGCCCCACGGCGGCTGCCGGCACCCGAAACGTTTTGGGGAATCTTCTCCCTCCATTGCTTTCCTAGCCCACTGGAGCCTTTCAGGAAAACCTGACACTGCTACTCTCGAGTCACACTGAACTGTCCCTCTGACCTAGTGACCTCCACCTTTGGTCCCCCTTTTCTGGACTCCATTCGGCTCTCACTCTGTTTAACTGTTTCAAAAAGTCAAACCTCCTCCCCCGCAGAGCCTCCCCCACCCGAGACTTTCAGGAGACGGCTGCGGGCTCTGCAGGGAGCTCCCTGTAGCAGCCGCTGCCCGCTCGGAGCACGGGGAGGCTCCCGAGGTGCCTCCATCTAAGGCCGGTCAGCTCACCGGGTTGAATACGTTCTGGAATGTTTCAGAACCAGTATTCTCTTTGTCGTCGTGCCCTGTATGGTTCTAAGATGAAGGGCGGGTGGCAGGCTTGGGTTAAGATCCTGAGGACCCAAGGCCTGTGGCCTTGCTGGGGCCTCCCTATGCTCAGGGGCAGCCCACCCCCGTCTGGGGGAGCCTTGGCCTTTCGGTGGGTAGCTCATTCGACTGTACTTGAAGCTCCCAGGTGCCAAACCATTTAGTGCCTTGGCTGTCTGTCCCACTGCCTTGGAAGATGGAGTCTTCTCATCTCTGAGCCTTGACGTCCTTAGCTGCTTCCTCATCTACCTGTGGTGTTGGGACCAAGCCTCCAGTGTCTCTGAGTAGCCCAGTCCTCGCTGGGAAATGGCTCAAGGGCTGCCTGGCCTCCAGGGAAAACCATCACCCATGATTCTTGGTGGCTTGGCTTGGGGCACCGGGCTGTGCCTACTGGGCAGCGCCGGCAACTCCCTCGGTTCTGTGATACACTGTGTCTGGAGCAAGGAAGGGATGAGCAGCTCTGCCCCCATGTGGCCACCCCAGCATTCAGCTAACGCTCTGAACTTGAGCTTTCTATATGACAAATCCTAGTCTTGGTATTTTGAGAGTCACTAGATCTCTGGTTCCACTTGAGAGTCAGGGGTAGGCTCCTTAGACCAGACACCATAACCCTAGGCCAGAAACCATGACCTGAGTGCTCTGGGTCCCCTCTGTGGTCCAGGGGGGAGGTACCGACAAGCTGGATGGGGTAATGTTGGCCACGTGTGCATGGGAGTCCTGTGGCTTCAAAGCTGCCCAATGGTGCTTGCTTCTCCCCCACACCCCACCCCCCGGCCCAGGCATGACCCACAGACCAAGTGTTTTGGGGAACAAGCATCCAAGCTTTGTGTCCTGGGAAGGCCTGACCTCATAACTCTTTCATGCTAATGGAACTTGTGCTGACCCGGGTTTCTTTTTCTTGGGCAGCCTGAGGCCAGTAGGGGCAGAGAGACTGTTGGAGTCTGTATGAGGAGCCCGCAAGTGTTTGGACCCGAGGAGGTGAATTTGGTTTGCAGTCAATAGGATGGACCCTCGAGGCGGTTAGACAAGGGGATCCCTGAAGAACAGGCCAGAGGAGGTCGCCAGGGAAGGTCTCCAGTTCATCCTCCAGAGCCAACGATTCCGGCGACAACTTGCTCTGGTCTTGGCTGCCCAGTGGTCATGTGGATGCTGCTGCCCTCCCTCTCTTGGGCTCGGCAGCGAACACTTGTCTCTGTGCCCAGGGCAGATTGCCAGTCTCTCGTTAGGCCACTAGGTCAGGCTGGAGGCTCCTCAGAGCGGTTGGGAAGCAAGAGGGACGGGAGCCCAGTCAGTTTGTGTATCACATTTGCTGTCCTTGTTCAGCACCCTTGATCTGTGCTAACACCTAAAGGCTGGCAGAGGGAAGGGCAGCGTTTTCTTCTGCTCTGGAGTCTCACCCCTGCTTGTCAGTGAGTCCAGCACCAGGGACCCATGCTGGGTTAGGCAGGCTAGGTAGGGCAGGTTCTGGATTGCAGGGCTGTGCTTCTGGGAAGGACTGCCTGGATTTCCCTAACTGCCTTTCAACCTACCTCAGGGTGGGGTGGGGTGGGGGGAACAGGCCTGGTGTGCAGTACAAGGCAGAGGACAGGCTGGGGAGAGCACTGGGGTCGGTGTGGAGTTCAGAGTCCCCTTTGATCTTTTGTCTTGGGGCCCCGTGCTGCCCTCCTTACTAGGCCAGGTGGCTGGTGTTCCAGTTCAGCTTCCTTGCTGCTCTAAGAGGCGGTGAGGGCCTAGCTGGCCCTGCCTCAGGAACAGGGTGAGTAGCTAAATAGAGACGTAGGCTTTCTTTCTTTCTTTCTTTCTTTCTTTCTTTCTTTTTCTTTCTTTCAGATGCTTGCTCTTCTCCTTTTCTTTCTACCACCCTGCCTTTATTGTTAGTAGCTACAAAAATGACCACATACTATGTACTTTGCTGTAAATAAAGACTGAACAACAACAAAAGAGCCAATTCTTGTCTCCTTTGTGGTGTTTGGGCAGGAGGAGCAGTGACTGAGGCCAGTGGGCGTGAGGGCTCAGCGGCTCAGTGGATGTGACCAGGGGGCTGCATGCACGCAGCCTGCTGTCCCTAAGCCTTGCAGTCCTGGGCTGGACCCCAGACCTCAGCCTGGAATGCTGGTGTGACGTGCCCCTGTGCATTTCTCTTCTCTCCCTGTCCCCGAAAGCCAGGGCCAAGGTTTCTGGGAAGTTTTGGGTCTCTGGAATGTTCCAGCTCCGCATCATGCAGTTATTGCCAGCTCCTCCGTCACTGCCTGCCCTGAGCCATTCACCACTCCTTCCCTCACCTCCCACACTGAAACCCCAAGCAACCTTCTAAATGAAGAAAACTTGATGGGAGTGGGTGGAGGAAGTTTACATTACGACTTCAGGAGAACTCACATGTGCATGTGTGTGATTGCCCTGAATATATAGCAATCGATGCAGATATTCATCTCCCTGTTTTAAATATTTTATTTATTTGAGAGAGAGAATGTGCCAGCGTGAGCCAGGGGATGGGCGGGGGTTGGGGGGTGGGTGGGAGAGAATCTCCAGCAGCCCCCCATGCTGAGCACAGAACCTACCTGAGTCCAGGCTGGATCCCAAGACCTCAGATCATGATCTGGGGGGAACCAAGTGTCAGGCTCTACCGACTGAGCCACTTAGGCCTCTCCTACATCTTGTTTTTTAAAAGACCTAGGTCACCCACCACCAGAGACAGTCAAATAATTGGCTTTTGTGCCCTTCCTAGCCACCAGTCTCCCACGGCCTCTCGGCTTCCATCCCTTTACCACTGCCGCCCAGACAGCAAATCACTCTCATTTACGTGCCGTGAAAATTAATAAAGGGAAACCACGCTAGAATCAGGAGTCAGGAGGTCCCGCGGGGTGCTCTCGCCCTCCCCACGAACCCCTCCTCGTCAATGGCAAATCCCACAGCAGAGGACCTGGTGCAGGGATGCTACTTGACCATCCGGATTGGAGGAAGAAAGGCTTACTTTCTCTCCTGCCAGCAACAGCCCAGCCAATGAGAGGCCGGCACAGCTCAGCCAATGAGAAGCCACTATACTTCCCACCCCCAGTTTGCTCCAATGGGCTTGCTCGTAACAGCCGTCCACATCCCCTTCCCCCTATAAAAGCCCGTACCTCTCCTTTGCTCCGCAGTGGTGCCTCCGGTTTTGCCATGGTTGGGTCCTCGCGCTTTGCAAGTCTTTGCTCTTCCCAAATAAACCCATCTTTTGCCAGTGAAATAACTGGCGGTTCTGTTTTGAAGGTCGACAGCGCAGAGCCACTCTGCTGTTTCCAGACACTTGTTTGAGTGATACGTGCAAAGCCATCGAGGAATGCAGCGGATCCGAGGGGGCTGTCATTTAAGAGGATCCACGCTCAGAAGGCTGCTGTGTTTTTAAATAACGGGTGCTTCTGCAAGAGCTGGTATTATCGTCCAGCATGACCGTCATCTTCAGGCCCGGGAAGACGCGAGCCGTCACGGACCAGGTGCCAGGCCTGCTGTCGCACAGGTAGTGGTTGTGCAAAACCGGCTTAGCCCTGTTTCCCTTTGCGTCGCTCTCCACCGCCTCGGACCTCGGTGGACCACCTCTCGAGCTTCGCTTGGGGCCCAGCTCATTTCTCCCAGTCCAGTCCTGCTCCCTTATAGGCGGAGGGACAGTGGGGACAGGCCAGGGAGGCCCTTGGCAAGTTCTCTTTGTCTCCCCGCCCTCTGTCATAACATCCTTCCATCTAACCTCCTGCCCCACAGCTTGCAGACTCCCGTTTGACTAGTGCTCTTGAATCAAACCCCTTCCTCCGTTCAGATGAAAATAACCCGGTTAGAACCTGCTTAAAGACTCTACGGAAGAGAGAGGGGTGGAGACGGGGACCTGGGACGTGGGAAGGTCGCTTTGAGAGGCATTCCTATCATCATCTGCTGATGGAACATGTTTAGATTTTTTTTAAAAGATTTTATTATTTTTTAAAATATTTTTAAAAATATTTTATTTATTTATTTATTCATGAGAGAGAGAGAGAGAGAGAGACAGAGAGAGAGAGACAGAGACACAGGCTCTATGCAGGGAGCCTGATGTGGGACTCCATCACAGGACTCCAGAATCATGCCCTGAGCCGGAGGCAGACGCTCAATTGCTGAGCCACCCAGGCATCCCAGAATTTTTTTTTTTTTAAATTATTTGAGAGACCAAGAGCACGGATGCAGGTGTGGTGGGAGGGGCAGGAAGGAGGGAGAGAATCTCAAGCAGTGTTCGCTGGAGTGTGGAGCTCAACAGAGGGCTCCATCTCACCACCCTGAGATGACCTGAGCCAAAATCAACAGTCGGAGGGTCACTTAAGCCACTGAGCCAACCAGGTGCCCCGTTTTGTTGTTGGTGGTGTTGTTTAAGGTTTCTATTTTTGAAGCTGAGTTTAAACAGATGGCTTGCTAGGATGAACTTAACCTAGAATGAAGTTAACTCACTGGCTAAATCTTGGGCTATGCCTGTATCTATACTTTAAAAAAAAAAAGAATTTATTTATTTATTCATGAGAGACACAGAGAGAGAGGCAGAGACAGGAAGAGGGAGAAGCAGGCTCCACGCAGGGAGCCCGATGTGGGACTCGATCCCAGGACTCCAGGATCACGCCCTGAGCCAAAGACAGATGCTCAACTGCTGAGCCACCCAGGCATCCCTGTATATACACTTAAAGAAAAAAAAATATATATATATATATATCCCCCCTCCTCCCCCAATCAACTGTGAACCTGAAATAATAGAGCCAAATGAATCAGCTTGAGTTAGGATTAAACCCAGACATAGATTCTCAATTAAACCAGTGAAGATGAGGGGCCGGAGAACATGAAGCTGCCTGGCACGAACACTGTCCTACAGTCCAGCCCCTGCTCAGCGTTCCGCTCTGATACTGAGGGTCTGTTTGGGCTATATCATTGCCTCCTCTGATGTGTTTCAGGATGACAAGGGCATGGAGTTCAATGCAGTATTTGTTGAGCGCTGGCTGCCCGCAGCCAAGGAAAGCCAGTGTGGCCTCTGCCTTCATTTTTTTTTTAAGATTTTATTTATTTATGATAGACATAGAGAAAGAGGGGCAGAGACACAGGCAGAGGGAGAGGCAGGCTCCATGCAGGGAGCCCGACGTGGGACTCGCTCGATCCCGGGGCTCGATCCCAGGGCTCCAGGATCGCACCCTGGGCCAAAGGCAGGCGCTAAGCCACTGAGCCACCCAGGGATCCCCTGGCCTCTGCCTTCAAATCTCACGTGTCTCTGGGGGTTTTCTGCTGAAACCCCAGGATTCTCTCATGTGAGGTAATAGCAGCTGTGGAGGTTTCAAGATTCCTCTTTATTGTTCTTTCTTTTTAGTTTGCGAAATTTCCAACGTTCATGGCAATACTTCCTTCAGACCTTTCCAGCCTTCTTCTGTACACCTTCACTTCGCTTCCACCCTCCTGCAAGGCATGCAAGGCATGCGATCCTGCTCTGGCTTCACCGCGGAGGGAAGGGGTTTAACCCAAAGCTGCTGGGAAGGAGGCACCCTGCCAGGTGAGGCTGTCTGGTGCATGTCTGCCATCTAGCGGGGGGATCCGGATCGCGACAGGAGGGTGGCCTTGCTGTGGCTGGGCTGCTGTCCTTCGCTTGGCTTCTGTGGTTCTAAGAGAGTTGTCAGAGTGCCCCAGACATCTGACTGCTGATGTGATTTCTCTTTTGTTCCTTCCTGGAAGGTCTTTATGAGAGCCTTCATTAGGGCCCCTCAGAAATGACCCTCTTGGTTTCCCTATTGCCAAGAAGAACCTAAGTGGTTCTCCAAGCTGGTCATCACAGTCCGTGGGGGCTTGTTGAAATGATCGCTGTGATCCATTCCTGGGAGTTCTGATTCTGTAGGTCTAGGGAGAAGACCTTCTATAACAAACTGTGCAGGTGAATCAGATGCATAGGCAGGGCTGGAACCCGGGGTCCTTGTGTATCGCATCATACAGAACATTTGGATCTGGCGGGGGCGGGGGGGAGGGCTTTCTCCTGGAAAGGTCACCTGTGCTGTAAGACTCTTCTCTGCCTGTGTGGGGACTGGAAAGAAGGTTTGAGTCTGCTCTTAAGCCCATTCAAGCCCAGCACTGCCCTCTCAGGTTGCAAGTCCCACCCCTACCCTAGCATAGATGCTAAACTATGGCTGCCCCCAGATGAGTTCCTTAGGATGTCCTCAGGGGTGGGCAAGGAGTCATCTTCAAGCAGGTTTTAGTTATGGTACCCTTCATGACATCTTTTCTGAATCTTTTTTTTTATTTTTTTTTAATTTTTATTTATTTGTGATAGTCACAGAGAGAGAGAGAGAGGCAGAGACACAGGCAGAGGGAGAAGCAGGCTCCATGCACCGGGAGCCCGACGTGGGATTCGATCCCGGGTCTCCAGGATCGCGCCCTGGGCCAAAGGCAGGCGCCAAACCGCTGCGCCACCCAGGGATCCCTCTTTTCTGAATCTTAATAGAGAAAACAGAAATGTGGTTAAAGTTGGCAAGAGGGCATCTCCCTTGAGAATTCTGAGTTTTATTGTTAACAGGAATCTAAGCCTTTCATTTTTACAGCTGAGGAAAACAGGGTCCAGAGGCAAAGTGAATGGGTCAGGATCCTACTACCTGGGCACTAGGTCTGCCGTGGACTCAATTAGGGCTTTATTTATTTAAAAAGATTGTATTTACCTATTTGATAAGTAGATATTTATCTATTTGATAATTTGAGAGAGAATGAGTGTGCACAAGCAGCGGGGAGGGGCAGAGGGTGAGGGAGAAGCAGGCTCCCCACTGAGCTGGGAGCTTGATGGGGGGACTCGTCCCAGGATCCCAGGATCATGACCTGAGCTGAAGGCAGATGCTAACAGATTGAGCCTTCCAGGTGCCCTTGATTAGGGCTTTTACGAAAGAGAATTCCTTTCTCCTGGGTTTCATCATGGAGTTTCTCCAGGGGCAGGCATTGTTGGCAAAAGTTGGGGTGGATCTCGGCTTTGGATTGGTTCTTTTTGGCAGGGAGAAGGACCTAAGTCATGGCCACTTGGTTGGCAGAAGGAAGTAGAATGAGGAGAGAGAATCAAATGCCTTTAAAAAAAAATTTAGTTAGTTGGAGTCAACTGAGTTTCATGGAAGGTGGTTCCACCTGTGCTTGGTGACTTCTGTGTCCTCTAGCTTCTGCTCAAAGGAGAGACAGTCTGTTGGGGTCAGCAACTCTGGAGCCCTCAGGGCCAGCGTAAGGTGTTGGCTCCTTCACATAATAGCTGGGTGGTCTCGGGCAGGCTGTGACTGAGGGGCAAAGCCCCCTGCTTGGCCCAGAGCACTGAGCAAGAGTACAGAGACGCAGGACCGGGAGTGCTATCAGATGCTCAGGGAGTGGTGGCTGTTTTGTGCTCTGGGGAACTGGGCTACATGGATGGGACTTGAGTTTTGGGAAGGCCATTTCTCCTCTGGAACTCAGGGAACCTGGGAGGTGCTGGCTGGCTTGGGGAGAATCCCTAAACTAGAATTCTCTGCAGCGTTGCCAAAGCCCTGCTCCCAGGGTAGCCTCGTCTATTGACAGAGGAAGGTTTAGCAAAACCAAAATAGGCCATTCTGATGTGGAGACATGCCCAAAGGGGGTCAGGGCTTTAGCCACCCCAGAGCTATGAGCTTCCCAAGCTGGGACTCCCCCCTTCCTGGGCCTCTCATCAACTTTGATGCCTCCCCTGATGTAAGGCCCGTGATGAGAGGGGATGGGGGAAGAGAAGATATATGCATAGGTATTATCTAGTAATTTCAAATTGATCTGAAAAATTCATGTTGTGCTTTTTAAGACCTCAAAACAGTGAGTATTGGATAGTCCTGGCATCAAAATGAAGGAGTCAGATATCGTGGCCTCTGATTCTGTAGCTGAGGAGTCTGAGGGGGCACTGGGCACCTTCAGTGGGTTAGCCTGTGTTGTGCTTGCTTCCCTTCAGGATGGTGTCCTTCAGGATGGTGTCCCCTCCCTCAGGATGTTCCCCGGGCCTATGAAATCACCTCTCTTTTCTTGATTAAGGTTTTCAATTTCTTTTTGTCCCTAGGCCCCTCTAGCAATGTGCCTTCTAAGGACCCCCTCTCCGGATAATGTTTTTACCTGCATGAAATAACACCCCAAAACATAGAAGGAAAAAGAATATATATATATATATATATGATATATGTTAGATATTATGTATCTATATATATTAGATAATATATTAGATATTATATATCTATATTATATATTATATTTACATAGAAGGAAAAAGAATTTATATATATAAATATATACATAAAATATATATTACATACAAATAATATAAATTGTGTGTATATATATATATAGTTTTATTTCTCTTTTTTTAAAAAAATATTTATTTATTTGACAGAGGGAGAGAGAGAGCCAGAGAGGACAAGCAAGGGGAACAGTAGATGGAGAGGGAGAAGTAGGCTCCTTGCTGGGTGGGAGCCTGATGTGGGGCTTGATCCTAGGACCCCAGGATTATAACTTGAGCTGAAGGCAGATGCTTAACTGACTAAGCCACCCAGATGCCCAAATATATAGATATAGATATATTTTAAAATTTTTAAATTTTTCTTATGTATTCGAGGAGGGACAGAGGGAGAAGGAGAGAGAGGATTTGAAGCAGACCCTTTGCTGAGCATGGAGCTGGTCGTGGGGCCCCATCCCAGGACCTGGGATCATGACCCAAGCAGAAAGCAAGAGTCAGGTCTTCAAGACTGAGCCAGGCAGAGGCCCCAGGAAGTGAATTTTATTGCAACACAATTACCAAAATATAGAAACAAATGTGTGATGTGGTGGTACACGTGCTTCTTTATTAAGCCATCAAGTAACAAGATCCTGTGTCAGGTCTAAGAACTACCAGGATTATGTGGAATTAATGAACCTAAATGACACTTTGGAATTCTGTAACAAGTATAACGTGTTAAGGAAAATGACTGCTTTCTACTGCTTCTTAAGAAGTCGGAGCAGCTCATATTCCTGTGGTTCGTTGCCTACATTCATAACGTAAGGAAATGCAAATATTTCAGAGGCTGATGACAATAAAGATGTAAGTCTTAAATTCATAGAGTGCCTGAATTTTGCCCTTCTGTCGTTCTGTCCTTAATTCTCAGCCTGAGAACCCCTGGATGAGACCCAAACCTTCCAAGTCACCTGGTGACTCAGGTAGACAGACGTGTTTCCCATCACTTGGGGTCGTAAGTGAGCCCAGGCCTGGCACAGGCAGGCAGCGCTGGCCGGGCACGAGGCAGGCAGCCTCGCTCTGCTCTGAACCTCCCCGCCTGCCTGTCATGTTGGCAAGTCCCCTCACTTGTCCTGCCAGGCTCTCCATCTGGGAAATGAGAGGGTAATGTCTGCCCTCCTCAACTTTATGGTTTAGTACATGATGGGAGAGAAGAGATACACCCTGAATTAGAAACAGTAAAAACTATAATATAAGCAGAAAGCATGTTATTTATTTTCAGTGTAAGTGGGACAAAATGGTATTTAGAAATGATCAACTTTGACTCAGGCCATGTGTTAGTGAGGAAAATGCGGTGTCTGTACCCCGCCAGGAAGGAGGCTAGGGCAGATGAAAACAGCAAGGCAGTCGGTGGAGTCAAAGCCTGTGCCGGCCACGCAGAGGCCCTGGCTTTGGGGCAGGGCCTGTGAACCAGCTGGAAGCCTACTGTGTTCACTTCTTTACCTCTGGTCGGAGCAGCCTGTGTTCCATTTCCAGTTGATTTTTGTTGATGCTGTGAGCTCTAGATGGAAGTTCATGATTTTGCATGCGCTATCCACTTGTTCCAGCACCCCTGTTGGAAAGACTCTTATCCCTGAATTGCTTTTGTGCCTTTTGTCAAAAATCAGCTATTTATGTTTATGGGTCTGTTTCTGGACTCTGTTCTGCTGATCTTATTGTCGATTTTGGTATCAATACCACAGTGTCTTAATTACTGCAACTTAAAATTAAAAAAAATTGTTTATTTATTCATGAGAGACACAGAGAGAGGGGCAGAGATACATGCAGAGGGAGAAGCAGGCTCCCTGTGGGGAGCCTAATCCGGGACTCGATCCCAGGACCCTGAGCTGAAGGCAGACACTCAACCACTGAGCCACCCAGGCGTCCCATTACTGCAGCTTTATAATAAGTCTTAAAATCAGGTAGTGTTGGCCCTCTAACTTTGTTCTTCTTTTTCAGTATAGTTTTGGCTATTATAGGTTCTTTGCATTTTTATATAAATTTTAGAATCTGTCCATTTCTACCAAAGGTCTTGGCTGAGTCTGGAATTGGTATGGTGTTGAATCCATAGATTAATTTGGGGACAATTGACATCTTAACGATGTTGTGTCTTTTGCCCTATGAACAAAATCTCTCTCTCCATATTTTTGGTGGTCTTTGATTTCTCTCAGCAGTGTTTTGTAGTTTTCCGTTTACAGGTCTTATACATCTTTTATCAGATTTTTAAAACGCATGTCATATTTTTTGGTGCTATTGTAAATAGTGTTTTTTAAAATTCCAAGTTCCAATGCTAGCATTTAGAAATACACATGATTTTTTTGTATAGTGGTCATTTATCTTGCAACCTTGCTGAACTCACTTATTTGTGTCAATATTATCTTTTTTCCATGAGGAAGCAGAGAGAGAGAACAGTGGTTTAATCTATTGTGTGTTTTTTTTTGAAGATTTATTTATTTATTTATGATAGACATAGAGAGAGAGAGAGAGAGGCAGAGACACAGGAGGAGAGAGAAGTAGGCTCCACGCCAGGAGCCCGACGTGGGACTCGATCCCGGGACTCCAGAATTGCACCCTGGGCCAAAGGCAGGCGCCAAACCGCTGAGCCACCCAGGGATCCCCTAATCTATTGTGTTTAACCCGAAGTTCTTGAGATTTCTATATTCACTTTTATCATCTCTACAGGTTTGGAAATTACGTATTCTATTTTTCCTTTTAATTATCTTTTAAAATTAATGTGTGGGCATTAGCATACTTGACTTGACAAAATCCCTAGCCTCCTCCCAAACAATGTAAGAGCTTTGGGAAGCTGTAACTCTGATCACACTGTCCATCTGACATGTTCATGTTGCCAAGCATTTTAGTTCCACTTTCCTCTTTTATATCCCTTCAGCTAATTATTATTTTTCAAAAATTATTATTTCTGTATGCTGTCAATGCTTGTTTAGATTTATCCAGAGTTTTGCTGACATCTTTACTTCCTATGTGGTTTTGCATTGTTCTTTGTTCTGGGTTCTATTTTCTTCCTAAAATACATCCTTTAAGCAATCCCCTCACAGAGGGGATCAGTGGTACACACTTTGTTGGAAAATGTCTTTATTTTACCTTCACTTAAAAAGAATTTTTTTTTAAGGTTTCATTTTTAGGGGCACCTGGGTGGCTCAGTGGTTGAGCATCTCCCTTCAGCTCAGGTTGTGATCCTGGGGTGGGGTCCTGGGATCGAGTCTTGCATCAGGCTCCCCATACTCCCTCTGCCTATGTCTCTACCTCTCTCTGTGTCTCTCATGAATAAATAAGTTAAAATCCTTGAAAAAAAAAAAGATTTTATTTTTAGAACATCTAAACACCCAATGTGGGGCTTGAACTTACAACCTCAAGATCAAGAATTGTGTGCTCTACTGACTGAACCAGCCAGGTGCCCCTTACTGTCACTTTTGATCAAGAATTTAGCTGTGTATTTTCTTTCTTTTTTTAAAAAAATATTTTATTTATTTATTTGACAGCACAAGCAGGGGAACAGCAGAGGGAGAAGGAGAAGCTGACTTCCCACTGAGCAGGGAGCCTGATGCTGGGCTCGATCCCAGGACCCCAGGACCATGACCTCAGCTGAAGGTGCTTAATTGACTGCACCACCCAAGTGCCCCAAGCCATGTATTTTCTCTTAATATTTTGAACATATTTGTCTACTTTCTCCCGTCTTTCTTTCTTTTTTTTTCCCCAAAGACTTCTCTTTGTCTTGGATGTTCTGCAATTTGTCATGAAGTGTTGAGGTGTGGATTTTTTTTTAAATTGTCTTACTTGTGCTTTCTAGTTAGCAAGATCTGTTTCCTCTGTTCTAGAAAATCATAGCTGTTCCCTTTCCTCCTGTTGTCTACTCACCTTCCTCTGTTCTCTCCCTCTAGGTCTGTAGGTGCATGTATGTAGGACCCTTTAGTCTCTCCCCAGTCTCTTACTCTTTTTAATTTTTCATGTTTTCAGCTTCTCAAGGCTACATTTTTGCAAAGTTTCTCAGATCTAGCTCCAGTTCCCTTATTATCTCTTCAGCCATGTTTAGTCTGTCATCTACAACTTAACCATCGAGTTTTTAATTTCATTGACTTTATTTTTAGCTTTCAGGAAAACTACTTCATCATATTACAAGTCTGCTTGTTGATTTTCTACAGTGTGTTATCCTTATGTTTCCATTCCTATTCTTGGCTCCTGTAACATGTCTTAATTTTCTTGTTTGCTCCCCTTGGCATTAGGCAGGGCTTTTTAATATTTTATCTAGAATTCCTAGGTATTTGGTAGCAATAGGGCTTTCTGGTTATCTGGACCATCAGGTGGAAAAATATATATATATAAAAGTATGCCAATCGTTTTTCTCAAATTTTTTTGCCCCAGAAAGTTTTTGCATTGTCTGGTAGGTCAAATGTTACCTGGAATTCTCAAACTTGTGCTGCTCTAAGTATGTGAAGTGTATGGGGATGTCTGGCTGTGGGATGTTATGACTCCAAATTAAACTGCAGGTTCTTTGAGGTGAGGTGGTGTGCTTTTCCTATATTTTGATGTAGTCTTGCATATACTTGTTCACCTAATGAATGCCTACCTGTTGGCTGATTTCCTTATTTGACTTTTCTTTTGGAGCCAGACACTATTGATAGCATGAGATACATGTATATTTTTAAAGAATGTTGTAGAAATCTGTGTGTGACTTATTCTTGGCCAGAAGGGTGGACCGCATCCCTGGTGGGCCTGCTGGCAGATTGGCTGGGGAAACAGCTCCATCTGTGATCTGGTTCTTAGAAATGGCCACTAGGACCGCCTGGGTCCTTAGTGGTTGAGTGTCTCCCTTCGGTTCAGGGCATGATCCTGGGTCCCAGGATAGAGTCCCACGTCGGGCTCCCTGCATGGAGCCTGCTTCTCCCTCTGCCTGTGTCTCTGCCTCTCTCTGTCTCTCATGAAAAAATAAATAAAATCTTAAAACAACTAACAACAAAAACCAAAATTGGCCACTAGATGGCAGCAGGGAGCCACAGCACCGTCAAGCCCTGCTCTATCTAACCTTCAAAACAGCTGGAGGACAGTCAGTTCAAAAATACTGACCATTTACTCTGTGCCGGCTACTGCGCCAAGCCCTGCCTGCCCTCAGGGACCTCATACGTGGCCAGTGGTCACTCATGTATAGACACAGCCCTCGTATGAAGCAGGATGGAGCACCCACAAAGAGGGATGATTCTGGTTCCTGGATGTAGGGGGTCACAAGAAACCATGGACACCTTCCCACCAGAACCCACATTGGTTAGTAAGAAGGAAACCTCCAGCACCTGTGTCCCCCAGTGTGTCTCATGCAACCCCCTTGTGGGGTTGTTTCATGTGAACATGTCTGGGCATTCCCGTTAGCTTTTCCCGCTGGAGACCTCCTAAGCCTGGCTTTGCAAATGACCAGTTGCCTGTCCCTGGATTTACTACTTCCTGACCCCCAGTTTCTTTACTTTTGGACGCCAGTATTGGTCCTTACTGCTTCACAGGGTTGTGTCATGTTTAAGTAACAAAGGTTAATGCTTTTAAAATTCATTAATGCCCTACATTTATGAGGGATTAAAATAATTGTTCATATAAATTTCCCTAAAATTTCTTCAGGGCACATTGGGTCCATTGTGAGCATTTATCGAGTTGATTAGAATGTAAACTCTTCCAAAAGAGGAGGCCTAGAACCGACTGATGCATGCCAGGTGGGTTCCGACCAACCTCAGAGCTGAGAGAAGAGTGTGTCACTGATGTGTTGGGATTAGCATCATCCACCCATGCTCCCTGGGAAGGATGAAGCTGGCATTTGGGAGGTGGTGTGTCTCCCATAGCAGGAGCTCCTGTGTCAGGCCTCGGGAGGGTCCTGCTTTTCCTTCCCCAGGTCAGGCCCTTGAGGAAGAGGAGATGCGGTACAGTCAGGCTGTGTGGGTGGAGGGTCCTGGCCAATGGGGACTTCTCCATCCCTGCTCACTCTTGAGAGGGGAGACCCCTTCTCCAGCTGCTAGGAGGTTTCAGACCCCTGCACAAGGCCCCTGGGAGGAAGCGGAGAGGAGGACAGCCTGGAGAGAGGTCACCATGCTTCCCCTCCTGCCACAGCAGAGAAGCTCCAGGGAGACTGCTAGTCCTTCTGCCACTAGAGTCTCCTTTAAAAACAATCTCTCAATTCGATCCCAACCAGTGTTTTTAAAACTTCAAGTGAGATTTTCATGCAGACATGGTGTGAGTGCATGCACGTGAGTGTGGGGGGTTGCTGGAGTGGGAGTGGGCCCCAGAGGAAAGGCTGGGATGGGTGAGCATTTCCTCTGAGATGGTTCTGATGAGCTTTATGTCAGAGATTTATTTGTTCTTGCAAGGCTCACTCACTCAGCAACAACATCCTCCAATTTACTAACAGTCTGTAACATGGCTCCTGGACACACGCAGATCTGCAGACTTTTCTCTTGGCTGCATTTTGTGTGTGTGAGCACAGGCAGAAAGGGTTAATGCACGGTTGCCTCTCTTGGCTGCTGTAGCATCCAGGAGGATCTGACAGAGGGGTAGCTTCTGCTCGTGTGAGAGTATGAGTATGTAGGTATGAATGTGTACATGTGTGAGTGTACATGTGTGACTATGAGTGTGAAGGTATATGTGTAATTGTGTATGTATGTGTGTGTGAGTGTATGAGAGTGTATGTACATGAGGGTGTGCATGTGTGAGTATGCATGTGAATGTGTGTGTGATTTGTAAGCATGTGTGTATGACTGTGAGAGGGTGTATGTGTAAGTTTGATGGTATGAGTGTGTCTGTGCATGTGAGCGTGAGAGTGTATGTAGGAGGGTGTGTGTGTGAGTGTATGAGAGTATTGCATGAGGGTGTGTGAGTGAAAGTGCGAGTGTGCACGAGGGTGTATATGTGAATTGCATGTGAGTGTGCAATTGTGTATGACTGTGTAGAGTGAGTGTGACTATGAGAGTGAGCGTACGTATAAGTTTGTAGGTATGAGGGTATGTGTGTATGGTGTGTGCATGAGGGTGTGAGTGTATGAAAGTGTATGTGCATGAGTGCATGTATGAGTTTATGTGCACAAAGGTGTATGTGAGTGTATATGATAGTGCATGTGCACGAGGATGTATCTGTGAGTGTGCATTATGTATGCGAGTGTGTGAGTGCATGTGTACAAGGGTGCATGTGCATGTATGATGTGTGTGAGTGCATGTGCACGAGGGTGTTGGAGTGTGCATGTATGATGCATGTGACTGTGTGAGTGTGCATGAGGGTATGTGAGTGTGTATGTGCATGAGGCTGTGAGTGTGCATGTATGATCTGAGTGTGCACGAGGGTGCGTGTACATGTATGTTGTATGTGTGTGAGTATATTTGCACGAGTGTGTGGGTGCTGGCCACAACACGGCCTGTAAGTCACACCACCTCCCACGTGCCCCTTTCGCTGACCAGGGTGCTGGGCTGCAGGACTCCGCCAGGCAGCGTCACCCAGCGGTCTCCTGGCCCTTTGGGCCACCAGCCTTTCAGCCAACCTCGACTGTGTGTCACGAAATCCGCTCACTTGGAATCGCACTTGACTTGTGTGAAGTGGCTTGTGGTCCGTTATTTCCTGGCAAAGGGCCTGAGGCTGGGCAAGGTGAAGTGCGGAGGTGGAGCAGATGCAATCTGACCTCTGCTATTGTGGCTGCGAGCCTTGCGCCCCAGCCCCCCACCCGCCGCCTCCCCTGTGTCCTGCTCTCCCACAGTCCGAGCTCCGGCTCCCCACCCTCCCCCACCCGGGGCCTTCGGGGGACCCCCGCAGGCTAGTCCCCTCCGTGCCCCTGCTCACCTCCCAGCGGGGACGGGTCCCTCGGGCTGCTGGCCTGGCCTCGGGTCCCCGCGGAGCATCCCCGCCTGGGGCCGTCGCATCATAGCTGCCCCAGTCCTGAAAGCCCTGCTCTGACTTCTCCGACTCTCTCCGAGTTTCTTTCTTTTTTTTTTTTTTAATTAATTTTTATTGGTGTTCAATTTACCAACATACAGAAAAACACCCAGTGCTCATCCCATCAAGTGTCCACCTCAGTGCCCGTCACCCATTCCCCTCCAACACCCGCCCTCCTCCCCTTCCACCACCCCTAGTTCGTTTCCCCGAGTTAGGAGTCTTTATGTTCTGTCTCCCTTCCTGATATTTCCCAACATTTCTTTTCCCTTCCTTTATATTCCCTTTCACTATTATTCATATTCCCCAAATGAATGAGAACATACACTGTTTGTCCTTCTCCGATTGACTTATTTCACTCAGCATAATACCCTCCAGTTCCATTCACGTTGTTCTTTTGATTGACTCCCGGCATGTGTCGGGCAGGAGGTGTCACCCCTTAGACCGTTTCCAACACCCAGGACTGAAGGGGGGTGGGGAGCGGGCCCTTGAGAGGCGCTGCCTGGGAAGGTCAGGGGTTGATCCTGGCCCAGGTGACAGGACCCAGGAAAAATAAGATTCGCCGGGAGCAGGGTTTTGGCAGAGGCCCAGACTAATCATGTTTTTAGCAAAATTCATGTTGTTTTGTTGTCGTCGCCGTTGTTTCGGTTTGTACCAGAACACAGCCTGGGGGTGATGCGGTGGGGGAGTAGGGCGAGTTGTCTTATCCAGCTGGGAATCTGGAATCCTTGTATTTTGTTTTGCAGTGACTACAGAGTTTTCTTTACGTTTCAGAAAACCCTTAGCTTTGAGAATATGGTTAAGTCTACTCAAGGACACTGCTCAGGGCCAGCTATTGATTTACTCTCTCCAAAAGGACACACTTGTCATTAGATCACGTTTTCCTGAAGAGGGGAAGTGGGAAACCTCCTGGACCTGCAGTCTGGTGCACATCCATGTAACGGAGCACAGGAAGGGACTATTCGAGACAGGACAGCTTGCAGGTGCTTTCCAGAGCTCCTTTAGAGGGGTCACCTGGCTGCCACTGACTACCAAGAGGGGTGCAGGGAGCAACGCACGGATGGAGATGTGGTTGGGAAAACAACGCTCTGCAGACCCCACCAGACTGGGAAGTCTGCCCACCTATTACTGTGCCTACTAAAATCCCGATCTCAGGGTTCCCAGGGACCTGGGTGCAGATCTCAACTCCAGAAACAAATGTATGGAGTCAGAAGTCAGGATAGACTGAAGCGCTTGCCTCTGGGGAGGAGGGAAGGGCTGCGGGGAGGGCGGGAGGGGACTACAGGGAGGTAAGATGCTGTTCCATGACCCGAGCTGTGGTGTCTACGCATGTCCTCTGTGAGGGTGCGCCCAGCTGTACACCTACCGTCTGCAATCTTTTCTGCGTGTGTGGTGCTTCAATAAGATCATTACTTAGGGACACCTGGGTGGCTCCGTCGGTGAGCAGCTGCCTTCGGCTCAGGTCGTGGTCCCTGCTTCTCCCTCTCCCTCTGCTGCTCCCCCACCCCACCCCATTCCTCCTCCTCCTCTCTCTCTCTCTCTGTCTACCTCCAATAAATAGAATCTTAAAAAAATTTTTTTTATTTGAAAAAATCAACATTTCTCCTCTTACTGTGTGGTCTTGGTTGAGTCACTTAAACTCATCCCGCCTCCCGGTGTGTGAGGACCTGGTGAGAAAATGCCTTCAGGTTTGCTCAGGACCTGCCTGGCACATCACTGCGCAAATATTAGTTGTTTCTCTTGTGGCTGCTGTGGCCCAGGCCCCACCAGAGCCCCAGAGGCGGGGCTCCACCGCGCTATGTGTGGGTGTCTCGCACCTCTGTTCACGCAGCATCCTGCCCGGTGGTCCCCTCCCTACCCTCCATCACCAAATCTTGTTCAGGGCACACATGGAAGACCTTCTGCTGGCCTCCATCCCTCAATCCTAGGGCCATCCTTGCTCCTTCTCCGGGGGCCCTGCACCCCATCTCCCGCCACCAGATGAAGAACCCAGCACCCTGTGAGGTACTACTTGGCACCCCAGCAAGCCCCAGGCAAGCAGGGGCTCAAGAATGTGTATTGAAATGAAGCGTCATTGGCCTCTCCGTGGGACATAAGGCATGGCTCCCTGGATGGGAGGGATTGGAAGTGCCTCCCCTGGAGTGGTGCCTTTGTTCTACCATCTTGCACTGAAGTGGCATGCTGTGTTTTCACTACTGGGGAAATGTCATCCGAAAAATACACAGCAAGTGTTAGATGGTGCATCTGGCCTGCCATCTTGACAGGGAGGGCTGAGGAGCCAAGGGCGGCTCAGTGGCTGCTGCCGGGCCTCCAGCTGGACAATCTGTGTGATTCCAGTGTCTCCAAAGCAGGGGTCCTCAGCCAGGGCTGGGGGAGCTGCTTCCAGAGCAGGCTCAGCTCTCATCCCCCACATCAGTCGCTCATCCTCCCCTTCCTGCACTGGGGCTCTGGGTTTCCTCTTGGGTTCCTAGGGATGAAACCCACCCCTCCTGTCTTCACAGGCAGGTTGTTAGGATTACAATCCTGTTAACGGTCCCAAACCAGCCATTTCTTAACATGCCCCCTGCCTTACCCTCTGGTACGAGCCACCCTTGTCCGGCAGATGCAGCCCTCCAGTGGCTTTGTAACTGGACTGGGCTCCCTGTTCCCATTCTTACCCTTAACAGCCTGCCCCTGCATAATAGCCAGCACCATACTTTAAGAATAAAAGTCAAGGGGCACCTGGGTGGCTCAGTCGGTTAAGCATCTACCTTGGGCTCGGGTTATGATCCTGGGGTCCTGGGATCGAGCCAAATGTGAGCCCCATGTGACTCCTCACATGAGAGTCTGCTTCTCCTTCTGCCCCTCCCTCCCTCTCTCCCTCCATCTCTCTCTCTTGTTCACTCAAATAAACAAGCCAAATCTTAAAAAAGAGTATAAGTCAAATCAAGCCTCTTGTTCCATCTATAATCCTCCAGGTTTTGACACACTTAAGAGTAAAACCCCAAATGTGTCCTGTGATAAATAAGGCTGAGCATCCCATGGCTCACCTCCCTCTTCCAGCCGACCCCCAGCTCTAAGAGCTCTTCTCCTGCCACCCTCCTCCTCGCCGGTTCTCAGCCATAATGTCTCACTTGCTAGTACTAGATCCCTGCATTGCCACCTTCTTAGGGACTTTGCATTGGCTGATCCCTCTGCCTGGAATGTTACTCCCTGGACGTCACATTTTCTGACTCCATTTGGGTCTCCCCTGGATGTGACGCTCAGAGCAGCCCTCCTTGACTGCTCAGCCTGTCTTCAGCCCTGATGTCACGTTTAAGCTGAGATTGTCTCCATGTGCAGGTCCTGCTCCATCTGCCTACTTTTCCTTCTATGTGGATCATTCTCGGGATCTGTCTCTTCACTCACACGTAGGTTTTGTGGGCAGGGAGCTTGCCTGGTTCCCCGCTGCAGCCTCTGAGTCAGGAAGATTGTCCGGCGCACGGCCCTGCTCAGTACGTATTTACTGAGTGGGTGAATGAATGAATGGAAGGAGGCGACGCATGTGAGATCAGCCTGAGAAGGGGAAGCGTTCCCCCTCGGTTGAGCTGGTTGTCCCCAGCCTCTGCCTCCAGGGGCAGGAGAGTCTCTTGCTAGCTGGGCCCTGGTTTCTCTCAAGCTGGCAGTGAAACGCGGGCTGTGGATCCCAGCTCTGTGGCTTGCTCATTGCATGAGCTTAGTTGAGCTACCAAATCCTCGGAGGCCCCCGTCCCGTCACAGTAACTGATGCCAGTCACGCCTGCCTCGGGGCTGGTCAGTGGTGCTGGAGATAGCGGGGCAGGTCCCCAGGCCCAGAGTGCCACTCACAGACTCCTTCCTCTTCCACATCCTCATTCAGGGGGGACCTATGAGGGATCAAGTAGGGCCCCCACCCTTGGCCATAAATTCAGTCCAAATTCTCCACCTCAGCTCTTCCAATAAATCTGATTTTAAAAAAACAAAACGATTCATCTTTGTCTTCTTTTCTCAGTAGTTCTCAACTCCAGAGGGGCATTATTTACTTGCCCCCTAATGCATGATCTTATTTGACCTTCACAGTAACTCTGTGAGATAGGGAGGCATTAGTTTCCTCTCCCTTTCTCAGGTCAGTAAACTGAGGCTTAGGGATGGCGTGTCCTGAGTAAGGCCACACAGTTAACAAAAGGCAGAGCTGGGGGTCACACCAGAACCAGCTGACTCTGAGCCTCAGGCCCTTTCCATTTTGCTACCTACACGTGTGGGCACCGTGTGGTTATCCCATGTGTCCAGGGAGGGGAGGGTGGAGGACAGCATTGGCAGGTCTGCTCTGGTGCTGGCGGGGGCGCAGTAGTCAAAGGCACTGGGTCTGAGACACAGAAATCCAGTTTGGAGGAGGAATGAGGTGGCGCTGGGCTGGAGGAGGGTGGCCAGAGTTGGGAGGAGGTACCAAAAAGGGTACTAGGGACCCCTCCCCGACTGTCAGCTGAGGCTGGGGCTGGGAAGAGCCAGGGGAGCCCATTAGCCAGAGCCCCAGCTGAGGCTAAGCTGCCTTGCTGAAAAGAGACAGGCAGGGGGCCCTGAAGCCAGCCAGCCCTTCCCACCACCAGCAGCCAAGAAATGAGAGGCAGCCTTAGTGGGAAGTCTTGCATAAGAAACAGAAAAAAAGCACTGGGGGAGTCAAAAACTTCTCTGGGTGTAGGAGAGGCCCCGCTTCTCTCTCCACCACGTCCCTATTTCCCCAGTGTGGCAACGTGAGGATGGCTGTTAAGACTCCACCGGGACCCAGGAGGGCTGACATTTCCAGCTGCTGCCAGCTGTGAGGCTGACACCTGCTGCAGCTGGCCAGTGAGGCTTCAGGAGGCCCCGGGGGACTTGTGGGGAGGGGGTTGGAATGGGGGCAGGGGTGGTGGGGGGAGGGCCAGCTGCTCTCAGATAGGGTTGCTCCCTGGATGCGGGCTGTGCTTGAGAACAGAGAACACCAGCCTCCCTGCTTCAGCTCCACCCCCCACAGAATACAGCTTTGGGGTCCAGGAGCCAAAGTGAGTTCAGGGGTGGAGTTGGGCAAGCCTAGCATCTCCAGGCCTTCCCCCCACCCCATATCCTGCCTTCATTCCCCTACATTTCTTACACGGTGCTGCAAATGTTCACGTTTGTTATTCCCTTGGGTTCAGAAATCGTCTGCAGAAGATCTGTAGGCGAGTTCTGTGTATGTTTGCTGAGTCAGTGGTCTGGGGGGAGCTACATGCATCCACTGACCCCACCCTGGGGATAGCTGATCACAGCTAGTTAGCTATTGACAGCAAGAAAGGGACAGAGAGAAAGACACCAGTTGGGGAGGCATCGAAAGATGTGGCTAGAAAGGCCCAGATCATGGGAGAAGTCTTACCTTGGGAGAAAGAGGTAACGGAGAAGCGGTGCGGTGGGCCCGGGTAAGGCTCTGCAAGAGGAATGGTGGTGGAGGACAAGAGGGAGGCAAGGGCCAGGGTTGGCTTAGGGCTGCTGGCCCCATGAACTGAACCCATGATGTTGGGCCCTGACCAGTCTGCTATGTTGACTGGCCAGAAGCTCACAACCATTTTTTAGAAGACTTCATCCAGAAAGAACCCTGGTGCTCGATGGTTCTGGGGCAGCTCTGGGAGTCTGCTGCAGAGCCAATCACTCAACATTCATTCCCAGAGTGCCCCCCCCCCCCCCCCCCCCCCCCCCCCCCCCCCCCGCCGTGTCCCCAGGACCCAGCCTTGCCTGGCGCAAAGTGAGGGCCTGCTCCACATGATGGCACTGATGAGCAAGACATGGCGCTGCCCTCCAGGAGCTCTCAACCGGCCCCAGCAGGACTAGGCTTCAGACACCAGCCAGCCTCACCTCCTGCCTTGGTCACACTGAGCCACCTTGTCTCTTAACAGCATACTGCTTGGGTTAATGAAATAGTCATAATGCAACCCTGAATATTTAAAGCTCAGAGAGCCACAGCCCTGTACCATATTGAGCTAAAAATACCTCATCCTGGAGAAGGCATAGTGCACTGGGCTCCATTTTCTCTGATTTAGCTGCCTTGCCTGTTGGAGCTTTACTTTGTGAGTGGCCTGGGGGCCGTGTTTGATAGATCTCTTAATGCCCTCATCCATTTCCCTTGGGTAAATTCAACAAAACAATTTTGAGGGCCTACATTGGGCCGGCCCAGCAGGAATTTTTCTCTGTTGTTGATGGTTGTAGCACCAATGCTTAGAATGGTGCTGGCACATAGTAGGGAGATCCATAACCTGTCACCTCAGATGCTACTCCCCACCATCGCCCTACAAAGTAGTTCTTTCATTCTCATTCACAGTTTGTAAACCCTGGGTCACAGTGTGCCACCTCATGGGCCCACCAAGATCTTGTCCTAAATGGACAGCCAACTGCCCAAGAGCTGAATCCCTGTACACATCTCTGACATTTGATGGTCCACTCCTGGCAGACAAGAATGGAGGGAGCCAGTAGAGCTGCAGGGAGACTGCACTCCCAATACTGTTTTCAGCCTTTGGAGAAGGATCGTCCTTAGTTTCTTTCAAAAGTGGATCTACCTAAACATGAGGCCAGATGTATCAGGATGATTCTTCAAGATGGACTTGACCCGCTTCCACCCTCTTAATTCTGCTTTCTTTTTAGCTCTAACGCTGTCTCGGGGCACCATGCCCATTCCTACCTGGGAATCAACAAGTTCTGATGGTGTTGGGGTGTTGTGGGTAAGGACCTATTGCCTCCTGTGTGAGGCAGGGGAGGAGCAAGGCATGTCATCGCTGTAGGGAGCTTGGGTCAGCGGTTCTCAAAGTGTTTCCTGAGACCAGCAGCATCAACACCACCTGGGAACTTGTTCAGGAGGCAGATTCTCAGGCCGCACCCTGGCTTGCTGAACCAGGAACTCTGGGGAGGGCCCAGCTCTCCATTTTGACAAGTCCTCCATGTGGTTCTCATGCACACGAAGCCGGATCTGGACCATGCTGATCTAGACCAAGGTCTCTCCACATCAGCACTACTGACGTTTTGGTCTTGTTATGGGGCTGTTCTGTGCCTTGTAGAATGTTTAGCAGCATCTGGTCTCTACCCCCTAGATGCCAGTAGCACCCACCTTCCAGTTGTGACAAGCAAACATGTCTTCAGACATTGCCAATTGTCTCCTATGAGGCAGAATTGGCCCTTTGAGAACTGCGGACCCAGACCCCTGGCTTCTCAAAATGTGGCCAGTGGCCCAGTAGCATTGGCCTCATCTGGAAACTTGGTAGAAATGAAGATATAGGCCCCACCCCAAATGTCCCGAATCAGAATCTGCTTTGTACAAGGTCCTCAGGTGACTCGTCTGCAGTTAGAGATTGACCACCACTGACCTAACTGACTGCCTCATTTTACAGAGGAGGAGATGGCACTGGAAAGGGATGACCTCCTCAAGGTCATGCCTTCAAGGTAATGTCTAGGCTCTCATTTTCTTTGGTTATTTCTGAAGTTAGGAGAATTGCCCACCTGGATCCTGAGGCCACAGTGTTTGGATCTCCTGGGCACAGGGGGACCTCTGGGCATGAGCCACAGTTTTCACGTGCTGTGCGGATGGCAGTGTCTATAGTGGCCATACATACAGCAATTCTGAGATTTGGTTAGATATTTTGTAGATTATCTTTCAATTGGGATTGGTCTGATGTTTTTCCTCATAATTCAACTGGGATATGGGTTTTGGGGGTGGAGAACCACATAGGTAAAAAGTCACTTACCTCTCATCATGTCATAGGGTAGATTTTACTTCTTTTTCCCCATAACTCTTTATATTTTCCAAGAAAACAAACTGTACCGCCACCACCACAGCTACCCACCAATGGAACAACTTGACTTTGCCTTGTTGGATGCAAAGCAAATCTTGCATAATAAAGTGCTTTTGGCCAGCGAAAGCAGCTAAGCACCGTTAGAGCTGAGATTTGACACAAAGTCCCACCTTCCGTTCATTAATGGGGAGTGATAGGCACAGCCCTTCTCTAATGAGCAGCTAGCCGCTCAGCAATTTTCCTCTTATGGTTCCCGTTTCTGATCACTGCACCATCCTAATTAGGCAGGTTGGCAGCAGGCTCCCCGAGAACAAAGACTGCAGCCATGGGTTCCCTGTAGAAAGGTGGCAAGAGGACAAGAGAGCCCCAAGAGCCCCGTGAGGGGTGGGGTCTCTGCGGGGTACATTCTGGCCTGGTCTCCTTAGGCACTGGGGTCTGAGGTGTGGTGTTAGCATCCTGGATGTGGTGTTAGCCGTCCCTAGAATTCTCTCCGGCAGAACAGACTGTTGCCTTTTCAGTGAATATCCAAATATTCCAACAGCCCCTCCTTACAACACTCTTCGCTCACACCCCATGAGACAGACACCAGACTCACACATCTCCCCCACTGGCCTGACAGATTTGACAAAGATTTCCTCTGTTTGAAGAAATGCCCCTGAGTTAAGATAGTAAAGATTTCTGTTCAAGTGTGAATGTTGTGTAAACTCGGTGTATTAGTTTTCTGTTGCTGCTGTAACAAATTCATGCAAACCTGGTAGCTTAAAATTATGCAGATTTATCATCATTACAGTCTGGAGGTCGGAAGTCTGAAATGGGTCTGATGAGCTCAAATCAAGATGTTGGTGGGGCTTCAATCCTTCTTAGTGGTTTGAAGAGAATCAAATCCCTTGCCTCTTTGGCTTCTAGGGCTGCCTGCGTCCCCTGGCTTACAGCCCCTTCCTCCACCTATGAGATACACTATTCCAGTCCCTCTCTCTTCCATCACATCTCCTCCCTGACTTGGATGTTTCTACCTTGTTCTTGTAAGTAACCTTGTGATTATCCTGGGCCCACTCAACAAATCCAGGATAATCACCCCATCCCGAGATACCTAATCATATCTGCAAAGTCCTTTCTGCCAGGCAAGGTAGCATATTTATATGTTCTGGGGATTGGGATGTGGACCTCTTTGATGGGGGAAGAATCTGGGGTACCACACCCGATTTATTTTTCTGTTTAACAACAATAATAATAGAATCCATTATAAGTACTAAACTGTGAGTTCTCTCTCTCTCTCTCTCTCTCTCTCTCTCTCTCTCTCTTTCTTTTGAGAGGGAGGCAGGAGTAGCAGAGGGAGGGAGAGAATCACAAGCAGCCTCCACACCCAGCATGGAGCCTGACACGGGGCTCAGTCTCATGACCCTGAGATTGTAACCTGAGCTGAAATCAAGAGTTGGACACTTAGCTGAATGAACCATCCAGGCACCCCTTAAATTGTGAGTTCTAAATTAGATCCTATATGTCCTTTGTTTGGCACAGGCCCTGGCACATAGGAAGCCCTCAGTAACTGTTAACTGTTTATTAATGGAATATTGGTTACTCTTTATCATCGACACATAGGTATTAATTCATCAGCCAGCCATTTGGAAAGGCCAAGTGGTGATCAGAAATTGAGTGGGTCTGGTCTATGTGGGAGATGGGGAGAAGGCTGAGAAGGTTGGGACTATCAGGTGTTGTCTAAGGCAGGATAGGTCCAAGTGGGGCGTTGTTGAGAGCAGATACCAGGTGACATGGGGTGGTGGTGGGGAGCCGGTGTTCAGGGCTGTGTAAGCAGCACCATGAGGAGGGGAGAGATGAGACAACTGGAAGAGAAGGACTCTAACATTTTTCTCAAGTCTCCCTGACTGCTTGTTGGTGATGGCTTATCTCAGATGCCCACTGCCCCAGCTCCTTGCTCCCACAGCACTGCTGAGACCAGATCTCTCTTCAAGGTCTATCTAGCTCAAGCATTGCCACCTCCTCCAAGAAGCCTTTGCTAATCATTCAGTAAGCACACTTGTTTCTTCTCCAAATGCCAGGAATGCTTTGCTCTGAGCCACTGGCATGACGTACTCTAGTCTAGCTTTTAACAATTAGATTATAAAACATTCTGCTGCCCTTTTGTGTTCCCTGCAGTGTCCAGATCGGGGCCTGGTTGGCAGCTGTCAATGTGTCCAAAACTGAGCTCCTCTCTGCTCCCCTCTGCAACTCAGCATCAGCCTATGGTTTCCTGTTCTGTGTTTAAAGCCCTCTTCTTTTCCAGCTTCCTAAGCATGAAACCTCAGTCACTTTTCAGCCTGCATTCTTTATCATCCATAATAACTCAGCGGTAACAAAGTTTTGATGATTCTTTCTTAACAAAAATGCTGGGTGATTTATGTGCCACACGGATTTGGGAGAACACTGGCCTAGTGATTAGCATGAATAGTCCTGGGAATCAGGACTCTGGGGTGCTGGTCCCATTTCTACCCTTATGGAGCCACATGACCTTGGACAAGTGCCCCTCCACCCCGAGCCTCCCCTTTTATTTTTCTGGTGCCTAAAAGGGGAGCCTTGGGCTGGGCAGTCTCAGAGCTCCCTGTGGGCTCCTGCAGCTTTCCTTTCTGTGTGCCCAGCCCACTGAGTGCTGAGACCCCATTCTCAGAGCTGCTGACTGCCCTCTCATCCCTGGTAGAGATGGGAGATGACATCTCAAGCCAGACCTAGGCTCTTGTTCTGCAGAGGATGAAGTTACTGATTAAGGAGCAATTTGTTCAGGAGACACTGAAGATAATTAGCAAGAGAAGAGGCAGTGCATCTGGAAAGGAGTTTTTCTAATCCCTTAGGCATTGATCCATCAATTCCATGAGCACTACACTGGCTGGTCAGAACTTGGATGGGGAATTAAAGTCAGTAGCTTCACAGGCACTAAACTGATGACCGCAAGGAGGCAGATATTGGTGTGGTTT
Source organism: Vulpes lagopus (assembly GCF_018345385.1). NCBI lineage: Eukaryota > Metazoa > Chordata > Mammalia > Carnivora > Canidae > Vulpes > Vulpes lagopus. The sequence continues at coordinate 31,793,082 of NC_054834.1, forward strand.
TACTTGGGGGGCTGCTCGATGCCCAGGAGAGATGACAGGCATGCCGTTTCATTTTCCTTTCACTTAATATTTATTCATTTGCAAGAGCAGTTTTGAGTGCCTAGTACAGACAAGTCAGTGACAAAAGCAGCTCTACTCCCTTCCCTAACTGGCAGAAACTTTTAACACAGTACAAGATCCAGACAGACTGCTCAGTAACTGTGCCGTGAAGTGAGATGTGAGAGTCAGTAAGCAAGCCTCCCCCTACCCCTCGGTTGCCTGATTTCCCCCAACCCCTGAAGCGCTGTGGAGGTCAGGTGGAGGTGAGCTCTTGGTTGGTTGGAGTTAGTGACACCTCCGGTAGGATGGCTAGATGCTCAGGAGGCCCAGTGAGGACTTGAGGGGACTTGAAGTGGAAGGGCTGGCATGAACAGAATTGCTCAGGAGCAATAATGAGGGGCAAGTTCAGAAAGCAAACGATGTTTGATTTTGTCTGGACCACAACACCCTACACAACGTGAAATGGAATTAGAAAAATAGGTCAGGTACAGCTGCCCTGAGACCTGAAAAGATGTTGGATTTAATTTGCTGGCAATGGGGCAGCACTGAAGTTTCTCTTGGGCACAGAGTTGCATGATATATAGAGTTATACATTAATTAACAAGTGAGAAGGAAAGTACTCCCATCTTGTCCTGAGATGAAACCAAGAAGCTGTACAAAAGGAGAAGGATGACAGTGCTTCACATTCCTCATAGTTCTGTGAAGTCAGAAGTGGCCCAGCCAAGCTCCATGCCACCATTTCCCAAATCCCTCCTGATTCCCTGGGCTGTGGAGTGCAGAGAGCTGTGACAAGGAGCCGTCTCTCCCAGTTGACTCAGCTGCCAGGTGCTGCATGCATCTGGCTTAGGAAAAACAAGCACATGGAGACCTGTGTGTTCTTGAGTTCTCTCTAGGTGGCCAGAAACAGTTCCTATAATGGTTTAAATGAAAAAGAAAAAAAATAAAAAGAGAAAGCATTCAAAAGTACTCCGCTGCTTAGCACTGTTTGTGACTATTAGGAAAGATTACTTCGGAGTGTGTTCAAGAGGAGAAAGGCCTAATCTCTTTGGTGCCTATCTGCCAAGGGGCTGGTGGGGATTCTGGGAAGTGGGAGTGAGGAACATCCACATCCATTAAAACCAAAACAAAATGGTGTAGCAACGAATTGTCCTTGAGACTGCAGATGTGCTTATCAGAGGACAATTTCCTCATTTTCCTCTTGTATGCTGCTTCTCACAAGAGAAGACAGACAGAAGAAGGGCAGAGGATTGCTGAATCCAGGGTGCTCGGCATTGGGAGGAAGGAAAATTGGCTCCAGCTGGGTAGTCCTGGTCTGTGCACTCTGTGTAATGCCTGGTTTCTTCTGATTCTCTGGAGCTGTAGATGAAGCCACAGCTGGATGACTTAGGGTGTCCTGGTCCACCCAGAGGATAACAGGAGATGTCTGGAGACTTGGGGGGCAAAGGGGACACTGATGAGTGGTGGTTCTAGGGTTGATTAGCCCCAAACAACCACAGTGGGCCAGTGAATTAAAGTTGCTCAAACCAAAAAGAAGAAAGCCAGGATTCATTTAAACTAGTGAGTTTTGAAAGCTTGGATGAGGGGAAGTGGTTATGATTCATCAGTTACCTGAAGGTTTTACAAAAAGCTTTTTATTATAGAAAAATTGAAACACATACAGAATAAACAGGAGTGACGTCATCAAAAATGATGGAATGGAGAACCCAGACAGTGTTTCTTGACTACAGCAATGATCAAGAAGGCAAATAATGTCAGAATCTACCTTTTCAGAACTCTGGAACCCTAATAAAAAACTTACCATGACTAAGGGAGTGCTAAATGAAGAAAGAGACTGCTGAATTTCAGGAAGACCAGTGTTGTGTTAAGTTAGACACTTTCCAATCCCTCACTCCTCATCTGGGCTGCTGGGGTTAGGTGGAGCAATGCAGACTTTCTTTTCTTTCTTCTTTTCCTTTTTTTAAAAAATTTATTTATGAGAGAGAGGGAGAGAGAGAGAGAGAGAGCAAGAGAGCACAAGCATGAGCAGGAGGGGCAGAGGGATAGGGAGAGAGATTCCCAAGCAGACTTCCTGCTGAATGCAGAGCCTGACATGGGGCTCAGTCTCACCACCCTGAGATCAAGACCTGAGCTGAAACCAAGAGTCAGATACTCAACCAACTGTGCCACCCAGGCACTCCCATGAACCTTATTTTCAGAGGGTTGTGGTCGATGTTCTGACCTGTCTGTGGCTTCCTGAAGATAGGATGAATGCCTTGCTTTTGTTTCTCTTGCTTTTGAGCTCTCTTAGGGCTGAAGCAGCTTCCCTAGGTGGTGTTTGTTGAAAGCTTTAAAAGGCAAATATAGTAGCTGTAGTCACCTGCTGCAAGAGATGACAGTCAGGGCAGGCTGAGACAGACAGGAAATCCCAGAAAGAAAAGGGCTGAGGGAGGAGAGACAGAATAAAGGCTTTAAAAGGCTCCTGTCTACTAAGGCACCTGGAAGGCCACACACATGCACAGGGCCGAACCCATGCTCAGGAAAGACCTGAGAAGACTCTAAGCTTTCACCTCTGAGTAACCTTTAGGTTCCATCCTATAGGAAGAGAAGGCTAAGGCAGAGTCGTAAATGCCTGGTTTAGTACAGAAGGAGCAACACACAGCCAATATGCAAGAATCACAATACTTTTTTAAAAAAATAATTTTATTTATTTATTCATGAGAGACACAGAGAGAGAGGCAGAGACACAGGCAGAGGGAGAAGCAGGCTCCCTGTGGAGAGCCCAGTGCAGGATTTGATCTCAGGACTCCAGGATCATGCCCTGAGTCAAAGGCAGATGCTCAAACCCCGAGCCACCAGGTGTCCCAAATCAGGATACTTTAAGAAAATATATTCTAATTAGGAACACCTGGGTGGCTCAGATGGTTAAGCATCTACTTTCAGCTCAGGTCATGATCTCAGAGTCCTGGAATCAAGTCTCACATTGGGCTCCCTGCTCAGTCTGCTTCTCCCTCTGCCCCAATCCCTCTCTCAAATAAATAAATAAAATCTTTTAAACAATATTTAACTTATTTATTTGAGAGAAAGAGAACATGCATGTGCATGAGTGTAGTGGGGAGGGGCAGAGAAAATCTCAACCAGACTTCATGCTGAGTGTGGATCTCACAACTCTGAGATCATGACCTGAACCAAAAATCAAGATGTGGAAGCTGAAATGGCTGAACCACCCAAGTGCCCCACAGACAATTTTTTCTTACTTTACTTTTTTTTTCTGCCTCCAGGTGTTTAAGGACATCTATGTCAAATCACTAGCTAAGCACCAAGCCAACAGACCAGTCGGTGGCCGCACATGCCAGAGAATATAGTCTTGACATAGACGCAGTAAACAGTGTACATGCCCATCCTCCAGTGTCAACAGTTATCAACACTTTGCCACCCTTGTTTCATCCATCCCTCTACCTACTCAAGTTACACTCCATTTTATTATCCTTATACAGTTATAACATTTATATACACTGAAATGGATAAATTTTACCAGTTCAATTTTGACAGATCAATATGCCCCTGCATCCCACATCCTTATCATGAAATAGAACGTTTCTATTTTCTGAGCAAGTGCCTCATGGCTTTACTAGTAAATGCCCTCAGATTTACTCTAATATCTCACCTTGTCACTTTTCCCCCCAAGACTGACAGTCAACTGCTTGGCAAAGCCATCATTGCAGATGGGAATGTGGAGACCACTTATGGATCTGTCTGACCTATCACTGTGCCATGTACAGTGACTCTATCAAGTAACTCTGTAACTTGTAACTCAATCAAGTAGAGTTAAATACTCATGAAGGCTTTGGGAGAACTGGCCAGAGGTAAGCGGTATCCCTCATAGATTTGGAGATGAGGCCCTTGTAAGATGTGACTGATGGTAGGGTAGTCACAGCACTGACAGCTGCAGGAAGGGGTTTCCCAGTGGGGAAGGTTGGGAGCAATGTTTGCTAGGAGACTCTGGAATGGTTTAATTTTTCCAAGCATTTTCTTTTTATTTTTTAAAAAGATTTTATTTGTTTGTTTATTTATTTATTTAAGAGAGAAAGAGAGAGAGAGAGAAAGCAGGGGAAGCAGCAGGCAGGGGGAAGAGGGAGAAGCAGGCCCTCCAGTGAGCAGGGAGCCTGACATGGGGCTTAATCATGGGACCTTGAGATCATGACCTGAGCCAAAGGCAGACGCTCAACAACTGAGCCCCCCCAGGTACCCCTTTCCAAACGTTTTCACATACCATTCCTTTTCCCTGTGTCACCTCTTGTCAGACTGCCTCTTATATATCCCTCAATACTTAGCCTAGCATTCCTGATTCGACTAGATATCCTCCTTTTTGCTCCTAATATGCATTTCCATTATGATAGCATATCATACTAAAACTGAATATGTTGGTGCTTTAGAACAGACTTAACTTTGTGAAGTCAGGATCTCAGTCTTGTTCATCATGGTACTTTTTAGCCTCTATATAAGCACAGAATACATGTTTTAAAAATAAATTCATATTGCAAATGTGGCCTTTACCTTACCTCAGTCAATGGGCCATTTTGTGGACTCTTTATCTTATATCATAAACAGTTGTATTGCAAGAGCATGACATTTATCACAAGAGGGGCTTGATGAGACTTTGGGTCTGAATAAGTTTTTTTTTTTAAGATTTTATTTATTTGATAGAGAGCAAGAGCAGAGCACACAAGCAAGAGGAACACCAGAGGGAGAAGGAGAAGCAGACTCCCCACTGAATGGGGAGCCCAATATGGGGCTGGATCCCAGCTCCTCAGGATCATGACCTGAGCTGAAGGCAGACACTTAACTGATTGAGCCACCCACATGCCCCTGAATCAGTTTTGATAAGGTTTTGGGGGTACATGCAAAGGATAGCTAATTTTTGAATTTTTGAATTTGAAGCTTGATGCACTCTACTGAAATCTAAGCTTCTAAAAGTCAAGAATAATCTTATGTTGTATCTTCAGTAAAGTGCCAAGCATGTTGTAAGGACCCACTAGTGCTAGCACTGCTCCATCAGAGGCCAGCTGGGAAGTGGCTTCTCATGGTGTCCTAAATGGAAGGAAACCTTATGGTTTCCCTGCCTTATCCCCCGCCCCCCACACCATCCTCCTCCCTGAGAACTTAAGATAGCACTCTGTAAGTCATAAGCTAGATTTCTTGGTTTGGGGCATGAGGGGCCCGACCTACCAGGTTGATAAAGGCTCTTACTCTATTTATCAAAGACAAAACTTTCTTCACCTTCCATTGTGACACCATTTGAAGAATTCCTGGTTTCCTCTCTGCCCTATAGCAGCAAGGAGCTGGCTCTGAGGCAACGTCTGAAGCAGGCTTTGTGGAGACAGGCTGAGCAGGGCAGTTAGGAGGTTGTCAGGAAGTTATTTTTGGTCAGTTATGATTGAGAAGGATCTTGGCCTGAGTTCCCTAGGAAACAGAGCCCGAGGCAAAACTTATGATCTGATGCTCACAGGGGTGCAGAATGCAACGGTGGGGAAGTTAGAGTGAGGGTAAAGCGAAATGATACAAGGAGGAAGGGAGAGCAAATATGAGGAGTGTTACCAAACTAGCTACAGTTTAACCAAGAAGATTACTATTGATCCATCAAATGGGAAGCCTCCAGAGGGGTCGTACAGAAATCCTGAGTCTGGGACGCCTGGGTGGTGCAGTCGGTTGAGTGTCTGACTCTTGATTTTGGCTCAGGTCATGATCTCAGGGTCCTGGGATTGAGCCCTGTGTTAGGCTCTGTGCTCAGTGAGGAGTATGCTCACTGCCCTGCTGCCCCTTCCCCTACCTCTAATGAATGAATGAATGAATGAATGAATGAATGAATGAATAAATAAATAAATAAGTAAAATCTTTAATGTAACAATAATAAAGAAATAGTCTGGCTGTAGTCTTTTGGGAGGAGGAAAAGAGAAGAATTGATCCATTGTCTCCTTCCTATCTTCCTGCTCTGATCAGCCATGATTACCCCATGAGGCCTTAATTCCTTTATATTCCCAGGTTGTGTTTCCTGCCCCTGTGGGCAGCTGCAGGGGCAGCCAGAGCCTGTGGTTGTGATGTGAGGCAGCAGCACACCTTCCCTCCCTGCCTGCCTGCAGCAGAAGCCTGTGCGCCAGCCAGTGTGTATGCATAGCGGCTCGATGGGACTCAGCGGGTCCTGCAGCGTGGGGGCTGGGGTGCATGACATGTGAGATGTGGGGTACACTCCCATGCTGAGCCTGGAGCAACAAGGGAGACCAGAAGCAGCTGCCAGCAGTGAGCCCAGCTGCCTGTGCTGATGAAGGGGGCATGGTGACTGATCGGACACAGAAAGAAGCAGGGACTGGCTCCCTCTGAGAGCAAGGGATGCAACCGTGGTATTGGCTCTCTGCCTCTTGCTTATGGTTTATTAGCTCCTGGGAGGCTGCGGCCATTTTCAGGTCCTGGCCCTGAGTGCAGCATCTGACACAGAGTAGGGGCTCGGCAAACATAGTGAGGAGGGGACACAGTGAATCCACCTAGGGAAACACCATTCACATGGTACCACACAGCACCTGAGCAGGGTACATGACTCAGTGCAGATGGGGGTCTGCCGTGGTTTCCAGAGGCGGGGAGAGAGGGGTCGTCCCAGGGCTGCTGGCTGCCTGCCTGCACAGAGTTGTGATTTACAGGATTTTATAGCCCTGTTTTCAGATGTTCACTCACCGTTTACTGCTCTGCTACTAATAAATATCTTGTCATAAATAATAAACGGGGCAGCTCGAGAAGGACGTGGGAGCCATGTTTAAAGAGACTTGTTCTGCAGACTGCTTGTGGACTAGGTGGCCCCAAATTTATTTTTAAAAGTCTGTCTGTGGGCAGCCTGGGTGGCTTGGTGGTTTAGTGCTGCCTTCAGCCCAGGGTGTGATCCTGGAGTCCCAGGATTGAGTCCACGTCAGGCTTCCTGCATGGAGCCTGCTTCTCCCTCTGCCTGTGTCTCTGCCTCTCTCTCTTTCTTTCCCTCTCTCTCTCTCTCTCTCTCAGGCTCTGTATCTCATGAATAATAATTTAAAAATCTGTCTTTGTTGTTTAGGTGGCTGGACCCCAAGAGAAGTCTTGTTGCCCAGCCTTGTTGTCAATCTGAAAGGGATGGGCTGGCCAGGCGGCGGGGAGCTGTCCACGGTCCTGGATGGAGGAACGGGGCTGCTTAGGCACTGCTGGCCCACCATCCAGGGGGCCTGGCAAGATTTGTTCAGGAGGAAATGGGAGCCCTCCTGGAGGGCAGATTTCCTAAGTGCCACATTCCTCAGTGCTCAGCTGCTGGGCTGGAGCATGAATCAAGACAACTAGCAACAGCTTGGCCCTCATGGTGCAGCAACAGGTGCTTCAGGCTGTGACAGGGACACTTCTAGACCTGTGCTTCTAAGACACAGCTGGTGCCATGTGCCACCACCCTGTGGATTCAGAGTCTTCTGTTGGTGCCCTCTTGGACCTTCTCCAGATACTCCTCCTCTCCCTTTCTCCTCTTTTTCCCTCCCTCTCCCCATGCCCTATCTGTCCCTCCCATTTCCTCTTTACCATATCCAAGCTTCACACCTGCTACATGCTGGAATGGGAGAAGGGCCAAGCAGCTGCCTGCAGGTGGGTATTGTGCTGTTCAGGGTGGGAGGAAAAGAAAACATCCAAAAGGAATAGAAAAGCTTCAAAGTGACTGGCAACCAGGAAGAGGCCAGTTTGAGCCTGCCAACTTTGGATTCAGGCAGATATGAGGCAGCTAGTGGAATGCCTGTTACCCCTGACACTGGAATTTCAAGAGAAATGAGGAAAATGTAGAGAGGTCAGTTGATGCAATAGGCCTCACTTCCTTAAATTGAGGTTTTCATTTGAAAATGGGAATAGATATACTTTACTCTGATGTTGTCATCAGAAATGGAAAGAGAAAGTTCTGCAGTCCTGGCAGGAACTTGGAGCTTTGGGCAGCAGACTTCCTTGGTTTAAGACAACTCTCAGCATCCCTGGGTGTTGGGTTGAGCCTCCATGGAGTCTGAAGAGACCAGTCAGGTTGTGCAGTCGTATCTCAAGGGCCTGGGCTCTTTCTTCAAGTCACATTATGCAGTAACGTGTGACTTCTGGGCAGGGTTGGTGCACTTCCAGAGATGGGGGCCAAGGTTATACCTTCTACTAGTGTAGGGGGAAGTGACTTTGGCAGCTACATGGAGGAGGCAAGAGAAACTACAAAGACCCACTCTTCCCTCCCCTCCATTAAAGTATTGTTCACACAACTCACCCAATTATAGATTCATCTGGGTAAAAAAAAATGTTCTTCCTTTAAAATTTAAATATTCCCTGGAAGGGCCAAGACTCACACTTAAATGAAGTTCCTCGGCATTATTTATACTGAGCAGCTGAAGTTCCGGGGCCTCTTCCCAGTTGGAACAGCCCATGGGATGCAGGGAACGAGACAGCTGCCAGCTGTACCGCCTTCCTCTGACACTAAGACTTCTGAGATGCTGGGGAGCTCTAGCTCCTACCTTGATCCTGCAGGTGAGCTGAAATTCTCACAGCTCTGGGACCACAAGAAAGAAGGAATGCTGGCAGCTTCTGGCTTTATCTTTTGATATTTTGGGAACATGGTGTAAGAACACAGGCCTTGTAATTACAAATTTATGTTCAAATCTCAGCTTCCCTGCTTAACAGTGAGGAAGATGACCTATCTTTACCTATCAAATGAGAAGAAAGATGTCACCTCTTACATGTTGCGGGATTCAGAGAGGTCACATATCAGAAGCACCTGGAACACAGTAGGCTTGTGCCAACGGTTAGATTCTCAGCAGAAAAATGAATCTTACTTTTAATCTTTTATCAATCTTTATCAATAATGATGAATTTATTCTTTTCAAATTGATGCCTTTTATTTCTGTTTCATGTCTTATTGAATTGTCTAGAACTTTGCGAACAAAATAATAGACTGCAATAAAAATGGGCATCTTTGTTTAGGGCTTCTAGCATTTTATACATAATTATGTCAGTTGGAAATAGAATCTTTTTATCCTATTGAGAAATAACATATCTAGTCTCACATCTTAAAAATGTTTATTTAGAATGCATTCAATTTTTTTTCAAATGCCCTTTTTATACTTTTGTGATATGATACACTCATAGATTTCTTAATATTGGACTACCTTATATTTATGGGATAAACCGCTTTATTATTGAGGATTATTTTTTGATGTACTAAATCCCCTTTGTAATATTTTAATTTGTCTTGCCTCTACCCTTGAGGTCCAAACTGCACAAAACAGCCAGGATTATCTTTCTATAGCATAAATCAGAGCATGTCACTCTCTTGCTTAAATACCTCCAGTATTCCATTGTAATGGGAATAAGATAAAATTCTTTGACCTCTATGACCTTTTATTGTTTAACTCCCACCTAGCTCTCCCTCCACATTGCCCCTTGTTTCCTAGATTTAGCAGGGTTGGTTTTTTTGTTTTTTAATTTATGAGAGAAAGAGAGAGAGAGAGAGAGAGAGAGAGAGAGAGAGAGAGAGAGAATGAACGTGCATGTACACTCTCGCAGGAGCAGGAGGAGAGGCAAAGGGAGAGGGGGAAGCAGACTCTCTGCTGAGCAGGGAACCCAATGTGGGGCTCGATCTAAGAATGCTGAGATCATGACCTGAGCCAAAGGCAAATGTTTAACCAACTGAACCACCCAGCCGTGTTGGTTTTAAACATACTAACCTTTCTCTGTCATGCAACATGTTCTTCCTGCAGATCTTTTCTGAGCTATCTCTTTCTCATTGGCCATAACCCAACTCAAATGTCATCTTCTTAGAGAATGGACTCCTGAGCTTCCTGGTTAGGCAGCTTCTCAATGCCTCTCTATCATTCTATTTTATTTTCTTCTTGGGATTTAGTGGTGCCTGAAATTACCTTATTACATTTGTTTGTTGTTTGTTTGTTTGTTTATGTGCTGGTTGTCTATCTCCTTCCACTAAAATGTGTGTGCCTTGACAGTGAATTTTTCTGGTCTGTGCTGGTCACTGCTTCTAAGAACTTCTGGCTGGTAAATGATGAGTGCTCAGTAAATAGATTCACAGGTACAATTGGCCTATTATATTCTTGACCTTTTCTTTTTTGGTCCTTTGTCATCTTCCAATAACTGCAAAACCTTGATTGGGTTTCCTGTCATCTTTTCCTTTGCCTGGGATCACCTTACATGGCACAGGACCCTCAGAGTAGAGCAGGACTTTATAGATTATTTAATCCTTGGACTTGTTCAGTGCAGGAAGCTTCTTCTTTCTAGGAGCTGACAGGAGTATGAAATTGCTCTACTTCTTTTCTTACTTTTTAGGGGGAAAGATTATTGCAATGGGGAGATCTGAGGACTTTTTGAGACTAATAGTAGGAAGAGATGAGTTAAGCTGTAGGGTCTCTTGTCAAATAGGGAGACGGATATCTGACCTGAGTTATATTTTATATGCCATAAATGTTTTAGAGCTGTGGGAGGAAGCCCTGGTTATTGTAGTTAATTCTCCCAAGACCTGAGTGGTTGTGACTAGTGCGCTCTTGTATCCTCTAAGCTTCATTTGGGGATTCCTATGCTTACACATAGATATATAATTCCCTTTTCTCTTTTTTTCTTTCCTGTGTTTATTATGTCTTTCTTTTATTATTTATCCATCGCCCTTATGACACTTTAGGATTCTGAGGACACTGGAAAAGAAGCAAACTAAAAAATGTCATCCAGGTGACTACCCACCTCTGTGAAGGACTCTCCCACTTGATGGTACAATTACTCTTGATGTCTTTGTTTTTATTTTTCCTCTAGACTGTGAGCTGCTGGGAGAGAGATGCTGTCTTATTTGTCTTTCGATGCTGAGGGCCATTTTAGTGTCTGTCACAGAACAGAGACTAGATTTATATTGGTTAAAGAGACTCCCATTTTGGGACCACCATCGCAACATGGTATGTGTGTGGCACCCCAGAAAACATATGGGTTCCCCCTTTGGTCAGACTAAGGTTTGAACCTTGAAGCTACTACCTACTGCTTCTGTGATATTGGGCACGTTGTTTTAGTATTTTCTGAGCTTTCTTTTTTTTTCCCCCATGTATGATAGGGATCACAAAACCTACACCATAGGGGCATAGAGAGGATTAACAAAAAAAAAAAAGGTTTACGAAGTGCCTGCACGTAGTAGGTGCTTCATGACCAGCAGCTACTACTATTAATATTTTATGCTCTCCCAGACTTCTAAGCAGGGCACAGTTTATTTATCCTGACTAATTATCCTCAGCAAGGAGGCTTCCCAACACCCTCATCAGTTGTAATTACCCCGGTGAAGTCACCCGCAGGGTACAGAGCTACCATCTGCTTGCAGGCCTCCTGGGCTGGGCTCCTCTCCCCCTTCTGGAGCCTGGGAGCAGATGTGGGAGGCTGAGCAGACAAGACTTCCGCTGCTGCTGTTAGCAGCTGAATTTCTGGAATTCCTGCTAATAGCTCAAATCAGAAGGCAAGAGCCACTGTATATTTGCTTGAGGCCTGCCAGAGCTTCGTACATGTGGGAAGCCCCTTGTTCATTCTTCCCTACTCCCTACCAACTTTCTTTTCTTTTTGAATTACTGGAATTTCCTGTCAATGGTGATAATATAGGAAAGGACATTGCTGTGGGTGTGTGAACTTTTGTGGGATAAAGATAGCCAGATCAGAGGGAGAAAGAGATAGGGATGGTAGTGCAGGGTGGCCCCAGCAAAATGGCCTTTGAAGCCTTCCATCTCCAGTCTCCAGGAGATGCATGGTGCATGAAGAGCAGTAAGTGGGGTCAGGAGGTCTAGGACAGGGAACCCAGCATCCTTGATAATGGATCTGGGACTATGGACAGGTTACTTCACCTCCCTGGGACTCAGAGTCCTCATATACATAATGAGAAGTTGACCTAAGTGACGTCTAAGGTCTTCCGTCCTCTTTGAGGTCTAAAGGCTAATGATTCTCTTTCCATATTTCTGGTTCTCTCTCTCCATTATCTGAACAATGGGTTAGTAGACCTAATCCTATGCCACATTTCCCAGGTTTGCTTCTGGTTACAAATCTATTAGACATTAGACGATGAAGTTTTATCTTGTCACATAAACTTATTTTCATTTCCTTGGGGCCTTTCTGGGACAGATATATTTCCAAACATAAATGATAGAATTTCTAGTGTTGGAATTTCAGACACTCTACAGGGAGTGGGGGCGACTAGCATGTGAGTGTGTGTGTGTGTGTGTGTGTGTGTGTGAGAGAGAGAGAGAGAGAGAGAGAGAGAGAGAGAGAGAGAGAGAGAGAGAGAGAGAGAGAGAGAGAGAGAATGCGCATGCAAGCACATGCATGCAAGTACCAGGGCTGGAGGGGCATGTGAGAGAGCAGGAGCCTTACTGGTCATCCCTTAGATCTCATCATGGCCACCTGTGTGTCCATGTCTGACCTGACTGAGGCTACCTTGTAACAATGGCTGCCACTTGTCACTTTGGTGCCTGTTGTGTACCAAGCATTGCCCGACTAATCTCCAGTTCCTACAAGAACCCTGCAAGGTGGAAATTACAGCATTTATCACTTATAGTTCCAACAATTCTTGAGCATTCTGGGGATCCATGGGGTGCAGCAATCTGTGGTATTGCCAAAGCAGAATCTGAGAGACTGGGGTCAGAGAGAGTTACTGAGCTGGCGAGGGAGGCTTTCTCACTGCTCTGTGCTTGCACCTCAACCCATCAAGAAATCATAACTCATTAAATGATAACAGCTTAGTGAGTGTCTTGATGAAAAATGGCCTCTTTGAAAGAAAGCAAGTGTTGATGATGGAGGGAAAAGTGAAGGTTAAGACAGTGGGACAGAAAATAGAAATTTAAGATAAAGCCTGGAAGGCTGAATTTAGTAGTGGCTTAGATTTATAATGTGACTAAGAGAATTCACCATATTTTCTATCTAGATGCATGAATACTGTTTTAGGGAGTGTTCCAGCCTGTGCAAATGATGTGTAAGGCACTCAAAGTGTGGGTTGCATGGAGCGTGGGTCACAAAGATCAATGGAACCCAAAGCCTTGTTTTCAAAGACTTCATAGTCTAGCAGGAACACAGTCAGAAATGACCAATTTATCTAGAAAACTCCATAAATGGGACACTGAAGGCGTTATTGGAATCCATCAGATTTTTAACTCAGGTCATCCAGGAGGGCCTCTTTTTTTTCATTTGTTTTTATTAAAGTTCCATTTGCCACATATAATGTAACACCCAGTACTCATCCCATCAAATGCTCTCCTCAGTGCCTGTCACCCAGTTACCCCAATCCCCCACCCACCTCCTCTTCCACAACCTTTTTTTATTTCCCAGAGTTAGGAGTCTCTCATGGATTGTGTCCCTCTCTAATTTTTCCCACTCAGTTCCCCTTCCTTTCCCTTATAATCCCTTTCACTATTTCTTATATTCCCCAGATGAGTGAAACCATATGATGATTGTCTTTCTCCGATTGACTTACTTCACTCAGCATAATACCCTCCGGTTCCATCCATGTCAAAGCAAATGGTGGGTATTCATCCTTTCTTTTTATTTATTTATTTATTTATTTATTTATTTATTTATTTATTTATATGATAAATTTATTTTTTTAATAAATTAATTTTTATTGGTGTTCAATTTACCAACATACAGAAAAACACCCAGTGCTCATCCCGTCAAGTGTCCCCCTCAGTGCCCGTCACCCATTCCCCCCCACCCCCCGCCCTCCTCCCCTTCCACCACCCCTAGTTCGTTTCCCAGAGTTAGGAGTCTTTATGTTCTGTCTCCCTTCCTGATATTTCCCACACATTTCTTCCCCCTTCCCTTATATTCCCTTTCACTATTATTTATATTCCCCAAATGAATGAGAACATACACTGTTTGTCCTTCTCCGATTGACTTACTGCACTCAGCATAATACCCTCCAGTTCCATCCACGTCGAAGCAAATGGTGGGTATTTGTCGTTTCTAATGGCTGAGTAATATTCCATTGTATACATAAACCACATCTTCTTTATCCATTCATCTTTCGATGGACACTGAGGCTCCTTCCACAGTTTGGCTATTGTGGACATTGCTGCTATAAACATCGGGGTGCAGGTGTCCCGGCATTTCATTGCATCTGGTATTCATCCTTTCTAATGGCTGAGTAATATCCCACTGTATACATAGACCACATCTTCTTTATCCATTCATCTTTCGATGGACACCAAGGCTCCTTCCACAGTTTGGTTATTGTGGACATTGCTGCTATAAACATCAGGGTGCAGGTGTGCCAGTGTTTCACTGCATCTGTATCTTTGGGGTAAATCCCCAGCAGTGCAATTGCTGGGTCCAAGGGCAGATCTATTTTTAACTCTTTGAGGAACCTCTACACAGTTTTCCAGAGTGGCTGCACCAGTTTGCATTCCCACCAACAGTGCAAGAGGGTTCCCTTTTCTCCGCATCCTCTCCAACATTTGTGGTTTCCTGTCTTGTTAATTTTCCCCATTCTCACTGGTGTGAGGTGGTATCTTATTGTGGTTTTGATTTGTATTTCCCTGATGGCCAGTGATGTGGAGCATTTTCTCATGTGCTTGTTGGCCATGTCTATGTCTTCCTCTGTGAGATTTCTGTCCATGTCTTTTGCCCATTTCATGATTGGATTGTTTGTTTCTTTGCTGTTGAGTTGAATAAGTTCTTTATAGATCTTGGAAACTAGCCCTTTATCTGATACGTCATTTTCAAATATCCTCTCCCATTCTGTAGGTTGTCTTTTAGTTTTGTTGACTGTTTCTTTTGCTGTGCAGAAGCTTTTTATCTTGATTAAGTCCCAATAGTTCTTTTTTGCTTTTATTCCTTTGCCTTCATAAATGTATCTTGCAAGAAATTACTGTGGCCAAGTTCAAAAAGGTTGTTTCTTGTGCTCTCCTCTAGGATTTTGATGGATTCTTGTCTCACATTTAGATCTTTCAACCATTTTGAGTTTATCTTTGGTATGGTGTAAGAGAATGGTCTAATTTCATTCTTCTGCATGTGGCTGTCCAATTTTCCCAACACCACTCATTGAAGAGACTGTCCTTTTTCCAGTGGATATTCTTTCCTCTTTTGTCAACAGGAGGGTCTCTTGAAGAGATTGTTGCTATGTGGATTTTGTAAGCTGGTAGGATTGAGGTGGGAAGATGGCATTTCAGGCAAAGGGATGAACATGAGAAAGGGCCTGCTTGTTGGATGCTGCTGGATATGGTTGGAGCATGGTAAATAGACCAATTTGGCTGGAGTGTAGGATTCATGTAAGTATTTTGAAGAAAAGTCTGTAAGGGTAGGTGCTCTGATACATGAGGAGGCCTTCAATGCCAACCTGAAGAGTTTGGCTGGACTGTAGTCTGCTGTAGGACCAGACTAAAATCACAGAGACTTGAATCAACAATGCTTAATGTTAACTCATGCTACAAATCCCCCTCCAGTCAACAGGGAACCTGCTCCCTGTCCTCCTCACTCTGGCTAGTGATGGTGGAGCTCCCACCATTTAAAATCTTGTAATTTGCTATGGTAGGAGGGACAGGACATGGAAATTTGCACATCAGTGCTTAAAGGCTTCCACTCAAAAGTAACATGTCACTTCCACTTACAACGTATTGATGAAAGGAAGTCATATGGTTGTGAGGAAGGCAGGGAAAGGACAGTGCCACTGTGGACATGGAGAGAACAAGGATGTTGGTGAAGAGAATCTTGATTGCTACAGTTAGGGAGGACATGGGATGTGCTTGGAAGCTTTTGCACAGGAAAGTGGCATGACACTCTGAACTTCCTGGGTGCCCAAGGTTCACATGCCCATTGTTGCCAATATTATATCAAATTGTCAGCTTCATGTTGGTTTCCAGGGCTTATTCATCTTGTCCCTCAATGGTTCACAGATTGGATGCTCAAATGGGATTTGTTAGACAAGTTAATTTATTTTTTGAAGGGTGGATTGGAGACAGGGTAAATTGGAGCCTGGGGAGGTGAGTTACTGTACTTGTCCTGCTTAACTTTAAAGAAAGGAAGACACTCTCCTTAAAGTTGTTTCTGCCTTTTTATTGAGAAAAATTTTGTCATTTCTAGTGTACGTGGCCATCAGTGTTAATAATTAGAAATAAGGCAAAATACTTATTTCCTGGAGGCAGAAGAGAGCTGCTTGCTCCTCTTGTCATGTGCTTCCCTAAGGGGCCTGTGCCCAATTTCATCATCTGGGGACTGTTCCCATCTGGTCTGGTGTGTCTGGAATGTTAGCCTCTCTGCCAGTTCCTGGTCTAATGGGTACATGAGTCTGGTAGCTTCTGGCTCCAGAGAGATTGATGTGGGCAGCTCTGGCAGGGACAGCTCAGGAGATCAAAGTGTCTTTTGAAAGCTGCATTGTTGCTGACAGCCCCAAGCCTGATTAGATTGTGACTGGATTAAAGGGCCCTGATGCAATTAGTGGCTTCTCGTCCTTCCCCACCCAGGGCGGGCAGAGGCTGCTGTGGTGGGCCAGGTGGAGACAGGGGTATAAATCCCCTCTCTGGCTCCCAGGGAGGGTAATTTGGTTTCAGTCAAGGCAGTTGTCCTGCTTGGGCTGCCCGTGTCACTGTCAGCAGGATTCCAGCTGTTCCTCCTGGTCACAGAGCAGCTCTGGTTAGGGACTCAGCAGAACAACAGCTCCCATGTAGCAGTGTTTTGTTCTCCAGCAGCCACTGAGCATGGATACACAAATATGTTTATTCATTCAGCTCTCAGCTAATATTTCCCCAGGATGTTCTGTGGCTGGGCACTCTGCTAGACATTGGATCTGAGTGGACAAGGCAGGCCGGTTCCTGGCCTTCTGGGAGCTTCCATTTTAGTAGAGGAGGTGGATAACAAATGCATAAATGGCAAAATAAACACAATTCTGGAGATCGTTATAACTACCACAAAGAAGATAAGTGGAGTGCTGTGATATAGAGGGAAGCGGGTATCTTTCGAAACTTTCTCCCTCAAGGACTTGAGCTTCTTTCTCCTCGCCCCCAGGTGATCACGGAGCCTCATGCCATATTGAGAACACAGGTTGCTGACAGATAGGAACTCCTTCATCTTCCTACCGCTAAATCTCAAAAACTCAAACACAGTTTCTTCCCCCGTATTAGCAACAGAGCATGCATCTATTTCCCATTAAAAACCAATCTTTCCGCTGTTCTCTGGATCTCTTCTCATTCCTCAAGGATCACACCTGTCTGATGATTTGTTTTTCTCTAGCATTGCACCATCAAATGCTGTCTCTCTGTTGAATCATCCTTAGACTCTACAGGGACACTCTGACAACTCCCAATCTAACAAACCCTCCACAGACCTCAC
Source organism: Vulpes lagopus (assembly GCF_018345385.1). Lineage (NCBI taxonomy): Eukaryota > Metazoa > Chordata > Mammalia > Carnivora > Canidae > Vulpes > Vulpes lagopus. Next base: position 31,810,455 of record NC_054834.1, read on the forward strand.
TGTTGTCCAGGTACTATTACATCTCTCTGCTTCATTTCATACCCGTCCCTTATGAACAGGTCTCAGCTACTTCCCCACTTCCTTCCACCTCCTTCAATTCTATCCCTCACCATTTCTCTAAATTAACTCTTGTCAAGGTTATACTTGGTTCTGTCCCCATCGTTCTTGACCTCCCAGCACAGTGAAATCATTCTCGAAACACTCTTCCCTTTTGGATCTGGTGACACCTCTCTCCTCTTCTTCCCTTGCTTTTCCCCCACCTGCCTATTGACTAATTCTTTCTGCTCAACCTGACCTCTAGAGGCCAGTGAACCTCAGTACTTGCCTTGGGTCATTTTCCAATGTTTCTCTAAATTCTTTCCTTGAAGAATTGTATCCAGTTCCATTAATTTAAAAATATATCTTGGGGCGCCTGAGTGGCTCACCTGGTTGAGTGTCCAACTCTTGATTTCAGCTCAGGTTATGATATCATGGTTGTGAGATCGAACCCTGCATCAGATTCCATGGAGTCTGCTTAAGATTCTCTCTCTCCCTCTGCCCCTCCTTTCCCACATACTCTCTCTCACTCAAAAAAACAAAACAAAACAAAACAAAAACCAACAACAACCAAACAAAAAACTATCAATTAGTCAATAAATAAGACATCTCTATGCTGATTATGGCCAAATTGACCTTCCAGCTCAGAATTCTACTTAAAACTACAGAATTGACCATTACCTAGTTTCCTGATCATCTCACAGTCTTCTTTAATCATGTCCAAGGGGAATACTTGACTTCCTGTCCCTCACTTACCCAACTGACCCCGGCTTCTCCATTTCACTCAGCACCACCATATACCCAGTGACTCAATGCAAAATGTACAAGTTATCCTTGAGTCCTCCAATCCCTTCTCCCTTGAAAATAAATCTTGAAACTGTTTCCTTTCATCCTCAATGTCACATCTTAGACCAGGAAACCCTTATTTCCCTTCTGGACTTCTACAATCAGCTCTTCCCATGTCTCTTCTCATCAGTCTTGCCACTCTTACATCAGTAAAACAAATTAAACAGTATCTTGACCCCAGTTTCCAAATACTTTAAGGATTTCATATCCCTATATTTCCATCCTTTGCCCATCAACTTATATATTATGCTTCTTCATTTTTTTAGTTCTAGCCTTTTTAATCCCACAAATTAGACATGATTATTATTTTACTTAATATTTGTTTTTCTTAGGTCTCCCTTCCTTCCTTCATTTTTTTCTTTTTCTTTTTTGAAGTATGCCCTTTAGAGAAGTTTTTTACTAGTAGACTCTCCCAGTTTTTGCTTCTCTGTAAATGTTATTCTTCTACTCTCTTTCTTGAAAGATAGTTTTGTGGGGTACGTACTTTTTCTTTTTTCTTTTTTAAGACAGCGAGGAGGGCAGTGCTAGGGCAGAAATGGAGGGAGAGAGATAATCTTAAGCTGGCTCCACACTCAGTAGAGAGCCTGATACAGAGCTTGATATCTTGACCCTGAGATCATGACCTGAACCGAAATCAATAGTTGGTCACTTAACCAACTGAGCCACCCAGGTGCCCCTGGGTTCATACTTTTAATTGTTATCTATTTCCTTTCAACCTTTTTAAGTGGTAACTCCACTGTTTCTAATTTCTGTTGTTGCCATGGAAAAGTTAGCTGTCTTTCCAATGACCACTTACTTGTAAGTAATCTGTTGTCAGGCTGCTTTCAAGATCTTGTCTTTTGTCTTTTGTGTTATACAGTTTTACTACTATGCTAGGTATGGATTTCCTTTTTTTTTAAAAAAAATCATATCTGGAATGATTTACTTTCTCAATTTTGGAATCATTACTTGTCGTTAGATCTATCAAATTTATGGAGCCATTGTCGTCTTAAATATTGCCTCTCCTTCATTCTCTCCTCCTGGGTTTCCGGTTGCACACAAGTTAGACTTTCTCATTCTGTTCTTACTGCCTCTGAGCCCCTCTTCTATATTTTCTTCTTCTTCATTTATCTTTATATTTTCTTCATTATCTTCATTTATCTTTCATTTATCATATTCTGACTTCTCTCTGGACATCTTCCACTTCATTAATTCTCTCCTAAATTGCATCTAAACTGCTGTTTTTGCCAGTCTTTTGAGATTTGTTTTGGTTTTGGTTTTTTAGCATTGGTTTTGACACAATTGGGGTCTTTAGTGATTTTGATTAGCACAGTTTTGGTGTGATGTTGGGGATTAGCTCAAACACAATGGATTGAAAAGAAGAGGATGAGAGGAAGTGGAGACCATGAGTACAGAAAGCTCTTCTAAGTTTTGCTTTGTGATGACAATATAGCTAGAAGGAGAAGTGGGGTCAAGGGAGGATTTTCTTTTTTAAATACTGGAGATATTACAGTGCTTTTTAAAAATTTATTTATTTATTTATTTGAGAGAGACGGTCAGAGAGCATGCGTGAGTGAGGGGGAGGAGCAAAGATAGATGGATATGGACAAGCAGACTCCACGCTGACCAAGGAGCTGGACTCGGGGCTTAATTTCACAACCCTGAGATCATGACCTGAACTGAAATCAAGAGTCAGATGCTTAATCCACTGAGCCACTCAGGCACCCCATACAGTGCTTTTGTATAATGATGAAAATGCTCCAGTAAATAGAAAAACATAATAACACAGGAGAGAATAAGAAAAATTGCTAGAGTGATGTCCTTCCATAAGTGACAAGGAATAGGATCCACTGCATAAATTGAGGGTTGGCCTTAAATTAGGAACACAGACAGAGTTATTATTGGCAACCATTGGCTCATGCTCAGACTAGCATCAAGGAGGAGCTGTGGGTTGCATTCTTCTTAGGACCATCCAACAACTTCTGACCCACAAAAAGAATATTCATGTTCTGCACGACACCTATCATTGTCTTTTAACTCTCTGACTTCCCCTAAGATTAGAAAGAGCTTAGGCTGGTTACTACTTTTTGTTTTTTTTTGTTTTTTTTTAAAATTTTTATTTATTTATGATAGTCACACACACACACAGAGAGGAGAGAGAGAGGCAGAGACCTAGGCAGAGGGATAAGCAGGCTCTATGCACCGGGAGCCCGACGTGGGATTTGATCCCGGATCTCCAGGATCGTGCCCTGGGCCAAAGGCAGGCGCCAAACCGCTGTGCCACTCAGGGATCCCTACTTTTTGTTTTTTTAACAACCCAAAGAGGAGTTTATCCACATGGATTGAGGTGAAGCTACTGGTCAGATGTTGGGCCATGGCTTTAACTTCTGATAGCTGGACACCTGGAGAGTGTTGTATACTTACTTAAAGAGAAAAGCTGGAGAGAGTGCCTTGCACTGGTGGCCAGCAGGACCCTTATTGAGTTTTTGCAGTGGAATGAGAAGTTTAAATTTAATTCTTAAGCATGGCTCTTGGGAATTTTGCTTCAGGATGTGATATCCTTTATCAAAAACTAATTGGGCACTAACTCTATGCCAGGACTGGGGATAAATCATGAGTGAGCATTGCCCTTGCCCCTTGAGAATTCAGATGGGGTGGGGAGACAGATACCTTGTCTGTTAGGCAGACTGAGAGAAGCTTCCAGTATAGACATGAGCAAAGAGCTACGGGAGCCCTGAGGAAGTGGCCTTAGGACTGGGAGCTAACAGTAGAGGGGTAACACTTTCTGCTGACTAATGGGGAGGGGGATGAAACAGGCATGGCCTGCACTGGTTTGGCAGGGAGAATGCCCAGGCCAGCAGCTTCAAGACTAATTAAGTGAAAAATGATGCGATTGATTTGTTTGCTTCTAGCTGAATAGAACTTGATCAGCATAGAAAACCAGTGAGTTTAAAATTTCTCCACTCTGAGCCCGCAAGATGACTTCAGCATCTTCCCTCAACCCTGCATCCCAATGTTGAAAAGTGATGTAATTTACGTATTTGAAAATGCATCAGTGCAGCTGCATGAGTGGGCTGCACATACCCACAGCACAGTGTGATGGTTACCCTTGGGTATGTAGAAGTAGAAGGGGAAGTAAGGATGTTGAAGGGATGGTAAGAAATGACATGGTTGGAACTATTTATGCAAATCATTCTGGTGGTGCTGAGAGTGATGAGCTGGAATGGGTAAGACAAGAGGCCAGAGGCCCAGGAGGGGCACATTGGAGGAGCAGTGCATTAGGCAAGAGCTGAGGAAGGTGGTGGCAAAAAAGAGGAGCGAATATTTCCCGGGAGGAGTTCATAGGACACAGGATCCTATTTCATCCTGGCAAATTCACAGCAGAAAAATTGGATGTCCGCTGTTTCATTATGAGGGTCAGATCTTGAACTCATACAGGATAATACAGGAGAAACATGACTGTGCCCTGTCACCATGCTGTGGGAACAGAGAGGAGAGCCCTGGTCTACTTCTCCAGGGTAGTCAGGGAAGGACTTCATAATCTTTTATTTCTTTTAAAGATTTTATTTATTTATTTGAGAGAGAGAGAGAGTGAGAGAGAATGAGCAGGGGGAGTGGCAGGCAGAGGAAGAGGGAGAAGCAGACTCCTCACTGAGCAGGGAGCCTGATGGCTCCATCCCAGGACCCTGGGATCATGACCTGAGCCAAAGGCTGAGCCCTCGGTTAACTGACTGAGCCTCCTGGGCACCCCAGGACTTCATAATCTTAAAGGATGAGGCTTAGCTTGCTAAATGGGCAACAGGAGCTGAAAGAGGAGTTTAGACAGAGGGGACAACATGGACAAAGACACAGAAGTGTGGCAGCAACTAACAGGTTCAGAGACATTGGTGTGATGGCTCAGGGTGCAGAATCTCAAGTTAGACAGCTCAAGACACTTCACTTTCTGTGCCTCAGTTTCCTCATGTCAAATGTAGTTATTAATAATACATATCTCATAGGGTTGTTATAAAGATGAATGCTACTTGTGAGTTTCTTATAACAGTGGCTGGCACATGGTAAATCCTTAACAAATGCTAGTGGTTATCATTTGACCAAAGATTTAGAAATTAAAGAAAGAGGGATGAGAGAGCATGAAAGGTGCAGCTATTCTTGCTTTTCCTAGACAGTATTCATGGGTGTCAGATAATATAGGGGAAAGGGTCCTAGGACCAGGTGAAGATTTAGTAAAAAATAGATGTTAAATTATTGCTATGGACTAAATTGTGTCCCCCACCTCTAAATTCATATGTGGAAGCCCTAATCCCCAGTGTGATGGTATTGGGAGGTGGGGCCTGTGGGAAGTAATTAGGATAAAACCAGATCATAAGGATGGGGCCCTCATGATAGGATTAATAGCTTATAAGAAGAGGAAGAGAGAGGAGAAATCACTCCACCATGTGAGGACACAGCAAGAAGGTGGCCATCTATAAGCCAGGAAGAGGGCTCTCACCAGGAACAGGAATAGCTAGTGTCTTGTTCTTGGACCTGCAGCATCCAGAACTCTGTGGTATAGCAGTCCCAGCTGACTAGTACAGATTTTGGTACCAAAAAGAGAGATGCTGTTGTAACAAACACCTAAACATGTGGAATTAGCTTTTGAACCAGATAGCAGGCAGAAGCTGGAAGAGTTTTGAGGCATGCTATAGAAATGCTGTTGTTGATGTTGTTTAAGGATTTTATTTATTTGAGAGAGAGAGAGTGCACAAGCAAGGGGAAGGGACAGAGGGAGAGGCAGAAGCAGACTCCCACTGAGCCTGAGATCAGAACCTGAGCCACCCAGGCGCCCCAGAGGGGTGCTGTAGAAATGTTAAAGGTGATACTGGTGAGCTTTCAGAGAGAGAAGAGGAACGTGTTGGAAATGGAAGGAAAAGCAATCCTTGTTCTAAAGTGGCAAAGAACCTGGCTGAAGGATGTTCTAGTGTTTTGTGGAATGTAGAACTAGGGAGCAATGGAATTGGATATGTAGTTGAGGGGATTCCTATGCAGAGTATGAAGAAGTGGCTTTGTTCCTCCTGAATGCTTAGAGTAAAAGGGGACAAGAAAGAGGTGAGTTGAGGAAGGAACTTATCAGCAAAAGGGAAGCAGCGCTTGGAGACTTGGAAAATTCTCAGCCTATCCATATTGCAGAAAGTGAGAAAGTTTGTGAAGAGAACAGTGTGGCTGAATAACCATTTGATAAACAAACCATGGGTGTGACTCATGGACTTAATCAGCCTTTTCAACAGAAGCCAGGAATAGAGCTGGGATTGTGCCAGCAAAGACACTGCCAGTTTGAACTAAAGGGAGAGAAGAAATGAGACAACATGAAGACAGACTGTCAGACTTCTTAGATCACAGGATATAGGACTGTAGAGCCAGTATTGGTTAACATGGGCTACTCTTCAGGAAAAGGGAGGGATTTTGAAGGTCAGGACCAGGTATGATCAGGACACTGCATATGACAAACACCGAGTTTGTGATGTTTCTTGGTATTTTGTTTCAGCAGCTCGAATAGTCTAATACAATCATCTATGACTCAGAAAAGGGAAGGTGAATTCCATACAGCTGGTGGAGCCTGGGCTTCCATCCTGGGCATTTTCAGTGTATCCCCTAGAGCAAATCAACTAATTATTCACAATTTGCCATGTTTCAACAGCTGGATTCAAGCATCATATTCCTCTGTGGGGCCATTCCTCACTCTTACTGATTTTAAGGCCAAGGCTTATCTCATAACCTAGAGGAAAATAACAAAATGTGGGCACCGGCTGTGGTCTGTGCGTGAGAAGAGGACAGCATATGGGGTTTCATGACTTTTCAGTTGATGCGAACTAATTGCACTCTTTTATCCCCACGTTATGTCTAATGACCATGATGCTGGGAAGGCTGGCCCCACTGAGACCCTGAGGTCTCCAGTAATGGAAAAGATGGACATGCTGAGATTATTCACCATTTCACTTGTGTAATAGTCTGTCTGTTGGACCTCCTGTTAGTCAACTTGCTGAACTGATCATTTCTGCTTTTGAGGGGGATAAGAGGATAACCATTTTAGAATTTCTCTGTGTCTGTGCTGGGACTAAGAGGTGTCTATGACTAGTGAGAACTTCACTCTTTTCTTTCCACTAGCCCTACCTTCCCATTCTGGACCCATCAACATTGGCTGAATCTCACTGGAATAACATTGTTGGTGAGGGGCATTCACCACACTCTCTACTGGGTCTAGAGCCTGAAGCACAGCAATGGACCAATGAGGCAGAGTTACACACCTCCCAGTAAGGCACCGTGAGGAATAATAGCTATCAATTTATTGAGTGTTTGTATGTATATGTGTATTGCATTCCAGGCTCTAAGCACTTAAACTAATTACTAATGGGTATTCTCATTTAATTTTCACAACTCTGTGGAATGAGAATGTTATGCCCAATTTACTGATGAGGAAGCTGAGGCACAGAAATTTAAAATAATGTATTTGAGATCATTCAGCTAGGAAGAGGCAGTATTTGGACTTGAATGCAAGTCTTTTTGACTCCAGAGACCTCTCCGTTAACCACTTTAATGTCCTGCCTCCCTGATGCTAAAGTAATACAAGGTTCAGTCCTTGCCCATAAAGAGAGACGCTGTGCTAGTCTTTTGAACTGTTATAGGGTAAACACTTGGAGGTTATTATAAAGGGAAGTGGTTTAACTGGATATTGAGAAGAGTTAGGAACTAAAGAAATGCTTCCACGAGCCTATGGGGACCTGACAGTGGGAGTGGTGTCATACTGTACCACATGGCCCCAGGCCTACTTCTCAGAGAGGGGTTGTGACCTGGGCAGGTGCCCCACATAGTGGCTACTGAAGAGACAATCAAAGTACCTAGGTGCTCAGGTGGCAGTTGTACTTCCTCTGGATGAAGCCGCTGGTTTAGAAAAGAGGAGTTATGGAGTCTTAGAAGGTTCTTAAAGATCACCTGGTAGGATACTTCTCATTTTACGAATGACAGAATGCTGGCTCAGAGGAGGTGACCTCTGAAAAGTCACATAGCATGTGTTTGGGAAGCAGCCAAACACAGTAAGAAGCCTGAGAAGGGGCTACACTGAGGCAGGACATTATCCCCAGGACCCTTCTCAGATGAGCAGCAGGAAGTTTCCAGAACCAGTCTCCTGAAAGATGACCCTTTGGTTAGGCATCTCCACCAAACTCTCCTCTCCCTCTAGAGACAAAAGTTGGTGGGGGGCGGGCAGTTATTTCTTCTCCCATGAAAGAGTGTCTAGTGTATTTGAGCTACTCCCTGGTCAACTGCAAGCAGTCTCAAACAACACTTTGAAATGGAGGGCTGATGGTGATGGTGATGGTGATGGTGTATGTGTGTGTGTGTGTGTGTGTGTGTGTGTGTGTAGGGGGTAAGGATTCAGGCTGAGGAGGAGGCAGCATAGCATAGAGAAGTGGCTAATGGAATCAGTTCTGGAAATGGAGAGGTCCATCCTCAAACGTGTGTCTTGGGACACCTGGTGGTTCAGTGGTTGAGAGTCTGCCTTTGGCTCAGGGCATGATCCTGGGGTCCTGGGATCCAGTCCCGCATCACGCTCCCAGAGGGTGGCCTGATTCTCCCTCTGCTTGTGTTTCTGTCTCTCTGTGTGTGTGTCTCTCATGAATAAATAAATAAAATCTTAAAAAACAAAAACAAAACAAACCTGTATCTTGTCACACGCTGTTAACTTATCCTCATCAAGTCTAGGCTTCTTCATCTGTAAACCCGGAGTGCCAGTACTGACTTCTCAGAGTTGTCGTGAAGCCTGACTGAAATAATACATAAGGCCCTTAGCACAGTACCTAAGTGTTCTGTGAATGGGTTTGCTGCAATATTAGCTGAGTTATCAAAGGAGAGTTTATGAGCTGGCATCCTAATCCCAGCCACCACTGCATTGGGTTGGGAGGGACCTCCCTGCCAAGGGTCACAGCCAGGCATAGCAGAACATTGATCTACACATGTTTGCCCTTAAACATAGTTAGAATTTAAGTAGTACAACAACATGCAGAGTGGAAGGTATGTGTCTCTCTTACACTGTAACTGTTAGCAAACTCTGATTGTCCTAGACATCTATGCAGGTGACATGTTTGCCTTTGGAATCTTCCTATATATCATTATAGTATTTTTTTAGGGTATGAATGGAGACTATTCCCTGAGACCTTTGGCACCAGTTCAGATATTCCCTCTCTGAAAAACCCATGTCTCCCTAGAAGGTGTTCAAAGGACAGGAAAGACCAGCTTTCCCTTTTCTCCAATGAGGAGGGTCACTGGGACTTTCTTCAAGAGCAATAGACATCAGACTTTGGAACTCAGAAAAAATCTGGGCCTTGGGGTAGTCCCTTATTCCTGTATGTCTCTTTCTCTTTCAGTGTAATAAGAGCAAAAGTCTAGAAGCCCAGGTCTGTATGAGATTCAAGCTGTGTAGATGTGTCAGAAAAAAGAGTGTGGTTTAGAAATCCATGAAGTAGGATGAAGCAAGAACTGACAGGCCTGCTGCTTAGGGTGGATGGCAGAGAAAGACAGATGGACTCGTGGGAGCGTTTGTATAGATGGCTATAGATTTCTCCTGATTTAATTGTCACAAAACGACAAGAGGTAGGAAGTAGGTAGTTTTGCATGTTACAGACAATGAACCTGATGTCTTTGGAGGGGTGAAGGGATTTTGCAAGGGTTGTCCACATGGACACCTGACCCACTGTGCATGCCCTGAGCATCCCACCTGCTCACCACTTACTCAGCAGCTGAAGACACTTGGAGGGTGAGGAAGAACGTGTTTTGCAAGAGAATTGTTCACCTGACTGAAGTGGCTTTATATTGGAATTTGGGGATGAGGAGCAAAATAGCAGACTATTAATTATTAACAGTAGAGAACAAGGGTCCTGACCCTGAAGGAAGAATAGTGAAAGTGTACAGCTATTCTGAGGAGGGAGAAATAGAGAGGTATGACACGTACGATAGTTAAGATCTTATGCACAGATCTAGTGATGTGCAGGATATAGAGAATAAATAAGGAAATGCCAGTATTTTAACAAAGAAAGATCTCAGAGTATCTCAGATATAGAAACTTGATGAGGGAGCAAGATGTGAGTATAGCCAGGGAGAGACTCGGGGGCAGAGTGACCCCACAGAGGGGTCCTGCATGAGCTCAGATATATAAAAGCCTTATGTAAAAGAACAAATGCTAAATAAGAAAGCACAAGAAAAATATGAATGTATAAAAATCATATCAGGATAGGGAAAACCCAGGATGAGATGCAGCTTGCAGCAGTTGTTCCTGACCAAAAACCAAAACCAAAAAACAACAACAACAAAACCGAAGCTACCTCTGAAGCAAGAAGCTGCAACAAAGGCTGAAATGCTAGGCCAAGGCTTGGAGCAGATAGGATAATGTTAACAGATGACAGAGAAAAGAATTGGTTTTGCTTCTGTCTTCTCTGTCAAGCAGAATGGCTTTAAAACTACAAAGGGTAGAACAAACATGATTAAGAGGGAATTGAAATTTAGGATAGGTCAAGTGATAGTGCAGGGCAGCTCTAAGTGAGTTCAAACCCACATGAATCACTTCCAAGGGAGCTGGAAGAAATTGCAGATATGACCATAGGAATGCTGCCCACATGAATTACTTCCAAGGGAGCTGGAAGAGATTGCAGATATGACCATAGAAATGCTGCCCTGAACTCTAAAGAACTGTGGAGAATGAGGGGCCACACAGCCATGGGCTTCCCTCTTTCCTAAATGGAAAAGTTAGATTCCCAAGACTTGATACTGACACTTGGCAAGATCCCAGAGCACATCATGAAGTCAAAGTAGACTTAGCAGAGGGAATGGTGTCCCTGTGGAGCTGGAGTGAATTCACTGAAATAAGGCAAGGTAAGTCGAGGTAACCACACTACTTCTCTTTGGGATGGGGACCAAAGTAGTGGATGAGAAGAGCACATGGTCAAAGAGGTTGGTGCTGCTCCTCAGAATGAGCCTGTGGATGAGAAGAAGCAGTGTGGTCTTAATGACGTCTCCAGGAGGAAGCAGGTGGAATGCCCACTCCCAAAATGTGTTGGTAAAGATACTGGTAGTGCTGGGGACTCTGAGAAGAAGGCTCTGTGATGAGCACCTCCCTACCCCACCTGCATTCTGAACACAGTGAGACAGAAGACAGGAGAGTCAGCTGATGAGAGCTGAAACATCACCTGTACTACTAATGCAGGCTAAGTTGGAGGACATAGCTTGGTGTGAGAGCCAAATAAACCCTTCAACTGGACAGACCTACCCACACAGCCACAGGCAGCATCAACAAGAGCCAGCCTCCTGGAGAAGAGCAATGAGAGGTGGGGGATGGCAAGAGTGTCACAACCACAAATGGACAGAAACAACAGAAGCTGGGAGAGGTCTTCCTCCCCCTCCCCTGGTTCCTCTCCAGCCCCCGCCATGTCATTCTCTAATTCTGTACCAGTCTCACTGTGACGTCCATTTACTTGTCTACCTCCCTCAATCACTTCCTGGCACTTGGAGTGTCCTCCATTAAATATGGAATAGCATGTATTTTGAAATATTAACTGATTTATTTTTCATTCTTGGTAAATCTTGTTTGTTCCTAGTTCCTACTTTCCTCAAGGGCCTCTGCCCATTAAATCAAGAGTAGTCATTGTTTCTAGAGAAAAATAAACATGGCCTAGACAAAAGAATCACTGCTCGGTTTTGTTTCAAAATAACATTTTGTTGAAAAATGGAGTTTAAGTCCATAGCAGAGACATCAGCCTGAAAGCCAATTCGCAAGAGCCAGGGTGACAAAGTCTGTTGGCCTCCAGAGAAATAAACATGGCCTATTGTTATTTATTCAGTTTGCAAATTGGGTAACTTGGACTTGAATTGTTCCTTAACTTGAGTATCAGGGATCCCAGGCTGCCTGGGTTAGTTCAGTTGTATGAAGCACTTTGCCAACATGGAGCTGGGGAATTATGGTCTCATATAGTTCAGCTGAAGGGGGGTGGGGGAAGCTAACAAAGAAAGCTTTCACTTCAATGTCATACCCAGTTAATGGTGGAAGCTTCATGTGCCAGGTCCGGGTTGGAATTTAAATTCTCTTGGTATGACCTTGGGCAACCTGCTTAACTCATAATGATGAATTGAATGCTCTTGACTCCCTTGACTACTGCCAGCCTGCCCACATCAGTAGCTGTGGGACCACATAAATCCAGCCCCAAACTCCAGCTTAGGGAGCACTCCAGATGTTGAGTTGTTGGCATCCTCTTTAAATGTTCTCATGAAGAGAGTCCCCTGGACCACTCACTCTCTTGGCTGGATATTTGTCTTTTCTTGGTTAGCCTAGTGGGATTTGGCAACCTTACATCAGTCTCTCTCTTTGGTTCAGGCCAGACACCCTCATAAACTAGGCCCAGAACCCAGCAGGTCTCCTTGGACATAATTAGCCAGGCCATTAGAGCAATGTGAGCCGGGCTTTCTGAATACTCTGGCTACTGCTTTTCTGGGAGGGAAGTCAGACAGTTTATAGGATTGTCATGAAGAGTAAGTAAGATTTTACAAAGTGCCCAGCACTGTGTTTGGTATATAGTAGGTGCTTATGAATGTCCGTTCCGATCGTTTCATACTATATCCCAAGGGGCTGTATTAGTGAGGAGAAAGATGATGGATTTTCTTATTTAAAATTCATAATTTCAAGAGAAATGGAAAGTAGAGAGAGCCAATGTGGGAAAAGGGCCAGAGAAGCAGGGTGCGTTGCTCTTTACCTCTGCTGAGATGTATCTCATAATAGCTACTTGGCCCACTGATGCTTAGTCACTTAATTTGTAGTCACCTCCATTAGTCACTGCTCCTGGGCTAATCCTTATCACAATTATGATTCCTCTGCTTTATTTTTAAACCAATCTTCCTGCCATTGGAACAACCAAGTTGGAACCCAGCAAATCAAGTGAGTAAAACCTGTAGGAGAGATGAAATCTTAGGGACTTATTCGTGGAGGGTTTTGAAAGTAAAGACAAGGCTTTATTGGATGGGGATGAATTGGGAAGTCAAAGGAAGGTAGGTTAAGGTTTGGTCTCAAAGAATCCAGCAGGGCAAACACCTTGATTTGATGCCTACAAGCAAAGGATCTGATGGAAGAACCTTAGGCCAACCTATTGGTCTCAGTATAGTTCTTTGAGGTGGACTCAGATGATAGGGCTGCAAAACTGACACTAGAGGATGTCAGAGGGCTTCTGGAAAACTTGAAGAATAGTATTAATTAATACTAAGAATAGTATTAATTAATAGTATTAATGCTGCCTCTTGGGGGTGGGGGAGGGGCTGACTGTGTGGGTGTGAGACCTACTGAGTCTACTCTCAGAAGGAGTCAGGCTCTTGGTTATGTTCTACTGTCACCACCTTGGAATTTGTGATGATTTTATCATGGAACTTGTGTTTTGTAAGAAACTCTAATGGTACAATGGAACATGTATGTGAGCAGAAGAGATATTCTAGGCAGCACATGTGCAAGCATAGGCCAAGCCTCCAAACACAGCAGGCAGTGGGCAACACACATGCTGAGAAGTTGGCCTGACCATCTCCTGTCCGTGCCTGGGGCAGTCCAGGGTACTGAGGCCAGACTGGCAGTGACAATTGCTGCAGCCACAGAGGTAGTGGCATGACTATGGGAGACAGGAGGCATGCCCTATTGGCTGGTGCTGGAATCTGTGGTGGGAGCCTGTCCTGGTGGCCTGTATGCAGATATTAACTCTGAGCACCTGCATGGGAACTGTGGACACAGGCAGTAAACTTTGTGAGCAAATTATTACAGAATAAAAGCATCCATTTGGGCGTTGCAATAAAGCGTACAAGAGAGCTATTATAATTCTTCAAAGACTTAAAAACCTCTGGGTTTGAAAGCTGTTGCAGCATTGCAGAGCAGACATCCACAGCCTTAGAAATAGAAATTCAACTTAAGGATCATCCCATTCAATGGAAAAGAACCATATTTTCTTATGATGCTCTAGATGAACTAATTATTAATGAAAAATACGATTAAAAAGTTATTTTTTCCTGGTAATTGAGACCCAGCCATGTAATGTGTGTGCAGACATTTTGAATGGTATACAAACCATGATGCCACTTTTGGTTTGTTGTAATCTTCCATAAGTTACGAGAAATGTCAGAGGAAACATTAAAATGCCATTGTATAAATTTATGTTTAAAATTAAATTCAGATTTACACAAAACTGAATTATATGAAGAGTCAAATCTTTTTGGAAAAATTATTTTTGCAAGAATCATCAGCTCTACATGAACTAAAATTTCTGTTCTTAAGTAATTTATCAGAAATGTTATCACAGCTTATAAAATACTCTTAACAGTTCTGGTAACAGTTACGTGATCAGAAAGATCCTTCTCAAGATAAAAAATTACCAAAAGTTATTTGCAATCACATTTGCCAGACTATTCAATTGTCCTACCTAAAGCAAAAATGAAGTTGCTGAAAGTATAAATTTCAATAACCTAGTAAATGAATTTCCAGTAAAGCAAGCCAGAAAAATCTCAACCAAGATATTACATTAAGATTATTTATTAATTTATATTCATTATCCTTGTTTAATATATATTGTATTTGTATTTAATTTATCTTTATTAATAAGAGTATTATTTAACATGTTGTGTAAAATTATGATGCCAATATACTACTTCTGTGATTTACGAATTTATGCTGTTACTTGCATATCACTATCACACCTATTATGATATATAAGTTATTTTTTAAAGGAAAAATTCTTATAAAAGAGAAAGCTCTGGGGATTGTCTAGGGGCAACAGGTGGCCTCCTCCTCTGAGGCGAACACCAGGAGCCAAGCAATCAAGAACCCATCCATTTACCGATGACTTGCCAGTCCTATTACATGGCCTGGCACAGCTCAATGAACATTTGTCAAATGGAGGAGTTGTGAATGCCATCCAAAGAATAGGGAGGCTGAGTTTCAGGGAGCATAACCACAATATTTAAAGTCACAGAGCAGTAGGGGTACAGGTGGAGTGGGGAGGGACTAGCAGGCTGAGACAGGAAGAAAACTAAGGTATCCTGACTTTTTCACGTGTGGGATTTTCAAGCCTTCCTCAGAACACTCATTTTGGGGATGTTGATTGGGCAGTCATAAATCAGGGTACAAAGGTAGAGCAGATTTGGGAAATGTCACGCAAAAGTTGATGGGTTTTGTTATGTTAAACTACAGTGTTATTCATGTTGTTAACTTCCAATGTGCATTGTGACTCTCCAAGAAAAAGATATGTTGTATAGTCTTTCCTCAAGTTGATGATTATGGGATCTTTATTTGGCCATCACTGTTCCTCAGACACAGTCTGGGAAATGATTTCCTGGTACATTCCTTTTTGGTTTCCTCTGGATGGGGTCTCTAGTAAAAGACTAAAAACTGATGCTGAAATTCTTCAGCAGCCAAATTCTGGGACCCAAGCTGGAGCACAAGGTTAGCTCTTGATTCTTGAGCCAAGCAACATGGTGCCAGGGAATGAGCATGGATCCAGAGCCTGGGAGCTCAGTGTGATATTGGATAAGTCAAGTCACCTCTCACCTTTCACTGTTAGGTGTTTTGCAGATACTTACAAGGTGGAAGAATCATTAATTCAGATGATGTCTTTCAAGGAGACCGACCTAGAGAGTGGGTATAAGTTGGTATAAAGCATGTTATTCTTCTTGGAGTGAGGGTGGGAGGCTGAGTGCAGGGACATTTTCTACAAGCTCAACCTCTGTTCCCAACTGTCCATTTGACAGTTCCACTTTTATTTTTATTTTTTTAAGATTATTTATTTATTTATTCATGAGAGACACATACACACAGAGAGGCAGAGACACAGGCAGAGGGAGAAGCAGGCTCCATGCAGGGAGCTCAATGTGGGACTCAATCCTGGGTCTCCAGGATCATGCCCTGGGCTGAAGGCAGCACTAAACTGCTGAGCCATCCAGGGATTCCCCCCACTTTGATTTTTATAGGAATCTCCAAGAAAATCTCTTGATTCTTTGCTCTCAAAGCTGATGCCTCTTCCAATCATTCCCATTTCATAAGATGGCTCTAGTATCCACCCAGTTGCTTATTAGGTCCCTAGTCTAGGAGCCAGCCTTGACTTCTCTCTTTACTTTACTCCCCACACACAGCCACCAAGCTATGCCAGTTCAACTTCAAATCTATCCACTTCCCACCATCTCCAGCACTATCTCCTATTTCAAGCCATCATTACACCTGGCCCGATATAGCAGATGATGTCAGTGCCTACTCTTCTCCCTCAGACTTGGTATCCCAGTGCCTGTAGGCTGCCCTCCTCCAATCCTGAAAGGCCACCCTGCCTGCTTGCTATAGACTAGAAGTGCTCAGGAGCTAATATTCACTGCCACCTAAGAGCAACCTCACTTTGGGAGTTGGTGCATAAATACCCCAGCTCCCTAGCCTTTTAGGTGGTACTATTCTGAGGTGTGTTTTAAATCATTGCCTGAGTTTCTCTGAAGGATCAAGCTTCAGCCACTCACATGGTAATGGGTTAATAATGAGCCCTTTGTTGCTTGTCTCTGCTTCTTTGTATCACTTTCCCACAGTCCTACCAAAGTACTGCTTCTGGGGAACCCAAACGAAGACTGTACTTTGTTCAAATGGCTTCTTTTCTCCTACAAATGCTTCTCTGCATATTAGCCAGACTGAAGCTTTAAAAATGTGAAGTGGATCATCCCTTCTCTTATAAGTCTGTGTTCATTTTCCACTCCACTTAAATTAATATCCTCCATCCTCCCTATAGCTCATGGTACAGATTCTGGCCCCATCGCACATCATTCTTTCTCTCCTTCATTTCACTCCAGACACACAAGGTTATTGTTTGTATCTTGAACTTAACAATACGCTTCTGCCTGAGGCCATTTGCACTTGTTCCTTCTGCCTAGAAAATTGATTCCAGAACTTGAAGACCCAAGATCCCTTTTAAAATTCCAATCTCGGGATCCCTGGGTGGCGCAGCGGTTTGGCGCTTGCCTTTGGCCCAGGGCGCGATCCTGGAGACCCGGGATCGAATCCCACGTCAGGCTCCCGGTGCATGGAGCCTGCTTCTCCCTCTGCCTGTGTCTCTGCCTCTCTCTCTCTCTGTGACTATCATAAATAAATAAAAAATTTAAAAAAAAAATAAAATTCCAATCTCAGTTCAAATATCATCTCCTCTGAGAAGTCACTCTAAACTAACCATATCTTCCTTCCATTACAACTGTTTGCAGTTATCTTGATATCTGTATATTTACTGTTGGTCTTCCTTGTCTATGAGACCCTGCTGTTAGGACAAGAAACTTACATGGCTTGTTCTTGTCTTCAGCACCAAGGACAGGGCCTAGCACTTAGCCCAGATGTATTAATTGAACGCATGCCTGTATGTACAATATAATATCTCATTTGTCTTTAATTATGTCAAATGATGGCCCATATGTTAATAATTATCATTTGTATTAATTATTATAATTATTTTACTTAAAACCTATTTAATAACTAGAAATAACACAAATGAACCCTAATAATAAACAGGCTCATTCACACAACAGTTATGGAGTGTCAGAGGTGTGCCAGGCACTGAAGGAAGATACCAGATCAATAATATGGTCTCTAGTCTTTCATGGAAAAACTTGTGACATAGGTGAGAATAGGAAACTGGAAAAGTGGAAGTTGTCTTATGTCTAACTACCACAAAAACAGCAACAGCAACAACTGCCCTCCGAGGATGATTTTCAGGTTTTCCCAGCAAATTGACCTCACTGCTGTGGTCAATCCTCATGGTGGTACTGAAGGCAGCCCCATTCTTCAGGCAAGGAGACTAAAGCTTAAAGAGGTGGAGAGCCTTGCCAGGGCTCATGCAACTCCCAGGAGACAGTGGTGGGATGGGAGCTGGATTTAGGGATTCCAGAAGCCAAGCTCTTTCCATTGCTTCTCACTGCATCTCTTGCTAATGCACAACCAGGGCATGGAGCAGATGTCCCTCACATGCTTGTTGATGGGTAGACGGGTGCTTACAATCACCATAGGGAGCATCTTATACATGGGAGTCCTTGGGTGCCTTGACCAATAGATATGCCATCTGCTGTTGCTTCTGATTGTCCAGAAATATATGGTCACTGTGAGAGGCATTTGCCTTCTTGTAAAGCAAATTTACTATTGGTAATGAATAGTTGGTGCAGGTGCACCCCTGCTAGGTAGATAAGTTATGTTTTTATATATTGTTCATTGAATATATTAATGAAATACATTAGTAAAATAAATATGTATAATCCGATAAAGTGCAATGGTGCCTAGTGCAGTAAGCCAATCTTAAAGTAGCAATTATTAAGAGAACCAAACTGTTTAAGGCATAGATTTGCTCTATTTCAGGCCAGGGAATGAGTAGATTTCTTCTTCTTTGTAAATACTAGATTGTAAATACTAGATCTTTGCTTTACAAAGTTAAATCTGTGATGTAGCATTTGCCTTCCTACCTATTGCTTAAACAAAGCCCTGCCACATGTTTGCCTGGGCTGAAAACTGTTTTGTTTGTTTGTTTGTTTGTTTGTGAATCAGGTAGTGTACACTGCAAGGCAGGGGTGAACGGAGGGGAGTGTAGAGAAAAATGTACCAGGGAGAAGTCAGGTGGGATCAGAAAGGGCCATTTGCTTGCTGATTGCTAGGTGAGATATGCTAAGTGAGGATGGGTGTGGGAATTTAACTCTTTTTAAGGGATGGGATGCCAAAGTGGAAAGCCAGTGTGCTGTCCAGAGAGGAAACCTTCACTGGAGAGTTACATGCTTCTCTGGTTCACTGATACTTTTATCTAAAGGGGAAAAAACTTCTCCATCAGCCCTACATAGGTCACCTAGTTTATTTTCAGTATCACAAACATCACCCAAAAGAAAGGAAGACCAAGGACTGATTTGGTCATCAAAGGATGATGTCATGCTTTCATTAAGTGTGTTGTAAAATATTTACCAGAAATACACAATCAAAGGATCATTGAACTCACAGGACTGTACCTATTCCTACTCTTAGAGCCCTAAGGTATAGGGATTTTTCCAGAGCCCCACAGAGCCAGGCCTTGACTTGATGTCCACCCATCTTCCTGTCCAGCTCCTTTCACGTCACTCTCTCCCTTATCTTGCAGCCCTTATCTGTCCCCAGCTGTCTTCATGGAGCATGCTGATTTGGGCCCCATGTGGTCCCAGAGAAGCCAGAGCAAATTCTCTTCCCAGTTTTCTGGCTCTGGATGCACCGAAGCAGGGAAATAATTGCAGCATCTCTCATAGAATACAGCATAGAGCAGGTGAAATGGGTTACATGGTGCATCTTGGGGCATTCGACCCATGCCAGTCATTCTATTCATACTGCCAGGCATTGGGCCCTTCTTGTTCTTGTCCATAAGCCTAAATTATTCAAAGGGTCTCTGTGTCAATACTTGGGGATGAGGTGACTTACTGTTACAAAAACTTAGAAATGGCAGAAACAAGAATGCCCTCTGAAGGATCAAACAGTGGAATGAGCATGTTGTGTACACACACCATGCCCCCACTCCCTCCACCTCCTTCTTTGGCTTCATCTGTCGCCCAGCCCCCAGGACTTTGCATCCCAGCCTCAACAAACATCTTTCCACTTGCTGTCTCTATCTGAGACATGCTCCTCCTTCTGCCTGAGATACTTCCCTTCTCCCCTTCTTCCCCTTCCCTTGATCCTTTCTCTTGACTGGGTCCCCTATCCCTCGAGGTAGACCTGGTAAGGCTCTGCCTAGATCCCCTTTTTGGGGTCAGTGCACTCACCTCCAAACACTGGGCATGGCAACAACTGCTGCAGCTGTCACTGAGATCTACTCTGAGCCACAGGGAATCACTTCCCCAACGTCATGCCCCTTCCCAGGAGCAGCACACAGCCAGTGACCAATTGGTTTGGGGACTCAGGGGCTCAACTCCTTTGCCCCAGTTTGACCCTGCTCTACAAGGCTATCTCAGCTTCAGGGTCCCTGTAAAATTGGTGGGGGCCTCTATCCTGGCCAGCTTTTCCCTCTCCCAACCCTGCCTTCCTCATTTTCTCACGCGTATATCTCCTGTGGGAACTCTCCTACTCACTTTCTGTACACACCTGTCCATCTTAGTCTTTTTCCCTGAGACCCAAGCTAAGACAGTTGGCATCAGGTGTAGACCTGGGAAGAAGATACTAGAATGCCATCTTGGAGCTCCCACTAACCAGTTATCTAGCAATGAGGACTTCACCACTGGTGGCAGGAGGAGGAAGGAGGGCCTTGGGTGTGTGCAGCAGTGCAATTGTCAAGACTAGGATAGGATACCTGAGGAAGGGGCCACACTGGGTCATGCAGTATCTTGGGCACTAGAGCAGTTTGAGGGAAATACTAACTAGGAGGACTATGAAATTGGTGTCAGTCACTGAATGCCATTGTTTCATTAAGGAGTGATGATGCAGGCTCAGAGTGGGATTAATCACCGATTCTAGGCAAAATGTGAGAGCCAGAGGCCTCCTTGGCAG
This sequence comes from Vulpes lagopus, assembly GCF_018345385.1. Taxonomy (NCBI): domain Eukaryota; kingdom Metazoa; phylum Chordata; class Mammalia; order Carnivora; family Canidae; genus Vulpes; species Vulpes lagopus. Next base: position 31,830,856 of record NC_054834.1, read on the forward strand.
CAGTTAAGAAAATCCTAATCTCTGTAGAAGGGCCAGGAAGAATGGAGAATCAGGCTGAGGCCTCAGTTGTAGGAGGAACAGATCTTCAGAGAAAGATGAATTCTAGCCCTGGTGGGTCTTTAGTGCCAGAGTCAGGGCCCTAATAGAGAAGATGCTGGAGCCTGAGACTCAAGGTGGGAAAATTTGGGTAGGTGTACTTCGACATCTTGAGCTTGCAGATTCCCTGGAGGCCATAGAAGTGGCCCACTCCCTTGTTGGATGGATGTTAATGATCATGTGGAGGCTTCCGTTGAGGCAGGTGTCTTCTGAGATGATGTTTGTTTCTCTCAGAATCCGCCTCTGGCTCTTCTCCTGGCGACCAACCCAATCACAAGAGCCAAATTCCAGCACAACTTCACAGAGGGTACGCTGGGCCCACTAAGAAGCAGAGGGATTGATTCTATGTTAAAGTTGCTTCAGAGTCTATCTGACATGTATCTGTAGGAGTCAGAAAACTGCACTAGGAACTGAATCCTGAGGTGCTGGGTCAAGGGCGTATTTAGATACAGGAGCACTCTGAAGGGCCTTCTCAATTTCAGAGCTCCCTGTAAGATCATCTGAAGGTCAGCATCACTCTCTGCCCAATTATACCATTGTGACTTCCTTACAAATCCTTCCTCCAGGTGACCCTCCAATCAACTTTCTCATGTGGCTGTCCAACCCAGAGTCTGTTCCAGATCGTGTACCTCCAGTCTATTCTCAGCTTCCTCCGTCATAACACTTGTCACGCCTGCTTACTCTCCTGCCTCTAGTGCCTACTGTAGTGCCTTGAACCCTGGCACATAGTAGTTGCTCAATTAGTGATAGATTGTTGAATGAATGGTGAAATGGATGTCAGTTGGAGAGACAGAATGCCTCTCAGGCCAGAGTAAGACCTAATGGAAAAAAGGACCATATCTAAAGAAAGAAGGGGGCTGGACAGCCTCAGAATAATAATGAAAGGCAAATCTTTGAACAGTGCCCATGCAAGCACCATACAGGAGGAGGTGCCTTAGCCATGGAATTTTGCTTATTCTGATCCCAGTGTCTATTGTGGAGATGTAACAAAGAGGTCTCTAGAGCCTGCGGACTGAAGTGGTCCTCTGTGGGATTTCATATGGAATCTGGGATGCTTCTTGCTCTCAGGGACCCTGGGAAGGCAATTTGTGTCTACAGAAGAGTTCTGAGCCTCAAGTTCAGAAATACTGGTTAGAACTAAATTTGTTTCTTATGGCTTGGAATAAAACCATTTGTATACTTTAAAAAAAATCCTTTGTATGTAGGATTTACCTCCATTTTACTTCAGGAGACACTGAAGCGTAAGATTACTATCACCATAATCATTATGAAGTCTTTTGTAGCAACGACCTGTTCTCTACTCTGCCTATATGGAAAATTTCACATTGTAATCCCCACTCTAGTGGGTGGATGGTATTATGTCAGACAGTGGCAGACATATTGACCCCATCAATGTATAGGTGTTACACTTCATAGATTTTAATATGTACATTTTTTCTCACATTTATCATCTCTGAAAATGGGACAAATCTTATAATCGATGTCATGTCATAGTTTAAACTGGAAACAATTTTTCTTTCATAGTATTACATAAAATTATGGTGTCTTATAATTGATGATGTTTTAGATTAAATAAAATATGGGAGTAAAGTGTTATACAGCATTCTAGGTTGAGGGGAAACAAGGGATTGCAATGTTTTTTTTTTTTCTTCTCATTTTTGTCTTTCGTACATTAGCTATTTTGCCCTATGGGGCAGAAGGTAATTGTCTGAAAGGAAGAAACACTTTCAAAATAAAATTGAGAAGAAGACAAGGACTGTTCCAGGATGAAGGGTGCTGGCCTTCTTGCTGCCTCTGCACTGGCCTGGGAAATGCCCATCCTGTGTTTACCTGAGTCTCTCTCCCTGGGTACCACCTGGAATCTTTCTATCCCTTCTCTCACTCATAAACCTTACCTCCTCTATCTCCTAGCTTCAAATAACTGGCCAATCTGGATAATAAGTCCATGAGAATGCTCTCTATCAGTTACTGCTAATAACTCCGTGTTTTATCCTTCCCCACCCCTTCTCCTGAATCCTGTGTATTTTAACAGTGGCCCCCTGGAATCATATACTGTGTCAGTCCAAGGGAGCAGTGCTCATGGTGGCAGCTATAGGCATCAGTTACATGCTGGTAGAAGTCAGGTTTTAAGTTATAGCTTCCCTAAATCACACCATTTATTATGAGAGCTCAATTTTTATACTGCTTTGTGGTTTACAAAACATACATCGGCAAACAGTTTCTTTTTTCTTTTTTAAAAAGATTTATTTATAGAGAAAGGCAAGAAGGGGAATGATGGGTTCAGTTTAAAAGTACTAAGCATGAAGAGCGTATGGACACAAATGGAGATGTTGAGGGGTGGTTGGATAGGCCGCTATCTAGAGAAGAGATGTCTGGAATGAAGACAGAATTGGAAACCATCAGCCTACCATGGCGGATGGACTAGAAGCAGAGACAATAGTGCCTTGAGTGAGGGAAAGAAATTGAGAGACAGATGGCCATGTATTCTTTATCTTTTCTCCCTTTCCTTTGTACTCCCCTCTCTTGATGCCACATAATGCCTGCATTGCATCTCCTTTCTTATCACATGACGTGGGACTTGGCGGGGAAGGGGAAAGGGAAAGGGAAAGAACGCAGGAGAAAATGGAGAAGAATGTGAGCAAGAGTCATGAGAAGGGTGCCCTGAAATGGAGATGCAGTATCAAATCTGACCAAAGAGTTGCCAGTTTTGATCACCTTGAACAGAGGGGTGATAGAATGTAGTCTATCAACGGGAGTGGCTTCACAGTGAGGCTCCATGGACGTAAAGGGAAGGGTAAAATTAGCATTTATTGAGCAACTACTATGTAGGGGACACTGGATAGATTCATTAACATTAGCTCACTTATTTAATTTCCTCCAGTAGCCTTATCAATAGGGGAAGGTGAAGCTCAGAGGGTCAAGAAACTTCCCCATGATCAAGAGTTAGTAGCACAGCTGGATGAGTCTGTGCATCTCCAAAGTCTTGCCTTTTCCTCTGTACCATGAAACATCTCTACTGGAGAGACACTGGCAGCCAGGAGATTCAGATTCTGACCCACACGACTTTACTTGTATTTTCACTGGGCTTTTATTATCTCAGGACTTTGAAAGATTTACCTTTTCTCTTCACACAGAGTTGAGTACACAGTGCCAGCCTGACCTTTCAATCTGGGCTGCTCCCTGGTTCTTCCAGGTTACTGGCCAGCTCAGACAAAGGGAGAAAAATGAGCTATAATTCTTTCTGGGAGTTGAATGGCTGCTTCCTTGTAAATACCGAGAAAATCAATCCTCTGTGAATTAAACTCTTTCATCAGCTATCAGCCAGATTCTAAATCATTGATAATTTGGAAAAACCTCCCAATTCATTGATCAAAATCTTGAGGTTTTATCAACTCAAGTAAAATAAAAGCAGTAACCTTTGGGACAATACTCAGCAATTATTCACTTTGAGAGAAGAAATTCTTGCTTTCAACTCAGAAAATGCCTGATATGCTCAGGACTGACAATAATGACATTTCTTCTGACTTCATTTATCTTCCAAAAAGTCCACATTAACAGGGTTTCTTGTAAGTAGAACACAGTGTATTAGGTACGGGAGAGTCAGAGGAGTAACAGGTTAAGCCAAAGTGCTGGATTTTTCAGGATCATCCAGATTTAAAAATTCACTTATGTGGTCCTCATTGGTGCACTGGAATCTGTCAGAAATTTCATCCTGACTTTAATTTGGAAACTCAGGTTATTATAGGCATATCTTTATAGGTTTCCTTAAGGACTTGGCAATTATCTTAAGGTGCCCTGAGCATACGTAATATGCACTGGGCAATCCTATTCACTTCAGCAGACGTTAAAGGAATGATATTTAGCCATGTGTATTAGGACTCAAGTTAGAGACAGAAGAAAAAACATTTTAGCTCTTTGTTTACTGCCCTATAGTAGGCAAACAGGTAAGGAAACAGAAGCTTAGATTCCAAGTAAAGATAGGAGACTGAATACAAAGCTTTATCTCCTCTCCCACGAGACCTCTTAAAATAATATCAAATCACAAAAAAGTTACCATCTCTCTAAATAGAGAATTCAACACTTTCTGGAAGATGGAAAATAGGTAGAAGAGGGGTATCAGAGAGGAAAAGAGGGGCTATGAGGGAGGGGAAAAGTTAGATGCCCACAGGCCCTGGAATGAGGTCATCAGACATAACAGAGGAGGTTGTGCTGTGGGGGTCCGCAAGGGCAGGAATTAATTGCAGCTACATACAGAAAGTCAGCCTCTCCCTTACTCCCTACACTGAATGCTTAGTGTCAAGGCACATATTCCCTCAACTCGGGCAAAGAAACAAACACATAAAAACAAAAAAACAGGAATTATTGTTAAATTACATGAACTGCATGGCGGATCAATATGGGAAGTTCAACATCTAATAGGAGTCCCAAAAAAAGAAAGCAGATACAATCAAGGAGAGAAAATTGTCAAAGACATAATAGGAGCAAATTCCTGGAGTCAAAGAATAATGTCTCCGTATTAACAGAGCCCACCACACTCCCACCACAATCAGTGCAAAGTGACTCAAATCTGGACTTGTCATTGTGAAATTCAAAACTGAAGGAGCTCCTAAAAGCTTCTGAAGAAGAAAGAAGCAAACAAAAACAGAAGGTTCACAAGGAAAAAAGAAACATCCTGGCATCTCCTTCTCATAAGAGACCTTAGATGTTGGTGGTCCATGGAGATACGTCCTCAAGGTTCTGAGGGAAAAAGAATTTTAAACCTAAAGTCCTATATCTTGACAAAATAATGGTCAAACATGAAGGTAGAATTATTTTTTGACTCTTAAGGACTGGGAAATAGTCTCTCCCATGCATGTTTTCTCTGGAAGTTGCTTGAGAGGGTACCACGTCTGAAGGTAGGGCTACCTTAAGACAGGAAATGGTGAGTCCAGCTCTGGAGTGTGGCAGGGTCCATTCAACAGGCTTGGGGGCTGGCTCAGGAGATGACCCAGAGAGGCCTTTTGAGAGGAAAAGTTGCAATGATTGTATGGTATGGTATCTTTTTTTTTAAGATTGATTTATTAATTTGAGAGAGGGGTCATGAGTGGGGAGAGGAGCAGAGAGAGAGAATCTTCTGGCAGATGCCCCACTTATTGTGGAGCCTGACATGGGGCTTGATCTCACGACCATGCAATCATGACCTGAGCTGAAACTGAGAGCCCGACACTTGACCGACAGAGCCACCCAGGCACCCCTGGTATGGTATCTTTTCTAATACATCAGTGGTTTAGTTGAATCCCAGATGTTTTGATATGCAGTATTTTTTTACTGTTATTTAAATTATATTCTAATTTTTATTGTGATTCTTCATTGGTTATTTAGATGGTTTAGTTCTTTCTTTCTAAACATATGGAGACTTCCTGTGATCTTTCTGTTATTGATGTCTGGCTTAATTGCATTATAGTTAAAGATACTCAGTTTGATTTCTATCCTTTGAAATGTGTTGAGACTTGCTTTATGGCTCAGCATATGGTTAATTTTTGTAAGTGTTCTGAGTGTGCCTGAAAAGAATGTGTAATTTGCAGTTGCTGGGTGCAGTGTTCTAAATATGTCAATTAGGTTCGGTTTGTTAAACATGTTGTTCAAAGTTTCTATATCCTTACTGGTTTTTGCCTGCTTGTTCTATCCATTTCTGAGAGAGGTATATTTAAATCTCCTCCTGTTTTTATAGATTCTTTATTCTCTTAGCAACTCAGTTAGTTCTTGCTTCATTTATTCCTTCCCTCCTTTCATACTCCTTGCCCTTATGTACCCTATCCTGGACCTCATGATAAGGGAGCAGACACAGGGCACTCACAGTTTAGTGGAAGAGACCTTTACACAGAAGGGCATCCTTGTCAGCATATAAGTTAGAGCTGTGTTTGAGGTGTCCCCAGTGTAAACCCATCACTATAATCGAATGTAATAATAGGGTAAAAATAAAATGAGTAGGAGCAGAGAGGAAGGGATGGTAATTCCACCTGAGGACATTAAGGAAAATTTCATGTACAAAGTTTCCATGTATAAAGGAGTATTTCCTCCCCTGGCTTCCCAAGTTTTTATTTAAATTCCAGCTAGTTAACATACAGGGTAATAATTAGTTTCAGGTATAGAATTTAGTAATTCATCACTTCCATATAATACCTAGTGCTCTCCATATGCACCCTCCTTTTTTTTTATAAAAGATTTTATTTATTTATTCATAGAGACAGAGGCAGAGACACAGGTAGAGGGAGAAGCAGGCATCATACAGAGAGCCTGATGTGGGACCTGATCCAGGGTCTCCAGGATCACGCCCTGGGCTGCAGGCGGTGCTAAACCGCTGCGCCACCGGGGCTACCCCATATGCACCCTCCTTAATCCTTATCACCTGTTTAACCCAGCCCCTACCCCAACCCCTCCCCTCTGGTAACCATCAGTGTGTTCTCTATAGTTAAGAGTATTTCCAAGTTACTTGAAAAACTCTCTTACATGTAGAAAATGTAATTTCCTGACTGTGTTCTAGAATTGAAGTCCTGGGATCCCTGGGTGGCGCAGCGGTTTGGCGCCTGCCTTTGGCCCAGGGCGCGATCCTGGAGACCCGGGATCGAATCCCACATCAGGCTCCCGGTGCATGGAGCCTGCTTCTCCCTCTGCCTATGTCTCTGCCTCTCTCTCATCTTTCTCTGTGTGACTATCATAAATAAATAAATTAAAAAAAATAGAATTGAAGTCCTAATATACACAGATGTCTTATAGAGATCACCGGAGTTGAATGAACATTGATTGGGCTCCACATGTTTGTCAGGCACTGTGCTAGGCACAGCTGCTGTCCTGAGGAATTTGTGGTGTTGTTAAGTCAGACAAACCCTATCTCCTATGGACATAATTTCATAGACATATAACAAAAGGACCGGTGCCAAGACATAGCTCTTGTTGTATTGAATTATTCTTTTTAAAGAAATATTGGTCCCTAGACCAGAAAATTCCAGGCATCCAAAGCTATTAAAAAAGAAGGCAGATAGCTTTGTTATGCAGAACACTGCAAAATTCTGATGCTCACATGATGGGATTTTTTCATTTACTTCCAGAACATTTCCATTCATCTTTCCAGGCTTCTAATCCTTCTTACGAGCAAAAAAAGAGAAAAGAAAAAGAAAAAGAAAAAAGAGAAAGAAAGAATCTCTTATTTTCAAATTAATTCCATTTAAATGGTTTAAGATGGATCTTTCAAAATAGAGGATCTGAGTTACGGGAAGACAAATGTGTACCTAGCTATGGGACAAACACCGTATGTCTTTCCCCCAGTCAAAGGGGCTGATTCAGTTGGCCTAGCTTCAAGGTCAAAGTCAGACCCAGATCAAAAGGTGGAAGAGCAAGGCTCCAGTCCTAGCCCTGCCTCTTGCTAGATGTATGACCACAGGGCAGTCGTCTGTGTGACCCTCCCTACCCACACCTGATATATTGCCTCACAGGGAGTAGATTCTCAGTGAATGTTGAACTAAGCATCTCCAAGTTTATTTTCTACACCTTGAACATGGGACTACGTGCTGCTGTCAGGATGAATTAAGTCAGAACACAAGACAAAACTTGGTAAATTGTAAAGGGCAATACAGATTTGAAAGGTTTGAGTCGAACCCATACCTGGTCATGTCAGCTCTCAGTTGGTTTCCTCATCTCTAAGAGATTTCTGACAAAAGCGAGTCTTTGTTGCCATTGGTTTTATAAACTTGGGTGAGTTTCATGGTATTCTTTGATGGGGGGTGGTATTGAAGGAAATACCATACTCTTTAGAACCCCAGTGAAATGAATGGAAAACAAACTGTCTCCACCAGCAATGTTACTGAGGGCTAATGAAAACCAAGGGTCTTATCTGACCCAATGATCATATTTTCTCTCTGGTCCTAACCTGATTTTATTATTTAATGTTCTGGAGTCCTCCTCACTTATTTAACTATTATGACCCTTTACTTATGGGCTTCAAGATATAATTATGGTCTCCTCCCCCTAATGAAATGAGAAGTTTTAACTGAATTAGCCCATCAACAGCCCCTGCTGAAGCCTGACAGATCTCTTTTTGGATGACATGCACTTGATAACAGTAATGCCAGGGCCTTTCCTTCCCCCACATTCACTTTCCTGTGCTGGGTGAGCGATAAGAAAGCCGTTATGACATCCTCAGACAGAATGGAATTAGTGCCATTATGGGTCTGCCTTCTAGAGACTCATACTGGATCTAATAGTCTTGGAAAATTCTTTGTATGGATGTAGCCACAGCAATCAACCTTCAGTGTAGGTGGTGTAGGGGGTTTGATCTGGAGACAGGCAGGAGGGAGGGGGCTGAGCAGTATCCTCTTGAGGTTCCCCTGGGAGAGGTACATAGGTAGCTGCTACAGTATGCAGTTGATGGGGCCGGAAGTCCTTCTGGGCAGGAAGGTCCTAAAGTGTCCAGAAGTCAGAAGTCAGTTTCCTTACAGGGCTGGAAGAAGAGATTTTCCAACTGTGGGGTGGGAGTGGTGGTATTGCAATACACTGAGTGGTGGGGCCACAGGCAGATTCTGGGGGTGGACATGGCAAAAGTGAGGGTTGGAGCTGGAGAGCCCCAGTGGGGAGGGGCTGCCAAGGCAAATATTAAACAGTTGGAGGGGGGTGGGAGGGATTGTTGACTCTACCATATGGTCTTCTGCTTCCGAAGTTCCCCTTCCACAGATGCCAATGCTTTTGAAGGGTTCATAGTAACAGAAGGAACCTGCATTCCAACCATCGAGATACTGATGAAGTGTCCCTTCTGTTGAATCAGTGTAGAGATTCTTCTTTTCTTGGGCACATCCTCTCTTCCAGACTTCTGCTAAAGGCTTGATAAGCATTATTGTGTTTTATAATTATTATAATCCTTTTGGACTAATTACTATTTACAGATAAGAAAATTGAGGCTCAGCATGGTTAAATAACCTGACCACTGTCACACAGCTCATTTCCACTTGACACAAAAGAAAAGGCCCATTATTCATTTATTCCTTCCACAAATTCTCCTTGAGATACTTACTGTGTGCAAGACAGAAATTACCCAAAGCTCATCACCTGGTTTCTTTCAGACTCAGCTTCATTTCTTTCTAATTTGTTCAGCTAGCCTAAGAGCTCCTAGACAGATAGGTATTAATGTTTTTTTTTTTTTTGAAAAGCCTCCAGGGAAGAAAGTTTCTTATGTTCTCTCGGTAACTTTAAGTTTCCCAGAACTTCCAAGGATTTCTAACTGTAAGGCTAACTTAAGACCCTCTTGCTACAATTGAAGCTGGTTCCTTATAAGGAGATGAGGAGCAACTAAAGCCAAAGGGAAGTCTTTGAGAATAACCTGTCCTAGAAGGAAGGTAGACACAGTGAGATAGGGCCCCAGGGTCAAAGAATATTAGGGCTAACTGGGACTTTGGGGGCTAAAGACTCTAATTTCCTATTTTACAGGAAAGAAAATGAACCTAGAGAGAGTGAACAATTTTCCCAAATCACTGAGCTCTTTAGTAGCAGAGCTAGAACTAGGGTCTGAGTCTGCTTATTTTCAGGGAGGAAGAACATTTTGATAGAAGGCTGGAACTTTTTGAAGCAGGCAGGTCATGGTTCAAACCCTAGCTCTGCATTCCCTAGCTATGGGACTAGGCAGATTTTATATACTTGGTGCCTTGGTTTTCTGTTCTGTAAAATGGAGCTCATAGCTCCGTCATAGGGATATTGTGGGGATTAAATGAGATAATATATGTGAGTCCCTGAGGCATGGTAGTTTGAGATATAATAGTAGGAGTTCAGTTACTATCTTTCATTTCCCTACCCAATCTTTTATCTGCTGTATTAGTTAATGTAACAAACAACACCAAATCTCTGTGGTGTGGGACACCAATAATCATTTTTTACCAATAACAGATATCGTCGGGCAGGAACTTGGCAGCCACTTCACTGGGTGGCTCTGAGGGCTCGTAAGTTCCCAATCAGGTGTCAGCTGGGGCTGCATCATCCGAAGGCTTGATCGAGGCTGGGCTATTTAGCATGAAGGTGTCTCACACATCCCAATTCCAGACCACATGGGCATCTCCACAGGGCTCCTCAAGTGTCCTTACAGCATGGTATCTGAATGAGCAATCCGAGAGACCAAAGTGGATTCCGCACTGTTATTTACCATCTAGCTTTGAAAACCATCCACTTGTGTACTATTGGCCATGTGGGGCCAGCCCTGATTCCCCGAGGGAGGGGGCCACACAGGGGCATAAAGGCTAGGAGGTGAGGATCACTGGTGGCTGGCTGGCACACAGGCTCATGGATGAGGTTGTTTATAGGTCCACCATCATGCCAAACTGTCATGTCCCCTCTTACTTTCCTGGGTCCTGCGTGTTGAGTTGATATGATTCCATAATTACCGCAGGCTTCTCAGGGCAGACAGGGGCTGTGCCCCCCTTAGTGTCTTCTGGAGTTCCGAGAATGCTGTTTATAATTAGCCAAGCAATAATCCCCACCGCTGAGCTAACTCCAAGGCTCATCTGCTTGCTTCTCTGGAGGTTTTTAAATAGACAGGGATGTGTTAATGACACAGTACATTATCTGTCTGTTACCGTTTTGGCAGGCAGCGTGGAAACGTGACTTTTTTAAGGAGGAGTTAATCAGTATTTAAAAAGCAGCTCCTGTGGCAGAGGCATGAAGCAGGTATCAAAAGGCTGCCTGGGAAGGCTGAGGTTTCAGAACCCTGGGCCCTGACATTGTGCCCTTTGAGTGGCTACTGGGCCCGTCCAGCAGGGCTCATTAGGACTGACATCTTCCCCCTTCCTCTGCACTTCGAACACATTGAATCTGCTCCCCAACTCAGCATCATTCTCACAGAGGAAGCCTGTGAAGTGTGATTGCTGCTTTTTTGCTGATAACTCTCAAATCTATTTGCCCTGCCCCCTACCGAACCTATTTCCTGAGCTCCTAGAACACCTACTGCTCATCTTCATTTGGATGTTCCACAAGCAGGCGGCAAACTGATCTTGTAACTTCCTTCCCACCCAAACTCATGGGTCCTCCTGTCTTCTACCTCAGTAAGTGGCACCACCATTCTCCCTCTTGCCCAAGCCAGACGCCCAAATGCTATGGTGCCATGATCAAGATCTGGCCCTGGGATGAATCTCAGCCCTGCCATTTACAAGCTGGGTGGTCCGAGGCAATTTGTTCACCTTCATGTCTCAGTTTCTTCCTGAAAACTGGAGATAATAATAGAAACAATCCAAGAGGATTGTTGGGAGAAGTGGGAAGTAAATAAGATCATTCCTGCCTGGCATCCAGCAAGAACTCAATAAATGCTCTGAGAATCCTTAAACTCTTTGTGTTCTCTCTCCTAAATATTCCCTGAAATCATCAGCATCTTTCCACTCGCCACCCCCAGCCCGGGTCACCATCAGTGCTCAGCTGGATGAGGGCTTCCTGATGTGATCTCTGAGGTCAGAGAGATATCATAAAGATACAAATGTCAGTGACATCATGTCCCTGCTTAACCGTGACTCCCTTGATTTTAGGATTTGGGGAAAATTCCTTACATGAATGGAAGATTATGCAGGCTCTGCCTCTGCCTGCCTCTCCAGCCACGTCTCCCCTGCCTCTTACTGAGCTGCTTTAAGTCCCTCTGGTGGATCCCACCATCTTGTACTACAGGCCTCATGCATGTTTTTCCCTCCTCAAAGAAAACTTCCCCTGTCTAGCCCCTTCTCAGCATTTGCTATGGAGTTTATTGTTGAAAAAGAAAGGGAGAGGCAGGTAGAGGTGAATCAGATCAAGGTGTTTTATCTCTTCCTTTCAAACTACTCATAGGCCTTCAATAGACACTCGGTTGTAGACGATGTTGGCCTCCCGGGTGTCAGCTGTCTGAAGAGCTGTGGATGGAGACTCTCCAGCTGGAGATTGAGTGTCCCCAGGTGTGTCCTGTGACACCTCCAGTTGTATCCCGTTGCCTGGCCCTTGGTTCCTTTCATCCTTTAATCCTAGTGACACATCACTCCCCTGGGAAACTGTTCGCAGATCTGGACTGGGCCAACCTCCCTCTTCTCCTCCCTCCATGGATTAAACTTTGTTGAAAGTACCTGTCATGAGACAGAGATCAGACTCACTTCTGTATCTTTGGTGCCTGTGGAGCGCTGGGTGCTTAACAAGTCTGAGTTGGATTAACATATGAAGGGTTGCTACAGTTTTCAAGTATCTATACGTTCCAAGTACCCCAAGGGCTTCCAAAGCTTCCTCTTTGCTAATAGTTCACTCTTATTTTCAGAAGCAGGTACATAAATCAGATTCTTAGCTTGAATATGTTGGCATTTCTTTGAAAAAAAAAAAAAACCAGAATTCCTGATTTCACCCAACAAATATTTATTGAGCATTTCATATGTACGAGGTGAATATGAAATAGTCCTGGGTTTCCTATTATCATGGAGTTAAATAAGGTGTTGAAAAAAACATTTGTTGGGTGGGTGAATAAATAGTGAAATGAGTATTTACTTTAAAAAATTAAAGCTTTTAGGGGCACCTGGGTAACTCAGTCACTTAGGTGTCTGCTTTTGGCTCAGGCCGTGATCCCAGGGTCCTGGGGTTGAGCCCAGCATTGGGTTCCCTGCTCAATGGGGAGGCTCTTTCTCCCTCTCCCTCTGCTCCTCCCTCCTGCTAGTTCTCTCTCAAATAAATAATCTTTTCGTTAAAAGCAAAGCTTTTAAACTTTATAAATGCTTAGAACACCTGCATGTATGTGGCTACTGTGCAGTGGCAAACTTATCTTTTAATTCATTTTATTTATTAATTCAAACTATAGTTATTGAGCATCTATTATATATTTTTAAACAACTTTATTTATTTTTATTTATCTATGATAGGCACACAGTGAGAGAGAGAGGCAGAGACATAGGCAGAGGGAGAAGCAGGCTCCATGCACTGGGAGCCCGACGTGGGATTCGATCCCGGGTCTCCAGGATCACACCCTGGGCCAAAGGCAGGCGCTAATCCGCTGCGCCACCCAGGGATCCCCCTATTATATATTTTTAAAGGATTTTATTTATTTATGAGAGAGAGAGAGGAGGAGGAGGAGCAGAGGGACAAGCAGACTCTGTGCTGAGCACTGAGCCCAATGTGGGAGGTTGATCTCAGGGTTCTAAGATCATGACTTGAATTGAGACCAAGAATTGGATGCTGAACCGACTGAGCCACCCAGGCACCCCTCTATTAGATTTTCAGGACAAGAATATCTGGTCCTTTCAGAATGGGAGCCATTAACCCACCCCAAATTTGGGCCTTTCAAGACCAAATGAAATGTCAACAGAGAAGAGCTATTTGCAATGCAGATGTGAAGTCACCAGCCTCTGTAATAAACTGGCTGATGAAATAAACCCCCAAGAGCTTCTGGTGAGAAGATCAGGTTTAGCAGTTTTAATGAATTACAAAGGCAGTGAAAACTGCTTCTAATTTATTTATCGTCCATATCTGAGGACAAGGCATCAATCTGTACTTGGGCAGGACTGCCAGACCGCTGGGTCTGGCAAACTAAGACGTTTGCCTACAGATCAGTGATTTTTAACCTTTCTGAGGACACATTCCCTTTCAAGAATCTGCTGAAAGCAATGAACCCTTTCCCCAAGAAAATGTAGACCCAGCATGCTTTGCGTTCTAGGGATGGGTCCCTGGGAGCCCAGAGTCAAGGTTGAGGCCTCTGGAGTTGAGCCACATATCTGATTCCAAAAGTGGTTCCCTGAAGCTTGCTTTAGAGCAAGGAGATGGAGATGGAACCTGTATGCATACGAGGGACTTCAGAAAGGGATGAATGTTTGGGGTGTGTTTGGGCATCTGTCTGCTGTGGTTCCGGGGCACGTTAGGAGTCCCTCAGGATGGGTGGCAGCCCTGGACCCAGGCAGTATGCAGGAAAACTTTCTCACTGTGTTTACTATGTTGCAGCTGGACGTTCTCTGCGGGAGCACAGAGATCCAGAACTAAAGCCCACAGAGCTTCATGTGCTTTGAGGTGGATGCTGGTTGGTTAAGGCTGGGGATGAGCATCACCTGGGTTGGGGTTGGGCTGTGGAGGCCAACAGCCATGGCCCTGGCATTTGTCCTCTGGGTGGTCTCTCCTGTAACTCTCTTGCTCCTCACTCCGAGGGGAGGGAGGAGGACAGCATCTTCCTGTCGTTGTCAACAGAAATCTTTGTGTCTCTGTGAATCATGACCCATCCCTCCCGAGGAGCCAAGCAGTTTCCTTGGTGGCTGAGCTAGAAGCTCAGGTGAGGGGCTCTCCATTCACCTGACTCCACGTCACCACAGGTTCCTTCTCAGTGGCATTAGGGAGTGTGGGGACCCATTTCCCCGAGATCCCGGTGGAGGAGGAGTGCCTCAGGAGGATGTGGGCGTCGGTTGCTGTCTCAGGCAAACCACCCAAGGCCTGGCTGGCCCACCCCTCTTCCAGGACAGATACGGCAGGCGTGCCAGGCATGGGTCGGAGGTGCACAGGCCTGTCAGTGTTTATTAAAAATCCTGATTGCTCAGTGCCTGTTTGGGTCTGAGCCCTCCTGATGTCCTTCTGCTTCTGAAATCCCTAGGAGTTTTCAAGGATGACATGAAATGCATGGAAGCTTCGGTGACATGCTGCTCCTGGCAGACACTCTGACACTTCACTCCAGGTGGGGGGACCTCGGGCCAGGGCTGGCGAAGAGCTGTTAACAGCTGGAGCTGCTGAGGTCACGGCCTGTGAGCATGCCCACCCTGACTATGATGCTCTAGGCTTCTACCTCACAGTTCACTAATTTTGCTTCCCAGGGTTTGACAAAACCCAGCTTTGCCACCACTGGTGTTGCATGAAGCTGGCTGTTTAAAATATATTAGCAGCTGCTGTTATATCCAGCTGGCAGGGTGCCAGGGAAGGAAATTAAACTTTGCATCTCCCCAGCCCTCCCTCCCCACTTCCTACTAACCCATCGATTCTGTTCAGAGTGTGCCCAGGAGTGCCAGCTCTTGCCATGTGCCAAGACCATGGCACTTGGATTTCTCAGTGAATTCAGATATTCATTTAGCCTCTGCCAACCCATTGACAGGCTCTGAAGATTCTAGTGTTATTCTAGAGAAGGGTCCTCGCCTGCCCAGTGTCTGACCCTGAAGTGGGTATAGCCTGTGGGGAGACAGGTGGGTGGTTGCCAACATCTCAATTTGGCTTTTCTTTTAAATATTATTTATTTATTCATTCATGAGAGACACAGAGAAAGAGAGAGGCAGAGACACAAGCAGAGGGAGAAGCAGGCTCCATGCAGGGACCCTGACGTGGGACTCAATCCCAGGTCTCTAGGATCACATCCAGCGGCGCTAAAGCACTGAGCCACCTGGGCTGCCCATCAATTTGGCTTTTCAATGATGGAGAGGAAATGTAATTTACAAAAGTCAGAAAAGCCATATATGTCAACAGTTTAAGAAATCAGCATGTGAATAATAAATATGGTTCTATTTGTTCTATGGCAATAAACAGTAATCTTTCATTGAGAGAGAACACAACAAATGGACAGAGTGTCTTCTTATGGAGACACTTACCACCACGGTGCCCAAGGAATCTCTGTCTCTCTTCCTGAGCCATTTTATCCAGACTGCCTCTTGGCTCATGTCTAGGGACAAGGAACCACAGAAATGTGGAAGTTCTCTCCTCCTGGCCCCTGGGGAACTCACAACCCACTAGGGGAGATACCAGGCCTGCTCCTCATCCCTGTAACACAGGCTGTGATGAACACTCGTGTTAAGAGAAAAAGCCTCTACAGTGAACACGGTGCACAGCTCAGACCTAGTCCTTCATTCAGCAAACACTGAGCTCCTCCCATGCTCCATCTAGGATACTTCTTGTGATTGAGATTCAAGGACTAAAAAGTATTTCTATCTCTGAGGAATTCGCAATGAGTAGACAGGGAAAGATATGACTTCTGTAGAGAGAAGACAGGTTCAAGTGTTGGTTCTGGCAAGACACTTTTCCACTCTGAGCCTCTGTTTCTTCTTCAAGAAAATAAAGGAGGTTGAGAACAGCCTCAAAGGGATGGTGAGGCTATTGGAAATGAGATAAGGCATGAGGAGGTTTTTTTTCCAGGAGGTAAAGCTCTAAATGGGAGTTTTTCTGAGACACCCTGGTGGGTTGAGAGGGGATACATTAATTGGGGCCCCCTGGTGAACCTCTCTCCACAAGGCCTGACTGTTCCCCCTGCTGGTGGTCCTCGGGATCTTGCCACCTCAGGACTCCCCATCTCGGTTTCTCTGCTTATAGGACTGGCCTATGAGGGGGTGAGTCCTCCTATCTGTAGAGCTTCCCCACCTCTCCTCCCAACTGGGCATCTGGAACCCTGAGGCGGGAGGGGTGGGGGTGCTACCAAGGTGTGGTGTGATGCCTGCTGAAAGCTTTGCCCGTTAGTTGTTAAATAATATCTCAGACATATACAAACACAAAGAAAATAGTATAATGAACCCTGTGTACTCAGTCCTCAAGGTCAACAATTATCAGTACAGGGATGCCTGAGTGGTTCAGTGGTTGAGCATCTGCCTTGGGCTTAGGGCGTGTTCCCAGGATCCAGGATCAAGTCCCACATCAGGCTCCCTATGCGGAGCTTACTTCTTCCTCTGCCTGTGTCTCTGCCTCTTTCTCTGTGTCTCTCATGAATAAATGAATAAATCTTAAAAAAAAACACAATTATCAATACATATCCAATCTTGTTTCATTCATAACTCTATCTATGCCTCCAGTCCCCTGGATTATTTTAAAGGAAAGCACTTCACACACACACACACACACACACACACATACACACAATCATAAGATCACTATCACACCTAAAAATGTAAAGATTGTTCCTTACTACTATCAAACATCTAGTTGGAGTTCACCTTTTCCCCAATTGTCCCACAAATATTTTTGTGGAATAGATTTCTTCAAATCAGGATCTGAACAAGATCCATACCATGTATCATGTCCTGGTATTTTGGCACGTGTGTGTGCTCCCCTAAGTAGGGAGGGCAAAATTGGTTTTGCAGGAAAGGGAGAGAATGATTTCAGGACCAAGGTGTTCCAGTGCACACAAAGTCCAGAGCACAAGTAGAGAAGTTGACTTTGAAGAGGTGTGGAGATGCTTCCTCTCTTGGGATGGCTGGCTGGACTCTGGTAGGCTACCAGGAAGGTGTGTCCCTGGGGATTGTTACTGATATTTCCACAGTGGCTTTGTTTTTTTTTTTTTTTTAACTTTTATTGGTGTTTAATTTACCAACATACAGAAAAACACCCAGTGCTCATCCCGTCAAGTGTCCACCTCAGTGCCCGTCACCCATTCCCCTCCAACACCCGCCCTCCTCCCCTTCCACCACCCCTAGTTCGTTTCCCAGAGTTAGGAGTCTTTATGTTCTGTCTCCCTTCCTGATATTTCCCAACATTTCTTTTCCCTTCCTTTATATTCCCTTTCACTATTATTCATATTCCCCAAATGAATGAGAACATACACTGTTTGTCCTTCTCCGCCACAGTGGCTTTGATGGGTGAGTCTGGATATTGCGTTGCGTGATTGAAATCCAAGAGTTTGGTCAAGGAGGAGACTCATAATTACAGAATTTCAGACTTAAAGAGGTGCCCCTAAGATCCATGCTCATTGCTAAAATATTCCCCAGAGCACCTTATAATCCTTTAGTAAGAGGTTGTTGAGCCAGAGCAACCTGGGACAGAGGCAGAGGGAGAGAGAGAATCTTAAGCAGGCTCCATGCCCAGTGTAGAGCCGGACACGAAGCTCAATTTTATGGCCCCTGAGATCATGACCTGAGCCAAAACCAAGAGTCACACTCTTAACTGATTGAGCAACCCAGGTGCCTCTCAGCCCCTCAGCCACTTTTGGATCACATGCAGTGACTGGGTGCTCACCACCTCTCAAGCAGTGTACCCTACTGTGGGACATCTCTAATGGCAAAAAAACATCAGGCTAATGTGGGGTTGAAATCTGCCTCTGTATAATTTCTACCCACTGAGTCTAATTCTGCCTCTGGAGCTGTACAGTTAGACTCATCTCCCTCCTTCGTGACAGCCTTTCAATTACTTGGAGCTTCCTCCCAGGTCCCCCTGCTGAGAAGTGACACTGCTTCTGAACCTCAAGTAGTAGAGTTCTCCTCAGAACAGCAGCCTCACCCCAAAGCTTGGAGGACCAGATTCTCCTGATAGCTCAATTTCTGTTGCTTTTTCTGGCGGATGTCAGGAAGTTAACTCTGCTGCTGACCCCATTTTCTATTTCTTAAAAATGCTTTCTCTTTTCATTTCAGTGCCCTCGGACCCCAATACAAGCTCTCTAGTACACCCTACTTGTCTTGCCTATACCTTGCACATACCACAGACACACTGCTGGCACATACCACAGACACATACCTGCTTGCTCTTCCTTCCTCTGTTAGAGGGCAAGGTCCAGGGCACCAAGCCGCAATCAGGGGGCTCCTCTGCTGATTCACTGACAGGTTACCAATAGGAAGTCTTTGTCAGGGAAGGTGGGGAAGCTTCTCAGTGTGGCAGACACACAAGTGGAATCTTGTCTGGATTCCCTACACTTACCCCTCACTCTTCAAGTTCTTCCCACACATCAGGGTTCACTTTTGGACCTGTCTCCTCTGTGAAATCTTCCCAACCAACTCTAACCTGTGCTAACTCCCTCTTGCTCAGGGATCTTCATCTTCACAGCAGTGACATATGGGTAGGAGCCATTTTTACCTCTGGGGAGGAATAATTTTTGACAGCTATTGTTTAGAGTTACAGCAATGATGATAGCAACAAGCAGACCTTCTTTTCGTCCATCTACTGATTGTAAATCCTCTGTGCACAATATATCTCCTCATCGCTTGCCCAGGCATGGGTGCCCCAAACGCACCCATGGCTTATTGATTCCTTGCAGCTTGCCATATGTTTCTCTGATTGTTGCATGAGCCTTTGTTTTCTCCCCCAACCCAAGCATAAGCCGTTGATGGCTGAGAGGAGTCTTAACTAATGTTTAGCTAGCCCTTCTGAGCCTGGGCACGTAGTCATGGCTTAAGAAGTAACTGCCTGATTTAGCAAGCGAATTATTGGAGTGTTTCCCCATTCCCAGCATCCACAGCAGTGCACTGCGGTTCTAATCTCCCTTGAAGTCATCCCTTCTGACTGGCCTCAAGGAGGAGAGAGACTAGAGTGAGTGGGCATTTGTGTGTGTGTGAAGGAAGAAGGAAGCACCAGGGGAGAACCCTGCATGCCCCCCGCCCTGCCCCCCAGCTGTGGAAGAAGGCAGAACTGGAATGCTCTCTGGATGGCTGGTCCACACCTACCCAGAATCCCCCCAATCTAATCAGGGGCAGGAATCCTACTTCTGCTCCTCTTCTCTCATCCTTTCTCCTCCTCACTCCCACCTTCCTTTTGTAATTACTCTGATGGGATTTCAAAAACTAGAGCATCTTTTCCTGACCTCAGCAGTCTATATGATTTCATTTTGATTATGCTTTGGCTGAGCCCTTGACCTGTTGTAATTATTTTCCCAAAGTGCCTGCAGTCCCCAGTGCACACGGCTAATTATCTGCAGAGCATGCACAAAGTGATCTCTCGGCTTCTGATGGATCCAGGGCTCTGCAGCCCTAGACTGTTGGTTAAGGACCGGGAGCTCTGGCTGGACAGCTTTGAACTTTTCATTCAGAGCTTTGGCATGTGGGAGGTTCAGTAAGGGCCCCATTCCTTCCGGAGGCTGGCTGTCAATGAGCAACACCCAGTAATCAAGAGTACGCTTTTCCTGGATATTCATTCCAACCACATGGTGGCTAGCCTGCTTTCTGGGAATGAGGCCACCATGGGAAATAATTTCATTCAATTACTCATTCAATTCATTCCTTCATCTATTCAACATCTTTTGAGACCCTACTACATGGTAGACATTATGCCAGGTGCTATGTATCTGATGAATGAATAAGACATGGCCTTTGCTTTCAAGAATCTTGGTCTAGTCAAGGAAATGACAAGCACATAAGAGAGTCTTATGTGCTATGAGGGAGGCACAGATCAAATGCTGCAGGAGTTCATATGACAGGAGGGAAAAACACTTTTAAATGAGGGGACAGGGAGGTCTTCTGGGGTAAGGACATGGTTAAGCTGGACTTAGAAGATGGCTTTAATTTGGATGTTGGGAGGCAGAAAGTGGAAGAAGCCCATTGTGTGGGTGAATCTGTAGGACTTTCTCCTAAGGGCCAATCAGGGACCCCAGCTTCTTTGAGGCCAGCCGCAAAGTCTCTACAGAAGCCTTGCTAGCCCCAGTCCTCACTCCCTCCCAACCTGAGCAGTGATCCTCTGAAGACTGATGCTCAAGGTCATGTTCTTGAAGTGTCATAGGCTTACAGCTCCACCGTCTTCTTTCTGGCCCATCTCACAGATGCTGAGGAACTTCTCCACTTCCAACTCCTGCCACCTCCTTGCTTCCCATCGTACCCTCTCCAGGGTCTGGATAAATCACTCTAAGTGTCAAAGATGCTATCACCATAGACTGAAGACCCGAGAAGCACACCTGCCATGCTCCTGGACCTGCCACGCCCCGATACTTTCTCACCTTTGTTCCTTTGCTTAAGCTGATCTTCCCTCCTTCTCACTCCTCCCAGGGCTGACTCCTTATGTCCATCTAGACTCAGCTCCAGTGCTGCCTCTCCCTTGGGACCCCTTTCCCCCAGCCCAGGCTGTGTTATGTGTCTCTCTTGGAGTTCCCATAAATGCCACCATTGCCCAGAACTGTTTGTTTTTGAACCTATGTACTCTTGCTTCTTTGAGGTCAGGAACTCTGTGTTTTTCATCCCCAGTGCATACATAGTAAGTGCTTAATTGGTGTTTGTTGGATCAAGAAATGCAGGCAGGGTGCTCTATCAAGCAGATGCCTCTGCAATAAATGTGGATTGAAGAAAAGGACTTTGCACATTTTTCTTAAAACTGTCATGATATTTATATTATGTCACAGCTGTGGCCACGTTCTGATAAGTCTTCCTGGCTTCCTGGTAGTCTATGTGGCCTATAGACCTGGCTGCTGGGAGACCTTCTGGGTGAGACTCTTACCCAGATGCATGTTTTAGATAATCTTCAGGAGATCACTTTTCTCAAAGTGGAGTTCTCAGACTCCATTAGCATCACCTGGGGACTGGTTGAAATATAGATTCTCAGACCTCCCTTGAGTGTAACTGGATCAGAAACTCTGAGGGTGGGGCTCAGCCACCTGTGTTTTAACAAGTTGTCATGCTGAAGTCTGAAAACCTCTGGCCTAGCTTAGCGCTCCTTAAACTGTACTCTGTGTAAAAATCACTTGGGGGAACTTAGAATGAAGGTCCCTAGACCCAATCGCAGAAGCTGTGATTCTGAAAGTCAGGGAAGCCCAGGAATGTGTACCCTGGGAGATTTAGGATCCATCTCCAGATCATATTTCAGTTCATCCACATGGCAGGAGATGATGCTGAGGTCCCCGCCACAGCAACTGGCCTCTGGTTCTGGTCGGCAGGGAGCTGTTGATACAGTGAGTGGCAGAAGGTGGGCCTGGGGAGCAGTTGACGGGGAGAGGCCCTCAGGGGGAAACCGTGATGACTGTGACCGCCCTGTGGGACAGGACCCAGAAAGGAAAGTGGCTCTGTGCCTGAAGTGGAGTAGTCTTTCCCCAAAATAGCCTAGAGTGGTACTGGGGGAGGGCGTAGCTCTTCTGCCCCTTTAAACACCCTTGTAATTTGCATTTAAAAATAGAAAGAAGCTCATGAATAATTTGTGAGTCATGAGCAAGCCCCTTCAAAATACAGTCATGAATAAAATATCCTGCTTTCCCTCCTCTAATGGCATCGGCCTTTGATGTTTTATTGATGGCTTGCCTGCCCTGAGTGCTGCCAGGCTCTGGGATTAATTCATACACTTGGGCCCTCGACCCTCCCAGGTTGGTGGGTTTGCCCTTTCTTGCTTGCTGGCTTGCTTACACATAAATATACCACTGTTTTAGACAGTTGGAAAGGGCTGCCTCAGATCCCTTTGGAACAAGAAGCATAATTACAGGACTTGTGGGAACCCCTGCCCGGGCTCACAGAGAGGGTGAGACCTAAATCACCGGGAGCCATTGTTTATGGCAAGGTGAGCATTTAGAGCAGGTGTAAGTGTCTCCCATTTTATTGCTTCCTAGGAAGCCAGGCATGGAAAGCAGACATTAAGGAATTGTAAATAATAATCCCCCAAAGCCTGAAGGAAGAGGTGCCCTGGAGGCATGTGCCCCATCTAAACAGACGCTCTGTTTTTCCTGGAGGGGTAGGGTGGGGTGTGTGTGTGTGTGTGTGTGTGTGTGAGAGAGAGAGAGAAACAAAGGGGGAAGCTCCAGTGAAGGAGCTGGAGGTGGGGCTTGGCTTTATATCCTACCTGGGGAGTCTGGACACCTGCCAAGGACCCTATCTCCAGGCAAGTCCAAAGGACTGCCTGGGTTATGTTGCTATCTACACAGGCATAGGAAAAAGTAGGGGAGGGTCGAGGAGGGCCTTTTAAAAGTAAAACTAAACAAACCAACCTTATTAGGAGAAAAGCACTTCATGGGTGAAGAGGATGCTGGTAGTGAAGTTCCAGACACTGGATGTTCTGATGAAGAGGAGACCCCAGCTTTCCCAAGGATGACCTGGATGGTCTGGGAATTCACCCTGGGACAACAGAGAGTAGAGGTGCTTTGGATCTGTCCTGGGATGGACTGATTGGAGGTGGGACAGTTTTGGGGTGGGAATGTGGGGACCCTACCAATGTCTTTGATTTAGGTCTTGGGCCATGTCCCAAGTTTGCTGAGATAGCCCACTGGAAGAGTAGAGAGAGTTGTAACAGGTGAGGGCAGAGCCCTTCAGAGCCTCAGCCCTGTCTGAGTGGACAGCTGCGGTCATCCAACCATGGATCCAAGTCTGGTGGTGATGAGAAGAGCCAAGGGACACTGGGGACATTGCAGAAGCAGCTGAAGGCATTCAGGCTGGGGAGTGGGAGCGCCTTGACAGCCGGAGACTATGGTGGTCGATGAGGAGACACTGTGAGCTCCCTTGGATCTGACTGCTCTCCCCGACCCCTTCTCCCCATCCTGTGACTGGGCTGGAGTCCCCGGGCTAGTCTCCTGTGAAGAGTAGGACACTGGTCCCATCAAGATGCAGAAAGAGGGACGCCTGGGTGGCTCAGTCAGTTAAGCATCTGACTTCTGATTTCAGCTCAGGTCATGATCTTAGGGTCATGGGATCGAGCCCTGCATTGGGCTCCACTGGGCATGGAGCCTGCTTGTGATTCTCTGTCTCCCTCTGCCCTCCCCCCACCCTGTGTGCGCATGTGTGTTCTCACAACAGCCATGAGGGAGCACAAGCCCTGGTGAAAAGAAGAGACCAGAGCAGACAAGGTTCACGACACCTGCTCCCCCTCCAGTGAGTTAAGGCAGTGAGGTGGTCTGGATAAAGTGGGATCTGTCCTGCTGGTGGTGGTGGTGACACTAGTCCTAGAAATTTGCCTGCTATCTGCCAGAAAACTGTCACAAAAACATAAAAAAATCCCTGAGGATTCTAATATAAACGACACCCTTAGAGCTGTGTAGTGTACAGCATACAGCAGCCCTAGGGGAGGTGGGGAGGGGGCTCCTTCACCACTACCCCAGGCTGCCCTTCCAGGGGCCAGTGTATTGTAATAGGATCAAAGCCTCATGCAAAAGGAAGTCAAGGCTTTGCCCATTGCAGGTAGGGAATAGGCATTTTTTAGGGGGGTGTCTCAGTCTGCTTGGGTTGCTCTAACAAATTACCATAGGCTGGGTGGCTTATAAACCACAGTATTCTTTTCTCATAGGAGGCTGGAAAGTCCAAGATCAGGGTGCTGGTAGATTTGGAGTCTGATAAGGGCTGATTCCTGCCATCAGGAACAGCCATCTTGCCATGTCCCTCAGAGTGGAAGGGTCCAAGGAGCTCTGTGGGGCCTCTTTCATAAGAGGACACATTCCACTCATGAGGCTCCACCCTTGTGATCCTTGTGACCTAATTACCTCCCAAAGGCCCTACTTCTTCTTTTTTTAATGATTTATTTATTTGAGTGAGAGAGAGAGAGAGAGACCATGAGTGGGAGGGGCAGAAGGAGAAGGAGAGAGAATCTCAAGCAGACTTTGTGTTGAGCATAGAGCCGGACCCGGGGCTTGATCTCATCACCCTGAGACCATGACCTGAGCCAAAACCAAGCTATGAGTGGCCCCTCTGGCACCCTCCTGGTACCAGGGCTTGTGCCTGAGCCTCTCCTTGCAGCCACTAGACAGCTGTTTAACTGCCTTGGAGCCCTCTCCAAATGGAAATGATAAAGTTTTTTTGCAGAAGAGAGAGAGAGAGAGAGAGAGAGAGACTTGAGCACCAAGGAGCTTATTGGAGGTGAGAATCGCTGGTTGCTGTCTTGTCCACACAGTCTGGGAGACAACCAGAACTATTTCCAGGTCAGAGGCAGGAGGAGATCGTCCATTTCCTCATCATGCCTCTCAGCCAGCATTCAACGGAGCACCTATGCTCCAGAGCCTTCTTGGCCATTCTTTGGGATGTGTATAGCAGGCAAGCAGTGGCCTAGCCCACCCCTGCTGTCAGGTGGCTGGGAGCGCAGCATCGAGTTCCCACTTACCACGTGCTCTGGGGTACCATGTCCTCAGTGCCGGTGAGCCCCAACTTCATCATGTAAAGCGTCATGCCATGACTTGGCAGTGTTGTTGTGAAAGTGGAATGAGGGGTGTCTCAGTGCTCAGCACTTGATAAGTCTGATAAGTATATTTTTCAATGCTTCTTGAAAAGGAAATACATAGCAACGGGTGACTATCAGTGCAAAATGTGGGAAGGTCTATATATATTAAATATGATGAGGAAAAAACTTTTTGAAGAGATATGCACACAAATCAAATATGGTTAAAGGATATTATGCAAAAATATATTCCCTTCTTCGCTTCTTCTTGGTTCCTTCTCTGCTTCTTCTTGGTTCCTTCTCCCATGAGATGATCATGGGGTTTTTTGGTTCCTTTTTGGTTTTGTTTTTTTAAGATTTTATTTATTATTTGAGAGACTAAACGAGCAAGTATGAGCAGGAGGAGGGGCAGAGGAAGAGGGAGAAGCAGGGGAGCCCAACGCGGGACTTGATCCCAGGACCCTAGGATCATGACCTGAGCTGAAGGCAGATACTTAACCGACCGAGCCACATAGGCGCCCTAGAGATGATCAAGTTTCGCTCTCTGTTGAGACGGCTGTGTTTTGGATTCCCCTTACTTCCCTCTTAGGCTTAACTCATCTCGACCTCCAAGATTTTCTATGCAGCTTCGCTTGTCTGGGAGCCGGTTTTGCAGAAAACATGATTTGAAATGTCTTAACACACGAATAAGTGTTCTCCACATTTGTTCTACAAAGGATTTGTTTCCTCAAACCCCGGTGCCCCAGACAAATACATCTGCCTCGCTGGCACCGTGACCGGCCGCTGGTGTGTTTGTGCACGGTGGCCGTGAGGCCGGACCCGGAGGGAGAGGTGTGAACGGCAAGCGCCTTGTGGGAGTGGGCTGGCGGGGAGCTGTGGCTGCACCTGCACCCTAGCCACCGCCCCTTCTCTCTGCATCGTGACCTGCACTGGTAATCAATGGGCTCCAGCGAAGCAGCCTGTGGTGATGGGGGTAAACTCATGGTGATTCATGAGTAAACCCTGAGCTCTTGAAGCAGCAAATGCCATGGCTAAAGTCTCACTTTGGCAAAGATAGGCACGCAAAGTCAGTGACAATTACCTCTTTCCCTCTGGGCCCCTAAAAATGGCATTGATGTAGAGTCCTGCTTGGGTTAGGCACTTGGCACCAGTCATGGGACCCCCCGCGGTCCCCACATGCCCGATCTTGTCCCCACCAGGGAAGGGCCAAGCCATGTGACTCCCTCTGGGGCCACATGAGGACTGGGAGCTGGGCTGTGTTCAGGTGACTCCAGCTCTGGGGAGACTCAGCCCCCACCCCAGGGATCTCCAGGCCCCCACCAATGGGGAGTGGGACTGACTGGTTCCCCTCATGCAGGCCCGTATGCCAGCTCACAGATGCAATAGGAGAGTTTCTCTGCACAGGAACTGTATTTGCTCCAGTGTAGATGCTCCCTCCATGAGGCTGCAGTAACTGCCCTCAGAGCCCTCGGTTCTAAGGAAAGCAAGGATCCTAGAATCTCATATTCATCCACCCAGGGACCATCTCTTCTGAGGTCCTGGGATTTTGGTATTGCTCCTGACCTCAAGAAACTCACAGTAAGCCAACCGCAGAGCACCCAACGTGAGTGTAGGGGTGCGTGCCAGTAGCTAGGATGACTGAGCAGGTGCAGCAGAAGGGGCAGGGGAGGATGGGCATTCGCACAGGGGCAGTTGGTGTAGAGCTGCCAAGGAAATAGCATGACCTGTTCACAGCCCTGGTTAGAAGTCCATGGTCTTTCCACGACCCCATGTGTCCTATACCTGCTTCTCCTTATTTCCTTCCTTCTTTTTCCCAGTACGAACTCACCTCCGTCAAAGACCTGCGAACTACTGAAGAATTTCCATGGGGAAATTGGTTACCCAGATAGGACATGCTCACCTCTGATGAAGACCAGTGGGTAGGGCCAGTTCAGACTCCGTAGGGCGCTCAGATGAGCTCCTGGCAAGCTGGATGTGAAAGACAAGGCTCATTCCACTCTAACCCCACTGGGCTTCTGTAGTTCCTCAATCATGTCCACACCCGGCTCCAGCCTCAGGGCCTTTTCACTGCTGGTTTCCTCTTCCTAATAAGCAACTTTTCTAGGTTTCCCCCTGACACCAATTTCTTTCAAGCCTATGTTTATTTTTTTTCAAGCCTATATTTAAATGCTACCTTCTCCGTGGACCTTCCCTGACCATCCTTTTTTAAACCCATCAATCTTTATTTTCCTTTCCTGCCATAGTCTCCTCCAGAGCGTTTGTCACGAACGTAGCCTCTGTTTTGCCTGCTGATTTTATCATCTATCACTCCCCAGCCACCAATAGCATGTAAGCTCCGGAAGACAGAGTTTTGCCTGCCTGGTTCACTACTGGGTCTCCCACACCCTAAACGGTGCCTGGCACAGAGGAGGTGTGCCCGACATGTTTGTTGAATAAGTAGCGAAGAAATGGGTATTTCTGCGGACCAAGTAATTGGACCGAAGGGAGGTTCCTCTTGCACCTCCGCTGGGGGGTGTTGCATGGTGGTTGCAGACCACAGGTGAAATCGCTGGGAAACTCCTCTCCTTGGTTTCCAAGCCCCTGATCCCTTGACTCCAGCCTCTGTCTTCTTTCAGAGAGGATCCAGCAGGGAGAGCTGTCCCTAGAGGGGAAGGAGGCAGTAAGGACTTGGGGTCCCTGGTCAGCTTTGTTGCTGTTTCTCCCACAGCTTTGGTGTTAGCCTCCCTGCCCCTGGGACCCCAAGCTGTGTGGTTACTGAGCGACTCAGCACCCCAGAGCCTCCCCATTCCCAAGCTCTATTTCCTACTAAGGGGCACTGATCGTGGGTGTGGGATTTGGGGCATTTGTCTTTATAGATATCAGTTTAATACCTTGGAATTCAGAAGAAATAGCTCAAGTCAACTCAGAAATGCCTGGGGACAAACTTGCCAGCCTGCTGTGTTCACTGCTGCCGTATGGTCCTCTCTATATGGGGTAGGAGAGGGGTGTTAGGAAGGGAAGAACTGGGATCCCTGGGTGGCTCAGCGGTTTGGCGCCTGCCTTTGGCCCGGGGCGCGATCCTGGAGACCCGGGATCGAATCCCACGTCGGGCTCCCGGTGCATGGAGCCTGCTTCTCCCTCTGCCTATGTCTCTGCTTCTCTCTCTCTCACTGTGTGCCTATCATAAATAAATAAAATTAAAAAAAAAAAGGAAGGGAAGAACTGGTTCCCCACCAAAGACCATTTTTCACTCTCTCAGAATCTTAGCAAAAGGTCCCTGCAGCTCCGGTTGGAGCCCATTTCTCTCTGTCTTTCCTCAGTGATAGGAACATAATTGGTTCCCATCATCCTCAATGTAGATAATCTCTCTAGAGTGAACAATTGCTCCGCCTCAGAAGATGCTGCTGGGTGGAGACACAGACAAGTTCCAGAACTATGCGGATAGATTCTATTTAAACTATTTTGTGTCTTTGTCGGGCTATGGGCATCATGATTCTAGCATCTCCCACATGCTTCCTGCTTATTCTGGGATTGGTTCCACCTTCTGTCGTGGTTCGTTCACTACCCTTCCCAACAGAAATGAGACTTGCTCAAGTCCTTCATCGTGACCCTGGGCTTATCAAGTGTCTTTGTGTTTTGGGTGGTTTTGTCCAGCTTCCCTTGGCATCTTGATGGTGAGGAGCCGCAGAAGCAGGGAAAGGACACTTCTGTGCCTCCTCCAAGTTGGGAGGACAGGTGAAGAGGCTACTTACCATCTTCCCTTGTTGTTCTAAAGTCTCTCACCCTAACGGTGGGAAGGGAAGGGCAGGCAACATCTGGCGACTCTACGAACCATTTCAGAAGAGAATGTGCCTCTTGTTTTCCCCATTTGGACGGCTGTAAGAACACCATACATTGGATTGCTTAACCAACAAGGGTCTATTTCTCAGTCTGGAGGCTGGGAGTTCAAGATCAGTGTGGTGGCATGGTGAGGTTCTAGTGAGGGAGTCCTTCCTGGTTTCTTCCCATGGAGGAGAAAGAGAGAGAGAGAGACAGAGACAGAGACAGAGAGAGAGCCCGTGCAAGAGAGTACATGCAAAGGAGTGAGCTGGGGTCTTTTCATCCCTTTATAAGGGCATCTTGCTGTCAAGGAGGCTCCTTCCCCATGACCTCATCCAAACCTGATCACCTCCCCAAGACTAAAATACCCCCAAACCTCATTACCTCCCAGTCTCCAAATACCATCAACTTTGGGGATTAACCCTTCAACCTACACATGTTGGAGGACCCACCCAGTGCATGGCAGCTTCCTACCCTTAGTTTTTATCTTCTAAGCTTTCCCAGAAGCTGAATTCAATCTTCTTTCCTTAGACTGATGGACTCAGTACCAGCTACCTTTCAGGCCGGTGTGACACTTTCTCTCTGCTCCGTGGTGGGCATTCTCCAACGGCCGGTGCAACAGAGGGACACCAGAGGCCTGAACGGGACAATAAATCCAACTGGTTGTTCATGGCCACACCCACAGCCCTGGGATCCGTCACACGAATGTCCTTTTCTCCACACACAGTGCTCAGAAGCCCCTGACACAGACCACGTCCCAGGGCTTCTTTAACTCATGTAGTGTGGTCATCTGTGTGCTTTCTAGAATACCTTCAAGTGGGCTTGCTTTGAATCCAATTGGAATCAGATAATTAGTTTACAGACAGAAAATATATACTGTTTTAATTTTTCCAACTTGAGTAAGGATTGCTTTGGGAGTTGTGTGCAGAATGCTATAAAAATAACTCCTTTTAATTATATTTATTTACTTAATGAATCACACAGATAGTAGCTAAGTGGAGTGTTGAGGCAGCCTGCAGAGTTGCCCAAAAGCGTCATTGGTACCATGCCTCCTGATTTATAATGTAATTTCACATCCAGTCACATCTTCTGTTTGCAGGGAACTTTTTGAGGTTTCATACACCTAGTAAAAGGCAATGCTGGGTCTCAGTTTTGGATCTTCTGGCTTCATGTCTTGTGCTCTTTACAAGTGCATCAGGAAAATTATACAATGGAGTCACGAGGGCGTCCTTAGAGTCCTCACCGTGACACTTAGCAGCCATGTGGCTCTTGGGGGTCACTTCACCTTTCTCAGCAGCAGTAAATGAAGGCTTCATGCATTGCTTAAGATAGGAGACAATCAACCTGAGACTGCCTTGGAATGTGTGAAGTGTAGATCTCAAGCCTTCCATGGCCCAGGACGCCTCCTGATGCAGAGGTTAAATGGGAGAGGCCATAATTACTATTGTTATTAGTAAATGCAATCGACAGCTGCTTCTTCATATATGGTCCAGACAGAAAAGCACCTGGAAGCTGATCTTCCTGAACTCTTTCCCCCTCCTGTTGACCCTCTTGCCACATAACATATCATTTCCTTATTCATTATGTCCGTTGTCTATTCTCCCTCCACTACAATGGCAGTTCCAGGAGGGATGGGTGTTTGTGTGGTCCTGAGAAATGCTTGGCATCTAGAATAGTGTCTGGTACATGAAATAATACATCTCCTGCTCTGCAGATCTCTCCAGTGGTCTCCTTACTTGTGCACATGGGGGCTTCAGGGAGGGGGCATAGCAGAGGAACCAGGGCCTTTCTGTAAGACAGGGAATGAGAGCAAATTCCTCTCCCCAAGGATGCCCGTGGGGCACTCCGGCGGACCCCACCTGGGCTTAGAGCAGGAAGCATGATAAGGTCACTGACCTGGAGAGGACAGGGTTGTAGGTTGTTAAACTGAGTGTAACATAGAGGTTTAGAAATTTGTTGAAGGTGGTTTCAGCACAACATGGGATGGATTTTAGAAAGGCCTCCAGTCCCAGCACCCTTGGCATCGCTGTTCATTGAGAACAGTGACTGAGCAAAGTATGGTGTCCAAGGCTGTACCAAGGTAACAGCTTGTGTCCTGGGCATCCTAGCAGCAGGGAATTGGCATTCTCTGCAAGAATGGATTAATATGACCCTGTTCTTTCTGTCTGGTGTTTCAGCTCTCTTTGGGATGGGTTCAGGACACAGGGTTCCTGACGAATTGGGGGTGGGTGGGCTGTGGGACCTCAAAAGGGACTATCATACTCTCTGCTAACAGGGACTTCTTAGGAAAGTTCATGTAATTAATTTGAAAAATAAAAGAAATGTGACCATATTTGTACCCATTAGTTGATAAGGCAGGTTGTTCCATTTTTTCATGTAGGTAACAATAAATATGTAGTTTCAATTTGAATATTCTGTATTTGTTCCCCCACATTTCTTCTTTAAGAGAGTGTGTGTGTGTATATATATATATATATATATTTTTTTTTAAATCACATACATCATTGTTTCCTTTTCCAAACCATCACAGAGTTTAACATAGAATTTTATGGTTCCTTTTAGTGAGAAAGAAATGCCACTTATTTTCAAGTTTGCTTTAACTGTCACTATGTTCCCAACCCTCATTCATCCATTTGAGCTTTTTACATGTACACACACATGTTCAGCCATCACCAGCACGTTGTTTATTTCTTAAATTAATTAGGAAAAAAGTGCCAATTGCCACAAAGGTGTGTGCCTCAGTTGATGCTTTTTAATGGATAAGCTAGAGGAATCCCTTTTCTGAAATGTGCCTGTAAGGCTGCTGCCCATAGAATTACGAACGTGCTGTTCAGCTCACTTGGTAAGGGGGGGGTGTCCTTGTTATAAATCCGTCTGTTGACAAATGAACCCCCCTTGCCCCATGAGTTGCATGATAGACAAATATTTTTTTTCCAGTAGTGGAAACCACTCTAAGTATCTGAGTCTCCTTGATTTTCCTCTTTTGAACGGTCTGTGTGTGTGTGTGTGTGTGTGTGTGTGTCCGTGTCCGAGAAAGAAAGAGAGAATGAGTATGCATTTTTAACTCCAGCCTTCTTAAAACTGCTGACCTCTCAGAAGAGTGGCAGGAGAGCTTGTGGCAAATAGCCGTGATGGCTCTGAATAAAAGGTCCAGGAGAGAGAACAGCTGTGGCCGGCTGACACCCTGCGCTTGCCAGCCAGGTGCTCCTTCAGGCTGGAAAGCGGGGCGAGGAGGAGGCGGGAGAGGCAGAGGGGCTGGGGGCAGAGCAGGGCTGGACAGTGTGTCCCTCACTTCCCACCCGCAGAGTGTTCAGAATCCCCGTGCACATCAAGATCTCCATCCCAACTATGCTGCCCACCATTGCTAAGAACTGACCATTAAAATATGTGGGACGCCTGGGTGGCTCAGTGGTTGAACATCTGCCTTCTGCCCAGGGCATGATCCTCGCAGGGAGCCTGCTTCTCCCTCTGCCTGTGTGTCTGCCCCTCTCTCTGTGTCTGTCATGAATGAATGGATAAAACCTTAAAAAAGAAAATCCTTTTTGAGAAAAAAAAAATGCACCTTGAAGGAGAGCAGGCAATACCCCAGAAGCCTTAACTACCTTCGAGTATGCAGACTCTTCACATGATCTTGTTTTAGTAGAATCCTAAGTGGCAGGTGTTGAGCTACAGGGATATCATTTAGCGGAAGCAAAGCAGAAACTGGCCAAAGGGTGCTCTGGAGAGGAGGAGTGATGGGGAGTGGGTGAAGGGTAAGGTTTGCCCTCTGTGTTTCTAGAATGTTCTCCTTTCCCCAGTTTTGCAGCGCTAAGTTGGCCTTGTCCTTAGTGGGCAGGATCCTTGCATGTGCCCTCTGTACGTCCCCGAGATGCTTGCTCTGGAGCCTCCCCCAGGCTTTTTAGGAAACCAGCCACTGCATCTTTAATGACGGAATTAAAGAGAAAAGATACTTTGTTGTTGTTGAATACATACTGTATTTAACTTTTTTTAATCCCAGAGAAGTGAAATGCAACATCTGTTTGAGTTTATGTAACATCCAAAGACTGACGACTCAGAATTTCCTAATTAAAGTCATTTTTAAGGCACTCTGCAGAGCCAGCTTTCGTCTCTTCCTCCAGTGGCTTTTTTTTTTTTTCCAAACTGCAGCAGAATACCTGGTTTCTCTTTCTTCCAAGCGATACACACATGCTCATGCTTTTAACCTGCTCTTTGTCCAGACAACACCGAAAAACAGCACAATTCCAAATGGGAAACAGTGAAAGAAGGAAATACATTTGTCAGAGTTGGGGGTGGGTACAGAGAGGATGCTTTTGAGTAAATTAACTGATGGGGTGGTAGCAGAAAAGAGAAGGAGCAGAAGGTAAATGGACCAGGGTGGGGTGGGCCAGATGGCTGGCGGCCAGTGAAAAATAGGCTACATTTCCCAGTGAGGTTTAAATTAATTTAGCTGTTCCTTCTTTTTCTTTTTCATCTTCTTCTCTCTCTCTCTCTTTTTTTTTTCATTTGTAAAGTTTGGGCCAATATAAGGGAGGTGTCTCAAAATCCTGGAAAGTATATGTAGGTAAGTGTGCTTGCTTGTGCTCATGTATTTAGGAAGGCTTGATCTTAGAGATAGGTATGGTTTGGGGAGGCCCTAAGAAGCTCCCCTGATAAAAAATAATCTCCCTTACTGGCCCAAGGCTGTGCCTGAGATACCCACCATTAGAGCCACTCCTTCAGATTAAGGCATTATCTGTAGCCCCAATTAAAACATAAATGTCACCTGGGAGGGGTAACACTCAACTCTTTAGCACCCACTGACTGAACCGTCTGTCACCTATCAGAGAGTAGGACCCTGAGAGATGGGACATGGGGCAGAGACATTCTAACTAATGGGGAAAGAAGGCTTGGTGGCATGGGATGTGGGAGGGGACAGGCTGGCAGCAGAGGGTGTGTGTGAACTAGTACTTGCCCCAGGAAATTACTCAGATGAGGGAAGTCAAATACTAAAAAAACCTCTTGTGTGTTTGACAGTTTGTGTATATTATAACCTTCTTGTGTGTATATCTAATATGGAATTCACCGGGCCCCATTATAAACATGGTACATCTCTACGGATCTCGGTGGTTTGTATGCAGCATATGGACACCACACACATACACACATTCACACACGTGTTTGCTCACACTCAGCCCTGGAGGTCTCGTAAGTGTAAAGGGGGAGATGTCTCTTCTCAGCCATTTGGGATTTGGATGCTGTGCAATTGTTGGGAAAAGAACTGGCTTGGGGCAATGAGACTCCTTCTGTTCCCAGTCGACCCCCATTCAATTCAGGTGGCTCTGCAGAAATAGTCAAGGCTTGGGTTATCAAGACTCAGCCTGGGCCTTCCCATCAGGATTGGGATTTGGAGACATAAATGTCACCAAGTGCCCTTTAAACCTTTGGAGTTGGGGAGTCTAGGGCAGGTGCAGAGAGCATCTGGGCAGGGAGTAGGTTTCTGTTCCTAGAAAAGCTGGACACCATTTGAGAGCCTCTGGGCGGGGTGCAGACATCAGCCTCAGGGTGCAAATGGTGGGACCTGCCAACTCTCCAGGGATCTTCTCAGGTTGGTTGACCTGATGGGTAAGGTTCAGTGAGGAGGAGGAGCTGGAGAAATGGGAAGAGAGTTCTCATTCCCCAGTGGCTTCTCCCATTCTTGCAGAAAGCTCAGGAAGTAGAGAGGATAAAGGATGTGGGTGGGTGGATGGGTGGGCAGGACGAAGGGAAAAACCACTAGAAGTGCTTCTCAACCCTAGTCTCACATTAGGATCATCCAGGGTACTTTTCAAAACACCAGTGCCCAGGTTTTATCCCCAGATTCTGCTGTAATGAGCTAAGGGGGACAGGTACTGGGTCTGGATGGTTTTTAAGCTCCTCGGGTGTCTAATGTGCATGTAGCCTTCAGAAGGCGGCACCAGAGCAGAAGGAGAAGTCTGGTTCTGCGGTGGCCAGGCTATAGCTGACTGCCCCCCGCGCCCCCCTCCCCGCCCCTGCCCCACCAGCACACGGAGCAGGAGGGGAGGTAGAGGGGGTGCTGCTGGGAGGGGGAAGGGAGGGCCGGATGCTGGAAGCTTCCATTTGGACAGTTGAACCTCTGCTGATTTGTGTGGCTTTATCCCCTCACTGTAGCTGGTGGTTTCTAATCCCATTTCTGGCTGAAAATCTGGTTGGGGTGGAAGTATTTGGGCACAGAGAGAATTTCCACCCTCTATTTTCTGTGGCTTCAGAGAGGAGTAACTAACTCACTGTGCTCTTTGGGGCCAAGAAGACAAATTCTGGGGCTGGGTGCCTCAAAGGTGGGAGTGGGTTTTCTGCTGTATAATAAATACATATTTCATAAATGAATCAACTGGTGAGCAAGCCAATCAATAAACCAAAATAAAACATTACACACCATTTTTGCCCTCTTAGGGTGGCTTTCCCCTCACCCCACTGATCCTGCTGACATACACTTTGCCTTTGGTCACCTGAAGACACCTAGTGTGGTCATGCTGGAGAAGGGGGACTGCTTTGGCCCTGGCTCCAAGGATCAGAGAAATCGCGAGAAAGTATCAACACTGGCCACCCACGTGGAGAAAGGAAGTAAAGGGGAGATACGCATTCCCTCTGTTTCCCACCCAGAAGTGTAGGGAAGGGAAGGCAGAGTTTGGGAACCAAGGCTGGTCAATTTTAGGTGTCTCAAGTCCAGGCTGACCAGCTCCTTCTCCCTGGGCGGCTTCACTTAGAGGGTTGGGGATGGACTTGAGATCTGGATGGATGGGCCCAATCTTTCCACACAAAAAGCTACAGCAGGCATAGCTCCCACTTCAGCGCAGCCCACCGAGAGCCAAACAGCCAGCCCAGCCAGTCCATGGGGGGTGCTGCGTGACACATGGTGGGGCAGGAGGGGATGCACATCACAGGATGGGAGGATGTAAGGAGACAGGTATAATGGCACTCGTTTTAATGGGAAATCAGCTGTCCAGGTCTTCAGCTTCTAGAGCCACCAGCCATGGCTCGTTTCCTCCTCTTTAGTCTCTGCCATGTGGTTCTGCTTGCTGGACGTGCCTTGTCCTACTAGGTGACCTGTATGTGGACATGAAAACATGTAAACAAAATGGGCATTAAGACAGTGGCCAACACATGTCATTCCTTAGAAGCAGATGTTTATAATCTGGGCTTCATAAATAGGCTTCAAGGGGACAACGACCCTGACATTTTATGCAGAGTTACTGGGACTTGTTTACAAATGCATTTCTCTGCAATGATGGTCTATAGCATGTATGCAGGTCTTTAAAAAAACTTATCAAAAACTAACAATATTAAGGGATCCCCGATCATCAATAGGTGTAACCCACCAGCAAGGCTTAAAGGGATCTTAAGAAACAGGTGGGAATTCCAGATGCCCACTCCCCACCCCACGGCCTTGTGTCTCAGCAGCTGAAGACACAAGATGTGCAACAATCGCTGATTGATCAGAACCCTGTGGCTTACCCCACTTTCCTGTGCAAGGGCGCACACTCCAACTGCACTAGGATTCCTTGAGTGTGGGTCTATACTACTCAACGGGAAGTTGTCAGTCAGTTTTTCTTTTTAAAAACTTGCTGCCACTATTTCATTGTGGGGGTGCTGGGGATAGATATCTGTATATATGGCTTTATGTAATAGTTATGGTCCTAAAGAAGAGGGCAAACTGAATCTTTCAAATGAAAAGAATATTTTTGAATGCATGGAAGGACGGAAGGAGTGCTCCGAGGTAAAGCCCAAGCACCAGGCATCCTCCTCCTTCTTCCCTGATCATTTTTTTTTTTCATTTTGTGCCTTTGGGTTTTCAAGATACTGGCTTTGCTCATGGGAGTGCACTGCCATAATGGCAGAACAAGTTTCTATGCTAACAAACGAACACCGTTGCATTTTCAGATTTTTATGCGTGGTTTCAATTTCAGGAAGAAAACAAATCTCAAATTCTTACATAGATTGTCAAATAAGCTTGTTCCAGTTGTTTGCAGTGTGCAAACAACCTCATTATACATACAAATGGGGACTTAATAACCTAAAAGCCATTCCAGAAACGGTTCCTCCATCCACCCTATACTCTGGATTAGCTGCCATGCTCCAGGGTCAACGAATGTCTGTTCCCTGTCATGCAGTGAGTCGTCAGAGGCACTGAAGATGCCAGGCTCTGGGAGCCTGCATGTTACCTTGCATGGCACAGAATGACAGACAAGGTGGTTGATGGGGGGAGGATGGGGCACGGTGTGGGCACATGTCTGCAGAAGCCTTGGGACAAGCCCAGATCTGTCTGTTGCTCATGGACCATACTGGAGAGAAGCCTGTGTGCAAAAGTCACATCATCATGACGATTGCTTTATAGGACCATTATATTCATTATTATAATAATCACATTCTGTTAATGGTATTAAACTTACTATACAGTTAGGGGTGCCTTTGGGTTAGCATAATTTTTGCACAGGAAATCTTTGAACTGCGTGCTTGAGTTCTGTCTCTCTGTTTCCCCAAGGTAGCTCTGTCGGTGCGTTGTCACAAGCTTAGAAACGTTGAGGGGGTGATTATGGCACCGAGAACAGGCCTGCCTCCCATTTCACAGATGGAGAAGTGAAGAGACCTCTTGCACAAGAGACCTGCATAATAATGCCAATTCTAAAGCAGGCTGGGGGTGGGGGGGCTCCCGTCTCCTGATCCCTGCCACCACCCTGAGCATTTGAAAGAGGGAGCTGGCTTGGGACGTGCCTACTGCTTTCCTGAAGAGGAAAAGACAAGATCTGTCCTGCAAAAAGTCTGGAATCCAGCTGAGTTTAGAGCTGCTTATTCTCTCGCAACAAAGGCCCTACTTCCTTTCTGATGAATGTGCCCAGAGAAGGCATTTCCCTTTGTTTGATTTTGTGAGTGACTCTGAGGAGCAGGTGTTTTTTTTTTTGCTGTTTTTCAGAAGACCCATGAAATTCTTCAGGTGAGACAGCAGATGAGCCTCAGTCCCTGAGGCGTGTGTGTGTGTGTGTGTGTGTGTGTGTGTGCGTGTGTGCACTGCCCACGAACAACTAGGTGGTGTAGCTCCTCAGTCCCTGTTCATCTGATATGCATATGCAGGGCCCTTCTTTCTTTCCTAATTAATTAGAAGTAATAGCTTTCTATAGTTTCTGGTACGTGAGGGAGTGAAGTGGGAAATAATTTAATTGGCTGTCTTGCTTTCAAAGCCCAGTTTAATGAAATAGTTCTCAGCCTGAAGTGCATGTATTATCTTTCCTGTTATTTTTCCAATTAACATTTCATTGGATCATGTCTGTGTGGAATATTCTAATTGGCTTGAAGGGTGGGGGTGACGGGACAAGAGCAGATGGAGAGATAAGCAGCTGTTTCTCCAGTCTCCAGTGCCCGCGTCTGTACGGATGAGGCTGTGGGTCCTCCCAAGTGCCTTTGCTTGGAAGAGATCAAACAACATGACACAATGTTGCCTGTCACCTCACCCGTCCTCACCGAGTCCTCGGGCCAGAAAGGCAACTTCCCTTCACAGGCCGACTGAGGGAACGCTTGCTAAACTGGGGCTCCTTGTGATGTGTGGCACTGAAGGGGAACAGGGGAACACTGAGTGGTGCCCAGAGCTTCCTGTGAGCCTCGTCTCCCTCTGGGCAGGGCCTCCGTTTAGTCCGGCTCACAGGAGATGCTGGAAGAATGGGCGTCCCAAGGGACCTTCTGGGACCCACCTCCACCCACCCTTGCTGTGAAGAAAGCAGCGCTGCGTAGACGGTGGCGCAGAGCAGGGCTGGGAGCAGGGTGAGGGAAGCAGGTGTCCCGGGCAGACACCGCAGGGCGTTCGCTCTCAGCAGGTGTGGAGTCAGCCTTTGTACAAACCCGCATCAAGGGCCTTCTGAGATTCGGTACCCTGGGCACCTTGGCTGGTTCATCCTCACCCCGGCCCTGGCCTGAGGCAAAGTAGTCCGGCCTCCTGCCTGTAATGCTAATGTCTATTCTCCATTCTCCTGGACACTTCTGACGAAGCACTCTGCGGCTGTAAGGGTTGAGCCACATTTTCTGGGTAGCTAAGGACTCCTGGGAGCCTGGCTGCCAGGACAGGCTCCTGTGTGTGGTCATGTGACCTGCTGCCCAGAGGCCTGGCTTCATTTTTATCCTGGTGAGAAGAGTGGGTGGCTTCTCTTCTGGACCACTCCCCGGGGCGGCGGGGGTTGGTGGTACAAGATGACCTCTCTCTTCAGGGGGCCTGTGCTGCTGGGCCCAGCTGGGAGAGAGGCGCAGTGGCATGTGGGGCCAGGGGCCTTGGGAAGCAGACCTGAGGCAAGCTGTGTGGCTGGTCCACGTGCGGCCACAGCGGGCAGGGTGGGCAGAGAGAGAAGGGCCATTACAAACATGCCTGCCATGTGGTGGGACAGCCCGGGGGGGTGGAACATTTGGAGAACTATAACCTTTTTTTATGTGTACCGTCAGGGCCAAATCTGTAATGCGACCTCCAAACTGTGGAGTCCTAGCCAAGATCTGGGGCATTGGAGACCGTGTAGACAGGCCAGTGGCCAGTGTGTGTTGATTCCCCCCAGCTCCAACACACACACTATATACATAATTACTTTCTGCCTCTGAATCAGTGCAACCCACAAAAGAGGTGTGTGTGTGTGTGTGTGTGTGTGCGTGTAAAATTATTATTCTCATTTTCTGCCTTTGTCTCTTGCCTGAGCTCACAACAGGAAAAATGCCACTGCCCCTGGCTGGCTTCTCCAGGCGACTTAAACCAGGCAAAGTGTGCTGGGATTTCAAGTCTGGCCCAGATCTGATGTTCAGCATCCTTTCCTTGCCAAAAGGCTTCTTGGAGTTGTAGCTACCAATCCTGCCCGGAGCTCTTTTCTCAGGGCTACCTAGTGGTCTCCTTTCTTTTTCTGACTGCCAGGGTCCAGGCCTCTCTAGCAAGGTGTTTGGGGACAGGGGGAGCTCAAAGCCCATCACCCTCCACTGAGGTCAGGCTTACTTGGCAGGAAGAGTGGGCTTCCTGAAAATGGTTTTGGGCTTCCCAGTAGATGAAACTTGAGATCGTGCAGCTAGCTCTAGGCCGTGTGATTCTGCTGATGTGACAATACCTTACAACAGGCAGCAGGTTAGAAATTTTGGGAGTGTTTCCAGATGTCATCCTACTATGTCTTCCTGACTGTGATGTTGATGGGTATTAGTGGCTCAGTTAATGGAAAAGGCAACAGAAGCCCAGGTGAATTAAATGATTTGCTTAAGGTCTAGTTCAGCAGCTGGATCGCAAGTCACGCTGAGGTCCTGGGCTCTGACCTCCAACATCAGAGCGCCCAAATGGGCCTCCCTTCCGATGAGGAATAGGAGGGAAATCCCCTGAAGCCATAGAGCCTGCAATAGTTGAACCCAGACCCTTCAGGTGAGCTGATTCCATCTTGTCAAACTGAGTTCAGAGATCAATCAAAAAGGATCAATCTTTGCACCCCTGCAAAGACTCCCTCTCCTAGTTAGTCAACCCTGCCCAAGGAACGGCAGTAACTAGACAAACAGAAAAATGCTTGAATTTAACAAGGGAAAGAATATTCCATGAGAATGGAGTAAATATATGCAGGCAGAAGACTGAAGCTCAAGTCTTCCACGCACTACTAACATCAAGGTGACCTTGGACAGGTCACTTGACCTTTCTCTTCAAATCCCTTATCTGTAAAATGGGGACATAAGGCAGCTCTTACAGGGTAGTTGAGAACAAACTGACAGAATGTTTGTGTTGGTGCTGTGCAAAGTGTAGCATGGGAGTCAATCAAATCAAATGGGAGTGAATGTTGCTAATAAGGATAGAAAGATAACGCTAAAACTAAGATTTCCTGTCTTCAACAGAGCTGTTTTTTTTTTTTTTTTTTTTTTTTACTTTGTGTAAAGGACAGTAAAAACCCTTTGTAAGCTGTTAAGCATGGTGCACCTGGAAGGGATTGTTAGCAGGATTGAAGTTAGGGTTGGATCCACCGTGGGAGGGAGCAGGGCTGCTCACCAAGGGCAATGGCACTCATCGCCCAGACGCATTCCCATAAAAGTGTTTGAGGATGGCCAAACAACCTTGGCTGTCCTCCGGCCACTGAGCTGGCAATGCTCCTGCAGGCCCTCCATAGGCAGATGTCCTACCAGGGAAACTGGAACCAGATGTACTCCAGATCTCAAAAGAAATTAATGGCAGTAAGACTCTGGGGTAAAAATATCTGTGTGCACTGAGCTTGCTCACTCAGCTCCCTTTCTATCTGAGGATCATTTAGGCTTAATTATAGAGTTCAGGCGTTCATTGGGTTTTTTGATTAATTTTCTTTTCAGCTTGAGGAGTGTGTGAGTGTAGTGGGTCCTTGCGAGTGTGTGTGTTTACATCTTTCTTTGCAACTCAGTTGGGAGCTGGCTCTGGTAATGTTTAATTGTGCCCTCAGTTCTAACAAGAATGGCTCAATGTGCCAACCAGAGCTCAGAAACCATTGTTTGCACTGCTTCCGCCCCACGGGCTGCTCCTGCTGCGTTGAGGGGTGGCGGGTGGCTGGGCCTTGCTCAGCTGGGACCCTTAGCTGCGGGATGCACAGTTTCCTCCTCCTTTTGTGCTTACGGGGTGTTTAAGGGGTTCTGAGACCAGGAGAGCACATTTCCTACTCTACTAATTACCATGCTGTGCTAGAAGCGACCAAGTGACAGCAGTGCCCCCACACTGCAGCCCCTAACAGGCATTTTTTGGGAGGCCAGTCTCCCTGGGGATTACCAAGTTCTCTGCATAAGAAAACAGTGTTCATCCTCTTATTTTTAATATATCCACTTAATAGTTGGTAGGGACAACAGGACCGTGTAGGTGCAAGTGACTTGCTTTCTCCCTTGCTTCGTTCTCTTTTGTGTCCTCCAGGCAGGGAACACCCAGGGAGGCTGAGCAGTACGGTGTCCTCGCGTGGGATCTGGAGCCAAATATCCCAGTTTGAATCCTAGTTCCTAACTTCTCCTATTTGTGTACCCATGGATAAGTCACTTAACCCTTCTGGATCTCAGTTCATTGTCTGTAAAATGGAGATAGTAATGTCAACAACAATGTTACACTCGCCACAAGACTGGGGATGAGAAGATGCAAGTGGAAGGCTTTCGTAAAATACTCTATAAATCACAGTTCCTTTATTTTACTGCTCAGAATTGCTGCTTAGAACATGATTTTGACCTATGAGATATTATTCTTAGCACCAGGAGATAGGGGGTTGTAAAAAGGCCCACGGGATGGAGAGAGGACTAGCCTCCAGCCTTCCAATGGGCTGTGGACCAAGGCACTGACCTGGGAATATAAAACCCATGCTGCAAAGGGCCTGGATTAAGAGTTCAATCTCAAAGCAGCTGTCATGGAAAAAAGGGAGTCTGGAATATTCATTTGTTGACATAATGGTAACAAAGATCTTACCCTATTTTTTAAAGGATGAATTCAATCGTCTCTAGTGCTGGGAGGGTAAACGGTTCAGGGATGGAGACAGGAGA
Source organism: Vulpes lagopus (assembly GCF_018345385.1). Classification (NCBI taxonomy): domain Eukaryota; kingdom Metazoa; phylum Chordata; class Mammalia; order Carnivora; family Canidae; genus Vulpes; species Vulpes lagopus. The sequence continues at coordinate 31,872,949 of NC_054834.1, forward strand.
GGACCGTGGGTCTCCGGCAAGTGTGCCCAGGCTGTGCTAGGAGATTTGGGAGACCCAGGTTCTTCTCTTGGCTCTGTTGCTAATTAGGTCTGTGACCCTGAATAGATGAGCTAATTTAAGTGGACCTCAATTTCCTTGAGATTGCAGAAGAAAAGATCTCAAAGGTGACGCCATTTAAGATTTATTACCTGACAAAATGCTCTTTTCCACAGGGAATTAAAAGCTCTTGTGCCACCAGAGACCATTTCATATGTGTGTGTTCAGAATTCAAGTACAGACCTAAGACCACCAACTAAAACCTGATCAAGGCACCGAATGAACCTCTCTAAACTGATGGCATCTGGCATCAGACCCAGGGACTCTCAGGGGAAGAAAAGCCTGTTGGGAGGGTGGGGTGACCCCAACAGAGATTTCAAGGTGAATTCATTCATTCAGCCTTTCATTTGGCAATATCCTGACGAAGCTGAAAGGTAACGATCTAAGGATCACAGAAATAAAAGGGATTGTTTCATTGTAAAACCACTTTAACTTTAAAATAATCAGCTGCGGGGCAATGGAGCATTCTTCCAGGATCATTCCAGAACCAAGAGACCCAACTGCACAGCTCTCAACAGTATCACCGACAATAATCATAATGTACATTTGCCCAAGGGCTGTTAACTTTTAAAAGCACTTTCCTCGCTATTTTTCTCATTTTGTTATTACATAATTTTCCAGAAAACTGGCCAGGTCATTTCTTTTCAGCAGGGACAAGTCTAGCTGTGTATGCTATCCCTTGCTTTCTACAGATACGCCCTTGAAAAAGTTATGCTATATATAAATGTGATTGTGGAAGTCATATCTTGTTTTAATGGATGGGCAAGGGGAATTTAAAAGCAGAAATCTTGTGTTGGATTATGTAATTACAATGATCATTCCTCATTAATCAGTTGTTTGTTACAATTTTGGATTTTTAAATATCAGGTTTTCTCAGGATAGGGCCCCATGGGTGAGATTCCAGGATCGGTGTCCCAGCATCCCATAAGGGTGGCATCTAAATCAATCCGAGGGAGGGTTTGTTGTTTTGGACATCAGAGTGGAAAATAGGCACCTTTATTTCAGCAATGGAGCTCTTTGGAGCTCCCATAAAAAATGAGGAAGCATGGGAAGGACAGTGGAATCCAAATGTAACAGCTGAATTATTTTAAAATGGAATGTCTCCAGGTCTTCTGTGAGTCACTGATGTGTCATTAATGTGCTGCTATAAATAGCTCAGCTTGCCATCAATAACTAATCTATAAGAGAGGAGTTGGTGGTTGGGGTGTGAGGTTAACACTACATGATTTCAAGTGGATCTGTGAACCCTCTCTTGCAAATAAGCACCATCCCCTGGGACAAGAACCTGAGAGAAAATAGATTTAATTGCATTTTTGATAAATGTAATAAAAAAAAGGTTCTTCTGCTTTTCGTTCTCCATTCTTAGACTCTGGCAGAAGACATCACTGGAGCCAACCATAGGGCTGTGATAATTCCTCTGAACTTCTACTCTTTGGCCTCTGAAATTAGGATGCCAGTATCCATCCATAAAACCCACAATGACATTGTGACAGTTTTATAATTATTTTGCTTGGGGGATTTTGAATGAAGAAACCATACGTGTGTGTGTGTGTGTGTGTGTGTGTGTGTGTGTGTATGTGTGTATCACAATTTGCATGATTGAGAATAAAAGGAAAGGCTCTTTATGGGGTGATGTAAGCTAGAAGAGCTGGAAAAAATCCTTACTATAAAGACTGGAAACTCTTTAAAACTTATGATATTGGCCTGACTAAAGGAAATATGGTATCTCATCCTTGCTGGTTGGATCTCAGCCATATAGTCTTGCACAATGTGAGCAGCTCAGATTTTCATTAAAGAGCTCTGAAGTTAAGCATTATGAAGCACTTCCTCACAAATGCTCATGCAGTTAAAGTTGAGCTTCTGTGAAACCTGAGCTAAAATAAACATATAGGAAGTACTGGGCCACAAGTACATACATAGGTACTGCTGGCAAATGTGTTGGTCACGCTATCAGCAGCCTGGTGTGTATGCTTGCATGTGTGCATGAATATACATATGTGCATTCTGTACCTTCACATCATTCAGAAGCTGAAAAGACCCCAAAAGAATGAAAATAGTATTCTTATTTGTTAAAATGTTCTTGAAATCCTACGTGGATTCCATGGTTTATAAACAATTATCTTTTTTTTGTAAACTTAGGGCTGGTAATGGGAACAGGATAAGCAGCTGTAAACAAAATCACAAATAAGGTTTCACTAAAAACATGGTGAAGGCCCCAAATACCATAGCTTTTGCAGAATACAGGAACTGTCTATCCAAATACTGTGATTAAGGATACTCGGAACATTAAAAAAAAAAAAAAGGATACTTGGAACAATCAGATTTTGGGAAGAGGTGGGTAGATGGAACCATCGAGGCACCACCTGTCTGTTCACATCAGAACCTTGGACAGTTCCCAGGAGGCTCTAGTTCTCCAAGTGTACCTTTCATTCCACTGAGTATGTTGAAAGTCTGATTGTCTACTAATAAGTTCATAGGTATTAATTTGTAATAACAACATATTCCTTCCTCTCCCCATTCTCTTCACTACCTTTCATTCCACCCCCTTCCCCGAGCACCCTCCCATCAGACAATGGGACTGTCTGTCTTACAAACACCTGGTGTGGATGTTTTCACTCCCACTTGTAATTGGTTGGGAAGCAGCATTTGCCACAGGCACTGTTTAATTTTGTTTCCATCCCCTGCATCTCACAGGAAAGAAATGGTCAATAGTTCAGATAAAAGAATCATCCTGGTCAGCTCCAAAATATGGCTACTTGCATGGTAATCACAGCAAGTCTGTCATATCAGTGATTTCTTTATTCCTAAAAAGAAGGGACTTTTCCTAAGGATTATGGTTCTACCACCCAAGAAGCAGCCCTACTCTTCATAAGTGGCTGCAAAGGCTGGCAAACCAAGAGGTCTGCTTTGGCTCAGAAACTCAGTTTGGCTCCTGCCACCCCTGGCAACCTCACTGCGTGTCATAGCGTCATGTGCTCCACACACAGTCAGGCCAGTCTGCTTCTACTTAGGAGGGATCACAACCAGAGGTGGTCCTCGCTTGGGCCTCCACATGAGGACCTGGGCATCGTTGGCATTGGGTTTCACTAGTGCATTGGGGGGGATGGGTTCCATCCGGCTCAGGATCCGGGGCTGCTCCTGCTGAGTCCTGCCCACCAGCCGGGCCCGTTGCCCCAAGAGCTGAAGAGGGTCCACCTCAATGTCCACCCTCATCCTCCACTTGATGGTCTGTAGAATGATCTTCTCCTTCGTGGTGGTATTCATGGCCACCAGCCAGGTAGTGAAACTTTGGTCCCTCTTGATCCTTGTGAGCAGTGGCACATTGCTGTCACTCACTGGCACTGCCCACGTCACACTTGGGTAGAAGTTGTCATTCATGCTGACGGAGAACCTGGAGATCTTGTTGGTGGGACCAACCAGAGTCACAGTTTCTGTGGTGTTCCCGTACCAAGGGTAGCTCACCCCATCTGAGTCACTGATGGCTTTTACTCTCCCTTCCCTCAAGTCAGGTAGTTCCCAGCTTGACCTGGCAAAGCAGAAGAGATGCACAAGAAAAGAAGAGGCTAAATGAATTTTTCAAAAGCTGGAGAGGTGCCCACCACTTACTAACACAGTCAAATTGGGCAAAATGGGAAGCTCAGAGGGGAATTCAGGTCAGAAGGTTCTATGCTGTGCTGCTCCGAGATTACAGAGGGGCAAATCTAAACAATACAAAGATTAACAAGCAATACTGAAACAAGTTAAATAAAATCGGAGCTCGTCCAACTAGAAACAGGAAGCTCAAAGAGGCATTTGTGAGCCCCACAGAGGCATCAACTAGTTGGGATGGTGTTAACTGTAATCAGCTCTTTAGAGGCATTCCACTGCAAGAACCACTTTCTTGCGAATTATGAGTATGTGTAAGGGTTGTTTGTTGGGAAGAGATGGTGACAATTTTAAGTACTTGGAAGGAAATATCAGGTGGAGAGGAGGGCAAAAGGAGACAAAGTCAAGGGTTACAACAGTTTCCCAGGAAATCAGAGTAGTAGGATTTCTACTCAACAAAGAAGATTGCTTAAATTCTAGTCCTAGGGCCATCTAGCACTTGGAAAATAGATGTTGAAACTGATGATACAAGGAGATAACTTAGGTCACCTTGGAAACCACCTCAATGCGGATGTTGTGCAGTAGGCTGGCATACACACTGTAATGTGCTGTTCTCCCACTGACTTCAGGTCCAGCCTGGAAGTCCAATTGCTTAGGTTAGCAAACTTGCCATTCTGGATATTTTGCAACTCCTCCTGGCTGCCCCTGACATTAGCGCATGTATTAACCCATGTCTATCCACTCGTGCTCATCATTTATCACCATCACCACCACCACTAGCACCAGCACCATCATCATTGCTGATAACTTATTGAGCACTTGCTTTATTCTAACTGCTGTGCTAAGTACTTTAATTATGTTATCTCAGTTAATATACAAAGTATTCCACAAGATGAATGAATTTCTATTTCCATTTTACACATGAGAGGATGGAGGTATAAAGATGTTAAGGTCCACATCAGGGGTTCTACAGATTGTGAGAGCTGGAGCTGGGAGTTATCTGACTCCAAAGTCTATGCTTTTGACCACTACACCTTACCACTCCTGAAATGCCCTTTCATGGTTCTGGAGAAAACCCGAGTGAAGGGGACTCAGGCTGTCCAGTGTGCTTGCAGCTCCCAGAGCAGCCACAGGGAGCTGGACTGAACCCAGATAGAAGCAGAAGTTTAGTCAGCTGAGCCTGCCTATTTATTCTCCAAATATCCACTGCTAGGACTGGGAATGACTCTCAGTGACACTGCAGAAGAATTTAATAATTTAAAAAAATGAGATGCTCCATTCATCAGCTACGACGTGGTAGCCTTGTTTGATATAAAGTTTGTCCTCTTAGGAAGTGACAGAAGGTCCTACAGGGCTTTATAAGAATAGCTTAAGAGAGAGCTGCATTGTCAAGTTGATGCTGAAATGTCTCAGCATCCTTGATCATCACACCGGGACATGGAGATACTAACTGCTGCCCCTGGCTCATCCCCACAGCACTCCCTGTGCTAGTCAGCCCCAATCTGAAGAGAAAGGAAGGCAGGGCTGCCTGGGGAGGAGGTGAGCCCACAGCTGCAAGAACCTTTTCTCCTGTCTCCATGCCCTTGGTAACTGCTGGGAGTAACTGCAATGTATCATGATTGGCAGAAATGAAGAAGAGGAAAATGAACTCAAGCAGAAAGTCAGAGAGAGCCCTTTTTGCTGCACATGCTCATTGTAGCCACACTGATGAGTAGCTCCCCAATAATGCCACAGCCATGTCTTCCTGTACAAAAGGGTGTAAACGTTGTTTGAACAGGAGATAATGACATATGGGTCAGAGGTCGGGTGAGACCCAATCAGCTGATTGGGTTGAGGAAATGGCCAGACTGGAGTCAGCTTGTTGCCCCCAGCCAAAGTGTAAAGACAATTAGTAAGTCACTAGGCATTTACTTTCTGTGTTGCCTCAACTCTGTTCTCCATTTAAGTTACAGTGACCGGGCCTGCTTTGGGTTCCTTTGTGGGACCGGAGGGCAAGTATTCTCAGCAGTGTAAAATTGTACCTGTTCTCCTCTCTTAGACACTGCCAACTATGGCATATTGCATTGGGGAATTTTCTCATTCTGGTTGATTCTGTTTTTGATTCTGTTATAACACTGTCCTTTTCAGGACTGGCTTATCTTGCTGGTTGATGAAAATACTTTGTCTATAGAGTTTTCACAGTTCATACTTTTGTCCCCACCTTCCTGCCTAGAGCTGTGTGAGTAGACTTAGCCTAGGGTTCTAGAGGTCAGTCATGTGAGAAATTTACAAAGCTTAGCTTGGTCCCAGATTTTCTGCAAACAGAGATAATACAGTAAGTGGCACTCTTGTGCCTGTCTTGGGAGAGAAGGAAGATACCCTTTTCTTGGAGGATTCTGTGGAATAGAGAAATTAAACAAGCATCTTAATCATCACATCGAAAACAAAGGCCCCTAGCTGAGTGTAGCTAACGGGCGTGGTGATCTTGGGAGCCTACGTACTCCATCCATCCGCACTGCTGTGACTTCTGACACTGCTCTATTGGGAATCCTTTGGGTCTGAAGCATATTCTCTCCCACAGCCCCAGGGACCAAAGGACTCCATCATTAAGAGAAGGTTTGGTTTTGGAAGTAACAAAAATTGATTATGACTTAAGTCTAGTGAATAGGTTTCTTTTTCAAAAATGCATTTTTGATTTATGAAAAATGGGTACTAATGTGCATTCGAGGTAGTGGTGTTTTTTTGGTCTCCCCCCAAAGAGTTATGCCTATACAATGCATGACTGGTTTATGTAGCTGATAAACTGGCTTTGGTAATGGTTGTCAAAGAAGTCCCTGATAAATTCCAAGAGTCATAGTACTCTGGAGTCACTCTGTGACCATTTAAGAGGACTACTTTTTTTTTTTTTAAGATTTTATTTCTTTATTCATGAGAGACACAGAGAGAGAGAGAGAGAGAGAGAGAGAGAGAGACAGAGAGAGAGAGAGAGACAGAGAGAGAGAGAGAGAGAGAGAGAGGGAGAGAGAGAGAGGCAGAGACACAGGCAGAGGGAGAAGCAGGCTCCATGAAGGGAGCACATTGGGCTCAATGTGGGACTTGATCTCGAGTCTCCAGGATCAGGCCCTGGGCTGAAGGCAGCACTAAACTGCGGAGTGACCTGGGCTGCCTACTGCCCTCATTTAAATTCAAGCCCTTGCCATCTCCCACCTGGTATACTGATAATGGTCTATCACTGCCTTCTCTGTATCCAATCTTGAGCCCTTTCAAATTTATCTTTTAGCTGCTCTAGTGTTCAAACATGCAGACCATGATTCTGTCCTTTCTACACCTAACACCCTTCAAGGGCTCCTCTATATCGGCATCCCTGGCATCACCCACATGATAAGATTCAATTTTCTTAAAATAAGGCCTTCCATGGTCTGGTCTCCCCACTCCACACACCATGCTGTATTCACCTCTTCCTTTTTTGCTCATGCCATGCCCACTACCTGAAACATTCTTTCCACTGCTAAAGTCTTACTGGCTCTACTTGTCCTTTGAGAATCATTACTTGCATCATCTCCTCCAGGAAGCCTTCTCTTCCATGCTCCTGTGGATATATCCAGCTTTTTACAGGTACCAGTTTATATTATAATTATTTGCTTATGTGTCTGTTTTCATTGTTAGATTATGATTTCCTTGAGGCTTGGGATTGTGGCTTATTTTTTTAATCATTAGCATCTAGCACATTGTTGGCATATAGTAAATCTTGATACATTTTTGTTGAAGGAATGAATATTTTCTTTGAATCACTTTCATGCCTATTTACCTGGAGCTTGTATACAACAAGGTGCTTTATCACAGTTTTACCCTTTATATATTCCTTCACCTTAAAAAAACCCTGACATCTACTATTCATGTATTTTATTATTAGAATAGCACCATGCTTAACACTGAAAGTTATTTATCCTTGAGGGGGATACAGACAAGCTACACACAGATAAAAATGAATGAACTGGTGAATATAAATATATTTAGTGATTGTTTATGCCATCATATATCTACATACAAAAATGGACAACACAGACTTGGAGTGATATGGGACATTGGAGACATGGACATCCACGCAGACTATAGGGGCAGAGCTTTGCTGAGGAACTGGCCTATGAGCCGTAGGGAGCAAAGAAAAGCACACCCTGGTGAGAGGTTCTACTATGGGCAAACGTGTTAGCTGTAAGCATGAACATGGAGTGTCCAGGAAACAGGGGCCACCTGGGAAGAGTAGAGACAAGGCTGAGTGGGCAGAGCAGTGTCAGTCTGTGAAGTAGCCTTAAGTAATGGGCTTAGGCTCTGGGCTTCATCCCAGGGGTGGTGGGACTTTTGAGCAGGAGACCATGTGCCAGGAAGAAGAGTGATGTAAGAAGGAAAATCAGAGGACTAGCAGGAGGGATCCAGGAAGTTCAGGAGCTTTTGCAACATTCTGAGTGATCTGTAGTGAGGCTTCCATATAGGCTGGAAGGAACAGAGGAGAGGGGCCATATATTAGAGATACTGCAAAAGTAGATACTCTATGGTAAGTGACTGCCTCTCACATAGGATAAAGTAAAACAGTCACGCAGAAGAGCCACGCACAGTTGACTGGTGTGTGTGTGTGTGTGTGTGTGTGTGTGTGTGTGTGTGTGTAATAATTCTCAGAAGTAAGAAGGTGTGGTCTCACTGCCTCCGTCATTCCACAGCCATCCCTGGACCCGCCCACAGTGGTATTTAAGAGTGCAAAATCCTGACTCCTCCATGAGGGTGTGAAGATGGAGTCATGTTTGTCTTTGCATCTTTGCCCATGGTGGCATGGGCGTGGATGTGTAGCACACACATAACTCCTGCTGCCCCTGTGTCTCATGATCTCATCCTCACCATCCTTGGCTGATTCTGCTTCAGGTCCCAACCTTTTACCTTTGGAGGGCACCAGGTCTCAGTCTTTGGTCCTCTTCTTTCTATCTACTTATGCTCCCTTGGTGAACCCAGCCTCATGACTGTAAGCACCATCTACATTCTGATGATCTCCAAATTTATATCTCCAGTCCAGATTGCTCTCCTGAGCTCCAGATTCACATACCCCGCTGTCTACCTGCCAACAACTTTGAAATCACTCTTGGCCATACTCACATTCCACGTCCTCTTGACAAATCCTGTTGATGCCATCAAAAATCTATCCACAGTTCATCTCCTGCCCATCCATCACCTCCATTGCCACTACCCTGATCCACGCTACAGCTGTCCCTCCTGGATTGCTGCCCTAGCCTCCTAACTAGTCTCCTTGCTAAAACCTCCGCTCTACTACTCTGGTCTATTTTCAACATGGCAATCACAGTGATCTTGTTAAACAAATGTGAAATTATGTCATTCCTCTGCCCAAAATGATTCCACAGCTCCTAAGCCACTCAGGAAAAGCCCACGTTCTTAGAAGGACCTATGTGACCCTACATGATCTGGCTCTCCATTTCCTCTTGGCCATCAACTTTTCTCACTTTGCCCATTCTGGCTTCTGTGCTGCCCACTGAGCATGCATGGCAAACTCCCCCCTCATGGGAGTTTGCACTTTCTCTTCATTTTATTTGAAGCATTCTTCTCTCAGTCTCTTCAGGGCTTGCTCTCCCTTGCCTGCCTGCATTATTCCTGGCTCAAGTATCACGTTCTCAGTGCAACCTTTCCTGTCAATCATATTTAAAATCACAACTTTCTGCCCCAGCACTCCCCATCCTCTGACTCTATTTTTCTCCACTGTCTAATACACTGTATTACTTTGCTTATGGTCTCTCTCCTGTCACCCTACTCCCCAGATGTAACCCCGCAGAAGGAATTTCCTGTTTTATTCACTGACATATCTCCAGTGCCTGGAACCATGCCCGGCACATAAAATATCTGTTGAATTATCTGTTGAATAGGTAAGCACTGAAATGATCTTAAGTGAAAGACAGGAAAAGACTGAGTTTCAACGGGGAGGCGTTGCTTTTGTGGAATTGCATAGTTGGGTCTTAGAGCTTAGGAGAAAGTCAGGGTTAAAGGTGTCAATTTGGCAACTATCTGCATGGAGAGGATCAGCTGACCTGATGGTGCTGGTGAGATCACTGGGGATGAAAGAGACACCTTAGGAGGCCCATTCAGATGACAGGAGACAAAGAGGAATCTAAGAAGCAGAAGAGCCAGCAAATGGGGACAACTCACTTCCAAAGTCAAGAGAATTTCAGGAAGTCATTGTTGTCAAAAGCTACATGAACTGAAGAGATTTGTTAGTTATCAAGACAGCAGGGAAGATCTGCTGGTAGAGACCATCCTGTAGTGGGGTGATAGAGGGAATGGACAGGCACAAGAAAAAACTGGAAGTTCAGGTAATTCCTTCAAGAAGTTGGGCAACAAAGGGGAGAGGAGAGTGAGGTGGAGAACTGGTTGGGCAGAGTAGCCGAGAAAGGGATTTCTGGAGCCAGGCTGCCTTGGCTTGTAAACCGAGTGCTACCACCTACTGGCTGTGTCAGTTAGGCAAGTCATTTGCCCTCTCTGTACCAGTTCCCCTGTCTACAAAACAGGCACAGTAATAGGATTTACTTGATGTGAGCATTAAGTAAGGTAGTGAGTGCAAAGTATGGAGCATGGTGTATGGCACAAGGAATTGAGATCTGACTTTAGGTATCAGTAAGGAAGAGAGATGGGGGCAGGGTTGGGAAAGAAGGAAACTAACAACCATTGACCTTTCCATTGGCAAGTACCTGACAGCAACCATGTGAGGCAGGGATGATGATTACGCTGGTCACACACAAGGAAAAAAAAGCTCAGAGTGAACCATACCAGGGCTTATCGATAGGAAGGGCAGCACCAGGATCTGGGGTCAGGTCTCTCTGACCTCAAAGCCTGCTTTCTCTCCTTCACCAAATGTGTGGGAAAGCTCCTTAATCTTAACCTTAAATAAATTCTTTTTTTTTTTTTCTTAAATAAATTCTTGATCTCATTTTTTTTTTCTCTTGGAAGTCTTGACCATGGTGAGTGGAGCATGCATGAACACTGCTCTCAGGGGTTTGGTGTCAGTCTCAAGGTAACAGCTGGCTGGCCTCAGACAGGCTGCTCCGGTCAGCCTCAGGCTCATGGGAAGCCTGGGAAGGCTCTCAGAGGTGTTACAAGGATCAAATGGAATGATGGTATGTGGGCAGATACTTTGTAAACTTTAACACGCTAGGTCCACATGAGGTCCTCCTTTCATTCCCCTCCTTCTACAACCCTCTCCTCACAGTGTTGAACACAGTGTTTTCATTTTAGACCATCAGTCATTGACCCAAAGCTCACAGCTAATGGCCTCACCAATGGAGCTAATAATGAACACATCGATTATTGCAACCTTCATGCTTTCTGCATCCCAATCTTTAGAAGAAAAAGGCAAATTTTATTCAAACAAGCTCATGGGAAGCATTTCATTCAAGTAAGTGGTCCCTGGGTTGAGGTCCAGATTCCACCCAGACCCAGCGAGTTCTCCCAGTGCCCATGAGGGGCAGAGCAGCCTCTCTGAAGGAGCCTTGTTTTGCTGTCTCTGAAGCCTTGTGGTCACTGGGGGAGGGGGGCACAACAGCAGCACTTCTGAGGGCAGAGAGAGGCAAGTGTTCAGAGGCACTGCTGACATGGATGTCTCCTGATTGATGGGTGGTTTCAAGCCTGTTTCAAGCTCCCAGGGAAGCCCTGGGATCCAAGATGACACTGCCTCTCAGCCCAGGTGAGAGGAGCCCCTGCTTGGCCCTAAGCTTTGCTTTAAGGGACCCACTCTGGTATCTTCTGGCAATGCCAGTCCACGTTGAGCAAGGGGCCTGTGGGGTTAAGAAGACATGCCCACCTGGAGCCCATGCCCCTCCTTCTGGACCAGTCTAGGTATCTGGGATCTCAGTATTCCCAGCCCAAATGGCCCCAAACATGCCTCCAGGGTTGATGCAGGCCTTTCCCCTGGTCTGTCTTCCTAAGAGCAGTCCACTCCACCTGTGCGAGCCAGAGCTTGGCTGTTTGTTGGGGGTGCGCATGGAGTTTGGACATGTGTGTTAAGCATCCACATGCATATGTGTGATGGTCCGTATCCCTCCAAAGGGTAACAAGCCAGGGTGGGAAGAGGAGTGGGGCCAGCTGGGGGTTGGCTATTCCTTTGCTGCTACACTCCAGCACAGAACTTTGAGGAGTCCAAGAATTTGAAATTTGAACCTCGCTTTCTAGGTGGTTCTAAAGGTGTATCTGTCAAGGTAGGAGGACAGACCTCATGTGATTTAGCATTGCTAGTCTGACTTACACCCTTTGCTTTCCATTAGTTTACTTAGAATTAAAATTAATATTTAGAAATAAGGCATATGGGCCTATATTTGTGTCCTTGCCTTGGACCTAACAAACGCTTGGGGATGGCGGTGGGGGGGGGGGGGGGGGGCGGGGAGCTGGCGACCCAGAGCTTCAGAACCCCGGACAGCTCCAAACCAGCATTTTCTTTTGGTTTGTATGCTTTTTACTCACATCTGTTCAGTCTTAACATTCACAAAGTACTCTCAGAAATAGCTTTGCACCTACTTCTTACATCAATCTCATGAAGTGGGCATCATTCTACTTTCCACTACACAATAGCGAACTTGCTCAAGGTCACCCAGCTAGCGATGGGCAGAGCTGAGTTGTGAATCCAGGATCTGATTCAAAATCACATGCTTTCTTCACAATGACTCCCTGGTACTAAATCAGTGGCCCAAAGGCTCTGAAAAATATGATGATAATAGTCATGGGTGATATTAGCTGATAGACGCTCGCTATCACCACACCAGTTGTTAAAATATTGAAATGCCTTTTTAAATAACTGCTAAACAGACACCCTTCAACCTCCCCAAATGCCTCCTCCCTAGGTACCCAGGTTCCTGCGTGGGGGCCTGGATATCTCTGAAATCCACTGACCAAAGGGTTAATGCAGCAAGCAGGACAGGGGACCTCGGAGACCCCGCTCCCGCTCCAAGGCTGGACAGCAGCCCTGATCATAGCACATGCACTGCTCTGGGAGTCTGTGGTCTCTCCACCTCGCTGAGCCTGCTCTTACAGGAAACTGGCTGCTGGGTGAACTTTACTGCACTTTGATGGTGGGAAGGTGCTCCTGTCTTCTCTCTTCATGGCTCAGACCTATGGCCTTACCACTTGAGAATGTGGAAAATTAAAGAGAATGTCATGTCTTTCTGAGGATTCAGGCTTTTCTCCATCTAGGGCTGGGGAGAGCAATGTGCCACGTCCCAGAGAGTCTGTGGCTCAGGGTCACTTCTGACTTGGCAGGGGCAGTGCCCAGCACCTTTGCTTCCCTGAAGCCCCTCCACACGAGAAGCTGAAGTAACAGCCCACGGCGGGTGGGTTAAGGGAGAGGAGAGAAGGAAGAGAAGCCTCTTCCAAGGAGCAGATGGGGGCGGGGCTCAGGGCTGGGGAGAGGGCTGTGGTGGGAGGTGGGGGAAGAGGAGTTCAAAGTCAATGCCTCATGTCACCTGGTGAGTCCAGACGCCCACGGCCTCTAGGCAGCCTCTCAGCCTGTTCAGACACCAGTCCCAGCCCTGGCCCTGGCATGGGTCCCGATTCTCAGATGGTTTGCACCATGATTACAGAGTAAGTTTTAAAATTAGGTTTTTCCTCATTCTGCACTGTTTATGTCAGACTCCAAGAAGCCTCCCACCTCCTCCTCCGCCCCTTCCTTTCTGACCACATCCTTTTTTCTTGGCACGCAGGGAGGTATTTTTTCCCACAGCAGAAAAGGCAATTTCCAGTGTTTTTAAAGAGGCCTCCGTGTTGGGAGAGGCTCCATGTTTGAGTGAAACGCTTCTCTTGCTGCCACACTCATGTTCTGCTCAGACTGGCTTTCGCTAGCATTGGGGACACCTTCTTATTACCTATTTATCCTTCACTATTTGGAGGTCAGTTTCTCTGGCGGACCCCTAGCCCAGCTGGGTTCTCGGAGGCCTCTGCTGGCTCGTCCATATTTGACAAAGCCTGAAGTCTCAGGTCAGTGGCCAGGCTTCTGGGTCATGTGTGAGGATGGGTCTCCTCCAACTACAATTTTGAGCTTCTAGGAGCAAAGCTCCCTTCCTCACAGACGGCTGCAGGCCGGGGCAGCCTGAAATGGCAAATGTCCTCACCTATGTCTGTGGGGCAGGTATGCAGGTGCAGGCTGTGTCCCGAGCCAGGAGGGTGTCTGCTGTGCAGGCACAGGCACTGTGCTAGGCATGGCGGGGGTCTGTGCCCAGCCTCCAGTGCTCACAGCTTCCTTGCACTCAGAGGTTCCTCACCTCCTCCTGTCCTTGGAATGATGGTTTTGCCTCCCACTCTCGAAGGCTGCCCCAGGGATGTAGCCTTGAGTTCATGCTGTGGCTCTAAGACCATCTGGCTGGTTTGCAGGTGCAATGTCCAGAGTTGCCTACAGGTCAGTGTGAGCCCCCACCCTGCCCTGCCTCCTCAGGTCAATGGCAGCCCACCTCTCAGCCTGCTCAGCTCACGTCCAAAATATGTCACACTCATGATTTGCAACCCTGTTAAAGAACTCATCACTTCCTATTACAGAATAAACACAAACTATTATTATTTTTAAAAGTAGTCTCTATACCAGGCGGGGTTTGAACTTACAACCCGAGATCAAGAATTGCATGCTTCTCCAACTAAGCCAGCCAGGTACCCCAGAATTAATTTTTTTAAATGAGAACAAAATAAAGATAAAAGGAAATACCCATAATCTTGTGATCACAGGTAACTACTCTTAACAGTTTGGTGTATCCATCCAATGTCTTTCTTAATTTTAACAAATAATCCATCTGTAGTAGCAAAATCCCAAAATGAGAGGAAGAAAACCTATGTCCACTTTCCCTCTCCTCTTGTTCATCATTTGTCTGGCTTCTAAGGATGAAAGCAGGGGATTCAGTTGACTGCCATGGCTGGAGTGTGTAGCACCCCCACCCACTCCAGCCTCTTCCAGGGCCTTGGGGTGGAGCTCATGGATGGTACTGTCACATTGAGGCACTCATGATGATGGCTAGTGGGATTTTCAGGGGCTCAAAGGGAAGAAGTCTAATTTCAGAAGAGAGAAGTGCAGTGGGTATTCCTGAGGGACGAGCTGCTCCTCCCAGAACACAGGACCCCATACAGTTGGTTTTCCCGGGGCTCCAAAGACACTGGGGACTCCAGGTGGCTGCCCTGGATCTAAGCTGGGCCTGGATCTCCATTCACTCTCCCCTCTAGGGTTCCACCAGCCTCCTGATTGGGTCTCTGACACCAACTGCAGTGGGGGAGCCGCTGCGGCTCCTGACAAGTGGTTCTGATCTGCCGGTTGCCCTCCTCCAAACTGTGCATTCGGGGCAGAAGGAGACATGGTTTCTACCTCCACCCCGCCTGGTCCCAGCCCCAGGCCAGCCCATGCTTGCTGGGAGCTCCTATGATCTAGAATCCAGCTCCCGTGACAATGACAGGCCTCTGACCCTGTGAGCACCCAAACCCTTGCTTCGCATTTGCTCCTCCTGTTCCGTCACTGATTGGGAGGAGGTGTGGCTTGCTTATTTATTTTTGTGTTATTCAAGTAAGAGTCCTAGTTCAGAATCTTCTGGTGGGTCCCTGGGGGAGGACACCTTGGGGTCCTCCCATTTCCGCAGTCTCAGGAACCGACAGCTTGGCCCGGCATGCTCTGCAGTCTCACTCACTTTTAGCACAGAACATCTGCAGCTTTTATTGTTGTTTATAAAGACACAACTGGTTTTCTGGAGGCTGAATCTAATGATGGCACGTGTCCGACAGAGACGAGGAACACTGAGGCTGGCTGGCGGGGGGCCCAGGCAGCTCTGAGGAGGAGACAACCTCTCCGCCATCCACTCTGACATCTGGACCTAATGCTGATGGAGGCTGGGGCCAGAACCCCGAACTCTTCATATGTGTTGGCCTAGACAGTAGTTGTGATTCCTTCCCATCTGGTTTGGGAACCATCATGGAGGACAGTTCCTCAAGGTCAAGGAGATACTGGTAATGATGCACTTGCTAAATCTTCCCCAAGATGAATAGGAAGTCACTAGATATTTACAACTAAATGAATGAATGGGGACACCTGGGTGGTTCAGGTTGGGCATCTGCCTTTGGTTCAGGGTGTGATCCCGGGGTCCCTGGATTGGGTCCTGTGTTGGGCTTCCTGCAGGGAGCCTGCTTCTCCCTCCTGCCTGTGTCTCTGCCTCTCTCTCTGTGTCTCTCATGAATAAATAAAATCTTAAAAAAAAAAAAAAAAGAATGAATGAACGGATGAACCAGAGCAGGGCTCCCAGGCATACGTGTCTGAGCAGGAGTTCAGGGGCACCACCAACTCCAGAGCTGTCTGAGCCTCACTGACTCCAGCCTGGGAAAGAGCTGAAAGAGCCACTTCCCAGTCCGCCCACCCCATCTGCTAGCCCAACAGACCAGTCCACAGGGCTCAGGCTGCTTTAGGGGTTAGACCTGGAGAGGTAGCTAGAAAGGCCAACTGACCAAGAGGGAGGCTGACAGATGCTGGTCTGGGCCACCAAGCCAAGGGTGGGACTCAGGAGTGACCCAAGGGTATGGGTACCAGGAGTGGGGGTGTCAATGCAGGGTCTGGGGTGCAACCTCCTTGGCCTCAGCACTCTTATGGGGCATAGAGGCTGGAAACTAGAAAATTAAGTCAAAGATATTGGAACCCAAGCAAGACCAAAGGAGCCAGACTGAGCACAACAGCGATGGTGACAAGTTAGGAATCAAGGCAGACAGAGGGGACTCTCAAAAGTATTACTCGTACTGCTATTCCCTGCGAGAGTGGCGGCTATTTACCGGGGGCTTCCTGTGCGCCAAGCTCTCTACTAAATACTTGATTCGGCAACCTCAGAGCAGGCCCAGGTTACTCCCCTCGACTTTTTTTTTCTTCAACTAGGGGACTGTGGCTCAGCTCAAATCATTGGGCAAAGTCACAAAGCCAAGCAGGCAGCTGACCTCATCCGACCCCGACTCTCCAGCACCTGTGCCCACTTGCAGCTCAGAACCAAAGGCTGTTGTTGGCAGCTGGTACTGAGCTGAGTGCCCTAACCTGCTTCCCTCCCCCCACCATCCCAAGGCACTGGTTCTCTGTACAGATGACACCACAGCTGAGGCAGGTCTGTGGGAGCGGGGGGGAGGGGGACGTGGTGGCAGGGGGACAAGACTCTGCAAGGTGCTGCTGGGAGCTGTCCTCTCTCGCTGGCACAGGGCCGATGAGGAACCTGTGCCCTTTCTCCCAGCTGCTGCTGCTGCTTCACAGAGGTCCCAGTTCTCCCGGGGTAACCCCCAAGCAGAGGTCGGGGGGAAGGGTGCGGCACTGGCCAGGCCCCTGGAACTACTCAGGGGAGGGAGGCAGACGCCGGGGAAGGGACGAGGCTGAGGATGGAAGCAGCGTGCCCTAGCGCCACAGACTCTTAAAACCAGTTTATTGTTTTCATTAACTTTCCGCTGCGTGTTCCTCACGCGCCACATTTCACTGCACGCCGAGCAGGGCAGCAGATGTGGGGACCAGCCACGTGGGGGGCAGACGGCACGAGGCTGCGACAGCTCAGCGTGTGTCCCGGTGGCAGGGCCATGAAAATGCTTTATTAGGCAGGCCCCTGCTTAGCACACAGAAGGGGGGGCCCGTCTGCCGGGCAGTGGACGTGGACACATTTTGTGAGCGCCGAGGAACTCACGGAGGTGTTACCCACCTGCAGGGGCGGAGAGATGCCCAAACGCCTGCCCAGGTGCGCGCGGCCAGGCGGGGTGCCCCTCAGCCAGCAGCCAGGTACGTGCTTCACACACCTGTTCTCGCTTGGCCTGTCACAACGCTGCCGGATGGCTGCGATTAGCCACACTGTTGTGCAAAGGAGGAAACTGAGCCACAGAGAGATGGGGTCACGCCGGGGAATCAGGCGGCCGGGAGACCATGGAGCCAGGATTCATACCCCAGTCGCCTCTGTGGCCTGAATTGAGGCACTGAGCTCTCCAGAGATGCAAGGAGATGACCATTTCTCACACTCCTACTATGCCTGCCGTGCTCGGTACTTTCTGAGTCAGCAACTCACGTGGTCCTCTTAACCTCCTCGTCAAGGAGGCGTCGGTAGCCCTGACTTTCGAAGTGGGCGACCCAGGCTGAGAAGTTAGGTAACTTGTCTGTATTGTCCCCATTGGGAAGTGGCAGGGCTGGGGTTTAAACCCAGGAGAGACCCCCACACTCTTTCCCTCTAAACTGGGTGCCTCCCACTTGACCCTGCTTTCAATTTTAAAAAGTCACGTTATTTATCTGCTCTCGACACCCTTCCATCCACTCTCCTTGTTAATCGATTAAATCCTTTAACACATAATTTGTGAAGCCCTTCTGTGTCCAAGGCAATAAGGGGGCAAGGAGGGGACCCAGCGCTGGCTGTGGCCTGGCTCCGGCCAGGTAAGCCGTACATGAATGACCTCGATGCAAAGAGGAAGGTGAGTAGTGTGCTTGGGCCAGAGAACTTTCTGGCGTGCTGGGGATGCCAGAGGACACCTGTTCCTTAGTATTTTAGTCTTTTTGATGCTATTGTAAAATGGACTGTTTTCCTAATTTCCTTTTCAGAGCGTTTGATACTCATGCACAGAAACACAGCAGATTTAGGGAGCGCGTGTGTCTGCTGTCGTTGTGTCCTGTGCTCTGGGGAGGGTGGCTCTGAAGTCAGCCTCCCTGCAATGTGGGGTCCAGGCTGCAGATGATTTGAGCCAGTGCTGCTCGAGCTGCTGGTCACCCCCATCAAACACTCAGGGGACTGGCTCTTGCCCCTGGATGGATCACCTCTGCTCTGAAGATTCTGGCGTCAGCCTGAGAGCCAGCAGGGGAGGTGACTCACAACAGAAACCTCTGGAACCTCACACGCTTTAGATGTTAAGTTGGAATCCGGAGCTTCATGACCCTTCCTGTCTTTGGGAGGCCGACAGAGCTGTGTGAACCAGAAGGAGCCGCGGCGTCACACCCACACGCCGTGCTCCACTTTGGCCTCATTCTCTTTCCAGGGGAATCTCCCCTCTGCAGACCCTGCTGGTGGCGCACACCAAGCATTGGACTTGACGTCAGAAGATCCGGGCCTGCATCCCGGTCTGTCAACTCAGCTGTACAACCCCCATGAGATACGCCCTGGCTCCCCTCGGCCTGCGCTTCCTGAACAGTGAAATGCAGACAGTAACGCCTGAGCCATTGTGTGGGTGACACAGGAAGTATGCAGAATGCTAGGTTTTATGCCCATTACAATTTCGGGGCTTCATCGAGTGACACCCAGCTGTGGCCAAGCCATTTCCACCCCACAGTCCTCTGGGACGTGCTTCTTGACTATCCCACCTCACCTGACTTCTGGAGGGCTCTGTCACCGTTTCCCATAGCACCGAGCCACCCAGATGGACGGGCAGAGGAAACATCCAGAGTGCCCAGGGGGCTGGGAAGTGGGCCAGGAAGTAGGCCAGGGCTCCATGGAGGGGCTCATGTTGCCCACGTCCCTGTGGCAGGGGTGGCCTTGCCCTCCAGGTGTCTGAGGGATACTTGGAATTTCACAGGTATGCCTGGGACTCTGCAGGAGGGAGCGTGCTGGGAGGCATGGGGCTGATTGAACAGCAGCTTTTCCTTATGGGCTGGAGCCCTGTGGTCAACAGTGCTGCGTGGACTCAGCGAGACCCAGCTCATACCGCTCCTGAGCCACAGTGAGGCTCTCCGTCCTCCTGGGGGCAAGTGTAAAGCCAAACAGCAGAGGCAGGGAAGGAGGGCCAAACAGGAAGCTGGTAATAGCCACTTGCAGAAGTAGCTCTTTCTAAATACAAAGGTTCGTACCAAGGTCAGTTATACAAGGCTCCTCCTGCCCCTCCCAGGCCCTGCCATTCCCAGTGCCCACTCTCTGACCTTGTGCACTCATGTGGGTTGAAGGATGTCAACACGAAAACTGAGCAACAGAAAATCCTATCCCGAATGCGCCACTTCTCAGAGCTCCTGAGCTCACAACCCTGTAGATAACGCTCGCTCCACTTTCCAAGCCAGGGTCACACAACCATCTGCCCATTCACCGATACGTGAGTCAGCCCAGCCCCTGGACAGGCACAGCAATGCCCAACCACGGAAACTGACCCCTTATTCAACAGGAAGATTGGCCTGAAAAAGTCAGTCCCAGGGGAAGTACATGCCATGAGCCAAAGAAGGAGGCCACGTGAATGATGACAACAGGACAACAGCTTCCCAGCATCACAGGTTAAGTCCATCCTTCTATGGCTACACCTAGCCCCACCGAAGGGCATGTCACCCCAATCAAAATCAATAATAAAGAAAAACCACCTCAAAGATATGGCTCATTTTAAATCAGTGCCCTGATTTCTGCAGCACCGCCATGTGCCTGGCACGGTCCTCGGTGCAGGGGTCACCCAGACTTAAGGCAGGGATGCTGACCCCAAGGCCACGTCGACATTACTTGAGGAGGTCAGGTTTCGAGGCAGATCACTTCGATACACTGTGGGATATTTGGGGACAAAGATATGTCATCCTAGGGGAGGTAGGAGAAGCGTGAAGACCAGCTGGGGAGAGGAGCAGGTGGCGACTGCAATGACAGCCAGCGCTGATTGAGGGCTTGCTCTGTGCAGGCGTCCTTCCCAGCACTTCGCACGCATTCACTTGTTCATCCTCACAACCACCCAGTGAGGTTGGAAGTAGCACTGTCCTGTTTTAAATGGACCTGAGGTTTGGGAAGTGAACGAACAAGACTGGGGTAATGCGGGATTTGAACACATCCACGTGGAATCCTAGATGAAGAATGAGTGGCAGAGGAGGGAGCAGCATGAGTGGTGGCCTCAAGGTGTGGCCTGGGCACAGAGGGCACATAAAGTAGCCTCTGAATGACTTGAGCATAAAATTGGGCCAAGAGTGAAGGAAGATGGGTGGCTCAGTCGGCTAAGCATCAGAGTCTTGATTTTGGCTCAGGTGATGAGCTCAGGGTGCTGGGATCAAGCCCTGCATCAGGCTGTGCCCTCAAGTCTGCCTGAGATTCTCTCTCTCCCTCTCCCTCTGCCCCTCCACCAGCTTGTGCTCTCTCGCTGTCTCTAAATTCTTTTACCAAAAAAAAAAAAAAAAAAAGTGTGAGGGAAGAGGGAGTGGGAGGGGAGGGGTGGCCTTGCCCACCCGCCTACAGCGGTATGGTCAGGTTGATGCAAGGACGTGGGCTCTCGAGCATAATTCTCAGTGGACCCCCACCTCCTGCTGCCACGGGGATGCTCCACAAATGTTTGGCGACTGACCCGATGGGAAGATCATCGTAGCCAAGTACTGGCTTAGCACTTCACCAAATACTCCTCAATGAGCTCACTTAATCCTCACACTAATCCAATGAAGTTGATATGGTATGTTCTCCATTTTACAGCCAAGGAAACCAAAACTCAGAGAGGTTAAATGATTTTTTTTAAGGTCCCACAGCGAGTAAGTGGATGAGATGAGACCGGTCCCGAACCTCCATCTGCATTCTGCACGTTGCCTACCTCAGTTCTCACTGAGGCAGGATAGCTGGAGAACCCAGAAACTGGGGTTAACGTGGGTGAGCTACCATTTTTCTGAAACACAGAAAGGGCGGGAGGCTTACGTACCAAGATTCTATGTTTCTGATGAATTTTCCAGAACCCTGGCTCTCGGGGAGACTATCTGTCCAAACTGCCTGTAATACGCTTAGTAAACATGAGCCAGAAATAATTAGGTAATAAGCTGCCATCAGTGCTAATTATCTGTGCCAGGGGAGGCGAGCACTGGTATGGAGAATAAAGAGCAGTGAGAAAAACGTCCCCGTGATTGGGGGCACATGGCCCTGCACCTCCTCCCAGTAGGGGATCCTGGGCAGGTCGCCCTGGGTGCAGCCTGTGCTCCCAAACCTGCCTGCAGTTCTCAACCCTCCCCAGCAGGAACCCCTGTAAAGGGACCCCTCCGGGTGGTCAGTGCTCTCCCCGGCCCTCTCCCCTCTCCCACCCTCCCGTCCTGTAGACCCTCCATTGTGGACTCACTCCTGGTTCTCTGCCTATTGGCTGCCTGTTGGTCTTTGAGCTTCAGGCTTCCTTCAGCCTGTCATCCAGGACACAGACCTAAGTGTTCCTCAGCTGCGAGCCAGCCTTGCCCACCTGGAAACCCAGTCCTGGCCCTTGGAGCCTCCAGGGAAGGGCTCCCCAAAGGGTGTTCTGTGTAGGCAGCACAGCTTTGACTACACACCCAACTCCCCAAACATACTGCCTTCAATTTGATGCCGTCTATCTGATTATTTTTGCAGGATAAGGTGAGAGTGAAGAGGCCCTGAGGAATGTCACTCTAATCCACATTTTTGACAAATGAAGAAATAGGTAACTTGAATCCTCCAATGATGCCCACTTTGCAGATGAGCACGTTGGATCTTAGAGATCTTCCACCTTGCCCCTAAGCAGCCATGCTAAGATTAAAGCTGGACCTCTCCGAGCCCCAAACCTATGCTCCTTCAAGTCCACTTGCAAACTTCCGCTGGAGCTAAGAATATGCCAGGAAATAAACATACGGGGGCAGCTATTCATTAAAGGAGCCTTGCAAAGAAGCACTTTTGGAACAGAAAACGGTTGATGTAACAGATAAATGAGTACCCATTTGTTTTTCCTATTTTACAAGTTTCTTTAAAAATAGATATCCAGTTTCTTAAAGTGGGGCACGTCAGTTTGTAGGGAAAGACCCAGAAGAGGTATTGGGTGTGAAGGGGTGGTAGGAACACACAGCTAGGTGGTGCCTCAAGTCCAGTTGCACCTGGCGGTTGTGAACGGCAGCACAAACATGCAGATGGTCATAAATCCTAATTTTTATGCAGGTATCCCAAGTACCTGCCCTTCCCATTACTTTTACCAAGAAAAAAGGGGTCTGATCGTTCCCTTCTTTCCTGAGCCAAAAGCAGATGAAGAATCAAAATATCATGACATGCCAGGCCCTGTATGACCCCCACTTTAAAGCAAAGGGCTTTCTTTTACATTAATGGTCTTTCTGTCCCTTCTCACGTGTAAAGGCTCTAAGACATCAAGCCTGCACTGAATTAACGGAGGACAAACACGAGAGGAAAGTGTGTCAGAGCAATTCCTTGAGAAAAAAAGGCAATCTTGTTCAGCAGAGACTTCTCAGGGGCCGGGAATTGGCAGGCAAGGGGGGTCACAGGGAAAGTGTTCTTTATTATTTTTTTAAAGAAAGGAACAAAATTAGCAGAGTAGATGAGGCAGTGGAGGTAAAGCAGGCATTGATTTTTAGGGAAGAATTGATGCCTCTTGATTGGCTGGGATGATACAGGGACAGGGCTGCTGGGAGGGGAGACTGCTGGTCCTGGGAACAGTGGCAACTCCCTGGGGAGGGCAGGGAGCATGGGGTGGGGGGGTGCACAGGGAACAGAGGTGGGGGGCTTGGGGGGTGGGGGGACCACAGGGAACAGGAAGGAGTATGGGGGATGGAGGTGCACAGGGAACAGAGGTAGGGAAAGGGGGAGCAAGGAGGGCCACAGGAAAGGGGGGCCTGGGAGGTGAGGGGAGAGGTGTTCAGGGAATGTGAACGTGTGTGTGTGTGTGTGTGTGTGTGTGTGTGTGTGTGTGTGTGTTGAGGCCACACTTCAGAGCCAGAGGTTGGGAGGAAGCAGAGGTTGGGATCAGGGCTAACCTCACACAGGAAGCTCTGAATGCAGCCCCAGAGAAGCAGCTTTCCGGGGTGGGAGGGGGGGTGGGTTGGATGGTGCCAAGGCAAGGGCCTGCGGTCACAGCCAAAAGACGGTGGCCCCCGAAGAGCAGGAACAGGAGTGCTGGGGATCCAAGTCACGTGGGCCCCAATGGAGGGGGAAGCTGCAGCCAGGAGCTGGGGGACCCAGAAGCAGAAGACCCCCACCCTGCTCCGGAGGGAAGATGCGACCTGCGCTCCTTGAAGGAGGCTGCCCCCAGGCTGCGGCGGGTCTTCTTCCCGGGCAAAGCATGTGCCATGTGGGCACCTGCACTCCAAAAGCGGCAAGGTGGCCATGCAGCCCCGGGGCTCAGGTGCATCCAGCCCCGCGCTCTCTCGTGCTGTTGGGACAGACTCCCTTCTGCTCCAGTCTGTACCCTCCTTAGAAGGCGGACCGTGCTGGCGTGTCCCGCAGTTGTGGGGACAGGATGCGCCCTACTACTTCTGCAGGTGAACATGTTGGCCCCGTACGGATGCTGCCGTGAATCAGAATGGCTACGTATTCTGGAGGGAACCCTAGAGCTGCAGAGGCTGACGTGTGCAGGAGGGGGCCCAGACGAGACTTCTGTTGTAGTGACAGCCAGAAGGACAGCAGGACTACTTGCTGTGGTTTCCATACTATTCCATGGCACAGAGTATTGCGCTTTTGATGCACTTAATCCCCATGGCTACCCTTCTGCACAGTGGATATTATTAGATCCATTTAATATAGAAGGACACGAGCACTAATACCACTTGTCCAAGGTGACACATCAGAGGTGGCCAAACCGGCAGGTGCTCTGACCCTTCAGAGCCTCCTGCCCATCTTCATCAGGCATGGTGAGCTCCAGCCCTCTGCACGTGCCCTGGCGCGGCCCCGCAGGAGCTAGCTGGCTGGCACATTTCCCCTTCCCCAGAGGGCTTGCCCAGGCCCCATGTGCAGGCGGCTTCCCTGGGGGGTAGCTTCCTTTCCTTTGAGAATGAACGACTCGATGACAGGCCCTCCTACTGACCCAGTCCCACAAGAGGTGGCGAAGCCAGGCCGGAAGGACCTGGGTAGAGGCACGTCCAGGCATCACAAGCACTGGTGCAGCCTGTGGTTTGGGCGCGGCTGGGGGCATGGGCGCACCTCCTAGCTTCCTGCTGCTGCTGCAGGGCTGTCAGAGCCACCAGGGTAGGGGAGGTTAGGGACTGCACCGATAGGAAGGCAACCACCACCGTTTTCCAGTGGAGCTACACAGCCTGGACCTCCACGCACTGTCAGGGGTTTCCCTGCCCCTGGCCCAGAGCTCCTGAGCCGCCCTAGGGCCCTTCAGGCTCCCCATTCATGCCCCTCCCCACCCCTACCCAAAAGGAGGAAATGAGCAGGGAACTGCCCAAGTGGTAGATATGGTGAGTGATGCACAGACCCCCCTGAGGGGACAGTCTCTGGGGCTGGAGTAGGGGAGCATATTCGGACCCATTTAGGGGGGGCAACACTCCCCCAGCAGAGAGGAGTGAGATGCTAACTCCTGAGGACCAGTGACAGTTAGAATAAACACAGAGATGATCAGACCCTAAATGCAGCAAGCTGCAGACAGAAATGTAATTCCCCAGCTGGGAATGGTAACACCTAAAAATACGGAGCTGTGGTTCTCGCAGGAATGCTCAGCGGCCCACGTTCAATCGAGAATGGCTTCTGGATTATGGGTTAGAGTAAATAAAGAAGATCATCTAAGTAACATAACCATAGGTTTTTAGCTTAAAATGACATCTGGTACCAACATATTGTCTATCTCCAAGAAACTCAAATTGCCAGCCGTCCTGGGAGCCTCTGCTGCTCTCAGCAAGTTTTCATCCTGAGTCGATCTGGCTGGTAGGAAGGGCTCAAGTTTGGACCTTCCAGTCCCCCTTTGGGCCCTCGAGTCTCTGCGGTGACTCGGAAGCCACTGCTGGGGACAGGCGACCGTCGTGGGCACCGGGCTGGTGGCTCCGGTGGGGATGGAGAGCTGGGCCCGCTCCCCCAGACACCCCCACCTGCTCTCCCAGAGAAACAGCTTTAAGGGCACCACTTCCTCATGGTCGGCCAGTGGCAGCGGTTTCTGGAAGTAAGGAAAACCTGCCCCACAAGAGATCTAATTCCTGATTTTACAGAGTCCGAGCCACGGGACCGGGGAGAGTCACTTGGCCACCTTTTAAGCCTGTTTCCTCATCGCAGATGCGGACTAAGGAGTAGACTATTTCTCACCGGCCCGAAGCAGCCCAAGAAGGCTGCTTTCATGTTCTCCTGCTCCTGTCCCCGCCCGGGGGCCTTGGTCCCCGAACACCAGTGGGGTAGGTCCGCCCGCACCCCCACCGCATGCTGACCTTTGCCACAGGACGTCAGCCTCGTTACCGGGGAAACCAGGCTGGAGTTCTAGGATCCAGAGAAGATGAAGCGCTGTCTTCAAAAGAAAACGAGCAGGGATTTATCACTGGCCCAGGCCCTGGGTGTCATGAAATCCTGACTTCACATCCTCCTTGGGCACAGCTGGGCGTCTTTGAAGAGTCGGGCGGTGAGAGACTGTAACTGCGGTCTTCCTTCGGCTGTTCTGGACACCGTTCATTATCTTTTCTTCCTGTGGCCAAGGCCTGAGCAAGTGAGGAGCAATCAGAGGCTTTTTTTTCCTCCCCTGAGCCACTGCCCAAGCCTAGCTGATCATTAACGCCCTCACTCCTTTCTTGCTTGGCCAGTCACTGACATAGGGAGCACATGTCACAGGCACGTCAGCTGGTAGTGAGGTGGGCATCAGTCACTTCAGATTCCATGACACGTGGAACCCAGTCACACAGAACACCCAAGAGGGGAGTTTGGAAGAGCAGAACTGCAGCCCCCAAGTGTGAGAGACATAGCTTCTGACACCTCACGTAGCAGGGCTCTGGGATACCGCGAGGCAGGAGCCCAAACTGCCCCTGGGATGACACCGTCCTAGGACAGGTGCAGGGTCCAAGGGCCTCTGCACATAATACTGGGAATTAGTTGTAAGGGGAGACTGTGCTATCCTACAGTTATGCTTGGAGAGGCCCTGTGCCCCATAAATTTTAGGAAAGACAAAGAA
Organism: Vulpes lagopus; assembly: GCF_018345385.1. Taxonomy (NCBI): domain Eukaryota; kingdom Metazoa; phylum Chordata; class Mammalia; order Carnivora; family Canidae; genus Vulpes; species Vulpes lagopus. The sequence continues at coordinate 31,899,394 of NC_054834.1, forward strand.
ACCTGAAGGGTCCCTGCTGAGCAAATAAGAAGGACCCAGCAGTGGAAAGAAACAGTGACTGGTATCAACTCTTCGATGACAAAACCTAGAGGGCGGAAAGTAAAAGGCCGCTGTGTGAAGACCAGTTACAGGCCACTGTCGACAGGGTTCTCCAGACCATCTCAGAAATGCCGGCCTGGACCTTAGCCTTCTCTTTCCTATGTCCCCTGGATCAAGCAACTGCAAGGTCCAGGTGGCTGGGATCTGTCCCAGGAGGGCCCTGCCCAGTGCACCTGCTGTTCTCTGCATCAAGGAGATCCCACATTTATTTTTTATTTTTATTTTTTAAACTTTTTTTTAAGATGTTATTTATTTATTCACGAGAGACACACAGAGAGAGGCAGAGACACAGGCAGAGAGAGAAGCAGGCTCCATGCAAGGAGCCTGATCTGGGACTCAATCCCAGGATCCTGGGATCACGCCCTGAACCAAAGGCAGATGCTCAACCACTGAGCCACCCAGGTGTCCCAGATCCCACATTTATTAAGTTTGTTAGAAGTAGGCCTCTATCCAAGATTGATGGGCAGGGATGGGAAGGATAGGGTTATAATGGGTTCACATTTGCTCTCTGCACCCCAGTAAATGGGCCTCTGCGTTCAGAGGTTGGCCATCAAGTCAAGACACTTGATATGAATGATCTCAAGCACACAGAGAGAAAGCCAGAAATGTCAGATGTGTCCAGGGCTTCCTGTTACAGAGGCCAGAAGAGCTGGGAGCCACCAAGGACACACTGACTGTGAGGTTCATGTACACTGTCCCTGCTATACCTGTAGTCTGTTCTGGAAATGTAGTAAGTCTCTTGTTTTCATTACAGGCAACTGGGATTATCACTGCTTTTTGGCCACCTGAAGTGGGAGAAAAGTCAAACTCACAAGGTCCAAGAAAATGTCTTTACGCGTCAGAAAAATTATCAAGTGGTTACTGGTCTGGGACACCTTCTGCACGGAGCTTTTGCAGGGACCCAATGCATGCAGGACATTAAGGTTTTCAGCCCAGCTCCTGGTACCTAATAAGCACTCGGTCAATGTTCAATATTATCTAATTTCCTGGAATATTGAAAATATAACCAGCCATAGAGCAGGGCTCCTGGCTTCCCAGAGGCTAGTTCATTACCTGTGTCTTACTGTTCTTTATTGCTCTCTGGCTACATTTCTATCCAGGTCATAGTGATTTTGCCTAAGAGGATATAAATTGAGTTCAGTAAGTTGCATGATCATCCAGGTTCTCATGGACTTGAATACCATCAGGAGACGGGACTCAGTGGCCTGGCCTTTCCCGGCTCGAACTCTGCAGTTTTGTGTCTGGAGACGGTCAGGCCTCCCTGGCACTGCTGCTTCTGTCTCACTTCTTGGGGTGTCTCTCTCCACTGCCTCTGCAATTCTCTTTCAGCTGAGTCATTCCCATCTTCAGAATGTATTTACGAGGGATTAGTTTTCTTAGTCACTGATCACATTTCTATTATAATTGTATTCACAACTCTAGTCCCCAGACAGACACAAAGCAGAGGCAGGTCAAGGAAAAACACAGGTGGGAGCCCAAAAAGGGTTCTGTGAAGCCCAGCCTGTTGCTTGGCTTCTCATCCTCAGCTCACTTCACCCAATTTCTATAAAAGCATGAATCCTGGTTTTTTGGGTCCAGAGTCTGAATTAGCCGAGGAGAGGAGCCACGGAGCCAGAAAGGTCACTTTTCCCTTAGAACCCTCCACCTGCGGCCAAGACCTGCTCCAGGCCCTTATGGCATTGCCTCCTCTGAGGAGCTGAGGAAGGACTGCGAGGGGGACCCTGAGTCCTGGAGCTTGCAGATGAAGAGCAGAGCGCATCCTAACCCCCCGAGTCTGCTCTGCCTGTTGCAGACGCCCCCTCCTCAAGGGGCGGATAGAACACGCTGGCTGCTCCGTCACCCAAGAGGCAGGCGTTTCCCAGCTCCTGCCCTCAAAACAGGCAGGACAGGGGTGCAGCAGGGCCCTGGACAGCCCACGGTTCCATGAGTGCTCCGCACACGCCAGGCCCCACGTTCGGCACTCTGGACAGGCACCCCCCTTCTCTTAGCAACGATCCTGTGAAGTACACATGAGGGTTATTCTCACCTCACAATGTGGAAGCTGAAGCCCAGGGGGGCTAGGTCATTAACCTGCGGCCATATCACTAACAGGTGCCAGAGCTGGGACATGAACCCAAGTCACTAGACTCCGAAGTCTGTATTCTTGGAAAAATCTCTCATCTATCTATCTATCATCTTAAGATTTATTTTTTATTTATTTCTCAAAGATTTTATTTATTTATTCATTAGAGAGAGAGAGAGAGAGAGAGGCAAAGACATAGGCAGAGGGAGAAGCAGGCTCCATGCAGGGAGCCTGATGCAGGACTCGATCCCGGGTCTCCAGGACCATGCCCTGAGCCAAAGGCAGATGCTCAACCACTCAGGTGTCCCAAGATTTATTTATTTTAGAAAGAGAGCGAGAACATGTTTGCATGCAAGTGGGGGTACGGGCAGAGGGAGAGAGAGCATCCCAAGCAGACTCTCCACTGAGCATGGAGCCCACTGCAGGTGCCATCCCAGAACCCTGAGATCATGAGTTGGAGCTGAAATCAAGGGTCAGACGCTTAACCTACTGAGCCACCCAGGCACCCCTGGGAAATCCATCTAAAGTTGCATTGTTCAACTGTCTAAGTTACAGAGATGAGAGATTAAAAAGCAGTAAAAAATTAGAAAAACATTTTCTAATGAAATAAAAAACACTACAAAAATGAACTGTAGTGAACCAGGCTCTGAACCAGGCTCAGCTGTGCCCAGTCTGAAGTCTTTTCAGGCCTCAGACGGTCAGTGGCCCCAGACCTGCATGCTCTGTTCTGGCCTCAGGCGGGAGGACAGTGTGGGCACAGGGGCCACAGTGAGCCGGCTGGATGTCACTGTCATCCTCTGCCTGTTTCACTGTCTGCGGCCAGGATGCCTCTGCAGTGGGTCCTGAGTTCCCAGACCCCCAGGATCCTGCCCCCACAGCCTTTCGAGGAGACCCTGTGGGGCAGCTAAGGGAGCCTGTATATCGCTGTGTCCAGATGACTCCACGGTTCCAGCCTTGGCCTCCTCAGCTGTGAAACAGGGCTAGAAGCTACATCTTAGAGTTATGAAGATGAAATTGAATGTGTGATGACAGAAGACATGTCAAAGCTTATAAAACACAAAACTTGTAACACGCTGGCAATTATGTAACTAAATTTATTTTCATTGGGGTGTGAAGGACCATTAAGATTTGCCCTCCTGCATTGTTTTTAAAGATTTATTTATTTATTTATTTGAGAGACAGAGTGTGTGTGAGAGAGTGTGAGGGGGCAGGGGCAGAGGGAGAGGGAGAGAGAGGGAATCTCAAGCGGACTCCCTGCTGAGCATAGAGCCAGATGCGGGGCTTGATCCCAAGACCCTGAGATCATGACCTGAGCCGAAGTCAAGAGTCAGACGTTACCGACTGAGCCACACAGGCACCCCTACCCTCCTGCATTTCAAAAGAGGAATTGGATCAAACTAGATGACACCCACACGAGTAGGGTGTTGATGTGGCATCAGAAAATCCTACCAGCAGGCGGGAGGACTGGAGGCTCTGGCCCTTTGCTGTTGTTCTAGGTGCCCCCGCCCCCCTGCAAGCTCCCTCAGCTGTGCTCCATCCAGAGGGCTGCTGGAGGGGGACAAGTAGATGGGACTGTGTGCAGGAGGCCCTGGCCCTCGTCAGCGCCACATGCGAGGGGAAACTGAAGGAACACGCTCCTCCAGCAGGTGCACTGTCAGGATCCAAACCGGGGCGAAACCACGAAGGCCGAAGAGTGGCCAAAAGCAGGCAGCCCAGCGGCACTGGGGACACCACGGCATCCACTACCCCACGGGTACCTGCTGGCATGTGACTTCTTTACAGAACAAGAAAGATGTGGGACGGTAACGGCATCATGGACCTCATTTATCCCTTCAACACTGGCCACAGGCCTCCTCTGTGCACACTCGACACTGACACCTGTTGGGGGGGGGGCGTGGTTTACCACGTGTGCTAGTAAAAGGACACTTCTGCTGCACGTTAGAATTCGGGAGGTGCTCACATCGGCATGACCGAACCAAATTCTTGAAGCCAGCCTCTACAAAACACAGTCTAATGCCCTTTCCGTGGTGGGGAAAGTCAAGTCCAGGGAGGAAAGGTTTTCTAGCTCAGAGTCAATGGCACAGCTAGGGTTGGGGGCCACCTGTCAGTCAGTCACAATTTTTCAGAATTAATTTTAGTACAGATCTGCCACTTTTTAGAAAAGTCTGGCCGTTGAGCCCAGAGGGTCCAGGGACCCGAGAGAGGAGAGAACGCCAACTTTGTTGGGGCGGTCTCCCCAGGACAGTGGCTACTCTGGCAGGAGGAGGTGCAGATGGTAGAAAAGGGAAATTTTACCTCCTTGTACCCCTTTCTGCTCAGCAACTAGTCGTCTGAGGCCTGATCTCACTGGGTCCTGGGGAAACTGAGGCAGCCTAGCAGCCTATAATCACACTGGTGGCAAGCTGCCACTTTACACTCTCATTTCATCCCTACGATACCCTGTGAGTGGGGCTAAAACCTCCCACTTCACCATAGGTATAAAGCAAGAGAGGAACAGGAGGCTGGGTCCTGCTGCATCGGCTACGGGGTCTGCCCACCATCCAGCCTCTCCCTCCTGTTCACATTCCTGCTGTCAGCGCTCCAGCCCACCTAGACCCCGAGTTCCTCTCCCGTGAAACACCTCAATCGTCACTTTGACATCTGTTAAAAACACATACGTATACATATACACTTTGTGAGCACCAGCAGTGTTCTAGGCTCTGTGCTGGATGCTGGGGAATGACGCTGAGCATGGCCCAGGGCCTGGCATTCTAGGGAGGAAGAGGACAGGAGGCCAGGCAAGCCTAGCACGCGGGATGAGCGCTTCATGCAGGGAAAAGTCCAGCTGTAGCGTGAGCACATGGAGATGCACATGGCCCAGCTGGGGAAGGTGGGGAAGTGGTGTTCGGGGGGCTCGGGACCTCGGGGACGAGTCCAAGCCAACCAACGTCCTCATGACCCGCTTTCAAAAATGAGAATCCAACCACACCACTCCTCTTCTCAAAACCTATCAGTGGCTCCCCATCCCTGACAGAAGGAGGGACGGGCTACCTAGCAGGCTTGCAAAGTTCTCCATGTTCTGACCCCATCTCCTGCCCTGTGTGTGTATGAAGACATTCCTGAGGTCTGAGTCATTGCACCTACAGAGGGAGAGCCAATTCTGCACGCCCTTGGGTCTCACGGGAGGAAGGGCCCAAGCCCCCTGTTATTTTGCTCAGTGAGGGGAGAAAGCGCTGGTAATAAGGAATGAGATGCAGCCCCGGTCCCTCTGTGTCCCGTAGAGAGCGCTATGAGGCCTGTGGACGGTTCTTCCTATGTCTTGACACAGAGGAGTCAGTTTATATGTCCTCTGAGTGCACAGTCCACGGAAACTTCTCTGTCTGAACTGCCCCTTCCCCGGGGCCTTCTCATCCCCTCCGCCCTCCAGGAGCCCCAGGCCCTGCACTTGCTTTGCACACACTGAGCATTCAGAAAGTTTGTTCATAAAGGGTAAACCTTCTGCACTTTGCACCAGGATGGGGTTTGTAACAGAGACAAATTCTCCTCCGCTAATTTTCAAGGAGAAAAGAAATGCACTTCAAGCAAGAAAATTGGGTATCTGGGAAGGTTTCCAGCCAGGAGATTTCCAGCAGGACTTGGGAAAAAAAAATCTCTAGTCCATCCTGCATTAGAACAGAGTGGGGGTGGGAAGGCGACCTTTACTCATCCTTTCCCCAGCTCTGTGCCAGTCACCTCCGAGGACACAGAAGAGGCGACATGGGGCCTGCCCAGGAGACTATAACAATGTGGATTCCTACACTATAGTGTAGGCTCTTTGCTGTTTCCTCCCCAATTCTGAGTCAGCCAACATCTTCACAGTTAGGATGGTGTCTGACCCACGTCTATACCAGGGGCTCCTGACTCCCAGGGAGATAGTCTGGTTTTGTATCAATGGCCTCTCAGCCTTCCTCATTCGATAGCCTAGAGATGGTAGTTTTTAAATTTTGGGAGGAAGGATGAGGCGTGAGAGATTTAGGAGGGGCATGCGTACTACTGTCCTCTCAAGACGTGGCCGAAAGCAGCTTTTGGTGCCTTAACATGAAACACATGGCTTGTTCATTCATTCCACAATGTCTGCTGAGTGGCAGAGACTGTTCTAAGCCCTGGGGTCCCCGCACAGAACCAAACAAAGCTCCTGCCCTCAGGAAGCTTGGACGGTTGGGGGAATAAACAACAAACAAACAGGACCCAGGTAATGAGGGTAAGACAAGTGCAGGGCAGGTCTCTTTGAGACTGTTGTCCCATTGTCATCTGAAGCAAATACCTGGAAGAAGGGAGGGAAAGAAATGCATGGATGTGTGGAAGCCGAGGAGCCAGCAAGGGCAAAGGCACTGGAGTAGGAAAGCACTTCATGCATTTGAGGTCGGCTGGCGGCAGGTGGGTGGACGTGAGGCCGAAGAGGGTGTAGACGCAGCAGTGGGACAGAGCTGGTGGGCCCTGGCAGCCATGTTCAATGAACTCTGGGTATCTCCTGGGCATTTTCTATGTGCCAGGCGTGTCCTAGGCCCTGGGGATACTAAGATTGCACACAGCTTAGGATCTAGCGAGTGATGGCAAACAGAGAGAGAGGAGTCCGGGACCCTGTGGTCAGTGCTGGGGGGTGGGAGGCACGCAGAAGGCCTCCCAGGGGAGAGGACATCAGAGCCAGTGGGGGTGGCTGTGAAACAAGCCTGAGGTCAGCTGTGTTCCGCCCACCTGCCACCTTGGTAAGGTCCCCTGATCTCTCTGAGCCTCCCCTTCCTTGTGCAAAAAAAACCCCCCAAAAAACAAAAAAACAAAAACCCAGGAATCACAATACCCATTCTCTAAAGAGAAAACAAGGCCCTGGGTGTGAAAGTGTTTTGAAAACTGTGAAGCCCCAGATGGATGTAAGATGCTGCTACCATCCCACCACGCTGCTTCCTGTCCCCCTGCACGTTGTGATTCTGCGTGAGGGCGCAAGCTCCTGCCGCTCTCCATCCTCCTGGAGCCCAGCTGCTCAAACACGTGTGCAGACTCCTGTTCTCTTCTGGGCTCTCTGTCCTCTTCCATCAGAACCAGAGCACCCTGCCCCTGCTCCCTGGGCTCCAGCCGAGACAGGGCGCCCTGCACTGGTCGGATCCATCTGCATCCATGGCGGGGAATGCTGTCCCCACATAGGCCATGCGTGGCTCTGACCAGAGCTGCATGTCTCTGCAGCAAGAGGTGCTCAACCGGGGAAAGAAAAGAGCCTGCGCTCTCTATGTAGAAGGGACATTCAGGAGTAAATTTCCACCAGAAGACTGGCATGGTCCAGGTTGAACACCAAACCAACCCCAAATGGAGTTAGAACAAAGTGCGTTGCACGTGCCCTGTTCCAGAGCCAAAGAGGTCTTCATCTCCAGGTCCCTCTGGAAAGACGGGTGTCTGTTCACTGAGCCCCGAGCTTTACGTATTTCTTCTCTGGTGTGTGTTTTCTGCAGAACTGCCCTCCTGTAAGCTCCCCTCCTCAGATGTGACACCCACCCCTGCCTCATGGGGGGGTAGACGCTGGCTGGGTTCAAGTACTGCTTCTGTTCTATCACCCCGAGCACCACCCCCTTGGGCCTTCAAGACTATCTGGAAAAAAAGGTGGGCGTGACAATCATCCACCCCAAGGTGCCATGACCTTCAGTTTCTAATGGTAGCACCCGGCCATCTCTCCTGGCTCAGGATCTACAAGGTCCCCGCATTTTATCATGACTTCTGTGTTTCCATGCTCTCCTTCTGCTTCCCTCCCCAGTTGAGGGAAAGACACGTGGTCCTGGGTTGGATTCTTGCCTAACTTGGCATTTTGTGAAGTACGCGGCTTGCTCCTGGTGCCCCCGATACCACAGCAGAGTAACAGACCCCTGAATCGCAAGTTGGCCTTCGGGCCTTTAGAGGATGAGCCCTTGCGGTCTTGGCACCCCTGGTCAGTGCAAGTGGCTGCTTCTCCAGTGTGCTAATAACATACGTATCCATTTGCTCCCACCTGAGAAGCGCAGTTCCGAGGGCTTGTTTCATCCCAGTCTTAATGGCACTGATTTTTCTCCAGATATGTGCCTTCATGAGCATAGATTTCTGTCGAGAAGGCAGTTGGCTGTTTTATTCATGGCAGTAATGGCTCAATTGTAGGTATAGAAGTAGGTCGAAGGCACTGGGGGTCTGGTTGGTCTGGGGAATGAGATTTAAAATACCCAAGGGGTTCTCATATATTGTAAACCTTCTTCTTCAATGAATGGGGGCCCAGGGGAGGGACATGGGCAGAGCTTTCTGGATTGTCTGGGAAGGGCATGGGACTTGAACTATGTGGGGTCTCACAGGAAGGCTGGCTGGCTGGGCTGAGCAGACCCAGGGAGCTGGCGAGGGGTGTGGGGCCCAGCGGTGCCAGGCCAGGAATGTGCTGGGGGATGCAGAGCCCAACAGGTCCTCTGAGGCTCTGTGGGCAGGAGGGGGAAAGAAAATTCAGAAGGCAGAACAAAGGAGCGCACAGCAGTAGGACCAATGGGTAAAGCTACAAGGACGCAGAGTCCGCCTTCACCGCTGGAGAGGCTTGGGGAGAGGGGGCTGCTACCCAAGATGACCAGCCCTTTGCAGGCTAGGGATAAGCAGGGCTCAGGGAGGGGGAGAGGGGCTCCTAGCAGGTGGGGCAGGGGCACTCTGCGACCCTGGAAATCCCCTGGAGCGCTAAGAGTCTGACATTCTATGAAATTTTCATCAAGTATCTCCCAAGATAGTCATCTAATATACAATTTCAGTTCATTACATCGCGAATAAAAGAACCAACAATTTCATATTCTAATGGGTTTTATGCCTTCATTAGATAAAACATATAACTTTATTAAGTTAGAGGAAGCTTATTGGATATGTTTACTACTTCGACTGTGGCGATGGTGTGTTTCATGAGTCTGTGCAGATGTCCAAACTCATCAAATGATATAGTAAATATGTGCCGTTTTTTTATATATCAGTTATAGCTCAGTAAAGCTGTTAATTTAAAAAATACCGTGAATTAAAAAAAAAAAAAAGAAACTTATTGGTTCTCTAATCCAGGACCTAGGGCCTGTGGCCTATTTTTATAAAGTTTTATTGGAACAGCCACACGCATTCATTTACATGTAACCTTTGGCCATTTTCATGCCACAACGGCAGAGCTGAGTAGTTACGGTGGTGACCATATGGCCCAGGAAGCCCAATATATTTATGATCGGGCTCTTGAGAGAAAAAGTTTGCCATCCGTCTAATTCTAATCACCCAATTCATAGGTAAGAAAACTGAGGTTGACATAATCTGGAGACTTCCTTTAGGTTGAGCGAATCGGTGGCTGAGAGGGGATAAGAACATATAGCAGAGGCCCAGGCCCGTGTTTCTTCTCAGCTTTGGCTCACAGCATCCTGCTGCCGGCGGCTCTCTTTAGAAGTTCCTCTTCATGTCATACCTTGTGCTCATTTTACAGACACAAGGCCCAAGGCCAGAGGTGAACTGATGGGCCCTGGGTCACCTGGCCGCAGGATGGGGCTCCCTTCCTGAGTTCCCATCCCATAGGGCTGGCTCCCAACCACCTTCCCAGGAAGGCTGAGGCCTTGGAGAGCAGAAAGAGCTTCTAAGAGCTTCTAGGACTAGAACTCATCTGGTTCCCCAATCCCCTCTCAGCATTAGCATTCACCTTCTGTTAGCCAACAAAAGGACACATTTACAACTGTGGGAGTTCGACTTGAAAACCCTTTTCACAGGTTTCCAGGGAAATTACTCCAAGTGGCCTTGATGGGTTAAAATGATTTTAACACACCCAGTCGCCTTCAGCTCCTTCTGTGGCATCTGCTACAAGCAGCAGAGCACATGAGTACCTGATGTTTAGCTTCTTTGGAAATAAGAGATTCCAAACAAGATGGTGCAGAGGGGCAAAGCCCCCTATCTACCCGCAATCATATTTAAGAGAACAAACCGCCAATCTGAGGCCCACGATGGGCCTCTGTTCTCTGTGTGGGAGATTTCTCAGAGCTATGAGATCAACTCACCCCTCGAATGATCTAATGTTTATCCCGGAAGAGTATCAAGTGGAAGCTGACCCTCCTTTTCTCCCTCCTCCCAACTGTGTCCCCTCAGAGGGCTGTTTCCCTCCTCCTGACCATTTACAAGCCTTTACATTCTCTGCATTTCCACTTCTAGCACACATCCCTCTTGGACAGAGACCAATGAATAGTCGCAGGAGAAGTTAAAGACCATTGGCATTCCCAATATAAGTGGTCAAGAGAGTAAAGGATGTGTGTGCTATCAACACGAGGGACACCCCCACCCTCCCTACCCCAAAGCCTTGCCAAGGCCATAGGTCTCACAGGTACTAGGTTCCCTGGGCCCATAGAGCTCCTGAGCAGCTCAGACATGAGTCTGAATTTCAAGAGTGACATTTCCCAGCCAAGAGAGGAAAGCTAAGGATGGGAGAGAAGACCGGTCACCAGAGCCAGCTTTGTGTGGAGTTCAGCCATTGGGTCCCCTATTCCTTGTCCCTCTGAACTCAGCCCGCCCTTTTCAGTGGAGTCAACTCCTCACAGCTTAAAGAAGACAACCGATACGTATGGTGTCAGGCACTGGGTGGGGTGCTGGCCATCGAAGCTGGAGACAGTCCTTGCCTTCACATTCTTTGAGAACCTGGACCAGGTTCTATCTGTATGGCCTATTTAAGTCCTCACACAACTAGAAGATCAGATTATCCGTGTTTTATACATGCAGCATCGCCAACTCTGAGAAGCTAAGCAACTGGTCCAAAGACACGCAGGAAGTAAGTGAGGCAGCTGGGCTTTGAACTTGTGTGTGTGTGTGTGCTTGCCATTACACCATGCTGCCTCCAAAGCCTGGGGACTGTCTTTCACTGCAGTTGCTGGCCAGCTGTGCATCCCACCAGTGGGTGCCCAGCGGCTGCAGGAACATGGGTGGAGACACAGACTCACTGGATGTGCTGCCCAGAGTGTTGGAAAGCTGAAGTCATTTGGAGAGGAGAGGGCAGAGGGTGGAAATGAGGGAAGAACAAACCCGATTTGTGTGGAAATACAATTGTGTATGTTAGTGTGAATTATTGGGATTGATCTTGGCTGGTGAGAGTCCCAGATGTACAGACAACTGTGCTCACTTGGGCCTCAGGGGCTCCTGAACAGAGGAGGGATGTCCCCAAGGGCCATTGCAAGGGCTGCCAAAGACAGCAAAAGTGCAAGATTCCAGCGGCACCTGGAGTGAGTTAGGCGGGTGAGGACAGGACCTGAGAGCTGTTTCTGAGAGAAAAGGTGGCCAGTGAGCTGAAGACCTCCACAGTGAGCTGACAGGTAACCCAGATGAGTGGCTGCACCCTGGGGCAGAGGGGTCAGCCTGACTCTTGGAACCCCCGGCCACGTATGCAAATGCCATTTCTCTTGTCCTTTGCAACTAAGTCTCCAACACCTCTCTATCTTCCATCTATTCGCCCACACTTGGCGGAGGGAGGAAGTGAGGATGGAAGTGACCAAGTAAGGCAGACACACCCCAGAGCTTCGGCTCAGAGTACCTGCTCTTGATCTCACTCCTCACTACAAGTATCACCACCAGGCCCACCGTGAAAATCTTCAGGGTCTGGAGCAAGAACAGAAAAAGCCCACAGGCCATATCAGTAAATATTGAAGAGTTATAAATCAGGCCTACAAATGGCTCGGTAAAAAATGTGCTGTTCTCCTGCCTGGGATATTATACATCCTCCTATCTGGAAGAGCAGATTCCAATTCAGAATTTCCAGAGTCCACAGATTTCCAGGTTGAGCCATGGTGGCAAGGGATGGAGCACCCATGTATGTGGACCTCATGGTCGGGGAGGGGCCACACCCACGTGGTGGGACATCGAAGTCCACCTGGGGCCTTTGATCCCCAAGGCAGTGGAGGCCACCCACAGGAGGCTGACCTGGGGGGAAAGCTCCCCATGGGTACTGGAAGCAGTTTTGAAGCAGTTTCAGTGGGGAATTCTGGGGTCTTGGATCCCTGAAGCATGGCTTAGAAGGAGGAGTATGGGCACGTATGTCTCCTTGGCCATTAAGAACTCCATGCCCTGTGGTGTGGGCCCTCTAAGGCATGGAGCCCAGGACAAGGGTGCAAGAGTGGTAACGCCCTTCGCTGACCCCCAAGGGGTGCCACATACTAACAGGCATCCCAAGCATTGTACATGGGCTAATTTATTTAATTCTCACAACTCCAGGACATAGGTACTATTCTTATCACCATTCCACAGATGGGGACCCTGTAACACACAGCGGGGAAGCCACTGTGTGGCTGAATGCACGCCCAAGGTGACAAGTGATGGATGGAGCCAGGTTGTCTGGCTGCCCTATCGACTACCCCTCGCCGCCTCCTCACATGGAAGAGCTCACCTGGGGGACATGTGAGGCTCAAGCAGCAGCCCCTGCAGAGAGACACAGAGCCACGAGACAGCCCCCAATGAGGCACGATAGAGTGCCTGCTGTATACTCGAGGCCAGAATGTTTGTGACAACTCATCTCTCTGCTTTGCTTAATCATAGATTAATTCCCAGACCTGGGAGGGAGATTTGCTGAGGCATCGTTGTGAAACATGGGTAGTGAGTTAGTGGATGGGGTGTGTGCCTCCACCAGGAATAAGGAATGGAATCATCCCTTTGGGAGAGGATAGGCCCAGTCGGAGGGCACTTGTGGGCTGATGCCACAGCTGATAACCAGGAGGAGGCTGCGCTGCCCAGGTCCACCTGAAGCATGAGACATAGAAGGTGGATGATCGAGGGTTCCAGCAGCTGGCAATGGTAGCCGCCCTTGAACTGGGGGAAGATCCAAGCCAAAGAAAAGGAAGCTACTGCACCTCATCTTAGAAGCCCGACCCACCTCTACCTGAATCATATCATGAAGGGGAAGAAAAACCCCATGAGTGTGATATTTACGTATGTTTGTAAAGTGTGTCATCCAACTGTGTGTCAACAGGCTGGTATCTTAGGTATAACGGACATCAGGACAGAGACAGCTGGGACCCACTCGCAAATGGTTAAAAAAAAAATCAGTCTGGAGATGAGAAGCATCACAGATATGGATTCAAATGCTCCCACTCTCCCTTAGTGGCTGTGTGCCACTATACCTTCTGAACCCTGGCATTCTAGCCTGTAATGTAGTGACGGAAAAGTATCTCCCAGGATCACCGTGAGAATTCAGTGAAGTCACATTTGTAAAGTCTCTGGGACATAGAACGTGCTTGGACGACATGCCATTTCCCCCCCTTGAGGCCCTCCTGGGAGCCTTTGTGCTCCTGCGAAGTGCAGGGTCCTGGATGCAGGGTCGCGGGTGTAGGATCTCGGGTGCAGGGTTCAGGGTCTCAGGTGCAGGGTCCCGTGTGTAGGGTCTCGGGTGCAGGGTCCAGGGTCTCAGGTGCAGGGTCCCATGTGTAGGGTCTCGGGTGCAGGGTCCAGGGTCTCAGGTGCAGGGTCCAGGGTGCAGGGTCTAGGGTTCAGGTTGGTCCCAGCTTCGGGAGGCCCTCTTCTGCAGGGATGCCGCGGGGTGGGGAACCGAGGTCCAGCTGAGAGCCCCAGGAGGAAGGCACAAAAGCAGCACAAGGCAGGGTCTGCTTTTGATCAGGAGCCGCTCTAAAGGAAGGTGGGAAACCAGACAGAAGCATCTCAAGGAAGTCCCGGGGCCCTGGGTGGCCCAGCGGGTGAGCGTCTGCCTTCGGCCTAGGGCGTGACCCCGGGGTCCCGGACGAGTCCTGCATGGGGCTCCCCGCGAGGAGCCTGCTTCTCCCTCTGCCTGTCTCTGCCTCTCTCTCTGTGTCTCTCATGAATAAATAAACAATCTTAAAAAAAAATATATATATATATATAAAATAAATAAAAGAAGTTCCCCGTGGCGGGCGGGGACAGCAGAGCAGTACAGCCGGCACCAGGGCGGCTGCAGGGGGGCGGGGTGGGGGCGGGGGTGGGGCCCAGCTTGGGCTCCCTCTGCGCCTGCGCACTCCCCGCCAGCTCAGCCCCTCCCGCCCCGCGGGTCCAGGAGCGCGGCCCCGACGCTCCGCAGCCCGAGTCCGTGTGGCGGGGGCTCCTGGCGCCGCAGCGTTTCTAGAATCCGCTGCCTTGTCTCTTGCTACTTGGAGGCCTGTCTGCACCCACCGACGTGGGCTCAAGCTCGGACCCCGAGGGGAGGAGCCGCGTGCTCTCCCGAGGAGCCGGCCAGGCCCCCCCCCCCCCCCCGCGCTGCTGCTGCCGCCGGGGCGGACCCCACGCGTCCCCCTGGACCCCTCCCGCTGCCCGGGGCCCCCAACTTACGGCCGACCCCAACTGAACGCCTTCAGCAGCAACCTGCGGCTCAGACGAGGAAATCCCGGCCCCGAGGGCGGCCCAGCAGTCAGGCCTGCTTCCTCTGCAAATGTCACAGACCGACCAGAGAGAGCTTGGGTTTCTTTCTTTCTTTCTTTTTTTTTTTTTTTAAGGGTTTATTGGCAGGAGACGGGGAATTTCACAGCCCAGAAGGAAGAACTACGGGAACCAGGGTAGGTGACACCTCCACGGGGCGGGGCCTCCACTCCCCCGGAAGCACACTCCTCCATGGGGCGGGGCCTCCACTCCCCCGGAAGCACACTCCTCCATGGGGCGGGGCCTCCACTCCCCCGGAAGCACACACCTCCACGGGACGGGGCCTCCACCCCCCCCCCCAAGAACACGCCTTCATGTGGCAGGGCGTCCACCTCCCAGGAAACACACACGTCCACAGGGCAGGGCCTCTACTCCTCCGCCCCCCCCCCCCCCCCCGGGAAGCACATGCCTCCATGGGGCAGGGCCTCTACTACCCCCCCGGAAACACACTCCTCCATGGGGCGTGGCCTCCGCTCCCCCGGAAGCACATGCCTCCAGCCACACACCAGGGGGTCAAGCGCCCCCCTCCCAGCAGGTTCCAGTTCCGGTTCCGGTGAAAGGCCGGGGGCGCAGGAGGACTGGCCAGCTCCGGTCACCCGTCCATCCATCCCTCTTGCACTCTGGCCGCAGTGGTGTTTGAGCCCCACTCCTGGGCCTACCAAAGCGGGGAAAAGAGTGGGATCCGGGCGAAAAACAAGTCAGAAGGGTAAAAACCAAAGCCCCCCAGGATCTGAGCTCACGGTCAGCTTAGCGCCTCGCTACTCAGGGTCCCTCCTGGAACCCTACGCTCTGGCGACACCAGCCTCCTGCACTCCCTCGCACTCACCTGTGTCCTGCTCAGGGTTTTCAACACCCCCTTCCTGGCAGGTCTATGTCTTCTTTGCGTGGATAATGCCTATTCATCCTTGTATTTTTGTTTTTAAGATTTTATTTATTCATGAGAGACAGAAAGAGAGAGAGGCAGAGACACAGGCAGAAGGAGAAGGCGGCTCCATGCAGGGAGCTCGACGTGGGACTCTATCCTGGGACCCCAGGTTCGTGCCTTGGGCCGAAGGCAGACGCTCAACCCACGGAGCCACCCGGGGATCCCCCCTACTCATCCTCGTAGATTCAGTGCCTTGTCACCTCTTCCAGGAATCCTTCCTAGAGCCTTGGGGTAGATCAGATGTCCCTCCTGAGCTCCTGGCACACCTGTGCACCTTTACGGCTTACCACAGAATGTCCCTGGACAACAATAACGATAGCAGCAAAGACACACCTATATAATGTTCATTTGCCACGTGCCAGGCACTGTTCTAGGCAGTGACACACTTGAATCCATGTGCTCCTCACCGCAACCCTGCGAGGCAGGCATACTGCTCATCCTCCTTTTATGAAGCAAAGACACCGAGGCGCAGAAGCTAGACCGCAAAGCTAGCACTCAGCAGAGCCGCGTTCAAACCCGGGGCCCATGACTCTGAGCCTGTGCTCCTAGCTACTGTGTCCAGAAAAGGCTTCATGGGTCGCAGTCTGCCCTCCAGGGCGGGGACGGCGACAGTCACCCTCACTCCTGGTGATGACAGAGTCCGCACTAACAAAATACCGTCTGATGGATCTGATAGAACTGAATAGAACTTTCCCCGTTGGGTGGCCAGAGGACGAGGAGGGAAGGAGAAAAGACTCCATGTAACTGGATTTTGCAGACCCATGGAAGGAATGGAGTCAGAGGCCAAACTACCCGTGTCCCGGCAAACCACACTAGCTGGCCAGAGCCCCGCTGCCCACCGCCTATTTCTGCCAAACGCCTCTGGCTGGCTCGGCCACACTTTCTCTGCACCTTGTGTCTATATTCTTTAAGTGAATTTGGTTTTCTCTGTGGTTAATGGAGGCTTACGTCACGGCATGAACGAAGGCTTCTACAACTGAGCTCTCACAGTCGTGTTTTTTCCTTAACATAACATGATAAGGCCAGCGTTGGGGTGTGCAGTGATTTTTCACCTGGAGATTTTCACCTGGAGCCAGGGCATTCCTTGTTTTAGTTTTGCTTTCTGTCAGGTGCTGGCCCAGTGGTAACTCATTGCTGCCCCTAAATAAGTGATCAAACGTGCCCTGACTTGATTTCTCCAGTTGTGATGAAGCTGACCCTAATAACCCACCTCAGTGGGCCTCGGGGCTCAGTAAAAGGGTCCACTTGTTTCTACTAGCAAGGCATGTGGCCAAGGAGGGGCTGCCACCACAATGGACGGGTCACTACATGTGGCCAGTGTTTCCCTCTGGTAGGGCCTTAATTCAAACTACAACATGGCAGCAAATTAATTAACATGAAAGTCAGATACAATGAGCACAGCCTTTTGAGTCCTTGCCATGGGTCAGGCTTTGAGCTAAGCTATTAACAAGTACCATCTAATTTAATCCTTGTAAATCTGTGTCAATCCTTTCAACGGTACAACAAGCACCCACTTATGCCAGACTCTGTATTGGGTCCTTGGGACTGAGTAGAGAACAAAACAGACAAAGATCTTTGACTTGAATAGAGAGAGCAAGCAGTAGACATAATACAAGTAAACTACAAGGTAAACCACATTGTAGGTTAGGGGAAATACGGGTAGAACAGTAGAGCAGGTGAATGGCCGGGAGTGCCGGGGGGGATGATCTAGCTAGGGTTTATTGAGAAGATGCTATTTGAACAAACATTTATTGGAAGTAAGGGGGTTGGCCACATGGAGAATGGGAGAAGAAGATTCTGGGCAAAGGGAAAGGCCAGTGGGAAGGCCTCAAGGTGGGAGTGTGCCAGGGGGTGCTCAGGGTGCAGCAAGGAGGCTGGGGAGGCAGGGGAGGTGTGAGCACTGGGAAGTTAAGCAGCAAAGGTAGTGAGGGGCCACATCGCACAGGCTCTTGCAGGTCACAGTTACAAGCCACTTCATAGAAGAGGAAACTGAGGCAGAGCAAGATGATGCCAAATGTGACGTGACCTAAAAGTAGCAAGTTTCAGAGCTGAGATTGACCCCAGGGGCAGGGAGGACTCTACATCAGAGCCCAGGTGTCCATCCTGATGCTAGAGACCCCCCCTCTCCCTCCACATGGCAACCAAAGCTGCTGCTGCTGGTTTCTACTTTTATTTTTTAAAAGATTGATTTATTTAAGAGAGCACACACAAGCACATGGAGGGGAGGCGCAGAGGGAGAGAATCTCCAGCAGACTCCCTGCTGAGTGTGGAGCCTGATGTGGGGCTCGAACTCACAACCCATGAGATCATGACCTGAGCTGAAACCAAGAGTCAGACAACTGACTGAGCCCCCCAGGCGCCCCACACCAAAGCTTCCTGATGTCCTCCTATGGCAACCAAGTTAGGCCTGAGGGGACCCAAGACTCAGAAAAGTCTCAGCTGGAAGGAATCCCAGAGATCTCCTCCTCCAGTTCTGGTGCCGTGGGGAGAATAACAGAGGCCTCAACTCCTCCCCTGCTGGGCAACGGGATATCAAAATAGGACAGGTATCCTCATCTGCAAAATGCAAACATCCACCCCTCCTCGGAGGGAGCGTGGATTAAATGAAATGATGTGTGCACAAGGGCTGTGACCGTACCGACAGCACCCCTTTCCTGGCCTGTCTCCTCCCCCTGCTTCTTGGAGCTGCAGTCACTGACGACCATGTCTGAGCTCCATCCTGCCCCGGATGGGGACAGGATCTGTATCAGCAGGTTCCACCCAATCGCCACCAATCAAGGGCGGAGCTTGGGATTTTGCTGGAAATGTGGAGCATCGCCCCCCCACCTGTCCCCACACACGGCAAGCCCACAGTCCTCCCCGAGGGCCGGGGTCTGGTGCCCCGGAGGCCCCCAGTCTTGAGTCTCTACTATTCCTCTTCCATCAGCTGGAGCCCTGCTGGATGCATGCAGAGTTCTGCTCAAAGCATTGGACACGCAATAGGTGCTTGATAAATGGTTGTTACTGTTGTTATTAATAGTGCAATGGGATTTGCTGCCACCAAAAGTGTATCAGGCAAGTCATGTACCTCTGTGCACCCCAGTCTTCCCTGAAATATGGGTTTAATACCCACGGTAGTTTCCATCACGGCAACAGCCTGGGCTCATACTGATGAAAAAGTTCATTCAATTGTGAAAAGCTACACACACGGAAGCCACTGTTTTCAGGTATCAGCTGGAGAACAGAGCAGAGGTGGTTTCCAGCTGGATCCCACTGCCCACATCCACGAGCCAGAGCCTGGGGGACCTGGTCCTTGGGCCTCTCCTCCTGTTTTCCCACTGGGAGCAAACCTGGGCCAGGGCTGTCAGCCAAGACCGCCTTCTCCCCTGTGGTGGCCCCAGAGAAGCACGCAGCATCCCTGTGGCTGGTTAGCAGATAAATATTAATGACTAAAAACGTATGTAGGATGGATGGTGGATGGATGGATTTTTTTTTTTTTTTTTTGCACAGGTGTTTGTAGTGCCACTTTATTGCCAATTGCTGACATTGTCCAGGGCTAGTGGAAGGGAGGTTAGAACCCTGGTGGCATCTGATCAGTACAGCTAAGCTGGAGCGGGGAGCAGACTTTCTTGGGCACTGATCCAGGGAAGGGGGTATAAGGCGGCCCTGGAAATGTCCATGGAGGTCTCTCTCTCCCACCCCCAAGACCACAGCAGCTTCTATTCCATCCTGGTACCCAAAGGTACAAAGTGGAGGCCAGAGTCTCTAAGCTTACTGGGACCCAAGTGAGGGGAAAAAGGCAGTGGGGGGCCCTCAGCAGGACCAAAGGGGAGACCAAGGCTTGGGCCCCAGAACAGAGCAGGAACCCAGAATCCCATGTCGTTACAGGATGACGCAAGGAGGACGGCTGTTTGTCCTGGGAGCCATTGCTTTGATTGTCCCTCCTTGGACACATTTAAGGATCAACGTGATAATTACAGAGAGCTGGAACAAAATGATAAAAAGCCTAGGGAGGGGTAAAGCGAAATCCAAGGGAGGAAAAATACACCAGTCGGGTCACCTGCGGAGAGGACACGATGCAAATGTGGCTGAGGTGGCCCTGGAGGGCAGAAGCCTTTGGTGGGGATACCCTGCTCGTGCTCCAAGAGTCCTGGCTCCTTTTTCCTGCCTGGTGGTGTGAGCAGTGGCAGGAAGCCCAGCGGTACCAATTCGGGCTCAGAGCCCCTGCTGTGGGCACACGCCAGTGTATATAGACTCAGGGTGTCCTGGTGTATTGTTAGAATATTCGGAAAAAACAGCATATGGCACATGCTCCGCATGTGATTCTGTTCCTGCTGTTAACGTAGTTAATTCCAAACTCTGATTCTTTCTGCTTATAAAAAGGTGCTTTGCACAGGGACGAAGGCCCCAGACTGAGCTTCTTCTCTTTTTCTCTCACCGAATGTTATTTTTTGAGGGTCACGTAAATAGTCCCTAAAAAAATTATAAATAGATTTGAGAAGCCCATCCCCACTGAAGAAAACAAAGCCCTGAGCAAATAAGCGCGTGCCTTTTCCCACAGGAAGCGTGTGAGCCCGGCCCAGGCACAGGAGTGGAAGCCTCTGGCAAACTCACATGATTAATGCTCTTCCCCGGCGCCTCGCCAGGGCCCACGGTTCCTGATTCCTGGTCCTTCCTCTGTCCCTCCTGTTCTATTAACGGCCTCATCTTTGTCAGGGATCCAGAGTCTACATTTTTGTCCCTCTGCCTCCTCCCCACCCTCCCTCACCAGTCACCAGTCCTGCTGCTTCCCTGTCCCTCTTCCTTCGTTTGCCCTTTGCTCCCTGCTCCCACGGCCATCACTCTCATTCAGGCCGCCAGGCATCTGGTTCTCGGCTTCCCCTCACTCCGGTCCACTCCAGACACTGCCACCAAATGCCTGAAACACGGCTCTGACTGCACCACTCCACTGCTCAGACACCTCCCATGGCTCCCCACTCTCAACATTAAGGGCAGCTGGCATAGCTGATGTGCAGAGCCTTCAGAAGCTGGCCACCAGGTCTCATCTCTGGCTGCCTCGTCCTCTCATCCTCTGTGCTTCTCTGCCCTGAGGAGCATCACACTGCTCCCTGTGCTCAGAACACCTGCCGGCTGCGCTGTCCCGTGTCTGCTGTCCCATGCCTGCCTGCTGAAATCCTACTCAACCCCCAGGGCCTATCCCCAACATCAGCTCTCCCATGAAGTGTTTCCTCTCTGCCATCTGAGCACCTCTTCCCGGTCTCAGGTAAGGGAGCTCTGCATTCCAGTCACTTCTCTGCTGAAAAATTCCTCCCACTAGAATTTATCACTCATGAAAACAGGCACTGCTCCTCATCTCTTCGGCTCTTCACTTCACGCACAGTAGATATTACACACATGAAAAGAAAGACACTTGAACTGCATGAAGGTAAAGCACAGACAGACATACCACATTTCCTGCTGGATCACATAGGGGCCTGGCTTAGAATATGCGGTTTCTTCTTTCTGCTTCTGCATAATTATGGTCAGAGCAGAGAAGACCAAAATGCTAACGGATGCTGATGGTGCCACCAGGATGTTCTGCATTTACACCGGTGGTTATTCTGTGTATCCTGGTAATCCTAGGAGCTAATGCAGTGGCTCCCAGCTGGGGGGCGATGTTGCCCCCCAGGGGACACATGGCAATGTCTGTAGACGCTTCAGGTTGTCACAATGGGGAGGTGCTACTAGCATCTAGTGGGTAGAGGCCCAGGAGGGGGCTAACCACCCTACAATTCACAGCCCCCACAACAAAGAATCATTCAAGCCAAAGTGTCCATAAGGCTCCTGTTTAGAAACCCTGAACTATTGTAAAATAGGCACTCTTAACCCCATGATGGGGCTAAAGAAACTGAGGCACAAACATGGCAGGCGACTCTCCCAAGATAACACAGCTATTTAAGTGGCAGAAATAGATCTACCCCCAGGCTCCTTGATTCCCAGCTGTGTCCCTTCTCCTGACTTATCTGCATAGACAGACACCACGGCACAAACTCAAAAGCACTGGACCCAACTGAGACTGCTGCTACTAAGCCTGGTAGATGTTAAAGTGATCGCAGGAATGTGGGCCAAGGTCAAATAATTTGGCCCATCAACCCCTCTCCGGGGCTAGGATGCTTTTTTAGAGTCCCTCTAAATTACACAAGACAGTGGAAAGCCAAACGAGAGGTCCAGTGGGCAGCGAACCCTCATCCTAGGAGGTAGGGCCAGACTGCTCTGGCACTGAAGCGACTCCATGGGGCCATGCTGGGAAGCGAGTCAGGGAAAGGAAGCTACCTCCCTTTCCTGTCCCTGGAGAGCTAAGCCCTCGAGGACGCAGTGGCTTTGCTGAGACCCAAGAGCATCCAGATTGGCTTTCCCCACTCTAAGCACGGTGATGAAGCCTGAGAAGCAGCCCATGGTGAGTCGGCATCCAGTGGTGGGAATGCCATGCTGGGAACCCCCACACGATGCTGTGGTTACTGGATTCCTTGACTCAAGAGAGCAGAAGGGCAGCATGCTGGCACAGAGGAGAAGGGGCCCAACAGACACAGATGCCACTTTTTCTGAGTATTTGGGCCCATGTCCCAGAACCTGCCATCTGTGGGGAAGCAATGGGATGGAAAGGGGTTGAAGAAGACTGATGGGCAGTGGGCATCTGGGGGCACAAACACTTCAGAAAGTGCCTGGAGGGCCGCCTGGCAAGATTATCTTGGGGGCTCCAGTGGGCACAGCTGAATTCCTGGAGAAGACAACATTGGGCAGATTTGGGCACAATGTGAGGACAACAGTATAAAATCACATGAAGTTCCATGTCACTGGGATCTGGGGTAAGCTGTGTGATCGCTAAAGCATGTTCAAGAAATTCCTAACCGGATACCTCCAAGATCCTCTATGTCTGATGAAGGAAAATGCAAAGGTGGTGGCTGTGTGCTGATTACAGGGCTTGAGCCTCAGCAGCACGGCTGCCTAGGATGGGAGGCAGGACTTGGAAAAACTCAGCCCCACATCACAGGAGACATTCAGCTGGATGCAGAAGACCTCAGCCTCCCAGCGACAGTGACAGACAGGCATCGCTTGTGCTCCGATCAGAGTCGTCGACGTCGGTTGAGAAAGACTCCTTCAATCCGAGGCTGAAAGTCAGGAAGGCCATAATCACTCACCTATGGACAGTTTTCTCCAGGTTCTAAAATTTGTTAGCAGATGTCTCTACAGTGAGAGCAACAGGCTGTGAAGCCCGGGCACGTAGTAGCTGTTGCTATTAAATAAAACTTCTCATAAAACGAACATGGGATGTTCAGTGGTATCATGACCGTTGTGTTACGTGGGGGTGAAGCAGTTCATGTGTATAACTGGAAGGTGCTTGGGTTTTCTGTTCTCACTTGGCTACTTAGAGGGCATAATTCAGGACCTCTGCTCTACCCCCGACACTCAACAGGGTGAGGACTGCAACACCGGCTGTTGACCGACATCCAAAATCTGGCACTGCGACTGAACAGTGTGACCTTGGCCAAGTCACTGAAATTTCACGTGGCTGTTCCCTCACCTGTCATGGGGGCATACTCCTACTCCTACTTCCCTTGGCGGGGTAGTAGTTGAGGATGAAGCGAGATGACTGTAGCGCGCCTGCCACAGGGTCTGCGCACGGTAAGTGGCTGGTGAACGTCAGCCCTCGTGACAAAGGGCTTTCCCATATGTCACCTCTTTTCCCGGGTACCACCATAAGGTACAGCAGCAGGAGATCCCCCCACCGCTCCAGTGTAGGATTCTCAACCTCACGGTTGTTCCCTCCTGCCAAATTGTTCTACTTAATTAGACAAGGACTCTCATGTTAGGATGAAGTCGACCAAGTTCTTGCTTCTAGTTGCCTTCCATAAAGGAACCACTCTAATATATTTATATATATATTATATACATTTATATAAATATATAAAATATATTCATATATATATATATATATATATATATATATATATATATATATATATATTGCATCAACCGTGGGAACCAGGTGGTTCACTTGGTTGCTAACTGCCCGGAAATATTACTAGATAAGCAGTGGCTCGAGTTACCATGCCAGCTCATTAGTGTGATCAAATAATGCGTTGTGGTATGTGTTGTGGTATCTGCCGGCTTTCCTGCGTGAACCATGGTGAAAGCAGTAAGAGAAGTTTGTAGGGATGTTCACAGTGCTACTTATACCTTCTGGGATATGGAAACAATCTCTGGGGCTGATCTCAGGTCACCAGCAGTGCTGGAAATTTGTTGGAGAACTTGCACTGCCAACGATGAGTGGAGGTACGGATTGTGTGTTTGTGAACCTGGCAGGATCTTGGCAGGGCGGGAGGCATTGCTGACTCTGGGAATGGCCAAGTGGCCCTCTTCTTCTCTTTGAGGATAGGATACCTGCTGGAGTCTGCACTTGTGTTCTTCTCTTGGCCTCCTGCATGGGGAACAAGGGCAGAGCTTCGCAGAGCTGACTGCCCTGATCCAGTAGCTGCATGCAGTACCTGAAACTCCTACTATCAAGGGCCCCCATCAGTCTTCCGCAAGGGTAGGTTATGCAAATTCTAGGGAGAGAATGCTTGTTATTTCAGAAATCTAGGTTTAGAGTTATACCTTCCCAAAGATGCACGCTAGAGGTGTGCACAAGATCTTTAGTAAAACCAAAAACCTGCAATTTGCAAATTCTGCTGGCAGGTGACAGCCACATGACCCAGACTGGAAGACCCGCTACCTCCTGTGGGATCTGTCCCCAAACCCCACAGGTGTGCTTCTGCTATCTCTATGGACTTAGGAGAATGTATACAACTTTAAAGCAACATAGATGCGCCAAGCTGAGAAATCTTAAAGAATATAGAACCCCGTGGATATGATGTGGAACACCAAATCTGACTTTTATTGGTTAGAAATGGTTTCTGATGCAAACCCCAGGCCTGTCTAATTGGAGTGGGTTCTGTACAGCTGCAGGCTGCTATTTCTCGGCTGGCCACTGGCGTGGAGGAGCTTGCCACCCTAATCATCCTGTTCGGAACCCCTGCCACCTTCTGTGAGCATTATGATGTACTGAGCACTCCCTTTATACCAGAACTGGACGAGACTTCATGCCGCTCACTGCCACCTCGCCACAATCCCACAAGCTCTACATTATCATCTCTGTCTTATCAGTGAGAGATGGACTCAGCTGGTGACAGATCCACATCCAAACTTGGGACTTGCCCAACGACCCCCACACACCAGGCTCACCCCTGCATGTCGCCTACTTCCTCTACCAGGTTCAAAGAAGAGGAATATACCAGGGTTTCCCTGATGCTGACAGGTCTTTCCTGGTGCTGTCCCTATGGTGCTCCTTTCCCCCCAGAAGGGGTAAGTCCTCTACTTGATCCCTCTTGAAAAATAAGGCAAAGCAGTCCCCCCACCCCCTCCTATTCTTTCATTCCAGGCACTTTCTGAATGAGTTTGCGTATCGAATTTATTTATAAATCTTTCCACCAGTGGGACCTCAGGGGAGCTTGCATCCAACTCCCTCTCTTCGTGATATGATAAACCAGGCAGGAGAGGTACAGTGACACCCAAGGGTCAGGCAATGAGTTGGCAGAGGCAGGACCGGAGCTCAGGGGTTTCCCATCTCATGGCTGGCCTGTAGGACGCCCTATATCTTCCAAATCATGTCAAAGCATTCTGAAGAAGTGGCCAATTGAAAGGGACCAGAATATGAAAATAAAATAAAATAATTAATAATAATAATAATTAATAGATTAAACTGGTTAAACTGGCTTAACAAGAGTGGAGCATGAGAATTTAAAACACCTCAGTAGATCAGACCAGCATTCACCCCACCTTACAGGGAACCCTTGACAGTGGTATCACAGAGGATCATGGGAAAATGTGGGAGATACATCTAGAATGTTAACTTTAAGCACTTAGGAAATGTCCCCTAACTTCCATTGAATAACCCCATTTATATCTGTCATCCATGACTCTCTGAAAGTTCATTCCTGGAATCTATTTATAATTTCAGCCCATACTGTTTCTTGGAGTAACGATTCTTGCACATTTACTACCTACAGCGTAAAGTACTACTTCCTTTTACTTGGCCTAAAACTATCAAGTTCTCTGGCTCTGCTCAGCAGGGCAGGATGAGAAGTCATTAACATCTTTCACCTGAAGAATTATTTTTAAAGAAGCTAATTAAGTCTACAATGAAAACAGGTATATTACTATGCAAAAACATTAATTAGGTCAATTTTGAGGTTCCTACAAGTGCCCTAAAAGAGTTCAGGCCACCTACCGGGCCTTACCTTCTCCAAATGACTTCCACGTAGAACCTACTTTGGTAGGAATTTCTTTTTCTTTTTCCTTTTTTTTTTTTTTTAAGGAATTTTCTTTAGTCACCTACATGGACACGATTTATGGCTGCCCCAGAGGAAAAATGAAAACAAGTCAGCCAAGGGGCAGGGATATATAATCTCCAACTACAGTGTAACAGCAATGAAATCTTCAAAAACACATTCTTTTGTTCTCAAAGTCCAAAATTTTCATTTCTGAACAAAGGGTGTATTGGGAATGACTCCAAGAGCTGAGGCTGGGAGATGGGATGGCAAAGGAAACACCATCCCGATGGAGCTTCAGGTTGCATTACCTGAATCCTTCTGGATCACCACTTAAAATGAAAGCATGCATCACCTCATGTCTGTTTCACTATCAATAAGGGATAAGCTTTCATTGCTTTTCTATTCAGTTCAATGGTACAAGACATGCTGGGTAAAGACATTCTCCTTGAAGATTCAAAGAAAGGGCAGATGGATGGCACTGTCTGAATCTCCTTCTGTGGCCAGCTGAGGAGAGAGGTAGAGAGGCACCCGAGCCAGGGGGAATCCCAAAGAGAACAATTTCCATCATGGGCCCAGGGTTCTCCAGCACAGGCCCAGGTACAGCACTTAACTCAACACCAAGGCACCTGTCAATTGGGGAGGGGAGAGGTGGTCGGTGCCTAAATGAGTTTCTCTTTCCCCTGAAGAGTCACATTCTGAGTGTGCTCTGCAAAGACAGCGCAAAGGTTAATCATCCAAGGTATTTCAGAGTCAGTACAGACCAAACCCTTTTTCTAAAAGTTGGTTTTGCTATTAGGGAGAGATCTAGTCTCCCAAGACCACAGAAATCCCTAGGGGTTCCTGCACACACTGGGTGGAGAGGGGGAAAAATGAAGAAACATGGCAAAGCCTCAGCAGTAAATCTTTTCAAACAGCCCCTTTGAGGGAGACTTGCCATTCACCCGGATTTTTAGGTGGGCTAAGTGCAGTGTCTTCACCAAACTTTGCTAGCGATGTGCTTGTCCAGGGGACCAGCTGGGAACTAGTGGAGGACCCAGAGGATGTAACAGAGCGAGGCTGTAAGAATCCTGATGCACAGAGCAAGGCAGAGATTTGATAAGAGTTCAGTCTTCTACCAATGTCGGAACTCACAGCATGGTTTTTTCTGAGAAGTGCCGAGTGTTTTCCAGATGACACATTCATCTTCCCAGAGCCCGGGGAATGGAAAGCTGGAGGCTGCAGGGGCAGGGGTGTGGGGCTGGGGAGGCAGACCTCCCAGAGTGTGCTCACCCCCCCAGAGAGCCGATGGGTGGTGCAGGTACCAGGACAGCCTTATCCTCACGCCTCGTCCTTCCACTCCGTTGCTGCCCTTGCTGCCAACCCTCCTGCCGGGGTCACAACAAACCGTGACCCTCACCTTTCTCTCTTTACAGCTGCCTGACTTTGCTGATAAGCAATAAGCCAAAATAAGAGACTTCAAAGAGTGGATAAGGGGGGAAAGGAGCCACGTGAAGATCTGCCGAAAGAAAAAACCAGTGAGCTCATGGAGCATGAGTCTCGCCTTCTGTCCCTGGCCCCGGGGCTCCCCTGCCCGAAACCGGGGCGGTGTGTCTGTTCCAGATCAACGGGCCTGGCTCCCTTCTCAGCCTCCGTGTGGGAAGAGAATGGAGATATCTAGTGGTGAGCTCAGGGTGCTGGCCTGAGCAAACCGAACAGTGCCCGCCCCTGCACCTTAGGACAGCGCCTGGCTCAGGGCGCAGCCCCGGAGTGTCTGCTATGGGGTCACACTTGCATCGCATTTTCCGGCTTAGAAAATGTTTGCTGACTTTCTCTCTTTTGCTCCCCATAACTACCACACAGTAGGGGCCGGTAAGGGCCCTGACACTGTAGTGAAACACGAGGAGACAAAGAGCAAGAGCAAGAGGACGTGCACCTACATCTTCTCGTTCTGTTACTCTCCTTAATCTCCAGAAAAGAGAGGGTCTGACCTGGTGAAAAGAGCAGGGGGTGCAGGTGGGAAGAACAGATTCTGATGCCCAGGATGGCCAGAAAGGAACCTGGAGATCTAGTGGAGGGATGGCACGCGAGTTCCTTTTATATGCCAACTCCGATTTTCAGCAGTGGCCTTACAACAGGAGCCAGGAGGACCTTGGGGCTGCTCGGTGGGGCAGTGTGCTGTGATCGATTAGCCATGTCAGCCCCAGACACGGAAAGAGCTGATGGGACCAGGACGTCACTACGACGTCGCCACGATGTCATCCATTGGATGTATTTTCTTTTTCCAGTGTTCCTATTTCTTTTGTAGCCGATGAAATAAATTTTATCAGAAAATTAATCTATTCTACGTTATACAGCTGGATCGTAGCAGAGCCGAGATTTGAATCCAGGCCTCTAAACTACAAGTCCAGTATCGTCTTCACTATGTCATGCTGTCCAGGTCCTAATACCAGTTATGTCCCCAAAAACGTGGATGCATGGGTTCTCCCCTGCCTCCGTTTCTTCACTTGCAGATTAGAGGAGATCATCCCTGTTTTCTCCATCTCACAGAATTACTGGCCAGAGTAATTTTTCAAACAAAAGGCCAGAATCCCAGCACTCTGAGCTCCCAGGCCCGTGTTCTTGCTGCTGCACCCTGTTGCTATCAATAGATGTGAAAACACTGAAAGGCAGAAGCGGCCCTAAAAATGCAGAGTAGCAGTATGGGAAGCGAGGAGTCTGAAGCCCTAGGTTCTGCTTCAGTTGCATCTGCTCCACACCTGATGGCTTTCTCTCCACAGCCCCACATGCAGAAGCTCAGGAAGGAGGAGAACGGAAGAGAACCAAGGCTGACAATGGAGGCAGCACCCCCCCTCCGCCGACTCCCCAGGGGCAGCTGCTTCTGGGGATGTCCAGAAGCTGCATCCTCTCATATCCCTCTCACCCCTCTATCCTGCCCTCCAGAGTGACTGTCCCAGACCTAGTCACCACACTGAGCGGTGTTCCTGGAACCCAGGACGCTGCAGTTCAGAAAAGAGGATGATGACAGTAGGGCCTGGGGATAGTGGGGCTGGAGGTCCTGGGTCTCCACTTGCGGGCTCCCTTTTGTCTCCTTCTGCTCCCTCCTCATCAAAGTCTCCATCTAAGGAGTAAGCTTCCACTGCTCTCAATCCTGTCTTTCCCCCTCCTGACACCCTAATTGGTTCAACCACGTTGCCCATCTTCTGTGGTTCTCTTCAGGCTCAACAACATGTCAACTTCAAGGAAAGGCAACCACCTCCCCTCCTCCATGTGCGTATTCCAGTAGTGGTTTTTGGTGTTGCACATAAAAATAGTCACTGCATCCGCCTCATCTCTCCTCATAGGATGGGAGTTGCTGGAGAGTGGAAGTCACGATTCGGCCTAGAGGTGTCTGAAAAAAGGGAGATAATCCATCTTAACTAGCCTCAGACTCATAGGATTGTAGGGCTGAAAGGAACTAGGATGTTCATCTTGTCTAGTCAACCACATAAGTCCTAAAAGTATCCTTGAACACAGAGACCTGCCTAGCTCCCAGGCAGCCCATTTTGGGGTTCCAAGAAGCTCCCACCCATCATGTTTATGTTTCGATTGTCTCCACTTGCTAGAACGTAAACTCCATGAGGATGAGGAATTTTGTCTATTTTATTCATTACTGCATCTCCAATGCCTAGAATAGTGCTCGGCATGTGGCAAGTACTTAATAAATACGTGTTGAATTAATAATTGGTTTTGTTTCTAGCCTTTGGGGTCTTTCAAAAGAGCTTAAACATTTTTGCCTGCTATATGATGGTGTCTCAAATAATTCAAGACACCTGCCATGTCTTCTCCCTCCCTAAGCTCTTACAGTCCCTTGAACGTTACCTGAAGAATATCCTGATCCTTTGCCACCTCGGGATGTTCTCTGAATGTGCTCCAGAATCACAAAGCAAGGAGGACACCTGGAATTTCCCCAGCTAGCCCATGCTGTCATTCTACAGGCTATGATCTGGTCTTTGGACACCAAAGCCCAGGCTGTCTCGCCACCTTGTAACCAAAAGCAGCTGCGTTAGAGGGGCATGAAGCACTCCTAAAGTGGATGCCGTCTTCACGTGTGGGCCGTGCTCCCCTGACAGGGAGGGCCGGGCCAGTAAACAGGTGGAGAACTCCCAAAGGGCTCACCTGTGGTAGTTCCAACAGAACACATAAGATGCATGGAGATGGTTTCTGCCCTCAGAGTCTGCAGTGGGACAAATGGATAAGTCAACGTGCAATTACATCCTAGTGAGATAAGTGGTTGATGCCCTATCATGAGCACACCAGAGTTTTGCGGACATGCAAAGCTCTGTGGGCTTTACTCTGGTGACTAAGCAAGACATTCCTCTCTCTGAACATCCTTGGAGCCTTAAACAACTGAAGGAAGACAGTGGAGTGTTTCTACCTGTACATTTTTCACATCATTTAGAAACTCCCAAAGACATATTTTCTGAAAGCTGTTGTGACTGTTTACTCTGTGTTGGGAGCTGGGCCCATAGGTCCTCAACAACTGTTTGTTAGATAAGTAGCTGCAGGATCTTCACAAAAACTCTACAAGGTGAGCATGTTTAGCCCCATTTTACAGAAGAGGGAAGTGTGTTGCCACTTGGAGGTGAGGACAGGTACATATCTACATAGGGCTTGGCAAAGGATAACCACAGATACCTGGCAGCAACTGGATGCACAGCCCATGACAGCTCACATTTTTTTGCAAGCACTGACGGATGCAAAGCTGGACATGCCAAACATGGTCTGCAAGTGTCCTGGACTCTGGAGGAGGGAGACTGCTCTGGGCTGGATTGTGTGGAGACTGTGGGGAACAGGCAGGCTTCCAGTGCTGGGCTGGTCCTACAAAGCTGTGGTGCTCTCTGCATCCCAGTTTCCTTGCTCTGGGCACAGTTCTCCTCTGGTCAGACTGGTGGTGAGGGTCAGTGGCACTGTGGCAGCCAGTCCTGCTCTGACCCGAGGCATGCTGGCATGGAAGGAGACCATGGCCTAGAGATCTCTACAAAGGTAGCTCAGTAGGACACATTGCACAATGGAAAGTAATTGTCAGGGGTGGTGTCAGACTGTGCTTAAAGGAGGTTCTAGTGTCCTGAACTCAGTTCTATGGCATTTTGGGGCTCTGCCCCCAGAAATCCACTTCCAACCTGGGATCTCCCAGATGACTGATTCCTTTGAGTGACCTCTACCATCCAGGTCTGGGAAGAGTATGTAACTGAAGCCAAGATACAGGGTGGCAAGAAGCCTTGAGCCCATGGAGAGGCACTTGGTCCCTCTCTTCAAGAGGTCTGGAGTCCAGCTGGGACAATGGGGAGACCCTGTGTCAGGACTGACCATCAATCAAAGAAACTGGCTTTGTTTGTGATTTAAGGAATCATCCTACTCTAGGTCTGTGTATAATCTTGTTTACTTCCTCAACCAAGACACAAGCGCGCCAAGGGTGGAGGTTTTGTCTTCTAAGTCTCTGACCCCATGGTTCTAACTCATAGAAGGCATTCTAGGCCTATTGTAGAGTGATGGGTGGGCAACTGGCTGAATCAAGTGGATTAGTCTTAAATCAGAGTCCCATAGGCCTAGTAGGATGGACCGGCTGAAGGGTTAACTGCAAGGAGATGTGGTCCTGCCTGGAGCTGGGCCACACGGCCAGTTCTAGGATTCAAGTGTGAGTAGCACACAGCTTCTCAGGTCAAGGAGCTCAATCCAGAAAGGGCTATGGTTCAATCAGCAGTACAGGAGGCCACAGAGCCTGTATGAAAGACACAGAATGGTTATGAAAATGCAGACTCTGAAGCCAGATCGGGGTTCAAATCCCAACTCTAAAGAGCTATGTGATCTTGAGCAAATACTTCAATTTCTCTGTCTCAAGTTCCTCATCTAGAGGTGGCCATAATAATAGCTCCCAGGATCGTTGGATCGAGAATTACATGAGTTGAGATATATGAAATATCTGGAAACACATGCGTGCTGGCTATCAATGGGTGGTAGAGGCTGGGGGCAGGGGGTGGGGAGGGAGACCTCATCCAGACTTGGGGTGGGGGGAGGATGCCAGACAAGCTCTCTGGGGAGACGAACAGGTGGAGAGAAGAAGGTGGGCAGGTGTGAGAAAGATTAGGTTAAGGGACAGGATTGGCAGATGCTCAAACACCACCAGCGATAATTCGGGTGGAGCCCTGAACCAAGTCCAGGCCTGTGCTGAGCCCTGGGCTCCGATCCCTCCCCAAACCCTCCAAGCCTCCTGTGAGTAGGGTGGGCGGGAGCCCTCAGGGGCTGCAGGACAGAAGAGACACAACCTGCTACCTTACCTTGGACCAGAATAAAGGAGGAAGGGGACTTCCCGAAGGAATGAGTGACAGGAGGCAAAATAGCTGACAAAAGGCAGCGCAGAGATCCTGAAACCAAATCAGCAGGTCCAGCATCCAGGGCTCCCACGGGATAAAGGGACTGTTGAGTATCTGCTTCTCATTATTCAGGAAATGGACACCAGAACTCAAAACTGCTTGACAGTCTGTCAAACGTGTGTGTGTGTGTGTGTGTGTGTGTGTGTGTAGAGGATGACGGAGGAGAACGGGAGGGGGAGAGGGAGCAGGGAGGGAGAGTATGTTTTCACAGACCCAGGCACGCTCACTCAGCTGGGGTGAAAGTGCTGAGTAAGGGAAGGGTCTGGGAGTGGTTCTGCTCCTCTTTATGAATGATCTTGATGTGGGTGTCACAGGAATGAAATCAACAGATGGCAATAAATTTGTAGGAAATGAAAGAGACGGGTTTAAATCCAGGATCACAAGAACCCTTAAACTGCTTCTATGCAAGAGAGGCCTATGAACACTAAATATTTCCTAAAGGATTAGCTCAATTCCCAGAGGTGGGAGGCAGGGATGGGGAGGAGGAGCTGGCTGTCCTTAGCACCGAGCTTCAGAGCCTCAAGGGGCGGCGGAGGGGGGAGCAGAGAGAGGTCTCCCATTCATCAGAAGCTGTGCCTGGCTCTTGACAGACAGGCAGTGGGCGGCTGTTTATCTCTCAAACTTCAGCTATTTTCTTCAGTAACAAGGTGTAAACTAACTTTCCTCGGGGCAGAATTTCCAGCTTCAAGGGAGAAAGAGGACATCAAAATGGAGAGCCCGCAGGCGAAGGAGGGACCTGCCATTTCTTTGTGGAAAAAAAACCCCTCTCTCTTTTCCCCTCCCTGACCTCACTCAGAGGCTGCTCTGGGACTTCATCTTCCTACCAAAAAAAAAAAAAAAAAAAAAGCAATCCTCTATTTCAACCCCTGCCTATGTAAAGGAGAAGTTTTGAGTTTCTTTGAAAAAGCCAGACATGGGATGGGGGGCGGGGGGGGGGGGGGCTCAACACCATCTGCTAGGCTTGACTATCATTTCAAAGGCCCAAGGCACGCTTTAGTTCCTTGATTCTCACAGTATGCAAAAAAAAAAAAAAAAAAAAAAAAACCCAAAACAGGTGCTAGGGGACCCCCAGTGGTTGAATCCATTTAAGTCCACATAAAGGATGTGCCCCCTAGAGGGCCCTGGAATGAAGAAGGTGACCCCTGTCTGATATCCACAGACTCAGGCGGCCCAAGGACTGCAGGAATTGCCATTCCTGCTTCAGACTCTCATCTTTTCCACCAAGACTGTTTCCAGCACATTCGCTTTTCCAAATCACAGTTGTGTTCTAACCATGGAACCAAGGTGAGGCTTGACATATTGGATGTTTCTACCTGTCTCACTAACCTGTCTGAACAACAAAGAGTTGTCCCAGAGTGCGTCTGGTGTCTTGCCTTCCAGGGCATTCAGCAGGTTGCCACCATGGCATCAGCACTTTGCTCAGGCTTCCAAAGGGAAAGGAGGTTTTTCAACAGGCAAGGGAGGGGTGTGGAAGGGCCTGTGTGGTACAGGACACCCACCTGCTTCTGAGTTTCCTGGGGGAGAGGGAACGATGACTCAGATGTTTTCTCAAATCCCCTTTCAGCTGCTTTGTGACTTTAAGAGAGGCCACAAAGCATTATCTTGGCAAAAGTCAGCAAAATGCTCGTTTTGGATCTGTATATTGTCAAAAGACAAGCTCAAGTGAGACACATTTTTGGCACCAAATGGAGCCCATCCATGCAAGTTTTCCAAATGAAAGGTGACTGGCTCTTCTTGGGTGGCTGCCCATCAAGCTGATGCTCAAATGCAGAACCCGAGGGCTAGAAGGATGGTAAAGTGGACAAAGTGTGCAGCATGGGTTTGAAGAAGCTTGGTTAGACATATCTCTTGCCTTCTGACCTTGGACATGTCACATAACTCTCCTAGGTCTTGGTTTCTTCATTTGCAAAAATAAAAAATAAAATAAACTAAAATAAAAAAAGGAGAGAGCCTACCTCCCTATCTTTGTCTTACAGCTATGTTGAGGGGCAGAGGGAATGTTATGAGCAAAAGCACTTTGTGAGTTTCTGTTACCAACATGAAGGATGGTTATTATTAACATGGCCTGCAAGGTCTAGAATCTTCCCTGAGGGCAATTCATGGGAATGCTCTGGGCCTTTAGTACAATGGACTGATGTTTCAGAGTTACTGCCACGGACACTTTGTTGAAAAGGCTTTTGACCTCAAGGGCCAATTTCTAGTATCTCCGCTCAGGGTTTTATGACATCTGGGACCACAGAGCATTATGTTTATTTAGGATCCTGTCTGAATCACTTTTTGTACCTGTGAATTAAAGTTATTGATTATTGGGTCAGGGTGGCACATTAAGTTGATGTTCAAATTCAGAACCCAGACGGCCCGTCGGATGGTAAAGTGGACAAATCGCGGGGAATGAGACTCAGGGGACATCTCCGCCTATCTCAGCACAGGTAAACGGCCTCCTGAGCATTAGCATGCATTTCATTTTGGCTCACAGGGCCTGCAGTTATCCTGAGCTTCCTCTTTGAAGCTTTGGGTCCCTTGCCTTCGTCAGTATTCAGCGCTCGAGCTCAGCTGATGACATTGTGTTAATGACCCCTCTACTCAGTCGCTGTAGGTCTCATACCCGGTCAAGCATGCACATAAAGCCATCAGGGTTCCTAAAATTTCTGAGCTCATAATCTAATCCAAGGGCTTTGAGCTCTGGGTCTGGGGTTTAGGAGACACCAGATCCAGGGGTTGATGAGCAGAGAGAAAGCCATTCTGGGAGACGTGGTCAGGAAAGAGCAAAGTGCAGCCTAGTAAGTGCAGCAATGGACAGGAGGAAGGGAAATTTGCTGACAACCAGCACAGGGAAGGCAGGCTCTGCATGAGGTAAAGACGGCCAGTCCTAGGGCCTCTATTGAGGGTAACAACTGGCTTCTTTTACTGGAACGCTGTGGTTCTGGGGGTTCAAACAAAGCAGGCATGATGCAAGGATAACAATGCCTAGATGGGAAGTCCTCCTGTGGCTGTTCCCCACTCATGTAGACCTTCTCTGGGAACAAGAGTCCCGAGGATGAGCAAGTTTGAACCCGTAAGGACACTTTAGGGACCTGGTATAATTTTGCCTGCAGAACAACAACTTATGGTGGTCCTTCAGTGGTCTCTACCAGTCTTTTGAGTTCCACCTCCTCTGGGCAGGCCTCCCTGACTACAAAGCCCACAGAGGACCCCGCTGAGTGCCAAGCACCCAGGTGCATAATAACATCAGCTGGCTGATTTAGCTGTATGAAGGGTTTATACACAACCACAAGATTTTCTGTACAGTATGAAAGATTTCCTAGCATAGCTCCTGGCGTCTACCATGTATTCAACGAATATTTTGTCCATTTAGCTATTTGTTCACCCATTTGTATTTATGTTTTTTAAAGATGTTTATTTTTAGAGAGAGAGAGAACATGAATGGAAGGGAGGAGGGAAGGGCAGAGGGAGAGAGAATGAGAATCTCAAGCAGACTCCCTGCTGAGCACAAAGCCTGCTCCATCCCATGACCCTAAGATCATGACCTGACCTGAAGTCAAGAGTTAGACACTTAACAAACTGAGCCAGCCAGGCGCCCTTCATCCATTTTTAAAAACATTAAACAAAAACATGGCATGCCTGTAATGCATCAGGCACTGTTATAAGCATGTTATAAATGTTAACTCATGTACTCTTCCTAACAACTTTATGAAGTAGGTGCCCCCATTATGGATGGGGGGAGAAGAGGTTTAGAGAGGCACCTGAACTGCCTGAATTGCCGTACATATCTAGTAAGAGCTACATATGGAGCTACATAAAGAGCCTCCATGTGGAGGCTCAGAGTCCGTGCTCTTTCATGTTTTGTGGCCTCCAGTCAAAGAGGAGTTAAGGGCAGTGAGTTTCAGGAGACAGGTGGCTCTGAACCCCATGCCCTCTCCACTGTGGCGCCCTCTGCCTGGAAATTTAATGCTTCATCCACAACAATGACAACAAATCTCTAGCTTCACCCAACTCCACCATGTGGAAACCCCAGCTGAATGCAAAGTAGGGTGTGAGGGGTCTAAAGAGCTAGTAACATAAAAAGCACAACTCCTTGATATATTTTTTTTAAAAGAGTGTTTTGTTGGCTTACAGAAAAATCCTGGACTACCTGTCACGTACTTGCAGTTTGGTAAGAATGTTTGCAATAAATAGTTTTGTGATCAGGTGTTCAAATTATTTGCTGTTCCCAGCCTCCTCTTCTTGGAATCTTAAGGTTAATTTCCTCTCTTAGGTGAAGCAATAGTCCTAGTAATGCTGTACTGATACTAGTGGTCAGAAGCATGGCTTTGGAGTCCTTTGAACCTGGTGTTCAATTGTGGTTCTAGCACTGGTTTGGGCAAATCACATGATATTTGAAGAGCCTCCATCTCTTTATGTGTCTAACAGAGATGACAGGAATTGAAGCGAGTTGTAACGAGATACATTTGTGTGAAGCCTCTGGGATGTCACGTTCATCCTATGCCTATCAGGTAGCAAATCAATGAAGGAATGGATGACTGCATAACAGTCACATGGGCGAGGTACGGCTCAGCTCTCCGATGGCTACCACATGCACACAATGGAGGAAACAACTCATTCTGCCCCTCGGAGCCAGGAGGCCCAGCTGAGAGAGGAGGCTCAGACCCTATGTTCCCAAAATAGCACCTGTCCAGGCTAGGTGATTCCTGCCGACCATCACTGCATTGCACAGTGTGTTTCTCGGGGGAATGATAACGCTTGCATAAAAAATTAAACTCACTGAATTGTGATAAAAACAGACATGTGTTACAATAAACTCAATCCTTGAAGGATCTCAGCTGGTCTGACTCTTAGCTATTTGTGTGACTGTTAGACAATTCCCTTTACCTCGTTGCACATCTGTGCAGTTGTTTTAACCTGAGAAATAGGGTAGTCAGATTGGGGAGCTCCAAGGTCTTTCTGGCTTCTAAAGTTCAATAGCCATTTCTTTTTTAGCAATTGCTTAAGGGAGCAATCGTTTTGGAATCAGGTGGCAAGTGTGGCCACTTCCTAAAAGTGTAAACTTGCCAAATCATTTGTTTCAGGAGCCTTGGTTTTCTCCCTTGTTCCACAGACAATGATTGCACGAGCTCAAAGACTAAGCCTGAGCCTCAGCAGAAGTAACTGTGGAAAGCAGTTTGGTAAATGCTACAGTTCCAGCCTCACCTTTTGTTACTGGATTGTAGTTTTATGTGACCCCAACTGCCTTGAGATCCCTACACCCCAGAGTAGCTCGATGCAGGGGATCCTCACCCCCATCCCCACATCTGAGAGAGCCAGCCCATGGGGCATGCAGGCAATGCCAGGCGTTGTGTGCCCTCTCAAGGGTCCCGGGTTCCACCTTCCAAACAGCAGATAGCTTTGCTTCCCCGCCCCCTCCCTCCTCCTGTTGGTCCTTCTCAGAGCCATCTGGAAGAGAAGGAGGCAAACAAGCTCACCACCTGCCAGAAGCCAAATGCCAGTACAAAATGAGCCTCAGGGGTCAGACCCAGGGAAAGAGAAGAGTGGAGAAACCTGCTGTAACTCCTTCTGAGTTCCTGATGCTACCGAGGGATGCTGAGGATGGCTGTGCTCAGGCAGGACCTCGAGGCTTCTTAAGAATGCAGCTTCCTCTCCAGCAGAACATTCTGGCTTGTCAAAGCAGACCTTGGGGCCCTGAAGTGTGGACTAAGGCCGTAGTCATTGAACAGAATCACAGAATCTCTATGATGCCACAGAGACACCAAGTCACTGAGACAGCAGTAAGCCTGTGTCCAGTGCATGGCAGGGGTCTTGCCAGACTCCCTCAACCCAAGATCCTTGCTGTGCCTTGGTTCCTCTCTCCACTCCCCAATGGTGAGGTGCTAAGAAGCCTCAGCTCTTTTTACCAAAGGGTAAAATATCTTGCTTTGAAAGATATTCCTTCAGACCAGAAATAGTAGCCTCTGAAAGCTTATTTTTTTCTTTCCTTACTTTTGCCTGTAGTTATGGAACAAAAGAACCTAGGACGGAAGTCATAATGTAATTAAATAAATATCTTGAAAAACCCTCCATTACAAATCTCTCATGGCATCCATGGTTGAGCTTGCAAAACAGATTCCCCAGAGGTCCAAAATGAAGATGAAGCAAAACCAAAGAAGTGAGCTGGCTCAGCCTTGAAATATCTAAAGCAAACTTGAGCGCCCTGCAGGAAGAGAGTCGTGAATGCACCAGCACGGAGAGAAATTTCAACACATCTTCTCAGTAACTAATAGATCGAGCAGATACAACTTGGCAAGAACGCGGAACATTTGCACAACACAACTAACAAGTTTGATCTTAGGGAAATAAATAGTGACTATTCAGAAGCTGGATGGAGTGACCCCAGAACTAAGATTCTGAGCTTGTATGGAAGTTGGTTTTTGCCAAGGAGCCAAGTGTCAGGGTGATCCATCTCAGTTCCATCCTGAGTCATGCGTGTATCAAAATGTTGACAAACAGGGAGGGCATGACAGAAGCTGAATCCTCCAGAATGGAAACGATTGCAGGTAGAGTTGTAACAGCTCAAGAGTTTGATTCTACCCTGTAAACAGGTCTGTGCTCTTGAACTCTGGATATACTTAGCCCTTGACCTGTCCCAGTGAAGACCGCCTCGCCACCTACCCACTTCCTTCTCTCTGGTCGCTCTGCTTCCATTTAAGCGGAGATGTTTCTAACAGAATTTTTTTTTCAATGTCTTTGCTCTTTTGGAATAGCATGAAAGCATTCCAAAATGCTTTTACTTTTCTGTGGCAAGTTGTAAATACTAAGGTGAAATTCTAGACTCTAACTCTGATGCCCAGACGTTTCAAGAAGCACCAGATGCTGAGAGCACCTCTTAGAAAAACCCCTCTCAGCCTCCAAGTAAGGATGGGTTTCTCTCTCGGAGTGAAGACCTAAACACACCTGTCTCCTGATCCAGAAGCATACTTCCTCTTCTGGGCCCCATGGTGGTTGCTTGTCTGGTTGTGGGGGTACCTGACCTATGACTTCTCCATCCTGAGTCACTGCCACAAACCACAGAAACTGTGGCGCTATGTGAGTAGAGAGGAAACCAGCTGAAGATCCAGGTGTTCACAATCCATCCCCAGAGGGTGCTGTGCCCAAGTGTCTCAGCTTCAAGTCCTGGGCCTGCCATCCCTCAACCATTTGGCTACAGAGAACTGGCTGCTTAATGGAAAAATCTGCACAGATCCGCAGATTCAAGGTTGACAGATACGGTTTCCATGAAAACCTGACCAGGTGGACCGATGCTGCATTACCCCTTCCATTCTAGGCCGAGGACCCGGTGGCATCTGCAGGAGAAAGGGGCCCTTAGCTCCAAATCTGCACAATGGCCCCTTCTAGACAACCCTCAGGTCTGACCCTTTGTCTCGTTATGCAACAGTTCCATCTCTGAAAGTCTTGGGAAGCCCCATGGGTACACCAGATGGTGAGATTCTCTGTGGGCCCCAGGCTCTGGAAAGATGACCTCTGAGAGGTTGTCTGGCCTCACTGGGCAGGAACCTGATTGGCTGTGGCTTCCCTGTGCCTTGTCCACACCCATCAGTTGTCCTCCTTCCCACATCTTAGGGTCTGCTCTTGACACCCAGGCCTTCCTGATGGCTGCCAAGAGGACAGGGCAGTGAACCATCTTCTTAAACTTTTCTCATTCCCCATCCTTCTGCTACAGACTTCTGTGAGTGGCCTGGCCCTGGAGGCTTGACAATCAATCTGTCCCCTCCCTGTCCCACCCACCATGCGATGTCCCCAGTCCTCCGATCTTGCCTGAGTTTCAGCTGCCTTGCCAGACTTCCAAAATTCTACTTTGGCTGCCTCTGTAAGTCACAAACAATTTTCTTTATAAAGATCTTTCCGTGGCTTTTGAAATCCCCACCCCACCCTCCATGAGAGGAAGGCAGCCCAGTGCAGGCTCCAAGGGTACGAGGAAGAGGAGGGTGGCTCAGGGCTCCCAGGGCAAAGGACAGCATGGCTCTTTTGGCCAGGACTCCCTCTGCATTTTCCTGCCCTACCTCAGAGAGAGAGAGGGAGATTGACAGGGAGGGCCCAGGAAAACAGTGGGGGTAGGGGCAGGCATCTGGGTAAATTCCAGCAGCTTGTCAGGGTGGGTGGCCCGA
Organism: Vulpes lagopus; assembly: GCF_018345385.1. NCBI lineage: Eukaryota > Metazoa > Chordata > Mammalia > Carnivora > Canidae > Vulpes > Vulpes lagopus. The sequence goes on from NC_054834.1 coordinate 31,939,707, forward strand.
GATAAGCAGAGGACCAGAAACCAGGCAGGAAAATGCGGACATGGACACAGAGATGGCACAACACGTGGTAGACTTGACAAGGCCACACAGGCCAACAGGATGATGGTGAGGGGCCCAACTAGGTCAGGAGATCTGAAGGCGTCTCTCCCTCAGGTTGGGCCAGAGCTGGGCCCCAGTGCAAGTGCTGAGAGGGAGGACCAGGCTGGAACAGGACCATATAAGGGGGGCAGACCACTTGACATTGCTCTGAACTTCCAGAGTCCTCACGACGGGCAGCCTGCAGTGGTGCGGAGAAAGAGCTTTGGAGCCACCAGACCGGCCCAGGTGACAGGCTGCTCGGAGGCACACGCGGCCCCCTCTGCAGTCCTTCCTGCGGACCCCCTCAAATCCCACCAAGGGCAAACTGTATTGGCCTTGCCCGGCTTGCTTCTGTTCCCCCATCCTTCCCTTCTTCAGAGTAAGCAGACAGCACATGTAGGTCATGATGCCTCAAGTTAACAACAACGACAATAAAATAATAAAGGGGGAAAAAATGGAGAGAAACCCAACCAAAAGCCACAACAGAAACAGTCTCCAGGCTGCTAGGATCTCCCTCTCAGACTTCCCCCATCTGTTCTGCTCCATAGGGGCCTCCCAGCTGAGCCCTGCTGTCAGGGGAGGGCCCCCGGCCCCTCACAATCTGTCACCTTTGACACTACTTGGATCTTGTTTCTTCTGGAGCCACCAGGGGCCATGTAGCTACCTTGCCTGTGTGTGGGCAGCGGGCCAGGGAGCCCGTGTACGGCATCAGTCCGTACTCCCATCAGGGCTGGGAGGTGGGGGGAAGGGATTCTGAGTTGCTGGCATCCAGGCAGAGTCTCAGGTTCCCTGCACATCCCTCCTCCCTCAGGCTGCCAAGCCCTCCTGTTTCCTGCCATCTGTGATGGGCATCTCTGGGGAGACCCTCTCCTTTCTTGCTTGCTCATCACTGTCTATGGACACCGGGAGGAGGCTGGTCTCTCTGCTCCGGGCAACTGTGTAGACGTCCCCTGGGCTGATGTGAGCTCCTCCCCAGGCCGCCGAGGGCCGGGCTCTACTTGTACTCTCTGTTGCTTCCTCTCTTGGGCAGGTGGCCATCCCTGCCCAGAAATGGGGACCCTCTGCGAAGGGGGAATAGGGCGGTGGAGGCAGGGATGAAAAGATGGGAGGTGGTGATCCAATGCCTCCTTCCCAGGCTAGAGGTGCCCGGAGTCAGAAGGACTTGGGTCTGTGGCCTGGTTGTACCACTCACTGGCTGTGTCTCGGCCCTTCTCGGGGCTTCGGTGTTGCCGTCTGTAAGATGAGCAGCAAGGAGGGGGGCCCATGTTGTACTAACACCCTGAGACTAATGGATGATTCAGCTGCACTTTTCTAGGTGTTTCTCTTTAGACTCTGCTGTGACTGGTAGCTGGTAGTGATCACTTGCCAGGTAGCTCCAAGGGTAACAAATGCTAACTCAGGTGCTAGGAGGGTCCCTTGGGTCTGACCCCAAGACCCTGGTCTCATTAACGTCATGTCCTGACCAGCTGAGCAAACCAGCTGGGAGGCGAGGAGGCTGGCTATTTCCAATCTGATTAAACCCTTTGTTCTCCAGGTTTGCTCAGTGAGGACAAAAACAAGCACTCAGGCAATATCCCGAACACCCCCCTATCCATTCATTGGTGCATTCATTCGCTCACCCCTTCATGAGGTAGCATCATGTCAGAGTCTCTGGAAATCTGGTTTCTAATCCTGACTATCACTGATTAGCTAGGTAATGACAGGGAAGTTACTCCACCTCTCCGGGGCCTCAGTTTCTTCTTCTCAAACGTGGGGAAAGTAATGGTCCTACTTCACAGATGTGCACATGGTGCAGTTAGCACAAGATGCGTGCCTGACAGACGGCGGCCTCATGGGGAGACAGACGGCAGGCAAATACCTGTTCCTTCCCTAAAGCGCACGTGGGGCCCAGCACCAGACAGGCTCCCAGGCTCCAAAGGCCACATAGACAGTTTTCTGACACAAATTTCTTTAAAAATGTGAAGGTGATTCATGAAAGTTGGAAACAGAGTCTCAATTATTTGCGGGCCTTAAAAAAAAAAAAATCTGGTCTTGAATGGAGTCCCCCAGCCTCAGGTGTGGAGGATGCCATTGGGATCGGAGGCTCAGCCGGTGGCTCTTAGGGAGGAAAGGAGGGCAGCATCCTGCTTTCCCAGAGCCAGCCTGTCTGCATCCCCTTCCAGCCTCTCGGTCCCCACAAACCCCAAACCCTGACCCCGGTCCCCTTCCTCTACGTCTAGAGCAAAGCAACATCTCATGGGCCTGGTTTGGCCATTCCCACCTTGCCGAGGCCTGTCGCCCAGAAGCCCCGACCTCCCCAGCCCGCCTGCCCCCCAAGATGCTGCAGAGCCCGCTGACCGAGGATGCGGGTTTATTGCTTCCCATTAGCCGGACCTCTGACAGCCTCTGAGCGCTGCAGCCTGACACAGGCCCAGAGCCAGCTTGGAAAGGTCAGGCCCCAGGAGAGGGCACCGGCCAGAGGCTGTCTGAGGCGGGCCTGTCACAGAACCCCCACTGAGGTGGCATCAGACACCACGGACTTATTTATTCCACTTTAATCTGACAGCCTGCACATTTCTCATTGCTTCTATTGAATACATTGAGAGGTTCCTATCTGCTCTCTCTTTAGAGGCTGCAAATGCTGGCTGCCCCAGAGGTGCTCAACGGGCACGGCTCTCGTCCGCAGCTCCTGTCTAGGGTTGGCTGACAGTGCACTTGGCACGGGGAGGCCGGAGAGCAGGAGCTGCGGGGCCCGGGCACCGGGCCTGACCCACCCCACGCCTGCCGGGGTCACCTGGTCACCTGGACCACACTCCTTAGCCTCTTCGGGCCTCCGCTTAGCTACCTAAAATGAGAATAACCGTTGCCCTAATGATGTTTCATGACTGTCGTCAGGCTAATTATGTGAGGTCTCCTTATAAAGAGACAAAATCACTTTCCACGGAGAGAATAAAGCATATTCATGACAGCAGACATATTAATAATAATTTGGATGCAAATCATTTCAGGTGTTGGTCTGTCTTCCCCAGGGCTGCAGAGTCTACGGCTACAGCTCCTTCCTGAGCCAGGACAGCATGGCTTACACGCTCTAGCATCGCCCCCAAGTCCTAGGCAACTCACCCGATTGACCCTGTCACCTCAGGAGGGCTCTGGGACAGGGTGGGGTCTCCATAAGTACGTGGCCGAGTCGCAGGTGTCCTGTCCCGGAACTGGAAGCACTTGAGGTCCTGGATGCCGCCCACAGAGCCCACAGCTCAGAGGAGGCCTGGGAGGGCGGCTTCTTGGGTGGGACGAGGGGTAGCCACTCCCCTCACCCCCTCGAGTATGTGTGCAAAGTAGCCCTGGATCCCTATGTGCAAAAGCCAGACTTTCTTCGCCTCCCCTCCGGGTCCAAGTGGGGCCGGAGAGCAGCAGCAGATCCCTCTGGGACCTGTCCATCTTTAGAGTCGGAATGCTTTTCTGCCCAGAAGCCACAGGGCCACAGCCAAGACCTCTCTGTTCCTTGAGGCTCATCGAGAGTCATCCTCTAGTGACAAGTCATCCTCACACCCCATAGTGATAACAGTAACGTGTGGACAGCACATTTCAATTTGGAGAACTCCATCACAGTCTCTACCCCCCAGTGATGGAGACAGGATAGAATAGATCTCATCGCCCAATGACATGTGTGCAAAGCAGACACTGAACTGTTAAGATACCTGCCAAAGGTCATGTGACTGGTGCTTGAACCCAGGAAGACCTGGGTTCTTCCGAACTGAGCCCCTGCGCTCGGGAGCCAGTGGTGGTATCCTCAGCTGGCACAGTGAGCAGCTGGTTCCATCTGGCTAGCATCCCAGAACCCAGTGAAGGAGAAGGGTCCGCAGGGCTAACACAGTGGCCCGAGGGGGCCTTGGGAAAGGAATAATAGTACTAGAATTCCCACGAGACAGAGGGATGTCCGTCCAGTGAGCCAAAGGTCCTCCTGCCACCAGAACTGGGTCTTCCTTCTCTCTTGGTCATCTGTCCAAACAGCGATTGTCTGGAGAGTCTGAAGGACAAACAGACTCTGAAGTGCAGGAACTGAGGGGCCTGGGTGACTGTCTGCTGGTGACTGTCCTGCTGCCCATCAGGGCTGACATGGGATTCTCAAGGCAGCTCCTGGAGGAGGCAGCAAAAGGCTAAACTTGCAGCCCAGACTGGCCGGCTTGGGGTCCCCGAGAGCTGGGGGCCAGCCTTCTCTGCTCCCCCCTCCAAAGACTCGGCTCTCACTGCTCACATCCTCCGCCACCGTCAGCCGGAGCTCTGAAAGATCCACATCCCTAACCTCAGAATGACTGTCTCCATTTCCAAAGGAATGAGGAAATTCGCAAATCAGAGAAATCACTATAGCTTGGGCCATTTTGGAAAAGACTAGCAAACCACAGAGGGACAACAATATTTTGCGGAGTCAGTTTGGAGCACCTCCTTCCCAGGAGTTGGGGCAGTGGGTTAGAAGGAGCAGTGCGTCCATGGTACCCGGAGGCCTGGACTTCTGGTCGGGCTGCTTGCCACCTGAGGCCCCGGACCAGCTACTGAACCCGCTGCCATGGGAGTCCCCCTCTCGCTGCTGAGATTTCCTGGGGGGCCACCATGGGAAAGCTCACAGCACACAGACCCTTCATGTCACCATTCCCCCTCCCCTCGCGGCCCTTCAGTAGTACATCTCCCAGACTTTATCTCCTTATCATCCTTCCTGGATGCCAGCAATTCTCCCGCCACTTCGACACACCACCTCCCTTGTTCTAAAACCCATGGCAACAACCCCACGGTATGTCACTGATGGGAGAGGACCGGTGAGCATAGCAGGCAGCTTGCCCAATACTCTGTGGGGGTTTCTCTGCAGCTGGTGTGTGCACCCCAACCCCTCCCAGGGACCCCAGCACCACGTGGGCCTTGCCCACCTGCGAGTGTTCACCAGGATGCTCTCTTGCTACTAACTTCATGGTATTTCTCTTCTCATGAGAGTCATTTATAAATAGTGGGCACTTCCTGGGGCCTACTTAGTGTTAACACATCAGAAACGGCAGCGTCTCTGTTATCTGTGGCTCAAGTGGCTGGACCAGAAGGGAGCTATGGAATCACCTACCCAGGTGATCCCAACCCCAAGCCTCTCCTCACTGAAGAAGCAGTGAGGCCCCAGGCCCTGGCAGCTGTAACCACTAGGTTTACAGCTGCCAGGGGGAGCTGTATACAGGAGGACCTGCTATAATAATCAGCATTATTCATAGTGCTGATATGAATGGGGTGCTAGCCGGTCCCCTCCGCAGCTGGCCCAAGCTGCGGAAACCTATAGACAGGCGAGGTACAGGGTCAGAAGACAGTCCCTATGCCGCCACTTGCTATGCAAGTGCCCTCCAGTCCTCTGACCTCCCCGAGCCTCAGTCTCCTCCTCAGGAAGATGGGCACACCAACAGGGCCAGAGGAGGGTCAGCCAATATCCAAGTGCTATAGAAATCAGAGGGTAAGGGATATTTGGGATCTTGTGCCCCACATCAGAGTCTTCAGGTCCCTACCCAATCGCCAGTCCTCCCTTAGCCTGGAACATGAAGTATCTGCAGACCTGGCCCCAAAGACATTCGCCTCAGTTGCACAGTGGAAGGTAACTGACACCCTGCTGTCCCTGTCCACCCTGTGCATCCAGGTTACACCAGCCATATTTCATTTTTAACCCCCCTCCTAACCCTTTCCCTGATGCCCCTCTGGTTCCCACCCCCTCCAGCACCAGAGTTGTGCTTTATCTCCAGTGAGCTTAATGCTTCCTGATAAGACCTGCTAATCCTCCCTGCTCCACTTCTCTGAGATGGAGAAGATTAGAGGCAAAAGGTTAGGCCAGCTCCCCTTCAAGGGCACTGAGGACTCTCATGAGGGAAGTGGATCCCGTTTCCCATCTGATGCTTTAGATTGGGAGTCCCGGACACTTCTGGTGAAGAGCAGCTCTAGCTCTTTCCAGATCATGAGCCCCCCATGTCAGGGATGTAATGGGAATGGGGGGTGGGCATTGATGCAAGTGGCTTGGGGGCTCATCAGATGCCCAAAGGAGGCATCTCTATGACTGATGAGGGCCACACTCAAAGCTCTAGTGAACATGCAGGCAGCATGCAGTGATGAACATGAAGGGAAGTGCTAGCTTTGGGGGAAATGACCCTAAGGGGTGAGGTACTAAAGCACCCACGGTCCTGAGATTCAGGCCAGCAGTCACTGATGCAGGTGAACAACGCTATGACACGGTCTCTATGTTACCTCTCCTCGGGCAGGCCCTGAGTGCCACCTGGTCACAGGTGACTGGGAAAGTGAGGCTTCGGTGTTTGCTTGGACACTGCTCCTGATGCAGTCACCGCATGGGGGCAGAGCAAGTGTCAAGACGGAAGCCCGGTGCTGAGGAGGAGTGGAGCTGCTGGGACAACACAGAACGGAACAACACAAAAGCACAGCAGCGTTAAACTGCATATATGCTGAGCAACAGCAGGTTTGTCTAGAGTTCAAGGGCTTGGTCTGGTTAGCCCAGGGTGTAATAATGAAAAGTTGACTTTGAGGGGCACCTGGGTGATGCAGTTGGTTAAGCATCTGTCTGACTCTTGGTTTTGGGTCATGATCTCAGGGTCATGAGGTCGAAATTGAGCCCCAAACTGGGCTCCATGCTCAGCGCCAAGTCTGCTCCAGAATCTCTCTTTCCCTCCCTCCCTGTGTACTCTCTCTCTCTAATAAAAAAACTAAATCTTAAAAAAAAAAGAAAAAAAGCTGATTTTGAAGTGAGACATGATTTGTTGCAGATGACCTCTGATTTGAGGTCTGAAAAAATGGCTCATTAATTTCTTTCGGAATGTTTATGGAGCATCTGCTAGGATAATATCTGTTGGGAGCTAAGCATTATTCATAGAGAATAAAATAGATATAATATCTGCTTTCATGGGACTTATAGTCTAGTAGAAGGGTCAGGTGTTAAATAAACGTGCCATTATGTTCTTATGAACTGTAACAAGTAAAAGAATAGTGTCTCACTCAAGAGAACAAAAGGACCCTAATTTAAACTGTGAAATTCAGGTGGCCTCTGAGGAGCTAATGGTTTAGACCTGAATAAGAAGCAGGAATGTGCTAGAAAAGGCTGGGCAAGAAGAGCATTTCAGATTAAGCAGCACAAGGAAAAGTTCTGAATTGGGATGAAGCTGTTTATTTGTTTTTATGAAATAGAAACCCACTAACATGGCTTAAGGATAGAAATTCAAAGATTGGGAAGAGGACTTTTCCATTGCCTCTTGATTACAATGAAGACTCAGTAAAAGAGTTCAACCAAGAAAGTGATGACATTTATGTTTTAAAAATATCACTTGGCCGCCGTGTGGGGAAGAGACTGGAGGGAGGGCAAAAATGAAGGTGGGAGGTTTGGCTGGAGATCCTCTGTTGGAGCAGGTGGCAGTTGATGGTGACCTGTCCTGGGAGGGTACGAGTGGACGCAGTCTGGTGGACGGATTACAGAGCTGTTTTAGAGATGGGACCAGCAGGGTCTGAGGATGAACTGGACTCATGGGAAAACACCTAGCATGACACACAGATGTTTCAGCCTGAGCTGCTGGGGGGTGGCGGGGGGCTGGAGGTGTTCTTTTTACCAAGATGGGGGAAGAATGGCGGCAGCGGAGATGCAGATTTGGGGAGGGAGCTGTCATGGCAATCAAGAGTTCCGGTTTGGATAGGGTAAGCTTGAGATGTCTTTGTGACAGCCAAGTGGAAACCATGCACAGATGCACACATCCCTCTACCGCAGGTGACCGCACATCACACAGAGCCTCTACTGCCACTGGGATGGATAAAATTACCCAGGGAGAGGATCAGATGAGTAATGTCCTGATGAACTGTACTCCGAGGTAAGGCAGAGAAACAGCTAGAAGAATAGCACGAGGCTAAAAGATGGGAGTGATTCAAGATGGAAGAAGCTGTCGGTTCTGTGGAAGACTGTGAAAGAGTGAGCGTCTCTCAAAAAGCATCTGCTGGATTGGTAACATGGAAATCACAACCTGAGCCAGAACAATTCTGGAATGGATAGAAACCAGCGTGGACTGGACTGAACAGGCAACAAAAGTGGGTAGAGTCAAATCCTCATTACCATTCACTCTGAAGGAGGAGTAGAGACAGGCAGGAGTGAGCTCTGACCTCCTCAAGTTTCACTCAGGCCAAGGTTGTCCCAGCCCTGGGTTGACCACAATCTCCTTATAGTTCCAGAAGATGATGTACGTGGGCTGGCGTGGAGAGGAGCTTTAGCCATTGCCATTCTACCCCTGACCCCAGCTTCACCTCATTCATCTTGACACATGAACCCCATTCTTTGTTCAAACCTCACACAGGAAACCTCTCGGGTGGCATGCTGTAGCACTCTGAAGTGTCCCATCACAGATGTGTCTCTGTTGAAACGCCCCCGCATGCCCCAGAGGTATGAATAAAGTATCAAGAGCCTCTCAACACTGTCTGGTTCAGGAGACCTGACCTCAGCCTTCCCTTCTCTTTGTCCTAGTCCTTTCCCAACAGACCCTGGCCCGCTTTCGGACCTCATCTCCCACTGCTCTCCTACTTGAAAGCTCCACGAGGCCTACCTACGTACGCTCTCTTATAACACCTTATATTCTCCTGCCTCCTTATATTTGCTGTTCTTTCCCCTCTAGAACTAGTCCCCCTCGCTGTCTTGCTGAACCTTATCCAATCCTCACATCCAGCTCCAGGCCTTCTGCCTCTAGAAAACCCCGCCTTCCTGCCCCTGTTCCTCCTCCTCGCCCCTCTCCCCCCCTTCAGTCTCTCTAGCGATCTCTCCTACACCACTTGGGAGCAATGGCTTGTTCTGCACGTGTCCTTCCTCCCTACACTGAGGAACACTGAAGCTGCATGCTGGGTCCTTTGCTTTCTTTGCTGGCGCCCGTATCAGAGAGAGGCGCTTGATAAATATTTGTTTACTGATGGGATGACTGAAAGAAACCAGAGGCCCTTCATTCCTGAAAGATGAAGACTTGCATCACGGCTGCATCAGCAGGGTTCACCAGGGCCAAAGGAGAAATAAGTAGATGACGTAAGTATTCGCCAGCCTGGGTTCTATGCAATCATATGAAGATGTTCCAGGTCACTTGAGTTCAAGTTCAAATTAAGCTCTGGCCATCATGGTCACCAACTATTTCAAATGCTCCTTCAGAAACCTACTCCTTCTTGGAAATGTTGAAACTTTAAACCACAAAAGCTCATGTTTTCTTTTAAGCTTGTCACTAGAAGTTTATTGCCATTTTAAATTGTGGGTTTCCCCTGGCAGTCCCTTTTAAAATGTTAAAAAGGCAGCTTTCTAACCTATACTCTGTGATCATATCATGCTTCATGTAACAAGAGCATTGCAGCAGGATGAAAATTCAACTTGTAGTGCCCCCCCCCCCCCAACTCACGATACTGGCTAAAGTGGATAACTAACAGACTGTGATGACTTTTATGCACTATCACATCCCATTAAAAAGTCTGCTCTGGCTAAGTTTTCGGGGCATAAACATTTTTGTGGAAATTGGTTCAATCAAATTTGGGTTCCAAGGCATCCTTAAACATAGAAATTGTTGCAACCATGAAGACAGGTGGACTCTGGACACAGATCTACAATAAAAGCTTCATGATTTCTTGGGCACTATTTTGCTTCCCTGCATCAGTAAGAACACCAAGAATCTTAAAATACGGATAGTGGCAGTTTAAAAGCAAACATCTTTTCCAAGCCCCAAAGGCAAGAATTCAGTCAGAGAGCAAGTGCCCCTCAGATCCAACACCAGTTCATGCCCATTAAAGTTGGTTCCTCTGTGGACACACTCACCCACAGATTTAAGGAAGTTCAACTACTGTGTCTGTTTGATTCTCAGCTTGGCTTTTAACTGAGGTAGAATAAATTTTCTTTTACGGAAAGAAATGATCTACGTATTTGTTTTTGACTTACTGATTCACAAGGGACACGAAGCAACATTGAGGTCTGGCTGTTTCTGCTAGGTCCCTCCCAGCATCCTCTGCAGGGTCCCCACCCTGGCCCACCCAGGCGAGGCGCACGCGGCCACCAGGGCCAGGGCAGGGAGACAAAAGGGAAGGCTTTTGCCTGGTCTGGGGCTTTCTCCGACTTCATGGGAAATAATGGGGTTTGTAAAAGACAGCTTTGAGAGACCCATGTGTGCAGATGTAACCATCCTTTGGAGGGTGTGTCTGTTTTTTAAACGGCATGATTCACCCAAAATAACATGTCCCCCATTTCTTACAATCAGCTGTCTTCCAGAAAGATAACACAGCAAACAGTCACATAGGGAGAAACTAGGCTCTCACACATCTTCACTGGGAAAGAGCTTTCTCCTGCACTGAGCTTTTTTTACGCTTGAAGAGGAAAGTTCGAACTCCTTGAGGAGGAAGTGGGGGTGGGGAGGGGGACACGGGCAAAACAACCTGTCAAGATTTCTTTTAGCACCTATGACTAGTGTTAACTTACATGCTCACAGAGTGCAATAAAAAGCGTGCAAAACTGCCATTAAAAAGATACTTTGGCCTTTCGAAAGAGAAACTCCCTTGCCCCATATATTCAACGGATGAACCTTGGGAGCTCTAGAGTCTTCCGTTAATAAATGAAATGAGGCCGGATTTCCAGAAATGGGTTTCCTCTATAGGCTGTGGGCTAATTAGGGTGCTCTAGATCAACACTAACCCAGGGAGAACGCAGCCCCCTCCCACCCCAAACCTTTTAGCCACTGTAGTCGCCGACTGCTCAGAGTCGGCTTCTGCAAGGAGGGTGGCAGGGAGTCTAAAAAAAAAAAAGTGAGTAACTAAAAAGTCCTGGAAGGGACAGGCTGCGGGCTCCGGGTCGCCGAGATGAGATGCCGGGTCTCCCCGCAGCCGCCCAGCCCCGCGCGCACCGAGCGGCGCTGCTGAAAGAAGTTGGAGAGCTCCCAGCTCGCCGCCGGGATTCGCCGGGGGCGCGCGCCGGGGAATCCCTCCCAGCGCCGCAACTGGTAAAGTTCTGGAGCGAGAGAGGACCCCGGACAGCCAGGAGACCCGTACTTTGCCGGAGCACAAGGAAAACCCCGCGCGGCGCCAGCCCCCAGGCCGCGCGCGCACAAGGTGCCTTCGCGCTCCCCACCGCCGCGCAGCTCGGCCAGAGGGCGCCGGGCCAGGGAGGCGGCTCCGCCCGGTGCGCGGCTCCGAAAGGAAGCGCCTGCAGGCTTCCCGGCCTGGGGACCGGGACAGAACCAGCAAGTCCCGCCCGGATGCCCGGGACCGTCTCCCGCGAGCCCTCCCGGGCTTTTCCAAAGGACGCACGGCACCAGCCCGTGCGCCCCCGGCACTCCGCTGCGCTCCTCTCCCCGCAGTCACCCCGCACTCGCCCCCGGGAGCCCCATCAAGCCCAGACGGCGCCCCGAAACCTCGCAGGGCGCTCGCCAGCCGCCCCCACGCCCGTGTCTCGAGCCTCGAGCCCTCCCCGCCGCGCTCTCGCCGCCGCGCACCGTCCTCCTCGCGTTCACGGGGAGTCGGGAGCAAACCACGAGAAGATGCCTTCGCGAGGAGCCTCCCTACACCCGCCCTGTCACTGAAACAAAAGCGCAGGGAGGAGGGAAGTGGAAGAGGAGGCGGGAGGAAGGTTTAGAAAGAGGATGGGGCGAGCGCTAAGAAGGAGCCGGGGAGGAGGAGGGTCGCGGTGGGGAGGAGACGCGGGGCCAGGGCCGGGACCCCGCTCCGGCTCCGCGCCGCCGGTCGCTTACATGCCCAGGTCGCTGTAGGTGTTGAAGAACTCCATCTGGTTGCACGCCTGGATCCAGCCCACCACCCAGGTCTCGTGGCGGGGGATGGGGGGCATGACCACGCGGGCCGAGGCTTTGAAGTAGGGGGTCTTGTAGCGCAGGACGATGGGCGAGGTCTCCTCGATGCGCGTGGGGCACTGGTCGATGGTGGCGCACACATCGTACACCACGATGTTCTCGCGCCGGATCCGCGCCTTGCAGGTGATGCTTTGGATACAGCCCATCCTGCCGCCCGGCGCCGGCGCGGCGCGGCGTGGGGCAGCGCGGGGGCCCGCGCGGGCGGCCGGGGGCGCCCGTCACGCGGCTCCCGGGCCGGCTCAGCTCGCGCCTGGGAGCCGGGCGCCGCCGCCGCCGCCGCCGCCGCCGCCGCCGCCGCCGGGCATCCTCCGGGGAAGCCCCCTCCTCCGGCCGCCGCGCGGGGTCCCCGCCGCCCGCCGCCCGCCCACGCCCGCCCCCTCTCTCGGGCAGGGCGCGCCGAGCGTGCGCTCCTAGGAGGCGGCGGGCGCCCCCGCCGAGGGCAGAGCGGGCAGCGGCGCTGCGCCGAGCGGTGCCCACCCGGGGCCGGAGCCCCCCGCCCCTCGCCGGGGAGGAGGCGGCGGCGGCATGGAGCCGGGGGAGGGCGGCGGCGGCGGCGGCGGCAGCGCCCGGTCCGTCTGCCTCCGCGGCGGCAGCAGCAGCAGCAGCAGCAGCCGCCGCCGCCGCCGCCGCTGCATGAACCTCTGCACCGCGGCTGCCCCCCGCGTGCAGCGCACCCAGCGGCGGGCGAGCGGGCGGCCCGAGCGGCAGGCGGAGGCGGCGGCGGAGACCCGCGCGGCCGCCGGCCCCGCCCCGCACTCCCGGGCCCGGCCGCCGCGGGCCGGTGGGGGCGCCAGGGGGCCGCGGCCGCGGGAGGAGGGCCCCGCGGGCCGGGCGGCCCGGGACGCGGTCCGCGGAGGACGCTGGCCGAACGCCAGGAGTTTTGTCCCTCTCCGGCTGCCGTCCGGGTGGCGGGGGGGGCTGTGCAAGGGTGGGGGTGTTTAAAGGGCCGCGGGCGCCGGGGCGCGGCCCTGCACGTGGGGAGGCGCGGCGCGGGGCGGGGCTGCGCGGGGTCGGCGAGGGCGGCGGCGGCTCGGGCGGGTCGGGGAGTAGTCACGTGGCTCGTGGGGCAGAGTTAGGCTCCCCTGCTACCCTCTCGTGAGGAAGCCTCCGCGGTGGCTCGGAATGCGCCGGCTTTGCTCTGGGAGCTTTTCCTGCAAGCAGCCTCCCCGTACGTAGGGAGGGTGCCCAGAGAACACCCCCACCCCACCGCACCCCACGTCACCAAAATGCCAGGAGTTTTGGTCGTAGCCCCCCAGCTCAGCTTTCACTCCTCGCCTACCTGCATCCAGATGCTCTCCTTCTTAGAAAATGCTCTTTCAGCAGAACCCCACACACCGGGGAGTCAGAGCCCAGGTGGGCTTACCTCCCACCCCCCCAACAGGGAGCTGCGTCCTGCAGGCGGGTTGTGCATGAACAGGGGGCTGCGTCCTGAGGGCTGATTGTGCATGACCGGCTAGCGGCATCAGAATGCTGGGCCCCCTGATGTTACCCAAGGTAACCTGTGACCTGCTAGGTATCAGGGGAACTGGAGAATATTCAGTGGAACTAGGCTGGACTGAGGTGGGCACTTGACGGGACGAGCACTGGGTGTTATTCTATATGTTGGCAAATTGAACACCAATAAAAAATAAATTTATAGAAAAATAAAAAAGTAACCGCTTAACTGAACTCCAATAAAAAATAAAAAAAAAAGAACTAGATTACTAGAATGACAATACTGCAAAAAAAAAAAAAAAACAACAAAAACAAAAACAAAACAAAACAACAAAACGGTAACCGCTTAATGATACAAGCCCGGGACACCGGTTTGTAGTAAGCCACCTTCCTCGTAGGAAGCCTGGGATCTCCAGGGCCCAGTCTGGTCTTTGCTTCTCCAGAGCGCAGGGTGTCCGGGCTGACCAGCCTGTTGTCTGTGAATGAATGAAGGAGTAAAGAAAGAACAGCCTCACTGTCACTCCTGCAGAAACTGCCACCATAGATACTGGATGTTGTGTACAGTATGACCCAAGTCATGTGTCTGATATTGCCGTCTAATGTACCAAACAGGAAGGCTTTTTAACAAAGGCCCTTTACGGGGCATCTTTTTACATTTAAAAGTCGATAGGTTTTCTTTAAGTATTTCTTCTGTGATCGTTGAACATTTGCAGGATCCGGTGCCCAAGTGTGAAACACTCCAACTAACAGGCTGCAGGGGGCTGACTACAGCTAGTCTTCAGCTAGGACAGATGTGATGAGCAATTTAAAAATCGGTTGAGATAAAAGCATTCTTCATCCTTGTTTTAACTTCTCTGGCACCTTGATTCACTTTATAGTTAACCAAAAGGCAGTTTTTGCCCTTTGATGATATGCTTCTGTCATTTTACCACAGAGCTACAGATCTCCATCACTGGTCCTTTCATTCAGGAAACAGTCACTCACGGACTTCCTGGCAGTAGCCAAGCATTGTGCTACGACGTACTAGGATTCAGAGATGAGCAGGAGTCACGGATCACTGAAGACAAACCTGTTCACAAGTTGTTAGTGTAAACTGTGACACATACTTCGATAGCGGTGTGTATCCAGGACTGGGGAGGCCAGATAGGCAGCCACTGAGAGACGCACACGTACGTGGCTCTCTCGGAGTACTGACGTTTGAATTGGATGCTGAAGGTACTGAAAGAGGCTCTCCAGGGAGAGGAGAGTGTTCGGGCAGTGTAAGACAAGAGTCTGGCAAATGCAAAATGCGTAGAGGTATGAAAGACCGTGGCGTGTTCAGGTTGATAAACAGCTCACGGTCAAGGTGTTTCTCAGTGTTCTGTACAGACCGTGGGCATCTGAATCACTGGCCAGGAACCAGTTATTGACAGAACCTGTCTTGATCTTCAGGGGAAGCCGGAGAGTGTGAGATTTGCATTTTGAGAAAAATTACCTGGTATCGTTTTGGAGGATAGAGCAAGGACAGTTTAGAGGCAGGGGGTCAGGATATTGTGATGACAGATCACAATGCGCCTCTAGCTGGGGTGGCACCATGGGGCTGGAGAGGCCTGGCTGCATTTGAGAGTCATTTAAGAGGTAAAAATCTATTTACTTGGTAACTGATTAGATGTTGGGGAAAGAGTCTGGCCAACTCTGAATTTCCTGGCTTCAGCAATAAATACATTTGATTCTAATAGTCAAAACGAAACTGAATTGGAAGCAGATTGAGGTGGTGTGTTGGTATGCTAAGTTTGAGGTGCATGGAGGGTGTTTTGGGGAGGGGGCCAGAGTTTGAGTTTCAGTGGTTTGAGGCCCCAGGAAATAGACTAAGAGAAAAGCACTCAGTTGGGGGAATTAAATTAATATTTGTTGGCTTGAATGACTCGTCAGACTGTAGTGTTGTGGACAGGTAGCATCCTTCATCTTCTGGTAGCACATGCTGAGCCTCCATAAACAGGGCAGAGCAACAGCAGCCTTCTCCAAGTTATAGGAAAGCATATAGAGGAGAATATACCTTCTTTCCAAACTTAAAACAAGGCCTTGTTATAGCCAGTCAAGTGCTAATAAAATATAACTCATTTTTCATAGACCTGGACCCTTGACATTCTCAAAGGGTTCATCCATGACCTTCATGAGTCTCCAAAATCATGAATGTCACCATGACATATCATTTCCACTATAAAAAGCAGTAAAGTGTGAAAAATGCAAGGGATCCTCTTAGACTCTTAATGGTTCTATAAATATGGGACCAAGGTGATTTCTAAAGCGACTTAAATAAATTTTGCCATTAAAATAAACTCTTACTTCATTACATCTGGACCTTATTAACTCCACATTTCCCTGGCTCTGCAAAGAAAAAAGAAATGTTAGCCACAGTAGGAGAATTACTACACAGATGTCAAGGAGAAGAGAAGAGCTAAGCCATGCGGGGACATGAATGCGAAGCGTTGGGTGTGGTCCATTCACTAGCTAAGTGGCTGCAAGTGCACTCCACCACCCTGGCAGGCCATTCAAATTGTGTCTCAACAATTACCTCATGATGGGGACCTTTCAGACCACTCAGTGGAGACTGTGTTCATCCACGAGTATTCAGTCTGCAAAGGCCAATGGACTACTCCACGGAGCATGAATGCAAGTCCTCGAAGTGCTGCGAGGTCTCTGCGCTGTTCCTCTTTCTTTCCCAAATTCCTCTCCCAAGGAAGAATTCCTCTTTCTTTCTCCCAAGTTCCTCTTTCTTTCCTGGTATAGTGAGAGTCCCTGCCCCATGAGCATCATCTACCTGCCTCTCTTAGCCCCTTTTGTGCCATTTCACAGTCGAATGCTCAGGCGGATCTCCTTCAGTGAAGCTGGTCACACGTCCAGAGATTGTGCCATCATGTCCTTGCCCAGGCTAGGGCCTGCCACCTAGGAGCTACTCAACAAACGTTAGAATGATTAAAATTATTTTTTAATACGATAAAATATTATCTCCCATAACTTAACTCTGAGCTCTGTCACCTTCCCTCCAGTGAGCATATATTTCTGTCCTAATTCTTCCTGCGTGGTACTTCTTTGTCTTTCCACTTTCCTCACCATCCACCTTCTCGGTGGAAAGCGATACCCTTTGTCTCTGAGCACTATACACCAGTTCATGGGTTATCCATTCTAGGCACCAAGAAAGACTTCACTGACAAGACGTTGATGACAATCATTCCTTGTGAATAAGCTCATTCGAGTTTACTCTCGGGGCACAGCACAAATGCTTCTTTGTATGTCATGCTTTTGATGGTCTTGTACATGACAGAGACCCTCAGTTCCCCCAAGTTAGAGCCCCAGAGCACACTCTCCAGGATGCTGGCCTCTGCACCTCCTCTATAGTCCACTCCCTCAGCCTCCGATGACCCCATGCTCAGAATTTCCAGAAGTGGGGCGATCTCTGACTTTATTTTTCCTACTGGTTGACTCATTACTCAATTTGTCAAGCGTGCTTTTTAGAAACTCTGGGTTACCAGGGCCTATTTTCGAGTTGACCTTGGCCAGAGTTTTTCAGAAACTGTAGAACAGACAACCACAAGTTGTTGCCTCTGGAGCTGTAAAAAATGGGGATTAATTTCCACCTAGCTTAGATGTCCTGAAGACAGGCAAGAGGGTAAATGAATCCTCCAGGTCCAAGAGTTCAGAGTTAAAGAAACAGCTCTGCTTTTTGGGTGTGAGCTCCAGTTTCCACCATTTCAAGTCAGAGTAACCAATTTCTCTTCCAGAGCAGGCTAAGCTTGACACGAGGTGGACCGTAGCCATGGACTCTTTGCAGAAGGCACTCAGCCCGAGATGCGACAGCTGCTTCACGTAGCCAATATCTATCAAGCCTTTCCCAACAGTCTCACATTACCTTAGGCTACAAAGACTGTGAAGAAGGATGCCCTAGTTCCTCAGCCATCATGTTGGAGGTCACTGAAGCCTGTGTCTGCCATATTCAAAGTCTTTTTCTCGGTCCTTATCTTAGGGTTTACTTCCCTTCTCTTTTTTTTTGATCCCACAACTCTCCTCCTAGCCTCTCAGACACCTCTTGCATCCCTGTCTCCCCAAAGTTTCTCCTCCCCTACATGAACTCACTCAGGGCATTTGGTTTGGTTTTAACTATTATTTTCCGTGGACGTCTTCCACATTGGTCCCTCCAGCCCAAACATTTCCTCAATTCAAGGAGAGCGACATTCATCCATCTAGTAGTTTCCATTCAGAAGTACTGCCATCTTCTTTATCTCAGTGAATTGGCACCTCTCTCCCTGCAAGCCAGTGTCTCCTTCTGACTACCCCACTTCTGGCTGAAGGCTCTTCCCTCTCCAGCTTTGCTACTAGCATCCAACACATCAAGGGGAAAGCAAATTTTAATCATGATTCTCCCTATTGTAGAAACTTCCAGTGTCTTCTTGTTGCAGATTCACCAGGGGTCTCATGGGTTGGTGTTGAAGGGCTCCATGATGTCACCCCAAGCAGCATTTTGAGACTTCTTAGTCTCTGCTTCCAAAATACCCTAGGCCTCAGCCTGAGCAGATGACTTGCCATTCTCTCAACAGGGCTTCATCCTTTCCAAATCCCTATCTTTCTTTAAGCTCAGTCCTTGACTGCGTGTTCAAAGCCCACCCTGCTCCACGACGATGATAATGATGGCGGCAACCATGTATGTCTCACTGAGTCCTTACATGAGTCTGAGTTGGTGCGATCCTCCTCTATGGATGGTGGTGCAAAGAGAGTAAGGGACTGCCCCCAGGTCAAACTAGTAAGTGGCTGGGCCGAGATTCAGATCTCTGCCTGCCCACACACTGTGACCCTCTGACTCATAGAAACTGTGAGCACTTCAGCCAGAAATGATCTTTTTCACCCCTGAACTCCTACGCAGAGCACACACTGGATACTGAGTAACTCACACATGAGTGAACAGAATAACAGGATTTTAGAATGGCTTTATCAAAAGAGCAAAGGAGAAGGAAGAGTCAAGGAGAAATCTAAGATTATTAGACTAACTACTTAGAATGAAAACACCATTTTCCAAGTGGGTAACATGAGAAGAGGAAAAGGGGATAGTCTGGTGGGTTGGGGGCTATGGCAACCTTGACATCAGGGTATCCAAGTGTTCCAGTGGGGAAGTCACCGATGGAAGCGTCTTGTTTGAGTTGTTGTTTTAGAAACTATAGCTTAGTGCGATTCCTTCCTTCTCTCATTTCTCCCTCCCTCCCTTTCTCTGCATTACCTTCCCTCCTTTACTTTCTTCCAGAAATATAATTAAGCCTTTTCTTGGTGCCTGGTATTATGATGCTGCTTGGAGACAGTGAGGCATATGAGATCCTCCATCCTGTTCCTACTTTGTTCATAGCACTCACACTTTTAAAAATACTATTTACTTACATGCCTCTCCCATGACTACATTATCATCATCTTGAGTTTGTGTCTCCTATTTAATTCGACTTTGTCTCCTTGGTTGTAGGCACAGTGCCTGGTATGTGGTAAATGCTCAAGTGATGTTGAGTAAAAGGTAGCCTGGTGAGGAGTAAGAGAAAGGGCATTTCAGGTTGAGACCAGTGCTTCTCAAATTATACATAGGCACCCCCTGAGGATCTTGATCAAATGCAGATTTGATTCAGTAGGTCTGGGTGGACTTGAGACTCTGCATCTGTAGTGAGTTTCTAAGTCCTTGTTACTCAAAATGGGATCTGAGGACCCTCAGCACTGGCATCCAAGTTCATGAAGCATGATGGAAAGGATGGTGTTTAGGAGGCAGTGGGACATAGTACTTCGGGATATGGGCATAGGGTTTGAGAAAGCCAGAGAGGGAAGCTGGGACCAGGGCCTGCAGCTCCCATGGCCTATATGAGGCTGAGGGAGGTACAGTGAAGCACTAACACAGCTGGAGTCAGACTTGCCTGGGTTCTAATCTCTGTTTAGACCAGAACTAGCTGCAAAATTTCAGTGTCCCTTAGCTTCATTTTCTGTGTCTATCAAATGGGATTAGAGAGAACACAATGTCTACTTCGTGAGGCTGCTGTGAACATTAATTAAATGTAAATCTCATGCAATGCTCAGTGCATGGTAGGTGTTCAGTAAATGGCAGTGAGCACTGGCACCATTCTAGAGGATGCCAGGGTCAACCTGCGCAGATGGATTAAACATAATCCCTGCCTGTAGGAACTTCAGGAGGGGACAGATCATCAGTGTGGTTGGGCTCCTGGCTTTTTAGCCTCTCCATTTTCTGTTTTGGTTTCAAGACTGGAGGGGATAGGCCTGTACATTGGTTGCACGCATGAGGATACCCACGGGCAGGTAGACCCAGGCCAGTGAACACCCTTAGCAAAAGGCGTCACCTTCTCTGGATTTGTTCTGGCTTCAGTCACATTTCTTCTAGACACCTTCCCCTCTCCTCCCTTCTTACCTCACCATTGGGTTATCTGCCAGGCACAGACTAATGTTGGATGAGGCGTGTTTCATTCCTCCACATGGGTCCGAGTGTGGGGTTTTGATGTAGGGTGCTGGGGCAGCACCTCAAGGTCAGTGTGTATGGGCAGGTACTCTTCCCCAGGGCTGGCTGCCCCGCTCTCGCACTACCGTGTGGAGGGCAGAACCACCGCTGGTTCCTCGTGGGCGCTAATGTTCTTCATCTCCACCACCTCCACCGTCCACCCACAGTGTCTAGTGCACAGGTCTCCAAAATGATCTCCACTGGAGCAGAGGAAGAAAATAATGGAATTTATGTTTTCTGCTTTTCCTGTTAAAATTTCTATTTTTTAAAAATTTTTATTTATTTATGATAGTCACAGAGAGACAGAGAGAGAGGCAGAGACATAGGCAGAGGGAGAAACAGGCTCCATGCACCGGGAGCCCGATGTCGGATTCGATCCCGGGTCTCCAGGATCGCGCCCTGGGCCAAAGGCAAGCGCCAAACCACTGCGCCACCCAGGGATCCCTAAAATTTCTATTTTTAAGAAGAGTTTATGTATGTATGTATGTGTTTATTTATTTATTTAGGTATTTGAGAAAGAGAGAGAAAGTGAGAGAGAGAGAGCGAGAGAGAGAGAGCACAGGAGGAGGAGCCAGGGAAAGGAACAAGCAGACTCTGCTCTGAGCACAGAGGCGGATGTGGGGCTTGAACTCATGACCTGATCTGAAATCAAAAGAAATCAAAAGTCAAAAATCAAAAGTCAGACACTCTACCGACTGAGCCACCCAGGTGCCCCAAAATTTCTATTTTTGTGTGTGGTGTATTAATAGACCTATCAATCAGTGCCATGGTGCTCACATATACAAGTATATAAATAAGTAAATAAGCAAACCTGCATGGCCATCATTGAACTAGACAATTGCAACTTCTAGCTGGTTTCCTGTCTCACTCAATCCCTTCTTTGACATTATACTGAGAATTCTCTTTCCAAAACACCCTTGTCCTTGTTCCCTGGCCTGTCCGAAGCCATTCGTCCATTTGTTTATTGTTTCATTCATTCATCCGTGGGCTGAGCAACAGCCATCAGTCAGGTATTGTACGCAGGAGACACAAAATACCGGGATGTGAGGCTCCTCCCTGGGGATCAAGAAGGCTTTGTAATTTGGCCCCTTCCTACCCTGTAGCATGATCTGCAGTTCTCCCCATCACATGGAGCCACATTGAGGCCCACATAGTTTCTACCCCACATCCCATAAAAGTGCCAGCTCCATGAGGACAAGGATCTTTACCTTTTTGTTCATTAATGTATCCCAAATGCTTACTGTGGTTCCCAGAATACAGTAGGCACCTAATAAATATCGAATGCATGAAGGCTCAGCATTTACCTTTTCTCTCACTTGGGTGCCATTCACGTAGCAAATGCATGAGTCCTTGGGACTCAACCTAAATGTCCAACCCCCTCAGCAGTACTTGTGACCACCCAGGTCCAGCGAGGACTCACTGTTGTGCATTTGGACAGCCCCTCTACCGCTTCCTCACAGCCCTTCTCACAATAGGAGTTACTTAACCACTTCTGTGATTATTTTATTATGATCTCTCCTCCTTGCAAGATTATAAACTCCATGAATGTGGGAACCATGTTTAATTTTTTTATCGCAGTTTTCCCAGGTGTCAGACACATATGTAGCTATTCACAAATCTTCGTGGGATGAGTTGGGAGCCTCGTTTTGGTAACCTGCCCAGTGTCTCAGTCCTTCTAGAGTTGCTGCCCTATGTCACCAGTAGTCCCTCAGCCCCAGGGGTAGGAGAGAGATCCCTGAACTCTGCCTTGGTGACTGAACCTGGTACTTGCTCACAGACTTCCATCCTGCTCTCTGCTTTGTTACAGCTTTGCCTCCTCCCAGGACGCATGTGTCACTTCAGGAGCTGCTCTCATCCTGAGGTCAGGCCTTCCTGACACTGTGCTGTACCTGGAGGACCAGACATGTTTCTCTCAGCAATGTGGGATTTTTCTTTTTTTTTTTTTTCAAGACTTTATTCATTCATTCATGAGAGACACACAGAGAGAGGCAGAGACATAGGCAGAGGGAGAAGCAGGCTCCCTGTAGAGAACCTGATGTGGGACTCAATCCCAGGACCCCAGGATCATGCCCTGAGCCAAAGGCAGATGCTCAACTACTGAGCCATATAGGCACTCCTCCTTTGGGATTTTCATGTTAAGCTCCAAGTCCCACCCCTCCTGGATTGCCCTATCCAATGTGAGGTGCAGACATGTGTCTAGAGATACAGCAGGAGGTGGTGAGGAGCTGCCGTGAGGATCCCCAGGGAGTGATTGTGTAAGGAACTCTAGTGTGTGGTTGTGTTTACTCAGAAAATTCAACCTGGGCCTCAGTCCAGGCTAAATAAACACACACGAGGGCACACATTTCTGTGAGCATTTACCAGTGGAATGAGTACTTGTATTTATTACTGCTGGAAACTATTGATTTATGAATGGAAAGCAAGTCCAAATCACATTATAATAAAAGGAATGAGCAGTATAGGAAGAAAACAGTACAAAAAGGAAGGAGAAAGCCTGAGAATCTCTTTAAATTGGGTATTGTGTTTACTGGAATAGAAACTAATTCTATCTATCGCTCAGTAAGAACCACACACAGTGGAAGCAAAATAACATTAGTGTTTACACTTCCTGAGGCAGTTGGCAACACCCACAATCCTGTAGCAACATGAGACAAGCATCGAGCAGGCCACACATCATAATTTCATTTCACAGCACCCCCTCCATGGAGCTGGGTGAAGAGGACCATACTGTTTCCCTAAAATGTTTGAAGTACAATTGATTGTATCTTAAAATAAGCTCACAGCCTGGCACAGGGAGCTTTATTGGAAAGTTATGTCTCTGAGGCTTTGTGTGTTTCAGTTAATGGAAGATTGGAAGTGATATCAACTCACTGACCTTGGGCAGGTTACATAAAGCCTTTGAACTTCAGTTTCCTTGCTTGTATTGGTAATTCCAAAAAGCCATCTTCAGGACTGACTCCAGATTTCCTCCTGTTTTTGTTCTGGGAAATACCTTCATAAACTGCTTGGGGCAGAACATGAGAATTCGACAAGGAGCTTGAGACCTGGTAAAAAGATGTTGGTTGGTTTCTGCACAAAAATGAATGTAAATTTGGGGGATAGGAAGAGAAGACAGAGAAGGAAAGAGTGGAGGGCCTACCAAGATGGCTAGGGAGATCCACCCATTAGAACAGGGAAATCTAATATCCAATTTTAAAAGATTCATTGATATTAATTTTTTTCATGTAAAAGACCCATTTTTCTGTGTCCCCAAACCTTTAACGGAGCCTCCCTTATTTATGAAGACTGTGTGTGTGTGTGTGTGTGTGTGTGAATTAAAAAAATAATGCTGAGCTCCATATATGGGTGGATTACAAGGCAGACAACTGTATGAGTTATTGTGGAGAGCAGCAGTTGAGGAGTGACATGAAGTCAGAGTTGGAGGAGGCTTTGAAATCTTGCAAGAGTGAATGAACTTTCTGAGGGCATGGGTTAAACATTTGAGCTAATCCAGTCTTTCTCAAGAAGAAGGAAGACCTGAGAATGCCAGGTCACATGCAAAAGGGTAAAAATAAACACAACACCAGGGCAGAAATATTTGTGAGCATTTACCATTGGAGTAAGCACTTGTTTTAATATTGTTGGAGACTGCCCTGCTTACTTACATGGTTGTTAAGAGTTGAGGAGTGCCAGCAGTCAGAGTATGAAAAGCTTTATCCTCATCAGATACTGTTACCACCACCACTACTACTACTGTAGGGACTTAAAGCCCTCTCTGCTTGTGCCTCTAAATGTTGTGACTCAATTTCCAATCTGGAAAGCATCACACAAGGGCTGTTTATTCTTTGGTTGTTGAAGATCGAGAGCCATTCCCTAAGGAGAGCATCTTTCTGAGCATGCTATGGTAGTAACTAAAATGAATGCAAAATAGGGGTGCCTAGATGACTCAATTGGTTGAGAATCTGCCTTTGGGCTCAGGTCATAATCCTGGGGTCCTGGGGTTGAATCCTGCCTCAGGCTTCCTGCTCCAGGAGGAGTCTGCTTCTGCTTCTCCTTCTCCATCTTGCTCATGCTTGTGCTTGTGCTCTTTCTCTCTTTCAAATAAATAAACAATTAAAAAATAAAATGAATGCACAACAGAATAATTCTGCAGAGGTATAAGGATACTAAGCCATTTTCTCCTCAAAGAGGAAGAGATTAGAATACTACATTAGACATACGAAAAAATGAATGAACAGTGGGAAGGAATTCAGCTCCTTTTCTACATAGAGAGTGATGGGACCTGAAAAGAGGGGACGGAAAGGAGATTCCCAAGGTGAGGAGTAGAGACAAAAGCAAAAGAAGTTTTACCTACATTACCTGAGTTTCACGGGGATGAGGACATAGCTGAGCAGAATATGTAAAGTTGAAGATATATAAGCAGACATGGTAAAAACCAAAAGGCCAACTAAGGAAGTTAGTGTGAGAAAATACTTGTCAAGTGAGAATAAAGGGACCACTCTCAGGTATATTAGAATGGTGGGTGACCCCAACACCCCAAGGTGGAAGATGCCATGGCTGTGGAGCAGGCTGACTGTATCTGGGTGATTCCCTGGTTTCTAAGATGTAAAATGGGGAAACTCACTGGGCTATTGGCTGGTCCTACTTATGTTCAATTCAAACGTACTCTCTTTTCCATTTTTGTTAGTGTTCTAAGTGCTTTGCTAGAGATAAGAGCAATACCTAGAAGGTCTAAAGGTCATGGGGTAACCAGGGCTGCTGACAGGCTGGGGAGACCTCCAGCATCTTAACCTACAGTGGAAATCATCCAGAGCACAGCAGCTCAGACCTGCAGGTAGAATGCCTACACTCCAGCACCAGGACCCTACTAATTTTCTCTTCCTTCAGGTCAGGGTGGGCAAGTGTGGCATATGCTCAGAGGATCAGACAGCATGCGGTACTGCGAGCCACCTGGGATTGGATCTCACTGCCCTGCTGCTATCTCACTCCATAATCTTGGGTGAATAATTTATCCTTCCTCAGATTCAGTTTCCTCCTGGAAAAATGGGCTTAATCACATCTTCCTTATGGCCCTCAAGAAGAATATCATATGTATAAACGCTTCAACATGGTAGGGCTCTGAACACATGTCCATTAGATGATGTAATGTTGAGTGGAAAGACAATGTGTTTCTTTTTGGAACCCTTCCAATCTCTGAGGCTCATTTCTTCCTGTGCACTAGTTCCCTCTGTGCCACAGAACACTAGGCTGTGTCTCAAGTGACTGTCAACTATTCTCTATTAAAGTGTCTATTGATCAGGAATTTATGAAGGGCCTCACATGTGGCAGGCACTGTGCTAAGTACTGAGGATTCAAAGATGAATTGGACACCATTCTTGCCCTGATGGAACTCACAGTCTGGGAGGAAAGAAAGAATTATAACAGAAGGTGAGGTTCTATAAGACAGGCCCCCTGGAGTGCTGTGGGGAGATGGTGAAGAAGGGGTGGAAGAGCCTGAGGTTCAAAGAGGAAGGTTGGAGCACAAGAAGAGATCTGTTCCAGGATGTGAAGGGTGAATAAGTGTCCCCTGCGAGAAGACTAGAGAGGACAGTGTTTTCAGGGCAATAGCATGAGCAAAGGCCTGAGCATACAGAGATACTTTATATATTTAGGAATTGCCAAGAAGGCTGATGCAGATAAATCCAGAGTGAAGAGTAGAATGGGGAAAGGTGGAGGATGAGATAGGATGGGTTGCTGGAGGCCAGATCTATTAAAGGGATTTGGAGCAGGTTGGAAAAGCAATGGAATATTGAGGCATAATAGCTTTCCTGGGTAAAACTATTGGGTCAGGAGGAATTATCTTCTTTATATATGGTTAGAGTAGATTTGCTTAAATTTGCTAATGACCTAAAGTGTCAATATTCTGTGACTTATTGTAATGTCATCATCTGGTTTCGGGATCAAGATAATATAGGCTTCACAGGATGCGTTGGAAGTGTTCCCCGTATTATTTTTCTCTTGCTGCTGAACTAATGAACATGGATTTAATGGTTTGAAACAATGAAAATTTATTATCTCACAGTTCTAGAGGTCAGAAGTCCACAGTGGATCTTACTGGGCTAACATCAGGGTATTGGCAGGGCTGACTTCCTGCTGGGGGCTCTGGGAGAGTTGGTTTCCCTGCCTTTTCTGGCTTCCAGAGGCTGCCACATTCCTTGGCTCACAGCGTCGTCTTCCTTCTTCAAAGCCAACAGTGTAGTATCTTCCAATCTCTTATTTTAATCCTCCTGCCTCTCTCTTTTACTTGCAAGCACTCTTGTGATTATACTAGGCCCACCAGGATAATGCAGGGTAATCTCTCCATCTCAAGACCCATAGTCTGGTCACATCTGCAAAATCCCTTTTGCCATGTGAGGTAGCACATTCATTGGTTCCAGGGATTAGGACACGGGCATCTGTGGAAACCATTATTCTGCCTACCGTGCTCTTCTTCAATTGGGGGGGAGAGTTTGTGTCAAATTGGTATTACTTCTTCCTTAAATGTTTGGTGGAATTTGCCAGAGCAGTGTTCTGGGCCTGGAATTTTCTTCATTGAAAGATCTTTTGTAACAAAATCAATGCCTTTAATAGCTTTCAGACAGTTCATGTTATCTACTTCTTTGCAGTAGAGCTTTGGTAGGTTATACCTTTTAAGGAATTTGTACCATTTCATCTAAGTTGTATTTTTTCCATCTTAAGTGCTTCTTTTCACCCATAAAAGTTCAATTTGGATCTTTTAAAAATATCTTTCATGTCTCTCTTTATCAGGCTCATGATTTGTGCTATCTTCTTGAGTTTATAGAGTATATTTATAATAGTTGTTTAACTGCCTTTACTTAATGATTCTTTCATCTACACCATTTCTGGGTCTGTTTCTATTGATTGATTTTTCTCCTCATGAGGGATTATACATATTTTCTCATCTGTATGCCTGATAAATTTACATTTTATGTTTTTGGGTGCTGAATTATTGATACTCCATTACATGCCTTTGTGCTCTGTCCTGGGAATGCAGTTAAGAAAAAACAGCATGGTCCTTTTGAGGCTTGCTTTTGAACTTTGTTGAGTGATACCAGATAGTTTTTTGTGTAGAGATAGTCTGGCAATCGTCTTTCAAATTTGCTTTCCGATATCCCACATATTTCAAGTTTCTCCACTTTAATTGTTGCAAACTATTCCCTGCTCTGTGTGAGTTTTGAGAATGATTTCTCCTTCTCTCTTCTGGTGGATCTTTCTCCTGCTTTAGCTAGATTCCTCACATGTAAGCACTAATCGGTATTCAGCCAAAGATTCTAAGGGAACACTCTGAAGATATCTGCATTTTTCTCCCTGTGCAGGTCTGTTTCCACTGACACTTGATTCTGTGAACTCTAGCTGTCTTGGGTTCCTTAATCTCCCAACTGCATCTTGCAATTCAGGGAGACTCTTTGCCTGGGTCTTTTCTCTTTGTTCTATATCCTGGAAACTCTTTCCAGACATCAATCTGGGACACCACCGGGCTTCTTCATTTGTTCCTCCTGTCTCAGGGAACCCTGTCCCTTACAGCCTGTTGTCCAATGTCTGAAACCTCTTGTTCCATACACTTTGTCCAGTTTTTTAGCTGTTTTAAGGAGGGAGAGTAACTTCAGTCATTTTGACTCTTTCTTATTTGGAAGCTGAAGTAGACAAGAAATAACTTAAAATGAGATTGTTTAAAGACTTGACTTTTAAGAAGCTCAGATCCAAAGAAATAGTGCCATGGTCATGAAAACCTAGAGCATGAACACCTGGCGTATGGTAAGGAGCAAGAGACTAATCTCAAAATGCCTAAAATCTGTATAACTGGTTCTACACTGCCTCGAATCAGAAATCCACACTCTACCCTTCTGAAAGCTTAACTCAAGCAAGATATAGAAGTCCCCACTATCACTGGGAGCTGGGGCATTGATCTTACCCTTGATTCCAGTGAACGCACTTGCTCAAATCTACTGGAAGTTATTGAAGTCTGCGAGGAGTGTCGGGCCTGGGCCCCTGGTCACAGTGGATTTGCTTGGCTTCCTTGAAGACTATTTCTGCCTGTGTTTCCAGGGAAACAGGCCATAACCCCAGGGGGCCTCCTAACCCCTCAACACAAAAACTCAAGACTGAGAAGTGAAGCCATCTGCCCAGGGCCTCACTTTTGCCCTTTGGGATTATGATGAACTCTGTGGCAGAGTTGTGATAAATGACTTTCTTTCCCTATAGTAATTCAGATCTCCTGGGTGGAGCAGCTCTGCTGGGGTGAGGAATAAGAGCCGGGCAGCTCCCTGGGCCGCAGGAGAACCGGTGGCGTGGATGGTTGAGCATCCTTCAGCATTCCTCTCAGAAAGACAGATTGAAACAGAGTTATCAGACGGCTAAGCTTCTCCCCCAGGCCTAGAATCCTCACTTCAAAGACGAGGTGACCTACAAGGTGCTTTTCTTACATGTCCTTGGAACCCAGTACTTCTTCCTTCTGGTTTCTTTCTTTTGAGGCAGTGTCTGTAGAAGCCAATGCCAAGAAGGTGAAGCCAGGGTGGCCCTGCCAAAGGAGGCTCTCTCCTCCCTGAATGATGAAGGAAGGCCTCTTTCCCAGGGCAAACTGTGATTGTTCCTATAAGAATGATAGGTGACCACAGTGATGACAAACGTCAGGTGTCATCCCTGCACACTTTGCATAGAAGGCCCAGGGACTACAAGGTGTGGGTACCCATGTGCCTAGAACATCTGCTGACTCAGCTGCAGTGACTAACATGGATCAGGACACACGGTGAGTACTTTCTGAACAAGTACTCTCTGAACAAGTAAGCACAGAGAGTTCTAGAGTTGTCATTGGAGACAGACACATTGATGAGCTCCTCCTGGGTGTGTGGCATCAACAATGTGGCACCCCAAACTGACAATGACATCTCACTTGCCACAGGGGGGTTTCCAATCTGAGGAAAAGAACTATAGCACAAAGTAAAAAGTGGTAATGTCTGCAAAATCCTTGACTCACAAAGCCCAGGAGGAAGAGATCACTTAATTCCAGCTTCTTCTTCACATGGTAGCCCTCTAGTGCTAATATTTGTCTGTTTCCTAATCACATGCCCTAAACCCCTTTTATGCTTGGGGTATTTTTGCAACACAGGCCTTCCCTCCCCAGAGGGAATGTCTTTCCAGCCTTCCTTGTAGCTGGGATTTATTCACAGATCCAAGTTCTGGCAGCAGGTGCTGGAAACTGCTTTCTGTTGAGGGAAACCTAGGGGCACTTGGCTGCTGGGGGCAGCAGAGTTTGGGGCTTCCAGGGTCGGGAGTGTGAACTGTGTGCTGTCAGGTCCCCCATCAGTGTCTCCTCACTGGACTAGAGCCCAGTGTGGCTCTAGTCTGACCTAGGCAGGTCACGTGGCCCCTAGACCTAGCCCTCTCACCCTCTCAGACATTTTCTGAGTTACCCAGTATTCTTTAATCTGTTCTTTCCCTGCTTATGGCAGCTGAAGGGGGTTCTGTTATGTGTACCTGAAAACCTGATTGAAAAACCTAGGGCTAACACTTCTGGCTTATGTGAATGAAAGCGGGACTCTCTTGTTCTGTCCTCAGGTGTGATTTCCCCACAGGAGCTGGTTCAAAATGAGCGAGCAGGTCCTAAACCACCCTGGAAGGAGTGAGCACAAATCTCGCTTCTGGAAGCTTCCTTGCAACATGTGCACTCCAAACATACTGTTAAAAACAAAATTCAGCTGAGTACATTTGAAGATCTAATCGGGTTTATTAAGCAATTTATGAACTGGGCAGCATCCCACCCAGCAAGTAGAGAGATACTCTGAGGAGTTGCCTGAAATGGAAGGTGTTTACAGGAAGGAGGGTGGGGTGAGGAAATTATTTGGAAAAAAAATGAGAGAGAGGGAGAGAGAAAGGATTGTTTCAGGCCATGACATCTCTTTTCAGGGAAGGAAACAGCAGTCTTTTCTTTTCTTTTCTTTTCTTTTCTTTCTTTTCTTTCTTTTCTTTTCTTTCTTCCCCCCCTTTTTTTGCTATGGCTAAAAACACAATTTTCAAAAAATGCATATTTTTATTGAAGTATAGTTGATACACAACAGCAGCGTTTTTTACATTATTTTTTCATGCAGGTTACCTCACTAGTGCTGACCAGGAAATTTCTGACTAACTTTTAAAAGGTCACATCCCTGGGGTAGGTTAAAACTGTAATTAAGTCTTGGTTTGCTATTATTGGGACAAAGGACTCCATTCTGGGCTTATTTCTTTTTCTTTCTTTCTATATTTCTTTCTTTTTACATGTCTTCATTCTTTCTTTTGTTCTTTCTTTCTTTCTCTCTAAATTTCTTCCTCTCTTTCTCAGTACTGGGAACGAATGCTCTTCTGCCTACATCACCCACCTTGGGTTAGAGTAGCTGGAATCACAAGCCAGAGACATGTCGTCATCCCAGACTCTTCCTGTCTCTATCTCCCAGTGACAAACTTTTAGAATTTGACCTTGTTACTATTGCTTAAATCATTGCACTTCTCTCCATCTGTACTGCTGCTCCCTCAGCTTGGATCTTCATCCACTATATTTGTCCGTCCAGTTCCTTGCCTCCAGCCCCTTCACTCTTCAGACCACCTTCCGTGCCACCAAATTTAAGGTGTCACCCTTCCTTCGAGGATAAAACCTTCAGCGGCTCCTTATTACTTGCAGACTAACGTCCCAGCTCCCTTGTGATCTTACCCCCCGAAAACTGGTTTAAACTCACTCCCTGTTCCCCCCTCATCACCTCCTGTGTCTAGCCACCCACCCGTCTCCAAACACCAGGTGCTCGTAGCTGCCTCTGACATGTACTACTCTTCTCTTCTTGAAATGTCCTTTGTCACATTATGCATTTGGCACACTCCTACTCATCCTTCAAGATTTAGCGAGAATGCCACCAACCTTGGGAAATGGTTTTTGCCATTTCCAGCACTGTGGTGCTTCTTTTCTGTGCTCCTAAAGTGCCTTCTCCAGCCTTCTGAGAGAGCACTTACCACATTGCTGTGGTTACTGACTTACACATGTAGCTTCCCATTTGATGGTGAGGAGTGAGCGGTAGGGCTGAGTTCCTCTGTTCATCTCTGCATCTTCAGGGCCAAGGACAGTGCCTGGCCCTTAGCAGATACTCAGTTGATGCTTGCGAATTAACAAACTAATAAGAGCTATTGCAGGAAAGAAGCTTGAAAGTTATCTAAAACGTTGGCACCCTGCATTCCCAATAGAGCTTGTCAGGAAATCGGAAAGATTCTAACCCCCTTGGCCACAGCCATCCCCTCTCCGGTGGGGCATATGCATCTCCCGAGGGGAGTCTTTCTGCCCTAGAGGCCTAAAGACAGACTGAGGAAAGGGAATGAAGCATCTGCTAATTTACAAGCACCTAGGAATTTGGAATAGTAATTAACACAAAGCTCACTAATAGTTAGGGAGTAATTAATAGCTGAATGTTGGCATTTAGCAAAATGATGTTTTTCCCCTTTTCTACCCAAGCAATGATTTTTAAGTTGAGGATGCTGAAAACGGATTGAAATGGGAGGAAATCATTCCAGACACCACGTGTATTTAAAAGGCAGTGCTACTGGTGGGCGTCCTTCATTGCTATCAACCACAATGGCAAGTGCAAGCATTTACTGAGCCCCTGCCAGCCAAGGCAGAGGTGCAGAACTGAAGGCAGGCCTGCTTACTCAAACACCTCTCAGATGAGAACCAATTAGGCTTGCAAAGCAAAGGAATTTAGAGGGAGACAAGGTTACCATTCACAGCCCAGAAGGACCCTTTGCTATAAAAAAGGGTCTCCCACAGGGCTCCTTTAAACAGGGAACTCCTGGAAACACTTAAAATATCATTGATTCTATAAGGAATCAATTAAGAACTAATTCTTTCAGCAACTGTTCTATGGCACAGTGGGGGCGCAGCTACCTTTAGAATTGCTGCTCCAGCCTTTGCCTTGCCATCAACATTTGCCAGTAACCAACACGCAGTAACATTGTGTAAATGAAAATGCATAGACACCGTCAGGACACCTGGGCTTGAGCCTGGCTTTTGACCATGTTGGCTCAGCCTCAGTGTTCCCATCTGGAACAGTCCTGGGGGCAGAGAATGGAAAAGAAAACGAGTGGAAATGGCCCATGACATGGGTAGTTAGTTGTTCACTCGTGTTATTTTGCTAGGGCTACTGTAACAAAAAATAGCAAAGACTGAGTGGCTTAAACAACAGAACTGTAGTCTTAGTTCTAGAGGCCAGAATCTGAGATTGAAGTGTTGGCAGCGTTCGCTCCTTTGGAAGGCTGTTCCATGCCTCTCTCCTAGCTTCTTCTGGTGGCTGGCTGGCAGTCTTTGGGGTTCCTTAGCTTCTGCTGCATCGCCATGATCTCTGCTTTATCATCACAAGTCTGCTCTTTTTGTGTGCATGACCCCATCTTGACTAATTGCATCTGCAATGACCCTATTTGCAAATCGGTCACGTGCTGAGATCCTGGGAGTTAGAACTTTATCACATGAATTTTGAGGGGACACAATTCAACCCATAATAACTCAATAACAAAGGATTGTTCTGGCCCCAAGTCCCTGAGATGACAGACAAGCTGTGTTTCTCCTTGTTAGATATTTTCCTTTTCTTGGCTAGGATGTTGCCAAGTAAAAGACATTTTTATAGAAACAACAGTAAGCCACAAGGAGAAGATTTTGAACATAGAAATCAAGACAAAGGGAAATGTTAACAGAGAGCAGATTGGGGCAGCTGCCCCAGCAGCACTTTTTCTTTCTCCTGCCAGGTTCCTTTATCCCTCCTTCTCAGGAAGGGGAGTGCACTCATCAGGGATTTGGTCACATTCTCCTTGCCACACTGACGAGTACGAGGGAGGTCTGGCACTCTATTCTTATCATGACTCACTTTTTACAGGAAGAAGATTTCTCACACCCAGTGGAACCATCCTTCTGTCAGATGGAGACGACTCTGCCTTCAGAGTTCTGCCAAACAAGCCACAGGAACAATGAATCGGTCATTTCCTCCCAAGTTTGGTTTTCAGTAAACTCCAAAAAAAAAAAAAAAAAAAAAATCAACTGATGCCATTGCCCCACAGACTCTATTACTATTGGATTGCTGGGGGTTCGGAGGTCAGAGCTCAAAAGTCAGTGACACAACTGTTTTGTGCTCTGGTCTTCAAACAGTGATCCTTGGCTATTGGGGTAGATTGTTTGTGATGATGACCACGTTCACTCCCACGTCCTGTATCCAAGCATTGATAATGCTCCTCCCATACCACCATTGGCATAGCCATGCATCTTGATTTGACTAAGCTTGAAAGTACCCGTGCACTGAGATTTTTCTTCTTGCTGCTCTTGTGACCTCTGCTGCTGCCACCAACCCATTGAGCTCAAGTTAGCCTGCTGGAGGAAGAGACATTACCTGGAGCAGAGGCAAGCCATTTCAGCCAAGCCATGATGGGCTAGCTGGCTGCCAGGCAGCTCTGCAGCTGAGCACAGATACATGAGTGCCCAGCCGATATTAACAAAGTCTGGCCCAGGCTGGAAGAACCATTCAGCTGTGGGAGGCCCAAATTGCACACTCTCCAAACTGTGAGCTAAAATAATGTTTTTCTTTGCTTTCCTCTTTTCATTGTTGTGGTAAGCCACTTGGTTTTGAAGTGCTTTGTTATGTAGCAAAAGCTCCACAGATATTTTCCTTAGGGTTCTCCTGGAGTCTAATACTAGTGACGAAATCGTGTGCGGTGGGATTTTAGGGTCAGTTTTCCATGCAACCAGGGGTAATTTGGGCAGTCTGGGCTAGGAGGTAAGATCTGTTATCAATCATGCTCTGTGCCCTTTGGGACCACAGGCTTGGAGTCAAACTGGCCTTGATTCAAATTATGGCACTGTGTCTTTGCTGTGTAACAGCTGTAATAACATGAAAATCTCAGTGGCTTCCCATCATAAAGATGCATTTCTCCCCCATGTCACAGCCCATTTATATAATTATATATCGGGTGTCTCATACATCTATGGGAATCTGCAGAGTTGGCTGGGTCTAGCTAGTTGAAGATGGCTCAGGGGGGATGGCTCGTCTCTGCTCTGTGTGGTATCTCATCCCCTGACACGCCAGCTTGTGTTTCATCATACTGGAATATAACCATGTAGACTCAGGGACCCAGATTCCTTCCATCTAGGGCCTTCTCTGAGCTTTCCACTGGATCCTTGACATCCAGCCAGGAGACAAGAAAAGAGAAAGAGCATGGAGCATCTGGTAGGACTTTTTTAAGGGCCAGGGTTGGAAGTGGCGTAAAACACTTCTGCCCTTATTCCATTTAGTGCTAGTCACATGACCCCACCTGAATGCAAGGGGACTGGGAACATAACCCTGCAGTGTGCCATGGAAAGACAGAAGACATATATTGGTGAGTTCCAGAAGCCTGTCTCATGTAGCTACTCATTTACTAGGTACTTGAGCAAGTTCTTTGATTTCTCGGACAAACAGTCCCAAGTAGGTTGTGCAATCTATGCAGCAGGTGCTTGCTCTAATCTATGTCTCTTCATTCTGGTCCATGGTCATTCATACTGGGGGAACTGAGGTAGGTTAGTGCTACATCCTATGCTGTTGTTTTCCAGAATCAAGCTCTCTTTGGAATACCAGTGACAAGGCAGTGGGAATGATCCACTCTCAGTGTAGGTAATAAATCAGTGCATTTTCTTTTTTTTCCTTTTGTTTTCAAGATTGTATTTACCCATCTTGAGAGAGAGAGAGAGAGAGAGAGAGAGAGAGAAAGAGAGAGAAGAGGGGTAGGGCAGAGGGAGAGGGAGAGATTGAATCTTGAGCGACTCCGTGCTGAGCACGGAGAGCAATGCGGGGCTCTACCCCAGGACTTCAGGGTCACGACCTGACCCCAAACCAAGAGTCTGATGCTCAACCAACTGAGTCACCCAGGCGCTCAGTGCATTTTCTTTGGAGACTTTTTTTAAAATGATAAAATGAACTGGAAGTTGATCTTTTGAAAATTATTATCATGTGCCACTAATAATAATAATAATAAAATACTCCTTCCTAAATAAAAATTGTTATCTAAGTGCTAAACAATGATGGCATTACTGATAAAGAAGATGTGGTTTAGGGATCCCTGGGTGGCGCAGCGGTTTGGCGCCTGCCTTTGGCCCAGGGCGCGATCCTGGAGACCCGGGATCGAATCCCACATCAGGCTCCCGGTGCATGGAGCCTGCTTCTCCCTCCGCCTGTGTCTCTGCCTCTCTCTCTCTCTGTGACTATCATAAATAAATAAAAAATTAAAAAAAAAAAAAAAGAAGATGTGGTTTATGTATACAATGGAATATTACTCAGCCATTAGAAACAACAAATACCCACCATTGCTTCGACGTGGATGGAACTGGAGGGTATTATGCTGAATGCAGTAAGTCAATCAGAGAAGGACAGTGTATGTTCTCATTCATTTGGGGAATATAAATAATAGTGAAAGGGAATATAAGGGAAGGGAGAAGAAATGTGTGGGAAATATCAGGAAGGGAGACAGAACATAAAGACTCCTAACTCGGGGAAACGAACTAGGGGTGGTGGAAGGGGAGGATGGCAGAGGGTGGGGGGGAATGGGTGACGGGCACTGAGGGGGACACTTGATGGGATGAGCACTGGGTGTTTTTCTGTATGTTGGTAAATTGAACACCAATAAAAATTAATTCATTTAAAAAATAATGGCATTTCTATGGAGATTTTTTAAAAAAATTCTTTATTTAAATTCTGTTTAGCTAACATATACTGTATTATTAGTTTCAAGAGTAGAATTTAGTGACTCATCAGTTGCTTATAACACCAAGGGCTTGTCACATCACGTTCCCTCCTTAGTGCCCGTTACCCAGTTACCCCATCCCTTCCCACCTCCCCTTCAGCAACCTTCAGTTTGTTTCCCAGAATACAGCATCTCTTATGACTTGCCTCTGTTTTCATCTTATTTTGTTTTTCCTTTCCTTCCCTTCCCCTGTGTTCATCTGTTTTGGTTTTTTAAGTTCCACATATGAGTGAAATCATATAGTATCTATCCTTCTCTGAATGACTTATTTCACATAGCATTATACCCTCTAGTTCAATCGATCCCATTTACAATGACACCAAAACCCACAAGATACCTAGGAATAAACCTAACCAAAGAAGTAAAGGATCTGTATTCTGAAAACTATAGAACACTGCAAAAGAAATTGAGGAAGACACAAAGAAATGGGAAAACATTCTATGCTCATGGATTGGAAGAACAAATATTGTTACTACTGAGTAACAATATTAATGGTATGCATAGCCACAATTGAGTCCTAACACACAAGCTCTTGCCTTACACTTTGGTTTTAAGAATGTATTTTTAGAGGCATCTAGATTTCATAAGCAGATTTTCTTTTTCTAAAAAAATTTTTTTGGAGTTCAATTTGCCAACATATAGCATATCACCCAGTGCTCATCCCATCAAGTGCCCCCCTCAGTGCCTGTCACCCAGTCACCCCAACCCCCCGCCCACCTCCCCTTCCACCACCCCTTGTACGTTTCCCA
The DNA here is from genome assembly GCF_018345385.1 of Vulpes lagopus. NCBI lineage: Eukaryota > Metazoa > Chordata > Mammalia > Carnivora > Canidae > Vulpes > Vulpes lagopus. The sequence continues at coordinate 31,976,117 of NC_054834.1, forward strand.
GAGTTAGGTGTCTCTCATGTTCTGTCACCTTCTCTGATATTTCCCACTCATTTTCTCTCCTTTCCCCTTTATTCCCTTTCACTATTTTTTATATTCCCCAAATGAATGAGACCATATAATGTTTGTCCTTCTCCGATTAACTTACTACACTCAGCATAATACCCTCCAGGTCCATCCACATGGAAGCAAATGGTGGGTATTTGTTGTTTCTAATGGCTGAGTAATATTCCATTGTATACATAAACCACAACTTCTTTATCCATTCATCTTTTGATGGACGCTGAGGCTCCTTCCACAGTTTGGCTATTGTGGACATTGCTGCTATAAACATTGAGGTGCAGGTGTCCCAGCTTTTCACTGCATCTGTATCTTTGGGGTAAATCCCCAGCAGTGCAATTGCTGGGTCCTAGGGCAGATCTGTTTTTAACTCTTCGAGGAACCTCCACACAGTTTTCCAGAGTGGCTGCACCAGTTCACATTCCCACCAACAGTGCAGGAGGGTTCCCCTTTCTCCGCATCCTCTCCAACATTTGTGGTTTCCTGTCTTGTTAATTTTCCCCATTCTCACTGGTGTGAGGTGGGATCTCATTGCTGTTTTGATTTGTATTTCCTGATGGCAAATGATGCGGAGCATTTTCTCATGTGCTTGTTGGCCATGTGTATGTCTTCTCTGGTGAAATTTCTGTTCATGTCTTTTGCCCATTTTATGATTGGATTGTTTGTTTCTTTGCTGTTGAGTTTAGTAAGTTCTTTACAGATCTTGGATACTAGCCCTTTATCTGATATGTCATTTGCAAATAGCTTCTCCCATTCTGTAGGTTGTCTTTTAGTTTTGTTGACTGTGTCTTTTGCTGTGCAGAAGCTTTTTATCCTGATGAAGTCCCAATAATTCATTTTTGCTTTTGTTTCCCTTGCCTTCATAGATGTATCTTGCAAGAAGTTGCTGTGACCAAGTTCAAAGAGGGTATTGCCTGTGTTCTCCTGTAGGATTTTGATGGATTCTTGTCTCACATTTAGATCTTTCATCCATTTTGAGTTTATCTTTGGTATGGTGTAAGAGAATTGTCTGGTTTCATTCTTCTGCATGTGGATGTCCAATTTTCCCAGCACCATTTATTGAAGAGACTGTTTTTTTTTCCAGTGGATAGTCTTTCCTCCTTTTCGAATATTAGTTGACTATAGAGTTGAGGGCCCATAAGCAGATTTTCAAATTATCACTCTAAGCCCCTGTATTTTACTGTTTAAAAACTTTTAAATATGAATAAAAAGCTCCAAGTGGTCACAGAATGGAAGTAACTCCAGTTCTGTTCTGTCATCTTCATAAGCATTGTTTATTTTTACTTTATGGCTTTAATGCAGGAATATCTAGTATTGGATACTGGAGACACAGGCTGCTCACCAGGGGGCTTGAACTATTCTGAAACACAATGAGCTTCCTGGGAGTTCACCAAGTCCACTTTCATGTAGAACACACTATCCATTTGAAAGTTAAGTGTTTTAGTCAGCTTGGGCTGCTGTAATAAAATACCATAGACTAGGCAGCTTAAACAATAGATATTTATTTATGACAGTTCTGGAGGCTGCAAATCCTAGGTGAAAGTAATGACCATTTGGTTCATGGTAAGGGCTCTTTGCCTGACTTGCAGATGATGGTCTTCCTGCTATGTCATCACATGGCAGAGAAAGGAAGTTCTAACGTCTCTTCCTTTTCTTATAAGAACACTGCTCCCATTACGGAGGCTCCATCTTGGTGACATCACTGCAACCTAATCATGTCTCAAAGGCCCCACATCCTAATACCATCACTCTGAGGTTAGGGCTCCAACAAATGAATTTGAGGTAAGACACAGACATTCGGTCCGTAACGAGAAGTAATGACATTGTGCTACTTTGAAGATAATTTGGGGGAAGTCGGGAAATTATCTACTTTGGGTTCAAATTCACTAGCTTAGTCATTGTCCCCACCACAGAGGATTGGTCTTTAATAACCTTTCCTTGCCAGGACTCCACTCTCCATTGGGATTCCTACCTCCACTGTGATATATTGGGATCTTCTTAGGAAGGAGAATGACTAGAAAGGACACCAGAACTCCAGGACTCAGATCCAGACATTAATTGTGGCCTGGACCACACTGTTTACTGGCTGGTGAGGCAAAGCCATATTTGTCCCAAGTGGGGCAAGCATGGAAGCCCTGAATCCCTACCTTCCTCTCTTTTACCCATAGTCTCCTGCTCCAGTCTTGTTTGTTTGTTTTACTGTCAACTGCCTCTCAAATAGCTGTGTTCAGTTGTCCTCTTGTCCAAATGATTAAATCCAAATCTGGATGGATCTGTTCTTCCCATATATAAATGACTCTTATTTCACTTGTCCCACATTCATCCTTTTTCTTTTTCATTATTATTATTATTATTATTATTATTATTATTATTATTATTAGCATCATTATTCTCCCAGGCTCAGTAATCTTTGGCATGGTTTCCTTCATTTTCTATAGTTCACTAAGTTCTCTTCTTTCGTATCTACCTTGGTTTGGACTCAGGTTAGCTTCTACGTGAGCTCATGCCTCATTACCCCACTCGCACACCCTAAAACCTGTCTCACACTGCTGCCACATGAACTTTCCCAAACACCACTTCATCATGTCACTGCTCGCCCTAGACTCTGTGATGGTTTCCTGTGGCTAATGCATCATAATCACTTCCCCTTGGGCCTGAGAACACTCAAGCCTGTGACAAACAGATGAAATATTTTTAAGTAAGCATTTCAACTTTCAACTGAAGATGCTTTCCTCAGTCTAAATCTAAGCTTGGTTTCTGAGGGACAGAACACATAACTGGGGCAAAGGAGACTCTATTTTCCTCCATGCACGAGAAGGATATGTTGACTGATGTTGGGGCTCAACACATATTTCTAAATAGAGAAAAGAAACTTATGGATGGCATATGAAGTTGTAACTTCCTTAGGTAGTTGCCCATATTCACCCATGGATGCCGTTTTAGTTATCTATAGCTGCACATATAAACTACTTTAAAACTTAATGGCTAAAAAAAAAAAAAAAAAAAGAAAACTTAATGGCTAAAAACCATTTTATTATCTTCCAAATTTCTGTATGTTGACAGAGCTCCACAGGCCAGTTCTTTTACTGGTCTCTCTTGGGGTGTCTCCTACAGGTGTACTTAGATGGAGGCTTGGCTGGGTTGCTGGCACAGCTGGGCCTCTTCTCTTTTTAAGTGGTCTTACCTCTCTCTTTCCATGTGGCCTCTCCATGTCATCTCGCCATGTGGTCTTTCCAGAAGGAGAGCCAGAGAAACTCAAGGTTTCCAAAAATGAAATAGTGGAAGCTTCCAAGCCTATGAAACTAAGGCCCCAACTGGCATAGCATCAGCTCTGCCATATTCTGTTAGTTAAATCAAGTCTGAGGGAAGCTTCAGTGAAGGAGGGGTCTACACAATGGTATGATGTAGGGAAGTGTGGTCCATTGGGAGCCATCTTTGGAGACAAGCTACCATCCTCTGGCTTTTAATGATTCACATCTTTTTTTTTAAGTTTTTATTTATTTATTTGAGAGAGAGCATGAGCTGAGGGGATGGGCAGAGGGAGAAGGACAAGCAGACTCTCCATTGAGGAAGGATCCCAATGCAGGACTTGATTCTGGGGACTCCAGGATTATAACCCAAGCTGAAGGCAGATGCTTAACCAACTAAGCCACCCAGAGGCCCTGATTCATGTCCTTTCTACATGAAGAATACACTCACCCCTACAAATCTCAGCCCAATATGGCATTAGTTTAAAGCCCAGGATGTTGTCCACTGAACCAGGTGCTCGTATGGATGGGACTCCCTGGAGGAATTCCCTTAAATGTCCTTCTTCTGATGGCAAAAACCAGCAAAGGACAGGTTATCTGCACCTCACCCACCCATCATATAATAATAAAAGAGACAGAAAAACCACAGTTGACGCCTTGTTCAAAAAGAAAGAGAAAGGGAGATATGAGCAGTCACTGATTTATAGCAATTCTGAAAAATCCAGCCTGGCACATGTCCCAATTTCTCTGACTCCAGGCAGGGAATGTTCCTTGATTAAGGCACAATTTTGCTTTTTAGGAATGGTTCTCCTCAGCTCCTGGTTTCATCCTCTGGGCTCTTGTTCTGAGTCATTCTTCCTTTTTTTGTAAGAATGGCCCGTGTTTGCAGCTATGTGGCTCTAAGCCTGCTTCCTGCTTTGTTGGAAGTCACAGGCCAGAAAGAGGGCAAGCTGGTGTGGCTGGTCTACAAACACTGCCCCAGTAGCCACACCTCCTCATCCTTTTGTTGTTTCCTCACTCACTGATGATGGGCTGGCCCCGGGCCCTACTTTAACCAATGGACTATGGCGGAAGGGACACTGTGCTAGCCCTAGACTCAAGTTTTAAGAAGCTCTGGAGGCTTCTGATTTTGTACTTTGGGGATCCCTGAGCCACAACCCTCTAAGAAGTCTGGCTGCCCTACTGCAAAGACCACAGGTAAAGTCCATATAGAGAGGGAGAGGCTTGAGACTACACCAGGAAGGAGAGAAGCCTCCGGAGAACTCAATGTCAAATTGGTGTCTGATCGCAAGTACACGAGAGAACCCAAGTGAGACAATAAGAAGAATTTCTCACTGATCTTAGTCAACCTAGGGAACTGTGAAAGATAAGGAGGTTGTTGTTGTTTAAAGATTTTATTTGTTTATTCATGAGAGGCACTAAGAGAGAGAGAGAGAGGCAGAGACAAAGGCAGAGGGAGAAGCAGGCTCCATGCAGGGAGGCTGTTGTGGGACTTGATCCTGGGTCTCCAGGATCACGCCCTGGACCAAAGGCGGGTGCTAAACTGCTGGGCCACTGGGGCTGCCCAGGAGGTTGTTGTTTTAAGCCAATCCTTTGGGAGGTTTGATATGCAGCTGTAGATAAAACACATGTGATTATTCACTTAAAGCTATTTAACTATCCTTCTGTGCCTGGTACTGTTAGGAAAAGTGGATGCAAAATTAAATAAAGCTTTGGTTCTGAACTCTTATCTTTGTAAGTAGAAATTGTTTAACTTTACATTTCAAAGGTGAAAGATTTGTTTCATTTAAACATACATGCAGTGAGTCCTTTTTTAAATTAAATATTTAATTTATTTATTTAAGAAAGAGAGAGAGAGAGTGAGAGCTTGTGTGCACGAGTAGGGGGAGGGACAGGGGAAAGGAGAGGGTGAGAGAGAATCCCAAGCAGACTGAGCATGGAGCCCAATTAGGGGCATGAGGCTTGATGCCATGACCCTGAGATCATGACCCAAGCCAAAACTAAGAGCTGGAAGCTCAACCCACTGAGCCACCCAGGTGCCCTGGCAGTGAATCCTTTTGTAAAAAGGAATAATTACTGGGAGGCTTTTCATATTTTTTATCTTCTTCATTTCAGAGTTTTTACATAGTGAAGCACAGTTGGGCTTCTGATAACATAATTTAATTCAGCAAATATTTTCTGAGCACTTACTATGTGCTTCCTCTGGATAGTTTTAAACATTGTGTTGAAATTCAGGTGCTGTTTTCTACCTGACGTCTCTCAGCTTGCCTGGGGCTTATTGTCCTGAGTTACTTGGGGATCCTGTTTTTGTCTGTTAGCATGTATTCCTGTTCCTATTATGCATCCCCTGGCTGTTTTCTTATTGCTTCAGCAAGAATTACATTCAGTTGTTGAGTTTCTAAATGACCTAATTAGCAGTACTTTTCCATTCTTCCTTTAGAATTCTCAGTCTCCAGTTGGACTCCCTCCCCCTTACTCTTTTCCTCTCTGAGTTTTACTCAACATCCTGCTAATGAGTTCACGTTCCACTCTTGTCCCTCCACGGATTGCTGCCCAGGCATTTGGAGGCCTCCTTGCCTTAATTATCGGGGAAGAAAAAAAAAATCTCGTCTTGGTCTTTCCTTGATAGACTCTGTTTCCTCTGACTTTCCAGCTTCTTACCTCGTGCGTGTCTGTTTTTCACATACACCAAGACCTTAAAGCAGAGAGGCGCCCTGGAGATCATATAATTATACGAATGAGCAAACTTTGGCCAGAGAGCCAAGTGACTTGTTCAAAGAACCACAGCCAGTCAGTGGCAGAGCCAGGGCCAGGACTTGTATCTCCAAATTGAGAAGCCCTGGCTTCACTAATGTAATGAAGGCACCATCAAACCACATCACACGAATGCAAGCAGACTGGGGATTGATCAATCAGCTCTATTTATAATAAATTAATGGGTTTTACTTCTATTCCTAGTTCTGGACTAAAACTGGGGGAAAATAAGAAAAAAAGGTAGCACAGTGGATTCAGAAGCTTTAAGGTGTAGAGCAGTAGATCATAATATTTTTTAGGGTTTAGGATTTTTAAAAAAGATTATTTATTTATTTAGAGGAGAGACAGCAAGCATGAGTGGGGATGGTGGGGAGACACAGAGGAAGAGGGAGAAGCAGATTCCTCACTGAACAGGGATCCTGACGTGGGGCTCCATCCCAGGACCCTGGGATCATGGACCTGAGCCCAAGGCAGACACTTAACTGACTGAGCCACCCAGGTGCCCCTAGGGTTTAGGATTTTGATGAACACTCTTGAGTATCTCATTAATTTATTCAGTAAATATTTATTGAGTGTCTCCCAATTGCACCCCTGTATGGAAGCATGTACACATATACGTGTTTCATCTGATCTTATTTTAAGGGGACATTGTGCAAAATAGCTTACAACATCCTCATAAATATCTGTATAGTGCATTCAGTTGCAAGATCCATGCCCATGGCAATGTATCACAGATTTGTTGCTTGCTTGCTTGCTTTTTTTTTTTGAAAACCGGGCACATTGATTCCTTATAGATATCCTTTATCTTCCTAATCACTCTCATGTCCCCAATACCTAGAACTGTCTGATACTTGTATTTCAAATGCATTCAAGGGCCACATAGTTAAGGTAAATAAGTGGAGCAGGCTCAGTGTTGCACGGGGAGAATGCTGGTGACTGTGGTAGCACTGAAACTACAAATCCCATTTAAAGAGGGCAGCTGTGACGCTGTGTCAGGTGATTTTTGTCATGTAGGAATTCAAAGGCTAGTATTTCTAGAACTTCTGCCTTTTTAAGATATACTAGAAATCTTTATTTTATGTGAACTCTTCTGATTTTTAAAATGCTGGCGAGAGGTGCCTGGTCAGCTCAGTTGGCTAAGCTTCCAACTCTTGATCTCAGCTCAGGTCTTGATCTCACATCTGTGAGTTCAGGCCCCACACTGGGCTCCATGCTGGGTGTGGAATCTGCTTTAAAAATAAAAATAAAATGAAATTCTGGTGGTTAATTTAAAAAACTTAAAAGTTCCATGTGGGCCAAATAAAACCTGTTTACCAAATTCAAATCCTGGGCAGACATACCCACCACCCTGGTATTGCCTTCTTCATTGGAAGAGATGGCAGGATCCAAGCTCCCTGGCCAAAAGACTCTCATTTCCTAAGACTTCTCTAAATAAGGGCTCAGGGGCAACAGTTCCTATTCATTGACCTCCGTGGAGCAGTTAAACTAAACTGTCCTGAACTAAAGTAGTAGCTAAAGTGGAATCACTGGTGCCTGGTAGCCTGTTCAGATGTGTGGCTGTGGATGTGTGGCCATGTCATGGCCATGAGGGGCAGGTTGAGTAAGGATGATTCCAAAGTGTTAGACTTGAGTTCCTGGGTAGACGGTGGTGCCATTCATGGAGATTCAGGAACAACCCATTCAGTGATTTACTTGGTCAGTCTCTACTTCATGTCAGAAAATTAAAATATCTTATTAGAGGAAGTAAATGGGGAAATGTTTCTCATTCCCTTCTGCTTTTGCAGAGATCCAAATATGGAATTGTCTTGCTTTTATTACTTCACAATGTATTAGTTATTCTAGAAATGAAAATGTAGTGTTGGCAGTGTCACCAAATGAGTCTGTCAGATGCCCATTTCTACACGGGCCATGCTAACACAAACCTACACATGGCATCTCATGTCTGGAATTAGCTTCAACCATCCAGTTCAAAGTCCTCAATAGTCTCCCCAACTTCAAATCTAATTGCTCTCATTGCTTGTCTTATTTCATTTGCTCATCTGTCATGTATTTACAGAGTGCCTTCTAGGTGTGGATATGTTTTAAACACTACAGATATGACATAGACATGGTCCATTCTTTCATGGAGCTTAGGGAAGTGAGGCGAGGGAGACAACAGTCAAGTAAACAAATGAATACATAGGATAATTTCAAATAGTGATAACTATTATGAGGAAATGGGGTAAGAGTGAGTGAAGAAAGGCTTTACTGCAGAATCATTTGAGGTGAGATGCAAACCTGAAAGATGAGGAGAAGACCGCAATGCAAATATAGGAGGACAAAGGGTTCCAGTCAGGGTAAACATCTAGCACAAAAGCTCTGAAACAGGAATGGATGTGACGTTTCAAGAACCAGAAAGAAAATCTGTGACTGGAATATCTAACTTGAGTTCTTTCCAGCATTTGGCATTGTTCACAGCACTGGTTCTGACAGCCCTTGCCTACATCTATTTATCTGCTGCCTTTGCTGGTTCTCTCCAAGGTCCTGAAGAATGAGTGTGCCCTTTTAGGAGAGTTTAATCCCCTTCTACAGTCTCATCTATTACCTCAATGTTGTACTCACCTGAGTACACTTACAAATCTATGAAATCAGCTAATTTTACATGCATAGAAATGGCAAGAAGACTTACAGCACTTATGGCTTTCTTCTCTCTGGAACACAGAAACATTTTGCAGTAGTTTAGAAAGATAATGTCCTGAACTAAAGTAGTAGCTAAAGTGGAATCACTGGTGCCTGGTAGCCTGTTCAGATGTGTGGCTGTGGATGTGTGGCCATGTCATGGCCATGAGGGGCAGGTTGAGTAAGGATGATTCCAAAGTGTTAGACTTGAGTTCCTGGGTAGACGGTGGTGCCATTCATGGAGATTCAGGAAATAAAAAGAGAAGAGGCTTCCATTTGGATGCAGAGCAGAGCAATGAGGTGGGTAAAGGTAATGGAAGGTAAAATAGAGTTAAAAGGGGGTTAAATAGGAGTTCCCAAATCTGAAATTGGGACTCCAGCAGAAGATTGTGTCTTTCTGCCATCTCAGATTGGAGCTCCGAATAAATCTTGTCAAATAAACACAACTACAATGGGAATATAGTTCTATGCTGCTGTTGAGTACTATTATTCTACATTGAGATACAAGAATTTTATTTTATTTATTTATTTTAATTTTAATTTTTTTATTGGAGTTCAATTTGCCAACATATAGCATAACACCCAGTGCTCATCCCATCAAGTGCCCCCTTCAGTGCCCGTCACCCAGTCACCCCTACCCCCGCCCACCTCCCTTTCCACCACCCCTTGTTTGTTTCCCAGAGTTAGGAATCTCTCATGTTCTGTCTCCCTCTCTGATATTTCCCACTCATTTTCTCTCCTTTCCCCTTTATTCCCTTTCACTATCTTTTATATTCCCCAAATGAATGAGACCATATAATGTTTGTCCTTCTCTGATTGACTTATTTCACTCAGCATAATACCCTCCAGTTCCATCCATGCCAAAGCAAATGGTGGGTATTTGTTGTTTCTAATGGCTGAGTAATATTCCATTGTATACATAGATCACATCTTCTTTATCCATTCATCTTTTGATGGACACTGAGGCTCTTTCCACAGTTTGGCTATTATGGACATTGCTGCTATAAACATCGGGGTGCAGGTGTCCCGGTGTTTCACTGCAACTGGGATACAAGAATTTTATAGTTAGTCTAGAAACTTACCCACCGATGATAGAATTGCTTTCATTAAAGTCAGAATGCTACAAGTCAACCAAGTTAAAAGTTGAGGCAATTCCCTAGGAATTTTAGGTCTGAGTTGTTTTTTTAAAAGATTTTATTTATTTATTTATTTATTTATTTATTTATTTATTTATTTATTTATGAGAGACACACACAGAGAGAGAAAGGGGCAAAGACACAGGCAGAGTGAGAAGCAGGCTCCATGCAGGGAGCCTGATGCGGGACTCGATCCCGGGACTCCAGGATCATGCCCTGGGACAAAGGCAGGCACTAAACCACTGAGCAACCCAGGATCCCCTGGTCTGAGTTGTTTGATGTCATTTTGATTTTCCTTCTGCCCAACTAAGTAGATTTTACAAGCATAATCATTGGGTTTTAAGAATCAGAGCATGGTGGCAAACATGGCCATCGTCATATGCTGGCTAATGTTCATCAATTATTAAACGAAATTTATTGGGCACTGACTGTGCACCAAACATTGTGCTGGGTGCCCATGGTGCAAATATGAGTAAGACATGGCCCTTCCTCCACATTATCAACAGATCACACCCTGGGCTGACTTTTCTTCTTCACACTAGTGATTACTTTCCATAACTGATGATACTGCCTTTCTAAATGGTCTGTTATATGTGAAGAGCATGTGGGGCCAACTTGTGTTTACTCTTTTATTCCTAAAGCTAATCACAAATCACCCTCTCATGAAAGAGCTCTATAATGCCAAGAGATTCACTGTAGGTCACTTGGAAGGAGGAAGACGTCTAGAAGGGGTCAATACATTCTTCATTTATTTTTTTTTAAGAGTTTGTACTACTAATAACAGTTTCTTTGGTTATTACTTATGAACCCTCTCACCTTAGTTCTCTGATAAAGTAGCTTGAGGCCTATGTTTTGGCATTTTGATGGAATGGGTTTATTTTCTCTACCTTGGACACCAGGTGTTACTTGCTAAAAACAGCAGAGGACTGAATCTCTTCCCTTAAGGGTCCTGGCAACTCTGCAGCGAATTTGGGCACTGAGCCAGCCTAGGCCCCATTACTTCGGGGTGTGTGTGTGTGTGTGTGTGTGTGTGTGTGTGTGTGTCTGGGGTTGGAGTGAGAGAGAGAGAGTGAGAGAGTGAGAGAGAATTATTTCAGTGACGCTATTCTCAAATGCAGATGGTATTCTCTGCCTTAGTTGTCTCACAACTGGTTGCTCTGAAAGTAAAATAAGGTAAAATAGGACAATAAATATGACTCTGCCTAGAAAAAATTAGTTGTGACATTTTAAAATATTATTTGCTAGTTTGTGGTATAAATCAGTATTATTTTGCGTTCCCATGAGAGATAGTATAGTCTAGTGGTTAAGGACATGGGCTCTTTGATTTGCCCTTTACTAGCTGTGTGATCTTGGGCAAGTTCGTCTCTTTGAGCCTCAATGTCTTTATCTGCAAAATAAGGATAGTAACTTTATCTGCTTTGTACAGTTGTATGAGGATTGAATAACTTGTTCATGTAAAGTGCTTACCCTAGTATCTGACAAATAGGATGCATTTATTTAGTCAAGTATTTATTTGCTTTCTTTGTCCCTGCCATGCCCAAGAGGACCTAACAATAGCTCTTTCCAAATATATTTGTATGGAAATAACCACTCCAATAAAAAAATATACATATAAAAAAACAACAAAAAAGAAATAACCATCTACATCCTCCCATGACCCACTGAAAATAACATTTGTAAAATGGAGAGACATCGTGTACCTAAGAGAACAAGCTGTAAAGGACTAGGATTTTAATCTTGATACTTTGGCCAATTGGCCAGGTAACCTTGGGTAGACTTATTTATGGTGGTACTAACATTTCTTCAATATACAGCTGAAGAAGCTGAGGCCCTACCTCATTCCCCCAAGATAATAGGAACACTTAAGTCTCTCCCAACTTTAAAATCAACCAACCAATTAACCAATCAATATCAAACAAATATTTCAATAAAATATTTTCTCTTTGTAGCCATGTCAAGCTTCTCTAAATGTTGTCTACATTAATTTCCTCCACATTTTCACCTACATTCACTTCTTCTTAACAAGGCATGCAACCTGTCATTGGCCTCTATCACTCTATTACTCTTGCTCTTTGTTGGCAAAAACCAGTGGCCATCTTTCAATCTTCATCTTCCTTAACTTTTGGCCATAAGGAGAAGAAGGCAAATGACCTTCACATGTGGGAAATACAATTTAAAGTTTGAGTCCAGACACAGCAATTCTTGTCGCTGAAAGCAAAATTGCCACTTAAAGGGACTTTGTTCTGCTGAAAACATCCTATATTCAGATACAAAATGTGAATTATTCAAGTAATCAAGGAAACTAGGTCTACTAAAATATCTTACTGTGACATCAGACACCAAAAGTGAAATCTGATGACAGGAAAATGATTAGAGCACAAAGCAATCTGTTGCTTTGTTCTGATATGAAATGATGATGGTGAAGTAGGCACCTGCTTCCATTTGTACCTGATGGGTCCTAATACATTTCAGGCCATTGCCTAATCATTCTACCTCTGTCCAATCAAGACATATTTGTCCGTGTCACATTCCATCAAGACCTTCATCTTTGTTAGAAGCAAAATGTTAAATGTAGTCATTTGCATTACAACAGATATTTTCAAAGTTTAATTTCAGACACACAGGCAGGTGGATGCAGGCAATATTTTTGGTCAGAGGAACCTTTTGCAAGCCCCCTGAGATCTACAACCCCCTTGGACTTGACTGCATTTTAATGGGGCATTTGGTGAAGCTGCTACTCTGAGCTGAGTCAGATCATTGCGGAGAAAGTTTATCATTCTCGGAGGCTGTCAAGATGATTAAATAGGGCTGTTGTGCAATAGGTCCCAAACGGCAGCGTCAATGGAGTGGAATAAACACTGGACTGGGAATCAGGAGAACTGGTCTGGTCTGGTTCTGTGACTCTTGGCAAGCCCCTTCTGCTCCCTCAGCCTGGGTATTGTCACTGGTAAGAGGAGGGGCTGGCCCAGGTGATTTATAAGGTCATGTCCTGTTCAATGATTCTGAAGTTATTTTTTAATCTCCTCTCTCTTGACTCTACAGCTCTCCTCCTAATTTCTTTGGCCTTTTTTTACCTTGCCTGATTTTACCACTACTTTCCAAAGTGATTACTTCCTATCTCTCTGCCTCTTCACTTACTTTCTGGCTAGTTCACTTAGATATAACCCCAGGGAATATGTATCTCACAAGCAAATCGTCTTTTCCTTTGGAGATAGTATATCTCTATGGCATGTTCACAGCAGAGCAATTACATGGTAAATTCAGGATGTGTTCAGAATATTCGCTCTTACAAAGCAAGTCTCTTCAGCCTGAATTCTGCGTCCTTTCCTAAGATTGTTCACTGATGCTGTGTGACATGATGATTGGGTGGCCAGGCTTCAAACCAGATAATTTAACTGGAAAACGAGGCTCTCTATGGAGTACACCATAGTCTTCTTATGCCTCTGTTCTGATAATACTTTCTCTAAAGATTTTTAAACTCTAAGTTTGACAAAGCTCTTTTTCTTGCTCCATTTCCTCAAATCCAATCTGACAGAGGGCTGGGTGTGGAAGTGGCCATGACTCACCAGTTAAACATGTCAACAAGAACTATATCTTCTTTCTTAGGGCTCAATTAGCATTAATATGATGAGTTTTTTAAAAAAGATTCACAACGAGAAATACTGTGAGGGGCACTTGGGTGGCTCATTTGGTTGCATGTCCAATTTCACCTCAGGTTGTGATCTCAGGGTCCTGGGATTGAGTTCCCAGTTCTTTATTTAAAAGATAAAACACAGGACACACAATTAAATCTGAAGTTCGTATAAGCAATGGATAATGTTTTTAGAATATATATGTCCCAAATATTTCCTTGTTTATCTGAAATGCAAATTCAATCAGATGTTCTGTATTTTTGCCTGCTAAACATAGTAATCCTGTTTTCCAGAATAAAGCTAGATCACCCAAATATCCCATCAGCAGCAATGGATGGTAAAAGGCAATATGAGTGATTAAAATCTTCAAATTCTGAGATATTATGATTTCCTTCTAGATCTGATACCTACTCATCAGTGAAGTATATTAGAGAAATTAAAACATTTTAAGACATTTAAGAACTTAGAAAAAAATGACTTCTCAGAAAGTTGTCCAGCATGTGTTCTAGTAAAACAAGAGAATAAACAATAAGGGGAAAACATGAGATCTACAGAAGTGTGACTCAGGTTCAGAAAGGCAGTGAGGAGGATTCCTAAGACAGCAGGTGTCCAGCAGAACTAAGGTAACAGATAAGGTTCTTTGACTGCAAGTGATAGAAAATCCTTTGGCTTAAACACAAACCACAGGTAGAGAGGTCTCCCAGATTGATTCAATGGTTCAAAGATCAACAAAGACCCAGGCTTTTGCCATGTTTCTGCTCTGTCATCCTGGTATTATCTTCATGTTGAAACTGCTTTTCCTCCTGGTCATGAGATTGTTGCCAGAAGCAACCTGAACAAATGCTTCTTTGTTCAAACCTAACAGAAGGGAGACTGGCTTCTCCTTTCCAGCAAGTATCTCCTCACATCTCATTGCCCCAAATTGGCCTAGAATGGCTATTCATTCCCAGAACAGTCTCTAGGAAAGGAAATGGAGTCACTTTTATTCTTCTAGCTACTGCCTACTCTGTGCCAGCCACTGTTCTTGGCCCTGGAATAAGGCAGGGAATAAGACAAAACTCTCTGCCTTTTCGAAGCTTATATATAGGTAAATAGATGATAAACAAGTATGCAAAAAACCTGCATGTTGTATAGTAATAGGTGCTAGTGGGATAAACAAAGTGAGGAGAGGACAGGAAGTGGTGGTGGGCGATGGAATTCTAGAGAAAACTTCTAGAAAAGTTCTCACCAATAAAATGACTGCTGTTGAAGTCTAATGGCCTGGGACAGGATGGGTTTGGGGGAATCAACCACACTGTCTATTGCACCTATGGAGCATGCAACCTGGAGGCCCTGGGATAGAGGTCTACTGGGGCAAAAGGAGACTGTTGAATACCTGATGTACCAGAAAATTTTAGAGTTAGAATCAAGAGAAGCAGAAACATGTATAAAAAGAAGTTATGGGCAGCCCCGGTGGCTCAGCGGTTTAGCGCTGCCTTCAGCCCAGGGCCTGATCCTGGAGACCTGGGATCCAGTCCCACATCAGGCTCCCTGCATGGAGCCTGCTTCTCCCTCTGCCTATGTCTCTGCCTCTCTCTCTCTCTCTTTCTCTCTCTCTCTCTCTGTGTGTGTTTCTCATGAATAAATAAATAAATAATCTTAAAAAAAATAAAGGAGTTATACTTACAGAATACTACTTGGCTCCTTGTGAACACCATTTACATAGTCATAATCATGTAAATGCTGTTATTAGTTTTCAAATTTTAGAATGAACTGAGAGAAAGCACAGAAGATTGAGTTATTATTACAGAACCAAATGTAAATGTTATCGACTTGAATGCTCTAAGTTTGAATGCTCTGGAGAAGGAGAAAGAAGAGCGAAGGGCAATCCTTGGAGCATCAATGTTTTCTCAGCATACCCACAGAGATGTTAAGAGACACTGACTACATTTGGTGGAATAGAAAATGATGATGCATGTTTATTACCTAAAATTTCAAAGTGACCAAACAACAGAGGAACTAAACACGTGTCATAACCATGTTGGGAAGTTAAGAAAGACAGGCGGGAGGTGACCTAAGTGAGCTAAATCTAATGGTAGGAAGTTGAATGCCTAAAATGAAGAAAATTGGAAATAGTATAAAAACCCACATGCCCTACAGAACCATAGAAGAACTACATATTTCTATTTAACTACAGAATGAACATGTTAAAGAGTCAGTGGGTTGACTTTGCAGGTAAGACTGAGTGGGGAGTGAAGGACAAAGTATATTTCTTGTTAGTAATCTTTTGGGAAAATTTGCCCTATGAACCATGTGCATGCATTACGTTGAGTTTTAGAATGTCTGGTCTCCATTGTAGAAAAATTTCTTTGTGTATTCCTAAAAGTGATCCATGATCATTATAGAATGTTTGGAAATGACAGAAAATTTCCCAGCATTTAAAGATGACTCTTAAAATATTGGTGTATTTTCTTCTAGTCTCTTTTACCAATTATATTTATACACATTTTCAATTATATGGAGTAAGGATACGTTTTGATGAATTCAAATTCATGACTCTAAACTGATTAGCTTAGATTCCATAGGTAATTTGTAACATTTTATTTTTATTTATGTATTTATTTATTTTGAGAGAGAGAGACAAAGAGAGACAGAGACAGATAGAGACAGAGACAGAGACAGAGACAGAGAGCGCAGCTGACAGAGAGCTGGAGGGTGGGGGGAAGGAGGGACAGAGGGAGAATCCCAAGCAGGTTCCATGCTCCACACAGAGCCAGATGGATCTCATGGCCCTGAGATCATGACCTCAGGTCAAAGTCAAGAGGTGGACGCCTAACCAACTAAGCCACCAGGCACCCCTAATTTGTAACATTTTAAATTTCTCTTAGGATTGAGTATTAGTCCAAAACAAACATGATATTAAAGTTTTTACGTGAAGAGATCTTTGACATTAAACAGGAATAGTGAAAAGTAGCCTGTTCATCAAGGAGATAGGACTCTAGGAAACTAAATTTAGGTTCACTCTGATGATAATCAAGCAGTGAGAGCTATTAATTGCCAGACAAATTAAATGACATATTTGTTTCATATCTGGGGACAATTACATAGATACCTTGTACAATTAAGGCAGAGATCCTGCTTTCTTCACTGGCCTCACCTCCCATTCTTTCACAACCTTCGCTCATAGCCCAAGCCTTTCTGATCTAGTTATATGTCACAGAATGCACCAGGCTTCTTCCTGTCTTTATGCTTAGGCAATGCTGTTCCCTGGGTTCGGAATGTCTTTTCTTTTTATTTTATTTATTTATTCATGAGAGACACAGAGAGAGGCAGAGACACAGGCAGAGGGAGGAGAAGCAGGTTCCATGCAGGAGCCCTATGTGGGACTCGATCCTGGAACTCTGGGACCACGTCGTAAGCCAAAAGCAGACGCTCAACTGCTGAGCCACCCAGGCATCTCTGGGAATGTCTTTTCCAAGCCAGTATAGGTTCAGCTCAAATTCTCTCTTTCCTGTGATATTTAACTAAGCCTTTTGTGCATATTTTGCTGCTTCTTTCCTTATGCTACCACTAAGCTTTATTCATCCCATGACTGGTGTACTCATGGTATGGAGTTACAAGTATGTGTTAAGGCTTGGACTTTCTGAGCGTGGCTCCCAGCTTCACCTCTAACTGGCCATGTGAGCTTGGGCAAGTCACTTAACTATGTTGAGACTCTGTTTAGTCATCTGTAAAATGCCATTAATAATAACACCTACCTCCATGGTTATCAGAAAGATTAAAACAAATTAAAAAAAAGAAGGCACTTGGCACAATGCCTGGATGTGCTCAATGATTATAATGATTAGCTTGCATGTCTAGCCATTGAGGTTAGGAACTGTACCTTTTTATCTATGTCATCTGTGCCACTATAGAACTTGACGTGTCCTTGAAAAAGTTGGTAAGTTAAAATGAATGAGTGAATGATTTTTTAAAGAGTGTTCTTATAATGATCATTTTTAGGGGTAGTAGTTCTAAGCATGGCCTCAGGGTCATGCAAAAAAAAATAACCAGCATTAATTCAATGAGGCACTATTTTTCTTATTAAAACAAAGAACCACTGTCTAAGTACATTTCCTACTTTTTTATTAGCTTTGGGGAGATGCATCTGAAACACATAAGAAGTCCCCCAGCTGTAGGAGTTTAACTCTTTCCTCAAGATTTCCCAAAGCCATGCAGATACTTCTGGTCTAAGAGACTGAGGACTAACGGGACAGTGCATTTCAAGGAAGTACGAAGAATTGTTAACCACAGCACAAGTGGGAGGATCATTAGAGCATCTTTGTATTATCTTATAAAATCCATCTCTTTGAGCTTTCTATGTGATTGTTTTTCTTACCTGTCTATGGAATTATTGCTCACTAGCCGAAGATATTTCCGTTTAAGCCCAGGTATATTTCATGCTTTTGCAGTTGTGTAGGGCTGCCCTGTGACCCTGGACTAAAGGTACTAAGGGTGATTCTGTTCTGACTAGGTGTGTCCACCTGTTTGTGCCTCACCCTGAACCAAGGTTCCCTATACTCCACTAGCAAAATGAGAAGACGTCTTACTCTGCCTGCAAGAGAGTTGAGTTCTGCTGGCATTTTTCAAGCCTGACTCTAAGCCAGACACTCCTGTAGTTACTTGGGAGAATAATATTTGTCCTGTTTGTCTTCAAAGGCTGCTGGAAGACTCCAGTGAGCCATTTTATAAAGTACAAAGTGATCTACAAATACAAGAGTTTTATTATTATTAAAAACACATCTCATCTTCCACTGGAACGTCTAGATAAAGGAATGCTGGGTGTGATAAAGAGCTGGGGTTAAAAGGAGAGAAACACTAAAAAAACCAATTACCAAATATCACACAAATACCACAAAGAGAGTGATTACTTGATTAATTAATGATAGAGGCCCCATGTTTAGGTTTTTCAGTTATACTGGCATCAACCCTCTTTGCCTATCAGGATCCATGTATTTCTGCCGACGAAGAACCATCAAACCACTGAGGCCTAACTGATGTGTGATTAATGTGGGCTCTGTTAATTGTATGGCTGAGTTTTATGCATGAAGCTGTATCCTTAATTTTTCTCCCTTAATTTCCTCCTGTTTAACTGTTGGTCATAAAACAGCTTCAAATATATCTGCTGAGCATGAAAGCAAGTTTTGCAACTTGAAAAGTGCCTGAGTCAGTATGGGCATTTCATGTAGTGAAACAGACTTGAGGGAACATTCAGGCTGTAAGATGGATTACTGCTTGGTTTCCACTCCCAACCCTGCTGGCTCCTTCTCTGCAGCTGCTGGCTGCGCTGTATCTCATCTGTTATCATTAAGCACATGCATAGCATCCCGAGTGGCAAAAGCCTTAATCACTTTCTTTCTGACAGCCCATCAAATGTGGCCCTACTCATCCTCATCCTAGACAGATGGAGATGGTGACATCTGCCAGTCTAGTCTTCCCAGCATCCATTTACCCTTTTTGTTAATAGCACCTGCTTTTCCTTTGGGAACCTACATCTCCTCCCACTCCTCTGCTTACATTCTCTGTAGCTCAGGCAGAATGGATCGCCTTTCCTTTGCTCCAGGGCTGGCCTTGCACAATTAGAATCCCAGTGATTGGTGCAGGGAGGGGCATGTGACCCAGGCTCAGTCAATGAGAGTCCATTCAGGGACTTTTGCAGGAGCCACTGAGAAAGGGAAGCTCTCTTTTTCCTCCTGGGATTTTAGATGGGTAAAACTTTAAGCCTAAAGTTTTTGTCGTCTTTGCCACTAACGAAGGAGAGCCCAGTTGAGAATGAAGCCAACACAGAAGAAAGAAGAGCCAAGCGATGGAGAGATACAAACTGCTTTTGGCATTGTTTGAATACGTGGATCCAGTCATGCTTGAAGAGAAGTGTGGGGCTGTACTTTTAGATTGTATGAGCCAGTTTTATAGGTGTTTCTCACTTCTCATTTAGAGCCCTGACTCAAATGATGTTGTTAATCATGATACCTTTCTGCCTCAGCATGTCATATGTGCAGAGGTCCTTCAGAAAAATTTGAATGAGACAGAAAGAAGTCCATCTGCAGGAAATAAAGTTCATATTTTTAGAAATATATGTACAGATTTAAAAATATAAGTTTTATCTCCAGAAAAAGTTTGCTTGGGTCCATTGGACAATTTCCTTTGTTCTGTTAGAGAGGTCTGATTGAAGTAATTCTGTGACATCTCTTTGGTAGGATAACGCACTGTGTGCTCCTTGGGGGAGACCATGTAGCTCACTCATATCATTCACTCCTTCGATGATTGGGTGCCTAAGCTACATGATGAGGGTGTGACAGATAGCTCTGTTCATTTCCCTGATGGAGACCATGCCCTAACAGATTTTAGTGAATCAAGAATCACCCATAAAAGAAATCAGCAGATTTTGAAAATGAAACCCCTTATTGATGTACATGGTACCATCTGGGGACAGATCCTGTGATTTCCAAGATGTGTTGATGATGTCATTAGTTTCAGAAACATTCTTGCTTTAATGTCGATTATAGTCTGTGATGATCTTCAGATCTTTTTGTTTTCAACCTTGAGAAGGAAAAGTGTTTTTATAAAGGACGTTGAAGCAGGTCAACAGCAAGACAGTTGTAAGGATTGAAGAGTACCACCCTTTAATCCTATTGCTCTAAAACAATCAGCTTTCTTAGGGACTGCTAAGATTGTTGTAGATTTAGGGCAGCTTTACTCCAGTGAGCTGTAAACACTTCATGAAGTTGAACGCATCTTATTTTCCCCAGTCTCTGCTGATTTTATCAGAGGATGGAGTTACAGTCCCCAATTCACTAGAGGAAAAAGCCAATGCAGGGAAGGCCAGGGGACTTGTCCAAGTTGTCACAGAGGCAGAGACAGATACTGATCCACTCTGATCCTTGTGAGAAGCTGTCATCTTCCTCCCCCCACGCCCACAGGGCTGCTGTGCTTCTCACACAGTCCCTCCCTTCTATCCCCACTGCCCCAGCCCTGGCTGAGACCTTAGTCAATATAAGTGGAGGATTGTATAATTTCCTCCTTGTTCTCCTCACTGCCACTTCTACTAATCTGTTCTACTGCACACTCCTGCCAGAGGAATCCATCTCATGCACAGCAATGAGCATGTCACTCCCTTGACCAGAAAACTTCACTGATTCTCTTTCGCCTGCAAAATCCAAATTCCTTAACCAGGTGGGCAAGGCCCCACAGGACTGAGCTTCTGTCTACCATGCTATGTGTCCACGTATTCCTTTCTGGGATTTCTCTCCCCATTCCGAGACCCATCACTCCAGGCCCACTCCCCACTCTCTAGGTGAGCCTCCGACTTCCCCGTGCCTTTATTCCCACAATTCCTCAACCTGGAATGTTGGCATCTCTGTATCCCTGCTTCCCCAATATTTTCACTTACTGAATCCCTCCCTGCCCTTCCAGGCCTTGAGAAAAACCCTCCTCTTTCACTAAGCTCTCTGAGATCTTTCTAAGCTGGAAGTAATTTCTTCACATTTTCTTTTCTCATTATATTTGATTTAGTCCTGCGTTTTATTTGGTCTGATATTTATTTACATTACCAGTCTGTCTCTCTTGACAGCACATAAACTCATCAAGACAAGGAACCATGCCTGGCTCTTCTCTGCGACCCCCACTGTGTCTGCTGCTTTGGGAGAGAACTAAAGAAGCATTTGCTGAATGGACGATGAGTGAGATCGCTCCCAGCTTAATGGGTCAGCTGTACACTAAAGCTCCGTACTTAGTTCCAAAGAGCAGTCCATTGCTCCTGTCTACAGACCCAGAGCCTCTTGAGATGTTGCGACCCACCAGGACAGGAGAGGTAGGCTCCAGCTGCAATTGGTTTGGAGGTACAGCTACAGCACTCCCAGCTCTGTGTAGAGTGTATTTTTTCGGTATTAGCTTTGGGGCCTAAGAATGTGTCTATGAGGCAGCTGAGATCTGCCCCTGTAGTAGATTTAGTATTTGTGCTTATCATGAGGGCACAGTGCCCAGCAGTGGTTCAGACTATGTGCGATTCCTCTAATTTGTTGTTAAAGCTGCCAAAAGAATGACTAACACAACTGACAAAAATATTTTTGGTGAACAAATGACATCAACCACTTGACCACTGGCCTCTATTAGAGTGGGAAAACCCAAATGAAGCAAAATAAACCGTCCCGAGGATGAGGAGATATTTATCAGCAGGCATCTCATGAGGAATTATCTCCTTTCTCTGGGGTGATGATGTGCAGAACAGGGATGCTGGCATATTCCTGCCAGAGTCCTTTTGTCTCATGCTTCTATGTCCGTCTCCCTGAGAGACCCCCTTCCTCCCTTCCAGGCTGAACATGTATTGGACTATTTCTTCTTACATAAAGTAGTTTGCATTTTCCTCCCCAGATAAATCTCATTTCATTAGGTGCTGTCCATATTTCTAATCTGCTAAGTCCATTTATATTATCACTTGGCCTTGCCTGATGCTTGGCCTATTTCTCCGTTCTGTGTTGCCATGACTTCAGAGTGGCCACAGAGCAGGCCAGGAGCACACGTCCTTCCATTACGGGAAAAAGGTGGGTAGAAGAGGAAAAAAGCCAACAAGGAGAAAAACAACCATCATTGTACTTCCTGAATAGGAACAGGCTGTGGTTTTGTACAAAACTTGCAGCAAAGAACATGTCATACAGATAATAATAAATAGCAAACAACAAGATGTGTGTGTTGAATACATACTAACTTCTTCAGTCCTCACACCCACTCTCTGAAGTCGGTATCTTATTATCTCCCTTCTTACCGAGGAAGCCGAGGCACAGTAAGGTGAAGTAATGTGCCCAAGACAACACAACTAGAAAACAGCAGAGACTGGTTCCTGTGGAACATACGTGTCGATTGTACACACATCTTATGCTTTAGTAGCTTTATAATTTTCTGTCCTTAAGCTCAGGTGTCAAACATGTAGCTGATTTCAGTATCTGATTGGTAAACGCTGATGGACCCACCTACTCCTACTGCATTATTCCACAGTTCTGTTTATGCTCAGGTGATCACGTACCCTGTGTGTGTGTGTGTGTGTGTGTGTGTACAAATATGTGCATAGGAAGCAAGTTTTTTGGTCATTGCTTATTTTACAAAAATGTGATCACATGATAGACACAGTTATTCAATTTGTCTTGCTCACTCATAAAAACTAATGTGAATCCTTTCAAGGCCATTGTTAGGAAATGAATTCATGCTTTGTAATGGCTGCATCATATTTCATGGCACGAATGAATTATACAAATCCGAACATCCTCCTATAGATGGGTAGTCGCTTTGTTTTATGACATTAGTTGTAATTCTAATTGTAATTGATATGATGTTGGCACAGGCAACAATGCAAAGAAAATCCTTGAATGTATATTCTTATGCCCTGGGAATTGTATTTCTGAGGAAACTGACTCAATGGTTTTTAGAATATTTACAGAGTTGTGCAGTCATCACAACCCATTTCAGAACATTTTTACCACCTTGCCAAGAAAACCCATACCCAATAGTGGTTACTTTTCACTTCTTCCCAACTCTCCATCTCTAGGCAACCACTAATCTATTTCTGTCTCTATAGATTTACCTATTCTGAGCATTTTAAAGAAATGGAATCCTCCAATATATGGTCTGTTATTATTGGCTTCTTTTGCTTAGCCTAATGTTTTCAGGCCTCCTCCATGTTGTAGCAGGTATCAGTACCTTATTTCTTTCCATGGCTGAATCATACTCGACTATATGGCTCTACCACAGTTTATTTGTCCATTCATCCATTAGTGATCATTTGGACAGTTTCTACCTTTGGCTACAGTGAATAGTACTACTTTGAATATGGTGTACATGTATTGGTTTGAGTTTTTGTTTTCAATTCTTTTTGAGTATACATTATATTAGTCAGGCTTCTCCAAAGGAACAGAACTAGTATATAAATGAAGAGATTTATTTTAAGGTATTGGTTTATGTCATTAGGGAGGCTGAGAAGCCCCATCGCCTGCTTTCTGCCAGCTGGAGTCTCAGTAGAGCCAGTGGTAGATTGAAGGCCTAAGAGCCAGAGAGCTGATGGTATAGATTCCAGTCTGAAGGCCTAACAACCAGGAGCACCAACAGCAGGAGATTGATGCCTGCTGAGGCAGAAAGCATGTTCAACCTTCTTTGGCTTTTTCATTCTTTTCAAGCCCTCACTGAATTAAGTGATACCCATCTGCAGTGGGGAGGACCCTCTGCTTTACTCAGTCCATCAATTCAAATGTCAATCTCTTCTGGAAATACCCAGAAACAGTATTTAAGTGACCATCTGGGCATACCATAGCGCAGTCAGGTTGACACATAAAATTAAGCATCACATATACCTTGGAGTAGCATTACTGGGTTATATGGTAACTGTATATTTAAACTGTCAGACCTGGGTGGCTCAACAAATAAATCAATAAAATATTTTAAAAAATAAAATAAACTGTCAGACTGTTTCTAAGGTGGAGAGTAGAATTATTTTCTTAATTTCTTTTTGGATTGCTCATTGTTAGTGTATAGACATAGAAATTATTTTTGTGGATTAATCTGGTATCCTGAAACTTTACTGAGTTCATTAATTATCTCTCATGGTTTTTTTGTTTTTGTTTTTGTTTTGTGTGTGTGTGTGTGTATGTGTGTGTGTGTGTGTGTGTGCTGATTCTTTAGGATTTTCTATGTATAGCATCATATTATCTGTGAAAAGAGATAGTTTTTCAGTTTGATTGCCTTTTATTTTATATTCTTGCTTAATTGCACTGGCTAGGACCTCCAGTACCATATTGAATAGAAGTGATTAGAATGAGCATTCTTTTCTTTTTTTTTAAAAAAAAAGATTTATTTATTTATTCATGAGAGACACAGAGAAAGAGGCAGAGGCAGAGGCACAGGGAGAAGCAGGCTCCATGCAGGGAGCCAGATGCGGGACTCAATCCCAGGACCTTGGGATCACGACCTGAGCCAAAGGCAAACGCTCAACCACTGAGCCACCCAGGTCTTCAAGAGTGGGCATTCTTGTATTGTTCCTGATCTTAGGGAGAAAGTTTTCGGTCTTTTCCCGTTAAGTATGATGTTATCTGTGTGTTTTACAGAGATGCCCTTTATCAGGCTGAGAAAGTTATCTTCTATTCCTAGTTTTTTGAGGTTTTTTTTTTTTAATCATAAAGGTATGTTGGACATTTCAAGTGCCTTTCTCTGAGTCTATTTAGATTGTCACATGATTTTTGTCCTTTATTCTATTGATATGGTGTATTACATTAATTGGTTTTTGGATATCAGCTAACCTTTTATTATTCCTGGGATAAATCCTACTCGGTCATGGTGTATGATCCTTTTTTATAAATTGCTATAGTTGATGTGCTAGTATTTTGTTGAGGAACTTTGCATCTATATTCCAAAAATAAATTAGTCTATAGTTTCCTTGTGATGTCTTTGACTGCTTTCGGTATGAGGATAAGACAGACTCATAAAATAAATTGGGAAGGGTTCCTCTTCTTTGAGTTTTTGGAAGAGCTTATGAAGAATTCTTTAAATGATTGCGAGAACTCACCATTAAAGCTATCTGGCTCTAGGCTTTTCTTTGTGGGAAATTTTTTCAGCTACTAAATCAATCTCTTCATTTGTTGTAAGTCCACATACAATGTTTACATTTAAAGTCATTTCCCTTGTGAAGAGCTTCAAAGCTCTCTGTTTTATGACATATCTGTCTCTCTGGGCAAATCTCTAGGTCACTTTTTGGGGCTTGGGGCAGGGACAGTAGCCTGCTTCTCTTGGAATCACTCCTGCTTTACACACAGGCCTTTGGGCAGAGGTCGTAACTTCTGGTCTTCTCAGCTTGCCTCTCCTGGCAAAGCTTATACCCTACAAGTTAGCTGAGGTGGTAGTCCTAAATTATTTTCAGCCTGCTGCATGTAGGGTAGAACCTTTGGCATTCAAGTGTAGGCTGGGGAAGGAAGGAAGCCTCTGACTTCTTGGTTTTGCTTGCCCAGAATTTAACCTCTGTAATGTAGACTACAGAGAGGGTGATGAGTGGTAATGTAAAATGCTCACATCCTACTCTTCCTGGGTTGCTACTGTACCCTTGACCGAGAGGTTGAGGGAGAGGGAAGCTCTTACTCTTGACCATACTGGCCTGAAATGGAACGTCCATCACAATGTGCTGGGGGCAACGGGAGAGAAGGAGCAAGCTGTCACTCAGGTGGTATAGATTCTTGCTTTTCTTACCAAAATTAAGTAGATTTTCTCAAACAAATGCTTCTTTGTTTGCTGTATGCCCTTAGGACAATTTCTAGAGACTTTAAATTGTTGATTTTTTAAATAAAAATTTTTTACCAGGTATACTTGTTTCCCTGGGGAATGGACCCTGATGCCAACTTGTCAGAAATTGTTCACTCTTTTCAACTTTAGTATAAGCTTCCCGATTGCTTTTCTTAAAGGCTGCAGTAGTTTGTTTCCTTCACTAGTGTATGGGGGTGCTTTTGTTTCTGTATCTCTGCCAATTGCAGATGTTATCAGCATTCTTACTTTTAGCCGCTCTGATAGGTGTAAAGTGATTTTTCATTGTCACTTTAAATTTCTTTACTACTAGCAAACTAGAGCATTTGTTTATAACCTTTGTGGCCATTTCGGTTTGCCGTTCTGTCTGTTGCCTCTTCGAGTCCATTGCCCATGTTTCAACTGGTTTGTCAGATTTGCTCCTGTCGATTTATGAGATCTTTTTATAATATGGATGTTAATTCTGTTTGTTTTCTGAATTGCAAATCTTCCCCCAGATTTATCATGCCGCTGTTATGGGTTGAATTGTGTCTCTCCAAAAACAGCCTGTTGGATGCCTAACCTCCATACCTCAGAACATGCATAACCTTATTTGGAGACAGTATCTTTACAGAGGCAATCAAATTCAAATGGGATTATTGGTATGGTCATTAATGCAACATGACTGGTGTCTTTAAAAATGAGTTCTTTTATGACCACGTGTGTTATCTGGGACCTCCAGGAATGTGGACACGGGCATACAGAGGGAAGACCTAAGGAAGACATAGGAAGAGGACATGATAACATGGAAGGAGAGATGCTTGGAGCAGATCTTTCCCTCATGGCCTTCAGAAGGAAACCAACCCTTGATTTCAGACTTCTAGCCTCCAGCACTATTGGGCAATAAATTATTGTTTAAACAACTCAGTTTGTGATACTTTCTATAACAGCCCTAGCAAACTAATATGGCACCTACAGATTTCACTTACAGTATCCTTTCTTCTTTAAGCCATTTACACATAGTTCCACTCTGATTCTTCTACAATGTCAGTAATACCATCAGCTTTGGCTCAAACTTCCAATGACTTCCCATCTCACTCAGAGTAAGAGTCAAAGGCTCGGTCCATGAGGCCTTAGTTGGTTAGGTTCTCTGCTGTCACTCTATCTTGTCTCTTACCACCATCCCCTGCTCAGCACTCAGCAGCCATATTGGCCTCCTTGCCATTACTTAACCAGGTATCAGATATTTCTGCAAAAAGCTGGTATACTAGGCAACCTTCAAATCTCAGGAGGTTATAAAACACTTATTTTTCTTACTCATGGGTTAAGCCAAGCCCACCTGAGCTAGGTTGGATCCAAGCTTCAGGTTGGATGTGGATCTGCTACATACATATTCAACATTTATAGAACCAGTGGCTGCTCATGCATGTTCCTTTTATGGTGACCACAGAAGCATAAGAGGTCCAGCCAGACATCTGTAAGCATATTTAAAGCCTCTGCTCAAAAAAACTAAATTAAAAAAATCCTCTGCTCAGATTATCACCTCTAACAATCTCTTGGTCAAGCAAATCATACTGCCAAACCCAAAGCCCATGGGTGGGCATGTATTCTCTGTTTCACTGATAAGTATTGCAAGGTCACATAGCAGAAAGAAGGGGTGAAGAACTGGGGACGATAATCCAATCCATCCCACATGTCCCCTGTGTTCCTGCCTCAGAGACTTGCACTTGCTGCTCCTCCTCTCTGAGTGTTTCTTCCACCTAATATCCTCTTGGCTTTCTACTTCAATTCTTTCAGGATTCTGGTTATGTGTTTTTACTTTAAAAATGAGTTCTTCCATGACCATGTGTGTCATTTGGGACCTTCAGAAGCAAAGACCAAGACAGAAGTGGAAGTATAAGAGATACATAGAAGGAAGAGCAGCAGTAGGCAGAAATAGGTTTCAGACTGCATTGCAGATAGGACAGTGGTGGTAGGAGAGAGGAAAGTATGGAGGACTGGGTTGGGAGAGCTCCAGAAGACAGCTCAGCTCTGCAAACATCTTAACCAAGTCTTGGGGGACTCCAAGGACAAGGTTTGCCTATGAGAAGGATCTTATTTGGGCCAGGAAAGCCCAGCTATTGTAGCCACACCAGGCTTAGGTCCGGGCTGGGAGGAGCCTGGGAAGTGAGTGGCCTTGACATGAATACTGCAGTGAATCCTGAAGGTATGCAGCTGCTAATGTTATTGACTACTTTACTTGAAGCAGGTTTTCTCTTGAAGAGAGATTTGAGAGGCTGCCACCAAAGCTATCACATCATTGTATATAGAAGAATAACCCTGTCACTCTATCCACACACTCGGCTTTGTTCTTCATGACACTTCCCAGCACTTGATATGTTACATATTTATCTGTTTATTGTCTTCCCCTCTCAAGATGAGAGCTCTATGAGAGCAGAGACTTTGTCTTGACCGTGTAGCACCTAGAAAAATGCTAGGAACTGGATTGCACTTAATAAGTATCTGTCAAATAAATAAATACAGGCAAATATGCTTATCTCTTCCTTACAGCTCTGGAGTTTTCAGTCTTGGTTAAGAAGTCTTTCCTTAAAGGGGGAAAAAAAGGTTTTTCTTTTCCCTAGACTATTTATGTAATCATCTAGAGTTTTAGTGAAATTTTAATTGTCTATTTATTTATTATTTTTGCATTTAAATACTTACACAATCTGAACTTTATTCTAGGATAAGTCTTAAGACAATTGTACAACGTTTATCTTCCAGATTGATAACTAGTGAGACCAACACTGATTATTAAATCATCCACCGTTTTCCCATTGTCATGAAATGACATACGATGAGATCTATTTCTGGGTTTTATATTTTGTTCTAATCTGTTTTCCTCATTTCATGGAAATAGGTTATTAGTTTGACTACAATGGCCTTATTATATATTTTTCTATCTGGTAAATCAGGATGTCCTCCTTAAATTGTACTTGGTTACTTTTATTCCTTCACATAAGTTTGAAGAACACTTTATCCAATTAAAAAAACTAATTGTGACTTTAATTGGAAAAAAGTTTATGAAATGAGTTTAGGAATATTGACTGTTTTATTAAGTTTTAAGATTGAATTACGGTATTCTTATGTATTTTTACCATATTATTTTATATCTTTATTTTAAGGTTTTATGTTTTCTCCATATCAGTCTTGTGCTTTTATTGCTAAATTTCTTAAGTATTTTGTAATTTTTGTTACTATTGTAAATGAAATATATTTTAGGTGCTCATTGCTGGACTACTTAACGGTTTATTTTATGTTTTCCATTATCTGCATAATTATATAATTAAATATCTATGATATAATTTTTACTGATCTTATGGTTATCCTTTTTTTGTCTACTGAATCTGTATAAATATAAGAGAGATATAATGAAGTCTCTCACTATACTTGAAAATTTAAGTTCTCCTTGCATTTCTAATAGTTTTTTCCTTAAGTATTTAGGTGCCATAATTACTTTTTTTTAAAAAAGATTTTATTTATTTATTCATGAGGGAGGCAGAGACACAGGTAGAGAGAGAAGCAGACTCCTTGCAGGGAGCCCGATGCAGGACTCCATCCCAGGACCCTGGGATCATGACCTGAGCCAAAGGCAGACACTCAACCACTGAGCCACCCAGGCATCCCGGTGCCATAATTACTTTAAGCACACAGGATTATGAGTCATATTGTCTTCCAAAATTTTGCCTCATGCCTTGTCTCAATACATAAAGTTTCCCTTTTAACTGTTAATCCGTTTAAATGTAAATTTTTATTGATATTAGCTCCTGCCTTAAAAAAATAGTTGTTTGGTGCCTCTGCCTTTAATTAATATTTTCACTTTGTTTTAAGTATGTTTATAGTAAATAGCATATGCCTAGTCTTGTTCCCCTCCCCCTTATTGAACAGTCTCTGCTTTTTAATGGGAATTCAGTTATTTTACATTTATTCAAACAACTAATATACTTGACTTTATCTCATGTTTATGCTTTTTTTAAAAATTTATTTTATAGGAGGGAGAAGAGACAAATCTTTATTCTAGAATTCCAAAACCAAAATATATGTAGATACTCTCTAGTCCAGCAGGTGGAGCTTAATTCCAGCCTCGGGGGCACCCCCATCCCCCCACCCCCACCCCACTGGAGTTGGAGACTTACTGGCTGGCTTCCAAAGAATAGAGTGGGGGAAAGAAAATATTGGTAATTTTACAGTTATGCCAGAAACCTGGCCAACACTACTTGAACCCAGTGATGAAAATTCATGTCACCGGTGATGTTGTGTGGGTGTCATCTCTCACCTGATAGGATGTGATGACAGGGTATTTCACTTCTGTGGGTTTTCTTTTCAAAAACCCATAATCCACGTGTCGACGTGAGAAAGAAAACATGAGACATACCTAGCTCTGTTAAAAAAAAATTATTCTACGTTGTTATTTCTTTTATTTGCTAGTTTGTTCACACAGCTCTTTTTTTAAAAAAAAATTTTATTGGAGTTCAACTTGCCAACATATAGCATAACACCCAATGCTCATCCCGCCAAGTGCCCCCTCAGTGCCCATCACCCAATCACCCCAACTCCCCGCCCAGTTCCCCTCCCACTACCCCTTGTTCATTTCCCAGAGTTAGATGTCTCTCATGTTTTGTCACCCTCACTGATATTTTCACTCATTTTCTCTCTTTTCCCTCTATTCCCTTCCACTAATTTTTATATTCCCCAAATGAATGAGACCATATAATGTTTGTCCTTTTCTGATTGACTTATTTCACTCAGCATAATACTCTCCAGGTCCATCCATGTTGAAGCAAATTGGGGGTATTTGTCTTTTCTAATGGCTGAGGAATATTCCATTGTATACATAGACCACATCTTTATCCATTCATCTTTTGATGGACACAGCTCTTGACTCCGTTTCCTGCTCCTCCTTTCCTTGTTAATCTTAAAGTTTTACTTTGCTTTACCATTGATTGATGAGTGATTCACTCTCTACATTGGTCATCAAACACATATGCTTCTTGCATTTGAAAACATAGCAACTGGTCCCTCCACTAAGTCACACAAATGCCCCCAAGGCACTCTCTCCCCAGATTTATTCTACTCTAATAAGATGAGAACTCCAGAAAACTTTTACTTCTTCCTTTTCTATTCTACCTCAATGGCTGCACTTTGCTACTTCCAGGTTTTTAAGTACTTTTAGTTCAGACAATTTTATAGTAGTATATACCTTCTATTTCAAGAGACCTTTTAAAACACATATATTTCACATTCATAGACCATTCATTAGTATCCATTTAGATTCAATTATTCACATGGCATGGCACAGCTCATTGCCCACCACTGTTTCTTCTCGTATTTTTCTCCTTTGTCTTAAAAGTGCCTGTTCTAGTTCATTTGCCATTTGCTTAGAGTCCCTTACCCTTGATTTTTAAAAATGGTGCTAGTGTGATTAAATACATTAATTTTTAATTTTTAAAAACATCTTTTTTGAAATATAATTCACATAAAGTACACAGCCAGTGGTTTTCATTATATTCAGGGATGCAACTATCACTAAATGTAACTTCAGAACCTTTCACCACCCTCAAAAGAAAACCCATACTCCATACCCCTTACCCATTGCAGTCACCCCTCATCCCATCCTTC
This sequence comes from Vulpes lagopus, assembly GCF_018345385.1. NCBI lineage: Eukaryota > Metazoa > Chordata > Mammalia > Carnivora > Canidae > Vulpes > Vulpes lagopus. Next base: position 32,007,524 of record NC_054834.1, read on the forward strand.
TCACTCTCCCCAGCCCCAGGCAATTGCCAGCATATTTTCATTTTCAATAGAATTGGCTATTCTGGACGTTTCATACAAATGGAATTATATAATGCATGGTCTTTTGTGGATGGCTTCTTTCACTTAGCATAATGTTTTTAAAGTTCTTCCAACTTGTAAAATGTATCAGTTTTCATTTTTTTTTAAATTGCCAAATAACATTACATTGGATGTGATAGGCCATGTTTTCTCTACCCATTCATCAGTTGATGGATATCTGAGTTCTTTATACTTTCTGACTGTTGTGAATAATGCTGCTGTGGACATTCACATACAAGATTTTGTGCAGATAAATATTTCTATTACTTTTGGGTCTATACCCAGGAGTGGAATTGTTGGGTCATAAGGTAACTCCATGTTTAGCATTTTGAGGAACCGCTAAACTATTTTCCAAAGCAGCCACACCATTTTATATTTCTATCAGCAAGGCAAAAGGATCCAATATCTCCCTATCCTCCCTCACACTCACTATTATCTATATTATTTTATTTTATTTTAGCCATCCTAGAGGGTATGAAGTGGTATCTCACCTTTGTTTTGGTTTGCATTTCTCTAATGACTAGTGATGTTGTGTTTCTTGCCATGTGCTTATTGGTCATTTGTATATTTTCTTTGGGAAGTGTCTACTCAGATCCTTTGCCCATTTTTAAAATTGGATTGTCTATCTTTTTAATACTGAGTTGAAAATTCTTTTTACATTCTGGATACAAGTCTCCTGTGCAATATATGATTAGCAAATACTTTCTCCCATTCTATGAGTCATCTTTTTACTTTCCTGATGGTGTCCTTTGAAGTACAATTTTTTAAAGATTTTATTTACTTATCTGAGAGAGAGAGAGAGAGAGAGAGAGAGAGAGAAAGACAGAACCAGCAGGGGGTAGGGCAGAGGGGAAGGGAGAAGCAGACTCTCTGCTGAGCAAGGAGCCCAAGGCAGAGCTCTATCTCAGGACCCTGAGATCATGACCTGAGCTGAAGTCAGATGCTTAACTGATTGAACTACATAGGTGCCCCCCCCCCAACTTTTTTTGAAAGACAGAGAGAGCTTGTGCAAGGGTGGGGGTTTAGGAGACAGAGGGAGAGAGAGAGAGAGAGAGAGAGAGAGAGAGAGAGAGAGAGAGAGAATCTTAATCATGCTCCATGCCCAGAGCAGAACCCGATGCAGGGTTCCATTCCATGACCCTGATATTGTGACCTGAACTGAAATCAAGAGTTGGAAGCTTAACTGACTGAGCCACCCAGGTGCCCTACAAATGGTTTTTATTTTTGATGAAGTTCAGTTTTTCTCCATTTTTATTTGTTGTTTGTGATATTGGTGACCTAAGAATCTCCAGTCATTGCTTAAGCCAAGGTCGTGAAGATTTACTCGTACCTTTTCTTCTAGGAGTTTTATAATTGTAGCTCTCTTACTTAGGTCTGTGATCCATTTTGAGTTAATTTTTGTATAGTGTTAGGGACCTGACCTCATTCTTTTCCATGTGGATAGCCTCCTTGGACTCTTTTCTTAAGGTGAGCTATCGGAGTGATGCCCGCCTTGATTTCTGGCATGTTCCCATGCATTTCTCCTTCATTCCAGTCAGGGAGGGATCTTGATTGGGTGTAGAGTCCAGGTTGTAGTCTCAAATGTCTGTGGATGTTCTTCTATGGTTTTTCCTCTTCCAAGGTCACAGAAAAGAAAGCTGGTGCCATTCTGATTCCATTTCCCTTGTAGAGCTTATGCTTCTTTTATTTGAATGCTTGGCAGGCTTTTTTTTTTTTCTTACCTAACATTTGGAATGTTACTGGGATATTCTTGGTGGATCCTTTTTTCTTCAGTTCTGACGAAACTCCAAGAGGCCATATTTATTATGTGTCCTTTTTCTTCTTCTGGGATATTTATAATCCACATGTTAAGTTTTCTGAATATGTTCACCATGTCTCACATGTTTTCCTTCACAATTTTCATCTCTCTATCATTTTTTCTCTGTGCTCTGAAATATTTCTTATATTTGACCATCCAGGCCACTAATCTGGGTCTCAACAATGATCTCCATCTATGTGATTTCTCTCCTCAATCTTTTAGTTGAGAGGTTTTTTTTCAGTTCCAGGAAGACTATTTGGTTCTTGTTGTTGCTGTTGTTGTCTGCACTTGGACCTCCTTGAGTACTCATTATTTCTATATTTAAGATGATGGTGTTCTTCTTTGGCAGCCCTATGTTCAGTTTCCTCTGATGGGTAGTTTACTACCATCAGGCAACCAGAGGAGAGACACTTTAGCTCCCTGAAGACCAGGTCTGGTTGTGGAAGCTCCTAATATGGCAGCAGTCTCAGCCATAGCAGAAAGTGATCCTGTCCTTACTGTGGGCTAGGGAAGTGTGTGCAAGCTGGCAGATTTCCAGGGCTGTGGAAGAAACCTCTTTGCTCCTTAGTTTCCTCATGCTCTCCCATCTTCTCTAACAGGGAGGACTTTGTCTACTTGTCCTGTTCTTCTGGTCACAGTCTGGAGCCCTCCAACTCCGGCTCCAGTTCAGCCTATTATAGAGAATGTTTGCATAGGTTCTCTCAGTGGAGACCCTGTGATACCCAAATCCTCCCTTGCACCTGCTGTCCCCAGGTTTCTGAAGCCATTAGGATTGGGTGTGGCAGAGAGATTGAAGGTACGCCTGAAGGGAGGGTAGGAGTTCAGATCCTTATCTTTCCAGGACTCTCTGCTATACATCACAACACTTCAATTTTAATTGTTGATTTATTTCTCTGTCTCCTTGAGCACAGTGTGTCCTCTAAAGCCTGGGCCTGAATTCTGTTTGCTTTTGTACACCCAAAAGTTGGTGCAGTGCATGAGGTATAATAGACATTCACTAACTGTATTTAGAATGAAAGAAAACAAGTCTGAAACTGCAATGAATGACTTGATCAGGCCTCAGGAAATCCATCTAGATTTTTGAGTGGCACACAAAATCTCTGACCCTGATAATTTAGACAAAGGGTATATTAAAGGTTTTATTTATTTATTTATTTATTTATTTATTTATTTATCTAGAGAAAGAAAGTTGGGGGAGGGCAGAGGGAGAGGGAGAGAATCTCAAGCAGACTCTCCACTGAGTGCAGAGCCCAATGTGGGGCTTGGTGTCATGACCCTGAGGTTGTGACCTGAGCCAAAATCAAGAGTCAGATGCTTAATTGACTAAGCTACCCAGATCCCCCTAGACAAAGGGTATTTTATTGGAATGACATTGCAAGAGTCCAAGAATTGAGAGGAGTCTAGAGAGTTAGGCTTGGAAGTGGGCAGGAGTCAAGGCACCCTCAGGAAACTAGAAGTCAGGACTCATACAACAGGAATGTGGTCAGAGTCATATTACTGGGGGCATAGCCTCTGGTTACTTTTTTTTAAATGTCTTTACATCACCTACTAAATATTCAAGGTCCTAGGAGAGAATCTATTAGCTATGTTACTGTATGATAGCATGGTGGGAAAGGTTTGATCCATTGACTTCAAAAGTGGGAGGTGGGCATCTGGGTTTCCCATCCCACCAAGGCAACCCACAGAAGGACAGGACAAGGGAGTATTTTAGCAGGTCCCTGATTTCCAAAGGGATGCAGTGATGCCTCCCATCTCTTCTCCCTGCTGCTGGATTCCGACACCACTGCCAAGGCTGGAGGGAGGGAGGAGATGGGCAGGGGTGGATGAAACCACTGCCAGACTTCCACTCTCCACCTCCATATTCCAGCCCCTGCTACTCTGAAGTAGCAGAGCCCATCCTCTTTCACTTGGGAGGCAGGGGGATTCTCAGAACTGGTTTTATGGAGAGCAAGATGGGCTTCTGGGTCTCTACAGTCAACCCCAGCTCATGCCCTTCTCTCAGAAACACTGTGTAGAAGATGACATTTGGTTCTTAGATTAAACAAGCTTTTATGGGTTGACTTGAGACCTTAGTCACTATGTGTTACTAGTTTCCAAGCAATCTTCTTTCTCCTTTTCTCCCTTTCTTTACAAATGTTTCTTGAACAGCAGCCATCAGAAACCAAAATAGCCCCTTTCTTAATGGCACTCATGGTCTGGTGGGAGAAAACACATGTGAAATAAACAACTACACAACAAAGCATGTATTTGCAAACTGGCTCTGTGCTACACACTGTAAGTAGTAGGTTCTGTGATGGGGACCTGATTCAGATGGGGCAAAAACAGAAAGGCCTCTGAGGAGGTGACATGCAAGCCACGGACCTTAGTGAGCGGTGGGTATGCTTTGCCCTGGCAAGTGCCTCTTTCCCAGGGCTCCATCTCACAAAGTTTTCTACCATGGATGGTGCTCAGGTGTATGTGGGTGGGGTGGGGGGCATGATGTTGTTATCACAATGATTCAAGGAATACTACTGGGAATTAGTGTCCAGAAGCAGAAATACTAAATGCTAAATATGGTTCTGCACAACTTTCCTGCTCCAAATGCCAATAGCACCTTCATCTAAGAAGCCCTAGGGGCTGGTGGCACTGGAGCCTGGGTAGCTCAGTCAGTTAAGTGTCCAACTCTTGATTTTGGCTCAGGTCATGATCTCAGGGTTATGAGACGGAGCCCTGCATCAGGCTCTGGGCTCGGTGGAGAGTCTGCTTGAAGATTCTCTGTGCCTCTTCCCCCACTCATTCTCTCTCTGTCTCTCTCAAATAATTAAATAAATATTTTTTTAAAAAAAAAAAGAAAGAAAGAAAGCCAGAGGCTGAAGTCAGTTTCCTGGCAGCCGACCTTTTCAGAGAGCTGCTCCTTAGCAGTGATTGCTCTTGAAATCCTGGGGTGGAACCAGATTGGCACAGCTTGAGTCTTCTCTGTCCACCCCCTAACCAAGCATGGTGGCCAGGGATGGAGTGGTGACTCAGAGTAGGAAAGGGGTGAATTTGATGAGGAAAATAGTGAAGTTGTTGGCAGAAGATGCGGCATGGCTTCTGGGCAGGCCAAGTAGTTGAGGAGCATGGCATGGGTGAGAAGGGCAACCATGCAAGAGGCTAGATGGGGAGGCCAGACCATTTAGGGCCTTGTCAAAGATGTTAGACTTGTCTGAAATGCCCTGGGAAATAGCAGACCGGTTTTAAGCAGGGGAAGAGGGTGACAAAATCTGTGCCACACGTCAGAGCCTTGGATAAGTTTAGGTTTCGTGGGCATCTGGCCCAGAACTTCCTCCATAGGAGGAATACTGTATCTCCCCTGCCTCTTACCTTCTCCTTTCTCTTATCCATTCAGAAAGTGTAGCTTCCTTGTCTTCTGTCTAGAGGTAAAGGACAAAGGCAGAATTGGGCTCTGGGAAAGCACTGATCTTTCACTGACCTCTATCAAGTGTGATTTTATGAACCAGATTACATTTCAGAATTTCTTTCTGCTGTGGAGATAAGAGGTAGGACTGAGTGAGTGTCCTCATCCCAGGAAGTCACTGGTTTCATCCAATTAAGGATCTAGTGGAAAATCTTTTTCCATCCCAGGGATGTTTATGCCACTGGGGCCAAGGCCAGGGCTTTGCCAGTGCGTCTTCACAAATTTCAGCAGCAGCAACGATTCCCATTTACCTGTGGGTTGTTAATGAGTTCGTTCAAGCAGGCCGTTTCCAACACCAGCCCGTGACTTGCCCTGGGTTTTGCTCCCAAGCAGATGTAGTTCCCATTTACCCCTGATTACGTAGTATTTTCATGCTGCCAGCATTCCATGTAGATGAGAGCATTCCCAAAGAGGCCAGTTGAAGTTGGAGCACTACTTTTATGGAAGTCATTGTCAAATGCATCACTGACGCCCATGTCAAGTTGCTGTTCTCCCGCCACCTACTCGTTTTTCCATTGTCTCTCTCTCTCACCTCCTCCTATTCCTGCTCTCCTAACAGGGTCTGTTTGTTTTAATTGTGGGGAAAATACACATAACATTACATTTCCTGTCTTTGCCCTTTCTAAGTGCATGGTTCGGTAGTGTTAAGAATAGACACAGTGCTTTTTCACGAACTTTTCCAGAACATTTTCATTTTACAAAACTGAAACTCTGTACCCATTAAACAACTCTCCATTTCCTCTTCCCCCTCAGTCCATAGAAACCACCATGCTAGTTCCTATTTCTATGAGTTTGGCTACTCTAGATACATCTTATAAGTGGAATCATACAGTATTCATCTTTTCGTGACTGGCTTATTCCATTTAGCGTAATGTCCACAGGGTTCATCTACATGTCAATTATTTTCCTTTTATAAGGCTGAATGATATTCCATTGTATGGATATAACACATTTTGTTTATCCATTCATCTATTTTAAGATGCTTGAGTTGCTTCTTCACCTTTTAGCTATTGTGGATATTGCCACTATGAATATGGGTGTGCAAATGTCTCTTTAAGACCCTCTTTTCAATTACTTTGGGCATATACCCAGAAGTGGAATTACTGGGTCATATGGTAGTTCTATTGTTGACTTTTTGAGGAATCTTCTCACTGTTTTCCAGAGTGGCCACATCATTTTATATTCCCAACAGTGCACAAGGGTTCCAATTTCTCCACATCCTCACAGACACTTGCTAGTTTCTATTGTTTCGATAGCAGCCATCTTAATGGGGACGAGGTGACATCATGTGGTAGTTTTGATGGGCATTTCCCTAATGATTAGTGATGTTCAGCATCTTTTCATATGCTTTTTGGCCATTTGTATATCTTAGGGAAAATGTCTATTTAAGTCCTATGCCCATTTTCAAATAGGGTTACTTTTGTTGGTGTTGTTAAGCTATAGAAGTTCTTTATCTATTCTAGATATTAACCTCTCATCAGAGACATGATATGAAAATCTTTCCTCCTATTCCATAGGTTGCCTTTTTACTCTGTTGCTCATGTCCCGTGATACACAGAAGTTTTAAATTTTGGTGTAGTTTCCTGAGAGTTTGTACGATTTTAGAAATTATCGCATTTCCTTTAAAAACTACCATTTTTGTGGGCTTGCCAATTTTTTCCCTGTCATCCAGTGCTGATCCTTGCACTTTTATTAGGGTTAGCATTTCTGAATCCTAACTGTTGGTATCAATTTCCACAATATAAAAGAAATCCTAGTATCCATTTAAAATAAGAAAGTGAGATGGGTAGTTTGCTACTTCATTTGGGAAAATGAAGAAGGGCCAAGTGTTAGTGAAGTAGAACAGAAATATTATTAACCTGTGTCTCATTTTGTCACTAATCAGTTCTTTCTGCCCGGGACCCCATGTAAAAGAAATAGTTATTCCCACTTTACAGATGAGAAAACTGAGAATAAGGAGAGGTATCTTATTCAGCTTCACACACGGGTATGCATGTGAACACCATGAACATTTTTCTATTCTGTCCCTGGTCTCCAAGGCGCTATTTTCAAATACTTCTGAAAATATGTGGATTCCTTCTCATTGGATTCCTCTACCTTCACCCAGCTCTGTGTTCTGATTGATACCAGCTCCCCTGCCACACCTCAGCTTTGCACCGTAAACTCCACGTGCGTGAGTTCACTAATCCATACCTCACTGTGGAAGGTAGCTTGAGGCTCAGGGAAGTAAGAGAATTTTGCACAAGATCAACATTCTGGAAGGGTAGAGGTAGAGCAAGGACTTGTACCCCAGCCAGTCTGATTTCAGAGCTGCCTTACCTCAAGTGTAGATCGTGAAAGTGTACGTGAGTCAGATATTCTTGGCTTAAGTTGTCTTCGCACTAGCTGTGCGACTTTTGGCAAGACCTGAACTCCCCTCAGTCTCGATTTCTTCATCTGAAAGCTATCCATTATCTTACCTACCTCATGTGGTTGGCCTGAATGGCAAATGAAATAATGTATGCACAAGTGCTCAGCAGACAGCCTGGCACAGTAAACACCCAGTAAATGCCAGCTATTATTATTAATTTTTATAAACAAATTCGATCCAAATGGTGTACACCGTAATGTCAATATTGCCTTACCCTAGTTCTCCACAACTTTTCCTTTCCAAACAGTACATGAGAAGAGACCCATATGGAAAAAAGGTAACTACAGACAGAAAAATCTGAACAACACTGCATTAGACATGTCAGACTTACTCTTTCACATAAAAAAAAAAAAAAAGTTAGAGACGGGCAACAGAGAGCTGGTATGGCAACACCATGAAGTCATGCAGAACCAGGCTTTATCTTCTTTCTGCCTCAGTGTCTCTGAAGCACAGTCTCAACTTCCAAGTAACCTAATAGTCCAATATGGCTGCTGGGGCTCCAGCCATCATTCGCATATCACAGACACCGGAAGGAGGAAGAACCGAAGGGCAGAAAGGACATGATTCTCAGTTTTAAGGAGTCTTCCCAGGAATCTTTCATGATATTTCCATTTATATATAATTGCCTGAACTTGAGTTACAGGACTGGCATTACCTGGTCGTGCAATGGGCTGGGAAATGTGGTCTTTTAGTTGGTTTCATTCCCACTAATTAGAATTCTGTTCCTAGGGTAGCCCAGGTGGCTCAGCGGTTTAGTGCCACCTCTGGCCCAGGGTCTGATCCTGGAGACCCGGGATCAAGTCCCACGCCGGGCTCCCTGCATGGAGCCTGCTTCTCCCTCTGCCTGTGTCTCTGCCTCTCTCTCTCTCTCTCTCTCTGTGTGTGTGTGTGTGTCTCTCATGAATAAATAAATAAAATCTAAAAAAAAAGAAGAATTATGTTCCTAAGAAAGAAGGGGAAGGGATACAGGATGGCAAGTTGCAGTGCCTGCCTCCGAGGCACCGCGGGTGCTTCCCTGCCAAGCTGCTGTGTCCCTTACATTCCAGGTTGCTTCTGAGGCTGGAGAGAGTCTCGGGGAAGGAGAGACTCAAAGATCTCTGCTTATATGTTTAAAAGCTTGGAGTGGCGTGGAAGGCTTATTTTTCTAAAAAGATTCCACTGCCCAAAGTAAAACCCTGCAAACCACCAGTGGCGAGGAAAGGCAGTGTCAGTGCATCCGAACCAAGACTGAAGGCAGGAACACTAGAGAGGCATGGGGAGGGGGTAGTCTTGGCAATCTGAGAGGTAGAGGAACACGAATGAGGTAATAACAAGTTAGCTGTGTGCATGTCCCCGTAGCCAGCCAGACAGGTGAGCACCTGGATTCGTCACCCTGCGCACTGAGCTGCGTGGAGAAGGGGTGAAATCTCATTCCCTTGTGCAGACAGTTCTGCCCACCTTTGATCTTGGGTCAGACCTGGTGTTTTGATTACATTAGGTTTAACCACAGGTGTGCAGACCTAATTGACTGTTTCAGCCAATGATCCCACTGACCTTTCCAGCCCGATTTCAAGCAAGCAAAATCTTGGCTTTTCTAAGGTAGTTCTATATTCAACTTTTCTGTTCCAGCAGACTCGCAGGGACATTTATGCTGGTCAGATCATGTGTTCTGGTTTTTGGTCCTTGATGCTCTGCCAAAGGGTTGATTCACTCTTGCCTGCATGTTCCTCAGGCCCAGGGTAGCAATGGATAATTGATAAATGTCTGTGACAGAAATTGCTGCTACTCATTCAGCGCAACTCCGTTGCAAAACATGGTGGCCCTTATGGCTCTTCAGAATCTCTCTGGTACGATCACCTTATAATGAGGCTGGGTGTTTTTATGCAGTAGCTAAATTATCCGGAGGGATCCAGTGTGGGACCTCCAGATGCTGAGGTCTGTTCTAGAAAGCGGGGTTTCAAGGAAGACTCAGGAAAGGGAACCCACTGCAGTGAGTGCTTGCTTGATAAAAGGCTTGCCCTTGGGTTTGGCCAGGCTGTCCTGTCCTCCTGCTGCTGGAGGGAGCCCTGGCTACTGCTGCCTGAGGGATGCCTCTCCGCCAAGGTGCCTTGTCAGGCCCAGTTTAGAGTCTTGACACTGTGAAAAAGCCCCTGCTCCAAAGGGTGAGGCCTTCCTTCTAAAATCCCTGCTTCATCCATTCCTTCCTCATTGAGAGCTCACCTCCTGGAGGTTCTGTGGAAGGTTCCATTTATGACCTCTGCCCCAGTGACTACCAGAACAGCCTGCTCTCTCTGTCACTGGTCCCCCAGAAAGGTGGACAGGCAGGGTCAGGCTCTGGTTGCCTGACCTCAGGGAAAAATTGTTCCTAGAAGCCCCAGTGGGGACTCCGTGATGTCCATGTCCTCAAAAGCCCTTTGAGAAGGCATGTGGGGCCCTGAGCACTCTCCAGGTCCACAGGGATCTGCGGCCAGTGTTTCTTTGGTGGGCATGTGCTTTGCATGACCCATGACTGCCCAACGAAGGCCTCTCTGAACCCCACAGGGTGCGTCGTGGAAGAGCACCACGTTGGAGGGAAGATCAAACGTTGAAAAGGGATTTAGGGGAATGTTTCTGTTCCTGCTGGCGCGAGCTACTCTGAGGCTCAGTTCTGAAGCCTTTGTGGTAGAGAGCAGGGCTTCAAATCCCAACTATGCCTCACACTCACCTGGGAGGCTTGTTAAAAATGTGGAATCTTGGGTCTCACGCTAAGATATTTTGCATCAGAAGGACCGGGGTGGGATCAGACATTTGCATTTTTGCCCAGGTCTTTGGGTGCTTTTGAGGCAGCCGCTGGTTAGCAGGTTTCTGGTTGGAAGAGAGCAACTTGGTGTGAACAGAGCGCAGTGCTGTGGGCCTGCAGGGGCTTGGCAGCCCAGGAGGGCACTGTAAGAACGTGGCTCCAGTCCCCCCACAGAGGACTTGGCAAGTCAAGGGCTTCTGGAACTCTGCACAGGACAGAATAGATCCCAAGGGGGTGAACCGCATTGGGGAGAAGGCAGGAGGGCGTTTGGGGAAGACAGTGATTGCGAGTCTTTGTGGTGCTTGAGAGGATGTTAGGAAAAGGATGGGTAAAGAAAGGAGTTTCTGGATATTTGAAGTGGGACTGGCCTTTTTGCCTCATCTTCTAAGACTTCTCTGAAGACCTACATTAGTTTGCAGTGTTGTTGGGGTTTTTGGCTTTCGTGTGTGTGTGTGTGTGTGTGTGTGTGTGTGTGTGTGTGTGTGTGTGTGTTTGGATGTCACACCATGCTGAGACTGGCCTACAAGCAGCCCAGTTTCATTCAGGTTATAAATGTAAAAATACTGCCCTAGCAGGACTGTGGTGAGGATTTGAGGTAGCCTATTTAAAATGTCTGTCAAATAGTAGATGTTTTTTAAAAAAAAATTGTGGCTATCTTTGGATTACCAGCCATGACTGACCCACTATGCCACTGCATCTATAGCACTAGGCGTTGAGGATGCAGGCTGATGAGGAGCTCCCAGTTTGAGTGGGTTACTTAACTTTTACCATAAGTACAGGTTCCAGAAAGGTCTTATGTGTGATTCAGACACTGCCAGGTACCTGGCTGCAGAAGCTCTGAAGAGGAGTCTGTATGGAGCAAAAGCACACATTTAAGAATCTGCCCAGATTCAAAAGTGTCTGAGCTGGAAAGTGCCCTGTAGACCATGGATTTCATTTTCCACACTTTACTGATAAAGAACTGAGGCCTGCAGAGGGGAAGGACTGAGCTCTATTAACAAATTGTTACTATTTTTTTTTCAGTGTTTAAAGATGTGGTCATTAGCTATAGGGCATCTCTAGAAATTATTACAATACAGCCCTTCTTAACAGATAGATAGAGCACGAAGCATGACATATCAGTGCTGGAATCTACCTAGGGATCGCCTGGTTCAGATTGCTTATTTTACTAACGAGGAAACTGGGGATGTATTTTATTTTGTTTACTGCTGAGTCATAGCCTCCTGGTGAGTGCATCTGAGCACGATTTGGAGTTGGGGAATGGTACATGATAATACAACGGTCTTGAATTTTTGTTTTCCAGAATAGTGTTGATAAACTGGTGTTCAAATTCGTTGCCTTACCTTTCTCGACTGACTGGTTTTATCTGGTCAAGTAGCTATAAATTCACTAGAATAAAGAAAGGTGAAAAATGTAGAGACACAACATATGTCTACAGGTAGGCAAAGGATACAAGCGTTAAGTCCAGATACGTTTGCATACAAAGTGACATAATGCCTAACAATGGCTTAAGCAACAAAGATATGTAATTATCCTATGTAGCAAGACGAGAAGTCTGGAGATACGGGGGTCCAAGTTTGATGTGTTGGCTCAGTCTGTCACTGGAGACCCTGGCTTTTAAAAATCTTTCAGCTCTGCTATCCTCAGCATATTGGCTTTTCGTCCATAGGCTGACAAACCTAAAATGGTTGTCTAGACTCCAAGCATCATGCTCTACACACATTCAAAAAGAAAAAAATTGCAGTGGACTAGCTCAGTGTATCTGTTTATCATGGAGCAAAATCCTTTCCAGACACCTCCTGCAACGTTTCATCGGTTTTTATAAAGCGAGATTGGTGTCACATGTCTACCAATCCCCAGCAAAGAGAAAGGAGGTTACTCTGTGTTGCTCAGATCAATGACAGTTCACCTCCAAGGTCTGAGACAGGATCCCTTTTGCTTTGAGTTGCTGCCTTTCAAACAATGTGAAATTCTATAAAGAGGAGGCTGGGAACCGCTGGGAATAGACGAGGCTGGTTTGTGCTACATGGCAGGTGAGGTGCTTAGATACTGGAATTGGTTCTGGAGTAATATATTGTAAGAACACTTTCTAGGTAGGTTTAGTTAAGCAGATGGGCTTTAGAGTCAGACACGCTAGGTTTGAATCTTGGCACCAGTACACACGAGCTATTACTCAGCTTTCTCATCTGTAAATTGGGGATAAGTAATGATACCTACTTCATAGCTTTGGTGGGGTTGTTGTTGTTGTTGTTGTTGTTGTTGTTATAGAAATAGTAAATGGGTAATATTGTGTGATTATTAAGTACTTGAAACTGTGTCAAGCATATAGTAAGCACTCAAGAAATGTTACCTGCCTTTATTTTGGAATCATTGGTGCTGGATATTTAGATTCTGTTTATCGTCATTTGAATCAAAATTATTTAAGCTCCTTCCCTAGTGCCTAAGCCTGTTGCAGTACTTCTGTAAATATAAAACAGCATCTGGTATAGATGGGTCCCCTCCTGCGGGGGGGGGGTCTCTTTTTTAGCCCAAGAAGTATGGGCAGCATTTCCCTGGCTCTTCCTTCTAATTTTTAAACTTCTCTAGAGTAAGTCCTATTTAAAAAGCTTACTCATGCCCAGGATCAATTTATTTGATCTCAAATTGGATGTTTGCCTCTCAGGTCCAAACCAAACAATGATGCATTTACCATGTATGCTTTTACATTTCTGGCTCCCAGAGAGTTGCACTTGGCCAGCACCTCATCTCCCAGGATGCCGGGACACACAGCCCACTGGGCTTTCTGTCCCAGGCCCAACAAACTGATCTGATCTGGAAAATTTATAAATTTTCAGAAGACTAGCAAAATAATTGCCTCCATTCCATTTACAATACTGACGGGAGGGCATGCTCACTCGGAAGCCAATCACCAGATTTCCGAGTGTGTCTGACAGCAAGTGGAGCTGGTGGCAAGGGGTAGAGCCATCACTGTGTCACTCCTTCCAAGACGGCAGGTGGACCAATCTGTTCAAGGTCCTTCTGCCCACAGTGCCCTTGACAAGTTTTGGCATGATGGGTTGTCTGGATTTTACTGCTACCTTTCTATTTCTTCCCAAGAGCCTCCCCATAGTTCTGGACACAAAGAGGTCCCCTGTGAGGGACTCGGTGTTGGGAATTGATGGTTCCAAAGGCACATGCTTCTTGTACAGTGGGTTTCAGGTCACAACTGGCAAACATCTGGCTTCCCAACATGGGGGAAAAGGAAAACCCGCCTCTCTTCACATTCTGATTCCAATGTGAACTCTGCTGGGCCTTCCATAAGGTGTCTGCTCAACTTGAGGAAGGTCATGAAGCTGTGGTCATCTTGGGAATTGGGAAAACCCAGGGAGCCAGCAGGTGGCTGGAGCCTCATCCTGCTGTGACACTGTTTCTTGTAGGCCCTTTGATCATGGAACTTGAAGTAAGCCAAGGCCCCAAGCAATGTTTGTTTGGTTAGCTTTCTTTTCTCAGCTTCCTTTTAAGGGTGGTGGAGCCTGGGTTCTGGTGGTTTTGTCGCACATCAGAAGCTTTCCCTTTTAGGAGCTGACATTAGAGCCACCTCTGCCTCCTTCTGCGTCCCGGGCCCGATGGCTGTGCTTAGCCCCCTCAGATTTCTTTTGTTCCTGGGACACACAAATGCGGCCTGTAGGTCTATGTCTCTCTCTGTCCTTGCTGCAAGTTGGTGACCAGGATGGTGCTGAAAATATGATCTTCTAGAGTCATGCTGCTGCAAGTCCTTGATTGGTAATAGAAGAGCTACACAAGCCATCTGCCTCACTCACATCAGTAAACAGACTGCCGGCCTGCGGGGAGCATGGCAGGGCAAGATATCGGACACAGGTCCTCTCTATCAGATGCAGGGCTCCCAGACTCAGATTCCCTCGGAATCCAGGTGGAGGAGTGGAGGAGCAATGGCTTACTCCACCTGAGGCTGCTGCTACCCAGCATTGGCTGACCACAGCTACGAAGGATTGAAAACACTGCATTGTAGGAATATCTAATTTTCTCAAGAGAGGGAATTCTATGAACAATTAAAATAGTGTTTTTGACATTTATAAAGAAAAACTATTTTGGCTTTTAGTTGAAACCTCCTGAGCTCTAAATGTTGACCATTAACTCCACGTGAGCTGAACACACGTGGCCGTCAGCATGGCCCATGCACTGCCCAATTGTGACCTATCAGCTGACATTATTCGTTGGTGTCTTCATCCATCCTGGTCACATCTGGGCTGCCAGAGGCTTCGTGCTTGCCTCCCAGCACTGACTAACTTTTTAAGTGAGGCACTTCTTTTTGGAAGAAGGCAAGCATAACTTGTGAATTACTAAATAAAAAAAATTAAATGTTCCTCTGTTTGTTTTCATCGTTGGCAAGCATTTATATATTCCATCTTGCATATGGAACACTGTAATTGGAGATGTGAGAGGAAGCACATTTGGTATGAAAACTGTCTGGCCATCAAGCATCAAGCTGACGGGCAGGCAGGCTTGGGTTTGAACACTGGTTCCTCTGTTTTTTAGAGGTTTGACCTTGGGCAAATTACACTCCCTCTGAGCTCTGCTCTCCTCGTGTCTCACATGTGGAAAATAACACCTCCTTCCTGTGACAGTGCCGTGGGGCTGGATGAGATAACACGAGAGCAGAGTGCTTGGCACAGGGGGGAGGTTCGGTGGTGGTGGCTCTTATTAGCAGCCCAGATCCACGCTTTGGAAATACTGAACACATGCATGGAAAACCCAACCCAAACTGATGGATCAGCAGCTGATTACAACCTTAATGTACCCCACTTCACGTGCCTATTCATGTTTTATTGAACAACTATGAATGTGTTTGGTTATGGGTGCTACCCTAGGACCTCTATTATCTTTCTAAGATCTGGAAAGTTCTGAATTCTGAA
This sequence comes from Vulpes lagopus, assembly GCF_018345385.1. Taxonomy (NCBI): domain Eukaryota; kingdom Metazoa; phylum Chordata; class Mammalia; order Carnivora; family Canidae; genus Vulpes; species Vulpes lagopus. The sequence goes on from NC_054834.1 coordinate 32,022,917, forward strand.
ACACATTCAACTCCACAGTTTTCAGATAAAGGATAAACAATCTGCAGTCTTCACAATGTGCCAACAGGTGGAGAATGACACAATCCAGCCGGAACACAAAACTGTTTGACTGCTGGAAGGTGAGAGCAAATAAGTGATTAGAGATGGTCGTGGTGGTGGTGGTGGGGATGTTTAAGTTTGGGAAGGCTTCCTGGAGGGAGTGACCTTGGAGCCCGATTTTGGGAGTAATGAAAGAACCATAGTTGGTGAAAAGGAGGCAAACCACACCAGGGGGATACAGATTACTGAGGGTCTTTCCAAGGCTCCTATCAAGCCAAATCACTTTCAAGGCTGTGCAATCCTGGGAGGAGGAGTGATCGCCTCTAGGAAGATGCACCTGGGGACAAGGAAAAGAGTCTCTGGCTGGGCGGAGTCAGGACATGCACATTCTGATGAAGCACCATCAGGGTGTAAGTGTGTTCCACATGGCCCCCAAGGGGCCCTTTGCCTCCCCGTGGAGAACTGAGTGTGAACGGTGATGGCTCTCTTCGCCTGACTTCTGCAGACGCCAGTGAGCAATTGCTGCACTTACAGATGTTCTCCCGGAGTGGGAACCACGGTTCACATTCTAAACCACACATCCTAGATCTTTCCCACTCTGCTTGTGTGTTTCTGATAACCTGGAGATGGAGCTGAAGAGATGCTCTGGCTGAGTGGGGAGAGGCAGGGGGCAGCGCAGTGACAAAAGCAGTTTAGGTTTCAGAAAAGCTCTCTGCCACTCAGTGCCTAGATGATGGGCCAAGCAAGCCTCACAAAACATGTCTTATTTATCACTTGCTTCCCAGTACTTAGGGCAGAGCCAGACACATGCTGGTTTAATTTATTAACAAGCATGATGTCCATCTTGGCAAGGTCTCCTCCCGGCATGGAAGATAGTGCATAGAGGACACATTAAACGGTGGTGTAGGGACAGGGGGCAGGGGCGGTGCACCTGGGTGGCTCAGTTGGTTGAGTGGCCTACTCTTGGATTCAGCTCAGGTCTCGATCTCAGGGTCCTGGGATTGAGCCCTGCATCAGGCTCTGTGCTCAGTGGGGAGTCTGCTTGGGGATGCTCTCTCCTTCTCTCTCTGCCCCTGATCCCCCATTCTCTCTGTGTCTGTCTGTCTGTCTCTCTCTCATAAATAAATAAGTAATAAACAAACAAACAAATAAATAAATAAATATTTTTTTCTTTTAAAGGTGGTGCAGGACCTACTCCTTCACTCCATGAGAGTAGTGGTAATCACAGGACAAGGGTGGGGGCACAGCAAGTAGGTTCCACAGTGACGTTTCACTGCAGTTAGATATGCTACTCCTGTTGTCTACAACTGCAGGACAGGAGCTAAGAGGAATACAAGAGAACAGAAAAGCAGTAACCACTTCCCAGTTACTGTTAGTGGTTAGGGTGTACTAACAGTAGGGGTTAGGGTGTACTAATGGTGCAGCTCTGGGCTCTGACCCTAACACAGAGTCCCCAAGGCTTTCTAATTAGAAGATATTTTTATTTTCTCAAAGTCTTTCTTTCTTTCTTTCTTTCTTTCTTTCTTTCTTTCTTTCTTTCTTCCTATCTTTCTTTCTTTCTTTTTTATTTCTTTCTTTCTCTCATCCTTTCTTTATTTCTTCCTTCTTGTATTATTCTTCTTTATTGATTTGAAAGAAAGAGCACGAACAGGAGGGGCAGAGAGAATCTCAAGCAGACTCCTAGCTAAGCAGAGACTCCAACACAGGGCTCCATCTCATGACCCTGAGATCATGATCTGAGCAGACATCAAGAGACAGACACTTACCTGACCGAGCTACCCAGGCACCCCTATATTCTCAAAGTCTTACTCTCACTGATGGGGACAGTGGTTCCAGGAGGATGAGGTGGACATAGGTTGTGTGGGGACTGAAAGGTTGATTGGGAACTGAAAGTGTTGGAAGGGCCACAGAGAAGACACATTATGCCAATGTCATGGAGATCTCCATAGATTTTGGAGAGCGAGGGTCAATCTCTCTTGGCTACTCAAAAGTGACAACTTGTTGGTTGCAGACCATTGGTTTGAGGCAGCCTTAGTAATCTAGTTCTGGTTTGTCCAGTTGTCATTTTATCTGAAATTTCCATGCAGACATCTGCAAGGTTGAAGTCACAGTTGGTCCCTATTCTATGTGTGTTAGAGAGCTGCCTCACTGCTGTGCTGGTTCAAAGAGGCCATCTTCACTTAAGGGATAGCCCAACACTTCTCAGGATTACCTGAATTTTCACATGTTTAGATTCTGGTAACAGCACTCGTGGTGGTGTTGAGGATAACAGCAGCTCACCTGCACTGAGCACTGGGTATCAGACTATCCTGAGCACTGTGCATGCTTTATCTCACACAATCCTCACTACTCCACTTTGCAGTGGGTGCTACTGTGATTTCCATTTACAAGTGAAGACACAGAAGCTTTAGAGAGCCAAATAACTCAAGGACACGTGGTCATTAAACAGTGGACTGAGGATTTTGATCCAGGCAGTCTGTGCTAAGTTCTCGATAAATACTGAGTTCCTATGAGATCATAACACCGCATCTAGCATGGCAGGGATTTCAGAATGGCTAAACACAAACCCCTGTCCCCAAGGAACTCTAATTGCATCCCAGGGTGGAAAGACATCACAAAGCCAATTAAACTAGAACACAAGACAGGTATATAAGAGATGAGCAGGGTATAGTCAAGATGTCAGACAGAGGAGCCATGGAAACTGGGATGGCTCCAGGAGAGACTCATGGAAGAGGGAAGGGAGGCTGAGGAGGCCCAAATGGGAACCAGAGTTTCAGAAGATGAGGCAAGGCTCTGCAGGAAGGGAGATGGCCAAAGGTGTGGGCATTGGATGTGTTTGGTGGGTTTGAGGGACAATGAATGGGGCAAGTTGACTGGAGAGAAGTTCATGAAGGGACAGCAGGAAAGAAGAAATTTGGATTGAAAAATCCAAGGGATTGGGGGAAAAAAGATGAAGAATTTGTTTTTCATTCTGTAGGTAAGGGGGACTAGTGAAGTCTTCTGAATGTTAGAATTAAATATTATTTTATGAGGAGTTACTGGCAGAAACATGCCAATGAATTGTAGGGGGGAAGGACCCCTAGAAACTAGATCCTTCTGTAAGCTCCAGAGAGTGAATAAAACTCAGAATCCCAAGGTCCTTGGATTCCAAAACTGATTGAATGGGGGCTATGATGGCAACCATGAGTCCTAGAGGAGGGTGGGGTGATTGCTCAGAGTTGCTGTAGCTAAATCATTCCCAATGACAAGTGTCTAGACTAACTGCAGACCTGGAGCTTTGTGCATAGGAAATTTACAACTAATTAATTTACTGATATTCCTCTTCCCAATTTAATTATCTCAAGGATTTTAAACCAGCATTGCCTCTTTTGACCTCACAAGCGCATAAGTCCATTTTTATAAGAGGACATCTTCTAATTGAAACAGTTGCTTATGAACTCAGAAGAAAGGCTCTCGATGTACCTGCCCTACATCGTCGACCCATAGGCTCTTAAAACTCTTTGCTCTTGTCTCAGCACTGTGGCCCTACCACCCCTCATAATTTTTCAGGATCACGACTGTCTTTGACAATCTGATCCCAATCTTAGGGGACTGCCCATCTCCCAAAGTTCTTTATTAGCCCAGATGAGAAACCTGAAGCACCAAGGAATGGAGATGAATTGAACAGAAAATATTTTTTTTTAGAAAGGAGAAAGTGTGATAGAATCTTAAAGCAAGAAACAGTGAAATGCACACAAAGAACTTTTTAAAGAGAGTAATTATTTTAGGAATTAGTTTCTCCTTTTCCTTAAAATGTGGCTCAGGAATCCTGGAGCCCTCCCTGTCCCTCAGGGTTATCACTGGCAGCCTGACCTTCTCTTGTAGAACCCCTTGCCCCCTGTGTCCCCAGTCACTCGAAGAGTAGAGTCTGGAATGTGGCCCAGCCAGGAGTTGCCAATGGGCTCCAGTTATCACAGGCAGAAGAATTTCTTTTTAGCCACTGGGAAGGGAAAGTGAGGCAGGAAGAACTGTTGTGGGAATAAAGCCTTTCTTTTGGCTGGACTCTTACATGCCCTACCATGAGCCTTCTGCTCCTCAGGCACTTGAGTCATAAAGTCAGGCCTCAGAAAGCCACTACTGGGCAACTATTGAGCAGGGATGAATTCCAGCTTCTAGTGACTTCCTCAGCCCTGGGGGCATTTGGCCAGAGTGCTCAGGGTTTTCTCACAGCTGGATCAGCAAGGGCCTGTGGGGAGGGATGTAGGTCAGGGTTGGCAGTCGTAGATCAAAGGATGCCAGAGCTCTTGAGTTACAGAAAGGACTACATCCAGCTCCTTACATGACTGTTGGGTGTGATTTATCCGAGGTCCCACAGCTAGAAAACAGGATGACGGCCTAGGGATCTCCCTAGTCTTCTCCCATATTCTTCACAGAACTGCTGGAAAGATGGCTGATGCAGTATATGTGAAAATGCTTTATAAATGGCACAGAATAGGTACATATTATCTATTATATGTGTGCATGGGCATGTGTGCATTACAAACAGATGGCTCTCCTAGATGCTGAACACCTAGAATGTGGATAAGGCCTCTGATTCTGAAGATAGACTTAGGCTTAACCTCCAGTTTCCACCATCCACTTAACTTCTTAATTTACTTAATTTCTCTGAACCATGGTTTTTGTCACCTACAAAATGGGAGTAACCATTGTGTCTATCTCGTGTGGTTGTTGTTTGGCTCAGGCCCCATGTACAGGCAAGTCTCAGTAAACTGTCAAGGAAATGAAGTGACACAATCCACTTGCTCCAAATATCCTTAGATGTCATGTTCAGTTCATGGAAAGCATGTTTCCAGCTGAGCTCATGTCTGGCACATAAAGGTGGTCAACGATTATTTGTTGAATCCATGCACAGATTAATCCCTTGGTTTTCTTTGTCAGCTTTAGTCAATGGGGACTGAATGGCAGGGTGCTGACTGCCTGGAGGAAGAAAAGGCTCTAAGTGAATCTACAGAAGGAATAAATGAATCTTAAAACTTCAGCATCCTGGTGGCAGGTGGAGATGCAGTTGGACCCATTTCTGGGAAGTTTTGTGAAAATGGGACCTGACTCTCCAAGCATCCAAGAATTGTCATGATTTCTTTTCTTCCCCCAAATAAAAACGCCTTTTTATGCCTCATTATATATTTGTAATTTTGTATTTTTTTTCTTAAAGAATGTCCCCCAAACAGTACAAGTTTGAGGCATAACTACACCTGGGTCCACCCCTATGTGTGTCTCCCCTAAGAATAAGCTAATTGGGGTCATCTTTCTCCTTCAGAGGGTATATATCCAAGTCTAGAGCTAGCCTCTGACAGCACACCAACACAATATGAATTGAGTTTCGTGGTCGTTGTTGCCTTGCAGGGGTCGACCCAGCCATGAAAGACACAGATGTCATGGGGTAAAGGAAATATTGTCCTAAATGTAGACTAGGACAGAATTTTTTTTGTGAGATGAGATGAATTTTAGAATCTAGTTGTGGGAAGACATTAGCATTTCTGATAAAATGCTTAACCTCTTTTCTGGAAAGTATAGTGGGATTGAGACTTCTCTGAGAAAACTAACCACCCACTCACCCACCCACCGAGCTGACTGTCAGCTAAATGTCTAATGACCTTCAAATGAACATTCTTTTGCTATCTAGTCTAATGATGATTATCCATCCGTTCTCTCCTCCTCTAGGGTTTTCCTACCAAGAGGGAATCTCTGGGTCGGTCTCCTGGAGGCTATGTTTCTTGTAGCAAGATTGTAACAAATCTTGGACCAATCTCATAACCAGGATGTCTGCTTCACTACTCCCTGCTGCCATTTGTCATCCTTTGAACTACCTTGACAACCCTCACCCATTATGTACATTCTTTTGGGACTTTCCTTCTACATTTTGTCTTGTTAAATATCCCTATGGAGCTATCTTCTCTCCTCAAAACTTGAAAAGCAAGTTTTGTTTTGCTTTTTTCCAAACAAAGATACAGTGTCCTGTTCACTTCTTTCATCTTTGTTTTCCCTGCCTTTCTCTCTGACTGCTGATCCTCCCACCCCCACCCCGGAGTCTAGCATAGGGATGGTGCATAAACAGGACTCAGTATGTGTTGGATCAGGGACTGGTTGTTTCTTTGGAGGTGCTGGGAAGCAAGCCATGTTGTGTCTCAGGTCACTTTGACCTGGTCAAGGTAACACACCTGCCAGACTTGGGCTCCCTCAGTCATAAACCGGAGCCACAAGCCAAAGCCACAAACCTGGGTCTGGAACCTGAGAGGGGAGTACAGCATGAGCTTTTTGAGTTGGTGGTTTTGAGTGTGGTTTGCAACCTTAGAGCAGAGAACACTTCTCTGTTCCTACAACTGGCCACCCCAAGCCTTTATTTTTGTGTATGTATTAACTAGTATTTGAAAATTCACAATGATGGGCTTGGTTCAAGAAGAAATGGGCCCATCAAACACACATGGTCCTTGAAGCCATCCTTTGACCTGCTATAGAATTAGCTCTCAGTGATTGATCAAAAGGTCTGACTGGGCTCAGGTGCAGACACTCCCACTCACTTTGTGTGTGACCTCCGGGAGTTATTTCATCTCTCTGGGCCTTATTTACCCATTTGTAAAATGCAGCCTTGCCAAAGCTCAGTAATTAAATGAACCCTTTTGAATTTCAGTTTCTCCAATTGTAAAACGAAAACTATAATAAAATAAGGGAATTACATCACTGCCCAGCACTTTGTACTTTTTACAACTCTTCAGCATGTAGTGAGGTGCTTTGAGATGGCACATCAAAATTCTGGAACTCTCTTGGCTTGTAATAGACAAAAGAGTTGTTCTAAGGCTACTGGCATTTTGCTTCCTTTAACCCAAGAGGCCAAGGTGGCCTTTAAGGCTGAGTCCTGGTTCTGAAGAAACATCTTGAGTGAGTCCTCTTTTTGTTTAGGTGAAAGTAAGTCAAGGAGCTGTTCTTTTTAATTTTTTTTTTAAAGATTCATTCTGAAGTTTGTGAAATAATCTAAACACAAAGAGTTTAGCCTGGGATTTTAATATTTTTAATCATGTAAAACTATACCTAGTAAGGATGGGTACAAGGAAATAATAGAGCTTTATAAAAATACAAATTGTTTTTCACCCCCTACTTCTTTCCCAGTGGAGTCGTGTTAAATTTGATGCAGTTAGCAAAATAAAACTAAGAATACTCACCCCACAGGATTGTTGTAAAATACTTGTTGAAATACTGTGTTTTTTGCATTGCAAAATGCTATTTGAGTTGTAATGGTTATTATTAATGAAGTGTAGGAGGGTATCCCCTCGGCACTTTCCAGCCTGTGGCCCTGAAGCTCAGGGGGGAGTCCTAGAGCACAGCGGTTGTGGGGTGCCGTGGGATAGAGTGCAGGTGCTGGTGCTGGGGCCAGGGAGCAAGGCTCCAAAGCCCAGGCAGGGTGAGGTTCCTGCCCTGATGTTGCCCAAGGCCCCATGCTGAGTGTGTTATTCGGTGCCTCTCTGATCACTCCCTTTGCCACTTTAGGGCCAAAGTCCCTCTCTGTTCAGCCCAGACACTGAAGCCCCTTGCTTCCCTTTCTTTGTTTCTCTTCTGGTCCAATTCCTGTGATTTTTAGGGCCTTCAACACAAAAATATTCATTAAACCTTTTTCTGTCTGTAGTGGGGCTGGTTGATCCATCTGGCAGGACCCAGAAAGTGGAAGAGTGATGCTGTTTATCTTCCTGGAGGACAGGGAGGGACCAGACTTCGGAATCACAGTGTAGGAGCACACCAATGGGTGGTGGGTGGTCAGGGTTACCTTTCTTCTCCCTTGTCCCACCCCAGGAAGCGGCTAATTAATGTAGTCCTTTCAAACACACACAGTGCTCTCCCCAAAAGGGATTCTTTCTCTGTCTCATGGCGTAGAACACACTGGCGAAGAATGTGGCAGACAGAGCAGATGTAGAAGACCCCTCCCACTTTTAGCACACAGAAATGCTCAGTAAAACATTTTTTAAAAATTTATTTAAATATGTAACTGAGTTATGTATTTTAAAAAGCTGTATCTGAAAGAAAGAGAAGAAAATTCTTAGGTGCCAAAAAAAAAAAAAGGACCAGAAAACTTGAGCGGTGGATGGGAGCTAATGCTAGAAAGTGGGGGCTGGACAGAGGGGAAAGAGCAGAGGGGAGAGGACCCAGGTTGGGGATTTTATTGCCCACTTGGAAAGAAGAAATGAAGCCTCAGGCCTGTACAAGGTGAGGATATGAAAGGGAACCCCTTACCTCTGACAAGGAACCTCAAAGGCTTTCCCTTTCCTGAAGAGAACACTAGAAAAACCCTGATAGCCTGGGGAGCTTCCCATCATCTTTGAGACCCTCTACAGAAATAACATAACCTTAGAGAAATCACAATTCTAAGTATGAATCATGCTTGAATATTCAGTCAAAATTACCTGGATGGTGCAGAATGCCAGTTTGCCAATTGAGAAATGGAAATGATAACTGATCCAACCAATGAAATCCTCTCTAGGGATGAATCCACAATCCTGGGCATATGAGGATCCAAAAGAAATGATCTCTGCTGCTGGTAAGATTAAATTTTTTTAAAAAATTTTTAAAAAATCTAAAAAATCCTTGGCCCACACCAGGAAACAAGTTTCATGAGGAAAAAGTGCTCAAGGGAGGAAATAACAAAATTGATACCCTAAAAATTAGAGAAAAACCAAATAAAGTTGAAAGGACTATAAAATATGAATCTTTCAGATTACGACAATTCTAAGTACTTACTCTATGCCAAGCACTGTTGTGAGCACTTTCCATGTGGTACCCTTCCCCCCCCCCAGGCCATTGAATCAGAGACTAACACTGTACACACTATAGAGCACTATAGAGAAGAGGAAACCAAGGTACGGATTGGTTAGCCAAGACCACACAGTTGGGAAATGATGGAGCTAGATTTGAAACAGCAGACCCACTGCAGTACTTACCTCCTAACTACTATGACAGAGACTGAAGCTGTCTGGCCAAATCATGGCCACCTTCCTCCAGAATGATGGACTCAGAGAGGAGCATATGTCTGCCTCACTACCCTACATTTCCTGGCCTTTTGCATAGTTAGATGTGGCCATGTGGCTTGCTCAGTTCCCTCCAGTGGAATAAAAGCAGAAGTCAGTGCCACTTCCCAGCTGGCACCTGACAACAGTAGGGATTTCTCCTCCATGCCACCTTCCCTTCCATGTGACTGCAACTCAGGCGTGTTGCCACAGCTTCAGCCATGCCCAAGAGGACAATGCCCTCAGAATGACTAAAAGTAAGGTAGAGGGAATCTTGGTTCTGCAGTGACTACATGTATGGATCAGAATCACCCACTGACCTAGATGATTACATGAAAGAGAAATACCTTTCCATTTTCCTCGAGCTTCAGAATTAACATTTTGTCTGTATTACTACTGTCACTTTTGAAAACTGGTAGTGTTGGTTGATGATCGATTCCATATTGATTACTTGGCAGGCAGCCATACCCTGTATCACACCATGATTACATACCACACTCAGCTGACAGGAGAAATAGGAACCATAAGACAAGAAGTGGTCAGAATGAGAAAGAATAGATGGGTTTAAAAAGGAACCAAACAGAATTTCAAGAAATGAAAACCACAGTGACAAATTCTTGTGCCAAAAGTTTTTTGGAGGAGTTCGCCTCTGAGGCACTGGTTGAGTAAGTAGATCATGATGAGGCAGGAGCAAGGGAAGGGAGTTTTTGTGGCTCTTGAAGGAGCCTAAGGAAGAGAAGTGACAGAGAACCATGGTGGCCTGCCGGCTGTAGAGAATGAAGACAAGGCCTGGAATGATGGAGGAATCATTTCAGAAAACAGTTGCTCTGGAGGCCAGTGCTTGGGATTTGGCTCTATTCCTACGGAAGGCCACTTGTCTTATCTGCTCTCTGGTAGGGGCTAGAAAATCATCCCAAACTCTATTGGCTCCTCTTTCTGATGCAGGTGAGTGTTGGTCCTCAACCCCTACGTGGTGTGGGTGGGGAGAGCCCCTGGAGGCATCTTGAGTGTTAAAGCTCGAAACAAAGACATTTCTCCTCTGCTCCAAATATGCCAGATTGCCACTTTCATGGGCAGGACTGATCCAAGTGGGAAGACAAAGTAGAAATGGCACAATGAGGCTGTGCTTCTGTCCAAATGAAGATGTCCCTTTCTATTCCATGGTACCACTGTCAACTTTTACGGACCACTTCTGAGCATCCCCTGGCCATGAGGAAGATTCGCAGTGATGTCTCTGTCAATGAACTAAATGTGGATGTACCCCTCAAATTCATATGTTGAAATCCTAAGCCTGCAAGGTGTTGGAAGTAGGAGGTGGTGACTTTAGGAGGTAAAAAGGCCACGAAGGTAGAGCCCTCATGAATGTGATTAGTGCTCCTATAAGAAGAAACACAAGAGAACTTGCTTTGTCTCTGTGTGTGTGTGTGTTCTCTGCCACGTGAAGATACAACAAGAAGATGGCCATCTGCAAATCAGGATGCAGGTTCTCACTAGACGCCAGGTCTGTTGGTGCCTTGTTCTTGGACTTCCAGCTTCCAGAATTATGAGAAATAAATCTTTATTGTTTAAGCCACCCAGTCTGTGATATGCTGTTATAGCAGCCCAAACAAAGATGCCCTCACTTTTAATTCTTGGCCTCTTAGGTCTATCTATGCATGCTGCTACTCCACAGCCTTCATCTGAAGGACTTTCTATAATAATTGGCTAAGACTCTCCTGAAAGGTATAGGAATCTGGGCCTACAGGGCCAAGAGTTAGGGTGAGCAACTGGCCTGGTTGCTCAGGACTAGGGGGTTTCCTGAGGCTCTGGACTTTCAGTGCTACAACTGGGAAAGTAGAGAAACAGGATAGTGGGTCCCTCTACTAACAGGACATATGCCGGTCCACAATGCCCCCACTCCAAGAAATGGCCCAGAGGAATTTTTTTATGATAGTCACACAGAGAGAGAGGCAGAGACACAGGCAGAGGGAGAAGCAGGCTCCATGCCCCGGGAGCCCGACGTGGGACTCGATCCCGGGTCCCCAGGATCGTGCCCTGGCCCAGAGGAATTAAACTTATTTTGGGATTGTCATCAGTGGAGCAGGGGAGAAAAAAAAAGATTACCAGGCTAGACTGGATTTTCCCTGAATCTCTTCTTTTCCTGAATATAGAGCTAAGGGTAGAGGAAACTGTCACAGTGATTACCAACATTGGTGACACTCAATCATCCTCTCTGCTCATGCCTCCAGACAAATCCCTGAAGTCTTGTCTCCTAAATGACCATGTGGTCCAGAGATACCCAAGATTAGTTTAATGACTCATTTATTTGCAGCACTTCCAGAGACAATGAAATTCTAGCACAGTCAAGGAATCTAGGCTGTCCCTTTGAGGGGAATTGGCCTAGGACTTGAGCTGTTTCACCTGGTTTGGCCAAGTGTGTTCAAGTTAGATCAGTTTATTTCCTCTTAGGGATCTGACTCCAGGCTTTGCCTGGGAGAGAGGTCTGCCTCACATGGCTGCACACGCATTTATGCTATTCTTTATTCACTTTTTCGGAAGCACGGAAAGGGCATCTATTGATGCCCAGAAGAGTAGCAAGCATCCAGCCAGTTGTGTGTGGGAGTTAGCTTGTACTGGGCTCTGGGGATCCAACTGTTCAATTTTCAGGAAACTAGACAACCTGTTACTGAAAATTAGATGAGCTCAGCAATTAAGAAAATTACATTATACAAACTTACAATTAAATTATATTAAAACAAAGGTGACATACATAAAATCATAATTTCCTAATTATTTTGCTATTGTCTATGTCCTCATCTATACGGTAGAAATTGTCTGTAATGGGGTGTCACTGGGCATCTCTCCCCAATCGCTCAGTGGTGTCAGGCTGGTAGCTCACCTCAGCAGACACCCCACATCAGCCTTCAGAACCAGTTTGTTAAACAAACACTGGTGTGCCACTGTGTAGAGTTCTCATTTATTGAGGACTTACTATGCGTTACGCTTAGTTCCAAGAGCGTAAATATTGTAAATATTTACCATTCATTTGGCCAGTCCTAACGCACTGCATACAATATGCCAGGTATTATTCTTGTTGTTAATCATCATTATTATTGTTAGCTAACATTTATTGAGTACTTACTGTGGGCCTGGCACGCTCCTCAGCACTTTTTAGGAATCAGTGCCTTAATCTGTGGGACAACCCTATGAAGAAGGCACTGAGAAGTTAAATGATTTTCCCAGGTTCACACAGCTAGTGGTTTTCAGGTGTGTATCAGAACCCAACAATCCAGCTCTGGAGCTTTTGCTCTTAACCACAAGACTCTCCTGCCTCTCATTGTCTCTCAGCACCATAGATACAGCGGTGAACGAACAAAGTCCCTGCCCTCATGGGGCTTACGTTCTGGTAGATGGGGAGAAGACATTAAACAATGAACATGTAAATGTGTTGACGTCAGATGGTGGTCAGATCCTTGGATAAAAATAAAGCAGGGTGTGGGTAACAGAAGACACTGTAATAAGGAGCATATGTTACTTCATTTATATTATTTTTAATCTAATACTATCCCTGTTGTACAAATGAGGGAATTGAGGCTCAGAAAAGTCAAAGCCATTCCAAAAGATGCACACCTAAGAAATGGTAGAGCTGGAATTCACACTTATAATAGCCTGGTTCACAACTCTGAGCATAGTCCCCCTAAATGCCTGCCTTCTCTACTTCTTTAAGCCCCCAGATTACCAGGCCCTTATTTCAAGCTTCAGTTTCCTGTGCAAACTCAGCTCAGCTGCAATCTGCTCTGTGTCCATCCTCCTTTGTTTCTCTGTCCCCCAAAGCGACATGAGATGATAAACAAGCTCCAGCTCACAGTGATGCTGCAAGCTGGCAGGGCTGGGGGCCCCTGAGAAGCCAGCATGAGCGAATGTACCATCTGTAGCATGGAACCCGCCACACTGCTTTTCTCCACATAGGTCACCAAGGGGGCTTTGTCTGTGAAAACAGACTTATTGTGGCTAATATAGGTCGCAGGTGGGAAAGGCCAGGGACTGACAAAGAGTTTAACTGGATTCCATTAGCACTCAAAATAAGCTCAGAGGATAGGCATGGCAGGGGCTTGTGGGATCCACTCTTTCAAGCACCTGCATTGTCCCACTGGAAATACTGTATTTAATGTCAACTAGGCTTGACCTTTAGTTTTGGTGGCATTTACTAATTCTATAAAAGCAGCCATTTCTTAGTTCTCCTGAAGCTTTATAGAACATCAGACCATTAGTTAAACCCAGTACAGCCCATGTGGAGGGAAAGTCTCTAAAATGTTTCCCCCACAACCTGAAAAAAAATAAAGGACAACCTCCATTATGTTGGTTCATTTAAATTTCTGACACTGGGGGAATAAAAAAGAAAGTGGTGTTTTAATAATGTTCAAAGCATCAGTTTGACATCTTTGGGAAGCTGAGAGAAGGCCAGATCTCTCAAAGTAGGCCTGATTCTTGGATGGAAGAAAGCTCTTCTGTCACAAATATTTCAGGGTTCCTGATCACTCAGTGATGAATAGCTACACAAGTGTACTAGTTTTCCATTGCTGTCGTAACAAATTATTGCAACCTTAGTGGCTTAAAATAACACCCATTTGTCATCTCGCAGTTTAGGCAGAAGCCCAAGTGGGCACAGGTGGATTCTCCACCCATGGGCTCACAGTGCCAAAATCAAGGTGTTGGCCAGGCTGGGCTCTGATCCAGAGGCTCTGGGAGAGAATCTGCTTCCAGTCTCCTTCAGGTTGTTGGCAGAATTAAGTTCCTTGCAGCAGTAGGACTGAGGTCCCAGTGTCTTTGTTGGCTCTTGGACAGAGGTTGTTGTCACTTTTCGAGGCTACCTGCATTCCCTGGCTCATGATATATGCACCCCCAGGTCTGCTGCAGCATTATTCACAATAGCTAAGGCATGGAAACAGCCTAAGTGTCCATCAAGGCATGAATGGATATAGATATGACTGTATATATAATATTATACATGCATATCCAAATATTATAATAAGCCAGACAGAGAAAAACAAATACTGTTGTGGTCTCTCTTACATATGAAATTTTTGACAGTTGAACTCATAGAAACAGAGAGTAGAGGAGTGGTTACCGGGGGCTGGGAGTGGGGGAAATGGGGCAATGTTGGTTAAAGGGTCTAAACTTCTAGTTAGAAGACAGTTTTGGGGATCTAATGCACAGAATACTGATTATAGTCAAGAACTATATACTTGAAAGCCACTAAGAGATTAGGTCCTAAATGTTCTTACCACAAAGAAGAAATGGTAATTATGCAATGTGACAGTGGTGTTAATACAGTGGCAATCATTTTGCAATACATAAGTGTGTCAAATCAATACATTGTACACCGTAAACTTACACAATGCTACATGTCAATTATGCCTCAATAAAGTTGGGTGAGGGGAAGCCCAGAGTTGCTTGAAAGTATGACTGCTAAGACTTTGGGCTACCAACTCATGAATATTCCAGGCATTTTCAGAAAAGACTAATTTATTAACAGCCTCTATTCTTTTCTTTCTAGTGCTGATTTAGGTAATATTTTTCTGATAATATTCTGTATCCTCCTGAATAAAGCTGGGGTGGAGGAGAGGGGAGCCAGCAATGGCCAGGGCAGACTCATTCTCCCATTTGGACTCTTTGACCTTTCAGCCACATCTCTCCTGCTTCCAGTAGAGAAAGTTCTCTGCTTTTAAGTGCTCATGGGGTTAGATTGGTCCCACTTGGATCATCCAGGCTAACTTCCCTATCTTAAGATTTGTAACCTTCATTACATCAGCAAAGTCCCTTCTGCCATGTATTATAGTATATTTTCAGGTTCTGGGAATTAGGATGTGGACTTTAGGGGATGCATTCATTCTATTATAGAATGATAATAGAATGGTATCCCCTCAACCTCATGGGGCTCAGATACCTGGCTCATAGGGTCTGGAGGCAACACTGTTATGGTGCTTTGGAAGCTGACAATACCAGACAGCCATAAGGACTGAGATCTGTTTGCAAGGTAAGAATAAACAGATGTGTTAGAAATCAAGACCACCCATTGGTGTGAAAATGGGTGTTTTCAGTTATGATTTTCTGTCCCTTAATTTTAGAATCACTGCTGTAAGGACATCGTTCCATTCATCCATTTTCACAAGTATTTATTGAGCACCTACTATGTGCCTGGAACTATTTGAAGTATTGAGAAAACCATGCTGCAGACCAGACAAAATTCCTGCTCTCATGCAGCTTACATTCCAAAATTTGGAAGCACAAAATAAGCTCAGTTAATAGGTTATCCTGTATATTAGAAGGTAAAAAAAAAAATATGAAGGAAAAGAAAGTAGGGGAGAGGGATAGAGAGTGGCCCAGTGGAGTGGAGGCAGCTTTAAATCAGGGTGGTCAGGTCGGGCCTCCCTGGGAGTTTGAAGGACAGATAGGAATGTAGAAGGAAACTCAGAAGGTAGTTAGAAATGTGGCAGCCATCCCTATGGGTATAGGCAACTTTGATATTTTTCAGCTGAAACATAGAGACTGAATGAGTTTTCCGTAGGAGTAAACATCGATGCAGGATACAAGAGAGCTGAGGGATGGGTCCTGAGGCACTTCACAGTCGGAGGAGCAGGAACCAGCCCGGAATGTGACAATGAGCAGCTGGTGAAGCAGGGGGACAGTCAGGAGAGGTTAATGTTCTAAGAAAGTGTTTGGAGGTGAAGGACTTATTCTTCTGTGTCCAATGTTGCTCATGGGGGACGTAAGATGAAAGTGAATGGTTAACCATTGGATTTAACAATTTGTAGGTCCCTGGTTTCTATGTTGTGGGAACAACATCCTGATTGGAGAATTTCAACAGAAAATAGGAAAAGAGGATTTGGAGGCAGCAGTCAGTCCAGACCACTTAGGAAGAAGGAGAGAAATACCAGGGTTGGGGGGGAGGGGAGGCTGTGTAGGCAAGAGTTTTTTTTAAGATCAGACAGCATGTTGAGAGGACAGCTGGTGAGAACAAGGAAGTAGAGAGGAAAACACAGATGGCATGAGGGAGAGAATGGTCATTTCCTGGAGTGGGCGGGAGGACATGGGACCTGGAAGAGGGAGTGACCTTGGATAGTAGGATGGACAACCTGCCCATGGTCACAAGAGACAAAGAAGAACACACTGGCACACGTACGGGTAGCTGGGTAGGTGGAAGCATGTGGGTGTGCTTTTCTGGTGGCTTCTGTTTTCTCAGGAAAATGGGAAGGAAGTTCATCGGGGAAAGGAGACAGAAAGGAAAAAGATGAAAGGAATGGCCCTCTCTTGGTGTGGCCACTGGTGAATAGAAGCTGAGACCCAAAGAACCACAGAAAGAAATGGGGAATCCAGCAGTGGTCCCACCCCTGTGAAGAAGTCCTCCCCTTGTTGTCTAACACTTGCAAGATCCAAAATTGAGCTGTGGGAAGAGAGTTAGCTAATAATCCTTACAGGTATCCCTCCTGTTTTTAGGTAGAGGGAGAGAAGGAGAATCTTAAGCAGGCCACACACACATTGTGGAGCCCAACACACTGGATGATCCCACAACCCTGAGATCATGACCTGAGCCAAAATCAAGAGTCAGCTGCTTAACCAACTGAGCCACCCATGTGACCCACAAGTATCCCTTCTTAAGCAACCATTTTGTATCTGACACTGTGCTGATTGTTTTTTAGCCAGTACCTAAATCAGTACACAGAACACGCCCTGGCATTAGGGACTGTTGTCCTCATTACTGACGGTCCCTGACTTATGATGGTGCAACCTATGAGTTGTTGACTTTATGAGGGTGCAAGAGCAATATTATTTAGTAGAATTTTGAATTTTCATCTTTTCCCTGGGCTAGTAGCATGCAATATGATCCTGTCTCTTGATGCTGGGTAGCAGCAGGGAGATGTCGCTCCCTGTCATCCAATCATGAAGGTAAACAACCAATGCACTTACAACTGTCCTGTACCCACACACCACCCTGTCTCACTTCCAGGACAGTATTCAATAAATGACATGAGATCATCAACATTTTATTATAGAACAGACTCTGTGTCAGGTGATTTTTTTCCAATTCCAGGCTAATGTAAGGGTTACGTTACATGTCAAGGTAGGCTGGGCTACACTTACTATGCTCAGTAGGTTAAACATGTTAAATATATTTTTGAGATGATATTTTCAATTTATAGTGGGTTTATTGGGATGTAACCCCGTCGTAAGTTAAGGAAGACCTGTATTATGCTCATTTTATTGAAAGGAAAACTGAGATTCAAAGTGGTTCAATAATTTACTCAAATCTTCAAAGCAGATCTACTGGCAACAAATTCTCTTCATTCTTTTTTCATTCAAGAAAGTCTTTATTTCTTCACTTTTGGAGAATACTTTTGCAGAATGCAGATTTCTAGGTTGGAGGGTTTTTTCTCTCAATACTGTAAATATTTCACTCCACTCTCTTCTTGCTCAGATAGTGGAGACATTGCTCCACTATAAATAAGGAGCCCTGCCCCTGCTAGCTTATTTCAAGATTTGTTGTTTATCTGATTTTCTACGATCCGAATGTATGTCCAGGTGTTTTGATTTGGTTTGGTTTGATTTGGTTTTGGTGGTAGTGGGTTTTTTGTTTGGGTGTTTATCCTGCTTATTATTTTCTGAGCTTCCTGAATCTGTGGTTCAATCTCTGACATTAATTTGGGCAATACTCTATCATTATACCTTCAAACATTGCTTCTGCTCTTTTCTCTCTTTTGTCTTCTCATATCCTATTGCACATATGTTATATCTTTTGTAGTTGTATCGAAGTTCTTGGATATTCTGTTCCTTTCTTTTTTTTTTTCCTCCAGTCTTTCCTCTTTCCTTTTCAGTTTTGGAAGTTTCCACTGATGTGTCTGTCCTCAGACTCAGAGAATCTTTCCTCTGCTGTGTCGTCTACTAATGAGTCCATCAAAGGCATTCATTTCTGTGACAATGTTTTTGATTTCTGGCATTTCTTTTTTATTCTTAATTATAACTTCCATCTCTCTGCTCACATTACTCATCTGTTTTTGCATGCTGTATACTTTTTCCATCAGATTCCTTGACATATTAACTAGATTGTTTTACATTCCTGGTCTGATTATTCCAATATTCCTGTCATATCTGGTTCTGATGCTTGTTCAGTCTCTTCACATTGTGATTTTTGCCTTTTAGAATGCCTTGTAATTTTTTTCTTGATAAATGGATGTGCTGTATAGAGTCAAAGAAACTGTAATAAATAGGTCTTTAGGGACGTTGCCTCTTCTGCCAGAAGCAGGAGGAGTGCTTTCTCTCATCTTCATTGTGAGGATTAGATAGTGTTCTTGGAGGAAAAGCTCACCAAAGTGTGGGGCTCCCATATGAAGGGACCTTTGTGGAGGTTTTCATTCTCAGATTTGCCCACACCAAGGCATCAGCAGTCTGTCAATCGCAGTTTAGATATCCTGCCGAGGTATGAGTTTCTACAGAGGTGTCTGCTCGTGGGTTTCTGCACCGGTGAGTTGTGGTTTCCTGTAACTGCCTCTCTGTCCCTCCAATTGTGGGGCAGTGGTTTGCTTTCTGACATCACATCTCTGACGAATGTAAGAGGAGTTGTTGACTTTTTTTAAAAAAAGGTTTTTGTTGAACTTTTTATTTATTCGTTAGGACCACACAACTACCTCCAAGCTCCTTCTATACCAGACCATAAACTGGAAGTCCCTATTATTTTTTCAGGTATTTTTCATCACAAGTCTGGATAAAAAGTGGATGTTGTAGGGTGCCTAGGTGGCTCAGCCAGTTAAGCGTCTGACTCTTAGTTTCAGCTGAGGTCATGATCTTAGGGTGGTGAGACTGAGCCCCTCATTGGGCTCCATGCTCAGTGGGGAATCTGCTTAATGATTCTCTCCCTCTGCCTCTCCCTCTGCTCACACTCATTCTCAAATAAATACATAAAATCTTTAAAAAAAAATAAAGTGGATGTTGTTAGCTTAGTTTCAGTGATAAGAAAATAGGCTGAGAAGGCGAAGGGACTTGCCTAAGGCCACATTGCTTGAAGTGGCAGAAGCAGGGTCACACTCAGATCTCACTTTTTCAAGGCCATTCTCCTTGCACGGTGCTGGCTGTCTCTGCTCACACCCAGCATCACAGGCTTGTGCTTCATTTGACTGATTTGTGCTGGTGCGCTTACCTGAGAGCTCTTTAAATTAGGACCTGGGTGTATTGACCCGGTTTTGTAAATTGGTAGGTCTTCTGGGGGAAATCCAGCCCTTGAACATTCAGTGGTCTATTACCTCATTCCTTTTTAACCTATGACTTTGCCTTCTCCTTAGGGGGAGGAGGAAAGAACATAAAGTGAAATATGCTCATTTTATTACTTGCTATTAGCTCCAGTAAGATGATTTAGGATGGCATAATTTGAAAGGGAGAGCCAGAATGTAGATGTAGGAATACATGTGATTCCTATGAATTTGTGCAGAAAGGAAAAAATGGACTTCCAGCCATAAGGCCAGGGTTGGAGTTGAGCCCTGGGTTTGACCCTTGGTCTGTAAGCAAGTGGGAGCCTCAGCTTCCTCATCTACTAAGTAACTACTCTTTTATGTTTGCATCAGGACTCGATTACAAAGCATCTACCAACAGTTATGAACACCTTTGTGCCCAGCATGATGTTAGCTAAAAGGAAGAATAGAAGAGAAATATTGATGCCTGTGCACTAGGTATTTATGGAGAATGGATAACTGTGTGCTTTGGAAATAGGCTACACGCTATTTGTATACAGACCTTGTATTAGTCTCCTTTGTCTGCGAAGTCAGCTGAGGCATCTCATACCCTCTGCTTTGGCTCCTAAATTCTGAGGCTTTTGCTCAATTTCTTAATGCCTTTGGCCACTTCCCAACAGACTGCTTCTTCCTGTTGGTCCAGGAGTCTATTGAATCCATTTGCTTGCGAAGCTCTAGTTTTATTTAGCACAGCATCTTTCTGCAAAGCTCACCACTTTCCCACCTGTGGGCCCATCCTAACCAAATGCTCAGAGCCTTCCTTCCTTCACTAACTCCACAACTCACCTCGTGTGAACTTGCTTCACCTTCAAAGAAAGGCAAGGACAAATCATGTCTTCCCGATATCTCCGTATTCACCTATAAAAAAATAAGTAGTGCTTATAATTGAGCACACTTAGCAACATGAGACCTCCCACCTCACACCCAAGAGTGGATACCAAAAAGTCTGCCTAAATTGTTCCTGGCAGACTTATCTACATTTGTCATTCTGAAGCCTGCTCTGGTCAGGTTCAACTCCGGAACAGAACATTGGAGTCTGCAGTGAGTTGCTTCAAGAATGTGGCAAATGAGGTCAGCATCCAAGCAACAGACCAGGAAGACTCAGCAAACAGTGGATACACTTGGCCATGCCAGAGGGGGCCAGCCCTAAGAAGTGCTTTGTCAACATGCTGCTGATGCAGGTTCAGAAAATCTTCAAGTGTAGCTGTGGTGTGTCCTTAGGCTTGGACTTCACTGCAGGGAAGAGTTGTATAATCATCCTTTGGTAAGAGTGATTTGGCAAAATGACCAGGCTTCACTAGACCTGGGAAAAAGGAACTGTACTGGCAAATATCACCCAAACGAAAAATGTAGGTACCATATCAAGCAGCAACAAGGATGTGGGTCCTCAAAAAAGTTCTATTTTGGTGTAGATCTTGCACAGATGTTCTCATATGGGGAGTGTTTTTTCTCCATGGGAACATCTGGCAATTAACTCTATCCTCTCGTTCCCCGGAAGAGTAAGTTTTGGCCTTGGAAAGAGTAGAGCATCTTCTTGTTTTCTTTTATCCCCACCTTAGTTCCTCACACAGCAGTTTAAGTATGGGCTGGTTGAAGTTTTGTGGACCAGAAAGAAGCTGCAAAACCTCATAGAAAGGCACGAGCACAGGGTGCTGGGGGTACAAACATGGTGAAGAGATGCCTAGTGGAAAATTTTTTTTAATTTTGGCTCCTTCTTTCCATCCCTTTCTTTCCTCAAACAATTAATGAGGGCTTACAATGTCCAAACCCAGTGTGGGGCATTGAGAATACAAAGACGAATGACTCAATGCCCATGCTTGAGAAATTCACAGGCTAGTGGGGAAAGGCAGCCATAGAATATGTGGTTGGTCCTCAAACAGAAACATGAATACAGGTCTCTGAGGAGCAAACTGCTAAGGAGTTTTCTATTAGTTTTACATGGTTGCTGTAACAAATTACTACGCACGTAGTGGCTTAAAATATCACAAATTAATTCTCTTGTAGCTCCGGAGACCAGAAGTCTGAAATCAGTGTCATTGGGCTAAAGTCAAAATGCTAGCAGAGCTGGTTCCTTCTGGAAGCTCCAAAGGACATTGGCTTCCTTGCTTTTTCCAGCCTTTATAGGCCACCTGCATTCCCTGGCTAGGAACCTCTTTGCTGTATCACTACAACCTCTTCTGTCATCACATCTCCTGCCTCTCCTTCTGTAGTCACATCCCCCTCAGCCTCCTTCTTGTGAGAAGTCTTATAATCACATTTAGGGCCCACCTAATCTAAGATAACCTCCCCACTTCAAGATCCTTAACAAACAAATCACATTGACAAAGTTCCTTTTTGCTGTATAAGGTCACATGGTTTCAGGTTCTAGGAATTAGGACCTAGGTATCTTTGGGGGTCATTATTCAGCCTATTACAGAGTTATAGGATGTGGACAAGGGCGTTTGGTCTGGGCCCTGAAGGATGAGTAGGAGTTCTGCAATTTTATAAGCAGAGGGGATATGACATGGAAGGCCTCACCCTAAGAAACTACTAAGATATTTAAGGAACTGGACTATAGAGTACACAATGGAGAAAGACAGAAGCTGAAGCTGGAGAGGAGATCAAGGCCAAGCCACAAAGATTCTTGAATTCCAGACTAAGAAGTTTGGATGTGGCATTTTTAACTACAGAGTGGTTCCACAAGGGATGGAGTGGGTTGTTGACATGATCAAGCGGAGAGACAATGAGGTCTGAAAGGAGGCAGATATCGGCACCTAACAACTACCAAATAATACAGCTGGTCCAATAGGGGCTTCCACAGGTCCTGGTGACACGAAGGTCAGAGAATCTGTGACATTAGGGTATCGAAGCCACCCTGAGATTTAGCTCCTGCCCAGTCCCATCCTCACAAAGCATGCCACTTAGTTGATGTTCAATAAATATTTGTGGGTTACATGAATGAAATAATCATTTAAGAGGGAACCTCCTTGTTTGGGTCCTGCGGTTGGAGTTCTCCTCCCAGGGCCACTCAGGGATAAATCAACCTTCATTAAGAGAGAGAGGACAGTTCTCTAGTCTGGCTCTTCCAAAGGCATCTTTCTGGACATCAGAAATGTAGGTACACAGTGAAGAGTGCCTTGACATTCAGAAAGAAGACACAAAACAGTAGAAAGTACCATTCAAGAGCTCGTAGAGCCCATCTCTGCCTGCTTTGGCTTCAATTTAGGCTTCCAGAGTGGGTCTGGCACCTGTGCTCAATCAGTCAATAACCTCAACTGCTGTCCCCCATAGGGAGCCTTGGACATAAACTCCTGCAGCCCTCTATGCCATATTGGAATTAAAAAGGAAACAATCCATGTTAATGTGCACAACCGACAGATGGGCAGTTGAATGACCCTTTTTGGGCGGTGAAGGTGGCCCTGGAGCTAACTGTTACAGTCCACATTCCAAGAACACAAAGTATTTTTTTCAGTCTGGCCATCCAGACCTTAATTCTTTCCATACCACACATTATTATGTGATTCCTGTCACCTCGGAAAGCTCAGATGATTAAAAGGGTTTATGTTTTCTACTTCCAGGAATCCCTCTTGCAATTTAAATGATTCATGTACCCAAGTTTTACAAAGAGGAAAACAACCTCATTGTTATTTGCTCTGTTAAAGCCCTCAAGTGTTCAGCTTATTATTTTGTTATCTGGTAAAAAGGAGGAGTTTATCTCTAATTCTCTAACCCTTTCCATGGGGATTTCTTATGGGATAATAAAATTCCTTATTTAACTAGCAGAGAAACAGCTCCTGCTCTCATCTTCTCTCCTGTTTTGGGAGGGTGGAAGGAAGAGATCCTGTTCATCACATTTTAGAATTAGACTCTGTAGCAAATTCCAGAAGAAACGGACAGAAGGGAGGTCAGAGTGATAAGAATATTCCCCTATCTCTATAATCCTTGCCCCAGAACAATGACATGGTCATGGTAGAGACTGCTGGCTGGAAGCATTCACCTCCCTCCACTTCCTTTCCTTATACACATTTTTTTTAGTTTTGCTTGTACTATTTGTGTGCTTGTATTTAGCTC
This sequence comes from Vulpes lagopus, assembly GCF_018345385.1. NCBI lineage: Eukaryota > Metazoa > Chordata > Mammalia > Carnivora > Canidae > Vulpes > Vulpes lagopus. The sequence continues at coordinate 32,046,294 of NC_054834.1, forward strand.
TATGTAAGTTGACTACCCGTGTAGGCTTGTGTGTCCACCACCACCACCGTCAAGATGCAGAACAGCTCTATCATCACAGGGTCCCTGCTGCCATTTTATAACCTTCCCCACCTCCTGCCTGTCTCCTTCTCCCCACTACTGCTCCTAATCTCTGGAAACACTATCTCTTCCCTGTCTATGATTTTGGCATTTCAAAGATGTATATAAATGGAATAATATTGAGACTGGCCTTTTTAAAATTCAGCATAATTCCCTTGAGATTTATCCAAGTTGTTTTATGCATTAATAATTTGTTTTTATTGTTGAGTAGTATCCCATAGTATGGGTATACCACAACTTGTTTAATCATTCCCTTGTCAAAGATTATCTAATTGTTTCCAGTTTGGGCTATGAACATCCATGTATAGGTTTTTGCATGAACATACATTTCATTTTTCTGGGGTAAATGCCCAAGAGTGCAATTGCTAGGTTGTACAGTAGATGCATGTTTAACTTTATAAGCAACTGCCAAAGATGCTGCTACCATCTTATATTCCTACCAACAATGTACAAGTGATCCAATTTTTCCACACCCTCTGGCTTTTGGCACTGTCATTTTTTTTTGTTTGTTTATTTGTTTTAGCCACTCTGATAGGTATGTACTAATAGCTCCTTGTGGTTTTAATTTATATTTTCCTAATGGCTAATCATATGGTACATCATTTCATGTGCTTACTTACCTGTATGTTTTCTTCAGTAAAATGTCTGTTCATGTCTTTTGCCCATTTCCCACTTGGATTGTTTATTTGGGAAACAATCAAAACTGATTTACTGAGTTTTGAGAGTTCTTTATATGTCCTAAATACTGGTCTTTCATCTGATATGTGGTTTTCAGTCTTTCTTTCAATAACTGAAGGTCATTAAAAGACCTTGGGCTTATGCCAGACACTTGGCTAGGACAACTCTCCAGCTTCTCTTGCATATTGGCATAGCCACATGACCAACTTTGAGCCAATGAGAGCAGAAATGATACATGCAAGGTCTGAGTCATCTCTAATGAAAACACAAACCACTTGTACTGAACATCTATCTTTCCCCCCATCCTATAAGATAGACCTTGCAGCCACCCAGCTCCAGTGATGCAGTTGAGGACTGTGCCTTAGAGCAGGGCCAGCAAACCCCTGGCTAAGGAATAGCTAATAGGTACTCTAGGCTTATAGGCTGTACAGCCTCTGTAGCAAACTATTCAACTCTGTGGTTAGCACAAAAGCACCTATGAGCAATGTGTAAACAAATGGGCATGGTTGTGTTTACATAAAAACAGGTGGTCTGCTCACAGACTTCAGTTAGCTGACCCTGCCTTACCAGCTTAAGTCAAAGCCAGAGATAGCAGGAACTGGATCCTCAAAGAGTCACACAGAGCCATCCTATCAGCCCAAAATGCTGCCTTCAAAACTAATTCATGACCAAAAAAATGAATTTATGTATTTTTTCAGTTACTTTACCTTAGGGGCTGTTTATAGCAGCCCAGCCTGTGACTATGTGATGCTGAAATTGGAATTTACCAAGCACTTCCTATGCTCAATGTACAAAGATGATTCAAAGGTATCTATGCTCCTTGCCCAGACGGAACACATAGTCCAGTATGAGAGATGCCGGTGCAGTGAGGCTGAGCTGTAACTGAATAATGAGGAAAGTGCTCTGGAAATATTGTAGCAGTGGGAGTGGGGAGAAGGGACAAAATGCTAAGTGCCTAATGTGTAACAGTTGTTTTATGTTATTATATTACCAAACGTTTGGAAAAGTCTACGTTGTGTTTCCATTCTAGAGATGAAAACAGTGAGTCTCTGGAAGGTTATTTAACTTACCTACTGACAGAGATGAATTTAAACCTTTGAAAAGTGTCCACTCTGATTATGGATTTATTCATTATGGACACTTTCAGACTGGGATGAGTCCACTTCTTCTGGACACAGTGGGCCCTTTCAATCTTCCCAAGCCTTCTCTGGTAGGTAGAGCCTCCACCAGATTCAATTAAAGTTATCTCATAAGCGATTATTAAAACCAGCACCAGTGAGGTTAATGGAATGAAGAAAAAAGCCTAGAAAGGATTTCACCTTTAAAAGAACAAGGCTTTTAACAATGTTGGACTTTGCCTGAGCCCTGTGCTCCTGCAAAGCAGCTACAGTGAAAAAATCCCCCAAATTTTTGGTTCCTGGAATGATTAACTGCAAAGGGCCTTTCTGCCCTTGCATATTCTGATATGAGATCTGTCTCCATCCTTCCTCATGACCCTCATTAAAACTCACGATGACTCCTTTGGTTACCTGCCTCTATAAATCTCAGGTCACCTTCTTTTTCCTTGAGACATTTCTCATTAATGAACATTCTCCCTATTGCAGCAACATGAATTAAAACATCTCCTTCATTGTCCAGCACATTTTGTCTTACACAGTTTTGATGTGATTCAAACAGAATTGGACCTCACCTTTGAATCCTTATTTATTCCATCCACATACCAAGGCTCTTCTGCCCATTGTGCTGTCTTCCTGACTTTTGATCGAGGGGGACCCATTGGTGGGTCCAGCCCCTGGTTCTGTGCTCTGGACTCTTGTCCATTGGTAACACAGTAAGTATTTGCCATTGATTCTTTTTGAACACTCATTTGACTTCCGGTACTGGCTTCTCTTGATTTTATTGTCTGACAAATTGGTGTTCTTTGTTAACCGGTTAATGTAAATGTAACAGATGTAATGTCATGAAATAAATCTTTTCCCTATTGGATGAAATAGGACAGAGTTTGATTTGTTGGTCTTTTCTGTTTGTTTATTTGAGCTCAAGTCAACTAAGAGTTTGCATCCACTAGGAAGGGATTTGTTCCTTAATAGGGACTGGTAAGTTTTCTATTTTTGTGTTTATGCTTGATCCATAGCTAAAGTTTTGGACTTGAAGCTGTAAGTTTTTCTTTGTGTGTGTCTACATGTTTATATATCTGTAGTCCAAAAACCTTTTACCTCTCATTGTGTGAGTTTGGAATATCTTCCTACCTCTGGGTGTATGAACAAATTAGATTATAAAATCTCCTATAGAGGCTCAATTCTGATGGACTTAGTGGTAAACAAGTGCTTACATAAACTAAATATTCCCAGAATTCCCAGAAATTAAGAAAATTAAACTTTAGTTTCAATGTTAAAAAGAGGTATTGTTAATATAAAATAACTCAGAAATGTTTTAAGAATTCATATTTACATAATTTATGTAAATTGTTGACAAATAAGACGAGTTTAATAACTTTAATAAAAACAGCTATGATTTCTCTGAGTAATTAACATTAAGTGTAATGAAAGCACAACATTTTTATTCTACTTGAGTATAAGCTTCCTAAACTTATACAGGTTTACTTATCAAATAAGTCACATTATTTCTACTTAATGTTAAAGATTATGAAAAATATAAAATTTCATGCGGCTAAAGTAAATCATTATTCTGAAACTTTATTTCAACAATAATTATGTTTTGTAGGGTATAAGCTTGAAGATAATTTCCAGGATCTTTAGGTAACATAAAACCTTGGACTTCTACTAAATTGAGTTAATTAATGAATATTCATTGGATACATACATCATGTCTAAGTAAGATAGAGTACTGAAACATTAATTACTACTCATAATTTTAGCTTTATATACATTTATCCCTTATTTATATACGCTGCAGGGAAGCTATATATTTTGGCTTTGTTAATGAACATGTTCATTTTTTTGCCACTTTGAGACACTGTACTATAAAGAATGTGTATGGCTATAGGAAGTTGTAAGCCTTGCTAATCTGCTGCAAAGGCTGGTATGTGACAGATTGTTCACAGTTATCAGCCTTCTAATTTTTTTCTGTGGAATATAAGTTACTGTGGTTAAAGTTATTATCCGTATATGTGAATGAAATGACAGAGAGAAACAATTTTGTGTGCAAGGTGGACAGGATGTGTTTTTGCTAATGAAGAATGAGAGTAGTTTTGTCCTAAGCTAAAATGACTGATGGTTGCAAAATAAGAAAGAAGGAAGAGGAGGACCAAATCTAAGTGGATATAAAATCTTACAGAAGATTTGTGGAAAGGCACTTTTATTTGTTGTGGTCAAAGCTCACTAAGATTTGGTGAGCTTATTTATTAGACTATAAAAAGGACTTTAGTATCAGATATTATGCTGATGCAAAACTAGAATTTGCTTTTATCTTTGTTAAAATGACAAAATTTTCTCAGATCATTAGTCTGCTCTTAATATGAGGTTTTAAAAATGTTATTCTTTACCTTCTGTGTAATCTGCCAAGATAGCAAAGATCCTGTGTTTTAACAAAGTCACCTTCTATGTTTTTATATTGGTTTTTATTATGTCCTTGATGGTTTAAGAAAACAAAAGCTTCTCACTTAGGAATGAGCTAAGATTATTTAAAATCATATTACCTTCTATGTTTATTTTTATGCTTTATTGTTGCTTTGAAATAGAAAGTAAAATGTGTGCTGTAAGTACCCATGATCCAATTCCTAACTTAGATGTTCAGATCTCCTAACAACTTTTGCTTTTTTTTTTTTCCAAAATCCAATTTTAAGTGATGCTTTTTGCACCTAAAACCATCTTTGAGATTTCCCAGAGGGTCCCTGGAAAATCAAAGAGGATTCATTTCTTTCACTTTGTAAAAGGAGAGAAGGTGCTAGAAATAATGTTTATTTGATATGTTATTATTGATTAATTGCAAGCAAAGAATTGTCAAATCAAAAGAGATGTTTAGCTTTCCCTGGGTTAAATTGCTGTGGGTAATGTTATTAATACAAATATTTCAGAACTTCATGTTATGTGGGAAGTACCTACAAATTTGTCATGCCCTCACTGTTTACAATATGACAGATTTATGAAAGTCCTGGCAATTCTTTGCCTATTATTAGACAAAGTTCAGCATGAGTCATATCTTAGAATTGTTTTAATGTTACCTGTGTTGTGAGTTTATTTCTTTAATTTAAATCTAGCATCTTCCAGGATTGTAGTTTTCAAGTGGAGTTTTACTATCTATGGAGTTTTATTAACATCAGTTACCTATGGAGTTTTATTAACTCCATACCTTAATAAAACTCGATGATATATTCTTGATGTTTTCTACCTGTATGTTTGAAATCTTTGTGGTATATTATGTCCTAGAATTATAATACGTTAAGTATGATGTTTTCTCTTTGTAAAGATTGTGTTCTTCCATGTTTATAAATTATACATAATATCCACAAATTGAAAATAGGGTTAATCATCATATTCATAGATATTTTATCTTGTTTTGCACAGAAACAAACTCCATTGTCACTTGTGTTATGCCTACATGAACACTTATGAAGTCTTTTACTTTTGAAAGTCACAAGTAAGTGGCAAATATGCAAACTTTGTCTTACTGGTTAGAGATTTAATTGCCCCTCGACACTCTCCTGGAAAAACCCCTGTTGCTTGTACCAAAAATAGACTGAATCCTGTTACCTTGAGTAAATTGTCAATCTTTACCAAAATTTTTAATCCTTTTAGTTATCTTCAATATCTGGCTATAATTCCAAACAAACTTTTCCAATTTTTCTCCCTCCCATCTGATTTGACATCACTCAGAACTAAAACCTGGCTGCCCAGATCCCTATCAAGACTCAAGGTTGCCTTGCCACTGGCCCCTTCTGGTAGGATCTGAAAAAGCCCTGCAAACTGGATCCCAGAAACTTGATATAAGCCTCCAAAGGCTCACCACTACAGCCAACAATTCATGGGCCAGAATTCTGCATCTGCACCACTAAAGGAGTCCAGTGAAATGCTGGGTCATACATACTCTTGTTCAAGAGGTAACCAACATAGTGAGTGACATCAGCAAGAACATCAGTGTCTAAACTGGAGAGCTTCAAGAAACTCAGAGTAGTGCTGAATGACCATGAACTTTCTCCACCAACTTCTTGGGATGCATTGAACTGCTTATCTTCAGAATTCAGCTTCTGGTTCTTTACGTAATGTTAATATTTCCCTTTTAATTTTAGGAATTCTTGTTTTAAGATACCTAGTCTCTGGAACCCCAAAACAACTGATCTTTGTCACCACTTCTCACCAGGTAATTCAATGGGTTTTATAGGAACAACACTAACAAGACTCCTCATGAGACTTTCTTAGACCTCATCTCACCTTCTCAGGGGGTTTATGATCACCTTTGAGTTATTCAGAAATGAATGCTATTTGTCTTGAACAAATGAGGGGAACTGACAATGTTGAACTATTTCTGAGCCTGTGCTTCCAGGAAGTTGTGACAGTTAAGAAATCTACCATAGTTTTGTGTCCCAGGAGCAGCTAACCACAAAGAACCACTCTGCCCCTGAATATGTCAAGATCCATCTCCAATCCTCCCTCAGAAATCCTGTAAGTTTCATAGATGACTCTTTATTATCTGTTTCTATAAACCCTAGGTCCCCTCCCTTTTCTTTCAGTTGTTCCTCATTAATAAACATTGTCCTTATTCCCAATAGCCTGAATAAAATCATACCCTTAATTGTGTGGTACATTTTGTCTTTCATACTTTTGTTTCCTCTCATTTTCATGATTGAGTTCTATCAATATCTTTGCCTCTCTGAGCCTCAATTTCCTCATCTATCAAGGACTATTACTTCTACCTCCGAGAGATGTGAGGGTTAAATGAGAGGAGGCACGGAAAAGAACCAAGCTAAGCCAATAGTAAGTGCTCAATAAATATCAATCCTTCTCCTTAGAGGAAAACAATCCCAAAGCAATAGGTGACTGAAGTGCTAACTGGTTAAACAACAGGGGATAAATCAATGTAACTTTGTTTCCACAAATGGGAAAACAATTCAGAGCAGGTGCCCTGACATTGAAGTAAATAGCACAGAGCAGGAGCACCGTTTCATATGAGGCAGAAACTATGGCACTAATGTATGTTGGAAGCATGCCTTCCTTCCCTGTAGGAAGCATGTGGTGGTGGAGGGGGCTGTTGCATATTAGCCTTGAGATCATTAGAAAAATAATTTACCTTTACATCCCAGTGACAAGGAGTATCTCAAATGGTAGCCCTCCTCCTACCTTGGAGTGGCTGAGTGACTGGGTGCCTACACTGTGGGTTTACTGACTATTTCCAGGGAGGTCCTAGTGGCTCTGTCTGCCAGGTGTGTCGCTTGTATTCACATCTCAGGCCTGGAGAACATAGGTCTAAAAACAGGTTAAGAGTGAAATTTCTGACAGCGCTATATGAGTTTTTCCATAATTCTCGCAGGGCTTTGTGGAGCCCTTTTCAGGTCTGCTGGCAGGGAATGACAGTTTCCTAACATACTTCAAGATTACTGGAAAGGAGAAATGCTGAAGAAACTAAGAACATTACATGGAAGTTTACAAGTGAGAGAACAAAGTCACTACTTGACAATTCAATCAGAAACTCAAATTGCTGCAGTTAGCATTCACGAAATACCAGTTTTAGATACACAAATGCAAAGTAATCAGAAAAACATTTGCTCCTGAAAAGTGATCACCCTGGTGCTTTGCATTAAACTGTAATCAGCCTGAATGTAAAATGAGTGAATTCTAAGACCTGGAGACTTTAACCTCTGAAAAGAGAAACTATCTGGGGACCTTGACAAAATATGGCTCCTTATTTGCTGCTTTATCTTACCACTCTGTGGTCCTTAGTGATTTTTTTTCATATTTCCAATTCTTTCTTCCCCACCAGCACCTTTTCATTTAATTCTTAACCCCATCAGGGTCAAATTACCCAGTAAGTACAGGCAGGCACAGTGCCCTGAGTCTCACAGAACTGTTTTAATTTATTTTAAAATCAGAAAAAAAGGGATACCTGGGTGGCTCAGAGGTTAGGCATCTGCCTTCGGCTCAGGTCGTGATCCTGGGGACCTGGGATCAAGTCCCTACGGGGAGCCTACTTCTCCCTCTGCCTATGTCTCTGCCTCTTTCTGTGTCTCTCATGAATAAATAAATAAAATCTTCTAAAAAAATCAGAAAAAAGAGAGAGGTGCCTGGGTGACTTAGTCGATTTGGCATTCAACTCTTGATTTCAGCTTTGGTCATGATCTCAGGGTTATAAGATTGAGCCCTGTGTCAGGCTCTGCACTCAATGCAAAGCCTGCTTGGGATTCTGGCTCCCTTTCTCCCTGCCACTCCCCACTCTTGAGGGTGCACACACACTTTCTCTCTCTAAAATAAATAAATTAAATCTTTTCTAAAACTCAGGAAAAAAGAACTCTTAGGTCAAAGAAAATATTTTAATATACAGTATTAATATATTCATCTTTATACCAACACATAGAATATAATTTAAGATGATTTTTTTTATGGAGCAAGTGCCCATGATGACAAGTGTGCCTAGTTGGGTTAGTATGTAATTTAGAAGTGCTCTTAAATAAACCTTTAGGGACACAGAAACTAAAGGGTTACATTTCTTTTGTCCTAAGCTAAAGCTAGCAAGGCCTAAGGCCAACTTTGCAGGCCACCAGCCTCTGGGCTGGGGACACCTGTCACTTGCGAGGAACATCTTGCACCTGCAGGTTTCAGAAGGTTTCCCCTCTGGCTCTAAGCATGGGTTCCTGGCCATCAGCAACCACACTCTGAGGCTTTTGGAAGCCAGCAATATTCTGCTGGCAGGAGCCATTAGAAACTCTGATTCGTCTATGATGGAGAAACCAGGATTATGACTAAACTGACCACTGTTCAAAGCAAAAATCAAGTTACAAATTCCAATATAGGATTTTCTTCCTCATTTGCATGAATGTAAATTTTAAAATGTATGTAATTTAAGCCCTAAAAGACAATCTTATAATTTACTAATGACCTTTAAGATGATAATAAAATCATGTGAGAAGTAGACCAAACCGGGAAGTAGAGCCTACTTATTAATCCAGTATTTGAATATCAGACACCGGGGCACATACTAGGCATCGGTCTCCTTCCTTCTGTGAGCAGCGCCTGTTGGCATATGGAGAGTCTGCTTTCTTCCTCTAGCTTTTCTTGAAAAGTGCATTAACCTGATGTACTACTAGTGACTCCCATTTTGGGGCTCCTGCTAGGTGTCATACCCATTCCATAAATTATATCTAAATAATACAAAAATGCTGCAAAGTATCACTAACATTTTTATTTTAAAGACCAGAAAAGGGGCGCTTGGCTGGCTCAGTTGGTAGAACATGTGACCGTTCATCTCAGGGTTGTGAGTTTGAGCCCCACACTGGGCAGAGATTACTTAAAAATAAGATTTAAAAAAAATTATTAAAAACTTTAAGATTTCTTTGTTTATTATTTATTTATTTGAGATTGAGAAAGAGAGAGAGAGTGCAAGCAGGGAGAGAGGCAGAGGGAGAAAATCTCAAGCAGACTCCCTGTTGAACACAGAGTCCAACATGGGGCACCATCTCATGACCTCAAGGTCATGCCTTGAACCGAAATCCAGAGGCAGCTGCTCAACTGACTAGGCCACCAGGCGCCCCACTTAAAAATAAAATCTTAAAAAAATAAAGACCAGAGAAGAACTGGGTAACTTGTCAACAACACGGGGCCAGAAGTGCTGTAGAAAATTCTGACTCCACTCTGTGTGACTTGAGCCTTGGGTTCCAGATGCTTCCTAGTGGCTGCAGGCCACTGTCACATTCAGAATTCGAGATGGAAATGAGCTTTGTAACTAAAGACAGCGCAGGAGCCCCAATAGGTAGCTCCAGAATTGGCCTCTAACTGAGAGACCTCTCAAGGCCGGGACAAATAGCTGCCTCGGACCCTCTTGGACTTTCCTCCTAGGTCAGGTACCTGCCAGCCTCCAGAGGCTGGGTCATACCACTAGCTTGTCATCAGTGTCCTTCCCAGGCCTCTCCTTTTAGCCTCTGGGTTCAGCTCACACCCCTACCCCTTGCCAGACAGTCTTCCACAGAGACCCCAGCCCAGCCCGGCTTTTTTCTCCACCATATCTCTGCTTTGCCTCCAGAAGTGGGGAGTCTTACAGTTTGTATTATGCAGAAAGAAAACTCAAAAGCACATCATTGCAGGTTTCAGTTATCAGAAATCCAAAGCAACAGTGAAGGTAAGTAGAGACTGTGCTTGACCATCATTTTCCCCATTCTTGACACCCTGACCTGAAATCACCTTGCCCCTCTGGACAGTAGGTACTAGCTGACACCCAGCACGCTGACAAACAAGCCACTGCTCTGAGCTCTTAGTTTCCCCTTTCTCTCTAGGTTTCAAGGGAACTTGAGCTCTTTTGAAAACTATGGTGCAGCCTGGATGAGGAAGGTCATTCCTTTGGAACGGTCCCCTCGGCCCCAGACTTCTAGAGACCCTTCCAGCAGAGCTCTGAAGGCTCAGAAACCTGTCAGCCTTTGAAGGTGGATATGTGAAGTCAATTAAGAATCAAGTGCAAATTCATATCTTCCCGGGTTCTTTTTATGTGTGTTCTTTATATCTTACCAATAAGACTGTAAATTCTTGGTAGGGCAGGGATGAGCTTCTCATTTATTTTGTGCCGGAGGCCTCCTCTCTTTCACTTGCCTGTGCTCAATATGTGTTTAGTAAGTATTTTATGCAGGAAGAAGGAAGATTGAACTTCTTTTACATTTTCTGCAACACCAGCTCAGGGGTATACCTTCGCCTGGCCCTGAGGAACAGGCAAACAAAACACAGTTTATATGGGAAAACTTATTCCTAGCCAACCAAGTTGCTCTGACCCAGAGATTAGGATCCTAGAATCTGGTGGAGACCTTGCCCCATTCCCTCCCGCCCACTTGTCCTGTTCTCTCCCTGTACCTGTAAGTCTCTCTGCTCTGTGGAAATCATGTTCCCTTTATCGGAGCTGATGGCAGCCTCTGAAAGAAAAGGATAAAAAAGGTTAACAGTCACGGGTTTAAATTCCATCAAAAAGAAGAAAAAAAAAAAAAAGCACTGGGTGCTAATAACATGAGAAAAAAAGAGCAGAGGGATGTTTCCCCCCATTCCCAACCAGGCTGTCTGTTTTCCTGCACACTAAGCTTGCTCCTTCTCATCATGAGTGAGGTTATTAAGATTGACTCATCCCCTGTTTGGGCCTGCGTGGAGATTCTGCAACCTTGCACTAATTTGTGTTCCATCGAGCCCCAAATAAGTTTAGGGCACATGGCAAATTGGATTTCAGGAGACAATGCATCTTGGAATGGGGAAAACCCAAATAAATGATGTTTACTGCCCTGGAGAAAGGACGTTGCCTTAGTCCTCGTATTCGGACTTGCTTACTTCCATCTGTTTCAGGGTGGCTGAGCTCAGTGGGAGGGGTGAGAAATGGGAGGCATCCCCTTCTCCTGTGAGGGTGGGGCAAGCTGCTGAGCAGTCTCTCAAGAAAACCTATCTGCCGCACATCCTCAGACCTCCCCATTCTCCACATCCTCTCCTCAGCTGCTCAATGGTGTGTCCTTATTTCCATAGATCCTTGGTATTAACCGGGTCGGTAATACCCTACTGGCCTCAGAACTGATGGGGCTTAAGTTAAATACCCACAGAGCTGACCAATTGGCATATCCCAAAGCTACACTGGACTGATTTTTAAATCCTCAAGAATCAGGGCAGTGGCTGTTGATCTGCAGCAGTGGGGGCAAGACTGCTGGGGCGAGGAGGTGTGGTGGGAAGTAAGTTGGGCATCGCACTTAGAACTCAAGTCCTTTTGCCAGCACTCAGAGCAGTTTCCTTCTTCTTAACACTTTGGCATCTATCTATCTATCTATCTATCTATCTATCTATCTATCTATCATCTATCTATCTATCAAAAAATTTTTTAAAGTAGACTCCATGCCCAGCACAGAGCCCCCTGTGGGGCTTGAACCCACAACCCAGAGATTAACACCTGAACTAAGATAAAGAGTCCCAGGCCTAACCAACTGAGCCACCCAGGAGCCCCCTTTGGCATTTATTTTTAAGCAAATAATATATGTGTGGCACAAAAGTAAAAATATTCAAAAAGGTTCATGGTAAAAGGTGAGATTGTCTCCCATTCTTGCAGCCCCTGCCTACTTTCCTTCTCCCGAGGTGATGGGTTGTGACCCTTTCTCCGTGGGTCCTGCTGGTCATTATCTACGCATAGGCAAAAACATGTGTATATGCTTCTTGTTCCCTAAAAGTGCAAAAGATCAGACTCTTTTACATTCTGATCTTCTTCATTTAACAGTATACAGTATCCTGGAGATTAGTTCATGTCAATCCACACAGAGCAGTCTCAGGGCTTTCTTTAATAGCCATACAGTACTATTTTTAAATTAATTAATTAACCATACAGTACTATTTTTAAATTAATTAATTAACTAATTAATTATTATTTTTAGAGAAACAGAGACCATGAGTGGCCATGGAGGGTGGGGCATGGGGGTGAGGCGGTTGGGGGTGAGGGAAGGCATAGAGAGAGAGGAGAGAGTCCCAAGCAGCCTCCCCGCTCAGTGACCTTGAGATCATGACTTGAGCCAAAGTCAGGAGTCAGATGCTTAACCAACTGAGCCACTCAGCCGTTCCCATGAAGTCCTGAATTATAACAATGTATCATAATTCCTTTAAAAGTCTGCATAAATAGATTCCGACAGGTTGCTTTTACAAACAATGCTACCAGGAATAACTGTGTATGCATCACTCATGCAAGTGCTGGTATATATGTGGGATAAAGTCCTAAAAGGAGAATTGCTGCATAAAAAGGTATATGCTTTATCATTTTGTTAGACTTTGCCCAAGTGGTTTCAATAGAGATTTTCACCAGAATTTACATTCTCACCAGCTCTGTAATGCTACTCTGCATTGTTGTACCTGCTACTCTACATTGTTGCCAACTTAATGTTCAAACATTCTGACCTTATATCATCTAGTTGGTAAAAAAGAAAAACATTATTGTTTCAATTTTCAATTCTTTTATGAATCAGGCCAAGCAATTCATTTTCTAAATTATTAATCTAAATTATTAATATTTATAGTATCTTCTTTTTTTTTTTAGATTTTATTTATTTATTCATGAAAGACACACAGAGAGAGGCAGAGACACAGGCATAGGGAGAAGCAGGCTCCATGCAGGGAGCCCAATGCAGGACTCGATCCTGGAAATCCAGGATCATGCCTTGGGCCAAAGGCACCCAGAGATTAACACCACCGCTGAGCCATCCAGGGATCCCCCTTAACCTTCTTTTTAAATTTTTAAAATTTTTAGATTTTTAAAAAGATCTTATTTATTTGTTTGAGAGAAAGGATGAGAAGGGGGAGGGGCAGAGGGAGAACCAGACTCCCAGCCCCACTGAGCAGGAAGCCGATGTGGGGCTCAGGGCTCAATCCCAAGACCCTGAGATCATGACCTGATCTAAAGGCAGATGCTTAACCACTTAAGCCACCCAGGTGCCCCCTTTCTATGCCTTCTTGATTTACTTTACTTTTATTATTTCATATTTATTAACATCACTTTTAAAGTACATTTTCTTGTTTCTCTATTAAACTATTATATAGGCCCAATTTTCTTCTTGTTCATTAGGATAAATGTACATTTGCTGAGTATTACTCATAGATTCTGACAATGTTTAATTATTGTTATTTTGCTGATGAAATGTGATTTCACTTTTCTTCTCTGAACTAAGAATTGTATAAGAGGAATACTTTTTTTTCCCAATTTTGCTAATTGACTTCTAGTCCATTGCATTGTAATCAGAAAATATTGACTATACTCATCCACATTTTGGAATATTTGGAGACTTTCTTTGGGCCTAACAAATAGCTGACTTTTAAAAACATTTCTTGGGTTCTTGAACAAAAATATATTCTCAGTTTTCACCAAGTTGTACATATGTTAGAATTCTGTACTATATATGACTCAAATAACTCTAAAAATTTACACACACACACACACACACACACACACACACAGATACACACACACACACTATTATTTTAGTCAGGGCTCTCCAGGGAAACAAAGAAAGAGAGACTTATTTTAAGGAATCAGCTCATGTGATTGTGGAGGTTTGGCAAGTCCCAAATCTGCAGGGCAGGGGACAGGCTGGAGACCATACAAGAGTCCCAGCCTGGGTCCCAGTACTGCCTGCTGGCCGGATTCCTTTTTGGTCAGGGGAGGTCAGTTTTTGTTCTATCGAGACTTTCAGCTAATTGGATGAGACCCACCCACATTTTGGAGGTAATCTGCTTTCCTCAGAGTCAACTGATTTAAATGGTAATCTCATCCGAAAAATACCTTTACAGAAACATCCAGAATAATGTTTGACCACATATCTGGGCACTGTGGCCCAGCCAGGTTGACACATAAAAGTAATCATCACAAATATATATAGTATATATAACTGTGTGTATTAGAGTTTTATATATTTTATTCTAGTAGTCACTTTTATATCCACGTCTTCATATAATACACCAACCTTCTATGTCTATATGTAGTATCTTGATGACCTTCAATGAGCAAATTGCACTAGAGTACTTCCTCTTTCTTCTCTTTCCCTACCTCTTCCACATCATCCAATTTCCATTGACTATATAGCTTTTCTTTGTGTTTAACTTCCTATTCTCCAAATATTTATATGGCTATGGCTTGGTTTGGCAGCTTTAAATAACTTTTTATTTTTTTTTAACCTAACTGCAAAAGACAAGGTAATCAATTCTTACATTATCTCATACCACGTGTCCTCCCTGAGCCTCCTATAAACATTCCTGGTTGTTTTGTGCCTGCACTGTAAGGGTTTGGGACATTTCAGTCTGCTCTGTAACTCTGCTGTCCACATCTAGTTAGGACTCTGGCTTAAAGGTAAAGATTCATTGCTCATGATTGGCTTTTGGGCCAGTTTTTCCATTTGTTTCTGAATTTCTCATATGTTCCTCAAGAAGGACTCAAGGTAAGTATTTTCTGAGTGCTAGCAGGTTCAAGGTAAGCATTTTCTGAGTTCTAGCAGATTTTCCTTCTGGCTTTACAGTTGAACTTATTTTATCAGGGTATAAAATTCTCAGGTCACATTATTCCTCAAGGACTTCGAAAGTATTTATTGAGCACCTGTTTTGTTTGCTTGCTTTTCTATTGCTTAGACCATTTACTGCTTAGTCTGCTCTCTACGCAACCAGTTTTATTCTGTTTCGTGATACAATCTTCTTGTCTAGCTGCTCAAAATATTCCTTATCTTTAAAGGCTTATAATTTTATCAGATTATCTCTGCTGTTGGTTATGGGACAGTCTGCCTTCTCAATAAGGGGAGTCAAATTTCTTTAATTATTATAAAGTTTTATTAATTATACCTTTAACTAGACCTGTGTTTGTTCCTTTGTTTGGATTATATTCTTTTGGACCACAAATTAGGTGGATCTGTCATATTTTTTTGTCTCTGGTCCTCTGAAAGTATTTCATGTACTCTGATTTCATTTTTAAAAATTTCCATTCCATTTTTGTTTGCTCTTTCTCTGTCCTGCTCCTCATGTCCTTGCTCTGTTTTCAACAGGGTTTTTCACATTTGTGATATTTTCAATTTGGTTTTCCTTTTGTGATAGTTCTTACTTTTTTTTTCTTTACCAAATCATATTTTATCCACTTCTATTTCTTGCCGTGTCTCCTCCAGACTTTTCCACCTCTGCTCTAAAGGCTTGTTTATAGAGAAGCAATCACTTGGTTATTATTTTCAGTCAGATTTTTCATATGTTCTAGTACAACAGCTTTCTTGTGCAAGTGTTTTCAACTGCTTTTGCCTTTCCTATTGCATTTGCCCCTTTCCCCCCTTGTAGTTCCTTACAGTCTTGTAATCACTTCTTTAAGTTAATAATCATCTTTGAATTAGTGGGGTCCTTTCTGGGCCAGCTGTTGGCAGATGATTTGTGGCCGAGAGGGCCAGAGCTCCCTCCAAGCCACAGGAATCTTGCCTCTGACAGCACTGTGTCAGCGTGACCGCTTTCTTCCAGCCAAAGTAGGTTGGCACAGCAGGATCTTCCCAATTTAGAGACTCTCTCTTTTCTCCTGCCATCCTGGTATACTACTTCTTGCAAATATGACATGCCTGTGTGATTCCTCATTTAGCTCCACCTTTCCAAATTCTCAAGGCTTTGTACCAAAAAGAATTTCTGGAAAATCCTACTGCCACACTGTGGTTTGCCCCTAATTCTGGGCCCATGTTTTCAGAGCTCTTTTCTGCTGGCATTACCAAAATTCTGAAGCCATGGGCATCTTCCCTCTGGCCTTCATACACCCTTGTGAGAACTTTCCTGTAATTTGGGAACTTTCCTCTATCTTGTGATTTGGGTTATATCTCCTAATTTCATCCAAGAGGCAGAAACTCTCTTGTCTGCTTTTTCAAGGTTTCTTATGAAGAGGGGATCTCTTCAAACCAGAAATGATCTTCAAAGCAGACTTATGTGTTTGGCCTCCAGAAGGGATGGGTCTTAGCCAGGCTCTGGGATGGTCCCAATTATCTCTGCCTCTGGTATTCGCACTTTGTACAATTCCCTTTTTGAGCAGGGTACGACCTATGACTTGCTTTCACAAAAATAATATGGCAGAGATGATAGGATGTTATTTCCAAGATAATGTTACATAATATTATAAACTATCATGCTAGGAGACCCTTGCTGTGCTTGATGAAGCAAGAGACCATGCATTAGAGGCCCATGAGGCAAGGAACTGAGAACAGATTCTAGCCAAAAAGCATCTAGGAACTGAGAGTAGCCTTGGGTCAATAGCTGGCAAGAAACTGAAGCCCTCAGTCCTATAACCCAGAAGGACCTGAATCCTGCCAGCAACCACGTGAACTTGAAAATGGCTCTTTCCTCAAAAGACATGAAAGGACATTTCTCCAAAGAAGACATACAAATGACCAACAGACACATGAAAAAATGCTCAACATCACTTGGCATCAGGGAAATACAAATCAAAACCACAGTGAGATACCACCTCACACCAATCAGAATGGCTAAAATTACCAAGTCAGGAAATGACAAATGTTGGCTGGAATACAGAGAAAAGGGAACTCTCATACACTGTTGGTGGGAATGCAAGCTGGTGCAGCTGCTCTGGAAGAGTATTTTCAACTTAAAAAATTTGAAAATAGAGCTACCCTATCACCAGCAATTACACAACTACGGATTTACACCAAAGATACGAGTGTAGTGATCCGAAGAAGCACCTGTACCCCAATGTTTATAGTAGCAATATCCCCAATAGCCAAACTATGGAAAGATCCCAGAAGTCCACTGACAGATGAAGAATAAAAAATATGTGGTGTACATATGTACAATGGAATGTTATTCGGCTTTCAAAAAAATGCTATCTTGCCATGTACAATGATGTGGATGGAACTAGAGGGTATTATGCTAGGTGAAATAAATCAATCAGAGAAAGACATTTATCATATGATCTTACTCATATGTGGAATTTAAGAAACAAAACATACAATCATAGGGGAGGAGAGGGAAAAATAAAACAAGATGAAATCAGAGAGGGAGACAAACCATAAGAGACTCTTAATCACAGGAAAAAAACTGAGAGTTGTCAAGAGGGTGGTGGGAGGGGGTAACTGGGTGATGGGCATTAAGGTGGGCATGTAATGTCATGAGCACTGGGTATCATATAAGAAATGATGAATCACTGACTTCTACCTCTGAAACTAATAATACATTATATGTTAATTAATTGAATTTATTTTTTTAAGTTAAATAAATGAATAAACCTTGGAGCCATAAAAAGAAAAATGACTCTTTCCTTAATCAGGCATTGAGATGAGACCACAGTCCTGGCAGACATCTTCAGTGCAACTTTGCTAAGAACCCAATTGATCTGTATCCAGATTTCTGACCCACAGAAACTGAGACAATAAACGTGTGTTGCGTTAGCTACTGAGTTTGTTGTGGTATTGTCACACATCAGTAGATACCTAATACAGCATGTCCAGTCTGTGTTGGAAACAGACCACGGCCAGTAGTCCTGTAGGCTCTGGAAGAGCACCACATGAGGCTCATGGTTTAGTGTTGAAGAATGTTAATTTTGCAATCAAATAGATGTGTGTTCAGGTACCAGGCCCACCTTGGGTTATGAGGCTGTTAGGTCAATCAGGAACTGTGGCCCAGGATGAGTTGCTTAATCTAGTTGAGCTTTGGTTTTTTCAATTTTTAAATATGAGTGTTAACTGGACTCATATTCTATTGGTGAGCAGAAGGCTTAAAAGAGATTAATAAAATGGGGCGCCTGGGTGGCTCAGTCAGTTGTGCATCTGCTTTCGGCTCAGGTCACAATCTCAGGGTCCTGGCATCGAGCCCCATGTTCAGTCCTGCATCGGCAGGATGTCTGCTTGTCCCTCAGCCCCTGACTCTGTTAGTGCTCTCTCTATCTCTATCTCAAATAGATAAATAAAATCTTTTTTAAAAAGAGAGATTAATACAATAAAATGCTTTCCATTATTCCAGGCACAAAAGAAGTGCTCAGTGAATATCTATCAGTCTTGCTGTCCCAGAAGCGCTATGAAGTACTGGTTCCTGGTGGCCACACAAGCACCACCAGATTCCAGGGTTTGATTTTTTTTTCACTCCAAGAAAGGCAATGATAGCAGAAGAAGCACTGGAGTGGGAGTCAGAATTTCTGGATTTCAATCCTCTCTGTGCCACTGCTAAGCTGGGTGACACTGGGAAGTCATTTCATCTCCCTGAGCCTAGTTAGTTCCTCATCTGAAATTCATCGTGTTCGTCCCTGCTTACGTCTTGAGGGTCCAAGGTGTATGTCAAATGCTTGTGAGCAGTAATAGGGTACACAAATATGAGCATTGGCACTGTTAATAAAACTATTTGATAAAATGGTGATTAAAATCTTGGAGGGGCCCTTTACCATGACGACTCACGGTATCTATGGCCACGCCAGGATGGGAGCTAAACCCGAGCACCCAGGAGGTGGCCCAGGTGTGGCACAGTGGTTGAAAGTGTGAGTTCCAGAGCAGGGCTGCCTGCCTGGGTTAAAATCCTCCTCCTCTGCCACAGATTGTTGAAGCCCAGGAAACTACTTACCTCTCTCTGCTTCCACCTCCGCAGCTGTAAAATGAGTATGAGAGTTACCCCTTGCTTCACAGGGTTGTTTTGTTTTGTTTTGTTTTAGATTTTATTTTATTCATGAGAGACACAGAGAAAGAATGGCAGCAACACAGGGAGAGGGAGAAGGAGGCTCCCTGCGGGGAGCCTGAGGTGGAACTCGATCCCAGGACCCCGGGGTCAGGACCTGAGCCAAAGGCAGATGCTCAACCTCTGAGCCACCCAAGGGCCCTTCACAGGGTTGTTCTGAGCATCAAATGTGCTGATGCATTTGAGCACTCTGAATCCTAAATCTTAGAAAAACTCCTCCATATGACATGCTCAGTGACTATCAGCTGCCATCATTATTCTTGAAGACTCCTTTATCATTTCCTTCATTTCTACGCTTTGGATGGGGGAATGAAGTTCTGATTTTGTTCCCATTCAGCCACCTGGCACTTCCT
Source organism: Vulpes lagopus (assembly GCF_018345385.1). NCBI lineage: Eukaryota > Metazoa > Chordata > Mammalia > Carnivora > Canidae > Vulpes > Vulpes lagopus. The sequence goes on from NC_054834.1 coordinate 32,065,756, forward strand.
GTTTGTCTCCTTGCAAGGATTTCACAACAACTGATGAAGGGAGGACAGATTTGGGCCAAATCAAAGATAATAAAGGACATCAAAAACTACTTACATTCAATTTGTGACTTCATCTGCTCTCTTGAAGTAAAAGATGATTAATAAAGGATTTAAAATTGGGAGGGGGGAAAGATGTTACAAAGTTAAACGTGCTCTGCAGCTAAAAAAAAAAAATAGAAATTCATTGTCTTTGGATAAAATGGCATAAATTTCCCCAAATATTTCGATTACATGAATTCACTCCCTTTATTGGAAGTGGCTGGGTAACGAGATAGCTAACTTCATTGAAAACAGATTCCCTTTAGAAGATAATTTCCTCATTATCCTCAGAGGCTCTAGAATCTGCTGTTAGATTCAGAATTCAATTTTGAGTGACTTAAGGGAATAAAACCCTCATAACTTTTCTTTCTAAATTACAGAAGATCAAAGACTGAACATGCCCTTTAAACAAATTTATTATTATAGCGTCTCACGCTATCTCACACACTTAGAAACTAATAATTTTTCAATAAATTTAACTTATTACATTAATTTTTAGAAGATTTTTCTGAAATCTTTCAGGAATGACAGTTTTATCTCTCGGTTTTCACATAATTACGGTCAAGTCGGTTGACAAGTAGAAAAAAGTCGCAGACCATGAGTGTGACGGGGCACCTACTGGGGTAACTCACTGAATCCCTCAGTAGCCCCGGAAGTTAGGAGTGAATTTCCTTATTTATATGTGACTCTGATAGGTAATCCAGCATCCTGGTGCTAGAGGCATCTAAACTCAGCTCTATCCAAATTCTAAGCCTTCGTTCTTTCTACCATAGATGCCACCCATCGACCATGAAGCAACGTCCAGTGACACCCCACCCCACCTGACAACACAGAGGAAAAGCCCAAGTCTAGAGGAGATGAAGGGGCTGGTCCGGACTCCACCGTGACCTGGCTGCTGGCACTGGGATCGCTCAGCAGTCGGCAGATCTGGGTCGTCCTTCCTTCCCCGCACCCTAGTGATGTGAGTTTGGACCATCTATTTAAATCTCCTTGCACTTCAGTTTCCATACCTGTCAAATGAGAACAAACTTACATCATCAGGATGTTCTGAGGGTTAAATGAGCATATTATGTCAAATACTTAGCACTAGCATCTGGCATATGCGATGTGATCAATTATAGGTAACTGTTCTCAGGGACCCTAGCAATAATAATAATAGCCCCGTGAGTTCTGATAAAGGACTTGTTCATATTTGTCATCACTCTAATTATATAAATATACCAACAATGACTGGTGCGCTGTATCCTACCTATGTGTTTCCGTGTGGCTTAATTTAAACAGATGAGCCTTGATTTAGGCTGCCGTTAACGTGCAGGTGGAATGTACGTACATATATCTGCCAAGGACTGTGCCCTCCTATAGATACGGACTGATGCTATTATTTCCTGGCACTGACCACTAATTTCCTGGGGCCTCCTGAGAAATTTGGAGTTGTGCTTTTGCTCTCTGCAGCCTCCTGGGACCCCACCCTGCTGTTGCCTCTGATGAGTCAGCCCAGGCAGGTCCAAGTTCATTATTGATTTCCTGGGCTCTCTGGGACTCAGGGCCCTGTTAATCTGCCTGCCTCCCAGCTGCCCAAGCCCGGCCTCCTTTCTGGCAGCCGCTGCCCCCTACAGCTCTCTGATCCTATCCCAGTAGCTCTTAATTGTCTTAGGGCTACCTGTCTTTCTTTTTCTCTGTGAGTGAAGCTTAGCATGTGAATCACTTTGTACGCATTGTTTATTTTGCACACCTCCCATTTTTCCGTAGGCTTACCTCTGCACACTTCTTTCCTTCTATGCTGGGGCAAGTATACCAAAAAACCCTATTGTTCTCCTAATCCCTCCTGGCCCTGGTGCCTCCTCCTCCCCATCCTTATCTTCCTCTGTAAGCTTTTACTGACACAGCAGATTCTTACCTTGCTCCCTTTCGATTTTCCTAAGTACAAATGGTTGCTTAACCCCTTGCTAGCAGATGCTTTATTTGCAAAGCCATGCAGGTTTTTTCCTATTTTTCTCAAGCTCCTGCTTCCATTCATCTGACATTAGTTTTAAAAGAACCCTCCTGTTCATACCCAAGTGTGTCTTCAAAGGACAGAGATGGGAACATAGGGAGCCTACACGATGGGCGCTTCTCTTTGCATTTGATGCTGAATATCTACATCTACCCTATAACGAGATCATCTGCATTTATTCTAGAACTGTATCATCCACAACTATTCTATGTCATGTTCGTCTATCCTTTATATCATCTCCACCTATTCTGTATCCTCACCGGGTTGCCATAGTGCTCGTGAACCTTCCAGAATTTCAAAATACTGTAGTGACGAGGAACTCACTGCCCCGCAGTGCCCCCTCCATCTCTGCCAGGACAGCCCCAATTGCTCTTCTATGCACATTTCCATTTCAAGCCTCACCCTGCCCTGAAATCTTCCCTGATGGTATCTGAGAATCACAAGTACTTAGTATCTGACTCTTAGATTTGGGTATCGGGTTATCGGGTGGATTGTTTTGCATCCTCCTGTGTACTCTCTTCTACCGTGTCCTTAATTGTTTTGTAAGTGCAGCTTTGCGCTCCTGACTCATGCTTTAAATTACTTACAGGTAGACAATGGTTAGGCATCCTTCATGCTTCCATCTTAATCTACTAGATTTTTTCATGGGCATCAGAATGCCTCCAGGAACCTGCCTTCAAAAGATCCCTGGGTCTTTTCCCAGCCCAGCTGAATGAGAAATTCCAGGCATGGGGACATGAAATCTGTGGTTTAAATGAACTCTTAGGAGCTTACGAAGTCACTCTAAGTTTGCTAACACTAGGTTTGGAGAAACCTCTAAAACAGCTTTAAAATTTCCCTTCTTAGGTGCCTGGGTGGCTCAGTAGTTGAGTGTCTGCTTTCGGCTCAGGGCATGATCCTGGGGTTCTGGATGGAGTCCTGCATCTGCTCTCTGCATGGAGCCTGCTTCTCCTTCTGCCTGTGTCTCTGCCTCTCTGTGTGTGTGTGTCTCTCATGAATAAATAAATAAAATCTTGGGGATCCCTGGGTGGCGCAGTGGTTTAGCGCCTGCCTTTGGCCCAGGGCGCGATCCTGGAGACCCGGGATCAAATCCCACATCGGGCTCCCGGTGCATGGAGCCTGCTTCTCCCTCTGCCTGTGTCTCTGCCTCTCTCTCTCTCTCTCTCTCTCTCTCTGTGACTATCATAAATAAAAATTTTTAAAAATTTAAATAAATAAATAAAATCTTTAAAAAAAAAGATTTCTCTTCTTTTCCATTCTCACAGTCCTCTTGCTAAACAAGGTTCCTATCACCCAGAGCACACATGCGCACACACACACACACGTGTGCGCATGCACACCTCTTTTTTTAATTTAGTATTTGAACACCAAACAAATATTAATGAATACTTAGTATGTGCCAGACACCTTGGTAGATGTAGAGAGGAACAGACCATGACCCCTGTCCTTGAGTTAACAATACAGAGAGGATGGCACACACAGGCATCCCACACTTAATGAGAGGTCAAGGCTATGAGCCAAAATGAGGCTGAAAAGCTAGCCTGCCTCGAGTTTGTGCCTAGAACACCGGTGTTAGAGTTTGACTGCTATTTGTCCATCCTGTCCCAGGAAGGGCAGGTGTGAGGTTAATTTGTGTTCCGTTTCAGAGAGGGGGAGATGCATCCAAGCAAGCAAACAAATAAACAAAGGAAGAACATCCATGCTTGGTTATTTTCCATTGGACCAGCGTTGCCTCCATGACCCAAGCCCGTGAATATCCCCCTCCATCCAAGAGTACACACAAATAGGATTCGTGTGCAGCAGGCATGGGTAAGTGTCAGGAGTGGCTGAGGCCTCTCAGCAGGTGCCTGGCCAAAAAAGAACTGTCCTCACATGTACTCGGGACCCAGGCTTGGGATGGGTTGTCAAAACATATGTCTCAGGAATAAATTCCTGGGGCAGTGACAGTACTGATTCATGACAGCCCCTTGATACATGGAGGTTGACGATTTGTACTGACCTCTTCAGCATTCTCGTTTCTCGAAACAGAGCCTGTCATTTCAGAACATCTAACACTTGAAAACAGCTTATTGTGGTGGTGCCATGGCAACACAAAAAGGCTTTCCCCCGTTTGTACCAAACAAGAGCTAGAGGTGTTTGACGAGCACACAGAAACAGCCTGTGGTTCAGGACAGAGGACATTTAAATAAATTGGCAGGACTCATTTCTGTCCTTGCAAATTGACAGACTTGATTTCTAGCCTCCGTCTCTTGTGCTGTGAGCCTTGAAACGTAGCGGGAGCATGAATTCGGGGCAGTTGGCTTTTCTTCCCCCATTTGTCCCCATTTGTCCGTCACGTGAACATTCTTTTCTGGTGATGTGGGGAATATTTATGCTAATGCCTTGGCTGTGGGTAATATTTTGATCGGACAACTGCTCCTTAATCTCTCACTTTCCTAAGTCATACTCATCACTTCTGCAGGCAGCAGGCTCCTTTGTAATAAGGGAGGTTTAGATTAGATCAGCATTTTCCAAACCTGGTTGTACATTAGAGGAGGCTGGGAGGCATGTTAAAAATGCAGATTCCAGAGACCTATCCAGACCTACTAATTCAAATTCCCCTGATGGAGGGGCCCAGCAAACTGGCTTTTTAAAGCTGTGGCTTGGTGATTTTTCTTTTTCTTTTTTTTTTTTTTTAAAGATTTTATTTATTTATTCACTAGAGACACAGAGAGAGAGGCAGAGACATAGGCAGAGGGAGAAGCAGGCTCCCTGCAAGGATCCCGATGTGGGGACTCGATCCCAGGATCACAACTTGAGTGGAAGGCAGATGCTCAACCAATGAGCCACCCAGGTGCCCCCCTGGTAATTTCAGTCTAGGCAGGCCTGTCCCTGCCACTGAGAACCCCCAGCTCAGACACTGCCCAAGGCCCTTGTAGCTTTGCTGTGTGTGGATTCAGGATCTTCTGACCCTCTCCCTGCTCCTAACTGCAGCCCTTCCACCACCACCACCACCACTACACACAAAGAACCTGCCAGTCTCTTTCTTTGGTAACTCCTTTGGGCACTAGGAGGTCTAAGGGTTTTGTACGTTCAGCAAATGAGCCTTTTGCTCCAGCGTATGCAGGTGGCTCATGAGCACTGCTGTCGGATGGCTGAGGAATGGTGGTTCCTTCCAGAATAATAGGCTGCCTTGGTATCGCACTTAAAGCTCATTTTCAGGCACTTGTGCACACTTTAATACAGGACTGGAATCCTGAGCCATTTCTGTCCGTCCAGCTGTGTGAGTTAGAATTGCAGAGGAGACAAACATGAGAATGAGGTTGACCTGGGGATATCTGGGGCAACAAAATCAGACAAGAGCTGGGAAGCAACCTCTGTCTATAAATCCTGCAGGCCAGTGTCTCATGCTGAGTAAAGCAATCTCCTAGTCATCCAGGAGAGTAAGATTTATGCCAGGTGAGAAAGGACAGTCAGCTGATTTCCTATCTGCGGACAGATGAGCAGGGTAGGGAGGCGGGAGAGCGCAGTAGCTCAGGCCAGGGCCCCCGAGGCAGACAGGCCAGGCCGTCCAATCCTGCATCCCTCACTCACCAGACCCGCTGGCTTAGAAAATTCTCTAGGGACTGATTTTCCCATCATAAAATATGGATAGTAACAGTCCTGTAGCATAGGGTTATTGTAGAGGTTAAATGTAAAAATCTGGGGCACCCTGGTGGCTCAGTCAGTTGAGCGTCTGCCTTCGGCACAGGTCATGAGCCCAAAGTCCTGGGATCGAGCCCCGGGTCCGGCTCCCTGCTTAGTGGGGTATCTGTTTCTCCCTCTACCTCTCCCCCACACTTGTGTGTGCTCTCTCTCCTTCTCTCATTCTAATAAATAAATCTTTTTTTTTTTTAATGTAAAAATCTGTTAAAAGCCCTCTAGTATCAATCAGGGCCTAACTTAGAGTAGCCCTTATTGTTTCTTATTGTTCAGAAAATGCAATGATAGTTAATGTGATTCCTGCATAAATAAAAACTATAACGTAGACAGTTTTACTATCTCTCACTGCTCCCCTTACAGTGCTCCTCTGAGCGACCACATCACAGGTGACTATCCCTTATAGGCCTTCCACCTTGCGGCTAGAACTGGAGAAACCCACTCTGCCTACCCCTCGTTTTCAGTCGTCATGCAGCCCACACCCTTCACTCAGGTTACCCCACTGCTGATTTGGCTCTGCCTGTGTGTGGGAACCCACTCAACTCCCAAGTACCACCCCCTCCCCGCACCTTGATCGCACTTAGGTATTTGCCGAGGCTCCACTGGAAATCATCTCTTAGGAAGCCGGTGCTTGCTCACCTTCTGCCAAAGCGAGCTTTCTTTTAATTGATTTCAACCAGGTTTCACTTTCTAAGTGTGGCCTCGGCTAGTATTGTTAGCTTATAGGATTGCCATGACAACGGAATGAAATGATGTTCAAACGCACTTAGCACAGTTCCTGGCATGTGGCGGCACTCAAAACACGTTACTGATTTTCATTATTGGACCCTGGGAGCCGGGGACAAGGTCTTGGTCGCTGGTCGTCCCTCAAGGGCTGCCATTCTTTGCAAACCGGCCTCGGCTGTCAGCCCTTCTCTTTGATGGAAGCACTTTGTCTTCTTTGAACTTGCCACCCTGCAAAATTCTGTGGCCTTTGCCTGCCCTCCTACCCCCTTCCCAAACACTTCTTTTTTTTTTCATTTTTAATGATATGCTTAAAAATTGTACATATTTTTATACAATTTGAACATACAAAAAAATGTAAAACTAAAAACCAATCTCTCCCACTTTACAGTTTAATATGTAAACTTCTGAACTTTTCTCTATGATATGTTTATGTAATGTATGGCGCTTTCTGTTTCTTTCAAAGATGGGCTCATTCTTTCAAAGATGGGCTCATACCAGACATAGTATTCCATGACTTGTTTTTTATTTTTTCTATCCACTTATTTTTGTTTTTTCTTGCTCAACAAATTCCATGAATATACTTCCATGTTGTGACACATCATTTTTTTAGACAAGGCTGTATGGAATTTTAGAGTACTGTTGCCAGATTTTTCTATTCAATTGATTCTTCTGGTTTCAATATTTATATGCTTTTTACTAGAGCACTCCACCTTGAATGTTAATTTTGAGCTTGGGCAGCCCCAGTGGCCCAGTGGTTTAGAACTGCCTTCAGCCCGGGGTATGATCCTGGAGACCCAGGATCGAGTCCCACGTCAGGCTCCCTGAACGGAGCCTGCTTCTCCCTCCCCGCCCCCTCTCTCTCATGAATAAATAAATAAAATCTTTAAAAAAATTTTTGAGCTTATTCTGGGATTCTCGAACCTGAGGGGCTCGTTGCTGGTGGTGAGAGACAATGAAGGCATCACAATGCTGTGGTGGGGAAACAAAGGGTTTGTGTGCATGCTGCCGTCAAACCTAGTTTAAAATGATAAAACTGAAATCATGGCCTCACTGTGCTAATTGACAATAGATAAGAATTAACCTATTTTAGAGATGGGAAAGATGAGGTAGGGGACAGTTTGTATTCACTTTACCCCTGTAGGGTTCAGATAAAACCCAAAAGCTCTGCTGGACTTTTTTTCCAATTGAGAAACACTTCTTCTTGAAGTCTATTACTCATTTTCAAAAACACCCAGTGGACCGCCAAATCATACAGAACATCTGCTTTCATCAAGAGATAGTGCATTCAAATGTCTCCAGACATCACTTAATGGTTTTAGGATTCCCTGCTGTTTTGCCCATTCTGTTTCTATTCCAGCATCCCCAACCAGTTTTTATTCTCTAGCATCTTTGCCTTATCTCCTCCCCAGAGCTGGGAGGAAAACAAGGGGCCCTCAGGCATAGCCCCAGCCCTCAAGGAGCTCACGATCTCTAACAGTGCCTTCATAAGCATGGTGGCCTAGTGGGTACCATCTGTGCAAGCTACCATGGGCAGAGTGGGGGTGAGAGGTTCACAAGCAAGCAGAGATGCTTCTGGGGGGGGTGGATGAGTTACTTACTCCCTCAGCAGAGCTGGCACTGGGGTGTTAGAGGGCATAGAGCTGAGCCTCTGCAGTGGGAGCCAGCAGAACCTCCCACTCCTGCAGGGCATGCATGCCTAAGGCTTGCCTCTAGGGTTAAAGAATCTCATCTTGGCTTGAAGGCAGGACCCATCCCCAGCTCTGAGTGGATACCTTGTCTTACCCACAGGGAGGTTGGGTGCTGACCAAATCTTCCCGAAAACAATATTCTGGGACCCCACCTGGACCTGAAGGGTATCTCCCCAGGGTAGTTTCAGACAAGAAAATGGTCTCCAGCACAACCATGTCTCTTCTTTCCCCAGCCTGCAGGGTAGAGGTGTGGGGAGTTCCTAGGGAGTAACAAGCTACCTGCAGGGCAGAGTCAGGAGATGGTAAGGAGTCCAGGTGGCCACCCAGATCCTCTACTTATAAAGAACACTGAGAATCAGAACAGGTTTTTCCTCACTTGGGGCAGAGATGCAGGAGTGCACCTTATAGGGTGAGCACAAGGGGGTAGCCATGAGGAGTCTCTGAATTCTTCGTCCTCACTGAGACCCTTACAGTTGCCAAGTAAGAGAAGCTTCTCGGCAGAGAGGACAAACTCCAGGATGTACCCAGGCTAACTGTTCAACAAAATCATGGGTCCAATCAGAGGAGCAGGGCCACTGTGTTCATTAAGGAATTAGGAACTTAATTACTGTAGGATTAGTTGTTGCACACATGTGGAAAGGGGCAGGTAGTAAAGGTCAGAAAAGCAGACTCAGAGGTCCAGAGAGAAGTTATTCATCCGCCCTCCTGGGGTGCCTGTGTGAATGAGCAAGTCAGAGCTTGCAGAGAAATCTCCATGCGAGGCGCATCCCCCTCATGCAGTGGGACCATGACAGGGAGCTGGTGTTTCTGGAAGGCTGTCTTCTAGTATCTGTGAACTCACAGCCTGATGTAGGCCTGGATTGCCGTTGGTCGGCAGGATGAAGTTGGGAGGAAGAGCGCATGTGGCGAGGAGAGCAGGGCACACTGGGCTCCGTCCATACCTCACATCCAGCATCTCACGGTAACCTTTGGAGCAAAACGGCTCCTGCTGCACTTCTGCCTTACAAATGTGTAAATTCTATTTTGTCCAACTCTAACCTGGAGCCATACAGAGATGAGGTCTGGGAAGATCATTCCAGCTGAGCCAAGGTGACACAGTATTAAGCCACCACAGCCTATCAACATTCTAGGCACTGCGCTAGGCACTGGGTGTGAAGGCAGAGGTCCAGGACGTCCTGAGAGGTTAAAATGTGTGAAGTGGGGCACCAGGCTGGCTCAGTCAGTAGAGTATGTGACTCTTGATCTCAGTCAGGGTCGCGAGTTCGAGCCCCACGTTGGGCATGGAGCATACTTAAAAAAAAAAAAAACTAATATGAAATAAAGACATTAAACAAAAATTTGTGCGAAGTCCCAGAATTTAGCAACATGACAGCATCTTTTGGGAATCTATAAATGGCTCAGCATGATTGGGCCATAGAGCCCAAAATGGTGAGTGAGGGTGGTGAAGGGATGGGAGATGAAATGATGCCTGGGGCCACGTTATTTTGTGATGTCTATCACAGTAGGAACTTTAGACATTATCTTAGGAGAAAGTACTACTTTATCTTTTTTAAAGATTTTATTTATTCATTCTAGGGAAAGTGAGTGAGCAAGAGAGCACAAGCAGGGGCAGAGGGAGAAGCAGACTCCTTACTGAGCAGGAAGCCTGATGTGGGGCTCAATCCCAGGACCCTGGGATCATAATCTGAGCTAAAGGCAGATGCTTAACCAACTGAGCCACTCAGATTCCCAGAGAAAGTACTACTTTAAAGAATTACAATCTTCATATGGTTTCACTCATATGTGGAATATAAAGAATCATGAAAGGGATTGTAAGGGAAAGGAGAGGAACAGAGTGGGAAAAATTAGAGAGGGAGACAAACCATGAGAGACTCCTAACTCTGGGAAACACACAAAGGGTTAGCGGAAGGGAAGGTGGGGGGAGGATGGGGCAATGAGGACTGAGGAAGGCACTTGATGGGATGAACACTGGGTGTTATACTATGTGTTGGCAACTTGAATTTAAATTTTAAAAAAGTAAAAAAAAATACTGTCTTGTATAACTTAAAGTTGCTAAGATGACAAATCTTGGATGTTCTCACCATACAGACAGAGACACTTAAAGGCAAGTGTGTGAAGTGATGGATTGGTACACTAACCATATTTGGAGTCATCGTGTTACAACATATATGTGTATCAAGTCATTTTGTTGTATACCTTCAACTCACACAAAGTCATATATATATATATATATATATATATATATATATATATATAAAGTTAGAAAAAAGGGGGGAAAAGAGTTGCAAACAGCGGGAAGAAAATGAGCTCATTTGCATTTTAGAAAGGTCACTCTGGTTGTAGTGTGATACTGGTTCAGAGGGACAAACCTGGTGGCAGGAGCAAATAGGAGGCTGCTATAGTGACTCAGAATCAGGAGAGACATGAACTATGTCCAAGGGATGAGGAGAAGCAGATTGATGGAAGAGGTATTGAGGAGGAAGAAACGTTGAGTCCTGGAGCTCTACTGGACGTGGGAATGGTGAGAGAGAGAGAGAGAGAGAGAAGTCCAAAGTGACACTAAGATGTTTTACTGGGACAACTGAGTCAGTGATAGTGCTGCTCACTGAGATAAGGGGACCTGGGAGGGTTTTGGATAGGAAGAGAATGAGTTCCATTTGGGGCATGTTGCTTTAGAGATGCCTGCTGGATGTATGTATGGGTCTGGAGCTCCGTGAGGAGTCTGACCTGAAAATCTAGATGATTGGGCCATTAGCACATTCTAGAATTCTTAACTTTGTGTTTTCATGCACCCCTTAGAGACTACGAGAAAAGCCATCTTCATCAGAAAATGCATATATATATACAAATATCTACATATACTTTCAGGGGATACACAGTTCACTTGGAGTCCAACTGTAGATCCCTTAGGGACCAAAGCATGTGCATGGAGTCTGGATAGAGCAAGACAAGATGAGAATATAGCCTTGAGTAAGGAGGAGGAGCTCTAGGACGAGGAGCTAAACCATCCATCAAGTAGTGAGGACAGGTAAAAGTCAAGGTAAAGCGATTCAAGGAGAACATGATAATATAAAACTCTAGAAAAGGCAAGTGAAAAAAAAATACTCATTCAGTTTAGCAAAAGGGAGAAATTTACATGTGGAGAAGCAGGGGCCACCAGACCACACACAGGCTGCTAGGAAGTGAGGCGACAGTGGAAGTAGAGGTGATTCCGAACCCAGGTGGAGGACTTCATGTTAGACGACGAGGGGGCAGCCAAGAAGGAGGCACATATGAAGAAAATCTGGGTGGAGAGGAGGGGAGCAGGAACTGGGGAGGATTCGAAGTGCTTGTCCTCTGGCTTTTTTCTGCCTCTGTAAAGAAGAGGTCGAGGCCAGGTGACGGGAGGGCCCACTGGCTATAACTCTGAATTCAGACTTTCTGGAGGCTGAGACCAAACTGGACTAGGCTACATGACGTCGTCCTTTCTGTTCAAGAGAAATGGTTATTTCGACATTTTATTTTTTCAAATGTATCTTCAACACAGCACTTTGGCCCAAAGTGACTGATTGAAGCAGCACAGCCCCGGTCTGCATCTCACACCTGACTCTGCCAGAGGGAGCGCAGCTAAGCTGTGGTGACAGGCAGAGGCCCGAACTCACCTCCTGCCCTTGTCTAGTTGCCATGCCTCTCTCCCAACTCCAGGGCACCCACCTTACTATTCACCCATCTTTCTTCTCCCTTGAGATTTGGTGCCAAGCTTCTCAGGAATGACACTGACCTTACAATTCAGCAGCCCGCTCCCCACACCTCCCCCCCCCCCCATCCACATAATGTCAGGGAACATCAACAAAAAGAATTTTAAGGGACCCACGGGTGGATCAGTGGGTTAAGGCCCGACCTTTGGGTTTTAGCTCGGGTCTAATCTCAGGGTCCTGCATCAGGCTCCGCACTCAGCAGAGTCTGCTTGACTTTCTGTCCCTCCCTCCACCTCTAAAATAAATAAATAAGTCTTTGGGGAAAAAAAATAAGAATTTTAAGGGCTGAGTCAGTAAATATATGCGTTATTTTAAAAATTGAAGTGTAACTGACATACAATATCCCATCAGTGTTAGGTGTAGATCACAGCGTTCGATATTTTCATCCGTTAGGAAACGATCCCCATGGTAAGTCTAGTTACCATCTGTCACCATACAAAGTTGTAACAATATTATTGACTCTATCCCCTATGCGGCACATTACACCCCCATAACTTCTTTATTTTATCACTGGAAGTTTGCACCTCTTAATCCCTTTCACCTCTTTTGCCCACCCCAAAGCCCCCCTCCACTCCCCACTTGGGTAACAGACAGTTTGTTTCCTGGATCTATGGGTCTGTTTCTGTTTTGTTTTGTTTGTTAGGGATACGGAGACAGCGAGTGCTATCTTGGTGATATGAACAAGGGCAGGATGGAGGATATTTACAGTCTGGTGAATGGGGAAGCAGAGAAAACAAAAAGCCCTGAGAGACTCTTGCCAGAAGCCAGTGGGGGCGAGAGTCTTCTTTTCAACGATGTTTCCGTGATTCTGACTCCTCTCTTTAACTTTTACTGACCCGCAGTAGGAGATTCTCCATCATACCTAACCATGAAGTTGTGTTCAATGTTTCTTATTTTGGAACGCTAATCACACAAAGAATAAAGGACATTTCCTACCTGAACTGTTTGAAAGGAAATCGCTAATCTGTTGCCCCATCATGTCCAATTACTCGAGTATCTCCCACAAATGAACATACTCTATAAAACCTTAATTCAATCAGCCAAATAAGGAAATGAACATTAATATATTACCATCTAGCCCTCAGCTTCCCAGATGCTCAGTAATGTCATTTACAGTGAGAGCGTCCAGTTCAGAATTACACACTGCATTTGATCATCATGTTTTGTTTTTTTTTTTAGCTTTCTGTCTAGAACAGTTCCTTAGCCTTTTCCTGACATTCAGATCCTTTAAATTTCTCTAAAAGATTTTTATTCATTTATTTGAGAGGCAGGGAGAGAATGAAGAGACCACAAGCAGGGTGGAGGCGCTCAGAGAGAGGGAGAAGCAGACTCCCCGCTGAGCAGGGAGCCTGACACGGGGCTGGAACCCAGGACCCCGGGATCAGGGCCTGAGCCGAAGGCAGACCATTAACCAACTGAGCCACCCAGGGAATAAGCCAATCAGAGCATAACCTTCAATTTAGATCTGATGATCCTTCACACCTAGATTCAGATTATGTATTTTTGGCACGAATATCACAGAAGTGATGCTGTGTTCATATTGCATCTTCTCATCCAGTGGCAGACGATTTTTATCTGTTCCGTTGCTAGTGAGTTACTCTAATCATTGATTAAGGCAGTGTCTGCCAGACTTCTCCACTGAGAAGTTATCCTTTCCCCCCTTTTAAACTTATTAAGCATTTAGTAGGAGAAAACTACAAAACCATGTAAATATCTCATTTCTCATCATCTTTCAAAGGATCTGATTATTCATATCTGTACATGGAAGGCTATGGTATTCAATCAGTTGTAATCCATCATGACCCTTATTTATTTTAATGTACAAATTGTCCTCAATTTGACGGTGCAAATCCCTCCAAGCCCGCTTCTGCATCCTCTTGTCATGTTTTCATTGTTCTGTTTCCTTCTGGTGGTGAACAGTTTTTAGAAATCAAGTTCTGGGTACCAGACATATTCATTGCAATTGGGGTATCACTGATCCCAGGTCCCTTTTGAGGACAGATAGAAGGGATATATGTATGTTAATATATACATCTCTACTCACATTCTCTTTCATACTTATTTCTATAACTATTTTCATTTATTAAAATACTTCTGTGCATCTGAATAACTCTAAATCCCATCATACACTATGGAGTTGATTTTACTTTTCCTCCTTCCACTACCCTATAACTCCCTCCGTCAACAATGGAAACCTGGCTGCCATGACCTTTAATATAGCTACTTATCTCATCAATTCCCTTTTGTTTCCCAAGATTTATTCATTTATTTTTTAGAGAGAGAGCAAGTGTGCGTGCACGGAGGAGAGGGACAGAGGGAGAGGGAGAGTCCCAAGCAGACTCCACACTGAGTGCAGAGCCCGATGTGGGGCTTGATCCCATGATCCTGAGATCCTGACCTGAGCTGAAACCAAGAGTTGGACACTCAATGGACTGTGTCACCAGGCGCCCTTCATCAACTCCCCTTCTTGTATTATTTTTCCCACTCTGCTGCACCCCTTTCCCATAAAGATGTCCTCTTTAGTTTGAATTCAGAAATCCTGTGCTAGACTACATCCCCTTTGACATCCCCCTCACCCTTTGGGGGCTATGACCCTCCATGCTAGGCCACCTCCTTACATGGATATCGACCCCATCTTGCCTTTGCTGAGGCTGCCCCCAAGCATAAGTGCTTTTCTTACTTGTTTTGGGTTCTGACATGCCATGCCAGGTGTCCCTCTTCTTGTATGCCCTCCTTACCCTGCTTAGACTGATTCCTCATCCTGGCTCCTCTCCCACCACATGGGGACACCGACCTCTTCACCACTTGGACTCTGGATTTCAACATTAGACTGTTTCCTTGCCTTTCATGTGGATGGCTTCTGAATCCCTAAGCCAAGTATCTGGACACTGTTCTCAATGGTTCTAAACTTTTACTCCAGTCCACTTCTTGACAACCTACATACACTCAACCTCCTCCAGGCGTTGATACCCTTGTCACCATACTCACGAGCAGGGTGGCCCTGCCACTCCACATGATGCTGCCTTTCTGGATTGATGATCTCCTCTTTCTCCTTGGGTTCTGATACCTCATGGCAGGCTATCCCTATGCATGAATGTCCTTCTCACCCTACTTGGGCTTCCACACCTCATGCCAGGACACTTCCCTGCATGGACACACTGTTTGAAATTTGACATCTGACTCTGGATTTCTGAAGTCTACCCTTAGGCCCCTCCAGCATGAATGCCTACCCGGCTCTGCTCCACTGAGTGGCATCCAGAGCATTAGTACTGAATAGAGGGTCAGGGGTGGATAAAAACAAAGAGGAAGAGTTAGAGGGACAGCAGCCACTAAGTTTTAACTACAAAGTTTTTGCTTAACCTCGAGGGATATAACCTTCAGTAATGGAGTTTGTTACACAATCTTATAAAACATATTTGTTATAAGAAATAGCTTGTTCACTTAATCACTTAACCAGTTATAGAATAAGGTGGCCTGAAGACCGAACTTGTTCCTTATAACTATAGAAACTCACCAGTTCTGTTTTAATTAACAACCCATCACTATAGATATACTATGCCAGGTCTCTTGAGAACCAGAACCCAGCCCCCGCCCCACCTTCATGCTCCTTGCAGTCCAGATGGTATGTCCAACAGATTAGATCTCAAAACCCTCTAAAGCCTCATTCTGAATCGCCCAATCAGAACTGATGATTCTTCTACCATTAAAAATTCAAATAAAAATCTCACTTAGGCTTATGCTTTTACAACTATCCTCATACTGCTCTAGAATTTGGAGACTATACCTCAGGGGCCTGGGGAGGATATCTAATCTTTAAGCAAATTTCTGGTATTTTTAAAATCAGTTTTTCACATTTAGGTTCTAGGGAAGAGTCCCTTTAAGGAGAGGGTTCTGGGGATACCTGGGTGGCTCAGTGGGTAAGTGTCTGCCTTTGGCTCAGGGTGTGATCCTGGAGTCCCGGGATCAAGTCCCACATAAGGCTCCCTGCATGGAGCCTGTTTCTCCCTCTGCCTGTGTCTCTCCCTCTGTGTGTGTGTCTCATAAATAAATAAATAAATATATATATATATATATATATATATATATATATATATATTTTTTTTTTTTTAAAGAAAGGAGAGGGTTCTGTGCTGCGTACCCCTCCTGGCATCCTTCACACACACACACACACACACACACACACACACACACACACATACATGTAAAGAAAGTCACTGCTCTAACTAAAGTCATTGATCCCAGTTTAAATGTGTAGCTCTTATGTGGGGTATTTTTTAAGCTTTAGCAGACATGTTTCAAGTTGGAATTTGAATGCATTGCAGAGATTTTTCTGCAGAGCAGAATTTCTCTTAAGTGAATGGTTGTGTGTACATGTCAACAATTGCCACAAACCACAGTGTATAACTAATTGCCCTCAAATATATAGGACAACAGTCATCTGTCCTCATTGACCTGCATGTTGGCCGATCTAGGCTGCACTGGTCTGGATGACTATGCCAAATTTGGTTGGTTGTAATTCACAGTGGGCATCTGCTGGAGGCAACGTTGCTGTATCATGTGTCATCTTTCTGGAACCAGCAGGCTGGTCTGGGACCAGTCTGAGCCATTTATTCTCTTACCTTTCGATAGGAAGTCTTAGCTTGCAAGTGCTTTTCAAGTCTCTGCCATGCTTATGTCTGATTGAGAGGACACTGACAAGTGCCATGGACACACGGAGGGGTAGAGATTGAGACCACTTATTCAATCTGCCACAGAGTGCCACAAAAAGAACAGGAACAGAAATTCACACTGACTGCCAGAGTTTTACAATTTTACCTAGAATGTTGGCTGCTTTAGATGGTTCTTCATCCTCTAGAGTTTCTCCTTCACTTGAAATAGTTAGAGCTCCCTTGGTAGTTGGGCTCTTTTCTTCCTGGGGGCCTCTCACTTTTCAGGAACATCGTGGTTCATCAGACTGGCCCTGGGTAAGTACTCAGAAGAATGAATGAGAGAATAAATGCTACCATGACTTCAACATTCCTTGGCCCTCCTTTTAGAGTTTGAGTAATGAGGTAGTTACTGTAGTGTATCTCCAGAGGCTAAAATTAGGAACCCACCTGCCATAGGATTTCCATTTTCATTTTCAATCCCTACCTTCTAGGTTTCCATGGGTGCTGCCAAATAATGATTCTTAGGTGTTCTAAGACAACCAAGATTTCTTCCAAATTTTGAGTTTACAAATCATGTGTGTGTGTGTGTATGTGTGTGTGTGTGTGTAGGACAATTGTTCCTGTTTTAAATCACTTGTTATTTTTCAAGAAAATTTTACTAATATTTTAAATTAATTTTGATGGGAAGAGATATGACCATTCTGGTGTCCTGTGCTCACTAGAAGAATGGCTACCATTTAGTAAGAACCTCTATGTGCCTGACGTACCTTAGCTTTACTCTCCAAGACAATCATACAAAGTAGGCGTTATTTAGTATTCTCATTTAATAGTAGAGGAAACAGATGTTTAGGAAAGTTAAGTAAATTAGTCAAGGTCAGATAGGTGGAATGGATTGATCTGGACTGCAGGCTGAACCAGCTACTCAGGCAGCACTCTTTCCAATACACCATGTTGTCTTAATTTCTAATTAGGTTGGCCTCATAGGTACCTCCCACTCCACCACCCTCCCAGCATCTTTTCCTGGAGGAAATGATCATGCTCGTAGAATACAATGCATGCTCTGGGTAGTTTGATAAAGACAAAAGCAATAACAATGACAAGAAACACGTTTATAATTTGCCTCCACTAAGCAAAAGATTATTGTGATGATTTCTCCTTTGTCTCTACCAAGAGCAGGGAAAGGAGGTGGGAAAGGGCTTATGCTCTGGAATAAAATATTTAGGTCAGATACAATACGGACTTCTTCTCAGGTTCATCAAAAGCTATCATGGGATCACCGGAAAGTTGGCAAATATTTTCATGTGGAAGAGGCATTTCAAACCTTCTCCTGTCTCCTCCCCTTCTTCCTCTTTCCACCAAGTCTTTGTTTCCAAATAAAATCTTAGAAGCAATTACACCCATCCGTTCACTCATTGAACAAATGTGGAGCCCCTACCGTTGTGCCAGACGCTGTGTTGGGTTGAGGACACAGCGGTCAATGGAAGACACAGACCTGGGCGGGCCTCACTGTCCTCACTGCAGGCAGTGGCTCTGGTTGAAAGGGCAGGATCCTCAGATCTGCCCCCACCTGGCCTTCTCTCTGTGGAGCAGCCACTCTGCAAAAAATGGCAAGAAGATCCCTGCCCTGGAGGCTTTTAGGAGGGACAGAGACTCCAACCCGCATCTCCACTCCCTCCCCAGCAGCTTCCGTTGAGGAAGCCAGGAAAAGAATGTTTAGTCTGCGATGCACATGAATGTTTGTGTTGGGGATTGTTTAGCACAGAGCTGCCTGGAAGCATGAGGTACACTGTTTCCTTGCAGTCTCCCCCCACCTGCCTCCATCAATCTGCCTTACCGACCACCTCTGAGGCAGCGATGCTAGACTTGTCTTCATAAAACTTTCAGTGGCTCCCTGTTGACCTCTTAATAAAGTTCAATCCTTTAAACAGGCATTCGGGGACCTCATGAGTTACCCTAACCCCTGCCAGTTTTCTGGCCTCGATTTCTATTACATCGGTCCAGGTATCTGGTAGTCTCCTTCACCAACCACCTGCTAGATCCCCCAAACACCCAGGACGTTCACTCCTCACCTTTGTTTGGCCCAGAATGCCTGTTACTTCCTCCACTAATCAAAATCCATGCAAGCTTCCTGGCAAGGCTCATTTGCAGCTTCTCCCCGAGGTCCTCCCTTATCTCTCTGCCAGAATTAATTGCTTCCTCCTCTGTGCTCCCACGGCCCTTTCTCGCGCTTCTCTTTAGCACATATTTCTGCTCTGCCTCCCCCAAACACGATATGTTTACATGCCTCTTTCCTGTAACCCCCTCAGATACTCCGAATTGAGGTCATGGGTCCATGTCGGGTCATCATTGTCTTTTCCGGTGCTTGATTCATCAAAGGGCCTCCACAAAAATATCCTACCTTATTGGATTACATTCTCCTACTGGAGAGTCCTGTGAGGTCAGGTTTGGCTGCTAATGACTAAATCTTTAATTCTCTCTTTAAGAGGTATGCTAGCCCTTGGTCTAAAACAGACCTGGGGTCAAATCGCTTGTCTGGACTCACTTGGTGAGCTGCAGTGAATCACTTAACTTCCTTGATCCTGTTTTCTCCTCTGAAAACAGAGATGGAAACACCTCTGTGGGTCGTCAGGCAGATTAAGTGACCAATGTGTGCCTAGCACAATGCCTGTCACACAGTAGTGAGCGATAAATATTAGCCATCGCTAATGATTTTCTTTGGGGAGAAATCCTAGCCTATATTGCCAAATCCCTACTAGGTGCCAGGTGCTTGTCTATATACTTTGCCTGCTTTTTCTCATTTAACCTCGACAACCACCCCCCGACTCCGATGAGAAGGTGCTTTTGTGTCCCTCCCCATGTTATAGATGAAAAAACTGGAAGGTCAGTAGCTGCCTTGAAGTCGTGCAGCTCATAAGGATTGCAGCTGGATGAGAATTCAGTCATCAGACATGAGAGGCCCAGGTCTTAACTATTGATGCCGTTTGGTGGATTTGAGAAGCTCAAGAAAAAGTTCTAGTTTTAACGGAACAGGAAAATCAGATGGCAACATCATTCCTAACGGGGATCTAGGAGAGACCCTGTCATGATGTGGACCACTCATAAAAGCAGTGGGAGCTGGCCAGCAGGACGATTTCTTCTGGTTGTGCCGAGATAAGCATCAGAGAGCAATCATTGTGCTAACCAGTCTCTCAGATTCTCTGCAAAGTGTATTCTTTCAAGAAGGTTTTCCATCCCTTAGATTGCTAAGTAACTTCCTACATTTTTTTTCTGTTATAATATTTCAAGCCAACGTTGGCTTATCAGTTTCCTCAAAACCTCTCCCCCAAAGAGGGGGCAAAGTCAAATGAGCCTCTGATTACACAGTACCTTCCACATGTATAGATTGCAATAATCAGCTCTAAAATTTCATTTAGTTCCCTGGGAGTTAGTGTGTGATCTATTTCAAAATGAATAAAAAGGACGCTTCTTATACCATTCATCTTTTTTATTTGCCAGCATAATAATTCCCATGGTTTTTTATCTGACTCACACTGGGGCTGGTTTAATCTGAATTATGCATATTCTACTGTGTTGCTATAATTTAGCCAAACATGATTTTGTATTATATTTTATTTTAAATAAATCCATTCCCTGGGGACCAAAACAAGAGAAACCCAGGCCTCTCTCCTCTCTGAAACCTCAGAGTATGCATATTTAACACTTCTTTTTTCTCTTTCTGTTTAGTTCTTTGTTTCTTCTCAAGCCAGAAACTTTAGATCTGCAGTGACTTTTGTGGTTGGATTCTTGGCTTTTTTAGAGTGCTAAATCCAAGGATTTTTTTTTTGACCCTCCTTTCCTCCCTCCCTTTCTTCCTTTCATCCCTTTATTGAGATCTAATTTACATACCATAAAATGCACCTGTTTTATATGCAGAATTCAGTGATCCTAAGTAGGTTTTCAGTGTTGTGCAACTCTTGCCACAACCTCATTTTACAACGTTTCCATCACCCCAAAAAGGAACTGTGTGCCTGTGTGCAGCCACATTCCATTTGCACTCCTAGCCACAGCCAAATATTCATCTACCTTTTATCTCTAGACCCTTGACCTTTTTTTTTTTTTTTTGAAATTTCACATAAATGGAATCATATAATATGTGGCTTATTGTGTCTGGATTCTTTCACTTGGCATAACATTTTTGAGGTCCACCCACATTGTGGCATTTATCAGTACTTTGTTCCTTTCTTTTCTAAAGATTTTATTTATTTATTTGAGAGAGGGAGAGAGAGAGAGATTGACCAGAGTCAGAGAGAGGTAGAAGCAGACTCCCCGCTGAGCAGGAAGCCTGCCATGGGGCTCATATGGAGCTCACATTGGGCTTGATCCCAGGACCCTGGGATCACGATCTGAGCCGAAGGCTGTAGCTTAACTGACTGAGCCACCCAGGCGCCCCAGTACTTTGTTTCTTTTTATTGTTCCTATACTCTCTGACGAGAGTATTCCTTCACATGGACCTATTGCATCTGGTTTATCCACTCACTGGTTGATGGACATTTGGTTTGTTCTCTTTTGGGCTATTATGAATAATGCTGCTTTGAGCACTCACATGTAAGTTGTTGAATAGACATATTTTTATTTCTCTTGGGTAGGTTCCAATGAGTAGAATTACTGGGTCTTGTGGTACATTTATATTTAACATTGTTTAAGAGACCGCCAAAGCATTTCATAAGATTTTATAAATTTTACATTCCTACTATCGACACATGAGGGTTCCTGTTAATCCATATCCTTGTCCACAGTTGTTCTCTTATACGTTGGTGAGATGTTTCCAGTGAGAAAATGGTGGGGAAATGGTATCTAGGTGTAGTTTTAATTGCAGTTCTCCTGTTATGAGTAAAATTGGGTATCTTTTCACTTTTAAGGACCACTTATAAACTTTAAATGTGAACCTCCTGTCTATTCTTTTGTCCATTTTCTATCTAGTTGTTGGCCTTTCTTTTCCCTTATTGATTTTAAATTTTCCTCTCAAAATAATTAAAGGGTATTTTCTCCATTAGAAACACTATATATGCTCATTTTGAAACAAAGATAGAAAGCAATGCTTCACAGTAATCAGGTAAATTGAATTTGTTTTATCCCCTCCAGAAAGTCCACCAGAGTGATTGTGAGGTAATTAAAAGAAAGAAAGAAAGAAAGAAAGAAAGAAAGAAAGAAAGAAAGAAAGAAAAACAGAAAGAAAGAAAGAAAGATTTAATCTGGAAGGATAAAAAGAGCAGAAATCAACAAGTTTTTGTAGATGGAGGAGAACTCATTGCCCAAGCAGAATGGAGAAGTTAGACTCCAGCATCTGCAGAGAGGAGTCTGAGGAACGATCCACCCAACAGATACTCCAGAGAGTATGCCTAAGAGAAGACAATGGCTGTGAGCTATTTTGCAGACAGGTTAGACCTCCCCCAAATTCCCTTCCCACCCTTACCATCCAGGTGACTACACATCTCCTTGCAAACTACCTCCCTCCCAGGAAGTGGGAGATCCCAAGGGGAGGGGTGGAGGCCAAAGAGAGAAAAAGTGAATCTGCCTATTGAACCCTGGAACCCTCGGCATCACTTACTCTTCCTTCCCAGAACACACTAACCCCTGCCTTATCCTTTGTTCCCTGTCCCTAGGCAGGAAATTGAAGAATTCTTGGGAGAAAATCCTAACGTTTGAAAGTCCCCCAGTGAAAAGCCTGCCTCACCCCTTGGTCACCTTATGCAGAAACTCAACAGTTGACAATCACTTCTACCTCCAAATTAAATATGAACATAAAATTAAAGATCATTGATATTTGAAGGAAGCTTTAAACACAAAAGAGGCAGCAGGAAACAGCAAAAAAACAAACGAGAGAAAGAACCCTCCTGGAGAAAATAAATAGTTCTCCAGGGAACAGAAATATCTCAACAAACAAAATCACGGAATATTTTCATAAAGCTAAGATACTATAATCATAAGCCAAATACAGGATACTATGATAAAAGAACAGAAAAGCAGTAAGAGCTTCTAGAAATAAAAAATATTACAATAAAAAAATTTAAAGCAGTAGAAAGGCCCTTAAAAATATTCCAGAGTACTATATTTTATATTTTCACATACTATAAAATGTGAAAGAAATGGGCAATAACAGGAATAAAACATAAACTTACAGGATTGACCCAACCTGTTTTTTATTTTCATAAGATTTCAAGAGGACAGAGCAGAGGAAAAATGGAAAGAAATTATCCGACAAATACAGAAATTTCTCAGAATTGAAGGGCAAGTGTCTCCAGTTTGAATGGGCTCATTAAGTGCCAACATAATAAAAGAGGGAGACATATCATTTTGAATTTTAGAGCATCAGAGATAAAGAGAGGCTTCTAAAGAGAGGGAAGCTATGGATCCCAAAGTCAAGGAT
The DNA here is from genome assembly GCF_018345385.1 of Vulpes lagopus. Classification (NCBI taxonomy): domain Eukaryota; kingdom Metazoa; phylum Chordata; class Mammalia; order Carnivora; family Canidae; genus Vulpes; species Vulpes lagopus. Next base: position 32,088,711 of record NC_054834.1, read on the forward strand.
GACACCGGATTTCTCACTAAATCTCCACTAAATCGTGGATCCTGGACATCACTGGGGGAATTTCTTCAATGGCTTTCAATTTAGAATTCTATATCTAATCAAAGTATTCATTAAGGATGCAGGTAGAAGACATTTTCAGATCTATAAAGACTCTAAGTATTTATCCCCACGCATCTTTCAAGGAGCTGCTTGAAGATGTTTTGCAGCAAAGGAAGTGAGTAAATCAAGAAAGAGAGGTGTTGCTTGACCTCCCAGTAAACTGCCTTCACATCAGAATAATATAATCTCCCTCTACTTACTTAGATAATCATTTCCATGTCATTATGTAAGGGCAAGGGGGGGAAAGAGGTTCTCATAAGTATGTCTGGATGACTTTAGAGAGTTAAATCTTCAACTACTAGGGAAGGAAATGAAAGGATGTTGTCTGACCTGTGTAAACCAGGACATAGAAATATATTATCTAAAAATGTTATTTAAAAGAAACAGGAGGGATGCCTGGGTGGCTTAGCGGTTAAGCGCCTGCCTTCAGCCCAGGGCATGATACTGGAGTCCTGGGATCGAGTCCCACATCAGGCTCCCTGCATGGAGCCTGTTTCTCTCTATGTCTATGTCTCTGCCTCTCTCTCTGTTTCTCTCATGAATAAATAAATAAAATTCAAAAAATAAAAATAAAAGAAACAGGAGAGAGTTCCAAGTGACGTGTCTGGACGGGGGTTGGGGCACTCAGGGTAGTTGGTAGGTACAGGAGGGGGGTCCGGGATACTTGTTTGGTAAACATGAAATAAACAACTTAGCAAGAAGGAAGCATTTGGGGGCCAAATATAAACTGCTACCACCGAGGAACCATGACAAAAGAAAAACAGTAGGTGGGAGAAAAATCACTGGTGGTCACACCACATGGATACACATTCAGTGCCATTAGTTCGGTGCCATTATTTATTTATTTGGTCTCCACGAGCAGGTTCTTGTTTCGGGCTTTTGCAGAGCTGTGCTGTTCTCTATCTATTCTCTTGGCATAAACATTATCCCAGGTTCTTACATCACATTCAAACTAAACGGACTCTGAGAGGGCTGCATGATAGCCCAACCGGGTGGCTGCACTGTAATTTACTTTTGTCATCGTCATTTGCTGTTCTCTCTGCTCTAAGCTCCCATATTCTTGGGAAGAGCCTCCTGAGAGATGCTCACGCGGGCAGCCGGGCAGCCGTGTGAGTCACGTGGGGGCGGCCAATCCCACACTCGCCCTCTGGCCAGAGCCCTGAGAAGGTGGGCAACCAGATGTGCCCAGGAAGTTCTCTGACTGGAGCTGGACCAGAGGCTTGATGTGATGATGTAAGCCTGGAAAGCAGTGATGTGAGCCCAGACTTCTGGGACAGCCAGCCTGAAAGCAGAAAGCATGGGGAAGCAGACACAGAAGGGACAGGCCAGGGGACCAAACCAGGACAAGAGGGAAGAGAGAGAGAGAGAGACAGACAGAGAAGAAAGAGATCAACCTCACAGAGCATCCAAACCTGTGAATCTGCCTCTCCTTGAGGCCAATCTTATTCTAGCCCTTTCCATAACTGGCTACATTATCTGATGAATACTTTCTTTAGACATTTTCTATGTAAGAGAGGTTGAACTTGCTTCTATTATTTTTAAATGAGTGAGCTGTCACCAGTGTGACCTCGGAATGGAACATAATATTCAAGTTGTCTTTAGCAGATACTTAATAAATACCTATTAAACTGAATTAAATTAACTCCCCTAGAGGCAGAATGGTACAGTGAAAAGAACACAGACTTTAGAAACCGGCTGACCTGTGTTTGAATTATGGATCTGTAAGAATTCTGGCAAATTATTTCCTATGTCAGAGCTTCAATTAGCCCTCCTCCTCCTTCATCCCCAGCAGCATTATAATCTCTGACATTTGTGGAGTTCTTTCTCTGTAGCTCACACTACGCCAGGTGCTTTTGCATGTGTTCTCTCTTGGATAAAATAATCCTAGGGGACAGGTCTCATTATTATGATTGTTATGATCTGTGAAATGAGGACTCAGTGAGACAACTGATAGAAAGCACTAATAATTAATAAAGTGACTTCTCCCACTTTTTCCCTCTGACTTAATCCTGCCTCTTACCACTTTGCCAGTATTCGGAGTTACGGCTCTTTTGCTTTTGGACAGGTTAATACGTTTGCTTTTTGCCATCAGAACTTGTTAGCCTTTGTCCTCTTGTCTTTTTTTTTTTTTTTTTTTAGAAGCAGACTCCCTGCTAAGCAGGGAGCCTGAGGTGGGGCTCAATCCTGGGACCCTGGGATCATGACCTGAGCCAAAGGCAGCCGCTTAACTGACTGAGCCACCCAGGTGCCCCCCTTCCTCTTGTCTTTTAGCTACTCAGTTACTCAGTGTAAAATATGCTCAATAGTGTCACAACACAAAAGTGAAACTCAGCAAATGGAAAGGTGCACTATGCGCTTGCATGGGAAGATGGAGCATCCTAAAGAAATAACCAAGACCTTCCCCTTCTCCTTCCTTGAAGTGGGGCAGGTTAAATCTATCTGTCTTTGGCTCAGATCTTGATCCCAGGGTCCTAGAATCGACACCCCCATTGGGGTCCCCGCAGAGAGCCTGCTTATCCCTCTGCATATGTCTCTGCCTCTGTCTCTGTGTGTCTCACAAGTAAATAAATAAAATCTTTAAAAAAAGAAAAAAGAAAAAGAAAAATCTGAAAACCAGGAGTGATGAAGAATCGGCTCCTGTCGATATAATGTATGTCATTCAATCTCTGTATCAAAAAGAGTGATCATGACACCTGAGTAGACCAACAGGCCATAACACAAACCAGAAAATTGGAAAGTAGACCTGATTAACAAAAGGATTTAGGGGAGTAAGTGGTGAATGTGATATCAACATTCAGATTTTGACTGCACACTCTGTTGCCAAGATGGACGGGAATGCAGAATAGTGCAAACTCCCATCCCATGAATGGAAATTTGCTACTATTTATCAAAATTATAAATGCATTTACTCCACTTCTGGGAATTTAACCTATACATTTAAGTGCATACAGACAAAATGATGGGTGTTCAAAATGGATTTGTTGCAGCACGCTTATGAATCTAAGTTCCCATAACTGGGACACTGGATAAATAAACTATGATAAGCCCACACAGTCAAATACTATTCAATTCTGTTGTTGTTTTTTTTAAACAGAAAAGGTTCTCTAATTATTTCTATGAAAAGAAGAAAATGAACATCTCCAATGTAGCATAGTGTATATCCTACATTGCATTTTGGGTAAAAAAGCGGGGGGGGCAATCCAAATAGATATTTGTATCGGCTTGTATCAGCATAAGGAAACACTGAAAAGATACATAAGTTGCTAAGTATAGCCTCCTATGGGGAAGGGAAGAGGGATGAGAACACTTGCCAACACATATTACATTGGCTTGGTTTTTTGAATCATGAGTTTATAGTACCCATTTAAATAATTTTTTTAAAAAGTAAGGGTTAAAAAAAATCAAGCAGTGAGTATTTACTATGTGTAAGACAGTGAGCTAAACTTGTAAATACATCATCATTTAATCCTCACAAAAGCCCTGTGAGGTTTTATTTTAATCTCCATTTTATAGCCGAGAAAGAGTGACTTCGATCCCATGAGCAATTCATGCATCCTTCCTGTCAGTCTGTGTCCCTCCTTTCTTTCACGTCCTAGCTCCATGCTAACCCCGGACAAGTTTGCATGGATTATTTCCACCCAACTCCAACTAGCTCTTGGAATCTCTTTAACAATCAAATACCTAGTTCACACTATATTCTTTTAACATAAGAACACGGCTAAGGCCTTCTGCCTATCTATGCTCCATCTCTCAGACTAGACTATCAAAGCCATATTATATACCATAGTTTCCAGATTTGCCTCCTGGCCTCTGGTGCTGCGAGGCACATTGAACCTCTACTCAGTAAATCACAGGATATAAAATAGTAACTTTTACTTGTGTAGTTTCATGGAGTTTACATGGTCTCTAATTAAATTGAATCTTCCTAACGGCCTGCCAAGGAGGATTTAGTATCTTTACTTCATAGAAGAAGAAATTGAGGCTCAGAGAGGCTCAGAAAGGTCAACTGGGGGCCATACCCAGGACTTCAGGCTCCAAGATAAGTTCTCTTTTTCATAACACCACAGCTACCTCTAGCTCACCTTCCAGGAAATATCTGGGTGATATTTATTGCAGGAAAATGTCTGTGTCGACTGTTCTAGGAACAAGGAACAGAAATAGCTCCAGGGTCATGAAACTGGCCCTTTGTCACTCGTACCAGGCATCACTGATTATAGAACCTTGCTTCTGGGTCTTGATGGCTGCTTCACAATCTTCGCTGTCTCAAAACAGTCTCTACCTCCATCATCCATCAGTCTCAATCAAAGAGGGACACTCAAGAAGAAGTGTACTTACCATGGGAGAATTAGATGATCTCCAGTACCTCGCTGCTTAAAATGTGGTCCTCAGACCAGCATCATCCATCTCTTCTGGAGGTAGAATTTCTGTCCCATCGTAGACCTACAGCATCAGAATCTGCACCTTTACATGCTCGGGTAATTCTTATGAGTATGGAAGTTCGAGAAGTTCTACTCTAAGATTCCTTTCAGTGAGAGTTCTCCATGATTTCATGGCCCATGACCCTCCCATCTCAGAGAACCAACCAGAGCTGCCTCTTCACCCCTTCCTCAGATGGGTGGTTGTGAAGGTGGTTGTGAAGGTTGTGAAATTTCTCTAAAAACATCTTCTAGGAATTTGGGGTTGAATGAGAAATTGGTTCCACTGGAAAAGATCCTTCCAAAGCCAGATTCGCATAACTGAGAAATGAGGGAAATGAGAGGAGTTTATTTGGCTACTTCTGCATCTCTTGTGGCCTGGAGGGTTGCTCTGTGCTTCGTGTTAACGGTGTAGAGGTGCGACACTTCTGCCCCAGAGTTCCCAGCACCCCAGCAAAATGGAATCTTAAGACTGCTCTCCTGGGTGTGCCAGCGGCCTAGCCCACCTGGCTCACATTCCAGGGGGAGGAGCTGACTTTGCCTGACACACTATCTCTGTGATCATCACTTTGTATGCTTCCTGTTTCGTATTCCAAAGGCTACTGCTATGTTAGCCAACTTTACTTCTTCTGCACTTTGTTGACATTTAAAAAATTTTTTTTCCCTGGGAGCACCTGGGTGAGTCAGTAGGTTAAGCCTTTGCTCTTGGTTTTGGCTCAGGTCACGATCTCAGGGTGGTGAGGTGGAGTCCCATGTTGGGCTCCACACTCAGTGGGGGAGGGGGGAAATCTGCTTGAGATTCTCTCTCTCCCTCTTCCCTCCCTCCTTGCATTCTCTTTTTTTCTCTCAAATAAATAAAATAAATCTTTTAAAAATGTTTTTATGTTCACTTGTTGGTTTTAATTTATGGTGTGACAGAACGGTATTTCCAATCACAGGGCTCGAATCAAATTATGAGGATTAGTCACCCATGGGGAGCACTTGAAAAGGTGGTAATTGGACAGAAATAACAATTTTCTGTGTTTTCCTAGAAAATTCTCCTGGGTATTTTCTTTATTTCTACATTTGTGTGTTATTTTTCCAGCTTTATTTTAAATGTGTGCAATATTTCATCTAGTTATGAAAGAAGAGCTTTTTTATTTTAAAAATCTGGAAAATTCAGGGAATTGTAGAGGAAGTAACAAAAAAACAAGTCTCGGGGCACCTGAGTGGCTCAGCAGTTGAGTGTCTGCCTTTGACTCAGGTCATGATCCTGGGGTCCTGGGATTGAGTCCCACATCAGGTTCCTCACAGGTAGCCGGCTTCTCCCTCTGCCTATGTCTCTGCCTCTCTCTGTGTGTCTCTCATGAATTAATAAATAAAATTTTTTAAAAAAGAGAAAGAAAACAAGTCCCATAATTAGCATTTTGTTCTTTTCCCACTCTTTTTGCTGTAACAGGGATTTTTCCTTGCTTGTTTCTCTTCACAACTTACAGAGGGGAAGCTTGTCCTCAGATCTCTTATTTCATGACCACAGGAAGGACAGCAACTAAGCTCCATCACGGAAAGCAGCAGGATGAGCTGGTGAAATGACACAGAAGGCACACCAACGGATATGCAGTTGGACCTCTCTGGGACACCTTCCTCTGACTCTTGGATGTCAGACAAAGGTGCCCGAGGCCCAGCCACTCTGACTCTTTCTGCACTAAATCCCATGTGCTCACACCACAACCTCCACAGCTATGAGGCCAAGCAGCTTGCACCATCTAGGACACTCTCCTCACTGGAAAGGTATCACCTCCACATGGCTGGAGGTCCTCTTGCTATGTGATGGCTGTTTCTTGGTCCCAGGAGGGATAGGATACACATGTTCTCCATTCTCTGGATGACATACATGCCTGTGGGAAGGCCATGGAATTCAGAGCCAGGCAGTCTAGGGTTCTAATTATAATTCAGTGCTTTAGTGGTTTTATGATCAGGAGCAGAGGTAAGTTCCCTGAGTCTTAGTTTTCCTAGTCATGAGATGGGGCTACCAAAACCTGCCTGCAGGGTCATTGTAAGGATGATAGAACTCCAGGAAGGCCAGCCACCACTTGTCTACACCTTTCTTTCATCTCCTTTGCAGGCTCATATTAAACGAAACTTTAATATTGGTTTCACATCCCCATTTTTCCACGTCTCTGTCTTATAAGCAAATTCCTTCTGGATTTAGAGAGTCCCAGAACATCATCGGCTCTCTCTTAAGACTTCAGACTCTCTCCCTCCCTGCCCTACCACCCTTTCCTCATATTTTCTCGCTAGTGGTAAAAAGATACAAGGGAAAAATCAAACCTAACCTCTGTCCTTCGGGAGCCTTTAATCTCATTGGGGAGACAGGACTTAGATGCAAGATACAATTAGAGAATAATAAAAAAGAGCGAGAACACTCAAATGTGCTGAGTATAACGTTCTATGCCTCTGTCTGCTTCCGAATTCCATTCTTGCTTTATTAAACAATATTGCCGCACTGCTGACTCATGTTCAGTTTCTGAACCCCTATGACTATAATATTTCTCTGCTGGGTGTGCACATAACAAGTCAGAATATTCCATTGTGTATAATATTTCTGCAGCATATTATATTTGGGCAGCCTTCCCTGGGTGTTCTCCATGGCACTAGTCCTCATCCAAGTTCGCTCTTTGTGTCTGATAATGTTTCTATGCTGTCAACCTTGTAACATGATGCATCCGCTTCCTAACAGAGATGTCTTAGAGTAAAGCTCTTCAAACAGCTGTCTTCGCCACCAGTGTCTGGTATTTCCACATTTTCTCTCTGTGCTTGGAATTCAAACTCTCATAGTGGTGAGAAGGGGAAGGAGGGATGGATAGATACTAGATGCCGTGCCCCTAACCAGATAGATGACCTTGGACATATCTCTTGCTCTACCAGGGCTTTGATTTCCTCCTAAGGGGGAAGGAGGCTACGTGGGAATTTCTATGATAGGCAGACACGCTGTGATTGTACATGTGGACACTAGCGTTGATGTGAGTAATGTCAGCAACTACCAACTCTGTGGCTGAAGAGTGAGATGGGGCTCAGCACCACTTCCTCTCCTGTTTTCTTTACCTGAGGACAGATCTGTCTGTGAGATGGTAGCTTTTCCCTGAAAATAGTGGCAGGACTCTTCTCAGAGTCTTCATCGCCTCGTGATGGGTCTATAACACAGACCTGTTAGACTAGTGAGATCAAGCCATAAGGCAACACAGATGCTTAGCAGGAGCAAATGTTGGTTTCTTGGGTTTGTTAGAAATGGAAAGATAGTTTGCCAGGTGCCAGCTATAGAAAGTGAGAGCTCCCTGAGGCTGTGTCCTGCAGAAGATATTTCAAAGGCAATATAGCATCTACCTTCAAGACATTGGCATGTGGTGTAAGTGATGAGAAAAAGAGATGGGGTAAGTAAACACACAGAAGAGTGACATAGGAGCAGTGCCAGTGCTACATTTACCCAGAGCGTGTATGTGGGCACCAAACATGTCAGAAATGGAGGAGATGTTATTAGATCCTCTCAACATTCACACTTTGCGGAAAATAGAAATGAGACTTTGGAGGCAAATGGCCCTCTCGGGGGGGGGGGAAATCCATGGAGCTGGTTAGTAGCAGGTCTCCTGTTGATTGATTCGAGGTCATTTCCACCATAATATGCTGCCTCTGCTGGGATTATTTGATTTGGGTTGGTTAGTTAAGGTTACACACACAGGATGGCTATATTTGAAAATTATTCTCAAATTCTCAGGCTGTTGGCTGGGAGGCACATGGTTTGGGTTTGCGCAGATAGATATGTGGCCAGAGGAAGGTGTATAGAAAGTACTGTGGCCTGAACTTAAGAGTCATTCAGTAATGGTTGTTAAATTGTGGTGGTGGAGGGGGGATTTGTTGAGCATACAAACACAAATAAAACTTCCCTTATCCTTCTCAATTAATATTTCCTGATTGGGGTGGGAGTGGCTGAGTCATATTCATGAGTAGGTTTGCCTAATTATACAGTACCAGCTGGGGAGTGTGTTGATAGAGCCAGATAAAAAGCCTCACACGTAAATGCCCAGTGTGTTGGAAGGGCCAGATGTTAAGGTTAAAACGGCGGTCTCCGCCAAATTTGGGTGTCTCAGCAAATTCCCCACCACGTAACAGGGTTTAAAAGATGAAGAAATATTAATAATATGAGTTACTTGCACCCGGGAATGAATGGGCTATTTTACCTGCAGAGTCATTTTCCTCTTTGATCCACTAATAGCGCTAAAATAAAATATCCTACATCTTCATGAAGCAATCATGATCAGACATCTGCTCCTGATGGAAAAAATCTACAACCAGTCAGGAAATTTGTATTCAGTGCCAGTTACAAATGGCTTTTTTTGTAGAGAAACATTCTGGGCTTTCCAAAAGCATATTAGTTATATACACAGTACCTCACCTCTGCATTTAATCATGATATAATCATGTATTTTGAGCCCTTCATAATTACGTATTATCTGATAGCTTTCAAAGGCTTTTACATTTTCTTTTCCTTTTTTTATAAATTTATTTTTTATTGGTGTTCAATTTGCCAACATATAGAATAACACCCAGTGCTCATCCCGTCAAGTGCCCATTTTCTGATTAAGACCTTAAAACAGCCTGCTGAGCAAGATAAGTATATTTTGTCCCATTTTACAGAAGCAAAGGAGAAAGGGTGCACTTGGGAGCCCTGTTTTAACCTTGGGTCATTCACAGTCACATTCTGGGCTTAGGGGAAAGATAGGCTTCAGTGCTAAGGGAAGAGAGATTAAGCGACCTGCCCAAGGCCACATGAATGTTCAAAGGCAAATCCAGAATGCAGCCCAAGACTTTTGACTTTGGCCAGTTAATTCTCCCTCCACACTAGTGGCTCTCAAACATTGATGAGCATCAGAATCACCAATGAATCTGATTCAAACTTAGATTCCTGGCCCGATCCCAGAGTGTTTGACATAGGCTTCAGGCAAAAGTTGGCCAAAAAATTACATTTCAATAATATCTCAGGAAATGCTGATGCTGGACAGAGAACTACTTCCTGTTCAAAGCATGGCCCACAAGCTCCCAAGGAATGCAGAATCTCGGGTCCTATCTCCAACCCGTAGACCGAGACTCTGCATTTTGACAAGATCTCCAGATCTCAGGTACAAATTTGAGGAGCGCTGTTCTCCACCCCAGCTGTCAGTTTGCATGGCACTGGGCTAGGGGTTGAGAGGACAGGGGAAAACAATCAATTTTCAGGCCAGAAGACACTTTCTATATGTCAAGCGGTCCTCTAAGCCCTGGGTATATTATCTCATTTAAGCCTCACAATAGGGGCACCGGGGTTGCCCAGGCTGTTAAATGTCTGCCTTCAGCTCAGGTCATGATCTCAAAATCCTGGGATCAAGTCCTGCGTGGGAGAGTCTGCTTCTCCCTCTGCCCCTCCTCCCAGCTGGTGCGCACTCCCTCTCTCTCAAATAAATACATAACACCTTTTCAAAAAAGTCCACACAATAACCCTACAAGGGAGATACTAATATTATTTCTATTATAAGGTCAAGGAAATACCATGGTACAGAGATGTTGGTAGCCTGCCTTGGGCCACTCAGCCAAGGAAGATAGGCCCAGGTTTCGAAGCTAGGCCATTCATTCTCATTTACTGTGCTACATATGAGGCAGGTCGCCACTCACACTGTAGGACAGACAAGAGGGAAAGCCAGACAGATAGAAAGCAAGAGAGAAGTTATGGTTGGAACAGAGTGCTGGAGTCACAGGCACCTGTCTGTGTGCCCCAGTGAAAGTCAGGAGAGCGGGGTCTGGCTGGGCTCCCACAGAGATTTCCGATGATGTAGCTTTGGTGAGTCCTGCTTCTCAGTATCTTCACTTGTAGAACCGATCATTAACAGCTGCTAAAGAGAAAAAGGACCCGTCTGGCAGCTAGGCTGTGGAGGGAGGGTACCAAGGGTTGAAAAAGGAGCCATGATTTGTCAGAATGGACTGACACTCTGATTTGGCAAAACAGACACATGTACCAAATCAAACCCTGTGATGTTCATCGCAAGCCCGAGCTTCAACCCTTTTAACACTGACCTATTCAGGCTCATGGGTTCCAACGTCAAACGTCAGACACCTTGATCTTATGGTGACCCTGAACAGATGTGTGTGTTCCGAGGACAAGTTTGCGGATTGTTTCAGCAACTTTCTCGTTGATTCCTGCCACACCCATCCTATGAGTGACGAGCTTCCAAGACCTTTGAAAGGACCTCTTTCCTGACTCCTCTCTGTGGAGACACCCCAGGGGTCCCCGGGGTGTATAGTTTCCCTTGCTGTAGCAAATAGTAATCCACTTTACTCACTACAAGTGTGTTCCTAGTGGTCTTTGCCTGATGGACTCCAACACAATTATTTGTTCCTACCTCACAGACTTGTTATGACTGTGGAAATAAAGCATGGAGGGCTCCATACACTCGTGAGCTTCTAAATGTGTTAGAGTTATTACTTATGTACTGTTTCGTCTCCACCCCACCAGGACAGCAATGCCCCAAGTTAAAAGAAGAGACCAGGTCTTATTTTCTATGTGTTCTCAGTATCTAGAATGGTTCTTTTTTAAAGATTTTATTTATTTTTTTTCATGAGATATAGAAAGAGGCAGAGGGAGAAGCAGGCTCCCTGAGGGAAGCCCAATGTGGGACACAATCCCAGGATCCCAGGATCACACCCTGAGTCAAAGGCTCAACCACTGAGCCACCCAGGTGCCCCTAGAACGGTTCTTAATGCATAAGAGACTCCATAATTGTTGCTTGAATGAAAAAACAAATCCATGGGCAAAGGAAAAAGAATTCATCTTCTAGTTCTTCTTTTCTGGCTGCAGCCCTGTGGGTCAACCAAATCTCCCCAAACAGGGTAAAAGGTTTGTAAGGACTGGAAAGCGAAGGTTATCACCTGGGCAGACTGTCACTAGCACTTGGTAACAGTTGCACATAACCTCTTTTGTCTCTTAAAAGTTTCCCTATGTGCAAGCTGCCTGGAATTGCTAGTGGGAATATTACTCCCCTTGCCTACCACCACACAGATCTTGGAGCAGTAACCGTGCAGCACATTTTATAGTTCGTGGAGCTGGTGTGTGTCAGTGTATCAGCTGAGTGGCCCTTGCAATCACACCGGGTGTTTAGCAGCACAAGATGCTTAGGCACTTTTGTAATAGACTTGTGCCAAGAGGAAATCACGGTGCATGGAACACAGTGACTACAACAGACATCCTAAATCTTCTCGGCACAGAGAGTTCTAGCTGTGGCTAGAATCCCTGGGGAGATTTTTGATCAAGTAGAGGCTGTCAAAGATTCTTCAAACTCAAAAATCACAGGGGCTATCCACTGCTATACACACTCCTTTCTAAGCTGCCCCCTCCTGCCCTGTGCCCCAAAGCTCACTTTCTGGTTGTCATGACTTCCAAGAGGGGCACCTGGAAAAGCAGGCAAGCACTTACCTTCATGTAGGACGGAAGGAAGTGGACACCATTTATAGGAGGAGCAAAACCATTATCTCAGGAAGTGCAAGGTCTTACAGGACAGAACTCAGACCAGTGGTTTCTGCAACCATGTTCTCTCCTCAGGCAAGGCCTACCCTACAGGGTATCTCCCAAGAGAAACAACTACAGCCATGTGCTTCCTTCCCAATGTTGTCCTCCTAGGTCAGGAGTGAGGACAAAGAGAACACTGTACTGGCTTCCCCTCTTGCTTCCAGCCATCAGAGAGACACTGCTCCTGAAACAAAAATGAAATGTGTCCCTCAGTGGGTCCCAGTGCCAGGATAGAGCTCCCCTTCATGGGTTAGAAAGGATAGGGCTTGTCCTGGGCCAGGCCTTGCTGCCTCCTGGGCTCCCGCCAGCATAGAATGGTTCCCAGTCAATTCCCAGTTTCTCCTCCCTGCCTGAAATCTGCCCTCAGCCTGAACAGGGGAGAGGGTAGGATTTCCTTCTAAGAGGTCCTCCTCACCCCTTGGCATTGGCGTCAAATTGGAAACTTGGGTTTGACTGGTGACTTAAATCCCCCACATTTCCCATCTCTTTCTGTGCATTTCCCAGTATATGATGTGTGGGCCTGCCCCCTATCCATCCATTAGGATATAAGCATCTCTTCTCTCCCCTCCCCCCATCCTAGAGGTGAGCATAGTGCTTGATCTATAACATAAAATTTTTATTTTATTTTTTAAAGATTTGCTTTTTTGAGGGAGTGCATACACGTGTGGTGGGGGGGCAGGTGCTGCAGAGAGACAGAAGGAAAAGGAGAGAAGCAGACTCTCTGCTGAGCTCAGAGCTCAATCTCAAGACCCATGACAGCACAACCTGAGCCAAAACCAAGAGTCAGAAATCCAGCTACCTGAGCCACCCAGGTATGTGCCCCTGGATACACATATTTTAAAGAAACACATACGGAGCCAAAGATTGCAGGGTTGTGGCAGTTCCAGCAGATTGAAGATTATTTTTTTGCTGAAGGTGACTTGAAGGCGGCATGGGCTGACTCTTGCTTCTTGAAGTTAGAAGTTGAAGAGGAAAGGCATCACATCTGGCTGCTGATGCGCTGTCCGAGACTTTCCAACCAAGTGAGGACCAAGGCTCAGGCTTCTTCCCCAATGAGGCAGTGTCCTCCTCAGTCAAGTTCCAGAGGTGGGATGGAGGCAGTGTGCTGGCCCCCACACTGGGCTCACCAGCGCTTTCTCAAAGCTGTCTCAGAAACGGACGGTGAAGAACGGTCCTTAAACAGCATTTCCAGGGCTACCCTGAAAGGGGGGAATGTTGTCTAGTGAAACCTTAGATCTTATCCCAGAAACTTCACAGGGACAGAGGTCAATGTCAAGAAGAATGTTTATCCTTTCCGCTGGAGGGTGCTGTCTTCTTGAGTGGGAGGAGACCCAGGCAGGGTCCTTCCCGGTTTCTGGGAGGGGTGGGTGAGCTCTGAACATTTGGTTTTATTCTTCTGGTGTTTTCGTTTTTGCTGTTGAATGGGACTCCAAGCTGCTGCCCGCCTCTTCAATTGGGCTCTGTCCTGAAGTCATCTGAGCCTGTGCTGCTGAGAAACTTGAAAAGATAAAAGTTGATGTCTGGGGGACTGTTTTGAAAAGCTCAAATTCAAATGTGAGTGTTATCATTGTTAATTATAAGTTCAAACTCCAAGTGATAGTATCACTACTAATTCCAGTTAGCTTCCTCTTTTGCAGAAAAAATGGAGGATAAAAGCCATACATTTTGTAAATTGATTACTGATGTTCAAAGGGCTAGACTATAAGATAACACGCCACGTTCTCACTCGATGAAGCATAATTTAAATTTTCTTTGATTCAGAAAACATTTCAGCATTTTGCAGTCAATCTGCTAACACTATAAGAAATTTTGATTTTTGCATGGCTAATTGAGTTTTGGATAAACTCTCGTTCACCATGTATTTAGTAGTGTTATTAACATATATTTAACTAAACGACAGTTATTGAGGACTTCCCGTGTGCAGGGTACCATGACATGTCATAACAATAAAGAGTAGTCTAGATGGAGAAAACCAAACTCGATGAGATAGAACGAAGTGCAGTTTGGTTGCAGGGAGCTCTGAGCTGAAGGCCTGGGGAGTGTAAGCACAGGAATGCTCGGGAAATAGGGAGATGATGAGTATGCCTGAGAGAAGGGGCCCCACAGATGGTAAGAATAATTATTGCAATAAGATGCCGAATGTTTGTTGAGCATTTACCACTGGTCTGGCCTTGTGTTAAGTGTTTTCCATTTGAAAGTCATGAGATCGAGCCCTATGTCAGGTTCCATGCCCAGTGGGGAGTCTGCTTGAGATTCTCTGTCTCTCTCTCTCTCTCTCTACCCCCTACCCTCTGCTGAGATAAACAAATATCAAGAAAAAAAAGATGATTAAGAGTCCTTCCCCGCAAGTTATGCTCTTGGGCCTGAAACTACCTCGCTTCCCCCCTCTGCCATTTATCATCCTTCCAGGAATAGTGTAATAGAAAGAGGGGAAAGATGCAGGTCTAGCTCTCTGTTTTGCTGCTAGCCAGCTGTCCAACCTTGGATAAGCTCACCAGCCTCACCAAACCTTAGTGTCCTCAATTCTAAAATGGGAAAGGATTCCAAGGTTGTTGTCAGGATCAAGCTAGATATCCCTTGTAAAATAGAACAAAATCTGAATTTATTAATACCAGCCAGTGGGTGTGGCTCCAAATAATCTCTTTCACAAAGCTTTGTCAATCCCAATTATCTACAGCAAGAAGTTGTGCTTGAATGTTGATTTACTCATCTTTCTCCTCAAGGTCAGTGTACTATCTCCACTATCTTCATAGTCCCAACACCAACACTTCCTGATGGAGGTGAAATGACTCTGGGTTCCTTCCCCCTGTAATGGATCTTCAGGGTCACCAGCTTCATCAACCCAGTGTGATGTCAGCCTACTAGGTGACCAGACCAAGGACCAGGGTCACTTGCTGACAGTCGAGTGAGGTGTGAGGAAGAGATATGGGAAGCTAACATAATTCTCAGATAAAGCATGGGCCCCTGAAGGGCCCATATACCACAGAAGAAATTGCAAAGTGGGTGGATGTCGGTCAGAGGGAGCACCAAAGGGCAGGACACTGAAGGATGCCCCTTTTGGCCCAGGACTGGCTGGAATGGCATTCCCCTCCCAGCCTTCCCATTGGCCTAGCTTCCTCTGCTATGGGGCATCAAAGCCATTTATGAGTTCTGTGTGATGGGCTTCGCTTACATCACTCTGCACACCCCAATTCCCCTGCTGAAGATAGAGGGTTCCTAAATTAAAAAGTTTTCTATTCTGAGCCATTATACTGGATCTTTACAGAGATTATCTCTAATTTTCACTGAAACTCCAAAAAACAGGATTATTAATATTATCATTTACTGCAGAGAAAACTGTTATTTCAATAATACAGCTGATAAACAATGGAATAAATACTAAGAGCCATGGTCTTGTAGCTGGAAACCTTTGCTCTGGCCCCTCAGTGTTTTGTCTATGAATTGGGAAGACCTGATCCACTTTACACAGAGAGAGTAGTTACCAGATAGTGCACGTGACAGCATTTTGCCAACCAGTCACAGCACAAATGCTTATTGGGCAACTAACACATGGCAGCAAATGGCAATCAGTCACTGGAGGTTACTTCTTTTAATTCCTATAAACCTCATGGTGCATAACCCCATGCCCTGTGCCCTCTCTTCTGAACCCGCACTTGGGATGGAAGGGTTTATCTTATACCATAGTTCCTGAGAAGTTCCACCCTGACTCACTGTATTATTATCAGACAAAGCACTTTCTCATTTTCCCATCTAGCAAATGAAGGCAAAGATAACTTGTCTGGGAAATCTCCAGGACAAAAGTCCTATCTGGACCCCAAGCATTATTCAGGAAAAAAAATAAATCCGATATGGATGTGAGTGGAGTGTTGATTTTTAGCGGCTCTTAACAGGTGTGCTGGTGGGTGAGCAACATCCAGGGAAAAGCAATACACACAGACATTTTTTAAAGATTTTTTTAAAAATGTATTTATTAATGAGAGATACAGAGAGAGAAAGAGAGAGAGAGAGAGAGAGAGGCAGAGGGAGAAGCAGGCTCCATGCAGTGGGACTCCATCCCGGGTCTCCAGGATCAGGCCCTGGGCTGAAGGCGGTGCTAAACCGCTGAGCCACCCAGGTGCCCCACACAGACAGTAGAACCACTTGAGATGCAGAGAGGGGACCAGGCCTCACCTGACTGTGGGGAAGGGTGCTTGCTACCGTTGTAGGCCCTGAAACCATTACATCCAAGGGAAGTGGTCCCCCAGGGCTTTCCTGGGGGCAAGGGTTGGCACCAGCTAAAGCCAGGAAGAAGCGAGTCTGCTGGGATGCCCTGAGGATGCTGAGCGACACTCTGTCCAGATAGCAGATGGGCGCATAGAGCAGAGCAGGGGACGCAGACTGGATCCTGCAGCCAGAACGCAGTCTTGGCCTCACCCCGCCAGGCGATGCTGTTAGAAGGAGAGGAGCCCAGCATTCATCCCCCTGATCCATAATATGCCTTTTCTCGAACACACAAGCATGGCTGTATTTACATGACCCAGAGCACCAAGAGCTCTCGAGACTTGAAACCCCATTATTACGAGGGCCCTGGCTGCATACCAGACTACAGACCTGAGGTTTCCTCTTGCAGCCTCACACCTCAGTGAGGGAGGAAGGGGCCCACGACTTATAAGGAGCACTGTTCTGGCTTTGGGGTGCTCCTGCTGAGAAGCAGGAAGCATCAGAAATGCTAGGAAAATGGTGTGGAGGGAGGGATGGGTAAGAGAGAGCATGGCCTGGGAACCAAGATGCTATACCTGGAGAAGGCTATCATCTCAAGAGGGAAAGCCTGGAGCTGGAGTTCTGGCTGCTGACATCATTAGCCATGTGACCTGGCACAGGTCAGCTCCTCTCTGGGAGGCTGGTGTCCATGTCCAGCGTTCTGGCCTCGGAGGGTGGCCGTGCACTGGAGCACTTTGCCAAGTGCAGACCACTGTTGACACATCAGGAATGAGGCTGTGCTGCCAACAGTGGTGAAGTGGCCAAAAGAAGCAGGCCCCCAGCATCTCTGCACCTGGGTCCCTACCGGCACAGCGCGGATGTGTGATTACTTTTGAGGGGTGAATGATGGAAATCACTGAGCTGCAGGGGACCAGAGTGGTGACAGGGCTCGGCTGCTTTGGGAGAATGAGTGACTGAGAGCGAGTCGAGCCTGCCCCACGTCCGGGCAGATGATACATGAAGCCTGAAAACGTTCAAGTATGCTCTAGATCCATATTTTTCTAAAATTCAATGCTATATAGGTTTATTTTATTTATTTATTTTTAAAGATTTTATTTATTTATTCATGAGAGACACAGAGAAAGAGGCAGAGACACAGGCAGAGGGAGAAGCAAGCTCCATGCAGAAGCCCGATGGGGGACTCCAGGATCACGCCCTGAGCCGAAGGCAGAGGCTCAACCACTGAGCTACTCAGGCATCCAATATATATAGGTGTCTTTTAGAGGAAGAAAACTTTCTGTGGATCCATAGGACCAACTTAAATTATGATTTTGCATGTGGTTATTTATTTATTTATTTAAATTTAATCTGCCAACATACAGTACATCACTACTTTCAGATGTAGTTTTCAATAACTCATCAGTTGCATGTAACGCCCAGTGCTCATCACATTGTGTGTCCTCCTTAATGCCTGTCACCCAGTTACCTCATCCCCCCACCCGCCTCCCTTCTTCAGCGACCCTCAGTCTGTTTCCCAGAGTTGAGGTTGGGCTATGGGGTCGGAGGCTGGAGCAGAAGACTTTTGCAACGATGTGCAAAAAGGATGATGGTGGTTCAGACCAGCATGGCAGCAGCAGAGGTAAAGAAAGTACTCAGTCTCCACAAACGTGTTGAAGAGCCAAAGGATTTCCCCTTGGTTTAAATGTGGAGCGTGAGAGAAAGAGAAGAGCTCAGAGGCTCTGGCTTGAGCAATTGAATGGATCTAGCTGGTTTCCCCAAACTGAAATAGAGGGACAAGCGGGCAGGGAGGTTTTTTGGAGATTAGGAGTTCAGCTCAGTGTGGGTGGCCCATTGGCAGGGTGATCATACAATTTATTGTCCAAACTAGGATACTTTTGAGTATGGAAGAGAAAGGAGACAATATGAATAATCACGGTGGAACAACAGAAATCATCTGGACTGAGCCAGTCCGACCAAGATATGTAGCCATCCTACCCAACATCCAAGTAGAAATGTTGAGTAGGCAGTGGGCTGATGTTCAGGAGACAGGTCTGGGCCAGAGTTACACATTTGGGGGTTGTCAACTTAAATATGAAAGTTAAAGTTCTGTGATTGGGTGAGATCACTAGGGGAGTGAGTATAAACGAAGAAGAGAAGAAGACCAAGGAGCAGAGTCAGAGGCATTGACAATGTAAGGACAGGGATGCTCCCACTTTGAGAGGTCAAGGAGAAGAGGAGGAACCAGCAAAACCTACGTATGTGAACACAGAGTTCAAGGGGCAGGATTAGGTCATGAGGTTTTCTTCAGAAAAAAAAATGTTTTGAATGCTTAAACTAATATGTTTTAGATTACCATCAAAATATAAAGGGAAAAATTTTAAAATAACCTACATTCTCAAGAATATTCCTGGGTCCCTGGTTTGAGAGACTGTCACATTAATCAGGAGCAGGAACCCATGGCACAGATGGCTACTACTGGTCCCCAGGCAACTACTGTTTGCCTTAGTATATTAAGATTACCATGTGATCTTCTTGGGTCCTGAAAATAATCCCTCATTTAAGCAAAGAAAGACAGTCACATCCCATTTTATAGATGTCGGAACTGAAACATTGAGTGAACCTCCTGGTCTTACTTCTTTAAGTGCAGGTATCTGCCTCTTGAAAATCAGTTTTTACATCTGTCTGTTTTTTCTTCTTCACACTGGCCTTTTACCATACTTCCTTTAAAAGAAAAATGTTCAAGATTTCAAGACTCTACTTCTGCCCCCATCCTTTTTAAATTTCTTTGTTCCTACTCCATGTAAGACTTCTAAACTAAAAGTTCTCATCCCCAGGACCCTCCAGACTCAAGAAGCTGGGATATCTCCTACCCCTCACACCTCAAAAAGATTCTCTTCTAAGAATTTCTATTATGTGACCAATTTTTGACTAGGAGCCACTTTCTCTGTGGAACTGATAGCTCTCCAAACTGAGCCCATTTTCAGTGGATTAGCCTATAACCCTGGATATGGGTCCTCTTGCTAATGAAGAACAGAAGATTCAGGATGAAAAGATGGTTGGGTTCTCCATCTTACTGCCCAGGGGAGTGCTGTGTCTTCATGGAGGATGCTGTGGGTTGAGAGACAAAAGGCTTGGGTTCTCGGGATTTGTGTCAACCACGTTCCTGAAGGCATCCATTTCCCAATACTCTGGTTTGAAATTCAGGCCAAGATCCATCTTGCTGTGGAGTCTACTAGGGATTCTTTAGGAAATAATGAAAAATCAAAAGTGTATGAGATTTGGATTCAAATGATTTGGAACTGAGATTTTTGTTTACCTATTTACTAGCTGTGTATCCTTAGACAGATAACACAATCCCTTCCTACCTCAGTCTGTTTGCCTATAAAAATGGGTATTACAAATAAAACTTCACGGCATTATGGGAACAAATGGGACCAGTGTGAAAGGCACCTAATGATTAAACATTCTACAAGTGTCAGCTGTCATTATTGTTGTTGTTATCAGATTTAATATATTGAGCAAACATGAGTAGATTAGTCATGACCAGAGGTCTAGAAGCAGCTGGAGAAATGGAGAGGAGCAGAGTTCCAGGACTTTTTCTCTTCTGTCATCACGGAGATGCTAACCTAATAGAAGGATTCTTCAAGTCAGTAATTTCAATTTCCATCACTGCTGATAAATACAGGGATTTACTTTGATTCTCTGAGTTATATTATCTCCTTTACCCCAAGTCTGAACCTGGTTGACTTATCATTTGCTTAAATGGTGCCTTTCTTCAGAAAGCTCCATTTATTCATTTATTTATTCAATAAGGGTTTGTGGAGTTTCTGCTCTGTGCTACACAGTGTGGGGCACACAAAACCTAATCACACTTGGACATTCCCCTCAAGGATCTAATGGTCATGTGGCAAAGACACATGCCTAATGTAGGTCATTATGGCAAAACGAAACAGGCGCTGTAACAAGGGCACCAATGATAGGGCATGGGGACTGGGGGAAACAGTGCTATTTTGGCTAAAGGACTTCAGAAAACTTTCACTAAGAAGATGAAATGGGACCTGACAGCAGGCAGATCAAGGGGTAAAGGTACAGCATTTTCAGCCCAGGAGGGTAGGTTGAAACAAGACAGCGGAGGTCAGAGGTTCAGGGAAATGGAAAGCAGAGCAGTGTCGCTGAAATTGTGTGTGTGTGTGTGTGTGTGCGCGCGTGGGAGAGTGGCTGGGGAGGGAGGGAGAGAGAGAGAGAGAGAGAGAGAGAGAGAGAGAGGGAGATTGAACATGGGAAGGAGAAAAGGCTGATTGGCAATATCCTTATTAAATAAATGGATAGCAGAGACAATATGTCTTTCCCCTTTCACATCTTGGCTTTTCCTGAGACTGATGATTTATCTACTTTTGCACACTTCATTCTAGTGCTGCTGGCTATAGGCCAAGCACTGTGCTGAATGCTAAGGATTAAAAAACAAGAATAAGACACTGGTGATAACAAGGACACTCAAAATCTTGACTTCAAGCACGAAGCTCTCTCCTTTCAGCTAATTTACTCAAGTATTAACCTTCGACCCCATTAAGATCACCAGTCCATTGGCCATACCAGGGTTTCCACTGATCTGACTGACCTTCAGGTGTTCATTTCCTCTTCACCTGAGTTCCATATTCTGGTGTTGCTGCCACTCCTTTATAAAAACTTAACTTCTGGGACACCTGGGTGGCTCAGCCTTCGAGCATCTGCCTTCAGTTCAGGTCCTGATCCCAGGGTCCTGGGATTGAGTCCCACATCAGGCTCCCTTCTCCCTCTGTGTCTCTCATGAATAAATAAATAAATAAAATCTTTAAAAAAAACCCTTAACTTACTCCCCATCCTCTATGCTAATCAGCTGGCAAAGTGCCACCTTGGTTAAAACCAACTGTTCATCTACTCTACACCCTTAGTGGAGAAGCTGAGCATCATTAAAAGGAAGGAAAGGAGATATGGAGGGAGGAAGGAAGGGAGGGAGGAAGGAAGGAAGGAAGGAAGGAAGGAAGGAAGGAAGGAAGGAAGGAAGGGGAAAGAGAAGAAAAATACACATACAACTCTGTTTGCTCAACTTCTTCCAATTTATGACCATAAATCTCAAAAGAATACCCTACATTGGCCAGACAATCCAGCTACATTTTTCTAAATGTAGAAATTCACCTTCCTACTTTCTGAGATTACTATTTTATGCCTTCCTTTTTTCCCTCCAATTTCTGCCACCATCCCCCAGCTGATGATCTTGCTTCAAAGATATCTTTGGTAGAAAAAAACGAGGTCATTCTCAAACAGATGATTCTTCCAGACTACTGTGTCTGTGGCCATGGAAGCTGCCTCCCTGCCCTGTCACAATGGAGGACACACAGCTGCTCTATCTCTTCTTCTATGCTTTGTTCCCAACACTTCTTATCTTCTCAAGAGGTTTGAGAGAAAAGAGGACAGAGAATTATTTAAGTTTTCTAGTGTCAGAGCAGATCAATGTGTTATTTTTCCAATATGGTCCCCTCCCCCCCCTTGGAAGAAGGCTCTATGACTTTAAATAAGTGACTGAGCCTCTGAGTCTCAGCTTGCTTTTCCATACGGCGGGCCTCATCTTCTGATTTATGACAGTATGCTGTACAGGTATTCATCTCCAATGACTCAAAATAAGAATTTTGGATGAAAGGACTATTTAAAGAGGTGTGGGCAGGGTTCAAACAACAGACGAGGTGAGGCATCTCTGGTGAGGCATCCAGAGATTAGCCACAGTGGGAGGCAGCTATGTCCCCAAGGACTCAAAGAGCTGGTGTCCCTGGAGCTGGAGAGGCAGCCAGGAGGCAGGGCAGTGCAGGGGAGCTGCAACCCTGGAAGTGGGAAGCTAAGCAGGGGGAACTAAGCTCTGTCCTTGCACCCCTCGGGTCCCCTGAGGCTGACTGTTGGCCAATCCAGCAGAAGCCAGAGGGAAGGGAGCTGGGCAAGGTGGTGCAGAGTCAGTCTCTGGGGAGCAGAGAGTGGGTGGCTCAGAGGTGAGCCCACAGCCTGCAGGCCCCTGAGCCCAAACTGCCAGGACAACTTTGAGATCATCGATTTAGTTCACAGACTGTGGTGTGGGTTCAGGGAAGGATATCCAAACAACTCTCAACTTCCTATTTTTCTATTGCTCATCTTAAGGCCATACCTTTCCCTTTCTTTCCTCCTCTCTTTTCCTTTTTTTTTTTTTTTTGAAAGAGAGCCTGGTTGTTGACTAATTGTCAGCATGGAGCATGCATTTGATGCTCTCCTTGGAGATTCTCATCTTTGCTTGGTAGCAGTCAATCAGCAGGCTTCACTCCCAACAATATTAGCATCCAAGATGGTGAGATAAACAAGCTCATTAAAAAGCAAGTTGTTACACACAGCAAACACCTTAGACTAATAAAACTTGGCATCCTCTGTGGTACACCCAGGGAAACAGTATTAACAGCCTTGATAGCAGTCTGCATTTAAGAGAAAAGCCCAGAAGGCAGCTAGTTGATCCTGTAGAATTATTCAGGCAGCCTCATCCATGTATGGCACCATGGGGAAATGCTGGGCCTGTGAGCTCAGAGGTACAATGTTTAGATAGCACACTTACAGGAGGAGATTTTCACTCAGTTATGGAGACTTTTGCATTCATTTAACAAACATCAATAGGGTATCCATGACATGCACATGCTGGCTACTGAACACATAAGCTCTTGTCCCAGCCATGAGGGGCTCACATTCCTCTGGGTAGCATAGGCTGTTGGTAAACAGACCCAGGATCTAGGGAGTTAAGTGCAATGATAGAGAGTTTCCCAGAACGAGCCTATGGGACACAAAGAAGGAATAATTAGCCCAATTAGGGCTGGATACAGGGTGAGAACAACTCTCTGGGTCCTGTAGCTTTTTTATTTATTTCAAAGAACAGTTACTACAACGCATGGGAAGTTACGTCTAAGAGCTTGATGGCCTGGTCTTGCCTTTCACCTGGAGACCAAATGAACTTATGGGCACCATATTTTGCTAGAGACCATGTAACTTGATGCAACTTAGAAGATGGTCCCCACCCCCAGGCCTAGAACCATCCCTGAAGTAGTGGAAAGCCTTGGCATGCATATGGCATCCATGCTGGCGCTGACTGGGATGTCATGTACGGGACTAGAGAAGTTAGGAGAAGTTAGGAGTCCAGGGAGAGCAGGACACAGAGGACTAATTGGGCTCAAGAGAGAAGTGGGTTGAAATGATTAAGATGAGATTGGTTGTTTTCTATTAAACTAGTCTGATTGAGGAAAAATTTTGGAGGTGCAAGGTCTCCCTGAGCTTTTCAGGGGAAGCTCGGACCTGTCTGATCTTGGCAAAGAGTCCCTGAATAGCCTGTCCATCTCTGAGAAGCTGAGTGTTGGAGGAGGGAATCTAACCTTTCTTGAGTCCATATGATATGCTCTACAACTCTGATTGGTTTTTAGCTTATCTAATGTTCCCATAACCCCATGAAAGTAGATGTTTTGTTTTGTTTTGTTTTGTTTTGTTTCTTTTAAATCTCACCTTGGAAAAGAATTGGAGGTTCCAGGGGGCATACAGAACTGGACCAAATCACAGAGGAAGTAAGAGATAGGAGGTTTTTGAGTCAAGACCTAATTGATCCTCCTTGCCCCATATCCTACAGATTCTGAGCCGGGTCTGGGTAACATTTTGGCTCAGCATTTGCTCTAAGGTGGCCGTGTTCCCATGATATCCTTGGCATATCATTTGATTGGTCAGTAAAGAATGATAATGAGCCAGCATATTATTGAGCTGGCCTGCCCCAGTCTGTGTGTAGGTTCTCAGGGGACTCCTGAGACAGACCATGGATTACCCATGGGAAGCTAGTTGAGGAAGGAACAGCAAATCTGCAAGTCTCAGAGTCAATGTAGAAGAAAATCGTTGTGAAACAGCCACATTTTTGTGTGATATCATTGCAAAATGTATTGATCTCTGAAGAAAGCAGAGATTTTGGCTAATTTTTCTAGAAAACATTCTTTTTCACTTGTATCTTCCTAAACTGGGGTTTCTTCTATTAATCTCTATTGAGGTCATGAGATTAGATCTTTTGTGATAAGCACTGGATCATCTAAAAAAGAAATTATTGGATCTTTTGAGAGAGGCATCATGTCTGTTTTTCTGTATCCATAGCATTGTGTACCATTCCTGATCGACTCCCAGTAAGTATTTACTAAATTAATGAATTCCAGAAACATTAACTAGAAAAAGCTATCGGTACCATGTATGAGTTCACAAATGGTTTAGGGTGGGAAGAACAAGATTAGTGGAATCTAAGGTAAATTGTCACTGATGCAAACAGACACATAGCATTGCTAGAGGTCCCTCATGTCTCCCCTTTCTACCCTCTTCACTTTCAATGGACCCCAAGTGGAGGGAGGGAGGCAAACATGGAAAAAGACTCTGATAAAAGGCAAGAAGTGTATTTCTCTATTTACTTAGGCCTTCATGATTTTTTTCATCAGTATTTTGTCATTTTTAGCACACAGACTCCGTACATGTTTTGTTCAATTTATACCTAAGAATTTCATTGTTTTTGTAGTGATTATAATTGGCATTGTGTTTTTGTTTCAGTTTCATATGTTTGTTGTTGGTACATAGAAACACTATTGACTTCTGTATGTTGGCCTTGTATTCTGTGATCTTGCTGAACTCCTCTATTAACTCTAGGAGTGTTTTGGTGTATCACTTGGGACTTTCCGTATATCTAAATCCTGTGATCTATAAATAGAGTTTTAATTCTTCCTTTTTAATCTGTAGGCCTCTCTAGGAGTCATAAGAGTCAGACATGTTTTCCTTATTCCTGATCTTAGGGAGAAAGCACTCAGCCTTTCATCGTTATATACTATCTTAATTGTAGGTGTGTTTTATAGATTTCATTTATCAAGTTCAGTAAGCTTGCTTCCACTCATAGTTCACAGGGAATTTTTATTATAAACAAGTAATAAATTTTGTCAAATCTTTTTCTGCATCTACTGAGATAACCACATGATTTTTCTTCCTTAGTCTATTAATATGGTGGACCATATTGCTTGATTTTTTGAATGATGAGCCAGTTTTGCATTCCTGGGGTAAATTCCACTTGGTCATGATATATCGTCCTTCATTTATCACTGGAATTGATTTGATACTATTTTGTTGAGCGTTTGTGTGTGTGTGTGCCAGATCACGAGATATATTAATCTGTTTTCTTAAAATATTTTTGTCTGGTTTTGATATCAGTATAATGCTGGCCTCATAATATGAGATGGAATATTTCTCACCTCTTCAAATTTCTGGAAAGGATTATATGGAATTAGTATAATATCTTCCCTAAATGTTTGGTAGGATTCACTGAGTAAACCACCTAGGCCTGGAGTTTTTTTGTTAGAAAGGTCTAACTATACATTCTATTTCTTTAATAGAGTGAGAGTTGTTCAGGTTATTTATTTTGAATGAGTTTTGCATTTTTCAAATAATTGCTTCATTTCTGCTAAGGATTCAAAATTATGGGTATGAAGTTATCACAATATTCCCTTATTATTCTTTTAGTGTACATGGTGTCTGTAGTGATGTCATCCCTTTCACTCCTGATATTCGTAATTTGTGTTGTCTTTTTATCTCGTGCAGCATGGCTAGAAGTTTGTCAATTTTGTTCATCTTTTTAAGATCTAGTGTTTAGTTTCATTGATACTTTCTGTTGTTTTTCTCATTTCAGTTTCATTGACTTCTGCTTTTGTCTCTATTATTTCCCTCTTTTTTGCTTTGGGTTCGATTTGATCCTTTTTTTCTCTGCTTTTTTAAAGTATAAGCTTATATAATTTGAAACTTTTCTTCTTTTCTATATAACTATTTTTTAAAATATTTTATTTATTTATTCATGAGAGACATAGAGAGACAGAGCAAGAGAGGCAGAGACACAGGCGGAGGGAGAAGCAGGCTCCATGCAGGGAGCCTGATCCTGGGACTCAAGGATCACACCCTGGGCTGAAGGCAGCGCTAAACCACTGAGCCACCCAGGCTGCCACATCCCACACATTTTGATGGGTTGTTTTCTCTTACAGCTCTTGCTGTTTATCCTTGTTGCCCAATTCCACAATGGAGGCTACACTTGGCTCAAAGCTGAGCGAAAGAGGACAGATATCCCCAAAATCTCCCCTTGCCAGTTATTCTTCACCCTTTGACATCCCAACTCAATTTGCATGCTAATGTGAACTCTCAAAGTCCTCAAGCAGTTGGGTTTTTGTTTTTTTTGTTTTTTGTTTTGTTTTGTTTTAATAATAAATTTATTTTTTATTGGTGTTCAATTTGCCAACATACAGAATAACACCCAGTGCTCATCCCGTCAAGTGCCCCCCTCAGTGCCCGTCACCCATTCACCCCCACCCCCCGCCCTCCTCCCCTTCCACCACCCCTAGTTCATTTCCCAGAGTTAGGAGTCTTCATGTTCTGTCTCCATGCTAATGTGAACTCTCAAAGTCCTCAAGCAGTTGGGTTTTTGAACTGCGTTTAGAGTTTTTCACTATAATCAGTGGGATATGGGCTGTGGAAGGCTAACTTCGTCTTCACCTTGGCCAGCATCCTGTCTGATTCTGAGCTTCCGTCAGATACCTAGTACAAAGCTACAGGTTGAAAGATACTCATCCATATGGGACTAAACCTGTGCACTAACTGCCCTACCACCACCACAATTACCACCTGAGGGAAGGGGCAGGGAGTGACATGTGGAAGATGTCTTCTGTTCCCAAAGGAAAGAAACTGCCTCTCATGCTTTCTAAAGGAATAGAAATCCTCAGGCTGCTTTCAGACTAGAAGAATAATGCAAAGGTGGCATTTGCCCCACAGATATCACAGCTGAGAAGCTCTGGTCAGCAAGTGAAGAGAGAAGTAGGCAGAGAAGTCTCTCTGAATAAACACTAAGTGTCCTTTGTGGATACTCCAATCCAAATGATATCTCTCCTTCTTTCATTCTTTTGCTATCCTTCCCCTCTCTTTCCTTCTCTTTATTCCTCTGACCATGCTTAGTGGTCTCAAAATTTTAATTATATATCTCTATAATTAAAAGCAATTTTTAAGGGTGCCTGGGAGGCTTGGTCAGTTAAGCAGCGTCTGCGTTTGGATCAGGTCATGATCCCAGGGCCCTGGGATGGAGCCCTTTGTGGGGCTCTGTGTGCAGCAGGAAGCCTGATTCTCCCTCTCCCTCTGCCCCTCCCCCTGCTCTGTTCTCTCTCTCCCAAATAAATAAATAAAATCTTTAAAAGATATTTAGAAAGAAAAAAGTAATTTTGAGCACTCATTCCCCAACACATTCACAAATTATCTAATTATAACAAAACCATCTACAATGCTTGCTATACGTGTTAGGCACTTCCCTAAGCCTAGGTTAGTAGATAGATTGCTGTTAATATATCAAACAAAAATGAATAAAATTCACTTTTGCTTTAATTGTCTTATATGAAAAGTACATATTTATAGAAATTCTAATATTTTCTTCTCATACCCCTGTGGGGCATCTTGCACACCTTCAGGTTATATGCACGCCCCACATTTGTGACCACTAATTTAATCTACCCACTTAGAGCCAAGCAATGATCAGCCTTTGTATTGTTCCCCGGGCACCCACTATGTTCCAGATACCTTTGTTTCACGTACAAGGAAACTAAGATTCAGAAAGAAATTTCATGACATGCTAATAAATTACTGGTACCTTTGTGGTCACACTGATAATAAATGGTACCTCTGGGGCTTCATCCTCCAGCCATCCAGTTCTCGTTTACCCCAATTCCCCAGAAATGGGATTTTCTTCAGCTAATCAGGATCCTCTTAAGAAAGAAATATGAGGTGGTGGCAAGACAGGGGACCTACAGTTGCGGGTATTCCAGGGGTCTCCCTCATAGAAGGTAGAAGCTCCAGATCCCCTGGAGGGTCAGGAATCTCAGATCAAAGGAGGAAATTACGTTCTCCCTCCCTTTCCCTGAAGCCCCCGTCTCTACCTTCCTTCCCAGTGTGGCACCAGAGGGACAAGTGGCTTCTCCCATCACTCACCGCCTCTTCCTCTCCCCTCTGCCTTTCCGACAACACCTATCGGCTCTCACCAGCCTCCTCAATTCCAAGCTGTTCCTTGAAAATTCACTAATGAAATTCCAGTTTCTTTTGTAATTGTATTTTAACATGGTTCATGCTCTGATACCAACCTTAAATCAAACTCTTTGCAGAAAGACTATCACAGGGTGACAAGTTCCTTTCTGCATGCCTCATTACTGAAACATTTATTCAGGGCTTCCTGGATGCTATGAATGGCTGCCTCTGAGCGCTGCAATGACTTAATCCACTACAACCAAAGGATTTTAATTTCCTCCCCTGGGCTTCCCATTTTGGTTCCCTGCCTGAGTTTGTCCCTCACTTTGGATGTACAGCTCTGGTGGGACAGTGGGGCTTCACTTGGGTCTAGAGCCTGTAGAGGGCCTACTCCCATCCCAGAGCCTGGGGCACAGATCATAAAAGCAGCCTTCAGCCCTTAGCCTCAGTGGTTTGTCCGGATTCTGGCCAGCTTGTTTTCTCATCGTGGTATGGGCTCTTGAAGTAGAAAATGTTAAAGTAAGCTCTCAGAGACAGGAAGGCATGATGGTAGCTTCAATATTCTTGAAAGCCCTGGCAAGAGATCTACATCCAAGATATTTTCCAAATATTTGTTTAGCAGTTGAGAAATATGGTGGACTCATTCTGACATGAACACAGGGCCATGAGGGTGAAGCTGCATGAAGACACAAGGATGACCTGAAGAGGACATGAGAAGCAGCAAATTCTGTTTGGGTTTCTCAAGGGGGGAAAATATGACTCAGAAGATAAGCATAATGGGATTTTTCTTTTCGTTCCAGAATTAGCAGCTGGGACTCGAAGAAGACATGGAAGATCAAGGGTCTACACGTGGTTATTTCAAGATTTTATTTACTTATTTTGAGAGAGAAGGAGAGACAGAGAAAACAAGCAAGAGGGAAGAGCAGAGGGAGAAGGAGAAGCAGGGAGCCCGATGGATGTGGGGCTCGATTCCAGGACGCTGGAACCATAACCTGAGCCAAAGGCAGACACCTAACTGACTGAGCCACCCAGGCACCCCAAGGAGGTACACATTCTAACAAGCGTCAGAAATAATTAGAGCCAGACAACTTTGAAGGCTTCATAAGAGGT
Organism: Vulpes lagopus; assembly: GCF_018345385.1. NCBI lineage: Eukaryota > Metazoa > Chordata > Mammalia > Carnivora > Canidae > Vulpes > Vulpes lagopus. Next base: position 32,118,171 of record NC_054834.1, read on the forward strand.
AAGCTGTCTTTGCTCAACTGTTACATGTTCATTGAACAATTTGACCTGAAAGACACAGGAACATCAAACAAGATTATTTCTTTTTTTTTTTTTTACAAGATTATTTCTAACAACTGTCTTCAACTCTCCTCTGCTCAGTCCTCCTTTCCCTCCCTTTACCAATGCCTCAGGCAAACCCCCTAGTTTTCCAGTTATTTTCAGTTATAACAAAGTCCAATATAAGGGGCCCATCCTTCGCTCCAGCTTGGCCCCGACCTACAGTCCCAACAACCAGGAGGGAGAAGAACCTTCGTCTCTCTCCCTCTCCTCCCTCTCCTAGTTGCAGCTTAATGAGGATTGGGATTGAGAGGCAGGAATAAGAGAGAGGACAAGGGTCCTCCCAGGTTGCTGGCCACTGCCCATAGAAAAACCTTGGAGGTGGTGAGTTTGGAGACAGACCAAACCATAAGAGATATCCAGAATTCAATTGGATGCCAATTAATTAACCTATTTGATTAGCTCTTACAGATGTAAGAATTTTGTGGCCTAAGAGGAAGAGCTATGCAGGAGTGCATATAAGTATCGTAAGGGCTAAGTAAATACAAGTATAGTCAAGTAAAGAAGCAGCTGGGGTGGGAGGTGGGGGGATTCAGACATCCCTCAGTGGCCTGGGACCTGGATGGTAGGGGCTCAGATGGTTATGTTCTTCCTGAAGCCTGATCACCTTCCCCCTTAACAATTGAGGAGGTATCCTCCAAAGTTGTTGGACGATTCAATTATTATCTAGTGAGGAAGCACATTTTTAGCCTTGAGCACATTCACAAGTATACCAATGTTCATGAAAATTAAACCCATAGTACAATATTTTTAATAAGGAATCTATACATATTTGTATTCCAGGTATTTTCATTGTTTAAGAGAATCTGGCCCAGAAGAGTACATGGTCAGGGGTGCTTGGCTGGCTCAGTTGGTGGAGCTTGTGACTCTTGATCTTGCGGTTGTGAGTTCGAGCCCCATGTTGGGTAAAGAGATTACTTAAAAATAAAATCTTAAAAAAAAATAGTAGGTCAATCGTGTGATTCTAATTCAAAGCGGTAAATTGAGTAATTAATTTGAGCTTGAAACTTTAAGCAGAAATCTTATTAGGTATCATATTTTTATTAGAGTATTTAAGAAGTCTTCATTTTTACCTTTATTATAAGCTTAATTTATTAGATCTGTCAGTGTTACTCAAGTACATAGGGAAGAAGCATTTTTGTTAAGTCAAACATCTGGGAAAATTAAGTATATTTAATAATTTAACATATAAATGCAACTTAAAATATTAGAAGAAGTTAGACTAAGTTTGTAAATGAGACCTAATGTTAATCAAAGGCCTTTTAAAAAGCTATTGTTAATGATTGCTAGAACTATAAATAGAATAATAAGATCTGTAAGCTGAATTTAAATGTTGCACAAAGAGCTGGATTTTTTAAATAAATGGAATATTAATTTCGAAGTCAAAGTAACCTCTGAATAATCTTTCCTGTGCACCCAATCTGCCCTTGACAGCCGTCTGTCAGAGTCCTCGGCTGGCTGTGGCTTCTTCTCGGGCTTACACTGACTGTCCCCAAAAGCCCTGTCTGTGTGCAGCAGGCCTGAATGCAGTCCCTTGGGAGTGGGGTGGGTGAGGGGCCTGCCCACCCCTTAGCTCTCCATACTCTGATCCAGCATCTTCCAAGAACCTCCTGCAGTTCCGGCTCCTAGGGCTGTCTGAGCTGCAGCTCTGCCCTCTTAGTTGGGGTAACAGCAAGTTTCCTCTTCAAACCTTCCTCCTTCTCCAGCATCTGCATGTGACCTATGGTGGAAACACAGGCTGCTCTACCAACTTGACCTACCTTAATGTTCATCCTTCTCTCTCCTCTTCCCCCCTCTCCCAGGTACCCACTATGTCAACAAATGATCTTCTTGGGGTGCTCTCACTGAGTTTGATGTAGAGAAAATAACCCACAAGCTTGCGACTCATGACTTCGGTGATTGTCTCAATTCCTTTCTACCATCCCCCAGGCTTTTCAGTAGACTAACAGGAATGCATGGGTACTTGATGGTTTCCATTAGGCAGAACTGGACGCCACAAACCACTTGTTTAGAGCACACAGGTTGGTGGTGGCTCCTGTACAAGCACATCTGGTGTCTGGACCCTAAAATGAGACCAGGCTGCCAAAAAATGTTTAGATGCAAACAGCAGGACTTCTTTTTCAAGCATCTCTGGAATGGCCTTACTACTACTCAGAAGCAACAGTTGGAACCTGCTGCTGTCACTGAACATTCTCTCTTGCTTTGCCTTACCAGCTCTTACTTGAGTTCCGAGCCACAGCTGGATACCTGGCTGTGAGGATGCTATGCACAAGGACTCTGAGAAAGCTGCTTTCCTTTTATTCCAGATTCTGCTTGTACCTTCTAAGAGCATAAACTTGAGTTCCCCTACGCCCACTTCCCCCAAGACGACCAGGCTCTATTGCAACAGCCGTGGTGGTTAGTATAAAAGCAACGTAGCTAATGACACATATATTTATTGAGCGTGTATTCAATACCAGTGTTAAAAATGCTTTGCATGTGTTAACTCATTCGGTTCTTATAACAACTGCACTTCTATGAAGTAGGTACTGTGATTACCCCCCCCCCCCATTTTGTAGAGGAGGAAACTGAGGCACAGAGGAGTAAGTAACTGGCCCAAGCTCTCACAGCTTGGCCAGGACTGGAGTCAGAATCTGACTCTGCCAAGTTCCCTAGATCTCGCAGTTGTCATACACACCTGGTCTCAGAAATAACTAGGCTTTCTTAGAACTAAAGTGCCTGCAGAGAATCAGCTTGGCTCAAACATCATCAGAGAATTCCATATTCACTGGAATCAACCAATAAGAATAAAGCAAATCTTCTTCATTTTACAACCATAATGCTCCCCACAATAAAAAGATTCCCTCCGAGTGCACTGAATACGGCATTTAATTTGCCAAGTCTAATTTTCCCACAGATTTTCCAAAAAAGGTAGAAGAAGCTCTCTTGCTTTGCAGAGAGGAAACTCTAGGGTGAGGTCCCACAGTGAGGTGCTAGTGGTAGAGTCAAAAAGGGAATCATGTTTAGATTCAACCCAAGTTCATTGACTTGTGGATGCATTTAATAAATCCTCACCAACCACATAAGACAGGAGGGAAGACATTTAAATATGCTATCTTTTGGTAAACAAACAAGCAAACGATCCCAGGACATTATGATGTCTGGTTCATTTAAAATCTAATTCTTTCTCTAATATTCCATGTAGGCAAGGCGAGAATTTTGTGAAGTTAATTAGTTCAAGTGCAATGCCAAGTCATGGAGTAGAATTTTCACTTTCACTGCTTTAGTCCTTTCCCACTGCTTTAGAGCAGAAGTTAAAGAAACATGAACCAATAGTTTGCCGAAACCCAAGAGAGATTTTACCAATTGTATTTAAAAGCATGGCAGTCAGAAGCTGTCAGGGGCACCTGGGCGGCTCAGTCGGTTAAGCATCTGACTTCATTTTTGCTCAGCTCATGATTTCAGGGTCCTGGGATAGAGCCCCACGTTGCCACGTCGGGCTCTGTGCTGATGGTGGAGTCTGCTTGAGATTCTCTCCCTTTGCCCTTCCTCCACCTCAAAAAAAGGGGGGGGAAACTGTCTCTGGCACAGTCAGTAAAAATTCCACAGCATGGTCAGGAAGTCTAGGGTGTTGGTGAAAGGAAGGAGAAGGGCTGGATCCAGGGAGTGCTAAGAAAGCAGTTTTGGTTAGAAGGTGGTGGTTGTTGAATGAGGGGAATTGGAGGAAATTTATTTTTACTTCTGACAAAAAATGTGACGATTGAGTGCATAGTGCCTGTGTTGAAATGTGAATAGAGTAGGTTAGCACAGACTCTGAAGCTGGTTTTTTAGATTTGGGTTTTTTTTTTAACTGAGATATAATTGACACAATACATTATGAAGCTTAATGTGTACAACATGTTGATTTGATACATTTGTGTACCGCAATATGATTACCACCATGGCATAGCTAACACCTCTATCATGTCACATAATTATTATATCCTTTTTGTGATGAAACAATTAAGATCTAGTGTCTTAGGGGATCCCTGGGTAGCTCAGCAGTTTAGCTCCTGCCTTCGGCCCAGGGTGTGATCCTGGAAACCCAGGATCGAGTCCCATGTCGGGCTCCATGCATGGAGTCTGCTTCTCTCACTGCCTTGTCTCTGCCCCTCTCATTCTCTCTCTCTCTCTATCTCTCTCTGTGTCTCTCATGAATAAGTAAAAAACCTAAAAACAAAATCTAGTGTCTTAGCAACTTTGAGGTTTATAATTATATAATCACTATATATAGCATATTAACCTAATATTTATATTATGTAAGATATGTATTAATGATAATACATTTGATCCTTGAACAATGCAGAGGTTGGGGTGCCAGCCCCCACACAAAAATCCACATATAACCTTGATTCCCCCCAAACTGAACTACTAGTAGCCTATCTTTTCACTGGAAGCCTTACCAATAACATAGTCAGTAAATATATATTTTACATGTCATATGTATTATATGCTGCATTCTTACAATAAAGTAGGGCTAGAGAAAAGAAATGGTATTAAGAAAATCATAAGGAAGAAAAAAATACATTTTTTTCATCTTTATGGATTGTTAAAATTTATTGGAAGTAGTAAAGAATACTGGCTCAGGACAATAGCTATTTACTTATCAGTAGAGAAGTATTTTAATATTTTTTATATTTGGAAATTTTATTTTTTAAATTTAAGTTCAATTAATTAACATATAGTGTATTGTTAGTTTCAGAAGTAGAGGTCAGTGATTCATCGGTTGCATATAACACCCAGTGCTCTTTCCATCACATGCCTTCCTTAATACCCGTCACCCAGTGACCCCCCCTCTCCCCATCTCCTCCCCTCCAACAACCCTCAGTTTGTTTCCTATGATTAAGTCTCTTATGATTTGTCTCCCTCTCTATTTTCATCTTGTTTATTTTTCCCTCTCTTCCCCTATGATCCTCCGTTCTGTTTCTTAAATTTCAAATATGAGTGAGATCATAAAGTAATTGTCTTTCTCTGACTGACTTATTTCATCTAGCATAATACCCTCTAGTTCCAACCATGTCGTTGCAAATGGCAAGATTTCTTTTTTTTTTTTTTTTTTGATGGATGAGAGGTAGTCCATTGTGTATATATATCACATCTCCTTTTTCATTCATCTGTCAATGGACATCTGGGCTCTCTTCAACAAATGATGTTGGGAAAAGTGGACAGCCACGTGCAGAAGAATGAAACTGGATTATTTTCTTACACCATCCACAAAAAATAGACTCAAAATGGATGAAAGGCCTAAATATGAGACAGGAATCTGTCAAAATCCTAGAGGGGAACACCTAGGGGAACACAGGCAGCAACCTCTGTGACTTCAGCTGCAGCAACTTCTTGCTAGACACATCTCCAAAGGCAAGGGAAACAAAGGCAAGAATGATCTATTGGGACTTCATTTAGATGAAAAGTTTCTGCACAGCAAAGGAAGCAGTTGACAAAACCAAAAGACAACTGACAGAATGGGAGAAGATATTTGCAAATGTCTTACCAGATAAGGGGCTAGTATCCAAATCTATAACTAACTTACCAAACTCAACACCCAAAGAACAAATACCTAATCAAGAAATGGGCAGAAGACATGAACAGACGTTTCTCCAAAGAAGACATACAAATGACACATGAAAATGCTCAACATCACTCAGCATCAGGGAAATGCAAATCTAAACCACAATGAGATACCACCTCACACCGGTCAGAATGGCTAAAACGAACAAGTCAGGAAATGAAAGATGTTGGCGAGGATGCGGAGAAAGGGGAACCCCCTTACACTGTTGGTGGGGATGCAAGCTGGTGCAGCCACTCTGGAAAACAGTATGGAGGTTCTTCAGAAAGTTGAAAATAGAGCAAACCTATGACCCAGCAATTACACTATTACTGGGTATTTACCCCAAAGATATAAATGTAGTGATCCGAAGGGGCACTTGCACCCCAATGTTTATAGCAGCAATATCCACAATAGCCAAACTATGGGAAAAGTATATTTATAGTGGTGTACTGTATTTATTGAAAAGAAAAACCTGCCTAGAGGTGGACCTGGGCAATTCAAACAGGTGTTGTTCAAGAGCCAACTCCAATTGCATTATTGTTACAGTCAGTATTGTTGACTATAATCTCTATGAGTAGTTCTCCAGGATGGATTCCTGGATTTGCATCCTGGCCCCTCCACTTATTAGCTGCGTGATCTTGGGCAAATCTCTGGACATTTCTGCCTACATTTTCTAATTGTACATTATATATAACCTTTTAGGGTTATTGGGGAAATTAAATAGGCTAATGCATATAGGTGCTTACAACAGTGCTTGGCATAGAGTAAACAGTATGTAAATAGGTAACTTTTATTATTGTTAAAGATAGATTTTTTAAAAGATTGATTGATTTGACAGAGCAAGAGAGCTTAACCAGGGCAAGCAGCAGAAGGAGGGGGAGAAACAGGCTTCCCACTGAGTAGGGAGCCTGGTGTGGGCTCCATCCCAGGACCCGGGGATCAGGACCTGAGCCAAAGGCAGACACTTAACCCACTGAGCCACCCAGGCGCCCCAAAGATATGTTTTTTTAATCAGGGTGGTATTGCCTTTGAAAATCTCCAGCAGTGACATACATTCTGGTCCATTGCACATTTTGGAATGGTCCATCCAAAAGTCCAGGCATGCGCTAAGGCTGGTTGATGGCCTAAGGTCCAGTGCAGCTCTGGGACTTGAGACTTTTGGGGCTTCCCTTTCTTGGGGCTTCAAGGTGAGGCTTAGAGACAAATGCTTCAGTCACTCAAGACTATGGCGCCCTCTAGTGCCTGATGAAGGCTGATGCTCTCATGTTCTCCCCAGCGTCTCTGAACCATCTGAGCAGCCCTGAGCAGAGCATCGCCCCACCCTCCAGGGCTGCTGGGAAAACCCTGCTGCCTTATCTAAGATCCACCCCTTGGAATCACTTAGAGACCTCACTGTACATCTTCCATCTGCGACTCTTCACCACCAGCAGCTGCAGTGGCTGGTTAGAGGCTCCCTGTCTGCGACCCGCTCTCCACCACCAAGTTCTTTCTCTGCATCGTTGGCAGTGTGGGAGAGGAACACAGTGGTCATGTGCTAGCCAGTAAGGGATATGCCCAAGGCAAATGCTGCAATAAAACAAAGTCCATAATTGCTCAGGTGAAGACGCCAGTGTATTTAAGTGGGAAATGCGAGTGAAGAGCACCCTGTGGGAGTTTAGAAAGGAAGAGATCTAGGAGGTCACTCCTCTTTCAAGTCATTGGATAAGGTTACATGAAGGAGGCGGCATTGCAAGAACTGTTTGGATGGTTGGAGAAAGAACTGTTCAATGTAGGGTGAGTGGGAGAGGGTGGGAGGGTAGAGCCTGAGGTGTAGGTAGGCTGAGAGAGAATGAATGGAACCTTCTTTGAAGTGGTGAACATCATGCTTCCTCAATACTCTCTTTATTTCTTCCCTCTGCTGGTCCTCATGGCATTAGAGATGACAGGGAAAACGGGGTGGGTTAGGGGAGAGAATGAAAGCTCCCTTTATCCTTGTTACTCTCCTAGGGTGAAAGTATGGGAGAGGCAGACACAACCAACTTTGATCAGAGTAAGGTTCTTGAGTGGGCGAGTGTGGTCTCTTCTGGCCTGAGTATTTTCCCTGAATGTTTCTCCTTCCTGTGAACAACAACCACTGGTCACCCAATGGGACGTGCCTGCTGCTTGCCCCCCATATACCTAGATACAAGGTGCGGTGTAAGGCAGCAAAAGCAGCACACAACTGAAGCTTTATCTGGGCACTTCAACTGAGAATGGTGACGCCAACAAGCCTACCTTTCCTTCTTCACTGCCATTTTGGCAATGTCCACCAACGCCATGGGAAGCACTGAATTATCTTGTGAGTGCTTGTGTGTGTATGTTTGAGGGGAGGAGGCACATTAACACTTACCATATATCATTAATTCTAAGATGCAGGAGGTTTTATTCATGTGTATTCACATCCCAACTCTGAACTTGAGATGCTTCTTACATGTGACATTGTATTTCATCATTTAATTGATGTTATTTTTTATTGCTTCAGTAATATATAAATTTATAATAAAATTGGAATCCATCTTATAATTACTGACATCTTGATGATTATAACTGATGAAATCTCGTAGTAAGGAAGTATCTCTCCACCTACGTAAGCCCCAAATCCCTTCCGGAAGCTGCTCTTCCCAATGCCACCCAACAATTTCTTTATTTTATTTTATTTTACTTTATTTTATTTTATTTTATTTTATTTTATTTTATTTTATTTTATTTTTTTTACTTACAAATTTATTTTTTATTGGTGTTCAATTTGCCAACATATAGAATAACACCCAGTGCTCATCCCATCAAGTGCCCACCTCGGTGCCCGTCACCTAGTCACCCCCACCCCCCGACAATTTCCAGTGCAAATGTTATTCTTCTGAACGACTGTAACTCAGCTCTAAGGCATTAATCTTTGTAGTGGATGTCAGGGTGGTCTGCCCAGATGGCTTCCCCCAGCACTGAAGCACTTGCAAATGTTGGTCGGCAGCTCTCAGATGAACAGAGCAGTGTCCCCACTGGGGCCAGGCCATATCTAGTGACTGGTTGATGTGGGGATAACTTTAAAGGACCATCCAACTCCAGAACTTCCTGTAGGATTGGTTAGGGGCTTTATTACAACTGCTCTGCAGTTCAACTTCTCCTTTTGACCATGATGCTTCATTTACTCCCTCTCGTGTGATCACGGCAAGAGCATTTTCCTGCATGCTCACTTTCATCCCAGACCTCTATTTCTCAGGGAACCTAACCTGCAAACAGTTGGTACCAGGAGTATCCTGAGAAACTCTACTATGGGATTTCAGAACTGGATCCCCTGCTCATGGATGGAAACAGGATAAGGGTCTGGGTTATTATAACAGGTAAGCCCTACTCACTAACAGAGGCACAAATAAAGGGTGAAGGATCTCTAGAAGGGGCTGAGGGGATGCATGGAAGAGGAAGATGACGAGTGGAGACTGTAGCTTCAAGACAAATTGCTGTGGCAGGGCCTGTGGTTTATGGCACTAACCTTCCTCTAAAAAGTTTCTATCAGAAGAGACCTGACAAAATCCTGGTGGAGCTTTTCTCAGAACTTAATATATGAAGCAAGGGAGTACAGACAGCAGAAGAAATGGACTGTGTACCATGCAGCAGCCCTCAGTACCCCCACCCAGGACCAAAGCACTTGTTTTCCCAGCTTCTGGGGATGCTGGTGGCCAACAGCTCTCAATGAATCCCTCTCGAATCCTTGTCCCCAACTGAAGGGGTCTTGCCCAGGGTTAAGCATGAGATCAGACCGCCTTCCACGATTGTTCACTGGTTCCCAAATGCCTCTCCTCCTTCTGACCCAGAAACCTTGTGGGGCCAGATTTAGCTAGACTAGGTCCTTATTAAATAGAAAATGTTATTAATTTTAGGCTTTAAAGTGAGCTTGACAAAAATAGTGTACCATCATGGTCAAGAGCAGAAGTTTAGGGACACCTGGGTGGCTCAGCGGTTGGGTGCCTGCCTTCAGCTCAGGTCATGATCCCGGTATCTGGGATCAAGTCCCACATCAGGCTCTTTGCGAGGAGCCTGCTTCTCCCTCTGCCTCTCTCTCTCTCTCTCTCTCTCAGTCTGTGTCTCTCATGGATAAATAAATAAATCTTTAAAAATAAAAAAGAGCAGAAGTTTAGAACAGGCTGCACTGGGTTTGAAGTCACTTTACTTTTCTGTGCCACAATCTCCTGTCTGAAAATGAGGCTGATAATAATGCTTTTATCTGATGGGGATGTTGGAAGTTTCAACTTTGACCATGTATGAATCATAATCTCTAGACATGCAATAAGCAATCAGTCTAGGATTGATATCATCATCATCATCATTATTAGCTATCTTATCTAAATTATTAAGCTCTGTCTTCTACTTCTACAGGCGGGCTACACAGAGTCTGTGTCTTTCTCTGGAGAGCCAAGTGAAGTGTCTTAAGCCTCTCAGTAGTAAGTTCCCTATAAAGTATTTTAAAAATTCTTATTTTGTCAAAGGACTCCATTAAGATAGTTAAAAGTCAGCCCATGGGATGGAAGAAAATATTTACAATACTTACATCTGACAAATGACTCAGATCAGATAAAGAACACCTACAAATTAGTAAAGAAAAAAAGTCATTTCAATAGAAAAATGGGCAAAATATCTAAACAGAACACACCCCCTGAAATAGCTAACATAGAAGACCCTAAGTGTTGGGAAGATGTGAAGCAAATGGAGCTCTGTTTAGTGCTGAATTTAATGTCAAACAGTCTTTTCATTCTGGAAAGCTGTAAGCATCTACTCAAGCTGAGCACATACACCCCCAGTGACCCAGCAGTTCCATCAATAAGCATAAAACAAAAGTGATGGGTGCTTATTTTCACCCAAAATTTTTTAAGAATCCTCACAGCAGTACTTTGCTTAATAGTCCCCTCAAGGGATCCCTGGGTGGCGCAGCGGTTTGGCGCCTGCCTTTGGCCCAGGGCGCGATCCTGGAGACCCGGGATCGAATCCCACGTCGGGCTCCCGGTGCATGGAGCCTGCTTCTCCCTCTGCCTGTGTCTCTGCCTCTCTCTCTCTCTCTCTGTATGACTATCATAAATAAATAATAAAAAAAATTAAAAAAAAATAGTCCCCTCAAAAGGGAAAAAATGGAAATCGGCCAAATACTCATCAACATTCGATAGGGTAAGCACCTTATGGTATATTCACACAATAAAACTCTACACAGCAATGAGAATGAATAACCAAAAACCACATAGAACAACAAATCTCATAAACCTCATGTTGAGGGGAAAAAGTCAGACACAAAACATACATGCTGTAGAGTGCAATTTTTATGAAGTACATATTATACAGAGTGAAATGGTGGCCACCTTGGAGGTTCTCATGACCTACAAGGAGCAAGGTATTGGCTTCTGGGTGCCAGTAATGTAGTTGTTGTTTGAATCTGGTGTTAGTTACATAGATATGTTGCATTTGTGAAAATTCATTGAGTTTTATATCTACATGCACTTTTATGTATTTATTTGGACCTCAATAAGCATCACGTATACATATCTAACTTCTCCCAGGATGCTCATGCATTGGCAGAGACAAGGTGGACACCAAGTTATATTTAAATGCCACCACCATCCTCCTCCTCATCATCATCACCAGAGAAAGCAATCTGAGAGTTTGGTGTGCGTGGACAGGAATATCATACAAAAAGGAAATAGAAAGTTTAGAGGAAAGATTTGGGATTTGTCATTGAACTTAGGGCTTTGTTCTAATTTCTTAGGCCCACCAGGATTTCTCTAGGCCTCAGAGCACTGAGCCAAGGGCTTATTTTGGCGTCTGTCACTGACATATGCAAACAGGCTAAAAGCTTTCCCCCGGCTTCCTAATGTGTTAACAAAGCTGACTTATAAGCAGCAATTTATTTTTATCAACATTTGAAGCTTGATAGTGCAGATGATGTTAATGATGACAGCATATTGATGAGCCAAATTAGAGACTAGGCCTGGGTGTGAGCTGGAAAGGAAGAGGCACCTGGAGAATGGGGCTGGCCGACGATGACTCCTGCTGTAGTAGAGTCCCTCCCTTCCCCATTTTGCTGTCTTCATCTGCATCAATATCCCTTAGCCACTGCCTACTAAGGACCAGCTACTGCTCTTCTTCCCTGTCTCCAAGATTTCTGCTTCCTGCAACTCCTAATCTACATCCAAAAAATGACTTGTCTCTAATGGTGATTCTCAGTGGCCAAAAGCTAAAGCAGCAGCCCTTGGAAACAAGATGCAGGGGCCTTGCATCAACCCACAGATTCTGCAACATACACATGGCATCCACAGCTACCTGGGCATCACCACACTTTTACTTATGTTATCTCCCTGGCAATGATCAAGGACGTGGACTGTCTCAAAAATTTATTTCTAAAAAGTGTATTGCTAAAAGAAAGATTCTTTCAACACATTTTTTTTTTTTTTTTTTTTTTTTTAGGATCCAAGGGTTAGGCCAGAAAAACACAGGTCATTCCTTCTATTTTGAGCCCAGGTCCTGGAGGCGGCTACTTTTGTGTGAAAATCAGAACAAAGTGTGCCATTGGTAGCCTCATGACCCTATTGGATTTCCCAAAAGCAGCCACCAGAGTGCTTCAAAGGTCACTTTGAAAATGATTAATTCACTAAAGGATATTCCTAATGAAGAGCTCATGATAATTCTTTATTTATAAGGAGAAAATTATTAGAAATTTCTTTTTCTATATGAAGTCATGGTCTCAAATGTATCTGACTTGGGAAACATCACAGATGCCATCACTCCGGCAACTTTCCTTCAAAAGCGTTCTTACCCATAAGCTTATCCCCCCAAACTCACCACTGGCTTTTTATGATATTCATCAGAACTTTTGTTTTTCTTTTCCATGCATGGCCAGAAAAGCAGAGGATTTTAAGGAAACATACTCAGTCTTTTGAATTTAGCCCCATGAGTGAGTGCCCTCTTACTCATATATTTGGTGAATGAGATGCAAGAGAGGTAATATGGCAAGAGCATGGCTGAGGTATCTGGAGGCCTCATCCTCGTTCTCCTCTCATAAGCAATGTGATATTGGGTTGGTTACTTCACTCATCTGGACTCTAGTCTCCCCCTTTGAAAAACAGGGAAAATTCTTCTACCTTTACATTTTTGAGACCCTCATGAGGTATACGAAAGTGATTTATAGGGGTGCGTGGATGGCTCAGTCAGTTGGGTCAGGTCATGGTCTCAGGATCCTGGGATTGAGCCCTGTGTTGGGCTCCCTGCTTTGTGGGGAGTCTTCTTCTCCATCCCTCCTTACCCTTCCCACCTGCTCATGCTCTTGCTCTCACTCTTAAATAAATAAATAAATAAATAAATAAATAAATAAATAAATAAATAAAATATTTTAAAAAATAATTTATAAACTGTAAAATGCTAGCCAAATAAAGAAGGACCATTAAAATTTTCATGCTTTTCTTACCAGGCTCTAATTCCTCCACTATCACTTCTGTCTCCATCACTTCCCGGGGAGTAAAACTGATTATAGCTTAGAGAAAAGGCCAGCACCAGGAAATTCTAATCTTAATCCTTCTGCTCAATTTCCACTAAGGGTCATTCATCAATATTAAAGTTTGAATTTTAATTTTAAACACCATAGTTCCAGGGAAAAGGAAAGGTCTTTTTTGTCGTTAATTCTGCTTATTTGAGAGCAGACACTGGGCCACCCACTAGTAATGGGAATTCAGGAATCTATATTCTTAGAGTCATGTTTTTCCCTTGACAACCCAAACATCCATTAACACAGGCCTCCTGGTCTCAATGACTGCAGAGACTCGAAGCGAGGCTTATGTGATGTAATCGCTAAGTGATATTCTTTGAAACTTTCATGGCTATGAATTCCCTCTGTTTCAGGATGCTGTGTGCTGTTGTGATGTAACATTTATTTTAATGGCCCCGGAGATGCACTGAGCAATAGTGCAGCAAATTAACACCATCTTCTGGCTTGCCTGAGACTGTAAAAGGCAATTTGAACCACATTTGGTGTTTATAATTATTTTGTAATCCAATTTGCAGAATTGCAACAATTATTGGGTATGTAGATAACATATAAATCTTAATAAGAGATTTTGGTTCCTTTTAGAAGACCCACATACTTACTTGGGCAATGGAAGAAGAAAGAAGGAGGAATATTTATCTGACTGTCCCTGATGTGATCCTCTCTAGGTTATCAGGGATAAGCAGCAGAAAAATTCATGACAGTGAATGAGAAAGAGGAGAGATACTCTATTATTTACTCCTGTCAGGGAAAAGAAGTTCACCGTAGAGACAGAGGCTCACTTCGGTCATTGGGATGTATAAACATTTTACCCATTGCAGACTATACTTGGCCTTCTGAAACCTTATATCTACCCCAGAACAGCCTGTGATGGGGAGCTATCTTCAGAAATGGTTTTACTTTCAGTGGCTGCCCATGCCCACCTGGTGGGGCAGCCAGATAAAAGCACCCGGGTTACTTTCTTCACATGGAGGGCAGTTGGCCCGTAGAATTGCTTAATACTGCAGCTACCTTTGCACAAGCAGGAAATATATCTTTGTGGCACTAAGCCTCGGAGACTGGGGGAGTCATTTATTATAGCAGCATAACTGGATTAGTCTGCTTGACTGCCATAACAAAATATAGACTGAGTAGCATAATAAGCAAGAGAAATTTATTTGCTCACAGTTCCAGAGTCTGGGAAGTCCAAGATCAAAGTGCGGGCTGATTCATTTCCTGGCAGGTGGCCACCTTCTCTCTGTGTCCTCACATGAGAGAGAGAGACAGCCCAGCTCTCTGGTGCCTCTTCTTATAAGGGCGCTAATCCCATCATAAGGACCCCATCCTCATGAATTCCTTGAAGCTCAGTCACCTCCCAAGGGCCCCTTCTTCAAATACCGTATGAGCATCAACACATGACTCTAGGGGAATCACAATTCAGTCCAAAACAATAGTCTCCCTTATCCTGCTTGATTCCATAAGGATTTGGGGATTTCTTAGCATCTTCATACCCTCTTATTAGGGTATATGAAAATTTCAACAGCAGTTTTACCTCTGCACATGCTACTCTGTCTTCCTTTGCTGTGATGGAAATGACCTCAGTGGAACCTCTGGCATTATACTCAATGAAGCATATCATTAACTATCTGCTAAGGTTTCTAAGGCTCCTAATGTCCCACTCTCTGAATATTTCTTTTTTTTTTCTGTGTCCCAGTTTTTATGGTTTTGCAGCAGAATGCCCGACGTGAAACATAATTGCAAATATTCGGCTGTGCAAAAGAGAACACTGCTTAAGTACAAATGGAGACATGATTCTTTTTTTAAAATAAATACTTAAACACAACCCGGGTCCCACAAGCACCTGGACTCTACGGTCTGAGCTGCGGAGCTGCCAGCCCATGGACCCACGAAGGCATCATGATTGCCCTCCCCCCTCTCTGAATATTTCTATCACATTTTCTCCTAAGAGGAGAAATACTAACTAGAACCTAAGAGGTTCTAGTCTGAGTGGAGGAAAGCCAGCATTTGCATGTCCGACTGGTTTACACTCTCCTTGTCTCCCTCTTCTCTCTATAATCAACTAAGATGAGTAAAATAGACTTTCAGCTGCCTCCTCCGATCTAGCAAGATTTCCCTAATCACATACTTCTCACTTCCAAGACTTTGCTCTCTTCCCTTGGGCCACAGGGTAGGTGCAGGGAGAGAAACTGTCTTATTGATAAGAGCAAATAGAAATGTGATATCTATGTTTCCATTGTATGCTTGTACGGGCTTATTTTATGAATATGATCTTCACTATTAAGTGATGAGGTACATCAGAGGAGGGATTGGGTCCGTTTTCCTCACATTGTATCCCTAGACTAGTTCATACCCTCACACAGAAAAGGAGAGCTATACTCATCCTTCAGAATGGAAATGGGTCCACACTGGGCAGGTGCCCGAGACCTCCAGCTGCCTTCTCTTGATCTAACACATCCTTCAGACCTTTGGCCAAGGCTTGGTTCAAATACTACTCCCTCCGTCACCCCTTTAGCTAGAACAAAAAATACATAACAACTGGTGTGATAACACTCATCTCATTCTACCTTAACTTGTTTCTATGACTATTTCCTCAGCTAGTTGTGGAGGAGACCTCCTGTATTATTAAGCTTTGTTTATCCCTCCCTGTCCTTACTATCCTCAATGGTGCCTAGCTCATTGACTAGTCAGTGTCTGATAAACATTTGTTGAATTAAAATGAATTCCCACTGTCATTTTCTCAATAATTTCTTAAAAATAGAAACTATATAACCCCATACTGTTTCTACATGATTTTTTGTGTGTCTATCAACATCATCTTTGATCTGTTTGCCAACCTGACATCTGAGGATGTCTAGCATAGTTCTAGCACAGAAAAGGCTCAAACAATATTGTGTTGATAAATGGATAATGAGGCCTATAGGGGGAGAAGAAATTTGCCTGGAGTCCCATAGTGGCAATTGGAAGCTACACTTCTTGTATGTCATTTAATTCTTGATCCACGCTTCCTCCTCACTCAGCGTCCTTTAGTTCAGCAAACATTCATTTAACTTAGTGGAATAGAGAATAATGCAATATGGACAGAGTTACAAGATTGGTTCTGTATGAACACCTGGCCTGGCTCTATCCCATAGCCAGAGACTGGATCACGCACCATACCCAGCTATCATATAAAGGCAAGATCCAGTTACAAGGGTTCAGACAAGAAAGTGGCAACTCTCAGTGCATGAACCACAGATGACATGTCCACAACAATACTTCTGTAAAAGAAGCAATCTTCTTCCCACTAAATGTGCTGAATTCCCAAGAGGAGCATTGGCTGAAAATCCATCCCATGACCTACTGACTAGCCTCAGAGTGGCTAAATCCCTGCTAGTACTCTGGAAGCTCAGTGCTCATACCTACATGTGTTCTATCAAAAGAGCCTCTCACTTGTCCCTATGAAAATGGTGACACCATTCTCCAAACCATTCTCCATACTGACTCTAGAATTTTCCTTGAAAAACAGACAAGCAGCCACAAAGATTTCATGAATTTGATTATGAAAATAGCTCTATTCATGAGGGGAAAATGCAGGATTCCAGAATGGGGAGGAAACATCAGGGGACCTAATTTGGTCTCTCAATTCATGGTATAAACCATACTCCTTGATTCTCTTTCTAGTGGGAACTCTCTAGTGAAAGGAAGTTCTCCTTTCCATCTTTGGGTGCATGTGGCTGATCAAAGAATCTTTCTTGAGGAGTGGGTATGATACACAGAAAATGTAAGCATGTAGACCATTTCAGTCCCATCAGCAATTAACAAGATGACATTGAACATAACTACAAATGGGGAATTTCCAAATAATTAGTGGAAACAGTTTACAAAAACTTCAGCTTAGAAATTCCTTTCCCATGAACAACGAGGCACCCTTACAAGGTTTGCCCTCCTGCATGAGCCAGGACATAACATTCGGCATCTCTTTCAGGCAGGCATCAAAGAAGAGCCATGTCTCCTTACACACAGATGTATGTATAATAATAGAAATAGAAACTTCTAGAGTCAGGACACCTGGGTGGCTCCATGGTTGAGCATCTGCCTTTGGCTCAGGGCATGATCCTGGGGTTCTGGGATTGAGTCCTGCATCAGGCTCCCCAGAGGGAGCCTGCTTCTCCCTCTGCCTGTGTCTCTGCCTCTCTGTGTGTGTCTCTCATGAATAAATAAGATCTTAAAAAAATAAAAAGAAACTTCTAGAATCAAAGAACAAGATTGCCACAATTGCAACAATTGGCATAATGAGACAATGAGGATTATTGGCATAATGAGACATAAAGCCTAACTCTGAGTAATTATGAACAGAAAGAGAACTTTCTGCCCCTGGTCTATCAAACCTGATACAAGACAGACACAGACTGGCATAGAAATGAGGGATGCAGGAGGATCACAATAGGATACAGAGAAGAGAATTTCCAGGCCAGACCAACGTGGAAACAAGCCCTTTGGCAAAATCTGACCAAGATTTCACCAGCTGTGGCGCCTCTATTTAGCAAATGTTTATTGAGTGCCTACTATGTGCCGGGAACTATTTCTAGGGCCTGAGGATTCAGCAGTGACCAGAGTAGTGGAAGAGTCCTTGCCCTCAAGGCCACCACTCCAGTGGAGGGAGACAGAAAGCAAAATGAGTAAAAATACCAGATTATAACAAGTGGTATCAGCAAATCAAAATAAAGGGATATAAAAGGGGATGGCTTGGTGGATACTTTAGTTTGGGTGACCAGGCAAGGCCATTATGTCCAAGGGGACATAATGCTGAAACCTTATATCCAAAAGGAATGCATACTCTGGAAAGCAGGGGGAGGAGTCTTCCGATCAGAGAGAGCCCTTAATGCAAAAGTCCCACCATGGGAAGGAGAAAGGGAAGCAAGGCAGCAGGACCCCAGCATCGAGGGGAAGGCGAGGCCAGAGAGGCGGGGACCGATGATGTGAATGCAAGACTGGGTTCAGGGCTCAACGCCACTGTCATCGCAGTGACAGTCACTGGAGGATACGCAGGAGAGTGACGAGGTCTGTTTTATTTTGGCAGCCCCGTGGAGCACACAGCTGGAAGAGGGATGGGGCAAGAATGGAAGTGGAGAGGCTTGTCCGGAGCTGTCAAAGTCCTCAGGTGACAGGCTGGGGGCTGGAACCAGGATTACAACAGTGAAAATGGAGACAGATGAAGAGGGCTCCAGATATATTTTGGAGAGAGAGGCAGCAGGACTTTTTGACACTCAGACTGTGGAGAATCGGTACCTGAGCAGCTGGATAGAAGATGGTATTTAGTGGGATGGCAAAGTGGAGAGCAGGGCAGGTCGTCTTCAGCACACCTGTAGATGCCCCCACTACCCTAACCGTAATGACCTCCTCGCCTTCAGCCTCCCAGCCTCTACTTCTCCAGGGGGAAACCCCTGCTCCCACCTGACCCAACCCACAAAAGCACCTCTTCTCAGCCTTTCCTTTACTGAGCCTCACTCTAAGGAACTAAGGTGCTGTCCTGGCTGTTTATTTCCAGAGCCTCCGAATCGGGCTTTGTGCTGAACAGGGGCACCCCCTCCTGGAACACAGGGCGAGCATGGTTTCCGGGGAGCCCGTGGGCACCCTCCCACTTGCTGTTCCAGGCAAGCACACCAAGAGCTAACTACAACACCAAGGAATTCCTTTTCAAACATTTCTGCCCCACCCTCCCAGGACGTATTTCCATTCAGTGACACCATGAGACAACACAGATAAGGTGACAAGTACCCACAATTACTCAGGGTACTGTTTACACCAATCCTATTAGAGCTCTGGATGCTGTGGGCTCGATTTAACCTTTCTATACAGAAACTCCCAAATTTCCCATGAAGATATCCCATGTTTGCTAACTCAAATCCCTTCTAAACTTTGATTCCTCTATTTCAAAAAAATGATCACAGTAGCTCATGTTGTGTACGTGTCAGGCATCTGGCTAAGCACATGACATGGGTTAGCAATTCGACCCTTTCAACATGCCTATGAGTAGCTACACTAATTATCACTGTTTTACAAATAACTGGACTGAGGCTCAGAAAAGTTAGGTACTTGCTCAAGGCCACATAGCTAGTGGGTCATAGAGCCAGGCCTTGAACCCAGTTCTGTCCTCAAAGCCACCATGCGACAAAAAAACAATGAGCACATGCATGCATGCATGCACACACACACACACACACACACACACACACAACCACTGGCACACAAAGGTTTTTACATGTAAAGACATTCATTGCCACATTGCTTATAACAATGAAGAATGGAAATAAAACATCGGATAATCTTGGAGGACTCAAACCAAATTACATAAACTCATCTGACAGTTTGCAGCTATTAAAAATCATGAATTTGAAGTAAATAAGTACTGTGGGGAAAGTCTTATTGTATTATACATCAAAAAAAAAAACCCAAATGATGTAACGATAGTGTTGGTAAGATTTCTAAGACATCTGGACCCCCGGAAGAGCTTGATAAAGGAAGGGCACACGCCAAAATCCTGACAGTGATTTTCAACCCCGGTGGTTGGATTATGGGCAAGTTTCCTTTCTCTTCTCTTCTCTGTATTCTCCGGTTTGTATGATGATCATCAACCCCAGTGCCAAGCGCACTAAATGCATTACCTCACTTAATTCTCACATCAGTGCTCTAATCGCCAGCTAACAGGTGACTTGCCACCATGCACAGGTAGGAAGTGAGAGAATTTTAAATGAGACTGGCTCCAAAGCACACAAGACAACTGTCCTTACATGCTGTCTCTCCACGGCTTCTGTGGTCAGAAGAATAAAGCCACAGAAGAGAAAGGACAGTGAAGAGAGTTAACTACCCACACAAAATGCATGCTGTGGACAATATGTGGATCCATTGAGACCAAAATGTCCAGAGGGGGAAGTAGACCTGGACCATCCCTGCAAGAATAGATTAATCTTTCATATTCCTTACAGGATTCAGTGTATTACAAATCTTAAATAGAATTGTGTTCAAGCTTTTGGTTTCTAGAATGGAGGGGGGTGCTCTGGAAGAAATCTGGGGGCCTTCCTGTAGGAGACGCAGAACATGGCTTTGACTGAAATGCGCTCTGGCTGCTTGGCCCAGAATCACACCTCATAGCATCACTGACAGAGATCCCCAATGGTGCACTGCCTCTGAAGCACAAAGGACTCTCTTGTAGAGAAGAGCTCCATTTCAATTAAATAGCACATGTATACACGGCTTCAGAACCAGACAGAAAGGCCTCGACAGCATGACTTTGGTGGAGAAAGAGATTATCTTAGATGTGGCTGGAAAAGTATTGCCAATGTACAGAGTCTAAGCACCTGATGTATGCAGAGCATAGTAGCTGCTTAGAAATGGGGTGGGGTGGGTGGGTTGAGGAAATGAATGAATGATGCATGAATATAAATACTTTTATATGCTCCTTCACACGGGCATGGCCAGGTTACTGGCAGCTCAGTGGACAAGGATGCTGTGTCTCATGGTGCCAAATATGCTTCTCCTATCCCAGGTGCCTTTTATAATTAATCATGTTTACAGGTGGCTTGTTTGGTTAAGACAAAGTCTATGCAAAGGGACCCAGTCTAGGAAGACATCATTTTGCTTTGGAAATTAGTGCTGATAGACAGTGGATGAGTGGAGATTGGCCCTCACTCCTCAAGCCTGCTCCTCTGTTACTTGTGAACCGATATGCATGGGGTTGCCCTGCAGAAGGTGTGAAGCGAGGAGCCTGGGATCTATTCCTTAATCATGCTCTTGGCTTTCAACACAAAGACATTAGGTGTCATCCACAGAACTCCAGGGAGGTGAAAAGGCCATCTGGGATTCTCTAGAGGGCAACTACTTCGGCTCTCATATCTTTCCTTGCTTGCCATGTCTTCTTGCTTTGTCCCTCTTTTTGTTCAACAGCTGTTTCCAGAGACAGGAGAGTCAACTACTTTCTTTTTTGAGAGACAGAGAGAGATAGAGCAAAGGTAGGGGCAGAGGGAGAAGGAGAGAGAGAGTCTTAAGCAAGCTCCATGCCCAGTGTGGAGCCCAACTTGGGACTCAATCTCATGACCCTGAGATCTTGACCTGAGCAGAAATCAAGAGCTGGACACTTAACTGACTGAGCCACCCAGGTGCTTCAAGAGTCACTTACCTTTCTTGAAGTGCAGTTAAAATTTTGTGTAATGTCAAGGGTTCGTAGTAAAATAAGGCTTAGGGATCATTATTAAACATGCTTCTTTAACCTGCTTCCTTGGCAGATCCCGACACTGAGTATTTTATGCATGCTAACTCTTTTCTTTGTCATAACGAATCCTATCACATCTATGTAATATTATCACCTCTGTTTTATAGGTGGGGAAAACCAAGGCATAGAAAGATCAAACAACTTGTCCAAGGCCACAGAGCTATTCAGTGATAGAGCAGGGAATGGGAACCCAGGTAGGCTACTTGTAGAATTAACCTCCCAGCTGTCCTGACTCTTTTCAGAGGTGACAGGGAATTTGGTTACATCTCACACTTTTTACCTGTCCCTAAAAATCAGACCAGTTTGTGAAATTCCTTGTTTTCTTTATAATGGTCCTCATACTGCTCCTCTGATTTATGCAAGCTGCCCGAATTTTATTACAGCAGTTGAGAGGCCTATCCAAGTAAACCACTATCAGGTGTGAAACCCTTCTCTTGCTTACCTCAGTTGGCAGAGTGGTAGATTGATTATACTTAGCATAAGTCCAACAGCAGCCTGACCAGGCAGTTACAGACAGGGAAGCACATGACCAGACATCTTCACTCTCTAGTTCTGGATTTATTTTCCAGAAGGAAAAAAAGATGCACCTAAATTTATTCTACCCCGCTGCCTATTTTTCCTTTCTGTGGAAGACTGGCCAGTCCACTCCTTCTCTTCCAATCTGGCCCTCCCTTTGTTAGAAGCCGGTCATCCTGGGGCACCTGGGTGGCTCCATGGTTGAGCATCTCCCCTTGGTTCGGGTCACGATCTCAGGGTCCTGGGATCAAGTCCCGAATTGGGCTCCCCACAGGGAGCCAGCTTATCCTTCTGCCTGTGTCTCTGCCTCTCTCATGAATAAATAAATAAATAATCTTAAAAAAAAAAAAAAGAAGAAGAAGAAGCAGGTCAGCCTTCTAGAGTGAGAAGTGAGTTTTCTGCCCCTTGTGGGTGGTTTTCATTTGCTCAGAATACTTTCCTCTACTGCTTCACGACTGCTGGATCCTTACCATGCCCCCTTGCCATGCTCTCACCTGCTCAGAGGATCTCGCCTACCAGGCGGCTCTGGCATCCTCCAACCTTGAGATCTCAGAATGCATAGCTAGGCACTTTGGGGCAAAAGAGTCCTGGCATTAAGAATGGACAAGTGATGGGACACCTGGGTGGCTCAGCAATTCAGCATCTGCCTTTGGCTCAGTTCATGATCCCAGAGTCCCGGGATTGGATCCCTCATTGGACTTCCTGCATGGAGCCTACTTCTCCCTCTGCCTATGTTTCTGCCTCTCTCTTTCTGTGACTCTCATGAATAAATAAATAAAATCTTAAAAAAAATGGACAAGTGAGAGGTGGATACAATGGTGGACCAAATAAATTCTAAATAATATTCTGATTTCTGCCCTCTACTTATCAACTTTGAAGGAAGCAGTCATGAAAATCCTTCATTTGAAAGCATGATCATGTGGCCACTCTCTCAGAATCCGACAACAGCACACCATGCCCAAGCATAGAATTGAATGGGTTGACATATGCCACTTTAATGCAGGGTCATTAAAAGGCAAGCAAACAAAACAAACAAACAAACAAACAAAAAAAAGGCAAGCAAACAAAAAGCCAGAAAACCAACATTGCCACAAATCTTTGGTCCAGGCATTTCAAAATCCATGGTCTCCTCCAATCTTTGTTATAATCAAAGATGGTGGGTATTACAGACAACACATTACAGATGAGGGAAGTAATGATGATCAGATGTAAATAGCTGTTCCGGGTTACATGTTTAGTTGATGCCAGGTGAGATTTGAACCTGGGTTTGTGACCTTCATTATAGCAATCGCTTGAACTCACAAGTAATTGTTCAAGCAAGCACCAAACTTTTGCAGCAGGGTTTACTTAACATTCTCTACAATCAGATGACATTTTCAGATACAATTCTTTTCCATGAAGAGTAGATTCATCAAATATAATCATGAGTATAATCTACTTGATTAACCTTCTCCTTCCCAATTTCAGATAAGCTTTGGTGGAGCTGTCCTCGCCCACCAGACTGGCTTCCATGATTAAATGCAATGCCGCTGGGCTGCTGTGGACAGAGTCTACGTTTGCTGAGCCCTGATCTGGAGGACCAGCTATATTATGGGGTTTTCCTATTCCGTGTATCGGGATTCATGCCAGAAGGTCTTTGAGGGTAATTCTAACTAGTTTTATTTGAAGATCGTTACCTTGCCAATGCCCATTGTCTTCATAGATGTCTTTCCTGACTCAGTCTCATGTGTTTATCTTTAGCCAGTGCTTGATTCCCACTTGCCTGGACTTGTAATCATCTCCAAAGTGGTCTGTCTCCAATTTCTGAATTTTCATGCAATTAGTTTTTTTCCAAAGCTTTCTTTCCCCCACCCCAAACCATAGGCCATACCTATGGAAAAGTGCAAGTTCTTAATATGTATTTAAAATCCTTGAAATGCCTGTTTTACCATAATTTTTAGACGTATTTCTTTTTACTCCCCCTCAAGATATTTGTTCTAATCAAACTGGCCCCTTACTGTTCCCAGGATATATTTTATCATTTCCTACTCTCTGCTTCCCGCCACATACTGGGCCTGAAGTGACCTTGTTCCTGTCTTTGCTTGGTGACTCCTTCCCCTTCCTAGCCCAACTCAGGTTCTGCCCCCTTCTTGAGACCTTTCCAAGCCCATACATTCTCTCCTTCATTTCGGCTTCTCTTGTATTTTAAATTATTTTTTTACTATTACAGTATTTAATAGTCTCAGCCTTGAATTTTAGTTGCTTATAAGTAGGAGTCTGTCTCATTATTCTGTAATTTCTGTAAGGGAGGGACCATTTCTCATTCAGAGTTGTATATCCTGCAAAGCTAAGCACAGCACCTTGCTAATCACAGGTATTCAGTAAGTGCTTGATGACTTAAATATATTTTAATAATTTCTGAATATGTGACGAAGGCTATGGAATCATTAAAACTGGATGTTTAATTTTTTAAGATTTTATTTATTTATTCATGAGAGACACGGAGAGAGAGAGAGAGGTAGAGACACAGGCAGAGGGAGAAGCAGGCTCCACGCAGGGAGCCTGATGTGGGACTTGATCCCGGGACTCCAGGACCACACCCTGGGCTGAAGGCAGCGCTAAACCGCTGAGCAACCTGGGCTGCCCTAAAACTGGATGTTTAAGAAGTAAGAGCTAATAGATCATAATCCCAGGGTCATGAGATCAGGGTCATGAGATCAATGCCAAAATAAAACAGACCCCTGCTTAAGATTCTCTCTCTCTCCCTCTCCTTCTGCCCCTCCTCCACTCGTGCACATGCGTGCACTTGCTCTCTCTCCCTCAAGAAAAAAAAAAAAAAGAACTAAAATTATTTTTATACTCTGCTGCCCTACTGACAGAATGTTATGTTTGATCAGGTGCCTTCTTTAGTAGAACTCCTTCCGAAGTACCAAATATCTCCATGCAAGGGAACTCACTGTCATCTGCACCTTATTCTGGATGTCACATTGCTCCTGTCTACTTGATGAGTATTTCAATAGCCATTGGATAAAAGCAAAATCATTTGACCTAATCTGAGGAAAATCCATTACCATGCTTTGTTATGATCTGCTCGGCTTGGAAAAACTATGAGTTGTTCTTTCTTGGTAATTGGACTCTCTAAACTGTCAATAAGATATAATTCATGTTATGAAATTGATTACTGGAGGCCTTCAATGCTCACGCTTTGCTTTCCTCCAAATACTCTTTTACCTATTTTCCACTTCTGATAAAAAATGACTTGTTTGAGTAATAATATACTGTGTATATACATTATATCACATCATATCACACATGATATATATCATATACACACATTAGTTATATGTGATTTTATATGTATCAGCAGTGAAAGAAACTCCAAAGAATGGCAAGCCTTGCAAGATAGTGATACATTTTTAATAAGGGTGATCTTAGAATGAATGTGCAGGTTCTATGCAAATCATTTGTGAAATTAACATATGATCTTTTGGGCCAAATTGTGCCAGATCGAGCCCAAGAAAAGTGTCCTTCAGGAACACATCGCATACTTCTGTTATGTATCTCACCAGAGAGCGCTGTTTGATCTGGACTTATAGATAAGGAGGCACATGAGGAAGTTGAAATGTGTCCTGACAATAATAACAAAAATGGTAAAGTAGTGGAAAATATGAAGAAGAGGTCACCAACATGGATTAAATAACAGTGAGAGGACCCCTCTAGAGGCAGGGTTTTCAAAGCAACATCTCCATCTGCAACCAGCCTCCTTCCCCGACCCAGTGGTCAGAGAGGTCTTTTCTACAACAGGCACCCCTCCTGTATTGTTCCACCTGGACTGGGTACTGACTTCTTCTCTGTTGAGACTACCCAGAGTAACTATGCACTGTAACTACGTATAGTGACTATACATAATGACTACGCGTAGTAACTACACATGGTAACTCTACCCCTCCCTTTGTCTGTGGTCATGAGTGTGACACTTGCTTGTGCCCAGCATGGTGGAGGAACAGCAAGAGAGCAAGTAGGCTCGGTCCTTCATCTTCTGTGTCATGTTCCCTGATTGGAATCTGGTAAAAAGTGATGTATCCTCCACCCAGAAAAATGTACATACACCCCCAAAGCTTTGCATGGAATCTTGGGGCTTCACAGTCCATGGATTCTAACCTCACAAACCATTCACTAGATTATAAAATCTATGAGGGCAGAGATAGCACTTTATTCATATTTGTGTTACCAGTGAACCTAGCAAATGCTTGGTAGGGGTACCTGGGTGGCTCAGTGGTTGAGCATCTGCCTTTGGCTCAGGTCATGATCCTGGGGTCCTGGGATCAAGTCCTGCATCAGACCCCACAGGCAGCCTGCTTCTCCCTCTGTCTGTGTCTCTGCCTCTCTCTGTATATCTCTCATGAATGAATAAATAAAATATTTTTTAAAAAAAGAAAAAGAAAGAAGTGCTTGGTAAATGCTTGACAAACTAATAAAATAAGAAATTTTGGACAATTATTTTGGAGAAGAGGGACCTCCCACTCTATTAGTTATAAGACTGTATTACTTTAGTTCTTACAACTGTTGGTCTCTGAAACTACTGAGTCAAACAGGAGAAATAGGATGCCCCTTACTAATTGATAACTGGACATTTGAGCTGGCTGTAAGGGGAGCTTCACCAGTAGGAAGGTTGATGCTTTCATTTAAAAGGAAGGTGAACTTCTCTGGGTTGCTTTTAGAGCAATGTTCTTCTCTACTGTGGGACAGAGCCACTGAAGTGAGGGGAGCTAGTCAGTGATGGACCAGCCTGGAGATTCCCATGGATGTTGCTTCCACCACATATGGGGTCTCTGCAAACCGCAGACCTCAAAATGGACTCTGTCCCCGAAGGACTTAGAGACCCCATCTGAGATATAAACACCAGACTGAACAGAACCCCAAATCAGACACACACTACGTGGCCAAGGCAACAGTAGGGGCATGGGGAGGAACCCACTTGGAAGGTGGGGTAGGGGCTACATTTAAAGAGTTTGATGATGAGACATGGAAGTCTGTTCCAGACAACCAGGAAAGCAGGATAAAAGGAAGCAACAGCATGAAACGACATCTGCAGTAGTAACCACTGTACCTTTCCATTCTCTGCTTACCTCTCCAGCCTGGACTCCATTCTCAGGGTTAAGAAGAAACAAAAGCCATCCCAGAGACCCAAAGGGTTTTGCCAACATAATTCCAGGGCTTAGGGTTTCCCAGAAGCTCATAGTTTAAAATCCAGTGTGGCATGCATCCAAAGAAGAGCATGTTCTGAAACAGAGAATACTGTTGGCAACTCTCTATTTGCTTTTTTTTTTTTTAAACCTATTTCCTCACTATGACTTTCTCTACTTCTCACTTTCTCTTTTTGCCACCTTTTCTTCTCTCAGTTACCCTTTTTTTGTTACTTTTCCAGGTGTTTGGTGTATTGGGAATGAAAATATCCTGGTGCTTCTGCCAACTGCATGATCTGGGGCAAGTCACTTCATATTTCTTAGCCACCTGCTGTCATCTGTTAAGTAAGGACATTAGACTAAAACGTCTAAGTTGTGATGGTCTATGGAAAGCTAACGCCTACCTCCCTCTCCTCTTCTCATTTCTCTTATCTCAACTTCTGGACCCTGGAGAAGGCATCTCTTTGGGCTAAAGTATTTTTTTAAATAGCTTCTGGTACACAGCAGGTACTTAATAAATGTGTATTCGATGTATGAATATTACTATTTTACCATTGCTACGTGCTATTGTGGGCTCTTATTCATATTTGATATTTATTATTTATGTGTATTAATATTCAGTTATTCAATAGATTTTTTTTTTAGCCTTTGCCACGTCTCAAGTGACAGCTTACCCTGTAACTAAGGATATACTTTCAACAAGAAAAATAAAGTTCCTGCTCTCATGAGACTTAAATTTGAGTGAGAAAGCAAACAAAAGTGTGTGTAACCTATACACAAATTATATATATATGATATGTTAGAGAGTGACATTTAAGTTAAGAGTTGAATGACTAGGGCCGCCTGGGTGACTCAGCTGGTTAAGCATCTGACCTTTGATTTCAGCTCAGGTCATGATGTCAAGGTTGCGAGATTGAGCCTCCATTGGGCTCTGCACTGGGTATGGAGCCTGCTTAAGATTCTCTCCCTCTCCCTTTCCCTTTCTCTCTGCCCTTCCCCACCTCCCACTCAGGCACACATGCACTGTCTGTCTCTCTTTAAAAAAAATAATAAAGTTGAATGACTGGGAAATGTCTATGTAAATTCTAGAAGGAAAAGCATGCCAGGCACAGAAAACAGCTTGTGTAAAAGTGTGTTTAGGGAATTTAGGAAAGCCAGGAGGCTCTTGGAATTTGGAATGAGCCACATGATGGAGGAACAGCAAGAGAGCAAGTAGGCTGCAAAGATGGGGAGGAGAACACCATGAGGGGTCAGAGGAGTATCAGGGTCAGGTCATGCAGGGGCTGGATTTTAGTCTAAGGGCAATAGGAAGCCATTGGATGGTTTCTTTTTTTTTAAAGATTTTATATATTTATTCATGAGAGCCTCACAGAGAGAGAGGCAGAGACATAGGTAGAGGGAGAAGCATGCTCCCCATGGGGAGCCCGATGTGGGACTCGATCCCAGGATCCCAGGATCATGCCCTGAGCTGAAGGCAGACACTCAACCACTGAGCTACCCAGGTGACCCCATTGGGTGGTTTCAAGCAGAGAGTTACGTGATCCAATTTACGTTTTGTAAAGGTGACTAGATACTGTGTGGAGAATGGATTGAAGGGCCAAAGTGGAAACATTGAGACCTGGTTAGAGGCCATTGCAGAAAACCAGGCAAAATTAAATGGTGCTCTAGGGTGGCAACAGTGATAAAGAGAAATAAACAGATGTTAGATACTTCTATCATCTATGGCAGAGTCCATACAGCCTGCCATTGTGTTGGTTATGGGGGATGAAAGAGTGAAAAGAATCACGGAACTATGATTCCGTGATTCCGTGATCCCGTGCAGGTATAGTGGGGGATAGTGATGCTACTTCAGTGAGGTAGAGAAGGTGGTGTGGCTGGGAGCAAGTTGGAGGGAAAACAAGAGACATATAGAAGCACAAAACACATTACCAGACACTAAACAAGTACTTAATAATAACGGCTGTTTTTTTATCTAAAACAGGATCCCATGCACGCTCGTCCCCAGCTGGTAAGATGTCCCTCCTGGGCATTCGCATCCACATTTTTTTGATGACCCTAATGACTTTAAGAGAGACTAAAGAAGGTGCTGAAGACCACTCAGCTAAGAGAAGGAGTCAGGATTGGAACCCAGATGGTCCAATTAAAAATATCCTTTTTTATTAAACCACACTGCCTCCCAGCCCCAGGCAGTTTATCCTCTTGGTCTCCATGCTGTGTCTCAGATTTGTACTAAAGTTGCTGCCCCCTGCTGTTCCTTCAATGTAACCACTGTGGTTAGGAAGGGTTTGTCCAGAAGCTGCCATGTTCAGTTAAACTCAACAAAATCCATTGAACACAGACTCATAACAAGACTCTACAGAAAGAGTTTGTAGAGGATTTATATGAAGAGAAGACAGGCTCTGCCCTCAAGGACTGTGGAAATAACAGACTTTTTTGGAGCAGAGGAGTGAAATGCTTTAAGGAGCATCAAGTGGAAACGAGGGAGGGGAACCCCCAAGGGAAGTAGGGCAAGCAGGGATTAGGGACTGCTTCTGCAACGCAGGAACATTTGACAGCGACCCTGAAGGATGGGGTGGACATTGTGGGAGAAATTGCCCATTCACACCAAAGCCATAGCTTGAGTCAGAGCAGAGAGAGGTCAGGGGGTCTCTAGAACACAAGGGGATAAATGACTGCAGTCAGAGCATGAACACTACCCCGAGAACCACCTCAGCCAGGCTCTGTCTCTGACCTCTGAGTGACCTCAGGCAAGGCATTTAACCTTTTTGAGACTCAGTTTCCTTTTCTGTAAAAGAGTGATAATAACAACATTTACTTCACAGGGTTCTCATGAGATAGAAATGATTTGATGAATTTAATGTGCTTAACACAGTTCCCAGCTCACAGGAAGTGCCAAGGGATAGAAAGCCAGATAGCTGGAATCAAATCTTGGATGGCCTTGAATGCCAAGTTGTAGCTTTACAACTTTATTCTCTAGGCTGCGGGGATCCATCAAAGGGTTTCTGAGCAGGGGAATGACATGAGGGGTCTTCCAGAGGTAATTCTGGCCTCTACACATAGAGAAATAGAAAGCAGGTGACCAGATAGAAGCCATCAAACTTTCTCACTAAGGTGCCTGGAAATTTCCTGGGATCCTGTGAATGTGTGTTTTGCCTTGTATCTTCATTCATTTACAAATGTTATAACTACACATCCCACTGAACTGGAGGCTGATTTAACATGTTGGGAAGGGGCTCTGATATGGCTTTATTTACTGACTGAATATCTCAATTTTTCTGGAAATGCTTTCACGGCAGAAATTTGCCTAGTGTAAAATGTCACACTAGCTAAGACTGGGGTTCACCAGACAAGACGTACTTCTGTGCAAATATTATGCCAAAGTTGAGATGAGGAAAAGAGTCATTCTTCTTCCCTGAAATGAGGACAGATACAGTATCTAGAGGGGCAAATAAAAAATTAGTTTTCAGGGCTTCATTGAATATGTAGATTAACCCAGAAGCGACCCCATAGCTCCTATAAAATCTTTCTCCTGGCCTTACCCCAAAAGAAGGTAAAAAATCTAGGAATGCGAAGTGATCGGTGTGCTTCCTTTTGTGTTTAAAGAGGATTTGTGTCTTTTTCGCCACAGCTGCCCTTTTACCATATTGATTTTTTTTAACCTGAATTAGTGAGATTATTTGTTCATAAATGTTTTGTGAGCAACTTCAACAATAACTCACAGGAAAATTGTTCCAACAAAAATCAAGCAACCTGACTCACAAAAACAACACTTGCTACCTGCAAAGAAATACACACAACCGCTTTTCTTTGAGCTTCATAGAAGCAGAAGTGAGTGTCCAGAACCCCAAGTAAAGTTACAAAAAGAGGAAGTGACCTAGTGCCTATGAGCCAATCTAATACAGCACCTGCGTAAATGTTGCTTTTATTTTTCTTTTTCTTTTTTTGCAAGGTTGCTTTTCATTATTATAATTATTGTCCTGTTTTTGTAAGCAAGCATTTACTGTCTTCTTTTAATATACATCCTCATAACATAGTCTCCTAGACAGGGAAAAAATATCTGTGGCTTGATACGTTGGACTGTGACCTAACTTAGGGTAAAAAAACAAATCTTATTACCTCGTAAATTTCTACCAATGATTTCTTGGTTTAATTTGAATTCAAAACATGCAAACTCTTCTAAGAGAATTGCGTGGAAGCAGTTATATTGGGATGTGAAGGTATCTGATCTGTGGGCTGTCCCTCCATCTACCACTGCTTGAAATCACCGTGACTCTTTTATTGACTTGATGAATGATTAAGTCCCAAGGGTGGCGACTTCTTTGCAATCTGCTTACTTAAGCTCATACTTACACTCTCTCTCTTTTTTTTTTTAATGTTTTCCTGTTTATTTGTCCTGCTGTTATCTCAGTAAGATAATGGCCTCTGCTTTACCACTCCACTTCTGTGTCTGTGATCATAAAAAGCCTGATGGATCAATATGAGGCTTTTAATGTACTTTTGCTGCCTTTTTCATTAAAGGTTTGCAGTCAGAGTATTAAAATGCAGGGGATGGCCGTACATTTCAGGGTCCACTTCTGGGTTCTCTATTCTGTTCCATTGATCTATGTGTCTGTTTTTGTGCCAGTACCACACTGTCTTGATGACCACAGCTTTGTAATACAACCTGAAATCTGGCATTGTGATGCCCCCAGCTAAGGTTTTCTTTTTTAAAATTCCCCTGGCTATTCGGGGTCTTTTCTGATTCCACACAAATCTTAAAATAATTTGTTCTAACTCTCTGAAGAAAGTCCATGGTATTTTGATAGGGATTGCATTAAACGTATAAATTGCCCTGGGTAACATTGACATTTTTACAATATTAATTCTGCCAATCCATGAGCATGGAATATTTTTCCATCTCTTTGTGTCTTCTTCAATTTCTTTCAGAAGTGTTCTATAGTTTTAGGAAATGTACGGCCATCTAATATTCGATAAAGGAGGAAAGACTATCCATTGGAAGAAAGACAGTCTCTTCAATAAATGGTGCTGGGAAAATTGGACATCCACATGCAGAAGAATGAAACTGGACCACTCTCTTTCACCATACACAAAGATAAACTCAAAATGGATGAGAGATCTAAATGTGAGACAAGATTCCATCAAAATCCTAGAGGAGAACACAGGCAACACCCTTTTTGAACTTGGCCACAGTAACTTCTTGCAAGATACATCCACAAAGGCAAAAGAAACAAAAGCAAAAATGAACTATTGGGACTTCATCAAGATAAGAAGCTTTTGCACAGCAAAGGATACAGTCAACAAAACTAAAAGACAACCTACAGAATGGGAGAAGATATTTGCAAATGACATATCAGATAAAGGGCTAGTTTCCAAAATCTATAAAGAACTTATTAAACTCAACACCAAAGAAACAAACAATCCAATCATGAAATGGGCAAAAGACATGAAGAGAAATCTCACAGAGGAAGACATGGACATGGCCAACATGCACATGAGAAAATGCTCTGCATCACTTGCCATCAGGGAAATACAAATCAAAACCACAATGAGATACCACCTCACACCAGTGAGAATGGGGAAAATTAACAAGGCAGGAAACAACAAATGTTGGAGAGGATGCGGAGAAAAGGGAACCCTCTTACACTGTTGGTGGGAATGTGAACTGGTGCAGCCACTCTGGAAAACTGTGTGGAGGTTCCTCAAAGAGTTAAAAATAGACCTGCCCTACGACCCAGCAATTGCACTGTTGGGGATTTACCCCAAAGATTCAGATGCAATGAAACGTCGGGACACCTGCACCCCGATGTTTCTATCAGCAATGGCCACAATAGCCAAACTGTGGAAGGAGCCTCGGTGTCCATCGAAAGATGAATGGATAAAGAAGATGTGGTTTATGTATACAATGGAATATTACTCAGCAATTAGAAACGACAAATACCCACCATTTGCTTCAACGTGGATGGAACTGGAGGGTATTATGCTGAGTGAAATAAGTCAATCGGAGAAGGACAAACAGTGTATGTTCTCATTCATTTGGGGAATATGAATAATAGTGAAAGGGAATATAAAGGAAGGGAAAAGAAATGTTGGGAAATATCAGGAAGGGAGACAGAACATAAAGACTCCTAACTCGGGGAAACGAACTAGGGGTGGTGGAAGGGGAGGAGGGCGGGTGTTGGAGGGGAATGGGTGACGGGCACTGAGGTGGACACTTGACGGGATGAGCACTGGGTGTTTTTCTGTATGTTGGTAAATTAAACACCAATAAAAGTTAATTAAAAAAAAAAAAAAATAAAAAAAAAAATAAAATGCAGGGGAGACGTAATCTCTTTCTAGCATTGGGTTCCCAGGAAGAGTGCTTCCCAGGGAGGGTGAGAGTCTACACATGGTGGCTTTCATGACACAAAGCAATGGAACCTCAGTTCCAGCAATTTTATGGGACTCTCTTTCTGAGGGATTAGAGATTGCCGAGCAGATGTTTGCGGCAACTTTCATGTGCATTCTAAAGCACTGTCTTTGTTTGAATGTTTAGTTCTCATTGGGAGGAGAGGCCCAAATCAGAAAGGTTTATTCCAATGCACCTCAGGGTTGTGCTGACCAATGGTTAGCCACAGGCTCAGGGGGGCAGAGGATACCTCTGATTTGCAGCACTGGCTGATTTCTAAGGTGGAAATACTCCCACCAAGGCCACTCTTAAACTACCAAATGATATCCCCAAACAAGGACTTGGGAAGAGGTGCCCACTAGCACATCATGACATGCTAGTTCCACCACGCAAGTATAATACATACAGATAACCACACGAGTGTGTAGATAACAGTAAAATGCAGTGAAATAATTGGGGAGTGATGGGTTTTGCATTTTCGTTGGCTTCAGTTTTAACGAAACACACTCAGTTGTAAGTTTACATAAATTTTACTAATGACCAGGCTTAATAATCGGCTTGCAAAATTCCTAGAAACTTAACACCAAGCTGATTCCAAGGGGCTGCTGCTCCTACTTTTCTGATCAAAAAAGCACCTTTTCCTAGGTAAATGATCACCTCTGCAATGCCTCTGGCCCTTAGGGGAGAAATGCCTGCAGCCACAGTCTGGAAAGCTGACTGCTTTTGCAGAAAGCACTCCATAAAACGAAGTCAGTTGTGGGAGCAGGCTGTGCTTACCATTCAAAGGGCACGCCACCTGGCCAAGTGCTTGGGAAGGCTCCAGAAGCATGGCCATAACCCAGCCAGCCAGCAGTGGCGTTTCACTATGACAGGACAGGGAAATTGTACAATAATTCTGCCCTGAGGTCCAACCGAAAGAAGATGTGAAATGTATTTATTGTGCTATATCCTGTTTGCTTGTGCTGTTCTTTTAATGGGATGGGGGGAGGGAATTTGACTTTAGATCAGTAATAAGAGTTTTCCACATTATTTATTCTTTCTTTCAGGGTACATTTTCACACCATTTACTGAGGTAAGCCTGTCTTTGGTAATTTATTCATGCGTTCATTCTTTGCATATTTATTGGATCCCTATGGCATGCAAGATGTGGTATTAGACAAAGGATATTCAAAGTAAACTAGTCCCTTCTGTTCTGGATGTCACAGTCTAGTGGAGAGACAAATACATATATAAATCACAATTTAACATATTAATTTCTTTTTTTAAGATTTTGCTTCTTTGACAGAGAGAGAAAGAGCACTAGCAGGGGGAGTGGCAGAGGGAGAGGGAGAAGCAAGCTCTCCATTGAGCAGGGAGCCCAATGCAGGGCTCCATTCCAAGACCCTAGGATCATGACCCAAGCCAAAGGCAGATGCTAAACCAACTGAGCCACCTGGGCACCCCTAACATATTAATTTCTTAGTATAGAAACAAGCAAAGTGTATAAACAACTGGTTAGAACTGTTAACAAACTTTTCCCTAAAAGAATTGAGGGATTAAATAATAGTTTAAAGAAACATCTCCAAGAGGTGCATGATGAAGAAAGGACCCACATTTCAGGCTATTTCCTGCATGGATTCCCTGCTTCTGTTTTGGTGACGCCCCACTGGTAGTCACCTCTGACTTGTTTAGTCAACACTTCGTAGGAAGGGCTCAGTGCTCAGTGCTCTGACCTCATGAGATTCAGGTTAGCCTTAAATCATAGTGCACAGCATAGTGAGCCAAAGAAAATGGTTTTTTTCCGGGACACAGACAGCCATAGTGCAGCCATTTCAGAAAGCCATAGATGCTCTATTTCCTTTTCAGGGGCTGGGCCACTACCTTCTATTTCTCTCTCATCTCTTTTCTCTCTCTCTCTCTCTCTCTCTCTCTCTCTCTCTGCTGAGCAATATCCTTGTTTTACCTCATCCATGGCCCATAAAGACTGCCTTAACCTCCTCGGTAACACTGAAGCTCTCCATATGCTCCATCCCTCTGAACTCTCCCACTCAGTGCTAGCTTTGGAAGGATTAGAAGCTTACTCAGTGAAGGCAGCTGAGACCAGGGCTGGCAAAAGACACACACTGTCCAGAGCATGACTTGCTTCAGACCATAGAGGGCCCAGCCAGGAATCTCCCAGAAGGAGGTGTGGGTGAATAGGAAGGGAATGCTGGGGAAGAGCACCGGACGGGAGGTCAGCCAGCCCATGTATGTAGCCTTGTTTCTCTGTTTGCCACTTGCAGACCTTGAAAAATGCTTACTCTTCAACTAGCCATGGCTTCCCTCATGAGGGAAATGAGATTGTATGAGCACTTGGCCTACCTACTTCTTCTAAGGGTCATGTCGAAAATAAAGTGTCACCAAAGTACTGCGAAGATAACTAAGCATCGACCAATGTCAGTTGGCTGCGAGAATTTATCTATGGATGTTTTTTAGAAACAGCCACAGAGTGGGCAAGCTCAGAGGCAAAGCACACAGGCACTTCCATGAAAACGTGGTAGGTGGGAGGGGAGAGGACAAGAATGGGCAGAGCGGGGCCTGGAGACACTGGCCTGCTTCTAAAGGCAGATGGAGACTGTGCATTCCAGGGGAGGCCCCTATCTGCCTCCGGCTTATTCAACTGCTGTTTCTCCCTTTAATCTCTGCTCTAAAAGAAAAGATTCACGGCAGCCGCCCTCTCAGTTTCGAAGAGAAAATGTACTTTATCAATGTTACAAAAATCTAATAGAAACAGAAAGAAGAGAAAAAGGGAAATCGATGGATAGACGAGGGCAATAGTAAGCAGAAAGGAGAGTAAGACAGAGTCACATCAAATCAGGTACCTCATAGCAGAGGCACCCAGGCTGGAGTCCAGATGGAGAGGCCCCGGGCGGAGCATCCTCCCCTTGGGTGAGGCTTCCGACTGACCACCCCCATCAGGGCCATATTTATCAGGCAAATGATGGAGTCTGAAGTTAAACATTTGTTTGCATTTGCGGTTTGGAGCAAGCTTCCTCTGGAGACATGATTCCTCTGTTATTATGTCTTTACATCTTCAAGGCACCTGGGCTAGGTGTGTTTGCTTCTCCTCCCAGATTCCATTCCAGGGGGCCAGCCTAGCCTGGAGTTGGAGGGGATACAAGGCAACGTTTATAGCTCTTGGCGTCCAGATCAGAAGGGCCAGTGCTGACCTAAAGACCAGCTAATGTCAAATAACCAGGCTCCTGAGGTCACTTATGCAGCATGAGTCTCACAAGCAATATTCTCTCTTTTCAAAAAAAAATTATGTACATATTTTTAGAGAGAGAGTGGGGTAGGTGGGGAGGACAGAGGCAGAGGGAGAGAGAGAGAGAATCTCAAGCAGACTCCCCACTGATCACAAAGCCCGATGTGGTGCTTGATCTCACAACCCTGAGATCATGACCTGAACTGAAATCAAGAGCTGAACACTTAAAATGACTGAGCCCAAGGCAACGTCACTTAGGTTTCAACAGAAGAGAGCCATCTGCTTTGCCCTGGGTTCAAACAATGCCTGGACTGCTATGCTCTGCTCCAGTGCCCACTCCAAGAGGAACATAATAAGAGAAGAATAATCAGAACAGTAAAGAGTCAGGCAAATGCAGGATGGTGGGTGTTTAAAAACCGCTGAAGCTATTTAGGCTGGAAAATATGTGTTAGGGGCAGGACAGGAGCCCGATCAGTATCTTGACCGCAATATGAACTTCATTGAAAGATGGAGTCAAAAAAAAAAAAAAAGAAAGAAAGAAAGATGGAGTCAACGCCATGTGTGTTCTTGTCCAGCAGGACAAGAGCCAGTAGGGAGAAGTCCCAGGGAGGTGGGCTTGACTCGAAATAAGAAGAGATTTTCCAATAAGGAGTCATATCTCAAAACAAAATGGTCTGCTTGGTGAAGTAGTGAGTTTCCCAAGTCAGGAGGTATGTAAGGAGAAACTTGTGACCATTAACCAGGGCTTTTCAGATCAGTGGTTCTCAACCTCCAGTGTGGTAAGAATCACTGTGAAACTTTTAAAAATCAGATTGCTGGTTCCAGCTCCCTGAGATTCTGATTCAGTGTGTCTGAAGTGGGAGCCATCGATCTGCGTTTGACAGAGTTCCCAGGCTATGCTGCTTCCAGTCTCCAGATCACATTTTATATAGCAAAGGTTATATTAATATATAATGTAAGATAGGACCAGACCATCTAATTTTCCAATTTTGATAGCCTATTGTGATAATGATAGAAAAAGTGTAGTTCACTGGATGAATTTAGATATCACCAAAACAAACTTGCTCTGTAAAAATATATATAAAATAACTTGATGTGTATGCTCTGGCAAATCAAATTTCTGCTAACATCAATTGATGTTGCCTATCATAGAAGGACCAATGGAGAAGGTGACCATGGAACTATATAAATTTTAGTTTTAAAGTAGGCTCACTGGGATGCCTGGGTCGCTCAGTGGTTGAGCATCTGCCTTTAGCTCAGGGCATGATCCTGGGGTCCTGGGATCAAGTCCCACATCAGTCTCCCTGCAGGGAGCCTGCTTCTCCTTCTGCCTGTGTCTCTGCCTCTCTTTGTGTGTCTCTCATGAATAAGTAAAATTTTAACATCTAAAATAAATAAATAAACAAACAAACAAACAAACAAACAAACAAATAAATAAATAAATAAAGTAGGCCTGCTATGAAACTATAAAGCTTACTATACAACTGTGTAAATGCAATGGAAGAACTGATGTAAGCTTGGTGTTTCCTGAATCTAAACTATTTTCAATTACTCTGCTTCCACAGTGTTTCCATAGCAAAGACTCTAAGAGTCCAGAGGGATTGATGGGAGTGAGAATTCTCGTGATGGCCAATGGAATCCTGGTGCTCACCCAGTTGTGAAGCTCAGCCACATTGTAAGCACGTCTGGTTTCTTAGAGTTGTGTCTTGTTGACCTGGCAATTCTCCCCTTGCCTGTGCTGGTGCACAAACTGAGGATTACCGAGATTCAAGGCTTATTTGTATGGCTTTCCACTGGGAATGCATATCTATGGATAAAAGGCGACAGAAGTTTTGAGCATGTTGGTGGAGCCAAATGGATACTCTATAGTCATTGACCAGAAATTGGCCTGTTGCTCTTTATCAAGATCTTTGTCATGATCTCTAGCAATTAATACACCCATGTCATAGAAGACTACATGGTTTACAAAGATTGAAGCACAATTATATGTGCAGATGTTAAAAGATATTCATTGAAAAAAATCTAATTGTGGGACCATGGGCATTTGTGATCCCCCATATACCTCTGATTGTACACGTATATGCTGTTTTAGGAAGATACAAAACACTTAACAGTGGCTTCCTCTGGGAATAAGGATTGGGTATGTGTGTATATAGGGGGTAGTCTTTCATGTTCCATGGATTTTTTTTTTAACAGAGAGAGAGAGTATAAAATACTGGTGAAATAAAATGGCAGCAACTTGGACAGCTAATTCAGATCATCACTCTCCTGTCCTGAGAGGCATGGTTTAGAAAGGTATCTACAGTCTGCAAAGAAAATTTAGAGGGTTCAGAATGATCTAGATAGTTGACTTCCATATTGCAAATTTTCCAAATAATTACTTAACATACCTCCCACTTTGAGGTCTGTGAATAATTTGTGCATGTGTGTAGTTGTGTTTATTTAGTATGGTGAACAGAGTGCAAACAGAGCAGCTGTCGGAAACATGCTGAGCAATTGCACAGCGATCCAGTCATACACGGAGGGGAGCCCACCCACCAAGGTAACCCATCTACACCAATGGTGAGTTTTGTCAATGTCTAAGCTTGCCCTCTGCTGCCTCTTGCGGGGAAATCACGATGCTTTAAAACAATGTCCTCTCTATGTTCTGTCTCCCTTCCTGAGCACTGGGTGTTTTTCTGTATGTTGGTAAATTAAACACCAATAAAAGTTAATTAAAAAAAAAAAAAAAAACAATGTCCTCTCTAACTAGGGTTCAGATCATCCCTTCACTCCAACAGTATTAATTGGTGACCTACTATGTGCCAGGGGCATATGTATGTCATCATATGCGATACTTTTATATCCATTGAATGAGTCTATTTACTTTCTTGTGTGATTATTTTCTTATTAAAACTATCCAATGTAGAGAGGGGGAAAAGTCAGAAAAATGATTGATAAACAAAATTTTACGTTTGTAGTGTAAGCCCTGATAGGTTTTCTTTTTCTTTTTTGTAATGCAAGTGATAAGCCAGCCATTTCAAGGAGGCATCCACTTAATGAGCTGGAATAAGCACATTGTCAGCCACATGGCTCCATAAAGAGCCAGGCTGCCTCTCTGCACTGAAGTTCCTTTGTTTCAGAGATCTTGGCTGATTTTGCTAACTTACCATTTGGGCCACTTGTCTTTTCTCTTCCTCATGCTTTAAATCTCCATGCTTTAAGGTTATGGATAAAGAGTAAGCCCTCAAAAACTTAAGTCCCCATTCTCAAACCCAATAAAAGCAGAACCCCTGGCCAGTGAGCACTCTCTCTCTTTCTCTCTCTCTCTCTCTCTAAGATTTTCATTTATTTATTCATGAGAGACACAGAGAGAGGCAGAAACACAGGAAGAGGGAGAAGCTGGCTCCTCATGGGGAGTGCTATGCAGGACCATGCCCTGAGCCAAAGGCAGATTCTCAACCACGGAGCCACCTAGGTGTCCTTTCCTCTCTCTCTTTCACTGTCTCTCTACCTGTGTGATCGTAGGTGTGTTGCGTAACTTCCAGGTCTTCTACGTAATAAAACTTTATTTTTTTCAAAGTTTCCAGATGGTTGCTACTCAAGGGCATATTGCAGTCATAAGAACCATGAGGATTGGTCCATTGGGAACATTGGTTTGGAAAGGGGACATGTCTGTGGAAAACTCACTGAGGCCCCAGGGAGGGCCCTCAGGCATTTCCAGCCAATAGCATTTCCTTCAGTGATAGGTTGACACTGGCACAAAACAGTATCTTAAAGGAGTTCTGATAGTAGTTTTTTGGACCAATTAAACTAGGTAAAGGCATGTAATAGATGCCATAGCATTTTAGAACTAGGGATAGCTTAAGAAATTATGTAGTTCAACCCTCCTTTATTTGAGAGCCAAGAAAACCAAGGTTCAGAGACAATACCAGCTGGTAGAAAGGCAGACAGGAAAGTAGAAAAAAAAATGGCCGGCACTAAAATCTATATCACCTTGTTCATTGATTTGCCACATTTTCAACCTGAGAATGAAAGAACTAATCAAAAGAAAAAGGATCAAGTTGTAATGTTTGGTTTTTTTGTTGTCACTGTATTTTTATGTTTATGCCATGACCACTGGTTTGAAAAAGGGAACACATAAAAACTAACACTATATGTAGAGATATATATTTAGGACTCATGCACAGGGAAGTAAATAGCTGACATCAGAGAATAGACAAGAACACCAGAGCTGAGCCAAGAAGTAAAAACAAGGAAAATTGATCCCCAGTCCTTTGCAAGGTGTGTGATTTGGGAGGTCAGGACCAAGAGAAAATGCCTGCACCAATCCATGGCCTGGAGTCTGGCAGAGCTCAGGAGACTGAGAGGGTGAGAGAGCCCATGAGCTGCTGGGGCACTTGATATGCACAAGGCAAAAGCACTTAATCTTGAGAAGCCTATCGATGAGCAGGACACACAGTTACACTATGCAAAGGTTGTGAAGTCTTAATTTACCGAGTCTTTTTGTTTTCTTCTTCTTCTTTTTTTTTTTTTTTAAAGAACACACACTAGAGTCTGGGCAAGAAGAGTCGAGGCCTTTCTGAGCACAGGCCAAGTCTTCAGCCGGGTCCCCGAACAACGAGGTGGCACAGTCATGCTCCAAAGATCCAGCAGGAGGAGGTGCTGAAGGGTGGGGATGGATTCTGGCTCTTGCCTCCTTTCCAGCCCAATACAATCTTTACCCTGTGGAGTTGACCCGTGGTTCTGTCTTTATCAAAGAGACCATGTAACTTCTATGTTCTTTGTCCTATCCAACAGCTGCCCTGACTACCCCACTTTGAACATGCTCCTGCTTTATTCCAGGTGTTTCTAAGCACCAGATGAGAGGCTTGGATATTGAACCGTGTGTAGGACACGCTCCTTTTGATTTGCTTTAACGATGCATCAAAAAGACCATGACAGCATCTGTGATGATAACTGGGCAGAGAATAAATTAAATTCAAGGTTGCAATCATGCAGACTATGGTCCAAAGCCTCAGAAAAGGTATTGATATGACCCTGTAGGGTGCATCTGTCTCAGCTGACATGATTATAGGAACTGGAAAGGACCAAAACAGGCTTATATACTCTGCAACCCATACCACTAACTAATGAGACAGGATTGGAACTAATCCCTCAGAATTTATTGACGCTTAATTTTACAGATAATTCTCACCATGGGTTGTCTGGTTTGTCAGGCCAGAGCAATAAATGAGAAGGGAATTACTGTTGACTTCAGACTCAATGACAAGAACTGTAATAATGACCAGAATAGGGAGGAGACATTAAAACCTCATCATAGTATTTGAGCAGTAATTAAGGTGCTTAATGATGAGAATGAGCAATAAAAGCAGCTTAAGTTATGTTCGTTACACACGGTTCAAAAAAACAAAAGTGTGATAAATTTTAGAAATATTTTTGTCAAAACACAAAGTTAAAAGTAATGGGATTAAAAGCAAATAAGGATTTC
This sequence comes from Vulpes lagopus, assembly GCF_018345385.1. Taxonomy (NCBI): domain Eukaryota; kingdom Metazoa; phylum Chordata; class Mammalia; order Carnivora; family Canidae; genus Vulpes; species Vulpes lagopus. The sequence continues at coordinate 32,160,374 of NC_054834.1, forward strand.
CTTACCTGTGTAAATTTCAGTGTCCTCAGAATTCTGTTTGCACGACAGCACCTGATAAATGAAGCTTCCCTCTATGTATACAATCACTACTACCAGGTGAAAGTTGGCTGAAGATCTCAGCACTTGGCAAGAGCTATGTGCTAGAGCCGAGGTATCACAGCAGAGAGAGAAGGAGAGCTGGGTTGTTGTGATGAATACTTGATCAAAGTTGAGAACCAGGATCAAAGTTGAGAATGGGACCATCACATTCTAGCAGTGGCCTATACCTCTGTCTTGCACTAGTGGAGACAGCTACTTTTAAGATGAAGCCTTTTGCACTCGATGACCAGACTGTGTTCTCCTGGCTTTTTACTGGCTTCTTTGTATGATAATGGCCCTGTAGAGAAAGAGAGAGAGAAAGAGAAGAGGAAAAACATAACTTTGGAGTTTTGACCTTTCCTAAAGAACATTTTCATCTCATATGTGGGAATAGAATTCAGAAAAAGCATATCCAATGAAGTTCCTGGAATGAGTAAATGGATAAGTAAATGCATGCATGGAAGGAAAAAAAAGGCTAATACGAGTCATCTTTCCTGGTTTTGCAGATTCCCAAACTCTCAAGTAGATATCATTGCCAGCCTTCCCAACCACATCATTTATGGTGGAACAATGGTCAAATCCAAAATGAAATAATTCATAGAAATGGCCATCGTTTTTGAAGAGAGTAGCACCATGGAGAATACTGAGGTGGTCATCACTACAGGATATACCTTCTCATTTCCTTTCTTTGGCGATTCTGAGAATAGCACTGATGACCAAATATCCCTGTAGCATGGCATATTCCCACTTCATTCCCAACTCTGGCTTTCATTGGCTTAGACCAGCCAGTGGGAATTGTCATACTAACAACAGAACTCCAAAAGTGCTTTTTAAAGGTGAGAAGACAGGGGCACCTGGGTGGTTCAGTCAGTTAAGCATCTGACTCTTGATTTCATCTCAGGTCATGATCTCAGGCTTGTAGGATAAAACTCTGGGCGGGGGGAGGCGGGGGTTCTGTGCTCAGGTCAGAGTCTGCTCCAGATTCTCTCTCCCTCTCCCTCTGCTTCTTCCCCGGATCACATACTCTCTTTCTCTAAAATAAATAAATAAAATCTCTTTTAGTCTTGTTGACTGTTTCTTTTGCTGTGCAGAAGCTTTTTATCTTGATTAGGTCCCAATAGTTCATTTTTGCTTTTGTTTCCTTTGCCTTCATAGATGTATCTTGCAAGAAGTTGCTATGGCCAAGTTCAAAAAGGGTGTTGCCTGTGTTCTTCTCTAGGATTTTGGTTGATTCTTGTCTCACATTTAGATCTTTCATCTATTTTGAGTTTATCTTTGTGTATGTTGTAAGAGAATGGTCTAGTTTCATTCTTCAGCACGTGGTTGTCTAATGTTCCCAGGACCATTTATTGAGGAGACTGTCCTTTTTCCAGTGGAAAGTCTTTCCTGCTTTGTCAAATATTAGTTGACCATAGAGTTGAGAGCCCATTTCTAGCTTCTCTATTCTGTTCCATTGACCTATGTGTCTGTTTTTGTGCCAGTACCACACTGTCTTGATGACCACAGCTTTGTAGTACAATTTGAAATCCGGCATTGTGATGTCCCCAGCTTTGGTTTTCTTTTTCAATACTCCCCGGGCTATTCAAGATCTTTTCAAGATCAATATTCAAGATCTTTTCTGATTCCACATAAATCTTAAGATTATTTGTTCCAACTCTGTGAAGTCCATGGTATTTTGATAGGGATTGTTTTGAATGTGTAAATTGCCCTGGGGAGCAGAGACATTTTCACAATATTAATTCTTCCGATCCATGAGCATGGTATATTTTTCCATCTCTTTGTGTCTTCCTCAACCTCCAGAATGGGAGAAGATATTTGCAAACGACATATCAGATAAAGGGCTAGTATCCAAGATCTATAAAGAACTTATTAAACTCAACACCCAAGAAACAAAAAATCCAATCATGAAGTGGGCAAAAGACATGAACAGAAATTTCACCAAAGAAGACATACACATGGCCAACAAGCACATGAGAAAATGCTCCGCATCACTTGCCATCAGGGAAATACAAATCAAAACCACAAGGAGATGCCACTTCATACCAGTGAGAATGGGGAAAATTAACAAAACAGGAAACCACAAATGTTGGAGAGGATGTGGAGAAAGGGGAACCCTCTTGCACTGTTGGTGGGAATGTGAACTGGCGCAGCCACTCTGGAAAACTGTGTGGAGGTTCCTCAAAGAGTTAAAAATAGAGCTACCCTACGACCCAGCAATTGTACTGCTGGGGATTTACCCCAAAGATACAGATGCAATGAAAACCTGGGACACCTGAACCCCAATGTTTATAGCAGCAATATGCACAATAGCCAAACTGTGGAGGGAGCCTCAGTGTCCATCAAAAGATGAATGGATAGGGATCCCTGGGTGGCGCAGTGGTTTAGCGCCTGCCTTTGGCCCAGGGCCCGATCCTGGAGACCCGGGATCGAATCCCACATCAGGCTCCCGGTGCATGGAGCCTGCTTCTCCCTCTGCCTGTGTCTCTGCCTCTCTCTCTCTCTCTCTCACTGTGTGCCTATCATAAATAAATAAAAATTAAAAAAAAAAGATGAATGGATAAAGAAGCTGTGGTCTATGTATACACTGAAATATTACTCAGCCATTAGAAATGACAAATACCCACCATTTGCTTCAACGTGGATGGAACTGGAAGGTATTACGCTGAGTGAAGTAAATCAATCAGAGAAGGACAATCATTATATGGTCTCACTCATATGGGAAATATAAGAAATAGTGAAAGGGATTGTAGGGGAAAGGAGAGAAAATGAGTGAGAAAAATTAGAGAGGGTGACTAAACATGAGAGACTCCTAACTCTGGGAAATGAACAAGGGGTAGTGGAATGGGAAGTGGGTGGGGGAAATGGGGTGACTGGGTGACAGGCACTGAGGGGGGCACTTGACAGGATGAGCACTGGGTATTATACTATATGTTGGCAAATTGAACGTCAATAAAAATATTTTTAAAATAATAAAAATATCTTTAAAAATAAAAGTGAGAGGACAGTGGTAGAATGAATCTGTGGTTTCTTTGCTGCTGGTAGACACCCTGAACCAAAGGAATATGAAAATCAATCCAGTTTAAATTAAAGGACTGGAAAATTACAATCACTATTACTATGAACTAATTTTTTCTTTTAAAATAATTCCATCTTCCAGCCAAATTTTATTTAGCTTAAATTAATAACAAGGACATATTTTCCCTCTCACACTTTTTTTAATAAATTTATTTTTATTGGTGTTCAATTTGTCAACATACAGAATAACACCCAGTGCTCATCCCGTCAAATGCCCACATCAGTGCCTGCCACCCAGTCATCCCCACCCCCCGCCCACCTCCCCTTCCACCACCCATAGTTCATTTTTTTTAAAATAGACTCTATGCCCACCCAGCATGGAGCCCAACACAGGGCTTGAACTCACAACTCTGAGATCAAGACCCAAGCTGAAATCAAGAGTCAGACATTTCACCAACTGAGCCACCCAGGTGCCCCTCTTTCTTCCCTTCCTTCTTTCCTCTCTTCCTCTCTCTCTCTCTCCCTCCCTCCCTCCATCTCTCTCTCTCTTTCTCCCACTCTGTCTGTCTTTCTTTCTTTTGGGGGAATTCAAAAGGCCTAAAAAAGAAAAGTGGAAGAAATCCATTCATAGCAATGTTACAAACATGAAGGACTTCCCCATCCTTGTCCATGCTGAGCTCTACACACAGCACGAAAGTAGCCAGAATCAGGAGCCAGCACCAGCCTCGTACCAGTGCTGTGAGTTCCACTCAGAATTTTCATCCAAATTCTTTCTGGATCACAAGTTCTCCTTGATTGTTTTTCTATCTATCCTATGGAACCAATAGTAATTAAGGAACCAGAGAAGGGAAAATATGTTTGTTTTTTTCCACCAGTTCTGGTTAACTCCCATCTCTGTTGCTAACAGAAAAGTCAGGTGTGTGTTTTCTTTCTAGAGTTCCTCTTTCAGGTCCTTTCAATCAGCTATGGACAAGCTCAGCACCTGAATTTCCCTTTTTTTTTTTTCTTTACTTTCCCAAGCATATGCTATCTTTCCCTAGACCCCTCCTTGTACCATTTATTCTTTCATAGGCCTAAACATGTTACCTTCCTTCAAGGATGTGATGGCTGACATCGTTTAGAGAAGAGAGGCTTTGGGGAGAAGGTAGGGCCCTTTCCCAGCAGACAATTACTGCAAACAGCATTTACGGGCTTAGGGAGGTGGGGTCAAAGGAAAGCAAAATCTCTGAGTCAGATTTTAAATGAAACTTCTAACATCAGGGAGGCAGTCCCAAGCCTATCCAAAGGTAAGATTGAAAGCTCATTATTGCTTACTCTTACACTTACACTTACTCTGTCTTGGTTTTAATATTCACATATAATTTGGTTACCCTTTAAGCCAAGAGAAAATACTTCATAAGAAATAAGAAATAAGAAAAACAAAGCAGAAATTCACTTACAAAACAAATATCTGAGAGCTTACTGTGCATTGGGAACTATGCTCACCAAATGGGAGAAAGGTGGCAATAATAGAATTCCCACCCACAAGGAACTGCCAACTGACAATAATTAAATGTTTGCCGACCGAAGATTTCTTCACACAAGCAAAGACCACAAATGTGTCCCAGGAGAAATTTCAAAAGTGGCAGGAATCGGTTGAATGCTCTAATCAGGAAAAGACCTAAGACTACCAGATATTTCCTAGGTTCCTACTCTCTCCTTTGGGAGACTTCTGTGCAAGTCCGTATGTAGGCAGGGGGATGGGTGACTGGGTGACAGGCACTGAGGGGGACACTTGACGGGATGAGCACTGGGTGTTACACTATATGTTGGCAAATCAAACTTCAATAAAAAAAAGAAGGAAAAACAGGGGTGCCTGGCTGGCTTAGTCAGAAGAGCAGGTGACTCTTGATCCCAGGGTCATGAGTTCAAGCCCCACACTGGGTGTAGAGATTACTTAAAAATAAAACATTTAAAATGAAATAAAATAGGGGGAAAATAGTGAGGCACCTGGGTGGCTCAGTTGATCAAATGTCTGCCTTCAGCTCAGGTCATGATCCCAGGATCCTGGGATCGAGCCCTGCCTCGGGCTCCCCACTCAGCAGAGTCTGCTTCCCCCTCTCCCTCTGTCTCTCCCCTTGCTTATGCTCTCTTGCTTTCTTTCTTTCAGATAAATAAATGCATTCTTTAAAAAAAAAAAAAAAGGAGATTGGCAGGTGTACTCATGGGCCTCCAGAGGTCTCGTGGGTTTGACCTCTGGAGAACAATAGAAAGCCAAATTCAACCTTCTGTGGCCAGATGCTCCAAATGAACTCTTAGATAATTGTGGGAAATAGTTAAACAAATGTCCACTTCACACCTAGAGATGTACTGAAACCTATGGGGGCTATAAAAAGGTCCACAAGCCCTGGTCCCTGCTAACAGGCAGGTTTGGCATCGTCAAGAACACGAAACTCCATGTGCATGAGAGATACCCCCAGACAACATGCGCAGCACAGAAGAACCATGGTAAGAAATCGGTGAGGGCAGGAGCCCCAGTGGGGAGAGATGGGGAGAACTTGAGTGGTCATGAGAGGGAGGGATTCAAGCCTCATCCTGAAGTAACACTTGTTTGTGCCAGTGGAAAGAGGGGCCAAGCATCCCAGGATCAAGCGTTGCCCCAGACGCTGCAAAGTCATGAACAGTTTCTAGTCTCTTCGCCCAGTCTCTTTACCCGTGTGGTCCACTCTTAGATATCTCAGAACCCTCTGACAGGCTTCCAGAAGGATTACATAAACCACATGGACAGCCTTACCTCTCTGGTAGGAGTGCAACCCAGTTTGCTGTCTCTATTCATCACCCATCCCAATCTAGCATTGGACGTTTTCTTTGCGTCATGTACCTCACACCAGTACCACCAGCAGAGACTGAAGAAATGGGGCGCAGAACCCACAGAGCCATCCTGACCCAGAGAGAATGGATTCTCAAACCCACGAGACCTCTGGAGGCCCATGAGTACACCTGCCAATCTCTTAGGCCAACCCGGTTCCATTTTGTCTGAGCCAGCCTGGCCATCTCAGTGTTTATGAATACCAGCTATTAACATGACAGATTGGAGCCAAGGTTACAGGGGCACCCCGTGTCCCTCTACTTCCAAAGGCCAACCCCACTGCCTTTCAGTGGCTTCATTCCCCTCACCTGGCTTGCTCCCAGAGAGAAATTTACCCATCACAGATCACTAAGAGAGGAGATTTGACTGGGTGTTATCATCGTCCTCTGTCATTATGTATTCAGGGCTCACTACACGCATGTCCCCAACAATGGCAATCATGTCACACTGCTTAAGCACCAGTCAAAAGATATGTACCTCATGGAATTCTATTTGATCAGCATCCCCATTCAATAAGAACAATCAGATCATGGTTGCTTCGACCAAGTACTTCTACATATCTATTCCTAACAGAGAGGAATTTGAAAGATATCCACTCCTCATAGTGTCTGGCAGGATTATTCCATAATTGTAATTGCCCATTATTCAGCCAACACATAAATAAATGAACATTTATTTATCGACCATGTGCTAGCCACTTTTCTAAGTGCTTTACACGTGTTATGTCATAAACATTACAACAATATACACAGGGGAAGAATTCTTCATTTCTTTTTTATGGAAGACATTAGCCCCGATTGCCCAGGGTTATTTGACTAATAAATGGTGGTTCAGCATTTGAACCTGATACCAAAGCCAGTGTTCTTTGCTGTACACCACACCATCTTTTTTTTTTTTTTCACACTATCCTTCATTCATTTTCAATGGATATTTTTCAGGAGTTTATATACTGGAATATTTAAAGCCCTACTACCATGACATGTATTTTCTTTATTGCTGATTACTTGCTGAAGCAAGCAAATTGTTACAGGGTACCTAGGCAAAAGATGCATTTTTCCAGCAACACATAAATATTTATAATAGAAAGCCTTCTTGAAACTTCCTTTTCCATATAATTTACAAATTGTATATTACAATGATGTGAAGCCAGAAACATTGTGAAATAAAATTCTATTTCCTAAGGTGCAAATGTTTATCATCTCAGTCTGTTTAGAACGTTTGAATTAAAAAATTGTACATTTTAAAGACTTTTTGGTTAAAAGCCTTTTTTAATGATGAGTATGAGATATATATATATATATGATGAGTATGAGATATATATATATATATACATACACACACATATATAGATATATGTGTGTGTATATATATATATATAGAGAGAGAGAGAGAATCAACTTCCAAATTCTGGCGCCCAGTAGAATCTGAGGTCATGAAAGTGTAAAATGTATTTTCATATTGTAAAATATTTGGAAAAGCATCTATAAGTCTATCAATCTCATTGTAAGATTCATTAGGGTTGTTCATCGAATATTCCTGGTTTCCTCTCTGACCACATAGTAGGGAGTTAGTTTGCCCCCTTTGAAGTTGGACCTGACAGTGTGACTTGCTTTAGCCAAATAAATGCAAGGAGTAACATATTTCATTGCCACTTAGAAGCTTTAGGATATTGTGCCAATCACATCTTTCCTCTGGCAAAGTTTTAAAAACGGAGGCAGCAGGTGTGAGGATGGAAACTTTCTCAGACTGGGTCCCAGAGTGGTTACAGCGAGCACAGGCTGGTCACATAGGATGAGCATTTGTTGTGAATCACTGATAGATGGGAATTGTTTGTGTAGCACAACCTTGCTTATGGTGACCAATGCCAGCAAGGGTTTCCATTTTTTTCATGTTCCCCTCACACTTTATGCACCTAAACAATACAGCTTTCTTTACATGGACAAAATCATAATACACATAACTTATCTTTGACACTTTTCAAAACATATTTTAAACATTTTCTCAGCTTTTTCTCAACACCATGTTTGTCATTTTAATGGTTTTATAGTAGCCTATTATATCAATATGCAATTATTAATTGTTTTTTTCCATTATTACATTGTTTCTGGGGGTTTTTTCTATTACAAAAAAAAATGCAGCTAAAAGTAATTTTGCACATGTAGCTTTTTAAATCAAAATTATTTTCTCAAGATAAAGGAAATAAATTCTTGTTTGCCTTCCAGTTTTATAGCAAGGTCTTTTATAGTCAAACTTATAGTACACTTTTCTCTTTATTTTTTTAATTTTTATTTATTTATTTATTTATTTATTTATTTCTAATAAATTTATTTTTTATTGGTATTCAATTTGTCAACATACAGAATAACACCCAGTGCTCATCCCGTCAAGTGCCCACCTCAGTGCCCACCACCCAGTCACCCCCACCCCCCACCCACCTCCCCTTCCACCACCCCTAGTTCGTTTCCCAGAGCTAAGAGTCTCTCATGTTCTGTCTCCATTTCTGATATTTCCCACATATTTTTTCTCCTTTCCCCTTTATTCCCCTTCACTATTTTTTATATTCCCCAAATGAATGAGACCATATAATGTTTGTCCTTCTCTGATTGACTTATTTCACTCAGCATAATACCCTCCAATTCCATCCACGTTGAAGAAAATGGTGGGTATTTGTCATGTCTAATGGCTGAGTAATATTCCATTGTATACATAGACCACAGCTTCTTTATCCATTCATCTTTCGATGGACACCAAGGCTCCTTCCACAGTTTGGCTATTGTGGACATTGCTGCTAGAAACATCGGGGTGCAGGTGTCCCGGCGTTTCACTGCATCTGTATCTTTGGGGTAAATCCCCAGCAGTACAATTGCTGGGTCGTAGGGCAGGTCTATTTTTAACTCTTTGAGGAACCTCCACACAGTTTTCCAGAGCGGCTGCACCAGTTCACATTCCCACCAACAGTGTAAGAAGGATCCCTTTTCTCCACATCCTCTCCAACATTTGTGGTTTCTTGCCTTGTTAATTTTCCCCATTCTCACTGGTGTGAGGTGGGATCTCCTTGTGGTTTTGATTTGTATTTCCCTGATGGCAAGTGATGCGGAGCATTTTCTCATGTGCTTGTTGGCCATGTCTATGTCTTCCTCTGAGATTTCTGTTCATGTCTTTTGCCCATTTCATGATTGGATTTTTTGTTTCTTGGGTGTTGAGTTTAATAAGTTCTTTATAGATCTTGGAAACTAGCCCTTTATCTGATTCGTCATTTGCAAATATCTTCTCCCATTCTGTAGGTTGTCTTTTAGTTTTGTTGACTGTATCCTTTGCTGTGCAAAAGCTTCTTATCTTGATGAAGTCCCAATAGTTCATTTTTGCTTTTGTTTCTTTTGCCTTCGTGGATGTATCTTGCAAGAAGTTACTGTGGCCAAGTTCAAGTACACTTTTCTTTAAATTGGTATAAGAATTTTAGTACTAATGAAATTGAGAAAACATTGCCTTTTCTGTTGTCATTCTTTGAAATCACCATGCTAATTGGTTCAAAAGATAATGTCCAGAATATTCTGAAGCCATGTTCACAAAGATATCCTTCAAAGATAAAATCAAGTCACACTCTAAACCTCACTTCCTGATGAACTACTTGATCATAGAATTTTTTAATTACTATAAATGACTAAAAATTATACGGGTTTCTACACTAAATGCAGTTGAATTGTTTCTGCTGAGACCTAATTAGCAATGTTTCATCCACATGTTGTTCAACAAGGGAAGCAATATTTCTATAGAATCTTTTATTGGTAGTAAATGTGTTCATACTATATTAATCCTTGGGAAAACCAGACTGGTTGCCCGGCCAAGAAACAAAAAAACTCTGCTTTCCTCACTTTACATTGATCACTTTGATGAATAAAGCAGTTTTATTTCTTTCACGCATAGACTATATATCTGAGATTGTCTGCCACTTTTATATTCTCAGTATTTTATATTTATCTGACACTATTTTCCAAGGCACTCAAAGTGCTTCTTAGATATTATCTCATAAATGCTCTGTAGAAATGATGAAGTCAGCACTTTACACAAGTATTTGAAACATTCGGAGCCACCATTTGTGAAATATTTAACCCTGCCAGGCTTCTGCCCCTACTTTGCTTTTCCTCTTCCTCCCACATCATACTTATTTTTAGTTTTTCCCTACATTTCAGTGCCTAAGAGATAAAAACATCACACCCAACACCCCGACAGTAGACATAAGGGCTGCCCAAAGAGTGGGGGACCTTCTTTTCTTAATGTTCACTGACTTAAGAGTCTTGATTACAGGCCAGACAGCCTCTGACATCATTGGATAGCCACTCACACCATGACTTCCCATGGTGGGCATTACCTCCAGCTTGGAGACAAATTGCTGAATGATCAAATGGTGACCTTAGGTCAGCCACAGGATCTTTTTAACATCAGACTCTTCCCTATAAAATGGAATTATCTTCTGTTTCACCCTTCTCAGAGAGTGGCTGAGAGAATCAGATAAATAATGCAAGCAAAAGTGCTTTGAAATCATCTAGGTACAGAGTGGAGTTAAGATGGTAGAGGAGTAGAGGGCCCCTCAGTTTGTCTCATCCCTGAATACAACTAGATAGTTATCAAATCATTCTGAATACCCAAAAAATCCATTGGAGGTCTGAAATCATCTAGGTGCATATATGACCATATCAGTCTAATAAAAGAAATCTGATCTTATTAGTACATGCTCTACCACAGAAGAAACCAAAAGATTAAAAAAAATATTCCTCCAAACAAAAAATCTTATGTTAGGTTATGTCCTACTTCAGGAGAAAATAATATGGGGAAAAAAAAAACATTGTTTAGAGAAATAGATAGAAGACATTTTATGCTGACAGGTATTTTTCATAAATAGAAACTATGTTCTTTAGAGGCCTCATTCTAAACTAGCTTCCTGCCACCCATCCCAGTGATTCCTATAAACTGTGAGGCACTGGATTTGTTGCCAGAAGACCTGAATTTAAATCTGGGGTTACTCCTTTAGTGATATCGAGAAAATCACCCCATCCTTCCATGTCTGCTTCGTTGATAATAAGTGAGAATACCTGTAGTATATACTCCCAAGGATCAAATGGGAAATTGTACATTGAGAACATTTTGTAAATTAAAAAGCAAATGACCCTCTTACAGCATCCATCTCCACAAACTCAAAACAAGTTTTAAAAAGGATATCATGGGGCACCTGGGTGGCTCAGTCAGTTGAGCAGCCGACTCTTGATTTCCCCTCAGGTCATGATCTCGGAGTCCTGGGATCAAGCCCGGCATCAAGCTCCCCACTCAGCAGTGAGTCTGCTTAAGAGTCTCTCTCTCTTTCTCTCCACAACCTCAAATGAATAAATCAATCTTTAAAAAAATAAATTACAAAGGACATCGTTAGCCAATTAAGGTACCATTTCTAAGTCAAGAAGAACTTGATGGGATCCCTGGGTGGCGCAGCGTTTTGGCGCCTGCCTTTGGCCCAGGGCGCGATCCTGGAGACCCGGGATCGAATCCCACATCAGGCTCCCAGTGCATGGAGCCTGCTTCTCCCTCCGCCTGTGTCTCTGCCTCTCTCTCTCTGTGACTATCATAAATAAATAAAAAATTAAAAAAAAAATAAACATCCTTTAAAAAAAAAAAAAGAAGAACTTGATCACCATTGAATGTTAGTAATAAGAGGAGAACAAGATTAGGCCACCATAGCCAGTAGGAGCGTAGCTTCTTCACTTCACAGAAGAGGACTCTGGGATGGAGAAGGGGCTCGCCCTGTTGCATGTGTGGAGCACCCTCTTTGGGTTCCTCTGCTCCTCTGCCCAGCCTCACCTGCGCCACCTGTCCATATTGGCCTTTCCACTTCTTGCCCATCCAGCAACTCACTCCTCAGCTTACCCTTCTTCTCCATGACCCCTCACCAGAGCAGCTTTAAAATCACCAGGCAGGGATCCCTGGGTGGCGCAGCGGTTTGGCGCCTGCCTTTGGCCCAGGGCGCGATCCTGGAGACCCGGGATCGAATCCCACATCAGGCTCCCAGTGCATGGAGCCTGCTTCTCCCTCTGCCTGTGTCTCTGCCTCTCTCTCTCTCTCTGTGACTATCATAAATAAATAAAAATTTTAAAAAAAAATCAACAGGCAACTTCCAACTACCAAAGGCCATAGGCACTCTTCAATCTTTCCTGGCTTTAGTCTTTTTTTTTTTAAACCATTTGCTGCATAATTGCTCCCTCCTCCTTTGAACTCCTCTCAGATTTTGGTGTTACCACATTTGCCTGACATCTTCCTCCCTTTTTTTTCATACCTAGTTTGCTTATTTTTCAGAGTTCTTACTCCTCTGTCCAAAATCAAATGTTAGTGTGGATGCAGTGCAGTCTTTTTCACACTTATATAGAGTTTATGACATTTCAGGCCCTTCTCTAAAGACTTAATCAATATTCAGTCATTTATACTCATGACCACTCTGTAGAGGAGGTACAGATCCAGCCGGGGAATGTGAGGCACAGGAAGGATATGTAACTTGCTTTGGTGCTTCCAACTGTGCTATGCTCACTCTGCTTACACTCCTCCATGGGCCTCCTGACTTCTGACTTCATTTCATGGGGTAAGTTCTCATGGGGTAGTAAGAGCTTTCCCTGCCCTGGGCTTTTTAAGATCTGTATCCCAAATCTGTACATCTAGACTCAACCCCACTCCTCAGCTTCACATTCCAACCACTCAGGAGGAGGGAATCTGGATTTACCATGGGCCGAACAAACATAATACAACCCCAACTGAATTCATTGTCCCTCCACCCCAAACTTCCCAGCACCCACTCTTCATGTCTCTTTACTTCTTTGGGTCTATTTCCCCATCTGTATAATTAATGGGTAGAACTAAATAATCTCCACAAACATCCTTACTTTAACATTCTCTGATTCTCTAAACATCTGTCTGTTTTAAGATTTCCTTAATTCATTCAATGCTATAAGCAATCATTGAGCATATTCTGTGAGCCAGACCCGGGGCAAACACTGGTTAGGAAGAAAAGATCCCTGCCCTCGAACATGGACAGGAGACCCATGTTCCCAAACAGGCCAGTAGGTGGGCATGTCACCATGGAACCAGCTGCCAAATCTGAGACCTGCTTGTCAGCAATGTCTGCGTCTCCTTCACCAAACACTCCACCAGCCACTGAGCTCCATATCTTTACCTCCTAAACAGCTATCTTCTCTGCAAACTCTGTCTGCACCTTCATGATGACTCAATTTGTTCAGTGCTGGCTGACCAGTGTCCCTGCCTTTGTAGTTTCCCCACTATCTACAGCATAATCTTTGCAACACCCAAAATCCGACTGTGGCACCATCTTGTATTAAAGCCTCTGGTGGTATCTCTTTATTTGTGGGAAGACTTTCTCATGGCAGGTGCCCTCCTCCTCAGGCCCTGGAGCCACCCCAACCCCTTTGCTCTGCATTCCAGGAGGACTCCCTGGGGGTCTTGCAGTTCCCTGCACACCTGGACCACCGCTCACACCTGTGACTGTGTATATGCAGATTCCTGTTGGTCTGCCTTTTACCTCAGTGATAAATCTTTATTGAGTCTTAGAAACTCAGCTCAGCTAGCACCCTTCTGAGAAAACTTCTCTGCTCCTGCCTCTCTTGGAGTCATAAATTTCCTTTTCTTGTGCCACTTCCATTCCTGAAATGTATTTGTTACTGCCCATAACACACACCATTATAATTATCACTTGCTGTCCGACCCAACTAGAGCAGAGGGCTATCCAGTGTGTGGACTGTGCTGGGTTATCCCTGTGCACCAGGGATGCCTGGATAGCAGTGCATAATCGGCCCACAGTGAAGGTTTGCTGACTGGATGACCGAGGGGCACTACTAGGAAAAGCTGTATGGACTGGAATATGTTTGAATGTGCAAACAAGAGTCCAAAACCTAACATCACAACAATGCAGTCAGTTTTGTCTACACCACTAGCCTGAGAAGAAAGGACAGCAGAGGGTAGCTCAGGGATGAGTGTGAGAGCCAACAGTCTTTGCTCACATGTGTGGGGCTCTTCTGTGCTTCACTTCTCAAGCTCATCTCCCGGACAGGGGATGATCTAATCACAGTGGACTCTTTAGACACAGGTGCAGAGCAACGTGGACCACCTTTCCCCAGTTAGGGAAATGGAATTCAGTCTATGCAGCAAGAAAACTCTATGGAGGCAAAAGGCTAACTGACTCAGGCCCTTAACTATATAATTAGAGGAATAATCTCTCTGAGGATTGAAGGTGGGGCAAAGGCTTTATGTGTCAGAAGGGATAGGCAAAGTCTTAATTCATTGTCCTGCCATTCTTATGTCCTCTCTTGCCTCAGCCCAAGAGGGCACACACAGGTTCATGGGGACTTCCTGGGATCTTCCCCAAATCACATGCATGCTCTGGGCAATCTGAAGGTGGCCCTGAGGTGAACAGGGTAAGAGTGCTTTAGCTAGCAATCTTTTCTTTCATACACTCACGTACGTGTCAAGCTGGAAAGACAGGCTGACTCCACCTGTAGCTAGCTAAGCCTTTTCGAAAACATAACCCTATCTTCTCAGTATCTTTATTGCAGAAATAGGGTGAGTCTTTGGCCATGATACCAGGAGTATAGTTGCTAAACCAAAGCTCAGATATTATAGAAGAGTAAACACAGTAGCTTTATCCTCAGAAGACTAGCTTCTGGATTTCCTGTGAGTTGTGCAGCTACTCAGCTGATGAATGAAACCCTAGCTTGATTCTGTACATCCTCCCTACCACCTCCTACCTGCATCAACACACACCCAAGGCTCTGGCCTCTGTTTGGATTCGTGGGACACCAGTGAACACCACATTGAAATGTATGAGCTGCCCTTACTTACATTCATTGCCCTCATGCATGTTCCAAGGGCAGGGAATTTGTCCTACTTAACCATATATTCTCAGGGGTCAGCCCAGACTTTGGCCCCTAGAATACAATAATCATTGCATGTAGAACAGGTGAAAAATGAAGAAAAGTTTAAAAGGAGAGAGGTAGAGAGTAAAACCTGGAGATAGTTCAGGGAATTAAAGAATGCTAAAATAAGAATTTTGTGGAAATTATTTAGTTCAGCTTGTTAATGAGGTAGCTAAAGCCCGTAGTAAGGAGGCTCAGTTATTCTTGGTGAGATGAGAAGCCATTGAAAAGCTTTGAAACAAGTGACTTATGAGTTCACCATTCTGGACACAAAGGCTCCCAAATAAAGGTAGTGCTTCTCACGTTTTAATAAGCGGACCCTGTTAAATGCAGGTTCTTGGGCAGTAGGTCTGGAATGGCCTGAGAATCTGAATTTCTAAGAAGCACCAAGTCGTTATAGATGCCACTGGTCTTCACACCACTCTAAGCAATGAGGGACCAGGAGACTACCTCTTTTTTGGTATATTCTTTGCATGGCAACCTAGAATGCTCAAAACTTCAGCTTGTATTTGCCCGATATATCTTTTCCCATACTTCCACTTCCAATCTTAAAGGAAGTTATAAGGAAATGGAATTTAGTCGTCAAGCTGAGGTCAGCTGGTATCCAAGGAAAGATGGCAAGGGCATGGAAGGTCAGGGTTAGTTTTGCTAAGCCAAGATCAGGGACACAAAGTCAGAGTTGAGAGCTGTTGGACAAGCATTCTAATTTAGGATCACCAAAAAAGTGGGATCTTTATCAGAAAGGGGCTTGAGGTTTTAAATACCAGGCCACGAGTGATAGCATCTTTTATTTGTATTCACCCAGATGCAGAGATTGACTTTGGTGCTCCACTTGCCTGCCTTTCCAGAGGGTTCTGATGCTTCCAGTCCATAAATCATCAAATACTACCGTACACCCAACTATGCCAGGCACCTTGCAGCTACCGGTAACACAGCAATGAACAAAGAGAGACCCTGCTCTCAGGAGAAGAGTTCACACACACACACACACACACACACACACACACACACACACAATCATTTATACAAATGACAGACTTGCTAGGGAAGACCAGTGTGAGAAGAGGGATTGAGAAAAGGGCGGCGTCTCCAAAATCTTTTGCCTCTGACTGTCACTGAGTTTACTTCCTAACTAGAAGCCAAAGCTGAAAGTGGAAACTTGCTTCTTGAATATGACCTTTTCCCTTCTCTGGAGCTTTTTAAAAGTCATCACTACTGTTATATTTAATCCAGCCTTTTTTTTGCAAATATAGAATTATTGCTTGCAAGAAGTAAAAATATTTATGAGTATTTTGTTCAATCTATTTTGTTTTGTTTTGTTTTAGGGGCTGTCCTTGAGGTTACAAAATATATTTTTAACCTAGTGCACTCTCAAGTAATGTTTGTTGTACAAATATAACCCAGTATACTGTAATGTCCCACTTGGTCTTTTGTTCCATTCTTGTCGTGCATCTTACTTCTACATATATTTTAATCCTCACACTACATTGCTATTAGCTGTGCCTTCAACCATCTATTATCTTTTAAAGCTATAGTTTCATTACAACAATACTTTTTATATTTAATCTCTATATTTATCATTTCTAGTGCTTTTCATTCCTTTTATACATCTAATTTTTCATCTGGCATAATTTTACTTCTTTCCAAAAAACTTCTTTAAAAAAATATTTTTATAGTGAAGATCTGCTGGTAAGGATTGACTTCAGTTTTTGGTTTGATAAAATCTTGACCTTTATGTTTGAAAGTTATTTCCACGGGTTGGAAAATTCTGGGGTGACCTTTTTCTAAGTATTTTGGTGATGTGCCCCATTGTCCTCTAGCTCACGTAATTTCCGATAAGAAGCCTGCTGTCAACCTTATCTTTGTTCCTTGAATGCAATATGCCATTTTTCTCTGGCTGCTTTTAAGATCTTTTATTTAGCACTGGTTTTCAGCAGTTTGATCAGGATGTCCCTAGGTGTGGTTTTCTTTGCTCCTTTTGCTTGGAGTTTAATGAGCTACTTGGATCTATAAGCTTATAGTGGTCTTCAAATTTAGATGGTAACCGGCCATCATTTCTTTAAGTATCTCCTCTCTCTTCTCTCCTTCTGAGACTCCAGCTATGCTATATTAGTTTCTCAGTGTTTTCCTACAAGTCATTAATGCTCTGCTCATTTTCTCCTGTTTTTTTTTTCTCCCATTGTCCCATTTCAGGTAGGATCTATCACGAGGTCTTCAAATTCACTCATCTTTTTTCCCACAGTATCTATTCTGTTCTTTTTTAAAAGATTTACTTATTTATTTGTGTGTGAGAGAAAGAGAGAGAGAGCAGGAGAGAGAGACAGAGAGAGAAGTGAGGAGGGGCAGAGGGAGAGAATCTCAAGCAGACTCCCCGCTGAGCATGGATCTCAATGTGAGCTCAATCCTACAACCAATGAGATCACGACCTGAGCTGAAACCAAGAGCCAAACACAACCTACTGACCGACCCAAGCAACTCTATTCTGTTTTAATCTCAAACATGCATTCTTTCATTTCAGCCACTGTATTTTTCATTTCTAAGAAAACCATTTGGGCTTTTTTTTTTAGGCCTTCCATTTCTTTTCCTCATGCTATGTTTTCCTTTACAGTTTTTGAGTATATGCAGCCTTGCATTCAACTTTAGGGAGTTCAGCTCTGGTAAACACAGAGTGAAGTCCAGAGGGATGTTCAGCATTTATTTATTTTAAGTTCCTTAGTGATTTTAATGCTCAACTAGGTTTGAAAACCACCAAAATAGGTAATCATCTAAGTAATAAAAACTAAATTTGTAAGTTATGTTCCATTTTTGAAAATATCTTTAAGTATAGCTGTTTGTCTAAACCATATCATAATTTTGTGAGGTTCATATTCATATATTATCATTCCTACTTTACACATTTTTAAAAAGAAGCATTGCTCAGATTCACACAAGTAATAGCAACAAGGGAGATGAGCAATTCTCCTGACCTGTAGTTCAATGCTTTTCCTGTATGCAATGTTTCCAACTGCTTCATTTTGGGTATTTAGTTTCTGTTGGAACACTTAATGGATGGATTTAGCTGTCTTTACAGTTAAATGTGTGATATGACTATCAATTATATATTATAGTCAAAATTATATAACTTTATAGTCAAAATGAGTCTATATATGTATGTATACAAATTAATTACTTAAGATGTAACAAGAAAATAAGCTGCCGCTTTTTACCTTTCTACTTTCACTTCAAGAGGTCATAAAGGAATTGAAGATGTTGATTTTAGGGACTTTACCTCCTCTGTATCCCACAAAATTGTGAAACCCCTAGTTTAGAGACATTTTACCTTGTCTGTTCTTAATTAATTATAACAATCTCATTGCCCATTAAATAGACTCACTGGTTTTAATTAACTGAAGAAATATTGGCAATGATTTTAAAGAGCCAGTAAGATTTAATACAAAGTTATTAAGATGTGTTATAATGTCATGATTCATTACCATGAAATATAAGGTAAAACGTTATTAGATAACTTTATTATATAACCTTCCAATCTATTTTCCATCAGTTACAAGGCAAAACTTGAGTTAGCACCTGAGAACATGACTACAGGAACCTGGAGTGGATTTAGTTCTTAGACCCTCTCCCATAATTAGATGTACCATAAGGCAATTCAGGAGTCGTGTTTCTGACTAAGGGCATGAGCCAAGACAAAATTCTTGGAACAAGACAGCTGGAGAGTTTTTCCATGGACTTCAGCATTTCATTCATTGAGTGTCCTCAAACTTTTGGTTTCTAAACCCTTTTGATAGAATTTCACCATATGTGTGATACTAAGTAGGTCTCCACTTGGTCGATGTTTGAAAACAACCCTAGGTAAGCATTTTACATGCTTCTTTCTTCCCACCCAAGGATTTGTTTCCTTGCTTTCTATTTTAGATCTATTAATATTCATTTTATTTCTAGGGTTTCCTTAACTGTATAGTGTGATATGGATCCCTCAAAAAAGTAAGTTAGGCCCTTTCCATTTGTTTTGAGATTTTTTCATTCTGTGAAATGGTCAGGGAGTAGCAATAATAACACAGGTGCAGAGATCTCATGGCCAAGATCCCAGATACAGCTCCTAAGTTGATTGGGAAGTCTAGTAGCCTCCTTCACCCTCAAGAATATTGGAGCTCATCAGGTACACTGCCCTTCCCTGAGAACATTTCATTTTCTATCAATTTTACATCATCCTTCAATTATCAATGTTGACTAAATAAATAGCCAATAAATATTTACTGTCATCTCTTATGTGGTAGCATTATCCCAGGCATCCCAAAAAAGGAAAAAGTTCTCAAATGCCTTGATCTTTTGGCTCCTTTTTTGATCATTTAAATTGGTGTTGTTTAGGGTTTCCTAAGACTTTTGTAAGTTTACTATCAACAAGGATCTTTTGATGTTTTTGCATCTCATATCCCTTTAAGGAAGATGAATACTTGGATATTTTCCCCCAGAAAAATGCAAATTCACCCATGCACAACTTTTGCATACATCCTCGGGAGGTTCAAGGACTCATGTATCCTATCTAAAACACCTTGAATAGTGTGGGTTTAAGGTTTAGAACTATAGACATAGACATTTCTGCATATTATTTTCTGAATCTCAAAGAGGAGTTTTGAGCCAAAGGAGATAGAGCAAGGGGCAGGCAAGGAAGGATTACAAAAATAAGATGATGAACAGAATTTTACTTGAGCTTCTGGTTGTTATTCACTTTCAGCTGTTGTGCAAGCTTGTCTTGAAGCAATACATTGATTTACATCCTGAAGCCAGCTCCTTATCCCACTGGGAACTGGTTGGCCTAGCTCTGCAATTAGTCCAAAATTCTATTTAATTTTTAAAACTAATGTACCCTACAAAATGAAAAAGAAAAAAAAGCTACAAATCAACAGAGATCAAAAGTTATAAAATGAGATTACATATAACACTAGCTTAAAATTTTGAAATATGTAAATGAATAATCTTCAAAGAAAATAATAATTGTATATGAAAAAGTATAAAACCTATAAAATGAAAAGTTTAAAAATAAAAATTATTTCCAAAGAATAACTGGGCTGTGATGATTGCCCAGGAAAATTGGTATTAGTTTTCGATATACAAATAATACCATACAATGTATCCAAAGTATAAGGTAAATATGAAAGCTTCCTCATAACCTTTATAACAAAGATAACATAATCTTGAAAAAGAACAAAAAAGGTAAGCAATACACCAATATTAGTTGTGATTTTAAATCATTAACAAAGTTTAAGAAATAAAATCCAACATTTTTAAATACTAGTATATCGTGACCAAGTAAGATTTAATGTAGAAATGCAAATATGGTTCAAATGGGAAATCTATTAATATAATCCATTACAGCAATAGATGAAATTAGATAACTATATGATTACCTTAATTGCTTTAAGAATGCATTTAACTAAATGAATACTGTGTCCTGGTTAAACATACACACACAGAGACAGAGCTATCAAGAAAAAGAAGAATATTTCCTTAATATGATTTCTGTCTCTCTCATGAATAAATAAATAAAATCTGAAAGAAGGAAAATTCTCAGATCAGAAGCCAGTATCATATTCAAGAGTGAAACACACAAGGAACGTGTTCAGTAACCACTTCTGTTGGAAATTGTTCTGAAAATTTTAGACAATTCAGTAAAAGAGAGGAAAAACAAAGGAATATTCATTAGAAAGGGAGAAACTAAATCATATTATCATTTTGATTCTTTGATTATTTATTTGGACTGACATAAGAATCTATGAGATAGGGCAGCCCGGGTGGCTCAGCAGTTTAGCGCCGCCTTCTGCCCAGGGTGTGACCCTGGAGACCCGGGACCGAGTCCCACGTCGGGCTCCCTACATGGAGCCTGCTTCTCCCTCTGCCTCTGTCTCTGCCTCTCTCTCTCTCTCTCTCTCTCTCTCTCTCTCTCTGCGTCTCTCATGAATAAGTAAATAGCGTCTTAAAAAAAAAAGAATCTATGAGATATTTAGAATAAATGAGAGTTTGGGGAATGATTGAAATTATATATGTGTGTATGAACTATTAAAAAACATTTATATACTTTCCTACATAAGATGTAATTAAATTATATATATATATATACGTGTATATATATATATATATATATACACACACACACACACAACTATTAGCTGATATGCCAGCAATAAATAAGTTTGAAAATATAATGGAAAAATCAATAATACCAATAATAATCAGATATGTAACTAGAAATCAATAAAACGTATCACAATGAAATTAGTGAACCCATGTAAAGAACACTTCACTATAGGATACACAAAGGATATGAATAAAGAGAGAAGTTCCATGTTATAAAGATGTCAATTATTGTATAATTAACTGCTACATTTAAATAAAATTTTATTTCTAGGAATGGTGAAAAATTAATCCAAGTTTCATCCAGAAAAGTGAATTTGATTTTTATTTATTTATTTTTTTAATATTTTTTTTTAATTTTTTTTTTTTATTTATTTATGATAGGCACACAGTGAGAGAGAGAGAGAGGCAGAGACACAGGCAGAGGGAGAAGCAGGCTCCATGCACCGGGAGCCCGATGTGGGATTCGATCCCGGGTCTCCAGGATCGCGCCCTGGGCCAAAGGCAGGCGCCAAACCGCTGCGCCACCCAGGGATCCCTGAATTTGATTTTTAAAAAAAGTCAAGAAAATATTGAAAAAAGAAGAGTAATAATTGGAGGCTGCACAGGGAAATATCAAAAATCTTTTAAAGCAACAATATTTAAATAGTGAGGTTTTTTTTTATAGTGAGGTTTTGATATCTGAATATAAAGAATCATTAGTGGAGCAGAATATGAATATCTGCAATAAAACAAAACATATAAATATTGAGGATGTTATAAATATGACATTTCCATTGTGATAGGGGAAGAATGTCTTGTTTGATAAAATGGGCAGAAGCACCTGGTGATTAATGGGAAAAAGGATCACAATGAAGTACTGCTTCACACCCTATCAAAATTGAACTCTGAGGGCCCCTCGGTGGCTGAGTTGGTGAGGAATTCGACTCTTGATTTTGGCTCAGGTAATGAGCTCAAGCCCCACATTGGGCTCCACGGTTGATGGGGAGCCTACTTAAGATTCTCCCTCTCTCTCTGCTCCTCACCCTGCACCACTCGCCTACGAACATACTCTCTCTCTCAAAAAAAAAAAAAATCTAACTTTGGAACTATCAAAATGTTAAATAAAAATGTAAAAAAAAATGTAAAAACATAATTAATATGGATTAATGATTTTACAAGCTTAAGATAGGGAAAATTTAGGAGTATGACATGATAGCTGGTAACTGTAAAGGAAAAAATACATTTTACTTGGTAAAAATGGAGGAAAAAATCTATGTAATTTTTAAAAGCTAATAACAAAACAAGAAAAATATTTGGAACACATACAAGAGGAAAAATGGTTCCTATTTATAATGTAAAAAGATTAAACAAAAAGGGTAGAAAAATGTAGAAATTATATTCATCAAATTTACTAAAGAAGAAACACAAATGGATCAACAATATATTACTGGAGTTCAGAGTCACTGATATTCAAAGAATGGCAGATACCATTAAGAAAATGGAATATTTGGGAGTCTGGGTGGCTCACTGGTTGAGTGTCTTCCTTTGGTTCAGGTCGTGATCCTGGGGTCCTGGGATCGAGTCCCATATCAGGGTCCCCACAGTGAGCCTGCTTCTCCCTCTACCTATGTCTCTGCCTTGCTCTCTGTGTCTCTCATGAATAAATAAATAAAATCTGAAGGAAAGAAAGAGAAGAAAGAAAGAAAGAAAGAAAGAAAGAAAGAAAGAAAGAAAGAAAGAAAGAAAAAAGAAGGAAAGAAAGAAAGAAAGAAGAAAGAAAGAAAAGAAAGGAGAAAGAAAGAAAAGAAAGAAGAGAAAGAAAGAAAGAAGAAAGAAAAGAAAGAAGAGAAAGAAAGAAAGAAGAAAGAAAGAAAGAAAGAAAGAAAGAAAGAAAGAAAGAAGAAAGAAAGAAAGAAAGAAAGAAAGAAAGAAAGAAGAAAGAAAGAAAGAAAGAAAGAAAGAAAGAAAGAAAGAAAGAAAGAAAGAAAGAAAAGGAAGGAAGGAAGGAAGAAAATGGAATATTTGCAGAATTAGCAAGGAGGAGGGAAAGGGTATCTTCAAACATTTTTAATCATCATGAAACTACTTTAATCTTTATTAGAAACTATTTATCAGAGATCTGAAAAACTGTTCCTCAAATGCCTTTGGACTCAGCCATTGCCGATGTAGACATTTACCCTAAAGAAATAGTCATAAATAGACAAAAAATTATGTACGAGTATGTTTCTGGTCGATCGCTCCCCCTCCCTATCCCAGCTTTGGTGAGAATGCTCCATCAATTGGAACGCGTTAACGCTCATTATCTATCATCCCAGGCAATGAAATGTTTTCCCATGTTTTCCAGGCTTCACTATAGATCAGTTTCCAAGCTGAATACTGTCTTAATGAAGTTCCTTCCAGGCTTCTCAGTACCTTCAATTTAATTAGACTTTGTGAGACCAACACAATTACTATGTTTAGAAAAATTTGATGACCTGCCAGCTTCTTACCTGAACCCCAACTTTCTTACCTCCACCCCATCAGGCAGAGAGGAGAGACACACGGGGAGGAGTTTTTGCAAATTAGTCATTGCATAAAACTCACCCTGGTGGGCTCCCTCAGTGTTGGGAAGAGCACAGGAGCTGTCAGTCCTCTCCGAAGAGGCAAGGATTCCGGAGCCCATCTCTTTACCCCAGTGCCGGGAGACCTCAAGAACAAATCTGCTTTTCTTTTTCTTCTTGCTACAGGTTAGTCTTATGACCTTTACTTCGTACAAGACATGGAGGCTTAATGGAATTTTTAAGTTTTTGTTTTATGACATGTAACTGCATGATTAGAAAAATATCCTGTGTTCTCTATAAGCGATCAAAAGCAAAAGGGTAACTAAGGAGTAGAGAATATTCACAAGACTTCATCCAAAGAGCAACTCATTACCATTTCCAGTGGGGCAGAAAACAGGCTGGGGCCAGCGTCGGCTATACCTATGGTGGGATATTTGGCCCACTGGGTGTCATTTGGGTTTGTTTCAGGTGAAGGGCTAAAGAGACAGAGGTGACAGGGCGCTGGAGGTTAAGGGGAGCTACTGGAGGAGCAAGAGGATATAAACGATCAAGGAGGCAATACACCTCACTAAGCACAGGTTGTATGGGCTAATAGGCTTTTATTGCAACAGTCAGGGAATTTGAATACCCAGGAGAAGAGTATTTGACTTGATATTTCTGACATTTGAAAGGTGATTTTTCAAACAAATGTACATATCGCAGTGAAACATAATAGCCTTGGCATTTAAAAATGAGCACTAAGTATTCGGATTTACTTTTCAAATTAACAACAAATGCAACATTCATTATCCATGTATTTCTGTTGATAGTGATTTCTTTCTTAGTATGCACTCATTCTGCTACTTCGTGATCCAGTGTTCTGGCTGATACAATCCTGCTAAGCACTTGAAAAACCTCTGCATTAACTGCTGTACTCAGGGGGATTATTTAGGTACTTGCTGCTGTCATTGGGTAAATTCGTTGGTTATTGCCTCTGGATACATTTTCAAGCCGTAGCAACACATCAATGGTACAGGGTTATGTTAATAAGCCTTAATCTAAAAGAATTTAAGAAGGAACTCCAAATTAAAAAATAGTCTTATATTTTAATAGCTGCTCTAATCCACTATGATAAAAAAAAAAAAGACTGTTAACATTGCAGTACAGAATTCCATTCCGTTCCTCCTTCAAACAGAAATTCAGATTAAAGAGGGAAGATACAGGGAGAAATTCACCAGATGATAGTTAAGGGGCCTCTCTTAAGAAAACTCTATTTCCGAGAGAAGGAAAGAAACAAAGAAAAGAAAGAAAAAGAGGGGAAGGAAGGAGGAAGGAAGGAAGGAAGGAAGGAAGGAAGGAAGGAAGGAAGGGAGAAAGAAAACTATTCCTTCAGGTTCAGCTGAACAGCAGAGGGTGGAACAACCCTGTAGAGCAGATAGTGTGAGGAGAGTAGTGTCCTCGGAGGCACTTACAGGTAAGTGGCATCTCTGAGCACCTATTGATACTGTCCATATATTTCCTTTGCTCCATCCTTTGAAAAAGTGCACTGCCTGGTCTGACCTCTGGTACTGATCCTAACTCTAACACTGATGCCTAATACTTCCTCTCCAACCTCATCATCCCCTCCACCCTTTTGGCACCCACTCACAACATATCCCTTGCTTTTCTTCAAAAATGTCCAGCATGTTTCTGCCTCAGACTGTCTGCTTGGAATTCTCTCCCCCACCGGCTGCTTAAACATCATGAGGGAGCCCTTCCTTGACCATGTTACAGAAAACAATACCCTGCATCTACATTCCCCCACAGCCCCTACCCTGCTTCATTTTCCTCCACAGTTGGCATCATCGGCCGGCTTACTACCTACTTACTCCTTTGTTTATTCTCCACCTGTTTTCAAGGCACTATGTCAGATCTATTCACTGCAGTATCTGCCCAACTAAAGTAGTGTCTGGCACGTAGTAGGTACCAGTAAATGCTTATTGAATGAATGAATGAGTGAATGAATGAATGAGTGAATGAATGAATGAGTGAATGAATAGCAGAACATTAATCTTTGATATGAAGACAGTTGGACTACTTTTCTAAAGACTATCTACATGGGTAGCTTGCACTTCGCCCTAAGAACAGTGTGATGAGTGGTATTTACTTGAAGGAATGCTCTGTGGCAGTTTTCTTCCTGCCCTTGCTACTTCAGACCCTATCACAGGGCCAAAGTAGGGATTCTCTGGCCTAAATCAAAAGTAAAATATGCAAAACAAAACAAAACAAAACAAAAGTAAACCATGCAGAAGTACCCAATGTGAGTGTTTCAGCAAGCAGATAGTAGTAGCAGAAGGAATTAAAAGTCGGTTTGGGCAAAATCTGTGTATGGAGTGGTGTGTGTGACTTTAGCAGTCAAACCTTTTTTAAAAAAAAAATTATTTTTTAATTTGACAGAGAGAGAGCGCACAAGCAGAGGGAGGGGCAGAGGGAGAGGAAGAAATGGGCTCCTAACTGACCAGGAAGCCAGATGGGGGACTGATCCCGGGAGGGCTGGATCCCAGGACCCTGGGATCATGACCTGAGCCTAAGGCAAACGTCCCCCCACCATATTTTTGTCTTAGAAGCACTCTACTTTGTACTTGAAAATAAGAAAGTCTTGTGTGAGGTAGGGTTTTTTGCTGCTCAGAGAGCCTTCCAATTGGAGAACAGCTTTGAGTAGAACATTTCTCAAATGCATTAGTTAGCAATTTTCAGGGGAAAAAAAAAGCTCTGATGATCTTGCATTATAGAAAAAAAAAATTCCATGACAATAAAAATCTGCTTTTCTACTAATAAATTCCCTGATACAAGACACAATGCCACCAAAAAGAATTGCAGTGATTGGTGCTGGGGTCAGCGGATTGGGTGCCATTAAGATCTGTCTGGAGGAAGGACTGGCGCCCACCTGTTTTGAAGGAAGCCACGACATTGGAGGACTGTGGCGCTACGAGGTACGTTTGAATAAACTACACTTCCACATGTGTGATGACATCTTTTCCATATCAAGGAAATAGGAATGCATAGATTTTAGCAGTAACGTATCAACTATTAGTATAATAAGTATTATTTTTATTAGTGCTTGCACCTGTGCATTGAATCCCAATCTTTGCCTCCCCCAAGGACGATGCTCCAGCTGTCCTTCCTCCTTCCAGAGTCTAGCTCCCTGAAGGAGAAGCCTGTGCTCACTCTCTGCATTGTCTTCCCCTGGGACCGTCTACACCATCCTTACCTGGTGGGCTTTCCAACCTGTCCCGAAAGCTGCTCTCGCTGCTGACACCAAAGTGGTCAAAGCAGACGGACTTCCTGGGCTGAATTTTCTTGCTTTCTTGAGGGACTCTAAAAATGTCAAAAATCAATGTCTTTTTAAAGCACTTATCCCCTCCCCCCCCAAAAAATAAATAAAATACTTATCCCTGGCTTCTGTGATTTCTCTCTCTTTTCTTCTCTGCTTTTCCTACCTATATTTTTCCACCTGGCCTCAAAGTGTAGCTGATTGTTCTATTCTCAATCCTCTGGCCTTTTACTTTTTGCAAGTCCCTTAGGATTCTTCCTTAGCATCTTTGGCTTCAGCTACCTCATATATGTTAACACTGGATCTATAGACTTTTATTTTTGGCCTAATAATATATATATACTAGTAAGGGCAACTAACACTCACTGTCTCACAGACAAACTCTGACATCTCAAGAGCTTAGCACAATAACAGTTTTTGTCCTTCATCAAGGTCAGATGTGATTAAGTGGTCCTTCTCCAACTTAGTTATACCCCTAGACCACGTGGCTCTGTGGCTCCCAACTTTACCATGGGAAGTGGAGAAGAAAGGTAGCAGTATACCAGCTCTTAACTGCCTAGATCTAACCTACAGGTGGTGGTGGCTGCCTGCTTTTGCTGACATCTGGGATGTCTTGCCAACACCTGGTTGGTTTTTCAGGTCTTTCATTTTTGTGTGTGAACAGTTCCCTGCATTACATTCCTGGTTTCAAGTATTGAGAGTAGTTTCCATGTTTCTGGTTGGACCTTGAGCAATACAGACATGTCTACAGGAAATCTTCTCCAACCTCCAAGCCTGATGTCCAAGCACCCTGTGCACACGGGCACTATTAGTTGTATCACACTGTATGCACTTGTTTATTTCCTGTGTAAGGTTTTTAAAGCATTTTATGTGCATTATTTGGTCTTCATAACAACTCTGTGAGGTAGGCAAGCCCTTATTTGCCACCTAAAGAAATAGATTAAGAGAAATGATTTGATGTCAGTTTCCCTTATCCAAGCAAGACAACGATATATCTCAAGGACCACGTCAAAATGCCACAAAATACCACAGCAAGTCATCTGATTTCACTAGTCATGCCCATATTTTTTAAGGTTTCACTTAGGAAAAAATGCTGCTCATATTTGCAGAAACTATTCCTATCAGAAGGGGTGTTTTTAAGATATGTGCACTTCGATACAGTGGCCTTTATTAAACAATGCTCTTCGTTTGGAAGAAGAAAACACATACTTAGATCTGTTCTTAAAGTTAATATACCTTAACAGGAATTAGATTCCATATATCCTGGCTTCAAGTTTAGAATATTCATAGTACATGCATTACTGATTCCTTATGTCACCAATAATATACAAAAGATACAGGAAAAAAATTGATCTCCTCCCAATTGTGTTTTCTGTATACATATATTAAAATGATTACATTTTAGGACTATAGTAAATTCTTCTAGGAGAAAACAGCATATTGTAAGTGATAGGGTATTTTTTTTTCTTAGCCTTAAATTAGATATCTAGCTTTCATTCTTTTTTTTTTTAAGATTTTTTTATTCATTCATGAGAGACAGAGAGAGAGGCAGAAACATAAGCAGAGGGAGAAGCAGACTCCTCACAAGGCACCCCATGTGGGACTTGATCCCAGGACCCCCGGATCACGCCTTAAGTGAAAGGCAGACGCTCAACCACTGAGCCACCCAGGTGTCCCTCTATTCTTCATTAAAAAAAAAATCAGGAATGGTTGCTAAAGCATATAACAGATATTGTGTGTTGTATGCACTGCTGTTATAACCTGAAAAATGAAGATGATAATGTGCTTCACAGGATTGAATTAGGTAATATATATGATTATATGTATATCATATTACATATAATAATATACATTAGTATATATAATACCATTATATACTATTATATAATTATATAATTATAAAAATATGGTATATTACATGTTATATATATTATACCATATATACTATTATATATAATTATAAATATAGTTATAAAAATAATATATTAGATATAATTATAATTATATATACTTAATATATAGCTAAATAATTATATTTTGCATAGAAAATTAGAAAATATAATATATAATTATAAATTATATAATTATACATAATCATAAAATTATATATAATCATAAAAATTATATGCATATTTGCAGTATAGAATTTTGTATATAATGTATATTTTATAATTATATATAATTATATATTCCATATATGATATAATTATAAACCATAACACATTGAAAAACACTAAAAGCACTATCTCCTGTCTGTATGCATATAGATAAGTAGATAATATATAGAACGATTCTGAAGGATTGAGAGACTGAAACCAGAAGGGTATATATATATCAAAACATTTAAAACGATCACCAAGAATGATAGTCGTCTCTGTGATTTTTCTATAAAATTCTAACCAACATGTGCTGTTGTAATTAGAAAAAAATTTAAAAAGGAAGAAAAAAAAGAAAGCCTAATGAACTGACACTCTATTATTTTCTATTCATCACTACAAACAGCGTGGACATCTTGTATACCCTCTGGCTGGGACTCTGACCCCATCAAGCTCTGTCAGCACAGAGGCAGCCCCATCTTCCTCTGTTTATTTTCATTCTCTGGTATTCTACATACATTTTCTTCTCATGTCCTTTTCATGTTCTTTCTTCACCTTTTCATATTTTTTCTTTTTGTTGCCCAACAAAACTATTTGCTCTTTTAAACTATTTATGACAAGGTATCTTACCTCTTGGGAAAGTACTGGAAAAGTAACTTTCCTTTCTTTGGAGGAATTCATCCCAGTAACTTCATCACTTGACAAAGAAAGGCGTCAACTTTTTTTTAACTGTTACTCTTATATTCTAAAAAACAGGGAGTGTCCTTTTTTTCTTGGTAGGAGAAGGCTAAGAGTTGCAGGCCGAGTGTCTATGAATCTGCCACTAGCAACACTTCAAAGGAGATGACAGCCTACAGTGATTACCCGTTTCCCGATCACTTCCCCAACTACTTGCACAATTCTAGAATCATGGAGTACCTCAGGATGTATGTACAACATTTTCACCTACTGAAGCACATCCAGTTTCTGGTGAGTGGGGCAGGGGAACACTCATCGTGTGCAGAACCTTCTTGGTCGGGTCAAGAGCCAGGCGAGAGTGAGGGGCAGTAATGCACACCTGTTCAGTCTGGGAGGTTATTCTACAGGCATCTCCAGTGAAGTGAGCAGGATCTCCCTCCTCACTTCCTTCAGGAAAAAGTAGGATAGATTGGGTGAAATGCCAGACTGTGCACCTGATGTTGGCTCACCACCAACTACATTTAGAAACACAGCTGGGCACACACTGGCTTACATCTCTACTTTTAAAAAGCCTTGGTAGAGGCTCTTGGATGGCTCAGTCGGTTAAGCATCTGCCTTCAACTCAGGTCATGATCCCAGGGTCCTGAGACTGAGCCCTGTATTGGGCTCCCTGCTCCATGTGAAGCCTGCTTCTCCTTCTCTCTCTGCCCCTCCTTGCCCCCCATTCATGCTCTGTCTCTCAAATAAATGAATAAAATCTTTAAAAACAAAAACAAGCCTCGGTAGGAAACAAGCTTTAAAGAAACTCTTTCAGGAAACCCCAAAGGAGAGTAGTTATAACCAACCTTACTCACTGAGGCCCAAATTTTGGGGACAGGATGTAATGGGGAATAGAGGCTGCAAGTCCAAGTTTGTCTCATTCCCAGTCAAAGGTGTGCAGCGTGAAGAAGCGCTCCGACTTCTCTTGCACAGGACAGTGGGATGTCATAGTTGAGACTGCAGGAAAGCAGAAATCCTATGTCTTTGATGGGATTATGGTGTGCAGTGGCCTTTACAGCGACCCCTTCTTGCCACTCCAGAACTTTCCAGGTATGTCATACTTAATGCTAAGGTGATGTGGGGTTTTATCGTTGTTGCTTATTGTTATTTTTGAAGACAATTTGTAACTCTGAAAGCCACCTTATTTTCGAAATAAATATTTTTTTCTGATTATAAAGCAATGCATGCTCTTTCAGGGTCTATTGAAATAAAACATAATGTTATAACATTGAAAATTAAAAATTACTAATACTCTATTGCCACAAGTTCTGGGCTATTTTGAGAAAAGTGCTACATTTTTCCAACTGGAAAAGGAAATGCAGGAATTGTTTTGTGTTGATAATAGTTGGAGTGAATACAGGGTACCTGGTGGGTTCAGTTGGAAGAACATGGGACTCTTGATCTCGGGGACACGGGTTTGAGCCCCACGTTGAGTGTAGACATTACTTAAATAAGTAAATGAAAACTTTCAAAATAGTTTCGAGTAAGTAGTAGAATCAATGAGACAGAAAATAAATTAAGATTTAGCTTTATTCCTGAAAGTGTATGTATGTATGTGCATAACATGATGAATATAAATAGCCATGTACACGTCTTACAAGCTACTGCGACGCTATTGTTTACTATCTGGGAGCTTAAGCACCTTGCATATGGGGAATAGTGTGGGAATGGTCTACCTGCACAGCATCTCCTGTTTATCTCTAGGAACAAGATATACACTCAGTCTTCTCAAAAAGGGCTGAACCTGTGACTCCTTTGGATTTCTCAGGAGAGTCTAGACTCCTCTCACTTCCATTGCAACAAGTGTCTGTGTCTCAGTGTATGAGAAGATAGAGAAGTTTAAATTGGTCAAGAGAAATCTATTAGCTGGTTAGTTAGTTAGAAATTTAAATATTCCTGTATTCATTCATTCAACATTCATTCAAGGAATACCTATCCAGGACCAGATGTCCAGAGGCTCAGCAGAGAGCAAAACAGGCAAAACCCTTGTCCTTGAGGAACATGTGTGCAGTAGATGGACACAGACAAAAATGGGATAAATATGTGGGAGGTGATGACTATGGAAAAGGGTAAGGATTTTAGGGATGGGGGTTGTGGTGCAAAATCAGACAGAGCGGCCAGGTAAGGGTTCCAGAAGAAAGGGACATTTGAGCAAATGCCCAAAGGAGTTGAAGAAGTGATACAGATATCCAGAGAAAGCTCACTGTGCAGAAGGAAGAGCAGAGGCAAAGGCCTGGAGGTGGGAGTGTAGCTCACAGGTCCAGTGTGGTGGGATTGAAAGAGGTAGGAAGGAGAGATGTCAGAGAGTGGACAATGAGCCATTGTTTGCACTCTGGCTTTGACTTTGAGTGAGGTAAGAGCTGTTAGGAGGCTTTGAGCAGAGGAGAGGCATGCTCTAATCTCTTCAGCTGCTGTGTTCAGAATAGTTGGGGAAGGAGGTGGTAAGGAGGAAATGGAGAGACCAGGGAAGAGGCTCTTGCACTAATGCAGGTGAGAAATGATGGTAGTTTGGACCAGAGGGGTAGCAGTGGAGAAATAATGAAGTGCTTGGATCCTGAGTATAGTGTGAACATAGAGATGATAGAATTTGCTGATGGACAGGATGCGAGATGTAATAGAGAGGTGTCAAAGATAGCTCTCATTTTGTTGGTCTAAGCAATTGAGTTTCCATTTTCTGAGATAGGCAGACTGCAGGAAGAGCTGATTTTGGTTGTATGAGGGAGAAACATTGAGGAGGCCGCAAGATAATAAGGTTGAAGAGATGTTCGTTAAAAATGGGAGAAGGAGGGATCCTTGGGTGGCTCAGCAGTTAAGTGCCTGCCTTCAGCTCAGGGCGTGATCCTGGAATCCCGGGATCGAGTCCCACATAGGGCTTCCTGCATGGATCCTGCTTCTCCTTCCACCTATGTCTCTGTGTTTACCTCTCTGTTTCTCTCATGAATAAATAAATAAAATCTTTTATAAATAAATAAAATAAAAATGGGAGAAGGTGGGCTGAGATTAAAGATTTTTTTGAAAGATTAAAGATATTTAAAGAAGAGCATTAAGCCTATTTCTCAAGTCCTATAAAGGAACATTTTAAGGGCTCTTTATACCATTCCATTAGCTCATACCATGAGCTAAGTGAAACCATTTCCATTTTACACATTGCAAATGTCACTGGTAGTGAAAAAGCTGAGATTTGTGCCTATGTTTGTTTGACCTCAAGACCCCCCTTGCATTTTTGACCCACAGAGCAAAGGGTTCATTCTGAAAGAGAAGAGAAATATTTTCTCCTGGGGAAAGGAGACAGAGGAAGGATGGATGAACACACAGTAACTTTTAGGTGTTGAGAAACTCACTTAAGATCTTTGTTGTTTCATAAAAATGAGAGGAAAGGTTGTCTTCAGGAAATGAGAGGGATTACAGTGGGACCAAGAGGAGGAGGAAATACTGAAAGAGCCACAGTGAGAAATCTGATGGACTGTCCAACTTGCAAAGATGGAGTTTGGGAAAAATTAGATCCATGCCAGGAGCTCACAAGGACTGATTCCAAAGGAAAGCTGGAGTTTGGGAAGAGATTCTGTAGGGAGAAAGGAACAGGGCAAGGACTGACCCTCAGTCAGGGCTGACTAGAGTGTCAGTCATTTGTTCCAGGATCACAAGAGGAGCAAATGAAGCCCATATGTGCAGACCCCAGTGTTGTTTAAAAGATGAAATGCTGTAAAATCAACCAGCCTTCATTGGTTTTCCATATGAGTTTTTTGTTTAAGTCAGAGCAGATTTTTAGGCAAAAATATGAAGTTCCTACATTCTAAGTTCATACATTAGCTTCAGATCCTGGTGGGTGATGTTGGCGCATTTTTCCCCATTAGAAGAACAGAGTGAATAATGCTGGTGGGAAGGGTGTACTGGACCTAGGAAGAGATGGAAACATCTAGACAAGGATGAAGCTTGGGTGGAGAAAGTAAGACAGGAAAATGGGTCTAAGGCAGTTGTTGCAAATAACAAGAATGAAGGATAAAGAAGATGTAGTACTTAAATTAGAGCCAAATCCTTTGAAGATTTGGCAGGGTTTAGGGAAGTAAAAAGGAGGCAGAAATTAGATGTCTGAATGTAAACATGGAACTTACAGTCTAAAACAAAACTGTGTGAGGATTTATTCTGTCTAATGATGGGCAGACATTGTCCACAGCCCCACATTTGTAGAACAACAAATGAGACATTTAAATAGGATGGTCTTTGAATTCAACAATAAACTGTAAAAAATAATGTGAAATAATGACCAAGTCTGGAGCAATACTTTCTTGCCCACAGGAATCAAGAGGTTCAAAGGTCAATATATTCACAGCTGGGAATACAAGAATCCAGAGAAATTTCGGGGGAAGAAAATCATTGTGGTCGGCATTGGAAATTCTGGAACTGATTTGGCAATTGAGCTCAGTCACGTAGCTTCACAGGTTTGGTTCCTAAAATTCTCTTTCACCGATGTTACCCTGTCCACTGCCCTCTCAGATGTCAGCATTGTGTGAAATATGTGTCAGGTGTACCCACATACTGCTTCAATCCTGATCGTTAATGACCTCTTCACACTTGTTTCTTGGTAGACATCTTGGCAATACATTTTCTGAAAAGAGAATGGAATAAAAATAAATATTTCAAATTTTAATGACTGCCATATTGCTTATTTTTACCAGAGAGTGTAGGCTTCATCAGCTCAGCCACCAGTTACAAATATGAACTATATCAGAAAACCACTTTAAATCTCTTTCCTTTTCACTGACTTGACACTTGATACCTCCCCCAACTGATTCCTTCTCTACTTACATTTCAAGGGATACAGATTAACTAAGTATTCTAAATTCCGTAATATCATAATTGGCAGATGAATGGTGTGCGTGAATTTGTTGATCTCTAGTCTTCCTGCATCATGTTTGTCCAGGATTTGCAATTTAAGAGATGGCAGGCATCAAACACTGCTTTGGAGAAAGGAGAGGAAGGATAGTGAGTGAGATCCAGAGGTAGGCCTGGGGTTAGGTAGCTCTCTGGGACTATAGCAAACAAGTCAGATGTGTAATTTTGTGTGAGTGTGTGTGACTCTAATTATCAATCTGTCTTTGAAAACAAGCAAGAGAGTCCTTATTCATTTCTCATGAGCCAAATGAGAGATATCTGTGATTCAAAGATCATCCTATTTAAATGTCTCATTTGTTGTTCTACAAATGTGGGGCTGTGGACCGTGTCTGCCCATCATTAGAATAAATCCTCACACAGTTTTGTTTTAGACTGTATGTTCCATGTTTACATTCAGACATCAGAAAAACTGGGACAGGAAACTCTTAGATTTCAAGGCATCTATTTTTCATTTATTTGCATTCTCTCCTAGGTGTTTCTCAGCACAAGGCGGGGTGCGTGGATTTGGAACCGGGTCTGGGATAACGGAATGCCCGCAGACACTGTTCTCTTCACTCGTTTTAATACTATCCTCACCAGATTTTACCCTGCATTCTTAATCAACAGATGGGCAGAGAATAAATTAAATGCTCGATTTAACCATGCTGTTTATGGTTTGCTACCTCAACACAGGTATGTTCTAGGATTTTTACAGAGTAATTTTGTCTCTGCCTTTAAATCCTGGTATAGTTAAGTATTTTTTCTT
Organism: Vulpes lagopus; assembly: GCF_018345385.1. Lineage (NCBI taxonomy): Eukaryota > Metazoa > Chordata > Mammalia > Carnivora > Canidae > Vulpes > Vulpes lagopus. Next base: position 32,195,669 of record NC_054834.1, read on the forward strand.
TCTTTCTTTTTTCTTTATGTTGGTATAATGTAATCCCTATCTACCTATCCACTGTGAGGTATAAATGTGGAAGCACATAAAATTGACTGTGTACAGCCTACATAAATTTAATAAACATTTCTGGGTCCCTACTATGATCAAGTAGGTTTCTGGGTACTGGGAGTGGAAGGACAAGGCCAGGTAGAGTGCTAGCTCTTGCTGGGCCTCCTTTCTATTAGGAGAGAAACCAACTAGTCAATACATAATGTAATGACATGGAGCAATATGTGCTATGAAGAAATAGTAAACAGAGTTGGGGAGAGGAATCTTTTTTTAGATGAGATAGTTCTGGAATACTCACATGATGAGAAAGCATATGAATGCAGACCTGAAAGAAGCAGGGAGGTGAGTCCTGAGAGAATATCTAAGATGAGAATGACATTCTAGGGGCGCCCAGGTGGCTCAGTGGTTGGGCATCTGCCTTTGACTCCGGTCATGACCCCAGGGTCCTGGGATCGAGTTCCACATCGGCCTCCCTACAGAGTCTGCTTCTCCCTCTGTCTGTGTCTCTTATAAATAAATAAATGAAATCTTAAAAAAAAAAGATAACATTCTTGCAGAAGAAATACCAAGTTCAAAGGCTGGAATGAGCATAATTTATTCAAGGAAGAGTAAGGAACCCAGTGTAGCTTGACTACTAGGAGAGGGCAAGTGGTAGGAAATAAGTTCAGAGATGTAGGCAGAGGCCAGGTCACAGAGGGATTTTTTTTTTTTTTAAGATTTATTTATTTATATTAGAGAGAGAGCACATGTGGAGGTGGGGGAAGGAGTAGAGTGTGAGAGAGAATTTCAAGCAGACTCCCCACTGAGCACAGAGCCAAACTCAGGGCTTGATCTCACAACCCTGAGATCATAACCTGAGCCCAAATCAAGAGTCACTCAACTGACTGAGCCACCCAAGCACCCTCAGAGGGATTTTTAGGGCTACGGCATGGTCATAGCTTTGGGTTTCATTTTTAGTGAAATATAAACCCATCAGGATATAACTCTACATTTTAAAAGGATCACTCAGGCTGCTGAGTGGAAGAGAAATTGTGGGAGGTCAGAGGTGGAAGCGGAGACCCTACTAACAGTATTAAATAATGTTGGTAAAATTTATAAAGATGGTATTTAGGTTCTCAAAATAGATGGAAATCAGAATGTGATCTGATTTTCCTATTCTATTATGAACACTTACACCAACTGCTCTTAACAATCTCTCCCCCAAAAAATTGTTTTAAAGAAGTTAGATACCAATATTACCACTGGTATAACTTTTATTACCACATTTCAAAATCTTCCCTTTGCATGTAATAAGCATTAAGTAAATGTTATTGGCAATCTAATAAATACAGAATGTTTATTCAGTAAATAATTCAGAAAAAGTATTGAGTAAAAGAAATCTTTTCTAAAACCAAAATGTAAGTCTTTTTTTCCTTAGCTCAACTAAAAAATATTTGAAGCATTTTCTGAGCTCAACTCATTTCTAAAAAGACACATTAATTTTCCTGGATTTCAATTTTTATTCTCCAGATTTCTGAGCCATCAGGCTACTTTCAGTGATGATCTACCCAATCACATAATATCTGGAAGAATTCTGATAAAACCAAATGTGAGAGAGTTCACGGAGACATCTGCCATCTTTGAAGATGGCACAGAAGAGGACCTCGATGTTATCATTTTTGCCACAGGATATGCTGCTTTCTCTTTCCCCTTTTTGGAAAATAATTCAACAGTTCTGGACAGCCACCGCTCCATGTTTAAATTTGTCTTTCCTCCTCAACTAGAGAAACCATCCCTAGCTTTCATCGGCATCCTCCAGCCAGTAGGAGCCACCATGCCCACATCAGAGCTCCAGAGTCGATGGGCTGTCCGCGTATTCAAGGGTATGAGCTGACCTTCTGTGTAGTTAGAGAAGGCCATCCAGATAGTGTGACTTCACAGACATTGTGAAGCTCTTCTGCTGCAAAATATGTCTGAAGTTAACCTTTACAGTATCCAAAATTGTGCTACTTGAGTATTTATTACTTTAGGGTTTGATAGCTATTTAACCTGTAGGGTTCTGATATGAAAATGAAGATTAAATATCTAAATATCTAAGATGAGAATGACATTCTAGGGGCACCCAGGTGGCTCAGTGGTTGGGCATCTGCCTTTGACTCAGGTCATGATCCCAGAGTCCTGGAATCGAGTCCCACATCGGCCTCCCTACAGAGTCTGCTGCTCCCTCTGTCTGTGTCTCTCATGAATAAATAAGTGAAATCTTAAAAAGTAATAATAACATTCTTGCAGAAGAAACACCAAGTTCAAAGGCTGGAATGAGCATGATTTATTCAAGGAAGAGCAAGGAACCCAGAATAGCTAGACTACTAGGAGAGGGCAAGTGGTAGGAAATAAGTTTGGGGATGTAGGCAGGGGCCAGGTCACAGAGGGATTTCTTTTTTTAAGATTTATTTATTTATATTAGAGAGAGAGCACAAGTGGGGGTGGGGGTGCTATCATCAAGTGACAAGTTATTGGCAAGGAATTCTTTAGAGCACTTCAGGGCAGGATAGAGTATAGGAAGTAAGGGTAGTAAGAAGAAAGGTCTCAACCTGAAGCATAGATGGGAAATAATAACTATTCTACTTCCCAGTGTTGCTAGAATCATTCTAATGAGCCCAAATTAAAGGGAGCATTTTGCCTGTCTCTCATGTTCAAAATAAAAAGAAGACAGGAAGAGTCACAGAATTATGAATTGTAAATTATGTGAATTATGAGAACTATGACAGAATCACAGAGTAACCAGAGGAGCACGACAGCACAATTAAAAGAGCAGGAGCTTTGATAAACCCGGGATTAAAACCGAGCTCCTCCATGTACTGGCTGCATGATCTTGTCACATTCCCTGACCGCCATAATTTTCTCACTTATAAAAATGAGAATATTTGGGGCACCTGGGTGGCTCAGTTGATGAGCTTCTGCCTTTGGCTCAGGGCATGATCCTGGGGTCCCGAGATCAAGTCCTACACTGGGCTCCCCACGGGGAGCCTGCTTCTCCCTCTGCCTGTGTCTCTGCCTCTCTCTTTCTATCTCTCATGAATAAATAAGTAAAACCTTAAAAAATATATGAATATTTACATAAAATTTGCAGGGTGGTAAAAATGAAGTACCCTGACCTGTCTACCAATAAATTTGGATTGAATGAATGAAAATTAGTCATTGCCATTATAATTCTTTATTATTATTCTTTTATTATTATTATTATTCTTTATTATATCATTAATTCTAAGGTTGAGAATTAATTGATGAAAACAGATTTAAAACCTACCTTTATGGGAGTGCCTGGCTGGCTCCATCACTGGAGCAAACAACTCTTGGTCTCAGGGTTGTGAGTTCGAGGTTGGATAGAGTTTGCTTAAAAACGAAATCTTAAAAAAAAAAACCCTACCTTTATGAAATTATGTTAATCACATTATAATGATTCTGCTCATTTATTTGTTTCTCCTTTAAAAAGTTCCTGGAACATCAAGTCCCTCATCAGGCTCCCTGCGGGGAGCCTGCTTCTCCCTCTGCCTATGTCTCTGCCTCTCTCTCTGTGTCTCTCATGAATAAATAAATAAAATCTTTAAAGGTCAGCCAGAATGAATGGGTAATGGGACTACACACACACTATTTTGTATCTTGTCAGTTGAGTGTGACTCCTTTCAGTCCATCCTTTTTTGTGAGCTTTGAGGTCTGCTAGGCAAGATGCAAACTCATTAGAGGACATGCTTTTGCATCTGTAAGGCATGTGCACCTGATAAAACAATGAGTGGAGGGCATTCCAGAATAACTCCTGGATCTCTCCCCCACTCTTGTGGGGGAACACTCATGGTGTTCTCTACCAAACTGACTCTACTCAGGGTATTCATTTCTTTTGGAACCTCATCATCTTTCTTTCCTAGGATTGAACAAATTACCTTCGGTGAGTGGCATGATGGATGACATAAGAAAGAAGAGAGAAAAAATTGAAAAAGAGTAAGAAACTTGCTTCTTAGTGAAAGTCAATTGAAAGTGTTTAGGTGGGTGGGATGCCTGGGCAGTTGAGCCTCTGCCTCAGGCTCAGGGCATGATCCTGGAGTCCCCGGATGGAGTCCCGCATCGGGCTCTTGCAGGGAGCCTGCTTCTCCCTCTGCCTGTGTCTCTGCCTCTCTCTTTCTGTGTCTCTCATGAATAAATAAATAAAATCTGAAAGAAAAAAAGAAAGAAAAAGAAAGAAAGAAAGAAAGAAAAAAGAAGAAAGAAAGAAAGAAAGAAAGAAAGAAAGAAAGAAAGAAAGAAAGAAAGAAAAAGAAAGAAAAAGAAAGAAAGAAAAAGTGTTAGTTGGAATTGCCTGCCTATCAAGCATTCTTTATATTTTTCTTTTTTTCAATCTTTTTTTCTTTATATTTTTCTCATCATAGAACCTGAGTCTCTTTGCCTAGATGAGATCTCAAATTATCAACTTCTTCATTTCTTCTTAAGCATAATATAAATGTATGGAATATTTGTGGGAAGAATGGATACAGAATAATCCAACATAGAAACTTTAGAACTGTGTTTAAAATTCATGTAATGCTGGATAAGCATACAATTATAAATTTATGTCATAGCATAGCCTTAGAGGTGCAAAGTGTATAAAAATGTAAGATGAAATGAAGGGTTGTTCACTCTTCTAAGGAGTTGGAAAGATAAATCAATGTGAGAAATGAGTTGGCAAATCATTACAGAATCCAATTAAAATTCTGACATGAAGTCAGAGGCTCGGAGGTTGTACCAAATCTTCTTAATAGAAAATTATTCTCAACCTTTGGGGTTGGAAATGAATTTCTAAAAAACAAATACCTGTTGAGAATCCATCGTGTGAGAGTCACAGCTTGTTCTCTTTGATCAAGGGTTCATCCTAAAAGTACTCACTTATGCAGTAGCTGGTTTAAGAAGCTCAGCCAGGGATTGCATTTCAGCAATACCAAAAATCAAATTAATTAGGTCACATACCTAAATAACTGGCCTGTGCAATTCATATTTCCCACCAATTTACCAAAAGGAGATTATATTCCTGAATGATAATCGAATGCATGGCCAAAGTACAGAAGATTTCAGGAAAGAATATCATTAATATGACAAAAATCTCCTGAAACCCACCTATCACTATCCAAGACCTTTGGAAGGATTTGAGAGTGAAACATACAGTGTGTGACTATTTTGTTAGAAACCACCAAGAAATTATCAATAGCCATTAATTCTTTTCCCCATGGATTATCCCTCATACAAGATCCACTGATGTTTAGAGGAAATTGTGCTTGGAGGCATGGGAGTTGTCATCGGACTTGAGGTTTTTAATTTTTTTTTCCCTTCTGATTTCAGATTCCTGAATAATCCTCGTGACACACGCAGAGTGCAGTACGTGGATTACATGGATGAAATTGCCTCTGAGATAGGAGTGAAACCCAACCTGCTCTCGCTCTTCCTGTGGGATCCTAAACTGGCTAAGGAAATTTTCTTTGGACCATGCACGCCTTACCAGTACCGCCTGCAGGGGCCAGGGAAGTGGGCTGGGGCCCGGAGAGCCATCCTGACCCAGAAAGAGCGGATCATCAAGCCACTGAGGACTCGTACCCTCAGCCGTGACCAGCCCCCATACTCTGTGCCATTTTGGCTTAAAAGTATCTGTGCTGTTCTTCTCTTTGTTCTCACTTTAATCATTATTAAAGGATAATCCTATGATCGTTAGTCCATTAGAGTCGAAGAGTGACACACACTAATTAAGAGACAGGCATGTGCAAGTGTTTATCCCTCAGTTCAGACTAGACCAGTACAATAAATTATCTGATAATTCCAAAAATTCTCATGCGTGAGTATCTTGGCCAAACTGGAGATTTTTCTTCAACAGAGATTTCAAATGAAGTGGCTTGTATGAAACTTTGCTTTGGAAGTGTAAAGTTAATTTCCATAATGTGACAGATGTTCTCCGTTATGCCAAGTTCTCCTAGGCCCTCCCTTTATAGTAAACACATGGTTTGTCAGCTGTTTGCAATTGGCAAATTCTTGATTTTGCATGGAAAGCACAGCCTAGGAAAAAGTATCTCTTCAAACAATCTTGAATAGCTAAGAAGGGACAAAGTCTTCATCAGAAACCTTCTCTTCTAGGGTCACCTATAGAACCATGGATGTGGAGGTAACAGAGTACTTGTGCATGGGTTATATCAGGTATTATGGAGGCTATTTTAGGATATGGAGAATGCCACGGAGGAAAAAAGAAAGAATAATAGAAGTCAGGAAATGTACATAATCTTGTGTTCTATTAAAACTATCGAAACATGAATTCTACAGTAAACATACAAAATTCTATAAAAACATGTAGGGGAATGTGAGAGGAAAAAGTAATATATATATATATATATATATATATATATATATAGGTGAAATGATTACCATAACCATGGTAATTAACATATCCATCATCACACATCAACACATTTATTTTTGAACTGAGAAGACTAAAGATCTATCCTTTTAGCAAATTTCAATAGTATGAAATTCAATAAAATATTTAATAATTCAGTAATACAGTATTATTAACTAGAGTCACCATACTGTTTATTAGATCTCCAGAACTTATTCATCTTATAACTGAATCTTTGTTCCTTTGACCAACAGCTCCCCATTTCCCCCCAAACATCAGCCCCTGGTGACCACTTTTCTATTCTGTTCTGATTCTGAGAGTTCAATGTTTCATAATTCCACATACAAGTGAGATAATGCAGTATTTGTCTTTCTGTGTCTGGTTTATTTCATTTAGCACAATATCCTCCAGTTTCACCCATTAGGTCACAAATGGTAGGATCTCCTTTTCTAAGGCTGAATAATATTCAATTATATGTATATACACACACCATATTTTCTTTATCCCTTCATCTTTATCCTTTCATGAGCACTTAGGGTGCTTCCCTATCCTGGCTTTGTGATGGGCACTGTGATAAACTTGGGAGTGCAGATACCTCTTCAAGATTCTGTTTTCATTTCCTTTGGATATGTAGCCACAAGTGGGATTGCTGGATCCTCGATATGGGAACTCTATTTTTAATTTGGGGGGGAAACTCCATCCTGTTTCCTACAAAGGCCATACTGATTTATACTCCCACCAAGCGTGTAAATGGGCTTCCTTTTTTCAAGGCTCTTGATTCTTCTCTTTCGTATCCCATATCTAGTAGAACAGCAAATCTTATTACCTTCAAAGTAAAATCCAGAATCACCACTTCTCATCACCACCACCACTGCCACCGTAATTCCTGCCACCATCTTTTGTTTGTATCATTATAACAGTCTCCTCACCATACTCCTTGCTTCACCCCTACTCTTTGTGGTTTATTCTCATTAGAGCAGCCAAATGATGTGTTTAAAACATAAAACAGATTACGACATAGCCAAAATTGCCAGTGACTTCCCTGTCACTCAGAGTAATGGCTAAATCCTAACAATCCTACCAGTCCTTTCATGACGTACTTCCCCACTACTCTGATCTCCCTACCACTGCTTTCTTTCCATGTTCATTCCTTAAACAGACCAATCCTACTCTCCCTCCATGGTCATTGCACTTGCTGTTTCTTTTCCTGGAACTCTTCTCCTCCTACATATCCAAAAAGCTCACTCCTTCACCTCCTTCAGGTCTTTGCTCAAATGTCATCTTTGTAAGTGAGACCTTTCTCTTTTTTTTGTGTATATCATATTTCATTAGGCAAAACTGTGAGCTTTTTTGTTTGCAGGTTTGCGAGGTTTGGTTCTTTTTTCTTTTTAATTTTTTAAAAATTTATTTATTTATTTTTAGAGAGAGGGAGAGCAGGGGGAGGGGCAGAGAGAGGAGAGAGAGAACCCCAAGCAGACTCTCTGCTGATAGAGCCCGATGCGGGCTTGATCCCATGACCCTGAGATCATGACCTGAGCTGAAACCAAGAGTCAGATGCCCAACCAATAGTGCCACCAGACACCTCCTTTTCTTTTAAGATTGATTTATTTATTTGGGGGGGTGGGGAGGGGGGACATAGGAAGAGAGTGAGAGAGAATCCCAAACAGACTCTCCATTAAAGGCAGCTAGGCAATTGATCCCAGGACCCTGAGATCATGACCCAAGCCAAACTCAAGAGCCAGCCACTTAACCACTGAGCCGTCCAGGTGCCTCGTGCCTCTGGTTCTTTTTTTTTTTTTTTTTGAAGTGAGATCTTTCTTGACTACATAAAATAGCAATTCCCATCCTCCTTATCTTGCTTTAGTTTTCTCCCCATCATAATACATTTTAAGTGTTACTCTGTTACCTATTTCTCTGTCTCCCTCTTCCACATAGCAGACTTTCCCTATTCTGTCAAACAGTTGCTGGCACAAACTAGGAGCTTAAAAAAGATTCGTTTAATACATAAACAAATGGATATTGTCCCTATTCTCAAAGAGCTCAAAATTTAATAGAAAAAGTAACCACCTGAACAGATGAATAACATTTGGACATTGATGCATCTTTCTGTAGCAAATATATGAACCAGTGCTGTGGGAATACAGAAGACAGAGCAAAGAACTCAGAGAAGGGGAAGAAGTGAGGAAGGAACCACAAAGACAGGGAAAATAGACTTGGATCTTGAAGGATGCCTAAGAGTTTATTTCTGGGAAAAGAGAAGGACATCAATTATGCAATGGAGGAGTGAGCCGCCTAGAATGCTAGCACAGGGTATGCAAGAGTGCATGACAGAAATGAGCCCAAAGAGGTGTTTTAGAGACAGAAATGGAGGAACTTCTGCCCCCCACACCTATCCCCACTCCCTTGGTTCATCTGGACCGGAACCAGAATTTCTCATGTCCCTACCCTGCATCCAGCTTCCACCACGCATCATGCTATCTCCTAAAGAGCCAGCGGAGTTAAACTTCTCAAAGGCAGGTCTAGACATCATTCCCAATTAAAACTAATTGTCACTCATCATTGGTTCTTTGAACCAAATTCAACTCTTTAGCTGACATATAAAGGTTATAAGTGAAGTGAAATTTTCCAATTTTTGTGTGTTTTATTTGTTTAGTTTGTTTTGTTTTTCTACCTCCTAAAATTTTCCATTTTGGGGTGTTTTGTTTGTTTGCTTTTCAACCTCCTCAAATATTCCATTTTTATTAAAGTTTTTTTTTTCATTTTATTAACCCAGAAATGCCATACTGGGATCCAAACTAACATCTGATACAAACGCTGTTTTAGTAGTTCTGGTCTGGCCTCCTTCTGACAAATTATCTCCTTCAACAGTGGTTCTCAAATTTCAGCGTGCACCAGATTCTTCTAGAGAGCTTGTGAGAATACAGATTACTGCATTCTGTCCCCAGAGATTATAATTTGGTAGTTCTAGCGTGAGGCCCAAGAACTGGCATCTCTAACAAATCCCAAGACAATGTTGCTGCTGCTATCTGGGGGCCACCATTTGAGAGCCATTGCCCTGTAACAGCTATAACCATGTGATTAACTCTGAAACCATTTAATATGTTCATGGGAAGTGAATTCCACCAAGAATGTCAAAGTATGGTTTTTAGAAAAAATGACAGCTTTTGCTCATTCATCCTGAAGCAGTTGCATAGACAGATATAGAACGGCAGATACCAGACCCACAGGGACCCTTGGGAGAACCAGCCCAGTACCCTCTTTAAGTGACCCACAGACGTATTCTCTGTTTTAACCTCATCTGAAAGACCTAGGGAGAGATTCTTCTTGGTCACGGACAATCCTTTCTGAGGCCTGGTGCCAGTGGGCCCATGAGTGGCTACAAAACACCCTATTCTAACAGCCTCTACATATGTTAACACCTACCTCAGAGCTCACATCAATCAAGGCTCACAGCAAATACTTATACCTGAACGATCAAGTTCCACTAAACCCAAATACGCTGGAGGGGTTCAGTGCAAATGGAAATTTTTGAAATGTGTTTCTTGCACTATGCTTATCCTGGATCTTTGATGGTGTCAATTTCAAAGAAACAGTAATTGCATGTATACTATAATTTTTGACATCAGATAATACTTTGTACAAAATCCTTCAGAGGTCAGAAAGTTTTTAATATCCTTTCATTTCCAAGAAATGAAGCAGATATGTTAAGCTGTCTGGCCTGAGGCTGTACACTGAGTCACTGCCAGGTGTAGAGATTAAAAACCCTAGAACTCTAAGAGTTCCATATTGTGCCTGAATCAATACAGTTGCCCAGTCACTGTTCCCTCACTTTTCTTGAAGAAATTACTAAAAGAATTGAAGAGAATCAAGAGCTCAGAAATAAAGAAATCACGACATTAGACTGAAATTATTCTCTGAAACCATCTAAACATAGAAATGTTTCATAATGACTTCAGTTCAGAGTACAATACTGAACACAAATGTCAACACTGTTCTCTGGAAAAACAAGTTACATAATGACCATGGTTTTAAAAAATAACACTGTTGGGGCTCCTGGCTGACTCAGATCAGGTGCCCCAGAGCACGCAACTCTTTTTCTCAGGGTCCTGAATACCTCAATACCTGAGCCCCACCTGAGGTATTGAGATTTCTTAAGTAAATAAATAAACTTAAGGGGCACCTGGGTGGCTCAGTGGGTCGAGCATCTGACTCTTGGTTTCAGGGTCTTGGTCTCATGGTCCTGAGATAAGGGCCCTGAGCCCCCATGCTGGGCTCTGTGCTCAGTGTGAGGTCTGCTTGTCCTTCTCCTTCCTCCTCTGCTCCCCCTATCTTGCACACACACTTGAACTCTCCCTCTCCCTCAAATATATAATAAAAATCTAAATAAATAAATAAACTAAAAAATAATATAAAATAGGAATGGAAACCTGATCTAAAATCTCACATTTTGTTAAGACAAGTTGGGATGGAGATGAAGAGAGAGAGAGACTAAGCTTGTGCTAAGTTACCAGTCTTACTAAGGACTGCTCAAAATCTTTCCTTGTAACCACACTGCGGTGACTCTGAGATACCACTGGAGGTGGGGAATGTTTCTTCTTTAGCTTTCATGTCACCTTCTGGTAGTTTGCTGTTCTCTGTACCCCCTGGCAGTTTGCTTGTTCGGGTCTTCTCCTTGGCCATACCTGACACGGGCTTTAGGGACTCTGTCTTCCTTCCTGACTAAGCAGCTTTTCTTGTCCATTGTCTACACCCATAGATGGCTGGGAGTCCAACAGTCATTTTATCTCAAACTGTCCCAGTCTGTTTTCATTTAGGCAGATGGTTCTTTTGACAGCACAACTCTCTCAAACCTTTGCTTATCTCTTCAGTTCTTGCCAGCTGCAAGTACCAAGAGCCAGCTTGCTGTATTTCTTTGCCTCCCCGCACCCACACATACCCCTGCGTCCTCTGTCTCTCTTTTCTCTTTCCCCACCCCATCTTGAGTGGATTGCAAGCTCGTCTGCTCAATTGAAAGGATTTACTGAGCACCACTGCCAAGGCTGGATCTTGACACTTTAATCCACTCAGAGGTTTTAACAATGAGTGGGATGGCTCTCCCCTTAATTTGATGCCTCCCAAGACTGAGTTTTAATCAGCCTTTGTCACTCAAAGGTCTTCCCAGTTTTATAATTTATTTATTGGATTAAGCAGCAGTTGCCTTTTCCAATCCCCAACTTTTAAATTTTTTTTATTCCTCTTATTCTTGCTTGCTAACTGGCCAGTTCTTTTCTGTGCTTGTTTCTTTCTTACGGTACTGAACCAACTAAGAGCAATCAACACACATTCCTTTTTCTGCACTCCCCAATTCCAAGGTGGGGATTCTCCCCCACAACAATTCTCTGACACAATAAGCAATTCTCTGACACCAGGGGGCTGTCCTACAATTCAATGCAATTCTGACCCTATCTTATTAAGAGACAACATGAGATCCTCATGGGTGCAGTCACACACCTTGCCCCTACTTCAGATGCCAATCACAAGTCCAGTTTGTCTGTGCTTCTGACTCTATAAATCAAAGATTCCAAGACCCTCTCCCTGGCTTTGACTAATTTGCTAGAGTGACTCACAGAACTCGGAAAACAGCTCCAACAGCCAGATGAAGAGATACTTAGGGAGAGTTCCTGAACAACGGAGCATCTGTCCTTGTGGAGTTTGGGGCCTGTTGCACTGGCAAGTGGAGGGGTTCCGGTTTACAACCTGGAAGCTCTAGGAACACCATCCTTTGGATTTTTACAGAGGCTTTGTTACAAAGGCATGATTGATTGAATCATTGGCCATTGGTGGCTGATCCAACCTCCAGAACCTCTCTGAAAATTAGGGGGTGGAAATGAGAGTCCCAACCTTCTATGCACGGTTGGTTGCCCTAGCAACCAGCCCCATCCTTAAGAGCAGGCTAAGTCACTCCATTAACATAACAAAAGATACTTTATCACTCTCATGTCTTGGAAAATGCCAAGGATTTGAGGAACTCTGTGCAGGGGATGGAAACCAAATATATATTTCTCATAAATCACAATATCACCATTCCTAACATTGTTTTCTAACCGTTTTCTCTAGGTTCTAAAGCAAGAGACAGCAAACTTTCCATAAAGGTTGAGATAGGCAATATTGTACCTCTGCAGGCCACACAGTCCTGCAGCAAGTACTAAACTCGGCTGCTCTAGCTCGAAGACAGCCAGACAGTAATGACATGGATGAGTATGGCTGTGTTCCAGGAAAACTTTATTTATGGGCACTGAAATTTGAATTGCATATAATTTGCACATATTGTGAAATGGTATTTTTCTTTTGACTTTTTTTCAATCGTATGAAAATGTAAAAACCACTCTTGGCTTGCGGGTTGTATGAAAACAGGGAACAGGCCAAATTTCAGCCTGTAGGCCACAGTTTGCTGATCCCTCTTTAGAATTCGAAGTTGCTTCATCACATGCATTCCGAGTCATCACAGGTGACCATTTAACCGAAAGTCTCGGCTCTAATTTGGATCATTAATGTTTTCCTTGAGTTTTGGCATGGCAGCATCATATTTCGAGGTATCAGTTTATCACTCAGGATGACAGATTTTGCTGTCATTCAAACAGTCCCCAAGTCTCATCAGCTCCGAATCACAAATGTTTATTTCAATGTATATTGTGGCAGGGTCAGCAGGAGGGTTCCACACATCATAGTCAATCAGGGGCCCAGGCTGGTAGAAGAAGGTCCATCTCTGCTCATCCCTGCTTCCAAAATTGTTGACACATGAAAGAGTGAACATGGTAAATTGGGCACTCATTATTCAATTACTTCCTAAAAGTGGCATGTGTCACCACCACTGGCATATTACTGGCCAAAGTCAGTCATGTGGGCACACCTGACTTTCAAGAAGAAAAGCACAATCCTATCACCATTAGGTAGAAGAGTTTCCCAGGAACTCTGAGAACTAGAACATGTTTGAACAGTCCTGATGACCTGGACACAGGAATAGGTTACAGAATACTTCCAAAAAAAAAGAATACTTCCAAAAACTTTCACCTGTAAAACCGAAAACAATAAATACAACTTTCTAAATACCAGAGGAGGAACAAGCAGAGAGCATTGTCTATATAGTAAGGAAAAACATGGATACCTTAAAAAATGGAAGCCAAAAAACACAATGATGGAAATAAAGTCCAACTTCTCACTTTTGAAAATAAATGTAAATGGGTTAAACTCTCAAACTGGGATGCCCGGGTGGCTCAGCGGTTAAGCACCTGCCTTCAGCCCAGAGCATGGTCCTAGAGACCTGGGATCGAGTCCCACATCAGGCTTCCTGCATGGAGCCTGCTTCTCCCTCTGCCTGTGTCTCTGCCTCTCTCTCTCTCTCTCTCTCTCTCTCTCTTTCTGTGTCTCGCATGAATAAATAAATAAAATCGTTTTTTTAAATAAATAAATAAATAAATAAACTCTCAAACTGATTGAATAAGACAAAGTCTAACTACAGATGATAAAACAAATGACACAAAAGGTTAGACCAAGGAACAGAAAACTATGTCTCATAGGCCAAATCCAGCCCAGTCCACTTTCTATTTTTATAAATAAAGTTTTATTGGAACACAACCATGCCATCTGTTTATGTACTGTCCATGGTGGTTTTCTGTGGAATATTAACAACAGAAACCGTATGGCCCACAAAGCCTAAAATATTTACCTGCCTCTTTACAAAATAAAAAGTTGACTGACCTCTACATTAGGCAATGAAGGATAGACTAAGATATAGAATACAAATAGAAATAAATCAATTATTATAATATTAATAAAGTGGGATGAAATGTCAGCCTTCACTAAGTATATAGAAAATTCCTGAGTGTTAATGAAAAGGAAAATGAGCTCAGAGTAGAACAATTCACATTTTTTTCAATTTCTTTTTAAACTACATAATACTCTGCTTAAGGTAGAGGCTTATTTAATTTCCCAAATCATAATTCTTTCTTTATAATCATGAAGGTTAGATAATAGTTGTTCTTCCTATCTAAACCAATTATTCAATATCTAATTTGCCTCCTTTCAAAGACTGGTGTTTGAGTAAACCCCACAACACAATACTGTGGAAACAGTGTTTGATAATGCTGGAATGAATTTTGGTTGAACATATGAAAAATTTTAGGGAATTATGAATAGCATGCATTTACAACATACATAAGACCTTAACAACTTCATTAAACCAAAATGCTTTATATAAAATATTTCTTTAAATTATGTAAATGCAATTTTTCTCCATCTTTACACTATTCTTATATTGGATTAAACTTTTTAAACTACAATCTGAAAACATCATAGCTCACCTATCTGCAATATATGCTCCTCTCTTTTAATGGGTTGGAGGGCTCTATCCTAGTTTGAAGGGAATTCTCCACTAAAGTTAAAGTGAGCTTACATGCTCTGGAAGAAATCAGTTCCTCTAATACTTCTGGGTCATCGAAACAAAGAGCCCATGTATCCATTACACATATTTCAATCCACTGCTAAGTTTTTGAACATCTATGAAAGACGGTGTATACATCCATGAGTTCCCCCAGGTAATTAGTATCATGAAATGGTGTCTTAATGTTGACTATCCTTCCCCAACACTCTTGGACAATTTGTTTATTGGAAAAAAGCAAGACTGTGACACATCCCCACCCCCCTCCTATTTATTCCTCTCACAAAAATTTATTGAATGCCCACTGTATATATTAGCCAAGGTTCTCTGTTCAGAGAAACAGAACCAGTAGGACATAAGTAGAGAGATAAACAGATCTAAATAGATATCTATATATAAAGAAACACAGAGACAGAGAGAAATCTATTATAAAGGAATAGCTCATGTGATTGTGGAGGCTGGCAAGTCTGAAATTTGCAGGCAGAATGGAGACCCAAGAAAGAGAGAATGTGATAGTCTTGAGTCTAAAGACAGTCTAAAGGCAAAATTCCTTCCTTCCTGGGGGACTTTAGTCTGTCCTCTTAAGGTCTTCAACTGGTTAGATGAGGCCCACGGATAAAATAAAGAGCAATCTCCTACACAAAGTCTACTGACTTAAATTCTAATCATATCTAAAAAAATACCTTCACAGAAACATCTGGACTGGTACTTGACCATGGGCACCACAGCCTAGACAAACTGATGCATAAAACTAACCATCATGCTTACTGCATGCCAGGCACTGAAGACAGAAGTGGGCAAGGCTGACAGACCTACGACCTTGAGTAGCACAAGAATACAGATTCACAGAGCAAAGCTGAATTAATACAAGATAGAGAGCAAACATATATGCAGACATGGAATGTGAAGAGAGCAGGACTTAGGAGATGCAGTAAGGAAAACTTGGCCTCAAGGTCACTGATGTGGGATGGGTGTGTTGCTGTTCGCTTGGGTTATTAAGAGTTGGCTTTCACACAGTGCATACACATATGGTAAAGTACATGCACGGAAAATGCTCAAAGAGTAGCCATTGTGTTCCTTCCACCTCTCCTGACTACATCTCCATTTTCTTCCATTTCCATCTTTTTGTAAGACTCACTGAGAAAATAGACCAAAATGCATACCTTTGTGGAAGTGCCGTTCAACTTAGTTACCAAGACTTGGCCACTTGGCCAGCTTTTTTCTGGTGACAGGCCCAGTGAATTCCAACCATTGCCCTGAATTGCATGCTGTGCATTTTGCTTCACTAGAATCACATATGTGACTTTGCATGACTGTCAGTCCCTTTTACAGAGCATGTTAGCCTCATATGACTTGAAAGTGATCTTTGTAATTACATAATCGCCTCAAACCTTCCCTGAATATATCATAATCCACTTATGATCCAGAAGGGAATACAAGTGTTATGTTAAACAATTGTTGAGCAACAGAGAATTACTCAAGAGTCAAGAGAGTTCTGAGAGGAACAAGGGTTTGTCTGAGTAATCTGATCATGTCAAGACCCTGCAAGTCCCAGAGCTGAGAGGAGGTGATTCCACTGGCTGGGCTTAGCTATGTAAAGTCCCAGGCACTCCAACCTTTATGTCTTGTGTTGTACCTCTGTGATCCTGTATTTTCTCTTTCCTCCAGCTGTTAAGCTGAGTTCTCAGATTTATTTCATAAGACTTCACCTACTGTTCCTCTAGTCCCTCACCTTGGTAACTTTCTTCAGATTTCCTAACAACTTCTTCTGTTTCAGCTTTTCGCTCACCAGGGACTATATACGACTCACTTACACACAATAATTCAACGCAAAGAACACAAGCTCTTGCTCTTGATAAATATCTTTTAGGGACAGAACACTGATCCTTGGAGAAAAGGGGAAGAAATAGATATATTTTATATAGATTTTTTAAAGATTTTACTTACTTATCAGAGAGAGAGAGAGCACAAGCAGGGGCAGAAGCAGAGTCAGAGGGACAAGTAGACTCCCCACTGAGCAGGGAGCCCAATTCCCAGGACACAGGAATCATGTCCTGAGCCAAAGGCAGATGCTTAACCAACTGAGCCACCCAGGTGCCCTTATGTTGATTTTTAAATAGAATATTGATTCTGTTCCATAAAATACGTTTGTAGGCAAACTCTTTTTAAATCACAAAATTATTTTACATCTTTAATTCTAAAAACTTTTCCTCCTCATATTACCATCATCTTAAAAATATTTAATTAATATGATGCCTTGGCACCTTTGTAAATTTAAACATTGTATATTATCATCTGGGTAATAAAGCAGTCAGTGGGAAAGTCAGCAGGGAGAAATATTGTTTAGAAGTCCCTGAAGAGACTCACATCACACTCCAGGTGACAATGGTATAGAGCCTAAGCTGCAGAACTCAATATACACAGGTGCTTCAAAACGTTATTAAGAGTTAAATACAACAGATCTTGAGGGCATCACAATTAATTAAGTGAAATAAGTCAGAGAAAGACAAATACCATATGATCTCACTCATATGTGGAATCCAAAAACAAAAAACAAAAAACAAAAAAACAAAAAACAAAAAAGGAGCCCACAGATACAGAGAATGGATAGGTGGTAGTTTGGGGGGGGGGTGATGGGCACAATGGGTGTAGGGGTTCAAAAAGTACAAACTTCTAGTTATCAAATAAATAAGTCCTGGGGACGTAATGTACAGCATGGTGACTGTAGTTAACAATACTGAACTGTATATTTGAAAATGGCTAGGAGAGGAGATCTTAAAAGTTTTCATCATAAGAAAAAGAATTCTGGGGGCAGCCCAGGTGGCTCAGTGGTTTAGCACCGCCTTCAGTCCAGGGTATGATCCTGGAGACCTGAGATGGAGTCTCGCGTCGGGCTCTCTGCATGGAGCCTGCTTCTCCCTCCCTCCCTCCCTCTCTCTCTCTCTCTGTCTCTCATGAATAAATACATAAAATCTTTTTTTAAAAAAAGAAAAATAATTCTGTGCACTATGTGAGGTAATGGATTATTACTACAGTGATCATTTCACAATATATACAAATATCAAATCATTATGTTGTACTCCTGAAACTAATATAATGTTATATGTCAATTATACCTCATTTTTTAAAAAAGTTAAATCTAAAAAAATTGAAGTTACAATTGCTAGTTCTATCCAAGGACGATTCTAGTGAAAGACCCATTTGGTGGATAGTTCCAGTACATTTTTTTCCTTGGCAAGATAAATAGCATTTATTTGTACTTCTAAATTAAGAAGACAAAAATTGAAAGATTGGGTGCCTGGGTGGCTCAGTAGGTTGTGTCTGCCTTCAGCATAGGTCATGATCTCAGGGTCCTGGCATCGAGTCCTGCATCAGCTCCCAGCTCAGCTAGGAGTCTGCTTCTTCCTCTTCTCCCCACCCCATCCCTCCCCCAATTCATGCTCTCTCCCTCTCTCTCAAATAAATAAATAAATAAATCTTTTTAAAAATTGAAAGATTCCTGGGCCAAAAGCACTGGGAGCATCAGATTTTATGATTATTTCTCCCACAATACAATTATTCAAACATTGACATAGCTTCTGGATTTTTTTTTCTTTCTTGCACTTTTATTTTGTTCATTTGTTATTGTACCCTTGTTGGTGCTTAGCAGACTGCTCCACCTTATGACTGTTTAAAATATATTTGTTGAAAGCAGGAAACCACACATGTTGGAGAGGATGTAGAGCAAGGGGAACCCTCCTGCACTGTTGGTGGGAATGTGAACTGGTGCAGCCACTCTGGAACACTGTGTGGAGGTTCCTCAAAGAGTTAAAAATAGACCTGCCCTATGACCCACAATTGCACTGCTGGGGATTTACCCCAAAGATACAGATGCAGTGAAACACCAGGACACCTGCACCCTGATGTTCATAGCAGCAATGTCCACAATAGCCAAATGTGGAAGGAGCCTTGGTGTCCATCAAAAGATGAATGGATAAAGAAGCTGTGGTTTATGTATACAATGGAATATTACTCAGCCATTAAAAACAACAAATACCCACCATTTGCTTCGACGTGGATGGAACTGGAGGGTATGATGCTGAGTGAAATAAGTCAATCAGAGAAGGACAAACATTATATGGTCTCATTCATTTGGGGAATATAAAAAATAGTGAAAGGGAATAAAGGGGAAAGGAGAAAAAACATGTGGGGAATATCAGAAAGGGAGACAGAACATGAGAGACTCCTAACTCTGGGAAACGAACTAGGGGTGGTGGAAGGGAAGGTGGGCGGGGGGTGGGGGTGACAGGCACTGAGGGGAGCACTTGATGGGATGAGCACTGGGTGTTATTCTATATGTTGGCAAATTGAACACCAATAAAAAATAAATTTATAAAAATAATTTAAAAATAAAAGTTATTTGTTGAATTCAAATTTAATACAGACATGGAATTTTCCAACTAGTTACTATAAGATAGGCTACTACCTACTGAGAAGGTTCTGTGTGGCAGGCACTACCCCAGAGAGATGGTTTGTGCACTCATAAGCGTAAGTAATAGGAATGATTGATGAAGATCCGATTACCTGAAAGGGGAATGGAATAGTACAACTTTTTATAGTTGGAAAATCTTTTGAAAAAGTAAGAAATTGTTTCCTCATTTATAATAGGGAAATTCCAGAAAAATCTAAAATGTACAATAATAAATTATATAGTGGAAATGTCTGCAGCCATTAAAATCCATTAATTCATTTAACAAATATTCTGAGAGCCTATGTACATGGAAATGTGTTCAGAAAATTGTTAGGTGATAAAGAAGTTTATTTTTTTAAAAGATTTCATTTATTGATTCACGAAAGACAGAGACTGGCAGAGACACAGGCAGAGGGAGAAGCGGTCTCCCTGTGGGAAGCCCGATGCAGGACTCAATCTCTGGACTCCAGGATCATGCCCTGAGCCACGCTCAACCACTGAGCCACCCAGGTGTCCCAATAAATGAAGTTTATATACTATAAATAGTACATACAAATTTAGATATATATATATATTCTTATTTTTAGTAGATTTATGCAGAAGTAAAAGTAATGTATCATGATATCTACAATATTTTCAAAAGATTCGGCCAAAAGTATGCCTGTGTGTATGTGTACATGTGCATAACAGAGAAAGTGAAAGGGACAAAATATTAACAACCAGTGAAGCTAGGTGAAAGGTATACAAGTGTTCATTATACTATTCCTTCAGCTCTTTTTAAGTTTGAGAATTCAAAAAAAAATTACGGAAAAAATATATTCTCTCCAGCGATTTATCTATGTGCCACAGTTGGGCCACAAATTTAACTTTTATTAATCAAACCAAAAAGGAAAATGTAGATAGGCAAATCATAGAGCTTATGAAATAAAACAGACAGATTGTTAAGAACAAAAAATATACTCAGTATTACGATGAGGCATTTTTTATGGGGGAGTCCTTTCAATGAGGATACTGTGTTATAAAAACAATATCCTTCATGGCACCTTTAGGCTAACTGCAATAGGATCTCTATTCTCAGGAGCCCATTCATTGTGATATGGTTCCTCATCTTTCACTAACGAGGTTTATTACCATGATGAGAGTCTATAATCACGTGTGAAATCAGGACAACTGTTACAATACCAAAGAAGGTAGAAGAAATGATAATTTATTGGTTAGAAAAAAAATCCCAAATGAAAAAGTATAAGAACACTAAGTGAGATCCTACAACCTCTCCCTGGCTTCCAGCGCCTTAATAGTCTCTCAGGAGAAATGAACAAAAATGGAAGACTCTTCACTATTAAATGGGAATCTAAAGAATCTTGATGTAGAAACATGAGATCCTAAGGTGATTTCTCTAGGAAATCTACTAGTATCCCATCCTTAGTAACAGGAGAGATACAGTTTACCAACTAAATTCCATATAATATCTCAATTGCCCTTAAGGATTCCTAGGTGAAAAACAAAAACAAAAACAAAAAAACGTTCTATTCATTCTTCCTAAACACTCAATTTATTAAGTCCATGGTTCCATGAAACTATGCTTTTCCTTTTGGCTAGAACGTTTCCATTGGAAATCTGTGAGTCCAGGACAAGACCACAGGATTTCTATCACTGAGTCTCAACCTCACTGAGACAGTGGCAACCAAGATATTATGTTACCTCAAAATAATAGCAAGATATGAAGATGAGATGGAATGTCATGATCAATTCCTTATGAAGCATGAGAAGGCTATTTGCACCAAGCTGGACCATAGTACAAATACCTCACTAGTCAAGACCCTAACTTGTAAGCCCATTTAGGGGCAAGACTGTCACCTGTATCCTAGTATTCTAAGAATAGCTGTGACTAGGTCTGGGGCTTGTCTCCTACCTCCATCCTAAGTACGTTTATTGTCACACTACCATTTCTACGGAGCCCCCCTTTTTGCTTTTTCTTTAACCTTTCTAGTAAAAGCTCCTCTGCTTTTCCTTTTCACTTCCGTTCATTTTAGCCTAGGCAAAAATTCCAAAGAGTTAGTTTGATTCCTTATCCAACCAACCAACACATACACAAAACTTGCTAAGTCATGACTTAAGGAAATAGGGCAGAAATTACTTCAGAGTAGTAGAGCTGAAAAAAAAAAAAAAAGAATAGTAGAGCTGTTTGGGGGTTTGTGTGTGTGTGTGACTTTAGTATGGTTAACCTCATACGAGAAAATTCAGCAGGGACTTAGCAGCCTAAGTCCTAGTTATTTCCACCTTACGTATATAATCAGTATATATTACATTTAGATAAGCTTATTAGATATATATTCAGTTATTAATGAGTATTTTTCAGAAGTTACACTTCCACATATCTGCAATTGGAAGTTCACATCACCCTAAACACCTTTTCTGAACTTCTCTATGAAAAAGAAAATAAAAACTTCTAAATAGTTTTAGAAAATATTCTAAAAACTCAAAATTATAACAGCTGCCCAAGATTAGCTTCTTTCTCTAATAAATATTAATGATTTTTATTTAACTTCTGAACAGAAATTTTGAGTGATTTGAGTTCATAGCAAATTTTGAGATGATTTGAGTTTATAGCAACCTTATAACTTTGTTAAAAAATAAAGAGAAAGAGGTTACGGTATAACGCTGTAAGTCTGAGGCAATTTTTTCCTGAATTAGTTAATTGTCTCAACATTCTCCCATTCAGTTGGCAGATTCTCTGGTAAATCTGTGACTACACCTACTCAAGCAGTAGCAGAATCTAAGTATATTTAAAATGTTTGATCTATTTAAGAGGCTCTCTTGGAGACTTCTGGAGATTGGGGCATTCCCCTCATTTCACATTTCTGTATATTTGTCATCTAATTCTCTGGAATTTTCAAATTGTTTATTTCTGCAAGAAGCAGTATAGTTTAGTTTCTAAGAAGTCATGTTCTGGTGCCAGAGACCCGAAGTTCAAATCCCAGCTTGGCCATTTCCTGGCTCTGTGACCTTAGCCATGTTATCTGCCCTCACCATGTTTGGTTTTCTCATCTGTATATTGAAGGTGATAATATCTCGGTCTAAATAAGCTAACACACTGAAGATGTTCAAAATGATACCTGCCACATCATGAGTAATCAGAAGGGTACCTGTGTTACTAAGTGTTCTTTGTTATTTCAGCCACACTTCTGTATACCCAATCCATTTGTGATCCTGATTCAGTATTGTTTAGTGTTTAAAAAAAAATTTTCATATGAAACCAAGTGTTGGTTCTCAAGCTCCGTGGGAGCATTCCACGTGTAATCTGAAACTGGCCCCTATGTTCGGAGGGCAGGGAGAGACCCAAGAAACATGCAGCCCCTCCAGGATGGTAGGTGGCAGTTTTAATAAGCAAGAGAATTTACATATGAGGCTAATCTTGGATGACCTCCTCACACCCACCCACCAAATCTTAAAAGTTTATAGAGAGGCCTTAACTGGGGTTAGTTGTGTATACTGGCCAGATACTCTCAACACCACATTGCTAACTCAAGGCTGTGTCCTTGGAGCAGCCTCTGGGAGTGGGCAAGGCAAAGGGCAGCCATGACCCAAGGACAGGGGAGAGGGTGAGGAGCCTCTGATTGCCCAGAACCAGCTCACAGGTCAGCTGGCGATCACAACCCCTCAATGACCTCTCCAACAC
The DNA here is from genome assembly GCF_018345385.1 of Vulpes lagopus. Lineage (NCBI taxonomy): Eukaryota > Metazoa > Chordata > Mammalia > Carnivora > Canidae > Vulpes > Vulpes lagopus. Next base: position 32,218,638 of record NC_054834.1, read on the forward strand.
CATGGTGATCTTCAAAGTTGGCAAGCTCATTTGTGTTTCCAATTAATATCACGTCAGAGTTCATTGAGAATCTTTACATTATTTCTTTTTCAAAAATGGAGTTGTACCATACATACTCTTTTGTGACATACCTATTCATTATTTCAGCGAGTCACCCATACTTGACACTTGTGCTGTTCCAGATTAATCCCCCGTTATTGTTCTGACCTAGGTTCAACTCTTTCTTTTTGGGTGGTGTGAGGTCTTTTCTGAGCAGAAGTTTAGGGCTGGTTGATTTGTTCAGCTTCCAGTTCATTACCCAGTTTGGGGTCACCGTTCATTGATTTCAGTTCCACTTTGTTACCCTTTGTCCTACTTCCAACACCTGATTCTTTGATTGGCTGAATCTGTAAAGTACTTGGAAAACTATAAGTCCAATACTTTCTATTTTTGTTCTACTGGCAGAGGTTCATTTATGGGCACTACAGTTCTCAGGATACCTCCTCATTCCAGACACTTCACAATTCCTCTCCACCCTACCACCTCTAGTTCAAGTCCACTATTTTCTGAGAATTGCTGTTTATGAATTCATTCGAAAAAGAAGGCGAGGATATACTACTTTAGCTGCTTCGAAAAAGCACCACAAAGTTGTGGCTGGTAGACAGCTTCCAGGTATCTGAGTCTGAATGGCCAATGGGGAGTAAGGGCTGCGACCAAGTTCTGCATTGGGCTCCCCACAGGGATCTTGCTTCTCCTTCTGCCTGTGTCTCTGCCTCTCTCTGTGTGTCTCTCATGGAATAAATAAATAAAATCTTAAAGAAAAAAAAATGCCATGGGTGAAGCAGGTCAAAGGTACAAACTTTTAGTCACAAGACAAATAAGTCCTGGGGATGTAATGACATGGTGACTACAGTTACTACTGTTGTATATTTGAAATTTGCTAAGAGGGTAAACCTTTAAAATTCTTACCACAAAAAGACTGTAACAATGTGTGGTGATGGATGTTAACAAGGCTTATTGGGATCATCTCGCAGCATATGCAAAAATCAAATCATTAAAATGCACACCTGAAAATACCATAATGTTATGTGTCCATTATACTTCAGTTAAAAAAAGGGAAAAAAAAAGGCAGAGGCCTCAGAACCCCTGGTTTGTGCACACAACTTCCCCTGGTTTAAAGACATTGTCAATAAAAGGTAATGCTTCTCACTCATAAATAAGAAGTATTTAAATGTAACTTTGACAAGATAAATTCCATTGTGCCATGTGGTTGGTCATCAGGATCCCTCGTGTTTTCATAATTTCTTTCTTTTGTGCACTTTTTTGATAATTTTATTCATCTAAAAAAGGAATGTTTTTATGTTTAAATAAGTTATAGCAAAAGTCTGTACAGTAGTTGATATATCCTAAGTAGCTTTCAGCTGCCCTGTCTCAATTCCCCAAAAACAGAAGCAGTGGGAGGCGTCTCCACCTACATAGTGGCTGAAAGCCTCACACTCCAAAGTCAAACTGATGCGTTCAAATCCCAGTACTTCCCCTTATTACATGTGAGATCCGGTGAGTTGCCTCAACCCACCGAGTTTCCATGTCCTCTTCTGTGACACGTGGATGCCAGTCCCCACCCCACAGGGGAGTCAGGAGGATGAAATGAGTAAAGCATGTGTGACACATCTTAGCACAACACCTTGCATTAGGTGCTGTTAAGATTACTATGCTCTTTCTGATGCATTCCTATTCTACCAAGGAGGTCAGAAATGGAAGTTAGATCTTGATTTTGACAAATACTGTGCACGAAGCAGAGACAGCAGGGCAATAGAAGCCCCTCAGCCTCATGCAATACGCCTGAATGCTTATCCAAGCCAACGTGACAAATCCTCAAAGAAAATACTTTTAAACTTCCTTAAACTCTCCAAACCTGCACTCAGAGGAGTGACCACATAGTTTGCTGAAACCAAGTGCCTCCTGAATAGCGATAGTGCTTCAGCACCCTGAATATGCCTGTTAAAAATGTTAATTTTGTTGGGATGCCTGGGTGGCTTAGTGGTTGACGGTCTGCCTTTGGCTCAGGGTGTGATCCCAGAGTCCCAGGATCGAGTCCCACATAGGGCTCCCTGCATGGAGCCTGCTTCTCCCTCTGCCTGTGTCTCTGCCTCTCTCTGTGTCATGAATAAATAAATAAAATCTTAAAAAAAAAAAAGTTTGTTTCCTTGATGTTGTTCTTTTTAACTATTTTTAAAATTTTTTTAAAGATTTTATTTATTCATTTGACAGAGAGAGAGAGAGAGAGAACGAGCACAAGAAGGGGGAACAGCAGCCAGAGGGAGAGGGAGAAGCAGGCTCCCCACTAAGCAGGGAGCCCAATATAGGACTTGATCCCAGGACCCTGGGACCATGACCTGAGCCAAAGACAGATGCTCAGCTGACTGAAGCCACCCAGGTGCTGCTTCCCTGATGTTGTATGAAAGTAAAAAAACCAAAATTTTGTAAACTGACCAAAAATAGAATTTTTATTATGCATGAAGACATGGATCAAGGTCATATATGCCTTTTCCATTCCAAAGGCCTCTGGGCCTGGCAGCAGCAGCATGTGAGTCCTGGGGCAGGCTATGGGATATTCTGCTACCCGTGGTTCCTCTAGACATTTTAGGCACTGTAGGGTGAAGAGGCTACCCCAGGCATTTGAAGACCCAGGGCTCCATATGGACTCTGGGATCTGTCTTTTCAGGATGAATAACCTATCAGACTCCATTAGGAAGCCCTAACCAAATATACAGTCAGAAGTATGTATTGCTGAGAATGGCTCAGTCCACTCCAGGGAGATCCCCTCATAATTAGTGGATTCTTTCATAGGGCATGAAATAACCTCTGAAATACCCTCTCCTTCTCCTCCGACACCCCCCAACAGGGAACTGTACCCAGTGGAAGCTCAACACACACTTCTGCCCAAGTATCTCCCATTGGGCAGGCCATGCCCAAGGAGAAGAAGTGAGTAAGAAGTCAGATTATAAGCTTAGTACTTTTGACATGTGGTTTTCCCAAAATCTTCGAAGGAGTTTGTTTCAAAATAATGATACGTATAAATATGAAACAATTTGAAACATGAACTAATTACAGTCTATATCATGTCCTTTAGGTGCCCAGAAACCTGAACATCCCTTCATGTTTGAGATAATGAAACAGGTACATGCAGTTGCCTGGCCTAAGGCACCACAGTTAGGAGGGATTAAGAACTAGGAACACCCCAAGTAGATCTTGTGATTTGAATCACAGCTGCACTCTCTGTTTCCAAGGACTTGAAGAAAATCCTTAGAAAATTGGTGACTCTAGGGATGCAGGAGGCAGGGACACCAGCTGCCTTGCACCATCTGCCACAAGGCAGCTTCACAGTCAAGCAACAACACCAGGGCATCACAGGCCCCCCCGTTTCCCCAGCTGATTGGAATTTAAGTGGGTGGCTCATAGCTTAATACCCCAGCTGGATCTAATTCAAAGCGTGACTAGGTCCTTATATTCTCAGAAAATCCTTCCCTTAGTTGGTTAAGGCATTCTGTTTAATTAGCAGACAAAACCAGTTGAAGCCTGCACCTACTCTGCACCCCCAAGAAGCACTGTGCTAGCAGTGTTCTCCACTTATACAATTTCATTCCCCGTCTATTCATTCATCAGCACAACAAACATTTCTTGAGCTCCAGGCACTGTCCTAAGCATTAGGGATCCAACAAGGGACAAGAAAGCCAAAGTTCCTGCCCTCATGGAGCTATATAGCCTAGGGAGTCACAGATACTAAACAGATAGAAAAATATAATGCCAAGGAGGGGAAAGACCAGAAAGAAAAATAAAGTGAGGGAAAGGAATGCAAAGTGACCAGGGGTGGGGGGTGGTGAGGTGCTGCTTTTCAAATAGAATGATCAAGGAAGGTGACCCTCGAGGGAGAACCTTTCAGCAGAGACTTGAATGAGGGCAAGGAGCCAACTATGGTGAGCAACTTGGGTGTCTTCTGAATACGTGTAAACACCCAAACAATTTTGCACCAAAAATTGAAACATACCATACCTGCTTTCTTGTAAACTTCTATAATTTATTCCAGGAAACTGACAGTTGGGGGACTTTGGTTTGTTTCAACATATTGGAATTTATTTAAAAAAATACTGATCAGAAATTAATTATCTATGAGATGGTAGATAAAGAATACTTTAGATAACTAAAAAGTCTAAAGGCTGGGAAATATGTTGATGGTACGTCCAAACATCACTGTCATGTGGACCGGTTTGCTCCTAGCCAGTTACTACACGTCATCCAGAAGACTCCTTTATAGCACCTGTGGGTTCCTCTGCTGTTGCTTCACACCCATAAGCACCACCATCACCTCCGTGATCGATTATCACCTGGAGACAGTATTACTCTATGAGCCAGTTCAATACACATGAAGTGATTCCAGGTCTACTCTTCTTAGCACTAGAAAAAGTATCTGAGTAGGACTCATCATATGGTTCCCCTCTTTTTTTTTTTTTTTTAAAGATTTTATTCATTTATTCTTGAGAGATAGAGAGGCAGAGACACAGGAGGAGGGAGAAGCAGGCTCCATGCAGGGAGCCTGACGTGGGACTCAATCCCGGGACTCCAGGATCACGCCCTGGGCCGAAGGCAGGTGCTCAACCGCTGAGCCACCCGGGCTGCCCTGGCTCCCCTCCTTAAACAGACACATCCCTCACTGAAGATAACACACACTGGAGCCTTCCTAACCCCAGGACGTTCTACTTCTACCCTCTGTCCTCAGGTGGGTCTATCCAGTGTTCCATCCACTCCCTGACACACCCTTTACTGCTCATCAAATCCCAGTCTCAAAAACTTGAGAAGGTGAACTAGACACATGGCACAAGAAGTAATGAATTCCCACGGGAACCTAATCCACACTACGACATAGTACAAGGGGCAGGGTATGAGCTGAAAGAAGAGTCGTGGGAGCCTGGCCACAGCATCCTTCCTTAATGAATCATGGCTTTTCAGGGAAGCCAGGGCTCTGCTGTACCAGGGTTGGAAAGCCTAAAATAAGACAGATACTTTCTGCTCATCTCTTTAAGTGGACCAACTCACTGGGCTGTCACCCCAACCTCTCCACTTGCCGTGTCAGTTCCCACCTATACTTATTCCCTTACATATAGCCCCTGGCCCATATCCATGGTTGCCTCATGTGCCCACTTGCTTGGGTAACCTTCAAAATTCCCTTCCAGTTATTTTAGATGTTAGCTTTGTAGTAAAGTTTTATTCTGCTCACTCTCCCCAACCCCACCACCACCACCAAAAAAAAAAAAAAGTGCAAAACTTTATTAAACACACCCATCTGATATCTTTTCCGGTGAGGACAGCCCCAGTTCAACTAAACATACAAACCTTTGCAAAGTTGAAAACAAATGTATAAATAATATAAACCAGAGTAATAAATATTTCCGTAGGTGTGCCGAATATGCATGGTCATCGTCAGGTAATTTGTATAAAAGCTTTCTCCCTTCTTTTCCCAGAATGGGGATGTCTGTGAAATGTGAAACTGAAGAATTTGTTCCAAATCGGAAAGAGAGCTGGAGAGAGAAAAACAGGGAGCAGCAGGTGGGTAGAAAAGACATCGTTGGAATCTTTCTGGAAACTTGTTTTTGTTTTTAAAGATTTTATTTATTTATTCATGAGACACAGAGAGAGAGAGAGAGGCAGAGACACAGGCAGAGGGAGAAGCAGGCTCCACGCAGGGAGCCTGACGTGGGACTCGACCCCAGGTCCCCAGGATCAGGCCACCCCGGCTGCCCTGGAAACTTGTTTTTATTGCTAAAACGGGCACACCGCTTCCACCTGGTGGCATAATTGTGAGTCACAGGGGCAGTTTTCCAAGGTAACCAAGTCCCTTTTGCAGCTGTATTTGCAAAATTAAGATTATGAAACTCGCCCTATTACGCCGTCTCGTGTGATCTTTCTTTTTTTTTATTTTTTTATTTATTTTTTATCGGAGTTCAATTTGCCAACATATAGCATAACACCCAGTGCTCTCCAAGACAAACCTATAAAGCAGATGAGTAGCAGCAACGCCTATGGACAAAAATGGGGACAAGACAGGGTCGACCCAGAATTTTCTGAGACGACAGAATGTTATAAACTCATTCCCTGCATCAGAACTTCTGTTTCTTCCATCGTGTTAGGTTCAGTGCCCAGGCAGATCTCTCGAGAAGCCCGAATGAATACCCAGACTGATGGCAGGACCGAAGGGGTGAGCTGAGGCAAAGCAAGTATCCATGTGGACACTTCCAGCAAAATGCTTGCTAGAGACACCGTGATTATGTGGACTTTGTATAAGCAAATAAGTCACGTAATTTCCAAGGAAAGCCAATTAATTTTTTATCAGCTATTCTTAGTTCCATTGTTGTGTGTGCATGAGAAAGAGAGAGAAAGAGAGAGAACAAACTGAAGTCAGGAGCTAGAGACTGATGAACTAGGACTGGAGCCCGGTCTCCCCACCCAGGGCCTGGCTGACTCAGCACCTGGTAATTCCAGGTGCCACCGGCCCGGAAGGGCAGTGCTGGATCCCATATGGGCCTTCCCCTTCTGGACTGGGAGGTAATCGTGTGGGAGGACTTCAGAGCCCTGTGCACCAGATCTGTAAAGCCAGAGGGTGAGGAGCATTCCCCCAGGTGGTTGCTGCTGTTAGTAAAGGACAGAGACCATGTCTTTTTTCCTCTTTTTTAGCCCTACCATCCAGAAAAGTAAGTAGCACATAGCATGTGCTATGAACATTTACTTGGTGAGTGAAAAAAAAAATTCCAACCATAAGGGTTTTAGAAGAAGCAGGATTATGATCACTAAACAGATGAAACAGGGTGAACCCCACTGAGTAAAGTTAAATTTGGGACACATCCTTTAAAATGCTCTCTCTGCCATGTATAATTAGTGAATACTGAATACCCCTTTGACAGGTAGGAAGGCTACACAGTTGCTCCAAAATAAGGCCATGATCTAGGTATTTTTATAAAGTGACAAGAATATTTCTTTTTTTTTTTTTTAAGAATATTTCTTTTCACTGCTGACAACTGTTTGCATTTTTCCCTTGTGAAGTTAACCTAATCTCGTACCTTGTCATTTTCTTTCTCCTGCAGAGGTAATCCTCTGTCTATAAATGTATACAATCATAATCCCATGAGCTTCACAAAGACAGCTCAACAGTTTTGACGGAGTAACATAATATTTAATAGCTCAAGGGGTAGCTGACAAAGAAGTAATTAAGAGAAACAGATTTCACAAGCAGATAGGACGTCTTTCTGTAGCACAGTTTGCTAACTACAAAGGTAGGACTTAAATCTAGAGATAAATATCCGAGATAATTAGTTCCTGGGCCCTTGCAAAAATAAGCTAAAAATAAATTTGAGCTTAAAACCTGAATGTAATTAACGTCAGTTAAATCTCAGTGACCTTCTTTCTAGCTTTTTGTCATTTTAGAAAAGCTGGCATTAAAAGACAATCAGAAAATGCTAGGGTATGTTCAAGTTTAGAGCATGGAATTTTTTCAAAATTTGTGATTATGGGTTTACAATATTCCAGACACCATCCTCAGCCCTGGGGCACGAAGATGAATGAGATAGATAATGGCCACAGCTCTCAAGACATTTACAATCTAGGGCAAATGAGCTTGTAATTCTATTTTTATAATAACGATTCAAAATTGAGGAACTCTGTATGAGCACAGATCTCTGGAAGTTTATTCCGTAGCACCTAGCAGGTCTCATTAAACCATTCCAGATGTCTATGCTCATTACTCTTGGCGAGAGCTGTGATAAACTAAATGTCTACTGGAACACTATTAATAATATGTACCTTTAATAATTAATAAAAAACCATCAAAAAGAAAATCAACATCTAATAGATGGCCAGTGTAAACACGATCAAAGCATTCATTAGTCCCGTATCAAATGATTAAAAGTTGATGTATTAGGAGCCAAACTACAAAATCCCCTTAAAATTTTCTGGAAGAGCTCACAAAATCTGTGGGACCTTTGAAGTCTAGCCACATTCCATCATGGGAGGATGATTTGAGAGAAAAGATTCATTTTTCTTAGCAGGACTCTTATATCTGTAGCCATTTAGGTGTCCACAGCAACATAAAAATGCCTCATTTATAGTTTCTTTACTAACTGTAAGGTCCCCCCTGCCTAATGCAAGTCTCCAGGTCATGTTAGTGGATTAGACTTGATTTTTAGGCCATTGCTGCTTTTTCCTTTCCTCTCAAAGCAAAAATACTCCCACAAAAGACCATGGACATAGAGTCTGTGATAATAGTACAGACATACGATCATGCTGGTGTTAGGACTTCAGTGAAGTAAAAGGCAACCTATTCCAAGCATTCATCTCAATACAGCAGGAGGCCAGCAGATCTGCTGCTGTGACAACTACAGGCAAAGCAAAATGGCTCAAAATGGCCAAAATGGCTCAAAATGGTGCATACTGTCCAAGCAGTTTCTACTCTTGCTTCTGGCCTTTCCTCTCTTGCCAAGTCCTGGCTCTCCCTATGGGAGGTAACTAACAGTGAGGTAATTGACAGTATAAAGGTTACAAAAAAAGGAAGGATTTCAAAGTCCAATTTCACTCTTGACTCTAGAAAAATGCAGGTTGAAAATATTTCAGAAACACATCAAGGTGGCCGCTAATGAAGATTGACAACTTCTTGGACACCCCCCCCCCCCGCAAAAAAAAAAGCAAAAACAAAAAGCATATAAAGTAAGAGGAAGGAAATAATTTTTTAAAATTTTATAACACAGGAAAAAGAAAACACAAGATGACAAAAGAAACAGAAATTATATAAATTAAGGAAAATGAAGTAAACCATTACAGTAAAACCAAACCAAACAAAACAAAAACCCTCCCTATGTCGAGTTAAAATGTGAAATCAAACTCCAGTTGTTTAAAAGAATCCTATTTAAAACGAAGTGGCCCATATAGCAACTTCTTACTAGACACCAGAAGCCAGGGAAACAAAAGCAAAAATGAACTATTGGGACTTCATCAAGATAAAAAGCTTCCACTCATGACCCTGAGTGGCTCAGTAGGTTAAGTGTCCTTCGGGTCAGGTCATGATCCCAATGTCCCGGAGTCGAGCCCCACATTGGGCTCCCGCTCAGCGAAGAGCGTGCTTCTCCCTCTCCCTCTGCTGCTCCCCCTGCTTGTGCTCTCTATCAAATACATATAAATAAATAAATGAATAAATAAATAAATAAATAAATAAATAAATAAATAAATAAAATCTTAAAAAAGAGAGAGAGAGAAAGAGACCTGGTGGCTTAGTGGTTGAGAATCTGCCTTTGGCTCAGGTCATAATCCCAGGGTCCTGGGATCAAGCCCTGCATCAGGATCCCTGCAGGGAGCCTTCTCCTCTCTCTGCCTCTTTCTGTGTTTCTCATGAATAAATAAATAAAATATTCAAAAAAAATAAAATTTAAAAATTTAAAAAGCTTCTACTCAGATAAGGAAACAATCAACAAAACTGAAAGGCAACCTACCGAATGGGAGGCAATATTTCCAAATGATGTACCCGATAGAGTTAGTATCTGAAATCTAAATAGAACATATCAAACTCAACACCCAAAAATCCCCAAATAATCTAGTTAAGGAATGGGCAGAAGACATGAATGGACATGTTCCCAAAGACATCCAGATCACTAACAGACATATAAAAAAAAAAATGTTCAACATCACCCATCATCAGGGAAATACAATCAAAACCACAATGAGATACCACCTCATACCTGTCAGAATGGCTAAAATTAACATCAAAGGAAACAACCGGTGTTGGCGAGGATGCAGAGAAAGGTGGGAATGCAAGCTGATGCAGCCACTCTGGAAAACAGTATGAAGGTTCCTCAAAAAGTTAAAAATTGAACTATCTTACAATCCAGCAATTATACTACTATTTACCCAAAGGATACAAAAATACAGATTTGAGGGGGTACATGACCCCAATGTTTATAGCAGCATTGTCGACAGTAGCAAAACTATGGAAAGAGCCTGAATGTCCATCTACTGACGAATGAATAAAGAAGATGTGGTCTCTCTGTATATATAATGGGATATTACTCAGCCATCAAAAAGAATAAAATCTTGCCATTTGCAATGCTATGGATGGAACTAGAGTGTATTATGCTAAGTGAAATAAGTCAGAGTCATCAGTTACCAACCACCAAAGTAATAATTGATTTAGGTAGGTGTTAAAGAAGGACATGCGGTAAGGGCGATATTGTTTCTTGATCTGGGTTTTGTTTTAATGGGTGTGTTTAATTATGAAAATGTATTGAGCTGATATATGTGTACTTTTTTCAAGACAAAAATTTCAGTAATGCCCTCACTAGCAAGGACATAGAACATGGACATCCTGAGTCTTGTTGGTACTAAGATAACATAGTATGACTTTAAATAAAGAATTGGGGCAAAATCTGTTCCAAAAATGTCCATCAATCCAGTAATCTATTCCTAGGGCATTACCTACAGAGACACGTGTATGAAATTGTTGCCTAAAAGGATAGTCATCTGGGCATTGTTTGTGAGAGTAAAAGCTTGGAAGCAGCTGTTGCTCTGCACCGCTGTCCCTTTAAATCTATCCTGTCAACTAGAACTTGAATGAAATCTCAGACAAATCTCAAGTTTTTCTGGTCACTCTCAGCCCTTAACAAATAGATTCGCTCATCAGATTCACTCATAACATTTCCAGACCAACTGAATATCAAAGCGTTAATGAATCATCCAGTTTTAAGTCCCAAGTTGAGCTTCTCTCGGAAGTTGGCCTCATTAGTCCTAGGGTAATACAACCCCCTCACCTGTGAAAGAAGTGAAAGCAAGTGACAGAGCAAATGTGCAGTGTGTAGAGTATGTTAACATTTGTGAAAGAACAAAGGGAAAACATAAAATTATCTATGAATTGTCATTACTCAAAATATTGGTAATAGTAGTTGTCTCCAGAGAAGAGAACCAGGTGTCTTATATCTTTCTATACCTTCTAAACTGTCTACCATGTAAGTCCATTGCCTAGTCAAAAAACAAATGGGATAAAGAAAGAGATTCATACTATATTGTTGAGCAGAAATGACATAACATTACAATCCCATTTTTATAAACCACTTACATGTGGATTTTAAGCAAGAATTTGATTTTATTCTCCACTCTATGTATTTCTGTATTGTTTTAATTTTTCAATGAGCCCATGGTTTATAGATATAAAATATATTTCTGTTTATAAAGTATGTAAATAAGCACATTTTGAAGTTAAGGGAAGCTGTTTAGGGTCAGTTTTCTGCTCTACAGGGTGCATTTGGATTGACAAAATACGTAGTATAAGAACAAAGCCAGCTACAACTAAATATGTAGCCTGTTATTATGCACACAACGTACAGCTCCACTTAATCTGATTAACAAATCATTGTGTCATGTCACTTTTACTGAAGATGATTCATAGTGTTCTCAAACACTTTTAAAATCAGACATTTCTGTTTCTGGAATACAAGTTAATTAACCACTTAGAATGTTTTCCTCTGTTTCTCAGCTGCTCAGTAGGACCGCAACCTCTGATTGTTCACCAAACACAGTCTATACTGGTGAAAAGATCCCAGCCATGAGAAAATCACAATAAAAGCATAATCGTCAGGATCCAGACATTAGAATTAGAAGTCTAAGCATAGCTGCAATTGAAATGCCTATGAAATCTCATATTGTGTCATCCCGTCTAAAGCAAGGATAAGCAGGGCTGTGCTTAAGGAAACAAATAATAAGACAAAATTTTGTATGATTGCAGAATAAAAAAAAATTTTAACTGTGGTATGCATTGTGTATAGTCAGAGGATTTAAGCCTGGTTGCCTCAGATAAATTCTTCTGAAGTCACTCCTACTTCACAAATCTACTGCAAGCGAAGATGTAGCTTGTCCATACTCAACAGGCTTCTAACTATTTCTATGGCACAGATAAAGGAAGTTTTCTTAAGTCCACAGTAGCTTTTCTTCTGAGATTCAAGGACACTGGCAAACACTAATTTCAGAATCAACCAATAATGATATACTCATTAAATAAATGCTATGCGTACAGGTAAGTTTACTGCTCTAAGGCTCTTTCAAGATGTTTAAAAATAGAGAACGCCTAAAACCATAGCCCTTGCAGTCTTCTGATCTAATGGGATAGATAAAAACATACTAAAAAAATTTTAGTCCAAATATAAAAGACACTTATTTAGGAGAAACTATATGAAATATGGATATCTGCAACTCTGAGCACCTTCTATTAAAGAAGAATTTGGGGGAGTGTGTTTTTTTAATTTTAGATTTTGATTTATTCATGAGGGACACAGAGAGAGAGAGGCAGAGACATAGGCAGAAGGAGAAGCAGGCTACCTGCAGGGAGCCTGATGTGGGACTCGATCCCGGACTCCAGGATCACAATCCGAGCTAAAGGCAGATGCTCAACCACTAAACCACCCAGGTGCCCCATGATAAAGAAGAATTTGGTATAAGAGAATCTATCCTGAGGTTTAGCTGAAGGAATTCAGATATTGAATGAGCAGAAAGACTTGCTCATAAGCAAAACCTGTAGTTATTATGTTTTAATTAAATGAGCATTTATTATGGTCTCAATTTGCTCATGGAATAATGGTGTCGTTATATAAAGATGATCATTTTCAAGACTCATGGCCTTTGGAGTGCCGAATAGAGAATCTAAAACTTGAAAACAATCAAAACATCCTTAGGAAGGATAGATAAATAAATAAATAAATAAATAAATAAATAAATAAATAAAAATAAATAAATAAATAATCTAGACAATGGAATATTATTCGGCACTAAAAAGAAATGATCTATCAAGCCATGAAAATGCATAGAGGAAACTTAAGTTCATATTAGTAAGTGAAAGAAGTTCATCTGAAAGCCTTCTTATTATGTGATTCCAACTACATGACTTTCAGAAAAGATACAACTATGGAGACAGTAAAAACATCAGTGGTTGTCAGAGGTTAGTGAAGCAAAAGGGGTGAATAGGAGGAGCACAGAGGATTTTTAGGGCGATAAAACTATTCTGTGTGATACTGTAATGGTGGGGATCCTTATAAGTTTATCCAAACCCATAGAATGTAAAACAAAAGTGAATCTTAACACCAACTGTGGCCTTTGAATAATGATGTGCTGATGTAGGTGCATCAATTGTAAAAAAGTACCACTCTGGTTGAGGGGGTGGTAATGGGGGAGGCTGTGCATGTGTAGGGGCAGGAAGTATGTGGGAAATCTCTGTATCTTCTGCTCAATTTTTCTATGAACCTAAAAGTCCTCCAGAAAACTAAAGTGTATTTAAATAAAAATTTAAATATATGTAAATATATATCTGTTGACTAAAAGATGCCCTAGGATATGTAGCCATTCCAAAATGATAAAATTAGCATGTTTACAAGCCTGTTGTTTTTTTGAATAAAAATTTATTATTTTAGAGAGAGAGAGCACAGTGGGGAGGGGCAGAGGGAGAGAAAGAATCTCAAGCAGAGGGATCCCTGGGTGGCACAGCGGTTTGGCGCCTGCCTTTGGCCCAGGGCACGATCCTGGAGACCCAGGATCGAATCCCACATCGGGCTTCCGGTGCATGGAGCCTGCTTCTCCCTCTGCCTGTGTCTCTGCCTCTCTCTCTCTCTCTCTCTCTGTGACTATCATAAATAAATAAAAATTTAAAAAAAAAAAAAAAAGAATCTCAAGCAGACTCCCCCTGCCATGGAGCCGTAGGCTGGCTTGATCCAACAGCTCTCCCTCCTCCCAGATCATGACCCGACTAGAAATCAAGACTCTGTTGTTAATCTACTGAGCCATCCAGGCTCCCCTACAGGGTTGGTTTTTCACCTTTTCCTGTTTCGCCACTTCTGTTCTCCTCAACAAGGGCCGGGATCTTTGCAGGAGCAGTTCTGTCTCTGAGATCCAAGTCACCAAACAGTGGTAGGGCCTGGATTACACAAGGATACTCTCCAGTAAGAGACATCAGGGAGCTGTGATTGCTGGACAAGCCCTGGACCCCATCAGGCAGCCAGTCCAAAGGCAGACTGACAGTTGCCAGTATTAAGGTGCTTTCGGGGGTGGGATCTCTCTGCCCAGGGGGCTGTGCAGGTGGTCTAGGCCAGCTGCCCTTTGCAGAGTGGCAGGGCAGGTACTGCACATGTGCCAACTGCTCACCTCTGGGAAGCCACACACCTGGAAGGTGGCAGGTTCCTGGAGAGGCCAGTCTCTGGAGCCAGCTGTCATGGATAGGAGGCATCTGCCTAATTCCAAGCTGTCACCTACACAAGTGTGCATATTCCCCCTGGAGGGAAGAGCTGGGGAAAACAGGGCTACCCTGCCAGGTGAGGCACAAGGATGGTTGGGACATCCTCCAATTAGAGACATCCAGGAGCCTTGATTGCTGGAGAACCCTGGAAACCCTTTGGGCAGCCCGTCCAAATGGAGGCTGACTGTTACCACATTAATCTGCCACTTCAGAAATATTTTCCCATCAGGGCGCCTGGGTGGCCCAGTCGGTTGAGTGTGGGACTCTTGATTTGTCTCAGGTAGTGATCTCAGCATCCTGGGATCAAGCCCCGCCTTGAACTCCACACACAGCTTGGAGTCTGCTTGAGATTCTCTCTCTCCCTCTCCCTCTGCCCTCCCCACCACCACGCACACACTCACTTGCTCTCTCGCTCTCTCATCCTCTCTCAAAGTAAATTAAAAATCGTCAAAGGAAAAAAAAAAGAAATGAAAGAAGGAAAGAGGAAGGAAGGAAGGAAGGAAGGAAGGAAGGAAGGAAGGAAGGAAGGAAAGAAGAAGGAAAGGAAGAAAGGAAAGAAAGAATAGAAAAGAAAAGAAAAGAAAGAAAAGAAAAGAAAGAAAAGAAAAGAAAAGAAAAGAAAAGAAAAAGAAAAAAGATTTTCCCATCTTGGGCTCCCTCTGCCCTGAAGCCATACAGATGGTTGAGGGTCCTCTCAGAGCTCCTTGGGCTTGCAGAGCCCAGTTCAGCCCAAAGTCAGCAGATAAAGTGCAGATTGCTCATGCTTGCCTCAGGGTAGCCAGGGACACAGAACAGAGCAGATGTAGGGAGAGGCCAGGCCAAGGAACAGGCTATTTGGAGTACCTAGCATCTACTTAATTCCAAGCCTTATCTTACACAAATATGCCCATTTCCGCTGACAGCAGAGCTGGAGGACGCTGGACTGCCTTGCCAGGGTGGGGCCAAGCTGACCGGTTGGGGTATCCTCTGATAAGAGACAGCAGGGAGCACTGGTTGCTGGAGAGGCCCCTGCTCCTGGGGGCCTGGTGGGAGAGAGAAATTTGTGTTTGGTGTCCCAGCACAGCTCTGGAGCAAGGGGTAAGAAGAGCCATTCAGTGCCCTGGTTCTGGGCTAGGACCCAGTTTAAGAGCAGAGTCACAGTTGTGAGCTCTTGAGAATAAGCACACATCGGCAATATCCAAGCTCACACTATCCAAAG
Source organism: Vulpes lagopus (assembly GCF_018345385.1). Classification (NCBI taxonomy): domain Eukaryota; kingdom Metazoa; phylum Chordata; class Mammalia; order Carnivora; family Canidae; genus Vulpes; species Vulpes lagopus. Next base: position 32,234,120 of record NC_054834.1, read on the forward strand.
GCAGAGGGAGAAGCAGGCTTCAGGCAGGGAGGCAGGGACTTGATCCTGAGACTGCAGATTATGCCCTGGCCAGGGGCAGGTGCTCAACAGCTGAGCCACCCAAGCATCCCTTAGCAGCACTTTTAAAAGGGCATTGACTTTCACACCTTTGTAGCCTCAGTACTATATTATTTTGTAGGGGCATCCCAGGAGAATATCCAGGTGGTTAGCCCAGCCATGGCATCAGAGGCTTGGAGGGCCTGGCTGCCCAGGGTCTGCTGAAGGGGTGTATGCTGTGTATGTGCAAGCTAGATGCTAGGTAGTGGTTACCGGAGATTTGGAACGGTTCAGCATTTGTCCTAAGCAGCAGGATCAATGGCTCAGGCTCTTGGGAGACCCAAGACATGTAAATAATTCCAAGCCTTAACCTAACTAATGGTGCCTATTTCCCTTGAAGGCAGATATGAGGGGAACTTGCCAGGTTCTGAGGTTGAAAGTCTTGCCAGGGCTGAGGTTGGGGTTACCTTCCATTAGAGAGACACCTGGGAGCCCTGGCTGCCCAGAAGGCCTGTACTCCTAGCGTCCTGGTTCAGGAGGGGGAGCTATGCATGCAGGTCTTGGCAGTTGTCTGAGCAAGGGGGTAGGCCAGCCAGTCTGTGACCCGGTAGCTACCAGGACCTAGTTCAGAGGAGTAGAGACACTGTGGTTGGCTCTCAGGAAAATTGAGGCCTATCAGAATTCCGCTGTTCCTCACCAGCTGTTTGTTGGAGACTTCAGTGTTTACCAAATGGACCTGTCCATAGGCTACACGAATGTACTCACAATGTAGCAGCTGGTTCTCCCCAGAGTAAGTGATTTAAGAAGGAGACCAAAACAGTAGCCATTGTCTCTCTTATCTCAGAAGTATCACACCATGGCTTCTGACATATTCTATTGGTCACATAGATGTCCCTTGTTCAATGTGGGAAAGGCTACATAGGACGTGAGGACCAGAAGATGAAGGTTATTGGGACCATTTGTGAGGCCGGCCACACACAGCCTGGGTGTCCTGATAATTTAGCTATCTGGAACTTAAGGCCAAAACGAATGCCGAGATTTTTGTCTCTTTGGTTGATAGCACCTGAAACAGTAACTGGTATGTGGAAGATGCCCAATTAATATTAAAAGAAGGAATTAACGTTAAAGAAAATGTGTACTTATCTTGCAGCCACAGCCTGATAAGATCTGGGTATTGGTTTCCATTTGTTTTCCTTAGGATATTTAGCTCAAGATTTGATTGATTTGCATATGGTCACTGACCTTAAGGGTAGGCCACCTCCATTCTTTCAGAGGAGAAGAAAAACAGATTGAGAGTATAATATTTGCTAGGTAAAATTCACTCCTGCTAATATCATCACACTTTGATTTGCCTGGTTCTCTAGAATCAACACTTAGTGGATATATTCCAGGATACAGTTAATTTTTAAGAAAAGTAGAAAAATAAAAAAGCATCATCATATGGTCTGTTTTGTAGTAACTTAGCAAATAAAGCAGGGACAGAGTTTTAGTGTGATCTGACACCTGAGGCACAAACGACCAATGCTTAACTGGTAGGCTTAGCCACTTTTTCCTGCTACATCAAAACCTCAGATTTACTTTATCTTGAAATCAGACTAATAGGGCCTGTCAGATAAAGAACTAAGATTGACTCCTTAATGGGGATAAACCACTCAGATTCTTCAACCCACAATTGTCATCAGTATTAATAATTATAACTGATATTAAGGTTCAAGTACCTAATTAGAACCATATGCCTTTCCTCAGTTTTCACATTTTATCCATAGAATGGTCGTGGGGTGTGTCTGCCTACTTCACCTTAATCTTCCTCTCTTGAGAATCTTGCTCACTCAGAAGTAGATCCTATATTCATGTTGTTGCTACATGACTCCACTTCCCTGGTCACAACTGATCAGATGAGGGATGGTCACCTGAGCCAAAGGCCTGATCAAATTCTATGTCCTGTATGCTTGGAATTGGGACAGAGGGGCAGTGACTTGAACAGGTGAGTTATAAAATGTTATGGATTTGACACCAAAAGCAAAAACAACAAAAGCAAATGCAAACAAGTGGGACTACTTAGACCTGAAAAGCTTCTTCCCAACAAAGGAAACTATCAACAAAATGAAAAGACAACCCCATGAATGTGAGAAAATATTTGCAAATCATGTATCTTATAAGGAGTTAATGTCCAAGATATATAAAGAATTCCTACAGCTCAATAGCCCTCCCAAAAAATCAAATTTTAAAAAGTGGAAAGAGCATCTGAATAGATATTTTTCCAAAGAAGACAAACAGATGGCCGACAGATATATGAAAAACCGCATAATATCACTAATCATCAGGGAAATGAAAATTGAAACCACAATGGGGTATTACCTCACTCCTGTTAGAGTGTCTAGTATCAGACAAGAAAGAGCAAGAGTTGGGGGGGATGTGGAGAAAAGGAAACATTTGTGCATTCTTGGTGGCAGTGTACATTGGTGCAGCTACTATGGAAAACAGTATGGAGGTTCCTCAAAAATTGAAAAGTAGAACCACTACATGATTCAGCAATTCCATTTCTGGGCATTTATCCAAAGAAGATGAAAACACTAATCAAAAACATATACGCACCATGTTTATTGCAGCACTATTTACAATAGCCAAAACACGGAAGTACCCTCGATGCATGAATGGATAAAGGAAACAGGGTACACACAGAGACACACACATACACATATATATTTGCACAGTGAAATATTTTGTAGCCATGAAAAAAAGGAAATTTTGTTATTTGTAACAATATGGATGGGCCTTGAGGGCATTTTTATGCTAAGCGAAATATGTCAGATGAAGAAAGACAAATACCATGTGATCCCACTTATATGTGAAATCTAAAAACTGATCAATTAAAAACACACAGCAACAAGAAAAATCCAAACTCGTAGATAGAGTGAACAGATTGGTGTTTGCCAGAGGTGGAGGATGATGAGGGGGGTGAAATGAGTGAAGGTGGTCAAAAGGTACCGACTTCCAGTTATAAAATAAATAAATCATGATGATGTAATGATGCAGTATGATAACTATGGTTAATAACATTGTATATTTGAAAGCTGCTAAAAGAGTAGAACTTAAAAGTTCTCATCACAAGAAAAAAATTTTTCTGTGTGGTGGATGTTAGTTAACTAGACTAATTGTAGTGATCATTTTATAATACAAGCAAATATTAATCATTAGGTCGTACACCTAAGACTAATACAATATTATAGATCAGTTATATCTCAATAAAGATTACAAAATAAAAGAGCTAGGGCACCTCAGGGGCTCATTCGATTGGGTGTCCAACTCTTGGTTTCAGCTCAGGGTGGTGATCTCAGGGTCATGGGATTAGGGCCCTTAGGGCCCTCGTTGGGCTCTGTGCTAAGCACAGAGTCTGCTGGAGATTATCTCCCTCTCCCTCTGCTCCTCTCACTGCTTTCATGTTCTCTCTCTCTCTCTCTCTCTCTCTCTCTGCAATAAATAAATAAAATCTTTTAAAAAATAAAAAATAGGGCAGCCCCAGTGGCTCAGCGGTTTAGCGCCGCCTGCAGCTCAGGGCGTGATCCTGGGGACCCAGGATCAAGTCCCACGTCTGGCTCCCTGCATAGAGCCTGCTTCTCCCTCTGCCTGTGTCTCTGTCTCTCTCTCTCTCTCCCCTCTCTGTGTATTCTCATGAATAGATAAATAAAATCTTTAAAAATAAAAAAATACAAAATAAAAGAGCTATGGAGTGATCTTTCTTCCTCACAGGAAAGAAAGATGAGAAATGGAGAGAGTATTGCTCATGTATGTGTTTATTAGATTTGTTCTAGATGTACTGAAATTTATGCGCCCTTGGGGTGCATAAGATACCTCAATACCCCTCCAAAAAGTTCTCTTTTTTTGTCGCATAAGCTAGTCCAAATTGAATTTGCTGCCTGTATCAAATCTGCTTTATACATCAGAACGTTGTGAAGTTGAGTCACTTGCACAGGGCCATCGGGTTACAAAGGGGCGACAGAGCTGAGATGAAATCAATACCATATCGATGCTTGAGTCTGTCATTTATCCCGTACTGCCGCTGGAAGAAAGTGTTTCCCCTTCTCAGCTGTCTTAGGAGGCTCACACCCCTTGAAGTTAATTGTGTCCATGTGATTTGCTGTGGTGGAAGAAACATATAATCAAAAGTGACATGTTTTATTCTTAGTGGAGACGCTGATTGCGAGTGCTTAACTGCCCACTCCACTTCTGCTTCAGCAGCCCTGAATGTATCATAGTCTGGAGGAATCGTAGTATCAGAGATGCAGGTACCACTGCGCCAGCACTCTGGGAAGCCACCTGAACTGACAGTGGACTTCTCATGAGAAGGAAACAAAGTGTTGTTGTTTCAAATCACTGAGGTCTTAGAGTTGTCCTATTATGCCACAAAACCTGTCTTATTCTCATATATTCAACCAACAACGCCTTATTCTCCAGGCCTTCTTCTAGATTTTATATCAGATCAATTCCAAGTTCCCCTTCTCTTAGAGCTATTATTTCAGCTGCATATTACTACATAGCAAACTACTCCAAAACAATAATGATTTATTATTTCTCGTGATTCTGTGGGTTGACTGGACTCAGCTGCAGGGTTCATCTGCTCCACGTAGGATAAAGAGGTCCTTTATGTGGCTGCATTTGGTGAGGAGCTTGGCTGGGACTGGAATGCACGAGAGTCTTTCATCCTTGGGAATTTCTTTCCATGTGGCCTTTCATTATTGAGAAGTCAAGCCCTTTACAAGGTGGAGTTCTTTTTCTTTTTAATATTTTATTTATTTATCTGAGAGAGAAAGAGAAAGAGAGAGCACAAGCAGGGATGAGGGCAGAGGGGGAAGCAGACTCACCGCTGAGCAGGGAGCCCAATGTGAGACTCCATCCCAGGACATTAGGATCATAACCTGAGCAGAAGGCAGATGCCTAACTGGCTGAGCCACCCAGGTGCCCACAAGGTGAAGTTTCTAAGATGACAGGTTTCCATCTGCAGGTGCTCATCAAGCCTCCACTTGCATCACCTTTGCTACTGTCTCATTGGCTGAAACAAGTCATGGGGCCAAGCCCAGGGTCAATGTAAATGGGACAGTACCATGGCATGAATTCCAGAAGGCATGGTTTTTTGGAGACTTTCAAGGTAACAGTCTATAACAGCCATTAAGGAAGCGTTAACATTGAATATTTACAGTTTTAAAAGTGTTTTCACATTTATATCATTTTGTTTAACAATAACCCTTGAGGAATAAATATATGCCACCCCTATTTTACAAAGAAGGGGACTAAGGCTCAGAAATCTGGACACCTAAAATCACACAACTAGTATAAGATAAAATTGAGACTTGACCTCAGGTCTTATTACTGCAAATCCTGTGTTTTTCTATTATATCCCAGCGACCTCTGGCCAGCACAATTTGTGATATCTAGCTATGATTTCCATGTGTGATCTTCCCAGGTTTTAAAATTTTGCTGACAAATAAACAAAATCATCTGTTTTTTTCAAATACTTTTTCTAGAGCCTAGATATTTTTTTTAATTGTGTGTGGGGAAAATGCACCCAATCCTCAAAGACTTTGATGTACAAAGTTACTAGCAATGTTTGCTTATTGTAAAGCAAGCCCCAACTAAACCAGGGTGGCTTTGGGGAAGCACACACCTTACATCAAACGCTGAAAGGGGACTTATTTAGACTTCACAATGTCCTGAAGCATCTTCGGGAAGAGAGCTTTTTTTCTGTACCCGAGCCCCATGATGAAGAGTTTCAATCCAAAACTGCCAGATCCAAATTCCTTAAGGCATTTGCATTTCTGTGCAAACATCAATAATAAGAGTTCATAACTGACTAGCAAGACTTGCATCACTGCTGGGCGGAAGCAGGGGGTGGGAGTTGATTGGGGGGCTTATAAAATTGAGAACGCATCCATAATTCTCATTATTGCTTGCTGAATAAATCACAGATCAGCTCAGGAGCACTACCTGTGGTGCTTTGGTCATGGTCACCAATAGCAGTGGAACAGACATCCAGAGGAACTATAGTCCTGCTGGCCATTATGAGCTGAAATCTGCTGCCAGGCCCTCCCTGGAGAAGGCGCTCCACTGAGGAACACCCTCTACGATGTCCTGTTGTCTAGTTCCATACTCTTGGCCCCTAGCTTCCAGGTGACACCTTTCATTAGGAATCTTGGCTGGCTGGGCCTTTGATCCATCCCCTTCACTTTCCTTGTCACTTTCCTGGTATGGAGAGAAAGATAGCAAAGTTTAATTGTAAACTAAATACCTCTGAACTCCTCATGCAGAGTCACCCCTGTGAGAAGCTTCTTTATCTAGGCAATCTCAGGCTTCATGTTCAACCAACTTCTATACCCCATCTGATGACATTCTGACTTTACACAGAAAAGGCAAATCAGAAGTGTCCTGGGGTGAAATTGTACATGATTACCTGGTAGGAAAATAACTTATATTGAAGTGGAAGCAACCAATCTTCCCACATCAGGGCTCTTGGTATCCTCCATCAGGATGTCACATACCTTACTTTGTGTCCTATAGTATTCATTTAACACATACTGATATTTGGGTTGATTAAGGCCAAAGAAGGTAGCAAATCTTCCACCGAGGAATTCACATGCTAAAGGAAAGAACAAGCACTTTTGGTAAGCTGAAGTAAAAAGTAAACCTTAGTGTCAGTTGAGGGGACAAGAGTTTAAACATGCCTGCAGGTGACCCATTACTACACTTACCTTCAAGGCTGAAAAAATATTGCAATTGCTCCAAACTCTCAAAAAGTTCTAGGACTTAAAAGGAATTGTTAAATCTTCTATCTTCACATGGGATTACTTCTAAACTGTCCCTTCCATATTGGTTATGTCAGGAGAGATTTTCAAAATACTTACTACCAGGTACAGCATTTGGTCCTGGGCAATCAGAATAGATGCTTTGGTTGTAAAAGTTAGGGATAAAGGTTTAGCATTAATAGTGGTTTCCTGAAGTATCTCCTAGAAATGTTACCCTTTAAAACTATAGGATATCTGACACTCCACCCCTATCCCATAACACAATTTTCTGATCCCCATGACCACTTGTGCCTCTTGGTGTATTACTCATATAGCACATCAGAATGGTGCTCCCCATTTTTAATGGGTTTATCTTTTCAAAAATATCTAGCTCTTTAATCTGCTCATTTGTCACCATGCCTGGTAAATGGATATAAGAGAAGTTTCTAAAATATTAGAATAAATCTTAGGAAGTTTTCTTGTTCATAACCAACTAGAATTTTAAATTAGAAACATTACTTACAGCTTCATCTGGGGTTTAGCTCTCTCCAAAGTTTCTGTGTGGAGACCAGGGTGCTGAGTGCTGGCATATTTATGCTTCCACTACTAGCTGGAAGCCCCCACGCAGATGCACTTGAATGCTACAGTTCTGCTTGGAACCTGGAAGGCAGCTTGATTCCCCTTGCATCCTGACTTTGCCATCTTAAGTCAAAGCCCAACATGGAAATCACTGCAGTACCTCTTCTTCTTCTCATTCTCATATTAACTGCATTGGGTTTTGCTGCTTTCACCTGACCTAATCTCCTAAGGCTTTCTACCTCCAAAACATTTCACCTCTTTAATTAGTCTTGACCAAAATAAAGCACAGAGCTCTCTGGCAGATGTATTTTTTCTGTCAGTGTGTTATGGTTGAGGTAAGATTGGTATCTCACTGTATTCCCAAAGTAACTTCCAAATTCCTAACCCTCTACCCTAAAGTGAAAGCACTTGCTCTTTTAAGGCTCCTACCATCTGACTAAATCACCCCATCATCACTTTTTTACTGTAATTTAAAGGCCTTCATCCTCTCCTCCACCCCCAGTGACTTTCACAGTCAGTCCCCAAGCTGACCTTAGCCATACTTTCATAGCATCTGAAGGTATTGCCTCCATATGTCAGCATTATTGAGTCACCCCATCAGTAGTCCCTATGCTCCTTCTACCCTGGCAGTTGTGGCAACATATTGTAATTATAGGCATGCTTCCTAGCCTATAATATCCATTGAATATTGAGTCCCTTGAAAGCAAAGACTGTCATTTGTCTTTGTATCCCAGGGACCAGCATGGTGCCAAACACATATTGACACTCAATAAATGTTTACTTAATGAATGAATGAAGATCAATTCCTCAGAGCTATAGCTATACTTCATAATTTCTCAAAATTTTAAAGTCATTTCTTCCCTGTTGTACATATAATCATGCAAGTTAGAAGAGAATCAGTAATTAGATGCCACCAATCGTGTTTTAAAGAAAATTGGTGTACATCGAGCAAAATAAAATTTAGTATTTCATGTGTTATAAATAGCCAGCCACTTAGGCCATTCACTATGTCCCTGGGAAGCATCAATAAAGTTGTTTCATAATAGAGTGATTATGATGAAGGGACTTGGAACTGTGTCACACAACAATAGTTAAAGAAAAAACTTGGAAGTTTATTCAGGTGAAGAGTCAAGGGGGGATGGTGAGAGGCTGTTATCTTCAAATATTTGAAACTCTGTCCTATGAAAGGGGAAATCTAGACTTGTTTTATATGGTCTTAAGAAATACAACTAAGATCAATAGGAACAACTTTAAAAGAACACAAAATGTAAGGTAGTGTTTACTAAAAAGAGTCAGAAAGAGCTGGAAAGGTCTGCCTGAAGGTATTAGGTTCTATGCCTTTGGGAATCTTCAAGCATAGATTGAGAAGGGACCAGGTCATCCCCTTTCTCCAAGATGCTGTGGAGTAGATTAAACTATTGGAAGCCCCAACTAAGTCTGAGGGTCTGTAAGTCTATCTTTGAGTATTTTGGACAAAATAAATAAGTAAATAACCTTGGCAGTACTTACTAGAAAATGAGGTGCTTGCTATTTGCTCTGCCCAAAACCATAGGTAGGGCCCCCATGAAAGTGTAGACTGGAAAAAAAAAAAGAGGGAAAAGAGAGAGAAATCAAGTTAGACTACTTGATAACAAGAGTGGTGATACAGAGTGTTTCATGTAGAGGTCTCAAAATGCTTTATATTTATATATTTATATTTATATTCCATTTTCTTTCTCAAAGAGGAGAAATGTAAGGTTATAAAAATTATCAGTTGACTATAAATGGATCTAGAAAACAACCCAATGGGAACAAAGAATTGGCTTAAAATTATATTTTCTACAAACCTTGCCTGTCTTTACCGCTCATTCATTCACCCCCATGTTCACTAGTATCAATACTCTACGCTTACAGGATCAAGTGTTGACTTTGTTTCCTGTTCCTTTTTCTCTTCGTCTTCCTCCTCCTCTGTGCTATATTCTTCCATGACGTCTCCATCAACGAAATGGATAATTCTTTTGGGAGTAGTTCTTTTAGAAGATCCACTCTTCTCTAATTCTGACTTCTGGAAATTGTCTTTTTCCATAAGGAAATAAGACACGTAGTGAATTGGAAACAGGGCACTTTAGGGCAAGTTGCCCTGAGGCAGCGTTTATAAAGCTGAGAGGTATCTAGTTATTTTCAATGGATGGTAAAGCTAGACAATTCAGATGTAATCATAGCATGACCTCATCAGTTCTTCAAATCCAACAAGGACTGTTCATTTCTGCACCAAAATGAAAAAAAAAAAATCATTTAGTAGTGAAAATGTGAACTTCAAATCTCCAAACAAAAATTTCAACACGGTTCCCTTACCCCTTATTATTGATAAAACCAACAAATTCTATTAGGAAGAGGCCATTAACCTGTGGAAATTTCCCAATTATTTCAATAAATAGTGAGGGGCAATATATGCAGTGACTAAGAGTGCAGACTTTACACAGAGAAGAAAAAAATTGTCAATATACTTAGTAAAGGACTTCTTTTCAGAATATGTAAAGAACTATTACAATTCAATAAGTAAAAGACAAACAACTCAATTGAAATGTGAGCAAAGAATTTGAATAGACACTTTATCAAAAATTTACAAGTGCCAACTAAACTTAGGAAAAGATGCTTAATATCATTAATCATGCAAATTGAAACAATAATGAGATATAACATACTCCCTAGGAGGCTAAAATTAAAAGGACTAATAATACCAAGTGTTGAGGAATAAGTGGAGCAATTAGAACTCTCATAAGTTGGGGAACCCTGGGTGGCACAGCAGTTTAGCGCCTTCCTTTGGCCCAGGGCGCGATCCTGGAGACCCGAGATCGAATCCCACGTCGGGCTCCCGGTGCATGGAGCCTGCTTCTCCCTCTGCCTATGTCTCTGCCTCTCTCTCTCTCTCTCTGTGTGACTATCATAAATAAATAAAAATTTAAAAAAATTTTAAAAAACTCTCATAAGTTGGTAGTGGGGATGCAAAATGGTACACAGCCACTTTGGAAAACAGTGTGGCAGTTTCTTAAAAGTTAAACATATTCCTACCATATAATTTTGTGATTCCGTGCTCTTCCAGTTCTGGGACCCAACTCCAAGCTGTGGAGGGATTTCCCCCATCAACAAGCAATTCTTAAATTGTCAGGACACCAATTGGATGTCTTAAAAATCAGCTCAATTCTGGCACTACCCACCCACAGGTTGCATCATATCTCATAGGACTGTCCCTCTTCCCCTAACTCAGAGGCCAATCACAAGCCCAGGTTGTTATTTGTATTTTTGACCTACTGTCTATAAATCAGAGGTTCCCACATTCTCCTCCTTGAGTTAGATTAACTTGCTAGAGCAGTTCACAGAACTCAGGAAACCCGTTTACTCTAGATTACCAGTTTATTATAAAGGATATAATTTAGGAGGAGCAAGATAGAAGAAGTACACAGGGCAAGGTATGGGGAAACGGTACAGAGCTTCCTGCCTTCCTTGAGCACAACACTCTCAACGAAGCTCCACATGTTCACCAACCTGGAAGCTCTCCCAGCCTGTTACTTATTGGGGTTTTTTTGTTTATTTGTTTTGTTTGTTTATTTATTTATTTATTTATTTATTTAGGTTTTTATGGAGGCTTCATTACTAAGGTATGATTGACTAAATCATTGGCCACTGGGCACTGACAATAAATTCAGCCTCAGCCAACTGAAAGTCCCAACCTTCTAATCATGTGTTGGTTCCCCCTGACAACCAGCCCTGGTCAAAAAGTCCTCATTAAAGTATCAAGAGACATTTTGTCTCTCTCCACACTTAGGAAATCTCAAGGGTTTAGAAGCCTTGTGTTAGAAGTGGGAAGACCACAATACATATTTATTATAAATCACAATATCACACATAACTTGATATTTACCTAAGAGAAATGAAAACGTATATCCCCCTGAAGATTTGTATGTGAATATTGATAGCAGCCTTATTTGTAAAAACTGAAAACAATCCAAATGTCCATCAATGAATAAACAAAACGTGATCCATCTATTCAATGGAATACTACTCCGTGATTAAAAGTATTGGATACTAATTTTGCAACACTGTGAATGGATCCCAAAAGCATTATGCTAAGGGAAAGAAGCCAGACACTGTGTATTAAATGATTACATTTAAATAGCATTTTAGAAAAGGCAAAATTATGGTTGTAGAAAAGAGATGAGTGGTTTGGTAGGGGAGGGAAGATGAGGGAAGAGACCATTACAAAGGGACAAAAGGGAAATTTTGGGGTGATAGAAATGTGTTAACAGATGTCATGATTGTAGCAGTGGTTATTCAACTATCTACATTTGTCAAATCAAATTCCACACTCAGTAGTGGTTCATATCTCAATAAAGCTGACAAGTTTTGGAGCTGGACTGCCTACACTTAATATCCTATTACTTATTATCTCTGTGCTTTGGTTTCCTTATCTATAAAATAAGGATAATACGATTGAGTGTGTGTTTGAATATAGTACCAACCTTATAAAATGAGAATTTTATGAATAAAGACACACCATGGAATTAGAAGAATTCTTAGCAAATAGCAAGTGTCTAGTAAAGCTAGCTATTTTTAAGTACCTATCACATAATAGTGTATATGTTAGGCACTATTTTAATGTGGTACACACTATTGTCTTAATTAGTACTTAATATATTTTAAGATGATATCAGCAAATATGGTAGATTGAGCCAATGTGAAAGACTTCTTTCTTGTTCCAAATACACAAAATTACGCAAACAAAAATATTAAATCAAGCAGTGCTAAGGCAGTAAGAGAGACTGGAAAGAAGCCTAGGTGTCAGCAAAAGAAGGGAAACTCAAAATCCTAAGGGTGAGCTAAAGCCAACGTGATTCCTGAGGGTTTCTGAGCTAGGTATAGTCGTGGGGGCTAAAGTTTTATATATTTTTAAAAGATTTTATTTGTTTATTCATGAGAGACGCAGAGAGAGAGGCAGAAACACAGGCAGAGGGAGAAGTAGGCTCCCCACAGGGAGCCTGATGCAGGACTTGATTCCTGACTCAGGATCACAACCTGAGCCAAAGGCAGATGCTTAACTGCTGAGCCACCCAGGCATCCCAAGGGAATGGGTGGGGGGGACTAGAGCTTTAATACCTGTGCAGAGAGGAGAGCCCAAATCACAGATCCTGTGAGTGTGAGGAGCCAACGTGAAACACCTGCATAAAGCTAAGATAATAAAGTACAATTTGATCTATAAAATATGGACTAGGGGCACCTAGGTGGCTCAGTGGTTGGGGGTCTGCCTTCGGCTCAGGGCATGATCCTGGGGTCCCGGGATGAGTCCCACATTGGGTTCCCTGCATGGAGCCTGCTTCTCCTTCTGCCTGTGTCTCTGCCTCTCTCTCTTTCATAAATAAATAAAATCTTTAAAAAAAATAAAATATGGACTAGAAAAACAGCCTACTGCTTTACAAAAGTGGCAAAGTAATTTGTCATCTTCTGGCAAAATGGGTAGAATGAGTCCTGTGAAAAATATTGGAAGGCCAGGCCAATACCAAATGCTGGCTGTAGCCAAATTCATAGTCCACCTGTGCTATGAGGACCCGAAGTGAGGCTGCAGGACCTAAAGGCAGCATAACCCACAGAACTTGTTGGAAACAAGCACAAAGTCACCCTGGAGGGCAACATCAGCCAGACAGGGTACACTGGATCACCACTAAAAACACTTGCTGAGGACACATTATGAAAAACTTACAGATCACAGGAAGAAACCAACCATCTGGAGGAAGGGTAAGCAGATGAAAAAATTGGGAGAGTCCTCACCCAAGAGTTAGATAATAGAATGACACAAAGTTTGACAATGAATATGGCTCATATATTCAAAGAGATAAAGGAAGCAAAACATAATACCCAAGAGGAACAGGTTGATTTGGAACAGAACTGATCAGAAATTCTAGGAACGGAATATATAGTCAACCTGGGATGTAGACTCAACAGTGACAAATCTCTCATAACACAGGATAAAGGGTTATATATTCCATTTACAGGAAAGAAAAGTTTGGAGATGAAGACTGGGTGAGAAAGTTCAATACAACTTGATTGGGGAGTTCAGAAGTAGATAGAATAGGGGACATAATGTTTGAGGAGATAATGGCTATGAATTTTCAATATTTGAAGAAAGACATAAGTCCTCAAATATAGAAAACATGAAGAATACTACTAGGGGTAAATAATAATGAAATCAAACCTAGATCATGGGAATTACAGGAAAGCTTCAAGTTTACAATAGAGAAGGCAGATTGCTCACAAAGGAATGGCAACTAGACCAGTGGCCAACCTCCGATCAGCAACAATTGAGACCAGAAATACACATGTTTTATGTATATGTGAATATTCATACACGTATGTGTTGTAAGGACCAAGGGCAGGCTGCCCCAAGATGGGCCACTATGGCATATTGATTATTTTGATTAAAAGTTACCTAAGAGCCAGCCTGTGCAAAGGACGCCCAGAGCCGCCTCTGTTCCCCCAGCAAGCAGGAAATCTATGTGAAAGTCCCCCTCCTGGACCAGGAGGCAGAGAGACCTCCCCATCACCAGAGGTGGAAAATGCAGAGCCAAGAAGTCTGCACAAACAACCTTTGTTCCTTTTTACTGATTTATACTATCCCAGCCTAAATTCTGTTTAGAATTCCGTTCCTTACTAACTGAAGCTCCGCAAGTTTTGTTCGTCCGTTCAACTCTTCACAGATTTATTGTCTCTCTGTCTACAAAGTATAAAAACTGCCTGCTTCGGTCATTTCCTTGGGTCTCAATTGCATTATTGGGTCTCTGTGTGCATGTAATAAACCTTTGGGGTTTTTTTTCCCCCTCCTGTTAATCTGTCTCATGTAAATGTAATTCTTAGTCCAACCGGAGGACCCTGGACATAGAAAAGAATTCTCTGTTCCCTTCAGTCTATGTGAATAAATCGCCAGATCTTATTGGTACAATGCGGAACTTATGTCCTTGTCTAAGGTGCTGAGAGTTGCACAAGGCCCGTCAAGGGTTAAATTTGTCTCTGCCGCAAGGTGATGGATGGGGGAGGGCAGCACAGGGTCTTCTAAGGAGACTTGAACAACACACAGGGTCTTCCCTGCCTGACTTAGTGACTGTATCACAAAAAAGCCTCAGCAAGTGATAGAAAAGTTGTTACCATTTAGTGTCTGATGCCAAAGAGCAGCAAAAAGCAACCATTGTAATTTGGTGTTTAAGACCAAATTGTCAGCACCATGAGAGATAAAGCATAACCTACAATAATCAAAAGGAAATAAAAACATGTTTAAAAAAGCAACTCACCTACCTTCATCCTTTTGCTTTTTTGTTGTTGTTGTTGCTTTTATTCGTTGTGTTTGGTTCTGAAAGTGCTGGAAGTTTTTCAGTAGATGATAAATCCATGAAACTCGGCCAAGGCCACACCGAGCCCTCAAATAAGCTGACGTGGAAGTGTTCTAGTGTTTGTGTCTTACGGGGTGGGGCATGTTTGAGTTGTGGGAAGGTCAGTTATACTGTGCATTCCACAAACCCGGTGGCGATTAAAGTTGTCCAGATTAGAATCGTCTAAGGGTCTTTTAGGAAATTCTAAGGGCAGACCACTTACATCACAATCTCTATGGGTGGAATGTGAGCATCAGTTATGTTTGAAGCTGCCCAGGTGATCCCATCCCCAGGTTTGGGGACCAGCACCCCAAGGGAGTGGGAAGAGATTTAGTAATTTGGTGTACATGAAGCTAGTGCCAAGACATCTTGTGCATGTTTTTTCAAACCGGTTTTTTGCTTTTTACTTTCTGAGCCTTCCCCCCCAACCTTGCTCTGAGCTTAAAAAGCTTAAATATCAAAAGTTTAAGAATAAAGCCTAACAGTCCCACTGTCGTTTATTGCTCTTTACTCCTCTGAAGACCATCTCCCAATTCATACATTCCCAAACCAAGTGACGTCCCCAACTGCCATCTACCTGGCTCACCTGTTGCCTGTATTGCAGATTAACGGTATCTGTTGGCTCTCTGAAGAAAATACTGGTTCTTCGTGACAATAGTGTTGGGAGTTAAAGAGGCCTTTGTATTTTTTAATTCAGGGGGGCTCAAGGAGAGGGAGGGAGGAGAGAGGAGGAGAGAGAAGGCGAGAGAGAAAACAAAGAGGAAGTGAGAGACCTAGCTTATAGTCGATTTGGTGAATGTGTTTCTGCCACCTAATGGATTTTTTAGGATGTGCTGTGCAAAAGTACCAGAGTGTGGAATCTACTCAATTTACAAAACTCTTGGGAGCATCACCAACTTCACACTCTGTAGGTAGACATGGATGTTTTGCCAGGGATCTTTCAGAAGGCCAAGTAGTCCCACAACATGCTCTTTACCTCCATTTAATTCTTATGAGCCCCTCTACTTTTTCTTTTTCTTTTTTTTTAAGATTTATTTATTTATGATAGACATAGAGAGAGAGAGAGAGAGAGAGAGGCAGAGGGAGGGAGAGGGAGGGAGAAGCAGGCTCCATGCTGGGAGACCGACATGGGACTGATTCCGGGGCTCCAGGATCACTCCCTGGGCCAAAGGCAGGCACCAAACCGCTGAGCCACCCAGGGATCCCCCCCTCTACTTTTTCTTAAAACCCCCAAATCCAGTTTATCAAGGGCTGTGCCTAACTATATAATTAACAGACTATATAATCTCCCTAACCTTTCAGTATTGGAGTACCCCAAGGCTCAGTGATCCGATCTCTTCTGTTTTTATCTATTCATTGACAATCTTTTTTGGACCCTAATGGCTTCAAGTACTATCTACACACAGACGTATAACCAACAGTGTTATCTCCAGGTCAGACTTTCCCATGGACCTCAGATTCATAGATCCTCCTGTCTACTCTAGGTCACCTCTTGGTTGTCTAACAGACAGCTCAGTCCTGACATGCCTAAATCTTCACTCACACTTCCAGCGCACTCTCCTTCCTGCACACCCCACCTAGACACACACTGGAATCTCTTCCGCTGGCAGTCTTCCCATTTCAATAAATGGCAAGTCTATTCTTCCAGTTGTTCAGACCAGAAACCTTGGAGGCATTCCTGATTCTTTCCTTCTAATTACACCTCTCATTACATCCGTCAGGAAATGCTCCTGGATATTTCTGGACTCCTCCTACAGCCCCTCCACATTGGCCTGAGCCATCATCTCTCACCTGGATTGTTGCCCTGGATCCTAACATCCTAACTAGCCTTCCATGGTCTATATTCAGAAGGCAGCCAGGGTTGTTGAATCCTAAATCAGATCCTGTCACTCCTGTGCTGAAAACCCTCCAGGGGCGGCGGGAAGGGGGTGGGGAATCACATGGCACTCAAGGGATAAGCCCGTGTCCTTATAATAGCCTTTGAGGCTGTAGCTCTGGCCCCCAATACTTTTCTGATCTCATGTTGTGCCTATCACTTCCACACACTGTTGTTCCCTGAGCACACACTCTCCCTGCTGGGACCTGGTGCCTGCAGGTCCCAGGACTAGCCTTTCCTCCCCTGGACTTTGTCCCCTCACTTCCTTCAGAGCTTCCGTGCAGATGGTCTGCTCTGAGCTCTTGTCTCTGGAGGCCCCTTCCCGTTCCCTTCACCACCACCACCACCACTCAACAATCTACCTGTGTTTCCCCCTTCGCCCTCATCATTGAACATACTCTGTATTTTGTTTGTGTCCCTCTCTCCCTCCCCCCAGCCTGTCCTCTGGGCCAGAGTGGGAGGGGCTTTCCCTGTGTGCTTCCTGCAGTATCTCCTGCTCCTGCGTACCTGAGACGTGGCTGGAACTCAGTATTTGTTTAATAAATGAGATCACTGGAACAGGTGGGGGCAGGCATTATGTCAACGATTGGAAAAATAGAGAACAGACTTGTAACTGGCTTTATATCTGATGCTGAAATGGCTGCCTTTTGATATTTTTCTCCATCTGTTTACACATTATTTCCTTAACTCCTTCGCTCAAACACAGCACTGTCATCCGTACCGACAAATTAAGGTACTAGCTCTACATCTCGGCATTTGACTTCAGGAAGACATCATACCTAAAATTTCCTGGAGTTCTTTCCGTTTTCATTAATCAAAACATGATTTCAAATGAACCAGGTTAGAATGAAGTGAAGCAGCAGCGCCGGGTAGGTCGGGCCCAGCTTCCAGAGTGGGGTCTAAAGGCCGAGCCTCTGGGAAGGCAGCAATGAGACACCAAAGCCCCACTTGGCAGAGAACCATGGACTCCGGGTGCCTGCAGCCCATTACCCCTGAGGAACATATGTATCCTGAATATATGTATCAGGAAACCACTGCTCCCCGTGAGAACTACGGACAGAATGTCACCTGGCAGGATCTTTGTATCTTTCAGTGTTGAGCCCTTTCCCCGCACCCAATCACTGTGGACAGAGCGACATTACTGACAGGCCTGCGCTACCAGGGCATTTCTCAACTTCTTCTACTTAGTGGTAGATGATGTAGGGAGGGACCAGCCGGAGCTCCAGCCACCTTAGGCTCTGCCCTGCTGAGAAGCTGAGTTGGCTGGGAGCAGTAGCTTGAGGCAAACTACTTGGGAAGCTCTAGAGAATAAAGCCCAAGGGGCACCTGGCCGGGGGTAGGGGCAGTTCCAGCCGCACGTTGCAAGAAGAGATCACTTAAATAAAACTTAACAAAAAAACTTTTTTAGAGAATAAAACTCAAACTACCGGTGAACATTTTCTCCGGTGAGCCCACTCAGAATGCCAATATGAACTCACACCTACCTCGAGCACATCAAAGGCTTTAGACGTAGTGAATTGCATTTAAGTGATAGCTCTGGCCTTTTGGATAAGTGAGCTTTTGTTCTATAATTCAGAGGAGACTCCCCTTAATTTAGTCCCTTTAGTTTACTACTAAAACGTTTCTAAAAACAAAAATGTAAGGTCACCTGGGTGGCTCCATTGGTTAAGTGTCTGCCTTTGGATCAGGTCATGATCCCAGTCCTTGAATGGAGCCTCAAGTCAATCCCCCCTTCTTGTGCTCTAATAATAAAAAAATTAAAAAATTAAAAAAAAAAAACTTTAAAAATTAAATTTAAATGTAAATTCTAAGCAAATTATTCAAATATCAAGTCTTTAGACACAAAATTATGGTAACCCAAATGACATTGTAAGTTTCTTTTGTAAAGATTTTGAGAGAGAGCACAGCAAGGGGAGTGGCAGAGAGGGAGGGAGAAGCAGACTCTTTGTGAGCAGGGTGCAAAGGACCATGACCCAGGGCTCAATCCCAGGACCCTGGAATCACAACTTGGGACAATGGCGGACTGTGGTATTTTCTAAAGCTCACTCTGGAAAGTAAGATTGCTGAATGGGGTTTTATGTCTCAGTACATTTATATAATACTGAAAATGCCACCGCAGGTGTCCAAAGTTGTGTACAGAGCACTGCACAGCCACGAGGACGGGCTCTCTGGCCGTTTCCCACAGGACACACCACTGCGTCACACTGGAGAATGCTACAAGTACGGTAGATACAGGCCAAATGAATCCTACACTTCAAGATTCAAAAGTGATAAGTACCAATAAACATAAATAGAAACCAAGTAGGTCGAGGAGTGTTGAACATTTAATGAACTCATGTGGTGTGAAACAACTGATACACGTGTCATTCTAAAACATTACTGTGAAGAATTGGGGCTTTTGTGTTGTATTAACGGTTATTGGTTTAATAAATAGAAAAATATTTGTCAAAAAACAAAATCCTGATGAAATTGTAAGTAAAATTAAGATTTATTTTCATAAATAAAAAGATAATTCATTATACAAACACCACTTTTAGCAGAGTTATGTTAGCTGTCATTATCCAGTTCAAACGAAGTATGAAATGTATGCATAGTTAACACAAAGTTACATCCCTCTACAGCCTTCATGCAACTGCTTTACATTTGTTAACTTCCCAAAATTTCCAACACCATTTTAAAGAATATGGCAAATACTGGGGGATTCTAGTCACAAAGCGTCACTTATGCTGAGTCAACATACTATTACTTGCTCAGGGGCAAGTTGCCAATTACTGATTTAAAGTAATACCAGTATTTCCTGCATTTCACAGAAGCGCTGACCATATGACAAGGTTTCATTCCATATATGGTAGTACAAGTCACAAAAATGTCAATGTGAAACTTTAGTGAACTAGGTTAATAAGCACTAGTATCCAAGATAAATAGGTCCTATAGGCCAAGAGCAACAAGCTGGCATCAAGTATCGTTTAAAGTTTTGTCAGTAAATGGCATACAGCAAACCAATGATTTTGTAGTAGCACACAAAATATGGTGAAATTTAATTAAAATTTTTCTATACACAGCAAAACAAATTAAATGTCCAGTTATTATTCCACTTATACTATAATCCACAGCTTCAAATATTATACGTTATACAGTAAGGGGTAACTAGCATTTCCATACATTTTAAAAAAACCCTCACTGATTCTACGTATTTTCAAGAGTGAAAACTAGGATTTAAGTGATCATTTATTTGAACATAATATTGATTCAGGTAGGCATAATCTATTTTTTAAGTGTATTTTTTTTTTTGTAATCTCTATAGACAACGTGGCACTTGAACTCATGACCCCAAGATCAAGAGTCATATGCTTCACCAAACTCAGCCAGCCAGGCGCCCCTATTTATTCATCATGAAATGTTTATTTCAACATTTTATGCAGATTTTACTTATTTGTCACAGGGCTGCTGTGTAGATTCAATGGTTTATCTACTTAAGTGTTCAGCAGAGGGCCTGGCACATAGTAAGCTCCCAATATACACTACTATTAAGTGAACCAATCTGTTAGGATTGGAAATGATAAAAAATTAGATAACACTCAGAAGAATCATCAAAAGATAAACCTACAAGTGTGTGACTTTTGTTATAGTATTATGCATCCACTATTTCCCAAATGCATGTATATGCTAAACTAATCGTTTCAAATTGTACAGTTTTTAGATCATACTGTATGTCTGCTCTTATTTTGTTATGACCTTTGGCCTAAAGCAATACGATTAGGATAAGAGATGTATACATACCTATTAGAAAGCCATATATAAACAATGCAAGCTGAAGTCAGGTAACGAAGGCATTTTACCGTAACTTCTGTTGCCAAAATGCAGTTACCAGTGTAACTCAGGACAACCTATCTCGTTTAGGTTTAAAGTTTCTTCTTCACATCATGCAGTATCTCACTTCTGCAAAAACATTTTCATCCTGTGTTAAGAGCTATCACAAAGTTCTGTCCTCTAAATGAAAAAACCCATTAGGAAAGGTAGCTGTAAAAATCACTATAGGTTTATTGAGACTGAAATAAAGTGCAGGGCTACCAGAAGAGGATTTTTTTTTTTTTTTTTAAGATTCATTTATTTATTTACGTTACCTCTATGTTCAACATGGCGCTTGAACTCAGAACCCCAGGATCAAGAGTCACATGCTCTCCCCCACTGAACCAGCCAGGCACTCCTAGAGTAAGTTCCTAAATGGCCTCAAAATACCTATGAACAGTGATACTGGAACAAATTATAGCTTCTTACATATGTAAGGAATTTGGTATGAAGATTTTCTGATCTTTAACTGTAAATGATTTTCCCACCAGAAAAGATAATGGACTCAAAACATAAGTCTGTGAGACAACATAATGGTGAGGTGGGAAAAACTGAAAAACCAACTCCTGTCATTCTTCTGGTGTCAAAAGATGATAAACTTTTGTGTGTGAAGACAGAAAAAGATACCTGAAACCACATGATTCTGGCCTGTAACACATTAACCAAAACTTATTTCTACCCAGAGTTCGGAGACAAAAACCAACAACCTAATATGCCCTTCAGAGGCACAATAAAATCCTTACATGTTGTCCTGATTAAAAAGGAGTCTGGAAACAAAGCATGAAACATCTCTACTATATTAAAAATGAAGAACAAATAAACTGAAGGCAGATTCCCTCTGAATGTACTAAATCATTCTACAGGCTTCAGACAAAACACTTCAAGAAATAGGAACTGAAGTTCCACGGTTTATCTCATCCACTAGTAGAGAAATTCAAAGTGCACATTTTATCAATGTACTTTAGGAGATGGAGCACCCTGTGTCCTTCTGAGGTTTGATATCTGGTTCTTTCACAGGTTTCACCGTTTCTTCTGGTTTGGGTTTGGTCTAGGGAGAAACAGAAATACAGTGTTAAGGGCATAAACTAAGATTTAGAAAACATACCCAGAAATTTGGAAAACAAAATACTCTATCTTTTCCACCTTAGACTTTTAAGAGATATTGTATTAAATTACACAACACTGAGATTAACAAAGCTGTTCCAGAAACTATGTTATCAATTCAAGACATAATCAGAAAGCAACATTTCAGTGAAGAGGAGACACTTGATGGGTAGGCAAACATCAAGCTAATGGTGCTCTTACACTGAGGAGGGAGAAACTAAGTGATCAATCTATGCATGCAGAAAATACCTCATGATAGTTAACAGGCTACCTCTTACAGCATTAATTTGGGGTATAAAAAAACAGTCATTTTAAGTAATAATGGTTTTAGAATGGGGAAGAAATTATATTTAAAAAATTGTATTATGAAATTGTATTTAAAAATTTCAAGTAAGGGGCTATGGCTGCTAATTCATTCCCATTCCCTTTTTTTCACAGACTCCACCTCTTTTGGCAGTCAAGCCTCACATTTTCCACTTAATCTACTATTTGATTTCATATACCTAGATGTACTTAGATATAAAGTGAATAAAACCAGTCTTTTACTCTGTTGAAATTAGGTCAAATCTTCAAATACCCTGCGGTATGCTAACTCAAAAACAAAGTATTGCTATAGCAATATAAACATGGATAAACCATCTGTTTTAGACCTCTTCTCCCACACTCTTCTGAAAGGAAGCTCTGATATTAACTACAGAAAGGCAAGATAATGTGTTTGAAAACAACCTCAATTATGTAGAAAATCAGAAGATAATTAAGGCCTAGAGATCTTCTGAGAGTTCAACAACACACATTATACCACTGTTTAAACAAACGTATATTTCTATGTAAGTAGAGAAAAATATCAAATTGTTAATTGTAAATTATTTTTGAACTTTAGTGAACAAATGGAAGAAAGCCAATCTCATACACTGTCATCCTTGGGTCTTTTGGTGAGATCAAATGCAGCCAGTGTGTCTGGTGTCCAGTGCGCACTTGTAGGAGGAAATTCAAAAGGTACTGGCTCTACGAGACCATAATTTGCTTTGAGTTCCAGCTGTGGGGCTTCTGTTGGAATTTTTTGAAAGTAACTGCAAAAAGCAATTTAAACAGCAATTCATTCATTCATCAACTACTTGAGCATCTACTATGTTCAAGGCCCTGTACAAGAGAAAAGACAACTTAATGATGAGTAAGACAGACAAGATTTTCCTGCCTCACGTAGTTTGCATGAGTAGACGAAAAGTTGTTGACAACAACGCAACCTAACCAAAGCTATGACATGTCATGTGCTGCAAGAACACAAAAGTGATGCAATTAACCCCAAAGTTGGGGGGCGGGGTTGGTTCAGGAATGCCTTCCAAGAGAAGTGATAGAAGTTATACTAGGTATGTTTAAGTGAGTAAAAGAGCTCAGTGTGTCCAGTGCAGAATGTATGGGCAACAATGTAAAGATAAAAGGGGGACAAAACTGGGTAGCCCGGGTGGCCCAGCGGTTTAGCCCCGCCTTCGGTCCAGGTTGTGATCCTGGGGACCTGGGACTGAGTCCCATGTCGGGCTCCCTGCATGAAGTCTGCTTCTCCCTCTGCCTGTGTCTCTGCCTCTCTCTCTCTCTCTCTCTCGCTCTGTGTCTCTCATGAATAAATAAAATCTTAAAAAAGGGGGGGGGGGACACAACAAAATTGATTCTACCAACCTACACAGGTGGTGATCTACAGTTTGAACAATGCTGACTTAACAATGGAAAGCTGCTTCACAGGACTGCGCAAGACTGACAGAAAACCATCTCCCCGCTTTACAGGCAGCTGCAACCAGAGGGAGATGAATATGCAAAGGGAGCGAAGCCATACATAACATACGGTGGAGAAACAGCAGGGAGGTGAAGCAAAGAGAAAATTAAGACACTATAAGTGAGCTATATGTTAGTTACTAAAGTTCAAATTTTAAAATCTGCTTTTATATATCATCAGAAGTAGAATAAAGTCAACACAAGGGAACTTTATCACCAACTGAAAGATAAAATTAGAGTTAAATGCAATCTGACATAAAGTCTTTGGGGGTAGAGACTAACAGAAAATGTGAGATCACTGACATAATAAATATTTAAACATTATAAGTATATATACTGTATTAATATTACTAAAATAATACCGAGCTGTACACACATAAATCCATTTTCTCTCTGACATTTCTCGAGGGTATTCTTCACAAGATTTCCAAGTTTCCTAAAGAATAAGTGTCCTGAAGGTTTGACCGTTGGCCCAGGTCCTTTGGTTTCTCCATATTCTTTGCACAATGCTTCTGCCTTTGCATAAACTGCATGTGAAAGGGATATAGAATCATTGTATTATAATTAATTACTGACTATACTAGAAAGGCTTTAAATCAGAGATCATAAGAACTTTTCTGCTCCTTACTTAGTATGACAGTATCAGTAATAGTGTTAAGGGGAAGGGGGTATTTTCTACAGGTTTTTTGGTTTTTAAACTTTGTTTCTCTCCAGTTCCCTTACACGGTCCCATTCTCTTTCATGAACTCAGCCAGAATCTCTTTTAACTGCTTATTTCCTTTTATGATAAAACATTTGTTTTTAAAAAGGGAGTTAATATTCTGGCAGGAATACTTACATTTTTCTGCTTCTTGGAGAGACCTGATTGCTTCACCACATTTATCACTAGCCAACAAAGTTTGACCATGATAACAGTAAGCCTGATAAAGAAACAAATTTTTATTCATTCTCTCCACAATTATGCTTTCTGCTATCATTGTTTTATATACGCATCAGATGAATTACTGCCTTTGTCCACTGTTGTAGGTATCAATGCTAGCCCTTACACTTCTTTACTAGAGTAAGCTTCCCCCAATTTCTGGAACTATAAAAGGTGGGATTATGTTAAGCTCTGAGCCAAACTAACTTTCTAACTACGAGCTGAGAGCAAAAAGTATTCTGAATAATGAAATCTTTCTACAATTTGGGCACAGCAGATAAAGGAAGGAAATCATGGTGCTAATGCAGAAGGACGGGGAGGGAGGATTCTAAGGTTAATGACTAAACAATTTTCAAAAGAAATCTTATCAGCCTGTAGTAGGACACATGCTCACTCTTTAAACGTCTGTCTCAGATGCAGGGATTGCACATGGTCCGACACTGTATGCTTGAAAACAGATTTTAAGGTATAAGAAATAAAAATATCTACCTGGATCCAAAAAAGGTGTTTGATTATGTCTCATGTGACATTCTAAGCAACAAACAAGTAAGTTTGTTTGGCGGGTGTAAGAGACTGGTAACTTCTCAAAGAGTGCTTAGTAATGGTTCTGCACAGATCCAGGGGACATATTGGGTGGAACGTCTAAAGATGAGAATCAGTAAATACGTTCTTCAACGTGTAAGATGAAAGGAGAGACTTCTCATTAAGTACATGGAAGTTTCCAGCCTAAAAGTGGGTTTCACTCAAATAGTAATTCCACTGCTATTCGCCCTTCTACAGTTCACATCATCTCTTTCCACCCACTTGGGCTCACAATGGCGGCACTGTCCCTGAACATTTACTGAGACATTGCTGTCCGTTATTTGTAAAATGCCAATTAAGAGCCTGACAAGATGACAGACCTAGCACTCGAGGGCCTGGAAAGATAGTAATTTACATGGTTTTTCAGATTATAAATACTTACATAAGCTGTGTAGAAACACATTTTCAAGTGAAGATATTTTCTCCATTTAGCAGAATAAGCAGGCTCCAAACTGGATAAAGTATGATCTAAAGTTACATTTTAAAAAGCAAAATATAATTTCACCCTGATTCACTAGAAGACTTTTAGATCATGTGTTCAGATGCTAAAAGCAGAATGCCACTCAAGTCTAAAACTCAAGCATTTAGAAATTGTGTAATTTCTAAAAACTCTGATTTAAGTGATTTTCCCTTAACTATATTTAACTACATAATAAGACTGCCTAAACACCACAGCCCATCTTTTGATGGTTAATGTAACATGTTTAAAATAATGATAAAAATAGAACTTCAAGATAAACATAAAATACATACATTTTACTATCTGTTTTTTAACATTATATAATATAGCAATGCACAGCGTAGTCACTCAAGTCAGAAACACAGACACTCTCCTTACCGGCCCCATCATGGCAACACTGAACCTTGCCTAAGACATACGTTCACATCCCGCCAACTTCTCTCTCATCTGTTTCCCTCCCGCTTCTCACTTCACAGTCTTTGTCAATACTTCCACCACGTCCTCCATAGACTATAATAACTTCTTCCTAAATGCTAAGTGGAGTCAGTCTACTAGTGCTTCACTAGGAAGCCCATTTCTCATTCTGCAATTAGAGGGACCTCCTTCCTTTCCTTCCTTCCTTTCTTTGAAAGATTTTATTTATTTATTCATGGGAGACACAGAAAGAGAGAGAGGCAGAGACACAGGCAGAGGGAGAAGCAGGCTCCATGCAGGGAACCTGGTGTGGGACTCGATCCCAGGTCTCCAGGATCACGCCCTGAGCTGAAGGCAGGCGCTCAACTGCTGAGCCACCCAGGTGTCCCAAGAGGGACTTTCCTTAAATTCAAATCCAGTCAAGTCAGATTTGCTTCATATATTTTAATGTGTTCAATTATCTACCAAACAAAAGCCAAACTTCTTAAATAGGCTTACAAACCAATTCAGGATCTCACACATGCATACTTTCCTAACATTTTCTATCACTCACCCTGTGTTTCAGCTGAGGCTGTGTTTCAGCGTCTGTTACAGGTCCCAGAATGTGCTAAATTCTTTCCTTTCTCTGTACGTACTACAGAATGTTCTACGCTTCCCATATGGTAAAGCGTCCTAGCAAACTTAGAACTTCTATTTGTGTTTGAGTAAGGCTCAAACGCTACTTTCCCCTAGAAAGCCTCCTCTAGAATGCCTAGATCCTTTAGGTTTTTATTTCACAGCTGTTAATAACATCTTATTTTATGCTATAATAATGTAGCTATGAGTTCCCAGACTGTGAATCTGTTCTACTGATCTTTGTATAGCCAGAAACTAAAACAGTAACCACCCTATAAATAGAAACAAATTCACATTTCCTAAATAAGTGAATGAAAAGAGGCACCCTATGGGTGGCTCAGCAGTTGAACACATGCCTTCAGCTGAGGGTGTGATCCTGGAGTCCCAGGATCGAATCCCATATCAGGCTCCCTGCATGGAGCCTGCTTCTCTCTCTCCCTGTGTCTCTGCCTCTCTGTGTGTGTGTGTCTCTCATGAATGAATAAATAAAATCTTAAAAAACAAAAGAGTGAATGAAAAGAATAATAGGCTAATGAGAAGACCTAAGTTCTAGTCCCAACTTCACGCCTCTAACAGTTAAATTACAGGTTAATTTTCTGGAGTTCAGTTTCTTTAATGACAGCATCTATAAGGTTATTATTAAAACAAAACGAAAATTCAAAACTAAAACACCTGTATAGTTATTACATATAACTTAAGAAAGACTGCACTGTCCTTTCCATTAAAAATTATGCAGCATATTAACTGTGAACAGCTCTCATTCCTTCAAATAAAATAATAAAATAATGCAGATATTATTCCAGTTTTGCAAATGACGAAACAATCTGAGAACCTTTTTGTTTTGCTTGTTCCCTATTAGGCCAAGAGTTTAAACTGCAAATCTAAAGACTATAAATATGGGCCACCTGGGTAGCTCATTGGTTAAAAATCTGCCTTCGACTCAGGTCATGATCCCAGAGTCTTGGGATCAAGACCTGCATTAGGCTCCCTGCTCAGCAGGGAGTCTGCTTCTCCCACTTACTCTCCCCCTCTGTGCTTTGTCTCTCCTCTCTCAATCTTTCTCAAATAAATAAATAAATCTTAAAAAAAAAAAAAAAAGATGATAAATATAACGACAAATTTATAAACTCACCAGCTTTTTGATAGAAGTTGGCAGTTTCATATGCCAGGGCAGCAATAAGCCCAGGAGCATGTTTCAGTTCAATGGCTCGAGCAATTGTTACTATAACCAAAGCACAACAAACTGAATGTATACTTAAGTCCACTTGCATTCACACTAAATTAGTTATTGTAGCAAGACAGCCCAGCAATCTATTTGGAATTTTAATAGTTTGTTAAGAATTTTAACATGAAGAGTAAGTTACAGAAAATGCAAACATAAACAGAACACACTGAGCTTGCTGGTTCTGATACCGTTTCTTTAAATCACTAGCCAATTACTAGCTAATCACAAAAACTTACTACTACAAGATAGCATGTCAGAGGAAAACAAACACTCCCAGGGCACTGGGACCTGAAATAAAGAAAAGCCAAAAGCCTACAAACTTTCTTTACTGGTTTTACTTGAGTCTCCATTTATTTCCGGTCACGGAAAGGTGAACATTGAAAAGCAGGCCAAACAGTGCAAGAGGAAAACCAACGAGTAAGGCAGAGAGGAAAAGAGGAGTTACAGAATTAATCTGATGTTGTCAGAAATGGCATGACCTCAAAATCCTTTTTAAAAGAGCCATTAAATTGCAAGGCCTTTTATTTTCCTGCTAAGTATCCATGAAGGTGAATGCTGAAGGTGTGACTTGTTCCTCACTACAAATTTCTCAAATGTGAGACTCAAATACAGCTAATTCTGATTTAAAAAAAAAAAAAAAATAGATGCCAACAGATTCCTCCAAAAAAATAATAAAATCTTACAATATGTAGGATACCTTCTTGAGCTTCAGCCTGACACTGGACAACATAAGCTTCTAGAAGTCGTGCCTCTAAGTCCCTCCCCTTTTCTGCAGGTGTAATAAGCTTTGGGATCTGACTTTCCTGAGAGAGAAAAAAAAAAAAAAAAGCCACATTTTACTTTAACCCAGTAGTTAAAGATGAACAAAATGGAAGTTATGAGACATACAATTTGGGGATTTAACAGAAATTCAGGGGGTGCCTGGCTGGCTCAGTTGGTAGAGCATGTGACTCTTGATCTCAGGGTTGTGAGTTCAAGCCCCATGTTGGGTGCAGAGAGGACTTAAAAATAAAATCTTGGGGTGCCTGGCTAGCACCCCAGTTGGTTAAGTATGATTAACCCAGTTGGTTAAGTATACGATTCTTGGTTTTAGTGCTGGCTGTGACTTCAGGATCCTGACACCAAGCCCCCCACATGGGGCTCTGTGCTCAGTGTGGAGTCTGCTTGGGTTTCTCTTTCCCTTTCCCTCTCCCTCTCCTCTCCCCTCCCCTCCCATTTTCTCTCTCTCTAGAATAAATAAATACATCTTAAAAAAAAAAAAGGATAAAAGAAAAATAAAAAATAATGAAATCTTATAAAGTCTTTAAGAAAAAAAAATTCTAAAAGAAAAACTCAGGGCACCAAAATTGTGAAAAAGGAGCAATTATTAAGCTTATAGATTAAAAGCTCCCACATACTAAAATTTTTAAAGCTTCTCATATGCATCTGCAGAACTCGAGTCAAAATAGATAGCTTAGATACACAAGTTCTATTTTCATCTCAGAAAATGTTTAACTGAAAAAGTAACCAAACTTCTCTTTTGCATGACACCAGAATTATTCACTCATATTAATAACCATACAGTAGAAAGAGGTCTACAATGCTATAGGTAACTCAGGATCATAGGTTTTTAATCACTGTAAAAGCATCTATTTTATCATGAGACAACCCACCATTGGCCTCTAGGTGTTTCGTAAATAGTGGTTTAATTAGGATGAGGTGGGGGTCATCTTGATCACTAAATATATCAGTCTTTCTCCTAATCTCTATCACATCTTCAGATTCAATATAACCAGTGGGTACTGACTGCCCCTCTAGTGTTTTTACTGAGATACAGAGAATACACTCAGAAGTTGTTTTGCAAAATCATGATTGATCCTGGCAATTGCTACAAGACCACAATGAGAAATGGTAAGGAGAGTAAATTTTTGCTCTTTGTTTTCTTCTATCTTTACTGAAGAGACACAAAAATAACCAGTGAATTATGACTTAAATTTTCTAATCGTAAAATTCACTGATGATTTCCTAAAATGAAGATACTTGATATTCTAATTGGCTGCCATCATCAACAAGGTATTTAACAAAACACATAGTAGGTTCTTTTTACGTAGTGAAGTTAATTTCTTCCTCCATCCCCCAAAGAAAGAAAAATTATTCAAGAACTAAAGCAATACAGATATATTTTATTATTATTTTACCTTTAAATGTTTAAAAATCCCCGCTGCAATTTTTAGGCTTCGATGGACTTCTTTTGCTTCATCTTCTGTTATGCTTAAAGATAGTGGTTACATTAGTTAGATGATGAATCCTGTTTCTTGTACTAAAACCAACTACTACTATATTTTCACAAAACCAAATTAGTCATTTGGTTTTTCTCCCTTTTAAAAAATCTAATTTGACACTTAAAAAAGTAACAAACACACATGAAAAATATCCACAGAAGATACTACAAATGAAAAAAAGAAAAACCTGTCTATAGGTTTTTTTTTTTTTAATTTTTTAAAATTTATTTATGATAGTCACAGAGAGAGAGAGAGAGAGAGAGAGAGAGAGAGGGAGAGAGGCAGAGACATAGGCAGAGAAGCAGGCCCCATGCACCGGGAGCCCGATGTGGGATTCGATCCCGGGTCTCCAGGATCCCGCCCTGGGCCAAAGGCAGGCGCCAAACCGCTGCGCCACCCAGGGACCCCCTGTCTATAGGTTTTGGACAAAGGCTTCTTGTTGTTCTCTCCAGATAATCTTCTGTGCATTAAGCAAGCACAAAATATTCCACACTTAATGCATGTATACGCTTAAAAAAAATACATACACAATATTCATTATTCTATTCTTGTTTTAGTCATCTAATTACTTTAAAAATGACTTTACATTTGCACATATAATTCAACTTTATTTTACTTATAAGATTTATTTTTAAGTAATCTCTAACCCACTGTGGGGTTCAAACTTACAACCCTGTGATCAAGAGTTGTATGCTCTATTGACTGAGCCCACTAGGTGCCCTGACAATTCAATTTTTTTAACTTTATTTTTAAAAGATTTTATTTTTATTTATTCATGAGAGGCACAAACAGAGAGGCAGAGACACAGGTAGCAGGAGAAGTGGGTTCCCTGCAAGGAGCCTGGTGCAGGACTCGATCCCGGACCCCAGGATCACGCCCTGAGCTAAAGGCGGATGCTCAACCACTGAGCCACCCAAGTGTCGCTTATTTATTTTTAAAGATTTTATTTTTGAGTAATCTCTACCCCCAATCTCTACCCCAGTGGTGCTCGAACTCAAAACCCCAAGATCAAGAGTTGCATGCTCCACAGACTAAGCCAGCCCCTAAACTTTATGTTTAAACGGCTGCATTATATGCAAGTTCAGATGCATCGTAGTTGGTAGTCTCCATGTTTATATCGTTAACATCAACTTTTACTATTATAAAAATTGCATCTTATTTTATTTCACAGTTCTTTTAATCCTTCAAAACATTATTCACATCTTTGTATTTCTTTTTGAGTTGTCTATGTCCTTCGCTTATTTTCAACTGATTTGGTCTTTTTCTTTCCTTTTCCATTATAAAAACAATTTGTCACATACATGCAATTTTTTTAACCATCTGTCATTTGTTTCTTAATTTTGCTTATGGTACTTTTATACAGTCAAATATTTTATTTTTTCCTTTTATTGGTTTGGGGTTTTATTTGGATAGACCTTCCTCATGACAATATTAGTATTTTTTCCCTTTTAACACTGGGCTCCATAATTGATACTTAAAACACTAACATTATGACATACTTTTTATCAAGTCTAGACTTTTTAATAATGAATCTCTATGCATTTGAAAAATAACACATATGTATATAGCCCTCCCCTTTAAACTTACTTTTCTTTTCCAGCCAGTCTTGAAGCATATTTGGTATACCATAAAGCTACATTAAATCCCATGGAAATTAATTCAAAAACAGCATCCTGCTGGGCACTAGAATTATAAACACAGGTGTCATTAACTTGTCAGTTATCTCAATTACTGTGACATTGCTATATGAAGACCACTGTATATCCACTCAGAATTATAAAAGAGCTATATGCTAATTATAAAAATGAAGAAAATAATCGAGTTTTTTTTTTTTTAGATTTATTTATTCATGACAGGCACAGAGAAAGGGGGGTGGGGGGAGGCAGAGACACAGAGGGAGAAGCAGGCTCCCTATGGAGAGCCTGATGTGGCACTCAATCCCAGGACCCTGGGATCACACCCTGAGCCGAAGGCAGATACTCAACCACTGAGCCACCCAGGTGTCCCCCTGAACAAACTCCTCAAAGCAGTTTTACCCCACTGAAAAAAATTTTATGCATAGTTTAAAAGCTCCTTTTTAGCATTCAGAACTTTCAAATGAATTACATCTGGCGATGTCAGGCACATCATAATTTATAAGCTTACTTTAACTACTTTCTTCTTTTAAACTACTGTTTACTTTTACTTTAAAGAATTATTTATTTATTCAGAAAAGATACAAAGAAAGAGGTAGAGACATAGGCAGAGGGAGAAGCAGGATCCTGATGTGGGACTTGAACCCAGGACTCTGGGATCATGCCCTGAGCCAAAAGCAGATGCTCAACCACTGAGCCACCCAGGCGTCCCTAAGTTTACCTTTAAATCATATAAATTACCAAAACTATCATGTTAAGTCTCAAGAATAACGCTCTCTCTTTAGGTTTCATTTATTTCAGTCTGCCTTGCTCCCAAACACTCCATTTCTATTGTACACATCTTAGTAGTCAGAATATAGTCAAAAAAACATTTTTCAGAATAGATATATTCACAACACATTTTCTACTGAGTAAGTAGCAATCAAAGATAAAGTAGCTTAAAAATCTCAGATATAGAGAATATTGGATATGACTCCTGAAGGCCTTCATCACCTAATTCTTCACTGTCTCATAAAACTGTGTTGCAAAATGCTGTGTCACAAGTAATCAAAATTTGGGATGGTGTGCAAAAGGGTCGAATGCATGTAATGCCAAAACTTTAGAATCTGCCAAAATTTTGTGATGTAATAACGACAGAGGTTTGACTCTAAAAAACGTTTTTAAGAAAAACATTCCTTAATTTTAGATAAAGTACAAAGGGGTCACAAAAAGAAAAACATAAGTGAGGACTCAGAAAACCTTAGCATCCCAGAATCAAATCTGGAAAGAATCCACAGTCCCCAACAAGGAAGGAAACTAACAATTTACTAAAACCTATTATATACCTGGCATTATTTGAGTCACTTAACATAAATTTGCCAGTTTTGCTCCTCACAGAAGTCCTGTATCTGTAACCCCAACTGAGTTGAAGAAGCAGGTGTTCACATAGTAGGAGACCTGAGATTGCACCCGTATACGTAGGGATTCAAAGTCCACTGGACTCCTTCCACTGCAATGCCTGCCCTGGGTCTCTCGGCAATCTTCACTTCCTTCCCTTCTGACTTTATACAATTTTCTACAGCAAATTGAGATCAAGATACATGGTCATTTAAATAACACAATGGTGTTTTTTGTAAAAAAAAAAAAAAAAAGAAAAAGAAAAAAGCTCAATAGAAATTTAGCATGACTACAATGTTTTCTGTTATAACTAAACCTCTTGTGATTAGTTTCAAGTGAGTGATGAGAAAGTTTTGAGAGGAAATTTTTTGAAAACAGCGAAACAGTGAAGAGAAATTCAGGAGAAAACAAAACTATGACTCAAAAGAGTATGGAGCTGGGGTAGAGCCAGGGACAAAAGAGAAAGAAAGAGACTGACCAAAGACATCTGAACTATCCATCAGAAAAGAAAACTAGATGAAAAGCAAAATTCTGTTCTCCTGGAAGGCAGGCAAGGACTAAAAGATAGATTTGGGTTCCAAATTCTCAAACCTTTCTTTGTGTGTTATTAATAAAGCCAAGACTGATCAAGTCTGGTTGACATTTATATTGATTATCCCAAAAACAGATTTGGCCCAGGAGAAATAAATTGTATTTTTACTTAATAGAATGTATTAGTAGTTTAGGTCAAATATTTTTAACCAATTTCCTGATAAGGTAAAATGCTAATCAGATATATGTTCTATTTCTTCAGATACAGAGGCTATGGGTTAACCACTGGCTAAACAGTTACAAACGGCTTTCGTCTACTACTGTTAGCTTGCTTACCTTGGAACCTGTCCTTGTAATGTATCAGTCCACTTGAAATTTTGAATATATCGTAACTTGCTCTCTTGGGTAGATTCATCCAATGAATTTATGAAACCTATAAAAAGGTACGGCATTTCAGTTTTAGAAGAAATATACCAAGTATTCTGTTTAGAAATTTTTTCAGATAATGACTTTTCCAGACACATAAAGAAAACTACCTAGACCCTCCCTCCCTTTCTAAGGTAACGTAACGTGAAATATGTACACAGTTAATTTTCAAAAAATTAGAAGGACCAATACCACCCTGACATTCTCATGTCTCTGAAACTCAAGTATACCAAAGAATACAGCCTAGAAGACTAAACTATCCAAATTTGTAAAGTCTAAGAATTAAATGTGAATTTCTACAGAGTTGTCTTTTTAAAACTCTGAAGTTCCCATAAATAACTAACCTTGTAAAAGTGAAAAATAGGAATCTGCTGCATTCTTCATCATTTCTGGATTACAGCTCAAATCAGTGAAGAGTTCGAGCAGTCGTGCTCTAGATGATCTCAAGTCACTTATATTAGAAAGAAGTAGTAAAATTAAGTAAACTGCATTATGATGTAAAAGTGGCTTAGAAGTTTCTATTGTAAAAGCTTTAAAATAATACACATGCACACACTTCCTCTAAGGTATTATTACTAAGAGTACATGGGAGTGAATTTAAATAGGATAGACAACTGAAGGTAAGTGAAATTTCTAGTAACATTGTTTTAAAAATTGTACTAAAATAAACTAAGTCTAATATAAGGGGCAAATCATGGATACGATTATGTAATAAAAATACGCAGCAAGTTATAATTTTTAAAAAACCAAACAAACATTTAATATGGGAGAAAAGAATCAAGAACAAGTAAATTAAACAGACCAGTTCAGAATAAAAGTTTCTTGAAAAATGGAAATTTAACATGTTTATGCAGTTTAATCATCTCCTTAAAAATCTCAAAACTTGACATTATATCAATATACTTTATTAAGTAGAAAACTCTATTTTTGAATTGCATTCTATAATCCAACATACACATCAAGAGTATGTGAGAACACATGGCCACTAGTCATTTTAAAGCTGCTCTCTTATCCCCATTTCCCTTTACGAAAGTAAACAATAAATGTTGCAGATCCACCAATTCCTTCTTAAAATTAGTCTCTTCTCTCTTTATTCCACTAATACTAAATTTTCCAGGCTCTCTTCTTACCTCTAAAAGTTCCTTTCACATGTTTTCTGTGTCCCCTTTCTATTCCTACCTTCAAAAATGTTTAGTCTTTGGCTTTCCCCTCTTCTCTTTTGAGGTCTCAATTTTACATCCAATCTGAGATCTACATCATCAACACTAACTTGTTTGGCTTCCAGTTCCACATATAATTTCAGAAGGCAACTTGTTTAACAAGGGTTCAGAAATCATACTGCAAGGACAATGACTGAAGAGAAGACACTTGCGTGTAAATGACTAAGGAAAGACTACACTTAAGTTGTTAGTTGGAGAGCCTGGGGACTGTATACCCAGAACTTAGGAGGTACCTAAGACAATACAACACATACTCAAAGTTCTTTTTTGAATGAAATGGTAACATTTCAAATATTTTAAGATTTACATGGGCTATAATGTAGCAGTACGTTTAGAAGAAAGTGCAGACTTAAACTGAAGTGGTCTGGATGGACTGTTTACTCGCTGGTACAAGTTCCAGGAAGACTTATTCCAAGGAAGTACATACACCAACAATTACCCACAGATGACCAGAAATAGGGCCACCTCATGAATTTGTCATTGTTATTTAACTAGAAGCCAGGCAAGAGTAATTCCTGGACTAGGGGGGGAAAATGTTGAATTCTTAAGGCCTATTCTAGATTCAGAGTTTACTAGCTATTTCTGGGTAGGCACTCAAATCATCTGCAACCCAACTGTGTAAAGTTATATCTACCTTAAAATTACAGAATATCAGAAAAGATATTCTGAAATACCTTAGAAATACCTATTTTAGGCTGTTCATTTTATAGATAAGTAGGCCCAAAGAAGTTAAGGGACCTGCCCGGTGCTACAGATAAAACAATTAAGTGGGACCAACCTCTACCTCAGATCAGGGGTTGGCAAATGACAACCCGTAACTTGTTTTTTACAGCCCACAGCTTATTTTGTAAAAATGCACAAAGAAAAATACACAACAGCAACTGTATTTAGCCCCACGAAGCCTAAAATGTTTACTACTCAGCTCTTCACAGAAAAAGTCTGATAACCTCTGATCAAAATAAATACGCCAGTTTTCCTATCATTTGTTCTAATTACTTCTTTCCACAAAAAGCAGCAACACTCTCAATTTACCATTACTGGTCCCATCATGGTTCTGTATTTCATATAGACTGAATCCTTTTCCACTTCCCAGAGCAAATTAGACACTCTGACCAGTTGACTCCTCCATGAAATATCTCCTGCATAATCTGTTTCAAGCTGCTCTACTCACTACCCCTAGAATAAAAGTTTTTCCTGACAGAAATGATTTTCTCCTGTCCATTCTTAACAGCCTAAATCAAGTATCAGCAAACCTTTTCTGTAAAAAGCCTGGAAAGTAAATATTTTAGGTTTTGTGGTTCATAAAGTCTCTCCTGAAACTACCCCACTCTGCTATAGGAGAGGAAAGCAGCCAAAGGCAGCCACACACAATATATAAATAAATGTAGCGAGGTAATGTGGCTGTGCTCCAATAAAACTTTATTTACAAAAATAGGCAGTCGGCCAAACCTTGATGACAGTTTGCCAACTCCTGAACTGAGCCACACAATTTATTTAAACTCCACCTCAAGTCCTTTCTCCTATATGAACACTGTAAAGCCTATTTCAGGTTATTGGGATCTCTCCCTGCTCAGAACTCCATGAAATTACTATCTGGCTAATCAACTATCCATACATATACAGCTGTGTATGAAGTCTCTTGTACAGTTGTAATATATGGCTTAACTCTTTTATTAAGATTGTTATAGCCTCTCTGGGACTCACCAATCTAAAATTAAGGACTGCAGCCCAGACGACTGCCAAAGTTTAAATAATCTAGGATTTCACTCTTCACAAGTCATTTGTAAGTTTATAAGGAATCTAAGGGTAGGGTAATGTATTACATACTTCTATATTGCCCATGACACCTAACAAAGTACCTTGTATCCAAAAGTGGCTCCATCAGTATCTGAGATTGACTAAAACTAACCTGCAAATTTTTGAAGCAGCAGGACCAGCAGCTACACCATAGTAGTTAAAAGCAACGGGAGCTGTGGCTTTTAATGGGTTCCTATGAAACCAATGTGTCATTTTCTCCAGCTGTCTCCTATAAACGTAAAAGGAAATGCATAAAAAAGAAAAAACATCAAAAGTTTACCAAACATATACACATACAATAAAAACATATATATGCATACATGACATACACAGGTACAGATAATCCTTATTTAGACTGCTAAGGTTACCTGAAATAGGTTTTAAATTAACTATTATTTCCAACGCAAGATTGCTGATGCCAATTCACTGGTTACAGCCCGTATTTCTACAATAAATATACTTCCCGCAGAATAGCTAATAGAAATCGGAACTTCCATGAATAAAAAAAACACGATACTTGATCAATAACTTCTATAAAACCCAAAATACTTGAAAAACTACCTAAGTGAAATGCCGACTTAAAAAGAATAGTCCTAAGGACTATTCCTCCTCCTGGTGGTTAAGTGTCCGACTTTTGGTTTCAGCTCAGATCATCATCTTGGAGTGGTGAGATCCAGCAACGAGATGGGCTCCAGATGGGCTCCACACTGAGCCTTGAGCCTGCTCAGGACTCTCTCTCTCTCCATCCCTGTGCCCCTCCCCCTATAAACTGTCTCTCAAGGTAATAAATCTTAAAAATAAATAAATAAATTCCACTCCTTAGGGCAGCCTGGGTGGCTCAGTGGTTTAGCACCTGCCTTGGGCCCAGGGTGTGGTCCTAGAGACCCGGGATCAGTCCCACCATGGGCTCCCAGCATGGAGCCTGCTTCTTCCTCTGCCTGTGTCTCTGCCTCTCTCTGTGTGCCTCTCATGAATAAATAAATAAAATCTTAAAAAAAAAAAAGTTCCACTCCTTTTTTGGAGGAAGAAAAAAAAAAAAAAAAGCATGTCACTTGCCTCCAAGTCCTTGGGTAGATAATGCAAACACAGGAAGGTCTAGCTGAACATGTAAATGTGGCCAGTAGATTCCGGGAAGTCAGAGACAAGAAATCCTGATAAGGTTTAATTTACTTAAAGGCATCATACAATGTTGTTGATGGACGTTTCTTGGGGGGGACACAACCGTAGGCTGCACGGTGTACGAAATACCTCCTCGAGCACCTCCCTGAGAATATTTATTTGGGAGAGCACCAGAGGGCCAATGCATTGTACACTCAACGAAAAACTGGGCGAGTTCACTTATGGCTCAAGACATTTAACGAGTTCTTTTAAGAATATTTACGATCTTCAGGGCAGCCCGGGCGGCTACGCGGTTCAGCGCCGCCTTCGGCCCAGGGCGTGACCCTGGAGAACCTGGATCGAGTCCCACGTCGGGCTCCCTGCGGGGAGCCTGCTTCTCCCTCTGCCTGTGTCTCTCATGAATAAATAAATAAAATCTCAAAAAAAAGAAGGAATATTTACAATCTTCTAAAAATCTGTGTAAACCAGCATTAGAAGTTAAATCAATACAGCTCTTTGTACGTGCACATAAACCAAGCCTTCCGGGGAGAACGGCACACCAGACTCTTGATTTCGTGACCGCAAACTCCCTACAAACACCCTTTCCAGGCGGATTTCCACTTCCTGGACGCAGCTGTGTGGATGTTTACTCCAGGAACCAAGAGGGCTTAAGAGCCGTACTCTCCGCCCCGGCCCCACCTTGCCCCTTCCGAGACCTGCCATTCCCGTTTCCAGGAATTTCGCAGGGTGGGGACGACAGCGACACAGCCTCCCGCAGGGGCAAGGGTACCCGCGGGGCCACCTCCCGGCCTCCGATGACCGACGGGCCTGAAGAGGACCCCCGCTCGCGAGGCGCTGGCCCCCCAGGAACCTACCTGAGCGCCACCCCCGAGCTCCGAGCGCCCACTTCCGGTTTATCCCCCGCCTCTTCCGGCCGAGCCCCGACCGCCGGGGGCGGCGCGCGGCGACACTGCGCAGGCGCCAAGCCTCGGAGCCCCTGCTCCCACCAGGCATTTTCGTGGAAAGCCGATAGGTTCCACCCGGGAGAGGCTGGCCGCCGACGGCGGAACCAACCCCCCCCACACTTAGCTTTAGTATCCCCGCTGCCAGCGGAGACGCGGAGCACGGGGATTCGGCGAACCTAACTGTTCATACGGTCGACTCGCGGCGCCGACGTGCGTTTTCTTTCAAGGCATTAAAAGCAGACCTTTTTTTTTTTGGACCACTCTCCGGGAGTCTATGGAGACTGCACGGGGGGGGGCGGGCCCTGCCGCTTGGGGCTCTGGGGATAACGCCGGGGGGGCGGGGGTGTTCCTGGGAAACGCCCATTCTCATGACAAACTTACCGGATTTCTCGGGAGTCGGTGCGTCCGTCTTCCGGAGGGAAGAAAGGCAGGGTCCGAGTCGGCGGACGAGAAAGGGAGGGAGGCCGAGCCCGAGCGGCCTGCGCCGAGCCGCGGTCACGTGGCCCGGGCCGCCATGACAGCTACCGAGGCGGTAGTGCGCGCCGCGGAGGGGCTGGGGCGCCCCGGGGTCGCGCCGTCCCTGCGCCCCGGCCCGGCTCCTCTTCCGCACTCTTCTCTGCGAGCTGCAGCGTCTCCTCCGGAGAGGAAGAGCGGCACGCGGCGCGGCCCCGCGAGCCGGAGAAGGACGCCTCGGTAGCGATGGCGGCCCTCGCGCGAGCGGGGCGGGGCGTCGGGGGCGGGGCCTCGGCGGGGCGGGCGCTTCGGAGCCGCAAAGTTTGGCTGCGGCTGCGAATGGGCTTGGGCGGCTCCTCGGCGGGTGGCGGCGGTGGCCGGAGCGGTGCGTCCTGGCCCTGCTGATGTCGGGGCCGGGCCCGGGGAGGATGGCGCCCTAGAGCCCGGGCTCGCGGGGACGGGGCGGGCGCCGGCCATGTCGGAGGTGACCCGCAGTCTGCTGCAGCGCTGGGGCGCCAGTTTCAGGAGGGGCGCCGACTTCGACTCCTGGGGCCAGCTGGTGGAGGCGATAGACGAGTATCAGATGTGAGTGAGCGGGCGGGAGCGGGCCGGCCGGGGTCGCTTCCCGGGGCGGGGCCCCCGCGGGCGCGGCCGAGCTGCCCTCCGGCCGGCGGGCGCTGCCCGGGCTTCGCGCCTCCCCCGCCGCCTTCCCCGCCGCGGGGCCGGGTCCATTCAACAGGTAGCCCCTCCCTCCCGCCCTCGCAGGCCGCCCCTCGGGGGCCTGTGCCCCGGGATCCGCCCGGAGGGATGCTGGCGCGCTCCCCGCCCACGCTCCGCGGATGCGTGGCCCCCGCTGGGGCCGGTGCCTCGCTGCTCCCGGGCGCGGGGTTGGGGGGGGCCCCACCGGCTGGCGCTGGGGTTCCCGCCTCCCCACCCCCGGGCGCCCCTTCTCCGCCCCCCCCGTCCGGCCGAGCTTGTCGTCGCAGCCCACCTCGACTCCCTTTCGGTTTCTGGGACTATTTGCTCGGCCGTGTGTGTGGGTCCACCCACCCCCTCGCTCGGTTGCTTTGGGTGGAGTCGGCGCAGGATGTGAACGGAGGAGAGCGGGCGGAATCCGCAGACCGCGCGCGGAGCCCCTGCTCCCGCGTCGGATGTCCGGCCGCGGGGGACCCTCTGGGTACCAGTTTCTTTGATCTTTGACCCGAGGTCCGATTGCTTGCAGCCTTGCTGGCTACACTCCGCCACCCCACCCCTCCCGGAAAAAAAAAAAAAACAAAACAAAACTCAATGCTTACTTTCTCGCACCTTTTGCTGCAAATAACTGCAAAGAACTGCCTGCTGAAATGCAATCGGGGGCAAGCTGCTGCTGCCGTTAAATTGCTTCTTGGTTAAAAGCGAGTTCTTGTTTGAGGTGTGACGGAGGTCAGCATCCTCTTGAGTGATACCTCCCCCCCACCTCCCCCTGCTCCAGTGTCTTCTGGAAATAATATGCGATGGAGACTTGGAACCTTTAAATTGGTTTTTCTTTCTCTACCGTAGCTACTTGTTTCCGTTTGACCATTAAAATCACTTAAGCGTGCAGGTGTTTTGTTCCCCACGGTGCTGCTGACTTGTCGTTTCAGAGATGACTTTCTGAAGTCATCCCGGCCCCCCCCAAAAGCCGAGCTCTGGGCCACATGCTGCCAGGTGTAGTAACAAGTCCTAGCGTTGGTCTTGCATCTTCACGGGATC
Source organism: Vulpes lagopus (assembly GCF_018345385.1). Lineage (NCBI taxonomy): Eukaryota > Metazoa > Chordata > Mammalia > Carnivora > Canidae > Vulpes > Vulpes lagopus. Next base: position 32,275,209 of record NC_054834.1, read on the forward strand.
TCACTCGCTCCTGCAACTGCTTAGTGAGAAAATGAGTCTCATTTTGCAAAATGAGGAAACTGAAGCTCAGGTTAAACGGATTAACGGGGGCGGAGGGGGGGGGGGTCCTAAAACTACAGGACCTGAAATCCGGGATTTTTTTTTTTACTCCAAATCCTGACTGCTCCCTTAGTGCTTAAGACACTTTTTTTTTTTTTTAAGATTTTATTTATTTATTAGAGAGAGAGGCAGAGGGAGAAACAGGCTCCAGGCAGGGAGCCCCACATGGGACTCGATCCCAGGTCTCCAGCATCATGCCCTGGGCTGAAGGGGCTAAACCGCTGAGCCACCGGGGCTGCCCTTAAGACACTTGATTTAAGGTGCTTGGGTAAGTGAATTGGACAAATGAGGTTTCCTTCGTTACCAGGGAACTGCCTTAACCATCCCTTAGCCAGCTAGTGAGCACCTGTGTATGCTCATTCCGCACGTGAACTAGAATCGCATACCCCGAAATGTAAAGCTGCCTTCACTTGCGATGCGGTGGGACCTAGCAGCTGTTGGCAGTCCGCAGCACACTTCACAATGGAAAGTGAAGAATACCGTGTCCAATTGAAATTACAAAGGAAAATTGAGTGTGCAAGCTGTTTAGCTGGAATTTCTAGAAACATCTCAATGAGAGTAATAGCCACATGCAAATCTATTGTTGGACCACAGTACTAACCTTTGAACTTCACCATTCAGAGTGGTTCTCAGATTTTAAAAAACGCCAGTGTCAAATCTGAGGAGTAAGAATTGGCTTTAAATTTTGTAAACACGTAGGCTACATATAAAGCGAGGTTGGATTTAAAATTAACATATTCAAAAGTGAAGGCAAATCGTCTTTTTAATTTCAGTTATCTGTTTGGGAAGAAAGGCTGCAGAAAAGAAGGCCATTTGGGGGCAACTAAGGCATGTAGAAAAGAATGGACAGTAGTGACTGAATGTTGAGAGTGAGGGAGGAAGAAGTCTAAGATAATTGGCATTTCTAATGGGGTAGGCAGCAGGACTTTATAGTCCTCCAACAGCAAATTTATGGGAGAAGGGATGTCGGGGAGGAAATAAGCATGTTTATACCATCACAGTGTAAGAATACTATAGCTTAAACAATGTCACCATTCAACACGTGAGAGCAGGGAATATAAAGATGATCAATATTTGATTCCCACCCTCAAAGCCCTGAGTCTAATGGAGGATTTTAAAGTTTTGCTTTAAAGGTTTTGCTGTTACGGAAGTATGAAGAGAGTATGTGCTACCACACACTACATGCTGTTTCCAGGAGCGTGCTTCTCCCTTAGGGCTTTTGTACTTTTTCTGGAAGATTCTTCTCTCACTATCTGCTTGGCTCACTTGGTCACCTCCTTCAGGTCTTTGTACATACAATATCTTCTCAGTCCTCTGGCTACCCTACGTAAAAATGCGAAACCTGTTACCCACTCCCACTCCCTGTACCTCAGTCTTGCACATTCTGGTCACCCCTCCCCAATCCTGCTTAATTTTCTTTCATAATATTTATCATCATTTAAAATACAATATATGTTACGTATTCATTTGGCTTATTGTGTCTCCCACTTGAATGTAAACTCTGAGAGGGCAGAGTTGGAGGTGTTGTCTTGTTCTTTACTTAGTGTCCTAGTGATGCTAGACTGTTGTTATGTAATTGTTTCTTTAGATTTTATATATCCTTTTGAATGAGTATGGATTCAGAAGTATGCTGTGGGAGCATTGAGTCGAAATTAAGTGCTGTTGGAAGATTTAAACGAATATGTCGAAACTAGAATTGCTAGCCAAAGTATATGTGGTCAGTTGAAAATAATTCCATGGAAAAAAAATTAATAAAAAAAAAAGAAAATTCGGGCAGCCCCAGTGGCTCAGCGGTTTAGCGCCGCCTTCAGCCCAGGGCGTGATCCTGGAGACCTGGGATCGAGTCCCGCGTCCAGCTTCCTGCATGGAGCCTGCTTCTCCCTCTGCCTGTGTCTGCCTTTCTCTCTCTGTCTCTCTCATGAATAAATAAATAAAATCTTAAAAAAAAAAAATTTCCATGAAGCAGGCCAGCTCTTTCAGCAACCTGGGGATACATGACCCCTAACTTATGGTAAAATGGTATGGACTCTTTTGCTCCGAATCAGATATTTCACAGGATCAGTGGTGAGGTATTAATCTAGCACATGGATGCTCAATAAATATTTGTTAAATGAATGAGTGGGTTTGAAGACTGAATAATATTTACCCTTAATCATCTTTCCTATGCCTTCATCAGTGCTACTCAAAGTGGGTCCACAGATGGGTGCTGGTCTGCAATAAGATAAAGGAATCGAGATCTAAGATTTAGAAACTTAGCAATTTGACATCTCCATGAGAGTTTTTATTGAATTTATACAAGTGTTAACTTGGAACAGATTGGGGAAAGGACTAGTTAGTTCTTCACTATGGATAGTTTGAGGAGCACTAATTTCTGTTATCTATTGTGTGGGGTTTCTTTTTAAGATTTTATTTATTCATGAAAGATAGAGGGAGAGACTTAGGCAGACTGAGAAGCAGGCTCCCTGCAGGGAGCCCCATCATGCCTTGAGCCAAAGGCAGCCACTCAACCACTGAGCCACCCAGGTGCCCCTGTTGTAGGGTTTCTTTCAATCACTTGTTTATGTCTCTAAAGTATATTTTAAACTCCCTCTTGAGAATAGTGCTGTTTGACCTATAGGCGTCCTTAGAAGAGAAGATTATTCTCTAGAGAAGAATATTTGAGAGGTTTCTCACCTTGCCTAATGTCATCTCTTTGAGCTACTCATCTGCTATCCAAAGCGTGTGGATTTTCCCTCAGTGGACAAAATCATGTCCTGCTTTGTCTTAAAATGGTGCAATCACTTAGGGATTTAGAATTTTTTTTTTTTTTACCTAGGTCTTTAAAAAAGTTTTTTTTAAAACAGTAAAACTTACATACCATAGAATTCACCCATTTTACAGATACAATTCAATGAATTTTTAGTAAATTTACTAAGTCGTATAACCATCACTACAATGAAATTTTATAACCTTTCCATTACCCTGCAAAGATCCTTTGTGCCCATTTGCAATCACTCCATATTCCTGCTCCAGCCCCAGGCAGCCACTAATCTAAATTCTGTCTTTAAAGTTGTCTTTTCTGGATATTTCATGTAAATTGAATCATATAAGATGTGATCTTTTGTATGTGACTTCTTTGATTTAGGATGTGTTTGAGGTTCATCCATGTTGAACATTATATGAATACCTTGTTCCTTTTGTCTGCTGAACAACATTATGTTGTGTGAATATACCACATTTATATATCCATTCACTAGTTAAGGGACGTTTGAGTTTCTACTTTTTTTTACTATTATCAGAAATGCTGTTGTGAATATTCAATGTAAGTTTTTGTGTGCATATATATTTTCATTCTTTTTGAGTGGATATCAAAGAGTGGAATTTATAGTTAAATATGGTAACTGCGTATTTTTTTCTAATGTGTACTTTTTGAAGGAAACTGCAGTATTATCCAGACTGGCTGTTCAAGTTTACATTTCTGTCTCAGTAGTGTATCAGAGTTACACATTCTCCACCTTCATGTATTTGTCATTGTCTTTTCTATTATAGCCATTCTAGTAGGTGTATTGTGTACGTCACTGTGGCTTTAATTTGCCTTTCTCTTATGACTAATGCTGAGCAGCTTTTCTTAGGATGCTTATTTTTCCCTCTGTAAATCTGGTTTGGGAAATGTCTTCAAGTCTTTTGCCCATTTTTTTTTTTTTTTGATCAAGTTGTTTTTCTTTTACCTGTTGAGTTTATAAGGGTTCTTTATATATTCTGGATACAGGTCCTTTAAAAAAAAAAAAAAGATTTTATTTATTTATTCATGAGAGACACAGAGAGAGAAGCAGGCTCCATGCAGGGAGCCTGATGTGAGACTTGATCCCCGGACTCCAGGATCACGCCCTGCGCCGAAGGCAGGTGCTCAACCGCTGAGCCACCCAGGTGTCCCTGGATACAGGTCCTTTATCAGATAATATGATTTGCAAACATTTCCTTCCAGTCTGTTGCCTAATTTTTAAAAGCAGGATTCTGTTTGAATTTAACATCCTTGTCTGCTGACTTTCAGCAGTTGAGCAGGAGTTTAGAACTACCCCCTTTTCTTCTGACAGTGACCCTGCTTAGGTTAAGAGTCACTATTAACATATAGTGTTTAGAAGTATTCAAATAAAGATACCGTGCCACATTCTAACTTCCCTGAGTTTGAGGATGTGTAGTTGACATGGTTAAACGTAGACTGTAATTTCTGAAAGAGAGCTTCATATACGTGGTAGGCCAACAAGAGTTAGAAACCAAGTACAGAGCAAGGACAAGAATAATGGCTATGTCTGTTTCTATTTGTACTTTATCCTGTATCGAGTCCACAAAGAGTGGGTCTCTAAATTACATCATAGGAAAATATGAGGTTTCTACCTTTGAGGTAAAATAAACAAAGGGATGGAAACAGTTTAAGTAGTATGGTGGAGTGATTACTGGCAAATGTCAACGATTTCATGTAGGAGTTTACTTATTTTATGATGAGGATGCAAACCTTTCATAGATCGGATAGAGGCCATCAAATATAATGAACTTTACACCTGATCTTTAAAGATGTGATTGCATAGAATAGAACTCTTATCTAAGACTTTTTTATTTTTTGAAACTCTGTCTTTTGCAGTGGGCTTGGTAGGAATTCTGACACTTACTACCCTTTGCATTCTTACTTCCATCCTCCACCCAGAATAGTATAGTATGCTTGAGAATTACAGTTTTAAATTCTTTTGCCAGTTATAAGATGTTTCACCAAAGAATTGAGATAAAAATCATGTAACAAATTTCTCATTGTAAAGTTGTACAATCTGGTGGTTCTAGTATATTCACAGTATTAGGCAGCCATCACCACCATCTCATTTTGGAACATTTCCATCGACATCCATCTCCATACCTAATATCAGTCATTGTCAATTCCTTCCTTACCTCAGTCCCCCAACCACAAATTTGCTGTTTCTATTGATTTATCCATTCTGGACATTTTGTGTAAATGGAATCTTGTGATTTACTTATTTTTTATTTTTTTGCACCTGGCTTGTTTCATTTAGCATAATGTTTTTGAGGTTCATCCATGTTGTAGCATGTATCAATCTTTATTCCTCTTTACGGCCAAATTCTCTTTCATTGGGATGCACCACATTTTGTTTATCCATTCTGCAGTTGATGGACATTATGATGTTTCCATTTGGGGCTAGTATGCATAAGACTGCGGCTGTGAACATTCGTGTACAGGTTTTTGTGTGAGCATGTTTTCAGTTCTTGGACTATACCTAGAATTTTGAAATTGCTGGGTTATATGTATGGTAACTCTATGTTTAACTTTTGAGGAACTGCCAAACTTTTTTCCACAGCGACTGCATCATTTTACATTCCTACCACACTGTATGAAGGTTCCAAATTTTCCATATCCTTGCCAAGACCATTATTTTTTCTCTTTTTTTTAGAAATTATACCCATCCTAGTGGGTGTGAAGTCATATCTCATTTTGGTTTTGATTTATATTTCTCTAATGACTAACACTATGATATTCATGTGCTTATTGACCATTTTTATATCTGCTTTGGAAAAATATTCAAGGGGCACCTGTGTGACTCCAAGTGACCGACTCATGGTTTCAGCTCAGGTCATGATCTCAGGGTTGTGAGGTGGAGCCTTGAGTCAGGCACCGCGCTCAATAGGGAGTCTGTTCCCCTCCCTCTTGTCTCTCCCCCCCCATTTGTGCTTGCTCACTCTCACCTGCTTTTTCTAAAACAAGTCTTTAAAAAAAAGTTCAATTTTTTTCCCATTTTTAAATTGAGTTATTTGTCCTTTTATTGTTTAGTTGTAAGAGTCAATTTTTTAGTTTTTGTTGTCTCAGAAGGAACTTGATCCTTACTGTTGAGTTTGGGCTAGTAACACAGATCCATCCTTGAAAACTCACCCAAGGCCCAGCTGCTATTTTTAAGAATGATAATTGCGCAAACAATGATTTTCATGTCTGGTTGGCGGAGAATTTTCTTTATTTTTCATGAAAAATATTTTAAAAAGCATAATTTAATAGACTTACCATTTTGTAATGGCTGTTATTTTGGATTAATCTTATCAGCAAATTATGATTGGCTGATACTATTACTGGTGCTTATTAGAAGTGTTTAAGCAAAGTCTGGACAACTGCTTATTGGCTTGTTAAAAGAAGAAATTCATGCATACTAAAGAAAGTTGGATTAGTTGCCATTTGAGATTCTTTCCAGCTCTGAGATTCTGTTTTTACTGCCTAGAGCTGAAATTTGTCCCAGTGAAATGGTATAAAAAGTAATATATCTCATTTTCATTGTTGTTGTTTAAAGAGTTTGATTCTAAAGATAATGTAGATTTATACTTTAAAAATACAGCAAAGTATTGTACTTCATTTTTTTTTTTTTTAAGATTTTATTTATTTGAGAGAGAGAGCAAGAATGAGTGGGCGAGTGGGAGGAGGGGCAGAGGGAGAAGCTGACTCTGCTTGGAGCAGAGAGCCCAACACAGACTGGATCCCAGGTCTCTGGGATCATTACCTGAGCCGCACGAAGGCAGATGCTTAACCAACTGAGCCACCCAGGCACCCATCATTATCTATTTTTTAAAAGATTTAAATTATTTCACCTTGTTGCACTTGAGAGTTTGCCTTCCTTCAATTCTAAAGGATATATTTTTTTCTTCTTGCAGATTAGCAAGACATCTACAAAAAGAGGCCCAAGCTCAACACAATAATTCTGAATTCACAGAAGAACAAAAGGTATAAAATCTCTACATATATCAGATTTCAAATGAAAAAGATTCTTTCAAATCCATTAACCAAAAACAACAGAAACTGTTATACTTAAGTACAAAGAATGACACTGATTATACTTTGGGGAACATAAAGTGATCACTGAGAGATAACATGATTTACCACTTAGTGACTTTCTCACTTGATGAATTTCTCAACTCAGCCATTTAGACCTTCAGTTTAGTGGAGATGGTCTACACGTTTGGAAGAGGAGTAGATTCCAGAGTGAAGTTTGTGAGTAATTATGTCCAACTTCAATACTTATTTAACTCTGAATTTTCTTAACTCCTTCCTCCTCTCAAAGTAAAAAACAAAAAACAAAACAAAACCCAAAAGCCATCACTGAAAAAAATTAATAGTAAAATAATGATTAAAAAAAATAGTTCAAGTGAAGAATTTGGCATCAGAATCCATCAGCAAAATAAATGCGTATGGTTGCAAAATGTCTCAATGGGACTCTTTCTCCTTGAATTAAAATTTTAATGTGTCAAGTCAGTCTGGACCTTTAGAGATTATAAAAAGTGGAATACTTTAAGAAGCTTTGCTTTCAAATAGAAGAAAGAAGTCCCATTTTTTCCTGGCTCAGTATCTAGTGTTAAGTTTTAATTTTGTAGATAATGAAAAAATATTACTGTGTCAGTTTTTCCCTCACCTCTTAAGACATAGTGAAAAAGTGACTTTATTAATCCTTTTTCTGTACAAGGGGTGGGAGTGGTTTTTTACACATGTTTTAAGTAAGCCTGAACAAATTTATTTTACTCCTTTTGTGTGTATTCTTTTGACTCTTATATACTTATATTTAGTATCTACATCATCTAATATACTTTTTTTTTGTATTTTATTTTTTCCTTCCTTGTGACTGTATGCAGTAGATTAAAGAAATTTAGGATCCTAGTCCAGGAAAATAATTACCACAGAGAAAATGATTGGTTTGCTTGAGGAAAGGAACAGAGACTATATGCTTTATCACCTCTTACTTTAATCACCTGTTTGACTCGCTTTACTCACATGCTTTGTCACCAGCATCTATTCAATGATTAGACTAACGAGAAAAAATAAACTTTTTCTTAGTTTTCTTTAACTTTCTAAGGCTGAAGCTAATGTTCGATAATGCTCTTTATTCCTTAATTTTTATAGCTGTTCCGTAGTAGCCATCGACACTGCCTTCTTTTCAGTTTACATAGACCCACAGGTCTTATACTCCATAAGGGCTGGGAGACAGCATGACCTACAGGAAAAGCCTAAAATCTGGAGTCAGAAGACCTGATCTTGAATCTGGGCTCTGTCCCCAGCCCTAATTTCCTTATGCATGAAATGAGGGATTAGATAACCCTAAATGATCTTAAAAGATACCCCTACATCTTCTAATGACATCTGCCTTTGCAAGAACCTTTTCCTTTCCTGGAGACCTGATTTCTGAGGATTTGTTATTTATAATTTAACTGCCTAGGGGGCACTTATGGCTGCCCCTTGTGACTACAGAGAGTTTGTGGCTGCCTAGTCCTTGGTCTTGGAGAAGGACCCCCAAATCATTCTGAACTACATTGGGAACATAAGGCAAGTTGTATGCATTTACAAATTTAATTTTCATTAAAAATACAGGTGAAACATTTACAGTGTGCCAAAAAACTCATACTGACATATAGACCTTATTTTTTAATGTCACATAAGGAAAAAGTTAGAGGCTCCAAGTAAACGATTAGGAAACAGATTTCCCAGCTGTGATCTCGGGGAACACTGGCTCTGAAAAATTAATAGATGTTCTTTGAACAGAGAGAGTATGTGGACTTGTCAGGGCTTTTAATATACTAATGTGTAAGTTGAATTTTTTAAAGACTTTGGGTAATGGAGTGTTTCTTGAATTTGTTTGCTTTTGGAAGCCTCACCTCCTCCCTTTATAGAACACTTCATTGGGTCTAGTGTTCCCAAGAACATGTTATGGAGGATTTTGAAATCAACTGTTACATCTGCAAAATTAATTGAATGCCAGTCCTGGTATATAAGCCAAAGGAGAAGAAACTCAATTGTGTTTTCCTCAAAAGAGGAAAATGTAGAATATACCATATATTATTCTAAGGAAAGCTCTTTATATTTTCTTTTTTTTTTTTTTTTTTTTTTTTTTAAATTTTTTTTTATTATTTTTATTTATTTATGATAGTCACACAGAGAGAGAGAGAGGCAGAGACATAGGCAGAGGGAGAAGCAGGCTCCATGCACCGGGAGCCTGATGTGGGATTCGATCCCGGGTCTCCAGGATCACGCCCTGGGCCAAAGGCAGGCGCCAAACCGCTGCGCCACCCAGGGATCCCAGCTCTTTATATTTTCTATTTTGAATTTTATTTTTTATGCTTTTACTAGTCTCTGGTTTTGTAGCAGTGATAAATCTTAGAATTATGCTAACCATAGTTTATGGGACTTTGAAAAATTTTTTAAAAACCATTATTTCTTTGTGGAGCTTTTTATTGTCTCACAATAAGCTTTGAAAAATAGATGATGAATAAATGCTTTGTTGGGTCTCAGGTTACTGATATTTATCCATATATAATTATTTTAAGATCAAAGAAATCCTAAGTTTTGGGTAAATAATATATTATGCATCTTCATAATATTTTAAATCTAAAGAGCAGAACTACCGATTTCTCTAAACTTTATTAATTGGTGATTTTTAAAATTCTTCATATGGATTTGCTATTTACAATATTCTCAAAGATTTCTGGTGGAAAATGAGAAAGTTTATGATTCTTATTTGATCCTCCCTCATGATTAGTTGACTTAGCTTTCATTTCAGTCCTCAATAGTTTTGTCATTATAACAACTGAGTTTAGTAGCCAAAGAATAGCTGCCAAAAGCTTTCATTCCATTACATTCCCTACTTTGGTGTCGTAGATTTTCTCATGTAAGTTTCTGGACAGACTAGAACATCCTGTCTCATGATGCTTAGAAAGTTTTTCCCTGTTTTGAATCAAATTTGGTAGTAATGAGAGTTCCAGCACTATGTGCTTGTTTTATATTTTATAGATTTTTCCCTTTTCACTGCCTCCCCTCTTCCCCATTTTCTCCCACCCTGGCCTCCCCCCAGCCAGAGAGTATATGACTGGCTGTTTAAATAAAAAAATTAAGTCTGGGTTGAGACTGTACTACTTTATGTGTACTTTTTAAACTTCTTTTTCCTCATGTAAATTGCGTATGTTTTAGGAAAATTAACTTGGCTCTATTTTTATTCCATCTTTTGCTGCTCTTTTTATTAATTTCTCTTCCAATGACAAAATAGCCAATATTCCGAAAATGACATTTTCCATTTCTATACCATATGAGGCATGAGCAGTTAATTTGAATGAGGCGCAAATAATTTAAATCTTTTAAAATTAAACTTCTCCACCTGCAGTGCTTAATCTCAATTTACATTAGTTAATAGTACTTATACTCAGACACAAGTGACCTTGTGCTGCTTCATAATTTTTCCTAGCCATTTTGTTCTGAGAAAGGTGACACAATTTCAGTAGTAAGCACTTGATTTTGACAGCAATAAATGCTACATGTTTTAAAAGTCATTGCTGCAGCTGAAAATGATAATATTTCGCTCCCTTTTTAATACTGATGTTGGGTGTGGTTCCTTAAAGTAGTTATGAATAATGCCTATTGGTATTTTGCCATAGTGCAGTAGATTCTGTATAAAAAGCTGTTGTTTCTACTTAACTTGCAGAAATGCTTAAATTTAAAATAAGTTATTAGTGGAATTGTACTTGTTGAACTTTTACCTTGAATGTTAACAGCTCCAAATCAAATGGCTTTTATAGTAAATGAAAGAAAAGGAGTTAACTAATATTTCTAAAGACTTACTCATTGATACATCTCACGTAATATGAAATCTTTTTTAAAAAGCATTTTTAAAAGAATGTAAAGGTGTAACCAAATGGTATTAAAAAATTATATTGCTTTATTGTATGTATTACTATATTATGTATAGAAGACATTGATACCTAGGGCAAGTTGTTTAACCTCTTTTCAGTTTTCACATTGATAAAATGATTGTAATTCAGGGTTACAGTGAGACTTACATGAATTAATGCTTGTTCTTAGGAGAGCCTAAGTACTCAAAAACTGTTTAGCCATTACTATGTTTTTTATATATGTTTATTTATATGTATAAATAATGTGTATAAGACTGATATGTATAAATAAATATATGTACAAAATATAAATATATCATATAAATTTTACTTGTATATATTTAAATCACTTAGTTTTGCCAGAGTTGAGTGGTATGTTTGAACAACAAACATTTAAAAAAAAAAAAGAAAAAAAGGGGATCCCTGGGTGGCGCAGCGGTTTAGGGCCTGCCTTTGGCCCAGGGCGCGATCCTGGAGACCCGGGATCGAATCCCACGTCGGGCTCCCGGTGCATGGAGCCTGCTTCTCCCTCTGCCTGTGTCTCTGCCTCTCTCTCTCTCTCTCTGTGACTATCATAAATAAATAAAAAATTAAAAAAAAAAAAAAAACATTTTATGTAGAAAAAACTATTGCTGGTTACTATGCAATAGCTATTTGAGAGAGTAAGTATATATGAGTTATCTCGAATCCTTTTGCAGTTAATATACTTAAATGTAATCTTTAAATATAAAATTTCAGAGTAAAATTGGGTATTTTCTATACTGTGATGTTGAGATTAAAATGAATTTTTAAAGATTGTGAAGGTAATTAAAGAGTATTACTTGTTCCTCGGTGAAGGGTCCTGTCTTGCTCAGGAGTGGCTTTACCAGCTATTGATTGTTGATCAGATAATTGCCTAGTTCCTGCCAGCCTGAGTGCCAAGGGTTGGGACAGTACTTGCTACACCTCTTTGTTCCTCATTTATCTTATAAAGAAAGTGACCGAAGAGAAAATCCAATTTACTAAGCTTTTGCGAATGATCAGTACATGTCATTTTTTCCCCTAAGAATATTTTGTGGTCAAGGCATTGCAAAAAATATATAAAAACATAAGAAATGCCTTTTTGGGAAGAACTTAAAAATGTTGATGGGCATAATTCAGCTGCCTGCTCTTACAGATATTTCTTTGTGGGTCTCCTCTTCATTTCCACCCTAGTTGTTCTTTTTTTTCTGCTTCACGTTTACCTGGACAGCTAGAGTAACCTGGCCGCTTTTGCCTTTAGTCTTTTCCCCTTTCTGCCCCTGCTTATGGAGACTGTTGTCCTTAGTTTTCTTAAAGGGCAGATCTGATTGTCATTCTTCTGTTCAAAAACCTCTGTGGAGGGGCACCTGTATGGCTCAGGTGGATAAAGGTCTGTCTAAGCGTCTGCCTTGGCCTCAGGTCATGATCTCAGGGTCTGGGATTGAGCCCTGCCTTGGCTCCCCACTCAGCAGGAAGTCTATTTCTCCCTCGGCAGCCTCCCCCCACTTGTGTTCTCTCTCTCTCTGTCAAATAAACAGCTTTGAAAAGAAAAAAAAAGCCTCTGTGTAATTTGTTGCCAAAGTAATAACAGATTGTTCAGCCAGTCATAGAAGATCCCATTTAGAAAGACCACTGTTGCCCCCAGCGTGTGCATGCACGTGCGTGCGTGCACACACATACACACACACACACACACTCTCTCTCTCTCCACTTTTCAAACCTATGTTCCCTCTGCTTTCAGTTTGAGACTTTAGACAATGAACCTTGACAGTTTCCTAAACTCTTCATTTTTTTTAAAACTATTTTTTAAATTATTTTTTTATTTATTTATGATAGTCACAGAGAGAGAGAGAGAGAGGCAGAGACATAGGCAGAGGGAGAAGCAGGCTCCATGCACCGGGAGCCCAATGTGGGACTCGATCCTGGGTCTCCAGGATCGCACCCTGGGCCAAAGGCAGGCGCCAAACCGCTGCACCACCCAGGGATCCTTAAACTCTTCAGTTTTACAAATCCTCCCAGTCACTGGGGCTTGATTTCTAACATTCTTGTACTGTTTCTTCACAACTTACATAATGGCTCACTTTGCTGAAACTTCTACGAATCAAGTGTCTCTTCTTTATATTATAGTGATTTTGTAGTGTCTCCTCTCACATAATAGAACTTGAGCTTGTTAAAAGCAAGGACTACACCATCATTTATATCCATCATAACTCCTCTAAAACAGATCTGACTCTAAGATTGGCCACAATTCATCACAGCTATTGATTTTGCTGAGTATTACCTCTGTCTTTGATTAGACAGGTCAAGATTGGACTTCCATCAAAATTAAATGATACCATTATGCTAACTTTCAGATATTTTTATTTTAAATCTTTTAGCGAATTTCAGAATTAATGGAGAAGAAGAGAAGGCAAAGCTTAGGAAATAAATCTAAAGCTGTCACCGAAGCAAACTTGATTATAAAAAATGGTCATGGTACAGTTAGGTCGGGAGAGAATATAGACTCACCTTCTCTCCCTTATCCCAGCCCTTTGCCACCTGTTTCTCTTCTCTAAAATTTGCAAGATGCTACAAAGCAGTAAAATACAACTTTTAAAAAAATTACAGATCCTTTATCAACAAATGAACTCCATGGTTTTGAATATATTCGGTACTTAAAGCTTTTTCTTTTTCCTACAGAAAACCATAGGCAAAATTGCAACATGCTTGGAATTACGAAGTGCAGCTTTGCAGGTAAACGCGGTTTTCTTCCTGCTTTCTAGTATAAGAAAAAGTTATTATGAACTATTCTAATAAACCTTGGGTATTAATGCTGAAAGCAGCATTGTCTCAGAAGATATTTCTAGCAATAAGAATTCCTGGGTTAAACTCCTATTAAAAGATTTAGTTCATATTTAATAAACTGTAGAGAGAAAAGATCTAACTTCAGTTTTTTGTTATTGTTAGATTGGATGTTCTAAAATATAAAAACAAAAGCCAGTTTAAGACTTTTCATTTTCTACTTTGAAAGCAAGAAGTGGATTTATTTATTTTGGCTACTTTTTGAATATTTAGTTTTTGCCACAAAAGGCACAGGGTGTAGTGAAATCCTTGTAATAAAAAGATGTAATATGCATATTTTAAATTCAGTCCACACAGTCTCAAGAAGAATTTAAACTGGAGGACCTGAAGAAGCTAGAACCAAGTAAGTTTTATTTTATATTTTTAGTGGCACTCCTTTAGAAAAATAATCTATTGTACATATTAAGATTTTCTAGTATAGATGTTTATTCATTTCTGTTACTCTCTAGTCCTATGTGATTTCTTTGTGCTTTTATAATTCCTATGATATTTCTAGTAATTATTGTCTACCATTATAGAATATGAAAAATTATTTGATTCCAGGTTGTGCCTCATTCATGTGTTTTAGCCTTTGTTTTGTTTTAATCACTTTAATAAGACTATAATTACTTTGGTAAGGATTTACAGTAGAGTTCACTGGAGAGTATAAAGTTACGGTCATTAAAGCTCGATTATACTACACGTCCTTTAAAACTACAGTCTAGCTGTTTGCAATACTCTACAAAAGATTTCCTTGTCCCTATTTTCCTGTCCCTTCTTGAAAGCTTTTTTGAAGTAAACAGTTGCTTCAAATGTGTTGGTAGTTAGAATGTGCTAGATAAATTTTTCTTATTGGTTCACACGAATGTTCTCTTAGAAGTGTTTGCAGTGCAGGCAAAGGCAAAAGTATGGAGTATCACCACAGTCCACTTTAGAACAGAAGGAAACCCTGTCCTGGTTTAGCACACACCTGCTTCCCCAACTCCTCAATTCCCGGCCCTAGGCAACCATTAATCTACTTTCTGTCTTGTGAATTTGCCTGTTCTGGGCATTTGTATAAATGGAATCATACCATATACAGTCTTTTGTGACTGATTATGTATAAGATTATTTTAAGAAAAGCACATTGATGTCTTTTAAAAACGATTACAACCACAGTGAGGATGTCTGTATTGTGTAACGGTTTTAAAGATTTTAATTTTTTTTATTTTATTTTATTTTATTTTTAACAATAAGAACAATTAGGATTTTGGCTTTCTATTTAGTAAGTTTCTCGTTAGTTTTTGTTTCTCAGTTTGTTTCCAAATATAATTTTAAAATGTTACAGATTTCTCCTATTGCCTTATAGGATCTTCCATTGGTATTAATGGTTACCATTTTTTAGAGTAGCAGCAGTGGACAAAACACTCCAATAAGTCCAGCCAGCTACAGTTTGCTGACACTTGCCTATGACCTTATAGCTTGGAAATGGCAGAACTGGGTTTTGACCAGGGTTCTGAGTGACCCCAAAGCCTATGTTCTTTCCACCATATTCTGTTCTCATATTTATAATGGTGCAATATTGACATCAGTCCTAAATATGGGTTTCCCGTTCAAGCTCCTGAGAGATTATTAACCCCTTTATTAGTGGCAGATTGGGTTAAAATATGCATTAGTCTTCTATTTCTTTTTTGTTTGTTTGTTTTCTTAAGATTGGGGTGAGAGTAGAAAGGAAAGATAGTATTGGGATTTATTTTGTTATGTTTTGAATTTATATAGTGCTTTTCATTTGGACTTTTGCCTTCTTGGTACTTAATTATATTTTTAGGTGATTTTAATTTGCTATTGCCTCTTAAAAGAATGTGAATGTGTATATTATATCTCAGGATATGCTCTGTAATTTTGCATTTATCACAGCTAGGCACTTGTTAGGAGTTATTTTATCAGCATTAAACATTTTCTACAAATTGGTATTTGAGTATATTTCAAATTAAATCAAGCTAGTTTCTGCCTCTGCTAAGACTGTAAGGAAAGGAAAATTAATATGTGGGACTTGGTTTATTGTGTTAATGTATTTTTCCTTCAAGGTTTAAAAAAAAAGTCTTAATAATCCTGTCAGATTAGTCCTACAACTAAGATTTTGAAAGTATTATTTATTTCATTTTCTTATGCTAATCCTTGATAGTATATTATCAAGATACACTTCTTACTGAAACTTCTCTCTCCCCTCCCCCTGCCCTGCACCACTCTGTAAAATTCCTTCGATTGATCAATCCTTCAAGGCCCCAATGAAATCCCACCTTTTCTCTGAAAGCTTTCTCTGCTCTCCCATCCCTAATTAAACTCTACCTCCTGTCCTATTTATATCCATGTTTGTAGTCTGCCCTGTATGATGCTCACTTAAAGTCATCTTGCTCCTAAAGGAGGTTGTCAATAATCTTTGCATTTTCTCCACAGAGGCCAGTTCATTGCTCTGCATATCATATGAACTTGGCAAATTTTTAAGTTGAAAAGGGTTGAATGTCTTCAGAGAATCATCTCCTATAATTTAAAAAATAACCTTTCAGATGGGAAGAAACTTGTTCATTTTGTCCACCAGAAAAATGAAACAAATCAGCCACAAAAGCAGAACATACTTTGTTGACTTTGTGTCTGTCATTTTTAGAGTGATGTTCAGGAGGGTGGCAAGCCATGCTCTGTGAGAGTGGGCTGGGAGTGCTGAATTTTTCCTGCAGAGATGTACCATCAGATGTCAGCCACAGGGTGGGCCTGTGTGTGTACATTGTACTGATTGAGCCTAGTGGTCCCCAAACCATGATGGATTCTGTGCTCATGACAATACCTTGCCAGAAGTTATAAACTGCCCCTCCTTTTCAAATCTTCCTAAAATAATTAGCACTACTATCAGTGGAAGAAAAATCCTATGTGAAATTTAAGTAGAACCCTATTGTCAAAGGACATTAGAATCTCTGTTACTCCATAGTTGGTGAGAATAAAAACCTATCCTGCAGTTACAGAAAATAAGAAAGGACCTGTTATTTAATATAAATTAAATATCTGATATGCTCTATTCTTGTAAATAGAAACTAATGACAGGCTGCTATGCCAAAACACACCTTTCCTTTCAAAGCATTGGTACCTGAGAAAAGAAATACTGTTTCATTCTCACATTACAGTAAAAACATATGGTATTCTTAATAACTGATAGAGTATTTGACTTTTTTAATTGATTTTTCATACTTGTAAAGATTTTTCCCCCTTTTACTATCAAAATATCATTTCAGTGCTTTCGTTTCTGATATGAATGCTACATGGGCTTCTTCTTGTCTCCCACTCCCCTGTTCTTAGGATCTAGCACAATACTGGATAAATGATTAATTGGTATTTGAGTTGAATTAATAGTTTATTCACAAGTTTAAAAAAGATGTTTTTATGATTTTAAAAATAATCCTTCTAGGCTTGATAATTTCTTTTTTTTTTTTTTTTAAGATATTTATTCATGATAGACAGAGAGAGGCAGAGACACAGGCAGAGGGAGAAGCAGGCTTCATGCCCAGAGCCTGATGCAGGATTCGATCCTGGGACTCCAGGATCACGCCTTGGGCCAAAGGCAGGCGCCAAACCACTGAGCCACCCAGGGATCCCTTTTTTTTTATAATTTTTTTTTTTTTTTTTTTTTTTTTTTTTTTTAAGATTTCCTTCTTAGACGTGAAATACTAGGGTTCTAGTTAGTCAAATAGGGAAAACTCTCGAGAGAATAAATTACCATATATTAATATGAGCTTATACTTCTAGGGAACTTTAAATTTCCCATGCAATTTCATATAAATTTAATTCTCTCCACAGGAAGGAAGTGGTATTCGCATTTTAGAATTGGGGAAACTGAGATTCAGAGTAGGTGATGAATGACGTGACAATAGATGTAATTATAAGGCTAAGATCTGATTTCATATCTTGTGCCACTCCCCCTTTGCTTATCAAACTTCAGTTATATAGTCTGTTTTATTCCTTGAACAAGCCAAACTAGTACTTGCCTCAGAGCCTTTCTATTTTTTTTTTTCTCAGAGCCTTTCTTGTTGCTATAAAGATTTTATTTTCAAGTAATCTGTCCACTCAGTGTGCCTCAAGCTCACAACCCCAAGATCAAGAGTCCCGTGCTCCACCGACTGAGCCAGCCAGGCACCCCTCTACCCTGTTTTTTAATACTTGGAAAGCCCTTGTTCCAGTGCTACTTACGGATGATTCCTCTTATTCCAGGTTATGGCTCACTTGTCTTCTAACAAGTTAGTTTTGAAAGGCCTACCCTGTCCACCTTAGCTGAAGTTGTCCCTCTACTCCACTTAAACCCACTCATCCTGATCCTGTCCTTTGTCACACTAACCACAGTCTGACACTTCCTGGTTAATCTGTTGGGTTTATTTACTGTCCACTTTTCCTGACTCGAATCTAAGATCCATACATGAGAGCAAGAACCCTCTGTCTTGATGACTGGAACATTGTGAGCGCTCAGTGCACATTTGTTGAGAGAAAGAGAAAGGAAAGATGAGGGTAAGAGCCGGAGGGAGAGAGAGACTAAGAATGAATAAGAAGCGAGACGCAAGTCTCAGACCTTTCTCCCTGAAGGACTCAGTAAGAGTGCATGTATGAGAAGTCTGAAAAACACATCTGACTCCTGTAGGAATAAGTCATAAAATTTCAACCTGTGCTCTGGGATTTCCTACTTGGGGATGACAACATATACACCTGTTTTCTCTGTAAATGACAGCACTCCAAAATTAGGCTGAGGAAGTTGAGTACAAAATAATAGGAACTTTTTTGATTGCTCAGTTAATGCCATTACTTTACCTTCATGTAACTGCAGTTAGTTACTAGAAACCCATAATGCCAGATAAGAGGCACTGAATTATATATGTTTAGTAACCCTGTGAAGTATCCATATTTATAGTAGCTCTCTAAATGTAGGCACAGTTACAGGACATCTCTCTAAGTTTATATGCCAAAATGTAATCATGGACCATACCGTGATACAGACGGTGGTGGGTGCCATGTTATCTGAAGACTTCTCGAGGGTAAATCCCTCTTTGTGAATTTGTCTATGTATGTATATAATAAACTATCATAAATGGCATATAGAAATTATAACCAATTTTAACCAATTTTGCCAGTTTTATGGAGTTGGAGGGAAATCTAATCAGGACATAGTCCAAAATAAGTTCATATACCTCTAATTGGTTATCTTTGATACCAGTCTTTTAATTGAAGTACTCCAGGGAGGAGATCTTTTCTTTCTTTGCTGCCCTGTGTCTCACCTAGGACTTGTACATCTGTTTTGGAGTTTATTTTCCATAAGGGCTCTGAGACTCTGGAACTTAATCTCCTTGGAGATCTGACGAAGTCCTGGTGCCTAGAGTATACTTACGGGTATTTTCATTTTGCTAAGATCTTCAATGGACAAATGTATTATGGCTCTGACTGATGATAAGATTGGGAATTTTTTTAAAGTATTAATATGCATAGTAAAATTGATGAAAAATCAGTATTTCTAATAAAATTTTTAATTTTGATTCATGGAAGAATTTATGTATCTTTCTCTCCATTTTTATTCTAGTCCTAAAGAATATTCTTACATATAATAAAGAGTTCCCATTTGATGTTCAACCTGTCCCTTTAAGGTAAAATAAACATGCCCCAATATTTGTCTTCTTATTTATTATTTTGTACCTAGTTTTCAGATATTTCTGCATTTTTTATATCAGTATTAGTATTTTTAATATATCAACATTTTTATGTCTACATTTTTTGTATTCATGTCTTTTGACTCTGATGCCTCTCACAGGGTAGTTTTGTAGCTCAGTGTTTTTTTCTGCCATTTTGCATGTAGAAGAATTTTAGCGCCCGGTGAAGAAGAGCATTTGGAATTTGAAGAAGATGAAGAAGAGGGTGGTGCTGGAGCAGGGTCTCCTGATTCCTTTCCTGCTAGAGTTCCTGGTGAGTATCACTTATTAAAAATAGGTATAACTTGGTGTGCCTCGATGGCTCAATTGGTTAAGCATCTGCCTTTGGCTGAGGTCATGATCTCAGGGTCCTGGGATAGAGTCCCACATTGGGAATCAGCTTCTCCCACTCGCTTTGCCTGCCACTCCCTCTGCTTGTGTGCGCACGCGCGCTCTCTCTCTCTCTCTCTCTGTCAAATAAATAAATGAAATATTTTAATAAAATAAAAATAGGTAAAACTTAATCTAAGTTTAGGGTGTTTAGAATTTATTTTGGTACTTCTACTGGGAAGTAAAACCTCCCTAGAGCCCCTGCTAATCTTAAGCAAATTTTCATAGCCATGTTATTGGCTGGAGCTATTTTATAAAAAGAGTCTGAAAGTATCTTACTGTTTTGGGGTGCACAGGGCCACCCTGAAGTTCAGTGATTTGCTAGGAGGACTCATGGATTCAGCATATAGTTGTATTCACAGCTATGATTTCTTGCCGTGAGTAAAGACAAGAACAAAGTCAGCAAAGGGAAAAGGTGTGCAAGTGAATGAAGTCTGGAAGAAACAAGACACAGGCCTTTTTTTTTTTTTTTTTTTTTTTTTTTTTAAAGATTTTATTTAAATCCATGGTAGTGGGATCCCTGGGTGGCGCAGCGGTTTGGCGCCTGCCTTTGGCCCAGGGTGCGATCCTGGAGACCCGGGATCGAATCCCACGTCGGGCTCCCGGTGCATGGAGCCTGCTTTTCCCTCTGCTTGTGTCTCTGCCTCTCTCTCTCTCTCTGTGACTATCATAAATAAATTTAAAAATTTAAAAAAGAATAAATAAATAAATAAATCCATGGTAGTTAACATAGAATGAATTATTAGTTTCAGATGTAGAATTGAGTGATTCATCAGTTGCATATGACACCCAGTGCTCATAACATTAGATGCCCTCCTTAATGTCCACCACCCAGTAACCCCATGAGGTGCAAGCTTCTGAGCGTCCTCTCCTAGTGGAATCATGTAGGTTGTACTACATGTAAAGTGCTGTATCTGAGGGAAGCTCTTATGAGACTTAGTGCCCAGAGTTGTTCATAGGGGCTGATCACATAGGCACCCTGTGCTTAGCACTGGCCAGAATTCCAGACTTCCAGAAGGAAAGCAGTTATTCAGTGTAAACCATATTGTTTGCACAGTTTACAGATAGTGACCATTCTTATTGGGGCGGGAGATGGTGGGAATGTGCCTGAAATCCAAGGTCCCAAACTCCAGCCCAGGGGTGGCCTTGCCAGCAGGCCTTCTGAGAGTAACAGTCTCAGGCCTGCCACAACAGCTCTTTTCTGTACATTATTGTAAGCACTTCTTTGGTTAATCAAATGTAGTCATTAAAACTAGATCCAAGGGGAGTGGGTACTAAGCAAATGGTTTTTTTCCCCATCTTGTTTTAGGAAAGGAAATAATGTTTGGCAAGCCTTTTTTATTAGCAGAAGGTCTCAATGAGGATCTTCCATTTCTGTAAATGACCTGAGCAGGCACCCTGGATGAGTTTCTTGCCTCTCCGAATCACTGGCTCCCTCTGTCCTGTTCTTATACAGTGCATAGTTTGCATGTCTGGCAAACTAATTCACTTAGGAATGATAGCAATATGCTATAAGATTATCATGCATTAAAAAAAAAAAAAAGATTATCATGCATTTTGAAATAGACCCTGGAAGCGTTACAGTAGCACTAAATATAATTTGTGTGTCATTCAGGTAACTTGCTAATAAAAATAGAGTAATATTCCAGGGTTCTTAATACTTCCTGGGGAGGAGGCATCATGGAGCAGGAACAGCATAGATACTTGGGCTGGAGTCTCGGCTCTGACAATTACTAGTTGAAGGACTTTGCTCTTATTTCCTAAGTTAGTCTGAAGCTCAATTTCTTTCTTTATAAAATGGGAGAATAACAGTGCCTAACTCGTAAGGTTACTGTGAAGACGAAACGTGGCACTGTGGCTAAAGCTGAGTGCTGTCTGCATCCCATGATGAATGTGGCATGACACCTGTTGTTCTGACTGTTCCCCCCTCTTCAGCGGAAGGTAGCAGGACCTGTGCTGGCGGGGTGGCAGGGGGGTTACTGGGCAAGTTATAGGGAGGGAATAGCTAGTGTGAATGTTTCCTTGGTACAAGGGTATTATTTCCAATCTGCTTCACTATGAAGAGTGGTGTATTTTTCTTACTTTTGTCTTATACATGGGAAATTTCAAGTTTGCTGAGCTGCCGAGAGAAATTACTTAGCTGTTTTATTGACTGAATAATTCCCTTTTCAAAACACCTATTGTAATTGATGTAGCTTCCGGTGCTATAAATTTCAGTCTGATTTGGTGGTTTGCTCACTTGCTATATTTCTAGAGCAAATAAGATCCTTAAAGTAGATGATGTAAACCATGACACAGAATAAGGTCTTTGTGGGTTTCAGGTTGCTGAGTTGAAAAGAAACTTGTACCATAAATTAAATCCATTTGCCATGTAGGATTAAGTCCGAATTACATAGATTTTTGTATTCTATATAGCAGTGTGATATTTTGATTTTTTTTTTTTATTTATGATAGTCACACACACAGAGGGGGGGGGCGGGGCAGAGACATAGGCAGAGGGAGAAGCAGCAGGCTCCATGCACTGGGAGCCCAATGTGGGATTCGATCCTGGATCTCCAGGATTGCACCCTGGGCCAAAGGCAGGCGCCAAACCGCTGCGCCACCCAGGGATCCCGCAGTGTGATATTTTGTTTCAGAAAGATTAC
The DNA here is from genome assembly GCF_018345385.1 of Vulpes lagopus. Classification (NCBI taxonomy): domain Eukaryota; kingdom Metazoa; phylum Chordata; class Mammalia; order Carnivora; family Canidae; genus Vulpes; species Vulpes lagopus. The sequence continues at coordinate 32,297,524 of NC_054834.1, forward strand.
TGATATTTTGATACAGAAAGATTACTGAACCCTTCTCTTCACTGAATTTCTTTTTCCTAAAAGTAAGAAAGAACACATGTAGTTTAACTGTATTTAATAGTTACATGAATGTTATTAAAAAGTAATTTGTAGGGGTGCCTGGGTGGCTCAGTTGGCTAAGTATCTGCCTTCAGCTCAGGTCATGATCTCAGGTCCTGGGATCGAGCCCCACGTCGGGTTACCTGCTCAGCAGGGAGTCTGCTGCTCCCTCTCCCTCTGCTCCCTCATTCATGCTCTCCCTCACTCTCCCTCAAATAAATAAATAACATTTTTTTAAAAAAATAGTTTGTAAAAAATAAAAAAAATAAATAAAAAATAGTTTGTAAAGTTATACTTAATGAAATCATTATTGAAATAAGAAGATAACATTTAACATTTAATTGTAAAGCAGGAAAAAAATGCTTTTCCTTATTACCCTGAGGGAATTCAATAGGATTTCCATGATGCCTAGGCAGCGTCTGCATTTTGGTGGCAAAAGTTTCTGAGAATTGTGACTTTTTATTTGTCACCACCTTTGTTCTTCTATAATTTATTGAGTTGTAAGTTTATTGTGACTTTTTAAATTTAAAGGCAGATTTACTGAAGTATCATTTACATGTATAAAATTAACACTTTTTAATATGTAGTTGTGTCAGTTTTGACAAATACATAGTTATGTAAACGCTACCACTGTTAGGCTGATGAAGACTGTGGTATTGTATGTGATATGATATGACTCAGAGTAGTTTTTTCCCATTCAAAATTTAAAATGACTTTTAGCCAACCTTTCTTGAGAAAAAGAAAAATTAAAAAAAATCTTAGCTTTCTTGATGCTTTCTCTTTTTAAAAATTAAAAAACTCCTAAGGCAAACATAATAAGTTTCTGTTAAATAACTGTCTTTAGCCAAAATGAGATTTAATTTGTCTAATGGTAGGCTTGAGGGATACGTCAGTGGCTCAGTCAGTTAAGTGTCTGACTTGGGCTCAGATTGTGATCTTGGGGTCCTGGGATCGAGCCCTGCTCAGCAGGGAGTCTGCTTCCCCTCTCCCTCTCATTCTTTTCTCTCTCTCTCTCTGTCTCTTTCAAATAATTAGAATCCTAAAAATAAAAAATAAAGATAGGCCTGGTAGATTTTATTTTAAATAAAGGATATAAATTTTACAACTTATTTACGTCCAGAAAATTTACTGACAGTGTTGAATAGTACAGCTACTAAAATCATAAGCCAAAGCAATATGAATTTAAAAATAGCCCAAGACACAATTTTTTAAGATTTTAAAAAACAGGGCACCTGGGTGGCTCAGTGGTTGAGTGTCTGCCTTTGGCTCAGGGCATCATCCCCAGGGTCCTGGGATTGAGTCCTGAATCGGGCTCTCCCAGGGAGAGCCTGCTTCTCCCTCTGCCTATATCTCTGCCTCTCTGTATGGCTCTCATGAATAAATAAAATCTTAAAAAAAAAAAAAAAGATTTTAAAAAACATTTTCTAATTGAGTGACATGTTCAAGCTCAAATATAGGCTTAGCTGTTTCAAAATTATTATACAAGTGTGATGATTTATCTCTATATAGGCTTAAATATGTGTATATATCTTTATTTTTGAAACTAAAAATAATGAAATTTATCTCTTTAATGTGGAAATAGTTTTAATATTTACTCGGGAAAAACAATCTTTAATAAAAGGAGAATCTACCATTGACTTTGAAAGTTAGATAAGCAGTCCCTTTTGGGGGTTGGGGAGAACAAGTGCTTGCATGGTGGGGATGGGGCAGTGGGTAGGGAGAGAGAGAATCTCAATCAGACTCCCTGCTGAGTGAGGAGCCCAAGGCAAGGCTTGATCCTACAACCCTGAGATCATGACCTGAGCCAAAATCGTACTTGTAAAAATTGGAGCTTTCCTTTTCAGATCAAGAACAAGGCAAAAGTAAGAGTGCCTACTCTTACCTGTTTTTATTAACATTGTCTGGAAGTCCTAGCCAGTACACTAGGACAAGAAAAATAAAAGATAAAAATCAGAAGAAAATTCTCCTTTTACCTGTAGATGTAATGAATATATAGTACCTATAAAAGAAACAGATGAGTAGTAATTAGGATTAATAAGAGAGTTTAGCATGAGCATGCACGTTTCTTTGAAAGAACCAATTCTTAAGTATAGATTTTTTAAATCTATAAACAAGCAGTAATTGCTTAGAAAATATTATAACATTTATTATAGTATCATAGAATATCAAATACCTAGTAATAATAACAAAAGAAGTTTAAGACCTTTGTGAAGAAAATAATAAAACTATCAAGAAATTAAGAAGTCTTTAATACATGAAAAGGTGTATTTCAGTTAATGGATTGGAAGAAGCAATTTGTAAAAGATGTGACTATTTCTAAAGTTGATCTGAACTTCACTGCTATTCCAGTAGACTTTTTTAGAAGAACTTGACAGCTGTTTTTATAATTTACATGGAAATGCAACGGGCCAAAAGTAGTTCACTTTCAGAAAGTAATCTCAAGAGGGGAGAATTTGTTTTACCAAATGTCAAGATTTGACAAAATTACAGTGATTAAGACACCATGGTAGTGATACAAGGATAGGAAACAGTCCCGTGAGACAGAACGGAAAGCCCAGAATAGCCCACACTTGATATATGATCAGAGTGCACTGCAGATCAATAGGAGAAGTGATGGTTTGCTTTTTTTTTTTAAAGATTTTATTTATTTGAGAGAGAGAGAGGGAGGAAAAGAGGGTGATCAGGAGCCAGGGGGAAGGGCAGAGGGAGAAGCAAACTTCCCACCCAATGGGGCTTTGGCTTGCGATTCTCTCTCCTTCCCCTCTACCCCTCCCACTTGTGTGCGAACTCTTTCTCTAAAATAATAAATCTTTTTAAAGAAATAAGTAGTGCTGGGACAATTGGGTATGCCATGTTGGATAGAATGAGATTGGCTCCTACTATACACCAAGGACAAGTGAATTCAAAGCGGGTTGTGGAATTAAATGCAAATGGAAAAATATAAGGTTCTTACAAGATAAGAAAACATCTCATGGTCTTGGAATAGGACACAGAAAGTGGTGACTGTATGGAATTCAGGGATTAAGAAACTAACATTGAGACTTTATCATAATCAGAAGATGCCACTAACAGAGAAGAGCTTAACATGTAAAACTAAACTTTGGTGTTAGACGCCCAGAACGCACTAGAATATGTATACAGGAATATTTACAGCAGCATTGTTCAGACAATTCTAAAAACTTAGAGCAGCTCACAATGGTAGGGAATGCTCTTGTGTGGTTCTGGGTGATTTTTCCGTCTTAAAAAATTTAATAGATATGTACGAGAGGTTTCAGATACACAGTTGCTGTTCTTGTGTATGCCATTCTCAGCAAGATTAATTTTCCAGAGAAAGATCAGACAATAGGATGCAGAAAGGGTGGGAAGTTATAATTATTTAATTAAATATGTAAACATCAAATTAAGTTATTCCATTAATAACTAAAAGATTTGTTGACTGAATCTGGTATTAAGTTTCTCAAACTTCAGGATAATAGAACAAAAGTCTAAAAAAGCTCTTTGTTAGGACACGTGGGTGACCCAGGGGCTGAGCGTCCGCTTTCAGTCCAGGGTGTGATCCTGGAGACCCAGGATCAAGTCCCATGTCGGGCTCCCTGCATGGAGCCTGCTCCTCCCTCTCTCTGCCTGTGTCTCTGCCTCTCTCTCTATGTCTCTCATGAATAAATAAATAAAATCTTTAAAGTAAAATAAAATGTTTCAAAAAATAAAAATGAAAAGCTCCTTGCCTTTATTCTTCCACTTTCTATAGAGATACGAAATATACCTTCTGCCATAGGAGTAAGTGTGAAGTATAGGTACAGGAGTACGTAAAGTATGCAGGAATTGGGGCTGCCCGGAGTGCGTCGAATCTATAACAGATTTGGAAGTATTTGTCCAAAAGAATCGCATTGAAGGTTTGGGAGTTCGGGTAACTAGAACCATGCCTGGCTAGTTGCTGAGTCCATTATGAGCAAGGCTGAATCTTCTCTGCGTTGTCCCAGTACTTGCTGTGCGGGCGCAGGCAGAGCTCACTGTTCTCGTTCTTCTCTCACCAGGCACTTTACTACCCAGGCTGCCGGCAGAACCAGGGATGACGTCGCTCACTATCAGAATTGAGAAAATCGGTCTGAAGGATGCGGGGCAGTGCATCGATCCCTATATTACAGTTAGTGTAAAGGGTAAATAACTCGTCTACGTTCTCCCGTCTGGCAAATTGTGTGACGTTGTTTCTCACCTGGGACATTGGCGGGTATGGGGTGGGTCTTTGCCTCTGTGACAGTTTATTTGCATTCATCCTACAGTGAGGTAAAATCCCTGGGCTGCCGTCACCATTCCTTCACTGAATATTTCTGAATGATTTTCTAAAAATACTTCATTATTTATAACTTACATGCACATTTGCTTTTGAGGATTTTTTGGTACATTTCCATATTCTTAAAATCCCATCCAGGGTGCTGACTAGACATACACACAGTCTTTAATGCCAGATACTTCCTTCCTGCCACCTTCTCAGGGTGTGTGCTTTTTTTTTTGCAAAGCCCCATGCTCTCCTCTTCCCACAGACCTCCCCTTCGGGGCCCTCTGATTCCCGCTGTGGCGCCCTGGACACGGGGCCCCTGCAGGGGTGCATGAGAGCTGGGCCTCCGGTGGAGATGGGGGAGGAGGACAGCCACATCCATAAACCTCATATCCTGAGCCTAATGCTGGGGAGATTACATAAGCAATGTATTTCCTATGAAGTAAGCAAGGTTGTCCTCAGGATTTGTTTTCTACTGTCCAGTGTGGCATACCATTTATTCCTTGAAAACAACTTTTTGAGTCTTTGGTTTAAAACAGAATCTGGGGATCCCTGGGTGGCGCAGCGGTTTGGCGCCTGCCTTTGGCCCAGGGCGCGATCCTGGAGACCCGGGATCGAATCCCACGTCGGGCTCCCGGTGCATGGAGCCTGCTTCTCCCTCTGCCTGTGTCTCTGCCTCTCTCTCTCTCTCACTGTGTGCCTATCATAAATAAATAAAATTAAAAAAAAAAAAAAAAAAAAAAAAAAAAAAAAAAACAGAATCTGCACTGATAAGATTCTTTGGTTGGTGTCAGGCATTTATACGGCACCTTACTGGCAAAGCGCCTGGCGGTCTTTTAAAAATACTTATTAAGTGATTGACAGTGAGGTTGTCATACTCAGAAATTACTGCACCATCAGTCTTCATCTACAGTTTATCCGCACTTTGAGGCAAACCAAAGAAACAGATAAGGACTGAAATTGAACTTTTATCAATCATAGAAACAAATTCAGGCCCCTGGGTTCAGTAGTACCGAATAAAAGAGAAATGAATTCAGATGCAGAGAATTCTAACATAGAGACCCCATGGCCCACAGCAGTTATCGGATAGGCAGTCTGTAAAGGCCTCACTTGGGACTCACTTGGGACGGGACACTGTAAAACAGAATGTAACAAATGATGGATGTGATAGATACTGTGTTACCTTTGCACCCACACTGAACTGAAATGTGTTTTTGTGTAAGTATTTTTAGGGACTGAAATAATGGAATGTACCAAATTGTTTTAAGTTCTCTAAGATAGGAGTCTGTTGAGTAATATATAAACACTCGATCACTAAATAAGTCCATGTTGAATTTGATTAAACTGGAAGATTTCTGGCTGCAGGAAAGTAAAACCATACACCCTACATAGTATACCATCTGGCGATTATAAATCAGGTTATTTTCTAGCAGATAGAATGTAGGTATTATGTCTAAAATGTACTCCTTTAGAGAAAGGTTTCATTGGCAGCTTTCACGTCCATTGCTTTGGCTCTGACTGAAGTACAGCAGGACGATTCTGATAATGATCAATGAAAGGCCTTTCCATGCCATGCACTTGATCAAGGTTGGAAACGGGTAGGGGCCGCGCTGTGGAATAGTATTCATGTTCCAAATTTTTATTGCAGACAACAGTGTAGTGGCGTAAGGAAGACAAAAGTTCTTTTCCCCTCTTAACTATAAGGATCACGCTTTTTGTTGTCCTTCAAGCTTTCTTTTGCCCCCATACATGGCCGTGCTGCCTCCCCTGGCCCTGAGGCCTCTCCCCTACGCCCCATCCACTATTTCTGTGCCACAAACCTCTGGAAACCAGAAGCTCCCTGGGTAGGTGCTCACAGCAAAAGGAGTGTCTGCTGAGACTCTCCTCTGTGGTTCATTTGCAGTGTTGGAGTTTATATATTTAAAACTCTTCCTTTCCTCTCTAGATCTGAATGGCATAGATTTAACTCCTGTGCAAGATACTCCTGTGGCTTCAAGAAAAGAAGATACGTACGTTCATTTTAATGTGGACATTGAGCTCCAGAAGCATGTTGAAAAATTAACCAAAGGTTGGTTTGTGACGGTAAACATTGGCTTCTTGTGGCCTGGGTTCTCCTCGTGTGTGTGTGTATGTGTGCGCACATGTGTGCACATGTGTGTGCGCGCCCAGTAACCTCGTATGGTGGGCAGAAGCAACTGTCACGTAGTGTTTATTGACTTGAATGAAATACCAATTTTTTTAAATGTGGGAATTAGGAACTGTATGACCTGGTTGTGTAATAAATAATAGTTATGTAATAAATGTTCTTTGATTATAACATTTCATCATCTTGAACAAAACAGAACGAAGCTCGCCTCTTACTGAAGAGTGAAGGGAGGCAGAGGCTCCCTAAGGTGCTCTGGTGGTTAAATCTACAAGAATTGAAAGAACCGGTTTTCCAAGCTGATTTTATTGGGCAGGAAGATACCATAATTTGTACTTGATTGGCAGAAGGATGGGAAAGGACAAAAGCACATTTATGAAAAGGTGAAGTTATGTTTCCAGGTTAGCCGGTTCCTGGGACTAACGCTTCTCCCTGCCGTGTGCCCGGGCAGTGCCGGCATTCTAGGACAGGACTGCAGAATCCCTCCATCACCTGGGATTCAGGTGCAGTTGTTGACTTGTCATGCTTTTGCAAGAAGCCTGCACGGGACGCAGAAGTGCCTTTTGAACAGTTGCCACATTCTCTAAAATATTCGACATTTTAGTTCTCAGATCTGGCGCCGGGGCCCTGCCACTGAAAGACTTGTCTCTCGGGGCTTCTCTTGGCACAGTGGCTGCAAGTGTGAGCAACAGCAGGCAACATAGGCAGAGAGAGAAGCAGGCCCCCTGCAGGCAGCCCGATGCGGGACTCAATCCCGGGAAGTCAGACGCTCAACCGCTGAGCCACCCAGGCGTCCCAAATAAAATCTTTTAAAAAAGAAATTGTTCTTGGCTACATTGATGAGGCAACTTACTCTGTTTTAAGCTTCTTTCTGTTGGGAGAGCTTATCTGTTGGGCTTTGGGGAGATAAAAACATCTGAATTTTTCATTGCAGCTTGCTCATTGAGGGAGGAGTGGGATAGGAGTAGGCTTGCTCTTTAGGCCTTTGTCTTCCAGAATGCTGTCTGCACACAAACGCGTAATTCCAAGAAAACCAAAACAGTGCTCTGATCACTATAAAAGGCTTTAGGAAACAGGTAACAGTTTAAAAAAACCAAACCAGCACATGATGTATGTTCTTTGAACTCCAAAACACCCACAAACATTGAACTTTGGAGCTTTTGTTTCAGAGGGAAGAAGAGTGCCTTAAGCTTGGATATTTTGACGAACTCTTATACCTCTGCTACTTACTGAGCGTCTGCAGGGCAGCGTTCGTGCTTCACAAGCACCCTCTGTATTCCTCGTGTGGTGTTGAAGGGGTCCCACCTGTGCGTGAACTTATATGCGTTCTTGAGCCCACCCAGCTTCAGGACGCATTGCTGTGCTTTGTAGGATTGGAGGCTGTGGAGAAATGTCACTGCGTTCAGTTGAGGAGTTTTAGGTGAAACCACAGTCGTGTGGTCAGAGAGACTGACAGAGGTTACTTGGTAAAATTATGCTACTCACTCGGATGCTTCTGGTGATGGCAGAAAATGATGGGCACGCTGAAAATACACCGTCTGTGGCTGATGTGGTTTGTTTTAATTCCGTAGGTGCAGCTATCTTCTTTGAATTCAAACACTACAAGCCTAAAAAAAGGTTCACCAGCACCAAGTGCTTTGCTTTCATGGAGATGGATGAAATTAAAGCCGGGCCGATTGTAATAGAACTGTAAGTGACGCGCACGCGGGCTTCGTGCCAGTTGAGTGGTGACTCGTTCTTAGCGTGTGACTGTAGAATAGGTCCTTTGTCTACTCTGGTAAACCATGACTTTTCTGCTGTGGTTACAGATACAAGAAACCCACTGACTTTAAAAGAAAGAAATTGCAGTTATTGACCAAGAAACCACTTTATCTTCATCTACATCAGACTTTGCACAAGGAATGACCCCGACATGAGTCACCTGGAACGTCTGTGAATCCTCCCACTCAGTAGCGACCATCCCAGCTCCGCGGAGCACACTCGCCTCCAGCAGGCGGGGGGCAGGCCGCATGGGCGCCAACAGGCCGGAGCGAGCCCGCCCTGCTCACAGCCCGGCACACCACTGACACAGACGACTCCTTTGGATGCGGGCTTGTAGTTTTGAAACGTGTTTTAACTTTTATAGTGTTTGTGCAATTCATAGTCTCTTTTCCTAACTTACAACTGTTCCTGCCCTGCTTCCTGGAACAACACTGCTGTGGGTAGGACGTGCTCGTCTTCAAAATTAATACAGCAATAAGAATGTGCTAGAGTTTACACGTCCGTTCACTTCTGCTCCAGTATGCTTTTTTGGTTTTTTGAGTGAATGCCAAACTTTGAGCTGATGGGGGGAGGATTGTATGAGACTGTGTTGAGAGGAGGAATTAGATCGCGTAGGCTCCCAGGGCAGGTCAGCCCGGAGACGTACGCGGTTCCTCGGAGGTGGCCTAAATTCACCCTGCTCTCATGGTTTTCCTGTTTAGAAATCGTGTGCCTTGGCCAGATCAGTATCCCAGATGGGAGTGTTCCCAGGTCGTAGCTGTGATTTTTCCAGATGACCAGATTGTTTTTCTGAAAGAGCACATTTGTAGTCCTGTTGATTAGCTGTTCTTCCCATCACATTATTTGTTCTGGTAGTGATTCTAGGGGTAACGATGGAACATGTCAGAGTAATTACAGATTTCTAGATGGCTTTGTAACGCCCTCTAAGTCACGTCATCTAAGCTGAGTCAGATGCTAATGAGATAGTGCAGGGTTAACTGCTGTTTTCCTGACAACTGATTGTGAAACCTTAAAGCCTGCATACCTCTTAGGTGGTGAGTATGCAAAAGCTGGAGCTCCTCTAGTTGTTTCTATATAGGTAGATAGGATTGCCATTTATTTCCTCTGTAGATATATTGACTTTCATCCATATGGGAATATGCAGGTCATTAGCTTATTATAATTTGACTATTTACATTACTTTTGACTTAATAGGGCATAAATAAAACTTTCAGAGGACACATGAGGTGGATGGATATGTGATCCGCAGAACATTAGGATGGGGGGGGGGGGTTGATGCAGACCCACACGTTCAACATTCCCCGTGTTAACGACCACTGCTGGTAGGAAGGCAATGCAGCGTCAGTACTTGGCCTGTTCCTAAATTAGTGTAATAACCCAAGTCCTACTGCTGGATGTGTGCTTTTTAAAGTAAGTAGCCACAGTGAAGTGTTCTGGTCCTTATACTTCAAGAAAGCTGGTCTTTACTTCCGGTTGTCTGTCTGTTCTGTTAGAGATGGATGTTAAAAACTTGGAGCCTGAAAGAATTCACAACCAAATTGAGTCTTGTCTGTCTTAATTAGATTAATTCCAAAAATGATTCAGTCCACAATAGCTCAAGGGGATGAAGAATTTGCCTTAATAAATTACCTTGTTTGTTCACTCAACCCTTAGACTGAGTTGTCAGCCCCCGACTGTCAGCTTCTCAAGGGGCAAGAACCACATTTTCTTCAAGTCCTGTACATGTTCTAAGGTGCTTGGCAGCGCTCTGTACCCTGTGGAGTACTCAGTACCTTCTGTCGGATGTTGCTGACGAGACCTAAAAAAATAATCCCTTAAAGTACCTACTATTAAAATGTAGCAAAACTGATCTGTGGTTGGTCTTTCTCTTCTCATAGACCGTAAGACATGTATGTCAGTGATAATTTGTACGAAGCCGCATCTGCTGTCATTGACATGTATGGACTACAGTGCCTTTCAGCAGTAGTGAAGCTTGAATGGGATTAGCGTAGCTTTAATTCAGCCCTGAATGGGATGACAAGTGGTTATCTTGAAGCAGTAGACACAATACCGGATACTGTGCTCCCCACAAATTATTTGTTTTCCAACGGAAAAAAAGCAGCTATTGGACAAGAACTGTAGTAGAAATGCTCTCAGGCTGAAACACTGCTGCTTCATAAAAGATGGTTATAGCAACCAAGCCCAGACCCCCAATTAGCTGGAGGCCCTGTGAAAGAGCTGTGACGGGAGGGCGCCCCGGGGCCAAAGGAGGCACGGAGAAGCGGCCTCAGGAGAAGCGGCCTCAGGTGACCCCGCTCAGGTGAGCAACACTGGAATTGTTCTACAGCTTACAGACTTTCAGGAACAAGGAGAAACATGACAAACACACACACACAAATTCAGAGGCACAGAAGACTAGCTTTGGTTTTAAAATAGAGCTAATTTAACTTTCCTACTTGGTTATTTTTGTTATCAGGTCTATCTATTCATTACTATATAAAATTAGCAATTATACTAACCTCATCATTATTTTGTCCTGAGACTTACCTCCTGAAAAATTGTATTTGTGGATTTAACCTTATTTTACATGGTTGAAAATAACCTCTATTAACTATGGAGTGTTCCCTTCAGTTTCCTCTGTTCTTGATATTAAATGGGAAGACCTATGAATTCTCTTCCTGAAGAACTATTTATGTTTTTCTTACGAGTTTTGAAGAGTTGTCTTCTTTCAATGCTCCTTTCCAAAGTGGTATCTTTTAGTAGTTTAGTGTAAAAAAAGACCTTTGTTTCACAGTGAAGCTTTTGCTTTTTATTTTCTAGGGTATTAGAACATTAGATGTTGTAACGGTGACAAGTCATGGTCTAGGTTTCAGCAGTATCATGACACAGAACTTTGGAGAAGGGGACAGTATGCTCTAAGTGGTGAATACTACCAGCCTTTCAGAAATCTGATTAAATCTTAAACATTGTTTTAAAAAAACAGGTCATAATGGGTATAAGGGATACTTTAAATATGTAATATCAGGCTCAGATTTACTGATTTTTAAATAGAAATGCCAGCATTCAGATACTAATTTTGGAGTAGCACAGACGAGCCTTAGAGAATCCTAAATTGTTCTTTCTTACAGTATTACACTCTTCTGATCTTTTTTGCCTGGTTTTACCTTAAAAAAACAGAGGCAAGGTATGGGAGAAATAATAGACTTTTGGAAAAAGGAATTTCCTGCTTATGGTCACAACATAACATTCTTAGTTTTCTGTTATGCACCCTTCCTTCAAGAATGGTAAAAGCAGTAAGAGCAACAGAAAACCCAAACAGCTCCTGCTACTAATAGAAGCTCATAGCCAGGAAACCATTCTCAGTGGGCAGCTGAAGTCCCCGGAACGCACCTGGGCAGGACAAGGACATGGCTGTGGTGTTTCCAGGTGACTTTAGGCTGACCCTCCTAAGCGTTGAGCAGCAGGGAGCCTGACTTGACGTGGTTTTGGAGGGGCACCAGTCTCATGAGAAAACAGTCCAATGAAGCAACAGACACTCGGGAAATACTAATAACCAAATTTTTATGAACTATTACTACAAAGAACTTCAGCAAGAAGGGAGAGAAAATTTAGTGATCTTTTAGTAAACATTTTTAGCGTAACAGTCTTTGCGACCAGTATTTTAAAAAACCAAGCTAATAAACACCATTGCTCTGTGTTCAACTGGTGTACACTAAAAATAGGATAGTAAATGGAAATACATGTTCTAGCATTTCCACAGGAAATGTTTATATTTTTCATGACATTCTAAATCATTTAGCAGTTACATACGCTACATTAAAACACAGGTATTCTTTATTGCACATTTCAAAGTTGTAAGGAGGCTCTAGCTTATGAGGTGGTTTTTATTCAGGGGGGAAATGATATTTTTCAATTGTTTGGCTCAAAAATGCACACTGCCAGGGCAGCTTAGTTCTAAAAACAAACCTTTTAAAATAAACTTTTGGATTTTGAAGCCAATGAAATCCTTTACTGTAACGAATAGTGCACAGTCCACTTTCTCAGACTACATGTTAGAGGTCAGAGTCACGGGCTCTGTTTTAAAGCCTGTGAACAGTCCTGGCTACTGCCCTGGGAGGCAGGTGGAGGCTCGTCTCTAGAGCCAGAAGGCAGTAAGTCTCTTGCAGCAGGTGGAGGTGGATAATCCTGGGGACCATGGGCAGGGGGTGGTAGTCGGGTACCGGGTATAAAGTACTCTCTTGGGCCAAGAGAGCCTAAAGGTCTAAAAGGTGCGTGTCCCGGTAAAAATTCTCGAGGATCAAGAGACAGGTCCCGTTTTCCAGGTGGAATGCCTGGTGCGTATTCTCTTAAGCCTAGTGGTGGACGTAAAGCAGGACCTGGAAAAATAAAAATACATATGAACACAGGTAAATGTAGAGGACTCTAGGTAGGTTAGTCTTAAATTTCTCCTGATGTCAGAGAAGAGGTAAATTTTGTGCTGATGGCCAGCCGGCCAGGAAACCACACAGGCAGGACTTAAAACACAGCTCTAGCGAGCTTGTGTTTCCTGTTACACAGGTCTGCCATCTTTCTCTCACAAGGGATTGGTTTAGTACTTGAAAGTACCCCTGGTTATAGCAAGATGATGGATTTCACACTGGTGAAACTTCCAGTGTCCACTGCTGTGGCAACAATCCATGCAGTAGCTCCCCATGGACCTAACATGCCATCCAAATCCAGGTGCCTGCCCTATTGGGGAAAGACCGTCTAGCTCCCCCTAATCAAGCTCAGCGACATTTATCTGGCATTAAACTCGACCTTCCCTAGAGCTAACACTTCCTTATTTGTTCCCAAAGCAAGGAGTGAAACTTTAATCCGTTCCCTCCTCTCTACTCTGACCCATTGCTTATACTTCCGTCACGGTGATTACACACTTCATGTTTCCTACTACGTGCATCTGTTCTAGAGGACTCTGTAAGCTCTCAAGTTGGGAGAATTAGTTCTAGCCATTTGCAGAATATTTCTATTAATAGCTCTCGTCTACAAGAGAGATCTGCCCATCTCAGTACGGGGGAATTAGGCAGCACCCCATGTGTCCTAAAAACTTGAGAAATCAAGTTAAAAATGTACTCTACTTGCTTTGCACTTTCATTACCTAGGCCTGTAAAAGCCATTATTATAAAGTTTCAAAAAGGAACAGAGAACTGCAGTGGATGAATTGCACTCTACAAGTCAATTACTACTATTCAATCATCATACCAAATGGTGGAGGAAGCGGCCGAGGCCCAAAAGGCCCGCAAAGTTGAGGGGGTGGTCCGTAGCGAATGGGTGGTGGTAGAGGGCCACCCACGGGGGAGCCCATGAGGGGCACCCCTGGGAAAGGAGGCGGCCCTTTTGCAGCCATAGGAACCTGCAGAACAGAAGCAGTTACAGTTCTGAGAGACTGGTATGACTCACACAAGCACCAACACCAGTAAAAGCTGAAACACAACAAAGCAGATGTCAGGCACCTGTCCAAAGAACAGAACCGGTGCAAAAAAACTTGAGCCCTCCCGTCTGTTCCCACTGGCAGCTTAAAGGAATGGCAGGGAAGTGAATGGTTCACCGGAATCCCCTTACTGCTGGAATATGCAGGGGGAAGAGAAAGCAAGAGGATAGTTGAAGGACATTAACAGAAATGACTAATAAACCCTACCACAGACACCCACGTCCTTCCCACTGCCACACGGTACATTACTGCCACACTGAGCACGGACAGGACACAACAATGAAAAATCCACTCTCTACACATGTAATGGTACCCACTACTCAATTTCCTTTCATGAATTCTAATCCTCCGATCTCTCAATCTCTAAGCAGGAGCATCCTATTTTCAATGAGGGCACAGAGACAGAGTATCAGATAATCTGCTGAAGGTCACAGCATGTAAGAAGCCACACTGCAATTCTGTATCAGGTCTGCCTCTAAGCCTGCCCGCCTGCCTCTTCCTAACGTCCACTCCAAAGGGGTCCCGGATCCACGCTGCCTTTGGATAAAAACTCAAGAAATGCATGTTCCTAGAGTCCTGTGGTGAAACTTGGAAGCATTTTCCAAAAGAAGCAAGGTTACATATGCAGAGGCAGGCACACCTCTAATATTTACCTTCTGCACCAGTAATGCCATGCTTTACAGTAAGAGACTTTCACATGGGAAACAGGGTTAGAAATTCTAAATAATCAGAACACACACTGCGATTTCAGCCCAGAGAAGCCCTGGGAGCCATGAGGACTGGCGCAGCTCTAGTAGAGAACACATTTATGTGGAGATCACCAAAGGCCACTGCTGGGAAAAGAGGCCACAGGTAAGGAGAGATGTTCAGCGCTCAGCACTTCACTTCCAGCCTGCCTTCCTCCATTACCCATCTGTACTCTCAGGTTATCAAAACAGGCTGCTTGCTATACAACTGGAGATACTCTTAACTGGTGCACTTGCAAACACCTAAGTGGTGAATTAAGTTGTTCAGGACTGTTTTACGTTGCCTCAGAACCCGGAACACCGAAGCACACACTATGTAGTTAGGGTGATGACTTTCCACGTCCTTTAGTAACAAACATGTTGCAAACGGGTTAACAGCCTAACCAAGTCAGGAAGGAGGAGGAAAAAAACCCAACCAACTAGTCAGATTTCAGCAACCCAGCAACACTTCCAAGTCCAAGACAACAGTAAGATCAGCATTAACATGCAATTTAAAGCAAAGCGGGTTAGTGTCATGCTCTTCAGATCCTTTCCAGAAATACACCCAAGTAACAGCTCAGCTCAGTCCTCAACCTCTAAGTACTTACTACTACCGACTGCTCAGCCACAGGTAAACTGCTGGGAACCGAAGGGCCTTCAGGGTCTTGGGGAACAGTTTGCTTTTTAAAAAAATAAATGAGATAGTATAGATATAACAGACACACAAACAGCAAAAGGATGATGCAGAGAGGGGGTTATAGCAAAAGTTCAAGGTTCCCTGAAATACTTAATTCCAATTCAAAGTGACTGCAGGATTTACCTTGCCTTCATCCGTCACCTTGGTAGGGGAAGAGCTTCTTGAGCTGCTGTTCATCGTGGGAGCTGCACCAGATCCCAGATCTGCTGAAGGCCAGAGAACGGATTTAGACTTAATCCTGATGTATATTCCCTTTGAGGAAGAATAAGGGCTCTTCCGCCCACTTCCTCCATGACTTTACACTCTAACACACTCGGATCACTTACCAGAGGCAGAGGGTTTCCCAGATGCCTCAGATGACCAACGAGGACGAGGTAGAGGCCCGTCCACTGACCCTTGAGAAAGAAAGAAAGAACAGAGCCCTTGTATGGATTTATCAGAAGAAACCAACCAACTGTGGACAGGTCAGGGTTCAGCTCTACCTAGAAAGCGACATTAAAAACAGGTCTCCTCATACATGATGGGAAATCCCGACGTAGGCACAGACTTAAAGAATTGAAAGCTGTTGGATTGAAAGAACAGCAATAAAACCTGCACGTTAATAGCAGCAGCTGGCGCTTCAAGTTACAGGCTTGGAACAGTCGTACAGGTTGATGTGCTCAGTCTGTGATCGGACTTCCGTATCTTACCAAGTATTGCACGTGTGGTTACGATTAGAAACAGACATCACCGTGTATTAATAAGAAATGGATGTATGCTGTATTAAGTATATAGGATTGAAGCTACTTTTACAACATCCAAGAGAGGAACTCTATAGAAATACAAAGATAAAGACTTATACTTTACAGTAATAAAGTAAGAAACAATAATTATATATTCTTACTTATAAAAATATTTTTATGTATCTATAATACTTAATGTTAATAACAATAAACACGTTCTGTTCTAAAGCAGATCTTACAGCAGACTATACATCACGACAAATTAAAACACTTTTTTCTCTATAAGGGACAGACCCAAATTCTAAAATGCTACTTCATTAGAATTCTCAAATTGAAGTGGAGGAACCTCTAGAAACAACTTGCTGCCAAGTAAAATGTGGATGCTCACCAAATTCACCTCTAGGCATCTCTCTTCGATTTAGCGTAGCAGAGAGCGGTCTTGCAGGCAGGTCAGCCGTGGGAGGCGGGGAGCACTCCCCCCCACTCACAGGGGATGGACCAAAAGAGCCGTTCTGGCTCAGAGGACCTGAAGATGATAGCAAACGTTACTGCTTAGAGGCAACTTTTCATTAGGAAATTCTGGGATGACTTCTAGGGCATCAGGACGAGAATGTAGTGCATATATACTTGCACCACAGCCTCGGATGCTGTCCCTGAGAGCGCGGCCCACCTCTCCACGGAGGGTTCTGGGCGCTGGGTCGGCCCGGCCTCGGCTTCACAATCACAGGCTCCTCTTGCAGCATTGCCATCTTCTGGGTTAATTCCAGTAACCTGAATACAGAAAAAGAACGGACTTAAATGTGAAATACAGCATCAGTTCCTTATTAGATACCCAGCAGCACTGCCTTTGGAATCCTGAGAAGGCGCTGAGAAAGTGGAATTCCAGATCTCATACTTGTGTCTCAAGTTGGCAGCTTCCCTCTTCTCCTCGGCTATAGCTCTTTCCGCAGCACGAGCTTTGAGCTATTGGGGAAAAAACAGATCTGAATCAGTTGTGGCGGACTACACACACAAGGAAAGAAAGGAAAAAAAAAATCTTACCCAGTTATCATGAGCTTTCTTCTCATGAGTCGCAATCTGAAAAAGACAATACATGGAAAACCATGTGGGGACTCCTCACGGCAGCCGCTACAATCATCTCTATCAGACAAGAAGAATCCTGCCGCTGTAGGGCAGGGCAGGGTGAGGCAAGGCAATTACCTGGTTTTTAAACGAGCGCTCTGTCTTCTGCAACTCATCCTCCATCTCTTCGATTCTACGCCTAAAAATCACACGTGCTTTTATCAATTAAAGTGCAACTAAAGAAAAATCTGAATGTCTCACCATATCCCCCTCCCTGTAACACCTGCATTCCCGCAGACTCCATCCACACGTAGAAACATACTTACGAGGTTACAGTCAGTATAACATGATCAAAACTAAGACTGTGCCTAATTTCCTTATTATCTAATGCCTGGAGTCTGAGCTGACACACTGTAATTTTCTTGACTGCTTTTCAATGTCCTCCAGCAATCCTGCTATGACTATCTTCCTCCACAAAGCTTTTTCTTCCTATAATTACAGCCACAGAAAAGTTCCCAGAGCTGTGACTACTGTGTCTACCAAGTGGCACAACCACTGTAATGATTTCAGAAACATCACTATAGCAAGGCGGCTTCCTGAAAGAATTCCTCCAACACGCAGAATCATGTGGAATTGCTGGCACAAACCAAGTTCCCTGACAGTCTTGCCAGTACTGGGGAGAAGGCAATGGTTGTTAAAGTTTTTTCCTTTGTTAACTTAAAATTCATTTTTTCTCATAGGAATTAAACTGTATTCACATCCTGTGACCATTTACTTATGTTCTGTTGTTCTGTTCTACACAACATAACCTGCTTTTGAAAGACACCAACAGAGGTTCCCTGTCCCAGACACCACCCTCGAAGCTGAACTCACTTGTACGTTTTTACTTCCTCCGCAGCCAGAAGCGCCTTCTCGTCTGCAGCTGACAGCCGCTGTTCTCTCTCCTGCCGCTCATACTCTTCCTGACTCAGTTTCCTAAGACAAAATCAGGTGTCAGTCAGACGTGTTTCTGTCTTCCCAGCAGTCTGTCCGAATGCCTCTGGTCACACATTGCCTCCCCTCCCCGCTAAAACGCACAGACATACAAAGTCAGAAAAGAATCCAAACTTGACATTCTGGGATAAAAATCAACCTCTGGGCTGTCAGGGAATCACCCGCACTTTATAACTTCTCATGATTGTTTACTTGCTAGTAAAAAGTTTACCAAATGTCAAACACACTCTATACGTATGGGAAAGTTCCTAGTGCTTTATACGCTGAAAGGTCATTTAACTTGACTGTGGAAGGCCATGGCCGATCAACCTCACACAATTAAGCTTCTCAAAGCAAGGGATAATTACTTCTCTTATTTCTCACCACAGAAAAACCTATAATAACTTCCATTATTTCTACCAAGAAAGGACAGCTTCTTAACCCAAGATGGGTACCGAGATAAGAAAGTGAGCCAAACAAAGGCGGCGCCTTTTAAAATGTGCCTTCTAGCTTCTAACCTGTGCAATTAATCACAGAACATTCCTGCACTTCAGATATGGAACGCCTACTACCCATTTCAATGGAATTGTGATTTGAGAAAGAGAAAAATCAGAAAAAGCAACATCTAGTGAATGAAACAGAAAAAGAATCTCAGCTGTTCCATAATCAATCTTGCCTACTGAAAACTGGTTTTAATCCAATTAACCTTCAAGCTCAAGATGTCCATGTACTATAAAATAGATTGCAATGACAGCAGCATTTAAGAGTTTAAAAACGTTATTTTATTATTACCCTTGTACATCTTTGCTAGAAGTCGAATTCAGAAGCCATTTGAAATTTAAACTTCTGAGAAGCAAAATAAGAAGAGCTATATAGTTAAAAGGTTTTATAACAAGAAAAAGGTTTATGTATTCTTTTATAATGGCCCATTCAACACTCAGCAAAGTATTTTAAAAATGGCTATAATATACTGGTACACTGAACAAAACTATATAAAGAATGTGCTTGAAGGCATCAGAAAGCTAAGATACTAGCTAACAAGTTTAATATATGAGGCCAAGATCCAGAAAAAAAAAAAGCAATCTCAGAATTACGAGAAAGCCTGGCATCGGAAGCCACCTTTTCCCCAGGTTCATTCCATGCACAGAAGACAATGAAGATATAAGGAGACTGAGCAACAGTCTTTCAACAGATCTGGGTTTAAAGAAAAATGAAGTGGAGTTCAAGGTTGCCAATGAGGGGACCCCCCGCCCCCCCAACTAAAAGTCTGAGGCTGTGGATTTGGACTAAAAAGAGTTGTGCAAAGAGGCAACACGGTGTCCTTTGAAGGGACAAGGCCATTTTTTAAATGACCTGAATTACTGATTGGATTAAAGTAAGGAACTCATGCTACAAATAAACTTACGGAAATCTTTTCCGTAGGCAAGTAACAGCATCCTGGACCTTTAGTTTCCTCTATAATTATTATAGACAATTTGGCCACTCAGTGAGAACTAACCAGGCATACTTGTAATCAAAAGCTAAGAAACAAGAGGGACTGACCTCTTACACATTACTGCATTACACAGACTTTAAAATAATTATGGTTTGGGATCCCTGGGTGGCGCAGCAGTTTGGCGCCTGCCTTTGGCCCAGGGCGCGATCCTGGAGACCCGGGATTGAATCCCTCATCGGGCTCCCAGTGCATGGAGCCTGCTTCTCCCTCTGCCTATGTCTCTGCCTCTCTCTCTCTCTCTGTGTGACTATCATAAATAAACAAAAATTTAAAAAAATAAAAATAAAAAAATAAAAAGTTAAAAAATAATAATTATGGTTTTATATTCAAATAATTCAAATATTCAAATTTATATTTAACATATTCAAATATTCAAATATTATATTCAAATAATTCAAATAAAATAATTATGGTTTTATATTCAAAGAAGTGAAAGTCAAAATTATAAATATTGGCAGAACTATAAAACTGAAACATAGTAATTGAAATTAAGAACTCAGTGAATAGAGGCACCTGGGTGGCTCAGTTAAGCATCTGACTTATGATTTCAGCTCAGGTCCTGATCTCAGGGTTCTGGGATCGGGATCGAGCCCTGCATCAGGCTCCTGGCTCAGCAGAGGGTCTGCTGGGGATTTTCTCCTCCCTGCTAGCCCCCTACCCCCCATGCATCCCTCGCCCCTGTTCATGTACGCAAGTGTGCACTCTCTCTCAAATAAATCTTCAAAAAAAACCCAAAAACCCAATGAATGGTTTTAGCAGCCAATTTGACAAAATGAAGTGAAGAGAGTTTAGTACACAAGGTAGACAGGTCAGAAAAAACACCATCCAGAATGTAGCAAATCAAGTAAAAATGTAAGAAACACAGATGAAAAAAAAAAAAGTTTAAATAGAATCTTACAAGATAGAATGAAACAGAATCAATAAACAAAGGTCCCCCAAATTAAGAAGTGTCAATGACCTCAAGCAGCATAAATGCAAATGAGATAGGGGAGGGCAGAGAAGCAAAAAATGCAACCCCAACTTCCCACTCCACACCTGCACACCTCCCCATAACACTGCTGCAGCAGCAGAAAGCATGACGGAAGGCTGCAAGCTGCAAGGGCAGTGATGAGAAACTGAGTAGGATGAGATGACAGACACTGGACTCCTCAAAGGAACTATCAAACCAGAAAATAACTGGTTATTTTCAAAGTAATGATATTAAGTAACTGCAACCATCTTTTTTTTTTTTTTTTAATTTTTTTTAATTTTTTATTTATTTATGATAGTCACAGAGAGAGAGAGAGAGGCAGAGACACAGGTGGAGGGAGAAGCAGGCCCCATGCACCGGGAGCCCGATGTGGGACTCGATCCCGGGTCTCCAGGATCGCACCCCGGGCCAAAGGCAGGCGCCAAACCGCTGCGCCACCCAGGGATCCCTAACTGCAACCATCTTACAGCCATCCTGTAACAATCCTTAAAAAGATGTCTTCATACAAAGATAAACTGATCAAATCTGTAACTAAAGGATGTCCTTCTGGAGAATAAAAGGGACCCCCAAGGAAAGACTACAGATGGGGGAGAGAATGAAGGGCTACAGGAACTATGCACGTGTGTGTCAGCAGAACTGGCCAGAAAGTGCTGGAGGCGTACAGAGAACTAAGGTATGTTATTCAGACAGCATCTACACCCCACTCAGGAGCTCAAGCCCTGAAAGAGGCAAATCTGTTCATGTATGTCATACTTCAACTAGTTCAGGACACATGTTGTGGTCTTTAGGGTAACTACACGAAGACAGAGCAAGCTTTAACTATCAAGCTTAAAAAGAGGAAAAGCAGAATTATTAAAAATACTCAAACAATCCAAAGACAGAGGGAAGGAAGGAACAGAGAACACAGAACAAGCCATCAATCAGAAAGCAAATAGTAACAGGTAGATTTATTTTACTTTTTACAATTTTTTTTTATTTTTAAATTATCTGTACATCCAACGTGGGGCCCAAACTCACAGCCCTGAGATCAGGAGTCACATGCTTTACCAAGTGAGGCAGCCAGGTACCCCAGTAACAAGTAGAATTAAACCTAAATACAGATTTAGAGGCCATATTATAGAAGAAAATGCACACTCACCCAGTCTCTACAGGCAAAATGCACTCACCCAGTCTCTATAGCTACCTACCTATTTATGGTACAAGGCATTCCAGAAAAGATTTTAAGGAACATAAACCTTTCAGTAGGCAGAAACTGCCAGGTGGAAAAACTGTAAAAAGACATTTTACTGCAGAGAAAGCAGCACACAAGGCTCAGAGTGGCATGAAGAACTGTGTTTGGTATGGCTGCAGGTCAGAAAGCTGGTATCGGAAGCTGCCTGCAGGAAATGCATCTGAAGAGGCATCTCCAAACAACTAAGGGGAAGTGTCCTACCTGCCTGTGCAAGAGTCTGGAATTGATCCAGAAGAGAACGGAGCACTCTTGATAGATTTTAAGCCCAGGAGGCCATTGCAGAGACTTGCATTTTAAATAAGTTCACTCTAGGCTGAGAGGGAACTGATGACAGCCTGGAAGAGGGGGTATGAGAAAGGCAAAGTGGAGAGAGGTGACCAGTCACGGACTAGCAGGAAAGAGGATATGGGTCCAAATTAACACAGGCTTTGGGGATGGAGAGCAGGGTACAAACCAGACAAGGGGACTCAGCGCATGCTGGATGAACTGAATGAAACAGTGCCATGATGACTATCATAAGAATTACCATTTAGGAAATGAAGATTACTACTGGTGGCAAAGAAATGCTCTTTAAAAAAAAAAAAAGAAAAAAGTAATGGGGTCGGGGAGCCTGGGTGGCTCAGTTGGTTAAGTATTTGCCTTTGGCTCAGGTCATGATCTCAGGGTCCTGGGATTGAGCCCTATATCAGGCTCTCTGCTCAGAAAGGAGTCTGTTTCTCCCTCTCACTCTCCCTTTGTGCTTTCTCTCTCTCAAATAAATAAAATCTTTAAAGAATAAAAAAATTCAAAAAATTTTAATAAAGTTATGAAATTAGAAATATTTCTCTGAAATAGGCCAAGTATTTATAACTGGCCTGAATGAAATCTGGAAAATCTAAACTGACTGCATGGTGAGCAAAGGATCAGAGAAAACATTAGTGGTATGCTTTCGATGTTTCGTGGCATCACGTAATAGCCTGAGCACTTAAAAAAGATTAACTTTTGCTCAGCAGGATAAGCCTCCTCAAAGGCTGAGGTAGATATATGCCAGAGTAAAGAACAAGACCAATCATGAACAGCCACTGCCACTGCCAACCTATTTGCAGAGAATTCAGATATTTTGGTGGAGGAAAAAAACTTAGAACTATAAAAGTGCATCTTTAAAAACATACACCTAACTTCAAATTTGAGATGTAGATTTCATAAAATTAATACCTAAATATACTAAACAGGCATGTCTATATTTAAAACTCCAAATACCCTCACCACGATTACAGTATGTAACATTTAATCTGAGAATCTAACTAAAAGTCCAAAATTTAGGATATCTCCAAATTACTGAATATTCCGTTTGGAGTATTTATTCTATTAAACATCATGTCCTACAAATCACTCCAATTCTGAAAAGCTGGATCAAGGAGTATTAGAACACATAGGATGGATCAAGAAGGAAAGTGAAGTATGCCATGGAGCCACGAAACGAAGTGGATCCTCAAGGAGCACGCCGCAGTGGTAATCATTCACACCAGTAAACCACTACTTGCCAAACAAAGTACAGGCAACAATTTCTGACAACTGATTCCAATGGAAAGAAAAATGCAAATTATGGGAAACAAGAAAGGAAGAAAGACAAACTTCTACAAATTGCAGACAGAAAAAACCCTACAAATAATCTTTTAAAAAGACAAAATTCTGTCCAACAGTTCACACATTCACTTACACGGCAAGACTGCTAATGACGAAGCATGAACATCTTACTTTTGCAGAGCCATTTCCTTCTGTTGATAGAGTTCGTTCAGAATCTCCACTTTTTGCCTCAGGGTTTTGCATTCGTCCTCCAGGCCGGCTTTGGCAGACTGCAGTGAATCGCGGTCATCTTCTAATTTCTTTATTTGGTCTGTAAAGGATAAAACAGTTGAGCAGTGTGTGCTAGTCTGCAAGGGGTAAGAATCAGCACTTTCTTTTCAGGAAGCAGCCTACCTTCCAGGTTGCATTTAGTAGACATTGAGGCTCTAAGCTTAATCTGCAGAAGTTTTAGATCCTCTTCAACTACCGATATTGCAGTTTGTGTCTAAAAATTCCGAAAGAGAGAACTATCCTTACAAAGGAGGCACGATGAGCATTCACAGGCACTTAGGGTACTCCACAAAAAACATCATACCCGAGAAATGTCCATCATCTGCTTAATCTGATTTTTCATTTTCTCACTCCGGTCACCTAAAATAGAAGACTTTAATTGCATTTTCCTCCTTTGCTTTTTAACTCTATTTTCTTGATTTCCTCCAAACTAAACAATTGCCATGTTCAAACATTCAAAGGAAAAACAAATCAACCAGGAAAAGTAATTAGGCTCCGTGACTTTTCAGAGAATTGCAAACTTAGATTCAAAAAGTGAATTCCCAGTTTATATAAGAAAAATGCCATCTGTGCCATTCTCAAACAAGAAAGGATGTGTGAACTAAGGCTCTTTCTTCTCCCTCAGATCTACATCCCCCTGGTCAGGTATCTCATATAGAAAGACTTAATCTTCTGCTCATCCCTTAAATCTGCTACCAGGTATGGCTGAAAATGCCCACTGTGCAAGGAATGTCTAATATGGAACAGTGTCCAGAAACAGGTCCCTTATCAGTAAATCAAATTTACTACCCTTTAGCTACCCTTTAGCTCCACTCTCACGGCCCTAGTGTATGGCCCCCAGCACTTCAGTCCTCTTGAAATTGGTTGTAGGCTCTATAACTAACTGCAGAGCTACAGAGATGATGACAACCAAATTCAACTGTCATCCCCACAGCACTGAGGGAGAAATAAATTTCTTCTACTGAACCGTGTTTACACTTAGAGGTATAAGTCACAACTATGCCGGTCCCAGCTCCAGTACATACACACACAAGCAGTCCTCAGTGGGATGGAAAAGCAGAGTCCACATTCATTGCACACCCACTGCTATGTCACAGCCCTGCAACCCACCTCTGTCCAGTGCATACAGATAGACACCTACAGCTCTAACACTTAAGAGGAAGTTAGTCAGGGGCACCTGGGTGGCTCAGTCATTTTAAGTGCCCAGCTCCTGACTTCAGTTCAGGTCATAATCTCGGGGCCTTGAGATCAAGCCCTGCCTCGGGCTCCTTGCTCAATGGGGAGTCTGCCCCTCCCCCTGCTCGTTCTCTCTCTCTCTCTCTCTCTCTCTAAAATAAATAGATTTTTTTTTTTTTTAAAAAAGGGAAGTTAGCCCAAAGAGGAGCATCAGTGTACTTAAAGACAGGAACACAAAAAGAGGTCCAACCTCCCTGAAACTGAACTTACCTCCTACTTCTCCATTTGCTAACTCATCTAACTCACTTCCTCCTTTACTCTGATCCTCAGATTCAGATTCACAATCTAACCGATTCAACTGGGTAATGCAATTAGTCAAGGCCTAGAAAAGATGCAAAAGGGTATTAGAAAGAGCTTCCCAAGCAGATTTCAGGAGAATTAAGTATGTACTCAAGCGAATGAACTTACATTAATATTATCATCTTTGTGAGTAAGAGCTACTTCCAAATTTTTCTGAGATGTCTCATATGATTTGATTTGCTCACTGAGCTCAGCATGTGATTTGCTCCAATCTTTTATTTCTTGCTGCAACTAAAAAAACACATGAATTTCCAAAGGCTAAGACTTTTGCACTGGACACATCAGGGCCAAGTGAATAAGACAGGGAAACAGGGAGTCATGCTACACTTTGACCTGTCATTATGGACTGAAGCCTTGGTGAAGGGACAGGGGAAGAGTGGCCCCAATCCTAAGAACTGCAGTTAAGAATACAACAACTCTCAAGGAAGTCCATCCAGTTTACTGTATCCTTCAGAAAATTGCAGCCAATTCAAATAATTCACTTCAATAGGGACAAAGGAGCACATCTCACTATCTCCCATGTCCACACTGCAGGTCATGTAACCTTCCTTTGGTTGGTGAAGCAGTAATTACTCAAAGGAGGGTTATAAATACCAAATTCTTTGGTCAAAAGCAAATCATCTTACTGAAACTATTCAAATGAATAATTGGTTGGTATTTGATAAGACAAAGACTACATTACACTCTGATAGTTATAAGAAATTACAGAAAAGAACTTAAAATTCAGAACAGATGGAGAATATATACATGCACTCAATTTTGGGAGTTTAAAACTTTGCACATCTAAGAATAGAATTCTGCATACATATTTCATTTCCTTAAAAACAGATCTGAGAAAAGATACTCAAGAAGTAATGATACTCAGGTCCCCTAATTCACACAATCTAGGACGTTAACTTTTCTTTACCTGCTCCTTCTTCTTCTTAAGCCTAGCATTTTCTTCTTGAACGCGATGGCATTCAGACTTCACCTTCTCTTCACTAAGTTTAGCTTCATTAAGGGCAATTTGAACCTAATGCAAAACACTCCTATTAGTGAATAAATTCTAAAGGAAGGGTATTACACCTTCCCAACTAGAAACATACAGTTTTCATTTATTGCATATTCTAGCACAGATCAAATGTTTGCTCTTCAACAAAACTATTAAACCTATGAACATCTTGCAGAAATTACAGGCAGCTTTACCTCTGAAAATTCTGAGGCATTCACTGAAATAACATCCTTCAGCTTCTCTATAGATTTCTTGTTTTCCAGTATCTGCCATTTGGAAGAAGAACACAAAAAAATGTATGAGGATTTTAGTAGAAACAGTGGGATATGTTGTGCTAAAAAGACGAAACATTATCCCAGAGCCATCCTCTACATATCAGGTAAAAGCAGATGATTCAGTTTTAGCCGAGGAGAAAAGTCAAGAATATAAAGAGAGAAGGAAAGAAGAAAATAATTGCAGCTCTGTTACATGCTATCCACAGCCTTTCTGGCCATGAGATAATGTGGTAGGTAGGTGACCAGACAAAAAGGTGAAAGAAAAAAAGAAAAAAAAGAAAGAAGAAAAGAAAAATCTTTTAAGTAATCTAGTTCAAATCATGTTTTCTCCTATTGGTATAGAAAAAAAATCCCCAAAGTGACTTTAAAAATTCTCTTGCCTGAAATTAAGAATGGTGGGACTTGAGGCAGAATAGAAAAATCTGTCTTACAGAAGAATTCCAAATAATCTGTGAAGGTACTGCCTCCTCAAGGAGGCGGAGCATACTCTTCACTCTTAGAAGAGAGGGCTGGGCATAGTTACTTCCTTCCAAAGAGAACAGTACACCCAAGAGTGGGAACAGGTAAATTCAGAGTGGAGAAACCTGGCAAGTACATGGTCAGCCAAGAGTACAAGCTTAACTGCGTGTGCGATATATGGAAACCCAACATTAATATCACTGCCACTTTCCTACAGTTCTAAAACTATTTTTTTTTTAAACATTTTTTTTAATCTTTATTTATTTATGATAGTCACAGAGAGAGAGAAAGAGGCAGAGACATAGGCAGAGGGAGAAGCAGGCTCCATGCACCGGGAGCCCGATGTGGGATTCGATCCCGGGTCTCCAGGATCGCGCCCTGGGCCAAAGGCAGGCGCCAAACCGCTGCGCCACCCAGGGATCCCTAAAACTATTTTTAAAAGGAACCATGTAGGGGGTGCCTGGGTGGCTCAGTCAGTTAAGCATCCACCCTCAGCTCGGGTCGTGATCTCAGAGTCCTGGGATCGAGCCCAAAGTCAGGCTTCCTGCTCAGGGGACAGTCTGCTTCTCCCTCTCCCTCTGTGTTCTCTGTCATGTAAGCAAATAAAATCTTTTTAAAAAATCAAAGGAGGGGAATTCCTGGGTGGCTCAGCGATTCAGCACCTGCCTTTGACCCAGGGTGTGATCCTGGAGTCCCCAGATCGAGTCCCGCCCCAGGGCTCCCGGCATGGAGCCTGCTTCTC
Organism: Vulpes lagopus; assembly: GCF_018345385.1. Taxonomy (NCBI): domain Eukaryota; kingdom Metazoa; phylum Chordata; class Mammalia; order Carnivora; family Canidae; genus Vulpes; species Vulpes lagopus. The sequence goes on from NC_054834.1 coordinate 32,324,941, forward strand.
CCCCTGTCTGTGTCTCTGCCCGCCCCCATGTCTATCATGAATAAATAAATAAAGCCTTAAAAAAAACTTTTTTTAAATAAAAGGAATCATGAAAAACCAAACGAAGTACAGTTTCTTAGTTGCTCTCCATGTTTCAGGGGGCAGAGCCAAGCAGTATGGAAATTATCCAAGCCTGAGGACAAAAATACTTCCTAGGATCATGAAAATAACAGCTTGTGGTACTAGCATTTAAGATTCCATAAAGAAGGATGGATGTAGATTCATTTTCCCTCACTCCCAATCTTCCGTTGGTTATGGCACGGGAAAATGCAGAGTTCAATCCACCCCATCTACAGAACAGTTTGAAAGCCAAGTTACAGTTAATGCTTTGCAGCAAAACTCTTACCAAGTCCTGATTCTTGGCATTCTGTTCTCTCTCAGATTCTAACATAACACGCAGATTTTTAGCTGTATCGTCCAGAATTTCATTTGTTTCTTCAAGTTTCTTGATTTTATCCTATTAAAAAAAAAATTAAGATCAATAATAATTACTCATATTTTTCTTTTGTTTTTAGAAAGTAATTTTAAAAAGAGAGGATTTTTACCTTAAATTTAATTGCTTCATCAGACAGAATTATATTTTGTTTCTTGGTTTCTTGAACATGTTTTTTTGATTCCTTAATCTATATAAAATAAGACACACAGAATTTAGAAATATAAACCACAGGGCTATCAGAACTTATCTCTGAGTGGTAACCCATTAGAGAAGAAACCCGTACTTTACGCATATGATGATTATTTCAGATTTGGATGCTTTGTAGGAAATAATGAAATTTTAAAATACCGTAACAACAGACCCATAGAACAGGAGGAAATAATTCAAGCTAGAATCATGAGGGGAAAATACTGAAAGAATAATATAAGAATAGTTACTTAGAGTTAACTATAATATATTAAGAACATAACATACCTTCTGTTCATAATTTGACAATTTTTGTACAAGTTCTGCATTTTCTTTCATGATATTCTTCAACTTCTCAGAAATTTGCTGTTCAGTGACTAAAAGGGAGGGGAAATCCATAAGATTATGAGGACTAAATAAAACTAAATTACCCAATGTATTAGCAGTACGTTACCTAGCACTATGAGGAAAAAAGAACTTATCGTAACCATTACGCCTTTAAAAAAGCAACCTGTAGTTAATACCAACAATGGTGTAAAAATACTACTAAAATTCAAGAAAAATATATAAAGACCCTTCTTTCAATGAGATTCCAATTTACACTTATCTCAAAGATAGGCTACAGGTTATAAAATATTTTAGCTTGATATCCTTCCCTTCATGGAGTACCTTTCTTCTTAGAAAATGTGACCATTTCAAAAATATGTCAATTGCAAAAAGAAAAAGACAAAAAGACAAGCACATTGGTTTACATCTCTATTCCTCAAATTATCTACTTAAATAAATAGATACCATATTGATTAAACCACTAGCACAGAAAAAATAAACAAAACAAAACAACAAAAAAAAAAAAAACACTAGCACAGGAACTCTGTTCACATGTAATAAATGTCCACTAAATCAACAAAGCTAATCTGCCCCAAATCAAACTGGTCATCTTCTTCCTACTCCCACAATTTGTTCGGTCTCCTCTCCTAGCTCACTGGTAGCATCACCATCTACTCTGTCATCCAAGCTAGCAACCGAAGGTTAATAAAACCACTCGGGAATAACTCAAGCAGACATCAGAAGTCACTGTATCTATTTCTAGCTTATATGAAACTCGTATCAAGCACCAAAACTGAGGAAAAAGTACAAACAACAAAATAAGCCTAAATATTTACCTTGATAGACTCTACTCTTTACCTAGAAAAAAATAAATTTGATGTCAAAACGTTTTGTTAACAGAAATATTACATTATATTATAGAAATATTATATATGACAGTTAAATTGTAAGTAAGCAAATGAAAATTTAATAAGTTTGGTTCATCATAACAATCCACAGGATTAAAAAAAAAAAAGAAAAGGTTAAAAAGCATTTCAAATGTAACTGGTAGGGATTACCTTATAGTTTCTGATAGATAAAAGCTCTAAAGTAACTCATTTTCTAACTAAAGATATGTTTATCCATTAAATGAGTACCAATTTTATTAAAGCATTTAACTTTGATAATGGAATTGGTTATTTTCATATTAAATATACTAATGTTTCTTTTACCAGATCACTGGACAACCCCCAAATAGCCAGAATGAGGTCAGGAAACCATGGCTATTCAAAGATACTTTCAGGAAACAAAATTAAAGGCATAATCTTTGTCCCAAGGTATGTCTCTTTCTCTCACCAGAAAACTTCTTTGAAATCCTATTAAAAGTTGCCAATTGGCTAAACTTAGAGATCTAATAATTATACTGAATCATCTGATTATCCCAAGCCCCTAAACACAGTGATCACAAACCTGAAAGGGAAAGAAGACTGCTAGAGAGAAATGCACAAGCAACAAGAGAAACAACAACTAACCACCAAATCATCTCTAAAGATAGCACTCAATTATAGGATCACAAAATCTAAGTGGTATTCGATTTTTTTTAAATTGTTACTAAATGTCTCTGTAACCCAGAATTTATTTCCACTTTCAAAAGTTGTAAGTGGTAATGAGATACTCAAATCAGTCCATAAATCATCCACGTATCTCGTTATTACAGTATCTAACACCCCTTTAATAATGTTATAGGAAAATGCACTCAGAGTTCCAATACAAAAAGAAATGACTGTTTCTCTAATGTCACAGCCTTGCTAATGAGACAGTAAGCTTCTTTTGCCCTCCTTTCACCCAAATCAATAGGCAGGAGGAGGTAGGAAGAAGCAAAGAGCAGGCAAACGAGAGCAGGAATAGCAGGAACCAAGGTTCCAAAGCCAAATTCTGAGATTTAGGACATAAAGCCCTCATCATTCTGTGAAAATGTAAGCAGGTTTTAGGATTTTTAAGATGGGAGAAACAAGAGTGGGAAATAAAAACGTTTTCATCTTTCCCCTTTCATTCATCCTTTCTATGCTCCCTTTCTCCTTTTATCACATGAAAAGTCCGATGAGGTTAGAGGACCCTTCCCAGGAATCCAGGCAAATGATGCTCCTTTTTAAGTGATTTTACCATCACTCGTGCAAGGAGAGAAAGCTTATGAACAATGATATGTCTGATAAAAGTAAGACATCAGAAAAAAGAAATAATCAATCTTAGGAAGACATGCATCCAATGCTCTCGCTACTTTACAGCTAAGCCACAACTGAAACTGAAAGCTTTTCATCTGCAAAGCTCATTTACACAAAATGACTTTTTTCTCCAGTTGTGTTAGACAACTATCTACAATACGTTAGACAACTATCTACAATACAACACACAATACACTCACAAGAATGAGTATGTATGGGTGTACATATATAGACAAGCACAAAAGACAAATTCTGCACAGACCCTCAAGGAATAAAAATTTTAATAGTATGTCTTTGCAAACTACGTAATCTGTATTTCCAAATAAAAATATTTTATGTGCCAAACTGCACATGGTCAAATTAAAAATCTGTGTAAAAATTTTTTTACATATAAAAAAATACTGCAAAATTACCTAGTGTCCTAAATACCACTATTTTTTACTATTCTTGGTCTTGTGGCATTTTTTCTATTTGTACATTTTTATATATTTATGTACATAATATACAGTTTACCTACACTTAGCAGTCTTCATTTCTGCCTTTTTCCATTTGACATTAAATTGTGAGCATTTTCTGGGCCCCAATATCTTTGAAATACATAAATAGTTATCTAGTATCCCATTATATGGATGTACAATAATTTATCAATCCCCTTGCTATGGATCATTTAGTTTGTACCAAGTTTTCATTCTAAAAGTGTTCCACTGAACACCTTTATATAAGATTTTTAGTGCACAACTGGTTATCTCTTCAAGACCAATTAACTAAACATGATATTATACTATAATAAAATGATATAATAATGTTCAGGCTTCTGATACATATTACTTAATTGCTTTTCAAGATGATTGTAGGAGTTCCCAATTCTACTAGGAACATATATGTGTACCCAAGAAGGTATATATAAACTTAATCTTAAAATTTTGACTTAAGATTTATAAATTGAAGTTTTCCACTTAAGATTATGTACATTGTCTTGTTTGCATAAGTTTTTACCAACAAAGATTAGACTGAATTATTTCATAAGGTTATGGGAAATGCAGAGATTATAAGCATTTGTGTTCATGTTACTAACTGAAAAAGAAACAAAAGTGATTATAATAGATCTGTTGTCTTGATGAGTGAAGGTTTAAGTTTAATTTACTCACAACAAGGACAGTTTTCCAGAAGAAGACCGCAAATGAACCAATACCCAAGAAGGCAGTGAGAAGTACAGGCTTCCATGGCAAGCCATAAAAATCAGGCCCAGGCTGAACGTCATCAGGCAACGTAGCAACTAACTGAAAGAGAAATAGGAGAAATAACAAGAAGCCATGAAGGAATTAACAAGAGAACAAAGAATCATCCACAGAAATTTTAAATCAAGCTTCACCAGGTAACTACCCCCTCAAAAATCTTCAGGAGCTTCCACTGCTTCAATAAAGATGGGATATTGGCAACCTCATATTTCTTGTTTGGCTTGAAGTGCATTATAAATATTATGGGTCTAAAGGTCTTTAAGTTCGGGATCCCCGGGGGGGGGCTCAGCAGTTTGGCGCCTGCCTTTGGCCCAGGGCGTGATCCTGGAGATCCGGGATTGAGTCCCACATCAGGCTCTGCGCAGGGAGCCTGCTTCTCCCTCTGCCTGTGTCTCTGCCTCTCTCCCTCTGTGTCTCTCATGAATAAACAAATAAAATCTTAAAAAAAAGAAAAAAAGAAAAAAAAGGTCTTTAAGTTGAAATATATGCAAACAACTTATGCATATATTTCCAGTTTCCAACAGGTCCTATCACATCACGCTCTCTAGGACATGCCTAGATCTCTTTGGATCATACTTTCCTCTTAGTTGATGTTTATGACTTAAAAGCCACATAAGGGGACCCTGGGTGGCTCAGTGGTTGAGCGTCTGCCTCTGGCTCAGGGAGTGATGCTGGAGTCTCAGGATCGAGTCCCACATCGGGCTCCCTGCATGGAGCCTGCTTCTCCCTCTGCCTGTGTCTCTGCCTCTCTCTCTCTCTTTCTCTCATGAATAAATAAAAATCTTAAAAAAAAAAACAAACCAAAATGATGATAATGAACAACCCAAATAATGTGCTTTTCCTTAGTCCTTTTCGACTGTCACATGAAAACAAACGCTGAATAATAAGCTCAGACACAGCTCCCGAGAACTGGGCCAGACTGCTCTGAATGTGACCGCCTTCCACCTAACACAGGGCTTTTATTTTAAATGCTTCCTCGACTGGGGTCGCCCTGAACACCTGCCTGATTGTACAGTTTCGCCGCCCTCCACGAGCACACAAGTGACTATCATACCGCCCCGCCCCCGACACACACACACACACAATGACACTCACACCAGCGCCGAGGCTCCGTGGAAAGGGACCCGAAGAGATCCTGACTGCGTACCAGAAAATAACACAGTGCCTGGTACACTCTGAGAAACCAATGGCGAACGAACCAGCGCCGAAGCCTTCCTACAATCCCCTCCCCCCTCCCGCCTCCCTCGACAGCACCGCAACGTCCTGCCGCCCCGGGCCTGCCCGACTCCCGGGCTCCCGCGCCCCGCCGGCGCGCCCACCGCTCCCACCCTCGCCCGCCAGGGCTGGGGCCCCTCCCCGGGAATGGGGGCCGTCACCTCCAGCAGCTTGGCTATGAGGGCCGCGTAGAGCACCGACAGGGGTCCCAGGAGCTCCGAGTCCCCCGGGGAGGGGGTGACAGAAGGCACAGTGGCGGGAACGGAGTCCATTGTGGTGGGGGCCGCTGCGCGGAGGCGACGCTCCCCGGTGGAACAGCACCGGAGCCCTCCGCCCCCCCCCCCCCTTCTTTTCACCGTTTCCTCCTCCGGGAAAGAGCCGGCCGAGGAGGCGGACGCTGGGAGTGAACTTCGCCTTCCCCCGCCGCTGGCCCTTTCCGCCCTACGCCTCCTGCAAAAGACGTCATCAGACACCGCCCGTCGGAGGACGTACGCGTGCGTGCGGGGGCGGGGCCGCGGGGGGCGGGGCCGGGGGCGGGGCCAGGGCGGCGGACGGCGGCGGCGAGCCAGGGGGGGAAGAGCTAGGAGACCTGCGCGGGAGAAACCCCGGGAGGCGCGCGGACCGAGGCTTACCTGCCGCGGGAGCTGGGGGACGCCGCGCCACGGAAAGGGCCCCGGGGTGCGACGAGGAAGGGGAAGACGGGCTGGGGCTGGGGAGACCCCCCGCCCCCCCCCGCCGGGCCGGCCCTGGGTCCCTGCGAGCGGGGACCCCAGCCGCCGGTCCTGCAGCCCACGCGGAGGGCAGCCTCGCCCGCCCTAACAAGGTCCACCCCACCCCGTCCCCCGGGCTGGCCGCGGTGCCCAGGGCGAGGCCGGCCTTCCCCGGGACCTCTGCCCCACCACACCCCCCCCCCCACCCCCACCCCCACCCCATCATTTTCCCTGTCCACTCCACTGGCTCACGCTGTCTCACCGGCCGGAGCCCCAGAAATTAAGGCTTCTTGGAAGGAGCCTTGTCCCCACCACACCAAACCCCAGGGCCCCGGATTTTACAGTCACGTGACTTGTGGAACCAGGACCGGGCCTGTGCATAGACACGTTCTAAAAGTGGAAGAAACGGGGGACGTTTAACGTGGACGAAAACTTGATGTTTGCAAATCCTTAAAAGGTATGTGTTCCGGTATTTAAAGTCAGTTCAGAAGAACACACAAGATCTGGAAAATTCTCAAAAAAAAAAAAAAAAAAAGAGCAATGGGAGGGGGTGGGAGAGGAGGTGTGGCAAGGAGGCTCTGCAATGAAAACCTTAGGGTGTGCTGGCCCAAGAATATAGATTATGGAACAGAACTGAAAATCCAAAAAACAGACCCAACTGCATTGAGCACTTGGGATACAATACAAGTCAGTTGGGGAAAAAGACACTTTTCCATTAAGTGATGTTAGTAACAATTAACGTTTTAGTTAGTTGACATTTACTGTTAGTTATAACTAACATATGTTAGTAGTTATAAGTAACTAAATGTTAGTAACTAAATGTTAGTTATAACATTTAGTTACAAAAAAAACATTTAGTTACTACATGTTAGTAGTCACAACTGACTAAATGTTAGTTATTACTAACATTTTAGGTAACATTTTTTTTCATAAGGATAAATTGCAAATGAATCAGAAACCTGAACGTAAAAAAAAGGAACACAAGTACTAGGAGAGAGACGGGTGAATTTCTCAATGTATTACGAGTGAGCAAAACCTTCCTAGGTCTCAAAATCCAAGAGAAGAGATTTGCAAAGAACTGCTTAAAAAATGTCTAGCCCCTGCACACAGAAAAAAAAAAAAAAAAAAAGCAAAATGTCAAAAAGTTTGACAGTGACAACTAGAGAAAAAAACATGTGTAACGTTAGAGACAAACGTTATGTTTAAAACGTTATTTAAACGTTATATTTAAAAATATAAATATCCCAAAAAAAAAATTAAAAAAAAAAATATAAATATCCCTAAAATATAAAGAACTGTGCAAGTAAACAGGGAAGAAAACAGCCAGCAAACCGATAGAAAAATGGGCTGAAAAAAATAAAAGAATCAACAGCTCTCAGGAAAAGATATAGGAATAGCTCACAAACATATGGAAACATGCTCTGCCTCACTCATAATAAAAGGAATACAAACTAAACCTAAGCTGAGATACCATTTCTCACTTACACTGGCAAGATCTAAACGTCTGACACCATACTCTGTTGGTGAGAGGATGTAGGGAAAACAAGTATTCTCATACTCTGCTCATCATTATGTATCTCATACAAAATGACAAACCTCTATGAATGGTAACTTCGCAACATCTCCCCAAATTACTCCTGTATTTACCTTCTGAGGCAACAATCCCACTTCTAAAGATCTCAAAGATACTGTGGACACAACAAATGTTGAAAAGATACATGAACGAAACTGTTATCCAGTATTATTTATAATCACAAAAGATGGCAAACCACCCAAATGCCCATCAAAAGAAGAGCTGCTGAATACACTAAGGTATATTGTGAAAACAGAAAAAGAAAAAAAAAATATATATATATATATGTGTGTGTGTGTATATATATATATATATATATATATATATATATATATATATATATATACTGCTAGGGTATGGCTTCCAGAATTTTTTTTTTAAAAAAAGGAGAGAGAAAAGTGTAGACTACTACTTCTACAAAAGAAAGTAGTGAGAGACAAATATATTTTCTACGGCTCTAGGATAAAATTCACATGCAATAAACCACATATTCAAAGTGCACAATCTGGTCTAAGTTTTGACCTACGAATACACCTGTGAGAATGTCATCACATTCAAACAACATTATCCTTCACCTCCACAAGTCTCCTCATCCCTTGGGAATCCCACCTCCCACCACTTGCTGACCAGGCCCATCCCCACCCCAAGGAGAACTGCTATCCTAATAGTTTGCATTTCCTAGTTTTATATGTGGAATACGTGATACACCACATATTCTACTTCTCTGGCTCATCTCACTCAGCATAACTTGAGATTTACCCATGTTGCTACATACATCAACAGGTTATTCCTTCTTGTTGCTGAGTAGCCTGTCAGTATTTGGATTTAGCACAATTTGCTTATTCAGCTGTTGGGCATTTGAGGTGTTTGGGGGTTTTTTTTTTTTCCCCAGTTTTTAGCTTTTATAAATAGAGAGGCTATGAATATTGATATGCAAGTAGATGGATGTAGATGCAGGATTTATTTTCTCAAGAGTACATGCTTAGCAGAGGGATGGTTGGATCATTTGACAATTACCTTTTTAAGAAACTGACAAGTGGTTTTCCAAGGTGGTGTACCATTTTACAGCCCCATCAACAGTATATATTTCCAGCTACTCCACATCTCTAACATTTGGTATTTTAATTTAAATCATTCCTTTTAGCTTTAGTCATTCTAAGAAGTATGTATGATAACTTGTGATGGTTTAAATATGCTTTTCCCAGAAAAGTAATGATGTTGAACATTTTTTCATGTGCTTATTTCCTATGTACACATCTCATTTGGTGAAGTGTTACTTACTGGGTTACTTCTTATTAGTGACCTTGGAGAGTTCTTTATATATTCTGGATATAAGTCTTTGTTCACATATATGCTTTCCAGTGATTCTCTAATCTGTGGCTTGTCTTTTCACTCACTTTAACAGTGTATTTTGAAAAGCTGAAGTTTTTATTTTGATGAAATCCAAATTATCAATTTTCCTGAGTGAATCCTGCTTTTGGTGTGAAATCTAAGAAATATTTGCTTAACTTTTTTTTCCTGTAAGTCTTATAGTTTTAGGCTTTACATTCAGTTCAGTGAAGCATTTTGAGTTAATTTATGTGTACGATTAAGGTATGGATCAATTTCTTGCACAGGGGTATTTCCAATAGTTCCAGTCCTGTTGGTTTAACACACTTCTCTTTCTCCACTTTGTGTTTCTACCTTTGTCAGAAGTCCACTTCCAGGTATGGATGGATCTATTTCTGGATTGTCTGTTCTGTTCCAGTGATCTTTTTGTCCACTGCCTACACTGATACCATGCCCTCCTAATTACCATAGCTTTATCCTAAGTCTTGAAATCAGGTTACGTTTGTGTGTTCAAGGTCCCTGGAATTTTCTATATGAATTGTACAATCAGCTTCTCATTTTCTACCAAAAATCCTGCTGAGATTTTGATTGGGATTATGTTGACTCTGGGGAGCAAAATGGGAGCTTAATAATACTGTTTGTCATAGTGACAAATTTTTTTTTTAATATTTTATTTATTTATTCATGAGAGACACAGAGAGAGCATGAGGCAGAGACATAGGCAGAGGGAGAAGCAGGCTCCACGCAAAGAGCCTGATGCAGGACTCGATCCTAAGACCCCAGGATCATGCCCTGAGCCAAGGGCAGAGGCTCAACCGCTGAGCCACCTAGGCGTCCCTAGTCTTCTGCCTCTTGAACAAGGCATCTCTCCATGTATTTAGGTCTTCGATTTCTTTCAGCAGTATTTTATAGTTTTCAATTATAAGTCTCACAGTTTTGCCAGATTTATCCTTAAGTAGTTCATATTTTTTTATGCTATCGCACAGATTTTAATTTAATTTTTTTAAAGGTTTTATTTATTTATTCATGATAGAGAGAGAGAGAGAGGCAGGGACACAGGCAGAGGGAGAAGCAGGCTCCATGCAGGGAGCCCAGTGTGGGACTCAATTCAGGGACCACGGGATCACGCCCTGGGCCGAAGGTAGATGCCCAACCGCTAAGCCACCCAGGCATCCCTACAGTCGCTTTTAGATGTTAATCTTTATCTGGAAACCGTACTAAACTGTAGCTTTATTGTAGATTCCACCTGATTTTATTCAGAGATATTGAGTGTCTGCAGATAAAGACAGTTTTACTCCTTCCTTCCCAATCTGTATGCTTTTTCTTTCTCTTGACTCAGTGCACTGGCCATTTCTTACTTATACTTACTTATACTTACTTTACAGTGCCCCACTATAATGTTTATAGATGGGATGAGAGAGGACATCCCTGTTTTTGTTTCTGGTATTAAGAGGTAAACATTCAATTATTCACCACTAAGTACAATGTTAGTAAGTTTGTCATAGAGGCTACTTTAAGCCCCTTCTATTCCTAGTTTGCTATCACTTCTTTTAATATCGGTAATCAACAATGCATTTTTTCCAAATGATTTTTCCTTCTATTGAGCTGAAGATGTGGATTTTATTTTTAAAACTTGTTAATATGGGACTTACACTGACTGACTTTCTAATGTTAAATGAACCTTGTATTCTTGGGATAAACCATACTTGGTCATTATGTATTTATTACCCGTTTTATATATTGTTAGGCTTGATTTGCTAAAATGTCCGTGGTTTTCTTTTCTTGTTATATCTTTGAACTGGGAAGTATTTTCTTATCTTCAATTCTCTAGAAGAGTTTGTATAGAATTATTAATTCTTCCTAACAAGTTTAATTGAATTCACCAATGAAATCATCTGGGCCTGGAGTTTTCTTTGTAGAAAGGTTTTTAACAATAAATTCAATTTCTTGGGGATCCCTGGGTGGCTCAGCAGTTTGGCACCTGCCTTTGGCCCAGGGCGCGGTCCTGGAGTCCCGGGATCAAGCCCCATGTCGGGCTCCCGGCATGGGGCCTGCTTCTCCCTCTGCCTGTGTCTCTGCCTCTCTCTCTCTCTCTCTCTCTGTCTATCATAAATAAATAAATCTTTAAAATAACTAAATAAAATAAATTCAATTTCTTTAATAATCACAAGACTGTTATCTGTCTCTTGAGTAGGCTTTTGCAATTTGTGTCTCAGATGGAATTTATTCATCCCATCCAGACTGTCAAATTACGTGACATCGGGCAGCCCAGGTGGCTCAGCGGTTTGGCACTGCCTTCAGCCCAGGACGTGATCCTGGAGACCCAGGATCAAGTCCCGCGTCGGGCTCCCTGCATGGGGCCTGCTTCTCCCTCTGTGTCTCTGCCTCTCTCTCTCTCTCTCTCTCTCTCATGAATAATAAAATCTTTTAAAAATATTGACATCAATTATTCATAATATCCTGTTTATTGCTTTCATTTCTGTAGAATCTGTAGTGATGCCCCTGTCTGATCAGACATTGGTAATTTGTATCTTCTCTTTTATTTCCCTGATCACTCTGGCTAGAGGTTAGTCAATTTTATTAATCTCACAGAACCAGCTTTCGTTTTCATTGAATTTCCTTTTTTGTTTTGTTTCAGTAAGTCATGCTGTTTATTTTTCTTCTGCTTCTTGGGAATTAATCTAGTGTCTAGTGTCTATTTTCTAGTGTCTCATTGTAGAAACTGAGGTCACTAACTGGAGACATTTCTTCTTTTCTAATATAGATAGTGCTATAAACTTCCAAGTAGTGCTTTACTGCTACTGTACAAACTTGACATGCTATTTTCATTTTCATTCAGTTCAAAATACCAATTTTCCTTTTTATGTCTTTTTTTTTAAAGATTTTATTTATTCATCAGAGAGAGAGGGGCAGAGACACAGGCAGAGGGAGAACCAGGCTCCATGCAGGGAGCCCGATGTGGGGCTCGATCCCGGGTCTCCAGGATCACGCCCTGGGCCAAAGACAGGCGCTAAATTGCTGAGCTACCCAGGGATCGATCCCCTTTTTATGTCTTTGACCTATAAATTATTCAGAAGTATGTCAGCTGGTTTCCAAATACATGGGGATATTCAGGAGATCTTTCTGTTACTGATTGCTAATTTTACCAGCCAGATAACATACTTTCTATGATTTTATTTGATTTTTTTTTTTTTTTCTTTTTACATTTGCCCTATGGCACAGTATGTGACTTATCTTGGTAGAAGCTCCAAGTGCACTCAAATGCATATATTCTGCTCTTCTAGGGTATTCTATAAATGTCAATCAGGTCAAGATGGTTGACAATGTTGCTCATATCTTTTAGAACCTTATTCACATTCCATCTCTTCTATCAATTATTGAGTGAAGAATATTGAAATCTCCAATTATTATTATATACTTATATCTGTTTTTTCCATTTAGTTGTATCAGTTTTTGTTTCATGTATCTCCAAAGCCTATTATTAGAAGCACCAATATTTAGGATTGTTAAGTTTGCTTGACTGACTACTTTATCCTAGAAAATAACTTTCTGTATCCCTGGTAATATACTTTTTCAATCTTTTTAGTTTTAACCTTTTTATGTCTTTTTATTTAAAGTGTGGTTCTTGAAGGCATCTATTTAGGTCTTGCTTCTTCTTTACCCAATCCAACAATCTGTTTTTTCGTTGGGTATTTAGACAAGTTCTATTTAATGTGATTACTAATAAGGTTAAGTTTAAGCCTAGGCAATCTTTTTTTCTATTTATCCCATCTGTTCTCTGTTCCCTTTTTACTTTTATTCTCCCTTTGTTTTGATCAATCGAGTCTTCTTAATGATTCTGATTTATCTCCTCTGTTGGCTTATTAGCTCTTTATTTTGTTGTTTTAGTGGTTGGTTTAGGGTTTATAGTATACATCTTTTAACTTATCACAGTCTACCTTAAGTAGTACATGTGTATAAGAAGTTTATAAGAGTTATTACCGGGATGCCTGGGTGGCTCAGTGGTTTCGTGCCTGCCTTCGGCCTGGGTGTGATCCTGGGGTCCTGGGATCAAGTCCCACGTCAGGCTCCCTACATGGGATCTGCTTCTCCCTCTGCCTGTGTCTCTGCCCCTCTCTCTCCCTCTCTCTCTCTCTCTCAGGAATAAATAAATATAATCTTAAAAAAAAAAAAGTTATTACCATTTCTCCATCTCCTGATCTTCATATTTTTGTTGTCATATATTTTACTTTTATCTATTTTTGAAACCCCATGCTACAGAAAGTTAAATTTTAAAGATATTTAAGTAAGATAATGGTTTTATATATTTACTTATATGGTTATCACTTCTGGCATCCTTCACTACTTTCTGTAGCTCAACTATTCCCATCTGTCACTTTTCTTATGCCTAAAAGGCTTCCTTTAACATTTCTTATGGCACAGGTATGCTGATGAATTCATTCCAGCTCTTATACAATGGGGAAAAAAATCTTCATTTAATCTTTCGTTTATTAAATTATTTTGCTGGGCATGATATTGTGGGTCAACAATATTGTTCTTCAAGTACATTTAAAGATATTATTCTGGGCAGCCCGGGTGGCTCAGCGGTTTAGCACCTGCCTTTAGCCCAGGGTGTGATCCTGGAGACCCGGGATCAAGTCCCACATTGGGCTCCCTGCATGGAGCCTGCTTCACCCTCTGACTGTATCTCTGCCTCTCTTGTCTCCCATGAATAAATAAATAAAATCTTTAAAAAAAAATTATTCTACTGTATTTTCCCATGCCTTCTGACAAGAAATCTTGCCATCAACCTTATCTTAACCCCTAAGTAAAATGTCTTTTTTTCTCTGCTTTCAAGATTGCTCTTTAACATGTATTTTGAGCAATTTGATTATGATATACCTTGGTGTAGTTTTCTTCATGCTTCATATGTTTGGGTTTCATTGACCTTGAATATGTGATCTACAGTTTTCATAAATTTTAGAAATTTTCAACCATAATGTCTTTAAATATTTGTCTGAACACCTCTTCTGTCCTGTCTTCCAGTGATTCCAGTTATATTTATTAGGCTGCTTGAAAGTATCCCACAGCTCACAGGTGATGTGATCATTTTTCTTGAGTCTTTTTTTCCCTATGTATTTTATTTTGGATAGCTTCTATTGCCATGTCTTCAAGTTCACTAATCTTTTCATCTACAATGTCTAGTCCAGCATTATTCCCACTCAGTATATTTATTATTTCTGGCCCTATAGTTTTCATATCTAGAAGTTTGATTTGGGTCTTTTTTTGGAAATCTTTCACGTCTCCACTTAACTTTTTAACATCCAAAATACAGTAATATAACTATGTTAATACCTTTGCCTAATTCTAACATCTCTGGTAGTTCTTGACTGGTTTTGATAGGTTGATTTTTCTCATGTTTATATTTTTGTGCCTCTTTGCATGCCTGATAACCTTTGACTGCATGTCATACATTATGAACAAATATGATGGTTAATTTTATGTGTCAACTTGACTAGTTAATGGAGTACCCAAATTAAACCTTATCTTTGGGTATGTCTGTGAGGGTGTTTCCAGGTGAGATTAGCATTTCAAACAATAGCCTCTATAAAGTAGATTGCCCTTCTTGGATATGAGAAGGCAACATCCAATCCATTGAGGGCCTGAACAGAGCAAACTGCAAAAGGAATTCACCCCTTCCTGCCTGATTCTTTGAGCTGGGACTTCATTCTTCTTCCACACTTGATATTTCTGGTTCTCAGGCCTTCAGACCATCAGCTCCCCTCTAGTCTCAGCCTGAATTACACCAGTGGTTTTCCTGGGTCTCCAGGTTGCAGACAGCAGACTATGGAATTTCTCAGCCTCCAATTGTGCATATGTCAATTCCTTATAATAAACTACTTCTAGCTATCTATCTGTGTGTGGGGGGCGGGGGGGGTCCCGTATTTGTTTTGTTTCTCTAGAGAACCTTGACTAATATATGCCTTGGCATTGTTCTGTTTGTTCAGGTAAATTACTAGGAAATATTTTCATTCTTTTTGCATCTTGCTTTTAAGGCTTATTAGGCAAGACCTTTCTGAGTACTTTATCCAAATCTCCTAGAATTATAAGGTACTGTTCCTGACCTTGTGTCAGGAACTGCTCCCTCTAATCAGATGGATGGTTTCTCTGACTTTCAGTAATTTTGTCAAATACATATGCTGATGAATTCTCAAAGGGGACCGTTCACAGATTCCAAAGCTCACTCTCTGTGTAGAGCTCTTCTCTTGGTACTTAGTCCGGGAACTCTAGCTGCCTTGCTGGACTCTCAGCTCCATCTCCTCAATTCACAGTTCCTCACTTCTATGCTACAACCAAGGAAGTCTTTCAGTGCAATAAGCAGGAATAAATGCAGGGCTCATAGCACTTGTTCCATATCTTTCAGGAATTACTGTCTTTTGTTACCTAATGTCTAGTGTCTTGAAAACTGTTTCTTTTGTCTGGGTTTGCTTTTTTTTTTTCTTTCTTTTCAGTTGTTTCAATAAGTAAGGTAAATAAAGCCAGAATCTTGGCAGAAAGCAGAAATCATTTGCTTATTTTCAATTAGATAATGAAATGAATTTTTTAAATTACCCATAGAAGAGGGTAACAGGTTTGATGGAACTGGGACAAAACCTAGACCAAGATCTCTGAAAAGATCTTGTTTTATAAATTGGCATTGTAACTTGTAAATATGTTAGCTACTTATAAAACAACAAAAAAAATATTTAAAATTAATCCCTAAAAAGTGAAAGCAAAAATGAAACCGTTAACCTGCGTATCAAATTGATGGCAGGACAACAGAAAGGAACTCTTTTAAGCATGTACTAGTGGGATATAACTTAAAAACAAAAATAACTACAAAGCATCCTGGAAACATTTCAATAAGAATTGTGGAGAGCAGTTTGATATTGATGGTTTTTAAATTGTTTGAATATTTTCCTCGCTTTTTCCTCTGAAAAGGCCTAGAAATGATGGCCAAGTCAAAAGCAATAAGCAATCTTAGTACCCAGATTACAGTCTCTAAATACCATTTCCCATTAAAAGGCATTAGGGCCTCCCTAGGGAAATAACTCTTTCATGATCTGGGCAAAAAATGTAGAAGATGAGCTTAGAACAGTTTGCCACAGTAGAAAGCAAAGAAGGTATCAATGACCACTGGGTGGTGTCACAAAGGCCCAGAAGCCAAGCTGAAGTGGCTCCCTGGCCAAAAATGGGGAGAAATTGAGCACTGATATAAATAAGAAACATAGCTGATTAAAACACACCAAATATTTTTAAATTAATGATGTCATAATGGTTAGAAAGAAGAAACATATAAAAAAAATCCCTTTGGCATCTTTTGATAAAGCTGGGAAGACAACTCATTATTTTGGAAACTACTTAAAGAATCAAATATTTATATTGCCTGAACTATGCATACCAAAACTCAGTGTAAAGAATTCTTGATTATAAGCTTCTTTTTGTAGAAATAACCCAGCCTTTAAATGAAGCAGGAACAATATAGTCAGTATATCAGCATTTTGCAGCTTATAAGTACATTAACAAATTTAGTCAATGTCACCAATGACTAGTAACATCAAAACCAGAGGGACAGGGCATCTGGATTGACTCAGTCAGTTAAGCATCTGACTCTTGATTTCAGCTCAGGGTTGTGAGATTGAGCCCTTTGCTGTTTTCTGCAACTCAGGGTGGTGGAGTCTGCCTGAGATTCTCTCCTCTCACTGCCCCTCCTGCTTGCCTGGACTGTCTCCCTTTTAATAAATAAATTAATTAATTAAAAAAATAGAGGGACATCTTGATGTTAGATGCCTCCTGCTGAAAGTGCACATCTCCTGTTAGGTATCCTTGCCAATCAATATTGAACCTGAATCTGACTACTAATTCCCAGTAAATATAAAGAGCCAGAGAAACATGATCAGTTATAGTGGGGGACGTGGTTAGCAACATGCACACCATGATAATCCCTAGAAGCCAAACAAACCTGTTTCTTCAATGAATACATTCCAACAACAATAAACAAAAGGATAAACCTATAGAGTAAATTATGTACTTGCCCTCTCACTGAAAAAACTAGAAAATCAGGTAGAGAACAACAGGCAGCACACAACTGTGACCCCTGAGAAAAGGGAAACAAACAAGGTAGGCCTGGAGGTCAACCAGCTTTCTACTGGGAGGCACTTTCTAGGCCTCAGTACAAGGAGGGAGAAACCATGTGGAGTCCACTAACCTCACTGAGGAGGCAGAGGTACCTGAGACAGACAGGGAAAAACATCTAAAAGATGGGAGCTACAAAGAAAGTGAGTTTCAGAAATCTCCAAGGGGGTTTCCTTCAATCTTTAATGAATCCGAAGCAGCATCTGTATAGGGTAAGATTAATTAGGTAGGATTTGAGAATGGCAAAAAGTATAGATGAAAAGAACAAGTGCCTGGAGGTTGGAAGCTGAATGATTCTCAGAGTTAACATGGGCCTGGGAGGCAAATAGTGTTCCAGCCAGTTAGAGTGACCTGACCTTGTTGAAGGCACAAGGCATTCAGTAGAGTACAGAAGAATCACACCTTAGGAGCAGAGCTATACTAGCTCTAGAATAAAGACTACTATATACACATCCTTAACAAATCTTAAAAAGAAGATTAGAAAGTATCAAGCAAACTCCCAACACTTTTTAAAGGAAGCCACTAAAAATTAGGCACTCAACAACGTAAAATTCACAGTGCCTAGGATCCAGAACAACAACAAATCACCAGATATGTAAAAAAAAAAGCAGGAAAAGAGGTCTCAGGAGGAAGAGAGCAATCATCAATCTATAAAAATAGACCAAGAAGTTCCAACAGAGAGGACAGAATTAATTTGCTTAAAAGAACTTTAAAGAATTATTTTCAAGTATATTAAGAATTAAGAAAACAAAACTATGACCATACTGACAGAAGGTGGAAGATATAAAATAGAATCAAATATAACTTTCAAAGCTGAAAAATAAAATATCAGAAATGAAAAATTCACTTGATGGGCTTAACCACATATTAGATACTACTAAAGACCAAAGGACACTGAAGACCGTAATGGGAATATCTAAATGGAAGCAAAGACATGAGAGACCAAAAAACAACTAAAAGAACAGGGCCTCAGTGACCTGTGGAGCTATAAAAAGGGGTCTCAACATATGCGTAGATTACAAAAGTAATGTTTTAATTAACCTGACTTTTTAAAAAGGTGTATTAATTCACAGATGACATGATCATCTATCTACAGAGACTCCTATGAAATCTACAAAAAAAAATCCTAGAATAAATTTAAAAAGGTATTAAGATACAATGTCAATATACAAAAACCAACTGTATTTCTATATATCAACACAAAACAACTGTAAATGAGATGTAAGACACCATTTACAACATCAAAAAGCATGAAATATACAGGTATAGATAAACAATATGCATGAAACTATGCAAGTTTCTCAGCAGTGTATATTGTAGATCAGTTACAGATCTTTTTTAGATCTAAATGTGGAGATGAACTTAGTTCTTGGATTAGAAGCCTTAATATTTGTTGATATCAATTCTTCCTAAACTCATCTATAGATTCAACATAGTAAAAATATCAGCGAGTTTTTTTTTTTAAAGATTTTATTTTACTTATTCATAGAGACAGAGAGTGAGGCAGAGAGAAAAGCAGGCACCACAAAGAGGGCCTGACGTGGGACTCGATCCCGGGTCTCCAGGATCACGCCTTTGGCTGCAGGTGGCGCTAAACCGCTGTGCCACCGAGGCTGCCCATCAGCGAGTTTTTAATAGAAGTTGCTATTGGTTCTAAAATTTATATGGAAATGCAAAGAAACTGAAATAGCCAAAACAATTTTACCAAAGAACTACCTGATTCCAATGCCTACTATAAAGCTATACTAACCAGAAAAGTGTGTTATTATCATAGAATAGAAATATAAGTCAGGGGAACAGAAGAGAGTCCAGAGAGACCCACGATATGGTCAGCTGATTTCAACTCAAGGTGTTATGGTAATCTCAAGGGAAAAGAAATGCTACAGGAGCAACTAGATATCCCAGAAGAAGAAAAATGAAACATGATGCCATTCACAAAAATTAACTTAGCATGGAACAGAGACCTAAGCAAAATATAAAACTTCTAGAAGAAAACATAAGAAAATATTTGCATCGTTGGAATGGCCTGATTCCTTAAGCAGGAGGAAACAAAATGCCCTAACCAGGGCAGCCCCGGTGGCGCAGCGGTTTAGCGCCGCCTGCAGCCCAGGGCGTGATCCTGGAGACCCTGGATCGAGTCCCACGTCAGGCTCTCTGTATGGTGCCTGCTTCTCTCTCTGCCTGTGTCTCTGCCTCTCTCTCTCTGTCTCTATGAATAAATAAATAAAATCTTAAAAAAAAAAAAAAAGCCCTAACCATAAAAGAAAAATAAAATGATGTTCATCAAAATTAAAAATTTGCTCTTCAAAAGCAATGTTAAGAAATTGAAAGGCCAGCCCAAGACTGGAAAAAGCTATGCATAATATATATCTGACAAAGGAGTCATCTCCAAAATATATGAGGAACTCTTAGACCTTAATATTTAGAAGGAAAAGAATCCAACTGAAGAAAGGGCAAGGGGCACCTGGGTGGCTCAGTCAGTTAAGCATCTGCCTTTCACTCAGGTTGTGATATCAGGGTCCTGGGACTGAGCCCTCTGTCAGGCTCGAGTCTGCTTTTCCTTCTGCCTCTGCACCTCCCCACCTTGTGCTTGCTCCCTCTCTCAAACAAATAAATAAAACTTGAAAAGGGGGAAGCAAAAGAGGGGTGCCCAGCTGCCTCAGTCAGAAGAGTACACAACTCTTGATTTTGGAGTTGTGAGTTCATGCCCCACGTTGGGTGTAGAGATTACTTAAACTTTTTTAAAAAGAACAAAAGAAAATAAATACAAAAATTTTACAAGGGCAAAAGATTTCAAAAGCTATTTTACAAATAAAACACAAAACATATGGCCACACGAAAAGGTGCTCATCATAAATCAATAAGAAATACAATTAAAACCACAAAGACGTGCTTACTAGAATGGCCTCAATTAATGACTGATAATACCAACTGTTAGCAAGTATGCAACCAACTGTAAGTCTCATTGCTAGTGGAAGTATAAACTGGGACACTTTTGAGAACTGTTTGGTAGCTTCTTTTAAGATAAACTGACCATACACAGCTGGGCAGTTTCACTCCTAGGTATGAGTCCATTTTATAATTATAATTCTACAACAGGAAAACCTAATCTACAGTGAAAAGAAGTGTTGCCAGGAGGAGGTGGTGAGGGAGATACACTGGAGAGGTACATGAGGAACTTGTTTGAATGAAGGAAATGTGCCATATCTTGGTTATGATTGTTTTTACATGAGTGAATACATTTGTTAAAGCTCATTGAGCTGTACTCTTAAAATGGGTACCCTTTGTTGTACATAATTTATATCTGATTAAAGTTAATTTAAGAGGGTCACCTGGGTGGCTCAGTGGTTGAGCATCTGCCTTCAGCTCAGGGCCTGATCCCAGGGTCGGGATCGAGTCCCACATCCGGCTTCCCACAGGGAGCCTGCTTCTCCCTCTGCCTGTGTCTCTGCCTCTCTCTCTGTCTCTCTCATGAATAAATAAAATATTTTTTAATTAAAAAATAAAGAATAAAAATAAAAATAAAGAATAAAAATAAAGTTGATTTAAGACATAGCAACCTACTACAACATCTGGACCTCAACAAGATCCTGATTTGAACAAGAACAATTTTTAAAAAGCAGGGGAGGGGATTTCGAATGTGCCCAATATCGGGTGATATTAAAGAATCACTGTTAAACCCAGTAATAGACCCACGGGTTCATTTTACAATTATCTCTGCTTTTTGGATGTTTGAAATTTTCCATGATAAAACACTTAAAAAATTAAAGTAACTTCAAATTAACTTCAAATATTTAAAAGGTTACTATGTAGAAAAACAATTCAATTCTAGGAGAAGGAGTCATGTGGAGGAAAATCTGGAGTCAATTAAGAGAATGAACTCACCAAGAAAGCATCATGTGGCTTTGTAAAGTTAGGATGCTCACGCTAGGACCTGCTGCTACCCAGATCCTATAACTACCTGCTAGGTTGCAGGAGAGGAAATTACTGCAATTTGTGAAGCTGGACAAGCTGCCCTCAAAGGTCCCCTCTTGCTCTACGATTCCATTAGCTGTGGATTCATGAAACTGATGTCTGGTTCAGTTTTCCCAAACAAGTCAGCACCCCATTCCTACCCAGCCCTACCAAATAATTATCTATACTATTTAATACTTCACAAAAACTATTTCAGATATTTCCCATTTTCCCTAATTTTCATATATATTTGATATGCCCTTTTCTTAAACCTTTCCAAAATCAGAACCATGCTTTGTACCTCTTAGAATCTTTTATTGCTAACACGATACGCTGTACATACTGGGCCATCAAAATGCTTTCTTAACATCACCTTTCAAGTCAGTGTTGCTTTATAACACTTTTCCCTCCCCATCCCATCTGTGTCTTCTCCCACCATCTCCCATGCAGAGACCCTGTCCTCTACCACACCTGTGTCCCACAACCCAGGCCTAGAACAGAGCTCTGTACAAATCCGCAAAAAAAAAAAAAAAAAAAAATGAATAAAGAATTCCTCCCACATCTGGAGCCTGTTAAATTTCTGAAGTGGCAAGGACTCATTCTGATGATCAAATCTGAATTCTGAGACTACCTTAATCACTGAAGATGTCATTATTCTAACTGCACAGGTCATATATACCTTTACCTATGTGGCTGTAAACCACAACCATGGGGAAAACTGAAAAATCTTTTCCATCCTGGCAGCCTTTCTCCTGAATTCCCCAGGTATTCAGTGTCTTTATACTGCTCTCTGACCATCCAAGTGAGAAGTACTCACAGGGTGGATCCTACAAAATGTCAGGCCCTATACTAGACACTTTATTACCAACTCACTTAATTTTTGCAACAACTGGATAGGTATTATCTGCATTTGGAAGATGTATGACAGCTACACAAAGTTAAGTAATTTGCCCAAGCTTCTAAATGATGAATCCAAGATTTGAAACCAGATCATCCTGGCTCAAAATTCATGCAGTTTTACAGAACAGAAAAACAACAAACAAACAAAAACCCCTCTTTCCCACACAAGTCTTGAAGTCACAGAACCTAGTGGAAAAATATTTTTGTGGGGGAGGATACTTCCTCTACAGGTCCAAGGACAACCTGGCCTCCCAATTTGTGAAAGCTTGCTCATTCCCACAATTTACCAAGAAAAATGTCCAATTTCAACAAATACCACAAGGGGGAGCTAAGTCCTAAAAAGCTTCCAGATTAATGTCTCATTTGGATCCTAACTCCCTTAAGAAAAATAAATCTGAATAGATACTCTGTCCTAAGTGATTCTTTCTAAGAAACAAATCTAACCACATCCTTTTCCTGCTTAAAACCTTCCAAGGATCCCCACCCAAAACAGTGCCACACTACCTGTCATGATACACAACTTCCTTTATGGCTGGCCTGTCTTCCTCCAAAGACCACCTCCTCTGACTGCTCAACACCGCGGCTTCCTCAAGCTTCCCCAAAAGGCCTTTTTTTTTTTTTTTTTGTAATAGCTTCCAACTCTCTAACCATGTTATTTCTTTGGTCTAACTGCATGCCACCTCTGTCTCCCTCTCCCCAGCCCTTCTATTCAGCAACACCCTACACATCAAACTCCCATTTGTCCTTTAATTCCTGCCGAAACGTCTCAGCTAACTTCTGACCTTCTTTACCCATCCTCCCACCATGATGAATCAATTTATTCAAAACATCATTCTACCATTAGGTAAACATCATCCTCCCACCATGATGAATCAATTTACCCAAAACATCATTCTACCATACTTCTGCCGATATCACAACTCCAGTCAAAGTCTTTATATACCTGCTAGACTGAAAGGTCCCTAACGGGAAGAGCCACGTGTGTATATACCCAGCACTGACACACCGGAGATCCTCTCCAAGGGCTGCACTGTGCTAAGAACCCATCAAATTATACCCTTGTGGTTTGTTTCAGATGCTAACATCAAAGGATCAACAGAAATTTTTATAAAGATATTTTAAGTTCTTTACCTCATGCTCAAGATCAACTCAAAAACCATAATCAGCATTCTATCTAATAAAACTATGTTGAACTTACCGTCTTAGTTAAATAAAATATGAATGAATATATTAAAATAATTGCATTTTCCAAAGGTGTGACGCTTGCGGGCTCTTCAGCATTGGTTTCTAGTTGCTTTTTTGCATCATCAGCATCAACAGGACTGCTTTCTGTTGTAATTATCCCTAAAATTGAGGGTGAAAATACTTTATCTTATGTAATGAAATTTTCTCACGAGAGAAACTTGTTTCTCTTCATTTAAAATATTTGAGTGCCCACTGAGTATTAGTCAGTGGTTTCTCTTAAAGACTTATAAATGGTTTAGGGGTACCTCACTGGCTCAGTCGGTAGAGCATGCAACTCTTGATCTCGGGGCCATAAGTTCAAGCCCCACACTGGGGGTAGAGATTACTTAAAAAATATTTACTAGAAATTTGTAAGAAGACATATAGTTTCTAGAAGTCTTAAAGAGTTAGATAACATAGTTTCTCTCTTAAAAAATTATAAAGAGAAGGGGCACCTGGGTGGCTCATTTAGTTAAGAATCTGCCTTCAAAAAAAAAAAAAAAATCTGCCTTCGGCTTGGGTCATGATCTCAGGGTCCTGATATTGGGCCCTGCATCTGGCTCCCTGCTCAGCGGGGAGGAGTTTGTTTCTCCCTCTCCCTCTGCTCCTCCCCTGACCCCGGCTCTACTCTCTCAAATAAATAAAATCTTAAAAAAAAAAAAAAAAGAATTATAAATAGAACAAAAGTCAGAATGCCAATTAAAGCCATCATAGCCTTCCATTATGAATTGAACATATCTCCAACACAATCTAACCCTCACTAAATTCCTCTATCATGTCCCTGGCAATGCAACTGAAAGCTTTTCTTTCTTTCTTTCTTTCCTTCTTTCTTTCTTTCTTTCCTTTCTTTTTCTTTATCTCCTTCCTTCCTTCTTTCTTTCATTTATTTTACTCACGAGAGAAAGGCAGAGACACAGGCAGAGGGAGAAGCAGGTTCCCCACTGGGAGCCCAATGCAGGACTCCATCCTGAGATTCTGGGACTCTGGGACCACACCCTGAACCGAAGGCAAATGCTCAACCACTGAGCCACCCGGGCATCCCAGCAGCTGCTATCTAAACAATATTTAGTCATGGGAATTGAGAAAAGCAGAATTTTATGTTTTTTCGACATAAACACAACTGCGCTTAACGTTCATTTAGTGCTGGTGAAGCATCATGTTTGAATCTTCAGGCAAACGAGCAGAAAAGTGTCAGTTTGCAGACCTGCAGGTGGGATGCACCAATGTTTAGCATAGTGTCTGGCATATATCAGGCATTCAGAGATTGCTTACCGACGGGAAAACAGCTACACCAAAGAGAATACAGTAAATGCCCGGACACACTGACAGGAACGGCTTGGGGGGCGGGGGTGCCTGGCCTGGAGCTCTGCAAAAAAGGGAGGATTCCAACTTGGAATCCTGCCTTAAAGGATTTCACCTGGGGAAGTGATGAGGAAGGGATTTCAGTTTGAATTACCTGAGTCTGGGGCATGTCTGATAAACCGCTAGGAGTTCAACAAATGATTAGTGATGGGTTGAGTAGGGGCCTCTTGTGTCTTCCAACCAGGAGATTCCATTCACTATTGATCTATGAATCTGACCTCTGGGGAAGTATTCCCAGTCAGGTCAGCATCTCTGTATCTGAGATACTTGGGAAGATAAGCCTGTAAAGGTAGTTGATGTCATTTTGTGACAGACCATAAAGGACAGAGCAAAAAATATCTGTCCTTAATTCTGCAAGCTGAACTTTTCCTAGCCCTGAAAGTTTCTGAGCAAGAGAATAACAAGACTTCATGGTATAGGACTCATTTTCAACAAGTAGAACCTTTTGACTTAAAGGAGTTTAGAACTAGAGGGAATTATACATGAATGCAATATTCTCTGGACTATGAGAGACCTCTGATGTCATTTCTTCTCAAATTTGCAGTATTCCTCCCCATGCTGTGGCTTCTCCCCCACTCTGAAGAGAGACAGAGGGTCCACCCATGCTACCAGGTCTTAGAGTACCACAGGGTAACGCTATACCCATGGTTAAGGACCACAACCAAGCACGGTATGAAATCATGCCACCACGATGGGTACGCGAAATAACACAATTAGTTCTTCTTCATTAGAAACCTGGTGAGGGGCACCTGGGTGGCTCAGGGCGTGAACCAGGGGTCCCAGGATCGAGTCCCACATTGGGCTTCCCGCAGAAAGCCTGCTTCTCCCTCTGCCTTTGTCTCTCTGTGTCTCTCGTGAATAAATGAAAATAAATTTAGAAACCTGTTGCTACCATTATTGGGGTTGTATTTTTGTTTTAAACGTTTTCCTCAATTCAGGTGCAAGGAGTTGCTCTCCATGGACTGTTTGCTTAGCTCTGTGATGAAGTTCTGTTCACCCATGTCAGGCCACACAGGACCAGCACACACTGCAAAGTTCTGTACTGTTCCCAATGGTATGAAGACACTGAGGCATAAATATCCCCTTCACTGTTTTTTGTTTTTTTTTTTTTCCCCTTCACTGTTTTTAAAAAGGGTTTTGCCAGCCTAGGTAGCAACAAAAGAGCTAAGCCACCCTGTATTCTGGGGGCAGGCTAGGGTGGAGAGGACTAAGGAGTGGGGAGAAAACCCAGAATTTGTGTTCACACTGTGGTTCTTAAACTTTCAATGGATCAGAATTTCCTGGAGGTCTTGTTAAACACAGCCTGCTGGTCTCCTCCCCCAGAGTTTCTGATGCCTCTGGTCTCGTTGAAAACTGTTTCAGAACATAAGGCTTTTTAAGAATATTATTTTAGATTAAAATTATTCACATAAGTACTGATGGCCAGACATTGGTTTTTGGTTAGTCTCTGGCCTTTTTCCTACTGCTGTCCTCTATCCGTCTTAATGCCTGCTTTTCTTTCCATTCTGGGCTTTCTTGTTTTTTAAACTCACTCATGCCTATATTATTCTCCTTTCTGATTTCCTGCCTTTAAAAACAAGTGTCCAGGGGTACCTGGCAAGCTCAGTCCATAGAAAATATGACTCTTGATCTTGGGGTCATGAGTTTGAGCCCCACTCTGGGTACCAAGATTACTTAAACTAAAAAAAAAAAAAAATGTCCTAGAAGCTCCTCTTTATGACATATTTCTACCCTGTAGAGAAAAATCTGCAAGCTTTACCTGGGTCTCCGTCTTTCTCAGTATTTGGCTGCTGTGACACTTCTGAGGCACCCATGTCACCAACCACAGGTTGATCCAACTGGCTGGGCTCTTTGAGAATCTGTATTTGAAAGTCTTCTGTGTGATCTTGTGGGAAATTGTCTTCTGTGTGATCTTGTGGGAAACTGTCTTCTGTGTGATCTTGTGGGAAACTGTCTTCTATGTGGTCTTGTGGGAAATTATCTTCGGTGTGACCTTGTGGGAAATTATCTTCAAGGTGTGGCTGCATCCCTACAAGGAAGAAGAATGCACTGGATGGCAAAGCCTGAGGACACTGCCCGCTCCGCCCTTCCCATTGGGCAGCTCTCCCTCACCATCCATCACCCGCCCCCACCAGGCACTTCACTACTGCCCTCCCACACGCTGGTCTCCCAGGGAGCACAAATGAGCAGGAAAATGCGGGTTCCAGCTGCTTTTGTCTCACTCCACAGATGGCCAAAATTTATAAAGAAACCCTTATTCCAAGTATTCTATAAACACATTTATAGTAGGGTCTTCAATAACCCAACTTTCCTTGACCAACCAATACATGCTCACAAAGATAAATGTACAGAAGAGAATCTCCATTAAGTGCAGAAACATGAAACACCTACTCTACACAGAAAGAACACAAACTCTTTCCTATGCAAGCATGAGTTATTTCAGAGCTGGCACAGAGAAGGGCATTACGTACAAAAGCAGTTTGCTGAAGTACCTTCCAAATATTTTAAGAGTGTGTCTAATCATCAAAAAGAGCAAACCCATTTCCCTCCCCAACAGGCTCAGAGCGGAGCCCAATGCAACCCACAGCAAAGATGAATTTTTTTTTAAGATTTTATTTATTTATTCATTAGAGACAGAGAGAGAGAGAGAGAGGCGCAGAAACATAGGCAAAAGGAGAAGCAGGCTCCATGCAGAGAGCCCGACGTGGGACTCGATACCGGATCTCCAGGATCACGCCCTGGGCTGAAGGCAGCGCTAAACCGCTGAGCCACCGGGCTGCCCAAAGACAAATTTCTTTAAAGCTTCATACTTTACCCTGAAAATTATTTAGAGTTTGGCATTCTAATGCAAAATAGATCTGCTCTGATTACATGCAAAAATGTTTCCCTCCCCAAATTCTCAGGAAAAATTAGCCCTCTGTGAAGATGCATTTATTCTGTGACTTTATGTCCCCCTGGTACTCTACTATATGCCTCGATTCAAATACCTCAGTCTGAAAAGCATGGGGACACAGACTAAGGTGTTATGACAGGCACGCCTGGGTGGCTCAGCGGATTTAGCGTCTGACTCTTGGTTTCAGCTCACATCACTATCTCAGGGTCGTGAATCAAGCCCAAAGTCCGGCTCCATGCTCAGCAAAGAGTCTCCTTGACAGTCTCTCCCTCTGCCCCACCCCTTGCTCTCTTTCTCTAAAATTGGCTTTTTTGAAAATAAATAAATAGGGGATCCCTGGGTGGCTCAGTGGTTTAGCGCCGCCTTCAGCCCAGGGCATGATCCTGGAGTCCCAGGATTGAGTCCCACATCGGGCTCCCTGCATGGAGCTTGCTTCTCCCTCTGCCTGTGTCTCCACCTCTCTCTGTGTGTGTCTCTCATGAATAAATAAAATCCTTAAAAAAAAAAAATGAATGAATAAAAAAATTAACATTATACCAACTAATACAAAGAGCAGTGACTTTGTGCTTAAGAAACTATGTTCAAAAGAGCCCATTCAGAGGCTCCTGGTTATGGAAGGAGTAGGTTACAGGGCTGAATGCTACAGCACAGGGAATATAGTCAGTGGTGGTGTCACAGTTCTTGTATGGTGACAGGTGGGAGCTACACTTGCCCAGAGCATAGCAGGCAGTACAGACTTGCACGATCACTATGTTGCACACCTGAAATTAATGTAACATTGTGTTTCAACTACACTTCAATTAAAAAAATTTACTCCGGGTACCTGCCTGGCTCAGATAGTAGAACATGCAGCTCCTGACCTTAGTGTCATGAGTTCAAGCTTCAAGCTGGGCAAAAAGCTTACTTGGAAGGAGGGAAGGAAAGGAAGGAAGGAAAAAAGGAAAGAAGGAAACCTACTAAGATTAAAAAAAAAGAATCCCTTTCATAATTTTACATGAAGCTTGTACTTTGTTACATTTGGGGGAAAAAAAATTTTAAGTGTTAAAAAACAAAACAAAAGCCCAAAGACAGGTTTACTTGGAGCATGATTTTCTTGTCTACAGCCTTCTCTTTATCTGCTTGTCAAGTTTCCTTTTGAAAATACTACCAGCCTCAACTGTCCTAAGGGGTAAACGAGGTGAGAAATTCTCACCCACATTCCAGCCTGAGAGAAGGCAGGAAGGGACACATGCATGTCACAGTGCTATTGTCCCTTACCTTTGGGCACCCCATCCACTGTGGACAGAGCTTCACAAATAAGGCAGGAGGCACATCAGCAGCCACCGCCCCACCTGCTTCTCAAGCGCACCCCCACAAGGCCACAGGCAGGCACCTTACCTTCCATTGTGCCACTCCAGCCTTCCTGGGGGGGCTGTCCCGTGGCCAGCGGGGCAGTCTCCTCCGTGGTGGAGTGTCTGTACCTGACAAAATAGATCAGGTCTTGAATATCGTCTAGTACGGCTGCCTCCTCAAATATGTTACTTTCCATCATTCCCAGATCTCTGTTTTCAGCCACACGGGTATCAAGCATTTTCTCTGCTGTGCTCAGAATCTGTGACTCAGATGCACGGAAGACCTTATCTAGGACTTTCTCCACATTATAAGGCAGGCTCTCCTGCTGCGCCAACTTCAGCTTTAATGACATTTCGTGGAACATGGCTTCCAGCTCGTGGACATCAAAGTACTTCTGGAACCTCTGCAGAGACTGTTGTTCTTTAAAGAAGCTGCCAATTATGGGCAAGTCCTTCACGTGGTCGCTACGCACTGGCCTCACCGCCATGGGTGGCGTCCCGCGTGGCGGGCCACCTTCCTGCTCCTCGGGGGCAGGCCCCTGGCTCTGTGTGTCCGCGGGTCTCTCAAAGTCCTGGTCCTCTTCAGAGAGTTCTTCTACCCCAGGCTTCTGTGCAGATTTCTCAGAGCTGTCTTCTTTAAAATAATCAGAGTCTTGATTCAGAAACATTTCACCTAACCCCGGAGTCCGATTTTTCTTGTCAGGAGAGTCACTTCCTCCAGATGCTGTCTGTGCTTTCGCACCTGCAAGAGGGCTTTCTGTTTCCACCACCCCACTACCTGCTTCCCTGCCCCTGCCCCCTGGCTCTATCTCTTTGCCAAAAGTTTCACCTTTTCTTTCTATTTCCAAAATAGTACTAGCTTCTTCTTTGTTTCCTTCCATTTCTGCATCAGCATTAACCGCACCTAAAGGAGCTCTTGCAGGGGCCTGCAGGTTAACGTCTAACCACCTGCCCTGAATCCCGGGGCTTTTTTCTTTAGCCTGTTTTGCGCTGAGAGCATTTTCATCCTCCAGGAGTTCTTCAGGGCTGTGGTCGTCTTCTGCCTCTGGTTTCTCAGTATGGACACCTGGCACTTCCGGGCTACCTGGCCGGCCTGTGGGCTCCACTTCCTGGGAGCCCGCCTTGGGCTGTTGAGGAGCTAACTCTTCAGCTGAGGAGTCCTTTCTGACCTCCTCCTCGGCAAGCCTCCCCTTCTCGTCCATCTGCTTACTATGTGCAGCAGCCACTTCTCCTCCTTGCGGCCAGGAAAGATTTCTTCCCCAAATGGGACCCTCTTCTTTCAGTTCTCCTGGCAAACCAACTCCATCCAGAGGGGAGGGCCTAGGTTGATTGTGAGTTTTAAGAAGCCGTTCCTCTTTAAATTCCGACTTTGGATGCTCCACTGATGGTGTGTGTGGTTTTGATCCTGCTAAAGCGTGGACGTCTTCCACACGGTCCCTGGAGGCATTATGCTGACCACCCCCGGAGGGTGCTGCGATACCCACAGACTCCTGGTCAGGCTTTTCTTCGTTCACTTGACCCCCTGTGGCATGAGGGAGGGGTTCACGCTCCGAGCCCCCTTCTGAAATCTGCTCTCCGGGCTTTTCTTCATGGAGCATTCCTTTTGAAATATGAATAGCCGCTCCTTTTAGGTCATCTTCTTTGTTATCCAAGGCTGATTCCAACATTTCTTTACCCTTCCCAGTAGCTGGCAAAGAGCCGGGGTCACCACTATGAGTAGAATCATGCACGGTCATGCCTTCCTGCCTCTCCTCCTCCGGCCCCATCTCGGCCTGTGCCAGGCCTGGCTTGGGTTCCTCGGCTCCCCTCCCTTTTCCTGCAATGTGAATTTCCAGGTCTTCGTCGTTATCTGTTTTAGTACCTACATCGTTAGCTGTAGGCAAAAGACCATCTTCTGCCTTCTTAGGGTCAATGTAATCCGCTGCTGACCGTGGTTTCCTCCATTTGCTCTCTGGAATGAACGCATCATCACCTTCCTTGCCTTCCTCTGATTCAGAACTCCCCAAATCCATACTTGTTACGCTGTCATCTTCTGTGAAGAAGACAGTATCCTCCCAGGTTGTTAATATATCTTTATCATAGTTTTTGATGCCAGGGGGCTGAGGTGCCTCAACCTTATCCTCTTCATTTGAACTCTGCTCTCTCTCTGCTGAGTATTTCTCAACTCCGGACTTCACTGGAGTTTTCACATCTTCTCCACCATGTGCGAAGGTCAGTAACGGCAGCTCATCAAAGTTGTCTTCATTCTCCTCTTCGTCCTTGCCAACTATGTGATACTCGGCGTCCAATTCCTCATCAAAATCATCTTCTAATGAAGTAACAAGTCTGGTTGTCTCATCATCAGATACAAGTGCATCAGCAGTGGAGCCAAATTTGGTTTTTAAGTCCAGGGTCATTTCTTTTTTCAAAAGTTTATAAGCATCAATCGTCTGCTGTTCATTCGAGACCTGAGAACCATTGCTGGTTTTGTTGTTTTCACTTTCTGGCACTTTTAGTTTATCTTGTAGCATTTCCTCAAAAGGTTCGAATGAAGATGGATCTCCCTGAGCATGATCTGCTGGACTGTTTACATGCGGGTGGTTCTTCTGAGTCCCAGTTCTTTCCTTGAGTTCCTTAGTGTTTTCTGAGGCTACACTTTCACTCTCCTCTGAGTTAACTTCTACTGGTTCTAGTTCGAGGTCGCTTTCCTCCAATACTTCAGGAGGGGTGTCCTCCTCATGCTGAGTTTCTTCTATGGCTTTCTCAGATTCTTCAGTTGCAGAATTGTGTAATTCCAAAAATCCTAAAAGTTCTTCTACATTATAATTATCAAAATCATCTCTTCCCCCATCAAAACAAACAAAATCTGTCTCCTGTAAGAGAAAGAAAAATGTTAGCATGTCACTAAGTATCATAAGAGCAAACTCTTACCCATGCTAGTGACAGAGACAATCTCAGATTGGCTCTGGAGCGACTTCTGTGCCTCCCTTGAGTGACAACTCTTCTTGGGTGGTGAAGGGATATAGTACCTAGAATCCACTTTCCCTAGTTGCCTGCGTCCATGGATAAGGGCTCCTACCTGAGTACTATTCCCAGTTTCCCTTCGCTGTCTCTTTCCCATGGGAAACAGGATTCACACAGCTGGTGAATTTGCTCTGTACCATCCCTGTTTTCTGTTTGGGACCTGCTGGAGGGCACACATATCCACTCCCCTCTGCACTGCTAGTTTTACAGGGACAATCCCCTTGGGGTGGCCCCGTTAGCTAGCTCTGTCTATGGCTGGGCAAGTCTATCTTATTCTAGACTACAAAGTTAGAAAGCCTAGTATTTCTACAACTTGAGCCACTTTCACTGAAAAGCTTTATCAATAAATAATAGTGACAGTTTGGTCTCCATGTGCCTGACTCCTGGATCTCTCAAATTTGTTCTGAGCACAAGTGGAAGAAAACAGCGTATCATTTATTGGGTACCCCAACTCCCCAATATCCATATCTGATGTTCTGGGAATTCATCTCATAATAATATGTGCTGGAGAAGCTGGAAGACCACCCAGCTTCCCTATCGCTGTGACCTCCAGGCTACACTTCTGTTTACCCAGCTGGAGACATGCAGAATCACTTTGCTGTCAAGATCTAAGCCTATACAGATTTCTTTTGGCTTATATTTTCTTTAGATTGGGAAAGATACATCAGCTTAGGAAGTATCCTATTAAAACACAGGTATAGGGATGCCTGGGTGGCTCAGCAGTTGAGCATCTGCCTTCAGCTCAGGGTGTGTCCCAGGATCTGGGATCGAGTCCCACATTGGGCTCCCTTTGAGGAGACTGCTTCTTCCTCTGCCTATCTCTGTGTCTCTTATAAATAAATAAATGCATCTTTAAAAATAATAATAAAAAAATAAAACACAGGTACATGGGAAATAAAAATTAATGGCACAAGGAAGAGTTTGAAACCACACCCCCACCCCACTTAATTATTTCAAGTACAACTTGAAAACAAGATTCAGGGGGTAGCCCAGGTGGCTCAGTGGTTTAGCGCCTGCCTTCAGCCCAGGGCATGATCCTGGAGACCTGGGATCGAGTCCCACATTGGGCTCCCTGCATGGAGCCTGCTTCTCTCTCTGCCTGTGTCTCTGCCTCTCATTCTCTCTCTGTCTCTTATGAATAAATAAATAAAAATCATTATAAAAAAAGAAAGAAAACAAGATTCAGTAAGAAATATGCTCTACTCTAAATCAGGGTTCTAGGTGTCATTAAGATCTGCTTTCAGGACTATCCATAAGCCTGTATTTTCCTTTCCTCCAATAAAAAGCAAATTGACATAAAAGGGGTCATAAACAAAGGAAGTTAGAAAGCCAACAAAGATTATTCTCTTCTCCTAACTCAACTTTCACAAAAAGTCCGAGGAGCCCTGACAAGTGCAGTAGGGATGGATGATTTCTTCTTTGCATCACATGTGTTTCCAAGCCAATTTCTTATTACTGAAGGGAAGCCTGCAATGGGAGGTGCAGTGGGAAGGCGACTCCCAAACTACTGAGGTCACTGTGACCAATGAACTGCCATCTCATACCTCTATCCTGGGGAGTCTCTTCATTAGGAATGAGGCCAGACAAGTGATGAGGCTGATTTTATGACCCTTGAGATTATCAAGAAATGTTAAAGAGCAGTTCTGCCTCTAAGACTCCATATGTCCGGTGAGTCTCATCTAAGAATGGCTCTAGGCCAGCAGTTCATATGTTCTCCAGCACCGCAAAGAACTGCTCAAAGATTTCTGAATGAAAGTGTGCATCAATTACTATACATTTCAAAACTCCAGAAAATAATCAGCAAGACCAAGGGTCCCAGAACACAAAACCCTTGTCATCACAGAGCTGTCAGTGTACTCAGATGAATACGTTACAGGATGTGCAGATCTGAAACCAGACCTTCCTCCAAACCTCTAAGATTTCCTATTCCAAACCTAGAACTTAACCACAATGCCTGAAATCACCAAAGGAGTCAGTAGTAAGAAAACCACTATAAATTGGCATTTGTGGCCTAA
This sequence comes from Vulpes lagopus, assembly GCF_018345385.1. Classification (NCBI taxonomy): domain Eukaryota; kingdom Metazoa; phylum Chordata; class Mammalia; order Carnivora; family Canidae; genus Vulpes; species Vulpes lagopus. Next base: position 32,359,031 of record NC_054834.1, read on the forward strand.
TACATAATTTAGTGTTTAATTTCACCTGATTTCTCTACACTTAAAATGTCTAAGAGCTATTCAATGAGTGGCTTTCTGATTGAGATACTGTCTTCTCCTTTTGCTTCTAAAAAGATTTATATCTTGGGGAGCCTGGGTGGCTCAGTCGCTTAAGCCTCCTGCTCCTGATTTCGGCTTCGGTCATGATCTCAGGGTCATGAAATAGAGCCCTGTCTTGGGCTCCGCACTCAGTGCGGAGTCTGCTTGAGTTCTCTCCTTCTCCCTCTGTCCCTCCCCCTGCTTGCACTTGTGCGTTCTCTCTCTTTTGTGCTCTCTCTCTCTCTAAAATAAATAAATAAGAATTTTTTAAAATCTTAATAAAAAGAGATATCTACCTCTGAAACTTAATAACTGAATAAGACATTGAATTCTTTAATTTTTTCTCATATAAAGCACGAAAGAAAAACCCTATATAAGAGTATACATATTAGACAACTACCAAATAATGATTTAGTCTCCTATAAATTCTTTTCAAACTTTTCTTTCTTTTTGTTTCTATTTTTAAAGGTAATGTGATTCTAAATTAAAACTTGATACACAAATGTGAACTTGGTTTTTTTCTGGCCAAAACACACTTTCAAAAATCATTAACTGACTATAACTGATGAATTTGAAAGAGAATTTAAAATTGAGAACCAAAAATAAATTTAAAAATTCCATAACTTACATCTGTTGGAACCTGTAGCTCCTCTTTAGTATATTCATGGACTACTTGTATTAAATCCTTAGGAAAATATCCAAAAATACGCCCAACCTATATGAAAGAATATGCAAAAATAAGCAATCAAAATTCTGTATAAGAAATACAAACAGACATCTTAGCAATGAGAGAAAATACACAAATAGGTAAGGTAGCTATAAACACGAGAGATAGAAAGTTGCTATTGTGATTACAAAGACAATTATTCCAACAAAAATTAAGTACAGAATATTTTAAGGCCAACTTTTCTAAAACCACTGAGGTTTCCTTTCAACATGCTACTTATTTCTAAACACAGAGCACATAAAATTAGATTTCTGAAGTAGATAAAAGACCTACATACGAGAGAGTTATTATATATCTTGTGGTTAAAACTATGAAAATCAGGTGTACTCTGCTGGTTCAGTCAGAAGAACATGCGACTCTTGATCCCAGGGTCATAATTTCAAGCCCCACACTGGGTATAAAGATTACTTAAAAATAAAAATCTTTGAAAAAAAAACTATGCAAATCAAAGCTGATTAGAAACACAATTGCAAATACCCTCCATCAAGACTTTACCTGCACATTTCATAGCTTTGCTCATCAACTGGAACTTAGAAGTCTTTCTTAAACCAATAAACAGCCATGAAAATTAAGGAAAAAGAATACAAAATTCCTAAAATATTTGATCACCATGACAAAAAGCAAATATTTATTGACAGACTAGGCTGTAGCAGCTTTTTCAAAAACTAGATTTTCCAGTATTTCAGGGAGAAAATAAAATTCATATTAATGTATATATTAAGCTTTAGTTTGCTACAAAGTAAACCTCTAGAGAAAATAAGCCCATTTACCAACAGCACTAACAGCTAAAATATGTAAAGTGTGTCCTCTTGAGACACATACACTGTCTTCTCTCGGCTACGCCTGAAACTGAAAGCAGATCTCTCTAGGCAGATCCAATGTACCGAAAGAGAAAAAGGCTATCTTATCATCAACTACTAAAATATCCTCATTAGGAGCACTGTTGTTATATCTGGCAAATATGTGAAAGCCTGTCTTAGAGCTAGAATACAGTCCTGAAGATTAGAGAAGACAGAGCAATTAAAAACTGCTATGCCAGAAGTTAAAATCTACAACTCTAAGAAACCAAAAAGGATTGCATAACAAAAACTAAAAACCAGAAACAAGAATCATTTTGAAGGCTAAGGGAAGAGAGTTTTTAATTTCCTAAAGTATAAGTTTCATTAAATAAGAAGAGAAAATGAGGGAAAAATATACTTTTTTTTCCTTTTGCGGAAAATTTTATTAAGACAAAATCTGGAAAAGGGAGAGAAATCAGAAATACACGGTAAAAGGAAATACATTTATCTTTGTGTAATCTCTATCCACTAAGACTATAGGTCATACAAACTCCATTATTTGGTGTTGGAGAGGATGCGGAGAAAAGGGAACCCTCTTACACTGTTGGTGGGAATGTGAACTGGTGCAGCCACTCTGGAAAACTGTGTGGAGGTTCCTCAAAGAGTTAAAAATAGACCTGCCCTACGACCCAGCAATTGCACTGTTGGGGATTTACCCCAAAGATTCAGATGCAATGAAACGTCGGGACACCTGCACCCCGATGTTTCTAGCAGCAATGGCCACAATAGCCAAACTGTGGAAGGAGCCTCGGTGTCCATCGAAAGATGAATGGATAAAGAAGATGTGGTTTATGTATACAATGGAATATTACTCAGCAATTAGAAACGACAAATACCCACCATTTGCTTCAACGTGGATGGAACTGGAGGGTATTATGCTGAGTGAAATAAGTCAATCGGAGAGGGACAAACAGTGTATGTTCTCATTCATTTGGGGAATATGAATAATGGTGAAAGGGAATATAAAGGAAGGGAGAAGAAATGTTGGGAAATATCAGGAAGGGAGACAGAACATAAAGACTCCTAACTCGGGGAAACGAACTAGGGGTGGTGGAAGGGGAGGAGGGCGGGTGTTGGAGGGGAAGGGGTGACGGGCACTGAGGTGGACACTTGACGGGATGAGCACTGGGTGTTTTTCTGTATGTTGGTAAATTGAACACCAATAAAAATTAATTAAAAAAAAAAAAACAATCCTAAAAAAAAAAAAAAAAAAACTCCATTATTTGGGGGGCACCTGACTAGCTCAGTCAGTAGACTGTGTGACTCTTCATCTCAGGGTTGTGGGTTTGAGCCCCATGTTGGGTGTAGAGATTATTAAAAATAATAAAATCTTTTTTTAAAAAAAATACCCTTCATATTTTTACACTGGGGGATACTCTGTGTCTTTGGATCTGACAAAAAGGGGTTGCAGAATCATGGACCCTCAGGACCGGAAGTAAGCTTTTTATCTAATTTTGCTTCCATATATCATCCCTGCCAAGGAACTGCTGATTGTATTGGGCAGGGGGCGGGGGGGAGAGAAGAATATCTGTTCAAGAGAATGATTTCTGTATAAGCTACTATCGGGACAAATGTAAATAAGCGCCACAGCCCTGAAAGGAAATATTCAAAAGGAAGATAGGTAAGACATGGGCTCTTCTGTTACAGGGCTCATGACTTCATAGGAGCAAAGTCGGTACACAAACCAACTGCAATACAAAGCAGTCAAGGGGATGCCACGTGAGCAATGCAAACAAAGCGCCACCTGAACAATCATCAAACAGCCAAGATCCCTCTGCTGGGTTGCTGAGAACAGTGCTTCCCTCAGAAGGGAGCATGAGAAGTGACTATGGCCACAGGAAAATGCAAGTTGAGCTCACTTGCCCCAATGCTCCAACTTAACCACCTCACTGTATATAAACCATGCAGCCTAAGAACGTGGAAAAAACTTCCCAAGAGTAAAGTTTATCAAGAAACCTCATGTGGTCGATTTGAAGGAAACAGAACAGATCCTTCTTTTTATATAGTGATTCAATCAGGATTCTGCCCAAATTATAAGGGGTGAACCTGACTAGGTAGTTGGTCTTTCAAGCTTCCTCCCTAAGAATCTGGAACGCCAACAAAATGGATTTATCTTTCCCTGAGTAGGTTTCTCGAGCCTTATTTTCTGTTGTTTGGTATTCTATTGAAAGTAAAAGTTTTCACAGTGGAGACTGGGTATTTCTCAAAGTTTGAACAATCCTAAGGACATCAAGAACTCTTCCAACTTTCAGTAAATAAACAGTATGCACATCACACTTTTTAGCAAATAAAGGACAAGAACTCATAAACCTCTCTCCATCAGGTCACTCCTAGGGAATCTCCTCATTAAAAAATCAAACGCATGAGCATTATTTACAATAGCCAATGGAGCTCAGTTGGTTGGCTCAGATGGTTGAGCAACCAACTTTTGATGTTGACTCAAGTCATGATTTCAGGATAGTGGGATCCATCCCCGGAGAGGGCTCCACACTCACCATAGTCTGCTTATCCCTCCGCCTGCAAGTGCACATGCTCTCGCTTACTCACTCTCTCTCTCTCTCAATATCGGTCTGAATGAAGAAGTAAAACCTGGGGCAGCCTGGGTGGCTCAGCAGTTTAGCACCTCCTTCAGCCCGTGATTCTGGAGACCGGGGATCGAGTCCCACGCCGGGCTCCCTGCATGGAGCCTGCTTCTCCATCTGCCTATTTTTCTACCCCTCTATCTCTCTGTTTCTCATGAATAAATAAATAAAATCTTAAAAAAAAATAAACAATATTTGTTTAAAAAAAAAAGTAAAACCTTACAATACCCAAGACTTGGAAGCAACCCAAGTGTCCACCAATAGATGACTGGATAAAGATATGGTACACATACACAGACTGACTGACAGACACACACACACACACACAAACACTGGATATTACTTGGTCATAAAAAAATGAATGAAATCTTGCCATTTGTAACATGGATGGACCTAGAGAGTATAATGCTAAGAAAGATAAGTCACTCAGAGAAAGATAAATGCCATATGATTTCACTCAAGTAATGAGAAATTTAAGAAAAACAAAAAGAAAGACAAAAAAAACTAGACATTTAAATACAGGGAGCAAACTAGTGGGTGCCACAGGAGAGGTGTGTGGAAGAATGGGTGAAACAGGTGAAGGGAATTAAGAGTACTCTTATGGTGATGAGCACAAAGTAACATATAGATTGTGGAGTTACTACATTGTACACCTGAAACTAACATAACACCGTAAGTTAATTATAGTTACATAATTATACAAAAAAAAATCTTAAAAATCAGAGCATGGGGGGTGGGCTGGGTAGCTCAGTTGGGATGAGCACCTGTCTGCCTTTGGCTCAGGTCATGATCCTAGGGTCCTGGAATCAAGCCCCGCATGAGGCTCCTTGCTCAGCCGGGAGTCTGCTTCTCCATCTCCCTCTGTCTGCAGCTGCCCCTGCTTATGCTCTCTCTTTCTCTCTCTGTCAAATAAATAAATAAAATCTTTAAAAAATAAAAAATCAAAACTGAAAGAGAGCAGCTCGGGGAGTCTCCAGGAGCAAGGGCCTGAGAGCAGGAAAAGGATGACCCAGAAGTTACAACCCAAACAAGGAAACAAAAAAACACACAGTGAAAAGGACATTTTGCTATTTTAACAGACTAATACCAGTACCCATGATTAGGTAACTGTTTGCAGAGCTGCCAACCTTTCACAAATATTAATAGTTTAGAAAAAAATACATATACAGCGAACTTTACACGTGAACACTTGAAACGTTGTCCTGCACAAAGTTGAGAGGAGGACCTCGAATGCTGACCAGCCCTTCTGTTGTAAAGCAACAAAGTTCAGAATTTTTAGGTTTTGCCACTACCACCTTTCCTATGTATGGGGCATCTGCGGCTGGTAAGGCCTGAACTTAATACTGAGAAGAATCAACCACGAGCCATTCTGTTTTGTTTAAGGAACCGAGCAGAGCCTCTACCTGGTGCCAGGCCTGATGCCTGCTGGGGACACAGGAAGATGTCGCCATCAAAGAACCCAGGAAAACAGTTCATTCCACCTACAGCGCTAAACAAGCCAATACAAATAAGAAGATAAAGCGTGTCAAATTTGTACTTACACTTCCGGCCCAAACTTCAGGCAGTCTCCCTGCCAGTTTATAGTAGACATACACAGCATCACCTTTTTTAAAACTCACGAAACGACAATCTGGGCCTATAAAATCTTCTAGAGCCTCACCTCGGTACATTAACACTGCAGGTAAAGAAGGAGAGGGGAGAAAAACAGGTATCAGGATTCTACTTTCACAGTCCATATTGATTTATTGGGAAAGAGGAGGGTTTCCTCTACTCTATAAACAACAACCAAGTTTCTCCAGTACTCTCTGGAATCAATCGCTTTCAATTCATATGCTCCAAGTATCTAAAACCTTTAGAGCTTTATCATTATATATCGTGCCCTACAAGTAGACAGGGGAGATGGCCACTTTGCCTGTTTTTCTCTATGGATAAACCAAAAGCAATGAGTCCACCGCTACACGTAGCTGGAGCTGGTCTCAGGAGAAACTCTTGGTTCTCTCTCTAACCTTCTTGTCCGCAATCTCTGCTGTTCCATAATCATAAAAAGCTTCGCTGTGCAAATGGATAAATTCAAGAGCAGATGCTGGCTGGCTTAAGCATGGCCGCATGAAGAGGCAACGGGGAACTGGGGAGAGCACCCAGGAACCCCCAAGGGGTCAATTAACTTCAACTAACACTAAAAGGCACTATCTTTAAGTGGCTAAAACTGCTACCAGGCAGCAGTAAACACTGTCAACTTCATTTGAGGCCACGCTGTGGCCTTCTTCCCTGTATAGTTATCTGGATAAATTAACGGGAAAGGACATCACATCCTATTAGTGATTAATAGTGATAATCACATATGATTATCCAATCATATGACAGGGTAATGTGAAATTATTATGAAAGCAGATAATGTTCACTGTCCCCAACACTATGAAGGTTTCAAAACGAAGGAAAGATACCCTTTTTTTATGTTTATACACAAAATCACGCGTGGGCATCACGTGTTGCAGGGACAAGCGAAACTAGGAGAATTGTTCAGTAGTTACCTTCAGCCTTAAAATGCAGGACTTATATCACACTTGATCTAGAAACTAGGGGAAGCAGCATTTCTCTGTTGGCCAAACACACAGTTTATGATATAACATGAAACGGGCAATAGATACAATTAAATAAGAGAGAAAATAAGGGTGACATTGAAAGTACATTTCTTCTTAAAGCCAGTCAGCCATAAGTACATTAAAATGTATTTCAGGTACATATTTGAGGGATGAACAGATAGACTGGCGGGCAGTTTTTTGGACTTTTGAAGCTAAAATCAGATGATTTTAATACATGTCAGCATCCTAATTCAGATGTAACTGGGGAAAAGGCCAGGTTGAAGATGATGGACAATTTAAGACCCGGGATGCTATCAGAACTGGAAATGGCAATGCTGCTTTTGTTTCCCCCTTAGAAGAGATCACTGAAAAACTGTAACAATAAATTAGATGACAACATTACCCACACTGTTGGAACAACTCTCTGAAAAGCACACAAGGACAGCTCCCACCCACACACAGACCCCTCACTGGATACTTTATGCAAAAGCACAGTCCCAGGCCCTGCTGGGCTGCCGCCTGTCGGGTCTGGGTTTTATCTGTTTGGACACCTCTCCTTCCCCGGCTCCTGTGACCAGCGAGGGCCTTCTCAGGACCATGTCTCGGCACCGGGACTGGGGAAGCATCAACGCTGGGATTCTCCAGGTAACTGGTTTTGAGGAACCCAAGGAGGGGAGCGCTTGAAGGCAAAGAAGAGCAAACATGTCGTCTCGACCCTGCCTGCTAAAAATCCGGATTTGCTCAGGGCAACCCGAAGGGGGAAAAGCGTGGAAGACGCTGCGCTCTGGTAGTGTCTTCGCCCTAGGTTACCTCTGGGAAAGGCTCCACGCGGCTCGGAGGCCTCCTCGCTTCCCGAGCACGGCGAGTTGCCGGGATACAAACTCCTCCAACTAGGAAATCTGTTTTCGAATAGCACCAATTTGAATATGAATAAGCTAAACTCCATGGGCTGAAGGGCCTCTCCGGCAGGAGCAGGCTGCGAGGGTACAGCTGACGCCTCGGGAACGAGGTGCACGGTCCCTGCAGACCCTCCGCGGAGCCCTAGGCGATCCGGTCCCGCGGGCACAGGCGCAGGGAGCCCAACCCCCGAGGCCCCCGAGGCGCGAAGGCCGACGGCGGCGGCGCGCAGGAGCCCCCGAGTGCCTCTGGCGGTCGCTCCCCGGATCTCCCCGCGGGGCTCCGGCGCCGTCCGTCCTGCTCTCCTGCTCACGGCCCTCGGTCCATCCCCCACCGCAGGCTAGGGCCGGGGCGCGACTCCGCTTCCTGCGCAGAGCGGAGGGGGCTGCCGGCCCCGGTGGCCGCTGCGGGCTCTCGGCCTCCGGGGAGAGCCTCCGCTTTGGGCCTCCCCGCCCGGCCTCGCAGGGAGCCTTCCCGGCACGGACGGGACGGGAGCGACGCGGACCTCGGGCGCCCGGCTCCCCGCACCCAGGCTCCGACCCCGTCCAAAGGCGCTGCGAGCCCCCAACCGAGGGAGGCAGGCGGGCAGAGGGGGCAGCGCCCGCGCCCTCCCCGAGCCCCCGCGGCCCCGACGCCGGTCCCCGGCGGAGCCCAGCGCGCCGCGCACCCCAACTGCCCCGTCTCCCCTCGGGGCCGGCGAGGAGCCGCCGCCGCGAGCCGCCGCGGGGGAGACCCGGGCCGCCGCCGCCCCCACCCCCCCCCCGCCCCCGCCCCCGCCCCCGCCGGGCCAGCCGAGGGGGGAACCCGGCAACAAGTGGAGGCAGCCCCCCCCCGCGGCGCCCCCCCCGCCCGCCGGCCCGCGCCCCCGGCGCCCGCGGCCCCCCCCCCCCCCCCCCCGCCGCTCACTGCTGCACTCCTCGTCCGCGCACACTTTGTGCTCCGCGAAGCGCCGGCCCGCGTCCGCCCGCGGCTGGCCCCGCACCCGCCACGGCGGCCCGAGCAGCAGCAGCCAGAGGAGCAGCCCCGGCGCCGCAGCCATGTTGTGGTCACCGCGGGGAGCCGGCGGCGCCGAGGCGGAGGCGGAGGCGGAGACCGGGGAGGAGGCGAGGCCGGGCGGGCGCGGCGGGCGGGGCGGGGGCGGGGCGCGGCGGGCGGGGCGGCGCAGGGGGCGGCGCAGGGGGCGGCGCAGGGGGCGGCGCAGGGGGCGGCGCAGGGGGCGCGGCGGGCCCCGCAGACACGTCAGCACGGCCTCGGCGGCGGGCCGGGGGCTCCGGGGACGGGAGGGCAGGGGAGGGGAGGGAGAGGGGAGGGGGGAGGCGGAGGGACGGGGGCGCGCTCCCACTCGCGCCCCGACCCGCGCTTCCTCCGACCGGCGCCCCCGCGCGCCCTCGCTACCCGCGCCCCCTGCTCCACCCGCGCCCCCGCGCGCCCTCCGTACCCGTCCCCGCCCTCAGACCCGCGCCCCCTCCGACCCCCGCCCCCTCGCCCCCTCCGACCCTCGGACCCAAGCCCCCTCCTCCGACCCGCGCGCCCTCGCCCTCGGGCTGCGACCCGCGGTCCCCCGCGCTCCGGTCTCCTCTCCCCCGCCCCGTCCCCTAGTCACCGGCCCTCCGCACCGCCGCACTCATCCCTCACCCCTCCCTGCGACCTTGGAGCCCCCCCTCCTTCGGCCCAACACGAGGTGCTTTTCTGGCACCTTCTCGCAGCTCTCATTTCTGGTCCAGCCCGAACCAGCCTAGCCCCCTTCCCGCCCTCATATCCATTTTTGGTTTGGTGCGTCCTTTTCCAAACTACCAAATCCCACCCACGAGTGGCCACTGTTGGCCTCTGGTTTGCGGCTCCCCCTCCTTCAGGCTCCCAGGGGTTCCTTCGGGGACCCCATCCATGATCCCCCCCTCATTAGGAAAGCGCATGAGTGGAATGATGGGTTGGTGATGGAAGTCAGAGCCGGTGACCGGCTTGGTCTTTTTTTGAGCCTTAGAAGGGGTAGGGGTTGGCAATGTCTACCAGTGTTGAGATCTTCAGATCATTGAGTCTTTATCCCTAAGGGAAGGAGCGGTTTAATTCAACAAAAACGTGTTGAGCTTCCATGTATGCATGCCAGATCCTAGGGTAGTGTGGTGAAGGATGTAGGTCAAAAGACAAGGTATCAGGCCTTTGTCTAAAATCCACAATTTAGTAGAAGCTAACATAAAACCGGCTCAAGAATAAGTAGCAGGTTGGGAAAAGCTAACTAATTGCAGCTAACTCTTTCTGAGTTCTTGCTTTGAGTAAATGGGGGCATTCGCACTTCTGGTGAGAGATGAAGCTCAGCTTCAAACCCAGGGAAATCCTCCCTTTTAATCACAACTCTGTAAAGCCTCCATCGAGCAACATGTAATTTTTGTACTTTCTTTCTGACTAGGGGAAGCAAAATCTTGTGTAAGTTACGGTATAACTGAATTATCTATATGTGCAAAGAAAGAAAGAAACCAGGGAAGATAGAAAGAAGCCACAAGCCCACAGGTCAGCCCAGAGAAGAGTGGCTACAATGTTCTAGCCCTGGCTGGAGCACTTTGTGTCTGAGACCAGGGGCTTCTCACTGCAGTGCTCTCTGCTGAGGTTACTCACCAACCCCATCGGTTGGTTTTCCAAACTAGTCGGAGTCTTTAAAAATGAGAGGAAAGAATGTGGCCCATCCATGCAATCCATAATGTTGAATAAAGAAAAAGATAAGATGTTCATGTAGATGTTCACAGTTGTGTGTAGGGGCCATGAGACTTCCTGTTGGTCTAGTGGGGTCCCCATGCTCTCTGGAGAGAATGTACAATGGATAGGGCCACCGGCCATCTAAATATGGTGCCCTTAGAGGTTCATTTCCTTTCTACTCTGTTTCTTTGCTTTAGAATCATGAGTGTGTCTACAGGCATCTTCAACGTTACGTGTTAAAACCCAAAGTCTTTATATTTTCTCCATCAAACCCTGTTCCTTTCAGTCTTCCTTATCTCAACAAATGCCATTTCAATTCCTGTCTTCCAAACGCTCAAGTCAAAACCTTAATTCCTCCCAACTCTTTCTCTCACACCAAATCCAATCCATCAGACAGTCCTAGGCTTTCTTTAAAAGCTTTATTGGCATGTAATTGGCATATAATAAACTGCACACACTTAAAGTGTACACCTTGATAAGGTTTGACATACGTATATTGCCATGAGACCATCACTATAATCAAGATAATTAACTATATCCATCACTGATAAAAAGAAAAAAAGAGTCCTCTCATGCTCCTTTGTAATCCTTCCCTTCCCTTCCCTGCCTGTCTCCAAACAACCTTCTGTTGCTATAGGTTGATTTGTAATTTCTGGAATTTGATGTAAGTGGAATCATACAGTATGTCTTCTTTTTTTGTCTGACTTTTTCCACTCTGCGAAAGCACTGGAAATACATCCAGAATCTGACTGCTCTCACCGTCTCTGTTGTTAACACTGGATGGCCAAGCCACCATCATCTCTCGCCTAAAAGGTCACGATAGCCTTACTGTTGCGCCTTTGCCTCCCTAAGGTCTACTGTGTCAACAGCGGCCAGATAGATCATTTCATGATATAAATTTGGTCATGTCTCTCCTCTGCTCAAAACCTTCCTACGACTTTCCATTTCCAAGTAAAATGCAATGATTTATGATGGAATACACTGTCTTATTTGATTGGACCTTGATCATCCCTTTTTTTACCCCCACTTCTCAACATTTTCTTCTTGCCCTACTAGTTCTCCTCAAACTCACCAAGCTCCATTCTTACAGTAGAGCATTTGCAGTTGCAATTCTTCATCAACCTGGAACAGCTCCCCCAAACAGTCCACCTGACTACTAACTAGTTCCCTCAATTCATCAAGTGTCTGTAGACACCATTTCTTGTTAGAGAAGGCTTTCTTTACCACTCTACATAAAATAGAGCTCCTTCCATGAATATCTGTTCATCATCCAGCTTTGTTTTTCTTTAGAGTACTTCCACCAGCCTTACATTTGTTTATCTATTTGACCAAATATAAGTTCCAGGGGAGCAAGGAATTTGTTTTGTTCACCACTATAATATATATGCCTAGAAAAATGTCTGGAATATATGAGATACTCAACAAATGATTTGTGAGATGAACCCATGATAACTTGCATATTATAAATATATTACATCATTAACCTACACAGAGCCTCCATATGTAAATAGTACCAAGAGGAAATATGCCGTAAAAAAGCATTTTGTTTCTTTCCCTCAGCAGCATCCTCAACACCTGGAACAGAACCTGGACTACATTGATTGTTGATTGAGGGCATATTTGTTATGGAGGGAGTGAATGAAAAAATTGCAGTGTATATTTTCCCTATGTATTACCAGAATAGATAAAGCAGATAAAGGAAATTCTATTTTTTCTTATTTCTATTTAGAGTAGAATTAATGACAATTCATTGGTGGAAAAGACAAGATTCCAAAATGATCTAATTCAATATTGCTTGACTAATATTTACTTTGACTAATATTCAGATATGCTTTTATATGAAGGAAGAAAGCTCTCAGTTTCTGAAGAACTGGCTGCTTAATTTGTTGATTTTCTGGGGTTTTCATTCATCTGCATCTATTAATTATTATTATTACTATTGCCTTAAAAAGATATTAACAAATTCAATAAACAGAAAAATCTCAGCTGACCACAATAAGGTGTTGTTTATATATACATATAATTATAGTGGATGAATCAGCATTCATTTTTAATAGCATTTAAGGATATGGCCCTGATGTTTAACATAAATTCTAATCCCAAGTGTGTTATTTCTTAACACCTCAAATGGAATTTTCACTAGGTAAAGGTTAGTGAGAATTTTAAAAATTAATGTGTCTAGGGATGCGTGGGTGGCTCAGTGGTTGAGCATCTGCCTTCGGCTCAGGGCATGATCCCAGTTCAAGGATCAAGTTCCACATCAGGCTCCCTGTGAGGAGCCTGTTTTTCCTTCTGCCTATGTCTCTGCCTCTCTGTGTATGTCTCATAAATAAGTAAATAAAACCCTAAAAAAATTAATGTGTCTAGTTGGGGTGGCGCATAAAAAATTAAACTTGGGGGGCAGCCCCGGTGGCTCAGCAGTTTAGCGCCACCTTCAGGCATGGGTGTGATCCTGGAGACCCGGGATACAGTCCCACCTCAGGCTCCCAGCATGGAGCCTGCTTCTCCCTCTGCCTGTTTCTCTGCCTCTCTCTCTCTCTCTCTGTCTCTAATGAATAAATAGAGTCTTTAAAAAAAAATTAGATTTGGAGGGTTCCTGACCTTAAAGAATTTGCAGTCTGCCAAGAAGACAAGACAAATACGTTTGAAACAAATAGGAGACAGAAAAATAACATATATTATTATAAGCTTCCCCTTGTGCCTGCCCAGGAACTCCTAGAAGGCCTAATACTGAAGTTATCAGAAAGAATACAGTCTATTGCCAATAATGAAACCAACTCAGAGCTCAGAGAATGGTGTAAAATAATTATTGAGGACTATGGCTTCCAGGCGAGATGGAGAATAGGGGCCAGATTTACCCTTCCATGTTAAACATCTGAAAAAATTGGGCAAAATATATGAATAACTTTTAGAGATTGGACAACAAGCCGTACAGGGCAATAATCCCTAAGAAAAGTGTAACAAATGGGAGTGCTACGATTCCTCACCTTACTCTCTGGATGAAGTTTCCAGGCCACAGTCAGAGAAGGGACACTGAAACAGGTGATCTCCTTGAGTGGAGGAGACAGATTTTAAAGTTTGAGGAGGTCATAGCAGCTGGAATTTGCAGGGAAGAGTACAGGAGAGAAGAGAGCTACATGGAAAAGACAACTGCAGGAAAATGCCTGGGTGGCTCAGTGGTTTAGCGCCTGCCTTTGGCCCAGGGTGTGATCCTGGAGTCCCAGGATTGAGTCCCTCATTAGGCTCCCTGCATGGAGCCTGCTTCTCCCTCTGCCTGTGTCTCTGCTCTTTCTCTTTCTCTGTGTCTATCATGAATAAATAAAATATTTTTTAAAAAAAGAAAGAAAGACAACTGCACAGACAGAGCGCCAAAGATCTGTAGAGGGTTCCGTCAAGTCTCCAACTGAACAATGATAAACATCTTTACGTGTGTAAAGAACTACCTGAGGCCAGGTAAAGAACCACCAGAGAGGGCAGGAAGAACAATTGTTGGAGTAAAGGATAGATTATGCTGCCATCAGCTGGAATGGAAAATCTGAATAAACAGAGCATCAGGTAGATTGCTTAGTAAAGGGGAGAATGTCATCCAAAGATTGAAAGCTACTCTAAGAAAACTTTAAAAAAGCCTTGAAAATATAAAAAATGTGGGGGCCTGGGTGGCTTAGTTGGTTAAGCATCTGACTCTTGGTTTCAGATAGGGCTGTAATCTGTGGGTAGTGAGATCAAGCCCTGCATCAGGCTCTGTGTTCAGCAGGGAGTCTGCTTCTTTCCCTATCCCTTTCCCTCTCCTACTACCCCTGCTCATGAGTGCACACACTCTCTTTCTCAAATAAATAAAGCTTTAAAAAGAAAATGGGGATCCCTGGGTGGCGCAGCAGTTTAGCGCCTGCCTTTGGCCCAGGGCGCGATCCTGGAGACCTGGGATCGAATCCCACGTCGGGCTCCCGGTGCATGGAGCCTGCTTCTCTCTCTCTCTCTCTCTCTCTTTCTCTCTGTGTGTGACTATCATAAATAAATAAAAATTAAAAAAAAATAAAAAGAAAAAGAAAATGTTTCCAAGTAAATTCAAGAATAAAGCTGAAGAATATTTAAAAGAATACAAAACAAAAAAAAATTAAAAAAAAAAAAAAAGAATACAAAACATCCAACACCCAACAAGGTAAAGTAACAATGTCTGGGATCCAAGAAAAAATTATAAGGCATGCAAAGAAGCAGGATAATATCCATGTTGAAAAAAAAAATCAACGAACAGAAACTTTCACAAATGACACAGATGAGAGAATTATTATACAAGGACATTAACACAATTCTATTCTGTATATTAGAGATGCTATAGAAAAGCATAAGCATGCAAAGTAGAAACATAGAGGATATAAAAGTGATCGAAATTAAACTTAGGTGAACAAAAAAATGGTTGAGATGAAAAATACAATGGATGGGATTAAGAACAGATTAGACACTGCAGAAGAAAACATTACTGAACTTGAAGACATGGCAGTATAAACTCTCCAATAAGAAATGGAGAGAAAAGAGATGGAAAGAAATGACTAGGGCATCAGTGTGCATGCTTTAGTTCAGACATGTGTAAATACGGGCCCTGAAGGAGGTGGGAGACAGAAAATATGTTTGAAGAAGTAATAAAAGTGTTCCAAATGTGCTGAAAACTCACAGATCAAGGAGTTCTAAAAACCTCAAGCACAAGAAACATGAAGAAAACACCAAGTCATATTAAATTGCTTAAAATCATTTAGAGAAAGCAGGCACACTGTGTACAAAGAAGCAATGATAAAGTGACAGGAGGTATCTCATTGGAAAAATGGAGGCAAAAAGTCAGTCATTTGACATATTTAAAGTGCTAGTGGAAAAATGACACTCGAGTTGTTTATCAAGTGAAAATATTTTTTTCTTTCTTTTTTTATTATTTATTTACTCATGAGAGATACAGAGATATGGACAGAGACATAAACAGAGGGAGAAGCAGGCTCCTAATGGGGAGCCTGATGTGGAACTCAATCGCAGGACTCCAGGATCAGAACCCGAGCCAAAGGCAGATGCTCAACCACTGAGCCACCCGGGTGCTCCTGAAAATATTTTTCAATGGTGATACTGGGATATCTGGATATCCACATGCTAAAGAATGAAATTTAACCCTACCTTACACCACAAACAGAAATTCAAAATAGATCACAGACCTAAATGTAAGAGCTAAAACTAAGTCTTAGAAGAAAACATAGGGAGAAATCTTGGAGTAGGCAATGATTTCTCAGATATGACATGAAAAGTGCAGCAATCAAAGAAAAAATAGATAAATTAGACTTTATCAAACTCAAGACTTCTGTGCTTTGAAGGATATTGTCAAACAAGTGAAAAGAACCACACAGAAGGGAGAAAAATATCTGCTATTCATATGTCTGATAGGTGATATGCACCTAGAATATATAAAGGACTCTTAAAATTCAATAATAAAAAGACACATAATATAATTTAAAAAATAAAAAACCAAGGCAA
This sequence comes from Vulpes lagopus, assembly GCF_018345385.1. Classification (NCBI taxonomy): domain Eukaryota; kingdom Metazoa; phylum Chordata; class Mammalia; order Carnivora; family Canidae; genus Vulpes; species Vulpes lagopus. The sequence continues at coordinate 32,374,932 of NC_054834.1, forward strand.
AGAATTTGAATAGACATTACTCCAGAGAAAATATGCAATGGCCAGGAGTGTAAAAGATGCAGCCACCTTGGAAAACAACCTGGCAATTTCTCAAGAGGTCAAACATAGAGCTAACATATAACCAACTAATCCCACTCCTAGGAAAACAAACAATAGAAATAAAAACACATATCCAAACAAATATGAATAACAAATATTCATAGTATCATTACTGATAATAGCAAAAATGGTAAACAACCCAAATGTCCATCAAGTTAATAAATGAATAAAATGTGATATATCAATACAACAGCAATAAAAAAGGAATGAAATATAGATACATGGTAAAACAGAAATGTCCCTTAAAAACATTGTGCAAAAAAAAAAAAAAAAAAACACCCAGGAAACAAAAAACAAAAAACATTGTGCTAAATGAAAAAGCTAGCTACAAAAGACCATATATTATATAGCTCCATTTACATGAGATGCCTAAAATATTTAAATCTAGAGACAGAAAGTAGATTATTGGTTGGCTAGGGCTTGAAGAGATAGGAGTATTGGGAGGAAACAGATAAAGAGTACAGGATTTCTCTCTGGGGGTGATAAAAATGTTCCAGAATTGATTGCAGTGATGTAGAAATCTGAGAACATATGAAAAACCTTTGAATCATACACTTTAAATGGATGAACTGTTTAGTTATGTGAATTATATTTCAGTAACACTATTAAAAAAAAAGAAGATTCCAATCACAAAAAGCAAACTTCTAAATATGGAAAACAAGGCAAAAATATGATTGAATATATTTTCAGACACACAAAATCTAAAAGAATTCATTTTCACTGTATTTATACTGCAAGAAATAGTGAAGCTCTTTAGGCAGAGAGAAATTACTGGATGGAAACTGAATCTATCAAAAGAAAAATATAAGAAATGTGTATATGTGGGAAAATATGGAATATATATCTATTTAAAGTACATAAAAGCAAATAATGTAAAATAGTTTTTTTCTTATTTAAAGAATCTCTTTAGGGATCCCTGGGTGGCGCAGCAGTTTGGCGCCTGCCTTTGGCCCAGGGCGCGATCCTGGAGACCCGGGATCGAATCCCACATCAGGCTCCCGGTGCATGGAGCCTGCTTCTCCCTCCGCCTGTGTCTCTGCCTCTCTCTCTCTCTCTCTCTCTCTCTCTGTGACTATCATAAAAAAAATAATAATAAAATCTTTTTAAAAAAACTCTTTAAAAATAATCAACTAAAGCAAAATTAAATACATATTGTGAGGTTCATAACATATGTGCAATTAAAATGACTTCTCAGATATGACATCAAAAAGCACAGCAACCAAAGAAAAAATAGACAAATTAGACTTTATCAAACTCAAAACTTCTGTGCTTCAAAGGTATTGTCAAACGAGTGAAAAGATAACCACACAGAAGGGAGAAAAAAATATCTGCTATTCATGTCTGATAGGGGATTTGTACCTAGAATAAAGAACTCTTAAAATTCAATAATAAAAAGACACATAATCTTTCATGGAATTGTAGTCATACAATTGACTACAATTGCATGAAAGTAGAAGAGGAGAAATGGAAGTATCCTGTTGTAAAGACCTAAGGCTACAAGGGAAGTGATAAAATATCACACGAAGGTATACTATAATAAGCTAAAGGTGTGTATAAGCTAAAGGAGCTATAGCAATACAAACAATAACAAAATCCCAGAGAGAGAGCTAGTAAGTCAACAGAGGCGATAACACATAATTAATCAAAAGGGAGACAGAAAAAGAGTAAAGGGGGAACATAAAACAGAAGATACAAACAGGAAGAAAAATGGAAGACCACAGATTTAAACCTAATCATATCACTAATCAGATGAAATGTAAATGGTCTAAAAATTCCTTTAAAAGGCATAGATTTTCAGATTCAATTTTGAAAAGGCAAAACTCAGGGTGCCTGGGTGGCTCAGCTGGTTAAGCATCTGACTCTTGAGTTTGGTCTGGGTCATGATCTCAGGATCATGAGATTAAGCCTCCCATTTGGCTCCATGCTCAGCAGCCAGTCTGAGATTCTCTCCCTCCCTCTCCTTCTGCCCCTCCCCTACTGTCTCTCTCTCTCTCAAAAATAAATCTTTTTTAAAAAATAAAAAAGCAAAAAATAAAAAACAAAAAAAATAAAAATAATAAAAAAGCAAAGTTCAACTATATGCTTCCAATGAGAAAACACAAATAAAAAATATAAACCAACCTAATACTAATCAAAAGAAAGCTAGAATAGCCATATTAATATCAGACAAGGTAGGGATGCCTGGGTAGCTCAATGGTTGGCTCAGGGTGTGATCCCAGGCCCGGGGATTGAGTCCCACATTGGAAACCTGCTTCTTCTTCTATGTCTCTGCTTCTCTTTCTCTGTCTCTGTGTCTCATGAATAAATAAATAAAATCTTTTTTAAAAAATCAGACAAGATAGATTTTTTTTTAAGTTTTTATTATAATTCCAGTTGGTTAACATACATTGTTATATTAATTTCAGGTGTACAGTATAGTGATTCAATAATTTCATACATCACCTGGTGCTCATCACAAGCACATTTCTTAGTCCCCATCACCTTTTAACCCATCCTCCCCAAACCACCAGTTTGTTCTCTATAATTAAGAATCTGTTTCCTGATCTTACTATATCTCTCCCCCTTTTAAGTAGGCAGTTCTCATTTTCCCCTTTGCTCATTTGTTTTGTTTCCAGAGAAAATAGATTTCACAGCAAAGAATGTTTATCAAGAGTAAAGGGAAACATTTCATAATTTAAAGAAATCAATTCATCATGACAATATAACAATTTTAAATGTTTATACACCTAATAGGAAAGCTTCAAAATACAGGAAGCAAAAACAGAACTTATGAACATACTGCACAAATTCACAATTATAGTTGAAGACTTCAATATCCCTTTCTCAATAATTGATAGAACAAGTAGACAGAAAGTCCATAAGATGATAGAAGGCTTAAACACCATCAGTTGACTTAATTGATGTCTCTAGAACACTCCACCCAACAACAGCAAAATATACATTTTTTTGGACTATGGAACATTTACCATGATCATGGACCATGAAACAATACATTTAAAATTTTTCCAAACAGGTGAAGTATGTTTTCTGACCACATGAAATTAAATTAGAAATCAATAACAAGGATGCCTGGGTGGCTCAGTGGTTGAGCATCTGCCTTCGGCTCAGGTCATGATCCCAGGGTACTGGGATCTAGTGGCACATCAGGCTCCTCACGGGGAGCCTGCTTCTCCCTCTATGTCTCTGTGTCTCTCATGAATAAATCAATAAAACCTTAAAAAAAAAAAAGGTCAATAACAAAAAAACATCTGGAATATCTCCAAATTTTGGAAATTAAGTAACAAACGTTTATTTTTTTAAGGATTTTACTTATGGATCACCTGAGTAGCTCAGTGGTTGAGTGTCTGCCTTCAGTTCAGGGCATGATCCTGGCCGGGGTCCTGGGATCAAGTCCCACATCAAGCTCCTCATGGGGAGCCTGTTTCTCCCTCTGCCTATGTCTCTGCCTCTATCTGTGTGTCTCTCCATGAATTAATAAATAAAATCTGTAAGAAAAAGATTTTATTTATTTATTATTTGAGAAAGAAAGAGACCAAGCGGGGGGGGGGGGGGGGTCCAAGCAGACTCTGCACTGAGTGTAAAGCCCAATATGATAATCAATCCCATGACCCCAAGATTATGACCTGAGCCAAAATCAATATTCAGACACTTAACTGAGCCACTCAGGCACCCCTAAGTAACAAACTTTTAAATAACCCATGAGCTAAAGAAGAAATCAAATAGGAAAATAGGAAGTATTTCACAGTGAATGAAAGTGAAAACACAACATATCAAAATTTGTGGGATACTATGAAAGTACTTTAGAGGGAAACTTAAACCTAAATGTCTATATTAGAAAGCCAGAAACGTTTCTAAATCAACCACTTCAGTTTCTACCTTAAGAAACTAAAAAAAGGAGAGCAAATTAAAACCCAAGCATAAGGGGCGCCTGAGTGCTTCAGTCGGTTGAGCATATGCCTTCAGCTCAGGTCGTGATCCCAGGGTCCTGGGATCAAGCCCCACATCGGGCTCCCTGCTCATTTGGAGCCTGCTCCTCCCTCTCCCTCTGCTGCTCCCCTTGTTTGTGGTCTCTGTCAATACAATAAAATAAAATCTTAAGAAAAAAAAAACAAGCAGAAGGAAGGAAATAATAAATATCAGGAATCAAAAAAATAGAAAACAAAAAGAAAATAGAGAAAATCAATGAAGCCAAAAGTTTATTCTCTGAATTTCAATATTAACTGATGAACCTCTATTCAGAGCGAGTAGGAAGAAAAAAAAGAGAGATGACACTAATTATCAATATCAGAAATGAGAGAAGACAGGCATTAGAAGAATATGAAGGGAATATTATGAATAACTTTATGCCAATAAATGATACAACTAGGATGAAATGGACAAAGTCCATTAACCTAGACCCTTACCACATAACATACACAAAAATTGATTGGTAATACATTATAGGCCTAAATGTAGGAACTAAAGCTATAAGACTTCTGGAAGAAAACATAGTTCTTCTATGTTTCTATGTTTCCTATGATCCTGATATTGGGCTTGACAAATTTCTAAATACACAAAAAAACATAAACTCTAAAAGAAAATCAATAAATTGGGACTTCATCAAAACAAAAACTTTTGCTCTCACTCCTATATTCACTGTTAAGAAAACAGAAAGGTAAGCCGCAGAGTAGGAGAAAGTTTTGCAAAACATGTACCCAAAAGAAAGAAACCTAGAAAATCTAAATAAGTCTTACAACTTACAAATGAGAAGATAACCCAATTTCAAAAAAGTAGATGAAAGATTTAAATAGACACTTCACCTTAGAAGATACACACATGGAAAACATGTATATGAAAAGATATTCAACATCATTAGTCATTAGGAAAAAAGCAAATCAAAACCACAATCAGTATCATTGGATATCCACTAGAATGTCTAAAGAAGGCTAATCATGCAAGTGTTGACAAGGATGAGGACAGAAGGATTTCTCATGACACTGCTGGCTATAATTGCAGTTGGGCAGTTTCTTTAAAAATTGAACCACATCTACCATATGAACCCAGTTTTTCCACTCCTGGGTATTTACTCAAGAGAAACAAAAGTTATTTCTTCACTAGGACTTTTCACAAATGTTCTTATTAGCTTCACCTGTAATAGTAAAAACAAACAAATCAACCAAAACCCAGGTGTCCATTGAGAGATACATAGGTATTAAATTTTGGAATATTGTTCAGCAATAAGGAGTTCCTGGGGTTCCTGGCTGGCTCAGTCGATTAAGCAGGTGACTCTTGATTTTAGCTTAGGTCATGATCTCAGGGTCCTAGCATCCAGCCCAGCATCTGGCTCTGTGCTCAGTGCTCTGTGCTCAGTGAGGAGTGGGCTTGGAATTCTCCCTTGCGCTCTGTCCCCCACCCCACCCCCCACTTCACACATGGGTGCTCTATCTCACTCTCTCTCGAAATAAATAAAACCTTTTTAAAAATAATAAAGGAGCTATTGGTACTAGTAATGGCACGGAAATTCTGAGTAAATAAACCAGACTAAAAAATACATACTTATAATTCTATTTATATAACATTCTGGAAAATTCGAATTAATCTATAATGACAATTGTTGCTTGGTAACAGGACAGGGAGGCAAGGAACACAAAGAAAGTTGAGGATGATGGTTATGTTCCTTCCCTTTTGGTGATGGTCTCAGGTATGTAAGCATATGTCAGAACTCATAAAACTGTATCATTTAAATGAATAGAATTTATTTATTTATTTATTTATTAGAATAATAAATAGAATTTATTTATTTAGTTTGAAACAGCATTTACAACTCAAGAAAGTTGTCAAAAAATTATATGGGGAAAAGTAATTTGCAATAATTGACAGAAAGAGATAAAATATGGTTATCCTTAAAGGTAACTGAAGAGTTATAAGCCAGGTAAATCCTAGTAAACGTCTTTGTTAAACATGAAAACACTATGATTGGTTACAATATAGAGTCAGAAGAGCAAGAAACACATTTTTGTTTTACTCCATCCGGTCAGCCTGCACGGTATCATTTCCTGCTGGGCACCCTGAGATCTTCTCTCTAGCCAGATTTCTGACTTCTTTTATGTCTAACATCATCCTTTGTGGCCAGTGTCTAAGAGATAGGTCCACTTGTTATACCTGTGCTAAAGGAGGCCCAATCTTGGCTCCTACCCTCTAGAGTGCAGGAGGACTCTGGATTCTATTATCTTCTTCAGAGTGGAAACTCCTAAAAGATAAAACAAATCTCTCTTGTTAATGCCAACCACTTCTCTCTGTAACTTGGCGGGGGTGGGGGGGGGTGGGGGGGGGGACACACGCAGACACAGAACCCAGCTACACAGTAAGTGCTAAAATGAAAATACATTTTCACATTCAACACGGGTACAAATTCTAAGCACTAAAGAATTAGAAGATAGTAAATGATAATGGTAGGATTTGAGTTAGGGCTTGGTGAGTAGATAGGAATCAGATTGTAAAAGGAAAAGGAAAGGGCAGGGACACCTGGGTGGCTCAGTGGTTGAGCATCTGCCTTTGGCTCAGGGCGTGACCCTAGGGTCCTGGGATCAAGTTTAGCATCAGGCTCCCCACAGGGAGCCTGCTTCTCCCTCTGCCTGTGTCTCTGCCTCTCTCTCTGTCTCTCATAAATACATAAAATCTTAACCAAAAAAAAAAAAAACAAACAAAAGAAAGGAAAGGGCAGGTGAAGAAAGTGACATAAGAGAAAAGAGAGCAGAATGTTCAAAGGACAATAAGGGGATCTAATCTTACCAAAGTGAAATGATTCTAGTGAAGAGTAGTGGGAGATAAATTCAGGAGCTAGAGTAAGTCAGGTTATATAAGCCCTTGAAAATCAAGTACAAGAATTTAGACTTAATAGAGTAAGAAACAGAAAGCTATCAGATTTTAAGTAAAGTGATCATATAACTGAAGTGGAATTTAAGCAAATATACAGTTCCAAAAGCCAAGGAGGATGGAGTTCTGTGTTGGGCATGGACAGCAGGGTTAAATTCTTCTTGACAATCAAAAAGCCATGTCAAGGTCATGTCAAAGGGTATGTTGTATGGGAAGTGAGTCATATACAAGGCTCTATATCTATCAGCATGCACTATTTGTCTAGTCCTGACAAATATTATCCCAATTTCTATTGTACAAAGAAAGAAACTCAAACATCTGAAATTGCCACTGGTATACAGACTGATATATAAGTTCCTGTTTCCGGTTATTCCTAATTTACCTTGGCACTATATTCACAGAAGTCAAATATTTGAGCTTTGAAATAAATGTGTAACAGATTCTAAGGTGAGGTGGGTAGAACTCAATATTCACAGTGTAGACTGTTCGGCTTTATCCATTTACAGTTTTCAGATATGAATTACTTCCTTGCTAAGAAAACAGCAGAGGCAAGGAAAGTAATCAAAAGCACTAACCTAGGTACCAGAGGTCCAATTGTGTGACCCTAGGCAAGCCATTGATTTTTCTGAGTCTTAGATTCTTCATCTATGAAATTGGGGCAAATGTTAAAACCAGAGAGTTCCTTTAAGAAGCAAATGATATATTAAAAGGTTACCCATTCATGTTTAAATAATTAAACAGCAATGTATCTGGCTCTTAGCCAACAGAGATGGTTAATGGTACAAAAGTCTCAGTAAGTTAATGACTGTCACAAAGGAGACCTTTTTGTTTTTTAAAAGATTTTATTGATTTATTTGAGAGAGAGGGAGAGCACGCGCCAGCACACAGACAAGCAGGGGAGGGGGTGATGGGGGAGGGTGCAGAGAGAGGGGGGAGGAGAAGGGGAAGGCGTAGAGGGCGAGGGAGAAGCAAATTTCCTGTTGAGCAGGGAGCCCAACATAGGGCTCGATCCCAGGACCCCAGGATCATGACCTGAGTGAAAGCAGTCGTTTAACCGACTAAGCCACCCAGGCGCCCCAAAGGGACACCTTTTTTTTTGACAACTACCTTCCCTAAAAACTTCCCTTTTAGTATAAATCAGCAGAGCAGGTAACATCTTCCTAAGCTATGCCTGGTAGGTTCAAAGCTACTCCTGGAGGTAACCTTAAGAATTAAGAAGAAAATATATTCCTCAGGATAACATACGATCACAACAGATCACACAAGACAAAGCAAATTTCCTGAATCTTCGGTATTTTAAATAATACGTGTAGTATAGAATTAAGAACAGGAACATAAATACCATTATGAAGACTATTCAAGTGTGAAAACCGATCAATTGTATACGGAAAGAGTAAGAGTTCCCTGCACATATGAAAGCTCATTCCATTGAAATCTACATGAGATGTGAAAGGTATGGAATACATAAGAGGATGAATGAATGATATTAAACCAGAATGATAAGGGCACCTGGATGACCCAGTGGTTGAGCGTCTGCCTCTGGCTCAGGTTGTGATCCAGGGGTCCTGGGATCAAGCCCCACATTGGGCTCCCTGCTTGGGGGAGAACCTGCTTCTCCCTCTCCCTCTGCTGCTCCCGCTGCTGTGATCTCTTTGTCTCTCTGTGTCAATACATAATATCTTAAAAAAAAAAAAACAACTGAAGGCACAATAGACATTTTTAGGTAAATGAAATCAGAAAATTCAACACTAATAGACCTGTAATCATAAGCAATGCTAAAAAAAATTCTTCAGGATTAAAGATGATGACATACTTTATGGAAACTAAGAGATCTAATGTTTTAATTTTCTTTACTGTGCAATACATTTAGTGTTTTTTTTTTTAAAAAGATTTAGTTTATTTAATCATGAAAGACACAGAGAGAGGGAGAGAGAGAGGCAGAGGCACAGCCAGAGGGAGAGGCAGGCTCCATGCAGGGAGCCTGACGTGGGACTTAATCCTGGGTCTCCAGGATCACACCCTGGGCTAAAGGCGATGCTAAACCACTGAGCCACTGGGGCTGCCCTATTTAGTGGTTTAAGATTACAGTCATTTATTATTTCTCCCTATTCTGTGCCTTATCTAGACTTACCTAACTGGTTGGTTCTTCAGATTTGGGTGTTATTGACCTAGGTCACTCATGTGGCTGCACTAAGATGGGAAGTTGGTTAGGGCTGAAACTTCCAAATTGGTTTCATTCACATGTCTGGTGACTCAGATGTGGTTCCTGCCATGGCCAGGATGGGCCTTTTTCATTCCAAGTATTTTTTGATATTTAGTAATCTAGCCCAAACTTACTTAGTTGCTGGCTATATTTCTAAAAGATAAAAGCACAAAATGCAAGGCTTCTTAAGGTCTGTGTCTAGAACTGGCATGACATCACTTTTGGCACATTTTATTCACCAAAGCAAGTCAAAAGACCCACCCAGATTCAAGGGATGGAGAAATAGACTCTACCTCTTTTTTTCCCTTTTTTCTTTTTTTTAAAGATTTTATTTATTTATTCTTGAGAGACACAGAGTGAGGGAGGCAGAGACAAAGGCAGAGAGAGAAGCAGACTCCATGCAGGGAGCCCAACGTAGGACTCGATCCTGAGACTCCAGGATCAAGGCCAGGGCCAAAGGCAGGTGTTAAACTGCTGAGCCACCCAGGGATCCCTATATTTAAATATTTATTTATTTGAATGAGAGTGAGTGCGGGGGCGGGGGGGGGGGGCAGAGGGAGAGGGAGAAAGAGTCCTAATCCCCCAGTGTAGGGCTCAGTCTCATGATACTGAGATCATAACCTGAGCTGAAACCAGTCTGATGCTTAACCAACAGGACCATTCAGGCACCCCTGGACTCTCTTGATGAGAGAAGCAACATGTACATTCAGGCAGGAATAGGAAGAATTTCTGACAGCTATTTGAAAAAAATCTATTAGAAGGAATGATAGTGCTAAAAATAGTAAACAGGTAAATATAAAAGGCAATATATAGGGATGCCTGGGTGGCTCAGCAGTTGAGCATCTGCCTTTGGCTCAGGGCATGATCCTGGAGTCCGGGGATCGAGTCCCACATCATGTTCCCTGCATGAAGCCTACTTCTCCCTCTGCCTATGTTTCTGCCTCCCTCTCTCTGTGTCTCACATGAATAAATAAATAAAATCTTTTTTTTAAAAAAGGCAATATATTGGGGGATCCCTGGGTGGCTTAGTGGTTTGGTGTCTGCCTTTGGCCTAGGGCATGATCCTGGAGTCCCGGGATCAAGTCCCGCATCGGGCTCCCTGAGTGGAGCCTGCTTCTCCCTCTGCCTGTGTCTCTGCCTCTCTCTCTCTCTCTCTCTCTCTCTCTGTCTCTCATGAATTAAAAAAAAAAAAAAGGCAATATATATGTTTCTTCTCTTAATTTCGTTAAAGTACATTATGACCATTTAAAGCAAAAATGACAATGAATGTAGATGTAGCACATAAGACAATAAAGCACAAAGGACTTAGGAGTGGTGGTAAATAAAGCCATACAAGGTAAGGCTCTTTTATTTTATGTGAAGTATCACAATTTTAACTCTAAGTAGATATTAGTAGATATAACTTAAATTATCAAATTTAAGAATGCATATCATAATTCCTTACAACTTTGCTAAAACAATAATGCAAAAAAGGCATAGTTAAAAGCCAATAGAGGAATTCAAATGGAATACTAAAGCATTTGATTAATCCAAAGAAATGACAATAAGTGAAGAACAGAAGAGAGGAACACAAAACTAATGAGACAAACTGGAAAAAAATATCAAAGTGATAAACTTAAATTCGACAATATAAATTATTACAATTAACACAAAAGGATAAAGCACATCAATTAAAGACAGAGATTGTCAGATTAAATTAAAAACAGGAAGATCCAAATAAGTACTGTCTATAAGGGAATCACATTAAAAAAAACATATATAGGTTGACCACATAAAGATGGAAAAATATAAAACCTACAAACAGTAAGCTAAGAAAGCTGCAATGACTGTATTAATATAAGAGAAATTTCATTCCAAGATAAGAAGTGTTATCAGAGGGCAGCCCCAGTGGTGCAGCAGTTTAGTTTAGTGCTGCCTTCAGCCCAGGGTGTGATCCTGGAGACCCAGGATCGAGTTCCACATCAGGCTCCTTGCATGGAGCCTGCTTCTCCCTCTGCCTGTGTCTCTGCCTGTGTCTCTCTCTGTGTGTGTCTCTCATGAATAAATAAATAAAGTCTTTTTTTTTAAAGAAGGGTTATCAGAGACAAAGGATTTTTCATAATGATAAAATGGTTATAGCATCAGAAAGACATAAGAGCTATCAGTTTAATGTGATCAATAAAACTTCCAAATATGTAAAGGAAAACCTGATAAAACTAAAGAAGAAACGGATCCACAGAGTGTATGCATTTTTAACTCCCCTATCTCAGAAATTAATAGCAGCACTGTATGTGAAGTCAGTGATAGAAGATTTGAACAAAACTATCACCTACCTCAACCTCATTGACACTGATGCTCAACAACAGCAGGGCACATTGCTTTTTCACTGCCCATGGAACGTTTACCAAGATAGATCATATTTGGGGGGATAAAATAAGTCTCAACAATTCTTATAATATTGACATCTGACAAAGTTTGTTTCTGATCACATCATAAATAAATTGGTAATCTCTAACTAGACTGATGGAGAAAAGAAAGATGGAAAATACAAATGGCCAATACCAGTATTTTAGATATCTATTGCCATATAACAAACTATTCCATAATTTAGTAGCTTCAAACAACAATTTTATTGCTCATATTTTGGAAGCCAGGAATTTGTAGAGTTCAGTGGGAATAGCTCACCTCTCCTTCATGTTGTCAAGTAGACTCACTCAAGCAGTTGTATTCAGCAGTAGACTGATCTGGGTCACAAGGTCCGTGAAAGTTTGCCTCAGATGTATGGAGTTAAGATGTAGACTGTGGGCTTCATGTGGCCTTTCTCTATGTGGTGTTTTACCCGTTAGGAACTTTTTTCTTCATGTGGCCTTTCCTGTACAATTGCTTGAACTTCTTTATGAGGGGTTTGGGGCATCAAATGGGCAAAAAAATGGAGCCATGCCTTTGAGAATACAGTTGTTTGTTTTTTTCCTCAATTCTGATCCTGGGGTGGGATCTTCATCCATGTACTTTATAGAGAGTTTATAGTTAGATAGTATCTTCCTCTATATTATTATGTAAGCTGACTTTGTTTTATCTTTTCATTTTTGCTACACTTTTTTTATCTCGTCCATATTATCAGCTGTGATCTAGTATAGACTGTTTATGTCTTTCCTTTTTTTTCCAGTTTTAACAAAGAATTTATTTGCTGATCCCCCAAAAGCAAGAATCAGAAAAAACTCACCCCCTCACTGCAAGAATAGTTCTATAAAAAAGTTTCCATCATCATCTCCTTTCTCTCGAAGGTGTGCTCTTGCTTATGTCCATCACTGCAGAGCAGACCAACATATGGAAATACTTTGTATGAAAGGCACATGGCACTGTCATATTGCTCACACCTTCTGGTACACCTCCCTGGCAGGCAAGTGGAGCCTTTTCTATAGCCTCCTTCTTTTGGTAGAAATTTACTGAAAGATTTTCTTTATAGCACAGTATTTAAAGATCCTTCCCCCTATTCATCTCACTTATCTATTGAAAAAGTATAGAACCGAAAGGTTTTTTGCCCCTGCTGTGATCCAAACACTGAAGAGTGAAGAACATCTTAAATACTCATCACAGAGGAATCTGTACCCCAAGTTCTGGATTTGATTAGAACAGCTAAAAAAATGGATAGTCATTCTACAATGGAACAAAGCAGGCTTTTCCAACCATACTACCTCAATGATCCCAAATCTTGTAAAGATCCAAGATCAGAGCCTCTCGTACAGACTAGTCTCTCCGAGGAGTCGGTGCTGGAGCTGTTGGCGTAGCTCAGTGAGCCAGGGGATCCCAGCTGCCAGTCATGTTCTCCTGCAACTGTTCCATCAAAACATCCTGGGGTGATCACAGCTAAGGCCTTTAGGTTGCTCTACTACTGGCTTATTAAATGAAAATGGCACTAAAAATTTCTTGGGATCCTTTACTCTGTGCCTTCATCAGCATTCAACTCTGTTCATATGATGTCTTTCCAACTGTTTGGTTGTCTAAAGCTTGTTCTTTATTAGACTGCGGGGAATAAAATGGAGTGTTTGTGGCAATCACTGAAGGGTTTGTGGAAACAATATTTTCTAAATAAGTTTGCAGCTTTTCAAAGATGTTATTTTTAAAGATTTTATTATTTATTTGAGAGAGAGAAAGAGAAAGCACAAAGAGGAGGAGAGCAGAGGGAGAAGCAGGCTCCCAGCCCAGCAGGAAGCCTGATGTGGGGCTCAATCCCAGGATCCTGGAATCGTGACCTGAGTGGAAGGCAAATACTTAACTGAGCCACCTGGGCTGCCCTTAAAAAAATGTTACTATTATATTAAGTTGTTCTTCAGCATAACACAATTGTAAAGACATCTTTATGCTTCTTAGAATATATTTTCTTCTAGACTGGAGTCTAGAAACCTTCTGTATGCTTCATTTTGTTTTACATTTGCATTTTTGTCACCTTTTTTTTTTTAAAAAAAAAATCTTGTTTACACTATTGGATGAGTTGTTTTCATTTTACTGTCTTCACCTACCACATCTTTTTTGTTTTTTTAAAGATTTTATTTATTTATTCATGAGAGATAGAGAAAGAGAGAGAGGCAGAGACACAGGCAGAGGGAGAAGCAGGCTCCATGCAGGGAGCCCGATGTGGGACTCGATCCGGGGACCCCGGGGCCACACCCTGGGCCGAAGGCTGTGCTAAACCGCTGAGCCACCGGGGCTGCCCTGGGCTGCCCTGATTGTCTCACTTTTGACGCCTCTCTGCCTCTCTCCCATATGTTCATCAACATTCTTCAGGAAAAATGATCCCAGACGTGTCCCCAGAGCCATCTCTGCCGAGAGGGCAAAAAGACATTCTTGCCCAAAATTTGGGGACATATATAAATTCAAAGTTAAAACTTTAATCAAAGAGAAAAACAAGATTTCGAGGAAGGCGTTAAGAGGTTATGCAGATTAGGGGCGGACTGGGAGGCTCAGCGGTTCGGGTCCCCCCCCACCCCCGCCTTGGGCCTAGGGCGTGACCCCGGGGTCCCGGGATCGAGTCCCGCGTCGGGCTCCCTGCGTGGAGCCTGCTTCTCCCTCTGCCTCTCTGTGTCTCTCATGAATAAACAAAATCTTAAAAAAAAAAAAAAAAAAAAAGAGGTTCTGCAGGTTTATCTCGGTCAGGACCCCGTCCCCGCCCCCCCCCCACGCCTCCTAACCCTTAGGCCGAGCAAAACTCTAAAGGCCCCGGTTCCGTGAATTACTCGGTGCGGTGCAATTCCGCTCCTCTGACTGCTCACCTCATCCATCATCCCGTCGTCCCGGTCTCCAGGGGCACTTAGAGTCCCGCATTCCCCCACCGGGACCCACTAGAGGGTTAATGACAGGACCCACCCCGAGGGAGGGCAGCGGCCCGCAGCCACTTCCGGGGTCGAGCCGCCGAAGGCGACGCCTCCGCCGCGGGAGGAGGGGTTAGGGGCGGGGCCGCGTCTGCGCACCGCCTGAGAGCGCAGGTGTGCGAGGGGGCGGCTTTGCGCATGCTCGCAGCGAGGCGTCTCTAACTCCGCTTCCGGTGGCGGTTAGCTCTCACTGGGCCCCAGTCGCCCGGGCTGCGTTAGAGCCGTGGAGAAGTTTGGGCGTCGGGCAGGTGAGTGCCGCTGCTTTTGTCCGTCCGTCCTCGCCGCCGTGCGGAGTAGCACCCGAAGGGCTGCGCTAGGATTCACCCGTGTTCGGCTGATGTTTTTTTTTTCTTGATGTTCTGAAACCTTTATTGCTGAGAACTAGGCGGAAGGGGTGGAGAAGCTATGATGGTTACCGTGGCAACTGCGGGGGGCACCCACTTAGTTTTTGAGAATTTGGGAAGGGAGAGCTTTTTCTGTAAGGGCTCGTTAAAATACACGTGTTTCGGGTGTTATTTCAAACCCATGCTCCTAAACCACAGAATTTGATTTTTTAAAAAAGATTTTATTTATTTTTTTCACGAGAGACAGAGAGTGAAAGAGGCAGAGACACAGGCAGAGGGAGAAGCAGGCTCCATGCAGGGAGCCCGATGGGGGACTCCACCTGGGACCCCAGGTCACGACCTTTGCAGAAGGCAGACGCTCAACCGCTGAGCCACCCAGGTGACCCTCAGTCCTGTCTTCCTACCCCCTCCTCTACATGGTCCCAAGACTATTCATGCCAAGTAGTTTGATGCCAAGTTTGATGTCCTAGAATATTGTCCTCACTTTTCTTATGTTGGCTTAACTTAATTAAGCCCCTCAGTTTTTTTTTCAATATGAACATGGAAGAAAATAATCGTAGTTTCCTCCGGATTTTTATAGGAATTAACGAGATAATTTAAAAGCTTGGTGGTATAGATAGACACCAATACATATTAACCATTACTACTGTTATTGTGGTTGTGTGGTTTTATTATTATGTATCATTTTGCTGTTTCTTCCTCTAAGCTTGAGCTGTTATTTTTATGTGTCTATTTATTAAGGTGCACTATCTTATCTATCTTTGTTCTTGTAACTTAGTAAAGATTAAAAAGTTTTTTTGAATGGATCATTTTTTTTGGCTGTTGCTGGCATAATTTTACTCCTTTCTTTAAAGGAGCTACCTGGGGGTGCCTGGGTGACTCAGTCTGTTAAGCATCTGCCTTCAGCTCAGATCCCAGGGTCCTGGGATCCAGTCCCGAGTGAGGCTCCCTGCTCAGTTGGGGGAGGGGGGTCTGCTTCTCCCTCTGCCTCTTCCCCCTGCTTGTGCACTGGCTCTCTCTCTTTCTCTCTCCCTCCCTCCCAATCCCACCCCCCTTGCTCTCTCTCAAATAAATGAAATCTTTTTTTTTTTTTAAAGGAGTGACCTAGTAGATAATTAATTTTGCTGATTGAGTGTTATTTATTAGATAAAAAGATGGCATTTTTTTCTGTTTAAGAATTCTGTGAAATAAGATATACAGAAAGGAACTGATAATCTCAATTTGGAGGAGGTATGAGTGATTTCAGTGAAGAATTGGTAAGGTCCAAGACAGAGGACGAGCAAGAGGAATCATGCATGTTCTCTGGTACAGGAATGTCCTTTCCTTGGCTCCAGAAGCATATAGAGACTGTGGGTAAGTAAAATCACATGCAGCCATTTTAATTGTAATGCAGGGAGATGATAAAACTCTGGATACAAAGTGAATAACCAAACTGGTTTACTCAGTTTTCAGGATGGGACTATATAAGGGTTTTTGAGGCTGTAAGAAAAAAAAAAAAAAAAAGATCATTTTTTCTATTTATCCTTTGAACTAATAGCAAATAGTAGGTAGGTACACTTTTTGTTTGTTTTCTCTAGCAATACTTACTAGGAACTGAGCAGATATGTGTAAGTCCAGAATTTACATATGTAGAAATGTTTCATAAGTTATGGATAGCCTGTTAAACCCAAAATACTTTATGTCTGCAATGAGAAAATAATTTCAGGTAATATTGACATTGTAGAGATTTAAAAAAAAATAGCCATAATAGGAAAACAGAATTGCCTAGCAATTGCTTATTTTTTATTCTAGTAGATATCTTTTGGGGTTTTGAAGGGTATGCCCCCTATAATAAAAACTTCAAAGACAGAGGCCAATCTGGATTAAAACTGAATGTTGAGTACCTTAGAATAGTACTTGGCTCAAAATAGTGCTCAAAAAATATTTGTTGACTGACACATTTCCGGGTTTTTTCAGGGGCATTAGAGATAGGTTGATGGCACTTGTTCTTTATTGTACCTCATTCTGTGTCAAAATTTCTTTTCCTAGGCAATTATTTTTGAAAGTGTGTTGGCAACAAATAGGATAATCTTTTGCTCATAAAGAATGAAGTGAGAGATATTAGTAGGGTAACTAGGCTAATTTGGAAGACAGAAGGAGAATTTTCCAAGGATGTAAGGACACTAGTCTAAAGTCCAGTTTCCATTCTGAGTAGTGAAAACTTGAGGGGTAGATGGGAGCTTGGCCTGAGGTCAGTCCTCCTTTATGTGAATAAATGAGGTTTTAAGGGAGAGGTGTTTTGTCATTTTCCCAGACTACCTCCCTGGTGTTGCTATTAGTCCTGGGCAGCTTGTGTGTAGATCTTGCTAAATGTAGCTTCTTATTCAGAGAGCTGGGTGGGGCATATTATTCTGCATTTCTGATAAGATCCCCAGGGATGGTAAGGCTTTTGTTTGTAGGAGCACACTGAATAGTAAGCATCAAGATCGCCAGGTGATCTGTGTGTATTTTTTTTTTTTTTAAGATTTTATTTATTTATTCATGAGAGACAGAGAGAGGCAGAGACCTAGGCAGAGGGAGCAGCAGGCTCCATGCAGGGAGCCTGATGCGGGACTCGATCTGGGGACTCCAGGATCACGCCCTGGGCTGAAGGCAGGCGCTAAACCACTGAGCCAGGCAAGGATCCCAGATCTGTGTGTATTTTTTTTTTTTCTCTGTGTGTATTTTTAAAAAGTTTGAGAAGCACTATTGTAGAGCAGTAGTCTTCAAATCTGTTTTGCTCCCATATCCTCTTTTTTAAAAAATCACGTATTGCTTTGCACGGTTTTGAGATACCATCTAAAAATTGTAAGTTTAAAAAAGAAAAACAAAAAAATAATAAAAATTGTAAGTTTAATAGTTGCAAAAGATATAATTTCCACTATAGGTTATCATTTTTAAATGAAATTCATTTACTACTTTTACAAATATATCCAGTGAAATCTAAAGAACATAGGAATGTGATATGCCTTTCATCATCCATTTAAAAATATTTATGAAAAAGATAATAAGTGATGGAGATTTTATACTGTTTATTTTCCTTTCATATTTTTATCTTTGCAATAAAGCTATGTATCTACTTTTAATTATTGTTAATATCTGATAAGGCTTAAAGTATTAAAATTTTGTCTGGGGTGAGACATTGTAATTAATAGTTGTACACAGCTGATGAAAACATAAGTATTAAAAGTTGTGTTAAAATTTGATTAAAAGTAAATTTTTATTGCTTCTTTATTTTAATAAACAAGGTTGGGATGCCCGGGTGGCTCAGCAGTTAAGCATCTGCCTTCCGCCCAGGGCATGATCCTAGAATTTCAGTATCGAGTCCCACATTGGGCTCCCTGCATGGAAGCTGCTTCTCCCTCTGCCTGTATCTCTGCCTCTGTCTCTCCATGCCACTCATGAATAAATAAATAAATTCTTTAAACAAATAAAAATTTAAAAAATAAGGTTATCATTTTTTTCCCAATTATTTTAAATATCTGTGAAGGAATTTATGTATTTCCAGAGTGAGAAAAGATTTAGCTCTGGTTCTATTTTGTTTTCATTGATACATTTCTGAGAACTCTTAGTTACATAAGTAGGTAGATGGCACCAGATAGAGTTTAATCATAGCAGTGTATAAGGTTTTTGAATTTTTGAAGAACTCATGATGAAATTGTGTAGGGATCTATTATAAAGAATTATTCGGCCCTTCCACACTTAAAAAAAAAAAAAAAAGATTTATTATTTTAGAGAGAAAGAGCGAGAGAGAGCGAGCGCCCGGAGAGCAAGCCAGGGAGAGCCTGAGGAGAGAGGGAGAGGGTGAGAGAGTTCCCAGCTGAGGGCAGAGTCTGATGCTAGGTTTGATCCTAAGACCCTTAGATCATGACCTGAGCCAAAATCAGGAGTGCAATGCTCAGCTGACTGTGTGCTCGACTATGCCACCCAGGTGTCCCCCACACTGTTGATAGCAAAGACTTGGAAACTACCCGACTTGCAAAAGGGTGTGTTGTAGTCATTCACTTTCTCAATATTTACCCTTATATTCTCACCTTAAGGTAATATATAATGATTTCAGTTGTGCATCCTTGACTGTAGAACAATTCTCTAGGAGATTAATTTTAGGAAAGAGTATGAGGAAAGTGAAGATCTGCAAGTTGATTTCTCTCAAACTATCTTTGCACAGTGCCTCTATGTGTCTGTGTATTCCCAGGGGTCAGGGCACCCTTGATGGAAGACCGCTGGCCTGTAGGGGTCCTATGGTGGTGTGGAAAGAGAAGAGGAGGTGGCAGTGTGCAACCAGTCACTCCTAAAACAGGGTTGTAACTAAGTCCAGATATTCTTAACATGAAGATTGTCCACACTTTAGAGATATAAATGCTAATGTCTATAACTGTTAAATCCCATTTGTATTTAATATCATTGAGTTACTGGGAACTTGAAAAATAAAAACTCACCTTTTGGAGTTTTTAGAACGCTGCTAGGTAGTAAAGACCATGCTTGTCTAGGATAACCTAATGATTTTTACCCATTCAAAATATTTGGGTCTTGCTTTTGGGGCCCTCTTTGGGAGATATTATGCAGATTGTTGAGTGCAAAGATAAAAGGATGATTGAGTCAGATTTGGAGCCTCTGGTACTCTGGTAACCCAAAAATATCAAATTAGGTATCTCCAAATTAGACATTTTTTTTTTCATTTGCTAAGACTAGTCAAAATAGTGTGGAAGAGTTTGTTTCAAGTAAAGCTTGCTTTGATATTAGGGATGGACTGTTAAGTTATAACCGCTGTTCCACTTGATAAAACTTGTGCTTATCAGAAGTAAGTTTTTTAAACTTGAATTGGAATCACTGTAGTTAAAGACTTTTCTCTTTAATCTGTAGCAACTGGAGGGAAAAAGGAGAAGGATTTTGCTCAGACAACAAGTGCTTGTTTGAGTTTTATTCAAGAAGCTCTGCTGAAGCACCAGTGGCAGCAAGCTGCAGAATACATGCACAGTTATTTTCAGATCTTGGAAGATTCAGATAGCTACAAGAGGCAGGCCGCACCTGAGGTAAGTGAAGTGTGAGTCTGCTGGAGGAGATCACAGATACTTAAGTTTCTGCCTAAGCTGGTCCCTGAATGGCATTTGCAGGATCTCAAATTGATTTTTCTAAAAGGTATTAAAAGTAGTTTTGGGTGGAGAGTTTGTATTGGAACATTGTTTCTCATACTTCTTTTACTTATCAGGATTTTTTTTTTAAGATTTTATTTATTTATTCATGAGAGGCATAGAAAGAGAGGTAGAGACAAAGGCAGAGGGAGAAGCAGGCTCCATGCAGGGAGCCCGATGTGGGACTCGATCCGGGGGACTCCAGGATCACACCCTGGGCCAAAGGCAGGCACTAAACCGCTGAGCCACCCAGGTGTCCCTACTTATTAGGATTTTTTTTTTTTTTTTTTTTTATTTATTTATTCATGAGAGACACATAGAAAGGGAGGCAGAGGGAGAAGCAGACTCCATGCAGGGAGCCCGATGCAGGACCTGATCCTGGGACTACAGAATCATGCCCTGGGCCAAAGGCAGGCACCAAACCACTGAGCCACCCAGGATCCCCTACATATTAAGATTTTAAAGGAAACTCAAAAGTGTGAACTCTGAACTCTCAGATTCCCCACTATTCATATCTTCCAATAATTCTTCTCTCCTTGTATCATTTCCCCCCCTCTCTGTAGAATGTTTCCTATCCCCATACAAACATATTATTTCTTCCATCTTAAAATCATCTCTTGACCCCCACTTCCTCCACAGGTGTGCCCAATTATCCCATTTCCACTTTCAGCAAAACCCCTTAAAAGACTATGAATACTTATTCTAAGCCCTCTCCAGTTAGGCTCCCCTGATCACCAGCATCACCACTTCTTCCAAATTACTTTGTCAAGGTCAACAGTGCCCAGTTCTCAGTGCTCATAGAACTTGCTCCGTCAGCAGTATTTAAGACTGTAGATCACTCCCTCTTGTGTGATAAACTTATCTGGCTTCCAGTACACTACAGCATCTCTCTCAGTTTTCTCTCACCTCACTGGCTTTCCTCAGCCTCATTCTGCGAATGCTCTTTGTCTCTCGGCCTTTTGACTCAATCTTTAGTCTTCTTCTTTATCTGAACTCACCTCTGATGATCTCATTCAGTTTCATGTCCTTAAATTTAGTCTATATGGTGGACAATTCCCAATTGTATATCTGTGGCCCTGACATCTCTTCATGTCCATGTTCCCATATCCCAGCATTCATATCCCACATCACCACTTGGATAGTGAACAATCCTGTCACACTAACATAAAATAGGTCTTCTGATCTTCACCATTAAACCTAATTTTCCTCATCTCAGGTGATGGTTATTTTATGTATCTAATCACTGGGGCCAGATTCTTTTTATTGTTTTGTTTTTGTTGTTGTTTGTTTTTTTTGGAGGGGAGGGGGCAGATTCTTAAGTTCTCTTTCTTTTATGCCCCCTTATCCAAACCATGAAAAAGTCCTGTTGGCTCTACTTTCAAAATTCAGTCTGAGGGGTGCCTGGGTGGCTCATTCAGTTAAGTGTTTGACATCAGCTCAGGTCACGAACCCAGGGTCCTGGGCTTGAGTGCACATGTTGGGCTTCCCGCTTGGTGGGATGTCTGCTTCTCCCTCCCTCTGCCCCTTCCCTACCTCATGCGTGCTCACTCACTTGCTTCTCATTCTCTCTCAAATAATAAAATCTTAAAAAAAAAATTCAGTCCGAATACCTCTCACCCCTGCATTGCTGCATGCTGATCCAAGCCACTGTCCCCTCACTTAGATGACTGCTTGCCATCCTGTGCCCCCCCCCCCAGTTTCTTTTCAACATATTGACCAGGGTGATCCTTTTAAAAAAAAGGTTTTATGATTAACACATACAGTTCACACATTTAAATTGTACAATTCAGTATTTTTTCATATATTCACAGAGATGTGCAGCCATTACCACAATCTGAATTTCAAACATTTTTGCTCCCTCCCGCCCCCAAACAACCAACCCTATGCCCACTTGTCACTCACTATTCCTCCCTTCGTTACCCCATTCCCCAGACAACCACTAATCTACTTGCGATTCTGGATATTCCATGTAAGTGAATTTTATAATATACAACCTTTGTACATGACTTTTTTCCTCCAGACATAATGCTTTCAAGTTTAGCTTCATTGCAATATGTATTAGTATTTCATTCCTTTCATTTTCTTTTGTAATTTATTTTAGAACTAGAGAGTCCATGTGTGTTGGGGTGGGGGGAGGAGAAAAGAGAGAGACGCTTACTTCACTCTGAGCAGAGTCCAATGCCGGACTCGATCTCATGAGAGATCATGGTCTGAGTCAAAATCAAGAGTTGGATGCTCAACTGACTGAGCCACCCAGATGCCCCAGTATTTCATTCCTTTTTATTGCAAAGTAATATTCCATCACATTTTATGTATCGCTTCATCAGTTGTTAGACATCTGAGTTGTTTGCACTTTTTGGTTATGATTAATGCTGCTATGAACATTCACATGCACACTTTTGTTAGGGATGCTGGTTGAAATTTCTCTTGGGTATGTACCTGGGAGTGGAGTTCTGGGTCATACAGTAACTGTGTTTAACCTCTTGAGGAACTACCAGATGGTTTTCCAAAGTGGCTGCACCATTTTACATCTGCTCTCTACCCCCCAGCAATCTGTGAGGGTTCCAATTTCTCCACAGGCTTGCCAGCTTTTGTTACTGTGTCTTCCTGATACAAGCTGAGCTAGTGGTTGGGGAGTGGTATCTCATTGTAGTTTTGATCTGTATTTCCCCAGTGGCTAATGATGCAGCATGATCCTTTTAAAACACAAGCCAGATCATGTCACTTCTGTTCTGGAAACTGTAATGACTTCCCATTTCACTCAGAGAAAAGCCAAAGTCCTTATGACTGCCAGCAAGTTCTGTATGGTCTGCTCACTCCCTCTCCCCCTTTGACCTCTCTGACCTCATTTCCTGTTACTCAGATATTTGTTTTATTTTTTCCTCCAAATTCACTAGCTCCTTGTTCTTGCTTGAACAGGCTGTCTGTACTTTTGCCTGATTGCCTTTGCCTTAGCTGTTCCTTTACTCGGAAGGGTCTTTCTTCAGATACCACTATTGGTTATCCATCAAGTCTCATTTTCAGCAAGGCCTCCAGTGACTGTTTAAAATTGCAGCTCCATACCACCTCTCTTCACTTTCCAGCAGTCACTCCTGATTCCTTTTGCCTGCTCCATTCTTTTCCCACAGTACTTGCAATTTAATTATTCTATTTCTTGGTTATTGTCTCTCTACAATAGAATGTAAATTTCATGAGAGGAGGGATCTAGAACAGGGCCTAGAATATACTTATAAATTTCTTCAGTAATACACAGTTTACCCATAAATAACTTCACATGAATATCTCAAGTAGTTTTGATTAGTACAGTAAGCATTGCATCAATTAGATAATTTGGTGGGGCCAAATAAAATCTGAGAGAAAAAAATTAATTATTGGTTACAAATTTAGTTTATGGACAAAGCTAATGTGCATCTTGTAAACACTGGGCAAGTTTATAGGTTAGGTTCTTTTTGTTCAAAATTGTATTATAAAATGAAGTATTTGAATCCTTGGTTTTCAGACACTTGTCTGCCTCTTTTTTTTTTTAAAGATTTTATTCATTTTGAGAGAGAGGAGAGAGAGCGGATATGAGACAGGGAGAGGGAGAAGCAGACTCCCTGCTGAGCATCATGAATTCCCCCCCCCCACCCCCCACCCCACCAAAGTGGGGCTTGATTCCAGGACTTTGAGATCATGACCTGAGCCAAAGTCAGCCACTTAACTGAGCCACCCAGGTGCCCCATCTGCCTCTTTTTGAATTAGCTAGGGCTTTTGTTGAAAATACAGATTCTTGTGCTCCACCCTATACTGAATCAGAATATTTATATTTAACAAGTGTCCTAGGTAATTCTTATATATAACTAGGTTTAAAAACAGCTGTGGTAGAAAATCTACAAATTTTCTTTAAGTTCTTTCTTTAAGCTCTATAGTTTGGTTATTCTACAAAGGAAATCTTAACCTCTTTTTTTTTTTCTGAGTTGGGAAGGTAAGTATTATGATTATACCAAACAACTATTATGTCTGTTCACAGAAAGAATTGATTTAAAATTCTCTTAAATTTACTTTTAAGGTCAATAATGGAATACTTTAAATTGGGGCAAAAGAAATAGACTTTCGCCCCCATGAAAAAGTTCTATCAAAGTTCTGGTGCTCTGGGGAGAAAACATACTTTATTAAAATTTGGCTGTAGCCAATGACAAATTTTAAGTTATAGTTCTAAATATAGGTTAAATATAGTCAGTAGTTACAGAGCTTAATGATGTCTCAGGAAACATCTAGTCTGTTGCTCTCATTTTGTGGATAATAAAGATGAGACAAAGAGCAGTGAAGAACCAAGTTTTCTGACCTTAATATTCTTGTCCCATACTAATTAAAAATTCTGTCTTCAATAGACTACCTTGTTTAGACTACTACCTTTAAAGTGGCACTAGTATAGCCATCTGGTATTTTAATTTAGTTGGAAAAAAACTTTCTTGCGTAAGATAAAGTATTTAGTTTTACTGGGTGAAATGAAAAACAGTAAAATGTTGACAGGAGTGTTATCTGGGAAAATGAATTATAGGTTGTAAACAGAACAAAAATAGCATTCTTAGAAATTTGTTAAGGTACGGATTTTACATTTTTATTAGTAACTTCTGTTTTGATAGATTATTTGGAAGCTTGGAAGTGAAATTCTGTTTTATCATCCCAAAAGCAACATGGAGACGTTCAATACCTTTGCTGACAGGATGAAGAATATTGGTGTCATGAATTACTTAAAGGTGAGAATGCAGCCTTTGTGAATTTACATTTGCAATGTTCATTTTTTTAAAAATAGTTTGAGGGATAGGTAGGTAATAATGTAAAAGGCATGGAAATGGGTGAGACACCTGGATAAATAAAGGAGGCTGAAAGGAAGTCACTTTTTAAAAGCCATTTGCATCTCAATTTCCTGCTGCCTACCTTGTTCTCTGAGAGAAAATACCTTCTCTTTGTATATCTCTGGCTGCCAAAACCAGTCCTTGAGAGATGGCACTTGTGTTTCATTATGGCGCTGGGCCAAATTCTAACATCTCTGCTTACGTCATTTTATTTCTCTAGGAATTTATGCCTTTGCAAAAAGGAAAGAGCTAAAACAAATTGGGAATTTGAATTTGGAAAATATATATTGTGTGAGCTTAGGGTGTATAGTGTGATGACTTGATCCATGTGTATATTGTGAAATGTTTACCACATAAGGTTAACACGTCCTTCACCTCATGTATACCACTTTATTGTTGCTATGGTGAGACCATTCAAGCTCTACTGTTACAGCAACTTTCAAGTATATAATCCATTGTTACTGATTATGGTTACCATTCCATACATTAGATCTCTGGAACTTACTCATCTTTAACTATAAGTTTGTACCTTTTGACCTACATCTCCCATTTTCTCCACCCCTTAACCACCATTCCTCTCTCTCTCAGTCTGATGTTTTTAAATTCCACATGTAGGTGGTGAGATCATACAGTATTTGTGTTTTTCTGACTTATTTCACTGATCGTAATGCTCAGAGGTTCCATTCATGTTAACCAAAATGGCAGGATTGCCTTCTTTTTTTTTTAAATTACTGGATAATATTCCATTGTGTTTATGTAGACCTATATGAATTTTATGGACCCCAAGTTTGTTTCCATGTCTTGGCTATTGTGAATAATTTTGCAGTGAACATGAGAGTGTAGAAATCTCTTCAAGATACTGGTTTCATTTCCTTTGGATATAGACCCAGAAGTAGAATTGCTAAATCATATGTAGTTCTACTTTTAGTTTTTTTAAGAAGCCTGTATATTGTTTTCCTTGGTGGCTGTATTTACATTCTCACCAACAGGGTATAGGAGTTATATTTTCTCCACATCTTAGCCAGCATTTGGTACCTCTTGTTTTGATAATAGTGATATCTGATAAATGTGAGCTGGTATCTCATTCTGTTTTTGATTTGCATTTCCCTGATGGCTGGTGATGTTGAACAGCTTTCTATGTACTTGGCCAATTGTGTTTCTTTGGAGAAATGTCTTAGGTTCTCTGCCCACTTTTTAAATTGGATATTTAAAAAAATATATTTTTAAATTTTTAAAATTTAAGTGATCTCCACATCCAACACAGGGCTCAAACTCAACAACTCTGAGATCAAGAGTCTCATGCTCCACTGACTGAGGCAGCCAGGTGCCCCTGGGGTTTTTTGCTGTAGAATTGTATGAATTCCTTATTTGTTTTGGATATTAACTGCATATCAGATATATAACTTGCAGATATTTTCTCCCGTATCATAGACCACCTTTTCATTTTGTTGATTATTTCTCTTGCTGTACAGAAGCCTTTTTAGGCTAATATAGCTTCATTTGTTGACTTTTGCTTTTGTTGCTTGTGCTTTTGGTGTCACATCCAAAAAAAAAAAAAAAATCATTGCCAACACCTGTGTTCAGGACCTTTTTTCCTGTGTTTTCTTCTTGGAGTTTTATGATTTCATGTCTTAACATTTAAGTCTTTAATTCATTTTGAGTTAGTTTTTGTGAATAGTATAAGATAGAGGACCAGTTTCATTATTTTGAGAATATCCCATTTTCCCAGCACCTTTTATTGAAGAGACTTCTTTTCTCCCTTGAGTATTCTTGGCTTCCTTGTCAAATATTAGTCGACCATAGATGTGGGGTTTTACTTCTGGGCTTTTATTTCAGGCTTTATTTGTTGGCCTGTGTGTCTGTTTTTATGTGAACGCCATACTGCTTTAATTACTATAGCTTTATGATATAGTTTGAATCAGGAAGTGTGATGCCTCCAGCTTCCTCGTTCTTTCTCAGGATTGCTTTGGCTATTTGGGGTCTTTTGTGGTTCCATACACATTTTAGGATTGTTTTTTTCTGCTTTTGTGAAAAATGCCACTGGACTTTTGACAGGATTATATTGACTTTATAGATGGCTTTGCATAGTTTGAATATTTTAGCAATATTAACTCTAATCCTTTCATAAAAATGTGTTAATATTCCTAAGGTGTAGGTGGAACTTCCTCTCCACATTTTTTTTTTTATTAGAGTTTCATCCAAAAGCATCGAGATGTTTCCACAGTGTTAGATATCTCCCTCTTTATGGTATATGTTTGACTAAAAAGAGCACTTTTTCAATAAGGTTTTAAATGCTTTACCTTTTTCCCCCCAATGTCTCTACATAAAGTTATTGAAACATAGCCATACCCATTCATTTCATTGTCATAGCTGCTTTTAGCATGACAGATGACAGAGTTGAGTAGTTTGTGACAGAGGCCATATGGCCTGCAAAACCTAAATATTGCTCAGTGGTTCTTTTTTTGTTTTGTTTTTATTTTTCCTATTTTCCTATTTTTTTATTGCGGTAAAATACATATAACGTAAAATACTTTATTTTAACCAGTATAAGCGTACAATTCAGTGGCACTAATAACATTCACAGTGTCATGTGACCATCACCAGCATTTCCAAAACTTTTTCATCATCCAAATGTAAACTTTGTACCCATTAAGCAATTACTCCCTGTTTTCTCTTCCCAACCCCTGGTAACCTCTAATAATCTGTTCTCTGTTCTATGAATTTACCTATTCTCAGTATTTTACATAAGTGGAATCACATAGTATTAATTCTTTTGTGTTTAGCTTCTTTTGCTTAACATAGTATTTTCAAGATTTATTTTGTGGTGTGTATTACAACTTTTTATGGCTTTTTTATGACTCATTAGCATTCTGTTGTCTGTACCTATCACATTTTGCTTATCCATCTGTGGTTGGGTTGTTTCAACCTTTTGGCTATTGTGAATAGTGCCAGAGTGAACATTGGTATACAAGTATCTGTTTGAGAGGGACGCTGGGTGACTCAGTGGTTGAGCACCTGCCTTCAGCCCAGGGCGTGATCCTGGAGTCCTGGAATCGAGTCCTGCATCAGGCTCCCTGCATGGAGCCTGCTTCTCCCTCTGCCTATGTCTCTGCCTCTCTTTCTCTGTGTGTCTCATAAATAAATAAATAAAATATAAAACAAAACAATGCAAAAACAAAAGACAAGTATCTGTTTGAGTTCCTATTTTGAATTCCTTTAAGTATGTACATACCTAGGAGTCGAGCTGCTGGGTCATGTTTTATACAAAAATGTATAGAAAGATGTATATAAGTAAATATAAAATATACAAAGATTAACTCTACGTTTAACTTTATGCCATCTTACATTCTCAGTGCTTGCTTATTTTGAAGAAAGGTTTCCCCCAGATTAGGATTCTTATTAGAAAAAAATTTCCCAAATTTCCACTTATGTGTCCAATGCTCTCTTATGATCTTATTCTCTAGTAGCCCAGGTATACTATAAGTGGAATTCAAATGGAAGCGGCTTAAGGTTCTGCTTAAGGAAGAAATTTCCAACTGAGCAGTTGGAAAAAGGAATGGCCTGTCTTAATTGTATGGTCCCTTCTCTTCTTTCAAGAACAAACTGGGTAGCCATTTGACTGGGGAGGGAGGGTCTAATCTTAACTATATTATTGGTTGGGTTCTTTGAAGCCCAAGGAATCTATTCAGTTGAAGTGAAGAAATCTGAAAGGAACTTTACTTCACACTTTAGGGTCTGAGGGTGATAATTAGGATAGGCAATGAAGCATTTCTTGTTAATAGTGTAAAAAAAAAAAAAAAACCACTTACTGCTGTTTTCCAGACATATTCCTTGCCGTAGAGGGAGACAGGCACGTACATGGAATAAATTGTGGGTACCAGAGTAGAAACGCCAGATGCAGTGAGAAGGCAAAAGAGGGGAATGGTCAGCTCTCTAGAATCAGGAGAGTGCTGTGAGCAAATGAGTGATGCTTCAGATGAGGCTGAAAAAGCAAGTGGGTGTTAACTTGGACCTATTAGGAAAGAGGGTGGGCAGACATGGCAGGCATTGATGAGAGTTTGATAGCCCTCTATCCAGTGCTTTTGTTACTTTAAAAGTCAATTGAGTAGAAGCCAGGAGAAGTCAGCTGGACCCTCTGTGCCATCCCTGTGGAACTTAAGATTTTATCCTGTAGGCAATGGGAGCCATTGAGGAGTTTTATATAAATGAGATTTCTTTGGCAACCACGTGGAAGGTGGATTATAGGGGAGACAGGGTTGAAGAAACCAGTTGAGAAATTGTTGCAGTAGTTTGTGATAAAGGCCTTGAACTCTGACTTTACTCACATGATTAGCTGTACTTCCATTATTCCCCTTCTAAGTGTCCTCCCGACCTTTGTGTATTTATTCTTACTGCTTTTGTATCAGGCATTTACTTTTCCATCTGAACCAATGCCATTCTTCAGTACTCCTTCCTAAGATGTTTTCTCTAAGCTTATGTGACATGTATAAAATAAGTCATTGATCACCTGCTATGGGCCAAAGTAGGTACTAAGTAGTGTGCAAATATTATCTCATTTAGTCCTCATAACAGCCTTCTGAAGGGTTAATAATTGTTCCCTATAACCCATAAGACAAAAGGCAAGTAACATACTCAGGTTTATTAACTTTAGGTAGTATCTGAGCCAGGATTGTCTGTCACCAGATCACACTGTCTTCTGTAAATTTATATAATTTAGCTTATTTACATAATGTTATTTCATGTATCTTTTCTCTTTGCTAAATTGACATTTTTGATGACAGTGTTGTTATATCATCTGTGCCTTACCAAGGTCTTAGCCTAGCATATATATTCACTGAGTTTTTGGGTAATGAATATCTAATGACCTATTTGGGCTTTTTATTATTATTGTTTCAGATCTCCTTACAACATGCGTTATACCTTCTGCATCATGGAATGTTTGAAGATGCAAATAGAAATCTCAGTCATGCGGAGACATGGAGATATGGTGAAAAGTCAGCTTCCCAGGAAGTGTTAATCAATCTTATTCAGGCCTATAAAGGGCTTTTGCAGTATTATACTTGGTCTAAAAACAAGATGGAATTGTCTAGGCTTGGTGAGTGAAGAGGAATGTGCTTCTTGTGTCCATGAGACTGAATCACAGGGACAGTTAGGATTTTTTTTTTTAATTGATTAACATATAGTGTATCATCCAGTTACCCCATCCCTCCACCTCCCTCCCACAGCCCTCAGTTTGTTTTCTAGAGTTAAGAGTCTCTTATGGTTTGTCTCCCTCTCTGATTTCATATTGTTTTATTTTTCTCTCCCTTCCCCTATAATCTTCTGGTTTGTTTCTTAAATTCCACATATGAGTGAGATCATATAATTATCTTTCTGACTGATTTATTTCACTTAGCATAATTCTCTCTAGTTCCATCCATGGTGTTGCAAATGCAAGATTTCTTTTTTTCTTTTCTTTTTTTTTTTGATGGCTGAGTAGCATTCTATTGTGTATATATACCACATCTTCTTTATCCATTCATCTGTCAATGTATATTTGGGCTATTTCCATAGTTTGGCTTTTGTGGACATTACTGCTATAAACATTGGGGTGTAGGTGCCCCTTCGGATCACTACATTGGTATCTTTGGGGTAAATACCTAGTAGTGCAATTGCTGGATCACAGAGTAGCTCTATTTTCAATTTTTTGAGGAATCTCCATACTGTTTTCCAGAGTGGCTATACCAGTTACATTCCCACCAGCAGTGTTAAGAGGGTTCCCCTTTCTCCAAATCCTCACCAACATCTGTTGTTTTTCCTGACTTGTTAATTTTAGCCATTGTGTGGTAGTATCTCATTGTGGTTTAGATTTGCATTTCCCTGATGCTGAGTGATGTTGAACATATTTTCATGTGTGTTGGCCATTTGTATGTCTTCTTTGGAGAAATGCCTGTTCATGTCTTCTGCTCATTTCTTGATTGGATTATTTATTCTTTGGACGTTGAGTTTGGTAAGTTCTTTATAGATTTTGGATACTAGCCCTTTATTTGATAAGACATTTGCAAATATCTTCTCTCATTCTGTCAGTTGTCTTTTGGTTTTGTTGACTGTTTCCTTTGCTGTGCAAAAAAGCCTTTTATCTAGATGAAGTTCCAATAGTTCATTTTTGCCTTTGTTTCCCTTGCCTTTGGAGAGAGATACCTAGTAAACAGTTGCTGCGGCTAAGGTCACAGAGGTTGCTGCCTGTGTTCTCCTTTAGGATTTTGATGGATTCCTGTCTCTACATTTAGCTAAGTCTTTCATCCATTTTGAGTCTATTTTTATGTATATTGTAAGAAAATGGTCCAGTTTCATTCTTCTGCCTGTGGCTGTCCAATTTTCCCAATGCCATTTGTTGAAGAGTATCTTTTTTCCATTGGATATTTTTTCCTGCTTCATTGAAGAATAGTTGACCATAGAGTGGAGGGTCCATTTCTGGATTCTCTATTCTGTTCCATTGATCTATATGTCTGTTTCTTGTGCCAGTACCATACTGTCTTGATGGTTACAACTTTATGATAGAGCTTGAAGTCTGGAATTTTGATGCCACCAGCTTTGGTTTTCCTTTTCAACACTCCTTTGGCTATTCGTGATGTTTTCTGGTTTTAGGATTTTAGGATTATTCCAGCTCTGAAAAAAATTGATGATATTTTGATAGGGATTGCATTGAATGTATAGATTGCTCTAGGTAGCATAGGCATTTTAACAGTATTAGTTCTTAAAAAAGAAACAGTATTAGTTCTTCCAATTTTTTAAAAGATTTTATTTATTTATTCATGAGAGACAGAGAGACAGAGAGAGAGAGGCAGAGACACAGGCAGAGGGAGAAGCAGGCTCCATGCAGGGAGCCCATCGTGGGACTCGATCCCGGGTCCCCAGGATCAAGCCCTGGACTGAAGGTGGCAGTAAAGCGCTGAGCCACCCAGGTTACCATGTTCTTCCAATCTATAAGCATGGAACATTTTTGCATTTCTTTGTATTTGCCTCAGTTTCTTTCATGAGTGTTCTGTATAGTTTTTGGAGTATAGATCCTTTGCCTTTTTGATTAGGTTTATTCCTAGATGTCTTATGGTTTTTGGTGCCATTGTAAATGGGATTGTCTCTTTAATTTCTCTTTCTTATATCTCATTGTTAGTGTACAGAAATACAACTGATTTCTGTGCATTGATTTTATATCCTGACACTTTGCTGAATTCCTGTATGGGTTCTAGCAATTTTGAGGTGGAGTCTTGTGGGTTTTCCACACTGAGATCATGTCATCTTCAGAGAGTGACGTGAGAGACATTAGAGTTTGACTTCTTCTTTGCCAGTTCAGATGCCTTTTGTTGTCTGATTGCTAAAGCTAGGACTTCCAGTACTATGTTGAACAATAGTGGTGATAATGGACAAGGGACAGTCAGGATCTTAAGGAATAACCACACTCCCCCACTTTCAAGCCCAATTCTTTCCAGGTACTGTAGAGAACAGACATTTCTATTGATGTAAATTTTTTAAAAATATTTATTTATTTATTTATGAGAGACAGAGAGAGAGGCAGAGACATAGGCAGAGGGAGAAGCAGGCTCCTCGCAGGGACCCCAATGTAGGACTGGATCCAGATTCCGGGATCACGCCCTGAGCTGAAGGCAGATGCACAACCGCTGAGCCACCCAGGCGTCCCTGATGTAAAATTCTTGATCATCCTTTGTAGTATTTCTGTTTTTATCAAACTTTTCAGACATAAATTAGATAATTCATAAATTAAGTCCATCTTAGATTTATTGCTTTTTAAATTATTTCTAAGAAAGGTTGCAAATTTGTTTCATTAGATATTGCATATAAGAAGTATTTCTTCCCGTACGTTTAGAATGGAGTTTAGTTTATGTTTTTTTTATGATGTTTATTTATTTGCTTGTCATCCTTGTACAGGGGCCATGCTAATCTCTGTATCATTCCAATTTTAGTACATGTGCTGCCGAAGTGAGCACAAGATGTTTATTTATTTATTTTTAAGTAATCTCTGCACTCACTGTGGTGCTCGAACCCATGACCCTGAGATCAAGAGTCTCATGCTCTTCTGACTGAGCCAGCCAGGTGCCCCTGCTTTATAATGTTATTCATCAGAATAACATGCTTAGAGAATAGGATAAGGTAAAATTATTTTATTTCTATACAAAGGTCATAACAGTTTTCTTGATTGACCACACCAAGATTGGCTGTGTGTCCTTATTTCTCAAACAGAGTTCCTTTTTTCTTACTTCCCATGGTGGTGGTATCCTCTTCTAGCCACAGATTTGTATTTGATTCTCTGCATTTTCCTTGTTTTGTATAGTTTTTCTCCATTGCATCTCTAGAACTAATCCTTTTCATTTTCTCATCCTCCATCCAAATCTCAGTCCCTATATATATTGGGTCATAAGTATGAGCAGTGATTCCATATTAACCTTATGTTTGATAAGTAGTATTTCCTCTGTCTCCTGGGTATGTAGCTTTACTAATCTTGAAATTCCTTTCCCTCTTTCTGAGTAGGATCTCTCCCAGGACACTTCATATCATAAGATATGCTATCTTATGATAAGCTTGCCTCCTCATCTAGAATGCCATCTGCCCTGCAGGACTCATTAGACCTGTGATTTCCATGCCACAAACCTCATATGTCAGCTGCATGTTCAACCCATATTGTTCAGCTCTTTCTCTCTTTTCAATTGTCCAAGTTTTTTCATGTCTATTTTATGTTGTATTTCTTCTAGATTAATTGGTCTTCTGAGGTCACAGATCTCTCATGTCTTCTGTTAACATTCTGTTAACCTTTCCATAATGCTTGGTGTAATATTTCTTTTAAAAAGGGCTTGTTGATATATTTTTTTTTTGGCTTGTTGATATTAATTGATTGGATGAGTTTTAAAATCAATATTTACCTTTTTCTTACACCTGGTTGGTTAGAACTCAAGCAAACATTGATGACTAAAGCAGTTGGAACATGGCATTTGTACT
Organism: Vulpes lagopus; assembly: GCF_018345385.1. Taxonomy (NCBI): domain Eukaryota; kingdom Metazoa; phylum Chordata; class Mammalia; order Carnivora; family Canidae; genus Vulpes; species Vulpes lagopus. Next base: position 32,408,760 of record NC_054834.1, read on the forward strand.
GTCTCTTCCATGGGCAGATGATTCGGTACCTTTCTGCAGCTGACACTTTGTTCTGTAACAAGAGATAAAGATGGAGTAATGTGTGGAGCCCTTTAGATGATCTTTAACCTTGAATGTCTGTTTAATAAGAGAAAAAGGTTAGGACTAGTTCTGTATAACCAGACTCATGAGAATATAACACATGAATGTATGCTCAGTGTTGGCTTGGGATTTTTCTCATGGCTATGGCCTGTCCTGCTTGGGTTTCATGCACTTGGTGACTGGAAATCCCCCTTCCATGGTAAATTCACACTCAACTTATTCTGACTCAGGGGTCTGCTTTTTTTTTTTTTTTTTACATCTCTTTCTTTATAGTTCCTTACCTACTTTCCCTTTATGATTTCATTTCCAAATGCATATTTATATTTATTAGTTGAGCCTCTGGGAAGAGAACACCAGTGCCTTTCATGGGAGGGGAGAGCTGGGTTTTTTTGACCAAAAAGTGGCCAAAAATAAAAAGATTTTGTTTCTATCAGCTGTCTCTCTCTTTTTTTTAATTTATTTATTCATGAGAGACACAGAGACAGAGAGAGAGGCAGAGACACAGGCAGAAGGAGAAGCAGGCTGCATGCAGGGAGCCCTACATGGGACTCCAGGATCACACCCTGGGCTGAAGGCGGTGCTAAACCGCTGAGCCACCTGGGCTGCTCTATTAGCTGTCTCTTTTGAAGGACTAACTTTCCTTCTAAACCTTTAAGAGTGTGAAACACAACACGCAAAAAGTATATAAAACAAATGTGTGATAAGATGAATAATTTAAAACAAATATCAGCGTAGCTACCAGCTAGATTCATCCTTGAAGATCCCTGTGTGTGCACTTCCTCCCGTTCTGTCCTCTGGGGGGCGGGGAGCGGGGAAAGTTTGTGAAGAATTAGTTTTATTCTTTAAATATTTAATATTATAAATTATTCTTTAAAAGTCTCTGTTAGAATTTACTAGCAAAGCCATTGGAGCCTGAACTTTTCTTGTGGATAGTTTGTTGATTGCTTTTACCGTCAGCAAAGCCCTCAGTACTGAATAACTTTGAAAAATCTTTTATCTTTGGACAGATAAAGAGGATTATGCTTACAACACAGCATTCCAGAATATGCTCAACCACAGCGGGAAGATGTCTGTAAACCTTTGTACATTGATTCAAACTCCTGGAGTTTGGGACCCTTTTGTGAAGAGTTATGTGGAGGCAAGTAGGCTTCGTATAAAGTTTTCTTAGTTTCATTTTGTTGTAAACCGTATCTTTATTGATCAAAAGGCAACTAAACGGAGAAAATTGGTTTTTTTTTAATTTTCTATTTTTAAAAGATTTATTTATTTATTTGTGAGAGACTTACAGAGAGAGGCAGAGACACAGGCAAGATCCCCACAGGGAGCCCGATGTGGGACTCGAACCCGGGACCCTGGGATCGTGCCCTGGGCCAAAAGCGAACGTTCAGCTGCTGAACCACCCAGGCGTCCTGAGAAAATTGTTTTTAAAAAAGAGAGAGGGGCGCCTGGCTGGCTCAGTCAGTGGAGAATACAACTCTTAATCTCTGGGTTGTGAGTTTAAGCCCCATGTTGGGTATAGAGATTGCCTAAATTAAAATCTTTAAATAAATAAACAAAAATGTTTTAAAAATTAAAAAAAGAAACTGTCTCTTTTTGGTCTGAATAATTTTTATTTTACTAATATACTGTAAATGTTACTGTTTTTTTTTCCTTCGCCCCTGGGTAATGTGTCATGGTCAAATAGTTATAAATAGCAATATAGTTTATAAATATTCATCCTATATAATTCTTAATAAACTTAGAAGAAAAGCAGGGAGATATTTTATGATTTGGTGGAATAGAGAAGACCAGGGGCCAAAAATCTGAAAATAGGTCATAATTTGTGGGATGAAGACTAATGGCTTTTAAGAAGTTTAGAGTGCACTGCCGTGTCATCCCCGAGTTCGTGTGAAAGGACAGGGAGTCTTGGCAGGGGCACTAGGCATAAACCTTCAAAATAATTGGCTTTCTGGAAGTTTCATGAATGCTACCATGATATTTATGTTGTCAAAAGATAATCTCTGAAACCACATGCCAGTGAATCGGAATTCCCACATATGGATGGGAACGAAAGGAGATGGGTTCTAGTTCCCATGCACTCCGTTTGTGGCTGCAGTTTTGTCGGGCCTGAGGTCAGTTGCTTCATGTGGTCTTTTTCAGTTGCTAGTGTGCCCTGCTTGGAGGACGTTATTTCTTATAGGAATAGTTCCTAGGTTGAAGTTTCTGCATTTTTCAGTAACAAAAATGTGGTAAGGAAGAAATGGAAACCCATGTAGGCCTTTGTTGTAAGTAATCTGTGTTCCACAGAAGTTGTAACATATTCTGGTGAAAGCAAAAACTGGCATGACTGTTGTTCCCTTTATAGTAAGTACTGTTTGTCATTTTAATGAATTTTTGTACCCCTCAAGAAAGTTGGGTGTTATCTTTCATACAGTTGTTTTCAAGAATTTAGCCAAGACCTTATGACTTATTTTATATAGATGCTGGAATTCTATGGAGATCGAGATAAAGCCCGAGAGGTACTCACCAATTATGCCTATGATGAAAAGTTCCCATCAAATCCAAATGCTCATGTCTACTTATACAACTTTCTAAAGAGAGAGAAGGCACCGAGAGAGAAACTGATAAGTGTGCTTAAGGTATAAAACGTTCATTTCAAAGTTTGAACAGGGTTGGGGATCTACTTTAAAATATCCTTAGGGCTGCTTGGCTGGATCAGTTGGTGGAGCATGAAACACTTGATCTCAGGATCATGAATTTGAGCCCCGTGTTAGGTGGGGTAGAGATTACTAAAGAAAAAAAGTAAAATTTGAAACATCCTTAGGTCATTCCAACTTTCAAATTCTAGCATTCATAGAAAATGACTGTGTGTGTGCCCTGAGGTGGACAGAGCAGGCTGTGGGCTCTGGGTGGCCCTCCACTGTCATTCTCTACCACTCTGTCCAAGTGAGCCTGAGAGCAAAGGGTCAGAATTTTGGAAACCCTTTGCCACCCTTGTGGGAAAGTTCTGCTTTGATATTTTTTGAAAATCAGCTTTATTGAAATTTAATTTACATATAGTAAGACTTATTTTAAGTATACACTTAAATGCATTAAAAAATTTTTTTAATTTTTATTTATTTATTTAGAGAAGGAATGGGGGGTAGGGAGAGAAAGAATCTCTCCCTGTGTGAAGCCTGATGTAGGGCTGAATCTCACAACTCTGAGACCACAACCTAGGCTGAAATCAGGAGTCAGATACCTAGGCGACTGTGCCACCCCTGGGGCCCCAGGAAAAAAAAAAAATTTTTTTTTAAGACTTTATATATTTATTCATGAGAGACACAGGGAGACAGAAAGAGACACAGGCAGCGGGAAAAGCAGGCTCCATGCAGGGAGCCCGATGTGGGTCTCGATCCCGGGTCTCCAGGATCACGCCCTGGGCTGAAGGCAGCACTAAACCGCTGAGCCACCTGGGCTACCCAAAAAATTCTTATCTAACAGTCTTCTTTTAAAAAGTCCATTAGCTGGGGCGCCTGGCTGGCTCAGTTGGTGGAGTATGTGACTCTTGATTTTAGGATTGTGAATTTGAGCCAGACACTGGGTATAGAGATTACTTAAAAATAAAGCCTTAAAAGAAGATTCCATTAGCTCTAACATATACTTATGTATTTATAAAGTTGATGTTATCAAAACTTCATATGTGGAAACTATAGATTTTAAAGTTTTCAACAGGATTTATTTCACTGCATAATATTTTTAAAGTTGGTATTTTAATGGCCAAGACTTCTTTTACCCATTTTGCAACAAAATATTGAGTATAGTTATTAACAAAATAAAAAGCAAGTTGGTGACTTCCTAAATTTAGATTGTAAATCACTAATGGTATTTTTGAAAATATTTTAATAAAAAATGTAACAGGGGCTCTGCTGGTTCAGTCAGTAGAGCCTGTGACTCTTGATTTCAGGGTCGTGGGTGTGAGCCGTACATTGGGTGTAGAGATTACGTAAAAATAATATCTTTAAAAAAATGTAACAGAAAATAACTATATTGAATACTTAATTAGGTTCAAGATAAAATGGATTTAGGGAACTTCTGTTTTCTTTTTTTCTCTTTCTTTTGTATATTTTTTCATTGGAGTTCAATTTGCCAACATACAGTATAACACGCAGTGCTCATCTCTGTTTCCTATTTTAAAATGCAGTGTTTGAAATTAAGAACTCAGTAGATGGGTTTGATAGCTGATTGAACATAGCAGAAGGGCGTAAATGAACTGTATAAAAAATATCAGGCCAAAGCCCAGAAAGCAGAAAGGATAAAAGGGTGTGCAGAGAACTCGGTTAAGCTTCCAGGGAGAGGAGAGAGAACAGAGCAAAAGCAGATACACAGAACCAATATTTGAATAGCTAAAGGCTAAGAATTCTCCAAAACTAACTAAAGACTATTATGGTTCTGATAATGTTCTAGTTTTTGATCTGGGTGCTGATTATATGAGTGTGTATAACTTTGTAAGAGTGTGTTGAATGGCACACACAATTTATTTACTGCAGAATTCTATAAATCATAAGACAAATATGATTTCATAGGAACTGAGGTTTAAAAATACTCTTTGATATTGGTATATTGATTGTGATTGATCTTCACTTAAAAGAGTAATTAAAATTAATAAAATTTACGTTTCATTTTGTAGGAAATAATTTCACTCTAAGGTCAAAGGAGCCCAGCAAGCAGACAGAATAAATTGATTTCTAATGTGAAATATATCGAAATGAAAAATATGATTTTACTTTAAATCATGTTTTATGTATTCATAAAAATAGTCTTTCTTGGGTTGCCTGGGTGGCCCAGTTGGTTTAACATCTGCCTTCAGCTCAGGTCATGATCTCAGGGTCCTGGGAATCGTGCCCTGTATTGGGCTCTCTGCTTAGCAGGGAGTCTGCTTCTCCCTTTCCACTGCTTCCTCCCCCTGCTCATGCTCATGCTCTGTCTCTCTCTCTCAAATAAATAAGTAAATAAAGAAAAATGAAATATAAGTATGTATGTGTATAGTATTTCTTATTCTTAGAAGAATAAGAATTTTTTTTTAAAGATTTTATTTATTAATGAGAGACAGAGAGAGAGAAAGAGAAGCAGAGACATAGGCAGAGGGAGAAGCAGGTTCCATGCAGGGAGCCTGATGTGGGACTTGATCCCGGGACCCCAGGTCACGCCCCGGGCCAAAGGCAGGTGCTAAACTGCTGAGCCACCCAAGGATCCCCCATAAGAAGGTTTTAAAAACCTTTAATTTCTCCCTATTGTGTAAAATGATAAATGGTAGAATGGTAAAAATATTTTCTTGAACACTCTTACTGTGCTGTGTTCCTGAACACAATCTTCCAAAGTAGCCACCCCTGCTTTTTTGGGCTTTTTTTTTTTTTTTTTTTTTTTTAAGATTTTATTTATTTATTCATGAGAGACACAGAGAGAGAGAGAGGTAGAGACACAGGCAGGGGGGGAAACAGGCTCCATGCAGGGAGCCCAACGTGGGACTTGATTCCGGGACTCCAGGATCATGCCCTGGGCCGAGGGCAGGTGCCAAACTGCTGAGCTACCCAGGGATCCCTTTTTTGGGCTTTTTAATTTATATAAATAATCTGTGACATTTTGTGATCAGTAAATATTTATTGTCTTTTCTCTGTGATTTTGATTCTTTCTTTCCTTTTTTTTTGCCCTCTATCTAGGCTTCTTCAAATAAATTAAGTTTTTAATGTGGTAGACAATATAAAAATGTATAAGGAATAAATAAAAAGTTCCTGTCTACTTCTCCTACCCTCCCCCTGACTATCTTGTTATTAACAGGGATTTTCTTCTTTTAAAGATTTTACTTATTTGAGAGCGAAAGTGAGAGATCACAGAGGGAGAGGTAAACTCCTCACTGAACAGGGAGCCCAACATGGGGCTCGATACCACTACACTGGGATCATGACCTGAGCCCAAGGTAGATGCTTAACCGACTTAAGCCACCCAGGCACCCCTAGAACACCTTTCTGTACCCAAGTTAAAGGTGGACAAAAGCAAGATATCTTTTTAAATCCTTGATTGATTTACTGAGGGTTTATTAGATAGTAAGAACTATATTGGAAAGTAAAATGAAATTTGAGAAATGCTTTTATAACGTATCAAAATTATGATTATTTTTTTCTTTTAGATTTTGTATCAGATTGTACCATCTCATAAACTGATGTTAGAATTTCATAGGTTACTGAGAAAATCAGGTAAATAGTTTTTGTTTTATATCTCTTTGTGTAGACAAGCTATAGACTAGCAGACTGTCCAGTGGGGCAAATCCACCCATCACCTGTTTTATAAATCAAGTTCTATTGAAGCATTTTTGTGTTGTCTATGGCTGCTTTTGCATGACAACAGCAGAGTTGTGTAGTTGTGACAAAGATCATATGGCTCACAGACCTGAAATATTTACTGGCTTCAATTTATATAATTCACCTTGTTTGAATCTCTATTGCATTTCAGTTCAATATAAAAAAAGAACATACTTGTTCATAGAAGGAAGTCAGCTTAAGTCCAATGGTACTCGGGCTACGTCAGTCCGTCTCCTGTTATAAGAGAACATATATGAAATGCCCAAACAGGGCCGGTTCCTTAAATAATGTCCTCCCTTAGTAGAATATAGTAGAATGGTTTAGAAATCAGACCCACCACTCTAACTTTCATTAGCAGGGACTAAATTACTGAATTTTCAGATTTATCACAGCAAAATAGGAGCATAATGAATTATTTTAAACTGTTAACCAAACTAGAAGGCTTACAACTCAGTAATATTTTATCAACTGAATATGTATTTTTAGCCTTGTGTACTTCAATACCTCATGTAAACTCTTTAATTGTTCTGCCCATTGCAGAAAAAGAAGACCACCGTAAACTGGCATTGGAGGTATTATTTGGAGTCTTAGATTTTGCTGGATGCACGAAAAATATAACTGCTTGGAAATATTTGGCAAAATATCTGAGACAGACTTTAATGGAGTAAGTAAAAGACACAGTATTTATTCCTGGATCAGTGTCAATAAAATTTCCCAGTATTTTAGCTAATATTTCTCAGTGTTTAAGTTCTTTGCTTATGTTTTTTGATTTCTTGAACTGTGTCTTCAGCTGTTCTGAGTATATCAGAAGCAAGAAAATACAGTCCCAAGTAAAACATGCAAAAATTCTATTAAGATATTTTATGCTGTCAAAATAAGTACTGTACCTTACCGCTGAAGTACTAGGGAATATGTATGTTTTCAAGTTGGAAATAGTGGCAAAAACCGGTCATTCCCAGTCTTCGCTAGACTCTTTGTAAAGCTCTTGGTGACCTGTGTGTCATCATCTTACAAGACCACATAGGAAGCAGCTTTTCTCCCAGCTGTTTTTCAGTAATTTTTAGTGAGGCTTTGAGGGCCCCAAAGATCTTTGTAGGTTATTCATTCAGCGAATATTTGTTAAGTCCATTGTGAGCTAGATACCTAAAACTATAGCTGTGATCATAATATTATTAGTGTCACATTGCAAGTGAAAGCAGGAGTGGTCCTTGACATTTTTACTTTGAGAGAAGAGAGATCACAAAATTAAGTTTCATTTATCATATCCATCTTAGTTGGTTAGAAGCTTCCTCGTAGTGGGAACTTGGGTCAGGCTTCAGATCTGACTTGATCTTGGAGACGGAAGAATGCTGCTGATAAAATGTTTTTTGGTGTGGTAACTGTAAACCGCCTTCCACATCTACAGCAGCGTAAAAGCCCCAGCTAGCTGCAAGATTCGTGAAGGCAGAGAAATGTACTATTCAGTTTTTTTAACCTCTGGAAGTTCTGCCACAGGGTCAACATGGGTATTAATAAATATTTGCTCAATTAAATTATTGACAAACACATAGTGTTTGTCTGGGTTCAACTGTCAAACCTGTGTGTTAACAATTTGTGTAATAATGGCATCTTAATTTGAGTGGTAGAATTCTTTGTAGCATATAAAGTAAGGTTTTAAAGTAACTTTTAAGTTACTTAATAATCATAATAGCTAATATTTATTGAACAGTTACTATGTACAGACAACATGCAAAAAGCTTTACATGAGACCCCTATACTCTTGGACCAGTTTTTTTTTTTTTTTTAAGATTTTATTTATTTATTCATAGAGAAAGAGAGAGGCAGAGACACAAGCAGAGAGAGAAGCAGGCTCCATGCAGGGAGCCCAGTGCGGGACTTGATCCCAGGGACTCCAGGATCACGCCCTGGACCAAAGGCAGGTGCTAACCTGCTGAGCCACCCAGGGATCCCCTCTTGGGCCACTTTAGTAACAATGCTGTGAGATGGGTACTGTTAATAGCTCTATGGAAATTGAGGCTCAGAGACGTTAAGCAGCTTGCTCAGGAGCACATAGGTAGTAAATGGAAGATCTGAGATTTGAATCCAGGATCTTGAGTTCAGACTGTGTGCTGTTAACCACTATGTGTATCCAACTGGCTATTTAATTAAATGGATAGCAGAAATCAAAGAGAACTAAAAAGAATTTGCTTTCATGCATGTGCCATACCATGGATAGCGACACTCAGAAATTACTTTGAGAACATCTTCCTTGTCATCTTTCCAAAAACTCTTTTTTTTTTTTTTTGACTAGGGAAAATAAACTGTTTTCTTTTGAGGGTGTGGACAAATGTCTAGTCTCAGAATTTCTGAACTGCTTCCTGGTGCCGGTGGCCTTAGTGACTTTGAGCACATTGAAGCACACAGTCTTGCTCAAGGGTCGGCACTCCCCCACTGTGACCATGTCACTGATCTGGACGTCCCTAAAGTAGGGGGACAAGTACACAGACTTGTTCTTGTGGTATTTCTCTAAGTGGTGGTACTTTTGGATGTGGTGGACATAGTCTCAGCAGATGATGCTGGCCCTCTGCATCTTCATCTTGGTCACCCACCACCCCAGACAGAATCTGTGCTCGGACAGAGATATTACCAGGAAAGGGGCATTTCTTGTAAGTATAGGTGCCCTCTGTGGCCTCCTTCGGCATCTTGAAGCCCAGACTGATGTTTTGTAATATTGTAGGAGCTTCTCCTTGCCAGCTTCTCCAAGCAGGACTCTTCTCATTTTGAAAAATGGTTGACTGCTTTTGGTAGGCCCGCTCAGTCTGTCCGCCATCTTCTCAGCTGCCTGAAAAAAGGACTCCACAGACTCTTAGGTTCAGATTCTGGCAGTATACGTCCCCCTCCATCATTGACCTTCCCTTTTGATATTTTTCTTTTCTAGGAATCACCTTGCTTGGGTTCAAGAAGAATGGAACTCCAGGAAAAACTGGTGGCCAGGCTTTCACTTCAGCTTCTTTTGGGCAAAAACCAATTGGAAAGAGGATAAAGCCTTGGCTTGTGAGAAAGCTTTGGTAGCTGGAATATTGTTAGGAAAAGGTACCAGGTTTTGTTTTCTTCTTATCTAGACACAGCTTTTGGATGATTTTGAAATTACAAATCGTGACCATTCATTCATGCCACAGCCCAAGGACATTAGAGGCTAGAGACATAACTGGCAAATGGGAAAATGAATCTTGAGTTTGGCCAGGTGATCTGCTTGTCAGGACTGTCCGTAGGCTAGAAACAGTGGTTTTGTCTTGTTGATTGTGGTGGTTGGTTTGTATGCTGTAACTTGAGTATCCTCAGCAGCCAATCAAGGTGGAGGATGCAGACTGTTTTCCCAACAACGATATAGAAAGTTTCCTGACATTGTCTACCTTATAGTATTAGAAATAGAAAAATACCCTTTACCGGACTTCATTGTTTTATAATCACTCTCTATAATATATACTTATCTGTTCCTATTGGATGAAACATTTCTTCCTGTAAAAAAAGTATACTTCCTATTAATTTATTTAAAAATCCTCTTTTTTTAAAAAAAAGATTTTATTTATTCATGAGAGACACAGAGAGAGGCAGAGACAGGCAGAGGGAGACACAGAGAGAGGCAGAGACAGGCAGAGGGAGAAGCGGGTTCCCTGTGGGGAGTCTGACACAAGAGTCGATCCCAGGACCCCAGGATCACGACCTGAGCTGAAGGCAGACGCTCAACCACTGAGCCACCCACGTGCCCCTTAAAAATCCTCTTAAAGGGAAATTGATCTTTTCTTTGTGGATTATTTTGGCTGTTAAGACTCTGATTGTGCCACTGCTATATGAGGACAAAGATGGGACCACTGCTGGGTCTGCTCAGAGATGAACTGAACATCTCTGTGTCCATGAGTAAGGAGTCTGTTGCTAGTGAATTCAGAGTATCCTAAACAGATTCTTCAGTGTGGTTTTAAATATGGGTGCTATTATTGTGGAATTAGTATTCTTAAGTGAGTGTTTCAGGTGGTTACTAAGGTTAATAAAATGCTAGCCTCTAAGAGGGACGATTAAATATGAAAGCAGTTGTAACATTTTTCAACCCACACCAAGGAATAGAAATAGAATTCAGATGGTGATTTCTCACTTAGTAGCAGGGTAGAGGCATCTAACAGATATCTAAAGGTGTTTGTATTTGAGCAGAGTCTGAAGGCCTGGGCTGATCTTCTGGTTCTGTCACCTTTCCCTGTCACTTAGGTCAAACAGTTAACCTTTGGGAGCCTTCTCTGGGAGTGGGGTTTGTTAACACCTGTCCACGTTGCTTACAGGATTCTTGTAAGCATCAAGTGAGCATCGCATCAAAGTGCTTTATAGATTCAAAACTGCTCTATGAATATCAGGCATAATCATGCCTGAAAGTGGGTATATCTCTTCTTTGGGGCCGTAGTGTTGGTTGAGTCAGTCCGTTCAGGAGTTGAGCTGGGTTTTGTCTGGGCTCTGGTTACCCTCTTTAAATCACAGGATTCAAATTCTGGTCATGGCCTGCCTTTGCTTCATGCTAACAGTAGGGCATGGTACCTTTCTTCTCATGCTCTTCTAAGGCAAGCCAGTCCCTCCCCTCATGACTTCATGAGGTCTAGTGGCTCATGATGAGGTAGGAGTTCATAGTTACTTGGCTTTTTCTCTGTGTTAGGTGGGAGCGAAGTTCTTTCCATCTTTCTGTATTCTAGATAGAAGCAGAGGTCTGGGTACAAAGCATTTTATTTATGCTAAAGTAGTAGAGATCTGTTTAGAAATACAGGTTATAATATTAACACCATAGGCACCACTGCTTCCTAGCTAATGAAATTTTAGTGACTCTGGCACACTGTTTTCAGGGATAATAAAAATGGTTAGTAGGTACAGTATATGTCCTAGCAATTTCCCAGAGAAGATGGATTTATACATGCTGAGATTATGATGAAATTAGTTTTTCTTATGTAATTTATGGTCTTGCTCATTTATCAAATATAAAAAAATCGCTTGTAATACCCAGTTTATATTTTTTTAACAGAAATTTGATTCATGTCTGAAATATTTAACCAGTGATCCGCTTAGCGTTGTTAGATTATGAAAAGCAGGTAGAACTTCTGATGAGCACTAGGTGCCCTGGTCAGAGCTGCACGCTCACCACCCAGCTGCTCTGCTAGGTGCTAGAATGACTTGATAGGTTCTGCTCTCTTCTGACCTGTGAGTTGTTTATTCTGTTCCTTCACATCGAGGTTTCCTTATAGAGAACTTTCTTACTGTTACAGATGCCTCTTTGGCTGTGTGACGAGCTAACATTGAAAGAGAAGCTGCAGTTGTTTGCTTTTGGGGGAGGGCTCATATAATATATGAATGTGTGTATAATACTCATATCACCAGGGCTTGGGAGGCAGGTGGAAAACCAGCGGAGGTATATGCTCTAATCATGACGGTTCAGAAACATTTTCATATATAGGAAGCGTACATTTCACTGGAACAGCTCTTAGAGTGTGTTTAGGACATGTTGGTATACATAATACAGACCCCCCATTTTCATGATCATTGGTATGCCAGAGTTGAAGCAAAATTTTTAAAGTGTAGAAATATACTTGAAGAATTGAAAAGTAGTAAAACTTACCATTTATTTTGCTTTGTTTTGTTTTTTAGGTTGCAGGTATTTTCGATATATTTCCAAGCAAGATGATCAAGTTATAAAGAAAAAAATTAAGCGGATAAAGAAATCAGTGAAAAAATACAGTATTGCAAATCCCGGACTGTGATCTTGAATATTAGTTATCTCAGATGATAGCCACAGAATAGTAGCTCTGGGTGTAATTATTGAATGCATTTATTTACTTGTTGTTTCTAGGAGGTCATTTATATGGCTACAAAAAAGTTATTTTTATATTTTTCTATATTTTATTATAATTGTACCTAAAGAAACAGTCTCACTGCCTTTGTCCTTTGTAAATACATTTTTCTTTTTTTTGTACTGTGAAATATATTTATTAAAGAATAACTCCCACGTAAGAAATATATTTGTTTAATCAGAGAATACAGTTACAGAGCAGTTACTGCCATTTCCAGATAATTTGCTTCTCTTATGTAATAAAACATAACTTGTAGAATTAAGTGAATCTGTATTCTTTTTTGAGATTCTGAATGATCCGTGTTAGGCTTACCTTCATAAAGAATACATTGAGGGGTGTCAGGGAGGCTCCGTTGGTTGAGTGCCCAGCTTTTGATTTTGGTTCTGCCCAGGTCATGATCTCAGGGTCGTGACATGGAGCCCCTCAGCAGGCTCAGTGCTCAGCAGGGGAGTCTGCTTCTCTCCCTCTCCCTCTGCCCCCTCCCCCATTTGCAGGTGCGTGCAAGTGTGCACGCTCTTTCTCCAATAGATAAATCTTTAAAAATGTATATTTATTGGTCATGAGTCCTGTCAAGGAATTTTGGGAACAGAGCAGAAATTAAAGGACTCCTCTTTCTTATTTGATATTAAGACATGGCAGTTTGGGGCCAAGTGACCTTCTGCCAGAGAGCTACCTTTGACTCTAGAAGACTCATTTGGGTCAGAGACAGTAGAGGGGTGGCCTAACTTCAAAGGGCTCTAGTTTGTTGTTGTTTTGCTGGGCACAGCAATAATCTAAGACATGCCTTGAATCCTGTGTCCCTCACCTTTCTTTTGGAACCTGGGATGTGGCAGTAGGCAGCTGGGCAGTGGAGGAGATTGTGCCAGTGAAATAGTGTCCCCAGGTCACCCAGTCAGCCCAGTGAGAAAGTATGCTGCAAAAGCCAGGAACGGCCTTCCTGGAATAGAAGCCGGAGCTTTATAGTATGTTGTGGTAACTAGTAGAGCAAGTGCTTCTTCCAGACTGTCTCAGCTCTTACACCTTTATGGTGCAGATAACTTGTATATGAGTTCCAGGAAGGCCCACTAAGCCTTAGAGCAACTCCTGTATGTAGATGACAAACCACCCATTTTCCCTGTTGCTTATGTTCTCTCTAATTAGAAACCATCTGCAAGAAAATTGAGGGACAAGTGATCCTTTGTCAATAATTTGATTTAGTATTTTGTACATAGTGAGATGACTATCGACAAATAACCACTCATCCTTATAGTATACATATGAAACCGGTAGGTGCCCTGCAGACTAACGTAAGCCAGGTTCAGCTACCACATGAGTAGGGCCAGCTTTACTGCTGGGAGTTGGTGAGTGGATTATGTAAGTTCTGTAGAAATCCCCAGACAATATGGATAAAATCTCAAACCACAGGCTGAGTTTGTCAGGGCATCTGCTCCCTAAAACCTTTAGTCAAAAGCTATTAAATAGGACTTATGAGTTCTCATGATCTCTGGCAAATGGAGGTGGGAATGAAAGAGAAATGAGTAGATACGATTCTTGGTGTCTACGGAAAGCTTAGTTTCCTAGAATTTTTATATCAAATGGTCATATTGCATTAGGCAGTAAGAGCAGTGTAAATCGGCTGTGAAATTTGTTTGAGGTCCACTAAAGTCAGTTTCATGAATAATAATGGCTGAAGCTGATCAAGTACCTTGGGCTTTACATTTCGTCTTAGTATCACCACAATCCTGTGAATTAGCCCTATTTTATCTAGAAAGAAAGTGGGGGTCTCACAGATTAAGTGACTTGACCCCAGTCACAGCTGGTAGGTGTTCGCACCAGGACCTCAGCCTGATGTGGGTTCAAAAGATCACACTGTCTCCATCCTATCTGTACTTTCTCCTCACTTCATGTTTATAACCTGCAGAGCACTGAGCTAGGGAGCAAGGAAAACAATAGGGGGGGGGGCGTTCATAACCCAGAGCCGGTCAGCTCAAGCAAAACCTGTCCTCCCTGCCAGGCTTGGTAGGTTCCCTCTCTGTATCCTCATTGGTCCCTCCCTATACAGCCTCTTATTAAATTACTACATTGTTACCTTGATTTTGTACATTTGTCTTTTTAATAGTATATTATCTGGGCTTGATAATCTATTGTCAGCCCCTACCTATTTACCAATTTCTAGCTCATTAAATAATGAGTAGAACTAAATGAAAATTCATGAAACATACTGACCTAGTCTGCCTGTGTCATAGGGAGTGGTATCTTGGGGTGCTTGTGCCAAGTGGGAGGCCTCGGGAGACTGTTAGGCTTGAATTCTGGGTTTATCATTAGTTCTGTGACTTCTTGGGCAGGTTACTGAGCTTTCATAGTTCGTTTACTTGCAGGTGAGAGAGAGTAGAATTTATCTCATTGGATTGCTTTGAATAATGAAAGATATAATGAATGCCTAGGAGTAATTCATACTTAACAAATCTTAAGTGACCATCCATCATGATTGGTCTTTAAACACTAAATAACAGGAACTAAATAAAGATAATTGAAAATCTTGTTTTCTCCTAGAAACCTCTGAAATATAGAAATTGTGTAATAGTTGAGTTAATACTTCCCATGAAAACATACCCATCTTTCAGTCTGTGTACCATCTCGCCATTAACCATGGACTGGAGGGCTTCACACATATTTGAGATTACTCAGTCTGCATAGTTCTCTCCTCACTCAGCTGCCCCAAACTCTGATCTTGGGCTCACCAGCTTCATGAGATTGCCATGCTTTGCTTGGACTCCACCTCCATGCACTGCTCATGAGAAGTTGTCCTGAGATAGGGAAGTTAGGCTATTGTAGAACTTATTTTAAGAGATTCACTTCAGGGACGCCTGGGTGACTCAGCGGTTTGGTGCCTGCCTTCAGCCCAGGATGTGATCCTGGAGTCCTGGGATCGGGATTGAGTCCCACATCGGGCTCCCCACAGGGAGCTTGCTTCTCCCTCTGCCTATGTCTGCTTCTCTGTCTCTCATGATAAATAAATAAAACCTTAAAAAAAAAAAAAAAAGAGAGATTCATTCCAGTAATCCCTGTCTTGTGTTGTCTGTCCACTACCTTAAAAACAGTTGTCCCATATATTCTATCTAGATTAAATGATATGTAAACTAACTAAATTAAAATTAGGATTTTTTGCCTATCAAATGTTACCTTTAAGAAAATTAAATACAGTCTATTAAAAGAAGTTTCTGTGGGGCACCTGGCTGGCTCAGTCAGTAGAGCATGTGATTCTTAATTTCTGGGTTGTAAGTTTGAGCTCCACTTTGGGTATAGAGATTGGTTTAAAAAAAAAAAAGTATTTGCAACATGTAAACTGACAAAAGAATAAGATAAATTCAAAATAGAAAGAAATGGGCAGGGATCCCTGGGTGGCGCAGCGGTTTGGCGCCTGCCTTTGGCCCAGGGCGCGATCCTGGAGAGCCGGGATCGAATCCCACTGGTGCATGGAGCCTGCTTCTCCCTCTGCCTGTGTCTCTGCCTCTCTCTCACTGTGTTCCTATCATAAATAAAAAATAATAATAATAATAATAAAAAAAAAAAAAAAAGAAAGAAATGGGCAAAGCCCATGAACAAGTATTTCACAGAAGAGGGCAAACGTGGACCATAAGCACTTAATTCAGGGAAATGCAAATCAAGAGTGTAGTGGACTGCCAGTTCAGACCCATTCAACTAGCAAAAAGTAAGATACTAAGGTTCAGGAGGATGTGGGTCCACAGGGTCTCTTGTACATGGTTGGTGAGACATAAAATATTGTAGTCACTAACCTATCTCTAGTTCTCTTAAGATGTTTGAAAATACGGATCTCAATTTTCTTTATCTGGGGAATGATTTGCTGCTGCAGTATTGAAACTGAAGAATCGATGCTAGAAGAAAAAGTGCTGTTGGAGGACTGGAATCGGCAAGCATGTTGTGAGCCAGTGCTTACTTGTTTCTAGAACGCTGTTGTCCTCTGAAGTAGAGTGTACTTACCCACGTTTAGTTTTTTTTTTTTTTTAACATTTTATTTATTCATGAGAGACACAGAGAGAGAGTCAGAGACACAGGCAGAGGGAGAGGCAGGGTCCCCACGCATAGCCTGATGCGGGACTTGATCCTAGGACTCCAGGATCACACCCTGGGTCTAAGGCAGTCACTCAACCGCTGAGCCACCCACGCGTCCCCTTACCCATGTTTAGTACGTTTAGTGTGTTGATGTCAGAAATCAATAAAAAGGGGAAATTGTGGGGGAAAAATTGTTTTAGGGAACACTTTCTTTACCATTTACTAATACTCTCCCTGAGCATTCACTTGAGAAATGCTTGTACATGTATGCCAAGGGACAGTCGCACTGTTCATAATAGAAAAACTAGAAAAAAACCCACGAATGTCCATTGGTGTGTGACTGGATAAATTGTGGTAGAATCATGTAAAGAAAAATGAATAAACCATAGATTTATACACCAACATAGGTGGGTCTCAGTAACATACCAAGGGAAAGAAGTGAGTCCCAACTTACTACTTTGTGACTACGTAGAGATCAGACTTCATAAAGTTCAAACTAATGACTAAAATGTTTGTTAATGCATACCAATTGTGATGAAACTGCATATAAATAAGAGAAGAGTGAACACAAGTAGTTACCTCTGAATGGGAGAAGTAGAGCCGTAGGATGGCAGAGAAACACAGTAGGGACGTGAATTGCTGTTAGTGGTCTAGTTTCTTAATTAAGCAGCAAGCTCTTCATGGACTAATGTTGACAGTGAATTATGAGCCAGGGATTGTGATTTATCCCATCCTGTGCACTTCAGGTCACTTTATTTATTTTATTTTATTTTATTTATTATTATTATTTTTTAAGATTTTCTTTATTCATGAGAGAGACAAGAGAGGCAGAGACACAGCAGAAGCAGAGGGAGAAGCAGGCTCCATGCAGGTAGCCCAATGTAGGACTCGATCCTGGGTCTCCAGGATCATGCCCTGGGCTGAAGGCAGACGCTTAACACTGAGCCACCCGGGCGTCCCTACTTCAGGTCACTTTAAACAATAAAAAGGACTATACAATATATGATTCCATTTATAGGAAATGTCCAGGGATCCCTGGGTGGCGCAGTGGTTTGGCGCCTGTCTTTGGCCCAGGGCGCGATCCTGGAGACCCGGGATCGAATCCCACATCGGGCTCCCGGTGCATGGAGCCTGCTTCTCCCTCTGCCTGTGTCTCTGCCTCTCTCTCTCTCTCTCTCTCTCTCTGTGACTATCATAAATAAAAAAAAAAAAAAAAAAAAAGGAAATGTCCAGAATAAGCAAGTCTACAGAAATGGAGAAAGTAGATTAGTGGTTGCCTAGGATAGAGGGAGGGGGCTAGGCGGAAAGAAGAGGTGGGAGTGATACCAAAGGGTATAGGGCTTCTTTTGGGGTGATGAAAAATATCCCCAATTTGGGGTGATGGTTGCACAATTCACTCTTGAATATACTAAAAAGCATACACAAAACGAGTCAGTTGTATGTTGTCTGAATTTTATCAATGACGCTTAGCAAAAAGAACCAACCAAAAAAAAAAAATAATCAGCAAGCTTTATGGAGTCAGAAAGGTCTGGATTCAAACAAAGCACCTCAGCTAATTTAGCGTCAGGTTTATGCTGTAATGAGGTTATCTGAGGAAAGACAAAGAATATTTAGCATGAGTCTTGGTGTATTGTTTTTCTCTCAGTAAGTGGTAATATTTATTATGAACAAAAAAAGGTAAAGAAACTAAGAAATGAATACAAAACCAGATCATTCTTTAATGAAGGGGTAAGTGTGGCCTCTCTGGATTGAGTTATTTATCCATGGATGCATCCATGCCTTGTGCATCCAAAAAAGCACAAGGGCTTTTTCTGCTGGATTTAATTAGAATATATTTTAAATATTTCAAAAATAAGCAGACCCTTGATGGATGTGACCTACAAATCCTAGAGCTAGCATCTCCTAATAAATTCATTTTTAAAAATTCATCTATTTGGGGTGCCTGGCTGGCTCAGTTGGTAGAGCACTTGATTCTGTATCTCAAGGTTGTGAGTTTGAGTTCCATGTTGGGCTCCAAGGTTGGAGCTCAAGTGATTTCAGATACTCAGTCTGGTCCTAGCTTGTAGCTCCAGACTTCTAAGTTCATCTAACAGCCAAAACTTGTTTCCTGTTCTCCACTTGTACCTCATGTGAATACCCTGGGCAACCCTTATTAGGATTTTCTTAGCCACTCCAGCCTGATGTCATCTTTCCCTTCGAGGGATTTCTAGTGGCAAGTTTGTTCCTTATTGTTACCCTAATATCATCTGCCTAGTATTATTTGGATTCTTATTTTTAACCTTTCTTCTCAGAGCACGAACTCCTTGAAAAAGTGTATTTTGTACATCTGTTTTCTGTTAAACATTCCTCTTTCAGCATAACGCTTTGGGCATGATAATAACATATCCATGGTAAAATTAGTAACTGCATAATTATTATATAATCACATGTATTGGGGATCCCTGGGTGGCTCAGCGGTTTGGTGCCTGCCTTTGGCCCAGGGCATAATCCTAGAGTCCTGGGATCCAGTCCTGTGTCGGGCTCCCTGCATGGAGCCTGCTTCTCCCTCTGTCTGCGTCTCTGTCTCTCTCTCTCCCTCTCCCTCTCTATCTCTCATGAATTAAAAAAAAAATTCTTAAAAAAAATCACATGTATTATGTAATTATATCTAAAATATTATGTAGTCCCACCTGAAATGTTGCATCTCTTAATAGTCAGAAATTTATGCCATCACTGTGTCTCTGATGGGACCTGCTTGCTGATGTTTTCCTGCTAATTTTGAAATCCCCTTTTGCCTAAAACAATAAGATCTGATTTGAATTTACATGTCCTGGGTGGATAGAGATTATTATGTCTAATATTTTGTTTTGTTTTTTTAGTGCTATGCTGTAATTTTTTTTTTTAGGATCGGGTTTTTTTTTTTTTTTTTAAATTTTATTTATTTATTTTAGAGAGAGAGTGCTTGTTCGAGCATGAGTTGAGAGAGGGGCAGCGGAGAGAGGAAGACAACCAGATTAGATTCCCTGGGGAGCTGGGAGCCTGAGCCCCTGAGCCAGAGACAAGAGCCAGACAAGGGGCTCAATCCCACAACCCGTGAGATCATGACCTGAGCTGAAACCAAGAGTTGGGCACTCAACCGACTGAGGCAACCAGGCGCCCCTGTGCTGTATAATTCTTTTTTTTTTTTTTTTTAAAGAGTTTATTTATTCATGAGAAACCCAAAGAGAGAGAAAGAGAGAGAGAGAGAGAGAGGCAGAGACGCAGGCAGAGGGAGAAGCAGGCTCCATGCAGGGAGCCCGATGTGGGACTTGATCCTGGGTCCCCAGGATCATGCCCTGGGCTGAAGGCAGACCTCACCCTCTGAGCCCCCCGGGGCGTCCCTAATTCTTTAAACACAATCATTAAGAATTATTTTCCAAGAAGGGAGCATTCCTTTTGAACTCATTTTTTGTGGCAAAGGGAAAACAGATAAATGTCAATAAAAGATCTAAAAGAGGGGCGCCTGAGTGGCTCAGTCAGTCGGTGAAGCATCTGCCTTCAGCTCAGGTCATAATCTTGGGGTCCTGGGATCCAGCCCTGCGTCTGGCTCCCCGCTCAGTGGGGAGTCTGCTCCTCCCACTGCCCCTCCCCCGGCTCATGTTTTCCCTCTCTCAAATAAAATCTTTTTTTTTTTTTTTTTTAATTTATTTATGACAGTCACACAGAGAGAGAGAGAGAGAGAGAGGCAGAGACACAGGCAGAAGGAGAAGCAGGCTCCATGCACCGGGAGCCCGACGTGGGATTCGATCCCGGGTCTCCAGGATCACACCCTGGGCCAAAGGCAGGCGCCAAACCGCTGCGCCACCCAGGGATCCCTCTCAAATAAAATCTTAAAAAAAAAAGATCTAAAAATATTTTCAGGTCCCACATGGAAGGAGAGAATGCAGTCATTCTTATGCCTCACAGGACCTTTCTGAGAAGGCCGTGGAACGTCAATCTGCAGGCTGTTTGTGACTCCTCCCGCCCAAGGCTTCTAGAGTGATGACATTATCTAACCTTTCAGCAAACAATCCCATGGAAACAGGAGAGTCACCAGTGACTCATGGGTGCTGTATTACATTTAAAAAAGCAATATTCAAGTAGGGATGATATTGAGCAGTACAAATAGGAGAGCAGGGATGTGTTGTCGATTATTCTTAACGACTAAATCCTCCAGACTTTTCCCTTAGTTATAAAAATGTTGTTTGTATTTTAACAGCCATTTGGGGCCTTTGTAATCCACAGCATTGTGACGACCCACTTGACTAGATTGAGGCTGTTGTGCTCTCTCAGTCTGGAAAGGCTATTTGGGATGGTGAGCAAGAGCCCACCTAGGCCAAGAAGAATCTTTGATTTCATCTGCATTTCAAAGGGCAACTCCCCTTCCCCACTCCAGGAGATCTCAGGGTGGAATAGAACCATGGAAAGTACCAGAAGTGAACTCAGGTACCTGATGCTTCTGCAGGCTTATGCCCAGCTTCATGCCTCCGTCTGGGTTTGGGCTTGTGTGAGTTTGGAACTCCATGTCCTTCCTCTACTCATTAAAGAAATATATATATATATATATATATATATGTATTTTTTTAAATTTATTTTTTGAAACAGCATGAGCAAGGGAAGGGGCAGGAGAGGGAGAGACTCTCAAGCAGACTCCACACCCAGCATCAAGGGTTATGACCCTGAGATCCTGACCTGAGCCGAAATCAAGAGTTGGACACAAGTGACTGAGTCACCCAGGCGCCCTTCATTTAAGAAATATTTATCAAAGGACCATGTGTAAAGTGAAACACATTCTTAAATGCTAATGTTGAAACACCTATTAAGTGAGGAGGTGCCCCGGGGGGCAAGTATAGATTTGGCAAAAAGAAAGAGCCCAGAGGTTCCGTGCTTTCTGATGGCACTGTCCCCAGTGGCCCGCGCTGACTCCTTGCGTGTCCACCAGGCCAGGCTCCCTCCTTTCTTCTTGCTCCTGGAGTAGACACCAGATTCACAGGATGTCTTCTCTTCCCACCACTGCAAAGATGGAACTTTCCGGATCACAGAGACCAGACAGTCCCCCTGCCTCCCCCTGCCTCCCCTGCATCTTTCCCGGTCCACACCTTTCATCACTACAGGAGCTCTGGGATCCTTGCCCTTTCACACTCGGATTGGGCAGCTCAGGCCTGCGAAGAAAGTGTAAACAAAGTGTGAATTTCCTCCCCCCTCCCCCCCAGAACGGCAGGAATTCTTTGCAGTTTTAATGAATCACAGCACGTCTGCCAGGGACTCCATCCACTGTACCTTTTCCTAAGCAGCCAGGCACCCCGAAAACTCGGCAGTGGGGGTTCAGGACTTGCACCAGCTTCCTGTTCAGACGGGATTAGCCGGGATGGTTACCTTCCCCAGTTATCAGGCCGCTCAGCTACCCAGACCGCAGAAGGGACACAGCTCAGAAACCACTTCAGGGAACTCGGTGGGGGTGGGGGCAGAGGGAAGGAAGAAAACACCCTGGGGCTGGGGCTGGGGCTGGGGCTGGGCCTGGGCCTGGGGCTGGGGCGGGTGGGGAGTAAGGAAGGGAGCTAGAGCACCGCCGGGAGCCAACCTGAGCACACGGCCACCTGCGGCTTCCCAGCCCCAAGACCCAGATGCGGAGGAGGTGCGTTCCTGGGGGGGCCCTGAGTGGCTGGGCCCCCAGGCTCCTTGCCTCTAATGCCGTCTCCCACCTCTGCCTCACATTCTTGCTGGGCCAGCTGGGCTTGCTGCTGGGACACCCCCAGTGCCTGGATTATGGGCCCCCCTTCCAGCCCGCGCTGCACCTCGAGTTTTGCTCCGACTACAAGTCCTTCGGCTGCTGTGACCAGCGCAAGGACCGCCGCCTCGCCGCCCGCTACAAGGACATCATGGATTACTTAGACCTCAAGGGCCACGAGCTGTGCGGCCGCTACGTTAAGGACATCCTGTGCCAGGTGGGCCTGGGTGTAACCCTGCAGCAGCGAGGGAGCCCGCCTAGCAAAGGGCGGGTGCCGGGCTGGGTGGCGTGGGTCCCTTCAGAAGCTCACCTGGCAGCTGCCCTCCTCTGGAGCTCTGGACGGACACACGGAGGTGGGGGGCGGGGGTGCTGGGTTTGCTTTCTGCTGGGAGACCCAAAGGTGGCCTCCATCCCTGGGCTCTGCTGGCCCTTGTGCTTTCCCGGGCAGAAGGTAGAGACGGGTGTCCGTGGAGCTCCCAGAGCGCGTTGGCCGGGTCCCCCTGGGGCACCGGGCGCACCTGTGGTGGCTTACAGAGGGCTTGGGGGCAGAGGTGGCACCTGCTGGGGCCCGGTCCTCGTCTGGCTCCTCTGTGCCAGGGGCTCCGCAGGGGGAGGATGGTGGTGGTGGGGTCGGGGCCCCCCCAGCATCTGGAGCTGGGGCTTTGGAGCTTCAGGCCGCCGGTGGCAATGACTCACAGGGGTTGTGCTTCTCTTGGCTCTCCAAGGGCCCAAATCCACCTCCCTGGCAGGGGTCACCCCCCCCCGACCCCCCATCACTGACTCTGGGACAGCGGCCCAGGGCCCAGGGGAGAGAGTCGCATTGGGGAGCCGATCAAAGAGGCTGTCACGGGTGGGGGTGCTCGAATGAGGTGTTGGGGGCAAGGAGGCGAGAAGTCCAGGCCGACCGGAGACAACCCCCCCACCCCACCCCCAACCACCACCACCACTGCTCATGACCCGGAGCACAGCAGCCCTTTGCAGGGAACATCGCAGATCCCAACCTGGTCGCCGGCCACCTGGGTGGCATCACCGGGCTGTACTCCCCCACCGCCGGCGCCATCCTCCGCTGTCATCTGGAGAATTAACTCTGGGATGACACTTAGGGCAGACGCTGGGCTCTCAGGAACAACACTAAGACTGTGAATTTCCGAGACACCCCCCTGGTAAAAGTGTCTCCACCCTTCCTCCCCCCTCCCTCCCACTTTGCCTACTGGGTGAAGGTTCCAAAAGCCGAATTCAGCAGCTCTCCTGTTTTAGGGATTTGAGGAATCAGAATAACCTAGACGAGTCTGTTTATTAGAAGCCCCTTCCCTTTCTTTCCACATGCTCCCCTCTTTCCAACAGCAGGGAGTTTGCTCTGCAAGCTGCTGAGGCCAAGGTTGGCATAAGAGTGAGCAGGGAAGTCCTGCACATCTGAGAAATGCTGCTGCCCCTTTGTGGTGGGGAGAACTGGGGGGGCGGGGGGTGTCAGGGATGGTCCTGCCCCTGCGGCCCCTGGGAGGGGTATCAGTGATGAGAAGGGGCTTCGCGGGCCCTGGGCTCCATCCGAGGCCCACAAGCGTGCCCCTTAAACTGGCCTTTCTTACTTAGTCCCGGTTGCTTGTCTTTCATGACTATTGGGAGTTGGTTGTCTGCCCACAATATTCTATTCTCCTCCTAAAAAACGCTGTAGTTCAGGGAGCCCCGAGCCACAGGTCTTGTGTGTTTGTGTCAAGAGCAGTGGTGTGACCCCGTAGCCACAGCTGAGATTTGTCTAACTCCCAGCATGGTGCTTTGTGTAGATGAAGCACTTATTTTATTTTATTTTATTTTATTTTATTTTATTTTATTTTATTTTATTTTATTTATTTTATTATTTATTTTATTTTATTTTATTATTTTATTTTATTTTATTATTTTTATTTTTTTTAGCACTTACATATTTTTTATTAGTAAGTGAAGAAATGACTAGATGCCTAATTTCTGGAAGTGATAGATCACATGTCCAGTTGGTAATTTTACTACTACCGGTAAACAATTTCAAACATACGGAAAAGCACAGAAAATTAACTAATTAAATGTACCATGTATCCAACACCCAGATTCAGCAAATGTGGAACTTTTGCCACGTGGCTTCAGATTTGGATATAGACATAAAATCTTACAGATGCAGCATTTATCGGTGGGGTAATCAGTATTCTTTTAAAAAAGTCATCGCTTACTAAAATTTTAAGTGTTGGGTGGCTTAGTGGTTTAGTGCCGCCTTCAGGCCAGGGTGTGATCCTGGAGACCCGGGATCCAGTCCCGCATGGGCTCCCTGCATGGAGCCTGCTTCTCCCTGTGCCTGTGTCTCTGCTTCTCTGTGTGTGTGTCTCGTGAATAATAAAATCTTTAAAAAAAAAATTTAAGTATCAAGAACTAAGTTAAAATGCTAGAGAAGGTATTGTGAACATGAAAGATTTCTCAACCCTTTTTGCCTTCCAGGAGCACTAACTGGCTAGAAAATTTGGAGCGTTGAGATGCCTGGGTTTTGGCCCAGCGCATGATCCTGGAGTCTGGGATCTAGTCCCACATTGGGCTCCCTGCAGGGAGCCTGCTTCTCCCTCTGCCTGTGTCTCTGCCTCTCTCTGTGTGTCTCTCATGAATAACTAAATAAAATCTTAAAAAAAAAAAAAGAAAAGAAAATTTGGGGCATTGGTCATAGTCACTCCAGAATTCTGATTCTTTCCTTTAATTATCCTTTTTAAAGATTTTATTAGAAATCTTTAAAAAATCTAAATCTAAATCTAAAGAAGCAGCCTCCATACAGGGAGCCTGATGCGGGACTTGATCCCAGGACCCCAGGATCACACCCTGAGCAGAAGGCAGACTCCCAACCGCTGAGCCACCCAAGGGTCCCTCTGATTCTTTCCTAGACCACTTTTCCTTCCCGTTGCTCAAAGCTTGGGCCCAGCCCCCCTGCGGCCGGTCTGACCACCCAGCAAGCCTCCTTTCCTTTCCCAGGAGTGCTCGCCCTATGCAGCTCATCTCTACGACGCCAAGAACCCTCAGACGCCCCTCCGGAACCTTCCTGGCCTCTGCTCTGACTACTGCTCTGCCTTCCATTCTAACTGCCACTCTGCCATTTCCCTACTGACCAATGACCATCGCCCCCGGAGGCCACAGGAAGTGGATGGCGCCCATTTCTGCCACCTCCTGAACCTTCCTGACGAGGACTACTGCTTCCCCAACGTCCTGAGGAATGACCATCTCAACCGCAACCTGGGTGTGGTGGCCCAGGACCAGCAGGGCTGCCTGCAGCTCTGCTTGGCCGAGGTGGCCAATGGGCTGAAGAACCCGGTCTCCATGGTCCATGCAGGGGACGGCACCCATCGCTTCTTCGTGGCCGAGCAGCTGGGGGTGGTGTGGGTCTATCTGCCTGACGGGAGTCGCCTGGAACAACCCTTCTTGGACCTCAGGAGTATCGTGTTGACTACCCCCTGGGTAGGGGACGAGAGAGGCTTCTTGGGGTTGGCTTTTCATCCCAAATTCCACCACAACCGCAAGTTCTATATTTATTACTCGTGTCTGGGCAAGAATAAGATAGAAAAGATCCGGATTAGTGAGATGAAGGTTTCTCGGGCTGATCCCAACAGAGCTGACCCCAAATCAGAAAGGTAAGACATGCCTGTAAGAACAGGCACCTCTGTACCCTGCTTCAAGACAATACCAGCCTGTCCTGCAAGATGATAAAGAGAAACATTTCTGGTTTTAGAGCCACTGGCTTATAATATTGACCAAGGAGTCATTGTTGATTAATAAGGACAGACAAATTAGATTTTTGAGTGGGGGGTCTTCATGGGGTATAGCCATCATCACCTTACAGTTACCTAATCAGAGCCATGCTTACTTGTTTTTATAGAATGTAAGCGATGGCCAGCAGCCATAAGGGTTTGAGAAATGATTATAGATAATACCAATATATTAAACATAATAGCAGCCTCTGTTTATTGTGTGGCCTTTGGATTCCAGGCCCTTTGCCTTGAACATGGGTATTATCCTCACAGGAGCCTGTGGCACAAGGCCATAGAGCTATGGATGCTGAGTCCGATAAGGACTTAATTCTGTCAAACTCCAAGCTCATGGTCTTTCTACTCCACCATTCTGCCCTTTTTCCTTCTTGTCTTTCTGCCTCTCTTTTCCCAAATAGCCAAGTTGGGGGATTGAAAAGAACATGGAGAATTGATTAACCCCTGCTGGGTTGCTCAAAAGAAGGGATTAAGAATTCTGGTAGAGCCAGGAGTAAGGCCCAGCCCCAGAAAAGGGTGATTGTTAGTCTGGCTGTGTCTACAGCTCATGGAATCATGATATGAAAGAAAAATGAAGGCGACATCCTGGGAAACAAGGAGTGTCATAGAGCTCCAACATTTGTGACCTTGGAAACTCCGAAGCAGGACTGGCTTGGACCAGTCCTTTCTGGGTGTCTCAAGAGGATGCAGTTTTAGCTTGTATCAAAGCCCAAAGCATGGTTTCTTTTCCTTCCAGAGTCATCCTAGAGATAGAAGAACCAGCCTCAAATCATAATGGTGGACAACTTCTTTTTGGTGTGGATGGCTACCTGTACATCTTCACTGGGGATGGAGAACGGGCTGGGAATCCCTTTGGCAAGTTTGGAAATGCTCAGAACAAGTAAGCTGGATGGATCTAGGTCCCTGTCCCTTTAGGGGTGAGCCCTGGTACATTTTTGCTGAGATGAAGTCTTCAGAAGGTCAAACCCAAATCACTTGCTGCAAGATGTAACCCCCTTTGTTGAAGCAAGTGGGAGGAACGTTTTGGTTTTCGGTCCTATACATTTCAGGCACAGTGTATTTGGTAAGTAATACTTTGGATGCTCAGTAAACCCTCAGAACACTATGTAGAGATGAATTTAGAGTTGGATATATATTAGCAGAATATTATTTACCACACCAAGGTCTTACCCATTTCATTTTTTTTAAAGATTTTACTTATTTATTTTAAAGATTTTTTTTATTTATTCATGAGAAATACAGAGAGAGAGAGAGAGAGAGGCAGAGACACAGGCAGAGGGAGAAGAGGGCTCCATGCAGGGAGCCCGATGTGGGACTCAATCCCAAGTCTCCAGGATCACACCCTGGGCTGAAGGCGGCACCAAACCGCTGAGCCACCCGGGCTGCCCTATTACCCATTTCAATACAGCTCAGCAGTGTTATTGAGCACTGTGCTCCTGGCACTGTGCTGGGTCCTGGAGATGTGAGAAGGTATTTTAATAAGCAATATGTACTAAATGCTCACTGTATGTCAGTTCTGAATACCTTGTGTGTATTTAAGAATGTGATTGTATTTATTTATTTATTTATTTATTTATTTATTTATTTATTTATTTGGGAGGGAGGGAGGGAGGGAGAGAGAGAGAGAGAGAGAGAGAGAGAGAGAGAGAGAGAGAGAGAAAGCGGCAGGGGTAGAGGGAGAGAGAAATTCCAGCACAACTCCATGCTGAGCGTAGAGCTTGGTGTGGGGCTCAATCTCAACCAGAGATGAAACCAAGGCTCAGATGCTTAACTGAGAGCCACCCAGGTGCCCCGAGAATGTAATTCTAACATCTCACAAGGGCATCATTTGTTCATTGATGTATCCCCAACACCTGAAATAGAGCCTAGCCTGGGAGTCCCTTCAGAAATACTTATGGAAGGGATGACTCCTATGAAGTGTAGGTATTATGATAGTCATTTTGCTGACAAAAGAATAGAGGCACAGAGGAGTAAAGTAGCTTGTCCAAGGCCACACAGCAAACAAATGGCAGAACCAAAATTCAAACTCAAGCTGGTGTGGGAGGACGCCCAGTGAAGGCTGTGCCAACCTTCATAAAGGTCATGTGATCCTTCTGCCCTTTGCACCAGCAAGCACTTGAATCCCATTATCCCTGGTAATAAAATATTGAAGTTCTAATAATCAAGAGCTAATGGGTGCCCAGGCGGCTCAGTGGATTAAGTGGGCGACTCTTGATTTTGGCTCAGATGGGGAGTCTGCTTGTCTCTCTCCCTCTGCCATCCTCTCAATAAATCTTTATATTTATGTATTTATTTTAAAGACTTTATTTATTCATGAGAGACACACACAAAGACAGGCAGAGACACAGGCAGAGGGAGAAGCAGGCTCCCTGTGGGGAGCCCGATGTGGGACTCGATCCT
The DNA here is from genome assembly GCF_018345385.1 of Vulpes lagopus. NCBI lineage: Eukaryota > Metazoa > Chordata > Mammalia > Carnivora > Canidae > Vulpes > Vulpes lagopus. Next base: position 32,436,961 of record NC_054834.1, read on the forward strand.
GGGACTCCAGGATCATGCCCTGAGCCAAAGGTAGACGCTCAACCACTGAGCCACCCAGATGCCCCAATAAATGAATCTTAAAAAAAAAATAATCAAGAGCTAACATTTGTCAAATGCCAACCGTCGGGAATTGCCTCACCGGCTGCGTGCAGAGTAACTCATTTACCCCTCACACCACAACCACACTTCGAGGTAGTGTTTCTCTCCTCTGTTTTACAAATGAGGAAACTGAGGCCCAGAGATCACAGTTACTGGCAGAGCCTCGCCAAAAGCCCTGTTCTTTCTGTTTTTTTGTGACCACAGTGCTGTAAGAGGAAGAATCAACCTTTTAAAAATTCATAGTATTCGTGCCCACTTTAGCAGCACATATACTAAAATTGGAACACTACAGAGAAGATGAGCATGGCATCTGCAAAGATGATGTGCAAATTCATGAAGTGTTCCAAATTTCCCCCCAAAAAATTCTCAGTATTAAACCAAATCTGAGAGAAACCCTCCCATCGAAAACATTTTAAAAATTGAAGCTGCATCTTGCTTGCTCAGGGTCACATGGGCCAGGATCACATCAAACTTTTGTCTACCAGTTTTCTTTGAGCCCAAACTGGGTGAGCCTTAACATTTTGCCTAAATCTTTTTTTTTTTTTTTAAAGATTTTATTTATTTATTCATGAGAGAGAGAGAGAGAGAGGCAGAGACACAGGCAGAGGGAGAAGCATGCTCCATGCACCGGGAGCCCGACGTGGGACTCGATCCCGGGTCTCCAGGATTGCGCCCTGGGCCAAAGGCAGGCGCCAAACCGCTGCGCCACCCAGGGATCCCCATTTTGCCTAAATCTATACACTTATCCATCCATCTCTCTCTCTCTATCTATCTATCTATCTATCTATCTATCTATCTACCTAGTATAGACATGACTTCATGTATATATCTTGTGTACATATGTGTGTGTATATATGTATACACACACACACATATATATATATACACATAAATATCATGTGTGTATAAAATCATGTCTCCCCATGTGATTCCTGGAGGTTGTTTGGCATTGACTATCAGTAGGCCCTCCTGGGCGGTCTCTGGACTGGTACCATTTTATTTTCTCTTATATTTTCTTTTTTTAAAGATTTTATTTATTTATTCATGAGAGACACAGAGAAGCAGAGTATCATCTAACAGACTGGAACTGATTGAGAATCAATATCAATATTGAGATCAATATCTCAATCATATGAGAACAATATGCCTCACTTTGTATACAGTGAGGCACGCCACCCCTCTGCTCACATTCTATACTCAACAGTTTTTACTAAGACAAATGATAAACTAAAAGGAAAAGTAAAACGTATGGGGTCCACTTCCACTGATGGAAGAGGGAGAAGCAGGCTCCCTACTGGGCCTGAGGCGGGACTCGATCCCAGGACCCAGGGATCACGACCTGAGGGGAAGGCTGACGCTCAACCACTGAGCCATCCAGACCCCCCCTATCTTATATTTTATTATTTTAATTAGTTTTAAATTTTGAATACTTAACACAAAATCTACCCTCTTAAAAAAGACTTAGGTATTAAAAAAAAATCGTTAAGTACAATATTGTCAATTATAGGGACAAGGTACCCCAGATCTCTAGAACTTATTCCTCTTGTAAACAAATGTCCAACAGGCATATGAAAAGATACTCAGTGTCACTAATCATCAGGGAAGTGCAGATCAAAACCACGATGGGATAGACAGCAGGTGTTGCTGAAGATGGGGAGAGCTTTGTGTGCTGTGGGTGGGAATGCAACTAGTGCAGCGGCTATGGGAAACGGTGGAGATGCTTCAAAAACATGACAAATAAAACTAGCCGATGATGCAGCAATCCCATTTTGGGGTATTCATCCTGCACCTGTTGCCCGGGCTCCTTTCTTTCAGAAGTTCCCTGCTGGGGAAAGTGTTGAGGATCGATGTGAACAGCGCCGGCTCAGAGGGCAAGAGGTACCGAGTGCCCCCCGACAATCCATTTGTGGCTGAGCCAGGGGCCCACCCTGCTGTTTATGCCTATGGGGTCAGAAACATGTGGCGCTGCGCCGTGGACCGAGGGGACCCCGTCACACGCCAGGGCCGTGGCCGCCTGTTCTGTGGGGACGTGGGACAAAATATGTTCGAAGAAGTTGACATCATTGTGAAAGGTGGGAACTATGGTTGGAGGGCAAAGGAAGGATTTGAATGTTACAACCGAAAGCTTTGTCACAATGCCTCTCTGGGTAAGTAAGACGGTCTCTGGGTGATTTCTTGAAGGAGTCGTGGGGGTTGGAGGTGGAGGTGGGAGATACAACCTGAGAGTGTTGTGCCCTGCAGGTGGTCCAGGTGTCTTGGCTCATGGCCTGTGGGATCGGACTTCTCAGCTTGGCCCTCCAGCCACTGGCACCAGAAATGCTTGAGTGATGCCTGTTGACCTGATGCATTTAAATCTTGGGTGTATTCAGGGACTGGGATTGACCTAGGGATCTATAGTTCAAATAAATTACCCACATGATCTTTAGGCATGCTATTTTGAGAACCACTAGCAGAGGAAGATTGGTGGTTGTGTGTTAAATTATTCCCAGTTGGAACAGCCCACTGAAATGACATTCCCATGTAGAGTCAGGTGGTATAGTCCATGCACAACCCCTCAACGTCAGTAATCAAGGTGTGCTTTTCAGTTGTGCTTTATCACCAGTGTGTTTCGGTCCTCTAAGTTACAAAGGCGTCCTCGAGACCCTCAAAAGGTTTTCAGATCCTTAAACGTGAGTATCTGCTGTGTCAGCCTAGGGGATAAACATAGGTGTGTGGATTCTGAGGTCACTGCCTCACAGGTGGGGGAATTTTCGGCTTCTTCTCCGCTTGCAGAGACCAGTCAAATGGGAAGCTCATGAATACTGTGGCTGGTCTGTTGGGAAAAATAAATGTGATTCTCTTGGTTGCTTGCCCTACTGAAGACAAAGAGATAAAACATTCTCCACTCAATCAGGCAAACTACATTTGAAAGTCCCCATCTTCCTCCCTGAAGCTCTCACTTTTTTTTTTTTTAATGAGACAGAGAAAGTGCACGTGCCTGCATGAGCAGGATGGGGGAGTGGGGCAGTGGGAGAGGGACAGAGACAATCCCAAGTAGGCTTCATGCTCAGCATGGAGTGTGACAGGGGGCTCCAGCTCACAACCCGGAGATCATGACCTGAGCTGAAATCAGGAGTTGGACACTTAACCAACTGAACCACCCAGACACCTGCAGGCCTCAGGTGTGACCCTCTCTTTGTTCCTGGACAGATGACATTCTCCCAATCTATGCTTATGGCCATACAGTGGGGAAGTCAGTCACTGGAGGATATGTCTACCGTGGGTGTGAATCCCCAAATCTCAATGGCCTCTACATCTTTGGGGACTTCGTGAGTGGGTAAGAGGATTGATGTCTCCTTTAATTTTTCTTCTATTTTAACCTTTTTATTGAGATATAGATTACATGTGGTGAGATGGAATCTCTAAGAGCACAGTTGGAAAAAGTTTTACAATATATACTTGTAACAATGTCAAGATGCGGAACATTGCCATTACTCTAGAATACCATCCTGTCCTTTCTCACACTCACACACACAAGCCAGAGACAACCACTCCCATCACACATTAATTCTGCTTCTAGAACTTAATGTAAATGGAATCATGTATATGTATTCTTTTCTTGTACATGTATGGCTTCTTTCACTCAATAATGTCTGAAATTCATCACTGTTGTCACATGTGTCAGTAGTTTTTCTCTTTTATTGCTTTGTAATATTCAATTGCATGGATATACCACAAATTACTCATGTATTCTCCTGGTTTGACTGTTTCCAATTTTACTATATATTTATATTTATTATACGTTTGTTATACATATTTAAATGTCTCTGTGTGTGTATTGAGCTTGTAACCAGCTACCTTGCCAAACTCTTATTAGCTTGTATGTGTGTGTGTAAATTCTATTGGATTTTCTATGCACAAGATCATTTTATCTGTGAATATAGATACTTTCATTTTTTTCTTTTCCTGAATTGCAATGTCTTTATTGTAATTCTCTTGACTTATTGCTTCATCTTAAACTTCAGTACAATGTCGGATAGAAGCCTTTCATTTTCACCAGTTAGTATGATGTCAGTTGTGGGTGTTTGTACATGCCCTCTATCAGGTGAGGAAAATTTCCTTCCATTCCTAGTTTACTGAGAGTTTATATTAAGTAAGGATGTCAAGTTTAGTCAAATGCATCTTTGCATCTAGTGAGAGAATCCTGTGGTTTTCTCATTTTTCGTTTTTAAGAAATTTTTTTCTTCATTTTTTAAAAAGATTTTTTATTTATTTACTCATGAGAGACACACAGAGAGAGGCAGAGACATAGGAAGAGGGAGAAGCAGTCTCTTTGTGAGGAGCCCGATGTGGGACTTGATCCTAAGACCCTGGGATTATTCCCTGAGCCAAAGGCAGGTGCTCAACCACTGAGCCACCCAGGCAGTTTGCCAATTTATAATATAACACCCAGTGCTCAACTTCATTTTAATATAGTGAATTACATTGATTTTTTAAAAAATCACTGATGTAGTCTTGCATTTCTGGAATAAATACCACTTGGTCATGATGTATTCTCCTTCTAATATATTGTTGGATTTGATTTAGTAACATGTCGTTTGAAAATTTTGCATTTGTGTTCATAAAAGGGATTTCTTTCTTGGAATAACTTTGCAAGATTTCGGCATCGGGGTAAGGCAGGCTTTAATAGACTGAGTTGGGGAAGGTGTTCTCCTTTTGACTTGTCTGGAAGAGTTTGTGTAAAATAGTTATTATTTCTTCCTCATATGTTTCTTCCAAGTGAAGTCATTCAGGCCTAAGTTTTCTTGGAGACAACATATATATAGTTGGGTCTTGTTTTTTGATCCATGCTGGTGATCTTTGTTATTTGTTTGTTTATTATTTCTTCTTAAAATAGAAAGATTTTATTTATTCATTTATTTGAGAGAGAGAGAGCAAGGGAAGGAGCAGAGCGAGAAGGAGAAGCAGACTCCACACTGAGTGTGGGCCGACGTGGGCCTCAATCTCAGACCTTGAGATCACAACCTTAGACAAAATCAAGAGTCAGAGGAGAGGCTTAACCAACTGAGGCACCCAAGCTCCCCTTTTATTTCTTCTGTCTTCTTTTTTTAAAAAAATATTTTATTTGTTTATTTATCAGAGACACGCAGCGAGAGAGGCAGAGACACAGGCAGAGGGAGAAGCCGGCTCCATGCGGGGAGCCCAATGTGGGACTCGATCCTGGAACTCCAGGATCATGCCCTGAGCCAAAGGCAGACACTCAACTGCTGAGCCAGCCAGGCATCCCTTCTTTTGTCTTCTAATTGGTGCATTTAGACCATTAACATTCAAAGTGTTATGGACATAGTGGGATTAATATCTACTGTATTTATTACTGCTGCTTATTTGTTGCCCTTGTTCTTTATTCTGTTTTTGACTTCCACTCTTTTTCTGTCTCTTGTGGATTTAACTGAGCATTCTATAGAATTCCATTTTCTCCCCTGTCTTAACACCTCAGTTATACTTTTTTTTTTCCTTTTTCAGTGGTTGCCTAGAGTTTTCAATATACATTTACAACTAATCCGTATCCACATTCAAATAACATACTACTTTAGGATGGAAACTGAGGTCACTGAGTTGAGACTGTCAACTTTCTTTACCTTTTTTTTTCTTTAAAGATTTATTTATTTATTTGAGAGAGAGAGAGAGAGAACACAAGCAGGAGGAGAGGGGCAGAGAGAGAGGGAGAGGGAGAAGCAGACTCCCTACTGAGCAGTGAGCCTGATGTGGGTCTCAATCCCAGGACCATGGGATCATGACCTGAGCCCAAGGTAGACACTTAACCAACTGAGTCACCCAGATGTGCCAGGAAGATAATCTGTTAAGCAGACTCCATGTTAAACATGAAGCCGGACACAGGGCTTGATCCCATGACCTTGATCCCAGGACAATGACCTGAGCTGAAAGCAACAGAGACCCAACCAAGCCACCCAGGTCCCTGGAGACTGTCATCTTTTCTAATACATGTGTCTAGTGCTATGAATTTCCCCTCAAATCCTGCTTTAACAGTATCCCATAAATTTTGATAAATCATGTTTTCATTTTCATTCAGTTAAAAATATTTTCTAATTTCCCTTTGACTTATCTTCTCCCAAGTTATTTTGAAGTGGGTTATGTAGTTTCCAAATATCTGAAGTTTTCCTGGATCTTTGTGCTATTGATTTGTGATTTAGTTTGATTGTGGTCACAAACAGACTGTATTTGATTTGGGAGATTACCCTGGATTATCTAGGTGGGTCCTAAATGTATTCACAAATATCACTGGAAGAAGGAGGTAGAGGGAAACTTGCAGAAGAGATGGAAGTCAGTGTAACAACAGAAGCAGTGTGATGAGCCCATGAGTCAAGACATGGGGACAGACAGCCTTTGGAAGCTGGAAAAGGCAAGGAAATTGATTCTCGTCCAGAGACTCTGAAGGGGGCACAGCCCTGCCAACATCTTGATTTTGACCCAGTGGAACCAATTTCAGGATTTTGGCCTCCAAAACTGTAAGAGAGTAAGTGTGAGTGTTTTCAGCCACCAAGCTGTGGTGATGTATTACAGTGGTGATAAGAAACAGAGTTACCCTTCTCAATACTCCTCATTGCCTTGTGCACATTTCCTTCCTGGGGTGTCCTTTTTTTAATGCTTGAAGAATTTCCTTCAACATTGTTTGCAGAATGGATTCATTGGTGATCAATTCTGCTTTTGCTGTCTTTTTTATCCCTTCCTTTATGAAAATATTTCTGCAAAATATAGAAGTCTGTGTTGATGTATTCTTTCTTTATTTCTTTAAAATGTTGTCCATAGGCACCTGGGTGGCTCAGTTGGTTAAGTGTCTGCCTTCAGCTCAGGTCATGATCTTGGGGTCTTGGGATGAGTCCCGCATTGAGCTCCCTGCTCAGTGGGGAGTCTGCTCCTCCCTCTCCCTCTGCCCTTCCTCTGCTCTTGCTCTCACATGGTCTTTCAAGTAAATAAATAAATAAATAAATAAGTAAAATCTTAAAAAAAAAATCTTCTCCATTATCTTCTTCTTTGCCTTAATTCCAGTGAGAGATCTACTGTCATCCTTATATTCTTCCTCCATGTTTAACATGTCTTTTCTCAGGCAGCTTTTGAGGTTTTAACATTGGTTTTGCACAATTTCATTTTGGTATATATTGGTGTAGTTTTCTTCATATTTCTTGTGCTTGATTTGGTTGCACTTATTGGATTTGTGAATTCTAGTGTATGTCAAATAAAGAAAAATTTTGACTATAATTTTTTCAAATATTTTTTGTTTCTCCACCCTCTTTTTTTTCGTCTCATTTGGATACTTTTTTTTTTTTTTTTAAAGATTCTATTTATCCATTCATGAGAGACACAGGCAGAGGGAGAAACAGGCTCCCTGCAGGGAGCCCCATGCAGGACTGGATCCCAGGACCCCGGGATTACAACCTGAGCCGAAGGCAGACACCCAACCCCTGAGCTACCCAGGCATCCCTTATTTGGATACTTAAATTATGTGTATATTAGGCTGCTTAAACTTTTCCCACAGCTCATTGATGATCTATTCATGTTTAAATTTTATGTCTCTGTATTTAAATTTGGGTAGCTCCTATTGCTATGTCTTCAGTTCACAAATCTTTTCTTCTGCAGCTTCTAATGTGTCATTCATTTCATCCAGTGTTTGTTTTTAAATCTTAAGCACTGTATTTTTCATCTCTAGAAACCTGATTGGGGTCTTCTGTATATTTCCCATTCTCTACTTAGCTTTTTGAACATATGGAATCAGAGTAAAAATCACTATTTAATGTTCTCTGCCGAAGTTAACATCTGTGTCAATTCTTTTACACTTTTGATTGATTTTTCTCTTTATTATGGCTTGTATTTACCTCTTTCATTACTGCCTAACAATTTTTTAGTGGATGCCAGACATTGTAAATTTAACGTTGTGGGTGTTGAATGTTTTTGTATCTCTAAATATCCTTGAGCTTTGTTTTGAGACATAGTTTTAAAAAAATTTACTTATTTATTCATGAGAGACACAGAGAGAGAGGCAGAGGCATAGGCAGAGGGAGAAGCAGGCTCCCTGTGGGGAACCTGATGCGGGACTCGATCCCAGGACCTGGAATCACGCCCTGAGCTGAAGGCAGATGCTCAACCACTGAGCCATGCAGGCATCCTATGTTCTGGGACATAGTTAAGTTACTTCGAAATAATTTGATCCTTTCAAGTATTGCTGTTAATATTTGTTATGGAGGATCAGTGTGGTGCTTATTCTAGAACTATCTATTCCTCAATATTGAGGCAAGAGTTTGCTAGAAACTCTTCCCAATGCTCTCTGAGTTATACTTAAACTATGCCTGATCCTGAGGAAGTCCCAGGTTCTTTCTTTCTAATTCTTTCCCCTGTTTTAGGTAGTTTCCTCACATGTATATGCTATGAAGTATAGTGATGGATACTCAAGCGAGATACTTTGCAGATCTTTGGGGCCTGTTCTTCCCATTATCTGTGCTGCAGGTTCTTCCTGCTTAGTCTTCCTGGACTCTCATCTCTGTCTTTTCACCTTGAGGAGTCTGCTGGCTCTGCCTGTGTTTTTCCTCCTCATTCTGGAAACTTTATTAAGGCAGCAAGCTGGGACGATTTTAGGGCTTACCTTGTTTGTTTCCCATCTCTTAGGGATTGTAGTCCTTTGTTTTCTGATTTCCAATGTCTTTTAAAAATTGTCATTCTCTTTTGTCTAGGCTTTTGACTGTTTAGGGTGTGAGGGTAAGTCTGGCTCCTGTTACCTCATCTTTGTTAGAAAGGGTGGTAATATTTTCATACTGCAATTCTTGGTTCCAGAAATGGGTAAAACTAGTAATTGGTCAGTTCCTTTGTCATCACTTGTTAGATCTTTGGGGTTTAATTGTTCTTTAGGTTTTCCCCACAACTCTCATCCACAGTTCCACCTCCTTACATGTCACTTGGTTGATATTCAGTGATTCCTAGTCGAAGCATACACACCAGAATCACTGGGATTGAACATCTCTGTTTCTATAAAATGTTTCAGGTGATGCCCTAATTTACCCCTCTTCCTTTTCTTTTTGTTCTAAAGACCTGCTTTCAGGTCAGACAGATGATGGAGGGAGATGAAGCATCTACCTGCTACTAGGCATAATAACAAAAATAGCTTCTAGTTTTTGAGCCCTTACTATGTGCCAGGCACACTGGGCAGCTATTTGTGTATATTATCTTACATAACCTTTGCAACTTTTGTCCGTGGTAAATTCATTTTACAGATGTGGGAAGTGAGGCTTAGCCAGTTGAGCGATTAGTGAAGGTCACAAACTAATAGAAATTAGATTAGTTGGGCAGCCTAGGTGGCTCAGCAGTTTAGCACCTGCCTTTGGCCCAGGGCGTGATCCTGGAGTCTCGGGATCAAGTCCCATGTCGGGCTCCCTGCATGGAGCCTGCTCCTCCCTCTGCCTGTGTCTCTGCCTCTCTCTCTCTCTCTCTCTCTCTCTCCCTCTCTCTCTTTCTCTCATGAATAAATAAATAAAATCTTTTTAAAAAATTAGATTAGTGTTTTGAGGGGATCTCTGGGTGGCTCAGCAGTTTAGGGCCTGCTTTTGGCCCAGGGTGTGATCCTGCATGGAGCCTGCTTCTCCCTCTGCCTGTGTCTCTGCCTCTCTCTCTCTCTCTCTGTGTCTCTCATGAATAAATAAATAAAATCTGTAAAAAAAAAAAAAAAAAAAGATCAGTTTTTTGTAGTGATGCAACCTTCACAGGGCACTGGACTCCTCCTGTAATAGAAGAGGAGCTTCTCTATCTGGGGCCAGCGGGTGACTGAGGTAACTCTGAAGCAGCTTTCTGATTCCTGGGAGAGACTAGGTGTTGATCTCCTAGGGGAGACTCAGTTCTAGTACTCAGATTCTCTGTTTCCAGGAGGAAAAATATCCTGCACAGTGAAAATATGGATTCCTATAATAAGTGTTTTGTTTTTCATCTAGTCGACTTATGGCTTTGCAAGAAGATAGAGAAACCAAGAAATGGAAGAAACAGGACATTTGTCTGGGCAACACTGAGTTCTGTGCCTTCCCAGGGCTTATCAGCACATACAGAAAATATATCATATCTTTTGCGGAAGATGAAGCAGGTAAGAAATATACAGGGTTATTCTGTTTCTGCTTATGGGAACTTAAATCATCACAGGCATTGTTAACTAAACATTTGTCATAATTATTATTACTATTATTATTGTTATTTAAATAGCAACTACACTTGTATTTTCACTATCATTTAGTGAACCTTTTTTTTGAGAGAGAGAGAGAGAATGTGTGATGGGGGGAGGAGCAGAGGGAGAGGAGAGAATTTTTTTTAAGATTTTATTTATTTGTTTATAAGGGACACACAGAGAGAGGCAGAGACATAGGCAGAGGGAGAAGCAGGCTCCCCCAGGGACCCTGATGTGGGACTTGATCCCAGGACCCCAGGGTCTGAGCTAAATCAAAGGCAGATGCTCAGCCACTGAGCCACCCAGGTGCCCTAAAAGAGAGAATCTTAAGTCGACTCCACACTCAGTGCAGAGCCAGATGCAGGACTTGATCTCATGACCCTGAGATCATGACCTGAGCCGAAATCACAAGTTAGACGCCTAACCTACTAAGCCATCTGGGTGCCCTATAGTCAACTTTTTTAATATACTGGATACTGTTCTAAGCACTTTACATTTTTCTTTATGTTATTTAGTACTTACAACACCCCCATGATGTAACTATTATGCTTATTTCACCAGTGAGGCAACAGATCAAATATCCCTACTTCTTGGTTGAGGCCCATTCCTCACTCTATGGGGCAAATCAGGCTTTATATTCTGGTCTTTCGTTCAGTCTTTTGACCATGAAGGAGATCTGTGTCCTGATTTTATCTAATCTGCAATCACAGGAACATGGACAGGGCCAGTGGTGGGGCCGACCTGGTGACACTGATGTTTATCTTACTGGTGCTGCCTGGGAGGAAGCACCTCTGGTGATCCTCCCTTTCCTGACCCTGCCAGGAGTCTGGGAGGCCAGTGCTATGAGTGAGCCAAGGAGAATTTCTTTCCTGAGAGATCTGGGAAATGGGTCGACAGCCAGCTAGGAGGCTATTCACTAGACAGATGAGGTATTTGTTAAGGGCATCGGCAGAGCAAAGCCTGTGTGTACGTATGAGAGACAGACAGCCTCAGCTCTTCCAAATTTCCTCAAATTCTGTAATCAGAAAATGGATTTTTAATTTGAGCTTATTACATAAGTTATATTGCATTCTGAAAGATAAAATTTTATTTTGGGAGGAGGATAGGGCCTATGATCTTTTTAGTATTTGGCACTGCATCCTAGCCATGCTTGGAGTCTCAGAAGAGAATAAAATGCTCTCTCAGGGTCCCTTCCAGACCTGGGCTTCTCTGTGAGTGTAAACCAGAGCCCTGAAGGTTTCCTCAGTACTGGGTTTCTTTCCACGCTGAGTCATGGGGTGCCTGTGCCAGACCTTGACTTGAGCAAGACATAAGGAGATCCAGTCAGCTGCTGGACCTTTTCCTAGCTTATAGTTTGGGATGAATATTTTAGAGGAGCAGAGGATATTTTAGAGAATTCAAGCATTCTTAATAGAGAAAAGTCTAAGTAAATGAGTTCCAAATTGGAAGTCCAAACATACAAAAAAGGAGAGAAACCACAGGCTGGCAGGGTGATGCTCAGTGGAAAGTGGATGATGTGAAAGTGGATGGATGCTGGGGTCTCTGCCCTGGTGGAACCCCTCAAGCCTGGTGCCCCAGGGAGGCTGGAGTCCTTGAAGGCTGGAGCTTGCTCTCCCTGGAGGCTGGAGCCCTGGAGCCTGGAGCCCCGGAGGCGGCTCTGCCGTGGGATCCTGGGCTGCTGTGTTCTGTGGCTTTTCCTTTTCAGAGGCCTCAGAACCCCTGGCTTTGGTGGTTTGGTTTGCTGTGCCTGTAGGCTTCTCGCAGGAGAAAACAGGCAGCTTTTAAGTATCAGTCAGTACATCTGGCAAACAAAACTAAGTGTCCTTGGCTGAATTTTATCGAGTGGACTTGCCAGGGTGTTCCCAAGCCAGACTTTGCCTGATGGTCCTAAAGCCAGGAAGGCTGTTTTTAAGGCAAGTTATTTTCTTCCAGAGTTGCTTGCTGTTGTGTGTTTGTGCAGAGTGATTCAGACTTTTTGCTCATGTCATAGCCTTTGCCACTTAGGGACATATTTTTAGATCTGAGCATTTTATTCTTTTGTTATCAGCCACCAGCCATAGGCCCGTCCTTTTTGGTTGAACCCCCAGTACTGCTGCGGTGTATTTCCAGGTTTTTCTAGCTGACAGCTGGTGCAAATAAGTGACTGCAGAAGGAGGGGTGGGTACGGGGCTGCTCATTGCTGGCTGGGTCCCTTTGGGTTGGATTTCTGCATGTCAGTCACATTCTCAAGAGGGCTGGCTTTCAAAGTATTACTGCTTGCAGTAAATTTGCATCACACACATTTCGTTTTACATGGCATATTACAGTGTTTTGGGGTGGTCTTTTTTGATCCTAAAATATATTTTTAAAACTTTTGGTTGAACTTTACAAATGAAATTTGCTTCCAGCATTGTTTTCCTTTAAAAATACAATGAGAAGTCTGTGGCATGTTTAGGACATACTTCTTACATAAACTGGTGTTGTTGGTGCAGGGAATATGCCACAATGGGGGGTTTTCAATTAAAGCAGGAATTCTCTGTATGGCTCAGAGGGGCTTCTGTATGATGGCACTGTGTATATGCAGACACTTGGTAAGCCCCTCATTTATCTAATGGACAGTGCCCGGGTTTCCAATCAGAGGAGGCAAACTGGCTTTAGGGTCGGGTGTGTCCTAATGCCTCAGACCTCGTATAGGGCAGGATGATGATATAGTTCATGAATACACAAAATCCAGAATTTATTAGGCAGCTGTGCACAGGGGCTCTGCGAAGCCCGTAAGCCTTGCATTCAGAACGAGACAAATGTTGGTCACTGTCCTCCACAAATTCAAGGAAGAAAGTTGTGGAAATAACTCAGAGAGGCCTGAAGTTCTAGGTTTTTCCAATTAGCCATTTGGTAGACATTAACTTCCATGAAATTGAGAGAGAGCCTATAGCAAATGAGTTCCATTCAGTGCATTGGCACAAATGTAATGGTGTAGAGATAAGAAGGTAAGAGTAACGGCTGATTATCACTTTCTAGTATTTTTTTTTAAGATTTATTTTTTTATTTGAGAGGTGTGGGGAGGAGCAGAGGGAGAGGGAGAGAGAAAATCCTTGAGTAGACCTCCACTGAGTGTGGAGCCTGATGTGGGGCTCGGTTTCATGACCCCGGGATCACGACCTGAGCTGAAACCAAGAGTTGGATACTTGACTGACTGAGCCCCCCAGACGCCCCATCACCCTCTAGTGTAATCCCTAATAATCATGTGACGTATTTTGCAAATGAATTAATCCACAACATCAGGGTTACCCAGGTTGAAAGTTTGCCTGAGACAACGCAGCCAGCAGCTGGTGTTGTCAGAATTCAGTCAGACGGCTCCAACTCCAGAGTTGGGCTCGTCCACCCTATCCCATCCTGTCCCTCACAGGTAACCGGTAGAAGAGGTGGAATGAGGTAGTGACCGTGGGCAGAGTGTGTTCAGACAGGGGTGAATGGGAGGAGCAGGAGACATGGGTAGAGGTGATTTCTGGAGGTGTGGAGAAAGCCAGCAGGAAGCCTGAAGAGTGGGAGGATAAAGGGAAACCAGGGCCCCAGGGACCAAGGAAGGAAGGTGCAGATGGAGAGAAAAGCGAGGCACAGGGCCAGTAGGGAGAGGCCCCTGTGGCCTGAAGAAAGGGCAATAGAAAGTGTCGCTGTCTTGACCTACAGCGATCTCAGGGTTTTTCAGAGAATCCTTATCAGTAGTAAGGAGATGGGGAAGGAAGTGGAGGTTCGTTAAGGTGATGTTTCTGAGAGCAAAGCGATGATAAAGGGGGAGCCAGTTTAGTTCGGTGAACGTAAGCACAAATGGGCCTCTATGGGGTGCACTCTGAGGTAGCCTTTGGGGGTCCAGACAAGGGTTTCCTCTGTAGGGGGTTCACGGCCCAGTGAAAGCCTCGCTGTCGGGATTCCGGGTTTCCCTTCCTGGGGCTCTAACCCCGTGTCGACAGCTTTCTCTGTGCATCAGCTCTGTGCCTCGACCGTGTTCTTGATCGCCTGTTCCTGTTTCCTAGGGGAGCTCTATTTCCTGGCCACGTCTTACCCCAGTGCCTATGCACCGTATGGATCGATTTACAAATTTGTTGACCCATCCAGGTGAGCTTTGGTCTCATTTTCTTCTTAGGCGCATCTATATCAGCCCTGATCTTCATGGCAGATCATAAGAACAGCCCTGGCTCCCTAGGAGTTACCAGAAATGATCAACCAAAGCAAATCTCTGCTTTCGATAAAAAGCAGATTGGGCGAATGAATGTGTAGGACAGTGTTCTAGGAAGTATGAAATATTTGGGATACAGTCTCTTTGTGGTGGGAAATGAGGACTGTGAGCTTTTTTTAGGATGACTAGCCTAGACCTTTGGCTCCTGTTTTTTTTTTTTTGTTTTTTTTTAACATGCTTCTGGAAACTTCTGTCTGGGATCATCTAACAATGGGTGTATGGTTGTGACCACCTAAGTAAGGACTGTGGCCCTATCCCCTGGGTTTGGTTGTGGTCTCCAGGTCCTAGGCAAACATCTTTTTAATTTATTTTTTAAAATTAAAAAAATGTTTAAATTATTATTTTTTTTCTGCAGGAGCCAGCTTTTTTTCTTTCTTTTTAAAAATATTTATTTATTTATTTATTTATTTATTTATTTATTTTGCAGGAACCAGCTTTGAAGGGCTCCTAGTGGCCAAATCTGGGACAACTTATTTATTTATTTAAGCATTTTTAAATTTAAATTCAATTAATTAACATATAGTGTATGTATTAGTTTCAGAGGTAGAGGTCAGTGATTCATCAGTCTTATATGATACCCAGCTCATTACATCCTGTGCCCCCCTTAATGCCCGTCACCTGGTTATCCCATCCCCCTCCAGCCTCATTGTTTGTTTACTAGAGTTAAGAGTCTCTTATGGTTTGTCTGATTTCATCTTGCTTTATTTTTCTCTCCCTTCCTCTATGATCTTCTGGTTTGTTTCTTAAATTCTACATCTGAGTGAGATCATATAATTTTTTTCTCTGATTGACTTATTTCACTTAGCATAATGCCCTCCAGTTCCATCCACATCATTGCAAATGGCAAGATTTCATCTTTTTTGATGGCCGAGTAGTAGTCCATTGTGTATATAGACCACATCTTCTTCATCCACTCATCTGTCAATGGACATCTGAGCTCTTTCCATAGTGTGGCTATTGACATTGCTGCTATGGACACTGGGGTATAGGTGCCCCCTTGGGTCACTACATTTGTATCCTTGGGGTCAGTTCTTAGCTGTGTAATTGCTGGATCATAAGATAGCCCTAGTTTCAACTTCTTGAGGAACCTCCCTACTGTTTTCCAGAGAGGCTGCACCAACTTGCATTCCCACCAGCAGCGTAAGAGGGTCTAGGCAAATTGGTTTTTATGGGTTTCTTGGTGTTTCCACCTGACCCTTTTTGGAATTCAGTGGCAATAGTTATTCGCTTGGTAGATTCCATTCGGTTTACTTCTGCTCTTTTGCCAACCTCTGTCAGAGGCTAACCGACTGCCCAGACTGAGGCTACAGTACAGCTTCCCATCTGGGAAGGTGTCGAGTGTGTGGTTGGGACCCTCCTGAGAGGGTGATGCAGCGTGTCCCTCTTGAGAGCCTGTGGCTGTGCATGGATTTATCTCAGGATTTTTCCCCAAAGCAAGAAAGTCTGCCCCACGATTCAGCTTAAAGACAGGCCCGCAGAAGAAAACTTCCTTGTGAGGCTACCTGACTCCTGTCTTGGGTGATGTTCAGAAGACGTGTGACAAATGGGCTGCACGTGGGTCAGGGCTCAGGGCTCAGGGCTCAGGAGCCAGGCCCAGCTCAGCACCGTTTGGAAGCCGAGTTTCAGTGTTCTCGAGAGTTCCTGGAAGAAGCTCAGTGCCTGAGGCGGTGCCTGGGGTGCTCTCCTAATGGCATGAGCAGAGTTCCTAAGGGACGAAGCAGGTACTGGGCTGCCTTCACTACGGGCTCCGCATATTTCCTGTGTTTAGGGGGAGCAAACCCAGCACCCAGTTAAAGCACCTCAGGCAGCAGATAATGGCTGGGCTGGGGGCAGTGCTGTCTTTTCCACTCCAAAGTTTCCTGTGTGAATCACTTTGCCTTTCCTTTGACAGTTTCCTGATTTGGCTAGGGGACAGTCTAGCTCCCTTCTATCATCAGAGCAGCCATAAAACAAGTGTAAAGCCTCTCCACACAGAAGACATTCCTCCTCGCTCACCTTTCTCTCAGGATGACAGTTACTGAGTTGTCACTGTGTGCCAGGCACTGTGCTGGTGCAGGGGGGGCTCTCTCTCCCAGGGAGACAGGCTCACACCGTCACTCTACAGGGAAGGTAACTGAGCCTGGCCACATTAAGTTACTTGCCTGAGGGACAGCTAGCAAGAGGGGGCCTGGGATGGGGACACTGTTCCCTTTGTGGGTCAAAGTCCTTTCAGCAGCTCTCATTCACTTGGGCTATAATCATGTTGAGCTGTACAGACGTTCTGAGCTTCTCCAGTAGTGAATCCAGATTTTTTTTTTTTAAAGATTTTTATTTATGAGAGAGAGAGAGAGAGAGAGAGAGAGAGAGAGAGAAGCAGGCTCCATGCCGGGAGCCTGACATGGGACTCGATCCCCGGTCTCCAGGATCAGGCCCTGAGCTGAAGGTGGCGCTAAGCCGCTGAGTGACCTGGGCTGCCCTTCTTTTCTTTTTTTAAGATTTTATTTATTTATTCATGAGAGACACAGAGAGAGAGGCAGAGACACAGGCAGAGAGAGAAGCAGGCTCCATGCAGGGAGCCCAATGAGGGACTCGATCCCAGGACCCCAGGATCACACCCCCAGCCGAAGGCAGATGCTTTACCACTGAGTCACCCAGGTGCCCTGGGTCCAGATTCTGCTCTGCTTACTTATTCAGCCTATCTTGTGCTGAATGCACCTGTGCCAGCTTTCTGAGGAACAAATGATTTATTTCTGTGTGATTTTTTTATCCCTTCCTTTCATCATTTCTTCCTGCCCTTCCTTGAGAGCCCAGGTTTGGTTTGAAACTTGACTTTGCTACCAACTAGCTGTGTGGCCTTGCATCTGTTTCTTAATCTTTGTGTGTCTCTGTTTCCCGTCTGTAAAATGGGGATCATGATGGCACCTATCTCATAGATTTGTTGTGAGGTTTCAGTGAGTTGGATTTATGAAGCATTAGTGCAGCGCCTGAGCACTCGGTGTCCGTTATATAAATAAAATTACTTTTTTTTCCCACCTGGATTGAGGATGATAGCAAGGAGAGACTGAGCTGGAGCAAGGACAGCAGAAGAGGAGGCAGTGGGACTGACTGGAAAGTTCTATCTCTGCTCTGAATAGTGAGTGCTCCTAGTCTCCAGGGTCCGTGTTATTTCAGAAGATGCACCTAGGGAATAGCAGTTATGAAATTCTTATTCAGTAGGCAGAGAGGCTGGCAATCCTTCAGGGGCTGTGCCATGAGTTCTTTTTTTTTTTTTTTTAAGATTTTATTTATCTATTCATGAGAGACACAGAGAGCAGAGAGAGATGCAGAGACACAGGCAGAGGGAGAAGCAGGCTCCCTGGGACTTGATCCAGGATCCCGGGATCACGCCCTGAGCCAAAGGTGCACTGAGCCACCTAGGTGCCCCTGTGCCATGAGTTCTCGATGGAATTCTCTTTATAGAGAATCACCAACCACCATCACCACCATTATCACCATTGTTGTCATCTCTGGGGCACTCGTTATGTGTTGGGCACTGTTCCAAGTGTCATTTTTTAAATCTCCGTAAAGAATAATTTTAGAAGTGACTTAATCACTTATAGTAGGCCAAGTACACAGTTCTTATTTTTTTAAAATAAATTTATTTTTTATTGGTGTTCAATTTACCAACATACAGAATAACACCCAGTGCTCATCCTGTCAAGTGCCCCCCTCAGTGCTCGTCACCCATTCATCCCCACCCCCGCCCTCCTCCCCTTCCACCACCCCTAGTTCATTTCCCAGAGTTAGGAGTCTTTATGTTCTGTCTCCCTTTCTGATATTTCCCACACATTTCTTCTCCCTTCCCTTATATTCCCTTTCACTATTGTTTATATTCCCCAAATGAATGAGAACATACACTGTTTGTCCTTCTCCGATTGACTTACTTCACTCAGCATAATACCCTCCAGTTCCATACACATCGAAGCAAATGGTGGGTATTTGTCGTTTCTAATTGCTGAGTAATATTCCATTGTATACATAAACCACATCTTCTTTATCCATTCATCTTTCGATGGACACCAAGGCTTCTTCCACAGTTTGGCTATTGTGGACATTGCTGCTATAAACATCGGGGTGCAGGTGCCCCGGCGTTTCATTGCATCTGAAACTTTGGGGTAAATCCCTAACAGTGCAATTGCTGGGTCGTAGGGCAGGTCTATTTTTAACTCTTTGAGGAACCTCCACACAGTTTTCCAGAGTGGCTGCACCAGTTCACATTCCCACCAACAGTGCAAGAGGGTTCCCTTTTCTCCGCATCCTCTCCAACATTTGTGGTTTCCTGCCTTGTTAATTTTCCCCATTCTCACTGGTGTGAGGTGGTATCTCATTGTGGTTTTGATTTGTATTTCCCTGATGGCAAGTGATGCAGAGCATTTTCTCATGTGCTTGTTGGCCATGTCCATGTCTTCCTCTGTGAGATTTCTCTTCATGTCTTTTGCCCATTTCATGATTGGATTGTTTGTTTCTTTGGTGTTGAGTTTTATATGTTCTTTATAGATTTTGGAAACTAGCCCTTTATATGACATGTCATTTGCAAATATCTTCTCCCATTCTGTAGGTTGTCTTTTAGTTTTGTTGACTGTATCCTTTGCTGTGCATAAGCTTCTTATCTCGATGAAGTCCCAATAGTTCATTTTTGCTTTTGTTTCTTTTGCCTTCGTGGATGTATCTTGCAAGAGGTTACTGTGGCCAAGTTCAAAAAGGGTGTTGCCTGTGTTCTCCTCTAGGATTTTGATGGAATCTTCTCACATTAAGATCTTTCATCCATTTTGAGTTTATCTTTGTGTATGGTGAAAGAGAGTGGTCCAGTTTCATTCTTCTGCATGTGGATGTCCAATTTTCCCAGCACCATTTATTGAAGAGACTGTCTTTCTTCCAATGGATAGTCTTTCCTCCTTTATCGAATATTAGTTGACCAAAAAGTTCAGGGTCCACTTCTGGGTTCTCTATTCTGTTCCATTAGTTCTTATTTTTATTTTATTTTTAAGATTTATTCATTTATTTAAGAGAGAGGAAGAGAGAGTGTGTGCATGGGGGGGAGGGGAAGAGGGAGAGAGAGAGAGAGATCCTTGAGCAGACTCCCCACTGAGCACGGAGCCCCACATGGGGCGTGATCCCAGGACCCTGAGATCATGACCTGAGCTGAAATCAAGAGTTGGCCGGCCACTTACCCGACTGAGCCAGCCAGGCACCCCACACAGCTCTTATTTATTCCTTCTAGGATGGGTACTATTACTTTTTCTGTTTTATAGATGTGGAAATTGATGCCTAGCAAGTTTACTTACCCCAGAGTTTGAACCAAGTTCTGTTACTGTGCCGGTGCCCCTGACCTGCTCACTACGCTGTGTCCCCAGAGCTTGCAGTGTCCCTGTTCTTTCTCCCTCTCTGAGCTCATCACTTATTTCATCCTCCATCTGTCCCATCCCCATGGATAAAAGAGAGCTGAAGCCAGTTCTTGCCGATGTGTGTCTTGTGGTGATCTTTTTTTCCTGTCCTGTCTTCAGAATCTTGTGTCCTCCTCTTTTCTGTTTTTAGGCGCGCGCCCCCAGGCAAGTGCATGTACAGGCCTGTGCCAGTGAGAACCAAGAGCAAGAGGATCCAGTTCCGGCCACTCGCCAGTGAGTCCGTCTCTGTCTCAGGCTCAGGCCTCAGAGCCCTCGGCAGAAGCACTCCAGTCCTCCCCGGGTGGGAGATCTGTTTCCCACCCCAGCAGGTGCTCTGGATGAGGACCGTAACAGTGGCTCAGTCTATACCACAGTCCACACACTGGACAGTGCACACTTCCGCAGAGACCTGCTGTCCTCTGCCCATTCATCTCTTCTTCAAAGGACACTGTTCCTTTAGCACTGATTTTGCAGCCGTCACTGTGCTAATAATCCCTGGGGCTAACAGCTGGCTTGTAGCTCAGAGTCAAATGTAGCACAGGCAAATGAAACATATATATATAGCACTGAGGTTCTGGTAGAGAAGGGTGTCCTGGGGAACGAGGGGCCCTTCGAGTGAGCAGAGGCAGGGTGGGGATTCAGGAAAGGCTTAGAGAGGAGCAAGACTATCTTAAGGGAACTATTCCAGAGCCATGGATCCCTGGAGTGACCCTTTAATCTATTTAGATCAAGGCTGGTCATGGGGCTTGAGCTCACAACCCTGAGATCAAGAGTCACATACTCAACCACTGAGCCAGCCGGGCACCCCTGAAAAGAATTTATGTATATATATTTTAAAGATTTTATTTACTTATTCATGAGAGACACAGAGAGAGAGAGAGAGAGAGGCAGAGACACAGGCAGAGGGAGAAGCAGGCTCCATGCAGGGAGCCCGACGTGGGACTCGATCCCGGGACTCCAGGATCACGCCCCAGGCCGAAGGCAGGTGCTCAACTGTTGAGCCACCCAGGGACCCCAAGAATTTATATTAAAGAGCCCTCATGTAGTTGTAGGTATCCGGTGGTGCTTCCTTTAGAGTTTCTTTTCCAGGATTTCTGTTTCTCACTAAATAAACATTTGTTTCCCAGAGACAGTCTTGGACCTGCTAAAGGAGCAGTCGGAGAAAGCTGCTAGAAAATTATCCAATGCAACTTCAGCCTCCAGCCCAGACCGGGCCTCACCCAGGAAAGGCCCCTCCAAGAAGCTGGCTTCTCCTACAAGCAGCAGGAAGATGTTTCAAAGGCCTGGTACAAAGAAGAGAGCCCGAGCAAGGTCCCTAGGCCCCCAGGGCAAGAGGAAGAGAGTCTGAAACCCCGCCAGGGCAGGGGCAGGCAGTCAGCACAGCCCAGGCGAGCTGGCAGGAGTCTCCCTTGGCCTTTTCTGTCCCGGTGGCTGACCTGGGGATGTGCCAGCGGAGAACCACCTCTCCTTGTGCAGGCTGCCTTAGCAGTATGTGAGCTGGAGGTGGAGGTGGAGGTGGGGGCAGGTGGAGGGAACTGCACCCTGGGCCAGTGTGGTCGTCCTCTGCACGGGAATCTTGCTCTCTGAATGGACGGATGCTCTTTATCGGCTTCTGCCGGGAGACCAGATCCCACATTGCCGATGCACCTGGCTAACCTTGTGCGGTGGTCTGGAAGTCCCACTGCGCATCTCTGCTGTTTATAAATCCCTACAACCTAATGTAATAAATCAGTACTTGCTCAATCAGGTCATGTATCCTTTGATCTCTTGGATGTTTGTCTGGCATTAAGAAATCTGGTGTGCTTCATCATTTGGCCTATGAACCCCGTCTCCCTCTCTGGCCTCCATCCCAGGTCTAGGAGGAGGCCCGTAGAGACGTGTTTCCAAGGAAAGTGTCTCTAAAGTGGTCCCCTCCTTTCCCCAGGCTGCCACTCACTGGCCGGCTCAGGGCGGGCTCCCGTCTGTAACTCCAGCGCCCACTAATTTGCCCTGGCAAATAGCATCGTGGACGTAATGACATTCTGAGTCCCTATGATGTGCCAAGATTATATACATTATCTGAAACCTCAAAACCTTGCTGTTTATGTGTTGCCATGTAATGCTTTTGAAGAGGAGGAAAGTGAGGGGTCGTGAGCATAAGCTATTCGTCCTAGACCACAGCAGGAAGGGAACAGGGAATTGTTCAGCTGAACTTGAGCCAACCCCCCTGTCACTATCTTGTGCACCTGCCCCCCAGCAGGGCCCTCAGTGAGGGTCTCTGTGGCCTTTAACCAGGTATTTGAGGAATAAAAGAGCTAAGAGAGGAAATGTTCCCCATCTTTAGGAAGTTCTCCAAATCCTGCAAATCATCCAGAACAGTGTAGGCAATTTGGTTTTCTAAGAAGAACAAAAACACGAAATGCCAGGGTTGTGGAGGACGTTCCGAGGTCACGTAATCACTGCTTTCCCCACAGTTGGATGTACCCTGCGCAGATTCTTTTAGACTTCCAGAGAGGCAGATTCCATTTTTTTTTCTTTAGCAATCTTTATTTGCAGGCTAACCTAACCTAATCTAAATACATGAGGCCTCTTTTTCATTCTTTTTCTCTTGTCCTGCGTTTATGAAAGATGCAAAAAAACACTGGTCATCATTTTCTCAAGATCACTTCTAGATAGTTTTTGTTTTGTTTTGTTTTTAGCTTTTTCCTTTGCCCTTTCTCATAGCTTTTGTTTTTCTTTACTTTTGCCTACCTTCGTAACTCGTATGAACACTCTAGGATTGTTTTTAGCTTTTTCCTTTGCCCTTTCTCATAGCTTTTGTTTTTCTTTACTTTTGCCTACCTTCGTAACTCGTATGAACACTCTAGGATAGACGTGAACTTTGGGATCTAACCAGCCCTGATATTTTACACTGTTAGCGTCTTCTCAGATGAAGACACCACCATAAACATGGGAGGAATTCTAACCTGGATTGTTTTGTTGAAAGATGGCTAAACATCCTGAGTCCGTTCGGTTGGTTAGACCCAACTCTTGAACAAATATTTGAACTCACTTGTCATGTTTTTTCTATACACTTTTCCTTCAAAGACGTGGCAAAAATAGGGTGGGGCCTGGAAGTGTTTTGAGTTCTCAGAGGAAGGTGCTCAGAATTCATGTGTCCTTCAGGTTCTAGGCCGTCTGAACACAGGTTTTGAGTAGGAGGGTGTCGGGTCTAGAGAAGAGAACTGGACAGGTATCCCTGAAATGCCAGGAAACCGGGGGACAGGAAGCACAATTCCTCTCTGCCAAAGCGGTTTTCTTTTCTGGAAGATGGCTGGCAATGCCCGTGGGCTGTCTAGTACTATGAGAGAACAATCACTTAGGTCGCAGCCTGAGTGTTCTTGGCTTCCATGGAGGCTAAGGTGTTGAGAAGTTCAGAAAAAGGCACACAGGCTTGTGTTTGCTCTTTTCAGAGACTGGTTGGAGGAAGGGGAAGGGGGAGGAAGTGTGAGGAGTGGTTATGCTGGAGGGAGAGGGGACGGGGATGCTTCAAAGGCATCTTTTTCCTGCTATGTTATTACTAATAGTATGGTATTTGAGGATCTGCAATGGTTTTGCAAAAAGGCATTCAGTGTCAGTGAAGCGCTGACCCTTCTATGATCATTATGGATCTTGTTTTTGCACCAGTGGGGCCTATTTCCTCGGGCACCCTGAGCATTTCACCTCCACAGCATTCCTAACAGCAGCTATTCTGATTACAGAAGGGCCAACAACCAGCAAAAGTGTGAGTGTTTTTCCAGACCTAGAATCTTGCAAGCCAAGATAGAAAGTCTTAACAATTGCATCATTCCCAAAGCTACCTCAACTGAGGAAATACATTCTCTTAAGACAAATACCGTATGATTCCACTCATCTGTGGAATCTACAAGACAAATGAATAAACAAAAAGCAGAATCAGGGGATCCCTGGGTGGCTCAGCGGTTGTGACCCTGGAGTCCTGGGATTGAGTCCTACATTGGGCTCCCTGCATGCAGCCTGCTTCGCCCCTCTGCCTGTGTCTCTGCCTCTCTCTCTGTGTCTCTTATGAATAAGTAAGTAAGTAAATAAATAAATAAATAAAAATCTTAAAAAAAAGAAAAAAGCAGAATCAGACCTATAAATACACAGAACAAAGTGATGATGCTGCAGGAGAGGAGGAGAAGGAGAAGAGGGAGCCTGGGCAAAATGGGTGAGGATGAGTGGGAGGTGCAGGTTTCCAGTTACCAAGTAAATCAGGGCAATAAAAGCATAGGGAATAAAGCATAGGGAATAAAGTCAATGATACTGTAATAGTGTTGTATGGTGACAGATGGGAGCTACACTGGTCCTGAGCACAGCACTGAGAAGTTAAATCACTATGTTGTACACCTGAATGTAACATTGCCAACGAAACTCAAGAAAAAAAAAAGAAAGAAGAAAGAAAGAAAGAAAGAAAGAAAGAAAGAAAGAGAGAAAGAGAGAAAGAAAGAAAAGAAATACATTCTCTTGCTCCTGTAGGGTTCAAGATTAGGCCGGGAAGATATTTCATATTAACCGATGCCATACTTCCTGCTTCCCAAACACGGGACTGGCTCTGGGAAACCCGCACACCAGGGAGGCTAGGCTGCCCACCCTTTACCTGATGGGAGCCCGGGTTAAGAATTACCTTGAACTCAAGGTCACAGGCTCTCTAAAGCTGCACCGTCCAACAGAACTAGGGAAGCTGCATGCACACAGGAGCCTCAGATGTGATGGAAAGTGTTCCAGTAGCCACATCAAAAAAAAAAAAAAAAGTAAGATTAATGTAATTATGTATTTTATTTAATCCAGCCCAGCTACAATATTACTTCGACACGTGATCAATTAAGAACTAGAACGCGAGAGTGCAGCGCTCTATCCGTGCTGCGCCTCCGGCTCCCGCGCCGAGCCCCACTGCAGGCCGCGCTCTGCAGACAGGCCGCGCTCGGCCCCTCCGCCCCGGGCCCGAAGTACGGGGGCGGGCGGCCTGGACTGGGGAGACCCGCGCGCTCCGGCATTCAGGGAGGCCGGGGGCAGGGCAGGGCCGGCAAGCTCCGGCTTCCCAGCGGCCTGCGGCTGTTTACTTGCGGAAGCCGCTGCCCCGCCCGGTGCGGAGGGACACGGACCCGGGAGCTCGGCCCGGCGCGGGGCGCGGCTGCCACGTGGCGGTCACCGCGCGCTCCCGCCCCGGCCACGCTGGCCGCGCTCGGGACCCGGCGGGGCGGGGCGCGGGTGGGAGCCGGCGCGGCAGCGCCACCCGCCGGCCTCGAGGCGTCACTGCAGGCGCAGCGCCGGCCCCGCCCCCCGCCGGCGCTCCAGGCCCACCCGCCCTGCCCAGCCCCCGCCGGCAGCGCCCCCGTCGGTCGCGCGGCGTCACCGCAGGTGCAGCGTCGGCCCCGCCCCCGGCCCCCTCCCCCGCCCCGCCGGCCACGCGGCATCACTGCAGGCGCAGCGTCGGCCCCGCCCCTGCCCCGCCTCCGAGGCCCCCTCGGGCATCACTGCAGGCCCCGCCCCTGCCCCGCCTCCGAGGCTCCCTCGGGCATCACTGCAGGCGCAGCGTCGGCCCCGCCCCGGCCTCGACCCCGCTGGCCGCTCGGGCATCACTGCAGGCGCAGGCCCCACCCCCGCCCCCTCCCCCGCCGGCCACGCGACATCATTGCAGGCGCAAGGTAGGCCCCGCCCCGGCCCCGCCTCCGCGGCCCGCTCGGGCATCACTGCAGGCGCACCCCGGCCCCGCCCCCACCTTGCCCCCGCCCCGCCCCCGGCCCGCCCCCGAGGCCCGCTCGGGCATCACTGCAGGCGCACCCCGGCCCCGCCCCCGCCCCGCCCCCGCCCCGCCCCCGAGGGCTGCTCGGGCATCTCTGCAGGCGCAGGCCCCGCCCCCGCCCCGCCCCCCAGGCCTGCTCGGGCATCACAGCAGGCGCACCCCGGCCCCGCCCCCGGCCCGCCCCCGAGGGCTGCTCGGGAGTCACTGCAGGCGCAGGCCCCGCCCCCGCCCCGCCCCCACCTTGCCTCCGCCCCGCCCCCGGCCCGCCCCCGAGGCCCGCTCGGGCGTCACTGCAGGCGCACCCCGCCCCGCCCCCGCCCCCGCCCCGCAGCCCGCCCCGTCCCCGCCCCGCCCCCGAGGCCCGCTCGGGCATCACTGCTGGCGCACCCCGGCCCCGCTCCCGCCCCACCCCCACCTTGCCTCCGCCCCGCCCCCGGCCCGCCCCCGAGGCCCGCTCGGGCGTCACTGCAGGCTCACCCCGCCCCGTCCCCGCCCCGCCCCGCCCCCGAGGCCCGCTCGGGCATCACTGCTGGCGCACCCCGTCCCCGCCCCCGCCCCGCCCCCACCTTGCCTCCGCCCCGCCCCCGGCCCGCCCCCGAGGCCCGCTCGGGCGTCACTGCAGGCGCACCCCGCCCCGCCCCGCCCCCGCCCCGCCCCCGCCCGCCGCCCCGGGGGCCCGC
Source organism: Vulpes lagopus (assembly GCF_018345385.1). Classification (NCBI taxonomy): domain Eukaryota; kingdom Metazoa; phylum Chordata; class Mammalia; order Carnivora; family Canidae; genus Vulpes; species Vulpes lagopus. The sequence continues at coordinate 32,463,314 of NC_054834.1, forward strand.
CGCGGACGCCCTTCCGCGTCCCCCCAGCCTCTCGGGATGCGGGGCTGGGGCTCGGCTTGCAGGGAATTGGAAACGAGCCCCTGGAGCCTCGCGTCTCCTCTGCCGGGGCCCGGGCGGCAGGTCCCGGTGGCACCGGGGTCGCCGAGGGCGGCTTTTTTGTCTTTTTCCTGCTGTTTGTGTAGGTCCAGGATTTTCTCTTCCGGGTCACCTCTAACGCCCTCGAAGGACGCCCATCATTTGCATTTCAGGAGGAGTCAATTGTTAATCCTGCCCGAAGTAACGTTTTCGGAAATGGCTTTTCCATTTTGGAGCTTCTGTTCCGAGAAGGGGAGGGTTCATTTAAAAAAAAAAAAAAAAAAAAAAAGCAGGCGCGAACAAAAGGCCCCAGCGAGGATCGAACTCGCGACCCCTGGTTTACAAGACCAGTGCTCTAACCACTGAGCTATGGAGCCTGCTCGTTACCTGGGCTGCTCCCGTTCAGGGACTTTGGAAGCAATATTGCGTTAGCTGGCAGCCTGTGCAAACCGCTGACCTCATGCAGCCATTATCAGTGATGATCGGAAAGACTATGAATTGCTAGAGAAAAGTGCCTACAGTATGACAAGCATTAAAAAAAAAAAATCCCAATGTCAAAGTCCTATGTCTAGGATTACAAAACACTAAGTTATGCCACTGACAAGGGCTGGCAGGGAACACGCAAAAATTGAATTGTGTTCTGGTCCTACTCTGGGTGGTTCTTTTACGTGTGAAAAAAGCCTGGGAGCCGTTGTTTATATGACACATTGTATCAAGTTTAGTACTTCCAGGGAAGTTATGGGGACTGTCTTTGCTTCTCATAAATTAGATAAGCTAATGATTATGGATGAATTAATGGGTTTAACAGTATTTATGGAGTTCTGGCACACCCCTGGAGTTTGGAGATAGGGTGAATGACTAAAGCTGCGTCCCTGCTCTTTCTTTAATGACTGGGATCATAAAACTATGCCTCATTCTTTTTTGCTTATTAAAGAACTGTTTGCCCAAAGAATGAAGTTATGGTTACAGCATCACCCATTCCTGCAGGAAGGAGAGAATGGAGGCCGTGCGGCCCAGTGCTCTGCGGCCCTCTCTCCTACAAGTGTCTACTCACCTGCACTTGTTCAACAAAACCCTTCGTGACCTTCTGTTTGAAACTGCACCATGGTCCTTATCCTGTCCCTTTTACCCCGTACTACTTTCCCATTAGGTAATGTGCTTTATTGAGGCCTAAGGGTTTTGTTTTATAACCAGAATAGTGTGTAGCACATAGTAGGTGCTCAATAAATGCTGAATGACTGACATCTATGTTAATTTTGTAAGCTAGGAGAAATCAGGAAAGTGCTTGGGGAGAAGGCTTCTCATCTCAATTCCACTTGCACCGCCTCTGCATCCAAGCTGGAATTTGGCTAACACTCTTTGCATTGCCACACAGTTCTGGAGGCTACAAGTCCGATTCAAGATGTGGGTGTGGGCAGGGTAGTTTCCTTTGGAGGGCTCTGAGGGAAGGACCCATCTCAGCCTCTCTTCTTGGCACTTATAGACGGCTGGCTTCTCTCTGTGTTTCTTAACATTCTCTCCCCTCCGTGCGTGTCAGTTCTGTGTTCAAATTCCCCCACCTTAGGGGGAATCCCTGGGTGGCTCAGCGGTTTTGTGCCTGCCTTTGGCCCAGGGCGCAATACTGGAGCCCTGCGATCGAGTCCCGCGTCGGGCTCCTGGCATGGAGCCTGCTTCTCCCTGTGTCTCTGTCTCTGTCTCTGTCTCTCTCTCTCTCTCTCTCTCTCTATCATAAATAAATAAAAGTACATTAAAAAAATATTCCCCCACTTTATAAGGACAACAGTCAGATTAGATTATGGTCCCCATCGCTTTAACTTGATCACCTCTGTGAAGACTCTGTCTTCGCATTGGTCACATCCTGAGGCACTGGGGTTAGGGCTGTCACTTGAGAATTTTGAAGGGACCCAATTAATCAGTAACAAATGCAGGCAGGCATTCAGTTAAGGCAGGAGCAAAGCCTCCTTCATTCCCTGACTGCCTCTGTTAGCAGAACTCACCAGCAACCTTCACTTGCCTCCCCCTCTCTTTCCCCAGACAAATGATAAATCCCCAGCAGCCCCCCAGCAGAAGGAGGGATGTGATAGAAAAATGGAACCTCTCCTTCTCTCATCTCTAACTTGTGAACTGTAGGATAAAGCCTACAAAGATGAAAGGACTAGGTGAAGAAAAGCTAGGCAGGGTGGACATCCATAAAGACTTCAGTCTGCTTTTGTGTAGCACGGCCTTAGAAGAAAAAGTCTGGGAGGGCTTTACATTGAATCCTAGGACCGCTGCTTCTTCTCCCTATCCCCTGCTCCCTCCTGTCAGGGTTTATCGACCACTTAACCATGCATCCACCACCTTCGAAATGGAGGTGATCATTTTGGTTCTATCTCACAGCAGTCCGGGAAATTCAACACAATAATAAACTTGAGAGTGCTGGGAAATTGTGAAGTGCCAGAAGCAAACATGATAGGAAGGGGAGGCATCCTAGGGTCCGGTTTAGGTGGAGGGAGAGGATGAGATGGAAACAGAAGTCTCAGCAGCATCCCTTTGCTGTTCTATTTCTTTTTGCTTGAAGGTGACAGTTTCCTTTGCTCACCCCGGCCCTCATTTTCTCCACAGGAGTCTGCTGTAGCCCTGGGGCTGGAGGAAGCAGGACAGACAGCACCCCCCCCCACCCCCACCCCCCTCCCGGCTTGGGGCAGGGGCTCTCACCCTCTCTCACTCTCTCCTTGGACTCACTGTCCTGTGTCTTCTCCTCCTGGAAGCAGGCCATGTTCTGTCTCCAAAGTCAAACTCAAGGTCAGAGGGTGTGAGTGTGCAAGGGCCAGGAAGGACTTCCAAGCTCATCTAGCCGGGCTTCATTTTGAAGACAGGGAAGCATTGGCCCAGCAGTGGAAGGGGCTTGCCACATGGTGCAGTGCAATGGTCACAGAAGGCACATCGCAGTTGGGTTGGGACTTTCCATGGTTTTTGTTTCCTACTCAAAGGTTGGCCAAAGAAAGTTAAAAAACAAAACAAAACAAACGAAGCACAAACACACGTATAATCTAGCCAGCCAACCCACCACCCAAAACAGAGGGCAAAGGGGCTTTCTAAATTCATCCAAGAAAACAATAGGCTCTTTAGTGCAGAACCTGGGGATGGGGGTGAGGTGGTGGTGGTGGTGGTGGGTCAGGACGGAGAAGAAGGGAAGGAGGTAGAGGGTCCTTCCTCTGTTCTGGTCCCTCCCTACACCCACCCACAACCCAGCTAGAGGTGGAGGGTAGAGGATAGGACCCCTGTGGCCAGCAGGAACCCAGAGGGAAGGAGGACCAGAGCTAAAGAAGGAGAAGGGGCAGGAAGCAAAATGTTCTTCTTGTTGCTTTATAAACCCAACACAGGGATCCCTGGGTGGCGCAGCGGTTTGGCGCCTGCCTTTGGCCCAGGGCACGATCCTGGAGACCCAGGATCGAGTCCCACGTCGGTGCATGGAGCCTGCTTCTCTCTCTGCCTCTCTCTCTCTCTCTCTCTGACTATCATTAAAAAAAAAAAACAAACAAACAAAAAAAAACCCAAAATACCCAACACAGATTTACATGAAGCCGGCCACCTGGTCCAGTGTCTGAGCTCTTCCACCCCACTCCCCACCAAGCCCCTTTCTCACTGTTGGATTGGGGAGGCCAGAAGCAACTCAGGGCACAGACAGGGGGGCTTTAGAACTTGGAGTGCTGGGGTCAGGGACTCTGGTTCCAGCTGACCCTCTCCTCCCAATTGCCAGGCAGGAGGGGCTGTAGCATCCTCTAGAATAACTCAGGGCATAACCCTTCTCACCATCCCAGATGGGAAAGTCTTAGGGTAGACAGCTCAGAAAGTGGGTGGGCAGCTCAATGGTGAATGCCAGACTTAGGTGGGCCCAATGGAATGCACTCACTTATTAAAATCATTGTACCCAAATTCATCTCCTGGATATTGATCCTATCCCACACCAAATAGCCCTCTCTTGGGTAGGTTTTTAGTAAGATTGCTGGGTTTTTGGGTGGAATCCATGAAAGGACTATAATTTTGTATCCGGAGATAATGTGCACCAGTCGTGCAGGGATGGCATTGGGTGGGAGTGTTCAGCCACTTGGCAGTTGGACAGGGGCGACCGGTGGTGTTTAGGTTGTTCTGAAAGGGAGGAGTCGGGAGGGGTGAAGACTGAAGAGAAGGATGGAGAAAATGTACCCCCAGCCCCACCACCTTGATATCTGGCTTGCAGAACCAATTTACTAGCTCAAAGTCCTGTTTGGTGGGCTCCCCCAGCCTTGCGTGTCCTCACTTCCAGATCCAAAGCAGGAAGCCGGCGGGCAGGGGAAAGATCTCGGGCCTTTGAGGTCTAGTAGACCTGAGTTTGAATCTGGGGACCTGTGGAGACACCTGGTCACTGCAGGGGGTGACCGGCCACCCCTGGATGGACCTGGTTGCCAGCCTAGCTCTGCGCCCTGCTGGAGGCACCGGGGTTTTGGTGCTTCCAAGGCTCCAGGTCTTCACCGGTGCGGCGGGGCCAACAGGTGGATGCGGCTGCGAGGGAGGCGGTCAGCCCGGTGGACTGGCCTCCCTGCCAGGTGCTGCCCACCTGGACGTGCGCGGCCCGGTCTGCTTTCCCGCCTTCCCTCCGGATGCAGCAGCGGGGCTGTCCCTGGCCCCGGACCAAGCCATCCCTCCACATTCTGTCCTCATCGGGTTCCCGGCCATCCCCTCTCTGCCCTTCATCCTGGGGACATCAGCCTCTTTCTGTCCCCTGGACCCTTCCCATCAGGTTTTAGCACACTCTAGTCTCTCCCACAGAAAGCATCACATGAAAGAGAAGGGAATACGAGGCCTCCACTCCAGTGAGTTGCCTGCCCTGGTTCCCTCCCTCAGCTGCCACTCACTCAGCTGGGCCTCTGCTCCCCACCCACCCTGGCTCTACGTGGGTAAAACCTTGGTGAATTGGCTGCACTTGACCCCATTGACCACTTTCTCCTCCTTGAAGACTGTCTTCTGTGTCCCTTATGGCTCACTTCCCAGGAAGCTGCTTCTCAGCCCTCCTCTCCCTGGGGCAGGGGTAGGTGTGCAGACAGGGGCCAACCTGCCTGCCTTGAGCTGTGCTGCTTCTCCTGCCAGTTTGTGAGCCAAGGCAGATGTGGTCTCTGCCCTTGCAGAGCCCCAGGGGGCCAGAGGGGGGAAGCCACTGTCATTTGGAGAACTGTTGGTATCATGGGGTCCATGGCTGGCTGGGAAACAGGAACAGTGGATATAGACAGCCCGGTCTCCTCACATGTAAAACCAAATGATGATGATGACGATAATGATGATGATGATGATGATGATGATGATGGTAAAATGTGAACAACAATAATGTGAACAACAATAGCCTCTCATGGGGGTACTTGAGAAGAATAAATGAAGTGATGTGTGTACACTTGATCTTAGCCAAAAGGCCGAGAAGCGATTGTGATGTGTGTAAATGCTTTACCCAGGACCTGGCATCCGGGGAGTGCTTCACGATGCACACTGCTTGTACTCCTAGTTGTACCTGGAAGTACTGTGTGAAGCCCCCCTGTCATAAGAGGGTCTCTCACAGAAGGCTGGGTGGCAGTAGGCAGAGGAGGGGATACAGAGCATGGGGCTCACGGGGCCCAAGAGCCCCTTCTCTGCAGCCAAAGCTCCTCTCAGGCACCCGCTGAGTGAGACGTTATCACTCTCCTTTGGGAGCTGACACAGGAGTGGGTGAGTCATGTCCAGAAAGGGGAGCTTCTCTCACCTCTTGAAAGACCATGGATTAGAATGAACGTTATTAAGGTCAGACAGGGCAAGGGCTCAACGAAGCCAGGAAGAGGATCGTCTTTCAGATGACGCAGCTGTCTTTCCCCTGCTCCCTGCACTCCTTTGGAGGAGTTTCCGGCCCCTGGCCAGTGGAGGGGGGGGGGGGTGGCCCTACTTGCCTACTTCCAGAATGGTACTAGAAATGGTTAATTCTGGGGCCAGATGGCAGTTGAGACCCTGAGGGCCTCTCAGAAAACTGTTCAAAGCTTTTGGGGCAGTCTTATGAGACCAAGAAGCTCTCTTATGTCCCATGATCCTGGTGGGAAGGGGGAGAAAAAGCCATCCAGCCTAAGGGGAGTTGGTCCTGAAGGCAGAAACACAGACCTGGAGAGTCTTAGAGTCCATCCAGCCCCATGGGTCTCAATTCTGGCTGCACATTGGTTATCTTGGGGCTTGAGAAATGTCATTGCCCAAGCCCCGGAAATTCTGGCTTATTGGTTTGGGGTGAGGCCTAGGCATTCCTCTTTGAAATGTCCCCACGTGATTTCCATGTGCAGCCACGGCTGAGAGCCTGATCTAACCAGTCCTTTTTATCTTGTAGATGAAGATAAAGGGATTTTGAGAGCTTAAGAAATTGACCCCAAATGAGGACTGTACAGTCAGTTATTGGCTCCAGGTTCTGAACTCAGACCAGGGCTCTCACCATTATCCTATAGCAACATCTCCTCAGCATTAACACTTAGGGTTGGTGTTCTTACAGAGAATAGCCATGATGTTTATGTCTTTAAAGATAAATCTGGACGTAGTATCTGAACAGTGTGAGCATACTTTACAAGGACCGTTGAGAACTAAGACTGTTCTGGAAACATCTGTGATCTAGGGTCCAAGATCTGAAGACGGTGATTAGCTCAGGTTGTGGAGTGACCAAAGGTTGGTTTTAAATGGTAACTCTTCCACTATGAGCTGTGTGACCTTGGACACGTTATTTAACCTCTCTGAGCTTCTGTTTTTTTTTTTTTTTAATCTAACATGAATATTTCCTTAGAGAGTCAACACAGCTTGGTTTCTTGAATGCAAAGATTAAATAGAATATTGTCATCAGGCTCTTAACATACAGTTTGTGCCTTTTAAGTGGGAGCAGTCATAGGAGTTGTTATTAGTATTATTTTTATAATACGGTGTATTTGCCTTCTAGAATAGCAGTTCTCAAGCAGGGAGATTTTGTACCCCCGGGGAGCATTTGGCCATGTTGAGAGATATTTTGGTTGACATAATGGGTGGGGAGAGAGATGCAACTGGCGTCTAGTGGGTGTTGGTCAGAGATGCTACTAAACATTTACAGCATGCAGCACAGGTTCCCCTCCCTCCTTGGCCACCCCGAAAGAGTTATCCCACCTTAGTGGTACCAAGGATTAAAAACAACCCTGTTCAAGGTATCTGAAAAGACTTGGGATTTAAAAAATTTTTTTTAATTGGAGTTCAATTTGCCAGCATATAGCATAACACCGAGTGCTCATCCCTTCAAGTGCCCCCCTCAGTGCCCGTCACCCAGTCACCGCAACCCCCACCCACCTCCCCTTCCACTACCCCTTGTTCATTTCCCAGAGTTAGGTGTCTCTCATGTTTTACGACTTGGGGTTTTGAAGGCCAGAGCTGTTGGGTGGTATTAGGATGACAATTTTTGGTTCTTGCGCTGATGATGAAGCAGGGGGAACGGTGAGTCTAGGGGACAGTGAGCAGCTCCATCTCTGCTTTCATCCTCCACGGGGAGGGGGGGGGGGAAGATAGATTTTCTACCTCCTGGCGTATGGGTTCCTGCGGCAACCTGCAGGCAGTAGTAACACTGGTGTTTATACCCCCTGAGAGGTGCTGTGAGGATAATCCCCAAACCTAGAGCTTGGGGACGCTGGTATGAACGGCGTCAGTAGCGCCAAGACGATTGCATCAGGTCCCACGGGAGGGCTGTCTTGCCCCATGGTTGTGCTCTGGGCACCTGGGCCTTGCATTGGGTCTCCTGTCTCATGAGCTCATCATTTATAAATGACAAGCCACCCAAATTGGAAAGTATGACACCAAGCTGGCAAGTGGGAGCCTTACTCAGCTTTCTCGCCGGAGCCTTGTGTCTTAACTTATTTATCTTCAAAATAAGATAAGTGCAACCCTGCCAGGCCAGCTGTGTTCTGCGAGGAGAGGAGAAGGCCTGTAAAAAGGCTCCCGAGTGGCCCCGAGCGGTCAAGGTTACCGCGGGGAGGGACGTGGGCTGCAAGGGGCGCGAGCGGGCACTAGGTGGCGCTACGTCCTCGCGGCGGAGGGCAGCCCTGCCCGGGACCCAAGGCCCCTGGGGCTGCAAGACACCCCGGAGTGAAAAATAGAGTACCAGGCAAGACTTAGTTCTTAAAATAAGTCAGCAGCCCAGTGAAGCAAATACTGCCATGGCAGGTACATTTTCTTGCTTGAACTGATGGAAAAGGGCATGAACTGCCTACAGGCATCTGGCTACTGCTATCAAACAATAAAAAATAAAAAATAAATTAAAAAATAAAAAGATGCAATTAAATGAAACCATGCAGCAGGCCCGGCCTCCGAAGAGGAGCAGAACCAGCTGGGCTGGGCCATACATAGGTCTGGGATCTGGCTCCGGGGTTCCTCCCCGATGACTGTCGTGCAAATGTGCAGGTGCCACGTGGAGACCCTTCTCATGGCCTGGCTGGCTCTGCCCGGAGGAGGCCCCGGGCATCAGTGTCCGCAGGTGGGATGGGAGCAGGCTCGTTGCCCCTGTTGGAAGGTAAGCCAAGTGAGGATCGCAGGAGGGAGGCGGTGCATGGGAGCGAGGATGGGGAGGCGCTGAGTGTTGTTGTGGTGTCGGGCAATCAAGCTGCTCAGGGGACCCAGTGCAGTCCAGTCTCCGCAGGGCTCTCCAACTCCCCTGTGGGTGGGGGTCGGACTCACTGGGTTGGACCAAGTTCACAATCTTCTTGACCTGTCCACCCTCTTGTCACCCTCCCCGTGGAGTCTCAGGGAGGCCGTGCTTTCTGAAGGGCCCCAGTGACAGGACGGAGAGGGTGGCTCTGGGCCCAATAGTCCTGCGTTCCAGCTCCGCCGCCACCACCAACTGGCCCTTTGACCTTGGATATGTCATTTCACTCAAGCCTTGGTGCTGTCATGTGTAAAGGGTGGATAAAATGGCCAGGAAGCTCGCAAGAACCACTCCAAAGGAGCTCGCAGCAGTGGGAAACGGAGACGATTTGCAGATAAAGGGGCCAAACAGCCCCGAGTGGCATCGTGGGAGGAAGTGTGACACCCAGAGGAGGGGCCTCCAATGGACACGGGCAAATGCCGTTTTCAACACTTTAAGCTCTTTTTCATCTTTGCTTGTGGCTGCTTAGCCTTGGTCCCTACCCATGCTCAGTAAATTGCTGCAGTTCTTCTGTTTCTTGGCCTCTAATGATGGAACAGTAGCTGTTACTGTGGGAGAAGCGAGCCTAGAGCACGAGCACTTTAGGAATACTCATCCCCTCAGTTTAATGTGTGCAAGCACCTGTGAGGCAAGTATTCTCACACACAGGGGACGTGCGAGTCACTGTGGACAGCCCTCTGGCAGGTGGGCAAGAGGGCCTGGAGGCTGACTCAGGTCTGCCACGACTCAGCTGCCACATATGAGAAGCACAGGTTCTGCCTTTTTCCTCAGATTATAGAATGTCTCAAAGCTGCCCTGGAAAGAATATGCCATGAGCTCCTGTTTGATCATGAACAATACTTCAAAGGACATACAGACGCATACCCCCCCTCCTTCACGTAGGTGCAGAGCTTTGTTTCTATCCCCAGTTGCACACCTTCATTGTGTTATAAACACCCATGGACTCAACTGGGTGTCCTGCAGGGTGACTCTCCTCATGGCCAGCTAAGACATTTGCCAGCATGTGAGGGGGACGTGAGCCTGCTGGTCCAGGTCCAACCAAGGGAGCTCCTGTCTGCTCCTTTTTGATTTAGAACAGGCCAGACTCCTAACCCTGGGATACTAAACCAGGGCTGTCTGGGCCAGTGATGCTCCAGGGTTGAACACTCACCTTCCTGCAGTGACAAAGTGGTAGAGGATCTTAGCACCCTTCTGAGGTCAAAGCTTTGGGTTGGAAGTGGTTCTTCAGATAATCTTGACTTCTAATTGGTTAGTATCTCACTGTCATGCAAAGCTCATTTCAGGCCCCATTATTTTTATTTTTATTTTTTTATATAAATTTATTTTTTATTGGTGTTCAATTTGCCAACATATAGAATAACACCCAGTGTTCATCCCATCAAGTTCAGGCCCCTTTAGAGTCAAGAATCACCTTGTCTTTCACACTTTGTCTAAAAGTCGAGCCTCTTGGACCTGATATCTGAGCTTTGCCAACTTTGCCTGTGCCCTAACTGATGACACATTTTGCCACCAAATGTGTCATCAGTTTCAAGGAGGGTGCCTTGGGAAAGGGAACTAACATTTATTGAGGGCACACTGTGTTTCAGGTACTTATTAGGTGCTTTATATGCATTTATTTATGTAATTGGCCTGATTTAGAGATGTATTCAGCAATTAGCCCTGATTTAGAGATGTCTTTAAGGATGACCTTGTCTCTAATTAGGCAGCTTGCAAATGTACTTGGGTTTAAAGCACAGATCTGAGCTTTTTCCCAGTGCATTGAAGTGTATGCCTTAATCAACACATATTTAAGCATCTTTTCTGCAAGAAGTACTGTCCTGGGTAACCTTGAGCAATACAAGGACATGTAGGCCACGGTTCCTGCCCTTGGGGAATTACCACACAGTGTGGGAGGAAGATTTACAGGGACAGGAGTTAATGAGTAATATCAAGTATCACAAATGCCCAGTAGGAACAGATGAAATGTTCACTTGAGGGAGAGACACCTGGGTGGTCAGTGGAGGTTCATGAAGAAGGTGGGCAATGAGTTAATTCTTGAAATAGGCATAAGATTTGGCTGGAGCCAGATTGGGCAGATTACAAATGGAGTTCACAGGATGTGCCCCAAAGACCCAGAGTCAAGTGGTCTCAGTGCTATTGATTCTTTTGGTGGAGAGATGGTTGACCCGAGCAAGGTGGGGACCCTTCTTCCCACAGTCTTGTTTAGAGCTTGGTTTCCACATCCCCAGAATGGCTCGGGCGGGGGGGGGGGTTCCCTAGAGAGGGACAATCAACTGGATGACCTCAGTGACCCCAACTTGGTCTCCCAAATCCAGGAGGACTGGTAGGATTTTCAAGTCTCTCTCTCAAACCACAACACGGTCATGTTATTGCCTGCAACTCCCTGTCCCTGGGGGGACAGAGGATCTAGTCTATGGACGTCCGTGCTTTCTTTCTCCCAACTGTCCCTGTGGCCGTGAGCCTCTTATCCTTCAAATCCCGGGGCAGCAGAGTGAGAAGGACACAGATAAGCAGCCTTATCACTTACTTGCTGTTTCACCTTGGCCGAGTTGTATACACTGTAGTCTCCTCATCTGTAAAATCCAAATTAATACTAGTTTCTGCTTTTTAGAGTTACCCTGAAGTTTAAGTTGGATCACACGTAAAACCATTTTATACAATCCTGGTCACCTTAGCTCAGTTAGCTCTTGGCTGCTCTGATGAAATGTTTGTTGTTTGAAACAAGTCCTCACAAGATGGCCTCAGTATCTGAATTATTCTCTTCCCATTGACTTATTGAGAACTGGTTGACCGTCTTTGCTTGTAGACTTTCCAATTTCTTTATTCAAATGACAAACCGAGAACCTTACAACATCACTGGGTGTCCAGTGATGAACGATCCTTGTGAGTGTGCCCTTAGGTGCACACCATGGGCTGGGCTGGTGGGCTGTTCCCAGGTGCTCTACAGTGGGGTGGGGAGCAGAAGCTCTTTCCATGTGGTGGCCAGTGACTTCCAGGATGACCTCAGAGCTGGTGAACTGGTGGTTTCTGGGAGTCTTCACCTGCGGCTGCCTTCTCTCTGCCGTGGACTTACCTCTCTGTCTTCTCGGTGCCCAAACATCAGCCACCCACCCATACACCTTCTGTTTGTGAAGGTGCCCCAAGAGACCTAATAAGAACACAACAGCCCATTCCTGGGTGCGGCTCCCTCCTTTGGGCTGCGGTTTGGGAATGTTCTCTACGGACAAATCCTTCCTGCTTTGAGTGCCATATATCAGGGCTCAGCTCTGGCTACATGTTAGAACCACCTGGGACCTTTGAAAAGCTGCCGATGTGCTGGAGCCCACCCTGGACCACAGGATCAGTGTCGGGGTGGGGCCTGGGCATCCGTGTATATTTGACTTTTCCCAGGTGGTTCTAGCAGCATCAAGATTGAAACAAGTTCTTGTCAAAACTTTAGAGGAAAGAATCTCCTTAGACTTTGGCTTTCAGCAGGCAGTTTGTTGGTGATCGTTGGTGGGATTGTCTCAAAACGATTTCCCAGTTTTTTTCCTTAAACTTCCCCCCGAGGATTTGAAGTGTTTGGTTCAGAAGACCTTATTCTCAGATACAGCTTCTGGCATTTTGTTGCAAATGAACTTGCTTTTTATTTTTTGATGAGTTCTGAAAGCTCTGCAGAGATGTAAGAAGTACTTGCCTGTAAAATGGGACCAAAGTAAAATACGATTTCTCACCCATAAGATGGGAACATAACAAGAGAAAAAATGAATGGGGTTAATTAATGTGGAAATAAAAATTTATTAAGTACTTATGTGCCGTGTATTTTGCTTAGTGTGTGTGTGTGTTTATGTACACACACATATATACAAGATGAATAGGATTTGTTACTACATTGAAGGAAAAAAGTCCACCTGCCGGGAATTCACAAGCAGGCCAGTGGTAAACACTGCTGGCTTGGAGTTTGTGTGGCCTCTGCAGCCAGCCTGTCTGGTCTGGTTTTGATTTCTGGCTCTTAAACTTTTGAAAAGGCATCTGACCTTCATGTACCTTGATTTTTTCATCTGTAAAATGGGGACAAGACTCAGGGCTTGTCAACTGGGTTGTTGTGAGGATAAGGTATGTAACATATATAGACTATGTAGACTAATGCCTGGTAAAGAGGAAGCCCTAGGTGCAGGAGAGTAATTACCCTTGGGGGGTGACAACACGAGCCAGGACCACATCTCCCATTTTCAACGATATTCAAAGACTTGGAAATGGCAGCACAACGATGAGTGAGGCGGGCGCCCTGCATTTCAGATGTAGGGAGGTTGGTGGTATCTTTCTTCTTTCTTTCTTTTCTTTCTTTCTTTCTTTCTTTCTTTCTTTCTTTCTTTCTTTCTTTCTTTCTTCTTTCTTTCTTCTTTTTTCTTTCTTTCGATTTTATTTGTTTGTTCATGAGAGACACACAGAGAGAGGCCGAGACACAGGCAGAGGGAGGAGCAGGCTCCCTACGGGGACCCTGGGATCACGACCTGAGTTGAAAGCAGACGCTCAACCACTGAGCCACCCAGGTGCCCCTTGGGGGTACATTTCTTTCACCATCCCTAGCCTACCTGTGATTTAGATGCTGTGAGAACCTCCTTGGGTATGTTTTTAACCTTTGTGAGTCTTGATGTTTTCATCTGTTAAATGGGAGACTGTCTTTCATCAAGCTGGCGTGAGGATAAGACCTCCACATGGGGCTCCTCCACCTAAGTGCTCAACAGACGGGTCTTTATTCTGCAGCGAGGAGCGTGTGCCTCCCTGGGGCCAGGCCCTGCCCTCCACGTGGGGGTGTTACTAAGTGTGGAGGAAGGCCGCTGGAGGCAGCTGGGGTGGGGGTGGAGGGTGGGGAGATGAGGCTTTTGACATTGAAACTGGGTAACATTAATCCTTATTTTCAAAGCTCTTTTCTCCAGTTCATCTACCGCTCCCCAGTTGATACGATTGTACTTTGCGTGTGACTTGGCGGGATTAAGTGTGCCACTGGATTCAGGGGACAGTGGTGAAGGTGAGCCGTCTGACATTCTCATCTGCACGACGGGATAAACTGTCCTTGAATCTAATCCACACTCTAAAGTGTAAAGCTATTAGGCAGGTCTCTAGGCAGAGCTTTATTGGACCGGAGTGTCTAGAGTGGCTCTCCATACCTGATAGATAGTTGGGAAAGACTGAGCGTGCATATTAATTCCCTTTTTCTGCAAAACGAAACCCACATTGGCACGGTCCCAGCTTCTTTTAGGACAACGCAGGATCTATGGCTGATGTGCGGAAGCGATCGGGATCGCACAGTACACTTTTCAGGCTCACCGATGGCCTTGGGGACCCCGTGCCCTCCTCCCAGGGCTGTTTGCTCTCCGGCTGAACTGCTCTAACTGGCTGTTTCTAACTCTGCCCTCTGAGGGCCCTGGGAGTCCTCAGCCTGCTTCCTCTATGGGGCTCTGCAAAGTTGAGAGGATGGCTGACGATCTCTCTGCAGCTACGAATGGGCTCAAAAATCTCTATAAAGAGTAAATTGGATGTAAAGCATAAAATCAGAGAAGATCCTAAACATCATGCTTAACCATTCGCCCCTCTCTTTTCTTTAGCTTTTGGCTCCAATTCCTTCCTGAGACATAAGCACTGGGGGACGTCAGCAGAGATGTGAGCAGTGTAGGCTGAGGCAGTGGGTACCACGTCTCGGAAAAAGTCAGTGTTGGAATGAACAGTCATTTTCTGCAGCAGTTTAGGAGAAGAAGGCCTCGTTTGGATTCTCTGTTTTTGGTGATGGCTTCTCTGAAGGGAAATGGCCATTTATAGACTCCAGAGGAAGGGGGCATCTGTGCCCCAGATGTGACATTTAATCGTTAATTTCCTTTAATTTAAAATCTCATTTCCTCAATGACAAGCCAAGGAGCTGTGCCCTAGAGTGATATTCCAGGAAGAGAGTTTTGTGGTCACAGGGGCCTGGGAAGCCTGAAGACTACAAGACTACAAGACTACTCTTGGAAATTCACAGCTCCTGTTGGCTGTTAAGGCCCTGAGAAGTCCTGCAGAGAAGAGAAGGGTGTTAATTTGTTTCACCAAGCACTTCACAAACTTCTTTGAGTACAAAACCCATTTTACATGTTACCATACCCACAATTTGGGAACCTGGATTACAGTGAAGGGAGTAGCATTTCCTGAGCTTTTTCCTTCTCAGGAAACATGCTGGATGTTTTATAGACATTGTCTTATTTATGTCATGTATTGGCCTTCTGAGCTGCACATTTTCATTTCCATTTTACAGACCAAGAAACTGAGGTTTAGCGAAGCCAAGGAGCTTGCTCACAGTTATGCAGCTAGCAAACGGCGCAGCTGAGATTTGAGCCCTGCACCGTGTCACTCCAGATGACAATCTTTTTTTTTTACCTGGTCCCTCTTCATGACGCCCCTTGCCTTTTTAACCAGTGAGATGGAAACAGGTAGATACAAACAGTAAAGGACTTAGTTAGGGGTCAGTCAGGTCCAGGTTTGGTTTTGTTTTGTCTTCCCCATGGCTATAGTCAAGATCTTCCACCTTGTAGGACTCTCTGTCTGTCACAAGACGTGGTTGAGAGGTGGCCACATCCCACAAACCTAGGGACCCCTGTGAAGAAGGGGCAGCTGCCCTTGGGCCCGGAATGCAGGTGGATCAACCGAGTCCCATGGCCTTTATAAGGATCCTCAAGTAATTTCACCAAGTTGCTCCCCTTTCCCATCTGCTGAAACTGTGGGTTATGAAACGTGTCCCCAAGTTCTGTTAAAGAGTTGTTTGCCAACAGGAGCCAGGAGGATAAAGATGTTGGATGAAGCATCCTGCTCCTGCCAGGGGTCTGTGATTGCCGGGCTTGGATGCCCCATGTGGGGGGTGCTCCTGCCTGCTGGTGCTCGGGGGAAGGGGCTTGTGAAGGAGGCAGCTGGGCTGGCGGGGTCAGGCTGGTGGCCAGAGGACAGGGGACACGTTTGCTGCTAAGCCAGGCTCTGAGGCTCTTCTCCTGCTGTGCAGTGGGCTCTCTGCTCTTCCTGGCATGTCGTTGACTCCTTGCCCCCCACTGGTGTTACAAGGGTTTTTAAAAATTTTATTGTATTTATTTATTCATGAGAGACACACACACACAGAGGCAGAGACACAGGCAAAGGGAGAAGCAGGTTCCATGCAGGGAGCCTGATGCGGAGCTCGATCCCGGGACCCCGGGATCATGCCCTGGGCCAAAGGCAGATGCTCAACCACCGAGCCACCCAGGCATCTGAAGCTCATCTTTCACCTCAACCCCCTTCCAAGTGTGCCCCTCCGGCCTGGGCAGCATGGAAGTGATGGGCAGGATCCTTACTTCTTCCCAAACCTTTGGGGCAGGCAAGCCCTCAGGTGCAGGCTGCACCAGATGCCCGCACTGTTTGGGGAGAGGCCTTCTGCAGGGCTGTCAGGGCCCGAATATATGCAGCGTCCAGAGTGGCCACCGAAAGCAAAATAAAGGAGATCTCTATGTGTGACAAGATGTCACACCTCAGAAATTTAAAGCTGGACAAAGTGACTTGCTGACCTCCATATGCTCAAGGGGGGCACATCCATCTTCCCCTAAGTAATTCTCTGGTCTCTCCCTGACACTCCAGCGGGGCCCGGCTCTGTGAATAAACACCGGCCCAAGCCTGCTGGTCACTGAGAGGCTCGGCCTGCTGCAAGAGGCCCAGGCTTCCCTGGAACAGGATGCATGAAGATTTTGCTTGCTTTTCCCCCCTATTTGTCATAATCACACAGGGTGATTAGGGAATAATAGGTTTCTAGGGAACAATGGCAGGGAAATGTCATGGGAGAGAACCAAGGGAATGATGGTGACCCATGCTGGCTCAGTGGCCTGTGGGGTCCTTCTGGTACTCTTCACCAAGACCTCTGCAGAGCCAGTGGGGCCAGGCAGGCGTTTGTGGTGGGTGGACTGGGGAGTGAGACAGCCTGGGTGAGTAGACTTGACAAGCTTGTGGACCAAGGAGCACAAGCCAGGAGAGAGGCAAGGTCCCGGGTGCCAAGAGGCCCAGGGAGCAGAGCAGGGGGGGGGACCATGGGTGAGGCCCAGAGGCCAGGCTGTGGGGTCTCAGGGTGGTGAGATGAAGACAAGGCTTCCAGAGAGCCAAGGGCAGGGAAGGAGCTACACTTTTCCTCCTAGAGCCGTTCTCAAAGCCCCTAGAAGCCAGACTATGGAGGAAGAGGATGGTCGTGAACTTGTGGAAAGAAGATTGGGCTGGGAGCTTGACCCCAAACAGCAGGGTTTTATGAACCAACGCTTTTCTTTTCCTCCTGTTCCCTCCTCCTCTTTCCAGGTGGCCCCCACCCTTTCTGGCCAACCCACATGACTCCCAGCCTTGAGGGAGTGTGGGGTTGTGTGAGTTAGGGCTGAGGTGCTAATGGAGACAGGGCAAAGCTTCTGATGTTGGGCTGGACCGTGTGCCCACTTCCCTGCCTCTGGGAGGTGGTGAGGATGGACGAGGGGCCTCCAGTCGGCTGCCTTTTCGCCTCCAAGTTGTCCACCTCTGTCTGCGGGGAGCTGAGGAGTGGCCACAGCCATCGGTGGAGTGTGATCGTCGTAGACAGGTTTGGAGAGGGTGAAGCCTACGTGGGACATTGAGTCAGGCTTTTGTCCTGCTTCCTGTGGGGAGGGTGAGACACTCTGAGGTCAGAATTCTAGGTGACAGGGCTCTGGGTCGTTGGTGATCTGTCCCCACCTGGAGGGATCAGGACGTAGTGGCCGCCTGGTTGTATGAGAGGCAAGGAAGGGGCCCAGGTGCCTCCGACGACTTGCTCCCTATTATGGTTTGGCGAAGGGAAGCTGGTCTGCAGCCCTGAATTCGAGGGATTCACTTCTCTCTTGGCATCACGGAATCACGAGGTCAGGGTGTTTATCTGGTGGGGTGATCAATCACACAAATCCTTTCTCTTCTTCCTCCCATCGCTTTCTTTCTTCAAACACACATGACAGCAGCAAACTGGGAAAACAAACAAAAGACAAGCCAAAACAAACAAACAAACAACCCCACAGCAGCCTGGAGGCAAATCATTAAGCACTCAAGAATAGAAATTGTCTTCACAGGACCTCCTCCTTTTAACTGCCACCCCCATCCTTTCCACATTAAGGGAATTATTTTGAAAGCCGGAGTTTTCATTGTAGGAAGCCCCAGTTGGTGTTGCAATGGCTTCGCAAGACAGTTAGGAATAGGGTATTGCCAGGGAACACCTGCTTGGGGGTTATGGAGACCATTCTTTGCCTCCCACTGGGAGAGCTGCAGACCCTGAGCTCAGAAAGGGGCCCTGGGGCAAATGGGGGTCCCTACCCTTAACCTTGGCTCTCTGGTTCCATTCCTTTCTGCTACTGTGTAAAATGCTTTTGGAAGCACAGTTTTTGTTTTTGAGATCCTTTATATTTTAAATTTTATTTTTAAAAAAGATTTTATTTGTTTATTCATGAGAGACACACAGAGAGGCAGAGATATAGGCAGAGGGAGAAGCAGGCTTCCTGCAGGGAGCCCTATGCAGGACTGCATCCCAGGACCCTGGGATCACGCCCTGAGCTGAAGGCAGGTGCTCAACCACTGACCCACCCAGGTGCCCCTTCTTTATATTTCTTTTTTTTTTTTTTAAGATTTTATTTATTTATTCATGAGAGACACACAGAGAGAGGCAGAGACACAGACAGAGGGAGAAGCAGGCTCCATGCAGGGAGCCTGATGTGGGACTTGATCCTGGGTCTCCAGGACCACACCCTGGGCTGCAGGCGGCACTAAACCGCTGTGCCACTGGGGCTGCCCTTCTTTATATTTCTTAATGCTGGGTAGACCCCGGTGGCCTTGTCCTTGTAATAGCTCCGGATGCAGGAATAAAGGATCTATGTAAGGGAGCTATATTATTTAAAATAACAACTGAAAATTGTCAAGAAATATTTTATATTAATATCAAATCCTTTAAATAGGTCTTGGGTCCCTAAAAAGTCCTATATTGGAGTCATGAACTTCTAGGAGTCTCACATCTTCATCCATCACTAGACAATCTGTTTCCATGGCCTTGGTGCCTGTTGATGCAGGCTCTCTGCTCTGTCATGGTGTCTTTGGGGCAGGAGGGACTAAGAGTTGTTCATTCCTGCCACGCCTGAGTGCTTTGCATTTATCATCTCACGAGGTTCCTCTGTCCTGTCTCTCCACCCTCAACACAGGTTGGTGTCTCTCCCTTTTGTGCAGGTGAGGACAGGGAGGCTGAGTCTGGGTCATCTGTCCAGTATAGTCAGAGCGAAAGGGCAGGAGTTAAGAAGGGTCAACGCTGGGATTTGAGCCCAGGCTAGTCTGACTTGGAAAGCTTTGCTCTTTCCATTACACCCTGCCATCTTTCTATGGCTTTGGTTCCTGTTTTAAAGGTCACGAACACAACACATTCCATCTTTTCAGGTCAGGTGTGCCAAAATTCCAGGTTTGGCATTGGACCCTTGGACTCTGTGAATGCCTTCGAGGTGGAGCCTGTGATTTGCGTAAATGCTCCCCCTGCCTCTCACAGCTGTGTGCTAAGTTGGGTTGATAGGGCAGGTGGCACATAAGGTGGATAATTGATTTTCTTCTTATGAATATTCATTTGAGGTTACTTCTCCATCTGCTCTCCTTCTGCAGTTTCAAAATGGCCACTGGGTACTGAACAGGAGCATGTCTGTCCCTCTCCTTCTAGGTCACTCTTCGTACCACTGGAGGAACAGGGCTGAGCCAATTACTTTTGGAAGGCCAGAACAGAGAACGCTGGGTGAATTGCCTGGGCTTGGGGCTTTTCCAGATTGTATATTCTTAATTGTATTGAGCTCTTTGGAGCCATCTGATGAATTGATTCTCAGCATGGCCATCTGTACAGAAATGCAGGGCTGCTTGCAGGACCGGGAGGCAGTTATGCCCGAGTTATGTGGCTGAGCCCCTGGGGCAGCTCTCAGAAGGGGAGAACTCATAGGTCGCCGATAATAGTCTATGATGGAGAAGAAGAGCCATAAAGTGCAGAGGCCTCATTAGTTTTGATGGATCTGGCCCAAAATAATATAACATTTTAGTCCCTTGTGTAAAAGCCAGGCTAAGTACCAAATAAAAATGTCCCTTTGGGCCTGTAGGAACTGACTCTTGGGGGAGGAAAAATTCGGTGACCCTCTTGCTATGGTTCAAGGGTTCAGAAGTGACTAAGTTTGTGCTGAAGCCATGTCTTTGCCTCACAACAGGGTGTTTACCTGATATCCTGTCAACAGGACTGAATATTGAATGACTCTTCCCCCATCAATGATATTCCTAATAATGACCCCTCAAGATAGAAATACTTGAAGAGGCCCCTCGTCTCATTACATATGGACAAATCTTGTTCACTTAAGTTTTAATGTAAAATGCATTTCATAGGTCCAATTCTGGGGAGGATTACAAGGTGTGTTTTTTCCCCCTCCACATCACCAAGCAATTCTTGGACACTAGCTGGGGGTCCTACAACTCAACTCAATTCTGGAACTATCTACCTGGAGATAGTATCAGATCCCACAGGTTAAAGGCTCAGTCTTCCACTCCAGGTGCCAATTTCAGGTCCATGTTGTCACCTGTACATCTGACCTCCTCCATGAGTTTGATTATTTTGCTAGAGTGACTCATGGGACTTAGGACACTAGTGTACTTGCTAGGTTATCAGTTTATTACAAAGGATATAAGGATATGAATGAACAGCCAGGTAAAGGATAGGATAGGATGACTCTATGTCCTTTGAAATTCGGGACCCCATACAATGGCACATGGAAGCATTCTGGTTCATCAACCTAGAAGCTTTTCAAACCCTGTCCTTTTTTGGGGGGGTGGTGGTGGTTTATGGAGGCTTCATTACACAGGCAAATCATTGGCCATTGGTGATTTATTCAATCTCCAGCCCCTCTCCTCTCCCCATAAATCAGTGGGTGAGAATAAAAGTTCTAATCTGCTATTCAGGTTGGCTCCCTAGGCAACCATCCTTGGTACCAAAAATCACATTATTAAAAGAGAGAGAGAGAGGGAGAGAGAGAAATCATTAGAGACTCTTAAGGATAGAGAACAAACTGAGGGTTGATGGAGGGATGTGGGTGGGGGATGGGCCAGGTGGGGGATGAGTATTAAGGAGGGCACTTTTTTTTTTTAATAAATTAATTTTTATTGGTGTTAAATTTGCCAACATACAGAAAAACACCCAGTGCTCATCCCGTCAAGCGTCCCCCTCAGGGCCCGTCACCCATTCCCCCCCACCCCCCGCAAGGAGGGCACTTGATGTGATGAGCACTGAGTGTGGTATATAAGTGATGAACCACTGAATTCTACCCCTGAGACCAATATTATACTGTATGTTAACTAACCAGAATTTAAATAAAAATTTGAAAAGAGGGGCACCTGGGTGGCTCAGTGGTTGAGTGTCTGCCTTCAGCTCAGGCCATGATCCCAGGATTCTTTTTTTTAAAAAGATTTTATTTATTCATGAGAGACACAGAGAGAGGCAGAGACATAGGCAGAGGGAGAAGCAGACTCCATGCAGGGAGCCCGATGTGGGACTCGATCCCAGAACTCCAGGATCACTTCCTGAGCTGAAGGCAGATGCTTAACTGCTGAGCCACCCAGGCATCCCGATCCCAGGATTCTTGAATAGAATCCTACATTAGGATTCTTGCGGAGAGTCTGATTCTCCCTCTGCCTCTGCCTCTTTCCGTGTCTCTCATGAATAAATAAATTAAATCTTTAAAAAATTTTGAAAAGAAAAAAACCCCCAAAACAAAAAACAAAAGTCACCTCGTTAACATAAATCCAGTCATGGTAGAAAGGAGTTTGTTGTGAATAACAAGACACTCATTTTACTTTTATGATTCTGAAGGGATTTCAATAACAGAGGGTAAAAGACCGAATAGAACAAAAGATATTTCCAGGGTGCCTTGGTGGCTTATTCAGTTAAACATCAAACTCTTGGTTTCAGCTCAGGTCATGATCTCACGGTCCTTGTGACAGGCTCCCACTGGGTGTGGAGCCTACTTAGGATTCTCTCTCTCTCTCTGCCCTTCCCCTCCACTCATGGGCGTGCCTTCTCTCTCTCTCCCTCTCTCAAGGAAAAAAAGATGCTCCCATTGCTCTTCTCAGGAAATTCCAAGTGTTTTGGGAACTGCGAGCAAGGGATCATAGACAAAGACCAAAATATATATTTATTATAAATCACAATATCCCACTAGGATACAAATTCTTTGGAAATTGTTAAGTTTTACATTGCATTTAGGAATACTCTCAGTATTTAGATAATTAGTACAATTTTGACCATGATTGACAACCTATAGCTTATTCTATATTTCCCTTTCAACATTCATTCACTCCTCATTAATTTGAGTCTTCTCTCTCTTCTTTTTAATAAGGTTGGCTAATGGTTTATCTATCTTATTAATTCTTTCAAAGAACCAACTCCTGGTTCTGTTGATCTGTTCCACAGTTCTTTTGGTCTCGATATCATTGAGTTCTGCTCGAATTTTAATTAACTCTCTTCTTCTGCTGGGGGTGGGGTCTATTTCTTGCTTTTTCTCTAGTTCCTTTATGTGTAAGGTGAGCTTTTGAATTTGAGATCTTTCCAGTTTTTGAATGTATGCTTGTATTGCGATGTATTTCCCCCTCAGGACTGCTTTTGCTGCATCCCAAAGATTTTGAACGGTTGTATCTTCATTTTCATTAGTTTCCATGAATCTTTTTAATTCTTCCTTAATTTCCTGGTTGACCTTTTCATCTTTTAGCAGGATGGTCCTTAACCTCCACGTGTTTGTGGTCCTTCCATATTTCTTATTGTGATTAAGTTCTAATTTCAAGGCATTATGGTCTGAGAATATACAGGGGACTATCCCGATCTTTTGGTATCGGTTCAGACCCGATTTGTGACCCAGTATGTGGTCTATTCTGGAGAAAGTTCCATGTGCACTTGAGAAGAATGTGTATTCAGTTGAGTTTGGATGTAAAGTTCTGTAGATATCTGTGAAATCCATCTGGTCCAGTGTATCATTTAAAGCTCTCGTTTCTTTGGAGATATTGTGCTTAGAAGACCTATCCAGGGTAGAAAGAGCTAGATTGAAGTCACCAAGTATAAGTGTATTATTATCAAGGTATTTCTTGAGTTTGGTTATTAATTGGTTTAAATATTTGGCAGCTGCCACATTCGGGGCATATATATTGAGGATTGTTAAGTCCTCTTGTTGGATAGATCCTTTGAGTATGAGATAGTGTCCCTCTTCATCTCTCACTATAGTCTTCAGGGTAAATTTTAATTTATCTGATATAAGGATGGCAACCCCTGCTTTCTTTTGAGGACCATTTGAATGGTAAATGGTTCTCCAACCTTTTATTTTCAGGTTGTAGGTGTCCTTCTGTCTAAAATGAGTCTCTTGTAGACAGCAAATAGATGGGTCCTGCTTTTTTATCCAGTCTGAAACCCTGCGCCTTTTGATGGGGTCATTAAGCCCGTTCACATTCAGAGTTACTATTGATAGATATGAGTTTAGTGTCATCATATCTATTCAGTCCTTGTTTTTGTGGATTGTTCCACTGAACTTCTTCTTAAAGGGGAATTTTAAGAGTCCCCCTTAAAATTTCTTGCAGAGCTGGTTTGGAGGTTACATATTCTTTCAGTTCCTGCCTGTCTTGGAAGCTCTTTATCTCTCCTTCCATTTTGAATGAAAGCCTTGCGGGGTAAAGTATTCTTGGTTGCATGTTCTTTTCATTTAGGACCCTGAATATATCCTGCCAGCCCTTTCTGGCCTGCCAGGTCTCTGTGGAGAGGTCTGCTGTTACCCTAATATTCCTCCCCATAAAAGTCAGGGACTTTTTTTCTCTTGCTGCTTTAAGGATCTTCTCCTTATCTTTGGAATTTGCAAGCTTCACTATTAAATGTCGAGGTGTTGAACGGTTTTTGTTGATTTTAGGGGGGGATCTCTCTATTTCCTGGATCTGAATGCCTGTTTCCCTTCCCAGATTCGGAAAGTTTTCAGCTAGGATTTGTTCAAATACATATTCTGGCCCTCTGTCCCTTTCCGCGCCCTCGGGAACCCCAATTAAACGTAGGTTTTTCTTCCTCAGGCTATCATTTATTTCCCTTAATCTATCCTCATGGTCTTTTAATTGCCTGTCTCTTTTTTCCTCAGTTTCCCTCTTTGCCATCAACTTGTCTTCTATGTCACTCACTCGTTCTTCCACCTCGTCAAGCCTCGTCGTTAGGACTTCTAGCTTGGATTGCATCTCATTTAATTGATTTTTAATTTCTGCCTGATTAGATCTAAATTCTGCAGTCATGAAGTCTCTTGAGTCCTTTATGGTTTTTTCTAGAGCCACCAGTAGCTGTAAAATAGTGCTTCTGAATTGGCTTTCTGACATTGAATTGTAATCCATATTTTGTAACTCTGTGGGAGAGTGGGCTGTTTCTGATTCTTTTTTTTGAGGGGTTTTCCTTCTAGTCATTTTGCTCAGTGCAGAGTGGCCAAAAACAAGTTGTATTGGGAAAAGGAGAAAAAGAGAGAGAAGGAAAGAAAAGAGAAAAAGAAAAAAGAGAAAGAAGAAAAAAATAGGGGAAAAGAGAAGAAAAAGAAAGAAAAAGAAAGAAAGGAGAAAAAAGAAAAAAGGGGGGGGTGGGGGAAGCAATCAGAAATCAAGAAGAAAGAGAGAAAAAAAAAGCACAAAACAAAACAAAAAAAAACAAAAAAAAAACAAACAAAAACAAAAACAAAAACAAAAAAACAAAAAACAAAAAAAAACCACGGGGGAGTATCTTCCGATTCTGTGTAGTTTAAGTCCCTTGACTTCCCTTGGAACTGGTCCGTCTCGCTGGTCTTCTGGGGGAGGGGCCTGCTGTGCTGATTCTCAGGTGTGAGCACTTGGGGGAGCTGCTCTGCCCCTGCCTGGTGCAGGGCTCGGTGGGGGTTGTTGACCCCGTGAGGCCCCGGGAGGAAGCCACAGTGGCGGGGGCAGCTCTGGGACCCTGGATCCAGCCCCCGCAGTAGCTCCGGGGCTCTCCTTCTGCAGGGCCTGGGGGCTCCCGGGCGGGGCCGCTGATCTGCTCAGTTCCAGGCAGGAGCGTCCTTGCTGTCCTGGGCCCTTCCGGCCTCTGCCTGTCCCGGGGGAGGCCGGATCCTGGGCTGTGTCCCGGCGCCCTGTGCTCCGGGGCCTGCGCTGTTGGATTCGCGCTCCCGGCGGTGCAGCCCCCTCCGCGGAGCCGCCGCCCGAGCCCCTCCGAGCTGTTCCCGGAGCCGCGCAGCCCCCTCCGCGCGGAGCTTCTTCCTCTGCGCGAGCCGCCGCCGCTGAGCTGTTCCCGGAGCCGCGCAGCCCCCTCCGCGGAGCCGCCGCCCGAGCCCCTCCGAGCTGCTCCGGGTCCCGCCGAGCGCTGCAGCCCTTAGGGAGCTCGGCGCACTCTCCGGGGCGCAGTTCCTCTGTTACTGTCCCAGGGAGCCCGAGGGCGTCCCCGCCTTTCTGGGGATCCTGCTCCAGTTCCCGGGGAGCCCCTTTCCGCGGGGAAGGTCGGTGCAGCTCCTGCTCCTCCGGGACGGGGCTCTCCTGTCCTGGGGACACTCGCCCCGGCCTCAGCCCGGCTCCTCGCGGGGCCCCTCCCCCTTGGAGGCCTTTTGTTTCTTTATTTCTTTTTCCCCGTCTTCCTACCTTGATAGAAGCGCGAACTCTTCTCACTGTAGCGTTCCAGCTGGTCTCTCTTTAAATCTCAGGCCGAATTCGTAGGTTTTCAGGATGATTGGATGGTTTTCTAGGTAATTTGCTGAGGACAGGTGACCTGGAGACCCTACTCCTCCGCCATCTTGCCCCTCTCTCCCACTCCTCATTTACAATGAACTCTTTCATTCTTTCTTTACCCTTTGCCTGGCAAAAGGCAAAAACAACCAATAAAATTTAGAAGTTAGCATTATGTAAAAAAGAGCATTAATTAAGAATAAATCTTAGGCACTGTGATAGGCAGAGAAGATCTGGAGTCCTGGGTAAGAAACAGTGCTGGAATGGAACATATGTCTAGTGGGGGCACAGGCTAGGAAACCAAGCAGTGAATGCCTCAAAAAGGGGTACGTGGAAGGGCTTCCCACACTTGAGGGGCTCAGGGAATCTGAGGGATATATGGATATTATCCAAAGGGGAGGAGTGCCTGAGGGTGAGAGAGAGTGTACTGTATTCCAAAAGAATGACTGCTCTTAAGGAGAGCGATGACTGAATTGCCTCTTTCTTTATAGGAGTCATCTTTGTGAAATTTTGGTCTACACCAGTGGTTCTCAATTGGGTTTTGCTATGCTCCCCCACCCCCAATTCCAGAGGCATTTGGCAACATTTGGAGACATTTTCGGGTTGTCCCAATTGGAAGGGTTGGGCGCTACAGTCATCTAGTGGGTACAGGCTAGGGATAGTGGTAAGCATTCTATTCATGCAAAGGACAGTCCCCCAACAAAGGGTCTCAGGACCCAAATGTCAATACTGCTGCTGAAAAATGGCAATCCAAGTCTCTGCACCAATTCTCTACCTCTGATCTCCCTGCAAGAGCACTTTTGTAAGGAGATGATAAGTGTGCCCCCTGACTGGTAGTGGAGGGATATTGAGGCACCTGCCAAGAGCCTTTTCGCAAGTTTACCCCGCTAGATGTTGGAGGAGGGATTCCTCTCTGTCATTCATGTTCCTCTCTCTCCTAATATAAAGTAGTTGGCTAACAACTATAAAATGAATTGAAGTACAAACCACTGCCTTACAATGGCATTTTAACCAATCATCACTTGAAGAGTCTGTATAAAATGAAGATAATAATATCCCTTTGTGTGGTTGTGACAAGTGGAGGAGAGAGCATATGTAAAGTGTTTAGAATGGACTACACCAACAGTGCTGCTGCTTCTCATTTTTATTATGGTGTGATGGCTTCCTTGATGTGTCAATTTGGCTAGGCTCTAGTCCCCAGTTATGCAATCAAACTAACACTGATCTAGGTCTTTCTAGGAGGGGCCTGGCTGGCTCATTCAGTAGAATGAGTGACTCTTGAACTTAGGGTTGTGAGTTTGAATCCCATGTTGGGTGTAGAGATTACTTAAACGACACATTGATCTAGCTATTTTGGCAGATACAGTTAATGCCTCTAATCAGGTGACTTTAAGTAAGGAAGATTATGCTGGATCACTTGGGTGGGCCTGGCTGAATCAGGCAGAAAGCATTAAAAGCAGGACTGAGGCTTACCCATGGGAAAGCTGGATATCTTCCCTTGGATGACAGCATCAGCCTGTGCCTGTGGGTTTCAGCCCAACTGACATCTTTCCTTTCTGATTCCTTGTTTGCCTTAGGGATATCAGGCATGCTCAGCCGGCCCTCACAACTACAGAGGTAATTCCTTGTAATAAATCTCTTAATATGTGTAGCTCCAAGGGTTCTGCTTCTCTGGTTGAACCGTACTGAGACAATTAGAATTCATAGTATTTTATGTTCACCTGGTAGGAGGTATTTCAAAGTGCTTGAAACAGTTTCTGCTCAAATCCTGTCCCTTCCCATTTCTGAGTAGACAGATTATTGTCACAGAATCCTCAGAATAAAATGAAAGATCTTTTAGTCAATCTCTCAGGAGTTGAGGCTGAGAAGGTAGACTGGATATGGAATTGGACAGTTAAGTGGACATGACCTCTAACACTGTATAAGCTTAAAATCTAAAAATAAGATTTAGGGGGTCACCTGGGTGGCTCAGTTGGTTGAATGTCCCACTCTTGATTTCTGCTCAGGTCATGATCTCAGGGTCATGAGATCGAGCTCTGCATTGGGCTCTGCTCTCAGCGGGGAGTCTGCTTTTTCTCCATCTTCCTCTCCCTTTACCTCTCCCCATCACTCTCTCTCATAAATAAATCCTAAACAATTAAAAAATAGGATTTAGGGAAAAAGAACTTATTTTTATTTAGTTCAGTTAGTTCGGCTTTCTAATGAGGGTGAATCTCAAGGTGAAATGTTTATGTGTTGGGCTGGGTGATGATAGGGCAGAAGCGAATTACAGTGAATCATTTCCACCTAAAAATGGAGATGGAAGGACACTGAGTAAGGGCTGGTGAGGAGATGGGCTTGACCAGGGGGCTACTGAAGCTGCAGAGGTGGCCTGAGAGAAGAGAAGGGGGTAGAGTGGCTGTGCTAGGAGAATTTTTATGGAGAAGAATAGAAAAGTATCCAAAGGATTTTATTTTTTAAAAAGTTTTTTTATTTATTTAAGTAACCTCTACACTCGATGTGGGGCTCGAACTCATGGCCCTAAGATCAAGTGTTACATGCTTTTCCAACTGAGCCAGACAGGTGTCCCTATGCAGGGTGTTTTAAAAAAAGTTTTGCTTATGTTGTGAGAATGTAGACCTTTTCTCCTGCTTTCCCACAAAATCTTCAATGAACTATTCCTTTGTATTAATGAATTATGAAGTTTGATCAATATCTGGGATGTACTAAAAGTGCTGCGAGAATGGAAGTTGTAATGGTGGTTCATGTGGGATGTGACCATGTATGGCTTAGAAAACCACTAAGGTTGTGCACGATCTAGTTATAGAATCACCAAGGAGGCACCTGATCTAGTTATAGAACCACAAAGAATGCACATTTAATAGTTTTGTTACAGCAGGTAAAAAGTTTGTCATTTATGATAAAATGGCTCATCCTTTCATTCTTCATAAACTTATTACGCTGTCTGGGGTGCCATGCTAGCTACCAGGCACATGTCTGAGAACAGGACTTCCGTAGGACTTCGATCTGGGTTGGGGGACATGCTGCAGATGAACAAAAGGCAATTATAAGACAATGTGGTGTGAAGAAAAAGCAGTGAGAAGTTGCTAGGGTGGTCCATGAGAGCATACAACCTCTACCTGGGAGCTCATGGGGGCTTTCTGGGGCTTTAAGTGACTTAAACTTCCATCTTAAACTAGAGGATGGATAAGAGGTGAGGAGAACAAAATATGACCCCAAAATATGCCACTTTGGCACATTGATTACTTTGAGCTGAAGGCAATCAAGAACTGGTAGACACAAGAAGAACTTTTAGCTTTCCCTAAACTTTCTAAAAAAATTTATATAGAGGGGTTGGCCCAGAAAAACTGTTACAAAAGATAACTTTTTATCTGAAAGACCTCTCTGTATGGCAGGGCAAACAGCTGATTGCCAAACATCTGATCTTATTGTCTGTGAATGACTCCTCCCTTTGTAGACCCAGGCACTTATCCTGTTCCTTAGCTCAGGGTGGCATATAATCCTCAACTGGCTCACTTCTCCTTGGGTCTCATATTTTTTATGAGGCTTCTGTACATACTTAATAGATTTGTTTTTCTCCTGTTAATATGTCTTATTCCAATTTAATTAATAGACCAGACAAAATAACCTAGAAGGGTAGAGAAAATTTTTTTCCCTCCCCTGCAGAGGTAAGAAGATAAAGAGCTAGAGACAGTGATTAATGCTTTTAGTCTGGCAGGCAATTTGTTGAATAGGTGCTATGTTTCTTATAACTACTCTTCCATTTTGAATCTTGATTGGAAATTCCATATGGACATAATACCTTGACATGAAATGGAAACTTATTTGGGGCTAGGGCTCTTGAAGCCTTTTTTTAAAAAATATTTTATTTATTTATTTATAAGAGACACAGAAAGAGAGGCAGAGACACAGGCAGAGGAAGGAGAAACAGTCTCCATGCAATGAGCCCAATGTGGGACTCGATCCCGGGAATCTGGGATCACACCCTGAGCCAAAGGCAGATGCTCAACCACTGAGCCACCCAGGCATCCCTTGAAGCCTTTTTCTAACAGAAAATTATCACTGTGCAAACATTATAGGCATAAGAACAGTCCAATATGGCTGGTTTTCTGGCTGTCCTGTATATAGAGATTGAGGGTGGTACACTAGAAGTTGAGTTAATTATAAAGGGAAAAAACATGGCACAAACATGGATTTGATAACAAGTCTCACAATAACAGAATTTCGAGGCAACCTTCAAAGCCTAAGATAGACAGTTTAAGGACAAATGCAAGCAAAGCCTTTCTAGAGTTTGCTTTATGGAACTTTTATTCTCTAAAATGTAGCACAGACTGAGTTATAGAGATGTTCAAGACCTTGGATGGATTAATATGTGATGGATTCATAACGGGCTGCTAAGGGAATCAAGAGCTATTTGGAATAAATCATGTTATTATCAAGTTTTGACATCATGGAGATTTAAATGGCTTCAATGACACTACCAGAAGGGGATACTGGGAGACATGGAACATGAGACCCCCAATGATTATGATAAGGCTCTTTCTCTAAGTGGATGTCTTAAGTAATATATATCGAATAATGTTTTTATTTTATTTATTTTTATTTATTTATTTATTTATTTATTTTTAAAATAAATTTATTTTTTATTGGTGTTCAATTTACCAACATACAGAATAACACCCAGTGCTCATCCCGTCAAGTGCCCCCCTCAGTGCCCGTCACCCATTCACCCCCACCCCCCATCCTCCTCCCCTTCCACCACCCCTAGTTCGTTTCCCAGAGTTAGGAGTCTTTATGTTCTGTCTCCCTTTCTGATATTTCCCACACATTTGTACAGCTTCTCTCTCTCTCTTTTTTTCTGGAAGAGAGACTTAGCCACATAGAGCTATGACTAATTGCAAACAACAAACTACATGTCTGTTACATGTCTCACTACCCATTTACACCTTTCAGACTTCATCCGTGTGTCCTCTGTTGGGCTTCTCCTTCCTTGCTTCCTTTCCTTAGACCTTGATTCCATACAGCTGAGATTATATATATATATATATATATATATATATATATATATATATAAATTTAATCACCAGCATCTGCTGATTTATTTCCTCCAGAACTCTGAAATTAAGTCTCAAGTTCACCATGGTGGGACTTTCTTTTACACACGTTAGCAGGAGAGTCAGCCAAAGGAAAGACATTAGCTCATTATTTGATATGGCCCCTGGATGAATTGATTTGTAAGTAGAAGTCTCATTGATTTGCAGGACATGGAGAATAATCCTCTAGAAAGGACTATGGAAAAGAATTCCATAGAATGAGAAAAGGGCTGTCTTTTTTTCCTTTTTATAATTAAGATTTTTTTTAGAGCAGTTTAAAGTTCACATGCTATCTTATTTTTAAGGGGCCTGCTTCCCTAAACAATTGGAATAAAAACCCAGTTATTTAGACAACTCTTGTTTCTAGTTAGTTTCCATGAATCATCTGAGTGATCATTTGTGTTTGGGGTATATTGTCAGCATTTTCAGGATTGTTGATACAGTTTTCCACATCACTTCACACTGTGCAAAGAATATGCCACAATTTGTTGAATTACAGGAAAAGGCAGCAGAATTTTCAAGGAATGGTGGGGAGGGTAATCTTAGGGAACTAGCCCAAGACTTCCTTGAACTCCTTTCTCTAGCCTGTTCCTAGTCCCTTTCCACTGAATGGGCTTGGTGATCCTCATCTACCTTCAGAACTATATTGATACCCTACTGTCTGCCTCCTATTCCTTGGAGTATCTCACAGCTTGGTCTCACTTGTACTTTCTTCTTACTTCTGCCCTATTATTAATTGACTCTAAGTTCTGGAGCTTTCATTTGAACGTGGAGTGGAGCCTTGGTCAGGAGGGTAGGCAGATGGGTTGGAATGGGATTCCTGGCACAGGAGTGAGGTTTCAGCACTGGCTGTATCTGATAAGATACCAAATGTCTACCTATCAAGGTGTGGTAGGAGAGTTCCTTTGATGGGGCAGAAGGAGGAGGCGACTTCTGCTTCCCTAATATTTTTTGATTTTAAGATTTAAATGACAACTCACTATTTTTCTACATAATCTCTAAACAACTTTGTTTTTGTTATTATGTGTTGAGCAAAATAGAAATTTTCTTTAATTTTCCTTTTTCCTGAAAGCTTGTGTCCTATCTAATTGCTGTATCAACTAAAATTCTCCTCTTCTTACCCTACTCAACTCTTGCTAATTTATTTAGTAGGTAAAGAAAAACTACAAAATTAATATAGGATTATTGTAATGTGTGAAACAATACAAAGATATATGTAAAATAGCTAGTAACAGCTGGTCTGTAATGCAGCCACCTTAAATCCTATCCTTATGAAATAATCAGTGTTAAAAGCCTGTTGTATAAAGTCATGCTCCTACCAGCCTCACAAACATACCTGACATGCATAGGTTCTTTTTTCCTCTAAAAATTATGAGTTCTTAGTGTCTGATATCCCCTTCCTTGCATTTTTCCCCTAAAAACACACCATGAATATCCCTCTGGATAAGTAGATATCTTTAAGCTTGCTCTGGTTAGTATAGAAGCCACTGGCAATGTGTGGCTATCAAGCACTTTAAATGTGGCTAGTCCAGATTTCTTTTTTTTTTTTTTTAAAGATTTTACTTATTAATTCATGAGAAACACAGAGAGGGGCAGAGACACAGGCAGAGGGAGAAGCAGGCTCCCTCCGGGGAGCCCGACCCGGGACTCGATCTTGGGTCTCGATCCTGGGTCTTCAGGATCACACCCTGGGTGGAAGGCGGTGCTAAACCACTGGGCCACCAGGGCTCCCCTAGTCCAGATTTCTAGGGCTTAGGACAAAAATAAAAAGAATGTAAACTATCTCATCAATAGTTTTTTGTTGTTGTTGTTGATTACATGTTGAAATGACAATATTTTGGATATTTTGAATTAAATAGCATATATTACTAAATTAACTTCACCTATTTCCTCTTATTTTTCTTTTAAAGTAAACACTACCCACTACTTTCCATGGAAAACTACTTGAACTCATGATCCTGAGATCATGGGTCTCATGCTCTACTGGCTGAACCAGGCAGACACATCTATTTCCTTATGCCTTAAAAAATTGTAGCTATCAGATTTAAAATTACTTGCATTGGGATGCCTGGGTGGCTCAGCAGTGAGTGTCTGCCTTCGGCTCAGGGTGTGATCCTGGGTCCAGGAATCGAGTCCTACGTAGGGCTCCCTGCATGGAGCCTGCTTCTCCCTCTGTCTGTCTCCACCGTTTTCTGTGTCTCTCATGAATAAATAAGTAAAATCTTAAAAAAAATAAAATTACTTGCATTATGTTTGTACTGGACAAGACTGCTCTAACCCATTCTTTCAACAGGTAGTTATATTCCAAAGAACTTCATGTAAACTTAATAAGTTGGTGATCTACATCTGTACAAAAGCTTTTTTAAAAAAGATTTATTTATTTATTTTAGAGAGAGAGTGTGAGTTAGGAGGTATAGGGAGAGAGAAGCAAACTCCTCACCGAATGGGAGCCCAATGACCCAGGGCTTGATCCATGACCCCTAGATCAAGACCTGAGCTGAAATCAAGAACTGGAGGGTATTATTATGTGGAGTGAAGTAAGTCAATTGGAGAAGGACAAACATTATATGGTTTCACTCATATGGGGAATATAAAAAATGGTGAAAGGGATTATAGGGGAAAGGAGAGGAAATGAGTGGGAAATATCAGAGAGGGAGACAGAACATGAGAGACACCTAACTCTGGGAAATGAACAAGGGGTGGTGGAAAGGGAGGTGGGCCGGGGGTTGGCGTGACTGGGTACAGGCACTGAAGGGGGCACTTGACAGGTGAGCACTGGGTGTTATGCTATTTGTTGGCAAATCGAACTCCAATTAAAAAAAAAAAAACAGTTGGATGCTTAACCTACTGAGCCACCCAGGTGCCCCTTTGTATGAAAGTATTTTGTTTGAAACTCTTTCCGTGGAGAACTAACATTTATCGTCTAGAAAAGTGGCTATTTTTCTTGAAGACCACACTGAATCCATCATACCTAAAGCTAAGTTCACGTTTCTAATAGGATACTAAGCTATCAGCAAAATCACCAAACTGCATCTCTTAAACCAGCAAGTCCCCTGTCCTATTTTTCCTTGAATAGCTATCATATGTGTAAATAATTTTACAGAATTATATATATTCAGCACTGAGGCTGGAGGCACTGGACCCAACAGAGCATGTAGAACTTGGACGATGTTAGGGAGGTTTTAATTTTTTAAAATTTTTTATTGGAGTTCAATTTGCAAGAGGAGGCTTTAAATTTGAGATAGAGTTTGCTAATGAGATGGATGTGGCACTGTAATTTGGAAGAATATTCTAGGAGGGACAATAGTTGGAGAGACTGACTGACTGATAAGCTATCCAGAACCTGTAGCATTTTAATTTTATAGACCTTATTTGAATCAGAAAACCTGGGTTGGAATTTGTACTCATCTACTTAAAAGATATGAGACCTTAGATAAATCACTTAGCCTTTCTGAGCCTTGGATTTCTTGCTGAAATGAGGTAAAAGGGGATCCCTGGGTGGTGCAGCGGTTTGGCGTC
Organism: Vulpes lagopus; assembly: GCF_018345385.1. Classification (NCBI taxonomy): domain Eukaryota; kingdom Metazoa; phylum Chordata; class Mammalia; order Carnivora; family Canidae; genus Vulpes; species Vulpes lagopus. Next base: position 32,497,424 of record NC_054834.1, read on the forward strand.
TGCCTTTGGCCCAGGGCGCGATCCTGGAGACCTGGGATCGAATCCCATATCAGGCTCCCGGTGCATGGAGCCTGCTTCTCCCTCCGCCTGTGTCTCTGCCTCTCTCTCTCTCTGTGACTATCATAAATAAATAAAAATTAAAAAAAAAATGAAATGAGGTAAAAGGACTCCCTTTTCTTCCACGCCATGATATTTCTCAAGTTGATGGGAGGAGCTGATGATTTGAAATGAATAATTGTCATTAAAATTTTAAATTAAAAATAAAGTCCATTTTATAAATATTGTAAAAATATTTTAAAATATTTTATAAATATGCAACGGTAATAATATGACCTTATTGTCATATATATAATCTTTTTTTTCTAATTTTCCACATTGTAACCCTAGTTCTTCTTTAATTTTTCTCTCTTTTGTGGTCAAGTCAAGATGACTTGGACTTGTTCATTGTCATACTGTTAGCTGTAGAGACAAGTCTAGATTCTCAGTCCTGTCCTTAATTTGGTTCTCTGTTCTTTAAAATATACCACTGCACGGCTTTCCAATAGCTTGAAACCTTCTTCATACATTCAGTGACTAAATCCTTCCAAGAAGAAAAATATGAGGGTTGTATATCTTGGAGTGGAAAATCTGGGTGATATATATCTTGGACATAAAGTTTGGCTATGTTATAGGAAAATATTTATAAGTAGGAACTCTAGAACATGGCTCTACTCTGCTAATGACTATTACAGAAGGCCTCACATTCATTGAAAGGAATCTTCTTTGGGGGATTCTGGCCAACTCTATGCAGTGGTCCTCACTCTGCAGCTCCAGGGTGTATCTCTGGATATTTGTGATGCTGGAGGCTAGAAGAAAAGGGAGTTGTCCCATAGCCAATGGAAAGCATCCTCCTAGTGATTCCTGCATTGAGTTTGGCTGACTGTCCAGGGTTAAAGACCTTGATGCAAAGCCTCTTTCAGTCACTGTATAGGTTTGGATGACTTCCACCAAGCAGGCCAGGCAAATTTCAAGGCTTCAGACTGAGCTTCCTCGGGAGAAATGAAAAAGCAGAAGGGAGGGACGTCAGAGATTCTGGTTGGGGCAATAAGCTTGTGTGTGTGTGTGTGTGTGTGTGTGTGTGTGTGTGTGTGTGTCTAGAAATGCCCAGGATACGCTCAGCTACCAGGCAAAGGTCACCCCACTCTTTTAGGTTATCTCCCAAAGCCCGTTAAATCCTCCAAAAAGAAATTGATCTCTTGTAACTCTGATAGTTCTGAAGCTGACTGTACTTTCCCAGAGTTTCACATTATTCATTTCCAGAAAGTAATTTTAGTTGATTGCCTTGTGGTCTTTTTGAATGAGGCATTTTATGAAATAGGAGAAAATTGAAAAGGTTGGCTCACCATCAAAATATATGCCTTCTGAATGCTCTTAAGGGCACTGCAACTGCCAATTTGGGATGGAAACTTGTTGGAGTTTCTGTCCCTGGAGGTTTTTAAAGGGAGGTGAGACAAGTATCTTTCTTGGTCCATTTAGTTGGATGCCTGCCTTGGACAGGTGTATCAGATGACCTGTGATCCTTTCCAGTATTGGCTTTTTGTGATTGGGTAGATTCATGAGACTATATTAGGTTCAGGATTTAACCCATCTGCTTTATTATTTGGCCCAATTTCTCTTAATCTTGTCTCTCCAAGCAGATTTTAAATTATTTGGAGGCTTGGATGATGCCTTGTGTTTCTTTCATTTTCCCCACGGAACAGAGAGAGCATGAGGATAACTTATGGGGAAGGGTTCTGGAAGAGACTGTCCAGGGAGACAGGAGCAAGGTCCAGGGTGGAAGATTGACCATTAATGAGATGATTGATACCACATCTTCTGAGGTTGGAGGAAAGGTATCAGAACTGATAAAGGTGTAAATAAATTAATAGATAGGCATGCAAAATGATGAGGGAGATTCCATTTTATAATCTCAGTTCCACTGATGAAGGATGAGGAAAGATCTTTCACTAAAAGAAAAAAATTTAAGGGATGCAAACAGAATGGTAAACATTTGGAATAATTGTTGTTGGGGAATGGAAGAGGGGGCTGACCAAGAACAGGTCAAAGGTTTGGTGGGTGCTACTAGAGGCTCAGATAAATTTTGAATCCATGATTATGTAGTGGAGCCAACTCTGAGAACATCCTGGCTTTTGTCAGTAGTGTGAAGCTGATGGAAAAAGGGGATTGGAGCATCGATTCAAGGTTGGGATCTTCCTGAACAGTGTGGTAGAGACCAGGAGATACAAGGTAATCAAGATTGGCAAGCAGAGGAGAGTTCAGATTACCCATCTGGGGATGTAGAACGGGCAGGGAAGGAATAGCATTGCTGGGTGATAAAAGGGAGAAGCCAAGAAACGGAACACACTATGAGGCCAGAAAGCAAGTGAAATGGGAGGAATTAGGAAGTGGGAAAATCTCAAGGGGTAGGTGAATATGGTCAGAGAGTAGAATGTTGGAGTTTAAGATTTTGGGGTGATGACAAAACCAAGAGTGTTGTGAGGATAGGTGGTCCAAATGCAGTGCAGTAACTGAGTAGAGTTAGGGAGATCCATGAGTTTCAAGATCACATTATTGGGGTTATCAGATGAGTGGTTTATCTTCAGAGACATGCATATCTCCTTGGATTTGGGTAGGAGTTGAGATAGGAAGGACCATGAATGAGGACTCAAAGAGCCATGATGAGAGGAGCATGCAGTGCTTTTGGGACTCATTGGAGGATTTCTTAACCCTGACCTAGGGAACAGACAGACGTCTGGGAGAAGTGATAGCTGACATGAGCCCACCAAAATGAGTAAGGTTAGCCAAGGGAGGGAAAATTAAGGCAGGGGAAAGGGTAGGATTCTTTAGGTGGAGGGAAGTAAGATGTTAAATAGATCAATATTTTATAAAGTGTGTTGCTTCATAAAATGAAAGATAATCTGGAGACACGGAACTTATTATTAAATAACATTGTCTATGTTTCTTTCTATAGCTTGGTAATCTTCACTTACAGTAGGCCTTATTTTGTTACTTTTAATTAAATTTTTTTCTTAACTCAGACTTCTGGGGGCTACATTTCACATCCTCACATTTATAACATATTATTATGTTAAAGGAAGGTGATGAAGAGTTCCTGAGGACCCATCCTCCTGATATTCGGTATGACTTAACCCTCTGTCTGCAGATTAATTTTCAATTATAGAACAAGTGTGTGATTTGTTCTACATGATTGGGTTGGGAAAAAAAGGAAAAAAAAGACGTGATGCTGGCAAAGCAGAGAACAAACAATGAAAGACAGATAGTATACCCAAGAGCATTGAGACTTGTGCCTTTGTAATATGCAAATGAGGGGGCATTATTACTCTGTGCAAATGTTCACATGCTGAATGTGGATTAAGAAAAGGTGAAAGCACTCAGAGAAGAGAGCCAAAATGTCTGCAAGGAAAAAAAGGAAAGTCAGAAAAGAAGCCAACTCTATTTCAACCAAGTACGTTGGGTCATAAATTATATCCAAGGAGATTTAGCTAACTGACACGTTGGACTTGGAACCCACGTTCCTTTTCCCACCTTGTTCTGACCATGAGAAGGGGTTGGTTATGGCACAGTATGAAGAACCCAGGGTTTGGACCAATGTGCAGCTGGGCCTGTGTCCTGGCTCTGTCATACTGCTGGCGAGCAATGTGACCATGAGCATATGCCCAAGCTTCTGTGAGCTTCCATTTCTGCATCAGAAGAAGAAGAATAAGCAAAAAAACATAAGTCAAAGGGTGGGTGTGAGGACTGGGAATTATGTATGTGAAGTACTCAGAACAATATCTATGTAGGAGGTAGCCAAGAAGTGGTAGTTATTAGCTAGAAGTACTACTAATATGACTACTCCTATTAGTGCTCTCTTTGATAAATGAATCAGTAGAGTCTGTACGATGGAGAGAATGCTTGCTTATAAAAGGGATATTTTATACGTGTATGCTACACTCAACAAATAATTCAAAATGCAAATGGTACCTCTGCAGTGCTGCAGACAGGGTCATACTTCCTCCAGAGGCCAATACATATTTGTCAGAGACCTTCTATCCGTGTGTGTGTTTGTGGGGAAGAGATGTCAGGAAGATGGGAAAGCAATTGCGAGGCTGGAAACAGCTTCCTTCCTTTAAATCCACCATCTAGAACTATTGTAGCACCAGAGGAATTTTCTTAAGCTGACTTAGAGAAATAACCCAATCCTTGCAGCAGTGTACAAATGCTGCTGTGATCCATTTTTCAGAGGGAAGATAGTAACTCTCTTGGCAGCATCCCTGGCTCTTTCTTTGAGCAGGACACCTAGAAGGAGCATCATCTGAGTAGTTGGCATAAGAAGTATGACCTGGTGGGAGGGGTGATTCAGTGCTGAGCCTCTTTGTAAGATCCATGTGTTACAGGTCTTGAAGGGCTCCATTGTTCACCTTCCTGGCTTATGCCAAGGCTCATGTCCAATGGGACCAAGGGCAGTGTACCTATCCTGAGCAAGATGCCAGGGAGCTGCTGTCAAATAAATTAAGTAAACTTTAGAATTGACCATTTACATAGTTCCTGGCAGATACATTTTCTAAGTGTATTATCTCCTATCTGATGTCCCTGGGGATAAGAAAGCAAATTTGGTGTATTAGAAAAGCTACACAAAAAAGGGTCATTAGGAAAATACAGCAAGGGATCAAGGTCAAATGTAGGAGCTAAAGTGAATGAACATTGGTGTGGTGATTTTAGAATAGAGAAGCACAATGCCGAGGGGTGGGGTTTCTTTCAGTAAACATAGTTAAATTTCTAGGAAAGTTACCTGGGAAAGCTATGGGGTTGCCTTCTTCGGAATACCTGGGATGGAGCTTCATCTGCTTGGAATGAGTGAAGGAAGTTGGGCTATAGGCAGAAAGACTGATTAGATAATTGCTACACCCACGTCATACATTTTGATTCCATATTTAAAAGTAGAGCTGCACATTTAAAAATATTTAGATAAGCATATTTCTGGAACCATGCAACTAGTAAAGTATTACATTGTCTGAATTCACTTAAGTGAACCTGGCTCTTATTGGCAAATGTATGCTGGTAATTGTCAAGATGCCCCCATAGATATCGACACTGGGATTGATCCTCAATGATTGACCTCTCTTTATGGCCCAGTGCCCTTGTTCTGTTGCTGGCTGAAGCCCCTGGATTGACATCCTGGTTTGACATCCGTTTCCAGCCTAGCTCTGCCTCCCCCCGCAGGAAGCGTCATATGAATTTATTCACTCACCTTGCCTCTGTGGCTGTCTTCTGCTCTCTGTGGGCTCAACCCTGGGCCCAAGGAACTGAACAACTGGGACCAGCTGGTGCCTTGTCCCCCAAAGCTCTACCATGACAGAGGAGAGAAAGTTACGTTATTCCCTTGAGGTTACTATCTGTTAAGGGAAGAACAGTCAGAAAATTCATAGTGCCTATAGCTGTTTCCTAAAACAAGGGTATTCATCTTCTTTACAGTTTTCAGAAAATAAAAGTGTACTTGCAATTCTACAAGTTGCACTAAAATTTGCAAAATATTGCATATCAAGCCAGGGAGTCAGGCTCTACAAACCTCCTTTCAAAGCTAACAGTTTTTTTCCCCCAATATTTTCTTTCTTTCTTTCTTTCTTTTTTTTTTGACAGAGAGAGAGAGAGAGAGAGAGAGAAAGAGAGAGAGAAAGAGGCAGAGGGAGAGGGAGAAGCAGACTCCCCACTGAGCAGGGAGCCTGACATGGGGCTCGATCCCAGGACCATGGGATCATGACCTGAGCTGAAGGCAGATGTAACTGATAGCCACCCAGGTGCCCCTCAAAGCTAACAGTCCTAATGACGAGTCCTTTTAGTTGAAAATTTAGCTTGGGAAAGAGGTAGGCAAACATGTGTCTAAACTTACTAGCCGTTCACAGCCATTAATGTTTAGCCAAGTGAATGTGGCATCAGACTCCTCATTACTTCTTGATGGGGCCTTGAAAAAACATGGGCCCCTCTGGACCTCCAGTCTCTTCCCACTATGAAAGTGTACTGTGGGCTTATGACCACAGTCTCATCTTCAGAAAAGAAAGTCCTGTGAAGAGTAGATCCATTTCACAAAGTTCTCATCATGGTTAACCTGTTCACTGGAAGTGAATATGGTCATGAGAATTGTGCTCCGTCTGGGAAGGATCAATCAGCCCATCGTCACTATCTTTGTGTCACCGAAACCACCTCGATGCCTCATCTCAGAGTCCACCAAACACTGTCACGTGAGCGATCTTGTTTCATTCTCTCAGCAGCCTTAGAGGCAAGTCAGACAACCTTTTCTCCATTTGGCAGATAGGTAAACTGTGGCCTAGAGAGGGCAAGAGGGTTGCCTGAGGTCTCACAGCTATAGGGTTGCAGGACTTGGACTAGAAAGCCGCTCTTGGAAATCTGAGTCTGTGCTTTTGCTGCTGTGCCACTCTGCACTGAAAGTGTGTATAGAGACACTGCAAGGGTCCCGCTAAGTGCTTTATAAGGCTGATTAAGGCACCATCCTAAGTGCCTGGGAATCATCCAGCATTATTAATTCTTTCACCTCCTGACCCTGGTCATCAGCCTCTTCAGAGAGGGATCCAGCCTATTAGCATCAGCATCCTTTGGTCATGCCCTGCGTTATGGAGATGGGGCTTCATTTCTTCTGATGTGGAGGCTGCTGCTTCAGGGTGTGGTTCCCGGCAGGCCGTGAGCTACCCTGGCCAGGAGAGGCGAGAACATAGGACCACGATCTATCAGGCTGCTCTGCCCTGGCTCCACCATCCATGGACCTTATGTCTGCAGTGAATGACAGTGGCATGAAAATGGTGCTTCCAGGGGAATGAAGCCACTACAGGAAAAAGGAAAAACAGATTCACAAATAATGGATGCATGATACAGATAATGATGGTACATTTTGCTACATTTTTTAGTTCAGAACAGAGATGATAGAACATGGCATTATGTGCTGATGCCCACCGCAGATTAAAAACAAGTTTGTAAGTAGCTAGGAGGAGCCCTGAGCTGGCAGCCAGGAGCATTCTGGTTTTCTTTGTCAAGTGTCTTCAACTATAATTCTATCCACGTGGGCCTCACATGTTTTGCCCCTTTCCTCTTCTGTAAAGTGGGGATGATTTTGTCTAGCTTCATCCTCCTTTATGGGATGAACCAGGTTGCCAGTGTGACGTGTCTGAAGGAAGTGTCGCATAGACAACACGATAAGTACGTCTGGCTACTTGGGCACATTGAGGGAATATTTGGAAGATATCACTAGCTTGTATTTCTTCTCATTTTATGCAATATTTTCATATGGATTATACCTGCGTATGCTGCAAATTATTATTTATTCCTGCCTTCCAGACATCAGAAAATGAAGCTAATGTTCAGATCAGATCATTGCTAAAAAGCAGAGAGTTGCAATGGTTTTTGACACTGGAACACTTACCTTTTCCTCTGCAGGATGCTCCTCCACTCGTATGAAGTCCGGGTTAGGTTTTGGGCTTTCCTCCAGATTAAGTATTCTGTGTTTTGGCCAACAGCTTGGGTGTTTTATTTCTGTGTTCTCTGTTGTCCTGCAGCATTGGGAAGGTTTATCTTCTACTTTTCTTTTGGTGGTAGGGACAGCTCCCTGATTGGAGCCGGCATCCCGGCATTGGGCGGAAACACGGATGCACATGTTTCTTGCGTAGCATCCCTAACACACTGCTAGAGCACATCCTCCGATGCTGTCCCGTGGCTAATATTATGATGGCATATGTGATTCTACTATACTCTTGGGTGAGGGATGAGGAGTAAGCAGGATGTTGGTTTTGAGACCCAAGCCTTGGAGTCTATTCTCGTCTTTCACTCTAATGTCGTTTTATTAAGACAAAATTGGAAGCATTCCCAATGCCCATCAAGAGAGGATGGATTAAATGCATTATTATATGTCATTACAGAGAAAGAAGTAAATTTGTATAGCTGATGTGGAGAAATTTCCAATTAATAGAATTAAGTTAAAAAGGGATATATATTAATATATATTAGTAATAATTATATAATATATAGTAGTAATAATTAGTGATATATATTACTATGATTACATTTTTATAAAGAAAGGGTCTATCTATCTATCATCATTATCTATCTTAATATCCTTACTGATGAATAAAACACTCTGGAATGATATTCTTAAAGTAAGGAAGGATTCACAAGAGAATTTTAACAGTTATTAATTTTAACAGATAGCCTGAGGTTTGGGAGGGAGATTTTACTGGGACTTAATTTTTTTTAAAAGATTTTATTTATTTATTCATGAGACACACACACACACACACACACACACACACAGAAGCAAAGACAGGCAGAGGGAGAAGTAGGCTCTATGCAGGGAGCCTGATGTGGGACTCGATCCCGGGTCCCCAGAATCACACCCTAGGCTGAAGTCAGTGCTAAACCGCTGAGCCACCCGGGCTGCCCAACTGGGACTTAATTATTTATTTTTAAAGATAATGTTTATTTATTTAAAAGAGAGAGAGAGAGAGCAGGGATCCTTTGATGGCTCAGCCGGTTAGCGCTGCCTTCAGCTCTTGGAGTCCTGGGATCAAGTCCCATGTCAGGCTCCTTGCATGGAGCCTGCTTCTCCCTCTGCCTATGTCTCTGCCTCTCTCTCTCCATCATGAATGAATAAATAAAATCTTTAAAAAGAGAGAGAGAAGCATGAGTAGGGAGGGAGGTGCAATGAGTAGGGAGGGAGGGGGCAGAAGGAGAGGAAGAGGTAGGGAGGGAGGCTCTCTGCAGGGAGCCTCATGTGGGGCCAGATCCCAGGACCCTGGGATCATGACTGGAGCCAAAGGTGGACTTTTAACTGACTGAGCCACCCAGAGCCCTGGGAGGAAGTTTTAATTTCTTATTCTATGTCTTTCCATATTTTCTGAAATTTTAATCATAATCCTTATTTTTCCCATGCCTTGGTTTCTTCATTTACAAAATGAGGTAATAATACATGAGTGGAGTTTTGGTTTATGACACCTAAATCTTTATTTTTTATTATTTATTTATTTATTTATTTATTTATTTATTTATTATTTTTTTATTAGAGTTCAATTTGCCAACATATAGCATATCACCCAGTGCTCATCCCATCAAGTGCCCCCCTCAGTGCCCATCACCCAGTCACCCCTACCCCCCCACCTGCCTTTCCACCACCCCTTGTTCATTTCCCAGAGTTAGTCTCTCATGTTCTGTCTCCTTCTCTGATATTTCCCACTCATTTTCTCACCTTTCTCCTTTATTCACTTTCACTATTTTTATATTCCCCAAATGAATGAGACCATATAATGTTTGTCCTTCTCCAATTGACTTATTTCACTCAGCATAATGCCCTCCAGTTCCACCCACGTTGAAGCAAATGGTGAGTATTTGTCGTTTCTAATGGCTGAGGAATATTCCATTGTATACATAGACCATAGCTTCTTTATCCATTCATCTGTCGATGGACACTGAGGCTCCTTCCACAGTTTGGCTGTTGTGGACATTGATGCTATAAACATCATATGACACCCAAATCTTGAGGTTTACCTAAACCTTGGTTTTTCCACTGTAATGTTTTTGTTAAGAAATCATTGGGTGCAATCTAAATGTCCATTAAGAGGGGATGGGTTAACATCTCTTAAGATTGTTGAGAGGCTTAAATAATTAAATACATATAATGTTATAAGGATGATGCCCAGCACATAGTAAATGTTTAATAAATGTTCGCTGTTATTAGTTTTGTAGTTATTAGTAAAGAGGAATAACTGATTCCCTTTGGGTTCTGCTGGAATCATATGTCTATAAATTGAAAAGCCTCAGGGATTCACTTCTAGGTCTGTCCTCAATGGAGCCTGTGTGAGAGGGGATCGGGAGGCCAAGCTCAATGGTTCTGTCTGCCTCGTTCCTCTTCGCTACTACAGATGGCAGCCACTTTGTATCTCAGAAAGGGAGAAGATCTTGTGAAGGTCAAGTAGACTACATTTTCAAAATTTTACATCAGATGGAGAAATAACTGAGTGTGGTACAATAAAGAATATATCTGGTATCTGCCCCTCATTTCTGGCATGAAATTTGAAAAACCCTTAGTGAGTTTCCTGAGTGACAGAAGGGTCTTTGTAAGGCCAACAAGGTGAATGGAATCATGGTGGGCCCCTACGTAGCTTCAAGATGGAGTCATCAGAAAGACCAAACATGGGATTAGGGGTTTGTCAGAAATGTGGGCTGCCTGAGGACCCCTGGAATGTGAGTCTGGAAACTGCAGTAGGGGCATCTTATGGGGGCTGAGCCATTAAACCTCTGGAGTCTGGTGATAATTCTAGGTGACTAGTGTCAGAACAGAAGTGTTGTGGTCTACCTAGGTGGGGTGGAAACAGTACAGTCACCTGGTTTAACTGATCATAAGCAAGATGTCTTTCCCATCAACTAGGCAGCCCATGTCACTACAGCTGTTATGAGGCAGAGTAACCCAAACCAGAGAATTATCTGGAATTATCTGGCTGTCACCATATTCCATTTCCCCCTCACTTGTTCTCATCCTCTGGTCTTTGATTCTTGTGAAAAGTCATCAATAAAAATGGAAACCACTTAATCTTTATCCTCAATGCAGCCCCTCTTCGTATACAAATTGCAGTAATTGGTTTTCCTTGTTTTCTTTTTTCCCACTGACTTTCCTCAAGTAGGGACTGTAAAGGGCATATGTTTGCTGAATAACAATTTCATTTACAAGACCTCCCCAATCTATTAGACTTGGAGCTCACACAAGACTTGCTTCTCAGAGCTTAAATGTAACTCATTAATTGTAAGACACATTACTCTTCCTTGCTGCTTAGATTTTTAAGGAATGCAAATGACATTTTGTTTCAAAGCTGGGTAAAGCAACCAAAAAAGTGCCAAGAATTGTCCTGACTGGTTTGAGGTAATTGTTAGAGGAAGATATAACGAGTGCTCTAACCTCAGACTAACCAGTGTCCTGTGGGAATGGGAGCTCTTGCTCTCCTGTGTCCTGATGCAGATATTTGATTTCTTTTTCTTTCTAAAACTTGAATATCTATCCGCAAGCCAGCTACCATTTCCCATCAATAGCAGCAAATTCCAGCATTTCTTGTCAAAATAAGTGGGTGTATCCTTAGGAAAAGCAAAGCCATTCTTCTACCAGCATAGTGGAATGAAATAAGAAATGCAAATGTGTTTTTTAAAAAGATTTATTTTTTTATTTCAGAGAGAGGGAGAGAGAGAAAAGAGAGAGGCTGAAAGAGAACCAGGGTGGGAGGAGTAGAAGGGGAGGGGAGGGAGAGAATCTCAAGCAGACTCCCTGCTGAGCATAAAGCCTGACTCAGGGCTTGATCCCACGACCCTGAGATCATGACCTGAGCCTAAATCAAGAGTCAGTCGCCCAACTGACTGAGCCAGCCAGGTGCCCCAGAAATGCAAACACATTGGCAAATATATATAATACACAAACACTTCAAAGCCACATAGGTACAGGGTTTTATTTATTTATTTATTTATTTATTTATTTTTAATAAATTAATTTTTATTGGTGTTCAATTTACCAACATACAGAAAAACACCCAGTGCTCATCCCGTCAAGTGTCCCCCTCAGTGCCCGTCACCCATTCCCCTCCAACACCCGCCCTCCTCCCCTTCCACCACCCCTAGTTCGTTTCTCAGAGGTAGGAGTCTTTATGTTCTGTCTCCCTTCCTGATATTTCCCAACATTTCTTTTCCCTTCCTTTATATTCCCTTTCACTATTATTTATATTCCCCAAATGAGTGAGAAAATACACTGTTTGTCCTTCTCCGATTGACTTATTTCACTCAGCATAATACCCTCCAGTTCCATCCACGTTGAAGCAAATGGTGGGTATTTGTCGTTTCTAATGGCTGAGTAATATTCCATTGTATACATAAACCACATCTTCTTTATCCATTCATCTTTCGATGGACACCGAGGCTCCTTCCACAGTTTGGCTATTGTGGACATTGCTGCTAGAAACATCGGAGTGCAGGTGTCCCGGCGTTTCATTGCATCTGAGTCTTTGGGGTAAATCCCCAACAGTGCAACTGCTGGGTCGTAGGGCAGGTCTATTTTTAACTCTTTGAGGAACCTCCACACAGTTTTCCAGAGTGGCTGCACCAGTTCACATTCCCAACAGTGTAAGAGGGTTCCCTTTTCTCCGCATCCTCTCCAACATTTGTGGTTTCCTGCCTTGTTAATTTTCCAGGTACAGGGTTTCAGATCACTTATCTGTCCATAGGACTCTCCTTGGTGAATCAGGGTGGGGACTGGCAAACCATACTTGTGAAGACCACACAGAATTTAACAAAAATCTTAAAGGTGAAAAGATCTTCATACTTATAAGCCCCCTTCATCATCCCTTTTATAAAAAGACATTCAGATTTTGTAGGAACAGTCAAAATACAGCGAAGCTTCCCATGGACTTCTGGGTGGTTCACTCTCAGTTAGAGGGACAGCTCTAATTGTGAAATGTTTCCTTTTATATTTCTTGCAGCCAGTGGTCTTGTTTCTCCTTGCTGGCCCCACACAGGGGCAGTGTGTGCCCTGTTTGCTGTAGCAGCCCTCCTCACATGGGGAGACAGCTGTCCTATGGCAAGCCCCTGTGTTGGTTTCCTAGCATTGCTGTGACAAAGCACTGTAAACTGGGTGGCTTAAAACAACAGAGATCTCTTTTTATGTAGTTCTGAAATCTAGAAGTCTGAACCCCAGGCAATGGCAGCATTGGTACCATCTGGGGGCTCTGGGGGAGAGTCTGTTCTCGCTTCTGTCCTCACTTCTGGTGATGGCATACCAGCCTTGGAGTTCCCTGGCTTGTAGCTGTATCACCAGTCTCTGCTGCCATTTGCATATGGTGCTCTCACTGCATCTGTGTCTTTGCACACTCTGTGTCGTTTCTTTGTCCTAAAAGGACATAGTCATATTGGATTAAGGACTCATCCTACTCCAGTGTAGCTTCAGCATCACCTACGTAATCGTATCTCAAAGACTCTATCTCCAGATAAGCTTCCAGTGTGACGTACTGGAGGTTGGGGCTTCTATGTGTCTTTTTTGGGGAACACAACTCAATCTACAACCATCCTTGAGTCCCTTGAATTGTTCTTGATAGAACAAAGCTTCCAGACTTCTCCTCGTCGTGTCCATCTTTGTTCATAGGGTCCGGCTATCAATGTCACTTCACAGCTGTGGTTTGAGAGACAGTAGAGCAGAAGGCAAGAAATTGACTTTTATTCTCTCTTTTTTGAGTCTAGAAATAAAACATTTCTAGTTGTAAATTGTAGAAGGGGTCAGTTTCAAAAACTGGCCAATGAAACTTTTAGAAGTCCTGTTTTTCCATTAAGAAGAAAATAGTTTTTTCATGTAACTGAAACCTCCTCTTCTCAAAGCCTGCCTTCTCCTCTGCCCCTATCCCTGGCTTTCTCAGATCCCAGGGCATTGTATCACACACTCTCCTCTTTGCAGAATAGCTGTTCCAGAAAACACGTTAGAGTGAACCATACTCAGAGGGCAAAGGAAGCCATAAGAGGACAACTTGGCTGATGATGATATCTGGATGGAAGATCTGAGTCCTCAGAGCATTTGCATTTTGGTGGGCTGAGCTGTTTAGGATTGATTTGTGGCCACAATGAGTGTATAGTACTTTCTACATAGAGATTATGTCCTCCCTTGGTTGGGATTGTGAGGCCCCAAAGTGGGAGTTCAAGGGAGTTGAGCTGTTGTTCATTAGCCGTCCTATTGCTGTGGTTCTATCCACACTCTTTCCTGCACAGTGATGGGGAGCATTTTGAAAGCCTTCCTTGTGTTTATCCCATTTTGAGACCCTGACTTCGTCATTACTGACTTTGTCATGTTCTAAGCCTCTGGCTGTAAGAAGAGATCTTCTGCGAAGGGTGGGTCCCAGCAGGGCTTGGCAGAGACATGGGAAGGGGGTTATGGAAAGTGGATAAAAACAGCTAGAGTGAATCACTACTTATTTAGGGTCATGGTGCTTACCAGTATCTTTGGGTAAATATTCTCAGCATTACATTATAGGCATTCACATTCAATGCATTTGATTCAGAAAATCCTCAAATTTATTTTAATAGTTTTTAAGAAACATTTTCATTCTTACAACATAAGCTTACTCATTTTTTTTAACAAGAAAAAAAGTAATTATTGAATGGGCGTTTGTGACAGAGTACATCAATAATGCATTGAGTTTTGCAATATTTTTCCTATGTTATCATTGTAGGAATAGATTATGAGTCTAAGCAGATTCAGTTAATGCCATTGTGATTTATGGGAACATGATGTGTTTGGAAAGGCCTAGAAGTCTTCTTCAAAGATAGGTGGAAGGAGTAAGTTGTCATGATGGTGGCAAGGGAGTGGTAACTCTGCCATTTCTTTAAGTCTTTAGAAATATTATCTACCCTCTTGGATCCATAATTAGCCACGATGGATTTGATGAAAATATTCATATTTCTATTTGTAGTGAGTACAATAGAACAGAAAGCTGTTTTGTGTCAATATTTATGGGAAAAGTAGAACTTGGAGCAGAGTTTTGGAGGTAATTTATTTCATAGTGCCAATGGGACAAATATGTTTTGATCATTGGAATGTTTTACTTATTGACTTGAATCCAACAAGATAGATTTAATTCCACTTAATTATTTACTGAGTGCCTACTACATATAAAGTACATAGCAGTTGGTGTGGGCAGGACTATCGAACATAGCTTTAACACAAAACAGAATGCCCTAAGTATTGTAAATGAGAGGTGTTAAAAATACCATTTGGGGGCAAAGGAAGAAGTTCATTTGTTATTTCAGGCTGAATTCCCATGAAGAAAGTGTCCCAGACAAAATCTTAAGTAGTAACACTGCATTGAAGATACAATCCCAAGAAAGCAACACTGAGGCATAAGAAGGGAGTAAGTCGAGAAGGGAGAGTGAATGCAAGATGGTGTATGGCCAAGCTGATTATAGCTTTGCAAGAAACCAGATAGATGTTCAGTCTTGTGGACCAACTCCAGAGAGAATGCAAAGAACAGTTATCTGCCTGTCATAGAGAAGGAAGAGGGAACAATTTATTGGCTGGCTTTTGCCTCTCACCTTTCTGTCATTAGTCAAAATCTCCTTCATGGACACCAACTCCCTCACAATTTTAGGTTGTTACCCAGCCTCCCATGGTCAGTTCATACCCTGAGTGCCTCTTAGTCTGTGGTGGCAGCAGTAGTGGCTTGGGCTTTATGATGGTAGGAACAACACAAGCTGTCACTAGGATCACTCTGGCCTGGAATGAAGGCAAGCAAGTAAGGCTGAGGATGAGATAGTGAGGGACAAACCCAAGGTGGTCCATATCTATACTGTCAGGATTAAGAAAAGCTTTATTTTTTGGAAAGATTTATTTATTTATTTGACATCAGAGTGAGAGAGCACAGGCAGGGGATGTGGCAGAGGGAGAGGGAGAGGGAGAAGCAGACTCCCCACTGAGCAGGGAGCCCGATGTGGGGCTCCATCCCAGGACCATTAGATCATGACCTGTGTTGAAGGCAGATGCTCAACCAACTGAGCTACCCAGGCACCCCAGAAAAAACTCTAAAGAGGAAGATGGTACACAAGATGACACTTAAGAGGATGGACAGGGTTTTGATGGACAAAAGGGAGAATGTAGTGAGATTCAAATAAAACAAAGGCATAAGTTGGGAAATCAGGATTGGTGGAGGGCATATATGAGTAGTTGACTCTAAGATATGTGTAGAGACAAGGGAGGTAGGTTGGAAATGTAGCCTGGGGCTTGATTAGGGAGGGCCTTGAGGGCAAGGGTATCAGTCATCTATTCCTATATTCCTACAAACACAAAAATCTTACTGGCATTTAACAATAGGCATTTACTGCCTGTTTACTGGTCAGGTGAAGTGGCTCTCTTGCAGGCTTCTGGTTTGTGGACTGACTGGCCAGCTCTGCTTTATATGTGCTTTGTATCATTCTGAGGTCCAGGCTGAAGGGGCAAGAGCTTTCTGGGGGAAGCTCTTCTGGTAATGACTGAAGCTCAAGAAGCCTTGTCCAATCACTCAAGCACACTTCAAGCTGCTTGTGTCATGCTTACCACTGGCTCAGAAAGTCATACGCCAGGGCCAAAGTTAGCAGGGCTAGAAACAAACCCTACTCTTTTGAAATTGAGGCAAAGATGTGGATGCATACTTGTCCCCTGGGAAATAAAGAATTGTCGCCAATAATCTCATCTAACAGAGCCAAGGTGGGAAGTTTGTAGACTCAAGGGAAAGAACAGTGTGTCATTAATTAAATTTATACTTACAGCGCCACCCACGGTGACTAGAACATAATAGGTGCCCCATGACTGCTGAGTGCAATACTGAATGAATGCTAACCACCATGCATGGAGCACCATGGCATACATTGCAAATTGAGTTAAGGGACTGTCTCCTCCAGTGTATTCCCCAGATTAGGCTTCAAGATATGTAAAACTCATATCTAGTTAGATTATTGCACATATTTCACGGTAACCTTTCCAAAACTTTGCTTTTCTATGTCCTTTCCTTATTGAAGAACTAACATAACCTCTTTTTGATTATCTTGTCAAGCCAAACTTCTCCACCTGATGTTCCTTAATCTGGCAATGTTTCCCACTACTCCCTGATACGAACGGTCTAAGCCAGTCATGTCTTGTTTTGATATTCCCCCTCCGCCCCTATTGCTATCATGGCTGTTGTTTCCTTAGTACCTTGACCCAGACTGCTGTCTTTGGAAAGGGTGTCTTGTCTGCTCTCAGATCTATCCATATACGATTTACCCTTCTCGCTTGGCTAAATATCTCTTTTTCCCATAAAACCTCTGGGATTGTTCCAGACCTCAAAAACTCTTCGTTTTTCTGAACACCTGTTCTACCTGTGGAACATTTTGACTATCGTCTGCCCGATGATAGTCTCATGTGGGTGTGTCCCCAGTAAGAGGTTAGCTAAGCTACTCCATGGTATTGCTTCTTGACATCCATTCTGTTTGGCCAAGTGGCTTGCAGGGACCTGAAACTGACACCAGCCTTCTCATCCAAGGCACACCCTAGATAGCAGCCATAGCACCACAAGCAAATGTAAGTTCCTGACATAACTGCCAACAGCCCTTGCAATTGACAGTCTCTCCCACCTCCTAGGACCTTCCCCTCGTATGCCCCTCAGATAAGACTTCTATGGGGCTTACCAAAACTCCACTCTTGGGTTTGAATTGACCAATCTGAGCTTAGCCTGGAAACCCCAAAACACTATACCCAGGAAGCCTAATAAAGGCATATGCCCCAGGTCCTCTCCCTCTCTCTGCCTGTACCTTGTCTTGATCTCCCTGGGTGGCCCGTCAAAGCATGCTGTGTACTTTCTCCAGAACCTGTGAATAATACATTTTTATATTTCAATTTCTCTTGTAGTCTGTGGCTGAACGCAGCTCACCATCTGGCACCCTGGGCTCTACTTAACAAATGTTAATTTAATGAAGTAGTAACAGTCCCATTTACACAACCAGTTGGTGAATATTTTCTCAAGGCAGAGCCCAAATCCTTTGTTTCTTTGGATCTTTCATACTATCCAGCATGGTGTTTGATCCAAAGTAGATGAATAGTAAATAAGTATTGATGGATAGATCTTGTGTGCACTAAGTACATATTTAATGAACTTGGCTGTTGACTATCTTGTGTACATTAGGAAGCAGACTCCTTGAGGGCAGCAGTAAAGCCTGTGTATATGTGGTTCCACTCGTTATCCTGACATAGCCCTTGAGTCAATAACTAGTGAACTTCTGAAAGGTGATCAACCCATCTTGTCACAGTAAATTATCATTTAGATACTTCATGATTAGGAGGCTGATGGGAAACAAAATGATTTTCAACAAAGCAAGCTAAGGTCTTGGTTGTTGCTGAATATGAATCTGTGGGAGCGTGTCTGCCCCTCTACTGGGGCTTCAAAGATGTAGCAGATTATGTCATCCCAAAGGCCTAAGGAGAATGCCCATTGTCCTCTGGGCTATGTGTTATTTCTTGCTCATTATGCAAACGAGGTATGAAAATAATAGGCTTTTAAAAAGTCCTCCCTCTGAAGCCATGAAAACAGTGAACATATGGTTCTGGCTCTGCCTGGGATAAAAAGGAGAGGTTGACATTGTCCTTTTTGGTGAGGAAGATTCAGTGTTTCTCTTCCTACCTCCTAAAGGGATATTCTTGCGTGAGCGCTGCTGACTCAGAGGGCTCTCCGTGAAGCTGCAGAAGGAGGCTAGATTTTGGGTCTTGCTGCTTAGAAGTCTGAATAAAAGCATTAGCTCTGCGTCTTCCCTGCATTACATGCTATTTACTACAACCTCCAGTTTTGTTGATTTAGAAGATGACTGGAGAAAGTTGTAAATAATGTAATCCTTTGTATACCCCAACTGCATCCTCTTTTCCCTCTTCCTATGCCTTCCTAGTGCCTTCTTTCCCTGACCACTCATTGCTGCAGGCTGTTTTCTCTCACAACCTTCCAGGGCTCCACTACAATGTCCACTTGGAATGGGACGAGTGTATGTTCCCAACCTTCATATCCACCTTTTCCCCAGCTTCAAAACTCACCTAGTTTGTGCTTCATTCTCTCAAGGCCTGTCTGCTGAGGCTGACCAGATTAAGGGTTATGTCATGGTTTAGAACAGCTTAATGATATACTTTTTTTTTTAGATTATATTTATTTATTCATGAAAGACACACAGAGAGAAGCAGAGACATAGGCAGAGGAAGAAGTAGGCTCCCTGCATGGAGCTTGATGTGGGACTCAATCCAAGGACCTGGGGATCAAGACCTGAGCCAAACCTGACAGGATGAGCGCTGGGTGTTATTCTATATGTTGGCAAATTGAACACCAATAAAAAATAAATTTATATAAAAAAAGAGACCTGAGCCAAAGGCAGACTCTCAACCACTGAGCCACCTGGATGCCCCTTAATGATGTACTTCTTAAACAGAACTTCTGGTGTAATGCCAGGCAGTCACAAGATGATCCTGACATATCTTCTTCCAGCATCAATTTTGTTCAGTGGCAAATGATTTTAAGTATCTTGGAAAATTAATATGTTAAGTTACAAAACAGAATACAAAGTTCAAATGAAAATTTAAACTAAAGCATGAGACTTAACAAATTTTTGTTCTTTGCGGAGTGTTCTGGGCTCCAAACTCTATTCCCACAGGCTTTTATCCCTAAAAGCTTCCATGGGGGTAAAGCTTAACAAGCATTTTGTAAACACTCTCTGGTATAATGGGAGGTTGTACAGAAATGCAAACAAAAAAATTTAGAGTGAGTTCAGGGAATCAGTGAATCAAAGACAGAGTCAGTGCATATCCCAGGAGCAAAGCAGCCAAAGCTTATATAGCAGTTGCTGGAAGAAACTTGGTGTCCAGTAGGGTGGATGCCAGAGGTAGATGGGAAAGGAGTTGAAGCCTGGGAATTGGGAAGCACAGCTAAAGTCTTGAGAACTCTTCATCTGGATCTATTGATTTCAACTGCTTCTGCGTGGGATGGCTTTTCTCTCATGTGACTAAAAGGAGTGATCGCACAGAACCTGTGTTCTAGGAGGTTCACAAAGACTTTTTAGAGAACTTTTAAGGGTATCAATAGCCATATCCTCTATTCATAAACATATTCTTTCCTAAAATTTTTCTCCCTTAAAATAAATCTATAGTGCTTCTCACTTTCCTCCCTATTTACAATAACATTGCTCACACTTTGCAGAAGAAATGAATACCTCTCAGCCATTCGGAGTCTTGCCATGGAACATTGTCCTGGGGTATAAAACCGTTCAGGGCTCCAAAAATTTCAAAGTAATGTTTCTGAGAAAGCAAATGACTCTAGTGGCTGGGTAGTGAAAACTTGTACGGGTCAGATGGTTTCCAATCATGTTCCCCAAAGTGAAGGAAGACTACATTGAGGTTTTAGCTCTAAGATAATTAAGATAAGTTTTGATTATAGACAGTTGTATGAGTTTTGTCATGTAACAGAATGTCAAAGAGTAGAGGGACAGTGCTGTAACAAAACTCCTTCCCTTCCCATTATCATGTATGTGTGAGCAAAGCTTCCTAGTGCTTTAGTCTATAAAAACAGAAAGTAGAGATATAACTGATTATTACAGGATAATTTTCAAAAAGAAAAAAAACCTATGTGCACACACATATGTAGACAACTATAAATGCTGAAATGAATTTGTTAATAGATACTGAACTGGTTGTTATCTATGAAAGCTAATGTTTGGAATTATGTTTTCTTTTTTAACATATTTATTTTATTTTTATTTTTATTCATTTATTTTTTTTAATTTTTATTTATTTATGATAGTCACAGAGAGAGAGAGAGAGGCAGAGACACAGGCAGAGGGAGAAGCAGGCTCCATGCACCGGGAGCCCGACGTGGGACTCGATCCGGGGTCTCCAGGATCGCGCCCTGGGCCAAAGGCAGGTGCCAAACCACTGCGCCACCCAGGGATCCCCTCTTCATTTATTTTTTAAAAAGATTTTATTTATTCATGAGAGACACAGAAAGAGAGAGAGGCAGGGACACAGGCAGAGGGAGAAGCAGGCTCCATGCAGGGAGCCCGATGTGGGACTCGATCCTGGGTCTCCAGGATCACATTCTGGGCCGAAGGCAGGTGCTAAACCGCTGAGCGACCCAGGCGTCCCAAAAATATTTTTTTAAAAAAGATTTTGTTTTAAAGTAATCTCTACACTCAACTTGGGGCTTGAACCCACAACCCCGAGAGTTGCAGCTCTACCAACTGAGCCAGCCAGGCATTATGTTTTTTAAAGAGCAGAAGTATGTATCTCTCTTGGACAAAATTGGTTTACATTTCTATGGACAGGAATCATTTTTATTCGTTTCAATTTGCAAAATTATAAAATAAACTATCAAACACAACCAAAGCCATAGACCCCTACAGAATCAGATAACCTTCCTGGGGGTGAGAGGTCTGTGGTCCTTGTAGACAACACCCAACTTTTCATTGAAAGAATATCAAATAATCTCTTTTGCCCTCTGTAAGTCTTTCATGAGCTCCCTAACAGATCCTAAACTCTTGTCTCAAGACTAGTTAGCAATAAATACTTTTTAATCCAAAAATAGAAGAACTGATTGAAGAAAAACCTAATCCTACTATTTCTCATTAAGAAACAATTTTTAAAAAAAAATCACATTTATGTTTAAAAATTATATAGCAAAAATGCTAATATATTCGTGTTATTTTAATAAACTATTGTTAATAATTATAACAATGACTAAATCTGGAGAATTTTTGTATATACTTAAAGCCTTATAGTTACCAAAAATTTAAAAATAATTTAAACAACATACATATTTTAGTACATAAAATTATGACAAGGTGATCAATAGAAGACTTAAGCAAATAAAATGCTACATTAGGACAAAGTCTTCTGGAGAAGTGGAAAGAAACTAAAATCAAGGAGAAGTGATGTACATTTTCTGACATAAAAAATTGCTTATGTATTTAAAATTGCTTATGTATTTAAAAAATGTATAATTGGGGGCACCTGGTTGGTTCACTGATTGAGCATCTGCATTTGGCACAGGTTGTGATCCCGGGGTCCTGGGATTGAGTCCTGCATCAGGTTCCCCACAGGCAGCCTGCTTCTCCCTCTGCCTGTGTCTCTGCCTTTCTTTTTTTTTTTTTTTAATTTTTTATTTATTATAGTCACAGAGAGAGAGAGAGAGAGAGGCAGAGACACAGGCAGAGGGAGAAGCAGGCTCCATGCACCGGGAGCCCGATGTGGGATTCAATCCCGGGTCTCCAGGATCGCGCCCTGGGCCAAAGGCAAGCGCCAAACCACTGCGCCACCCAGGGATCCCTGTCTCTGCCTTTCTCTCTGTGTCTCTCATGAATAAATAAATTCTAAAAATCTTAAAAAAATGTATACTCTTGGTTATCAAATTATGTTACTTAAATTCCATTGCATACATTGAGGGTAATGTGAGAATGTATTTTTAAATATTGGTATTTACAGCACCCATAAATAACATTCTTTTGACTCTTCCAACTTATGGTAAAAAGTCTGAAATGTCAACTAAAAAGTATGAAGGTACATATAAATTTTCAAAAAACTTTAAGAGAGCATGCAAATGGAATTCTGAAGGGAAATATCCTAAGAAAACTGTCTGGCATCTCATAGGAATATAACATTTTTATTTCGATTGTTGCTTTCAATACAGGATTTGTACACAAGTGGTTTTCCTTTCCATGCCAGTGGCAGATACTGCTAACGGATCATAGAATTCTTTCTTGCAGAGCCTGAGAGTGTCCTCTTTCTTTCAACACAGTGCTTCAGGCAGTTGCTAATGATGGATTTGGCACATGATTTAATTTAAAAGATCTTAAAGAGAACTCTTTTCTGAGAGCTCTGATAGTAGTGGAATCACTTTGGTTGAGTGCAGGTGGGTCTTTGGAGCACTCCCTCCCCTTCCCATTTCCACAGGTCACTGATGAGACAGAGGGGGTGGCTCTCTGATGCTCATGCTCCAGCTTCCTGGCACTGCCCTCATATGACCTGTGAAGTCAAGTGCCCCAAACCTGAAAGTTGACTTCCCACCACCCTCCCCAGCACTGAGTATTTTCTCTGTCCTTTATGACTCAGCTGTAAAACTTGAGGCGGAAGATGTTCTCAGAGGTCTGGAGGTAGTTCTTGGATAGCCTCTAAGGGACAGTGTTCCACTAATCTGTGTGATTGTTTGCCTTTGAAATGAGGCTGGCTGGTGATAAAGTTCAGGAGCAGACAATATTCCTTAAAGTCTTGGACCTGGTGCCTCTCTGACCCTCCTCTACTTATGAAAATAGTGACATTGGACCCCCAATGTTTTAGTGGCCCCTTCAATAAAATGGGACTGACAATTTTTTCTTGTTTTAAGGAAATGTCAAAAGACAAGATTATATACATGAGTTCTCTGATTAAATAAAGCCAGATGCCCTGTAAACCTCTCCTACTATAACTTTTTTCTGCTAGACAAGTATTAAGTATTTTTAAGTAGGCATAGCGGAGCCTTGCCCATTTGGACTTGAGTGGTACATTCAGGGATCCAAAGAGCTGCTAGGAGAAATAGTGCAGGCATTTGTGAGTGGACCTCTGATTAAAGGTGCCTTTTCATTAATGGAATAAAAATGCATATTATATCATGTATCTGTAAATATAAATTTATTTTTGAAAGTATAAACATCGGGATAATGGAAACCACTATACTTTAGAACAAGCAAAAGGCATCCCAAGTGCAAAAATCCCTGTGAGGCATCACAGGTAATTAAAAACTCAGAGATTATGATTAGCTATCATAGATTGCCCTTGCATTTCAAACTCCTTTCAGTAACTCTGTCTAAATATAACATATGTACAAAAACTGAGTAGTAAGACAGATGGAATGATTAGACCCTTCATGAGGATGTCTTGTGACTAATTTTTTTCCTGCTCATGTGTGCATGATGGGTGTGAGTGTGTATATGCATCGGTCTGAATGTATACGGGAGTCTTGGTCAAGGGAAGGGCCAGTGGGTGGCCTACAAATGGCATTTTATCTTTTACTCTTTTTCTTTTTTACCACTTAGGGAGTCATGTAACAAAATGCTAATTTTTAATTGAGTAGAGAAACTATGAGTGTTATGTAGTTTTTCTTTTTTCTTTTTTTACCTTTTGTATTTTTTTACTTCCTCAAATAAAAATTATAAGAAAAAAACCTTAGTTGTGAGAATAGCTCTGCATTTCTAATATCTATTACATTTTGTCTCATCCAATGTGCTCCCTGCTGTTGATCTCCTTAGATCATCCTGTGTATATTTGACTCAAAACCTTGACTTCCTATTCTTGTCTTTGGTGCCCCCTTTGGGCATCTGGTGTTCTTTCTCTTGTAGAGGAATTGCAACCATCAGAAAGCCTTTGGCCCTGTAAGACTGAGATGCTTTCATTCCAGCTCATGGAGAGGCTCAGAAGCAGGTGGCTGCCTCAGGTTAGAGCAGTAAAACTCAGATGTCTAAGGAAGAGGGCTGTGCTGATGTAAGTGTAGGTATCAGTCCTTTTGGCACAAAGCTGTGGGACTTCAGGGCTCGGTCTGGAGAATGGGAAACTCTTGTTTTTTTTTTTTTTTTTTTTAATGTCTTAAAGGCTGGTCTGTCTGTTGGGAGTTAACTTTGCTTTGAGAAGACCTCTAAAAACACTTTCACAGGTAAGGGATGTTAGAGTTGGAAGGGATCTTAATGGAAGTCAAATTCTCTAATCCAGTCTCCTTATTATACAAATGGGGAAACTTGAAGTGGATTTCCTCAGGTCATACTGCTAGTTTGTGACCAGTCAGGGCCCCAGACAGAAGTGTGTCATTAAAAACACAGGACTTTGAATCCATCTGTTATCATTGCATCTTTTGTATTTAGCAGAATCCACTGCACCCAATGAGCAGTTATATTAATATGGATGATGAACAGATGTGGAAACAGCCTTATTAGGGAGGAAGGATGTGAGAGTAGTACCTAGTAAAAGGAGTTTTCTCATCTGTCAGATGAGAAATTTCCAGTAGATGAACTTTAAGTTCCTTCCTCCTTAGAAGTCTCTGAGATCCTGCTTGTGTGACTGAGAATTACAGGGGCCAGATTTAGATGCTTCTTAGTCCCTGTCACCATGGGTTTTCTGACTCTCTAAACTTAGCCTTTTCATGTATAAGTTGGGAATAATGATGTCTGCGCTATTTACCTCATGGATTCTTCATCCTAACCGAGGAACACAGATAATGATTTGAGTGATGATTTTCTTAAGGATCCATAGATAGGGGATCCCTGGGTGGCGCAGCGGTTTGGCACCTGCCTTTGGCCCAGGGCGCGATCCTGGAGGCCCGGGATCGAATCCCACGTCGGGCTCCCGGTGCATGGAGCCTGCTTCTCCCTCTGCCTGTGTCTCTGCCTCTCTCTCTCTCTCTCTCTCTGATGACTATCATAAAAAAAAAAAAGGATCCATAGATAGTAGCATGAGTGAGTAGGAGAGAAGCCAGTTCATTGATGGGTACTCAAGTATGCATGAAGATGTCTGCCTTCAGCAATAAAGCGTAACTCTCTTCTAGAATCCTAGTTGACAAGGGCCACTGTACAAAGTGTACAACAGACTGTGCAACATATTGCAGGCAAAATATTTTTCTTTGTATCTAAGTCTTTGTTAATTCTCTACCCAAATCCCTTGTCTGGAAATTAGGAGTGAAAGTCTCATGGCCCTCCCACGTATTCTAAGGATGAAGTGGCATCTAGTGGATGCTAGGGGCCAAGGGGATGGGTGAGGCATGCCATGGTGTGGAGGAATGGGCTCTTTGCTTCTTCTCTTTCTTCTCCTCTTCCTTCTCCTCCTCCTCCTCCTCCTCCTCCTCCTCCTCCTCCTCCTCCTCCTCCTCCTCCTTCTTCTTCTTCTTCTTCTTCTTCTTCTTCTTCTTCTTCTTCTTCTTCTTCTTCTTCTTCTTCTTCTTTCTTCCTTTCTCCTCCTCCTCCTCCTCCTCCTTCTTCTTCTTTTCTTCTTCTTCTTCTTCTTCTTCTTCTTCTTCTTCTTCTTCTTCTTCTTCTTCTTCTTTTCTTCTTCTTCCTTCTTCTTCTTCTTCTTTTCTTCTTCTTCTTCTTTTCTTTTTCTTCTTCTTCTTCTTCTTCTTCTTCTTCTTCTTCTTCTTCTTCTTCTTCTTCTTCTTCTTCTTCTTCCTCTTCTTCCTCTTCTTGTTTTGCTTCTTACCATTCTAACCAAAACATCAGCTGTCCCAGAGTGGCTTTGTTCTCAACTTCCCTCCTTTCCATGAAGAACTTAGGCAGTAAAAATACCTGGATTGGAGATTGGCCAGCCAATCAATAAAGGCTCATAGGTAGAGATGGGAGACATTTGGCTCATAGACTTCTCTGCATGAAGTCCTGAAAGAAGTACTTCTGAGAGTCCTTATGTGGGCACAATCCTGGGTTATGTGACCTTTTTTTTTTTTTTTTTTTTTTTTAAATTTTTATTTATTTATGATAGGCACACAGTGAGAGAGAGAGAGAGGCAGAGACACAGGCAGAGGGAGAAGCAGGCTCCATGCACCGGGAGCCTGACGTGGGATTCGATCCCGGGTCTCCAGGATCGCGCCCTGGGCCAAAGACAGGCGCTAAACCGCTGCGCCACCCAGGGATCCCCGGGTTATGTGACCTTAAAGAAAATGATTGTTACTAATTATTGACTGCTTTCAATGTATCAGACTCTGTGCTAAGCACATGACATAATACCATCTTGTTGAATCCTTAGAACAAGTTGGAGACCTAGACATCAAAATAGTTACTTTATAAATAAAGGGAAACTGAGGATCAGGATAGTTGAGCACTTGGTCAAGTAACACTACTAGTTCACTGCTAGTTAGTGGCTAGGGATATGGCATGCCACCACTCTGGGAGCAGCATTCACATTGTAGTGTCTGTGAATGAATGTTCCTGGAGGTGATAGTGTGGTGGACATCTCTCTCTCTCTCTCTTTTTTTTTTGTAAATTTATTTTTTATTGGTGTTCAATTTGCCAACATATAGAATAATACCCAGTGCTCATCCTATCAAGTGCCCCCCTCAATGCCCGTCACCCAGTCACCCCCACCCCCCACCCACCTCCCCTTCCACCACCCCTAGTATGTTTCCCAGAGTTAGGAGTCTCTCATGTTATGGTGGTGGACATCTCTTGAGAGTGGGAGAAGTGAGTGTAAATCCAGCTCTGTCTGACCTCAAGTTCTATGCTGAGCCACTGGGGCACATACTGTCTCTTCCCCACTCAGGGCTGGATCTAAGTGGATCCAAGGGTTGGATCCAAGTGATTGATGAGGTGGGAGCTAGCAGCATTTACTTCCAAGGTCTTAATCCATGTGTGATTTATATGTGGAGTCTAGTGGAGCTGAGCCATTGAGAGAGCCAGTTCTGACTTCAGTAGGGGTGTTTCAAAGGTGGACTGATGGATAAAAGCCTGGGGAGGGTGTGTGTGTGTGCGTGTGTGTGTGTGTGTGTGTGCACATGTGTATCAGTGTAACTGTGGTTCTACTTTCTAGGGCTATGATTTTTGAGGAGAGAGATCAGAAAACTCTAGGACATGGTGTTGACCAGAACCAAGAGCCCCCCAGTGAACTATCTTCCTGGCTCCATTCTCCATTTCTCTGACTACGGTGTGTGTGTGTACTGTGTGGGTTGTATGTGTGCATGTGTATGCATGTGTTGAATGAAGTTCTCCACATGCGGTGGAGGTACTGTGGTGATGGAGTGCAGGAATGTGCAAGAGCACCTCCCCATGGGTACCATCCTCTGGCTGGCCACATCAGGACATTCTCTCTGGGGTGGGGAAAGACCTGTAAACACTATGCTCTATTTTTCTGAGTGACCATCTGGAGCTGAGACTAAAGAACAGAGTTGAGAGTCAGTCAGGTGACTTGAGTAATGGCTGAGTGGCCTTAGGAAATATGCTGACCCTGTGTGAGTTCTACCCATCAGGGAAAAAATGAGGAAGATGGTGTTCATTTCACTGGAAAGCTTGAGCTTTCACACAGTTGGCTGATGGCAAAGCAATCTATATGCCTAGCTTTGGAGGGGGATAACAGCCTTAGTCCTTTTTACCAGTACTATTATTTGAAGGAATTGTTTTAGTCAGAGCCCCCTTTCTCATGAAATTTCCACTGCCATACAGACTCTGAAACTGGCACAGCACATTGAAGATACCTCCTAAAAGTTAACCTTCAGTTATGCATCATTCTAGTAATGCGACTTCACTTCAATGAAGTTAAAAAAGAGACGGTGCTTTGCCATTCATTCTCCACGCTCATTAAAGATCTCTTTCCTTTCAATACCTCACCCTTAGATTGGGTTTGCTTTTGGAAATTATGGAGGCAAAGACACTGCGAGAAGCATGGTTGTGACCCTAGTGCACTGGATGAATTGCCAGTGCTGTGATATCATATGCAAGGCACACGGCACTGTGCTCTGTATGCAGGGCCGGCTCCTTGCTGGCTCTTCAGAAGTGTTAGTTTTAATCCACATTGTCTCTTTGTTCTCCTACAGTCAGAATTAGTTAAAGTTGTTTCATAGGGGGATGGGAGTATGTGTGAACACCCTTCTGTGTGAATTTCATGCAGCACGGCTAGGCTCTTCTCATCTCCCCACCTGATCACCTCCTTCACCCACCACCCATTACAGGTAACACCCATTACACCCATTACAGGTAAATGGCTGCTTGCTCTTGTGGTGGCTCCTCTTTTCCTGAGGGTAGCTCATGAGGTGGATGTCCTGTTCTTCCAGATTGATGTGATTGCTGGTTGAGGGGTAGATTGGGAAACCCAAATCCAGTTAGTGTATTCTTCTTCCCTCTTCTTTTCTGGAAGTTTTGAGAAATCCTAGCAGCTATGCATCACTTTGGAATTATTTAGGAGCCATCCCACTGGTGGGCAGGAGGACAGGGTGGACAACCTCTCAATGCCCATTTCCTTGAATGGCTCCCCCTCCATACCTGTACCCAGAGATGGACAAAGTAGTTCACAACCACATCCTGACTTCTGTGCAAAATCAGCTTAAGAAGCTCTCCCTCCCAAGAATTCTCTCAGGCTCCTTGAGAATCAGTTGAGTATCAACATGAAATCAAATCTCTACTGATGACTGAGCATGGGTCCTTCCCTCAAGACACTGTGGAAAGCTCTGAGCGACTACCTCTGCAGCTTGAGGGCTAAGACGCCCCTTGTCCGGCCCCATTTGAATATTAATAATTATTCACAAACTCAAGGCTCTGGGCAGACATGGTCTCTATTTGTGAGGCTATAGATGGGTCAAGAAGACACATGATTCAGGTAGCCAATCTCCCCTGCCACCCCCCTGGGGTTGGAAGTTCCTGGCAGAAGGGAAGAAGATGGATAGATCACATCAGGACAGAGACTTGGCCCTGCTCCTAGCCTGTGGCTGACCATGGGCTCATAAGGGCCTATGGCAGCTCTCCCCTGGGACAGGTGAAGCCTGTATTTAGAGTGTCTTCGATGGTGTTATATTTTAAACAGGGTGTTATGGACTGAATCGTCGATCCATCCCCCACAACCTGCCAAAGTCATATGTTGAAGCCCTAGCTCCCAATGTGACTATATTTGGAGACAGGACTTTAAAAGAGGTAAGTAAGGTTAATGAGATCATAAGAGTGGGACCCTAATCCAATTTGATGGTGTCCTTATAAGAAGAGGAAGGGACACGATGGGTGTGTGACCCATGTGCAAAGGCTATGAGAAGAGGCCATGAGAAGACATAGTCAGAAGGCAGCCATCTGTAGCCAATGAGAGAGGCCTCAGGAGAAACCAGACTTGGCTTTCCAGTCTCCAGCACTGTGAGGAAATACATTTCTGTTCTGTAAGCTCCCTAGTCTGGATTGATCTTGGATTTCCAGTCTCCAGCACTGTGAGGAAATACATTTCTGTTCTGTAAGCTCCCTAGTCTGTGGTATTTTGCTACAGTGGCCCCAGCTGACTCACACAAGTATCATTCTACTCCTCTCCCAGTTAAAGCTGTCAATGCCAGTAGGGATTTTCAGCATGCAGGTACTTATGTCCCTTATGGTCTTCATTTATCATATAGAGACAGTACAGTGTCCAGTGTTTGGAGTACAAGCTCTGGAGTCACACTGAATTCACATTCTGGCTCTGCCATTCACTAGCCTTGTGGTCTTCAGCAAGTTACTTAACTTCTGTGGGCTGCCATATATTCATCTATAAAATAAGGATAATAGTAGTACCAACCTCAAAGAGTTGTTGAAAGGAGCAGATAAATTAATCCATGAAAAGTGTTTACATGACCACCTTGCAGAAAGCTTATGCTCAATGATGTTTCTTGATTTATTTTGAAATAGATATGATCATCCTTTTTGGTGTATTTTCATGGGACTGTGGTCCCACTATATTCTAAGCATTGTGAGGAAAATGACTATGGCCATTTTATAAGTCCAAGTACCTAGCAAGTTGGTCTTTTCTTCATCCAACAAATATTTACTGAGCACTGACTTTATTCCAGGCATGATTCCAGGTGAGGAAATCAATGGTGAGTAAAGGCAGATGTGGCTCCTGTTCTTGAAGAGCCTACAGTTTGGGCACATCTTGGGTGCTCAATAAGCATTTGTTAAAGTGAATGAATTATACTCTTTGTGTGTCTCTGTAAGTTGCAATCTCTGTAGGGGAGGGGAATGAAAAAGGATTGGAGCTAAAATTGTGACTTAGTGGATTTCTGGTCATATGACTTTGGGGGAGCTTCTTAATTTTGTTTATTAGTTTCCTCAGCTGTAAAATGGAGGTCATAAAAGTACTACCTTCCCCACTCCTCTCCTCTAGAGCTTCTATACTGTTAAAGTGGAGCAAGATCTGAGGATGTGAAGATTGGCACTACATTAATTCACTCATTCATTTACTTTATTCATTCACTCACTCATTAGTTGAGTAATATCCATTGAACATCTGCTATGGGCTAGGACTATTCTAGCCACTGGAAGCATTGCAGTGGATGCACAAAATCCTTGCCTTCAAGAACCTTACATTCTAAGGGGATACAAACAATAAAAAAACTGAAAAAATGTGTGTTATAATTCATGTAATGTTAAATGCTATGAAGAACATAATGAACAAAACACAGTTCCTTGAAAGGTAATGATTTTGATTAAGATCATGGTAGGGATCATGTTTTGGTATTTTGGTTAAAATATTATTCAACATTCTTTTCTCTTTTGTGTTCCTTCTGGACAAGGACATGCTAAACTTTGGTTGGCTGACCCCTGGTGCTCAGAAGATCCATTGGATACAGGTCACTTTGGACACTTCTCACCCCCAGGGTAGTCTTTAACATTCTGGAGGGTTCTCATAGATGTATAGCAAACAAAGCTGTTGTCAGGATTCAGTTCTCTCTCAACATTGGGTCAGTGGTAGAAGTCCCAGCCTCGTCCTGGGAGCATGTGAGCATCCCAGGTGTGCACCCAATGAGAAGAGCCTCTGGGGCTAAGTAGATTGGTGCCCTTTCCAGCTCTCTTTTGTAGGAAGAGGAAATAAAGGGAGAGTAGGAAAGAGGAGATGCTAACTTTTGATCCTCCTCCCTCAGAAATCTGTAGGCTTGTGCTTATAGGCCATTAATTACTTTAAAGACAGTCTTCCCCAGCAGGTGATTAGCCCGCAAGGCAGTAACCACATCTGTCTGCCTTGTTCACTTTTGTACTTGATAAATACGTGTTGAGTTGAATTGAATTATATATTCTTTAGGGATATTACTAAATATGAGTAAGTCAGAATTACATTTGGAGGCTGCAGTTATTCCATAAGATGCTTATTGGACAAGCCCTGTCACACTTTGGGGTCTCTAGGAAAGAGAGTCAGATGTGGATGTTAGCTTATTGGCTCCTTTTTGAGGAATACTGTCGGTATCATTGACCACGGAAGGGAGGGGAAAGGTTAGAGGAAGATGGCTAGAAGGAAGGTCTTACAATAATGAAGGTCCAACAACAGCCTCAGCTGGCCCTTTGGGAAGCTCTGGAGTTAAAATGTCTTCCCAAGGTTGTACTCATTATTTATTGCTAAGTAACATTAACTTCAAAATTTATCTCACAGCCTCTGTGGACCAGGAATCTGGACATGGCTTAGCTGGGTCCACTGCCTCGGGGACTCTGACATGGCTGCAAACAAGGTGTCAGCTAGGGCTGTGGTCTCATCTGCAAGCTCAGCTGGACAGCAACTGCCTTCAAGGTCACTCATGTTGTTGTTGGCAGGATCTGGTTCTTCATGAGCTGTGAGGTAAAAGCCTTAGTTCATCACAAGCTATTGGTAGATGCTCTGCTTTGTTCCTTGCCATGTGGATCTATCCACAGAGCATCTCACAATGAAGTGAGCAGGTCAAAGGGAAAGAGTTCTAGCAAGAGACAGAGAGAGAGAGAGAATGAGCAAGTGAGCCAGCAAAATGGGAGTCACAGCCTTTTATAAGTTTGTCACAAAAGTGTCATCTTGCCATATTCTCTTTTTTAAAAGATATTTTTTATTTATTCACTTGAAGGAGAAAGAAGTAGAGAGAGAGAGAGAGAGAGAGAAAGACAGAGAGAAGAAAGAGAATCAGTGCCAGTAAGAGCACAAGCAGAGAGGGGTGCCAGAGGGAGAGGAGAACTAGACTCCCCATTGAGCCCATCTCAGGGCCTGAACCCAGGATCCCAGAACCATGACCCGAGCCAAAGGCAAGACACTTAACCAGCTGAGCCACCCAGGTACCACTGCCATACTCCCTTTGTTAGGAGCAGGTTACCAGCTCCAGCCCACACTCGAAAGGGGATTCCATGTGGGCACGAACACCAGGGGGTGGGGAACGCAGAGCTGTCCCAAACTGGGTTGAAGTGGCAGGCCTTTATAGTCCTGTGTGGCTCAGTCACTGGATGTGGACCACATGGACAAGAGCATGACACTGGGTGAGGTGGCCCTTTGCAACTGGTGTCATCCCCCCAGGCCAACAGTTGAAGGCTGAGGCAGGAAGTCCTTCTCAGAAGGGGGTGGGATAGGGGAATCCCTGGGTGGCGCAGCGGTTTGGCGCCTGCCTTTGGCCCGGGGCGCGATCCTGGAGACCCGGGATCGAATCCCACGTCGGGCTCCCGGTGCATGGAGCCTGCTTCTCCCTCTGCCTGTGTCTCTGCCTCTCTCTCTCTCTCTCTGTGACTATCATAAATAAATAGAAATTAAAAAAAAATTAAAAAAAAAGAAGGGGGTGGGATAAGTGTGCTCACATGGTCTCCATTCCACATTCAGACAGCGGACACCTACAACCATAGAGTTTGGCTCAGTAGCAAATTCTGTCGATGCACATGGGAGAGAAGAAATGGAAGGAGGAACTGTTTCTGGTATTTATATTCATGAGGAATGCTGTTACTTAATTTTGTTTCTTCCCTTTATTTTCCTCTTGTTTTGACCTTGGGGTTAGAACTTTCTCTAAATGCTAAATAGGAACTTTATTTGAAAATAAGCTTGTGTTATAACCATGTCGCCCCAGGCCACAAGTGTGAGACCCAGGTGGTGGGCTCATTCTGTAACCCTGCTCACAAGGAAGTGTTTGAGATTGAATCTCTGTAGGGCAACAATGGCACAGAGCCCAAGTTTCCCCTTTTCATCCTTCCCCCTTGTCATTGTCATTTTTTTTTTTTTTTTAGAGAGGGAGAGAAAAGGGAGGAGGGCCAGGGAGAGAGGGAAAGAGACAATCTTAAGCAGACTTTACATCAGGCTCCGTGCAGAGCCTGATGCAAGGCTTGAACCCATGACCCTGTGATCATGACTTGAGCTGAAATCAGGAGTTGAACCCTTAATCAACCTGGAGCCATCCAGGTGCCCCAGCTCCTATCCTTTTCATTCTTCATTGCAAACCCACACTCTCTGGGTGCCTCAAATTGTGGAATCTAAGGAGACAGTGTTATAAGGCAGCTCAGAACTTTTCTAGGAGCAGAGCCTGAGATGGGGATTCTGCAGCAATTGGGTGAATGCATTTGGGAGAGTGGATGGGGGAGGGAGGCGCTACATGATAATGGGATCTCTGCTGGCCACTTGCTGTTGTCTGGTCACCCCCCCCTCCCCGGCAGGCTCTATAGGACAAGCACACACACACACAGTTCATCCTGGCCAGGGGTATGGGGTCAGGCCTGTTGTACCTCTGTGTCAGTCAGCCAGTCAGTGGCTAAGGTTTGCAGTGGGGACTTGGGGTGAGGTGCTAATAGGATCTACCATAATTTTTTCTTTTATTGACTCACTGTCTTCTTCCTCTATTTTTTCCTCCCAGGGCAATTTTTCCTTTATGGAGTAATGGAAAGAACAGGGCTAGGGGTCACATAGATGTAGGCTGGAATCTAATTCTCATTCTCGGGAAACTGGCCACCTCAGGTAAATTATTTAGCCTTTTATTTTATTTTTTAAAGATTTTATTTATTTATTCATGAGAGACACACAGAGAGAGGCAGAGACACAGGCAGAGAGAGAAGCAGGATCCATGCAGGGAGCCGGATGTGGGACTCGATCCCGGGACTCCAGGATCACTCCCTGAGCCAAAGGCAGATGCTCAACCGCTGAGCCACCCAGGCATCTCTTATTTAGCCTTTTAAACTTCAGTTTGCCTGCCTGGAAAATGAGTATGATACCACTCACTTCCTAGGGTTTGGGGAAGGACTGAAAGGTGATATTTGTGCGATGCTTCTTGTGGCGCCTTTCTTTGCTTTCACTGTCCCTCTTACAGCTACACAGAGCAGCCTATTCTTTTCCTGGCATGGCCCTTCAGAGCTCTGAAGGTTGTCATGCTGCTTCTCTCAGCTTTCTGCTTTCCTTGTTGATGAACTTCTTTTCCTTTGGCTCATGTGACAGCCCTCAGAACCTGCAGTGTGCTCACTGCTGTCCTCTGCATAAGTTCCAGCATATCACCTTCCCTCTTACACCGTGATCCTAAGGCACTGCACATGGCCTTCTTCCATGGGGGGCCTTTGGCCCCACACTATCCTCTTAGAGATGCTATGCTTGATTGCATTTGCTTTTTTGATAGGTTTAGAGGCTACAGTTATAAGTAGCAAGAGGACTTGGAGCTCTGCAGGGAATTCCAAAATATTGTCCCAGGTGTCTACAGAGATCTTTGGGCTTCCCTTCCTTTGTCTGCCTGCCCAGGCAGCTGGAGTTCCCTGCCAACCTGACATCACATGTTGCAGAGCCAGCTCCCATTCTTCATGTATTGGTGGAACCGCCAGACTGTAGAGTGAACATCTGTATCAGGAAGGCTCTGATAACTTAATGGAATGCAAAGTTATGCCACCTGACTCCAGAGGTTCTGATATGTCTCTTAGAATCTCAGAGATGGGCACGTGTAGTTTGTACAAGGTCCCCAGCTAACTAACTAAATTGTTGTTGCCACCTTGAAATTCAGTGCTCTGCAGCCTCTACTTCTGGAAATGTGAGTTTTCCTACCTCGGCACTTATCCAGATGGACCAGATGTTGTTATAAAGCCCTGAGGCATCTGAATCTTTGCAATGGCTCTAAAGCCTTACCTCTCTCGAAGGACAAGTGGCATTTCCAACCCACCAATCTTTGTGATTTATGTTTGCTCCTCCCTCTTTCCCTAACCAACCCCACCACCCTTAGCCAGATGCCTGGAGCCTGGGTGGGCTGCCTGAATATGCAGGCCTCTCACTCTCCCCCTACCGACTCCCCTCCAGGTCCATCCCATGAGAGGAATCTCTCACTTTTCAAAGAATAAATCTGTAAAAGAGGCAACATTTCCAGAGCAATAAATCTTTGCTCTGTGTGTGTGGGCATGCATGTGTGCATATGTGTTTCTGAAATCTGTGCTGTGTGTATACCCGTGTGTCTGCAGAGAGAACAGAGCCAATAGCATTAGAAGGCCTTTTAATTCCTGAAGAGTCAAGACCACAGAGGCAAGGACGTGCTCAGGAAAGTGAGAGGGACATCAACCTGCTGTGAGAAATGGGATTGTCTGAGGGAAGGCAAAGGCTGGGCAGAAAGTGTTTCCAGTTTGATCTGTTCCCTGATGTATATATATATATTTTTTTTTTCTTTTTTTTTTTTTAAATTTTTATTTATTTATGATAGTCACAGAGAGAGAGAGAGAGAGAGAGAGAGAGAGAGAGGCAGAGACACAGGCAGAGGGAGGAGAAGCAGGCTCCATGCACCGGGAGCCCGACGTGGGATTTGATCCCGGGTCTCCAGGATCGCGCCCTGGGCCAAAGGCAGGCGCCAAACCGCTGCGCCACCCAGGGATCCCTATATATATATATTTTTTTGTATATTTTTTTATTGAAGTTCGATTTGCCAACATATAGTATAACACTCAGTGCTCATGCCATCATGCCCTGATATATTTGCACACAATTCCATAGGAGCCATGGAATGTCAGAATGAGCTGCCCCTCTGCCTTGTGGGGTGCAGGCTCTCTGCTTCTGCTGCCTTGGGGAGGTTGAAGGGAATCCTGGCCATCCCTGAATGTGAGTCCCTTACACTTTGGCCAGTCAACCACTTTGTTTTCTCAGACACTCACTACGTCGTATTTCCTCTTTCCTGTCCAGAGGAAGCGGTCAGAAGAGACCCCCAGAGAAGGCTCTAAACGAAGTTGAACTCTCCACAGAGTTTCCTGAAAAGTTGTGAATGAAAACAAAACTCTTCCAGCCAACAACCAATGGACTCGCTAACCAGCCCCAAACAGAACCCAGATGTGTGGAGATGGTAAAATCACTGGGCTGAAAACCCAGTGTACTGGCTCTTGTTCCTGTGGATGTGAATGAGATCAGGTGTGGCAAAGATCAGTGGGAGGTGGGGGAGGGAATTAATTATGAGGGAAGGGACTGTGGAAGCCAGGAGCTCTCACTGGACCACAGGGTTGCTAATGATTGAACATGCACCACCCCAACTCCTCATGATTTGGGGAAGAGGAACAATATGGATAACTGAAGTCCACTGAGTGTTTTCAACTTTATTTTAGCCCCTCTTTCCCCACAGATGAATTTGATGAAAAAAAGGCACCAGAAGAATCTCCACAGAAATCATGGGTCTGGGACACCGGGGTGGCTCAGTCTGTTGGGTGTCTGCCTTCAGCTCAGGTCATGATCTCAGGGTCCAGGGATGGAGCTCTGCATTGGATTCCCTGCTCAACACAGAGCCTGCTCCTCCTTCTCCCTCCTCTGCAGCTCCCCCTGCTTGTGCTCTTTCTCCCTCTCTGTCAAATAAATAAATAAAATCTTATTTTATTTATAAAATAAAATAAAATAAAATACAAAAGAAAGAAATCATGGGTCTGGCTGTTTATTTGGGTCTGGGGAAGACATCAAGGCCCTATTAATATACACAGTCTGAAAAGTGTCTGTCTCCTTCTAGCAAGGAGTGGAATATTTCTGCGAGTGTGAGTGGCTGGTAAAGGTGGAATAGAGGAAGAATGAAGGGCTAACAGGAGGGAAGGGTTGGGAAGTATTTGGGGTTTATTACTTAAGAGAAAACATAGGCCCAGAGATAGAACAAGAGCACAATAAGGAGCATACTGCCTGAGCTGGAAAAAACCCCAGTCCAGGGGTGTCCAAAAATGGTGGTTCTATCCAAGCCAGCCGGACAGGCTGCAGCTTGAGAGAAAGACTTCAGCTTGGAGGCAAGGCGAGTAGACTGAGGCTCAGCAGCAAAGCCCTCATGTCCCCAGCCCTCATGACAAAAGAGGCTGGCTCAAGAGAGCTCACTCAGCTCAGGCTGTGAGGGAGGTTGGATGGGGTAGACAGTGACTCCCTCAAACTGCAGCCCATGGAAAACTCGTGGGCTGGAAACTCCTGCAAGAATTTGTTTTATGCTTTAACCCCATGCTGTGTTGGGTAAGTCAGTGGTTTCCTATCTATTGTGACTTTGCCTCCATTGAAGAGAATTTTGGCTTTAGATTCCGAACAGGTCCTGCTGAGATGCACCCAGGGGAAGGTGTAAGAGGCTTCACCCCATGTATGTACTTATGAAGAGGCATCTGCACTTTCTCCTTGCTTCCCAATTCTATCCACTTTTATCCCCCACTTC
Organism: Vulpes lagopus; assembly: GCF_018345385.1. NCBI lineage: Eukaryota > Metazoa > Chordata > Mammalia > Carnivora > Canidae > Vulpes > Vulpes lagopus. The sequence continues at coordinate 32,535,028 of NC_054834.1, forward strand.
TATCCACTTTTGATCTTTGGTGATGCACAATGATATCCAAGAATGGGGCCAGGAGAAATGCATTTGAAGGAGTCCTTTGGCTAGGGAGGCTGTTTTTACCCTAGATTTTCCTCAGCCAGAGCCTTCCTAGAGCTGTCATGACACAGCTAGATTTGTTAGAGTCTTTTCACTTCTTTTGTTTTTGTTTAGAAAAACTGCTAATGAACAGAGAAACATGATCAACATCCAACATGCTCGCTTATTACGGTGCCTAATATGTGCCAGGCATTGCATTAGGCTAATGATCCCTAATTAAACTAAACTACATTAATACCTCATAAATGGGGGAGCTGCTACTGAGCCCCATGCAATAGCGGCCCTGTGAGAATATAGGCCCAATGTCGCCAAATCTTCTACTTTTTAAAAAAGAAACAGGAACAGTGTTCACAAGCTGGAAATCACCTCGAGGTTCATTCACTTATTCAGCAAATATTTACCAAATATCTAGTTGCTGGGGTCCAGTGGTAAATAAGGACCATAAGGTCCTTAGACTTATGGAACTTTTTCTAGAGGGGGATGAGGGTATGTTTATATATACATAGGTAAGGAAACAACCAAATGCATACTTTTGGGTAGAGTTATGTGCTGTGAAGGAACTAGAACAGGGTGCTGATGTAGAAAGGTATGGAGAGGCAGCCTCTCTGGAAGGTGAGTGACTTGCATGAGGACAAGGAAGCTGTCATGCACACAGCTGGAGGAAAGAGTATTTCAGGTAAGGGGGGAAAAGTAAGTGAAGCCCCAAGGCTTGGTGTCTTCAGAAGCTAGAAGACTTTGTAGTGCGTAGTGTATAGAAAGCAAGATGGAAAATGGGAGATTTCTGAGTTAAAGTTTCCTCCTGCCTAACATTCCTTTTGTTCTTTCTGGGTGTGTTCTGGTTCTTCAAGGGCCTCCTGGAGGCCAGGGGCATGGAGATCTAGTGCTGTCATGTCCTGTTGTAGTGAGGCGGAGCCCCCAGAGGGGGAGCTTGGACAAACCAGCTCAGGGTTTTGACCCACCTTCCCTCAAGTGTGTGGAGGCTTTCCTCCCATAGCCCAGGTCTCTACCCAGGGCTTGTAGGCTTGGGGAGATGGAAGGCAGAAAGAATATACTCAACTCTTCTGAATTGGTTCTAGTGAGATTTTATGTTAGGTTCTGATGTATGGCCTGCTGGCTGTGGAGGTTCTGACGGCCGCCGTGTTGTTTTAGAGGGAGATACCACAGGCCCCTGTGACAGCTCTGTTTTGGGGGTGCAAGTTTCTGGTTTCTATTTTAGGAAGATGATTTTTCCTGAGATGCTCATTATTTATGGATTCCAGATCACCACTCCATTTGGAAACATATAAAGCTGGTTGGTGTGTGGGGGGAGCAGCTTGAGAGAGGTCAGTCAGCAAAGCAAAAGTGTGTAAAAATCACCTCACACAGCACAGGCCGCCATTCAGGGCCACAAATCAAGCCCAGGCATTCCCCTGTCTGGGGACAGGGGTGGGTTCTCTGGGCCTGTCGTCCTCAATCAGGCTGTCTTTCTCAGAGAGCTAGGTCAAAGTCAATTTTTATAGAACTATTATAGAAACCATATGTGTGTGCAAAAACATATTGCCTTTTTTTCCCTGTGGCTGGTAAAATTTCTTCTTCTTTTCCTTGGAGTCTTTCTGAATTTAAAACACTGTGAAGCTCAGTGGAAGAAGATTACTTTTCATGCAGCACAAGTCCAGCAAAAGGAGGAATTCATTGCAGGAATGGATTGTGGACTTTTCCAACAAGAGTTCTTTTTAAACTAATGGCATATGGGGACCTATTGGTCATTGTAATGAGCTAGGTTAGCCCAGAGCATAAAACAGGTCCTAGAAGTTTCAGGGCCCGAAAGAGAAGAAAGTCTTAAGATTTTACCAAGTTCATTTTCCTTTCCATTGGTTTAATTGTAAATCTGACCTCTCAAGGCTGCAGGTTCAAAACCAGCTGTGTTAACTTTTATTTGGCTACGATGGAAACATTAGAAAGATGCCCTCTTCCCCTGACCTATTTCCTGGGCTTCTGGGAAACAATATCTATGTCTGTACTCTTATCCTTCTTTCTGTGTCCCTAACAGCATTATCATGTGACAGATTTTGCCTGGTTCAGCATATAGGAGTAAAGGGAAGTAGTGACTTCTCATGTCTCTTCTCCTGCTTTCTCAAAACCAAGCAGCATGAGCTCTACTTTATAGTAAAGCCTTTTCTTAACCATCCAAAAGGCCAGATTTAGAATTCTTTAAGCTGGATCAGCATTTTAGAACCTTTTTTTTTTTTTTAATGGAGTTAGCCACCAGTAAAATAAAACACAAAGTGCAAACCAGTGGTTCTCAAAGTGTGGTCCCCTATACATCTGCATCCGTGACATCTGAGAACTTGCTAGCAATTCCGATCCTCAGGCCCTCACCCAAACCTACTGGCACTGGTACAGTGTCTCTGGGGGTGGGACTCAGCAATCTGTTTTTAGTAAGGCTTCTGGAGGATTCTAATGTATGTTAAAGTTTGAGAGCTACTGCTATATACCAATAGCATTCAATGTCAAAGCTTGTGTTCAACTTTACTTTTTATTTTAATAACTTTGTGTAAGTAAAAGAAATCACTTATTTCTTTCTTATGTTAGTGTATTGCTTCTTCTGGCCTCCAGTCCAATCATCAGCTTTGATGAGAGGCCAGACTTCTCTCTTGACAAGGTTAGGGAGACCTGGACAAAGAAGGAGATGGAGGAAGCACTATACTATGTAACTAATTTCTCTACAAAAATGTTCCTTGCTATGTCTTCTGGTTTTGAGGTGGGAGATTTTGGTTGAGGTAGGGCAGATTTATTTGATTTTCTCTTCATCATTTTGCCCCACAGATACTGTCTCCTGGTAAAATATAGCAAGATAACCAACCAATGGTGCCAATGCTAAGAGGAAAGTGAGTGCTAAGGACAAGTATGGTTAAGGTATGAAGGTTTTTATTTGGTAATTTCTTTTTGCTTTTACTTAAAATGATTAAAAAAACAAAAATGAATTAGGATATTTTGAACCCTTACTAATAGATAGTATATATTAATTTTCAAATGCTAAGAAACTATTGTTAAAATTAAACAGACAGCCTATAACACATGACAATTTATTAACTGAGTCATATTAGTAGTGAGGGATGAAGGTAGAGTTATCAGGGCAGTAGGTTTTGAGCCTTGTTTTAAAAGATTTATTGGGCAGCCTGGATGGCTCAGCGGTTTAGTGCCGCCTTTAGCCCAGGGCGTGATCCTGGAGACCCCGGATTGAGTCCCACATTGGACTCCCTGCATGGAGCCTGCTTCTCCCATTGCCTGTGTCTTTGTGTCTCTCTCATGAATAAAAAAATAAAATTTATGTATTTATGTATTTATGTATTTATGTATTTATTTATTTATTTATTTATGAGAGATACAGAGAGAGAAACACAGACATAGGCAGAGGGAAAAGCAGGATCCTTGTGAGGAGCCCAATGCGGGACTTGATTCCAGGACCCCAGGATCACAAACTGCGCCAAAGGCAGATGCTCAAACCCTGAGCCATCCAGGCACCCCTCTGAGCCCTTTATTTTAAAAAAAAAAGATTTTACTTTTAAGTAATCTCTACACCCAGTGTGCGTCTTGACTTCATGACAGGAAATCAGGAGTTGCATGCTCTATTGACAGAGCCAGCAGAATCCTCACCACACCCCACCCACTTTTTTTTTTTCTAAGCAAAGTACTGCATGTCTATAAAATTAATATTGAACATTTTAATACAAAGCAACATATTTTTGGTAGATTTGTGTATTGAGATTCATCACCAATTACCTCTCCTGTTGGAAACAGCTGTCCACTTTCCCTTTAGGAAAGTACCCCTCATCCTTTCCCAACCATGTGATTTCAGTTAAATAAGCCAACCTTGCTCCAGGCCTGCGCTGTGACTGGCTTAACCCAATAGGTCAATTGCCATCTCCCAGCCACAGTGATTGGTTCAGTCATGGTGCTGTAGTCCAGTCATAGCCAATGAGAATCAAGATAACATTTGCTGAAATTCTGGGAATGTGACACTGTCTCTCTTCCTCGAATTCGGTGATAGGAAGAGGAGATGTGAGCTTGATAACCCCTGATTGACCTGTGAGGGAGGCCCAGTGATGATGGCTTAAAAAAGCACAAAGTCAACAGACACAGAAAAACTGGGCCTGATATTTTGATTAAACATTTCCAGAAGCCAGTCATGCCCTTGAATATTGAGACACATGAGCCAACACATGCCTTTTTCCTGTTGGATTTTCATCATTTGTTTGTTTTTTGTTTTTTTTTCTTTTCATCATTTGTTACTCAAGGAATCCTAAAAGTCACAGGACTTACTATCAAAGTGATCATGATTAGGACTTACCCCCTGTTAGATGATACAGAAGGACTGTCAGGAATTTGCAGGGTCATTCCCTGTGTTAGAAGTATTTTCTCTTTTTTCTGCATTCTTGATGCTTGGGCATCTGGGACCTTACTGCCTGGAGGAGACTGCCCCTCCCAGGACTAGCCAATTCTTAGAGACATGGAAGGATTCTTCCAGAAACATACGTTTCATATGAAAAGGAAACAATCCAGGGCCCATACTACTGTAAGCCACCTCTTCTATCTGGCTTTTACATTCCAGGAGGCATTATTCCTCTGCTATAATCATCCCAGGGCCTACTAGAGAAAGCCCCTATCTCCAGAGCCTGCTAAAATTACTCAAACTAGCCAATCCCAAACCTGCTTACCTTGTCCTGCTTTGCTTTTCATTGGAAGCCACAATAAAGGTTCTTGTCCACACTTTCCCCTTGCTCCTTCTTTCTCTTGACAGACTATAGTTTTGCACAATGTAGTATACACCCTCTTCTTGGAAACTGTGAATGACAAACTATTTTTTTCATGACTGTAATCTCCTGATCTGTGGGCCTCACCTCTCTAAATAATGATAAAATCTGTATTTGAAAACATTGCCATGAATTGAAAATATCACAGTAGGAGGTATGCTAGGGATGCCAGAAAAGACCATTTCATGAATATTCCAGGAGGGAGCAGAGAATGCCTGTTTGAAATTTCCTTTTGCATTTGTTCCAAGGGGGTTAATGAGCATCAATACCATCTATCCTGCAAAAATTGCACAGCAATAGGTAATGATGGTTGGAAGCTGTGCTCTTTTGGAAGATATGTTGTATTTTATCTTCTGTTTTGTAGTGGAGGTGGTGGGGAAGTGCGGGAAGTTCTAAACAAGTGCAAGTGGGGATGCCTAAGGTTTATGGTTCCTTTTTCTGTCCTTGCAGGCCCTCTGAGGGTACAATATGATAGGCATTATATCGATTTGTATCACAATTTTTAAAGTATCAGTTTTCATCTAAGAATTTCTTGTAATCAAGAAATGATTTAGGAGCTGAAATAGTGCCATCACTCATCTACTCCACAACCCCAAAGTAAAGCACCCCAATATGTCCAACATTTTTTCTGCCAGTGATTGGTCTCATAAATCATTTTAGTGATGGCAAGATGTGCAGGTCAAGCAATATAAAAAAATAAGGAGCTCAGGTTTACCATTTGGGGTTCTAAACACCTGGTCCCCTACTCTGGGGAGCTGAAAGGTGGAGTTCATTCATTTTCACATTTATTCATTTGTAATGGGATGCCTATTGTAGATTGAATGTTAATTTTTTTTGAATGTTAAATTTTTTAAAGCTGAAAAACCACTATTTTGGGGATTGCAAGAAGTTTCTAAATTATCTCTGTGTGAAGCCTTCTGTGATGGTCTTTGTGATCGGGTTCAAGGAAAAAAAAACATGGCTGAATAGCTTAGGCTGAAGGTGGGTTTTGGGGGAAGCTAATGGAAGGAGCTCAGCTCACCGAATGGACAGAGAAAGCTGAAGAATTTGGGTTGGAAAATGGGCATAAACAAAGCATGGCTTGGCAGCAGTCAGCCTGGGATATGGGGCCATCGCTTCAGGGCATCACTACCACTGCTAGACTCAGGTGCTGCTGGACAGAGCTACTATTGCTGGACAGAGACACTTTTTGTTGGATCTTTTCTAACCCTGCCTCATTGCCTTGTATCTGGTTATGGTGGACATAGGACTTGTGATATTAAGATTTATAATGAGAAATATATACCTAGTTTTTGTCCTATTCTTGGCACGGAGCTCTTAAAACCCTTGGAATTTCCTAAGCAATAAATTTACTAATTTACTTTAAATTTTCCTAAGCAAATTTACTATGGAAAAATTATGATTGTGGGTCTTTTGTTATGTTAATGAGCTAACTTTTGGATCCACTCTAGGTAATCTAAGGATGGGGCTGGTTGCCAGGGGACCCAGGAATGTGACTAGAGGGTTGGAACTATTAGCCCTACTCCCTTCCTTCTAGAGACAGCTGGAGATTGAATCAAATATCCAATGGCCAGTGGTTTAGTTAACCATGCCTATATAATAAAGTCTCCATAAAACCCCAAAAGGACAGGATTTGGAGAGCTTCCAAGTTGGTGAACATGTGAAGCATCTAGGAGAATGATACACTCAAAAAGCATGGAAGCTCTGTTTGTTTTCTTCATACCTCGTGCTATACATCTCTTCCATCTGGCTCTTCCTGAGTTGTATCCTTTTATAACAAACTGGTGCTCTAATTGTTTCTCTGAGTTCTGTTAGCTGCTCTAGCAAGTTAATCAATCCCAAGGAAGGTGTCATGTGAGCCTCCAATCTATATATATATAGCTGGTGGGTCAGAAACCAAGTGGCAACCTGTACTTTCAATTGGTGTCTGAAGAGGGGGAGATCTTATCAGACCAAGTCCTTAATTTGTGGAATCTGGGACTATCTCCAGTCATATAGTGTCAGAATTGAGTTAATTGCTTGGTGGTGTTGGAAAAAATGCAAGTATTGGAGGACTATATATTGATCACTGGTTCAGAGCACACACAACATTCTACAGAGCTGTTCCCATATTACAGATTATTGTTTCCAAGCCAGCATTATAACTGAGGATTTAGTGGACCATTGCACCATTACATAACTGTCTTTGGGTGATGGGGTGTGTTATAGTACCATTGAATCCAGTGGACATCAGCCAGATTGGCTTATTTCTTTTCCTATAAAGTGAAACTCTTGGTCAGAACATATGTTCTATGGAATATAATTGTGTACAGGCATACAGTAAGTCTACTAATGGATTTCTGGCAGAATCATGTTGGACGACGCAGAGAAAGCAAATTCACATTTACAAGTCAGTGTTTATTTTGGTGGGTGAGAACAAATTGATGCCCCGCAATGATAGGAGGCGGTCCAATATAAGCATTGTCTACAGTATCACTCCTCTGGAGTACAGTGCCCCATCAGGATTCTGAGTAGGGTATTGCTGGTGAGTTGAAGGTTATGTTCTATTGTTTTGTTTTTTAATCTAGTGGGAGCATTGTTTCCATCAGCAGATTATGATTCTGCTGATTGAGATGTGATACTTTGTAGAGAGGAAAGATTGATAATGTGGGAGAGAGAGGTTATGATTGAAGGAGTAGGCTCTTTTGCTGGGGTGAGCAGGGGTGAATACCAGGGCATAAGTGAAGAGCTGCTGAGACAGGACCAGGAAGGGTCCATTCATTTCAACAGAGGGAAGGGAGAGCAGGTGTGTACAGATGTTTCTCATTTGCTTCTATTTTTTCAGTGAAATGAAGCATGAAGTTATCAGCAAAAAATGGGGATAGGGAGAGGAGCTATCAGAGGAGATAATAGATTTATTGAAGAGAGAGAAAAAGGTGTGAAATCGTATTTTGAAAATGGGGAAGCAAATTTACTATGGAAAAATTATGATTGCTGAGCAGTTTTCATGATCATGAGTTAATGAGGTTTTTTTTTTTTTTTTTTGCAGCGGTATCTCATTGTGTAGTGCAGGCATAGAGTTAGAGGTGTCCTGGCTAACTCAAAGAATCAATGGGAAGGCTGGAAAAACAATTGTGGAAAGTGGGCAGTAATCAATGGAGGCTCAGCAGAATGAACATTTGGGCCAGGGTGTGGGCACTGTCACTGGTGTAGGGTGCTGCTGCCACTACCTATGGCTGCCAGTGAACATTGTCACCATGAGATACTATAGCCACTGGACAAGGGTTCTGGGGCTTTCCAACTATACAGCTACCACAGAGCTAATCTCTTTTACCTTTGGTCTTTGTTCCACTTTCCTATGATTTAAAATATTGGCTGGGGGACAGCTTGGGTGTCTCAGTGGTTTAGCGCCATCTTTGGCCCAGGGTGTGATCCTGGAGACCCGGGATCGAGTCCCATGTTGGGCTCCCTGCATGGAGCCTGCTTCTCCCTCTGCCTGTGTCTCTGCCTCTCTCTCTCTCTCTCTCTACCCCCCCCCCACCATGTCTCTCATGAATAAATAAATGAATAAAAATCTTTAAAAAAATAAATGACTAGATGTTGTCTTCTGTCTAGTGACACAAGTTGAATGTTATCTTTAGCAGTTAGATCCTTCCCACTTCAATGCGGATTTGTGCTATGTTGGAAAGTTTACATTTTTTCTTCGGAGATATGGATGTCTTTTTGACCCAGATTTATTCATAGAAGACTGGGTTATTCCAGGAAGGATATTAAACTTGACCAGAGAATTGACTTTGAAAAGTACCAGGACTCGGCTTAGCACAGTGTTGCCTGGGCTGTGGTAGTGATGTCACTCATTGTTCTCATTTAAGATTGAATAAACTCACATTTTAGAAATTATTGACAAATGTAGTGACTGTTTTGAGGGGAGCAACAGGGACCAAATTGCACCTTGTTCCTGAAGAGGATGATGTTTCTACTGTCATTTGTCTAGGGTGGGAAATGAGACAGGGAGGGAGGACTTTCCTGCCATTCCCTGGTCTGGAACTGGAATGGGGCCAGAGCCTCAGGCAGGAGAAGGCTTGGAAATTCATATGGGGAGGTTGATCTGTCACTTTCCCCCTCTCCAATACATAGAAGCCTGTGGGGAAATAGACAGGGATATGGAATCAAATATAGCCCAGGGACCCTGAGAGTATCCATATGGAGCAGCAGATGGAAGTGACTTGTGTGGTCACTTGGTCTCTCAGAGTCTTGTTAATGGATGTGTTAAGTGCTGTACACCTGCTCTTGGCAACGCACTGGGCAGTTGGGGTTTATCCTGGAGGTGGAATTATATGGAGTGAGTGACAACAAGCCAATTAAAAGATGGTAAGAGGCAACTTGGAAAATGATGGATGGAAGAATTTAATGTCCAGCAGGACAGATCTTGCGACACATTAACCTTCTCAGGGAATGTCTAGGAATTACTTCATGAGAATAAATATGAAAAAAACAAGGGATTTTCAAGATTCATGGAGGATGTGGACTTGGATTATTTGATTTAGAGCTGTAAAGAGAAATGTCATCATGAAAGCTAAAGGGCTTGGGGACCCAGAGGTGGCACATTCAATAAACACTTTTATTGACCTTCTGGCATGTGACAGGCACTTTTTTTCAAGCACATGAGACAAACACTTAAATAAGATGCATTATTTTCCTTCCTCAACACCTGGCATGGAATCTCAGATTATCTTTTCGTGCAAGAGAGGTGAGGTCTCCAAAGCTATGTTCCAACCAACATCAAAGTGTCAGATTTCTTCATCTTCCCCATCCCTGCCTTCTCCAGTAGCATTGCTACAGCATTCAGTTGGGCTGATACTGGCCATGGTGCAATGCAGCTACATTAACATTCTGGTCATACCCAGAGTTTCCCCTTCCCTGGCTGTGATATATGGCTATCTGCAGCTTCGGTGTTGCAATCACAGATGCTGGGAGGAAATGGGCTGGGCAGTAAGGGAAATGTCTGCCCCCAGAAGAGGATATAGAGCAGACCTAGAAAGCTCCTTTGCCTTCTGGGGGTCTCAGGGACAGGGGCCAGAGTTAAATATCAGTGCAGTAAATCCTGAGGCCTGTAGAGAACCCTTCCAAGAAAGCGCCCTTAATTTATGAAAGACAATAGCTGTCATTTATTGGGTCCCATTATGCAACAAATGCTCTTCACATTGTGTCTTACGAGACCCTCAACAACACTTCAACTCCATGAGGTAGGTGAGAAAAGGGAGGAGAGAGCTTAATCAAATTGTTCAAGGCCATAGGACAAGCAATTAAAATAGAACCAGAATTTAAACTTTTATCTTCCTGAGCTAAATTCTTGTTTTAAAAAATTTAAATTCAATTAGCCAACATATAGTATATCATTAGTCTCAGATATAGTTTTCAACAATTTATCCATTGCCTATAATATCCAGTGCTCATCCCATCACATGCCCTCCTTAATGCCCATCCCCCTTACCCATTTCCCCTCCAGCAACCCTCAGTTTGTCTCCTATAGTTGAGTCTCTCATGGTTTTTTTCCCTCTCTGATGACTTCACATTCAGTTTTCCCTCACTTCCCCTTTGATCCTCTGTGCTATTTCTTATATTCCACACATGAATGAAACCATATGATAATTGTCTTTCTCTGACTTTTCACTCAGCATAATACCCTCCATTTCCATCCATGTTGATTGCAAATGATAAGTATTCATCCATTCTGATGGCTGAGTAATATTCCATTGTGTTTATATGCATACCACATCTTCTTTACCCATTCATCTGTCGGTGGACATCTTGGCTCTTTCTACAATTTGGGTATCGTGGACATTGCTGCTATGAACATTGGGGAACAGGTGCCCCTTTGGATCACTACATTTGTATCTTTGGGGGTAAATACCCAGTAATGTAATTATGGGTCATAGGATAACTCTATTTTTAACTTCTTGAGGAACCTCCATACTGTTTTCCTCTGAGCCAAATTCTTAAGAGAATGTTTCACAACCAGAGGTAATTTTGCCCCCAGGGGACATTTGACAATGTCTGGAGACATTTTAAGAAAAAATTATTTTAAAAAAGATTTATTGGGGGATCCCTGGGTGGTGCAGCGGTTTGGCGCCTGCCTTTGGCCCAGGGCGCGATCCTGGAGACCCGGGATCGAATCCCACATCAGGCTCCCGGTGCATGGAGCCTGCTTCTCCCTCCGCCTGTGTCTCTGCCTCTCTCTCTCTCTCTGTGACTATCATAAATAAATAAAAATTAAAAAAAAATTTATAAAAAAAAAAAAAAGATTTATTGGGAAGTCTGGATGGCTCAGCAGTTTAGAGTCTGCCTGTGGCCCAGGGCATGATCCTGAGTCCTGGGATCGAGTCCCACATCAGGCTCCCTTCAGGGAGCCTGCTTTTCCCTCTGCCTGTGTCTGTGCCTCTCTCTTTCTCTGTGTCTCTCATAAATAAATAAATAAAATAAAATAAAATAAAATAAAATAAATTGATTTATTTAGTTGAAAGGAAGCATAAGAGGGGAGAGCAAAGAGAAATGGGGAGAGAATCTCAAGCAGACTTCATGCTGAGCATAGAGCCTGATGCAGGGCTCCATCTCATGACCTTAAGATCATGACCTGAGCCAAAACCAAGAATCAGATGCTCAACGGACTGCACCACCAAGGTAACCCTGTCTGGAGACATTTTTGCTTGTCATGACTGGAGGAGTGCTAATGTCATCTAGTGGGTAAAAGGGAAGCTGCTGGACATCCTACAATGCTCAGAATACTCTCTTGTTACCAGCTGAATTGTGTTCTTCCAAAGAGAATGTGAAATCCTAAACCCTAGTACTTCAGAATGTGACTATTTGGAAACAGAGTGGTTGCCCACATAACTAGTTAAGATAGTGTCATGTTGGAATAGATGGACCCCAATCCAATGTGACTTGTGTCTTTATAAGAGCGTGGCCACATGAAGATATAGGGACACAGGCAGAACTTGTAAAAATGGAGGCAGAGATTGGAATGATGCACTTCTCCTGCATCAACAAGCTGAGGAACACCAAGGATCACCAGTCATCACCAGAAGCTTGGAGAGAGTCACGAAACAGATTCTCTTTAACAGCCCTTGGGAAGAACCAACCCTGCTGACACCTTGATTTTGAACTTCTGGCCTTTAGGACTGCGAGAGAATACATTTCTGTTGTTTTAAGCCATGCAGCTTGTGGTAGTTTGTTATAGCAGCCCTAGAAAACCAATTTATCCCCACAACACAGAATCATCCAGTCCAAAATGTCAATAGTGCCACTGCTGAGGAACCCTGCCTTAAGAGAACACTCCACTTCCCTACTCTTACTTAGCAAGCATTCTATCCCCTTCCTCTCTTTTCCAGGGGCTGCTGAACATTCCAGGGAGGTTGGGAGCATTTATGCCTGTATCCAGAACAGGGGGAAAGCAGGCTGTTTCAGTGAGTAAAAACAGTCTTTTAAAATGTTGAACATGGTTAGTCCATCTGGCAACTTAATTAGCCTTGATCCACCTCAGGAGGGAAGGATCCTGCCTTGAGCTGTGCTGATAGATTGCAATATTGTTTTCATAGAGCAAGACCCTGGGTCTCTTCCCAGCCTGGGCCTGAAATTTCTGGCTTTCAGTACTTGGCTGGGTGGGCTGAAGTTTCCTGTAGGATGTCACATTCCATTTTATTACTCTCCATTTTACTCATAAGGCTTAGGGCTGTGTTTCTCCCTGAACCAGAGTGGTATTTTTTGAGAATTGGAAAAGAAAACATTCTCCCAGATTGTAGCCTAGAAAAGTGGTGTGGTAGGAAGACCAATCTTCCTCAGATCAAATGAACAAGGCTTCAGTGCACTTTGCTGATTCATTGTCTGGTAAAGTGCTATTGCTACAAATGTATTGTCTCTGAGCCTGGAAAGCCCACTCACCTCTTGGGTGTAAAACCCATTTCATTAACGAGCCCAGCATTTGCAGAGCTGTGCTCTGGTTTCCGTCTATACTGGGATAGTAAGGTGAATAATAAAGGCAATGTTTCTTGCTTGGGCTTGGTGGGGTCCGCCTCCTCCTATGAGTATATTTTAAAGCCATGGTACCTCCAGGCAAAGACAAAAAACACAAAAATATCTGGTAGCTTGCATGGACCTGAATGCTAGTAACTCTCAAAATTGGTGAAGAGGTTTTAAAAATGAATTCTTTGCATTCACTGAGCAAAGTTTGAGGTGGGTTAAATAATGGCTTGAGAATGAGCCATGACTCATAAGAAATAGAGGAATAGTCAATGAGAAGTTGATCTTCCAGAAATGGCACTCCCAGATTCCTTAGAGGAAAGTGAGGATGACCTTGACTTTGTTAACATGCATTGGTTAGAGCTGTTTCAACTGGCTTACCCAGGGCAGGACTACATGTTCTGTTCATTTTTTGCACCCTCTCTCCGTCTTTCCAATGCTCTGGTGTCTGGTAGACACTTAATGATGCTGTTTTTTTGGCACTAAAACTGGCAGTGGAATTTTTTAGTTCATTCTGGACCCACCTTCTAGCATCTTTATGCCTCAGTATGTTTACAGGAAAAAAATGGGTGAGTGAGAAGGAGCCTGTACGTGGATTTGCAATGTGGAGTTGCTAAGGGGATGCTTCCTAGCATTGTGATACTCCATTTCTTGACCCTTGACATGGGTTGATTTCTGATATGTCATTTTGAGATATCTTGATAATCTAATGCTTCCTGTAAGACATTTATTTGTGGTTACTTCTAATAATTGCAGGATTTACATAGCAGGAATGTTGAAGACCGAGGTTTGCCACTCACTAGCTGTGTGACTGTGGGCAAGTCACTTAACCTCTATAGACTTGAAGACTTGAGTTTGCCCATCAGTCAGTCAGGAATGGAGTCTGTGTTGTCTATTTCCAAGGATTCTGAGAGCATCAAATTTGATAAACCATGTGAAGGGGCTTTGAAAGTGGCAAGGCATTATTTAAAGGTCAAGTATAATTATGAATAAGTTCTGATTTGTTTTTAAATTTTCATGGTTTCCTGTGACCATTTCCCTAGTCAGCCCTGCCTTTTATGCCACAGACAATAGAGCACTTTCCGCGCAGTCTGATTGTTTTAATTTTTATTTTATTGCTATGCTGCTTGCTCTTCAGTGATCTGGCTCCAATTTTACAATCTTGAGATTGATTCTTTCTGTGAACATGTTTGCTTCTCATTGTCATTAATTAGGACAAGGACAGCGACTTATACACAGATGCTGAGGCATAGCATTTGAAAGTGCCACATGTACTTCTCCATTTTGAGATAATGCCTTCCATTTGTGCCTGAGTTTAATTTATGATTTAAAAAGCAGTCTGTTTGCAGCATTTTGTGGCATCTTCATGGTTAAATCTGCAGCTACTGTGGAGCAATTGGTAGCACTAGTGACCCAGGGGGTTTGAGAACAGGTGCTGGGGTTTCTGGTGCTTAAGACATGGTTGAGAGGCTTGAAGGGGGTATTGCTGTAGTCTGCTTATCTAGATCACTGCTGTCTTGGTATTTGCATGTATAAGAGCTGTGTATAAAACCCCCTGCCCCCCACCGCCCAATGAAAATACAAGACAGCAACACGGTGGCTTCTTTCTTTCCTTTCTGATCCTAGCTGAAATCCTTTATCTGTTTTCCTCCTGGAACCTCATGGCCAATGGTCTCACCATAGCCATTGGGCTGTCCTGCCTTCCATCCACATCATCTCTTCTTTCCACTGTTTTGTCAAGGTATGGGAAGGTAAGTCAGAATGGACAGGGTGCAGCCACCTTCTGGAGCCTTCAGTGATCCTGAGGCCTGTACCTGGAGCAGAGTGATAAGAAGAAGCAGGAGTGTGGCAGTGGGGCTGCTATGCCTAGAGCTCAGTGATGAGTGTATCCCCTGGCTAGTTGCCCTCAGAGGGTTTCAAGAGGCTTCTTTTCTAATTCTGACTGACAAGGTCTTTGGACCACTTAGAGAGCCCATAGAAGGCATTCACTGATGTGGGGCCACGGCATCCACACTGGGATTTCTGAATTCTTTGTCCTATGACTTTCCTGAAAATTATTACCCAAATTTAGGAGTCTAAATCATTCACCCATCCTTGCCTATCAGCAGGTGGCAGAAGTTTTGGCTGATTTGAACAAGGGATTCATTGAACAAGGGATTCATTGAAATATATACTGGAAAATGCATCAGTGCTTCAAGATATTCAGAAATAACAAACACAGATTTGCATAATGCTCTTTCAAGGGAAAAGTTTCTTTCCCATAAATTATCTTCACAACTCTGTGAGGTAGGAAGGGTGAGAATTGTAATATCTTTTTACAGTCAAGAAAATAGAGACTCAGAGGTTGATTAGCACAGGTTACATCTCTGTACTTTATGACTTTCATTTCTGAGATCAGGGCTCTTTCCTTTATAGGATCTTGGGGCAGTTGAACTCTGAGAAGGGTAGGAAAGGGTAAATTGGACAGAAGCTGGAAGATTTAATTCGAGTTATGCTTCAGTCAATTTATATAATTGGGTACACTGGAGGCCAAGAGTTTTGTTCCATGTTATTTTAGGAATTCCTAATCTTTATCCTTTCTAGAATAGTGGTGTTCAACCCTTTAAAATTTTTTATTTTATTTTTACTTTTTTTAAGGCAAAAGACTTCCCCCTTTGGCCAAATGAATGGACTATGATATAATATCTCAATATGTAAAACTGAAATTGGCTGTGATCGAAGTGGGTGTGAAATCTTGCCTGACCCATCTCCTCTTGCCCCTCAGGTGCCCTGAGACAGCTTTGAAATCTTGAAGAAATGAGGGTGGAGCTTTCAGGTCAGAGGGTTTTGTTCTCTCTCTCTTTTCTTCTTCCCTACTTTGGTTACTTGTCTATGCTTTAGCTGTCTTCTTCAAAAAGTTACCTAAAGACCTCATGGCATTCTCCCATCTTGGCACCTAGCACCTGTGAGTAGTCTGTTATGTCCAGAAAACAAAGGGCATAGCATGCAGTCCAAGGACACCTCCATTCTCAGACAGTTGGTCAATGAGCCAAGCCCTTGAACCTATTCTGGGTAGTCAGCATCTTTTCTGGGCATCAAATTCTCCTGAGTCAGTGGCACAAAGCACCGAACCATGGATCAAGGTTCTCCAGCTACATATGGGCTATGGATGTGTTAAACATCTGTTTGCCACTATCCACACTGGGATAATCTTTTTAAGCCCAGATAATTAGTGCCCAATTGCTAAATGATCTAGACACAGCCTTTCCCTGCACAATTAGAGAATTTCCTAAAAGTCTTCATAAGCCCTAGGATGGCAAGGAATCCCCTTTGGCTGTGTTTTGTTCCCTGTACTTGTGGGTTATTACCCTATCTTGTGCCTGCGTGGTTTTCTGTGGACTTAGGGAGGAACCTCATGCCTTAATCGCTGTTTAGCTAAGCATACGGGCTATTCAGTAAAGCAATCATTGAATAGATAGACTTTCTTGCAAATTCCTGTTCATATGACTTTTGTATTTTCTCCTCGTGTTTCAGCATCTCTTAACAGAGGGCAGCAAACTCAGCTCTCTCCTTATATAGGGAAGTACTGACATGCCTTTGAACACTCTCTTCACCCCCTTGCTAGCTCTGTGTCCTACCTATTCCCTGCCAAGAAAGCCTTGCCAATGCGTGGAGTATTGATTGGGTCACTTGAAACAGATTGGCCAGCCCCTTTCAAGGAGACTGCAGACCTCTTATGAAATTCCACCAGATTTCTTACTCCTGGGGTACATACTTAAACAGGTAGGAGTCAAGCTGTACACTGGGAATATATGGGTCATCCCATTTGGGTCTTCTGTCCTGAGCCATGTGCTCCAATTCAGCTCTATCCAAAAAGTCCTATGTTCTGGACATCTTAGGCTCTTTTGCAGTTGTGTATATATCTGTTTTGTTCATCATTGAGCTCCATCGTGAGTACTCTCCTTCTATTGAGAATCCCACAGTGAAAAGGTGAGAAAGGGTGATTTGGGCATAGAAAATCCACCTCAAACCCTAACATTACAAAGAACTTAAATGGCTTCTAGAATTCCACAGCCTTTCAGAGAACATGCTCTTTGTTGTTGGGTTTTGGAATTCATATCACTTTCAGTGACTCACTTTCAAAGATTTTTGATATTGCAAAGGATGATCACAGACAGCCTGTGTGGTAGGTTTCAAACGATCTCAGTACTCTCAAAACTCTCTCTCTGACTCTGGACAACTGAAAACTCCCTACTCAAGTTTCTCAAGGCCATGTGGTCACCACTCAGCCACCATTTTTTGTCTCATTAGGCCTGGGGCCTGTACCTGGAGCAGAGTGATAAGAAGCAGGAGTGTGGCAGTGGGGCTGCTATGCCTAGAGCTCAGTGATGAGCGTAGTGGTCACAGGTGTTTTCTGAATGGCCACTCTGCCCAAGTTTATAAAGAGAAATGGGAAGGCGAGGTGATGCAGTGACTTCAGCCAGTGTAGAGAGTTAATCAGGAGATTTGGAACAAGTATGCAATATTCCTTTCCTGAGAGTTTTTCTTTGATGGATCTAAGTCATTCTTCCTTGAAAAATTTCATTAGCAGTACAAAAATTTACTCCAGCAGTACAATAAATTAGTGACATGGAATCTCCTTAAGCAGTGGTAAGAAAAGCAGACATGGCTATTGCTGGGTCAAAATTATTTTGTCAAAATGAACTGATGGAGGAAAATGACACGGGAGAGGGAAGATACTTTCAATTCCCTCCTTTGTCTTTAATTTCTGAATTCTCTCAACCTCTCAAGGAAGCCTCCATCTGTGGAGCTCTCAATAAGTAGGGCAGCCCTTCCTTAGTTGTGGAATAGATGAGGTGTCTTTGGTCCCCCCTTTATCTCCCTCTGTGCTATCACTCTCTTCCCCTCTCGTGAGGTTCCCAGTGACACCTTCCTTTCTTCTTTCTCACCTGTCAGAAAAGGCTCTTGTATCAACCATTAACCCAAATGATGACTTGTCTGTCTTAGGGACACCTGCATTTTGATTTTGGTTCTCACTGTGGATGTACTAACTTTGTGCCCTGTTAAAGAAGCCTGTCACCTACAAGTGAATGTATTGTTTGAGGAGATGAGGAATACTTTCTTGGGGTCTCTGACATTTCGATATCAGGAAAGCATCTCCCCTAATACCTCCTTACTCCACCTGTAAGGATGATCTGCTCATCACTGTCCTTTTCCCAGACCATTTCTAAACCCTCTGTATTTATGGGTTTCTCAACCCCTAAGGGTGTGTGTGTGTGCTTCATCATGATGTTCCTGATGCCAATCGCATAGCAGCTCCAAGTGTTTTTATAGGATGCCTGCATTGTTATAGGAGCAGCCCAAAGGCTCCTGGTAGACACTAGCTGATCCACACCCGCTCTCCCCTCCTTGAGGTTTTGTGGCCACAATGTTCCCTTGTGGGACCCTGCCAGCTGCCTCTGCCAGTGGGAAGCAGCTGTGAGATCCCTGACCAAATCAAATTCCTGGAAGACCAGATTTATATGCAACAGGAAGGCGAGTCAGAGCTGATTAGCTCTATGTGAGTTGTCCCTCAGGGCACATTTCTGTGGCCTCAAATGGAGGCGTTCATAGATTGGCTGGGATTACCAAATGGGTACTCTACTTTGGCTGATGGATGAGTAACATATAGGTAGCTAGTGACGCATTTTGGTATCCATCCAAAAGAGGCAGCTCCTGGTAAGTGGAAGGATGGGTCATTACAGTGACTCTTAACAGTGAATGTATCACAGAAGAGCCACTTCCGTCAGCCCTCTAAGCTACTGATTGCAGCTGGGCTAATGCATTGCCTCCGAGGAGCATCTATTGATGTGCTGCAGAGGAATTAACTTTGACGTAATGGAATTTTGTTTTCGCCACTGCTCATAAAAACAACCGCCTTGAGCAAATGAAAATGTGTGTGGCAATTTGTGCATTTCCAGTAATGACCGTACACGGGCAGAAGGTTCTTACAGAAGGAAATGGCATCCCTGCAGACCAGGGCTGGCTGATGAATGATTAATGAAAGCAGTTCTACCAAGATACTGGCTCTAGAAAGATAAGGGAGAATGATGGAGTGAGCTGGATGGGAGGGGAGGTGCATAGAAAGGCGTGCTCCACTCATGGGCGAGATTCCAAGGAATTCGGCTGGTGCCCGTGACTTGGAATCATTGCAGGGGAGTATCACCAGGGTCAGTTGCCCTGCAGCTGGCGAAAAAAAAAAAAAAAAAAAAAGAGGACCACTCAGAACCTTCCCTCCCACTACCTCTTCTTGGAGGCCCTGACCTTCCCCCTTGGGACAAGGCATGGTTCCCCTCCTCAACTCTACTCTTCTGCTCTGTATACCCCCCTGTCTATCACCTCTACTTTCACAGGTAAACTCTATTTCCCTGCAATACCACCCACCATTTCCCTAATTCTTTGCTAACAAAAATCCTGAAGGTCACTGACATTTTGATCATTACTACTCACCAGTCCCTGGGTAACAGAATGTTCCCTACAGAGCCCCATGAGGGACTCCAGATTCCAACTCCACTTACTCCCAACCTCAGTGTTGTTCAGGTAAGGCCCTTAGGTGATTTCTGTACTTGGCCTGGCCTGCAACCTGGTACCATAATAAAATTATGAGGTTGCCCATTGAGTCTCCATCTGTCTCACCCCTGGCATAGTGAAGCATTCAGAGAAGGAATTTGGGTTATTTTTGAATATATTCTACAGGGCCAGAATTCTCTGTGCCGGGGTCAGAAGAACTCTGAGCTCCAAAGTTCCTATACCCACAGAGAGGGGTCAACAGCTGCATAAGGACTCCATGAAGGGCAAGGGCCTGAGGGAGCCTGTGTCCTCAGTTGCATTCTTCCCTGTATTGTTGGGGGACATCTCAGGCAGGCTTACCTCTTCTGCTACTCCTCTGCACTGGCAGCTCGATAGAAGTGCCCTTCACTGGGGAAGAGTAGCACGGGTGCTTAAAGTGCACTGGGAAGGCTGGACCATGCAATGCATTTGACCTCAGTCCATTTGTTGTATGGTTCAAAGTGGTCTTGGCTCTTTTTACCACGTGAATATCCTTCCTCTTTGTAGTGATAGGGACTGAGAACAAAAATGGGCTATTACAAAGCAAAAGAAATCAAGTAAAATATTACAAGAATGTATTTTTTTTTCTTCCCTCTCTCATGGAAAGTAGTTTTATACATAGTGGGAGGAAGAGAATGACATTTGTGGTGCTCTTGCTGTCTTAAGTCTTATTTGAAAGAAGCATGGAGTATTTTTTTTTCTCATACTCATTGCAGTACAATCACAAACTCCTGCCCATATGCCTGCCCTAATGAGAAGATTAAAGACCTGTTAATGCCATTTGTTTTGTTTCTAAGCAGTAGGTGACAGGAGAGCTAAATATTCTGAGTTGATGCAGTGGTTCTAAAGGCACCAGGACTAAATGGCTGCAGTGACCTTGCTTTTTATGTTCAATTAAATGGACCAGAGATAAGATCTATATTGTTTCTGAAGTGTTGAGATCAACAGACGGGATGAGAAATTTCTTTGCCTGTGTCACTGGGAAAAACAAATGAAACACACTGGGAATTCAAATGTGTCCCCTCGAGGCTCATTTTTCACTCAAACCTTGCGATGCTCTTGTTTGATAGCAGAATTTGGCTTGGGGAGCTGGCGGCACAGGGTCATGGATAGTGATTCATGGGCTTATATTTGCTTGTGGGTAATACTGTTAACAAGTAGTCTATTGAATATCAATTACCCATAGGGCATTGTGGTGGGTGCTAGAGGGGTTATAAAAAGGCATAGATGTTTTTGCCTTCAATGATGAGAAAACCTTGTTTGGAAGCAAAGCATCTGTTCGTTGAAAGAAATCAGTACTGAGAGAAAAGCCAATATGGCAGGATTAAGTTGCCACTAACTTCTCCTTCCTTAGGATTCTAGGGGCTTGGGATGCTTCAGTGGCACAGTGGTTGAGTGTCTGCCTTTGGCTCAGGGCATGATCCCAGGGTCCTGGGATCGAGTCTCAGATTGGGCTCCCTCGATGGAGCCTGCTTCTCCCTCTGCCTATGTCTCTCATGAATAAATAAATAAAATCTTAAAAAAAGAAAGGATTCTAGGGGCTAGAGAAATCATTAAAGCAAGTCTAGCTAAGTGGGAAATGAGGTACTGATTTATTACTCTGGGCAACAACCCCAAGTATTACTTCCGATGAGTTGTACTGGGGAATATGAATTAGATCTGAGCTGGTGGTGAGGACCTCACTGCTCCCACCCCAGTATGACTGGACCTCTACAAGTAATTCTAAATGCTCTCACCAATAAGCTGAATGGTCAAGGACCACAGAGAAGAGTGGACTGTTCCCACGTGTGCATACTGCTTAGAGAGCAGGAAATAGAGGAGAAACTGTCACTGTTCATAGGAAAAACAACAGCCACATCAACAATTGGCTTAGTCCCTGATTTTCAGCACAATTAACATGCTTCCTAGTAAAACATGGGTCTGTGAATGTCAGGGTTCAGTCAGATTCTAGCTCTTCCTCTCCTGGAGCCGTTAGAGGTAGAGCTTGGAGTTGCTTCTTCTAGTAATCCTTCACATAGAGAGGGAGGTCTTCAGTGGATATATGAAATAGGAAGAGATGACAACGTGTCAAATGTGTTATAATAATAGCTCAGTGGTGAGAGGGCAGGGGGAGAGAAAATCCTAGGCTGGCACAGGGGTGGGGGCAGTCTGGGAGATCTTTTGGAAAGTATGGTTTTGGGTTGACTTAAAGGTGGGGATGGGACATGAAGGGATCAGGTCTGCCAGGTGGTAGATAAGGACAAGCAATGAAATGATGTGTGGATGCAGGAAGAGAGCACCATTGCTGGAGCACAGAGCAAGAAAGTGGTGGAGACCAAATGATGTGTTTGGATTAGATACTTTATTATTAGTGAAGCTAATTATTAAGCTATTATTTAGTGAAGCTCCTGGAAATAGGTTATTTATAAAGATTGCTTAGGTGGATGCTTGCACCCCTAACACCTTAACACCCCAAATACAGAAGGGATCTTGAGCAGGAAAGGGAAAATCCCACCAGCATATATGGCCACACTCTTGCAAAGTTTCCCTTTATGTGGCTTACAATAAGGTAAAATGTTTTTAGGAAAAAGAAAGAAATTTCAAGCCTGATGAACATTGCACAGTTTTCTGATATGATCTATTGCAGGAATCTCCTCTCTTATGTCTCTCATAAGACAAATCCGGCCTCTGCTTGAAGAATTCTAGAAGTCTTGCTACTTTTGTTGGCATCTTTGTTCCATTTCTCCTTTTATAGAAAGAACACTCTTCTTGTCCTGAAATTTCCCCTTCTATAATTTCCAAACATAGGTCATTTGTCCTTGATTTTCAGCACACTTTCAGAAAAAGTCCATTTCCATAACACAGTTCAGCTCTTAAATGTGTTAGGATACTACTTCTTTTATTTAAAAAAAGAATATTTAATTCTAGTATAATTAATATAAAATGTTATATTAGTTTCAGGTGTAGTGGTTCAATAATTCTGCACATTACTCAGTGCTCATCAATATAAGTGTATTCTTAATCACTTATTTCACCCATCCCTCCACCCACTTCCCCTTTGGTAATCATCAGTTTGTTCTCTATACTTAAGAATGTTTATTTGGTCTCTTTTTCCCTTTGTTTATTTGTTTGTTTCTTAAATTCCACATATAAGTGAAATCTATGATTGTCTTATTTCACTTAGCATTATACCCTCTAGCTTCATCCACTTATTGAAAATGGCAAGATCTCTTTCTTTTTTATGGCTCAGTAATATATATATATCATATATAGTATATTATATATACTATATATAATATATTATCATATATGTCATATATTATCATATATATAAGTATTATATCAAATATATCATTATATCATTATATATGATATATTATATATGTTATATATTATATATTATATATATATCACCTCTTCTTTATCCATTCATCTATTGATGGGTACTTGAGTTACTTCCATATTTTGAGTATTGTAAATAATGCCCAATAAATATGGGGATGCATGTATATTTTCAAATTAGTGGATTTTTTGGTATTCTTCAGGTGAATACCCAGGAATGGAATTAATGGACCATACGACAATTCCCTTTTTAATTTTTTGAGGAATCTCCACACCACTTTTCACAGTGGCTTCACCACTTTATATTCCCATCAACATTTCATGAGGGTTCCTTTTTCTCTGCATCCTTGCCATCACCTGTTGTTTCTTGTGCTTTTGATTTTAGCCATTCTGATAGGTGTGCAGTGATATCTCATTTGGTTTGGATTTGTATTTCCCTGTTGATGAGTGATGTTGAGCATCTTTTCATGTGTCTTTGTAGGATGCTGCTTCTTTGGCACCTGCTTGCTAAACAACACAATCTTAGTCTCACATATCTAATTTTGTTAGCACCATCTTATCTTTTCCCATTCAGAACCCTGAACTTTGGCAATTCTGCAATCCCATGAGGTCCTCCAACAAAGTGGTCTGACTTTCTTTTCACTGCCTGTCATCCTTTTATACCCTCTTTTGACTTCCAGCTTAAATTCTATGATCATTCCTTATAATCTCTTCTTTATATGTACCTTCTGTTCCCTTGTCCCTGCCCCCTTTATGGTTTTAGTAAAACCACACCCTGGATAAATCTTTCTCTCCATCTCTTCTTTGTCTATGCTTGCACAGCTGAATGTTGCTGGAGAAAATCACAATCCTGAGCATGGTTTGATTTTTGTATTCATGACCATGAACTTCAAATGAGACCCAAATGGTGCCCAGCATCATTATCATAATGTATTTCCCTGGTCCATTTATCCTCCTGCTTTTCTAGGTGCTATCTCACCATTTCAAGCTTCCTACAACCCCTCCTCCACTCTCATTCTCACCTGCTGACCTTGATTTCTTCTTTACTAAGAAATTGAAGCTGTAAGAAGAGAACATTGGCAGACTTCTAGCTCCTCATTAAACCCACATACCATCATCCTCATCCATTCCTCTGCCTTCCTGCTACCTGGTTGTTTGGGCCACCCTATCTAAATGCTACCCCCTCTCACTACTCAAGGGCATTGCTCAGCAATTCTCTGATTCATAAATCATCAACTTTCTCCCTCCTGCTAGCACAAATATGCTGTATTTCTAAAGAATTCAAAATAAAATTCAAAATCTAAATCCCCCATCTCCAAATCCTCTTCTCACATTTTCTTAAACTCACTCCAATCAGGCTTTCATCCTATGTTGCTAAATCTAATGATCATATCTTACTTGACACCATTCCCTGCCCCAAAACTTTATTGAAATATAATTGACATATAACATTGTGTAAGTTTAAGATGTACTATCAGTTGATCTGATAACATTTGTCTATTGCAAAATCATTACCACCACCATAGCACCTACATCCCATCATGGAATTACCATTTCTTTTTTGTGGTGAGAACATCTAAGATCTAACTCCCAGTGGCATTCAAGTCTGAATACTTGAGTATTCAAGTATTATTAACTATAGTTGCCATGCTGTGCATTAGATACCCAGAACTTGTTAATCTGTAACTAGAAGTTTGTGCTCTTTGATCAATATATCACCATTTCCCCAACCTCCTAGCCCCTGGTAACTACCCCTATACTCTGTTTCTATGAATTTGGCTTTTTAAATATTCCACATATAAGTGATGTCATATTGTATTTGTTTTTTTATGTCTGACTTATTTCACTTAACATAATGCCTTCAAGTTTCATCCAAGTTGTTGCAAACAGCAGAATTTGCTTCTTTCTCATGGCTAAATAATATCCTTCATATATATCATATATACATAATATATACCACGTCTTCTTTCATGTCTTGAGGGACTCTTGGGTTGTTTCCGTATCTTAGCTATTGTGACTAATGCTGCAAAGAACATGGAATTGAAGATAACTCTATGAGATCCTGATTTCAATTCCTTTGGGATATATATATCCAGAATTGGCACTGATAGCTTACGTGGTACTTTTATTTTTAATATTTTGAGGAACCACCATGGTGTTATCCATAGTGGAGGCACCAATTTGTATTCCTACCAACAGTACATGAAGGTTCTCTTTTTTTCCACATCCTTACCAACACTTATTTCTTGTCTTTTTTGATGTTAGCCATTCTAACAGGTGTGAGGTGATACCTCATTTTGGTTCCAATGCATGTTTCCCTTATAATTACTGATGTTGAGTACCTGTTCAAATGTATCTGTTGGCCATCTGCATGTCTTATCTGGAAAAATATTTATTCAGGTCCTCTGCCCATTTTTAATTGAGTTGTTTGTATTTTTTCTATTGAGTTATATGAGTTCTATATATATTTTGGATATTAAGCCATTATCAGATATATGATTTGCAAATATTTTCTCCCATTGTGTGGGTTGCCTCTTCATTCTGTTGATGGTTTTTTTTTTTTTTTTTTTTTTGGAGAAGCTTTTTAGTTTGGTGTAGTCCCACTTGTTCAATTTCACTTTTGTCATCTTCACTTTTGGTGTCAAGTCCAAGATTTGGATAAAAAGGATAGAAAATCTTGGATCACAATAGGTCTTCTCTTTCTGGCTGATATACCAAGTCACCTGCTTCCTGCCTTTGGATGTGTAAGGATGTAATGCTTGAAGCTATGCAACCATCTCATGACCTTGAGGGATGCCCAGAGCATCATAGATATTCCAACCCAGTGTCTTTGTGGGGAGCTTATGAGCCAACCCTGGCATTACCCATTTGCAGACTTCTTGTCATTAGTAATAAATATCATTAGGTTGGATGATATTGGTGCCAAGTCTTTATGTTACTTGCTGCTGAATGCAACTTAATTGATATAATGTTTTTTCTTTATTTCCTTTAATTAAAAAAAAGATTTATTTATTTATTTATTTATTATTTATTTATTTATTTATTTATGAGAGAGAGAGAGAGAGAGAAAGAGAGAGAGAGAATGAACAATGGGGAGGGGCAGATGGAGAGAGAGAGAGAAGCAGACTCCCCACTGAGCCAGGAGCCTCATGCAGGGCTCAATCCCAAGATCCGGAGATCATGACCTGAGGCAAAGTCAGATGCTTAACCACCGAGCCATCCGGGCGCCCCTATTTTATTTTTTAATATTAGAGATTGTATGATCAGAATTTCATTGCCAATTATTGCCTAGTTTTGGAAACTGACTTTAAAAAAGTTATTCAATAATAAAATCTTTTTATCTTAAATTTATTTCTCTTATATTTCCTTTCTAGAGCCTAGAAAATTTCTACTTACTGAGTGCCTGTAGTATGTCAAGTATTGTATGAGAGTTTCAAGAAAAAATAGTGAACAAGATTGATTGTTGCCTTATGGTTTAATGGGGGAAATACTGATTTGCCTGGCCTTATCATCTTTTTCTATATTAAACTCTCAGGTGACATGGTTTATTTTTCCCAAGTTACCTGCCATTTCTATGTTCTTGTATTTGTTTCTTCTTTTGATCAGAATGAAGACCAGAGTCACCGTTCCCACTGTTGCTACTTCTGCTTCCAGAGAGATGAAATGATCAGTAAAACAAATATGGAACTTATCCACCATCCACTATATTGCTCAGTGGGACAGATGGTAGCATGTGGCTGAGACACTGACCTTGTATGCCAGCTCTGTTTCACCCAATTTCCTTCATATGAGGAGTTCAGAAGATTAGAGAAGGCTTTTTCCAGGCTTGGAGTCTATTTGGGTTATTATCTTTGATTACTTGGATTGCTTTATCCCAGAGAAACCAGACTTTATTTAAATAAAAAATTTTGAGAAGACTTAAAAATCTTAAATTGGCACCTTAAAATGTTCATGCAATTATCTGGACAGCAACTGCATCTTCCTAAAGCCATGCTGTGGCCTGTGGAGTTGACAAGGCAGAAACAGATGGCCTAGGTTTCCCTTGAAATATACTAATGAAGAGAAAAAAGTGACTTGGCCCTTTATCATTTCAGATTATGCCAAATCCACACAAGCAAGGGACTCTAGACATTTGGCCTGAGCTCCAAAATGTGTAGAACAGGCCCATCCTGGCCTGGGATGCCTGGTACTTGTGGAGTGCTTGATGGAGAATAACTTGTGTTTGCCTAGGTAGGCTCATGGCCCACCTCCTTGTCCACCATGCCAGTCCTCGCTGTGTTCTCATTTATCTACCCTGCTTCCGCTGACTCCCTCCAAATGAGCTACACCACAGTGTTGGTGAATGTTCTCATTAATCTCTCTCGCTTCCTGTTTTTTTCTGTTCTTCCTTTTTGGAACTCCTAAAGATATGGAAATACTATTCAGGTTACTTAACCAAGTGGGCTGTTCTTGCCTTCTCACTAATTCATAATAAACTCCTGGAGTTTAGAAGAGACTAGAAAGGTCCTTCTTGCTTCCCCTTTCCTCAGGAAAATACCTCTGCCAAATCATAAAGACGTGGCCTCTCCCATGTTGTCTGTAGACATAACCCAGTGCATAACAATGTTAACCATTGGGAAATATGTCCTGACACTTAACTGTGAACTTTCACAAGTTACATTTTCCTGAGTCTATCCCCAGTGAAGCTGGTCTTGGTATTTATCCTTAATATACTTGAAGGACATTTAAAAATCACTCTAAAGCAGTGGTCTTCAACCAGGGGCAATTTATTTTTGAAAAGCATGCTGATGGATTTTCCTTAAGAGAGACTCCCCTCCACCCTACCATTATGCAGGAAATATCCATATGCTTTTGTATTTAAGAAAAATAACTTCAAAGACAGGGAGGATAAGGGGTGTGTGTTCATATGTTCATGTGTGCACAGGTGTGTATGTGTGGAGAGGAGATGTGTGGACAGGGCTTAGGTAGGTATATCCTATTTATTTTAATGATGTCAATTCATTTCACTTTATGAAAACCTTTCAGTTTTCTTCCAAGAGCTTCTTCAGTTTACTTAAATAATGCATTTTAGCAAAATAAGAGCTCTAGCTCCTTCTCTTTCTTACTCCAGCAAAGAGGTGTCTCTGTGGCAGGTCATGAGAGAGGTGATGACCTTTCTCTGGAAAGTCAGAGTCCTACACCAAATTTATTCATAAATAATTGAATTTTATTATTATAAGCAAAGCAAAAGGTGAGTAGAGGAGCAATTCTGAAGGAACTCCGAAGTAATGGCCACCAGGAAAGAGCCCGTGCATATTCATTTTAGATTTGTAAAGCATTTTATGGTTTATGCAGCCTGTTATGTCCAAAGTCATTTGATCTTCACAATGATCCTGCGAGGTATATCTGATTATTCCAGGAGGAAACCGAGACCAAGAGAGGCTTTTGAACCTGTAAGTGGAAAGTTGGCCATGAACCTGGCTCCAGGTCTGGGGCACTTTCCAGCACACCACTCTCCACCTTCCGCATTGCCTCCTTTCCAACTCTGTCTGGGAATCTGAGCCAGCCTGCCAGAGACATCATGGCCAGGTGATTTCGTGTTTCCCTCTCACTCTGCAACACAGCACCGATGAGGATCCTTGTATTTAAAGACTTTATTTATTTATTTGAGAGAGAGTGTGAGCGAGCGAGTGAGTGAGACAGAGAACACGAATGGAGAGCAGAGAGAGGCAGTGGGGGAAGGACAAGCAGACTCCCCCCTGAGCAGGGAGCCCGATGTGGGGCTCTATCCCAGGATCATGACCTGAGCTGAAGGCAGAGCCTTAACTGACTGAGCCACCCAGGTACCTTAGACCCTTGGATTTAAACCCAGTTCCTCCACTTACTACCTCTGGGATCTTAGGCAAGTTAGTTTTCCTCTTTATGAGACAGTTACCCTTTCTGTGAAACAGGGATCCTCCTCCTCCTAGTCCTCCTCACCATCATCACCATCATCACCATCATTATAAACTTCATCATCATCATCACCATCATCATCATCATTGCCACCATATCTACTTCACAAGGTTCTTATGAGGATTAATTAAAACCATGTATGTGAAGCCCAAGTGCTTGATGCTTGGTAACTGCTCAGTCAACATCAACTGTAACTACTACCACTTTAATTCACACACTTCCATCTCCCCTTACTCCCCTGCCGAGGTCACAGTTCTGTGTTCAGAAGCCTTTCTCCATCTGTAGCCCTGGTCCTAGTTGGGCTTGCATCTCTTGTGTTCAGAACACGGAGCTCCTTATCCAGCCCTGTCATTTCCTCACCCACTGGAAAGGCCAAACACCTTATACATCTTTATTTTTTTAAAGATTTTATTTATTTATTCACGAGAGACACACACAGAGAGAAGCAGAGATATAGGCAAAGGGAGAAGCAGGCTCCACGCAGGGAGCCCGATGTGGGACTTGATCCCAGAACTCCAGGATCAGGCCTTGAGCTGAAGGCAAATGCTTAACTGCTGAGCCACCCAGGCGTCCCCTCATGCATCTTTAAAAAATACAAACCCACTGTAACGATGGATGCATATAATGAAATAATAATAAAAACAAATAATGCAAACAAGCCTTGGAAAAATTAAAGTGAAGTATGCTTACATATTGATATTTTAAATATGGCCAAAGTGATCGAATAAATTGAGAAATGCTATCCAGGCTGCTGTGAAAAGTGTCATAACAGAGCAGGAGACTTGGAAATACAGCTCTTCAATGGATATGTTGAGACATTTTATCTCAGAACTGCCCCTTTGCTCTCACTGACTCAGGCCTGCAATGATGAAGGTCATGGAAGGCAAGAGGGACGTGTGGTTTTCAGAATCACCATGATTTTACTTCTGATGGTAACAGCATTATATGGGCATTTGAAAAAAGCTGGAAAATGCAGAAAAATAAAGATAAAATAAAACTTGCTAGTATTTCCTCCATGCAGAGATAGCTACAGTGAACATGAACATTTTTGATTATTTTCTTGACATAATTCTTTAGTTTTTTCTACAACCTTCCTACTCCCCCTCCATTGCCAACATCCTATATGCATGGCTATCTCTTCTGGGGACAGAATACAAGAGGCTCCTTCTTCCCAGAATTTCCCTCCTCATTCCCTTTCCCCAACTCCACCCATCCTGCTCATCTCAGCTCAGATGTTACCCACCACGGCAAGACTTCCCCAAACCTCACCCAAGATGAGGGATTCACATGCTTCACATGGGCAGCACTTTTGTCATACCTTGTGTCTATCTCTAATTTTGTGTTTACAGTGTGTTTAATGATCTGTGTAGATATCTGCCTAATCTCCCCTAACATGGGACATCCCATGTTAGACTGGATGTCCTTGAGACTTACGTATTGTAATTTTCCTGACACTTAGACTAGTGCCTCAAAGTAGGCTTTCCATAGATATTTGCTGAATAAATGAGTGAATGACTTTAGGAGGGAAATTACACTTGATCTATAAGGCTCCAAGGGTTAAAACTAGGACTAGTTATGGGATACTGTGGCTGACAGACTTTGTTTCAATGGAAGACAACATTAAAGTGGGTGAACAGGGAATGGACCACTCTGGGAAGCAATGAGTTCCTAGCTGCTGACGGTATTTAAATATAGGCTTGGCAACCACATCAGAGATACTGTGGAGTCTGGTCTACTTCTAGAATAGTTAATGTTGATCTAGAGATTTTGAAAGTGCATTCAATGTTGAGATTCAATTGTTTTATATGGCAGAAGTCACGAAATGATGTCATTTGTGGTTAGAAATTCCAGGTCTCAGTAGCCCCGGACTAAGGTGATCAGACAAGATGAGAGTGCTCATTTCAGTATTTATGTAGTTTTAAGTAATTGTACAAATACTCTGTTACATCAAGTGTTTTTCTTAATTCTCTATTCACACAGCTTTGTATCCAAATAAGTCACAGCCTTCCCAGAACCACAGATTTATTCCACCAGTAATTGGCTCTGACACCAAATGCCAGTGAATCCAGCTTCTCAGTCCTTTGAGGAACAAGATGGTGACCTTCTCCTGAACTCTCTGTGTTCTCTTAGCTTTTGTCCACTTTACTCCCTTCAAATAACCGTCATGAAGATTTGCAAGATACTTTCTCTGTTAGGAATGCTGTTTCCTATCTCTCAAGGAAGGCCTGATTGATCACTTTCTTGAGCTTGTTCCCTTTGAGTCTTAAATAAATGAGAAAATGCAATAAAGTGCTATGTACAACAGCCCCTGGCACTTGGTAGTTTCCACCTTCCAATGACATCACTTCTCTTCTAATGGTGTCCATTTAAGGCTGCTTCTAGAGGCTCCATCTTCCTGACTTGGATCCTCTCCCAGTCCCATGTGAGCTATCAGCAATTGCAAAGGCCACTTTCTCATCCCTGATAAGCCCTACTTTGCTTCTTCCTCCCCTGATGTAGGCCCCACTTTCCTCTCTCTAGTCACCTGCAATCATCTACTGAGTAGATTTGTCTGATTGAATTTTTCCCCATAAGAACAGTCACGGAATAGGACCTTGTGCCTCATACTCCTTTGACATCTCTGAAAACAACTCATGGGCCATTTTTCTTTCGCAAATCCACTGCTAATCACCACAGGGAGGCAGCCAAGCAGTAAGGGAAATGATAGATTTGGAGAAGTTACTCATATTCAATAGGGTCAAACAGGACTTATAATACCCCTGGATGATAGTGGGGTGTAAACGAGGCTAATGCTCTTTCTCAGAGGCTCTTTCTGATTCCCATCTTATAAGACCTATAGGAAATATCTCTTCCCTCATTGTTTCTCCTTTAGCTTTTGACAGTGAACCTCTTCCAGCCTTATAATAGAACACCATGTTACAGTGATTTGGGCAATTTGCCTTCTTCAGTGCCTCTAGGCTGTAAATTTCTTTTGAGAACATCTAGCACATGTGAAGTGCTCAAGAAATTTATGTCTTTTTGTGTCTTACTCATTTTTGTTTTCCTGACACCTAAAATAATACCTAACACATAATAAATGCAAAACAGATATTTATTAATTAAATGAATGAGTGAGTGGCAGAAAAATCAGGGCTTCCAGGCTTTAGACTTAGATTTTAATGTGTGGAGGATTATCAAAGCATATAAAATTTGTAAACATGGGTAGATTCCTTTGACAAGAGAGAAGAGAGCAGCAGCAAAGAGGATTAAGTGTGGGAGAAGATTGGGTTGGGCAGAGGAAAGAAGTGGGGGGTAGAACCATCTAATCTTTCTATCCTAAATGGATCCAGAATCTGAGTGAATGAAGCTCTCTCCTTTCTCTTGGCCCTTGGCCCTTTGTCCTGGGGTCACATCACAGATCCTTCAGCTTGAATCTTTATCCGGGGCCCATGCAAGCCACCCACTTTTGGAGCTTAGAACTTTCTTGGATCATCATCTAAAAACAACCTTTTTTGCATTTTTTCAATATAATTTCAAGCTTACTCTGTAACATTATTTTCTTTTAAAATTTCAAAATTTATGCCATATGTTATGTTTCAAATAGGTAATATACACAATGGCACATGGTAGTAATACAAAGTAAGTCTCTTTCTCTTGTTTTCTTCCAGTCTGTGAGTTGCCCTTCCCAGAGGCCTTCAGCATAATCAGATTCTTTTTTTTTTTTTTTTTGCGTAATCAGATTCTTACATCTTCTAGAGATTGTCTTTGGATATATAAGCATATATGCCTTTCCTTTCTTATAGAAATGGCAGCATGTGGTATTTATTTTGCATCTTGCTTTAAAAAAAGTTACAATACATTTTTGAGAGAGCTCCATTTTGGTTCATACAATGCAGTCATGTCCTTTTTAGGGGATACACAGTATGTCATAGTATGGAAATTTCTGTATTGGTTTAACCAACCCTTTTATTGACTCCTTGAAATGTAGTCCTTGCCCCATCTTTTGCTGTGATAGACAATGCCACAGTCCATATCTGTGTGCATATATCTTACATACCCACATGAATATATCTGTAGGTAGAATAAATTCCTACTGGTAGAATTGATGTGGGCCAGGGTATGTACAGTTTACTTTTTTGCTAATGGTATTTGTACTTTATTAGCATTACTAATGATAGCAGTGATTCACACAGTGATTTACTATGTTAGTCACTATTTAAGCATTTTGCATATACAGTATCTCATTGCTTTCTCATTCCTTGAGGTGCTATTATCACCTCTGCTTTCTAAAGGAGCAAATAGGCACAGAGACTTGCTTATGTTCACAGAGTAAATAGAAGAATTAGGTTCAACCCAGGCAGTTGGGCTCTGGACAGCTTAGGGCTTTAAACTGCCACATTGTCCTTCAAAGTGGGTGGGCCGCCAGTGAATGAGAGGAAAGGACTCTTCATATAGACATAGACACTCACGATTACACCTGCACCCTTCTCATGGCTTTGATTTAGAACTTGTTAATAAACCCTCTTGAAGACCCCTGCAGGAAAAGAATAACTTTTGATTAAGTTCTCTTCCTAGAAACAGCAGACACACCAAGGAGATAGGTTTTTTTTTTTTTTTTGGATGGAAAATGTGTCCTCTCCTGGTCAGTTAAAACATGCTGACTGTTATAGCCTACTTGAAAAATAAGAAAAGGATCTCAGAATGAGTAATCTAAGGACGTTTCTCATTAATTCATGGTCAGTGAAAGCTACTGTCTCCTGAAAGACAAATAGTGCTTTTGCCCTTTACTGGTGGTCTTTAGGTCTGTTGGTTTAATCCCGCTAGACCAAAGCTATTTTGAATCTGCAAATGAATCATATGATCAGGTTGGATCCTTTCCCCCTGTCATCCATGCTGAAGACTTTTTTTCCCGTTTAAGTCAGGAAAGGACAAAATAATGACATTTTCAGAGTACTTAGTCACTTGAGTCTGATCCAACCCAACACAGTAAAAAAGCCTGTTGTGTACATGAGTGGACCACAGGACATTCTGACACATTTGCCATCTTTATAGGTGTCTTTTTGAAAATAGAACTAAGAAAAGAAAATACGGACTTTGTGATATTTTTATTTTTCAGAGCCTGCAGTTGAAAAAGTTTATTCATTCATATGGTTATTCCATAACCACTGGCGAATATCCAGTGCAGGTTGGTTGGTATACTGGGCACTGGACAAGCAGTGAGGGGCCAGACAGGCACAGCGCCCCCCTCCTCTTGTGGCTTATCAAGGCTTATCAAGGCTGCATAAGTTCATGGGAGGAAATATTTAATAACTGGACCAGATTCCCTCTAAGCAAGAAAACAGTCTTTTGGGGAAGGAAGGGGGAAAAATACCCTGATGGACCAATGTGAGTGGGGAAGTTGAAGCCCATGGAGATGGCATAGCTGAAGAGAGACACACAGAGAGGGATGAATCATCCTGTGTGAGACTCTAAATTATGTTAGGAGGTTGGGCAATGAGAAAGTCCTGGTAGCCCAAAAGAGTTTTAGAAATCTCCATGTCTCCCAGCCAGAGTTTAGGATCCTTGCTATATAGTGCTGTGATACCCCTGTCTGGTCTGCATGGGAGCTCCTGGATCTTTGAGAGGCTCCTGAACTCTGTTCAAACTGTTTTCTTGGCAGGACTAACCTTCTGCCAGCTGTGACACAACTCCTTGTACACACAAAGAGGGCATACCAAGGTTAGTGTGTCTGTCCCTTCTCAAGGCTCAACATCCCTATATCACTACAGACATTCTTCAGAGACTGATCCTAAAAGGAGGGACTTTTAGGCAGAATGGTACATCTGTCTTCCCCAAGAAGCCATTAGGACCACATGCATCCTGTTCTGCTTCTTTGTTTACCTCAGATGAGTGACCTATGCTTCCCAGGACTGAGCTATCATCAGGACTCTCACCCACATGGATCTAGAATCACACAATCACATGCTCCCCACTAAGTACCCCCCTACTTTGTCCCATTGTGTGCCTTCCAGAGGGTATGACCTGTGTTAAAAAACATTATTCTAACACTCATTAAAATGGTAAGGAAGCCCTTATGCAGGACTCTCTCAGTAGGTAACAAGACTGTTGCAACACAGGGAGAGAGGGCGTGCAAGTCCAAATTTGGTGAAGACATCTGCGGATTTATTGCCAAGGAGCAGAGTGAGGGGTTCAGGGAGTGAAACATTATTAAGAGGAGACATTAAGAGTGGGTTGGGGGATTCTTGCTAAAGGTAGGCCAGGATAGTCAGATGTCAAAGGAGGGGTCTTCTCACTAAACTCACTTAGTAGGATCCTTGCTCCCACTGGGGAAGGCAAGCCTGACAAAGGTGTGGCACCTTTTACTGCTTTTCCTTATTTCTGCTCATGTTCTTGCCCTTTTCTTATTCCTTGTGTGGAGCTGAATGACTTTTTGAAGATCCATGTTCATACATTTGATCATGACACAGAATTGATCATAAGCATCACAGAAAAGTCCTCTCCACTGCAGAATGATTCCCAAATCCTATTATTCCCACCAGAGGGAGAAGACTCAATATGTTGCTAGTCTGTAGCTTGATGGGATCTACTCAGCTCCAGCCTGGCGTCATGCCTGGCCACCCTACTCGGGTCCTTCCTCTCTCCTTTCCACTTTCCCTGAGGAAATGGATCTGGGTAAAAGCTAGTTAAAGGTTAGCATTCAGGAACATTCTGAATAGCGGGGAAGAGTCACAAAACAGTGACCAGAAGGGAGTGGGTAGACAGAGGGACTGACCAGCCATTGTAAGGGAAAAGACTAATCATGACCACAATTACAATGATAATAATGATGATCTCAACTTTTTTTAATAAAGATTTTATTTATATATTTGAGAGTGAGAGAGAGAACGAGCAGAGGGGAGGAGAGAGAGGGAGTAGCAGACTCCCCGCTAAGCAGAGATCCTGATTCCGGGGCACTGGGGTCATGACCTGAGCTGAAGGCAGATGCTTAATGGACTGAGCCACCCAGGTGCCCCAATGATCCCAACTTTTATTAACAGTCTTGTGACATAGACTCTTGGAGAGGTTGGTTTTGGTGAAGGCAAGTTGAACCAAGCCTTTTGGCAATTCCCAAGTCTAGAACTTATTCACATACTAGACTAATTGTGTGGCTTTAGGCCTCAGGGCATTTTTTTTTCATCAGTTAGTGCCACCAGGTTGCTTGCCTTGATGCGATCTTCTGAGTCAAGTGCAGGCAGCATGGAGCCCTTCAAAGTCTTTGGCTGAGGGATTGCTCTAGCTGCTGAACCCAAGAAGACAGCATTGTTGCCAGCTGGACTGGAGGCATCACGGCTGTGTTTTATCCTGTGGTCCTGCCTCGTAGGTCAAGTCTGCAGACCCAAAAGGGATGCTTCAGTGCGGCAAAGCACTAGGGCAACAGTAGAACGAGTAAAAAATGCCAAGTTCAAAAGACAAGATGGGAAACAATTCTATTTTATTTTTTAAGATTTTACTTATTTATGCATGAGAGACATAGAGAGAGAGATGCAGAGACACAGGCAGAGGGAGAAGCAGGCTCCACTCCATGCAGGGAGCCCCACGTGGGACTGGATCCCGGGTCTCCAGGATCCCACCCTGGGCTGAAGGTGGCACTAAACTGCTGAGCCACCAGGGCTGCCCACAATTCTTCAATATATGCTTACCAGCCCCTTTGAAACAAGGATTTAAAAATGTTGATACTCTCTTAAAAATGATGTATTAAAATAATCACAAATAGGAGACTTTCTTTTTTTTTTAAAGATTTATTTATTTATTTATTTATTTATTTATTTATTTATTATTTATTCACGATAGACATAGAGAGAGAAGCAGAGACACAGGAGGAGGGAGAAAGAGGCTCCACGCTGGGAGCCCAACGCGGGACTCGATCCCGGGACTCCAAGATCGTGCCCTGGGCCAAAGGCAGGCACCAAACCACTGATCCACCCAGGGATCCCCAAATAGGCGACTTTCTTAATTGTTATGTGTAAAATGCTTCCACCTTCATGCAAGCCCTTAGACACATTTTCAAACACAGGCTTTGGCAAACAGAAAACTTGTACATTTTTTCCCTTGGCACTTAGGGTATGAAAAAAAGACATTTAAAACCAAATAACTCTAGGTCCCAGGGTTCATGCTGGAAAAACAGCAAAGGGAACCACGATGGGCAGGTTAAACGTTTCCACATAGCTATGGTTTCCTTTATCTCAGATCTCTACTCTTAAGTTTTATAATGTCAAGGTATTTCTCCTTCCCTGGTGATGCTGCCAGAATCTCTGATGGAAGGATCTGTGAGGTCTCTTCAATTCCAGACAGGTTCGGGGAACTTCTGACCTGTCGTGAACATCTGAAAACTAATGGAGCAATTCGGTGCTCCTGGAACTGAAAGAACACTTTGCCTTTGACTTCAGCAGCCTTGCTCCATGATGAATAACACTTAATGAGCAGAGAAACGGACAGGTCATGGTCAGAGGTGCATCAGGGTCTAGGACATGACAGAGTGAAGAGATCCATTTTGCTTGTGACTTCTTCACAGGCAGCAAGGTGAGATCGGTCCTATTTTTTGAAATGCCCTTTTTTCTCCTGCATTTTGCAAAATGGAAGGTAATTTTATATGCTTGTGTCTTGGTAATGCAGCATATGCAACAATGACTTGGATCTGACCTATGAAGTTTCTTATTTGGATTCCTGAAGACCAGGACTTGCTGCTCCTTTCCTGATTTTGGTGGAAATGTGTGGACATGAGTTCTTTTAACCTCAGTGGTAAAATTCTGTCCTCTATTGTCTCCAAATTCCTTGTTGTTGAGACTAGTAACTCCATTCGCTGCTGATGACTCTGAATCCCTGGCTGTGGGTTCCACTGATGACGCTTCAAGTGGCAGGGCATCATCTCTTCCCTTTTTCTGCCCATAGAATGAAAGGGGGCAATTTGTCCTTGAGCCTTGTTCCTGGTACCATGCTGATTTTTATGCAAAGCTGGATGATGAGCAATACCTCATTTAGCTGCCAAATTGCCTTGTGGTTATGATCACTTCAATCCTGGGAAATGCACATTGGTATTCTGCTTTAATCCAGAAAGCACTAAGATGAAGGAGTATTTTTCTCCCTGTTCCAGGAGCTGTAATCAGTTCCTGAACAGAATTTATCTACTGCACACAGTTCTTCCTACTAGTTTCTGTGGGGATCACATGAAAGACATGGAGGCTACTTAAAGTTCCTAGCAATTCTGGGCTCCCAATGCAAGAGATTAAAAATAGGACCTGTTTCTATGCACTGGAATAAGGTTAGGGAGATAGAGTAAATATGGCTTATATGTAGCCACAGGAAAAACTTTTAGCAAATTTCAGAGTTATGGGTCTTTTTTCCCCTACTTTTGTTGTCCTGGAGAATCATTCTCTTATTTTAACGAAGATTTTATACCTTGATTTCATTGTGGAAGGCAGCACAAGAAAGTAATAGAGTGAAGGATTAAAAAAATGTTATTTATCCACAGTGGCTGTACCAGTTCACATTCCCACCAACAGTGCAAGAGGGTTCCCCTTTCTCCACATCCTCTCCAACATTTGTTGTTTCCTGTCTTGCTAATTTTCACCATTCTCACTGGTGTGAGGCTGGGGATTTACCCCAAAGATACAGATGCAGTGAAACGCCGGAACACCTGCACCCCAATGTTTATAGCAGCAACGTTCACAATAGCCAAACTGTGGAGGGAGCCTCAGTGTCCATCGAAAGATGAATGGATAAAGAAGATGTGGTTTATGTATACACTGGAGTATTCCTCAGCCATTAGAAATGACAAATACCCACCATTTGCTTCAACGTGGATGGAACTGGAGGGTATTGTGATGAGTGAAGAAAGTCAATTGGAGAAGGACAAACATTATATGGTATCATTCATTTGGGAATATAAAAAATAGTGAAAAGGAATAAAAGGGAAAGGAGAGAAAATGAGTGGGAAATATCAGAGAGGGAGACAGAACATGAGAGACTTCTAACTCTGGGAAATGAACAAGGGGTGGTGGAAAGGGAGGTGGGTGGCGGGCTGGGGTGACTGGGTGACGGGCACTGAGGGGGGCACTTGAAGAGATGAGCACTGGGTGTTATGCTATATGCTGGCAAATTGAACTCCAATAAAAAATATTTATTTAAGTAATTTCTACCTTTATGTGTGGCTCAAATGCACAACCCTGAGACTGAGTCTCATGCTCTTCTGACTGAGCCAGCCAGGCACTCTAGTTTGAAAGATTTTAAATGTAATCCAAACATTTTGATGACTCAAAGCTATTAATGTTAATGATGTCATTTGCAACTCAAGAATTAACTTGATAGTAGATATGCGAGTGACAGCATTGTGATTTAGTAGATGTGAGAGTGACAGCATTGTGATTTGGTTGGTTTATTTGGTTGGTTTATTTGGCTGGTTTATCTACAAGCAGCAGCAAGTGGGGTTTGGTAGTGGAAGGCAACATATGATTACCCAGCCTCTGATTCATGGCCTTAGTAATTGGAAGAAAAGCAGGCTTCCCAGGCTTCTTTGTCACAACTGCTCATCTGTGCAATTGTAGTGTGAAAGCAGCAACAGAGAATGTATAAACAAATGTATAAGGAGAATATATAAACAAATTGTAGTTTGAAAGCAGCAACAGAGAATGTATAAACAAATGAGTGTAGCTATGTTCCAATAAAACTTTATTCATGGACACTGACATTTGATTTTCATATACTTTTCTGTCATGAAATATTATTATTCTTTTGAATTTGTTCCACCATTTAAAAATGTAAAAGCCATTCTTTGCTTTTGGTCTATAAAAACACAGGTGTTGGACTCAACTTGGCCTGAAAGCTGGGGTTTATTAACTCTTTAAATCATTCTCATATTAACATTCTGATTTCTTTACTCCACTTTGTTATGCTCAATGACCCAGAGAAACCTCAACACTGGATCGATACAATTGTGTACTTGCCTTTCTCTCCTGTTCTATATCTTTATTTTTTTAGATAATACTATCAGCTAATGGTTTGCCTATTTTCAGTCTTGCCTACTAACCTGTTCTCTATACTTTGACCAAGTGATCCTTCCTTCCTTCCTTCCTTCCTTCCTTCCTTCCTTCCTTTTTCTTTCTTTCTTTCTTTCTTTCTTTCTTTCTTTCTTTCTTTCTTTCTTTCTTTCTTTCTTCTTTCTTTCTTTCTTTTTTCTCTTTCTTTCTTTCTTTCTTTCTTTCTCTTTCTTCTTTTCTCTTCCTATTGAAAACTAGCATTTATTGAACACATGATACAATTATGCACTTAGGTTGTATTATCTCATTTTCTAAAAAAAGATCTTATTAATTAATTAATTTATGAGAGGGAGAGTGAGGGAGCATATATGCTAGTTGGGAAAGGGGTGGAGAGGTGGGGGAGGGAGAGGGAGAGAGAATCTCAAGCAGACTCCACATCGAGCTCAGAGCCTGATGTGGGGCTCCATCTCACAACCCCGAGATCATGACCTGAGCTGAAGCCAAGAGTTGGATGCTCAACCAACTGAGCCACCAAGGTGCCCTTGTCTCATTTTATATATAGAACAATCCTTGAGGTAATTATCATTATTGAAAAATAACTATACATTGACATAGTGGAAGAATTAGAAACTGGGTTTTCAGAATCTCAGCACAGTGTTACTTTTAACTCACTAGTTTACATCCTAATTATAAATATTTTTGAATCATTAAGATATTTTGCTAGTATCTGTGGATTGCATGAGGCATTTTATGCTAAATATAAATAGCATATGTCATATTAAAAACTGAAACAAGGGGCACCTGGCTGGCTTAGTCAGTTAAGCGTCTGCCTTTGGCTCAGGTCATGATCCTGGGGCCCTGGTATGGAGACCCGCATCCATTTCCCTGATCAGTGGGGAATCTGCTTCTCCCTCTCGCTCTACCCTTCTCCCTGCTTGTGCTCTCTCTTTCTCTCAAATAAATAAAATAAAAAACTAAAACAAAACAATGATTTACAAATACAAAACCATAATGACTAAATCTTTCTAATGGGTTTAGTGGAAAAAAATAATCCTCAAAATTCCTATTTGAGTTTACAGAAAATCTATCCTACACTTAGTTCAGGCACAGCCATGCATATTTCTGAAAAATACTGTAAATTTGTGACTCCCAGTAAGAAAATGCTATTGAAAAAAACAACTCTTCAAGATAGTTAGTGACTGTCTCATACCAATGACATTTTAATTAGCCATGGAATAATTTGGCAACTGGTAATTTTGGAAG
Organism: Vulpes lagopus; assembly: GCF_018345385.1. Classification (NCBI taxonomy): domain Eukaryota; kingdom Metazoa; phylum Chordata; class Mammalia; order Carnivora; family Canidae; genus Vulpes; species Vulpes lagopus. The sequence goes on from NC_054834.1 coordinate 32,575,967, forward strand.
TGTGCAATGCAGATACTTTTGGTTCAAGTCGATCAATTATACTAATTGATTCATCCAAGAGATAAACTACGTTTTAAAGATTTTATTTTAATTCCAGCATAGTTAACATATAGTGTTAGATTAGTTTCAGGTGTACAATATAATTATTTGATGATTCTATATATTACTCAGTGTTCATCAAGTTGACTAAATGATCTTTCCAAATTGCTAATTTAATCTTGTCATGCATCCTACTTAAAATTCTTCAAGGCCTATCCCATTGCTTTTTGATTTTGATCTTGTAAATTCATCCAGTTTCACCATGTCTCTGTTGTATTCTCTCCCCTGTCCCCTGCCACCATCTTTGGGTTTTGTTCCAGCCATACAGATGTTTTCACAGTTTCACGAATATACCGTTTGTTCTATGTCTTTCATCTTGCTGCATGATCTTTCTTGAATTCCATTTCCCTGTCCTAACCTGGCTAAATCCTTTTGGTCCTTGAAAATTAGGCTCACTTGTCAATACATCCCTATGATAAGGGGCCTTCTTTAACCTTCCCTTGCCATTACAGTCTGATTTAAGTGTCTTTTTAAGCAAAGGCTTGAAGGCAGAGATTTGTTTTATGTCTAAACTCAGGGACCTAGACACAGACCCAAACACACACACACGTGCACATATACATATGCGTGCACACCCCAAAGGTGTTGAATGAAATTAGCACAGCTTTGGAGTAAGAAGGAATGAGTGGCAAACACTGTAGGTGTGAGACATTATGGAACCATGCTATAGGTCAGGAGAGATATGGTGACAGTCTGTGCAATGTTCAGATCAAAAAGGATAGATGGGAAACAATTTGTAGGTAGTATTGTTAGGAACTTTCTCAGAAGAAGAAGTAAGAGAGAAGGAGAACCTAAAGATTCAAACTTTCTGGTCCTCACATTTTTCATTTAAATAAAATAAAACAGACTTGGATTAGTTCAAAGGTTTCTGATTCTATGACTCCCAAGTTTCTAAGCCCAATAGGTATCATGAATTTGGCTTTGGGGTTATAGGGTTTGGTGTGTTTGAAATATCCACATGGGGAAGTACTAGTGGCAGGAATATACAAGAACAAATAAACAGGAAGAATAGTTTGGACAAGATCCTTGAACTGTAAAGGAGATCTGGAGTTGTATGAGTTGGTTCATCTATCAGGTGATAGAGCTGAGGGAGAAGAATATGGAATCTCACAGCATGCCTACGTTTCAGGTTTGAGAGTGAAGGAGACTAGTCTCAAGGGGACTACAGAGCAAAGGGAAGACTTGTTTTGGTTTATTTTAGGTTGGTGAATGTGTATTTTAAGTAAAGGAAAAATAAGGAGAGAGTCTGAGGACCTAGAGGGGAGATAGTTGATGGAGCCAGGTTCTGGAGGAAGTTGGAGGAAATGGGATTGAGGACATAAGTAAATGGTTGGATTAGTATGGAGAAAAGCACATCTTCCTCTGTAGGAGGTGGAAAGGTAAATGAAGTTATGGAGGTATTTTGAGGTGGAGAGAGGGAGAAGATGAGGCAGCTTCCTTTTTTCCCCCCAGAAAGTGAGAGAGGCAAAGAGTATTTGGAATCCTAAAGCTACTAAGAACACTTTGGAACAATTTGTGTGTGGAATGGGATACGGGTCAACTGATGATGGCATGACTATTTATTTTAAAAAACGATTTAATTATTTATTAGAGAGAGAGAGAGAGAGAGAGAAGTGTGTGGGACAAGGGGGAGGGGCAGAGGGAGAGAGAAAAACAGAGAACCTCAAGCAGACTCCTTGCTGAGCATGGATTCTGACATAAGGCTTAATCTCACGACTCTGAGATTATGACCTGAGCTGAAATCAAGTCTGACGCTTAACTGACTGAGCCAGTGAGCCCCTGACGTGACTGTTTATGAAACATGATTATGAGATGAGGCAGGAAAGATGGGGGGTGTCTTTCCTTCTGTCCTGTACTTCAAGAGCAAGTGGATGTCTATGGAACAGTTGTTACTTCTAACCACCTGAGATGTTTGAAGTCCATGAGGGTATAAATTAAAGACATGATTCTGCCTGTGGTTGTTTGGAATGGAAATGAGATTATTAGAATGGAATGATAGGGAGGAGGAGCTTTCTCTGGGATTCCCCAGTTCAGTTCTGGTAAACAGACTCCAGACTAAAGCTGGGGGATGGGGGTTGGTGTGGATTATAAAGGGACAGCTAGTGCTGCCTAACAGATCAGTCTTTGGAGAGTTGGAGTGTGTTCATAGTAACTAACTGTACTTAACCAAAGACTGGATGGTCATCGATAAAGGTTATTGTGTATGTATTTGTCACTTTGCAGGCAGAGATTACAGATCACCACTAAATTCCTTTTTTTCCCTGAGGTTTTCTCAATAGTTTATGTATACAACTCCCATACATTTGAAAGAAGAGTAGAGTTCTGTGCCATCACATTCAACACCACACTGATTCAGACACTTCAAGGATGGATGAGTCATATCTATCAGGTTTACTTATACTCAACAATCTTCACAAAGCTTGCTTATCTTCTATGATGGATGATAAATTGATCCCTAGAATGAACACAATGAAGCACAAAGGAGTTAGCATTCAAACAGCTTGCCGTTATGAAAGCGACATACTGTACGGAGTCCTATGCCTCTGATTTTGAATCTCGATTCTGTTGTGTGTGTGAGTGTATTTTAAGTTTTCTATGTAATTGTATAACCCGTGACCTTGAACAAGTTACTTGTTAAACCTCAGTTTCTTTTTTTATTTTCATTTCCTTTATTTCAGACCCATTCAGCTTTAGGTCTGGGGGCCAGAGCATGATGTCTCTTTGGCTCAGGCTAGGGGGGTCTACAGCATCAACAACTGTGTGGTCCCTGGTGGGCACTGTGGAGGTATCACATGGTTGCAAGGGCTATTGGGATCCTCAGTGGTACCTCCTACTCCAGTGGCTAGGGACTGGACAGGCAGCAGTGGTGCCAGAGCCAGTGGTGTGCAAACGTGCAGCTGTGGGGGTCAGCTGCAGGTGTCTGCATAGTGGCAGGGTCTGGTTGGAGACACACACATGGCAGCAGTGAGGGCGTATTGGCAACTGAAGTTGTGCTAAGTTGTTGGCTCAGACCTCTGTGGCTGTAGGGTTTCCCTATAGGCATGGGCACAACAGTGGAGGCCAGTGAAGGGAGTTGGGTGGGTTGTGCAAGCACACAGCTGGAGGGACTAGCTGCAGGTAGACCCCGTGGTACAGGCCATGACAGGAAGTATGGCCAGAGTTGGGCCCACAAGCAGCTGTGGGGGCCCTGGCTAATGACATGCACTATTGTGGCTGTAGGAGCTTGCCATGGCTACACAGCAATGGGAGTCAGTGTTAGGAGTCTGGCTAAGGGTGTGTAGGTGCACAGCTGGAGGGGCCAACCCTGAATGTGTACCTATCATGGGGTATAGGCCAGTATTTTGCACTTGCACCGTTGCAGAGGCATGAGGGAGATGCCAATGTGGACCATGGACTCTGGAGGGGGAAAATGAAGAGGGACTCAAATGGCTGGTGTCTGTGAATATGAGTATCGGTGGGGCAAAAACCAGTGAAGTCTGCGGGGCATCTGGAGTGACTGGCTGTTGGCTTTTTCAGGGCTGAAAGCTGCAGGGATCTTGTCCAGAGCAGGTCACCGGGAACTGTAACTGTTCTCGATGCATGGCTGCCACCGGTGGCACCTGCTCTTCTTCCTTGTCCCTACCCATGTCTCTATGTCCCAGCTTTGCAAAACTGAAGCGGGGCCTTGATGTAGTGACCTGAAAGGCTGGGGAAACACGAAGCATGTTGCTCATTTGGCTCTTCCTTTCCCAGTGAGGGGAGCTCTTTCTGGCTGGGAAGTTCCCTCTTGGTTCTGAGCAGTGCTGGTTTGGCTCACTTTTAAATTGAATTGCTTGTTTTCATATTGTGGAGCTTTAAGAATTTTTTTCAAGTATGTTTTGTATAACAATTCTTTGCCAGATGTGTCTTTTGCAAATATTTTCTTCCACTTTGTGGCTTGTCTTCTAATTCTCTTGATACTGTTTTTCACAAACAAACTTTTCACAAACTTTTAAATTTTAATAAGTCCAGCTTTTCAGTGATTTCTTTGATGTTGTATATAGAAAGACATTGCCACACCCAAGGTCATCTAGGCTATCCCATTTACCTTCTTGCAGTCTTTAATTTTGCATTTTACATTTAGATCTGTAATTCATTTTGGGTTAATTTTTGAGAAGGGTGTAAAATCAGTTTCTAGATTCTTTTTTTTTTCCATGTGGATGTCCAGCTGTTCCAGCACCACTTGATGAAGAGACTGTCTCTGTTCCATTGTATTGTTCTGCTCATTTGTCAAGTGTCAGTTGACTGGTATTTATGGGGATCTATTTCTGAGCTCTCTATTCTATTTTACTGATCCATTTGTCTGTTTTTTCACCAATATCACACTGTTTTGATTCCTGTAGCTTAATACTAACGTTTTGAAGTCCAGTAGTGTCAGTCCTCCAACTTTGTTCTTCTTCAATATTATCCTGGCTGTTTTGGATCTTTTGTCTTCCCATAAACCAGTTTTTTGATATCCACAAAATAACATGCTGGGATTTTGATTGGAATTGCACTGACTGTATAGACCAAGTTGGGAAGAACTGATACCTTGACAATATAGAATCTTCCTACTCATAAACATGGGTTATCCATTTATTTATTTCTTTGATTTTGTTGATCAGAATTGTGTAGTTTTCTTTATAAAAGTCTTGTATATAGTTTGTTAGATTTATACTTAAGTATTTTATTTTTGGGGGTGCTAACATGAATGGTATCATGTTTTAAATTTCAAATTCTACTTATTCATTCTTGGCATATAGAAAAGTAACTGACTTTTATATATAAACCTTGATCTCCAACGTTACTATAATTGTGTATTTGTTCCACTTTTTTGTTGTTGATTCTTTTTTTTTTTTTTCAGAAAAACAAGCTAAATAACTATTTTATTTGAAAAATCCCCTTAATTGATAGAGTAAAACAACAATAACATATGCTACCTACTCAGTATATGTTTATATTCAGAATGTTAAAATATTGGTAAAGTTTGGAGAACTATTTTTTGAACACTTTAAATTAGAAACGACAAATACCCACCATTTGCTTCAACGTGGATGGAACTGGAGGGTATTATGCTGAGTGAAATAAGTCAATCGGAGAAGGACAAACAGTGTATGTTCTCATTCATTTGGGGAATATGAATAATAGTGAAAGGGAATATAAAGGAAGGGAAAAGAAATGTTGGGAAATATCAGGAAGGGAGACAGAACATAAAGACTCCTAACTCGGGGAAACGAACTAGGGGTGGTGGAAGGGGAGGAGGGCGGGTGTTGGAGGGGAATGGGTGACGGGCACTGAGGTGGACACTTGACGGGATGAGCACTGGGTGTTTTTCTGTATGTTGGTAAATTAAACACCAATAAAAGTTAATAAAAAAAAAAAAATAAAAAAAAAAAATAAATTATCCAAGTATACTTTTTTTTTTTTTTGGTGTTTAATTTACCAACATACAGAAAAACACCCAGTGCTCATCCCATCAAGTGTCCACCTCAGTGCCCGTCACCCATTCCCCTCCAACACCCGCCCTTCCACCCCTTCCACCACCCCTAGTTCGTTTCCCCGAGTTAGGAGTCTTTATGTTCTGTCTCCCTTCCTGATATTTCCCAACATTTCTTTTCCCTTCCTTTATATTCCCTTTCACTATTATTCATATTCCCCAAATGAATGAGAACATACACTGTTTGTCCTTCTCCGATTGACTTATTTCACTCAGCATAATACCCTCCAGTTCCATCCACGTTGAAGCAAATGGTGGGTATTTGTCGTTTCTAATTGCTGAGTAATATTCCATTGTATACATAAACCACATCTTCTTTATCCATTCATCTTTCGATGGACACCGAGGCTCCTTCCACAGTTTGGCTATTGTGGCCATTGCTGATAGAAACGTCAGGGTGCAGGTGTCCCGACGTTTCATTGCATCTGAATCTTTGGGGTAAATCCCCAACAGTGCAATTGCTGGGTCGTAGGGCAGGTCTATTTTTAACTCTTTGAGGAACCTCCACACAGTTTTCCAGAGTGGCTGCACCAGTTCACATTCCCACCAACAGTGTAAGAGGGTTCCCTTTTCTCCGCATCCTCTCCAACATTTGTTGTTTCCTGCCTTGTTAATTTTCCCCATTCTCACTGGTGTGAGGTGGTATCTCATTGTGGTTTTGATTTGTATTTCCCTGATGGCAAGTGATGCAGAGCATTTTCTCATGTGCTTGTTGGCCATGTCCATGTCTTCCTCTGTGAGATTTCTCTTCATGTCTTTTGCCCATTTCATGATTGGATTGTTTGTTTCTTTGGTGTTGAGTTTAATAAGTTCTTTATAGATTTTGGAAACTAGCCCTTTATCTGATATGTCATTTGCAAATATCTTCTCCCATTCTGTAGGTTGTCTTTTAGTTTTGTTGACTGTATCCTTTGCTGTGCAAAAGCTTCTTATCTTGATGAAGTCCCAATAGTTCATTTTTGCTTTTGTTTCTTTTGCCTTTGTGGATGTATCTTGCAAGAAGTTACTGTGGCCAAGTTCAAAAAGGGTGTTGCCTGTGTTCTCCTCTAGGATTTTGATGGAATCTTGTCTCACATTTAGATCTCTCATCCATTTTGAGTTTATCTTTGTGTATGGTGAAAGAGAGTGGTCCAGTTTCATTCTTCTGCATGTGGATGTCCAATTTTCCCAGCACCATTTATTGAAGAGACTGTCTTTCTTCCAATGGATAGTCTTTCCTCCTTTATCGAATATTAGATGACCGTACATTTCAGGGTCCACTTCTGGGTTCTCTATTCTGTTCCATTGATCTATGTGTCTGTTTTTGTGCCAGTACCACACTGTCTTGATGACCACAGCTTTGTAATACAACCTGAAATCTGGCATTGTGATGCCCCCAGCTAAGGTTTTCTTTTTTAAAATTCCCCTGGCTATTCGGGGTCTTTTCTGATTCCACACAAATCTTAAAATAATTTGTTCTAACTCTCTGAAGAAAGTCCATGGTATTTTGATAGGGATTGCATTAAACGTATAAATTGCCCTGGGTAACATTGACATTTTTACAATATTAATTCTGCCAATCCATGAGCATGGAATATTTTTCCATCTCTTTGTGTCTTCCTCAATTTCTTTCAGAAGTGTTCTATAGTTTTTAGGGTATAGATCTTTTACCTCTTTGGTTAGGTTTATTCCTAGGTATCTTATGCTTTTGGGTGCAATTGTAAATGGGATTGACTCCTCAATTTCTCTTTCTTCAGTCTCATTGTTAGTGTATAGAAATGCCATTGATTTCTGGGCATTGATTTTGTATCCTGCCACGCTACCAAATTGCTGTATGAGTTCTAGCAATCTGGGGGTGGAGGCTTTTGGGTTTTCTATGTAGAGTATCATGTCATCAGCGAAGAGGGAGAGTTTGACTTCTTCTTTGCCAATTTGAATGCCTTTAATGTCTTTTTGTTGTCTGATTGCTGAGGCGAGGACCTCCAGAACTATGTTGAACAGCAGTGGTGAGAGTGGACATCCCTGTCTTGTTCCTGATCTTAGGGGAAAGGCTCCCAGTGCTTCCCCATTGAGAATGATATTTGCTGTGGGCTTTTCGTAGATGGCTTTTAAGATGTCGAGGAAAGTTCCCTCTATCCCAACACTCTGAAGGGTTTTGATCAGGAATGGATGCTGTATTTTGTCAAATGCTTTCTCTGCATCTAATGAGAGTATCATATGGTTCTTGGTTTTTCTCTTGCTGATATGATGAATCACATTGATGGTTTTACGAGTGTTGAACCAGCCTTGTGTCCCAGGGATAAATCCTACTTGGTCATGGTGAATAATTTTCTTAATGTGTTGTTGGATCCTATTGGCTAGTATCTTGTTGAGAATTTTTGCATCCATGTTCATCAGGGATATTGGTCTGTAATTCTCCTTTTTGGTGGGGTCTTTGTCTGGTTTCGGAATTAAGGTGATGCTGGCCTCATAGAACGAATTTGGAAGTACTCCATCTCTTTCTATCTTTCCAAACAGCTTTAGTAGAATTTGTTGTTGATTCTTTTGGATTTTCTACATAGACAGTCATGTCACTTGTAGACAAAGATGGTTTTATGTTTCCTTCCCATCTGTATACCATTTATTTCTTTTTCTCACCTTACTGGGAGCATGTGTTTTCATAGAAAACACTGTGGGCTTGATAAAAATCTCAGAAAGAGCACAGTCAGTGAAGAAGGAGGGCACAGTGGATAGAGACCCAAGTTCTGGAATCTGACACACCTGCATTTGGATCTTGACCTTGACATTCAATGCTTTGACAAGTTACTTAACTTCTCTAAGTCTTAGTTATCCTCTTTGCATAAAGGTATAATACATATGTTAAACTTATCAGATTGCATACTTTAAATATGTGTACTTATGTGTCGATTATACCTCAAAATATCTGTCTTAAAAAACACATAATATTACAAAATTAAGGAATTGTTGTAAAAATTGAATGAGAACAAGAGTATAGAGAGCCCTTAGCTCCTTGGAGCTTAGCATAGCATAAATGGTAACTTTTATGTTGTTAAAAGTTAAAAAGGGGCTGCCTGGGTGGTGTGGTTGGTTAAGCCACAGACTCTTCATTTTGGCTCCGGTTGTGATCTCAGGGTCCTGAGATCAAGCCCCACAATGGACTACGTATTCAGTGTGGATTCTGCATGGGTTTCTTTCTCCCTGTTCCTCTGCCCCTCCCCACCCCACACTGTGTTGTCTCTGGCTCAAATAAACAATCTTTAAAAAAAGTTAAAAGAGGGGTTGTGGCATCAGAGCATGCTGGTGACATCAAGTGAATGTGTGGTTAGTTGGTTGTAGCTCTGAGCTACTGATGTTGGAGGAATGTGTTTAATATGTGTTAACACTGATTCAGAGGAAATTGAATGGCACTGTAAGTAGGAAGTGACCATTCTGTAAAAAAAGGCAGAAATGAACATGCCTTCCTTCACTTTAATCTTCTAACACATCGTTGGTCTCTGTCATAGCCCTGACCCCACTGACTTGAGGACTTGTTGATCTATCTGTTTTCTGCTACAGACTCTGAGCTCATTTCATGCAAGGGAAATTTCTTTTATTTTCTTTATGTTAGTACCTGGCACTGTGTCTTACACAATAATCACACACAGGAATTGTTTGTGGAATGAATACATGAAATGACTCATAAGGAAACAAAAACGTATATGGTTGGAACAGATTAATTCTGTCTTTTCCATGGGAATTCTCTGGGAAAAAAAAAAGATTCTGAAAGAGAGTTTCTCAGCAGATTTCCTCTCAATAACAAGATTTTTTTTTTTTTGTGGTTATGTACCTCATTTTTTCAACCCCCAGGCTTTAACTAAGATGAAAGTTTTGAATTCCATAAAAGTTTCAGAGTCACCCCCCAAGGGTAGATTTTGCAACACGAAGGCACTAACCAGTGCTTAGTGGGTCAGGAAAATGAATTTATGTCCGAGGTAACTTGTCTGATGCTGGCAACTAATGGAGGCATTAGGGAGAAATGGACTCAGTGATCATGTTATGGTTCAGATGATATGATATTTTCTTTCTAGCAAGTTCTATCAGTTGATCAGTTGTGTGTGTGTATGTGTTCCAACACTGAGCTGCTTGAAAATTAAATTAAATGCCATGAAGACCCTCAAGTTGGCTTGAATAGATTTATCTTTCTTGACATATAGAAAAGAGAAGATGGGGAAGGTGGAAGAGAAACCCAGAAGGAGGCTGCTGTGTGCCCTGTCACTGTGTTTTAGCTGAGAAAACAAAACACAAAAATCAAGGCAACATTCGTGTGAGTTACAAGGCACAGCAGTAAGCTCTGTAGAACCAGGTCATAGTCAAAGCCCGGGGTGGGGCAACAGATATAGCCAGGGCAAGAACTTGAGTGGGTTCCTCTGCAAATAGTTTTCCACTTTAATCATGCGGCTTTTTCCATTTTCACCATTGTAAAAATAATATATACTTACTTTAAAAAAATTCTAAGTAATAACAAAATGAAAATAGAGAAAAATCTACTCATAATTTCACTAAAGGCAATCAAAATCACTGATGTCATTTTGATATATTTCCTTGTCCTTTTTTCTTTACTTTAAAATTTTTTTTTATTTTTTTAAATTAAATTATTTTATTTTATTTAAGTTTACTTTTATTTTTTCATTTACCCACCTAGGGAAATTTGAAACCTTATATTTAATGGCCTCCACTAAGATTCTGAATATTGTGAAATCTACCCATTGCAGGTATGAATTGTCTTCATTCATGCCAGAGTGAAGCAATGAGACACTGCCTTCATTTCTGGGGGGACATGCTTTACCACGTATTACAAGCAACTCACGCTGCTGGCCGTCCAACCCAGCACCCCATCCACAGAGCACTGAAGTCCTGATGCGTTACAGTGACCCTCAGCCAGGCTACTTCCACCCCATGAGGACAAGCTACACTCTGAGATGTTCACGGTTCAGAGCAGGAGTTTTCTTGAAACAAGGTAGTGGATTTTTTTCTCTTCCTCCTTGCTGGACCCTTGGTTGATGGTTCAAGCTCCTTGTGTTCAATATGGTCCTATTGCCATGATAGGTTAAAGGGGGAATGTCCACATTCCATGGGGCGTTGAGTAAGTGAACCCAGAATAGGGAAGACCTCATGTGGCTTGTGTCCATGTCATTATTCTTCACAAGGATTCAGGTCACGGAAGATCACGGAAGATACAGGAGTTTCGCCACACAGGAGGAGAGTAAGTGGCCGTGACAAGTATGCCACGTGGGATCCCGGATGGGATCCACATGGCCGGTTGATTATAACAGGATGTAACTCAGGAACAGCCAGATGAAGAGATGCAGGAGGCCAGGTGTGGGGAAATGGTGCATAGCTCCCTGGCCTCCCCAGGTGCACCTCCCATTTTTTCTTTACTTTTTGAAAAAAACATAGCTATGATCATCTTTCCTCTGTAACTATTTTCCACCTATATTCTCTCTTCGGGTGCTTTAATCCACTGAGCTCTTGATTTTTGTTAAGAGTTCCCATTTATCTCCTTTTTGTAGTTTTCACTTCTCTCCTAAACGTTTCATCTTCTTATTTATTTTTTTGAACATATTCAACATGATTATAATATCCAGGTATCCTGTGTATCGGTCTACTTGATTCTTCTATTCTAGTTTATTATGTTTCATTATCATTTTTCTTTTATTTATTTTTTTGGTCAATTCTTATCTTTCTGTATGATGGTTTTATTTATTTTTTATGCGTGTTCTGGATGTTGTGTTGAAAAATTGTAGAGATGATTTGAGGTTACAGATGATACCTTCCTCCCAAAGAGATTCACTTTTGCTTCTCACAGAACACCAGGTGTGGAATTATCACCCAAATCAGAAAATAAGCTGTTAAAGCTGGGCTTGGTGCTTGTCCTACTTCCACTTCTCTCTTTTTTTCTTGGTTTTAATCTCTCCTGTGTCACAATCAAAAGCCTGGAATATAAAAAGAAAAAAAAAAGCCTGGAATATTTTCTAGGGATTCGTCTTCTTTATGCCCCTAAACTTCAATTTTTCTATGTCCCACCCCTGTGAGAAAATCTGTTCAGTTTCTTTAATTCCATTGCTGCTTTTGAGTAGACAAATGCCCTCAGAGGAAAATCTACACCAAATACCAGATTCATTTCTCTGAGTTTCTCTTCTCTGCAGGATATTACACTCACAAGTCCTCAGTGACTTTGTAGCTGTCAGGTACGTTCAAATAGATATTTCTAAGTATTTTATCCATGTTTCCCAGTCAATGTCTGTGAGAGCGGGTCCAAACAAGTCAATCCATTTTGCCAGAAGCGGAACTATTTTTATTTTCTTTAATTTTAAACATAAAGAAAAAGATCAGAAGCAGGAAAGCAGGAGACCAGTGTGAGGGCATCTATTGGAAGTTGCAGCAAACATCAGGTACGAGCTCATTGGAATTGATGATGCTTGCGTCATGAGGACAAATCTGATTTCACATCTTTCCATCATTTCAATATGGAGAACTCTCTTCTCGGCTTAAAGAAGATCTGCTTTGGATGTAGAAGCATAGGTTGATGGGAATGTCACCTAATATGGCTAATCCTTAGAATGATCTTAATACTTGAGCTTCAGTGTTTCTATCCTAAAATTTAACATGGGTATAAAATATCTACTCTGGATTTGTGAAAGGACTGAGTGAGATCATGTGTGTGAAAACAATATGTATATTTTGGAGTGATGCTCAGATACGTTTATTATCATTTGTGTTTCCCTCCAGTTCCCAGGTTTTCTAGAATCCCTATGAAAAATCCAGCCCAAATGGTGCTAATGCTTGCACATTAGGACTTGTACTGACAGGCAAAGCTTGCTTGATCACATAACAGTCACCAGTTTGGAAAAAAACTTGTTTTCTTTTTGTTTTTTTTTCTTATCTATAAAACATGTCTTGTAAATGCTTGGGTCTTATCCTCTGAAAATAAATGTAATACTGCTATTGTCATCATTATGAAATCTACTGTATTATACCTGCTGAATGATCCCTTGCTCAATTCAGTTTAAATGAAATGAAGGCCAAAGCTTTTTTCCATTTTCACTCACAGACTGTTCACCTAAAAATTAAACCAAAGCAAGAATCAAGGAACGGTTGGCCCTGAGTGCTGAAAAAGGACGTTTTAATGACAATGGTTTCAAAAATATCTCATATAAGGCTGGAAACTATATTTTAGACCAAGTAAAAAGAAACCTGGCTGTTAGTGGTTATCAAGATGTTTTCTTCTTTATTTTAAAAATATTTTACTTATTTATTTGAAAGAGAGCATGAGCTGGGAAGTGGCAGAGGAAGAGGGAGAGGGACAAACTGACTCCTCACTGAGCATGAAGCCTGATGTGGGGCTCCATTCCAGGAACCCGGGATCATGACCTGAGCTGAAGGCAGATGTTTAACAGACTGAGCCACAGAGGTGCCCCAAAGTATTTTGTTTTATACAATTTTCACCAATGAAAATACAACTTCCCAAGATATCTCTGATTTATTTGCTGATTCTTTGCTACCATTTTCATTAAGTATTACCATTCATCATGAACCTTCTTCATGGATGGCACTCATTTTAGTGCTGGGCTTCAAAAAAATTACAAGACTTATACCATGCCCTTAGAGGACTGCAGTAGAGTTGGAGGGATAGACTATGTGTAAAAACATATATAAATAGTAAGTAAGGCATTAGGGACTAAATCTTTGGTATGAGAGTATGTTTGCTTGGCCAGAGCAGTCTGAAGAAGAGTCATGGAGGGGATGTGAATTGAGCTGGGCTTTGAAGTTGTTAGCAATTAGGTAAGTGGGAATAATGAAGGTTGAAATTCCAAGCAGCTGGGAGAGTATGAGCAAAAGCCTAGACATATGAATCCAAATGGTGCAATGAAGGTCCACACACGAGGCACCAGAAGGTAAGGTCCAGAAGAGCTAGGCCTTTGTTTATTTTGTTCTCTGGTTTACCTTAATAACTAGGTCAGATCCCAGCCCTTGGCATATTCTCAATAAATATCAATTGATTGCATAGTTAGTCAGAGACTAAGGAGCTCACTCGTTTGTGTGGAATGGGATTCTTTGTAGGAGGTTTTCAAGGAGAAAACAGGAAGTTGAGATCTCCAGGGAACCGAGGTCCTGTCTGAGAGAGATTGTCCTTCAGGTCACATCAGAGGTTCCATCTCTGACTGGTGCCATTTGGATTATGCATGCGGGGAAAAGAGGGGACCATCAGTCAGCAAGACTATCACATTTTGGCCTTTCTGAATGACAGTTCTCCCAACCCCACTTTATTCTGAGGTGGTTTGGTATTAGTAGCAGAGGCTTCGTGTAGGAGCTTTAACTGGAACTAAAGCTTGGAAATGACATCCAGATCAATTAATGAAAGGCCTTTCCTTAGAGTGGGACAAGTTGGCCTTAGAAAAAGAAAACTGCTAGGTTTGATGCCCTTGCAAATGCTGGAGTCATGAGTTGGATAGGTGGTTTGAATCCTTTGCAGAACCAGTGGCGACTGGAAAAGTCAACACCAATTCATTGAGAACATGTCACCCTAACCTTGCTTCCTTTTGGGATGGGGTCACAAGACTGATAGACCAGGCAGCGCGCATCAGTGCTTGCTTCAATTCGATTTTCTGCTGAAAAGCCTGTGAATGGAAAGGGAAAACTATCTTGGGCATTGGATTCGCTCTAACTGAATCCAGCCAGGAGTTGCTCAGCTGCAGTAATGGAACAGCTTGGATAATCACAATCATAGTATTAAAGCCCACTTCGAGGGCCTGAAGTCTGGGGAATAATGACATGCTTTATGGACAACTGAAAAATAGGAAAGCCAAACTTTCCAAATCCATAAGGGCAGCTTCATGCCAGCGAGGCTTTTGACAAAGTTCTTTTCATTTCTTAGTTGGAGAAACAGGATAACCACGTTAAATAAAGTCATAAATGGCTGAAACACTGAGCCACACTGTAAGAATGTTGATTTGTGACCAGGCTAGTCGTGAACATGATGTGCCTGAGGATTCTGTGTTTGTGCTTCGTTCTGCTTGATATTCTATCAGTGGCTTCAATGAAGACAGAGAAGCTGGTTTATTATATTTTCCATAAGTCTCCAGTGCAAGGCTATATGCAGGAGATGCTTATAATGTAATAATATGCCATCCTTCTTTAGCTTTGATTTTGTTGCCATAAAAATAAATTGGAACCATACGTCTATAGAGTGTACTGGCTCAGATGTTCTGAGGAACTGTCCTGCTCACTACCCTCCTCAGAGAAGTCACTGCAAATGATTTGTACTGTGGACTCCATGGATTGCTGTCTTGTTCAAGGGGCGCCTGGGTGACTCCTGGGGAGAATTCTGGCCAGTGAGGATGATTTATATTGGACAATGACTAAGAGACCCCAAGTGAGTCTCTAATGGAGATTTTTATGTGAGAAACAGATGATCCACAGAGATTGACAGCACAGTTTGAGAGCGCAAAGTGGGTGGAGGACATAAGTCACAGGGCAGGAGGAACATGGCATCGGCACGGTGGAGACTCAAGTGAAGCAAAGTGAATAATTAGAAGAGAAGCTTGGAGAGAGAGAGAGAGAGAGAGAGAGAGAGAGAGAGAGAGAGAGAGAGAAAGAGAGAGAGAGAGAGAGATACTGGGGACATAAATGTTGCCATTATATCCTGACAACTTTCCAGCTTCTATTAATCTGATATTAGTATAACACCCAGTGCTCCTCAAAGAGTTAAAAATAGAGCTACCCTACCACCCAGCGATTGCACTACTGGGTATTTACCCCAAAGATAATCCGTGTTTGTTAAGTGCCATTTCTTCCTCAGGGTCTGTAGCAAAACACCATGCTGGTTGAGGTAACCCAGGTGTTCCTTGAAAACCTCAAAGAGCCCAAAGGCTTTGACTAGAATGAGGCGAGTGGTCTAGCAACCTTCCAGGGTTTTGGAGACATATAGTTTTTTTATTTTTAAAAAATTTTCTTTTCTTTTTTTTAAAGATTTTATTTATTTATTCATGAAAGACACACACACACACAGAGGGGTAGAGACACAGGCAGAGGGAGAAGCAGGCCCCATGCAGGGAGCCTGATGTGGAACTCGATCCCAGGACTCCAGGATCACGTCCTGGGCCGAAGGCGGCACTAAACCGCTGAGCTACCCAGGGATTCCCAGACATATAGTCTATAACTGAGCCCAAACAAAGGGGGTTTTGAAGAGATTGGTCCTTTTGGTGACAAAATAAATCAAACAAAGATGGTGCTTTATCAGGGAAGCTGAGCTTGTTTCAACTACCCTAAAGAAGCTTTCCATTTATTTTGACCTGATTGGACCCTCAAGCACTATTAGGACATCTAAATTTGACTTCAAGTTCAGATTAACCATAAATGGTATCCAGACCAGCATATAATCATCTAACTCTCAATAACTTTTTGAGAAACTTCAGAGTTAAATGTTCCTCTGAGAGAGGCTGACAGTGTGCAGCACCACAAGATATGAGGCACCTTTTGGTATAACATTGGTGTTGGTGTTTGCATCTATTTTCTTAAATCCCACAAAAGAAAATGGCATCAAGTGGGAAGGTGGGGGTAACACAGAAAGAAATTCTTCTCTTTTCTTTAGGGCTAAAGGGTATCTATAGTCCATTTCTCTTGGCTGCATGAAAAGAGAGAAATGAGATTTCATTATTTTTACCTTTCTCTCCTTCTGATATTTCTCTTCTTTCATTCCTTTACCCTAAAATGTTGAGCATTGGAAGAGACAAAGACAATAGAAAGCAAAAAAGAAGATATGAGATTTGAAATGTCAGCTCCATTTGCGAAGTGTTCTGGGGCTAAAATGAAGGCCTGGACCTCAGAAGGAGAGTGAGCCATGGAAAACCCCACTGTTACCACTCAGAGAGACGGACATCTCGGACCAGGACAACCAGAATGAGGCATTGCTATGGAGATCTTTTTGCCGGCATCCCTTAATATCAATGTTCATTAAGTCTTCTTAGGGGTCCTCATAGCAGACAGTCTGCTGTTTCAGGATGCCCTTCCCTGCTGAGAAGTTAGTGTCCAAAGTCCCTTTGCCAGTTAATAATTAATTTTTACAACATATGGTATCTTTTCAGCAAATTGTCCAACTGCCTCCAAGTCTCTGTTTCTGAAAAATTGTGTCTCAAGTATATGGTTACTGGATTCCCATCTTTAAGGAGTGGTAAAAAATAAAACGTGGCAGTGATGAACTGAATGACATGTTGGGGCTGGAGAATGAGGCAAGAAGGTGGGTCACATCAGGTAAGCAGTCTAAAGTTGCAGGAGTTCAGCTGCTGGAAAGCGAGGCATAGGGCAAGCCTGTGTCTAGACATAGTCTAGGGCAGGGGGAGGAGACCAGGCAAGCCATACACCCTCATTCACTCATTTAGTATTTTAAGTGACTTCTGAATGTTGGGTCCCATGCTAGAGAAATAATGGTGGGGATATGTAATTGTGAGCAAAACAGACATGGCTTCATGGGGTTTACAGTCAAGGGGGACAGAAGTCATGAACATTGCCCTTAAGAAAATACAATTCTTACTCAACATGGGTGTTTGATTTACTCCCTGTAGGAGCAGTAGCTAGACCAGGGGTGGGACATGCCTTGATGAGATGAGAATTGCAGGACCCCATCAAAGGACATTGATGTGTGTTTCTTAAAGTTGTTTTAAAGTTACCCAAGGAGAGGTCATGTGTGTGCATGAATGTATGTAGAAAGGACTATTTATAGTTATGTGTGTTTTTTTAATCAATACTAAGTTTATTATGGTCACAAATAAAAAAAAACCCCTATTTTTTCTTAAGAGTTTTAGTTCAACTTATAAACTTTGTTATTCTATCTGAATTTATTAAATATTTATATAAGAGTAAGAATAATTACCTTTCCATGTACATTAATGATGTTCAATAAATTAATAAGTTTAACAGATCGATTTCCCTTAAACAATTAACCCCATTTACAAACCTAATTAATTTATATCTTTTAAATGTCTTTCTGCACATTAAAATGCAATTTGTCTGATTCTCCTAAATACATCACATGCTTGAAAGGGCAAACTTACCCAGAAAACAAGCTCTCTCTGGTTTCAGGACAGCTTTTGTAAATCAAGTAACACATGTTTATAAATGTTATAAATCAAGTTTGGTTAAGCATGCAAACTGTTTACAAAGAAACGTGCTTACACCTTTTACATGAAAAGCACAGATCTGGGGTGTGTGTATACACGTGCGTGCACCATTGAGCAATTCTCCAATCCTCTGCTGACCCTGAGCTGCTGTCCTACAATGTAACATGTCCTGACACTGGAGTTCTCAGTCTGCTACTGGGGATAGAGTCATCTCCCTTCACAGGCCCACTTTGTCACTGTGCTTCTCACTGACTGGCTGCACAACTCTGGGCTCCTTTTGAGGGAAGAGGAAGCATAGGGCATCTGGAGAAGAGTTTGCAACAACTCTGGGACAATGAAAAAAATTCAGCCCTCAAGAGGAGAGCTGTAAGGCTGTGCTTCTGTCCTCCCCAGCCAAAGAGGGCCCCGGTGGCCAAGGAACAAAATACCCTGGATGCTGTTTACCGGGACACTGCCCTTCTTTTACATTTGGGAAGTAACAAATAGACCCTGTGGCATGGAATTGCGGAGTAAGGCTGAGGGATCAATAATGCAGGTTCATTGAGCAATAGTAATTTCTCGGCTGTGTTCTCAAAAGTTATGAATGATCCTTTTGCTCACTTTTGCTGGCCTTCCTTTCTCCTGCCCGAAGACCAGGAGGAAAGGAAATCAACATTGAGTGGAATGATTCTCAAAAGAAGGAAAACCTTCTGGGGCCGGCTCAATACCTAATCAGAAGGACTGAAAAGCACTGATTTAATTAATTATCCTGAAGTTCCTTCGGAGGGGTCTGTGCAGGATCATCTGCACGAGGGCTCCGGAATACACCCACCACCCTCAGGGAGGATGTGCATATCCGCTGCCACACAGCAGGCCCTAAGATGGGCATCAGCACCCACTGGGTTTCCGGTGGAGGCTCATTTAGGATGTCACATGCTGTAAAACAGCTGCAGAGGATGACAGTGGCAGCAGCTGACTCTGTGAATACAGACAAGGGGCAAGATGCTAGCTTCATGGATATTTGCTTTACCAAGATATCTAGAGAGCTTTTTCTTGGCCATATTACATAATCCCAGAGTCGCTATGCTGGAGCTACTCGTCGGAGAACTCAGAGCCATGATGCTAGTTATCTTTATGTCCGTGGCCAATTTCGAGAAGCAGTTTATTTTTTTATTATTTTTTATAAATTTATTCTTATTGATGTTCAATTTGCTAACATATAGAATAACACCCAGTGCTCATCCCATCAAGTGCCCCCCCCCCCCGCCCCGTGCCCATCACCCCTAGTTCGTTTCCCAGAGTTAGGAGTCTCTCATGTTCTGTCTCCCTTTCTGATATTTCCCACTCATTTTTTTTGAGAAGCAGTTTATAGTACCTTAGAGATTTTCATTAATGTTAATTTGAGATATTCCTGCCATGAATTTTCTCTTTAAGATTCATTTTTCCTTTACTATTTCCAGTACCTTAAATCCAGGCCCATATAATGTACTTGAATTACTGTGGTGCTTCCTCATGTCTGATTGCTCCCTGCTACACTTATTTTGGGTCCCACCATCAAGACAATTTTTGAAAAACACCACTACCCTGCTCTGTACGCTGTTCTGTAACCTATAATGGCTTCCTATTATTTACAGCGTAAAAATCAAGCCACTCTGGCTTCCAAGAACTTCCAGTGTCTGGTCCTGCCCTCCTATCCAGCGTAGCCTCCCATCACTCCTCTGGACGTCCATTCTTCTTCAGTGAGCTTACTAGACCCCACTTCACACTGGGCACCTACCCAGAGCTTATGCTGTGTCTTGTGACCTCTTCTTCCAGGAAGCCTCTCCAACCAGTCTAGGTTGCATTAATTTGTCCATTTATTCATTCATTCACTCATTCATTCATTCATTCACTCAATTATTGAACAACTTTCATATTCCATGCATTGCCAGCTTCTGGATACACATTTATAACCCTTTGATCATTAAGGCTACCGCATACACATTTGTGCAGTTTGCGCTCTCACAAAGGAGCGGAGGTGGCCAGTAAAATTAGAAACAAAGCCCAATATTCTTGTAACCCACTCTGCCTGCCTTTGGGCCATCCTCTCTTTTCTCTTTCTTAGCTTCCACCAGTTATCAATTAGGAATTATTGCCTCAGGACGAACCTTATTATTTTTCTCATTACTGCTCTTTGTATGAGTTAGGGTGTTGTGACTTTGTTAAACTGACATTTGTTAAGTAGAATCCCGGGGTGCCAGATGGTAAGCTGTGGTTCAACAGGGACCACAAGGGATACCTTGAAGGCCATGAGAGGTCAGGACAGGCTGCAGGAAGAGAGGGACAGAGGCTGGAACATGGCTTTATCAGGGTCCATAGGTGGAGTGTTTTAGGGTTCTCAGGCTAAGGCTGGATTGGTCAGTTCAAACCCAAAAGAATGGGGTTTTGGTAAGTCCCACAGGGGTCTTCTCTAGGGAGAGCATAAAGGCAAGGCTCTGAGAGGCAGGGGACACTGTTGATGGCAAGGGCTCTTAGGGAGTCACGTCAGGAACCTACATTTGCTTGTGATGCTGTGGCTGCTATCCAGGGCTTCCTTGGTTGAGGAGGCTGGTGTCATAAATGGTCTCTGTAGGCCACTTAGCCTAACAGAATGGATGCAACACTGGGGAGTAAGCTTAGCTCAACTCTCAACACAACATGTGGGAAGCAATTAAAGGGTTCGCTTGACTGGGATTTTGAGGTAAGTTTTAACCCTGGTGCTAATTTCAGAGGAAGAGTAGGTGAAAGGTAATCTGATGGGAAGTAGAGGCACATGGGAGGAACAAGAGCCAGAAATCTGTCACCCAAAGACGGTCTTGCAGGAAGTGCTTCCATTGGGCGCCATCAGAACGTGTTTTCTAGGTCTCAGCACTGTGGTTATTTGGGATCAGATAGTTCTGTATTGGGTGGGGGGCTGTCCTGTGCTTCATAGGGCAGTGTCCCTGGTCCGTTACTCACAACAGGCTGGTATCACCCACCCACCCACCTAGTCATGACATCTCAAAATGTCTCTACACTTGCCAAGTGTCCCACGGGGGTCCAATTCACTCTCCAGCTGAGATCCACTGTAGTGAAGGGATATGATGGCTGCCAGGCTCCCTCTCCCAGCACAGAACCTGGAGTGGGAGTGGTAGGGGGAGGGGAGACACAACCTGATGTCTTACTCAGTGCCCCCATGTCCTGTGTACCAGCCACTGCTGAACCCGGACGGAAGCCAGAGGACAAAGTTGTACTCCTTTCAGGATGCTCCTTTTTTCTTAATTTAAGACTAACTTGGGATCCCTGGGTGGCGCAGCGGTTTAGCGCCTGCCTTTGGCCCAGGGCGCGATCCTGGAGACCCAGGATCGAATCCCACGTCGGGCTCCCTGCATGGAGCCTGCTTCTCCCTCTGCCTGTGTCTCTGCCTCTCTCTCTCTCTCTCTGTGACTATCATAAATAAAAAATTAAAAAAAAAAATTTAAGACTAACTTCCAACAGGTAAGTAGACCTACAGCTCCAAGTCATGATGGCGACAGAAGCCATTCATTTGCTGGCTCCCGACTGCTGATGAAGATCGTCTCCGGCAGCTCAGAGATGAGTTCCTCAAGTCATTGCTAGGGACAAGCCTTTGTCTCTTGCTTTTTGTGTTCACTTCACTCCAATGTACTGCTTGCTATTTTCTGTTACCTCTAATTTAACAACTTTCTTCGGATCGGCTTACCCACTTACCAGGGGAAAGTACCCTGGGAAGCTCTGTAGAAGACGAAGGAATAATCATTGCTGGACTTCTGGACTCCCAGGGCTCCTTTTGAGACAAATCCCACCAAGGCCCCAATTTTCTCTCTCATCCATCCCTCTCTGGTGTGCTCAGTGCCTTCCACAGGAAATGCTGCCCAGCTATCATTCTATCGGTGCTATATCATACTGACCTGTCAGTGCTTGGGCCACCGTGTTGGCAGTTGGATTGATTGGCCAGGCCCTCCACCATCTTGGGGCAGAATTGCTACATTTTGTTGGGAGAGTTGTTTACAGCCATGTGCATCACATTTTTATGAGCATACGAATCACTTGGGACCTTGTTAAAATTCAGATTCTGTAGGTGCATCCAGGGAGGAGCCTTAATCTGTATTTCTAATAAGTTCCAGGCTGCTGCTGCTGGTTTGCAGACTATATTTTGAACAGCAAGGATTTAGGTGACAGCAAGACACACAGTGCTTTCTGGTGTGAGTGATCCATTTGATTATGATTTATTAAGAACCTGTTGCAGAACACGGGGCTAAGGGTTTGTAGAGGAGCCAGATGCACACCTTTATCTCCAGAAGACTCCATATGACTTTGCATTAAAGCACAGAGATTTCTGTGGCTTTTTTCTCAAGAGGTGTTTCTCTTCCTCATGTAGACAAAGCTTTCAATTCTAGTGGATCCTAGCATTTCTCCAGGTCATCAGTGTGAGCTAGCCTTTGCCTCCCTTGTTAGGCCATCCTCCACTTTGCTTTACAAGGGGTAGTTTTTATTTCGATGCACAAAGAGAGAGAGAGAGAGGGCATTTCTTGTCCCATACCTGGATAGAATGTGGCTTTTTCCTTTCTCTAGTGTGGATGAATCATTCTGGTGGACAGGGAAATAAATCAGGCATGGCTGCTTTTCTACAGGGGAAGGTTGGGGTGTGTGCATGTATGTACACATGTGTAGACTGTGAACTCAATTTAGTTTTGCAATAAAATTCTCTTCTAAAAAATATAGACTCCATTAATGGTTCCTGAATGCTACCCAATGCAGCAGGGAAACATTACAGAGACTCTGTTATCATAAGAGCCACCTTTGTTTACCTCAAAATTTTCACTCATGGCTCATTGCTTTCCCCTTCTGGGGGACTCCATTTCTGGTCAGCTAGTAACAATGACTGGGTGCTTACTGAGGGGATAGACCCCAAGGAAGGGTTGGAATGGGTCCAAGTCTGGATAAAATATGGATTCCCCTCAGGTAGTCATCTAACCAATGAGGCGTGTCACATGAACCGGCTTGAATGCTTCTGAATGCCTTATATCCTGTTCATGTAAATCTAAAGTGCGGTGGAGGGAGTGGGGCAGCATGTGGAATGTTGAAACTCTCATGTAAGAAAGAGCTACTCTCCTCCCAGAAAAAACACTCTTTTTCTCTTTAGGCCAAAGGGGCTTATCATAACAGCAAGTGATGTGTGAGATGACTGCATATTAAAATGATAAGACTGGGATAAGAATGGGATACAAATACCCCCTGGAGGAAAAGGAGCAGGTCTTCATGTTCTGCTGACTATTTGAGTTAATTTACAACAAAAGGACAGAGGAGGGAAAATGTGTAATCAAGCTTGTCTGCTGTCAGTGCTGTTTGGGTGTGTGTGTGGACAACCACACTTGGGGAAAGTGGGTAAAGGAGCAGCGTGGAACTGTGGGGGCACCAGAAGGCTTGTGGGTCCTGAGTCAGGAGCTGGCAGAGAGTGGGAGGGGAAGTGAAGGGTGAAATGATAAAGCAAGACTTTTATTTTAAAAAAATTCGCAGGCAAAAGATGGAGATATTTGCAAATTTACCTAAATTTATTTAGGGAGTCTTCTCTCCCTAAAACTCAGGTAAACTAACAAATGGAACCAAGTGATAAAGACTACACTATCTACACAGGGTTTCTCAGCCTCAGTACTGTTGACATTTGGGGTCAGATGATTCCTTGTTGTGGGGGCCTGGCCTGTTCACTGTAGGGTTTTTAGCAGCATCCTTGGCTTCTACTCACTGAAGCCAGCAGTACCTCCCCTGCGTTGTGCCAACATAAAATATCCCTAGACATTGCCAAATGTTCCTTGAGGGGCAAAATTGCTCCCTCCCCTAGCTGAGAACCTTTGATCTGCACTCAAATGAGAGGATGCCCCCTGACCTTTTACTACAGTTTCTTGCCTGGAGTCTTCACCCAGTTGCTATCACTTGGAGCATAGTACCTGAGCAGGCAGTCAGTGGTGACACTTGAAATGCCCCCGGTTAGTCTTCAGTTTGGAAGGGGCTGTCCTCAGGCTGCAGGAGACATGAGGAGCTTCCACTTAGGGTCCTGCCCCACTGTGGAGCAGCAGGGAGGTGAGGTTAGCATGGGGCTCTAGCCTTCCCTGCAGGAAGCAGGGAAACAGTGGAGACTCAGGCAGGCCTGTGCCCTCTCTGAAGACAGACCCCAGCTGGGCCAAGGAAAGTCCCATGCAGAGCTTCATTGGGTTGGGAGGCAAGGTATAAGGATGATCTGTGGTCCTAGATCATCTCCAGTTTGCAAGAGGTACCGAGATTTTACAAAATTGGGCCACCCTCTTACCCAGGAATTTCACTGCTAGAAATTTTCCTAAGAAGACATTCAGAAAAGTGTATAAAGATGGATATAAGAAGAATATTAAAATGTATAAAGAACAAAACTGGTTTACAACTGTTCAGGGATTGGCTAGATAAATATAGCACATATAGTACATATAGTGATATAGATAATGGAATAAAATCCAGACCCTGCGTGCCCATATTGGTGATTTAAAGTGCTAAATTTTACACATACACATAATTAAATAGGTTATAAGATGAGATGCTGACTATAAGCCCTCTTATCTGAAGTGTGTCTTTTACATGCATATGTGTGTGGATCGCTTCTCGGCCTTTTGGCTAAGATCAAGTGCATATGTGTGTGCATGTGTGTACCTGGGTATGTAGTGTATGTGTGTACATGTCTGTATATGTGGGTATATATGTGTTGGTATGGAGGTATGTATGTGGGTGTACATGGAAAAAACTATGTGACAAGATGTCTGAAGAGATTGCACCCCCCGCCCCCCCGCCACGAATTGAGTGTGGTTATCACTGGTGGTGGATCTCTGGTTGATTTTATTGTCTTCTTTAGACTTCACATTATTTAAATGTTCCACAGTGAGTATGCATCCTTTTTTTGTTTTGTTTTGCTTTGTTGTTAGAGACACAGAGAGAGTGGGTGTGTGTGCATGCATGGGCGAGGGGGTGCAGTGGGGAGTGGCAGAAAGAGGGAGAGAGACTCACAAGCAGGCTCCACACTCAGCGTGGGGCACGACATGGGGCTCGATCTCATGACACAGAGCTGAAATCAAGAGTCAGACAACCCACTGAGCCACCCAGGCACCCCTTGTATGTATCTTTTTAAAATCAAGGGGACAAACCAGTTCTTTGCACAAGAGAAAGTCAAATAAAAGACAGTTGTATCCATCTCCTGCTCAGTCCCAATTGGATTAATAGTTTCCCTTCAAGTTAAAAATCACAGGAATCATCCTTAACCACATGGACATTTGGTCTAAGCCTATCTGTAACCATGGTCCTCTAGTAGTTCCCTCCTCTTCTCCATCCCTGGAAGCCATGGGCTCATCTCCAGGCAGCTCCTGCTCCTTCACTCCTGGAGCCCTGGCCTAGAAAAGCTGCTGACTTAGGGACGGAAGTTTTGATATTCTGGGCCATTGCCTGCTGTTGACAGTGTTTATCTGGTATCTCAGATTTGCAATTCTAGGAAGTCTCCCAAGAAATTTATCACCCCAGTACCATATTTACTAACTATACAATCAGAGGGATTTTTTGTTTGGGGCAACCTTGCCCCTCCTCCTTGCTGACCTCACTGTTTCAATAGGACACTGTGTGGGTAATCACCACTTGAAAAGCTAAAGTCAGAATTGTGAATCCCTCTTTAACATTGGCTTCTAATTAGAGAAGAAGGAAGCTGGTGTTACTTCCCTTGCTGGATGTGGTGCCATCAGCAAACACTAAAGGGGGAAAGTAAAACTCACTTGGATCTCTCTCTCTCTCTCTTTCTCTCTCTCTCTCCACACACACACACACACACACACACACACACACACACACACATACATCCTTCGGGGCAGTGTCTAACTCAGAAGGAAGAACAAAGAAGGGTTGGATGTATCTGTGCTGTTGGTCCAGGGACCACACAAGTTCAGAAAGGCAAGGAGAGGGATGCCCCAGGAGCCATGGGTGAAGCCCGAGTCAGCAATAGCTTTGGTCTTGGGAGCGGCAGGAGGGTGCTGGTGAGCCAGCATAGCGCCCCTCACTCCCCATTCTTGGCAACGTCACCTCATCGATTTGGCTCCAAAGTCACAGCTGCACTCTTTATTTTTGGTTATTTTCTGAAGTGTTTTATTTCTAATAGCTCCCACACAAGATAGTAATTTTCAGAAGATTTTCCATTTAGGTATTTCATTTAGATTTCTCATAGCAGAAGCTTTCGCCTTCTTTTTTTACACTGTCATCAAGTTAGAGGACCATAAGTAATGAGTCTCATCTGAAGCCTCCTATTATTTAACAAAAATGTCCATAGACATAAATCAAGTTGGCTATATTTTGGATAAGTCTGCAAGCAGTAAGTGAACACTTTAGGTGGGGAGATATTCTTATTTTCTTGTTGCCCAAATGTCCATATTAGCTCTTTTGGCAGTGATATGTCAGGCCTTGGTGCTTCGAGTGATGGTAAAACTTGTCTTGCCCTGAACACTGAAAAAAAAAATCCAGATACCCCCACCTATACCGGATAAAAGATAAAGATACTTTTGAAGAAGCTAGTTTTTCATCTTGCTCTTTGTCCCGTGCACTTCATGCCAGAATTTCCAAATAAAAATCTTTATTTATACTATCTTTTAGTTCAAATCTCATGATTTTTAGTATGTAGGAGATCTAATTCAAGAACATGGTAACAAAAATCAGGATCATTTGGCCTTGCCTCCCCCTGGCCTCAGCTCTTACTACCCTCTTCCTTGGTTGTTATACTATATCCTCCCTGGTTTTGTCTCTCTCATTCCTGCCTCAGGACCTTGACAGAGTTTGTTTACTTTGAATGCTCTTGTTCTTTACCTCTCCCTCTCCTATCCCTCTATGCTTGGCAATCTTTTCCATCTTCTGGATTATGGTTTAAATATCCGTTCTTCAGTCAAGCCTCCTCTGAGTCCCCAGAAGATGGTAGGGATGTTAAATCCTGCAGTTATATGCTCTCACTGCATCTTGTGATTCTCCTTTGTAACAATTGTTGAAGCAGTAATTATATTTATATATATAATTATTTACATAATTATTTGTATAATATACATGTTATTCCCTAAGCTGCATACTTATGGACCAAGTCTGCCCATACGGCCTCTGCAGCGCCTAGCATAGAGTCTGATATGCAATAGAGCACTTGAGAAATACTTATTGAATGAATAGCAAAAGTACTCTTGGGTATTTTGGTGACAAAGAATATGATTAAGGAGAGAATATGTATGACTCCATGGAAATCCATCAATAACACTATTGGGGAAGAGAGAGAGAGAGAGAGAGAGAGAGAGAGAGAGAGAGAGAGAGTTGCATGGTCCTCTCATGATGGGTAAGGTGGATCACCAGTTGTCACATGAATTAGGGGGATCTTTCAGGTAACAAGACAGTTCCGAATAGCCCTGAACAGAAATACGCTCTGCTCTGATGGCTTTAGACTTACCTGATATGGTGTTTGGGACATCTATAACAACAAAGCTGTCAGGAGGATGACAGTAAGAATATGAGGTTGACAGCAGTAATAGTAAGGGAGCTCTCTAAGTCAAAGCTAAAATGGAGATGGTTGACCTGGTATAGTGGCTGTGTTCATTTCAACTTGGAGTGACTTTCAGGCTTGTGTTAGTGACATACAGGATGGAAATGCCTCTAGGCAGACCTGTGATTTTACTCAATGAAATATCTTCAGACTTTGTTGTCATTGTTGCTCTGCCACCTGCCCTTACAAGTCCTGGGCTTGACTTCTGCACAATCCACAGCACAAACCACAACAGGTTTCTTTAAACACTGCCATGGAAGCTTTCCAGCTCTTATACTTTTGAGTTAGTAATTGGCTTACTTAGGCTTACTATTCTCTTGCAGTCCATATTGCACATGGAAACAACCAACCAATTACACTGTCTTTTTAATTGCCAAATCCTCTATATATCTCAGCTAATATATGTGTTGTGTATGCCAGTGCATCTCCTTTCACCTGTGTATCTTATCCACATTCACCACAAATAAACTTACAGCCCCTGGGGCAGCATGTCAGCAAATACCTACACTCTCCCTCCTACCAACAATGGGTTCGTGATTCCCATTCTAGAAACCTATTCTAAGAGTTTGTTTATAGGACCCTTTCTAGAGTGAGTTCCTTTAGTTTCTAAAGGCAAACCCTAAACTGAGGACTTATGTGAAAATGACTTATTGAGGAATGTCCCCAAGAAGGTCTGGTAGAGAGTGAGGAAGTTGGAAGAGAGAGAGGCCAAATATGGATAAGGTGTCAAACAAAGTTGCATAGAAAATAACTATGCTTCACGCTTACAAGGGAGTTCTGGAAATAGTATAAATCATACTTTAGAGCTATCCACATCAGGACTGAAGGAGTGAAGGCATTTATACTGCCATCCCTCAAATATTGGTTCAAGCCTTTACCTGAGGAATATACATTTCTAGACACATCTGGTTCTCTGCACATAGGCAAAGCAGATCACTGCAGCCTGAGGAAGTGCCCTGGAAAAGAGATATAGGTAGTTGGTTGAGGGTGGGATCATACCAGGAGCTGGTATGCATACAAATGGCAGAAGTGTCCAAGGGCTCATGGGTGAGCTCAAGGGTCCATTCTTCTGGTTCTGTGGTTCTGTTCACATCAATTAACACATTGATCATGGGTTCATTCACATTTCGATGATGTTAAATACCTACAATTCAACATGGAGGCATACTAGATTCTGTTTACCTCTAGCTCTTGAGGACAGAAACTTTGTTTTTTTTTTTTTTTTAAATTAACTTTTATTGGTGTTTAATTTACCAACATACAGAAAAACACCCAGTGCTCATCCCGTCAAGTGTCCACCTCAGTGCCCGTCACCCATTCCCCTCCAACACCCGCCCTCCTCCCCTTCCACCACCCCTAGTTCGTTTCCCCGAGTTAGGAGTCTTTATGTTCTGTCTCCCTTCCTGATATTTCCCAACATTTCTTTTCCCTTCCTTTATATTCCCTTTCACTATTATTCATATTCCCCAAATGAATGAGAACATACACTGTTTGTCCTTCTCCGATTGACTTATTTCACTCAGCATAATACCCTCCAGTTCCATCCACGTTGAAGCAAATGGTGGGTATTTGTCGTTTCTAATTGCTGAGTAATATTCCATTGTATACATAAACCACATCTTCTTTATCCATTCATCTTTCGATGGACACCGAGGCTCCTTCCACAGTTTGGCTATTGTGGCCATTGCTGATAGAAACATCGGGGTGCAGGTGTCCCGACGTTTCATTGCATCTGAATCTTTGGGGTAAATCCCCAACAGTGCAATTGCTGGGTCGTAGGGCAGGTCTATTTTTAACTCTTTGAGGAACCTCCACACAGTTTTCCAGAGTGGCTGCACCAGTTCACATTCCCACCAACAGTGTAAGAGGGTTCCCTTTTCTCCGCATCCTCTCCAACATTTGTTGTTTCCTGCCTTGTTAATTTTCCCCATTCTCACTGGTGTGAGGTGGTATCTCATTGTGGTTTTGATTTGTATTTCCCTGATGGCAAGTGATGCAGAGCATTTTCTCATGTGCATGTTGGCCATGTCCATGTCTTCCTCTGTGAGATTTCTCTTCATGTCTTTTGCCCATTTCATGATTGGATTGTTTGTTTCTTTGGTGTTGAGTTTAATAAGTTCTTTATAGATTTTGGAAACTAGCCCTTTATCTGATATGTCATTTGCAAATATCTTCTCCCATTCTGTAGGTTGTCTTTTAGTTTTGTTGACTGTATCCTTTGCTGTGCAAAAGCTTCTTATCTTGATGAAGTCCCAATAGTTCATTTTTGCTTTTGTTTCTTTTGCCTTCGTGGATGTATCTTGCAAGAAGTTACTGTGGCCAAGTTCAAAAAGGGTGTTGCCTGTGTTCTCCTCTAGGATTTTGATGGAATCTTGTCTCACATTTAGATCTCTCATCCAT
This sequence comes from Vulpes lagopus, assembly GCF_018345385.1. Classification (NCBI taxonomy): domain Eukaryota; kingdom Metazoa; phylum Chordata; class Mammalia; order Carnivora; family Canidae; genus Vulpes; species Vulpes lagopus. Next base: position 32,605,659 of record NC_054834.1, read on the forward strand.
TTTGAGTTTATCTTTGTGAGGACAGAAACTTTGATCTGCCCCTAACTAAGGACAAAGCTCTGCCATATGAGCCTAATATTGATTAGGGGAATACTTAGTTAAACTGTGGCACATCCAAATTATGAAGCACTGTTCAAAAGATAGAAAAGAATGAAGCTTATCTATAGGTGCTAATACAAATAGATCTCCAGGAAATATTGTTGAGGGGGAAAGCAAGTTGAAAACTGTACAGTTGCAAGTAGATATGGGAAGAAACATGCCAAAGGGGAGACAGTTGCCATGGCATAGTAGAGGATCTGGATAGGATGTAGGATTCAAAAGGGAAGGGAATTCAATCCATAACGTTTTATTGTTAAAAAGGATGGGATGAGCACTGGGTGTTTTTCTGTATGTTGGTAAATTGAACACCAATAAAAATTAATTAAAAAAAAATAAAGTGCACAGTGCAAAAAAAAAAATAAAAAAAAATAAAAAAAAATAAAGTGCACAGTGCAATGGCTTTTAATATATATAAAAAAAAAAAAAAAGGAAGACATCTTCAAGCGTTGGCTATGTAATTAAAAAGTCAAATTTTTACAACCAAGCAATTTGTATATTATTAGATTTTAACATGCCTTTGGATGTCAGTACCTCCTCTCTGCTCAGTGGGCACCTCCAGCCTTTCCTACTCTTTAAGACAATAGACCATCTATTTGGATAGCATATATATATCGTGTAGGACAGCTTGAGTGTTCTCTGAGAGAACCCAAGCCTCCCCTACCAGGATCACATGGTTGATAAGGAGCAAAGACCAATGCTTTTTAGTCCATGACGATGTGAAGGCCCATATAGATGCAAGGAGCTATTTCTCATTCTCTCTCCCCCTCCCCGTTTCCATCCCCAGCCCACCTTTATTGCCGTCTCCATCTCCATCTCTATATGTCCACCTACCCATATACTTAGTCTGGTGCAAAAAAAAAAAAAAAAGTCCCTAAGCACTGCGTAGGAGACATATAAGTGAGAAAGATAACATAGGATCTGCCTACAATTGAATTATCCTCAAGAGAAGAAATTTTATGTGCGGAACAAGTTTCAAGACTGATCACAAAATTACATGCCAACATACTGTCATCTGTGCAGCATATCTAAGTTCTGAGAAGACAAACATAATAATCCTGTTGGAAACCATATTTCCAGATTCTGAGTCCTAATAAATGCATTTTTTGTCCTATAAATAAATGACTGGCTGATGGCAAATGATTGGCTGTAGATACCTTTGGGAAGGCTGCCAAGGCCAGGACAACCAACTTTCTCCAGAAATGCCCCTTTTCTTAAGAGCAGATTCTTTGGCTATAGTTGATAGAACGTGATCTGGGCATGTGACCTAAATTGGGCCCATCAGATTTTATCTCATGGGAATTTGGAATTGGCTGTAGGAATTTGTAGTGAGTCTGGGCTGCTCTTTTGCGTAGAATAATGTAAGCTCTGAACTGTGGAATGAGACCCCTGTAGGTATAAAGAAACAGAAAGTACCTGTTTGTATACAGAGTATTTACAAAGATGAGCAGAGACAAGTGGAGGTAAGAACCAGAGGGAGGTCCTGCCACTTGGCAGCTCCCAGTCCCTATCTCCTGTCCCTCGTGCATCTTGGAGACACCCAACTTCTCTGACATACCTAAGAATTCTTTAACAGACTCCATTTAAAAAATTTCTTTAAGCTCATTGTTTCTGTTAGCTGCAATCTAAAGAACCTCAAGTAAACCAGCAATTCTTTTCTGATAGGGTGTTACTAGTTTAAGGGTATATTCTATAATTTTCTTTGTTGTTATATTCTGATGTAACTTGTATTTATTTCAGCTTCATTTGAGAAAGTTTTAGATAAGCATAAGCCAGTGCTGGAGGTAAATGCTTGTGGACATTGGATAAGTATTGTTTCAAATAAGTTATTGATTACAGGAGGGTGGGCAGGAGATGGAGGGATTAGAATAATTTTGGGGAGGCAATGTAATATAGAGTAGAAGAGTGTGGGCTTTGGAGTCAAAATGCCTGAGTTTGAATATGGTTATACCACTTAGTTACTGGCTGACTTGGACAGAGTATGCAAATCCTCTGTAACTCAGTTTCTCCATCTGTAAAATGGGTATACCAATAACACCTATATTAAATATATCAAAGTGTGGTTGTAAGGATTGCATGAGACAATACATATAAATTGCTCAGAACACCACTTGGCCCCCAAAATGACACTCAGTAAATGGTAGTTCTTATTGTGATTGACGGAAGGAATAAATGAAAAAATAGAAATAAACTTACTAATAATCCTCAATTTAGACATGGTTCATGTGGCTTTCTTTCTGCCATATATGGGAAAGACATCTAGAGATGACAGCTGGAGCATGTACAAGCAAACTGCAGATTTTCCCTGAGTTGTGAATCCCCAAATGAAATTGTTTTCCCTCAGGGGACAAAGATAAAAGCATCTTGATCTCAGATGGAATGAGGATGCTGTGCATAAATCCAGAGGACTGATTATTGAAGTAAGTTGGTGAGTGAATGACCTAAGAGAGTTTCTTGAAAAGAAGGAGGAAATTAAGAATCAAAACATTAACAATTAGGAAAAAGAAAACGAAAAAAATTACATTTAAAATCTATTTTAAAATCTATCTTTTCCATATACAATAAATGTTTTAGCCCTTTCCATTGGGAGTTATGTGGCTTACATGCATAAAAGACCAAAAAAATCCTGATTTCTTTCCTGCATCTGAAGTTAAACATGACTTCATAGTTTAGACTATAAGACCAAGGTCTTTGGCAAAAATTTGGTAGCAACTGTTGGAAGAGGCAATCCTCCATGGGCCCTGAGTGTCCCTATTCATTCTTGTTGGGTTTTTCAAAAATGAAAGGCCTTAACCACTCACTATGCCTAGGCCATTCTCAGGGTCACATTTGCAATGAGTAATGTAGAAGAATGAGGTAATGACTCACTTTGGAACAAGGGACAGGCTTACTATAGAAAAGCTAGATTCCCCAAGCTCCATGCTCCTCATGTGTGCTGCAAAGCCATTATGTGTGTAGCATCCACCCAGGCTGATCCATCTGGGCTGCTCTGAGTTGCCCCTGCAGGAATGGAGACAAAGGGAACTGACATGAAACATAAAACTCATGTACTTGCTGAGCCATGAGTAGTAATGTCTTTTGTCTCCGATTTAGGAATCTCATGTCATCTGTGAGCATGTGTGAAACAGGTTAACTCTCTAGCTTCTAATAGGGTAAAATGCCAGGTCTGGACATTAACTTCTTTAATTATAAGAAATATGTGTCTTCAGAATGAAGGGAAGGGCATATCAAAGATAAATAGAGTAGAATGTGTTACATCCTGAATGGAATCTGTAATGCTGAGGCTTAACATCTAGGCTAGTCTAGATATGAGCACCCATATTCTGGGTCCTCCGCATGGGCTTTTGAGCAAGGTGGCAGAAATCTATGGTAAGAGGTCCTACTACCAGGCGGGAAGGAAAGTACTTGATCTGGGCTAGGAGAAGTTGTGGGGAACATTGAGCACATCAGAACCAAAATCGAAGAGGGCTGTTGTCAGAGTAAAGGTGCGCAATGGAGAATGGGGTGAAGGTGAACTGTTGGATTCTTTTACATCAATTCTCACCATTTGAAAGAGAAAGATAAAGAGTTCCTCAGTTCCCCTGAATCCAGTGGAATCTGCCAACGAAATATGTAGGATTTTCAGTAGGGAAGAAATTTGAGGGTCTCTCTGCATCCAGTGTGGAAGTAGCGGGGTGGGGGGGTCCTCTCCTGTCTTTAGTGAACTCCACTTCCTCAGATCAGCCAATATAAGCCACCATGTAATGCGTGACCAGTGCCTGAGAAGAATTCTGCTCTGCTCACAGTAGGTGTCCTGGGACAGATGGCCTTGCCCCTGCCTTGCTCCTCATCAACTGCTCTATCCTTCTGTCTCCCTGGCTCCTGACTTCCTGAACTTGTCCTTAGTCTTAACAATGCATTTGGCTTCACCAGGATTGACCTTTAGCATTTTATTTGGACGTGGTTTTAATACCTCACTGGGTTTTTTCCACCTCCTTCTTTTTAGGACATTAATCTGTCTACTCAAACCCAAGCCCAAACCTTAGCCTGCTTGGCCAAGGGCCCTCCTGGCCTGGCTTTACCTCCCTGGGAAGGGGAAGGTAAGATATTTATCATAATCACCTTGGGTTTAGCTAGTTATAAAGATATATGTTTTGATATTTCATCAGCTCTGGTTATTTAAAAAAATATTATTATGGGAAAAAGAAAATAAAGCATCTTAGTAGCTTTTATCGTTTTGAAGATCAGTCTGCAGTGGAGTGGATAAAAAAAATAGCAGCAGTGCAAACATCTGGGCGAAGGAGCAGAAAAATCAGGTTATAATTCTTTTTTATATGAAAATATTTATATTCTCCCAGGCCTTGGATCCTCAGTTAGTGTCTGATGTAGAGACAAAAGAATGTTTCACTACATTTAGTGATGAGCATGGGGAGTGAACCACAAGTGTGACGCCATCTGCAAAGCAGTGTGCATTTCATGTTTGTTGACAGGACTTCCTGGGGGGGAACTGGAAAAAAGATGCTCAATTCCTAATGAAAGGGTATCTTACATTTTCCTTTCTCTATGAAAATAACCAGTTATGATTTTTTTCTGAGTCTAACATGATTTTAACACTAAAAATTCAGTTCCATTCAGTTACATCCTAACGGGGCTGAGATTTTTTTCCCTCCAGAAATCTCCACTATAATAAGAAATGAGATCTAGTCCAGTACAGGAACCATTAGCATCATAGAAAATTAGGACACACATTTACTTACATGTTTATTTTCAGCTTTAGAAAATCTGATTTTTGGACAGAGAGGAGTCTGTCCTATATTTGTCTTGGACTGGAACAAGGATGGAGCCAGGGAAACAGGAGGATGGAGCATTTGATGAGGAGCACAGTCAGGAACAAGGAATGTAGAGATGGGAATTGTGGGCTCAACTACGTAAAACTGAGTAAATTCATAATTAACTGACAGACCTACTCCATTGCTTCCCATACTTGAGGAGAATTTAAAAGAAGACTTCTCTCAGAGCCCAATAAGACTCAGATTAGTCTTATTAAAATACCACAAATGGGGAAGAAAAAGTAACCAGAAACTCATAATAGCTTTTGTTAAAGTCTAGGGATGGCTAATTAAAAAAGTTATATCTCAGCTTGAACTTAAGGTTTTAGAAAGTTGCAAGCGAATGCAGATCTCATCCTAACATCAAGAGAAACCTGGATTCCTTACAAAATAATATTTGAAAGAAAACCCATCAGGGAGTTGAAAATGCAAATAAATCTAAAGGAACTGAACAAGGCCTTCCCAGGAGAGGAGACACAAGGTGTTTTCATTGTAGGAGTAAAGATGGAGGACTGGCCAACCCCACCATGGAGGGAGAAGCCAGCCGTATTTTTATGAGCTGCATATAGACTGAGAGAATAGAATCCTTAGTTTTCTGGGGCTACCATAAAAAAATTGCCAGAGTTGGTGGCATAAACAAGAAAAATTTATTTCACATTTCTAGAGGTTAGAAATTTGAAATGAAGGTATCAGTAGGGCCACACTCCATCCAAAGACTCATGGGAAGATGTTCCTTGTCCCTTCCTAGCTTCTGGTGGCTCCTGGAAGTTCTTCCTTTTCCTTGATTTATAGCTGCATCACTCCAATCCAATCTCTGCCTTTGCCTTCACATTGTCTTCTCCTCTGTGTATCTGTCTCTTTGTGGATTTAGGATCTACCTGTATAATCCCATTTCAATCCTGAGCTTAATTACATCTGCAAAGACCCTGTTCCCAAATAAGGCTACATTCTAAAGTTCTTGGTAGAAAGGAATTTTGGGGGGACACTATTTTATGAGTCAAGAATTCAGGAAAAGCTTATTTGAGCAATTCTTCTGCTCTATGTGGATTGATTTGTGTCACTCACTGGTACTCAGTTGGTGGCTGGTCTAGTCTGGATGGTCAAGGGTAGCCTTACTCACATGTTAAGTCCCTTGAAAAGGACAGCTAGAAGGCTGGATGTCACTGGGCCTTCTCCATTTTCATGTTATCTAGAACCTCTCCATTTCATCTCTTCAGCTGGGTAGTTGGACTCAGGGCTCCCAGATGAGTGGTCTAAGACATAGGAAGTGAAATCTGCAAGTCTTTTAAGCCCTGTAGGCCCTGACACTGAATTATTCCTCCATACTCTAATTCATGAGACAGCGACAAAGCCTGCCTCAATTCAAGGGGAGGGAACTCCAGTGACCTCTGCTACTAAAAGGATCTTAAAACAAAACCAAAAATATTCATAAAATTTTTATTTCTAGTAACCCAAAATAAGCAATAACTTAAATGCCCATTAGCAGGTGAATTGATAAAATAGTTGTGTTATATTCCTACAGTGGATAACTAGTCAGCTGCAAACAAAACCAAAACCAAAAAACTACAGATAGATATAAATACATGGATGAATCTCAAAACTGTGCTAAATAAAGGAAACCACACACACAATATATATATAATGTCTGGTTCCATTCATTTCATATGAGATCCAAGAAGCTATAGTGATAGAAATCAGAATAGTGGTTACCTTTTGGAAGAAGATAGATTAAATAAAAAGCTATAGCTCCCTGAGAAACATTCCTGGAAAAGAGAAATTTTCTATATTTGATTTGGGGTGGTAGATACATCAGTATATATAATAGTCAAAATTCATCAAATTGCAAAGTTAAAATCTATACATTTTGCATAAATTATTCACATACCATATAGTCTACCCATTTAAGGCATATAATTAAATGGATTTTAGTGTAATCACAGAGTTGTGCAAACTTCATCTCTTTTTAAAAAACATTTTTTATCATCTCCCTAAGAAATCCTGTATCCATTAGCAGTCACTTCCACTGTTTATTACTTCCTGCTCCATGAGCCCTGTTCTTCTGTTTCCCCCTTGGGCATAAGCAATCTATTTTCTGCTTCTGTTGATTTGTCTACTCCAGACATTTCATATAACGGAATCATACAATATGTGACCTTGTGTGTTTGGTTTTTTCATTTATCATAATGTTTTCAAGGTCTACCCATCCCTCCATCCCTCCATCCCTCCATCCCTCCATCCACCCATCTATCCTTCCTTCATTCTTTTTTATTGCTGAATAATATTCCATTGTATGGATATGTGAGAATTTTACAATTTTGACTCTAATATTTAGGTCTGTGATTCATATTGAATTATTTTTGTGGATGGTATAAGGAAGAGACCCAGCTTCATGTGGATGTGTGTGGATATACAGTTGTCTCAGTACTTATAGTTGAGAAGACTATTCTTTTCCTATTGAATTGTCTTGGCATCCTTGTTGAGGATTGATTGGTCATAAACAACAGTTTATTTCTGTGCTCTCAATTTTGTTCTAGTGATCTATATGTTTATACTAGTGCCAGTACCACATTATCTTTATTACTCTGATTTGTTTTAATATTTTTCTTTTCTGAAGTTAAGTCACTCTGCCTACTCTGAATACTCCTTATTGCTACTACCCAATTTCTTTTGAATTCAGCATTGGGCCAAGTAAGACTCCACCCACTTTTTCTATTCAGATTAATGTATGATCTTCATTTTCACGTCTTGAAATGACCTTTTATTTGTTTTTTCCTTGGCCTCAGACCAATTCCTTTTGCAGATTATCTCTGGATTTTTCTAATTAGCTTGTGACAATTAAAAAAGTGCTATTTCTTTACTTTGAAGTTTTCATAATGACAATTTAAAGCCTTAATATACTAGGAAATAAAAATATTTTCATTTTTCAAAATCTCATCTTTATAATTGTTGAAAAAATCATCACTGGTTTATAACTGGTTAATATCTTTATAACCAGTCAAAGAATTCAATATTTGGTGTTACACTTAAAGCAAGTTAGTTTGATAAGAAGATAAACCAAACTCAGGGCTGTGAACATACTTGCCAATCCACTAATGATTAAACATTATAACCCTAGGAAAACTTTGGTTCTAGCAAGATCCTGAATGTAAGCACAAACGTGGAATTGTTTATTTTTAAATATTTTAAATATTTATTTATTCGTGAGAGACACACAGAGAGAGGCGGAGACATAGGCAAAGGGAAAACCGGGCTCCCTGCAGGGATCCTGGTGTGGGACTCCATTCCAGAACTCCAGGATCATGCCCTGAATGGAGGGCATACACTCAACCAGGTGTCCTTGGAGTGTGGAATTGTTTAACTTAAAGAGTGGTCTCATAGATTATCCAAAATATGCTTAAAATAATTTATTTGGCTTGGACTGAAAACACACACACACACACACACACACACACACACACACACACGAAGCTGTAGGACCCTGGAGGTTATATCCACAGACCTTATGCATACCAAAGTCCTAGGAATTATCCTCGACAACTTTTTCCTATATTTTCTATACCCAAGTTATCACTAAGACCCTCTTATTTTACTTTCTAAATATTTCTCAAGTTTACTCCTCTTTCTCTATATCATCTCTGTCCTATACCAAACAATAATCATGTCTTGATTGGACTCTTTCAATTGATGGGCTTCTATTATTGGCTTTCATAGTCCTGAGTGTCCCTCCTTTACTGCATTACAATGTTTATGTGTTTGTGTGACTATTGATTAATATCTTCCTCAGTAGTCTATAAGCTATCTCTGACCTGGGGCAATGTCTCTTTTGACTCATGCTTTGTATCTTCAGTGGTAGGCACACATTAATAAATGAAGGAAATCTCTGACATAACTGAAGGGGACTGTTAAAGAAATAGTGAATAATGTTTCCTTGTAGGAAGGGCTCAGGACTCCAAGCAAAGTCTTGACTGTCCTATGATATCTCTTATCCTGACCCAAGTACATATGTTGATGGAATATAGTCTAAATTGTTGGAACCCTCAAAATAGGGAGAAAATATTATAGGATGGATATAAAAATTTTATTTTTTAAAATATTTGTCAGAGAGAGAGACAGAGAGAGTGCATAAACAGGGGAGGAGGGGGAGGGAGAGGCAGAAGCAGACTCCCTGATGAACAGGGAGCTCAACATGGGGCTTGCTTTCAGGACCCAAAGCAGATGCTTAACCAACTGAGCCACCCAGGTGCCCCTAAAAATTATTTTAATGGGTGGAAAAAATGTAGAAAATTTAACAAAATGAAATTTCATATGGAGACATGTAAATGAAGCATACTGACTCCCAAAACTATAGGACACATACCAGATAGGAGAGCTGTGTCTGAACAGCATCATTCACAGAAAAAATCTTGGAAGTTTTGGTTGACAATATTCTCATATTACTCAGTAGAAAGGTACTAATGGCTTTATCAATTAAAATATGGGCAAAAGATATGAATAGGCAATTTATAAAAGACATTAATATAAGCCAATAGGGAAATGAAAAAACAAAATTATAATAACTTCAAAAAACTACTTTTGGTCCATCAAATTGACAAATATTAAATAAAGGGTAAGAAATAATAATGCTACGTTTTGTAACTACCAAGTCTTATATTTATGTTTGCAATATAGACTACTACTTTTTTGGAGGTGAATTTGGCAATTCAAATAAGAAAATCCTAAAATGTGGTATTTTTAGTATAACCATACTACTTTTAGGTATTTATCCTATGGAAAGGTATAATAGATGTATGGAAGGTTTAGCTACAAGGATATTCACTCTAGTATGGCATCAAAGGCAAGAAAGATTGGAAACAAATCTCTAACAATAGGGAATTAGTTAAAATATACATATTCATATGACGAAATATAATGTAACTGCTAAGATGATGTCATAAAAGTATTTAAATACATACGTAGTTGATTAATTGAGCTTAAAAATCAGATTATAAAATATTAAAATGTGATCTTATTTTATTACAAAATATGTCCATAGGAAAATGGTTAATAGTGGTTTTATGTATTGATGCTATTAAAAAAGGGACAACAGGCCCAAATGGAGTCACTTGTGCTAAGCCCATGTCATCAAACCAAGAGTTCATACCTAACTTAACTGCAGTTTCAGTTTCTCCTAGGAATGTAACCATAACCAGTCACTCTGAAATTTTCTTTTTTTCTTTATTCACTTATTTGACAGAGAGAGAGAGAGAGAGAGAGAGAGAGAGAGAGAGAGAACAAGTAGGCAGAGCAGAAGGCAGAAGGAGACGGAGAAGCAGGCTCCCCACTGAGCAGAGATCCTGATGTGGGGCTCAGTCTCAGTGCCCTGGGATCATGACCTGACCCAAAGGCAGATGCTTAACTGATTGAGCCACCCAGGCACCCTAGTCTGGAATTTTCTGGTCAGCACTAGTGAGGTAATCTGATACACATCCACTGTCCCCCAAAGGAAGGTGATATTGCCTGAAACAGCCCACTCTTTGCTAGTAACATCCTTGTCCCACTTCCTTCTGCCTTCCATTTTGTACAGCTCCTCAGAGCTTCTTTCTATTTGCTAGATCAAATACCTAATTCATAAATCATTGAGTAAAGACAATTAAATCTTTAAATTTACTCAGTGCCCTGAGTGCAATGCAGAGGAAAAATGGTATATTAGTTAAAAATGCTTTCAGCTGCATTGATCAGAGTGTCTAACATTGGTTTAAGCAACAAAGGCATTTAATTATCTTAAATAAGTCTAGAGTTTTGCAGTACAGGGTGGAAGCAGCAGTTCAGCCATGTTCTCAAAAATCCAATACCTTTCTCTTGGTCCTCTCTGTCTTAACTGTTTGGTTTGATTCCTCCTGGTTGAAGCCTTCTGCTGTAGCTCCTGGCATGACATCCATGTTCATGGCAGGGAGAAAGGGAAGGAGCACGATTAGCAGTGTCTATCTCTTCTATCAAGAATACTAAAACCTTTCCAGAACCACAGCCTCATTTGTTTACATCTGACTGGCTAGAACTGGAACTGGCGGCTATCCATAGGGAGGTTCAGAAACAGGGCATTGGGATTGCTTTGTTAGCTAAAACTAACTATAATTCTAGGGCTGAGTACACAGCTATTCCAAGATTGAGGTTCTGTTAGTGAGCAAGGAAAGAAGATGGATCTTGGGTTTATGATAAACTTTATCTGCCATTAAGAGTATGGATAACAAATATTGGTGGGAAGTTGTGGTTGGTGAGCTAGGTCAGATCACTAGGGATGGTCTGGGTTTGGAGATTGGAAGTAAAGATGATTTAGACTTGGTTTAAAGTGGCTGTCACTTCGGTGTACCCCTGGACCAACCAAGAAGTTCAAGGACACCAGTGAGTGGATGCGCTTCCCATCATCTCTCTCCTCTCCACAGAGATAGAGTCAATGTGGTCCCCATAGATTGAGATATTCGTCAGGTCAGAGGATCCAGAACTGTAGGCTCATTGTTGTTTATGCCAATAGCTGTCAGGGAAGGGGATGATGGGGAAAGATGACTACATTGGTATTTGGTCATCTACCTACACAAAACAGTTTTTGCTGTAGTAGAGTGTGTGCTTGCTTTGACAATGCATATATTAAAATTTAACGTCAATAGAGGAAATGGGTGCCAATAATCAGAATGTGTGAGGATACATAGATATGAAGCATATGTACAAACAACACTACTTCTATAAATCTATCCTAGAAGCTGCGGATGAGGGGTTGGAGGTGGGGTACTAAAACCTAAGTAAAACTTTATATATAAAGATGCTTATCCAAATGTTTGGCATACAATAAAGACCTGAAGGTGCAGCTCCCATCAACTCTTCAGCTTGGATCCTCCGTTTATTACTGGAAGTTTTTCTCTTTCAAAATTAACCATGAGTTTAAAAATGTTCCATATTTTATCAAGCATTTGACATGATGTTGCGAGAGGCAAACTTCATGAAATCTAAGTACAAGCTTATTTGTAGTTTCATAGTGAATAAACCATTTTTATAGTTTCATCATAGTTTCATCAATTTTATGGTTTCACCAACTGACAAATAGCTAAATAAAGGACACTTCTTTAGAGATAAGAGGGAAATTCTAAACATTACCATAGCTAAATGTAGTACACGAATGTCTTGTAAAGTCACCAACTGAATATGGGTTCCTACTATGATGGAAGTGTAGGATGTACATAAGTACATGATGAGATTTAGCCCTTTATTCTATTAAAAGATTTTTAAAAAGGGAGATAAAAATATAAAAAAATAAAGGGTAACCTGGTTGGCTCAGTCGGTTAGGAATCTGACTCTTGGTTTCTGCTCAGGTCATGATCTTAGGGTCATGAGATTGAGCTCCACATGGAGCTCCACGCTCAGTGCAGAGTCAGCTTTTCCCTCACCCTCTGCTCCTCCCCCTGCTCTCTTTCTCTCTTGAATAAATGAAACTAAAATCTTAAAAAAATAAAAGTCAGATAAAAATATTGCTAGATTTTGAGTACATACTTAAAATGTTTAAGACAATATTTTATAAAAATAGTGAATAAACACACTTAAGGTCCTTTGACAAAACAGGTACTAAAATGCATAAATTAACATATAAATAAACACAAGATTCATGTAACATCTGATTAAGAAAAATAATTATTAATCGATGGCAATCCTTAATAAAAAACCTTATAGACTAAATATTAGTTAAAAATTAAATATGAATTCCTCTATTTAGAATAGGCTCATCATAAAACAGTTCAGTCTATCCAGTCATTTTTCTCATTCCCCTCCTTCTCCTGAAAAGCGTTAATATTTTATCAAACATTTAACATGATTTTGAGGGAGGCCTTTTTAAAAAAATTAATTCAGTATGCCATAATATCCATACTGTGCCATATTGTTAGATACTTTGACATATGGAGAGGGTGAATATTCAGGTGTGGGAGGAGGCTCTTGGAAGCTCTAGCTTAGCAAAGCCCCGGGGGAAAATGCAGAGTGTTGGGCAGATGACAGATATTATATATTATACACTGGAGGTCATTTCTCTTCCTCCTTGTCTTCCTCTCTCTCTGACAGGGGTTGAAAGAGGTCCAGTTCTCTTCCATTTTAAATACGTCCAATATATTAAAACACAAAAAGACAAGTTCCAACTGTCTTGTAGTCCATTTTAAAGGTTTTCAATGAACAAATTAATGGTCTAAAATGCAAAACACAAGATAATTCTTTCTATTCAGAGTTTAATTACAGCTTGATTGCAATTCATGGTGCATTAGATGTGGTGCATTTTGATAATTGGGTATGAGTTTAAGTCTGGGGAGGTGAATTCCTTCTTTCAATCATTCATTTGTATCTGTCACTGATGTAGGACTTCATTTGGAGATCACTTCACAGCTCTGAATTTGAATCCCTTTGTGAACGTGAGAACTTGTCCAAGCATTTCTTCTGGCTCTCTACTTCCAGATGAGGGCAAGGATTACGTGTCAGAGCCCAGGACAGGTGCCAGAGCATGTTTTTGGAATGAGTGAATACTTTGTATGGTGTAGACAGAAGAGAATGCACGGGAGGTAGAAGTCAGAGAGTGTGATAATGTGTTTTTATTTTACTGGTGGCTTATGCCCTCTGGGGGGCTGCTGTTTACTAACTTTTGTGCTTTCCTAGATCTAAGGAGGCTGGGAAACAAGAGCACGGGAAATTCTCCTTAGTCTGCATCACTGGGATGCAGTGTGGATCCAACAGTGTGCCCCTTCAGATGAAATAAGTCCCATCTAATTCAGGGATGAGTGTGAAATGCTTGCCTGACAGCAGGTCACTGGGGAGAGGGCACAACTATGCTCCGTGGTGTAGCTGAGATGTCTCACTATGGCGTTACTGGCAAAGGAGCAGATGGTATGGGATGAGAAGAGAACAGGAGGTGTGCACGGTGCAGTGTGAATTAGTTACAATCTCCGAATGATGCTCCCGTGAGCTCCTATGTGCACTGTTCTGTGGTCAGGCCACATTTGTATTCTTGTGGATATAGCTAGTATTAAGCCTATCTGGAAAGTGACAGCGAGAGTTAAAGTATTTCAAACTGCTATCAACAGTTTTGCAGAGTTCACTGCTATTTTGGAGGGAAGGGATTTATTCCTGAGGGACTGGAGGCTGGCGGAATGGCACTCGGAGGTTTCTCTGAGGTCTCAGATTCTATTGCCTTGTTTGTCACGGAGAGCTCAGTTATATTTTCAAAACTCAATGCCTCCATCTCTCCCCCAGAGGATTTCTCAACCAAATACTGGCTCAGGGAAGAGGAGGGCCTTTCACTTCATGTGTAATTGACCAGTTAAATGTACTGATGAAGTCTGCAGGTATCAATATGTGTCCTTTGGTATTCTGGGGAAAGAGGTATATCAAACCTAGATGGTTGTTGTTTGAAATAATCCATCAATTAGAATGTTATTTAACAAAATCATGGCATGTGTTACTATGAAACAGGAGCTCCAGGTCTGCTTTTCCTAAAAATGGGAGTGGACTAGTAACAGGGGCATGGTGGGTTAAGTCTGACCACACAGAATAACTATTTCTGCAGGAGAATGTGTTGTGATTTTTCTTTGCTGGTAGATGCATTGAAAAAAAAGTTCAAGTTCTCTTTAATTCAACTGCATTAATTGTAACTAATAGCCCCTGGCTTTATCACAGCTATAGGATATGTGATGTGTTCTGCATGGGGAAGAATGTTTCCCTGTTTCCTCTCATCTTGACATACAACTGTCCCAGGGAATTTGTGAAATCATGCAAGGGGTTCTAGGACAGCATTAGCTCAGGGCCTAATAAAGAGATTTCTCTCGCAGATGTGAGTAATTAGGAACGATTCACTAACTGTGGAGTGCAGGATTAAAAGTGTTATTATTGTCTTATTAGAAGTGATGAGGCATGGGCAAGAGTATTTGCCTGGGAATGAGTCTACTGACAACTTCTTGTAACTCTCATCTCTGATTAAAATGCTTAATTGATTACAGAGCTTGGGTACTAAAAACCCTGATTCATTTTTGATACTAATGAGAGAAAAATGTTCTTTGGAGATGTGTACATGTGGAGAAAAGAAGAGAAATTATTGCTAATTAACAGAAGGTCACCTGCTGAGTGTGGGGTAGTGGAGAATGATAGGCCAACAATGACAGCAATTTGAGATAGTCCTTACTCCATCTTTACCTCGGTTTCCACATCTGTAATGTGGGGATAGTAATATCTACCTACCAGGGCTTTAGGGGCATAAGAAGATCACAGACATGGTGGGAACTTGGAAGGAAGGGGATTTATTAAGTCCTCTTTTTTTAAAAAGTATCTTCTTAATCCTGTTACCTCCTTGCAAATCTTGTTATTATAATTTCTTTTTAAGAAAGATTTACTTATTTATCCATTCATTCATTTATTTATTTTAGAGAGAGAGAGAGAGAGAGAGAGAGAGAGAGAGGCATGAGTGGGGGGAGGGGCTTTCTACCTCTCCATTCTATTCCTCACCTCCATTTCTTCCCTTATCTCTCTCTCTCTCTCTCTCTCTCTCTCTCTCTCTCTCTCTCTCCTTGTCTTTGTTCTGTTTTTCTGGAAAACCAGACTAAAACAGATTTTGGTACCAAGAAGTAGGGATGTTGCTGCAACAAATCCCTAAACAAATGGAAGCATCTCTTAAACTGGGCAACGTAGAGGCTGGAAAGGTTTTGAGGTGCATGCTAGAAATATGGATGTTAAAAGCTATTCTGGTGAGCTCTCAGATGGAAATGAGGAATATGTAATTGGAAACTGGGGGAAAGGTGATTCTTGTTATAAAGAGGCAAAGAACTTGGCTGAAGGATGTTCTTGTGTTTTTTTGGAAGGTAGAACTTGTGAACAATAAAAATAGATACTTAGCTGAGGAGATTTCTAAGCAGTGTTGAAGCAGCAGCTTGGTTCTTCCTGAACGCTTACAGTACAATGTAAAAGGAGACAACTAGATTGAGGGAAGAATTATTTGGCAGAAAGGAACCAGAACATGAAGATTCAGAAAATCCTCAGCTAATCCATATTTCAGAAAGTGAGAAATGTTGTTTTGAAGGGAATACTCAGGGTGTGACTTGAACAATCATTTGATAAACAGGCCATAAGGGTGAGTTGTGGTTTGAACCAGCCTTCTCAACAGAAGGCAGGAATAGAACTGGGATTATATCAGCAATGATCTTACCAGTTTGAACTAAAAGGAATAGAAAAAAATGAGCTAAAATGAAGGAAAACTTTTGGAATTCTTAGATCATACAAGACTGGACCCTTGAGCAATTTTGTTAAAAAAGTGTTCACTACTCTTCAAGAGAGTAGAAGGAGCCTAAAGGCAATTTAAAGGGCATTGAGGTCACTGTCTTGGTTCCAATTGGCCAGATTGGCCTCTGACTGCAGACTTGGGAGTGGGGCTGTCCTGCAGAGTCCTGTGGCTGGGACATTCTGTGAAACCTTGGGAACAGGGCTGTATGGACTCTTGGGGGGGTGTGACCCCCTACCCAACAGAGCTATGGAGATAGAACCAATGCCCTAGTGGGTCCCAAAGGCAGGGCATCAAATCAAAGAGGATATTCTCCAGATTAGAATCAAGTAGAATTTACCTTGCTGATTTTTGGACTTGCTTGGGATTCATCACCCCTTCCTTTTTTCCCATTTCCCCCAGATGTCTATCCTATGTCTGTCCCACTATGGTACTTTGGAAGCACATATCTTGGCTGGATTTACAGGGTCACAGCTGGAGAGGAATTTGCCTCAGGATGAATTGTACCTTAATTCTCACCATATCTGATTTAGATGAGATTTTAGAATGGATGCTGCAATGATAGAAGACATTTGGAACTGTTGGGTTAGAATGAACACATTTTACAGGCTAGATGGACATGATTTCTGGGAGCCAGGGGCAGAATATTATAGATATTCTGAATATTGTGTCCTCCCCAAATTCATGTGTGAATCTGTAACCCCTAATATGATTGCTTTTAGAGATGGGCCTTTGGGAGGTCGTTAGGGTTAGATGAAGACATGAAGGTGGGGCTTCAATGATGAGATTAGTGGCTTTAAAAGAAGAAGAAAGATTTCTTTGTCACATGAGAACACAGAGAGGAGGTGGCTATCTGCCAGCCAAGAAGAGAGTCCTCATCAAAACGTGATCATGCTTGCACTTCCACCCTCCAGACTGTGAAAAATAAATACCTATTGTCTAAGCCGCCTAGCCTTTGGTCTTTTGTTATAGCAGCCTGAGCTGACTGATACAGGTCCCTTTTTTTTTCCCCCACCAGGCTATCCTCTTTTATTTGGAACTTTGGGCAAGGTGTTTGTGTGTATATGTATATAGACAGTGCTAATTTCTATGAAGTTCACCAATGTCCAGCAATACTCAGCAAACGCATACCTTAGACTTGCACTGGTCATTACTTGGGGGCTGCCAAATTTATTATGTAACTATTACTTAAAAGCTTCTTTTTAAAAAGATTTTTTGTTTATTTGAGAGAGAGAGAAAGACAAGAGACAAAGTAGGGAGGGGCAGAGGGAGAGGGAGATGCAGACTCCCCACTGAGCAGGGACCCCAGTGCGGGGCTTGATCCCCAGATCTAGGATCATGACCTGAGCCAAAGGAAGATGCTTAACTGGCTGAGCCACCCAGGCATCCCTTAAAAGTTTTTAAGTACCCTAAATTATTATAATCTGAGAATCTTTTTGTCAAGTAGGAAGGTATAAGGAATAAAATGCAGAGGCTTTTATGAATATGTAGTTTTAGAAATGGAGGAATTGACTGGAAATTATGAGAATAACAAAGATGCTGACTGTGGGAACTGAGCATCAATGCCAATCATTATTCTGACCTGCCAGGGTCATTCAAAACCACGTGGCTTCCTCCCTGGACAAAACTTGCTTATTTCCCATAGCAGAGGATTTCAACACATGTTGGTTCAAGAAAGAGTAAAACTCCATCTAATTCTTCACCTTGCCAGATCCCCCCAAAGAGCAATTATGAAATGCTAATAGCTCCTTACTATAAGCTCACATTTATTAAATGAACAAATCCATGGATTAGGAACAGAAGTGTTAATGAATTTTTAAAATCTGTTAATTTGTTGAACATTTAGGGCTATTAATAAGTGCATGTTCATGAGAACATACATTTACCTTTCCTCTGCTGTACAAGCAGTTAGCTAACACCACAGCCTGGTGCTAGGAAAGCAGGATTGTAGAGGAGATTACAGGTGCTGAGGCTGACTGGTGATAAGGCAGGGGCTCTTAATAGGATTTTAAATACCCACCTGCCATTTCGTATGTTCGTTATAATACACTTGAATATATTTGAAGAAGCATTAAAATGATTACTTTTTTTCAGGAAGGTGAAGCAATTGTAACTTCTTTTTTTCTTTTTTTTTTTTTATCAGGCTTTTGATATCCAGGCTTGCAGATGCTGCAGAATTTTGCTTAACACAGTTAAGAAGTGTTGATTCAGGCCTGGGCATGGTTGGAGATGAAGGACTCATTCCTGGAAGAACTTGCTTTGGAAGAGACACTGGGCCTTGCTGCAACAAAGGGAAGATTATTAGAGATGAGATATTTGACAGTTTGTGTGCGTGTGTGTGTGTGTGTGTGTGTGTGTGCATGTGTGTGTGCATGTGCTGGGAAGTTTCCAGACTGGGAAAATGAGAGTGAAGGTGCAGACCAGAACAGGTAGCTTTTTGATAAAAGCAGCTCTTTCTCCATCCCCAGGATTTGCCTGGCCTTTGGTGGAGGTAGCCAAACCAGGCCTTTGGCTCTGCCACTCTATGTTCTTTTTTTCCCTTCTTCTGTGATAATCCTTCATTTTTCTCCTTCTCCTCTCTCCAACCTTCTGTCCTGAACCCCAGGTGCATTCTAGAGCCAAAGAACCTTAGATTTCTCTCTCTCCTCTCTAATCAAAACTTGTTCACCCTTACCATTAATTTTGGGCTGGCCAATGTTTTTCCTTTCTCAGGAGTAATTGTTGCAGAAGCACAGCCTCAGATGGTTGACTCATGGCTCCTGTTATGGGTCAAATTGTATTTCCCCCCAAAGTTTATGTTGAATTTGTAACCCCTAGTACCTCAGAAAATGTGATTTTATTTGGAAATAGAGTTTGCAGGTGTCATTACTTGAGTTATGATGATATCATCCTGGAATAGGGATGGGCCCTTAAAAAAGGGGAAATTTGGACATAGACACACACAGAGGAGGAACTCCATGTGAACACAAAAGCAGAGATCAGGGCGATGTGTCTACAAGCCAAGAGACACCAAAGATTGTGGTGAGCCACCAGGAGCAAATGGAGCAAATCTCCCAAAGCAAACCACTGGGAGCCAGAGAAGAGAAATGGGACACATTCACCCTCCTAGCCCTCAGAAGGAACCAAACTTGCTGGCACTTTGATCTAGGACTTTGGGCCCCCAGAACTGTGAGACAATAACATTCTGGTATTCTGAACCACCCAGTTTATGGTACTTTACTACAGCAGCCCTAGAAAATTACTGGGGTGTTATTTTCCATTAAATCTATCTTTGGTGGAAGAGGCATCTGGAGAAGGGTGGGCAGAGCCTCAATGTAACATCAGACCAGGAAAATTTGCCATCTACTAAGATGCTTGTACCCAGCAATCTGACACAATAATCCAGCCTGGCATTTGCTACAGTTCAGCTCCAGCTTGATTAACCATTTTGTGCTGCTCCTTGAGCTAGCTGTCTCTGTCTGCCTCTGGGTGACATGATGGCCACAGGCAGAGGGTCATCAACGATTCATTACTTTTAGCACCATAAATGTCATTTCCCATATTACTTCCTGACACTGCAGAGACAAGGAACTGTCCTATTGATTCCTAGACTACATCAGGCAATTTATATTAATAAAACATGGTATTAAAGAGCATATACTTTGAGGATCTTAGTGCAAAATAAAAATATGGGGCCGGCGGGGGGCGGCTTCTGAAGTCAATCTCTCTTCCCATGCACTGGCTGCCTGGATATGCTTGGTACCTGGATTGAAACTGACCCTCCCAAGACCTCCACCTCCCTCACCAGTTGCCCATCAAATGTGCAGTAGTGCTGCCAGCTGGGTGAAGGATGGGTGCTGTCTTGCCTTGTCCAAGATGCCATAGAATGAGTGTCTCACCCTGATCCTTCCCCTCTTAGGCGCAGAGAATGACAGCAGAATGTAGACCTCTCCCCCTGTCCTACTTGATCTCCACTCCGGAGGGTGCCCATGATTGTGGGACGGGGTCAGGAATGAGGGGCCAAGGTACCAGGAAATCGAGAGCAGAAGGCTGAGTGGTGAGATGGTGGAGATATGGTTGGAGGTAGGATTACATATGAGCCAAAGCTCCAAGCCCCCCACTCTATTGTCCCATGGACTTCACTTACTAAGCACAAATTCATATATAAAATTATTGGGGCATCTGGATGTCTTAGGCAGTTAAATGTCCAACTCTTGATCTCAGCTAAGGTCTTGACCTCAGGATCATGAGTGCAAGCTTGGTGTTGGCTTAAAATAAAACAACACAAAGAAGAAATTATTCAGAATTTCAGGATGGCAATCGTAGAGTACAAAACTTTTGAGTGCATGGCCCTGCTGCGGTGGGACATTGTGTAAGTACACTGGTCTTTTGTCCATGAAACTGGTGCTGTTAGAGAGGTGACTGAGTGGAATTTTGTTAGAAGAAATTTAAATATTATGATGCCATGTGTGTTGTCACAGCTTGAGCATGAAAGAACAGTAAGGAAACCCATCCTTGAAGCCTGGTTTTAAGACTGGCTTCATGGAAGGCTTGGGCCAGGAGCATGATCATTCAGTCCCATTCCCTCCATTAACGTGTGAGGAAATGACAATGTGGCAAGAGGCCCATAGTAACTCAGCTGGGCAAGAAACAGTATTATTTTGCTATAAATCTGGTTTCAAAAGGGCTTGAGGAAACTTCTCAGGGTGATGGATATATTTCTTACCTTGACTGGAAGGATGGTCTTATGGATGTTTACATTTGCTAAAACTCATCCAGTTGCACATTTAAATATTTGCAGTTTATTATTTTATTTGCCAGTTACATTTCAATAAGGTTGTTTAAAAATATTTAGGGCAAGAATAAAAAAGTTGATTTAAGAGTAAGATAAATAGCAGTTTAAGCTCATTAGGGATACAGGAGAACAGAAGTGAGCTGTTTGCTAAACACACACACTGCCACTGGTATCGTGCTTCAGTGTTTACAGGGTGTTTTTGCTAATATCATCCCAAAGATTCTTTAAGGGAGATTCAGTCTAAGGGGATTTCATGCAAACCCACCAAAATCCCCTGCTCAAAGCAGGAAGCATGAGAATCCTGGAATCTTGAAGGTAGAAAAACCCCGGAGGGACCACACAACTGCTGGAGGAATTCTTAAAATGAACCTCACTTCTGAGGGGAAGTTTGGGGGATGGAAGGGCATCAATCTCAGTTTGAATTCCTTTGATGGGAAGAGTGTTTCTGCTGTTTTCAACCCCAGGAACAGGGCTCCTACCAGCCTGGAGGCTTCCATGTTGAATTTCCCAGACCTAGGCTGCTCCAGGAGGACTTGGCTCCCTGCCAAGGCCACTCCCAACTTGGGACAGAGAACTTGCCAGATGTACAGGTAGAAAAGCTGGGAAGGGCCTTCTTCTGATGCTTGGCAGCTGGTTGTGCTTCAGGATATTTTGATCTGTCATCTTTCTTTGAAGGATACCTGACTAAAATGAGTCAGCAGGGAGGCATTTTAGAGCAGTTTAAAGAAAAACAATAGGAGCTGTGAAAATAAAGAAAAAAAAGAGAGTCGATTTTCAGCTTTATTTTATGTGTCCTCACAGACTGGGCCCTGGGAAACACTCGGGAGGTACCTTGGCTCCAGACCACTCTGCAGAAGATCTGTTACCCCGTTCTTTTGCCTGGGGCAGCGGGACCTCTTCTCTTTGGGTTCCTCTCATCACCCTGGGAATGTTTCAGTTGCTTGAAAGAGGATGAGGATGGGCAGCTCACTAAGAGGTGAGCCCTTTAGGGGAGGAGAAGGCACTTTCAGGTCTTCAGAGAGCGTTGAGAGGATCAGAGCCAAAGACAATGGGCTAGCTCTCTCTGAATACTGAGCTTCCATTTGAAGGAGAGAGGGAGCTCTTTTTCCCTGTGATATTTTTTCCAAGTTATCTGGAAAGTGGGTTGAACTTTCTCTAATGTCATCATTTTGTCGCATTGGGTGAGCTGCTCTTACAGAACCCTACTTTGAGGTGGGGTTGTAGAGCTCTGGGTCTTCTCCGAAGACCTCAACCTTGTTGCTTTCCCTCCACACCCCCTCATATAGGAAGAGTGTGGGCTAGTTGGTAGATCCCTAGGAAAGCATCCCATGGTCCTGTTGGGAAGGGTGGAGTGGGGTGGAGAGCAGCCAACCATGAGGAGGAGAAGCCACCGCTATTCCCTCAATGGAGAATAATGAGTGTTGCCATTGCTGCTTGGTGTCTGGGTGACTTGTGCACATTCTGGAGACCCAGGACAGCACATGACATAGAACCTGTCCTCGAGTTTTTATAGTTCCTCTGGTTAGATCAGGCCCACATATCTTAGAATTTTTTTTATTAAAAATGCTGTGTGCACAAAAGAGAATGTTATACCCACAAAAGAAACTTTTCATTGTAAATGGAAAGGACACCCTTCTTTTGTCAGTGCTGATTTTATTTTCAGGGTTAATTATTTATTCATAAATCTTGCCTCAGAGATTTTATTTTGGCTCCCGAGCGATAAAAGCTCAAGGTCACAGGGGAAGTGTTTTCAAATGCTAAGTGATCCTCCTCCAACCTAATGTTGTAAAATTTTTATTTCAGGAGTAGTGTTGCTCACAGGAGGGGTGATGACTTAATTTTAGCTCCCAGATGAAATATTGACTTCGGTGCTGATGAGGGATGGAAGACAGCGTGGATCAGTGTAATGAGGGCCATGGCTGAGCTGTCTCCACCCTGACTTGGCAACCCCTTCACTGTGGGATGACCTTTACAAAATGATGATGTTCGTGCATGTCCAGGGGAGGGTAGGAGTTTCAAGGATGCTAGGCTGCTGCCAATTCCTGCCTCTACTGCAACAAACACAAAATACACTGACTTTCCTTGCACCTTACTTAAAAGCTTTAGATGTGTATATCCACAAGTAATTTTGCTTTTACATCTATTGTTAACAACAGCCTTAACAAATACTGCATTTCCCCCTCATTGCACCACTGTGGGCTATGTCACCCAAAGATGGTGAAATTCATTCATCTGAGGTGGTGAAAGGTTAATACGTGAAACTCTAACCACCTTTAGCAATTTATTTTAGATTGGGTCACCTTTTGTAGCTTTAAATATGATTATTTTTGAGTAGTTGCAAATGGGAACATTCAAAAGGTACCAGATACAAGTCTTTTACCTCCAGCACTCCACCTGCCCTGCTAGTTCCTATCTCCAGAGCCAGCTACTTTTGATTTCACTGTTGTTCTTCCAAAAATAGTCTATGCTTACAAACCTTGCATATATAGTTAACTCTTGAACAACACAGAGGTTAAGGACACTGATTTCCTTATGCAACCAAAAATCCACGTATAACTTCTGACTTGTCCAAAATGTAATAACCTTCTATTGACTGGTAGTCTTATTGATGACATAACCAATGAACACATACTTTGTATGTTATTTGTATTACATAATGTATTTTTTTTAAAGTTTTATTTATTTATTCATGAGACACACACATACACACACACACACACAGAGAGAGAGAGAGAGAGAGAGAGGCAGAGACACAGGCAGAGGGAGAAGTAGGCTCCATGCAGGGAGCCCAGTGTGGGACTTGATCCTGGGCCTCCAGGATCATGCCCTGGGCCAAAGGCAGGCGCTAAACCACTGAGCCACCCAGGCGTCCCATACATAATGTATTTTTATAACAAAGTAGGCTAGAGGATAAAAAAATATTGAGAGAAATCATAGGAAATCAAGAAATCATAATCACACTCATTATTCTCCATTGAGGAAGGGAGTCAGAGCTGCTATACTGGGTCCTGGATCAGAACTGGCCCTTGCTCACTGGATGCACAAGTTCTTAGCCAAGGATAGGGAGGGGTGCATGGTTAACCTGGACAACGACCTGGGCTAATGGGTGGGGTTTCATGGTCATCGTCACCAATGTGGCCCAGCAACGAGGCAAAACAGACATAAGCAATACTCAACTCATGGACCTGCATGCTGAGTGGTTTACAGATCCTGGCCTTCTCTGTCAACCAGTTCAGGAGGGAGTAATGCAGAAACCAAAGAGTTAATGTGGGTATCAAATTCAATACATACCACAAGATCTGTGAATAAGGGCGACTTCCCCCACACCCACAGTGAAAGTGAGTGGAAAGCCCAGCCCCAGGGGTGAGGCTTCTGGGAAGTGCCATTAAATGGAATTTCACCAAGTTCTTCTTGACAAGAACAGCTGTTTGGTAAGTGGCAGATTCTCACGGAGGATCTCCTGGTGATAGAAAGGACCTGCCCTGCTATCTCTAGCTCCACAAGTGTGACCCTCCTCTCCCCACTGAATCCACTGCTTCCAGCCCTCGGAGTCCGCCAACTGGCACTCAGGACCACCTGGATGAAAACCAGCTCCCTGATGGGGCTACCAGAGAACCCAGGCTGCTGGTGGAAGGTCCCTCTGCCCAGATGGTGGCTGGGCGCCCTCCACCCCTGTCTGTTTTGTGGGAATAAAACAAATCAGAAAAAAAAATCATAAGGAAGGGGAAATGCGCTTATAGTACTGTCCTCTAAAAAGTCCACATGTAGGTGGACCAGGGCAATTCAAACCCACGCTGTTCAAGAGTCACCTGTATATAAATGTTTTAAAAATTAGCTAGTTTAAAAAATTTGAAATATAAGCAATTTCTCTGGAGATTACTTTACATAAATAGCAGTGCTTACATTGTATGATATCAAAAGCTCCAGCATCCTGTGCAGAATTGGATCTGGAAGTTAGAGTCTGACTTCCCTTCTACTCCCTTCCTCTGACTCTCAACTATGCTCCTTTGATTTCAAAATGCTCTATGGCAAGAAAGACATTCTGAGTGTGACCTTTATGTTAGCAAATGTATTGGCCAGGCTGCTGTAACAAGGGAAACCCAAGGTATGATGCCTCAAGTGAGGTAAAGTTTATCTCTTCCTCCTGGGACAGCTCAGAGGGAAGTGGTCTAGGACTTATAGGGTAGCAGAGGTGCCCTCTGTATAGAACTTCCACCTCTGAGTCCAAAGCAGATGATTCATTCTTGTCATTTCCCTAACCACAGGGGAAAACAAGGGAGTCAGGAAAGCACCAGCACATTTCTTTTTTTGGGCCACGACCTGTAGGTGGCACACATCACTACTGCTCCCATGCTGTTGGCCAGTTTATTCACATAATCATACCAATTGCCAGCTAAAACTCAGGAGTTCTCTTATTAAAGAAAGCAAAATGTATATCTCTGGCCAAATAGCAGTGTTTTTTCACAGCTTAATGGTCCAGTCCCAACTGAGCCTGAGTAGATACTATATCAAGAGGTGACATTTCCCTCTGGCACTCCCCCCCACCCCCTGCCCCTGTCCTGGCCCATGATGACACACTCATGCACCCTTTGGGTCTATTCAGCTGAGATGATATGCCTGAGAATTTCTGCATTTTGACTGGAGGAGGAGGAAAGAAATTTGGCTGTGTACACCTGGTGGTCCACGGAAAGAGGACATCTTCAGCCTTCCCAACAGGGGACTCTATTGTATCATGCTCCACAGCCTGGCTCCAGGACAAGGTCTGACCCCAAGTGGAAAAGGGGACACTGGAAAAAGTCCAACAGAACTATATGAGAACTAGGGCTCAGATGACAGAGTTCAATGCAGATGAAGGGGAAAGGGACAACGGGCAACTGTCCACCATTCCTGCCTAGAACACTCTAGTGTCCTCCAGTAGAGAAGGGAATTTACATTCTAATATCAAACATTAAACAAAACACTTTGGTCAATTGTGTAGTATTTTGATAAATGCAATGGAGATAAAAAATGAGGAAGGACAGTAGGGAACTTTGGGGGTGGTGGTGGTAGGGATTGTTGCAATTTTGAAAGAGCATCTTGAAAAGGCCTCTCTGAGAAAATGACATTTGTGTAAAGATCCAGAGGCTCTGAGGTATGAGTCCTGTGGCTCTTTGGAGGAAGTGCATCTGGGAGAAGGGAGGAGCAAATAAAAAGGCCTTGATACGAGTTGCATACCCTGTGTGTTTGAAGAAGGGAAGGGAGGCCACTGTGGCTGGAGCAGATTTAGTGAGGGAACAGTGGAGGTGAGGTCAGAGAAGTGAGAGGAAGAGCTTGTATAGGGACTTGTAAGGATTTTGGCCTTTTTTTTTTTTTTGGTGGAGTGAGATAAGAAGACCCTGGAGGGTTTTGAGAAGAGGAGTGACATGATAGGATTTACTATATAGCATTACTCAGCTGTTGAAAATTGGCCCTAGGAAGGCAATTACAATTCTTTAGATGAGGGAGGATGATGATTTGGTTTAGGACAGGCAGCAAGAAGATTTTATTCAGGATGTATTTTCATGGTGGAGCCATAATAAGGTAAAGGATTGAATATGAGGGATCAGAGAAAGAGAGGGTCAAGATTTTTTGACCCTCTTAGGGATTTTTGCCTGACTGACTAAAGGGTGGAGCCACTGAAGGGTGCCATTTTCTGAGATGCAGAAGATACAGGAGAGTGGATTTTGGAGGAGGATTAAGGGCTAAGGTTTTGACATATCAGCTTTGGGATAGGCATTGGACATCCAAATGATATAATTTAAAACCCTGAATACAGCTATGTCTCTAGTCAGACACATCTCTTGGATTTTCCATGTCTGTGAGACAATATCATTTTTTGTGCTGGGTTTTTTTTTTTCTTTTTCTTTTTCTTTTTTTGTGCTGGGGTTTTTGCTTCAACGACTGGCAACCAAAGTGGTTGGTTCATTCACCTTCTTATTAATTCATTGACCGTGTCGGTTTTTTGTGTCTATCCTATCAAATTTCACTGTGCCCATCCATGTGTCTCTTTATTGCTGTCTTAGGTTATAATCCACAAAAAGGCAAGAGCTAATTCTGTGGCCTTCCCTTCAAAGCTCCACGGAAGTTTTTTCCTGTCTGTGTGTGGTTAGAAAGAGTATGTTTTGAGGCAAGCCATTCACAAATTATTTTTGATGATAATTCAATTTAAAAGACATCCATTGAGTGGTGAATGAGACAGTGGCTGCCTTCATGAGTAAAGAAGACAGATACATTAATAAATAGCTATAATGCAATGTGACATGAACCATAACAGGAATATGGGAATAAAGATCAGGGGATAATTAGTCCTGGGCAAGGAACTTCTGGCCTCTCTCTCTCTTTTTTCAACAGAAGAAACTGTGAGAAAGCATGAGATTTGGAGTTTGGAGACCACTGTTCAACTCCTAGTCTTACTAATGATGAACCACATGACCTTGAGCAAAACAGTTAACTTTCTCTGAGATGGATATTGAACATTCAAGTGATGTAATTTCAAATCTCGGAATCAGCTGTGTCTGCGGTCAGATGCATGCCTTGGATATTCCAGTTCTGTGAGTCAAGATAGCTCCCATGTTCCTCATCTATTAAATGGGCACAATGACTTCCCATAGCCTATCCCATGTAGCTGTTGTGAAAATTAAGTATGGTAATAGATGTGAAGATGCTTTACTATCTTTGCAAGGGCAACATAGAGGTTTTTATGATAACCAAAGAGTTTCTGTGAAATACCCCAATTTTTTAAATTGCGAGTTTTTTTTTTTTTTTTAAGACAATAGAAGAAAAAGTCCTGACAGGAAATTGGAAAGCATGTGTCTTCTCTCCCAGTGACCCATTATTTTAACTCTTTAAGTAATAGCACAGGGAAGACATAGCAGTCTCAAAGACCAAGTCTGATGAATGGTCTACAAAGAGTCTGAGAAATGAACCTGACGTTGCCTTTTCTCATAGCTTGACTGATGGCTAAAGTGCTATGAATGGTACTTAGAGCCTGCCTAGTACTTTGAAATGTCAATTTCCACCTTTTCTGTTGTATAGAAACAAGCAGAATTTTGTATGTTGATTTTGTAAATGGCAACCTTGCTAAACTCAATAATTCTGATGTCATTTTTTTGGGTAAATTTCATAAAATTTTCTACGTAGATGATCTTGTGGTCGCAGATGAAGATAGTTTTGACTTTCTTTTCCCATTCTGAACTTTTATTTCTTTTTTTTTTCTTCTTTAATTGGCTATCACCTCTAGGACAATGTTGAAGAGAAGGAAAGATACTTGCCTTTTTCCTGAATGTAGGCAGTATAGTAGTTTTCCAGGGTGGTTATAACAAAATACCACAGACTGGGGGCTTAGACAACAGAAATGTATTCTGGAGGTTAGAAATCTAAGATCTAAGTATTGGCAAGTATGATTTTTTCTGAAGCCTCTTGCCCTGGCTTGCAGATGTTTCTTTCCTCTGTTCCTGTCTGTGCTTGTGTCCTAATTACCTTTTTTTTTTTTTTTTTAAGGTTTTATTTATCTATTTGTGAGAGACACAGAGAGAGGCAGAGACATAGGCAGAGGGAGAATGAGGATCTCTGCAGGGAGCCTGATGTGGGATTCAATCCTGGAATCCCACGATCACGCCCTGAGCTGAAGGCAGATGCTCAACCACTGAGCCCCTCAGGTGTCCCCCCCCCCCCGTTTTTTTATAAGGACACCAGTCATATGGGATTAGGTCCCACTCAGATGATTTCATTTTACATTTATTACCTCTTAAAGGCCCTGTCTCCAAATACAGTCACATTCTGAGGTATAAGGGTTAGTACTTCAACATAGTAATGTTAAGGAATACAATTCAGCTCACAGTAAGGAGAAAACATCCAGTCTTTCATCAATAAGCATGATGCTAGCAGTCAGTTTTTTTGTAGATGCCTGTTAACATGTTATGGAATTTTCCATCTATTTTTAATTTGCTGGGAGTATTTATCAGGAATTAATGGGATTAATGTTGGAATTTATCAAGTGGTTTTTCTTCATCTATTGAGATAATAATATTATTTTCCACAGTTTGTTTATACTGTGCTTATAGAATGTTAAACCAACCTTGATTTCCTGGGATAAACTCCAATTGGTCATGATGTCTTCACCTTTTTAAATATATGGTTGGATCCAATTTTCAGAGGTGTACTAGCAATGTAGTTTTTACTGAAACTTGACTTATGCACAGATGTTGCCAGCCTTGGAATTCTTTTCACATATGTGTAATTTGAACATTATGGCAATTCAAAAATCAATTTTTTTCAGCTTCATGATCAACACAAATGAACTGCATAAAACGGTGAAGGATTACAACATTAACAAGGATGTTTCAGAGTTAGTTCAGTGTGGAAATGTACTCTGATGTCACAGTTGCAGTGAAAAGGAAACTTTCTGGAGTATTTACCCAGATCAAGGAGGTTGGGCAGAAGGAAATCAATGCCCCACCTTCTTTCCTGAGAAAGTCTTGCTATGAAAAAAATGTCAGCTGAAATAAACAATGCACCAAGGGATATAATAAAAATTATAAATTAAGTGAAGTGTAAGCATTAAATTTTGGGTTATTCTCTTTGCCATATGATAATATGAAAATGAATTATAAATGACTTTCGTTGAATATTTAGGCCCAATGATTGTAGAGAAGAAAAGTTGAGAATGCTTGATCTGCAGAACAAACTCAATATTTCCGTAAGACAGAAAGTCTGTTAGGTCCCATCTTTTTTTTTTTAAAGAGTGATTGAATAGATTTTATTTTTCTTTTTCCTTTGAGTGTAGTTGACACAGAATGTTACACTAGCTTCAGGTGTACAACCTAGTGATGTGACAATTTTATACATTGTGCTGTATTCACCACAGGTATAGCTACCATCTGTCCTGTTACATAATTATTACAATATTGACTATGTTCCTTATGCTCTGCTTTTCATTCCTGTGACTTACTTGTTCCATAACTGGAGGCTTGTATCTCTCGCTCTTCTTCACCCATTTTGCCCAGCCCTTCACTCCCCTTCCCTCTGGCAACCATCAGCTTGTTATCCATATTTACAGGTCTGATTTGACTTTCTGTTTCTTTTTTTAATTTTTTCATTTTTCCACTCATAAGTGGAATCATATGGCATTTGTCTTTTTCAGTCTGACTTATTTCACTTAGCACAATACCCTCTAGGGCCATCCATGATCTCATCTTTTCTTAGTGGCTGTGCAATATCCCATTGTGTATACATTCACAATCCTTATATTCATCTACTAATCCTTATCCTTATCCTTATATTCATCTACTAATGGACACTCAGGTTGCTTCCATGTCTTGGCTATTGGGAAGAATGCTGCAACAAACGTAGGGATGCATATGTCTTTTGGGTTAGTGTTTTCATCTTCCCAATATTGGAATTATTGGATCATATGGTATTTCTGTTTTTAACTTTTTGAGGAATGTCCACTGTTTTTCACAGCAGCTGTACCAATTTTAATTTCCATCAACTGTGCACAAAAGTTCCTTTTTTCTTCACATCTTCACCAACACTTGTCTTGTTGATTTTAGGCATTCTAACAAGAGTGAGGTGATATCTCATTGTGGTTTTGATTTGCATTTCCCTGATGATGAGTGATGTTGAGCATATTTTCATGTCTGTGTTGGCTATCCGTATGTCTTCTTTGGAAAAATGTCTGTTAAGGTCCTCTGCCTATGTTTTTATCAGATTGCTTGTTTTTCTGGTGTTGAGTTGTATGAATTCTTTATATATTTTGGATATTAACCCCTAATCAGACATATCTTTTACAAATATCTTCTCTCATTCAGTAGGCTTTTTGTTTGGTTGATGGTATTGTTTGCTCTGCAAAAGATTTTAATTTCGATGTAGTCTCAATTGTTTATTTTTTCTTTTGTTTCCTTGTTTTAGGAGATGTATCTGGAAAAATGTTGCAATGATGTCAGAGAAATTACTGCCTGTGTTCTCTTCTAGGATTTTTATGGTTTTAGGTCTCATATGTGGGTCTTTAATTCATTTTTAATTTAATTTTAATTTTTAATCAAAAATTTTAATAAACATTTTAATGTTTTAATTAAACATTTTTTTGTGTAGTGTGAGAAAATAGTTTCCTTCTTTTACATGTAGCCATTCGAATACCATTTATTGAAAAAACAGTCTTTTTCCCATTGTATATTCTTTCCTTCTTTGTCACAGATTAATTAACCACATAAATGTGGGTTTATTTCTGGGCTCTCTGTCCTGTCTGTTGATCTATGTGTTTATTTTTGTGCCAATGCCATACTGTTTTGATTACAACAGATTTGGAGTGTATCTTGAGATCTGGAATTGTGATATCTCCAGCTTTCTTCTTTCTCAAGATTTATTTGGCTATCCAGGATCTTTTGCAATTCCATAAAAATTTTAGTTTTATTTGTTCTAGTTTCATGACAAATACGGTTGTATTTGATAGGGGTTGCATTGAATCTATACATTGTTTTGGGTAATATGCACATTTTGGCAATATTAATTCTTCCAATTCCTGAACATGGAATATCTTTCCATTTGTTTGTGAGACTGGCTTCTGTATTGTCATTGTTACTAAAACGAAACACAGGAACAATTTAGATATTTATTGCCAGTGAGAAGCACTGTAATCAATCCAAACTAGATTAGATACATTAACAAGCACAAAGCCTTCTCATTTGTCATGTTAATAACTTTGATATTGATAAATATGATATTCCTTCAAAGTGTACATTTAAGCATTTAATATGGAGACTCCCTCTTGCACATACTACTCTTTGCTTAGTTACAAATGAATAAGAAGAATGGAAAGAAGTTATGAACGTATCAGTGACTCATTATTTATTCACCTATACTCACACTTTACAGTAAATGAAGTCTAAAATTTTTGTCATTTTTTTTCTAGATAAAATGTGTTCTTATATTTATTGAGCTGTAACTTTATGTCTTTTGAATATAACAATAAATTTGAGGTTTATTTTGTTCATCTTTTTAGTTCATTTTATTTTTTCTAAATAAATTGTTTTTAAAGATAAACTTTATTTTTTGGAATACTTTTAGACTTACAGAAATTTATGGCGTAGTCAGTTGAGTGTCCAAACAATTTTTGATTTTGGCTCAGGTCGTGATCTCATGGGTCATGAGATTGAACGTAGAGTCGGGGTCCATGCTCAGTGCAGAATCTGCTTGAAGATTCTCTCTCCCTGCTCTCTCTCTCTCAAATAAATTAATAAATCTTTTTAAAAGGTCATAAAGATAGTTCAAAGAGTTCTCATATCCCCTACCCAGCTTCCCCTATTACTAACATCCTATATTACTATTCTACATTTGTTACAAGCATTATCATTAACTAAAGCCCATACATTAATCAAATTTCTATAGTCAAAAAAATTTTTTTTTCTGTTCCAGAATTTCATCTAGGATAGCACATTGCCTTTAATTATTGTGTTTCCTTAGGTTCCTCTTAGCTGTGTTAATTTCTCAGATTTTCCTTGTTTTTGATGACCTTCGTGGTTTTGAGGGGTACAGTTTGGGTGTTTTGTAGAACATCCCAAATGAGATTTGTCTCATGCTTTTCTCATGATTGGACTGGAGTTATAGTAATCCATTGTTCTCATATGTTACAAAAGCACTGGTATGTGGTAGATGGGAAATCGCAAACAATGGTTTCTTCTCTGCAGATGGTTGGGGAAGCGCTTCTCTAGTGATACTGGGTTCCTCACAAACTGAAGGCCTAGGTTAAGGTAGGTCCAGTGTGCCTCTGGATTCTGCCCCCCACCCCCCCTCCAGTAGCAAGACTTTTGCTTTGATGACTTTTCTCCAGCATCTTTCAGTCTCTGTGTCTCTATCATTGATCTTTAGATTTCAGGAGGGTCTCTGATGAATCAGCTTGGGGAAAAGCAGCAAGTAAATATCCAGTGGTTTTGCAGGTGTGGGGTTTACTCAGCTGGATGCCAGATTGTTGTGTCTGGGCTCACTCAGCCTCACTTCCAGTAAACTCGCACCCTGGTTGCCATTGTTACTTACTATATACTCCCTGCTTTCTAATTCCAAAGCCCTGACTTTTCACTCTTCTTTCAAGGAAGGAATTCTGCTTTCTGAAGGAGATGATGAGTCATCTCTTACTATCTCATCCAAAGAGACTAGGAATCCAAGAATAATCTCTATTCTCTGTTATTCAACAGCGGGACTCTTTTCTCCAGCTTGTGCTAGGAGCCTGAGGCTCGAAGTGGAACAGCTCACTTTCCCATCGTTGGGCTTGCAATCTTGTGTGTCCTTTTGGTTGCCTAGGGTGTGTGTGGTTTCAGAGCAACAGCATCATCATCACATGGGTACCTATTAGAAATGCAAACTTTCCAGGCCTAGCCGAAACCCACTGAATTGGAAACTCTGGGGGTGAAGCCCAGCAGTGTGTGTGTGTGTGTGTGTGTGTGTGTGTGTGTGTGTGTGTTCTTAAACCTGTCAGGGAATTCTGAAGCATGCTAATGTTTGAAAACCACCAGCCAGTTGGGATAAACTATAAGCTCCTTGTCCCAAGAAAGCTGGCTCTTCTCTGATCCCTACCTGCCTCTCCACATTCTTCTTCCCTATTTCCTGCCTTGCATTTTATATCATAGGACAGGGAGGAGCTGTCTGCAGCTGCCTGTGGAGAATATGCAAACTGTTCTCTAGGTCATTTTCAGTGAGCTCAAGTAAGTCTTCTTCATGGGAAATCTTCCTGGCCCTTATCTGGACAACCGCTGCTGGCACTTGAACTCCCAGCTGAGGTGTCATTTCTCCAGGAAGTGTTCCTGCAGCCCCCATGTCCCTGTAGAGGCTCTTGTGGTACCTTGTGCTCATCTCTATAATCAAACATAAGCTCATCACATTATGTTTATCTGTGTATATATGTTTCTGCCAGTAGATTATGAACTTTTATTAAGGACTATGCTTCTTTATCTTTGTATCCACAGCACCTAGTCCAGGCTTTGAGCACTTGACATGTAGTCAATTATTTGACAATCATTGAATGATTTATGGGTGAATGAAATAATGAATGCATAAATATTTGTCAATATTTCTGTAACATCTATGGTTTTATTCCTTCTTTTTAGCCAAGTAAAATTTCTCTTTAATTCATCAGACATGGAAAACACCAGGAGATGTGAACTCTATCCCCTTGACCTTTGCTGGTTATCAAATGGATAACTGCCCTAAATCCTTCCATGTTATGTATCTTAAGGCTCCCACAACTTGGTGCAAGGGCCAGTCTTCGCTTCTTAGTCAGTGACATTATCATCTTGTGAATTTGGCAGCAGCAGAGTCTGATTGATTTCTGTCACTTAACTGTGGGCTCGTTCATCTAAGTTTGCTCAGGCTTCATCATGAAGTTAGTATTGACTGAATCAGTGGAAGTGCCTTTTAAAAATTCTACTCAATGCTCCTTTAGGGCTTCTATCTGTTGTCAGGATAGAAATATATCTTTTTTAAAAAAGATTTTATTTATTTATTCATGAGACACACACACACACACACACACACACACACACACACACACAGGGGCAGAGACGTAGGCAGAGGGAGAAGCAGGCTCCATGCAGGGAGCCTGATGTAGGACTCGATCCTGGGACTCCAGGATCATGCCCTGGACTGAAGGCAGGTGCTAAACCACTGAGCCACCCAGGCATCCCAGAAGTATATCTTTAAAAGAAGAAATAAATACATCTCCATACTGCTTGTCCATATTCCTATTTCTTCCTTTATGTAAGAGCTCTGTGTCTTGCTTGGACATATCAAAGGAATATGTATTCAGATAAATTTAAAAGTAAGACATAAAGCAGTGCGGAATATTATAAGCGGGACACAAGCAGAAACAAGATAGGTCCCCAAAGTCTTTTCTCTCCTTCTTCTGCATGTGTGCAGTCCCTCAAATGGCACAGCTACCATCCTGTCTCCTGCAGGACATGTCATCACCGTGGCTCATCTGGCAGAGGTTATGGGCTATGCTGATCCAGCCACATGCTTCTGCCCACTTCCCTTTTATCATCCTAGACTGTGGTTACATACATACCTTGTGGCAATGGGTTTGGATAGAACAATAATACTAAATAAATAAATAAATAAATAAATAAATAAATAAATAAAAGAATAAATAAAAATGATGATAATGTCATCATTTAGATTTCTTTCTTCTTTCCTTCTTTCTTTCTTTCTTTTTTTCTTTCTTTCTTTCTATTTCTTTTCTTCTTTCTTCTTTCTTTCTTTCTTTCCTGTATTTCTTTCTTCTGGGCATGGAGCCTGACTCAGGGCTCAATATCACAATCCTGAGATCATGACCTGAGTTAAAATCAAGAGTCCGACACTTAACCCACTGAGCCGCTCAAGCATCCCTAAGTATTTCATATTTTTCAGTAGACTCTCCCTTTTATTTTCACATTTTAAAAATTCTGAATAGCTTATAAGGTGTGGAGGTACATTTGTGAAAGTATCATTCTTTTAACCTTATTCATAAGAAAGATGTGGCAACAAATATTGGCTTTCCCAGGATGACATAGCAAGTCACCTGAGGGCCTGCAGTAAAACATCTTCTAATTCTCAATTAGTTACTGAATAGGAAGGAGCCAAAATGAAGTGGCCAGATGGCAAATTATTCAGTGGCATATGCAGAGTGGTTGTGTGGTGGCATTAGCAGGTGCCCTCATATGGATTCAGTAGCATAGAGAAGTTCAAAGCCTGGCCTCTGGGGTCAGACTGCCCAGGATTGAATATTATTAGGTCTTCTGCTTACTTAATTGTATACACTGAGAAAGTTGCTTAGACTCTGTGAATCCTAGTTTTCTCCTCTATAAATGGGAAAAATTGTACTCACTATCTCATGTGGTTGTTACAAGGCTTAGACAAGTTAATATGTAAAGAAAGCCTAAAATTATCCCTGAAACGTAGGAAGTACTCAATAAATGCTAACTCCTACTATTATTACACTCAAAATTCCTCTATGAAGACTTCTCTGATAATACCAGTGAATCCACATTACTCTTTTTCTTCTCTGAACCCTAATCATGAAAGACTTAATTTTTTGAAAGATTTATTTATTTATTTGAGAGAGAGAGAGCGAGAGCGAGAGTGAGAGCACACAAACAGGAGCGGCAGAGGGAGAAGGAGAGAGAATCTTAACAAGACTCCACACTAAGCACAGAGCCTGATCTGATATGGGGCTTGATCTCACGACCCTGAGATCATGACCTGAGCGGAAACCGAAAGCTGATGCTTCACCCTCCACGTGCCCCTTAATATACTTGCTAGTGCTCTTTAATAATTTTAAAGGTGTGTTCAGCTTGTCTCCCTAATTATCTTGCAAACTCTAGAGGCAGATTCTATGTTCTATACATCTTCTGAGTCACTGCCAAGCCCTTAATTAATATTTGAAGAATAATTTTGGATAAAATTGTCCAGATTTCACTTTTTTCAGAGTTTTTTTTATAATACTGAGTTTTATTATCTACCAATAACTTGTGTTTTCATTTACTTGTGCCTTCTTTTATAGTTTTCATAGAATTTTATACTTTGATTGAAAATCTGTATATTTCCTTAATTTTAATTCCAGTATACTTAACATGCAGTGTGATATTAGTTTCAGATATGCAGTTTAGTGATTGAACCGTATATATATTACTCAGTGCTTCTTCCCCTTTGCCTATTTCTCTCATCCATTGTCAGAGATTATTTTAAAAACATAAACTTGCCTGCATATTAGATTTTTATATGTCTGTACGTCAGTTCTCTTATTTACATTTCACAACAACACCGTGCAGATGAGAACATTTTATTATATTCACTTTACAGATGACTAATATGAGTATCCAAGAATTTAAGTGTTACGACTATGAAGGGTCAGAATTTGAATCCGGGTCTTCTGACTCCAAAATTAAGCATTTTTCTAAATTCAGTTGAAGTGTATGGTCAATTTAGATTGGATCAAAGAACTGACAATCATTTGTTTTATACATTTTCTTTTTGTTTCCTTTTGGAGATGCCAGTGCAGGGAGTTAAAACAGGCTTGTTCAGAAGGGGGTGGAAATCAGGATTTAAATGAGAAAGCAGTACAGATACAGTTGGACTATGTCATCTGAGCCCTCTTGAACCTCGAGATCAAAACCACACTACCCACAGGACTGGTGGCAAGCATTTTCTTTCCTCTTGGACACTCTTGCAGAGGAGTTGAGCCTTAATAAGATAGTCAAGCAGGGGAGGATTTTTTTTAATTACTTAAAAGAATAGAAACAAAGGGAAAAAACATAAGAAAATAAACAAAATTTCATTAATGATTTCAAATGCTTATTGGGGAGGAAGGTTATTTTCCAAGTATTTGGGAAAAAAAAGCTTCTGAAATGCAAACATTTATTGTACAGATTCGGTATTGAAATAAAAAAAGACATTCAGTCTTGGTTTTCTATGTCCAACAAAGATGGACACCAGTGTTCGTTTTTATTTTCCAATTTGGAATATCCTGGAGTGACAATTAGGGACATGTCCTTACTGTTATGACCTTGCTCTTTGATTGCAGCATGGTCCTGGCCTCCAGGCTACCACTGTTCTTTTTTGAGAGTTTGTTTCCTGGAGAGTCAGAAACTTGAGAGCAGAATGTGAGGGGATGGCAGGTATCTGCAGAGCGTTGGATCAATGAGTTCTTTCCAAAGCAAAAGGCAGAGCATGAAAAAGCACATCCTCAGGGGAAGGGATGGAGGATGCAGTGAGTGAGCAGAGATCCAAGGAGATGAAGAGAGGATGAGTTCCTGGAACCCAGAGAGAAAATTGTGTGGCAAAGGCTGCACGATCTGAGCATGGGGCTTTCTTCTTAGGAATCAGTCAGGACACCGCAGGACTCCACAGGTGCACTGACCCTGTCTCTCCCCACCTCCCTCCTATTCCATGCTTGCATTTCCATTGATGGGATTCAACCAGGAGTCTGAAAAGCCTATTGATGCCGTCTGTACAGGTCAAGATCCCAGGACATGAGGCAGGGTGGAGAGGGTGGAGTGGATGGGGAGGAAGTAGGGGACGGGGCGGGGGGCGGTGGGGGGAGAATGGCGCACAAATGGAAGACAGCCTGCAGAACATTAGGGAATCTTTGTCACAGGTGAGCATACTTCCTGGCCTCCCCCCACCCTGATCATGGAGCACAAGACTGAATGCTCAGCAATGTCCTATTCTCTTTGGATGCATGTCTTGGGTATGCAGGGAGTTCTTTATCTGCAATTTGTTTTCTGGGAGAATGGGTCTGCCTTAGAGTTAGGGGAAGAAAATGTGCTAAATACTGAAATCTCTGCCCTGTAGGTCTCTGTGGTTTCTAAGAAGTCCTGCCAGGGGTCATGAACCTGGAAGAAGAAGAAATGAAAGTGGTGTCTATCTTGTGGTCAGGTGAAATGCTCCATCACTTCTTTGCCCCCGAAAGTATTCTTCTGTCTAAAGAACCCATCATGCCCCAGCTCTGTCTTGCCTGCTTGCCCTTTCTCCATCTCTTTGTATTTCTCTTGGTCCTTGTTTTCTCCCATTTTTTCCTCCCTTGCTGTCCCCTGGAGAGCAACGTTAGCCTGCTCAGTTGGGTTCCCAGACAACTGCAGCTCTTCCAGTGTGGGCCAGGTTTGCTTATTGTCTGCCAGGCATTTCCTCTGTTGTTTCTGCCATATGGACAAAATGTCTGCTATCTACTGCTTTTGGAGGTGGAGTGGGACTTTAGGTTCCCATCACTAGGGGAGAGAACTCCTTAGGGTATAGTGATTTAGTTCTGGTCACCTATGGTAGTTAAGGGATGGACCAGTTCTTATACTTTCCAAAACAATGTCTTTGAAACATGAGGTAAATTTCTCCCTTGCTCCAATTCTCCTTGGGGACGGTGATTTCTCTTCAGTCCTTGCTAACCTTCTCCTTTCCCTCACATTGGGGTCTGAGGTGAAACTTTTGGATTAGGGAAGACAAATATCTGGTGCATTATTGCCACTGTCTGTTCTAAGCCTCTGGAGTCATTGCTTATCTTAGAAGACATTTGTAGGTTGCCTTTTCAGTCTCGACTCCAAACATCTCCATCCTAACAGCCCTACCTATGTGGTCCTGGGATAGCTAATCCCACATATTGCTCCAGGTGTGTGGTATGTGACCTAGGCTAAGCATTCTTTATTATATTGCATTGGTTCAGAGTATGTGCTCTGTATAGTTCAAGCGTAGTGGGTCTCAGGACCACAGATGGAAATGCTGGGATAAAGATGATGCAGTTTTAACCTGATGAATATGAATGAGGAAGCATGGACCTCTGGCTGCCATTGTGGGATCACAAGGAAAGCCAAGATCAGGATTAAGTTGGCCTAGCAGAAGGCAGAATTTAGACAAAAAAAGATTGGCAACGCTGTGCAGTTGTTGCTGGATTAGTTTCACCTGAAGTCAGCACTTTTCATTAACATGAAGCAATTTTTCATATTGATATATTGATTAAACTAGTTTGCTCAGGTTTTCTGTTACTTGCAACCAGAGGTACAGTGATATGCTTATTAATTGTGGTATCTTTTCTTGCTGGAGAGAGAGCCTCAGAATTTTTTGAAATAA
This sequence comes from Vulpes lagopus, assembly GCF_018345385.1. NCBI lineage: Eukaryota > Metazoa > Chordata > Mammalia > Carnivora > Canidae > Vulpes > Vulpes lagopus. Next base: position 32,645,203 of record NC_054834.1, read on the forward strand.
AGCAATCCAAGGATCTTCCATTTATTTAATTATAGTTGGTGGATGAGACACTTAAATTAGTAACTCTCAAAATATTTGACTTCTGCCTTGTTAAGGGAACTAAAAGAAACACTCCCCAGAAAAATAACTCTTATGGCAAAGTGACATTACTGTACGAGCACATGTAGGGGGCATTATATGGAAATATGCTTTACAATAGCACAATGGAAGACATTTCTTTTTTGAAATATCCTTGTTACGTTTTGTTATGGACATTATGCTGGCCTCATAAAATTAGTAGAGTGTCCTTTCTTTTTTTATTCTCTGAGATATTTTTAATATGATTTTTGTTATTTCTTTTCAAATGTTTGGATGGATTCATTGTTGAAGACTTCTGGGCCTAGATTTTTTTTTTTAAGATTTTGTTTATTTATTTTATTTTAGAAAGAGAAGGGGGAAAGACTCTCAGACTCTGTGCTGAGTGTGGAGTTTGACTTGGGGCTCAGTCTCACAACCCTGAGATCATGACCTGAGTCGAAACCAAGAGCCAGATGCTTAACTGACTGAGCCACCCAAGTGCCCCGGGCCTAGACTTTTTGGGGAAAGATTTTAAATTTACAGGTTCATTTTATTTATTTATTTTTTTTTATTTTTTTTTTTTTATGTTTTTTTTTTTTTTTTAATTAACTTTTATTGGTGTTTAATTTACCAACATACAGAAAAACACCCAGTGCTCATCCCGTCAAGTGACCACCTCAGTGTACAGGTTCATTTTAAAAAGTTGATGTGTGACTAGTTAAATTTTCTTTCTTTTTGTTTTCTTGTATTAGTTCTTATGAGTTGGACTTTTTAAGGAATTTATCCATTTTGTCTAAATTCTTATTTTTCTGGTACAAAGCTTATAATATCTCATTATTAACAATATGTAACTCATTAATCTTTGCTTTCATATTTATTACCTTTAATTATTTTTTCTTTTGGTTTACCTGTTCTTTTTCTAGTTTTAACTTATTGTTCTTTTTTTTTTAATTGCTATTGATGTTTAGCTATGCATTTCTTCTGTTCACTCCTTTAATGCATTCCTACTTTGATATCTAGTGTTTCCATAATAATAATTTTTCAGAAATTCTATAGTTTCTGTTTATATTTTCTCTTTTTCCAAGAATTATTTGCTAGAAGATCTTTTAATTTCCAGATTGTAAGGCGTTTTTGTGGATATTAATATTATCGTCTACCTTTTTTTGCATTGTGACCAGAGAGTACTGTTTTGCAATATTTCTGCTGTGTGGAACCTGCTGAATTTTCTTTGAGTTGAAGTATATGATTAATTTTTGTTTCAGGTACATGTGAGCAGAGGTATACTCTTTATTATCAAAATAAAGTGTTCAATATAGTCTAAAAGATCCACCTTATGTTGTTCACATATTTTATAACCTTAACATTTTGATCTATTTGACCTGCATACACTGAGAATGATGTTTCAGAGTGTTTCCATTTATTTCCCCTTGCATCTCTCATAATTTTTATTTTATATAGGTGGCTATTGGGTTATTGGGTGCCTAGATATTAACAACTTTAATTTCATGGTGGAATGTGGCTTTCAACATTACAGAAAACATTTTAACATTATAGAGCATTAACATTACATAAGACATTATAAAACACTTTTAGAAAGTTAGAAAAAAACATTCTTTTTCTCATGGAATGCATTCTGTCTTGAAGTCTACTTTGCTATCAGGATCATGACCTCTGCTCTTGGGGTGCCCGGGTAGCTCAGTTGGTTAAGACTCTGACTCTTGATTTCAGCTCAGGTCATGATCTCAGGCTAGTGAGATCGAGTCCCAGATCAGGTCTCTGCACAGGGTGTGGAGACTGCTTAAGATTCTCACACTCCCTCTTCTTCTGCCCCTACCCCTGCTACTGCTTGCACTTGTGCTCCTCACCCCTCAAAAAAAAAAAAAAAGGGGAATTGCAACCTCTGCCTTTTTTTTACCTGGAAATTTCTGGCCATCCTTTTATTCTGAGCCATTTTCAATCATAGCGTTTTAAGTGTGTCTCTTGTATACAGCATAAAGTTAGAGTTTGCTTTATATGCCAATTTAAATACCTTTTTTAATTAATAGGCAATTTAATCCCACTTACATTTATTGATATGATGGCAATGTTCCATCACAATTCTACCCTGATATATTTTATACATATATTATGTTCTGATTATTATGTGTGTTATTCTACATTTACTGTGTTTCTCTGTTTGTATACCCTCTTTGGGTTTTTAAAAAAATTTTATTTTGGTATTGAGGGAAGGTTCTTATCTTTATTCTAGTGGTTTAGTGTTAATACATTTTATAGTGCCCTTAAATCCCTTTTATTTTTATTTAACTTTTAGTATTTGTCAGTTTTAAGTGGTGAAAGTTGACTCCCACCTATTACCTACGCAACAGTTAATGATCCTATGCCCTTTTCTCCCTTCTCCTACCTTTTACTTGCCTTCTTTTGACGTTGTCAGCACATCTAGGATTTGCATATTATGACTGAGCCCATGACTAGCTCTCTTTCTATTCCTACCTTTACAGTTGATTATGCAGAATGCTCACCACTAGTCCTTTAAGAAGTCTGCTCCATCATTTTGGGATTAGAGGAAGCTTATCTTCTACCAGATTTCTTAGAAAAGGCATGTGTGTAGAGTATTTCCTTAGTTCTGGCACATTCAAACCCTTTTCCTTGGCCTTGAAACTTGAAAATCAGCTGGTTTGGGCATTATGTCCTCGTTTACACTTTCTCAAAGTTTCCTAAAAATATTGTTCTGCTATTGTCTTGCTTTGTAAGTTGTTTTTGTGAAGTTTGGTGCCAATCTAATTTTTTTTTTTTTTTTGGCTGTCAAAGTTATTTCCTCTTTTTGGCAGGAGGCCCTTTCAGGTCTAATGTTTAATGAATGCGTGTCTCACAGTTGAAAATTCTGGGTCAACTTTCCTTGTGGCTGGTGGGCCCTTTCAGTGTGTAGATTCTAGTCTTTTAAAAATTGTTTTAATGGAAAGACTTGTTGGATTATCATCTCAAATATTAATTTTCTTTGTTTATAAAATTGTTTTTCAAAAAATCAATAAAATAAATGATCAACTTCCTTTTCCTATCTTCCTTTTCCCTGACTTTCTTTTGGCCCTTGACACTGCTTCCATGTCCCATTTTCATCCTATAGTTGTTTTGTTCCTTTCTTCAATGCTTTTTACAAAGTATTCATTCAAAACTATCCTGGGTATCATATAATTTCACCTTACTTTCTGATATGAGGTTGGTTTTTTTCCCCCCTCTATTCCTTTTCTGAGGTCATTATCTACACAGTGGTTTGGATGCAGAAATCCTGGATGTTGTAGATTCTTCAACTCTATTCTAATTCCATGCCCTTATGAAGCTAGTGAAAGCCTCATTGAAAGGTTTTTAATTTGCTGGGTGTGAAAGGATGATTTCTTCCAATAATAGTATCTATTTTATAGTGTTGTTATAAATATTAAATGAGTTAGTAATTGTAAAGCACTTAGGACAGATGTTGGCAAACTTTTTCTGGAAGGTGCCAGATAGTAAATATGTTGGGCTTTGTGGGCCATATGGTTTCTGTCACAACTATTTTAGTATGAAAGCAGCCATAAACATTATGTAAATAAATGTGTATGTATTTGAAAAATTCAATTTTCCACCTCTTATGTGTCTCCTTTACTACTCACACACAATACTTCACTTCTGACACTTCTGGTTGCCAAATGTGTGGGCTTTTCTCCTACACCAAGCAATTCTCCATGACACCAGCTGGGTGTCCTACAATTTAACTCTGTTCTGACACTGTCTACTTAGAATAGCATTATAACCCACAGATCAAGAGTTCAGTCCCACAAGCTGTCCCCCTTCACCTCAGATGCCATTTGCAATATATGGTTGTCACCTATGTTTCTGACTGAGTGCCTGTAAGTCTGAGGTTCCCAAGACCTCCTCCTCAGGTTTGATTGCTAGAATGGCTCATAGAACCCAGGAAAACTGTAATTTAATGTTTACCAGTTTATTTATTAAAAAATATGATAAAGAACACAGATGAACATCCAAATGGAAGAGATGCATAGGGCAAGTTGTGTGGGAAGGGGTACGGGGCTTTCATGCCATCTCTGGGCACATCATCCTCCCTACACCTCCATCTGTTCACCAGCTTGGAAGATCCCAAAATCCATGCTATTAGGATTTTTATGGAGGCTTCCTCACTCTGTTTCTAGCCCTTCTCTCCTGTTTGGAGAAGTGGAGCTGAGAATTCCAAGCTTCTAATCATGGCTTTGTGCTTCTGGTGACTGTCCCTGATCCAGGAACCTTCCAGGAGCCACCTCATTGGAACAAAAGGTGCTCCTTGTGCTCTTATTGCTTAGGAATTTATAAGCATTTGGAGAGCCCGTGTCAGGGATGGGGTCAATGATCAAATATTAGAGAAAGAAATGCTCCTACTGTTCTTATCATTTAGGAAATTACAAGGGTTTTAGGGGCTCTTTGCCAGGGACTGGAGATAGAGACCAGTATCCACATTTTCTATTGTCTTGAACCTTGTGATTGTGTTCCAATAAAACTTTATTTATGAAAATGGGCAGCAGCTTGGATGTGGCCACAGTTTGCTGGCCTCTGGCTTGGAGCAAAACTTGACATATAGGGAGTGATATATAAGTGTTGATAAATGAAGTGAACTAAATAAGCTCCAAGTGAAAGAGTTTCTTTTAAAAGACGATTATCAAACACACTTGTGTAGCAGCTTTGATCCTAGGGTAAATACAGTGAAGTCTGGCTAAACATATGCAGGTACACAAATACACACACACACACACACACACACACACACACACACACTTAGGTACCCTTACACAGATCTCACCTCACCCCCCATCTCCAACAATTTATCATACTGTGGTTCATTGGCCCTGTTTAATTCATTTCTCACTGAGTCTCCCTTGCCACCCAGGACATGATGAATTATACTTCCCATGACTTTCCTCAGAGTACTTAAGGAATGCAAACTAGTTTTAGTGGGATGTAAGCACATATTGAATCACTGTATAAAAATCACGTCACTTCCCAAAGGCAAATACTCATGATGTCTTGATTAAGTTTTGCTTTGGATTAACTACTTCATTCTCCTTTTTCTCATTAATAAAGATAACAGAGATTTGCTCATATATTTTAATCTGTAATTTTGTATTTTAATCTGTAATCTGTAATTTTTTAAAATGTGTAAATGTGTCAAAGTATCTTCTGATAAATGATCATTTTGTAGCTTCATGTTGGATGACGACTTTTGGTTAGGTTCTACCTGAATTCTGTTTAGAATCTTCCTTTAAGCAGATGCCTGGGTGGCTCAGTGGATTGAGTGTCTGACTCTTGATTTCAGCTCATATCATGATCTCTAAGTCCTGGGATCCAGGCCTGTGTTGGAGTTTGCACTCAGCATGGAGTCTACTGGAGGATTCTCTTTCCCTCTTCCTCTGACACTCCCTGCACTTTCTCTACCTCTCAATGGCTAAATAAGTCTTTTAAAAAAGAGAAATTCTCTTTTGGGTTATGCATCACTGTACAGGGCAGTGTGGTGAGTAAAGAAGAATGAATAAGTCTCCAGGGCAGAGGCTCACAGACTGCAGGAATACATGCCAGCACAAACTTGCACCATTAATTCTAAAATAGGGTGGCAAAGAGATTCAGGAAGAGGCACAGTGGGAGATCTGGGGAGGAAAGATTGCTCCCCCCGTGTTTATACTGCACCAGGTACTGTATCATATGCAGGTGGAGTTTGATTAATTCTTTCGGGTGATGATCATGACAGTGATGATGAAGATGCTGATGGCAATGAAGAGTAATTACGTTTCTCAGATGGATGAATCTCAAATAGGGAGAAGAGGCTGATCTGGGCCATATGACGAGTTTTGGCTGCCTAGGGACTTGAACTCCTGAGTTTCCTGAGCTGCCAGCTGATTTGAGAAGTCCCACCTGCCTAAGGAATATCTTTGCTTCCCTGGTTGCAATCTCAGGCAGGCTCTGACACAGCTAGAAAATTTGCTGACTGTAATCGGAGAGTCAACCAGCTGTTCTTAAAGCAAGCAGAGTGTTTATGTGCTCTCCTGGTCAAGTCAGACTCAATGTTGAAGACGAAGTAGTTTATTCCGTAATAGCTGAGTTGCTTTTTTTTCCTCCCAAATCCAAAGGCAAAATTAAAGCAATACAACATTTTTGCCAGTTAGATTCTGTTTTGAAAAGATGAATCACCTCATGTTTGTACTCGAAGACATCTAGTTAGGTGCAAGATGATTTGCAGACTAATTTTGTACAGGAATCACCTTTTGACAGCAGATCAATATCAATATATGTGCTTGCTCTGGGGAGGAGGAAAAAGCACACATCTTGCTGGTCAGGAGAACACTTGAGTTGCTACTTCTCAAACAGATGTTGTGATGTTTTCACAAGAGCCAAAGGTCATATACAATGACATTTAAAAAGCTAACAAACAAAATCTCCATGTTTTGAGTAAAACTCAGTAATATTCTAAAAAGAGCAAAAATTCTAAAAAGTTTTACTTTCCCTTTAATTAATTTCAAATTGAGTGAGATTGCAAGTTTAAGCCTGTTTGAAACTCCTTACTTTCTGGATTTCTCTCCTCTCTATTTTTATTGTTCTAGACAAAGGAGTCTAGGGGCAGGGAAGGAGAACAGAAGGAATATCTAAAGAATCAGGAGCAGTATCAAGGACACGAAATGACCTTCAGAAGTGTGGATCACTCACTGATTTATTTAGCTCTGTTGGTGGTGGGGACAATGCATGATAGAATTTTCTGTACACAGAATCTTTCAATGGAAGCATTTTCAGTGCAAGCTATGGGTATGAATGATTGGTAGAGGAGGTAGAGGATTTTATTTAACTTTAGATAAAAATGGAAGCAAATAAAATTGTTTCTATCCATGTTTGTTATGAGAGAGGGAACAGTTTGGGCCAATTAGAATATTGGATTTTTTAAATAGAAGGGCCAGGTATAAATAATAGCGCAAATTCAAAGAAAGAGATTATGTTCAAAGGGTTCTTAACTCTCTTACTTTTTTGTTCTCTTTTGTTTCAGAGGGCTGGATGGAATAGGGAAGGAATGAAGATTTGCAATGTTTCTTTTTCTTTTTAAAGATTCTATTTATTTGACAGAGAGAGATAGAGAGAGAGAACATGAGCAGGGGGAGAGGGAGAAGCAGGCTCCCCGCTGAGTAGGGAGCCGGATGTGGGACTCGATCCCAGGACCCCAACACCATGTCCTGAGCCCAAGGCAGATGTTTAGCCAACTGAGCCACCCAGGTTCCCTGTAATGTTTCTTTTTCATGTTTCCTCTCATTTGCTATTATTTTCATAGATCTGCAAGTTCTCTGAAATAGTTTGTCTTTCCTATTACACATGCAAAAATATTGCTGTATTATTATTTACTATTTTAAACTATTTCTACACTAATGTCTTGAATCCCTCCTATTTACTTTCTTGAGTACCATTTGTTACACACGGGGAGCTTTCTGGAGGTGCTGAACACTGTGACCTAACTGTCCTCCATGTCTAACTAGTGTCAGACCTATGTTGTTAACTTCAGCCTCAGGGTGTCCTCTGAAGAGTACGACATACCACAGCATTCTCCATGCTGTCATAAAATGTGACTCAGCCATCCTGAAACCAGCCATGTTACAAACCCTTAAACGGGTTGAAGATGAACATCGATCCATCCTCAAAAATGATTGGAAATAGAACTAGCAGCAAGATAAGTTCGTGTGGCTTTTATCTCTCATGTCCTTGGAGCTGTGCCTACTCCCAGGGTGTAATGCTTGGAGGCTTGTGTTCATGCTGTCCAAGTTGGCATTCCCCAAAGAATATGAGTCTAGGGCAGGTGCCCGGCACTTATTCCAAAGGTAAAGCTCTCTCAGTACACCAGCCCCCTCCTATTTCTATTTTGTGATTCCACAGAGACTTTTTCTCTATCTAGAAGCCCCTAGAAACTTCTTTTGGGGATTGGTCAGTCAGCATTTGCCCTAATGGGCAAAGGAGAAGTCTCTTCCCTTTGCTGTTGCTTCTTATGAGATCAGTTGGCCTGAGTAGTTGAGTGGATGAGATCCTGAAGATTACTAGATTCCATGATGGCCTTTAGACTGGAATGGCTATGAGGCAGGGGGTGGCGTGGGGTGGTCCACCAACTTACCTAATGTAGTTCTGGAGGTTCCAGCCGGAGACTGTTTTGGATTCTCCAGATCACCTCTCTCCTTCATTTCTAGAGGTAATTGCAGTGGACTGGGAGCCACAAGTGACTGCCTTCCTGGCCTCTCATTTACTCTGACTCTTCTCATCATCGAATTAATCATAGTTCATGAGGCAATTGTTTAAATCACAGGGAACATTTGGAACGTGGAGCAGAATGCCTGGGAGAAAGGTTGAAGCATGGAGAGAAGAACAAAAGAATTCAGAAAGCTGGGTCTCTTTGGGTCAGAGTCATTACATGACTCTTTAGCAAGGACGGCTGGATCTGGCCAAAGGAAGCTGAGCAAATGCCAAGGGGATGGGCAGGAGGAGATAGAGCCTTCAAGGACAGTTTGAGTACCAGTCTGAGTCAGAACTCCAGCAGCCCCAGAGCCACATATGCAGATGTTTGATGATTAGTGTAAATTATTTTAAATTGCAAGTTGACTTTTTTTTTTCAACATTGTTTGGCTTCAGTAGCAGTCAGGAGGATGTATGTGATACAGCATGAAGACCTAGAGTAACATTTTTCAGAATACCTTTCGAGGAACACTAATTCAGTGGGAAGTCTTAATAGGCATTAAGAGAAAAAAGAAAGAAATTCTTTATTGAAATTATTTTGGGAAATTCTGGCTTAAAATTAAACACCTTAGTGCTTCTTGAAACTCTTAATATACTTTTATGCAACGTGAATCTGTGAGCTTGGTGTATAAGACACAGGATTTCCTCAGCTTATTTGAGCATAAAACTGTTTACAATGGGCAATTGCACACAAATAGTCTTCTGGGGAACAGATTTTGGGGAATTCTGGTTCAGGACATGCAATACTGTCTCCAAAGGCTGGCCAAAGGGAGGCACAGCTCTAATTTCATGATACTTTAGCCAGTGAAGAAGGGGGTAAAGAAAGGCACAAAAATGGTTGTTTATCAACTTCAGCATTTTTCCCAAACCAGAGTTCAGCACTGGTGTTTAAAAGAAAGCATGTAAGTTATAAGAAAAACGCAGTGATACAGTGTATGAAAGTGGTGTTCAATTGTTCTCTGTGCCTAAGAAAAGAAGTAATAAATTCTAAACCCAGCATTTTTGAGTTCTGGGAGGGTTAAGATTTTGGTCCTCTTGTTAAGGGATTATTTATTAGTTATTTCTGGGAGATATTTTCTACAAGTTGTGAGGACTGGGTGCACTTAGGATAGAGGGAAGGAGATTGAAAGAGTCAGTGTGGGTGTAAGAAGCCCCAAAGAGCTGTGCATCTAGCTGAAAATATAATTGGTCGTGGTATTGCTGGAATGCAGGCTGAGGGGGTCCTGGAATGGTGAGCTTATTTGGAGCAGTTTCCTAGTACCAGGAGAATATAATTGGCAAAGATGAATGGAAAGACAGGAAAAATATGGTCAATTATTTTCACATCTTGAGTTTTGAAGTTTATTGACAAAATGCTTAGTTTCTTATTTGAAATCTCTACCTTTTGCCCTGCCTTGATTCTCTAATTGGAACTTCACCAATTAGTTCACTAATCGCATTTTTTGGCCAATGCTTCTGACCTTGGGGTGCCACTCATTCTGTTTATAACTCAGTTTCTTTGTCTATAATGGGAATAATAATTTAACCTGTTTTACTTCTCTTCTATAGCTAATTAAGTCATTCATTAATTCAACAAATATTTATGGAGACCCTACCTTGTACTGGGCACTTTTCCAGGCATGGGGTTGGCGGACGGGGGAAACACCATTGAACCAAACAAAGTTTAATGTTCTTGTAGAATATTAATAAATAAATAAACCTATATATAATATCATATAGTGATTAGTGGTACAAAGAAAAATAAAGTGGCATAGATTAGACAGGTAGGAAGTTCAGGAATGGCGTCTTTGAGGATGTGACATTTGAGGATAAACTTAAATGAGGTAAGAGATTAAGCCAATGAATGTGTTGGAGAAGAAAAAGCAGCGGGTATAAAAGCCTGAGGTGTGAATGTGCTTGCCAGGATGAGAAAACTCTGTAACAACAAACAGTAACAGCATCCACCGTATGTCATTGGTTTAATACAACAAAAGCTGGTCTTTCATTTCCAGCAGAGTCTAGCAGGCATCCGTGGCTATGGGAGTTCTGTTTCACCTCGTTGCTCAGGAATACATGCTCCTCTGGGTCTAATCATGGCTCCCAAAGTCGCCAAAGGACTCTAGCCCAATGTGAAGAGGGTGCAAGGAATGAACATGGGAAGAACATGGGTGCAAGGAATCGGGGAAATCAAATCAAAACCACAATGAGATACCACCTCACAGTGGTCAGAATGACTAAAATCACTCAGATGGTTTTTAGGACTAATTAAGACCATTTGATTATTAATGCTGTGGTGTTATGGGATGTTGGTGAGGATGCAGAAAAAGGGGAACCCTCTTATACTGCTGGTGGGAATGCAAGGTGGTACAATCACTCTGGAAAACAGTGTGTAGTTTCCTCAAAAAGTTGAAAATAGAGCTGCCCTATGACCCAGCAATTGTACTACTAGGTATTTACCCCAAAGATACAAATGTATCTTTGCCATACAAATGTATGGCAGCAATGTCCATAGTAGCCACACTATGGAAAGAGCCCAGAAGTCCATCGATAAATGAATGGATAAAGAAGTGTGGGGTTCTCTCTAGGTCTCTCATGAATAAATGAATAAAATCTTTAAAAAAAGAAGTGTGGTGTATATATATACAATGGAATATTACTTGGCCATCAGAAGATGAAATCTTACCATATACAACAATGTGGATGCAACTAGAGGGTTTTATGCTAAATGCAATAAGTCAATCAGAGAAATACAATTAACATGATCTTACTCATATGTGGAATTTGAGAAATGAAACAGATGAACACAGGGGAAGGGAAGGAAAAATAAAATATGCTGAAAACGGAGAGGGAGGCAAACTATAAGAGACTCTTTTATTTATTTTTATTTTTTTTAATGAAATACCATTTATTTTCCCTTTCTTTCTTTCTTTTTTAAATAAATTTATTTTTTATTGGTGTTCAATTTGCCAACATACAGAATAACACCCAGTGCTCATCCCATCAAGTGCCCCCCTCAGTGCCCGTTACCCAGTCACCCCCCACCCTCCGCCCTCCTCCCCTTCCACCACCCCTAGTTCGTTTCCCAGAGTTAGGAGTCTTTATGTTCTGTCTCCCTTTCTGATATTTCCCACTCATTTTTTCTCCTTTCCCCTTTATTCCCTTTCACTATTTTTTATATTCCCCAAATGAATGAGACCGTATGTTTGTCCTTCTCCGATTGACTTATTTCACTCAGCATCATACCCTCCAGTTCCATGCATGTCGAAGCAAAGGGTGGATATTTGTCGTTTCTAATGGCTGAGGAATATTCCATTGTATACATAAACCACATCTTCTTTATCCATTCGTCTTTCGATGGACACCGAGGCTCCTTTCACAGTTTGGCTATTGTGGACATTGCTGCTATAAACATCGGGGTGCAGGTGTCCCGGCGTTTCATTGCATCTGAATCTTTGGGGTAAATCCCCAGCAGTGCAATTGCTGGGTCGTAGGGCAGGTCTATTTTTAACTCTTTGAGGAACCTCCACACAGTTTTCCAGAGTGGCTGCACCAGTTCACATTCCCACCAACAGTGTAAGAGTGTTCCCTTTTCTCCGCATCCTCTCCAACATTTGTTGTTTCCTGCCTTGTTAATTTTCCCCATTCTCACTGGTGTGAGGTGGGATCTCATTGTGGTTTTGATTTGTGTTTCCCTGATGGCAAGTGATGCAGAGCATTTTCTCATGTGCATGTTGGCCATGTCTATGAAGAGACTCTTTTAACTACAGTAAACAAACAGGGTTGCTGGAGGGAAGAGGGTGAGAGAACGGGGTAACTGGGTAATGGGCATTAGGGAGGGCACGTGATGTAATGAGCAGTGAGTGTTGTATGCAACCGTTCAATCACTGAATTCTACGTCTGAAACTAATGATATGATACGTTAAGTAAATTGAATTTAAATAAAAAAAATGGGTTCAGAGAGAATTGCATGAGTGGTTTCAGAGATCAGGTCTGGAGATGGCACGATTACTCCTACCAAGGTTCCCTTGGTCAGAGCTTGTACCCACCATCTCACTCGTATGGGATTTGTAACCTAGCTATGTACCCTGGGAAAAGAGGAGAAACAGGGGTGTTAGTCAGTACCAGCATTCTCTGCTGCAGCAACTGACCTTCCTGGGTTGGAACACCAATGGAACACCAATGGAACCCTTCCTGGGTTGGAACACCAATCAGGGTTGGAACACCCTGGATGTGGTGGCATTTGTGAGAGAAAGTTGTTGAAAGGATCAAGTAAAAAGGTAAAGCCTAGGAAAATAACTACTGCTGTTTTTCATTGAATTCTTGACTATAAGCCACTGTATTTTGTGTAATGCTAACAGAAATTTTTCTTTGAATTAAACAGTGACCCTGCCTTTCTGTCACTTAGAATTTTTGTTTAAAACTTACCAAAAGAATTCTTTTAGTTTTAGACATTTTAAAATTATAAAATTATACATCATTTTTGTACATCCAATAGAATGGAAAATAAAAGCAAAAGAAATTGGTTAGTGTGACCCTAAAATCTATTCATACAGACTCTTGATTTTTCTGAATTGTTTCTGGTCTGTCATCAGCATCCATGTTTTTCCACTTGCTGCTGTCCTCTGTGCCACCAGGAGCTTTCTTTAAAAAAAACAAAAAAACAAAAAAACTCCCTCACAGGAGTGAAGGAGTGAAGACTGTCTCTTCAGTCTTCCTGTGGGTCCCTTCTCGCATTTCTGCATGTTTTGAAACAAGGACTTTTTTGATCTTATAAGACAGTGGCAACCAGAAATTATATTGCTCCTTCAAGTGGTCTTTAAATGTTGTCTTGGCTGAAATGTGTAGTTGTCCAAACGATGTAGTTGTCCAAACAAGCTCCAGGAATAAACAACCAAGTTCATGTGCATGCAGGCGATGATATCTCTGTCATGATGACCATGTGGCCAAGAGTGGTTGTGGGACTTTGTTGATTACCAGATGAATCCTGGTTTAAGAGATGTTAAAATGTGAAAAGCACCTCACATCTTACAGTAAACTAAATAGTGGGTTTAAGATGTAAAGGATGAAGAGATTCCTTCAAGCTATTAAAAACATCAAATACTGACTTAATAGTACATTTCTAAAGGAGTCATAGCATGGGGTTTGTGGGTGTCACATCTGTGCATCAGTAATGCAATCGTGCCTAGGACGTAAGAAGCCTGATTCTCATCTCTGTTATTTATCTCACAGACTCAGCAAGGGGAAGGGAACACTGTGCGTGTCATCTCCTGCCCTAGTCCACTCCAGGACAGATACTCATGTCTTCTCCCTGGAGCTTCTTAGGGCTTTGGCCAGGCTGGCTTGGGAGACTTGCCTGCCATTCAGCTCTGATCCACCAGCCTTGTAGCATGGCAGGTGTTGTGCTGCATTTCTGGTGGCCTGGGATGAATCGCTGGTAGTGATGCTTATGATGCCGTAACCTGCTAAACTGGGCTGTGGGTTCCCATGCTGCAGCACTGGGCTTCTGCTAGCTCCTTACCCAGCCTCAAGTTTCATATTAAGACTGTGTTGCTCTGGATCTTGGTCCTATTGACTAGCATTTTACCATTTCACCTGAGTCTTACCAACATCCTTTTTCCCCCCCAAATAAACCCCTTCCTGTTTTCTTTCTTGAAGCTGGCATACTGGCCACTCCCAACTTTTGTTGCATTAGATTGGATTTTGCATGGACGTGGATGCCAGTTAAAGACATCTCTGTACCGACCAGTCATTCAGAGGAGTTTATGTGGGAGTCCTGGCTTTCCTTGGCTTTCCTGGTTTTCTTTGGACTCATCTTCCAATGATACCTGCTGCTTCATTCCAACTGAGGGCTGGGGAGGGCTGGAAGGGAAACTCCCCCAAATCAGGAACCAGTGGGGATGAACATGAACAGAGCACACAGGCTTTTGAAAATCTGATACTTAAAGGATGCCCTTTCCATGGAGAAGACTTACCTGAGGTTTTCAGAGAGTTCTGTCTTAATAAAATAAGTGAATGCCAAGACAGAGATGTCTCAGAGAGTTGGGGACTTACATGTTGAGTGGTTGATGTCTTGTTTGAAGATTTCACAGCTGTTGTACATGGATCGCTGAACTGTGGTCCCTAAAACCCATGGTCAGGAGCTGTTAAGATTAAACTATAAACAAGAAGCTGTATTTGTAGAATGGATGAGCTTATAAAATCAGATTTCCTCTTTCTTTTTCTGTTCCTTAGATTTTCACTTAAATAAAACTCCTTGGCTTTTATGGGTTTTATTAACCTTACATTTGTTTAACTTCAAATCACTCAGATGATTTTCAGTAATAATTAAGACCATTTGATTATTAATGCTGTGGTGTTATGGGATTTCTGTTATTTTTCAGAAGATATTTCCCCCCCTGCATCTTCACACATCATTGTGTATGTGACTATCGTTTCTTAGATGTTCATAAAGGTGTTTTAAGATATTTTTAGAGGGGACATTTCTTGCCAAATTTCCAAGTAACTCATCAGGAATTGGACAGCATGAGTCATAGCTGGGAGACTCATCACAGCCCATTCTCTGAGCCAGGCGCCAAGCTCCATAGACGCTGGTTTAGATGTTAGTGCAGGTGGTATAACCAGGCTCAGTTTCTATCAGAGATAGAAGGTATTACAAGTGGGAAAACTCCAGTAGTTTTTAATATCAGTATATATTTATCCTTCCTTCATGTCAGTGGACTCTCATGTAAAATTTGACTTATCATATACCCAAACATGGAGAGACAGTCTAGCCTTTGACGAATGAGGTCACCTCTTTGGAGTTTAGCTTTTGCCATGAAGAAAGAATGGTGGGACAGAAGGGGAGTAGTATTTCAGCTCTTCTTTGGAGGGGTTTCCTTTTCTCTCTCTCCTTTGGTGTAGTGAAATTGCCTTTTCTTGTATTTGATTGTATTTTATTTCTTTCTCATTCTGTGGGAAACATCTTGGAAGGCAGGAACTTGCAGCCTCATTCCAGAAACACGAAGGGACAAGCTCCTTATGCCAGAGGAAGCTGGGGCTCATCACACCTTCTTCATTTTCAGAGTAGACCCTGGGATACATTTCAACGACCTGAGTAAAATTGGCTCCAGTGAGTTCCGAGGGAGCTGTGGTCCTGAAGGGGACCCAGAAGGACACATTGAAGATGGGACTGTGCCTTCAATTCTGTCATGAGAATTGAAGCCAAGGGTGCTGAGAACCCATGGAGGTAAGAAGCAGGTGCCTGCAAACTCGCATGATAAGTGTGTGGACACTCAAACACCCCTTGGAGCCGAGCTGTCAAGATCAATTACTGAGATTCTGTACACAGAGTGTGAAGATGGAAAACTCCTGTGAGTGCCAAGTGTTATCGGCTTGCATCACAACTTAGATATTTAGTGGAACAGCGGACAGATTAGACATTTTCAGGAAATCTAAGTTTGTTGACTTCTGCTCTCAGGATTTTTTTTTAATTTTTTGGAAGGAGTGCCTGAGATTTCATTCCACCGAGGCTCAACATCTCCTAATTCTTGGTAGCTATTTGTTGTTGTTGTTGTTATTGCTTTTCAATCTTTCTCTTGCCGATATTGTACATTACTTTGGCTTTTGACCTTACTCCACATATTTCAGATTCAAGCCAGTGCTGTATTTTACATCACAACTGGAATCCCCTATTTGGGTAAGTGGAAAGAGTAAGTGATGCTGTGGGCAGATCTCAGAAACTGTGTCAAACTCTTCCCTTCAGAATAGGACCTTCTTCCCCATCCCAACACCACATGTTTGGATGACATCAGCTCATCACATCCACACGATTCCGTTGCTGGTGTTGGGATGGGGAAAAAATACGTGTGGATGTGATGAGCTGATGTCATCCAAACGTGTGAGAAAAATGGTCATGCCCCATAGGTACGCCCCCTTTCTCAGAAAGTGCATAGTAAGTACTTTCTTCCAGAACACCTTTCATTTTCTCTTCTCTATAAGCAGCACATGCTTATTAAGCTCTGCAAAGATCTTCATAGGTTCTAGTGAGGCAAAAATGAGTACGACGTATTTCCTGTTCTTAAGGGGCTTGTCCAAGTGGAAAGATAGACAAGAAAGTTGATACTTACTTACTATCCCACTTTTTTTCTCTTGGATTGTTACTATTTTTGTATTTTAACATTTTATGTTATGTAGAGAACTGAGTGCCTGATCTCAGGATGAAGTCTTTCAATTTTTTTAAAGGGTAGATTTATGGACTTTACTCTGAAAAAAAATGTATTAATTATTTGGGGGAACCGAAGGCATCCAAATTATTTTCACTTATCTTGAATCTTTTGTGGGCCAACTTTTGCAGATTTCTTGAAACTATCAGAGCCATGTACCAAGGAGGTCCCTACTTTCAATTTCTGTGGATTTGAGTTCTTAGCATATTTCGTTGAACGTGAGTAAAGTGGACTGCTTTCAAACTTCCTGCCAGGTGGGACTCAGCACACCATAACTTCCCATTCCCCACTCTTCTGTTCTGATTTCCAAGCAATTGTAAACCCCAAATCAGAATAATTATACAAACCACAAAGCTAACTTCCTGGTCTCAGTTCTGCTTCATTACACTTGAAGTGGAATATTGTAGATTAATATTTTGATGAGGAAAACATCTGTTGTGTTTTTATATTCCTGTTTATACAGAGTGGCTTGGAAATTTTCTCTGCAGCCTGTTCTCCAGATTCTTAAGGAATCACTGTGGGAATAACCTTCTAGCATAGATCCACACTCTGTCATATGCTCATTTATTAGGTAGTTGAAGAAGAGACTGGGACCTACTCTCATTATCATCATCATCATTATTATTATTTAAACAGTCTTTCCTATTGACACTAAATGATGGGAATATTGTTCTGGTAAATTGAGGTTATTGGCTGAAGTATTCTGGTTTAATTGTTTCTAAAATTGATCTTTATGAACTTGGTGGAGTCCAAGAGGTTCAGAGGCAGTGCATTATGGATTGTCATATGCTTAGGGCAGGGCTGAGGTCGAGACAGTCAGCTCTGCCCTGCTTCCACCAGAGTAGCGCCTTCTCTGTTTGTTTTATAATATTGGAATTGAACATAAAATTTTGTTTGGCAGAGGGCTTCCATAGATTTTGTTCATTATTTAGTCAGTCAGGGTTTCCCTATATGGGGCAAACTGGACAGTTAATGTTAGCCACTGTAGTGGGGACAAAAGTCATTTCCAGTGGGTTGGTTGATTAAAATTTTACTTTCCTTGATGTCACCTATGAATTGCCTCTGCCAGTGAATGCTGAGCATAACAGGCATCATGAAAGAGTGAGAAATCTTTACCTTCAAGGTGTTTAATGGTATGGGAGGAAATAAAGTATATAGCATCTATGCATACACCATGTACTAGAAAATCTCCATGATATAGAGGAAAACATTAAAAAGAAAAGAAACTAATGGCGTGTGTTCTGGTGAGTTAGTGGGTCATGTTGAATAAAAACTGGAATTTTGGAGTCTACTGACCTTGGTTGAGTTCTATGCTTCTCATCTCTAAAACACTACTGACTATGCAAGATTGGTGTGAGGACTATGGGAGAAAAAGCATTTGGAATTATAGTCATTACACTGTATAGTTGCTCAATAAATGCTACTTCCTTTTCGTTCTCTCTGATCTCTTCCTTCTTTTGTAGATGTTAGCTGCTTATATAAATGTCCATCAATCCAGTTTATATTCTCAAGTTCTAATCTTTGATATTGTCCACTATGTGTATATGTGCATACACACATGCATGTGCTATATATTATATTTCTTACTAGACTATAGAAACCTTAAAGGCAATGGTATTTTTTATTGCTTCATGCTGCCTGTTTTAGCTTCATATTTGATCCCTAATATATGCAAGATAGATATTCCTCGGCCTTCCTCACATAAAAATACCCAATAAAAGAGCAATGCATCTGACTGTTAGATCTCTAGACCCATAAATGTTTTTTAAATTAGATTTCAGGGAATATAAAATTTCTGACAAAATTAATGGGAATGAAGAGATGACTAATGCATGTTAGAGATACTTCTTCCTTCCCCCCACCAATATGTCTATTCAAACATTTCACTAAAAATCTCTTTGGAGAAAAGTGGTCAACAGGTCACTGGAACGTTATAATTCTTAGTGTGATTCTCATCTGCAAATGATTTTTGGAAATTTCAGTCCAAGTAAGGAGATTTGATGAAGTTAATACTATGTCAACAAACTATAAGAGTTTGAAGCAAAATCAAAGAGAGTCTTTCTTTAAGAAACAAACAAACAAAAGATCACGAAAGGTGGGCCTTTTGCCAGTCCAATAAAGAGAATTTATATTATCTTCTATGTTCAGTTTCAGAGATTTATGTTCTAAGTCTCAGGTAATTCTTCTAGCTAAAATAGTAAACTGCACCCAAATATGTGTTTAAATAAACCCTATGACTAATCTAATGATAATCAAAACATTTTGCACTTCATGTGGTTGAAATCCTCTCAAAACCTTGGTGAATGCATTTACTATTTCTTACACTCTCTTGGGAACTTGAGCTCCATCTGGCATATTCTCAAAGGCAGCACTGTTTGGGTTTTCACAACACCTAGTATCTAGATGTTACCAAATACCCAGATGTTGGGCTTCAAGAAAACATTTGCAGGACTTAATGGCTCTTAATTATTCAATTGAGTGAGTAAATGTATTGCATCAAGATGACCATGGTGGCTGGATGCTGACTTGTTCCCAGGCATTGGAGTGGGGTGGGGTGGACAAAAGAAAACTAAGAAGAAGCTTCCAGGAAATTTCATACTTGGCTAGTCTTAAGCTTAGGAAAAATAATCAGAACATTTTGGACTTCAAAGAGTTATGTAAAATCTTTAAAAATGCTGCCATTTTTTGCCTTCAATAAAGGAGAGATCCACATTGTGAACTAGCTATAATTCTTACTCTCTCACTTTAACTTGGGTTGGTTCTTGTTTTTCACTTCTTGAAGGTTCAATGTCAAATATTTTATTCTTCTAATGACTCAACCATAGTAAAGTGATTGGGTCATACAGCCCTTTGCCAACTTTGGATAAAGGAATTTATTTTTTTGTGGAAAGAAAGCTGTGACCTCAAGTTACAAGTTACTGGGCTTACAAGGTACCAGGCAGTGATTTAAGTATTAGATATTTATAGACTCATTTAATCTTCATAACAATATTATAAGGTAGATGCTATAATCATGAGCATTTTACAAATGAGGAAATGGAGGCCCAATGTATATAAGTAACTTAGTCAATGTCACACTGATAATTATTCAATTTGGGATTTGAATTCAGTGGCCAGATGATGGGTAACAATTATTCATGGTGTGCCCAAGCTGGGCATGTCATTGGGCATGCAAGTCTATTGGAGAGATAGGCTCATTCTGCCAACTGGGAGTTGGCATAAATTTTCAAGGATTTAGGCAGGAGGGTTAGAATTTCTTGAAGCTTGATTTCCATTTGGTGCCTGGTTTACAATCTTTCCTATTCAGACTGCTATCTTTAAGCTTGACTGGCAAGATTTATGGGAACAAATTGCCTCGTTTTGACCTAACAGGTTCTTGGTTCTTAGGTTTCTACTATTGGCCAGTAAATCCTAAAATCTTTATTGGTGTGATTTTATGTGCTTTCAAAAAAAGCCAGACACTTTTTTACTATACATCATGCCATATATTAATGATGAGGGCTGACTCCAGCTCAGTGAAGTATACCAGTGATCTGATCACATCTCCTAGAGTGGGATCTGGAGTTTGTGTCAAATGCTAAGAAAGTGGTCTTGCCCTACAATTTGTAGCTCCCATATCTTTTTCTCTACTTTCTAAAAATAAATCCAATCAGATAAGATTAACATAACAAGCAGAAACTTTCGCCTTGTAACTTTCCTGCCAAGGACACAAAGTATCTTCTTTTCAAAGTATCTTGTCTTGAAAACCAAGTGCCTTTGAAGTGATTGGGGTCAATGAGAGCACAGGCAAGAGTAACCACAAACAAATTTTACATGTGAGAATGAAAGCAGCAAGTAGGATTTGCATCATCTTGTATTAAAACCAAAGAAAAAGACAAAATTTTCAGTTCATGTAAGAAAATAAGAAATATTCCAGAAAAGGAGTAGTACTACTATGCAATGTATTTAAAGTACTGCCAGAGCGCTGGTGAGTCATGCATTCAGCTTGTAGTTACACAAGCAACTTCTGGAAGGAGGCTTTATAGGAGAAAGTAACACATGGCATCAAGACCAAAAAGTAATGAGAATTACAGTATGTTTCTATTGGGAGTTATGGAGAAAAATGAGTATGCACATTCGAGAGACCCACTATCTAGTAATGTAAATAAGGGACTTCAATGTTAAACACAATGAGATTGATAATACTGCCTTCTAATTGCAGAATTTTGTGACTACAGTGGGGTGCCAAGTGTCCCTAAGACCACCCCAGGTTCTGTGATTTGCTAGGACAGTCCACAGGACTAATCATACAGTTGTACTCACAGCTGTTGAGTTTTTTCAGCAAAAGTATCAGAAACAAAATCAGTAAAGGGAAAAGGTGCATGAATGAAATATAGAGGAAACCAGATGCAAGCTTTCAAGGGTCCTCTCCCAGTGAAATCACACAAGACATGCTTATTCCCCCAGCAACGAGTCATGCCAACATATGTGAAATGCTGTTGGTTGGGAAGCTTATTAGAGACATGGTGGCCAGAGCTTTTTTTTGGGGGGGGGGGGAAATTATCTTATAGGCACCTTTTGTCAAGGAAATACCAAAATTCCAGACTTCTATGACAGCAGGTGTTTGGCACAAATTATATTGTTTGTACAAGGGGTATATATAGGCCCAGTGAGCCACTTACAAGTTAGGGTGGTGGGAACCCTCCTAAAAGTCAAGTTACCAGATATTAGCTAAAAGGCCAACCTTGCAGGAAGGCCTTCCTGAAGACAGATGGCTATGGTAACCCTTTTCTGCACAACTGGCAAGTAGCATGATTGAGTGGGAAACACTGATGCACAAAGAACCTTAGTATAAATGCTCAAGCAATGGGATTTCTGAAGTTTAGAATTGATACCACATGACACAACTCTGATAGTGGGATAGAACACTATCTTGCTTCCATAAGAATTCCAGATCTGGGGTCACATCACCCACTTCCATTGTCCTACCCCTACCTTTGCTTTGAGGGTGACTGGACAAGTTATTTGAACATAATCTCTTTATTTTAAAGGAACATGAGAAATTCTCTTCTGAGATAACATCTGCAAATTCTTTGGCCTATTGAGGTGAAAGGTAGTAGTTAAGGGTGAAGTTCTTATGAGACTCTCAGGACACGTAGGCATTTCAAAGCTGCGTTGCAAGCATCCGTTGA
Source organism: Vulpes lagopus (assembly GCF_018345385.1). Lineage (NCBI taxonomy): Eukaryota > Metazoa > Chordata > Mammalia > Carnivora > Canidae > Vulpes > Vulpes lagopus. Next base: position 32,666,882 of record NC_054834.1, read on the forward strand.
AGGGTGTTTCTTCAGATGGGTGTTAGTTAGTTGTTAACGTTACACAGTCAGACATTGCAACCCAGTTTGTTTCTCTGGATACCCTAAATGTGGTATGTCAAGTGTGTCATTAAACTTGAACTTCTCTGAATTCCATAGTTATGGCCTCATAAACAATGAAACCAGACTCTTTCAGTCTTTAGAAAGTAATGCATCTACTGTGGAATGGGAATAGAAATGACACGCCTGTAATCAGAGATTCTACAGATGAAAAAGACCTTATTAGATCATCTAATTTGCAGCTGGGCTCTTCTCAGTATGGTTGCCAGTGTTTGAACAGGGCCAGACTCAACATTCCAGTGTATCTCTGAGAAGGCTCCACTACCATCCAATTAGGCTGGAAATTTCACTTAGAAGGTCTCTGTGACACCTAAGAGCTATTCCATGTATAGGGAGGTATAGGGAGGTATAGGGAGGTGAGGGAAGGTATATTTTCCATGTATAGGGAGATATAGGGAGGTGAGGGAAGGTATATTTTCATGGTGATTAGGAGAAAAAGACCTGGTGCAAGGGCCTCTGGGGGAGGAACAAATTATATCAGTATAACATATTTACACATGCATTAGTTTAATATACAAGGGAAAAGTAATAATACACAGCTTATAACGTTTCATATTTATTGTAATTCTAAGTAAAGACTTGGGAAGGTGAAAAGAGAGGATCCCAAGTGTTTCCTCCTTTTTCTCTTCCTTTCTTCCATCCGTCCTCCTTCTTTTTGTTAATTACTTCATCTAACTAATACTTGTTAAAACACTCTGTGAAAAAAAAATAAAACACTTCTGTGTACTGGGTACCATAATCAGTGCATGGTCCCTGCATGTAGAGAACTTTACTCTAATGGAAGATCAAATTTATAAGCAAAGATAACATAGTGTGGTGAAGTCCGTGAAGACAAGGGAACAGGGAGCTACAGGAAACACATGATGTGGTGTCACAACTCAGTTTATCTGGCTCAAAGAAAATGCCTCATAGGAAGTGAGATACAGGTTGACTTCTAAAGGATAAGTAGGACTTAGTCATGTAAAAGAAGGGTGAAAATAATGGTCATTGGCAGAAGACACGGCAATTGAGTAGGTCTGGAAAAATGAGAACTAGGCAGGCAATTGAAATAAATGAGTGTACATGGAGCATACAACAGAGGGCGAATGGAATGATAGGGTGAAAAGAGGAGGAACAAAATTTGTTGAGATATAATGGTGAAAAGATTATTAGAGACCGAATTGGGAGGCTGTGCTTTGCAACTTGAATTTTCCCCAAATAACAACAAGACTCACCAAAGAGTAATAAGAGAGAACCATACTAAAATTTTCTTAGAAATATCACTAGGACCCTCTTACATAAGATTGGTATTTAACTCTTTGAAGATGTTAAGCCAGTGGGACTCTGTGCTTAGGAACACAAGGCAAAGTACTATTTGGGGGTTTTAATGAAAACAGAGTAATTAACTGAAGGTTGATGTTCTGAACAGTGAGATCCATACCCTCTTTCCTTTTCCCTCACTTGCCTTCTGATATGGTCACAGTTGTGTTTATACTTATCTCTCACCCTCAACCTTCAGGCAGGAAATTTAAAAAGTTATTTCTGGAAAATAGAAAAGTACTACAAATAAGGCTATTTAGGGATCTATAAGGGAATAGCTCAGCCCTTGTCATATTGCATTGTGGTGAAGCCTACTAGGTGATAAACCTCCTACCCATACACAAACTTCCGATTAAATTTTTAGTGCTGGGATCCCTGGGTGGCTTAGCGGTTTGGCGCCTGCCTTTGGCCCAGGGCATGATCCTGGAGTCCCGGGATCGAGTCCCAAGTCGGGCTCCTGGCATGGAGCCTGCTTCTCCCTCCTCCTGTGTCTCTGCCTCTCTCTCTCTCTCTCTCTCTCTGTCTATCATAAATAAATAAATAAATCTTTAAAAAAAATTTAATGCTGCCTTAAAAATGAAGACATGACCAACCATCAACATATTTGAGGAGGGCTTCTGACATAAAAGTCAGAATCCAAAATGCAGGGTGGGGTGCAACTTCAGGAGAAAAGAGAAAATGTGGAAAAGTAGAATACTTTTTAAAAAGTATATATATATATTTAAAGATTTTATTTATTTATTCATGAGAGACACACAGAGAGAGGCAGAGACACAGGCAGAGGGAAAAGCAGGCTCCATGCAGGGAGTCTGATGTGGGACTTGATCCTGGGTCTCCAGGATCATGCTCTGGACTGAAGGCGGTGCTAAACCACTGAGCCACCTGGGCTGCCCTAAAAAGTATATTCTTGAGGGAAAATTGAGTGACAAAAAATTAGAGAGAAAGACAAACCATGAGAAACTCTTAACTCTGGGAAACAAAGGATTGGAGAAGGGCAGGTTGGTAGGGGGATGGGATAGCTGAGTGATGGGCATTAAGGAGGGCACATGATGAGATGAGCACTGGGTGCTATACTGTATATTGGCAAATTGAATTTAAATAAAAGAAAAATCAAATAACAACTATATTCTTAGAGAAATAAATGACATTTCATCTCTAAAACAAAGATGAATATACAAAGGAAAGATGTATTATTATGATCAAGAAGAACTCTTTGAAATGAAAATAATTATAGAAGATCCAAAAAACCCAATAAAAGGCCTGGAAGACCAAGTGAGGAAATGTTCTAGAAGCAGAATAAGAAGAAAAAAAAGAGAGAAGTTGAGAATGGAATAAGAATAGTAAGAAGTAAGAAGACTAGAGATCCAGATTAGGAGGTCCAATTTTTAAGACTATTTATTATTTTAGGACAGGGAAAATTGAGAGAAATGATCAAAGGGCCAATTCAGGACAATTTCCTGGAATGAAAGAATATGAACTTAGACTGAAAGAATCGGAGGATGCCCAGCACAGTGGATGTGGATCCAACAAGACCTGTTACAATGCACATGAATGTGAAATTTCAGAACCCTGAGGGCAGAGAGAAGCTACTGAGACCATCCCCAGGGAGGAAAGAGGTTCTCTTACAGAAGATCAGAAACCAAAATGGTTTGCAACTTCTCAAGAGCAAAAATAAAGGATAGAAAACAAAGGAAGAATGTCTTCAAAATTTTATGATGTCCAACCTATCATTCTATACTCAGAATAGAAATCAAGTGTGAGACTTAAATGCAATATTTCAGACAGACAGGATCTCAGAAGTTTTATTTCCTCAGAAAATGAGTGGTATAAGTAAGGGAGTAATCCCAGGTGAGGGACAGAGAAGTGGGATCCAGGAAGCAGGGGATCCAGGACAGGAAGGAGGAGACCAGATCCCTTTGGATGATGATGAAAGATGACCTTGGGATATCTGCTCTGTGGTGGACCTGGAGAGAGGCACTCACGACTGAGCAAAGTGAAGGAGCGCTTATGAGCAAAGCCTCTATGAAGATGAACTCAATGATGAATGTGATGAATAATATGAGACTAGATTTATATTGATGTGGAGAATTTGGAAATAATGAGTAAAAAGTAGAATCTCTGTCTTATAAAGATACTTGTGATTGCTTCTAGCACCTCCCTGGTGAATCCAGAATAATCTCCTTACCTCACAATGCTTAACTTAATTGCATTGGAAAAGTTTCTTTTGCCATAAAGGGTACATGTAGAATTTCAGGGATTAGGACCTGATTATCTTTGAAGGCCATTATTCAGCCTTCCATAGTATCATGTTAATCTGATTATGAATTCAATCCCACCTTTGATATAATTGTTTCAGAGGTTGACAGAGGGAAAGTTTGTGTGTGTATGTGTCCATGTGAGTTTGAGACAGTGATTAGGAAGGCAGCTAAATCTTTATTTTCCCCTATAGGCACTCAAAAATGACTAAGTCTGAAAAATCAAGTAATGTCAGTATTGTGTTGAGAGTAATGTAAGTATACAGTTGGTATCTTGTAAATACCAAAGTAGCTAGGAAGGTTGGAAGGTGATGGTAATTGAGCATCGAGGGAACAGGAATGGTGGAGAAGCTTAGGGACTGCTGTTTTTCCTGATAAATCTTGTAAAATTCCATCTAAAATTAAAAAAAGGAAACCACCAGTAATTAAATTAAAGTGAAAAGATTAGGTTAAATCCTTTGGCAAGAGTACAGAAACTTTTCAGGAGTGAGATTATTATGTGGGGGAAAATATGTCTTTCTTGCTGAAGTGTAAAAAGGAGCAGTTTGGAGATTAACCAGGAAGTGGAAATGTGGCAGGAGGAAGGATTAGGAGATCCCCCAGAGGGTGCCCTTGTGGATCTCCTCCATCCTGATAGGGAGAGCTGGCTGATTGGAAGTGAGGATTGAGAGAAAAAGTGGTGTCAAGGTTGACACTCAGCTCTGGTTTGGGTATTGGGTTGGTGTGATGTCATTCTGGGACAAAGGGGGATCAGTAAGAGGAGCCACTTTGGAATCTGGCAGGTAGGGGTATGTGTGCATGCGCTTAGGACTGGGTGTGCATTTGGGAATTAGCAGCACAATGAGACACATGGATGGAAGGAAAGTTTCCTCCAAGGAGAGCCTGCCTCTGAGAGAGTTCTGAAGAAAAAAGTGTATGCATTCTTATAAGCCCAAGAGTCAGGCGTTTTGATTCTTTTATTTCTCTGCTTGGCTCTGCTATTTTACTTTCCAAATGGACAAGAGTGGTTGAGAAATCCATTAATATTTCAACGCTTAGAAACATATGGAGAGTTTCTCTTTTCTCCCCAATAGAGTCTCATAAACTGCAGGAGGGAATATGTAAATATTGTTTCAAGATTAATATTTAAATATAGAAAATGATTTATGAGAGCCCATGTATCTACATCATGTATTTTACAGTAGATGGTTAAAACTTCCATTTGTCAGCAGATTCTTCTAAAGAAGCCTTGGTAATTGCGATGTGTACAGGCCCTTATCCTAAATTATCCTAATGGAAAAATGCAATGCAGAACAAATTGCATGGAATGCATCTATGATACCCGAGCTGACAATATGTGAAATGCAGGTGAGGTCAGCAGACTCTGGGCAATACCGAAACACTCCTTTTAGCTTGACATCACCTCCTGCATTTTGGATAGCAACCCAAACAGAAATGCACAGGAAAAACCCTAATGAGAAGTAAGTGGCTCTATATGAACACAATTATAAAACGTTATGATCCATACTAAGAAAAAAATTTGTATAAAGGAATAGAAATATCAGACCATTGGGTAGGAAAACTAAAGGGTTATAAAGATGACAATGTTTTCATCAAATAAATGAATATATTTAACAAAATCCTAATAAAAGTAATGTGACAATGACTAACCTAAGATGTGATTTTCTGTGATGAAATGAACACTGGGTATCATATAAGACTGAGGAGTCACTGACCTCTGCCTCTGAAACCAATAATACATGATATGTTAATTAATTGAATTTAAATAAAATTAACAAAACAAAAAACCCCCACAAAAAAACCCAAACAAAATAAATAAAATTTGTTAAAATGTTGCAGTTAAGAGTGGCAAAATGAAACAAAACACTTTGAAAGAGGAAGAATCATGGGAGGCAAACTTGCTGTGTCAGATGTTAACATATATTATTAAGCCATTATAATTATACTGATGTAGAGGAGGTGTAAGAATTGATAAATTGATTTTTAAGAAGTTAGTATGGCCCTAGATTATATACTGGTATATATAAAAACTTAATACAAGAAACATTTCAAATAACATTGCTGCTCAGATGCCCTCACTGACTATCTGGAATTAATAAGATTCCCTCTGCTCATGTCCTCATAAGATCTCCAGCATAATTATAATTGCGTGTGTAGGGATCCCTGGGTGGCGCAGTGGTTTGGCGCCTGCCTTTGGCCCAGGGCGCGATCCTGGAGACCAGGGATGGAATCCCACATCAGGCTCCCGGTGCATGGAGCCTGCTTCTCCCTCTACCTATGTCTCTGCCTCTCTCTCTCTCTGTATGACTCTCATAAATTAAAAAAAAAAAAAAAAAAAAAGATATAATTGCGTGTGTAATGTCTGTCCGCTCCATGAGACTAATGGCCATGTCCAAGTTGGTCAAACTTATATAGTCTACACTTAGCACTGTACCTGATTTATAGTAAAAAATACATATTTATGTACATTTTTATATACATGTATATACATTTTTACTATAAAATGTATATACATTTTATATACATGTATATACTATTTTTACTATAAAATACATATTTATAATTACTAAACAAACATACACATTTTTTACTAAAATTACATATTGATAGTCAATAATACTGTAATATACCTATTGAGGTGACCATTGGGTAATGTATAAATTGTAAATCATTATGTTGCACACGTGAAACTAATTCAATTTTATATGTCAATCGTACTTCAATTAAAAACAACAAAAGAGGCACCTGGGTGGCTTGGTCAGTTGAGTTTCTGACTCTTGGTTTTAGCTCATGTCATAATCTCAGGCTTGTGAGATCGAGCCCCACATCAGGCTCTGTGCTCAGCTGGCAGTCTGCTTGGGGTTCTTGGGATTCCTTCCCTCCCCCTCTGTTCCTCCCCTTGCTCTCCCTCTTTCACATAAATAAATAAATAAATAAATAAATAAATAAATAAATACATAAATAAATGTGAAAATCAAATAATTTTTTAAAAAATCAAATAATTTAAATTAAATAAAATGTAAAAAATAAAATAATTTGAATAAATAAATAAAATGTAAAAAATAAAATAAATAAAATTTAAAAATAATTTAAATATAAATAAAGGAAAAAGTATTTGTTGAGTTTTTGAAACAAATAAGGGGAGGAGAATAGCTTTTCAATAGCTGTGGATGTGTGGATAATCAGCATTTGGAAAAATTAAATTCGATATTTAATCTCATAACATACTTCACTTTGAATTCCAGATGAATTATAGAAATTCTGAATAAAATGTAACCATAAGTATCTAGAAGAAACAATAAATTAATATGTATCTTCTCTTGGAACAACAATAAAAAAGTAACTTGCAGCATAAAGACTATTGAAAAATCACAGGTGAAAAATTTGATAGAGTTTTAATTAAGAAATTAAATTAAATGGCCCTGCATGTCATAAACGGTATGCACAAAATTTAAAGTGGAAAAGTTATGATAAATACAGCAGAGTGTGCTTAATTATAAAGAGCTTTCATAACTCCAAAAAAGTGTATGATATTCCCTGGTATCTTATGCTTTTGGGTGCAATTGTAAATGGGATTGACTCCTTAATTTCTCTTTCTTCAGTCTCATTGTTAGTGTATAGAAATGCCACTGACTTCTGGGCATTGATTTTGTATCCTGCCACGCTGCCAAATTGTTGTATGAGTTCTAGCAATCTTGGGGTGGAGACTTTTGGGTATGTGAAATAAGTCAGTCGGAGAAGAACAAACATTATATGTTCTCATTCATTTGGGGAATATAAATAACAGTGAAAGGGAATAGAAGGGAAGGGAGAAGAAATGGGTAGGAAATATCAGAAAGGGAGACAGAACATAAAGACTCCTAACTCTGGGGAATGAACTAGGGGTGGTGGAAGGGGAGGAGGGCGGGGGGTGGGAGTGAATGGGTGATGGGCACTGAGGGGGGAACTTGACGGGATGAGCACTGGGTATTATTCTGTATGTTGGCAAATTGAACTCCAATAAAAAATAAATTTATTATTAAAAAAAAGAAAGTGTATGATAGTAAAATGTATGAAAGCTGCAAATAGGCAAATTTTTGAAAGAAATAGAAAAGGCTTATTACAATGTCCAAATTTGCTGCCTGCCATAGAAATCCAAATAAAAAACAGGATATCATATTTTAATATGCCAAAGTAACAAAACTTTAAAGAGAAAGCTTTAGTGAAATTTAATTTTTACCACTGCTAGGTTTCCTTGGGGCGCCTGGGCTGTGACCAGCCAAGCAGCTCTGTTCCCAGGCTGGGATCAGAGCACCACTGAACCCAGAAGCTGCAGGCAGAGATAACCCCATAGAGGAAGCCTGGAACTGGAAGATTTTGTTGGAGCCTCTGCTTCATCACCATGAGGGTCCCTGGAAGCCCTTTTGAGTGTTGGGAATGATGCAGACTCTACTGTCTTTGGCACTGAACATTCATGAGAAGGAACAGAGATATTTCTAAAGCTGGAAGCAGCACTGGTCTTTGGCATCTGCTGAATGTGTGCTTTTCCCCCACTTCCTGTCTCTTGGGTTTATTTTCTGTGTTGAGCTTATTGACCAGAGAAATCCTGCTTGGCCAAGTCTTCCTTTCCCCAACTCCCTTTCCTTGTTACACACAGAAGAAGGAGGCCCAGGCCCTGGAGGATGTGATGGGAGGCTATGTCATCTGCCTTAGGCAACACTAGCAACCAGAAAGAGCTGGTGAGATTTGGCAAAACGTTGCCAGGCTTTAGAAGGACAAAACTGGACCCTGTGCAGGACAACATGGGAGGGTCTGTTGAGCCTAAAGAGTGAGGCTAGAGCCAGTTCCCTCCTTCAGGTGGTCTCACATATGCTTGCTCTGCAGGAGCAGCGAGCTTGGTTCCAGGTGGCGTTGGAGGAAATCCAGCCTCAGTGATGTACCTCTTCTGAACGTTCGAACAAGTGGGAGATTTGGATATTTAATGATTGGTAACTAATTAAAGAAATTAAGCAAAACATAACATTGTGTTCCAGCAACATTCTGGCCAAACAAGGGCCACAGGTCTCTAGACTGTAGATTCGGGATTAGATTGTGTCATCTCAAGAAAAGTATTGTGTGTTTTGGGAGGAGTGCTTTTTGACAGGTGAATCAGGGAGGCCCCCTGTCACGTGGCAGTTTTCACTTGGGGGAGGCTGAGGTGGAAATGGAGGCCCACCTCCGCACCTGCTAGGAGGACAGGACCCACTTCTGATAGCCTTGGGGTGGGTCAGCAATGAGTATCCAACGGGCAAAAACTCTCCCAGGAGGAAGGAGGCAAGTTTTCCCAGGGGGGTGGGGTGGACCTTGAGGCAAGTGTTTATGGGCCCACCTTCTAGGCGAAGGCTAGGTCCAGACTTCTCTTGTGAGGCACAAGGTACAGCCCAAGCTTGGCGGCATCATGGTATCCTGCAGAGATGTACTTTGTGGATGGACACTTTCTAGTGGGTAAGGCTGGAGGGAGCCGGAAGGAGCAGAGTGTGCCAGAAGGGACGGGATGGCTTGGCCTCTGTATTCATTTTCTTGGGCTGTTATAACAAACTAACACAAGCTTGGTGGCTTAAAATAACAAAAATTTATTCTCCTACAGTTTGGAGGCCAGAAGTCCTGAATGATTTTGTGGGGCTAAAAATCAAGGTGTAGACAAGGGCTGATTCTTTCTGGAGACTCTAAGGGGAGAAGTTGTTTCTGTCTCTTCCAGCTTTTGGTGGCTGTTGGCATAGCTTGGCTGGTTGCCACTTCACCTCAGGCTCTGTCTCCATCATCACACGGCCTTCTGCTCTTTGATTGTCAAATCTCCCCTAGTCTCCCTCTTCTAAGGACATTTGTGATTCTATCTAGGTCCACTTGGACAATTCGGGAGACTCTTTCCATCAAGACCCTTAACATACTCCATTTGCAAAGTCTCTTTTAATTTGTAACATTCACAGCTTTCAGAGATAAGGATCTGGATATCTTTGGAAGGAACTGTTTGGCCTTCAGTGGTGTTCACTGACTTTCTAGACTCTGATGGAAAAGAAAGGTATCATGTCAGGTAGACATGGGTGAGCACCACCTGTGGCTAATGACAAAAGTAGAAAGACTCACAGTCCAGGAGCTAGAGAAGACCTTAGAAATGAGAATGAGTTTGAGGTAATAATCCCCCCAAGTGCCCCCATGAGGAGATGTTTACACTTTTGATGAGGGAAAAGGATAGGGCCTAGTAACACCTGGTCAGTACGGACCACTGTCTGCCTAGGATGACATTTTTATTTTCCTCATGCTGATGCCTAGAGACACACAAGCAGACAGTGAAAATTAGAAAAATTATGTTCCGGGTTTCCTCAGTGAGAGTTTCTCATAGGTCCTCATCTCCCTCCAGAGATACCTCACCTCCATCCTCAGCCTCTGGCAGACTGGTTTCTGCTGCTCGAGTGTTCACACACTGAGGTTCTTGAGGTTCTTGAGGTTCTTGAGGTTCTTGAGGAACATATTACTATTTGACCAGTTAGCTATCTAAAAATCCTCTTCTCTTTCCATGTTAGCCACAGAACCATGTGCACTTTCTCCCCTATAATTCCTGTCTCCATTCTTGATTTAATCTCCCACGTAGTGCATCTCGGAACCTTTGTCCTGACCTCCTGTGTACCATTCTCCTCACTCCCATCCATCGCTCCTCTGCAGCACTAGCTCATTGGTTTATTAGCATCTTATGGAGGCTGCTCTCTGTCACGTCCATGAGGATGGAGGAGCTCCTGGCACTTGCTGCTTGAGGCTTCACACCATTTGCCTGTGCTGTTCTTCCTGCCCTGTCAGCAAGTGTGTTTGAGCTTGAAAATATGTGCACATATTCATTCGGCATTTGTTCAACAGATGTTTATTAAACATTGCCATGGGCTTGGCATTTTACTAGTCCTCAGGGAACAAAGACGGATGAAGCATGAAGGAGTTTATATTCTAAAAATAAAACGGTGAACATTTATTGAGCATTTACTAGGTTTGGTTAATGTGTGCTTTTCCAAGTGTATTTTGCTAAATCCCACAAATGACCCATGGAGTAGGTATTTCCATCCCCATTTATAGAGGAGAAAGAACAGCACTTCCCAAGTACCTTGGAGGTGGGCTTGGTGGGCCTGTAGCCTAGGCAATCTGAACCCAGGTTGTCACTACTAATAGGGCTCAACTCTGAACTCAGAAGGCAGTGTGATTCAGGGTGTGTTTTCCTGACCCTCCTGGTCATTCCATGTTCAGTTGTTTTCTTGGAAATGTAAGGGAATTCCTGGAAAGTAAGACAGAGAGGACAAGTTAACCTCACACACATTGCTTGAAGAGTCAAAATTGCTCTATTTCTTTTGGAGAGCAATCTAGCAGAATACATCCAGATACTTGAAACCTTTGACCCAACTACAGTCCTTCTGGGAATTTACTCTGAAGAAAGAACCCAAAACATGGAAAAGTTGTTTTATGCCTGGGGACGATCACTGGAACAGTATAAAGAGAGGTAGACAATTTACTTATAATGCATTCCGATGCACAAAGGAGATGTAACTTTGCTTTTTTGCTTTCCTGTAACTAACCTAATTTTCTTCGGGACTGCTCATCCTGCTGTGTCCACCTTCCCTCTACCCTGTGGTTCAAGGGGAAACTGAAATGTCTTTTCATCTGGTTACCCTGGCTCAGCCTCTTTGGGATACAGTATCACAGTCTTGTCCCTTCCATTGGTCCACATGGAGATGGCATCTGGGTGTGTGTGGGAGAAGGTGTGACTGTGACTTTATGGACACGGGAGACCTGGGATCTTGGACACATAAGCACTTGTTTTTGTTCTGTCCTTTCCCTCCCCTGGCCTCTGTGGTGACATTTCTCTGGACATTCAGCCTGTAGTGTGGGAAATCTGAACTCTGGACAAGACCTCTGAAGAGAGTCCTGGGTCTGGGTAACTTGTCCTGTATCTATTAGCTGCTTACCAGAGGGAAGGATGGGAAGATGATGATGGATGTAAACAGTGACATTGAAAAAAAAACAACACAGTAGTACAAAACATACCCATGGAAAGAAGACTAAAAGAGTAACTTAGGGGTGCCTGGGTGGTGCAGTTGGTTTAGCATCTGACTCTTGATATTGGCTCAGGTCATGATCTCAGAGTCATGAGATTGAGCCCTGCATTGGGCTCTGTGCTCAGCATGCTGTCTGCTTGAGATTTTCTCCCTCCCTCTGCCAGCCACCAACTCTCTCTTTCATAAATCAATCAATCAATCAATCAATCAATCAAATCTTTAAAAGAGCAGCTTAAACCAATAGGCTAAAAACACTCATGCTTCAGTAAAAGGTAGAAAAGAACAAATCAAAATTTTGCCAAAGCCAGGTGTTGGATTTGGAGAAAAAAATGAGCTAGATCTCAGGTACAAAAGTAAAGGGATGCCCAAAAATATTAGTAGCATCAAATCAGTTGTTTCTCTGTATATCCCTTAGATGAATTTTAAGTGCAATGAAAAGTATTTGAAAACCTGGAAAAAATAGTCACTCAGTCTTGTCTGAGAATCAGCCTCTGGAAGCTCTGCACTCTGTCTCAACAGAGGAATATCTGTCCTTTGCTTCTTGCATGGGAGTACTAAGTAGGCCTGGTCCTGGGCACTCCTGGCTTATGATCTTGGTCCCTGAAGAGGGACCATCTGAGTGCTAGTGGGAAGCCAGGCTGGAGTCCCTGCTGCTCCCAGCCCTTCCTCCCCATGTGACTCCATGGTAGGATGGTGAGATTATGGATGATTTTTCCTTCCAATTTTTGATCATAATGCTTTCATAAATTATTCTTTCATCATCATCATTGTTGTCGTCGTATTCTTTTTTTTAAGAAGAAGGTGACTTTTAAATTATGGCCTTTCAAAGAACCTGATTTGGATCCTTAATTACAGGGGGCCTGTTTTTGAGGTAATACTGTTTCTAAGTACAAGAGGTCAAGTAGTGTAGAACTGACACTTAAAACGTGTAGTTGAGGCCTGGTGGCAGGGCAATCACCATAGGTGGTGGAGGAAACAGAACCTATAGCCACCTTTGATTACCTAGCCCACACCTTCTCCCTCTTTCCTCCCCTAGAGACAGACCCATTATATCTCTGGTCAAATTAGAAGATGGAATTCAGGTACAAATAAGGTGAAGCCCTGAGATAGAAATCACCATGACCTCTCTCCCTTTGCTTGGAGCACCTACCTTTTAGAGATCGGAGATTATCAGCATTTTGAGAAAGGGAGTTAGTTAAAAGACTAATTGAGAAGAGATGGCTGAGGATGCATGGTGCAGCAACACTTGGCAAGGGAAAGGCTCATGTAGGATGTGGTCAGCCAGGCACCAATTCCTCTGCAGAGAGATTCTCACTGGCACCCTGGATCCATGTTCAGCCTCGTTTTGGGCTTGCTGCTTAACAGGACCAAGTAGATACTTATATTTACCTTCGTATCTATTATTTAATGGGTCCCTCATTTAAGTACTCCTATGCTTGTTCACAGTTTTAGTCATTTCTTGAATTTAATTCAGTGACAGCGTGGTGAAACTGTTCAGCAGGAAATGGCTGTAATATGTTTTGCAGACATCAGAAATACCCCGAGGAGAAAGTTAATGGGGGAGAACATAATAAGCCTTTTTGTGAAGAGTAAGATGTGGGATATATTTTATCTTAACAGTTTTCGAGAAAGCCCCTGGAGGTTGTTTTTATGTGGGTAAGAGTTTTTCATTAAAGTAGAATTTTTTTATTATTATTTTTTTAATTTGAAACATTTTTGCCTTAAATTTTTTTTTATTTGCCCAAAGGAAACCTCAAGCCAAGCCCCCTCATCTTCTATGATTTTTCAATTATATTTGTTAATCTTGGTTGTAGTCATACCAAGGCAAGCATTACAAAGGTTTCTTTTTTATTTTCCATGAAGATTTTCCTATGGAGGACAGGTTCTAGTAAGTAAAAGTGCCTTAAAAAAAAAAAGAAAGATTTATTTATTTATTTTAGGGAAAGAGAATGAGAGTGCAGCAGGGGAGGAGCAGAGAGAGAGGGAGAGAAGGATCTCAAACAGATTCCCCACTGAGCTGGGCATGAAGCCTCACCCCAGGAAACTAAGATCATGACCTGAGACAAAATCAGGAGTTAGACACTTAACTGACTGAGCCACTCAGATGCCCTGAGCTGAGTCAGGATAACAATCAGGCACCAAGCTTGAGCTTGTACACTAACTGCTTGCAGACATGGTGGTCTGTATTTGGGGGAGTAGTGAGTCGAGTGGCTTACAGAATTCCAGCTAGCCTTATTACAACTAAGAATTAAAATATTGAGTACATTCCCTAATATGTAATTATAAGTACAGAAAGCAACCACTAGCTCAATCTGAAGCCAAAAAGAAAATTTACTGAGATTCCAACACAGAGACCCTGTCACCTATTGCAAGTCATACAATTTGAGATGGATTCTTCTGAGCATGCATGAGTGCCTGTGAGCTCAGTGTTCCCTAAGTGGTCTGGTTGTCCATCCTGTGGTTCCAGCTCTAATTTCTTACAAACCCTACAGGAGGTAGTCTATGTATTTGCTTATGTATGTTTAGGTGACATAGAGCCTTGCCTAATCATGAGGGGTCGTTGTCTTTATATTCTGGGTTTCAGCTGCACATAGAGGACTCAATTATCCATTCCAAAGTTATTTTAAAGGAGTTTTCAGTAATATGAGAAGAGACTATTTACAGAAAAGTCATAAAGACGAATGAAATTCCCACAGGGTTAAGGGGGTAAAGTTTGGTTCCAAAATGGGACCTGGGGTGGGAAGGGAGGATCAGTGTCAGAGCTGGGGCTGAGAAGATGTCAATGCATATATAAAAGCATATGTATAAAAGTGTTAATAATAGTAAAGATGGATGCAAATGAGTGAATAGTTGCTTGACTAGAAAGGGGCTAAGGTGTGGTGGGATCTTGAGTGTCTCAGCTGGTCCGTTCTGTCCCCTCCCTCCCTTCCTTCCACCCTTTGTTTCTTTCTTCTTTTTGGGGGAGGAAAGGAGGGGCAGAGAGAGAGAGAGGACAGAGAGAATCTCAAGCAGGCTCCACACCCAGCAAGCAGCTCAACTCAGGACTTGATCCACAGTCCTGAGGTCATGACCTGAGTTGAAATCAAGAGTTAATGCTCAATCAACTGAGCCACTCAAGCATCTCATGTTCTTTCTATATAATAAAAGTTTCTATTAGAGGTTATTAACACTATTTGAATTTAACTGTGGGTATCTGGAGGGGAGTTGTCAGTTGTGTAAAACCTTCTGCATGAGCACCGGGTGTAGGAACTACCTGTGATACGGTGCGTACAGAGCTAGAGGAATGACAGCTCTAGGTCCTGGATCTGCCAATACGCAGAAAAGATGGGGAGAAAACATGGTAGGAGGGAAGGGACTGAGTGATCCTTGATCTGGAAGTGATTTCATTTTCCTTAATAAAGATTCTTTCTTATGAATCCCTTCTGTAGTTTATTTCCTGCAGCAAGAAAACACTGGCTTTTTAACCAGTGCATTAGTTTGTTAGGGCTGCCATAACCTAGTACCACAGACTGGGTAGTTTCAACAACAGAAAACTCTTTTCTCATGGTTTCAGAGGCTAGAAGTCTGAGATCAAGGTGTTGGCAGAGTTGGCTTCTCTTAAAGACTCTTTCCTTGGTTTGAAGATGGCCATCTTCTGTGTCCTCACATGGTCTTCTCTCGGTGTGTGTCCTAATCTCCTCTTATAAGGACATCAGTTATATTGGATTAGGGCCACTTATATGATCTTATTTGAACTTAATTTGAATTTAATGACTTTAGAGGATCTGTCTCTAAATACTGCCACACTCTGGGGTAATAAGGATTAGGATCTCAATACATGAATTTTGGAAAACACAGTTCAGCCTATGACACCCAGGTTCTAAAATAATTTCCTCCTTTATCCTCTAGTCTCTTTTAATTAATGGAATACACTAAATGAGAAAGCTTGGAAGCTTGGAATGCTTTCCAAATGTATAGAGATTTTAAATTACACAATTTAGAGACCTACTATAGATAAAGGTACAAAATACTCTCTCATTGCCTCCAAGGATTCTGATGGATCACTTGGCATGCCTTCTGTATTTCCCAACTTTTAATATTTGATTTCATATTCATGAATCTAGGGAGTCTCTGGTAGTCCCTTTCTTTCACACAATAATAAGTGTAGAATGTTTCCATATTGTTCTCCAAGAAATAATTAGCTTGTGAGATATATATTTTTAAAATTCTTGATTAATTATAACATAAATACTTATAAAGGTTCAAAATCAATTAGTATTTTTACTTCTTCTTGGATAATTTAAGTACTTTAAAATACTTCAATTCTGTTTTTCCCCTCAAAATTTATAAGCCATTATTTTTGCATGTTTTAATTGTCTCTATTTAAAAACCCATAGACTATATTTTATTACCACTTTATACAGTCAGTATTTATTTAGATCAACATATAATTTCCCTTTCAATTGCTATGTATTTTTTCTTGTATATCCAGGCTTCTATCTAGGAATATTTTTCTTCTTCATGAACCTTTATAAAATCTTCATTAGAACTAGTCCACTAATGATCAATTCTCTCAAGTGCTTGTCTTGGCATGTTTTTATTCAATATTATTTTTGGGAGATATTTTTGATAGATATAGATTTGCAACTTAGCATTTTTTCTTTTTCTTTCTTTCTTTCTTTCTTTCTTTCTTTCTTTCTTTCTTTTCTTTCTTTCTTTCTTTCTTTCTTTCTTTCTTTCTTTCTTTCTTCTTTCTTCTTCTTTCTTCTTTTTAGAGAGAAAGTGTGTGTGCACATGTGCTTGTGAGCAGGGGAGGGAGGGGCAGAGGGAGACCGAGAAAGAGAGTCTAAAGCAGGCTCCATGCCTAGTATGCAACCCCACAGGGGGCTTGATCTCATGACCCTGAGATCATGACCTGAGCTGAAATCAAGAGTCACACACTAAACTGACTGAACCACCTGGCATTTATTTTCTTTCAAGACTTTGAAGATATTTATATATTATTTTCTGACTTTCATAGTTTTTACTGAGAAGTCAGCTACCAAAATTACTGTCCTTCTGACGGCAAAGCATCTATCCCTTGGCTTCTTTTATGATTTTTGTCTTTGTCTCCCCCACCCCCAGTAATTTTACTTTGATGGGCCTGAAAGTGTTTTTCTTTGTTTTTTATTTATTTATTTTATTTTTTATTTATTTATGATAGTCTCAGAGAGAGAGAGAGAAAGAGAGGCAGAGACACAGGCAGAGGGAGAAGCAGGCCCCATGCACCGGGAGCCCGACGTGGGACTCCCGGGTCCCCAGGATCGCGCCCTGGGCCAAAGGCAGGCGCCAAACCGCTGCGCCACCCAGGGATCCCTTTTTCTTTGTTTTATTGTGATTCTTGTTCACCGAGTTTATTAAATCTATGGTTTGAACTCTTACATAAGTTTTGGAAAATTCTCATCTCTTATCTCCAAATATATCTTTACAGCATTCTCTCCCCTTTGAGGTTCTAATTACACATTTTTCTCTAGTATCCTGTTTACTTTCTTCTCTTTTATCTATATTTTCTATCTTTTTGTCTCTCTTTATGCTTTAGCCTGGATATCTTTATTTTTTATTCCTCTATCTCTTTCTTCAGTTGTGTCTAAACTGCTATTTAAGCCTATAACTTCAGTTATTACATTTTAAGTTAAAAAATTTTCATTTGGTGGCTCAGTGGGTTAATAATTTACTTTTTAGTTCTATACTTAAATTCTTTTATTGTCTATTTCTTTAACTTATTAAATGTAGTTATGTGAAGGTTCATGTTTGATATCTTTTTTATCTGGGTGTCTGTTGCTCTATTTTAGTTTGTTTCTGTTTCTCTTGGTTTTCAGTTATATGGGCATATCTCCTAGTATGCCTTGCTTTTTTTTTTTCACTGTGCCAGTTATTATATATAAATAGAGATAGTTTTAGTCTCTTGATTAGGTTATTTTCCTGCAGAAAGGATTTACATTTGCTCTATCAGGCAACTAGTCTAGGAACACACATGTCACCTTAATCCAGTCAGGAATTGAGATTATTCAAAGCTGGGTTTATGTCCCTGCAGTGGTTGCTTGTTACATTGTCCAGATCTACTTTCTTGACTGAAGGACTTATTTCCCTACTTGTTAGAAAGGATGCTTGCAGTCAGCCCTCAGCTGTTAGTTCTCTCAAGTACATCCACAGCTAAGGAGAAGCATTTTGTTTAAGGTTATACCCTCTTCCCAAAGGAGGCTTGTATCCAATGACTAGTAAATGTAGGGTGTAAAGGTCTAGCTCCCTTCTTTCAGTATGGGAAAACTCTACAAGGTTGCCCAAGCTTCAGAGCTTCCTGTGGCAATTTCCTGAAGCCTTTACTGAGATTCCATCATAGCCCTACTTCTCCCTCTGTTCAGCGTGCTTCCTTCCATTCCCCATAGGCGTTGGTCTGAGAAAACTTATGAATAAACTTCTTGTATGCTGATATCTAGTACAAAGTCTTTTTATGTTTTGTATTCATAAGTTTTTCCTTGGATATGATTCTTTGGGTCCCACCTCTAATCTTGTGAGGTTTACCAGACCTCGTCTTTATTAGAAGACCATAAACTCTACTTACTTGTCCCCACAGGATCTTTTGGAAGCTTTTCTAGGGTTCTCAATCACATTTTCACAATTGGTAGATGCCTGAGGTGAAGAGTGGTCCCAATGAAAGACTTATCTCTCTGGTCTTCCATCTTCTTCCAGATAGTGTCCCCACAATTTCATACTGCACTTATATCTGTCTTGTGCTTTCAAAGAAATATTTTAAAACTGTTGTTAATAGTTGTTTTCAGGAGGACACCTATAATTCTTTTTGCTTAGTCTGCCATTGCCAGAAGTGGAAATTGTTACCTATGTGATTTGAATGAAAAATTATTTGAAAAGTTTAAAGTCTGACCCAATTTAATTAAATTCAACAATTATATTTTATGTACATACCAGATGCTGGGCTGTGTTCTAGGGATAAACTTATGGATATTATATTACTTTTCTGCCCCCAAGGAGCTTATAATTGAATAACAACAACAAAATAGATTCATTCTTAAGGTATTACCCTGATTAGTAATGATAAGACTTCAAAATACAGCTATATTTCCTGGCAAGTTGCCTTTGGTGGAAAAACAGATAAGAGTTAATATACTAAGTTGCTATGATAAGTAGATTTATGCCTATAACCATGTCCTGCTGCTCAAAGTTAATATAATCTTGGACTATGAAATCAGGTCTGATCACACAATCAGTACAAATCAGGTAAAGGAGGTGGAGTGACACCATTATGAGAAAACCTTTTGGGCTGGGGCAAGAATGGATATATAACTGAGACCTTGAAGTCAATAATAATAATACTAGCACAAAAGAAATACTTTCTGAGACAAATACTATATGATCTAATGTATATGTGGAATCTAAAAAATAAAATAAATGAACAAACAAGCAAACAGACTCTTAAGTACAGAGGACAAACTGGTGGTTGCCAGAAGGCAGAGTGGGCAAAATAGGGGAAGGCGATGAAGAGGCGCAAACTCTCACTTATAAAATAAATAAGTCAAATGAGATGAAAAGTATAGCATAAGAAATATAATCAATAGTATTATAATGTTTGGTGACATATTATGGTAAGTGTTGCATAATGCATAGAATTGTCAATTTAATATGTTGTACACCTGAAATCAATATAATATTGTATGTGAATTATACTCCAATAAGAAATAATTTAAAAAAAGAACTCTTTGGGCAATTGAGCTTATGGGATGGCTGCGATGTAATGTCCTGGGGCAGGCAGTGCAAAGTGAACAAAAGCAAAGGATTTGAAAACCAAGGTGAAGCACAGGCAAAGAAGACACTGAAATCCAGTTGTGTGCTCCAGGGAAGATCCATGATCTGCTGAGAAATACCAACTGGATATAACAAACAATGAATCCTTCTGATCCAATGGAAGAATGGCTGTGAACCATGAGAAGAAACTTCACACATAGCAGCCTCTGCTCTGTTATGCTTAGGCTGAGAAGACTGAGGTGAAGCCTGATTGTCACATATTAGGACTGGAGTAGTACCTGTTGGAGAAGTGCAGGAATCTAAGCAGAATGTAACTGATATGGATGAGGTGCTGGGTGGGAGAGAAAATTAGGACAAAGTGCAAACTTGTTTACCAGGTGTGAATTAGGCTTCAAAGGTGGGCCATGAGGGGACAATCCCCATGGTCCATTAGAGTGTCCAGAGGGAGCTTCAGTCAATCTGGTTTAGTTGAAGAGAAGGAATGCAAGCAATAGGTGAAGTTTAGAGTTGGGGAGGGAGGTGGTGAGTGAAAGAAGATCTGCCAGTACTGTGCATGAAGCAGATTGGGTGAGTGGGATTCAGGCTAAAAGGAAAAAAAAACCCAGAGAGCCTCCTTTCCACTCTTCCATCTCAAAGTTCAACCATCTGGCTGGGCCAGACTCACTGACACCTGAATGTGTTCTGCTGTTCCATGGCTCTCATAGAATCCTTATGTCTGAAGTAAATGAGTAATTTTCTAAAACTTTTTTTTTAAAATACCTTTCTGAGATTACTTTCAAGAAGGCAGGAACTTTCCATTATCCATATCTTTTCTTTTTTACTTTATTCTAGAATAGAAACTAAAGGAGAATCACAACCTAACATAGTACATGCTGTGCCCTCAAGGAACTTACATGTTCAGTATATTCTTTAAGCACCTATTAGCTGCCAGGTGCCAGGATGGGTCAAGAAATATGGGTGTTTTCTATACTAAAATACAAGATCAACACACATAGACCAATGATAAGTAATAGACATCGATAGATAATTTCATCAGATAAAATTGTTAATCTAAGTTTGGAGATAAGAGCTAAACATGACATAGAAGTTTAGCATGCATCCACACATGAGAGTTCATATATGTGTGCACACGGTTATTTATATATTATTTTAAAAGATTTATTTATTTGAGAGAGAGAACAAGAGAGAGAGAAAGCGAGCACACAAGCAGGAGGGGCACAGAGAGAGGGAGAGAGAATCTCAAGCAGACTCCATGCTGAGTGCAGAGCCCAATGTAGGGCTCAATCCCAGGACCCTGAGATCATGATTTGAGCCAAAATCAAGAGTTGGCTGCTTAACCAACTGTGTCACACAGGTATACCCCCTTCCTCCATTTAAAGATGTTATTTCTTCCCATCCTATCACCTCATCCCTACCATTGAGCTTTTGTCAAGGTAAGTTAACAATATATCTTTGCTGTTTGGATCTCATGATGAAAATGTTTTTTATGAAAAGTTACTCTGATTCTTAGATGCAGAATGAATTGGAGATGCGGTATCAGGGATCTAGAGACATCTCTCTATTGTCAGTGTCCTCACATGTAAAATAGGGAGATTAACAGAAATGGGAAATCTACATTATTGGTTGAAAAACAATTCCTGCCCAACTGACCTAGCAACAGAGAGCTGTTGTTATGACTGTTTTCACAGTTTGGGGAGTGGCTTTGTATTGATCCTTCTGTGTACCTTCTGGTGCAGGATCCCTGTGGACAGTAACCAGCATAATGTGAAATGGCCTCTCCCCAGGCGGAGAAGTGGGTTACCCTTCAATAGATCTAAGTTAACCTATTCATATAGTGATGAAACCAAATCTGTGTGTTCACTCTCACTTAGAAAGCAATCATAGAGTGATCAGTTTAAAAATGCAGTGGGCAATACTGAATGCAGAACACTAAGTGTTGTATGTTTTCCTTCCTGGTAAAGACTGTCTCCCACTATAAAAATTGAAAATGCCAGAGACTCACATTCTTCAGCTTCCCTTAGAACTGGTGCATGAACATGGCATCTAATCCTGGCCAGTTGGTCCTGAGGAGAAGTCTGCTGGGGAGCTTCTGAGAACAGGAAGTGTGAGGAGAAATTCCCTTCCCTGTCTTTTGACTCAGGATGGTGCCAGTGTGAGGATGTGATGTGGGGAGCAGTAGGCTTTGGAAGCCATCTTGAGCCCATGAAGCCATAGGGCTCAGGATGAAGAGCTCTACACTGAGAATGGCAGAGCAGAGAAATAGAAACACTGGGATTCTTGATGAGATCATTGTGCCCCTGAGGTAATTGGTCCTGGGAACATCATTATGCTATTTGAGATCATGACAATGTCATTACTGTGCCAACATTTATTATTTAATTATCTGCTCACTTGTAGCTGAAAACACTAAAATACAGTGAGATGTATGAGAGATAGACAGAACCCTTGAGACACTTTCAGTTTAATACAAGTGAAAGGTAAAGTAGATGTGACCAGAACTAAGGAATTAAGCCTGGAAATAGTTGAGTGTGAGTGAAACATAAGTAGCCTTATTGTGTCATATGCTGGGGTTGTTAGTATGACTGCAATGATCAGAACCAGGCATCTTTATCCTGAGAATACGTCACAAAGGATGTGATTTTATTTCTCCTCTGTTCTGGGCTTCTAAACTCGGTGACTGCTGTCATAAAAGCTTGTCATTTCCACTCTGAGTGTTTTTCATTAAGACCATTATGCTGTTACCAAGGATGGGAAATGGGGAGCAGAGAAGGTTGGCAGGGGACGAGATTCACTGTTAACAAGTAAAATATTTTCAGATGTTCCTTGGGTGCAGAAAATGTTCCATTATGTCACAGAGTCATTCATCCCAAGAATCCATTGCTTTCAGACCTTGTTAAAATGATGACTTCCTGCAGTGACACACACAGCTGTGGGGGATTGTCAGCACTGAGTGATAGGGATTGTTTTCTTCAGCAAGGAGCTCCACACACCTCATCCCACCCTTGCTTTCCTGACTTTCACTCACCAGGTCATCTAGAAAATCAATGGGTTCCCATCTCACGCAAGCCCAGGATGACTGAGCTCTTGAATCAAGGAAGGACTGATGTTTCCTTCACTCTATCGTGATTTTTGCTAGTGGATCATGAAATGAATTTATTGGGGGTGAGATCAGCATTTTGAAAAGACAAATAGAATAAAACAGCACAGAATTACTAGAATAGTGAAGAATAAAGCCGAACAGATTGGAAAACATTAGAGAATGCAGAATATTAAAAGTGGATAATGTCCCAAAAGTCTTTGTTCAGTTTTAGATGTATTTTCAAAAATGTAGTTTTAATTTTATGTATGTATATATATATATATGCATATTTTTTATTGGAGTTCTATTTGCCAACATGTAGCATAACACTCAGTGCTCATCCTGTCAAGTGCCCCCCTTAGTGCCTGTCACCCAGCCACCCTATCCCCCTTCCCACCTCCCCTTCCACTACCCCTTGTTTATTTTCCAGTTAGGAGTCTCTCATGTTGTCACCCTCTCTGATATTTCCCACTCATTTTCTCTCCTTTCCACTGTGATCCCTTTCACTGTTTTTATATTCCTCATATGAATGAAACCATATAATGTTTGTCCTTCTCCAATGGACTTATTTCACTCAGCATAGTACCCTCCAGTTCCATCCACGTTGAAGCAAATGGTGGGTATTTGTCATTTCTAATGGCAGAGTAATATTCCAGTGTATACATAAACCACATCTTCTTTATCCATTCATCTTTCGATGGACACTGAGGCTTCTTCCACAGTTTGGCTATTGTGGACATTGCTGCTAGAAACATTGGGGTGCAGGTGTCCCGGCGTTTCACTGCATCTGTATCTTTGGGGTAAATCCCCAGCAGTGCAATTGCTGGGTCATAGGGCAGATCTATTTTTAACTCTTTGAGGAACCTCTACACAGTTTTCCAGAGTGGTTGCACCAGTTCAAATTCCCACCAACAGTGCAAGAGGGATCCCCTTTCTCCACGTTCTCTCCAACATTTGTGGTTTCCTGTCTTATTAATTTTCCCCATTCTCACTGGTGTGAGGTGGTATCTCATTGTGGTTTTAATTTGTATTTCCCTGATGGCCAGTGATGTGGAGCATTTTCTCATGTGCTTGTTGGCCATGTCTATCTTCCTCTGTGAGATTTCTGTTCATGTATTTTGCCCATTTCATGATTGGATTGTTTGTTTCTTTCCTGTTGAGTTTAATAAGTTCTTTATACATCTTGGATACTAGCCCTTTATCTGATACGTCATTTGCAAATATCTTCTCCCATTCTGTAGGTTGTCTTTTAGTTTTGTTGACTGTTTCTTTTGCTGTGCAAAAGATTCTTATCTTGATGAAGTCCCAATAGTTCATTTTTGCTTTTGTTTCTCTTGCCTTCATGTATGTATTTTGCAAGAAGTTACTGTGGCCAAGTTCAAAAAGGGTATTGCCTGCGTTCTCCTCTAGGATTTTGATGGAATCTTGTCTCACATTTAGATCTTTCATCCATTTTGAGTTTATCTTTGTGTATGGTGAAAGAGAGTGGTCTAGTTTAATTCTTCTGCATGTGGGTGTCCAATTTTCCCAGCACCATTTATTGAAGAGACTGTCTTTTATCCAGTGGATAGTCTTTCCTCCTTTGTTGAATATTAGTTGGCCATTAAGTTGAGGGTCCACTACTGGATTCTCTATTCTGTTCCATGGATCTATGTGTCTGTTTTTGTGCCAGTACCACACTGTCTTGATGACCACAGCTTTGTAGTACAACCTGAAATCTGGCATTGTGATGCCCCCAGCTCTGGTTTTCTTTTTTTAATATTCCCCTGGCTATTCGGGGTCTTTTCTGATTCCACACAAATCTTAAAATAATTTGTTCTAACTCTCTGAAGAAAGTCCATGGTATTTTGATAGGGATTGCATTAAACGTGTAAATTGCCCTGGGTAGCATAGATATTTTCACAATATTAATTCTTCCAATCCATGAGCATGGAATATTTTTCCATCTCTTTGTGTCTTCCTCAATTTCTTTCAGAAGTGTTCTATAGTTTTTAGGGTATAGATCCTTTACCTCTTTGGTTAGGTTTATTCCTAGGTATCTTATGCTTTTGGGTGCAATTGTAAATGGGATTGACTCCTTAATTTCTCTTTCTTCAGTCTCATTATTAGTGTATAGAAATGCCACTGACTTCTGGGCATTTATTTTGTATCCTGCCACACTGCTGAATTGCTGTATGAGTTCTAGCAATCTTGGGGTGGAGGCTTTTGGGTTTTCGATGTAGAGTATTATGTCATCTGAGAAAAGGGAGAGTTTGACTTCTTTGCCAATTTGAATGCCTTTTATTTCTTTTTGTTGTCTGATTGCTGAGGCTAGGACTTCTAATACTATGTTGAATAGCAGTGGTGAGAGTGGACATCCCTGTCTTATTCCTGATCTTAGGGGAAAGGCTCCCAGTGTTTCCCCATTGAGAATGATATTTGCTGAGGGCTTTTCATAGATGGCTTTTAAGATGTTGAAGAAAGTTCCCTCTATCCCTACACTCCGAAGAGTTTTGATCAGGAATGGATGCTGTATTTTGTCAAATGCTTTCTCTGCATCTAATGAGAGTATCATATGGTTCTTGGTTTTTCTCTTGCTGATACGATGAATCACATTTATTGTCTTACGAGTGTTGAACCAGCCTTGTGTCCCGGGTATAAATCCTACTTGGTCATGGTGAATAATTTTCTTAATGTGTTGTTGGATCCTATTGGCTAGTATCTTGTTGAGAATTTTTGCATCCATGTTCATCAGGGATATTGGTCTGTAATTCTCCTTTTTGGTGGGGTCTTTGTCTGGTTTTGGAATTAAGGTGATGCTGGCCTCATAGAACGAATTTGGAAGTACTCCATCTCTTTCTATCTTTCCAAACAGCTTTAGTAGAATAGGTATGATTTCTTCTTTAAACATTTGATAGAATTCCCCTGGGAAGCCATCTGGCCCTGGACTCTTGTGTCTTGGGAGGTTTTTGATGACTGCTTCAATTTCCTCCCTGGTTATTGGCCTGTTCAGGTTTTCTATTTCTTCCTGTTCCGGTTTTGGTAGTTTGTGACTTTCCAGGAATGCATCCATTTCTTCTAGATTGCCTAATTTATTGGCGTAGAGCTGTTCATAATATGTTTTTAAAATCGTTTGTATTTCCTTGGTGTTGGTAGTCATCTCTCCTTTCTCATTCATGATTTTATTAATTTGAGTCTTCTCTCTCTTCTATTTAATAAGGTTGGCTAATGGTTTATCTATCTTATTAATTCTTTCAAAGAACCAACTCCTGGTTCTGTTGATCTGTTCCACAGGTCTTCTGGTCTCTATTTCATTGAGTTCTGCTCAAATATTTAGTAACTCTCTTCTGCTTGGTGTAGGTTTTATTTGCTGTTCTTTCTCCAATTCCTTTAGGTGTGAGGTTAGCTTGTGTATTTGAGTTTTTTCCAATTTTTTGAGGGATACTTATATTGCGATGTATTTCCCTCTTTGGACTGCTTTTCCTGTATCCCAAGGATTTTGAAAGGTTTTATCTTCATTTTCATTAATTTCCATGAATCTTTTTAATTCTTCTCTAATTTCCTGGCTGGTTCCCTCATCTTTTAGCAGGATGCTCTTTAACTTCCACGTGTTTGAGTTTCTTCCAAATTTCTTCTTGTTTTGAGTTCTAGTTTCAAAACATTGTGGTCTAAAAATATGCAGGGTACAATCCCAATCTTTTGGTATTGGTTGAGATCTGGTTTGTGACCCAGTATGTGGTCTATTCTGGAGAAAGTTCCATGTGCACTTGAGAAGAATGTGTATTCAGTTGTGTTTGGATGAAAAGTTCTGTATATATCTGTGAAATCCATCTGGTCCGGGGTGTCATTTGAAGTTCTTGTTTCTTTGGTGATGTTGTGCTGAGAATATCTGTCATTTGCAGAAAGTGCCATATTGAAGTCTCCTACTATTAGAGTATTATTACCTAAGTATGTCTTTACTTTGGTTATTAATTGATTGATATACTTGGCAGCTCCCATATTAGGAGCATAAATATTCATGATTATTAGGTCCTTTTTTTGGATAAACCCTTTAAGTATGATATAGTGTCCCTCTTCATCTCTTACTACAGTGTTTGGGATAAACTTTATCTTATATGAGGATTGCACCCCAGCTTTCTTTTGAGGACTATTTTAATGGTAAATGGTTATCCAACCTTTCATTTTCAGGCTGGAGATGTCCTTAGGTCTCAAATGAGTCTCTTGTAGACAGCAAATAGATGGGTCTTGCTTTTTTATCCAGTACAAAACCCTGCGTCTTTTGATGAGATCATTTAGCCCATTCACATTCAAAGTAACTATTGAAAGATATGAATTTAGTGTCATCATAATACCTATTCAGTCCCTGTTTTTGTGCATTACTTCTTTGGGCTTTCTCTTTCTCTTTCTCTTACAGGGTCCCCCTTAATATTTCTTGCAGAGCTGGTTTGGTGGTCACATATTCTTTCAGTTTCTGCCTATCCTGAAAGCTCTTTATCTCTCCTATTCTGAATGAGAGCCTTGCTGGATAAAGTATTCTTGGCTGCATGTTCTTCTCATTTAGGATCCTGAATATATCCTGCCAGCCCTTTCTGGCCTGCCAGGTCTCTGTGGAGAGGTCTGCTGTTAATCTACTATTTCTCCTCATATAAGTTAGGGATCTCTTTTCTCTCACTGTTTTAAGGATTTTCTCTTTATCTTTGGAATTTGAAAATTTCATGATTAAATGTCAAGGTGTTAAATGGTTTTTATTGATTTTGACGGGGGGAACCTCTCTATCTCCTGGATCTGAATGCCTGTTTTCCTCCCTTAATTAGGGAAGTTCTCAGATATGATTTGTTCGAATATGCTTTCTGGCTTCTGTCCCTCTCAGTGCTCTCTGGAACCCCAATTATACATAGATTCTTCCTTCTGAGGTTGTCATTTATTTCCCTTGACTTTTCCTCATGGTCTTTTAATTGTTTTTCTCTTTTTTTCCTCAGCTTCCTTCCTTGCCATCAACTTGTCTTCTATGTCACTCACTTTTTCTTCTACCTCATCAGCCCTCATTGTTAGGACCTCCAGTTTGGATTGCATCTCATGTAATTGATTTTTAATTTCAGCCTGATTAGATCTAAAGTCTTCAGTCATGAAGTCTCTTGAATCCTTTATGCTTTTTTTTTTTTCCAGAGCCACCAGTAGCTTTATAATTGTGCCTCTGAATTGGCTTTCTGACATCAAATTGTAACCCAAATTCTGTAACTCTGTGACAGAGTGTACTGTTTCTGATTCTTTCTTTTGTGGTGAGTTCTTCCTTCTAGTCATTTTGCTCAGTGCAGAGTGGCTGAATGAGTGGGCTGAGTCAAGAATATCAACCACGACCTAAGGAAATTTCACCCTAGATGATTCTGATGAGGTCAGAGACCAGAGGTTGAAAACAAAGGTCAGAATGAAATAAAACAAAAGGACCACTAAAGTGGAAAACAAATTTTAAAACAAAGTAGTGAAAAATAAAAGGTCCAAGAATCCCAAAGAAGAAGGAAAAAAAAAGAAAAGAGGAAAAAAAGAAGAGAAAAAAGCAAAAATAAAGAGAATAAAAGAAAAAAAGAAGAAAAGGGGGGAGGGAACTGGGAGATGGTGATGGTGATGAAGTTGTAGTGGAGGGAGAATGTAGCCTACCTGAGGGGTCCTAGAGGGTAATCCTCTTGGTTCTGAGTATATTAAGTTCTGTATGTTAGAAGATGCTCACCCCTGAATTTATGTAAACCAGAAATACTTGTAGAAGGCTCCAACATTGAACACCAAAACATAAATGAAATAAAAGAGGGGGGCAGAATGGAAATGAGGAATCTTACAGAATGAACCAGCATGGTGTTCCACTTGGTTCTGAGTGCATGCTGGCCAGGTTTTAGAATGTATTAACTTCTGCCATTGTAGAACAAAATGAGGCAGAGAAAATAACAACAACAACAACAACAAAACGTATCTTGTATATCTCCCAAAATTAAATTGAATATGTTGAAGGGAGTCTAGAAGTGGAAAATATATCTAAGACCTATAATTGTAGAAAAATGAAAGTCAAAAAAGGAAGAAACTTAAAAATGAAGAGGTTTTAAAATATTGTAGTTAAGGTGGGAAAAAAGAAAAAAAAATCAGAAATTTTTAGTCTGATATAAAAACAAGTTGCACTGAAAAAAAGGGGAAAAAAAGAAGGGGTGCCCTCTACCATAAATCCCTCGCCATCCTCTGGAGCTTTCCAATACTGCTTGGTCAAGAACTTGCTCTTCCTTGTCCTTCCAGCCGGTCTTCTGGGGGAGGGGCTCCTGTGCTGATTTTCAGGTGTGTGCACCTGGGGGAGCTGCCCCGCCCCCTGCCAGGTGCATGGCTCAGTGGGAGCTGTTTATCCTGTGAAGCCCCTGTTCTCTGGCTCCATCCCAGGCACAGGGTGACTGACCCCAGCCTTCCAGCTCTGGAGTCAGCTCCTGCAGTAACTACTGCAGCTCCCAGCCCGCACTGGCCTGGATGCTCCCGAGGCGGGGGGAACTGACCTGTACATCTTGGGGGCACCCAGCGGCAGGAGCATCCTCATTGTCTTGTGTCCTCCCCACCTCCGCCTGATCCAGGGGGAGTGCAGGATCTTGGGCTGTGTCCCCTGGCAACCTGGGCTCCAGGGCCTGTGCTGCTGGAATCGAGCTCCTGGAGGCAGCAGGGTGCAGACCTCTTCCCTGACAGACCAGCTTCTCCCCAAGGCCCCGCCGGGCGCTCCAGCCCTTTCCCGAGATCGGCCTTCGGTGTGCAGTGCGCTCTCCCCGGGGTGCCCCTCCTCTCCTGGGGACCCCGGGAGACTGGAGGCGCCCCTGCACCTCCTGTGGTTCTGCTTGGCTTCCCTGCTGAGTGCCTTTCCCACCAGGAAGAATCCGGTGCAGATTTTTTAAAGTTCCCACTTCTCCGGGGCTGGGCTCTCCTGTCCCAGAGGCACTGGCTCCCAGGTTAGCCCAGCTCCCTGCGCCCCCACCCCACACTGGATACTTTTTTATTTTATTTTATTTTTTCTGCCTTCTTACCTTGTTAGAAGCGAAAATCCCTCTGTAGCATTCCAGCTGTTTCTCTTCAAATCTCAGGTCGAATTTGTAGGTTTTCAGGCTGGTTTGAAAGTTATCTAGGTAAGTTGGTGGGGCCAGGTGAGTTGAGGACCCTACTCCTCCACCGTCTTGCCCTGCCTCAAATTGCATTTTTAATTTTAATTTTTTGTTTCAGTACCTCTGATGGAAGATGGCATACATCGACTGAAAAAAATTAAAGATGTATCTTTCAAAGGTCATAAAACTAAATAAAAACACAATAAATCTAAATAAATAGTCAAATGATGCTATTCTAAGTTTGTTGAGCTTATCCTTCCCAGGTTATTACAACTTAAAACTGTACTAAGACATTTGGGACACTGTGTCTTGCTTTGTGAAACATGTTTCAGTTTGGGTTTGTGTGTGTTTTTATGTGTGTGTGTGTGTGTGTGTGTGTGTGTGTGTTAGTAAAAAAAGCATATTCAGAAGTCACTGTTCTAGTATATTGGGGATTTCTATTCAGTTCCAGCACATGGATCTAATCTGATTTTTCTTTTCTTTTTTCCACACCTTTTATTTTTTTATTTTTTTTTAATTTTTATTTATTTATGATAGTCACAGAGAGAGAGAGAGAGAGGCAGAGACACAGGCAGAGGGAGAAGCAGGCTCCATGCACCGGGAGCCCGATGTGGGATTCGATCCCGGGTCTCCAGGATCGCGCCCTGGGCCAAAGGCAGGCGCCAAACCGCTGCGCCACCCAGGGATCCCTAATCTGATTTTTCTAATGTCTTATTTATATCATCTGTGAGAGTCGGCATTAGTTAGCCATTGAGCCAGAATTCTTATAGAAGCTAAACACTGGATCCAAAGAAAACGAACACAGAGTCCAAATGAATCTCAAAGCTCTTTGCTTCTCCTTTTTGATAATTTTCTTTTGTCTTCAGAAAAATCTATATTTTTTTGGCAGAACATCCAACAGAGGGAGGTGCTGCTGAATGAAGAATATCGGTGTTATCTTCTGAGATGGAAAGTGGTAAAAATTGGACTGGCCAGCTAGAAGGAGAGGCCCAACAACAAAGGTGCTAACCAAATGGATTCTATTGTGCTTTTTGATCTGAGAAAGGAATTCGCTTAGCTGGTTAAGATTTTTGATTACCAGTGAAAGTTCTCACCCATCTGACACTCTTCTTCTAAGGCCTACTTCCCCATGATCCATCCTTCTGCCCACTTCCATTCCAATCTCTCTGTCTCTGTCTTTGTCTCTGTCTCTCTCTCTCTCTCACATACACACACCTGCCCCAGCTACTGGGTTTTATTTTCCTCAGAGTCACATTTGCAAATATGCCAGGAAAAAACCTGAGAGTGTCTGCTCCATACAGTGAATGAAGCTGCTTCCTAGTGACATATGCTACTCCACTTGGATAAGAAACAAAATCAAACATGTTTGAAGAAATACTACTCTTTCTGATGAAAGACTCACTCACTCACTCACTCTATCATCTATCTATCTATCTATCTATCTATCTATCTATCTATCTATCATCTATCAGTCATCTATCAAAAGACTTTAATGAACAATGGTTCTGATCCTGGAGTCAAAAAGAAACATACAACATTATCCTCAGTTTCAAGGAGCTTTCTGTCTCATGGCTGAGATAGATAAACATCCCACAGTGGCACTACAGAATGTAAATGCTATGATAGAGTATGTTCAGTCAATATGAGAATAGAGAGGAAGGCCAGCCAACTGGAAGAGGAAAACCAAGTCTGATAAAGATTCCAAGATTTAATGAGTACAAGATATACAAGGAGTGGGGAGTAGGAATAGGAAAGGGAGAGGCAAGGATAAATGTGGGGAATATCATCTAAGCTGAATATGATAGCATGTGTGCAGGTGCAGAGGCAGTAGCGAACACGGCATTGGGGAACACTGCAGGTAGTTCTAATACATGGGGCATGTGGAGGGGAGTGGTGGAGGTGAGCCTGGAGGACTGGATGGTGCTGGGTTGTGAAAGTCCTGCAGTTGGGGTTGAATGAATGAAAATCTTCTCTCCCTTCCTTCTGCTGGAGGTAAAGTTAAAGTGGAATTGTTGGGGACCAATTTGAGGGGAAATTCACTCATAGGTCCACTTATAGCTGGTGATAGGAGTCTTATAACTTAGGTCAGACTAAGGGGACTTGCAAGATCTTAGAATAATAAATCAAGGCTTATTGTTTCACAAGAGGGAGGGGTTGAGAGATGGGAGGAATACAATTAACTCAACTCCTGGCATTCAAAGTCCAAGATAAAAGAGTAAATAAGGAGGCAGATGGGCTTAGAGTCACACTAACTGGAAGAACAGCCTTCCTTCCAATGAGAAAGGTAGTTTGTTATTTGTCAGGAAAGAGAAAATAACAGCTTTTAATTAGGTTTTATATGAGAGTTCTGAGAGGAGGGCAGAGAGAATCATCAGCCCCTGATCCTGCTCCCTGACGATGATTTCTACATGAGCCGCCATGGTTATTGGTAATTGCATGGACCAGCAAAGAGAGGGTAAGATTGACTTACACACATGAAGTTAATGAGTTTGGGTTTTGTCCTGAAGACAATGGTGTTCTACTGAAGGATTCTAAGTAGAGTGTGAAGTGAACATATTTTACATTTTAGGAAGGTATAGTTGAGTTCGCTAAAGTTTAGAAGATGATTATAAACAAAGACCAAAGACAGGGAAGCTGCCTTTCAGGAGGCTTTTGTGGTGACCCAGAAACCAAAGAATAATGCTCTGCACCAAGGAAGATGGTGGTATGAGGATACAAAAAACATTAAGGAATTTCAGTGACTAATGGATGTAGTAAGTAGAGGGGGCTTTAGAAAGGTTCTTTTATTTCTGGCCTTGGGGGCTGATCAAGTGCATGGCATTATTGATTAACATAAACATACAGGATGAAGAATAAGCCTGTTGGGGGACTCTAGAATGTTCTGGTTCTGACATGTTGAATTTATGTTGGCTGCTGAGGGGAGCGGAGGTTGCCCACATCATTCTGGATGGAATTCAGGAGGGGAGGAAGCCAAGGAGTATAGATTGGGGATTATCAACAGGTAGGAAATAATTTGAAGCCAGGGAGATGGATAAGTTAAACCAGAGAGTGTGTAGGTAGCACGAAAAGAGAAAGGCAAGATGAGGAATACTGAAAATCACCAATATTTAAGAATGGCTGGAGGAAATAAGTGCAATGCAGGGGCCAGAGATGCAAGGATAAGAGATCCAGGGAAAAGCAAAAGTGATAGTATCATAAGCATCACATGTGGATTTCCAAAATGTTCAAGAAAAGCATGATGGAGGTGTTAAGTGTCACAAGTCAGTGAAATAAGGTGGGCCTGAGAAGCGAGTGCCAGACTTGGTGAGAGGGGATTTGTGGGAGACTTTAAGAAGACCAGTTCAGTGGAGGGGTGAGGACAGAGCCCAGATACAGGTGACTGAGAAAAGAATAGAAGGTGAGACCATAGATACAGGAAGTTCTAGACACATATACAACTTTCCTAAATGCCAATTACACTAGTGTGAACTAAAATCCTTCCTCCCCATTCCCTTCCTGTCATCCTCCTACACTTCCCTCCTTCCTTCTCTTTCTTCTTCCTTTCTTCCTATTTACAAATGCATACTGGACTACACTAAGGGCCAAGAAGCACAGAAGACATAGGACACAAAGATAAAACCAACACAACCAGTCTCCTGCAGACCATTGTCTAGTAAGTGAAACAAGATAAAAATAATACGGTGGAAAAGGGATGTGTCATATAAGAAGCAGAGATCAAGAACAAGGTGGATATTTAGTTTTTTGTCTATGTTGGCAGAGTGGGAACAGAGCCGAAGACACAGTGAAGAAAGTAGCATTTGAAGTGGGTGAGGTGTATTGAGGGTTGGGGCAGTAAGTGTCCCAGGCTTAGGAAAAAAAAAGCAAACGGTCAAGGGAGAAGTGCTGGTGTTTGAGTGGGCAGCAGTGAGTAGTTCCAAGAAGCTAGATCTCAGTGCAGGAAGCAGAAATGGGGAGGGAGTAGGGTTAGAGAAGAATAGAGGACCTTGCATATCAGGACACAGGTTCTGGGCCTTAAGGAGAGACTATGGGAAGTTTTGAGCAAGGGAGAAGTGAGCAGAGCTGTGAGCATTTTTCTAGTAGAAAAGGGTCATCCATGGTGAAAGACCCCAAACCCAGACACAAAAGGATAAGAAATAAGAAACCAGTTCTTCATGCTGTGCTAATCAAACTGTGTCTGTTTAATCAACATGCATTGACAATGATGAATAATTGATAAGACCAATAATTTAATGACCTGGTGAGTTTGTTTCCTCCTTTTGCCTGGTGTTTGTGGCATCTGTTGTCTTCTTCAAAGAAAAAAAGCAAATCTCATTTTCAGTGTCATATTGCAGCAGTGCATTGAATAAAAATAGCCTAGGGTGATTAAAACCGTTTTTTCAGTTCGTTTGCTCTTGCCATGGATTGATTTTCTGAGCACCTGTTTGATACTGGAAGTCTTATCTATTACGACTTCGGAGGTTGACTTTTTAATAGGCCGCTTATACACTTTCTAAAAATGATCTTGATTTAGATCATAGATACCAAAATGAACAACTGACCAGCACAGTTCTTTTAGAAGATAGTCTAATGATGAGTGTCCCATCTTACAATGGAAACAACACGTGGGCATCTGGAGCCTGTTGACTCATTACTCAAAACCCCAATTCTCAAGTCACCCAGTATGTGGGATATGAGTCAGGCTCAGGCTACGGGGGAAGACAGGGCCCTTTTTGGGCACTGGTCATGGATGGCACATTTACCCTGACATTCCTTGCATGGTTCGTAAGAGATATTGATATATTTGATTCATGGGTTGGTCTCCCAGAACAATGCTCTCAGCAGGGGATCAGGGCACCAATTTGTGGCCCACACCATGATCCCTTGATGGAGTGAAGTCTTGGCTTCCACGTTGATTGTTAATAATTCACCTGATCCTTGATTCTTCCTTCTTTAAAATACATTTTTGTTTCTGTTCTGATGGTATATTTCTTCTTTTCTTTTTCTCAGCAGCAATTTGGGGAAGATGTGGGAGCTTCTCCACAAATACTTTCCCCCTTCTGAATTAATCAGTAGCTGGAAAGCATTTGAGAAGACTGGATGCAGAAGGGTGGCCAACCAAATGAAGAAGAGGAGTCAGGATTTACCACGATTTTTGACCAAAGGCCTCAACAATTTCAAAAATTTCAAAATTTTAATATATTTTTTAAATTGCTTGGTACAGATCACTAGATGTGTATCAGAATCCTCTTCTGAAACATGTAGCCTTGTAATCAATCCCAGCCCAGTAATGTCTGTGTTGGACTCAGCATTTTGTATTTTTAAAAGTTCCCTGGGTATTCTTCATATGACCAGGTTTTAAGCTCACTGGCTTTACAATGGTATGACATTCTAGGGGTTTTAATTCACAGATTGTTCTTGATCACAGTGTCCTTTGAACTGGCTCTAGGAATTGTTTCTCTTCTTACTTGTCCTAAGGACTTCATGTGAATTCAGTGTCAGAAAACTCCAGGCTCATAATAGGAGTGACCAGCCTTGCTTTTTAGCACAAGAGCTTTCTATGCCACACCCTTGTGCTCTCCCACTGAGCCCCCATGCTGATCTCATCCCTGGACAATCAATAGCACAGGACCAGGGGCTGTGTGGCTGGTAAAACCTCAGTTCTTAGGTGGGCCTCTTCTCCCTCCCTCCCAACTCCTAGATTCTTCTTCTATCTCTCCTCTCTCCTTCCCTCCTTCACATTTTCTACTGCTCCTGAAGGGCCCTGAAACTCCAAATTTCCACAAGCAGGAGAGTTTAACCCCTTTCTTACCTCTTCCTTCTTTACTGCTTCCAGTTCATGGTCTAAAGGAAGATGTAAACTCTCACACAAAAGGGTACTCAGTCAGGTTATTTTTCCAAAGCAAGAGTGATGTGCTCTGATAGCAGCCAGGCAATTCTCTAGTACTCAAAACAGCTCAATGCATTCTTCTCTGACTCCAGCTGATGTCCACATCGTTGCTACCGGTTTTGGATCACAAGCTCCTACAGCGTAGATTCATAACATTATTTTAACTCTCTGAGGTTATTCATGATTCCTTCTTAAAATTTGGATGGCAAGTACTTCGTTGCATTTTTAAAATTAAGACAGTTTAAAATAGGTTGAAAAGAAAAGCTGGTGACCTCTGTGAAGATAAAGCTCCAGTTACCCTACCGAAGAGCCATGACCACATCTCCTACCTGAGTGGGAGGGCACCCAGCTCTGGGTGTCCAGAGCATTTTTAGCATTGACTGTGGTCAAGATTACTTCTTAACAAGCTGGTTTCTCCAACACATAGGAAGAAGGTAACAAGTAAGGATACTAACTGCAAGCAACTCAGCAAATAACTCAGCAATGAAATCCCAAATATTTAAATGGAAATATTAAAATTCTGACAACTACTCATTCCCTTGAATGACAGTTACCTAGTTATTTTCACAGACCAGTGACTCGGGCTGAATTTTTGTTTGGCCATCTGGCTTGCTATATGGGAGTGGGGAAAAAGTAGATTTGATTATAAGGATGAAGAGTTTTAGAAAAATGGCTTCCCACAGCTCAGCAAAGATAGTCAAACAGCGTCGCTGAGCACATCATGATTAGAGCAATCTGAGATGATTATCTGCTGAGAGATAAAGAAACACAGTTCTCAGTTTTTCAGAAAAAATTATGCAAATGTATAATAAAAACCTAAAAGTGTAACAACTTCAATTCTAGCCCAGTCATGAGATAAAAGAGGAAGTAAAATTATTATACTAATTTGAATAAAATGTTTGATAAATTGCTTTAAAAATTGTGGGTATATAAATATTGATGCAGAATAGAAATATAAAGAAAGAAAGTGTACTTTATGTTCAGAATCAGAAGAAAGATTTTTTCTTTTATCTGCTCATAGACTATTAGACAATGTCTAAACACAGACTTAGGAGAAGTAACAGTTGTTGCGGGTATATTTGGAAACTGGAAGGGAAGTGGGATTGCAGAAGATGACTCAGAATCAGGAGCAGGGGGTCCGGGTTCAGGTTCTGGCACAATCCTGCTATGTGACAAGGAATAACAGTCTCTACCTCTCTGAACTTTAGTTTTACCACGTTGTGAAGTGAGTGGCTTGAGTTAGAAAGCCTCCAAATTCCCTTTCAATTTTATATTAGGATATTGTGATTCCAAATATGAAAATCACAAGTATTTTCACTGGCTAACCTTTTTCTGGGTCTGGTTGTTATTATGTTAAACCGGAGGTTCTGCAAACTTGACATGCATCAGAATTACCTGCAAGGCTTTAAAAACAGGCTACTGGGCTCTACTCCCCCAGTTTCAGATTCTGTAGGTCTGGGCAGGGCCTATGAATGTGTATTTGTAATATTTCCCAGGTGATGCAGCTGCTGGTAGTCCTGAGACTACACTTGGAGAATTTCTTCATTAAACAGGAAGAGCCCAGCCTTTACCTGCAGAGAACACTGGAAAGGTCAAAGAGCTCTAGTGAGCCAGCTAGCTGCTCACTGCTTGGGGATCAGACCCAGGCTTAATTCTCTAACTCCGTATTTCCTGTACAAATTCTCATGAGAATAGAGAAACCGAGGGAGATAAAGTTAATTTTTTTTTTTTTTTTTGCACTGGCTTGCCAGTACTCTGGCTGTGTCCATGCAGGCAGAGGTAGAAGGAGCCTAGTGAGTTGGTTACAAAGGGAAACTGGGCAAATGGCTTGTCTTCACTATGCCTTAGTTTCTGAATCTACAAACTGGATCTAATATTATCTGCATTAGAAGACCGCTGACAAGCTTACACAAGGAAATGCACTTAAAATTTAAGAATCATGACAGGCACATAGCGAAATACTCAACGAAGGGCAGATATTATTAATTTATGGTGTGCTTTGAGAATTCACCCTTGCAAGGAGAAAGGGGCACCATGTGTGAGGAACAATGCATGCCAGATAAGACATGAAATCTGAAGACATTAGGTACTCCGATTGCAATGGAAAATAACCCCCACCCTAAGAACATGGGATGCCCCCTCACACACACACACCACTCCAGACAGCAATTTCTTCCAGATACAGTTCACCAGACTCAATTCTGGTGGCCAATGTCCTTCAATTTCGTTTATATCCAGTCTGAATATGCTCATCCATTCTGGACTGTAGTTCCGGAGTAGAGCTTGGAAAATAGAAAAATCCTGTCTCTTTGATTGTGGATTTAAGATGAGTCACTCCTTTTTTTGGTTGGCTTTCCGTCTGAGAATAGGCAGCAATTAAGGCATAATTTGATCTTATATTTCAGTGTGTTCAAATGCTTATTTGACATAACAACAAAGCACTCTTTATGGCTAACCACAAAATTCCCACCTTCTGCGTGTATATGTGTCCCACAGAGTGAAATGCAGAACAGTAATTAATAATGTTTATGAGGAGCTCACTGTGTGTCCAACCTTGAGCTGGGTGCTTTGGGGAGCAGAGAAGACCTGTAGGCTATAGTCTCCTCTCCCCTCTAGGACCTGCCTTCTAGGTCTTTGTCAGGCGGTAAAGGTGAACATGTAAATTAATTATCGGGCATTGAATTATTAACTTGTGTTTTTGAAACCTCAGCATGGAATGTTTTTCTTGCTCATTGCAATCATCCAAATCCTATACATATTTTAAATGCCACTTTATGAAGATCCTTTTCTGTGAGGGCTCTGGAACAGGAGGGAGGAAACCCAGGAGCTGACCCTAAAGGGTCTACTCTAAGGGCCACTTTATTCCCATCTCCCCCCATGTGGGCAAAATCACTTGGGGATCTTGGATAACCTGCTGGTTTAGGGGTCTAGGTCATTCTTATCCCATCTTAGTGATATTTTTTTCATCTTAGTGATTTTTGAATGTAACCATGAAGCAAGCAGTCAAATGCTAAGTCTCCAAAGTGCTGACCACGGCAGGATTGACATGCCATGGCCCCAATTCATCATGAGCTGCAGGTGGCAGACTTCGGGGTTCAATCTTCCAGGGGATCCAGAAGCAGAGTCAGCTTGGGATGGAGCCCCCAACAGTCCCCCCCAACCCCAGTATGGCAGGAACGCAGCCCTCAAAAGGCAAGCGTTTTGGTTTTCAAACCATTGCAAACACGTGACTTTAATTTTGAATGAAAGATTCACATATATTTAAGGCATAATGTCATAAACACAAGCATTATTTTATAAAAATAAATGTGTGTTCATATGCATATGTGAGGCAAATGGGTAATCAAGTAAAGCATCTGTTGCCAACCGGGTTATCTTTCCTTGTAAATGGAAGGTGTCTATAATATGTAATAAGGCTATTACGAATGTTGGAGACTAAAGTCATAAAACCTCCAATAAAACAATTCTTTCTTACTTGTGATCCTCCTGAGCTGAGTCATAAGAAAAGTAAATTTAATAAAAATTTTCACCTAGTGCTTTTCTCTTAAACATATGATATTATGTAAAATGAGCAAGAAGGACACAGAAAGATGGGAACATAATGTCCCAGGGAAATTTGTGAACCTGCTCACAGCCTGATGTGTGTAAACCGATGACACTGGAGAGCCTGCCAGTGTCCCCACGATGTCCTCCATTGGGGGTTCTCCGATCACACTCTGGAGGATGCTCGTTGATGGCCAGAAAAAGGGTTCTGAGTCAAGTAGCATTTACTAGATATCTGTGGCATGTCTGGACTGTGCTCTCTGCTTTCCCACGTAGTCTTGCTTTTGATTACCAAGTAGCCCTATAAAGTGACATTATCCCTACCTTACAGATGAGGAGACAGAGGCTCAAAAAGGCTGCATAATTAGGAACAAGCAGAAATAGAATTCCACTTGTGTTGAGTTTCTGACATTCCCAGAGTATCAGGCTGGACATCTGTGTACAAGGAGGGGCCTCCTTTTTGGCAGAGACACAAAGGTAAGTCCCTGGACACTCAGAACACTGGCCACAGCCCAAATATTCAGAAGGGATAAAGTTGTAGGCCACTGTCAGGGGAAAAAGCCAATTAGAAAATGAGTTTCTGATTCAAGAGGAGGATCCTAAGCTCCCGGATGAAATATCCAATATCACATAGACCAATCAGCGATGGGGTCTGACCCAGCACTTGTCCCAGCAAAGGGGGAATGTTGCAGGTGGGGCCTGAGTGTCCCTGCTGGCAGAGCCTGGTGGACTGCTCAACATCCAGGTGGCCCTGCCAGGGCTGCTCACCCTGAGACACTAGGGATTCTCAGCTGCAGAGTCTCTACTGATGAAGTCTATGTTTTCCTGCAACACAGCCTGTGGTTGAAATTTCACCCCTAGGAGTGGAAATAGAGTAGAAAGCCAGGGGATGTCCCCCTGGACACGCTGGGGTAGAAGGCCAGGGTAGTTGATGTTTACCCAAAGGGAGCATTGACCCAAGTTTCTTGGGAGGTGAAGGTGGGTCAAGCCAAGGTGGATGTAACAGGAAAAGGTTGTGGGGGCTAGATGCCTTGCCAGGTGGATATCTGATCCCTGATGGAGAATGGCCTTGCCTGGCACTTCCTTGAGCCTTCTTCTCCTCCCAGCCCCCCTCACTGTCCCTGCTGCAGGGCACCAAGGTCAAGGCAAAAATCAAACCCCTCTGCCCTTGCCCATGGAGCCAGAGCCCCCCCACCCCAGATTTCCAGGGGTGGAGGGTTTTATAGCCTCTGGGCATCGGCTATGATCCAGTGCACATTTTCCTGAACCCTCCCTTCTGTCTCCCGTCCTCAGGCCTCTGGATATAATAGAAGCTCCATCCTGTGCAGGGATGAATGAGAATTGATGTGAAATTTATTTTGTAAAGCTGAATTCTTGCCCTATAAGGTAATGGGATTCATCGTGCAGAGTTTGTAACAGCTGTGCCCTGGAGAGGGAGGACGGCACCAGGGGAGTGGCAGCCACACCACGGATGCCACACTCACCCAACTTCTAGCTTCCACTCCCTCCTTTGCTGGTAAAATGGAACAGTTTTTGAAAAGGGAAAAGTGTCACTGAAAATAGTGAACTTTTGGATATTTGGCTTTCTCCATATGAAAAAGGAAATCACTTTTAGAACCTAGGAGAGTTGACTGTTACAGTGTATAGGGTGATGACTAACTATAAAAATAGTAAATATTCCATGTTTCACAGCATCTGAAGCACCTTTGCTGGGTTACTTTGGATATGAACAGCTGCTATATAAAGTAAGTTCTGGAGTCAAACCTAAGACCTTTGGGTCAAAGTTGGTACATTCAATGTTATAATGTGAAAGCATGAAGGATAAGGAAAATCACATCCTGGATTCTTCCATTGAATTGTCTTACTTCCTCTTGGAACTAGGTTGACTTGGGACTCAGAGCAGTGTGTTGGGCTGATGATTCCAGAATGCTCTTCTCCAGTAGAATGGTCCAACATGGAGCACTGGGGGCAAACACATGGCTTCTGGCTTTGACCACTCAAGTCACTTCATGAAGGCTGGGCAGGGCTACACCCTGCAGGAAATAAGTCACTTGCTTACAACCACACAACTGAGAAGTGGTGGATCCACCAGGGCTTTCAGCCTGAGAACCTCAGTTGTCTCCAGACACAGGCTGGAGTCAAGCCCTGTGCTTTGTGTATTCTCAAGACTCCGCTCAGGGCCTGGGCACACATGGCCAAGGTGATGCTAAAGATAAATGGTTTGGACTCTTGGTAGAAAAGGCAAGGGAGAGAGATTGAACTTCACTAAGGACTACAGTAGGAGTGGAAGGGACTTAGCTGACCTGGCAGGGTGAGGGAAGGAAGAGACTTTCATGAAGAGGGACGCAGGTAGGTGCCGAGGGCAGGGATGAAGGGAAACTCTAGTGGATATCCAGGGTGGAGCCGGAAGAGCCTGGTCGGATGTCCAGGGTGGGGAAGGTCTCTGGAAACTGGTCTATGTAGGGCTCTTTGCTAACGAGGAGGACTTTGCCAAGGACTAGATGAGCATCAAGCCAGGATGGCTTCCTGATGGGGTAGCAGTAGTGGTGGTGATGGTAGTGTGTGTGTGTGTGTGTGTGTGTGTGTGTGTGTGTGTGTGATAGTCAAGCTCTGAAGTAGGATAGAGGAAGGAGAGTGTGAGAGCCATCCTACATTACTGCCAGTCTCCTGACATTCCTTCAATATGTCTAATTATGTCCGCATGCTCAGTGTATTACTCCCCACACCTAGCCCAGGGCCTGACACACATGTTGGCTATGTTAAAAGATGTTTGTTGGCTGAACAAATAAATGAAACATTTGTGAGCCTGTTCCAGTGGGTTCCATGCTGGATACTGTAAACATCACCAAGAACACGAATGCGGGGGACACCCGCGGTACCCCTCAACTGGGTAAGTGTGCGATGCAGACAAGCGCAAGAGTGCCACTCTCAGGGCACATTGGAGGGGAGCAAGCACCCACCACGCCAGCACCAACATTTCTCTACTGTCTTCTCTTCCATCTTCCAAGCGAAATTCCCAATTTTAGTCCTTTCCATTGGTAGCTAAAGAGACGCTAGATCAAAACTTTCATTCGAAACTGAGAAAGTTTTTGAAAGTTGACTTTACCTTGACCTTGATCTTCTCTCTGGAAAAGCTATACTCAAATATTTTTCTGACCACATGTTAAGAGCTGGGTACTACTGTTCTATTTCATTCTCAAAACAAACCCGGTCACTATTACCGTGAAGAAAATGAGGCAAGAAAGTGTGGAGGAGTCACTTGCCCAAGACCACACAACCAAGAAGAGGTGGCCAAGGCTTTTAGTCGGATAGCCTCAGAGCCCATGCTAGTTTTCAGCCATTCTGTGTGATGCATCTCTACGGCATACTCCTTACTCTTAGAAGAGCTTCCTGCCTCCTGGGAAAATGCTGACCACTCACTCAGGTCCGTATGGATACTTTTTCACAAACAGGCTAAACCTGAAATTCAAAAGAATGAGTGCCAGCTGGGTGCCAGGCACTGTGTTGGAAGTGAAGGAGCCTAGGACCGGGCAAGCTGGCCAATCAGTTCCTTCCTCTGAGCAGTGGAGATTTGTGTGCTTACTCCCGAGGTAGTGTGTGAGCATTAGCAGGGATGATAAGGCAGGCTTGGTGTTTTGCAAACTGCTTCACACACAGTTAGAACTTAATGCATGTAGAGTCTTTTATCAAGCTGGTCTGTGGTTGGTTGCATACTCTTGAGCTCATGGAAATACTGGATTCTACACTCCTACAGAACCACCTTCTTGCTGCTACTTAAACCAGCAATCCTCCCTCCCCTTCCCCCAATACATGCGCCCCCAATCTGCTGCTGCTGCATTGGGCATGCTTTCAAAGTCTCAACTCTCTGGCCAGAGTAGTC
Source organism: Vulpes lagopus (assembly GCF_018345385.1). Classification (NCBI taxonomy): domain Eukaryota; kingdom Metazoa; phylum Chordata; class Mammalia; order Carnivora; family Canidae; genus Vulpes; species Vulpes lagopus. The sequence continues at coordinate 32,709,827 of NC_054834.1, forward strand.
TTTTCTTAAGTGTCAGATTATTTATTTTGACTCTTCAGTGTCTAGGAATAGAAGACAATCTCACACAGTATGTCTTTGTGGAATATTATCTGGGAGGTAAATTGGTTGATTTCATACCCTGTTATACATTTCATGTCTGTCATGCCTGGAATACAGAGTTGGAATACATTTGTACTAATTAATTGAGCTAATTGTTACATATGTGAGGTTAGGGCCACTTGCATTCGTTATTTAAATTTATGCAAAATAGATGGAAATGGCACAATCATCATACTCTTAAACACAATTATAGTGCTGGCTCTCGCCCAAGAAATGTGTTTTGAAGACTGAATTGGAATTCTCTGAAAGCTTGGCTTTTATCACAGAGACTTAGCCTAAACCTCTTAAATCATCTGTTCCACTGGTTTCTATTGTTAGGTTTAGTATCTGAAATGCCAATGGTCTCAATTGTCTTTCTAGTACCCCCATTGGTCCAAGATAGAGATGCCAACAGCTGGAGGGAGAGAGAAGGCATTAAGACAGAGATTTAAAAGTAAATACGCTTTACAATACAGGCACAATATACAATTAAGTGATAAAATCTACAGAGAGGTCATGCTTTAAGTAAATATGATAAATAAAAAATTCAGCTTACAAAACAGATTAAGGAATGAATGATAATATTAAAGATGAATGCTTTGCTCTGCAAAGTAATTTACTGTAGGGTACATTAAATATCACCTGTCTTGGTATATTTAAACTATAACTGCCATTTGAAAATTAAGTAATTTATACACAGATTTTCAGGGGATAATCTAAAGTCATCTAACATCAGGTGTAACCCATACAAGATGTTTTATTTATGACTCCATTAGAATTATGGATCGGGGATGGCCCTGAAATGAAATATAAGAGGAAGTGCAGACTCGGCATTGCCTGGAAGAAAACAAGATAATATGGTTATTTTTCTCTCTAAAACACATGTGCAATGAACAAATGCCACTCGAGAAGTGAAGGAGCTAAAATATTTGAGGACATTTTAGAGAAGGTGTTATGATTCAACCTGCAGAAGAAGAGACCAAGGGGACCTGGGTAAGATGTGGGGGCGGTGAGGGTTTGATGCAGAGGGGTGGTACCAGCTTGGTGCAGGGCTGATGTGCTGCTGGTGGTGGTGGCTGACGATGACAGTGACATGCATGAAGAACTCAGTGTTGTAGGAACTGTCTTGCGTATTTTCAGTGGTTGATTTCCTTCAGTTCTCACTTTTGAATTGTGGGACTATTATTCATGCTCCCCCTCCTATTTTTTTATACCTGAGGTAGCTGATCCTTAGGGAAGTGATCCAAAAACTGACTTACAGCTAGAGGTTGGTAAAACCAGAAAAACCCATTGCTTCCAACCATTATATATAAAGTTAGAAAACTTATGTGAACCCAAGAAAGACTCATCTGTGAGAATTTTAATCAGTTTAAAAATTCTAATACATAGCTAAAAATTTCAAGATACTATTTGTTGGCAGGGTATGTAAAAAAATATTTTATTTGTTTATTTGAGAGAAAGTGCGTACACCCATGCATATGTGACATGAGCAATGGGGAAGAGCAGAGGGAGAGGGACAAGTAGATCCCGACTTGGGGCTCAATACCACGACTCTGAGATCATGATCTGAGCTGAAGTCAAGAGCTGGACACTTAACCAACTGAGCCACCCAGGCACCCCTAAAAAAAAGCATACTTAAAAAGGGATTGGCTCTTAGGTGCCTTGGATAATGTAGAGGAGGATCAGGGTAAGCATTAAAGAATTTTCCAACTTTCATGTCTGGTGAATCTATAGCAATGTAGTGGCTGTATTTCTAGGGAGTATTGAAAGTTATCCAAAGATCTAAGTCTTCAGATGTGCCATTGATACCGTTTGCTATGATTTAAAATAACCATATGCTGTGAAACAAAACATAGATTCTGTGGTTGGCCAGAGTTTTATTTATTTTTGCTTTTTTTTTTTGATTTGTGAATTGTTTAACAAAAAGTCTCACAAAACTATGAAAATGAAATTATATTTAGTTATATGTCTAAGGAATCTCATCATGGAAAATAAAGTTACTCCACAAATCCAGGCTGCTTTGGAAATTCTACCGGACAGAAGTGCTGAAGCCCCTCTAGAAGCTCCTCGCACGCTGGTAAATGAGCCAGTCACTGTGAAGTCTTCTCTAGCCAGTGCTGTTAGGAAGTACCTCTCATTTCTTCAGATCCCATGTAACCATCTTTTGACCATATGCCTTGTTGCCCTGCCTCTCTGTCTTTATTACCAGCCTCATGATTGAGTGGTTTAATTTCGTTATCATGAAATGTCTTTCCATTACACCAGTGGTTTTTATAATTTGTACTATATACTGTCATCTATTTTGGAAATTTTAATTTGGTAAAAACCACTCTAATGCAGTGTGTATGAAAAAACTCTACAAGAGAAAATTATACTGTATTGATTTCTCTGGATCTAATTGTTCTCCTGGGTCCTGGTAAATTTGACTGTGTCTGTTTTTCTCACGTATACTTGTACAAATCCACAGAATTGTTAATAATATTTTATATCTATACAATGCATTTTTTGGGTCTGACTGAAGATAGTAATAGCTTGAAATGCCGATTCTGTTGTATTACAATTACTCAGTAGCCAGAATAGGAAATATTTTTGGCCTGAGAGCAGTTTTTAGCTCCTTGTTTGTAGATCTTGTTGAGTTTTTAGCTTCTTAAAGATAGAAGGTTAGTGGTGGAAATAGGTCAGGATTATTTTATCGACTACTAGAGCATTTTGTTTATATGAAGATTATGTAAAATTTTATGGCAAAAGTAGTCAATTTATTTTTAAAAAAATACTATAGTCTGTGTCAACATAAACCCAAATAGTTGAATTCAGTTAATTTAGAGGATGATTCAATAATCTTTAGCCTTGAAATCTTGTTTGGGGGTGGCCTGCTTTGGGGAAAAGAAAGATAATTATCTTTTTTATGAATAGAACATTTTTTCATTTTGAAGTAACCTATTTTGTCACTGATGTTGTCTTATGTCTAAGGACAATAGTTTACCAGCATTTTTTAGGTTTTAATAACTCTAAAGTATCTTCTTCTATCCTTTACTTTCAAATTTTGTTCAGTATTTTGATGGGTCTCTTGTAAATAGAACCTGAGTTTTTTTTTTTTTTTAATTACAGTCTAACAGCATCTCTCTTGAGAATTTAGTCCATTTACAATTAATGCAATTTATTTTTTAAAGGATTTTATTTATTTTTTATTCATGAGAGAGAAAGGAGGCAGGACATAGGTGGAGGGAGAAGCAGGCTCCTCATAGGGAGCCAGATGTGGAACTCCATCCCCAGACCCCAGGATCACGACCTGAGCTGAAGGCAGACACTCAACTGCTGAGCCACTCAGGGGTCCCCAATTAATGCAATTTATAATACCATTTACAATTTGGATTTAATGGATTTATATGTATCATTTAGAATTGTTAGCATTATTTTTTTTTCCAAACTTTTCCTTCATTTTGATTCCCACTTTTTTTGCCAAAAATATTTTCTTTAAGTGAGATTGTTGTAGAAGTCTTCTGATTGTCTACCATGTCATGGCTATATTTTGGCAATGGCCAATATTGTCCAAAGAGGCTCAGTGCTTTAACAACCTTCTTCCTATCTGAAATGTCCCTGTCTCTAACTTTCAGGGCCCCATGGAGACCTTTTTGACTCTTACTTATCTCCACATTGTTGAACTGGCTTATTCTCCTTCATTCCTTTATTTGTGTAGCCTGGAGCCTTGTCTTCTCTCTGCGTCTAGTTCCTTTGAGTTACACTTTACTTAATCTGTGCATCTCTTTGATTCTGTCATCCCATCATCTCTGGGTGCTGCTTTTGTGGTTTACTTGGCCCCATGTTTTGAAAGCTGGACCAATCTTTCCTCTAGGCTTGGAACTGGCCCCAGGATCTCAGGACTGAATATGGCTGCCTCCTTCCCCAATGTTCTGGATGCTTCAGGAGGGCAGAGAGGATAGTTTTGGAGAATGGACATGTTTCCCTTGTCTACTTCTCTGGTTTTCATTTCTGGCCCCTCTTCTGTGAACCGCAACTTCCCCCAGGATATGCTGAGAAATACCAGAATCTCAGAGATGAGTTCCTTCATTTTCACTCTGCCGATGAAGGTTTAATAACTCAACCAGAATTGAGGGACCCACTCTTTAAGGTTAAGAATACAGAGCATTAGCTTGTCTTCTCTCTCTCTCTCCTTTCTTAAGCTAGAAGGCCTCTAAGGCATTCTATCTTATCTAAATTTCTGAAGATATTTTAAGAAGTTGGGCTTCTTACCAACTGTTTGTGGTAGATAGAGATGCATTCTTCTATTTATTAATTCATTAATATTTATTGAATACAATACCTTCTAGGTGCTGTTGTAGACACCAGGACAGCATAAAAACAGCAAAGAAAAACTAATAAGTGAACAATATTTCTGCTTTCAGGGAGTTTACATTTCTTTTTTTTTTTAAAGATTTTATTTATTTATTCATGAGAGACACAGAGAGAGAGGCAGAGACACAGGCAGAGGGAGAAGCAGGCTCCATGTAGGGATCCCGACGTGGGACTTGATCCTGGGTCTCCAGGATTACGCCCTGGGCCAAAGGCAGACTCCAAACTGCTGAGCCACCCAGGGATCCCCAGAGTTTACATTTCTTGTGAGACAGAAACGTACAAATAAATACACATATAAACTTACAGGTACTAATTATTACTCTGAGAAATAAAGTAGGGTAATGGTTAGGGAGTGATGAATGTGCATTTGAGTGTACATTTTGTTGTATAGAGTAGTCAGAGTAGGGTGTCTTAGGAGGTAACACTGGAGCAGAGGTCTGAAATAGTGAAGGAGTAAGAAATACAGATAGCTAGGGGGGACTGTCCCAGGCCGAGGGAACAGCAGAGATGAAGGAGCCAGAGGAAATGTGTGGAGACAATAAGAGGCCAGTGTCCTGGAACAAGCAAGGGGGAGATGGGGACTGGAGGCCCGTGCGACCCACTGCTTTCATTTCATGGGATTTAGGTAACATCTGTATACTGTCAAAGTATGTCAACATTGTACCCATCCAAATCACCTGAGGAGGTTGTTAAAAATATAAAGTCATAGGCTCTACTCCACACCTTAGTAAAAATCTCCAGTAGACTTGAGAATGTGAATTTTTAACAACCTTCTCTGGTGATTCTTAGGAAGCCACACCAGCACTGCTCTGCAATCTTGTATTTGGAGGCCACTGTGTTTGATGAAAGTTTGAAAACTACCTTTTGAGGATGTCAACAGGAACTAGAAACCCTGGCAGGAAATACAAGCATGCCCACTTTCTGCCCTTTTGGATAACAGCTGTAGTGGGTATTTAAGAGGAAGAGGCATTTGGATCATAAAGCATGTTGAATGCTGTGAAGGGGGGTAAGAAGCAGACTAGAAATCCTGTTTGTAAACTTTTAAGCTAAGCGTACAGTTTATCAACCCATTCCCAAGATCCCGCTGGACATCACGAGTGCAACAAACAATTTATCTGAGCTAGAAGGGTGACCATTTTTGATATATCTTTCAGGAGGTTTAGCAGGTTCCCTGGCAATCAGGAGACTGCCAATAAGAAAAGATTGTATTTCTTATTATTTTTTCTCATCTATTAATGGAAACAAAGCCAAGTACAATCTAGTTGAAACCCAGAAAATGGAGAACTGAAGTATATTTTTTGTAGTGAGTTGAATGATGGTTTCCCAGAAGATATGTCTATGTCCTAACCCCTAGAATGAAGAACTTGTGAATATTATCTTATTTGGAGAAAGACTTTGTTGCAAATGTAATTCAGTAAAGGATCTGGAGAGGTCATTCTGGGTTATCTAGATGGATCCTAAGTTCAATGACCAATGTCCTTAAAAGATACAGAAGAGGAGATGTAGGCACATTGGAGAAGCCTACATGAAGATGGACGTAGAGCCTGGTGTCCAGCAGCCACAGGTCAAGGAACACCAGGGTCACCCTAACTGGAAATGACGAGGAAGAAACCCCAACCCCATAGTCTTCAGAGGGTGATGGGCCCTGCTGATGCCTTGATTTTGGACTTCTGGCCTCCAGAACTCTCAAAGAATACATTTTTGTTGTTTTAAGTCACCAAATTTGTGATAATTTGTTATGGAAGTCATGGGAAAGGAATACATTTTCCTTTACCCTCTAATGCTATCTCGTGACAAGTGTGGTCCCTTCAGCTTTGGCCTGTTTCAATCGTTACTCAATTGTGGTCATACTTTTGTCCTGTTGTCTTTGAGTGGTAGGTATCTTTTTATATGCCATTTGAATTTGTTTTTTTTTTTTTCTGAGAAGCAATATTAAAGTTTATTTATTTATTTTTTTAATGTTATTTTTTTAATTAATTTTTATTGGTGTTCAATTTACCAACATACAGAAAAACACCCAGTGCTCATCCCGTCAAGTGTCCACCTCAGTGCCCGTCACCCATTCCCCTCCAACACCCGCCCTCCTCCCCTTCCACCACCCCTAGTTCGTTTCCCCAAGTTAGGAGTCTTTATGTTCTGTCTCCCTTCCTGATATTTCCCAACATTTCTTTCCCCTTCCTTTATATTCCCTTTCACTATTATTCATATTCCCCAAATGAATGAGAACATACACTGTTTGTCCTTCTCCGATTGACTTATTTCACTCAGCATAATACCCTCCAGTTCCATCCACGTTGAAGCAAATGGTGGGTATTTGTCGTTTCTAATTGCTGAGTAATATTCCATTGTATACATAAACCAGATCTTCTTTATCCATTCATCTTTCGATGGACACCGAGGCTCCTTCCACAGTTTGGCTATTGTGGCCATTGCTGATAGAAACATCGGGGTGCAGGTGTCCCGGCGTTTCATTGCATCTGAATCTTTGGGGTAAATCCCCAACAGTGCAATTGCTGGGTAGTAGGGCAGGTCTATTTTTAACTCTTTGAGGAACCTCCACACAGTTTTCCAGAGCTGTGGAAAACACAGTTTTTTGTGTTTTCCACAGTTTTGTGTTTTCCACAGTTCCAGTTCACATTCCCAACAGTGCAAGAGGGTTCCCTTTTCTCCGCATCCTCTCCAACATTTGTTGTTTCCTGCCTTGTTAATTTTCCCCATTCTCACTGGTGTGAGGTGGTATCTCATTGTGGTTTTGATTTGTATTTCCCTGATGGCAAGTGATGCAGAGCATTTTCTCATGTGCATGTTGGCCATGTCCATGTCTTCCTCTGTGAGGTTTCTCTTCATGTCTTTTGCCCATTTCATGATTGGATTGTTTGTTTCTTTGGTGTTGAGTTTAATAAGTTCTTTATAGATTTTGGAAACTAGCCCTTTATCTGATATGTCATTTGCAAATATCTTCTCCCATTCTGTAGGTTGTCTTTTAGTTTTGTTGACTGTATCCTTTGCTGTGCAAAAGCTTCTTATCTTGATGAAGTCCCAATAGTTCATTTTTGCTTTTGTTTCTTTTGCCTTTGTGGATGTATCTTGCAAGAAGTTACTGTGGCCGAGTTCAAAGAGGGTGTTGCCTGTGTTCTCTTCTATGATTTTGATGGACTCTTGTCTCACATTTAGATCTTTCATCCATTTTGAGTTTATCTTTGTGTATGGTGAAATAGAGTGGTCCAGTTTCATTCTTCTGCATGTGGATGTCCAATTTTCCCAGCACCATTTATTGAAGAGACTGTCTTTCTTCCAATGGATAGTCTTTCCTCCTTTATCGAATATTAGATGACCATACATTTCAGGGTCCACTTCTGGGTTCTCTAATCTGTTCCATTGATCTATGTGTCTGTTTTTGTGCCAGTACCACACTGTCTTGATGACCACAGCTTTGTAGTACAACCTGAAATCTGGCATTGTGATGCCCCCAGCTATGGTTTTCTTTTTTAAAATTCCCCTGGCTATTTGGAGTCTTTTCTGATCCCACACAAATCTTAAAATAATTTGTTCTAACTCTCTGAAGAAAGTCCATGGTATTTTGATAGGGATTGCGTTAAACGTGTAAATTGCCCTGGGTAACATTGACATTTTTACAATATTAATTCTGCCGATCCATGAGCATGGAATATTTTTCCGTCTCTTTGTGTCTTCCTCAATTTCTTTCAGAAGTGTTCTATAGTTTTTAGGGTATAGATCTTTTACCTCTTTGGTTAGGTTTATTCCTAGGTATCTTATGGATGCAATTGTAAATGGGATTGACTCCTTAATTTCTCTTTCTTCAGTCTCATTGTTAGTGTATAGAAATGCCATTGATTTCTGGGCATTGATTTTGTATCCTGCCACGCTACCAAATTGCTGTATGAGTTCTAGCAATCTTGGGGTGGAGGCTTTTGGGTTTTCTATGTAGAGTATCATGTCATCGGCGAAGAGGGAGAGTTTGACTTCTTCTTTGCCAATTTGAATGCCTTTAATGTCTTTTTGTTGTCTGATTGCTGAGCCGAGGACTTCCAGAACTATGTTGAACAGCAGTGGTGAGAGTGGACATCCCTGTCTTGTTCCTGATCTTAGGGGAAAGGCTCCCAGTGCTTCCCCATTGAGAATGATATTTGCTGTGGGCTTTTCGTAAATGGCTTTTAAGATGTCGAGGAAAGTTCCCTCTATCCCAACACTCTGAAGGGTTTTGATCAGGAATGGATGCTGTATTTTGTCAAATGCTTTCTCTGCATCTAATGAGAGTATCATATGGTTCTTGGTTTTTCTCTTGCTGATACGATGAATCACATTGATGGTTTTACGAGTGTTGAACCAGCCTTGTGTCCCGGGGATAAATCCTACTTGGTCATGGTGAATAATTTTCTTAATGTGTTGTTGGATCCTATTGGCTAGTATCTTGTTGAGAATTTTTGCATCCATGTTCATCAGGGATATTGGTCTGTAATTCTCCTTTTTGGTGGGGTCTTTGTCTGGTTTCGGAATTAAGGTGATGCTGGCCTCATAGAACGAATTTGGAAGTATTCCATCTCTTTCTATCTTTCCATACAGCTTTAGTAGAATAGGTATGATTTCTTCTTTAAATGTTTGATAGAATTCCCCTGGGAAGCCATCTGGCCCTGGACTCTTGTGTCTTGGGAGGTTTTTGATGACTGCTTCAATTTCCTCCCTGGTTAGTGGCCTGTTCAGGTTTTCTATTTCTCCCTGTTCCGGTTTTGGTAGTTTGTGGCTTTCCAGGAATGCGTCCATTTCTTCTAGATTTCCTAATTTATTGGCGTACAGGCCATTTGAATTTGTAATGTTGTTTTCCTTCTTTTGATACAGGGTTCTTCCTTCTCCTTTCTTAGCATTTTCTTTTTTGTTCCAATGTGTCCAAAGAGATGCTTATTTCTAGGAATTTGCCTTTTCTCTGGTTGCTGATACCTCTCAAAACCTTCAAGAAAGGGAGGAGGTTGACTTCTACAATGAGAGGTGCGCTTTCTAGGTCTTGGAGAACTGAAGAGTCTAGTAGTTCTCTGAAACCTGGAAATTGTCATATTATCAATGTAAGGACAGAAACGTTTACAGAAATGCAGATGGTGATACTGTTTGGACTTGTCTGGCTCTTGTTTGGTATTAGCTGGCACGTAGCTCTCTGTCCGAATTCCTCAGACTGACATTCAAGGCTGCCACATTTGCACATTCTTCCAACTTTCCCAACTTCTGTCTGTAGCTCCCCTAGGTGTGCCTTGGCTCTCATGGCTTCCCACATCTACACTTTCCCTTCCTTCCTGTCTACTGACCAGATCTCTGCTCATCCTGAAAAACTCATTCTAAATCTCATTTTCCCCAGGGAGACCCTCTTGATTCCCTGGCCTCGGGTAATATCTCCTTACTGTGGACTAACTCTGAGACTAGTCAAACTCCAAGGCACCCCCTTTCCTTTGTAATTCCCCTGTCCCTGGCATAGTGACCCACACTTAGTAGGAATTGCTCCTGTGGACTGAGTCAACCCTGACCATGATTTTTTGTTTGTTTGTTTCTTGCTTGGAAAACTTCTAATTCTAGGAAAAGATGGCAGGCCCCTTTTCTAATCAGATCCCCAAACTTGGTGCTGTTCTGGGATACTTAATTGTTTCTCGTAGATAGTTAAAGTCTACTTAATTTGTTTCAGCCCTAAACAAGGTCTCTAATTCACAGAAGTTCAAGGAGGCAGTAGATGGGTAATTGGCAGTTGGAGATCTCTGCCAAGGCTTGGGACAGCAGGCAGATACCTTGTCTAGCATCTTTACCTGTCTATGCACCAGCATGGGTGTTATGGGGGCACTTGAAATGGCAGTTGGGTCCCTCCTTCCCTAGCAGGCCGGTAGCTGGGGAAACAGAAAACACTAGGACATTGTCCCTGCTCAGGAGGGCCTTGCTGTGTCATCACACAGAACCCAAAGATTCAGGCTGATAGCCCCTGAGACTCTCCCCTGCTTGGGTGAGAGCACAGATGCTCCAGGTCAGGCGGGTGAGGGGGAGGTGGCCTAGGGAAGAGAATGGCTGTGAGCCCAGGCCCTAGTTAGAGGGACTGCCTCAGAATCACTGTGTCCTTGTTCACAGCATCTTGGCCTGGCTTTTCATTCCTTTTGCTAGCAGCTAGCATCTCTGACTCCTGTCTGCCCCTGTGTCTTGCCTACTGGGATTCTGGATCCCCTTCTTCCCTCCTATAGCAGCATGCTCTAACTTCCGGGACTGCCCTTTTCCAGTTGGCATTGTCTTGGCGACTGCTGCTTCTTTTCTGCCCAGAGGCCGGTCAGCCAGGGGCAAAGGCGACCCGTTGATTCCATTCCTAAAAATGGACATTTCTATAAATCCATCCTGAGCCAGAGTTTTGCTCATCGTGAGAAGATGCCCCCATCGGGACGTGGGAGAGCTTTGGTTTAGTGGGGTTTGGATTCCTTGTCAGTGTTCATCCGCATCATCTCACTGCATCCTGAGAAAGGGAACAATTTGGGTCCATTCTGTCCTAAAAAACTACAGCTTAATACATTTTTTTAAAGGTGTGTGAGCTAGTGATAAAAGTTCTAATCTCTGCAAAGCAAGAGAAGAAGTGTTAATACAGCTTGGGAAAATACCCTTCCGTCCTCAATTTCCTGGCACGCTCCAGTCCCTCGCCAATGCAGAGCTTATCTCACCAAGGCAGTGGATTCCAGAGTGACACTTCTTAGACCAAGAAATAGAATCTATTTTCTCTATGCCTGCAGTTTCCTTGCAGTATTTTGGGGAGGCATTTAGATTCTCAGGGGGGAGAAACTTTATTGATTTGGATAGGTCCTTGTTCCTTGTCCTTTCTTGCTTGCTTTTTCTTTCTTTCTCTCTTTTTTTCTTCTTCCAGTTTTACTAGAGTCATTGGCTTTATGAGGGCATCAGAAGGAATCTAATTTTGAGAGAGGAAAAGGAAATGCTTGGAAAGCTCTCTCTGGAAGGAAATGGCAGTATGTTGCTATAGAGCTGGATGCCTCAGGACCATTCACTGGAGTCATTCTCCTCATAACTTTTGTTAGGATGCTCAGCCTAGGGAATCCCATGTGGGTGCTAAGTGTGGGTTCAGTAAGAGTGAAAGCCTTGTCTTATGTATGTATGTAACCTCAGCACCTCGTCTGTTTACTGGGGAGGCTTGTTGAAAGAATGAATAAATAATTGCATTGGAAATAGGTCCAGGCACAGGTTGTCTTTAGACCCAATCGCCTTTCTTGTGTTTAAGTAGGTTTTTATTTATTTATTAAACATTTACTAAAAACCTCCAGAGTGATAAGGACTTTGCTGAATGCAGAGGGAGCAAAAGTGAAGAAGGCAAGGTCCCTTTTTAGAGTGTCTTTGGTTGATACCTAAATAACATTTCCACCAATAAGTCTTCTGAAGTTAAAGCACAATAGCACTTACTCAAATATTTTGAATTAAAGGCATCCCCACTTCCAGAGCTAGAAGTAGATCATTCAGAAAAGACGAATGGCTAGGATTCACAAACACACACACACAGACACACACACAGTAGGGACTAACCCAAAGCAGACTTACAAATATTCATTGATATGTGTAATTTTGAATTTTAAATCTTCTGTTCTTATTGTTCATATTTATTTTTAAATTTTATTTATTTATTTATTTATTTATTTATTTATTTATTTATTTATTTATGATAATCACAGAGAGAGAGAGAGAGAGAGAGAGAGAGAGGCAGAGACAGAAGCAGGCTCCATGCACTGGGAGCCCGATGTGGGATTTGTACCCGGGTCTCCAGGATCACGCCCTGGGCCAAAAGCAGGCGCTAAACCGCTGCGCCACCCAGGGATCCCCTTATTGTTCATATTTAAACTAACTTTCAGAACTGGGGCGGGAGCAGCAGGACGTGTAACCCAGGCTTTGGAATTTGGCTCCCGGTTAGAGGTCATCCTGACCAGCCTATTCACATCACCTTCTTCAACATCAATGTCCCGCTCTAGGGTCGATTTGGCCAGCTTTTTAAATATTATGTTTTTATGTCATATAGGATGTCATTAGATATTATGTTTTATGCATTATTTATACACAGTAAAATTCACCCATGTTAAATATACATTTGATGGATTTTGGAATCGTATACCAATTTGTAAACACCAACACAATGTAGATATGGGCTATTTTCCTCAGTCCAGAGATCTTGTGGATGTCTTTGGAGTTAATGTCTCTCCCGGTGCCTGGCTCCAAGAAACCACTGATCTTTCTGTTTGTATAGTTTTGCTTATCTAGAAATTCATATAAATGAAATAATAGATTACATAGTCTTTTGTGTTTTCTTTATTTCACTCAGTATAATGTTTTAGGACTTGATAAAACAGATTGCTGGGCACATCTGGGGTATATTGATGCTGTTGGTCCAAGGGCCATATATTGGGAACCACTGCACTATCCCCCACTCTCTCCCAAAACACTTTACCATCTTTCAAAGCAGGGCCATATCAAAGTGCAAGTGTTCACTTTTCAAAGGGGAAATTGAGGACATTAGGGGATCCGTGGGCTATCTATAACTCTCCTTCTGTGGAGCTTCTTCAATAAGCCTGCCTGTTGGGCAGGTCTCTGCTTGCCATCACAGAGCAGAGACCTTGAGTTATCGATGGAAGGGCAGTGATTCAGCGCCCCATTCTTGCCATTACTGCTACAACCTCATTATCCACAACCGTCTATGGTCAAGTATAGGATCCAGATTTACTCATTCTGCTTTCTTTCCTATCTAACCGCAACCCTGAGGCTAGACTCGGGGGCTCTTTGTTCTGTCTGGGGCACCCCAGCTCTGCTCCTTGACTGTGGCCAGTGCCCTTGGTGCTTCCCTGAGCTGTGACCCGGAGCTTAGCAACCTTCCTATTCCTGAAGGACAGTGTTAAGGTTAATGGCAGGCCATGGGCAGACCTGGGCAAAGAATAAAGAGAGGATTAAATGGGGCCCACTTTGGAAATCATGCCAGACTCACCAGACTCAAAATATCTCAGTGCCATTCCCGGCCTCTGCTCTTACTGGCTGTACAATCTTGGGCAAAGACATCTCTCTTCACTTGGCCTCAGTTTTCTCAACCATACAATCATGATAATAAATAATTAAAGTGTGATCATAAAGTTAAAACGATCTTATAGAATTATTCAACAGACATTGAATATCCATCTCATGCTAGATATTGGGCAAGATGGTAGAGCTAAGCTGAATAGGACTCAGTCCCTTCCCTTCACAGATGTGATGGAGGATCACCTGATTTGCATAGTGAAATACATATGTGGACATGCTTTGTATTGCACTGTGTAATTGTAAATGCAATAATTAATGGAGGGATGGGAAGGAAATAACACATAGGCTGAGATGAGTGGGATTCCTTGAAGAGTTGATTTGTCAATAGGTAATTTCCTATCCATTATAATGATCTGGAGAGTTTTTTTTTTTTAAAAGTATGAACACAGGGGCCCAAGTCCCAGTTATTCAAATTGAATTGGTCAAGAAGGGTGTGGGGTCTGGACATTGCTTTTTAAAAAACCATACCAGATAATTCTAATTAGTATCCAGGGTTGAGATTCACTTTACTTCATGATTTGCCCACCCAAAGGGGGAAGAGATTGTTGCTTCTAAGTACGGAGAGAAGGTTTAACCAGGAGTCACCGGCTCCCTTGTAAAGTGACCTTGCATCTCTGTCCTTAACTCCAGGGCCCTGTGTCCCTGAGATAAGTCCTCATTTCTCCACTCCACATTGGAATTCAAAAGAAGGTCCTTGAGATCAGAAGGTGATGAGAATGTCTGAAGAGCCAGCTTATTATTTACCACAAACCCAAGACAGATGGAATGCTCCAAGTATTCTTACAACAGCTGAGTTGCCAAGGGAGGAAAATGAGTAAAATTAATCAGCAGCAGGAAGGGAAAGGATGTTGTGGAGTGGTGAAGCAATTAGAGCCACGTTTCAGATGGGGAGCCAAGGCCCTCGGACCAGCACAGGGATGCTTGGAGGAGGCTGCAAATGTGGCCAGCAGGGCCATCTGTCTGAGACCCCGGGAGTCTGAGAACTTTGTAGGCAGAAACCAAAAGCAAGTTGTGAGTGATTCTTGTCCTGGTACTGGCTGTTGCCCCTGCCCTCTCCAGGGAGACACTGCAGGTTCCCCCTGTCTCTGTCACCAGCCTACCCTGTCCAGGGCAGGAAGGGTAACAACAACATCAAGGGTGAGGCCAGGAAGAACCAAGATGGCAGGTCATCTGTACACTTTACCTGGCTTCCCTCCTCCTCCCTGTCAGTCTTTTCTATAGACTGTGTTCTATATAGTTTGACTTCTCTTTGCCCACCTGTTCCCATTCCCACTGGGGCTGGAGTCCCTCTCTGAATTTGTCTGTGACACTGTCAGTGGGTCAGGAGACTGCTCCTTTATCTACACCCCAACAGTGGTCCCAATGCCTATGACAAGACCAACCTCTCCTCTCATGGCCTACACCTACCTGTCTCCTTCCAGGTAGCATAACTACTTTGAACTCCTTAGATTGTAAAATTGTTTGAGCTCACTGCTGCCTGAGGCCCAGGGACCAAAGATTTGAGCTGCCTGGCTGGAGTCCAGGATTAAACCTCAAACTGTGAGAATGGGGATGAGCAACTGAGGGACATATTCACTAGATCCTCATTGCAGCCGGGTGAGTGTCCCCAAGCCCACCCTGCCTGGACTGGATTCATTGTTTCAGGGTGTTGCTGGGGATGTGCCCTGCATCTCTCACAGACTAAGTATGACATTACTCCAGGGCATCATCATCCCTGCCCAGGGCACCCTGACCAGCAAGCCTTTGAATGCAAATGAGATCATGAAAGTGCTTTGTAAACAGCACAGTACTCTATGCATGCAAATCATTGTTACAAATGGCACACATTTACTTGTTTGATGTGAACTTTCCTCCTCCATCAGCCTTGCATTGAGATCCATCCACCTGGTATCTTAAGTGGGATGACTCATGGCAGACATGTTTTAAATGTGGTAGGTTGAGCAGGGTGGCAGGCACTGAGTTCACCCACTCACACTGCTCACCATCCCCAGCTCTGCTCTTTGGATACATTTTGTCTCCCCATTCCTTACTGTGAGGGGGGAAAAAACCTGTGAGGGTGGTTTTTAACCTTTCTTTTTTGCATGCACATCATTTGACCAATTTAGTTGGTCTCTCTTTCTGTTCCTTCCTTTTCCCTGAAGCTCTGTTGTAGTGACCATGTCCCTGGGCTCCAGTGTTTTGTGGCAAAGGAAGGATCAAATTACATGAGTTTTCCAATCATAGCCCACAAAAACTTAAGCATCGAGATCTGCTGGAAGATGAAGGTGGATATGTCATAGGCAAGGCTGGACCCCTTTCCCCAGCACAACAAAACCTCTAAATCTGTATCACATTATTCAGTGTGCTTTCAGGAAACATTTTTGAAGAAAGGATTACATTGATGTTAGATTTGAGAATAATGAAGTCTATAAGGAACTTATCAAACTCTATACCTAAAAAAACAAAAAATCTAGTGAAGAAATGGACAGAAGACATGAACAGACATTTCTCCAAAGAAGACATACAACTGGCTAACAGACACATGAAAAAATGCTCAACATCACTCAGCATTAAAGAAATAGAAATCAAAACCACAATGAGTTACCACCTCACACCAGTCAGAATGGCTAAAATTAGCAACACAGGAAACAACAGATGTTGGTGAGGATGTGGAGAAAGGGGAACCCTTTTATATTGTTGGCGGGAATGCAAACTGGTGTAGCCATTCTGGAAAACAGTATGGAAGCTCCTCAAGAAGTTAAAAATAGAGCTCCCCTATGACCCAACAATTGCACTAGTAGGGATTTATCCAGAGGATACAACCATAGTGATTGGAAGGGGCACATGCTCCCCATGATTGTAGCAGCAATGTCAACAGGAGCCAAACTATGGTAAAAGCTCGAATGTCCATCAACAGGTGAATGGATAAAGAAGACGTGGTCTTCTTCTATATATTTTTATATATATATTTATATATTATATTTATATTTATATTTATATTTATATATGATGGAATATTACTCAGCCATCAGAAAGGATGAACTCTTGCCATTTGCAATGACATAAATGGAGCTACAGGGTGTTATGCTAAGCAAAATAAAAATAAGTCAGAGAAAGACAAAGACCATATGATTTCACTCATGTGGAATTTAAGAAACAAAGCAGGTGAAAATAAAGGAAGGGAAGGAAAAATAAAATAAGATAAAAAGAGAGAGGGAGGCAAACCATAAGAGACTCTTAACTCTGGAAAACAAACTGAGGGCTATTGGAGGTGAGGTGGGTGGGGGGATGGGGTCACTGGGTGACGGGTATTAAGGAGGACACTTGAAGTAATCAGCACTGGATATTATATGCAACTGATGAATCACTAAATTCTATTCCTGAAACTAATAATACAGTTTATGTTAACTAAATTTAATTTAAATAAAACATTTTTAAAAAGGGAGAATAATGAGATTAAATAATTTCCAATTTTTGGAGCTTGAATATTCTGTTTTCTCTTTTATATCCCTGTGTGTCCTTGGGAAAGTTACTTAATTGTTCTGAACCTCAGAGTATCTGTAAAATGAGACCTATCTCGCAGCAGTGTTGTGAGGACTAAAAGAAGTACATGACTAGTTCCAGTGAGAAATAGGTTACTGATCAGTGAAGATGAACATCAGTATTTAAGACATGTGTGGTCCTTCTGCTTTATTAGATGACTTACCTGAAGTCACAGCATTGGAAGTAGCAGAACCTGGAGCAGAAACTTGGGCCACTCTCTGTATCCCACTGGCTTCACACCAGGTCTCCCGTCTTATATGGATATGCGTAAGGCTGTGGCCTGTCTTCTTCTCCTTTCTCCTTGCTCTGCTTTGAGTCGTCTGCCCAAGCTCCTAAGAAAAGTGAAATCATATGTATGTTCATATGAAGTAATGACACTAATAACCTCACTCAACTTCCAGGAGAGCCTAGTGAAGAAGGTATAACTGAGCTTTCTATTCCTGAACCAGCCAGCCTCATGTCTGTCTTCAGGTCCTGGGCTCTTGGCTTTTCCTTCTCCCCAAAGCACTTTTGTCCCACACATCCATGTAATATTGTTGGAGAGGTCGTCTTAGAACACTCTGTAAAGAATCACCCTTACCACTGCCTCTCCTCTAATCTTGCTTTGTCTTTCTTCATAGAACATATCACTACTTGACATGGATCTCTGTGTTTTCTTTGTTTATTACCTATTTCCCCCAGTAGACCATGGGCCGTGAGAGGGCTGGAGCTTTGTCTCTTCTGATTATGTGCAGATAATAAGTGCCTGGAGCCAGGAGGCAGTGAGAAAACATTTCATAAATTACTAAATGAATGGATCCCATTTTACAGATGAGGAGACCAGGGCTCAGATGCTGTGCATCTTGCTCAGGGTTACCAAGACCCAAAAGGCAGATTGGGACCTCAGCATGATTCTGCACAGGCAATATGTCCCCGATCATCTAGATTACCTGCTTTAGAGTATTTCCTAGGCCATACGTAGGGCCCCCAAATTCAAGTGTGTTGTTGATTGTTCTGGCTGGCGATTCCAGTGTCCCAAGGCTGGGGCAGTTCTAGATCTACTCCTGTCCTCATTCGTGTCACACTGTCCTGCTTCTTGCAAATAGAGTATGGCTCTGTAGTGAATCCCATGTGCCAGCTGTTTCCCAGACTTCACACCCTCTGTTTGGGGGTGCGGGCTAAGGAGGGTGGGAATGAGGGGTGGTGGTGCCTCCATCTCTCTCATCAGCTCTGGGTTAGAGCAGGCCACAGCTCTGCCTTTTGTGAGGGAATAATAACCAGAACCAGAGAAGGCAATGGGACTTTGGGCATGTGCATTATGAGTCTTGCAGTGACAAGGAAGTTGTGCTTTCTTTCACTCCCTGGATGACAGTGATGTCATTGTTTGACTCAGAACCAGCTAGTCATCGAGGCACCTGCCATTACAGTAGGATGAGCTCCTCCTTCCCCAAGTCTGCTGCTTACATCTCACTGAGTATCGTCGAATCCTTTGGATGAACAAAGCAGGCAAATGAAGAGTGGGGAAAAAATGGGGTAAGATCTGGCATGACGCCCACAATGCAGTCTTCATATAGGCTGAGAATAACTGGCACTGATGCTCTTACAGAAGGGTGACCCGCATTTCACCTAGTGAATCACAGCCCTGCCTCCTGATCCAGCTCAAGGCAAATTCATCGTTTATTTCTGAGAACAATCCCCCAATCTAGGCAAAAAGTCTGACTGCAGCAAGAAGCTGGGAGGAACATTTCCCTGGAGAACTGAGCAAAACTTCACTGTTTTTGTTCAAAAAAAATTTTTTTTTTCTGCTTATAGGTCAGCCATGGGGCCCCAAACCTCCCCTACTTTGAGCACAAATGCAGATAGTTGAGAATAAAACAGCCATGACCAGGCAGTGCCACTGGGTATCTTTAACTGCTCTCAGTCATTAAGTAAGGTGCCTGGACTGGATTTATCACCAACGATTCGATCGATTACTTGGTGCTCAACTGCAATCTAAGTCCTTCTGTGGCTGACTTCAGGCATTGCGTTAAGATGAATGGACTGGTGAGGTGCACCCACCTCCTGTAGGAGGTGGGGCTGGTGGGCTCCCCCTGAATGAAGCTTCTGAGATAAACATACACTGGGTATACACGAGGTAAAGGAGTAGAGAAACAGGATTCTTTGTTTGCGCCTTCTGGTGCTCAGGACCCAGGCAGCCTGGCAGGTGCTTCTGCTGTAGTGGGTGGTGACAGCTCATGAGAAGGGACTCACTCCTTTCTCCCCATTATAGTCAGGTTTGCCTTTGTCAAGTGTGAACGCCGTTTCATGGAGCTCTGCAGAGCCCTTTCTCCCAGGCCTGGCCTTACCATCCCATGCAAAATTAGCCTTCATTATTATTTAGGTCTCTTGGCAGTGCAGGCAGGGCCATCCCTGCCATGGTGGGGAGCAGACTTTACTGGAGAAGCTAAAACATCCTTGGGGCTATGACCTGAGTCTGTGGGTCCTGGTGGGCCTCCTGGGGCAACTGCAACAAAATCACGCAAGGAATAGACAACATCTGATCTGTTTTGTAACGAGTGGAGTTCACCAGCTCAGGGTTCCAGAGACATCTGTGCTTACTGCATGCCTTGTGATACTCTAGGTCTCCCCTTTTAAGCCAATTTGCTGGAATATCCCACAGGACCTTGCTGTGTGACTTAGTCACACCATTGCTGGCCTCACCTCCTGGGATATAGGCACCCCAAGAAGCTCCATGCAGTCAAGTCAAACATACACTTGGCCTTGTGTGCATTCAATGTGACACTGAGTGTCCCCTTCACTGTCACTCATATCTCCTAGCTAGCTTTCAGCAGTCTGGGTGGATAGTTTTTGGGATCCTGGCCATCACAAGAAACAGAGCCTGCATTGCCAAGGATTTAAGAAGATCAATATTCCTAGCTTCTCCTTTGTAGGACTGCTTCACTTAAAGGCAGCCCTTGATTATTGGGCTCAATTTGGGGCCTTTCCTCCCAAATTGCTTGACCCTCACTGAACCCATTATGAAAACATACTCCTGGTCACCTAGACTTTTGCTTTTGGGGACACACTCTTATTCACACTATCATTTCAAACTTTCTCTGGATATTATATTTCTCTTCCTTTCTTGACTTTGATCCATGATCTGGTGGCTCTGGGTAAATCCTGCCTGGTCTCCAGGTACCTCTCCCTTGGACCAGGGCCTGTGGGACAGTGAAATGACCAATGTGCTGATCTTCCTGTTCAGTTAGACAGATTTCTTGACTTCTTACGTTTGATCTTCATAATTGCAATTCTTTCACTCCAGAGCACGAAAATATTGACTGCAAAAAGCCATTTGATGTTCGTGAAGACTTTGGAACGTTTTAATCAGCTTCCAAGAGTTCTTTGGGTCACAAAGATTGTGTTTTACTGAATCTGAACAGCCTCACTTGAGAAGGGTTGGAAAATTGTTCAAATTGAGATTTTTCTTCAGGCTAAGGAAGTGGTTGCTTTATGTGGGAAGATGCCAAAACTCTGTGCCTGTGGGCCAAGGGGGTAATAATAATCACCGAAATTCACATACTTGGCATGCGTTGGCACAGATCCAAGTACTTTATGTGTATTTCGTCTCACAGAGCTTTACCACCACCACCACCACCACCACCACCACCACCACCACCACCACCGCCAAGCTGGGGTGTCAGGAGATAGAGAATAGACACAGGCCTTTACCATACTTGTGATTCCTACTTCTCTTACTGAGGTGACGGCGATTCCCCCAATCCCTCATATCTCACTGTTTAAGTCTTATTGCTATTTTTCTGAAAATCTCAACTAGCAGAGTTTTAGAGAAGATAGGCCATAGAGAAGGTTTGGGTTCAAGTAGATCCTTGACTCTTACTAGCCAGATGGCCGTTGGCAAGGCAGTCGGCCTTTCTGAGGCTCGTTCATTCACTGCACAATTACTGAGTGCCCAGTGTTTAAGGGACTGTGCCATGTTCTGTCCAGGTGCCTGGTAATAATGAGGACAATACTTATTGGGCTTGGATTATGTGTTAGGCACTTGCTTACATATTTTATTTGTAACTTTTCATTTAGTTTTTCCATAATCTTTTAAGACAGGCAGCATCAACAGGAAGAAGCTAAGGCTAAGAGTTTAATGAACTTGCCCAAAGACCACACAGCTTGTAAATGACAGAGGAGAGAATCAATCTCAGTTCTGTTAGATCTCCAAACCAAGTAACCATGATGACTCAGAGTGGAATCCTGGTTCAGGCATTTAGAGCTTGGAGGGGAGGTTAGTGTCCTTAGAGAGATTTGGGTTATCAGACCACAAGAAACTGGTACTGAGAATTTGGACACCAGTGTTTTTAGCTGGTGGAGTCAAGGAAAACTTTGTAGAGAGGTTGTTTTAATTTTGAAATCTGGTTATGATTTGAGTATGAGATGTGTGAACTGGGGCCCCTTCCTTTCTGGGTGCTCTAGCAAGTGCTATGCTAGAAATTTGTAAGGGCTGTGGAGGAAGTAGGGGATGGTTCTATCTGGCATAGCATATTCTTAGTCAAAAAAAGTGTATAGATTAAATATATCTATGTTTATCTTTGCAATCGAAATCTACTCATACCCATATCTACACCAACCCTTCTATGCTTACCCATCTACATCTATACATATATATCTACACATCTACACCTACCCATCCACACCTTCACATCCATACCTACCCACTTATACCACATCTACACCTACCCATGTGTACCAATACCTCCACACATACACATCTACACCTACCCATCTATACCTACACATGTACACCTACACATCCACACCCACATGTCTACACCTACCCATCTACATCTATACCTATATATTCCTATATCTCCATATCATTTGTCTTATAGAGCTTAATTGAATTTGTGGAATATGTCCCTAAAAGAATCTCACCCAGATCCATAAGGAAATACGTGTCATGACATTCTCAAGAGCCTTGTGTGTGTGTGTGAGGGTGGTGCAGGGTGGAAGGGCTGAGGGGCCTGAGATGGTGTGGGCATGTTGTAGCTTATGATAAGAACTCTCCTGGACCCAAATCTAGTCCTCTAGACTCCCAAGCCCCACCCTTGGCCCCTGTCCTTGGCCCACTTAGTCCCCTACCGTCAATATCTGACATAAAAGAATCTCACCCAGATCCATAAGGAAATACGTGTCATGACATTCTCAAGAGCCTTGTGTGTGTGTGAGGGTGCAGGGTGGAAGGGTTGAGGGGCCTGAGATGGTGTGGGCATGTTGTAGCTTATGATAAGAACTCTCCTGGACCCAAATCTAGTCCTCTAGACTCCCAAGTCCCACCCTTGGCCCCTGTCCTTGGCCCACTTAGTCCCCTACCGTCAATATCTGACATAATTTGTCCTCCCTCATCCTCGATATCTTATCACCTTGCCTGCCTCCAGCAAGAATCCTGTCAAGTTGGTTTAACCAGAATCCCCCCTGTCTCTGATATTTCCTCTTAGGGATTTTCCATCCCCTGATCCCTACCCTGCTCCTCTGATATGAGTCCTCACTTGTCCTTATTGTATTTGGACTTGAACCCAATTGTATTCTGAGGTCTCTCTTCTCCCTTTGTGATAGCTCTAGAACAGAATTCACCTTTACCACTTTTTCTTTCCAGCTCTGGTGTTCCTTGACCCACAGTGCCACAGTTAGGAGCACACATAGCAACATGCATGCATCTTAAAAGTATAGTGTTGAGTGAAAAACTATGAAATACCACTTACATGAATTAAAAATAGATGTACAAAATAACAATATGTTTTTACAAGGACACTTACAAATAAAATGGTACAAACTAAACACATAGATACCATTGCTTATGCAGGGGGTGGGAATGGAGAACAGAAATAAAAAGGAAAAGTAAATAAAGGATTTTCTCAAACTGAGGATGTGAATGTGTCATGAACTAAGGGACATAATTAGTTCAACCCCCTGAGATTCACCTCCAGCCGCCCCACACACGTTTACACACATATATCTGGCTGGAGGGCAATGGGCCAAGATGGGCATCAGGAAAGACTATATGATGGCAGGTTAAGTGTCCACCAGATATGCAAGGGATTCCATGATCCTTGATCATGGGTCAGCTTCCAAGATTTGGACAGTATGAGTAGCAAATAGGCCTAGAATCTTAGGGCCTGACCTACAGGTTACTTGCATATGTATCGAATCAGAGAAAAGAAATAAAAGCAAAGCATGAAGGAGAAGTAGCTGAAATTAGAAGTTCCTAGATGGGAGAAGTTCAGCAGATTAGAGCTGCAGGGAGAGCATGCGCACAACTGCATTTGTGGCAGAGGAGTAAGGAGGAGAAAGCATGAAGTACGAGGGGGCTCAGTAGTAAGTCAGCCCATACTGGGCATGTGGGGGACACTACTTACATGCAAAGCATTGGCTGTATTGCTCAGGCGGGGTGGGGTGAGGTGAGATGGGGAGGGGAGGGTGATTAAAAATGTTCTCCAGGGACAAACATCCTCTCCCAGACTGAACCTTTCTCCCTTGCCCCACCCGCTGCTTGGCATAGCACACTGGATGTTTGGGAGCTATGGTCTGCTTCATCCAGCACTTTCCGCATTTGTCTCTCACGACCTGACTCATTTGCCTCTTATCCTTCCCCAAAGCCTCTTTCTTTCTCCCCATCCTCCTGCTATTTCCTCCTCCCAAACACCCCTGTGCAAAGCTCTCCTTCTCTTTCTCCAACCTTATCTCACTTTTACCCGGAAGCTTTCCTGATTAGATAAATTATTTGAATGGCTTTGGAAAAGGTTATTGAAGTCTGCATTTCGTTTTCCTTTATAAAATAAGAGTGCTGCGTTGCATGGTCTCCCTAGCCCCTTCCAGTGCCAGCCTTCTGCAATTACAAATAAATCTGATCTCTTCCTTTCCCTGGTATTCCCTCTGCAGCTGTGGACTTTGTTTTATATTAGCTTGATTCGCAGTTTCCACCATGCTACTTTGTTTTTATCCTTGGGCTGTTGCCATGTGCTACACTTAGGTATTCTATCTATACTGGAAACTCCTGGAAAGGAGGAATCATGTGACCTTCAAATCATGAACCTGGGGTTATACAAACAGCGCCATCAATTGTCAGATACATGACAGATGGCACAACCCATCCAGAGCCTTGTTTTTTTGGCGTCCCTGCCATGTTCCTGCCACTCACCTTTTTAAAAGGTATCTTTAGCTCCCCCTCTGTCTGGGAATTAGGTCTTAACTGTTGCCTTTTCTATGATTGGCTCTATTAAACAAACTGGCCAAATCTATGTCCATGCCCTTGGCTGGGAGGAGCGATCTAGATATACCTGTCTCCTTGTGATGTTCTCTGGGTTTTGGGAATAAACTTCAGGTCCTCTTGGTCCTCAGGTTCATCAGGGATCTGTCAGCACCATTATGGATAGATTTAAGTGTTATTCTCCTAAATGCTGCTTTATGCAGGGTCCGATGTTTGTATTGTGGAGGCAGAAGGCAAGATTTGTTCATTCAGTCATTATTCAAAAATCATTTTACTGACTACTCAGGATGTGTCAGAAACTGAGGGGTGAAAAGATAAATAAAACCTGGTTCTTGCCTTTAAGAAGTACTTGACCTAACGAGGAAATTGATATGAAAATCTTACATTCATGCAGTGAGATACCCTGTCGTAAAGGTATAATCAAGGAGAAGGAGAATTACTGAGGAGCTAGGAATTGCTTATAACCATGGGCATCACAGATGTCACAGCAGAGGTGAACCTGGGCTAAACTTGAGTGAGATTTGGCAGCAAAAGGCCAAAGGACATTCTAGGCAGAGGGAACAGACTGCATAAAGGCATGGAGCGAAGGAGCTGGTGAAAATAAGATTTAAAAGGTGGGCAGGGGCTAGATGGTAAGAGTCCTTACATGTCCTATGGAGGAGGCTGCAGGGCAGTGGCTCTCCATGGGTTGAAGCCTCATCCACAGAGCTGACTGAATGTACAGCTTTCTGGAACCCACAGATTTAGTCATAGTCAGTTGATTTGAAGTGGGGTTCAAAAAATTTTTAATATGAGCCAGCTTCCCAGGGGATTGTGATGTAGGCAATCTGCTAATCACTTTAGACAGACACTGATATGTTGTTGCACATGGCAATGGGAAATACCAAAGAGTGACATCAGAAAGACATGTCTAACCAAGTGAATTCAAGGGAGAATTGGGGAAGAAAGTCACCCTGTGGGGTGGTCTGTTAGCAGTTCACTGTAATGGGTCTCCTGCAAAATATCCCATGCCTGAACTATGGCAGCAGGTGGTGGTGATGCAGAGAAACAAGTGGAGAAAGCTCTCTAAGGCCGAGTGGACGAGAGTAGTGAGGGAATGGAAATTGTGGGAGGGGACCAATTAGTCATTGGACTAATTAGGAGTTGGGGGCGCCATTAATAGTGAAATGCGTTTGAGGGAGAAGATAAAAAAGTGTGGTGTAGGACTTACCAAGGTTTGGGAGTCTGTAGAATCTACAAATAAAGATTTAATTCAGTTCCCCAGATTTGCATTGGGGAATTATGAGCATGTTGAGATGAAAGCTGAAGCCATGGGATTCTCTGAGATGATTCTATAAGAGAGACTAGAGGACAAAAACTGTGCCTTTAGGAGAAAGGCAGAGGGGAGAGGCCTATTCCCTAGACTGTAGGTGAGCAGCTCAAGGCAATTAAAGGGAGGGGAGAATTTTAGGAAGGACTTTTCCAACTTCAAGCTTGGACTGATGCACAGTTTGCCCCCTAGAGGCCAAGACGAGCATTGCAGTAGGAGCCAGATGTGCTAGAAGGAAGGGGGAGAGTCTACCTGTGGGTGAGTGTGCTAAGGAGTGTGTCCTTATGGAGGGATAATGCTGATGTGTGTGTGCACTTGTGTGTGTGTGTGTAGGCTATGAAATACTTGTTTATTTATGAATGCATATCTAATAGGAGCCTTCTGTGTTCCAGGCATCCGACAATCCTCTGAGCAAGGTGGAGGAATGGCAGCCAAAGTGTGGGTGCACACCCAAGGGACAAGAGTCAAAGAGTCAGGGAATATGAGAGCCAGGAGCTGTGAAACAGACAGTGGCCTCGATGAATTCCAGCGAGGGGTCCTGATACACAATGGCGACCATAGGAAGTCGACATGGCCAGGATGAGGCCAAGTGGGACAGACAGTGGTGCCAAGTGCCACAGAGGGCCTAAAAGGACCAAGAAGTGGCCTGGATATTGCCATTTGGAGGGTCATGGGTGACTTTTCAGAGTGTTTTCTTGGAGCTCAATGGAGCAATGGGCAGAAGGTGAGGGGTAGAAGAGAGAGGCAGTGATTCTTGAGTTGGAAGCAGGGATGGGATACAGCTAGGCTAGACGTGCATTAATATTATTGGTACAACTTGAGAAGCTAAAAGGACTTATTTGGACAACTTGCAATTTCAAAAATTAGTTTTTTTCCTAAGAGGTTATTAAAACTGGAAAGAACCATAATATGCCTTTCTGCAATATTTAAATAGCTTCTTATCCTGACAGTTGTTAATACTTGCTTCTCCAGGAATTCCAGGCCTTTGGCAGTAAACCAAGTGAATATTCTAAAATAGAAAATAAAATTGTCCTTTATTATTCCTCAGATATACTCAGTGTTCTGAGTACTGAACACTCAGATTCAGGTGTGTGTGTGTGTATACACACGTGTAGAGTTGGAGTGTGTCTGTGTATTTTCATTTAACTAAAGTATTTCGTATTCCATATGTCAGGTAGTGTAGGTGCTAGCATTACCAGTGAGCAGGAAGGGCGTGGGGGAGCTAGTTGATCTTATGCAGGGATACCCAGGTAACTTGCTTCTCTGGGGGTACAGAAGGAAGGCCTGATTGTACCGTTTGCCAATTACCATGGTGTAAATGCTCTTGCCATGGTTGATTTCAAAATATCAGCATGATGTCACTGGATGTGGGCTTGAGGAAAGAGTTTTGCACAGTCTCTTCTTGCATGCCAGCACAAGCCAGCTCCAACACACCATTGATCCTTAATGCAGGCAGAGAAATAGTTATGACACTAATAATTCTTTTGACTTATGGGTCTGTTTGTGCTTCCCCAAGCACTCTGAAATATTTTTCTTTACCTGCACTGTACCGTGTGATTTGAAGGGTATAAAAAATCTCTTTGGCTAGCCACAGGCCTTACATTACCACCAAGGAAACTCTTTTTAACATAGAGACTGTGTCTCTTAAGGAATAGAGTACAGGATATGTTAATGTGGAAAACCCAAGATCGGACAAGAAAGATCTTGATTGTGGGATATCATTGGAGAGAGAAGATCTGAAAGAGGGATCAGAGGGGGAGAGGCAGGACGTAGTAGCCAGGTAAGGAAGATGTTCAAAAGAGAGATCCAAGATATTAAAAATATAATTTTTCCTACTTCATAATTTTGCTAGGGCCTGGCCTACTCCTGGATCACAGATCTTGCCAAATATAGTTCATGCTCCATTATCCACTCTAATGGAAGAAAGTTGGACAACATAATTCAAAACAACGGACAACCTTGAAAGGCAAGTACAATTGGATGTGCAGAGGATATGATGCTTGTTTCTTGGTATCTTTACCACCCTGTGAACGGTTTACCTGTTCTACTTATGGAACTTGCCTTACTCATAGCATGAAGGGAACTGAGAGAAGCCATATGATTAGTGCTGATCTAGATTTTGTTTTTTTGTATGAGTAAGGGTGGGATTGGGGTGGTTACATCTCCTTATAAGCAATTTAATAAAGTTTTATTTAACAGTTGCTTCTTATTAAAGGGTGAAAAAGTCTTGTCTTAGAAAATGAAAATATGTTTCCTGAGAGAGACATATTTAATTTACTTGGCCGTAAGCTTGAAAGTATCATCTGTGTGTGTGAGTGCGCACGTACACATGTGTGTGTGCCTACCTTCAGTTGCTGTTGAGTACAGGAAAAATCAATACCTAGCCACTGGCGGTTGTGGGCTGTTATCACTTGGTGACAGTTGATATATTAGTGACCAGCAATGAGGAGAATGGTGGGTGTGCATCCTATCAATTTTTAGAGCATATTTTATCTGTACAAGTAACAGCAGCTCCGCATTCCATTTGTCATTTCTGTCCTTGAAAGCAGGAGTTGATAAATGACAATAACTTTTAGCCCACCAAACCGCATGCTTCTCTATGTCCTGCGGTTCAATTTTAGGGTAGAGAGAGAAAAAAAGAAAACCTCTAATCTCCGGTGGAAGCTGGGGTTACGGGGACATAGAATGGGGTAGGAAATGCAAGCCAAGTGGTGGCTTCAGTAAAAAAGCCTGCTGTGTTGATGCCACAAATGCCTAAGTTGAGGTTCCTTTCCTTGGTTGGTATTAATGGGAAATGATTTTTTTCTTATCCTACTTAGGCTCTGCGACCCCAGCCTCCACCAGTCCAATCAATGACCCACTTTGGGGTCATTGGGGTCTCCTTCATTATCTTTTGTGTCTGTTTCTTCTTGTCAGTGCTCTACTGCCTTCACTCCATTCCAGGATCTTATTACCCCACCTTGGGATAAACAGCACCTTCCTGATGGTAATGTTAATCATAGCAATATCTCACACCTAAAATCTGAGTAATGTTCACAGTTGGCTAAGGACTTTTCCGTCCTTTGTCTCACGTGATCCTAATGGCACTCCTGTGATAATGGGAAACTGAGGCTCAGAAGGCTAAGTGATTTGCCCAGACTGGCAGGGTTTGCAAGTGGGGATGAACCTTAAGTTGGTGCTGGCCCCAACTGAACACCGCCAGCCTATATTTGTGCCCTTAGCGTCTCCTTGTTCTGATCTAATTTTATCCAGTTGCTAGAACCATCATCTCGTAAGCTCTTAAATCCTGTAGGGTGGCTAACTCCCTTTGCCACTTTGCCCACAATCTAGAACCATCATTTTGTAAATTCTTACATCCTGTAGGGTGGCTTACTTCCTTCGTCTCTTTGCTCGCCATCCCTTGACTGCTCTTGGGCCCTTGGTTTCCTCCTACACTTGACCTCATATTTCCCTTGCTCTTGGTGAATGTATCATCAGATAAAATCCCTACATCTTTTCCATGAGAACTTTTGAACCATTTGATCTGTGTGACCGTAAGCGCTGACATTATCGAGAGGAAAACTGCCTATCAGAAAAAGGCCAAAATCGGTTCACGAACATACCTCCTTCTTCCTTTGTGATTGAAAATCTCCTTGGCCTTCTGGGCTTATCTAAAATGTCATTTTTTCCCCTATGGATTATCTTTTTGATTCTCTAATGAAACCTGATCTCTTCTCTGACATTTTTCTTCTTTGTTCTGTTGCAATTATTTTTATTATTTTTCTCCTGGTTTCTCTCCCCGTGTCATCCTCGGGGTCAGTGAGGACAAAGAGGGGATGCTCAGTAAACATCTGTTGAATTCCGTTGAAATGAATTAGTTCGAATGACTTCTGGTACAATGGAAGCCCTTTATCCAAGGCGATTGCTACCAGTATTTTATGCTTAAGTAAAAAAGTAGAAGGGGATCCGAAAGCCCTGAGCAGCTTCGCGGTGAGGGGCCAGTCATCATCGCACCCTGGGGAGGGGGGAGCCATAGCAGCTGCAGCTACAGACAGCCCTATGGCCCCCTTCCCACAATATTGGAGGAGAGATGGTCCTCACACTGAAGGTAAAGAAATTGAAAGAGAGGAGGCCCAAGGTCAGCAGCCACCTCTACGTGGATGCTCAGATGCCCAGATGCCCAGAAAACCCCAAACCACTTGACCACGAAGAAACAAAACAGTTGGTCCACCAGCTGAGAATTACACCTTGGTGGGGCTAAGCAAGCAGGCTGGGCCTGAAGCATGGACTCTAACCTTCTCCATCATCACCAGGTGTAGTGATCTCATGTGAAGAAGTGAATGCGAAATCCCAACTGTAAGAGACCAGCAAAAGTTGGCCCTGGGGGCCTTAAATGCTTACTTTTTACCACCCCCTTATCAGATAACTAGAACTAGCTGCATTATTGATGCAGCATGGGGTTTTAAAAATTGTTTTTACCTAAAGACTTTTCTTGTTCGTAATGACAAATGTGCTTTAATTAAAAAAAAAAAAAAAGCCTGAATTCTCTCAATACACCTTTAACAGGTTCCCCACTCCTAGCCCTTGACAGTTTTAAAATTCTTTCATATTTGGCCACATTGAGATTTTTGAGACCCTCCTTTTTAATTTGTAATAAAAATGTACAACTTGGGGTTTTTTTTTGAAACAACAACAAAAATCAAATGGCAAGCACCTGTTAATAGAAGTATTAATTTTTAAAAAAGACTTATTTATTTATTAGAAAGAGGGAGACAGAGTGAGAGTGAGCATAAGCAGGGTGAGGGGCAGAGGGAGAGGGAGAGAATCTCAAGCAGAGTCGTTGCTCAGTGATGAGTGGGAGGCGGAGCTCATCCCACTGTTTCTCTGAGATCAGGACCTGAATGGAAATCAAGGCTCTTAACTGAGCCACCCAGGTGCCCCAAAAGTCTTAATTTTTTTATTTCATTTGTTTTAAAGATTTTTATTCCTGAGAGACACAGAGAGAGAGAGGCAGAGGCACAGGCAGAGGGAGACGCAGGCTCCATGCAGGGAGCCTGACGTGGGACTCGATCCCAGGTCTCTAGGATCATGCCCTGGGCTGAAGGCTATGCTAAACCGCTAAGCCACCCGGGCTGCCCTTAATTTCTTTAAAGGTAGGTTAACATAGATAATCATTAAAGAGAAAAATCTATATGTATATGTAAAGCATTTTGTTTAAAACCTACATTCTTTGTCATGTTTTTTTGATGGAGAGCAAAGGACTCTCCCTGTAGTATGTTTTCTCTGATTTTAGTTCTGGTTTTTCTTCTTGCATTAATCATATTCACAGTGAAGCATTGTAATTTCTAATTTCAGTGTCTTCAATATGGAGGGAGAACTTATAGACCCAGCACAAGCTGAGTTCAATAACTATCTATTAAAAGTTTCCCTTAGTTTATAATAGTTGGGTCTGTTAAATGAATTGCAATTCTTTAGACTTGTACTGTCCAATATGGTAGTCACTTGTCATTTATGATTATCGGGCACTGGATACATGACTAGTCAGGAGTAGCATATGCCAGAAGTCTAAAATGTACTTGGATTTCTAAGATAGCACAGAAGAAGAATACAAAATATCTCATTAATAATTTTATATATTACAGGTTGAAAAGATAGTAGATGTGACTACCAGAAAATGGAAAGTTACATGTGTGTTTTGCATTATATTTTTATTGGATAGTACTGCTTTAGAGAATCATGCTTATTGATTTTCCATAAGATGTTCAATTTTTGGGGGGGAAGGAGGGAGAGAAAGGGTGGTGGAAAGGGAGAGAGAGAATCTTAAGCAAGCTGTACTCCCAGCTCAATCTCACAACCCTGAGATCATGACCTGAGCCGAAATCAAGAGTCGGATGCTTAAGTGACTGAACCACCCAGGCACCCCGTCAATGACACTTACATAGAAATACTTTTTCCTTTTTGACTCATGTTTCTTAAATGTACTTAATACGAAATGAAGTTGCATAATTATAGTAGGAACAATGATCACAATCAGGGTTGAAAGCAGGCATGCCTGGATTTGGGCATGGTCACTTTTGAAGTTGTAGGAGCAGAAATCCACTGGTAACCTAGAGTCCCCATCTTGTGCCTGGTAAATGCTTCCTTTCTGACATGCTGTTTTAAAATGACAATATGACAATTCTATTTTCCATTAACTTTCTTGACAGCCTCAGAATTGTAGGCTTGAAAAATGAAATTTAGGAATGTCCTGATTAAGTGGAGAACAGATTCATTTCATTACAGGAAAATGAAAGACGCAACCAAGTGAGTAATGGTTGTCTCAACAAAAGTGGCTCATGTGGCTAGGGTATTTGGAGTAGGAGGTTGTCCATATGCTACCAGCAAATTAGTAGGCTTGCTAGCAAGTTAATAGGCTGTTTTGGTTTACTCTCCAGTTGGAAGGGTAAGGAAGAGGCAATAGCTCTCTTGGAGAGGAATTTGTTCTGGGTCAGGATCTGGCCTGCTGAGTAAAGTCATCCCTATTCCTCTTACTCCATCGTGGTCTGCTGGCGTCATGCTGAAGTTCTCACTTCCATATAAGAAGACAGTTTGCCTCACCCACAGCCTTGTCTGTCTAGAAGGGGTAAATAGCTTGCCAGTTACATTATGTCTGCAAGGCATGTGAGAGAGGATTGTGGAATCCATGATCCAGCTGGGACTAGAGTGAGAATTATGAATTGTCTCCTGTGCTGGGGGTGGGGATGGGTTGGCTTGGGGAGATGAAGAATACAAGGGGGTTGATATAAACTGCTTGATATAAACTGTTCCAGCCACACGTTACTTCCCTTGCCTGACAACGTGTTCCAGCCACATGTTACTTCCCTTGCCTGTGGCTGAGAGTCGTTGCATAAAGTCCGTGCGTAAAGCAATGCAGTTCTATTGTCTCAAGGGCCTGGCACATGCAAACAAATCAGCTCAACAGACATTACTGTAGTAGAGGCAAGACAAGTGTTATTTCTTCGACAACCCTCTCCCATAGGACTTTCTCCTTGAGCATCCAGTGTGATGGAATGGGTGATTTAGCCTAGATGAATTGGGGTCATGTAACTCTAACCCTGATGTAAGCAAATGGCAAGGCTGGAGCCTCTGACTCCCTGAAACCACTAAATTATACAGTATTAGGAATAAGCACCAAAAGTTGATTTCAGGATACGAACATTTGTAAGGAGATGAGTTTTGCTGAGCATTGTTGGTTTGCTTGCAAACGGTAACAAAGAAAATAATAATCAGAAGAGAAAATGGCTATCTTTTGCCCTACTCCATTTTGTAATAAATAAACGAACCGAGCATATGAAATTTCGATGGTCCTGTTTATTAGAGAGTCGTTCTGCTCCATAGGTTCCCTCCAGGGAGATGTGAGAGGCACCAGGCTGCAGATTGGAAGTGGCTGCGCCAAGGAAAAATGAGGGGGGTCATGAGGGCCTTGCAGAAATTAGGAGTGAGGTGCCCTGTCTTACCCTCTCCCTCTGAACTGAATCCCTGGGGAGATACCCCATCCACCCCACCTCAACTCCTTCTCATCATATTCCAGCTCCTAGCCTGCAGTTTGAAAATCTGAGGCTGTGTGCACCGTGGCAGAGTGCTTTAGGGGTCTGAAAGCCAGCCCTGAGTTTTTACATAAACATGAGGGGAGGCCTCAATGTAGTTCAGTTCTTGAGAAGCCAGTCTATGAGTCACCTCGCTTCTTGGCTACATGGTGAGGAGTGGCAGAGGGAAGTGAGATCTTATTGAAGAATCAGGGAAACATCAAGAAGGAAGTGATATGCAACACAGAAACCAACTGCTTTCCTCAATTTTAAGTGTGTGTGAAGTGTCTTGTGATGTTTCTGCATCCCAAGCCCGAGAAAGGAGAGGCATCTGTCTCTTTGTTGCTATTCACAGACAGGCTCTTATCTGTGTAAATCTTAAATATCTAATTCTCAAACCATCGCCAAGGGAGATACTAACTATTGGGTAGAGGCAGCTTACAAATGGTCAAATAATAAATGTTAATAAAAACATTTACAATGTAAATAGATTGCTTGACGAGAGCGCTGGCTAGCCAAGACTGTGACAAATCTGAGAAAAAAAGAGCTCAGATAAATTGCCTGGCATGGTTGGCAATAATAATAATAATAATAATAATAATAATAATAATAAAATTATAATGCCACACTAACTGTATCATTATTATTGCCACTATTTATTGTGTTCCAGGATGGGTTAAAAGCTTCGTATATAGTATTTTATGGATTCAATCCTTACAACAGTCCAAAGGGGGAGGCATCAGTATCCATGTTATTCAGGTTTGCACGCCGAGGTTTTGAGAGGTCAGGTCATTTGCCCAAGGCCATCAAACTTGTAAATGATGGAACTGGGATTTTAATCTGCTTTTATATTAAGACTACAGGACCTGGTCTTTCTTTTTTAAACCAATATTTCAAACAAAAGTCAAAATAAGGCCAGAAAAGTCCAAAGGCTGATTTATAACCCGATTTCTTCTTGGCCTTCACAATGCTGAGTAAAAATTGCTGAGTCTTTAGTGTGGAAGGAGCGTTTGAAGTGTAATACAGAAGATCCTGCTGCCAGGGGTTGTCTCATATTTGCCTTTAAACTATAGTGACCCAGAGCTCCAGTACTGGTGGCAATTTATTAATCACCCCTATGTGCCAGGTACTGCAGGCCTTTTGTTGATGGAAAGTGCTGGCTTTATAGTTGACAAAGCACACTTCCTTACGTAAATCCCTACACGGAATCCTGGACCCAACACATCCCATAGTAGAATGGGAAACCAAGGCTCAGAAACATGAAGATGCAGATTGAGGAAGTGGAAAAAAAGGAAAGGCCCAGATAAGACCTTCTGCTCCCCATCTGAGAGCTACCTTGACTCCTTCATGCTCTTTTATGAGGGACACATGCAGAGTTCATTCATACTATATAGCTTGTCCTCTCTCATTTTCACCCATAACAAACCTGTCTTGAAAAAAAAATTCTAGTGCTTTCTGATACCTCTGTTGAATTGAGGTTTTCAGCATCAATAGGGTCAATTTGAACTGCCTTACTTTGTATGTGGCTAAAAAAACACATGCCATCTTTTTTCCTTAAAAATTGCTGTTCTGTTAGAACGACTGAGTGGTACTTTTCCATTTCTCTTTGAATCTATCTGTAGGATCTAACAGTGCTTAAAGCTATTTAAATAGTTGCCTCCTTGAATATAATCTTCATCCAGTTTTCCTTCTTTTTAGACTTAGGCTCTACAAGATCAAAAAATTAGTTAGCATCCCTAGGGACCCTACATGGTCCATATGGCTTTCTAAGCAATGCCTGTATTTGAGACTCTCCTATCTTCCTTCTTCCTGGAAGACATGCATTCGCCTCAATCGATGTAACACCTTACTGCTTTCATCATAAGTATCATTTTAAAATATTTTTAAAGATTTATTTATTTATTTTAAAGGGTATGGAGGGGCAGAGGAGAGGGAGAGAGAGTCTTAAGCAGACTCTGCACTGATCACAGAGCCCAACACCAAGATCATGACCCTAAGCCAAAACCGAGAGTCCTATGTTTAACTGACTGTACCACCCAGGTACCCCCAAAATATTTTTTTCTATGAAACCTCTTTGAATTTTCCATCATGGAAAATTTAAAACATATACAGAAGCAGGGAGATTATTATAATAAAGTCAGTGTACCAACTTCAAAAGTGATCATTACATGGACAATCTTCCTTCATCTATACCCACCCATCCCCACCAACAGGATGATTTTGAAGTAAATCTCAAATATCATGCATTTCATCTGTAAATATTTCATATGTATCTCTGGAAAATGAGGCCTACTTTAAAAAGCATAACCACAACATTATTACGACACCAAAATAAATCAATAGTCATTCTTTAATATAATTAAATATGCATTCATTGTTCATATTTCACCGCGTGTCTTTTAAACTGTTTGTTTATTTGAATTGGATTCCAAGAAAGGTTCCAACTATGTCATCTATATATCTCTTTAAATGTCTTTTACTTTATAGATTTCCTCTCTCACTCATTTTTTTTCTTGTCATTGATGTTGAGGAAACTGGCTGCTTTTGCTGTTAGAGTTTCCATAGTGGTTTAGATTCTTCAGAGATCCCTTCTAGTTTGACGGCTGTTCTCAGATGGGCCCACCATGGGAGGTTTTCTGGTGAGGACCCTGGGGTGGTTTTGAGTTCTGTTTTCAAGGCTATTTAGAACCTCATTACATTCCCTCCACTTTAACTTGCCTGAGTGCTGACACCGTGAGGATTTGGGAGCAATTGGTGGTTTGTCTCCACATCAATTATATTTGAGAGTTTGTAGGGATATCTTTTTATCTTGTTTTCTTGTGGTAGTTTTTAAATAAATCTTTGCTATTCTAGTTTTCCTATTTTTAAATATATCAGATTGAATATTTTTAACACCAAAACCTAACAATGAAACACATTCAGATTTAGGTGAGAGGCTGCCTTTCATTGAATACCTTGATTTTCTTTTGCCAGTACTCAGAATATGTAAAAAGGTACCTGTGAATGTGCACTAGGACCAAATTGATCAATATCATCCCTTTTTGTTTTGGTGTGGTTTTCTGATGCATGATCTCTCATGGTTAGACCAGCAGTCAAGAGATCAAATGTCTGTATGCATGTGTGTGTGGGTGTGCGTGTGTTTAAGAAACCTGTGCCAACACTGACCCTAGATTTTTCTCAGTTTTAAGAGGCTGAGCTTTTGTAGTGTAGGATGGTGGTTTCTGGGTCTGTAGACACTCATATAGTTGCTCTCCTTACCCTACACATGTAGTCGTCTCTTTGTAGGGGTATTGTAAACATCATCTGAATTTTTTTTTCATCTGAAATTTATACACCTTGGGTCTTTGTAGTCATGGCCTAGATTCTTTGCATCAATCAAGATACATATTCATTATCAAAGGCATTCTGGGAAGACAGAGGCAGCAGCATACTTTTTGAATTTCTTTCTTAACACAGAGAAAATAGATAATAAAACTAAAATCCTATATACAACATTTAAAATAAAACTAACAGGGTGTCCTCTGGGACCCCCAAATTCAGCTGGGTAGAGAGAAACCAGCAACAGGCTCAAAACTTACATAGAATCAATGTCTGTTCAGGAGGAAGCAGAGGAAAGCAATGCAGGATTACTAAACGGGAAGAAGAAAACCCAAAGTAGGCAATAAATATTCACTAAAAATTTCAGAGTCTAGTTTGAGAACAGCAAGTAAAATTTGGGCAGCTTTTGTGACCTTATGGCAGTGGGATATAATGAAGTCTCCAAGGTGTGGAAGAGTCTAGGCTCTGTGAATTTTTGAAACGTCATCTTTTTCAGGGTAGCACCTCATGTGGAGGAGAAAACAATGGGGATGGGATTAAATTTACCTGAGATAAGGGCAGTAGAAACAAGAAACAGAATGTACTGATAAAAAGGGGGAAAGGGAAATACAGCAAGGAAGTCTCAAATAGCAAGCTTCATATTACCTCAAAACAACAGAAAAGGAAACTTAAGTTAGAAAAAACCACACCTCTTTTTAAAGTTCAAGAAGCTAACTTCAAATTAAAGTGAACAATAGGGAAATATCAAGACCAATTCTCTCTCTCTCTTTTTTTAAAGATTTTATTTATTTATTCATAGAGACACACAGAGAGAGAGAGGGTCAGAGGCACAGGCAGAGGGAGAAGCAGGCTCCATGCAGGGAG
This sequence comes from Vulpes lagopus, assembly GCF_018345385.1. Taxonomy (NCBI): domain Eukaryota; kingdom Metazoa; phylum Chordata; class Mammalia; order Carnivora; family Canidae; genus Vulpes; species Vulpes lagopus. The sequence continues at coordinate 32,747,139 of NC_054834.1, forward strand.
CCCGATGTGGGACTCGATCCAGGGTCCCCAGGATCAAACCCCGGGCTGCAGGTGGCGCTAAACTGCTGACCAAATCTCAAAGGAAGTTACTATGAGCAAAAAGGAGCAAAAGCAGAATAACATCCCTAAACACAATGAAAGGATATATGAAAGTTATATTTACAAAACAGATAAAAATTGTAACTTCCTATTTCAAAACAAGCTTAGTGACATTAAGAAATTGATACAAAATATGATAAAGCAACACAAATTAGAACCAGAATTCAGAACATGATTTTAGAAGTCAGGAAAGCATTAGAAATGAAAGAATCATAATGTCAGAAAAGAAGACTAGAATAGAAGAAATGCAAAGAATTATGCCTTAAGATAAATGGAAACTGAAAAACAGAAAAAAAAAATAAAAATAAAGAAGAAACAGCAACAGGTAAAAAGGATTCTGTGAAATGGCAAATACTGAAGATAGGCAAAGAGGATCCAACATATGGATAATTAGAGCTCTTTAAAAAGAAAACCAAAACAAGAGAATATAGCAAATGTTAAGCTGTAGGTGAAGAAACTTTCCTGAAATTAAAAAAAGAGAGAGATAGTTTTGAACTACATATTGAAAAAGCATAATACCTGATAATATCAACTCAGAGGGATACACATATCAAGACATATTCTACTAAAACTGCTTGAGGTGATGATAAAACAAGCCAAAAATTTCCTTCTGCAGTCTTGACAAAAAAATATAGTGATTTATGAGGAAAAAGTCAGATTATTATCAGAATTTCAACAGCAGCACCTTTTGCCAGAAGAAAATGGAGTGATATATTTAATGTAATCAAAGAAAGAAAATATGAGCCAAATTGTTTATATCAATTAAAACTGATTTGAGTACATAAAAAGACATAGAACAAGCGTTACCATCACGTAAGGACTCAGGGAATATGTTCTTTTCTAGTATTCTTGGGAAATCTGCTAGAAAACAAACTTTCAATATATAAAATGACTACAGACACATTACTGGTAATCACTGGTGGTGAGATTTAAATATATATTTACTTATAGACTGTAGGCTAAAGGTAATTTAGCTTTAAGAAGGGAGAGAGCATAATATGTAATGGCTAGATATGTAGATATAGTAAAATAGAAATAAAATGGGAGAAGTTTGGAGAAAGCAAATGAAAAAGAAGTTTTAACTTAGAGTGGTTTTATTGGGACTCTTCAGTAGTTAACACATGATAAAGCACAAAAGTATATGTGGGCTACTCTTCTATCACCTCTTAATATTGTTGAAAACCAAGTGTCTTTGTTTGGAAGAAAGGGAACACATATAATACATAAAGTTAATAAAAAACCCTGTGAACTATATATTAGAAGTACCAGTATGGGTGCATGAATATAAATATATAAACACATGTGTTGCCTTTAAATCTGACAAGAGAGGGGTACCTGGGTGGCTCAGTTGGTTAAGCCTCTGCTTTTGCCTCAGGTCATGATACCAGGGTCCTAGGATCAAGGCCCACGTCAGGATCCCTGCTCAGGGGAGCCTGCTTCTCCCTCTTCCTCTGCTCCTCTACTCGTTCTCTCTCTCTATCTCAAATAAATAAATAAATAAATAAATAAATAAATAAATAAATAAATAAGAATCTTTAAATCTAATAAGGGAAAGAATGAAGCATTTTTCATACTTTTACTATATGAAACATAATACTAATAACCAAAGAGCTGATACCTAATATAGAAGTGTATTATTATAGAATCATTTTGCTGAATAAAGGAAGAGGATAATGATAGAATATCACCCTTGAGTGGTGTAGTCATTGAACACCAATGGCTGTTGCCTTAGAAGGAAAAGAGAAAACAGACATAATAGACCTGATGAAAATGCACCACCACCACCACCTATACTTTTGTCAAAGGAATTGAACCTGAGTTTGGTCCAGTGTCTAGATCCAGTTGCACATTTGTAGGAAATGGAAAGGACAGAGGAAATGCTGAATGGCAAGCTGTGAGCTATCAAAGAGAACTAGAGCTGGACACACATTAAAGCAGTAAAAATGGATTTTATTCAAAACTATTACAATAGGGGAAAAGAGACTTCATTATAGAACTGAGCAGGATTCCAAATACTAGAACAAGTGGGGATTCATTGCCAAGGAATAGGGTAAAGGGATTAGTATATGGAAATTTATTAGGAGGAGACATCATCAGGTGGAGGGTTGGAAGATTCCTGCTAACCTGAGTTAACAGGATTCTGGCTGAGGACAAGCCAGGGTGGTCAGATATCAAGAGTGGACGGATTCTTGCTACAGCTGGCCCAGGCAGGCTAATGACAGAGCCCAAGGATGAGGTATAGTCAAAAAGAGGGCTCAGAACAGCCTTTCTCAAGTTTGGTCAAATAGAGGGTCTTTATTTGAGTGTACAATCAGCTATATCTAGACTGTGGGAACTACAAGTTAGATGGCCTGGGCTTTCAACACATAAATTATAAAGAAAAAAAAAAGAGATGGAGGGAGGCTTGCAAATTAAAAGACAAAGATTAAAAATAAAAAACAAGCAATATGAAAAGATTGAGACTAGGGATATACACATGGTGTAGTGGTCGAGTAATAGTCCCCAAAGACATATTCAAATCCGCATCCCTAGTAACTGTGGATGTGACATTATTTGAAAACAGGGTCTTTGCAGATAAGTTAAGATCTTGGGATGAGAATATTTGGGATTCAGAGTAGGTCTTAAACTAGTGACTGGTATCCTTATAAGAGAAAGGAGAGGGAAATTTTAGACACATAGACACAGAAGAAAAGGCCATGTGAAGACAGAGGCAAGATGGGAGGGCAGCCACAAGTCAAGGAATGCCAAGGATTGCCAGCAGCCACAGGAGGCTAGGAGAGAGGCCTAGAATAAATTCCCTCTTAGAGACTTCAGAGGGAATCAAGTCTACCAACATCTTGATTTTAAACTGGACTCTAAAACTGTGAGAGAACAAATTTCTGTTATTTTAAGGTACCTACTTTGCAGTAATTTGTTATGGAAGCTCTAGGAAACTAAGACATGTGACTATATCAAGAAATACAAAGAGCTGATTACCATGCAAATCAGAATTATTTCCTGGTGTAGAGGCTGGGATTAGAATGAGGTACATGGAGGTCTTATGCAGAAGTTGAAAATTTCTGTTCTTGATCTAGATGCTGGAGGTGACAGTGTCTTCCTTACAATAATGCCTTAAGTCCTATAATTGTTTTCTGTGTTCTTCTATTTCTGGGTCCTTTTCTCAGTAAAGTTTTTAAAGTCTACACACAATTCATCTGTGGCTCCACCCCCATAAATAATTCCTGCCATTATTTCTAGAAGGAAATGACATTATCTGAAGATTTATTTATTTATTTATTTTGAAGATTTATTTTAATTCCAGTGTAATTAACAGTGTTATATCACCTTCAAGTGTAGAATAAAGTGGTTCAACAATTCTATACATTACTCCGTGCTCATCATAAGTGTATTCTTAATTGTCTTCACTTACTTTCCTCTATACCCCCACCCATCTCTGCTTTGGCACCCACCAGTTTGTTCCCTACATTTAAGAGTATTTTTTTGTCTCTTTTTTATTTATTTCATTTCTTTTTTCTTCTTCTTTCTTTTCTTTTTTTTAAAGAGATTTTATTTGTTTATTCATGAGAGACACACACACACAGAGGCAGAGACATAGGCAGAGGGGGAAGCAGGCTCCATTCAGAAAGCCTGATATGGGACTCAATCCGGGTCTCCAGGATCATGCCCTGAGCCAAAGGCAGACCTCAACCACTAAGCCACCAGGCGTCCCTATTTATTTCGTTTCTTAAATTCTATATACAAATGAGATCATATGGTATTTGTCTTTCTCTGACTGACTTATTTCACCTACCATTATACCCTGTAGATCTATTCATGTTGTTGCAAATGGCAAGATGCCATTCCTTTTTATGGCTGAGTAATATTCAAGCAGATATCTCTATATCTTTTTATCTATCTCTCAGTTATTCTTTATGCATTTATCTATGGCTGGACACTTGAGTTTCTTCCATAATTTGGCTGTTATAAATAACACTGCAATAAATATAAGGGGTGCATATACCTTTTCAAATTAGTGTTCTCATATTCTTTGGGTAAATACCCAGTAGTGAAATTGCTGGATCACAGCTAATTTTATTTTTAATTTCTTGAGGAACTTCCATACTATTTTCCACAGAGGTTACGCCAGTTTCCATTCCTGCCAACGTGCAGAAAGGTTCTTTTTATACACATCCTTACCAGCACTTGTTTCTTGTATTTTTGATTGTAGTCATTCTGACAGGTGTGACGTGATATCTCATTGTGGATTTGATTTGCATTTCCCTGATGATGAGTGACGTTGAGCATCTTTTTGTGTGTCTGTTGGACATCTGAATGTCTTCTTTGGAGGAAAGTCTCTTCATGTCTTCTGATCATTTTTAAATTGAATTATTTGGGTTTTGTTGTTGTTGAGTTGTTTTAGTTCTTTATATATTGTGGATACTAAACCCTTATTGGATATGTCATTTGCAAATATCTTCTCCCATTTTGTGTGTTGTCTTTTTGTTTGGTAAATTGATTCATTTGCTGTGCAGAAGCTTTTTATTTTGATGTAATCCCAATAGCTTATTTTTGTTTTTGTTTCCCTTATCTTAAGAAACATGCCTACAGAAATTGCTATGGCTGATGTCAGAGAAATTGCTGCTTGTGTGCTTTCTCCTAGGATTTTTAAGGTTTCAGGTCTTATGTTTAAGTCCTTAATCTATTTTAAGTTTATTTTTGCGTCTAGTGTAAGGAAGTGGTCCCGTTTCATTCTTTCCCATGCAGCTATCCAGTTGTGTTGTGGCTGAGCTGCATTTGCCTTCAGTCCAGTCATCTGCAATGGCTCTCTGTGCCTGTTGTGACAAGGTTTAGTCCCTGGGTTGTTGATGGGGCAGTTTTGGGCTGCTTTGGGCTTGAATTGGGTCAGACCAAGTGTTTGCCAGAGTTCCAGTAGCACTAAACTGCAGGGCACTCTCCCTGTCTTGTCCCCTGAGAACTTTTGTTGGTGGGTGGAGTCTGCAATCAGACCAGATGTCTGCCCCCAGTCCACTGCTGGGACTGCAGTTGAACTGGTGCATATGGCTTTCTTCCCTTCTTCCTAGGGTGGGGTCATTTTGGATTGGGTCTGCTTGCACACCACTACACTTGTGGCACTGCTTTGTATGGATAACTGCCGAAGGCATGGATGTGTGAGGGTGGGTGTGCAGGACCAGCAAGTTCTGCAATGATCCTCTGGGATAGGGAACCTGCAACGGCCTGGGAAATCCCCTGCCAAGTCAGGCTGGAGGGGGCTAGTCCACAGAGGAGTGAGGGGCAGGGCATACTACTAGCAAGTTGGGTGAAGAGTCTTGATGCTGTACTAGTTCCCTCACTCCCCCGCCCTGGGCTGTCCATGTATCTAGGCTAGGAGGCAAGGAAGAGAAATGGTACCCTCTAGCTCTTTTGCCCTTGGAGAAGTCTCCCAAAGATCCCTGCCCCTCCAGCACATGCTCTGAGATTATTAGTAAGCAAATTTCCCTCCCATATACTGCAGGCATTTTTCAAACTGCTGCTTCTATGCTGTATCTCAGTGGGGCTGTTTATTACACTGTCCTTTTAAGGATGGGGACTCAGTTACCTATCACCCCCTGGCTCTCTCAGATCTAATCCCACTGATTTTCAAAGTTCCAGGTGGTAAGACGTATTGATGTAAGAATTTGTGAAGTTAAGGACCTCTTGTTTTCAAAGCCAAATATTATGGAGGTTTGTCTTTACAGTGTGGGTCCTCCATGCCTAGGGCCCCTGGTGTGGATTAATCCTCTCTCCCCTCCATCCATGGTGTCCCTCCCTCCTGTGGACAGTCCTGTGGGTCCATTTGCCTCCTGACTATGTCTCTGCTCTTTGATGTGGCCTCTTCTTTACATTTACTTGTGCAGTCTATTTTTCCAGTCTTCAGGTCATTTTCTGGGTTATTTCCTCTGATGTAGGTATTTTTGAAGTATACAGGGGACAGGTGAGGTAGGATCCTTCAACTTTGCAATCTTCCCCAGAAATTGACTGATAATTTACTCTTGACAAAGCCATGCTAATTCCATCTTCTATTTTTCTTGCCATTTTTTTTGCCAATTATTATTTTTTTTTATCAAAAATATTATTTCTTGCAGCACCTGGGTGGCTCAATTGGTTAAGCATCTGCCTTTGGCTCAGATCATGATCCTGGGGTCCTGGGATCAAGTCCCATGTTGGGTTCCTTGCTCAGGGGGAGCCTGCTTCTCCCTATCCCTCTGTCACCCACCCCTGGCTAGTGCTCTCTCTCTCTCTCTCTCAAATAAATAAATAAATAAATAAATAAATAAATAAATAAGTAAGTAAGTAAATAAATAAATAGATTAATTAATTAATTAAAATACATTATTTCTTTTTATCAAAAATAGATTTTTTATCAAAAATAAAAAATCAACTCATTTTATTTCTCAGTTGCATATCATGCTCTAGCTCTTTTAAAGAAGTGTCTTTCATTGCCAGTTTTGAAGCAAGTGGCCCACCCCAAAATGCATGTCATTGCCCTTTGCTGATGTGAACATGCCATTTAAAAAAAACAATTTTGAACTACTTCATTCTCCAGTCCAATTTACTTTTTGTCCTTCTCACATAAATGATGCATACTCTGTATCACGGTTGACCTTTTAAAATATGTTATCAAAACAGAGACTAAAAATAGCATGAAGCATTTCTCCTGAGGTTTTTAATATTATCTATTATCTGCTTTTCATTTTCTATTCCTCTAGGATGGAAAATCCTTCTTGACCCCCTCACCCCACCACTCTCCTTTGGATGATTAAAAAAAGCAAAGTTTTCTCTATTGTTTTCATGTATCTTATTAGATCTATTGTTTGTTGTTTGTCCACACCACAGCATATGGATTGCAATATAAGTCATATTTTGTTTCCTAAGAACCATATTGAACTTGGAAAACTTTTTTGAAAGATTTTACTTATTTATTTGAGATAGAGAGCACATGCACACGTGCACCATTAGGGGTAGGGGGAAAAGCTGAAGGAGAAGCAGACTCCTCGCTGAGCAGGTATCCCAAAGGATCCTTGGGATCATGACCTGAGCCAAAGGCAGATGCTTAACTGACTGAGCCACCCAGGTGCCCCCAACCATACTGAACTTTAAAAGGTAAATAATAACTACTTTGTTTACTTCATTGGGTGATTAATCATAATGCCGGTGATCTTCTTATTCATGATCCCATATTTGCAAATTTGCCTACTCACTAAAATTTCTTTGTAGCTCTTTTTTTTTTTTTTTTTTTTTTTTTTGTCATTTGAGTTTTATTATTGAAATATAACTGACATACAATGTTATATTAGTTTCAGGTGTACAACATATTGATTCAACAATTCTATACATTGTCAATGCCCACAATAAATGCAGTTACCATCTGTCACCATACAATGTTATTATAATACCACTGACTATATTCCATAGGCTATACTTTTCATTTCTATGACATTTATTTTATAACTGGAAGTTTATATCTCTTAACCCCCTTCACCTGTTTTACCTATACACACACTTCCCTTCTAGCTGGTGGTTACCAGTTCTCTGTATTTAAGAGTCTGTTTTTAGTCTGTTTAGTTGTTTGTTAATTCACTTTTTTAGATTCCACATATAAGTGGGATCATATGGTATTTGTCATTGTCTTATTTCACTTAGCATAATACTCTCTAGGTTCATCCATGTTGTCAGAAATAGCAAAATCACATCCATTTTTATAGCTAAGTAACATCCCACTGTATATGTAACACATCTTCATTATCATCAACTGATGGACGCTTGAGTTGCTTCCGTGTCTTGAATATTATAAACAATGCTGCGATAAACATAGGCATGCATGTATCTTTTCAAGTTAGTGTTTTAATTTTCTTTGGGTAGATACCCAGTAATGTAATTACTGGATCATATGGTAGTTCTGTTCTTAATTTTTTGAGTCACATCCATACTGTTTTCCACAGTGGTTGCACCAATTTACATTCCCATCAAAATGCATGAGTGTTCCTTTTTCTTCATACCCTCATCAGCACTTATTTCTTGTCTTTTTGGTGATAGCCATTCTGACAGGTGTGAGGTGATATCTCATTGTGGTTTGGATTTGCGTTTCTCTGATGATTAGTGATGTTGAGCACCTTTTCCTGCAGAACCACCGAACCTGGCAGGGTGACGTCCGCCAGCGCCGGGTCCTCAAGCACGGAGTCGTGCCCCGGCCCGCCCGGGCCTCCGCGCGGGGCTCACAGCCGCCCCCGCGGCGGGGAGAACGTCCCCGGACCAACCCCTTTGTAGCTCTTCAAATCAATACCTGCTGTGCTTTCCTGGCCATTCACAGATATGTGCAGAGCAGTGAAACATGTAAGTCCCTGATGCACATGTTTCTAAGATGAGGGCAAGCAAGGTGACATGCTACTTTTTTGTTTCAGATCATACTGTAAGCAAATATCCTTTCTGTTATCTATTTAGTGTCACATTTTTCTCATGTTTGTGCTTTTCGTTGGTAATTTTACTTTTAAAATGGGCTCAAAATATAGTGCTCAAGTGCTTTTCCGTGATTCAAAGTTTAAGAAGGTTGTGATGTGTCTGATGGAGAAAATGGGTGTTCAACAATTTTTTTAAAGTAGTCTCTAGTCTCTTCACCCAGTGTGAGGCTTGAACTCACCTGAGAGCAAAAGTCACACGCTCTACTGATTGAGCCAGCCAGGCATCCCTGAAAATAGGTGTTTTTGATCAGCTTTGTTCAGGCCTGAGTTATAGTTTTGGTGGCCAGGAGTTCAACAATATATATTAAGCAAGGTGTCTCCAAACAGAAATACATGTTATCAGAAACACTGATAACATGTGATTGTGTATTGACTGATTGATGAAAATGTTACCAGAGGTAGAAACCCACCTAGGAGCAATGGGTCAGTGTTTGTGAATTCATTTTTTGAGATGAGTTCATAGACCATAACTACTGTGAATAACAATAATTGACTCTATAGTAGACAATCTTTACTGAGCACCCGAAGAGCTTTATGTGCATTTTCTCACTTAACTATAAACACAGTGAGTTAGGTGCTATCATCATTCCCGTATTACAGGTGAGAGAACTAAGTACAAGGAAGTTAAACACCTGGCCTAACATCACTCAGCAGAGAGGGAGGAGCCAGGGCTGGCAGTTTGGCCTTAGCCTCTGCACCCACAGCCTCCTCTTGAGCCAGTGTGGCAAGGGGATGTTTATGGAAGCCTTTAGAAATGTGTAATGTTTTATTTTTATTTATTTATTTTTGTAAATTTGTTTTTTATTGGTGTTCAATCTGCCAACATATATGTATAATGTTTTATTAAACATGTTTTATCCTTATTACTATTGATTCATCTCATGAAACAAAAAATCTTTGAGCCATGGAGAGCAACCGTGAAGTTCTATCCAGCTTGGTCATCAAGACGACACAATGTGTCGTCACCCATAATTAGAATTTTGTCCAGACCAACTGAATGCTCAGGACCCAAATCATCGTTTGGTTTTCAATTTGTGAGAGGCTAAATGCCAAAAGCATGGAGAGCCAGGCTGGGATTTAATTGTAAAATGGCTGCCTTGTGAGGAAAAAGGAACTGATACAGGGACAGAACTAATCCTGGCTCTAAATGTTCCTCACTTCCAAAGTATGTCCCTCCCTCCCCCTTCCACCAAGAGGCTTCTCATCCCAAGCTTTTCAAAGGCCACATGTTGTCAGCAATTTATGAATATGAATAATGTGATTTACATTCCTTTGATTTAATATAATGATTAAGCTTCTTTGTACTCTGTTCTGATTCACTGAAATGAAAAATACATTTTCTTTGTCCTTTATTAGTAAATTTTTTTCCCTTCCAAATTTGCTTGGCTTTGGCAAATGAAAGAGAGATAAATTTTGCTTTGATTTGGTGGCGCAGAGAGTGCAAAAGAGAATTAAAACATTAGTTAAAAGGCACAAGGGAATTGAACAGGGAACAGAAATTAAGTTAGTTGAAGCAAATTACCTTATGGTTGTAAACCAACGGGGGTTCAGATAGATGTAAGGAATTCATTTCTGCTTCTAAATAATTATTTTTGCTTCTCCACAATAGCAGTGGGCTGCGTTTCTATGGGCGGTTAGGTGCTGCATAGCCAATCTTTAATTAAGTGGAGGGGCCCCTTCTGAATATGAGTATAACCTGATTAGTTTATTGCAGGCTGGGATTTGGAACTGATCACACCCCTACCCTCTCCCTCGTAACCTTTGGGTGACCCCAGAATTCACTTCTTAGTGAGTTTCTCATTTAAGGAAATATGAAAGAAAAAAGATGTAAAGAGAGGCTTTAGAGCAGCCTAATAAAAAGATTCAAAGGCCTTATTGCAAAGGACTCTTTGAAATGGAGAATGGGAAGATTGAGTTGGGAAACTGGAAGAGAAGGAACTGGAATATTTCTTCTGGTGAGGGCTCCTGTACACTTGGGCTCCAGGAGGACATGCAAGAGAGGGTTGGAGAAAATTCCTGGGACATTGACATGTGTGCAGAGGCAGGGGTGCAGAGCTGGACTTGTCAAGAGAAGTGGGACACTGCTCCCTCTCTTTTCTGTCCATTCCAGCCTGGCGCAGCAGAAAGAAGCCAGGATCTGGCTGGGGTCTGAGTTCTAGGTGGGATTCTGTGAATCTGGGCAAAGGTTTTTAACTCTTCAGGTTTCATTCCCTTGCATGCAGAGTGGGATTAGCATTTTGTGCTCTGTACATCTCAGAGGGTTTTGGTGAGGATCAAATAGACAACATGACTGAAAATGCTTTGCAAAATTTAAGGCATTTACAAAATATCTTACCTTGAGCAGAAGAATGGAGTTTCTGAACCTGGCCTTGTATTACATTCAGTCAGTGTGAGATTTCAAATATTACGTCTCCTCTCCTGAGGCTCCATCCCCAGGATGCAAGGGCCTGAAATCATTAAAACAACAGAACTATAGGGGATACTTTGGTGGTTCAGCGGTTTAGTACCTGCCTTTGGCCCAGGGCGTGATCCTGGAGTCCAGGGATCGAGTCCCACATCAGGCTCCTTGCACAGAGCCTGCTTCTCCCTCTGCTTCTCTCTCTCTGTGTCTCTCATGAATAAATAAATAAAACCTTTGGATGGTGACGCTGGTGAGGATGGTGGTGATGATGATGATGATGATGATGATGGCGAATATAATGGTTATGATGGACTTTGAGCATGAAGTGGTATAAAGAAGGCTTTTGCTAATCCAGTGGAACATAGTTGGAACTTGTTCTCTCTCAGGCTCCAGGTGATAAGGAGCCTCGGTTGACAGACGTTTTTAGGGGACAGACCCTGGCGGGTCTGATGCCTAATCCTTCTTTCCTGAAAGAGAGAGGCAAGGGGATAAATACATTTTAGGGTCTTCTCTGTGTCAGAAATGGTGCTGGGTAAACTTCAAGTGTTCAGTGGCCCCATGAACTCCCAAGCCCCTAGACAAATGGACAAATGCCTGGCTGGTCCCAGAAGGTGGTAGGAGCCTGTCTGGAATAGGGAATCTGTCCTGAGCAGAGCTGGAGGTTCTGTGAGCGATGGCAGCTTTCATAAGTTAGGCTGTCTTCTTACATCTACCTCCATGATGAGCGGATATACCTCCCATCTTGCAAGGGCAGCCTAAATAGCCCTCCTTGCTAGGAGGTACGCAGTGCTAAATCAACTAATTCTGTTAAAAACTTGGAAGAGGAGACGAGGCATTGTGATTGAAGTTTCTGCAATCCCAAAGAGAAAAGGTAACAGAAATGAGTGGCTCCAGCTTTAATCTAAAGATCAATGCAGTATCAACGTGAATAGCCCTGCCAAGCACACCATCACAGCATGCAGGGCTGAGCTTGCAAATCGGCTTCCTCTTAAAACTAAAGATCAGAGCAGCCTAGAAATTTTTGGTCTCTACTTCTGCTTACTTATTCCTTGAGGAGCACAGCTGACAGTTTCAAAAGGGCTGCAAACAACTGCCTATTCATTTGCTCATTCAGTCTGTGATAAGTTCCTATCAGGCATGGATCCAAACCTGTTTCTTCTATTAGGATGGCCTGGGTCACAGCAGGACACTTCAAAAGAGAGTTCTCCAAGACCATTTAGAAACAGGTTGCAGATGCACATTGATTATTTCCAGTTGCTTCAAAAAACCATTGGGGGGAAAAAAAAAAACATTGGGATTTTAACCTCATTACCTTTTTTTTTTCCTTTTAATAAAGTAACTACTGGTTGAAAAACATCCCTTGGTAAAAAAAAAAAAAAAAAAAAAAAAACAGAAAAACCAAACAATTTGTGCATCCTTTCCTCTAGCTGTGAAAGAGAATGCATAGGAATTGTGTGCATAGGAATGCACCAATTGTAACAGTTATTTTTTTTTTTGATAACAGTTAAATTTAAAGAGGTGGGAGCTCCATGAGGATATGAAAAGGAAGGAGTTTCAAATGCAAGAGATAGTGACTGTAGAATGAGCTATATAGGGTCTTGTCCTGTTTGTGATCTCCCCTGAGTCTCAGAATTGTTAATAATTATATATACTTAAATCTTAACAGTACGTACCTTTCTGGTGATATATTGTTAGGTTAATATAGTATCAAGACAGTATACTATAGTTACTCTAGTATAGTAACTGGGTCGGTGTGCTCACACTGTGGTGTTCATGGTCCAATTCAATTGTCTCTCTGCTTGCTCTCCTTTCAGTCTGCCAAATACCTTCTTTTTTTTAAATAAATTAATTTTTATTGGTGTTCAATTTACCAACATACAGAATAACACCCAGTGCTCATCCCGTCAAGTGTCCCCCTCAGTGCCCGTCACCCATTCCCCCCCACCCCCCGCCCTCCTCCCCTTCCACCACCCCTAGTTTGTTTCCCAGAGTTAGGAGTCTTTATGTTCTGTCTCCCTTCCTGATATTTCCCACACATTTCTTCTCCCTTCCCTTATATTCCCTTTCACTATTATTTATATTCCCCAAATGAATGAAAACATACACTGTTTGTCCTCCGATTGACTTACTGCGCTCAGCATAATACCCTCCAGTTCCATCCATGTCGAAGCAAATGGTGGGTATTTGTCGTTTTTAATGGCTGAGTAATATTCCATTGTATACATAAACCACATCTTCTTTATCCATTCATCTATACCCATAATTGTTCCTTCGGTTCCCACCACCAATGCCTTCAGCTCTCATTTCTCACTTGGAGTGTACTTGCCGCCTCCTGCTGATCTTCTCATTGCCTCTCTTGTCTTGAATCTCCTCTTCACACCAGGCTTAGGGTTGTGGGCTGAACGTGTGGGCCCGCCTCCCACCAGTAATATACTGAAATTCTTCCCCCCAACGTGATGGTATTTGGAAATGGGGTCTTTGAGAGGTAATTAAGTAGTAGGGCTGGAGTCCTCAGGAATGGGATTTAGGTGCCCTTGCTCTGAGGACCCCAGAGAGCTCTTTAGCCCTCTTCCTGCCATATGAGGACACAGCGGGAAGACTGCAGTCTCCACCGCAGCAGAGGCCCCGTGCTGGCACCATGATCTTGGACTTTGGGGCCTCCAGAACTGTGAGAAACAAATTTTAGTTGTTTATAAGCTGCTTAGTCTATGCTACTTTGTGGGAACAGCTCAAACTGACTATGACACTTACTTATCTAACTACAAATCCTCCTTGGGATGCTTCTGGATCTCCCCTTTCTGCTCACAGGACCCGGATATTTCAGCTCTGCATGCAAGGTGCTTTGTGAACAGATCACTATTTGGGTCTTTTATTTCACCTCCCCAAACACCCCTTTCTCACAACAAACTGCTTGTAACTCCCTAATTTTCCTTCATCCCTGTACTAAAGCTTTCCCCCACCCCAAAATCATCAACTCTTTCATATTTTCATTCAATTTTATGGAAAGACTTTCTCTTTAAAACAGCCACCCTACAAATGCCCTCGCTTTTCCTCTTAAACCTGGATAGGTTTTGTTCTTTCAGGTGTTTTTTGCTCTCCTATGATTGTTCCTTCTATCAGCTTCTTCTATTGCCAAGTAGGTGCATTGTCTTCTTAATCTTGGGGAAAACAAAGATCACTTCACTTAGCCTGCTAACTCCTCTATCCCTTGTTCTTTTGGTCTTTCTGGCACAACTAGTCATCTCAAATGACAGATCTGCATATATTGATGCAGAGCTGCCTGCCTGTTGTGCCTTGGCACGCTGGTGGTTTACCAGGCGTACCAAGGCACAGAGTTTTAGGAACCCCCCTTACTGGTGTCCTCAACCCCCAAGGGGGCCAGGGGGCCCCCGGGATCATCACATCTGACTACAAGCATGGCCTGTGTCTATGTACACCAGTGTGTCATGCAAAATAGAGAATTCTTGGGCATGCCATGATATGGGAAAGTTTAGGAAACCCATGTGAACCCTTCCTCACCACTCAATTGTTTCTTAGCCTCATTCCCTGCTCTTTGGAAAAGAATGACATCCTTCCAGTTGAATCCAAAGAACCAATTCAGACTTCACCTTCGTGCACTCTTCATCATTTGCTACACGCATGTTCTTTATCTATGCCCCTGCCTTGGTCACTGTAACTACATTACATGGTTCCTTCATCTTCCTGTCCAACTAGAGTACTGTTACAACTGTATCCTCTTCCATTCCACCACTGGTATTGACCCCCAAAGCACTCCCCCAGTCAAGTTCTGCATGTAGATCTCTGTCTCAGAGTCTGCTTCTTAGGGAAGTTTATCTATAATGGCAACCTTCCTTGAATTTTGTAAGATGAATTGTTGAAATCTATTCTGAGCTGCTATAGCATTTTGTTTATATGGATAGAAGAGGATTCATCTTCTTAAAATAAGAGTTTTTTTAGACTTCTGTCTCAATACTAAATCATGACTTCCTTGAGGGCAGAGGGCCCACCTACCAGACACTACACCCCCAACTCAGTACTGGTCTAGTGGCATTTGCTCAGCAATGGACATGAGCCTGTTGTTGACAGAGTAGGAACACTCTGCTCTATAGCTCCACATTAGAAACAGTGTCTGTCTGCACCTCCCACCCCCTACTCTTGCTTATCTCATGTATCAGCCCAGTTGGGCTCCATCATGCAGTGGTAACAGCTCAAAAGCTCAGTGTCTTAAAACAACGGAAGTTTATTTTTGACTCATACATGTGTCAACTGTGTTTGAGCAAGATTTTTTTTATTCTGCTTTATTATCCTCTAGGGCTCAGGTTAACAGAAAAGTCACTGTCTAAAATCTTAAAAATCTCTGTGACAGAGGAAAAGAGACCTCTGAAGGGTCTTGCTTAATCTATCAAGTGCTCTGGTCCAATGTGGTCACGTGACACCTTTCTTCACCAGTCATTGGTTGGAAGTAGCCACAGGATTTATGATTTGGGTCCTGCAGAGTCATAAGGGGCCCTGTGTGTAATCCACGTGTCTGGAAGACAGAGAGTTGAAATCATTTGGAGAGCAACCCCAGGGCTACCACACATCACAATAAAACTGCCCTCACAAAGGGTGTGGTGGGCCTTCTGTGTCTCCACTAGACACCAATAGCCCAATCAGATGCTCACAAGAGTTGTTACATAGTTTTGACTCCAGCCAACCTGGCATCCTTAAAAAGCCCAGAGCAGAGGTGCAGGATGCCAATGCCAGAGAAGGAGGCTACCTTACCCTGCAGACTGGCCAGGAGAAAATCTGCCCTGGCTGTAGTCTTCTTCTCTTAAAGAAATGTAATAATAATAGAATAACAAAGTAACCAAACTCCACTGAAAAGGGGACAGTCTGTTTGTGAAAAGCAGAATTTTTATGCACACACGAGCATACCTGCATACAAGTATATATATATGAAGCGTTCTAAAATAGTACTTTTGAGTACATTCTGTACTCAGACTGGCCTAAGGAGCCCAGCAAGGTTCCACTGGGATCTCTGTCGGTGATAAGCAATTAACACAGCACTCATTTTTTCTTAATTGTCTTTTGAGAGTGGTTGAAATCAGATTTTAAAGAGTTACCTCCTTGAGGTAATTTATGTGTAAATTTATATTATTATAGAGAAAGGAGTTGCTAGCCAAAGTTTTGTAGTGTTGTATGCTTGATTATTTATATGATATGTGGGTTTCCTTACTTTTTTCCATTTAACAAAAGGAAATTGCATGGAATTAATAAATTAAGACTTTTCCCCCCTTTATTTCCTAAAACAGTTCCAGGTTGGCCACAAAGGAAGAACAAATCCTGTTTATCTTTATTTGCTTTGATGAATTATTTGAAAACCTGAGTAGGGGGTTTTAGCCTGGAAAATGCTTCCCATAAAGGATCAGAGATTTCTTGGACTTTTATGTATGTTTAGACCAGTGTGATCCAATAGAACTTTTGTGATGATAGAAGTGTTTATATCTGTACTCTTCAAGATGGTAGCCACTAGCTTCATCTGGTTATTGGGTGCTTTAAATGTGCTAGTGCAACAGAGGAACTGAATTTTTCATTTCACTTACTTTTAATTTATTTAAATTTAAATGTAAATGGCCACATGTGGCTAGCAACTACCACATTGGACAGTGCATCTTTAGAAACTTGACCCAGAGCCTGAGTGATTTTATAGCCTGGGAACCTTGCTTTCTGGCTAGGCTGTGAGAAAGCTTGTGTGTTGTATAGCGCTCACTGCACCCTGTTTGTAATTCCCTAGTGTCTGCACACATGTAGGGTCTTTAGTCTAGAAAAGGTGGGTGGCTTTTTAGTTATTTCAATTTGTTATTTCCAGGCAATTCACTTAGAATTCCTTAGATTACTAAAATCTGCTGGCCTCTGAGACAACACGCCTCAGTGCGGGACCATGTCATCGACAGAAAAAGGATCCTTATCGGGGACCCTAAGACCTTAGAAGAGTAGCCCATCTTAGGCCCTCCCCACTTTTCCTGCCCCCCTCAGCCCGGTCACAATCTTATTTCCTTTGGCTGCGACATTAGTTCTTTGTGCCGAGGGAGATATATCCAATTTAGTTTCCTTGTCTAGACATTTTGGATGTATTTTAGGCAGGCAGATTATCTTTCCCCTCTGCCACTCTTGGTGGAAATTAAAAGGACGCAAAATCGTCGGGACTTAGGGAGCATGGAAGGAGGTCAGGAAGATTCCCCAAATGCTCCTCAGTGAGCCACACTGTCGCAGGTCCATTTCACAGAACTGGCACTCGACGAATTAGAGCTAACACACACAAATCCAGAAAACTCCTTTCTGTTGCTGGATCTCAGCATACATTTGCATCACCAAAGTCATGAAAGGGAGACCCATGGCATAAGAAACTACAGATGCTGGAAGGCAAGGTTAGAGGCAAAAATCAGAGTTAAAAACATTCCCATACTCATGGCTTCTCGATACAGAATGAATGTAATTTTACATTGTGTTTAATACAGTTCATTTACTCTGAGCTAATGTGACTCCTATTTAAAAGTCAGAGTCATTTGTATGAAGCCATGTGACTGAATTTTATACAACCATGTAAAAACTTAAAAACATCAGGATGCATTTTCACTTGAGAATGGGCAACTCTGGATTGAGCTGCTTGTCCCAACAATAATATTGCCCTTGCTAGGTGCGCCTTTCCATCTGTCTGCTGAGCACATAGTACATACATCCTTTGGAATAGTCTTCAAACTAATAAATCAACCTCCTTATTTGATGGTAGGTTCCATGTGAAGGAATCCTGATTATAAGGATTCTATGCAGCCACAAATAGACAGAACTTCTTCTTCTTTTTAAGATTTTATTTATTTGTTTAACAGAGAGAGAGAGAGAGAGAGAGAGAGAGAGAACATGAGCTGGGGGAGCTGCGGAGAGGGGGAAAAGCAGGGTCCCCACTGAGCAGGGAGCCCGATGTGGGCCTCAATCCCAGGACCACAGGATCATGACCGGAGCCAAAGGCAGATGCTTGACTAACTGAGCCACCCAGATACCCCTAGACATAACTTCTTTTCTTTCCTTTCATTCATTTTTTTTTAAGATTTTATTTATTTATTCACACACACACACACACACACACAAACACACACACACACACGAGGCACAGACACAGGCAGAGGGAGAAGCAGGCTCCATGCAGGGAGCCCAATGTGGGACTTGATCCTGGGTCTCCAGGGCCGAAGGCAGCACTCAGCTGCTGAGCCACCTGGGTTGCCCCCTTCCTTTCATTCTTAACAGCCAGAGTTCATTCAGAGTCTCTCAGGTGAGGAGAAGCTGGACAATGAAGCTGGGCAGCATCACTCTGGCCCAAGCCTTGTGCTTCACTTCATGTCATCTAATCTCCCCAACAACCACAAGGCCTATATGTGAGGCCAAGCAGAACATCCCCTCTCCTGGGTGCTAATCTAAGTGAGCCGAGTGCTGAGAGGTCGCCGGTGCCAGGACATGAGTCATTGCCGGTGGAAGTTTGTTAAATGTGGTGGTCTCCTCTGCTTCCCCTTCTAGATGGCAGGAAGGGGAGGCAAAAAGATGCCAAGCAATGGGGCCTGGTTACCTTGCTGTTCTCTTACCCCTCTCTTGTTCTCATGCCACATGGTTGGCCTATGTCTTGCTGCCCCAGGGTAGGCCTGGCCACACCTCTTGGGGTGATTCACCTCTTTTTAGTTGCTCTCCTTCAGGGGGTTGGCAGAGGGTGAGGAGGTCCTAAGATGTGGCTTTGGCTAAAGATAGCAGGATAGGATGTGCTGGAATGGGGTGGGATGGAATAGAATGCCAACCTTGACCACAGGATACAATGCAGCTTATCAAATTCTTTCTAATTGAATTCAGAGGCATAGGTTGTACTTATAGTAAAGTGTTTCTTTGCCTCTCTTAGTCAGAATGCTTTGTGTGTGCGGCTTCTTCAGAAAGTGGGGAGAAGTGATCCAGTTCTCCTGCTAGTAGTCTTTTAGTTGTGCCATTCTTTTTCTAGTATTATCTTCCCCACTATATGCAAGTAGAAATTGATATTCAGAAAGGCTCAGAGGCTTGCCTCAAATCTTATACTGGGAAGTTATGAGCTGGGGTTAGTAGAAGGTCTACTGGCAATGCGGTGTTGGAGCTGGCTGGCATCAGCTCTTGAGAGCCAATTATTGCCATCTATGACCAACTCTGTGTTCAGTGACATCATCTTGACATCTTGAAATGAGCCATTATGGGAGTACTTATACTATAGAATGACATGACAAATGTTACACATCAGAGCTTCCTCCCTACCAGCGGAGATCTGGTTATTAAACACTTACCAGGACACCGCTAGGTCTATGTGACTTCAAAGCCTATATTTTTTTCACTGTCTCATAGTTTTTCATGTGATTAACAACACTATGGTCTTGAAAGATTTGAGTTTCTAAAGTTTCTACAAGTTGACTCATGTACCATCATAAGACCAGGGGTTTGCTTCAGAGTCAGCTAGATCGCTGTGTTTGTGCCACAACCAACTACCTGAAAGAGATACATTTTAGTATTGACTGCCACACCCAGGCTCCCTGGCTCCAAACATTACATGCTGCCCACCAAAGTGATCACATGCATGCAGACCCACCTGAATTTGGGTCCCACTAATGGAGGCTGGTGGGCAGTTAGCACTGCTCACTTCGCATACATAAAACAAGAGAACAGCTAGGGGTATAGGAGGCGTAGTGAGAATATGGAAGGTGTGGGAACTAGCAAATCTTGACCTGGATCACTACTTATATGGCCTTAGGCAAGTCACTTAACCTTTTTATTCTTTAGTTTCCTTCCATCTGATATATGAAATCATCCTTGAAGTGAAGTATTGGAGGTAGTACATAAACCAAAAATACCGAGTGACGTGGCTTTATTAAGCACTTAGTAAATTCTCAACAATGGCTTTAAAATGTGGACTTATAACAAGTTAAAGTCTCCTGAAACTGATGGCTAAGTTCATATATATCCTGGTAATTTAGAATATATCTATGTTTGTCTATTCTCCCAATTAGAAAACTCATTACCAATAAGGACCACATCTGAGTACAACTACTAGCCTAGAAGTTCATGGTAATTGTATACGATATAGGTAGGATGTGAAGAGAAGGGCCTCTGAAGGGCAGCTCAAATTCGAAATCTGCTACTGCAGGCCATGATTTTTGAGTTTGTAAAAGTCGGTATCCTCCTATGTAAAATGAGAATTAAAAAATCACCTACATTGTAAACTGTTAGGGTGAACTGAGATTTTTATAAATGTGCTCAGCACATTTCTTTCTTTTTCTTTTTCTTTTTCTTTTTTCTTTCTTTCTTTCTTTTTTTTTTTTCTCAGCACATTTCTTAATAAAGAGTTCAGGACAATGAATGTTAGTGGTCTTTGTTACCATTAGAATCATAGACTTTTAAACATTCTGATGTGGTGATCCACACATTCAGACAATCATATTTTAGAAGTCAGCCTGGCTTAGGGGCAGGGGGCATGGGAAAGAGTTTCTGGGGAGACCTTTCACCTTGAGGACCTGGGAATGGTACAGGCTAGCAGGTGTGAATGAAGACTCCCACTCTTGGATTAATTACAAGGTTGGTTTTATTGCAGTAGTAACATTATAAAACAAAAGGGAGAAAGGCCAAGTTGGACTCTGGTCTAGACAGGGGCCAGCAACAACAACGTAAGAGTAGGAGATCATTTGCTACTATTGATTTATGTTTTGGGTGATGGTGTAATAATTGCTTTTGCTTTTTGTACTTTGTATTTCTTAGAAGCTGTGATGCTAAAGGAGGGTGAGAAAATTCAGTACTGACCATGATAATTGAAAGTAAGTTTTGAGCAGAAAGCCAAGCAGTATAGGGCTGTTTCCTTGTGCTGGTTTCAATATAAGAATATGCATCCTCTTATAATTTAATAAAAATGCCCACGAGGACAAATGATGCACTGCCAATTTTCTAGCCTCTTTGAAGAATTCCCCAAGTGTTAAGGAACTGTGGAATTAGACTTAAAGGCTACATAATGAATAATTTGGTTGCATGATGCTGTCCATTCCCTTTAAGCAAGCCTGTTTTCCCAGGCCCCTCTGTGTCCCAGGCTGATGGGAGATTAATCTGGATTCTTACTGGGACATGTCAGATAGAGAGGTCTGGCTAACCCTTCATAGAAGCCCCAAATTCTTCTTGAAATAACAATGCTACTGAGAGACCACAATGGAAAGTAAGTGGGTCGGGCCAAAATTCTGTAACTATTGTAATGTGAATTCATTTGGGGTGTCAGGTTTTCATCCATCAACTAAGGGCATTGAGCCCTAGAGCAGTGGTTCAGCCCCTTTAGTTTCTGAGGAAATATACGACTTCTCTCTCCATCACAACACACCTAGATGGAATTTCAAGGGCCACCAGGGCCCAGGCTTAAAAACTTTGGTTAAATTATTATAAGAATTTCTTTTAATTCTGGGATCAAGTACAAATATATTTTCCTAGGAAAAATTTTAATGACTCTTCTCATTTCTCCCAAGTTAGACAACCAAATGATACAAATTAATTTTATGTCTTTGTTCCCACATCTTACAAAACCTATTCCAATGGATACTTGTTTGCCTCCATTTCCTAGTGTTTTCACTGAAATTATGAATTCCCAAGAATGAAGCTTTGTACATTCTAATCATGTTGTAAATCTTGCCTCATAAAGAAGTGAATTTTGAGCCAAAGAGTGGCAAGATGGCATCTTGCATAGTTTTGCCATGTCCATGCGAACGAATGGTATGCAACTCTTGCCTTATGTGCAAGAGCGTATGGCTGGTACAATGTGATAAGAGACTTAAGGACTCTGACTCTGGTTGTAGAGGCTGTCTAACATCAGGAACTTTGTATCTGCCCCTTGTGTCCTTGCAGGGGCATGTGTGATAATTTTCCTTCTTAGGAAGGGTCAACATTGGTGGAGCCAGTTGGTGAGAATAATGTTCATGAAAGTAGGGTTCATGCTAATGACTGTCCTGGGTTGGCTCAAATGTCCATGAGACACAGATGGATTGGCTGCTTCCCAATACCTATGCTGTGGAGTCTCTATCTGATACTCCCAAGCACTTCTGTACCTGGGTAGCTAGTTGTGGGTCATGTCACTGTCCTCGACCTCAGCTCACAGCAGGTAGTCTTCTGAGGAGCTTGCTTCAACGTCGGGCAGTGCTAACTGTGCCAGGCCAGGTCTTGACCCACGAGAAGGCTGAGGCTAACATGAGGCTTCGTGTTCCAGTCTAGGGATCAGGCCATGTCGCAGGGTGCTGTGGATGTTTGCTTCGGCATGACCAATTCTTCCTTCTGGTCCCAGGAAAGAAGGTCACATTTCTGGAGCAGAGCAGATGCTGTTTTCCGCTTCTCTACTCCAGATAGGTTTGGCCTTGACAGAAGAGCTTTGGGAAAAAAGGTCACAAAGTGGCTAGAAGATTAACTAAAATAACGTGAGCACTTTAGCCCATTCAGAAGATGGTCAATATACCATAGTTGAATTGGAATTGAAATCAGATTCTTGGACGGTTTAGTGGCTCAGCGGTTGAGTGTCTGCCTTCAACTCAGGGTGTGATCCTGGGTACAGGGATCAAGGCCTACATTGGGCTCCCCAGAGGGAGCCCGCTTTTCCCTCTGCCTATGTCTTTGCCTCTCTCATGAATAAATAAAATATTTTAAAAAATCAGATCCTTAAGGTTTTCTACACCTTTATTTGGGCTTGCATTTTAGAACATCTTTATTTCTACTGAACTAAGGACCAAAACTTTATGTTAACAACTGCTTGGGAGTCTGGCTTAGGTCCGAGAAGTTGCAGAGCTTGGAGGGGTTAGCCCCCTTAATTTCAAATTAAGTTGAATTAATCGGTAGCCTTGCTCTAGTTTTTCTTACATAAATTAGGTACACTTTTTTTAAGGTTAATTACTATTTTAGAGAGAGAGAATGTGAAGGAGGGGTAGAGGGAGGAGGAGAGAGAGAATCTGAAAGCAGACTCCCCACTGAGCATGGATCCCACAACCCTGAGAGCATAGCCTGAGCTGAAAATAAAATTTGGATGCTCAACCGACCAAGCCACCCAGACGCCCCATAAATTAGGTGTATTTTTAAAGAAATCTTGAGCCTTTGTTGAAACTAGCCATTTTTCCTTTTTAGGTTGAGCTATAGATTACCTGCTGGGCATTACTCATGAATTCATTTGGCAGTTAATTTTTTGCCTATTTAATTAACTCACTTGAAGACAGGGATCTAAGACAGTACCTGAGCCAGAGGAATCTTCAAGAGGGGAGAATAGAGAAAGGCAAGGAGTTTGAGGACTGGAGTCAGCAGTGTGAGGCTCTGGGGCACCCACTAGGTTATGTGGGGCTTGGCCTACTGGAGGGACCCCAGGAAATAGAGCTGGCAGGGGCAGATGCCACAGGTTACCGCAATTGAGTGGACGGGCATTGAATACAGCAAATGGAAATCCAGGCAAACCCTATTTGCTTTGTCCCTAAGAAGAAAATATATCAGTTTTTCTGAGGAAGCCAACCTTTTCTGGTTACTGAGCTCTGAAGGATTGTCTCACTAGGCTCCATGCGCCGAGCACAGAAAGCTGTGGTGGACTGTGTTCTCAGCAATGCCTGAGCATTGAAAAGCAAGGCATTTACTAAGGATCCCTCCCAGATGCCACACCCGTAATATGTTCCTCTGGGAGAGACAGTCTGTGGGGAACCACACTGTGGTCCCAGAGAAGCTGGTTTCTCCATTGCTAAGGGGAGTGCTAATGACACACCGAGTGGAGTTTCTGGAAGAGTCATACCACCCTAGAGTGCATGTTTTACCCCCAGACTCCTATCCCACCTCTTCTATTTCCAGCTGTGTGATTTGGGGGCTCTCTACAATTGTGTGTCCTCTCTGATCCTGTCTTCCCATCTGAAAAAGTGGGGTGAATGCCTCCTGGGATTGTTTTGACGATTATGAGAAAAATGGTTATGAAGGACTGTGCATAGTACCTGTTAACAAAATACACAAAACATCATGGTGAGACCTCTCTTCCTACAGACAGCCTATTATAGATAAAAGTGTGGGATGGGGATTCCCAGCCTTTTTGAGTTACGAGAAATCATTTTATCATCAAATATTTCACAGACTCACACATGACAGCTGTTCTACTTTCCGTACCCACTAACAGAGAAAATACATGATAGTGATGCTTTGAAACGACTTTGTAAATCACTAATCCTAATAGCATCTACACACATTACAAAAGTGTACTACATGCTGAGTGAGATGTGGCCCTCCAGGAACCGTGTCGCCCAGGCTTTCCATTGTTACCGGCAGTGCCACAGGACTCAATGGTCCGTGGGGGTCTGACAGGTTGCAGACGTTGTGTTCTGGCCTGTGTTGTGGGCACATGCCTGTCCTCTAGATCTGGCCCCACTCCTCAACCCAAACAGAGGCTGAGGGAGAGGTGGCCAAAGCACCCCTTCTCAGGAGTGAAGTCTTCATAGGGTCAATGGTCACCTAAATGTCTTCAGGGGGATTAATCCCTTCATTGTTATGCATACTGGGTTGAATAGTGTCTCCCCAAATTCATGTCCAACTAGGGCCTCGTCATATCCTGTAAGGTCTTGGCAGGTATAAACAGTTAAAATTAAGGTGGATGTCCCAAAAATCCAAGACCGGGCCCCAAATTCAAAGATGGGTGACCTCATAAGAAGGCCATGTGGAAGCCCAGACGTGCATATAGGGAGCACACCTGTGGAAGCAGAGGCAGAGATTGGAGTGACATGTCTGTAAGTCAATAAACAAAGAGCAAGGACTGCCAGCAACCACCAGAAGCCAAGAGAGAGTCACCAATAGATTCTCTCTTAGAAGCTCTAAAAGGAACCAACCTTACCGAAGCCTTGATTTCAAACCAATGGCCTCCAGAACTGGGAGAGGATAAATTTCTGCTGCTTTGAGCTGCCTAGTTGTTGTATTTTGTTACGATAAACTTAGCAAACTAGTTCATCGCGTAGGCTTGGTTTTTTCAGAGTTTTTATTAATCGATTTTTCTTCTTATGACCGAAATAATAAACATTTGTCATAGAACATTTAGAAAATAAAGCCATACAGAAAAATAAAAGAGATCATCCTTTATTGCACCACGTGAAGATAACTACTGCAAACATCGTGATGTTTATTCACCTGGACTTTTTCTGTGAGTGTGTCTGCGCCTGTGCACGCACGCACGTATGCGTATGTGTGTGTGAGTTATGTTTCGAAACAGTTTCCGGATGATCAATATCTGTACTTGTGTGCCTTCCTTACTTCTGACTTGGTGAAAGCAGAGAAATCAAAACCCATGTAACCCAGTCCTTCCCAATATGCTCAGACATTCCAGATGATACTCAGTCTTTCCCCAAACCAGAGTGGCCCAAGTGGCAGGGAGGCCTTCAGACAGATGCTGACATATGTCTAATAAATTTAGCGCTTAGCTATAGCTCATGTTCGACCCCACGGTGCCCAGGAGATAAGGCAAAACTGGTTGTATGTAAAACCTTTGACAGCCTCTGGGCTCCGGGACTTAGCATGTCTTTATATTAGGTCTGTTTACAAAGAAAAGTCTTTTGAAGATTTTCCCTGCGGAACAGGGTTATTTCCAAACGGCATATGGTGAAAATGTTACATGAGCTTCATGCAGCTTGTCTGCGCCTGACAGGTTACAGGGGGAAATTGCTCTTGGCAGCCCAGAGTCGCCCCTTGAATTTGGGCTGTTTGCTCCCTGGCTCTGCCGCGAGGTTAGCTCCCCCTGCCGCTGATGGTGAGAAAGCCGGAGCAGAGGCGCAAAAGAGGGTGCTGCCCATGGATGGCAAGGCTGGAAGAGGGCTTTGTGCCAGCTCTTCCTTGGATAAGAGGTAGGGGGATCTGCTTTGCGCCCCAGCATTGAACCAGAGGCCTGGCATTGGCCCAAAGGGATTCAAAATATTAGCAGTGGGGTGGGGGGACGGTGGGCTCCTGGAAGGTGGGGTTCCCAGGCAGAGGGGTGCTACAAGGGAGGTGCTGGGGAGCAAGCATCCCTACCCTGGTCTGCACTGCTACCCCTTGACTTCACCTGCCTCACCCTTGGGGGTTCCGAGCTGCAGCCCCCTAACACAGATCAGGCTCCCGGAGCAGGTCATTTTCACAACCTTCACAACTGGTGCAGAGTGTCCAGCTCTCCACTGTCCAAGGGGACTTCCTCCGAGTACAGAGGAGTCAAGCTGCCCCTGGGAAGAGTGTGGGCCTGGGCTCCTCAATATGGGTGGTGGGGAGCGCTAAGCCCCTGTTGGCCTAATCATCCCCCTGAAGCTGGGGGATGGCCAGGTCCCCAAGCACACAGGTGGCTGATCGGCTGCAGAGGTCTTGTTTCTCTCTCTTTCCTCCTTCCTCTCCTCCCTCCTTCCCTCCTGCCCTCCCACCCGCCCTCTCTTCCTTCCCTTGCGCTTTCCTTCAAGGAATTTGAATTTGTGCCAAAATATAAAAAGTGGGGGATTTCAGGCCAGAGGGGAGCGGCATCCTCTGGCTTTTTCACAAAGAGCAGATTGGATTGGGCCTTGCTTGTGTGCCTTCCAGCAGGGCGACCCCCCCCCCCCCCACCGCCGCCCTGAGTTGAAGCTAAGTAGTGGCTCTGCCTTTATGTAGGAACTGTGGGTCCTGTCTCCCTAGCCACATCTCCACCACTGCTGTGACCCCCTCTTTGTATTATTACTTGGCCCCGGGGAACATTTGGAGGGTGCTCTGCCCACCTGAGCAGGACCTGCTGCTGTCCAAGCTGTGTCACCACGAACCTCCCCAGCACGGAGAGGCATGGGGACCCCTGCTCCCATTTCTTCCAAGGTCTCTCTCACCTGCGGAGGTGCCTACCCTACTGGATTCAGTTTCCCTGATCTGGACAACGAGGGGATGAGAGGACTGGGGTAGGTGGAGTTTTTGTGACTCTTCATCCCTAGGGAAATGCAAATGCATCCTCAACTGGAAGTGGTGCAAACCATCAGGTATAGAAGAAGGTTGTGAAAATGACCTGCTCCAGGAGCCTGATCTGTGTTAGGGGGGCTGCAGCTCGGAACCCCTGAGGGGGGGCAGGTGAAATCAAGGGGTAACAGTACAGACCGGGGTGGGGATGCTTGCTCCTAGCACCTCCCTCGCAGCACCCCTCTGCCTGGGAGCCCCACCTTCCAGGAGCTCAGGCAAGCACCCCCGCACCTGGAGACTGCAGAACAGCTTGCTGCCCCCTCTCACCTGTGACCTGAGCGCATCCTGCAGCTGTGGTGTCTGCCTGTCTAAGCCACCAACACCCTTCCCCCCAGAAGCTCTGATTGGTTCTCTGCTTCATGCTCATCCCTTTATGGTGTGTTTTCGGTTACTGCTAAACATGAGTCAGACCCAGGCCACCTCCCACTTCAAGACCGTCCTGGGGCATCACCTGCTCAGCAGAACCAACATCTGCTCATCTCCTTGGTCTATGAAGCTCCAACCCTCTCCTGGCTCTCTCTGTGGCCAACCCTCGGCCCGCTGTCCCACCCCTTCCATTTGGGCCCAGCCCACAGTGGGGCTCCCTCTTCATCCCAATCTAGTATCACCTCGGATTCCCCTCTGATGATCCTCAGGGACGCCTCCCTGAGCAGGTCATCCCTCCTGCACTGCCTGGCCCTTAGTCCTGCGAGGCTTGACTCCATCCACAGCACTTAGTGTGAACAAATGCGTCATGTATTTATGCACTTATTCATTTACTTGCTGTTTGGGGTTGAATATTTGTGTCCCCCACATGTTCATTTGTGGAAGCCTTTACCCCAGTGTGATGGTATTTGGAGTTGGGGCCTTCGGAAGGCAACTAGGTTCAGAAGAGGTCGGGAGGAATGAGCCCTCGGGATGGAATTTGTGCCCTCATAAGAAGAGGAAGCGAGACCTAAGTGCCTGGTCTCTTTCTGTCTCTCTCTCTCTCCACACGCTTGTACCAACCAAAGGCGATGCGAGACCCCACAAGGCAGGAAGCGAGTTCTCACCTAGAACCAAACTGAGGCCCTTTGATCTTGGACTCCCAGCCTCCAGAACTGTGAGAAGTCAATGTCTTGTTGAAACCACCTAGTCCGTGGTATTCTGTTATAGGAGCCTGAGCTCAGACACTTATTTATAAATTTACTCTTACCTGATAGAAACTGAGCATCAAGAGGACAGGGGTGATTTTTTTTTTCTTGCTCACTAGTATAACCCTGGAGCCTAGAAGAGTGACTGGCATGTCTTGGGCACTGGATAAATATTGTTACCTGTGGAATGAAAGGCCCTCTGGGGTTTCTTCCAGTGCCGTGCTCCTGTGACCACCCATGAGTCCATCTTCTGTGGGTACCATGTGAGGAGCTGGTGGTTTTCTGAAGAATTTAGACTGATCTTCATTTCAGGGAGAGGCTCGCACATGAAGTGGGAGAGACTCGGCTGGCAGTGTAATGACAGCAGCTTTAATCATCATTAAATTATTAAACTACATTGGGGCACCTGGGTGGCTCATTTGGTTAAGCATCTAACTCTTGATTTTGGCTCAGGTCCTAATCTCAGGGTCGTGGGATAAAGTCCCATGTCAGGCTCTGCACTGAACAGGAGTCTGCTTAAGATTCTCTCTCTCTCCCTCTGCCCTTTCCCACCTAAAAAATTATTAAACTAGATAAAACCAAAGTAGTCTGAGGGTGAGGGTAAGAAAGGGCGAGCCAGTGAGTAACAGCTAAAGGACAAATTCAGGTGGCCCCAAGCCCTGTCCCATCCCAGGCTGAAGTACTGCCCCCATTTCTCTTGAGAGGGCTGAGTGTTCTAAAGTTTCTTGCCCACTAATGGATAGTTTTTTTTTTTTTTTAAATTTCTCTTCTCTTTCTCGGATTCCTATATAATGTGTGCAAACAAGATAGTGTCACAGTATAAATACTAAGAGCAATACCTTCTATTTATGCAGCATTTGGTAGTTTTCAAAGCACTTCTTTATCTTTTATAAAGTCCTCCTTTGGTATTTCTTATCACTCTTTATTTTACAGATGAGGACAAATAAGGGTCAGGGAGGTGAGACTCTGGGTCACACGGCAAAGTGACGGGCCTTTCCAGAAGGCAATGTGGTGCAGGGGACACAACATGAGAAGAACACTAAACGTTCCACGTAGACACTCTTGTCACTAGCCCCTTGGTGGTTCCCAACAAGGAATTCATTTTCTTGAATCTTACTGTCGTCAATTCTGAAACGAAGGCTTTCCACTGGAAACACTACTCTCCAAATGTGGACAAGCATCAGAGTTACAGGGTCGTGGCTTCAGCCTGCAGATTCGGATTCAGTCGGCCTGTGATTAGACCCAGGAGCAAGTATTTTTAGAAAGATGCCAGGTGGGGCATCGGCCAGCTGGGTGGCTCAGTTGGTTAAGCATCTGCCTTCAGCTCAGGTCATGATCCCAGGGTCCTGAGATGGAGCCCTGCATTGGGCTTCCTGCTCAGTGGGGAGCCTGCTTCTCCCTCTCCCTCTGCCGCTGCCTCTGCCATTACTCCCCTGCTTGTGCTCTTGCTCTCTTTCTCTCTCTCAAATAAATCAATAAAATCTTAAAAAGAAATAGAAAGATGCCAGGTGACTTGCCCAACTTGCCCAGGCTTACCCCTGTCCTCCTGGTGCTCTCTCTGGAGAGTGCCCCCTTCCTTCTGAAATGTGCCCAGGTGGGTGTCCCTGGAGGTTCCTTCCCAGTCTGACCTTCCTGGAGTCTGGACTACTCAGAATGTCCTCAAGGCCTAAGTGGTTGGAGATGTCTTTCCTCCCCCTAGGACGTGATGGAATCTTTAATGAATGGAAGGCAGCCCGCAGTTCCTCTAAGTGAAACCTTGCCCCATCTGCAGGGAGGCTGCTCTGAGTGGGAGTTTCACTAACCGTACAGGCTGTGGGATCCTGCTCAATCTTTTGAGATCCTTCACTTTCACTTGAGCAAGGCAGGAGAAGCTACTCTGTCCCCAAGTAATAACTCTGTCGGCCACTCCCCCATATCATGTAAGCAGAATTGCCAAGTATCCTTTTATTTAATTCATTCCTCTTTGTCCTTCTTAATTTGTCTAGGAGTGAAATTACATTTGCATGAAAATTAGTCTCCTTTGAAAAAAGCATTTGAGTAATTCTGGTACGGCCATATGGCAGTCCAATGTTGGCATCATTAAAAAAAATAAAGGTCTCCAGTAAATATCCATGTTGTATTCACAGCATATACACAAACACCATTTGGCTTCACCTCTTCTCCTGCCTTTTTTTATGCGATATTTTAAAATATTGAACGACAAGTGCATTTAATAATTCTACAATGTCAACTAAGGTCATGGTCCTAATACTTTCTTTAGGGAAAAAAAAATCCCTTCACTTTTGAAGGGTTCATAGTTTGTTAGGATGAGTCAGGGAAACCACACGATGGGTTTTCAATGGAAATGCTACTCTGTTTATAATTATAACCTTCACTCAATGCAGACAGTCAGGCAAAAGGGCCACAGCAAATAGCCCCAATTAGAAAATGATATGTTTGGTGAAAATTCTCCTAAACAAAGGCTTTCCGCAGTGGCCTGACTTCCTAACATCCCCCACTCTCTCAGGAAAACAACTGACTGGACAAAAATGTGGGAAAAACAACAAAAGGCTTGGTTAGTCTTCCAGAGGCCCCTCTGGGGACCAGTGATCTCAAAGGCCCACATCATCCTTCCCCTAGGCCCCCGCTTCCTACAATGGGACCTTACGCACATCCGAAACACATGCCCTCTGTCCCTGGCTGGCCTTGAGCGGACCTTTATGAATGAGATTTTCTTGTGTGTTCCTTTGGGGGAGTGGAAGGCAGGTGGAGGTGGGGTGGGAAGAAACACGACAAGAAACCCTCTTCCCCCCTCCCCATTCCCTCCACAATAAGCAAGGAGATAAAAATCTGGTTCTAATCTATTTTTATTATGACAACTACCTTCCTTAGTTCCACGATAGTAGGCATCGAAGTTAGAGTTCAAGATCTGTTTGTGAGTGACAACATTAGTTATAAACTCAGGCTCCAGGGGACCTGGGTGTCTCAGTGGCTGAGCGTCTGCCATCGGCTCAGGTCATGATCCCAGGGTCCTGGGATCGAGTCCTCCATCGGGCTCCCCTTAGGGAGCCTGCATCTCCCTCTGCCTGTGTCTCTACCTCTCTCTTGTGTCTCTCGTGAATAAATAAATAAAATCTTAAAAAAAATAAACTTAAGCTCCAGATAGGTTGGGATCCCAGGTTTTGTCAAGATGGCAGAAGTCATCTCTACTGTTGGAAAATTATCATGATGGTGTTACCCTTATGGTAGAAAGAAAAGAGCAGGGACTGGAAGGGAGCCCCTTGGTGGCTGGAGATTCCATTTCTTCACCTTGGGGATTGTTACAAAGGTGGTTCTGGGAACACTCATTGAGCTGTGGCAGGTGCCCTTGTCTAGATGTATGTCCTATGACCATGAAGCATTTTGAAATGTTCAGTCTTATGCAGTAATCAAAACTTTTGATTTTGCTCAAAGTTATGACTTCTCCTCCAGCTCTCTGTTATAGGTGGGTCTTTTGTCTTTGGGAAGGGATATGTGTGTGTGTATGTGTGTGTGTGTGTGTGTGTGTGTGTACACACTCGTGTAGAGAAGGTCCACTCCTCTCTGTCTCCCTCCTCCCTGTCTCACTTACTAGCTGTCTCTGACCCCTGAGGGATGGAAAGAGTAAGGAGAACCACAAAGTTCTGAGGTGATGGGCACGAAGTGAGCAGAAGGAATGTTGCTAATGCTCCTTCCAGGGTCCGTACCCAGGTGCTATGAGTATCAGAGGTTAATGGCCCACAGTTCCCTCCTCCCCACTTTTGGAAGAATTTGCCCTTGGTCAGATAAAGCCACCTTCCTCGGTGATGACCCTGCATCTCCCCAACCCTTCCTACACCTGGCTTCCCCCCCGTCTACATTATGAGCAGCAGCCAATGACCAAGTGACATGGAGGTAAAGCCTGGCCCCTTTCCACAGGACAGACCAGGGCTCCCTGTGGGGCCAGTGAGGAGCTAGCTTCTTTTTTTTTTTTTTTTTAAATTAACTTTTATTGGTGTTCAATTTACCAACATACAGAAAAACACCCAGTGCTCATCCCGTCAAGTGCCCCCCTCAGTGCCCGTCACCCATTCCCCTCCAACACCCGCCCTCCTCCCCTTCCACCACCCCTAGTTCGTTGCCCCGAGTTAGGAGTCTTTATGTTCTGTCTCCCTTCCTGATATTTCCCAACATTTCTTCTCCCTTCCTTTATATTCCCTTTCACCATTATTCATATTCCCCAAATGAATGAGAACATACACTGTTTGTCCCTCTCCGATTGACTTATTTCACTCAGCATAATACCCTCCAGTTCCATCCACGTTGAAGCAAATGGTGGGTATTTGTCGTTTCTAATTGCTGAGTAATATTCCATTGTATACATAAACCACATCTTCTTTATCCATTCATCTTTCGATGGACACCGAGGCTCCTTCCACAGTTTGGCTATTGTGGCCATTGCTGATAGAAACATCGGGATGCAGGTGTCCCGACGTTTCATTGCATCTGAATCTTTGGGGTAAATCCCCAACAGTGCAATTGCTGGGTCGTAGGGCAGGTCTATTTTTAACTCTTTGAGGAACCTCCACACAGTTTTCCAGAGTGGCTGCACCAGTTCACATTCCCACCAACAGTGTAAGAGGGTTCCCTTTTCTCCGCATCCTCTCCAACATTTGTTGTTTCCTGCCTTGTTAATTTTCCCCATTCTCACTGGTGTGAGGTGGTATCTCATTGTGGTTTTGATTTGTATTTCCCTGATGGCAAGTGATGCAGAGCATTTTCTCATGTGCGTGTTGGCCATGGAGGAGCTAGCTTCTCACGGAGACCTTATCCTTGTTTTGTGCTTGCCCCATCCTATCCTGATTCCTCAGCTCCCCTTTCCCTGACAGCTGTTCCTCTGTAACCCTCTCACAAGAATTCCTGTGGTAGACTCTGCTCCAAGGGAGCCCAACTGCAGACAGCTGGCTCTGAGCTTTCCAAGCCTACAGAGAGTTGAAGGCTGGTGGCTTCTCATAAGTTTCCTTGTAAGCCTTCCCCGCTCACTGGTGGCCTTTTACCTCCAGATCTTCTCACCTTCTAACACTCTCCATTGCAGTGGCCACAGACTCCCCCCTCCCCATCTGCTCCTGGAGACCAGAAAGCCCCCTGCTGACTTCTCTGCTGACATCCCCTGTGCCGGCTTCCCCACATGGCCCACAATGAGTCCTTGGAAACTCTCTGCCAAACTCCAAGAGAGCAAGCTGCGTAGTGCTGTCACCTCTCCCCTGCCAGCCATCCCTCATGTTTTAAGGGTTGTTGGTTGAGAGAAAGGTGCCAGTTCACGTTATACCCCTAATTATGAGGTGGCCTCTAACAAATTAAGTTTTCCCTTGAGATTTCATGAAAAGACTTTGAGGGATGGGTGGCACTCAGGGCTCAGCTTTCTCTAAAGAGAGGGTCAGGGAAATGTGAGGTGGCTATTGAGTGAGTGGCCTTTTGGATAGTTTTGTGTCTCATATTTATGTCTTGATACCCAATTAAAACTTCCAATTTAACATCTTGTCACACTAAAATACCTGAGAGCACTTTAGAACTTGCCAGAAAGGGCCCTTTACCCATTTGCTTTTGTATCACTTGTGAGTCCCTGGACTATCCTGATGTTTCACCTCTGTAGTCTTCTTGAATTCTCCACTTGGCTTATGGCTGAAAGAAATTCTGGATGCTACTTCCCAGCTTCAAGAGGACCCCCATAGACAATGAGGACCCAGAATTCTGCTCATATCACTGGGGACATCCAGGTTTTCCTCTCCCCCAAACTGTGTAACACATTCAACTAGTCAAATGTGAAGTTTCCGAAGCAGGCCATATCTCAAGATGCCAGATACCTCCTTGGGTTGTGTGATCAACTGGAAAGAGCTCTAGTAATCCTGCCTTTGAGTCCTAGCTCATCCCCCCCAAAAGCTCATCAGTCCTCATTTTACTCAACTGAATATGAGGAAACTGTCCTATGCAATCCCTAAAACCCCCTTCATGCTAACATTCTGACATTAATGATCTTGAACTCAATTGTTAAATCAAATTAACTGGTCAGTTTAGAAAAAGTAGTTGGCACAACAGCCATCTTAAGAGGCGGCCTCGGTCTGCCCATCCGGTATTTGTCATGAACATGCAATGGTATCAAGGGGAGCAAGGCATGTGAGCAAATGTCACCCTTGATGATGGGACTGTGAGTCTTCTTTTAGATACCATGGAACAATCTTGCAAAACAAAGTGTAGCAACAACCCAGGTCAGACAAGTAGGGCCCCTTTACAAATAGCAACCCTGTGGGTTCATATAAACAGATGTGAGGCAGATCCTATTTTAACTGAATCACCCACTTGGCAACTGAACAACAACAGTAAACTGCTTGTTGCTGGCTTCTGTCTCTGTCAGAAAAAAAAAAGTGGACTCCCAAACATTTCTGAGTCTTTTGCTTTATTAAGAAACTTGATAAATATAGTTTAGTAAGTGTGTGGTCCATCTTGGATTTATAGCCAGCTTTCAAGCCTTACCAGAAGGGGTCACAGTGTAAAAACCTATGCCTCATTTTTGCTTTGAGTAGAGAAAAACTCAAGAAAACAAGAAGCCCTGGTTTCCTGACTTGATCTCCCAGGTGTGGGGTGGCTGCCCTTCCCACTCTCCTTCCCTTCTTCCCTCTGGGCCTGTGTCTTCTGTGGTGCTTCCTGGAGCTGCCCAGGCCTTTGTTTGTGGGTACAACCTTTTGAGAAGACTGTTGACAGGCTTGAAAATAAAGCAGGTGATGTGAAAAACAACACGAAGTCATAGATAGATGAAAATCAACCAGTTTGTCTCTACAGTGTAGGGATTAGCAAGGATCAGCTGTCCAGCCAGGCTGCTTCTGGGCAGCAGGCCTCCTCCTGGGTGGAGATGGGGCAGTTGAACTTTCTCTGCCTCAGCTGCCTGGCTGCTACTCTGGGACATCTCTGTTATCCTCAGACACTCCTGAGTGGTCTCAGGAGGCCAGGGCACATGGGCCACCACATTGCAGAAGAACCTAAAAGTAGGCTTGTGACATGGTACTTGGGCAGAGTCTTCCCTGTGGCTGGGTTTACTGCCCCTCACAGTAAGCAGCTGGGGGCAGAGCCCTCTGGTTGGAAGGTCAACGTGACAGGGACAGACTGTGGTTGAAGAGACCTATAAAGGGCAAACAACACCCAAGAAGCATTGCTGGTTTTGCTTGGGGTCATACGTGTACTTCTAGATTTGGGGAGAAAGAGTAAAACTATTATCTGAGAACAATGCTCAGGGAATCTGTGATCTTCACAGGGTAACATCACTCAAGTCCTGGACATGGGGCCATGTGTTGTCTCGCCTTCTCATTTTCCTACTTATTTCTGTTCTTTATTCACATTGGTGTGCAAAACCATTGTTCCTTCTTCACATATCAGTGAGATGGGCGCTTGCGATTCTTTGAAACCTCTCTAGAAAAAAAAAAAGAGGGGGAGCTATAAAAGGTTCCTGGTATTGGATACTGGCATATGCTCTGGAAAGAACCCAAATGATAATAGGGACCATGAGAGAATCTTGCAGTAGCAGATCCATTATAAAAAGTATTCATATTCACTGTGATCCCATTTTATTTATTTTTTAAAAAGATTTACTTATTCATTTGAGAGAGAGAGAGAGAGAGAAAGAGAGAGCATGTGCAAGCGGCAGGAGTGGCAGAGGGAGAGGGAAGAAGAGAATCCTTAAGCAGACTCTTTGCTGAGCAAGGAGGCTGATGGGGGGCTTGATCCCAAAACCCTGAGATCATGGCCTGAGCTGAAATCCAGAGCCAGCTGCTTAACTGACTGAGCCCCCCAGGCACCCCACCCCACTGTAATCCCATTTTAAACACGTGTTGACTCTTTCAGGAACCCTGTGTCTCTGTGGTCCTCCATGACTTGGCATCCATCAGTCCCTCCCTGCTGCCATGATGTAGAACGTGGCTGTTAGGTCCAGTATGAACAAGCTACTTTCTGGGTAAGGTATTGGGATTTGAGAATCTACATAGGTGAGATGGGGCCTGTGGACTTCTCCTTAGAGAGCAATTCTACAAACCTGCCTCCCTCTCATCAGACTGAATGATCTCATTGGCATCATGAAATTGTGAGGTTTATCACAATGTCAAGAATGGTCTGGTGATGTTGAGGAAACCAGAGGAGTCTGAAAACGAGAACGGAAAATGATCCCCTTGAGGACAGAAAGTGGAGTTTCTCTGAGTGGGGACGACGGAACTTCCTGAATTTAGGGAACCTATCAGCTGGGGGGAAAGGTTGAATACATACTGTTGAAGATCTAGAGGACATCACAAGGGAATGCAGAGCCTAACTCTGTGAGGATGCACAAGAGTCTGACTTTCCTTTTTTTTTTTTTTAAACAACTTTATTTTTATTTATTTTTATTTATTTATTTATGATAGGCACACAGTGAGAGAGAGAGGCAGAGACATAGGCAGAGGGAGAAGCAGGCTCTATGCACCGGGAGCCTGACATGGGATTCGATCCCAGGTCTCCAGGATCGCGCCCTGGGCCAAAGGCAGGCACTAAACCGCTGCGCCACCCAGGGATCCCGAGTCTGACTTTCCTAATGATGTACTCCATGGTTTGGTCCAAGTAGGACGTGGTGCTCCTTTCATTGTCCTGTGCATTCCTCTTACTTGGAGACAACACGCTAAAGACATGTGCACTAAGTGAGCTAGCTCATTTAATCCTCGCAGCCACATCGTGAGGCAGGTATTGTCATGAGCTCCATCTTACAGATGCAGAAACTAAGGAGAAAAACTTCAGCAACTTGCCCGAGTGGTGCTGGTAGTTGGAGGACAGAGCTGGCTTCCCTCTTGGGCGGCTCTCGTCTTTAACCCCTAGGTGTGCCAGGGGAGAGAGCTCTACTGTCCTAGAAATCCTCCAAAGCCCAGCTTGTGTTCACAAGACTTTCTATCCCCAAGATAAGGTACTTCTTTGCTGGGAGCCCCAGAGTCCAGGCTGGTGCCTTGAGTCCAAAGTGGCATTCCCCCCTGCCCTGCGCAGAGCCATTTGTGTCCACATCCACGCGTCAGGGTCTGACATCGCCACATGGTGTATCCCCTGTGTGGCCTTTGTTAGCATTCGAAAAATGCTTCTACTGGCCTGACAAGTGTATGAGTAAGTTAAATAAAAAAGTAATGTGATAATTTATTAGGCTCCTGCTGTGTACATAAATTATTTCATTTTATCCATACAACATTTATTATTCTCATTTTCAGTGAGGAAGCAGACTCAAGAAGATTAATAACTTGCCCAAAGTTGCAGAGGTGGAGAGGCAGCCTAGAGATCCAGCTGCCAATCTGCCAGATCCCAAAGCTCCTCTCCTGCTTGACGTCCATGTCCACGTGCTGGGACAGTGGGCAGGGAAGGCTGTGTCAGTTTCTGGATCAGATCTTGGAGGTGAGCTTCTCACGAACAGGGCTTCCTGGAACCTGTAGTTTTGTGCAAGTCACACCAAATGGTGTGAAACCAAAGCATCAGCCGGTGGAAACAACTCTAGCCCAGAAAAAGCTGACTGAGCCCAAGAGCCCCCAAAGCCAATCTAGTCACTGCTCTGAAAAAAAAAAAAGAAAAATATCAATCCCCCCTTGCTCCTAAAGGAGGTATTAAATACATGAAACATCATATGTAATCAGAGTCCATGGGCATTTGTGTCACTGTGCACAATTAAAACTAGCTTTTGCTATTCCTGGGAAACGTATTTTTAGTTTAAGCTGGGGTGTAATGAGATCTCTAAAAATAACACCGTGAAAGGTGAGGCTGAGTGTGGGGGGTGAGTTCACCCTGGTGCTGAGGCAATAAAGCATTATTCATGGTCCGTTTAAAGCTCTGCAGCCGTGGGCCAACTTTTTTGCTTGAACAGAAGTTTGGTTTATCCTGTTTGGACCTAACTCAGTTTCCATCTAAATGGTGGTGGTCTGAGCAAGAGGAACTTCGAATATAATAGGCCACGGGAGAAATTTCTCAGCTGCTGGAGCACCTCAGGCTGGCTTCTCTCTGAAGGGCTCTGGTTACACTCGGGTGAGAGGCTTGGATATCCAGCGTTGAGACCCCCCCACAGCCCGGCCAGCTCACTGCCCTGCAGTGTGTGCTGGCTCCTCTCTGAATCGTGTTCCCTGGGTCTTGGCTGTAAGGATGACAAAGCCAATTCCAGGCTTGGCAGTGGAGGGCTTGGGCATGCTTGTAACCTCAGATGCAGAGGGTGGCACGCAAGAGCAAGCGGAAATTGTGATACGAGGCTCGTAGCAGATGTGGGGAACTTCAAGGTTTTAATAATTCAGGCTCTGGTGGGGATATAGTTTTCCTGGACAGAAAAGCACCGTATTAAGTGTACTGTCCACAAGTATTTGAACACATGCACACACTTGCACCACCTGAAACACATTCACATTGGGTGCCCAGGGCCAGGGCTCCTGTTACTTATGGGAGGCCTGACAGCAGCAGCAGGTGATCCTCAAATTTCTTATCTCACTCTTGCCGTCCAAAAACATGATTCCTCCTCTGCCCTTGGGCTGTGCTAACGAAGCTGAGCGACAGGCTGGATTCTGTTGCTGATCCAGGTGACTTCATTCTCTTTCATGGTCGTGTTTGCTCGCTTGTTTATCTGTTTATTTGTACTCAATCTCCACCAAACACAGATCCGGAGTGAGGTCATAGACTCCACCCTGTCCACTCGCTCATGAATATCTTGCCATAGATAATTGTACATGTACATAAACGTGGTCCAGTATAAGCCAGTCTCCACTATGGGAAAAACTGCCTATAGTTCAGTCTATACTATAGATACCAGCAAGGTGGCTAAAGGAGGTTATCACCATGGGGACTAGACCAAACTCAATTTTGTATACTCAGTGTCAGCCAAAGGCAACACTAAGAATGGATTTTATGACCTTTGACATCTATGGAGAATGTGATCACTCTTAGAGTGCTTTGTCCAGAGGCAAACCAGAGCCATTGAAATTTTTTGTTAGTACTTAAATAAATTTAAGAAATTATTTTTTTGCTGTGCTAAGATGCTTGGCTAGTACTTCCTGGGGCTGTTGTGACCCTCCTCCCCCCACCACGTATCTGTGTGGCTATTTGCTCTATTTCCATTAGTCAGCTGAAATGGACACTCCCCCTGCCCAGCCCTACCTAGTTACAGAAGTTGTCCCCTAGTCACAGACGTCAACCCTGAGTCACAGAAGCCTTGGCTTTAAAAACAGCAGGGTCTTGTTAGATTATCAAGGCCAACTCCATAATTGTTATAGCTGATATCAAAACCTAGGTTGGAGAAATGACTACTCAGTGTCACCTGGCGTTTGGTTGAATTTGGAGCTGCCTAAAGACATGAGGCAACTTTCATTGGACCTTTTCTGTTCAGTTATTTATTTATTTATTTATTTATTTATTTATTTATTTATGATAGTCACAGAGAGAGAGAGAGAGAGAGAGAGAGAGAGGCAGAGACACAGGCAGAGGGAGAAGCAGGCTCCATGCACCAGGAGCCTGATGTGGGATTCGATCCCGGGTCTCCAGGATCGCGCCCTGGGCCAAAGGCAGGCGCCAAACCGCTGCGCCACCCAGGGATCCCCTCTGTTCAGTTTTATAAAGTAAAATTGGACCTTTGAGTAGTTTATTGTTATCTCTGCTGCTTTCCCTTTGAGTCTTTTTCCAGGAAGCAGCCTCATGCTGAGTGGACTCCATTCCCATTCCTACTCTGAAACCATTAGCCAGAAACAACCAGAAAAGTGCACTCACACTCTGGCAAAATGACCAATAATAGCTATGTCCCCATCCGTGTATGTAGGAGGGATTAAATGGCATTCAGAGTGTTAAAATTTAGTGATAGAATCTGAGGCTGCCCTAGGCCAGTGGGGAATATTTTGGATAGGGGAAAACTGAAATTACTCTAGAGTGAAATGGTGAAATGGGCATGATGTAGCAGAAATGTTTGCCTTATTTTTTAAGATTATTTATTTGAGAGAGAGAGAGAGAGAGAGAGAGAGAGGGAGATCTGGAGGAGGAGCAAAGGGAAAGAGAGAGACTCTCCAGCAGACTCCCTGCTAAGCACAGAGCCAGACTCAGGGCTCGATCTCATGACCCTGAGACTATGACTTGAGCCAAAATCGAGAGTCAGATGCTTAACCAGCTGAGCCATCCAGGTGCCCCAAATGCTTACCTTTTGTCTATTTGTTTATTCATTCTTTTACAAATTTTTCTTGTGTGCTTACTATATGTCCAGCAGAGTGTGGCATTGAATGATGAGCAACGGGGCACTGTTCCTGCCCTCTTGGAGCTTCTAATCAACACTGTGAGTGAATCAAAGAAAAAAAGATACTGACACACAATATATAACTAATTAGAAACCCTGAGGAGGGCCCTGGAGCAATAATACAGTGTTATGAGGGAGAGAGTAGAAGAAGGAGTTCGTTCAGGTGGCTGCTCTGAGAAAATATCATTGGCATGGCTACTAGGGATCCCCATTTTGCTAAGCCTGATGGTCAATTTTTAATCCCTGTCTTGCTTGGTTTATCACTAACCTTTGACAGCTGATCAGTCCCTCGCTCTCGAAATGCTGTCTTCACTTGGCCTCTAGGACACCATTCTCTTGGTTTTCCTCCTACGTAACACACTTCTCTTTTTCCTTCTCCTTAGTGATCCAATCTCCTGTTCTTGACTTCTAAAGATTGGCACACCCCAGCAACCACCTTACCCTTCTTCCCTGAACCCCTAATTTGTATATCAAGATGTACACTGGCTCTTCCACTTGACTGTCAACTAGAAATCTGTAATTTAGCATATCCTAAACCAGAATCATTTCCCAACCTCACCCCGACCTCTCCTCCTTCGGCTGCCCATCTTAGCAAACAGCAAATGCATTCTTCCTGTGGCTCCTGTAAAAACCTTGGCATCATCTTGGAATCTTTTCTTCCTGTTATTTGGCATTTCTGGCACACCTGTCAATCCCATAGATTTTACCCTTAAAGTATATCCAGAACCCAACCATTTGTTGATTACTTTTAATTTCTATCTCCCTGGTCCAAGCCAATATCCTTTCTCACCTTGTTAGGGGAGAAAGCTCCTAGCACCTGTTCCTCTGCAACCCAATCTCAACAAAACAACCCAGGTGGCCCTTTCCAAATGGAAGTTGGATCCTTTTACTTAAAATGCTCATTCCACTCAGAATAAAAGCCAGAGTCCTCATGGTGGCTGACAAGACCCTGTAAGAGCTGGATCTCTGCTTTGGGGATCTTCATCTCCTACTCCTCTCTTCCTCCATCTGCCAACAGGTCCATTATGACTCAGGGCCTTTGCACTCACTGATCCTTACACAAACCCCCACATGGCTTATTTCTACTCCTACTATATATCTTGCTCATCCATTGTTCTTTGGGTAGGATCTCTCCAACCCCTCCTATAAAATGATATCCTGGCCCAGAGCTCCCTCTCATATCTTATTCCTTGGCATGTATCACCATCCGACATGGTCTGTATTTATTGGTTTATTGTTTATTGACTCCCACTAGAGTAAGAGGCTCCAGGTGGGCAGGGAGTTTTGTCTAGAGCCTAGACACTGATCACAAAGTAATCAGCAATATTTGCTAAATGAATGAATAAATGGACAGGAGCTCAGGTCTGCAAAAGGCCAGGTAAAGGACTGCTGGAAGCTGTGCATAAAGAAGCTTCCTGGCAGAGGGAACCATATGTATAAAGAAAACAAGGGTATGGAACCTGCCTCAAAGAACCTAAAAGAAGGGAAACAAATGGCCTACAATGGGGCTTGGAGAGATCAGCAGAGACTGGCTTGGGCAGACCCTTTGAAACTATGATTGGGACTTTGAGGTTGAGCCCAAGTTGGTTGGAAAGATGTCAATGGGGTTTACTCAGGGAGTGTTTTTGATGCGGAAGTCCCCACAGTGCTTGACCTAAGGTACAGCACTTGACTTCAAGGAAGTCATTGCCTATGAGAGAGTCCATACAGACACATAGCTCACAGTGCAGACCGCCCTGGGGGGACCTGGGAATACACACCTCCTTGAGGGCAATGAGAGGAACCAGGAATATTAATTTTCTGATTTGATTGTGGAAGACAATCAAATGCAGGTTTTGGTGTACAAGGCTGAGTGAAAGAGGGTCTTCGGCAGAAGACAGGGGATATGGATTGCCATTTAAATGAGGGTCATGAGGCCCATCTGCTAAATAAAAATGTGCTTTTCAAGTTTGGACCTAAGTCTGGCCAGCTCCCAGGTTCATGTCTTTTCACTGCACTGTGCTGAGACGTGGCTTGGAGGGAGCCAGCTGGGGTGGATGGAGGGCATTTAGGGCTCACAAGCATGCTGGCTCTACTGTGTGTAGGAAAAGAGCATCCATTCTTATGGCCACATCTCACAGAAGAAAATGAAGCTCAGAGAGATGAAGTCACTTGTTTAAGATTACAACAGTTTGTGAGAAGAAGGCTCCCAGGCCAGTTTCTCAGGGGTGGTAAAAAAAAAAAAAAAAAAAAAGTGTCATCTAATATTGAACTGAATTGGGAAAATGCTCATGAAGTTCTTTGGGATGGAAAATGTTTGCAGTTAGTGCATTTTTCCCAGGGAGTGTGTGTGTGTGTGTATGTGTGTGTGTGCGTATGTGTGTAGTATTTTTCCAAAGGAATTCACGAATGGCTCAGTTCTGCTCCTCCGGTTTGATCAATAAGACTTCGTTAGCAATTAATACTTGATGTTCCTAACAACCAGTTTTTCTTTTACCCAAGATAAAATTAAATAAGCTATATCCTTATTTGTAATAATGGAGATCATAGCAAGAATATTAATCACTATTGTGATGGGACAACAGACACCTGTCATCCCTTCACACCCAATCCAAATGTCAACTGAAGCAGAGTTAACATCAGTGCAAGTACCACACTAAATTCCTTTGGGGGGTTGAATTTATTACTGGTGCCCTCCAGCCCCCACCACAATTCAGCTGTGCTTATGGTAGTCTACAGTGTAATTTGGGAAACTTCTGTCAGCTACGTACACTTTATTTTATTTTATTTTTAAAGATTTATTTATTTATTTATTTATTTGAGAGAGAGAGAGAAAGTGAGGAGGAAGGGCAGACAGAGAATATCCAGCAGACTGTCCCACGAGCACAGAGCAAGACATGGGCCTGGATCTCAAGGCCTCGAGACCGTGACTTCACCGTGGCTGAAAGTGAGAGTTGGATGCTTAACTGACTGAGCTGCCCAGCCATCCCAGCTACATATATTTTAAATGCAATATAAGGACATAGCCAAATCAGAGCTGGAAGACAGCTGGAAAAAGTGGTTAGAAGAGTGCCACCAATTAGGAATGGCCTGTTTGGACCACAGAAATACATCTTTAGTCCTAGAGCTGAGAAGGACATTAAAGTTTCAACAAGACCATTCTTTGGCTTTAGGAAGAACTATCACTATACTTAAGCCAACCCAGGCAAAATCCATCCTGCTATTCTAGATCAGAGTCAGCAAATATTTTCTCTAAAGGACCAGATAGTAAAAATTTTAGGCTTTGTGGGCCATATGGTCTTTGTCACAACTCCTCCATTCTATCCTTGTAATGTGAAAGCAGCCATAGACAATATGTAAATGAAAGAGTGTGGCTGTGTGCCACTGACACTATTTATGAAACCAGGCAGCTGGATTTCACCTATGGGTAGTACTTTGGCAAACCCCATTTTAAATCTCCAGAGGAGAAAGTTTCCTAAACTTCTCTAGGAAGTTTTTAGCTTTTATGGCTGGATATTCTTTACCATGTCTAGTTTATATCCCTTGGCTGTAATACAAATCCTTCTTCTATCCTTTGGGGAGATGGAGGACATCTGTTTGGTGCTTCCTTTTGTTGGAAGGGCTAAGTCTGCCTTGGGGAAAATGATGACAGATTGACTTTGCTAAGGGCTCTGGAATCAGAGGACACACATTTATACCCTGGCTTCACCACTTATTTGCTGTATGGCCTTAGGCAAGTTGCTAAAACATTCTCTGCCCCAGATTTCTCATCTGTAAAATGGTTGTACTCATGATATTAAACTCATGGTGCTGTCATCAGGATTAAGTAAGATACTGAATTGAGAAACATTTTAACCCAGTGCTTCAATAAATGTGAGCTGGAAGGAAAAGGATGAAGATGGCAGAAAGAAAAGGTGAGATTCTCCTGACATTGACAAAAATAAAATCATCTGAGGACAAACTTGGAGAGCCTATCTAGGGACCTTAGCAAAGGAGCAGACAGTC
This sequence comes from Vulpes lagopus, assembly GCF_018345385.1. NCBI lineage: Eukaryota > Metazoa > Chordata > Mammalia > Carnivora > Canidae > Vulpes > Vulpes lagopus. The sequence goes on from NC_054834.1 coordinate 32,791,479, forward strand.
ACGTATGTTGAGTTGAATAATGACCTATCACACTACCCTTCATTATATATATCATTGTGAAATGATCTTGCCCATTTGTTTATTACTATATCACTTGACTTTCCCAGCTAGAACATAAGCTCCCAGAGGGACCAATACAGGTACCTAGAAGAGCACCTGACGCATACTGGAGATTCAATAAGTAATAAATAATTGTTCAATGAAAAAACAAATGAAGAGGAACATTTTCTCTTCTACAGAGCGCCCAGCTTCAAGAAGAATCCAGTGTGGTGAGGAAAGAACAGGCTGTTTCCAGCCAGCCATCATCGTCTGCATGAATTAGTGCTGGTGAATACCCTCATGGCAGACATCATTGCCACATCACCCTCACATGGGCTCTGGACCAACTGAAGATTTCTGGTGTTATAGAACATTTGTGAATATTCTATATTCACAAATATTTGTGTCTCTTTAAAACTTATATATTTGAAGGCCCAACCCCGAATGTGATAGTGTGAGGAAGTAGAGCCTTTGGAAGGTGATTAAGTTTAGATGAGGTCATGAAGGTAGAGCCCCCATGATGGAATTAATGTCCTTGCAAAAACAGGAAGAGACTGGAGCTCTCTCTCTGTGCCATGTAAAGATGTAGTGAAAAGACAGCTCTCTACAAGCCAGGAAGAGGATCTTCATTAAGAACCAAGTCTACTGGCATCTTGGTCTTGGATTTTCTTCCTCCAGAACTGACTAAAACACCTGCTAACTGTTGTATCAGATTTTAATCCCAACTCACTTGCTTGTTGACTCAATTTGTACTTCCGGATGCATTTAAGGGGGATAATAAAGTAGGTTTTTTCCAAGAACAAATGATGGTTTGACAAATATAAAAAAATATCTGGAAGGTGGTCACCTTTGTGAACTCTCTATAACAATGAGAAATTAAACTGAGTAAAGAGGCAAACAATATGTGCTTCATTCTCTGTATTTTATGGTTTCTCTTGGTTTTCTGTGTTCTGTTTATATCTTATTGAAGGAGAATAATCCAATGGGAATTATTTTATTCATCTGATTTGGCCATGATGCTGCATTTACAGAAGCAGTGTATATTAGGCATTCATACATTCGGAATACTCCTCTACCTTTCTTATTTTTTTGTTCTTCTTTCTCTCTATGCATTCCATTTTTAATGCACATTTTTTGAGAAGGTGATAAATGCCTAACACAATTCCAGGTATTCATCTTTCTTTAACTGGAAAGGAACTGACTTATAAATAAGTCAGTTGGAAGACCTGTATAAAGCAACCAATATGCAGCCTAAACCCTCTGGGGCTGAAGGAATGCCAAATGTGGGGGAGGGGATCACAGAAGGTATGGTTAATCTCAGATGACTTTCTGCTAGAAATGAGTTTGAGCCAGGTCTTGGAAGAATGCCTTAGTCATTTTTAGTGAAAGGAGGTAGTAAATGGGAAAAGAATAGGAGGCCAAGTGGGGGGCAGGTGCCAAAGTCTACACAATGCAAATTGAGTTCAGAGAGAAGAATAACATTCAAGAAATGTTTATTGAGCAGCAATTCTGTGTGTCAGTACCACTCCAGGGATTAAAAATAAATGAGGAGACTTGATCCCTGTCCTCGAATTGCTGATAATACAATACAGAGAATTAGCAGACTTTTGCTAAGCAACTTCAAACTCCACAATTTCTCTAAAGGAGATTTAACTTAAAATGTCAGAAAGTGATAAAATATCTCTAGTCAACCATCATCTCCAAATGACTCAGTTGAATTCTCTGAAGAGTAGTTTCTGATTCTGACACCTCAGCACTGAGCTTCTGCTGGATGGTGTTTTTCTTTCTGGGTGTGGATGGCTAAAGGCAAGAGAGAAGCCGAACAGGTTAATTTCTAACTACTCCATTCAGTGAATCTGCAAATCCACAGTGGAGGGTGTTTTGGTTTTAGTTATGGATGAGGTTTCCCTAATGGCTTCTGGAGGAAGCCCCTTCTCAAGCTCAACATCAGGTAAATCCGAGGAAGAAATTTTATCACCGGGCTTTCACAAGTCCATCCTCCATTAACTAATCTTGGGGAGATAAACTTCTTTAAATTACTGAGACATCTTGCTCAGACACAGAGCAAAGACTTCACATGTGGAGTGTGAAGCATTAATCCAAAGAGGTCACCTGGTCTCACCCACACATTCTTAGAACTCCAAAGCTGTATGTGTTTTTTCTTCCATCAGGCTGGGATTTTTTCAAAATCAGTTTGGAACCAATTGAACAAATTAACAGAACAAGTTAAAAGATAAATATGTGTATTTTTCTTTGGTCAAATTCAAATGTGTAGTGGTGGGGGGAGGTGGGAGGATAAAATAACATTTATTATTTATTTATTTCTCTTTGCCAACACTTTATGTATAAGCTCCATTTACTTCTCAAAGTAAAGGGTACCTTGATTAAGAGGACACATCTTAAATGAGGCAGCACTAAGTATTCAAACCTATATTTTCTTTTTGTAAGATTCAGTCTTTGCCCATTATACCATCCTGCTTTTCATTCATATTATTCGATTATCATTAGGGAAAAAAATATTATTTTATATTGTGCATAGCAGTTTTAAGAACATGTGTACAAATATCTCTTTTAGTCTTCATATTATACAACAAAGGAGGTGAGAATCTTTAATCTTATTATACTGTGAGGGAGATGATTTCATTCTTGCTATACAGGGAAGGAGGGATCCCTGGGTGGCGCAGCGGTTTGGCGCCTGCCTTTGGCCCAGGGCGCAATCCTGGAGACCCGGGATCAAATCCCACATCAGGCTCCCGGTGCATGGAGCCTGCTTCTCCCTCTGCCTGTGTCTCTGCCTCTCTCTCTCTCTCTCTCTGTGACTATCATAAATAAATAAAAATTAAAAATAAATAAATAAATATACAGGGAAGGAGGCCCATAAGAGCTCTGTGAATTGTCTATGGTCCCCTGCTAGGAAGTAGAAGAGTTGGAGTTACATCTGGGTCTCCAGACTCCAAAGTTCAAGCTCTTTCTCCTCCAGCACGGCTGTTCAGTAAACCTATGACCACAAAGAATATGGCTTCAGCCATGTGAGACACCAGGAAGGATGGCCCAGCACTGTGTCTGACCTTGCATAATCTGTCTGGCTCTTTGAAATACACTGTGTATTGGAAGCAATGATCAGTAGAGAATAGCTAAGGTGGGCATCATGCCAGTGGCTACATTTTGTGAGACATTAATAGAGTTTGCGAACCCCTTTGTATGTGAACCACAAACCCGAAGATGGGATGAAAGGGACTTGGTTTGTACATTAATTCCTCTGCATTTCGTAATTTTGCATGATTGTATTCCAAAATGCAGTGTGTGTGTGTGTGTGTGTGTGTGTGTGTGTGTGTTATCACCTTACATCTGCATACTGACACAGTGAAGTGAGCAGTTTATCAGGATTATTAGCTTCAATTTCCAGTTAAAATTCTTAGTGCTGAGTTAAGGACTTAAAATGAGCCACTGACCAAGGCAGGCTTTGGCCCTCACTATGCTGTGTTCAACATTCATTGGTGTGTCCCCTGAGAAGCCCATGAATTAGTATGTCTGGGAGCATGGCAGGTGACTGATCATTTTGTATCACTGGTTCATTACATTTTATTTTAGCACCTTTATTCAATTGGTGTTGGCTCTTGATGCAGGAGATAAAAAGATAGATAGGTCTTTAGCCTAGACCTCTTCTCTGATGGACAAATTGCTATAAAATATAAATTACCAGAATTAACTCAGGCAGACACAGAAATCCTGAATGGTGCTATAATTGTCAAAATTTTTGAATGAATAAATATCAAAATCTTCCCCCAAATAAAATACATCTTTTTTTTCCCCAAGAGATTTAATTTATGTATTTGACATTGAGAGAGAGAGAGAGAGAGAGAGAGAGAGAGAGAGAGAGAGAGTCACAAGCAGGGAAAGTGGGAGAGGTAGAAGCAGGCTCCCTGCTGAGCAGGATTTGATCCCAGGACCTGGGGATCATGACCCGAGCCAGTGGCAGATGCTTAACCAGCTGAGCCACCCAGGTGCCCCAAAATACATTTTAGTGACATTTCAGACTAGTCTTTCTAATACTCGAGGTAATTTATTTACTTTTATTTTGTTAGGTTTTATTTTATTTTATTACATATATTTTATTATATATCTATATTTATTAATTTTTAGGTTTTATTTTATTATATTATATATTTTATTATATATATATATACTATTGAAGTTCGATTTGCCAACATATAGTATAGCACCCAGTCCTCATCCCATCAAGTTACTCAAGGTAATTTAAATATTATTTAAATCCTTCCAGATAATAGCAAAACAGGAAATGCCCCAACTCATTTTGTAATTCCAAAACCAGATGATGACTGTATAGAAAGGGAAAATCACCATCCAATCTAAATCATAAATATGGATGTAGAAATCCTTGGCAAAGTATTTCAGCAAACAGTATACAGAAAAGGTAATTCTACAAATATCAGAATATCATAATCATATTGAATTATTCCAAGGAATGCAAATTTGCTATAACATGAAAACCATATGCTGATCTTTTTAGATGAAGAAAACACATGGAATAAAAGATAACACTTGTTCATGGAAAAAAACTCTTAGCAAACTAAGAATATGAAGAAAATTCCTTAACCTCATAAAAGGTATTGACCAAAAGACCTTCAGCAACATCATACTTAATGATAATTAATTAGAAGCATTCTCCTTAAAATCAGAAACAAGAAAAGGATACTTCTGGAACATAACCATCATCAGTTGAAGGCAGTATATTTGTCCTACCCAAAAAAATCTCAGATGGTCTATAGACAAACTATCAGAATTAATAAGAAGTATAGCTAAGTTGCTGGATTTAACTATTTTAAAAATTGGATGTCTGTCAGCAATATGCATTTTGAATATACAGTTAAAAAGAAAAAGAGCATACCATTCACAATGAAAAGCAAATGGCCAAAAAGAACATTCTTGAAGAAAAACAGGGTAGGGAAATATTCCTTATGTGATATTTTTGAAGCTATATTAATTGGCCGTGTACCAGCAGGACAGAGATTAAAAAAAAAAAAAACTAGACCACTAAAATAAATTCAGGAGCTAGGAAACCTACCTTTGCACATATAAAACTTGGTGTCAGATAAAGCTTGCATATTGGGCTAGAAATAGGCACAGTGCTGGGAAAATTGATTATCCATATTAAATGAAATTGGGTACCTACATTATACCATATATAAAAATAATTTCCAGGAAGACTAAAGATTTAAGTGTGAGAAACAAAACCTTAAATATTTAGGGAAATTTCTGTCTTATGTATTTATTGATTCAGGGTAAGCCGACAATTAAAAACTACAAAATATTGATGAAAAATTTGACAAATCTAACTGTACTAAGATGAAAACTTTCCAGTAAAACACACTACTAATAAAAAAAAAACTCCCCACAAATGTACCTAGTGTTTTATGCATAAAGAATTCCTACACGTCAATAAAAAAAGAAATCTATCCCAATAGAAAAGATACGAATAGATATTTTACAAGGAAACATAATTTAGAAAAAACAGACAAAAAATACCCAACCTCATTGGTAATCTGAGAGATTCAAGTTAAAATTATAATATAATATCACTTGATACCCCAGAGAGGTACATGCTAAAAAGTCGAGTGATACTGAGTACTGACCAAGATGTAGAGTAGCAGGTGTTTTCATACACAGCTAAGAGCAGGGTTAAGCCACTTGGCGAAGTGATTTAGCAATACTATACTTGGGATACTTGATAAGGAGGAGCATCTTCTAAGATCCAGATATTCCCTTTTCAGGCATGTACCCTAAAGAAACTGCTGCACTTGTGCACCTGTAGGGGAATGTTCGTAATGACGTTATTCATTACAGCCAAAATGTATAATTTCATTGACCATTATTAGAGGGATGCCTATGTGAGTTGCAATATATCATACAGTGGACTACTTAACACAATAAAAATGAATGAATTACATCTATAGGCTTCAAAATGGACAAATCTCACAAATGTAACCAGGAGCAAAAAAAAAAGCAAGTCACAAATACATGTGGACATTTCCATTTCTATAATTCTGAAACTTTCAAAATTAAACATGTTATTTCAAGATGCATATAGGTATAGTGAACCTGTGAAGGAAAACAATGGAGGGACACTAACAAAAACCTAAAATTTGGCTACTCAGGGAAAGAGGTATAGGAGCACGACTGGTTATTCATAACGTTCTGTTTCTGTGCTGTTTGGTGAGTGTGTGCACGTTTATTAGATTATTCTTTGTATCTTACATGTAGTAGACATTTTTATATGCAAGAAATGTTTCATAAGCTTTTTTTCAAAATATGAAATTTGTATCATTAGTGTCCATCAAGTGGTTTGATGTGCTGGTAATATTTTTTCTTCAGGTACATGGAATTAAAAACAAGTCTGCTAAAATAAAAATGCATTTTTATGTCACTTAAAACTATTTCTTTTTTAAAGTTAATTTTCTTTTATTTTTAAAGATTTTATTTATTTATTCATGAGACACACAGAGAGAGGGAGAGAGAGAGAGGCAGAGACACAGGCAGAGGGAGAAGCAGGCTCCATGCAGGGAGCCTGACTTGGCACTTGATCCTGGGTCTCCAGGATCAGGCCCTGGGCTGAAGGCGGCGCTAAACTGCTGAGCCACCTGGGCTGTCATTAAAACTATTTCTTATACCATTTTTGCTGCCCATATGTCACTTCTAAAATTTCTGCCTTAGAGTGGTGCGTGGGTGGCTCAGTCAGTTGGGTGTCTGCTTTTGGCTCAGGTCAGGATCCCAGGGTCCTGAGACAGAGCCCCCCGTCGGGCTCCCTGCTCAATGAGAAGCCTAATTCTCTCTCTGCACCCAGCTCATGCTCTCGCTCATTATCTCTGTCATTATCTCTCTCTCCCTCTCAAATTAAAAAAAAAAAAAAAAGAATTTTGTCTTAGAGAATAGTGCCACGGAATGATAAATGATTCTAGAAGCTGATGTGGCCATTGTGGCCAGTTCAGCCATTGTTCCAAAAGCTATGGCTTTGGTGACAGCTGACAGGGACAAGGTTTTATCCATGTTTCTGCCAGTGGAGGGGGGAGCGATGGGCTGAAGGGTCCACAGGCAGCCAGAAGGAACATTACTGGGGTGGGGGGGGGGGTGAGGCCTGGAACTCCCTGTAACCACGTGCACCTTTCTGCCTGAGGCCAGGCCCCTCAAGCTGGGTGTGGCTCTTTGGCAGTTCCAGCCAGGTGCTGACAAGATTAATTTTTTGTCCCTTAAAGTTGAGAACTCAGATTTTATGTGACACCCACAGATTTTTAAGCCTTGATGATTAATTCAAGTATTTAAAAACAAACACTGCAGATCTGTTAGCGTCTGGGAGCTGTCCTGGTCTGAGATCTGTCCTGGTCTGCAACCCACGAGTTAGCTCACATACTTGTTCTAGAGCCCAGCATATCATCCTGTGCTCAGTGGTGGGCACCCCGTAAGTATTTGCTGAGGCAATGAATGAGGTCATGTTCTCTCTGCCACTCTCTCAGGAGCCATTCTTGGAGGTACATCAAAGAATGGCTGCAAATTCTCTTCTGTTTCTTCTATTGAAGGGTCAGGTCTACATCCCCTCCTATGTGAGCTCCAGGACTACTTGACCAATCGGCAATGGTGGAAGTGACACTCTGTGGCCTCAACAGACTGTGAACTTCCACCTTCTGTCTTTCAGAGCACTTGCTCAGTGGGAAGTTGGCCCCATAGGAAGTCCAATTTTTCTGAGGTGACCATCTTGGAATGACCGGTGTACATGCTCCCCTTGGCAGTCCCAGCTGAGTGTAGCCTCCCAGGCATCTCTGTCATGGTACCAGATCTGTGAACGAAGCTGACTCTCCAGACTAGCCCATCTGCCTGTGGACAACCCCCAAGTGTACTTGCTTTATGCCATAAAGAACCTAAGAATTATGCCGCTGAGCCTTGTGTGAATTCCTGACCCACAAAATTGAGAGACATAATAAAATGGTTGTTGTATTAAGCTACTAAGTGTTGAGGTAGTTTGTTATGCATTAATAGATAACTAAACACTCTGGTCTCCTTCATTTAGTTTCTAATTAATCTAACCATGAATCACTATCTGCCATGAACTTCATTGTGTTCTACTTTGAAGAAAGAGACTGACGATTTCTTGTAAGTGCCATTATGCATTGTCTCCAGGAAAAAGAGGCCTGCATAGATGTGTAAGAAGAGAAAAGTCACCAAAGGGTAAGACGTTTGAGATTGCACTGGGAAACTAAAACACAAACCTTGATTGCCATATAAATCATCTGACTTTGAAGAATACACTTAAGGAGTTGTGGGTTTTTAAGTTTTCAAACTCTGCTTCCAGTGTCATCAGGGAGTTTGTTTGTGTAATTACACTTTGCTGCGGAATATAAGATCTTCAGACACTTGTACGGTCCATGAGTGGGGAAAACCCAGATTTTGTGCAAAGCTCTAGAGTTATTCCATAACCCAACTGTCATTGATTGAGAATATTGACACATTCTGTCAGCAGAGCCGGCAATAATGCCTTAGGGGCCTCACAGTTCAGGAGAGGGTCTGATCCACCTTGAAGGGGCATCTACTTTATTCCAGTAGAAGAGGCCATTTCTAAGTAAAAGTATGGAAGGTCAGAAAATTAGGCAGGGGTCAGGGATTGGGGGGCAATCCCCTGCAGAGAACTGACCACCTAAGAGAGAAGTCTAGATGCATCTTATTTGCACGAAAATTAGAGGAGCTCTAAGGAAAAAGCCATAGTTGACATTTTAAGGTACTGGAATTAAGGGACCCAGAAGGGTGAAGTTCAAACTTTATACAAGGTATCTGAGTGTTGGCACAAACTAAGATGGTAAAACTGAGCTCTATCACGTCCGTTCTGTTCCAGTTGGGCAGGACAGGAACCCATAAGGAGCAAGAGGTGATCAGAGGTGAGAAGGGTTTTTTACAGGCACTGGAGGATGTCATTCACATTGTTCTTCAAGTTACTCCTCAGGGAATACTTTCTAATTTTGGATAATAGGGAGCTGGGTTATAACAAAATAAATTTTATTACATCATGGGGACTATAAGAAATGGCACACTAAGCCTCCATGGTTGGGTGCCTTAGAAGAAATGTAATGCCATGAGGGAAAGAGTAATACCTAATGGCTACAGCATGAGTTGTAGCTGGAATTGCCCTGACCTATCACTGTTGACATCAGCAGAGGCAGCAGCAGCTGGAGAGTGGGGCTGCCAGATGCCCAGCAGAGATTCATGTGGAGAGAAGAGGAGAGGAGAGGAGAGGAGAGGAGAGGAGAGGAGAGGAGAAGAGAGGAAAGGAGAGGAGAGCTGAAGGGCTCTCAAGAACATGTTAGATGTTCCTTTCTCCATGGTCAGATCCACTGACCTTCATCGTCTCCTGTGTGAAAGGTGCTGTTTCAAGCATTTAGGACAGAGGGAATGAGGAATATCCTTACCCTCAGGAGGCTCATAGTCTAGCTCAAGATAAGTTCACATGAAAAATTTTGATGTTGTGCAGTGTTATAAAAAGGAGCTATCCCGGATGTTGTGGGGACACAAAGGAGAAGCATGTAAACCCAGCTTGAGGTTGGGGTCAGGAGAGGGTGAAGCTGAGAACGATTGAGTTTAGAAAGGCATTAGTGGGAGCTGGCTAGGCGGTAGAGTTGCTAAGAGTGTTTCTGGCAGAGAACACAGTATTAGCAAAGCTACTGAGGTGTGAAATAGTGCTGCATGGGAGAGAGACTACAAGCAGTTTTCAGAGAGTATAAAGTTCAAGGTCAGAAGACTAAGGTGGGAGATGAGGGCCATGAGTGTGGAAGGGTCTGGTTCCCAGAGCCAGTGGGGAATTAGGTAGAGCAGTGACATGGATTGGTTTATCTTGTAAGAATGTTCCAATGATGGTGTGCACAATTGATTTGTGGGGGCAGAAGGCCCTAAATTAAAAGAGGGAAGTAAATAGAAGTCTATTTCCATAGTCCCAGCAGATTTAAAAAGGGACAGGGACAGGTGAGTGTGAATGGAAAGAATAAAAACATTAATGTAGTCAGAAGGCAAAATTGGCCAGTTTCATGACTTATTCATTTTAAGAGAGAGGGAGGTCTAGCAGGACCTTCAGGTTTCTGGCTTGAGCAATGGTGATGGTGGTACCATTGATGGAACAGGGCTTATAGGAGGAGGAACAGCCTGTATGGAGCTTGGTCAGGTGCAGTTTTGAGGTGTCAGCAATTGCAATGGTGGAAGCTCAGAAATTAAAAAAAAAAGTTATGCTTTTAATTGGTATCTTTAACCCTGGTCATCTTTCCCCTCTCAGGAACAGCCTGGGGAATCAAGGATTACATAATGTTATATTTTAAAAATAGGGTAATAACCTCTTTTACTGGGGATTTAGCTACCTCAATGTCATGCATCTGAAATACACTGCTAAGTTGTGTGTCACATAGAGCAGAGAATCTGGAACACCACTCAGCAACAATAAATAAGTGCACTGTCTTCCTTCTCTAAATGTAGCAAATCTATTTCTGAGGAGCCAATGCTATAAAATCTAAGTATTAGAACTCACAAGTTTTGAAACTGTGAAGTGCAATATTAATATGGAATCTCATAAAATTCCTAATGCCCTCACTCAGAGTCTCTATGTATTCGTATTTAAGTACATAAATAGTACTATAGTACCAAATATATAAAAATTATAATAAATATAATATAAAAAATGTAATAAAATATAATAGTTACCAAAAGAAAAAAAAACCAACCTCTCTATATTTGAAAGCAAAAGAGGCAAACATACTACTGCAAGCTGTGACCACTGACAGCGAGAACATAGCTAGTGTACATCTGAAAAAATAGGCCCCCCCAAATGAAAGTTCCAGTGCAGAGGATAACAGTACATGCAACAAGAGGCCTCGAACACACACCCAAAATTGATGCAATGATGACCCTGTATTATCAGGAAATGGTTAATTGTATACTTCATGCCTTTTGTCTGTTCAAACAGTGATCGTGTATGTATTTAATTTTATTTTTTGAGAGAGAGAGCAAGCAGGGGGAGGGGCAGAGGGAGAGGGAGAGAGAAAATCTGAAGCTGACTCCATGCTCGGCTGGGAGCCTGATGGGGCTCCATCTCAGGACCCTGAGATCATGACCTAAGCTGAAATAAAGAGTTGGATGCTTAACCAACTGAGTCACTCAGTCCTCCCATTGATCACATATGTATTTTAGACAGATTTCCATTAAAGACTGGGGGGCTGGGCACATCACTCAGGCCACCCAGCAATCTCATCTTTGTGAAGGTGCCTCATTCAAACTGGTTTGGTGGGGAGTAGATAAAATACATAACAGCCAGTTAAATTTGTATTTCAGGTAAACAATAAGTGATTTTTAGAATAAGTATATCCAAATATGGCATCCTGCAATTTTATTTGCTAAATCATGAAACCTTAGTGGTGAGCACCCCAATGTAGGTATGTTCTGAGCCCCAGGATCTTGCTTCTTTCTTCCCCTGCCATCTGGAAACCAAACCAAACCAACCAACCAACCAACCAACCAAACAACTGACCAGACAAGAGTGACCTGGTATGAAAAATCTCTGTAGAAGCAGTGATAATAGTGATTTGCAAGGTCAATTGTTTTTTCTCTCTTGGCCTCTGGAATTTGACTTGGAAAATTAGATGAAGGTAGGAGACAGAATTGCAGTTAAACCAACACATGCGCATGCAGACACCTACGCGCACACACACACGTTTCACAAAGCAATGATGACAAAATGGGCTCTAAAGCTAAAGCTGTGACTAAGGCCACATTAGGAAAGAATAAAAAGGATGGGCATTTCATTCATTCATTCATTCTGAAATATTTATTGAGAGAGGACATGCCAGGTGACAGGGTAAAGCATGAGGCGGATGGCGCATAGAGGAAGGAACAGGAGAAATAGCTGGGAGGGTGGAATCTTCTCATTGGGAAGAGAGATCCTACTGTCAAAGGGGGAGGGGTCCATTCTCCATTTTCCCAAGTTTATTTCCTTCCTTAATGCTCTCTGTGCCTTGCGGTAAAACCCCATTATCTGAGGTGGCCTGTGTGGCTCTCTATTTCCTGCAACAAAAGAGACTGGTAAATGCCTATAAAGAAAACAAAACCACTTCTTGGGCAGGAGGCAGCAAAGCCTCCACAGTGAGAAAACAATTCCCTGGAAACAAAAATAAGCCCTTCCTGCAGAACCTGAGATAGTTGGGTCTTCAATGGGTTAGCTTTTGTTGTTTGTTTGTTTGTTCGTTGGTACATTAAAAAGATCAGCTTTCTCCAGAGACTCCCAAGGAATTGAGGTACCACCTTCCTGATCAGTTTCCCTGAGCACGCCCCCCTTACCCCCACCCCAACCCAGCATGTTTCCGCTCTTCCCATGGGTGGTGTTCATGGGCCCGGGGCTTGCTGAAGCCTAATAGTTGGCTCTGAAGAATTCAGCATGCTGAGTCTTTCTTTTCATCTTTCCCCAGCCCCGTGACTTTTCAGGGCTATTTTACGATTAGGAAATCAAGGCTACATTTGCATAAGTGATGATTTCCATCTGCTTTCATCTTGGTATGCTTGGAGTGCCACAACAATACCATAGCCCAGGTGGCTTAAACAGCAGACATTTATTTCTCACAGTACTACAGGCTGAAAATCAAGGTGCTGGCATGGAAGGTTTCTGGTGAGGCCCCTTTTCCTGGCCTATAGGCAGCCACTTTCTCACTGTGCCCTGGGATAGCAGGAAAAGGGAGAGCCCTAGTGTCTCTTCCTCTTCTTATAAGGGCCCAAATCTAACTGGACTGAGGGTGGGGTCCTGCCCTCATGACTTCATCTAACCCTAATTGTCTTTATATACCATCACATTGGGGGGCAGAGCTTTGACATTTGAATTTTAAGGGGGCATAATTCAGGCTATACTAGCTTTCATAAGAAACATTTTAGACTCTTTTTTTTTTTTTTTCCTACAAAGCACAGCTATGAGAAAGAAGGCTAAACCTTACTGTTTAGGGCCTAAAGCTATTTGAGTGGCTCCCTTCATCTGCTCCATGAACTTGGCCATTCCAACTCAGATGAGGGCATCAGTAGTGAAAAAAGGCCAAGGGGTCTTGATGAAGGGAAATGTTCATCACCTATGTGCTAGGTAGATGTAAAATATTCTCCCAGGGAAGTCAAGAATGGTGACGACTATAGTATATTGGCTTCTAAACATATTCTCCATGTGAGAGCCACCTCCTGAATACATGCAGAGCACAAAGTCATTTGGAAAAACCCAAATCAGAAAAAATACTGGAGGGGCACCTGGGTGGCTCAGTCAGTTAGACACCTGACTCTTGATTTCAGCTTTGATCAAGGTCTCAAGATCATGAGATTGAGCCCTGCCCAGTGTGGAGCCTGGTTAAGATTCTCTTTCTCCCTCTGCTCCTTCCGGCTCACATGCTGTCTCTCAAGAAAACAAACAAACAAATAAAAACCAAACAACCCCCCCAAAAAAAACCAACCCCCCCAAGCCCCCTAAAACACCAAAACACTTGAGTTTGCTTCACTTATAAAAATAACATACATCTTCAGAAGGAGCTTACCCTCATCACCACTGTGATAGTTTCTCTGCTTTATTTGTTTCAATGCATGTTAGCAAGACCCCCCCAAAAAAACTTGTTTGTGATCTTGTATCTGCAGCAGTGCCTGAGAGCATGAACAGGACCTCGCAGGTTCAAGTCTGGGAAGAGTCTAAGTGGGGGGAGGACAGGCTTTGGCTGCATCACTTTTGATCCTCTGGTAAAGGTGGGGAGAAGAGCAGTAACTCTTAGAAAAGAAGAGCAATGAGGAATTGTACCGGGGGCATTCGTAAGAAACTTTTGTCCCAATGAAAAAGAAATAAGAGAGCCTTTGGGTTATATGCTTCCTTTGAATCAGAAGAAATGGTGGGATTAAGAAAGAAATGCTAGGGACTAGGGGAAAGCAGAGGACAGCTGGGGCCCTGGTTCAGTCCTGGTTCCCTCTCTTGGGAACCCACGACAGCATCATGGGCTCTTTTGTGGGCATGACTTTCTTTGTAGGTGTTTATTAGTGCAGAGTTTGAAACTCAGATTCACCGCTCCAAGGAGTTCCGTATCGTTGGGCTCTCTTGCCAATGAAAAAGCTTGCCAGGAATCATGGATGAGCTGTGTTTGATGTAAACATTATTAGGTTACCTTTTTTTATTTGGTGAAGTGACATTTTCTTATTGAGAGTGTTGAAATAAGAACGCCAAGAGTCAAGATCTTACAATTACTCAATCCCATCTCTTCCCAGACATTCAAATCTATATTGGTGGTGCTGGAATTTATTGCTGTATGAAAACCATCCAGCTTCTTAACATCCTGATGGAGCTGACATTGTGAATTTGGGAGATGGATGGAGCCAACTCTGGATGAGTTCGGTCAATTCAAATAACTGGATGCAGTGAATCCAAAATCCAAACTAACTCTGAATTTCATTAAAACAGAGAAACTCTGGGACACCTGGGTCCCAGCAGTTGAGCATCTTTTTTGGTTCAGGGCGTGATCCCAGGTCTAGGGACCGGGTCCTGCATCGGGTTCCCTGTGGGGAGCTTGCCTCTCCCTCTGTCTATATTTCTGCCTTTCTCTCTGTGTCTCTCATGAATAAATAAATAAAATTTTTAAAACAGAGAAATTCTGACATGGAAATCAAAATAAAAGTTTTGCACAAACAAATAAAACCTCATTGACTTTAACAAATAAAACAATACCTCCCAATTCTGGCTCTAGGAGGCTAGGAGCCCCAGGTGATAGTGTCAGTTAGACTGTACAGCTTGGAGGCATAATGTCTGCTCAAGAAGGAGATGCTCTCTCTGCATCCTCCCAGACATGAGATAACTAAAATGAAGTTTTCCAGAAAGTAAATAAAAAGCACCCTGACTCAAACAATTAGCAGTCCAAGGTAATCTGTTGCTTACTTGAAAATGACTCTAGGAGTTTACTGAATAGGGTGGTGTTGTGAAGATCCCAGGATGCAGCCTGTCAGAATGGCCAGCTGTGAATCCTGATCCTTTCGCTGATAGCATTGTGCCCCTGGGCAAATCACTTACTCCCTCTGATACCTAAAATAAAAATGCTAATGAAAGATTCAATTTACAGGATGTCAGAATTAAATATCATTATATGTTCTAGTGGATAAGAAAAATAAAATGAAAGGCATACTGTGTGTCAGGCAACGTGCTAAGTGTCATTGTTATTCCTGTTTACTACAAAAGAAATTAGAGTTCAGAGAAATTTAAGTCATAGTCCCAAGGTACCACAACTAGTGAGAAGCATATCAGGGTCTAAATCCAGGTCTGTATGGTGTCAAAGCTCATAATCTAATAAACCTTGCTCAGAACCTCATACATTATAGGTGCTCACTTCAGACTAGGCCATTCATCCCTTCGTCCATGAACAAACATTTTATTTGACATCTAATCTGTACCAGATTCTCAGGTGAGCTAATGATGCCATAATGAATACAATATAGTTTGGGCTTTAAAATCATAGTCTGAGTGGGCTTTGGGCAGTTTGTTATGATGCAGAGATCATTGGTTTGGGGGTTTGGATTCAAGGTTATTGATGTTAATCCAGAGGAGATGAAAGTGACATAGGGCCTCATAAAAACTGGAGGCATTAAGTGGCTCATGGGGATATGAGAGAGTCACCGATCTGGTGCTTTGTGCCAGCGGAAGACTTAGCCAGGTCTCTGGTGAGATGGCTGTCTCTATCCATCCTGTCCTGAGTGTGTTGTGACAACAGCTGGCCAGACAGATGGTGATAGCAGTTTGGTTGCTTCTGTTCAAAAGTGAGGATACTCTACCTCAACCCTTGGTTTTATGAAGTGAGTCTGGCTTTAGAACCTAGCCGTTTGTAATATGTAGATGACCTCAGTGGTAGGTGAGTCTCAGTGGTACTCAGACGGGAGCAATTTTGGTAATGAGAGACATTTTTGCTTATGTAGTGGGACTGGTGGGAGGTAAAGGGGGAGGGTGGTGCTGGGGGTGGAGAGCAAGGATGCTGTTAAACATCCTACAATGCACAGGACCCCATAACCCTAAGAATTATCTGGCCTCAAATCTCAATGGTGGTGACGTTGAGGACCTCTGTGTTAGGCTGAAAGCAATGAACTCCCAGCTGCCTCTTCCTGCTTTTGGTCTCGGAGATTTGTAGGTGGCTTCCACTTCTACTTATCTCTGGGTATTCTCTTCTACTTTTCGCCCATGGATATGTTTGTCCTGCTTTTGAGAATGACTATGTGTCTCAGAAAGATATTTTAATATTTTAACTATCATACAGTGTGTTTGGCAGAGGAGGGATAAAGGTATTCCTTGGTATAAATTAATCTACACTCTGGTTTGTTATTTCAGTCTGTGAGTTTGGTTAATGTGATTCCACCTTTTAGAACTAGACCCCCAGCTTGCATAAAAATAAATATGAATCTCACAGTCTATAAGATGGGGGCCATGTCATGGATGAAGTAATATTCAGCAAGATAAATGCCATTCTCAGTGTGAACCTCATAGGGGATCAAGCCAATCTTTTCCAAGGGACAACCCCATTTACTGTTGTGCACCACATGCCTTAATGTGCAAACCCCAACTGCTTGTAAATTTCCAGTGCCCACTGTGTGACTCTGAGCTGGTCACACTTTTTTTCCCACTGAGCTTTTAGTCTCATTATATGTAATACAAAGGAATTGGACAAGATCTCTGAACTCTAAGATTCTAGGATTCATGCATCAGTTGTGATGTGTGTAAGGTAGGGCTAGATAGTTGCAGTTTATTTCAGAATACCATAGTTAATATGTAAGTATTTATGGTAGAAGAACTTTCCATGGATCACTTGTGTTATGTGGTTTGCTCTTTAAGGAACTAAGACCAAGTATAGCATTTCAGCATGACACGGTTAATTTCTTAACTTCTCTCTCCTCATCTATCTGATCTGCAAAATAGAGATAATACCTCTACCCTTCTGATTGATTTAGATAAGCAAATACACATAGTAAACAGTCAGTTGATAGCAGTTTGTAAGACTTCCAGAATAATCTAATGAATCCATGAAAATATAGTTGGACCATTAAACATCGCAAAAGAAAAACAACATAGATTTGGTTCTACTAAGGCTCTAGAAAGGCAGAGCAATTCCAAATAGGAATCTTCAATTTTCCTTCAGCTGGGAGATATCAACTCAAATCCTTTATCTACACTTAAAAGTTTGTCTTTTTTTGCTATGTGTGCTCCCATGCATAAGAAGGAGTGCAACATTTTGGCTGGGTTTAAGAAAAAGAGCTTTAAGTTAATGTGCAAAGGAAAGTTGCAGTACAGTCTAAATCCAAATCCACATCCAAACACACAAGCCCCATTTCAAATTGGAACCAGAGTCAAATCCCTTCGAGGCTGGCCTATCTCTAATTAACAATAGTTAGTCCCCATGCCTAGCTAGGAACAGCCAAAGTGGCATGTGTCATTGGTAAGATAAGGATTTGTCAAAAAAAAAAAAATTTCCTCTTGCAAGAAATGTATGTCCTCTTCCATTGCAGTTCAATTACTCTGGACAATATGAGAAGAGGAAAAGAGATTTTAGGTGGTGGAGTATGAATCTCAGAGAGGGGATATGCCTTTAATTAAGAGGACAATAAAAAAGGGAAATGAACTTAGCCAACTGTAGCTTCTCCTAAAAATTCTTGATGCAAAATTAAGTAGTCTCCAGTAAAGAATCCTAGGGGAATAGAGGGAGGCAAAGTCATTGTCTAATAAAAGAAGAAGTCTGTGGAATTTCTAGGGGGTTGAAGATAAAGATACTGGGCTTCTATGTTGGATAATGGGACAGATTCTTTAGAAAGCCTTTAGATCCACAGAGAAACACACTCTTTATACCAATTGGCCTTCGCAGGGGCACAAACCATCCCAAATTATGGGATGACTTAAAACAACGACTTATTATTTCTCATGATTCTTTGGGTTATTGAACTCAGCTGAGTGGTTATTCTGCTGGTTTTACCTGGGGTCACCCATATGGCTGTAATCACCTGGCAACTTAACCAGGCTCAGAGGGATTAAGATGGGTCACTCATCTGTCTGGAGTCTTGACACTGGTTGTCATCTTCACTGTCGTTCTAGATGGTTCTCATCATGCAGTAGTCTCTCCTGGGCTAGTGATGGGAATTTCAAGAGGCTAAAAAACAGGTGCCAGTCCTCATAAGTCTCATCGGCAAATGTCATACGTATTACGTCTGCAGAATTCTGCTGGTTAAAGCAAGTTGCTAGGTCAAATTCAAAGGGTAAGGAAATGATCATCTCTTGATGGTCAGAGTGACAAACTTATGATGCAAAGAGGCATGGACATAGGGAGACATGATTTATTGTGGGCCATTATGAAAATAATCTACACATTTCTGCCCTAATGTATGAAGCTGGCAGAAACTGTATGCCTATTATGGCATTCCTGCGGTAAAAAAATATCATCCTAATGTCCCCAGCCAAGAGGGTAAGGCTCAGCCTCAAGCAGTAACTGACCTTCGAGGTGTGCTGTCTCTCTTCCTTCTGTTGAACACTAATGCCCTAGATTGAGTGATGGACTAGTCCTTCCTTAAGATGCAAAGTTCTTTCAGACTTAACTCTAGCCTGGCCATGGTTCTCTGGAGTAAACAGTTTCATAATGCTTTTGGCATGAAGTACATAACTCCAGAATGCAGAAAGGAGCTCCGTCTTACTCTCCCAGTGACTTTTAAAAAAAATCTCTATATTATATACAATCTTCTGAGATATAACTCTATTTCCTTGTCTCATTTTCCTGGAAAATGTGGTTTATTGTAACTATGCAGTATAACTATAGCCCTATTGATGGGCATCCCACCTCAGTGAGGGAGGCCTTACTTACAAGACAAAAACCTTGCCCAGAAAAAATTATATGGAATGGAGATACTGAGAACTCATCCCTCCAAAAGGAAAATGGGAGGAGATGAACTGTGCTTGTCTAGTTTATTCTTCACAAATTTAATAATCACCTAATTTAATCCTCCTTTACTGGGACAGGGTAAATAAAACTGGCAGAGAGAGACCAGAAGTTTTACCAGAGTGGGGTTCTCTCCACTTGGAAGGAAACATTAAAAATGGAGAAGTGTTCCTCCAAACATAGGTCCATTTAAGCTCTCTTGAAACATTATGGGAGTAAGTCAATACAATTGGTTTGCTGAAAACAAAGATACCTGAAGAAGATGCCACGGATCGAGGTCAGATGGCAAAGAACTTGTAGACATTTGGACAGACTGGGAGTGTTCTCTGAAATACCAGCATTAGGATTTTGAGACCACCATGTCTTGGTTGAGAAGGAAAGAAGGCTATGATAATTTGATGATGTCTGTGCTGGGCACAGTAATGGGGTTGGTGTTGGGTTTGCCTGTAGTTGTCAGTCCTGGTATAGATTGTATAATACCCTCCCCACCTTTACTCACTTTTCAAGGTTCGGCTCAACCATTTACCTGCCCTCCCTCAATGTGATTTACTGATCACCATTCACACCTTTCACCACTAATATCCATGTACTTCAATCATACCATCCAACTCACATTATGACATTTTATGCTTATATTCTTACTCAGTTTGGGGTCCCGGAGGCCTAGCACTGTGCCTGGCATAGTTAAGAGCACAATACCAGTTTGTAAGATTTAAGTGGGTCTTATCCCATAAATTTTGCCTAATTCCATTTGACCACTGTGTTTCAGAGACTGCCCTGGGAAGACCATGGACATCAGCTCCAGTTTTCCTGCAACGATGCATTCTCTGAGGGAGAATCTCAAGCGGACTAGAGTTTGGGTGGGTTCTATACATTGCTTTTGAAGAAACACAAAATCCTGTGAGCCACATTTGCAAAACTGAATAAAAATGACTCTAGAATAGTTAAACCCAACTCCAAAGGCTTTAGGAAATGACGGCTTAAATAGGAAGCATGACATTGTAGTCTTTCATGTCTGGCTGATTTGAGGAAGACTAGTGGCTACATTCCTATTATCTCAAAGTTGATTATTTTTAATTTACTTAAGAATAGAAGTGACCTCTGAGTAGTGACTTGGGGAAGGGGTGGGGCTTTATTTATTGCAGTTTCCAAATCACTCTGCAATTCCACCACAAGGAAGAGTGACTAGTTGCTTAGGAGTAGTTGGGATAAGCCTTCGATAATCTCTCAAGTGGTGTGTAGAAGTGTGTAGAGAGGACACAACACTGCGTTGGAATCACAGAGCCCGGATGTAGTTACGGTTCTGGGACTTGGTAGCTGTCACAATGGGAGGTTTACTTCCCCGCTCAGTACCTCCTTCCTTACCTGTAAAACGGAGAGGGTAATGCTACCCCCTCTCAGGCCTTGTTGGTGTCATGGAATATCGAATAAGAAAGGGAGGGGCTGAGATCTACTGAGAACTAGTTGGAATCTGTATTATGCTTTTCTTGTTAGCCAGTAATTATGGTGGCTTTTCAAATATTTCAATGTTACAAGTGTTTGTTCTTTGCAGATGTGAGTGTATAACTCTGCTTCTGATTCAGTCCCAAATGGAGCTTTTCGGTTTGGGGATGGCAGTAGCTATGCCTTTGCTCCTTTTCAGCAGTGAAGCACTGGCCCTTTGTACATAGATTTGTAAATGGTCATCCTGTTTGTGAATAACTCAATGGAGAAATAAGAAGTTGGGGGAACCCAGGAAAGCTAACAGAGCTAAATGTGTCTGAATTTGGTCTCCTTTCCCATAAACTGGGTGTATGCTGTGGCCTCGTGCTTTTTCCTCCAGCCAGAATTCATCTGTCTGAAGGATTTTGTTTGCAAACCTCTGCTAGGAGTTCTTGGCTACAACACTGACTTGGCTGTGCCTGATGGTCCGGTCGCATAGCTCAGTTTCCCACCACACGTGGAGGGGAGCCACCCTCATGTGAACATTAACATCTTGTAATTTATTTTCTGCAGCCTGAGTCTATGATGAGCTTCCCAGTATGACCCAACAAGGAGAACCATCTGATGGCCTTGTCTATGTGTAAAGCTTTCTCATTTATGTGGAATGTAAATGTTTTTGAGTTTGAAATGGTTTGGGCACTCCTTCCCAAACTTACGTACATTTAGGAATCACCTAAGGGGGATCTTCTTAAGAAGCCCTGATTCTGATTCCACGGGTCTGCAGTGGCATCAGAGATTTGGGCCATTTGAACTGTCTAGCTCATGGGCCTCACTTGGGAGAGCAAGGCTGCAGAGATAACAGGAAAGAACTGACTTTATAAAAGAGCCTCTTCCATTCTTAAAACTCTCTACAGTCACACAACTCTAGACACTGAAGCCTTCTTCTCGGCTGATAGGCACTAAGTAAATCAAAACCTGTCTGAGGCAAAAGATTCACTGGTGTCTGGAACACACTTGGTGCATTTGAGTAGGAGGCAAACAGATACAGATGGCAAAAGTGTCACTCAGGGCGGAAATACAGAGCTCATAGCCAGACAGCTCAAGACGGGGGAGATGAACAGTTCCCACGAAGAGAGAAATGCCAGAAAACATGGAGAGTGTCAACCGAGACTTGTTACTTTTTCTTGTTTGGTATTTAATCCATCACACCCAGTCATTGGCTAAGGAAGAGCAGTATTTATTCGGGCAGTTTGTCCACAAGTCTCTCTATCAGTGGAACTTAATAATAGTTTGTTTCATAAGTGTAAATGTCTTTGGCTTTGTCAAAAAAGCCTTTTATTGTTATTGTAATTATTTTCATTTTTGGTGCGAGGAGAGAAAGAGGGGACTATAGTTGTATGTTGATGAAACACACTGTTGGAAAAGTGAAAAAAAAATAACACAAGTTGATTGTTTGCCACTGTGCCAAAAAAAAAACTCATTTGATGGAATTTTATTTATTTACTTTTGACAGGAATTAACTGTTGGTCTTGTAAACTAATATGAAACTTTGGTCTCTTCCACCCCATATCCCTGACACATGCAATGAAAACTGTACAGTGTTTGCCATTGTATTTCTCTTCAGAATTTTATTATACAATATGGCAAAAATAACAAAAATAGTCTCAAAGAAGGGATTATTGCAGCCTTTTATGCATTCCCTTTACCACCAGTTATATTAGAAGCATTAACACCTTCATCAGCATCTTACATTAACACCTTTGACTTCCTTTCATCATCATAGCAGAAAAATTCTAAGGTGTATTTCTTATAAACATCAGGTGTGTTCCTGAAAATCTCTGTGAATTAAATAATTTTTCCATTAGTTTACAAGATTATTACAAAGTTTCTTCTAATGCTAACATTTCAATTAAAGATCCTTTGGTTCCCAATCTCATTGTCAAGTAAGCAATGATCTGAAAACCAATACTTATGTGTACTTTGTTGCTGTCAACTTACAGAGTCCTTCAGAGAATTCTTTTGTCATTTGAATTGCTACCCTTATGATTCATTTTTGAATCGTTTCTATCCTGGACTATCCTAAAGAGATTTTGGAAGTTTTAAAATATGTCCACATGTTGCTCGATATTCCTCCCTTAGACAGGTGGAGACTGAATGTCACCCCCTCCCATCCTCACCCCTTGGACATGGCTTCAGCATTAGTGACTCATTTCTAAATGAAGAGAGTTTTCTAGAAGTGATGATGTATGACTTAAGTGACTAAAAAGGCATGATGTCTTCCGTCTTGATCTCTGTCAAGATCACTCATGCCAGGGGATATCGGCCACCATGTTGTGAGGACACTCAAGCAGTGCTATTGAAAGGTTGGGGTGGAGTAATTAAGACTTCCCTTCAACAGCAATTAGGAATCTAGGACTCTTTCTGACAGTTCTGTGAGTGAGTCATTTTGCAAGGGGATTCTGTAGACTCAGATGAAGGTTCAAGTGACTGTACCCTGGGCCAACATCTTGACCGCAGCCTCACGGAAGACCTCCAGCTGAAATCACCCAGCTCCCAAGGTAACGATCTACAGAAACTCTGTGAGATAACATATATTTATTGTTAAAGCCACTAAGTTTGGGAGTGATCTATTATACAACAGGAGATAATATAGAAAATACATCTATTATCAAACAGGCATCCATTGAGGGTTGGCTGTATCCCTGAATATTTAGGGAATTTGGGCATGTGAAGGATAAATATGGAAACAGCTATACATCAAGACTAACTAAAGAAAGGGGATGGAACCTGAATGGTTAAAAATAAAGCTTCCATAAAAAAGTTCCAAATCCCTAAGTGACCACAAGTCATGAACTACTGTAAAATTCCCTGCATGTCCCAAGAAGAAAAAAGGCTGGGAGGCCACATTTGGGGGAGGAAGTGTGAGGGATGACAGTGCTTCTATGATCTGTTGACTTTGTAAAGTAGGCTGCACACTTACTCCCCATCGATTCTTCCTTTATATTATCAAGTCCAGTGTGGTTTGAGTGCATTGCTCTGTTCAATTTATGTTAGTTCACAAAGCAAGAAATAGGACAAACCTGTTATGAGGACAAAGGGCTCATACTACGCAGTTTTTCTCTCCAGTGTCAGTACAAGCCGATCTTACAGACTTCAAGTGGAAGAACATTTATGTTAGCGAGTGCTCTGGCACATTCCATCTCTTTTCCTTGGAAGGGGCTCTGTGTCCTGCATGGCCAGTTCAAAGGAGAGGCTGGAACTCTGGAAAAAACCCAAAAATACTAACCACCTTCTTCCTCTTTGACTCTTAATTAGAGTGGACCTAATTTTTTCCCTGTTATTTTCTTTTCTTCATCTTTAGAATGACATAATGTGGATCAATTTCCATTGTGCCTTGTACAGATGGAGACACAGGACTCTGGTTGTTGTTGTGGTTAACATATTCCATTTAGAACCATAGAGCTTTGGTGCTACAGAATGTCTACAAAATCAGTTGGTCTCCTAGTGTGCAAACAGAGTCCCACAGAGCGTTAGGGTTCTTCAGTAGTGCTCTGGGGTCACTCCAATTTTATATCTCTTCATATGCTTGGGTTCTGGCCATATTTATTTAAACAAATGGTCCTGGGCCTCTGATTTAGTTATTGCCCTTGTATTTAAGATGCTTAACCTGAGGTTTCAAGAGATAAATGGATTTGTGTAAAGTCACATAGTTTGTGGTGGCTGGTTTGACATGACCCTACAATGTAGGGTTTCAGATACCTGGAGGGTGGTCATCAAACATCCCATGCCATCTTCCAAAGAGCAGGATAAATGTTACACATTTACAGGTACAGCCAATTGGGAAATACAAAGATGTGGATGAAGTTAGGTGTGCTTCATCTCCTCCTTCTCCCCAGTAGTTAACTTACGCAATAATTGGGAAGAATTTTTTTTCTTTATCTTGGCTAGATTTTAATTACTAGTGCTTTCTGACATTTTACATACCTAGTCAAATACTCTTCTTTGAGAATTTGTTACACTTCAGGGAGAAGGAACCACTTTCCTAAAGTCATGCATACATTTCTATTGTGAGAATGAAAAAAGCCATTAAAATGTTTGAATCATTAAAAATGTAATTTCTCCCCCAAATAATCTTGTTTTTACCTAGGGTGGACATGGACAATGTAAAAGCAACACAGTAGGTGGCTCTCTTGAGCAGAAAGATGTAAAAGGATTTTGATTCTGCAGCTCCCCTCAATTCAGGATAACACCTGAGGAGTCAGAACAGGACCCCTCCTGCGGTCTCCAGGGGCTCCTCAACCCCGGTGGAAGGCTTCAAGGCATTCCATCCCCTCCAAGTCTTGTCCAACAGTAATTCATGAAGCTATGAAACGCCTAAGGAAGAGGATTTTCAATATAAGTATTTCCCACAAAGTTTTAAAGAAATCAATTTAATTATAAAGCAGGCAGTTATTAAGTGTCTCTAATTTTTTGATCTGAAGAAGAATATCCAAATTTTGTTTGTATCTTCCATCAGGTTTATGTGGAGGGTTGGCCAAAGAGAAGGAAGTGCTGCTTCCTGCAGTTGTTCATAGGCCCCCTGGGTCTCTGGTTCCCCATTTCCCTCCCTCTGAGGTGACCATACATTTTGATATTTGTAACTAACTGAAAACATTCTTTCTGCGAACTTAAGTTGGCAAAAATGTCAACAGGGAAAGCATTTCCACCTGATAAAAATGAAATAAAATTCTGGGTAATATTTTAGCCTTTCTTTGTCTGTCAAAAGACTTTATGATGAAACTTTTAAGCTACTTACTAGTATGTAAAATTGAGTCAAATATCGAATTGTGTTCTTAATAAGTAAATCCAAGGGTTCTTGAAATGGTTCCATATTCTTGTTAGCTTGCTCAGATTGACTAGTGGCTGGCAATGGGCCTGTGATCCTGCATTTTTTATGTGAATAAAGTTAATTAAACTGTTTTTAAAATGTGCCATTGTGTTCATTTCGGAATTTGATTACGGGGCACTTGCAAGAAATTAGTACAGAAGGTTTACTTAAAAATAAATAAAAATAAAAAAAATAAAAATAAAAAATATCAGGTCTTACAAAATATTGTGCAACTAACAAAATATTTGTAGTTGTTATACTTTCTTGAATACTTGTCATATACTGGTTTCTGCATCAGTGATGCCTAACATACGTTAATAATATGAAGCATACAACATATAATACTTTACCTAATTTTCCCAATAACCCTATGAGGTGGTATAATTAGCACGGTTTTACACACGAGAGAACTGAGATTCACAGATGTAGGTCTCCTGTGGTCTCACTGTGGGGAAGTGGATAAGAGGCAGAAACCCAAGAAGCCCCTAACTTAAAAAATTTTCAATTCTTTAAAAAAAAAAGAGTTGCAAGAATATGCTGGTCTATCAATAGCTTATCCTGAAAGATGGTGTAAGCTCCTTGGATCACAATTCACATTTGTGAATTGTAAAGTAGGCTGCACACTTACTCTCCTGTATAGCTTCCCTACTGCAGACTGGGTATAGTGTACCAGCAATCAAATTTACTGGCTTCCCTTTAATCACTTTTAGGTGATTTAAAGAAACATGGTTTTGCAATCTTTTATTTGCATCCATGAATCATGGGGTTTCCCTTTTTAGAAAAAGGCAAAGTGTCTGGTAGTGTGACAGCAAGAAACCTGTACTTGATTCACCTTATTCCACTTTTCCATCAAAGCAGCTATGATAATTCAGATGCCAAGTTACCACAACCAGAAAAGAAGATTATCAGTCAATTATTTGCTAATGTCTGTTAAGAACAACCCATTAAGGAATACTCAGGTGGCAAAATAAATCCTCAAGTTCCATTAGTCAAGGATGAACAAACAAAAAGATAACATGAAGCCTATAAAAAATAGTGCAGTTGTTCATAAATCTATACTGTCCAAGGATAATACCACATGAGAGAAAAAACATATGCAGAAGAGAAGAAAAGTCACCTAGACCACGTTCTCTTTACGTTCTCAACAAATTGGAGAAAGCGTGAGCTTGTGAAGCAAGAGTTGAGAGATGAGATAAAAGTGGCTTCGGGAATGCCAGCAGACATGAAAAAGGATCTGACAGGAGCAGGAAGAGAATTCTGGGAACCTAAAAATGCAACAGAAGAATTAAAATATGCCTTGAAAGTAGTAAGTAGAATAGGTAATGCAGAGAATCAAGTCAGTGATATAGAGACAATGGTGATGTGGAGATATGTTGTAGGCAAATATATCTGGCTATAGATGCTGAAAAAAGATCTTAAAAAATCAGAGAGGAATTTGCTATAGAGAACAGAAAACCAATTTTAGGCAAGCAACATTCAGAAGAGAGAGACCAAAACAAAAGAAAGAATAAGGAAAGATACATAGATGAAAACTTGACTGATCTAAAATGATCACCATTATCAGCAGCATTAGCAGCACTTCACAAATGTGAATTGTGATCCAAGGAGCTTACACCATCTTTCAGGATAAACTACTGATAGACTAGCATATTCTTGCAACTCTTTTTTTTTTTTTAAAGAATTGAAAAACATGTAGTTTAAGAAAGAAGAAAATTTGTGCTGCCCTTAGGCTATTCTTCCTAATATTTTATAAAAACTTTATAAGAAAATTTTAAAAAGGCAGAGTTTTGTTGAAAAATGTTAAGCCAAGAGTTCTTACAGTTATACAAAAGGTTGTTGTCTGAAATGTTCATGCTTAAAGGCCAAAGAAAGGCATTTTTAATCATGGAAGGATTTCGGAGAAAAATAGCACTCTTGTGGATGTGTGCTCGAAAACATGACAGCTGCTCGGAAGATGAGTCAAACGCTCTTACCCGTGAATGGACAAATTCAACCATTAAAGAACCATAGTGTAAACTGATAACATTGAGAAAAAAATGTTAATTCTAAATAATTGTTATAATTATGATTCCAAAATTCAATGCAAAAGTAACATGATATAAACAAATTCAACGAAAATGAAATTTTGGTTTCACAAATTACATTTATAAAGGTTGGAGAATGCAGATAATTAGTAATATCCTAATTTGTTTTATTGCATAGAGAGTTATTGCAGTGTACTGCCTTTATAATTAAAAAATTGTAGTTTTACATATGTCTTTGAAAAATTTGTAGTAGATATAAAGACATATTAATTAGGAATGTATTCAACTGTAAACACACCATAATCAATAAACAGTATATTCAACAATAGGGATTACTTTTTCTCTTATAATAAAGATTCCAGAGGTAGTTAGTTGTTGGTGTTGTTTCAGGAAATAAATCATCTTTAGAGATATATCTACAAGTCTTTTTCCTGCCCTCCTACTCACAAGGTAACTGCTGTGGCTCCAGCTGGTTGACTGCATGCAGGCCAGAAGAAGGAGAAAGTGGAGAATCAGATGCTCCAGCAGAATTGTGCTTCATTTTACTGGCCAGAACTGTATCAAGGGGCTCTCTCAACTGTTACTGAACAGGTGAGCATTAAACGAATATTTGATGAATGACTTCATGACTAAAACAAAGCAGCTAAAACATGCCACACACATATTTTAATAAGTTAAAAACTGTAAAATTGAGTTCAAAAATAAAAAAAAATACACATACAATAAAAGGATACAGAAGTAAATAGATGTAAACTTGTAGGAAAATTTACCATGTGCCTCTCATATTTTGAAAGATTAGGGGACTGAAAATCAAGAACTTAAGTTAGATAATATAATTTGGCAGGATTAAATAGTATTATTTAATAAAAATGAATTAATGAGTATCTATTGAAAATAGAATATACATGTAGAATGTTCACAAAATAAATACAGGATTTTTAGGGATACAAAGAAACCTCAACAGATTTGAAAATACAGATAGAGCATAATTACATTTTCTGATAACTTTGGCTCTTCATCAGGTTTAAATAACTAAAACAAGCAAACGCATTTAACCACGTGATAATTTTCTTAAAATTTCTTAACTACTGAGTGAAAAGGGAAAATAAAATTTTCACTACAGATTGTGAACTGATACTGGGAAAGTTATTTAGAAAATTATCATATGAAGTGAACAGTATATCTATAGACAAAATAAGTAATTTATGTACTTTTGTGATTTATTAGGAGTGACAGTTTTATGTTTCAAAGATTATTTATTTATTTATTTATTTGAGAGTGAGAGTAAGCAAAAAGAGAAAGAGAGAGCACAAGCAGGGGGAGGAGTAGAGGAGAGAGAAAGAATCTCAAGCAGACTTCACTCGGAGCTCAGAGCCTGGGGCAGGGGCTGGGGGGTGGGGGAAGTGGTGATCTCATGACCCCCAAGATCAGGACTCCAGCCAGAACCAGAAGTCAGTTGCACAACTTACTGATCCACCCAGGTGCCCCTAGTTTTATGCTTCGAAAGCAACAAAACATATTTGAGTAAAATAGGGGAAATAAATAAGAATAAAAGCAGACAGTAAAGAATTAGAAAATGGAAATAGAATAATTAGTGTTGATTAGAAAGTTCAAGGGGCACGTCTTTAAAAATATTTATAAAATAGATTTAGGATAAGATTTATAAAAATAGAATAAGGATAAGGATAAGGATAACCGCAGCCCGGGTGGCTCAGCGGTTTAGCGCTGCCTTCAGTCCAGGGCCTGATCCTAGAGACCCCGGATCGAGGCCCACATTGGGCTCCCTGCATGGAGCCTGCTTCTCCCTCTGCTTGTGTCTCTACCTCTCTTTCACTCTTTGTGTCTCTCATGAATAAATAAATTTTAAAAATCTAAAAAAAAAAAAAAGGATAATCAGGAGAAAGTGAGAGAGTATTCAAAAATAAAATTGAGAAATAAGAAAGGGCTATAAAATAGACATGGAAAACTATTAGAGGAAAACTATTAGAAATTTATTTGCATAATTCTAAGGCAATAAATTTGAAAATCTGAATAATTTGGACTGAAAATATAATTGACTTGATGTGATTTAAAAAGTAAATAGAAGATTGAATAGAAAAATTAGCTTTGGAGAAAATAAATAAGGTATCAAAGACTTATTTCCAGAAAGACACTTGTCTTATTGGCAATTTTCCCCCCAGTTGTCCAGGCATTGATAATTCTGATGCTATATAACTTTTCAGATAATGAGTGGGAAAAATCAGAGAGGATGACAAAACATGAGAGACTCCTAACTCTGGGAAATGAACAAGGGGTAGTGGAATGGGAGGGGGGGCGGATGGGGTGACTGGGTGACAGGCACTGAGGGGGGCACTTGACGGGTGAGCACTGGGTGTTATACCATATGTTGGCAAATCGAATTCCAATTAAAAAAATTAAAAATAAAAAAACTTTTCAGATAATAGAAAATCATGGACAGCTATACAAATCATTTATTTATGCTCATTTTTATTAAGTTTCTCATTTTAATTGCTGTATAGTTAATATAGTGTTATATTAGTTTCAGGTGTAAAGTATAGTGATTCAACACTTCCATATGGTCCTCAGTGCCATGCAAATCATTTATTATGATATCTTAACCTTGGTATCAATATCTGAATGAGGTAAAATGAAGTAGCATAGCTACAGAACTGAGATTTTCAGTATATTTCTCAGCTACCTACATTAAATGTATTGGGAATATGTGCAAAAATTTCAGATTTCTGGGTCCTACTCTTCCCCATTGGATCAGAGTCCTTAAGGATGGGGCCGAATAATATTAAATTCTTATTATCAATTTAATATAGAAAAATATATAAAAGAAAATGCGTTTTGAAAGTCTTAGAAAAATGTTTACTCATATTACATTTTAATAGAAGAAATGTGGAAGATTCCAGCAGTGTAGAGAGTACACAGTAAAAAGCATCCGTATCCCCCTTCTCTCTCCACCATCTTATTCAAGTTTTGTCCCCAAAGATATCTTCTGGTGTGAACAACAAAAAAGATGCACATACCAGTATCTATCTTTACCTATCCATCTTCAATAAGTGTAAAAATGTGGCCAGAATATGCTCATTCTTCTTCAAGTTGCTTTCTCTCGTTTAATAAGTTATACTGCAAATTTTCTATATATTGTACACAGAAATCTATTTTTTTCCCTAATGGCTACATACTATCCCATCAAAAGGATATGTGTGTGTGTGTGTGTGTTTTCTTTGAAGATTTTATAGAGAGAGAGAGAGAGTGAGTGCACAAGTTGGGGGTGAGCAGAGGGAGAGGGAAGCAGATTCCCCATTTAGCAGGGAACAGGAGTGACTCCATTCTCAGGACCCTGAGATCATGACTTGAGCGGAAGGCAGACACTTAATCGATTGAGCCACCCAGGCGCCTCAAAAAGACATGTCTCAAAATTAAGACTGATTGGTAAATATATTGGTTGTTTTGGTTTACTTTTGCACTTTCTACATATACTTTGTGAATACCTCTATGCGGTAAATATTTAGTAGCAGAATTGCTGGGATCTAATATACATGGATTTTTTTTTTTTTTTTTTTATGATAGTCACAGAGAGAGAGAGAGGCAGAGACATAGGCAGAGGGAGAAGCAGGCTCCATGCACCGGGAGCCGGATGTGGGATTCGATCCCGGGTCTCCAGGATCACGCCCTGGGCCAAAGGCAGGCGCCAAACGCTGCGCCACCCAGGGATCCCTATGCATGGATTTTTAATTGGATACCTATTGCCAAGCCCTTCCCTAGAAACAATAAGGAATACGAGTACCTGGTTTCCCACATCCTTGCCAGGACTGGGTGTCTTCATCAAATGTTTGGAATTTTGCTATATTAATAGACTTAAAATACTATCTGTTTTAGTTTTGAGTTGTATTTCTTTAATTATCAAAGAGTTTGGGAATTGTTTCAAATTATATTGTCCACTTACAGTTTTTCTTCTCCCCCCTGTGAACTACCTGTTTGCAACTATTCGTTTTACTACTGGATTTCTTCTCCTTCTTGTGATAGATTGCTTGAGCACTTTGAAAATAATGGAACTGATCTCCAACTCGCTGTCTTTAACAAATTTCTATTTGTCTTTTGGCTGAGGGGCATGTTTTCTATTAGAGAATTAAAATTATTCAAAAGTCAAATTTATCTTTTTGGTTACGGCTTCTGCGTCCTGTGATCTTCATCTTTAAATTGTTTCCCACGTGGCGATTCTACTGCCTCACAGCTGAGAACTTTTACCAATAGACTGATCCCAGTTATAAAAATGTATGTGAAAATCCATATATCTGTAAAGAATTGGTGCGACTCACCCACTACAGTAAAATAGTCTATCCTAAATTCAAGAATGGTTCACCAGTAGGAAATTGATCAATATATTATTTCATAGCAGTATTTCAAAAGAGACAAATATAGTAATTTCAGCAGATATAAAAATGTAGGATACAATGTAACCTATTTCTCATGGAAGAAAAAGAAACTCTTAGAAAGCTGAGAACATATTTCTGTAGATGATTAAGAGTAATTGTCATGAAGTATCAGCCAGTGTGATGTTTAATGGTGAAGCACTAGGGACAATTCCAATTAAGATTGGAAAGCTGACCAGAATTCCTGCCCCTGCCATCATTATTTCAGATTGTTATGAACAGAATGTCCAGCACAACATGCAGAAAATGGAAAGAGGTTGCATGAATATTCAATTGGAGAGAACAAAATTATCATCATTTGCAGACAACATAAGTAAATAGAGGAAAAATTCAAGGAAATCCACTTGAAAATTTCTTAGAATTAAAGTAATTTCAGAAAGGAAATGTTTTGGTCCCTTCCGGCTAGTATAGCAAAATACCACAGACTGGAGCTTAAACAACACACAGTGATTTATCATGGTTCTGGAGGCCATCAAGTCTGAGATGAAGATGCCAGCAGATCCAGTGCCTGGTGGGGGCCCACATCCTGGTTCATGAGCAGCTGCCTTTTCCCTATGCCCTCACGCGGTAAAAAGGGACAAGAGAGCTCTCTGGATTTCCTTTATAAGATAAAATGGGGCAAGAGAGCTCTCTGGATACCTTTTATAAGGGCACTAATCCCACTAATCATGAGGGTTCTGCTCTCAAGACTTACCTCCCAAAGCCCCGCTTCAAATACCATCACGTGGAGGGGGTAGGTTTCAATACTATATGAATTTGTGGGGGAAACATGACCATTCAGTCGATTCAGGGAGGCAATAGTAAGTAAAAGTACGAAGAAATTATTGTTTTCTATGAACAAATAAGAACCAATGAGGAGAATTAATGGATAAAAAATGCCTTAGTGTCTTTCAGAATGACGATTAATGCTAATTCATGGCCATAACTCAACAAAATATATGTGGAGTTTATCTGAAGGAATTTAAAAATCCACCCAAATCCAGCTAAAGATATAAAAGTAAACGTAAACAAAGGGATAGGTCTCTCATGTTCTTCCATGGGATGGTTAAGTACTTTAAAGATATTACTCCTCAGATGAATTTTTAGGCTTAATGTTATTGCAGTGAAAATCTCAGTCTGAAGGGTCGTTTGGTAAATGATTCTGAAGTTAATTTCAGAGAGTAAAATGGGTGGGAATAACAAAATTATTTTGTAAAAGAATAGCAGTGCTGAAGGAGAGACTTTAATTATTAGATTTCACCATGTTTAATGATGATATTAGAATTAAAAGGACACCTGCATTAGGTAAGTTTCAAAATACACTCAGCATTGGTCCACACTGCCTTAGCTGAAACTCTTGGGGCCAGATGTGTTTTGGAATTTAAAATTTTGGAATTTAAAAGGTAATTTGGTTGTATCCTAAATAATACTGAATACCTTCAATGGAGTCTGGACCAGTTACCCCATAATCAAATACATTGATATTTCTGTAACAAAACTGGGCAGGATACATCAAAACTATAAACGGCCTCCTACTGATATGGGTCATATTTTTCTCCCAAATGAATGTTGGCACCAAACTCATGATAAACAGTTTTCAGTTTTCAGAACTTTTGGGTTATAGATTGTGGGCTGCTATGTATGTATGTCACAGGCTGTGTTCCTGGGACTCTGGGATGATGATTAGGTTGCAGGATGTGGGATAGGGAGTGTTCTTAGGATCATAATGGAAGCAAGTAGGGAATGGAAGTGAAATCAGGCAAAGGGAGAAATTGAGCTTTGATTCAATCCCAACACAGGCTTCAGCCACATGGGGAGGGGCTGACAGGGCCATCAGAATTCTCCTTAGCTGGGGGAAGGGCTGTCTTCTGCAGCTGGAGGAGTGAGCCTTTCATTCCTGAGGCTGGAGGGAGTCTGGGTGATACATCAAGGTGTGTACTGCGTGTATGGCAGTGTAATATGTGATAAGGAAACATCATAAACCAATGGATTAGTCAAGAAAGAGTTTGGAGAATGATCTCCAGTAAATTCCTTACTTATGATTCCTAACATGAATCATAAAATTAAATATAAGAAATAAAGCAAAGCATGTCGGAAATATGAATATATATTCTCTAGTCTTTAAAGTGGAGAGGGAATTATAAACATAAAAGCATGGAGGAAGTCACAAAGTAAAGGCAAAGATTTGAGGACAATTAAATTAAAAATTTTAAATAATAAAATCATCAGCAAAATCAAAAGGCCAAAAACAAATGGAGAAAAAAAATTGCAGTGCACATAGCCCAGGATTAATATACAAATGTACATACATATGTATAAATATACAGCTCACATAAAGTTCATAAGAATAGCTCAAAAAAAAGAACTGCTCATGTAAATAAGAATCACCAATAGAAAAATGGGCAGCATTACAAACTGAGAGTTCTATAAGCATGGGAAAAATGTTCTCAAAATAAATTCAAAGAAATCCTAATTAAAACATTGAATTATTGGGACACCTGGGTGGCTCAGTCATGGAGCATCTACCATTGGCTCAGGTTGTGATCTCGGGGTCCTGGGATTGAGTCCCATATCGGGCTCCCTGCAGGGAGGGACCCTGCTTCTCCCTCTGCCTATGTCCCTGCCTCTCTCTCTCCTTGTGTCTCTCATGAATAAATAAATAAAATTAAAAACAAAAAAAAAAACAGAAAAAGTTATTATATTTATCACATTTTTACCTATGTTAAATTCTACTCATGAAACAGAATGTTTAATGTTGGCAAGTGTCCAATACTTATACCCCCAATAAATTATTGCCACTTACTTAGAAAACTTTTCTCTCTTTTCTGATGGCTATTCTCTCTCTCTCTCTCTCTTTTTTTTTCCAAGCCAAACTGTATCCAGCCTTCTTAAAGATACTTTTCATAAACAATCATGGTATTTCAGGCAGGACATGGGTGGCCAATCGTTAACAGTATACAACAACTTTCAAACTCCCTTCTTCAATGGACTACCAAAATCAGAAAGCCACTATAAAACCCCATGAAGTCTTCATCTGATGCTCTGAACAGGGAAAGTTTAGAGTGAGGGTTGACAGTTCACATTTAGCATGTTGTTTAACAACTTTTCACAAGCCGACCCTGACTTTCAGGAAATGAAATGAAAATGGCAGAATTATCAATCTTTTTTTGAAGATCCACAAGCTAAAAAAAAAGGAACTCTTTTGAGGGACGCCATCTCAATGGTGACACTGTAAAGTCCAGATTACCTGACAATACTGGGAACCATTTTATGGGGTCAGGTTCCATCAGGTCTCTGGGTTTAAGGGAGTCAAGTCTATGTTGAAGGCAGAGAGGGAGAAGAGGACATAAAAAAATGAATTTTAGTTTTTCCACACCAACAAGGTGGCTCATGTGTGTCAACATCAAGGAATCCCTCCTCCTGGGAGCCAAGAAGTTTCTCAAAACTAGAAGGGGAAGGTGTTTTTCCCTCTTGTTATCAATCTAGCTTCGGAGATATTCTATTAGTGACATGCCTTTCCCCCAAAACAACAATGAAGTGTTCCGTGTGCTAACAATATAGCTTGAAAAAAAAAAGTAAAACAAAATTCTGCATTTTTATAAAACTTGGTAAAAAATAGTATTTCAAACTGTACAGTCACCAGAATTACACAGTTATCAAAAATGCACACACTTCACTTGGCATCTCCAGCACCTTCAGCTGTCTGTGCCTGGTCTGTTTGGGCCTCTCCATTTTCTGCAGGATTATTTCCATCCTTGCCAGCATCAGCTTTCCCCTTTTTCCCTTTGGGTACCTTCTCTCCCTTCTTTGCAGGGGCCTTTTTAGGCTTGGGCTCTGGCTTTGGAGGAGCAAGTTTAGCAGATAACCTTGCAGATCTTCTCTGTGGCTCATCCTTCACCTTGGCTTTATCTCCTTTAGCCTCCCCTTCAGCCATGGCAGCCGTCGAGGGAGGGAGACTGGAGGCGCGGGCAGCAGGGGGAATTCGTGGGTGGCAGCTCTGATGGCCATTCTCATTCAGACTTTTTTTTTTTTTTTAAAGTTGAGGGTCCACTTCTGGATTCTCTACTCTGTTCCATTGATCTATGTGTCTTTTTTTTTTATAATAAATTTATTTTTTATTGGTGTTTAATTTGCCAACATACAGAATAACACCCAGTGCTCATCCCGTCAAGTGCCCCCCTCAGTGCCTGTCACCCATTCACCCCCACCCCCTGCCCTCCTCCCTTTCACCCCCCGCCCCCGACTTAAAACATCCCCTTTTTGACTGGACTCAGAGGCAGAAGCCCTCAGAGAGGATAGGCTCCATCTCTTGGCAATCTGTTCCTGGCATTTTTCTTTGGCCCCTTCATTCTTTTGGTCAAAAGTTTCATAACCTGCAGCCCTTCCTTATTCTTCTTAGTACACTGTTTGGAGCAATACACCCACATTTGTGTGGCAGGACGCTCGAGTAACAAGACGCAGAATCTGGGCTGATTGGTCCTAGGTGTCCTATCTTCCTTGCTTTGGGGCTTCCTCACAACATACTGGGGGGCAGTGTCTTCTTCAGAGAGACTGGTCTGTGCATTCTGTGAGCTCTTCTGGGCCCCAGATGACGAGGTGCAGTCCTATCAGTGAGTCCAGGAATATCTTCCCCTCCTTGTTTTTACAAGAAATTGAGAACCCTCAGATGGGCATCCACAGATGTGTGCATTCGTTCTCCAGTCCTCCTTGGTCTGTAACAGGAATGCCCATCACTCAGTAGCAGATGGATATGGCCGTGGGTGGAGACACCCTGCTTCATGGGGAACATGGCTTGTCATTCCCACCAGGAATTCACACCACATAACCCTTCCATTCTTCACCCAGAGTATCAGCAGCAACTTCTGCTCCTCATAAAAGATAAGAAGTTTGCAAACATCATCCACTGCACTGAGTTCCCGGCAGCCCGTGGCTGGGAAACAGATGCTCAGCTTCATCCCAAAGCAGCCCACCACCTCTGCGAAGCCATGAAAAAGAGCTAGAAAAATTTTTGATAATTGATTCAAGAGCCTTAAAACTCTTTGTACCCCTTTACGCTGAAAGTCATTTTTAAAGGAATCTCTGCTAAGGATCAACTCAGCAATTTGAAGAAATATGCATGCAGGAGGATTTTCTTTGCCATATCATGTACAATAAGCAAAGAATTGGAAACAATATCTCAATAATGGAGAAATTTATTTACTTATTTTAAGATTTTGTTTATTTATTCATGAGAGACACAGAGAGAATGGCAGAGACACAGGCAGAGGGAGAAGCAGGCTTCAGGAGGGAAGCCTGATCCAGCATTTGATCCCAGGATCCTGGCATTACAACCTGAGCCAAAGGCAGACACTCAACCACTGAGCCACCCAGGTGCCCCTCAATAATATAGAAATTTAATTATATATAATAATAATATAATATATTATCACATATAAAATAATATATAAATATATATTTATATATAATGTATAAAAATAATGTATATAATATAATATATAAAATATATGTTATAAATTATAATAAATTATAAATTATTCAGTATGCATTAAATTAGACATAATAGACATTAGAAAAATCAAATGATATAAAAATGCTTACAAGATTGTATAAAGAAAATGTAAAATATAAAGCATTATGTGGAACATCTGTCTACCATCTACATCTATCATCTATCTATCCATCCATCCATCCATCCATCTATCTATCCATCTATCTAATCATCATTTGTCACCTTAGAAAAGAGAATAAAAATAATGAAAATGTTAATGGTGCTCATTTCTGAGTGTTAGAGTATAGCTAATTTACATTTCCTATGGGGTCCTGTCTGGTATTATAAATGTCCAAGAGGGTTGATTTCCTTAATGCAGGGCCACCCACAGGGAATCAAACTGACAGCAGAATCTGGAGAGGAGTCCTTGCCCTGTCCCTGCCCTGTCCCTGCAGGCTGAGCCACCCTGGAACTGAGCGGCTGACCCTACTTGGTCTTGGAGGCTTAGTCTGGAGGCTTAGTCTCTTTAAACCTCTGGCAAAGGATCACCTTCTCCTATGACAGCCTGTACCCTGTCCCCAGCCACACTCTCCACACAGGCCACTGCAGCGTTCATCACACAAACCAACAAAGTCTGATGTGCACACAGGCCATTGCTCAGTGGAGGAGACCTGGCCAGTGTCTGTACTGTTGCCCTTCCCGGGGCTTGCCCGGTTAACCTCTCTATGCCCTTCCTGCTAACGAGCTAATGGATACCCAGTGAGTGCAGCCCAAACCAAATATTAGATTGTTAGTCAGACTGGAATGTTCCTCAGTCGTGTATATGAATAGTGTTTGCAGTTTGGGGTTATCCACATGACCCGCCTCTCATTATCACAGATGACAAAGAACCGACTGTATTCATAACCATATGAACGTTACTCACACGAGCTAGATTTTAGAAGCAAGAGAAAACAGAGAAAGGGGAAAGAAAAAGATGAAAATAAATGGACAGAGGAGTAGGGGGCTGAGAGAAGGAAACAAGTGAGAGATTGTTTTAACTGGAAGGGACCGTGCAGGGCAGTCTGCGAGTCCAGCCCCAGCATCTCCTGGCCTCCCTATCTTGGAAGGGACATGGGAGGAGAAGGCAACTGGTGCCAGGCCAGCTCTGGGATGGGATCTCCTCAGTGCCTCTAGCCCTTAGAGACCTGTGTGTGGTCCCTGTCATCCTCCAGGCCTTAGAGAACTGTTCGTGGTCCCTGTCACCCTCCAGGCCTTAGAGAGCTGTGCGTGGTCCCTGTCACCCTCGAGCCCTTAGAGAGCTGTGCATGGAAGAGAAGACAGACGGGGTGAGAGACGAAGAAGACAAGTGAATTTTTGGTCAACATAAAGATGAAACCAGGCCCTGACTTTTCTAAAAGAACTGGAAATGTCATCATTTCCATTTAGTGACCCCTTTTACTGTTAACGCAGTTACTCACAAGTGGGTGCACACGTATCACTTTTCCCACATCCTCTTGGCCTCTGGCTGAGCCCCTCGAGGCCTCAGCATGGCCTGTATTTATCTCTCATGTGATGGCTCTGTGAAGTCACTTCTCTGCTGCCATGCTCCGTCACTGTGCTATTCCCCGTCACCCCGGCAGCTCCTTCCGGCTCCTCTGGGTTGGCTGGACTCAAGCCCTGTCTTCTCTGAGGGCTGCTGTGGCCCCAGTTATCTTGAGTCCTCGGCCTCAGACCATCCAGTCTAACAGGATCTGGAGTATCTGGTTCTCTTCCCGGGTCAGACAAGCACAGTTGGTGCCTGAGAACCCCGCTCTTTTTCTGGACAATAGAGCATCAAAGGCCTGCTTAGCCAAGACCAGCTCTTCCTTCTATTTAAAGGATGTGTATTTGGCTGAGTCCAGAGAAATTTGAATCCAGGTTCCCTCTGTCTTTCCCAAAGGAGATCTGAATCCCCATGAGCCTTGAAGCTTTGAGGGCCCAGTCTGTTTCTGAAACATCCTCTTAGGAATGTGCAAACCTTTAAGGACTGATCTCATTTAAATGCATCCTTACTAAGTGGTCCCAAGGATCCTGGTTGGAGTCTCAGGCAGGTCTCCTGGGAACTCTCAGAATTCCAAGTACACACCCCCTGGGATTTTGTGCATCCCTGTTAGTTAATGAAATATCGCAGATATGGCTCCAGCCTTCCATGTCTCTCTGCTGCGCTCCTGTCATCATCTCTTTACTGGTCCTTCATCCCCCCACCCATAGCATTTCATCAGTGCCTGGGAATCTGACTTTTCCATCATCCTTCACAGGGCTATCAAAGCAGCAACTGTAAAGGGCAAAATCAGATCACGTTGTTCCCTATTTCCACGGCTCGTCACTGCCTGGAGCTGCATATGGAACACATGAGGTGGCTCCCACTTCCCACCTCTTTTCCTGGACCCTGCCTGCATCTCTGCCCTTAAGCGGTGAAGCGGTGGTCTCTGATTCAGTTTTTTTTTTTAAATTAACTTTTATTGGTATTCAATTTACCAACATACAGAAAAACACCCAGTGCTCATCCCATCAAGTGTCCACCTCAGTGCCCGTCACCCATTCCCCTCCAACACCCGCTCTCCTCCCCTTCCACCACCCCTAGTTCATTTCCCCGAGTTAGGAGTCTTTATGTTCTGTCTCCCTTCCTGATGTTTCCCAACATTTCTTTTCCCTTCCTTTATATTCCCTTTCACTATTATTCATATTCCCCAAATGAATGAGAACATACACTGTTTGTCCTTCTCCGATTGACTTATTTCACTCAGCATAATACCCTCCAGTTCCATCCACGTTGAAGCAAATGGTGGGTATTTGTCGTTTCTAATTGCTGAGTAATATTCCATTGTATACATAAACCACATCTTCTTATCCATTCATCTTTCGATGGACACCGAGGCTCCTTCCACAGTTTGGCTGTTGTGGCCATTGCTGATAGAAACATAGGGGTGCAGGTGTCCCGACGTTTCATTGCATCTGAATCTTTGGGGTAAATCCCCAACAGTGCAATTGCTGGGTCGTAGGGCAGGTCTATTTTTAACTCTTTGAGGAACCTCCACACAGTTTTCCAGAGTGGCTGCACCAGTTCACATTCCCACCAACAGTGCAAGAGGGTTCCCTTTTCTCCGCATCCTCTCCAACATTTGTGGTTTCCTGCCTTGTTAATTTTCCCCATTCTCACTGGTGTGAGGTGGTATCTCATTGTGGTTTTGATTTGTATTTCCCTGATGGCAAGTGATGCAGAGCATTTTCTCATGTGCTTGTTGGCCATGTCCATGTCTTCCTCTGTGAGATTTCTCTTCATGTCTTTTGCCCATTTCATGATTGGATTGTTTGTTTCTTTGGTGTTGAGTTTAATAAGTTCTTTATAGATTTTGGAAACTAGCCCTTTATCTGATATGTCATTTGCAAATATCTTCTCCCATTCTGTAGGTTGTCTTTTAGTTTTGTTGACTGTATCCTTTGCTGTGCAAAAGCTTCTTATCTTGATGAAGTCCCAATAGTTCATTTTTGCTTTTGTTTCTTTTGCCTTCGTGGATGTATCTTGCAAGAAGTTACTGTGGCCGAGTTCAAAAAGGGTGTTGCCTGTGTTCTCCTCTAGGATTTTGATGGACTCTTGTCTCACATTTAGATCTCTCATCCATTTTGAGTTTATCTTTGTGTATGGTGAAAGAGAGTGGTCCAGTTTCATTCTTCTGCATGTGGATGTCCAATTTTCCCAGCACCATTTATTGAAGAGACTGTCTTTCTTCCAATGGATAGTCTTTCCTCCTTTATCGAATATTAGATGACCATACATTTCAGGGTCCACTTCTGGGTTCTCTATTCTGTTCCATTGATCTATGTGTCTGTTTTTGTGCCAGTACCACACTGTCTTGATGACCACAAAGCCTCCACCCCAAGATTGCTAGAACTCATACAGCAATTTGGTAGCTTGGCAGGATACAAAATCAATGCCCAGAAATCAATGGCATTTCTATACACTAACAATGAGACTGAAGAAAGAGAAATTAAGGAGTCAATCCCATTTACAATTGCACCCAAAAGCATAAGATACCTAGGAATAAACCTAACCAAAGAGGTAAAAGATCTATACCCTAAAAACTATAGAACACTTCTGAAAGAAATTGAGGAAGACACAAAGAGATGGAAAAATATTCCATGCTCATGGATTGCCAGAATTATTATTGTAAAAATGTCAATGTTACCCAGGGCAATTTATACGTTTAATGCAATCCCTATCAAAATACCATGGACTTTCTTCAGAGAGTTAGAACAAATTATTTTAAGATTTGTGTGGAATCAGAAAAGACCCCGAATAGCCAGGGGAATTTTAAAAAAGAAAACCATAGCTGGGGGCATCACAATGCCAGATTTCAGGCTGTACTACAAAGCTGTGGTCATCTGATTCAGTTTGATAGCCGTAATTTCATTCCTTTAGCTCCCTCTACCTGAGTAACTGTGGTTGTTCTCTGTTGGGGGAAACCTTAGTGATTGTTTAAGGCCAGATCAAGTGTCATGTCTTTAGGGAGGGAGCATTGTAGTGTCAAGACACAGGATGTGAAGCACCAAGTACTAGATCTGGGAACATCAGGGAATTTATTATGCCCACTTTCTCTTAACTTTAAATTGTGCAAAAAAAAAAAAAAAATCTACCGCATAAGATGGATGAAAAGATAAATTCATGTATATAAAGTGACCAGCTTGGTATCTGGCAGGAAGAGTCAACAGCCTTTTTTCTACCTTTTGCCTTTCCTGTGCTTATGACTCCTTGTTTCCTTTTTCTTCCCTCTGTTCTTTAAAGGCCTTTCTAAGCCTTTGGAAGATGTTAACTGTGCTCTTGTGTGGTCATTTTCCAGGACCTGCTGCTCTTGCTGGAGGGGGGCACCCTGAAGGCAGGACCTTTGTCTGGTCCCTCTTCCCAGCCCAAGGCAAACAAGGACTCAAGAAACCTGAGTGAACTAGTGAATGGACAGTATAGGCAACCTCTCCAGGGGAAGGCAAAGACTGCGTGCATGCCTTGTGTTGTTTCTTCATGGAAACCAAGAGCTATTCTCCATGGTCTCCCTCGACTTCTCAGTCACCCTGGATAAGGCCTCATGGCTCTGAGTTATAGAACCTTGGGGATGTCAAAGGGTCAGAAGGGGTGGGGTGTCAGGGATCACCAGAGTTCGAGACTCAGAGTGGTGAGGGCTCTGGTCCAAGGTTCCAAAGATGGAACAGACATAGCTGGGCCCAGACATGTTTCATTCAGGGTCCTTGGCCAGGGGTCCCTCTGCTCCCTGCTTTTGCTTGCCCCAAACCTCAGGGAAGGGGCATGCTGACTCAGCAGGAGTGCTTACAGAATTCTCATTATCTTGAATATTTCCAAGCTACAGACCTTCAGGTGACTCAGGATAGAGTCTTGACATGCCTTACTGGCTGGACATAAGCATTCTGTAGTGAGAAGGTGGAGGAATTAGGTGCCTCCAGAGAGTCCACATTTGATATGACCACCTAACTCCGCAGCTCCAAGTGCTTTCAAACACGGACCTCTCTGCCCTCAGAAGCACCCTGCTAAGAAGGGGATATCACTCCTCCCTCTACCAAGAGGAAACCGAAGGCCCAGAAGTGAAACCATGTCTCTTGGATGCCTCAGTGAGTCAGTGGGGAGGCTTTAAATAGAACCCACCACCCTACCGCTCCCACTTCCTACCCATTAGACCACACTCTCTTCTGAGCACAGGAATGCAAGCCCTGTACATTCCTTCTAAGGACAAAATGTGCTCCTTGGAATTAGCTACAGGATTCCAGATTGAACGTCATGAGTGAGGGAGGGAGGAAGGGGAAAGAGGACCAGGAAGATGAAAGTGACTTTCTTCCCTTCTCTGTTTGGACTACACGTTGGCAGGGAGCCGGAGTGTCAGGGGAAGGTGGGCTAATACTGAGACTTTGTGCATTTAAGGGGTTACTCACATCCCTAACCACCATATGGCATTGGTGCTGGGGACCGGTGTTACCTGCATTGGCTCATTATGGCTAGAAGGAAGCTCAATGTCTCAGATCCCACTTAATAAATTTTGCTTCTCACACAGAAAGCAAGAAAGACAATATCTTGTTTAC
Organism: Vulpes lagopus; assembly: GCF_018345385.1. Classification (NCBI taxonomy): domain Eukaryota; kingdom Metazoa; phylum Chordata; class Mammalia; order Carnivora; family Canidae; genus Vulpes; species Vulpes lagopus. The sequence goes on from NC_054834.1 coordinate 32,834,837, forward strand.
TCCTTAAAATAGTTCTGTGAGGTTATTATCATATTATTACAGCTGAGGATACAGAGACTCTATGAAAGCAAATAAGTTGCCTGGGTGACTCAGCCGTCAGTGGCTAAATTCATAATGGAAGTCAAGTGACTTTGGTGCTTACGTTCTCTTCTTCTGTTCACCAGTGGTTCTGAAAGTGTGGTGCCTGAACCAACAGTGACTGGGAAATTATGAGAAAAAGCAAATTCTTAGGACCCCACCCAGTCTTACAAATCAGGAAGTTGCGGGGAGGGAGCCCCAGGAGTCTGCTCTAACAAGCCTTCTGGGGGAATCTGAGGAAGTTTGAGAACTGCTGTTCTCCGCAGGGGTGCCTGGGCAAGCAGGAGCACCCAGAAAGGAGACCAGCAGTGGGTGAGGGAAGCCTGGAAATGGTAGGGAACAGCCCAGACAGGACAGTGTGTCACCAAAGATAAGGGAGCAGGCTCTGGTGAGCCCCCTCCCTGCCACACTGTGGGGAACACGGACAGGTTAACAGCATCACAGCGAAGTGCTACCTGAGGTACCAGAGATGCACCTAGTGGGAAGGTATTTAAATCAGCCAGTGGTTGGGTCTCCTGGGTGGTTCAGTTGGTTAAGCATCTGCCTTCGGCTTAGGTCATGATCTCCAGGGTCCTATACTGAGGGCCATGTTGGGCTCCTGCTCAGCAGTGAGTCTGTCTCTCCTCCCTCTGTTGCTCCCTCTGCTGTGCTCTCTCTCTCCCTCTCTTAAATAAATGAATAAAATCTTTAAAAAAAATAAGCCATTGGCAAATGTAGACTTCCCTAATGCAAGTGTCCACAGGGACTAATAGGAAGAAGCGAAATGGAGAAAGGAAATGAGTAACAGACAGAGGAATAGGGAAAAAGAGAACAAGGGGAAAAAGGGAAGGGAAGGCATTGAGTAGGCTTTGGGAGAAAAATATGAACAGGAAACATGGATGCCCCTTGTGAACTGAATGCCCTTACCCTGCATGGAAGGGTACTGATAAGCTTATCTTTCTACTTTTAAATAAACTGTTTGGGAGTAAATAAACATGCCCTTGCTGATACTTTGCTACTGATCATCTCAGCTGGAGTGTGTGCGTGTCAGAATTACCTGGGACTCTTCATCAAAAGACCTTCAACAACAGATGAATCGAAACCTTGGCATTTTAGGAGCTGGTAGGGGAATGTTTATCTATTTATTCTGACAAAGTCTTCAAAGTGATTCTGATCCCATCTTTACTACCACCCCACACAACTACACACAGACAAATATAGGCACAGACGTAAGGACTACTTTATTTCAAAAACTAAACAAAACATAACTAGATTTGCTCCTTCCCCCCCCCCAAAAAAAACCCCAAGAAGACCTATAACCCTCCAAATTATACTCTTGCAGAATCTCAGAGATGTAGGAGGTGACACCCATCTCCCTGGTGCTAACACCTCCAGAACTGGTTCCTCATGCATCTGTAGGGCTCTGGCTTCCTGGCTGGTCTGGAGGTGCTTTCTGTAGCTACCCAGATTTGCTCCTACCATCACTGTGACACCCAGATGTTTTCATTAGAATTGAGCCAAATGTGGAAAACAAACATTTTTATCTTTAATGGGCTTCTGGGCCCTCTGCTCTGGTTTTGTAAAGGTGGGTGTGGGTGTGTGTATGTGCATGTACATGTGTGTATGGGCATCTCTCCGGGAGCTCCTCCCCTACACCTACCCATTCACTATCATGTGATGGTGATATTTGTACTCTCTAAGATGGTGTGGAACACAGAGAGCAAAATCTCCAGGTGAAGTCAGGGCAGGTGGTGGGAGACACAGATGTCAAGGGAACTTAGAATGGAATTAAGGACTTAGACCAGCTTTTCTGTTATTAAGACAAAAAGCAAGGTCTCCCAAACTGTTTTGATTTCTCTCTCTTGCTTTGTTTTGTGCAAATTAGGATGAAAGTGAAGGTCATTTAAAAGGCAGACCTTCTAGCTGACGGCTTTTGAGTGTACACTACTACATGCCAGGAATAGTGCTAAGTACTTTATATGTATTCTTTTATTGAAACTTTCCTTTGATGACCATCTGTCATTATTATCTCATTCTTCAGAGGAGGAAACTGAGACTGTGCACATGGATTTTTGCCAAAAGTCCCACTTCCAGTAAGTGGGGAGCTGATACTTGAACCCAACCTTGTCCTGTTGATGGCTTGGATGCTTTTGAGTAGGATGATACAATGACACAATTTATAATTTTGGGGGAGCTTTTCTAATGCATTGCCCTTGGGGTTTTATGGAAAAAAGAATAGGCTTTATACTCTTAACTCTAGGAAACAAATTGGGGTGGATGGAGGGGTGGCAGGATCTGGTAACTGGATGATCGGCATTAAGGAGAGCACCTGATGTTATAAGCCCTGGGTGCTATATGCAACTGATGAATCATTGAACTCTACCTCTGAAAGTAATAATACACTATGTTTTAACTAAATTGAATTTAAATACAAATTTAAAAAAAAAGAATAGGCTTTGCTCCTACTGATAAGGAAGACGGAAAGAAGGGAAAGAAGCCAATACTTACAGAGCCTACTATCAGAGGATTTTGCATATGTCCATCCATTTATCACAACAACCCAGCTGTTTCTAGGGGATTCTATGTGACATTAATTCCAAGGCCTGGGGAACTGAAATACATGTCCTAGGCAAAGTGAATGAAATATATTTTTATTCTGGCTTTAAATTGTGAAGATCCTGCCCCATATCTACTTGAAGTATGCCTTGGGCCTCTGTAAAAGTCCAGAGGGTGGCTCAGGAGTCAGAGTTTATTAATACTCTTTTCTAAAAAGATAGAAAGGACAGCTAAATCTGAGCATTCAGCTTCATTTGGCACTTTTTTTTTTCATTTCCAACTATTTAAAATTAAAAAGCATCAAACTCCTTAATGTATAATGATATGAGTCTCTCCCCCCTCCACACATGCACCCTCGCACACAGAGACCTAAACAGAGCAGGGCACGCCTCACTGCAAATCCACATCAGCTTTAGAGACTTCATGTGACAGATGTCATGGGTGATTCAAATCCATGAATCACTTATCTCAGCTCATTGAAGAATGGCATGATACAGCCCACACTATAGGAGACATTTGTTCTTTTTGGTAAATCCCTAAAATTCTGAGCAGCTGTTTTGTTCCTTACATGCTCCATCCTGATAATGGGGATGAGGGTGGAGAAAAAGTGTCTGGTGTGTATTTTGGCTGCAGTTAAATTGTACATCACAGTTCTCTTTGTGGTCGTGTGGCCCTCCTACGTAGCCCTCATAGCTCTCGGTCCAGGCTGAGACATTGTCTCACTTTCCTGGATTCGGTGCTTGTTCCTCATCAATGTCTGTCTTTCCTTGGGCAATATCAGTGTCTGTGTGGATCACCCATCTGAGACTGACCTACACAGCTAGTTAATTTCTTTAGCCCTAAAGTCCTTCAACTCCCCCGAAGCCAGATGAACAAACCACGATCTCACTCCAAAAGAGGTCGTGACCCATGGGAAGTTCTGGCTGAAGGAAGTAGAAATGTGGGATGACTAGTGGAAGAAGAAAGCCATAGATATCAATTATGGAGGGTATTCTGACCAATTATAGATGGGGACGCTAGTAACTTTGCATATTTCTCTTACAATATGTATATTTATATAAGCTAATCATTTTCTTCTCATTTTTTAAAAGATTTTTAGAAAATTTTTTTCAGGAGAGACAGAGAGAGAGGCAGAGACACAGGCAGAGGGAGATGCAGGCTCCTCACAGGGAGCCCGATGTGGGACTCGATCCCAGGACCCTGGGATCACGACCTGAGCCGAAGGCAGATGCTCAACCACTGAGCCACCTAAGTGCCCCCTCTTTTTTTTGTTTTATACACAAGTCGTTCAAAGTCAACTTTACAATTTTAACTTTAAGCAATAGACACTGGGAGCATTTGAGCAAAGTGTAGCTGGTGTTGGATACAGAGTCAGTTCGGACTTTGTATCCCCTTGTTTTGGGGAGAAGTTGGGAATTTCTTCCCTTTTCAGGATAGCTGCATCTTGTTAGGTGAAAAATAGAAATATACAGGTCACCCCCCCCCCCCCAGTTTTATTGAGATATAATTGACATATAACACTGTGTGAGTTTAAAGTGTACAATGTATTGATTTGATACACTTATTTATAATTAAATTGTAAATTGTAAATGTAAAATTATTACAGAAGGGTTAGGTAACAAGGTGACACTCCTATCACTTCACATAATTACTATTTCTTTGGTAGTGAGAATTTAACGTCTATTCTTTCACCAAATTTTAAGTACATAATATAGGATTGTTAACATAATCACTGTGCTCTATATCAGATCCCCAGAACTTACTCATCTTATAACAGGAAGTTTGTACTCTTTGACTAGCATCACCACATGACCCCACTCTCCTAGTCCTTGGCAATCACCATTTTGCTCTCTGTTGCCATGAGTTTGGCTTTTTTGATTTCACATAAAAGTAAAATCATACAGTATTTGTCTTTGCCTGTCTGACTTACAATTTACTTAGCACAGTTCCTCGAGGTCCATCTATGTTGTTGCAAATGTCAGGATGTCCTTCTTTTTCATCATTATGTACATCACATCTTCTTCATCCATTCATCTAAGACAGCCACTTATGTTGCTAGATTGTTTCCTTATCTTGGCTATTGTGAATAATACTGCAATAAGCATGGGAGTCAGATATCTCATTGATACCCTGTTTCATTTCCTTTGGATAGATATCCAGAAGTGGGATTACTGATCATTTGAGATCCTGTTTTTAATTTTTTGAGGAATCACCATACTCTTTTCCACAATGTCTGTACAAATTTACATTCCCTCCAAAGGGTTCTTTTCTCTCCACATCCTTGCCAACTTGATATCCTTTGCCTTTTGATGATAGCCATTCTAACAGCTATGAGGTGATACCTTATTATGATTTTATTTTGCATTTTCCTGATGACTAGTGATGTTGAGCACTTTTTCATGTACCTGTTGGCCATTTGTATGTCTTCTTTGGAAATTCAGTTCCACTGCCCATTTTTTAATTGGATTTTTAAAAAAACTATTAGCTTGTAACAGCTCCTTATATATTTGGATATTAATTCCTTATCAGATATGTGATTTGCAAATATTTTCTTGTATTCGGTAGGTTGTCTTTCTGTTTTGTTGATCATTTCTTTCCTGCACAGAAGCTTGTTAGTTTTGTTTTTATTCCTTGTGCTTTTGGTGTTATATCCAAAAAAATCATTGCCAAGGCCAATGTCAAGGAGCTTTATTTCCCCTATATGTTCTTGTTGGAGATACATGGCTTAAAGTATTATGTTTAAGGCTTCAAGTAAATTTCGAGTGATATAAGATGCTGCGAGTGATATAAGATGGAGGTCATTCTTCTGCACGTGATTATCCAGTTCTCCCAACATCATTTATTGAATATCTTTCGGTATTGAGTATTCTCACCTCCCTTGTCAAATACTACTTGACTGTGTATGTAAGGGTTAATTTCTGCGCTTACATATTTTGCCCGAATTATTCATTCTTTACACCATTCACAAATGGAAAAAATGCAAGAAAGGAAGAAGGGAACAAAAGAAGGAAAAAAGAAAGACAAAGAAAAGGAAAGAAAGAAAGAAAGAAAGAAAGAAAGAAAGAAAGAAAGAAAGAATAAAGGTCTATCATTACTTTACTCCATTCTTTCATCCCTGTTACAGGGTAGGAAAATCTCATAAAGTTGATAATCTTTTTTTTTTTTTCCCCAGATAAATATGATTGAAAGTGGATGAAGTGTTTATGGCTTTATTTGAACAATGTAAGTGCCCTGGGTCCTCTTGTAATGATCTTTATTCAGGGAGAAAATTAAAACAATAGATTAGTGGGGGTCTTCATGCAAACAGTGTGACAGTAAAGCCATCCCAGTTGTCCAGGGCTGCTCCTTTTCATAGTCCACACCTGTGCCTGTCTCTGTACCTGAACAGCCATGTCGAGCTGCCTCAAGACTGGCCCACCTCTTTCTAGGCTGTGGCATCAGGAGGGTGGGGTTAGCAGGTATTTACTCCAAGATCGGCAGATAATGGGGGATGGGATGCAGTAACTATTGTGTAAACTGCTTTATTTTATTTGAGATACAAACTCCCTAATTCAAAACAGGCTTCTCCCAGGATCTTGCCAGCCATTGCAAAACCTTCAGTAATTCTTTCCACATCTTTTAGGAAATCATATACAATATCTAACCCTAAATATAATGCCTGAGACTTTTTTGTGGGGGAGGGGGATCTAGGTTAAGTTTCTACATCAAGAAAATCCAAAGTTACAATAATTTCAATATAACAAAATTTTTGTTTCTCTCTCATTTAATAGTGCAAAGGGGAGTTGTCCAGAGTTGGTAGGATATTTTTTACCTCAAAGTCACTGAAGGACTTCAAGTAAAAGGTAAAAGGTGGTTCTGGGTCAAAGTTGGTTGCTACACATGTGACATTTAGAAGTTTTTTTTTTTTTTTCTTTTTAAAGATTTTACGTACTTATTTTGAGAGAGAGAGCGAGAGCGCAGGAGCACGGTGGGGGCAGACGGAGACAGGATAAACCCAATTCAGGGCTCGATCTCAGGACCTGGGATCATGAACTGAGCCAAGGCAGATGCTTACTGACTGAGCCATGCAGGCACCCCAAGAAAAGTTTCTTTTTAAAGATATAATCTGGAAGTTGTAAACATCATTTCCACTTATTGGCCAGAACTACATCATATGGCCACACCTAATTGCAAGGATAGCTAGCAAATCCTGTACTTATTTGGGCCAACTTGTACCATACTAAAATTCAGGTGATTCTATTGCTAAAGGGAAGAGAGTTTGAATAGATCCTGGGAGACATTTAGCAATTTCTTTTTCTTATTTGTACCTAATGCTTTTTATTTTATTTTTATTGAGGTATAATTGACATATAACATTAGTTTCAAGTGTACAACATAATGCTTTAATATTTGTATATATTGCAAAATGATCATTGCAATAAATATAGTTAACGTCCATTATTGTAAATAGTTATAAATATTTTTCTTGTAATGAGAGCTTTTAGAATACTCTCTTTTAGCAATGTTCAAACATTCAACACAATATTATTAACTATGTTGCCATGCTGGACATTCCATCCCCAAGAATTATTTATTTGTTTTATAACTAGAAGTTTGTATCTTTTGACTCCCTTCACCCATCACCTTCCTCCACCCCTCGCCTCTGGCAACCACCAATCTATTCTTTGTATCTATAGACTGGTTTTGTTTGCTTGCTTGTTTTTAGATTCCATATGTAAGTGAAATCATATGCTAGGAATTTGTCTTTCTTATTTATCTGACTTATTTCACTTCGCATAATACCCTCAAGGTACATTCATATTGTTGTAAACAGCAAGATTTAATTCTTGCTTTTGTGACTGAATAATTTTCCTTTATAGATAGGTAGGTAGATGGACAGATAGATAGACATATAGATCACATTGTCTTTATCCATATATACCCATCAATGGACACTTTCCATGTCTTGGCTATTATAAATAATGTTGCAATGGACATGAGGATGCATATATCTTTTTGTGTTAGTGTATTCATATTCTTTTGATAAATATCCAGAGGTGGAATTGCTGGATCAGATGTAATTATATTTTTAATTTTTGAAGAACCTCCATATTGCTATCCACAGTGGCTGCACCAATTTACATTCTTACTAACAGTGTATGAGGGTTACCTTTTCTCCACATCCTCCCCAACACTTTTTATTTCTAGTCTTTTTGATGATGACAGTTCTCATAAGTGTGAAGTGATATCTCATTGTGGTTTTGATTTGCATTTTCCTGATGAATAGTGTTGTTGAGCATCTTTTCATGTACCTATTGGCCATCCGTATGTCTTCTTTAGAAAAAAGTCTATTCAGATCCTTTGCCCATTTTTAAATTGTATTGTGTGCTTGCCATCAACTTGTATAAGCTTTTTATGTATTTTGGATATTAACCTCTTATCAGATAAATGACTTGTAAATATTTTATCCCATTTATTAGGTTGCCTTTTTGTTTAGTTGATGGTTTCCTTTGCTCTGCAGAAGGGTTTCAGGGATTTTAAAAAGATTCTAAAAGATTATATGTATTTGTGTATTTATTTATTTATTTATAGAGCATGCAAGCAGAAGGGAGGGGCAGGAGAGAGAGAATCTCAATCAGACTTCATGCTGAGCTAGGAGGCTGACTAGGGGCTTGATCTCAGGACCCTGAGATCATGACCTGAGCCAAAATCAAGAGTCAGATTTTTTTTTTTTTAAGATTTTATTTATTCATTCATGAGAGACACAGAGAGAGAAAGAGAGAGGCAGAGACACAGGCAGAGGGAGAATATTCTCCATGCAGAGAGTCTGACGTGGGCCTCGATCCTGGGTCTCCAGGATCATGACCGGGGCCAAAGGTGGCGCTAAACCACTGAGCCACCCAGGCTGCCCAAGAGTCAGATGTTTAACTGACTAAGCCACCCACATGCCCCTTAGAAGGTTTTCAGTTTGATATAGTCCCACTTGTTTATTTTTGTTTCTATTGTCTTTGGTTTTGGTATCAAATCCAAAAAAATCATTACCAAGACTGATGCCAAGGAGCATACCACCTATGTTTTCTTCTAGGATAATGGTTTCAGGTCTTATATTCAAGTTTTTAATCTATTTTGAGTTAATTTTGTGCTTGGTGTAATATAGTGTGGCCCACTTTCATTCTGTTTCATGTGGCTGTCAAATTTTCCCAACACCGTTTTTTCAGAAGTAGGAAACCACGTCTATATACTAATAAACCAAGTAGCTACAATGACAATGAAGAAAAGCTTGAGTTGCCCAAATAGATAAAGTTCATGATTTCTGAGCTTTTCTATTAATTGTAATTATGGATTTTTTTTTTCATTATCCTATCATCTGCCCGTCAATTAGTGGCAAGCATGGAAAACTAAAAAAGCAAAAGTAGGAGAAAAGTTAAAAATTGAAAAAAATTCTTAATCGTCAACTTAATTTTTTTGTGATTTGGGAAATGACTGCCATTATTAAATTTTATCAGCAGAATATTTCTGCCAAATAAGGGAAAAACATTCTATAGGAGACAAATTCTAAGAACCTCTGGAGTGGATAGTAGAAAATTTTTACTAAATCTCGATCAAAGTAATTATAAAATAAATGTGGTATTTAAAAGTGAATTAATTTGTCAACGGTGCTCATGATGGATAGGAGCTAATGGAGAAAAGGAAGTCACCGTGTGCATGACAACATTGTACTAAGCACGGTAGGTTCCTGATGAGGAAAGTCATGCAGAAGTGGAAGGAATTGTGTGAAAGTAAGAATCATTACAAAGAAAAGAATGTGAGGGCTTGTAGAGTCATTCGGGATAGTAAATGATTAAGATGATATTTCTAGTCTGGATAAATGGGAAATTTACAAAGAACAGGAAATTTGGGAAAGGAAGTTCGAGGAATAAAAGTGCATGTATTTTTTTTTTTTAAGTGCATGTATTTTTAAGTATATTCAGAGTGATGGTATGAAACTTAATAAAGATGAAAATATGGTAATGGTCAACAACTATAAGAAATGCTGCTCAATACTATTAATCATGAGGGAAATGCAAATCAAAGCCACTATGATATATCGCCTCATGCCAATTAGGGTGGCTATTTATGATCAAAACTCAGAAAAAAAAAAAAAAACAGAAATTAACAAGTGTTGGCAAGGCTGTTGAAACATTGGAACCCTTGCACCATTGGTGAGAAGGTAAAATGGTCCAGCTACCATGGAAAACAGCATGGCAGTTCCTCAAAAAATTAAAAATAGAATTGCCATACGATCCTGAGTTAGGGACAAATGAGGCTAGGCAGGGAAAGGCCCAGAGTTGGGCTCCCACAAATCTCTGGGTTCCCACAAATCCCAAGGACATCGAGAGGCCCCAAGGTCAGGCTCCCATAAATCCCAAGGTCACTGAGATGCAACAGAGATAAGGCAGTAAATCTGGTCCCCTGGCTCCAAAATACTAAGGAGTATCTTCCTTAGCTATCAAGTAATCAAGTCTTGTTGTTCACTCAAGATGACAACAGAAAATCTCAAGGCCCTCACCCCCCCAGTCAGGTTTTCTATAAAGGCCAGCCAAAAAAGCCCTCCGTGGCAACCCTGTCCGGACCCCTCTCACTTCTAAGAGCTTTCTCTGTATCTTTGCTTAGTAAACTTCTATTGCTTTACTCCCTCTCCTTTGTTTGGGGGATTCATTCTTCCACTCTGTGAGGCCTGAACCAAGCTCTCCTCTCTGCCCCCCCAAACCCCGTTTCAATCCAACAATATCATGTTTGGGCATATGCCTGCTCCCCCCCCGCCCCACCACCAAACTGAAAACAGGGTCTGGAAGAGATTCTTGTACACCCATGTTCATTGCAGCATTCTCCCTACCAGCCAGGAGATAGAAGCAGCTCAAATGTTGGTGGATGGATATACATGGATAGACAAATGGGGTATACAATAAAATGAAATATTATTCATTCCTAAGAAAGAACTAAATTCTGCACGTACCATGCATGGATGAACCTTGAGGACATTACGTTAAGTGAAAGAAGCCAGTGACAAAAAGACAAATACTGTATGATTTAACTTCTATGAGGTGCTGAGAATAGTCAAATTCATAGAGACAGGAAATAGAATGGTGGTTGCCATGGGCTGGGGGGAGGGCAAAATGAGCAGTTATCTCACAAGTATAGTTTCAGTTTTGTAAGACAAAACAGATCCTGGACTTAGCTCAACAATGTGAGTAGTTAGCACTACTGAACTGTATGCTTAAAAATGTTGAAAAAGGCAAGTTTTAGGCTATGTGTCTTCTAGCACAACAGAAATACAAATATAGTACTGTGCTGTGGCAAGCAGTTATAGACAGAAAAGTCTATTTGAAGTTAGCAGAGTTTGAGATAAAGTAAGACAATGCTGCTAGGTACACCTTGGTTTTGTGAAGCACCCACCTGGTGGCAGGAATGTTAGAAGCCATCTCTCCATTTAATCATTATTAAAAACCTTCTGAGGCAGATATTGTGTGACTTATTTTTAAAGATGAGATTCAGAGAGATTAACTGGTTTGGCCGGGCCCACCAGCTGGCCAGTGGTAATGCCAGGCTTTGGGCGCTACAAGACATGATGTTCCAAGATGCCATGTCACCTCTGTTGCAGGAGAAAAAGAACTGAGTTTTAGCTCAGGGAGAACCCAGATATGTCCAGGAGGGCAGAGAGGAATCAGAAAGAATTCAGCAGAAGAATGATTAGAGGGGGAGAGATACTAGGGTCAAATAGATCAGAATAGTACAGTGTTGTGGTTGAGAGAGCGAAACCAAAAAGACCCCATAAAAATAGCTGTTTTACCCCTTTGCTCCAGCATCTATTCTTGCCCAAACCTGCAAACCACCCCCTCTTCAACTCTACACATGCCTTGGCATGCAGATAGCGTATGTTGTCCTGGTAAGTGACAAAGAGATAATGATATCTTCCAGCACAATAGCTAGCATCTAAGGAGTGATGAGTGATGGGGTGTAGTGTCATAAAGGTCTTCCAAGACCACTGACTCCAAGCACCTTTGATGCCAAGACCCCTGGCCCCAGGGAACAAATGACTTATGAAGGACACCTGGACCCTGTCTTTGTTCTGACCAGTTAGTTCCTGGATGCCTGAGAGGACATGTGCACCAGGCCACAATCACCAGTAAAAACACCAGACGCCAAGCAGAAGAGACACATGCTCTTTTCCTTCCTGTCTCCAGGACACTCTGTATCTCGCTCTCTTCCTATATATATCTTCAATAAACTCTGCTTTCACCTCCTGCTGGCTTGAGTCTGATTTCCATCCTTCCTGTTAGCAAGGGCCCTCTTGGCTAGTCCTGTGGGATGTTCTCTAGGTGCCTGCCTGCCTACATCAGTGGGAGTCCCAAAGAGAATTTCAGAGAGACGATGAATGATCTCTAAGTGCCTCCACCTGTTTTTGTATAATTGTTTATCATACTGCTTTTGTATTTAATTTCTCCAGTTGTGTTCGGGAAAGAAAGCAAGATGAGCCTCATTTGTTTTAATTCTGCTTCTATTATGTTAATCCTTTGAAGTCCCGGTTTAGAAAGTCACTGTGCCTGCTGTTTAATGGTTTATTATATTGTTTGATCGCACTGAAAATACTCCCCATAGGTGTCACTTAAAATACCTTTTCACTTAATGATCTAATGCATTACCCTAGGAAAAACCAAGTTACCCAAATTGGATTCCCTCCCTCTCTTCCTGTGAATCTCCCCTCCCATCACTTACCTCCATCCCGACCCCATCCAAGGATGTAGCCCAGGTCTCTTACTCCTTAGGACTAAAGAACAGGAACGCTTTTGTAAGGGTAGCAGAACACACCACCTGAAATATGTCTTTTGAGCTGATAATTTTGAGAAACTGCAGACCCAAGGGAAGCTCAGAAAATAGAAGGGAAGTTACCCTTTTGTGAGAGAAATTTACATTTCTAAAGGAAATCTCCATTTGTAAGGGCGGCTCCCTCTGTTCAAGAGGAGAGAATGACTCTAAATCCAAATCACAAGAAATGTTCAGCCAAGGAGAAGGGTAGAATTAAATCTGCATAATAAACTTTATCCTTGTTTACTGTGCTTTTCCTGGTACCATCCTATAGGGAGCCTCTCCTTACCCCTGACACCTTTCTTTTGCTTATAGCTGAAGATGGCTGTAGGATGGTAGGTAGCCTTGGCCATCTCAGCGAGCTACTCAAGTGTACATGTTGTTTAAGAACAAAAATTCAACTAAGTAAATTTGAAGATCTAATTGGCTTTATCCAAAGATTCATGAATTGAGCAACATTCTAGTAACTTGAAATTCACTCCAAGGAGTTGTAAGAAACAGAAGTGTTTTATACAGAGAAGGAGGGAAGGGCAAGATAGCTATTAGAAAAGATTGTTTCAGGCATTCTTTTTGGGAGAAGGGATGAGCAGAGGTCTTCTGTAAATCACTTTGCTAGTGCTGATTAGGAAGTTTTAGATTGTCTAAAAGTCACATTTCTGGGAGAGGTTGGAACTTAAATCAAGTCTGGGTTTGGGGCCCTGGGGACAATTAACTCCATTTTTGGACCTCGATTTCCTTTTTAAAAAACAATGTTAATAAGCTTCTGTTTGTTTTCTCTTGTTATAAGCTATCTTTTATTGCAGGTGGTCTCAGCCAAGAATTCTGAAGGGTAGAGGGAGAATGATCTTTCCTCCCTTGCACTCTCAAACCCTTGCCATATCTCCTCGACCTCTCTGAAGTATGAAAAACTTAGCTCAGTGTTCATGGACCGTTAGATATTTTCTAAATGGCTATGGGGGAAGCAGTGTGCCTGTCGCAGAGGGTGCCTGTTGAACAGTGCTCCCTCGCTGGGGATGTGCTCCCCATGAGGAAACTCCAAAGGTCTCTACCATTAAGTTTCTAGGACAACTTCTTTTTTTTTTAATTTATTTTTTATTGGTGTTCAATTTGCCAACATACAGAATAATACCCAGTGCTCATCCTATCAAGTGCCCCCCTCAGTGCCCGCCACCCAGTCACCCCCACCCACCGCCCGCCTCCCCTTCCACCACCCCTAGTTCGTTTCCCAGAGTTAGGAGTCTCTCATGTTCTGTCTCCCTTTCTGGTATTTCCCACTCATTTTTTTTCCTTTCCTCTTTATTCCCTTTCACTATTTTTTATATTCCCCAAATGAATGAAACCATATAATGTTTGTCCTTCTCCGATTGACTTATTTCACTCAGCATAATACCTTCCAGTTCCATCCACGTCGAAGCAAATGGTGGGTATTTGTCGTTTCTAATGGCTGAGAAATATTCCATTGTATACATAGACCACATCTTCTTTATCCATTCTTCTTTCAATGGACACTGAGGCTCCTTCCACAGTTTGGCTATTGTGGACATTGCTGCTAGAAACATCGGGGGGCAGGTGTCTAGGACAACTTCTGATGTTGTTATGAGCCATTGCAATTCAGCTTATTTCCACCCATTTTTGTGGTTCCTTTACCCTCTGGCCCCTGCCAAATTCTCCCCTACTCCTAACTCAGGCTGCAAAGTAAGCACTCCAGCCCTGTCTTTCTTTTTGGCCTCCAGAAACAAGCCCTCAGGCCATTTTCATTCTAAAAGCTGTTCTGCACATCACTGTAAAAAGCAAAGCCAGAAGGAGCACAGAGTTGCTTTGAGAGACCTTCAAAGTTCTCCTAGCCCTCCCTGGTCCTCAGCCTCCACTTCCTGGCTCCTTGGCTGGGGGTGTTACTGGAAGCCTTCTTGGATTCCTGCGCTGTATTTTTGTTCCCAGGCTTGATGATTCAACTCTAAGACAGATTAAAGATGTCAACTCCAGTTCTATCACCCTGCTACTATTCATACCATGTGATCTAGTGGAATAAGGGAAGGAAAGAGCACTGGACTGGGAGTCAGGATGTGACATTTAGGTTCTTACAAAATTACGAAGTGGCTGTGTGGTCCAAGGTCATACATTTCCTGTGGCCAAGTCTCCGTTTTCTCATTTAAAAAATAGGTTAGTTCCAGCATAAAGTCTCCTGTGTGCAAACGTGAGAGTATTGAGTGAGGAGAATTTATTTAATTCCATGAAAATGTATTGAATGTCTACTGTGTGCAAGACACATTTCAAATATTTATTGTATATTTACCATGTGCCAGATATTGTTCTAAATGATATGGGAAATAGGGAATACCAAGAAAGTTTAAATAACGAAACAGAACACAAGGTAAAGAGTTGACACACAGAAAGGAATGATTAATAGGAAACAAGTGGTTAGATAATAAACAGATTCAGCACCGAGAGAAAGAGCTACCCTACAGATGGACAGTACTGTCACCTTAACAAGGAATTTATAAGAGTGCTGTGGAATGTATAAGATGTTAAAAATTCAAGATCGGTACTATTACTCTATTGAAGTCCACAACTCTTCATGCTGAAATAAGACCATACGGAATGTTCATCTTAATAGACGCCTTTTTCAATGACTACTGTGATGGAGTGCAGGGCCCGTGTTGGTTGAGTATGGATTTTGACATTGGGCAGATCTACTTTCACAATTCCTGTTGTACAACATAATAGTTGTCCATTTTGCCGGCAATCACTTATATTCTCTACCTCAGTTCCCTCATCTCTAAGATCAGTATAATTATATTATCAACCTCATCCACTCATTGCAGATCAAATGATATAAAACTCGCCAGGTACTGAGCTAAGAGGCTGAAGGTACGTTAGCTTCTTTTTTTTTTTTTTTTTCCACAGCATTTATCTTCGTCACATTCCTAATGCCATTTCCAATCCTACTGGCTATGATACGACACACTTTATTAGACATCGTGGGGACCCAATAAAGAAAACAGAGCCCCTGCCATTGACAGACAACTGAGGAGAAATTCAGAATATACAGAAGCCTTTGATAACCAACACAAACAAAGCCACTAAGTGGCTGCAGAATGCTGCCAATCTCAGCTTCTTGTAGTTCCCGGGACCCTCCCAGGTCCTGCTTCCTCGTTGGGTGCTTTCTGATGACTCCCACGTAGAGTCTCTGTGGGCCTGTTTTCCAGCTGCTGGGCTGGGGGTGAGACTAACGTATAGCTCATTCTTTTTGGATTGTCCCAGTCTGCCTTACACCACTTATGTAATTATACAATGTTTATTTAAAATTGTTTGGATTTAAATAGACCTTAATAGGAATAGTTGCACTACCAGTACTACCTCCGTGACTTGGAAGGCCTTTGTCTTACCTTTCCTTATCTGTACAATGGGAACATTGATGATCTCTCTGTGTCATGTGGATTAAAAAATAATGTAAGTGAAGAGTCCAACACATAGTAGGTCCTCAAAAAAATTGCTTTATTCTTGTTTCCTTGTTGGTCTCACCCTTTGAGCTGCCTGTTCAAATCATAGTGATTTCATTTGTACTCTGCGACGTGTCCCTCCAGGATGAGGTCTGCACTTTGGCTTCTTAACGAGGTTCACACAGTGGTCTCTGATTTAGGTGGAGACTGTTACGTTTTGGGGCAAATTAATGCTCAGAGATTGAGATAGCCTTTGCCAATAGTTTATTTAACATAGGTTCGTGGTGGGAATTTCACAAGCCCATAGCAAGCCAATAAAGAAATAACATATCCCAAACAGTGAGTGATTGATCATACTGTTGTTCAGGCAAGGAGAGTGAAAGGAGTAAAGTCCAAATGAGTTGATGTGTACCTTTATAGGAGTTGGTACTCGGGAGGCGTGGCTCAGCCAATAGAAAGTTGCCAGCACAAAAGTAAAAGTCCCGTGTTGCTAGAATGTGTTGCTGAGGAACGAGGGTGCTGGTGTTGCCAGGCAAGATGATCTTCATAAAAGAGTTGCCTTCAGCACTGCAAGAGCTAATTGCCCCCAAGGTCTTCAGAGAGCTATTTTCGATCAACAAAATACAGGCTTGCCCAGATGGAACACTGTCAGACAGTCCTCACAAACTCTCAGTATTTATAGTCTAAATATCCCCTTGTTGTAGTTGCTTCTTCATGTTTTTATTGCTAAGCCCTCAGTGGGACCCCTCAATGGCTGAGCTACTGGGTTCTTATTGGTGAGAGCAGAAGAGATGATGCTACCCTGACACAACTTAACTTCATCTTTATATCAAAACAACTTTACTTCTAAACATCACATTATATTTTTCCTTGTCATAAACAAGTGGATTAAAACAACTTCACTTAAGTCATAAACAAGTGGGTCGAAATTGTATCAGCATTATATTTCTTTGTCTTAGCCCTGATGAACATTCTTTCTAGACTATCGGGTATCTCAAATGGCTTAAAACTTCAGGTTCAGGACAGAGGCATTCATTCTTGTTTTTGTTTTTTTGTTTTTTTTTTCTTTTTTTTTTCGGTCAGAGGGAGGCATGACCCTTGGGTTGCACGTCAGCAAGTCTACATATTCAGAAGATTCCTTTGCTCTTCAGTAGTTGCCTGCCATGCACAAGATGATGTTTGTCCCGGAGAATAGAGATGGCTTTCTAGAGCTTGGGCTCTGACAGCTGCTCTGGCACAGTTGGTCCACTGCATGGGTACTGGCCTCAGACCGCCTGAGTTCAAATATGATTCTGCTAGCTGTGCCAGCTTGCGTGAACTGTCCTATTAAACTTGCCTCCAGGCTTCCACTTTTGGGTACAGATCCTAGCCCTTATGTCACAGGACCTTGTACAGATTACATGAATTACTGAGTGAAAGGTGCTTAGGACAGTGCCTGGTCCAGGGTAACTGCTGTTTTTGCAAAGAAAGAATCAAGATATCGCAAATCCAGTTAGCATGAGCAAAATGGCAAGGGGAGCCCAGATGGCTGATCAAGGGACCAGGATCCTTAGATTGGATAAGAATGTGAGACTTGTAAAGGTCTCTTTGTTTCCCTTGACTGCAGTGCATTTGCTGCTAACTGTAGCTGCTAGAACAGAATCTCTGGGTTTAAAGAGAATGTGGTAGAGAGGGATGTTTGGGACCTCTTGGACAGAAATGATTTTAGCCTTGATGTGAGCTATCAAAATCTCTTCTGCTGCAGGCAAGGGTCTTTGCCACAGTACTCCACAGCAGAGACCCTGGATTACTCATGGTTGGTGTTTTTTTTTTTTTTTTCCTTTTTTTCCCTAGGTGAAGGAGGAAAGGTCCTACCTTCTTCCTTTTTTTTAAATTTTTATTTATTTATGATAGTCACACACACACACACACACACAGAGAGAGAGAGAGAGAGAGAGAGGCAGAGACACAGGCAGAGGGAGAAGCAGGCTCCATGCACCGGGAGCCTGACATGGATTCGATCCCGGGTCTCCAGGATTGCGCCCTGGGCCAAAGGCAGGCGCTAAACCGCTGCGCCACCCAGGGATCCCTCCTACCTTCTTCCTAATCAAACCATTCCTGGTTTATAAAGGAAGGTGATAAGGTACAATGTGGACACTAAGAATATTGCTCAGAATTGCACCACCTGCTAAAATACATTTAAGGCCAGGCTTTAGGGCCTGTGTTTAAGGATGCTGCTGAACCTGGGGTGTGTTTCTGCCCTGGAGAACCCCACTTGCTCTAGCACCAGGCTTCAGCTATAGGAATGCCAGTTTTGGACACACTGAAGACACAGTATTACCAAATGTTAGGTACCAAGGACCAGTGAAACCAAGGAAACCAGAAATAGGAAGCCTGAGGAACCTTGTCGTCTTGCTGTGGCCTTTCCCATATAAAGCAATTAAATGTGTGTTCACACCCATGTTTGTACACCTGGTCTAGCAGTGGCCAAGGGGGAGCAAATTCGGAAGTCTGGAGAAAAAAAATAGAAATGTTATTCAGCCATTGTATTCACATGGCATTTCTGACCATGGTTATCTGTCAGCAGGTTAGTGAGATTTTGCAGGGCTTGAAGGAGAACTTTTGCTTTTTACGTTGGTATTTTTACTTTTATTACATGATCTTTATTTGTTAAATATATGTTATCAGAAGAGAAACAAAAGAAATGTCACTGTTGCTAAATCGACATGAAGGGACAAGTGTGTATTTTGTAGCTGGTGATGTGGTAAGAGGGATTTGTAACATAAAGGTAAATTGAGAAATAAGAGTAGTATTGGGGAAGGAAAGTCATTGCAGTGTGTGCGCCGAGGGTCTGCACAGGTGAAGAGCCACGACCCAGGCAGGACGTAAGGGGCATACCTGGTTGATGGTAGAGGTGAAGAGTCTAAGCGGACAAACGAGCCTTCCGAGCAGTTCTGTCAATAATGACCACAGCAGGTACTTCCAGATGGCGCAGTACCCCAGCAGGTGAGTGGAGCTAATCATGAGAACTCAGGTGGGAGACAGAAATTCAGACCAATGGGCAGGTAGCGTCTGGACCTGCCCTTGGGTGGAAGGGTCTGGCCCCTGGGCTGAGATACAGAACAAGAATTCAGAAGAGAGAATTAGTCTCAAAAATTGGAGCCCGTGAAAGCATTTTGGCTTGTGAAATGTTATTTGTGCAGAAGCTGGAATGCAGCTGGAAGCAGAGCCCTGGGTCCCAGGTGCAGGTAACTTGGGGGTAACCCGGGCTGTGTCTGTGTCAGCACCTCTACCGACTCTGAGCAGCGTCTGTTCGGTACCCAGGAGTGGCTATGTGGGTGGAAGGAGGGGGGCAGCTGCAGCAAGCGAAGCGGGGCTGGTGTAGACTATGGTAGGAGTCTGTGGTACCCATTAATCAAAGACCAGTTAATTGAGGGAAAGTTGTGCAATAAGCACCACACTAAGTCGGCACGGTTGTTGTGTTCAGACTGTTCCGGAATTAACAGCACCAAGACTGAGAGAAAGATTAACGTGCTGGAACATAGCATACTCATTTCTGTCACCAGCAAGGGCCACTTAATCACTCCGGGAAGCAGTGTCATCATCCAGAAAAGTTTATCTGCGTTGCTGTCCCCAGTTCTACAAACATCCACTGTGGCTCCCCTATGCCATATATGGTGCTAGGGCCACACAGAGATGAGCAAAGAGGGGCCTTGCCTGAGGGTGGTCACAGTCTATCAGGAAGGAGCAGGAGCAGAAGGAACAGATAAGACATGCTTATGGGTCACCAAGCTCAGTGCTTGCTTCCTATAGATGATCTCATGTTCAAGCTCAGCAAAGTGATGGGGCGGGTATTATTAATCGTCCTCTCGAAGATGAGGATTTGAAGGTCCAGAATTGGGTTAAGGTAATCTGTTCAAGGTCATAGCACTGGTAAATGGTGAAGCAGTGATTTGAACCCAGCTCCGTCTGACCCCAAGGCCCAGGATCTCCCCGACACCCCCCTGGCACAAGGGCGAGAGCAACTGGCACGCCGCTCACCTTCAGTGCAGGCTCGGAGCTGAGCATCATCAGGGAAGAGGCAGAGAATGTGTCAGGGAATGTGTTTAAACGGTTGACATGTAGAGAGGGATGAAAAGGGCATTT
Organism: Vulpes lagopus; assembly: GCF_018345385.1. Classification (NCBI taxonomy): domain Eukaryota; kingdom Metazoa; phylum Chordata; class Mammalia; order Carnivora; family Canidae; genus Vulpes; species Vulpes lagopus. The sequence goes on from NC_054834.1 coordinate 32,854,840, forward strand.
AGGGAAATCAGGCAGTATGATTTGTGTGAAAGGGCACTTTTAGGCTGTGGACAGAATCGGAGTGTGAGATCACAAAGGTGAGCCTCTCATCATGTAGCCTTTCCTGCTAAGGAGTGTGGGGCTGAGCAAATCATGAGCATGGGCATCATCTATCCCTTGGGAGGTGAGAGGGAGGCTTTAATGGGACAGGAGGCAAATCAATAATGTTATCACTTTGAAGTGAGGAGCCGGCTGACCGAGCACAAAATGTCAGCAGCCTGACAAGCCAAAGGCAGCCTTGGCCTGGGGCAACTGATATTGATTATAATGATCTCAAAGCAATTAGCTCATGGATCTGCCTCCCATTTATTTTGCTCTCCCTTTCAAAATATGTACATCCAGGCCCACGATGAACCATCGCTCCCTGGAGGGCTGGCTCTACTATTTGGAAGGACATCAAGAGTCGTGGCCTTTGCCATCAGCAGCTCATCTCACAGGGTTTAGCAAGAGCCAGAACAACTTTCAGAATGTCTGGGGCACCCAGGACCCCAGGCCGGATAATACAACTGGCAAACCACATCATATGGGTTTTATGGTCAACTTCTGAAGTCCTGTGAGCTAGTCCTAGAACTGCCATTTGCTCTGTGACTTTGGGCAAGTCACTGTCTCTCTGGGCTTCAATTTCCTTGTCTTTAAAGTGAAGGGATGAAGCTAGAAATGCTCTCTCTGGTTCGCTTTTGTTTGGAGGTATTTATGTGTGTTCTCTCTAAGGGATCAGAACTAATAACCATTGACCTTCATTGGATCTTAGTTTATATAGGTGGGTAGGATCTATTTATGCTATTGGTCCTGTTTCTCTGAGTAATAGAATGGAAAAAAAGTACCCATGTAAAGAAGTGCTTCCCATGCCTGATTCTTGGTCTGCTGCGCTGGGGGGTCTCCAGTGGAATAGGAAGCAGATTTCCACCATAACATGGTGGTTCCAAACTTGGTTGCACATTAGCATCATGGGACTTGGAGAGCTTTTAAAAATCTCAATGCCTAAATTGCACCCCAGATCCACTTAGTCGGACCATATGAGGTGGGGTCCAGTTATGAGTGTAAAGATCCACAAGTGTTCCAAATGTGTGGCAAACCATGGGAATTATGGCCCTAAACATAAAGCTTGGAGGTATTTGGTAAATTTTGATGATTGCAGCTAACATAGGAAATGTTTCGCCTCTCAGCATATTGAAGTAACTCTGGATAATGATAATTACCATGCTTGAGCACCTGCTATGTGGCGGACACTAATGCAGCCTTGACACACATTAGCCCTGCAGTCTCATTTTATGGATGAGTTGACTAGGACTCAGGGAGTTAAATGACTTTCCCGAAGCCACAAACATAGTTATATGCAGATTCAGGATTTAAGCCAGGCACAGAAGAAGAAGCCCACAAACCACCTACTCCACCATTGTGTGTTGCCCTTGCAGGTGGGGGACCCAGGCTTAATTTTAGAGTTTTAGGAGTAAGAATGAGGTATCAGGGTCCAATTCAGTTCTATTCTTTCATGAAGCATTTCATGACTTCTTGGGTACTTCTGGATTTCCCTTTTCTCTTCCTGAATGTACAACTTAGATTGGCTAATGGTATAGTGTTGTCTTTTCAGCAAGCTTACATATTCCTTGGGGTTAGGGATGATCTCCTTTTATCTTTGACACTCTCCCTTGATACCTGGAATAGTGAGGTGTACACAGTAGGCGCTCACTAAATACTTCTGAGTTAGTTTTTATCTAGGCATAGGGCAGAGGCTTCCCAAATGCTGACCATAAAGTACAGTAAAATAGACTTGCAGTATCAGAAGAGGCAGTGTGTAGTGCGGATGGGAAGAACAATAATAAGGGTGGAGATATTAGAGCTCATCCCTGGGTTTTGCCACTCACTCTTCCAGATACTATTATTTGGGATTTTCCCTCTCTGAGCAGAGTCCCCATCCTTATGTTCCCCTGCAACTGGGCTATGGGTCCTGTTATTTGTCTTACATATTTTGGGCAAATTATGTTAATGTTTGGAACCACAGAGATTTTCATACTTGAAGAACTGTTCAGATCCAGAAATAAGCCTTTGGGATGACAGATTTTTCATCAATTTTTCTTCCAAGAGGAGACTCAACATCATCTGATTATGATAGGGACTCTCACTTAGATCATCATTCTCTTTTCTCCCTTTTCTTTCTTTTTGTCTGGAGGCCCTTGGCTATAGTCACTATAGAATCCCCAGAAAGAGTGCTAGAGCTAGGAGACCGGAGTTCACTGCTCATCCCCATCAGCTGCATGTGACATTTTAGTGTTTGCTGTCTATAAAAGTCAAGCAATAATACTGAAGTGTAGTGAATAAACTAGCTGGTTCAGTGTGAAAGCTTTGATTTTTCAAAAGAGAAGTGTTACAGAAATCAAAGATGACATCAGTACGGATCTCAGGGTGAGTTTTTTTTTTTTTTTTTTTTTTTTTTTTGCAGACGAAGAAAGTATCAACCTCAATACAGAGGTAACGTGAGGCCAGCTCAAATGACCGAAAATTGGGTTTCTTTGGGAATAGCAGAGGAATTATAATTCAGTAAATGCGCACTGGAGCAAGCTACAGGTGAGGCTGTGGGGAACTTGGGGTCAGCTGTATATTTAAAGGCAAAGAATGCAGAGGGAAAGTCCAGCCAGACTTGAAGCAGTCAATTTGTCGGTTTAAGGATGGAGAGAGATTCTTGACAGATGTTCATCTGTCAGGAGATAAGTCTCAGTCTTCCGTAAAGCATACATTTAATGGAAATCAATCTCTCAGTTCTTAAAGGTCTGATTTTCTGAGGATACAGTTGTGAGTATCTTCATTTCACATTGAAATTCTTTCACAGAAGTGCTCTGCCTGGAGCAAGCAAATGCATCCCTGCTCCCCACCCACCCCCTGCCTTTGGGATGGGTCCCCTTCTGTACTTCTGTAAATCTTTAGGATGGATGGGGAGATTAGCAATAAGAAGGAAAGGACATGCTTGCAGTTCCAGTAATAAGAAACTCTAGCTCCACATCCAGATATTTTTGTTTTTCCTTTGTCAGGTAGGAAATGAGCATGGGAGGTTTTTGGTATAGATATGTGAGCTGGTGTATGAATGTGAGTGTGATGTGCCTGTGTCTGTGTGTTGATGTATATTGTAGAGAAGGAAATTTTCCCTCTACCCTTCTAGATTCTTTGCTGAGACCCTCCTCTGTAATAAAAAGACAGATTAACAGAGAAAAATGGACAGAAGTTTAATATCATGTCCACCTTCTGTATGTATGGAGAGCCCCAGGAAAATAGAGTAACACCCTGAAATAGCCCTGGCCATCACCTTATGTATGATGGCCAGCTAAAGACAAGAGGTGGTTGGTGGGGGCAGGCCAGCTAGGGGAGTTAGCCAGGAAAAGCATAGTCAACTGGGGTAAGACTGTTTCAAAGATTTAAGTCCTCACATTCTTCATTGCTAAGAGTTTCTAGAGGTCTTCTAGAGAAGACCTCCTCTTCTTGGAACCTCTTCCTTGGAAGAGGTCCTTACAAATGGAGATTTCCTTCGTAAATGTAAATGTCTCACGGAAAGGCATTCATTTTTCAGAATTTCTTCTGTTTCTGCTATTTCTTAAAAATAACCAGCCCTAAATAATTGTTATGCCAAAAAGGTAGATTTTGGGGTGGCATATTCTGCTCCTCTTCAATTACATACACAAGTGTATTTGAATGTGTGGTGTGAATGTTTTGTGTATGTGATTGACAGTGTCAGCAGGCCTGATGGACGGTTTAATAGGTTTGATTATTTTACTTCTATGCTTATGAGTTTATTGAATTATACATCAGCACCCATGAGGTCAGATGTTCTAGTCATTAGCATCATTTCCTGCATTGTAGCTCACTTAACTGGAATCAGCATAATCATGGCGATCAAGTTTAACTGAAGATGACTTTCACTTTTTACTTTGAGAGGAAAGGAGATAAAGGTACCATGAGAGAGAGGGTAGGCTCTACCAATCCTCTGTGCCCTGTCTGGAGAACATCCATCCTGGTGGTAATTACACCGACATTGTACTTAGTCTTAGTGCTAACAGACCCCAAGGAAACAGGAATTCTGAGCCTTTCATGGGGTCAAACTTAGCTGGCACATGGCAGATACTCAGGGTTTGTCGAGTGAATGTGGTACAGTGAAACAGAGACAACTCCTTTAAAAAGTTTTAGAAATAATGGAAAAAAATCACCTCCCAGAACCAGTGTTTCACTTAAGAATGAAGATATTGGAATGCCTGGGTGGCTCAGCGGTTGAACGTCTGCCTTCGGCTCAGGTCGTGATCCCCAGATGCGGGTTCGAGTCCCACATTGGGTTCCCTGCTTCTCCCTCTGCCTCTCTCTGCCTCTCTCTTTCAGTCTGTGGCTCTCATGTATAAATAAATAAATAAATCTTAAAAAAAAGAATGAAGATGTTAAAAACTAAAATGTGATTTTTGTTATTTTTTTCTAACATTCTACTTTACATATTCTGAGCTTCTATAACAATACAATAACCTTGTGATATCATTTCAAATCAGTAAAAAAACCATGATTTAGCAAAATGGTACTTTTTTTTTACATTTAAGCAAAACAAATGTCTGAGCTTATGTGGAGGGGCAGCTGCTCCAGGTTGTAGGCTCTGGCAGCAATGCTCCCTTTGTGGGCTCCAGAAACTTAGGAAGAGATGTGCCCACTCTCTTTCAGTCTCAAGTATGGGGTCTGACAACTTTACATTCTCTCGACTCTCAGTATAAGATGTAAGGCTCCGTAAATGCTTAGGATGAGTTTTCAAACAGTAAGAAGCACACCTGAGTGGAGCAGACCTATTTGCCTAAAATCAATTCATCGAATGATGAGTTTCCTAAATTATCACTTATTGCTACCTGTTGTTTCTATTAATTACTTATACAGTTTGTAGTAACTTTTGTTTTACTACCACACAGCATATTTCAGGGTTTTCTGTCCTTTGGGCTTTTGCTTGCTGGAAAAAACAATTTCATGTCCCTTTGGAATTTTGAATTGAATTCTATCATGATTTGATTCAAGGCAAACAGCAGAGTGGGCTCATTTCTTCTGCTGAGTTTTCAACACATTCATCTGCCTTCTTAATCTCCCTCAATTCACAGAACTTCTTTCTTTTTTTTTCTTTTTCTGAGAGAGAGAGAGAGAGCTTGCATCGGGGGAGGGTAGAGTAAGATAATCTTCAGGCCGACTTCCCAATAAGTGCAGAGCCTGACTTGGGGCTTGATCTCATGACCCTGAGATCATGACCTGAGCTGAAACCAAGAGTTGGATGTTAACTGACAGTCCCACCCAGGTGCCTCAGAACTACTTTCTTGAGTGGGAGAAAAGGGAGGATGGAGTCACAGCTGGGTCATGAGGAACTGGATTTGAGTTTGGGCTAGCTGTAGGTGTCTGTCACCTGTGGTGTGTGTCGTGGTCCTCTGCACATCTCCACTCTCCCCACCTACATTCATGTGTGCACACACAAACACAGACGTTTATGTCCATTTCTATATAAGTCTCTTCCCCAGTCACATGTGAACTCTTTCCGAGAGGCACATTATTTTTCTTGGTTAATTGGAGAAATGAAAAAAATCTCAGCTTCTGGTAAATTTTCACATATTCATTTTTCACATATTCAAAAAAAAAAGCCCAGGTACTTTCGTGTAAAGCAGTGAGATTTCAAAAAGAGCTCAGATTTCGAAATAGAAAGTGTATATAAAATTGGCCTTCAAGTGCACTGGGCTGGCAAAGCATAAAAAATAAAAAGATGAAGTGGAGGAAAGAGCAAATGGCTGAAGATAGTAGATGTACCTCAGAATTGGTTAAGAGCTCTGCGATTCTTTATGTATGATACCTCGTGGAACCTTCTGGATACTGGCATTTCCATTCTACTGTTTTGAATAGATTCTTCCTATGTTGCGATTTGATTTTGGGGAGAACATACCTAGGACCTCACCACGTGCCGTGGCTACGGTAGACTTGTTGGAAATCTCAAAGCAATTGAAGGCAGCCGCATCCTCCTTCCAGGAGCCAGAAGTCAATGCCCTACTTGAAAGGTCCAATGACTTCCTTTACATGTAAAATAAAAGGTAACACCACTTACAAAAATATGACCTGCAGCCTGCACCCAGTCCTCAGCCTCTACTCCTACCAGGCTCCCACCTGGCTTTCTCTCACCCCCTCATACAGGCCTAGTTCTTCCTCCTTCACATCATGCCTTGCACTGGCTGCTCCCCCACTTGGAAAACCTTTGCCCCAAATTTCTGCTGCTCTTTGCTGTCCTTTGGACCTCAGTTAATGATTACCTCCTCAAAATGACCTTCCCTGACCCCCTGCTCCTCACTGGCCCCCACTAATCTCTCAGGCAGCATTGGGCTTCATTTTAATCATACTGCTCATCTCTGGGTGACATTAAAGACTTTTTTTTCCGATCTGCCTCACTCATCACTGGATCATAAGCTCAGTGAGAGCAGGAAACTCATCTCCCTGCTTAGCTGTGTCCTTGGCACGTAAGAGCTCCTGACCGAATGTGTCCTCAGGAAGTGTTTCTTGAAACTGCATTTTATTCCAGAGAAGCATGAACATCTTTTTTTTTTTTTTTCTCAGTATCCTGTCAAAGAGGCTGTGCCATGTTTTATTAATTTTTTTTCTTCTGATGTCGGTGACAAAGGGGTTTTGCCATACAAATGTTTTGAATTCTTAGACATTCAAATTTATCCTTCATGGTTTCTCACTCTGATGACATGATTAGAAAATTCTTCACATCAGAATTGTAAAAATATCCACGTAAATTTTCTTCTAGTGTTTTTATGCATTTGATTTACATTTAAATAATTAATCCATCCTGAATTTATTTTGGAATAAGACCCATGGTAAGAATCTAAATTAAATTTTATTCAAACTGCTAGCTAGCTGTCCTAATACCATATTGGAAAATTTTTCATTTCTCTACTGATTCAAAATGACACCATAATAACATGTAAAATTCCTCCATACGCTGGTGTCTTTCTCAGGACTGTTTCCTCTTCCGTTGATCTATAAGCTTAGTTCTGCCCCGGAACCCCAAAATTTCAGTTATTGTAGCTTGATTATAACAAGCTTCTTGTCTGGTAGGACAGTGTCTCTTTCTCTAGTACCATCCCCGCTCTAGCATTATTTTATTTTATTTTTAAGTTTTCTTTTTTCTCAAATTAACTTTAGAATTCTTAAAAAAAATTTTTTTAAATTGCTAATCTGATTTATTGGGGTTGTTTGAATGGAATATATTATTATACTTAGGCTTGCTCATTTAAGCATTTGGGATATTTCTTGATTGAGTGTAATAGTTTGTGTCCTCCGGGACTGTATTTCCATTTTCTTCTTAAACTTGATGTTCTCTGGGGAATAAAACACCCTTAAAGTCTTCCACCACACTTTTCCCATTCCCATATGTTTCCTATTGTTTGCTTCACTGGGTCTCTCTATAACCCACTATTTTCATATGGGTTGAGTCAGGTGGAGCGAGAGTCACAGTGTTCTAAAGGTCTTGAGAGACCTTCTGTTTGAAAGAATGATTAGAACCTTCCATGATCATCACAGTTTTGGAAACAGAGATTAATTGGCTACGTCCCAGCTCTTTGGGTAAAACAATAATCCCCAGCAGACTGTGTGCTCATCTTCCTGAACAGGTAATTCATTTGCCATGCTGAGTTTGCTAAAATAGGACAAATATTCATTTTAAACTCACATTCCTGATGCATTAGCAGCTTGACTCGGAGGGCGTAGGTTTTGACGAGTAGCCCCCTAACCTGAAAACAGACATTAGATCAGGGGAAATGTTGCATGTGTGACAAGCAAAAGCAAGGATGATTAGCTTCCATTGGTGAGTGCTCTGGCTCTGGACTCAGACTGTCTTATTCCATTCCTGACTCCATCATTTACCTGGCCGTCTTTCGGATCAGGTGCTTCACATTATGTCCCTCAGTGGCATTATCTGTCAAAGACGGGACAGTAATCATCCTTCCTTCATGGTTTGCTAGGAAGATCACATGTGATAAGGTCTGTAAGTGCTTAGAACAGCCTCTCACTCAGCACATAATAACGATCATTTTATTTAGTCTCTTTCCATTGTTGTACTAGAGTGAGAGATCCTTAAAATCAAGGAGTATCCTCCAGAATCTAGCAGAGTGCCCAACATGTAATAAGGCACTCAGAGAGTGTGTGCCAAATTCAACCTCCTTTCTATTCTTGGAGTAGAATTTGCGCCACAACAAGCTATATTTACCCATGTATGTGTTTATAGATTTGTTCTGTGTGTTTTTATCTTTTTTCCTGGGTCTTTGGTTCCTTTCCCTGCTGGCTCTTTCTCTACTCTCTGCCCCTAGTTATTCTTAACAACTAGAAGGAACAGTCCTGTCTGATTGTTGCCTCAGTTTGTGTAAATTCTGAAACCCCTCTGTCTGCATCCGTTCCTCCATGCCTGTGTGGAATTCTCTAGTAACCACCTAGCTGATGGCTACACTTGAAGGATTTTCATTCCTTTCTTATCTGACTTGATCTGTATGAATTTGCACAGGGTCATAAACTCTATGAGAGAAAGGACTTTATCTGTTTTATTCTCAATTGAATTCTTGGTGCTTAGAACAATCTCTGCACATAGTAGATATTCAATAAATATTTGTTGAATAATACATTTGCAAATAGGAGTCACTATTGGCCAGTCCCTTCTTAAAACATTCTTTCCAACTCATCCAGAGAAACATCATGCTTTGTTTTCTTCTGGCAATTCCTTGGTTTCCTTCCATTCTTTGTCTCTCAAATGTTGTTATTCTTCATAGTTCAGTTCTTGGCACCCTTCTTGTGACTTTCATGTCTTCATTTCTACCCCAATTAATATGAACATCCTTAGACAATTTAGCCAATTGTCTATAGAACACCTTGATCCTACCTGACATTTAAAAAATATTTCCAGGAGAGCCTGGGTGACTCAATCGATTAAGCAGCCAACTCTGGATTTAAGCTCGGGTCATGATCTCAGGGTCTTGGGATCAAGCCTTGAGTCAGGCTCTACACTCAGTGGAGAGTCTGATGGACGATTCTCTCCCTCTCCCTCTGTTCCTTCCCCTTGCTTGTGCACTCTCTCTCTCTAAAATAAATAAATAAACCTTTAAATATAAGTAAATATTTCCAAAATTAAGCTTATTTTTTCAGGCCTTTATGCTGAAAATGGAATATAAAAAATAAGTGATTAGTTGGAAGCCAAAATATTGCCATACTTGCTTAAAAGTGCTAACTTGAAGGGTGATAAAGGGTCCTACTGACAAAGCCCCAGAATTTTATGGACCTACTTAGTTCTGAACTGGGTGAATTGAGTGTGGGACAATCCTGCTTACACAGCAACCATATTCTCTTATGTGTGGATGTAAGACAGTCCTTGGCAATATGGTTGTGTGGTTGTTGAAGGCTAAGACACAATCTCCATCATATGTCCTTAGGCAATGAGGAACCAACTTGAGACCTCTTGGTCGTGGCTCATTTTTCAGTTGGGGAAGCACACTACCTAAATCCAAGTTTCGTTCCTCCTATAAAGGAAAAGCAAATGCAAAAGCATTCTGGCAAGTGGAGTTCTGGAATTCTACTTACTGCGATGGTCCTCACGGGCACTCACCTTGTGTGGCTGCAGCAGCTCTGATGTCTCAGGGTAGCCATCTGCTGTACTGCATGCCATCCCTGGGTGTGCAGCCTGTATGACACAGGCACAGGCACCTGTTCATCCTCACTCATTCCCTTTCTCTGGGATCAGTGGTCCCCTTTGCGTTTGAGCAATGTCCCAGGATTGTCCAGGAAAGTCCTGTCCAATTTCTCTCCATCACCCTGTCATATGTCATTGTTTTCAGCCCAGTTGTCTATGTTCACAAAGGTAGGTCAGTGGTCCGCTGAGCCTTAGTTTGCTTTTCTGGGTTCAGTGAGATTTGGAGCAAATCAAATCTGTTCCTCAGTTTTCTCATTAATGGAAATGAGATTCTGAAGTTGATGTCTGGCATCCTTTTCTGTTTCCAGGAGCCTAGTATGCAAACTATGTAACAGCTGCAATAGACTGACTCATGCACTCTGTAGTTATCCACTCAACACCAGCTACGATCCAGGATTTGTCTTAGGTGCCGCGATAAAGCAGTGAACAAAGCAGCCTTGGTTCTCAGCGGCGGGTGGGGGGGGGGGCGCTACAGTCTGACTGGGGTTACCAGGTAAGCAAGTGAAGGCATGATTATGTCTGGTGGTGATGAGAATGATAGTACAGGTACTGAGTAGGTGATGAGCAGAGGCCTCAAGTAAATGAGTACTATTCAGAAATCTGTCTGCTAGCTCCTCAAAGATAGTGAACCCATCCCCAGCAACCCATCCCATACTTTTCTCCCAGTCAGTCTGTGACTGCAAGCTTATATCCGTGCATTTCCTTTCTCAGAAAACCTCCCAGAAAGACAGAAAAGAGAATGGGACATGCCACTTGCCATCATTCCCAGCTCCACTCCAAGCCTGTGTTCCAGGTCTTGAGCAGAGAGGAGGATGGTTAGTGGCCTTTTGCACCCTAAACCCAAGGCACAGCTTCTGGGACGGTGGGAGGCAATGCCTCATAGCAGAAGAGGCTTCATATGTGAGTGCTCTCCTTGCCCCACAGGTAGCACGCTGGAGCAGTTACTGAGGGGAGACAAGTGTTGACATGGAAGACTGTAGAAAGGACTTGCCAGCATGCTTCATAGTGCAAATGGCTACAGTTGGGCCATCTGTCACTTCAGCCCTCCTCAGAATACTCCACCTGCTTAGGTTGGTATGCTGGGAAAATCACGTGGGACTTGTGTGCCCTTACACCTATTTTTCACTCCACACCCCATTCCCAAGGGTTTTTCTTTTGGAAAAGGATGATAAAGTGAAATGGAACTTCCTCTCGCTGAATTTACTTTCAGTGCCTTTTTCTTTGCCTTATTTGGAGCTTCACTGAAATTTCTATAGTCAATGGTAATTTGAACATAAGCTCTAATCTGGCGAAGCTAATGGACATATTCACCTTCTGATGCCTCAGTAGTTCAATGACAAAAAAGTAAGCTTTGAGAAGTCCCACTTCTGCTTCATTTCCTTTGTGTGCCCTATGCCGGGAACCCCAAATAAAACTAAGTAAGATTGAGTTGTGTTAGGAAGAAGGAAACTGCCCAGAGTCTTCTCTTCCTTGAAAGAACTCTTTGGGTAAACTATCAGTGGATCAATTTATTAGCCACTTAGTGGGCTTAGGGTCACACATATGCACGCACTACTTAACTGCATTGAAAAGAAGCCAGTATAAGGAATCTTAATATTCACTAAGTAAAATAAAACACCCAAATATTGAAGGAGATCCTTTTCTCCCCCTTCATTTTTCAGATGAATTTTTTTTTCCTCAGGTAGAGTAAACCAGTGAGAGAATGGCCTTCCCATTTGTGAAGTAGCCCTCACTGGGCTTTCTCCTCTCAATTTGTCATAGATCCCAAAATGAACTAGTTGAACATAGTGAGGGGACATTTTCTTTTCCAGTGGTAACTGAGGACAAGAGGAGGCAGTGAGCTGTAATTTAAAGGATTAGGTTCAAGCCAAGGTCCTTGAAAAGCTTGGGAGCTGGAAATCAATTCTAGGAAGAAGTAAATAATGATGTGAGCTAACATTTATTGTTAACACATTTATTGAATTATCCTAGTAATGAACTATCATTTATTGCTTATGTATCTAGGTAATATGGTGAGCATTTTACAAGCGCTACTTGTTTTGTTCTCACTATTGTCTGAGGTGGAGACAACAATCATCCCCAATTTATAGATAAAGGAACAGAGGTGGAAATATACCATAGATAGCAGCCCTCCCTCATCCATGGGGGTTATATGAAGACGCGCAGTGAATCCCTGAAACTGGATACTACAGAACCCTATTTATACTATTCTTTCCTATACATGCATACCTATGATAAAGTTTCTTTATAAATTAGTCACAGTAAGAGATTAACTGCAATAATAATAAAATAGAACAATTATAACAATGTACTGTGATCTCTCTCTCCCTCACTCTCTCAGAATATCTTAATATACTATAATCACTCTTCCTCTTGTGATGCTGTAAGATGATAAAAGGCTGACTTGATAAGTGAGGGGAATGATGTAGGCATTGGGATGTAGTGGTAGGTTACTATTGACCTGACGATGTGTCAGGAGGATCATCTGCTTCTGGGCCGTAGGTAACAAACTTCAGGAAGTGAAAACATGGATCAGGGGGCACTACTGTTACTTGCTTAAGGTCATGTGCTTAGTAAGTGGAGTAGTTGAACAGATCCCTGGCTGGTTCCAGAATGAGAACTTCACCTCCATGCAGTATCACCTCACTAAATGGCTCTCTGAGTTTTGGGGATGCTTCTGTAAAAGAACAGCTCTCACCAGCTCCATTTTTATGGCAGTCTCCGATTCACACAGGTGTGCTGGCTACACCCTGATTCACACAGGTGTGCTGGCTACAGCCCTTCCACATGTGAATCACAGCGTGGGGAAAATGCAACAAGAGGCATCATCAGGCCACGGGAGAGGTAATGCCATTTACCTGGAGTATTTTCAAAAGCAGTAGAAGATTTAGTTTTATATTTCAGTGGCTTCTAATGTTGAGGGTTCTAGTTTGCACAAGATAAAATTTTTACAGTCTTGGTGTCATTGTGGGGTGTGTGATGATGACAGATGGGCAGGGTTTGCTTAGGTCACTCCTGTTGGGGGTGGTCTCAGAGTATGATTCAGAGGGAACTCAGAGTCTGGGAGAGTTGTGGGAGTAAGAGATGGATTTGTCTCCTCTGGTTTTATGTCTGCAGTAAGACAATGCATGTATTTCCTTTCAAGGAGGAAATAAAACAAGAAAACTTCCAAGTTTATAGATTCAAGATACAGGCTTTCAAAATGTTACCATAAGCTCTAACACGAGGTGGGCAATATCCTGTTCTTGGTTGCTGATTCCTTTCACTATAAAAATTCAGATTTGAAAGAGGTATTACTAAATATTGGAAAGAGATATTAAAGAAATGTTTTTAATAAATATATAATACGTATAATAAAATTGATATGAACGGATACTTTCTATAAGAACTGAATAGATACTTAAAAGAGTAGGGATTTGGCAGAAAGTGAACATCTTCCCTTACCCGGCAGATGTATAAGGAATGAGTGTCTTAGTTAAAAGTCAAATCAAAAGATTTTTGCAACCATGATGGGTAAAAACTATACAACCTGCTATTTAAACTATCTATTTATACCTAATTAAAATTGGAAATATCAATATTTCTTAAAAAAAAGACTATCTCTTTCTTTTAGAAGGATCAATTAGAATATGCCATTTGATTATCAGTTTTTAAGCAAGTTTTGAGTCAACGTTCAACTGTCATTAACCTGAATAAAAAGGTGTAAAAAAATAAGTGTCTTGCTTGGTCATGTAAATTGTAATACAGAGTTGGGACAGGGCTATAGTCATTTTTTAAATAAATTTATTTTTTATTGGTGTTCAATTTGCCAATATACAGAATAACACCCAGTGCTCATCCCGTCAAGTGCCCCCCTCAGTGCCTATCACCCAGTCACCCCCACCCCCTGCCCACCTCCCCTTCCACCACCCTTAGTTCATTTCCCAGAGTTAGGAGTCTTCCATTATATTAATTTTTTTAATGCTCTAGAATTTTTTAGAGGAGAGGAACGGGGGATATAAATATTTTTGGCTTTGTGTGAGTTTAGGGTACCCTGTGCTAAAATCTGTAACACGTTCTTACGGAGTTGTAGGTTTTGGCGTGAGCAATGACTGACAGCTAAGTAAGCATTGAAATTGCAGAAACGACTTGCTCCACACTGTTCACCACTTGATACTGTAGGAAAGTTCAGCACTGCTATCCCCGTAGGAAATTTTTGTCCTAATTGTAGGGTTCTTTTCTTTTCTTTTTTTTTAAAGATTTATTTATTTATTCATGAGAGACACACACACAGAGAGAGGCAGAGACACAGGCAGAAGGAGAAGCAGGCTATCCCACAGGGAGCTCCATGTGGGACTTGATTCTGGATCCCGGGATCACGACCTGGGCCAAAGGCAGGCGCCCAACCACTGAGCCACCCAGGTGCCCCTGTAGGGCTATTTTCAAATGAAATGATTAAAATGTGGGGAAATGTACTAATGTTTTGATATCATATTCTGATAAGATTATCCTTCTGAGTCCAGAGAAGGAGGCCACACTTCCTAGGGATTCCCTGGACAGGTCAGGGAAGGAAGGTATGTGCATCATTACGAGTCCTGAGAATGAACAGATATTGAGGCAAGAAATGGAAATTTGAGTGCTGGAGATTACACAGTGGATATTTTTTCTGTTTTGGTTGGTAGTCTCAGTAGGTGGTGTGAACTTTGGAACACATTTGGATCCTTGTAAAGGTGGGATGACTTAGCCCAATCATTCCCTCATTTATCTAATTTCCAAAAAATACATATGGATTGCAGTATGGTAGGCACAAAATACAGCAATGAAAAAGCAGACATAGTCCCCATCTTCAGAGAGCTTATGATCTAGAGGGAGAGAGAAGTATTAAATGAAGTCTCTAAAATTAATTAATTAATCAACCAATCATGGTGAAAAACACATGACATCAAAGTCACTGTTTGACTCACTTTTAAGTGTATATTCCAGTGGCGGAAGGTCCATCCCCATTAAGCACTTCTCACCATCATCCATCCCAAAACTTTTTCATCTTCCCAGACTGACACTCTGTGCCCAATAAGTAGTAACTCCTTATCTCTCCCTCCCCTCTAGACCCTGAAAGCCAATGTTCTACACTCTGTCTCTATAAATTTGATTACCCACCTTGTGCATATCCTGTGAATACACTCACAGTATTTGTCTTTTCGTGACTGGCTTATTTCGCTTCAGATAATGGCCTCAAGGTTCAACCATATTGTACCATGTGTCTGAATCTCCTTCATTTTTTAAGGGTAAATAATATTCCATTGTATGTGCAGACCACGTTTTGTTTCTCTGTTCATCTATCCAGGGACACCTAGGTTGCTTCTGCCTTTCGGCTGTTGTGAATAATGAGGCTATGAACATGGGTGTGCAAGTATTTCTTTGAGACTCTACTTTTCCTTCTTTTGGGTAACAAACAGATTTTTAAATATGAAAAATAAAACATGTCTATGAAATAAAAGGACACACTAAGCGATGAATGTAAAAAGGCCACTGTTGTCTGTGTGGTGAGAGGCTCATCATGGCAGTTTCCTGGAAAAAAGGTCACTTAAGACATAGGAAAGATTAACCCAGAGCTAACGAGGGGAGGGAATAGGAAGGAGAGCATCCCAATGGCTGAAGGAGCAGGCCTGAGGCTCGAGGCAGCCCAGCATGGAACACTGGAGGAATGTTACGTGCGGATTGAGCGGGAGGTCCACAGGAAGTCAGGATTTCCCAGGCTCTAGACCTGTTGGCTCTGGGCACAGTAAGATATGCACATCCTTGCAAACCTCAGTTTGCCAGGCTATGTTCATTTCTTTATTACTGGACATTTAGTAAAACCTTTTCAAAAAGTTCTATTGCAGAGAACATTAAGGGAAGCACTTGTTCAGTGTCGAAAATGGAGTGACGGGGGAGAGGACAGTGTCTGTGGGAGCAGAGGTGATGACCAGAGAAATGGCATCTTCCCCAGGGACTTCGGTGGTGGGGGAACAGCGTGGCAGCTTGATGGGGAGGCTGGAGCAGGAGCAGCTGGGATGCTTACAATGACCTGGAGTGCCCTCGGTAAGTGAGCTTATTTGATGTCCAAGGCTGATGAGGCTGGGCATGCTAGTGTGAGTGCATGTGGCCCATGGCCCACCTTCCTAGGTTGATTCACTTGTCTTATTCCTCCCTTTGAAGAAGTGGGAAATCTTAGCACTTTTATAGAGTTGGGATATACAAGGAAGAAGAGAGAATTTCTAGTGTCTCAAGAATCACGTAAGATCAGGCTAACAACACATCAAATTATTGATGAGTAAGTGTGATTCATATTTAAGTTTGTGGCTATTAAAGGAGGGGAACTGAGTGGGAAAAATTAGAGTGGGAGACAAACCGTGAGAGACTACTAACTCTGGGAAACAAAGGGATGTGGAAGGGGAGGTGGGCGGGGGCGTGGGGTAACCAGGTGACGGGCACTGAGGAGGGCACACAATGGGATGAGCACTGGGTGTTATGCTATATGTTGGCAAATTGATTTTAAATAAAAAAAAAAGAATTTAAAAAAGAGGAGTCAAATACAGCAGTGAAATAACAGCTATAAAAATTGGGCACAGGGGATGCCCGGGAGGTTCAGTTGGTGAAGCATCTGCCTTCGGCTCAGGTCATGATCACAGAGTCCTGGGTTCAAGTCCTGTATCAGGCTCCCCGTTCAGTGAGGAGTCTGCTTCTCCCTCTGCTCCTCTCCTTATTCTTGCTCTCTCTCTCTCTCCCCCCCCCATAAATAGATAAAATCTTTTTTAAAAATAAGTCAATCGGAGAAGGACAAACATTATATGGTCTCATTCATTTGGGGAATATAAATAATAGTGAAAGGGAATAAAGGGGAAAGGAGAAAAAAATGAGTGGGAAATATCAGAAAGGAAGACAGAACATGGAAGGCTCCTAACTCTGGGGAACGAACTAGGGGTGGTGGAAGGGGAGGAGGGTGGGGGGTGGGGGTGACTGGGTGGCGGGCACTAAGGTGGGCACTTGATGGGATGAGCACTGGGTGTTATTCTGTATGTTGGCAAATTGAACACCAATAAAAAATAAATTTATTATTTAAAAAATTGGGCATCTACTTCACTGGGGAATGAAAAGCTTGAATCCTGGCCATTTGGCGTCTGGGTGTGTGTACGTGTGTGATAAGTGTGTAAAACACACATACAATACTCAGTATGTCTTGTTAATCAATTAACCGCTGGGACAAACTCGTCATATGAAAAGGATAGCAAGCCGAGAGCGCAGCAATCTGGAGCCGTGTGCCCTTGCCCAGGGAAAGGAGCTTACAGCCAATACTAATATATTAACATAATCAGACACCATGCATATGGAGAGGACTTTGTGGTAGCGTTTTAGGAAAAGGTTTTAAAGATATCTATGTGCAGGTCTTTTTAAAGCCATTATCTGGAAGATTCCCATCTCTACTGGTCCTTTGTATCAGACCATGTATCCTATAAACATAAAACTCTGCCCTTGGCCAGTGAATGTGTTTGTAGTGATCCTGATAAATTTATGTAAGTGGGGACTTACAGTGTGTTCTACATGCTACAGATGGTTTGCACGTAGATCGTGTTTTCCTGGTTGACATACTGCCGGAAATTCGAGAGTGCAGAGCAATGAGGTAGATTATTGCTTGATGGATCTCAGACAGGGCATGTCGTTCTGAGAGAGTGACACATCTCATTCATTAGCAGTTGCTGCCTTATGAGCTGTTCCCCTTGCAGGAATCTTCCACAGAACTGCAGGTGGTCCCTGTAAGCGCTAACACTTTCCTATTTTTTAACCACTTCTGGCATAATTTCTAAAGTGCATTGCACATTTCCTTATCGTCTTAAATGTTGGTAGACATTTGTGACATGGAAGAAACATAATATACTTAGTCGAGGTAAAAGTAACCACTGCTGTCACTTGTCTCTGGGAGTGACCTGTACCATGAGCAGTAGCTGAAGGCCCGAGTAGACCCAGGCCTCTGAACTTGTTGCAGAGTTGCTGTCCTCTCCAGTCACAAATGAGGAAGCTGGGAATGTACGCCTGACTGAGGCAAGTCCCTCAGATCTGTGCTGTAGGAATTTTGGAATGGAACACAGGGATGCTGAGACAGACAGGGGAGGAGGGGCTGGCTGAGTGGGGTGTTAACTCTGTCATGGAAGGCATGCTACCCGGGCCAAACAAGGTTCCCCACAGGCAAGCAGAAGCTCCAGGGCAACAGAGGGCAGTCAGTCATAGGAATGCAGAAAGGAGATGCTCTCCAGGCAAAGGGGTCACCTCCAGGCAGGGTAACAGCGTCACATGACACCAAGCAGGACAACTGCTGGATAAGGACCGCCCCTAGGTTTTGTTTTTGGAATTGTCAGGCACTTTGGCTTTTTTATTTTATTGTATTTTTTTTGAAATTGTTGTTCAAATTTTATTTTATTGCATTGTTTTATGAAATTTTTATTTAAGTTCAATTAATTCACATATAACGTATTATTAGTTTCAGAGGTAGAGGTCAGTGATTCCTCAGTCTTATATAACACCCAGTGCTCATTACATCATGTGTCCTCCTTAATGCCCATCACCCAGCTACCCCATCCCCTCACCCACCTTCCCTCCAGCAAACCCTCAGTTTGTTTCCTAGAGTTAAGAGTCTCTTATGGTTTATCTCCTTCTCTGATTTCGTTTTGTTTTATTTTTTCCCCTCTCTTCCCCTATGATCCTCTGTTTTGTTTCTTAAATCCCACATATGGGTGAGATCATATGATAATTGTCTTTCTCTGATTGGTTTATTTCATTTAGCATAATATCCTCTAGTTCCATCGTTGCAAATGGTAAGATTTCATCTTTTTGATGGCTGAGTTGTAGTCCTTGTATATATATATATAACATCTTTATTCATTTATCTGTTGTTGGACATCTGGGCTCTTTCCATATGTGGCTATTGTGGACACTGCCACTATAAACTTTGCGGTGCAGGTGCCCCTTCAGATCACTACATTTGTGTCTTTGGGGTGAATACCCATTAGTGCAATTGCTGGATCTTGGGGTAGCTCTATTTTAAACTTTTTGAGGAACCTCCCTACTGTTTTCCAGAGTGGCTGCACCAGTTTGCATTCCCACCAATAATAGTACGAGGGTTCCCCTTTCTCTGCAGCCTTGCCAGTATCATTGTAGCCATTCTGTTGAGCATTTTGAAACCTTCTGGATCCAGTATTCATCTGCTACTTCACTTCAGGCACTTATCCCTCCCCTGAACTCTGCTGGCTGCTCCTGACTCATCACCTCAGCTTGGTCTTCGCATGTAGGACTCCTTCTGCCTGAATTTTCTTTTCTTCCTCCTTGCATCTTCCATGTGTGCAATTCCACTAGTGTTTCGAGGCCCAGGTCAGAAAGCATTTTCTTCAAGCCTTCCTTTGATCACCGAGCCAAGGGAACCTCTCCCTCTCTTGGACTCCCACTGTGCTGTACGTCCCTGCTGGTGGCTATCTGCTGTCAGGGTCATCCATACACAGCTCTTCTGTCTGGTAATTGACTACCGGACTCTTATGGGCAGGATCTCTTTCAAAGTCAAGTCTCCAAATCTCCAGTGTACGTGGCACAGAACACAGTACAAAGTAGCTGTTCCTTAAATATATTTAAATGAATGAAAGCATGAACATCTCATCAGCTACAAGAATTTGGGATCAATATTTTTGGTTCATACTAAATCTCACCATAATTGTATAAAATTATGTGCTCAGACAGGCTTCTCGTCTGCCATCATTTTTAAGACAAACTGTATGTGGTTGTCCTACCATAATAGGCAACCATTTCCCTTTTAACGTTGAAATAAGAAATCCTACTATTGTCTGAAATTTTAGCTGGCACTATCTTCCTGTTTCCAGAGTAATCAAGCAGGACCTAAAGGAGCCCAGCACATGCCTGAGACACTCTTGGTGCTGGGATTGGGGTAGAGAGGGTGGAAGGTAATAAGCAAAGTCTGGGCTTGGTGACTTAGCTGTTCTTTCCCATCGATTTAATCATGGCTCTGTCCAGGAAAAGTACCAAATAATGCACTTTTGAAGTGGTGGCATTGCAGGCAGGCGATGAGGATGGAAGAACTTTGATTTGCTCCCTCTCTTATGTGATTTAAACAGCAAGAAAGGAGGAAGCAGGAAAAAAAAAAAAAAAAACAACCCAGAACTCTCTCAAGCTGCTGAGCCACTGACGTCCTTGCTTTCCCGGTGCATTAAGTGCAGGCCAAGTGCGTAGTGAATGCGTAAGCAGGAATATTTAATATGCGTGATATAATTATGTGGTGTTGGTTCACTGATTTCCTAGTGTTATTTTGCACATCTCTCTCAAAGGAGCTATCCCAGTGAAATGAGATTTTAATAAAAGGAATCTGTATGGTATATTGTTGAACATTCAGGACACTGTCTGCCTTCCCCAGTGATGCTGGGCTGAGAACACAATTCTATTTGAAAAGATGATGTTTGGATATAAATGTAATTTGCCAGAGCAAAATAATTTCTCCCCAGGATCAATTGAACACATGCATTTTATTAAGCTGTCCTTTTGCAGGACCCTTTTTTTTTTTTTTTAGGTGTGTTCTGTTCAATCGTTTGGGTTATTTCCTCCAGCTGTTGCATAGGAGCCTCATGCTCCAAAGGTGAATTGTTCTTGAAAATTCAGTAATCAATAATTTAGTTGGGTTCAGGACAGCTCACTGCAGCCTGCTCTTTGATGCCTGCAAATCTCCACGGTTGCAGTAGCTTTCGCAAATGTTAACACATAAGCTGCTGTTGAAACCAATGTGACGCATTTAACATCAGTACGCATACGCAGAGTGAGGTGGACCTCAGGATGATTTTCGTCTTCCATTCTCCTCCCTTTTTGACTACTGGCCAAGATGAAAAATTTCTTGGCTGTCAAGGTGTAAGCTGTTGCTGGTCTCCTTGTTAAAGTCATGCAGTGCGGTGTAATGCTGACCTTTGAAGAGCCCGGCAACCCTTGTAGACATTATCTAAATGAGTGCTCACACTCAGGTTTTGGAGGGGCCCAAGAAGTCAAATATGTTTCTAGCCAGCAAAAGCGCATCTGTAGCTGCCCCTCCAGCAGCCTCATCAGAAGATGGAGATCTGCAATGCGTTAATTTCCATATCTCAGCCTTCCTACCTTCCCATCATTCTGAAGTTTGTGTGTGTGTGTGTGTGTGAGAGAGAGAGAGAGAGAGAGAGAGAGAGAGAGAGGTGGGGGCTGTGAAGGTGAGAGAGAGAGAAAGAGAGAATGCCCTAGTCACAGCAGATGAAAAGGGAAAGATTAAGGAAAGAAGACATTTTGACACTTTTGCTCCTAATAAGGTTAGGTCACTAGGAAGTTCCTACCGGTCCTCAGGAATGTGGACCAGAACAAAGGAAAGAAACTCAGGCTGGAGACATGAATTTGGGTTCTTTCCTGTTTCCAATCCATTTTATAACCAGTAGGATGCTCTTCTGCCTCTTTAATCCTCTACTTTCTTCCCTGTGTGTGGGGATAACTGGAGCATATTCCTCTTGCCGCGTGTGGGTTTGCTGGGTGGTGGCCAGGAAGAGCTGGGTTGAGGAGAAAGGACAATGAGCAGGGACACTGAAAGCCTGGAAAGTCAGAGAGAGAACATGAGTGACTGCAGAGGGGTATTCCAGAGAGGCCGGGGCGAAGTGAACAGAAAGTGAGCTCTGACCTCAAAGAAAACCAAAGCCCAAGGTGATGCTAAGTTGCCAACCCCACCCATCGTAGGTAGTAGATTTCAGAATGGAGTTATAGGTCCCACTGTGGAAATTCTAGGTCCTTTCCCTGGTTTATCAATTCCTGACCGACTTTTTATTAGAGATGTTCCCACCGCAAAGACCTAAGGCCTGACAAGACCTAGGTTCTGACCAAAGGTGGAAAGGAGCGTCGAGCAGCAACTATACAGCCAGTCAGGTGTCCTGGGTACATCGGAGCCATCTTCACTCACAATCCAGCTAATGGGGGAAGGCAATGGGGCATCTGAGCACAATTCCCAAGATGTCTCACTGAGTATACCTGAGGGAGGGTTCCATGTTATGGGATTCAAGAGAATGCACCAGCTCTCGGAAATGACCAAACTGGGGCCAACTCAGTGTTTGGAGAATAGTGACATACAAGGTGACTTAATAGAGCTAAGTGCTAAGGAAACCAAGACCAAGGAAGAAATATAGTTCTAGAAACTGGAGACCCAGAGGGGTTAGAAGGTATGATTTGGGGGAATGGCAGCAGGTAAGTCTATTTTTAGCTTTTAAATTTTGTTTCTTTCTAAATCTCCCCATTAGAATGTAAACACCAAGAACGTAGGGGTTTTTGTTTGTGCTGTCACTTGCCGTGTCCCAATATCGAGAATAAAGCCTGGCATCTAGAAAGTCTTCTGCAAATATTTGTTAAATGACTGACTCCAGATTGTTCCCAAGGTGGTGAGTGTGCTTGTGTGTATGTGGTGGCGGTGGTGGTGGTGGTGGGGCAGTCTGCATCTTCATATGATGAAACATGATTCCCTTGAAGAGCAGGGTCCTTCAGTGGCTGTCAAGCCAGATAGGAGCAGACATGCAATCTTCTCTGCCACGGGGCTGCCATTGTCTATGATGATTTCATTGGCCAATTTGATTTTATATATGGTCACTGTGGCTTATAGGCAGGCTTTTGAATCAATGACTACGAAATAAAAATAGCAAACATTCAAATTAGAGTACAATGGAGGAATTTGGGGCAGCAAAGTGGTTTTCATATTAATTTGCTCCCAGTTTTCTATCAAGGAGTAACAGGATGTCAATAATCAGGAGAGAGAAGGGAGACGCAGAACTACCCCCACCCCCCGTAGATCCCCAAACTGTGTAACCTCCTGCCACTTTAACACACCAAGAGATGGATATCATGTACCCATTCCTGGTTGTGTGTCTGTCTTGCCCTGAGGGAGCTCCCTGTTGGTGAAGGGTGCAGGGTGCTCTGGCACCCTAGGGCTGTCTCACCATAGGGACAACTTTGAGCCTAAGTTAACAAACCTTTCGGCTTCCAGAATCTTGAGAACTGAAAGACCTCTGTTGACACAAGAGAAGAGGGTGGTAGTGCGAGTCCTAACCTAGACACTGTCTGGGCTCTGTTTCTAATTCCTTATCTGTCCTGGGAGATGACATGGACCTCTCCAGGCTTTTGCGTCTATCCTCAGGATGGACACAGCTGGTTTCACTCACAGCATTGTTGTGAGGATCAGAGGGGAAATCTCTGGAAGCCTTACATGATGGTAAAGGAGTACCAATACTTATACATCCCAAATCTAATTAATGACTGGCAAATATATTTAAATCAATACTTGTCCAATTTTAGTGTAGGGACTATGTGTGCATGTGATGTAGATGAAGTAAACCCCCAATGCTTTCACCCGAAGCATTAAGATAACCAAAGCCAACTGTGAGTAGCATTATTACTTGGTGGGGGTGAGAGAGGGGGTTCTGTGGATGGCAGCCCGAGCATGAGTATTCTGGAGGGGTATCATGGATTCTGAGGGAGTTGTTCTGGTAATCTCTGGCCAAAATAACCACCACTGAGCTCAATTTGAAGGTGATGGAGTAGGAGGTAGTGGGTAAATCTGAGGTCTCCTTGCCCCCAGCCACCCGCCCCAGACTTCCCGTGTAAGCAGTATGCCACACTGGCCTGCACACAGTGTCAAAGGCACTTTATTATTATTAATTTTTAAAGATTTTATTTATTTGTGTGAGAGAGAATGCATGAATGGGGGTGGAGTGGGGAGAGACAAAGGGAGAGGGAGAGGGAGAAGCAGACTCCCCACTGAGGGGGGACTTGGAGGTGGGGCTCGATCCCAGAACCCCGAGATCACAATCTGAGTCAAAGGCTGAGACTTAATGGACTGAGTCATCCAGGCTCCCTAAAGGCATTTTGTTTTTTCAAAGCTAAATTTCAGTGTAAAATCACTGTGCTAGATCCCCAAGGAGAGCTTTCTCCTTACTATGCCTCCTACTTCCCAAGAAGCCAGAGCTCCCACTTACTGGAAACTCACTTAATGGCAGCCCAAGGGGATCCATTTTAGAAGGATCACCAGAAACGGCCCCTGTCACCCCCACAGCTTGGGCTGTTCTCTGCTCCCAGCTGTTCTGTGGTCCCTGCGAGCCGAGTTCTGGCTCCTCCTGTGTCACACTATTTTTAAAGTTGTTACTATTTTGGATGTGACTGTTGATATTTTCTTAGAAAGTTACCATTTTTTTCTTGGCAGTATACATCATTTCTTTCCTTAAATGTCATCTCATTACAGCCAGGGTCTAGAATGTCTCCCAGTGCAACATCTCCCCAAGAGTTACACAGGAAATCAGTGGGAAAACAAGATTGCTTCTTAACTTTTTTTTCCCCCTCTTGTCTGAAGATGGATTCTTGCAACTTTTCTGATCTATGTCCTGTAGCATATTTAAATTCTGGATCTCTCTATCTGCTTTCCCATCGCATGAAAACACATATGCTCTTGGCAACTTTAGAGGCGGGGTAGGTATAATCATTACCATTTTACAAATGAAAGTATCAAATCTTTTTCTTTTTTAAGATTTTATTTATTTATTTGAGAGAGAGAAGAGATAGAGAGAGAGGGAGCAGGAGAGGGGGCAGAGGATGAGGGAGAAGCAGGCTCTCTGCTGAGCAAGAAACCAGACACAGGACTCGATCCCAGGACTCTGGGATCATGACCTGAGCCATCCAGGTGCCCCCGGAATCTAATCTTTATATGCTGAGTGACTTTTTCAAAGTTATCAGCTAGTAAGCAGCGAAGTATCGAACCTCAGGTGTCCTGGTGTGGTGGTGTGCATCTGTTTAGCTGTACCATCATGGTATATATCAGGAAGTGGCCTAGCCAAGCAGTTAAAACTGCAGGTTTCTGAAAACTGCCTGGTTGTGACTTTGAACATGTAGCATGTCTGTCTACATTGGCTTCCTCATCTGTAAATGAGGCTAATAGGAGCACTTCTGTACATAGAGATAATAAGAGTACCCATCTCATACTTGCATGTAACGTGCCCCAAACAGGGGCACAGCACATATGAAGCACTTAGTCATTAATTGTTAATATTTTATTAATCAGATTTTTCCCCTTTGAATTTATTTAAAAATTTTAAATTTGGGGGCACTCGGGTGGCTCTGTCGGTTATGCATCTGACTTTGGCTCAAATCATGATCTTGGGGTCCTGGGATTGAGCCGCATTCCAAGCCCCACGTCAAGCAGTGAGCTGGGCTCCGTACTCAGTGAGGAGTCTACTTCTCTCTCTCCCTCGCCCTCCCCCAGCTTGTGCTCTCTTTCTCTTTCAAATAAATAAATAAAATCTTTTAAAAATTTAACTTTTATTGTATTTTATTTTGTCTGTTTATCTTTAATAAATAAAACCTTTTAGAAATTTAACTTTTATCGTATTTTATTTCATCTGTTTATCTTTATTAAAAATTTGATTTGGGCATTTTGAATTGTACTGGTCTTGTATGGACCAAACATTCAAATGATCAAAATGTATATTCTTAACATTTTCCCTTTCACTCCCATGTCTTATCCTCCCCAGTGTCCTCTCATGTCCTCAGGACAGCACAACTGTTACTAATTTCTTTTTGTGTATCTGCCCAGGGATTTTCTCTGCATATTCAGGTAAATATGAATATTTAATTCCTTAGACCTACAAACTTTTACATGAACAGTAATTTACTCTGGCCGTTGTTTTGTGTCTTTATTTTCTTTCTCAGTACTAGCCTTGACCTTATTTCTATCCCACATACTTGGAGCTTTCTTTTCTTTTCTCTGTATTGAATTTTACCCGTGCACTCTATTCCGTTGTATGAATGCATCCCCCTGACGGACTGGTAGGCTATTTCCTGTGTTTTGCTGTTATTAAGAACAGTGATGGAATGAATGACTTTGCACCTATGTTATTTTGCATGACTATATCTCTGACACAAATTGGACAGGTCCCCACATCCAAAGAGTGTGTTTACTTCCAATATGGTAAGCACCATTAGCCAAATTGCCTTCTATGAGATTATACTAATTGAAACTGCTGCCAGCAATGAAGGAGTGTGTGCGTGAGCACTTCCCCGCAGCTTTACCAATACAGAGATCATGACATCACAACTTTAAATTGACATAGGGAAATTGATATATTTTTGATGATGTGTTTTCCTGTTTTCCTAAAAAGATGGTTTGCGTAGTCACATGTTTTGTGTCTCTGGTCATTAGAGGCTATTTTAAAAGTACTTTATAGATAGTGTAGTCCTCGCACATTTCTTATGACACTTATTTCTAGATATTTTATTACATGTTGTTGCTAGTATAAATGGGATCTTCCATTCTCTAATTTGTTGGTGTTTGCATGTAAGTCATTGAATTCTGCAAATTAATTTTGTCCTCCATAACCTCACTGAATTCTCTCATATATATGATCCTTTTTCAGTGGATTCTTTTGGATTTTCTAGATATACAAATAGCTTTGTCTTTTCATTTTTTTACCCTTCTCTTGTCTGCTTCCATTGAGTCTGCTTCCACAATACTGGTATCTCTTTTATCCCTGGTATCAAGGAGAATATGTGTGGTGTTTTCCCATTAAGTATGGTGCTGGCTATTGGGCTTATTTTATAAATCTGTATTGGCTAGCATTCTCCATAGTAACAGTAGGATGGTTCTGTTTCTAAAAGAAGACTTATTATGAGGAATTAGCTCATGTAATTATGGAATCTGCAAGCTGGAGACTGAGGAAAACCAGTGGCGAAATTCACTCTACACCTGAAAACTTGAGAACCAGGTGAGCCAAGGATGTAACTCCCAGTCCACATATATACATTTTTTCCCTGACATATGTACACACGTATATGTATAGTATGTGTCTTTTTTTTATTCTTTTCTTGAGTGCCTTTTATCAATTCAATTATATGAGTAATGTCAAATATCTTTTTAACATCTGAGATGATTATTTCACTTTTCTCTTTCAATATACAATTAAGATAAATTTTCTTGATATATTTTCCCATATTAAACTATCCCAGAATAGTTTTACTTCCTGGAGTATATACAGGAAGTTAATGGTATATGATTCTTGTTAATGGTATATGATTCTTAATGTTCCACTAATTTGCTTTTGTTGTCACTAATATTTTATTTGGGATTTTTTCATCTAAATGAATAAGTGTCTAAATTAATAAATGTTATGTTTTTGTGTACTGTTGGTTTTTGCTACCAATATTGTGTTCATGTTTTATAATGAATTTAGAAGTTTTAAAATTTGAATTTATTTACATGGAACTGAGCAAGAGTCTTTTGTGATTATTTTGTTTTCTTCAGTTCCTGTAATTATTTCCCACAAACTAGTTTTTCTTTTTATCTTTCTTTTTTTGTTTTTTTTATAAGCAATCCAACTTTTTTCTTGATCAGGCAATCTAGTAATTGACCTAGTTTTTTGCTTTTGCTCTTTGGCTTATTGTTTGTTTACTTTTTTCTAAGATCCAACTTTTGAATCTGTTTGTTGGTCCTACTAGTTTTCTGTTTTTGTTTTTTGTTTTTTCTCTAACTCATTAATTACTTTTATCTATACAAATTCTTCCCTACTGTTTCCTTCAGGGTATTTTATTTATTTTTCCAACTTCTTGAGTCATGTACTTAACTCATTTATTTTCATTCTTTCTTACTTTCTGATGTATGTATTTGAAGTTATCAATTTATAAGAAGTTAAGTATAAATGTACACACCTTGAAGATGTAACATGTCATACAGACCAATAAGTGTCTGTTCCCTGTCCTTTCTCCTTGGTGTCTTCCACAGTATTAGGCATGTACTATATTCTCAATAATTATTTGATTCAACAAATGCAAAGTAAACAGATCCATGGCAGAAGAAAATGCCCCCGTTTCTTGCCCTTCTACCCTGCAATACAAGTTTTGTTGCATCATAGTCGTTAGTAAGCCCATGGGCTTTTGCTTCAGCAGAAGCTCTGGAGTGCTTTAGCCAAGATGATTCCCTTTCCAGCCAAGAATCCTGGATTGGCTGCTCGATTTCTCAACAGAAAAATATTTTGATAAACTGTTTGAGTTGGCAGCAATGCTTCCAGATTCCTTGCCTGAGGGCACAGGGTTTAGGTCCATCTGTAGATCTGTGCAATAATAATGACAGCTTGTATTATACAAGACTTATGTTGGAAGAGTCTGGTGTGCCTTAAAGAGGCCATGTCTTTCACCCTCTTACCATCCCAGAGAGGCAGAAGGAAGAATACCAGGGACATAAGGAGAAACTAGAATCCTGAGTCTCTTTATAAGAATTTTTATCTCCTGTCAGTGTTGGTCTATAATCTTTTTATACTAAATATGGTCATTTCAAATAATATATATTATTATATATTATAATTTAATATATGTATATATATATATAATCAGCTTTGAGAAATAATCTACATATAATTTACCAATTTTGAGTGACAATTCAGTGAGATTTAACAAAAGTATACAATTATGAAAGCACCATAAGCATCCATTTCCATCATCCCAAACAGAACTTTTGTGCCCTTTTGCAGTCAATACAATTACCTAAATTTCTAGCAACCACAGAAATACCTCTTTCTTATCACTATACTTTCTTTTTAGAATTCTATGTAAATGAAATTATATAGTATGCAATCTTTATGACTGCCTTTTTTCACTTAGCACCAGTTCTTTTAAAATCCATCCATGTTGTTATATCCATCAGTAGTTTGTTACATTCTAATGCTAAGATGTATTCCATTGTGTGAATATGCCAGTTTGTATTAGCATTCTCTGGTTGATGGATATTTGGATTCTTCACAGTTCTGGATATTTTAAATAATGCTGCCATGTACATTCACATAAGAATCTTTTTACAAACATACATTTTCATTACTTTTGGATAAATGCCTATAAGGAGAAGCATGGTTGTACGACATGTGTGTATTCCCCAAATGGCTATAACGTTTGCATTCCCACCAGCAGAGAGAGTTCCAGTTTTTCCACAGCCTCATCAACACTTAATTTTAGCGATTTTAATGAGAATTAAATGGTATCTCATTGTGGATTTAATTCATATTTCCTTAGTAAATAATAGTGATGTGAATCTTCCATGTACTTTGCCATTAATATATCTTCCTTGGTGAAGTGCCTGTTCAAATCTTTTGCCAACTTTTTAATTGGGTTGTCATTTTACTATTGAATTGTAAGAGTTCAATATGCTGGACACCAGACATTTTTTATAGTGATTTTTAAAGAATTTATACATGAGACCCACACACACACACACACACACACACAGGAGAGAGAGAGAGAGAGAGAGAGAGAGAGAGAGAAAGAGAGAGGCAGAGACATAGAGGGAGAAGCAGGCTCCTCACATGGAGCCAGATGTGGGACTCAATTCTCAGACCCAGGATCACACCCTGAACCGAAGTCAGATGCTCAACCACTGACCCACCCAGGCATCCCTGGGTACCAGATTTAAATTAGATACATGTTTTGAAAGTATTTTTCTCAGTCTGTTGGTTGCGTTTTCATTTTGTTAACAGTGTTTATGAAAAGCAAAGTGTTCGATTTTGACAAAGTTCAATTATCATGTGTATGCTTTATATATCCTATTTAAGAAATCTTTGACTAATATGAGTACACAAAGATTTTCTCCTCTATTTCCTCTAGAATTTTTATAACTTCAACATTATATTTAGATCTGTGATCCATTTTGAGTTGATTTTTGTATATTATTGAGGTAAAGGTCAAGGTTTATTATTTTCATATGTAGATATTCAAGTGTTCCAGCATCATTTGTTGTAAAAATTGTCAATTTGCACCTTTGTTGAAGATCAATAATCATATAGGTTGGATTCTTCATGATTATCCATACAGATATTGGGTTGTCTGCAATACAAGTGATTATTTTCTTCTTTATTTCACAGTATGTCTTTATTTATCTTTCTCCCCTTATTAAACTGGCTAGGACTTCTAGTACAATATTGAATAGAAGTGATGAGAGCAGGCACTTTTGGCTTATTCTCAAATTTAAAGGGAAACATTCAGTTTTTCATCACCAAAGGGATTTGTTGCCACAGAAGACCTGAGGGTGTTTAGGGCAAGATGTTTGTGAGGAAGCTGAGACTGGGAGAAGCTAGTTTAGCATCCCAAGGTCACCTGATAATCCAATGGTGGAATGAGGAACAGATTCCAGATAAAAAATTTTAGGTTCTTAAACTTTAAAGCTGGGTTGGATCATCATGACAGTCGATGAGCCTGCATAGGAGATCTCATCTCTAGGTAGCACCAACTCTACTCTCTCTGAGAACTTTAGGTACATGTACCCTTCTTCATCTCTGTCCTTCCTCCATGGTCCTGTAGGGGACCAGAGTAGGCTGTCCCAAAATATGCCACAATGGCATATTGATTATTTTGAATTGAAGCTATTTGTGAAATGGGTGATACAAGAACACCCAGGCCCTCCTCTACCTCTTGAAAGCAGGAAACAAATCTCCCACATGAAGGATGCCCTTCCTGTACTAAGAAGTAAAACGACATCCTTATTACCAGAGATAGAAATTTTAAGGGTGAGAAAGCTGTAGAAGCAAACTTGGATACTTTTTACTAATCTACTACTCAGCCCAAATTCTACTTAGAATCCCTTACTAATTAGAGCTCCCAAGCATGTCAGTTTCTCATAAATTTATTCTCTCTCTTTCTCTCTCTTTCAAATGTATAAAAACTGTCTACTTAGGTCATTTCTTTGGGTCTTATTTCACTGTATGGCCTCTGTGCACAAGTAATGAAACTTTTATTTTTTCCTGTTAATCTGACTCATGTCAGTTTAACTCCTAAATCAGCTGGAAGAAATTTGAAGAGTAAAATAAATGTTTTCCTCCCCTACAGTCTTTATTTTGATACAGTTTCGTCTCCCTACATTGTGGTAAGAGGCATCATCAAGGCTAAAATAGCTGTTCCCAACCAAGCCCCTGCTTCATATTTCCATTTAGAAAACTCAGAAACAGGTCCTAAGGCTGAAATCTTTGTCACAGAGAGGTTTTACTTTTTTTCTCTCTTGATCCTTGTCTACCAAAGCTTCCTCTCTGCTATAATGAATCCTGCCCCAAATGGCTAACTTCTGAGGCCATTCAGATAATAAAGAAATGATTCCATGGAATTGACTAACATAGAGATCTTCATACTGAAGTGGAAAAATCTCATACAATCTAAAATGTGTAGCCCATTTTCAGAGGCTTGGATGCTGTTTGGAATAATCTCATTGTGGATTTAATTCATATTTCCTTAGTAAATAATAGTGATGTGAATCTTCCACATAGATTAAGGTTAACTAGGCCATTTGCACGTTCAGAAGAGATACCTTCTTGCTTGTTAGGAAAGAGATATTGTTGGATTTTAGCAAGCATTTTGTCCTTTGTTACTAGAAGCTTTCCCAGTCAGGCAGAGGGGTAGTTAATTAGGAAGGCTGAGGTCACAAGCTGGTTTATTGGAATAGCAGCTGCTAAATGACAGATATGTTGTTCATCAGGCATCCTGAAGGTGATGTCTTGGTGTTTAGCTTCTCCTTATCCAAGATTTGGGGATAATCTTGCACCACCCTTGTTAGGATCTTGTTCAATGTATAATGGTGGTATAGCGGTTTAAGGTGAGAATAGATCTGTTCCCTGGGCCTCATAAGCTTGAAGACCTATGATCATCAAACTTTCTCTCTGCTGGCAAGGCAGAGAGGAATAAGAGAAAGTTGATGAAAATATTACAATTCTGTTTCAATTAATAAGTCAGTCTGGTCAACAAGAAAGATGCCTACAGATTTTAATTGGTCTCAGGAGAGGAGATCAGAATGTTCTAAGATGTCCTTGCTCACCCTGATATTGCATTATCTGGGCCACAGGGCAGCTGCAATCTTTCCCCCAGGGCTCAGAATGTCTGCCTGGAAATAAAATTTAAACTTAGTATTAACCTTTTTACCACCATGTTGCTTCAAAACAGATATTCTTCAGTGGAATTAGTGTTAGACATGCAAAGTCTGTCCCATTTCTAAACAGGCCAATCTTATTCCTAGAATACTAATCCCAGTGGACACAAATATAGGGGGAGGGGAAATTCCAGTCAGGAAGAGTGATCAGAAATAGCTTAGATGAAATTTAGGTAATGCTAATTTCACTCAAAATTCCAGAAGCCAATCCTTTCACTTCTCTGTGCCTTGGATTCTCCATCAATATAATGAGGATGTTTTTGTTCTCTTAGAAAATGGCTTATATTTGCAATCATCAAGTCCATGGCACAAATCCTGACTTGTTCTAGGTTATAAAAAGGTTTCACTATCAAATGATAGCATCTATTCCAAGAGCTTCTCTCCTACCTACATTTGCACCTTGTGAAACTCATATGTTATGTTAGTCAGGGTCTGCTAAGTTTTGCTGTGGCAACAAACCTCCAGACCCCAAAGGTTTGTTGCTCACTTTCAGTGTAGTCTGATAGAGGTCAGTGTGCTGTGCTTGGGGGCTACTTTCTAATAGCGGTCAGATTTGAGTTGTTTCCAGCTTTCAACTTTGCTGTCTTTGAGTTCTTTGCTTCCAGCCATCGTGGCAGAAGAGAGAGCATGCATGGAGCTCATGTCCCCTTTTTACTGCCCCAGAGAGCAGACACCGCGCATTACTTCACTCACTCTCCCCGCCACCCCATAAACCAGAATCAGTCACATGATCCCATCACAAATGCAAGGGAGGCTGGAAAGTATGGAGGAGCTTGTGGGATACATGGGGAGCACTAGTGTTTATGTCACATGTCCCATGAGTGTTATTATTTGTTTTGTTATGTCCAACCCAGGCAGGGATTCAAAAATGAGAAAAAATCTATTTGGAAAAACTTGCCAGGTACTATCAACTAGAGATACAAGGATAAATAAGACCTAGGTCCAGCTGAGGAATTCTTAATTGGGAGATGAGGGTGGGGAAAGATGCACATGAGTAAATGGTTGGGCTATACATAATTGCCTGGAAGTGTAAACAGAGTTTGTGGAAGGCAGAGGCAAGAGTGATGATCCTGTAATAATCAGGTAAGACTCCACAGAGGAATGGACTTAAAAGATGGTTCTCAAGTTCTTGAAGGAGAATTAAGAGCTCACCAGGTGGTGTTGTTAGGATGAATGCATCCTGTAGTACAGAAAAAGAAACTTAGGGTCAGATTTCCTTTCTTCTTGAGCAGAAGTCAACAGGAGACAGTCCTTTAGTCTGCTGGGTTAAGCTTCTTTAAAAACAGTGAGTTTGTAAATGCAAAGGCCTCCAGTAGACAGCACCCAAAATAACTGGTAAAAATGAGAAGAGAAGTGTGCCTGGGTGGTTCAATCAGTTAAGTGTGTACCTTCAGGGTTCTAGGATTGAGTCCCACATCAGGCTCCTTGCTCAGCGGGTACCCTGGTTCTCCCTCTTCCCCTGCCTTCCCTGCCTCACCCACTGGCTCATGCTGTCTGTCTGTCTCTCTTTCTCTCAATCTCTCTTTGTTAAATAAATAAATAAATAAATAAATAAATAAATAAATAAAGTCTAAAAAATGAAAGGAGAGAAAATAGATGGAATGGAGATTTTGAAGAAGACAGAGCAGAAGAGAGGCCCTCACAAATTATTCCCGGCTAAGTGGCTCAATCAAATTTTGGTTGGCACCAGTGGCCTGTCTACGGTGGTATTGGATTATTGGACAGAAAAGCTCTGTGACTAGTGATCACTGCCTTTGCCTGAGAGCCCCTCCCACTCATAGTTACTACCCCATCATCCTGGAAGACTGACATTTTGGCCTAAGAAATTAGGATCCCAAACCTAGAAACATTATTTCCAGAAAATGACAGTTTATAGAATAAGACCCTTTGGAGGGTACTGCCCCACTGGGGTTTGGACAGCTACTTTCGATATGGGGCCCTTCAGAAAAGGTTACTGGTCATAAGACCTGGTACTTGCCTAGCATTTAATCATTTGCAAAGCACTTTTAAATATCCATTAGGTGAGCCTTAAAAAATAATAATAAAGTCCAGTGTTGAGAAGGGTGTGGTGGGGAGCCCATCACTTCTTTGCATTATTGTAAGAAAATGTAAATCACCACAGCCTTTTTTGGAGGGCAATTTGGCAAACTAAGCAATCATACTTTTAGGAATTTATCCTCTACATTTGTGCAAAAGCTAAAGAGAAACGTACAAATGAGTTTATTGCAGTGTAACGTGAAATAGAAAATGGTGAGGGCAAACCTTACTACCAATTGGTGAACATCCAAAAATTTCATTATAGACTGGAACTAGGAAATACCAGATATCTATTAGACAATGAGAGAAATTTAAAGTCTTTCTATGGAAGAGTATCCACGATTAATTATTTAGGAGAAGTTCCAAGGGTGTGCAGGGTCTCTCTCTCTCTCTCTCTCTCTCTCTCTCTCTATATATATATATATATATATATATATATATATATATATATATATATATATAAATTGTATAAGCACAAGTATTACATCTGCAATATTCAGTGGTTACCTGTTGGGAGTGGGTTTGAAGTTGAGAGGGACATTAGATATGTAACATTACATCATTTCCTTATGCGAGCACAAAACTGGCCTCTTGCCCTGCTTTAGAAGTGTGTATATCACCTCCAACAGGACAGGCAGGAGGAAAGCACAAAGGACAAGCACTATGCCAGTCACCTTGTCCCCATGGAACCCCCAAAATAAGTGAGATCTTAGCTTAGTTGCTGCAAGTTCCAAATTCCTTACCAAACAGCATTATCTTTGTAGCCAGTGCACAGGGATACAAGCACAGCAAGAACAGCTGGTTCCATGCTCCCAAACAGCCCAGGTCTGGCCACTTGGCACTGACAAAACCCAAGGGCAGAGACAACAGAGGTGAGGCAAGAAAGGGATTTATTTCAGTGAGGCCAACACTGGGAAAACAGTGGACTAGCATCTCAAAGACTGTCCCCAAATTTCCAAAAATAGTTCTAGGTTTATAGAAGGAAAACGTGGGGCAGAGGTGGGTGCACATGTGCAGGTAGGTGGTTAGATCATTGTCTGGGGGTGAATCCCGGGTGAGTGGGGTCTTGCCGGCTCAGGGCCGACCCTGCCAATTGAGGGGACAGTTTGGGTTCCCATTAGGAGATGCTCTGCCCACAGGGTCTTCCTCCTGAGCCCAGAGACTGGAAACCAGAACCCAACTAAAATGTTTGAGGTCAAAATGGAGGCAGCCAAAGTCCTCTTCCACCTTGACCTTTCCAATGGCTGATATCTGTGTGTGACTTTGCACAAGTGCTAGCCATTTGTGAAAATGGCTCTTTTCTCAATATGAATGGACAACCTGTGATCTATGTCTTTTCTATCCATGCCTGGGGTATATATTCTTTAACCTGGTGAGCTAAAACTGTACTTCTCAATCATAGTTGCACCTTGGAATCATGTAGAGAGTTTTAAAAATGATTCATGTGCAGGTCTCCCCTCCAGACATCCTGATTTCATTAGTCTGGGGTTTCAGGGCACCAAGACTAAAAAGTTCCCAAGAAATTCCAATACACAGCTCTGGTTGACGACCACTGTTCTTAAACTTAGACTCATGTGTGTAAGTAAACAACTATCATTTTCTAATGTGCTTTTGTCTCTACATCTTCTTTTCAGCACTCCCCCCCAAAAAAACTATTTACATTCATCATGTAATATTTTTAAATTACAGAAAAGGAATAAAGAAAAATGTTCTCTAGGAAAAAAAAATCATATTGCTTAATTGATTTTTAGATTTTTTTCAATATTTTGTTTGTAGATGTAAATTAATATTAATATTATGTTTGTAGTTGTAAATTAATGCATCCTCTCCACTAAGCAGTGAGGAGATTGAGGCATGAAGGGGATGATGCAATTCACCGAGTTCTGCAGTGACGGAACAAAGAATGGGATTCATACCCATGTTATCTCAGTGTAGCCCTGGATCATCCATGGAATCCCCTCTCATGCAGCGCTGGGCTAGGATCTGGCCATAAATGAGATTCCTTGCCAACTGGCTCCAGGAAGTTGAGAAAAGACAAAAATCTAGAGATCATATTGGTGAAAAGTGACAAAATTCAGGCTTCAAGTCCAGCTCTTCCACTGTCAGCTGTGTGACAATTTCCTGACATCTCTGGCCTCTAACTTTTTTACCTTCCTTATGCTTTATCCCTCCCTGCCCAGACTCCTCTTTGTGCTGTTCTATGTGGAGAAACCATGGGCTCATGGCCCCATACCCACGTGTAGCTACTGAGCCCTTAAAATGTGCTGCGTGTGATTGAGGTAGTGCATTTTTAGTTTGTTTTAAATTTAAATTACGTTAGACTAAAATGTATTTAGCCACGTATGGCTAGTGGTGAGTAGTGGACAGTGCTCTTCAGAGTGGTTTTAAAGGCCCCCCCCCCCCCACTGGTTTGAGGACTGTTATGTACAGGATAAAGTCAAAACTCTTCAGGTTGCCATTTGCAATCCGGCTGCCATGTCTCTGCACTTCCATTCCAGCCATACTGATATTCATCAGGCTCCCAGAGATCATCATTTTTTCTCCATGCTGTTCATCTCTGTGTCACATGCTGGCCACCATGTTCTCTTTATCTGGAGTCTACCCTTCCTTCAAGACACAGCTGACTGTATCTGCACCAGGCAAGCCCTTTGACCTTCCCCAGCTTCCTGCAGTAGTGACCCACTCTGCTGGCTTTCATCTCCTTACATCCTGGCTAGTGGTTCAGGCCCAAGAAGGAGACCCATAGAGTCAGCACAAAGCAGTGTGGGCAGCCCTTTGATGGAGAGAGAGATCTGGGTTGCTCTGGAAGCCCAGGAAAAGGACCGTGAGAGCCAGGCTGGAGAGAGGGGGTTCTTCGAGAAGCATCTGTGAAGACAGGATCACAGGAAGAACAACATTTAGGAGGAGAAACACCTGTGGGATAAAATAGGGCTGGAGCTGGAGAAGCTGAACAGGCCGTCAGACCACACCGCGAACATGTGGCTTCCAGGGCAGTGTCGGGTCTCTGAGCTAAGTGTGTTCTTCACAATGGAACATTCGAGAGGTGCAGGTATGCCGCCACAGAGGGCGATGCACTAAGTAACAGTGCCTGTGAAATCACTTTAGAAGTGACTAAGTGTCACACAAATAGCAGTGGTTTTTATCGTAGACCTCTAGGAACAGCTTTAGTGGTGACATGAGGAGAGCACCTCATTGCTAACCGGGAGGCCCACAGGTGGAACGTGGCCAGTGAGACTACAGAGGCTGTTCTGGAACTGCATTAGAGATGGTGTGCACAATGAGGGCTTCAGTTTTGTTCTTAAAAACCTCCTTGTAAATAAGTTTAGATTTTGGATTTGGCAACTGGTGAGGCTGTAAGACTCCTTTTCCCTGGAGTATTTTGGATTGAGAACAACTGAGCAACAAGTGTTGAGCAAGTGTCTGCCATGTGCTCATCCCTGTGCTGAATGCCACAGCGGGTTAGAGCCTTAAGAGGAGGCTGGTTCTTGGAGGACCACGTTGGCGGGAGGAGACCTAAACTCATAAATGACAGAAACAGAAAGGACTGTGCAGGTTCAGCTCTGTGATCTGGACAAAATACAACCTTGCTCAGATGAAGGAAGCTGTGTCTTGTCACGGCCTGGGAAACCAGACAGCACCCACCCGAGACTGTGCTCTAGCAACTCCTCTCATCTGAGGTTAAGTAATTGACATGAGGGAAACAAGATAAAGCAGGAAGTGAAATCAGCAAGATGGAACGAATGGAAATCTGAAATGAAATCTTGTCATTAGGTGACTGAGCAGGATCCTCCTTGGGGTTCTGGACACAAAGCCCCACCTGTTCACCCATGCTTCTGGAATAAACTCATGTTTCACTCTGAGTTTCTGAGCCACTGACCTGACCTTTACTCACCCTGTCCTTCATGCTTTCCAGGTGAGGGGCAGTCCCTGCTCTTGCAGCCATAGATGGGTCTAATCGACATTCCCGCCCCCGGCCCTGGCCTCAGATTCCCTTTTCAGGGAGAGGGAGGCTTGGGCTGAGTCATCCCAGTGATAAACGCTGTAGTCACTCTAGGGAGGTGTCCCCAGATGCCCCTGCTGGAGGGCAACCAAGTGAGTAACCCTGCCAGTGTCACATGGTCTTGGAATGGAGCTGGCTTGTGCCCGTGCCAGGTCCATGCAATGGACAAGGTTGCTCACAACACACACAAACCATGGCGGGTTCCATTGAGGGGACAGAAGGTCTGTCTGGGGGTCTTATAGACTTACCTGAGCCTGCAGAAGAAAGGCTCATGACCCAGTGGACAGGCAAGTGATGCTCACATGATGGAGTTCTAGAGAGGAACATTCCTGGGGGAAATGCTGCCTGCAGATCTCCGGAGGGAGCTGTGCAGGAATCACCTGTCCTTTTCCATGCATTTCCTTGCTCTCCTCATCACAGCTTCTGTGGCTGACATAGAAATGCCAGCAGCTTGCTCATCCTGGGCAATGAAGGAAAGAAATGGCAATCTCCCAAATACAGGATGGTGTGAAAGCTAAGAGCCTTTGTTAGACTCTGAGTCAGGAGCTCAGGTGACCAGAATGCTCCCCCTGGGAGTTGACGGCAGTGGCCAGGTGTGAGGGGTGGCACAGCAGCTCCAGTGCCAAGCTTTGTGCGGCCTCACGCAAGGGAATTTCTTCCTCAGTCCCTTGTATTACTCATGGTGACATTTGGATATTTGCTTTGGGTTTAGTATGTATGCTCTTCCAATTAATCTTCCATGTCTCTTGAACTCTCATATTCTCTTTCTTCCTCCCTTCCACACCACCTTCCTCCTTCCTCCTTCTGTCTTTCCCTCTCCCCATCCCATCCCAATTTGACACCTGTGCCCTGTAGGCACTCCATTTCATGAGACCTATTAATTTTGGGTGGTCAGCTTGTTCTTCCTCTCTCTTTCTCTCTGCATCCCCCTTCAGTGTCTGTCTGGGGACTGAAGGCCAAAGCCTGGCTCCCAGAAGTGGCAGCCCATCAGCAGGAGCAGAAGATGCCTAGATCATCTGTCTCAAAGGCTTGTCGTGCGTGCAGCACACGGGTCATCATTTCCAGCAGGAACCCATCATTTCTGGGATTGGCTGTGCAGGCCAATGTGCTCTTCCAGCCTCAGAGAACATCATTAGTGGCTTCTATATCTGAAAATGGTGGTAAATTAGAATAAGTTGTGTGTATGTGAGGGCTTTGACTTTCTAAATTCTTTCCTTCTTTCCTTTATTCAACTGATATTTTTATCTGCATTTGTTTAAAGCAAAACATTCTTGTATATTCAGAATAACAGCCCAGGGACACAGGCCAATGTGGAGAATACCCTGCTCATTTTTGTAGACGGACAAATTGAGTTCTAGACAGTTAATTGTGGGTCACCCAGATTCCTGGTGAGATAATATGGCCTAGAGATTAGGTCTTCTGATTCTTTACCACAAGGGCCCCTTCTTCTTGAGCCCTAGTATAATGTAAGGATCAGATTGGTAGGGATAAACAGTTCTGGCTTAGGAGCTAAGAAGCATGAGTTTCAGATCTAGCCCAGCCCTAACTAGCTCTGGGATCTAACAAATCCCACCACTTCTCTGAGCATCAGCTTCAGAAGAAATGAAGTGATAAGCTTAAATGATTTCCAAAGTGTATCCAAATCCCAACATCCCAAAAGTCTGACTCCCTAGAACCAAGGAAATGGTCCTGAGTGAAGAAGACTCTGGGTCTTTCCATCTGGCTTACTAGGGTGTGGCTTGCAGCATTCAGCCTACACAGCCCATGGATTGGCCGCCTTGGTAAAGTAGCAGTACTTTTTAGGTTGATCTGTCTGTGTAGGTACACCAGAAAACAACCTAGAGTGTCCTTCTTGAGTGTGGCCTAGGGTCCCCAAATAACCCACAATACCTTGCCGTTAGCTGATAGAGAGATCTCCTAGCATGAAGGTATCTTTTGGAATTGATTTTTTTTTTCTACCTGGGGTGTTCAATTACCAGTTTTTCACTACATGATGTTCACCCATCTGGGCAGGTCATCCATTAGCGCTTATTAAAACATTGGCCTAGATGAATTGATCAAATTAGCTCTATGCCTTCTACTTAAGTGAGTAATTACCTGGGGAACATGGGACTCAAATGGTGAGGTAGAGAGAAAGAAAGTTAGAGGCAGTGTATAGGGAAATTCAGACAAGATACCAGTGGTAGTGGGGGTAATGAAAAAGAGTGGAGGCTAGTAGGGAATAAATGAAGAATTGCTGATAATAAACTTGATCAATGTGCCAGGATGGCTAGGAGTTCAGCTTATTTCAAAGAGAAAGAGGACTAGCCTTAGCAGTGGCTAAAGTGTTGGGCCTAGAGGAGATGCCTGGTGATTACTTAGCCCAGTGACCTGGTTCCAGACAAAAAATTACTTGTGTCATCTAGAAGAGAAAATTATATTATGTACCATTTATTTAGTGTTGACTATGTGTCAGATATTATTTTGAAACTTCATAACAACGCTGAAAAATAAATATGATGATCTCCATTCTACATGAGAACCTGAGGCTCAGGGGAGTACTTTGCCCGAAGCACCTAGCAGGGCTCGGATTTCTTTAACCTGACAGTTGATACCTTGTCCACTCTACCACAGGG
Source organism: Vulpes lagopus (assembly GCF_018345385.1). Classification (NCBI taxonomy): domain Eukaryota; kingdom Metazoa; phylum Chordata; class Mammalia; order Carnivora; family Canidae; genus Vulpes; species Vulpes lagopus. The sequence continues at coordinate 32,895,243 of NC_054834.1, forward strand.
CTCATCAGTGCCAATCTTACAGACCTCTAAGGAGGAGTGCTTAGTAACATGACTCCACACATAGCTAATAATATTGGTACCAAGGGAAGTCCTTACATTGGATAGAAAGCTCCTCTATGATAAATACAAATCTTCTTTTTATTATGTCTTCATTGACGATAAAGCCCAACTGAGTAGCACTCTTTCTATGTGGCTGCTTCATCCATCTAGGTCCTGGTTTTGAGGAAATAAACATTCGATTTTAGTTGATGGTAACTGTTTTTGGTCCCGTGATTTGAACTGTGGATTCTTGGGTGGGTTTGGACAGTGACAGTAAGTGGCCTCTCTTGGTCCAAGTCCAACCTACCCATTGAGTTCCATTACAGTAGCACTTCCACAATGTCCCCCAAACCCTCCTGTTCCCTATACTGCTTTTAGTGTGTATACACCTTTGTTATGACACTTGCATTAGCCCTTAACTTTGTGCTGGGGTAATTTGTCCACTAGACTAATTTCCTCTATTAAGTAGAGACTGAGTATCCCCAGTGTACAAGCTAATTTGCAGTAAGATTCATTTCTATATTGTCTTTTCTGATGTAAGTTATTCCTCCTTTACATCCCAAGAAGGAAGCTAAACCTTTCTATTACCTTGACTGAAATATTTATTAGTGGCTTCTGTGACAGGGCCCAAAGCAGATGTTACCAGACCCCTAGAGAACAATCTCTCTCTAAGGTGGTTTTTGTTATTGGAAGCTTCATCTGTGCAAGTCAGAGGTAAGTTTTCCAAGGTGGGGGAGATCCAAGGGTTGGGATGAATAAAATCATACATCCCAATGGGGTTGGAGAAGGAGTTTTCTTGAGAGAAGGCAAGATTCTGCAAGTCCTATAAGCAGTGATGCAAACCTCACCATGAGAGACTCTAAGGAGAAGTCAGACTCTCAAGGGGAGTGGTTTCTTGGTTGCTTACACATGTTGGACAGTGTTTGAGCAGACATTTCTGTTCCCTGGTTTGGCAGAGGACAGTGGAGCTGTCTACATTCATAGACAATGAGCAGGCCATCAATAATTAGTGTTGACTAAAGGTCAAAGGCCTTTCTCAGAACTCTGGACTGGTTTAGACCCCAAGACTCTTCTATGACCCTAAGATACAAAGAAGCCTGTCCTGATAAATATTAGAATTTGCATTTACCTGGATGAGTGAAGATTTCAAGCAGATTGAATTTGATTTAAAACAATAAAAGAACTTTATATTTCTCCTAGTTGAAAATAATAAAGTAAAAAGCAACACCTAATACCCTCATCTTTCCTCACCCTACCTTAACTATCATATGGCTTCTCTGAATCATAATGCTGCTCAGTATATCTTTTAGGCTATTTCAGCAGACCATGACCAACTTAAGTTTGGTGACTTGCTATAAGGACTCACTTATTTTTTTTTATTTAAAGATTTTATTTATTTACTCATGAGAGACACGGAGAGAGAGAGGCAGAGACACAGGCAGAGGGAGAAGCAGGCTCCATGCAGGGAGGGCCTGACGTGAGACTCGATCTCAGGTCTCCAGGACCACGCCCCAGGCCGAAGGCAGGTGCAAAACTGCTGAGCCACTGGGCTGCCCAGACTCACTTATTCTTACAGCTAAGGTTTATTATAGCAAAAATTCAGAGCAAAAGCAAGAGGATAAGGATACACTTTGGGGGAGTCCAGGGATGTGAGACATAGGCTTCTGAGTCCTGCCCCATCTGGGGCCATGCAGTCTATATTTTTTCTCTAGAAATAAACTACAGTAACGTGTAGAATGCCTCTGCCCATGGAAGGCCATTACAATATCAGGATATGAAGCTTTTAAGGAGGGCTGATCATATAGGCACATACTTCTATGCAGCTAGCCATGCTAACCAAACTCCCCCAATAATGAATCCAGATACATTGTGACTCTTGCTAAATAATCATTCAAAGTCTTGACTAGCTGGTACAGTATGCCTCCTTTACCTGGGCATACACAACATCGTCATTCAGTAACACAGGGAACATAAGGAGTTGCCCAAGGGTCAGTCATGGTTCCAGGCTTCCCTGAACATGTAATGACTCAACAACCAGACCTGCTGTGTCAATTCCTCCTCCATAGTTGCTAATTAAATGCATGACATTTATAAAGATATAATAAGAGAACTACTAGAATTCTCAAGTATTTAAATACCATATCAATAGTTATCTTTCTGTTCTGGATCATTTTTTAAATTTGTATATTTTAAAGATTTTATTTATTTATTTGAGAGAGGGAGAGGGGCAGAGGGAGATGGAGTCTTAAGCAGACTCCACGCTCAGTGCAGAACCCGATGCAGGACTTGATCTCACGACCCCGAGATCATGACTTCAGCCAAGACCAAGAGTAGGATGCCTAGCTGGCTGTACCACCCAGGCGCCCTTGTTCTGGATAATTTTTTACATGCATACACACAAACACACACACACACACAGACCTTTTTAATTACTTCATTATATGTGTGTTAACTATTGAGAACAACAAAAGTTAATCAAAGTGTGTTCCTGGCATCAAACACTCCACTTCACCTAACAAGGTACTCTCATGGCTGAGTTGGTGCTCCTCCCCAGTGTGTTCTCAGAACTTTATACTTTTCCTATCTCACATCTCATCAGTTTGCATAAGGAATGCTCATCTGTTGATGGTTCTCTCTCTCTCTAGAAGGTGAGCCATCTTGAGTATCTAGACTATGTCTTGTTCATAGATATAAACTCAGTACCTGATGTAGGACCTGGGACTTAGTAGGTGGTCAATAAGTGTTTTTCAAAAAATGAATAAATGAGTGAGTGAGTGATGAGTGAATGAGTTTTTCTTGTCTACCAGCTTTAAACCCTCAATTATGATCCTTTCCTGAGCAAAACATCTGCCTATCATGGATCCTTATAATTCAATGGTCAAAACAAATATTACATATAAACTCTCTAGGTTCTACCATATTATTATGTGTAGACTTTCTTCCCAACATTTTCTAGTTGGTAAGAAAAATTCTGGAGCTTCCCCTGACATTAGCACCCAAAAGTTCAGTCTCAAGCACCTGTCCCAAGCCCAGAACATGAAAAGTCCACATGAAGTCTCCCAATTCAAGCTCAGTTCCCCAGACACCCTATTTTTCCCACATTTTGTCCCTATTTCAGAGGACATGTGATGCCAATGGTTTTTGTTACCTTCTTTCTGCTCCCTTTCTCATTTCCTTTGTTTTTGGCTTTTAAAAAATTTGACTTTTTTCTAAAATTTATTTATCCTGTTTCCTCTCATTATTATCATTATCATTATTATTAATTATTAATTATTTGTCTTTTTTAATGGAGAGCCCATAGATTTCCTCTCATTCTAGGGATTTACAACATTGTGCTAGATGTGGCTACTACCTGCAAAGGGTATGTCACATAGGAGATCCCATGATCCTTGAGAGTGGTCTGGACAATAGCACCATAAAATCTGAAAACCTAAAAGCCAAGAATAGAATAGTGCTTTAGAATTCTTCTGGCTCTCCCTGCCCCAAATCATTTTTAATAGTGAGATCTCTTTAAAAGAGTCTTCAAAAGTAGTGCTTGCAAGACTTGAAATCTAGTCAACTAAATGAATCCAAAATATAAAGTTAAAAAAACCCAGAAGTTTCTTTTCTGCTTAGTTGGTATAAGGGAGAGATAAGGCAATGTTCTTAGGTAATTAGTGTCATGAACTTGGCCGTCTTTCATAAGTCCCAACTAAAATATATTCAAAGTATGCTTATAATTTGTCCCTAAAGTTCAAGGCAGAATGAGACAATCTGTGGTCCCATTTTGGTTTGTTTTGTTGGTGGGGAAGGGAAGAGGGAGGAGAACAGATAATAGAATCTATACTAACATAAGGTGGATAATCCTTAAATACATCTCCCTACCATCACTACCTCACCCCACCCCAAAACATATTCCAACATACTGCATTTGAATCTTAACCTTTCTAAACCAAAACTACGTGGAACATTTTTATTTAAGTAAATACATTCCTTACTTTGGTTAACTCATAATCTTTCCCGAATGAGGATTCTTTACCCACAATGACAACAAAAACAAAGAAATAATATCACAAGAATTCATCTTGCCTTTTAACATGCTTAATAACCAGGTATTCAGTAGAGCAAATCACAGTCGATTCTCTTGAAATGAAACTGCCTGGATAATCATTATTCAGTTACCTATAGAAGACTTATTTTGTGCCTAGCCTAAGCTAATGATGGCATAACAGCATAGCTGAATGAGCTTTTGAATGTCATGGACTTGGGTTTGGGTCCCAGCTGTACAATTTACTAGCAGTCTTATATTGGCCAATGTACTTAGCTTCTATGAGCTTGAGTTTCTCGCTTTATAAAATGGATATATTGATAACTATTCCATTACTTGTGATAAGGATCCATTTAAATAAGCAAATTTATGTGAAATTTTGGGCTCAATGCCTGGATATAAAAAGTGGTCAATAATTGCTAGTGATTATAATAAGGATGGAGTGAGTTTCAAGGGATGATAGAATATGGTTCCCACCTTTAAGATGCCTTTCATCTAGTTCTGGAGTCAAAAAAAAAAGCATGATGAATACTGAAGATTAGTATTGAAAGTTACGTTATTTGATTGTACAAATCAGGGGGTTTGTCAGTAAGACTTGTGTATTTATGAATACCAATGCTGGGTTGCAATGTATCATCTTTGGTGGATATTAAATACAAAATTAAATTAATTACACTTATTAAAAAATTCAATTAAATTTGTTAATTTATTACAGATTACAAGTTAAAAATAAAACTTCAACTCAAGTATTTCCAAATATTTGGACATCTAAGCAAAGAGGGTTATTCTTTCCCTCATAATTTAAGGACACATGCTGGTTACATGAGGAGGGTATTTCAGGTCGATGGACTAAAACTGGCTTCTTTGCAGTTTTCTTGTGGGTCTGAAATTATTATCATGTTGCTGGTCACAGCTCCCAAGAATGGGTCACAGATGAGGAGCAAAACTGTAAACAAGGCTAAAACCCGTAACTGAGCACATATTCCTAAATTCAGCCTCTCTTTTCTGAGTTTTTGTTGGGTGAGGGTTCAGGAACACATTCATCATATGTTGTTCCAAGAACAGTGTCACCCTCCCCATGATTTCAGAGTAAACAGATCTCAGTAAGTGACAGGTATAAAATATTGCAGACAAGGTCAGGAACATTAAAAGGTCCTTGAAGAACCTCATGTACTCACGGGGGTAAGAGGAGTCATGACAGTCCCCTGTTGTACAGGGAGGTCACTTCCTGGAGGCATGGGACCAAACCAATGGACGAGACCTAGTGATTGCCACATGGTCAGGCATAAGCCCTACCGCCCATTGGGCTTTGACATTGGTTTTTCATCAAGGGCTGCAGCTGCCTTCCATCCCCCTGCCTCCCCCAGCCTCTTATCTGGCTCTGGATTGGGATATAAATATTCAACATTATCTCCAGGAAGAAACTTAAAATCAGAGACTCTTGGGGTTGGAGGGGACTTTAATGGTCACCCCATCCAAGGACTGTTCTGAAGTGTGACTCCCTTCTGCTTTGTCTTCCCAAGTAGCTTATTAGCTGTTGTGTAAGAACAGCTGTTGATGGAGATTTGATCCCTATAGAGATGTGGGCTTCTCTCTCAGAACTATTCTTGCAAATATCAATCTACTTCTAGGCTGGATAGTCCTTGAGGACTGACTGTGTGCTGTTTACCATTGTAACCATGACACATAGTGCAGAATCTAGCATTTAGTAAGTGCTAGTTGAATTATTATAATAGCTAACAGTTATTCAGTGACTAGTGTATACCAGACTCTATACTAATTACCTTCTCTGCATTGACTCATTTAACCTTCAAAACAGCCCCTCGTGATAAATACTCTTTTTATCCCTGTTTTTGCAGAATAAAACCATTAGATTCAGAAAGACTAAGTCAATTGCTGAAGGTCATGTAGCCAGTTAATGATAAAGTGGGGATTTAATGCAAGCATGCAGCTCTGAGCTTGAACTCTTAATTGCTAGTATAGATAAGTGAAAATAAATAAATAAATAAATAAATAAATAAATAAATAAATAAATAAATAAACAAATGAGGAAAAAAATCAGTAGACCTGTGACTTCTACCATGAATCTTAAATCTCCATTTGTGGCTGGTTGAATGCCTATTCATATGACAGTCATATTTAGAGCCAACCTCAGGTCATCTTTCCCTTTTCTTCCCCTTTCTTTTTTTTTTTTCTTCCTCTTTCAATTGTGCATAATGATTATATGTTCCTCATAGGAGTGGTTCCAAGTTCCTTCATCTTCCAAAAATCTACGGACTCTTCTAAAATTCTAGTGAATTTCCTTTAAATTATCTTGGCTATTAATATCAGACATTTTACCTGGTCAAATTTTGAACCTATTGCCATTCCTCTCATTTGCTGGGTGTCTTGCCAATGGGCTCTTTTGGTGGGCTGAGCTTCTTTCAAGGGTGGAGTCATGCTTGCACTGCAAATCCAGCTTCCAGCTGCTCACTGATTACTTACTAGCCCCCATGCCCTGTTGTGCTACCTGGAAATACTGGGTGATCAGATTCTCTCCAATTACCTCCCTTGCCCTTAGATAGCTTGCTTGCCTGCAGATGCAGCAGTGGTAGGCTCCGAGGCATTCTCCCTCCACCTCAAAGGCCCTGGACCCAGAGTCTGGTCTCATCAGCATGGAGTGGATTAGAAGATAGAAGCATTGAAGATTATATGTTTAATACAAATGACAGATCTGAATTTTCTTTCATGCTATCCAGGGTGTATTATGTATAAAACTGACACACACACACACACACACACACACACATCAGTTGTGTCACTGGATGCTCCTAACAGTAGCTTCTAAAGTGGGTTAAGAGGCACCTGGGTGGCTCAGTGGTTGAGCATCTGCCTTTGGCTCAGGATGTGATCCTGGGGTCCTGGGATTGAGTCCTGCATTGGGTTCCCCGCAAGGAGCTTGCTTCTCCCTCTGCCTGTGTCTCTGCCTCTCTCTATGTGTCTCTCATGAATAAATAAATATAATCTTTAAAAAAAGAAAAAGTGGGTTGAACTGGGACTACGTGACTTTCAAAGGCAACACAGCCCATCAGTGCCAGAATGAGGACTCAAGACTTCCAGCCCCCCAGGCCATGGCTGTCTTTTGCATCAGACAGCTTTCTAGTCCAGATGTCTAGAAAACCACTTCCGACTTTGAACCCTGCAGATCTCTCAGTTACTGATTTAACATGAAGGGGCTCTAGGAGCTGAGTTATAAATAAAACATGTTGGCTCTAGGAAAGAAGGAAATCAAGTGTCCTGCCAAATTGCCATTCTTCATGAGGCCCCTACCAGCCCCTGGCTCCCCAGGGTTGGTGGAGTGGCTCACCTCTCCCTCTTCTTTCTGCCTCATGCTGGGGCAGAGGTGACTCGGGAAGTTGCAGCATCTATGCTGCTGTACCCATATTGCTCCATTTTCATCTTACTATCCTCGTGCCTCCTAAATCTCGTGTGAAGCTAACAGGAAAAAGTCATCTGTCTGGAGAAAACAATCCCATGGCTCTACAAAGGAAGCAAATAACATTTTAAATTAAAAGTAAGGAAAGCTTCTCGATCATTTACAATAATGTTCCCCCCTGATATACCTCATCTCCGCAGGAGGCCCTGAAAATGGACATGCTTACTGAGGTCAGGTAGGTGGGTCAAGGAGCAAAGCAGACCAACTGTAAGAAATGAACGGAGAAAGGAGGGGACTGTGCCACACTGGGAGGCTTGTCTTCCATCCAAGGGGGCAGCTGTTTGCTCCTGCTAACGGGTGCTGCCAGGACTTCTGACTTGCCAAGAGGAGCTAGACATCAGGGTTTATATAAATTGTTAAATGTCTGCAACAAATTCAATTAAAAGCAAAAAATGAAGACACCATGTGGGACATGTGTGTCTCCCAGTTCTCGTTCTGCAACTCTGCAATATGAAGGCTCTTAGAGATGAGACAGAAGTGAAAACTCCATTGTACGGAAGAGCCCAAAGCCAAGATGGTTGAAGCATATTGCCTAGTGGTCCAACTGGTACATGGCGGGGCTAGATTTTGTCTAACTCAACAGCCAAACTCTTTCCACTAGGCTGGGTTGCCTCTCATACCAACCAGAACATTGAACCAAACCAGTCTCATCTAACAAAATGGGGTGCTGACACATGGATTCTAAAACCAGGCAATGGGTCTATAAGCTATCACCTTCCCCAAATTCCTTGTCCTCTCTGGGCCTCAATGCCCTCAACTGTTTAGCAATGTGCCAGGACTAGAGGACAGCTAAGACCTCCGAGTTGAGACTGCAAGTCATAAAGGACTTTGTGAGGTATGGTACCCCTGCAACCTAGCACAGTGCATAGCATGTAGAAGACCCTCATTAAACATTTCTTATCTGAATGAAAATGTTACAAAATGCATTGTGAAATACCTACAATGTCGAAAGAAAGGTTAGTCCATCCGCTCATTCATTCAATTCACAGAGAGATATTGAGCACCTGCCACGGAGGTAGTAATGCTCTTCTGGCCCTGTGAGACTGCATAAATGAATCGTTCCTACATGAGGAGGAGAATAATGATAAGAGCTCAGCTTTGTAACACTTACCACACATGTGGTCAATATTGTTCCAAGCACATCACATATAGTAATTTATTTAAATCCTTGTAATATCCTATTGGAATTAGGTCTATGATTCTTATACAGTGAAAAACCGAGGTGAAAAGAAAGATAAGAAATATGCCTAAAACCACTGAGCTAGTTCAGTGGAGCCAGATTTTTTTTTTTTTTTTTTTTTTTTTGGCAGAGCCAGATTTTAACCACAGCTGTCAGACGGCAGGGTCCATGCTCTTAGCCACAGTGCTACACACTTGTCAAGAAAGGAAGAACAACAGAATTTTTAAGATCCTGCTTCTTTCCAGATACCGACTTAGCTAGACACTTCTGCAAAAACACTAAGGATTTATTTCTTATAGTAATGCAATAAGTTGATACTTTTATCCCCATCTTCTTATCAAGTTGCTCAATTACCCAGCAAGCAAACTATAACACAAGTTAGTGACAGGATTCAAGTGAGGGCCAGTTACACACCCAGGAGTTCCCAGGAAGGGGACACTGCATCCGGACGAGGGGGAGAAAACCTCGTTTTCCGCTTCCATTGCTATCATCTCTGGCTTCCTGTTGCTTTGGCCCATGGATGGAGTTGTTGCTGAGGGCTTAGCCTTCCCTGGTGGCCCAGAAGGCAGCAGTGGCCAATTCCGGGTCCTGGGCCTCAAGCTCCTTACTTGTTTGTGCTTCTGGTAGATTATCTGGGTCCGGCTCAAGATTGTTCATTAAAGGTTCTTTCCAGAATTATCTGGTATTCAGCTACAACACAGAGGGGCTTTAATTCCAGGTATGAAAGTGGATTTTCTCTGAAGACACACTTCTGGAGAGCTGAAGGTCTGCTTTTTCCTCAGATAAGGAGGAGGCACTCAGGGCAAGTGGGCAAGGAGGGGGTCCCCCCCAGGGACTTTGGTCTTGGAAGTCCAGCCTAGCAGAGAAGAAGGCAGTTTGCCATTGTTTGGGTTGGTGAATGCATGGCCCTGGAGCAGGGCCTGGGTTGGTGTGGTCTTCCAGCTGGACAGTAAGCGGCAGTGGCAGGGCTGTCTCTCAGGATTAAGCTCCATGAGTGTACCTCCAGGCTATGTCCTGGGATAGGAAAGCCCTCAGTTAATAAATGAAGCAGAAAGCCTTGCTCTCTGTGTTCCTCTGACACTGTGATTTGCTTGATTCTCCAGGAATAAACAAAACCAAACTACTACCCAATTCGGCATGCAAACTGTTACCTCAAGAAGGAAAGAAGAAAATGGAATGCAAAAGCCATTGTGTCTAAAAATTGACCAGATGTGTGAAAAACTTATTTTAATGAGGGGCACTGTGACTCATTAAGCAGTAAAACTTGAGTCCTGATGTTTTACTTTTCAGTGGTTTGAAAAATCCATGTACTCCTTTAGTGGAAAGACCGCATTGGAATATTGGAATCTAAATTCATGGTATGATTTTCAGACAGAGATCTTCTGTGCTTAAAGACCACCACTCAGGGGCTTGGGGGCTGAGAGCAAAGCCTGACACTATGCCCCCAGTTCTGGTCTTTTAAAAAGATATATAATTATTTTTAGTTTATGCTTTCTGTTCACTCCCCTGCCAGGAAACTTGTCCCAACCTCATCCTCATTAACCCCACTTCCAGGTTAACCCCGAATAAGTCTCCCTGCTTTCCACCTCGCTGTCAGTTCAAGTAATGCTGCTGCACAGATCCTTCCTTTCTGTCTTCCTACTCTGCATATGTGCTTCCATTCTGCCTTCTATTTTTTCTCTTTCTTGCTGGTGGATGCCCAAGTCCTGTGCCCAGTTGGGTAATCCACTGGAATTTTAAAAATGAGGAAGACTGAGGGTCTGTACCTGGAGGCCTACGGAGGAATGGAGGAAGAAGGGCCTGTGTAATGAAATGAGTGTGTATGTTCCCCTCTTCCTCCCAAATTCATGTGTTGAAACTGAGCTCCCAAGATAAAGGTGTTAAGAGGTGGGGTCTTTGGGAAGTGATTAGGTCCTGAGGGTAGAGCCCTAAAGAATGGGATTAGTGTCTTTGTAAAGGAAACCCCAGAGAGTTTCCTTGTCCCATCCACTATGTGAGGTTATAGTGAAAAGACAACCTTTCAAGAACAGACAACAAACCTGCTAGCGCCTTGATCTTGGACTTCTCAACCTCCATAGCTATGAGAAATAAATGCTTATTGAACATTATAAATCATCTAAGCTATGGCATTTTTGTTATGACAGCCCAAATGGACTAAGATGCCATATAAACCATTGAATGCAATATAAATGTAAATTCTATTATGGAAATGTATGCAAGGCTCAAGTGGAAATGTCAAAGATGAGAGTGGTCAACTATACTTAGAGTAGGTGGTCATGGAAGGCTTTCTGGAGGAGATGGTATCTGAGTTAACTACTTAAAAAGATAAGTAGTTATTCCGAAGAGGGAGAAGGCAGAAAAGGACATTCCATGTAGAGGCTTGAAGCAACCTGCCACATTATAGGACATGAATGTAAGTTGGTGAGAGACAGGACTAGGAAATCATGGCAGGTTGGCTTATGCAAGGTCTTAGGTGCCATACTTCACATTTAGATATCAGGAGCAAGGGAAGGATGTGAAGAGGGGAGAAATATATTTGGGTTTTCATTTTGAAAGAGCAACATGGTTGTAGGGTGGAGGATATCTGAAAGGAGTAAAACTCTCAGCAGAGTAAGACCTAGACATGGAGCCCAATGGTCCATGAAAGAAACAATCAAGTGCTAAATTGATAAAGTCACAGTGAATGTGGAGAGAAGGGTTGGATAGGAAAAGTGAAGAAAAGCAGAATCAACAGTACCCAGATGGTGACCAGAACTGATGCATCAATGAAAGAGAAGAAGAGAGGTCAGCTCCAAGGTTTCTGGCTTAATGAATGACACCGAGATCCACTCAGCCACAGGAATGAGAAAAACAGAGGAGCAGATTGAAGGAAGTAGGATCATGGGTGGGTCAGTCCTGAAGGCCCCGTGGGACACTGAGGCAATCATGTCCAGTAGACAATTGACAATCCAGATAAGGCATTCTAGGGAGCCCTGGCCTCTAGCCACTTACTAAGAATTGGGACAAAAATGTGATGTTTAAACCATGAGAGTGTATGAGATCCTCTATGGAAAGCATAGCCCCACATCCCACACACCCGTGTCCATCAGAAGTGCAGTGTGGCCAGAGCCCCTGCAATCTTTATGGCTTTGCCCTTTCTCCTTAGTGGGAGCCTGACATTTGGATAAATGTATCATTTTCTTCTCACCTTTCTTGTGCTTGCAGAGCCACACTGAATTTTAGATCTCATCAACACCCTAGATTTCTGGATAACAAAAACAGCAAAGATATGTAAATGAGCTGTTCCAAATGTCTAGAGAGGGACTAACTCCCCTCTACTACAATATAGGAGCACATGTGAAATAAAAAAACAAAAACCAAAAAACAGGAGGGCATCCTGGGGCTTGTTTATCCTGGCTCTAAGATTGACTGCTTAGGAAGTATGCAAAGCCAATAATGACTAATGTCCTCAAATATTACTTATTATTCATATAGCATAATCACAATCAATACTGCGAGGAGCCCACACACTGTTTGTTTTGCTATTTGAACCACAATCTAAGGTCTACCCAGAATGGCATCTCCATAGAAGAGCTATTAGTTTGCTGAGCTAAACTATATTTAAAGAGCAGTCAATTCTACGGATTCTTTGTTCTTAATTCGCAGCTAAGTTCCAATTAAATCTATGTTGTATATAATCAAGTTAAATTGCAGGGCCTGTTGTGTTAGGAAAAAATGTAAAATGATTTTGTCCAGCACCCAGTTAGACTGTGGCTGGCCCTGATCATGATTAGTGAAGGATATGGAGATACTTGGAATTCTAGAACGTAAGTCCATACTCATTCTATGACAAGGTATGACTATTTATGTCTAGACAATAAGTTTTTATTCAAGACTCACAGTCTGCCTGGGCATTGTGGAGATCTCCAAAAATATATACAATACAGTTTATAGCTCCAAGAATTGGGACTGTGGAGAGTCCTATTGCTGTGGGCACACCTAAGGAATGCCAGGTGATAGTCTGGGTCATTCTAGCTGTCATACGGATCAATTGTCTAAGAGTAGACCAGGCTGCTTAATAATTGATCTACTTTCCTTGTCCATCTTATAAAAAATAATAACACTTTCCCCTCTCCACCTTACAGGGCAGTTATTCAAAAGCTAGTGTCTACCGAATGCTAAATGCATTCCAGCACCGTTTAAAAGACTGTACACATGTTAACTAACCAGTCTTTACAACATCCCTCAAAAATAAATATTATTCTGGGGGGGGGGCACTTCATGGAATGAGCACTGCGTGTTATATGCAACTGGTGAATCACTAAGTTCTACCCTTGAAGCTGATAATGCACTATATGTTAACTAAATTGAATTTAAGTGAAAAATTAAAATGAAAAAAATTGATATTATTGTTCCAATTTTGCAGAATAAGAAACTGAGGCATGTGGTGCTTGGGTGGCTCAGTCAGTTAAGCAACTGCCTTTGGCTCAGGTCATGATCCCGGGGTCCTGGGATCCAGCTCTGTGTTCGGCTTCCTGCTCCGTTGGAACTCTGTCTATCCCTCTCTCCTTCCACTTGTGCTCTCTCTCTCTCTCTCTCTCTCTCACAAATAAAGAAATAGAATTTTTTTTAAAAAGGAAACTGAGGCACAGAGAGTTTAATTCTGCACTTAAGATCGCACAGTACTCTTGCTGGTAAATTATTTTATGAACTTCCCACAACTCCAAGGGTGCTTTCCACGTTGAATCCAAATCTGTCTATAATTCCTATCTGGCTGGTCATTGTTCTGTCCTCTGGATCCAAACAAAATAAATATAACTATTCTTCTCTATGCTAGCCCTTCAATATTTGAGGATAGTGGTCATGTCTTTCCTCCAGTTTTCTGTACTTGGCTAAGTAACCTCAGTTCCTGAAACCATTGCAAATCTGTCCACTCTGAAGGGGTCCTTCCTTTGCTATATCCGAATGGTAAACCCTATGCCCTCAATGTGCAAACAGTCAGGAAGTGTTCCTATTTAGCATTAAGTAGGTCACTCCGTATCCACAAAATGGAGGGAAAAGCTCATTTTTGTTGTAGACATTGCTCTTTTGCCTCATCTTACACCATACCTGTAATACCTAGACCCATAAATACATCCTGTCATGGTCAATAATAAAGACAGCTAAGATATACCATGGCATATTACCTGCCAGTCACTATTCTATGATGTATGTTTTAATTTAATGAATCATCACAACGAATGCTAGATGCTATTTTTATTCCTGTTTCACTGAAGAAACAGGGCACAGAGGAGTTAGGGATTGATGCTATGTTGTACAGCCTATGACGGCCCAGTGACTAGCTATTGGTAAGAGGTGACAGTGTAGAGGATCACAGTGGCTTGGAAGAGTATATTTATTAAGGAACTCATAGAGTATGGTTTTTAAATATGTACTTTGTCCTTTTTTGTCCAAGCAACATCTTGTCTCATGAATCTCTCATGTGATTCTCAGATTTGAAGTTGAGTATAGCAAGAAGGAAGTAGACTTGGACTCAGACAACACCAACCACACAGGGCCTGCAGTCAGCCTCTACTAACATTCCACCAGACTGGCTGATCAGGACCTGCCCCAGTGATGAGCCATAGGTCAGCTGGAGAATGAGCCCAAGATAAGTGGGAGGCAGACTGCGAGTCTAGGAAGAGTGTTGTGTCACTTGGGTGTGAAACGTGGCCTGTCTCCAGGTACCCTCAAGAATGTTTCATGATGTCAGGCTGGCATTTGTGGTGAGATACTTTTATATCCTGGAAATGATGAGAGAGTTAATATTACCTATTTGTTTTATATCTATCTATCTATCTATCTATCTATCTATCATCTATCTATCTATCTATCAATCTATCTATCATCTATCTATCTCTCTATCCATCCTTTGTGTTTGGTATCTGGGCTTTGTAGTTCTAGCACTTATTTCACCTAAGAGGATTGGATTTTAAAGTGAAAACATTCTTGGGGTGCTTGGGTGGCTCAGCTAGCTAAGCATCCAACTCTTGATTTTGGCTCAGCTCATGATTTCAGTGTCATGGGATTAAGCCTCGGGTTGGGCTCTGTGCTAGTGTGGAAACTGCTTAAGATTCTATCTCTCCTTCTGCCCCTCCCATCTTCTAAAAAATAAATGAAATAAAGTGAAAACATTCTGGTAGGTGGGCACAGTTCTGCCCCTTTAGCATGATAGCACAAGAAGGAAAAAACAGAATTCTAAAGAAGAAAAATCCCTGGATAAAAAATGAGCAGGAAATCCCTGGAATAAAAAAGATCAACTGCAGGTGATTAAAAAAATGAAGTTAGAGGTGGAAGAGGTACTGAGAAAGAAAAGGAGAAGGGGACAAACTTGGATAACCCTATAATCTAAGAAAAGGGTGGTAAGATTAAATCCAGCCCCAGGACCACAAAATATCAACCCCTAAACACACAGCCAAACACTAATGCCTACAAAATCATATAAACAATTTCTAACATAGTAGCTTGACAAGGGTGAAGAGCAAACTCACCTGCCAGTAGTATGGTCAGCTCAGGTCTCCAAACTACTATCCATATTGATTTGAAGTGAAAACCTGCTACTTAAATCAGTAGGGAAAGAATCTTTCAAAGGCTATTTGAGTAATTCCCTGCCAGGTACCATGCTGCTTTTTTGGGATGGGAAGTGCGGCAGGGTGGAAGTATGGTGACAATGTTTCCCAAAGATCTCGCTGTAACCTGGCCCTGGCCCCCGGTGACCCACATCTTTCCATTCTCCTTTTTTCTTTTTCCCATCACTGAAGCAGAGAGGTTTCTCATGGCGATGTAAAGTCACATACATCCCCTTGGTCTGCCGAATGAGAAAAAGCTACCCTTTCCTATTGAACTCTGCCTCTCATTGCTTGCTCTGGAAGGATGCTGTTGGTGTTGGGTAACTTCAAGTGCCATGGCAATGCATTTCCAGGCAAGATGAGCACACCCCACTTTCCCTGGTGGTATCTTGCCTTTAGTGTATTTAGCACTCAGCAGAACCACACTACGTAAGAGAGGATTGCATGTGTTTCCTTCCATGGCCGCCCCAAGGCGGGGAAATCGTTCCAGCTCAGGGGCCGAGCTGGCCAGATAATGGGGGTAGATAATGGGGGAACAAGCTAGGATTTGCTTCTTTAATCATCCACCAGCTGTCTGCACAACCTCAGAGGCAGACCTGACCTGCTTTCATGATGAGCCGTGATGTTAGGAGAAGGGAACTCCAGCTGGATGAGTCAGTCCCAGGTGGGTTCTTCAGACAACAGCATCTGGAGGCTTCATCTTCTGGACTGCACGTGGAACGTGCTTGGTCTGGAAGTCATTAGAAGAACATAAAACCAGATCACCCTGATGTCATCTTTAGAAGGTGACCTGATCCCAGAGCACAAAGGTGACCCTTACACGACTCTCCCAAACTACACGCTTATGGCTGACCCCAAATTTCCAGCAGATGCTCTAATCTTTTTACCATTGCCAAGTTTGGAATCATCTTTGTGGTACCCAAGCACACTAATGAGGTATTGCTGAGTTTAACTTATCTCTATGTAAGCCAGGGTTAAAGGGCTAGCTCCTTGTCCGTATCCCTGACACAAAATGGATATTACTGAGGGCATCCAGAGAAGCCAGTGGTAGGTGATCAGTTGGTCCCTTCTGTGTGGGGTCCAGAGCTACAGAGCCCATGTCCACACCTGAGCTCAGATTACTCTATGTTGTATCCATTAGCTGGTTCTTCCTTTTCAGTAGGAGACCCACCAGAGGGCTAGTACTCCACGCAGGAGTCCCACTGGCCCTCCTGCCCTTGTGACATCGCCTTGCTACGTCAACCATCTTGGCAATGATCTCTTCAAAGTTAACAGTTATCATAGGGAAGTTGCCAAATAACTTCAAAGCAATGCTAGCAAGTCTGCTTCAAAGCAGAAGGATTATCTTCTTCCTTTGCATTTCTTTTTTCTTCCCTCCCTTCCTTCTTTCCTTCCCCCCTGTCCTTCCTTCCTCTCTTTCTGTTGTTGCTTAATACAGATTTTCAAACTCTACCTTAAACCTATTGATTTAGTTTAATAAACTCTTGATGTGATAATGTTGTGCCAGTCAGGTTTGTAACTACTGATCTAAAATGCTTTTCTTAGATTTAATCTAGTTGTTAAGAGTTGACAGCATGAATATGATGCTAGGTAACAACTTGTGTCTATAATGCTCTGATGGTGTTATTCCCTTGGCTGGGTTGAAAATCTCCATTCTCCTTCTTTATAATGAGTCAAGCATGAAGACAGGCTACACTGCAATAGCTGTCCCACTTTCATAGGCTGAGAATCTATAGATGATGTCTGTACTTGTGCTTTCTCATTTGTAAAAGCAAGTTCCTAGTCCTCATCCTAGATCATGATTTATCCACAGAGGTGTTCACTGAAGCAGCAGAACAGAAAATACTGGAAATCAATAAGTTCCAAACATTGAGAATTTATTAAGTACATTATAACACATTCCTCAATGCAATGCTATGCTGCTTTAAGATTATATTTGCAGGGATCCCTGGGTGGCGCAGCAGTTTGGCGCCTGCCTTTGGCCCAGGGCGCGATCCTGGAGACCTGGGATCGAATCCCACGTCGGGCTCCCAGTGCATGGAGCCTGCTTCTCCCTCTGCCTGTGTCTCTGCCTCTCTCTCTCTCTCTCTCTGTGTGTGACTATCATAAATAAATAAAAATTTAAAAAAGTTTAAAAAAAAGATTATATTTGCAAAGAAGCTTGAATAGAAAAACTCTTTGTGTAGTGACTACTTATGGTATAATATTACCTGAAAAATAGTGCACATTATATACATAATATCTTAGCTATTTAAAATATGCATGGAAAAATAATGAGAATAGATTTACTAAGATATTAACAGTGGTTTTCTCCAGGTGGAGGTATTTTTATACTTCTAATTCAATTTCCCTAGATCTAAAAAAATTCTACGGTGATTATATTAATAACTTCTATATTAACATGTCAAAGGCTATTTGACAAATTTTATATGGATATTATGAGAATAAAATGAGATAATAAATGGAAGGCAGCTGAAAAAATGTGGTAAGCAGTGTTGTTTTTATGGTGATTACTCAACTTTAGGGGAAGCAGTAATAAAATCTTAATGCAAAAATTATCCAAGAACAGATTGTACCTTCTCCATAGACAGGTGATAATTGTATGCCAAATTAGCACATCACCCTTCCAGTTCTGCTTAAAATGATGATGTCAGTCCTTAGAAATCTCAGTGGAGAATACTAATCTGTACCTCAGAGGTGAAGTATGCTATGTCTCAAACACCTAATATCCATCACTTTACTTCACATTGTCCAAAATCACTCCGTGGTGAATGCACACCATCGCTTGGCTCAGCCTCCATTGGTCCAGGTGAGGATGGTCCAGCTCTGACCTCAGGGCCCATCCCCTCAGCACCTTGGGTAGTAGAAATATCTAGAGATGGGTGGGCTCTGGGTTTCCCACCTTCCGTGCCTTCGCAGCTCTGGTGTGCATCTGTGAGAAGCATAACCACTTTGGGAAATGACATTTGCCCAGGCCAGATGCTCTGTTATAATCTCGCTTCCTCTTCTTTCATGTCTCCCAAGGGGCATAATCCCAGTCTCTAAATATAAACTGTGTCATCTTAAAATATATACCCTTTTCTGCCAGGGTTGTTATTTTCCTTCCAGGTGACATTACCCAAGTTTCTATTAATAAAGATAAGGCTAAGTGGGCAGACATGGCTCTCTATTCCTCTACCAGGGGGGCATCAGGGCTCCAGGTGTGCAGACATGTGTTGTCCCATTGCTTTTCTCTTGGAAACTCTGGAAACTTTTCTCACAAGACTCTGACAGGTGGAATTAGCCATCTGGGACAACACACATGCTTGTTTCTCATTTTCACATTGCAGTCAGCCTTGACCACCAGTATTGCACCCACAGAGAGGAATCCCTGAGGGACGGACTGAGCAAGGGGTGGTTGTGAGCATTAGGGGCCCCATAAATTTGGCCAAGCCACAGCTTTCCAGTGTGGCTTCCACCTACCATTTCTGATTCCTACCATCAATTGCAAGGCTGACCCCTCTTAGTTTAGGGAAGATGCCAATGCGAGAGCAACTTAGTGGCCCGTACAGCTCTTGTCCTCACTCTGGCCTTGTGTCAGGGAACATACAGGGAAGAACTCAATACTCATCCTCACTGATCTCTGCCCATACCATCCAAGAACCTCCAAATAAGCCTTGCTTACTCCAGTTCTAATAATAGCCACTTCGTATTGAGAGCTCATGATGGGCCAGGCATTTCAAGCACATATGACTGATATTCACAACACCCCTAGAAGGTGGCTGATATTCGGTTTAACAGATGTGGAGACCCATACTAAGAGAGACTAAATAACCATCCCCAGTCACATATCTCAACATGGTGGTGTCTGGATTCAAACCCTGACTCACTAGACTCTAATTCTCCCTAAACCACTTCGCTCTCTTCCAGGGTACTATTGCAAGTGTTTTCAAGACTTTCAATAGCTTTCTATCCTCCAAAGATAGAGGGGTGGGGTCAAGGATTCGCTATACTTATTTGTCCTAGGCTCACTCGAAGTGACCTTAGTGAGCGGGACATTAATTTGTAGCTATCCTTTCTGAAATTGAGAAGGACCAAAATGTTACCTGAGCTGTCCTGGTGGGGATTATCCTTTTGGGGACTTAGGACATCAAGTAGACTTCTTAAAAGGGGAGCTGAGGCTGTGTGGTATCATTTTATACCAGAGTGCACAAAGGCTGAGAGAATTTGGTTCTAAAATTAATAGCTCAGGGTGCCTCTTGCCAGAAAGACAAATGTGACAAGTGTCCCTCCTGAGATAACACATGGGCTAGGATAGAAGTGTATTGGAGGAAAAGACTCTACCAAAAGATGCAATAGCTAATGGCTAATGAAATCTTTACAAGGAATGGTAGACCCGATTGTCATCCCAGGATGGCAGCTTGTTGCTGGGCCTCTATTGCTCAAAAATGAATTGAATGGGTTCTGGGAACCCTCTCATCTAGTTACATTACAGAGTGGGGAAAAAGTGGTTGTCATGGCTCTGAGGGCTTCCGCTAGTGCCTAGTGTCCTAGCTGACACTGCCATTCTGATTCAAATGGAGAAGCTGGATGGCAGGACCCAGTCTAATGGGATGGGAAGGGTTGGGCTCCCTTCAGGGAAGAGCTAGGGTCTATTCAGCATGACCCTGGTCAGGGCAGCCCTCTCTGGAAACTGGAGTCACAGCCCTCCAGTCTGTTCTGTGGAACCAGCAGTCAAGGGTCCTGACCAGCAGCCTTGACTGAGTGAAGGCATCTTTACCACATCTGCATTTCCCGTCTTCTATCCTTGTGTGTATTTTGATATACATTGTCAGAATCCAACTCAAACGACATATGACGAGTTACCTGACAATGGAGTGAAAGTAAGGAGAATCAAGAGGACATATTCCCTACACTCTGGAGAAGGTGGCGCTCTGAAAGAAGGCATGATACAAGTTACTAAAGGAATCTAATAGCAACCCAGTATGTGATGCTGTGTCATTTCAGAGGAGGAAGAGGTAATGTTCTCTCAGAAGCCTGATTCTTAAAGAGAAGAACGCAACAGGTGGTAAAAGAAGCATCACAAGTCAGTGGAGAGATGTGGTATTATCCATACTCTATTTATGGTCACATGAAAACTATGAGCACCGAAGGGGAACAAAACAGTAGAGGGCTTCCCCTTCAGAATTCTAAAAATAAATTAGAACTGGAAAAAAAGGGGAATTAAGTGTTTAAAAAGAAAACCACAGAAAAATGGCAAGATGATAATAAAAATAAGTCATCTGAAACCTCAAAAGGTAGGAACTTTTTTTAAAGTATAGAAGTAATGGAAGAAGTCTCCCAGGGATGTGATAAATTACAGATCTGGGTCCTCTAAAATTTAAAAGTTCTATGTGTTTAAAATTTCACTACAATACAACCAAAAATGAAAAGTTTTCCCCCAATTAATTCAGGAAAAAACTGTAGTTAGCTGGACTGGCAAAAAGCTAATATCTTTATTCATCTCCATAGTGCATAGCAAATGCCCTATCAACCAATTAGAGGAATGGTGGCATCACCCCATTTTGCAGATGAGGTTATTGACACCGAGCACGAAAGGACCTCACCAAAGGGACAAGAGAATTCATTGTGGAGTTGGAGCCAAACTCATGGGGCTTTTCCGACCTGCTATCAGTTGTGGAATGCCATGTGAGTTTCTTTAAGCAGGGACTGGGGAGGATTCACTTTCTCCCTGGAAAGGAGGATGAGCATCTGTAGTGCGACTGGAATCAGATCAGAAACAAACTCTGTGGATTTCTGGAAAAGATTGGGATTTCAGAGAGGTGGTTATTTATCTCAAAGAAAGTAAATATTTTATATCCAGGAGAGCTGAAAAAATGAATAGACCAAACCCTCACCCCCCCCAAACAAACTTATATAAATTGTTGTTCTTTAATATGCAGTCATTCTTGTATAGTAGAGAAAACAGAACAGATACTGATTAAAATCAGAATATGCTAATCATCCTAAAGAAGAAATTCTATTTAAATGCCCTCAATGTGTTAGTGTTCAGTTTTTAATAACAAATAAGAAATTTATTATAGAAATCTGTTGTGGGATTTCATACACAGAGGGAGTAATGTATATCTAATGTTTCTATTCTATGGATCCTGAACAATGGACTGAGGGTGTTTAGTAATCCTTCCACTACATATATACACATTTAAGTTATAATAACCTGTGATGTGTGTGCTGTCCCTGGAGAAAGAGTTCAGGGTGACAAGGTGAGCTTTATGATTCCAAGTCTGGCGGATAAAGACTGTCAGACAGAGAGGAATTAAAAGAAAAATTTCCATAAGCCCCAAATGCAGCATTGGAAAACAACATTTTAATCAGATCGTTTCATATTTTTACAGAGGAGTCATCTTTTACTGGAAAAATATTTTTTCCCCCAACACATGAAGGACAAAAAAATGATACCCGTGGGAAATGATTTCTTCCCAACGCAGCTATTTAATTGATCTATTTGGAACTCTTATACCATGTTGCTGCATGCTAATTGGAAGTCATTTTAAAGCAGAATCAGCTTGGATCACAACTGATTTGATGGAGAGGAGCTGGCCTGCCCAACTTGGGAGGAAGGTATGCAAGAAAACCTGGCTTTTACAAGCCCCGTGAACAGAGCATTTATTTAGATGAGACAGAGGAACAAATCTGGAAGTCCAGGGATGACACAGACCTTGGCGGCCTTTCAGAAGTGACCTGCCAAGTCTTCCGTTACTCAGTCCTCACATCCCTTCAGTGCAGGGCAACAGACCGGGTGGGCTGCCTCTGCCCACAAACCCTTCCCACTGGAGCCTTCCCAACCCCAGTGGCCCTGTTCAAAAGGTAGGTGCCTTCTGGAAAGAGGAGTTCAAAAACTCCCCATTTTACATACTGACTCTGTGGTCAGTGGTACCCGATGATGTACCACTGCAGCTTCATCTTGCTGGGTATAAAAGTTTGCTTCCTTTCTTTTTGGTTTTGGCCCTTTAAAAGAGTACCTAGAATTCAAATTACTTCTGGAGAAGTTGTTAAATGTGTGACCCTGAAAGATGACACCTTGGGACTCTGGTAGCTCATCTGTAAGTACGAACACCCAGTGGAAAACAAGAATGATGCTCAGCCAGGCACCTTGGATATTGGGAGTAGTAACATCATCATGAAGGAGAAAAAAGGGAGAAAGAAGATGAGGACCAGCCTGAGCTGGCCTCATGGACCTTGACTTTCACCTTGATCTTGTCCAATGAAAGGGACTAATCTCTGATCTGGGGCTCTCATACTTCCTCTGTTGGGCTTACTGAGCCACTCAGGAAGAGAGAGTCATTGTTTACCACCTGTTGGCATTAACTGTAAAATGGTACACCAAGAGGATAGTTTGGCCTCTCCAAATATTTAACTGCTGAACTTGGCAGCACCATAACCACATATAGGTAGACACTATGGCACACGCCCCTCTAGACCTCCCCAGCTCCCTTCTCTATCCAGTACTTTCTTCTCCAAACTATTCTTCATTGATATTCCAAAGTGCATATGTTAATGTAAATGTTTAATAAGCAATTTCAAAAGCAGATACTGTGCTTTATGCCTTTCGGACAAGTTCTGCAATAGGACCTTTCTTGTGGCACTGTGGCATCACTGAAATGAATGAATAGTGACAAAGTGTGACCATGTAATATAATTGGGGAACTTAGCATATGATATTTTTTTTTCTACCAAAGACAATGTGGTTGCTTTTTAGTTTAAAATTGACTTTAAAAAAAAAATAATAAAATTGACTTTAAATTTCCAGTTGGTGAAAGTTTTGCTGAGAGGCTAGGGTTATGCAGAATTATGCAAAACAAAACAAGTCTGTGATCAAAAATGGACAGTTGGCTGATTATTTGATCTATTCATCAATGTCCCATGTTTGGATGATTTTCACAGGAATCCATTGATTCTGGAGTGGAAGAGGGTGGAACTCTTCTATAGTTAATAAAACTACACATTTATTTATTCAAGAGTTTGTTTTAAGTGAGCACCTGCTTTGTGTCTAGCATGGTACAAAGCTCTGGAGTTTCAGTGATGAGTAAGAGGGATTTTCCCTCAAGGGACTTAGAGAGGAGCAGGTGGTAGACAGTGATCCAAGCTGATGCAGACACCTACGCAAAGTCGGAGAGAGCAGTCCAGACAGCTGGGTCTCCGGGAAGGCTTCTCCAAGGAGACAGCATGTGATCTGGCCTTAGAGGACATGTGGAATTCTCACAGAGAAGATGGGCATGGGGGACTTCTGTGGGGGGATGGATAGGATGAGCAGAGGTACACGGGGTGGAGGAGGAAGTGATTTGGCTGGATTTCACTTTTCACCCCAAGTGAAAAGGCATTGGACAGAGTGGAATGCCTAAGTGAGAAACCGGTCATGGAGTTTGCAGGCTCCCCTGGTGGGAAATAAGGAGCTGCTGTAGGTTTTGGTAAAAGGAAATGGGGTGATCGGCTCTGTGCTTTAGGACATCCTGGATGGGGCAGAGACAGTGAAGGTCAATGTGACAGGGGAAGGGACGTCTCATTTCAAATAGTTCAAATCATTCTGAAGTTTAGATGGCTTTCTTTTAGTGAATCCAGAGGCACAGTGCAGTGAAGAAATGCATGAAAAATTAAAAGGTCTGAATTCTAGCTCTAGCTTTGCTTCTAATTAGTTTTGTGCCAGGATGAGTCATTTCATGTCACTGATCCTTAACGTGCTCATCTATGAAGAGGTGTGTGTGTGTGTGTGTGTGTGTGTGTATGTGCGTGTCTGTTGATTACTAAAGTGGATTACCTGCCTTCTAAGATGAGTTCTATGATCCTGTATGATGAGTGCATTCTTCATTTCCTCCTTTGATATTTTCATCTCAGAATTTCCAAAGTGATTTGAATAGGATATTTAGATATTTCTACCTTCTTCTAGACCAAGCCTTTTCCCTTGAGATGGTTACATAGCATTTACCCCTCAGATGTTCTCTTCCTGTGTCTTTAAATTTGTCAGTTAAATATGATATCCAGGAAAAGAAGAAGGCAACACACTACTGCCACCACGTCTTTCTGTTTTGGTCTCTAAACTTTAGGGTCTGATGGACTGGACAGCAAACGGATACCTCTCTGTGCCACTGGTGTGTTCTTAAGGAGAGCTGATCACTGAGTGAAGTCGGGAGATGGCATCAAGAAGCACAGCTAGTCCAGACTATTAGAGAGGGTTACCTGGATTTCCCTCCTGTCCTCACCTGGATAAACCTCTCCTTGCCATTTGACTCCATCATGGCTAACCTGCTAAAGACAACGTGTGTTTTCCAAAAGAAGACTTTTCAGTCACCTTTGACTGCTGTTCCAAAATGGAGAAATGTTACCAGGATGAAAATTATGTACGGCAGATGTTCATGAACAAATATATAGGGTAATGGAAGTCGCTTCTATAAAATATCCGATGCTTAGAAATAAATGAGAATTCTATCATCTAAATGACTACATATTGGGGATTTTACATAGCAGATCACCGATTTTTAAAACAATTTGGCCAGATGTTTATATATGGTCTTTACATTTTTATTATTTGATTTTTATTTTATGTTTCATTTATGGGCAGCATTTTTCACCAACCCATACAGTCTACCAAGGACAGCAATCCTTTCTGGGCAGGAGGAATTTGGCAAAAAGACAGAGCCATCCAATGCAGTGGGTCTCAGCTCCTCATTCTCTACCATCTTAACCAAGAGCTTGTCAAATCCACTCAGCGACCATGATTTTTCACAGTCAGATGTTTTCAATTTGTCTTCCAATATGATGTTGACTCAAACATTTGGCAGATTTATAATTTCTCCATTCTCCCCTGCCACTCATTCTCGGGTTTTAGATTTTCTCATTTAATAGTTGTAGCAGTGTTTTACGCTTTCTATAAATCTTTGTGAAGTTTCTGAACCCAGTGTCATACAAGTTGAGAATTGCTATCTAACAAAATCCTTTCAGGAACTGAGTGCTATAATTTATAGTTCTGCATTAATTAATCCTCTGCCTGAGGTAATGAGCAGGTTTGAAGGTACTTTTTAAACTTACAGTAGACACAGGCTGATTCTTCCCACTGGAGAACAGAGTGGGGGCAGGTAAAGTCCTCTCTTTAACCCTCTGTCTTGCCTGGGAGCCCTGACTTTGCCTAACCTAGAAATGGGAGCAGTAGGTACCTCAGGTTCTGCTCTTCTCCCATCCCTGTGCCTGAGGTATCACAAAGAATTCACTTCTTCAGGGCACCTGGGTGGCTCAATTGGTTAAGCATCTGCCTTTGGCTCAGGTCATGATCCCAGGGTGCTGGGATGGAGCCACATGCTGGGCTCCCTGCTCTGTGAGGAGTCTACTTCTCCTTTTCCCTCTGCCCCTCCCCATGCTTATGTTTTCTCTCTCTCTTTCTCAAATAAATAAATAATATCTTTATTATTTTTTTAAAAGGTGTTATTTATTTATTCATGAGAGACACAGAGAGAGAGAGGCAGAGATACAGGCAGAGGGAGAAGCAGGCTCCATGCAGGGAGCCCGATGTGGGACTCAATCCTAGGACCCCAGGATCATGACCTGAGCCAAAGGCAGATGCTCAACCACTGACCACCCAGGTGCCCCATAAATAAAAATTTTGAAAAAAAAGAATTAATTTCTTCCTCTGCTTCTATGAAAGCAGACCTTTCTTGGCTGCCTACTTTGCCCCCTCTATGCCTCCTTCCCTGCTTGTGTCAATCACCAGGAAGTTCACCTACCTCTGAGCACCTCTGGGACCAACTACCTATTTTAGCATTTAATCACACTCTGCTTTGTACTGTCTCCTGAATGCTAGGTCTGCTGTTGACTGTTAAACCATGAAATTCCCCAAAGATAGAGAGCATAGCTATATTGGATTAGGGAAGTTCTATTATGAATCCCAGCAATTTTTATAGCAGTAGGCATAGATATATGATCCCTAAATACCTGAATGTAGAATAACTACACAAATGGAGAGAGAGAGAGAGAGAGAGAGAGAGAGAGAGAGAGAGAGAGAATGAGAATGAACTTTACTAATCCCAGACACACTACCCTGTCCACTATCTCTGGGATGTTTCTAACACAGCCAAGATAGAGGGGCATCAGAGCTATATTCAAGTTTCTCAGAAGGAGATTTAGAAGAGAGAGAAAGAGTGTATGCATGTGTTTGTGTGATTAGTCTCAGGGAGGTCTTTGTGCAAGTTACACTTTTTGTAAGTTACATGTTCATACTTTGCAAAATGATATTCTATGATTATATGGCACATTAGATTCTTATTTAGAAGATGTAGACCTTTTATGGGTCTTTCCTTAAAGGAGAGGCCTTGCAACCCGTAAGCATCTCTCAAAACAAGAGCTTCCCTGTGGTTAGCTACGAACTATTTTGTGACCCTGAGTATGTTATTGTTCATCAGTGGGCCTCCAAGTCCTCAAGTGAAAAGTGAAACCAGTAGATCTGATGATCTCCAAGTTTCCTTCCAAACCTGGGTTCTGAGCGCCTACTCATTGCTGCTATTGCTTCCATTCTTCAGAAACTAAGTGAATGCCTATGCCATGTTGGTCGTTCGAGTTCTCTGAAGTTCAGGGACACAGTGGAGCAATATACCTGGAGCTGTGAAAGTGTTCCAGGCTGCATGTCCCCTCATATCCTCCTTCTATCTAAGTGTAGGAGACTACAGTGCCATTTTCTGTACTCATGCCTTGTTTGGCTGATACTTGTTCTCTTCATGTCATAAACAAAAGCTTCAAAGCTAAGTGGCTTTTCCTCATCTTGCTTCCTCAAAAACATGGCAGTGTTTGGAGACATCATACTGGAGTGACTCTTGTGTCCTAGAAGTGGGATCAGCTATGATCATAAACCACAAGAATCTGGGTAGAGCCCTGAGATTTTATGCTTCTGCCTTTTCTGGGCATGTCTAACATTTACTCAATATCCTCAATTGTCAGAGATTGTACTTGGTAAATACAAAGATATATTGAGAAGCAGAACTACCTTTCAGAAACTCATAGCATGATTAAAGAGTGATACAAAGCAATGTCAGAATATGGGGTTTATGGAGATCTAAACTGCATGCCTACCTCCAGAGGTCTGGCACAGCATTTAATGGGGTTCAGGAGTGGATATCTCTGTGGACTTGGAGACCAAGGATCAGACTTGGGAAACAGATTTAGATCCTAGGAAAGAGGAGGATAGACCACACCAACTTAGCTCAGAAAATCACTAGGTGAGTTAACAACCCACTTGAGGCCTTCTGTGTCTATGGCCCTCGGTTGTTTTCAGCAGACAGACATGATTTTGTTTGGAACTTTCGTTTGTGCCATATAAACTTAACCCATTTAACCCAGCCTAGAAATCCTGTGCTAAGATCATTGGAGATAGGCATACTAAGAAGACCGAGAATGTGCCCACACTTTGGGGAGCCTTTTACTAAATTGTAACCCTAGTGGGGAAGTAGCCCTCTCCTATATGAGCCATCATTTGTTAGGAGAAGTGCTCAAGCAGAAATCAGCAATCCAACCAGTTGTGACAGACACATTAGAGCAGGAAATAGTGAGGAATTTCCATGTATGACAGAGATGGTCACTGCCCAGTCCTCCTGCTCTTCCCAGCTCAGTGAACAAGGGCCACCTTTCAACCACCAACCTTTGCATTTCTTTTCCTGATGGCTTTCTCTGGCCATGAGAGCCTGGGTTCCCACCTGTGCCACGGGTCAGAAATACCAGGGAATTAATGTCCTCCTCACAAGAGCTTGTAACCTATATACTGGAGTTAGGGTATTAATACTCCACTTCCCCCACACCTCTGGACATCCAGCAAGGGGGATGTCCACTGAAACATGTGACACATGGAGTACCCCAGCAGGAGTAAACTTCAGTTGCCCTAAGTGGTCACTTACATCATTACTCTTTATTGGCCACTTTTTCCTGTCAATCTTACATCCCCAATCCCCACTCCCTACTGTTGTTTGCAATCTTCTCCCAAATAAGTTACTTGCTCCCTAATTTCTGTCTCAACAACTACTTCTCCAGGTGAGGAAAGACCCAAACTAAGACTCATCTTCATCATGGCATTTCCTGATACATGGAATCAGAGACTTATAAGAAAGGATAGAAACTTGGTCATTCCATGCTCAGTAAATCTAAGGGTTGGAGACTCAGAGCTATAAATCGCTTCTGTTACTACCATGTTATTTTTTTTTAAGATTTTATTTATTTATTTATTTATTTATTTATTTATTTATTTATTTATTTATTTATAGTGAGCCAGGGGAGGGGCAGAGGAAGAGGGAGAAAGAGAATCTCCAGCAGACTCCATGCTGAGTGTGGAACCCGGCTCGGGGCTTGATCTCACAACACTGAGATCCTGACCTGAGCTGAAATTAAGAGTTAGATGCTCAACTGCCTGAGCCAACCAAGTGCCTCACCAGCACGATTTTACCTTCACCATTGCTTCCCCTCTTACAGACAGGTGTGACAAAGGGAGGTAGTGGTTTTAGGAAGTGGAAACTGTGGTTACAGAAGTAGCACAAGGGCTTCAGTGAGTGGAGAGAGAAAGTGAGAAGGACTTTTACTATCACAGCAATTCCCCGAGGGACTGTCCCTGTCACAGGTGTGACATTTCCCCTTACAAGTCAAACCAGTTCAGAAGACAAGGTTGGCATTTTCTTGAGTTTTACCCATAAAGACATGATCACCCAGAGCTTCTCTTAAACCTGATGACTTTCTTGGGCTTGGAAGGTTCCTTCTCCAGTTGTGAGGCTCCTGGCATGAAAAGTGGGTCCTCAGAGCCATAAACCCCCTAGATAGAGGTCTATAGGCACTCGACTGTCCCATGTCAGCATCCCCTTGCTGGGATTTTCAGTTCTGTTCTTAACTTAGCTATTTCCTACATGAGCTATGCTATAAAAATAAACTGGCCATCACAATAATAAGAAATGTAGACTTAAAAAAATATATACATAGCAACAGCAAATTGCCTTGTTTCATTTGTTTAAAATTCCCCAAAATCCAACTTGAAGGAAATTGCTAATAACCTGTGCACTTCCCTCTAGGCTACACCCCCAGGCCTCCCCACCAGTTATGGGTAACCTTTTCTTCAGTTGTGTACTTTTACTCCTATGTGTCTTCACCTCTCTTCCTAAAGCAACAGACTCTAATAGCTGTGCTTGAGCAACTTCCCAGGTCTGCTGGTGCTTGCTCTTACACATTCTACTTGTTGCTTCCCAGCTTAGTTTCTTGAAGGAAGCAAGTCTGGGACCAGCCTTCACCCTGGGTACCACACTGGAGGGCTGGATCTCACATTGGAAGCTATATTACTGCCCTCACTGTCTGGCTGCTGAGGATGCATTTATCAGGTTCTGGTTAATTAGGATTGAAAGTGATTCACAGAACAGCCGGTATGGGGCTAGAACCAGGGAAGAGGGTAAAAGGGCACTCAGAGTTGATGTATCAACATTGCTTCCTCAACACAAAATAGATTGGCTCTGCAACCTTCATCAAGAACATGGGAGGGAAGGGTTAGTTGGCATTCCTCAAGCTGGCAATTAATTGAAAGCTGAACATAACTTTGTTGGAGGAAGATAAAGAAAAAAAGTATATATATTTATAAAGATTTTATCTATTTATTCATGAGAGACAGAGAGAGAGAAAGAGGCGGAGACATAGGCAGAAGGACAAGAAGACTCCCTGCAGGGACCCTGATGTGGGACTCGATCCCAGGACCCTGGGATCATGACCCTGAGCCAAAAGCAGACACTCAACCACTGAGCCAACCCAGGTGCCCCCCCCCCCCCCGAAAAGGTATATTGTTGAACATTATCATTGCCTTTGAAGATATCAGAACTCAAGGTAATGTAGATCTTTTGTCACTAGGGTCAGTGACAACAAATACTATCTCATCTTTTCCCATTCTATTCCCATTCATTTCCTTAATTAGGCTGTATTATAGGTGTGTCGCCAACGGTACAGAACAGCTAAAGTATTTACCAATGTCATTTAGCCAAGTTACTGATAACATCTTTGTTCAAACAACAGAAAAATACAAATAAAGAAAATTTTAAAATTTTCACACTGTCATGATTTAGACTCTTTGAGTACCCTGCTTTCAGGCTCATTGAATTGGATATTTTTTTAAGCACTCAAAAAATAATTTTTATTGTTACTTTTTTTTTTTTACATTATCATGGTGTTTTTACTCTAATTGACTGAGAGGTTTTTTTTTTTTTTTTAATATAAGGGAGACTTATAATTTATTAGCCAGAAATCTCTTTTCCTAAGCAGTGTTGAATTATTTATTAGGAGTCACAAAATGACAAAGACAATCCTTCATCTCAGAACTTTTATATTATGTAATTGTTCATCAAATATTTTCAGTTTGTTTGGCTAAAATTCTCAACATGCATCAAGCCAAAGGGTAGAAATCTCAGCCTATTTGTAGAAAGAATAACAGTCGTCATTTTCATTGTGACAGAATAATTCAATATTTATTGCAGTGGAGTTGACCCACAATGTTACATTAGTTTTAGGTGTGCCACATAGTGATTCAACAATGCTATGTGTTATGTTCTGCTCACAAGGGTGGCTACTGTCCGCTGTCATCATGGATGGCAACTTGGATCTTTTAATAGTGGATAACAGCTGTTTTCTAGAGCAGTGATAACCACTTAGAAATTTTAAAAGAGATTTAAAAATATTTTTTATTGTGAATCTGATCATTATTTTAAGTGAAATGTTATTGCTGGATTATAGTTATTTTTCATCATAAATTAGTGAGAAAAATACT
The DNA here is from genome assembly GCF_018345385.1 of Vulpes lagopus. NCBI lineage: Eukaryota > Metazoa > Chordata > Mammalia > Carnivora > Canidae > Vulpes > Vulpes lagopus. Next base: position 32,926,344 of record NC_054834.1, read on the forward strand.
TGATCTTTTATAAAAATATATGAATTTCATTGATCTGGAATTGTATACCAAGGATCCAGGGGATTAATAATTAATAATATGGTATGACCAAAGGATTTCCTGAACTGACAAAGTACTCTTGCATATGTTTCATATACAAATACATTGTATTATTTGAATTATGTAATTGAGAATAGTAAAGTGTGGAGTGATACTTGCTGATAACAGATAAAACCAGGTCTCTTTCTTTATTCCTCCTTTTTCCTAATTCCAATCACCCACTCTAATACCTGACATTATTAAGAAAATTCTCATTCAACCATCCTTTGAGGATTCTTCAAACTCGTAGAAACTTTACTCCTGCTCTTAGCAATTGTTCCTTTCTAGAGCCAGCAATGAGCTCATGTTTCAATTGTTAAAGTTGCTCCGAATGTCTACCATTTATGCCTGGTCTACTGGTCTCCAGACTAGCAGGACTTACACAGAACTTGATAACTGTTCATAGTTCATCTCCTAGCTTTGCACTATTCTCTAAAATGGTCAGGAAAAGAAAAGATACTGGGGCTCTGTTATCAAACACCTAAAATCAGGTCCCAAACCAAGGTTTTTCTTGAGCAGCTGGTTTGCTGTCAAAAATATGATTCCACCTCACAGTGATTTCTAGCACATTATGTTTTCCAGGGTAAGAAGCGTATTTCCAACCCCCATCCAATAGGCACCAAGGTAGGCTGATGGTGCCACAGCACCTTAACACTTGCTGTAAATGAGGCTAAAAACAGTCACTCATATTTTATAGACCTTGGCTCCAAACTCATATCCATTTAGGATGTCCTTCTAGATTAACTGTGCATAAACAGACATTTGACTCTCTCTACTCTTGGTGTGCTGTTTTTAATCCACATTACAGTCTTTTGTCCTGGCTCATGGGATACCTTCTTTTTTTTAAGATTTTATTTGTTTATTCATGAGAGACAGACAGACAGAGAGAGAGAGAGAGGCAGAGACGCAGGCAGAGGGAGAAGCAGGCTCCATGCAGGGAGGAGTCTGACATGGGATTCAATCCTGGGTCTCCAGGATCATGCCCTGGGCCGAAGGCAGTGCTAAACCGCTGAGCCACCCGGGCTGCCCTCATGGGATACTTTTAATTGTTCCAGAGTCATTTCATTTTCAGTAATCTCCTGGAAGGCTGAAATGACATATTTAAGTTCTCTTCCATTCCCTTATCCCAGAAAGATGAAAAAGGACAAACACAGGATTTGCAGGTAGAAGCTGTGGGTGAATGTTCCAACTCAACCATTCACTAGGAGAGGGGCCATAGGGTCATTCTTTGACCTTTCTGAGCTTCTGGAGTTTCATCTGTAAAATAAAGATGATTGCATATCTCTCCCAGGTTAGTTGGAAAGATTAAATGGGAAGGTAGATTTAAAACACTCAGCACAGTGCCCAGAGCCTGACAGATCTTTTGTGAGGGTTTTTTGCCCTCTGCTTGGTAGACAGTTGTTGCAAAAATATTCACCTCACATGTGTACCAGGCATGGGCATTTCCAGAGATGGTTCCTTAGTAACTTATGGCTTTCCTCTCACCCTAGGAAGGATTGCTTTGAACCACTTCAGAATCAGAGCCATCTGCCCTCCGTAATTCAGTTGTCCTATAAATGGATCACCTACCTCTTGGCTTCTGATGGCATTTGGTCATCTCAAGAGGATATGATCATGCCAGTGAAGTAAGGAAGCAGGCACTGCTTCCCAAAAGGCAGCCCACGCAAAGACTCCATCTTTAATTACTAGGTAGTTTGCAGGTATAATTGGCCAGTAATTGCCTGAACACATGTAGTGACAAGATGTGTTTATAAGTCACGGGCCACGCAATAGATGGCCCACTGATTCCCATTCCCCCCAGCCAACAATGACTTGGGCTTGGAAGATTCAAATGCCAGCTGTTTGATAGGGAATGAAAATGCCTGACACACTTCTTTTTTCAAAAATTTTTTGAAATTTTTTCAAAATTTACCTTCAAAATCTTCCTGAAATTCACTTCTTTGTGTCATTTTGGAAGGGTATTCTAATCATGGTCTAAAGTCAATTATTTACTTGCCTGCTCTGTAAGCCTCAAGTAAGCTTTTCTTCAGCAAGTATGTGAAACGGTCCACTAATATCCTGAGGCTTTTCCATTCATTTCTCAGCAGTCTATGAATCAGAACAGACCCAGGTTACATGGAGTATTTAGGAGGCAGTGTCTGCTTGTGTCTCTGTGACTTTAGCATGACTATACGCTTCAAGGAGACTTTATGGGGATGTCTCATTAGGGCCAGACATGAGGAAGTCATTAAGTAAAGACTAGTCAGATTGAAACATGTTAGAATTTTTCACTTGTTATGCAGTTGAGCGTGGCTGTTGAAATATTTGGTTTTGATAGTGAATTGTTCATTCTTGCCAATGAAATCCATTGCCTCTGGAGCATCAGAACGTGGATTTGCCATTTGAACATTGGTAGCATATGGTCCTTGTGATCAAGTTAAGGTTTTGGGGGAAGTTAATGCATGATATAGCGAGAGGTTCAGAGAAAGGTTTTGGGCCTAGGCTCTGCCATTTGTAACTTGCATAACAATTTACTTTTGTTAGACCCAACTTCTCCATCTGGGAGATGATGGTTGGAAAAAGATCCATGTATTTTAGAGATGATATCTGTGAAGCCCTGGGGTTCATATCCCATAAATTCTGGTCTCTCCCTTACCTGCCTCAACAGGCCAGCTCTGCTTTCATCTGTCTGGCATACTGGGCTTCCAAGTTAGATTATTACTGTTATTTTATTTTATTTATTTATTTAATTAATTAATTAATTAATTAATTAATTTTTTAAAGATTGTATTTATCTATTAATGAGAAGCACAGAGAGACAGAGAAGCAGGCAGAGGGAGAAGCAGGCTCCATGCAGGGAGCCCGACGCGGGACTTGATCCCGGGCATCCAGGATCAGGCCCTGGGCCGAAGGTGGCACTAAGCCACTGAGCCACCCGGGCTGCCCTTACTATTATTTTAAAGTGATGTATCTATAATGTGTGTTGGGCTTATCACTGGACTAGGCGATCACCCTGTTACTCTTGGCTGTTCTCACTTTCTTGGGAGCTTAAATTTGTGCTCCAGGACATATAAGAGACCCAGAGGGCAGGAGCTATGAAAGAGAGAGGCAGGCAGAGAGAGAAGGAGGGACAGAGGGAGAAGAGAGAGAGAGAGAGACAGTGGAGGTGAGGAGGGGCTCTTGGTCTGCTCCCTATGGGCTCTCTGACAACAAGCAGATCCATCCTGGCCCGGGCACAGCCCCATCAAGGTCAGTTTGGCCATACTGCATTGTCTGATGACAGGAGACTTTAAAATGTAGTTTGCAGGGACCACTCTGCTTCCTAAATGTCATGGTCAGAACCTGGAAACAGTCCTCAGGGAGTCGACTGCATAGCCCCATGTGAGTACTTGTGCACCTGCTATAGCAAGGGGGTAGCAGGCAGCTTCTCTAGGAAGCAGAGAAGCCAGAGGACCCAGAGTTCTCCCCTCTGCCATAAGGCAGCGTCAGTTGCCCAGACACCATCTCTGAGGACACCACATCCCAGGGAGGGAGGAAGAAGGCAGGGACAGCTGAGAACCTCGCATGTGACCTCAACATTCATGGAAGAGGCTGTTTAAACCATCAGACAAGACTAGGTTTGCAAGTGCACAGTGAGCCCTCGGGAAAGAAACCATAAAGCGTACAGACAAAATAAAGAGTTGTGTCTCGTGTGTGCACCCTGGGTCATTGTGTGAATGAGATGTGTGATCTCACTGCCCTTTGAGACCATTACAACATTCCACCAAAGACCATCGTCTGGAGTTTGAAGGACCTCATTCTGCTCGGGACTCCCCTTCCTGTGTGCCTTCACTTCCATATCATAGAGCACTTCCTCATGCCTCTTCCCATCCTAGGAGCAAGTCTGATTTGCTGTGCATAGGTTCTCACCCCCTCCCCTCCAACGAGGTGTAACGTCATTCTTCCTCCTGCACAGATGTCATCGTGTGTGGCCTCGAGCATGTACTGGCTGCACAGGGGCTTTGCTCACCCTGGCCTGGGAACACACGGCTCCTTTTGGCCTCTGAGCCACAGCACAAACTAGACTGAACATGACAGGTCATCCTCCTCCTTTCGGGACTTGATGTCCCGCCAAGAGCTGGAGGGAGCACCTCTCATGCAGGTATCCCCACCAGCCTCCTTGCCTGCTTCCCCTGAGAACACGTCCACACGTACCTTGGTGCCAGCCTGGGCCTTGTTCTTCGACACCACGTTCCTCACAGGTTGGTGTGATCATAAACACTGAGTCGCAGCCAGAGAGCCAAGGAGCTGGAGGAAACAGCACGCCTTGCAGAGATGACCTCACAGGCGTGGCTGCCAAGTGGAGACGTTAGACATCACGGCTGGCAGGGCCCAGCGAGACGAAGGGCAGAGGGAGAACCGGCCGCCCCCTCCCTGTGTGCCTCAGAGGTCAGGCTGCGCTGTTCAGCCATGGAGGCCACCAGGGGCCACGTGCAGGATGACCCAGGAGGGGAATCAGATCCCATCCCCGTCCCCTTGGAGTGTTCAGGACGGGAGAGCAACCGCATTTACCAAATGGTGCTGCACCAGCAGGTGGGGGCGAGACGGGGCAAAGTATTGGAGAATGTACTGGGCTTTTCCTTTGGCTATTTGAGGTCCCTGCAGAACTGCCCTTAAAAAGATTGAAAGGAAGGTGAGCTGCTGGTGTAGGCTGCACATGGTTAAAAAAAAATAGTAAAAGATCTCGACGTGAAATTTGCATAGCGACAGAGGAAGATGAACGGAGTGGTAATGGTGCCTGTCTGGCCATCTGTGCAACAACACTCACATTATATCATGCCGGGTGTGGTATGGTCTGGAAGCATTATACTCTACGTGCCCCTGAACTATGTGTCTCACAGACTGCAGGCATGACAAGCTACATGTACTATACGGTACCCACATTATGCTCCAGGGGCATTACACGCAGGACACATTATACTTGATGCGCATTATCCGCCAGGTGCTCGACCTGTGCCATAATGGGACACCTGGGAGGCTCAGTGGTTGAGCATCTACCTTTGGCTCAGGGCGTTATCCAGGGGTCCTGGGATCGAGTCCCACGTTGGGCTCCCAGCATGGAGCCTGCTTCTCCCTCTGCCTGTGTTTCTGCTTCTCACTCTGTGTCTCTCATGAATAAATAAATACAATCTCAAAAAAAAAACAAAAACGGGCAGACGGCAGTAGGCAGAAAGAGGAGACAAAGAGGGGTATTTGGGCCTTCAGGGTGCTTGGAATCTAGTTCCAGAGAAGCAGCAACTCCTAATGACCAGATAACTCCTACAGGCTCTGAAGGATTGCTCTTTTTATCATATATGCTGAGAAACCAAGAAGTCTTCCACAGGGCGTAGGAACCCGAGTTCAGAGAATGGCCAGGATGTCTGTGGAAAGATTCTGTTGTGGACATGGTTAAAGACTTGGGTCCCCTGGAGACCCCGGCTCAGGACTAGACCAGCTGCAATCTAGTGTTAAGTGTAATAAAGTGTAACAAATGACCTGTCATGTTTTTCAAAGAAGCCTACTTGCTGCGGGCTTTCCCCATAACCTCGTACTGCTGTGTTTTTACTGTTACTACATTGACCTGGTTTATGATGAAGGGAAGACTTCCACACTTGGGCTGCATATTTTTTTTAAGATTTTATTTATTAATTCATGAGAGACAGAGAGAGAGAGAGAGAGAGAGAGAGAGAGAGAGAAGCAGGCTCCATGCAGGGAGCCCAATGTGGGATTTGATCCCAGGACTCCAGGATCATGCTTTGGGCCAAAGGCAGGCGCTAAACCCTTGAGATTTGGGCCGTATCCTATGCGATAGTGGCACCTTGGGCCGTACTCTGTTCCTAGACCTGGAAGAGAGCCTGGAGAAAGTGCGTGTTATCAGCTGCTGGTGGTAGGTTTTCTCTTTGTCACCTCTCTGGAGCCTAGGTTTCTCCCTCCACCGTCCTTTCTCTTAAGGAGTTAGCATGCAAGTTAAGGAACTGGAGGGTATTATGCTGAGTGAAATAAGTCAATCGGAGAAGGACAAACAGTGTATGTTCTCATTCATTTGGGGAATATGAATAATAGTGAAAGGGAATATAAAGGAAGGGAAAAGAAATGTTGGGAAATATCAGGAAGGGAGACAGAACATAAAGACTCCTAACTCTGGGAAACGAACTAGGGTGGTGGAAGGGGAGGAGGGCGGTGTTGGAGGGGAATGGGTGACGGGCACTGAGTGGACACTTGACGGGATGAGCACTGGGTGTTTTTCTGTATGTTGGTAAATTAAACACCAATAAAAGTTAATTTAAAAAAAAAAAATCTATCTGAATCACCTTCCATTCTTCCATGGCTGTCTTTTTTCCCCTGTATTTTCCACTTCCCTGCCCTACAGAGCCCAGGCTTCTCCCAGCTACAGTTGACTAGGGTTTCCTGGGACCCGTAGCCCAGGATCTATGTATGTAGTCTCTGTACCTCAGGCAGGAAGAGAGGATGGAGATTTGCCTTGGTGTGCGTGTGTGTGTGTGTGTGTGTGTGTGTGTGTGTGTGTGTTCGTTCCTATAGAGAAAGGCAGAGCTGGCCAATGACTTTTTGGGCTTGTGTGAGGCATGCGGAAAGGGCTGCTTCTATTTCTAAGCTCTAAAGAATACCTGTTCATTACCATCTGTATCCATAATGAGATATTTGAGCAATTGCTTGGGTCTCTTTTCTTTCCATGCATCTGCTCGCTGATTTAAGTGTCCACCACCCCAGAAGCTGATCTCTAGGAGGTGAACATCTGCAAGAGATAAGAGGAAAGGAGGATTGTCAGTGTCTTTGTAAAACTCTGCCATAGGCTCCCATGGGCACCTCCAGAAACCAGGCCATGTGTGGGAGAAGCATCCTGGGCGGTCAGCAGCAAGTGGGGGATTGAGACAATAGCATTCAACAATGTATTATTCTTACTGAGCATTTACTCTGTGTCAGATATTGTTTTAGTGCTTATTTGTATTAAATCATAACAACCCACTATTTCTACTTAACAAGTGGTAAAAACTGAAATTTACAGAAGTGAAATAACTGGCTCAAAGTGATAAAGACCTCTGTTTGCTCAACACAAGCCTTAATAATAACTGACATTACATATATTTTTCCAGTTCACCAAGTTTTCCTCAGGAATAGTATTTTATTCAATCCTTGGCAAAGGGCCCAGGAGGTTAAGAGACAATCCAAGGTTATGTAACTCATGAGTGGACCAGGTGAGATTTAACACTAGCTCTTGGAAAACATTGGCATCAAAAAACTAAAGGTAGAGCTCCAGGTCATGTGAGCAGGAAGAGACAATCTTCTGAGTTACACCCATATCTCTACTACTCACAGCTTATCTCTAATGTTGAAAATTATGTTAGTTGGCCAAAACTTTTGCTTTGATCATTACATTAAAAAAAAACCCTCTTGCAATGGATGAGGGTGAAAATTTACTATGAAATAACCTCATTAGAGTTAAAAATAACCAAATTAGTCAGAACCATATCTTTTATATGGCACACACATTGCTTCAAAGCAGGCAAAATGAAGAAAAACTTCCAAATTCTTTTCATGAAGCAAGTATAACATCCCTAAACCTGATTAAAAATAACACCAAAAAAAGAAAGAAAGAAAAGAAAAGGAAAATTATAGACCAGACCTACTCGACTTATGAATATTGGTGGAAAAATTCTTAAGAAAATTTGAGTGAACACGCTCTAAAACCACATTAATAAAATAACGAAAACAATACACTGTGAACAAATGGGGTTTATGCCAGGAATCCGAAGATTAAATATTAGAAATTATATTAATATAATTCATCATATTAATAGGTCTAAGGGAAAAAAATCCACACAATTGTTTCTAAAGACACTAAAATTCTTTGACAAAACTTAACATCCCTTCCTATTTAAAACTCTTGAGAAAATATCTCCCCTTTTTTTGGTATATATTTTTTTATTGGAGTTCAATATGCCAATCTATAGTATAACACCCAGTGCTCACCTCAGTGCCCGTCACCCAGTCACCCCATCCCCCCACCCACCTCCCTTTCCACCACCCCTTGTTCATTTCCCAGAGTTAGGTGTCTCTCATGTCACCCTCACTGATATTTCCCAACTCATTTTCTCTCCTTTCCCCTTTATTCCCTTTCACTAGAGAAAATATCTCCTTAAAACAATAAGAGATATCTACTCCATCCTAAAACTATTATCTTAATAAATGCAAAATTCTAGGGACATTCCCAACAGGATCAGGGACACAGAAAAAGATGTCCACCACCTCCGTGGCCACCTAACATCATTCTCATGGTACTAGTTAAGGTAATTAGAATTAGGACAGTCATAGGCAAATGGATAGAAAAGGAGAAATAAAAAAAAAAATCTCTACTTGCAAAAGACAAAATAGTGTACCTAGAAATCATAGAGAATTAATGATGAAAAAATTCAATAAAAGAATTCAGCAAGGCAGCAAGATGTAAGGTTAACATGAAAAAAAAACCCAGCATTCACATACACAAATAACCATCAGAATGTACAATGAATGAGAAAACCAAATTTACAATAGAAAAGGATGCAATAAAATATTTAGTATTAGAGTTATCCCATTAAAAAAAATAAGTCCATGTAAAATTGTATGGGTCCATAGTATCTTTGTTCGTCCATAGCCAAAAATGAGAAACAACTCAAATGCCACCAGCTTGTATTATGGATAAACAAATTTCACCTTCATACAGTGGAATATGATTCCATGAGAACAAGGAAAGACTTGGTGATTTGTGGGCCAACACGGAGGAATCTCACAAGCAGTGTGCTACGTGGAAGGAGCCAGACTCAAAGGCCACTTATTGCATAATTGCATTTATGTGAAATTCTACGGAAGCAGACGGTGGTGGCAGGAAGATCAGCTCTTCCCAGGGGCCAGGGCTACCGAGAGGATTCACTGCAAACAGGCATGAGCAAACTTCTGGAGAAAAAGAAGCTGCTTTATAATTTGATTGTAATGATGGTTCCAGAACTGTCTGCATTTGCCAGACTCACGGGATTGTATGCTGGGCTTTATTATGTATGAATTATATTAACTTTTTTTTAATATTAACTTTAAAAAAATAAAGCTGATCTTTTATTTTATTATTTTATTTTATTTTATTTTATTTTATTTTAACCTTTTAAAAATAACTTTACTCTTTACTAGAGTAGCTTCTAGAAGAAGGTCCAGGAAGCCAGCGAAGGCCATTCTGGAGTAAAGCTGAGATAGAGAAAGGGTGTCTTCGTACAAAATAGCTTTGTGGGATGTCGAGATGTAAACTAGATGTTTTCAGGCAGGAAACTCGGTGTCACCAGGTCATTTCTTCTGGATTTACAGGTTTGGAGCTTCTCACCACATGTGGTAAAGCTCCGAGTAGTTGGACGGGGATGGAGTGAGCAGAGAACAGCATGTAACCACTTCTTTCATGGCACCAACTACTTGTTTCTCTTCTTATTCATCTAGCTTGCCCTGCGTGTTTGCCTCACAATCGGTGGATGTGGTTAGGGATGGGGACATGCAGGATCAGGGCTAGGGGTTTGCAAGGGTGTGTGTGTGTGTGTGTGCCCTTGTGTGTGCACATACCTGTGTATGGGCAGGTTGAAGTTCATTTCCTTTTCTCTACGTCTCATAAATCCAGGAGTATTTCTTGCCCTTTCAGAACCATATAATCCTGGTTTCATAATAAAACTATTGACCTGGAGCAATTTTCTTTCACTCTGGTCTCAATGCCAACCCCAACAGAGAAGAGATGAGGGGGAAATTGCTTTTCTGCATAACTGGTGACTCTTGCACACACATGTTCTTTCATTTTCCTTTAAGTAGGCTCAGGGCCCAGTGTGGAGCCTAATGTGGGACTTGAATTCATGACCCTGAGAGCAAGACCTGAGCTGAGATCAAGAGTCAGACGCCTAACCAACTGAGCCACCCACGCACCCCTCGTTCATTTTAATACAAGCATTGCTGCTGCCTATTGAGAGTCGGTGGGTTTCTCAGCAGTGTCAGTCTGAGTGTGAACTGCTTTTTGGGTGATGGACTTAATTCTGGGGTTCAGCTTCCTGTGCTTCCATCTCCTCGCTGTCATCTTCCCACTTTTCCCAGCACTAGTGGCGCTACAAGGAACTCCAAGCAGCACACTTCATGACAGCCCCTTCCTTTTTATCTAAAGGAAATTTAGATTAGATTAAGACCTGACACTAAAACCTGAGAGTAAAGGGTACTCTAAGTAAATGTCTAATTTACTGTATGGATTACTCTTTCCTAGTCTTTTCCTTCTTGTAGTTGATTTGAATGTGAGCCTGTCTGTCTTATGTCATCACTGTGCTTCAGTGTGTGGAGTGTTCTAGCCTGTTGTTGGTGTTGCTATTATTACTGATGTCATTGTTATCCATTTAACTAGAGTGGGGAATTGCGAGGCCTGTGTGGCCCTGTTGGTTAAGTGGCCAACTCTTGATTTCTGCTCAGGTCATGATCTCAGGGTCCTAGGATGGAACCAGGCATTGGGCTCTGTGCCCAGTGGGAAGTCTGCTTGAGGATTCTCTTTCTCTCCTCTCTGCCCCTGCCCACCCCCCACATGCTCCCATGAGTATGCATGCTCTTTATCTCACTCTCTCAAATTAATAAATAAATCTTAAAAAAAAAGATAGTGGGAACCCAGAACTCAAACTTTGATATTATTCCCTTCCAACTTTTCACTGTTGATTTAAGAATAACATGTCAGTATAAGAAGAAAAAAAAAGACTGGATCAAGTCTAAAAATATGACAAGTAAACGTATCTGGTACCATAATATCTAACACGAGGCATCCTGCTGTTGAGTTTGCAGTTTGCAAAGTGGATTATAGCCCAGTATTTTCTTCCCAGTGACCAGGTAGCAGGGACTCACCCTGGAAAATGAGGGAAGGAAATGAGGGAGGGATGTCCTAGAATTTTATCTACTGCGAACCTTGGTGAGCATTAACTCACACCTCAAGAATATCCTCCATGGAAATTGTTTCTGTAACATTTGCCAATTTTAATATATATCTTTTCTTAGGTAGACAAATAAGTAACCAATATCCCCACTAATCCCAATTGCTATTAACCAACTTGTTGGTGACCTAGAGTGTTAGTATGTTGGATTGCCAAAACATAAGAATTCAGATTTGAACTGAGGGACCCTACGTGTAAGAGAAGTCAGGCATGAGACTTGTGTCAAACACAATAAATTCCCTACTTTTTAAAAAAAGATTTTACCTATCTACTCATGAGAGACACACACAGAGAGAGGCAGAGACAGAGGCAGAGGGAGAAGCGGGCTCCCTATGGGGAGCTCAATGTGGGACTCAATCCCGGGACTGCGGGATCATGCCCTGAGCTGAAGGTAGATGCTCCACCACTGAGGCCACCCAGGCATCCCTAAATTCCCTACTTTTTAATCTACTTGTTAAAAATCAGACAAATAATATTTAACTTATGGAATTTGGAGCCAGTTAGGGTTAGAATTTCAACTCTAGCCCAACATAGGTAACCTTATACAAGTCACTGAACCCTCTCTAAGCTTCACCATTCTCATTTGCAAAATGAATTTAACAATAATACTGATTTCATAGTTGCCGAGGGGATTACATAGGTAACAAATATGGAATACATATTTATTAAATGAAATAATGCTCACCAAATGCCTAACACATAGTAAATTACTTTCTGTTTAATTTTCACAGGTATCTGGGGGTGATTATTTGAAGTGTCTGGTCTGCTTCTGGCGGACAAGAAAGTTGAACCCAGAGATTTCAAAGGGAGAGGCCATTCCCTTCCCTCCAGAATCCCCTCACACCACATCCCTACTCTCTTCCTCTCCCCTGCATGAAGGCAGACAGGGTGGCTGACTGGAGGCGGGGGGAGAAAATGGGCATCGTGGCCAGGAGTGCCAGATGGACAGAGCCAGTCACTGCCAATCTGCAGGAACTTTGCTTTCCTTTATAATCCACATGACTGTCATTATCCATGTCCTCTTGCAGGAGAGAGGCAGCCCCTACATGATCTGTTGGGCTTGATCAATGGTGTTGAGACTTGCTGCCTCCCAAAGGTGTAGTGAAGGGATATTCCAGTCTCTGTTCTTTCTTACTTTCAACTTTTCAAGGTCTGGAGCAGTCTAGAGTTCCCTTGGCTTGGCTACAGTGATTGTACAGCGACGGGAAAGGCAAGGGAAGGGGAGATAGGAAACACCAGGAAAGGCAGTTGTCTGGATATGGCTAAGGCATAATTTATTTGCCAAGGAGATTTGTTTGTTTGTTTGTTTTTTTCACATCAGTTTAAAGTGAACAGAAAATCACCTGCTGGTCCAGATTTTATTGTATAGGTCATAATTTTATACAAATATCTACACAGTGAAGAAAATTTCCTTCTAAATCATATGGTGGGAGAGTTTCTAGCTTGACTTGGAGTGAGGGGTGTATAAAAGGTGGGAGAAGACAGAAGGATGCAGAGAATAAGAGGTATCAGGTGACAGAAAGACCGAGTGACTTGGAGACTGAGTGACGAGGCTGGACGCACAGCCTGCGATGATGGAATATGGAACCAAGTAAGGAGGCGGAATGCCCAAGTGTAATTACAGAAATGCCTAGACCAGGGCCACCTCCACACAGTAGACTTGTTCTTGCAAAGCCAGACATCAATGGGACCCTCAGAGCCGAGATTATTTTTAAGTGTGAAAATACAATTCACTATTTAAAAGATCCTTTTGCTAAAGAAGAAACCTTACTAAAATTGGAATAATATCCCATCCGATTGACTGAATCATAGTTTTAGTTTTGTGAGTATCTGAATGCAGGGCCCTTATAATAATCTTGAATGGACTTTTGCAGCAAATGGAGCTTGTGGGTGGATGATTGCCCATCCTAATCAATCAATTATCAATCAATCCAGTGCCAGCACTGTGCCTTGTGTGCTGATGGTTCCTTCAACATGCTGGGCACTTTCTTGTGTTAGGGCCTTGGCTCTGGACTTCCTCCTGCCTGGATTATTTTGCCTTCACATATCTACTCTCTTACCTGACTCCCTCCTTTATATATTGTCCTCAATGAGATCTACTCAGACTAACCAATTTTAAGTTGCAACCACCCCATCTCTTATAGTCTGCGTTTTCCTTGCTCTGCTCTATTCTCCTCTTTTTGGAGCACTTACCACTTTTATATATTGTATACTTCACATTGTTTGCTATTGTTGACTGCCTACCTTTCATAGGCAAGCGTCTTTGTTTGGTTTGTTCATTAATGTATCTTCAGCATCTGGACGTAGCACACAGTAGGTTTTTCATAAATATTTCTTGAGTAAATAAATGAATGAATGATTTCTAGAATTTCTACAGTTAACAAAGTCTTTAGGTCCCATTTTATAGCTCATCTTTTTAGTGTCATACAGACAACGCTGTTTGATGAAAGTATTCATGACTCATGCCACTGTACCACTAAAGGCATAGCACAAAGATGCACAGGACTTGAGTCCAGTCCTGGACTTGCCAACCATATGGCCTTGGGCTTCTGTCTCCTTATTTCTGTAAAGAGAACAATAACATCCTAAGATGATTTCTTGGGGAAAAATGAATTGACATAATTGAGTGTTCATATACCACAAGACGGAATATGGGTATGTTTTCGTATTTGGAAGCAAATGAGGTTTTGAGCTGCAGTTCTCACTGTTCATAAAATTTTCTGGCCTGGTTTGCTCATTCACGGGTGGGTTAGTTCTCACTTATAATACTAGTATACCTTCACTGATTATCTACTGTGTGACAAGGCCTCTGTTTGGCAGGTGTATATACTGTTCCCTCACTTAGCAAGTTTAACATCATTATCTCACTTTACAGGCAGAGGAAAGAAAGTTCACAAGTTGCTAAAGCCACCTGGGTGGTGAAGACTGAGGGCTTCACCAGGGCTGAGACCTAATCTGTGACTATCTGAAATGACCATCATTTGGTCACATTTCTTGTTCCACCATGTGGCTCTACCCTTCAGCAATACATCCTATTCCTCCTCCTCCTGCCTCTCTAACCACTTTTAAACACTCACATGCATGTGCATGTTTGCTCCAGCTACTCTGACCCAAGTGTCCATAATGTGGTGTAACACATGATTTGCCGAATCACCAACTCATAGCATAAAGAGGCTATCCAGCATGAGCATCTTAGCTCACCTCTGTTCTTTCCTACTTTAATCCCTCTTAAGGGTCAGGAAAAGGTCACTTAAAACTCTGAGTTATGCTTTTCCACAGTCTGTGGGGATAAATGATGGGCCCTAATAATATTTGGGAGAGTCACAGAGACCTCTAGATCTCTAGATCTATCTCATGTGAATGCAAAGTAATATCATGTATCCTGCAGACTGTCCTCGGCCAGAGGTTTAATAATTAATTCGCCTTCCCAGAGGAGAGATCTGATGCCAACAGAGGAAATAGGGAGACCCAGGCAGGGCAAGCGGAACTAAGCATATCTTTGTTCTGTCATTGAGCCTGCAAATCACATGCTGACAGATGTCAGAGTCCTGCCTGGGTCCTTGCCCATAAGTACTGACAATATACAGTGAATGCAGTCTACCTGCCTGACATAGGAGAAATCATTCACTCCTTTCATGAATTCCTCCAGTTTCTTTCTTTCTCTAGGCTTTGGGGACAGTCTAAGTGGAGAAGGGAATGGGAAAGGAGGAGGATCTGTGCTTCAGCAAAACTTTGGATCATACCCAGTTTGGTGAATGGAAGCTCCTCACTTGAGTTCTGATGTAGTTTTAGAACGAAAGGCCTCTCCCAGATGGACGTGTGGGTTCAGTTTCCACCTGTAATCCCCTAACTTCAAGATCCTGTACAAGGGAAGGTCATATTTCCAAGGCTGGAATCTTGCCTGAGGATCTTGGGAGAAAGGAAGGAGAAACGTGTGGTGTGTGCCGCTGTCCTGTCATCGGGCCTGTGAGCCAGCATGCTGACAGCCTGGGATCCAGGCTAGCATCATTACCCATCCTGATGGGTACCAGGTGCGTGGTATGCCCAGCCTTACAGCTATGAGTGATCTGTGCCAGGTGAGTCAGAGACAACACAGACAGGAAAGATCCATGAATTTGGCCGGTGCAGCCGTAGGTCTGTGACTCTGCAGCTGAATCTGGGTCCCTGGTGGGGACTTTCGGTGATCCTCATGGGGTTGCTGAATGCAAGTCTGGAAGGGCTTTTGGGAGAGCACTTGGTCTGGGCCCCTGCCACTGAGCAGAATCCCCGCCAACACATCCAGGCTGAAAATCCATCTTGGTCCTTAGTGACTGAAGACAAGAAAATGAAATAATTTCTAATATAGGGGCTAGGCACACAGGATGGATCTGGCAGGTCCAGCTGAAATGAGCCTTCCACACTCTGAAAGGATTGGTGTCATGGTCTCAGAGCAGTGGAGATGCCAACACCTTGTCATCAAGACTGGAACGTGTGGAGAAACTGCTGCGCCCACACACTGTCTACAACTAGTGTGGTTGAACTCCTGCTCATCATCTTCCTCTCTGGGCTCGCAGGGGCTCCTGGGCTGACTTGGCCTCATCTCAGCTCCTGCCATGGCTAGAGATGCCTTTGAATGTCCATGAGATTCATTACCTCCTGCCCTGGCTGTTCACTCTTCTCTGTTTCACCCCAGTGAGCCAGGCTTCCAGCCACACGTGGGTCCCAAATCCAGCACCCAGGTGCTCAGGGAAGCTCAGGAAAGTTAGACCTCAGGAACCTCCAGTCTGCCCACCCAGCACTTGGCACATATACTTACTGAGTCCCCTAATGGGAAACAGGGTCAAGAGCCACCCTCTGTCTTTGATGTTTCCTTCATTTATCATTTTCTTCTCTGCCTGATGAACTTCTATTGCTATGCACTCATTCAACAAGCATTTATTAAGTGCCTCCTATTCAACAAGCTTAAATGTCGTGTCCCTCAGAAGGTTTTCCAGAACTTCCCTAAAAAGAGCTGGTTACTTTCCTTTCTGTCTCTCCCTGGTACTTTATTTGTGCCTCCAGTTGTGTCTTTTGTAGATGTTGCAATGATATATCTATCACTCTTCTCTTCTACCTGCAGACTCATGACATTCCTGCTTATGGGGAGAACCAGTCCTTATTTTTATATTTATTTTTTTGATTTAAAATATTTTATTCTTCAAAAAATACATCTTATCTTTCAGTGACCCCCTCCCCAGTCCTGACTGAACCCACTCCTGTGTCCAAAGGCTTTTGGGCTGTGCTAGGACCCTAAGTCTGAGATAGTTATTCAACCAACCCAGTCTTTAGGCCACCAGTCTCTGACACTCTGAATGCTCATTGAGGAAAATTAATAAATGGAAACAAAGTGATAAGCTTAAATAAGCTCTGAATGCTCAGGGAGGTAGCAGGCTTTCATGGTTCAGGCCCTGAAATCCAATGGCCTTCATTTTAATCCTGGCTCCAAGATTTAGCACACCAGCAGTGTGATGTGAGGCAAGTTATTTAACTACTCTGTGCCTCCATTTCCATGCTTGAAAAATGATGATCACAGTAATATGTCATTCTTTCTCTGTGGATTTTATTTTTTGTTTTCTTGGCAAAATCCTTGTGCAAAATTTAGATGGTCAGTTGCATAGGTTTAGGATGTGGGGGACAGAGGAAAATTCAGATTTCATTTTCCATGAAAAGCAGAGAGGAAAAGTCAATGGATTTTATGATTTGCTTTCATTCTCCCCAGTTAGACTTGAGCTGCACTCCTTGGCTTTATAAGGACTCTGGTGGAGCAAGAAGGATGCTGGAATATGGCCAAGTGTAGCTGTGAGGGGAATTTCTAGCCAAAGAAAATATAGTTGAAGGGCAAAATATGTCATCAAACAGGAAAAAAAAATCCTGCATTTTTCTTATAAAAAAAGGGAAGTGGATTGGGACAAGTTGTGCTACATTAACTGCTAAGATACTCAAGAGATAAATGACACTTTTAGGGAGCTGGCGCCATTTCCTAGTCTGGAGACCTGATTTTGAAACCATTTAGGTAATCTTAAATTCGGCCTAGCTTCTTGATCAAGTTTTAAAAATAAATGTTGAAAGGCGCTTCCTCTCAGGATCCCTCAGGTACCCACCTCTCCTCTTGGAACCTTCACTCAGGCTGCACCTCTCTTGTTCGATGTCACATCTTTGATAGTAACTAGTCACAGAACTTTTGAAACCAGTCACGTGAGTCATTTAAAAAGTGCCCATAAACATGGGAGATCACTTATAGTGATATTGGTTATGAGAAGAACCTTTGGAACGCACAAAATCTGCCCCATACTGCCAGCATGTGAAGGAGAAAGGCTCTTGCTAGCCTGGGATGTCTGGAGACACGTGCCAGGTGGAAGGAGGCAGGTGGACATATAACTTGCAGAACAGGGGAGGGGGAATTTGGACAGCTCAGAAAAGTGAAGTCTAGACTTGCTCAGACCCCTCTGGCTGCCTACTTCTCCTTTTCTGGATCTCTGGCTTTTCCTGGATTTCCCATAAGTGGGTTTTAATTTCCCTCCTGTTCTCCTTCTTTCTCTCTCTCTCTGTCTCTCTCTGTCTCTGTCTCTCTCTCTCTTTTTCTGTCTCTTTCTTATGAACAGAGGCTGCCCTTGATTTGACAGTGACAGAGCAAAAGTTTAGTCCAGTCTCACAGTTCAGTGAACTTGAGCCAGTGATGGACAGCCTCCTTTTGTCTTTGCAGATCCATCACTATCTGTACCCTGCCCTGCCTATACCCTGGGGGCTGACCTATAGGCCTCTCACCTCTGGGGAGTCCTCAACGCAGGTTGGAGGTCAGGAATCAAGAGACACTGGGGTATTTATTCTCCTGGCTCCTTGCATCAGGAGAATCTTAAGGATGTCTGATTTGGTGGTCCTTCCCATTCAGGCCAGATGCTCCAGTTTCTAGGAACCCCTCTCTCTCCATGCCCCACATACCTGAGCTGGGGTCTTCACACACGAGAACCCACCTCTTGGAGAGCGGCCTCTTTATTAAACATCCCTCAGATGATCCTAGTATGAGTGTGTCATCTGTTTCCTGCAGGGGCAAAGATCAACAGGAAGCTGGTTTACAATTCAGATCCCTGGGTACCGACCATAGAGATTCTGAATGAAGAGTAGGTCAGAGAGGCATCCACATTTCTAGCAAGTGCCTACTTCTCATGTCAGTGGTTCAGGGATGACTTGGAGATAGACTTGAGTGGACTCTGTCGAGCTGGATGCTGTCCAGATTTAGTCAAATGGTAAGAATAACGCAGCCTCCATAGTTCCCATTGTTTCAGCGTCTCTTCTGAGAAATCCAAATTTTTGTATGAGATCATTATGAGCTAAGTTGGGAAAGGCAGGGAGATTTCTAAACCAAGTCCTGGAGTCTGTGGGAGGGCTCCAGTAACCAGAACCAGAGAATTACAGAGTATCAGTGAACACGACGTTGAGCTGCTCAACACCTCATTGATTTATGCTGGCACGGTTTACCTGTAGCCGAGGGCCCCTGAAGTTTATTTGTGCTGATTGCACCATCACTAATAAGATAGAGAGATGTAATGGATGGCAGATGCCCAAATCTGGAATTAAAGAATTCCGTCCATGCAAGCCAACCATGCATGCCACTAGCCCAAGCTAACAGTTGTTAATTGCACAGTGTTATGAGGAGGCACTCAGCCAGGGAGAAAAACCAGAAAACTAATGAACTGGTATGAGGAAAACACCAAGGAGGGACCAGCTAAGCACGCAGGGAAAATCCAAAACCTATCTGGATTGGTGTGGACTTACCATTTCAGAAGCCTGTCCTGTTTTGAATTTATCAGGTGCATTCTTGGAACATGATTCTTTCAAATATTTAGAATAATATTTGTTTAGGCAGCAGGGCAGACAACAGAGGCGGTTGGGAAAGAACATTGCTCCTTCTGAGAACTGTAACCTTTTGCTGTTTCTCTGGTTCGTTTCTTAGAACAGTAGCTCAGAAAGTAGAGGGAGTCAGTTCACATTTCCCTTCACAAGGACATGCTACAGGAGCAGGCCTCCCATGACTACTGGCTGCCTTAAAAGTCTTAAAGCCAGAATCTGGTTACAGATGCCCCTTCAGGATAATCTGATTTAAGTCTTTTGTTCTTGCCAAATCATATGCCAGAAAAGCTCCACCGAATAAACTGATATGTGATGACATGAATGAAGTACATGTTCTCTTGGCACTCTGTTTCCCGCTATCAATGTCCCATTAATCCCATGGTCCTCTAGGAGAGCAGAGCCTAAGAGAAAGAGGATGGACTGTAGTGTCAAAACCCTGGGTCAAAGTCTTGACATTGCCACTTACTTTAAGAAACTTGTTTAGTGGTTCTGATTCTTTGTTTTCTCATTCACAAAACTAATAACATTGAGAACTTCATAAGAAGATGCAATCATTAATCATATTAATATATCTAATTACAGCCCAGCAGCTATCATACGGTACTATGTTCTCAATAAATGAGTATAGTTATTCTTGTTATTTTTCTAGAGGCTCTATCTAGTTAAGTCCCTATTGCTTCTTTCCTTCCCATTGGTCAAAGCCCCCAGGTCAGAGATATTGCAACCAAAAGGACATTCTTGCTTCAAGGCAAATGCAGAACCTAAATGTGGAAGCCGGCCTAGGATTGAAGCTCAGACACCTGACAATCCATTCTGAGCGAGCCAGGTTTTAGGTCAGTTTCTTCCTGCATAGGAAACTGTCTCATCAATGATTATCACACCTCCCACTGAGTCCAGTTTCCTGGGTACCACAGACTTCTCTTCCCCCAGTGGAGAGTTAGGCCACAGACTATAGACCCAGTCCATTACATCTCAATGGCTCTGTCTCATGGGCCAAAATAAGTGGGTGAAGCCAGACAGTCTGTGATTAAACAGAACTCCTTTGCATAAGCTTTTCTTTGTGGGAAGATGTAAAATCACTAAATCTATTTGCTTAAATGCTGGTGGCATTTGTAACTCTTGGAGTCATTCCTGTTGTTATTCTCTAACATATTTTCTGAATATATATGAAACCACCCAGAAGCTACAGAACTCAATCCCTCATCAGTATCAGTTCATCATTGCTTTACCCTAAACCACTACCTGGGCCTATCTAACAGTCATGATTCTGGATTATTTGCCACCTAACTATTCAAGCAAAGTAGCTATGTCCTGTTATTAACATTAACATCTCTCCATCCATCCATCCATCCATCCATCCACCCATCTACCCTTCCATCTATTTGCACACCCATCCATCCAACCATCCATCCAACCATCCATCCACCCATCTACCCTTCCATCTATCTATTTGCACATCCATCCATCCATCCATCCATCCATCCATCCATCCACCCATCCACCCATCCACCCATCCACCCATCCACCCATCCACCCATCCACCCATCCACACATCCATACATTTTATTAAACTCTCATTACATGTAGGTACTCTCTTGAAGTGGGAGTGTGAGGAGATCTGGTCTATTTAAAGAAACATGAAGGTATCGGATTGGGGTGTAAGCATTTGATCTTGGTGACCTATATCTGCCCCCAAATAGTCAATCTCCCTATGGAATATAGAATCGGTCCAGCACCAATTGAGCCATTGGAAATGTATCTTTTGTTCCCACTGGTGGTTCTAGGCCTCTCCTTAAGCCTCTCCAAGCACTAGAAGACCTGGGATTGCCTCAGTGTAGTCCCCCTCTCTCTGACTGAAGGGCTTGTGGATAAAGAAGACTTTGTAAATCAAATGACTCCCCCTCATTATCTGGGTGATTTAAATTTTCCATAGATTTTTTTTTCCTATTAAAGCATTTCCTTTCAAGCTTCTTCCTAGAAACAGTAGCATGTAAGAGAAAATCGAAACTCTGACTGGCTCTGCCCAAAGTCTCCTAGTGGACCTTGACCATTTTATCCTGCAGGGAGGACTTTGTGGAATCTATTTAGTTAGAACATAAGATAGGGGGTTGGGTGGTGCTTTTCCCCACACGAAGTCGGGAGTGAATCCCCCTGGAGGCTTCTCAGTCAGGCCAGGAAAATCATCAGTGACCCTGGGGCAGAGCTTGGGTCTTTCCATTGGCCTATTCAATTTTGCTCTAGCATCACATGATTTATCTAGAGGCTAAAGTTCCTATGATATCCTTGGCCATTTCCATAATTATACATTTATTTTAAATTCACTCTGAAGACCTCCTTGAAACCCATAATTTTATTCCGAGAGTCTTCTGTTCTCTGTCTGCAGGTTTATATTTTACTGTTTTCTGCCACAAAGTCTATTTCCCTTTAACTATGTTTATGCTGTGATAAATTACTTACCTTTAGGATCTTCGAGACTATCACTATGTTTTTCTCTCTTTAACAGAGCATTCTAAAGTAAGTGTTTATGACATTGGAACCTAAATTTGGCCAGCTTTTCTTCTTGACATCACAGCTGGGTCAGCATTAACAAAGCAGGGGTCTCCACTTCAGAGAGGAGAGTGAGCTCCTGATGACAGCAAGTTCAGATCACACAGGGCTAAATTTCTACTTATAGCTCAGAGTCATAAGTGACAACCAGTGAGGAGAGATCTGGAGCAGTGCAGAAAATGCCTTTTCCACCAGAATTCTTTCATGTTTATTGATGCTGAGGAAGTGATTATAATTAGTGATGACTAAGTAAGCACTATGAAAGAATTTACTATTAGTTCATAATTCTGTTACTACTATTACCACTGCCATTAATGGAAGCTGTGTTGAAGGAGGAAGAGGACACAGCGCGGTGGGAGGGGGGGACAAAATTGGGTGGGCTGGTACTACTGAAGGCAGCCTGACAGACACCTGACCATCAACCGTCTGTTTAAAAGGAAATGTGTTGACAATAGGGCAGACATTCGAGAAAGTGCTTGCTATGTACTGGGCGCTGTTCTAGGTTCTTTACCTGCATTATTTCATTGAATGTTTACAGCAGCCCATGAGATAGGAACAATTAAGATCTCTTGGGGTAGATAAATTACTTTCACATTGCATATGGAATTGTGATACTACATATTATGTGATAGGGCGTATAGATTGATAAAGGTTGATATTGCATGTAGATTGCATACAGAAGGGTGCCTTCGGATCATTTGTCAAGATGGCACCCCTTACTTGGAAACTGACTTCCCCTGAGCTCATAGTAACCAGAGGCCCAGTTTAGAAAGTAACCTTGTGTCTCAGGGAAGAAGAGTAGAGAACAAAACTACTAGATACTTGCAGAAAGCACCAAACCAAACCAAACATTCCCTTCCTTCCAAACACAAACCTCAGAGAGGATAGCTGATCTCAGAGTGACATCTGAAATAAAGATTAAGTGTGTGACACCCCATCTTCCCACACACACACATCCATACAGGAAGCAACAGGTAGGGCTCTTCTTCCAGCGGGGGAAGGAAGAGGAAGCAACCATCTATGTGTTATGGGTGCTGAGAAGCAGGAGCCCTCTTCCCTCTACCTTCCCCCATCTAACAGATTAATAATCACTCAACATAGCAGAGCTGACATACATTAAAACTCCATAAATGTTCGTTCCCTTCTTTATTTGGTAAGACACAAATGATATAACAGTAAAGTATACCTTCCTACAAATTTATTTAAAGATCCATTTTTAAGAATAGATTTTGCTAAATTAGAAGGAAGAGAGATACCTTGGGGATACCTGGAACCTGGGGGTAGATGGAGCAAATACCTCAGGGAAGATGAAGGATATAGGAAAAGAGAGTGAGGCCCTGAAGTGAAACCTCCCATGATCTTTCTAGTATTGCCTGGGGCAGCCCTGGGAACAGAAGGATGGGGCAGAGGGATGGTTGCAGCAAGCTACGGACCTGACCTTGTGCCCATGCCTAGGCCTAGGATGCTGCCCTCATATTAGTGCCAGAGCAAATATATGTGTTCTTCATTTATGTTTATACATTCCTTTAGCAGGGAAGCTATGGACAGTTCCACCAACTGAGTAGCCATCTTGGGGGTAACTTGGGGATATGTAGGTGCATTTGGGTTTCCAACTTCTCCCTGTTTGTTGCACAGAATGGAAAGTTATGAAATGTTGATGGCACAAATAATTGAATCTCCTCAAGATAATCAGGAGCCTTTTACCCTTCACGTAATCAGAGGCTTCTTCTAATTGTGTCCTCCTCTCTCAGCAACTATCCTTCTCTTAGCAGCCCTTCCTGGCCCCACGTATGCATTAATAACCAATAACATTCTCAACAGCCTTTACCCATCAGCCAATGACTGTGGTCTAAAAGGACTAACATTGCTTTTACCCTCATAGCTCCAGTGCCTGGCGCAGTAAAAATGTTCAAAGTGTTTGTTGAACTCTTAGGAGATTTTACTAGACATATATGTCAAAAGATTCATTGAAAAGTATCAGCACTGTAGCTAATGTTGTGTTAGGTACAGTAGGAAGGTAAGACATGTCCTCTAGTTTACAATGCATGTATTCTTAAGGCAGACAAGCTGCAGTAGCAAGGTATGATAAAATACTAAAATTAGTCACCTATATATTATCTGTGTTTCTCAACCCCAGCTGTATGTTGGAATCGCCTGTGAAGTTTTATAAAACCACAGATGCCTATAGCTCACCCACAGAGATTCTGATTAGGTCTGTCTGGTCAGGGTCTATATTTTTTTAAGTAGTCCCCAGGTGATTCACATGAGCATCCAGGATATGAATCACTGTAACAAGTGCTAAAGAATATAATTAAAAGAAAAACCAGTGAGAACAGAGTGGAGAGAAAAACCTATGGCACAATTGGAACTCGCTTTGAACCTTGAATCATAGAGAGGATTTAGATGCACAGCATTGAAGACAGAGCATTCTGACTGGGAAGGTGGGAGTGTGGGTAGAGGTAATGTGAACAAAGGGAGCTGGAAATCAGTTTGGTACACATCTGCTGAGCAGCAACCACTCAGAGGTGCAGAGGTCATAGCCAGCTCTGTCTGGAGTGGTACCACCTGGCTGCATGGTGGCAGAAAGTGTACCCTTAGTGACCAAAAGAAACACAGAAGGAAAGTCCGCTTGATCCAAAAGCCTGGGAGGTACTTTGTGTCCACCAAACAGCTGTGAGTGGCTGACTAGGTTTTGAATTGAAGATTCCATTAAGGCTCCACTATGAAATGTGCAGATCCCCAGGTCTGGGGCCTCAGGTTCTTGGAACTGTTACTCCCAAGAGCTTCACCTTTATGATTGAGAGTTTCTCTGGCTTTCCTTGATTTCCAGATTGTCAGGTTTCTTCTTGGTGGAAAAAATCTTTGGCCTTTCTACTTCTTTTAGGATGGAAATAAAGAAGCTGGTTGGGGTTAGAGGTAGAGGTTAGTGGAGGTAGAGCAGAGGTTCAAGAAGATGAACCGAACATATCCTTAATGAAAAATGCTCTAAGAGGAGGCTGAAGGAGTGGATATACTTGATTCCTACCTGTTAACATGAAAAACAAGAAAATTAAAAAGAAGTGTCAAGGCTACCTGAATGGTCAGGTGAGAGTGCTGAGGGTACATGGCAAATTTAATGAGCGCACTTAGGATGTGCATTAAGGATGGTTTCATTGCAGGAAATACCTTGAGCAGCACATGTGGGGCCAGGGCAGAAAATTATGGGAAAAGTGGCTCACTAGGACAACTCAAGATACCCTGATATCTTAGTGATTTCCTCCATCCACTGCTTGTCTATTTCTCTATGCAGACCATGGGCAAATAAAGATAACCAAGCAAAACAATAATAAAGAACTCACAGAAAATTAGGAGATGAGCCCCCCTCCCCGCCCATGTCCCCAGGATCATGCACACATTTGTATCATGTCTGCCCAACAGCAGAGCTATGATTAGAGGGTACAAAGTAGCAGCAAGTGAGACCTAAAGAGTTTGCCCCGAGGCTAGCAGACAAGAACAACACTTTCCCAGGAAAGCAAGATGATTCTAGTTTAGCTCATCCAACAAAAGTCTTCCAAGAATGAGGCCAGACATCCTAACTTCATCTTGGCGGGAGCTGGCGGCTATCCCATCACAGTGACACCAGCCGCTGCTATGGGTGCTGTGCCAGAGTCACTGTCTACAGGCTTTGGAGAGGTGCACTCTCATGTCCATTTGGGGCGAGTGGCCATTTAAATGAAGACGATGCTGGGGGTCCCCTGGTCAGATTGGACATTTGCCAGGCCCGCATGATGAGCCTGTATATTATAGAAGTATCAGCCCGCATCACCTCCTCCCTCTGCAGACTCCCGGTCTCTACAGTCAGATTCATTGGTGTGCCTGACCTCGAACCTCAGTTCCCCAGACAGCGCGCTGTGGGCTCGAGATAGGAAATACTGACACAGGTTTAGGACTTGACTTCCTCCCGAGCAAAGGAGTACTCAGTTTGGAGTACTTCTCTCAAGGAAGGCTTGAACTCCTGAGCACTGTGCTCCCTGCCTGTCTTGAGCCACTCTCACTCTTTATTGCTGGTGCTCCCCACAGGCCTCCTCCCTCTCCCAGGTAAGACCCCACTGTGATTACAGGGTGCTACAACAAGCTTCTCCTGGGGAGCCATTGTTGGCCTTTCTGACCTTGGCTCCAATTTCAGTGTCTCTTCTCTTGCTCTTGATGTTTCTTCTTATCGGAGATAGTGTCGAGGAAGGATCTAGCACTGACTCTAACTCAGTTCTGGGGCCTGACCTCCTGAAGACAAACCTACCAGAGGCTGGCAGCCTGCCCTGACTTCTAAGAATTGCCTCCTAATTCCCAGTGGGCCCTGCTCACCTTTTGGCATAACCTACCACTCGGCTTGGAGCACCTGGTGCCAACTATTTAGCTGAATGAGAGTGTGGAAGGCTGAACTCCTTGCCCGTGTGCCTTCCTTGAACCTCTGCTCTGAGCTGGGCTGCCCCACCCTGGCGGGTGAGTGCGGTGCCAAGTCTCAGTCCTTTCCTGCCGGCACTGGCCTGCTGCCAAGAAACCTCCAGAGCTCCTGATAAATCCTGACACAAGAGGAGCCCATATGGGAAAGTGTCAATCTGAGAGCTTACGGGGAATGTAGGGTGTTGGGAAGGGCTGGTGCCCAGATCCTAACACCCACTGTCTTTCCCTCGAGGATTCTGGTTGATAAAAGATACAAACATTGCTAAGTGAGGATTATAACGTCAGTTTTGTTCAAGATTTTCTCCTACAGGTAGCATAGAGAATGTGTAAGTGCTTCTTGCCTCCAACTCAGAGCTCAGCCGAGTCTGCCCAGCAGTGCCGATTTAACCCCCAGTTCCAACCCGAAATGCTAGAGAAAGGCTTCTCTGGTTTGGAGTGGTCCATGATTGGGGCTGACCCACAGAGCCTACAAGTGTAGGACCCACTGCTCTGGAACACAGGCTGGTCCAAGGGAAACCAAGAGATGGGGGAGGATGCACGAGCCATGGCTTTGAACCTTTTGACTGTGCCTAATAGAAACATGGCCAACAACTGTCAAGTTCTCATCAATATCACCACTCCCATAAGTCATTCCTTCTCTTATTGGGTAGAAAAGTTATGGGAATAAAGCAAGGCCTAGAAATCCCCACCCAGGCCTTCCCCAAATTGGTGGAAGTGTTGATGGAAGCATCTTCTGCTATGGGCTGTGGGGCTGACTTAGCTGGGTCAAATGACATGTAAATAATACAAATAGTCCCACCTCCTGTGCACTGTTGGTCTTCTGTCTTCCTCATGGGTGGCACCTTTAGCAGAATGTGGCCACAAAAATCTCCGTGCTATAAGACAAAGTCAACTTATCATCTGCTGGTTCTTTCTCTTCCAACTCCCACCCTGCACAGGTCAAAGCTGCCATGTGGGTCCCTGGGCACTGGGCAGGCAGAGAACTTCTGATGGCAGTGGATTGAAACATAGTGACAATCAGGCACAGGAGGTCAAGTGCACAATTTTGACAGCTAGTGCTTTTCTTTGTTCTCAAATCGTTTCTGCAAGGAAGCTTTCCTCCTGCACTCCTCGGTACAGATGTTCCATTCTGAAGCCAGAGAGACATCTGAGCTGGACCAAGTTATTTGAGGAAAGGGTGACGCTGATGCTCTGAACCCCAGGTTACAGGTAGCCTTAATGTGTGAGGGGTAGGGTCCTTGGGAAAAGTGTCCAGACCACCCTTCCCCTGGCAGTTGTATGCCAGAGACTACTCAAGAGTTTCAGAAAAGGGCAGTTTTCCACCCGTTCACACAGTTACTGGCTAACCTTTTGGAAACCAGTAGCCAGCCTGGCTGAGCTCATTGGGTAGGATCACAGCAGGTAGGGCATACAGCCTGAAAGATAATTCCCTTTAGGGTCATTGGTTTGATTCCTAGTGAAATGGAAACTTCTTGAAAGTTATCCAGACATTAGGAAGCCTGACTTTCTTTTAACCCTTCCAGAAGTTATCGCCAATAATCATCCGAATCTTGCCTGAAATCTCTCCTTTCTGGATAGCAAGAGAGAAGTAGTGTCAAATTTATGCTTTCTCTCCTCTATTAGTCCTCAAAATGTGATCCCTGAAGTAGCAGTGTCATAATTAGTCTAGCTTTCTGGAAGTGAAAATAGCCAGGCCCCATCCAAGACCTACAGAATCAGAAGTTTTGGGGATGGGACTCAGTATTATGCATGAATGAGTTCTCTAGGGTGATCTTGTTGTGGGCTGAATTTGAGAACCACTGTTCTAGGTCAACTGACCCTTGACTCTTACTGCTGAGTAGCTATTGAGTTCTGACATCCAGGAAGGGGAATTTTCAGGCAAACTTTGGGGCAGAGAGAAAACAATGATCCAATCTTGTTTAATATTTAATCAATACATGACTAATATTCAAGTCACTTTTGGAGGCCACCCTGATCACCAGAATCCATGGCTTAAAGCTGGTTCTCTGGAAACTTACTTGTCACAAGACCTCGGAGTTATATTTTTTCATCTTCATGTACTCTGGATTCTATAAAATAATTTGGTATCCTTGGCATGATTCTCTATGTCAAATAGCTCTGTACTGCTATTTCTATAATAAGATCCATTGAGAGAGGCATCAAGTGCTTTGTTAACGATCTATCCTATTCACACTAATGAAACCCCCATTGTCCACCAAGATTGGAATGGTGTCAAAAAACGTCATTGAGTTTTCCTGAAAGTTCTCTTTGTCCTCGTTACCCATAGCTCACCTATTTATACCCTGTGAGCTCAGTTCTATTAGCTTTGGGTGCATTGTCTTGAAATTGGATAAATGAAAGTGTTGTTCCCTTTAGGCTTCATCTTCAGTGGGTTACCTCCTTTGTCAGAGACTTCCAGTAACCTCAATGTATCTCTAGGCAGGAGATGCCAGTAAAAACCAGGCAGGGAGTGGAAAACTGTGCCCAGTCCCAGAATTGTGTCTATCATCCTTATTATACCTCCTGGCTCTTGATGCAGCTTTAACTTAAAATTCTACTCTTCTGAAAGGGAAATAGCTATTTGAGCCCTTTCGGATGATGGCCCTTTGCAAGGCTGCCCATCTCTGCCTCCACATCTCAGAGAACACCTGACACATTTATAAGATCTCCTGTTACTGAACACACTCCTCTCTCACCTCATGATTCTGTTTCAGCAAAATCCCGTTACTCTAGCTCAGCATTTCTCAAACTTTGGTGTGCATCTGGATCACACTGAGCTCCACCCCAGAGTTTTTGACTCAGTAGATCTGGGATGGGACTACGGAATCTGTGTTTCTAAGTCCATAAGCAAGGCGGATACTGTTGGTACAGGGACAACATTTTGAGAACCACTGTTGTAGACTGACTACCGGCAATAATCTGGATTCTTTCTGATTATCATGGCACTGATTCCCTTCTAGGCTCATTGCAGTGTTTCATTTATTCCTCCGTTTCATTCATTCCCTTACAGCATCATGTCTCTTGCAAGTTGCCAGGCAAATGTGACCTATCATTTGAACAAGAAAATTTTAATATAACTCTCATCATCTTCTCATAACTTTTATTTGGTACAGTGAACTGACCTGGCTCCAGAAAAACAACCCACTTCCTGGCTCAAAGTAAAGTCCTTTGAGGATGTTAAAACCACACTGTATCCTGTAGAAACATCATGCATCCCATGGTATTTACTGATAGACACCCAGACACATGTAATAGGATTATAGATCAGCCTCATTTAAGATAAAGTTTGCTGGGGGAGATCAGAATTGCTTCCTGTGGGACTTAAATTAGGTACAAAGCAATTAACTTTAAGCAACCAAAAAATTGGCTCTATAAAAATTCCATTTCAAATCAGCTCTTAACTACAATCTCATTACCAGGTACCTTTGCTACGTAAAAGACAAACTAGTCTCTGGAGATGGAAAACGTGCACTCCATTTTTGAGACACTTCCCCAAATATGAGAACTGATGAGGCCTTACCTTGGACCTCTCCTAAAGGGTCAGATATTTCTACAGACTTTCTGACTTTTCACATTATTCCTATGCCTAGAAAGAGAAATTTTCCCATTTCTGAATACAAATATATTTATTTATATTTAACTTCTGGTGATGGTTCAGTTCTGCCATGTTAAAATATATTTCATTTCATTTCTTTCTGAGTGTGAGAATTTTAAGTAACTTTCAGTGAGAGTCAGGACATCAGTCAGTAGACTTTTATTTTCACAAAGGATGCTTCCTTGCCTGACATGTGGTAAGAACTTTACAAGTATTCATCAATCAGAATGTTAAAGATCATTGACTCATTAATTGTTGAATTAATAAGTTAATAAAAGTTATTAACTTTGATACATGACTATAAAAATCAAAGTATTTGTTTTAAAAATTGGAAATACAAGCTGTGATTGTCTGGCTCCATTGGTATAACATCTTGATCTTAGACTCAAGAGAGACTCTTGATCTCAGGGTGGTGAATTCAAGTCCCACACTGGACATAGAGTTTACTTAAAAGAAATAGGGAATACAAAAAAAATATAAAGAAGTAAAATAATCATCTAAAATCTCACAATGTGAAGCTAGCTAATATTAACACCTGAAAAATTCTTCCTATCCTATGTGACTACGTGTATATATGGGTATATATAATTGTAACAATATCGTATGCAAAAAGGTGAATTTTGTTCATTTAACTTTTATCATGGAAATTTCCTCAAGTTATTAGTAACTCATTACAAACATCATTCATGGTCACTTAAAATTCCAATAAGTTAATATCCTCAATTTAATAGTCTACTATTTTTTAAAGATTTTATTTATTTATTTATTCATGAGAGGCACAGAGACAGGCAAAGACACAGGCAGAGGGAGAAGCAGGCTCCACTTGGGAACCCTGATATGGGACTCGATCCCAGGACCCCAGGATCACAACTTGAGCCAAAGGCAGATCCTCAACCACTGAGCCACCCAGGTGCCCCAATACTCTACTATTTTTACATAATAGGATGTATCTAATATTATTCTTTGTGCCTAGATAAATATGTTTATATAAAAATACTAACTTCAGAGCTACTTGAGTCTGAGGACCATGTGCTCCTTTCATGTTTTTTGTAACAACTATATGATGACTGACCTACAGAAAGTGCTTGATCAATGTTTAGAAATTGAAATAATCGAAGTGGAGAAGATCTGAAGAATGTTGGGCTCTAAAATTAGTTGCTCAGACGATGAGATACAAAGAGAATCATGCTCCAGCCTCTGCAGGTAAGAGAGGCTCTGCCAAGAGATGCAACATAAGATAAAGTTTCCAGAGATGGGTATCCAGAGATGGATCTCTGTGTTTCCAGAGATGGGTATCACTGGGCATGGAAAGTATGAAAGAGGGTTATTAGAACCAAGCTGTAATTCTCAAAAATGTGAAGCACAAACTTGAAAAACAGATATCAGTGTGTGTGTGGTTTTTGAGGTGGAGGGATGTTTATTTTGTGGAGGCAGATGGGAAAGGATTTCCTTAAATTTTGGAAAGGTAACTTCATTTCACTGTGATTAATTTTTTAACTCTACTGTTGAATGGAAAATCATACCACCACACCTCCAACTCCATCTGGAGAATATCATCATCTAGAAATATCACTACCCTCTAATAACTTGAGAACGTACCTGTTAAGAATCCATTCTGGAAGGACAAGGTACACATTCAGTTCTAGGGTGTTCCCCAACCTCCACCACCTCATCAGCACTGTACCTGATACACAGAGACAACTTGGTCAGGATGTGACCGCTTCATAAACCTTTCCTCTGGACATTTTTCCCTCCAAGTGTCCTCAGAATACTCATTGAAAAGGGTTTCTTGGTCCGTTGTCTCTGCTTCTAGCCTGAAGCTAGTATTGCTGAGAGGCATCACGTTTTAAGATGCATCTTGGCTGGACAGCTCCAACTCCCTGGGAGCCCCACAGTGATAGGAAGGTTTGACTCCATGATTTTATTACAACCATTACTCACCTGCAGGGACAGAGGCCAGCGATGCACACTGGAGACTCGGGAGCTACTGCCAAGGAGGCAGATGTGTCATTAGTTTAACTTTCAAAAGCCTGAAGACACAAAGAAGTTGCCTGTCTGGTAGCACAGGCCACCAGAGCAGTAGCAGGCGTGTTTCAGATAAAGAAAATTAGTGACAAAATGTCTGTCAAGCTGGAGAAAATGGGTGCATCAGGGCAGCTGAGCCAGATAAGAAAACATACTGAGAAGTCCATACAGGGCAGTTTTCTTCCACTGAGTGGAAGTCCTTAGACTTCCCTAAGGAGTGCTGTAAGAGGAGGTGGGTATGACTGTAAAACAGGGTGATGGGCAAAGGACCTGAAGTGACCCCAAAAATGTTGGACAAGGGATAGTGAGAGTAGGGCAGAGTGATTTTGCCCAGAAAAACCCATGCTTTCCAAGCCATGTCTGCTTTGGGAAATGGAAAGCAAAGAGATAATGGATTATCTTGTGACGTTGGCCTCTTTTAATAACTGAAAACAAAACTGTCACTTTTTCTTTCAGAGGACAGTTTGTGTCGGGGTGTCTGTATTTAACTCTATTCTCCATTTAGGTGATCAATTGTCATGAACCTCGAGTGTTTCTGGCAGAGAGGAAGGTGGGCAGGGAGGAGATGAAAGCATTTTCAGGATCACATGATCCCAATGCACCCTTCTCTTCTACTCAACGCCCTCAGAAAAGGACTCTGGAGCATCAGAGCTATGGAAAGAGCCACCAAGGAATGATACCTGAGACACACGGTGGACATTCTTAGGGCAGCGTGGGACTCTTTTTTAGTATCTCTCTTCCATCCTCTCTGCTCTTTATTTTCATCCTAGAGAAGCATTTGGGTGGTAAGAAACAGAGTTGGGTGTCAGCACCTCAGATATGATCGTGAGGGCTCTTACCTAAGTGCTAAAGGAGGGTGAGTCATGCACCCATTTCAAGGTTGGGAAGCCAGTGGTCCAGCAGTATCTCTCTTGGCTCCTGGAAGCAGGTGTGTTGCCTGGGATTTGAGTTAGGACCAAGCCCACGTTTCATCTTTTGGGAGCCTCAGAAGAGGCTCCTCTGTAAGGAGCCAGCAGAGAAGTGCACACTCAGAAGACACCAGAGGAAGTTATAAGGGTCCCTGAGTAGGGACAGACATTTAGGAAGGAGTGGCTGGAGAGGCTTATAGCAGCTCTGTGAGATTTAGGCTTCAGTCAGCAAAGCACTGGCTTATCTTTCCCACTTCCGGATGAAGCTATTCCTGGGATCAAGAAGAAAAAGTCTCCAATTCTCTTACAATAGCGGTTGTGAGTATGGAAACATGGGTAGGTGTTCATTTGTTGGTTTTTCATTAACAAATGAACATAGCCACTGGGGGAATGCTGTTAAATATTTTCCTGAGGTACAGTTTTTACTGACTAACGCATGTTCCATGATTAACTTAGCTGTTAACTTTTAAATGGTTTTCTAATATAAGCAGTTCTGGGATGAACACCTCCCTGCCCCCCCCCCCCCATCACTGAAGTGAGATTCCTGGATCAACCAGGTGGAGGGGTTTGAGGATTTTGGATGGATTCTCCTAAATTGCCTTCTAGAGAATTGTGCTAATTAACACTCCCAGCAGCAGGCAGAAGAGAGTTGATAAGCTTGTCCTTGTGACTTTCCCAGAGTGTGGAGTTTGGGGAAGGAGTCACACCTGCTGATCCTGAATCTCTGGGAATGGGTGTCAGGGGGACAAGTGTGGGAAGTTATCCAGTCTCTTCTAGAGATGTTATGAGCCCTGACTACAAAGGAGGAATTGAGGTCACACCAGATGTATACATATAAGGTGCTTCTTTCCATCTCCATGTCAACTTTCTGCCTCTGAGACAATGAGAAAATCAACTGACTAGTCTCTCAAGATACGCAGTGTGGGAGTTCCTGGAGGAGAACAGTGGAGGTGCATCCCCAGTACCTAGGTATAGTAACTGATAACAAGCCAACTTTGCTCCATTAAAGATAGCAGATTACTTATCCTCCCCTCTTGGGTAGATTGTTTTTCTCACTTTCTTCATTCATTCTTTCCTTTATTTAACACCAATTAAGCACATGGGACCAGGCACTGTAACAGAAAAGGGGATACAAAATGGGGGGTTCCCCCATCTAGTGTGTCTTTGAGTAAAGTCATGGGAACAGAAACAGATCCCAGACACATCAACAAACAGTTCCAATATGATGCCATATCACTGGTGAGTACAGCAATTAACTCAACATGAGTTTAGAAAAGACCTCACAGGGGGGCTCACTCATAAGTCGTGGAGGCCAAGTCATTTTTGTCCAGGCAGAGAAAAAGAGAAAGAATGTTCCAGGAAAAGCATGGAGAAGTAAATGGGTCTCACATGCTTGGGATTACTCCAGCATAAACCATGGTGTGTGTGTGTGGGGGGGTACTTGGGGATAGAGAAGGGCAGGGCCACAGTGACAGGAAGTGAGGCTGTCAAATGAGTCAAAGTCCTAATCGTAAAGTCTTTGTATTCCACTCATAGAAATAGGCAAACCAGAGAATGGCCTTTATGTTGTGATCCATGCTTCAGTTATAGAAGGATAGCGAGGTGGGAGTGGGTAACGGGCTGAAAAATAGAAGAGCCTGGGATGGGAAATGACTAAAATCATGATATAAAGTGATGACATAAAGACATCATCATGCATAGATTTTGTGGTTGAACATATTTCTAAAACAGAACCAGAATGAAAAAAGTATGGTACATGGCAGAAATGACCAGAAACCACGGATGAGCTCATGACAGACAGTGGAAGTTTGAAGCCCAGCTTGCTGTCATTTGCAGAGAATGAAGCACAGCCAAGAACATCCCAAATATTAGAATCATGTCATTATTGTTCCCTTACCTATGACAGCTGATGGGCCAGTGTGATCTACGATCTTTCTGGGTCTTTTATTAAGTTTTCATCACTGTGCTGCCTTTGCAATCCACTGCCTCAGGGAACATTTGAGATTTGAATTTGAAAATGAGATTCACAAAATTAGATATTCTTCATATTTTTTTTTCTTTCTCCAGCTCCAAACTGACTTCAAACAAAGGGTTATGAAGGATGAGGTCTTTGAGTCTTTTAACCTTCAGCTATGAGATAGCTAAGCTTTCAGTCCTCCAGCAGAGGAAATGGCTCCCTGTTCCTTTATTTTTTGCAAGATGTGTTTTCTTCATTAGTTCCCCATGGAAGGAAGAGGCTGCTTGGGGGAGGCTTAAGTCTGAGCTCTCAGAAAGTGAAGGGAGTCAAGGAAACATTGGAGGATATTCTGATGGTAAAGCAATCGACAGAGTAATGGTACAAGGAGACTGAGTGACGGAAGTTGAGTTAAGCAAGAGTTATTCCCTGGAGGAAGTTCGGCCATGCGAAACCAGAATGTGCCCTTTAGTTAATCAAGCACCCAAGATGAGATCTCAGACAGAGTAAGACTGCAAAAAGAGGAGTTACAAACTACCCTGCAAAGGGGAATTCTAGTTTTTTAGTTCTTTTTTTCTGTCTTCTTGCCATGTGTGCTCTCAGGCTAGTTCTCCATGTCTCTGCATCGCTGGAAGAAGAGTGAAAATTTTAATTAATGACTCAAAGATTGTCATGTAGGCAAAGGTTTCTTATCACACGGATAACACATCTGACTAATGAAAATGACCTTTCTTCTTTTCATCCATATTGCGACTTTTTGTGGCCACACAGCACTTGTGGATTGCCATCTCTATAATTTGCTCTGCCCCTGGTGACTGATTATGCCCAACAAATTTAAGACATTGTGTCTACCTCATCAGCCACCCCTCCCCCTGATGACACCCAGCCATGTGCCTCTGACACCTTCATCTATCCCACGACCTTGGACTCTCCAGCACAACCTTGCTCTGTTCTTCCTAGCTTTAAACTCCTGCTTCCATCCTTGCTCACAATTTGGATTTTCTTTTAGCCATACTGGGTTTATGTCCCAGCAGTGCTGCTCAGCCACTCAAACACTTCAGTAGGGGCCCCAATGAGCGGAGTTTCAGGTGGCCTCCTAGACAATGCTTGAGCAAGTCTGACTGTCCAAGGATGACTTCCAGAAACCAACTTGGGGAAACTTTTAGGACTTCGGGGCATTACTGCTAAGGATTTGCTAAGTATTACAACCCACTTAGCAAATATCTGAGTGATCTCAGGGTTGTGTCCATAAATGAATCACATTGCTGAGATGTTCCAAAGGATACAAAATCATAACAGAAATAAGGAAATGTCTGGAGACTTGGAAAGCAAAATTCCATGGGAACCAGAGTTTTCCACACCAGGGGCTTCATAGCTGAAGTGTGCTCCTTTTAGTTACCCACATAGTATTCCATGCTCGGCTGCCAATCCAGCCTGAACACATCTGTAGAAATGTGACCCAGGCTCACTCTAATGGGGCTTGCTAGAAAACTCGAGTGGGGAGCACTTTCTCACAGCCTGAGGATATCCAGTGGAAACTTTATCTTCCCCAAAGAAGTTAAATGATAGAGTCACATCGGCAGAGAGCAGTCTGTATGAAACATGTAAGGAGTAAGTTTTCATTGTGTTTTACTCAGATGTGAATTTTCCTTTCACCAGATCCCAGTGCATCAGATTCAATAGAGATTCAGGAGGCTGAAATCACCAAGGTAAATAAGGTACTCTTTCTAGGGCTCCACATGTTCCTGGTAAAAAAAAAAAAAAAAAAAAGGCTCCCCAAGGCATTGATGATGTGACTGACATTCTCTTATTTTCTTGTAGAAATGTATGTATAACATAACATCACCATTCTAACTACTTTTAAGCATGCAGATCTGTGGCATTAGGTCAAATTGATATTGTTACATAACCATCGCCACCATTCATTTTCAGGATCTTCTTTGTCTTCCCCAACTGAACCTCTATACCCTTAAGACACTAATTCCCATTTTCCCCTTCTC
This sequence comes from Vulpes lagopus, assembly GCF_018345385.1. Classification (NCBI taxonomy): domain Eukaryota; kingdom Metazoa; phylum Chordata; class Mammalia; order Carnivora; family Canidae; genus Vulpes; species Vulpes lagopus. The sequence goes on from NC_054834.1 coordinate 32,962,733, forward strand.
CCAACTTCTGGAACCCACCATTCTACTTTCTGTCTCTATGAATTTGACTACCGTAGGTAGCTCATATGAGTAGAATTATGCATTGTGTATGTCCTTTTGCAACTGACTTATTTAACTGACAATTGTTAAGCAATGTTGTCCTCAGTCAACTTGTTTGTGTCTCATAAATCCAGATGTACTCTTATTTTTGTTGGAGGTCAAACATCCCTTTTCAACAATATAATCCATTAGTAAATCAACAAGCATCTATTGAATCTCAACCCTATGTTTAGCTGAGGGTTGGGTGCTATGAGAAACAGAATTTTGAAAAATACATCACTATTTTGGCAGCTTAAGAAGTTTCTGATTTTGGGGGTGGCTCAGTTGGTTGAACATCCTACTCTTGATTTTGGCTCAAGTCATGATCTCAGGGTTGTGAGGTTGAGCCTCAAGTCAGGCTTCATGCTGGGCATGGACCCTGCTTAAGATTCTCTCTCCCTCTCCCTTTACTCCTCCTTTGTCTCTCTTTAAAAAATTCAAATTTTGTAGATCTAAACGCTAAGTGAACACATGTATACAGACACACACCTACACACAGATAGAGATCTGTCCTTATTACCTCATCTATGTGGTAATAAAGACTTTGAAGTAGGTGGTGGAAAGATTATTCCTAAAAAATCAATCCATTTTAGGCAAGTGTGAGTGTACTTGGGGATAGTAGTTAGAGAATTGACTTTTGTGAATTTTCTACATGGGTCAGTGGTTTGGGAGATTTTTCATTTAAAAAATCTAAATAAATGTTAACTATTCAAAGATTTTTAAAATGGGAAGTAGGAACTTAGCTCACATATCTATTTCTTGATATGTGCTATTCACTTTAGATATTTCATTGTTTCCTGTTAAAAGCAGTCAGCTATTTGCCATCTGTACTGAACAGCTGCAATTTCCTTCCTATCCAAGCACAACATTTTATTATAGAGAAATTGGCATATTGTGTTTGCCACTTTTTTTTTTTTGCATATCCCTGGCCATGGCTAGATAATCAAGGAAGGAAAAGAATCTTCATGTCCCAAGTTCTAGCTAGGTCAGGTGAATCCAACTGACATCATGTGTCTCCTCTTTACTAAGTTAGCATTAATTTGCCTTCCCAAGTCCTGGAAGCTTCTTATATGAGGCATCTGTGCACAGTGTTATTTATGAATAGGAGCAAATGTATAAATATACACAGGACTTCCTGTTAAATATATTGGATTGAATGCAAATATTTATCTCTGCTCCTTCTGAAATTGTATTAAGATGAGAATAGAAAAAAGAAAGGATACAAATCAATAAGAAGAAAGTGAACAGGAAAGAGGTTCTCACCAAATAAGAAATGTCAACAAAATTTTGAAATATAAAAATAGCTGTATGAATAGTAACTAATTATTAGAACCCAGAGAGAATGTTGAGGAGAGAGACACAAGAAATAAGTGGTTCTGACTTGAGGATCCCTGAGAAGATGTAGGAATTAGAGGCAGTAGATATTGTGAGGGCTCTAGGAAGGATGGGGCTTGAAATGGGAGGCTCAGTTCAAAGTTGGTAGAAGGGGTAGTGAGATTCCAATCCTCTTTCAGTTCTTCACCACCAGCCCTCTAACCTTCCTTCACCCAGGCAGGAAGCAGGAGGTTCTTATTTGGAGAAATTTAACCTAGAAGGCTCTTCTGAAGTTCCCAGGCATGGAAGAGGGTAGGAGGAGAATGGTAGGCTGCCAACAGAGCCAATCAAGTGAAGGATTCATCATGGGAGCTGCCTGGTTCTCAGACTATGCTGGCTGCTAATCTCATACTCCCTTAGAAAGAGAATGGAACATTTACTTTTACAAAAAGAGACTAACAGGCCTGGGATGCTCACAGATACTGTTACATGAGGTTTTCTAGTGAAATGACTTGGTCCCCATCTCATTACTCTGTGGCAAAGCCTACTGATGAGCAAGCAATGCCCAACCAATGTTCACACATACACACACATTCTCAGGACTTCTAAATCTACCTCTCTCTTTCTCTCTCTCTCTGTTTTAAAGAAATGTATTTATTATGCATGGAGTTTTATGTTTATTGTAGGTAATCATAGAAAATATATAAAAACATAAAGAAGTAAATAAAAACTCATATACTGCCATCATCTAGAAATAATTGCAGTTTATATATATAAACCATCTAGGCTTTTTCTGTGTCTATGTGTATGTATATATCATAAATAATATTGTTTTAAATTGCACTCCATGTTTATAGAGTCTTCTATCATACTTTTTTGATGTAACAATATACCATTAATATATCTTTGTCAATAAATAAATTACAGTAACATTATTCCTTCAATTTTTTTTTATTCTTTATTTTTTTATTTATGATAGTCACAGAGAGAGAGAGAGAGGCAGAGACACAGGCGGAGGAAGAAGCAGGCTCCATGCACCGGGAGCCTGACGTGGGATTCGATCCTGGGTCTCCAGGATCGCGCCCTGGGCCAAAGGCAGGCGCCAAACCGCTGCGCCACCCAGGGATCCCAGTAACATTATTCCTTATAGCTGAGTAGTATTCCTCAGATGAGTGTAACAATAATTCATCCTGTTAATTCTTTAATGTTTAACACTTGTATCCTTTTTTCATCATAATAAACAACAGCAGACTGTACATAGATCTTTGCATACTTGACTTTCTAGTCCCTTAAGATTATTAGAAGTAGAATTGCTATCTTAAAAGGTGCACTCTTTTCAGAAGCTTAGTACATACAGCTGAATTGTTACCCTGAAAAAATACATCAATTTATAGTCCTATCACCAAGGTATGAGAGTATCCTATTCCCATCCTTGCTGACAATTAGAATTGCAACTCAAAAAAAAAAAAAAAAAGACAATTTGGTGTTAAAAATGGCATCTTGTTTTTTTAGTTTATATTTGATTACCAGTTTAGCACTTTTAAATGTTGCTAGATAACTAAATTTTACAAATTGAATGTCCATCACATTTATACATTTTTTAAAAATTAGTTATCTTTTCTTATTGATTTGTTCATGCTCTTTAGAAACATAAACATTGACCATTATTCTGTCATATGTAACAAATATTTTCTCTGATTTGAAATTTTCCTTTTAACTTTGCTTATGGTTCTAATCTGATTTTTAGTGCTCAGGTTTTTTAAAAAAGATTTTACTTATTTATTCATGAGAGAGAGAGACACATACACAGAGGCAGGGACATAGGCAGAGAGAGAAGCAGGCTCCATGCGGGGATCCTGATATGGGACTCGATCCCAGGACTCCAGGATCACATCCTGGGCTGAAAGCAGATGCTCAACTGCTGATCCACCCAGGCATCCCTAGTGCTCAGTTTTTAAGTGCAAACAGAGAACCAGTGATCACCAGTCATGCTGAGGAAGGATGCAGTGTTAAAGCAGATACCAAAACAAGGAAGCAGGAAAAAAAAAAAAGAAGAAGAATAAGAAGAAAGAAATAAAGAAAAAATTAATAAGAAATGAAGAAAATGAGGGAGAGAGATAAAATTTCAAAAAGTTATGATAATAGCCTCAGGGAGATTAAATAGTGCATTCATGAAAAAAAGAGATGCTATTGGAAAAAAAAAAAAAGGAAACAACACGAGAGAGAGAGGGCAAGAAGAGAAAAAAAGCCTATGTATTCAATGGAGCAGCTGAAAGATGATGCTAATTAAATATACCACAAAATGGAGATGCCTAGTAACAGTTGGTTAAGCATCTGACTCTTGGTTTCAGCTCAGGTCATGATCTCAGTGTCCTGAGATCAAGCCCTACATAAAGCTCCACATTTAGTGAGTAGTCTGCTTGGGATTCTCTCTCACTTTCTTTCTACCCCTTGCCCTGCTCTCTCTCTCTTTCAAAATAAATAAATAAATAAATAAATAAATAAATAAATAAATCTTTAAAAAAGATATCCCACAAAGTGAAAGACAAAGAAATATAGGAGAGAAAAAGTATAAAGTTTAATTAATAGAAGTCCAACAATAAAAAGAATGGAGAAGACAAAAGGTAATGAATTATTAAATAAAAATGTAACAAACAAACAAACAAAAATGTAACAAACAAACAGACAAATACCCACGTTACATGAGATTGAAAAGCCCTGTCAGGGACCCAGACATAAGAAGCACAGGAGAAAATACTGCTCATGTATTTTTTACCCTAGTGAGATAGGAAAAAGTAAAAGAAGAGGGAAGTGAGTGATAAGCAAAGGTGAGTATGTTTGTGTACCTTTTTCAAGATAAATGAAATCCTGGTATGCTAAATAATGTCAGAAACTACTATAAGCTGAATTTTTAAAATATAATTTATGAGATGAGGCAAACATTTTTCAAGCACAAAAACAGCAAACAACAATTAGAACTGCCTTGAGAAACGTTTTATCATTACTTTCTAATAAAGCAATTTTTTTTGTTTGTGGAATAACAGATTGATAATGACTTTATTTAATGAAGTCTTGTCAGCCATGTTATTTTCCCCAGAAAAACCCAAATCCATAATCACTGAAGCTTATTAACATACTTAATCATTGTGTATCGCCTCTCAATAGAAAAGCTTTTATTTGAAAGAAAGTTGATTTAATTATGACTTTTTTCTAGAGCAAGAGATAGAAAATTGAGCACTTAATACCAATTTCTGTGTCTAATAATCAATTAAACTTAGCTAATATTCCAGCTCTGTTTCTTTGAATTTAAAGTATTAAATGGAATCATCCTAGTTATTTTTGAGTATATCAATAAATCATTGAAAATTACTGATGTTGGGGTATCTGGTGTCTTAGTCTGCTGAGCATCCGACTCTATCTCAGCTCAGCTCTTGATCTGAGAGTCATTATTTCAAGCCCCACCCAGTGTGAAACCTACTTAGAAAAGAAAGAAAAAAAGACAGAAGAAAGGAAGGAAGAAAGGAAGGAAGGAAGGAAGGAAGGAAGGAAGGAAGGAAGAAAAAGAAAGAAAGAAGGAAAGAAAGAAAGAAAGAAAGAAAGAAAGAAAGAAAGAAAGAAGAGAGAAAGAAGAAAGAAAGAATCTACTAGTGTGCACATTTGTGTTTATCACTGAAGATCAGTGTAGGCAGCCTTTTTTTCCCCTTGGCCTTTTTAGCCAGACCAGACTTGTAACTTGACTTTCCAGCTGAAAATAATCGTAAACCAGCATTATCAAATAATGTTAGAGAATAGTTCACAACAACAAAGATGTTTTCCAATATTACCAGACTCTACCAATCATTATTGCATTCATTGCACATTTGAGGGCTGGTTATTTCAGATACAGTGTTATCTCAATTATTCTTTGCTTAGTCCTCCCATGAAGTCAGGCCCTATAATACTTCGAAAGAAGGGCAGAGAACACAGAAAAGTGTCAGCAGTATGGGGGTTAGGAATGGAGGGGAAAAAATCCCAGCAGTTTATTGCTGTTGCTACAAATTACCTGAGTCATCTCTTCTGAATCATTCCTACCTCCTGGGAAGAGGCTCTGGGAGTACCAAGCCCCAGCATCCAAAGACTGTTTACAGCCAGGCAGTTCTGAAATGAGACAGTGTTGGAACCATGTCACCCAAACCCTTAATTACAGGTGTCTGCGGTTAAAATTTGGAGCTCATCAATCTCAGAGATGTTATGAGTCTATGTTTACTAATTGCTGAATCAGTTTTGATACCCAGCAGCCTTCCTTCCTGAACACACAGTATTCTGCATTTAAATGGGCACCATTCACTTTCCTCCATACCAATACATTCTCCTCACTACACCCTCCTGCCACCTCCTCATAACTGCTGTCTTCTGCTCCTGCTCCCCATCTGGCCTGGCAAAATGAGCATAGTCTCTAAGGCATCATTAGCATTTTTTTTTTTTTTTTTTACAGAAGCAAATCCCTAGAACAACTAGAGAAAAAGGAAATGTCTATTTTTTCCCCAGATATTTGGACTGGGAAAGAGGCGAAACAGAGCTCTGTTATTGCATGCTTAAAAGATGTGAGCTCTGTGCTGTAAACTTTACTTTTATAATATTGTTTAACCAAAGCAACAATACTACATAGCATTCCATGCTAACTCAGGAAACTGAGACTAAGGTAGGCTGAGCTGTGGTCCCAAGTCATAAACTAGTCAATGGAATAACAAGGAGGAATTTGTTAATCCAAGCCTGTCTGATTGGAAAGTTGGCCCACACAGCTCCAGACTCAGCATGAACAAATATGTGGCTGATGGAAGCCATGAGGACGAATTGCATGGTTGTTATTATGCACCATGTACAGCAAATTAAGTAATGCGTTTGGAAAGGCTGTGTTACCATAAAGTGCTGTACAGATGTTAGTACCATTATTATGGGCATATTTATTACCACTTTACTAGGGGTGGGATATCCTCGAACAGCCAAAGATTCAGAATCATCAGTCCCCAGTGAAGCGGGGTTAAGATTGTGACAAGCTTCCTTCTCAATGGAACAGAGACATGCCCCAGAGCACAGTAGAGCTTCTTGAAGGTAAGTATGAGCTACATGTTAACTAGAATATTTATTTTTTTGTTGCCCCTCACATCTTTGATTTCTCCTCCTCTCTCCCACTTAGCTAAAGGAGGGCCACTGAATTTGATTCATAGTCCAGACTAGCAAGTCAGTTTAAGGGCAAATGCCATCAAAGAATATGACCATTTATGGTAAAATGTTACTTTAAAATAACATCACACAACTTTAAAACATCATTAAGAAAAATGGAAACATTTAAATGATATATATGTTTGAAAAAATCAGGGTGGTGCTATATACCATGAAATGTATACATACAGTTATGGAAAATTATCCAGAACTCATTGATATGTGAAAAAAAGCCACTTGCAAAATTAGAAGTATAATATGATCCTATTCATATATTTTAAATAATCCCCTCAAAAAATATATAGACTATATACATATGTACATACAAATGTATACTTATATACATGTAAAAAGAACAGTGATTGAAAGATGTACAGATTAATCTTAGCTATAGTTATTTTAGGGAGAGCAGGAATGTAGGCAGGAGGGAGGAAGACCTACAGCTTGTATATTTCTGTGTTGTTTAAACGGTGTGCAAGATGAAAAATGCATGTATTACTTATGTAATAAAAAATAGCAGTAAATTTTATTTTATTTTTATTTATTTTATTTTTTAGCAGTAAATTTTAAAATCACAAACTTTCTAGTTATAAAAAATCTAATTAAAATATATGCTATATTCATTGTTCAAATTGGGAAAGATTTTTTAAACAAAAGGGAATAAATTACCAGAGATACACTACTTAAAAAAAAAAATCAAAACTAAAGAACATAGATTTCAATAATGAAAGAGGCCACCAAGTAACTAGCTAAATGAATGAATGAATGAATTAACAAATGTGTGAATTAATAGACAGATAAATCACCATAAGGCAGATTGTCATGAAATTTCAAAATGCCATCAATAAGGGAAAGACTCCAAAAACTTCCAAAGAAGGAAATAAATGTGACATGTGTAAATTCTGGGATTAGAATGGCATTGGAGTACTTAAAGGCAAAAAGAGAAGCTAGAAGACAGTGGAGCAACTTCTTAAAAGTCATGAAGGATTTTCAATATACAATGCTATACCCAGCTAAACTATCAATCAATCATGCCGGTGATTAAAAAAAAACCAAGACATCTCACATGTACCAAGGCTCAAAATTCTACCTTTCATGCACTTTTTCTCAGAAAGCTGCTGGAGGATATGCTTTCTCTAAACAAAGGAGTAAAACAAAAAAGAGTAAGGCATGGAAACCAAAAATAGATATATAAGTATATAAACACATAAATAAATACATAGGTTAAAAAAAATAAAAGTAAATAATAACTAAACAAACAAGAGATAATAGAACACAAGAGAGGCAAAAGTCACTCCCAGGATGAGTGCAATGATAAATATCTGAATAACAGATGGGCTCCTGGCCTACAAAGCAATCTGTGACATTAGAACAAGATAATAAAGGGCTCCAGGATGTTTTCAGGTGAAACAAACAGAACTCATAGAATATTTGATGTATTTAACCATGTTGGAAGTTGCAGGCAAGTTTGGGAAGAAAACATGGTATGTCCATGGAAAATTGAGCAAACAACAAAACCAAAATACCTGATTAGCAAGCATATAAAAATAAAATGTATATAGAAAAATTAAATTTAATCATTTACTTGTCTCAGCAGAGGATAATATTTTTATAATCATAATATCCATGTTGACTCTTGATTTAAGCAAAAATTGTGATTTTATCCAAATGGGAAAATTGCAAGAGGAGAGATGGTGGAAGCCATGGCAGTAAGAGTGTTAAATCCTCAGCTGCCCTCATACATGGTCACCTATTTGGCCAAAAAGCTGATCAATCGAGAGTGAGTAAAGAAGCACATAATTTTGAAGCTTTGAGGTCATCACATAAGAAAACAGTCAAAGGTCAGAAATGTGTCTAATGGGGAGTAGGGCTCTAGAGACAGGAAGGAAGGGAAGGGGTCTGCAGTCTTTTCCTAAAAGTTTTGTGTTTAACCTTTAATTTTTTATGTATATGGTTGTATTAGTTTGATAAAAAATATGTTAGTTTGAAGCAATTGGCATCACAAATAACAACAACAGTAAAAGTCTACTCTAAAAATCATAGTACAAAGTATGTTTGGCATACGGTCCCCACTAAAGAAAACAAAACAAACAAACAAAAAAACTGGAAAAGAATACATATAACCAGTGATTAGTTCTCAGGGTGGAATGATAAGCAATTATTATCTTATTGTCTACATTCTCCTTTATTTCCAAGTGTTTATACAATAAGCACATGTTTATGTTCATGAAAATTTAAGAGTTTTATTTTTTTTAATTTTTTAAAGAGTTTTCTTAAAGCATATTGTGACTCATCATCATGTAAATGCCTATTCTGCTATAACTAGATCAACTATAACCAGTCTAAAGAAGTGAGTTCAAAGTGCAGGAGGGGAGATTCCAATTTGATATAAAAAAACAAGTATCACAAAATTCTCTAATTGGCTAGCTGGCGAGGTCAGAACAAATATTTTAAAATAAGACAGGCAACTATCTTTCCTGCCGCTGGAAGGGAAACACCAAGATGACCAAGCTAATTCTCTGTAGATGAGGGAATTGAATGTCATAGAGTTTACGTGGCTGACTGAATGTCACAAAAAACTGTCCGGAGGCTGAAGCATGGGGGTGAGGGTGGGGGGTGGAACACCAGCCTGTGGACACAGCTCCATGTCCTTTCCAGTCCAACTATATTCCTGACCTCCACCAAACAGCTTCGATGTAATTTAAAGGTCTGGGACTGGGCTCTGTAAATCTTTGTTCTTCAAGCCTGTTTTTGTTTCATTTGTACCATAGCTCTTCTTTCTTTCCTGGCCTCACCATCGAATGCTGTAGCATAAAAATACAGGACAATGTCTACTAGTGTGTCTTCATTATTTTATTTTATTTTGTTTTATTTATTTCTTTGAAAAAGAAAGAGCATGAGTGTGAGGAAAGAGTAGAGGGAGAGGGAGAAACAGACTTCCCACTGAGCAAGGAACCTGATGCAGGGCTCCATCCCAAGATGCTGGGATCATGACCTGAGCCAAAGGCAGACGCTTAACCCACTGAGCCAACCAGGTGCCCCTAAGAGTGTGTCTTTTTGCCTTCCTGTGCAGCTGTGTCTTGCAGTTGTCTTCTCTTTGCATGACATCTTCCTCAGGCAACCACTGCCAGCTTCTGCAAGCAGGGGGTGCTCAGCATATGCTGTGGACCAGTGTTCTCTCTCTCCACACACACCTCACACACTTTTAAAAATCAAATCAGTCAAACAAATTTTAATTCTGTTTTGCCTTATTCTGTTTGAATAATTGAATGTAAGTGCAAGTTTCCACCTATGTGCTTTCCACCTAACTAGTGATTCTGTTGGAACACAATCTGGTTTTTAGCTTTGTAAAACTGGCACAGGTTTGGGAAAGGACATTAGAACAGCTCACTGGTCAAATGATATTTGGTCCAAGCAGTGGCTGGGGGAATTTATGAAAAGAGTGCTGAATGAGTGGCTTTCCTTGCTCTTACTCCATTAGTTTGGTCTCAGGGAGCCCTGACCACAGACTTGGACTGGTGTGCAAATGGTAGAAGCAAGAGGCTCCTTAATATGGGCAGAGCCAAGCTGGTGTTAAAAGTCAAGTGTATCGGCTCCTGAAGGTACACAACAAGGATCACATCTCTCTTCGTTCTCTTCCCTTCCTTAGTCCTTCTCATTCATCAGTAAAAAGCAATTTATTTCATGTCTGCTGTACCAGACAGGACAATGGACTCAGGCAACAATGAAACACATATGTAGTGTATATAATAAGACAATTCCCTTGTTCTTAGGGTGCTTCCATTCCTTTATGGTTCATTTCAGGACCCTAACCCTCTACATGGTAGGTGCCTGACAAAGTAGTTAGTAGTAATAGTTTCCTGATCATATATATGTGTGTGTGTGTGTGTTTGTACATGTGTTCATATATGTGCGTGTGTATATATTCATATATGCACCTGTCCTATCCTGTTCTATCAGAACACAGGCAATCAGACCATAAATGTAAGACAGGGCACAACCAGCAGGCAAGCAGAGCGTGCAGTTGACAAGGTCTATGAGCAGAGACAGTGGGGGCTGTGGTGGGGAAGACAGTGGGGGCTAGAGTGCTGTAATAAAATTTTGGTGAGGCAAAAGATGACTTGATGAGGCATATATTTTTTTAAAAAGTACAAAGAACTAAAATATGGTAGCGTGACTATATTCTAAAAGTGAACTTCCCTTATTTTCTTAATTTTATAATAATAAAAGTAGTTCAGCTATGACAGCCATCTTACATAAAACACAATATGGGCTAATAAAATATCATATTTTGATCTTTGAAGCAGAGCTGACGTCTGATACAAGACAGAATGGGGAAAAAGGAAGCCGGCTTCTGGGTGGCATGTGGGCGGACAAGGAGGTCATAATGCTTCTGGCTAAAAACTCTGATGTACTTATTTGTCACCAGATCACTGAAGAGTTTCTGAGAGGTTAGAGCTGAGGGCACTGTGGCTATGCTAACACCTCCTAGGAGGACGCAGGCTGGACCTTAGTAGTTTTTGCATGTGATATGATCTTTTTTTCCAGACATTTGTTTCTGGCATGAATCAAAAGTCACTGGTGATTTTGTTAAATAGACAGCATGTCATTTGTGCTGACTCTTCATCCTGGAAAGGATTAGTTATTCCCCCTGGCAGAGGGAATAAGGAGGGCATTGATTGGATGGAAACTGAGAAGAAATCTTGACCCCTAAAAAATGCCAGCTTTAGCATCCCAGCCCCTTCCACATATAAGGCTAGGGAATGAAAAGTAAGATATTAAAAGAACACCTAGTTTACAATGGGCATATGGGGTCCCTGGAGGTCCTTTGAGCTGCCAAGTCTCCTTTCCTGCGTTCCTAGATAGAATCTACAAAAGCATCTGTCATAGATAAGAAGCCGTGGAGACTGTGCATAACAGGACAAATAGTACTTCCTGCTCGAGTTTACAGAGTATTAGCAGGTAAGGATGTAAAGGTCCTGGAAGTATGCCTGGTAACTAGAAGGTGCCCAATAAATGACTCCTGCCAGAGTAGTAAAATTAAATGTGGCAACAATACTAATATTACTAGTAAGTACTAGTACCAGCAGCAGTAGTAGAAGTAACAGGGTTGGCACTATCTAATGCCAGATATACGACTTACTTATTTGCTAAGTTGATCAATGCTCAATGTAGTAATTAGGCAGCAAATCTATTTGTTTAAAACAATTCAAGTGGTTTCTTGACTGGATGAATGTGATATCTGACTTAGTCCAATGGGCCCTTTGAACAAAGGAGGATTCCCAAATTGCACATTGACTCCTTGCTTCCTTCCTACCAGCTTCGAAACTAAAAACCGTAAATGACTTGCACGTGGGCAGCAGGGAGTGGAAAGCCTTCGCTCCTCTTGGGACACCTGCCCCGTGACACACACGGCCAGCCCCCAGGAAGCCCTGCTCATCTGATGAACAGGCCGGTCCTCAGGACAACCTTCTTCCCCAGGGCTTCAACCTATACCCCTTCCCTCTGCTCTCCCTCCTCTCCTCTCCCGTCGTCCAGAGCACAGCATCCCACCATCCGAGACCTTTCCTAGGCTCATCAGTGTCCCCCCTCCAAGCCTGGCTCTCTCATCCTATCTGCTCTGAGCAAGCACACTCTGCCCTGGGCTAGCCGCTGCCTACCAGAGGTCCCCCTCTGGTTCTTCTCTAGGGTGAGATCTGTGCAGCCTGTCTCCTAACCCCCAACAGGACTCCCTGGTTCTACTCTCCTTATTGTGGGCCCCTCTGCCTCATGACTGCTCTGCAGCATCATGTCTTCCCTCCAGCTTCCACCTGACTGCAGGGCCTAAGTGGCCCTGCCCCATCCCCACCCCTGCCCCTGTCCCTGCAGTGGGAAGGACCTGGGTTTGGAGCCTGGGAGATACCAGTTGGAGCCCTGACTCTGCTGGGTGACCTTAGGTGTGAGTCCCTTGTGTGTCATCCTGGGTGGTTTTAACAATAGAAAGAAATAATGCCAGTAGCGAGCACAGCTTTTGGTACAGAAGAGGCTAGTTTCCTTTCTGGTCCCACATAGTCCACGTCTCACTTTGGTCTCGAAGGCTTCACCACCACTGTTGCTTTTACCTCTTTGCTTCCATCCATAAACTTCTAACAGCTTCCTGGTGCTATTCTGTTTTCTGAATGAACTGTAAGATTTTGGTTGTGTATGTAATCTATCCATTTCCCCTATCATTGTGTTTTGTTTCCTTGTCATCAAGTTTAACTTAGGAGTTCCAGGAGCAATTGTGTTTACTTCTTCAATATATACAATAGTTTATTTATTCTGTGTTTATCCTCTGCAAAATACCATGGGAGATAAAAGATTAAAGATAAAATCTAAACTAGCCCTGTGTCAATGAGCAGTTGAGTTCAGAAGTTGAGACCAATGTGTTCACATTTAATGGCCTTACAAGGAAGGATAAGTCCTATCTGAGTGCTGTAGGGAGTCAGGGGAGGGCAAGATAATCTGCTTTGGGGACAAGATAACAGACCAGTGGTCCTGGAAAGTTAGGGAAGCAGGAGTATCAGGCTCTGAAGCTGGATTTTCTTTTTAAAAAGTCACAGGAATAAGTTGACATGAGACATGTTCAAAGAATAACTACTGATCCTTGATGGCCAGGGTAAAGGATTGTGGACCAGAGTGGTAGGAAATATGTCTGGAAAGCTGGGCTGGGGGTAGGCTGTCAGAGTCATGGATGCCAACAGAAGCAGAAAGAGCTGTGTCCTGCAGGTGAGCGTGGGGATTATATGATGATACAAGATTTCTCCTTATGACAGTCAATCTCTCTGCCTTTAGCTGACAACTAGGATGGAAAAGGAGAGCTCCAGGCAGGGTGGAAACTATTTGGAACACAGCACTGGGGTTGGGGTGCTGATACCCTGCAGTTGAAAATGCTTCTGACTCCCCGAAAGCTTAAGTACCAATAGCCTACTATTGACCGGAAGCCTTCTTGATGACAGAAAGAGTTGATAAACACATATTTTTGTACGTTATATGTATTATATACTGTTTTCTTAGAATAAACTAAGCTAGAGAAAAGAAAATGTATTTTAAGAAACTCATAAGGAAACTACGTTTACAGTATTATACTGTATTTATAAAAAAAAAATTGGTGTGTAAGTGGTTTCACTGTTCAAACCTGTGTTGTTCAAAGGTCAGCTGCACTGTGGAAATGGTCTCTTATTAGGGCGGTGGGAGCAGAACCAGGGCACCAGCAATGACATGGAAAGGAAGCGAAGGGAGGGATCATCTCAGACGTCGCTGTGGATGGACCAACAGAATTCGGCAACTGACTTCTTTGGTAGAAGGTGTGTTTGTATCATCCATGCAAGATGTCCATGAACTTTCAGCTCAAGTCCCTTCCCTAACCCATTATTACTGAGTGGGGGTGGGGCTCAGTGCCAGGCATCCCCTCTGTCTCCATACATGTAAGTAAGAAACAAAAACTTGTCACTTGATGTGACATGGTTAGCTCACAACACGTGGGTTATTCCTCTGTCACTAGCATGGCATCAGACTTTTCTGAACGTGGTTATGATAGTGTGAAACTCCCCGCAGAGGACTCCTGTTAAACACCCTGAACCCTGGCACGTTTCCTTGGAGCAAGGAACCTAGAGCCTAATCAGTGTGGCAAAGGAGAGGGTTTGAACTGATAGATAGGCTTCCTGTCCTTTCTGCACCTGCTGGAGTATGTGTGTGGTGGGGGGCAGGGGTGTGTGTGTGTGTGTGTGTGTGTGTGTGTGTGAATGACCTTCCTCAAAGAAAGCCCGGTCACCTTTTCCAGATGCAAGGTAGAACCCGTATTCCAGCCTGACACATTTGGGGAACTGGTTCCTTGATGGTGCACGATAGAAAGCAGCCTCTCCTCACTTTTCAGAGCTCCCCCCACTCCGGAGGCACAGATCCTGTGTGGGTTAGTGCTAGAAAGGAAGCACAGAAAATGACATAGCAGGGAGAGAAAAAGAGAGAAGAAAAGGAGAAAGATAGAGGCTTAGGGGGCCCAAGAGGAGGGATGGAGAAGACAGAGGGAGGGAAGACAAGCAGAGGAGGAAAAGGCAAAAATGCCTGCGTCACCAGCAGAGGAATGGACCATGTTTGGAGTAGAGAAGCTGCTTTGGAAGGAAAAGTCCTGAGACTTAGACCTGACCTTCAGATGACCTTAGTCCTGACCTTAGGGATGATCTTACACCTGACCTTGGAGATGACCTTAGGCCTGATCTTGGAGATGACCATTTCCTGTTACCCCCGTGCCCTGGGTGGTGCGCCTCTGCCTTCTTTTGTATTTCCCCTCCATGACTGCTCTGTTCCTTTCTTATTTCTCTGTTCTCTTTGCCCTCTTCTGTTCTTTCTCTTTACCCATGATTTTGTCCTATGAATTCCAGGCCTTTTTTGCTTGATCTATGACTTGAGATTTGAAATAAAATTATTCCTGGACAATGTACTAATGGATGTGCCCAAAGAACATGCCCAACAGCCTGGGACACACACACACACACACACACACACACACACACACACACACAGTATTTTTCTCCAGTGCTGATTCTCTTTGATACACTTGCCTTGAGACATGCTGCTGGGAGGTAACTGCTGCCAGCCCCCCCCGCCCCCCCGACCAACATCAGAGCTACCTTGACTTTTCTCTCACCTGCCTCTGACTCGCACACAGCCCTGGGCATCACTTCCCCCTGAAACATCCCAGTATGGTCTCTCTGTCACTTCTAGACCTCTTTCTTCTGGTACAGCAACCAGTCTCTCAGGAAAAACACAATTCTTCTGCTGTCTTTACAGGTCAGGTTTAGGAAGTAACAGGCTCATGTTGGTGAGTGGGGGGGGGCAGTTAACAGCAGGCTTTGAGCAGAGGACTCTCACCCATTTCCACATTTATTGTGAAGTCTATGTTTGCTCCACCCACAAAGGTCTCCTGGAAGATAGTGTTAGCGGGAGTAAGGAGATAGGGAGGGTTTTGCTAGGAAGGAAAGTGCTTTACACCAATCCAACATACCTTTATGGCTCGTTTATTTGTTGAACATCCTGTGAGTACCTGCTATGTACCAGCCTATATGCCAGATCTGGTCAATATGAAAAGAAATTCAGGTGGGCCTGGGTGATACAGTTTGTCAAGCATTCAACTCTTAGTTTCAGCAGGTTATGATTTCATGGTTGTAAGATCGAGCCCTGCATTGGTCTCCATGCTCAGTGCAGAGTTTGGTTGAGATTCTCTTTCTTCCTCTTCCTCTGCCCCTCCCACTCATGTTCTCTCTCTGTCTCTCTAGAATAAATAAATAAATAATCTTAAAAAAAAAGAAATTTATATAGACTCTGCCTGTCCTCAAGAGATGTACAACCAGGATAGAGAGATATGAACACAAATCACTAAAATACAATGTAGGGGAAAGAGACAGCTATGAAGTCTAGAATATACAGGGGTTGGATCTTGAAGGAAGTTGGCTCCTCACTTCGTATGAAGAAGAGGACTAAAGGTAGAGAAAGCAGAATACAACGTACCAGTGTAAGAAAGGGCCCAGTCTATTTACAGATGAAGGATAAAGTCACTGTGGTTCTGTCAATAGTGTTTGTGTGTGGGTGGTGGGGAAGAGGCAAGAGCAGAGGATGTAAATCCAGTTAGGGGTCAAGTTATGAAAGGCCCTGTATGATGAATTCCGCTGGGATGTGGACTGAAGACGAATGACTGGGGAGTCACTGAAGAATTAAGAAATACTAGGTTGTAACATAAGCAAATCTCGAGTCTGGAAATCACAACTAAAGGAAACTATTTCTTTACTCCAACACTCCTGACACTAAATGTAGGGGAGATATTTTCCCCCCCACATCAACCAATTTTCTGACCCTCCAGACACTGACGAGGTGTCTTAAAATTTAACTCATTTCTGGTAGCTAAGTATCAGTATTAGTGTTAAGATCCACAAGTTTAAAAACTCGGCCCCATAAGACCACCCTCCCTTCAGATGCCAGTCACAAGTAATGGGTCCCCAGACTACCTGTACTTCTGTTCTGCTTGGCTACAAAGTCAAAGGCTCCCAACACAGTCCCCATCTCCTTTAGATAATTTCCTAGAATGGCTCACAAATTCTGGGAAACATTTCCTTTTGTTTAGTAGTTTATAGAGGGTATTATAAAGAATATAGATGAACAACCAGATGAAAAGGTACAGAAGATGAGCTCCAGAAGGGTCTCACATATGGAAACTTCTGTCCCTATGAAGTTAGGTTGTGCCACACTCCCATCACATAGATGTATTCACCAACCTGGAAGCTCTGAATCTTGTAGTGTAGGGATTTTTGTGGGGGCTTCATCATGTAGACATGACTAATTAAGTTAATCACCAACCCCTCTTCTCTTAATAGAGGATGAGAGGTGTAGCTACAAGTTCCAAGCTTTTAATCACAGCTTGGTCTTTCTGGTAACCTATTCTCACCCTGAAGCTCTTCAGAAGCCTATTAAGCATCTCTTCATTAGAACAAAGGATGTTCCTATTATTCCGAAAATTATAAGGGTTTTGGGAGTTTGGTGTCAGGAACTAGGGACAGAGACCAAACATATGTTCCTTATAATGTCACAACAACAGTTCAGTTCAAGCAACAGAAATGGAAAAAAGTAAGTTGCTGGAGATAGCAACCTATGGCAATAAAGGGCCAGATCACAAAAATCCTAGATTTTGTGGGCCAGTTAGTGTCTGTAATTATTACTCATATCTACCATTGTAGTGTGAAGGCAACTAGAGACAGACATACAAACAAATGAGCATGGCTGTATTCCAATAAAACTTTACTTACAGAAACAGACTGTGGTCTGGATTTGACTCCTGAGCCATAGTTTGCTGACCCATGAAGTAGAAAAACCTTTCAAAACAAGAGTTATAAAGACTTACAGGAGTTGCCCTGGTATGTGAAGGTGTAAGTGTTTTGAGCTCTTTCCCCAACCTGGATGGGAGTTTGTGTTATTGTCCTGGCCCTGGGGGACTTCCTCTGCGTTCCTGGCTTCTTCAGGGCTGTCTGAGTGGGGCCAGCCCTACTGTTGATTGGAGCAGACTTCTGAGACCTATTGCCGTTGACACGTATCCTCTCAAAGTAGAAATGTTGGAGACACAAGTATGTAATGGTGAATAGCATAGGCTCCCGAGTCAGAAGGACCCTGCTTTGGATCTGATGTGAATTTAGGGGAGTTACTTAACCTTTTTGACTTTCAGGTGCCTCATTTATAAATTGAGGATTTGGAAGGAACCTCCTCATGTGATATAAAGATGAAATGAGATGCTATTTGAAAATCATCTAACACAGAATCCAACTTATATTAAGTGCTCCATAAACATGAGTAATTGGCATTACTTTTTACTAGGTTAGGAGATCCCTGGCTCCTGGAGGTAAACAGGGTTCTGGCACTCTCAGAAACCACGAATAAGTCCAGGGATACACTGCTAATAGCTCATAGGGCCTGATATCATTCTGGGGAAACCATCTGATTATGTCCATCTGGGGGCTTGGTGCTTTATATGCCTTCTCTCACTTCATATTAAAGAGTCCTAGGGAAAAAGGTGTTTTTTCCCTCCACTTCTACTTACAGGAACCCAGAGCTGAACTATGTTGGAGAACTTGCTGCGGTTCATGGCTCATCACGGCTACCCTGAGGCCCGAGTCTATGTCTGCTGCACAGAACAAATTTCCTCTTGGTTTCTATTTCATCATGTAGTTGTCATTATTTATGCACAGGGCCCAGTACCGTTACATCCTATTGGTACAAGTCATTCCCTAGAGTCTATAAAGCTACTAGAAGGCAGTGACCCTTGCAAACATTTCTCTATCTCTCATATATCCAGTAGAGTGCCTTAGGTATGGTAGAGATTCTTGTAGTTTTTTGAATAAATTAATCTGTATTCTACCCATTTCTCCTTAGATTCTTCCTCCCTCCACACACAATCTCCTCCACTGTGGGATCCCGAAGAGGCCCATGGTAAGTTGAGGCATGATAGCTGTAGCCTCAATGGGTCCACAAGTAGGGTTGAGGGGATCCTGTGTGATGGGGGATTGAGAACTGGAACCCAAGTCTCAACTTCTACCTCTGCATCTGCCCTGCTGGGGAAGAGTATCCCAGCACCCGCTCTTAGCTCTTCCATTTCTCTACTTTTTGGGAGAAAGCCTTCCTGGAATCACCAGAAATCCTTTTGCTCTAATTCTCTGGCCTGACATGAAGTGGGTGAATGGCTGTCACTGAGGAAAAATGGTATTTGTAGTCATGAGTGTCTGATGCTCTGTTCTCATGAGGTCCACTAATTGGGTTTCTTGATTAGGTCATCTGATAAAATTTTGATGAACTCTCAACATTTTTGCATGTTTATCCAGACCTCTGAACTATTACATCTTCTTTCATTGTAACTTACCACGAAGAAAGAAAATATGACTGTATAAGGAAGGTATTTTCACTTAGAAAATAAAGTTCAGTTAAGTGGCCATGATTTCCCTGAGCTCAGCTTCTATTTTAAAACAAACTATCTTTGGTAGAATAACAAGAAAAGCATGCTTAGATTTAACACACTCCCCCTTCCCCCTTCTCTTCCTTTGGTTACATTGGTTGAGCTACCACCCAAGTGGCCTGGGCAGAGCTTGAAGGCCTCAAGATGAATGCATCCAAATGATTCTCCTTGCAGTTTATCTGAGGCTGTGGTGAGGCCCCTTCACAGCAAAGGAGGTGCACAGGATATTTCCAGAGACTTTAAAGACAATGCCTTCAACTGTGAGCTTATAACTAGGGCCTCTTTTAGTTAGTGTTTGAAGGTGTTCTTGGATTTCCCCTGTAGAAATGTGTGTGCAGGTAGGAGGCCACAAAGCAGTGCAGGGCTATATAGCAGTGGGGAGGCACTGAGCTCTAGTGGGATCTCCTGCAAGCAGGTTAAGAGTCAATGGTCAATTACGGCGCTCCAGGACACACGCCTGCATAAACAGACCAATGGGGAAAGTTTTCACAACAGTTAACATTTCAACATGGACAAATTCAGGTTTTTGTTTGCGTTTTTAGGGGTGCTGGAGGATGAGTTGGAGGGGCATCAGCTGGAGAGGGTAATGGGTGGGTGGGTTTGAGAGCGAAAGTAAGCTGTACATCCAGGTCTGGGGGATCTTTAGTTTTCCCAACATGTAAACAGTGCACAGAAGGCCCATTTCACCACCATTCCTATTTTGCTGTTGTTTATTTGTTGACTTGTCAACTTTTGGAGGCTCTTGTGTGGACTGAATCCTGATTTCTAGACCTCAATATACAGGAAAGAAAATGGCCTGTCCTCTTTGTGAGTGCGTAACTCCTTATAAATAAGTCTCAATTAACTACCACTCCTGTGACCTATAGGAAGCCCCTGCTGATCCTGGTTCTGTTAATAGAGCATGTGCCTGCGCTGGAAGTAATTAAATGGGCTGAGTGCAATTGTCAGAGCTCCAAGGGCCAAAATGCTATCTTTTGCCAGGGCAAGAGTAATAGCTCCTTTGTTGGGAACATAATGAAAGAGACAAGTGGGAAGAAAACCCATTGTCAGCATCACAGATAACTTTGGTGTACCTGGGATTTGTCATAAATGTATTTTGATGGCTTATTATGTCTGAAAGAATGTTGCCTTATCTTCAGGACTATTCAGCAGAACAGAGGAAATAATCCCAGTGTGACATTTATTTATCTAGATGTGGGTCCCTAATAGGAAAGATGGGAGTTCCACGCATACCACAGTGTTTCATTTACACAATTTTCTTCATCACTTTTCTGGCCTTGCTGACCAATCTATAAGGGTGGCTAGATGAGGCTGGTTATCACTGGATATCTTGCAAAAAGGCAGACCTGGGGCCTATCATCCAATACTGATCCTTCTCAGTCCTGAGGCTTTTAAAATGACTTTCACTTCAAAATGAAAGGGACAACCCCCACCCCCACTTTCCACTTGAGATGCAATGACAGGTAATGGGAAAATAATCCTCGTGATAAAAGAAACTCTAGGGGTTTTTTCATAATTTTTTCAAAAGGATTTTATTTATTTATTTGAAAGAGAGAGCATGAGTTCAGGGGGAGGGGCAGAGGGAAAGGGAGAAGCCCACTGCCCATTGAGCAGGGAGCCTGATGCAGGACTCCATCCCAGGACCCTGGGATCATGACCTGAGCTGCAGGCAGATGCTTAACCGACTAAGCCACCCAGGCTTCCCAAAGAAACTCTATGTTTAACCAAGCCAAAAACTTTGATATCTGATGTGTGCTATCACTCTGCAAGAGGTCAGAGCATGCATGTGAGGAGGCCCTTTCCCAACTTACTTGACTATGAGCCCTTTTTAAGGATGGAGCTTCTGGCAAGACTAGTGTCCCAGGAGATAACACTTTGAGAAATGATGTTTGATACCAATCTATTTTTCCCCCATTGGTCTTTGCACATTTTTCTCAAAGCTGAACTTCTACCTTGACCACTTTTCTTTAAAAGTGAATTTTTAGAACTATCCAGAGATAGCCATGTGGGTTACATGCCTAGGTCTCCAAAAGCTTCCACCCTCTCTGTTGGCTAAAGACTAAAGATGATTCATATTAATCACTGGTTTCATTTTCCTGTTCCTACCATCCTCTCAGGCTGTGGGATGAGAAACCTGGCTTCATCAGATGTATGTTATCCTAGTGGGGCACTGGGGTCTCAATGGTTCCTGCCATTGCCACCCTCAGAAGCTGAGAGGTGCTCTTTATCATGCTGTTGTGGTTTTAGTTAGGAAAATAAGATGCATGGGGAACACCCCAGGAAAGAATTGGTCCATTCTTCTTATTCTTTTTGAATTAAACATTTTTCTTCTCTTTCTCTCTCTCTACATTAGGCTAAGTGTCATACTTAATATACAAAACTGTCATCTCCATATTAGTTCCTGTAGCTCTAGGAGAAATGTTCTTTAGCAGTTTTAGATTCCTTCAATTCTCATGGATGCTTGCTACATCCATGGGGGTTACATTTATATAAATGTAAAAGACAATGGTTTGCCCAATGAAATGAGCTCCTAATGATGACTTATTACAAACAGTGACAACCTAATTAAGAGTCTTGGGGAAAATTCCTGTCTTCTGAACATTCCTCAGTAGAGATGCGATGAGCACTTTCTTACCTGTGCATAAAGCTAACTCTGCATGTTAAATATCTTTGGGCATATGAATTACCTACACAACTATTTAAGGCTAAGTAACAAACCACTCTAAAATTAGTGGCTTCAAGTGACAGTAATGTATTATTTCCCATGATTCTGGGGGTTGCCTGGGTTCAGCTCGGCAGCTCTTTTGCCCTGTGTGGTGTCGGCTGGAGTATATGGCTATACTTAGGTATGCACTTGATTGGAGCTAGAACATCCAAGATGGCTTCATCTACATGTCTTCAGCTGATATTGGCCATTAACTGAGTGCTTCAAATTCACCCTTTGATGGCTTCTCTTCTTCCAGGAATCTAAACTGACTTCCTAAGAGCGTGAAGGGTAGGTTCTAAGAAAGCCAAAAATTGGGTTGCTTCCACCCTACTTTATTGATCAAACAAGTCGTGAGGTCAGCCCAGATTCAAAGAGAGGAGGAATATTCCACCTCTTGGATGAGAGGAGCAACTTGGCGAGAGTAATTGTTGATGGCATCATTGAAGACTCCACCACAATGCTTCACCACAGATACTTGAGTTAACTCAGTGACTAGTTCATTAGAACAGTTCACGTCTACTGCATCAACTTCGCTGAATTCCAGGGACAAGACTCCAGAGGTCAGACCCACAATTTTATTCTTTTATGAGGTCCTAGCCTATGGGTGTCTTGGAATGGGGTTGAAAATGCTTCATTTGAGAAGAAATGAGTTTCATTTCTCAAAGAATGAGATGGAAGCTCTTTGAATTAGGGCTAGGTCCACAATATGACATCCCCAAAGTTTTGTTCTGCCAGAGGCTTGGTGCCCAACATCACAATGCTTTGTAACGTTGATGTTGACAGGCTTTTTTTTTCACTCTCCAGATGTTTGGAGCCCAGTAAATCCCAACTTAAAGCTCTTAGTTGCACCTGTGGACAGACTTCAGAATCTCCTCAGTGTTTCCCTGAAGCCTTAAGAGAAATCAAAACTTAGAGGTAATGACTAAAGATGTTGAAAACAGACTTCCTTCTGCCAGACACTCCCTAGCTTGAGTGCCATTGTTTTATAGACAGAGCATTATAGATTTAAAAGTGACATTTTGAGTAAAAAAATATATTCCAATATCAGTACCACTCCCATCCCTTTTGTATATCCAATGCTCAGAAGTCAAGGATAGTTGTGATCCACTATGGAAGATTTTTAATAATGGAGCAAGATCACCTCCATTATTAAAAAGGAGATTTCTTTGGTGTTGAGTTTAATAAGTTCTTTATAGATTTTGGAAACTAGCCCTTTATCTGATATGTCATTTGCAAATATCTTCTCCCATTCTGTAGGTTGTCTTTTAGTTTTGTTGACTGTATCCTTTGCTGTGCAAAAGCTTCTTATCTTGATGAAGTCCCAATAGTTCATTTTTGCTTTTGCTTCTTTTGCCTTCGTGGATGTATCTTGCAAGAAGTTACTGTGGCCAAGTTCAAAAAGGGTGTTGCCTGTGTTCTCCTCTAGGATTTTGATGGAATCTTGTCTCACACCAAAGAAACAAACAATCCAATCATGAAATGGGCAAAAGACATGAAGAGAAATCTCACAGAGGAAGACATGGACATGGCCAACATGCACATGAGAAAATGCTCTGCATCACTTGCCATCAGGGAAATACAAATCAAAACCACAATGAGATACCACCTCACACCAGTGAGAATGGGGAAAATTAACAAGGCAGGAAACAACAAATGTTGGAGAGGATGCGGAGAAAAGGGAACCCTCTTACACTGTTGGTGGGAATGTGAACTGGTGCAGCCACTCTGGAAAACTGTGTGGAGGTTCCTCAAAGAGTTAAAAATAGACCTGCCCTACGACCCAGCAATTGCACTGTTGGGGATTTACCCCAAAGATTCAGATGCAATGAAACGTCGGGACACCTGCACCCCGATGTTTCTATCAGCAATGGCCACAATAGCCAAACTGTGGAAGGAGCCTCGGTGTCCATCGAAAGATGAATGGATAAAGAAGATGTGGTTTATGTATACAATGGAATATTACTCAGCAATTAGAAACGACAAATACCCACCATTTGCTTCAACGTGGATGGAACTGGAGGGTATTATGCTGAGTGAAATAAGTCAATCGGAGAAGGACAAACAGTGTATGTTCTCATTCATTTGGGGAATATGAATAATAGTGAAAGGGAATATAAAGGAAGGGAAAAGAAATGTTGGGAAATATCAGGAAGGGAGACAGAACATAAAGACTCCTAACTCGGGGAAACGAACTAGGGGTGGTGGAAGGGGAGGAGGGCGGGTGTTGGAGGGGAATGGGTGACGGGCACTGAGGTGGTCACTTGACGGGATGAGCACTGGGTGTTTTTCTGTATGTTGGTAAATTAAACACCAATAAAAGTTAATTAAAAAAAAAAAAAAAAAAAAAAAAAAAAAAAAAAAAAAAAAAAAGGAGATTTCAAGTAGATACTAGGAAGATTCCAGCTGTTAAACTTAAGGACCAATGACAGCTATCTGGTCCAATTAGCAGTCTTCAGGATATAGGGGGTGATAGTTACCTAAGTTGACTTGGTTGATAGACTGGCAGCAGTCAGAGGGAAGTATCTGCTGACCTTCTCAAATCATGTTCTGCTCTCTGAGACAGTTTCTGCATATAGTTAGTACATGCTTTCCTCCCACAACTTTCCTTAATCTGTGAGATACAAGATATTCGTATTTATTTGCATTTAAATCGCTTTCCCTTTTGAGTCTATGTAACACTTGGGGCTTTACTAATGAGCTCATTAGGAGTGGCTTACATGTGGAAGTGAGACTAGAACCAGAGGCAGGTCGCTCTGTGCACACTCCAAGCCTGCCCAAACACGAACTGGAAAGAGAGGACAGGCTTGAGAGTCTGGGTGGCTTTCTTCTGGAGAGTTTGTCTCTTCCCTGAGACAAACCTGCATCTCAAGCAATACTTTTGTGCATGGTCATAAAGGTAGACCCAGTGCTGAATGACTATATTAAACAAAGAACATTCTGAATACTCAGTTCATTGGATTAAAAAGCTTTCTTGCAAATGGAAGCTTGGCTTCCACTTTTTTTTTTTTTTTTTTTTTTGGCCAGTTTAATCAAAATAGTTTCACTCATTTCCACTTAATGATTTGGCTTGCACGATGCTAGTTGTAAAGTTGCTATTTCTTTTTTTTTTTTTAAGATTTTATTCATTACTCATGAGAGACATACACAGAGAGGCAGAGACACAGGAGACAGAGAAGTAGGCTCCCTGGGAGCCCGATGCATGACTCGATCCCAGGACGCTGAGATCATGACCCAAGCCAAAGGCAGACCCTCAACCACTGAGCCGCCCAGATGCCACTTGTAAAGTTTGAATGGATTTTCCAGTCCACACCTTTTTGTCATGGCTTATGGCTGACAAAGCCTGCAAGGGGTTCGATTTGGAGGACTCGTGTGCTATCGGCATTTTAGAATACCTACTATTATTACCTTCTGGAAGACACCAGGACTTCTTAGGGTCCAGTCTCTCCTGCAAGATCAGTGACACCTTTGGGGTCCTGAGCATTGTTCATGGTCACTGCAAGCACGTGATGTTCACAAAGTAGTCTCTCTACTCAGCTTAGGTCACTGTAGCCCAAGGGAGAACCACTCCAGCCTTGCCACTTTTGCTCAGTATAATAAATGAGACTTGAACCCATTATTTCCAAGGTCTCCATGAGTCAGATGGGACTGCCCAGGTAGTTCTATATTTTCCATGTCAAATACGACCACTTCCCTCTCAGACTCCTCCCTCTTACTCTCTTCCTTCAAAACTCTGTGACCAGTTTCTCAAATCCCTCTTGTTTTAAATATTTGGAGTGGGTTCTGTTTTCCTGGTTGGACTCCGACTGAGACAGGTACCCTGGAAAACATGCCACCTAGACCCCATTCCGGCCCTGGGCTGGGAATGGCTTTGTGCAGAACACTCAGGTGGAGTCTGGATGGAGGCTCTCGTCCAGCCCAGGAGCAGATGACCAATTAAGCCATCTGGAACTCAGAAAGGCTGGCATTTATCTATCCTGAGTCCATTTTTCATCCTAGATTGGGTAATGCTGTCATTCATTCATTCAGCATATTTTAGAGACTCCTTCTGTCTGCAGAAAACATTTTCAGAGACCCAATTAGGGGGAAGCAGGATGTGGGCTATGAAAAGCACAGAAGCCTCCTTGGAGTCTCATGTCAAAATTTCTTGCCCCAGCTGTGTGGAGAGGCGTGAAATCTGGAGGCCATCAGGAGCTGGGGCTCTTCAGTGCCCCTAGCCAGTTGACTACAAGGGGTCAATTGCTCTGCTCAGGGGGTCTGGTAGGTTGCTAAAATATCCACTCCAGTACAGGGCTGGGGGAAAAAAATAGCATTCCACATTTGTCTGCTGCAAAGGGATTTTGCTCCGTTATCAACTCAGACGTGGCCTCTCCAGTCAATCAGCTGTGACCTCTCCAGCCCTCAGCATAAAATGGCCAGATGGCAAGTCAATTGTGGTGCACCACTAAAAGATTTTAGAAATTCCTATTTCTGAAAATGAAATAGAGCGGGGTGGGGGGGAATGCACACTTCCCCACAGAATGAGAATATTCTTTATTTATGTCTCGTTAGTTACTGCTAGTTTTCAGCATCTGTCATGAAGCCAGTGCCAGGCCAGGAGCTTGACACCTGTGGTCTCGCGGTGCCCCTGCGACTCTACTGGGTCAACTTTTGTGTATCCCCAATTTATAGATGACAAGTCTAAATCAAGGTAATTTTCTGTAATTTGACCCAGGACGAGCAGCTTCCAGCTAGCAGAGCTCTGAGCCACACCTAAACCCATCAGATTCTCTGGCTTGGGGTTGCTTTTGTGCATATTTTGAATTTTCACATTAGCATTCTGGGTTTCTGGGTCCCTTACACACAGAGGAAGCGGAGGTGCCAGAGGCCCAACAAATGAGGAACGAGAAAATCCCTGCTGGAGAAAAATCAGTCAGTAGTAACAGGCCAATGCTGTGGGGTCCTCTGGTTTTGGGGCCACCTGATGCTGCTGCTGCCTTTGTAGGGACAATTATGAGTTCATGATGTGCCCTAGGGGAGCAGCAGGAGACAGGAGTGGCCTGTGTGGCATCTCAAAGGTCTCCTTTGTAGGCCTTCACATGACTGGTGAGCCTGTGCTGCTGGGAATCCACGTAATGGCAAGGAGGGTGGACTCGAGCCGAGCCCCGGCTCCAGCTCCTCTGCTCACCAGCTGTGTGATGTTAGTCAAGCTACTAAACTCTCTGAGCCCCAGCTTCCAGCCTGCAAATAAGGATAGCAAGGATTCTTCCAACCCAGACCTGTTGTGGGGATCACATGAAGCTGCATTTGTGCAGTGCTGACACAGTGAAGGCTGGTTAAGTGTTAGCGGCTGGCCTTCTCATTTTTTCTGCTCTCGGGAGGCCAGAGAGTAGAGGCAGCCCCTCCTGTGGACAAGCTGTGGGTTCTTCAAACATGGTGAATCCATGATGACCCATGTGGGTCATCACCAGCTGGGGTGTGCTGGACCTCTGCTCCATGTTGCAGGACTTGAACCAACGCTGGACCCCCTGGAGGAGGTGTTCCCAAAGCTGGACAGTCTTTAGGCCAAACACCATGATGGGGCCTGGATGCCCCCAGGGAAGCTTCTGACTTTGAACTCAAAAGTGATGTCCGTATCATCTTGAAATACCATGGCATGGGTGCACTTCACACCCCGAGTTTCTCATTCAAACCCTAGGGAGAGAAGAAACCCGGTTCTGGGGAAGAAGCTAGTGACAGGGGTGAGGACAGGTGGGGTGAGAGCTCACTGTGCTCCCTAGCACTTTGCTGTCACCTCCCCTCAGGATAGGCCCTGCTGCACACAGGGGCACCTCCTAGGCTCCCTCATGTCTAACGCCAGTGGCCATCTTCTTTCCCTTCTCTGACTTGCCATCTTTTTGCAATGTCAGGTGGTATCCAGACTTTTCACTGCTTCAGTTTACCTCTTGCCTTGCTATTTTATTTAACTGTAGATTAGAGTCAGCTCAAGAGAGTATTTTGGCGGGGGGGGGGGGCGGGTGGAGAGAAGGAACTGGAATGAGAAAAATGTCTTGATACAAAATCCATTTTTCCATAATGTTTGGGGCTTTGGAGCTTCCACCTGAGGTTGGTATTTTCAGCTGTGCCTGTGAGAACACCAGTAAGGAAATTAATGATGACACTGCATTTCTGAAGCCCTTTCACAAGACGGCTGAGGAGACAATTTATCATATTTATTTATTTCAATCTGGCAGCTGATGTCGGGGCCTGTGTCAGGGCACACACTCTGGAGCTTGGCTCTGATTTTGAGGCCTCTGCCTTGCTTGCCTTTCCCCCTGGCTCCTCCTCCTGTTCTAGGGCCTCCATCAGGTGATGATCCCTCTGAGACCAAGTAACCATGAGAGACGGGTGGTCTGCAGCTGGGCAGCAGCCAGATGACATCATGCGGTTTCACTTCACTCTTTCCCCAAAGCGAACTGGGTCAAGTGTATTGAGGCAAAAAGGCCACGTGTGGCTCAATACCAGGCTATGGCCCTTGAAGCAGAAAGTAAGACCCAAGAGCAAGTCAGTCAGCCAAAGGGTTGAGCCCTTCCATATACCAAGCCCAGGAGGGGCTCCCCCATGAGCCTCAGCTTCCTCCTCTATAAAATGGACACAAGGCATATCCGGAAAAGACAATCTTTTTCTACCCACAGAGTGAATCTGCAAAGGGACTGAAAACTAGAGCAAATCCACACTAGAGGGTTTTTGGGTCCTGGAAGCTCATCCTCCTTCATGAGTATCCTCTTCATGCCAATTTGGCTTTGCCCAAGGGGATCCTCCCTAGTTATAGTCTAATTTCAGAACTCACATGAAAAGCCAGCTTTTTTTACTCACAGCAAGACAGAGTCATAGGAATGGGACAGAAATAGCAATGAGGTGATCACTAGCACATGGCTGGGATGGGGAAGAGGCATAGGGTTGTGGATTGTCTGTGAAATAGCAGGGAGTTCAAGAGGTGGCCCGGAGCACTGCGTCCGGGGAACTAAAGAAGATGTTGTATTAGTTATTTACTGCTGTGTAACAAGTAGCTCCCACACTTAATGGTTTCAAATAAAATTATTTTTTTTAATTTTTATTTATTTATGATAGTCACAGAGAGAGAGAGAGGCAGAGACACAGGCAGAGGGAGAAGCAGGCTCCATGCACCGGGAGCCCGATGTGGGATTCGATCCCGCGTCTCCAGGATCGCGCCCTGGGCCAAAGGCAGGCGCCAAACCGCTGCGCCACCTAGGGATCCCTCAAATAAAATTATTACTTGTTATCTCGCATGGTTGCTGTGAAGCAGGAGTTCATGAGCAGCTTGGCTGGTAGTTCTGGCTTGAGGTCTGTCATGAGGTCAAGGTCACAATCAGATATGAGACAGGCCTCAGTCATACAAAGGCTTGACTGGACCCATGGAATCCAAGAAGTTTCACTTCCACACTAGCAAGCCCATGCTGGCTGTGGCGGGAAGCTCAAGCTCCCCCCACTGAGTCCCTCAGGAGGCTGCTGGAGTGTCTTCACGGCAAGGCAGCTGGGTTTCCTGAGAGTGATAGATCCAAGAGTAAAGGCAGAAGCTGTGGCACCTGCTATGGTCCAGCTCAGGAATCACTTCAGCCACACTCCTCTGTGGTCACATAGGTCACCCCGATCCAACGTGGAGGAAAACCACACAAGGGTATGACTGTGAGGAAGGAGGAAATCAGGGAGACCGGCATGGAAGCTGGCTGCCAGGGCTCGGGGCGAGGGGAGGTGCTATTTAGAAATTTTGGCCAACTGGTCCTGAGGATGGGAGAGGCAGGGAAAGGAAGAAAGAGAGAAGACAGCCAGCAGACCAGGAACTTGGGGACTAGGAGCCCCAGCCACAGGCCAGCTTCTTCCACATGGTGCACAGAGTATGAATCTGTGCAGAGGAGACTCATCACCACAGAAAGCCTGCAAAGGAGCTGCTGTGACTCAGGTTGCAGCCGGGGCTGGAGGCTGGTTAGGTTCACAGGTTAACTGTGGGGGTGTTTTCGGGCCAGGCAGCGTCCCCGTGCTCACCTCTGGGTCTGGCTCATATAAGAAGATACAGAAAAGTTGTGGCTCCATGCAGACCCAAGGACAGGGCTGGGCCCTTCCCTCCTCAGGTCAGTCTTGAAGTAGAGTGGGCATCGTGCAGGGCGAAGAAAGAATACAGAGGCTGGGAGGAAGAGTAGGAGCTGGCTGAGAGAAGGATGAGGGGTAGGCTCTGCCCCATGCACTGAGGGGGCACAGGGCTGCCAATGGCCAGCTTTGGTTTTCAATTGTATGAACAGACACATTAGCCCAGGAGGAGAAAGTGAGGGCATGTAGAGCAAGCTCAAACCAGTCACCCCACATACCTTTGGATGCACCTCTCCCCTTCAGTGCATGGAATTAGTCTCAAAAACTGCCCCCTCTTACATTTATACCCAAATCTCAACTTTCTAGAACCCTTTCAACAACATCACTTCCTTCAATCATCAGGGCACAAGCCAAGGCCGGAGACGAGCTGGCGTGCTTAGCATCATTGATGCGAAAACCGAGGTGACAAGAGGCAAGACGAATTGCCAGCACCACCTGGCCAACCGCAGCACTCTGCCCTTGGTCCATGTACACTTGGAGCATGAGGTCCACAGAGCAGCCCCACCGGAGTGCTGTTGCCACATACCCCTGAAAAGAAGGCTCCATCTGGGGCCTCAAACAATGGGGAAAGAGCCCAACTCTTGCAAAGCAGCCATCAGGACTTCCAACCCTAGGTGAGCACATTTTATGATTATTCAACATGAACCACATCGTCCCTATATTGATATGCATCCTATATACAAGGTCCCTCTGCTCCTGGGTCTCAACACCAAGGGTCTCTGAGTGAGTTCCCTCTTAGTCCCCTGAATGGACCATTCCTTGTTGTTGAATTAACTACTCTTGTGCCCTTGACTTTTCTAGCAGTCACAAAGGCAGACTGGGACATTTATTGGATCTTAGGTCTCTTATTAGCCATGGTCCTTTTCAGCCTAAGCTGTTGAACAAATCAGGTTACTACCTCAGCCAGACAGAAATGGTGAGAGCTTAGTGTAGGCAGAAATGTTAGTAGAAGTGCATACATTTCTGCCCTTAGCAGGATAGCACCAGCCTTCTCTCTGGGATGTGAAGTCTAGGAGTAGACAGAGGAGGTGAGAGCTGCTTCCTCCACCCCTGCAGGGAGGGCTGGAGAGCAATGACTCTCTGGTACTTACTCTCCTTGCAATGACCTTGGGCTTCCTGGCTTCCTTCTGGCTTGGTTGCAGGGAAGATCATCTCAGGGGAAGAAGAGTTAGTCTTGTTAGAATGCCTACCGGGCGCCAGACATGAAAACAGGTGCTCCCTTCAGACCACTTTTGTGGGGTGGATTTTTAGCACTGTGTATGGATGATGGGACGAAGTCCCTTGGAGGCAATGTCATTTGCTCAGGACTCCACAACTCACCAGCTGCTGGAACTGGGGTTTGTACTCAAGCCTCTCTGATAGCCCAGTTCACTTTCTCCTACCACGTATGACTTTGGGAAGGAGATCTGAAGTCTTCAAATGAAAGAATAGTTTTCTCCATGTAGAAATCAATACGACAATGCAGCAATTGAATGCTCTGGAAAGGAAATTTTGTCTAGCCAAGTTGCCCTGATGCCCAGAGCAGGAGAGGGAGGGGGAGTCTTCTGGCAGTGGTGGCCATACAGCCATACAAGGGACGATGTTTGCTGAAGGCATCAGCCCCTCAAGGTGGTCTAGTATTTCTCAGAGAGTGGCCTGAGAGTTGGCCTCTGTGGTGTGTGTGGATTTTTTAAATTATGAAAATGTGAGTATGTCTGGTTTCAGACTGACTTAGTAATTTGCTTATATAACCTCTGTGTCTCTTCTTGGTGGCCCAAAGGGCCCGGATTAAGAGTTTTATGAACATCCTGCTGTGTTTAGTCTGTTATACGTGAGAGTATCTATTTCACCAACCCAGATGGTGCCGTTACCACACATATATCCTGCAATGGCAGGGAATTGCATTAAGTATAACCAGTAAAACCACAGCATTTTGCTGTAGCAAAAGGGACTAGAACAGGAAGCAGGTAAATCCCCTCCTGCCCACACACCTACCATTCTCTCCGGGAGGACTTTTATGAAGTTAGTCTCTGACTTTGTGGCCATTGTATCCTTCCCTGCCTATGGGGCCCAAGTTGGGTTCTGGGGGAAACCACAGGCCTCATATTTATCTCAAAACACCCCTGGGCTGTATGTGGGCTCTGTCGCTTCCTTGATGGTGGGAGCAGCCATCATTGCTCACTACTCTCCTCTTTCCATTTTTCTCTTCTGTTTCTCTGTGGTTCCTCTTCTTCTTCAGAGAACCGTAGTTTCCCTGGACCACTCTTTCTAAGTGGGCTTCTGATGGCCAATTCTAGAATACATTCTTCACTAGACCTACGTTATGTTTCTGATAGTCTCTACTATAGCTCATGTGGTCCATTGATTTCCCCCGAGGCCAGCATAGTATTTCAAGTTTTTCTGTACTTCTGGCCCACTTTCCATCAGCCTCTATAAGCATGTAGTTCCCTACTGAGCACATCACAATCCCTAAAAACTAATTGAATAACATGTCTTTTTATTTTAATTTTTTTTTCTTTTTCTAGAGTAAGCCATCGTGGGCAAAATGATTCTTTTCCTCCCAAATAAATTGTGTGTTGACAGAAAAACTTAAACAAGCACAACCTCAGAAAGTCACAATTAGTTCACATCTCTCCTTCATGGGAGATCTTTTTAGGCACCAGAGAGGGAGGCCTACCATATGGTTCTCCTCCCTATGCTCTGAGGAAGAGGTTGTTAGCTCACTAGTCACTGGTGATGTCAATGATAGCTGAACGAGTGGTGATAACACGACAAGGAAAATCAGGCTCTTGAGTCTATGTTTGTGCACTATTTTGCATTTAAAAATGCTTTGTTTACTATCTTATTTGGCATTCACACATACACCAAAAAAAAAAAAAAAAAAAAAAAACCACACAAACAAACTGCGAATTCGATGTGGCAAACATTTGTGCTCTTTTTTTACAAATGTAATTCCGAGATGTTTGGTGATTTGCTAAAGGTTGCACAGGTAGTGGCTGATAAAGCTGGGTCTGGCACCAGGGTGTCTTCTTCCATAGGTGGATATCCTTTCCAGGATCCTTGCATATCTGCTTTTCTCTTATGAGAAGCCACATCAGCCACTTGTTTGAGGATAAAAAAAAATGGTTCTAGTGAAAAAAATCTGTCTACAACAAAACAAAACAACCTGCAAATGAATGTTCATAGCAGATTTATCCATAATAACTGAAAATAGGAAATGCCCCACATGTCCATCAATAGACGAATGGATGAACAAAATGAGATACATCATTATTCGGCCATCAAGGAGAACAAAATACTGATACATGTTTAAAAAGGGATACATTCTGGGTTGCTTGGGTAGCTCAGTGGGTTAAGCGTCCACTCTTGATTTCAGCTCAGATCATGATCTCAGGGTCCTGAGATTGAGACCCGCATAGGCCCCATGCTGCACATGGAGTCCACTTAGGATTCTCTTTCTTTCTCCCTCTGCCTTTCTCTCCCACTTGTGCACTATCTTTCTCTTTCTTTAAAAGATAACTAAAAAAAAAAAAGTATAAGCCCTGAAAACATGCTCAGTGAAAGAAACCAATCACAAAAGGCCACATATTACGTGATGCCCTTGATATGAAAGGTCAAAATGGGCAAATTCATAGAGATGAAAAGCAGATTAGTGTTTTTCTAGGGCTGGGGGATGGGATAGGGGCATTGAGAGGGATCTGCTAATGGGTACAGAATTTTTTTCAGGAATGATGATAATGTCTTAAAATTCATTGGATGGTGGTCATACACCTTTTTGAATATACAGAACCTATTGAATGCTTCACTTTAAAAAGGTAAATTGTATGGTATATAAATTATGTCTCAGTAAGTTGTTACTATAAAACAAGAAACTGGTTTTGGGCACTGACTGTCCTAATCTTCCCCGGCCATGTCTTCCCAGGTCTCCAAAGCTGGATATTACCCGAACCTAGCTACTCTGACTTTGTCTTAGGGTGAGAAACTCCTCTCACTCTGTCTACTCCAAGCTGTGGGGGGATATCAGGGACCTCCCTATTACCAAATACAAACAGCTAGAAGTGAAGTTCTGTCCTCAAACATGAACCTGCATTTGAATCACCTGGCAATCTTGTTAATATGCAGATTTTCGTCAAAGAGGTCCAGGACACAGCCTAAGAATCTGCATTTCTAACAAGGTCCCAAGGGGTGTCCATGCTATATTCTTTTGACTACACTTGGGGAAGCAAGGGTGTAGACCACATAGCCAGTAGTGGAATCGTCTACTTTCCAACTGATGGTTTTGATTCCAAAATGCCAGCTTGTGCAGTTGAATAAAATGTCAGGATTTTTTAAGCATATACCCTCAAATATATTTTCCCTAAAGTCCATCCAATCATTAGGTGCTAATAATGGAAGATTACAAACCATTGCCACCATCCAACTTGGTGAAATCCTTTGGTGCACATTAATCTTTGTGGAAAACACTGAACAGCTTGTTTGAACATCTTTTCTTTGAGCTAACTGGATTGGCCATCTGTTTTTGCATCGTAGCGAAAACTTGGGAGTTGTCCTAAGTGCGCCTCTTTAATCATGACTCTATATTTTTAAAATACAAGATTTATTCTGCCTTCAAAACACCAAATGAAGTTCAGAAGCCCTCCTCCCATGGAAATAAAAAGCCAAAGGATTGTGAACTTTTCAGTGAGTTCAGTGCTTAATTTTCAACTACTAAGCCTCCATGATATGGCTGCAACATACAACACATGATACCTGTCCCTCCAGAAGGAGGTATATAAAGATAAAGAGGATATGGTGCCCTCAGATGGACCTGCGTCCTAAGGGGAAACTGAGAAGTTCAAGAAAAGCAAGAAATGAAATGAAAGAAAGTGGCATTTGGGGCAGAGAGAACATTTTCCACCTGCTCTTGCTGTTTGATTGGTTTCTAATCAATCTTCTCTCCAGATTTTGCTGATGTTGTGAGAACGCTCAAGAATCCTGGACACTCTCCTTAACCCAAATAAAATTTCCATTGACACAGGATTTGCTAAGGTATACAGGGAAATGGTAGGCTTAGCATTGAGCTCATGCAGCAGTTCTCAAAAGCAGCCCTTCATGGCTCCTGGGCAGGCTCTGCTCTTTGCCTACATGGCCCATCGGTCAGCTTTTGATGAATGAAGGTGACTGAGTTCTGAACCTCAGAAGAGCATCACATGTGGTACAAAAAATTTCAAGTTCAAATTTCATTTCTGCCAACGGTTAGATGTCTGGCAGTCTTGCTTTTTACACCTGCTGGGCCTCATTTTCTTCATCTCTAATATCAAGAAGATTATTCTGACTTCTTTCCAGGGATGAAGCTGGGAGGAAATGAGCTGAAGTACACAGAAGGGCTTTGTGAACTGTGCTGCACTCCAGGCTGTAAGAGATAATGACTATTTTTCTTACCCATATACTCTAGGCCTCCCCTCAGGTCCATCCACCCTTATCTGTCATCTAGCCATTGCTTAAGTGTTGGCTCAGGATGCTGTTCGATGCACTAACGTGGGGTCTTCCTGAAGGCATTGCCTTGTGACCATGATCAGGAGACTGGAGTCTAAGCTCTGGGTGAATTCTCTAAGACTCCATTCTGTAGCTCAAAAGTCAAGTTGTTGTTGACACTTTGAGATTCTCTCTCTGTCATATTAATTCCCATGCCATAGCAGGCATGACTAATATTTGGGCACCGTGTCTGTTTTCCATTTGGAGAAGACTCCACAGTTCAGATTCTCTTCCCTGTATTTTAAGTGTCAGTCTTTATTTTCCATTAGTGAGGGAACCAAAAGCCTGAAAACAGCATGATAACTCCTCTTGGTTAATTGTTATCCTCTTTGCCTCATCCCCATTGGGCATGGGAGTCTGAACCAACTGCAAAAGCTATTCTAAACCCTCTGCTTCCTAAGAATGGCAGGGGCCACTTATCGGCCCCAACTTTTGGACTTTCAAGCTAATCAATGACAATATCCTTTTTAAAAGTTAAATTTAATTCATTAATTTAGAGACAGAGAGTGTGCACACAAGCAGAGGACAGGCAGAGGGAGAGAAAGAGAGAGAGAATCTCAAGCAGTCTCTACCCTGAGTATGGAGAGTCCAATGTGGGGATCAATCTCATGACCCTGAGATCATGACATAAGCCAAAATCAACAGTCAGACTGACTGAACCACCCAGGTGTCCCTCAATGCCCATTTTCTAATTCCCATTACCCCTGTCTGAATGATAAGCCAGATACAGAATAAAGTTTTGATTGGAAAAATATTGCTTTTAAATATGATTAATAAAATAATAGCTGAGCCAACATAACTTTTACTAGTAAAAGTAAAATTAGTAAAAGGCTAATTAGCATTTCCAGCAGGGCTGCCATTGAGGGGTGTGTGTGTGTGTGTGTGTGTGTGCGCGCGCGCGCACGCACGGAGGGTGTATGTGTGTTTAAACTCCACCATAATTAATTCCCAAACTTTGTATATAAATTCTTACCTCCAGGAGGTGGGACAAATATGCATTATACGATATACATGCATCTGTATGTGCAAATTCTTTCCAGGTCTCATTTGATGTATATAGGCTATAAATCCACACTCGGGATGATGAAATATTAACAATTACTTCCATAATGTTTAATATTTGCAGAGTGACTTGTCGTTATTTATTACATGGTTACTTTACATAGAACAGTATTTTCCCTAGCTCAAAAGATCAGGAAATGAAGAATGGGCTGTGATTAAGGTTTAGAAAGATGTCTTTGCCGTCTTCTGTTGTGTATCCATTTTGGAGCTGTCTCTGAAAGATACCATGTTGTAAAGCCACATTCCCTTGTGTATCTCCGGCCAGGCACTCATGAAATGGGTAGGACAAGCTAGTGCTAAGTTTTCACTGCATAGCTATGGGCAAACTTTTCTTTCTTGACATAAAGCTATAATCATTTCACAGACGCCTTCTTTTCTATAAGGATGTCCTTAATCTATTGGAGGGCACAGATTTGAATATGAGGAGACCTAGGTCCCGGCTCTACTGCCTTACTAACTTGATCTTGGTCAAACCGTGTTGCTCTTTTTGGTCTCTGAGTTCTTCATTTGTCACACTGGAATGACAGCATCTCATGCATCAGGGTATAAGAAGGTTTGCCATGAGAATAAAATAATGGGTACAAAGCTCTTTGAATATATTGAAAGTCCATAAGGTGATGTTATTATCACTGTTCTTCAAAAAAAGCTTCTTTCCTTCCCACTCTATCTGAAATTGTAATTCCTTGGTCAGCCTCCCTGATCTAGATTTTAATCATGCGCTTTTGTCTTCCCACACTGTTTATAGGTTTCAACTTCTTTTGCCTTATACTGGGAGGCAAAATAGCATGGGGTTGAGACGACTAATTCTGGATTCAAATGGACAAGGATTTACATTCAAGGATTTAATGTAATCAAGACATCTAACTCTGGCCAGTCACCATTACTGGCTTTGTCTTCCTCCCATAAGTAAATACTAAGCAGGACAAAATATGTGAGACATTTTTTCAGCCATCAAGCAGTAGATAGGACCAGACTGTGATCCCTGAGGAAAGGGAAACTCACAACCCAGCTCTCTTCTTGTGGAAATGTCTCCATTGCAGCACAGAGAACTGGAGTAAAAGCAGAAAGCCCAGGAATCTCTCAGCTAAGAATCAGTGTCTAAAGCTATTAAAGGGGCTAGGATCTGTCAGACAAAACCCAGGAGAGAAGAGAACTATGAAGAGAGGGTCATACTCTCTGTGAGAGTTTCCTATGAGTTCTTGAGTGAAGAAGAGGCTGAGTTTGCACAGAAAGAGAGAAAAGAAGACTTATTAGATAGTAGCTGATAGAGGGCTATAAGCAGGACAGGCATCCTTGAGGTCTAGCAGTGCTGGCAGGTGTTAAAGTACCAGGTTAGGCTTTCATAAATTTCCTAGATACCCAGCTAAGATACTAGCAAAAACACCGGGGTAAGGGATACATCCTAGAGGATACAACCTACTGATATCACCCACACACATCTTAAAACCAAGCCTTGACAAGATCTGCATGGGAAACAGAGTTAGCAGTTTAAAACACACCAAATCCAAAAAGCTTGGGAAACATCTTGATCTCTTCATAGACTTTCTCTCATCAAGCCTAAAATAAAGTCTAAACAAGTTCAAAGTGATTACCTCGTTGTTGAATGCCTGCCAGAAAAAAGCTCAACACTTTGGAGAATAACAGAATCCAGAGTCTCTTCAATAGATAATCAACCCTGTCTGGTCCACAGTAAAAAGTACTAAACATGAAAGGAAACAGGAAAATATGATCTATAGTCAAGAAAAGAAGTCAGTAGAAACAACCATTAGGATGGCCCAGATTGTTAGATTTGCCAGTCAAATACTTCAAAGCTTTTACTTAAAACATACCAAGAATTAAAGGAAAATGTCTTAATGAGTAAACAGAAAATATTAGCAGAGAAAAGAACTACAAAATAGAAGAAAATACATTCATTTAGAGCTGAAAAGTGAAATAATTGAAATAAAACGATTGCCTAAAGTTCTTAACAGGAAATTAGAGATAACAGAGAAAAGGGACTGAGTGGAAGAAATACTCCTAACTCTGGGAAACGAACTAGGGGTGGTGGAAAGGGAGGAGGGCGGGGGGTTGGGGGTAACTGGGTGGCGAGCACTGAAGTGGGCACTTGACGGGATGAACACTGGATGTTATTCTGTATGTTGGCAGATTGTACACCAATACAAAATAAATTTATTATTAAAAAAAGAAATACAGATGTAAATTATCAATCAGCATAACAAAAAGAGAGAAACAGGGAAAGAAAAATGAACAGAGCCTAGAACTCATAAGACAATATTAAATACTATAAAAGACATGTAATAAAAAAAAAGACATGTAATTGCAGTTTCAGAAGAAAGCCATGATAAGTAGCAGAAAAAGCATATTTTAAGAGAGTGACTGGAAAACGTGCAAATCTAAAGAGAAATATCACTTATAAATCTTAGAAGCTTGAGAAGACTTAAGCCAAATTAGTACAAGGAAAACCACATCCAGGTACATCATAGTTACACTGCTGCAAGCCAAACCTACAGAGAGAATCTGTAAGGCAAGCAGAAAAAGAAAAGAAAAGAAAAGAAAAGAAAAGAAAAGAAAAGAAAGGAAAAGAAAAGAAAAGAAAAGAAAAAAAGAAAAGAAAAGAAAAGAAAAGAAGAGAAGAGAAAACTATCAAGCCCTGAAAAGAAATGGAGGAAACTTAATGCATAAAGCTTAGAGAAATCAGTCTGGAAAGGCTGCATACTGTATGATTGTGCTAGAAAAGTAAAATCATACAGACAGTAAAAAAGACAAGTGATTGTCAAGGGTTTGAGGGGAGATAAGAAAGGATGGATGGGTGGAACATGGGATTTTTAAGGCAATGAACATATTCTATATGAGTGGATACAGGATATCATGCATTTGTCAAAACACATAGAAAGTACAAAACAAGTAGTGAACTCTAATGTCAACTATGGACTTTAGTTAATAATAACGTGTCAACATTGATTCATCAACTGTAATAATGTGTCACAGCAAGCAAGACAGCAATAATGGGGAAAGTGTGAGCAGGGGAGGGAAGAGGTATCTGGGAACTCTCTGCACTATCTGCTCAATTTTCTGTAAACTAAAGACCACTCTAAAAATTAAAGTCCATTAAATTAAAAAAAGAAGACATGTTATATACAAGAGAAAATAAGAAATTTAGACTATTTCTCATTAGAAACAATGGAGACCAGAAGGTATGGGAATAATGCTTTTAACTTGCTACAAGGAAAATAAAAAGCCTGTCAGCCAAGATTTCTATATCCCGAAGAAAAGTATCTTTCAAAAGGAAGGATTAAAAAAAAAAAGGAAGATATTTTGTTTAAATAAACAAAAGCTGACACGCATACTAAGAAATTAATGTTGGAAATGCAATAGAGTATTGAAATTACTCAATTAGTCCAAAACAAGTTTAAAAAATAGAGAAACAGAGGAACAAAAAGCAGACGGAAAAATGGAAATCAAACAGCAAAATGGTAGATTAAACTCAATCATATCAATAATTTCATTCAATGTAAATAGATTGAACACTCTAATTAAAAGTTATTTCCAGACCGAATAGAAAAAGCAATACCCAATTATATGCTATTTAAATGCAAAGAAGTGTACAGTACAAACAGGATGCACAAAGAATTGTGTGTCTGTATTAATAACCAGACAAAGTAGATTTCAGACTAAGCGCTAATACACTAATATTAAAGAGAAACACTGCACAATAATAAAAGAGAAATTCATCAGGAAGAGGTAACAATTTAAATATGAATGTAACTAATAACTGGGTCTTAAAGGTATATAAGGCAAAAACTGATAGATTTAAAGGAAAAAATAGACAAATCCATCACACTACAGATTTTAACATACCCTGCATCAGCCAAGAATCTTCAAAGAAATAAAATGTGTGTGTGTGCGTGTGTGTGTCTGTGTGTGTGAAGTTTATTTCAAGAAGTTGGCTTGTGCAGCTGTGGGGACTGGCAAGTCTGAAATCTATAGACTGCCATCAGGCTGGAAACTCAAGTAGTACTTGATGTTGGAGTCTTGCTCTTGAAGGTGTTCAGCTGATTGACAGAGAGAGGCCCACCCATATTATTGAGGAAAATCTCTTTTACTTAAAGTAAAAGATAATAATTAATTGTATTCTTTGATAATAAATAATTGTAGATGTTAACCCCATCTGTAAAACATCTTTACAGCAACATCTAGATTAGTATGGGATTAATAGTGGGGATTCTGGAGGCTAGCCAAGTTGGCACATAAAGCTGGCAGTTAAGCACCCCCTCTCAGTAATTGATAGAACATGCACATAGAAATTCAGTAATGATATTGAAGATCTGGAAGGCAGCATCAACTACCTCGACCTAATCGGCAACTATAGAGCACGACAGCTAACATCTTCAGAATATGCATATTTCTCAAGTGCCGATGGAACATTTATCAATATAGGCATATGTTGTGCCATAAAATAAGTCTCAGTAAATTTCAACACTGCTTGATCTCTTAGTGGTTTAACCACTTACTGACTATACGAACTTGGGTCAGTTAATAGCCTTTCGTAACTCCATTTTCCTCATCTGTAACATGGTCACGGCAATAGATGCCACCATTATGGTTGTGCTGTTATGAAGTTTATGAGGATTAATTGAGTTAATTTATGAAAAGCCCTTTGCAGAATATCTAGATAATGCTTAATAAATAACAGCATTAAAATGGCAATGATGATGATGAACTGACTCAAATTAAACAAAAAATCCAATGAGAGCCAGCTTACGATCAATTATTAATTATAGTAATAATTCATTTAATTAGAAAATACTATTGAAGTTTTAGTATATGCCAAGATCGCTGCAAGGGAAAAGCAAAGGTGGTAAAAAGCAGTCCCTATCCCCGCTTTCTTGAAGTTTATCATGTGGTAGGGGAAACAAATAGTTATCAAATAATCACTTTGAGATGAGCATGTGAAGAAAAGGTTGGGATCCAATGAGGAGCAAAGAAGACTTAACATCATTGGAGATTAGAGGGTTGCAGAATAGGATAGAATGTGCAAAGGCTCATCTGACATAGTGAAAGAAGCCTAGTATGGTGAGGTCGCCATGCATGGCAAGGCCACAGTGCATGGACTGCATCCTGGAGTATTTGTATCTTCCTGTCCACTCTGAGTGAATAATTGGGTGAAATGACTGGTTTGGCCATGTTCAGGAATAGTTAATAATTTCCCGACAGCTAGGTTTAATCAACCAGTAGATTTTTGTTCTTGTTACTCAGTAACACACCAGGAATCACAGAGGGAGCAATGATTTTGCCAAAAAAACAAACCAAACCGAGACAAAACTTTAACAGAATATTTGATAACAGGACGCCCACCCTGGTTTTCCCAAGTGAAAACATATGTTTCACTTGTTTGCATCTGCTCTAAGTTCAGGGTCTGTTACAGATGCTTCTACCCGGAGAGCAACACTCCAGACTGGAACCACACTCTAGCTTTACCTTAGAAACTTCTCCCACCATCCTCCCAGGACAATTTTATTTACTGTTATCCTCATGAGCACTGCAGGAAAAGGAAATAGACTTTTCTTTGGGGGATGATATGGAAAACATTGTGTGTTTGCACAGACATGCATGCACGCACACACACAAACACACACATTTCTACCAAATGAAATGAAAGAAGGTTAAGAACTATTACTATGGGTTATAAAACCAAACAAACAAGCAGTAAAGCATATGCAAATCTGCAAATGTGAGTATTAAAAAGTGGAGTCTTAAAAAGTGATATGGTACAAATCAGAAGAGATGATATTATCATGGAAATCTACTCCGTGCTGCCTCTCCTCAGCAAGGAACAAGAGCGCAGCTACTAGCAGGTCAACAGGAAAAGCTGCAGAAGGCAACAGGGCTGTGGTGCGACATTACCAGGTGGTTAGAAAGTGGCTGGCATTGTATGCTGTGAGAAGCCATATCTGTTTATTTTTGTTTTTTTTTCAAATCTTTCCAGAGGATGAGAAAATGAATTTAAAATTACTTTGGAGGGATGCCTGGGTGACTCAGCAGTTGAGCGTCTGCCTTCGGCTTAGGTCATGATCCCGGGGTCCAGGATCGAGTCCCACATCAGGCTCCCAGTAAGGAGCCTGCTTCTCCCTCTGCCTGTGTCTCTGCCTCTCTTTCTCTCTCTCTCTCTCTCTGTGTGTGTGTGTGAGTGTGTGTGTGTGTGTGTTTCTCATGAATGAATAAATAAATCTTTTAAAAAAATAAAATAAATAAAACTACTTTGGAGAACATAATTCTGTTCCAGGAGGAAGAATATGACAGTGGGGGAAATGAAGGGACTTGTGTAGAGAGTAGATCTTATCTTTGTAATGATCTATAAAGGAAACTCTGAGAAAATACCATGTACCAACCTTAGATATTTGGAAATCAGTTTTTGAGAAGTTCAAAGAAAAGATGATTGTGATGTTACTGCCAGAGAAACTAAAAGGGAAATCACCAGGGTGAGAGCCTTGATTATTGACAATAGAGTCCTGGTGATAAGGAATAGGTGCGAGGTAGTTAAAGAAGTAAACTGCACTCTGAGGGTAGGACAGAGCATGACCTGTTACCTACAAGGGGACAGCGGTAATGGGGTAGAGGGATGAGGGGATCTGGATGGAGAGGAGCCCATGGAAGCCACGCAGGAACATGGGAGGTGACAGTGCTGCAGGTTTTCAGGATAAGTTATTATCCCGAAGTTACAAGCTATTACAACTTATTTCAAGATAAGTCCTAGAAGTCTCTACAAAATAATGTCTGTAGCTAATGATACGCCATTATCTACTGAGAACCTCCTAATAGGGTAGATCTTACATTGTGCTCTTATCACACACTTATCATGGGAAGTGATAATAAAGTGGACAGGGAAACTTTGGGAGGTAATGGATATTTCTATAGCCTTGATGGTAATGATGGTTTCATGCATGTTTATGTATCTCTAAATTCATTAAGTTGTATACATCAAATAAGTCCAGCTTTTTATCATCAATAATACCTCAATGCAGTGATTAAAAAAGAAGAAGAAGAAAGCATGATGATTTTTTTTTTTTTTAAAGAACAATGCAGTCTGGTATAAAAGAAGAATTCCCATGTGGTATGAGAAATACTGTATAGTAGTAGGAGTAAACAATTGCCAAAAGATAGAAGTTAAAGTTGCAGGTATCTGGAGATGGAAGGTTCTAGAAGGCAGAGAAGCAGTTGGCAAATGAGGAGTTGGGGCAGTCCCCGAACACCTGGGTTAAGGCTGTGGGCAGGCCCACTGGGAATCAGGGTTGAGAGCAACAGCTCTGGAGTCAGATGGGGCACCTCCAGATTTGTGGGTCTTAAAGCTTATACAATTTGGGGATTCAATTTAAGAACAACGGTACAGAATTGCAAACACGAAATACACAAGTGATTTCATTTAGAATGAGAAAATCACAATGCCTTACATAATTGGGAAAGTGGGTTGTTCACAGATTTCACAAAATACAGAAAAATAATGCAATTTCACAACTGAACTTGACTCAACTCTACGACCTCCAAAGCAAATTGTCTGAGATCCATAATCTCTAAAATGCTTTCTTTTTATGTGTTTTGGCTACATATTCTTTGATCACCTTTTCATATTACAAGGACTTTACAATATTAGTTTCTATAGAGTGGAAAGATAATTCAGTCTTTCCTCTAACATGTCTGATCAAACATTTTTTAAAATAAACTTTGTTTTTTGGAACAATTTCAGATTTGCAAAAAAATATTGTGAAGACAGTAAGTTGTTCCCATATACATGATACCCACATCCCTCTTTTGGGAGCCTCTTGCTTTAATATGGTACATTTGTAACAATTAATGAAGGGATATTTTTTTTTTTACCTTTCTTTTTTTTTTAATTTTTTTTATTTATTTATGATAGTCAGAGAGAGAGAGAGAGAGAGAGGCAGAGACACAGGCAGAGGGAGAAGCAGGCTCCATGCACCGGGAGCCCGACGTGGGATTCGATCCCGGGCCTCCAGGATCGCGCCCCGGGCCAAAGGCAGGCACGAAACCGCTGCGCCACCCAGGGATCCCAATGAAGG
Source organism: Vulpes lagopus (assembly GCF_018345385.1). Lineage (NCBI taxonomy): Eukaryota > Metazoa > Chordata > Mammalia > Carnivora > Canidae > Vulpes > Vulpes lagopus. Next base: position 33,007,293 of record NC_054834.1, read on the forward strand.
GATATTAATACCTTGTTGTTAACTAAAGTCAATATGTTGCTCATATTTCTTTGGTTTTTGCCAAATATTCTTTTTCTGTTCCAGGATCCCTTTCTGGACACCACATTACATGTAGCTGTCAGGTCTCCTTAGGTCTTGGCTGTGACAGTTTCTCAGATTTCCCTTGCTTTTGAGGACCAGTTTTGAGGGGGACTGATCAGGGGTTTTGTAGACTGTCCTTTAATTGTGTTTTACTTAATGTTTGTCTCATAATTAGACTTGAGGTTATAGGTTTTGAGGAGGAAAACCACAGAGACCAAGTGTCATTTTCATCAAGTATTGTCAAAGGTGCATATCCTCTCCTTCCCTCCCTGTCCTCATTCTATCCTCTTTGAAAGAAAATCACTACGTGTGGCCCCCCACTTAAGTAGCAGAGAGTTATGGGGCACCTGGATGGCTCAGTCGGTTAAGCATCTGACTCGGGATCTTAGCTCAGGTCTTGATCTCAGGGTCATGAATTCAAGCCCCATGTTGGGCTCCATGCTAGGTGCAGAGCTTACTTAAAAAGAGAGAAAAGAAGCAGGGAGTTACCCTCTACCTTGAGGGCAGGGCATCTACATAAATCATTTTGAAATCTTCAACATGAAAGATTCATCTCTTCTCCCCCCACTTATGTATTTATTCAATCATTTATTTGTGTCATCATAGGTATATGGTATTTATTTCAGACTTTAGACTATAATCCAATACCATTTAATTTATATTTAATTTTTTTTCTTGCTCAGATTGTTCCCACTTCAACCATTAGAAGCTCTTTCAATTGGCTCCTATGCCTCTTTGAAATACTCCTGTCTTTATGATTATGATTAAATACTTTGTTACTTTCCGACACTGCAGAATGCTCCAGGATCATCTTGTATACTTCCTTCCCCAGTCTTAGAAGAAGCTCTGGCTCCTTTTTTTTTTTTTTTTAAGAATGGTATTAGAAACCAAGATCATAAGTACCAAGTGTACTCATTATTGCTAAGATGCACTTGCTCTAGGCTCTCAACTAACAAAATAAGGAAATACAGATGTACACACTAGCCTATATATATATGAATATTTTTGTATATAACCAACTGTATCTGTATTAAGCTGAACATTGGTTTGTACTTATGTCTCCGACCCTAAACTATTGTCTCATGGATCATCATTCTAACCTCTTCTCCATACTTATCTGTAACCTCCCACATCAATAGTGAGAAAGCTGGCATCCACTATCTACTATCTTTTGCTTGCCTAACCAGTTCCAGGTATGCAGAGAATTGTTACCGCTTACCCCTGTGGGATACAACTTTATCAGAAAGGGAGACAGAACATAAATACTCCTAACTCTAGGAGACAAACTAGGGGTGGTGGAAGGGGAGAAGGGTGGGGGGTAGGGGTGAATGGGTGACGGGCACTGAGGGGGGCACTTGATGGGATGAGCACTGGGTGTTATTCTGTATGTTGGTAAATTGAACACCAATAAAAAATAAATTTATTAAAAAAAACAACTTTATCAACTAGAGTATAGTGCTTATGTACAGCTTGATCTGGCCATGAGTCCCTCCCACTCCACTTATTCCCAAAGTTCCTTGGGTCAGCGCGTTTTTCTTCCATCCCTTTCTCTCTTTTTTTTTTAAATTTTTATTTATTTATGATAGTAACAGAGAGAGAGAGAGAGAGAGAGGCAGAGGCACAGGCAGAGGGAGAAGCAGGCTCCATGCACCGGGAGCCGGATGTGGGATTCGATCCCAGGTCTCCAGGATCGCGCCCTAGGCCAAAGGCAGGCACCAAACCGCTGTGCCACCCAGGGATCCCTCTTCCATCCCTTTCAAGACAGTTGTTTCATGCATTTTTAATGCAGTTAGATTGTTTTGTCATGTTCTGCATTCCATCCTAAGATCTCCCGGTCTCCTAAATGGTTTTTACAAATTTGTGTGTGTTAAAGTTCACTCTTTGTGCTGTGAAATGCATAGAGCAATGGATCCATGATTACAGGAACTTTGTTTTTGCCTAATGATGGTGCAGAGAAGTTTCTTTCAGATTTGTTACTTATTCTTAGCAATATCAAATACATTTTTAGGATCATCATCAAAATTGGGAAAACTCTATTGAGGTTTCATAAATGAGCTATAAGATTTGGAAGGACTTTCCACGACTTCCATCTGGTGCCATGCATTTGAAGCCCGGTTTCTTCACACCCACATATTTCTGATGCCGCAGCCCTCCCTATTTGTGTCACAACAGCAAGTGAGCCCACATAGTGGGCAGTGGAAGTATTCTTAGAAATCAGTCTTGCTTTGGAATAGCTCATAGTGTCTTAACTATACATGGAAGTATTTGGAACCACAGAGAACACTTGTGGTGTTCAATACATAACTTTTGCAAATTTGTCAAAAATATATGACCATGTGGACATAATCCCATGCCCCTTAAAAAATGAGGGGCCCCAGAAATTAAATTTATTGGCTTAATGGCAAATCTACCTCTGAGTCAGATTGACCATTCATTCATTCAACAAATATTGACTGAGCACCTAATATGTAAAAAGCTGTGCATTCAATGACAAATGAGACAGAGTCCCTGCCCTCGTGCCCTCATCAAAAACTCATGCCAGTAGAAAGAAACAGTACAGACTATCAATAAATGAACAAGTGATTTCAAAATCTTATTTGCCAGGAAGACAATTAACAAGGTGCTCTGATACAGAACAAGAGGAGTACCCAGTCTAGAAAAAATTGCTAATGAGGTGACACTTAAGCTCAGACATGAAGGAAGAAATGGAGTCAGAAATGCAAAAGAGCTGGGGAAGAGCCTTCAGGAGGAGAAATGGCAAGCTGAAATATGTTAAGGCTTGAAGGAGGTCAGGCTCCTCTGGGAAATGACGGGGCTGGAATTTAATGACAGAAGAGGAAGGACTATAATTGAGACTGCTCAGTGAGTTGGGTCAGACCTATAGCACCTTGGTGTAGACCAAGAAAGATCAAGTTGTTTTCAAAAGGCAGACAACACTGAAGTTGTTTGAACATGGGAGTGACTGATTGAGACTCTCTCTCTCTTTTTTTTTTTTTAATTTTTTATTTTTTTAGAGAGGGGGAGAGAAAGAGAGAGAGAGAGAAAGAATCTTAAGCAGGCTCCAGGTCCAGCACAGAGCCCCACAGGAGCTTGAGCACATGACCTCAAGATTATGACTCAATCTATTGAACCACCCAGACACCCCGAGACTCTCTTTCTATCAAAGAAGAGTTCAGTAAGGGAGATAGATTATAGATGCAGAGAGGAAGTAAGAAAGGAAGCAGGGAGACCGGTTTTCTGGGTTGAGAGGTGGCTTCACGGTTCCCAGACCCTGGGTAAATTCTTTAACCTGAGACTCAGTGTCCTAATCTGTGAAATGGAAACACACAGTTCTAATGCCTCTCAGGATTCTTGTGAAGACTGAATGAAGCCATGTGAGAACAACATTTATATAACACTGTGGCTGGCATACTGTAAATGCTCAAAAATTGTTAGCTATTATCACCCTTGGTATTATTATTATTGTTAGGAGCAAAGCACAGCATCGTGCTGGGAGAGAACTGGAAGTTGACAGAGCAAGGACTGAGAGATAAGGGGCCAGAGCCAAACCCCAGTTGCATAGATGCAGCCTCTGTGGGGGCAGGAGCTGGAGGGGCGACCTGGACCCACTGTTCTGAGCAGCGTAGGTGATCCGAGGTGTGAGCAGGGTGGTATCTCCTGCTCCCGGTCAGAATGATGCTGGAAACCAGGCTCACAGTAACACAGCAGATGGCCCAGGGGCTGAGGGGGGGTGCAGCAAGAATCCAGGTCTCTCAGTCTGTCCTCTGCCTGCCTACAGTGTTTCCTGATGAGACGCACACCACCTGTGACACAAAAGAGTGACCGGAACTTGGAGACCTGAGAGGGGCCAGTATCAGGCCTGTTTTCAGATTTTCTCTCACCATGCCAGGCACACCACTGAGTGGGCAAATGAGCTAGAGTCTAACACCCAAAATGATCTGAAGTTGAGGAAAATAAACATTTAACTTTTATTTATTTCTACTGCTGTCATGTTCACAGCAAGAGCAGCCAGGCAAGGAAGTAACCACTTGAACCTCTTCAATAATCATTTCTAAGTCAGGCATTTGGAGTCCCATCTTGGTCAGAAGATGCTAAGAGACCCTGGGGTTTTTACCTGCTGTCGGGTGTCCCCTCCAGGAGGGACTATGCCCCATACTGGGATACACCAATGAGCAAGACCATAGAGTAGCTACCGACACAGAGTTTACAGCCCAGTGGTGACAAATTATAAAATTACAAAACAAGAGAAAGGCTGTATGTTCTCACAGTCTGAGGGATGGATCCTTATCCAGGGGATGAGGAGGGCTGGTCAGGAAAGTTGCTTAAGACAAGCAGACTTCCCCAAGCTCTCTTTCCTGAGAAGCTTAGGCGACTCTCCTCCTCTTTCTCCTCCAGGACCTCCTCTCCTGTTCCAATTCCTCGTCCTACCTCCCTCCAAACCTGGCCAAACCCTGTCCTCCCTTTGCCTCCATCTCATCCAGTCCAGCCTAATCCTGAACCCACCCCTAGAATCTGTCTCCTTCTCATACGGATTATCTGACCCTCCCTCAACTTCTCTAATTTGTATCACCATCTTCTGGAAATAACATTTATTTTTTTCCCCCTCTCGTACCATAAAAAAATGTGTTGAGTATTTAAAATAGGTACCATGCGTTGAGCAATGTTTCACATTTACTTTTCACTTCTACCTTATGAGATATGTTCTGGTGTCTTTCTGACTTTGCAAATAAGAAAACTGAGCTGTAGGGAAATTAAGTAACTTGCCCAAGTTTACACAGGAAGTCGAAGTTGCCAGACTTGACAAGAAGTCGGTTGATTCCCAAGGCCATGTTCTTAACTATTATGCCATCCTGTCTCCAAACGATTGTGATTCGCCCTATAACTCTGGATGACCTTCACCTGGGTAGAGGGCATTTCTGACCTCATAGGGGCCCTGGAGAGGGCAGCTCTGTTCCCTGCCCCCATGGAAGGTGTGTTTTTATGCCTTAGTGGTAAATGGAGATGTTCAGCAGAAAGAAGAACAGCTCCAAGAAGACCTAAGAAGATCATCCCGGGAGCTAGACTCACCCATCTGACCTGCTGAACTGGTGGGCTGGTTGCTCAGGTCAGGAGAAGCACTAGGCAAAGCCAGGTTGTCTTCGGTGCCAGGAAAGCAGGGCAGGGGTGGGTTGTAGTTGTGTAGCCACACTCCTCACAAGGAGGAGGAACATCTGTGGAGGTGGATATTGTGACAGAGGTGAGCCAAGGTTAGAAATTCCCTTTCTGAACATTAATTTATTTACTTAGTCATCAGATATGTATTGTGCTCCTCCTGTGTTCCAGGCTGAGTCTAAGTACTGGGCATCCGGGACTGAACAAAATAGACAAATGCCCCTGCCCTGGAGAGGTTTGTTTTGTGTGCCTCTTATGGCAAAGTGAATGACTCTGTGACCAAAATGCATGTGATATGGGACACCAGCCCTGGAGATCTGGTACTGTCAAGAGCTGAGCTGTCAAAAGAACGGATCAAGCAGCAAACATTCACTGTAGGAAGCTTCTTTGCTTCATAGCAAAAGTCTGGAGTCTTTTCAAAGAGGCACTAGAGAGAGATCTCTGAGTATGTCCGTGCACAGTAGAATCTAAATCATCGAAAGGGCACTTGTGCCCAACTTTTCAGAAATTCACCTTACACAGAGAACAGGATGTTCCAATGAGCCGGTACTAATAAGGTGGCCTCATTTCTGTGTCTGATGCTTAAATACCTAGTGGAGTAACTGGTTCCACGAGTTTGTTAGTAAGGCTAGTCCAAACGTTGCAATTAACGAACCGTCTAGTAATGACAACCAGAAACGATTGTCTTTATTTTATTTTTATAAGATTTTATTTATTTATTTATTCATGAGAGACACAAAGAGAGGCAGAGACATAGGCAGAGGGAGAAGCAGGCTCACCATGTGGAATCTGATGTGGGACTCGATCCCAGGACCCCCGGGATCACGACTTGAGCCGAAGGCAGACACTCAACCACTGAGCCACCCAGGCATCCCAGTGATGGTCTTTAATATTAACTTTGTGACTCATCTTTTTGTGTATGTGTGTGACCTTGAATAAGTCATTTCACTTTTGCAAATTCCACATTCCTTTCCTGAATAAAAGGGTGCATTAAACCATTTCTAAGATTCCTTCCCACCCCGACAGAGTATTTCTGTAAGGTTTCATGACAAAAATTATTCCAGGGGATTAGGATGAATGGATGAAAAGCATGCCAGATGCAGAAAGAAAAAGCACCAAATCCACCAGAGGGTTCACTCTGAGAGCCTGGATCTGGGCATCCTTCTGGACCAGGAGCATTGGATGAGTGATTATGGAGACTGGAGGCATCGCTCACTCTGGGGAGGTTTTGTTTTCCTCCCCGAGGTCGACTGACACGCTGTTGGTGATCATTTCTATAAATGCCCAAGGTAAAGCAGCAGCACACGTATGGGGCCCTTAGAGAATGAGGTAGTCTGCAAGAGCGAGGTCCCAGGAAGCCCAAGCTTATTTCTGCAGGCATCAACACTCTCTTCTAGCATCTAACCTCTTTTCCGCAGGGCCGGGATGAGGAACACCTACTATTGTTCTGTGTTGAGCTACAGCAATACTCTGAAGCTCGTTCACAGGGGGTAGGTCTGGGCCCCAGACAACCAGACACTATTTATCTTTAAGGCTATTATGAGTTTGTTTGTTTGCTTGCTTGCTTATTTGGTTTTGTTCTTTGCTCTGCAATCCACTCTCTCATCACCCTTGCTTTTTTGTTTTGCTTTGCATTTATGTGTTTATTTTCCATCTAACTGCTTAGTTGAGGTCCCTGAAGGCACCCTGTGCTTCCTGAATGTGTGTTACCTGAGCTTTGTCGCAGCGTGTTTTTCTCAGAATGAGACTTTTTAAGCTTTCTATCAGGATGATCTACAAGGCTGATCTTCATGTGGTTACGGGGTATAAAAAAGTCTGTGTTTAGAGATCAAGACTTAATTCATGAAATAAATAACTGTCTGCTTTAATGAGTCTTTCAAAGAGGGAGCCCTGGGTACTGGGGGGTAAGAATGGGAGGGAAAATCAGATGTTGTCCAGCCAGGAAAAGTTCTTGCTCTGTGAAATGTGAAAGGCTGCCTCCTTCCTTGAGCTTCCTGCTTTCTTATCTGTGAAATGGGAATAGGAACATGCACCTCAGAGCTGTTGGGAAGTTCAAATGTGATAAAGTATCTGAGAGTACTTTGCAAAGGTCAGCACGAAATAAAATTGTAACCATTATTATGAGACAGCAGTGCACTGTAGTTTCTCATGGGCGTATCTCATCCTGTAAACTATAAGCTATTTTAGGACAGAAAGTTTGCCTTATAACCAAGGGTGACCTTCAAAATATTTAACCACTGGTACAGCATCAGCCAATTAGATGCTGCCCATAAACAGCCTGAATGCTTAGGCTAATGTTTGGACCAGGCCCTCCTAGCACACGTGGGATTCCCACAAAGGGACTGGTACAGCGCCTTGACATAAGGGATGCTCAGTGAATGGATTTAAAATATTATTTGCTTTGTGAGACATCTCTCTCTCTGTTTCCACAGGTTTCTTAGGAGCGTGTGATCTATCTCTGCCCTACTTGACTCTCCAATAGAATTATTTTTTTTCCCAAGTTCGGTTCCAGGTACTAATCCCTAAACACCTGAAGCCTCCTTTCTTTTACTTGAGTTACAGATTCATTAACCCAGACTTTTTAGAAATGTTATTATTAGAACTTTAATCACCCATGTCCTCCTTTTAAGGTCTTTCTAAAATTACTTTCTGGCAATAATAATTATGTCAATCAGGGGCCAGCCAAATATAGCTGTGGCCCTTGAGCCAAATCAAGACGGGAGTTTCCAGCTATAATCTATTATTTGGCTCTAAACGCTTGTGCTAGTTTGCCCACACTCCTTCTCTGTCCTAACCATCCTTCTTTCGGCACAAAGTGACAACACAACAACGTACCAAGTGGAGTCCTAAAGACCAGGGTAGAATGTCGACCTGAGTCTTTCTTACCATCTACTGCTATGTTGGAATCTGGGGCCAGATTCTGCAAGTCATAAGTTATAGGAATGTAAAGGAAACTATGAGACTTTAAGTAATGGGGTCTAAGTCAAGGGCAAAGGCCAAAATGTTAGTGGGGTTGGGGGATTGTGGGGGTAGTGATATTTGGGGTGGAAGAGAAAGAAACCAGGAAGCCTAGAAATAAAAAGTAGCTGACAATATGCACAGGTAGTAGGAGTTTCAATCTGAAAGATGGTCTTGGCCGAAGCCTCTTTTGGTAGGATCCAGGAGACCTTTCCAGATTAGGTGAGAGAAGCCACAGGCGGTGGAAGCACTTTAGGACTGGCCTTCCTCATTTCAGCGCCCACCCCTGTTGCTGGAGTTCTGTGACCCCATCTCCAGGCAGTATTTTATGACCTTGCTTCATCACCTCTGCTCAGTACAGGTCAACTAAGTTGTCCCTTTCTGCCTTGACATCATTCATTCATTTAGGAGAGAGTGAGGATGGAGAGAAGAGTGGATGGGAGAGCTATATGTAGAAGGGAATATCCACCAGGCTGATGAAATAATGGTCAAGTTTGGAGAGCAGGATGGGAGATAAAACACCCTCCCTGACATTTCTGGCTTGGAAGATTGTTTGAAGGGAGACACCGACTCCCTGAGGAAGGCAGGAAAGGAGCAGAAGCAAGTTTGGGAGTAAAGGTGATGAATTCAGTATGGTGAGAAGTGTCTGTGGGGTATTGGAGAGTAGGAGACTGTACAGATCAGTGGTTACCCCCAAAGTGCCTTCTCTGTGTGCCATGATGAGGAAAGGAGCCCTGCCAGAGGTAAATTAATGCTCTCCCTCTTTCAGATGGAGGAAAAAATTCAGTTGAACTAAATAGCGTGCTTAGCAATGTTGTTTGTTTGCATTCGGACACCAGCTCTTTCTCTGAATTTAGATCAGCAGCAGACAGTGTGTGGTCCCGCACTGGTCTTCCAGAAGCCTGGGTCTGGGTTGTAAGTTCAGGAGAGCCTGGGCTGGACATCCAGCAGAACACCCGCATATGATGCCCTCTTTCCTCTCCCAGAGGGGCCTGCCTCCTTCTTCACTCTCAAATCCCCTCAACACAGAACTGAGTGTTTATCACATTCCCACTTCATCTCAGAAGCAAAAGGGCCCCCTTTCACTTTCTTGAAGCTGCCGATCGCCCCTGTTCTGCTGACCCAGTCATCCATCCTCCTGCAAGACTTAGGGGTCACAGTGGCTCTCCTCCCCTCTTGTACTGCCTGTACCTCATTTCAACCAGCAAGTCAGCTCAGCCTCCACTGGCTCATGTCTTCTGTCCTAAAACAGAACAAAGGAAAAGCCCCCTGGTGCTACTGCTTCCTCCATGGAGCTCCTGGCTCCCTCCTCTTCCTCCTCTTAATCCCCTGAAAGACCCTCCTCTTAATCACCTGAAAGACGAGTCCTTGACATTGTGTCCACTGCCTCACCTCCACGGCCCCGTGGCCTCCACCTTGCTGCCTCTCTGCAATCTGGTCCCAGGTGCCCCCTCACTTCTCCGATTGCTTTTCCACAAACTCTTCTTTGTCCACTGGTGCCTAATAGACAGGACCAGTGTCTTCCTTTCCAGAGGGACTATTGACAGTGTGTTCCTGGGTAAGTTGCATCAGCTCCAGCTTCCAGCATCTTCTGCAAATGAAGAGGTTTTCGCTAGGGCTCTTGCAAGGTCTGTCCCAGGTACTGTTTGATTCCAGAAATGTTTCCTGAATGCTTTTTATGTGCAAAGTATTGATTTAGGAAGCATCAAGAAGTTTGAACTGCATGCAGAGTCGAAGTTTACCTACCACAGGCAATGTGACAACAATCGAACCAGTTTCTGCAAGTGCTTTGTGGAACAATGGCAGTGTGCTGGGGGGTTCTCCAGAGACACAGAACCGACAGGACTTATTTAGATATACAGAAGAGGAGATTTACCATAGGATTGGCTCACGGGGTTATGGAGGCCGAGAAGCCCCACAAAGTGGGAGGTGGAGACTCAGGAAAGCTGGTGATGAAATAAAATTCAGTCCAACTTCAAAAGCCTGAGAACCCACCTCGTGGTGGGATGGGGAGGTGGAGAAGTCATCCCTGGTGTAAGTCCTGGAGTCAGGAGGCCAGAGAACCAGAAGCTCTGATGTTTTGGGGCAGGGGGAGAGAGAAATTAGCTCTTTTCCACCTTTTGATTATTTTTGGATCCTCAACGGATTGGATAATACACATCCCTGAGGGCTTTTTTCCTAGCTGCTGATTCAAATGCTAATCTCTTCTGAAAACATTGGTCACAAACCACACCCAGAAATAATGTTTATCAGCTATCTGGGTGTCCTGTCCCAGTCAAGTTGACACATAAACTTACCCATCAAAGGGCAGCATATAAATAAGCCAACAAATAAATATGATCCGGGCTGCTCGTTTTTATTTAGCCAGTGGGCAGCTGTTCACTGAGCACCTACTCTGTCGGGCATAATGCTCGCTGCACAAATGTCATCATTCTTTCTAATCCTCACAAACCCCTGGAAGCAAGTGCTTTTATTCCCATTCCAAAAACCAAACCAAGGCTCAGAAGGGATCAGGAGTGTTCACACGTGAAAACAGGAGATGCTGGGATTGTACTTTGTGGTCTATTTATTCATGTACTTTCTGGCTTAATGTCTGTTTTTTAAACTTTAAGCTCTTTAAGGCAGGGAAGGTGTTAACTTTTGTTCACCACTGAATCCCTAGCACCTAAAAGACACAGAGTAGTTTATGGATTAAGTAATCAATAAATTGATCAAATTAAAATCCAGGGTCTCTTGGTTCTAAAGCCCATGCTCTTTTTGCCAAGAGACTTGGTCCCTTATGAAGAATCTCTGTATGTCACAGGCTTTTTGGGGAACACAAGGGAACCCCATCAGTGAATTTTTGAGAGGGTTTCTATGTCATTTTGGGCTAGGCCTTGCCAGACAGCACACACCCTGACTGATAGGACCCAAGATGGCTGGGTAGTCAGATGACCCATCTTTAAGGGGTGGAAAGAGGGATGCAGAAACAAACACTACAGCAATGAGAGCCGTGGAGCTGGATTCAGGGGCACCTGGGTGGCTCCGTACGTTGAGCATCTGACTCTTAATTTTGGCTCAGGTTATGATATTGGGGTCATGGGATCCACCCTGTGTCCAGCTCTGTGCTGGGTATGGTGCCTGCTTGGGCTTCTCTCTCTCCCTCTGCACCTCCCCGCTTTCCTTACCACCCTTATCCCACTCCTGCATTCTCTCTTCCTCTAAAACAAACAAACAAAAAGATGAATTCAATGCTTGGTGAAAAAGAACCAAAAGAGTAGAGAATTCAGTCCCTTGCAAAAACATCTAGGGCAGGCTCTGTTGATCTGGAGCAGCACTCTCCAACAGACACTTAATGTCAGCCACAAATGCAAGCAATATATGTTATTGGAAATTTTCTGGTAACTCCATTTAAAGAAAGTAATTGTAAGTGAAGAAAGTGAAAGTAATTGTAACATATTTCATTTAGCTCCATATTTCTAAAGTGTTATTTTAATATGTAATCAAGATGAAATTATTCATCAATTATTTTATGCCTTTTGTCCTGCCGAAATCTTCAAAACTTGGTATGCATTTTATACTTAAGAGTCAATGGAAGGGAAAAGAAATGTTGGGAAATATCAGGAAGGGAGACAGAACATAAAGACTCCTAACTCGGGGAAACAAACTAGGGGTGGTAGAAGGGGAGGAGGGCGGGTGTTGGAGGGGAATGGGTGACGGGCACTGAGGTGGACACTTGACGGGATGAGCACTGGGTGTTTCTCTGTATGTTGGTAAATTGAACACCAATAAAAATTAATTAAAAAAAAAAAAAAGAGTCAATGTTAGGGATCCCTGGGTGGCTCAGTGGTTTAGCGCCTGGAGTCCAGGATTGAGTCCTGCATCGGGCTCCCTGCATGGAGCCTGCTTCTCCCTCTGTCTGGGTCTCTGCTTCTCTCTATATATATATCTCTCATGAATAAATAAATAAAATCTTAAAAAAAAAAAGAGTCAATGTTAATGCAAACTAGCCCCAGTTGAAATGCTCAAACAGCCACACGTGGCTGGCGGCTACTGAATTGGGCGGTCTGGGTCCAGATGTGCGATCTGTGGACTGGCTCCATCAAAATCCCAGGGAAGTATGTTAGGAAATGTTGAGTGGCAGGTCCCACCCCTGACCCAGTATTTTAACAAGAAACCCTGGTGATCCGCATAAACTTAGAGTTGGAGAAGCTCTGGTCTAGAGAAAATCTTCCCAGTCTACTAGAATCTGGGGAGGATGAAGCAGAGTTGGTAGATTCGAGATCAAGCTCCTCACACATTTCTGATAAAGAGCCAGGGAAACAGAAAACAAGACACAGCTGCAGAAATAGAGCACACTTTTGTCTTCGAAGTGGTTTCGTGAGCTGTGACGTCTGTATTTTGAGAGGTCAACTCTTCATGCCCTTACGCTGAGATCTTATAATGATCCAATTGCACTTTTATTACCTTGGAAGTGCAAAAGTAACAAGAATTAAGTAACTGCAATATTAATTCTGTGATTTAAAATGGCTCTTTCTTAGTACATGATAGAAAATTGGGAAAGCAATCTGTACTTACTATGGAAACTCCTGACAGGCTCCAATTTCAGGATGTTTGGATAAAGATTAAATATGCATCTGGGGGAAAGCAAACATATTCATATCTTTCTTCCTTTGGGCTAAATGGACGCAAATCAGGGGATCAGAAACATTAACTTGGAGTTATTTTTATCTTTCCAATCTCTAGATTGCTTTAGACTCCCAAAGCCAGAAGCCTCACTGGATTTTCTACATTTTCCTAACAAATTGTGGAGGGTGGGGCAGGGTGGGGTGGGATATTTGTTTTCCCTCTGCATCAGTTATCCTATCTTAGATTATTATTTTTTTTATTTTATTTACTTATGAGAGAGAGAGAGAGAGAGGGAGAGAGGCAGAGACACGGCAGAGGGAGAAGCAGGCTCCATGCAAGGAGCCCCATGTGGGACTTGATCCCAGGTCTCCAGGATCACATCCTGGGCCCAAGGCAGGTGCTAAACCACTGAGCCACCCAGGGATTCCCTTAGAATAAAATTTTAAAAAAGATTTTCTATCTTAGATTTATTGAGGGTGTCCTTATTACTTTTTCACTAGTTTTAAACTCTTGGACATTAAGGTACTCAGATGAAGATGCACTCAATTGTGTCTTTAGTAATTCAGGATAGGAAAGGAGATGTGTTAACATGTGACAAAATGTTCATTTCCCAGGCTTTCCTCTTCTTTGCCCATAAAAGGAAAGAAAGGTGTATTGATCAGGGATGTCCAGAGAAATAAAATCAAAAGGTATATGTTTATATATAGAGAGAGATTTATTTTAAGGAATTGGCTCATGCGGTTAGGAAGGCTGGCAAGTCCAAAATCTGCAGGATGGGTTGGCAGACTGGAGACCTAGGAAGAGCCAACGTTGCAGTTGAAGTGTGAAGGCCAGCTGTTGGTAGAATGCTCTCTCGCCTGAGGGAGATAAATCTTTGTTCCATTGATGCCTTCAACTGATTAGATGAGGCCCACCCACCTACATTATGGGGAATAATCTGCTTTACACAAAGTGTCAGTGTCAGTCTTATCCCATCCACATAGAAACATCCAGAATCATGTTTGACTATCTTGGCACCAGAGCCCAGCCGAGTTGACACATGGAATTAATCATCAGAGGCGAAGATCACAGTAGCTTAAACACTAGAGGGATAAAGCTCTGCATCCTCGTAGGACAGAGGCACAATCTGCTCCCTATACTGTGGGATCAGGGAAACTTGTCTTTGGAGTTGTCCCAGGTTCAAATACAGTGGCTCTGGGCATGCACTTGAACATCGCAGAATGTCCTTGGGTCAGCTTTCCCAGAGGGCAGGGACTAGCTGCTTACATTTTCTAGGCCCCTGGGCCGGGCACAGGAGCTGTGTGCTGCTGCCTGAGTCAGAGCTGTCCCTTGGAGATACCTCGAGACCCAGAGCCCTACTGCTTGCTTCCCACCCCAGGTGGGAGGGGGGCCCTGTATCGGCCAGAGACTACCAGATTCCACGTCAGTGCTCCCATGTTTTGGCTGCAAAACATTCAAAACTGCTTGCTATGGCCAAATTCTCTTGCTTGTGAAAACAAAAATGCCTGGAATCGGCAACATTTCCTCTCCTTGTCTACTCTTTGCTCTCTCTCTGCCCAAGCACACACTCCCCAAACCTGCAGTCAAAAATACAAGCAAAAAAATGATAAACAAGACAAAAATCCCCAGCCATCTCTGTCTTCCTTTTGCCTTCTCTCCTTCCTTCTTTTGGTCCTTTTCCTCTTCCTTCCACAACTAATTCTGGTGATTGGAGGGCAGGAAGTGGGGAAGCAGAAGTTTGACCTTCAGGAAAGGAGTCCAAAATGCTGGGCTGGCTGGAAGCAACCATCAGTGGAATATGCTGGATGATCTGGACAGGTAAAATGTCTAAGTCTCCAATTTTTTCATCGAGTTTCTGGAGAACTCATGAGGCTTGGGACGATGCATGGAAAAGGGAATCAGAATCTGTGGCATTTCTGTTCCGTGAAGAATATAGAGAAAACACTTCATTGGACTAATCCAATTTAAATGATCCTAGCTCCTAGGAATAGGCAGTGCAAAAGGAAGCATTGGTGGTGGCTAAAAATCCCCTGTGAATTGTGCATCTCACTGTGCTCCTTAGAAAGGGGACTCCGTTGCTCAGCCACACTTGCCTGCTATGTCGCAGGCTCCGTGTGTTGGCAGATGAATGAAGCACAGTGCCACCTCTGCGTGGCCACCTTCTGATCCAATCTATTTATCTTCTTTAAATTGTAAATTTTTTGTGAACTGGAAGTTTATGGCATCAATATATTTTTCTTCCCTAAGATTCCTACTTGAACTACAAATCTAGCCGACACCAAGAGGGATTTTACTCTTACTTGTGAATAACGTGCAGTGACTCGACCTGACCTGACCTGACCTGCATTCATTTGATCATCTACTACATGCCTGGGTGTTCCAGTGGGCTTAGTTCTCAGCCCACGGTGGACACTTCAATTCACCCAGAAGGGGACCCTTCCACCACATTTGTAACATTCTTAGTGCTTGCAGACCTAGAATGTAATTCTGAAGTGGTTGCTTTATCCATCACATAAATCAGGGGCAAAACTGAACATCCCCCATGGGGCACCCAAGGGGACATGAGCCACCTTCACAGAACGCTAGAAACAGGACTCCTCAGGTCATCGGTCCCCATATAGTTCAGAACCGGAGCAGCAAGTTTTTAAGACCACATCACCCATTCCTGGCAGGATGAAGGACTTGTGGGCTTCCAGACACAGGTCTGGATGAAATGCCTCTTTCTGGAAAAAAGGTATTCAACAGCATCAGTGATATGCCAGAAAACGAACACTGGTTGAGCTGCCCCTCCCGGAGAGGAGCACATGGAAACGGATACTGTTGAATGCTACAAAAAGGAAGATGTTGAAAGAGAAAAGGAACATGCCTTCGTTCTGCTGAAACTCGGTGAACAAGAAGGGGGAAATTTTCCAGAGCCTGGAAGACGATCCCAGTGCACAGAGTGCTGACAGATACAAAATTCGAGTACGATATGGATCATAATGAGATGGATGGTAACGAGAAAGATGTTGATATTTGCATTGAAGCCAGGAGAAAAAGAAATTGGAGTTAAACCATGAATGGGAGAATGTGGCCAGCAGAGGGATGCGCAAGCAATGGGGTTCCATGGGGAGAGACACTTGGTAAATATCTGCATTAGTAATTCAGAAGAGGGATGGATTTAGGGACTTTGGAGGGGCCTTAACTTCTCCCTGTGGCAGGAGGCCCAGATCAGTAGCTTCAAAGGCATCAGATGAGCCTGGGTGTGCATCAAGGGAGAAACATAAGAAAAATGCGTAAGAAAAATGCTCAGTTCGTTGCTCTGATCGTTTATTCATTCACCGGGCACTTGCTGAACTCACTTGTGCCAGGCGCTGGGAAGGGACGGTGAACGAGTTGAGGTCTGGGTAATGCAGCTGCCCTAGGCTCTTCCATGCTGCCTGCAGCAGTGACCAAAACACGGACCAAGTTTAGAGCTCTACCTGGGAGCATTCTGCAAACAGGGGAGGTTTTGATCCCATCCCAAACGTGAAAGATCCAGCAGAGAGGGAGACCATGTGAGGACCTAAGGGACTCTGAGAAGTTTCAGGAGAAAGCAGAGGAGAAAACCCCAGCAAATTCTCACAAAGAGGCAATTAAAAATATGCTGGCAGTCTGGAGGCGGAGGGGGATATGATAAAAGTTTATAAAATCACAGAGAGAGTGAATTAAATCACACAGAATGGTTAAAAGCAGATGTTCTGGCGCCGGATTGTCTGGGTTCAAATGTTGCCTCTGCTGCTTTGTAGCTGAGTGACCCGGGGCAGATTCCTTACCCGTCGTCTGTATTTCTGTTTCCTCATCTTTCAATTAAGGCTAATAAAAGGAGGCTTTCTTACAAGCCGGGATGTGGGTGTGAAGCTTTAGATGAGTTAATGTGCATAGATCACTCACGGCAGAGCTGGGCACAGAGCGAAACAAAACCTGGTGCCTGTTATTACCACTTTCCCAAATGCAAGATTTGTAAAGGTGGTTCAGGCCCTGTTTAATTGTTAATTAATTATTTATTATTTATTTATTTTTAATTTAATTTAATTTATTTTATTTCTTTGTTCAGGCCCTGTTTAATTGTAAAGATAAGCACGGCACATGATGACACAGGGGGGACGAGAAGGAGCGTGCTCCATCCGGGAGCAGCGCAGGTGTAACCCATTAAAGGGTCCTGAGGATGTTAGGCTAATTCCTGGGTTAGGTGTGAGACCTGACCCACGTTGGAGGGGCTTTACCTCTTGTCTCTGCGGCCCACCAGGTACCTTCACAGCTCTCAGTCACAGCCTCCTGGGGTTGAGCCACTGTGGGTCTGACGGCATTTGCTAATGAGAAAAGGATTGCTCAGCCTGGCAAAGGGGGAGATGTTAAGTCTTTGATGTAGCAACACGTAGTAATAAGAGGCCATCCATAGAAGAGCAACATGTTGCTGGAAACCAATCGCCAGTGAGTTTTTTGTTTGGTATTTTCATAAAGAAACAAAGCTTGTGTCAATGATCCACACACTCGGGGCCTACTAGCCAGAGTTGCCTTTTGACAAAAAGCAGGAGGCATTTCTGAGGTCACAAATGGAGGGGACGAAAAGCTAACTGCTTGGAAAGGGGATTGGCTCCCCTCAGTTGAGACAGGGGGTTTATTGATTTCCCAATGGGTTAGTCACTTCCTCTACTGTAGAGGCCATGCTGGGCCTTGATGTGAAGTGGAGGTCAAGTCCTGAGGTCAAGCATGGCTTCTTCGGCCAGGTCATCTCCATTCCCTAGGCCTCAGATGGATTTATCCGTAAAATGGTGCACCAGGGTTAAAACAAAACAAAATAAAACACCAACCAGAATCCTTTCTTCAAAGGAAATCTTACCTCGGAGTCTCAGGAATAGAAGAATACATCTCAAGTCGGGGGTGAGGGGTGGGAGCATGGTCTCAGAGCTCCTCTAGCTCACCACCAGGACTCTTGTTTTACTCGTCCCCTGGCAATGGTGTCTCCACTCCCTGTGGCTCATCCTAACACAGTTTGAAAACTACTGGCCTAGATAAGCTCTAAGTCCCGTTCAAGTCTAACATTCTGTGGTTCTAGTGCCTTTGGCACCAAAGTGACCTCAAATCAAAGGAGCTCTAGAACAGCACTGCTCATAAAAATATGCAAAGTGCAGGAGCCTTTTCAAAGTTCCTAAAAGCTATAGTCTAAAAAGAAAAAAGAAACAGGTAAGATTAATTTCATTAACATATTTACCGGGACATATCCAAACAATTCAACATGTAATTGATGTAAACATAATTGAGATATTTCACATTTTTTTACATGAGGTTTTTAAAATCTCACGTGCAGATTAAACCAACAGCACATTTCAGTTCCTATTTGCCACATTTCCAGTGTTCAGTAGTCAACACATGGCAAATGGCTACTGCACTGGAAAACACAGATACAGACCTTGCGTGGCTCAGAGCCTTTTCTAGTCGCAGGTGCAACCTACTCATGGCTTTAATGAGAAACATCGGCAGGCCCCCTGTTTCCAAACTCATGGATAGTGAGACAAGCAGATGGCTGGCTTCTGTCTCCATCACCCCCACTAAACAGGGCAGTGTCACCTCTTTTTTTTTTAAGATTTTATTTATTTATTCATGAGACACACACAGAGAGAGACAGAGAGAGAGAGAGGCAGAGACACAGGCAGAGGGAGAAGCAGGCTCCATGCAGGGATCCCAACACGGGACTCGATCTCAGGGATCTGGCCCTGGGCTGAAGGCAGTGCTAAACCGCAGAGCCAACCGGGCTGCCCCAGTGGTCACCTCTTTTAAGGGATCTTTCTCACTAGGCTTTCTCTGGGCCTGGAAAGTGCTTTGGGATGCTTCTCCAGGCTGGCCTCAATGACCTCAGCTGCTCCACACCTCACTGTTCTATCCCTCAGCTCATGCCCCACTTCTTGTGGATTTATTATCACTTTACAACCTGTGGTTTATTATTTCTAAGTTTCCTTTAAGCCTTTCTCTGCCTTAATTCTAGTACCTCCAAGAATCCACCCTGACCTTGAGGATTATTTTGAAAGCCCAGCTCCCATAGCCATCCTACCTTCTGCCATTATGCAAGTGAAGGGAGTCATTTAATTAATATATTTCTCAATTGTTGGCCTAAATTATATCTTATATGTTGGCCTAAATTACCTTCATCTTTTGGATTTAACACATAGTGCGTTGCATCAAAACAGTATTTTCCTTAGGATGTTTGTTGGAACAAAGTTATGGCTCAGCATAATCCTGATAGAACACTCAGATACAATGAAGATGCTTTGCTGTTTCTTTGGGACTAAAATTGAACATTAAGGCTTTGCTGGCTATTTGTAGAGAGATCAGGTTCATAGCCATTGGCTGGCTGGTATTACAAATTTCAATCTAAGAGCAGTACTTCAGATAGTGTTTTCACATTTATGACTCAAAAAAAAGAAAAAAAAAAAACAACTCCAAAACAAAATCACCTCTTTTTATACAAAAAAAGCTCAGAAGTGTAGCAACTGAAAAAATATCCATCTGTAATTTGTTTTCTACCACTCTATGATTTGAACATAAGTTATACCTTTAGAGATGCTTAATTAACAAAAAAAATTACATGTTTATATATGTTAATGATCTGGTAATTTTTCCATGTTTCACGTTTGATAAATGATGAGGAATGTTGCCATTTTTCCTAATTTTTCAGCTTGGATGGCTTCGACTCTTAGTCAACTAAATTATGATAACCCACTAGTTTGAAAGCATAATAAAATAATCATCTCATTAAATGAGTTAAATTTGTTTCTCAAGTGACATTCCCCTCCTGGGTCTGTGGGAAAGCTGTTATAAACTCTTCCGCAATTGTATAAATCCCTACTTTGTTTGGGCTTAGATAGTGAAGCATTAGCCATGAATTCATAATCTAGAGATCACAAGTGCTTTTACACAGAGGCACCCAGTTTCTGGAAGCAAGGACAATGCTTTTTGACTGAATGCCTTTTATCAGCAGCATCATCATGGTGTCCCCTCCCGACCCCCCCCCTCCCCACACACACACACCAGGACTTTTCCCTTTTTCTTCTGGGCTGGGTGTTACCATTTTGCAGATAAATGAACAATGTCTCTGGATGAAGACACTACAGATGAGAGTCAGAATCAGGTCTTATCTCCAGAATTTTCTAACCCCGAATTAGTGAACATTTTTTCGATAATTTTCTATGGTTAGGGAAAGGCAAGCTATTAAAGCTCCAAATAGACCCAGGGTACACCCTCTGGGAACTTCTTTTCTGGTTTCTATGAAATTACTCAGATTCCAAATTATTCCTTGGCCAGGGCCTACTGATGATCCCCAAGGCATTAGGACCAAAGGCTGTGTCCGAAGTACTCATTAGTTATCATTAAGGGAGCGAACGTGGATGTGTATTGGTGTGTGAACGCAGAAGGGGCTCCCCAAAACCCTTTCCTTTTTTAAAGATGATTGTATGCATTTCCTGCACGTGGAAAACACGGGTGTGGAAGCTGAACCGTGTATGTGCATGCACATGTGTAAAAAAGTATACATATCCCCTCCCTCCCCAACAGAAGGGGATTTCTCTTAGAAGCTCTTTGAGCGTGGCCATCCTTTGGCAACTCCTGATTTCAGATCTGCCCTTAAAGCAATTATACGAATATGTCGCTGCCACTTAGCTTACTTACTCAGACAGGCGTGGAGCCCGAAGCATGTCTCCAAACACCTTCAATCTAGTAATAGAGAAAACTCATAGCCGAGTATCCTATAGTGCCCCTCATGTAAGACTCTACTGTCCCTTATCAAACTCCTCCGCGCCTGCAGGCGAGGGAAGAGGGAAAAGCTCTTATTCTTTAGGGTCCTTTGATGCAGGCTCCCCGCAGGTAGCATCTCCACCCCTCTGCGTACCCCAAGACAACTTTCCCGCAGTTTCTCTGAGATTTTCCAGGCGCAAGCCAGCCTGCTTCCCGCCCCCCGCCCCCCGCCCCCCAGTCTCTTCCTCGGGATGGGACGCGACCAAAAAAAAAAAAAAAAATGTCTGGAAAACCCAGAGCGGCGGCGCCGCCCCCTCGACCTGGGCGGGTGGTTTACCCTCCGCTCCGGCTGCTTCTCCGCCCGCCGCGGTGTCCCAGGAGCGCGGGGCCCGCGGGCCTGCGCTCGCCCCGGGGCCGCGCTGGGGGGGGCGGGGACCCTGCGCGCACTGCGAGCCCCGCGACCGCCCGGCTACTGCGCGCGCTCCCTGCAGCTTCTGGCCGGGCCGCGGGCCGCCGCCTCTGAGCAGCCCTCCGTGCGGCGGGCCGAGCCCCGGGAGGCCGGCGGGGTCGGCGGGGGCGTGACCGCGCGCAGCTGCAGGCGGGCCGGAGCGCGCCGCTGCCGCGCGGGGTGGCACCCGGAGGGGCAGCGACATCTGCGGGCGGAGGACGCGGGGAGCAGCCCGGCTGGGCGGGCCCGGCTTCCCGGCCCCCGGCTTCCCGGCGCCCCCAGCGCGTGGTGGGCGCTCGCGGGGCCCCGGTGCAGGAGCGGCTCCCGGGCTGCGCGCTCCCGCCGCTCCCGCCGCTCCCGCCGCTCCCGCCGCTCCCGCCGCTCCCGCCGCTCCCGCCGCAGGCTGCCCGGCGACCGCCGCGGATCTCGGGTTAGGGTCTGTCGAAGCACCTGGAGCGCCTGGGCGAGCCGGCTCCCCGCCGGGGACGGAGTCTGCTCCGGGACCCGCCCTCGGAAAGTTGCTCCGACTCTTCCGATCCTTGGTCCCGAGTAGGAGGGAAAGAGAAAGCGCGATCCGCACCCCCGGGGCCGGGGCACGCGGGGGGCTCCGGGCCCAGGGACCCAGCCGGTTTGAGCCGGAGCAGCGATCCGGCCCATTGACACTTCGGCCCCGGAAAGGGTTAACTGCATCCAGCCGGTTCGGTTTACATGTAAATAGAGAGCAGCTGCTCCGCGCGGGCCCCGGCTGGCCCTTTTAAGTTTTTGATTGGTTGCCAATGACATCACCGCCCGCGTTCTAACACCGAGGACCCGGAGCGGCGTCGGATAAGCCCTCCTTAAAGAGACGAGGCCCCGCCCCCGGCCCCGCCCCGCCCACTGCCCATTGGCCGCGGGCCGCGGCGAGGTAGCGGTCGGCTTTCTCCGGCTTCCTATTGGCCCGACGTGCCGTCGCTCGGCAGCCGGCCCGCCCCCTCAGAACCTTACATTTACAGTGTAGCAAAAGAGAAAGTAACTATGTTGCTGCTGGAGATCAATGAAGCCAAGTGAATGGGGGCTGAATGGGCGAATCCTTAGCTGAAGCGGAGCGCCAGATGGTGGAGGGCTACACTTATTTATGAAGTAAGTGGAAGTCAGCGCGGCTTCTCTGGAGAGCCTGGGAGTGTAAGGCGGTGTGAGTGTGAGTGTGAGTGTGAGTGTGAGTGTGAGTGTGTGTGTGTGTGTGATGCGATGCTCACGGGGGAGCCGCAGCAGGTGAGGGTATAGGGTTCCTGCTGTTGGCTCACGCTGCCCTGTGCGTTGACTCTCTCCGCAGTCGACTTGGATTTGGGGAGAAGAAAGAAAATGAGGTTTGTTGGGATGCTTTGCGGCAGTTTTAAATGCCAGGGGCTTGTTAGTGCGCTGTGTTGCGAAGGGGGATGAGCGCCCAGGAGTGGGGAAGTAGCTCTCTGACGACTTAATTTTCTTTCCAGCCCTGCCTAAGAGGTGGAAGGACGACCAGCAAGGGAGAGGGGACAGCTAAGTGTTTCTCTGGGAGGTTTCCTGGGCCGGTCTGGATGCTTTTATGGGCAATATAGACGCCCGACCCTCTGCTGCAGGGATGCAGATCTCTTTCTACACTCTGGCGTGTGTGTGTGTGTGTGTGTGTGTGTGTGTGTGTGTGTGAGCCGCGCACTCCGCGTAGAGGTGGGGGTCCCAGCCTGTGTCTCCATGAACACGCTTATGCGTCCCTCACCAAGGAAATGGGCTGTTGATCCTGGGACATACCCTACCTGGTAACACAATAGCAGAGACTTTCACTGCTTGGTCCAGCTGGGAAACAGTTCTAGCTTCTGGAATAGTACTTGCTCTTCAAAAAAAATACTACGCAAGGGAGGGAGGGAGAGGGGGAGGGCCGGAGGGCCAGGGATGAACCCTTCTCTCCCATCCAAAGGTGGAGGAGAGAAACCTGAGTCGGTGGGGATCTGGGGACGAGTCGGGTGTGTGTCTCTGTGTGTCTGCGTGTGTGTGTGCGCGCCCGCGTGTGGACTCTGCCTGTGACACTTTGGCTCGGTGTCAGAGAATGGTGACGGTCGTGTGTAGACGGATGATAGATGACATTTTTCCAGACATCTCTTAAAGTTCGTTTACACGAGCTGCTCTTGCATGGGGTTTGGTTTCTTTTCTCGGTGCGTGTCTAATAGAAAAGGAGCCGGTAGGGTCGGGTCGTAGAGTGCCCCTGTGCCTACGGGAAGGAGGGAACTGGTCCTTTGCAGGCTCCCTCTCATGAGGCAGGAGGTGGACCCCATGGGCAACACTTCACTGCCCCCTTTAACAGGGACCGGCTCATTGGGAAGTCCTTTCTATGGAATTCATCCTCTTGGAGGGGCGGGGGTCTATCTGTGGGGGATTGAGATCTTATCCACAGGGCTGCCTCCCATCCCTCTGGGATGCCTGGCCTCTGCCAGCAGGGAAACGAAGGAGGGAGCAGAGTCGATGTGGTCCTTTCCTTAAAGTCAGGAGTGTGTGTATGTGTTTGTGTGTGTTTGGGGGGGGGGGGGTCGGGGGATGAGGTGGGCAGCAAAGGGCGATGGGTCTGCCAGGGTTGGGGGTTACCAGCCTGGCTCCTTGGCCTGAGGCTTTGTTTCAGGACATTTCGTTTGTAACAAAAGGGGAAATGCAGAATTAATTTATAAGAGACTAACAGGAAACACGGGAGGTTTTCATATGACTCTGTCGTGCTTTTCAAAGGAATGCAAAGCAAGAATAGCTCCCCGTTCAAGAGATTCACTTAGGGGGATACTCTCATTCTGATTTGCAGAAAGTTGCCATCCGCCCCTGATGTATATTTAGCTGCTGTATATTTTGGTAAGCCGGGCCAGGGCTCTTGGTCATTCCTTTGCCTTTGCAGTGAGTGAAGGAATTAAACGGAAAGTATGCACGGGTGGACAAGTGAGTCTTGCTCAGACGGTTGCACTATGCTTCTGCCCAGGAGGTGAGGCCCAGAATAGATGCCTCTTAGGAGCCTTCTTTTCTGTCTTCAGCTTTTCCCATTCTTTGTGCTTGTCCTTTCTCCGAGGCTGAGCTTCCACGTAGTACATCCGTGAGAAGGTGGTTCATCAACAACTGTGTGGGCTGTACATGTAACCTTGGACTTAGTGACCAAAGAGGAGGGCGGCCCTCGGGTTGACATCCTCTTGGAATCTGTAAAAAAAAAAAAAAAAAAAGAAAAAAAAAATGAGACTCAGGCTTGGAGAGTGGCTTGATAAAGGGACCTTAGGACAACTTCACTCAGAGGGATGCAGAGGCCTTTCCTAGGGTTTGGATCAGACTGCCTTGTGTGTCACGTGACTTTATTCTTTCTTTCCCCCTCCCCTTCTTTACAGACTGTCTTGAGTTCTTCAGTTGCCAGTTTTCAGCCTCCTCATGCCTCCGTCTCCTTTAGACGACAGGGTAGTAGTGGCACTGTCTAGGCCCGTCCGACCTCAGGATCTCAACCTTTGTTTAGACTCTAGCTACCTTGGCTCGGCCGCCCCAGGCAGTGACAGCCCCCCTCCCGTCATTGCCACCACCGTCGTATCCCTCAAGGCTGCGAATCTGACGTATATGCCCTCATCCAGCGGCTCTGCCCGCGCCCTGAATTGTGGATGCAGCACTGCCAGCTGCTGTACTGTGGCAACCTACGACAAGGACAATCAGGCCCAAACCCAAGCCATCGCCGCTGGCACCGCCACCACCGCCCTCGGAACCTCTGCCACCTGCCCTGCCAACCAGATGGTCAACAACACTGACAGTGCAGGCCCTTTAAGTCCATCAGGTGGGGTGGGCAGCCCCGTGGCAGGGACCCCCAAGCAGCTAGCCAGCATCAAAATAATCTACCCCAATGACTTGGCGAAGAAGATGACCAAATGCAGCAAGAGTCCCCTGCCGAGCCAGGGCCCTGTCATCATTGACTGCAGGCCCTTCATGGAGTATAACAAGAGTCACATCCAAGGAGCTGTCCACATTAATTGTGCCGATAAGATCAGCCGGCGGAGACTGCAGCAGGGCAAGATCACGGTTCTAGACTTGATTTCCTGTAGGGAAGGCAAGGACTCTTTCAAGAGGATCTTTTCCAAAGAAATTATAGTTTATGATGAGAATACCAATGAGCCGAGCCGAGTGATGCCCTCCCAGCCACTCCACATAGTCCTCGAGTCCCTGAAGAGAGAAGGCAAGGAACCTCTGGTGTTGAAAGGTAATGCCCCTGTTCCCTTCCCAAGCACAGTCCTGGTTAGCCCGGGTTCACTTTGGGTTCTGTCCTAGAAGTGCCAGCGCTCTCCTTACCCTGGCGGCGCGAGACCAGTCCAGAACTTTCTTCTTCTCGCCTTCCCTTCTTTGCCCTTAACTGTTTTTGCTGTAGTGAGAAAAAAACAGTCACGTTGAACCCAAAGCCAGGAAGACCTGGGTTCTAGTCTCGAGTCAGCGTCTCGTTTGCCCTGCGCCAGCCTTCCACCTCTCTGAGACCGTTGTCGGGCCTTTTGGAGAGGCAGTGTACTGCCAGATGGTATCTCAAGCCATAGCTGGTCTGGTGGCTCTGTTCCAATCAATAACCGGTTGGAAAGTTATTGTCTCTCAGATTTCACCAAAGTTGATGGAGCGGAGGAAGCAGCAATTATGGTGAACGACAAGTAAACCTCCAGGTACCAGTGCTTTTTATGGGAAATCGTCTTTCGCACCTCTCTGACCAGCTTGGCTTTTATTTGGTTTGTAAAGTGACCGTCAAGGAGGGCGGAGATCCCTAGTGTAAGGCCCCACAAAAAAGCGTTAAGTGTACCAACAACATCTGTTCCTCTGCCAGAGCTCCAAGGGGACAGAGACATTTTTATGAAATACTCCGCAACCCGCTATTCTTTCTGGCCTCATCTGACAACCACTGGGCATCATGGCTCCTCCCACGATGGGGTGGTAGGTCACTTGTCCCCCTACGATGAATGCAGAATAACTCTAATGTCAGTGTTCCTGAGCCCTGGGGGGAAGAATTAATTACCCCCTGTTTTCGGAGCTCCTTCCACACAGTGTTGCCTAACACAGCAAGGGAACCTTCATCTGGTGTCTCTCAGACTTGCTCCTCTTTGTCCTCAGCTATTGTCCTTTGGAGCACTACACACCACTCTTTCTCTCTGTTGTCTTCTGTCCTTTGATGGTAGCTAGAGTCATCGTCTCTCTCTTCTTCTCTTGTGTTTTGAGCTAAGGTACGCAGCTTCCAGGCCACATCACCACCAAGTCTCCTAAAGCGTGTTGACCAAAGGTATGGCTGTGTTCCTTTGAACACCTTGCGTATTCAAATTAGAACAGGCCATTGGGCAGAGCAGGTCAGTTGTTTTGCCTTTGCATGACAGCTCTGCCATTCTCCTTCTTGTCTTCCCAGGGATGCAGTCTGCATTTTGTTAAGCAGCGTTCTTGGAAATATGGTTCTGAATGACTTCCATACATTCCCTCTGTCCCATCCCCTCCTGCTCCCATTGGGCTCAACTGCCACAAACGCACACCTTTTCCTAGGGCTGGTAGGCTCTGGGGGGAAGGAGAACATGATGGAGGTCATATCTGAAGAGTTTCTGTAGGGTCTGGGCATTTTTGTTGTGATTGGTGAGTTTCCTTAGGGTTACAGGTACATTCAGATTTCCTCTGTGAAGCTCTGTATTTTATGGTTTTCTATTCTTGTTTGGTTGGCTCTGAGTGATTCCCAGTAGGCTTACCCAGCTAGTGTTCTCTCACCATGATCTCGGCTTGTCTTGTCTTTTTTTGGATGAGAAAATACAATCCACAAATTTCCCATTTGTCATATTTCATCTTGGGGGAGCAAAGAGAGAGGGTGGCCAGTGGTCTTGCGGGTCATCTCTTTGCTCATGTGGAGAGTTGGTGTTAAGACCTTTTCTGTCTGTATGATCTGAGGACAGGCATCAAAAAATACAAATTAAGATGACCCAGCACTTGAACATGAGGGTGATTAGGAGGAGTTGGAGATCTCACCCTCTCGTTTGCAGTGGACATGGTTGTGTTTGGGGGGTACCGGTCAATCGCTGGGAAATGAATCTACCGCTGAAGGTGGGGTTCCTCTCCTGCGGATGCAGCTGAGAGTCTGGGCAGCCTGGGCTTGTTCCTCAGTGTCAGTGAAGTGCGATTGCCTCAGTGGGGCGGGGCCGGACATGCTGCTGACCTCACCACTGGGCACCCCGGGCGGCCGCGGAGAGGGCTCGTCATTTTCGGGTTGGTGAGACGCAGCGGCGGTCGACCTGGAAGACGCGCTGGTGGTAGAGGTTGGATTATTTGTAGCTTTGGGGGCTTTTTCTTCAAATATCTGGGAATTTGACTGAAGATAGTTTAGGAGCCAAAGGGTCGGTAATCTAGTTTCTTTATTATTGTCATTATTATTTTGGTCTCTTTGGGGGAATGGCTTAAAATTGGGACCAAGATGGGAAAGTCAGGAAAGTGAACATGATTAGAACACCCCCAAGAGACCCTTTCATCTGGGTACACCACAGGTTAATACCGTAGCACCATGGAGGTGAAGAATGGGGTGGGCATCTCGCTCTCTCAGAAGGCATGGCCAGTGACTTCTCCCAAGTTCTGGAGTGGGTCAGACCATTCTGGTCTAGCCTTGCTGCTGAGCTTTATTATACTAATACTAATCCCTTCCCTTGGTGATGCAAGCTTTTATTTTAGCAAAGTGGTTGTGATACCATTTTGGAATGAGTGATGTTTTCGCAGGGAAGCTATGGTGGCAAAGGTAGTTAGAGGTTTCTACCTTAGATCCTAAGGACCCCTTAATTTATTTTCAGAGATTTCAGTACAATCTTGGGTAATTTATGGCTGGCCCAACTGATTCTGTGGTTTATGTTTGTAAACACTGGTTGCTACCCTCCCTGTCCAAGTTTTATGTCCCCCTGTTTCAATGCCATGTTCTCCATTTTTGGTGCTGCCTGTCAAGGAGAACGGCTGCTCAGTTACCATTTTAGTAATGCTGTGTCAGGTTGGGAAGAAACTGGTCAGAGGCACAGAAGCCCCTGAGATTAAGTTACTGTTCTAATTTACAGTCCCCTCCCTGTCGTGACCTATGTCTGAATCCATGTTTTATTCTCATCTTCCGAAGAATAAATGGCATCAGACCAGTGCTTATCCTCATCCTGGTGAAAAGGATCCAAATGAATAAATATTTAGGGATTTGCAAAGTCTTTGAAAGAATTACAATCTGCTTTTCCCAAAGTTGATTTTCAGTATGATTTCTAACCAAACTGAATAAGAAGGCTAGATAGTTTGGGGTCTTCCATGACGAGAGCTACCATCTTTGTTATGATGTTTATAGGGTACCTTTTCTTTTCGGGAAAGCTGGATTCAGGACAATAATTTATCATTTGCTCCGGTTGGAAAGGATAGTCTACACTCATCTGCTTCCTCCTTCAAGACATCTATGCCTTTAAAACTTTCATTATAATAATTTTCAAGTATACGGAAAAATAAAAAAAGAGTATCAAGAGCACCCTATACCAATCACCCAGATTAAACAGTTGTTAATATTTTTTCCTATTGGCTTTCTCTTCCATTTTTGGTTGTTGAAATAGTTTATAGTATAGACAACATTTTAATGTATTCAAATATGTTTCAGTTTTAAAGTTAGTGTTTTAGAATTAATAAGGCTGCAAATATTTTATAGTATGGACATTTTTATAACTAGATACTTTAGTATCGTGTGCCCATTTTTGAGAGTTTTTCACATTTAGGTTTCTACTGTGACTAGCTAGCTCTCAGGTCTGTGCAGAAGCATCTCTCTCTTGGAGTGGGAGGGTTCCAGGCTCCTCTGGGGGACTGTAGCTCCCCCTTCCATGGATATGTCAAGGCCTATATCTGTACTTGTTCTGTGCTGTCACAAAACCAAGACTGACTGGTTTCATCCCCCATAGACCTACTGCTCCACCAGGCGTGTTGAGTGGGGAACAGGGCAGGAGAGAGACTCACTTCAGGAAGCTGATCCATACGGAAGATCTGATAACACAGGGAGTTTGATTTTTATACTATATAAAACCTTCCGTCATGATTCCTGAGAAATGAACCACACAGAGCACACATTCTTCCATAATCACAAAAGATTCTGAAGTCACAGTTACAGGCAGTATTGAGTTTGATGACAAAGTGAACTACTTTAGCTCAATAATCAGAGATCCTACGAAAATAGTCTACTTCTGCTTCCTTTCATGGGGGAACAAAAGTCTTCCCCTTGTCTCTCAGGATGTTAGGAGGAACTTTTATAAAGATACATGAAATAAAGACATACCTATATTCACAAACTTAGTGTTATTATTCTGAGCCTCTGCTTAACATCCAAACATGCCAAACATTCGTCTTGTAGCAAATGGTGGAGAAATTCAGGCAGGATTTTGGATCTGGTCTGTCTGATTCTAGTCTTGGTCCTCTCTTAATAGCCATGCACCCCTGGGCAAATTGCTTCATACTTTACTTCCTTAATTTCCTCATTTATAAAAGAGGATATAACAGTAGCTATGTCACAGTGTTAATCTAGGAATCGAGTGAAGTCATGTGTGCAAAATGCCTAGACCAGTTTTCATATGTAGTAAGCCCTCAATAAATGTAGCTTAATAATAATATTATTATTATTGGTTAAGCAGAAATGATGGTGCCGGTAAAAAGGCAATCTGGGCTCTTCTTCTAAAGGAGTACAAGTAATAAGCTAGGTATAGCAGTGTGTGTGTGTGTGTGTGTGTGTGTGTGTGTGTGTGTTGCTATGGCCTAAAAATAACTTGGTGACTGTTCACTAATTTAAGTAGCATACGGTTGGAGTGCCAAGTAATTATAAAAACACGTTGGGTCAAGAGGCCGGAATTATTTGGGCAGATCCTAGAATTACTTATTTGTAGGGGAATTTGTAAAAATGAGATGACAAATCTGTCCAACTAGTGTCCCATAACTCAATAATGAAAGTAGAAAACTATTAAGCTTCACTTTTTCTGGCCTCTCATCAGGCTGGTTTATTTTTGGAATAAGGATTGTAGTCTGACTATAAAAGGGTAGGTGGAAGGGGGGGGGAGGGTGCTTCATTTTCAAAAGTTCTCGAAGCTTTGAGTTGTGACGAGATGTCGAGATGTCGTGTGAAGGAAAAAGGAGGGAACCGTGGGAAGGCCCGCTCGTTTCTGTAAGTGAGACTTGACCCTTTTCTCTGAACTGGTTCATGGCTGCCTGTACTCTGAGTTTGTGGATATACTATCCTGCTTCCTAATTAAAAAGTAAGTGGAAAGATGTACGTGAGCTCTCCTCTATCCCTGTTCTCTTTCTCTGTTCCTCATTGACTGTGTGCTCAGCAAAGTGGGGTTTAGCCCACTTACACTTGAGTTCAAGTCTAGGCTTTTCTATCAATCAACTGTAGTTGCCCTTGGGGAGCTCAGGTCACCTCCCAGAACCCCACTTCTTTCTCCTTTGTAAAAGAGAGATAATTACAACATCACAGGATGGACTGAGACAATGGGAATCAGACAATGTGCCTGGCACATTGCTCTCAATAAAGCAGCCACTGGGTCCTGTTCTCCTACCCCTGTCCCTGTGCCCTTTCGGATCCTCTTAGGTTAGACATTGGTCAGCGGGGAGGATGGCAGGTTGTTCTAAGCCTAGTACTATGGAGCATGTTAAGTATCAACCACTTGTCCTTACCAATTCAGATCAGTTAAATTAACCACCTGGCTTGTCAAGGACAAGTTCAAGGAACTCCTTTCCTGACAGTAGTGGATAATGATTTTAGATTAGGAAAAAGAGGGTAAGGAAAGGGAGGTTTGACAAAAATCATGGGAGCTGAGAAGCTCCTGCACAGCCTGTGGCGCACACACCATCAGAAGCTAGGTGTGAGCCTTTGACCAGAAGCCAGGCCAACCCCACTTCCTCAGACTCCGCATTAGCAGCAGCCAGGTTCCCTGTCCCAGCCTGGGGGGAGCTGTTTGGGCATAAAAATGTGTCGATTTGCAGTGCTGAGGCAATTGAATTCAAATAGGTAGCCAAGGATATACTCTGCACTAGGGATAGAAATTCTGATCCCAGGAGAGGTCTTCTCCTGTTCTTTGAACTCAAGCATCCCCGTTGTTAGAATAGAAAGGAACTTTAAAGGCCCCTTAGTCTAAGTTGTCCCTGCACAGTGCTCACTGGAATCGCTTGGGGCCATTTAAAAGCTATAATGCTCAGTTCCCACCTCCAGAGATTCTGATTAAATTGGTCTGGGGGTACAGCCTGTACATCAAGATTTTTAAAAGCTTCCCTGTGACTGTGATGTGCAGCAAAATTTGAGAACCATTGATCTAGTCCAGTTTTCTCATTATGCAGTTATTGAAATGGGCCTAGAGAAATTTAACTTGCCCAAGGTCACATGCATGATTAATTTTAGAGCCTTGGTCCTCAGTGCTAAAATAAGTCTTGCCAGGTCAATAGAGAGAGAGAATGTGTGTGTGTGTATTAATGGTAACAGGATCTGATGTATAAAATACAAATATGAAATAATATATTTAATCAATCACTTTTAGTACTGATAATTTTTTTTTTCTGAATTTTGAGATTTCAGTCCAGAACTATAGGGACCTAAGTCTAAGCTCTTTTGAAACCAGCAACTCATGGTCCCGATATTTGCCTGAGTCTCGGAAATAGAGGACGAATGTTAACATTGATTTGAACTCCTCTTCTGGGCAACTTAATGGTTTAAGAAAGAGCTAGAAAACACAAATCTAAATGCACCCTTGTACCAAAATGTCTCAGGTTTCTAGGGACTTTTTGATATGTTGGACTCCACAGAGGTATAGCCTGCGAGTAGAGGAGATCCATTCATTTGTTCGACAAATAACTACTGAATGCCTTCTGTGTGCTGGGTACTGGTTTTCGGACTGGGGATCTGCCCCCATAACCCTTATAATCTAAATGCTTGGATGGAGGCCTTTCCAGATCTTTCTACATTGGAGATCATGTACCCGTTTGTATTCTTCATCCTCTTGTCCTACACAAATCTTAGTTTACGGAGCAGTTTGTCTTCAGGAGTGCCATTCTCCTGGGAATGTTTGTGAGGGATTGGCCTTTCTCTCTTTTTCCCTTGCAAGATGAAGTCTGGCCTTTTCTAAGCGCATCTTCGTGGACCAACTGAATTTCTTTCCAAAGACTTGATCCAAAAAGAATTTTTTTTTCTTTTCTTTTTTTTTTTTTAGTAAATTGTTGTTTTTTAATGGAAAAGGGAATATACATTCTCTTTCTGCCTTAGAAGCTCGGGGCTGACAGGCCTTCTCTGTGCATTAGAGTGGAACTTTGTAATTTGGACCTCCCTAATTTTGGACATGTTGCGGATAGGAACACGGCTGGTGTTTATTTTTTCCTGCATGCTATCTATGAAAAGAGGGCATGCTAAGCAAACAAGCATGTAAATGATACTTCAAAGACAAGGTTTTAGCCTGCTCAGGGAAAAAAAAAAAAAAGTTTGCAAGTACAATTAAAAACTACTCTAGCAGACAGGGGTGGGATAAAAACTTAAATCTGTCTTTTCAAAGTCTGAATTATTTCCCCCAAACCATACAGGTTGCTCTTGGGCAAAGTTTCTTTGGCCGCATTTCCTTACACTATATACTCTACATTCACATTGTATAACCTTGCTAATTCAGAAAAATTGGAGGGAAGAGAAAACGATGAGTATGAATCACAGCCTGAATTTTACTGTACATTTAGGAATGTATGTTTTATATTGAAGTTGATGTGTCTTTTCTAACTATGAAGTCTTTGACTCTTGAGATGTTTTCATCCATAAGCCAGGAGGAAGATAGTAGAATCCTTTTTTTTTTCTAATGTGTCTGTTTCATAAGTGTGAGGATTCACCTACACACACACACACACACGCACACACACACACACACACACACACACATTCTACTCCCCCACTCCGTCAAGATCCCTATTTTGTGTGCAACTGAAAGGAAAAGGAACCTTGAGCCTTTGCTCTTGGATGAGGAAATGAGCCATGCAGCCTGGGACTTTCATAGAAGATAAAGGCTGTTACCCCAAGCCCTGCCTCTGGCAAAGTGGAGGATCACTAACAGGAAGCAAAGGGTTTGCGGATTCATCAAATTATCTGTATTGCCTTTATTTCATTTGCAGTGAAGGCCTAGGCATCTCTTTTTCCACCTTCTAAGACTCGGATTTCATGGAAAACAAAGCGAGGCCAAACTTCCTCAGGGCTCCACAAAAGGGTTTCATTTTCTTTGTCTCCCTGCTCCCAACGCCCCTGCACCCATGGGATCCCTGTGGGCATCTGTTGCCCAATTTCTCAACCAGGGAAATAGATAAAACTGCCTGATCCAGGGGTCACGCTGGGCTGCTGCCCCCTTTGAGGTGCATAAACCTCTCCTGTTATAACATGAGCTCAGCTGATCTTAGCTGGTGGCCCCAGATGACAAGGCAGTCACCACTTTGTGTCAGAGCATTGTTCTCCAGTTCTTTTTTTTTTAGTATCTATCTATCTATCTATCTATCATCCATCCATCCATCCATCCATCCATTCACGAGAGACACAGGCAGAGGGAGAAGCAGGTTTCCTGCAGGGAGCCCGATGCGGGACTCGATCCCAGGACCCTGGGGTCATGACCTGAGCCCAAGGCAAACGCTCAACCACTGAGCCACCCAGTGCCCCCTCCAGTTCTTTAATGCTTTATAGTTATTCTATGGAGGGAATCATGCCACAGTTTGAATCCTGGCCCCAAGGTCTACAACCACTGGGCTAAATATTAGAAGCTGTTGCTACTGCAAATGAAGAGAAAACACAAGATTGGGAGGAGCAGGGGCAGAGACAGTGGACTAGAGGAAACAGAACAGGGTGAGGGCAGAGGAGCCCCTTGGGGTCACAGTGACAGGACCTTCCCTGTCCTGCACTTGAGTTCTGGGTTCTAATGTTCAAGACAGAGAGTTATTGGCATTAGCTATTAGAGTGTCTGCTTCCTTCTTAAAATAATATGTCTAGACACAGACTTCTAAGGG
This sequence comes from Vulpes lagopus, assembly GCF_018345385.1. Taxonomy (NCBI): domain Eukaryota; kingdom Metazoa; phylum Chordata; class Mammalia; order Carnivora; family Canidae; genus Vulpes; species Vulpes lagopus. The sequence goes on from NC_054834.1 coordinate 33,041,302, forward strand.
GAGGAGCCTTCCTTGGAGGGATGGGGGCATTTTCTTGGGTCTTATATTTCTAGTCTTATTAAAATAGCACATTTTTATAATAAGACTTTATAAGAATGGTTCACAGTTCATCTTGAAGTGATATTTTAATTTGACAGCAGAACACCATTTAATCACATATGACTACTCTGGGTCTGGCCAACCTATCATCCCTGAGATTAAAAAATTATTTTCCAGGGGGATCCCTGGGTGGCTCAGTGGTTTAGCGCCTGCCTTTGGCCCAGGCTGTGATCCTGGAGACCCGGGATCGAGTCCCACATCAGGCTCCCTGCATGGAGCCTGTGTCTCCCTCTGCCTGTGTCTCTGCCTCTCTGTATCTCTGTCTCTCATGAATAAATAATTAAAATCTTTAAAAAATTATTTTCCAGATAGTTTGGGAAAAAAATTGATAGCTATCTCATGCTCTCTGTATGTTGGGCATCAGGCTGTGATATCTGGGTCTTATTTTGTTCTCAGTGCAGCTTCGTGAGAGAGGTTTCCAGATCCCTGGTTTTACAGATGCAGAATCTGAGGAACAGATTCAGTTTTACTCCCATGTTATTAACCAGTGAGTTGGTGAATGAGAATGGCAACCTAGTTCTCACGAGGTTGAGGCCCAACTTCCTTCAAAGCTGGCCACATGCTTATTTATAAGTGAGCTATAGATCTCATTCCTTATGGTTGCTTTAACTGTGCTTTATCTCTGAGGTGCCCTAAGTTATAATACACCCCCTCCCTTCCATTTTCTCATATACACTCAAAAATGCCACTGCTCAGAATGTTGGCCCACTCTGTATCCTCAGAGAAGAGCTGTCTTCCCTATGACCTCTGCTCTGAATTATATCTCAGTTTTTGGCAACTTAAAAATTTGGTGATGGCAGAGGCTTTTAAGGAGTCACAGGCTGATTAAAGAAACTTTGAAAACTGTAATAATTGTCTCCAACATTTGTGAAATGTTTATTATATGCCAGACTCGGTGCCTTATATCTCTTGATAACACTGCAGCTCATAGATGAGTAACTGAGACTCCGAGAGATCCAGGCCGGTGTCCAAGGTCATTCAGCTGTTAGATCCTGGGCTCAGCACTGATACGCTTCTGCTCGTTGCATTTTCAATGTAGAGAACCTTCGGATGCATTCTCCTAGTAGCCTGTGGATGTGGGGGTGATGTTCCTTCTGCACATATTAAAATACTCACTTTCTGGAGGGGCAATTAGGTGAGTGGGAAGAAAGACAGGCACAACGTTAGATTTTATAGCAAGAAGAATATATGATGGAATATATGATATGATGGATGGTACGAGATGATGTGTGACGACATCTCAAAGACTCTAATACTCAAAGGCATTTGATTGCTTTATATTCATTATCCATTCTGTTAGCGTGGATAATAACATTAACTATAGATTTTTTTTTCATGTGAGGAAGGAATTTCTAGTAGGGTTATCAGTATCCTTTGAGAAAGTTCATTCTCTAGGATAAGGGAACAGAGATCTTATCGAACTATTTACTTTTTATTATTTTTCGCTTCGGCTTTCTTCCCCTTTCTCTTTTTTTTAAAAAAATTAATTAATTTATTTATTTACTCATGAGAGACACAGAGGGAGGCAGAAACATAGGCAGAAGGAGAAGCAAGTTCCTTGCGGGGAGCCCAATGTGGGACTCGATCCTAGGGCTCCGGGATCATGACCTAAGCCGAAGGCAGATGCTCAATCACCGAGCCACCCAGGTGCCCATTTCTTCTTTTTTTCTTATCTTTCTTCTTCCCTTCTACAACCTAAACCTACAAATACAGCTAATCAGGGAGTATGGCAGAGATGGACCCTGGGAAAAGCCTCATGGGCACCCTTGAAGGCTAGCGGAACAGACCCCTGGGAACCTGGCCCAGAGGAAGCATTCATTCAGGCGGAATTAGTGAGCATTTGTTCCAACTGTCCCATTTTACAGATGTGAATGCTGATCACTTACCCAAGAACATCTAAGCACCTAGTAGCAAAACTGGTATAGGATCCACGTTCCCTTACCCGTGATTTTTTTCATGATTCAGTAATTCATTACTTCCCAGTGGGAGTGCAATCCTTTGGTTTATATCAGAGTCATTATCAAATAAGAGAATCTTGGGATTCTCATATTATGTGTTTGGTCACATCGCTCCATGTTCATCCTTCCCTTTCCCTTTGTAGTGAGCTTGGTAAGTGACTTCTCAATGAATCAGTCTGCAGATTTGTATTTGTAGTCACTCTCCTTCAGAATTTAAATCTCTCCTATCTCACCAAGTATAGTAGGGAGGTTAACCGCATGGATTCTAGAACCAGACTGGTGAGTTTGAATTCTGACTTGGCCGCTTATTAGAAGCGTGAACTTGTAGGCATTGCATTTAGTGTGCCTCGGTTTTCTTATCCTTGAAATGGGGAGGGTAAGGATACTTCTCTCATGGGATTAATTGAGGATTAAATTAGATAACACACATACAAGTGCTTTGAACAGTGCCAGACATGTAACGACTAGCATTTATTAAAAATGTCCCATAATTATAATATGAAATAGCCATAAGAATACTTCACCATTATCTATTTATATCCAAAGGATATATGAGTGATATAATTTAGAAAAATGGATTGACATTGCCCCTGGTACAGCATAAATAGAAACAGCTCGTTGATGCTTGGTAGATTTTGGTTCAAATATTTGGAAAAATGCAGTGGCTTGGATAGATAACTACATCTGTACTTTTTTCTGAATCAGTGCCATACTGGAAAATTATATACTATTTCTCTTTAAGAAAATCTTATAAAATTAAGTCTTAGCAAAGACTTAATTATGTAGCCATTGTTGGAATATCAAGAAAATTTTAGAAAGGAGAAAACAGATGATATACTCATCCCCCTGCCTGGCCTAGTTTCATTTTTACATATTCTCTTCATTCTTTTCCCATATATGTGCATATTTTGCAGAGTTTCTCATATGGAAACTGAAATTCATTTTCGCTTTATATTGTGTGTAGTTTTGCTTTCCTATATTGCCATCAGATTTTCTTTTAATGTAATAGCATGTCTTATTTTATGGATGCCTCCCGTTTTACTTAACTAATCTGCCTATTAATGACATTAAGATTATTTCCAAGTTTTTGATATTATAAGAAAAACCTCTTGAGGGAATCCTTTCTCTGGAATCTTCTTTACAGTGTCCCCCCCATCCTGCTCCCCCATAACCACCACCTTGAGGAATGGAGGCTGGGGCCAGCTACCTTGGCTTTATATTACTACCCCCACCCCACCCCCATTCCCTTCCTGTACATTCCTGCTTTTCTCCTCAGAATATGAGGGCCAACTACCTAGCAAAGTTACTGATTTTTAGGGAAGTCTTTGTCCTTGATTATAGGTCTCTGCACACATTTCAGTTGTATGTGTGGCACATGTACCCTGATAAGGCATGTGTGTAAATCTTGGGCTTTGGTGGGCAGAGTGAGAAAGTGTGGAGGCCCCACTCAGCGCTATTAAAAAAAAGAAGCCATCGTGGAAGTGGATGAGCTGACAGGGCCAACACCACCTCATTTCATAAATATGAGTCACCCCCAGGTTCATGCTGCTGATAGGACACTTTGAAAGGGACATCATGACGACAACAGCACAAAGCGTTAGACGTTGTGAGATGCTGAGTAATATGTGTTTGTGGGCTCCCCCTTCCCCCCTTCTCAAACCCTGGGATTTTAGGGCAGTCTGGAAGCTTTCAGCAAATGCAGTCAAAAGAATACATCAGAATGGAAAGATAATTCCCATTAGTTCTTTTTGCCAAATTGAGGTAAAATGCCCTTTAAATAGGAGCTAATTCTCTGACAGATAATTAGCTTGTCTTCCTTGATAAGGTATGTGAATTGGATTGCATTTATTATAATTAATCCTGCATATTATGTAAAAATGCATTCGTCTGCCCTTATTAGGTGGATCTCTTTATTCCTACCTTGAGGGTGGCTGGCACCCCCCACCCCAACTCCAGTGAGAATTGAATGAATTGGATGCATGTCAGGATGTTGGGCAGCTCTCCCTCACCAAAGTTAGGACCCACAGCCGAATGTGGGGCGCCACCATTAAAGGAGACACAGCTTTCATATTAATATCTGCATAATTTCAAAAAACAAACAAACCCTTGAGAATGTTTTGGGACTTGAGAACTGGATGCTACAGAGCTGCCTAAATAATTGCCTTAAAATCAGTCCCCAAAGAGTGATATTCTTCTGGATTTACAGTGAAGAACTTTTTCCAGGGAGTGAAGGGTGGGGTTACTGGTTTAGTATACTTAGCTGGTGGCTGGGCAGTGACTCTGGGGGGTGGCCCAGGATGAGGAGGGACTCCTTAGTGACTCAAGGAGTCAAAGCTCCTCGCTGTGGTTCCCCCCCTCAGCCCCGGCCATTCATAGCTCCTTGCCACATCCTCCTCTGGCTGCAAGGCGTTTTGGGGCATCTTGTCCCAGTGAAAGCTGTTGCTCATAGTCGCTTGATTTTGCCCATTTTAAATATGTGTTGGGGGAGATATGGGAGCATGGGAATAAAAGAGCAAAAGGATAATATGGATTATCTAACTGAGAGTCTCTACTCTAAGTTGAAATGTTTCTTTTCTTGAGAAGATGGGGGCTGTTCCATGTTCCGTGGAGCCAGGCTTCTGGCATCTTAGATTGTAGTCGTTTGCCATGGCTCCTACCTGTGTGTGAGCGTGTGCACATACATATTTGAGTTCACATTTATAAAGGGGGTGGTACGGCACTGAGCTTTAACTCCGTTAGTGGAAATAACAACAGCCATGATCTCTATCTGTGCTATGCAATATGGCAGCCGGGAGTCACATGCGGCTACCGAGCCTTTGAAATGGGGCTAGTCCAAATGGAGGTGTGCTACACGTGTAACATATATATTGGATTTCAAAGACTTTGTGCAAAAAGGGAATGTAAAATTAATAATTGTTTTAACATGGGGCACCTGGGTGGCTCAGTCAGTTAAGTGTCCAACTCTTGATTTTGACTCAGGGGCATGATCTCAGAATTTTAGCCCATTGGTAAGAAGTGTGGGTGGCCTGGGCCTCCTGAACTTGTTGTGGCTGGCATCTGAAGGGAGGACAGTTTTGTTGGGGACTGTGCCCTTAACTTGTGGAATCTGTGCTGAGTCTGTGTTGTTAGTATCAGGATTGCACTGTAGCCTTCCAAGAATACACACCTTTCATCTGGTATACATGTTAGGGGCGCAGTGATTGGGAAAGTAAAGGACTGTACCTTAACTCACTTGGCTCCCTAAGCCCCATATAATGGGCAACAATGGCTAGTTCCATTCTAGACGTGTGAAATGACTCAGCCTTTGAGTCATTAACCACCAGTCAACGCTTTTGACCACCAGGCTCAGCCTGGAGACAGGGAAGTTTCTGACACCACCACCACCAGTACCCTCCAGCCTGCAACTCTTAGGGTCCCCTCTGTGTCTTCATTTCCCAGATAGCACCCCATGGTGATGACATACATGGGTACCAGCACTTCCCTGATACCAGAGATTCCTAAATAGTAATGTTGGGATGGAATTCCTTATAGGAAACTGATATAGGGTGATGCTATGAGTAAGGGGTGTTTTGTGGGTTTCTTCCTTTCTTCTTCTTCTTTTTTTAATAGTTTTCATTGTCTAGAACCATACTTTTGTAGTATGTGTCCCATTACATCTCATAAACAATGTATTCAAATCAATTGTCTTTTCTTTGGAGGCTTTTGTTTGGATTTGAAAACCATGATCCCATGTATTTTGTCCATTTATTTTTGTTTGGTTTCTCCTTCCCTGCTTAAAATAGACACTGTCTCTTGCTTGTAGTCCTACGAACCATTACCCTTCTGCTCATACTCAGGCCTGGCCGTTGTCCTGCAAGGCCTTTTAGGTCACCAGCTCCTAGAAAGTGGAGTCTTGCAAGGGCATCTTGGGGCTGCCCTCGAAGGCACATTTCTAAGAAAAGACAAACTTAAACTCTGTAGTGATTGCAAGGGAAGATTCCTTTACTAGTGAAAGCTGGGAATGGGACAAAAAGGGTGCTAGAGTTCTAAAAGAGGTCTTTTGAAATACCCAAGATGACTCGATTTCTATTTAACTTGGACCAGCCCCGAGCACTTCTCATACTGCCACTATGCCAGGCTTGATCTTCAGAGCTGTTCACGTTACCTCTTAGGCAGCTCTCCCCACCACCCTCAGTGATTGTGGGGTGTCCGTCAGTTCCAGTTTCTAAAAGGGCAATTGGATCCTCAGAAACAACTAAAGAGGTCCAAAAAATTAGACATTCTATTCTCACTCATTGCCCCTCAGCCCTCACCTTCTGGAGGACTAGAGGTTGTGAGGCCCCTTGTCTACCTTCCATAATGTTACTCCTGTGAGAGAGCAAGGGTTGTGACAGCTCTTTCTTAGAGAAGAGGAAACTCCTGTGTTTGAGGAAAAACCTCTGATGATGTGATCATGCTTTAGAATGACCATAAGATTAAGTCACTTAACCAGATGCACATGGTTAATGAGAGGGGTCAGAGGAACCCAGAATTCCTGATTTTTAGATCCAGCATTGTGTCCCTTCAACCTGAGGCAGAAGAAACAGCCCTCAGGGTGGTGAGGACGCTCTACTTGAATTGTCTATCTGTTCCTTCTCGCTATGCCCAAGTGGGAGGGCAGTTAGTTCAGAGAGGGCCAAGTCAGAGCCTGTTGAGATTTGTATGCTGGGTACGGAGCCCCCAGCCCATATTCAGTGCTTGGTAAATGTGTGTGGAACTGAACTGGGGGCCCTTCCATGGTCCTGGATATCCTTCAGGTGAGGCATGCCCTCCTGAGTTGCCTTTTCTTCTTCATGGCTGCTTTCCATCTCCACTCCTCATCACTCATATAGCATGTCCAAGGGGGAGGCATGGGGAGGAGAGAAAACAAGTGGAGAGCCAGAGGGGGAGGGAGAAGCAGACTCCTCTGCTGAGCGGGGCTCAATCCCAGGACCCTGAGACCATGACCTGAGCTGAAGGCAGACGCTTAACCGACTGAGCCACCCAGGGGTCCTCTCAGTAGGTTTTTAAAAGATTTCTGCCAATTTTTTTGTTAAGTTTCCTTTAATGTTTCTTCATTTTTCCTTCTTTGTCTTGTTAATACTCAGAATACACACACACACACACATAAATTTTTTTTTTAATCTCTCAAATCCCCCAAATTATGCTGAACCACACATTATAGGTGCTTGTCAACTAACTGGCCTTTTCCCATGTCATTCATTTCAAAGGCTATGTAATCTAGAAATATTTCACGAGCACCTCCACAAATCAGGTATTGCTCTGGGCGCCAAACAGTAAATACCTTTATAATTTCCCTTAAAAACTACCAGCATTAGCTCATTAAATTCTTGCAATAACCCTATTGTTGCCTGTTGGCACTATTATTAGTCACATTTTACAAATGAGGAGACCAGGGTACAAGAGGGGTAAGCAGCCTGGCCAAGATCCTACTGCTGGAAAGTCATGGAGGCAGCTCGGGCCCAGCACAGTGGACGGTCAGGCTCGGTTTCCTCGAAGACAAACAACGTGTCAACATTCTTGGGTGGGGGTGGGCTCACCACCTTTATAATAACAGTACGCAAGTGAGGGAATGACCAGTAATTTCAGGTTGTGATAAGTGCCCTGAAGACAACAAAACCTTGAAACTTGATGCTGTAACAAAAGAGCGGCCTGAGAAGTTCCCTGTAAATTGGACATTGGGAAGAGCCTCCCGAGGAGATCACACCTGATTGAAGGCCTGAACCACCTACATGAGTGAGGATTGAAGGGAAGAGGGTTCCAAGAAGAGAGAGCAGCAGGCCCTCAGGCCCCCGATGAGGGGGACAGACCACCCAGGCCTCGCAGCTCTGAGACAGCTTCTTTCTCCTTCTTGCCACCATCCCTCCATAGCTGGTTTATCCAAGCTGTGTTGAAGTTAGAGAGTGCTAGCATTTGGAGCACAGGTGATCCAAACTCCTGATTTCATAGAAGTGGCAACAGAGGTCCCCAGACTAGAACCCAGCATTCCTTCAATGTGGAAAGAAAGGCTGTGCTTCAAGTACTGGCTGTTTGGACTTTTGTCACCCTGAGCCATGTGGGGCATTGGCATGGCATTCAATGTGGCCGGGACGTCCGATGGTGCCAGATGTGGGGCAGCGCCCCACGGCACATGTCCCAGGTTGAACTGACCACTCCTTGGCTGGCCCTCCCCTGAGCCTCAAGTCCGGGTCCGCAGTCTATCATCCCAGCCCCCCTCCCCAGGGATGCACTGGTCTCTTGGTTCTTTCCCCCTTAATTTCAGAAGGTGGCCCACTAAATGGGGATGTGCTAGCTTTGACCTGAGGCCACCTCGTGTATCTCTGGGTACTCCCAGGCCTCCCCTGGCTTCCGGCCCACCTTTCCGAGCTCAGCCCTCCCTCCGTGGTCTGAGTGTGGGGCACGGCGGACTGGGTGGAATCGGTTGCAAGTGGAGCTCACGCCTGCTCTTTCTGGCAGTTGGTCGTTAAATGCTTGGGCTTGCTTAGTTATTCTTGCCAAATATAGAATTCAGCTCTGTGACTTGCGGAACTTGTTGCTATGCCTTTCGTGAACTGAAACATTGGTTCTGTAAAACAACTCAAATTTTGATGTTGACACTTGATCTTTCCCCCTGCCACTTCCTGAATTCCCTAAGCTACAGCCTTTGACCTCCAGATCATATGAAAACACGTCGCCAGAAAAGCTGTTTGCTTGGACGTGGGGCTCTCATTCAAAGCAAGCTAAGATGTGCACGGGACTGTCGGCGAGGTGCTGTCCTCCCCAATGGTAGTGAGGCCACTCGGACTTCACTTGTGTAACTTTGCCTTGCTTCCTGCCTCTCCTCCCCTCCTCTTGTCATGGATGTTTCTAGATGACCTTTGGTGAATGTAATTTCCAATGAGAATGTTTCACAGTAGAAATATGCTCTCCCTTGAGGCTTGCTCTTGATATTTCTAGAGATTTATTTAATTGGACTCTACTTAAATCCCATTGGAAAACATACTTTTGCTGTGAAGTTGTGATGTGTTTAATTTGGGGTCTAAGACAAATGTCGGTCCTCAGGGGAGCTGGACTGTTAGCAGCAGGGCTCCTTTTGTACAGTGGGGTTGTTTAATGAATAGCTTCACTGGGCTTTCCTCTGTTTGTTTGTTTAGCAATGCTTCATTATTTAAACTTCTGCACTGAAAAGCAAAGAATGTTTTCCCTCTCTTCAGAGAATTAAACAATAATGGAGAGTATCTGGTTGAACTCTTGGGAAAAATATGGCTTTGTATTTTATAGCACTCTCCTCCTGTTAACATTCTTCCCTCTGCAGCCTTCCAGTATGATCTCATGGATTTTTTTTCCCCTCCCTTAATCCGCCTTGATGGATTAACCGGTATTGAGCTTTTTAGCGAACAGAGAAGGTGTAGCCCTAACATGGGAGAGAGTAGCCTCCCAAATACGGAGAAATTGTCCAACAAAAATGTTCTTTAGCCCAGAAAGGTGCTGCAGGGAGGCCCTGGGTCAATGCTGATCCACAAGGAGTGTGTAACTAATGACATTCGTGTCTTTGGGAAGGGAGTGGGGTGTCTCTGCTTGTGGTTGGCTCATGGAACTAAGGTTCTGGATGGTTCCATGGACTTGCTTCTGATGGCCATATATGTTTCTGCTGGTCCTGTAGGCAGCATCCTCATCTTGACCTTAAAATGTCTCAGGTTTCATTTTAAGATATGATAAAACTTGGTTTGGCTCCTGGGGGCCAGGTTCCCAAATAATCCACAGGCTTGGGTGTGGCTCTTCAAAAGTAGGAATTATAATTTATATTTTTAAAAAGTAAGCTATATTGGTGATTAAAAGTGGAACCATATTAGTCTGCAAAATATCATAGGCAGGTGCAATTAAATACTTTACTCTCTCACAGTTCTGGAGGCTGGAAGTCTGAAATCTAGGGGCCAGGATGGTCAGGTTGTGGTGAGAGTCCTCTTCCTGGCTCTCAGACAGCCACCTTCTCGCTGTGTCCCCCCCCCCCGCCCCCCCATCATTGTGGATGGAAAGTCACCAAGCTCTCTGTCTCTTTTTACAAGGGCACTAGTCTCATCATGAGAACTCCACCCCCATGACCTCATCTAAAACTAATTACCTCTCAAAGGCCCTATCTCCAAATACCACCACACTGGGTGTGGAGGGAGCCCTGGGGGGGTCTGACTTCAACATGTGAATTTGGGGGCATGGGGTGAGGGACACGGTTCAGTCCATAGCAGGTACAAAAGATGTATTTTGGGAAAGAAATGGTGTGATTTTTGCCCAGGTTTTGGAGTATAGGTAAATTGCACCATCTGGTAAGTTAATTTTTTCCCCCTTTCTCTCTTGATGCCTTTTTCTTTTCAAACACATAATAATCCCATATTATGGACTTCTGAACAATCAAGAGCTTCCTGCTGAACTTAGAATAAAATCCTCACTGCATAATGTCCCTAAGAGGCCCTCTGCAGAGTTCTTTGACTTCCACTGGTCACTCCCTCCCCTTGCCTGCTCATTAGGTTCCAACCATTGGGCTCCCTGGAGTCACCACTGGGCTAGGGAGTGTCCTGCCCTTGCCAATGGTGTGGCCTCTCTGCCCTTTACCCGTTCCCCAAGCCAGCCCTTCCCTTCTCATCCCCGGAGAGGCCCTCCCAGAACCCCATCTAATTAGTTCCCTCTCACAGCACCCAGAAACTGGAGGCCACCTCATGGCCCTTATCATAATTAATCATTACCTTTTTCTTTGTGTGTTTATATGTTTATCATCCATCTCCTCCCTTGGACCCTGACCTGTGGGGAGGGTGAGAGGTGGAGAGAGGGAAGGGGCATCCACCACATGTCACTCAAATCCCTAAATGTTCTACAGGGCTTGCTCTTAGATAAAAGAGATTATAAAATGGAAATGTGCTAATATCTCTGGCTTGTCTGCTAAGGAAACCCAGAGACTTGAGCTGAGTGTTTCCATCTGGTGTGTCTTTCTCCCTGGATGCTGGTGGGTCTGTGCTGAGACTTGGGGATGGTTTAGATGTGGAGGGTTAGAGGAACCAGAAGGAAATCTGACCTTGCAAGTCTCCACTAGGAACATAGGGCTGGAACTCGGCTGTCCTTGGGCCACACCTTGGGCCCCACACACTGAGCCTGTGTTTTGACAGGCACACTTGTTCATGGAAAGCCACTCACCTAATGGACTCCCAAAGCCCTGTCGTGGAAAGAAAACAATTCCTTTCCCTCTGGTTCATTGGCATGTTTGTTAGTGGGAGTGAAGTTCGTTCTAGAGGCAGGTGGACAGCCCGTGAAAATGAGGTTCCGCAGGAGGGCCCTTCGGATGGAGTGGGAGGCTGCAGGGGGCGACTGGACCCACCAGGGCTGGCAGGCCGCTCTGTCCAGTCTGGACCAGGCTGAAAGGCTGAATCCCAGCAGACGGTGACACCCACCCCTGCCTTCCAGGTGGTTCTTCTCAAACCATTCTGACAAGATGGGGAGAGTGGGTGTCAAGGTGGGGTTCTCACTAGGTGGGGGGAGAAGGGGCTGGACCTTCCCTGGATTCTTTGAGCATAGGTTTCAAAAATAATCTGCGGATTCCTTGGCAGGCCAGGCGTCATAGGTGTTCCAGGTAGACTCTTCCCCCCTTCTGGTCTTCCTCCCTTATTCTTCTGTTGGGTTTCTGAGAGAGGGAAGGGGTGGGGGCGGGGGAGGCGGGGTCGGGGGGGATGCAGAGGGAGCCAACAGGTGCTGGCAGTGCAGAAGAGGGGCCGAAGGTGGCCCTTCCTAGTCCCAGTGACTCCTGCAAAAACCTGAGGGGGGTTCCGGGGCTGTGGGAACTCTGACATCTTACAGTTTGAATCCCACTCACATGAAAGTCATCTGCTCATTAAGAGAACATGAAGCTGTTTAATTGTTGTCTTTGTGGAAAATTACATGACTGTCATCAGCTGTTGCTTCTGGCAGCCCTTTCTGTTCTAATGTAAATACATGAGGTCACAGATTTAAGGAAACAGGCTGTATTTATGTCCTTGTGAAGTAGCCTCTCAAACAATCCGCTCCTGTTATTCAAATATGCACAAATTAGACTTGAGGTATCCTAAACCCTGGTTGCCTGTGAAAGCCTTAAAGTGGGGGTGGCAGGAAGGGGACATTAGAAGTGCATCTCCCATGGTGGGAGAAGGTGCTTTTTTAGCACCCTGGAGCTCTGGAAGCAGCCAGAAAGAAGGTAACCTAATCCCTGGCCCTGTTCTGACCCATCCTGCAGTGAGGGCATTTGGATGCCTTCCCTCCCACAACCCCCAAGGCAACTTCTGAGCTGGGAAGTGTGGAGACAGAGATGGGGACAACTGGGGACAGAAGTGTGGTGACAACTTCTGAGCTGTCCTCTGGTGGGGACAGAGGGAGAATCTTTGCAATTTGGACAGAACCATGCCAGGAGCAGCGTTTCCTGGAAGGTGTGTGATCAGAGCTTCATTTTCAACTTTTTAAAAACACGGTTCCTCAGTCATTGGATCCTTCTGACTTGGTTCTCGTTTTTGAGATAACTATTTAGGCAGGGATTTATACAAAATTCTCTTCCACTGAGGACATCGCAAAGATCTTATACATCAAAGAAGGAAGCAGTGCATTTTAAAACATAGGAAGGAAGAGCCCCCAAACAAGTGAATGATTGCAAATAGCCATAGAAGTCTATAGAGACAGAAATTAAGCTGAGAGCTCTTTGCAAATTATACAAAGACTGGGAAGGAGCAAGTTCTTGGTATACATTATAGTCAAATATTAGCTTATTTCCAGAATGCTAGATTTTATAATCTACCAAATTGTGGGAGCGATGGCACAGAATCTGAAGGACACACAAATACATAAGTTACTTGCGTTACAGTGACTATACCAGCAATGTTTATTTGGGGTAAAAATCAGTGATCTAAATTATGATTTCTGTCCAGCAGAAAATCCAACGAAAGGACTATATTGTTCACTCAAATTTTGAGTAAATTCTAGTAGAAACTTTTCAGGAATTTTCTTCAAAACATAACTAAATACCACTTGGTTGAGTCAAATAATATCGAATATAAGAACAAGAGTGACCTTCAGTCTGTTATAGGAAGATGGTTTTGTGAGGGGCATTCAATAATTTCTACCTACAATTTGTCAGTAGGTAAAATTGACACCAGGAAGCTCCTTTTTTATCTTTTAATGTTCATAAGTTATTTCCCAAAAGGAATTGATCGTCTATCTTAATATCTCTTCCCTACAGTGTTTGGTATCAAACATATCAACAAACCACCTGCCCTCCTGTGACATTTGGTGAAGCCTTATGTATGGAGGGATTTAAATAAGACTATCCCTGTTCTCCAAGAACTGAAAATCTATGAAAGCTATTCATTTAGGTATGCATAGGAAGAAAAAAATGAAAAAAATAAATATTCAAAGTGCAGTTTTAGTTGTGAAGTGAGGCTGCATGTGTACATATTACAAATGCTTAAACTAAGATTTTATACAGTGACCCTGAGCAAAATTTTGAACATCTCAACTAATTGAAGAATTATAAACAGAGAAAAGTTGTACATCCATGCAACACAATTTTTCAAGATCTCTGTTTCTAAAATTTCTAGAAATCTCTATATATGTGTATGTGTGTATGTATATATGTATCTCCAGAAAATTTGCCAGGAATGCCTTTAGCCCATTTGGATAATCCTATTTATCTTCGCTCTCCATTCTATCGAAACCTTAGAACATGAATAACTAGATATAATACAGTTTCCAGTGGAGACCACCAACCACCAGACCCTGTTCTGTGTGCCATCTTCACCTGTGTTAGTGAAGTCTGAGCTGAGACCCAACAGCACGGCATATGACCTTTACGAGGGCAGAGCTGCAGGCAGTGTGCCCTGTGGTCTGTGCTTTGGCACCCTTTCCCTTGCTCAGGACTGGCTCTGCCAGATGTTCTTTTCCCCGTGTCTCTAAACCAACTGTACCTTCCTTCAAGGTCCCACCTCTAGCTCAACCCACTCCTTTGCGCTAGAGCACAGTCATCCTCCTGCACCTGACCACCTGGGTGCTCCTTATCTTTGCGGCCCCACTGACAATCTTATCCAGATAGCTACAGGGTTTGAATACCTTCTTAAAGACCAGGATGGATGTTTTACTAGCAGTTTCACCAAATCATTACAAGCTAGTAGTTATTCCTGTTTTAAACTTAAGGAAAACGAGTCCAGAAACACCCAGTAACTTTCACAAAGCCACACAGCTGGCATGGGGCAGAGCCAGTATTCTGAATCAAGGCAAAGCTTTCCCCCTGCTGCCTTATATATCATAGACCGCATTCTAGAGTTGGCTTTTAAAATATATCTGTAGAAAACTTATATCTCCTATCAAAGACACCAGACCAGGAAAAAAACAAAACAAAACAAAACAGGTCACGAGGCAACGTAAATATATCTTCCTGGAACATTTAACAATATTTGTCCAAATCATCAATATGTCCTCAGCTGGATTCAAGATCCTGATGTTGTTAAGAATGTTAAGCTTAATGATACCTCTTTGTTTATGTCTTTTCACACATTGGACATTTCACATGTAAGTGATGAAATGTCATGATTGTAGAGATCACAGGGAGACTCATCACTGACTCATGGTCCCACCGACCAAACTTCTGGACCCGGCGTCCCAACTCTGTCTCTTCCCTGGATAACAAAAGTGTTTCTTAATCCCTTTGTTTCTTTGTATACCTACTTACATAGTGCTCTCACTTGACTCATCCTCGCTCTTTTCTATAGCCGCCCCATGTTCCCCGGGGACAGGATCATAAGACGGTTTAGGGGACACCACCTGGTATCATTGAACTTGAAATCATTCCTACTATAATATACAGTCTGTGGACTAAAAAGACAATTCCATGTAAAACAAACAGTAACAGTTTCCTGGGTGGATCTAGCTGGTATCCCAAATATTTCTAATATTTCTCCTATTAAGGTGGGTGATTTTCTGCCTTGAGTATGAAGTCACCATGACCCTGTCTTTGAGAGTTTCAGTGCAAGAAGCCTAACGTCCACTCCAGTTTACCCAGGCTTTGTTTCTTCCACAAGGATCCTTGAGTATGTACAATCTTGAGAGTCTGCTTTGATGTACTGCGGTCTCCATGGAGGACCCACCAAATGGCCCTGTGAGGGCCCATTTTACATATTAATCTCTCTCCCAGTTGTAGTAATGATATCTAACTCATGTAGCATTTTATCCATGTGAAGAGGCCTATGAGGTAGATACCAGGGTGAACTACATATTTTGGATGTAGAGACAGAAGGGCAGAGAGATACTAAATAATTCGCCCAAGGTAACACAGCTAGGTAGCGATGGCAGCCTGGATTTTAAACCCCAATCGTCTGGCTCCAGAGTCTGTGTTCTTAACCACTATCATCAAAGTACCATTTTACTTCATATAAGACTATTCAGGGGCAGCCTGGGTGGCTCAGCGGTTTAGCACCTGCCTTCGGCCCGGGGCCTGATCCCGGGGACCTGGGATCCAGTCCCATGTTGGGCTCCCTGCATGGGGCCTGCTTCTCCCTCTGCCTGTGTCTCTGCGTCTCTCTCACTCTCTCTGTGTTTCTCATGAATAAATAAATAAAATCTTAAAAAAAAAAAAGAAAAAAGACTATTCACCCAGGCTCAGTTGGTTGAGTGTCCAACTCTTGATTTCAGCTCAGGTCACAATCTATCTCATAGTGGTAAGATCGAGTCCCACGTACGGCCCCATGCTCAGCACAGAGTCTGCTGGAGATTCTCTCTCTCTGCCCTTCACCTTGCTCACACTCTCTCTAAAATAAATAAATACATCTTTCTTAAAAATTAAAAAAAAAAAAAAGACTAGTCACCCACTAAGGAAAAGTAGACCAAAAAAGGGGGTGATCAGTATGCTCTCAGCAAACTTGTAGAAGAGCTCCTTTTTATCCCCCCCCCCCCCCCAACACCTCTCTTTGGGTTTTTGGGTAATTCCATTTGCTGACCTTCAGTGAGAGTTCTCCTTACATTTCTGTAAGGAGAACGTTCTGGAATGTTCACTTTCCAGCTTAGCATGAAACCAAAAAGCATGTGTGTGTGAAAGTGCTGTCCATCTTCAGAATATGGAAATCTCTTGCTCATAGATTTTGCATTTGGATGTGGTTCCTTAATTTGCCACCCAGAGCACTGCTCCCGGTCGCATTACAGAAGGCTCTTCTGTTCCTAGGACTGCAATAGCCAAAACAGCACCAGGAGCTGAAACCAATCTACAAAGAGCTTTCCCGCTAAAACTAGCCTCCGTTGCTTCAGTGGGACTGTGGTCTTGCTGTTGGAAGAACCTGGGACTTGTGTGTCTACAGATTTTTCTTTAGGGGTGGAATATTCTGTGTTGTCCCTGTTCAGAATCAAAGTGCTGACCATGCTCCCGTTGGCAGAGAACCTAGGTTTCAGATAAGGTTTGAAATGTTTGCCCCCGGCGATGTGGCTCATGCCTTGAAAATATTTGCACAGTAACTGCAAGCAATCGTGTGCGTAAGAAGATCGCCCTGCCTGGTGGGGACGGGGGTGTGGGGGGAAGGGATGGGCCAAGAGCAGTTTTATTTAAAACACACTCCTCCTCTGGAAAACAAAACAAAACAAAACAAAAAACCAAAAAAAAAAAAAACAAACAAACAAAAAACAAAACAGAAAAAACCACTCCACACAGGAATTCAAAAAAATATGCAGTTTTTATTGGGAAAGCCAAGGCAAAACAAATGAAATCAGATCTATTTGCTTAGGAAGGAGAGGGTGCTATTGTTTTCTTTATGATAAAAGTATATTATTTAGATGTTAAAACTGCTCAGATACATTGTCCCTACTTCTTTTTAAATTTTAAAAGTAAAAACTCTAGAACATTAGCTTACTGATCATTTAGAGGCTTTATTAAGCAAAGGAATTTTTTTTAAGATCTTTAAAATGGCAGTTTCCAAAAAAATAAAAAATAAATAAAAATAAAATGGCAGTTTCCCGAAGTAATGCAAACCAAAAAGTGCTCACTATGGATAGATGTTTCAAAATACTTTATTTTTACTAACTGGTCTGATCCTCAAAACAGTCGTGTGAGGTAGGGATGACTATTCTCCCTGTTTTATATCTGGGGAAACTGAGGAACCAGGAGGTAGGAAATTTGCTCAGGGTCTAACACTAGCTGCTAAGCTAGTGTTGCCCATGCTGGGACTCAGACCCAAGCCGTGTGGCCTGAGAACCACTGCATAGCACTTCGAGTTCTCACCGCAGTGGGGCCCAACCAAAGGGAGACAAGGACAAGGATGGTGAGGAGAGCAGGGAAAGAAGACTTTATTTATCAAATGCCTGGTTCTACATCAGCGTGTTCACATAGGCTGCCCACACCACAACTCGAAGGGTGGGTGACCTTATGCCCACTTTGCAGATCAGTAAACTGAGGCTCAATGAGGGATGGTGATTTGCACCAAGACTCAACAGCTCTTATGGGGCAGAAGGAACATTGCAGCCTGGACCTGTCTGCCTCTAACATGTATGCTCTTAACCACCAGCTACCCTGTCTCCACCTCACTTGTTAGTTATCCCATGAGAATGTTCTTATACAATAATAAGGAACAGGACGTAATCAAAGCCCCTTGTCAAGTGACCAGGCAGTTTGGCATATGGTGGGGGGAAGGTGGGGGGCAGGTGGTTGGAAGAGACAACCACATTAGCCTTAGGGTTCCCTCCTGGCCTTCCCCAGCTTCCAGTTCCAATCCCCCAGGAGAAGGAATCCATTCTCCCTGCAGACATCTCTCTTAGGAAAAAAAAAAAAAAAAAGCCACCATGGTGAGACTTGCCAGGTTCATTTTGCTGGAAGCACCATCCTGGGAGCCTTGTGTACCTGCTGGTTGTGGATGGCGCGACCCTTACTGAGAACTGATGCCCACGCTGGTCAGCGGACCGATAAGTGAACTGGCCCCTATTTCTTCCTGCCCCTCAAGGAGAATTGCCTGGTGTAAGCTCATGCATTCGAGTCACAATATTTCCTTTTCTCTCCTCCCCGTCTCTGAATATTCTATGAGCAGAGTTCCCGCGTGGCTTAAACACGCAATATACATGTACTTCTGCACATGAGCACCCCCTGGGACCGTGAGCATTCTGTGTCTGTCTGTCTCAGATTCCTTCCTCCCCTCCCCCAAGGGCTTTTTTCCCCCATTAGGCAAATGGAAGGCCCATGCCACCTGTTAGCATTACATCATTGGCTCCCCAGAACACAGTTGCACCAAGGGCCTTAAACAAAGTAGTTCTTCTTGTATTGTTTGTACTCAAAGAGCTGATATCATGCCAACTGATGTCATTGTATGTCTTTGTGTAACTGCTATGGCAACTGGGCAGGTGGGGAGCCTCCAGCTGATGTCATTGGGAAAGGAGGTGTAGAGACAGAATTTTAAAAAGCTGTATGCTGCTTTTTTCTGTGTGTGGGTTTTTTTGGCATGCACTTTTTTTTTTTAAACTAGCTGCTTTTAAGACAAATTACAGCTTGAGTACCCTAAATAAGAATGGACAAAAGTCCCCCCCCAATCCCTTTGAGACTTCTTTTGAGTTTATTTTGTTGTTCTTTCTTCTCATCTTATATGAAAAAGTGTAACCACTGCCTTTTTTTAAGGGGAAAAAAAAAAAAAAAGCAAACGAGGCTCCCGTCACAGAGTTGGTGTGAATTGCTTACTTGGATTTTATGGGGGCAAGGCTGAGCAGATTTTAAAGTAACGCTTTGAAGTCTCTTTCGTGGAGTTTGTAATGGGGACAGTGGGTAATTTCAATTTTCTTAAAAAGTAGTCACTACTGAAGTCTTTCTGGTTTTCCATTTCTTTTGTCTACTTTAAAAATAACCTCTTAGGGCCCAGACAAACTTTTCAATCATGATTTCATAGAAGAGTGAGCTAATACTATGTAGAGGCAGAGTGTAATTCTAGAAATCCCTGAAAATGAATTTATAGCTCTTGTTTTTCTTTTCAAGAAGCAAAAATAGGGTTTGACACTCACAGATGAAGTGGCCATAATATTACCCTCTTTGAATGATCTTTGTGTCATCTCTGGGTCTTAATGAAAATATGACTTACCTGGTCTTCATGCCTAGCTGGATGTGTCCTGGGTGAGCACAGCCCTGAGACTCGGTCTAGGCTATAGTCTGGAGCTTCCTGCCTGTAGATGCCAAAGATGAGGCTTGAAATGGGGAAGAGCATGTGCTAATGTTCAGAATCTAGCGGACAGATAGCCTTCCTGTCTTTATTTCAACACAACCGTATCCTGTCCACACTTTGTGTTTCCGGCCTTATCTCCTAAAACTATCAAGACAGATATCAGGCGTCTCTCAGACGGCATGAATGTGGTCTTCTGGAGGCTTTCAGCTTACAGGAGGTCACTAACTTCCCTCTCCTTTCAAAAGAAAGGCATGAGTATGTAGTTGTTTGATGAGAATTAGAGCCCACTTGATAGGAATAGTATCAACTCAGATCTCCTAGCCCTTACGTGTACATTGTATCATTTGACCCTTGTGATAATCCTTTAGACTTATCCATGTGTGCAGTGCATCCATGCATCTAGCAAATATTAAAGGAAAAATTGAAACCATAAAATGTGATTCATCAATTTCCCAACTTAAGCAAGTGTTCTTTTTCGCACGGTCCTTGAGCTTTGGATCTTGTGTATGATGAATGTTTTTGAGTTGGCTTTGTTTCATTTCACATTAAACAGAAACATTTTCTTTGTTTTCACATCCCTCTCACAACTTTTAATGGCTACTTAATATTCCATGGGAGGAATGCAATAACTTTTCCTTTTTTAAAAGTCGTTTTTTGTTCTTGGCCTTTTGTGTAAAACAGGTAATGTTGTAGTAAACCTCTTTACGCATCTAGCTGGGTATCTTTGGCCAGATCACTTTCTTAAGCTATATTCCCAAAAATGATGCTGTACTTGTTGATGGGGAGGTTTGCTTACTTGCCTGCATTCATTCATGCCAGACTCCCAACTGCACTAAGAGGTAGATGCTATTACCCTCATTTTACAGATGGGGAACGAAAAGCACAGACAGAGAAATTAACTTGCCTAAGTCACAGAGCCAAGAAGTTGTGTTACTGGGACTATAGCCAAGGTAATCTGGGTCTTCCAAGGTCCCTGTCCATAGCTGCCCTGCTGTACCGGGAGCAAACTTGTCTTTCTGGGTGAGGTAAGCTTATGGGAGAGTGCAGGACACATGCCTGTAGTGCCTGAGGAGGCCAGGCCATGCCTTCCCTGGCCCCCAAAGCACAAGGTTCTATGTAGGCCACTGAGCATATGGCTCTTGGAGGCAGATCAGATCTGCTGTTGATGAAATTGCCTGATGCTGCAAACAAACTCTTTCCAGGGGAAGGAACATGCCACGGTCTGCGGAAAGAGCACATTTCCAAAGTACTGCATGCAGCGAGAGCCTCTGAAGCTTGTCCTGGATCCCCAAGTGGCCTTGCATTTTTGTTCAGATCTTATTTTTAAAAAATGTGCATCTGCAACAGTGCACACTTACTTCTATGGGGACAGTGGCAATTTCTGCTGGCTCTGAAGTTTGAGGGATGGTCATTCTCACTCTCTTTTGTGTTTGCTCCAGGTGGACTTAGCAGTTTTAAGCAGAACCATGAAAACCTCTGTGACAACTCCCTCCAGCTCCAGGAGTGCCGGGAGGTGGGGGGCGGTGCGTCTGCAGCCTCGAGCATGCTACCTCAGTCCATCCCCACCACCCCTGACATCGAGAATGCAGAGCTGACGCCCATCTTGCCCTTCCTGTTCCTTGGCAACGAGCAGGATGCTCAGGACCTGGACACGATGCAGCGGCTGAACATAGGCTACGTCATCAACGTCACCACTCACCTGCCCCTCTACCACTACGAGAAAGGCCTGTTCAACTACAAGCGGCTGCCGGCCACCGACAGCAACAAGCAGAACCTGCGGCAGTACTTCGAGGAGGCTTTTGAGTTCATCGGTAACTATCTCCCATGGGGGCCTCTCATCTTCCACCTTCCTTTCCCCTCCAGCTTTTGCTTTGAGATCAAGGCCAGGGTTTATGCCGGCCTTGCAGAAAGGCTGCCCTGGGGTGTTTCCAGGCTCTTCGGAGTCACAGCCCACTGGATGCATGGGAGCCACTGGGATGGGTGTAGAGGAACAGTGATTCGGTTTGGTGCTGAAATCCATGTCCCTCTAGCTCTCGTTAGAAGGTGGGAAGAGATGAGTGTGGATGTGTTATGTCTCGGAATTTCAAAAGAAGTGATAGAGAGGAAGGCACTGGAGGCCAGAGCTGGCGCTGGGGCTATCTGGTCTATTCCATGTGTGTCGGAGCCTTGCAAGAAGTAAACTGCAGTGAAGACACCACCTCCAAACTCACCCACGCCTCCTCCTCCTTGGGTTGAATTAATTTGCGGTTGGCATGGCTTTTTTACATGAGGTTGAGGCCAAGGTGGCATTTGCTGGAAGGCTGCCCCTGAAGAAGGTTTTTCAGTTAAACGGTGCTTAGTGAACATCGTGACCTGTCACATCAGCACAGAGGAGGCAGGAGTGGAGGGAGTTTTTCGCTTCCACCTGCTTTGTGTCCAGGCCTTAAACACTGGGTAGCAGAAGGGCATGAGTGTGAGCATTAGCGAGGTGGTACTAGATTTCCTAAGACTTGCCCCAAACTCGCTGAAGTAGGAAAGGTCAGGTTGTGTAGCCTGAGCGGTTCCCAGGGAGGGGAATCCTAAAAACAGCAGACTTTAATCTCCGGGAGGAAGGAACCACCAGCTGAGCCCTAAGCCTAACACCAACTTTTGCTGCTTCTATAGCCTTGGACTATAAGTTTTAAGGCTCACATTATCATTTGAGGGAACATGTGGCACTTAGCAGACACTCAACAATTTTTTCAAGTGACTCCAACCTTCGTTACCACAAGAAGGTGATCCAGTACTTTTCCTAAATAGTGTAGCAGGTCATTCCTGGCCTCTGTCCCAGGAAGAATGCACTCATTTTTTGGTGTTCCTTTATCCGAAAAACGCCTTGGGTCTGATAGATTTGCTGTAGAGTTGGCAGTTCTGGTCATGTCACCTGGCTGTTTTCCTTGCTAATTAATTGTACCTTCAGTGTGGGATCATGGACTATTACTATTCAATCTGGAAGGAAATTCTGAGTGGTCTCTGAACTCGGAAAAATAAAATGACTCCTCCAAGATTGTAAGAATTTTAGTGTCAAAGAAGGGAGAAAGAGTGAAATAAGTCAATCGGAGAAGGACAAACATTATATGGTCTCATTCATTTGGAGAATATAAAAAATAATGAAAGGGAATTAAAGGGAAAGGAGAAAAAAGTGAGTGGGAAATATCAGAAAGGGAGACAGAACATGAGAGACTCCTAACTCTGGGAAATGAACTAGGGGTGGTGGAAGGGGAGGAGGGCGGGGGGTGGGGGTGACTGGGTGACGGGCACTGAGGGGGGCACTTGATGGGATGAGCACTGGGTGTTATTCTATATGTTGGCAAATTGAACACCAATAAAAAATAAATTAATAAATAAATATATACATACATACATACTAAAAAAAACCAAAATAAATTTATAAATAAATAAATACATACATATGTACAAAAAAAAACAAAAAACAAAAAACAAAACAAAACAAAAAAAAACAAAGAAGGGAGCTCAAAACCCAAAGAATGCAAGGCTCTTGATTCCAATGCAGGTGCCTTTCTACAACATGCTGGGCTAACGTTTCCAATGCTCTGATAGTTCCCGAATGGCAATGCTTGTGGATTCAAAGACACTTTAGATTCTTTATTAATAATATGTGAATCAAACCTTGGGCCCCGAGGAAGAAATATTTGTCACCAAGTAGATGAGGAACTTTCTGGTTGATATATGATGTTATGACTGCAATTTTATCTGACTTGATTTCAGCTGGGGGAAGTTCAGAGATTGTTTTCCATTTAATGAGTAGCATCAGACATGCTTGTCCCAACAGGATTTCAAGCAAGGCACCTGCATTCCTTGTAGGTTATTCAGGCTTATCTGATTTTTTAAAAGGAAAAGCAAACAAATAACAAATAGCAGTTAACCTGAGGAACAATTCGGCATCACAGCCTGCATAGGTGCAATTTGATTTTTGTTGTTTTCTTATTAGATAAACTGAAATCGTATAGTCTGGCTTTAGGGGAGACAGCAGCTTTTGGAACCATAATGCCATTCACTGACGGTCTAATATAAACTAGGCAGAGTATGTTTAGGGCCTAACTGTGCCAATGTATTTATTCCTGAATTGGATGATATTATTCCCATGTTCCCTGAGCCTTGTTAGTGAGTATTACTCCCATTGTGCAGACAGGGGGGTTGAAGCTCGGGGGAGTTGGGTGACTTACATGGAGTTACTCATCTAGCGTGTAGTAGAAGCAGTAGTCAAACCTAGCACTTTGCAGCTCATCTTTCTGCCACCAGGCCTGCCAGTCTTGGTGTGGAGGTCAATAAATAGTGTGTGCTGAAGAGAAGAAATTGCAAAAGGGAAACACTTCCTTCAAGTACTATTATCTATGAGAAGTAAGCTTAATTCATAGATTTTTAAGATGGAATTTTGCATGATGTTTCTTTTCTTGGTCCACTGCAGGGTAGCCAATAGAAGTAGTTTAAGTTAGGGGCACCTACCTGGCTCAGTTGGAAAAGCATGCAACTCTTGATCTCGAGACCATGAGTTCAAGCCCCACATTGGGTGTAGAGATTACTTAAAATAAATAAATAAACTAAAAAAAAAAAAAAAAAGGTTTAAGTTAGATCACTCCTCCTTACTCCCCTTCTCTATTCTTTGTCTAATTGGCATTTTTTCAGGACTGCTTTCTTGGGATGCCTTTGAGTCTAGAAGTGTCATTAAGAATCCATTTAGGCAGTGCCCACAAGCTACTCTCCTGAGCTTCTAATATATCTGAAAAATATATCCAGTGTTGCTTCTTTCAATGGCTCTGATTTCTGGGCCATCATTAGAATTCCTCCTTCTTTGTCATCATCACCATGTTGGAACAGCATTCATGGATACGGGGTGCGGGGGGTGGGGGTTGGACAGTTCAGATGTAGGTGATGCCTTCTGCCTGAGCACTGCAAGTCTGTAGCTACATTTGCAACAGTAGGCTTTTCTGGTAAGAAGCCAAACATAGCAACTCTCTGGTTGGGTTCTGTTTCTTTAACCTGAGAGTTTAGTAAGACTGAAATCCTTATCCATTTAATACCAGTTCCTGATACAGGGAAATTCTATAATAGAAAGGAAGAAATGTTTGTTTCTCTATCCCAGCTGGGACAGACATTGTTAACAACACTAGTTTTGATAAGCTGCACGATTTAGGATTTGGAATTATCATCCTTAATCAAAAGGGTCTACTTCATCGGTGGCTCGCTTAACATGCAACGTAACTGTGTTGTAGCTCTGGCTGCAGTAAGTTGCCATCACCTGTGCAATGAACTGTTAACTGTGGTTTCTTCACCTCGTCCTCTCTTTAAAGGTAGAAATGTAAATTCTTATTCATGCTAATATTGCTTTTAGCCAGTTCTGGAGGTTGGTTGCAGCATAAATCTACACAATTAACTAGTCAATTATACTTCGTTGTAAAGCCGTTTGAATTTATTTATTTTTTTCTCTCTACAAAATATAGTGTTGTCAAGTCGGGGTCAAAGCTAATCGCTCTTTTTCCATGTCTTTCTTCTTTCCTGCACCTCTTGGCTTTCTCCCTTTTCCCAGAGGAAGCTCACCAGTGTGGGAAAGGGCTTCTCATTCATTGCCAGGCCGGGGTGTCCCGCTCTGCCACCATCGTCATCGCGTACTTGATGAAGCACACTCGGATGACCATGACTGATGCTTATAAATTTGTCAAAGGCAAACGACCAATTATTTCCCCAAACCTTAACTTCATGGGGCAATTACTGGAGTTTGAGGAAGACCTGAACAACGGTGTGACACCGCGAATCCTTACACCAAAGCTGATGGGCGTGGAAACGGTCGTCTGACAAAAGTCTGGATGGAAAGGATTACTGGTCTCCATTAAGAGATGAAGAGAAAGAAGGATGGATTCTTTCTTTTCTTTTTCTTTCTTTCTTTCTTTCTTTTCTTTTTTTTTTTAGATGGGGTAAAGTTTGTGAATGGAAACAAAACTTGTTTAAAAAAACTTTTTATTTTTAACAAGTGTGAGAAGAATTTATCTTTTGATGCCATTGAGATTTACTTCCCATGAACTGATAAAGCAGGGAGGCTAAAAGAGTAATTTTTTTAAGCCAACAATAAAAATATAACAAAACTTGTTTCTTCCCCCTTTTCCTTTTAAGCTATTTGTAGAGTTTATGATTAAATAGTCTGTGCAGGTTCATAGACCGAAGATACTACAACTTAAACAAATTAAAAAGAACCAAAAGTAAGAGACAGAAAAGGCATTGAATCACGAAGGCCCGAGAGCTGCCTGGGCCATCCACACAGGAAACAAAAACCCAACCAAACCAAGCCCTGTTGTGCTCACTGGTGCAAAGAGAAAATCAGGGCAGCTTAAGTGGTCTAAGAACCCTTCGCATTCTTTAAAGAGACAAAAGATACTGTTGATTTTGTGTGTTTCATACTCTGGATTATTTTTCCCCCCTCTTTGGGTTTAAGAGATTTTTTTTTTTTTTTTAAATAGCAAGGAACTGACCATTATACCATATGCCTTCACTGGCTTCTTGTGCAATAATACGATGTTTTGAGTGTGCAAACAAGTTAGAGCTGGCAGCCGGATAATAGACAAGTAGTGCAAATTTGCCAGCTTGGAGACTGAAAGGAATTCAATAAAAATCAATTACTTTCCTTCCCACCTTTTTTCCTTTTTTTTTTTTTTTTTTTTTTGGTTTTGATTCTGGTTACAGTGCCATAAACCTTGTTACATATGTATATCAGAATGTAAAAAAAAAAAAAAAAAGACAAAAATTTATTTAAAAATATTTTTCGCAAAAAAACAAAAACAACAACAACTTGACGTGTTTCTGTTGATTGTGTAAAAATTTATTTTCATTATATAAATGAAACTCATTTTGGGATGTGTCTTTTTTCCTCCTCTTTTCTTCAGCCCAGGGACAAGCATCTCTTACCTCTGGTAACTTGTATATGTAACATAATATACACATGTTTTTATGGGGGGAAAGAGAAAATACATATTTTGAAAAAGGGAAAATATTCTCTGTTCCCAGTGTGAAGCAGAGAGAATTAACAAGGAAACCAAAGAGCTCCGGTTATCAATCTGCCCAGTCATCATCCCCTCTGCTCTCACAGCCCTCTACCCTCTCCTGCAAATAGAATTCTTTCTGCCTCAGGAGAACCTCAGGTGAAGTCACCTTAGAGGTAGGAGGGAGGTTCTAGCCCAGCCTTTGGGCCCTGGGGATCAGGTCACTGCTAGATTGATTGGTTAGAATTCCGTGGACTTTCCAGCAGCCCTCTAATAATTATTTGTGACCATCTGCCATTTAAGTGGGTCTTGATGATCCCTCCCCTGCCCCCTTGCCACTTGCTCACTTGACATCTTTGAGAACGTGTACCACGGAGAGTGCAAGGCAGCACATTGCTATTTCCTACTCTCTTTTGCCAGCAAATTGAACCCAGCTCTGTGAGTACAGCTTTCCTATCACACTTGGTTAATATATAGCTAGTGTTTCATGGGTTCCCAATCCACAGAAAAGAGGGCGTGGGGATAGGGGAGGAACATGATCTCAATGTTTTCTACGTTTTATTAAAATACATCTCTTGAGGGACTTGGCCATAGGGAAGAGTCACAGCAAACTGAAATTTGCCTGGGGTGAGTAACAGAATTGATGAGTTCAGGCACGTCCAGTTCTAGATGACTACGTTTGACATATTTTTGTGAACATTGCTTAGAAATAGATGACAAAATATTTCCGACATTTATTTTTTTAAATAGCTTTTCTACTGGAAGTGAAAAAGAAAAATGAAGACTGAATTTTCACAGGAATTAACTGAGAACTGTTTGAATTATTTTTATGACAATATCAGGTGAAAAGTTAATTTCTCTTACAGTGTTTTCTATTCTTCAGACTAACAAGTTCCTTGGTGCTAGAGTATTTTAAGAACTCAGGTTGTTATATAATTAGTGATTTAAAATACATGGTGATTTACTAGGCATTTCTTTTCATTTATTCTAGATCCAAACGTTAAATTTCTGATAGAGCGTAAGACTTTTTTCCTTTCCTTTCCTTTCCTTTCCTTTCCTTTCCTTTCCTTTCCTTTCCTTTCCTTTCCTTTCCTTTCCTTTCCTTTCCTTTTTCTCTCTTTCTCTCTCTCTCTCTCTTTTAACAAAGCAAGGAGAGGAATCAGGACAGTTTCTGTTCTTTAGCTACATGCAAATGATTTATGCTTTTTGAACTTGATGATTTTGAGAGAAAGACTGTCCTGGGGCAGACAGGAATCCTCCCAACCCACATACCAAGAATTCTGAGAGAGACTCTGGTCTTTTTTGCTAATCTGTTTTGAGTCACTTAGCCTCTATTTCTTCATGAGGAATGTGAACCACTTCATGAAAATAAAATGGATTAACCAAGCTATTGCTCTAAAAACCAGACTCCCCAGGTTTCTGGGCCTTGCTAGGTGCCTTGGCTAACTGGGATATAATTGAATGTTGTCTACCTGAGAAAGCAGAGTGTCTAACTGACCATGCATCATTCTCATCATCCAGCAGGGGTTGTTTTGTGCTGAATGAATGTAATGATTCAATAGAGTTAATCTGTTATATATAGATTCAGCAGATACAGCCAACACTGTTACCTTAAGTTGAACAGAACAACAGTTCCAGCTCCTCTCTGTACATTTATTTCAACAGTTAATACTTTTCCACTCAGTGCATGTTAACCAGGATATGGAGCTCGCATTTCATTGAAGAGCTTGTGCTAGCTGCTTTTGGGTCAGGACAAGCAGGCGGGAGGTGGGGTAGGAAAGCTGACCAGTGGAGGAATGGACCAGGGGAAATATGAAAGAAGAGACATACACAAGCCAGCAATCACACGGTGACAGCAAATGAGGAAAGATGGCTTTCTGGAAAGGTAATAAAGTATGAGAAAGAGAAAATTGGAGGTTACAGTAAAACAAAAATGAAAAGCTCTATTAGAATAAGGAACCGGGACCTGAATCACACTTCAGAGGTGGACTAAGATAGAACACTGATAAATTGCTCTAAGTAGATCTTCTGGAAGGTGAAATGTCTGGCGAGCCAAATTGGCTAGAGATAAGCAATATGGCTTTCACCCTGCTTGTGAATGGGCTTTTTGCGGATAAACCACAACATATTATATTTATATTTTAGTCCCCCAACATATAATACCCAATCTCAGGAAATACGTGTGGGTTGACGTTTGGTTTCAAGCTCTAATCAGAGGCAGTCATTATAGATGGATGTGAGCAGAAAATGAGTATTAAGCACTGTCCCCCAGAAGAATTGGCAAGAGTAAAGCATTTAGAAAAAACTTCCAAATTAAACGTGTTTGTAGAAGACTTCCTGCCCCTCCAGAGGCGGCAGACTGTGCACGCCAGGCCTTTCCTTTGCCTTCTCTGCGACAACACTCCAGTGTTTGGTGGAAGACACACAAATTGAGGTTTGATCAGAAGAAGAGGCACTGAGGGAGAGAAAATGAGTTTATTCTAGGGGTTAGACAAGTGTGGGTCTAGTGAAGTCATCAGGAGTATGTAGCCTCCATGTCTGACAATGGGCTGAAATCCCTATAGGTCAGTGGAGCCAACAGTCAGGGAGAAACACTGGCCATTGAAGTGGAGGAAGGCAAAGAAGACATGGAATTCAGAGGAAGATCTAGAACCTACATTTGCCTTTACCAACCTCAGGGATACAGGTGATTTTGGGGGAGGATCTGGTGCCCTTTGCCAGAGCAAAGCTGTACCTGATACAGGACTTGTGGTGCTGAAGGAAGAATAATGCAGGGATCAGAGCCACTGCCGTAAGCCAAGGTGAGCCATCAGATCAATGAAACTGCGTGCTGGCTACCATATTGCCTGGTGCCCTCTTCATAGCATCGTGGTGGCTGTTTCACTTCCACCTGCCAAATCTCATATAAATTTCTCTTAAGGCTGACCTTAACCCAGTGTGAAACACCAAAGGGAAATGCAGTTTGCCATTTAGCTAAGTTGATACTGTATGAAACCACCGCACTCCATCCTTGCCAACTTGGCATCCACCCACACTTCTGTTAGCCATACATAACTAGCAGGCAAAGACATCAGCAAGGGATGATTTGTCTCATAAGATGCAACTATCACTTCTAGGTTGAAAACACACTGACCCCGTCTCTAAAAGAGGATACATAGTCCCACGCGTTGTGACTTTATCCATCTTTGGGTGAAGTTCTTTTATCCTCTGGTTGAGATCCACTCTGTCTTTGCTATCCTATAATTTAAATGCTGAGATAAGGACATTATATGTTGGATTGGGTTTGCCAAGAAGATGCGCTTTGGAAATTTTATTTACTTATTTATTTATTATTTTTTTAATTTTTTAAAATTTTTATTTATTTATGATAGTCACAGAGAGAGAGAGAGAGAGAGAGAGAGGCAGAGACACAGGCAGAGGGAGAAGCAGGCTCCATGCACCGGGAGCCCGATGTGGGATTCGATCCCGGGTCTCCAGGATCACGCCCTGGGCCAAAGGCAGGCGCCAAACTGCTGGGCCACCCAGGGATCCCTATTTTTTATTTTTTTATTTTTTAGTCTCTGTGGTATTCCTTTTATTTTTTATTTTTTTATTGGAATTCAATTTTCCAACAATAACACCCAGTGCTCATCCCATCAAGTGCCCCCCTCAGTGCCCGTCACCCAGTCACTCCCACCCCCCCGCCCACCTCCCTTTCCACCACCCCTTGTTCGTTTCCCAGAGTTAGGAGTCTCTCATGTTCTGTCTCCCTTTCTGATATTTCCCACTCATTTTTTTATCCTTTCCCCTTTATTCCCTTTCACTATTTTTTATATTCCCCAAATGAATGAGACCATATAATGTTTGTCCTTCTCCAATTGACTTATTTCACTCAGCATAATACCCTCCAGGTCCATCCACGTTGAAGCAAATGGTGGGTATTTGTCGTTTCTAATGGCTGAGGAATATTCCAGTGTATACATAGACCATATCTTCTTTGTCCATTCAACCTCAGACCCCTTGTAAATGTGATCTTATTTGGAAATAGGGTCTTTGCAGATGGAATCAAGTTTTAAAGAGGCCGTATTGGGTTAGGCTAATCCAATTACTGCTGTCCTCACAAAAAGGGAAATTTGGACACACAAAAAGGAAAAAATGCCACAAGATGAGGGTGGTCGAGCTTGGAGAGAGTCATCCAAACTAAGGAACACCAAAGCTTGCTGGGTTGTACCAAAAACTGAGAGAGGTTTGGAACAGGCTTGTTCCCAAAGATTGTTCCCAGAGCTTCCCAAAGGAGCTAACCCCGCTGATACCTTGATTTTGGACTTCTAGCCTTGACACTGTAAGAGGATAAATTTCTGTTGTTTTAAGCCACCCAGTTTGCGGGACTTTATTATGGTGGCCCAATGAAACTAAAAGAAATGGTAATCACCGTTACCACATTTTATGTTCAATGGTAGCTAGAAGAGGACAAAAAAGGGGGGGGGGATTAGCTAATATATAATCAAATATATTTTTATAGAAGAAATACTTATAACTCTTATCACCTTTCTACAACTGATCATGTGGTCATAGCTGATTTTTTAAAAAGATTTTATGTACTTATTTCTCAGAGAGCAAGGGAGAGAGAGCACAAGCAGAGGGAGAGGTCAGGAGAGGGAGAAGTAGGTTCCCCACTGAGCAAGGAGCCTGATGTAGGGCTCAATCCCAGCGGCCTCATGACCTGAGTTGAAAGGAGTTTACTGACTGAGGCACCCAGGCATCCCACAGCTGATGTTTATAACTGCCTTCTTTCACTACCCATTCACTACCCATTCCATATACCCATTGTCCTCAGTAAGTACGTTACCTGGTCATGGTTTCTTTCCTATTAGGGTGACCTACATCTTCATCTTTGAAGATCTGAGCTTTTGGCAGTCCTGCCTGCATAGAATTATTTTCCATTTGCTTCTGTTTCAGGACAGGAGAGTGGAAAATGTGCCCTTCATCCAGATACACTTCTTACTCCTATAGTCTATAGTAATCCAGTTTCCCTCTGAGGGTCACAATTACCCCAGCCAGTTCAGTAACCCATGTCTGTTTGTTGGTGCTTTAGTAAGAGGAGGCCAAGGCAGTCAGCACAGTATCAACTTTCAGTTTAATGGAGCTATTGCTGGATCTTAGAGCAGAAACACCTGTCCCTTGGGAACTAAGCCTTTTAAACCAGCATAACCCAAAGATGCAGGGCAGGTAAAATAAATGTGGCAAGTGGATCATGAGACGTAATGGTAAGAGGCACTTTTCCCATTTTCAGCCCTTGGTTTTGGGACCCATAATCCTGGATAAGGGAGACACAGCAGCGTATATTGGTTGACAATTTAGAGAATTTGCTGCACCTTGCAGGAATATTACCCCATTCCAAAAGAGTCTATTCATATAACACAGAAAGTGAATTGTCAAAAGGACCATTCCCCCACTTCAGAGTGAGGGATAACACAGCATGACTAGTGAATTCCATGAGCATGAGCTTGTTGCCACACTTCATTTGCTGCAAAATAAGTTCCTTGGCCAGCAGCAAAGCATTATGAAATACCATGATGGTAAATAAGACATAAGAATTCTCTAAGTCCACAGATAGTGATTTTGACAAAAGGACTGCAGGCCAGGAAGGCAAATCCATATGTAGAGTAAGTTTCTATGGGGTGAGAACAAGAGCTCCCCTTCCATGATAGAAGTGGTCCAATGTAATTAACTCACCATCAGAGGCTGCCTGATTCTCTAGAAATGGTGCTATTTGAGGGGCTCAGTGTGGAGCTCTGCTGTCAGTGGGTTGGATACTTGGCAGTAGCTATCGCCAGATCAGCCATGGTGAGTAGGAATTCATATTGCTGAGTCTACACTTACTGTCCATCTTTGCCACCATGGCTACTTTGTTCATGATCCCATTGGTCAAAGACAGTCACTAAAGAAAGGGACCTGACAGAGATCCACAGAATGTGTCGTCTTGACCACCGTCAAGATCCTTCTGTGCTGAGTTTGAGCTTTATTGAGTATTCACATGGAACATTCTGTGCCCACTGAGACAGTTCCATTCCATCTACTTCTTCCCTAGACTTTATCACCAATGTTCCAGTCATGTTTCTTCTAAGTCCCTAATCATCCATCTGAACTTTTAGCCACTGTCCATGAAGCAATATGGATTCATACCTCTGGCTATCTTTTCTTTTAGACACAAAGAACAACCAGAGGCATTTCTAGAATTTCTGCCCACTATGGAAATTTTCCTTCATTACTGTACTCCTGGGCCACCCTGAAGTGTAGTGGTAGTGATATAGCCATTCATTTTTGGATGATACGAAGATACTACATGAAACTTTCAAATCTTTTCTTTGGGCCCACTGGTCACAGAGAATATCCCATGAGGCCATAAATGTGACTTCCTGCAATAGAGGCCACGGGGATCTGGATCACTGGCTCATTTAAGTTACCTGATCTCATAGATCCCACATCAACTTGATAATGAAATATTGTTATGCACACCCAACTTCGAGGGTTAGTGGATTGACAACAGTGTTCCATGGTCAGTTCAGGTTGCAAGATAACTTGATGGTCCATGATCAAACCTCCAGTCTCAAACCACAGTTCAAAAGCAGAATAATTTTTCTGAAGAAACTGTCACAGTTTGGCTCCAAGGTCCAAAATATGTGCTCTATGATTTATCTAACAAGTGAATGGCTCTATATAGGATCCCTGTCTAATACACACACCTCCAACACCATGAGATATATTGGATCTAGATAGAAGAGCAGCTTACATGACAGTCTTGAACTATTGCAGAGACTTTTCCTGTTCTGTACCCCATGAAAAATGATCTTTCATGGTACTTGTAAATGGATTGGACTAGCATGAGTTATATGTATCCTCAAAAATCCCAAAAAGCCCGTTAGACATTGTGCCTTTTTCTTAGTGCTAGAAGGAATCAGGTGCAGCAACTTCTCCTTCACATTGAAGTGATATCTTGGCATGTTCCAAATCACTAGACCTCCAGAAATTTTACTTCATGTATGCCTCTGAATTTTGTGGGATTTCTTACCCTCTGGTATGTAAGTACATTAACAACATATCTAGAATAGTTACCTCATCCTCACTACCAGGTATAGTCAGAATGATATCATTAACATAAGGTACCTGCATGATGTCTTGTGGAGTGGATAATCATTTATAGCCCCTATGGACTAGATTATGACATATTACAGTTACAGTTACAGCATAATTACACTACTTCTGAGCTGGGACAGTGAGAGCCTATTACTGACCATGCCAGCTGAAAGCAAAATGCTTCTGATGGTCTTTACCAGGGGCTAGCAAACATTTTTATTTCATTTAAAATAAATATTTTCAGCTTTGCAAGGCATATCGTTTCTGCCATAACTACTCAACTCTGTTTTTGTAGCACAAAAAGGCCAGAGATATTACATACATGAATGCATATAGCTGTGTTCTAATAAAACTTAATTTACAACAAGCGCTGTAGGCTGGATTTTACCCATGGGCTATAATTTGCCAACTCCTGGTCTTTATTAACAAGTATACAGAAATAAGCATCTGTTGGATCAATAGTACTTACCTGGTTCCAGGAGCTGTGTTGATTTCTTCCATCAATAAAATCACATGTGGAAAAGCAGCTTTAATTGCAGTCAATAGCTGACTGGGATCTTAAAAACCCACTATCATTCTTCAAAATTAATTTGTTTCTGCACAGGGAATATGTGGGAAATAAATGGGGACATAGCTGGAATCACCATCCTTGGATTTTTGGTTTTGTTTCTGTTTTTTAGTCCTTATTAATGGCCTTAATCTCCACAATCGCTTTGAGAGCGCAATATTGGTTTTTGTTTACTATGTTGGAAGGTAGTCTATTGCTGTATAACAAAGAGCTCCAAAACTTAGTGACTTAAAACATTAACAATAATTTGTTGTATTCATTAATGTGAAATTCAGTTAGGTTCAACAGAGACAGTTCATCAGGATAAGAAATGTCCTCTGGGGCTGGAGTATATACTTTCAAGATGTCTTGCTTAAGTACTTCTCATATTTGGCTTGGATCTCAGCTATGGCTGTCCACTGGATATCTTGGCTCCTCTTCACATAGGCCTCTCCATGGGAATGCTTGGGCTTCCTGAAAACATGGCAGCTCTTTTTCAAGAAGTCTGGAGGAAAACTGCAAAACTTTCTAAATCACCTAGACTCAGAAGTCCTGTTATCAAGGAGTCACTAAGATGAACTCAGATTCAAGGACAGGGACATTATACTCTCACCTCTCAATGACAAGAATGGCAAAGAATTTGTAGCCATCTGTAATCCATCACTGTTCCTTGTAGAACAAAGCCAATATGTGAAAAAGTAAAGAAGCACTAATGTGAGAATTATGGTAAAGAAAGGAATGACATTAATTTCCTTCATAAAGTACCTCAAATAGTGTTGTTTAAGGATAACTTGAGAACTCCACTCTTGACTCAAAGATTATCTTTTTCCATCCTCCAAATCCAAGCCCTGAGGAATGGAGATAAAAGACACCAGAGGAGAGTTATATCTGTTTTATGGTTGCTTGCACATCTTGTTCCAATAGGAGTGTCACTTTCCTAAGAACCAAACTACCCATCTCATCTCATTCAGATCAGACTTGTACAACATAATAGATTTTTGAAGTGATCGGTTTGAGAGGCATTTTATATTCCATAACTCATGGCTAATTCTCTGAACTGCCTTTTCCTCCCTTTGGCTTGATATATTATGAAGACAAACCTGAATGTTCCTCAAGGGAAACAAACAAACAAACAAACAAACAAACATCCACAGATCTAGTATCTCTGTGTGCTATTAGACAGTGTCTAAAGAATTAGTAACCAAACTACTGCCCTGGTATCAGAACTTGGAATGATCCCTCACCATTGGGAGGTTGGGTACCCTACTTGGGTCCCTACAGCACAAATTTTTAGTCTTTGTGCCTTGGTGTTTGGATTCTTATTGGCCAACTGTGGGATCTTGGAAACAGTCTCTGCTTTATCTTTGGTTTATTCAGAGGCAGATCATGAGGATGGATTCCAGAACAAGTAGTTGATCAGATGATCTCTGCTAAAGCCAGTAAGTGAGAGGGGAATTGACACAGGGCAGGGAAAGTAGCCAATAAAGAGTAAGTTATCAACAGTTACCATCATGAACAACTGGAGCTTAATTCCAGCATAGAACATGAAATTCAGAATTATCCTCCCAAGGAGTGAAGGACCTGAGGAATTTAGATGAAGGTTAATTGGGTAGGAGAGAAGACATCAATTCCCTGGCACTTCTAGTCTTTGAAGACAGGCAGAGTGACCAGAGAAAGTCCTCAGGCAAAGAGGTACAGTTCCTGGCTTTTAAAGGACAGGCTGGCCTGTCCTTGAAATGGTTAGTGACAGGGAATAAGGAAGAGCACTGACTGTGTATATCTCCTCTAGGTCCCACACTGATGGAGCAGCCCAGTGGTTTCTTGGAGGTCCTTGCCCTTTCGATCAGCTACTGAATCCCAATGAAAATAGACATATTTAAAGAAGAATAGGAAACCTTCCCGTATTCATTCAGAAATCCAAAATGTCTACTTGTCTCCTGTCTTATTCCATTCACCAAAATATATTATTATTATTATTATTATTTTTACTAATTAGACCCCATATCCTTTATTCTTATCTCATATCTCTCTCATCCTTTTTACTAAGATTTGAACTTGTTAAATCACAGTCTATCTCCAAAGGATACTTATTCTGTGAACAATGGCTTTGTACATATTTAGGCCCAAGGCCCTGGACACTCGATTTTTCTCTTTCCTTCACTTTTCATTCAGTCAGCACATGAACCATGCAGCACTTTATTTCCAACATTTATTTGTTCATTAGTACCAGTGCTCCTTTGTGATGGAGTGTATTGGGGGGGGAAGGGGAGGGCAATTGGGAGAGGTAGTTAAAGATAATTCTCTAAAAGCCAGCTGTCTTTGGAGGCAGGATAAAGTGGAGGTGTTTATCGTGATACGGGGTGAGCCCTCCCCAAACATATCTGCTATATAATCCCTTTAGGAAATGTTTAAACGGTAATTATTTCCCTCTGAATCATTTTATGAGTAGATAAATCTCAAGTTCAAAGGAGAAGTGAGTGCTTAAACCATCTTTTACTTTATCACCACTGTTTTCATCTTAGAGGGCGTTTCTTCTTCAGAACAAATATCAACTGAAATGTCCTAGAACATCAAACACTACACTTTTTCTTAAGGATTCCATTTGTATAGTAAAAATTATGTATGCCTAGGACTCATAAATTCTGTATGATACCGAGCAACCCATTCAACCTGAGTCTTAGTTTCCTACTTTACATGGTTGTGAGGATTAAATGAATGAATGTGGGTAAAGCAGTTAGTATAGTGACGAATACAAAGCTAGGAGATGGAAAAAGTGTTACTTCTGCAGATGAGAGTTTTTGTAAGAAAATGATTTCAATTTTCCCAGATGTGCCACTGAATAATATTTAAAAATTTTTTTAATTGAAATGTGTTTGACATACAATGTTATATTAGTTTCAGGTGTACAGCATAGTGATTGGACATTTTTTTTAAACGTTTGTTTGTTTGGGAGGGGAAGGGCAGAAGGAAAGGGAGAGAGAGACTCCCTAAGCAGACTCCCCACTGAGCAGGGAGCCCATTGCGGGGCTCCATCTCATGACCCTGAGACACAACCTGAGCAGAAATCAAGAATAAGACATTTAACTGACAGCCACCCAGATAATAGTGATTGGACAATTCTAATACATTACTCAACGCTCACCAAAATAAGTGTAGTCACCATACAATGTTAGAATATTATTGACTATATTCCCTATGCTGTACTTTTCATCTCTATGACTTATTCATTTTATAACTGAAAGTTTGTACCTCTTAATCTCCTTTATCTATCTCCCTCATCTCCCACCCCTCCCCTCTGGCAACCACCAGCTTGATCTCTGTATTGAAGAGTCTATTTGTCTTTGGTTTGCTCATTTGTTTTGTTTTTTAGATTCCAACTATAGTGAAATCATGTGGTATAGAGTCCAGAAATAAACCCACATCTATAAGGCCAAATTAATCTATGACGAAGGAGGTAAGAATATACATTGAACAATATTTTACATGAGTTAAGTTCTAGCAAATTAAGAGGAGAAGCTAGAGAGACAGAGGCAAAGGCTAAAAGAAGAGAAGAAAACACAACTATTGATGTGTTACTTCTTGTTCCTTCTATTTCAGTCCCCAAAGGTCATCACAGAGACATTTCCTTTCCCCTAATCTGGATATGAACAGTTGGAATTCTCATGAAAGTGATCTTCCCAAGCTAGGAAGCACTGTGCCTTAACATTTATCCAGTATATGTTCATTCAACAAACACTTGCTTCATGAATATCTTGCAGTGGCCCAAGGTATGACAAGCGCTTATTTATTTAGGGAGGTCCAAAGCCTTTCTGATAGTCTGTTCAGACTAATATGTTTATGTAGGACAAAAAGGCATTTGGCTTGCCCAATAGCATCCAGTTCTATGTCTTCTTTATAGTAAGAACTCAGTAAAAAATCAGAACATTTTTATCCCATTGATTTTTGTCATCTAAAACAGTTGTCAGCTCACAAAATTCCAGAATATCCAAAAATCAGCTTTCAGAAGCTGGTGTGTATTGTATTATGTAGAGATAATATTCAAAAGTCATACTCAACCTCATAAAGCTGTCATGGCAGGCAGCACCTCAAAGATCTATTTTTCTGTCTTCAGCTAACTTAAAGCTGTCTTTTCCTTGTTTGGGATGGCAAGCAGAAAATTGCTGGGTGGTAGTGGTAGAAGGGACACTGTCAGAATCAGTGATAGAATAGCAGCAAAATAATTATTGTTATAATTGTAATGTGCTGCATATAAATGGTACTTTCTTTCCAAAGGTCTCGCAACGCTTTTCTAAATATCTCTTTTGGATTCAAAAGTATTTGCTGAAGAAGGCAGAGCAAAATATAATTATATTAGAATTTTACTGTGAAATACAATTCAGTTCATATAAAATGGACTTCTTGGAAGCTGAATCATTAATATACACATATGAACATTTTTATGGCTTATTTTTGACAAAAGAAGTTCCAGGGTCTTTGAGGGGAGCATTAAACAGAGGTGCAAACACATTTCCATGTAATGGGGCGACAACTGCCAGGAAGCAGATTGAGAGGAAAAACAAGAACCAGCATCTCTCTACTCCCAGCCCCACATTCTTTGCTAGAGGTATTTTAAATGACACGGCTCCAAGACTCCAATAAAGGATGAAACCTTTTGTTCCTGGAATAGCAGGAGAGGCTAAAAGTATCTTAGTAAGATGGCAGGTGTATAAGAGGAATTCAATCCAAGTAAGTACCTAAGACAGAAAGCAGGCAACAGGTGAGTGGGGTGTGTGTAGGGGGGGAGGTATAGCCTACAGGGGTTCTTCTCCTTCAGTCTTTGGACTACTACCGAGATCAGAAATAGACTTCAGGTGTCTGAACCCTCAGGACCAGATGTAAATTGTGTAGGTGTACGAACACATTCATTACAATGAGGGTGTCTATACTTTACATCAGAGTTCTCAACGGTCTTTTAACCAGATGAGTTAAGAACTCTTAGCCTAGAGAGTTGAAAACATGGATTTGACATTGCTCCTAGAAGTTATCCCCAATTTTCACCAGCTTCAATATAATTTGGACCTTGTCTACTCCTCCAGGCTCCTAGCAGCCATAGTACTTGAGTAACTATGTAGGGCGAAAAGATGACACATGTCTACCATCTAGGTTTGGAGAAATGCAGCCTCTCCCCTTATTATAGCTGTTATTGGTTATCTGGATAGCTTTAGAGCTCTCACAGATGCCTCTATGTGTATGCCGCTTTGCTGGCCACACTGGCAGCACATTTCAGATGGGTCTAAGTGGTTGCAAAACTGCTGTGACCAGGGGCTCTAGGACGGTGCTGTGTCTGTCACCCCTTGGTACTTTGCAGCTAACAGAGGGCATCCCATGGATGATTTATATTGCCTGAAGCTTATCAGTTGAGAAAGTCTACCAAAAAGACATCCCATAATGCTTATCAAAATGGAGAAACTGGGCCAGACACACCAGCTGAGCTTCGGTGGCCTTAGGGCCTGGGTCTCAGTGTCCGTGAGTCCTAGCAGTGAGCTTCATAGCCTGCAAGGCCCCTGAAGCACGTGAACAGTCAGCAATTTCTTGGCCTATCTGAGGCAGTTGACCTCTGCTGAGGCCAGCTTCCACTGGAAATGGACTCCCGTGGCTGGGCCTGTGGTAAAGAGCTGTCTGCAACCAAGCAGGGGCTGCATGAGGCCAGGCCAACTTGGCATGAAGGAAAAGTGGGCTCAATGGAGACAAGGTATGCACCTTCAGGAACACACCGATCTGCTTCTCCATCTTGAAGATGCCCATCCCTGAGCCATGGGTGAATGGAAAGGGAGCCCCTAGAATATTCAGTATCCACAAGCACCACAGAATCTCCTAAATCAATCAGGACAGTGGCCCTCCCCACCCAGAATGATTGAATCCCTGTTAGGTTGATGGGGTGGACAGGATTTGGCCCAGAAACTCCCTTGGGACCCTCAGATGTACTCATCTCAGGGCAATGCCCAGAGGTCAAGTTGCAGACAATCAAGAACTTCCAGACTGGATATTAGATGAGCTGAGTTTACACAACTACCATCCTGGGAGGCTGAGAAGTTGTAAAATGTCCTGATTGTCAGGCATTAGGAAACCCAAACCAACAAACAAGCAAAGAAACAAAGGAACAAACAAACAGATGGTTTGGCGTGGTGGCAAATGACCTCTCAGCTTCTCCAAACTGGCTGAACTTATCTAGAAAGTTCATGCACATTCATCTACCCTGCTCCCAAATACAAGGCAGTTAGCCTTCTGGGAATTGCTCAAGCTCTATTATTCCTACAAATGTGCTGAGCACGTTGTCCAAAAGTAGGTTCTGATTGGCTAGATGAGAGATGAAGCCTGAAATCCCACATTCCCACCTGGCTTCCCAAGGTTCCAGACCTGCTGATCCAAGGACCATGCTTTGGGTAGCAGGCCTCAGCGGGCACATTCTGCAAAGAGGTCATCACTATGGAGACGAATGGCCACAGGGGCTCAGGATGGCTCTGTTTGGGACCTATTTCTGGCTCCGCTGCCAGGTGTGATTGGACTCTCCACACTCCAATTTCTAGAAAATAGAGATAAAAAGAAAATCTGTGAAATAGAGTTAATGATATTTGCTCTTTCTCAGCCCCTCATCAATATCATGGGAATAGAACTTAATGGTCGCTAAGGATTTTCAAATCCAGAGTACCTCAGCTCCTACTTAAGAGTAACTTTTCACAAGGATGGGGACAAATGGCTTATGATGAATGACCCCACAAAACTGTTTGGAGTTAGAGGGTGTCATTGTATTTGCATGCCATGGCATCCCTCCTCACCCCCCTGTTAGTTATTTGCTTGTTTGTTTTCTGTGTTCTTGTTCAAATATATGATTGACAGACACGCTGCTTGCCCTCATGCCCTCGGTGTCAGCTGAGTT
This sequence comes from Vulpes lagopus, assembly GCF_018345385.1. Lineage (NCBI taxonomy): Eukaryota > Metazoa > Chordata > Mammalia > Carnivora > Canidae > Vulpes > Vulpes lagopus. The sequence goes on from NC_054834.1 coordinate 33,082,122, forward strand.
ATTCTTTATAATGGGCTGGTGGCAAACCTGTGGCTTGGCTCATCAGGGCTCCTAAATGTTGGGATGCTTTCCTGGGGTTTGATGTGGTTTTTCACTCCCACGTTGTATCTGACAGCCTGTTTTGGTTCAAAGTCCAGGGCATTTTTGACTTGAGTTAAGCAACACCCAAATCCTTCAGGTTGCAGTTAAATTCCCTCTCACTGCTCTCAGAGTGCTAGCTGAGGGCATAATGTATCCTCAGTGCCAGAGGCGCCAGCACAGATGGGGCGGCTCTGGGCTGATTCTCCTATATTTAACACGGCCCTAATTACCCACAGGTCTCTGAGTGAGGAGGGCTGATGAGCAGTTCAAGTTCCCCGCATAGAAATAGCCCTAGAATAGTTCCAGTGTTGTTTCTAATTGCAATGGATGAGCAGACTGGCTCATTAATCCTGCCCTATCAGCATGCAAACTGGCCGCCCCAGAATAGCCCTGATCTCAGCCAGCCCACAGGCAGCCTGGGGGCTGGTCGTTTTGTGTATATTTGGAGTAGGAAGGATCTCCTCCCCAGGGATGGGTGTGTATTTGGGAGTGAGGAGCAGTCTGTGGATTCTGGAATCTCAGGTTAACGTAGGAATAGGATGTGGAAAAGTGAAGAATGCCACATTCTTCGGGTTCGGAGGAGCTGTGAAAGAGCTGAAAGATGACCTTCCCATGTCCCCATCTTGCTCTTGTGCACTCACCTCTCTGTTCAATTCTCCTTCCTCTGCCCTTTTGGTCTCTGCTCAGTGTAAAATCTGTCATCAGTCATGTACACCTTAGTATGAATGTGCTATAAAAGGTTCCTTCAGGTTTATAGCTTTACCATCTATGAAGGTTCTTTCTTTCTTTCTTTCTTTCTTTCTTTCTTTCTTTCTTTCTTTCTTTCTTTCTTTCTTTCTTTTTTTCTTTTCTTTCTTTCTTTCTTTCTTTCTTTCTTTCTTTCTTTCTTTCTTCTTTCTTTCTTTCTTTCTTTCTTTTCCATATCCGTTCTATTAGACCTGCACAGCAATCTTGGAGGGCGGGGGCTGGTGACATCAGGCATTTAAAATTCTCATTATACAAAAGAAATGGAGGTGTGGCAAAGACCAGTCTGTGAGGAGCCCAAATCACACAGCAAATGACAGGTCTTGGACAAGAAATCAGATCTTTTCTCTGATAGTTCTAGGAGATACTTGTTCCCTTGTGGGGGAAATAGGATCTCTTAGTCATAGTTGGGATGATATATGGAAAGAGAAGCCTCTGGAATCAGCCAGACTGGGATTTCAATCTCTGTGACTTTTGGCATATTGTGAGGATTAGATAAGGTAGTGCACATAAAGAACCTCAAGTCAGCAAAGTGCAATTAAAATTCCCTTAATTCCACCATACTAAGCTATCTTCTACTTTCGCTTGAGGAGAAGGAGATGATAGACCTGGCAAAGCACAGGTTCATAAAGTTGCATGTGGACCGATCTTCCTTCCTTCTTTCCCTCCCTCCCTCCCTTCCTCTCTCTCTCTTCCCCCTTCCACCGTCACTCCCTCTCTTCCCTCCCCAACCATTCATGAAGCCCATGTATGTGCTAGGCTCTGTGGGAGACAACAGTAATTTGGAAGTCAAGTTGCCTTCAAGTTCCAGACCATTAAACCCAATCAACTGTCTTTTATACCCAACTGCCTCTGTGGTGTAAAGGCAAAGGAAAAAGAGCTAAATAGGAAAGAAGAGGATTGCAAGTGAAACTTTGAGCACCTATTAGGCTCCAGGTTCTGTCACTTATTTCTATGTTTATACACACGCTCACACACAGACACACACACGTATATATAATACATCCATGTTTATAGGTATATGTATGTGTGCATAAATTTAATTTTCACACACACACACACACACACACACACACACATACACCCATGAGGTATTCTTTACATTGTATAGGAAAAGCAAAATTCAGAAAGGATAAATAACTTTGCTAAAAATGTTAGGTTATTGTCTCAACTTCTCAACCAATATCAGGAAGGAAAAAATACAGATGAAAACACAATATAATTGGCTAAATGTTTAAAATAACTATAGAAGGTTTAGAGGTGTTTGTAGAATAAGTCAAGAATTGTCACTTTAGGAATCCTGAACATCAGGGGAAGATAAAGAGTGGGGTAGCAGCTAGTGTGCTGAAAATTGTGTAAAACTCACAACTTCTGACATCCTATAACAAAATAGAAAAAACATTAGGCTTCCCTTGTCACTATTTTCTATAAATTTCGTTTTCTGGCAGTTAGTTGTTAGAATTGGAAAGACAGTTGGTAAATATGCACCTTCAGATTTAAATGGGAGATAACACTTCAGTTGCAAGTGGGCGCAAGAATGTTTTGATGAAGTGACTTTAGGAAGGTTTATCTTATCACTTTCCAGCAATAGATTTTTCTAAGTTTTTTTTCTTTTCTCCTAATAAAAGCAGTTGGAATGTTAAAAAAAAATCTTAAAAAAACAAAAAACAAAAGTCATCTACAATTCTTTATCAATAGCCAACATGAACAATTTATCCCATTTAAGCTATAATCCTGGATCTATTAATTTCTTATGCATGGCTCTTCTTTTGATTAAAAATAAAACTGAAAATATTCTAAAAAAAAAAAAAAGAAAACGCAATATAACAGACTTGCCCAAGAACACATCAGTTGATGCAAATGAGTGTGTCCATGCCACCTACAAGCACAGACCTGCAGGGACACTTGCAACTATGTTCTCTTCCACATGATCTTTGAGGACCATCTTTGAAATCACTACCCCTTTAACGCCTTCCCAGAGCCTCCTTTTCCTCTCTGCTTCCTCTCACTTGACTTTCAAGTGTATTTGTCATTTCCAAATTTGTGTGACCATCCTGCCCTGTATACACAGCCATCCTGCACTGCATACATCGAATCCTGTACTGCACACATGGCCATCCTGAGTTACACACACATCCATCCTACACTGCACCTTGTAGCCATCCTATACTACATGCATAGACGTCCTACACTGCACACACATTACCTGAGCTACACACATAACCATCTTGAGCTGCACACACAGCCATCCTGAGCTGCACACATGACCATCCTACACTGCACACACATAGCCATCCTGCACTACACGGCCTCCTGAGCTGCACACATGGCCATTCCTACACTGCACACACAGTCATCCTGAAATGCACACACAGCCATCCTGCACTGCACACACGGCCATTCCTACACTGCACACACACAGCCATCCTACACTGCACACATAGCCATCCTGAGCTTCACATATGGCCACCCTGAGCTGCACACACAGCCATCCTACACTGCACACATGACCATCCTACACTGCACACACATAGCCATCCTGCACTGCACACACAGCTTCCTGAGCTGCACACATGGCCATTCCTACACTGCACACACAGCCATCCTGAACTGCACACACAGCCATCCTGCACTGCACACACAGCCATCCTGAACTGCACACACAGCCATCCTGAACTACACACACGGCCATTCCTACACTGCACACACAGCCATCCTACACTGCACACATAGCCATCCTATACTGCACACACATAGCTATCCTGAGCTGCACACACGGATATCCAGTGCTGCATCACTGGATTGTAACTTAACAGTTCCATATCTGCAATCTACCTCCTGTGAACTCCTTCAGAGGGATGACACCTGCAATGTCTGATAAATCAACTAAGAAACAAATGGAAAGGGCCTATTTCTAGATGACAGGAGGCACTCTATGGTAACAGTTGGAAGCTACTAAGTACTCCATCTGCCCCAGACACTGTCTCCAGCCCTTTATCATCTCATCTCATTCAGCCCTCATCACCTCCCTGAAGGTAGACAGGATCATCCCTATGTTTTTGAGAAGGGGAGGCTTTGCACAATCTAGCATCCCACATGGTCAGGAATATGGAGAATAGCAGGGGATAGGACTGAAAGCTCTGTCTACATTTCTCAAAGCCTTGTTCTTGACTTTCAGTGTTCAGCCTTCTCCAATGTCAACAGATGTTGGCTTCTTCTGCTGCTTGAACAACTGGAGTCAAAGGAGAAACCAGTGAATGGTGGATTGGTATGGAAATGGAAGAGTCTATCAGTTACTCCAACTCTTATACTCTCTCAGTTTAAAATCCTGAATTCCATCAATGATCTTCTGATGCTTTGAACAGCCTTCCCAGTAAGGTGGACCCTCTGGAGTACTGGCGAGGTCCAGAACATCACCCCTGACAACCAGAGGGCTGTGGCCTTCTGGGATGCCTAGGGTTTTATTGTCAGGGCTTATTAAAGTGCAGATTCCCATGAGAAGAGCTGTATATTTATCCATTTTTGGCCATTAATCTCAACATCTCTCCTCCACAAATGTTTATGAAGTATTGGTTTCCTGTGGTTACTGTAACAAATTAGTAAAATTGTGGTGGCTTAAAGCAACAGAAATTTATTTTCCCACAGTTCTGGAGGCTAGAAATCCAAAATCAGGGAGTCCATAGGACCACACAGCCTGGGAAGTCCCTCAGGGGAAATCCATCCCTCGCCTTTTCCAGCCTTTGGTGGCTGTCGGCATTCCTTGGCTTGTGGCTATGTCATTCTTAGGTCTCCTCATCACCTTCTCTTCCATGTGAGTCTAATTTCCTTCTACCTCTCTCTTATGAAACATCTGTGAAGGCATTTAGGCCTGCGTGGACAATCCAGAAGAATCTCCTCATCGCAAGAGCCTTAAATTAATCATATCTACAAACACTTTACCCTATGACACAACATTCAGTTTCCAGAGGTGAGGTCTTGCTATCTTTGTAGGGAGGCACCATTCAGGTCACTGTAGGACACAGCTTCTGGGAAGAGACAAGCAAACAGTGCCTCCCGAGGAGTTACTTACCCAGTATGACTGTCCCAGGATGACTTACCAGCATGAATAGTCCAGTGCTTTGGAGACCACAGTCTAGGTTTCCAAAGCCTCAGGAAGAAGAAAAAGAGGAAACACCAGTGAAGGCGAAGGGATCTTTGGGCAGATTTCAAATCCCACTTTTCCCTGAAGAGAGGAGCTGTCTCTGAGCAGCCACCAGGGAGAGGCTGGAAGACAGGGATATTCAGCACAGGAGACTAAAATGTTCTGTAGGACGGTAAAGGGGTGATTAAGCCAATTGCCTGCATCAAGTGAATTACCTCAAAGTTTCAATTTATGTGTTTTATGAGGTGAGCTATAATCTAAAGTAAAATATACCAGAATTTAAATCCCATCAGTTCCTGTGACTTCTATCAAGCGACATGGTCTTTCTATTTTAATTGCTAAGGTAGCAGGGAGACTACTTACCTCAGGGAGTTACTACAAAGAATAGGCGATATATATAAAATAACTTGTAGAGTGCAACGTGTTACGTAGTAGACATACAGGAGACATTGGCTTTCTCTCTAATCTTGAATAATATATCCTCATGAAGCCCCTTATACTGGTGGGTCTAGATTTGGCGGTTTAGGAACTCTAGTAATGCTGAGGTGTAGCTTTCAAATTTCCATTTCAAATGGTCTTATGCTCACCAGCAATGGGAAAAAATTGACTTCACCCATGTGCCTTCCGTTGTGAGGCAGAGAAAAACACATCTGTTTTATCTACCAAAAATGTATATCCTATTGATATATTGATTGATATATTGATCCTATTGATCAAACAATCAATCCTGAAAATGCCACATAAACCCAAGTTGAGGGACATCCTACAAAATAGTTATCCTATAGGCTTCAAGTGTATGAAGATATAGAAAACAAAGAGAAAGGTTGAGAAGCTCTTTCTGATTAAAATATGATGACTAAGTGCAATGTATAATCCTGGGTTAGATCATTTACTAGGAAAAATAGAATGAAAGATATTTTTGGGGATAGTTGGCAAAATCCGAAGGTGGATTGTATATATAAGGGTTTTTTTTTTTTTAAGATTTTATTTCTAAGTAATCTCTATACCCAACCTGGGACTCAAAGCTACAATCCTGAAATCAAAAGTTGCATGCTCTACCAACTGAGCCAGCAGACATCACAAGATAAGAGTCTTAAATTTTTAAAAATTTTGATAATTGCACTGTGATTATGTGTGAATACTCTAAGGAAATATACGTGAAAGTACGTAGAGGTAAAGGGGAAGGATATATTTAACTTACTCTCAAATGGTTCAGAGAATACTATATACACACAAATGTATATATAATGACATATATAACATGCGAAGCAATAATACATATATGTATGTATTATAAATATATATGTAATTATATATATATAGTTTGTAAAACTATATACACAACACTATAGTATATATATGGGTAAAATTTTAATAAATGGTGAATCTGGGAAAGATAGATGAAAGTACTTGCAACTTTCCTGTAAATTTGAAACTATTTCACAATAAAATTTTAAAAACTAAAAAATAAGAGATGTCTCATGGAAGCAAGAAATCTGCATTTCTCCCAAGAGCTCCAGATGGCTTGCTCGGGGGTTGAGGAGGGTGGTGCACTGTCACAGTGATCCTCCTGGTCTCCACTCCTGGCCACACCCCAGTTGACAGCCTTCCCATGGGCCTCCTCCCTTTCAGCTCAGGAAACATACTCATTCTAGGCCTGAAGCTCCACTCTGAGTCCAAGCTGAGAAGTCATACTTCCATTCTACTCTCTAAAGGGTTAACAAGAATCCAAAATTGAATGAATGGTGTGTTCAAAAAAAAAAAAGAACCCTTAGAAAAAGAGTGTTACATCATCACACCTGTACAGTACTGATTGCTCTTAAGATGGAGAATGTTCTTGGGGAGGGCTGGGGGCCATGCCTCCAATCCTAATGGGGTGCACAGGTGCACATACCTGACTCAGGTCAGGGTTTGAGAAATTTCTAAAAGGGCGTTCATTGCTGGGAACCCGAAGTAGCCAATATTCATGATCCAGTATCTGATTTTCCCTTTTTATTTCTTGCTCCATTTCTTGTCCTCACCTTCCCACCCCAACCTCCTTTCCTGCCCATCATTTATGCTCATCAGAGCCCACCCCATATTAGCTGTTATTTATCTTTACCCCCAATTTTTCCTCCTATTGGAACCCTCTTTTCCATTTTCTCTTTGTCTTTCAGGTTTCAATTCAGGTGTCTCTTCCTCCAGGGAGCCCTCCCTGGTCTTCCGAAATCTGTATTGTAAGCCTCTCTAATATCTTCACATTGTACTTACAGTGTTATCACTCTGCTTTCTAATTGCCTCTTTGCTTGTCTACATCCCCCAGTCGACTGTATGATCTGTGAGGATTGTTCACAGGTTATCCCCGGCGCCTGGCGTATTTCCTTGCTTATAGTACATTACCCATAAGTATGTGCTGAATAAATTCATTGATTACCTAGATTACTATACCCTGGAAGATAAAGATATGTCATTGTCTGTTTGTGAATTTTCCTTAGCGTGACCCATCACAATTAATAGAAATTTGATTACATATCTTTAGTGGGCTTGGGGGCCATTCATCCAAAAGAGCTATTTACAGAATCCTAGAAAATCCAAGAATGGGCTTGGGAATGGGAAGGAGAGGGCAGGCAAGTCAGAGCCCAGAATGTTGTCTGGTGCCCTGGAGAGCTGAATGTTTCCTCAACTTGTCTTGAAGGAGCTTCCCACCCAGGAGATGAGAAGGCAACGGGGGCCAAAGTGGATTCTTCCTGTTGCAGAGGTGGAAGGGGCAGCCGTTTGGCATTTTTCTCTACAGTGGTATTTAAAGTCAGCAAACCATTCAGATGAACACATATTGAAAGAGCATTGAATTCCAAATAAGAGCTTCCCACTTTTTCTCCATCTTTTTCTAATAATAACATTTAGACATTAAGGAATTTCTCATTTTTATGGAATGTAAGATTTCTACAGCAGAGCTCCTTTTTCTTTCTATGATTTCTGTCCATTGAATGCTACAAAGAGAAACCCACCTCCCTAATTATTGATTACTTGGGCATCTCATTCATTCATTCAAAAAGCACTTAGTGGCCGCTATGTGCCAGGTACTGCTCTGGGATGATGAAGAGACTGCCATACACTATAATTATACTTAGGATATTATAATGACACTTACTATGATTTATTTAAACCACTACATTTAATTTCTTGCTTTCAATACCTTCTTCCTGTTTTTCCTCTCCCTCTGTCTCCATGTTCTCATACAAAGAAAATGTGAGAAGCACATACAGCACACAGGGACACACATGATTTGATCAGGATGCATTTTGAGGGCAATAGCTTCATTCAAGAGAAGACTTTAATCCAGCGTGGAGATGCCTTGTGGATTCTGTTCAGGGGATGATTTAGAAAATACAGCCATGATCTCTGGAGCCATGATCCCTGGAGCCATGATCTCTGGAGCAATTAAAGCCCACTGTCCTCAAATGGACTCTTAAGTTTATAGGCAAAAAGTGGAGTCAATAAAGCCATCATGAAGAAGTGTACAAAGTTCCCCATGTCTCTAGAGAGATATTCGATGGCATCAAATAAGATCCTGGGTTTGTTTTACACTTATCAGGTGTTGTTACTTTGAGAAGGAAGGAGAAGGCAAATGTCACTGTCACCATTGCCCTTCATTCAGTCTCATCAACCTTGTCCCCCGCTCAAGCGCGCATGAGCCCTGAGAGTTAACAGTGAATACTTCTCACCAAGTAAGTTAAAGGGTGCCTATAAATTATTTTATCATTTGAGGGTCCATACTCACCTTTATAACAACCCTCTTAATAATGTGGGATAATGGAAACAACGTACCTTGTCCTTGCAAGCAAACCCAGCTTTTTCTATAAAAGACAATGGGCAGGCTTCAGCGTAGCCAGTGGTGGGCTGGGGCGTGGGCTGCAGAACCAGGGCAGTTACTTAATAAAGAGCATTTCACAGTTCTTCCCAACAGGAAGCTAGGAAGAATGGTACCAACAAGGGTAGGGCTCCCAGATGTGGGTTCCACCCAGCCAAAGGTTTTGAACCCAAAGCTCCTTTTGCCAGAAGAACCTTGAGATGTTTTGGGAGCAGGATGTCCAAAGCTGTTTGGCATTCCAAAGGAAAGCTTCCCTAGTTCATTTTCCCCTTAGATTTGTGGAGGGAGGATGGAATGTATTGGCTACATGTAGACAGATTGAAAAATGGGGGATTAAGAGAAGGAAGGGACAGATGATCCACTGTCCTGCCTTCCAGCCAGTAGCTGTCCAAAGCCCTGTAATTGATCGGCATTCACCTCCTACTTTATTACCTGTGCGTTCTTCTAGCTTAATGAGGAAAAAGGATGTGCAGTCAGAGATGTGAGGATGGCTCACGTGTGAATGCACACGAGACACTTACAGGATAAACTGCCAGGCTGCTCTAGTCTGCAGGGGGTGTGTCACAGAAGGATGTAGGAGATTTCTAGGCATTCTGGCTTCTGTACAAATGGGGGGGCCGGGGACCCAAGTTTTACCGATCTGAGGATTTCTCTTCCCATTATTGGGAACGCCATAAGATATCTCCACTGACACTAGAGCTTCCAAAGGTGATCGGGGCACCCAGCTAGAAATAACAGCGTATCCCCAATGAAAAGAAAGCCCAATGTTACTCCAACAGGAGAGAAAAGGTTTCCTCTGATTTTATTCTTTTAAAGATGTATTTATTTATTCATGAGACACACACACACACACAGAGAGAGAGAGAGAGAGAGAGAGAGAGAGGCAGAGACACAGGCAGAGGGAGAAGCAGGCTCCATGCAAGGAGCCCGACGTGGGACTCGATCCCTAGTCTCCAGGATCAGGCCTTGGGCTGAAAGCGGCGCTAAACCACTGAGCCACCTCGGGCTGCCCTTCCTCTGATTTTAAGTCAAGAACTGGCAACCCATGGTTTGCCAAGTTTGCTGAAGCAAACCCCTGCTTCCTTAGCCACGCCTTTGACGGAGATTCTCTCCACGGGCTTGGTCAAATGTTAACTTTGGGATCAGAACCTGTGCTCGCTCAGCAGCACATATACTAAAATTTGGTTTGGAGCCTGAGCACGAGAATCAGATGCAGGCAAACAAATATTCTGGATAGAACTGCAAAGGGCAAGACTAGTAGGGGCACCTGGAGAAGGACTGAGAAAATCTCAGTGCTGCAACATCTAGATGAGAGCAGGAAAGGCTTTCCCAACTGACCTGGCTAAAGGCCATCCCATGTTCCTTAGTGAGATGCAAGTGGACATAATTCCAAAATGGTATTTATAGTGTTACTGAGAGAGTATAATGATGCTGGAGTTACCTGGGCACAGAAGTGGCTCTAGAATTGAAATCTAGGAAGACTTAGCATTGGCAATCTGGATGGAGGTGGGTAGCTGGGACCCTTACACTGAGGCTATATTTCATTGTAAGCATAAGGCTTTTACTTAGATGGCACATCTTGAAGCTTGAGAGGGGCCCAAAGGCCACTACTGGTAAGCCTGTAAAGATTCTCCAAATCAAATTTTTGTTACCCACTCTTCTCTTATCACAGTGTGTTTTTTAGTTATTTTTCTCATATCCTCCTGTTGCTGGCATAAAGTCCTGAACATAAACAACCTAGTGAGGTATCGACACAGGTAGATAATTGGTCCACGTGGACCACATTGACAACTGCAATTCAGATTACAGCATCCACAAACCAGTTAAGTGTCTTTCTGACCCAATGCCGCTTTCACAAGGCTGCTTTACACTCGGGACTGCTCTGTGTGCAAACAATAAATTCATAGTTGAAAGCAGTTGTGGTCTCATACCGAGTTGTTTTGCCTGGCCAGCAATCTGCCTTGCAAAACATGCACCGTCTTCTGGGCACCGCTTCTTCCTCCAGGAAGCATGTCACTGTGCTTTGAGTCACCGTCCCCTGGATGAGGGGTGAAGACGAGAGCAAGGTGGGAATTCGGAGTCAGATCTGTAGGCATTTAGAGCTAGGTGAGAGATGGGCAGTTGGTTCCTCTCCAGGCAGCTGGACATGCACTGGGTGAATGGGAGATGCTGGTGTCTACGACATGTGGGAGGAAAATAAAATGAAAGCAGGGATTCTAAAGGAACAGAGCTGAGAGGGTGAGAGAGAGGCCAGCTCCCTGTTCTCACTCCTTCCCTCAGGCCAGGCTTCTCTTTCCTTGGCTTCTCCGAGATATGAGTAAATCCTCACTATGCTAGTTTCTCCTTTTATGGCTTCAGCTTGGCCCAAGTGATTCTTGTTACTTGGAGCTTCAAGAGTCCTCACTTGGAAAGTGCTCAAAAATGTTGTTTGTAAACCCAGGACTCTGGAGCACCTGGCACCTGAGAAGGAGATGTGCTGTCCTAAGAATGTTCGCTTGCTTCTATGCTGGATTGTGTCAGCATTTGTCTTGATGTCTCCGTAGACTTTGTGGGTAATCATGACTCGTAGTCAAGTCCTCATTTTAGAGGGTAGATGTTGAAGAAGGAACAGACACATTCAGCTGTAGACCATGAGGATTTGTTCAATAATTTTGTGCCACGAGAGAGGGGAATGTTGATGCATAACTGAACACATATCATAAATGTTCAGAAGGGAGTTCTCAGTCTTTAGAGTTCACAATAGATGGCCATTTGTGCCACTTTACTCATCTCAATTTACTCCAACATCCATCCCATGAAGGTGTTAGGAGCAAGTATCAAATTTCCCAAATAGAGAAGATGAGGCCTAGAGAGGTATGTGTTCAAGATCATTTTTTTTCCCCCGAGGTCTGTTAAGAGAAGATATGAGTAAGCCCTTCTCCCCGAGAGCTGTACTCATCACGCACAGGACTCAGGAACTACAGGGCTAAGCATATGGTCAAAAGAATTAAAAACTCTTGTTCACCAAAAACCTTGTTTGGAAATGGTCATAGTATCATTATTCTTCATAGCCCCAAACTGGAAGCAACTTAACCATTCATCAAAAGATAATGAGGGATCCCTGGGTGGCGCAGCGGTTTGGCGCCTGCCTTTGGCCCAGGGCGTGATCTTGAGACCCAGATTGAATCCCACGTCGGGCTCCCGGTGCATGGAGCCTGCTTCTCCCTCTGCCTATGTCTCTGCCTCTCTCTCTCTCTCTCTCTCTCTCTCTGTGACTATCGTAAAATAAAAAATAAATTAAAAAAAAAAAGATAATGAGCAAAGATTTATGGTAGAGCCACATACAGGATATTATTACTCAGGCACAGACAAGGAATGAGGGACTGTTAAAGGCAAAACGACATTCTAGCTGTTAAAAAGAAGAGCATTTTAACATTCATGACACTTGTTAAAGCAAGATAAGGAAGAGCTGATCCAAGGAGGAACATGGTGCTGAGAATAGGGACCCCTGAACACGGTCTTTGCCTTGGGTGAGAGAGATTGGACACAACTCCCAAGGCAGCACGCGCAGTGGGAGTCTATAAGCAAGGGGCAGGGTGGGGATCATTGGAGAGAGAATACCTAGGAGGAAACATCAGAGTTAAGGGGAAATTCTGGTTCAACCAACCCAACAGGATTCCTGCAGAAGACAGGCTGAGGGATCAGACACGGCTCGGAGAACAGTGAAAAATGAAGAGCTTGATCAGATACAGAGGGTGGGGTTATTAGCAGGGTTCTTCTTAAAATCAGATGATGCTGGGACAGACACAAAGTCCCAAAGTCAAGGCCTTGCTGAAAAGTTCTGGGGCTGCTGAATTGAGTTTGGTCAAGGAGTGACTCCGTCGGTCTGGAGGCACGCCCCCACGTGGATGAGCCCCGCAAGCGTTGTGCCCAGTGAAAGCAGCTAGACACCAAGGGCCACACACTATAGGCTCCCATTTCCATGAAACAGTCAAAACAGGTGAATTCAGAAAGTGTGAAAGTAGAAAAGTAGTTGAGGGGGTCTGGTGGGAGGGGAATGCCTGTACTGAGTGATAACAGTTTCTTTTTGTGGTGAGGAGAATGTTCCGAAACTAGAAACTAGATAGCGGTGAGGGTTGCATGATTTGGTGAAGACACTAAAAAAACCACTGAATCATACAACGTAAAAAGGTTAATTTTTTATGGTGTGTGAATTATGTCTCAGTTTCATTTTGTTTTGTTTTTAAGATTTTATTTATTTATTTGAGAGCGAGCGAGAGTGAGAGAGAACAGAGAGGGAGAGGGAGAAGCAGACTCACCACTGAGCAGGGAGCCAGATGTGAGGCCCCATCTCAGGACCCCAGGGTCATGACCCACGCTGAAGGCAGATACCCCACCAACTGGGCCACCCAGGCACCCCACGTCTCAGTCTTTAAAAAAGACTAACATGTGGGATGCCTGGGTGGCTCAGTGGTTGAGCATCTGCCTTCAGCTCAGGTGTGATCCTGGGGTCCTGGGATCGAGTCCCACATGGGGCTCCCTGCATGGAGCCTGCTTCTCCTTCTGCCTGTGTCTCTGCCTCTCTCCGTTTCTGTGTCTCTGATAAATAAACAAACAAACAAACTTTAAAAAAATAAAAAGAAATATAAAATTCAACACCCATCCTTCTTCTGACCTATGTGTGGAAAAGGCTGACTTTCTGCACTGGGGCAGGTGGGAAAGCAAGATTTCTGCTTTCCTTTGCAGTGTCCCCTAGTATGAGGGGGGAGTGATGAGTAAAAGACACAGAAGCCACATTTCAGCTTATTGCCCGTGGAACTTGGTAAGAACAAGAGAGAACTCAAAGACCACCTCAGCAGGGGACATCTTCAGGAATGTAGCCCAGACCCAACATGAGCCCTGTGGTCTTAAGGAGAGGCCAGTGGCCTTGCCCTTCCCGGATCACTTAGTAAGGATCCTTAGTGAATACTCTTCGACAGGACTCCGTGAACACTGAAACAGCAGGGAATCTTGTTAAAAATGCAGAATCTAGTCGGGCAGGACTGGGCCGGGGCCCGGAATCTGCATGTCTAGCTCTAACCCTCCCCATGGGGGTGAGGCTGACCTGAATGATCCACAAATCACACTTTGAGTAGTAAGGTAAAAAGCAGCAGGACTTCTACACCTGGACTAGAATAGAAGGGAAGGCTCCCTGGAAGAGGAGTTTAGACCAGGTTTGGAGGGAAGAAAACACAGATGCTTTACCAGGGCCGACAGTACTATTCCAAGAGCTGGGATCAGATGGTTGGAAGGTGAAAGCATGTGAAGCTGGTATAATCGAATGATAAGCCGCCTGGCGTGGCTCTCTCTGGGAGATAGAGACATGCAGTGGGGGAAAAAAATTGAGGATCAAGGAACTCGCAGTGGTCCTCTTTTGACATCTGGACGTGTGACACTAGGCCAGGAGCTCCGAGGCTGTGTTCTCTGGAGTGCCATGGGTCTGTGAGCCTTTCATAGACATTGATCCACCTTTGCAGTCCAATTACGAGAGGAAATAAATACTTTTCTTCCTTTCACTTCATTTTAAAAATGCTTCTCTTTCTCTTCTCAAGGCAGGGCACATGTTTCCTCTCTTTTAAAAATGGTTTCAGGGATCCCTGGGTGGCTCAGTGGTTTAGCGCCACCTTTGGCCCAGGGCCTGATCCTGGAGACCCCGGATCGAGTCCCACGTCGGGCTCTCTGCATGGAGCCTGCTTCTCCCTCTGCCTGTGTCTCTACCTCTCTCTTTCTCTCTGTGTCTCTCATGAATAAATAAATAAAATCTTAAAAAAAAATAAAAAATAATAATGGTTTCATGTCACTAGGTATAGGTCTTTTAAAAGGTGCCAGATGAACTAGGGGTGGTGGGACGGGAAGTGGGCGGGGGGTGGGGGTTACTGGGTGATGAGCACTGATGGGGGCACTTAATGGGACGAGCACTGGGTGTTATTCTATATGTTGGCAAATTGAACACCAATAAAAAATAAATTTATATAACAAAAATAAAAGGTGCCAGATGTCATGTCTTTTTTTTCTTTCCCTTTGAAATGGTGATTTACAATCCTGACTGCATCTCTGAATGGTCTGAGGAGCTGCGTGGAACTGCCAGCGCTCAAGCCTCAGCTTGAGACCTTTTGATTTAGTGGCTCTGAGGTAGGGGCTCGGAGGTAGTATTTTTGGTAAAACTATCCAAGTAATTTGAATGTGCAGCCACAGCTCTCTGACCTGATTCTATCTTCTTTTGAACGCATAGCAGGGTCCATGCTGAGTTCCCTGGATTACCTGCTAAAAGAAGGCCTAATAGAAGATTCCAAGGTTGGGGCAGTTTCATAAACTCATTTTTAATTTTTTTATTTTATTATTATTTTTTTCATAAACTCTTTATAGAAAGCGCAACCTGACAGCGCATTCAGGCAGATGCGTCAGGAATTATGTAGCAGTGGTCGATAGTTGTCTCTGTGAGCCCACTTCTCAGAAAGAATATTAACTCAAGAAAGTCACACTTGCAATTTTTCAGGATGGATGTTGATGGTTTATGAGAAATGCCTAGGAAATAAATGGATCTAAAATTTTGGATGAGTAGAGGATTCCCCTATTTAAAAAAAAAAAAAATTGGATCAGTTGCTTGGAATCCATTTGGAAAGGAACTCAGCCTTAATAGTTATGAACAGTTTGGCAAGAATCAAAGACCAAAAATCACAAATTGTTTTGATGGCAGAGAGACTTCATTTGGGGCTCTATTCTATTTGTGCATTTTATTTTAAAAGTCCATTTATTTTCCTTATTCTTTTTTTTTTATTTCACTAAAACATGATTTACCTATAATGAAATAGATCTATTTTAAGAGTACAGTTTGATCAGTGTGACAAATATATACAAATGTGTAAATCATCATCCCAGTCAAGATACAGGACATTTCCATAACCCCAAAAAGTATGTTTGTGAACTTTCCAGTCAATTCCTCCCCAGCCCCACCCTAGCTAACTCCACTGGCCTGATTTTATATAAATTAAACATAAAATATGTACACTTTTATTTTTTAATTTTTAATTTTTAAAAATTATTTATGTATTTATTCATGAGAGACACAAGGAGACAGAGGCAGAGACACAGGCAGAGGGAGAAGCAGGCTCCATGCAGGGAGCCCAACATGGGACTCAATTCCAGGACCCCGGGATCACTCCCTGAGCCGAAGGCAGATGCTCAACCACTGAGTCACTGAGGCATCCTTATTTTTTTAATTTTAATTTGTAAAAAAAAAAAAAATTTAATTTGTTTTCAGTTTTATTGAGATATAACTGGTACACAGCACTGTGTAAGTTTAATGCATGTGATATAATGACTTGACCTGCTTACACTGTGACCGGATTGCCACCACAAGTCTAGTTAACATCTACCATCTCATATAGAAAACAAGGAAACGGAAACAATAGGGTTTTTTTTTTTTCCTCATGGTGGGAATTTAGAGGATCTCCCCTCTTAACAACTTACAAGTATCCCATACAGTCCTATTAACTATAGTCATTATGTTACACAGTACATCTCCAGTATTCATCTTACAGCTGGAAGTTTGTACCTTTTGTTACTTTCATATATCTACACTTTTTATATCTAATTTCTTTACCCTATAATGTTGTTGAGACTCATCCATGTTATTGCAAAAATCAGCAGCTCATTTAAAATATATGTACGTAGGGTGGCTCAATTGGTTAAGCGACTGACTCTTGGTTTCAGCTCAGGTCCTGATCTCAGGGTCCTGAGGGTATGCTCTGTGCTCAGCGCGGAGTCTACTTAAGACTCTCTCTCCCTCCATTCCTACCCCCTGCACTCTCTCTCAAATAAATAAATAAATCTTAAAAAAATAAAACATATATACATATGTATTATTGAGCAGTATCATGGATATACCAGTTTGTTTGTTTTTTTAATCCATTCACTTGGTGATCAACATTTGGGTTAATTCCAGTTAGGAGCTATTATCAATAAAGCTGTATAAAGATTTATTCACAAGTCTTTGTGTGAATCTACGGTATCATTTCTTCTGTGTAAATAATTAGATGTAGGATTGTTGTGTCACAGGGTACGTGGGTCACATGGTAAATTTACATCAAACCGTCAAATTGCTTTCCAAAATGATTGTAAGATTTTACATTCCCACCAATAATTTATGAGGGTTTCAGTTGCTAAGTATCCATGACAACACTTAGATTGCCAGTCTGTTTAATTTTAGACATTCTGTTGGTTTGTGGTAGTCTCTCACTATGGTGTTAACTTCCATTTCCCTGATGACTACAGATTTTAAACATCTTGTGATGTTAGCCCCTACCTCAAACCACACGCCAAAATTAACTAGGAATGAATTATAGCTGTAAACATAAAAGGAAAAACTGTAAAACATTTACAGGAAACATGGGAGAAAATCTCTGTGACCCTGGAGGTAGGCAAATATTTTTTAGACAACTCAGAGAAAGCACCTGAAGATGGAAGAGAAAAATTGATCATTTGAATTTTATCAAAATTTAAATCTTCTGTCCTTTAAATCACAGCGTTAGTACAATTAAAAGACAAGCCACAGATTGGGAGACAAGATTTTTAATAAACACATTTGATGAAGGACTTACATCCAGAATATATAAATAGCTCTTAAATTCACAGATGAGAAAATCAATCCACTTTAAAAAAAAGGAAAAACATTGGGATCCCTGGGTGGCGCAGCGGTTTGGCGCCTGCCTTTGGCCCAGGGCGCGATCCTGGAGACCCAGGATCGAATCCCACATCAGGCTCCCGGTGCATGGAGCCTGCTTCTCCCTCCGCCTGTGTCTCTGCCTCTCTCTCTCTCTGTGACTATCATAAATAAATAAAAAATTTTAAAAAAAAAGGAAAAACAAATATGAATAGATGCCTTAAATTTATTATCATTATACATAATTTTACACAAGTGAGTAAGTGTGATCATGCATATTTTTTTAAAGTGCAGGCTTTATTTTTTTTTTTTTTAATTTTTTTTCTTGGTTTCCATTTCCTTCTCTTTATTTCACTCTTATCAGTACCCAGCCCTAATCTCCTGGGCACCCATGGTAGCAATCCAGAAATGTTTCTCTGTTAATATAATCATATAAAGATCTACTCCTACAGCCACGTACACACACAGCCATGCGCACACACAGGCGCAGATACGACTTCTATCTTTTTTATTTTATTTATTTTTTTACCCAAATGGGATCATATTATTTTTATAGTTCTGCATCTTGTTTTTTTTTTTTTTACAGGTCTATTATTGACACTGATCCAAGTCAACTGTCATAACTCTCATTTTTCTATTTCCATGGCTGCATACTATTCTGTGATGTGCATTTACTATAAATTATTCAGCTATGTCCCTTCTCCCTACACCAATGGGGTTATTGATGTCCATGCACATATCCTTCCTTACTGTTGGGCATTTTTACTTTGAGGAGTGGAATTCCTGCTAGATTGCTTTTTGTGAGAAGGCTGTGCTCCTTCCCCACACCCCAACCAGCAATGGAGATGTGGGGAAAGGTAATAGAGCTTTGTTGTCCGGTGCAGAAAATCTGGCACCAGACTGCCTGGGTTCGATTCCTACTTGTTTGCTGTGCCACCCTGTACCTCACATGCCATATCTGTAAAATAAGAATAATGGCATTTCCTTCATTAGGGGGATGGATGAAAACTGGATGAATCCTTACCTGCAAAGCTATGAGCATCTGGCACGTGGGACGTGCAGTAGAATTGTTAGCTATGCCATTGCTCATTTCACAAATGTTGAAGAAGCACCCAGCATTTTTTTTTTCAGAGTCTACTGTAGACTCCAAGGATATGGCAGTGAATAAAACTGACAAAAATATCACTCTCCCAATGGAGCTTTCATTCGAGTGGGAAAATCTGCTACAGCATTCACAGTTTTAAAATATTTTTATTGTTCTGAGGGACATAAAGTACTCATTAGTCCTTCCAATTTGCATATTCTTGACTGGTAGGGAGTTTAATCTTTTTACTTTCAAATCTGACACTTTTGCTGCATTTCTATGAATTGTTTTTTTATATATCTTTGTATATTTTTGGTCTACTTTTTACATTTTTTAAAGACTTTATTTATTTGAGAAAGAGTATGAGAGAAAGAGCATGAACAGAGGGAGGGGCAGAGGGAGAAACAGACTCTTTGGCTCTGTCCCAGGACCCTGGGATCATGACCTGAGCCGAAGGCAGACCATTAACTGACTGAGCCACCCAGGCACCCCTATTCTTTACATTTTTAGTTATTTTGTTTAATAGGCATATTTGTGCTTTTCTGTATTAAGAATTCTTTTCAGGGATCCCTGGGTGGCGCAGCGGTTTGGCGCCTGCCTTTGGCCCAGGGCGCGATCCTGGAGACCCGGGATCGAATCCCACATCGGGCTCCCGGTGCATGGAGCCTGCTTCTTCCTCCGCCTGTGTCTCTGCCTCTCTCTCTCTCTCTGTGACTATCATAAAAAAAAAAAAAAAAAAAAAAAAAAAAAAAGAATTCTTTTCATCCAAACCTGTGGTGTGTCTCTTGACTCTCTGTATAGCATCTTTTGCTGTATACTTCTTTTTTAATTTTTATATAGGTAATGATTTCCATCATGATTTTACAGCTTTTAGATGAAAAGACTTGGTTAAGTTCCATTGTACCTGTAATTTATAAAATATTCCTGACAAAAATTTCATTTTATTTTTCATATTTAAATCTTTATCTGTAATTGATTCTTGATATACAGACTTCATGTTTTTCTTCTAGATGAAGAGCCAAATATGCTAACAGTTTTTAAAATATAACATCCTTAAAAAATAACATCCTTTTCTTACCAAATTGAAATGAAAATTTCACATCATATATACTGTATGTTCCACTTTGGGGTTATTTATTCTATTAACAAATCTGTTCTTTTACCAATGCCATATTGATGTGCTCACGCTTACTTTTTGGGGTGTGTTGATATCTAGTGAGCAAAACTCTCTCGCTCTTCTTTTTAGCTACATTGACTCTTGGATGTGTATTCACCTATATTGATTTTAGAATGATTTTATCTAATTTTAAGAAGTAGAAATTCTAATCAGAATTGAATTAAATTGATATGTTAATTTTAGAAGAATTTGCTCTTGTCTTTCCTCCAAGAACATGGTATTTTTCCTTTTAATTCAGATCTTATTTTTACATTTTTAATAACATCTTATAGTTCTTTCCAAATGGGTCTTGTGCCTTTCTTGTTAAATTTATTCCCAAGCATTTTATAGATTTTGCTGCAATTTCAAGTGAACTAAATGTCCTATTTCCACATGGAAGTGCTACTGTTAGAAGAAAGAAAATTGCTTGATGTTTTTATTTCCTCTTGCATTCAGTCTCTTTTCCAAAATTATCCCAGTCAGAGTAACTGGGTTTTGATTGTAAAAAGAGATAAAACTCTTTCTCTGTGTTTATACTAATTAATTCAATTTGGTCCCTTATTGTATGTGTTAAGATGATAGTAACCTGTCACGTCCTTCTCCTCTTTTCAATTGAAATCATCTTTTAGTTTTGCTATTTGGGATAATATATTGCTTTTTTTTAGGTATATGACATATAAATGTATTAACAAATAATATAATGTGTTTTTGTTCCTATCTTATAAAATATTATAATAACAATGACTTGTGCATTTAAAATGCCTTTTCAGAATCAGTGAGTATGATTTTTCTACCAAAATATATTGGCATGTGGTTTACACCGATATATTTCTTGGTGTTGAAACCTTCTTGTGCTCTTACTGGTCGTGATACTCTGACTCTCCAGCCACACCCACAGGCAGGTGCCTGCTCCAGGCCCCTTTCTCGGAGGTTGTACCTCAAACCCAGTCTTGTGGGTTTTTTCTCCCCAATATACCTGACCACTAGCTAGCTATCATGCTGTTCAGAGAGATTGAAAAAAAAGGTAGAAAACTATCCATGACTTTCTTAACCTGACCACATACAAATTTCTAGTCAACCCATGTGAGATGGTAATGATATGAATGATATGAATAAATATTCCAGTCAATGCAGTTATTCTGCTAGGGAAACCAATTGCATAAAATCTCCACCCATGTTGAAGTAATTCAAGTTTATAGGGCTTGGATATATGTACCCTGCTTATCTTATGTTTATTTGATCAGGGTTTGATCTCTTCACAGCCTGTTGAGATTATTGGACAATATTTAGGCTGTGGTGTCATAGAGTTAATTTCAGTAGTTGTTTGGATTCATCACCATAAGAAAATCAGAAAGCAAAAGAAAATAAAGAGATGAAAAAATAATTAAGAATTATAATAGAATATCCTGCCCCCGACTCCCATAAAAAGAAGAAATTCCTACAGAATAGAATAACAATGGTTTTCACTTATTGAGTAACTACCATATGTCAGGTATGTTTTTTTTTTTATGTCATTTTACTTAGTGTCCCATCATATCCACAAAGCAAAAATTGGATTCCTTTATTGTCTGGAAAATCAAGCCTCAGAGATTGTCAGTTTCTTGTTCAAGTTCTCATAATTGCTAATTAGCAGAGTTGGGCTCATATCTGTATGTGTCTCCTTTTGAATTTCTTATGCTAATCTCTCCTTTGTGATACAATAATTCACCTTTAAAGATGAAAAAATCCATAAATAACTAGAAAATAACCAACTCGTGAGCTATAAAAATATTGTTTTATTCAAGAATAATGCTAAGCAAAGTTAATTATTGTTGTTTCTGATAGAATTTATGAGATTAATGCACAAGGGAGGCAGTGGATGCCATACATCTTTATATGAAAATGGAGCTCCCTATCATTTGTCATGTAATGAAATTCTTTCAGTTGATCTAAATTGGCTTTTTAGCTTCTCCAAGAAGCTCTTATTATTGACAGAATAAAAATCTAATTGCCTTAAGTGTCTGTTGCAGGAAGTTTACTTTGGACTGTGCTAGCTCTTCTCCAGGCAGGTCTGGCTGTCCCTTTCGGTGCTGGGCTTTGGGGAGAGAATTCCAGAGCCAGGGAAGGGGTTCTGCACAGCCTCTGCCCCAGTCCGGCCCATGTCCTCTTCACAAGCTCATTCTTGAGGCCTGACACCTCCACCCTCCCCATCGTCTCTGTGTACTCAGCTCACCCTGTTTTCTCAATAAAACCTTGCTCAAAAATAATCCACCCCAAATAGCCCACATTGAGTTTCCCTTTTCCAAATTATTCAAGTGTGCACTGCAGGAATCATTGTTCTTGGCCTTCGGTCAGATGCTACCTTCTATTATTGTCCTTCGTGTTATACATTTTAACTCTACAATAAGACTTATAGGTCCTCACATGAGCAGGCTTCAGAGCCATGGTGAGTTTGAAGAATGTGTTAATAAACACTAGTCCAATAATGCAAGTTGACTTGACTTGAATTCCTGCCTATTCAGAAATAAGTCAGGACCTGATCTGAGAGGGACTTTGAAAGTCTGAGGAAATCTCTCTATTAGCTAAACTATGGTGGAGGGTTACAGCCAGAGGACCCAGGGTACTCTTTTAGTTTTTTCTGGAACATCATCGACATCTCAAGTTGACACTGGGTTTCAAGCCAGACCATGCATGTCCCCTGGCCTCAGCTTTTGCTGAGGATCTGGCTCAAGTGCAGATAATTCTACT
The DNA here is from genome assembly GCF_018345385.1 of Vulpes lagopus. NCBI lineage: Eukaryota > Metazoa > Chordata > Mammalia > Carnivora > Canidae > Vulpes > Vulpes lagopus. The sequence continues at coordinate 33,104,585 of NC_054834.1, forward strand.
TCTATCAGAAACACAGTTCAAATACCCAGCAGCCTCCTAGTTTATATGCCTCCACTGGTGTCCAGAATATTTCCAAGGCTCCTGTTGTAAAAGGATATGCCCTCTGAGAGAAGTAGAGCAGCACAATTTCCATTGTGCTGTGGTGAGAGAAGAAATGGAAGCAACATTGGACACTGCCAGGAGCAGGTATGTTACCCATCTTGCCCTCAGGGGGATACGGTGTGTCTGAGCATGCTTAGCAGGGGGCTGCCATTTCGCAGACCTTCTGAAGCATCCCGTTCTTCTCCCTTCCTGTCACTGGCACCAAGGCAACCCTCAGCAGGGTGCAGGCCATCTTGAATTCTGGGGAGAAGCTCTCAGGGGATTGTTGTAATGAGGTGCTATTTCATAGAGGACTGTGTGAACCATAGCATATCATTTTGGGGATTAGCATTTCAGTGTCTTGGAAGATCATGAGTGGGGAAAAAAAAGACCACTGTGTAATAAAGCATACCATGTTTTGATTTCAGCCTTTGTAACAAAATGATTTCATGACCTTGGTCAATTTGCCTGCCTTGTCTGAGAAGGAATCCTGCCCATCCCTTCATAAATAGGGACTTAGACGTCAGTGAGGAAAATTATTAGCTCCTCTGCATTACGGTTTCCACTGGGCTCGTTATCTGGCTTCTCAATGTGCCAGGTGCACAGTAGCTGCTCCACAAAGAATTGTTTGATTTGCTCATTGACTTTGTGGCTTTAGAACTGACTGGAATTCTATAAACATCAGGCACTCCTCTCCTCAAAAGTCAATCTGGAAACTACCTGCTGGATTTGGGAGTAGCCCACAGCCTGCCCCAAATAATGGAGTGAGCAGGGCTGGAGTGAGAATAGAATTTGGGGGCCTGGTTTTGTGGGGACTGACCCAGAAGCAGATGTAGCCCTCGGGCCCACTGAGGGAGACAGGGACCCAGGTTGTTGACACAGTCCCCCTCCCTCCCATTCAGGCAGCAAGTTCAGAATCCATTTCCAACCCACTCCAATCACAGAAACAGGCTGGAAAAGACCAAATGAAATGAGATCATCAAGTCCATTGCACAGCCAACAAAAGAGGCCATCCAAAATGCAGGAACAAATAAAATAAAAACCTCTGGCAGAGCTAAGAGAGAAAGGACTGCAATTCAAAAGGGAACTGAAATTACTTTTAATAGATCTTGGTAAAGCTGCCGAGAGACCACAATCTCTCAGCTCTCCATATTATTTATTGATTGGGCTGCCATCCTCGCTGATTCATGAGTGCTTTATAGAATTACACAAGCTTTGGGTTGTGGAATGCAGCCCAGGAAAGAGAAACTTTTATTCTGGAGCTATTTCTTCTCCAGCTGTGTGGTTTTGTTGCTTTTTGCTCATACCTTAATTTCCTCATCTGGGAAATGGGGAGATACACACAGGCGTTTGTCAAGTCTTTCTTAGAACTCTTTAACTAGGCGGTCATTAAGCATTGACAAGATTTTTCATCCTTTAGATTTAACAATGAGTTCTTCCAAACAACACTTACCCAGAGACTTTTTACCTGGAGTTCATAAATCAGCGAATCTGCAGAGAGAGAGAGAGAGACCCTAAACATTCTCGAACTTTCCTGCACCCCAGTCTGTGACTATATGGCCAACTCACATGTCTCTGATAGATACCATTTGCTCCATAAAATGTTTTGGGCAGATTGGTTGCAAAAGGTCAGAACTTGGGTTCAATCCTGCCTTTGTCACCAGCTTGTTATAAAGTCTGGAACAAGTCAATTTATTTATTTTTTCTCATCTGTAAAATGAGAGCTTTGGACTAGGTATCTTTTAATGTCTCTGGCAGGTCTTACAGTCTATATTATAGTAATGAAATTTGTGACATTGCTTCTTTTTCAAGAAGCAAAAAAAAAAAAAAAATTGGCTTTAAAGACACAGAAGAAAAATGGTAGCTTTCTTTCACTCCATTAAGAATAGCCCCCTGTTGCCAAATTAGTGACATGGTAAATTGGGGTTACAATATTCAGTGTCTCTCCTTGGCTGGCATAGACTGCTAATCAATCCCAGCTCTGTGAAATAGAACATTCTCTTTAAAACAAAGACACCACCAGTAGTCTCAATAATAATGCAAATCTAGAAAAGATGGAAAAGGTTTTTCTTCTTTTTTGGGGGGGCGTCTATATTTGTTGTTAAATAAGCAAGATTTCTATTTGAAGTTACAGTGAGAATATGTTTTACATAGCAGCCAAAATATCTGCCTGGATGTCTACCTGCCTGTCTTTATCTCTCCACACCGTCCCTCCTACATCTGGTCATGGATCTTCTTTACCTTTGGCAATAGTATTTTTTTTTCTACTCACTGTTGCATAGATTTGGGTGAAATGGCAAGGAGCAGGGACAAGCAGGGGCCAAGGCAGCATGGAATATAGAGAAGGCATGGCACCATGGAGGGAGCTGAGGGTGTTCATCTGCATGGTGGGGAAAGCAAGCAATGTGCACAAAAAAAGAAATATGGCGCATGTCATGTTTGGCAGTAAATCTTCCTAACTAAGCCCATGAAAATTTCTGGCAAATAAAACAATTATTTATATACCAAATGAGGCTTTCTGTGTGCTTGGCATTCTGAGGATGGTGTCGAAACTACAGAAATCACGCCTGCATATTTTCAACTGAAGAATATTTCTTTGATGCTCAATAATGGATATTGGACATAAGGGAAAGCTCTGTGATGGGTAGAGGGGGAAATAGAGGATTAAAGTTGGAAGAGGACAGCACTACCAACAGTGTGATTTGGCCTGGGCCATCCTGAAGGGCTCCACTACCAGGACCTCTACAGGATCTGCAATGGCTCTCCCCATTCTATTTCAAGGGTACAACCAAATGAACATGTCCCTTGCCATGCAGAAACTCCTTTTCCAAATGGAATCTTCTTTTCCCTAAATGAGTTTACAGTCTTCTGTACTTCTGTTGTTCTTCTTGTCTGCTTTGTATAATGACTTTTACTTTTTCATTCCCCTGGAAAACTTTTACTTATCCTTTAAGACTCACCTGTGCATCTTTTCCTATGATATTTACTTAAATTTCTATCAGTTCAAACACCATTTACCCATTTTTCTGTGCACACCTAATAATGTCTTTGAGGAACGCTTCGTTTTTAGGTGTTGTTCTGTGGCTTATGACTAACTTTTTTTTTAAGATTTTATTTATTTATTCATGACAGACACAGGGAAAGAGAGAGAGAAAGAGGCAGAGACACAGGCAGAGGGAGAAGCAGGCTCCATGCAGGGAGCCCGACATGGGACTCATCTCAGGTCTCCAGGATCATACCCCCGGTTGAAGACAGAGCTAAACTGCTGGGCCACCAGGGGTGCCCTATGACTATTATAGCAACTTTCAGCAAATAACAGTTATGAAGAGCACTGTAAAGTGTTTGCTGCTTTTATATCCTGTGCGCATCATCTCAATCTCTTTATCACCTTTAGTATTTGCAGTACAATTCAAAGGCATGGCAAAGAATACTAGTGTTTCATGAGTATTTCTTATTTGAGCAAACTCATAGTTGTATTTTTTTTTTTCTCACTTGAGTGGTATGTAACTAGAGTTTAAGCAGCTTCTGTTCAAAATCAGCAGGAAGTCTCGGTCAAATTGATATTTGATGCTCTGACAGTAGTTGCAAATTATGCATGTATGAGACATACTAGCTCTCATTGCTTTGAAATTTCTTCTATCTGTTCCAAGGGATTTGGCAGTTTCTACTTTCTTCAGCTGCTTTGAGTAGTATGAAGGGCAATCCTTTTTTACGCATCTCAGGAACAAAATGTAACACAGATTCATCTACTTGGGAATGTATTCCTTTCTTAAATCTAGTATTCAGTAGGTGCTTTGCAAGAAAATATAGAGCTGGAGTTTTTTGTCTCATATCAACATGTATGTCACTAATTTAAGTGTGTGCCCTGTTGATGTATTTCCCTGTCTTTCTGTATCCACAGTAACTTTATTTCATTGCCAAGTTACAGGGAAAACTTCTTGGAGACATTTTACATGGCAATCATCAATAATGCTCATATCTAAGTGAAATAGTAAAAATATGAACATGTATGGTAAAGAGTGGCAGTGACAATGACGCTGCAGCTGCTCCCAGGCCACTGTGATGGCACTGGTATTATGAGATAAGCTTCTATCTTGTAGATCTGAAAATGTGAAAAAAAAAAGTGGGTGTGTGTTAGAATTGATGAAATGTGGTGGAGATGTGGAATAACATCTAGAGCTTTTCTTTCAGGAAAATCCATAGCTCAGACACCTACATCATGAAACAATAAAGAAGAAAGCAAAGTGACCACTTAAGAGATGTGAAAAAGGTAAAAAAGAAGTTAAACCTAAGGAAGAGACTGTTCAAGCTGTATGGAGAAATGAACAAGTTAGAAAACCCAAAACAGGATCTTTTCTAACAGTTTCCTGTTTTCTCTTATCATTTTTATTGTATTTCCTGGACATAGAATAAGAACATCAGCAAAAAAGTATTCTCTCCTTTCAATTTCTATGGTTTTTGTTTGTTTGTTTGTTTTTGTTTTTTTCTTTTTTTGTTCTCTCTTGTTTAATGGCATTGGCTTGCATGCCGCTGGCTGTTGGTTTGAGATGTGTATCTTTCCATCCTGTTAGTTTCCTAAGATTTTTTTTTTCATGCTTGGAATAGATGGAGAACTGAGTCAGATGCCCTTTCCTCTCATCATTTGCTGAAATGATCATATGGTTCTTCCCTTTGATCTAATCATGGAGCACACATCAACTTTTTAATGTTGTGATATCCTTGAATTTATGGGCTTACCTGCATTTGTGTTTGCTTATCAATTTAGCAAAATATGCTTAAATACATTATATGAATTATATTATATTATATTAATTACATCATATTATTTCACAAGGTAAATATTAAACTTCCATATTATAGCTTATAGTATATAATTAATTAAATCTTAAAAAAAAGTCTCCCATGGTTATTTCTCCCTCTCTGATGACTTCTCCTTCAGTTTTTTGTCCCTTATCGTATGATCACTCTGTGCTATTTCCTATATTCCACGTATGAGTGAAACCATATGATAATTGTCTTTCTCTGTTGGGCTTACTTCGCTCAACATAAAATTTATCCTCAAAGATAAAATGTACTGTTCCAGCTCCAGGTCCTAAACTGTTCAAATATTTGGGATCCCCTTCAGGCCATTACAGGAGCAGGGCACCTAACACCAGGATATTTCCTGGCCCTAGAAATAAAGGAGCGATAAGAACCTTCAGGTAGATACTGATTTTTTGGTACTTGAAATTCCCGTTTCATGCAAATGAAGAAAATCAGTGTAAGATGTGCACAGAGAGAAGAGGCGTTCCTAATTTTGAAAATCTAAAATGCCACAGAGGTGAGAGAGAGAACCAATCTGATGAACATCAAGCTGGATGGTGACTAGAGAAAGGCACATTTGTCAGAGCCTGAATAAATTGTGATTGGAGCTGTCCTTCCAGAGGGGTGTGGTGGTTCATTGTTGGAAGTATGGGCCACATGTTGCCTGGCCTGATGTTCTCTCACAGGTCCTCATGAATGAAGACTCACCCAAGCCTAGTGGGCTAATGTGATGGTCTCGTACCTTCTCTGGGCTCACACACCTGCTTTCTCAGAGAAGGTCCATTGAGACAGCTTCAGCGAATTGTTTTGTGAGGGAGATCATGTTCATTGTTATATTAGAGTGAACTTTTAATGTGAACAGATTCCCTGGAGAAATAGTAGGAAATGAATATAAAATCATTTCAGTTCCAGATCACAGAAGAAGGGAAATTACAAAAAGAAGATAAAGTATCCAGCTCTCCAAAGGTCAGTAATTCTCAGTTAAAAATTCTGGTTGTCAATTCAGTCTCAGAGATCTCAGACTCTGTGTCACTGCCTTTCTCCATTATCAGATTGAGTCTGGCCAAGGCTTTGCTGTGTTCCCCTTTAAGAAGGAGTCTGAGAATACTGACCATGGTTAGGGATGGGACATCCGGGTCAGGCTGGTGCCTAGGGCGGTGGGTCAGAACACAGAGAATCATGTGGACCTGCTCTCCATTCCATTTCCTCCTGGCCACTGGGGTTTGTCTACACAGACACATAAACCTGAAAGTCAGACTGGCGACTGAATGTTGCTATCAGTTCCTTGGGTAAACACGTCTTCTGAACAGTTATAAACAAATGACTTCATCTGCAACACACAGAGCCACTGTGGTCTGAAGTTATACAATCTCTTTCCCTCCCTCACTTTTCCATCTCTTCCAATTTCTCTCTCTCTCTCTCTCTCTCTCTCTCTCTCTTTCTCTCACACACTCTTCCTAATGTCCAAACACCTTTTTATGTCTAACCTGGAATAGTTGAGGGATAATTTTCAGCTGGTTACAAAGCTTAACTACTTAAATGTACTGACACAGGCTTTTGATTATGTGATTCTTGGTTTAGTGACTCTTGGAATTACAAAAAAAAAAAAAAAGAAAAAGAAAGTCATCCAACCTCCCGTGGGATAATTCTTGTTTTGTAGGACCTAGGATTGTTGAGACTGAAAGATAAGTACTCTGAAATAAGAAGAAAGACACCAAATCTGTGGGAGGTGAGGGGCGTGTGAAGGATGCCAAACCTGCCCTACCCCCATGCCTGCCCCCTTAGGGTCTTTGCACTTGCTGCATGGGGACGAGACCTTCCTTCTTGTTCCCCATCTTTGCATGATTTGCTCCCTTCCTTCATCAGGGCTTTGCTCAAATGCCTCCTCACCCAGTTGGTTTCATTTGTGGTTCATAAGAATTCTCATCACCTGATGTGATAAATGTATTTGTTCACCAGTTAATTCTTCATGTCCCCCTTGATGTGAATCTAGAAGGGCAAGGCTCTTGCATGTCTCTTTTGCTGCTCTTTCCCTGGCAGCTCCTGGCACACAGTGGGTGCTTAAGATATAAGTGTTGACAGAGGTGAGGGATATGGACCAAATTGCTGGCATCACTAATGGATTGTAAGTCCGCATATTCTTGTTGGTCGGAGAGCTATTTGAAGGCCAATGTACAGTGTCTGCACTGCACTTGGCAGAGGGGTCATCTGCATCCATCTAACTCTCAGGAGAGAAACTCCCATCACCAAACAATTCTTTCTACTACTCCCCGGCCACCATCCCCCAGACTGCTCCAACTTCTCCCTCTTCTCTAATCAAGCCACCATCACATTTTACAAAGATTGCCTAATGGTCTTCTCCTAAGTAGCTTCCTGCTTTTTTTTCTTGTCTTTGACTAACCTATTTTCTCCATAGTGACCAGAGTGATGTTTTAGAAAAACATATCTGATCACATTGTGGTCAAACTCCTCCTACAGCATGTGCCTTGTCTGACTCATCACCACCCTGTTCTACCCACACTGGCTTCCTAATGTTCTCAGTGTCAGTTAATTCCATCCTGCCTCAGGGCCCTTGCACTTGAGTTCGCTGTGGCTGGGATATACTTCCTGTGGTTTATTGGATGGCCAACACTATCTTTTTCATCATTTTCATTTTAAAGATTACCTTCTCTTTGATCACAGCTTCTCCTATTATTTTCTAGAACAATCCTCTGCTTATTATCTTTTTAGCTACCACGGGTTGTAACTCTTGATTACTTGTTTTCCCATTACACTGTTGGTTCATGTTTATCACAATCCCTGCTATTTCCTGGATGCCTAGCACAGTGCTTGGCACATAGTAGGTGTTCCGTAACAAAAGTAATTAAATGAATGAAAAATATTGTTGAATAAATGAATCTCCTCAATTACAAAGAAAGTCAGAGTCCCAGTTAAGATTACTCCAAGACAGTATGGTACTGGTACAAAAACAGACACATAGGGAGGCCCAGGTGGCTCAGCGGTTTAGCACTGCCTTCAGTCCAGGGCCTGATCCTGGAGACCCAGGATCGAGTCCCATGTTGGGCTCCCTGCATGGAGCCTGCTTCTTCCTCTGCCTGTGTCTCTGCCTCTCTCTCTCTCTCTCTCTCTCTCTCTCTCTCTCTCTGTGTGTTTCTCATGAATAAATAAATAAAATCTTTAAAAACAAAACAAAACAAAAAACCCAAAACAGACACATAGATCAATAGAACTGAATAGAAAACCCAGAAATGAACTCACAGTTATATAGTCAATTCATCTTCAACAAAGCAGGAAAGAATATCCAATGGAGAAAAGACAGTCCCTACAACAAACAGTGTTGCGAAAACTAGACAGCAACATACAAAAGAATGAAACTGGACTACTTTCTTATACCACACACAAAAAATAAAATCAAAATAAATGAAAAACCTAAATATGAGATAAGAAACCATCAAGATCCTAGAGAAGAACAGGCAGTCGCCTCTTTGACATTGGCCATAGCAACTTCTTACTAGATATGTCTCCTGAGGCAAGAGAAATAAAAGCAAAAATAAACTACTGGGTCTTCATCAAGATTAAAAGCTTCTGCACAGTGAAGGAAACAATCACCAAAACTTAAAGGCAAACTTCAGAATGGTAAAAGATATTTGCAAACAATGTATCTAATAAAGGGGTTGGTATTCAAAATATACAAAAAGAACTTTTAAAACTGAAATTGCAAAACCAAATAATCCAGTTAAAAAATGGGCAGAAGACATGAATAGCTATTTTTTCAAAGAAGACATCCAGATGGCTAACAGACACATGAAAAGATGCTCAACATCAGTCATCTTCAGGGAAATGCAAATCAAAGCCACAAGGAGATATACCACCTGTCAGAATGGCTAAAATCAACAACACAGGAAGCAACAGGTGTTGGTGAGGATGTGGAGAAAGGGGATCTCTCTTGCCCTGCTGGTGGGAATGCAAACTGGTGCAGCCACTCTGGAACAAACGGTATGCAGTTTCCCCAAGAAGTTAAAAATAGAACTACCCCACAACCCAGCAATTGCACTACTAGATATTTACCAAAAGGATACAAAAATACAGATTTGAAGGGGTACATACACCCCGATGTTTATAGCAACATTATTAGCAATAGCTAAATTATGGAAAGATAATTCCAGATGTCAATCAACTGATAAGTGGATAAAGAAGAAGAAGTGGATAAAGAAGTGTTTTATATATATATATATATTATATATATATATATATATATAACGGAATATTACTCAGCCACCAAAAAGAATGGAATTGTCCTTTGCAATGAGGTGCATGGAGCTCAAGAGTATCATGCTAGTGAAATAAATCAATCGGAGAAAGATAAATACCATATGATTTCATTCATATGTGGAATTTAAGAAACAAAAGATGAACATAAGAGAAAAAAAAGGGCAAACCAAAAAACAGACTTTTAACTGTAGAGAACAAATTGAGGGTTGCTGGAGGGGAGATAGGTGGAAGGATGGGTTGAATGATTGACAGGTATTAAGGGGGGCACTTGTTGTGAAGAGCACCAGGTATTTTATGGAAGTGATGAATCATTAAATTCTATACCTGAAACTTATATTACACTGTGTGTTAACTGGAATTTAAATAAAAACTTGAAAAAGAAAAAAATATATAGGAGAAACTGCAAAAAAAAAAAAAAAAAAAAAAAAAGGATGATCATGCCAAGAAATCTTATTGAATAAATTTCAGCTGGGTCCTAATAAAGATTTTCTCCTTTGATCAAACCGGAGTCAGGCTCCTCTAAGCCCTCTTCTCCAAGAGGCCCTGAATTGGGCTCTGTCTTTGGTCTGCTCAAGTCCAATTTTAGCCAGAATTATGCTGAGTCAATTTAGCCTAAGTCCTCCATCCTTAGTATCCAAGCACTCTTCATATCCAATTAAGTTCCTTATTCCCACCTTTGATATCTTATCACTAGTGTGCTTTCAGCAAGAGTCCTATCAAGTCTGGTCTAGCAACAATCCCCCCTAGCCTTGATGTTTCCTCTTAGTCATTTTCTATCCACTGACCCCCACTTTGCGTCTTCTTGGCTATAAATTCCCAGTTGCCCATGCCCAGTTCAAAGTTGAACCCAACTCTCTAGTTCTAACTATGCTTGCCCTCTCCCCATGCACATACCCATAGCTGGCAAACCTATGCCTGAGATCCTTAAAATTTTATAGCTGTGATACTTGGACCCTCTGTAGGTATGATCATCTGTCACATATTCAGGATCCTGCCCTCAGGCTCTATATTCATAAAGATAGGCAGCAGGGGTGCCTTGCTTATGTCATAACAACATAAACATATACCCTTTCCACAGGAGCTATGTTCCAGAAAAATTATTACTATTAGCATTAGTGGGCTAAGATAATTTTAAATGTATTCAAATGCTGATGTCTTAGGGGACCTAGTAAATGGATCTTTCTTCCCTGCTATGCTTATGAAGAAATGGAGAGAAAAAAGAACAGGAGATGGAGGCCAAAATCACCTTTATAGTTGAGAGACTCAACAGGAATCAAGGTTTTTGGCAAAGGAGCCTTCCTTATAGTGTACCCCAGAATTCAATGAAGGTAGTCACCATGGAGAGTCAATCCTGGCCTTATTGAGGCTGGTTTGGGGGCCGACACTGGGGGTATAAATGGGCCTATTGCCAAGAGCGAATTTGAGCTAGATGGGCCTCTTAATCACCAGCTTACCAATGAGCTACCCATCCCATTTCTCCAGGGCTAAGACAGTAAGGGACTGAAAATACGAAAGGTATGCATTATTAAGAAGTCTCTTTCTTCTAATGCCAGAGTCCACTATTTTGCAGAAAACATGAAGTGAATATATTGGTCGGGATGTTATCCAATTTACAAACTGTTGACTAAGGCCAATTAGATCTTCAGATTTACTCAGTCAAATTTTGTTTTTGAACACTTTTAATTGCTAAGACTCTGTGACTATTTCTCCCCACTGGAAATGGCATTTTACTGTGAAAATTTAAGCTGGAAAACAACATTTATCAGAAAGAAAAGACATGTTTTTCATGAATGAGCCATCATTTTCCTGATGTGTGTTCCCTTATGCTTTCTCTGTTTGCAGAGGCATGCAGGTGGAGATGGATTGGGGGAGATGTCAGAAATAGCGTCTGTTCACATTGGAAATGACATCTGAAACAAGGTCATTACCAGAGAAGGACAGTAAATAACAGAAAATTGTCTATTTTCTGGGTTTTTGGCACACAAGAGAGGATGAATAAAATAAGTCCATGTTTAGCTCCCTATCCAATTGCACCAGTAGCTTCTTTCTTTTATTAACTATTAAATCTTATCCCAAAGCTAAAACAAGTTTACGGGATTTTGTTCTTAAAAAGCAATTCTGATTTTTTTTTTCCTTTCAGATACTCAAGTTTGATCAAGTGCATACAAGTTAAAAGTCAAACAAATAAAGGAGGGGAAAAGAGGGAGGAAAGTTCACTGATAATCGAGAAACTAGGGAAGCACTCCTGGATAATGACTCGATTGCACTGTGGTGGTCTGAGGTAGTGAGTGTATAGGTTGATATCGGGACATTGTAACTTGGCATAATTATTTGTTGTGGTTAGAGGCTTTAATGAAAGTAAGATTTAAACATTCAATTGACATAGAGCACATCTTGTCAGAAATAACAGACCTAAAATTGATAGCTGCATTTACAGATTTCTTATATCTACCAAACTCAGTTAGGGGTTTTGTATGGTTTATCTCCTTTGGTTCTTGCAGCCAGTTACCTAAGATAGGATTAGCACCTTCATTTCAAAGAGGAGGTAATGAGGTTTAGAGAGCTTATGTCAATTGTTCAAGGTCATACAATTGATAAGTAATAGAGATAGTCCTTGAACCTAGGTCTGTCTGTTCAAAAATCTGTGTTCTGAACCTCAAGGTATACCATACAGGTAACGGCTGGTACGGAGAGTGTCTTACGTTGTTTTATCTTCCCCACATCCCAGTTGCTATTCCGTGGTGGCAGATGTCATGTTCATCTTCCTCCTCTTTGTATCCCGCATGCTCAGTATAGTGAGACCAACACAGAACATTTGTTGAATAGATCAATGAACTGTGAGATTTGTTGCTAATTAATATCTATCCCATTTATAGATACACATATAGCAATTCTAAGGGACAATCTTAAATTTAGGAAGTTGGAGAAATAGAGGAAAGATTCATTGACACTTATTTAAGTGGTGCTCTGAAATGCAAACACTATCATTAATTTAGATAGCTTATATACCTGGTTATTAAAAGAGAGACTATGAGCTTTGCCAAACACACACACACACACACACACACACACACACACACACACACACAGTCTAGATCCTTTGTATCGAAAACCAGGGGAGTCCATCTCTATTCTGTCAATGTTCAAATTCTTTTGTTGCTCAGAGGCTGCAGCACTCTGCTGGAGTGAGGGCATTAAAATTCTGTTAAGCAGTACAGCCTCTGAAGCTGTGCTGTCTAGATTTGAGACTTTAAATCTTATTCCATCACTTACCAACTGTGTTTGTTCAAGTATTTTGAGACACAGCCATCAAGTCTACAGTAGAGAGGAGGAAACAGTAGTGTTCAGGGTGAAATCCGGGTCATAATGTAGGTGTGATGCATGGGAAAGGAAGGGAACAAAGACGATAGGGTTGGAGAGTCTACTTCCTCAGCCATGTTGAGGAGGAGACTATTAGCCACAGTCATCTGTTATGGGAGTCCTGTTTCTGCCATACTCCCTTGTTGTTCAGGAGCAACCTGAAGGCAAGCTTGGTCTTGATACAAATGGGGTGATAGATCTAGAGGGATAGCAGCAGAGTCTGCTCATCAACTATGCTCCTGGTAGCAAGAGATCTGATTGGTACATTTTCTAGAACACCACATCAACTATACCCCTGGACCAAGAACTAATCTATCTGTCTTCACACTAAAACTCATCATAAGGGTTGCACACATTCTTTACCTATGATATCTGTTCTGTTGTGCACCCCTGAGCCTTTCACATGAGACATTGTTCCTATCACTGAACTCTTTCTCAAGGTGACCAGTGATCCTCCCAGTACCTATCCAATGGCTAGGTCTCAATCTCTTAGATTCAATAGATCTATTAGCAGCATTGGATAGCGTTGGACACTCCCCCCATCTTGAGATACTCCCTTGACTTGGCTTCTGGGTCTTGATCTTCTGACCTCAGTGCTTACTCCTTCTCAGACTCCCTTGATGGTTTGTTTTCAACCTTCTGATCTCTGAGATGCTGACCTGACCCAGGTCTTGGTCCTCAGATTTCTTCTCTATCTACATTGACACTTTAAGTAATCTTACGTAATTTTATGATTCTGGTTGGATTCTAAATTTCATCATATCACACCTCCCTATCTAGTACAGATCTTTCTGCTCAACTCCAAAAGCTGCTCTAACCAAAACTCTTAGTGTCTCCTTGATTCTTCTTTCTCACACCCCATATAGAATCTATTGGAATTTCTGTCGACTCTGCCTTCAAAGACACCTAGAGTCCAACTGGTCTTCACTTTTTTCAGTGCTGCTGCCCTGGGCTCAGCCTCTGTCACTTCTCCTCTGGGTTATTAGCAAGAATTTCTTCATGGTTCTCCCTACTGCAGCTGTTTCTAGTGTATAGCATATTCTGAATCTTAAGCAACCAAAATGAATTTTTTTTTTATAAATTTTTTTTTTAATTTTTATTTATTTATGATAGTCACACAGAGAGAGAGAGAGGCAGAGATACAGGCAGAGGGAGAAGCAGGCTCCATGCACCAGGAGCCTGACGTGGGATTCGATCCCGGGTCTCCAGGATCGCGCCCTGGGCCAAAGGCAGGCGCCAAACCGCTGCGCCACCCAGGGATCCCTCAAAATGAATTTTTAAGTTACTCTATGTCTTCCATCTTAAAGACCTTCAGTGGCTCTCTATTGCATTCAGCCAACTTCTGATAATGATCCACAAGGGCCCTTGTGATCTGACTTCTGCTACCTCTAATCTCTTCTGAGATGCTTTCCCTACTTGCTCTGCTCTGTCAACACTGATTTAGTCTTCCCAGAATGCCAGGTACATCCCTGCCTCAGGATGTTTGCACTTCCATTTCCCTTGACCTGGAGGATTCTTCTCCTATACCTACATATCTTACTGCCTCACTTCCTTTAAGACTTTTTTCAAATGCCACCTGAGTAGTGAGGGCTTCCATAATCCATAATCACTGCATGTAAAATAGCAACCTTCCACCATGGCACTTCCTGACCTTCTCACCCTGACCTCTATTTCCCTACAGCACATATTATCATTTGGCCAGTCATGTATTTACCTACTTATTTATATATGTTCTCTCTCTTTTTAACATTCATACTAAAATTCCAGGCTCCATAAGGAGCAGAGACTTCATCTGTTTTATTTATACTATATTCCCAGTGTTTGACACAGAGCAAACAAACGATAAAATAGACTGCTCTATGCCCTATTTTGTGCATATCAAATTCTAATTTGTGTAAGATGTTGCATTTGAAAATTGAAGCCCTTATTCTTTACATAGACATTTATTCCAAGTTTACTCTAATAGAGTCTCTGTCACTTTATTACTAAGGAGAGCTTCTTTATTCATTAAACTCTGAGACTATTGGTTATCTATCAGACTTCTCCCTCTTTGGCCCATGCTACTCTAACCCATCTGAGTTCTCTATGTCTTTTTCTCCTTCTTTGTTTTTGCTGCTAGTCTGCAGTGAAGGAAAGAGAATTTTAAGTTTGTTTTTGTTGTTGTTGTTGTTTTGTTTTGTTTTGTTTTGTTTTTGTTTTTTTGGTGGGAAGAGTCAGTTCCTGATTGGAACCGAGCTGAGAACAGATTCTTTCACTGTGTAGGAACTACCTATAGTGGTACTCTGTTCCATGCATTTAATAGAGGTCAGTGAATATTTGCAGAATTGGTTTGAATTGACTACAGTTTATATCTTCAAAGATTCCCTACAATACCCCTTTTTGAGTTTATGTATTTGCTTAACCAGTTCAGGCCCAGTCACCATGGCTTACATGTGTCCCATGTTTCTCCCTTCCTTTCCACTTTAACCATATAACCAACAAACAAAGAAGAAAAATTGGAAGTGGATATTTAAAACAACTGTAAAACTATCTTCCTTCTTTATCAGCAATTTATGCCAGAATCACTCTCCTAATTATTACTATTTTTTGGCAAATGTGATTAAAGTTTAGCATATGTACAGAAAATTAAGAAAATAGTGAGTTACAGCTTGACAAAATTTTACGAAGTCAACCTACCCACATAATCAGCACTTAGATCTTGAAACAAACTTACAAGCTTGCCAGAAGTCCTGTCATATTCCACAGGGTCACTAGCCCCAGCAAAGACAACTACTCCCCACTTTCCAGACTCCTAATAACAAGTGTTGGTTTTGTCTGTTTTAAAACCGTTATATAGAAAGGAATGGCACAGTGTGTACTCTTTTGTGTCAGATTTCCTTTGATCAGCATTGTATTTGTAATATTTACTCATACCTTGAGTGTTATAGTTCAGAACCCTTCTCATTTTGTCTGCTTGGCAAGACCCAGACTCCTGCTCAGTTATCCTTAGGTCCTCCTATGGGTGACTTTGAACTAGGGGGACGCATCTTCTCAAACTGATTTTTGAGTTGCTAAGGACCCCCAAGTGGAAAGCAATGAAGCCTTTTAAAATCTGTGTTTCAAGTCTCAGGTACCGCTAACTAACATGGAAAACTGAGAAGCTTCAAGAATGGTGGTCTAGTTTATTGGCCAATAATTAGATGTGCAATCAGTGAAGTCAGGCTCACAAACTAGTTACTGAATTTTCCAGGAGAGGAGCCAATGCTTTGAGGTTCCTCTGCAACAGCTATGAGGAATAAGTTAAAGGTATTCTTTAATTTATAGCAGTTTTCCAGTCACCATGATAGTTCCTAGCCCACCCATACTCCTGGAGAAACCTGCCAGGAGTTTTGTCTAGCTAGGCTAGTTGAGCATAGGAATGCCGTCATTTGGAAGGAATTGATACTGTCGTATTTGATGGATAAAAGCTAAGCAAAATGTGACCTCTCAGAGCACTGAGTTCCCTCCAGCTGCATCACTGATTAACTTTGGAGAGATGGTATAATTGCAATGGAGTCTGGGGCTCTGAATTCTTGTCCTAGTTTTGTCCCTAACTCATTGTGAAAGTTTCACCAAAGTACTTGGACCTTAGTTTCCTCCTGGAAAAAAAAAACAAAAACAAAAACCCAGAATGATAAAACTCTGTGGTCCCTGAAGTCTCTATTGTTCCTTGTGTGACTGCTAATCCTCACTTTTGTGCCTTTCTTGGTCTTGCTCCAGCTTCCTGGCTGATAACCCCTGTCCATCATGCTTGTCTGGAAAGACTCTCTTCCACCAAACCTTTCAGAATTAGTCTCCCTCCATACTACTCTCTCTCATGTGGAAGCTGTCAACATCAATGTGTGATGCTGCTTCACCCTTTGTTGGTCATGTTGCTTTGTAACATTGTTCTCCTTTCCCACACTTGGCATTATCATGTCTACTCTCAAGGACTTAAGAGTCCATCTAGACATCCTTTTGCAATTTTCCAGAGTATCTCATCTCATGTGCTGAACAGAAAGACTCCATGAGGTTTGTATTACTAATCTCCAAATCTTTAAAGAACAGATTAGGATTCACTCTATCCTGTCCTGAAATATACTTCTACTCTCTCCACTCCCCAAACTCAAAGATGGCAATTGTTCAACAGTGTGAGATCCTTCTGCTGAGATGAACATGAGCAATGGGCACTCTGGGTAGCAGAGAAGACAGAAAATGAGGAGCCAGGCAAAAGACAAACCATAATCACCTAGTCTTTAAACAATAACAACAACTATTTAACAAGTAAAAAAAGATTATTGCTTGCTTAATCTGATAAAAGGTATTTATTTAAAAATTTCAACAAACATTAAAGTTAACGACTCAGGAAACAACAGATATTGGAGAAAATGCAGAGAAAGGGGAACCCTTTTATGCTGCTGGTGTGACTGCAAGCTGGTGCAGCCACTCTGGAAAACACTATAGAGCTTCCTCAAAAAGCTAAAAATAGAGCTACCCTACAACCTAGCAATTGGCACTACTAGGTATTTATCCAAAGGATACAAACAGTGATTCAAAGGGGCACATGTACCTCTGTGTTTATGGCAGCAATGTCCACATTAGCCAAAATATGGAAAGGGCCCAGACAAATAAATGGATAAAGAAGATGTGGTATACATATATACAGTGGAATATTACTCAGCTATCAAAAATAATGAAATCTTGCCATTTGCAATGACACAAATGGAACTAGAGGGTATTATGCTAAGTGATATAAGTCAATCAGAGAAAGAAAAATACCATATGATCTCACTCACGTGTGGAATTTAAGAAACAAAACAGATGAACATAGGGGAAGGGAAGGAAAAATAAAATAAGATAAAAATTGAGAGGGAAGCAAACCATAAGAGACACTGAAACTTGGAAAAAAAACTGAGGGTTGCTGGAGGGGAGGGGAGTGGGGAGATGGGGTAACTAGGTAATGAGCATTAAGGAGGGCACATGATATAATGAGCACCAAGTGTTATATGCAACTGATGAATCACTAAATTCTACCTCTGAAACTGAAAAAAAAGAAAGGCAGCCTGCTATCATTGAAGGTGTCTCATTTCCAAGTATGTTACTTCTATCAAAAAAAAGAGAAAATAAACAGTTGTCCTGCTTTAGGAAAAAAAAAAAAAGCGTTTCAGTAAACATCCGCAATAGAGAAATGTCAAAAACATCCCCTTTAAAATCAGGAGCATGATAAGAATTTTTGGTATCCCCATTTCTAACATTGTTTAGGATATCCTAGCCAGAGCTGTAAGATAAGCAAATATAAATACACACAAACACCCCCCCCCACACACACACACCATAAAGGAGAAAAGAATAGGAAGGAAAAAAATGCACTCTATTCATTGATTATATAATTGTTTACATAGAAGATCTAAACGTGTTACAGGTTAGAGTTAGGGCATTAAAATTCTGTTAAGCAGTACAGCCTCTGAAGCTGTGCTGTCTAGATTTGAGACTTTAAATCTTATTCCATCACTTACCAACTGTGTTTGTTCAAGTATTTTGAGACACAGCCATCAAGTCTACAGTAGAGAGGAGGAAACAGTAGTGTTCAGGGTGAAATCCGGGTCATAATGTAGGTGTGATGCATGGGAAAGGAAGGGAACAAAGACGATAGGGTTGGAGAGTCTACTTCCTCAGCCATGTTGAGGAGGAGACTGTTAGCCACAGTCATCTGTTATGGGAGTCCTGTTTCTGCCATACTCCCTTGTTGTTCAGGAGCAACCTGAAGGCAAGCTTGGTCTTGATACAAATGGGGTGATAGATCTAGAGGGATAGCAGCAGAGTCTGCTCATCAACTATGCTCCTGGTAGCAAGAGATCTGATTGGTACATTTTCTAGAACACCACATCAACTATAACCCTGGACCAAGAACTAATCTATCTGTCTTCACACTAAAACTCATCATAAGGGTTGCACACATTCTTTACCTATGATATCTGTTCTGTTGTGCACCCCTGAGCCTTTCACATAAGACATTGTTCCTATCACTGAACTCTTTCTCAAGGTGACCAGTGATCCTCCCAGTACCTATCCAATGGCTAGGTCTCAATCTCTTAGATTCAATAGATCTATTAGCAGCATTGGATAGCGTTGGCCACTCCCCCCATCTTGAGATACTCCCTTGACTTGGCTTCTGGGTCTTGATCTTCTGACCTCAGTGCTTACTCCTTCTCAGACTCCCTTGATGGTTTGTTTTCAACCTTCTGATCTCTGAGATGCTGACCTGACCCAGGTCTTGGTCCTCAGATTTCTTCTCTATCTACATTGACACTTTAAGTAATCTTATGTAATTTTATGATTCTGGTTGGATTCTAAATTTCATCATATCACACCTCCCTATCTAGTACAGATCTTTCTGCTCAACTCCAAAAGCTGCTCTAACCAAAACTCTTAGTGTCTCCTTGATTCTTCTTTCTCACACCCCATATAGAATCTATTGGAATTCCTGTCAACTCTGCCTTCAAAGACACCTAGAGTCCAACTGGTCTTCACTTTTTTCAGTGCTGCTGCCCTGGGCTCAGCCTCTGTCACTTCTCCTCTGGGTTATTAGCAAGAATTTCCTCATGGTTCTCCCTACTGCAGCTGTTTCTAGTGTATAGCATATTCTGAATCTTAAGCAACCAAAATGAATTTTTAAGTTACTCTATGTCTTCCATCTTAAAGACCTTCAGTGGCTCTCTATTGCATTCAGCCAACTTCTGATAATGATCCACAAGGGCCCTTGTGATCTGACTTCTGCTACCTCTAATCTCTTCTGAGATGCTTTCCCTACTTGCTCTGTTCTGTCAACACTGATTTAGTCTTCCCAGAATGCCAGGTACATCCCTGCCTCAGGATGTTTGCACTTCCATTTCCCTTGACCTGGAGGATTCTTCTCCTATACCTACATATCTTACTGCCTCACTTCCTTTAAGACTTTTTTCAAATGCCACCTGAGTAGTGAGGGCTTCCATAATCCATAATCACTGCATGTAAAATAGCAACCTTCCACCATGGCACTTCCTGACCTTCTCACCCTGACCTCTATTTCCCTACAGCACATATTATCATTTGGCCAGTCATGTATTTACCTACTTATTTATATATGTTCTCTCTCTTTTTAACATTCATACTAAAATTCCAGGCTCCATAAGGAGCAGAGACTTCATCTGTTTTATTTATACTATATTCCCAGTGTTTGACACAGAGCAAACAAACGATAAAATAGACTGCTCTATGCCCTATTTTGTGCATATCAAATTCTAATTTGTGTAAGATGTTGCATTTGAAAATTGAAGCCCTTATTCTTTACATAGACATTTATTCCAAGTTTACTCTAATAGAGTCTCTGTCACTTTATTACTAAGGAGAGCTTCTTTATTCATTAAACTCTGAGACTATTGGTTATCTATCAGACTTCTCCCTCTTTGGCCCATGCTACTCTAACCCATCTGAGTTCTCTATGTCTTTTTCTCCTTCTTTGTTTTTGCTGCTAGTCTGCAGTGAAGGAAAGAGAATTTTAAGTTTGTTTTTGTTGTTGTTGTTGTTGTTGTTGTTGTTGTTTTGTTTTGTTTTGTTTTGTTTTTGTTTTTTTGGTGGGAAGAGTCAGTTCCTGATTGGAACCGAGCTGAGAACAGATTCTTTCACTGTGTAGGAACTACCTATAGTGGTACTCTGTTCCATGCATTTAATAGAGGTCAGTGAATATTTGCAGAATTGGTTTGAATTGACTACAGTTTATATCTTCAAAGATTCCCTACAATACCCCTTTTTGAGTTTATGTATTTGCTTAACCAGTTCAGGCCCAGTCACCATGGCTTACATGTGTCCCATGTTTCTCCCTTCCTTTCCACTTTAACCATATAACCAACAAACAAAGAAGAAAAATTGGAAGTGGATATTTAAAACAACTGTGAAACTATCTTCCTTCTTTATCAGCAATTTATGCCAGAATCACTCTCCTAATTATTACTATTTTTTGGCAAATGTGATTAAAGTTTAGCATATGTACAGAAAATTAAGAAAATAGTGAGTTACAGCTTGACAAAATTTTACGAAGTCAACCTACCCACATAATCAGCACTTAGATCTTGAAACAAACTTACAAGCTTGCCAGAAGTCCTGTCATATTCCACAGGGTCACTAGCCCCAGCAAAGACAACTACTCCCCACTTTCCAGACTCCTAATAACAAGTGTTGGTTTTGTTTGTTTTAAAACCGTTATATAGAAAGGAATGGCACAGTGTGTACTCTTTTGTGTCAGATTTCCTTTGATCAGCATTGTATTTGTAATATTTACTCATACCTTGAGTGTTATAGTTCAGAACCCTTCTCATTTTGTCTGCTTGGCAAGACCCAGACTCCTGCTCAGTTATCCTTAGGTCCTCCTATGGGTGACTTTGAACTAGGGGGACGCATCTTCTCAAACTGATTTTTGAGTTGCTAAGGACCCCCAAGTGGAAAGCAATGAAGCCTTTTAAAATCTGTGTTTCAAGTCTCAGGTACCGCTAACTAACATGGAAAACTGAGAAGCTTCAAGAATGGTGGTCTAGTTTATTGGCCAATAATTAGATGTGCAATCAGTGAAGTCAGGCTCACAAACTAGTTACTGAATTTTCCAGGAGAGGAGCCAATGCTTTGAGGTTCCTCTGCAACAGCTATGAGGAATAAGTTAAAGGTATTCTTTAATTTATAGCAGTTTTCCAGTCACCATGATAGTTCCTAGCCCACCCATACTCCTGGAGAAACCTGCCAGGAGTTTTGTCTAGCTAGGCTAGTTGAGCATAGGAATGCCGTCATTTGGAAGGAATTGATACTGTCGTATTTGATGGATAAAAGCTAAGCAAAATGTGACCTCTCAGAGCACTGAGTTCCCTCCAGCTGCATCACTGATTAACTTTGGAGAGATGGTATAATTGCAATGGAGTCTGGGGCTCTGAATTCTTGTCCTAGTTTTGTCCCTAACTCATTGTGAAAGTTTCACCAAAGTACTTGGACCTTAGTTTCCTCCTGGAAAAAAAAAACAAAAACAAAAACCCAGAATGATAAAACTCTGTGGTCCCTGAAGTCTCTATTGTTCCTTGTGTGACTGCTAATCCTCACTTTTGTGCCTTTCTTGGTCTTGCTCCAGCTTCCTGGCTGATAACCCCTGTCCATCATGCTTGTCTGGAAAGACTCTCTTCCACCAAACCTTTCAGAATTAGTCTCCCTCCATACTACTCTCTCTCATGTGGAAGCTGTCAACATCAATGTGTGATGCTGCTTCACCCTTTGTTGGTCATGTTGCTTTGTAACATTGTTCTCCTTTCCCACACTTGGCATTATCATGTCTACTCTCAAGGACTTAAGAGTCCATCTAGACATCCTTTTGCAATTTTCCAGAGTATCTCATCTCATGTGCTGAACAGAAAGACTCCATGAGGTTTGTATTACTAATCTCCAAATCTTTAAAGAACAGATTAGGATTCACTCTATCCTGTCCTGAAATATACTTCTACTCTCTCCACTCCCCAAACTCAAAGATGGCAATTGTTCAACAGTGTGAGATCCTTCTGCTGAGATGAACATGAGCAATGGGCACTCTGGGTAGCAGAGAAGACAGAAAATGAGGAGCCAGGCAAAAGACAAACCATAATCACCTAGTCTTTAAACAATAACAACAACTATTTAACAAGTAAAAAAAGATTATTGCTTGCTTAATCTGATAAAAGGTATTTATTTAAAAATTTCAACAAACATTAAAGTTAACGACTCAGGAAACAACAGATATTGGAGAAAATGCAGAGAAAGGGGAACCCTTTTATGCTGCTGGTGTGACTGCAAGCTGGTGCAGCCACTCTGGAAAACACTATAGAGCTTCCTCAAAAAGCTAAAAATAGAGCTACCCTACAACCTAGCAATTGGCACTACTAGGTATTTATCCAAAGGATACAAACAGTGATTCAAAGGGGCACATGTACCTCTGTGTTTATGGCAGCAATGTCCACATTAGCCAAAATATGGAAAGGGCCCAGACAAATAAATGGATAAAGAAGATGTGGTATACATATATACAGTGGAATATTACTCAGCTATCAAAAATAATGAAATCTTGCCATTTGCAATGACACAAATGGAACTAGAGGGTATTATGCTAAGTGATATAAGTCAATCAGAGAAAGAAAAATACCATATGATCTCACTCACGTGTGGAATTTAAGAAACAAAACAGATGAACATAGGGGAAGGGAAGGAAAAATAAAATAAGATAAAAATTGAGAGGGAAGCAAACCATAAGAGACACTGAAACTTGGAAAAAAAACTGAGGGTTGCTGGAGGGGAGGGGAGTGGGGAGATGGGGTAACTAGGTAATGAGCATTAAGGAGGGCACATGATATAATGAGCACCAAGTGTTATATGCAACTGATGAATCACTAAATTCTACCTCTGAAACTGAAAAAAAAGAAAGGCAGCCTGCTATCATTGAAGGTGTCTCATTTCCAAGTATGTTACTTCTATCAAAAAAAAGAGAAAATAAACAGTTGTCCTGCTTTAGGAAAAAAAAAAAAAGCGTTTCAGTAAACATCCGCAATAGAGAAATGTCAAAAACATCCCCTTTAAAATCAGGAGCATGATAAGAATTTTTGGTATCCCCATTTCTAACATTGTTTAGGATATCCTAGCCAGAGCTGTAAGATAAGCAAATATAAATACACACAAACACCCCCCCCCACACACACACACCATAAAGGAGAAAAGAATAGGAAGGAAAAAAATGCACTCTATTCATTGATTATATAATTGTTTACATAGAAGATCTAAACGTGTTACAGGTATGATATTAGAGTTAGTAAGAGAATTTACTAATATTTCATGATATAAAATTGATATATAAAAGTCAACTGCATTTCTATATACCAGAAACTGCAGTTGACACTGCGGGATAAGGGGAATGGGAGATTATTCTATAAATCAGATCACTCTCTGAAACAAGTGACGCAAGTCCCAATCTAAGCTCTGTCCTCAGTACCTGGCAAACATGGGTCCTTTCACTTGAACTCCCCAAATGAGGAGAGAGCATTGTCTATAGAAAATCAAACAATAGTAAAACAAGCTAAAAATTGAACTGTCTCTTATTAGCACTGAGAGTAGGCAATTCTCAAAAAATGTCCGTGATGAAATGTTGGCCTATTCCCTGAAAAGTATTTTTTCCCCTAGGCTTTAAGTAACTGCAACAGTTACTGTTTCATTTTAAAAATATATAGGTAAGCTTGAATACATATGACCTCATTCTTGTGACGTTTTTATAAATATTGCATTTTTTCTTAGCCATTAGATTGCAGCGTGCAGTAATATGGAGGTCACTTTGGAGAACTCCCCCCTATATAGTCAGTGTCCCACCACATGCGGGCTCAGCTAGGTGTATTTGTTTTCTTTCTTTCTTTCTTTCTTTCTTTCTTTCTTTCTTTCTTTCTTTCTTTCTTTCTTCCTTCCTTCCTTCCTTCCTTCCTTCCTTCCTTCCTTCCTTCCTTTCTTTCTTCTTTCTCTCTTTTTCTTTTTCTTTTTTTTTTTTTTGTGTGTGTGTGTGTACTTGTTTTCAAAGTAAGTTTGTGATGGTTTGGAGTCTTTGGAACTCTATTCCAGCAAAATGTGTGTTGCCAACTTCTCTTGCTTTGCCTTTGACTGGATGTGAACAATTGATTAGAATCAAACAACTGTGGCATGGAAATCCTAAAGATGATGGAATGGAACCTGAGTACTATGGTTGTCACTTTATGTGATCACATCAGACTTTCACTTGTGTTTAAAATGTAAAATAATGAAATAGAGGGCTGTCATTAGCAGCCCAACCGTCATGGCCATCTTTCTCTCTAAGTCGGGACAAGTTATTCATTTCAACATGGTGTGCAGATGGTTGACATTTAGGAGGTGAAATGCAAACAATTTGCCATCTCACTTATAGGTCTTTTCCAATGTAGAATCCCATGGTTTTTTGTTTTTGTTTTGTTTTAAGATCATATTTATTTATTCATGAGAGACACAGAGACACAGGCAGAGACACAGGCAGAGGGAGAAGCAGGCTCCATGCAGGAAGCCCAAGGTGGGACTCAATCCCGAGTCTCCAGGATCACACCCTGGGCTGAAGGGAGGCACTAAAATGCTGAGCCACCCGGGCTGCCCAGAATCCCATTAAAAAAAAAAAAAGATCAAAATTATTTTTATATGTTTTTCATACAAACATATATTATTTTGTGTATTTATTATTTTTTTAATAATAAATTTATTTTTTATAAAGGTGTTCAATTTGCCAACATACAGAATAACACCCAGTGCTAATCCCGTCAAGTGCCCCCCTCAGTGCCCATCATCCATTCACCCCCAGCCCCCGCCCTCCTCCCCTTCCACCACACCTGGTCCGTTTCCCAGAGTTAGGAGTCTTCATGTTCTGTCTCCCTTTCTGATATTTCCTACCCATTTCTTCTCCCTTCCCTTCTATTTTGTGTACTTAATCTGCAGGAAGGAAAGGGTGGATCACATCATTTTTCAACCTTCTTTCTTCCAATTCTGAAATTTTAATCTCTCCCTGTGTGGTGCCTCATGATGTTCCTTCCCTAACTCACCTTTGTTTGCAAACACAATCACCTGAAATGGCATACGTCCACACTTGGGTTGCCTACAAACCTTAGAGTAGCAGGAAACTTTGTCTGTGAAATCAACAACTGTGACTATATAATTGGGGGGAAAATACGCTCTATATTTCAAAGCCGGGGGCACTGGTTGGGGAATAGAACAGAGGAAGAAGAGGTTTCCTAGGGGCAGATGTAGGAGCTGGTTCATTCATGTCAGTAAGGAAACATGGCCCGTGGCCATAAGGGCCTCCCATGGTGACTCACAGTGCCCTAAAATGAAATTTGTTTATTCTGGGACTCATTTTATCATCTAGCCCTGGAGTTATTTAAGCTCCTAAAAGCTTGTAGGTAGTAAGTGGTGTGGGGTGCCAGAAAAAGTAATTGGATTAATGCACTTCTATCTCAGATTACTGCCAAATTAGTCTGTGGTATGTGGGCTTTTTTGTGTTATTCTGAGTGTGGCGTAATACAACCAGCTGCTCTGTGACTTTATTATCCTCCTTACATCAGACCCACCCAACCAGCCCCATCTCATCTTGTCACATCCCCAAACTGCACCCTTTAAAGTCCCTATACAGTACCGCCCAGCCCTATTCCCTTCTTGGTTTCAGCCTTTCACTTCTTCCCAGGCTTCGTGATGCAATTAAACAAAACCAAACCAAAATCTTTGTAATTGTATCAAAGCCCTATCAATTGTAATTTCAGTAACTGGAAACGTATAATAATTCAACCATGACCTGACAGCAAGATATCTCTGCAATCTCCATGCAGAGGGACGTTAAGAGGAAGAAACAGGGTGTAGGACATCAGATGTCACATGTAACCAACCAGGAAAAGGAAGGATTTTACGGGTCTCAATCAACACATTGTTTTTTGTCAATGATCTACAATTAATTAGAACTGGATCAGAGTTTTGTGGCGTGAAGAGCAATGGCCTCAGCGTCAGATGATCAGGGTGCAAAGTCTTGCTCTGTCACCTTCTCTGTGATGCTGGGAACTCTAATGTTTGAGGCTGTCTTAACTGCTTCACAGCATTATAATACAAGAAGTAATCATGAAAAACTTTATATGTTAGTAACTTATAAAAACATAAGATTGTTTTGAAAATCATTGATTTAGGTCCTATTTAGTAATAATTCACAACTAACTATGATTACTCTATGAAACAGTGTTACAATTATACTTTTAAAAGAATCTTCTAAAATTTCGAATTTTGATGATTCAAAATGGCTTTCCCTAGATTAATTCCCATCCATGAAGCTGTGCCTGTAGCACATCAAGTATCTCTTACAAACTGTCTTTGCTGAGCCCAATGGTCATCTCTTCCCCCATATTTGATTTACATGTTGAGTTTCAGAATGGATGAGGTTATGAGTTCCTGAAGCAATTATTCCACTGAGATATTTAATTTTTGCCAGATAATCTGTCATTCCCATATTATTTTGTGGATTTAAAAATGAGATGTAGCTAGACTTTTCACAGGTGGAAGTGAGCATTGTTGAGTTCAGCTTTGACGTTTTGAGTGCCAATTTTACTTGACCTGGGTTTTGATAACTACATTGATACAGATTACTGTTCTCTTCTCCTCAGTGGCAATCCTTAAGAGATACTGCAATGATCTTAACAGCCCATTCAATCAACTTTTCAGAATCTTCCAGGTGACTCTCCTAGGGCCTTTGGTTTTCCTAAGAGACTTTTGTCTCTGTTACTTGATGAATGAAAATTTCTTTGTAATAACATTTTCTTTACTTTCATTAGACATATTCTATCGTCAGTCTGAAAGTTGGATATGTCTTGAAAAGGCAGAAAGAAGAAAATATACAACACCCTTAATGCTACACACAAGAACAAATAACTGTTGCTTGGTTTTTGCTGTATAGCTTTCCAAATTTTCCTCTGCCATTCCGTGCATTTTATTACAATTAAATGGAATATTATGGCTTTTCTTATTATAAAAAGTGATATAAGATTGCTGCAGAAACACTTTCAAGTGAAAAAAAAAAAAAAAAAAAACCTAGAATCTGATACCCAGAGATAAAGGCTATTTAATTTTTACTGTGCAGCCTTCCAATCTTTTCCTATGGCTATCTATACTTTTAATTAGAATTTAAGTAACTTTTACCACTTTCTGTCACTGTAAAAGAAATATAAATTCAAGGTAAAAAATCAGAAAATAGGCAGAAGAAAGGCTAAAAATTACCCATAATGTCACCACACAAAGGTGAGCATCCTAATATGGGCACATCCTCTTCTAGGGCTTATATTGGGCAACTTTAATGCCCATATATGATTTTTTTATACAAAAACCAGATGATACCAACCATATTGATTTGCAATTTCCTTTCATTAACTCAATCATATAGAATGACTGTGTTCCTATATCATTAAGTTTTTTCATAAAACACAAATACTAATGACTCATCGTATTGTATTAAGTTAATATCCCTTGACTTGTTGAATCAATTTCCTATTTGAGGGGGATATTTGAAATGTCTCCATTTTCTCATAATTATTAGCAATGCTGCAATGAACCATGCTCGACTATTTTTTGTGTGCATCTTTTTGTATTTCCTAAGGATAGATGCCTAGAAACAGAATTTGGAAGGTTTTGGGTTCATTTTGATGAATTGTCTTCATGTATCTTTTAATAATTTATATTCCCCATAGCAGAGTGCCTTTTCCTGCAGCTCTGCCAAAATTGACTATTATTTCTTTTTATTTTATATTTTTTCATATTTGAGTGTTGAAATGGCAAATATTAATATTCTGGTTTTAATTTATTTTATATTCCTTTTGATTACATTTGCCTTTAAACCACATGCTTACCAGTATATCCTCTAAATTGGTAGAAAATTGCTTTGATAGTAAAAACAATGGGACAAGAGAAATTTCTGATCTTCCAGTTGTGTGAAGGAGCCAGTGAAAATTGCAGTAAATGTTCACTGGTTCATGTGTCCATTTGTTCATTTATTTATCATTTGACAAATATTTACTGAACACCTTCTCTATGCTAGGCCTTTTCTAAGAGCTGGGACTGTAGAGGTGAACACTACTGATATAGAGTCCTCATCTCAGAGATTCTTAGCCTAGTATACGACACAGAAATGAAACAAACAATAATTATAGAATTATAGGATTATAGAAATGGAAGTTGAAAGTAATTATCCTGAGGCAATTATATTTAAGCTGAGCTGGTGTATTAATAAAGTACTATTCACTGAAAGTCCCCTATGTGGTGTTTAGTTTTTCCTATAATTGGGTAGTAGGAAAATACAAGAATTGGAAGGTGCACACACAAAAGAAATGATTTTATAGAACTGAGGAAGTCTTGGGAAATGTAGAAATTATGTCCTTATTTCACTAGGAGGTACTTTCGCCCATTCCTGTTGGATAAATATGTATTTTGCTTTTAAAAATCTGCAAAAGAAAAAAACAAAACAAAACAAAACAAAATCTGCAAAAGGACTTCTCACACTGCTTGGGTGATCTATGCATCCTTATTGCTCTTGCTAAATTGGTGCTCTACATAGTCTCTTGTCACTGTCCCTTGACACCCTGTAATCAAAGGCTGTAATTCTAGAATGTAAAAGTATCCAGGTGATCCAGTCCAACAAGTGTGATGAGGTGAGGAAGCAAGAAATGTTTGCTTTGACTGAATGTCTCAGATCTTGGGAGTTGGCCTTGGTGACAGATCATACTTCCTTTTAGGGAATGGCCCAAGTCTTACTGGGACTCGGCTTCCTGGAACTTTCACTTTTCTTTCTTTTTTTACTGTACAATATGTTGTAGGATACAAAGAACACATAAAACACATACACATTTTAAATAATAATATTAAAATTAGCACCTGTGCAAACAGCATCTGGGTTAAGAAAACATTGACAGTAGTTTAAAAGCTCCCTCTGTGACCCTCCCAGACAGACATTCCCAGGAATCACTAGTATTCGGACTTTTTTGATAATCATTTCTCTGCTTTGTTTAGAAAAAGAAAGTTTTCATCATCTAGATATGTGTATGCATCTTCATATATGTTTTTTACACTCCTGCTTATAAAAACTGTATAAATGGATCACACTAAATGTGGTTTTTTATTCCTTGTTTAATATGATGTTTATTTAATACTATGTTTATGATTTATTGATGTTAGTGTATATAGCCGTAGTTCGGTCTTTTAAGAAAAGTAATGAATATACCAAAAGTTATTTATCCATTTTACTATTGGTGTACATTTGGAATATTTATGGTTTTTGGCAACTACCAACACAATGATGTTTTGAACATTCCTGCTGGTAATGCAATTGCTTATAGCCAGGAATGAATAAGTATAAATTTACTAAATAATTCAAGTTGTTTTCCAAAATGGATGAAGCAATTCATGTTCTCAGTAGCAGTAGATGAGAGATCCTATCTTCTCCAACGCCTGGTCTTGTCAGATAATTACATTTTTGCCAATTGGAAGGGTCTGCCGTAGCATATATTTGTGGGTTTAGTTCTCATTTTTCTGACTATAACGATGTTAAACCTTTCTTCCTCCATTTACTTGTTATTAAAGTTTTCTTCTTTGTGTGTGAAATATTGGTTCAACTCTTGGGCTTACTTTTCTCCCAGTTTACTTATTTTATTGATTCATAGTTCCTTATATATTTCGGGTAGCAGTCTTTTTTGGGGTATATTTTTAGAAAATCCTCTACTCTGTAAGTTGTATTTTCAATTTTTAAATGTATCTCTTGATCAACAGAAGTTCTTAAATTAATAGTACTCAAATTTACAATTTTTTCTACATAGTTTATGTTGCTTACATCTTGTTTAAGAAATATTTTCTCAGAGTTCCTGGGTGGCTTGGTTGGTTAAGCATCAGACTCGATTTTGGCTCAGGTCATCATCTCAGGGTTGTGGGATCCAGCCCTGAGTGAGGCTCTGTGCTCAGCAGGGAGTCTGTTTCTCTCTCTCCTTCCTCCCCTCCCCCTGCTCATGTCTCTTTCTCTCTAAAATAAATGAACACATCTTTTAAAAAGAAATATTTTCCCTACTGTAAGTCATGAAAATGTTTCCTATATCTTATTCTAAAATGTTTATACTTTTGTTTTTTAAAATTGTCTTTATTTCATTTGGATTTAATGTCTTTATATAGAATGAGGTTTCTAAGTGGATATACACAAGTCTATCCTTAATGATGTGCTATAACATCTGTCATAAAACAAGGATCGGTGAACGCATAATCTACTTCTGGGCGATCCATTGTGATCCATTATTCTATTTGTACATTGGTGTGCCAGAGGTACACGATCTTAATAATGACAGCTTAAATATCTTGTTAACTGATAGGACAGTGGCTGGTACCTTATTCTTCTTTACACTGTCTTGGCTTTTCTCAGTCTTTTATATTTTTGTATCAATTCCAAATTAGCTTAACAAGTTACTCAAATGCTACAGCTAGCATTTTAATTGAGATTGCCATATGTATATGTGTATGTGTGTGTATATATGTATATGTATACATATATACATGCAATATATATTAAAATATTTATATTTATAATATATAATAATATATTATATAATATATTAAAATATATAATAATATATAATATATAATATTGATAACATATATAAATATATATTTAAAAATATATTTTTTAAGTAGCCTCCACAATGCAGGATTCCATCTCACAACCCTGAGATCAAGACCTGAGCTGAGATCAAGAGTGGCATGATTTACCGACTGAACCATCCCAGTGCCCCCAAAAGAAAATTCTCTCTCTCTCTCTTTTTTTTGATAGTCATTTCATTTACTAGCTTTTAGAGCTTAAGTCTATTTGTCATTTAGTTTACTTTTGTAAGTCATTCATTTCTTCATTTTGTTTACATTTCAAATTCATTCCTATAAGGTTTCTCATATGATCGTTTATTGTCTCTTTAACACCTGCAGATCTTTTCACTTTTTAAAAAAGATTTAATCATTTTAGAGATTTAATCATTTTAGAGGGAGTGCATGAGCTGGGCAGGGGGCAAAGGGAGATGGAGAGGGTATGTAGACTTCCTGCTGAGCATGAAGCCCCTTGATCTCATGGTCCTGAGATCATGACCTGAGCTAAAATCAAGAGTTGGATATTCTACTGACTGAGCCACCCAGGTGCCCCTGATCTTTTCATTCTTAATACCTGTTGTGCTTACTCTATTAAATCAATTTAACCAATGGTTTGTCAGTTTTATTATCTTTTCAAAGAACTAACTTTTGGTTAGTATTAGCTACCACAATCTTGATATTATCTGTGTTTTCTATTTGGTTCATTTTCTACTTTTATTTTAAAATGTTCTTTCTTCTTTCTTTGTTCTGTTCAGAGCTTCATTGTTGTTTTGTTTCACATGCTCAGATGGTTTATTTATTCCTCAATTTTCTGTCCTTATTCTTCTAATCTGTAACTTAAGGTTATAATTTTTTCCAAGACCTGCTTCACTTGTCTCTCTTAAGTTTTCTAAGTAGTATTTTTTATTATAGTACAAAATATGTTTACAGTGCTATCATGAGTTTGTATTGTACTACAAATATTTTAATTCCATGTCTTCTATATGATGTACTAAATGGCTGTGGATTTGTCTGGTACTCCTTATAGTTCATTAGTTTTTCTTTATGTATTTTCAGGCTATGTATGCCTCGAGGCACAGGCAAAGTTTTAATTTTGTACCTTCCCATTGAATCAAAACTGTTCTGTTTCAGGGATCCCTGGGTGGCTAAGCAGTTTAGCGCCGCCTTCAGCCCAGGGCGTGATCCTGGAGATGCCGGATATAGTCCCACCTGGGGCTCCCTGCATGGAGCCTGCTTCTCCCTCTGCCTGTGTCTCTGCCTCTCTCTCTCTCTCTCTCTCTCTCTGTGTCTCTCATTAATAAATAAAATCTTTTTAAAAAACAATAAAAAAACTGTTATGTTTTAAATTGACCTTTATCTGTACTGTGCTCTTTGACTTAAAGTCTCTTTTCATAAATACTTACTTACATCAACTTTCCTTTGGTTAGAATTTACATGATAATACTTGCCACATTTTTATGTTCAACTTGACCAGTTAGGCAGGAAGTATTTCCCCCTCATCAATGAACCTCAATCACTAAGCAAACTCTCAACAGAATGAGAAAGCTTCATATGACTTGTCACTATCTTCAAGTTCTCTTAAACTTTTTATAACGAATTTTGTAAGCACACGAAAGACTGAAACATGCTATAATCAATAGCTATGTACTACCATGTAGGTACCCAGCTCTATTAAATCATAGCTTTTTAGTTATATGTGCTAAATTTTATTTTGTTTAGTACACACTTTTCATTAAAGTAAAATATACACACAGCAAAGTGTGAAATTATGAGTGTGCACCTAGATGAAATTTCACAAAGTGAACACAACCCACATCAAGACAGACAGAGTTACTAACATTGCAGAAACTTGGTATCTTCATGAAGCATTGTCACTGCTTTAATCTTTCTCTCAAAACTGACAATTATTCTGACTTTCAATGTTAATTTTTTTCCTATTTCTATGTTTTATGAATAAAATCATACCACTGCATGTAGTCTTTGTGCCTACCTTATAATGCATCTAATTTATAGCATCCATATAACCATTCACATTGCATGTACCAGTGGCTTACTCGTTTTTATTGCTGCTTCATATTTTATTAATTTGTCCATTTTACTGTTAGCTGACATCTGGATGGTTTTCAGTTTGGAACTATACTAAGTGATACAGTTTTATAATTCTCACATGTCTCTGATTCTCAGGCATAATTTGATAACATCATAACTAAAAGGAAGCCATGCTATGTGTACAAAATGCCATCCAAAGCCATGGGACATTAGAACTGAAATGGCCACAGTTGGAAGAGCTGACAGTGTCTAAGGTCCAAATTCATACAGCCTTGTAGAGACAGAACAGGGATTGACAGGTGTTCGATACATAAAAATCTCTCAGTAACACTTGGTAGGCCTGAATAAAAATTTGAAAAAAAACAAAAAAACAAAAAACACAGTCCAGCTAATTAACAGAACCATCTAGGCTCAGCTATTGAGACACTATTTGTTCAAACGCAAATGAACCAACAAAGCTGCAGCAATTCAGCCAAAACATTGAGCACATAGATAATCTGAATAGGGACAGGATTTTGAATTTGGGATTATTTCTTCAAATGTCTATTTATGGAAAAGAAGAATAAATCTTCTGATTGATAGTAAAATATTAAGACAAGCTGACTGTAGAATTAAAACAAAAAATTTGAAGGGACATAACTTATCTCTTGAGTGCCAAAGAGATTCTAATAATGATGTCAGCCAAACAGATTGAGGATCCCATTCAAATAGATCAAAGCCACATGTTGCAAGATGTAAGACATTATCCAAAAGCCAAAACATGCTCTCCCTCCCAGCCCCAATGGAGCATCAGTGATCGAAGCCCAAAAAGTACATAAAGCGCTGGGCTGGTTCCCTGAAAATCAGAGGGATGCATTTTGCATGTGTGACCCAGCAGACCACTGCCTGGGTGGTCTAAGCAGCTCAGAGAATACAGCAGCCAAATCCTCTGAGAGGGTTTGGTTGGCCTATATTCTCACTTGCCCTTGGACCAACCCACTCTCATCCGGCAGTCATGATACAGTCTTGCCTAAAAGCCTTCAATAACTTCACAGGACTTACAAAATCAAATTTGAACTCCTACCATGCTCTGTTAGACCCTGCATGATCTGATCCCTGCCTGCATTATAGGCCCCCCACACAGTGGGGCCCTCCTGGATAGCCATTGTCCCCCCAGGGAACTTTGCACAGGCTACGCCTTGGATCTGGAGGGCTCCTCTTCTTTCTCTTCTGTAGCTAGCTTCTTTGTCTCATTCTGGCCTCAGGTCAAATTCCTCCTCTTTCTTCTTCTCCTCTTCTTAGCATTTTGGTGGTCAAAGCTAAGCCCCTTTGCTGGAACCTGCACACTCACAGGCACACTTAACCTTCCATTGCTTCTTTTCCCTTCATGGTACACATGCCAATTTGTTCCTGTTAAAATCTGTTTATTGTCGATTTCCTCCAACAGCCTACAAACTGCTTGCTTTATTCATCACAATATTCCCGTGCCCTAGAGTAGCACTTAGCATAATGTAGTTGCTTAACTATTTTTTTGTTGAATGTATATAGAGAAAAGAATACTAGAAATAGGTTGTACTAGAGAGGACCAGTTATATGCTCTTTCAAAGCACTTGACACGTATCACTGTGTTGAGTCCTTGACACAGATCCTGTCTTTTACGGTTGATGAAACTGAGGCACGGCGAGGTGGAGGAGGGATCTACAGAAAGCAGGGCAGAGCTACAGCTGGAGCCTAAACAGTCTGAAGTAGCAGAGATCACAGGTCTCTCTTAGTATGTCCCCGCCTTGCCTCAATAAAATAGCAACACTCCTCAAGGAAGCATTTAGCGTACATCAGAGAAATGTAGGGATTTAGGACATCAGAGAGATGTTTGAAGTCTGAATGGTCTTCTGGGCCTCTTCAATCCATTGCTCCCTCTGCCTGTAGTCCTGTGTTCTCGCGAGAGAGCCCCTTCATGACCGTCCTGGAAAAGGCCTCACTTTGTGCAGGCTTCTTGCAGAATCCAGCTGGCGTGCACACACATGTGTGGGTATGCGTGCATGGATGCACGTTCAGGGGTCAGTGACTGGTTACCGGGAATATGGCCCACTTAGCTTAAGGGCTTATGAGGGAAACAGAAGGGGTTGGATAAAAGAGAATAATAAACAGGTGCATTGAAGAATACAGCTATGGGAGAGAAGACTACAACTGTACCATCTGAAGGGCTGTGTTAAAGATATTTAAAACGATAAGTAAAGGGAATTAACTTTTACTACTTTTTTTGTAATTTGTGCTTTTTAGTATTAACTCAGGCAGTCCTCACAGTGCGGCATTCAAACTCCACCTGGTAAGGAAACTGAGGCATAATTAAGTAACTTTCCTACAGTCTTCCAGCCAGTAAGTAGTAGAGCCTGGTCAAAACTCAGACGGATTGGCTGATAGCCTGTCCTCACCATAGCATTATTGCCACCAATTATGCAAGAAACCATTCTTGATGCAGCAAGGAAAGGTCTCTGCCCTTGAAGAGGGAGTCCTGGCAGCCGTGGGTGAAGACATCAGAAGCACATATTGACAGTGCCCATGCCACCTTAGCATCAGAAGAGCTCTCCTCTTTTGGTTTTCTTCCCATAGCTTCCCCTCTAAGAAGAGCTTCCTGAGAAATGAAAAAGATGTTGGGAGTAGGATGTTCAGGGCCTGAAGCAGCTTCTCCAATTCCAGAAAGTCTGTCAAAGGCTAAACCATCCTGAATCCCAATAACTTTGATGTATTTATTCTTGCTCAATCCTATTAATACACTTTCAATAGTTTCCAAATTGCCTGGTCCCTACCACTATTTAAAAAAAAAACCCACCCAGATCTACTAAAAATAGCTCCGGATTTTTCAGTTCTTTCAACCCCTACCTCAGAGTTAAACATTGAGTCAATAAGTTACTTGGGTTAGTTTATCTTCCATAGATTTATCCTTCGGTGAGGCATGGTAATCATTTGAAACACAACAGGTTCATCTTCTTTCAACTTGCTTTCAATTTTAGTTTCTTTTCTCTCTTCCTTGTTGACTTAATTTTATTTTTTAAAATATGTGGGGGATGCCTGAGTGGCTCAGTTGGTCAGGCCTTCGACTGGTTTTCCGCTCAGGTCATGATCTCAGGGTCCTGAGATCAAGTCCCACATTAGGGCTCCGTGTTCAGCATGAGTCTGCTTGTCTTTATCCCTCTGCTCTTCCCCCAGTTCTCTCTCTCTCTCTTCCTCTCTCTCAACACTCTCAAATAAATGAATAAATAAATAGAATCCTAAGAAAAAGGAAGAAAACAGATGGATCATTAGCATGCTTCTGAAAGTCAACCCTAATAAAAAAGATAGACTCGGAAGTGTCACTCCATTTTATATCCTGTCCACCACCTACTACAACCACCTCTTTTAAGTGACCAGCTTTACGGTCTTCTGCTTTTTTTTTCAGATTTTTGTGTGTGTGTGTGTGAAAATAAGCAGATACATGCAATTTTTACTACTGCTCCTTTTTCTCACCAAAACATAGCATACAGTATGTGATATTTTGCAACTCCGCGTTCTTCACTTAAAGAAGCATCACTCTGTACCAGTGTGAAGAGATCTTCCTGTTTTACAGCTGCATAGCGCTTCCTGGTGTGTGGATGCCATAGTTTATTCAACCCATTTCCCATTGACATTTATTTACATTCTTTCCAAAATTTCACCATTACAAATTAAGCTGCAGTGAATAACATTGTGCAAATGCGTTTTCATATTGTTGTAAGTTATCTTTGGGTTAGATTCCTGTTGAGAGATTGCTGGGCCACAGGATAAATGCACATGAAGTTTTGTTAGATCCTGCCAAAGTATACCCCCCCCACCACACACACACCCTGCAAGGATCTATCGTTGTGTATTTTCATCAACTGGGTGTGAAATGGCTTGTTTCATATGATTAAGGGGAGTTTATGCATCTGGTTTTGTGAAGTGTTACTTTGGGTCTTTGCACATTTTTCTGTAAGGTTTCCAACCTTTTCTTCCTCATTAAAAAATCATTTGTTCCTTAGCAATATCAGCCCTTTCTCCATGATATGTATTGCAAATATTTTCTCCCAGTTTGTCATTTTTTTCATGTTGTTCTCAGTTTTTTTTCTTTTCGCTATCCAAAGTTCTTTTCAAAAATTTATATTTAGATAAATGTATCAACTTATTATTTCCTTTTATTGAATACAGATTATTTTAGGATTTCACCATGTTTTTTTTTTTTTCCCTAGTCCTTCTACAGTCATTTACATCTCTGATCCCTTTGGACTTCATGTTGGTGTGTGATATGGCATGTGTGTAATTTTATCTTTTTCATTACTTATTAAAAAGACTCTGTGGGAGTGTGGGGGGGGGTGGAAAAAAAAAAGACTCTCTGCTCCAGTGATTGAAATACCACCTTTATAATATATCAGACTTCAATATGTAGGTGGGTCCATTTCTGAACTTGGATCCTATTCTATTGTCTATCTATTTACTAATATCTGGTGGGAACAATCTCCTATCTCCCTTGGCCATGTTTCCCTGGATATTCTTGTGTGTTCATTTTTCCATATGGACTATGATACCAACTTATCTAC
Source organism: Vulpes lagopus (assembly GCF_018345385.1). NCBI lineage: Eukaryota > Metazoa > Chordata > Mammalia > Carnivora > Canidae > Vulpes > Vulpes lagopus. Next base: position 33,141,928 of record NC_054834.1, read on the forward strand.
TTCCATGACAATGTCTCATAGGTTTTTATTGGATCATATTAAATTTGTAAACTAATATACTAAGAATTAATATTCTAATGATGCCAAGTTTTACTAATGAACAAGGGACTTCTTTATTCTTTGCTACTTTGCCTTCAGGAGAGAATTAGAGTTTTTACATATATAGATTATAAATATTTCATATTAATTTTATTCTAATGTTTTAAATTTTTTCATTGTTATTGTAAATGGAGTTTTCCTTACCTGTTGGGTATTACTTATATATGTGAATACCATTGATCTTTGCATGTTAATTTTATATCCTGCTGCTTTGTTGGATTATTGTTGAGTTAATTCAATCATTGGTTTTCTAGTGTGTATATTACTTCCCATATATATTATCCTGTTAGTCCTAAGTAGAGGTAGTTTTATTTCTTTTTTTCTTATTCTTATGCTCCTAAGTGTTTTATGTTGTTTAATTGCATTGGGTAATAATTCCAGAATAATGTTAAATTGTAGTAGATATAATGGGCATGCTTGCCTATTCCTTACTTTGTGGGAATACCTCCAGAATTATTTACTAAATAACTCTTCTCTTCCCTTTTTCATATTGAATCATGTTTGACTTGCATCATATTCAATTTATGATGACTTATAACATAACATGTGGATGCCCATCAACTCTAATTACTCAGCATTTCAAAACTATTTGTTCTTTTCCCCACTTAAATTTTCTAAATTAGTTGCTATATTTTACTACGTGTGCTTTTACTTTTATTACTTGAAATTTTGTTATGCATTCCCATTTTTAAAAATCTGAAGCTAATGAAAACATTTCCTCTTTCTGACAATGTAAATGCCTTGAACACTTTAACTCCAGCCAGCCACTCCCTCTTGACATTCAAGCCATTCAAGTCCAAGTCTTTTGTCCTGGCATTAAAAAAAAAAAAATTCAACCCATAGATGAGACATTATTGACATTATTATTCCATCATTTCATATGGGTATTGCCTCTATGTTTCCATACATTCACTAGTCCTTTGTTCTAAATTTCTTCTGAGAAAAAAATTCACAATTTTTTTATCATTTATAGTCTGTACACATTTATTTAATTGATATTTTCTAAGTATTTATTAGAAAATAAAAAATCACCTCATTCTTTTTTTTTTAAGATTCATTTATTTATTTGAGAAGGAAAGAGAGGGAAAAACCATGTGAGCTGAGAGAGGGGCAGGGGGAGTGAGAGGGAGAGAAATTCAAGCAGACTGCCCTCCGAGTGCAGAGCCCAATGTGGGGCTTGATCTCATGAGCCCAAGTTCATGACCAGAGTTGAAATCAAGAGTCAGACTCTTAACCAACTGAGCCACCCAGGTACCCCTAAAACTACCTCATTCTTAAAAGACTATTTTGCTCAGTATGTAATTCTAATAGACAGTAATTTTCTCTCAACATTTCTCTCAATTATTTGGCTTCTATTATTGCTCTTAATATGTCACTATTGGGCTACCAGTCATTGTGAGGGGGAAAGATCTGTGTGTCTCTTCATCTTCAGTGAAGAGTTTTTTTTTTTTTCATATTTCCTTTTTTATTACCAATCAAAAATAAATTCCATATATTGTTTAGCAAATATTATCATTGTCTTGTGACAAAAGACACAAGAGTCATAACAACAAAACTCCCCGAGAGTCAAACTCATAACAATGCCAAAATAAATCACAAAAATATACAAATTAAAATCTTATGCAAAATAAATATGAGTTATTTGCTATGGTGGCTGTGACTTGCCTACCCATTTGGAGGCCATTTGCGGAGGTCTCCCTTTCATGGGAAGACCCTTACATGGGGGTGGGCCGGTTCCAGGGTATGGCTCAGCCCAGGAACCAGAGGTTGGAATAGGAAGTGAAAAATTGCACTGGGAGGAGGAAGTCATCGGACCAGTAATATTTGGAAATAATTATGACCCTCTGCAAGAAGTGATTAGAAGTGGGAAAAAGGGACGGGTTGAGGGACCATCTCTTGGTAGTAACTGTGTGTGCTTTTTTTTTTTTTATGCATATATGGATAGATTATACAATTATTTATTACAAATAAACTGTAGTTTCACATCTCTCAAAAATGGATCCTGTTTTTACATGTATGTTCAGGTTCTGAATGTACAAGAAAGGGTCATGTGCTTAGTTCAACCATGCAAAGCTCATACGAGTATCACTAAGTACTTTAAAAATAGAATGGTCTCCTTTTGAACAAATCTGTTTAGATTCAGGATTAGTAAAACAGTATGAAACTAATGAAGTACCTTGGTAGAAATTAGAAAGTGATGTGGACTGATGGTTCTGGGTATGTAAAGGGGTGAGGGGCAAAAGGTATGGTCTTCCCTTAAAATCTGCCAGGAGATAAGAGACTCTGGACCTGGAGGTGGCCGGGGGGCCACGGGGAGTCCCGCGGAGGTGGGTCGGCTCGGTTGCTATCCATTTCAGGCTGAGAGCACCACAGGGGAACTTTCTGCCAAGCAGAGGTCTTACCCTACCCACAAGAATCTTTTTTTTTTTTACTCCAGAAAATAAAATTAAATAATAATAAAATTATTTAATAATTTTATTTAATAATAAAAAATAAAATAAAATAAAATTACTCCTGTAATCTCTTGACTATGTGATTGGCTCATTTCTCTTTATTTTTCCAGCTTGTCACACAGTGTCCATTCATCCTTCTCATTCATGTGTTTGGGCAGTTTTGGAAAATTCTGTAATCATCTTCTTGAATCTTTACTTTCTCTGCTTTGGAGTAGGATATGCAGGAGACCTCACTCTATCCCCTGTTCAGTTCTTATTTCTCTTTCAGATTTTCTCTCTCATCCCACCTCTCTGCTTCATTTGGAGTACTTTCAGCAGCTCTGTTTCATGGCTTACCAATTCTCTTTTCAGCTGTATCTAGTATGCTCTTTACCTCATCATTGAGTTCTCCATTTTGATGAAGATATTTTTCTTTCTATAGAGGTGTTCTTTTATGAAAGTTCTTCTTAATATCTATTGGCATGTTTTTGGTAGCCTTTTTGCTCCTCACTCATTTTTCAAAATTCAGTATTTTGTTGTCACTTAAAACTTTATGCATACTTTTTACTTGGTCATCTCAATATAGGAAGGATTTAGGGATCTAAACTTGCTGTGTTCTTGCCATCTTCCATAGTATTTCACTCTCCAGCCTTTTGTGTGCATGTGTGAGTTCTTGTTTCACTGACTTTTATCTGTGTGAATTCTGAGGGCCTAAGTTGAGCTAATTTCCTCCAGAAACCATTTGACTCTGCATCTGTCAACCACTTTAGTCCCTTCTGAGGGTCCCTAAAAATGAAGACGAGGTCTTACATTCATTTTGTATTGGACCCAGAGATCAGATTTCAGATCTCAGGAGCCTGGCATGAGTTTCTCTAAAAACAATTTTTAAAGTGAGGCTTGAAAATTCCCCTTGCTTTTTATTTTTATGAGTTCAGGCACTGCTTTGAAAGTTAGTCACTAATTTATCCAGTTTTCAGTTAAATTATGGCAGAGGAACTTGGAATTTGCCATATTGTGTATTGCATATCCTTTCTTTTCATTTTAAAATGTTTCAAATTTACAACAAACTAAAGAGAATTAATAAAGCATGTTATATATTTTACTGACTCAAATCAAGGGACCAACATCAAGCGATAACATTTAGCTTTATTTGCACTGAGCTTTTTAAAAGGATTTTTAAATATTTTATTTATTATTTATTTGAGAAAGAGAGAGCACACAAGAGGGGGAGGGAGAAGGAGAAGCAGACTCCCTGATGAGCAGGGAGCCCCATGAGAACTCAATCCCAGGACCCTGAGATCATGACCTAAGCTGAAATCAAGAGTCAGACACTTAACTAACTGAGCCACCCAGGCACCCCTGAGCTTTAATTGTTGGGGAAAAAATGTGTAGACACAGTTAAAACCTATTCTCTATGTCACAAATCTTTTTGGAGCTCCATGGGCACAGGGAGCTGTTCAGAATTGAACTTGACATTTTTTTCCATAAACTACTCTCATCTTGACTCAGTTTCTGACAACAGAAACCAAAGAAATTTTCTCCAATTATTCCTATCTCGAATCCCACTTTCACTGTCTTGGTTTAGGCTCCTATCCTCTTTTAATTTGATTACTTCACTCTCCTACCCGAGCTTCCTGCCCCTAATCTAGCTTTCAGTTCTCCCGACTGCAGAGTGATTTTTTTCCCCTACAACATCTCACACATGTTGCTCCCTTGAATAAAAGCCCTGCAGTGGCATTCCACCACTCAAAATCCTTGGGATGGCATAGAGCCTTTCCTGTTCTGAGACCCTTTGACATACCTCTCATCCTAAACCTTTAACTCCCTGTCCTATGGAATCTCTACTATTTCCCCCCATTTCATTCTTAGTCTTAACTCTGATGGTTAATCCATACTGTTCCCTTTGCGTATAATGCTCCTCTCATTTCTCTAGAGTGGTGACTCCTTTAATTCTCAGCTGGACTTCACCATACAAAGACTTCCCTGACCTGCCACGGCTGGCCAAAGCATATTTCTGATGTACTCCATTATCACCCTTTGTATATATTTATTGCAAATGCATATACAATAAAATATATAGATACACAGATATATCTGTTGTAATAATCAGGTAGGGACTTCAAAGCCCATTTCTTATTCATCTTTCCATTCATAGCACCTGGTAAATGGCTCAACTTGAATCTGTCAATATATTAATGGTCTCTGGGCTCCACATCAAGTACCTGGAGAATAGTGGCAATGCTTTTTGAATATCATGCCCAATTTTTTAATATAACTTGAGTTGAAGGGTAGCTCAAATGATAGCCATTGAAGTGATTCTTGTCCAGAATGACCTAATTCAGAAGTCTCCCAAGCCCAGTAAATTATTAGGGGTAAGTTATAAGAATAATTATGTTTAACAGTTTTACTGAGTTATAACTGGTGTACAGTAAACTGCATCCATTTAAAGGACACAGTTTAATAAGCCTTCACATATGGCTGCACTCGTGAGACCATTCATTATCTAGAAAAAGAACGTATTGATCACCCTCATTGGGTTTTCCAGTTTGGGGTTATTTCAAATAAAGCTGTCACAAATGTTATAAGGCTGTATATAAGTCTTATGTATGAATACATACTTCCATTTAGCTTAGGTGAATACCTAGGAGTGGAATAGCTGTGCCATATGGACAATGTATATTTAACTTTTTAAGAAGCAAGCTGTTTTACACAGTAGTTGTATCAGTTTACCTTTCCACAGGCAGTGTGTCAGAGTTCTAGTTCCTTTGCCAATTGGCTCTTGCCAATTTTAGACAATCTAACAGGTGTGAAGCAGCATCTCACTGTGCGTTTCTCCAGTGGCTAATAATGTGAGTATCTTTTCACACTGTTATTTTCCAGCTGTACAGTTTCTCTGCTGAAGTGTTGGTTCAAATCATTTGCTCTTATGTGGTTGTTTACTTTCTTACTACAGGATCTTGAGAGTTCTTTACAAATATGCGGTAAAAATTCTTCTTTTTAAAATTTTATTTATTTTAGAGAGAGTCAGCAGTGAAGAGGGGAAGAGGGAGAGAGAGAGAGAGAGAAGCAGACTCCTTCTGAGTATGAAGTCCATCGCAGGGCTCCATCCCAGGACCCAGAGATCATGACCTGAACCGACGGCAGATATTTCACCAACTGAGCCACTCAGGCACTCCCAAATTCTTTATCAGTTATGTAATTTGGAAGTATTTTCTCTCAGTCTGTGGTTTCTTTTTTTTCTCCAAGTTTTTATTTAAATTCCAGGTAGAAAAAAAATGAAAATAAAATAGATAAAAATAAATTCCAGTTAACATAGTACAACATTAGTTTCAGTAGAATGTAATGATTCATCACTTCCATTAAACACCCAGTGCTCATCACAAGTGCCCTCCTTAATACCCATTACCTATTTAATCCACCCCCCCACCCCTCCAGTAACCCTCAGTTTGTTCTCTATAGTTAAAAGTCTGTTTCTTGGTTTGCCTCTTCTTTTTCACCCCCTATGTTCATCTGTTTTGTTTCTTAAATTCCACATGAGTGAAATCATATTGGATTTGTCTTTCTCTGATTGACTTCTTCTGCTTAGCATAATACACTCTAGCTCCATCCACATCATTGCAAATGGCAAGATTTCATTCTTTTTGATAGCTGAGTGATATTCCATTGTATACATAGACCACATCTTCTTTATCCATTCATCAGTGGATGGACATTTGGGCTTTTCCCACAAGTTGGCTATTTTTAATAATGTTGCTACAAACATTGAGTGCATGTACCCCTTCAAATCTGAATTTTTGTATCCTTTGGGTAAATACTAGTAGTATTTGCTGCTGGGTCATAGGCTAGTTCTATTTTTAACTTTTTAAGGAACCTCTATACTGTTTTCCAGAATGGCTGCACCAGCTTGCATTCCCACCAATAATGTAAGAGTGTTCCCCTTTCTCCACATCCTCACCAACACCTGTTGTTTCCTGTATTCTTGATTTTAGCCATTCTGACTGGTGTGAGGTGGTATCTCCTGGTGGTTTTGATTTGTATTTCCCTGATGATGAATAATGTTAGCATCATTTGCAGATATCTTCTGCTATTCTGAAGGTTGCCTTTTAGTTTTGTTGATTGTTTCCTTTGCTGTGCAGTAACTTTTTATTTTGATGAAGTCTCAATAGTTCATTTTTCTTTTGTTTCCCTTGCCTCAAGAGACATATCTAGTAAGAAATTGCTATGGCCGATGTCAAAGAGGTGACTGCCTGTGTTCTTCTCTAGCATCTTGTCTCACATTCAAGTCTTTCATCCATTTTGAATTTACTTTTGTGTGTGGTGTAAGAAAGTTGTCCATTTTTCCCAACACCGTTTGTTGAAGAGACGTCTTTTCTCTATTGGATATTCTTTCCTCCTTTCTTGAAGATGAGTTGACTATATAGTTGTGGGTTCATTTCTGGGTTTTCTATTAAGTTCTACTGATCTATCTGCCTGTTTTTTGTACCAGCACCATACTGTCTTGATTACTAAAGTTTTGTGATATAACTTGAAGTCTGGAATTGTGATACCTCCAGCTTTTCTTTTCTTTTTCATGACTTCTATAGCTCTTCAGGGTCTTTTGTGGTTCCATACAAATGTTAGGATTGTTTGTTCTGGCTCTGTAAAATGCTGGTGGTATTTTAACAGGAATTGCATTAAATGTGTAGATTGCTTTGGATAATATAGCCATTTTAACATAATCCGTGAGTATGGAGTGTTTTTCCATTTCTATGTGTCATCTTCAATTTCTTTTATCAGTGTTCTATAGTTTTCAGAGTGCAGATCCTTTCCCTCTTTGGTTAGGTTTATTCCTAGGTATTTGTGGGGTTTTGGTGCAATTATAAATAAAACTGAATCCTTGATTTCTCTTTCTGATGCTTCATTATTGGTGTATAGAAATGCAACTGATTTCTGTACGTTGATATTATATCCTGCAATTTATACCCTGCCTGAGTTTGTGTATCAGTTCTAGCAATTTTTGGTAGAGTCTTTTGAGTTTTCTGCAGAGAATATCATATTATTTGCAAGTAGAGAAAGTTTGATTTCTTCCTTGCCAATTTGGATGTCTTTTATTTATTTAATTGCTGTCTGAATGCTGAGGCTAGAACTTCCAGTACTGTTCAATAACATTGGAGAGAGTGGATATCCCTGACTTGTTCTTGACCATAGAGGAAAGTCTCTCAGTTTTTTTTTTTAATTTTTATTTATTTATTATAGGCACACAGTGAGAGAGAGAGAGAAAGAGGCAGAGACACAGGCAGAGGGAGAAGCAGGCTCCATGCACCGGGAGCCCGATGTGGGATTCGATCCCGAGTCTCCAGGATCGCGCCCTGGGCCAAAGACAGGCGCCAAACCGCTGCGCCACCCAGGGATCCCTCTCAGTTTTTTCCCATAAAGGATGATATTACCGTGGGAATTTCATATATAGCCTTTATTATGTTGATGCCTGTTCCCACCAAACCTAATTTGTTGAGTTTGTGTTATAAATGGATGTTGTACTTTGTCAAATGCTTTTTCTGCATCTATTGAAAGGTGTAGCTTGTCTCTTAACAGTATCTTTTAAAGGGCAGATGTCCTTAGTTTCATCATATTTTTTCTTTTGTGGATTATGCCTTCAGTGATATATTTAGGAAACTTTTTCTTAATCCAAAGACACAAAAATTTATATCTATATTTTCTTCTAAAATTTTTATAGCCTTAAGTTTTTTGCATTTAAGTTTACTATCTTTTGGGGTTCACTTTTTATTTATGGTGCATGGTATGAGGTGAAGTTCCTATTTATGTATATAGATATCCAAGCTTTTCAGCACTATTTGTTGGCAACACTACTCTTTTTCTATAGGGTTGTCTTGAGCAACTTAGTCAAAAATTGATCGACCATCAACACATGGGTCTATTTCTGGACTCTCCACTCATTGCACCCATCTGTTTTGTTGCCATTACCATATATTCTTGATTTCTATAGTTCTGTAATATATCAAGAAATCAGGTAATATTAGTCCTTTACTTTTGTTTTTCTTTTTCTAGGTTGTTTTATCTATTCCAGGTCTTATGCATTTTTAAAATACCTTGTTAATTTCTACAGAAGCCTGATGTTTAATACTAAGCAGTATAGTTTCATTGCTTCCTTTCCAGCCTTTGAGTTGTTGTCATGCAATCCACTTTTACATATGTTATGACTTCCTTTAAGCATTTGATTATCTTTTAAAGAGATTTAAATAACAAGAAAAAAAAAAACACTTCATATTTACCAAAGAAGTTACCATTTTTGGTGTTCTTAATTTTTTTATGTAGTTCTAGGTTTTTCCCTGGTATCATTTTCCTTCTACTTGGTGGACATCCTTTAATATTTTGTGCAGTGTCAGGCAGTTGATTCTTTCAGCTTTTCTATCCATGAAAAAGTCTATACCTCACCTTCATTTTTCAAATATATCTTTGCTGGGTAATATGTTTTAACGTAACAAGCTTTTTTTTTTTTTCTTTTAATACTAAAAATATCACTCTACTCTCTTTTTTGCTTGCATTATCTCTGACAAAAATCTGCTGTCATTCTTATATTTGAATTTCTATTCATAATGTGTCTCTCTGGTTTATATTTTCATCAAATTTGGATAAGTTTTGTCTGTGATTCTTTTCTATTTTTTTTAGATTTTTTAAAATTTATTTATTCATGAGAGACAGAGAGAGAGAGAGAGGCAGAGACACAGCAGGGAGAGAAGCAGGCTCCATGCTGAGACCCCGAAGTGGGACTTGATCCCAGGTCTCCAGGTTCATGCCCTGGGCCAAAGGAAGGTGCTAAACCACTGAGGTGCTAAACCATCCAGGGATCCCGTGTCTGCAATTCTTTAAATGTCTCTCCTCGCCATGTCCTGTATAGGCTTCAATTACATCTATGTTTGGTCATTTAAAACTAAAATTAATTAATTAAATTTATAATATTGCATCAGATTACTGATGCTATGTTCAGTTTTTTTTCAGCATTGTTTTCCTCTGTGTATTTCATTTTGCAAAGTTATTATTCCTATGTCTTCAGGTTCACTAATATTTTTTTCTGCAATGTCTAATATGTTGTTATTCCATCCAGTGTGTCTTTCTTCTCAGACATTATAGTCTTTGTTTCTACAAATTCCATTTGGGTCTTTTGTATGTCTTCCATATCTCTACTCAGCATGTTCAATCTTTTTTAACTTCGTGAACATATGGAATCAATTACAACAACTGTTTAAATGTTCCTGTTTTCTTTTTTTTTTTAATTAATTTTTATTGGTGTTCAATTTACCAACATACAGTTCCTGTTTAAGTATTATGATATGCTTTTCTCAGCAATACCAGACAGTAAAATGACATCTAATTCATTTTCTCAGCAGCAGTCAGCAAGTACTTCCTATCTCCTACTGTGTGTAGAACCACTGGAAAGACCACTATAGGAAACAGAATGATGTACAAAACAGAGCCCCTACCCTGAGGAAGCTGGAATAGTACTGAGAGCAAGAGCAGAGTGAGATAGTTTGGACCCATCCTAAACCAGCATATCTATAAGTTAAATAAAAAATAAAGGGGAATGTGTATGGTAGGTCAGGTACTTTATGTGTGTTACCTTATTTATTCATCACAGGTACTCTATGAGGTAACTATTAATATTTTTCCTATTTTGATGTGCCTAGGTGGCTCAGTAGGTTAAGCATCTGCCTTGGGCTCAGGTCATGATCTCAGGGTCCTGGGATCAAGGCCTGCATTTGGCCCCTGGCTCATTGGGGAGTCTGCTTCTCCCTCTGCCCCTACCCTCACTCATGCTCTCTGTCTCTCAAATAAATAAATAAAATCTTTTAAAAAATATTTTCCCCATTTTGCAAAGAAGGAAGGGAAGATGCAGATGATTTAAAATAACTTGATGTCTTAGTCTGTTCGGGTTGCCATAACAAAATACCATAGACTGAGTGGCTTATAAATAACAAATATTTATTTCCCAGTTTTGGAAGCTGGGAAGTCCAAGATCAAGGCATATTCAGTGTCTGGTGAGACATGCCTTCTAGTTCATAGACATTGTCTTCTCTCTGTGACCTCAAGTGGAGGAAGGAGAAAGGGAACTCCCGAGGATTTTTTGCATGAGGCTACGAGTCTCATTCATGAGGGCTTCACCCTCATGACCTAATCCCTTCCCAAAATCCCCACGTGCAAATATCATGTCATTGGGAAGAATAGGTTTGGACAGATGAATCTGAGGGGACACAAATGTTGGATCTACAGCACTTACCTTTGAACACATACCTGGTGAATAACAGAGCCAGTATTTAAATCTGAACAGAGTTTGTCTCTGAACCTCTTCCTATCATCACTGCCTATCACAAAGGGTTGTTAAGAGAAAGATTTTATTCTTTAGGATGAGGACTTTGTGCTAAGTTATAATAAGCATTCTTGCTTGGATCTTATGCCATATCTTTCTCATGTGAGTCCCTCTGACCAAGAAAGCATCCAATTAGAAGAGGAATCCACAGGCAGCTGCAGGAAACTGAGGAAGCTCAGAGACTATCTTGGGAGGGGGCAAAGACTGCCATCCTTTGGCCCACATGTACACACCTCCTCCACCAGAAAACAAGTCCCATGGGGATAGACTGTTTTATGTGTCACTGTAACCCCTGGCATGTAGAACAGTGTCTGGCACATAGTAGCTGCACAGGCAATGCTTGTTGAATCAAGTGAATGAATGTGAAAAAGCTAGTCAGGGAGAAGGAGAGTTCAAACCAACCCTGTGCTTACACCTTGCCTGGTCTTTTAGTGCCTCTGTCACATGGCACCAGTCCAGAAAACCTGGTCTCTTGAAGAGATGCACATACAGAAAGTCCATGAGCCTGCAGGGACACAATTTTCCTCACACATAAGGCCACCTAGGGACACCCAGTGTGGCCTTACATTGCCCAGAGGTTGGCTTTACCCCAAGCACTGTGAAGCCAGCCTTACTGAGTTGCTGGAAGCACTGGAAATAGTGCCCATAATTCCTGGACCTGAGCCCATCACTGTCTCTCTCCACTGGATCAAGTTTCCCAGTAGAGAACTAGTAGCACAGCTCCAATACTCTGACATCCTACTTTCATTGAATATTGAATATTGAATAATTTGCTTTCTATTTCACCCCAAAATGTTTCCTGTGGACACTGTGACAAACCATACTCTTGTTGGCTTTGCTAAAAATGTCCGTTTGTAAGTAACAACCAAATTTTATTTCAGTTTTCAAATACCCTCCCCAAGAGGGTATATAAAGTCACAGCAGGCCAGGACTTCAGCTATAAAACCCACTCTTTGGTATCACACACAAGTAGGCATTTAATAAGTGCTTAATGGTGATAATGATTTACATTTTGGCATGGGCCAAACAGAATGTTACTGTAGAAAGAACGGCATAGCACTTGACTCCCTCACACATGCAATGGTTTGGCAGCCAAGACAGGAAGGGGTGGTATGCCTGGGGAGTAAGGGCCACAAAGTCAAACAGAGTATGTTCCTCCTTGCACCTGGCCACTGATGTCCACAGGAATTATAAATGGAGTAATTTGATCTTTTTGTATTGGGGATACAAAAGTTCCTTTAGGTAAATATTTTGTTTTACATCAATGCCACAGAATAGCCCATGATACAGACTTATACATGGAGTAACTAGAAATCTAATGTGTGAAGAATCAAGTTGTTTAGTTAACGATGGATTTAAAAAATTCTAACCTGATCTTACTATTAAAAACTTGCCCCACAGTGTGAAATTTCCTTAAAAAAATTCACTTCATATTGTCATTTGGTAATTTATTAAGAGAACAAGTCTTCTTTAGTAAGTTCTTTAGTTCATGCTTTGGGAGACATATACGATATAGACAGTAACATCCTGGGACTCAAATTTATAACTGACACAGAACAAGGGAATGTATATGCTGAAATTCATATATGAAGCTACCACTGGGCAGTAATTAAAGAGTAACATTATGTTTATTATAAACCAAGGTTAAATATTTTATCAGAAATTCTGATGGCTTTCACTGTTGTTTTCCACAGGTGTGCATAAATTCAACAGGTGTCTAACCCATCACTCAATTGCTTGCTGCTTGGGAGCATCATCCGGCCTCATGAATCTGAGGCAGACCTCTGCACACAAAGCAGCTACTATAGGTGTTCAGGAATTCAGTGATTCCTGATTAAATGAAATGATAGCTTTCCCTCCCACATTACTTCCTCCCTCCCTTTCTTCTTACCTTCTTTTTTCCCTTTTGTAAGTGAAACCTATCTGCAGTGAGGCACAATGTTTGGTGCTAGAGATGCAAAGACAAATAAGCAATATCCCCTGCCCTGGATAGGCTCATAATTGAGTACAGATAACTGACAAGAAAGAAAACAATAAAAAGAGAGTAAGGTAGATACTTGAGTCCAGTGTATCTGGAGTTCAAGGGGGAAAGCTATTTATTTCAGGAAAAGAAGGTTTTTATGATTTTTAGGGAAAGGGCTCTATATCTAGCATGATCACTGGTCAGTCCTTGGCTAAGGGGATGGTAGGTAAATGATGCTGTAAGTGTCAGAGGAGCTTGCATTATAATAACGAACAAAATAATATAGTATGATTATATATCTGCTTATTTTCAAAATAATTTTATTGAGATATAATTCAAATACCTTATAATTCACTCATTTAAAGTGTACAATTCAATAGTTTTTCATTTATTCACACATATGTGCAGTCATTACCACCACCATCATTTTTAGAACATTTTGATCACCTCGAAAAACAAACAAGCCAGCAAAGAAATAAACTTTCATACTATTTGGCTATCACTCACCTCTTTCCCCATCTCCTCTCCCAGCCCAAAGGCACTGTAAGTCCATCTTTTATCTCTACAGATTTCTCTGCTCTGGATTTTTCATATCAATTGGATCATGCAATATGTGGTCTTTTATGATTGCCTTCTTCCGCCTGTCGAATGATTTCAAGGTTCATGCATATTATAGCATGTAACATCACTTTATTTCTTTGTATGGCCAAACACAATATTCTGTACATGAATATATACCACACTTTGTTTATTGATTCATCATTTGATGGACATTTGGGTTGTTTCCACATAAATCTACTTCTGATCATGATCTCTGGGTGGGAGAAATAAAACCAGGTATGCCTCACCCCTTTGTTTTCAGAAATCCAGCCTAGGAAGCCCTAAGCTTCCCAACCCAGTACAGAAGAAATATACTAGTTAATGTTTTTCTTTCTAAAATACAAAGGAAGCATTTCCACCCAAGAATTCCCAAGAAATATTATAAAGCAAACCATTAACAAACAAGTTGCTTAACACTTTTTAGGTTCAATACCATTTCAAGGTCACTGTAGATGGTACAATGAGGGAAAAGTGCATATGAGGGGTTACTAGCTAGAAGAGAATGTTTTATTGACCGCCATATTCATGACATAGAGGCTGCTATCACTCCCACATCCATTGAGTTATCCCCATGGGTTACAAATAACCCAATTTGGGAAGCACCACTACATAATGGAGAGTAAATGAACTGTTGCTAAAAATATATGGAGTTGGTGGAAAGTAGACAGAATCAGGCATCAGAAAATATATTTGCCATCCCTGCTCCAGCGCTTCTTAGATATGCATTCTTGGGCAGGTCATTTACAGGTCATCCACTTGTTGGGCTTTCAATCTGTTAAATGGACTACTATTACCTAGTTTGTATGTTTTTCAAGGCTAATACATACAAAAACTTTCTGTGAAGCATAATTATAAAATTATCAGCAAGTGTTACCAGTTCAAAATCTTGTTGAATTACTGCCTTTCCTCATCGGGCCCTGGAATGTAATAAAGACTAACATTTAGTATGGACATTGATAAAAGTTCAGAAGTTTTCTAATAGTTTTTTTTTTTATTTTTCATTTTTACAATTTATTCCCTCAAACTCCTTATTTACTGGAACTCCAAGTAAGGAAATCAAACAGGCTTATAATATAAACCAATGTCTTCTGAATTCGGAAATTGCTTGCAAGGACATCCACTCCACCTTCTGTCTCCACACATTAAATTACAAACCCAAAGACATCCAGAAAAGAACAAGCTGTAAGATGCACTGACCCATTTTTTATGGGTGACCAGTCTTCAAAGGAATAGGAAGTCCTTTAGTTTTGGAAATAGTCAAAGAAAATGGAAGAAAGAACTTCCTATCTGATCCTACGATTAAAGGTGTTTGTCACAAGGTCTCAGATAAAAAAATCAAACCAGTTTGGGTTAATTTCAATAGCATTACAATTGAAAAATCCGAGTTGTCTTGGAAACTCTCTCCTTCTCTCTCTACCCCTAAGTCAATCAGTCAATCTTTAAAAAAAAAAAAAAAGAAAAAGAAACATTCATTAAGCAATTCTTCCAAGTCACATAGAGTGATGAGCTAAGACCAGAATGCATTTCCCTAACTTTTTGAGCACCTTTGTTCAATATTCTTCCCATTGAGGGACAATTTCCTCTCCTGATCAGTGAAACAGTTTCTTCTTTTTAGGGTGTGGCTAGCGTCTACGGTCATCCAAAAGGAAGGTAACAAACACCAGGATGTCATGCTAGGATCACTTTTTTCTTACTTTTACTTGGCAAAGTACAGTATGGGTTTTGTCATGACACATCTTCAGACTCTCCCATTAAGTTATTTGCAAAAGAATAGACCTGAAAATGCATTGAAAATATCTCTTTGAATGTTAATCAAATAAATTTGGTTAACTGATTATACTACCCCCTTCTGGATTTTTAACTTGAGGGTGGAAACTAGATATAATTTAAACCTAACACATTTTTGATGGATTGAAACAAGTCTACAAAGTCATCCTGAATGTAGTTCATGTAATCTGATGCTTTATGAAATATGCTTCTGTAGAAATATGCAGTAGGGTTATCTGACAACCTAGAACAATGTGGACTTATTAATAAACTATCAATAACTTGCGTGACTCCTCTCTTTTTTTTTTTTTTAAAAAAAGCTCTTCTTATACAAAATTAAAGGAAGAACATCATTGGTGAAAAACGTGAACTCTGTGAATTTTATTCTGTTCAGTTAACAGGCAAGAGAAATTAAAGACAAAGTAAAATCTTTCCAATTTCTTTAACTCCTAGGCCATCTCTTTTCCATGCATAGGTAAAATCCAGCCTTATATTTTAAGTCTTTTGACCAGCTGCAGTCTATGTATGCCTTCCTGCTGCTCCCTTTATACCTTGTACATATCTCTATCCTAGGATCTGCCACAAGGTTTACTTGTTCATCTCCCCAATAATGGTGAGATCCTGAGAGCAGGATTTAGTCTTACTCATTTGTCCACCTCCTATGTTTATCAACAGAGACAAGGAGATGGCCTGGGCTTAATAAATATTTGTTGAATGAATAACAGTTTGAATAAACTAGTGAGTACATAAAAATTCAGTTGATAATAAAATTAACGACTATACCTACAATTCTAATTGCTGGAATATGAATAGAAATATATATATATATGAATAGAAATATATATATATTTGATGGTAGTTCATTCTCAAAACATAACTCCCAAAATCCAAATCTCATATAAAGCAGCATAACAGAAAAGGCTACAAAAAATACTGTAATATTACACTCCATTTTCAGCAAACTTCAGAAATACAAACTCTCCATCATTTGGGGAACCAGAGGGAGATAATGGTCCAATCTCAGCCAAACAGTGCTATTAAAAACACAAACAACTGAACTCTATGTGCATTCCAATTTCCCTTGTGGTTCCAATTAAGATCACATCAATTAAGTGAACTTATCATTTTGCATCATGGAGCTCTTGAAAATTGTATAAAATTCAAGTTGGCATTTTCTTCCTTCCCTGATAAGGAAGGGACATGATTGCATCACATTGATTGCATATTTAGCTCTCCAAACAGCTGCATAAACATTATAAGCAATACAGAAAAACAGAAAAAAATGTGTAGAGACTAAAATCGAAGGACACATTTCTCAAACAGAGCATGCTATGGGCGGTTGGTTCTAATTGAGAGATGATTCAGAAATATAGAACCAGGAGAGGAGTGGGCACCGCAGGAGAGAATAGGATCCCCCACCCCCTCCCCAGATCCTAAAGTCAGAGTACTTGTTAAAACCTTAAATGAACTTTCCCAGTGATGGCATTATTGCCACCAGCAAGTTGGACAATTTCCCCAGTGCCAGGCCACGTAGCGCAGCATCTCTGTGGAGGGGGAAGGGAAGGGGATAGAAACTGCCTGTTAAACCAACTTGGAGAGAGATCAGATTCCTGCTACCATCTTCCTACCCTTTAGGAAAGCTCACAAAATGGACGGATGATCTCCAAAGCAGCCTAGCATAACTTTCTTGCAATGGCAGATCACACACAGTAGCAAGGTTCCCCATTCAGCCTATATATTAGCAGTTGATAAGAGCTCGGTCTTATAGGGTCATTTTATCCTAGCTTAAAGGCTAGCTCTCCTCAGACTAATTTGCGTGACCTTGAGTACGCTACTTAACCTCTTTGTGCTTTGTTTCCTCCTTTGTAAAATGGAGGGAATGATTGTAACTACACTATAGGGTTGACACAAGAATTGAATTCGATAATGCATATAAAGCCATTAGGAGCAGAGATATCCCTCAGTAAAGGGCAGCTGCTCTCATGGCTGAGTTCCCACGTTGCTGCAGCTGCTGTTCTGAGCAGTTTGATCTGTTCTATGCATGGGTCAGAGGTGCCCCCCAACAACGAAATCTGCCCCAGACTGCACTCTTCTCTTCCTCATGAGGCTGCCAAGAGATGCCCCAAAAGTATAGGCAGGGCTCACAGCCTCCTTTTCAAGCAGATAGAACACTCTTTCCCAGAGAAATAAGTGGCACTCCCCAGACAAATATAAGAATCTGCCTTAAAATGCCCATACTATGATAAAAAGTGATACAGTAGAAAAAAGGTAGCAAATCATATTGCTATAAATACCCAGCATGGGATGAGCATTGGGTGTTATACTATATGTTGGCAAATTGAATTTAAATTAAAAATTTTTTTTAAAAATATAAAAAAATAAAACAATGAGACAAACAACAATAAAAAATTACCCAGGATAGCATTTCAACTCCCTACAGGTTAATGGGTTTTTGTGAGCTAGTCCACAAACCTGCGTAATATCATCACTCTGGATTCCAGGTAAGAACTGATTTGTGATTGGAGTGTGTCTGTCTAGGGAATGAAATGCAGCAAGGCAGGTAGAGAAAGAGAATATCTCCGTTTTACAGAGAAAGCAACTGAGGCCCAGAGAAACTGTTACACTGATGAGGCTTTGGAGGTGAACGTAATACCATTATTCCAGGTGCAAACACACTCAACAAGGTCTCAGGCCTAAGATAAGGAAGCAGTTTGTGGCTGCTGATAAACCTGTTTCCCCTGTTCTTCTAGAATGGCCTTCCCACTTCCATCTCCCTCTTGCCTGTGATGTTTCTGTTGCCCTTCAAAACATAGTCCATCAGAGGACAAACATTATATGGTCTAATTCATTTGGGGAATATAAAATATAGTGAAAGGGAATAAAGGGGAAAGGAGAAAAAATGAGTGGGAAATATCAGAAAGGGAGACAGAACATGAGAGACTCCTAACTCTGGGAAACAAACAAGGGGTGGTAGAAAGGGAGGTGGGCGGGGGGTGGGGGTGACTGGGTGATGGTCACTGAGGGGGGCACTTGATGGGATGAGCACTGGGTATTATTCTATATGTTGGCAAATTGAACACACACAAAAAAAATAAATTTAAAAAAATAAAGCAAAAAAAAAAAAAAAAAAAACCAAAAACGTAGTCTAAAATGAAAAAGTAGAGGAAATGGAAGGAAATCCACTGCAATGTTAGTGAATGGTTGGGTTATGGATCGTAGAATTTTCTTTGTGTTCTTGATTTTCCAAAGTTTCTGCAGTGAACATCTTATAGGATACAGCAAGCATATTATTATTTTTAATTATTTTAAAAATTCTGCTGAAAATTCAACTTTTGCAGTAGCACCTGGGTGGGTCAGTTGGTTAAGCATCTGCCGTTGGCTCAGGTCATAATCGTGGGGTCCTGAGATCAAGTCTGGTGTCAGGCTCCCTGCTCAGGAGGAAGTCTGCTTCTCCCTCTGCTCCTCCCCCTATTCTTCCTCTCTTTCAAATAAATAAATAAAAATCTTTAAAATAATTTAACCTCTTCATAAAGTCTTGCTAAGCCAATCCCGTTTACCTCCAACAACTTCATCCACTCGGATGTCCAAAGTCACGGCTTTGACTCTTGATAACTCATACATTCTTTTTCATTTCTCTTCCTTTCCTTTTTTCTCTACCTTCCTCTTCCCTTTCTCCCTATTTCTCTTTTTTCTCTCCCTTGAAGTTCGTATTATATGCCAAGAGATTTAAACATTACACAAGTGTAATGAAAACATTCTAGTTGTTAAACATTGCAACAATACCAAGGTTCATGGGGTAAAACTCGAGTCTTTTATGACTACTTCCCCTCTCTCTGAATCCCATTCTTCTCTTCCTCTAGGTTGCAACTTTTCAACTTAGAACATAATTTTAAATCTTCCATGTGTAAGTACACAATATATTTGTATATGACTGTATTTGTATGTATGCATGTTGTTGTTATTTTTTAAAACAAATTAACCCAAGTATCATTTTCCTTCCTGCAGAGCAGCTGTGATTACTGCCTTGGGGTGTTAGTGTTTGACTCTGAGTTAAGGGCCTATAGGTAAGACAGACAAGCTAGAAAGGGCCATTTCCAAGAGTGCCCTTGTCTGAAGGCCATGGGCCATGGTGACCTTCACACAACTCAGCCCCAGTCCAGGCCTCACCATATGGCTACATGTACAGTAGCAACACAAATGAGCTGTTGGCTGTTGAGCCTAGTGATGACAGGTGCAAGTGCTATGTAAAACATGTGCCCTCTAAAAATAGGATTGAGAAAGAAAGGGTCTCATGTCTGGCCCTCTGGGTGGCCCATGACTAAATGTTCACCCAGTTAATACTTAATGGAAACAACGCTATTTCAACATCATATCACCTGTGTTTATATGGACAGATGTATTGAGCTCTTGGAGAAGTCAGCTAGTTGGTTGATCAAAATGGTAAATTGAGGGTCTCTTAGCCTGAATCACAAGATATCCAAAGAAGAAAAATGAGAAGACTAAATGTGTTTTGCAAAATGAGATCTGGTTGTTTCCATTTTCTGAGGCAAATTTTATGTGAGAGTATCTCCTTTCAGCCTTTGTTAGTGACTTTTCCATCATTTGCTGAACTGCTGCAAACATAAAAAATTCTTGCCCATCATTTTCAAAGTTCTAATGAGAAAAAACACTGGACTTCTGCTTCTTGCATTTTCATAATAAAGGAGACAAAAAGAACACTTTTAGAGGAGTCAGTTTAGGGGGATAAATTCTAAAACCAGAACAACTAAATCCTAGTCCTAGTCCCATGTTGGTTGAGATAAATACCTCACTTTGGTGTGTCCAAGGAAAGTGTGAGTGCAGAGCACTCAACAAATGAATACGTTGTTCACACAGCAAGCATGCGGCTAGGCACCTGCTGCATTAACTCTACCATATTAGGAAGCAGGAGAGGGGTCCACCTTGGTCCTTGACTCCAAGTGGCACTCCGATACTACCCAATGGGATTATCAGGTGGCGCCTTCCCTTGGTTCATGTTCCAGATTTTCCCCCTGCTTTGATAATACAAGCCAGAGCCGCCATGATATTGGGCTAACGGTTATTTTTGCCCCCAAATAAAAGCACAGAAAAGCAGTTGGACAGTTCGATATCTAGTGATCGATTGAAAATTACACAGGATAAAATATCAATATCAAAAGAAAGTTTACTGTAAGTATTTTAAACCCGTTGTGGGGGGTGAGAGGGCGTGTATGTGCCTTAATCTTACTGAACCATAGTTTAGTTGCTTCTCAGTTAAAGGGAACTTCTTTTTTTTTTTTTTTAAGATTTTATTTATTTATTCATGAGAGACACAGAGAGAGAGAGAGAAAGGCACAGACACAGGCAGAGGCAGAAGCAGGCTCCATGCAGGGAGCCCGATATGGGACTCGATCCCAGGTCCCCAGGATCACATGTTGGGCAGAAGGCAGCACTAAACTGCTGAGCCACCCAGGCTTCCCTAAAGGGAGCTTCTTTGTACTGGTTTGCCTGGGGGAGAAAGCTATCCAGCTGGTTGAGAAGAAACTCTTTATATTACATTGGAACAAGTTGGAATAGTCTGGATTAGTGCAGAAGAGGCAAATTTTAGGCACAAGCCACACTATAAATTACCCATCAGAACCTCCTCGATAATTCAGATGCATCTCTGAAGTGTCTCATCTGAATCCTACCATTTAGTTGTATTCTCTCCGGCTTTGTAAGTTTTTCCAGCTGTTACATATGCTTATGTGTTGTCTCCCCAGCTCCTGAGTTCCTTGAGGGCAGGCCCTATACTTGTCTACATTCTGATGAACTGTTACTGAGTCTTTGGCAAATCCTCCCAGGTGGGTTTGGCAAGCTGTTGCTGAGAAGTGTGCAGGTGAGGGGGACATGTGAGCATGTGCACCCATCCCCGCCCTCCCCAGGACCCTCTTGCAGCTCTCCCACTAAAGCTCCATCACCCACCATAGGACAGCATTCCCTGATGGGAGAGCAAACCGCTGAGATCTGCATGCACCCTGTTCAGTCGGTGACCCGCTCCTCCAACCTTTCCAATTCACCTTCCAAGTCACAGCCGGTGCCCTGAATAGGGCATTTCTAGGGCTAGAGGCACATGGACCTGGGCCCACATTCCTGGATGACGCCATTACTACTTGGCCATCTGTAGGGGGAGCATGGGCGCCTGGAACATCTGGGCTGCGTTTGGGCCAGCACGTGTCCATCTTGTTTCCAGCCTCCCCCGTGTGACCTCCCTGTGGGGGCAGGCCAGGTCACCGGGGAACTGGAACTATTTTTGAGAAGGCAATTGGCAGAAGGTCTTTTCATCCACTGCCCAAGTACCCCACATTCTCCATTCTCCAAGCCAAGACTTTGTAGAGCCATTGAAATAGGAGTAAGAGAGGGAGCAAGGCCAAAGGGTGGAGGGAGAGTCTGCAAACCGACATGGCAGGAGTCAAGAGCAGGAACTATCTATTCCTGATCCTGATATGGTCTCTGGGTATCTTTAGAGGCCTCCTTGCTGGGTTGTGTCCACAGTCTGTGTCTGTGGCACAGAGTGAGACAACTGCTTTCACCCACCTTCCTGGAGTGTGGGGGCCACAGTTAAAAGAATATTAAGATGCACAGGTAGGAGAGCTCCCCATATTTAAAAAAAATTACTAAAACTCATTCAATATACAGGGGACTATCAGCCATATGCTGTTTCTCTTAGGTGTTGGGCAGAAAGTATTCATTATCCACTCCATGTGTGAGGTTGTTGAGATGTTCTGAATTGTGCTTACACTTGTTGACTCGTTGTACTGAAACAGCAATACTGAGAGAGGGAAAGAGAACTCTTCATCCCCTGTCTCATAGAAACTGAGGTAGCAAAAGGAGAAGTGGCCTACCCAGAGTTGCAGAGAAAGTTCAGGATAGGAACATGACCTGACACCAGGAGAGAAATTGGGGCTACTTCTTCATGGTCTTTTGTTTTCTGAGGGCATACACCTTGCCTATTCTAGTTTCAGATAGTCACTAGTTACTGCTCAGGGTAACTGGCTTCCTCTTTCTCGTTTGAGTGCAGGGAAGAGCATACCTCCCCTGCTGTCCTTATGGTTGAGGGAATCTTCTGAGTGGTTCTAGGAGCCTGCAAGAACCAATGAATAATTTATTGAATTCTCCCTCTGCCAGCTACACAAATCAAATGCTTCCAACTCTTAAGGCCCTCCATCAACGCGAGGTGGGCACGTAGTATGAGCAAGAGATGAATCTTTGTTATTTCAAGCCACTGAGATTTTGGGGTTGCTAGTTGCTGCAGCATATCCTAATTTATGTGGACTCGTACAGGATCATGGAAATGAACTTAAAAGTCCCAGAGCATGACAACATTAGATTTTTTTATTAGAAAGAACCTAAAAAGGGCCCATGAAGAAAACTGAGAGCCAAGTTCACGGGCCCCTCCCTCTATTCAGAATTTCTTTCCACGTTAGTGTACTTCCAAGTGCATCTAGTCCAACTAAATCCTGAGGTGTGGCTCTCTTTACGACATTACCAGGTGGTCTTTGAGTTACCCCCCCTCCTTGAATATTTACTTTGATAACTTTAGAAATGGGAGATTTGTCATACTCCCCAAACATTTCCTTTCCATTCCTTTTTTTTGTTCTTTAGCAATCAGTGGTAAAAATGCTCTTCTTTATGCTAAGTCAGCATTTTCCCGTAATGTAAATTCAATTGCCCCTGTTCTTTCCTCCAGAGCCACAGAAAACATGTGTCATTCTCTTTTTATGTAATCCTTCTGAATAATTTAAACAGCATGAACACTCCAAATTACTTCTCCATGTTGAACACTCCCCACTTTCTTAACCATTCCTTATATTGAATTATTTTGAGGTCTTTTGTCATTGTGTCTTTTTCATCAGGACAGGTGCAGTCTGTAAATATACTATGTAAAATATGGCACCCAGGAGTACACACGGTGCTATGTGAAATGAAATAATATTACTATGTTCTGAGTGTCCAAGCTCCATTAAATCTAAATTTAACAAACACAAAAGGCCCCAACTTAAATCCATCAATTTTAGATCCTGATTCTTTTATTACAATATTAGCTACACCCTTAGTTTGATGCTTTTCCCCTGTTGTAACTATACGCTCTCTAGGAAATCATCATAGTCACCGATATAACATTGAACTGGAGATTGGCCAGATGGAGTTTTAAGAAACAACAATGAAGACATCAGTCTGGTAGTAAAGATCCCTTAGGTTCAGGCACAAAGCATTTGCATATTCCCTTCACTGTATTATCACACAGTTGCACTGCTCTGTCTGATATGTCTGGTCATATGAGAGAATCTATGAATTCTTTGCCAAATTACAGAATATGATGTTCATTTTATTCCCCTAACCCGCCAGTCGGGTGCTCACGAGTCACAAAAGGGTATATATAGTTAGTTTGTTAAGCTCTGCTTTTATTAAATGCATATTGGTTACTAGAGGCCACTTCTCTATTCCTAAGTACATATAACCTGTTCTAGCATAATACTTAGGATTATTAGCATGTTTGCCAGTTTACATTTTTCCCCTTTGGAGATATTGTGCCATCATTTATCCAACATGTGTTCTGCTCTCCATGTTTTGTTTTGTTTTGTTTTGTTTTTCCAGAAAACAGACTGTGTGTTAGCTGTGTTATTTATATACACCCCCAAGTATCCCGAGATGAAATTTGTTACAGACGTAAACACACCAAGAGCAGCTTGTACTTTCCTACCATGTTTTTTTTTTTCAGTTATTCTAGTGCATATTTGTTCTATTTGTTTCTGTCTGAAAAGTCATTCTCCTACCACAGAAGACAGGTATGAATTAAAGGAGTTTATAATCTGGTGAATTCAGAAACCTACCATGCCCCTGTTTTAAGGGGTCCGTGAATTTATACCCAAAGACTTTGTGGCTATTAACCACGTAGCTTCTCTCCTCTTCCTTCATCTCTTCACCACCTAAGGTCATTTTCTTCCCCCTTGCTCGCTCTGAAATCCTATAACATCTTTGGTTTATAGCTTGATAAGATTCTTTAAAGGGTTAATGATACTCTATGTTAATGGCAAAGAGAAAATATCTTTTATCTTTTTCCCTAGTGCTTAGCTGTACTCTGTATAGTGGGATATTCAGTAGATTTGGGTTGAGTGAGTAAATGAATAGTGTTCCCTCTTTTCCAAGAAAGGGAGCTACAGTTTTCTCATTATTATTCATGCTTCAACAGTGGTTTTTTTTTTTTTTTTGAGTCCTTTCCTCCTTCAAAATTTCGTTTCAAGCTTTAGTTTTTCTGACAGTCTGCCTGCATGCATGTTGTCCTCGTCTTTATAAATTGCTTTTATGATCTTCTTATCTTCGTTCATATGAGTTCACCTTGGTTTCTCTAATTAAAATAATTCTTCCCTGTCTTCATGATATGAGCTTTCTGCACAGTTAAGAGCCCGTCGGTGGTTCTGGACAGTGCACTACTCAGATATTCCTTTCCGAGGACCAGCAGCAAAGAGCATGATTGTTGACAATTTCCCTGCTATTGTGTCTTAATTTCCACTGTTCATGCACAGGTCGTGCTTCCTTGGGCTGTTCTCGACCAATCCTGAAGTAGCTCAGAAGATGATGGGACTACCAGAGCCAGACCTTTCAGGCCCAATGCATGACTTCTCTAAGAGGAAATTGATTTCTCTCAGGATTTGCATATTGCCTCGGTTGACATTGTCTCAGGCCTGTGCTACAGAGATATCTCAGTATAGTCAGAGATTTTTTTTTAATTAAGTAGGCTCCACACCCAACTTGGAGCTTGAACTCATGACCTTGAGATCAAGGGTCACATGTTCTACTGACTGAGCCAGCCAGGCACCCCAATATCTCAGTATAGTCTAGTTGATCACTCCATTCCTTGGGGTTAAATTTTCCCTTGCTTGTTTCTCAGAAACAGTGAGCTATAATGGAGTGAAAGAAAGGAGGTCAGAGGCTCCAGACCTGGCCTGTCAACCTGTCAATTGTTTCCTTACCTGTTTGGTCTTCGGCTTTCCCAGTTCTCAGTGGGTAGGAGGTGGGGAGGGGGGTGCCTGAGTCAAGTGCTACTTCCATTACCTGAGTCATCACATCCTCTGGGGAACTGGGGTGGGGTGGGGTTGGGGAGGTAGCTGTTCTTTCTTTTGCCCCGGGGTGTCACACTCTCTTCCACTTACTTTTTGACCACAAAACCAAAACCATGAAAAAAATCACACTTAAGATGATGAAATTTACCATCCTCCGGTTGCAGGATGTCTTTTCCTATTCTCCACCCTAGGGACGGCTTGGAGGAGAAAATGGTCACACTTCAACAGATACTTTGAAAAAAAAATCAGCAATTAAGGATTCTTGTATTTGCACAGAGACAGCTGTTTTGAAACTTCTTTGGTTGAGGAATACCAGCTCCTGATATTGCCTAAGATGGAACTAGTCAGCAGCTTGTAGAGCCCCAGTGCTGGTGGATAAACAGAGGATCTTCATTTCTAGGAAAGCCAGTCTCCTACTGATGTGGTGAGTAGGATGAAAAAATAAAAAGACAAAAGGAAACAAGACCCAAGCCACTGGCATTTGAAAAGGCAGGCACTCTGATTTCTCCCTGTGACCTTTGAAGCACTGATTTTTGAAGCTGAAGTAATCAGAGTGCAAGATGCAAAGAGCCGATAAAACACAAAAGCCATTATAGAACATAAAAGCCAATATTGAGGGAAATGTGATTTCCAAAAAGACAAACTATTATAGTACTTGTTGCTGTGCTTGGCTGTCATCTTGCCGTCAAAGGTGAAAAGGCTCCAAAATGCAGGCGATTATTATTAATCTCTCTAATTACAAAACCAAAGTCTTTGTTCCATGGTCTATGAATTTCTGTAATAAGGAGGCATGATGGGGGAGGATTTGGTCCAAGGAATCCTTTCAAGTCTTCCTGAAATCACTCCCTCTGGGGAGCTTTCTATTCTGACAATGACCAAGGTCTCCGGGTTGACCAGGCCTCTCTCCAAGTCCTGTTTGTTCTGGTCCCAGAAACAAAATGCCCTTCCGATCTCTACATGTGGGTTTACAGAATAGATCCATGTAGGCAATAAACCAACTATTTTCCCTCCCTGTAATTTCTCTCTCAATTTGCTTCCTGGAGAAAAGTGGGTAGGATTTCAGAAAAATACCAAGGAGGAAGGGACAACTCAAACCATACGTTTTTAAGCTCTCCCCAGCTGGGTAAGAGACCATGGCAGATTTCTTTCCCTCACTGAGGAATCTCATCCTATGCATCTAGCGTTATTCTAAATCAGAATGAACACACCGTTACCTAGAATTACAAGACTCACACAGACAACACGTCAGTGATCTCTGCATTTCTGCAACGCTTCTAACATCAAGAACGTGTTCGTGGTCTGCAACCTGGGGAACTGGCTCTTCTCTGGGCTTTATTTTCTTTCTGAAAAAGTAGATATGGTTTAAATTTAGTCCAGTGACAAACTGAAGACTCCAGAAGGACAGAATTTTGATCCCTGGTACCTGGAGAGAATAACCTACTTGCATGTTGCGTGGGAAGAGGCAGCTGCAGAAATGTTATTAAGTTATCCCCAAAACTAATCAGAGCAACACATGAGTAATTGTGCGATAAGAAAGAGGAAGAAGTAGAGGATGTAGAGCTGGGAGGTCCTGTTCCTGAGTGTTGTCACCATCCACCTCCCCTGCTCCCCTGCCCCCTGTTGTCATTTCTTCTAGCTTTCTGACTTAAATGTCACCCAGGAAATCCTCCCTGACTAGTCCTGCCACAAGGTGATTGTCCTCTTATCTACCAACGCCCCCAGGAGTTTCACATAGATAACTGCTGTTGTTGTTTCCAGTGGTGTGTTTTCTTTTTTTTTAATTTATTTTTTATTGGTCTTCAATTTGCCAACATATAGAATAACACCCAGTGCTCATCCCATCAAGTGCCCCCCTCAGTGCCCATCACCCAGTCACCCCCACCCCCTGCCCACCTCCCTTTCTACCACCCCTTGTTCGTTTCCCAGAGTTAGGGGTCTCTCATGTTCTGTCTCCCTTCCTGATATTTCCCATTCATTTTCTCTCCCTTCCCCTTTATTCCCTTTCACTATTTTTTAGTGAAAAAAAATAAGAGACCAAATAATGTATGTCCTTCTCCGATGGACTTATTTCACTCAGCATAATACCCTCCAGTTCCATCCACGTCGAAGCAAATGGTGGGTATTTGTCATTTCTAATGGCTGAGGAATATTCCATTGTATACATAAACCACATCTTCTTTATCCATTCATCTTCCGATGGACACCGAGGCTCCTTCCACAGTTTGGCTATTGTGGACATTGCTGCTAGAAACATCGGGGTGCAGGTATCCTGTGGTTTCCGGTGGTGTTGATGGTGATGTTTTCAGGTTCAATGACAGTTTGGGAAGGGAAAAAAAATACTCCTGATGAGCTGAGACCTGGTGGCCTATTCCTCTTGGCTTTTCTTTCCTTCCCACCTTTGTCCTCCTGTGTATTTAGTACTTAATAAAAGCAGTCTAAGCTGCTTGGAACATGCTCCAACACCTTGTTAAGCCTTTGCTACCTGACAAGTGGTTTGACCAGCAACATGGACACCACTTAGGAGCTTCTTAGAAATGCAGAGCCCAAGGCCCCATTTCAGGACCATGCTCTGATCTATATTATTAGGAGACCTCTGGGGGATTGGTCTGCACCATACAGCTGTCCATCTCTAGCACCGACTTATGACTTATGTATACCACTTAACTGATGGCTAGCCACACCATCTTGGCTTTTCATGCCTGTGGGCTTTGTCAAGCCGTGTAGAACTTCAGTGTGTCCATGTATTTTGTCTTGGATGTTCAGTATTGCTTCATGTATGTATGTCTTCTATCCCCAAGCCAACTGTAAGTTCCTTGAGGGAGGTTCCTATCCTTGGTGTCTCTTTAAATCCCATCAGTGCTATGGAATTGGGCTACTCCTCCACAAAATAATAATGGCTAATACTTGAGAAGGAACTGCGTGTTAGATCTTGCGCCAAGCATGCTTGTACACTCTCTGACTACTCACAGTAACTCCATGAAGCAGCTAGTATCCTTTTTTTTTTTTCATTGTATAATGAGAAAATCAGGGCCTTAGAGAATGTGGTCAATCATTGATAGGTCTCACATTCATGTCTGTTAGATTCAGGAGCCTGAGCTTTTAGTCGCGGGTTCACTTGGTCCCTGATCAATTGATGAATAAAGAAAATTGTGCTTCTGGAAGTAAACAAATATATTTTGTTATTGCAGGGTGTTAACCTGATAGAATGGAATGGAGGCCTGCTTTCTTCCTGCCTAGATGTTCTCCTGATAGAAATGTTTCTTAAAGAAAAAGAAGCAGCACTTCCCCTCTCCTACCTCCCTGGGACTCTGCACATCCCCCTAGCACCATTCTCTCCCTCCTGCTGTATTTATTAACTCCCCTCTCCCACCTTCTCTCTGCTTTTGGCTTGCAACTCCAGTCCATGTCCTAACTTTGCATGGGTTCTCCTGGCTTCCCAGCCCTCCCAGGAAAGCATTTGGACTGGTCTGGCCGAGGGGCATCACATGAGGAGCTTTATCAGGTCACAGACTGTCTGGGCTTTCTCCGCACGAGTGGACGTGCTTGCATAGTAGATGGATGACCTTTCGTTCTCGAACACCCAGAGGGCCAATCAGTCTGTTCCTGCTCCACTGAGAAAACTGAATAAAGTGCTTGCCATTTGACATGAAAGTAAAGAACAAGGAACCACAAAAATAAACAGACCCCCAACCCCCTCAAAACCCAGACAAAGCTGAAGCACTTTGTGTTTCAGGGTACCCTGAGTCTGGCAGATGAAGGAGGCCTTTTCCCATGCTTCCTTTGACAATGTGAAAAATCACTTTGCTGGAAAAGATTCCCACCAGGCCAGCGAGCATGTGCACATTTGCCTCCAGCTGCACGCTGCCCCTGGCGTGTTCTCTTCTCTAGGAAGTGCTGGGGACAGTTTCCACTCGGGTGGCTGGCAGGATGCTTATGCAACCATCACCTGCCAGGAGCCACTGACCTACACTTTACCCGGACAACCATACTCCCTCAACAGACATGCTCTTGAGGCCATGGGACACCCATGGTAGCTTTGTCGGAAAAGTTCTACAGAAGTTTGACTCCAGAATGGATCAGGAGGGAGGAGAGACAATGTTCTGGGAGAGCCCCCAATGGGAAAGGCAACGATCAGGTGTGCTCTCCCACCCAGCGGGGACCCCAAGGATCCACTGAGGCCATGGCAAAGCAAAGGCAGGAGCTATTTCTGCCTTTGAAGGTCAGTTGGCTCATCCCTACACATATGACTGTAGCTAATGATTTCTATGCTCAGGAACTTTCAGTCAGACCATCTTTCTTCAATCTGTCAAGGAAGTACCTAGAATTAGGATCAGGAAATCTGCATGGATCACTCAGCTCTGGAATTCACTATCTATACAACCTTAGGTAGATCACTGGCCTCCTGAGGGTTTCCATATCCTTATGTAGCAGGTTGAACTAGGTTTGCTGGCCTCTCGGGTGGCTTCAAATTCTAGCATCCTTGATTCTAGTGACCTCAACTTTAGA
Organism: Vulpes lagopus; assembly: GCF_018345385.1. Taxonomy (NCBI): domain Eukaryota; kingdom Metazoa; phylum Chordata; class Mammalia; order Carnivora; family Canidae; genus Vulpes; species Vulpes lagopus. Next base: position 33,171,757 of record NC_054834.1, read on the forward strand.
TGACGGCTTCTCAAGTTCGTTTGTCCACCTCATACTCAGGAGGGAAACAATACCAGTAAAGGTGTTTGTCTGTAAGCTTATAACACAACACATCTTCTATATATATCTGCTTCTACCTTTAAATTCACCATTGACAACCTAATACACCTAAATTCAGCTACAAACCTTCCCAAGCTTGTTGGACTCATGTAATGTGCTTGTCCAAAAGCTAGCACTGGTTCATTTAATAGTCCATGCATATTGGGTTCTATCGCCACCTCCTCCAGTGAATGAGTAGGAAAATTAATTTTAAAATGTTTCTAGAAGAAATTGCCTTTGCACTCCCACCATTGACCCAAGTGTTGAGATTCAATTAAATTAGGAGAGATCACAATTAAAATGCAATTTAATTATCCTCCTTTTATGTAAATGAGATTTCTGATTGCAGAGAATCAATAAACTTTGTTTAAGCAGCTCATCAGTTGCCTATTCAAGTGTCGCTTTGTCCCTTCTTTGCTAAATCCCTAATCTCACAAACCAAATGGAAGAAATGTTCCTGGAAATTCAAGGACCGAAATCTCAAAGCCACGCAGCTTTTCCCCGGAAAGCAATGGATATAGCAGTACCACACCCACCGTTTTCCAATGTAGAACCTATTCTGTTTCTAAGCCTCACAAGCAGCCGAGTAAAGGCCACTCTCATCTGAAGGCCTGAAAGAATTCTAACGTGATCTGAAGGACGACATTTTTATAACTCGTAGACATGAAGACTTGTCTAAGTCTGGCCTCCCAGAGGCTGTTCTCTGCTTGGACAAATGTGTTGGTCAGCAAGTCAAAACATAGAAGTGATTGGCATTATCCCTGGAGGGAGGAAGAAAAAAAAGAATTTGCAAATATTTATGTAGAATCCCATTTGTAGTAAATTCATTTCAAAGCGAAATTGTGAAAACCTGATGATCTATTGCTGCTATTGCTGCCATAACGTCGTATAACAAATCACCCCCAGAACTTAGGGGTTTTCAGTTACAGATTACTGAGTGCCTCGATGTGCAGGCATGTGGTTCTTACCCTGATGGGGGCGGAGTCCTGGCCAGGTAGCTCTGCTTCAGGGTGCAGACTCAACTCTACCTGGAGATTGTGTTCAGTGCGCTCAACGTGTGTTTTATGGGGGCCCCCAGCCACCAGCGCATGTTCTTCTCATGGTGAATCTCTTGAGAACCCAAGGCGAAACAAATTGCACACACACATTTCAGGCCTCCACCTGGGTCCTGTCTGCTAATGTTCTGGTGGCCCAGGCAAGTCACATGTTCAGTCCCAAACCAGCAGGCTTGGAAAGCAGGCTCCACCCTCAGTGAGAGGGAAGAGAATATTTTTTTTTTTTTTTTTTGGGGAAGAGAATATTTACTCAACATAACCTAACTTATCCCACACATCCTTAGCCCAGAGATTTAAAAACCCAAATGTAACAGCCTGGATATCTCTGATTACAACAATGCAAACTTTCCAGCTGTTTATTAAGAATCAGTTGTACATAAAGATATTTAAGTAGCCACTTTTCTGATAACTTGTTTATATTTATGGTCACACATCAGCACAGTGAGCCTGGTCATTGACCAATCAAATCATCAAAATCACCCCTGATTGAGAATCACTCTTGTGCAGGAACCAAATGGTTCATTCAGATACAAAGCTGGAATATTTCTAAACTTACACCAGAAACTTTGCTTGAAGAAGAGTTTAAATTAACTTCAAAATCGAATCTTTCCTCAAAAATATTTTTTAATATGAATTTTTAAAACTGAAATGTATACATATTCATTACAAGTTTTAGAAATTACATAAAAAGATGATCCTTCAGAGGGGCTTCTGAAATGAGTGATTATAATTCATGATCACTAACAAGACAGTGTCCAATGAGTGTCAAGCATATCCTAGCAACTCTACATACTTACTAATCCTCACAATCACGTGAACTGGCTACTATTAATATTACCATTTTACGTAGGAGAACACTGAGGCACAGAGAGTTTAAGTAACCCCCCAAGACCACACAGTAAGATTCAAGCTAGGACTGGAGCTGTCAGCCAAGCAGACATGTGTCTCAGGAAGAAGGCCCTGACCCTGCATTCCCTGAGATCATGTGTCATTTTAGTGTTTAGGGTTCTCCTCTGGACTTCTAGCACATTTTTTATACCAACAATTGTATCAAAGAGAAGTCTTGAGTAAGGTGTCCTTGAAAGAGAGCAGAGTGATTCTCTGCTGAGTAGAAGTTGCCACACCCTGTCTCATGACTCCCACCCCAAACACTAGCCAAATCACCTGTGCTGCTCCCATAGCAAAACAAGGAGGTACCCAAATGAAGTGATCTGAGGAATTCCAAATGTTTTGTAAAGATTTACAACATATCTACCCTACCCTACCGCAAGACCTGACTTTCTTACCAGTTGTAGTTTTTGATCTTCATGAGTCTATCATTGGAATGGGTGGTGGCGGTGGAGCAGATGCATCCTGCAGAGGCAGCTGCTCACCTGGAGAGGGTTGGGCATGCGCTTCTCCAGGGCTGGGCGACAGGTGCCACCAGGCTCCTCCTCAACCCACTGCATCTTGTTTCTCAACAAAAGGATCACCACATGAGCTTGGCCTTGCTGTTGGTTGTGGTTGCCTGGCCAGGTCTGTGCATCTGCCAGAAGTTGGACGCCTTTGCCTCTGAAGGTCTGCCAGCCTGCATACCCTTCCTCTGGGTACTCAGCTTCTGTGGTTTCGTGGTCTCTCCCAACCTCTCACTGCAAAACAGCTACAAGCACCTATGAGCTAGTCAAGGCCATGGCCATGGTGGCAGATGGCTATCAGAGCCCTTCAGAGAAGAATTTCTCCACCAGAATACAGGTCAACACTGCTTCGTAGAACTTTAGGTGCAACCCCAAATTCTTATTTTGATGGGAAGTTTAATGTCCTCAGAATGGTGTTTATCTATGGCTGTTTCTGTTACATCTATTTATCTAGTGTGGGTAGGAGGCACACAGCATGAGTGGTGCATAGACGCCATGCAGGTGCAGTCCTACCAGGTACCCAAGTCTGCTGTCTGGTGGTGGCCATGCTGTTTTTTGAGTCAGCGTGGAGGAGAAACGTGATCCCCACTCAGTTTCTGCTTTGTCTGTGGTGTTGCTCTCTGGAAGAACATCTGTCATGGGGAACTTACCAATTTACTAGATCACTGGGTGCACTTTGATACTCACGTATGATGTGTTTGGGCTCTTTGGATTCTGACCGACTTCACTTAGGGCACCTGTTTTTTTTTTTTTTTTTAAGATTTTATTTATTTATTCATGAGAGACACAGAGAGAAGGAGAGGCAGAGACACAGGCAGAGGGAGAAGCAGGCTCCATGCAGGGAGCCCAACGTGGGACTCGATCCCAGGTCTCCAGGATCACGCCCTGGGCCAAAGGCGGCGCTAAACCACTGAGCCACCCGGGCTGCCCAGGGCACCTGTTTTATTTAAAAAAACACTGTCAATGAGTCAAGGTCCCAACATTTTATGTAATTATTTTGTATTCTTGCCTATGCCCCTGTTAAACTTACTGAACAGGAGGGAATCAAGACTAACTGGTACACAGGGTTTTTGTGGAGAAAAGAAAGTCACCCCCAGAAGATTAAAAAAAAAAAGTAGGGATACCAGTTACACTCAAAAAAGTAAGAAAAAAATTGAATTGCAAAATTTACTGAATGGTAGTTTGCAAGATGTAAGACAAAGGGGAATTTTATTTATTAAATATGACATTTAGTTTTAGAGTACTTTTTGAAAAAATTTAACTCTTCAAAATAACAATGGTTTAACCTTCTTCTCAAATATGATTGTATGAAGCACAAGCACCAGTGTGTGTTACATTACGTTCATATGTTTTTGACGCTATTGCACGTACTGAACAACTCTTACCTGGTGTCAGGCCCTGTTTAGGGTGAGGGAATGAGTTAGACCCAGTGCTTGGCCTGAGCTTTCCTGGCCTTGCAAGCCCAAGAGTCTGAGCCTAGCATTTGAGGCCTAAGACCCCCTGCTATTTCCCATGGCTGGCCTGCTTTTAGTTACTTTTTCATTTTGGCAGCCACACACCGTGTACTCATACACCTTCCAACCATCTTGCCCTACCCTCTCTGCCCACCCAGCCCAAATACCCACATCTCAAGATTGAGCCTGGAGGTAATGGGGACCATTGGAGGCCTCCTGTACCTTCCCTCTCCGCCCTCCAGTCTGAGTAACCACAAGTTTGAGAAACCTCAATTACAGCCCACTCCAGCCTCCTAATATCACCGGTACTCTATTTTTTCCTTAAGCAATAACTTTCTTGCATTTCTTTAGGGTTTTATCACATAGACAATAGAGTTTAGACTTGCCCATCAAACATCTTGTTTTTCTTCTAAGTTTCTCGTTTTTTAATTAAGCATTTTTAGTTGTGGTTAAATGCACACAATGTAAAATATTAACCATTTTTAAGTGTTCAATTCGGTGGCATGAAGTGCATTGGTACACAGCCACCACCACCTTCCTTCTCTTCATCTTGCAAAACTGAAATTCTGTCCTCATTAAAAACAATAACTTCCCATTCTTCCTTCTCCTGACCCCTGGCAACCACCCTTCTACTTTTCATCCCTATGAATCTGACTGTACTGGATACCCCATGTAAGTGGAATCAAGGAGTAGTTACCCTTTTGTGACTATATTACTTTGCTTACAGGATGTCTTAAGGGTCACACATATAGGCATGTGTCAGAATTGTCTTCCTTTTTAAGGCCGAATGATCTTCCACTCTATAGATATGCCACATTTTGTCTATCCATTTATGCACTGAAAGACACTTGGGCGAGCTGCTTCTACCTTTTGGCTATTGTGAATAATGGTGTTATAAACACAAATGTATTAAGTCTCTTTTAATCTAAATTTCCCCTCCCAATGCTTCCATTTCCTTAACTCTTTGAGCAACTGATTATTTGAACTCTGGAGTTTCTCAAGCCTGGATTTTGCAGATTGCATGCTCATGGTGCAGTTCAACATGTTTCTCTGTCCCCTGTAGTTCTTGGAAATAGGCAGTTGGATCAGAGGCTTTGACAGTCTCAAGTTCAGTGCCTTTGGCAATATTATCAATGGTGGTGTTGTGGTCTTTCCTCAGGCGGCACATGGTGTCTGGTTTCTGTTTCAAGGGTATTAGCCAATGATAAGGTACATCTACGGGGCGGGGGGGGGGGGTGTTGCAACAGGGTAGGGTTCTAACTTCTTTTGTTTTCATTGATCATCTAGAATCCTTTTATAAAAAGATGTTCCCCTGCATCTACTATCTAGTTACTATCAGTGGTAGAGTTCACAGAGAAAAATCAGGATAAGTACTCGATTCCTTCCTTTTATTTACCCAGTTTTCAAAGCACATGGTTTTATATCATTTTAAGTCTCTTCATCAACACAAAAACTGAAATGTATCTTATGACCGGCAACACATGTGACTCTTATTTTTTTTTTTTAAAGATTTTATGTATTTATTCATGATAGGCGGAGAGAGAGAGAGAGAGAGGCAGAGACACAGGCAGAGGGAGAAGCAGGCTCCATGCTGGGAGACCAACGGGGGACTTGATCCTGGGACTCCAGGATCATGCCCCGGGCCAAAGGCAGGCACTAAACCGCTGAGCCACCCAGGGATCCCCCTCTTACTTATTTTTTTAAAGAATTTGTTTATTTATTAGTGAGAGACACATAGAAAGAAAGGGAGAGACATAGGCAGAGGGAGAAACAGCCTCCCTGCAGGGACCCGATGTGGGACTCAATCTCAAGACCCCGGGGTCACACCCTGAGCCTAAGGCAGATGCTCAACCCCTGAGCCACCCAGGCATCCCTGACTCTTACTTACTGAAGTCAAAATTATTCTATTACTGGCCAGTGGAAGTATTTCTAAGTTATCCCTGGAATCCTTTTCGCAGGATCCTAATAGTCTTTGATAGCTTTCTTGCTTTTTGGTATGTTAAGATGTTCCAGGTTCTTTCTGATTTTTACTGCCTCAGATGTGGATCAGATTTTTCTCCAAGAAGCACCAATAACTTTTAATGGCGAATTGTACTTCAAAAGCATAATCTGGACATTGGGGACACTCATTGTTACCAGCTGCTCATTGTTTCTAGGCATTTTTCATCTCTCTCTCTTTCTCCTTATCATCTAACAACTATCTGTATATCTATTACTATGTGAATTCACAGTCATATTTCCAGTTTAATTCAGAACTATGAGACTTTTTATTTAACTTTTTGATGTTACATCTGTTTGTCCTTTCTATCACACCCAAAATCCTGGTTCTGAATGACACGGGAGATTGTAGAATTCGAATAATCCAAGATTACTGCATGTTTATTTCATATTTAATATAAAAATATCAGATAGTAATAACATCATTTATGATTAATAAGAATACTTTTTAATATTTTATTTATTTATTTGAGAGAGAGAGTGAGGAGAGAGAGTGAGAGAGATCCCAGAAGGAGAGGGAGAAGCAGACTCACCACTAAGCAGGCAGCCCATCTTGGGGCTCGATCCCAGGACCCTGAGATCATGACCTGAGCTGAAGGCAGATGTTTAACTGACTGAGCCACCCAGGAATCTGATAAAAATATTTTAAAATTGTATATGCTCTTCTTCTGCCACTCCAATTTTTAAATAGTTGTCAGAACATCACAAAGTCTCCATTTTTAACACTTCCATAACTAACCTTGGTTCTCCTAGTAACTCCATACTTAATATACATCAACAGTCCTCATATTGATATCTATCTGGTCATTTTGTTTGCTTGAAGTTTTATCTCTAATACATTTCCTTAGGAAGGGCTCATGGGAAAAATATTTTCTGATTTTTTTCCATATTGATAGAAGTTTTGTCTTTGCTCTTACCGTTTCACACCTGCCTCTCAGCTGTGTGCTACTCGCTGTTGGCTGTTAATATCTCTTCATAGTACCTCAGTGGTGTTCAAAAATAGTCATCCAGTGTGACTATCTTTGTATCTATCATTTGCTCCATATCTCTAAATTTTCAGATACATAAATCCTGCTAGAGCATTCCCCTACCCACCCAGTTCATCACTGGGTGACAGGACTCTAGTCTTTATTAGAACAGATTTTAATGAGCCAGGATTCTCAGAAACATGGTGTGCTCTTTTAATATTTTATTTATTTATTTTTATTTTAGGAAAGTTGCCTTAAATCATAACATCCTTTTTAAAGGTTTATTTATTTATTTGAGAGAGAGAGAGAAAAAAAAGAGAGAGAGAGAAAAGCCACACCAAGGGTGGGGCGGGGTGGTGCACAGAGGGAGAGAATCTTTAGATAGATTCCCTACTGAGCACAGAGCCCGATCTCATGACCCTGAAATCATGGCTTAAGCAGAAATCAAGAGTCAGGCACTTTAACTGACTGAGCCACCAGGACACCCCAAATTACAGTGTTTCTTAATTGTTCTATTTCCTTGCTTTGATTTTCTTCTTTGGAGACTCATATTTCTGTGTATTAGGTCTTTTTTTTTTTTTTCAACATATGTCAGAACGTTCTTATCACTTATTTCAATTCATTTCAATGTTTTAAAGAGTTTTCCCCCTTTTCCTTTCCTATTTCTCTTATAGCATTATTTGTTGTGTTACTTTGCTGTTGTATACCTTCTAGTTTAACTATTTTCTGAAATAATTTTGTTTCTTTTATTTTGAAATCATTCTTAAGTTCTATCACCTTTTTATGAGGTTTTCTATTTATGACTTATGTGTCCTTCATGTTTTACATACTTTTCTCAATTCCCATAGTTGCTTTGAAATAGCATATTATAGTTTTAATCTATTTTTGGAAGATATCTTTCCGGAGCACTTTCATTGTCTGCAGTGAGCTTATTTTGCTTCTCATTGTCTTATCTCATTGTTGGTAGCATGTCATTCTGCTTCTTATTCTATTGTTTCTTATATTACCATTGTGTGCCATTGAACTGATAATTTTCTGTTGCCTATTTTCCCATGAAGTTAGTTTATTTGTACTTTTAGGTAGGCTTTTTTGCTTTTATTTTTAAGGAGCTCCCTCTTCTGTTGGTGGGAATTGTTGAAAGTAGAGGGCTTCTTCCTTTTTCTTTCTCACTCAAATGCCAGATATTACTCAAATATCACACAGTCTCCTAGCTGTTGGCCATCTGTCCTCAACCGCTTGTATTTTGAGATTCATGAGGATGCTCTGTCATCCAGTTTTGTTGTAAGTTATTTTCCATGCCTTTTGTTTGCTTGTTTGCTGTCTCTTAGCTTTTTTGCTTTCCATGTGAGGATTCAGAAAGATCCAGAATCTCTGCTGCCACTACTTTCATCACCCTCACAGAATCTCACATCATTTAAAAAATATTAGTCTTCTGGCTCTCTGCAAATATCGTCAGTGTAATCTACTGCCTCGTTTTAACATGCATTTTCATCAAGACTCCTTCTGAGGCTTAAATGATGCTTTTGTCTGGCAGATGATGGCTGTCTCGGTGGTTTCTCTACTCCCCTCCATCCTTCCTCCATGAGGTAATATAATGTCCCCATTGTGCTAATAAAAATGGCATTTCCATTCTCAGACTGCATCCACTTTTGAATTCAGTGTCCTTAGAGCCACTCTGAAGTCTTAATTGTTCTCAGGCTCTTCTCCTCTCTCCCAGGAACCTCCAACCATCCGATTCTCCTCCCCTTTCTGGAACATACTCTCAGCTCTAGTTAGCAGCAACTGCTGATATTCGCATGTGTGTGGCTTGTCTATTCCTGTTTCTTTCTCTTAGCAAACACTATTTTTCTCACCTATGAAGTCATATCTTTCCAATATACTCAAACTCACATGGCAGACTCTTGCTGACAAATTTTCATGAAGTCAAAGAAGCACCGAGTCAACCAGTTTAACTGTGACTCCAGCACACTTTAGTACTTTGAATCTACCATGGCTTACACATATTTTTTTTTATTTCTATGTATTTCTTAGAGACCATTAGACATCCTTTCCTGTGTATCATGGCTGAAGTCTGGCTGTTCAACCCCTGCCAAGCTTCTCTCAAACATTTAACATTGATGAAAAGGGGAGATTTTGTGGGAATATTGGGAAGCCAGCAAAATTCATGGCCTATTGGAGGAAAAAGAAATAAAAGTTTATGTAATATCTCCTAGAAATTCACCTGGAATTTCTCAGTTTATTCTTTGGGATTCGCTAACCTACCTGATTCATACTTGGCAGGTTATGATTTCAGTCTATAGATTTCTTTATTCAAAGGGACTATCCCATTTGCTTCCTAGAAGGATTGAAGCAGCTTGCAGAAAAGAAATATATATTTTTTAAAAGCAATTAAAAGGGAAACAGGCCATCTAAAATCTTTAGAAATCTGGTAAATATATGAACCACCTAGATTTACATGGTCAGTAGAATAAAAAATAAATCCAATTTAGATTTCTAACAGCCAATTCAAAAAGGAAAAGTATAATTACATAAGCCTAGTTAGCTGGAGAAAGAAAGATAATTTAATTCAATACAACCATTTTCATGAAACTGTGAAAAGTAAGAAGGGTACAGAAGAGGATGGCAAGTCAGAGGATCTGAGTTTTGATCCCTTCTGCATTATTTAGCAGCTATTGGGTTTGGGCAATTTATCTAGCCTCAACTTCCTCACAAATAAGATAGAAATAACAACCCAAATTTCAGAGGATCTTTATAAAGACCAAAGAGAACTAACTGTACAAATTGCAATTACATGACTAATGCAGAAATTTCTCCAGTATTTCCCTCCTTGCCATCTCCTGGGTCCTTGAAGAGTTTCCTTGAACTGTCACAAGGAGGACTCTTACATGCCTGAATCCCAAAGTAGCATTGGCTCAAGCCAGGAGACCCCTTATACCTGTGCCAGACACCCAGAGGTAGAAGGGGGAAGAATGCATAGACAAAGGAGAAAATGCAGAGAAGTTGCAGACAATCAAAAAACACCACCCAGGAGGAGAAAGACACTAATTTAAGTGTTGAGGAGCAAAAGAACCATGATGGTCTAATGAACAGGGATATAGAGTCTGTGCGCCTGAGCCTCATTTGGAAGTTTTCAATTTTCTTAAATGCCATCACATTTATACAATCAGATTCAACTATTGGTGTAAATAAACTTGGACACTTAATTTCAGGTCATTTTTGTTTCAGTCACTTTATTTAGAGGAAGTATGACATAGAGGGTAGGAATATGAGTTTTGAATAAATTAGGGGTGGTGTTGGATCTTTCCTCAATCTCTTACCAACTTTATTTTAGTTCATTCACTTCTTTTGAAACTCATTTCTATATTGGAAATAGTAGAGTGGTTGTTAGTATTAAAGAAAATGTATATGAAACTCAATATAGTGATGACAAATAATAAGCATGTGAAATAACAGTTCCAATTTTCCATTTTCCACTGTGTGTATAAAAATGGATCTATGCTGGGGAGGACAGTCAGATAGGCTCTGCTGTTACAGGGAACACAGCAAGAAAATTTACCAAGGCATGATCTTATCCCAGCAGAAGTTTTTAATTTTGAGAGAGACTCCAAAAAAAAAAAAAAAATGCATTCTTCACAGGGTCTTAGGACAAGAGAAAATTCCAGCTCTCTCTTCAAAATATTGCCAATAGAAACTAAGAGAAAGGGTCTTCTTCCACTGGACTGAAGTGCAGACAGCAACCTGCCCTGAACATAGCCATGATTGGGTCGCTCTGGACACACCTGCACTGAGTATGCAACAATTCTACATCTCCTACAACAACAACCACAGTGCTTGTGGCAGAGCGGCTGTGAATGTGGCTGATGAAGCAGGCTGGGGCTGAGACGAGTACAGATGTGTGACCTAAATCATGTCATAGTCGCTTACCCGTTCTGTATGCTCTGAGACCCGAAGGCAGAAATTGTCTCCTTCAGAAATGCAAAACACAGCCTCCCTCAAAGAACTTGTGTAGGATTGTTGTCACCAGAAGGTGAGGGTCCAGAAAAGTGCTCACAGAACTGAAAGGAAAACACTGGGGAAGGGGAAGTTGAAAAGGAAAGCACAATCACCTCTACTAATATCAACATTGTGTCTGGTAGGAATGTCTCTACACAGGGAGAAACTACATAGCTCACGGCCTGACCCCCGTGCCCCAAGATTTGCCTTCACCTTCATTGATTAGATAGACTTGTTCCCAATACCTATTTTGGAGAGGTGGTTTATGGTGGTGTTTCTCATTTAACACTCTAGATTTTCCTTTTGTTTCCAATAGCACAGCGAAGCCAAGTCTGAAACCCTGACATACAACTTTACCACAGACTTGGGATAACACAAAGGTCACAAACCCAGGCAGTGTGACCACAATATAGCAGCACGGGCTGTGGACTGTCCAACTCTGGTGTGTTGGGGAGGGGCAAGTGCCATGCACCTAGGCCGGGATGACAACGTTGCCCCTTAGAGTTGCACAGCAAGGCAGCCCTGTACGAGGATATCTCAGAATTAGACAACTCCTTGAAGAGACATGTCTTTCTCTGAGCATGTCTCATTTACCTCATCTCCTCCTATGGCATCATATTACTCACTCTCCTGGAGCCCATACATAGAAATTTGTCCTCCAAAAGGTCCCAGAATCAGAAAATGAGGGCCAGAAAGAAATGAGAATTTCTACACTCAATTATAGGAAACATCTCAGTTAAGATCTGGTTTCCTATCTGAGGAACTTATTTGTCCCAAATTAACTAACACAAGGAATGTTTCATTCAGAAGAAACTTTATTCTGTGATCCCATTGAGACAAGATGAGCATAAAAGCCACATGATATATATACTCAAATAAACAAGGGAAGAGGTAATTATATTATAGAAAGGACTGGGCACCCAACATACACTAGGCATCTCACATGCAAGGTCCTGACAACAACCCAAGGAGGTGGATCTTGTCTTTTCATTTTTCCATTCTACAAAAGAAGAAATTATCTGAGAGTTTAAATAATTTGCCTGATGTTACAGCCAGTAAGTGGCAAATTTGTGATTAACCCAGGTTCAAAGACCAAAAGTAGCACCAGCTACTTAATTCAAAAAGTGAAGGAGGAATGTTGAAAGTAAAAATGGAATTGGAGGTGTAGATCATATTTTTAGATGGATGCCAGGCTTGAACTTATGTGGGCCCTTTCTGGGAAGTGAATTCATAAAGGTGAATGGGATGGACAGAAAAACAGAACTGTCTAACCCTACGGTTAAAATAACACAGCAGCTAGGAAGCTGAATTGTATACATCGCTGATTCTGAACTGCAATAGGTGAATCAGAACCCTTGACCATAAGGACATTCCAGCCACAAGACTGTCTCAGAGCCTGGCTGTAAAGCAGACTGTAGGTTGGGAAGCTGTGGTTTCAGGCTGCTGGGGAGAATTTGCAATGGTGTGCTGGCCCTGGGAGAAAGTTGATAGTCAGGAAGTACTTGCTTCTAGTTCATGGCTACATAGACCCGGCCCTGGGAGGCAGCTGGTTTGAAACCCATAGAAGAGCAGTTACCATGTCCGGTACTGAGGTGATAGAGCCCTGGCATCTCAGAAGGAGCTCAGTCAAGAACGAGAACTAGCACTCTAGAATACCTTCATTTCTGCCACTGGGGGGGATGTTGCATCACGGCTTTGGGCTCCCTATCTTCCCGTTCACCACATCATTGGATGTTTCAAGAATGATCTTGGTTCCCACCATGCCTTGCACACTGCATGCCTTAGTACATCACACTGCTGCTGCAGGAGCATCTTTCTCCACCCTATTACCACCTCTTTCCTCCACCTCACCGACTCCTACTTAGGTTTTAGGCTCTGGGACGCCTTTTATCCACACTCCAAGTTGGAATAAACCCCATCACACACACTCCCCCAAAGCAACTTACCCCCACTCAATGTATTGTTGCATTACACTGTAGTGAATGGTACAGATCCCAAAGCCCTTTTCCCTACACATAAAATACACAAAGCTCTGAAAGCCAATTTCTTTTAATGTTAAGTTTGGTGCAAACATATCCCATTTGGTGAGAATAGTTATATATATATATATATATATATATATATATATATATATATATATATGTCATAATAGTCATATATATTTTTTTTTTCTGTAAAAAAATTGATGTGTGTGGCTTTGGAGTGCTGTCTTAGCCCCCTTGGAGAGTGTTAAAAAATTTATACAATAGAGGTACCAGATTATCTTTCTAAAGCTGAAAAACATGTTTTGTTCTGAAGTCTATCAGGCCACAGAGTGTTCAATAAGGGATTGAGTCAGCCCTGTGCTGCTTTCCATTGTGTGGTGAGATGTGTTATATTATTATTTTACTGTTCTTAGACTTGACTCTCCTTGAGGACAGGAACTGTGCCTTATTTGTCATTTGATCTCTTTTGCTTAGTACAATGTTTATACACAATCAGTGCACTTAACAAATGAATGAGCAAGTAAATAGAAGAATGAATGAATGAGTGAATGAATGAGGAAATGAAGACATGGCAGACTGGAGACTGAGGAGCTACAGCTCATTCCAGGTTGGTTAGGTGTCCCTAGATACCATCCCAAGATGGAGAGTTCTAGTGAACTCAGAAGACTGGAAAGGCCAGAAGAAATTCTGAAATGCTTTTGGCACTTGAAACACACTGGGTTTCACTCATGCATCCATTCATTCGTTTACTCAGCATTTATTATACAACTATTCTGTGCCATATAATAAACTAGGCCCTGGAGATATTTGAGCAATAACGACAATGCACATTAACAACAAAAAGCAGAGAAAGCAGAGAAATTCAGAAAGAAATAAAAGACTGGTGCAGAGCAAAGCTTCAACTCAAATGAGATCATTTATTCTCCTTATATATGAAATACAATGACTGTTTTTGAATTCTTAGTCTGAAAAAGATGTATGTGAGCAATTCACTGTTCATTTTGTATCATTTTACTCAGGCATAACAAAATCTCTTGGTACCCCTTTTTATAACTACTGAATAGTTCTTTGTCTTTTTTTTTAAAGATTTTATTTATTTAATTATGAGAGACACACAGAGAGAGAATGAGGCAGAGACACAGGCAGAGGGAGAAGCAGGCCCCATGCAGGGAGCCTGACGTGGGACTCGATCCCGGGATTTCAGGATCACACCCTGGGCTGAAGGCAGGTACTAAACCACTGAGCCACTCAGGGATCCCCAGTTCTTTGTCTTTTTAGAGTGTTATCTCACAATGAGTTTTTCCTTCAAAATAATAAGAAATCGGATAGCTATTTCACAATGAGTTTTTCCTTCAAAATAATAAGAAATCAGGTAGCCTGTTACTGGTTAGGGTTTGGTCAGAAAACCAGAAATGATTCTAGGAATTTACAGATGGAAGGAGTCTAACCCAGCATGTGAGAAGCTTTCCCACCTCTGGGAAGCTTGGAGAAGGAAAGGATGGAGAGCCACTCTTGAGAGACACAGAAGAGCTGGGAGAGCAAAGGGCCTCTACCAGGGTCCCCACTTTCTCCAGCACCAAGGTAGGTGATTCTTAGAGGACACCCAGAGACCCTGAAAGCCAATGATTACAGCTACCTGTCTCACCAAAGCAGGTGAATCTCAGAAGGCTCCCTGAAAATCATCTGCAAACCCTTCTTCCTGTACCTGCCTATAGCAGCCATAGTATAGTAATGCCTTCTCCTCTTCCACTTCCCTGTCTCCCCCAGGCATCTCTCATTGGTGAAATTTATCCAAAAAGAGTTTGGGAAATGTAGTTTCTAGACTTTAAGTCCCTATAGCACATGGGAGAGCTGACCAGGAGGGAGATAGTATGAGGTATTAACAAAAAACATCCGCTGTGGTAAACCTTTCTCATAAATGTTTGCTCAAACATTTCATCTCAATTCCTCTCTAGATCTCCAGGAATTAAAAAAAAAGAGAGAAAAAGAGCAGAGAAAATGATATTCTTTCCTAACGGGAGTTATTTTGTTTTCTGACTTTTTAAAAACTATGACTTAAAACAGTCAAAGAGATAACATGAGGGGCTTCTGGGTGATTCAGTCCATTAAATGTCAGCTCCGGGCATGATCTCAGGGTCATGAGATCAAGCACCACATTAGGCTCCATGTTGAGTGTGGAGCCTGCTTAAGATACTCCCACACCCTCTCCCCATCCCATTGCACTTCCCACCCCTAAAAAAAAATGACAACATGAAAACTATTATAACTAAATGATCTCAAACACACTGCTTGATAAAATGGCTTTGTGAAGCTCAAGTAGTTTGGGTCCCAAATACAGACTAACTTATATGGAGGGAATGGCAGGTTTACGTAGAGCCCCAAGAAGACTGCTCTTGGTGTCTATTTCTTATATTTGGATGTGTGTGTGTGTGTGTGTGTGTGTGCGCGCGCGCGCGTCTCCTAATGTCTTCAACTTCTGATGCAGTTTTAGAAAACTGTGGGGTAAAACAGTAGTCCTGAGGTAGTAAGAGATTATAATTTAAAAATGAAATTCCTCAGCTGCTTTAGAAACATTCTCTTCTTACAGGATTATAGAAACTTACAAAAATGGTCGTTAAAATGATGATGATAGGGTATAGTTTTCTTGGTCTCAGCTGAGCAAAATACAAACGTAAATGTTTGTTAAAATGGCTAGGGGCACCTGCGTGGCTCAGTGGTTGAGCATCTGCGTTCAGCTTAGGTGTGATCCCAGGGTCGTGGGATCGAGTCCCACATGGGGTTCCCTGCCTAGAGCCTGCTTCTCCCTCTGCCTGTGTCTCTGCCTCTCTCTCTGTCTCTCGTGAATAAATAAATAAAATCTTTTTTAAAAATGGCTAAAGGTGTATTTGATCCCGAGCAGTGGCTTTAATATCAGAGTTGGGCAGAAAAGTGTAGAATTTCCTCTCAGACTCTGTGCAGATTGAGTAACCTCGGCTAATGCAAACCATCACAAAACACCAACTTAAACCAGAAGCATGCCTGATCAAGATACGAGGATTCGGATGCTTGAGTCGTGAAGAATGAGCAATTTTCTGCCAGTGTATTTATAATAAATGTGCATTTCAATCAACTCTGCTTTTACACTTTTCATCCTCTTAAAGGGAAAACCAACCTGTAAACTGAGTCCCATAGATTTTCCAAATTATCCAGGGTATATTCAGCAAATTAAAATTAATATAAAGCATGAGCACATTGAAAGATGGCATTACTCAGCAAGCCTCCAAAGGGCTCCAGATTCTTTGAAGTGATCCATTTCTCTCCAAGATTCATGAGCTGCCTGTCAACAAATTTAATTGGATATTTATTGAAATTAATGGCAGCTGCAGCTGATTGAACGGCCTTTACTTTAAGTTTTGCTTTTATTTTTTATGGCTGTTTTCCCTCATCCTGCCTTTCCATGTTGCATGCTGATGAAGCCATGATAAAATGAATGTGAGGTGGAGGGGGGGCTTGGCCACAGAATTGAGAAACGGCTCTCCTCACCATCCCTCACAAAATGGGAAAATATTCCCAATGATGGATGGCCTCTTATCCCCAACTCATCACTGTGCAGGCTTTTTAGAACCCATTTTCATGGGAAGCTACTGTCCAGCTTTGGGGGTTAAAAGCAGAAGCTCCATAGGCACACTGCCTAGGTTAAAATTCCTATCTTCCATGTATTTGCCCCTTTGTCCCAGGCTAGTCCTCCAGCAATTCTCTTTGCCTCAATTTCCCCAAGTATACAGTAGAACTGATAATAGTATCCAGAGAAATCAGCTGGCTCAGGGCCTGGAACTTGATAATCGCTCAATAAGAATTAGTGACTATTATTTGGTTCTCTGCTGGAAAAATCAAATCATATGGTTATATTGTGTTCCTCTTGAGATCAACAAACAAGTAGACTTTTAAAACTACAATGAAAGCACCAGACTCTGCTTTAATATAACAAATGAAAGCCTAAAGAGGTATTAAGTAGTTCCTGCTACAGGGAAGGGGAATAATTTTTTTCCCATTCTTTCTTCTTCCTTCTGCTGATTCCAATTCCTCCTGTTGTAACATATTTTATAGACTTCTTTCTGAGATTCTGAAGATCCTGCAAAGAATTGAGTGGAAGGGGTAATGTAACAGAGGTAGGGAAGACAAAGGACAGCTTCCTACAGTGGGTTTTATTGGAATTATGGTTAACCTGATAGTTAGTTTTCTAATCTCTCCTGCACATTTACATTCCTTTCTTTCTTTATTTAGTAAACACCACTATGTACCAGGCATGGAAGTTGGTGCTGGAATTTCTAAATTGATTAAGTTAGGAAGCCAGCCCTCAGGAATCTGGTCCTTGGTAGAGTAGACAACATTTACAAACCTAATGATTCTAGAAGCACAGAGTAGGGTGGTTATGTGTCCAAGCTCTGGAGCCAAACTCTCTTGGTTTGAATCCTCCTATCACTTTTTGGCCTTTTGGCTAAGATCAAGTGTGGTTTGAATCCTCCTGGCTTTTGTGACTTCAACTTAGATCAATTTCCTTTATCTCTTTTTGGCTTCATTGCCCATCTGTGAAATGGTATTGTAATTGTACCTGTTATTTTGAGGATTGAATGGATCTTTGTATATAAACTTCTGGAATAGTGCTTAACTTATGGTTAACATTAAATAAATGTGTGCCTTTTATTACTATGATGACTCCGAAGTTTATATTGGGAAATTGAAGAACAAAGAAGCAGATATACAAGGTAAATGATACCTCCGTTTTGGGGACACAATGATGTGCTTTGTGGATGCCTAACTGGAAGTTTTTATTAGATAGTGAAGTTAGTCACGGAGATCTGGCTCTCCAGTGAGTATTGTTGGCTAGAAATAAAGATTTGGGCATCAACCTGTGAGTGGTGGTTGAAGTCTCGGGCATGAATGAAGCCAGTTAGGGGAAGTGTAAGATGCGAAAGGATAGATGGTTTAACACAACATATGCTTAAAAGAAGTGCAGACTTACAGGAGCTTCTGAAGGGGGAGATAAGGGTGGGCAGGAGCTGGTGAGGGGGGTATGCACGTGTGTCAGGGGACCCAGGTCACTTACTGCCTTAGCTCCTTTGTATTTACTTTTCTCTTAATCATTTCTGGCCATGATATTTATTAACTTGATAGAAAATAACTAAGGGCCAGATGAACTTGCCTGGAAAGAGGTGGAAAGACATAGGGAGAGTGCAGTGATGACCCATACACTGTTTCCATAACCCCCTTCCCTCCTCACATAACATGCCCTTCATAATACCTTCTGCATGCATTTTTTTCCTTAACAATTTGGACAGTTTGACTCCAAATATTGGGTCTTTCAGACCACATGTCAAACATTAAACAAATGCTGTGCCCCAAACGTGACATAGAGATATCATCATTACACAGATGGGAAAGCCCTGGTCTCTTAATTTTCATTCAGCGTTCAACTTGAGTAACCTCCATTTGCCAGGATTTGGGGAATTGGTGGTGAACAGAAGTCAAGAGGAGAAAATGGATTAAGTAATTATAAATATTAAATTATAATAGGGGAAATGACAAGGATCCTTGGTAGGAGACAAAGGAGAGAAGTCCTGAGCTCGCCTAAACTATCCAGAAAAGACTCCCAGATAAAACTGATTTTTGCAATAAGAGTTACAAAATAAATGCATTTTTTTCAGGTAGAGGGTTTGAACAATGGGAAGAGTGTTCCTGGCAGAAGAAACAGGGTATGCAAAAGTCTAGATGCAAGGGAGAGTGAGTTCAAGTTGGTTCTGTAGAGCTGGAGCATCTTGCAGTAGAAAGGAAAACTCTAAAGAAAATTGAAGAGGTTAGCATGGTCTGGATTATCCAAGGCTAGGTGCTTGAGTTTATGGGAGTTGGTAATTAATTGGAGGGAGGAAGTCAAGATTGATTCTCAGGACTTTGCATCAAACAGTGTGGTGGCTGATGAGACTGTGCATTGAATAAAGAATAGGGAAGGTGACATTTCAGGTGGATGGAGAGGGAAAGATGATTGTTGCACCTCTGCCTACACTAATTTAAGAGTTCTGACTACATCTGCAGAGTTGAGAGTCATCTGCCAATAGATGAATGGAGACCATGGGAGTGGTTGAGATTTTATAGGCTTGTGTGTAGAATAAGAAACAAAAGGAGCCCTGGACAACCCTCCCCCCCCCAAAAAAAAATTAAGGGATGAGTCAAGAGGAAAAACCAGAGAAGGGTGAAAAATATGTAGGTGGGAGAAAGGGACAAGTGGAGAAGAGCTGTCAAGGTGAAGTAACAGATAAAGTCATCTGCTGAGAATGTGGGTAAAGGGCCATCACCCTAGCCCACCTAGGGCTATAGCATCATGTGGATTTGCCCAGCCTTCTAAGAGTGAGTATGGCATAAATTAAAATCTGTTCTAGAAGGCACAAGTCTTTGAGGGTCTTCAGTTCCAGCCAGAAGAGGAAAGCCTCCATTTGGCAAACATCTAGTCTTCTCCTGATGGTTCTGCACCAGAGGAGGTAGAAGGGTTCATATGGACCCGTTCTGGAAAAAAAGGATGTATGCTTTCTAATCTGAGAATTATGTCAGTAACAAACCTGCAAGACGTTTTTAAGATTACCAAATCTTTAACATTTTAGCAAAGAGCAGTATTTCTGCTTGAAGTACATCTCTTCAGGTTGTTCTACTCAGATATGGGTCACAATACAACAAGAAACCAATGTTTTTTTTTTTTGATTCTGGAAGGTGTTTCCATCAGTGAGTCTCTGGCAGTAGTCCTAATTCTTTTGCAAAATATGCAACTGATACAAAGTATTATGAAAGTACACATATAAAATGACATGTAACAATACAATATTGAAATTAGGACTCCCTGAAACCAACCTCCACTGTCTTTGATCTCACCTCAAAAGCCTGGGAAGGACCTACATTTTATTATTTTATTTTATTATTTTATTTTATTTTATTTATTTTATTTTATTTTAATTTAATTTTATTTTTCTAATCAGAGCCAAATGTACTCTTAGCATTGTTACAAAGAGATATTTTTAGGAATTTTTTCTTGTCCCAAAAAACTTGTGGACTAGATCCTTTAACAGTAATATAATAACATATAAACAAGTTAAATGTAGTAAACTTAAGATCTACCATAGAAATATGTCTATTTTATTCTATAAATAGTTAAGTGAAGCTTATTCCAGAAAATAGTTAAGTCATCCATAGTTTGCAAAGACAATGGCAGCAACCTGAGAGCGAAAATTTCACGTTCTTGTTCAAGGCCATATCCCCAGCGCCTGAAATGTTTCTAGGTTAGACGAAGCATTTAATTAAAATTTGTTGAGGGAATGCATGAAAAGTGGTTATAATGAAAGTGTAAAACCACAGAACCTAGGTAAAAAACCACTAATAAATAGACAGGATTAATATTATATGTACACAGTGAATACAACTACATATCATTAGTTTATGCTTTAAAATCTAGGTATATCTGTGTGTATATATATATTTTTATATATACATACATATATACATACATATCCACATACATATACATATATATACATACACACGAAATATGCCAGAATTTTAATAAAAGTAAAAATTGTATTTTTAAATTATTTTTTAAATTTAAATTCGATTTGCCAATCAAAATTATATTTAAAAAAATATTTTTGAAGAAGGTGTATGAAGGCTCACATTCCAGCATGCAAAAACCAAGAGAGCTTTTTTAACAACTAAGAAACCAGGTAGTGCAGCTCTGGGAGCAGTTTTCCCAAAAACAATTTTCACCATCAAATAACCAAAGAAACACAGGCAGGTTATTCAGCTCCTTGTAGAAATGCACTAGAAGGTAATTCTTATTGTTTGCTACCTCAGCAGGATGCGGAATAACTGTCATAGGAAGGTGCATCCCTCAAAATACCTTCCCACAGGTGGGATAAAGTCATCGTGGATACAGAATATGTTTATAGTAGAGAGTTTGGGAAAACACAGACCACAAGAAAGCATGGCTTGGGCAAGAATAAATGTCATGGATTTCTCCCTATGAATGTGTAAGAAAACATCCTTTGTTGGAGATTAAAGAGTAAGATTTATACTTGGTCTAAATTGATGACATAGGCTCACCTTTGAAGCTGTGTTAGGAATGGCTTTTCCCCAGAAAGCTCTTTTTTTTTTTTTTTTTAAGATTTTACTTATTTATTCATGAGAGACACACATACAGAGAGAAAGAGAGAGAGAGAGAGAGACAGGCAGAGGGAGAAGCAGGCTCCATGCAGGGAGCCCGATGTGGGACTTGATCCTGAATCCCAAGATCACACCCCAAGCCAAAAGCAGATGCTCAACTGTTGAGCCACTCAGGCTTACCCAACCCAGAAGACTCTTGTAGTAGTGCCTTTGAGATGGCTTCCCATGATCTCTGCTTCCTGGTATTCCCAGTTTTGCATAATCTCCTCCCACCAGGACTGGAGTCTGTGACCAACAGAATAGGACAGACGTAATGGTGTATATCACTTCTGAAATGAGATCATAAAGGACATTGTGGCTTCCATCTGGTCTCTCTCTTTCCCAGATCCTTTGATCCTTTTCTAGGAAAGGAAAGTGCCATGTCGTGAGCAGTTCTCTGGAATGGACCACATGGTGGACAACTGAGTTGACAAGGAACTGAAGGGTTCTGCTAGAAGCCACACCAGTGAGCCTGGAAGTAGACTCTTTCACCCTAGTCGAGCCTTCTGATGGCTATAGCCAAAGCCAACATCTTGACTGCAAACTCATAAGAGACCCTAAACTGCAATACTAGCCAAGCTGCTTCCAGGTTCTTATCTCTTAGAAACTGTGCGAAAAAAAAAAAAAAAGAAAAGAAACTGTGCGAAATAATAAATAGTTGTCATTTTAAGCTACTGAGTTTTGGGGTACTTTGTTATGCCACAACAGATACCCTCATACAGCTCCTGACAAATCCTCCTACATGTTGATCCTTTCCTCTGCTTTTCTCCACATAGGTTGTCCAAAAGTACAGCCAAGCCCTGCCTGCAACTCCATTTCCCTGAGCTGGTGATCAGTTTATCTGAAATGCAAGCTGCACATAAGCAGCTCTCATAATCATCCACCAGAGTGGAGGGCTCTCTGTCTTGGGGATCAGTGGCTGCAGTGTTCTGTGGTGAGAGTGGCAGCTTCAACAAAGCCAGACCTCTTGCTTTTGTCTCCTTTCTCCCTCTATTTATGCAGCCAGAGTTCCCTCCTTAGATCATCCAGGTTTTCTAATATTGCCTCAACCTAAACATTCAAGACATTCATTCAAGCATAAATGATGGCTAGCTTTGTTATATTTTCTGATTTTTGAAATTATGCGTGCATAAAGTCAACCCTAGAAATTTACTGTAAATAATGATTCTTAGGTCTTCCTTCATCTGAATCTGTATATGAGATCCAGTAATCTGGATTCTCAGTACACTCTTTGAGTGCTTCTGAAGCCTGTGATCTACAGAGCATATACAGAAAGACCCCACTGTGGTTATTCCTGTCTTCCATCTTGTTGCTCCAACTAAGACTCATGCTTCCTAAAGGGAGAGACTTTTTTTTTTTTTTTTTTTGTATTTGCTCAAGGCAGTGGGGCACTGCTAGGCTTTCAGTGAACTTTCAATAAAGTGACTTGCAAGGGGAAGTCATCGTGCAAATGGATATTGACCACAGGCTTATTTACATTCTGCTAAGGGCCCATGGGCTCTGACAAGGAATGGATGGCACAGTTCCTGCTTTTAAGGAACTTGCAGCAAGAGCAAGGAAACAAGAGAAAGACTTGGAAGACAGTTGTGAAACTCCAGAGAGGATTAGATGGCCCGCTGGGTTATAGGGTACAGGTTACTCCTATTTTTGGAGGCATTAAAAAACCTAATGATGTCAGAAAAGCTTCGAGCAGAAGCAACATCATGGTGACCCTGAACTGCCAGATGAGGAGCCTGGACGTAGTCCCATTTGTTTTAGCAGCCAAGCACCTGGGAGCTTGCACTTCATTTCTCTGTGCTTCTGCTTCCTCTTGCGTAAAATCACCATGATGTCCTGGAATCCTGGTTTTCAAGCTGTCCTGAAGGATAGATACTGTGAGGTAGCAGGGAAAGGAAGACACATGATGAGGTATGACTTTGAGTCTTGCTGCCCTTGTTTTATCTGTCCCAGATATTGGAGTTTCCACAGCAGACCCCATGTGACCACAAGTCCTGTTGCCAAAACAATAATAGCAACAAGGTGTGGAAACACCACACATCAATTTGTAGTGCCCTGAAGTGCATCTTCTTCAACATTTCTGTTTCTAATTCCTTTTACTTACCACAGGCAAGGAGTCTCTTGATATTAAGGGTGCTGCTGCCTCATTAAAATCTCTTCTAAGTAGGGTTGCCGCATAGAGGTGGCCTTAACAAGCTGGAATCAACCCTCTAGTTATCTAATGATTTTATAGAACATTCTTTCCACTTGGATGGAAATTGTCACCTTGCTGTACCTAAAACTACAATCCAGAGCTGCTAGTGTCCAGTTGGACAGCCCCTCACTGCATGACACCTATTTACATTTAAATTAATTAGAACTAAGTAAAAGTAGAAATTCATTTTCTCAGCTGTCCTTGCCACATCTGTAGTGCTCAAGAGCCAGCCACACATGGCCAGTGGCTACCTGATTGAATGGTATGAATCTAGAACAGGTCTATCATTGCAGATGGTTTCATTGGTCAACACTGAAGCTAGAAATAAACCAATAAACGGGCATGGTTACTCTCTGACTGGATCCAGCTTCAATTCTATTTTCCAGATAAAACTACACCTGTCCCCCAAGAATATCAATAGGGGATGGGGCAATCTCCAGGGCTGCTAGCATTATGTATTTCTTTAGTCGGCTAGAAAGATCAAGACATTTAAAGGTGTTCAGGGTTTGGATGCCAAAAAGCCGAGCTGAAAGCAATTGAGAAGCAGTGCTTAACAGAAAAGAAAAACAAAAATAAAAAAAGGAGAGCTCAAGATATGCCATGGCAAATTGGCCCTGCAAATCCTCCTGGCTCTCAGTTGGGAATCTGGAGGGACTACATCCCAAGTGTAGGATAAAGCAGCAGTCAAATGAGCCTTACAAAATCTCTACAAATGTCTTACAAAAACTCAAACCGGTCCAATAACTGATTACAATGAGCTCCTCTGTCCTAATCTAGCTGCCTGCCAGAAGGTGGTGGGCTCTATCTCTGAAAGAGGCCATCATGTAAAATCTCTACAAATTCAAGTTTAGGGGACATCTGATTTATAACCATCACATTGCCTGCCTTTCGGTTTGACATTATGATTTTTTACTCTCTAAGCTGTATGGGCTGGGATAGGATCCAAAGTTGGGGTATGTGGTTCAAGAATATATGTTCTAAACACCAAAAAGTACTGCCTGTCTACCTTGTGTTCTTCCAATTACACAAACTCCTCCATGATGTAAGGGGAGAGAATGATAAATCCCATTTTTGAATAAAAATATTTTACTTACCTTTTCTTTTATATTCACTCTTTATAAGCTTAAGAATACAGAAATTACATTAAAATTGAATAAATCAGTCTTATTCTGATCCATTAATAATTATTTTAAGGGTACCTGGGTGGTTCAGTCAGTTAAGCAGCTGGCTTTTGCCTTTGGCTCAGGTCCTGATCTTGGGGTCCTGAGATCCAGCCCAGTGTAGGGTTCCAGGCTCAGTGTAGACCCTGTTTGAGGATTCCTTCTCTCTCTCTCCTCCTTCTGCTCCTTACCCTGCTTCTCTCAATTTAATAAGCAAAACATTTTAAAAAATAATAATCATTTTGAGTTTGTTTAAGTTGGAGTGTGACTTTACTCTTTGGTTATGGCTGAATTCATGAAATGCTTGGAGAGCTGGGACTTTGAAGGGCTGTCCCAGTTGAGAAGATGACTCCAAAAATGAAGAGTAAGCATCACTGATATGGAAATGGAGCCATCGGAAATCTGTACTTGACTACTACAGCTTCAACTGGCACATTGATTTTCAGGGCCAACCTTATTGAATAAATCTGTCTTATAGTAGGCAACATCTTTCAAATGCACTTAGCAACATCTCTGAAAGGAAAACTCCTCTG
Source organism: Vulpes lagopus (assembly GCF_018345385.1). Taxonomy (NCBI): domain Eukaryota; kingdom Metazoa; phylum Chordata; class Mammalia; order Carnivora; family Canidae; genus Vulpes; species Vulpes lagopus. Next base: position 33,196,783 of record NC_054834.1, read on the forward strand.
ACCAGAGCATCGTTAACATGGGCTTACCTAGTGAGGCTTTCTTGGCTATCCTTATTCATTAACTTCATTTGCTCTACCTGTTACCCGTCCGTTTCTTCTGTTCCTGACCCAGGAACTGATCAGTTCCTACAGGCTCCCATTAAGCCTATATTCATGCCTGGTGACCTCCCTGTGCTCTCTCCTTGTGAATCATCGGTCACATTTGAAGCTCTCCCACCAATTTCCTATTTGAGTCTTGCCAAGTTATATATCATTTGGGGCACAACAGAAGGAAGAACTCAGCTGCCTATTGAAGGAAGTGATCCTTTAATTTTTCTTACATGGAGAGTACTTCTGATTCTACTTCAAATTCCAACTATCCTGGAAATCCCAAAATGAATTTTTTTTTTCAAATTCTCTTCTTTTGCTCTTGGAGCTGAAATCCCTATATTAAGTTTTTTCTTTAATATTTTTATTTATTTATTTATTCATAGAGACACACACACAGAGAGAGAGAGAGAGAGAGAGAGAGAGAGAGAAAGACACAGGCAGAGGGAGAAGCAAGCTCCATGCAGGGAGCCTGATGTGGGATTCGATTCTGGGTCTCCAGGATCACACATTGGGCTGAAGGTGGCACTAAACCGCTGAGCCACCCGGGCTGCCCGGTTTTGTTTTGGTTTTTGTTTTTGTTTTTGTTTTTGTTTTTGATTTTGTTTTTGTTTTTAGTTATTATAGAGCTAGATAATCTAAAGATTGGATCTTAGATGTGCCTAATATGGCATATAAATAAATAGAGGACATAGGAAAAGATTGCTCTCATACCAGAAATAGCTTATTTGATGTTTTGTTTCTCCAAAGTGCATGGATTGTCACATTAGCTTGGATAGATACTAGTTGGCTGTTAAAAGATAATTCTCCATGGATCTCTTATGTTTCTTCATGTCTTTCAAGTAAAGCCCTCTTTACCTTTTTATTCTGACTGTGTTGTCAAGGATGTTTATAAACGGTCTTAGAAGATAAAATAGTATCTCCCTCTAGAACAAAGAGCAGATTTGCCTATAGCTCAGCATAAGAGAGACAATATCTCCTTTGGAACAAAAAGGAAGTATGCTTACTGCCTATTATAAAAGATTCAGTCCCATAAACTCAGGGCTCCTCTGCTGTAATACAACCCACAACACATGCAGACATCATGAGGTCCTCTTTACCACCCTGTGAAATTGGTGCTTGAGGAACCAGCACAAAAATACTCATAGTCTGGCTATTGAATAAATTGTCCTTTGTCTCTGATCCAAGAGTCTTATGGCTTTTACCATCATTCATGAAACTGAGGCAGGCTAACTTATTAGCTTATGAGAAGTGCAAAAGTCTCCAAATGGACCTTATTATCCTATATAAACTAAAATTAAATGGACCTTATTAGGTATACAGCATCTATTTGGGAATTATTAATGCTAAACAGAGTAAAGAATAAGATAGCTTATCAGGTTGGGCTACACACTATGATCCAGTTTAAGTCTAAATTGGAGGATGGCAAACTACAGCCCTGGGCTAAATCCAGACTGTAGTCAGTTTCCCTGCTGCTAGGCTAAAAGAGGCTGTACATCTTTAAATGTTTGTAAAACACACACACACACACACACACACAAATTTATGATAGTGACCATATATGATTTGCAAAATTTAAAATACTTGCAATTTGGACCTTTATAAAAGAGAAAAATGTTTGCCAGTCCCTGTTCTAGATACCTGCAGCCTTTCCTTGGACATCACAGAATTAGGAACAAATATATACCTCTTCTGTAATTTCCAGAAGTTGCATCTTGCAACTTGTAGCATGACTCTGTGTAAACATGAGCTCATTTCCACCCCTGTCAAGATCTATGCTCAGGAGTCAATGTGCAACAGTCCATAGGACTGGGGAGGTAACAGAGAAGGGAGCTGTGAGACAGCACTCAAGATCTAATACTTGCAAAGACCATCCGCCAGCTTTTTGGATGCTCCTGAGCAGACGGGGTATTCCCCCTGAGGTGAAATGGGTTGGAGAAGATGCCTGGTCTAGAACCCCAATCAGGGGGTGGCAGAGAGAAAAGTGTCACTAACATATTCAGACAGCTGCTATCTTGACTCATGCCATCCATGGTCAATCCTTCCCCCTTACAGGCCAGAATATCACATATAGGCAAGGATGAGTTTTACTCCCATCATGATTATGACCCATCCTTCAAATGTACCTCCACCTTAGAAATGAACCTCAACAAGTATTTAACAGAGTTAGCTGAAAGGAAGCATGCATATTTAAACAAATAGGGTCTCCTATAGGGTTTCTTTTCTTTTTTAAAGATTTTATTTATTTATTCATGAGAGACTCAGAGGGAGAGAGGCAGAGTCATAGGCAGAGGGAGAAGCTGGCTGCCCACAGGGAGCCTGATGTGGGACTCGATCCCAGGTCCCCAGGATCATGACCTAAGCCAAAGGTAGATGCTCAACCACTGAGCCACCCAGGCGCCCTACCATAGTGTTTCTTTTATGGCTCTGCTGAGGTCCTCGTAGTCCTTGGTCCAGAGGCAGTTGATAAAGCTCTATCCAATGCAATTTTTCTTTTAATTTTGCCCCAACATCATGTTGTAATAATATGCAGTATCCCTTTCTCCTCCCTGGGTTTTCACACTTGCTCTTTCCTAGGCATGGGATCTTACTGACATCCCAATATCTAGCATTCACTTACTTATCCTTCACATCTCAGCCCAAATAGCATTTTCTCAGAAAGTCTCCTCTGACCCTCCCAAATAAGTTAGGACTTCCTGTTTCCTATTCCTGCCATGTGCTGTGCTTTTCCTTCGTAACATCCACTACATCTGTAATACATGTTCAGTATTTCTCGTTCCCACCAAAGCACCAAACTCCATGGGAGCAAGAATCAAGAGTGCTTGTCCATTGTTTTATCCTTAGAGTGTGAGCACAGAATTTGGTTCAGAAGAACCCAGTCTGTGTGGAATGAGTAACAGGAACAGGCATTTATGTTCCTACTTTATAGATGAGAAGGATGAAGGGATAACATGGCTCAGAGAGACTAGAAACTAGCCCAAGGCCAAAAAAAAGTTGCTATGTGACTCTGGTCTTCTGAAAATAATAAGTCTGTTCTACTTTTCCAAAGCTACTTCTGTTGAATTTAGCAGTATACTGGTAAGAAAAAGCTACATTGGGATCCTCCAGGCTCTGAGATCTTAAGACTTGTAGGAGTTGTCTAGCATGCATAAATGCAAGGATTTTTATTTGTTTTTGTTTTTTAAAGCGATTGTCCATTAATGCAGAAGAAATACATCCTTTCACTTAGGAAGAAGAGTTATGTTGGTGTAGATTCAAGATGGTCTTTCTGACTCTGTCCCATCATCCATGTTTGGGAGGGACCATGGCTTTGATAAATGCCAGGAAAGAGTCCAGAGTTGACTGGATGACACCTCTCCAGATTCATAGGTCCAGAACACATGGGAGTTTAACGGTCCCATAAATATTAGGTCCTGTCTCTCCCCTGCTCAGAAACCTCCCAAATTCATTCATCTCAATGCGCTGCTGCCTCCTTCAGCACACTGCAGATTTTTTCAGGGATGTTTTATGGTTCATTTAAGTTGCCACTCACGTCCACAGGCCAGGGTTGGGGGGAGGGAAGAGAGAATAAAAGAGCAACCTATGAATAGTGTTCCAAATGCCTGCACACTTCTGACTACATCAATTGAGCCCTACTCTTTTCACTGCCTGAGTTGCTCCCAAATCATGACAGGTGCTGAAAAATATGTGTTAACTCTTTCATATCACTGGGAGACTAGAGAGTGCAAGGGTCGGCATACTCACAGAGGAAAATGCAAATCAGAACTTTTCTGACTATAGTGCTCTTCTTTGGGGAGGGAGATGACCAAATTTCACACTGACAAGAGACACACACAATTATCACAGGGGATTCATACCAGGAGTTATCTCAGAGCTTAGCACACAAACTTCTACAAAGTAGGGCTTGATAAGATTTTGTTAGACAAATACATGAACAAAATTGATCTATGACACCATACGATAAACTTAGCAAGTTCTTCTTCAGCACCAGGTCCTAAAATCCCTCAGCTCCAGTTTGGTACCTCAGCAGTAGCTTGACCAAGTATTCTTATAGCTAGAACTCAAGAGCATTCTGGAAGATCACATATAAAAAGTATGAACTTCAAAGCCATAAAGAAAGCTGAGAGAGGCCATTTCAAACTCAATAATGTTTTCAAGCCAACTGCCTGAAATATAAACATCAGCTTCAGAAATAAACCTTAGTCCTTGAAATAGAATCCTATTGTTCTGCATAGAAATGGTGACAGTGCTTCACAGATAAGAACTATAGTATGCTTATCTCTTTTTAGTAAACTCATTTTTTTTATCAGATTGTCTACATCTTTCCACATGAAACAGGAGCTGAACTTGAGAGGAAAATATTAAATGAACGTGTAAAGACAACAAATAAGAAATTTAGGGGGGGAGTAGAAGTCCAAATATTACGATTAATTTGTCATGTTACTACAGGTGAGTGTTACCTAAACTGACGTCCTATCTTAAAGTTGACTGTCATAATTCTGGTCTTCCCCTTCACCATATCCATGTAACAGATAATATACATAATAAGTTTATGATCAATAATAACAATGGTTAATAATAACTTATGTGTGTGCATATAGCACCTAAGTCTTTTCAATTTTTTTTCATCTGTTATTCTCCCAATCACCCTGGTATGAGGTGTGTGGGCAGCATTTGATAAGAGAACATAATGAAGCTTTAGAGGTGGTGAGTGACTTATATAACTAAGGTCATCACCAACAGAGTTGTAATCTTACATACTGGTCTTTATTTACTTCTAAAACATCAGGCTCCCCCTCCATGACCATGAACAAGTCATCAATAGCCTCTGCTATGATGAAATTTGGTTTACTTTTTATAAATATCTCTCCTTGTTAGCCTTATCTGTATCAGTCCATTGTTGTCAAAATAATGCTGCATAACAAACAACCCCAAAACTCAGTGACTTAAAACAAACAAGCTGTTATTCCCACTCATACATTTTTGGGTCAGCAGGAGATTGAATATTCTGGGTTAAACTTTGTTGATCTTGACTCCGATTCCAATTTGGAATCTAAATCTTCTCCATGTGTCTCTTATGATCCTTGGTCCATCACTAGCTGTGGCATGTTTTTCATCACACTGGCATAAGCACAAGAGGACTGAGCAGAAACATGAGAGGCCTCCTGAGGCTTAAGCTCAAAATAGGAACTCTGCTGTGTCTGCTTGTATTCCATTGCCCAAACCAGAGCCAGTGGCCAAAAACAGCATTGATGGAACTCTCTCTGCTTCTAGTAGAGGAACTACAAGATAATATGGCAAAGGGCATGGATTCCAAGCAGGAGTGCAACCTACCATATTGCGCCAAACAGAGCATGAAGATTCATGGAGAGGACTGTCCTTGCTCAAGGTGGAAGAAATATAAGATCATTAAGCTTCAGGCAATTCTGTTGACTTAAATTGCATAATGGAGTGTATGCAACATTAACATATGAATCCATTGGCCTGGAAAAGGATACATTCACCAGAAAAAAATAATTCCCTGAGTATCAGTTTTTGCATAGAGAAACTGACCATGGTGAACTAACATTTGCTGGAGTCAATCAGCTCTCCACCCTCCTCATTGCCTCCACTCTGTCCATCTGGACACTGCAAGGATGTAAAAGTTGTTTCTTTTGTTGCTATGGAGTAGAGTTAAGGCCATCATTCCACCAGGAGTACCAGCACCCAGGTATTGAAATAAATCATCATTGGAAGCAGAAGAGCTTCAAGTATAACACCTGGGTTCTTGGCCAAGTAGAATAGGCAAATTTAATGTAGGAGAAATGCAAGTAATGTTTCATGGTCACTGGGATATCCTGCATGATATCTTTGGGGTGATATAATGAGAGGCAAGATAGGGAAGGCCTTATGTGATTCACGGTGGAAACTACATGAACACATGAAAAGAGTGACTTCAAGCTTACCACTGGTCCTCATCTAAACAGTTGTGTTTTCACACATGCTTAATTATTTATTTGAAAGAAGAAGAGGGAGAAGAAGGAAAAGAAGAGGAAAAAGAAGAAAGAGAAGAAGAGGAAGAAGAACAAGGAGGAGGAGGAAAGAAGAAGAAAGAAAAGAGGAAGAAAATGGAGAAGAGGGAGGAGGGGGAGAAAGAAGAAGAAGAAGGGGAAGGGAAAGCAGAAGAAGAAGTAGAAGGAGGAGGAGGAGAAGGGGAAGTAGAGGAAGAGGAAGAAGAAATCAGTTGTTGCCATTGTGGTAGTCATTGTTTGCATGTATGTGTGTATTTCAAAACTATCTAGCATAGCCTGCCATAACAAACTGCTAAACAAAAAATGGTGGCTTAAAACAATGGAAATTTATTCTCTCACAGTTTTGGAGAGTACAAGTATAAAATCAAGGTATGTGCAGGGCCATACTCCCTCTGAAGACTTTAGGGAAGAATCCTTTCTTTCCTTTTCCTAGCTGCTGGCTGCTGATTTCTTGACTTACGGCTGCATCACTCCATCCTCTGCATACATAGTCATACACATGTCTCTGTCCAAATCTCTCTCTCCTTTCTATTATAAAGATATCTGTCAGTGGATTTAAGGCCCATCCTAATCCAGTATGACTTTATCTTAACTTAATTACATCTGCAAAAACTTTATTTCCAAATAAGATCACATTCCCATGTAACCAAGGTTTAGGACTTGAACATTTCTTCTTAGGAGACACAATCTAACCTGATGTACAGGCTATGACGGAATCCCTTCAATGAGATCAACATGAAATGTACAATGCCATGATTTTTCATGGGATCAACAAGTATTTTATTGGTAATGCAGAAAATGCCCCAGGGAATATCATGGCTCCCTCCCTCCCTTATTCAGATCTTTTTTTCAAAAGTTAGAAAATCACCTTACACAAAAAGGCTAAAATAAAAAAACCACAAGAAATAACAGGTGTTCCAGTAAAAAAAAATACAATAAATAAATAAATAAATAAATAAATAAATAAATAAATAAATAACAAATGTTGGTGAGGATATGAAGAAAAAGGAACTCTAGCACACTGTTTGTGGGAATGCAAATTGGTGCAGCCACTGTGGAAAACAGTATGGAGGTTCCTCAAAAAAGTTATATAGAATTACCATGTGATCCAGTTGCTCCACTGCTCTGAATACCCAAAGAAAATGAAAACACTAATTTGAAAAGATAAATGCACCCCTACGTTCATTGCAACATTATTTACAATAGCCAAGTTATAGAAGCAATTGAATTGTCACAGGCATATTACGGAGCCATAAAAAAGAATAAATCTTGCCATTTGCACAATATGGATGGGTATAATACTAAAGGAAATAAGTCAGTTCAAGAAAGACAAATGCCATAGCATTTCACTCATATGTAGAATTTAAGAAATAAAACAAATGAACAGAGAAAAAGAGACAAACAAAAAAACAGACTCTTAAATACAGAGAATAGGCTAGGGGTTCCCAAAGGGGGGGTGGTTGGGGAAATGGGTAAAATAGATAAAGGGAATTAAGAATACACTAATCTTGATGAACACGGAAAGTGTATAGAATTGCTGAATCATTATATTCTATAGCTGAAACTAACATAAGTAACACTGTATATTTGTTATACTTCAATTTAAAAAATGCTATTTAAAAAAGCTAGGAAATCAGGGAGGTTTTTCCTGACAACTGCATTAGAAAAAAACAGCACACCATACCTTCTTATCCCTTACCCTACTTAATCTTTTATAGTGCCCATTATCATCAGTTAGATTATATATTATTTCTTTTTTAAAATTTTTATTTATTTATTCATGAGAGACACAGAGAGAGAGAGAGAGAGAGGCAGAGAAAGAAGCAGGCTCCACGCAAGGAGCCTGACATGGGCCTCGATCCCTGGTCTCCAGGATCAGATCCTGGGCTGAAGATGGCGTTAAACTGCTGAGCCACCTGGGCTGCCCTATATATTATTTCTTAATTTGATATCTGCCATCATTAGCATATAAGCTCCAGGAGAGCAGGGATTTTGTCTGCTTTGTACATTTCTATGCTCTCAAAGCTTTGCTCAATGCCTATTACATTGTATGTATTAGGCGATATGTATTTATTGAATGATGGAAAGAATGGCTTAATGAATATGTTAGCAGACAAGCCTTTTAAAAGTATTCATTTTACTCAGAATGTGTCCTCATGACTTATAACTTCTGTTTCCCATCTTCTTCTCCTATTAATAGCATGATGGCCAATGATAGAAATGAACGGCCTAGTGATTTAAATATAGCTTTATAGGTAGTAAGCTCATTCTATGCTACTTATTTTAAGTCAGAAACAAATCATCCACTTTCTACTCACATTATTTTGATTTGGAATACTACTTTTTTTGATTACTTAAGAAAAGCAATGAAAGCTATATCTTAGAAACGGATCATTAATGGATACCTAGTGATTTTAACAATTGGGAATAATTCTCAATCAAAAGTAAATTTAAAAAATACTCAAATATTAACCAATGATGGGAATAACCAACAGTCAAAGATGAGAATTAAGGACAGTATAATATGATTGGTCAGCTAGTCAACCAAACACAAGGAGTCTTGTCTTCTTCGATAAATGACTAAACCTTGTTAGTGATAATGCTGAAAAGTTCTGATAAACTACTGATAAACTACCAGGGAGTAAAGAGAAGAGATAAGAAAGGAAAAACAGGGAAGGATCATAACAAAGAGAAGAGATCTATAAACACCAGAAGTGATAGCAGAAAAGATGACAGAGATTAGAAATAATGAATGAGGTCAGTGGAAAATAAAGATGACTACCAAAGTGCACCCAGAAAGAAGCATTGTCTCAGAGATATTTAGTACGAAGAAACACACACACACACCAGTTTTAGATTATGGAAGTCAAGTTCAGGGAATATACTGGGACTTCACAGGAACTAGAGTCCTTTGACAACCCATTGCTCTGTAGCTCTCACTTTCCTTAAGTCTATTGGGTCAGTTCCTCCCCAAAAATCTGCTTGACCCTTCTTGTTCTGAAGATCTAGTCCCTCAATCTATGGCCTTCCACCTCAAGTGTCCAACCCTATTGACTCTGTTTCTGAGAATCTGCTCTCAATTTCTGGGACAGAAATCAAATTGACTCAGGTTGGATATTGTATGATTCTTGGCCCATGAACAGTGGCTGAGTAGGGGGTAGGTTGTCTAGCTATATTTAGAAACCACTTCTAGGTTATAAGAGGAGTTGACCCTTTGGGAAGTTAATGTGTGGTGAGAAAAATAACTAACATTTCTAGTACAAAATCAAACAGAGATACCACTGGACCATGAAATCAACCATTCTTTGGGTTGACATTGTTGATGCTCATCCTTAACCCTTTTCTGAAAATGGCGCCCAACACTAAGAATATAATTCATGTTCCCCAGAACATGTACCCCTCCTCAAATTTACCTCCTTTCATAAATTATTTTCTGACCACAATGACTTTCTAGCCTATGTGGCATTTTTGTAATCCATAACTACATGACCAGCTTAATTGTACTATCTTTATTGATGTATCATATTTCCTCAGTTACTTACTGCTTATAATGTGTATATATGTTAGGCATTCAATGGAAGTTGATTAATGGGGGTGAATGTGTCAGTTGGAGCCTTTAATATCTCAATTGCTTGCAAATGAATTATCCTGCTGGCTGAAAATGTTCAAACTTAAAGTGCAGAGGGTGTTGGAAACATTTTGTGAAGGGAAAATATAAGCTTTACATATTCCATATTCTTAATAGCACCATTATATTCAGATGGTACATGCAGAAAGCACACAAGCAGTACTAGAAAAATGTGTGTGAGGCGTTCATGTAATTCAGGTGGAATCAACAACAGTCAGACGTCAAAATTATTGTACTTATTGCATGTATGAAGCAAATTGAATCTAGTTTTAGATTTTTTCTAAATATCCCACTTGGATTTATTTTGTTTTTTGGTTTGAGGATTTTTTTGTTTTGTTTTTTGCCAAAGAGAAGGGACAAATACATGTTTATGCTAACATTAAATTACATAAAAAAGAGAAAAATCTTTGTACATGCTGGAAAAATAGCAAGCATTAGGAAAATGTTATTGAAAAAAAAAGAAAAGAAAGAAAAATGTTATTGAGCAAGTACAACATACCATCATTTGTGCTATATAGATCGGACTTGCAAAGACAGCTGGTTAAATTTGAAATCATAAAAATTTGCCAATATTATGTTACTTTTTATTGCATGGAGTTGATTTATGCCGGATCCTCCATACTTAGCATACTTCAGTTCAATGAAAAGGTAAATATTTACATGTGAAGAAATTATGTGACTATTCAGAAGGCAGGTTTTATTATTTCTAAGTGAATAAAAAGTAAAAAAAAAAAAAAAGCAAATGAAAACATTTTAAAAATAGTGACTATAAGAAAAAGTGACTCACAGAATTCATTTATAAATTTAGCCTACTTGTTGAATATTTTTACAGTACTGGTGTGAATTGTGAGACATTTGTAAAAGTTTGTCTACTGGATGCCAGTGAATCTAGACTTGCATTCAATTTAAGTAAAGGCCACTGACTGCGGGAACTAGCATGGAAAATTGCAGAGAAACTCCATCCTTAATGACCGAATGTGCGATTCTCTATCATTGAAGAAGATCTCAAATACTACTACATCTTTCCTGTTACAATAAGATTACAAGTGTTACCTGATGCTTTCTTTGTAAGGATCAAAGCCAACCCTAAAAAAAGGCTTAGGGAAAACGTGACCCGATGTTACGTTTTCAGAAGTCTTTGGTGATGATGAAGCATGTGTGGGCTTTGAAGTAACGCCTGTCCAAATCACACTGGCACTGCTTCTCCCTCACACTCCATCAACAGAGAAAAAAGTGGCTACAAGCTGATGAGAAGGTTGTCCCGAAACATGACTTGTCAGTAGCATTCAAATATCTGTTCTTCTCCACAATTAGCACAAGGAACAATAACAATGATGGACTAAAAACTTGTTTTAGAGGTTAAAAGAAACAGAATGTTTGAGATCTCAACTTCAAGGCTTTAATTCACTAATTGGCTTTGCAGGAAAACAGCCACATTATACCACAAACAGCTTATGACATCTTATCCTTCATTATAAGAAAGCTAGCATGACCAAAAGAGCAAGGTTATTTTTATTTGAGAGCTCTCCATTGAGCATTTTTTTTTTTTACCTTGAAGGCATTTGCTACTTTGTTGAACAGACCAATGAATACATAACAACAGTAAAAAAAATAGACAGCAATAAATGCCACAAGATAGAGTACTATGGGAGTTCCAAAGGAGCAGTGTTCACTTCCGGCTTGGGGAGTTTAGGGAAGCATTCATGTGGGAAGGTCACATTTGATGGCCCAGAAAAAATGAGCAAGATATACATTGACAGTTGGTGGAATAGCATTCTACGTAAAAGAAAGTGTAGACAAAGACTTGCTGCACTAAAGCCCAAACGGAAGGAAGGGTGCCTAATGCCGAAAGGTCTAGGAGCCATGACACCAGATCACCAGGGCCTTGGAGACCCAACTGGGGTCTGCTTCTTCCTCTGTAGGCTTGTGAGGAGTCTTTAAAGGCATCTGAGCAGGGAGTGACACCATCAGGTTCTGCTTTAAGAAGATTTATCCCCCAACAGTGGATGAGATAAGCTGGAGGCAGGAGAAAGGAGCTGCAAAAAGATCAATTAAGAGGCAGTTAGCAAGGTCTCGATAAGAGATAATGAGGGCCTAAGTTGGCCTGGAGACATGGAAATGGCAGGAGGGAGATGAGAGAGAGAACTAGTTCACTGTCAGACCTGTCAGATTCCCGACTGAGCCAGGGTGAGGGACAAGCAGGGAGCAGGAAGGAGGTCCTGTGCTGGGTTGTTCAGCCCTGTGATGAGGGTGGCTTTCACAGAAACAGGGAAGGAATGTGTGGGTTGGAAGACTAATTGAATTTGAATATCTGGCCTTTGAGAGGTCGGCAGGACATCCAGACAGACATAGCTAATGGGCGGGTGGAGAAAAGAGCCCTCGAGCTCTGTGGCAGCGAATGCTGAAGACAGAGCAACCCTGAATCTTGTATCCTTTCTCTTCAAGAAGTCAAGTTCCAGAGCATTTTTCTGACAGGAGCGTTTAATCAGCATTATTTTCCGCATCATCTGTATTTGCACCTACAGAGAGATTGCCAGCGGTCTGTATGATGAGCCTGCACCACCATGAAAAGTGTTAGTATGCACTGGAAAGCGTGCAGTGCCTTCTGGAAAGTTCTCCACAAGAAATTATATTCTCCTAATACACGGCATCCATGGGATTATCCAGGAGGATTGTCCCTGTTTCAGAAAACAAACAACAAAACCCTGATGATAAGGGAAACCGAGGTATCACTTTAGGCAAACAGGGAGTGTGTGATAAATGCATGTGGGTTGGTGGATCCCTGGCCTCTGCTCCTGACAAAGGAGGGATATGATATGAATTGAAGGGGCAGAGGCAGCTGTGTGGTATAGGAGGACTGTGTCACCGGGGAAGCAATGGCACAGCCCTGGGAGCACCACAGTGTCTCTCGGAGTCCAGCTGCTGGGGCTGGTTGAGGCTCTGGGCTTCCCACTCTCCCCCTTGATCAACTATTGACAATTGACCCTTGGCATCACTATCCCTTCACTGTTTATCTCTGCACTTGCTCTCCCAGGATCTAAATCACTTCTTCAATATCTGAGCCAGTGGCAGCTCCCTCTTGCCCTCCTCACCCCTGCAAGAGAGCCAGGATCACCTGCCCTCCATCCCTGTAAGCTATGCACTGCACCCTAGGCACCCTGCCCATTTGATCTCCCTTTCACCCTACTCCAAATATCGCAGCTCTAAGATCTTCCTCATCCTCCCAGGAAGTGCAGTGCAGCACTGGGCTTGGACAAGTCTCTGGGGAAACTGGTTTCTGTAGCTTCTGGGGGTTTCAGGCTGCAAAATCTATGAGAGGAGGATGTTTATCACAGCATGTTGCTGCCGCCCTGGGCCCTGTCTGCCCTGCACTGAGAGTACAAAGTCCATGTACCCCCATCTGGCTTGTTTACCCTGTGCTCAGTGAATTGAACACACGCTGACCAGCAGTAGGAATGCTTGGTAGGGACTCGGCAGCATAAGCCATGGGCCAAGGAAGCAGGGAGTGCAGCCCAAGGAGTAGAACCCAGAAGGTTCTTTCTCTTTCCTCTCAGTTTGAATAGGAAGGAAGGGTTCTACACATATCCTCTCTCGTTAGCCCTTCAATCAGTACTAGAAAAAAAAAGAACATACACAACACTTAAGTAGAGTGCCATTAAAATTCCTTCTTCTAGAATAGTCTTAGGGAAATCAAGAGAGATTCCCATTTATGCTGCAGCAGTACCAGGTTTGACTGGAAGTCAAGAGCCTAGACTAGAATCAGCATTTAAATCTGCTACTCAAGGGCACCTGGGTGGATCATTGGTTGAGCATCTGCCTTTGGCTCAGGGCGTGATCCCAGAGTCCTGGGATTGAGTCCAGCATCGGGCTCCCCGCAAGGAGACTGCTTCTCCCTCTGCCTATGTCTCTGCCTCTCTGTGTCTCTCATGACTAAGTAAATAAAATCTAAATAAATAAATAAATAAACAAACAAACAAATAAATTTACTACTCTAGGCTCTTTGACCTTGGACTAATTACTTAAACTTTATGGTTCTGAGTGGCCTTATCTATCATCTAGAGATGACAGATGGATCTACCTCAAAGGTCTGGTGTACAAACAGGCAGTAGGATGTATGAAGTGGCCCACGCATTGGAAGTGGGGGCCATCATGGTTGTTTTCATTATTATCTATATCTGAGCACAGTTTCTCATGAACATTTAAGGGACTCTGCCCACCAAACACAGGATGATGGAGAACCCTCTGATCTATTGGAAAATAGTCACAGCATTAAGCCAAAATTTTTGTGCCAGGTCCCCAGAGTCCTATTTTAAAAGTCCAGAGCTCTGAAGCAAAACTAAAAAGGGATCCCTTCTCTGACCTGCTACTCAGGGACCCTGGAGAGTCATGAGACACGGTAGGTACAGGTGACATCACCAAATTTTGTGATAACTGAACAGGCTCTCCAGGGCTGAGAGAATGCCGGTGGTATTTTGTTGGCACATGTGACTTTAGCAAAACTGTAGACCAGGCAAAGCTGGTCTTCACAAAGAATTACATTTTTTAGTTGCATACTCTCAGTCCAAATTGGCAACTCAAGACCTCACAAGTCTTTTTTTTTTCTGTTTCCTAGATGTGCTTACACAAAAATATTACTCATGATTTTCTTGTTTCATTTTAGATGAGATTTACTTTAGACATTCAGAAAATAATAAAGCATGCATCCATATGCCCATCACGTGGATTTAATAGATTTTGAATTTTTGTTATCCTGGCTTCATGTTTTCTTTTTCATTTTTATTATTTTTGTAAATGAAATAAAACATCAGATGTAAATCAAATCTTTTTTTTTTTAAATCAAATCTTCATTTTCTGTTACTTTTCTCTACCTGACCCCTAGAGAAAAACAGTTAAGTAAGTATCCTGAGGTTGGTGTATATTATTTCCTTGAATGTTTTTTAAAAAATAATTTTTTGTATAGAAATCTATTCCTAAATTATAATATTTATATATATTATCATCATAGATTTCCTTTTGCGTGTGTGATTATTTATTTATTTTTTTTATTGGAGTTCGATTTACCACAGATTTCCTTTTGCAACTTGCTTTTTTCACTCTACATCATATTCTGAAATTTTGAATCATTTCAAATGCTGTGAAAAAAGCAGTTTTTTTTCTTTTTATGCTGCTTTGATCATTTCTCCCTGCTCTTGTGTACTTATGGAAGAATTTTCCATAACACAAAGCCTGAGAATATATTTTCAACTTTACTAGATATGCCAAATCGCTCTCTGAAGTGATTGAGCCAATTTGTATTCCCACCAGAACTGAATGAGTATTTTCATTTTCCAATACTTTTGCCAACATTTGCTATTATCAGACTTCTATATTTTTTGCCAATTTTGCGGGAATGAAATAGTATCTATTGTTTTAATATGCATTTCCTGGTTACCCATGGATTTGGGCAGTTTTTCATATATTTAATGATAATTTGTTTTTCTTTATGGGTTGCCTATTTATATCCACTACATATTTTTCTACTGGGTGGTGTCTTACCAAGTTGGGAGTTCTGTAAAGTTAGCTATGTGCAATGCAAACATCTTCTTTTCAGTAGCTTATCTTTTTTTTAATCTATCTATATAAAGTACAATTTTAAGATATCCATGTATATCAATATTTTCCTTTAAGATTTGTGGATTTTGTGTATTGTCTAACAAATTATTCTCTACGTAGAAATAAGAATATTTTTCTATATTTTCTCCAGAAGGTGTCAAAATTTTCATTATATGTATATGTATATATGTATATATATATATACACTTAACAATTTGAAACTGTGTATGTGTCTGTGGTATAAGGGCTTTTTAATTTTCTTTTTTTAAGATTTTATTTATTTGAGAGAGAAGGTGAACACTAGAAGTGGAGAGAGGCAGAAGGAGAGGGAGAAGCAGGCTCCCTACTGAGCAGGGACTCCAATGCGGGACTTGATCCCAGGACCCTGGGATCATGACCTGAGCCTAAAGCAGACCCTTAACTGACTGAGCCACCCAGGGGCCCTTCAAATACTTTTTAATTAATATTTTCATTTCTTCTCTGCTTCATAAATTATCTTTTTTTAATGGTTAAAGAACAGGGACATCCATTTCTACTTGGTATTTGTTTATCTTGTGGCACTGCCCTCTGAGAACAGGGTCAGCAGATCAGATCCTCAGAGTTTGTTAAACATGTGCCAATGCATTGTTTCGAGAAAACCACTTAAGATGCAGAGACACATTCTACCTCTTGAAGAATATCACTTAAGCTGTGCTTTGCTGATGTGATGTCTTTGGGAAATCAGAGCCAAATCTTTTGCTTTATTTTTTTACCGTAGATTCCAAGTATTCTAAATTGTGTAGGAGAAAGAAACCATTTTCAGCCCAAGAATACAAAAGCATCAGTAATCATGAAGCTTCATAAAAACCCCAGTTTATTTTAAAGGATTAAAAAAAAATCCCTGAACACACAAAAGGTCATACAATAAGTTCACCTTTTCTGGAATACTCTCTTGTAAGTGTCCGTCTGCTCCACACTAGTGCCGGTTGTAGTCTCACAACAGGTGGTATAGGCAAAAGGGTTGCAAAAGTTCTCCTTCTCAAATGTTTTATTTCATTAATTTCAAAATGCACATTTGGAGTAAAATTTTGAAACCCTCGAGTAGGACTGTGATAACAATATTGGGTATTATTTTTTTTTAAAGATTTTACTTATTTATTCCTGAGAGACAGAGAGAGAGAGGTAGAGACGCAAGCAGAGGGAGAAGCAGGCGCCCTGAGGGGAGCCTGTTGCAGGATTCGATCCCAGGACCCCAGGATCATAACCTGAGCCTAAGGCAGACGCTCAACCACTAAGCCACCCAGGTGCCCCCAGCTTATAATTTTAATTGGCAGCTCTTTCCTGCCACCCCCTCCGCTTTATAAAATGATGGGGAACCTTAGAAACTTAAGGTGCCTTAGCTTAGATGAATGACATTTCAGTCACCTGGGATTCCACAGGTAAAATTATTTCCTTCATCTTCCAGGCCATGAATTAAATCTGTGATCTTGTCGAGTCACTTAACCAAATTAATTAAGCCTTACGTTCTTCACTTTGTGGGATTATCATGCAAGTAAATACATGAGTGGATCTAAAACATGTAGACATTGACCTGAGCCCTGCTACCCCGAGAGTCCTAATCCGACAGGAGCACCTGAAACCTTTAGTTCAGGGATGCCTGGGGATGCAATTAAGAGGAGACACTGTCGCTATACTCCCAACACGGCCAGCAGCAGGTACAGGTCATTTCTTAGCAGTTTATTTTTTAGACCAATTCAAGCACACATTTAGCAAATGCAGATGCAATCTGCTGTAAATGTGTGGAGCAGCTTTATCTCCCCGCTGAGTTTGCCATATTTACTCTCGTGGGTCCTTCTTCACACCAGGAAATCGAATCCCCTTTTCCCCACCCGGCTCCAAGGGCAAGGCTTGCCATCCGGGTGGTGGGACAGTTCCCCTCACAGGCTTGATGAGAGCAGCCCAAGAGTGGGAATAGTGGGTATTCTTGCCAACGTTTAGAGCCGGTGTCTCCTCCACTGTTCTTCTCAGATTTGCCATGCAGTGGAGTCTCTGGCGCTGACAAGGCGAGAACTGATTTATTCCTTGGTGGAGGGATGGGGAATAATATCAAGTTGGAAAAATCAAGCTGCTTGGCTATAATTCTCAAATTGGAACTCTCCTGCCCTCATTCTCAGCTGTCACCCAGGCCATGTTGGGCTATCTTGTCCCACCCTGCAGCCCCTGGAGCCACAGGCTTCTGCACACCAGACACCTGTCCCTCCTGTAGACATTTCCCTTCTACCTTGGTTCTCTGCGCCCCTCTGCCTGCTAATGGAGGAGTGGCCTTCCCCCCTACCCTGCTTTGTCTACTTCCTCTTGGCTTTGCAGAGTCCAGTGGCATGAGCCTCAGTCTTGTCACTTGGTAAATGTATCGAGACGTTTGTCAAACACTTAACCTTGGCAAGTGTTTTGCCAAGTACTGAGGAGAGAACGGTAAATAAGACCCAGTTCCTGTTCTCAGAGACGACATATTCTGCTGGAGGAGACCTGCCAGTGAACAGATCCCTTATAATACAACAGGTAAGAGTTATTGCAGAGATATCAGCAAAAAAAAATATATAAATATATTTTTTTACTTTTATAAATTTATTTTTTATTGGTGTTCAATTTGCCAGTATATAGAATAACACCCAGTGCTCATCTCATCAAGTGCCCCCCTCAGTGCCCATCACCCAGTCACCCCCACCCCTCATCCACCTCCCCTTCCACCACCTCTAGTTTTATAAATATATTTTATAAATATATATATATATATACATATATATGCATATATATATATATATATATATATATATATATAAAGGAAAGAAACCACGAAGTAATGGGAAGGGGTCAAAGATATGACACTAGAGCTGTACCTAGAAAGATGAATAGAGATTTACAGCATTTGGAAGGCAAGGCTTCCTGCAGAGCAGAGTATCCTGCACATAGGATTGTGCAAGGAGCTGTTGGTGCTTGTATGGAAGGTGCAAGGAGTAACAGAAGATGGGACAGGAAAGGGCAACTGAGGCCCTCACAGGACAGACCTTGTACATTAAGCTAAAGCATTGGATTGTCTTGGGGCTACCAGTGAAGAGGCATATTGACTTATATATGAGGCGGTGTGATTTTAGGTTTTTTAGAGCCAAGAGTCTGGCAGGGGTTTATGGACCAAAATGTGACCCCAGATACCCACAGACTACCTGTTGAGCTTGTCAGAAATAAAGACCCCATATTTCCTAAATCGCCTTCTGCTGGGGGTGAGCACAGGGCGCAGGGATCCTTATTTTTAAAAGCCTCCTAAGACATGTGTGATGACAGGCCAATTGGCTGATCTCTAGGTAGAGGATGGCCTGGAAGAGGAGAAGAGACCAGTTAGTCATCTAGGATAAGAGCAGAAAGAAAAGGGGTGACTGGTTGTCTCAGTGGATTAAGCATCTGTCTTCAGCTCAGGTCACGATCACGGGTCCCGGGATCAAACCCCCACTGCCTGCTTGGCAGGGAGTCTGCTTGTCCCTCTCCCTGTGCCTCTCCCTCTGCCCTTTCCTCCCATGCCCCCACCCTCTCCATCAAATAAATAAAATCTTTAAAAAAAATAGAGAAGATGAAGCCCTCAGGGAAACCAGGAAGGCCAGACTCAGAGGTTTACTGATGCTGCCCCAAGACAGGTCAGGGAAACCTCTTTCTTTCTTAATGCCTTGGGCATAATGATTCCTTCATTCTTGATTTATTAGTCCATTCTTTCACCCAAAAATCATTTATGGAAATTATTTATTGGCTGGGTCATCTTCTGGCCACTGAAGATATAACAGTGCACAAAAGAACAAGTACATGAAAACAAGCAAGTAAGCAAATGCACAAGATGATTTCACTTAGTCCTAAAATTTTCGAAGAAATCAACATAGGGGGGACACCTGGGTCACTCAGTGGTTGAGTGTCTGCCTTCGGTTCAGGTAATGATCCCGGGGTGCTGGGATCGAGTCCTGCTTCGGGCTTCCCACAGGAAGCCTGCTTCTCTGTCTGTGTTTCTGCCTCTCTCTGTGTCTCTCATGAATACATTTTGAAAATCTTAAAAAGAAAAAAAAAAAAAAGAAAGAAAAAATCAACAGAGGATGTTGAGATACAGCTTGATGGGAAAAGTCTACCTGAAGGGATAAAATTTGAAATGAGACCTGAATTGGAAAAAAAAAAGGGGGAGGGGGGGAGCCAGGCCTGAGAGTATCTGAGAGAAGAGTGAGCAAGACCCAAGCAAGTGTGAGCTTGGCAAGAGAGGATAGGGAAGGAACAAATCACAGATTTTACAGGGACTTAACGTCCTGAGTGCTGTTAGGGTATAATTTTCAAAAGTTGAAATTATGACCTTCTTACAAATATCACTAAGATATAATATGACGTTATATATATTAATTTTTATATATACACATATACATACGTATGCACTCATGCACAGAGATGTGGAAATATATTTGTCAATAGACGCAAACTATAAGTGACTGTACAGCGATGCCAAGCAATGTTTAGGATTATCTTTTCCACAGGGTAGAAATCAATCGTATTTCTACCAGAAAAAAAAATACATCTCCATTAGACAAGAGTCATTTGTATTGTCCATTTTCTACAAAGTAAAAATTACAAAATAGGCTCAAACCTTATAGTAGGAGCTGATCCCAGAAGGCCACCTGGGGAGTATACAATAGTCCATTAAAAGACACCCAGGAATCTCTTGCCATTTTAAATTATTTTATAATTTTTTTTTCCTAACAGAATAGTGGGGGATGTTCTGGAAAGTTGAAAGCAGCAGACGGGCATGGTCTGATTTGCATCTGGAAAAGAACACCTTGACTGTTTTTTTCCTCATACTGTGTGTACTGGTTGTTTTATTACTGACTGATGATGAGCCTCCTTTTTCACAATAGATTGTGAGTTTCTTAAGAGCAGGGGTTGTGACTTTGCTAACACCATGTCTGGTAAAATGGTTCATAGTCACAAATGTTTGGTAAATGAATGAGGAATCGAATGGCCTTGGTACTGATAGGACATGGCATTCAATGACACAGAATTTCAAGTTTCTGGATTGGGAATTCATGAGGATGCTCATAGCACTTACAGAGTTGGAGAATATGGATTTGGGACAGATTTTGGAGGGAAGATACGATTGGCTCTCTCTAGTGCTTTTTGAAACCTCTGTGAGAGACTGGCTAGACCTTCCCCAAAGCTGGCTCCCCAGTGCGAGGCCGGAACCCCTTCCAGCCTGGCTCCTATGTGGTTAGACGTGCTGTGTTGCTGTGCTCTGGCCAGTGGAGTTTGAGTAGTAGGGATGTGGGTTCCTACCAGGTTGGGCTAATCAATCTGCCGACTTACAACCGTCTTCTTCTTCCTTCCTCTATTGGCTGATGTCAACAACCAGAGTCGCCTTGGAAGACACACGTTGATGATGGCAAAGCCCCATCATCCTAGAAATGGTGGATTTAGTCTCTGCTTGCTCTAGGTTCCCACGGTATTTAAAAATACCAAAAATTATATTTTTATATAGCATTTGTTCTATTTTGTTTTAGAGTATGACCACGTCCATTTTAATCTTGCTCTTGCAATTGCAAACCTGTAGTGTTGTGTTTCTCAGAGGGGTGTTATTTGTATTATGCATGAGGCAATTACTGTGTGGGATTGGGCTTGGTTTACCCAAGGTCCATCCACTAACTGCCTTGAGCTCTCCCCACCCCAGACCTCCCCACCTCACACAGTGGTCAATGGGACAAAACCATCCTTAGTTTAACAACTTCTAAAGCCTAATGTTCAGGATAATACATTTTTTTCTGTCTTTGATACAATGAACGCGATGCAAGAGAAAGAACTTAAGTCAAAAAGAGCAAGTGTCAAACCCTTGCTCTGTCTTTCACTTGCTCGGTAATTTTAGGGGAGTCTCTTATTTCTCCTTTAGCTTCTTTATTTTCATCTATCAATGGAGGTCAATAGATTCTACTCCACGGGGTGATTTTCGGAATAATATGAGCAAAGACTTTTTTTGGAGTAGGTGTTTAATATATTTTTTGTTTCTATATCTCCTCTGATCTTACTTAAATTAAATAAAAATTAAGAACCATTTATTACCATGTTCTCTCTTTTGGAAAAGGTCTGTGGCTCAAAAACTTTTTTTTAAGGGAATGTGTGTGTGCATGATATTTTAGGTATATGTATCTATTGGCACGAGATTGAGAAAAGTTAAATGGGGAAGAGTAGACTTTAACTCATATTTCTTATTTTTGGTTATATTAATTAATTCACTGAGGCCATCAACAGAGCATAAATGACTTTTGTAGTTTGGAAAGAAACATTCTAGAGAATCTAAAAATAATTTTTTAATTGATTAAGTTGGATCGGAAAGCATCATGCTTCATTTGGTAAGAAAGCAAAGGATGTGCTCATGGGCTGCTTCTGACAGATTTTTGGTTTGGTTTGCTTTTAGGGTAGAAATTTAAAAGGAGAAGAAAATTCCAAGTCTGCCTGAAATAAAATCAGAAGTGCTATCTCACAGAGCTTGATCATGATGGATCCGCCACTGGGAATTAGCAGGGAGGGCCACTTGCCCACATGTGAGACTGTCTCCAGTGATGCCACAGACCTGTGCTCTGCAGCCTGGCTCTACAGAAACAGGGAGACAACCTCAGAGAATACACAGTGGTCTCTCCTTCCCCTCCAGGTGCTGCTGTGGGGTTTCTGTGTTCCTGGAGCCAGGAGGACTCCACCTGGGCTGGAGCCTCCAGTTCTTTCTCTGAGAAATGCAAGGCAGGGGCAGGGCCAACAGAATAAGAAAAACGTAGCATTTTGCTACCCAGGAAAGGCAATAGTCTGGAGATATTTCACACTTTAGGAAATCAGGGCCTTTATGCCTTACTTGCCCAATGGTAGACACTCAATAAATATTTGTATTCTTTAAGAAAAACTACGACTAAGGGAGTGCCTGGGTGGCTCAGTCCGTTGAGCATGGCACTCTTGATTTCTGCTCAGGTCATGATCTCAGATTGTCATTTCAGGTTGGTGAGATCGAGCCCTGCATCAGGATCTGCACGCAGTAGGACATCTGCTTGAGATTCTCTCTGTCTCTCTCTCTTCCTCTCTGCCCCTCCCCCCTCTTCCTAAAATAAATAAATAAATCTCGTTTCTTAAAGATTTTATTTATTTTTTTGTATTTTTTTATTGGAGTTCGATTTGCCAACATATAGCATAACACCCAGTGCTCACCCGTCAAGTGCCCCCCTCAGTGCCTGTCACCCAGTCACCCCAACCCCATGCCCACCTCCCCTTCCACTACCCCTTGTTTGTTTCCCAGAGTTAGGTGTCGCTCATGTTTTGTGACCCTCACTGATATTTTCTTTCATTTTCTCTCCTTTCCCCTTTATTCCCTTTCACTATTTTTTATATTCCCCAAATGAATGAGGCCATATGATGATTGTCCTTCTCCGATTGACTTAATTCACTCAGGATAATACCCGCCAGTTCTATCCACATCAAAGCAAATGGTTGGGTTTTCATCCTTTCTAATGGCTAAGTAATATCCCATTGCATATATAGACCACATCTTCTTTATCCATTCATCTGTTGATGGATAACTGAGGCTCCTTCCACAGTGTGGCTATTGTAGACATTGCTGCTATAAACATCAGGGTGCAGGTGTCCCGGCGTTTCACTGCATCTGTATCTTGGGGTAAATCCCCAGTAGTGCAATTGCTGGGTCATAGGGTAACTCTATTTTTAACTCTTTGAGGAACCTCCACACAGTTTTCCAGAGTGGATGCCCCAGTTCACATTCCCACCAACAGTGCAGGAGGGTTCCCTTTTCTCCACATCCTCTCCATTTGTTGTTTCCTGTCTCATTAATTTTCCCCATTCTCACTGGTGTGAGGTGGTATCTCATTGTGGTTTTGATGTGTATATCCCTGATGGCCAGTGATGCAGAGCATTTTCTCATGTGCTTGTTGGCCATGTCTATGTCTTCCTCTGTGAGATTTCTGTTCATATCTTTTGCCCATTTCATGATTGGATTGTTTCTTTGGTGTTGAGTTTAATAAGTTCTTTATAGATCTTGGATACTGGCCCTTTATCTGATAGGTCATTTGCAAATATCTTCTCCCATTCTTTAGGTTGTCTTATAGTTTTGTTGACTGTTTCTTTTGCTGAGCAGAAGTTTTCTATCTTTTTTAAGATTTATTTATTTGTGAGAGACACATAGAAAGAGAGGCAGAAACACAGGCAGAGGGAGAAGTAGGCTCCTCGCAGAGAGCCTGATGTGGGACTCGATCCCAGATCCTGGGGTCACGCCCTGAGCCAAAGGCAGACACCCAACCGCTGAGCTGCCCAGGCATCCCTATCTTGATTACGTCCCAATAATTCATTTTTGCTTTTGTTTCCCTTGCTTTCATAGATGTATCTTGCAAGAAGTTGCTGTGGCCAAGTTCTAAAAGGTGTTGCCTGTGTTCTCCTCTACGATTTTGAGGGATTCTTGTCTCACATTTAGATCTTTCATCCATTTTGAGTTTATCTTTGTGTATGGTGTAAGAGAATGGTCTAGTTTCCTTCCTCTGCATGTGACTGTCCAATGTTCTCAGCACCATTTATTGAAGAGAATGTCCTTTTTCCAGTGGCTAGTCTTTCCTGCTTTGTTGAATATTAGTTGACCATAGAGTTGAGGGCCCAAGATTTTATTTATTTATTTGAGAGAGGGAAAGTGAGCAAACAAGACGGAGAGAGCACCAGTGGAGGGAAAGGGAAAAGCCGACTTCCACTGAGCAGGGAGCATGATGTGGGGCTGGATCCCAGGACTCTGAGGTCATGACCTGAGCTGAAGGCAGATGCTTAACTGAGCCACCCAGTCCCCCTAAAATAAATACATCTTTTTAAAAATAAAGAAAGCAAGAAAACCTATGAATAAACGAATCCACTTGCTATCACTCTCCCATCAGAAAGAACATATATGTGTGCACATGTAGGTTCAATGAGATGGGATCTTTATAATTATAGACCAGTAAGAGTGACAGGGCAAAGCAAGAAGGAATAACACATGATGTGCCCAGGTATATGTTTAATCAGTGCTAGAATCCAGATTCTTTTTTTTTTTTTCTTAAGGGTAGAGACCAGAGAGTTAGGGAAAGATTGTTCATGAGAGCTCCTATGCCCAAACTAAATGCAGGACAGAGAGGGTGATCTTCTCTGAGCTCTCCCCAGATGTGTTACCCTCATGTAATGCCACGTTGCTTTGGCATCTTCCACAGGTCCTGCCCTTCTGTTCTAAATAATTACACAAACGAAACTTAGCCACCCAGTTATTGATAGTTAACAAATACTGGTCAAATACCATTGCTTACATGCTGCTGCCTGTGGAGCTGCTGAGCATGTCCTAGGCTGGGGGTTGGGGGGGTCCAGAAGACAGATGAATGAGAGGGAAAATGGATTGTCCCCTTCCTCACATACTTCAGGTGCTCCTCTGATAAAGGTGACCGGATTTGCATATTTGCTATCTATCTACCCGATTCCCAGCTCATCGGTTGTTTCTGACAGCCTCCACCCTGATGGTGGAGACTCTTTTACCTTCCCACATGTGACAGTATTTCATGCATCCCCTACTACATAGTGTTCACAAAGAGCAGAAACACACATTACAATGATGTCAAATGATAGATGAGCCCCACGTAAAATAACAGGACTGAGTAATCCCAGGAAAGTATGAACATTTATGACTAGAAATTTCCAGATTGGGGAACACCTGGGTGGCTCAGCAGTTGAGCACCTGCTTTTGGCTCAGGATGTGATCCCAGATTCCCATGCTGGAGTCCCACATCAGGCTCCCCGCAGGGAGCCTGCTTCTCCCTCTGCCAATGTCTGTGCCTCTTTCTCTGTGTCTCTCATGAATAAATAAATAAAATCTTGAAAAAAAAAGAGAAATTTCCAGATTGGAAAATTACATTTGTCAACAGAACATTTCAGTGAGCCCAGCACCTGGACACTTACTACGGATGATAAGTCTGTATTTTTTTTTTTTTTTTTTTTAGTTCATGGCCAGTTTTCCTCTTCTGTAGACTTAATTATCCCCTGCGCACTGCTCCTGGCAGAGGCACAGAAGAGAGACACACAGCACTCTCTTTTAATCTATCAGATATCTTTTCTCCAATCCCTGAAGGTACAGAGGCAAATTCCAATTTAGTAATCAAGGTCTGAGTCATTGAATAAATAACTCAATTTCTCATTCTTGTTCACTGAGCCAGTTGTATGAACAAACCCAGTGCTTTTTATGCCAACTGTGCGAATGGGCTTCCCGGGACATTGCATTCAGAAATTGCATAGAAATGCTGAAAATCATTCAGAGCAAGGCAAGTGGTTGAAGAGCCAATGTCCAAAGTCAGAAATAGATCTCTGGAGATGGATTTTTTTAAAAAAATGCAGATAAAGCAAATTAATTCTCAAAGCACTACAACCCATTAACCAATAAAAGTAGCCTTAAGGTTCTAAACTAGTGCATAGGAAAAAAAGGTAGAAACTTTTGTTTCAGAAGGATAATTTGTTGGATAAAAATGTTTGGGTACTCCTTCATTAATTCATTCATTCATTGAACGGAACATTTTTTGGTGCTTAGAATGTTCCAGCCCACTCTACTAATAATAAAGATACAAAGATGAACCAATTACAATTTTGCCCAAAGCTTCTCATTTAAACAAATAGTCCAACCAGGAAATAATATGGATATGCAGACAGCATTATGGAGTCATCAGTGAGAGGTACCAGACCAGTCCAAGAGAGTCCATGAAGAATGTCACAGAGAAGCTGATGGCTAAGAAGAGGCTCATAGGAAGAAGCCAGAGAAGGAGGGTGGGGCGTGGGGGTTGGGGGGGGGAAGGTTGGGGTGGGAAAGGGAGTCAGGAAGAAGGCAGCGAGAACTATTAGTTCTTCTTCTTGCTCTTACTCAAGGAAGATCCAGTTTGAGTTGCTGGAGACAAAAGACAGCAGCATTTTAGAGAGAGCACAAGTTTATGAAATCTTACCCACCATCTCCACCAGAGTAACCATAGTCACCATTTGTCACTGACCCACCACGTAGTAGGCACTGTGCTAAGCACTTCATGCTCTTGGTCTTGCTTAATCCTTTGCGCAACCCTGCCAGGTGTGTATTTTTATCTCATTTTACAGATTAGGAAACAAAAGGTCAGAGCAGTTGGATAACTTGCTCAAGGTCACACAGCTAACAAATGGAAGAAGTGGAATCAATCTTGTTCTATATGATGAAGGTATAGACACAATAAACAACAGGTAGAAGCTAGAGGAAGACAGATCTGGTCTCAATTTGTAGAATTTGTCAGTCATCTGAGGCTCCTAATGATCTAATGATATATGGGATTTTTCAAAATGTATATACGTATCTTGAGAGAGAGAGAGAGAGATTGATTTTAAGGAATAGACCCCTGAGGTTGTAGATCTGAAATATACAGGGTGAGTGGGCTGGCTGGAAACTTAGGCAGAGTCTTTGTGTTGCAGCCTTGAGGCCAAATTCCCCATTTGGGAAAATGTCCATATTGAGCTTAACTTTTGCCATATTATGATGAAGATACAAGTGTCTCTAGACTCATGGTAAGACTCAGGCTGAGCCAGAGGTGGTCTGGGCTTCACAATGCAATTATTATATGACTTTGAGATTCTGTGATGCTAGCTTGTGTCCAAAATTTAGCAGAATTCATGTGTTTCTTTCTTTCTTTTACTTTTTTTATTTATTTTTTATTTTTTTTAGAAAAGGAGTGGGGGAGGAAGGCCAGAGGGAGAGGGAAAGAGAGAATTTTAAGCAAGCCTCATGTCCAGTGTGGAACCTGACTTGGGGCTCAATCTCACCACCCTGAGATCACAACCTGAGCCAAAATCTGGAACCAGATGGTTAATTGAGTGAACCACCCAGGCATCCCTGAATTCCTGTGTTCCCTAAACCTTGAGGGAAATGTTATATAATCCCTGCCAAGGGAAAATGTGGTATCTATATTATAATTCGTGAATTGTAGGAATTGTGCCCTCTATTTGAAAGACAAACAATATCTTCATTTATAAAGCTCTGCCTTCAGAAATGGCCATGCAGTTTCATTTAACCTTATAGCATTTCTAATAGATGGTTTTGCCATGGTGACACAGAGATAAGATGTTAAAAACACATTGTATCAAGCTAAATTCCCTATGTTATGTTAATGGCACCCATTTCTATATGAACCATTTTCCTGTTGTCATACATAACATTTTCAGACTTATTTTAGCATGCAGATTGAGATAAACTACAAAAGGAAGGCATAGTGTGTTTCCATTTTATTGGTGACAAAATCTGTGTGCAAAGATTGAAGACCCAATCTGAGATCAAGCAAAAGATCTATACACCTGGCATCATGGCATCACTGGTGCCTTGTTCCATTCAGCAGATCCTGTTTCCATGGTTCTAAAAGTCTACTGACCAGTCTGTCACCACTCTCTCTCACACTTGCATGCTCTCTCTCTCTCTCTCAATTATAAAATAAGACAAGCATGCGGTTAAAAATTCAATATTGATCAATGGCATTATATAAAAACTAAACTTTCTGCAATCTATACGCACCACACCAATCTACTTTTTAAAAAAAAACCTTACAATGTCCAACTCTTCAATCTTCGTCTTTATTTCTTAATTCATCAACTTTAGACCATGTATATTTTCTCTGGAGGCACATATTTTTTTTTTTTTTTACACAAAAGTTTGGAAATTGTCTACCCTGGCAAATAAAACCAACTGAGAAATGAGGCAATGCGATCTCATTAAATACATATAAAGGGTAGTGGAAGGGCTCTCTCTCAAAGCAACTTTACTCTTCCAGTGGTAGGAAGACAAAAGGAGAAATAAACACATTTAAAAGAATGTAAATGCATTCTTTTTATGTGGTGACTCTCAAAGCATTTTCAGCTATCTTCTTTCCTCCTAAGAATGAGTTATAAGTCCACCACTAAGTGCATTTTTCCTCTACAGATTCTTTATTTACATTTTTATGTATTTTATCACAGGAGCCATTCCTATAAAATGTCAGCTTCCTGTAGACATTCACATTTCCTGCAGACATGCAGCCTAAAAAGATAGACTCTGACTCTTTCAAGTAATCATAGTAGACATATTTGGGGTCGTAACAATGGGGACACTGGGACTGTGGGTACTGGCCACCCTGGATTTATCTCTACATTCTGAGTGCTCCCCAAGCAAGCAGCCAATCTCCCATCCTGCACACTTTCATAATCTCTGCTGTTTTGAAGACTTCTGCTAAATTTGCTCATCCAACTGCCCTCTTTCAAATTCAATCACGACTTCTCAGAAAGATGCCATCAGGACTCTCCTTTGGTCTCCCCTCTCCCTACACTGAGAGTGTTGAGTTCACGGATCATGAACACGTTCCATCTTGTGATGATCACTAAAGTCAGGGCCCTGTCAACACCCAGGAGAACCCCAGCCCTGGGGGTAGGATGGTGGGGCAAACCGTACGTTGCCCATGAAGACATACACCAAAGCTCTAGATTAATGCAACCACAGCTTGAGGTGAACATGAACAGAAGCCCCTAGCCTGCAATGAAATATTCATCCTTCCATCACACTGGCCTGGGGGAGTGAGGGAAATGAGGAATGGGATGGAAGAGAAGGTAAGAAATGCTCTAGCATTTTTCTGCAGTAATGTTCTGTTTCTTTAGACTCTGTTTATCTATTTGGCATCCATTAATCACAGAACTAAACTAATGGCCAAAGTTGTTGACATCTCCCCTGTGATCCAGCTTTTGCAGGCACACAAAAATTATATTGTAAGCCCTCTGACAGATGCCAAGTCCATACCCTCAATCGTCTGCTTTATTGAACTCTCACACATCAAGCCACCCCAAATAACCCAGCACCAGGTATCAAACAGCCAGGGACAGCCTCTATGCCCCCAAAGGCTGTGGGGATGATCCAAACTAGTTGATTCTAAGCTGTTTCCTCTGCTTTGCCTTGCTCCTGGACATCTCAGTAAAAGCCATGGCCTATACCTTCCTGTCACTCCTGCTTCGGTCTCCTTATCAAACCTGGTGCCTCCCCATATGACCTCGCATGGCATGGCATGGCATGCCTGCTGCTCTTTGGAACTCCAAGTAGTACATTCTCCTTTCTTGTCATCACTCAATCAGTTTTAGAAATTAAGACCCAGGAACATATAAATGAACACCTGAGCTCAAGTCAAGTACCTCATTCACTTTCTAGTCTAAAACAAAGACTGAAACTGTAGCCTCCAGAAGAGAAACAGCCGCCCTCAGCAGAACTTCCTCTGCTGCAAATCAGAGCACACACATGGCAAAATTCACTAGGAAGCCGGTGATTTCTACATCTGATTTTATAAGGCTCCAATATAAATACTGTCTGTGATCTGATATTCTAGTTCCTTCGTTCCAGATGTATCAAGTTCATCCACAGGAAGGGGCCAAGGTTAGGAGAGTAAGGAGACAGAAATTTAATTCTTGAAACTGTGTTTGGTCCCCGAGCTCAAAAGGGACTCCTCACACACTCACTCCCCTCACCCTGGACAACTGGTCAGACAGAGATACTAATGGAATGTTCCCGGGGTGCGGGGACCCCAGTTCATCCCCACTGATGATTCTCACCATGCTTTTAACATGTAGGGAGAGAGAGCATGCAGGATAGGATGAAATATACAGTGAACATGCAGAGGAAGTGTGTTCTGGGTCATAGGAAGCTACTCTTTTCTCAATTTCTCTTCCTGGTCAATAAAAATAAAGGCCTGGTGACAGCAATTGCTGGTGGTGCTGGAGAAAAGCCTGGTAATCTGGCCTCGATCCTTATGAGGATTCTGCTGTGTGCTGCCCAAGTGATTATCTGCTGGCCTGATGATACCTTCAGATCCGCAGAGAGACATGTTGGAAGAACGGGTCTAGTTTCGGCAGAATGATCACCGGAGGCACATGGAAGGAGGTAGAAGGGAGAGATGTTTTGAAACCCTCCCCTTAAAAAAAAAGAAACCATCCCCTTGGATATAAGAACTGAGAATAAAAGTGAAAGAAAGTGACATCTAACAGCCAACTCAGAGGGGGTCTTTTTCAAGTGTAAATAAAACCCATGAGTCACACCTAGGGTGGAATCCTGGCTCTGTCTTTTTTTTTTTTTTTTTTTTAAGATTTTACTTATTCATGAGAGACATAGAGAGAGAGAGAGAGAGAGAGAGAGAGAGAGGCAGAGACACAGGCAGAGAGAGAAGCAGGCTCCAATGCAGGGAGCCCGACGTGGGACTCTATCCCGGGTCTCCAGGATCAGGCCCTGGGCTGAAGGCGGTGCTAAACCGCTGAGCCACCCAGGCTGCCCCTGGCTCTGTCTTTTGCCATGTGACCCTGAGGGAATGACTGTGTCCACAAACCTCACCTGTGACATGGGAGCAACGCTAACTTTTTCAGGAGTCAGTGGTGGAAAACACATTCCCATGTGTGTCTGATAAATATTCAGTGCTATGATTTGCTCTTTTTTAAATGTTGTTTCCTTGCATGTTTACTTTTGAACAGAGTGGAGCCAAAGAGCTCAAGAAGTGGTCCCCTGTTTGGTGTCAGCCTCAGCCTATTGAGAGTGATCCTGTGAGCAAGGAATGTTTGCGGTGCTCACCGGGGCCCGATCACTTTTGCCACCCTCCAGAGGCCTTACCCTGGACCCAAACCGATCTCATGGCCAGTCGGGCCCTTGTGATTCTTTTTTTTTTTTTTTTTAAATAATAAATGTATTTTTTATTGGTGTTCAATTTGCCAACATACAGAATAACACCCAGTGCTCATCCCATCAAGTGCCCCCCTCAGTGCCTGTCACCCATTCACCCCCACCTTCCACCCTCCTCCCCTTCCACCACCCCTAGTTCATTTCCCAGAGTTAGGAGTCTTCATGTTCTGTCTCCCTTTCTGATATTTCCTACCCATTTCTTCTCCCTTCCCTTCTATTCCCTTTCACTATTATTTATATTCCCCAAATGAATGAGACCATATACTGTTTGTCCTTCTCCGATTGACTTATTTCCCTCAGCATAATACCCTCCAGTTCCATCCACGTTGAAGCAAATGGTGGGTATTTGTCATTTCTAATGGCTGAGGAATATTCCATTGTATACATAAACCACATCTTCTTGATCTATTCATCTTTCGAAGGACACCAAGGCTCCTTCTACAGTTTGACTATTGTGGACATTGCTGCTAGAAACATCGGGGTGCAGGTGTACTGGCATTTCACTGCATCTGTATCTTTGGGGTAAATCCCCAGCAGGGCAATTGCTGGGTCTTAGGGCAGATCTATTTTTAACTATTTGAGGAACCTTCATGCAGTTTTCCAGAGTGGCTGCACCAGTTCGCATTCCCACCAACAGTGTAAGAGGGTTCCCTTTTCTCCACATCCTCTCCAACATTTGTGGCTTCCTGCCTTGTTAATTTTCCCCATTCTCACTGGTGTGAGGTGGTATCTCATTGTGGTTTTGATTTGTATTTCCCTGATGACAAGTGATGCAGGAGCATTTTCTCATTGCATGTTGGCCATGATTATTAATGATTGCAAGACTCCTCAGCTCAGCAACAACCATCAGGGAAAAACAAGGTTTATTACTCATAGGTTATGGCGGGTACACAGCACGCATGGGCCACACAGGATGGTTGTGGATAGAGAGAGACAGAGAGTGAGCACGGACCTGGGGTTCTGCTTCTGGGTGGGGGGGGGGGCGGTGGAGGGAGGCTAGAGTTTCAGGGATTCCCTCTTTTTTTAAGATTTTTATGTATTTATTCCTTACAGACACATAGAGAGAGGCAGAGACACAGGCAGAGGGAGAAGCAGGCTCCATGCAGGGAGCCCGATGTGGGACTCGATCCCAGGACCCCAGGATCACGCCCTGAGCCAAAGGCAGACGCTCAACCACTGAGCCATCCAGGTGCCCCAGATTCTCTCTTTAAAACATAGCAGCAGATATGAAAGCACAAAAAGGGAAAAGGAAGCAGTCAGCTCTCTGGGTTACACAGGGCTCCCTTAAAGGGGAAACTCATGGGTGGGGCAGCTTGGCTCTTTATTTACTTGTGTAGCTGGCAATGTGCTTATTTGAGAAATGGATGTCTTTGAAATGGATGCCACTGTGGCAATCCAAAGCTTAATGCCAGGCACTTACATTACAATCAATAAAGCTAATTGTCAGGCTCTTACACTAAACACCCTCTCTGGTGGCATGACTTAGAAATGGTGGTTTAAACATCAACTCCAGCATTTATGGGCTGAATGGTTTGGGGAAATTGATAATGACGTCACACCTAGTGTTCCTCGCCTGTACAGAGGAAATAATCATGAGGGTCTGATGTGTCGGGGAGACTGAGGATATTCATACACAAAGTATGTCCACAGGGCCTGATGGCTTCACCTCCCCTGGCAAGTCACTTTTCTTTTGTGTCTCAGCTCGTCCCTCTGTAACATGTGGATAAGGATGTGCTTCCCTCACTTAGGTGTGTGGAGGCGTCTGCTTGAGTTGACATGTAAGGAAGACTTAGAAGGATCTTGGGACACAGCAAGTACTCAACCAACAGGGGTTATTGTTACAGGAAGTGCTTGTCAGTAAGAGCCGCTGTTGCATTGGATGGAAAGGGGAGATGAGGCCGATGAGGGCAGGATGGTCACAGGGGTGAATTCTCTGGTGCCTGTTCTGAGGAAGAGAGCTGCTCTGGAACGCACATGGTTTGGAACTGAGAAATGGATCTTTTCCATGCAGACCTATTTGGTGAATAATGTTCTTAGGAAAATTCCCTGCACTCCGCCCCCCCCCCCCCAAATAATGAGTGGCTGGCTCTAAGTCATCCGGGTGAGGCAGCAGATTGAAGAGCTCCACTTAGAGGAGACAGTCTTCCTCAAATATTTCTCTCCAAAATGTTATTTATCTGCTCCCTCCTTCTAATTTCCCAAAGAAGCCATTCTCAATTTTATTTTGTTTTGTTTTTCACCCTATTTACCAATCTTGTTATTTACCAGGTCTTATAATTCGTACCTCAGAAGTGTCCCCAAATTTCCTTTCTCCCCTTTAATTCTGCTTGAACCTGCTCAATTCATCCAATGCTCCCTTCCAGCCATGCCCACTGGCCACGAAGGACCTCCCCAGCTCTTTGAGCTGCCCTTCACCCTGCCACCTGTCACTTGTGCATGTTGCCTGTGTCTCATGTAGCTCCCAACCCTGACAATGCTCTGTGCCCACCACCTCATCTCATGTCCTGACCATACCACACCATCACTTGCATCATGAGGCTGTCTCATGCTGGAGGAAACACTGGCCTCTTGGGGCCTATTTCAAACCCACAGGCCAGCCTTACTGACGCCCACATCCAGAGCTGCCTGTCGGGAACTGCCACTCCTGTCAAAGTCCCAGAAGTCTTGGTCTGCCTGCTGCTCTTTTATCTTCTCTCATCCAATGGTCATAACTGGTTCATGAGCATCAGTTTCTCCCCATTCCTATCCATTACTGACTCTGCTTCCAGAGTGAAGTAGAGTAGTCATGTTGTGCATTCAACAAAGTTTTGGCAGGTTTTAAAGAGCCCAGATCCAAACTCCAGCCTCTGCTCACCTCCTAGGTCCTAGTCACCCCTTGATACTGCAACAGCATTAAGACCCTTCTCAATCTGCTCTGGTGCCTGGACACCCTGACTTTCTTATCATTCCTGGAATATGTTGATCCCTCTAGACCCCCTCCTTGGCAGGCACTGGTCAGCCTGCCGTGCAAATCTCACTTCAATTCTGCTCCTTGTCTGCTGGCTACTTGACCCCTCATCATGTTTCAGGACCCAGCTCAAATGTCTCCTCATTCTAAAGCCTTTCCTGACCTTCCACAAGGAATTAGGCTTCTGCTTTTCCAAATTCTCATAACATTCTGTTAATATTTCTTTTGGATACCTTTCATTGTACAATTCTTTTATTTTTCAATAGTATGCATTTCATTCAGAAATACATATTAAGGGCAGCCCAGGTGGCTCAGTGGTTTGGCGCCTGCCTTCAGCCCAGGGCGTGATCTTGGGGTCCCGGGATCAAGTCCCACGTCGGGCTCCCTGCATGGAGCCTGCTTCTCCCTCTGCCTGTGCCTCTGCCTCTCTCTCTCTCTTCCTGTGTCTCTCATGAATGAATAAATAAATAAAAATCTTTAAAAAA
Organism: Vulpes lagopus; assembly: GCF_018345385.1. Lineage (NCBI taxonomy): Eukaryota > Metazoa > Chordata > Mammalia > Carnivora > Canidae > Vulpes > Vulpes lagopus. The sequence goes on from NC_054834.1 coordinate 33,231,305, forward strand.
AAGAAATACATATTAAGTGTTATTGAGTACCTTCGTTCTTCAGGGCTCAAGGAACAGAAATAAACACAAAAGTCTGTCCCTGCCTTTGTGGAACTCACAGTGTAGGAAAAGAAAGAGACAGGAAATGTGATAAACAAACAAACAAACAAGACTTGCCAATTTTATAACTGCTGAGAAGATAAATGAGACAAGGCAATAGTAATTAGGGAGGACAATTTAGAAGTAGACTGTGATTATTGATTTTATGTGTCAATTAAGTCATGGGGTGTCCAGATATTTGGTTAAACATTTTTCCGGGTGTGTTTATGTGGGTATTACTGAATGAGATTAAGATTTGAATCAGTAAATTGAGTGAAACAGATTGCCCTCCCCAGTGTGGGTGGGCCTCATCCAATCAGTTGAAAGCCTAAAAAGAACAGAAAGTTTCTCTCTTTTAGTGCCAGACTGCCTTTGAGTGGGAACATCCATTTTCTCCCACCTTTGGACTCAGATTCTGACTAGAACATACACAATCAGCTCTCCTGCTTCTCCCGCTTGCCCACTGGAGGTCCTGGACTTCTTGGCCTCCATAATTGCAGAAGCCAATTCCTTATGATAAATTTATATCTATATTTCTCTGTATCTCTGATTGGTTCTCTGGAGAACCATGAATAATACACAGGCTTAGGGAAAGTCTCTCTGAAAATATGACAGCTGTGTTGAGCTCTAGAGAAGGAGAGGAAAACAGGTATTAGAAGAACCAGCAAAGAAATAATTCTAATAAAATAGAATATGAAAGCAAAAGCCTGAGGCTACAAAGAGCCAAGAAGGCAGTTAACTTGTTCAGAGAGAGAAGCAGGGACCAGACTGCTTGGGTCTGGTTGGTAGGAAAGGAGCTTTCATTTCTTTCCCTAACAAGCATTAGAAAGCTAAAATTAATGCGCAAAAAATATTCGTGTGACAAATGAATGAATGGCTAACTAGTTATTTCCCATATGGAGAAAGCAATTTTAAAAATCTAAAAGGAATGATGCTTTTTTTGTCCCTATTCCTTGAAAGTTTGCCTTTAGAGAGACTGGAGGCAGGGTCATCAAAGGGAGGGATTCACATAAAAGCTGGCCGTGTCCTATAAGAACAGCAGAAGCGATGGATGTGCAGCCCTCAACACAAATGAGTTTCCGGACATTTTTGCAGTTTGGGGTTTTTATCTGTTGTTGCAGAAGCCATGTGTGCTAATACAGACTACACTTACCAACTCTTATAAGCAATGAATCATCTGCTCGGTAAGAAGCGAGGAGCCTTCACCTCCTCCCAGGAAGCCGGCCCCAGCTTTTACACAAGAGCACCCTCTTCTGTGCAGCTGCGGTCCCCAGACTTCTGAGAACCACAGTCAAGGGAAAGCAGATCCTCATGAGCTTCTGTCTTTTTCTCTATACTCCAGAAGGCCACATAAAGCAGGATTTGTGTGCAACGACAGCCTAAGCACACAGATAGGACAGGGAAGGACTCTGGAACAGCTTATTGGAAAAGGAAGGGAAGAGCTTTCTAGCTAATAGAATTTGACCTCTTCATCCAACATTGCAGGAATTTCCAGGATGCTCAGCCCTGGGAACTAGGGGATCAGACTGATGCCCAGAGTCTACAGGGCAGAGAAATGCCCAGAGATTAAAGGGGAAGAACCAGCACAAAGCCTGCATGTGTAGCAGATCATGTTGTGCTTTGAGTGGAGTAACTTTGAGACAAGGGCATCGGGTTCTAGAATGATTCCATATGGCTTTCAGTAGCCTTCTTCAGGGAAGAGTCCCCTGTATGATGGAAAAGTAACTACTTTTGGGCACCTGGCATATAGTACTCACTTAAATATTTATTAAGAGTGTTGGCTTCTCATGTCTTTCAGAAGAAGGAAACATGAAATCCTGTCAGCCATTTATATCTTAGTTTACTGGTTATTTCAGATCACTATAGCTGCGGTATTACTGCATATGAAACATCCACAAAAACCTCAAGAACATACAAAAATGGGTTTATTTAGCTGATAAACGTGCTGGTTGCTGGTGCAGTACTATTGGTGTCAGCTGGGGTCACTCATGTGTCTGCAGCTGCTTGGGGTCAGCTGGTGGGCTGCTGATCTGGTACAGCCTCAGATGGGGTGGGTCAGCTCTGTTCCTGTGACTTGTGTCCTCCTGGGATGAATTGCCTGTCCTGGGCACCCTCTTCTTTTTTTTTTTTTTTAATTAATTTTTATTGGTGTTCAATTTACCAACATACAGAAAAACACCCAGTGCTCATCTGGGCACCCTCTTCTCATGGGAATGGCAGAGGTCCAAGAGTAGGAGCTCAAATAAGAAAACACTTTTCCAGACTCTACTGTTTCATGGCTGATGACATCCCATGAGCCCAAACCAGTCACACAGCCAAGGGCACCATCGATGGAGTCGGTACTTATCTTCTTCCCATGGGAGTCATGGAGAGGGAGTGAATATTTCTGAACATAACCCACCATGTAGAAGTTTTTTTGCAAAGTGAGTAGAAGCAGGACAAGTTAGACACGAGTATAAAGATGCCAGGACAGAGTCCTGGGACATGGCCAATTGAATGCTTTCTGAGGGCTAATCCTCAGATTAACCTTATCTCATTTAGTCCTGAGGAAAAAAATACTGATGAAACTGAGAATATTAATCTCATTTTGAGAGAGAGGTGAAGGCTGTGAAGAAATGCAGAAAATTGCTTAAGCCCACTGAACCAGGAAGTTGCAAAGTCAGGACTTGAACCAGATCTCTTCTATTCCAAATCCTATGTTCTTTACGGCTCTGGAACCTCCCCCAGGGAGCAGCCCTGATTGGTCACAGTTTTACTCTTTAGATCAACAAAGAGCAAATTTAGCCTCTTCTCTGGAGGTCCATCTTTCATGTATTTGGAATCTGCTCCCCTGTCTTCTCTCCTTGAAGTCAAGCAAATCCACTTTCCTACTCACCCTTCCAGTTCCATCTCTACAAAGTACTCACTGACCCACATGTCGGAGAATAGGAATAGCAGATAAAGAGACCTGAAGAAGAATATTCAGAGAAGACTTTAATAAAAGAGCACATTTTAGATTGAAGATAAGTGACCAATAACAAAAACAAAACATTTCATTTGTGCTAAAAAGCGAGATGAAAGCTTGGAGAAAGGTAAGCAAATCTGGCTAGAGGTGTTTTGGGAATCACTAATCATACCCTACTTGGATATTCAGTTGAGGGAGCACATTTTAAGAAAGAAGGAGAAAACAGAAATACTTAGAGTTGACCAGTTAGAACGATGAGGGAATACAAAGCCATGTCACTTGGGGAGTATTTGAACACAGGCCCTTCAGCAAGGGAAAAACAAGATTTAAGAGTAAGGCAAGTGTTCTGTTAAAACACATTAAGGGCTACCAAGTTAGAAAAAGGACTCAGATTTTAGAATGCAGAACCAGTACTGAAGAGTAGAAATTAAAGATAGATTTCCAGTTAATTTGATCATTAAAGCACAAAACATTAGAGCTGTTCAAATACAGCTCCAGTTTCCCTGGAAGGTGATAAATCTTACTCAAGTCTCAAGGAAGGAATGGACAATCACCTCATCATGAAGTGACTGATGAGATTGGAATTGGAGGGCCCATTGGATTAGCTGAACTCTGAGATCATTTCCAAATTTGGAAATTCCATAAAATCCAAAGAAATAGCTTTTTATTTCTGTAACTATAATGACAGTAGTAATAGTAATTCATTATTTTTCTATCATGATTTGTAGTTTAGAAACATACCGTCACATCCTCAAAACAGTTCTGCAGGAGAAGTAGAATAAATGTTTTGTTTCTATTGTACACAAGGAACCAGGGTTCAGAGAGTTCAGTGATTCCCCTGGACACACAGTAAGTAGAAGAATTAGGTTCTCCCAAGAGAATTAGAAGAATTGAGAATTAAGGTTCTCACCAAGAGGTGCCTTCCAACATCATCCTGTTGCAGCCAAATCTGATCTTGAGAAGAGAGTTAAGAACCCCTCCTAGGTGTAGGTGGGGAAAGGAAGAGCCAATTTCAGAAAGGTCAGCCAGGACTTGGTGTCTGAAGGGCTAGGGGTCATGTCTCTATTATCTAGTGGGATATATCCACGAGCACCCACGAGCATTCTTGGACAACACCAGCTTGCATAGGCTCTTCCTTGAGGCATCGCAAGAACTGAGCTTCCTTGTGACACGGTGCCATTCAACGCACAGCAATCCAGTTGGCAACATTTTCTTTGCCAAACTTCAACATGGAGCACTACTTTGCTTTTCTGACTTTTCCCCTGTTCTCGCTTTTGACAGCAGTAGCTCCTGAGCTCATTTCTGCATCCTCACTTCAGACTGAAAGAAGCATGCATGGAGATTGACCCCCTCACTCTCCTTCCCCTGCCACCAGCCGAAGGGATGGCCAAGGGAAAGCAGGACAGGGACCAACTTGGCTTCTCCCCTCTGCCCTCCTGACAGCCTTACACCCTGCCGAGTCCTCCCTTTCTGAGGTGGAGGACTCAGCATACATCCACCCTGTCCCCACTGAGGCGGGGCACTCTGAAGCCAGGACTCTGGGACTCCTTCCGGACACTTGTTCTCGAGTAATTTTTCAGCTGCCTATCAGCACTTAACAGCCTTGACTTCCCTGACTGCAAGAAGACTAATTAAAATGACAAACCTCACATTGATTTATTACCACACAGATGAAAACAATAAACAACCATGACATTGCAATGTGTTGGGCTCTCTCTCTCTCTCTCCCCCTTCTCTGCGCATCTCCCACACCTGCTTTGTGACAGAAGCAGGGGGGAAATGGTGACCACAGTGCCTTGGGCCTTCCCTGTGCTTCCTCCCCAGCCAAGCCTCTTCACCCTCCACCCCCCATCACACACACACAAGAATATAAGGTTCCCATTCACACACTGTTGGTGGAAATGCAAGCTGGTGCAGCTACTCTGAAAAACACTTTGGAGGTTCCTCAGAAAATTAAAAATAGAGCTACCCTATGACCCATCCATTGCACTACTAGGTATTTATCCAAAGGATACAAAAATAGTGATTCAAAGGGGTACATGCATCCTGATATTTAAAACAGCAATGACCACAGCATGCAAAGAGTCCAGATGTCCATTGGCAGACAAGTGGATAAAGATGTGGTGTATACATACAATGGAATATTACTCAGCCATGGAAAAGAATGAAATCTTGCCATTTGCTACAATGTGGATGGAACAAGAGGGTATTATGCTAAGCAAGATAGGTCAGAGAAAGACAAATACCTTATTACTTCACTCATTTGAGGAATTTAAGAAACAAAACAGATGAACACAGGGGAAGGGAAAAATAAAATAAGAAAAACAGAGAGGGAGGCAAACCATAAGACACTCTTAACTATAGGGAACAAAGTGAGGGTTGCTGAAGGGGAGGGGATGGAGAGATGGGGTAACAGGGTGACAGGCATTAAAGAGGGCACTTGATGTAAAGAGCACTGGGTGTTTATATGCAATTGATGAATCACTAAATTCTACCCTTGAAACTAAAAAGAAAAAAAAAAGAAAAAAGAAAAAATATAGGGCTCCCCGCCAAAGGTGCAATAGGTTTAACCTGACCAAGGGCTTTCTCACACTTTCTCTCATCCAGTCCCAATGGCGACACCCAGGGAGGCACTTGTCATCTGCAGTGCATAGATGAGAAAACCAAGGTCACAAGAGGTTGCTGATTACCTCAAGGCCGAGTAGCTGCTAGGCAGATTATTAATTAAACTCTGACGTTTGAAAGGACCAATCATTCTTCGCTCTCCAAGAGCAATTATAATTTTTTTTTTTTTGAGAAACAAGTGCTTGAGCTCTAGCTATTTAGCAAACATTTATTGAACATTAACTATATGAAAATGCTGCTCCTAGGGCTGGGAGATGTGTGCAAATGATCAAAGTGGGCCCCTACTTCAAGGAAGGAGTGAAGACAGTCAGGGAGGAATCCTCTGACAGATACAACTCTCTAGACTCCAGCAAGGCTCCCTGGCGCCTGTGAATCTGGCACAGAGGAACCGGAAAGCATCCCTACCTCGTGTGCCTTCACTGTTTTATAACGTTTCTTCATTTATTTCTTTAGACCCTCTCTTAACTTCACTCTACTGCTTCCACCTCATTTCTCTTCTTTTCATGGCAAAATTCTCATAGTAGAAGACACACCTTATATATTATATTAATATATTATATTAATAATATATTAATATTAATTAATATATTATATTAATATTAATTAATATATTATATTAATAATATATTAATATTAATTAATATAATTAAAATTATATTAATATAATATAGTCTATTAATATTATATTATAAAATAGATAAATTATATTAATATATAAATATATTATTGTATATAATATATTATAAATAATATCAATATATTAGGTACTTTTTGTAGTAACATCCATGTAAATTATCCAAGTCAGGTCTCAGCTTACAAGTCCTTTACCCAGATTGCCTGTGACTGACTACTCTAATATTCCTTCCTCTGTACACCCAATTCTCTTTACACTATTGACCATGTTATTTTCTTTAGAGTACTCACCCATCTCTGAAGTTATCTGATTGGTCTGATTGTTAATCACCTACATGGACTGGTTTTGTCTATTGTTGTAAACTTAGGACCTAGGATAGCAGCTGGAAGGTCAAAGATGAAGAAATACTTGTTGAATGAATGAATGAACAAACATCTTCACTTCATGCACCAATAGATCACTTTCCCCTGTCTTATCCATATAATTTATTCAAAGTCATCAGAGAATGCTGTCATGAATTCTATGTCAGTTCTGTGACTTCGCTGAAGGATTACCGCTAACGTGTAAATTATCAAACATAGAGTAAGGCACATGGCAGGTACAAGACAAAAGCTAGCTATTACATGATAATTATTTAGGGGCATGCAGTATTTCTATCCTTCAAAGACCTTAGTGCTATTCTGACCACCAAAATGTAATTAATAAGTGGAATTAAATTGCTTATTGATGAGAAGCCATTATACTCAGTGTTGAGGTGAGAGATCCAAGTGATGACAAGCCTTTACTCGCTGTGTTAATGACCCGTGTAGGTCAAAACCACAGGAAACTTAAACGACACTATGTGTTAAATAATTCAAGAAGCACTTGCTTAACAGCACAATATAATAAGAAATGTTATATAACTATTATAATTAACACTGATAGAACTCTAGTTATGCAAGTGTGCTTTATATGCGGGGTCTTACTAGTTATGTCATTAGTTATATCATTAGTTATGTCATTAGTTAATTCATTACTCTTTTTTTTTTGTTGTTTTTTGTTTTTTTTTTTAATTCATTACTCTTAATTATCACACCATCCTAGGTCTTCTGATGGGTCACAGAGATAGAAAATGGAGGAATCTTCCTTCAAGCCCAGCCATCTGCCAGGAAAATTCATTTTTCTAGTCACTATGTAATGCTGGTATGATAAAGAGCTCATCTGTGTGAAGTCGATAATTTTGAACACATTGAACAAACCATATAAGATATGGTGCTAATTTTTCAAGTTCAGAGGCAGTGGGCTTTGAGCCTCTTTGGGCTGCATTGTTGGCAACACCGAGCAGACTGATACAGGAAAGCAGCTCCATGGGTACAGTTCCAGGAGCGTGTTTAGAGCATGTACAGTGTACCTGCTTTGGAATGAACTACATCTGTCTCATTAGAGTAATAATAGTGTTGATTGCTCTCCAGGGCAATGAAAGTCAGTTGCATACTTTAGAGCTGTGATATAGAGAAATGAGATACCCCACTACATATGCACTCAAGTGATTAAGATCCAAAGGGTTGACAAGGCCAAGTGTTGGCCAGGATATGGAGAAACTGGAAACTTGTACATGGCTTATGGGAATGTAGATGATATGACCACTTTAGAAAACAGTCTGGCAGCTTTTTAAAAAGTTAGATATATACTTAGCATATGACCCAGCAATTCTACTCCTAGGTACTTGCCAAGAGAAATGAAAACATATGTTTCCATTAAGACATGTACACAGGTGTTCACAAACAGCATTATTTATAACAGCCGAAAACTGGGAACAACCCACATGTCAATCAACTGAAATGGATAAACAAATGTGCTTTATCCATACAATGGAATATTATTCAGCAATGAAAAGCGAACAAAGTGATGCCACATGCCGTGTCGTAAATGAAGTTCAAAAACCTGATGCTGACTGAAAGCCAGGTGTAAAAGACTGTATATTGTATGACTCTGTTTATATGAAATGTCCAGCAAAGCTATCCATAGAGCAGAAAGTAGATTAATAGTTGCCAGAGACTGTGTGCCAGAGACTGTGTAAAATAATTTGTTATTTCCTACAACAAATAAGCCCAAGAGAACTTGGAAGTCTTCTAAACCTGGATTATGCTGATTGCTGCATGAATAATTATTAAAACTTATCAAACTATACACCTAATATGGTAGCTCTCATGGCTTAAAAACTATACTTTGGTAAAGCTATTTTATCTATTATTCATTTAGTTAGGGTTTTTTTTTTTAGATTTCTTTAAAATTCCGGTATAATTAACCTACAGTGTATATTAGTTTCAGTGATTCAACAATTCTATACATTACTCAATGTTTGTCATGATAAGTGTACTCTTAATCCCCTTCATCTATATGCCCCATCCTTTCACCCACCTCCCCTCTGGTAACCATATGTTTGTTCTCCATAGTTAAGAATCTGTTTTTTAGTTTGTTTCTTTTTTTAATTTGTTTTATTTCTTAAATTCCATATATGAATGAAATTGTATGGTATTTGTCTTTCTCTAACTGGTTCATTTCACTTAGCATTATACCCTCTGGATCCATCCATGTTGTTGCAAAAGGTAAGATCTCATCTATTCTTTTTTGTGGCTGAGTAATATTCCGTTATATATTATATATAATATATAACGGAATATTATATAATATATATAAAACTTCTATATCCAATCATTTGTAGATGGACACTTGGGTTGATTCCATAATTTGGGCTATTGTAAATGATTCTGCAATCAATATATGAGTGCATGTACACCTTTGAATTAGAGTTTTTTGTATTCTTTGGGTAAATACTCAGTAGTAGAATTATAGGATTATATGGTAATTCTATTTTTAATTTTTAGAGGAAACTCCATAGTGTTTTCCACAGTGTATGCACCAGTTTGCATTCCCACCAACATTGCAAGAAGATTCTTTTTCCTCCAAATCCTTGCCAACACCTATTTCTTGTTATTTCTTGTGTTTTGGATTTTAGCCATTCTGACAGATGTGAGGTGGAATCACATTGTGGCTTTGATTTGCATTTCCCTAAAGATTAGTGATATTGAGCATCTTTTCATGTGTTTGTTGGCCATCTGTATGGCTTCTTTGGAAAAACATCTGTTCATGTCTTCTGCTCATTTTTAATCAGATTACCTGTTTTTTTTTTTTTTTTGGTGTTAAGTTGTATAAGTTCTTTACATATTTTGGATGCTAACCCTTTATCAGATATGTCATTTGGAAATATCTTCCTCCATTCATTAGGTTGTCTTTTAGTTTTGTTGATTATTTACTTTACTGTGCAGAAGCACTTTATTTTGATGTAGTCCCAATAGTTTATTTTATTTCCCTTGCCTCAGAAGACATATCTAGTAAAAAGTTGCTAATATCAATGTCAGAGGAATTACTGCCTATGCCCTCTTCTAGGATTTTTATGGTTTCAGATCTTATATTTAGGTCCTTAATCTATTATACATTTATTTTTGCTTAAAGTATAAGAAAGCAATCCAGTATCACTCTTTTCATGTAGCAGTTATCCAGTTTCCCAACACCATTTGTTAAAGAGAATTTTTTCCATTACATATTCTTGCCTCCTTTGCCAAAGATTAATTGACCATATAATCAGGAGTTTATTTCTGGGTTCTCTATTCCATTCTAGTGATCTATGAGTCTATTTTTGTGCCAGTACCACACTGTTTTGAGTATGATAGCTTTGCAGTATATCTTGGAATCTGGGATTTGATACTTCCAGTTTTGTTCTCCTTTTCCATATTGCTTTGGCTATTCAGGGTCTTTTGTAGTTCCATATAAATTTTAGGATTATTTATTCTAGTTCTGTGAAAATACTGTTGGTATTTTGATAAGGATCACATTATATCTATTGATTGCTTTGGGTAGCATGGACATTTTAACAATATTTCTTCTTCCAGTCCATGAACATGAAATATCTTTCCATTTGTTTGTGTCATCTTCAATTTCTTTTATTAATGCTTTATAGTTTTCAGAGTACAGGTCTTTCACCTCCTTGATTAAGTTTATTCCTAGGTATGTTATTATTTTGGGTGCACTTATAAATGGATTGTTTTATTAATTTCTCTTTCTGCTACTTCATTATTAGTGTATAGAAATGCCATAGATATCTGTATATTGATTTTGTAACCTATGACCTTACTGAATTCATTTATCAGTTGTAGTAGTTTTTTTGGTAGAGTCTTTAGGGTTTTCTATATATAGTATTATATCATTTGCAAATAATGAAAGTTTTGTTTCTTCCTTACTTATCTGGATGTCTTTTATTTCTTTTTCTTGTCTAAGTGCTGTGGCTAGGACTTCCACTACTATGTTGAATAAAAGTAGTAAGAGTGGACATTCTTATCTTTATCCTGATCTTAGGGGAAAATCTCTTGGATTTTCCTCATTAAGTATGATGTTTTCTGTGGTTTTCTCATACATGGCCTTTAATGTTGAGCTATGTTCCCTCTAAACCTACTTGGTTGAATGTTTTTATTATGAGTGGATGTTGTACTTTGTCAAATGCTTTTTATACACTTATTTAAATAATCATATGGTTTTTATCCTCTCTCTTGCTGATGTGATGTATAATGTTGATTGATTTGTGAATATAGGACCGCCCTTGCATCCCAGGAATAAATCCCACTTGATCATGGTGATTAATGTTTTTAATCAATTCTTGGATTTGGTTTGCTAATATTTTGTTGAGGATTTTTACATATATGCTCATTAGGAATATGGGCTTGTAGCTTTCTTTTTTGCATAGTGTCTTTATCTGGTTTTAGTATCAAGATAATGCTAGCCTCTTAGAATGAATTTGGAAACTTTCTTTTCTTTTCAATTTTTTTTTGAAAAGTTTGATAAGAATAGACTTAACTCTTCATTAAATGTTTAGTCAAATTCACCTGTGAAGCTGTCTGGTCCTGGAGTTTGTTTGTTGGGAGTTATTTAGTTACTGATTCAATTTCTTTTTTTTTTTTTTTTTTTTTTTTTTTTTTTTACTGATTCAATTTCATTGCTGGTAATTGGCTTGTTCAAATTTTCTATTTCTTCTTAATTCAGTTTTGGCAGATTATATATTTCTAGAAATATATCTGTTTCTTCTAGGTTGTCCGATTTATTGGGATTTAATTTTTTCTTTTATAATTCTTTGTATTTCTGTGGTGTCAGTTGTTTCTTTTTCATTTCTAACTTTGTTTATTTGAGTTCTCGCTCTCTTTCTTTTTCTATATCTTTCTCTTTTCTTCATGAATCTGGCTAAAGGTTTATCAATTTTGTTAATGTTTTCATAGACCCAGCTCTTGGTTTCATGGATCTGTTCTATTGTGGGTTTTTAGTTTTTATTTCATTTATTTATGCTCTAATCTTTATTATTTCCTTCCAGAATGTGTGGAAACAGAGGAGGAGAAAAGGCAGCATATTAAATCCCAGGCAAGGCAGTCTAGTAAGTGTTACATTTTATTTTAAGAGCAGAGAGGCTTAGATACCTTTGGAAGCCTTTGCCCATTAGGGATGTAATCAACCTCTTCCTTTTTTTAGCTTCTTCCCTGAAGTAACTGAAGCTCCTTCTCATAGTTACATGAGTCCCAAAGGACAATATCTCAGGGACAGAAATCTCTACTCACAAACCAGTTAATCCTAGCCATTTCTAGCAATGACTTAGTTTGAACAGAGGCTAGTTTTCCCTGTGTTTTGAAAAAGACTTTCTAAAAGGGTATCCTTTTATGTTTTTGTTTGTTTAAGGAAAACCCAATAGCAGAGTTGCTTTCTCAGGAGCCATGATGGGGTTGATCTTTCATTAACCTTTAAACAAATGTAGTCTGAACCACAAAGCCATTTAGGAGCACTTCTCTACCAATACATTGGAAATAAAATCAGTGGAAGAAATTCAATGCAAAATGTTTGGCATTGGTTGTAAATAAATAATGGACCTATCACCATAGAAGCTCAAGGAAAAGAGAAAAATGGATTATACAGGACATATTTTCATATTACTATTCCCTATCATGAAAAATGATACACCACACAGTAGCTCTTTTATACTGGCTTATTTCATGCAATCTTCGAAGTCACATATATTTCGCAATTTATATTCTGACTAGGAACAAGAAAAAGAAAAAAAAAACCTCGATTTCTAACTAGAAGATACCAAAAGTTCAGTGTTTGTCTCAATCTCCAGACTCATTTTTGAGCCAGGGTACGTGTCTTGTTTAGGTGGAAATAGATGTCAAGATGCTACGGAACCCAGTCATAGGAGGCAGTAATTTCCTGCCTTGTCTTTGTCTGGAGGGATCCACAATCTTTCCTCTACCCACTAACGAGTAACCAAGATAAAGGGAGACCAGAGCAGCTGTATTTTTTCAGTTTGTCATATCTAAATTTTGGCTCCAGCCATTTATTAGGAATTTGGCAACACTGGCCTTGTGGTCTTACAATTCCTAAATGATCTGTTCTATGAGGTAAATCATGAATGGATCCCTGTCATCTTCACCGATTTCCTTATCAGGTGACCAGTTATAAAGTCTCAAGAGGTAACAGTTACTCTTTTACAGTGTTATTTTCCTAAACAATTGATAAACTACCTAGTACCAAGTACTAGAAAAATAACAATATTTTTCTGAATAAATATTAAAAAATGGAAGGAAGTTGTCCTCACCCCCCACTTCTCTTCTCTTCATAAATCCATGGAAAAGTTACAATTCTTTCTAACTTCTTCAAAAGCACAAAAGAAGTGTATTAACCAGTTTAATAAGCAGGTCACCAAAGTGAATAGAAGCCAGCACCTTTAAAAAATGCATTTGAAAATATCTTTAATATGTCTCTCAGGTGACAAGAGGGCCAGGAATATTTCCAGATCACTGAATTTGATGGGGGGGCGGGGAGGATGGAGTTAGAACGAAGGTTCTGATCTCCAATTGAGGTAATGAGACCAAAAGTGTGCTTCATTTTAAGAAAGCCCAATATACAGGAAGCCTTAAAAGTAAGCAATTCAAATAGTGGTGATTATTCAAATTACAAAATGGTTCTTTTCTTTAAATGGAAAGCTTTCAATAGATATGTGTCACTGACAGTTACTTGAGGGAAGGGCTGGTTCAAAAGAAGGCAGAGAAAGTCAGGGCCAAGATAAATAGGAGATGAGACACCAGTGCTCATTGAAGATAAATCTGAGACAAAGATGTGCTGCTTCTGAAATTAGATCCTAAACAATTGGGGAAGGGGGGAGATCTGATTAATACAAACTGGTTTTGCTGTAACTATTTTATAAGATGAGGCACATCCAAAACTTCTTCCTTTTTGTAACAGTATCTGCTCCATTGCCTGTTGCCTCTCCCCAAACAACTGTTAATAGCTTGGTCCCAGGAAAAGCAATCCTATATTTCTAGCTTGTGTGGTGGGACCGGTTGCTTAGCATTGCAGTAAATTTTACAAAACAGTTGGCAGAAGGATCAGACTAGCTCGGCTAAATGAATTAAGCAATCATGTAGGACTGCAGGGCAGAGTTAGGAGGAATGTCCAAATTATAGCACTTGATATTCCCTTCTCACAGCCCAGCTTCCCTCGGCATATGCTTTGGCTGAGCAGGCGGTAATTTGATATTAAACAAGGTTCTTATTAAGTAGATACAATGAAATAATGCTGAGTTTTCGTTGCATTAGTGGAGTTAAATGCATTTTATTAGCACTCATTAGATGGAGAGAGAACTTGGAGCTAAGGATTCATTAGCCAAAAGCGGCCCCTGGAAGGCAGATGGATTAAACTGGTGAGGCCAGGAGGGGATCTGGGCCACCCAGGCACATTCTGAAAGCGTGTCCTCTCTCCGCCAGGACTGAAATGTCTGAGAACAGCTTGGGGAAGAAATGTTAGGTCCAACTGCAGGTCAGCTGAAAATATGTGTTTCTTTCTAAAGCTGTTAATTTGACAAAAGGCAGAAGCCCCAGAAAGAGAGCATAGTTATGATTTAGGCTTCAGATTTAAAAGGAAGTCATTTACTTTAGGGATTTTTTTTGGGGGGGAGGGGGGCAGAGAGCTACCAGCTATCCACATTTGACGGACATATCACAAAATCTGCTTTTATTCTATTCTGTTTTTGGGAAAAGACAAACACTCATGCACACGCACATACATGCACGCGTGCATGTACATGTGTGCACACACACTTACACTGAGTAGAAACGTCTATACATAAACTAAGCTTTATTTCTTGAGCTCCCCATAAGAAGAAACCACATAAGAAGAAAATCTTCACAAGTTAGCCAACCTGAGGCTTACTCAACTCAACCATGGCTGAGAGGGGTCTGTTCTAAATGATTTCACACATAGGATCTTAAACAGTTGGCCCTTGGACAACATGGGGCTCGGGGCATTGACCACCCATGCAGTAAAAAAATCTGCATATAAACTTTGACTCCCCCCAAACTCAACTACTAATAGTCTGCTGTTGACCCTTACTGATAACATAAACTGCTAACGAACACGTATTTTGTATCTCATATGAATTGTCCATTGTACTCTTACAATAAAGTAAGCTAGGGAAAAGAAATGATATTGAGAAAATTATGAGGAAGAGAAAATACATTTGCATCACTGTACATACATTTGTTGAAACAAAATCTGTGTATAAGTGGACCTGCACAGTTCAAGGGTCAACTGTACTTTCTTCTGTTTGCAATAATACTGACATATGCTGGGTTTAGGATTGGGCCCTCGGGAGTTCAGTTGAGATGTTGGCACGTGCACACACACACACACACACACACACACACACAAATCATTGCTCTGAAATAAATTTCCCCCCAAAGTGTAATGAATATGATGAAACTATTCTTGCTTAAACTTCACCAAACATAATTTTGAGCTAAAGGACTAAATGATAATATATTTTAAATAGCCCTGGAACTCCAGAATCAGGGATTTTCATCTTCCCACTACATCTCTGTGATGCAGCTTTATGGAGTAGCCAGTTTTGTGACGGGCAACCAACGACTAGCCTATTATTAACTCTTATTATGTCTCTACTCCCAAATTTCTGTCTCTCGGGTTCTAGCTTTCCATTTCCCACCATCTGCTGGAGATCGACCACTGGCTATTCTCCAAACCCAGTATGTTCCAAACCAAATCCATCATCACTTCTCCAAAGGTCATCTTATTCCTCCTCAGTCAATGCCACCACCATCTCTGTGGTCATCCAGTGCTGTGATCTTAACCTCATTTTTTTCTTACCTTTCACACACAATCAGCTTATTAGTCTTCTAGTTTGGACCTCTGCAGCACACTGGCATCTAGCCTCTCTCCTCCATTATTGTTTTACAAGTCAGATTCTCATCAGTGGCCATTTGGACTATTGTGAAACAATGGAGAGGGTCTCCATTTCCACTCCTCCTCCCTTACACCCCATCTTGTACAGAGATGCCACATTAATCTTCCAGAAACACAGCTCCAATTGGGCAGTTTTTCTTGTCTAAAACCTCCAGTGGGCTTCTATTGTCTCAACCTGTAAAATGAGCATGATATGATCTATCACAGAGCTGTAGAGTTCAAACAAGATAATGTATCAAGCCCTCCACCCAGTGGTTATCACACAGCGAGAGCTCAGTAAGAGTAGCTGCTGTCTGTCGCCTTCACTCAGGCCAAACTGAACTGGTTACTGCTTACCACACATGCCACCATGATTTACTTTCCCTTTCCTCTTCTCATGCTGTTGCCTGGCCTGGAGGATACCACCTTCCCCTACCCAAATTCAAATTCTATTCATATTCCGAGACCCAAATTAAGTTAAGCTTTCCCATACTCTTCTGGAGGGAAGGGATTCCTCCTTATAACAGCAAGTATAGCCTTTCTGTGAGTATTCCTTAATTATTTTTGTTATTTTCTTATCAGTTTTCTAAATGCCAAAATATAAGGAGAGTATTTATGGATGCAAACTGGTTTGATATCTATTCTCTCAAAATGACTCATAACTGTATTATGGAACCCTGCACGGCTCAAGGAATCTGTCCTTGCCTCTCACCTCCCCTTTAACACTATGTCTGTGCAGACATGGAGAGCAGTGAAACCTGAAATGAAATAGTTAGTATTTGATAGAGTGGCACTTCATGCTCAGATGCTCACACTAATGTGCACAAGTCAAGTGTACGTTTTCTTCCTTTTCTATCAACTTATCTTAGCAGCTCAACATCAACAGCCAAGTCTCCCTTGTATTTTTATTTAAAAAATGTATTTTGTTTACTGCTCTCTTCTTCTAGTTCTTGTCCTTGACCTCTTTCTCCTCCTCCTCCTTCTTCTTCCTCTATCTCTCTTCCTTCTCCTCCTCCATCATTTTCTTCTTTCTTCTTCTTCTTCTTCTTCTTCTTCTTCTTCTTCTTCTTCTTCTTCTTCTTCTTCTTCTTCTTCTTCTTCTTCTTCTTCTTCTTCTTCTTCTTCTTTCTTTCTTCTTCTTCTTTCTTTCTTCTTCTCCTTCTCCTTCTTCTTCTTCTCCTTCTTCTTCCCCTCTTTTTTCTTCTTCTTTGTAGATGAAGAGGTAGTTCTAAAAGCCAATATATTTTTCATATCCATGTGTGTTCCCTATTAAGTCCCTTGCTCATGGACACACACTAGCCACATCCTCTGTGTCTGCTACTTATATAACTCTGGCACCCCACACAGTATCACACTCATGGAGGTTTTCAGACCATGTTTCTTGAACAATAGACATAAAACTCTTTCAATCACAATCTTTAATCTCATAAATCTTGATCCTGTAAGTTTACTTTTGGATATTTAGTCTAAGAAAACAAAGACTGATTTGTACTAATAAAATAGCTATAAAACGGAAGGAGGTGATTTGAAAATGCAACATTGGGAATGGTTACATAAACTCTAGGAGTAATAGAGGTGGTGGAAGAAGAAGGAACACCTAGAAGTAATGTGCCTTGAGTAGTGACAATGGCAGGTGCTCTGCTGCTAATTTTAATGAATCTCCAAAATGTTCACAATAAGTCTGCAGGAAATAAACTCATTTCATTAAGTAAGGAATTAACATGTGGCTAATATGTTGATACCAGAAGACTAATGACTTGGGTGAATGATTGCTGGATATTACTATGTGAAAAAAAGCTGCTTATAATACAGTTTTATGGTTCCACATATATGCAAAATGTAAAGGAGAAAAGAAAGGCTGGGCAAACAATATACCAAAATATCATTAGTGTTTATTTTTGGATGATAAGATTTTGAGTGATGGGACAGCAGCTACTTAATTGTTTTCTACTATTATTATTACTGTTGTTACTACTGTTATTATCACTGTTGTTATCATGGCGATTAGTATTATTGCTGTTGTGATGATTATTTACGTCATTATGTTTCTAAATTTGTATGAAAATTGAATTCCAAGAGATATTTGAACCCATGTTCATTGCAGCATTACTCACAAAAATAAAGAGATGGAAACAATCTAAGGGTCCACTAACAGATGAATGAATAAAGAAACTGTAGTATATGCTTATAATGGAATATTATTCAGCCATAAAAAAGAGGGAGCTAGTCACATGTTACAATGTGGATGAACCTTGAGGAGATCATGCTAAGTGGAAAGAAACCAGTCACAGAAGGGCAAAACTCTATAACTCCACTTATATAATATATTTAAAATAATAAAACTCATCAAAGCACAAAGTAGAATGCTGGCTGCTGAGGCAAGGGACAGGAGGAAATGGGGAGTTGCTCAATGGGTATAATTTCAATCATCATGCAAGATGAAAAATTTCTACATATCTATTGTAGAACAATGTGCATCTAGTTAACGATATTGTACACTTAACATTTTTAAAAAGTTAAATTCCATACTTTAAGTTTTTTATTTAAAAAAAAAAAAAAGACAGGGTAGAGGACCGCCTTGCCTACAGTAATGGATAAGACATTCTATTTCAGGGGTTCAAGAAATGCAACTTTGACATCATTTTCTACAATTCTACCAAATTTATCTTTTCATCTCCCATCTGCCCAGTAATAGAAGGATTATCTCAGCCAGTTCAGAAGTCCTCTTCATCCCAGAGGTAGTAGCTATATAACCAAGGTGTCAGGAATGGGAGGAGGTATGCATATATATGGTTTGGAGAATTTATTAATTTTTTAATATTAGCACTTACTTTAAAAGAGATCATTATAAACATTTCTGTGGGAGAAGTGACAGTGGTATTCGATCTAGCTCTCTCTCAGCCTCTGCCAGCACGTCTCCTTAACTCTGCCAAAGATAAGTTACCAGTTCCCTCAATCTCTTAGCAAACCGGCCGGGGACACCTGGCTTCTCTTGTTGTTGGCTGTTGTCTTATATTCTTGGCTGGAGAGATTTGGCATTGTTACAATAAGATGGACTGCTGTGTCTAAAGAAGCCAAATTTGATCATCTGTATAATCTGAGATGAAGGTGGTTGCACCATGGGGAGCTCTTTTCTGAAGGAGCAGTACCTCTAAGATGCGAACTTACATCAGACCTTGAGGTTGTATGGTGTATATAGTTCCATGCTTTACTGGACTCCGTCCTACTTTCCCCCATGATATAGCAGCCATGGGGTTTATATGGAATCGACCCCACTTCTAGAACCATCAGTTCTGATTGGCCCATGGGCTAAGCCTGGTTACTGTAATCAGTTCAGGAGTAGGCATGAAGTCTAAGTCGGTTCATGGACTCAGTGAAACCCAGGGTTTTGGTTTAATGGTTGAGAAGAGGGAAGTCTTCTATCCTCGTGTATGTGAACAGGGATGTGAGGAAGCCCAGTTTGCTAAAGGCCGACATAGGTAAGCACAAAGAAACTTAACCTTCTTTTGTAAATTTATGAATATGCTGACTCCACACAGAGACAGGAGAGAAACCCTGTGACCTTGATGACAGAAGTGAAGCACCAAGTCAAACCTCATGGGGAATACCCTTTGCACTGAACCTCCATTTATAAGAGCCAAAAAATTACCTTTAATTTTTAAGTCAGTTTGGGGTAGGTTTTCCATAACCTGCAAGAAAAAGCATTAGAACGAATATTGAAATAACCTGTGTTCTTACTTCAGCGATCTCTCCTCTTCCCCAAACTCTTGGAGCCCTGGGAGAAAGAGGTTTTGCATCTGATTCAGCTGGGTACCTGGTGGCACCACTGGTCCTGAGCCACGTTAAGTGTTGCAGATTGAAGGTTTGGGGAATCTCCCCAGGGACCTGGGCTTCTTGGGCTGAAATTCCACAGGACAGAAGAACTCTAGTTCACATTCACTCCCGGGGCTCCAGTGGAGCATGGAACTATCTACTATAGACTTGATTTTTATGGAAAGGCCACCAAAACCAATTTCCATTTTCCTTCCCTGGTAGCCTCTTCAAGATGCCAGCAAAAGGTTTCCTGTCTTTCTAGTAGCCAGGTAGAACCAGTGATCGCTTTAAATTATTCCAGGTGATTTCATGTTCAAATGGCTCCTCTGCTGAGCTGCAAACAATTCTTGCCCAGCAAGAATTGATGGGAGGAGAAAAAGAGCAACCAGGAAGCACAGCTGACCCTTGAACAACACAGGTGTCAGGGCACCGACCCCCGTGCAGTTGAAAATCCATATATTGGATTCCCTCAAAACTTAACAAAACATCATAGCCTATTGTTGCTCAAAAGCTTTATTCACAATGTAAACCATTGATTAACACATATTTTGTATGCTGTAGGTATTGTATATTGCATTCTTTTTTTTTTTTTGCAGAGAATTGTATATTGCATTCTTGCAATAAAGTAACTTAGAGGAAAGAACACATTTTTTAAAATTTTTATTTATTCATGGTAGACAGAGAGAGAGAGAGAGGCAGAGACACAGGCAGGGGGAGAAGCAGGCTCCATGCAGGGAGCCTGACATGGGACTCGATCTTGGGACTCCAGGATCACACCCTGAGCCACCCAGGGATCCCGAAAGAAAACATTTTTATTAAAATAATTAAAAAAGAAAATACATCACAGTACCGGCATATATTTATTGACAACAACACATTCACTAAGTAGACCTGCACCCATCAGCTATATCCAAATTAGCAAGTTCTAGCCTGAAACAGGTTGCCATATAATTAACTCAATTAATTTCTTTATCTTGCCTTCTTTTGATTACATGATTAGGATGCCACTTAGGGATTTCATAATAATTAATAACAGAATCAGGAAATATAAGGGTTAGAAGAGGGTTTAAAGACCACTTGAATCAGTAGTTCTAATTCTGATTAGATTAGAACTACTTGTTTTTTGTTTTTCCTACTTGTTTTTCCTGTGGTTATTTCCAAAAGGGTAAAATCCTTTTTGCCAGCAACTATTCCAGGGAAACTCAATATAGGAAGCAGAGTGGAAGTGCTGTCTAAGAGGAGGGAGGGAGAGCAAGCGAGGGGCGGTGCGGCCACTCACCCAGCCTGGCACGTTTCTGTGATCTTTTTTTTTTTAAAATATCATAATCATGATTCTTCATTCTTCATTTACTTTGTATGTTGTTTGACTTTTAAAAAAAATTATTTGTTTGATAAGCAGAGAGCACTCATGGGGGGAGTGATGGATAGAGGGAAAGGGAGAAGCAGCGCCCCCCCCCCCCGAACAGGAGCTGGATGTGGGGCTCAATCTCAGGACCCTGAGATCATGACCTGAGCCAAAGCCAGACACTTAACCCACTGAGCCACTCAGGCACCCACAGTATCTCTGTGATTTTAACAGACTCCCTTATTACCCTTCTATCTCGCCTTGGTCTCTCCTCCTCCTCACTTCCAGCTTCCAGGATGTGGCTGTCTTTTCCTGAGGGCTTCCTTTGGTGGCTGACGCCTATCCCATCTGTGCACATAGTGGGCAAGTCCTGTTGGGGAATCCATGTGCCCATCTAGGGCAGCCCTCACCCTAGGATTTCCAGCTGGTTCACCCCTTGGATGAGGATTCTTATGCATATGGACTCAAGAGGCAATTGTCATAATCCTTTAGGAGCATTATTTACCTTTTTCACTGTGCTGCTATTTGCACTCAGTGTAAGAACAATGGTGGGAAATTTGTCTTAACATGAATCAGGCTGTCACACCTGTTATACTAGTTGTTCTAGTTATACTAGCAGTCACTGTGGTCTTCATCATCTTGTTCCAATGAGGGAAAAAAGGTCAGTTTCACTTAAAATGTCCTGGGGGTGCCTGGGTGGTTCAGTCAGTTAAGTGTCCTACTCTTGCTTCTGCTCAGATCATGATCTTAGGGTCATGAGAGTGAGTCCCCCATTGGACTCCATGCTTAGCTGGGTGTCTGCTGGATATTTTCTCCCTCTGGCTCTCCCCCCAATCAAGTTCTGACTCTCTCTCTCTTTCTAAAAGTAAATAAATAGATCTTTTAACAAAATAAATAAAATGTCCTGGGCAAAGCAGTACCAAAAATAAATAATAATTACATTTTATTATATTCTGACCCTTAGGTATAAATCCTTTTAATATTCTGTGTGATAACTGTATGAAAACTGTATACGCATCGATTGTGCTGAAGTGTGGTGGTTCTTTCAAAGAAAAGTTACTTGTGTGATTGAGTTGAAAGAAGAAACTATACTTTTCAGACTTGGATACTTGGCAGACATTTTTCAAAACTGAATGAAATAGGCTGTCACTTCAAAGAAGCCACTGGCAGTGTTTGTTGCCAATAATAAAATCTGAGGTTTCAAGAGAAAATTAGAATTTTTGAAAACTTATATCCACCGCTGTGAGCTTGATGACTTCCCAATGCTTAACTGCTTTTCTTTTTTTTTTTTTTTTTTTGTTAACTTTTATTTATTTATGATAGTCACAGAGAGAGAGAGAGAAAGGCAGAGACATAGGCAGAGGGAGAAGCAGGCTCCATGCACTGGGAGCCCGATGTGGGATTCGATCCCGGGTCTCCAGGATCGCGCCCTGGGCCAAAGGCAGGCGCTAAACCGCTGCGCCACCCAGGGATCCCTTAACTGCTTTTCTAATGATACAAATGGAGATAAGAGTGGGTATGAATTTCTGAAGTCCTATAATGAAATATGTTAGCATTTAGAATGACTGCCTAACTCAGTGAACCACTAATTTTCTTGACCAACACATGATCAAAATTAAATATGAGTAAAAGATTTATTCAAAGTGAAAAATTCAAAAATGGATTTTAATGAAATTGAGTACAAAAAGTTCACGGATGTGATTTAAAATTTCTCGTTGAAACTAACCTTTGAGAAATTATCAACTGTCAAGATTTAGTGCAGGGGCACCTACCTGGGTGGCTCAGCGGTTGAATGTCTGCCTTTGGCTCAGGTCATGATCCCAGGGTCCTCAGATCAAGTCCCCCATCAGGCTCCCTGCATGGAGCCTGCTTCTCCCTCTGCCTGTGTCTCTGCCTCTCTCTTTCTCTAGGTCTCTCATGAATAAGTAAATAAAATCTAAAAAATAAAAAAAAGATTTTGTGTAATGTCAAAAAATAATATACATAATTATCTGAGAATATACATAATTATATCCATAATGAGAATATTCTTCCCAATGACAAATCTGGTTTAGGGCAGAAGTACTTCAATCAAAACATACAGCAACAGATTAAATGCAGAAGCACACATGAGAATCCGCTTGTTGTCTGTTAAACCAGATATCGAAGAGATTTGTAAAAATTATGTAACATAAACTCATCTGTCTCACATCATGTTTTTGCATTGGAAAATATAGTGGCTTTTCATAAAACATTTGCCATTTGGTTAACACGTAACAGGTTTACTCTTCTTGAATTAACAGATAAATATTTAAATTTTTCTTGGTTTTATTTTTGAATATAAAAAGTATTTTTTAAGATTTTATTTATTTATTCATGACACACACACACAGAGAGAGAGAGAGAGAGAGAGAGAGAGAGAGAGGGGGCAGAGACACAGGCAGCGAGAGAAGCAGGCTCCACATAGGGAGCCCGACGTGGAACTCAATCCTGGGTCTCCAGGATCACACCCTGGGTTGAAAGGTGGCGCTAAACCACTGAGCCACCTGGGCTGCTCTAAAAAGTATTTTTAGATATAACCCATATAAACAAAAACTCCTTGGGGTCCTCAATAATTGCTAAAACAGTAATGCTGTACCATGGTTAAAAAGTTTGAAAACCACTGTTGTTTTTCTGTTTCTGAGATTCCCAGTGGCATTTATCTCAAACTGCTCCTGGAGGCAATTTTCTTGATAACACACATATTCTGGACTTAATTCACTTCCCTGTCTCACTTCTCCACTCCCAGACCACAGTTCCTGGGATCACCTTCCAAATAAACACCTTATGTGCAAATTCTTATCTTTCCATTTCTGGGGAAATCAAATGAAAAGTCCCTTCCTTAGAATCCTTGGTTAGTTTGGACAGCATTTAGCAGCAAAGCAGTTTAACTCTTTCACTCCACAAAGGGGACACTGAAGGCTGGGGATAAAATATATTATTATAATAGTCAAGGAAACACTGAATAGTACGTGTGACTCTACAGTTGCATCATTTTCATCACCCACTGCCTTCTTAGAGGCAACACAGTTTCACATCCCACTTATCTGCTCATTACTGTCTTTCCATCCTCGTCACACAACGCTGGTAAAGAAGCACAATCATGCCACAGCTACTGCTTTTCCTATTTGTCTCTGTATTTGGAGTGTCTTTTAGGGTCGTATCCTTGGGAATCTAGGGCATGGGACATCCTTCTGCTTATAACTCTTGTTTTATCATCAACTCTGAGTGCTGAGCACTCCTGTAGCTGTGAGGGGTCAGAGGATACAGAGATGGTAAAATATTTCCCCTCTTTACAAAGAACTAAAGGTCTCAAACTCATTTTGTCACGCAGAACGCATGTGGTAGTAGGTTCTTAGGAGATCACTCTGAGGGGCTACGTGAACAAGGGAACAGAGAAACCCAAAACCAACCTTGTTCTCTTTGTTTCTTGGGATTTTTCTGCCCAACTCCTTGTGCACACCCAATAGCAAGCCGTGTGCTGATCCCATGTCGGTGCTTGTCCTCCAGACACGGGGCAAGGGGCAGAGCTGGAATTGTCGCCAAGGGTTCTGACTCCAGAGACCTGACCGCTGCCCTTCCACTGGGAGAATTAGCCAGAGTCATGAGCCTCACCCCAGTCACGTTTATTCTTAGAGTCTGAGCCACCAACCTGATATTTTTCTCAGGTGTCAGATAAATGTTGTTCTCTGCATCTGAGTAGTTTGGCTTCTCAGTTCAGATGGGCAGTTCAGATGTTTCAAGTTTTTGGATTTCCACCCCGATCTGAAGATTTGTTGTAAAGCCAACTATTTATGCACTAGAATTACTCACTGCTAATAAGACAGCCCTGGGATACTCGTGTCAACTCTACAAAGAGGAAAAAATTGTTCTTTAATTTAAAAAATGTGAACCATGTCAACTTTCTTTGGAATCAGTATTTTAAAACTGATCTGGGACTTGGAGTTCTGAATAGCATTAATGCGTTGGAAACAAATGTGGTGCTCTTTCTACGAGACTCTCCTTGGAAGCCAAGAATTTTATGTGTTCAGGGAAGGTTTATATTATACTCACGGGTTCACAATGGACTTCGTTGACACGCCAACCCCAGTGGTA
The DNA here is from genome assembly GCF_018345385.1 of Vulpes lagopus. Lineage (NCBI taxonomy): Eukaryota > Metazoa > Chordata > Mammalia > Carnivora > Canidae > Vulpes > Vulpes lagopus. The sequence continues at coordinate 33,256,166 of NC_054834.1, forward strand.
GACCTCTTTTTTTCCTTATGAGCTCAAGATTTTACATTGAGGAAATAAAGTACAATAATTACAAACTTCTGAGATTCCTGTTTGAAACCTCTGCATGGATACTAATCCCAAGGAATCAGAGCATTTTATTTCCAAAAAAATGTCTTAAGATAAGTCATTTTTTCCCCCTGGTAAACAGCATAACCCTTTGAGCATCTCCCTGTGACATACTGTGTTGAATGTAGTCAGAGCTGCTAAAGGGAACACACATGAATAGACAGCATGACCGGAGAACTGAGTTGCCTTGGGGATGGGGACATATCACAAGTGCACACTAGAATTGAGATTAGGTGGTATTCATTACTTGGTTTAAATGGCAATATTTAGGGTTTGGTTTGGACAAAATCCCCAAATGAAAATTCCGATTCCAAGTTTAACTGAGTACTTGATTTATTTTAATAATTTTTTAGCACCCTATTTATTTTTTCTTTCTGAATTTAGGTCAAAGACTCATTCACTCATTCTTTTAATAGTCTTAGTGACTTTTATGTGCCAAGCATGGGCTAACTCTGGGAATACTAATGTAAACATGACAAGGTCCTTGCCTCAGAGTACTTACAAGTTTACTTACAAATTTAGTGAATATATGCTTGTGGAAAAAAATACTAGATTAAAAAAAAACAAACAAAGGAATCTTTTAAAAATAATCCTGTCTTGGGTAACTTTTATTGCATAATATGCCATCCTGCTAGGATGCCTGAGACGTCATTCACTGGGTTGGCTGGTGGTTCTGGCTGCATGGAAGTTTAGCTGGGCCAATGGGTCAAAGAGCTCAGTTCTCCTACACATGGGTCTCCACAAGGGCTACTGTGCTTTGTCATAGCATACAAGCTAGATTCTACAAGGCAGGAAATGGACACAGACAGTCATGTTAAGACTGGGACCCAGAAGTCCCCAGATATTATTTCTGTAACATTCTATTGGTCAAAGCCAATCATGAGTCTGGCCTAGAATTCAAAGGCATGTGCATACACAAAAGAGAAGAGTTATTAGGGGACATCTTTATAGGCTAGAAGCTACAAATTCATTATGTTAAGGAGTGAGATGTGTGCTGGACTTCAAACCCTCCCCAACTGTAAGGACTCCTGTGATTATGTTGGATCCTCTTGGATAATCTAGGGCAATCTTCTCTTTCCAGGTCCCCAGTGTTAATCATGTCTGTAAGATCCCTTTTGCTATGTCAGGTAGCATCCACAGGTTCTGGAATTATTATGCAGGTATCTTTGTCAAGCTAATACTACCCATTATATTAGCATACTTCTCTTAAAATAACATCAACTAAACTTTTTTCCCCCCTCTATCTGAGAGTGACAGTGCCATATTTATTTTTCCATAATGTTTGCCTAGGGCTCTTCCTTTTTCTTAGAATTACAGAATGCAAATCTATGCATCTCAATTCTATTCGTTTCAAGGTTCAAACTACATCTGATTGCTTCCATGATGTCTCTCTCAAGTATTTCATCCTTCATGGATCTTTTTCCCACCAAGACTGCTTTCATATTCCATCAAATTCATCATGTAATGGCCCCTTCTGTTTCACTGTCATTCTCTTCTCCTTAGGATTTGCCAGCCCCTGGAAGGCAGGAAACATGTCCCACACACACATCGTTCAGACCTTGACTTGGTAAAATCTTCTTTGCTTCAGTATCTTCATATTTAAATCCATTCTACAACTTCAGTCTGTGTTTTCTATTTATTATTATTATTTTAGAGAGAGAATGTGTGTGCAAGTGGGAAAGGGGAGGAGCAGGGGGAGAGAGAGAATCTCAAGCAGGTGATCCATGCAGAGCTGACTGACATGGGGCTCCATCTCATGACCCTGTGATCTTGGCTTGAGGGGAAATTGAGTCAGATACTTAACTGATTGAGCCATCCAGGTGCCGCCGAACGTTCTTTGTAAAATGTCCTTTAATTGGGTCATATTTCCATCTAAAACTTTCAACAACGTGTCCAGTTGCCTTTGTTAAAGGCAAAACTCTGCTTTGGGCCCAATACCCACCCTTTCTGTGGCTACAGAGACAAATACAGGTGTATCCTTTCCCCAATCCTTCTATTTACCTGAATCGTAGTCTTTTAGAACAAACAATCCAACTGATTAATTATTAAGAATAAAGATTTCTGTATGGCCCTCATTCATAAGTCTTTAAAAACTTCACCAAACTCTCCAGTGAAGGACTTTACATAAAGCCACAGGAAAACCCTAGGAATTTTTAGTAGATTTAATGTTTACTTCAGTTTTTATTTTATTTTATTTTTTTGAGAGCAATATCAAGGGATAAACTATGACTAGTATTTCAGACATGCCTTTGAGCCTTGTGCCACTCAGTCAATGTTTGTTTTGTTTTGGAAAATAATATCATCGATGCTCTGTAAAAATAATAAATGCGGGGGTTCCTGGGTGGCTCAGTCAGTTAAGCATCTGCCTTTCAGCTCAGGTCATGATCCCAGGGCTCTGGGATCGAGACACATGTTGGGCTCAGTGGAGAGCTGGCTTCTCACTCTCCTCCCCATTTGTGCTCTCTCTTTTGCTATCTCTCTCTCTCTCTCTAATAAATAAGTAAAATCTTAAAAGAAAGTTAATTATAAGAGCTCAAGAAATGTTGAAAAGTACAAAGATGAAACACCCGAAAATAACCATCATTAACAATGTATGAATAGCATTTCAATAGTGTCTCTTCACAAAGATAAGATAGATATAGATATACAGGTAGATGTTACAAAGATAGATAGATAGACACAAGGGAAGAAATGAAATATAAATCATTTCATTAAAATGGGATAAAAATTAACTATATTTAAGTCAACTTTATTGAGGTATACCTTTATACAATAAAATTCATCAACTTTAAGTGTTTATAATGCCATCTTTTCTTGGTTTTATTAATAAATATCTCCTTAAAAATAAAAAAATAAATATTTCCTTAATATCATCCTACTTTAATTGAATCAGAACTCTAGTTATTTCATTTATTTATATTTCAGTTCATACTGGAAGGGACCATGATGTGCTGAAAGAAAACTGGGCATAGAGCAAAGGGGCAGAAGTTTTAGTTCTAGAAGCTGGTGACTTTGAGCAGGCTGTCAAATTGCATGGACCCTTGGATCCTTAGTCATAAAATGCAGACATTGGACCAGGAGGTCACCGATGTCTCCATCATTTCAGAGTCCACACCACAGCCTCTGCACACTCCCACCAATGAATGTAGGATTTGAACAGGTGCAACAGCAAAAGCGACCCTGCCCAGCAGGTTGCAGAGAGGGCCAAATGAGCACGTGAACAGGTGGATGTGGCCTGGCCTTCCTGGTCTCTATCTGGCATTTCATTAACCAAGTCTTGCTTGATTCCTTTATTTTTTTCAGCCATTTGTAAAATGAGGAGCTTGGATTAAATAAATGATAGTCGATATGCCGCTACCAAAATCTGTTTTGTTTTGAATTTGTATTTTGAGAAACTCTATATATTCTCCAGATTATATTTATTGAATAGTAATTACCTCACTTTCCCACTTTAAAATAATAACTGACCAGCGTGCATATGTAAATCTTTAACCCTGGTTCTCAAATATGTGCTAAGATCTGAACGTTCAAGGTCTGAGGTGGAGCTGGTCACACCCATACCTGTCACCTGAAGGCGCTCCTGAGAGGATATGAAAAAGTGCACTGTTGTTTCTTGTACTCCATGTAAGGGTGGTGGGAGGAGCTACATCTCTGCTAAAAATGTATGTAAAAAAAATTCTTTAAAGAAATTATGTTTTCTAATTGTCATGTGCAAGCTGCTGATTATTTTCACTTTTGCTTTTTCTAATAATAAAAAGTCAATCCTGCTTGTGTAGGAAAGGATCTGGTGAATGAAAACCACTCAGGACTACCTGCCCTGCCTAGGCGGGCGACCTACAGAGATGAAGCAGGTGGGTCCTAAGAGAACAGAGTGGGAAGGTATAGAGGGGCAGTCTGGCCAGCGAGAAATTGCTGCAAGTCACATTCGTTCTTGGCTGTCAGTTTGTAATCTCTCCGTTAAAACTGTTTTTTCAGGGGATCCCTAAATGGCTTAGCGGTTTGGTGCCTGCCTTCAGCTCAGGGCATGATCCTGGAGTCCTGGGATCAAGTCCTGCATGGAGCCACTTCTCCCTCTGCCTGTGTGTCTCTCTCTCTTTCTCTCTGTGCCTCTCATTAATAAATGTAAAAATCTTTAAAAAATAAAATAAAACCGTTTTTCATCCACAGACAACTACTGTTGAAAATTTAATGTGTGTTCTTTTCATTCCTTATTTATATACACCAACCGTATATAAGTTCAATTTTTTAACAAAAACAGGTATCAAAATGAACAATTTTTACTTGCTTACTTCACTTAATATCACGAGCATGTACTCATGTCATCAAATGATCTTAAAGCTTCTTGATATAACTTTGAATATATTTCAAGCAGAGTGAAAACACGTTAATGGCTGCACATTTCTTTAGCACCGCCTTTTGAGAACAATTTCCTCTGTTTCCACTGTTTAGGTTGTTTTCCAAATGTCAGAATAAACACCTGAAAGACTTCGAGGTGACTTGGTTCTAAAACTCTTACGGATGTTTTTTTGGCACTCAGACCTGTATGCATCTTTCTGAAAATGGCATGGTCTTTTGCGGGCAGAGGGCCACTGGCAGGTGCTGCTGGCAGGTCTGGCATCGGTGACACCCTGGGACTCGCTCTTTGTTCATACGAATGTGTGGGTACCAGTGGAAGAGGCCACATCACATTTATGCTTTGTCACCAAACACATAGTGCTTGCCTAAATATTTGAAACAACTTGGAATTGCTGCAGGATGGAAAATCGCATCGATTTATATCCTACCTGAAAGCGCCTTGATCCAACTTTGAATGTATTTCAAGTATAATAAAAACATTGTGACAGCCCTGAAGTGTACCTCTTGATTTCTGTTCATTTGGCAGGATGACTGCAGCAAATTCAGGCTGTTTGCTCTTTTTTTCCCCCAGATCCTCCTCGGCTCTTCATTGTTCTAAAAAGAGGTCCCTATCATGTCACTCTTTTGTTCCCCAACCATCCATCTCCTGACTCCTCACTACTGTCCACAGAAAAACACTCATCCCCCAGAGCTAGGCCTGCAAAGGCTTTTTTTTTTTTTTAATTTTTTTTTCCCTGAAAGCCTTTTATTCAACGCTCCAAACTGCCTCTGCAAACTTATTCTCTAGCTCTCCTTCATAAATTGTCTGCCCAAGGCAAAGTGACACGCTGTAACTCTGGTCTGCTGTCTGCCTGCCTTGTACCAGGCGGTGCCACACGGTGCCCCCCACACCTCCACCAACCCTGCAGGGTGTACCTGCTAGTTGTGTGTATGAGGCGACAGAGCAGTGTGTGTCGGAGAAAGAGAATTTGAATTGATGCTCTTTTTACTTTTGCTTCACTCCTCGGGAATTTCTAGTTGGCCACTGGCTTTTCTGTTTCTGAGCTTTTCCTTCTGCTGCTGAGCCTGCCGGCTCTGTCCTGATTGGTTTTCTAGTTGTCGAAATCCTGTCGGTTCTGCTATCTGTACCTAGCCCTGTGCCTTACAGGCAGGAGCTGCTCAATAAGTAATGAAGAGTTGGTTCAAAGTTTCCTGTATTTCTGCGAAAACATCTTAAGATCGTAGGAGGCAGAGATGACGTCTTACTATTCCTCATGATGCCCACACATAGCAGACAGTTGAGAAGGAATTTATTCAGTAAATGAAGTCTGCATATCTCCTGGAGCAAAGTGCACAAGGCCATGTACCTCATGGGGTGTCCAAGACCCCATGTCAAAAATGTATGTTTAGAAAAAAAAATGTATGTTTAGGCAGCAGGAACACACGTGAAGCAGGAGAATATGAAAGTACACTGGAAATTTTTGCTAGTTGGGTCAACTCCAATTTGGCAAAAGCAAGCCTACTGCTTTTTCTCCAGGGCTCTTTCTCCAGGCATCACTTATTAATGCTAATTGGTCAAGGGTGTGCTGTGATGCAGAACACTTGTGACCCGTAAGAATTAGAGAGAACTGTCATTTCTCAAAAGACCCACGAGGGGCAGCAAGAGGAAGGTACGGGGAAGGAGGGCAGGGAAGAGAAACTTCTCTCCAAAGACGTGCACTGAAATAAGCACACGTAAAAATAAATCCACATATAAAACAACTGTACAAATGTTAACAGTATTTTCACAGCTGGGTTTCTTTGCCTAAAATACTTAGCACTTACTTTAGAAAACTCTCTTCTAAACAGGAATGGCCTGACTGATCACAGAAGCTGAACCCTGACAGAGCTCTGACTTTGAACTTCACTTCTGCTTGGATGGGAAGAAAAACACGACTTCTCATAAGCAAGGATTTTAATTGTCATGAATGCACGGCAAACTGTGGTGAGTGACCTTTTGCTCACAGATGAAGACACTGAGGTAGGGCTTAGTTTAGGAAACTGGATTCATAACATTCAGCGTATTTATATCCAGATTAGGGCTCTGGATTTAGAACACTGGAATTGTCTGTTGCCATGGCAGTGCAAACACAACACTTGAATAAGTGCCCAGTCACTTATCATAGCAGGATTAGTGGTCTTCTAAAAGGATCTACATTCACACTACTGGTATTTATTTCCTGTAGATATTTAGAGGGTATGCAATGGTCTTTGGTTTCAAAGACCAATGCCATAGAACATGACTAATCATTCTGACTCACTTTTTGGGACTTTCCCCTTAGAAGTGTCTCCCAAAGGCATGAGGATGGGCTGTGCACCTACTAGTGAAAATACACCTTTCATTTTCAAATGGCAGTGAGCAAAGCTATGCTGATGAATACGCTAGCTAAATAAAGAATAGCGTAAAGATTTGTAATGATTAAAGTGTCGTACTGACATCATCTTTCATCCTTTATTTAATAAATATTTCACGATTGATGAGACTTCTTTGTGTTAGAGTTCTAGTGACCGGACTATACCAGTGGAATTAGACACAGTCCATGTTTCAATAAGCCTTCTATCTAGCAGACACCATTCCTAGCAATAAATGGGATTTTCTCCACTCAGTAATTTTTTGGTCAAAACAAGGGGAAGTGTTCAAAATTATGAGAAAACATACTTGGTTAAAAAAAAAACCCAGAACTAAACAGAACAGTAAACACAAACAATTATTCCTTCTTGATCAAATTAAGAAAATATTCTTTATGCTTACGGCTCCCAGTGATCATGACCTTGGATTTGTGTGGTGCAAGTCACTGACATCTTTTTTTTGCCTCTCTGTCTCATTCCTTTGCCCAGGTTGTGAGCTCTGAGTGTCAGAGCCTCTGCCTGACTCATCTTTGTACCAGCAGTGCCTCATACATACCTCCTGCCTCTCGATCTTGTAGGCAGCCTTGGCTGAAGGAGGGTGTCATTAGTTAAGTAAGGGTGAGATTGACACAAACTGGTTTCACAAAGGTCAAATGTGAGTGCATTGGTGTTTATTAGGGTCTTTTTTAAATTTTTATTTATTTTTATTAATTTATTTGTCTTTGGATTCTTTCTTTCTTTCTTTTTTTTGTATTTTTTTTACTGGAGTTCAATTGGCCAACATATAGTATAACTGAGGGGGGCACTTGACGGGATGAGCCCTGGGTGTTATACTATATGTTGGATCTTTTTTAAAAAATTGGATACTGATACTGACTTTCCTTTTTTGGTGTTCAGTCATATGAATTTTAACCTATTTATAGATTTGTGAATCTATAAATTTGTAAACCACCGCTCACCAACAATTGATATTGTCAATTTTTTTTGACATAATAGATGTGTAGTAGAATCTTACCATGGTTTAAATTTGTGTCACCTTAATGACTCCTGGTGTTGAATATCTTTTTTCAGGGGCTTCTTTGCCATCTTAATATCTTCTTTGGTGATATGTCTGTTTAGGTTTCTTTCCCATTTTTAACTGAGTTGTTTGATTCCTTATTGCTGAGTTTAAAGAGCTCTTTATATATTCTGGATACAAGCCTTCTGTTGGATATGTGATTTGAAAATATTTTCTCCTGGTCTATGGATTATCTTTTTTATTTTCTTGACAGTGATTTGGCAAAGTGTTTACTTTTGATAAAGACCAATTTTTCCTTTTATGAATTGTGCTTTTGATGTTATTCTTAACACTTTGTTTAACCTCAGATCATGAAGATTTTCTTCTATGTCTACTTTTTCTTTTTCTTTTTTTTAAAGTAGGCTCCACACCCAGCATGGAGCCCAGCATGGGGTTCAAACTCAGAGATTAATTTGAGATTAAGACCTGAGCTGAGATGGAGAGTTGGACACTTAACTGACTGAGCCACCCAGACACCCGTCCTATGGTTACTTGTAAAAGTTTCATGGCTTTATGATGAGTGCATTGATTTCTGATGAACAAAGGAAATGAATTACTTGATAAGAGATTTTCTTCTTACTGTTGCATTTGCTTCTCTTGATTCTAGGGCATTACAGGAGCCTTCTGGACAGGACTACATGTATGTAATCAGCTCTTTCATCACATACAGGACCACAAAATTACAATTAAAAATTTTTAAAAGTCCAATAAGCAAATTTTCTCATGTATGTTAGAGTTATTTAGTGATCATACTTGATCTGAACCTTAGTCTTTATCCCTCTTAATGTGTCCATTATACATTCCAAGACAGAGCTACTCATGTGCTAATTATAGGGTCCTACTGCAGTCCCTGATGGGAGTCTTACACACTATTTAATATATGGGCTGTAATACATATTTACCATCTGAAAAATTATGAATCCTGAAGCACATTTGCTCAAAAGGATTTCAGAAAGAGGATTGTGTACCCGAAATTTAAATGACTCTTGGGACAAGATAATTCTTGCAGTGGCTACAGGAAAGCTCCCCTTCAGGCATCTCCTTAAGGCTTGTCAAAACTTCTCACCTCTGTGAGTGAGGATGGGCAAAGGGGAATGTTACGTGCGTGCTTTATTCAACCTAAATGAATATGTTTTCTCTTGCAACAAAAGAAAATGTATACCTTTATCCTGTTGTTCTTGTGGTAGTCAATAAAAGTACTGACCAGCCAGACCCCCAACATCAAAGAAGGCTTCCATTTTCACATTATGGCGTGTGGGTGCGTGCACACGCGTAAGTTACAAAGAGGAGGGCATACCTGGGTGAGGCTCAAGCACAGATGCCTCAGCCCTTCATCTGCCAAGACTCGGATGCCATGTGTCTATCTGAGGACCAGGTCAGAGCACCGACAGGGGGAGGGGATGTGACATGACTTGAGACAGTGCCTGGCACACAGCAAAGGCCCAAATAAAGTTAGGCAAAGGCCATCCCATCCTTACCACAATATCCTGTCATTTCAGGTGCAGCAGTACCTGGGATTACATGTCAGGGAGTCAGCCCATTAGACTGACCCTGCCTCCTTAGGTGGTAGCTGGAAAGGGGATCAAGAAATCACCAGCTCTGTAGCAGGTCCCTTTGTCAGCCATTTTGATGGGACTGGAAGACACACTGTGTCCTTCTGACACATCTTTCCTCCTTATTGACTGCTGTGAAGATTATAATGATTGGATTCCATTTTCTGATACCGAGTAGACCCTAAGGAAGCCGGGGAACTACTCCCTATCGGAAGTTCCAAAGCTTCTCTCCAAACTTAGAAATGAAAGAGAACAAAGCTAGGCACCAGCAGCAACAAGAAAGGGGGTTTTTGCTTCCCCTTTCTTTCAGGGACATAGTTTTGTCTTGCAGAGGCCACTTTGGAGAGGGCAGTTAGACAGCAAAGGGGTCGGTTCAGGGACAAGGCCATGGTGAGAGGCTCAAAATGCTTGTTTTTGTGGTGCCAAAGGAATCGACACTTCTTTCTTCCCCAAAGAAAACAGAAGCTCATTATTCTGACAGAGGAAATCCAGACGTTTCTAGGTGGAGATTAAACCTGACTCTCACACACGGAGGCCTCCTGTTCAGCTTCTTCGTTAAGAGATTTTAGTAGCTTTTAAAAAAAAAACGGTTAGTATGCTACATTGGTCATCTTTCTAAATAATTTAGAGAACTTGTGACCTGGAGCTCTCGTGGCGTTGATGTAACTGTGCTGGAAATCTCTTGACTTGAACTTGAGACTCACTTCCCTACAGCTGCAGTTTGTCCACCGTCAACAAGCGTCTGTACCCAGAAGACAAGGAGGGGAAGGGGTGCGGGGAGACATTAAAAAAAAAAAGAAAGAAAGAAAAAAGAAAAGAAAAAAAATTATTTCCTGGGCTGCAGTTCCACACATAGGCCACCAGGTGTCTGTCTTCACACAAGCAGTCCTGCTTGTGTAATGGGGTCCGACTTGGCTGCCAGAGTAGTTTTTAAAACCAAAACAAATCTCTAGATGTTGGTACAAGTAGATATAAAGGTGTCAGTGTAAGGTGACCTTTCAGAGTCAAACTAAATAATTTTCAACTCATCATCCAAGTAGGAGGAATCAATGGGACCTTGTGTTTATCTTCTAATGTTGTTTGGGAGAAATAATTTGCCCTAATAAGTGGTCCACGCACTTGAAAAATGTTGGGGGAAAAAAATGTGTCCTCTTCCAAAAAATCTCATCTGGTGTTTGTAAAATTCAAGGTTGTTAGCATGCAAACAGGTGTATGTTCCCAGGCACATTTCTTTTGGTAAAAATAGACAAGTTCTATTCTGAGCTGGTTTCTAAACTCTAGAGCTAAATTTGATGGTTCGGTTTTTACCTTACTTTGTTCTCCAGTTTCAATCCTTGGCCCTGATACAACTGAAAAATATCCCCGCCAGGAAGTTCAAGAATGAGATTTGATTTCTTTCTAACCAGAATTGAGAGCGACATTGTAATAGTTACCTAATTAGATAACTCTAGCAAGGTTTAGGACGCACAATCGATGCACTTGAGTCCAGCGTGGGGTTCTTGTGGTCTTCCAAGAAATGTCATCAGATGAAGCAGTTTCACGGATGTATCTTCCTATCTCCCCATCTCCTTTTATTTTTTATTTTTTGAGTTACCAAACATAGTTGCCACCAGTTTAGCGATCCCCACTTTTCACACTTGCTTGCCAAAGCATGGAATTTTCTGAGAGCCCTAGGTGTTACTATTTATGCTCTCATTCAGTCATACACAGACACAACTAAAAAAAATCAGCTGGCACAGGAGATGTGCTTTATGAGAAACCATTATACACCTGAAGACTTCCCTTTTTGTTGTTGTTGTTAATTTTTGTTTGGCATTGTTTATTACTTTTAATACCTTTAGGACTTTAAAATCAGTTTCTCCGCAACTATATACATGGAACCATTTATAGCTGGAGCAAAACACACTCTTGGGAGTGTGCTCTAACCAGTGTTGGTCTGTCATTCCTGGTCCCTCCAAGATTTATGGACATTTTTATCAAAGCTCAGTTTCCTCCCAAATTTTGTGTTCCTTCACACCATTTCTTATCTCGCTTGTTCATCAATCTGATCAGTGTTTATTTATTGCTTACTATGACCTTCATGCTGTATATAAAATAAAAATGACCAACAACCAGTCCGTTCTCTCACAAAACTATTAAACCAGTGAATATAATTTTACAATCTATTTCCTAGATACACTTCTGGGTCGTATTGAATAAAGTGCAAATATTTAATGCTGCTGGTGTTTGTAGTGTAGAACAAATTTCTGTTTTTTGGTCACATAACATTCTTTTAATATATAGTTGTTACATTCAGAGAGCAGTATTCTTAAAATACATGAAATAATGAGTGGGACTACAGTGGAATTAGAACACAGTGATCTACATGTTTACATAAAGTTACCATACAATTGATTTCTCCAATATTTTTTAATTAACCTAATGGATGCAAGCAGAGAGGCAAGGTTTGCTATACCCATTCTATAAAAAGGAAAATAGAAATTCACTTTGTAAAATCATTTTCACTTGGCTTCGGCTGTCTGTATATAATTATTTTACTTTTATTATTATATTGAAATCATTACATCTGTTTCCAAAATGTTCGGGAATGGAAGAATTAACAGGAAGCAAGTTTTGCAACCGAAACCCCTTTCTCTCCAAGCATAGCATCCATGGTGATGAATGAGCATAGGGGAAAAAAATAAAAGCTGCACAAAACCAGAAGGAAAACCTCTAAATGCTCAGGTGCCTTGGCGAGAATGAGACACTCCATCTCCATGTTTCCTCTGAAAACCACTCTTAAGAATCCCAGAATACATGTTACAGCAATAGTCAAAGGCCGAGTGAATGTTTTTTTCACTTGGTAAAATTGTGGAGAGAAATTTGTATTTTTTGAGGTTGTCAAATCTGGGTCAGTTACTTTGATGTGAAAAGGAACCAAGCAGAGCCATGCTGCTTTGTAAAACTGAAAATAAGTTCACTTAAGCAGAAAAGGCCCCTGTAAAGTCTGTAGAAGATAAATTCAGGGTCAAGGAAGTTCTCCATACTCTTTCATTTATTTGCTGAGCTATGACTAATTTGCCAGCCATAAACTCTTGCATTCATCTGGTTATTTTCCACTTACGGAGGTCATTCGTGAATTCAGTCACTTAACATTTATTGAATGTCAGGGAACATTCTGTAATGGAGATGTAGATGAACAGAGGTGGGTCTCACCATCAAGTGGCTCCCTGTCTAATGGAATAGCAAACGGATCCCTTAACTCACCAAAAGTATCACATTATGGATTTATAATGATATGACCACAACTCCAGCAGCTCAAAGAGTTGGTTCTGACTATCACACACTAGGGAGTATTTGACCTTGGCCTTGGAGAGTAACTAGCTTTTGGTCTGCCGTAAGCTAGGGAAGGTGTTTTAGGGGAAGATGACGAACACCATGAAAATACCGACAAAATGGAATCATATGCTTGGGAGAAATGTATAGAATTGTGTGGCTAAAGCATGTGTGAATGGGACGAAAGTAGAAGTGATTATGATTAAAAAGGTAAATTAAAGCAATATAATGACTTTTCCTGATACCATGGGAGCATAGAGCTTACTGTGTAATCATGACATTTAGACCATGTTTTACATTTAAAAACTAGGACTCTTTAGATTGCAAGTAACAGAATACTCAGTGCAAATGGTTCAGGCAGAAAGAGAACTTATTATTATTGGTTTGCATAAATGAAGAAGCCCATAGATAGGCCTCATGCACTTCTTGAATTCAATGACCAAACAAGATCACCAGGATCTATCTCTGTTAGTTCCAGGCTGACTCCAATTCTTAGGCTCCTGGTAGTAATTAATGTATTACTTACCTCACCCTGTTGCTATGAACTCAAAAGCGTGTTATCAAACATAGTTGGATAAGCTAATCTCCTGAAAGCTCAAATGACAACGTTGGCATTGGGTCCCTTACCTGATCACATGCTAAATCCTGAAGGGAGCACTGTGTTCGGGGGAATGGGATGCGCTGATTTGTTTTTTACCGAGGACATGGACTCCACCCCAGGACCTGGGCTCTGTCAGAAGTCTTGAAAACACTGTGGCCACAGAAAAGAGGAGCTAGTGTTGAGCACAAGACAAATGGCCAAACTGAGTTCTGGAGAGGCAGAGGAGCTTGCTGCTGAGTCTCTTCCTGCTAGTGAGCCGCAGACCCTTCTAATCCCTAGCCCCTGGCTGTTGAATCCATCATTTTAGAATAACCTTAAAAAAAGACCACTAAAGACTTTTTGCAAGGGGCTGATACGGCCAGGTCAACTTTCAGGAAGGGAATCTGTGGCAGCATGGAAGACAGATGGAAGGCAAGAGAAACTTGCCTTCAGGATGACCAGTTAAGGAGAGTCTCTCATCTGAAGTAAGGCAAGGGCAGAGGGGACTAGTGGGGAGCAGGTGGGTGAGGGTGTTGTCAAAGGTGGGATGAGGTAAACCTAAATACACTCAGTGAGAAGACGAAGGAGAGGGAAGCACACTGTCTGTTCCTCATCCTTCACTCTGGAAAGTGTGTTAAAGATCAGTTTCCCCAAGAATTGGATATTTCTTAAATTCCTTTCATATGAGCTAGGTTTTCATTTAATAAGCCATCCATCCAATAACTAGTCAGAGAAAGTGTGCTTGGTCCTCTGCCAGTTAGTGGGAGACAATGTGAATGAGAGAGTCCCACTCTTCCCTCAATAAACTGGGTATAATGATGCCATTGAGAAGGCAGGAGTGAAGGAGAAGGAATGACATCACAGGAAGGAGAAATAATGGAAGAAAGAGTGGCCCCATTTCCTAAGACTGAGGCAGCCATCATTTTACCATTGCTGGGAGTGTTTGGGGCTCGCGGCTCTCAGCTCTACTGCTTGGAATTACCCTCTACTGGAGGGAGTCACTGCATTCAAGGCTCACCTCCCTGGAAGTGATGGGAGGTCACACAGTAACTCGGGTATAAATGCCCAGCCTCCTTGCCTTGAGGCAGGAAAGCTCTGAAGGGCCATCCAGCTCCAAACCTTCCAGTGGGATCAGCTGGGGCCACTGTTGTGGGTCATGTTGAACCACTCCTTCTGCCTACCCACATGTACTTCATTGCTCTGTTGTGTTTTATCTCAAGAGTTTCCCTCAAGTAGAGCTTCTTCTCAGGGTGCCCTAATCAAAGACAGTGGACCTGGCATGGTAAGTTGAGATGCCTTCCAGAAGTCTATGTAGATGTCAAGCAGGCAGGTGCCCCTCAGCTCTGGAGCTCAAGTTGTAGCTGAGGATCCAGGCTTATGAGTCAACAGAAGTTAGGTGATGGGAAGTTCTCTCCTTCCAAAGTCATAAAGACTTACCCATATTTTCTGTCCTAAAGATTTTCAAATATCGTCTTTCCCAATGAAATTCTTAACCCATTTGGAATTTAGTTTTTGCTCAGTGTGAAGCAAGTATTGCTTTAGTCTTTCCCACATGGATAGCTGGTTTTTCAGTACTGGTTATTATTCACCCAAGGGCAATATTACATTCGCCTTAAAGACTTTAGGATCAATTTGTCAAGTTCTATGAACCATTCTGTTGGAGGGGTGCCTGGGTGACACAGTCAGATAAGTGTCTGCCTTCAGCTCAGGTCATGATCTCAGGGCCCTGGGATCGAGCCCCACGTTGGGCTCCCTGCTCAGTGGGGGAGTCTGCTTCTCCTTCTCACTCTCACTCTCTCTCTCTCTCTCTCTCTTTCTCAAATGGATTTTTTTTAATTAAAAAAAACAATTTTAAATTAAATTGTTAAAAAACAAAAAATATTCTACCAATATTCTGTTGGAATATTGGTAGGAATAGCATTAAATCAATCAATTAAACTTATGGAGAATTGTCATAGTTATAATATTAGGTATTGTTAACCACAGACATAGTGCATACTTCAATTCAGTTGGATATTTCAAGTCATTCAATTCATTTTTATAAGGGTTTTACATATACGTTTGTTACCTTTCGTCATGAATGTTTTATATTTTCAATTGATACCCTAAATAACATCTCCTCATTGTATTTCCTAATTGTAACTGGTATATACAGAAAACTTGCATAATTTTCTTCTAAGTCTAAAGTGTCTGCAGATTGTTCTGGGATTTCTATATAGGATATAACATCTGAAAATAATAGGATTTCTTTTTTTTCCAACAGTTAATTCTATTTTTATTTTGATTCATTATGTTGGACAGAACTTCTGAAAAATGATGAATGAAATTGGTGATAGTGGAAGATACTAAGGAATTTTTGAATACAAAGGATGGATGTTCAGCATTATTTCATGTTCTTTCCATATATATTGAAGCAATTATATAAATTTTTTGTTTGATTTGTTCATGTGGCAATTCACATTAATAGGTTTTCTAAGATTAAACCAATCTTGTATTTTTGGAATATACTCAACTTAGTCATTATGTATTTGTTTTATGCAATAAACAATTTTGTTTGCTAACATTTTTCTCAGTATTTCGCATCTATGTTTTCTGATTTCCCTGTTCAAGATGTCCTTATATATGTTTGTTATGCAGATTATATGAGTTTCATTAACTTGGCTGGTAGTAAGTAGTCTCCCTCTTTCTATTCTTTGGAAGATTTGGTGTAGGAACAGAGTTATCTGTTCCTTAAGCATTTGAATCCTCCATCTCCAAAACAAGTTTGTGCCTTGTGGTCTTCTAGAATCAGTTTTTGTAATTTGTATTTTTTAGAGAATCTATCCATTTCCTTTAGGTTTCAAGACATGTACACATAAAATTTTCATAATGCTTTACCTTTAAAAAAATCTCTGCTGTATCTGTAGTTACATCTTCTTTTCATTTCAAATATTGCCTGTTTGAACCTCTCCTTTTTATCCTGATCAACCTTACCAGCTTTGTCTTTTCAAAGAATCAGCTTTTGTCTGTGTTTATCCTTTCTCGTATCATTGCTTTCTATTTTGATAATTACTGTTCTTACCCTTATTATTTTCTTCTTCTACTTTACTAAGATTTACTATGCTGATCTTTTTCTAACTTTGTAAGCTGGACATTTAACTAAGTTTTGGACTGTCTTCTTTTCTAGGATAAACATTTGAGGCTTTGCACTTTAATTACTGCTTTAGTTCAATCCCGCAAACTTTGAAATGTGGTTATTTTCAAATTATTCTATTCCAAGTAGTATCTAATTTCCACTAAGAATTTTCTGAGCTTTTAATACAATTGTTATTTTTATTTCCAAAGCTACAGATTTAAAAAATTTAAATGTTTATTTTAGACTAGATTTCAATTTATAGAAAAGTTGCAAGAATTGTACATAGAATTCAAAGTTTCCATATATCTTTCACACAGTTTCCCCTATTATGACATCTAATGTTACCATGGTACATTTGTCAAAACTGATGAACCAACACTGATATATAACTAACTCAAATCCATACTTTATCCGTATTTTCTTAGCTTTAACCAATTATTTTGTCTGTCCCAGGATCCCATCCAGGATATCGCATTACATTTAGTTGTCATGTTTCTTTAGGCTCCCCAACTTTATGACAATTTGTCAGATTTTCTTTGTTTTAGATGACTTTGATAGTTTTGAAAAATGAGTCAATATTTTGTACAATATTCTTCAGTTTGGAATTGTCTGATGTCTTTCTCATGGCTAGTCTAGGGTTATGGATTTTTGAAAGAAGAAAGTGCCATTTTCATCACATCTTATCAAAAGTATGTGCAAGGGACATTTCTTAATGTCTATCTTGATCACCTGCTTAAAGTAGTATTTGTCAGATTTCTTCACCATATTTACTTTTTCCCCATTTTACACTGTGCTTTTCAGGGGACTGTCGCTCTGTACAATCCACATTTATAGAGTGGGGAGTTATGCACCACCTCATGGGGGGGCATTGATATCATTTATTGTTCTTCTGTAGAGTAGACTTGTCTCTTATGTCATATTTTTTGAGTCAATAATTTGTTTATATCAGTATGGACTTGCAGATGTTTATTTCTACTTTGGGTGAATATAAACTATGTTATTCAATGTGTTGTTTAAATTATTTCATCTTTGACTTTCTATGGATTTTTTAAAGATTCTTTTTTTAAAATCCCAAATATATATATATATATTTATATTTTAAAAATAAATTTAATAAAATTATTAAAATTATTAAATATTTATTAAATAAATTTATTTTTTATTGGTGTTCAATTTGTCAACATACAGAATAACACCCAGTGCTCATCCTGTCAAGTGCCCACCTCAGTGCCCGTCACCCAGTCACCCCACACCCCCGCCCCCCTCCCCTTCCACCACCCCTAGTTCATTTCCCGGAGTTCTTTTTTAAGGCTTGATAGCTATCTTTTTACTATTTATTAACTATTTATTTCAATTTTAAGTAAGATTATGGTTAGAGAAGGAACTCTGTAGGATTTTGATTCTTTGAAATTTATTACAATTGCTTTATATTCTAGTAGATATTAAATTTTGCAAAAAATCCGAGTACTCTAAAACAATTTTTAATTTCCAATTATTGAGAGCAGTTGCCTATCTATGTTACATACTAACCTTACTACATTATTTTGTCTGCTGAATATGTTAAATATATATATACACACATACACAGAAATAGGTGTAAAACTCTCCCATTACTGTGATGGTAAATTTTCAAGTTCTTTTTATATATCTGCCATTTTCTATTTATATATTTTACAACCACACTATTAGGAAACTGCAAGCTTAGATCTATTTTATTTTCTCCATGATTTAAAGCTAAAGTTTTATATAGTAGCCCTCTTCATCTTTAATGATATTTTTTATTAAAGACTTATCTTTCTGACACAATGAAATTACATATTTTTTTCTAATTAGTGCATGTGTGGTTTATGCTTTTTTCATTAATTTACTATAATTCTCCTGTGTCCTTATGTTTTATAGGTGTCTATTTCAACTATCAAATATCTGGATTAAAAAGATATATTATTTAGCTTTACAATCTTTGTCTCTGAACAAGAAATTTTAAATATGTTTATTGTGAGAATTTCATATGCAGATGTATTTCTACCTCATTTAATGGTTTCTGTTCTGTTTTTTCTATATTTCTTTTTTGCTCTTTTCTACTTATTTCTGGATGCTTGATTTTTTTTACCCTATTTTTAAGAGGTTATGCATTCTGGGTTTTTTAGTAGTTACTCTTGAAATTTAGTGGGGAATCCCTGGGTGGATCAGCGGTTTAGGGCCTGCCTTCAGCCCAGGGCATGATCCTGGAGTCCCAGGATCAAGTCCCACATCGGGCTCCCTGCATGGAGCCTTCTTCTCCCTCTGCCTGTGTCTTTGCCTCTCTCTGTGTGTGTCTCTCATGAATAAATAAACAAAATCTTAAAAAAGAGAATTTTAATTAGTATTTACAACATTAATATTAATTGATATTTTTATCCTAGTCCAGAATAGGAGAAGGAACTTTGAAAATCTTAGATTACCTTCTTCTTCTTTTATGTCATTATTGATGAACATATTTGCTGTGTTTTAAACCCCATGAATTAGGCTCAAGTTCACATTTTTACTTTTTTAAGTACAATTTATTCTTTCTGTTAAAGCTTTTTTTTCTGCTTAGTATTGTTTTAAATGATATTTACTCCCTATATTGCTAGAAGTGAAAGTCCTGCCCTAGGTTTTTAATTTCCCAGAGCAGTCCTTAAAATATCTACAGCTTGGATTTCACTGTTCCTGTAACATAATTGTGACACGTCTGTGTTAATTCTTCCTTTCTTTAACAAGAGTCCTTTGGTAAGTGTAAAATGTTGGCTTTGCAGTAGGACTAGCTGAAGTTTTCTGAAGCCTGATTTTCTTTGCTTGATTTAAGACCATAATCGTTTCTCTCTTGTTCAACGTGAAAGTAGTATTTCTTTTTTAAAGAATGAAGCCCTTCCCCCAACTATCTTCTTCACCCAAAAGATTGGATTCTAATAACGCATTTGAACAATCTGTCTTGTTATATACCGATTTCATTTAAAGTCTGTATTTTGTGGCTGAAAAGAATTAAAGTGTAGCCCTTCCCCCCCTTAGAAAGGCATGGAACATCTGAACATTATCTGTAGCAGGCACATCTGGTACCTAAAAGAGCGTGGAGAACTCAGAATGTACCTGTAACCATTACAAAGACTATATATAAGCATAGAGCGTGTACAAGCTGATGGAGAAATATCCCTGGTATGAGACTTCACTCGTGAAATATGGAACTTATTACTGGGTTTCAGTTATTAATGAGTATACCAAAGGGTCTTATGACTCCATGGCACAGAGAGGGTTTATTCTTGGCTGAATACAATCTGTCAACATACTCATTCTGAGTCTAATGTCCTCAAAACCCAGACTCTCAGCCAAATTTTTTCTGGTGTTCTAAGATGCATAAAGGCTTACTTTTAACATCTTAATTTTAAATGTGACTCTAACCAGAAGTGACAAAGCTTGGAACACTAAAGTGGCGAAGGAGAAGGAAGGCATGTGACAAAGCTGTCGCCCTGAGTGGGTGACCATTGCACTCATACTCATCTCTGCCTGGGGGGAAGATGCCTAGTGGCTTTGATTATAGGAGCCGATGCCGGGGACCCAAGCCAAGTTCCACTCACATATAGGAAGCACACCTTCTGCTGTTTTTATGAGAAATTGTGGGTATTAATATCATAAATCTCCATGATTGCTGAGACAGTCCTGCAAGCCGGGGCCCCACTGCTAGTTTGTACTTTACTCAGGCCTTGCCCTAACACCAGGCTCCTTTCAAATTATTTTGGCAGGTGTGTAGCTGTTCAGCAGTAATTAGGAAGAAGAATGAGAGAAACAGAGATCAGACTCTCTCTTCCTCTGGTCAGCAGTCTTCTCTGTGTCCAGTGCAACAAACCAGATAGGGAGGGCTGCAGTTGGCATCTGGACCTGAGAGGATGTGGAAATAGAAATTGGAAAAGGTCTTGAGGGTGATCCTACCTCCCCATCAGAGCTGACCTGAAACTTAATTTGCCATTACATTCCTTCCCTATATTCATCATGATTATAATATTAATTTTCTGAAATAGTCATGATTGAAAATAGAGCCATCTTATTGTTCCTAAAAGGACATTTATACTTATGAAACCATGTGTCCCAAATCTGGGTCTGGAAATTGTTTTCAGAATGCCTCTGCTCTGTCACAGCCTCAGCGGATAATCTCTACTGTCATTTGTCCTTATTCAAGTTGAAATTAGTGACAATATAGAGTCCTAGACTAC
The DNA here is from genome assembly GCF_018345385.1 of Vulpes lagopus. NCBI lineage: Eukaryota > Metazoa > Chordata > Mammalia > Carnivora > Canidae > Vulpes > Vulpes lagopus. The sequence continues at coordinate 33,276,828 of NC_054834.1, forward strand.
AGACATTCTGGCCTTCCAGTCCCTGAGGTCTCTTCCTTCTGATACTGACTTTCAAAGACACTATTTGGGGTTGTGGCCCACTACTTACAGAGACCAAGTCAAGTGAAGAAATCAGAGAGAGGTCCCTCGTGCAGTCCATGAATTAGTCTTTTTCTCACTCAGAACCCTCTCCCTCAGCAAAATAAAAACACAAAATGGCCTTTAACAAATATGCACATTAACTCTCCAGGTAATTTTTTGTTGTGGCGGGCCATCCTTGCAAGGCAAGGCCCTCAGCTGTATCTCTAGCTTCTACTACTAGATGCCAGGAGCACCCCACCCAGTGGTGACAGCCAAAAATGTCCCCAGATTTATCAAATGTCCCTTAGGGAGGCAAAATCACTCAGTTTTGAACCACTAATCTAGTATGAATGATTATTATATCCTTTTCCTGAAATTTGTTTTTCTGGTAACAAGAGAACACTTGTCAATGATTCCTTTGAAAATTGACCTCTTTGAATTACTTCACTGCCCCCTTTTTTTTTTGATTAAGTGTGTGTCACCTTATCATTAGTGTGAGAGATATGATCTTGTTGTTTTCCTCTCGGTATTACACAAACAAGTTATAATGACTCATTCTTTGTAGGCACAAGAAATCTCAGCCTTCAGGTGCTCCGGGAATGTTCATTATAAATCATAATTATCTCAATTGTTTGGAGCTACTATTATAAGGCAGGGAACAATGACTTAGGATTTTTTTAAATGAGGGAAGTTCCTTTCTACTCATTTGCTTTATTCCTACAGTAATCACACATACACAGGAACTGTTTTATTCTTTATTGCACTCTTTTATCTTAGAATTCTGAGCCTTCATAGAAGTGATAATCTGAGACAAAGAAATCAGTCAGGATTGGAAAAAGTGTCAGGGTTCAGGTGGTTTTGCTTTAAGACTATCACTCTGACTCTGGATAGTTGAGAGAGCTCTGGGATCCGAGACAGTCCAATTGTTACAAAAATTCTCCCCAAATGCCATATAGGGATTATGAATTTTCAGACAGGCATACCGTTGTCTCCTTCCAGCAGTTCTTTTTTTTAATATGTAACCAGGAATACAGAGGACTGTGAAGCTCCATCACGTTTACATAACTGTTTTTGCTTGGTTGATTGGTTGGTTGGTTGGTTGGTTGGTTGGTTGGTTGGCTGGTTGATTTTTGTGGCAAAAAGTGATCTGAGACTTGCTTTTATTATAACTTGTTAGTGAGATTGGGAGGAAGCAACTAACCTCACCACCCCCCAACAATTTGGGAGCTACTGAGTTCTACTTAAAGTAATGTAATTATTGCCTGCAATATATATATATTGTGAATTGGCTTAAGCCAATTCACAATACAAGCAAAACTTTTTATCTCTGCAACAATCTCAAAAGCATTTGTTCATGTAATTCTTCATTTAAACAAGGTTTTCTAAATACTATGCACATGCTTTGTACTGGGGATACAAGAGTAAACAAAAAATCTCCCTGTCCTCATGGAGTTAAAGATCTGGTGGAGTAAAGAGGCATTAATTATACACTTTCATAAATCAGTGTTCCATGTTCTGAAGGAGAGGTACCCGGTCCTCTATATTATCTGTATGCAGGAAGGCAGGGACAGCTTCCCTGACGAACTGATAGTGACACAGAAATATGAGGAGCCATAAAAAAGGGAGAGAACAGTTTTTCGAGAAGAGTCACAACATGTGCAAGATCTCTTGGAGGAGAGGGAAAAATGGTGACAGTGAGGAACAGAAAGCAGACCAGCATGACAGACATAGAGATGGTTAGTGGAGAGAGCAATGTGAGACACCCCTGAGAAGTGTGCAGAGGTCAAACATTTCAGTTTAAAGCGAGTGCTGCCTAAATCTTACTAGCAATGAGAAGACTGAAGAGTTTTAAGAGAAGAGTTCATATAGCCAGTGTTATTTAAAGAAGAGGTTGACAAAATTATGTTTTGAAATTACTCTGGCTGAGTTTAAGGAATGGGTGGGAGAAGGGTCAGAAGAGATGCTGGCAGGTGATTTAGGAGTTTATTTAACTGGGCCAAGCTATGAGAAGACAATAGTTTACATTAGAGATGCACTATCAACAGAGGTGGGGATGGAGAAAAGTGAGCAAAACCCAGAGATATTTATAGAGTAATATCAATTGTAATTTATATATGTAGTAGCAGAGGGGTAGGGATGACAGGAGGGAGAGACTATAAGCATGATCCTGGGGAAATTGAATTCCTAAAGTGAATATTATTCTGTCTGAATTTTAGATGAGGCTCAGATAATTAAACCAACTTTACCCAAGTTCAGAGAAACCATCCATGACATAGCCAGAGTGGAACCCAGGTGAGTCCAACAGAAGGGCAGCAGCATTTTCATGGCTGACATAGCTCTTACATACTTTGTAAGAGTGCAAATTTGACCCAGGAAATGAGACACTTAAAAAAGGACTGGTGGTAAAACCTGGAGTCCAGGTACTTGTATTTTAATGAAATATAAAATGTATCTCTTGCTGTAGACTTCTTGCACGTTGGCTTCCATTCACATTCTATTTGGCATGTGACTTACCCTTAACTTCTAATAAACCAATTAAAAATATGATTCTAGAGGGAGGGCAGAGGTATTAGCTGCACTGTTTTCCAATCTTTCCAAATCTCAACATGGAAAAAGATAGGAAACTAGATAGCAAAACCCAAAACACATGGTAGATGTTTAAAAATAAGACTAAATAACAAGTTATACCCACAGTTTTCCATCAGGATGAGTACAAACTATTAGCAGCCACAAAATCATCATAGTGTGGGTATTTGTGTCCCCTGAAATGCTTGAGGAGAGGAGAATTCAAAATAGCGTAGTGGGAAGTGTCACAGGCCAATTTTAATTTAGCAGCTGAAAGCTAGAGAGATTTTTTCCCGACATTATAGTGAAATAATAAAATGGGATTGGGGCAAGAACTAAAGGGGCTGGAGTAGTAAGTCCCCAGTGAATTCTCAAAACTGCCCCTCAAAATCTCCCATATAGGTAGACCCACACATACAAAGGAGAAGCTCCTGGAAGTGAAATAAAATTTTTTAAGGATAAAGAAAATGAAAATGGAGTAATAAGAAGTCCAGATAAAAGTGATGAAAGGGAAATGAGTCAAGAAAGTTCAGAAAGCAAGCTACTATATATTTTTTTAACTCTGAAAGAAAATAATAGAGAGGTAAGAAAAGTTTCCCTGAACCACACTTCTTTCTAGAAGTTGAGAAAAATTCATTTCACTTGGAAATGAACACAGAAAAGATGTGAGTTTAAATTCTATATAAAATTATGGCCAGAAAAAAATGTAATAAGGAATAACATCCCTAGAGGCAATAGAATTATGCCAGAAAGTTATATCCTAGAACAGAATGATCCATTAACTTCTATTTCAAACAAAAGAGAAAATCAACCAGAATAAAGCAAAATAAAACTCAGCTTCAGAAAATCTCATAGACTGGGGTACCTGGGTAGCTAAGTGGTTGAGCATCTGCCTTTGGCTCAGGTGGTGATCCCAGGGTCCTAGAATCAAGTCCCACATCCAGCTGCCTGCAGACAGACTGCTTCTCCCTCTGCCTATGTTTCTGCCTCTCTCTGGGTGTCTCTCATAAATAAATAAATAAATAAATAAATAAATAAATAAATAAATAAATTCTTAAAAAAAAAAAACTCATAGAGGGCAGCCTGGGTGGCTCAGTGGTATAGCGCTGCCTTCAACCCAGGGTGTGATCCTGGAGACCCAGGATGGAGTCCCACGTCGGGCTCCCTGCATGGAGCCTGCTTCTCCCTCTGCCTGTCTCTCTCTCTCTCTCTCTCTCTCTCTCTCTCTCAAATAAATAAATAAATAAATCTTAAAAAAAAAACTCATAGATTTATTTATAGACCTCAGGAAACAATTAGAAATAGAATACAATTTTTTTCATAAATAAAAACTAAGAAAAACACAAGAGCTACTGAACGTAACAGACAATGTCTTAAGGAAAGGAGATGATGCCTTAGTGAAAAAGATGAAGAAAAGCAAGAAAGATCCAATATAGGTAGAATAGGAGTCACTGATGCTAGAACTAAAGTAAGAGAGTAAAATAAATACTAAATACTGTACTTTAAGAAAATCTCCTGAAATAAGAATAACTTGAAACTACAAAGTGAGAGAGCACACTACATACCTGAGAATTTTGACCTAGAATGGTCAATATCAAGAGATGTTCTAGAAAAATTGCTGAGCCTAAAGTTTTTATTTTAATTTTGAAAGTTTTTCCTAGTTGCTAAAGAGTTGTTGTTTGACAGATCTCATTTATTACTACCTCTTCAGTGATTTACTTGGCTGAGAAAGGCCACTGTGCCCAAGGTCACAAGCTCTCTCTGGGACACCCCATATACATTGGTCAACTCTGGGATTAAAAATTCTGATTTCCTCTCCCCAGCTTGAGACAACTGCCAGAGGCAGAGCTCCTTACAGGTTGTGAGCACTGCAGCTCAACTTCCCTCTCTACCCTCTTCCTCCAACTGGTGTTAATCCTTAAAACACTCTCTGATAAACTTCCTTCATGCTGATTGTCATACCAGTGTGTGCTTCCTACCTAATCTGATATAAGTTGTATAGGCAAAAAGAGCATTTGCCTTACAAGGGAAAGAACATAGTTCATCAACAGGCTATTTGACCACAGAGAAGAAAAATAGAATAATGTGTTTCAGATACCGAAAAGAAGAAAATGTGAACAAAAGCATAAGAGGCATAGACAAATTACTATTAATTTGAATGAACCCAGGAAATATAACTCCCAATAGACCCTCCCTAAAGAACTTAGCAACAGATGAGCCTCTGACCACCAGAGGATTAGAGACATAGATGCACTGGAGAAGTGAATTTGATATATAGACACTTGCAGAACTAAGACACGGGTTAACAGAATGAAGGGGTATAGCACCTGTTGCCTATTGGCACAGACAATGTAGACAGAGTGTACTAAGGACAAGGGGAGAGAGAACAAGTGGTGCATTTGAAAAGCCTATTTTAACTCTTCTTAGCAAGTGTACAGGTGGTAATAATAATATGTTATTCCAAGACTGTTGAATGTGAAATAAGTAAATGAGCAGGGATGGGATATTCTAATCTTGGTGTTACCTATGTCCTTGTGAACCAGGATTTCCAAGGTAGAGTAGGGGTTAGCAATAATGGCTCATGGGCCCACCACCTTTATTTTTGTAAATGACTTCTTATTGTATTGTAGCTATACCCATCACTTTACATGTTGCTTATGGCTCCTCTCTGTGCCACAAGGGCAGAACTGAGTAGTGGCAACAGAGACCATACGACCTGCAAGGTAAAATAATTACAATTTAATCCTTTATTATGAAGGTGAGTGACCCCCTAGAGTAGAAAAACAGAGTTACAGAAATAATATAGAAGCTGTTGGGCAAAAACCAGGTAGTCCCAATTTCAATTAGAAGAATCACCATATCAGTGTGAATTTGTGGTGTGTGTGTGTACATGCTAGAGAGAAAGATAATTATTTCGTGGCTCTGTCTACTCAGGAAGTTTAGAAACAACAACCAAATAAATAGCAGTGAACATCTGTATTGATCATATTGCAATCTTGAAACACATTGACCTACTAAAAGAATCCAAAACTTCTAGCAGATAGGAAGTATGCAAAATTATCTTACTTGATATTGAGAAGGCCATAAAAGGGTTCCTGAATCAACTTGAAGAGGCTCACACTGCCCCAAAAGCCTCCACTTTGTGCTTCAAGAAACATAATAGTTACAGTGGCTTAAAACCCATTAGATATGTTTAAATCCCTGCGTTCATGCTGATATTAAAACATGAAATGCTTACCTACCTTTTTAGCATAAACTGTTCCAGTAAGTAACCAAAGAACAGATGAGGGAGCAGTTTCTTTTATAAAAGTTCCCCTTCTAATAAATGATAAATTTAGGATGACCTTGCTGGTAATCTCTCAAGTTATCGAAGGAACTCATTGTCAAGCATCCATGGCTCCTAACGTCACAAAAAAGAGACAACCATATATCAAATAGCTTCCATTGTAAAAACACACCATCACCAGTAGTCCTGTCAAGTGAGTAGAACCTGAGTCTGATGAGCATTTGTCTTATCTGATCCACTTTGCAGCAAATACCATGAGTAGAAGAGCATGCTAAACTGGGTCTTATGTTAGCAATTGGCAAAAATACAGATTGTGAGGCAAATATCCAGGTCACGTATGTACTCTTTACTCCGAAGGTAAATTATAAAGGAAAAGTATGGTATGAGGAGAAAACCTGTGGGTTAAAAGATGTGCGTGTGTGTGCACGTGTGTGCATTGTGTGTGCATGTGATTGGGATGGCTTCTGAGGTGGCAGCAAATTTTATTTCTTGACCTGAGTGATGGTAACAAGGTTATTCATTCACCTTCTAACTCATACACCCCTATACCTGCTCTGTCTGGTTACCTGTTTCCCTACTTCATTTTACAATACAAAGACAGAAAAGAAGGAAATGTAACTTATTTGGACAAGCCCCAGTTTATCCTTAAAAATAAAATAAATGGTTAGAGAGATAGACTGTGGTACAGGTAAAGTATTAAACATGTGGTTATACTTACTAAATCTGCAGCTGTTCCCACTGAGAATTAAGAAAGAAAATTAATTTGCAAACCCAACCTATAGCCTTATTTGTATCCAACTGAATTAAGTGACTTAGATTTATGTCTGAAATTTACCTAAATTTACCTAATTTGCATATAATATGTGTTCTCAAGACTCTGTCTCTCTCAGTGTAATAAAATCTTTGCACTCCCAATGTTTAGTGTGCCCAGATTATCAACAATGCAAACAATATTCCAAGAGCTACCTTCCACATAGGTTGTGAAAGGGGAAAGAGTATGGTTGATGCCAGGGACATAGACTTTGGATGAGAAACCTTGCTTGATTTCCCAGGTTATATCAGCAGAAATTTCCCAGAGTGAGGAACAAAAGGACAGTGAATGTTTAGGTGCTGCCCTGAATGCCCACAAGATGTTTGGTTCATTATTGTGATGTTTCCACAGCTGTCTGCTTGTAGAAAGAGCTGCAGGAAATATGTCATCCTTCTCAAAAAACAAGCAAGAGCCACTAAAGCCCCATTATTGGCCCAAAGCAGGAAGTACAACAAAGCCCAACATAATACAGTTCTGCTGAAAGGAATCTAACTTAGGAAAGAGTGGTGAGTTTTTCTTAGGATTCCTAGTGTAAACTGTTCCCAGACCAGTCATGATTAAAAGATATGCTTATTTAATGGCCAACAGTTTATGACAAATTGGGAAGGCTATCAAAAGGAGAAGGAAGCCTGTGCATCAAGATGTAATCCTTTTCTAATGCACCAGGAAATATTACCCGCTGATGGCAAAGTAACGTAAAACAAAGACAGTTGTTGACATGCCATTTCTGGAGTCGTGCCAGAAATGTTACTGCCCGTGGAGACAGGGAGGCCCTGCAGAGTTGCCCCAAAGAACCGTTACATTGGGTTTGTGCTGGCCTGTCCAGCAAGCCACAGTTGTGAGCTAAGGGAAAGCATTCAGCTGCAAAAGAGAGACTTCTTTTTTAGTGGGAAATCAAAAAGATTTGATTAGTAGTCTCTTTGTGATATTCATTAGCTGGGTCGTTAGTCAAAACCAGCAGGCCGCCTTTCAGAGGAAGTCCTATATATTCTGGGAGGTATGTGGGAGCTGTAGTGATACTGCTTTAGAGAAAATGTGTGCATTGTCCAGGTGCCAAGTATAAAAAATTTCTGGATAGCAATGGACAATACACTGTGAAGTCTCAATTTTTATCTAAAAATAGAAACCTACAGTTTATCTAGTGGTTTTCTTCAGAGACGTTTAAAATGATTTATTCAGTAGTTCCTTCTTCTACCCAAATAAACATTTTGCAAAATTGGTAGCTCTCCTGTGTCTTTCACTCTGCTTAGGATCCACTCAATTGCATCAACATCTTCCCATGAGGAGGCTTGGAGCCACCCAAGCCTTGAGCCTCTGAGAACCAGGCTTCTTCTTAGATTGAGAAATTCTTCCTCACTAGAGATTGAGGGATTAATTCTGATATGATGCCCTATACCCAGTATTCACTGTCCTTGCGATAACAGAATCTTGGTCCTCTGTGAGCATTGGGCCACGGCCCCAGTCTTCCTTCCACTGTATGGGCCCATTTTGCCTAACAAAATTGGCCTTTGGTGGCATCCCCAGCTCAGCCCTCTATCCAGGCCAGTTGAACAGATCTTTCCTCATGTCCTTTCTTCTCTCCCTCATTCTCCTTTTCTCCTAACACTACTATTCAAGATGTGTGTGTGTGTGTGTGTGTGTGTGTGTGTGTGTGTGCACGCGCCTATGTGTCTGTGTGCATCCTGGGTGGTGTAGAAGATACAGAAACGAATAATACTTGATTTTTGCTCCTAAATAGTTTTCAATCTGGTGGAAGAAGCATGTAGAAAATTAGCAATAACACGGGTTTAAGCAAACTCTGTACAAAGAAGCAGAAGCAAAGAGGTAGGAGAATGTTTCCCATCCATCCTACTGTCACACTTACATTTGATAGCTCTGAGTATACAGGCCTACAAGCCTAACACATGATTACAGGTGTCTTGTATATTCTCCATAATTTGCCTTTCTGGCCAGATAATAGACTTATTGGGACCTGGGCATGCTTATTCATCCTACCTGGTTTCTATAACATTACTAAATGCTCTACACAATATTGGACACAAACTCAATGGCAATAATGATAATAGCAAATATTGAGTCCTCGCTATATGCAAGACAATGTTTTAAGTGCTTTACATGATGAACTAACATACTAAATCATTGCCACAGATCCTCATTATAGAGACAAGGATATATATATGCACAGAGAGATTAAGTAACTTGTATAATACTGAAATTTTTGAGGGCATCCAATTGATAGTGTCCATCTTCTCAATCAAGTTTTGGGTTCTGAATTAATTTAGAAATAAGCCAAGATAAGAGAGGCATGATTGATATATAACTTTTTTTTTTAACTCATTAACCCTGAGTATAAGAAGTAGCTTAAAGAAAAGCAGATAGTAGGGGCAGCCTGGGTAGCTCAGCAGTTTAGCGCCACCTTCAGCCCAGGGCGTGATCCTGGAGACCTGGGATCGAGTCCCACATCAGGCTCCCTGCATGGAGCCTGCTTCTCCTTCTGCCTGTGTCTCTGCCTCTGTGTGTGTGTGTGTGTGTGTGTGTCTCATGAATAAACAAATAAAATTTAAAAATCAGATAGTAATACTGAACCCCACAACTGGGGAAGCTTATCCACTTAGCCATGGCAGTGCTGGACTGCGGAAGACTAGTTTGCCTGTGTTCTGTAGGCAAGTCATGCCCAAGAGGGTGAATTGAGTAGCTGAGTTGAGAATATCTAGGTTATTCTTTTCAAATTTACCAATCTTATATATTTATTCATCTTTTTTGGGGTAAGGTGATTGAAGGGGATAGAGCCAGGCCAGAGTGTTCACAATTGAGGTCCTACCACTTGGAGGAAATAATAGCTGTTGGGAAAATGTGCAGTACTTCCCAGATTTTTGTTCTCTTAATATGTCAGACCTAACCATTAAGCATACCATCACCAAAGGGTGTGACTATCCTATTTGGTGATTAACAACCAGCATTTTTGTTCCCATCTGTATGAGGTATGCTCCAACTCCACAGCGTATCTTCCTGACTTCATTGGTGAAGAGTTTAGATTTTGTTCTGAGATTATGAAATGGTCAGAATGCTATGCAGACCAATCAACTCCAGTCAACTCCATACCAAAATAGCATAGTAGAGGCTTGGCAATGAGATTAAGTGAAAACATTACGATATCCAAATACTAAAATGCAGAATAAAATGGTAAATATAAAAAAGCACCAAAGTTGAACACAGAATTTCTCCCATTATAACCTTCTCAGAGAGATATTAATGTCTAATAATCAAATTCTCTTTAATTTAACATCCAAATACACTCAAGACTGAGAGAATGAAAGTCAAACTATAATCTCTCTTCCATATTCAAATCCAGGGAGAAATTAAAATTCAGAGATTAGGTCTCCTTGAAATCTAGAATCCATAAAAGAAATAAAATATGAGTCAAAAGTCTGAGGAAGTTCAAGTGCCCCACAACATTGTTAGTCTCAATCAGAAGGGTTCTTACTCCCTACATAGAGTTAGGTTCCTAGCCTGAGCTGTATCTCACTAGAATGGCTAACTGCAGCTCAGTCAGGCTTAACATCGCACATTGGTTCAACTCTGAGTATCTGAGATGCCTTGCCTTTTTAAGAGTCTCAAGAGTGAATAGAACATACATGATTATCTAGCACAAATCCCACAACTACCAAATTTGGAAAACAAACTCTCCCCAGCTTCACAGCAGTGTCCTAGGGAAACTTTTGTTCCTAGAATACTGACCCACAGTCCCTCATCCACATATCCAATATTCAAGAAGCATTTGGTGGCAAATATTTACCTCAAGTGACTGATATGATTTATAATTTTTAATATCATACTAAGTATGAATAATCTCATGTTTTGTCACAAAAATATGAATGTTAGATTATGAGGTGGTTCTGAGGACCCTATTTGAAGTATTATGTGATATTTGGTATAGTCTGAATAACTCTGAATTCAGAAACACATATGGTCTCAAATATTTTGGAGAAGGAAATGTGGACCAGTATTGCCCAAGAACATCAAAAAGTGAATGGAATTAAGACAGCTGGAGGGGATCCCCGGGTGGCGCAGCGGTTTGGCGCCTGCCTTTGGCCCAGGGCATGATCCTGGAAACCCAGGATCGAATCCCACATCGGGCTCCTGGTGCATGGAGCCTGCTTCTCCCTCTGCCTGTGTCTCTGCCTCTCTCTCTCTCTCTCTGTATGACTATCACAAATAAATAAAAAATTAAAAAAAAAAAAAGACAGCTGGAGATTTTATTTTCTTCAGCCACATCAAGTTGCAAGTCAGTCACTGTCAGAATTCATAGCTGGAGAACTCAAAGTCAATTGGAAGAATTTGCTTATGAAAGACTAATTTTGGCACAATACATTTATCAAATCTGGTGAAGAAATATAATTTCTGTTCTCTCTTTCTAAATGGCACTTAAGACATTGCCATCCTCTTGCAAACTTAGGAAATTTGTAATGATGGCAGTCCCAGTCACCACCTCTTCTGTGAGGTGTCTTTCTTTTCCACAGCATCAAGTTATTCCCAAGAGATGCAAAAGAGAACTGTACCAACATGAAAGTGGTTTTTAGCTCTACACCATGTTTGCTAACATCTCATTCTCCAAAGCAAGCACATGGTTAAGTTCAAGTCAGAGTACAAGAGCATTGCAAGTTACATGGCAAGGGGCATGGTCATAGGGAGTGGAGAGAATGTGTGGTTATTTCCATAAACTATCATAAATTCCCTGCATGTGGAAGCCAACATGGTGGTGGTTGGTGGAGGAGAAGTGTTTTTGTTGATATTTACTGTCACACAGCTAGAAAATGGTGAAGACAGGACTTAATCTGATTTTAGATTTGCTTTTCACCCCATCCACTAATCTGTCCCCTCTATTTCTGGATGGTTGACACCCAAGACCTGTCCAGGAGAAATGGAGTCTATTCACTAAGACAGACTCTATTAGGATTAAAACTCAAAGTGAAAGAGGGAGCTCACATATAGCTATTCCACCTCCCTAGGCAATGCTGGGTGCATGGGTGATAGACACAGGGATGGTGTGGATAACACTCATGCTAGTGTATGGTATAGCTCTTGCTTGCTCCTGAGAGAAGATTTTTCTCTCTTCATCTCACACCACTCCCCAGGTATTTTGACACAAAAATCACAGAAGTATAAGCCTTAGGTGTGAAGGGAAAAAGACTGAGGTCAAACATTTGGATCTACTCTCTGCCTTTAGAGCATTACCCCAAGGAAAACCACTTCATGATAGTTTTCAAGTAATTCCTGTGACTTGGGAGCTCAAAATAGGAGATTTTCTGGAAGGTAAGCCTACCTTAATGAAAAAATAAATAAATAAAATGTGACTGCTTCCAGATGAAACATATTTTATTTTCAAAGAAAATAATTCCCCTGGGCTTTTTTTACTTCTTCTTTTCTTCTTTTACCCTGTGACTTTTCTGACCTTAAAATGTAGGATGACTATATATTTTTAAAAATATTTTATTTATTTATTCATGAGAGACACAGAGAGAGGCAGAAGGAGAGGGAAGCTCCCTGCAGGGAGCCTAATGCAGGAGTCAATCCCAGGACCCTGGGATCATGACCTGAGCCAGAGGCAGACTAACCATTGAGCTACCTAGGTACCCCTAGGATGGCTATTGATGCAGATTTTTTTGAATGAGGTTAACCATCACATTAAAGGCTTTGCTTTGGCTACTGAAAATCAGCTATAATGTGATTCCATATTGGTTAGTTTTCCTTCGATTTCAAATAATTAGCAGCGTAAGATATGGAACTTAGGAAGAAGTCTAGGAATTTGTAGGGTGATAATATTGAAACAGTGAAGGAGGAGAGTATTCCAGAAGGGGAAGATGAGAGTGGGGCTTTGGAAGTGATAGGAGAAGTTATGTGGCTTGATTGTCTTTGTTAGAATGTAGGATCAGATGGCAGGGCCAAGGATTTAAATCATATAGCAGCCCACTTAGACATGCCCTAATCCTATTGCAGAATGCCTATATTTTAAGGAGGTGAGAAAAAAAGTGAAACAATGTCTACAGGAAATAGACACAAAGAGAAAGAAAGCTGTAAGGTGCCAAGAGAAGTAGAAATATTGGTGACAGATGTTTTTGGGTTATTGGAGGTGCCCTGCTCCAGACAGCATCTTCATCATCTCTCTGACACTGCCTCTTCCCCCAAGTTTGTGGCAGGCACCATAATGGCTTTTACAAGTGTGCTTGACAAAGGGATGCTATGAAACAGCAGCATCCCATTCACCTACACCTCTACAGCAGGCTTGTAAAATAGCTTTCCTTAATCTAGCCACCCAGCAGGACACAACACTATTGAAAAAGAAAACCTAGACCATAACAAAGTTTCACAAAAGGAACACTCAGGAGAAGGCTAGAAATTAAACCTATTGTGGCTGGATGACATTATCTGTTGATCAGAGAGACAATCTACCAAATATTTTATGTTCTGTGAAATATTTTATGTTCTGTGTACTACACTGACTCGTAAGCCAATGGGCACATATGTTGGGGCACAGATAGATGATAGATATTTCCATTTATGTATCATTGATTCATTTAAGCCACTGAATTAATAAGCTGGGGAGTACCACCAATTCCTGAATCTACGAAGCATTTGAATGCTCCAAATAGGTCTTTTTCCTAGCTCAGAGGAACAAGATTGATGTTACAAAATATCTGGGACAAGAGAGGAAGGCAATGAGTAAACCAGATGGCAAAACTGGGAGGATAAGAAGAGAAAGCAAAACAAATCATATGTTTTGGGATGCATCAAAATTTAGTCCATATCCTGGATCACCAACACCTATGGAGTGATTACTCAAATTCACTTTACAGTGGATTTCTGCTTCTAAGATGGAGTAATATGGATTGGATTTATCCTTCCACCTGATACAAGCTTGATCAAAAATTAATTAATGGAAAATATATGAAATAACAGTGTTCAGTCCTTGGACATTGGCAAAAAGAGGACAGTGATCTCTAAGAAATGCTAAACGAAAGAATTGAGTCCTATGATTACTTCCACTTACTAATGGAAAGGATTTCGAGGTTGTGGTCCCAGGAGGTGGAAGCTTAGGTGGAACCCAGTGGTTATGCTGAGGACGTGAACCTGTAAATTCAGGGAGAACAATGAAGCTAGAGTTCCCAGACAGAGTACCAGAAAGGAGAGGATTGTGCAGAGAGAGAGGTCCATGAGCTGCCAGAATAAATGTGACCAGAAAATACCTGGGGTGTGTAGACCACATGGAAGGATCCATCCCAGAGTGAGCTATCCTGGAGATAACACAGAGTGGGAGGGGCTCACACTGCCTCCAAACAGAGTAGGAAACATCACAACCTCTAGGCCATGGGAGAGAATAGTCAGAAAGACTTTGCCTCAGGAGTGGGCAAAATTAGCCCTAACCTGAAAATTCCTCTTTCTTAGCTGACAAAGCCTAAAAGCAAGATCCAAAAGGGCAAAACTGTTTCCAAGTAACTTATCTACATCACTGAACAGAACTCAAGAACTTTGTAGTGCCACAAAAATATCTAGTACCCAGTAAGGCAAACTTTGCAATGAATATCCAATAAAAAAAATTACAAGGCATTCTAAGAAGCAGGAAAATGTGACCCATAACGGAGAAAAATCAACTGACTGAAACTGATCTAGAAATAGAAAAGATGAGTAGAATGGATGGAATTAGTAGACCAAAAATTAAAATATTTGCTATATCCGTATTCCTCATTCTCCAATATTTGGGAAAAATATGAATAGTACATAACAAAGACCCAAATCAAACTGGAGATGAAAACTACAATATCTGGGATGGAATTCACAACATATAAGACTTGTCAGAAGCAAGGATTAGTGACTTGAACTTACACATCAATAGGAACTATCCACCATGAAACATAAGAGAAAAAAAGTTTTAATGAGAAGAGCATCAGTGAACAGAAGGACAACTTCAAATGGCCTAATAGATTAGAGTCTCTGGAGGAGGCGAGTGAGGAATGGGACAGAAACAAATATTTGAAGAAGTAACTAATGGTTGAAATTTTTTCAGACTTGATAAAAAACTATATATCCACAGATACAAGAAGTTCAATGAACTCCAGGCACAAGAAACATGGAGAAAACTTCGCCAGGGCACATCATAATCACAATGCTCCAAATAGTGATAAAGAGAAAATCTTAAAAGCAGTCAGGGGGTGGGGGATATATATATGCTATGTACAGAAGAACAAAGATAAGGATGGCCTCAGAAGCAATGCAAGTAAGAAAAAAGTGGTACATCTTTAAAACATGGAAAGAAAAAAGACCTAACAAACTTGAATTCTATGTCCAACAAAAAGATCTTTTGAAAACTAAAACCATGATGTTTTCAGAATATAAAAATTCAGAGAATTATTCGCTGGCAAGCTGGTAGTACAAGAAATGTTAAAGGACATCATTTGGGCAAAAGAAAAATGATACCAAATGGGGCTATGTATTTCCACAAAGAATGAAGAGCACTGGATATGGAAATTATACATTTTTCTCCTGATTTAAGATAAAACTTTAAAGATAACTGGCCATTTAAATAAAATACACTACAAAATATATGATGTAAATATAAAATATAATATGTAATATAATAAAATATATTGTAAAAAGAATAAACTCAATTAATACCAAAAAGGGCCAAAAATATGAAAACATGAAGAACCCATGAGACACATGGAAAACAACCAGGAAGATGGAAGCTTCAAACTCTAATCACTCTAAATGCAAATGGTCTAAATATTTCAATTAAAAGCCAGATATTGTCAGTTAAAGTATAAAAAGCAAAACCCAACGCTATGCTGCTTATAAGAAATTCACTCTAAATGTAAAGACATAAATAGGTTAAAAGAAGGGAAAATCAAAAGAAAGCTGTAGTGGCTAAATTAATAGCAGACAAAGTAGATTTCAGAGCAAAAAATAATACTACCACTAAAAGGCTCATTTTGTAATTAATGAAGGACAATTCATCAAGAGGATGTAACATTCCCAAATGTTTATGCAAAGAGCCTTAAAATCCATGCAGCAAAATTTGATAAGCAATACTTGATAAAAAGCAGAATTGAAAGCATAGATGAATCCACAATTGCAATAAGTATCCCAACAGTCCTCTCCCAGCAATTTATGGCATAAATAGAAAATCAATAAGGAAATAGTAAACTCAAACACTATTAAGCAAGTTGACTTGACTGACATTCATAGAACACCTCACCCAATGACAACAGAATAAAAATTCTTTTCAAATGCACCAGGAACATATACTAAGATAGGCCATATTTTGTGCCATAATGCAAGCCTCAACAAATTGAAAGGATTTAAATCATACAAAGAATGTTCTCTAATCACAATGGAATTAAGTTATAAATCAATAGCAGAAAGATACATGGAAAAGTCTCCAAAGATTTGGAAATTACATAACGGACTTGAAATAACCCATAGGGCAAAGAAGTAATCAAGAGGAGAACTAGAAATTTTGAACTGAATGAAAACGAAAGCATAGCACATTACAATGCATGGGATGCCAATGAAGCTGTATTTAGAGGGGGAATTTACAGCAATAAACAATTTTCTTAGAAAAGAAGCAGTCTCACATCAGTGATCTTGGCTTTCACCTTGAACATAACCAGACAGAAGAGCAAACTAAACCCAAGTTCAGGAGAAGAAGAAATAAATAAATAAAGATTACAGCAGTAAGCAAAGCAATTCATTTTCCATGCCGCAAAAGAACAGAGATCGAATTCAGCATAATGCTATCGAGTATTTCTTGGCGTATCCACCACATGTGTAGGGTTCTCACCACCATTCTACAGGAAGATGAAACTGGAAATGTGGCCACTTAACCATGGAGGGGCCAATGCAATGGGCAGAGAAGAGGAAACCAAGCATATCTGCTGGTTGTCAGCCCAGCAGAGACATGGCTTCTCTTATTTGATGGAGAAGTCCAGTTTGGAAAAGGAATGCATTCCTTGCTACCATATTTGGGGTCAGAATTTATGTCACCCAACAGCTAAAATTCTTCCCTGTTCTTTTATTTTCTTTGACCCCATTGCAGTGATCAAAGGGGAACCATGGACACACTGCTTATTTCAATCACCCTTGGTGGCTAATGTTAGTACTCTTTGCTTTTCATCGTTTTAGACGACTTATCAAATTCTGTTATCCTTTCTTATCCCTATGTCCCTCTAACTCCTGGGTTTTGAACCTCAAAAGTGAAAACACACAAAAACAGCCACCAGTCCCACATGTCTTATTCTTGGGAAGTACTCATGAAGGGAAACGAAATGAATGTGACCAAATTGCTGGTAGCAAGGGTGAAAAACAATCCTATGTATAATCACGTGTCCTGCTCCCGTAACACCCCCCACTCTCTCCTTCCTATCTATGGGCTAAGCAAACTTCATTATTTCCTGAACACCACCTTGTTGTTGTCTTGGCCAATAATAAGAAGCCTTCATTGAGTGACTGCTCAAACTTTGTGAGGGGGCCATTACTTTTGATACCACTTTCCCAGTGGAAACTGAATTAGGAAAGCAATGATCCCCAAGTCACATAGAGTAAGTGAGATCCAAATACACATTGTCTGACTTTGGATCTCATGCCATTCTGCAGTGGTGCACAACCTCTAAAGGAGCCATACTTTATCCTACAAATCATATCATTCATTCTTTCTTTTCTTTATTCGATCATTTATTCAACAAATGCTTACCGACACCTACAAGGTCCCAGACACCATACTAATTGCCAGGAATACAGAGGTGACCAATAGTCCACAAGTCAGTTGCTCTCCTGGCCCCTTGAGATCCAGGCGATTTTAGCTTGAACCTCTAATTCCATGCTCCGTGATTATCCATACTTTCTCTGGGTTTCTGCAAGTTTCTTTGGGGGTCATATTCTCAGGTTACTTCTATTAGTCTCTGAAATGTGCTATATCCCAGGACTCACGAAATATCCCCTTCACACAGAAACTTGTGACAGCAGTAAGGTAGTGTTGTGGTCTGGAGATGGGCAGGAGAGGAAGAAAGAGTTGAGGTGTCATGTCGAAACCTAAAGCAAGTTCAAGTTGTACATTAGCTCCTTCCAATTTAAAATGTGCCTTAGTGATCCCCTATGCCACAGTGTGCATTGGCCGCCTCCCCATGCAGTCCTCTGTCTCCCAGGGGCCTCTCTGAGTACTCTCTTCCTTTTCTTTCTTTCTTTCTCTCTCTCTCTTTCAATGTCTTCTCTTCCTCCTTCCTGTCCTTAAGAACAAATTATTCTTCTTTTCTCATGAAAATTCTGATTCAGTTTAGCCAGGTTCCTCAGAAGCCTTGATCTTGCCTCCGAAGCCTCATCCTTCAACCTCCAGGGACTCAGAAACTTGTATTTGCAAATATAGTTCCTTCCCTAAGAAGAATTTCTGCCAGCTGTTGAGAAGCATACTTCAAGAAAGAAAATTGAGGCGAGGGAGGAATGCAGAGCAAGAAACCTTCATTTTAGAAAATGTGGTGCAATAGTAGGTCCTCAAAGGCACCAAGGGTTACAGAGGTGTCTGTGCCACATTTGGAAGGTGTTTCAGTCATCTCCCCTGCAAAAGGCCTCTCCAAACTCCATACTTGAAAATAACAGCCACTGGAGATCCTGTGAGCTCTTGGCTCAGTGAGTTAAGCATCCAAATCTTGGTTTCAGCTCAGGTCCTGATCTCAGGGTTGGGGGATCGTGCTTCCATTCCAGTTGGGCTCTGTGCTCAGCATGGAGTCTGCTTGAGATTCTTTCCCTCCCCCTCTGTCCCTCATCCACTGCCCCTCCCATGTGGCTGGTATGTCACATGAACTAAGTAAATTAATAAATGAAATTTTACAAAAGAGTAGAACAGCCATTGATTTGCTTAGAATTCTGTGGAACAAGATTTCAGACAGACACAGCAGGAATGGCTTGTCTCTGCTCCACAGTGTCTGGATATCCACTGAATGACTTGACCATTGGGAGAGGGCTGGGAGAGTTTGACAGGAGTCATTTGGCTGGCCCCTAGGTTCACATTGTTGTCTGGGTTTGCATCTTGTCTCACGTGGTCTCTGCATGAGCCAGCTTGGGATTCCTTACAACACAGTGGTCTCGAGTGGGCTGAACTTACATGTCAACTGGCTTTTTCCGAGGTAGACTGTGACAGCTGCCAGCTGTCTGCAGGCTTGGGCAGAGAAGTCTCAGTCATTTCTGCTTCACAGAGAATCACAAGAGAGAAGGAAGTCAACTCCATCTCTTGAAGGATGGAATAGCATAAGTATACAGGAAGGGAAAGAATCAATGACGGCCACAGAGGGAGAGCAATGGCCCAGGGAAAGCAGTGAAAAGTCACTAGGAGATATCTCGAGTCAAAAAGGAAAGGCAATTCCAGGTGGAAGAGGCAGCAAGGGCAATGATGACTGTAAAATGAAATCCTGTAGGTGAGAGGGAACATAATGTGATTGGCAACCGCAAGAAATTCAGAATGGCTAACATGTGAGATTCTAATCCTGAGTGAAATACTAGCTCAGGATGCAAAGTTAATAGAAGCCAAACCACGGAGAATGGCATATACTCTGCAAAGGACCCTGGATCTCACTGAGGATTTGGGACAGAGCCACGATCAGATGTGTGCTGTTGGTGAGCTTGTGTCTCTGCTCTGCAAGACGGATGATGGTGACCCGGATGAAAAGAAGTGGTCAGACTGGAGAAATGTAAAGGATCAAGCACCGGGAAGGGGAACACATGTAAAGGGGCAGCTTTTTTGAGGGGGGAAATTAAGTTTAGACGAAGTTAATTTTGTGACACCCTTTAGACATCCAGGGTAAATAGTATAAATGAGTCTTGAGAAAGAAAAGGAAAGGTCTGGGGTGTTAAAATCACATTTGGAGCTCATCAACAAGCAGAAGTCGAGGCTATGAAAACACACCAATTCATCCAAAGAAAGTGTGAGGAGAAACATGAGAAAAGGACTAAGCACAGAACCTGGGGGAGCAGCAACATTTAAGGTTTCCATATCCAAGCTAGTTGTTTCGGAAGGCCTTTGAGAAAACAGACTGTTCAGAGCCCAAAAAGTATCTTGAGCCTGATAAAGGTACAGTGAGGCCCATACAACAGGTGAATAATCAAAAGGACAGAATTGGAACTCTTGCTTCCCAGAGTAAAGATGGCAAAAATTCTGTGACTGTATACTCAACCTTTTTTTTTTTTTTTTTTTTAGGTTTTCTGCCTAAAAGGGAAGCAACGTGGAAAGGGGTAGACATCTCTGATTACAGAGGAGGAGTGTGATGATGGGAATCAGGGAGCAGCTTTCTTTCCAGGTTGCATCCAGGCATACAAACTTAAATTCTTAAACTCCTCACTCTCCTTTGAGAGCCCGGGACCACTGATAAATATCAGTTTAGTTGACAATTTTGTAGCGATTGTTCTTATCCAGTGTAGCATTGTCTCTGGTGCTGGGGAGTTGAGACATTCCAAGATGGTGGCTCCAGAAAACCTAGTGTGTGCTTTATGCCACCATAGCCATTCTCCTGTGGAAAACGTCCCTTCAAAATCATGGACAGAACAAGGGTTCCACTATGGAAACCCTACACTAGGAGTTCCCATTGTTCTCTTCAAATGTCCAAGCTGTCCCTACAGGGCTGAGACAGCTGCCAGCCAGGATGGGGGACAGGAGCTCACTAGGTGGGGGTGTTTCCCCTGCCACATTGTAGTTTATTGGACATAACAAAGGATCGAGCCAGCTGGTGTGTGGTGGAGAGTAAGATGCTCAGAAGGCCCTCTCTCTTGGCCTATTATGTGATTCTGAGAAAGGAAGCTCAGGCAAGATCAATACATCCTCTGTGTAGACGTCAAACAGCTTGTGACGTTGGTTCTTCAGGGCTGTTTTTAGTGAGGATATTCCAGTCTTATGAATTTGACATGAATTTGGCTGGGTGCCCCAACAGAATGCAATGTAGGCATAATTCGATCTTCCTGTAATTGTCTATTTAACTTGGCAATCCAGACTAATTTTTTCCTGTGAAGTGAGCCCAGGACGTCACCAGGACAGTGATTGGGTTAATTAATGAGGCATAATAATGTGCATAATAAAAGCTTATGATCTGGTTCTCTTCCTGCTGTTTTCCTCTCTCCTTCCCATAGAGAACTGCTGGTCTCACCAGAATCTGTGAGTCACGTTTCGTTAAACGAGTCTCTTCTTCTTGTAAACAACATTAAGGGGAAAATAATAACTCCAGAACCATCTGTTTGATTCAGTCCTTGACTTTTTTTTTTCATTTCCCCCCATTGCATGTTAAAGGAAGTAAATAGGAAAAAAAATTCTAATTATATTGCTGTTTACTGATTAAAGGATAACTTATTATACTTATTTTAAACATATTCTGATCCACACCCAATGCTTTTATCTTCTTTCTGTTCCTTCCCACTCCCTCTTCTTTTTTCTTTTTTTATATGTAGCTAATTAAACTCAAGCTTATTCTCAAGATTGTTTAAATTTTTGCAGCCCGGTGACACCAGGAATTTCTTGCTTTGGTATCAACAATCATTTGGGGGAAAAGAAGTGCTTTTCCGGATACCAATGGCAAGACCATTGGACACACTGCATGAGATATGGCTTTAAGTTCTAGCAGTTTCATCTGGTATTGCTGAATTTGGGGAAACCATGAAACACTCTTTCCTAATATGAAAAATGGGGGTTCAACAGTTTCAATTCTGTAAGTTGTTATTAAATAGTAATTATGTATGCAGCAGGGACTGATCTAGATGTGGTCATAGTAATAACCCCTGCCCATCACAAGGATCACTATTAGGATCAAGTGAAATAAAGTACATAAAAGTTATCTGGAACTTATAAAGCACTACCTGAGTCTGAGATTTATTGAGATTATTGTCACAGTAAAGCACCTGATACTTGAATTGGCTCTTTCATGAGCCAATGGGTTACTTTCAGGGTTGGGCAAGGAAATAACAGTGCACTAGACAAAGCTTGCTTTAACATTTCTGTGCCTAATCCTCCCTCGGAAAGAAGAATCCTCCCCTCCATATTAGGATCACTAATTGATGCCATTTTGCTGTGGTCATTTAGCACATGGTATCTTCCCATTGAAAATTCCTTGATTTCACAACTGCAATTTTTTTTCTTCTAAAACTTGCTGCCTTTCTTAATCAAAGGCAAAATCTGTCTAAAGCAACTTTTGCTAGAAAAAGAGCATAAACACTCTGATGCTTGGCGCACGGTTATACGCCTGCATTTGGCTCTCGTCACTGTTAAGAGCCTGGAAGTTGCAATCTTACTGGAACACAAGGTTTGGACAGAAAGGGTACATTCCATGTGAGTCACAGGTGATGAAGTCATACTCCAACTTCTCGACATCTAGGTACATCAGCAAACAACAGTATTCATCAAAGGAAAGATTTACCCTTTCCTGCTGCTGAACCTTATCGTCTGAATCACAACTGGAGAGTAACATTGTCAGCTCCACTATCCTTTCATTAATACACCTCCTGCCCTTGGGAAGTAGTGACAAATGTTTGCTTTGCTTCCCAACAATCCCTTACAAGGACTCTCTGGTACCTAGTATTTTATTTTATTTTATTTTATTTTATTTTATTTTATTTTATTTTATTTTATTTTATTTATTTTAATTTTTTTGGTACCTGGCATTTTAAAATTAAAGTTAACTGAAAATTATTTTTAAAATTTCATCATTAAAATTTCATAATTTCATCAAAGGTATAGTTGCCAGGGAAGGAAAAGTGAATTATCACCAAAAATACCTCCAGTATGCAACAGAATGAAAGCTTCATATTTCTGCTGTAAAACAAGGGAAAGAGTTACAAATGACACAGTTTCTATCTAAGATTCTACAATTTTAGACAAGAACAATCTACATAAACATACCAAAAAAAAAATCCAAGATTAAGATAACAGGTTTTAAAAATTCAGGAGAAAAAAAATGGTCATGGTGTGAGACAGAAAGAACAAGGGAGAGAGAGTTGGGATTGAAAACAATTCTGAGAAATTACAATTTGGAACCCGGAACGAGTCAGGAAGATATCAACTTACAATTATTCAAAAATTGCAGATGGCATTTGAAGCATGATTTCATTGTCTGACTTGTCTTTTACTGGATTGGTCTCACAAAATTAGGAAAAAACCATCCTGTTGAACAAAAGCTCTATTTACAATTAGTAGTCCAGGTAAATACTAAACACAAGTTATTCAAAATTCAAGCCAAGGATCACTAAACACTATACAAATATCTTGCTAGAGTGGTTTGGGAAGTTTAGTGGAAGTAGAATTTGATATGATTAATGTTTCTGGGCTAATTTTTTCTCCTCTTTCACATTTTGTTATTCCATAATCAATTTTTATAAACAAAGTCCCAGTCATGCTTCCAGGCAAGGATTCATTAGAGCTGGCTTATCTGTTTGTGACCTTGCTGGGAGTTCTCTCAAAGCCTTCTCAGGTAGGCAGCCCACTCCCACAAGTGGCTCAGACCCCTCCCCATCTCATGTTATTTGAGCCACATTTCCTGCTTTCGTCCCCTTGGCCCTTTGAAGTCCTGGCTTCTCATCCCAGATTCTGCTCCAAGCCCACTATTTGGTAATCTTCAGCCCATCCTCACTCCTACCCCAACCACTTTCACCACTCTACTCCTTTGTCTTATGGATCCCCCCTGCTAAGAGTCTATCTTGCCTCTAGCATATTCTCAATGGATCCAAACAAAACAAGCTCTCCTCAGTCACACCTTTATAGCCCAGGAAGAAGACTGATCCTTATCAGATGCACATGTGATCATCCTGTCGCTGAATAATTTTGTATTTGAGCACCCATTATTTATTGGCTCTGTTTTATCAAGTTATTCACAAGACAGGTAAGTTGACGTCTTGATGTATAAACTTCTTGCTGCAATTCAGATTATTTCTTTAGGGTGAATTTCCAAAGTTAGAATTATCTGTTCAAAATGTACAAATACCATAAGCCTATTGATACATAGTCTTAAAATGCGTTCAAGGAAGATCATACAAATCTACATTATATATCCTATATAGGATGTGGCCGGCAAGGCTGTGTCTTACTAGATTGAAGACTTAGAAAGGAGTTGGAAAAATTCTGAAGAAAGTCTCCCTTGGTTTTTAAATTTCCCCCTGCCCATTCTTGAAGCACCTATCAGAGAGATTTCTTCTGGAGATCTTAGAGCTAAGCAAGAGAAGGGAGGTTGGCAAAACAACGATAGGGAGACTCCATGAGTGGGCAGAGTCGGTCTGCATAGGTGGTCTTCACAAGAAGAAGAACATGGGCCTCTGAAATTTGGAGGAATATGTGTATCCTAAAAGAAACCAAACAGAAGGTGCAAATAGGTAAGCAATTGCCAACACAACCAATAAAAATAAGTCAATGGATGATAACTAGTTCTCTCCAAATAATTTATCTTGGGAAGGTTTATTTCATCCCATCAATCAGACTCCAATGCTTTCCTTCAATAAAGTCCTTTCCTAAATGTGTTTCTTCTCTGAGCCCTGGCCCAGAAGAGCAGTGATGACACAGTAGGATGAGGACGATCTTGGGCCTGGAGACCTTGAGTCACTGCTAAGGATTATCTTCATTGCGCTAATGCCCCACAGATCCAGGCAAGATTTAGAAAAGACTAGACATATAGAGCTCTCTTCATGGAAACAAACATCTTTACTTATTTTGCCCTTGGCAGCAACACCAGTATACTTAACAATGACATAATTTATCAACTTTGAGATTAGAGACACCTGTAAACATCCCTTTTGCTTCTTCTTTGAATTAGCCAAGGGTAAATCAAGGATGTTGCCAAACAAGGCAATGGAAAAAAAATCTACTGGAAAATAATAAGGTTGTGGATAAGTCAAGTTAAAACCATTCCACTGTCCTCCTAAATGGTTTAGAAAATGAAATAAAATAGTGACCGCTGCTTTGAGTCATGACAAGCCCTCAGAAAATTCAGAAGGCAAAATACCAAAGCCTTCAGGAGTCACTAGGGGAAGCAGGGAGTGCTGGAGAAAAAGTAAGGACCCCTGACCCTAGAGAGGCAGAGACTCGCACACAGGGAGATGAAGAAGGAAGCTGACATCTTCTACCCATCTCCCTGCCTCCAGGAAGAACCAAGTTCTCAAAAGAAACAGACTTCCCAACTGTTCCTGGCTGGGACATAATCACCCTGGCAATCTCTACCACAAGAGGAGAGCTCTTTCCCAAGATCAGGGACAGTGAGGGAGACATTTCTGAGGGGTGGACTGTAGGCCCGTTGTCCTCTGGGTTGCTACGTGCCTTGAGCTGAGCTGGACAAACTGAAATTTTAATGTTCAGTCTAGTGAAAATACAAAAATAGGTCACAGCAATGTTATTTTTTAATATAATTTTTTAAATGTTCCCATTTTATGGTGAGGCTCTACGAGGATAGATCTTAACATTTCTAAGACTTTGGTCCTAGAGTTAAGGACAAAAGGGCTATTCAGAAATTGCCAGGAAAATGTCTCCCCCTTTGGCTGCAAAGGTAGAAACAGGCATTCTTTGTAGGACAGCCTCTTTGGCTGCTTCAAGAAGCCCTCTTGGTCAATTAAGTTCTCATTATCCTTGGTATTACCACTGGGCTTCCATAAAGTAATCCAGATGCAAGTTTTTCCTCTGACGATGTGTTTTGTTTAATAACGTGCTGTGGGGGATGGGGTCCTATAGAAAATTCACCCCACAATCCTAGCTGGAGGTCTGGTATTTCGATGGAGCACATCTGGGAACCCTAGTCCCCAAAATGGTATTCAGCAGATCTGAGGAGAGGAGTCGGACTGGAAGTCAGTGTTGAGAGAGAGGTGGACAGATGAGAAGTTTGAACAAGCCCAGAGAGCTAGCTGTTTCAAAGATCAAACAAAAGAAGGCAAAGAAAATAAAAGCAATCTCTTGACAGTTTGGGATATTTTACGTGATGGTTTTTGTGGACTTTATCCTTTTTAATTGAATTATATTTTCATCTGAGGCAATTTGTAGAAAAATGGTAATATCTACCCAATTCAGATGCCTCTGCCTCAGAATGATAATTGAAGGCCAATGGAATGTTCAAAGGTAGCATATGGGAAACCCTTAGGATTTCTTTTGTGTCTAATTGGAATTCCATCTAAAAGCTGTAGCTCTTCTAAAAATGATTGCTAAAGAAATCAAGAATTCTTTCCCTAGGCTCTCAGAGATTTCATGCAACATAGTCTATTATGAATAGTGACGATTATAAAAGAATTATTACATTTTCATGATCTTTTTTTGTTCTTTTATTCTAGTATCTATTTATAACTCACCCAATGGGGACAACTGGGTGGCTCAGTGGTTGAGCATCTGCCTTTGGCTCAGGTCATGATCCCAGGGTCCTGGGATCGAGTTCTGCATCAAGCTCACCAAAGGTGGCCTGCTACTCCTTCTGCCTATGTCTCTGCCTCTCTCTATATATATGTCTCTCATGAATAAATAAATAAAATCTTAAAAAAAAAACCCTCACCTAATGGCTATTAACACAGAAGAATACTCAACTTGTTTTGAAACTTTATGTCAAACAGACTTTCCCTTAAATCATACGATTCCCGCCTCAAATGTTACCCCCATTTCCCTTGGAGAACACAGGTGCAATTTCAAAACATCCTGAATATTAAGGCTGTGGCTTATCTTTTTGTTTTCAATCATTAACTGTACACTTCGTGAAAACTACCAATATTGCCTGACAAAATTTGGGCCTACTTGCTGACTTCACTCCCAAAGAAAGATTTTCAGATTTCCTCAGATGCTTCTTCTAAACCTGAATAATGCTGGAAATAGTGGCAGATTGGGAAATATCTGCATTCTAATCTCAGGTCTGTCATCTACCAGATATGAACCTAGGGGACTCCACGAACATCTCTGGGCTTCATTTCCCACATGTGAGAGTGCACATGAAGGTACCCATCTCATAGGCTCGTCAGACAGAAAAATGAGAGAGCTGGTGTCACATAACCAATGCCTGGCATGTAGTCAGTCCTCTCGCCCAAGAAGTTTGTTGTTATTAATTCACTTGAGATCTCCCATCAGCATATCCCGCTGGTCACTACTTGGCATTCAGTGTTTAAGCCACAAAATGCTCACTGTGGCCTCCTCAGCTTTCTGGTCTCTGAAGGACATAACCACAGATCTTTTGGATATTGTCAGTGGGGCTTGCTTTCCTGTTCGGCCTCCGGTGTTTGGCCAGTTTGTGCCTGACCTCTGTTTCCACCCAGAATTCTATGTGGGATCTGGCCAGGGCAGTGAAACAGGAGGACTGGCTCGTGGTACAGAAGCAGCAGCTGTGGTTGCATGAAAATCAGGGGAAGGAGGATGCATGCTACCTCCGCCACCTCTTAGCTGCTTCAGCTTTGTTTTATTCCACTGAAACACAGAAATAGCAACACATACATTTAAGGGTTGTTAATGGCAAAATTCACGTGAAAGTACCAATGCTATAAAGATGGAGGTGATTATTATAACCTACATGCAATACCCTTATTTATGAACCATAGCAGCATTTTGCTGGTTCTGTTGTATAATAACAATGTAATTTTGTAATAATATGTTCCACATTTAGCTTATTATATGTCAGACTCAGAAATCTGTTTGTCACATGTGCCCACAGTCAATTATTCCTCTGTGCTAACGCAGTCCCCTTGATTCTGTCCCCATTCACCACATGTGGACAAATTGGTCTCAATACTCCAGTGCGCAATTATCTCTCCCCAAACTCCTACCACAACTCACAAGGCAGTACTGGCTACACTGCTTCCTACTTCATCGTGTTTGTTTTTCTTCCCCTGGACCACATCTTCTAGCTCTTGTTTATCATTCCAGTTGCCCGGTAGAATAATGTTTTAAGTACTTTTTTCCATTTCTCTAGGTCATTTGTTAATTCTCCGTGAAGAGGAGCCCTATCCTGGCTTCTCGTGGTTGGAGTTATCGCTCAAACAAGGAGTCCTACTGCACCTCTGAGTCAGCCCAATCCCAGTGCTTCTGGTTTTCCTACATTTGCACATACGCATGCTTCAATGTCTCTTCAGAGGGGCATGGCTGATGTTCCTCATTACATTATACATGGGTCACCCGACACAGAGAGAGATCCTTCTCCAGTGTAACTGAACCACTGAGCTGCTCTTAATGTCCTCTCTGATAGGACACTCTTTATCAGGAAAAACTGAAAGGCTTGGAAATGGACCAAAAAGATTACAGAGTACCTTTTCAGTGGGAAACTAGGTATTGTCTAGCCTACTCCCCCAAATTACATAGGATTCTATCAAATATGCACTTTTCATGGACTTTGAGCTATTTTTGAAGTCTGTAAAGTTTCAGAAGATTGATATGAATGCACATTATATTTATTGGTGGAATTACAGGTGAGTTTTGTCCCATGAAGTTGAAACTGCTAGAACCGTGTCCAGTGTTGTAGGCCAATTTTGCATGAACTCTACAAATTCACTTCGGCATCCCCGATTCCCTAAATATGTGTCCGCTCCTTGGGTTCTCCTTCAGGCAAGTTTTTAACACCTTACTAGCTTCTTCATCAGTTAAGGAGTTACATAAAATCTCCAACACTGGTTCATTTTATATTTGTATGAAAGTTGGGACTTACCTTTTATTTTTCACAAGTAAATATTATTCAATAACTTTATTGAGCCATTTTCCCCACAAGTAATCATAGGGCTTCCAGCTCTTTTTCAGAGAGCACACGCTACACTCACCGAAGGCTCTTTATGTACCCCTCAGATTTTGTACTCAGTTGGCTTATCTCCAAAGGAAGCCTGAGAAATTTCCATAGAAGGAACTTGCTTTCCTTCTTTCTTTTAAATTTTTTTTTTAATTGAAGTATAGTTGACACACAGTGTTACATTAGTCTCAGGTGCACAACATATTGATTCAACATCTCTATACATTCTGCTGTGCTCACAAGTGTGGTCCGCATCTGTTACCACACAACACTATCACAACACCATTGACCACATTCCCTGGGCTGTGCCTTTCATCCTTGTGACTTCTTCATCCCATAACCAGAAAACTGTATCTCCACTCTCCTCACCTTCTTCTGGCCCTCTCCCCACCCCCACCCCCAGCAACCATCAGATTGTTCTCTGTACTTAGAGGTCTGATCCCACTTTTTGTACATTTTACAGCCATAAAAAGGATGAGATCTTGCCTTTGCAACATGGATGGACCTGGGGGATTGTGCTAAGTGAAATAAGTCAGAGGGATGCCTGGGGGGCTCGGCGGTTGGGCATCTGTCTTCAGCTTAGGGTGTGATCCCGGGGCCCTGGGATCGAGTTCTGCATCAGGCTCCCTGTGAGAAGCCTGCTTCTCTTTCAGCCTATGTCTCTGCTTCTCTCTTTGTCTTTCATGAATAAATAAACAAAATCTTTTTTTTAAGATTTTATTTATTTATTAATGAAAGACACACAGAGAAAGAGAGAGGCAGAGACACAGGCAGGCTCCATGCAGGGAGCCCAACGTGGTTCTCGATCCCGGGACTCCAGGAACATGCCCTGAGCCAAAGGCAGGCCCTAAACTGCTGAGCCACCTAGGGATCCCTTGTATTCATATTTTAGATGGATTAATCAATACATCTAGAAAAGTCCAGAGCATCCAATTTTGTGAGAAGGAGTCAGAGACAGGACAAAGATGAGAGAGAAAATTCCAGTGAGACTGGCTGCTGGAGGGAGTAGAAAAATAGAGAGGGCTGGCCTGCAGTGATTGCCCTGGAGGGCACCCTGGATGCTGCATAGCTGGAAATTGACTTCTATTTTCCCTCCTGGCTTTCCAGATGGTACGTAACACCAAGGTGAGTAGAAAGTCAGTGCTGGAACACAATAAGTGCTCAGTAAATATGTGTTAAATTAAGAAATGAATGAGCAAAAGAATGGAAACAATGAATCAAAGAAAATAGATTATGGGACAACTGGGAATATGAATTTCTTGAATAATCCAAGGGCTGACGCTAGCCTTTCAATCTGAGCGCTTTTTGGCTCTACCACTTCCTGGCTCTGTTAACCGGAAGAAGTCATTCTTCTGAGCATTGATGACTTTCCCTGGACGTGTCCTTGAGAGGCGTAGTGTCATTAGAGGCCATGCGATGACTGGATCCTGATGGTGAGTGATGGTGATGGGGGAGAGTCATGAGTGGCTGTGGCTGGGTTAAGAAAAAAGTTGGGAGAGCCAGAGTATCATTTGTTATGCACAGTAAAGGTTCTCAGGAAGGTTCATACAGCTGAGCAGCCCAACTGATTGAATTACCAAAGTGATTTGGGTCCATGAACAGGGAAGACGTTGTCTCTGAAGTAAGAAGCTCTTTTTGAGATAAGTGCTCACTATTTCTCACCTATTCCTGCACAGTCTTAAAAAGATGTTTCTGCCCACACTTGGCTGAGGTTTTAACCAGCCCAAATACTTTCACTTGACATCCACCACCCTTTATAGTATTGGCATCAAATTACTTCAATTAATAAGTATAATCTTCATCACTTACTACTCTCCTACATGTATGCCATGATTTAATCGAATGGAGCTTCTTACTGTTCTCAACCTTGCCTTGCATTTTTCCCTACTCTTATGTTTTCATTCAGGTTGTGCCTTTGCCTAAAATGCCTTCTTATGCTTTCTGACCTTTTCAATTACAGACCCCCAACATATTCTTCAGCTGTGATGTAAGCCTTTTTTATAACGTCTTCTGTTAGATTGGTCCCCAAAATACACCATCGCCCACCTTTCCATGTCTGGATTTGACACAGCTCATGATGTTTATCTCCATGTATCACTTTTTACTACTATGTACCATTGGGAGAGAGGTATCCTCCTCTTCCAAATACATGCTAAGGTGTTTGGGGGCCAGGAGTCTTTTACCTCACTATTCCTTAAAGTGCTGAGACTGTTTCCTTCTGCATAGGAGACTTTCAATAAAACTGTCTTGAATTAATGAATGAATACATGAACAAATGGACATATCCATACCATTTGTTGTTGCAATTATCTCCACCAGATGTTGAGGAGCAAATTTAGACCATTACTAGAATTTCACAGATTGAAACAAACTTCAAAGTCCCTCTCTGAGGAAATTTATGCTCAAGATCCAGACTCGCTTGGTCCTGGGAGTTTAGCCATCTAGAGCTTCTTTAACATTTCCATTTTTCTTTGTTTTACTGCTGCTAGTAAACATGCAAATCTTCAAAGACCTTGCATAGGGTCTTCAACAGATGTGCTGTTGAAAGGAGCATGCTCCCCATTATTGACCTTTACCAGCAAAAGGCTGCTGTACAGAGAATGTTCCAAATACATTGCACGCTCTGGTAACACCAGCCCCACATGTTCTGCACCGACGGATGATGGTTTATAAAGTGCTGTAAAAAATTTTGGAGGGATAATATTAGAACATTAAGGACGAACTTTGTTTTTCAGGCTATATGATAGATTAACAGACTTATTTATTAGTAAGGTTATTCATTTTCAATAAGATGATTTTAAAGGATTTAAATATTTGAAATAAAGAAGACAAGCTCTTTGCAGCTCCCTCTCAAAATAAAAAGCTTGAAGTTGCTTGCTAGGTTCCTTTTAGCCATAGTTGTACTGGACCTTGGGGAAGAATGTATGTCACCTGAACATCCTGGACCTGTGTCATAACATGCTAACACCAGGCTGATAACGTGGAGAAACTTTCTCATATTTGTCACACATCAGGGTTCTCACTTGCAATTGGACCACGCCTTCAATTTCATTAGAACATCTTTCCTCACTGGCCTCCAGTTTAAATCATCCACACCACAAGGGAACCGTTGGCTGGAGTGTTCATTCGGCTCCTTTGAATAGTGACCAGAGCCACACTGTCTATCTCATCAGCAGCTACATTTGTCAGAGCTGCCACTTTAGGAGAATACAAGTCACAAAGAAGTTTGGAAATGCAGGTGACATCAGTGGCTACCCAAACCCACTTGGAAAAGCCATCTACCTTCTTCTGCAGGAGTCTGACTTCAACTGCAGCTCCTCTCTGCTACCCTCTCCCTCCCTCGTCCCAACCGGCCAAATGTGTTAGCCCTCTGGTTTTTCAGGGAGCCAGGCCATGCAAAAAATACCCAACGCGTGGGCTGCTGCAAGCTGTCTTCCTGATTTAGAAGACTCAGGGGGGAAACAAAAGCCACCTATAAAGGCCCTTTAATTTTTAACATAAGCTTGAGCTTGAGTTGTAAAGTGTATCTCATTGGTCATCTCAGTCTGAAGTCCCTTCCATTCCCTAAATCCATCAGTGTGTAACTGCCACAGCTGCCGAGGCTCTGGCACCTGCAGGTTACCCCTGAGAGGGAGACGCTGCACACGGACGATTTTATAGGCAGGGTGCCCTAATGGCAAAAATTTCAAGATTTGTTTTTCAAATAAGTGCATATTAAGTGAAAACAAAATAACACAAACAAAAAATCTCAACAATGTCAATGAGCCAGAGAAAGTTTCAAGGGTGAAAAAGGAGGCTTATGAGAAATCTGTCATATGCGCTCTGATTTAGAAAGGTAAAGAGGAACAGATTGGCCCAGATTTCAAAAAGGGGCCAAAAGACAGGAAAAAAGTCTGATTTTTAATGAGTGTCATACCTTTGCTCAAATCGAGGACTCCTTCCAGCTGAAATGTTTGTTTCTAATGAAGAAGTGT
Organism: Vulpes lagopus; assembly: GCF_018345385.1. Lineage (NCBI taxonomy): Eukaryota > Metazoa > Chordata > Mammalia > Carnivora > Canidae > Vulpes > Vulpes lagopus. The sequence continues at coordinate 33,309,258 of NC_054834.1, forward strand.
TTCTTAATTTAGAGGCTAATCCTCAGAGATTGCTTTGGAAGCCAGAACACGTCTTGGGTTTAGGTGGTGTGTCTGCTCGCATTGCAGTTTCGGGGGGTTATAAGATCAAGGGAGGGTAGGACTGGATCAGAGCAGAGCTGAAGTCTGAACAACACTCTGCAGGCACATTGCTTCAACGTCCTCAGTCCCTGCTTCATGCTGCAGTTGTCACTTGGGTTGGCAGTGGGACCATGAGTTGATGGAGCAACAGAACAGGTGCTGAGATCCGGGCCCTATAGAGATGGGCGTGCCACCATGGCTGTCAGCACCCAGGAGGGAGTGAGGAGGAGCATCCTCCCCCAGGCAAGGCCCAGCATGCAAGGGCACCCACCCAGCACCGCTGTCTCTGGCAGCACACGAGATTCTCAGGCTAGTTTCCCATCATTTTTGTGGGTAAAAGGTCACTATGTTCTTTTCCTACTCTACTTGAATGCTTATCTCACATACTGAGGCTCCCAATGAGAGGCTTTGTGGGGGAAAAGGAAATCAATACTATTCAAGACTTTTTTTTTCCATTTAAAAAATTTTCTACATAAAAAGTCAGGAGACATCGTGGAGCCAAATGAAAAACTTAGCTGAATGTTGGTGACACAACAGGATACTTCAAAGACTTTTCAACCTTAGTCAGACTTTAGACCTGGATGCAAATCTAGGTTGCACAGCTGGCTAAGTTCCAAATTTGTACTGCAAGATGTCAAATAAGCACATATCAGCGTTTCTAAATTCTTCACTGCATTCTTAGTTCCAATCTATATTTATATCTTTAATAAGTGAAAGATGTAGTAAACCACATGCCATGGAAATGCATTATTATGTCCTTTTTAGTTGGAGGCCACGCAGCATAGTGGAGAAAGGCAGTGTGTAAATCACAAGGAAATGGGGAGGATGGTCTCTGCTCTGCCTCAGCAGCCAGATCACCCAGGGCAAGTCTTTTGAGCCCCTTTAACCTCAGGTTTTTTTTTTTTCATCTATAAAATGGCTTTACCCCTGTTTACCTCGGAAGTCAAAAAAAGATAAGGTCTGGTGAAAAACACATTTTACATTCTATGTGGAATTCTACAGTAATGTATGTGTATCTTTCATACCCAGAATGCCTCAGAAAAAAAATATTGGTTTCATGATTGAGTCCTGATGATTTTCATAGCAGAAGAATAGATGCAGAACCATTCATTGGTGAACTCCTCAGACAGATGTGCAGACACCCAATCTCTAGGTGACAAGCTTTTAGTGAAGTTATCATCCTGATTTGCCTAATACTTTATTAAGGCAAAATCCACCTCTCCTGTGAGGTCCCCTTTCTTTTTTCCAATCTCTATCAGCCCCACGGGGACCCCCTGTGAGCTGACCATCCCTCAAGAGGCACAGGTAAGGTGCTTCTTCAATGCTCCCCTTATACACACTGTGACTGGCACAGGGATCAGTATTCCTGTGGACTAGCTCATGGCAACCTAAAGTAATATCTAAGAGTCTTTGAAGGAGACTGAAGTTTTGTCACTGAAATGCAAATGAAAGAATTTCCATTTGATTCCATATAATCATGATTTTTTTAAACAAATAGTATAATATTGCAAAGTAATTTTTGAGTAATATGGATTTTTTCAACAAAATGAATCACATTTGTGCTGTAACTACCTCCTCTTTCTCCCCTTCCCCACACTCCTCATAACCTGAGATTATATTTCTTAAGAATTAATTCCCAAAATTATCTCTCCTTGGGGACCTAGCAGTTCAATAAAAAACTTTTAAAGCCAAAATTCTAGAAAATGATACAATTAGAGAAGTGAGCAGCCTGTGTAGGGAAAGCCCTGTTGATGACCCCAATCTTCCTCTGACTACCTGGTCGGATCCCTGGGCAGCTCACTTCACAGACTCAGGCTCACTACTGTCTTAGTGGGATAGGCAACTGCCCCTCTCCTCCCAGCCAGGAGGAAGAGGGTAACCCAGAACATGGCACCTCTCTCTGATCTGTGGCATCAGTGAGAGATACCCTGCTGGTTGGGCCCTGCTCACACGTGAGAGTCTTCAATGGAACCCCAACACGGCACAACTAATTCCTCTCTTCCCCAGATGTGGATTCATCAAATATGCTATTGAGCAGCAGAGGGCAAGATGGGAAGTGTTAGGGGCTCAGTCCCGCCCAGCGCCATAGAAGAAAAGGATAGCCCAGTATCTAGCTAAGGAGGGCTCTCTTGTAGTGTCCTCATGTACAAAAATGACACACGTGCAGAGTGAAGGCAGGCCTCCATCTCCCCCCACCACCCCCCCCGGCCAATACTGCAGACAGTGTGTGCCTGCACAATCCATCTCCGGGGCATGTGTGAGGGAAGCAGGGCAGAGTGGTAATGGGAAACATAAAAAAGTAGAGCTGAAACAGAGAGTTGCAGTTGCAAATGGCCCTTAACCAACACCAGGCCTCATCTGCTGTTGGTGTTTGAAGTCCGTAGACAGAGGCCTGTGCCATTCCCCTCCAATTTCTCACGCTGGAGCTCATCAGCAGTGGAATGCAGAGACACGAAGCCTCTGGCTAGGGTCTGCTGTCAGGAACCAAAACCAGGTCCACGGGGTGGGGCAGTACATGCCCCGGATGACCCAGCTGTCTCCCAGCGGTGAGAGCTTCACAAGGGGATTGGCAGTGAGGTCCACTCAGGGAAGAGCTGTGACAGGTCTCTCTATAAAAGGAAATGCAAGTCAGGTTGAGAAGAGGGAAAACAAGGATCTAGAGCAGCAACTTCTCAGAGGTGTCCTCAAGCTCCAGCCTTCAGAGGTGAAGGCGAGTGTTTTGGCCCACTAAGAAAAATATGTTAGCTTGGCATTTGATGGTACATTCTTGGCTTCCTCTGGGGTACTGTCTTGGGAAGGGCTGATCAGTGTGAGGGTTGTCTTCTGTGGTTCGGCTAACATCCCTTCCTCCTTTACCTTCTGCATTATCAGAACACCAGGAGCTCCAATGGCTTAACAACGAAAATCACAAGACTTAAAATTATGAGTAATTAATGTTATAGTTTGGATCAAGCCCTTAAGCTGTGTCAGTCCAGCAAACCACAGATGTTCCTCAATCTCTTCTGTATGAACTTTGAGTGTCTCTGGATCTACCTTTATAAAATTCATTTCTCAAGAACTTTCTCTTTTTTTTAAGATTTTATTTATTTATTCATGAGAGACACAGAGAGAAAGAGGGAGGCAGAGACACAGGCAGAGGGAGAAGCAGGCTCCATGCAGGGAGCCCGATGTGGGACCCAATCCTGGGACCCCACGACCATGCCCTGGGCCGAAGGCAGACACTCAACCGCTGACCCACCCAAGTGTCCCAAGAACTCTCTAGTCCTGAGAACAACAACAAGACACATTCTATTTTTTTTTGATGTGTTAATTATAAGTTTACAGATAATTCTTTCATGTCTAGAATCAGGAAAATCAAGCACTAGTTAAACCCAGCAATAATGTATGTCATTATTCCATATATGGAATATGTCATATTCCAAAGCACCTAGTCCTTAATTAACCAACAGAATTATCTAATGAAATTGGGGAAAAGACTCTAATTTTCTTCTTTTTTAAAATATATATATATATATTGTTTATTAGAGAGAGAGCACGAGCAAGGGACAGCAATGGAGGTAGAAGGAGGAGCAGGGAGCCCAACTCAGAGCTGGACCCCAGGACCCCATAATCGTGACCTAAGCCAAAGGCAGATGCTTAACCAACTGAGCCACCCAGGAGCTCTGAGACTCTAATTCTTATCTATTATTTCACTTATTCAACAAGTATTTATTGAGACCAACTATGTGTCAGCTCTGCCTTCGCTGAAGATTAAAGGCCTTCTTAAAGGCAAATTTATAGAGAACAGTGTGATAACCTCAACTCATTTGCTATAAGCAATTCTCAACAAATAATTTTGGAATTTATATGTTCTTGCCAACTACTCACCTCTTGAAGAAAACCTGTTTAACAAATAATCTACTTGTTTTGGGGTATTCCATTTATGACATACATTAGGGACTTCTGATCCAGACAAGATGGCATGGACTTGTTTCTCTCTGCTCCTTAACATTAAGTACAATCAGAACCCTTGGAAATCATTCAAGGGGAAGCAAAAGCAAACACTGAAAGGTAGAAAGAAGACAAAATGATAAGAGACCCCAGCATTGGAAGACCAACACAGTGGCAGTGCCTCTTGCAAACTCCCAACCCAACAGAAAAAGGTGACCCAGACCCCATTTTTCCTGACAGCAGAAGGTGGTTAAGGTAGATTTATTTCCCCTCTATTGAATAACAGACCTGCCAACAGCAGGAGGGTCTCACTGACAAGTGGTCAAGGGAGGAGTTGTTCTTCTTCACCAGGAATGGGACTCTCCACTGACTCCACTTTCAGGCAGTTAACCTGAAAGTTCATTGAGGGAGACCTCATCACAATAAGCACCCTGATTTGGGAAACACTGTATTATCTGCTGGACCTCAGATTTTCTCCCCATCAAGGGACACTAGGTGGCCAGGGGTACCTACAAAGGGGATTCACTTACAATAAATGGCCAGCCCACCTTAGTCTCCACAAGCCTAAGTTTTCCCCCTTATATCTAGAGATATCAGGTAATCATATAGCACCATTAAGTGGGGTCCTCAGCATTATAGATGACTTGCGCCAGGGAACCGCTTCCTCTCAATGGGCCAGACACTTCTTTCTCCACCTGGATGCAAGCAGCCTGGAAAACTTCCTAAATTTCCTGAGCAGCAACCAGTGGGAGTTTCAGCTATACCAGATACACCACCCAGACCAAATTAGCATGGCAAATTTCTGAAGATAAACCTGCCATTGGAACCACATCCCGTGAAAGTAGGTCAGGATCTGTACTTTGAACCTAAACAGGGGAATTGTGTTCTAAAATAAAAGATTTAAATAAGATCCAGATTTCCCTAACAGAATAATTAAAACGTGCAGGATACAACAAAAAAATCACCTATTCTAACAAGAACCAGGAAAATCACAATTTGAATGGCAAAACACAATCAAATGATGTCAATACCAGGATGCCAGAAATGTTAGAATTATTTGACAAGGATTTTAAAATAGCCATCATAAAAAGCCTTCAGTATACAATTACAAATTCTTTTGAAACAAATAGTTAAAAAAAAAAAAACAGAAAAATCTCATGAAATAAAAAGTTATTTTGAAAGAACTAACAGAAATTACAAAACTGAAAAATAAAATAAGAAAAAAATTAAAACTTGCTGGATATGCTCAATAGTACAGTGGGAGATAACAGGGATAGAACTGGTGACCTGGAATACAGATCGAGAGAACTCACCCAATCTGAGCAATAGAAAGAAAACAGATTGGAAAAAAAATGAAGACCACCCCAGCCCTATGCAACAATACCAAAGATCCAATATTGGGTATCACTGAAGGAAAGGAGAAACAGACTAGGGAAGAAGGAGCATTTGAAGAAACAGTAACCCAAATATGATGAAAGACATGTACATACTGACAAGAATCTGAGCGGAGTCAAAATAGGATAAAATCAAAGAAATCCATACCAAGACACATCATAATTAAACTTCCAAAAACTAAAGACAAAGAAAACAGTCTTGACAGCATTCAGAGAGAAATAATGTATAACTTATAGGGGAAAACCTCAAATGACAACACATTTCTTTTCTGAAACCATAGAAGCTATTTTTGAAGTGGTGAAGGAAAAGAACTGTCAGTCACAAATCCTATATCCAGGGAAACTATCATTCAGAAATGAACAAGGAACAAAGGCATTCTCAGGTGACAGAAACCAAAAATATTTGTTACTGGTGGATCTACCCTTAGAGAATGACTAAAGGAAGTTCTTTCTAACAGAAAGAGAGAAATCTTAGAGCAGCCAGAAGGAAGGAAGAACAATAGAAAGAGCAGAAATATGGGTCCACGTGCCATACATGCACCATACATGTACCGTCCACAGGGCCTCCATGCAACCTCGACGTGCCCTCCACACACAGCTCCCACAGCGTGTCCATATGTCCTCCAAGTGCCATCCACACACTCCCACATGCCCTCCACGTGCAAGTATATATAATAGATGATCCTTTTCATCTTAAGTTTCATGAGGCATATTTGATTGCTACAAAAACTGTAACACCTAATACTTGAGGCAGTGATATTTAAAACCAGTAAAGGTAAAGGATATAAATAGAAGTAAGGCCCACATTTCACTACATGTAGGAAAATGTTGTTATCAGTAGGCTGTGACAAATCACATGTGTATATTGTAATACCCATAGCACCAAGAGAACTATAGATATAGAAACACAAAAATGGAGTAAACAATTAAGATGGAATCGTAGAAAATATTTGAGTAACCAAAAGGAAGTTGAGAAAAGAAGAATAAGCAACAGAGGAAACAAACAGAAGACAAATAATAAAATGACAGACTGAAGCTTGAACATATAAACACTTATTCTAAATGTAGAACATATAAATAGGTCAATTGAAAGGCAGAGATTGGCAGAGTGGATTAAGAAAAGACATATGTTGGGAGGCCTGGGTGGCTCAGGGGTTTAGTGCCTGCCTTCAGGCACTTTAGCCTCTGCCTGTGCATGTGCGTGTGTCTCTCTCTCTGTGTCTCTCATAAATAAATAAATAAATAAATAAATAAATAAATAAATAAATAAGACACACAGAGAGAGAGAGAGAGAGAGAAGCAGAGACACAGGCAGAGGGAGAATCAGGCTCCATGCAGGGAGCCTGATGTGGGACTCGATCCCAGGACCCCAGGATCACGCCCTGGGCTGAAGGCAGGCACTAAACCATTGAGCCACCCAGGGATCCCTAAATAAAAAAATATTTTAAGAAAAGAAAAGACATATGCAACCCCACTATGTGTGGTTTACAAGAAACTGAACACTTCCTAAGTTATCTTATGAGGTTAGTTTTATAAAAACACTTAAAACAAATTAAAACAGAAGAAAAGAAAGAAAGAAAGAAAGAAAGAAAGAAAGAAAGAAAGAAAGAAAGAAAGAAGAAAGAAAGAAAGAAAGAAAGAAAGAAAGAAAGAAAGAAAGAAAAAAGAAAGAAAGAAAGAAAAAAGAAAGAAAGAAAGAAAGAAAGAAAGAAAAAAGAAAGAAAGAAAGAAAGAACAAAAGAAAGAAAGAAAGAAAGAAAGAAAGAAAGAAAGAAAGAAAGGAAGAAGGAAGAAGGAAGGAAGGAAGGAAGGAAGGAAGGAAGGAAGGAAGGAAGGAAGGAAGGAAGAAGAAGAAAGGAAAAAAAACTATAGATCAATATCTCTCATGAACTTAGAAGTAAAAATCCTCAACAAAATATTAGCACATCTAACCTAACAATATATTTTTTAAATCACACAAGAAATCATAAAATATATGGTCCTTTAACACTGGCATCTTTCATTTAGCAGTAGATTGGTGGTTGCCTAGGCTGGGGGTTGGTAGGGGAATGGAGCGACTACTAATATATACAGGATTTCCTTTTGAGATGTTGAAAGTGTTTGAAACTTAGATTGTGATGACAGTTTCACAATTTTATTTATGTACTGAAATGCATTGAATTGTACACTTTAGGTAGATACATTTTATGATATGGAATCATACATCGAAATAAATATTTTTAAAATTATGCGCTGTGATCAAATGGGATTTATTCCAGGTATCTCAAGCTAGTTTAATATTAAGAAGTCAAACATTGTAACTCACCATAATAATAGACTAAAGAATAAAGTCATATGATGGTATCAATTGACATAGAAAAGGCATTTTACAAAATCCAGTAAGTATTCATGATGAAACTGTCAACAAGTTAGGAATAAAGAGGAATTACCTCAACATGACAGAGAATACTTACAAAAATCCTACAGCCAACAACATTCTTAATAGTGAAAGACTTAATGCATTCCCCTTAAGATGAGGAAAAAGTCAAGGATGTCTACTCTTACTGCTTTTATTCAACATAATACTGGAAGGGCTAGCCACTGCAATAAGACAAGAAGAGAAAATAAAATATGTATTGGAAAGGAAGAAATAACACTATCTCTATATATAGATACTATAATGGTCTATGAAGAAAAATGCCAGGAGGAGTGCCTGGGTGGCACAGTCAGTTAAGTGTCTGACTCTTGGTTATGCTCTGGTTGAGATCTCAGGGTCATGAGATTGAGCCCCACGTCAGGCTCAGCATGGAGTCCACTTAAGACACCCTCTCCCTCTCCTTCTGCCCCTCCCCCCTCAAATAAATAAATAAATCTAAAAAAAAAAAAAAAGAATTCCAAGAATTTACAAAAAAGAATCTCTAGAACTAGTAAGTTCCTCAAGGTCACTGGTTACTGGATACAAGAGCAACACATAAAAATTAATTGCTTTTCTATATACTGACCATGAATATGCCAAAAACAAAATAAAAAAAAACACCATTTACAACTGCCCCCCCCTCCAAAAAAATGAGCTGCTTAGGTATAAACTTAATAAAACATGCACAGAATTTGCATGCTGAAAATTGCAAAATGCTGATGAAAGACATAAAAAATGAATTAAACAAGTGAAAGGTATGGTATGTTTGTAGCCTGGAAGATTCAATATAGTAAAGATATCAATCCTACCCGAGTTGATATAGAGATTTAAAATAGATTTAATGTAACTCCTATGAAAATCTCAGAAATTTTCTATGAAAATATGGACAACACAGGCCTTAAAATAGCAAAAGGAATCTTGAAAAAGAATGAAGTGTGAGGAGTCACTCTGCCCAACAGTAAGGTCTATTCTGTAGCTACGGTAAAGATCATGTGACACCGGCAGAAGGATAGACAAATAGATCAATAGAACAGAAAGGAGAACCCAAAACTGACTTACATAAATCTGCTCAATTGATTTTGACAGATATGCAAAGGCAATGCAATGGAGGAAAGATAAACTTTTCAACAAGTGGTATACATCATGCTAGAATAATTGGTATCCACAGGTTAAACACACACCCCCACCCCCCCACACACACATCACACTTTATACAAAAATTAACTCAAAATGGTTCACAGTCTTCAATGTAAAATATAAAACTGTAAGCTTTTGGGAAAATCTGCAGGATCTAAGGCTCGGGCAAAGATTACTTTGATTTGAATTAGACTTGACACCAAGTCGATAAACTGGACCTCAAATTCAAAACTTTTGTTCTGTGAAAGACCCTTTAGAATAGGAAAAAAGCAAATGATGGAGTAGGATAAAATATTTGCAAACCACATACCTGCCAAAGGAGTAATGCCTAGAATATATAATGAATTCTCAAAACTTAACAGTCAAAAAAAAAAAAAAAAAAACACCTGAAAGAAACAAAACAAAATCAAATTAGGAAGTGGAAGGAAAACGTGAACGTACAATTCAGTAGAGAGGATACAGAGGTGGTAAATAAACACAGAAGATAATCCACATCATTAGATACCAAGGAACTGAAGATTAAAACTACGATGAGCCATCATATCATTTTAGCATTAGAATGGCTAAAATAAGAACAACAGCACATGCTGTGAGGATGTGAGAAACTAGGTAACTCCTACATTGCTAGTGGGAAATGCCTACTCTTGGCAGTTTCTTATAAAACTAAACATACAATCACCACCATACCACCAGTTGTACATTTGTGCATATACCCCAGAGAAATAAAAATTTATATTCATATAAAACCTGTATGCAAATGTTCATAGCAGTTTTATTCAAAGTGGCCAAAAACTGGGGTGTCTGGGTGGCTCAGTCAGTAAAGTATCTGCCTTCAGCTCAGATCATGATCCCAGGGTGCTGGGATTCCCCTGCTCATGTTCTCTTGCTCTCTCCCTGTCAAATAAATAAATAAAATCTTAAAAAACAAACAAACAAAAAACCAAAGTGCCAAAAACTAAACAACCCACCTGTCCTTCAATGGATAGATGGTTAAACACCATGGGACACTACTCAACAATAAAAATATGAGCTACTGGTACACATGGGAGCTTGGATGAGTTTTAAGGGAATTATGCCGAGTGAAAAAAGTCCATCCTAAAAAGTTATACATCTTATGTTTCTATTTATATATTTGTGGGAAGGAATAAAGAAAAAAGAGAAGTGGAGAACGGTGTAGTGGTGGCTGGGGTAAGTAAAGAGGTGGGAGACCTTTGGTTATAAAAAGCAAACATGAAGGATCCTTGTGGTGATGGGCCTATTTTGTATCTTTACTGTGGTGGTTGATACGCCTACCTACACATGTGATAAAATTGTTTAGAATTAGGAACCCACACACAGACACACACCAGAAACGAACATAAAGTAAAATTGGGGAAATACGAAGAAAGAAGTATAAAAAAAAAAACATTCTTAGTTCATGGGCCATACAAAAACATACGTATGGAGAAGTTTGTTGGAGGGAAGTGAGATGATTCATGTCTCCACTGGAACATACATAAGGCCGCGTTACCGTGGGAGGATTTAGGTAAGACATCAAAATGTTTAGGTAATGATAAAGGATGAGAAGCAACAGTAAAACCAGAAAATTGGGACCACCATGGGGAATGGCTCAGAGGAAACAACTTCTTCCCACCATTTGTGCCACTAGCATTGAACCTGAGGAAATGAGGAGTGGTGGACCACTTTGGGAAGGCTGGTTAGGGGGTATTAAATAAACAGCTCCTTTGTCCAGCCAGAGCATCTTGGCCTCCCTAGCATCTCCCTCCACCCATCAAAGAATGTCAGGAGTGATGTTTGTGAGTCTATGCTTCTTATAACCACCGTTAGCTGAGGGAGCACTTTGTTGATCAAAACTGTAGGGGTGTTGCTTCTTGTTGTCTTGGGGAGAGGTGTATATTGGGAGGACAGGTCCCCTGGGATGAAGAGCTGGGAGACTTGTACATGGCGACAGTGACCAGGAGCCTACCACAGTGAGGAGACCAAGAACCACAGAAGGAGGAGACAACCACCACCGAACACTGGAAGAAGAAGACTCCCTCTCCACACAGGTCAGATGACCCTGCCCAACCTTCTCCCTCTCTTCCCATTGGCCACCCTATTCCAAGACTCTTACCTATCTCTGCCTGGCATTTACCCTCTTCTCAATATGTCCCTTTTCATCAAACTGCCTTTCCCATCCAGTCCCATTCTCATTTCCCAACTTTGGGCTCCCCCTGCTCCCCTACCAAGTGCTGAAGCAGAGTAAACAACCATTCCACAGGAGTTTCAGGAAAAAAAAAAAACTTTTCTTGTACGTACAGCTCCAATTACTCCAAGTATGGCAAAGAGAATGAAGAGTCAACAAATATCATCCACTGTCACAGACTAAATGGAAGCCCAAGCCAAAATCAGTCAGGCCAGACCCCACGGATCCTGCGCAATTATGCCACCGAGACTTGTGTAGCCAGTAACTGGAGGGTGGACACCAGAGACCTTGGTTCCACCTGTTGCTTCCCCAGAAATCTGGCTCTGGAGAAATGGCCAACAGCATAGCAGAAGACTCAAGCCCCAACATGGAACATGGATGATGACGATTAAAACATCAGTGAGATGTGAGAAGTTCCTTAAAAATAATAAAATGTGACACTCTGCACAGAAAAAGTTCATTTTGCCCTCGCCCTTGAGATGGTTCCAAAAAAAATAGAATCACAGAGAGAGGCTTAACATCTTGGCTGCAGAGTAGTTCCAGGTCCTCCCACATCCACCTGAAAGAATGTGCGTGCAGCCAACCAGGGCTGGGAAAGTATCCCCCTTGGAACACGATTCCCCATCCATGACAGAACAATTGAGCGATTTCTTGACTTGGTACTCAGGACTCATTTAAATAAGTGTAAAATCAGCAGGACACAGCCATGCCCACGCGTGTCTTTAATAGGGTGGAAGGCCAGGTGGCCAGGGAGAAGGGAAAAGGGAAAAGGCAAAGATGCTCCAGAGAGCCTGTGGACCAGTTTCGACCTGTGCGCTGCTAAGTAGTTCCAATCAACTGGGGGTAACTCAGGGCTCCCAAGTCTCACCAGTTCCCTGATGCTCTGGTGCGTGGGCATGAAGATTAGAGCCAGGAAGATGGTCAAATACTTCTCTTCAGCAGAGTTCTGCCCAGAACTGCCCAGCTTAGCCTCTCTATCAAGTGCTCCTCCCTTGTAAATCCCAGAATGGAGTAGCCCTTGGGTGGCTCAGAGGTTGAGGGTCTGCCTTCAGGTCAGATCGTGATCCCAGAGTCCCAGGATCCAGTCCTATATCAGGTTCCCTGCATGGAGCCTCCTTCTCCCTCTGTGTCTCTGCCTCTTTCTTTGTGTTTCTCACGAATACATGAACAAAATCTTTTTTAAGAATGCCAGAATGGAGCTCTCACTCCAAGTAAAGTCCTACCAGAGGCAGAAATAGTCAGAATGGAGTTCCTCAAAATTTAATTTTATTTAAAGAATTTTGTTAAACTATGCACTCTCTCACACAGCTTTGAGTCCATGCCCATCGTTTTTATTATGAGTTTAAATATTTACAAAGAATCTAATTTCTAGTTTATTATAAATATTAATATTCTAAAAAGTATTCTGAGAACCATGAATTTACAAATAAGGGCGTCCTCTGTTTTCACTCATAATAACAAGAAAGAATATGATGCACATTCTCACTGATCTGAATCTCTGTCTTGTTGGTATATTCTGTGTGAATTCAAGGGTGGTGGAAAGTTCCATATTCATGTCTCATGGATCTACATCGTATCTTCACATAGAGGTTTCATTACATTGAAGTAATACAATGTTTTATATTTTCTCTAACATTTATTAAATCATGTAGATGAAAAATTTTCATTATTTTTTAAATGTTTTTATAAATATTGGATATTCCAACTAGAAAGAAGAGAGGAAGGAAGGAATGAGGAGATATTTTTTAATGGGTACAGCTTCTACTTGCAATGATGAAAAAGTTCTAGAACTGGATGGTGGTAATGGGTGCACAATACTATGAATGTGCTTAATGCCACTGAGCTATGCACTTAAAAATGGTTAAAATGGTAAGTTTTATGTTATGTACTTTCAACCATAATTTGAAAAGCAAAACAATCATAATGAACTATGAACCCAGCAAAATGGCTAAAATTCATATAACTAAAAATAATAAGTGTTGGTGAGGATGTGGAGCACGTGAAACTGCCCATGATGTATATGATGCTGCAATCGCGTAAAAAGAGTTTGAAAATATCTTATAAAGGCAAATATACACTTACTCCTTTTTGGTATTTATTGAAGGGAAATGAAAACAGGTGCCCACACAAAGACTTTTTTAAATTTTTGTTTATTTATCTAACAGAGAGAGAGAGAGAGAGAGCAGGAGCAGACGGAAAGGGAAAGGGAGAAGCAGGCTCCTCCCTGAGCAGGGAGCCCAATGCGGGTCTTGATCCCAGTACCCTGGGATCAGAGGTCGAGCTCAAGACAGATGCTTAACCGATTGAGCCACCTGGTTGCCCCCACACAAAGACTTTTAAAAGAAAGTTTGTGGTGGCATCTGGGCAGCTCAGTCGGTTAAGCATTTGACTCTTGGTTTCTGCTCAAGTCATGATCTCCCGGTCCTGGGATCAAGCCCCATAGCAGAATCCGTGTTCAGTGGGGAGTCTGCTCAAGATTCTCTCTCCCTCTCTGCCTCTACCCCCACTTGTGTGCTCTATCTCTCTCTCTAAAATAAACAAAACAAAAGAATGTTTATAGCAGTATTATTCATAATAGTCCCGAGTCAAGACAACCCAAATGTCCATCAAAGGACAAAAAGATACATCTCCATTCATGGAATACCACATAATAATTAAAAGGTACAAAATATTGATACATGCTATACCAGAGAGAATCCTAAAATAATTATTATGCTGATGGAAGAAATTCAGATTTTAAGAACATTATACACACTTCGATTGCATTTAAATGTAATTCTAAACAAATAAGCAAACAAATTCCAGTGATAAAAGGCCGGCAAGAGGTTACTTGGGGCTGGGAATCAGGGTAGGTATTCAATGGGACAGGAGGAAGCTTGCTGCTATGATGACCTGTTCTATAGATGGATTGTACTGGTAGCTACACAACTGGGTAAAATTACAAGTTGAAATTCCATTTGACTGCATACTGTAAAATAAATAAATAAATTGTTTTAAAAAAATCACTCATCTTTCTCCTGAACCAGAATAAGCACCCTGAACTCTTAACATTCCCTGCTGCCATTCCCATAGAGTCCTAGGGAAGTCAGGAACAATGTTTGGGTTTGTCCTTTGCTCTACTCAAACTTCCTAGCCTGTGCAGTCTTCTCTAATTGCTTGCAGTATTTCCATGGGCCTTCACTTTCAAACAAAGATTGTAATAAGAATTAAATCCATTTAGTTTTGGCTTTGACTTCTGCTGCAGTCCACTATCCTAGACTCCACTATTACATCTTCAGAAGGCCCTAGAATAAGGCCAACCACCCTTCGCATAACCCAGTCTTGACTCCAGAGCCATTATGTAATTCCTGTCATCAGACAGTGTTTAACTAAGTTATGAACACATTCCTCAGCCATGCTCAACAACAAATGGAAAATGGCTTTTAATTCCTTTGAATCAAGCTCGTCTAGCAAATAGCGAGTTGGGGCCTCAGGAAAGAGTAGAAAGGCTGGAGAAAGAAACAAAGGAAAGTTCATAATGCAAAATTATATGAAGCTATATATTATCCACGATAGCCCTCTGAGTCCTGATATTTCTTTAGAAATAGCCATAATAAACAACACTCCCCAAAGAGCTGCAACACCTGCTACTGATTTTTTCTCCCCTCAAATTGGAAATCACGGGTGGAATTCTACAAACAGAAGAGGACTCTGGCTATTGCTTTTAGACAGCTGGAAAATGTGCTTTCAAGATGTCCATGAGCACCCAGATGGTAGCCTGAAGACAGAGACGGATGGGGGAGGAGGAGTGGAGAGTGAAAGAGAGAAGGACAGAGAGAGGGTGACCCAGAAAGGTGGAGGGACAGAAAGATAGCAAAACCCAGATTCAATCTCTCATGGCAATATGTGCTGTTGGTCTAACTTACTGATTCTCCAGCCACTGCTCCCATATTTAGGATTTCATAAAGCCCCAGTAAGCGTTTTGCCCCCCAAACCCTTTGTGCTTAATTGTTAAACTCATATGCAATGGGAAAAAAATACATAATCCATATGTTTTTGCTCATTTACACTTAAATCATCTGAACATGGTGTTTGATCCCCAATTTGCCATTCACAGAAACTTTAGAGACTTAAACAAATCTCTGGAGACCCATCCCAATCCCTCTTCCACCCCTTTGTGGTCCTGAAGTAAATATATATACTTGAATTCAAGAGCTTGAGGGTCATTACAGGGATTTGCAGGAAATTTCCAATGAAGCTTTCCCCCTCATTAGTTCCCATCCAATTTGCAGTGAACAGTCTTTGTCAGGTCCCTGTGACGGGTTTTTCTCTTCATGCAAACTCTTACTGTTGGATATCCCAGGGCTCAGTCATTGCTCTTCTTTTCTTCCTCAGCTCCATTGTCTCCCTAGGACATCTCCTTCAGTTCAGCGACTTTAAGTACCATCCATGTTAATATCAAGTTTATATCTCTGGTCTTGACCTCTCCCCTGAGCTTTCACCTTGCATGTCCTAGTTTCTGTTTGATATTTGCACTTAGAAGTCATATAAACAGCTCAAATTTAACTTTTCAAAGTGATATTTGTGGTTCTATTTTTGTAATCTTGTAAATCTCTTAAATCTTTCAAAATAAAAAAGTTTGAAAAAAAAAAAAAGTTTGAAAACTTAAGCTGCAAAGAATGAAAATCCTGCATGCCTGAAACATATTCTTTCCCCAGTATTATCCATCTCAGTAAAAGGCACACATTTTACTCCATTGCATTAAAAAGGAAAAAAAAAAAAAGATTGTGCTGGTTTCCTTCCTTTTTCTTACCATCCTCACTCAGCCCTTTAGCATATTGTGTTGGTTCTATCTTGCATTTGTCTACTTCCCTCCGTTACCACTGGCACAATCCTAGTCTATGCCGTCATTAACTCTCGTCTGGATGTATTTGTGTTATTACTGATGCTCAACAAGTTGCCACAAAGTTAGCAGTTTTAAACAACACAAGTTTATTATCTTAGTCTCTATTAGTCAGAAGTCCAGGCAGAGTGTGGCTGGATTCTCTCCTCAGGGTCTCACCAGACTGAAAGTAAGGGTCTGTCCAATCCCCCACCACCACCAGGGGGTTTTTGCTGGTACCTTATCATCCTCCTTCAAGCTTGCTCAGGTTATCAGCAGAATTTAGTTTCTTGAGGCTGTAGGACTGACATCCCTATTTTCTTCCCAGCTATTAGCTGGAGCATGCTCTCAGACTGGCCTCAGGTCTTAGCTACATGGTTCCTTTACAAATCTTCTCACCCTTCCACTCTCTCTGATTTCAGAAAGTGCCCAATCTCTAGTAAGGGCTCACCTGAGTAGGTCAGGCTCACCTGGGTGATCTCTCTGATAATTAACTAAAAGTTAACCAATTAGTAATATAATCAATGGAGTAATATCCCACTATATCCTTTTCCAGGGAGGAAATTCCACAGGGTATGAGCAATAAGAGGTAGAAGTCTTGGCGGGGGGGGGGGGGGGGGACCTTAGAATTCTGATTACCACAGTAGACAGATAGGAATCTTCCTAATTGGCCTCTCTACACCCACTTTCCCCCTCTATTATTATCCCCCATATAAGATCAGAAATGTAATTTATATGCTTTTCCTCCACCACTGCTTAACATCTTCCAGTTTTTTTCCCATTTCACTTAGGATAAAGTCCAAATACTTGAGAATAAATTTGACCAAGGAGATGAAAGATTTGTACATTAAGAACTATAAGATATTGATGAACAAAACTGAAAAGACAAAAATAAATGGATAGGTATCCCATGTTTGTGTATTAGAATTTATATTATTAAAATGTCCATAATACCCAAAGCCATCCACAGATTCAATACAATCATTATCAAAATTCCAATGGGGCTTTCCCCCAAAATAGAAAAAACTTCCTAAAATTCATGTGGAACCACCCTTTGGTGGTTTTGCTCTAAAAAGTCAGAGCAATCCTGAGAAAGGAGAATTAATCTGGAGGCATCACGTTTCCTGATTTCATATTATACTATAAAGCTATAGTAACCAAAACAGTACAATGCTTGCATAAAACCAGACACATAAATGAATAGAATAGAATCAAAGGTCCAGGAATGAATCCATGCCTATGCAATCAACTAATATTTGACAAGGGAGCCAAATACTCAATACTCAAAGGGGAAAAGATAGTCTCTTCAATAAATGGTGCTGGGAAAATTTGATATTCACAGGAAAAGAATGAAATTAGACCCCTCTTTTCACCAGTCACAAAAAAATTAATTTGAAATGGACTAATGACTTAAATGTAAGACCTAAAACTACAAAACTCCTAAAAGAAAACATATGGGAAAAACTCCTTGACATTGGTCTTGGCAATGATTTTTTGGATATGACACCAAAAGCACAAGCAAAAACAAACAAATGGACTACATCAACCTAAAAAGCTTCTCCATAGCAAAAGGAACGCTCAAAAGAAATGGAAAGGAAAATTATGGAATGAGAGAAAATATTTGCAAACCATATATCAGATAAGGGATTAATACCTAAAATATATAAATAGCTTATACAATTCAATAGCAAAGCAAAGCAAAACAAAAAAACACCCCAAGCAATCCAATTAAATGACGGCCAGAGGACCCGAATAGAGATTTTCCCAAAGAAGATGTACAAATGGCCAACAGGTACATGAAAAGATGCTCAACATCCTAATTATCAGAGGAATACAAGTCAAACCCACAATGAGATGTTGCCACCACACTGTTAAAATGGGAGTTCACAGTGGCAGACGCATGATCGACGCATGAGTTTGGCGCTCTGGCTTGTGTCAATCTTCTACACTCTACAAAGGATACAGTTTTGGCAAAGGAACAGAAATATGAAAGAGCAACAGAGATTACACAAATAGTCGAAGCAGTATACATTCCCTCTCTCCATCCTCACCCTGCCCTCCTGTCTTCCTCTTCACACTTTCGCAAATGTTTTCTCTTCTATTCTACATCCTTAGGTCACTGTAAGTAAACCAGGCCCTGGTTTCTTTCCATCCACATCCAACATCAGAAGAGCAGAAACTGAAAAACTGAAAATAATTCACTCCTCTTAGATTTTTGTCTCAGGTAGACCCTGATTATATCATTAATCATAAGGCAACTATTTAGGGTGTATATAATATATCTGAAATCGTAAAGAGACTGTAGAAAAGTTTCTGTAATAAAAAGAAAACACATCTTTCTAAAGGACACTTGCTTAAATCTTCACTGCTCCTTCGGCCTCCGTTTGTCTATCTTCTGGCAGAGGAAGTAAAGTAAAGGTGCATTCTTTTATTAATTTTCCCTGTTCATTTTTCTCCCCAAAACTAGCAAGTTGGATAGAACGAGGCTCCCAGAAAGTGTGGTTCAGGGCTAGCTTCTGATAGGGTGCATGAAATCTACTTTATCTCCTTCAGCAAGGCCCTGCCTTGAGTGTATTGGATGTGGGAGATTTACTCCTTTGTTTTTATAAAAAGAAACCAATTCCTCATGTTGCTCTGAGGAAGTTTTCTGTGTGTGCTATCTATGTGTTCAATAACCAGCTCTGTCAAGTTCTGTTGATTCCACTAGTAAATTGTTCCCAATTCAGATTTTGAGTCCTGGATTTGTTTTCGTTAGTTGAGTGATCATTTTTACTACTGATGCATTCTGGCAGAGATCCCTCCAAAGCATCCTGCTTAGTTAATGAAATAGGCTTTTTCCAACGCCGGTGTCTTCTTAAATCAGCTTCTCTCCAAATATGCTCAAGAGCTCCTGCCCTATCTCTGGCCTGATGACACGCTTTACTTGATCATTGAACCAAAAGACATATAGGAATAAAAGTTCATTTGCTACAAATCTTTGTATCCCCAGCACTGCCCCACAAAGGCCTGAGCCCATAAAGGCTCTCAATAATGCTTGTCAAATAATGAGCAAGTCTGCCAGAAAATACTTGCTTTCGTCCTTCGCCACCATGCTGATCAACAAGCTGCTGTGGCACTTCTGAAAATTCCTTGCATTAATGCTAACTGTTCCTTCACATTAATGATGAATCATTGGTTAAGAAGAATTAGCCAAGTTAGGCACTAAGCATTGAGGATTTCATGTTTGGAATCTTTTCGTCAATTGCAAACACTCTTGCTAGAAAAAGAATAGATTTTATAAAGGCCCAACTTGCCTAATTTGATTTGCAACAGGAAATGAGAAGAGAGTGGGTTTCACTCAGTTATCCTATCATCATTTATGACATTTCCATTCCATTCAAATTCCTGAGTCACTTTCATTCTTAAGATGGCCCTATAAGTTCTATCCTACCCTTCTGGGTTAGGAAAGTTATGGCAGTACAGGGACAGGAGTCCACAGATACCCCCTGCGTCTATGTGCATCAGGCTTCCCAGTCAGGCTATATTCTATTGTTTTTAGTCTAAAGTCTATTATTTCTACATGGGCTGGATATAAATGAAGTCTTTCAAACCAACGACATAAAGTCTTTCAAAGCTGGACTTAACCGAAGCTTGCTCATATCCTGACAAAGCCAACTGGACAGAGAAGTCTGGATTTTTATTTCGTGCACAGTTGAAGCTGGGCCGTGCTTTATTATCACACACAGCACATGCAGGTGATTCAGAGTAAGAAAAGAAACACTTATGTGGGATTCCAGGTTTCCTAGGACCTTCTGAAGCGGGGCAAGGAGTCCCAACGGTCTCTTGATAGGCTAAGTGAGAACTGTCTGTCCAGCTCACATGGTTAATACGGAATCCCTGATTATGATTATCAGAGTAAATGAGCGGATACTGACATGGATATCAGATATCTGCTAGTAAACATGATCTTGTTATTTATAAGATGAAATCACGTTGCATTCCTCACATTTTCCCATCTAGCTCTAAAATGCCTCTTTCTTTTTTTTTTTTTTTAAGATTTTATTTATTCGTGAGAGACAGAGACAGAGAGAGAAGCGGAGACACAGGCAGAGGGAGAAGCAGGCTCCATGCAGGGAGCCCGATGTGGGACTCGATCCCGGTACTCCAAGATCACGCCCCAGGTGAAGGCAGGCACTAAACCGCTGAGCCACCCAGGGATCCCTAAAATGCCTCTTTCACCGAAGTTTTAAAGTATGTAGCATTATGTTTTTACTTTTAAAAAATATGTTAAAAGTTTCAAGGGACCACAAAAAAGTTCTCTATGTTGTACCTCTTGTTCATTAAGGGATCAAATGGTCCATCATCAGATTATGTGAGTCCAATTTGAGTAATAACCAAAATAGGGTAATAATAGTAGTACATTCGCTATGCCTTCCACTTGACTACTTTAAACTCCCACAAATGTTTGCCTGGGAATCTTTAACTCATCTTTTGTCTTCCAGTTTAGGCATTTTGTGCTCTTTATAATTCCATTGGACTTCTGCTTAACACCCTGAATTATATTACCTTATGGGGCTAGAAATCAGTGTGATAATTCACTTACGTTTCTGCCCCTCTCTTGGACTTCTTATTCCTTGAAGGTAGAGTGTATGTTCTTTAACAACTTATCCTCAACCCCTAGTAAAGTTCTGGGCAAAAAAAGCAGCTTGAGCTTCAATGTTTGTTAAGTTTGCAAAGCACTTTTATGCATGTCATGTCATTTCTTAACATAACAATCCCCATAACAATTCTGGGAGACAGGTATTATTGTCCCCATGTAAGGGCTGAGGAAATTAAGGCTTAGGGAGATTAAATGATTGGGACAAGGGTGTACAGTTAATAAATGCTATAAATTTTACTCTACCCAAGCTCTCCTAAATATCAAAGCCCATATTCTTTTCAATATGCCACAGTTGCCTGTTGAGATGCTGTTTCTCTCTCACCTGAGGAAATGACCATTATCCTCATTTTGCAGGTCAAGAAAAGCAGAGGCTGAAACCCTGCCAGGTAATTCAGTTCTCTGGCAGCAACGAGAACCAAGAATAGGAAACCAACATTACTATTCTGCTTCATAGCCAATTCATTTGCATGTAATTAACACCATGTGTCCCTTGATCAAATGATCCTACAAATAAGAGGAACATGGACCAACATACCAGGCCAAATCCTCCTCACAACGCGCAGAATTTAGTACCATGCTGGACATGGAAGTACTTATAAAAAAATGCTATTTCCTTTTTCTTTTTACCTAACACACTTTGGAAAATACTTATTGCACACTTATAATGGCATCTCATCCCAGGACATATGCATTCTACTGTCCTCGTCCCTACCAGCTCTCCTTCATATTCTTTTCATCTTGGCCAATTGGGTATGAGAAACCCTATCCTGAATTTTAAAACCGCTGAAACTAGCTTCTGAAATCCTTCAGTTTGGGTTTAGAACTGGGGTTTTACAAAAAGAACAGGTCTGTTCTATTCAGTTTCTCGATTGGAGGATTCCCAAAGGGATACTCAGTGATCCGGGGATACTCAGGGATCCTGGGATACTCGGGGATCCTGAAATACTCAGGGCATGGGGAACATGTTGTTTCTATCTAAACCACCTGAGATCCTTCTAGGTAAGTCTGAGATCCCTGGGATCCTCCAGAGCCTCAGGACCCACCTGAGTCCAGTCTCGTTGCCACATCCTTTGCCTTTTGGCAGCTCCCGGCATCTGCCCTCTACAGCTTAATGATGTGAAGGCTTATCCTGTTTGACTTACACAATAGACCAAAGGGCTCAAACCCAATCACTGCTATGATACTTGGCAAGGAACAAAGAAACCAGATGATTTCACTAAAATTCCATGTTAAAGCAGAAATGGTCCCACATGCATGTCTCTTTGGCTCCCATTTTGGAAATTAGAACATTGACTCACCTCTAATTCTAAAGAATCTGCTTGGCTTTGGGATCAGAAAATTGCCAACAAAACTGGAGATGTGGTTTTCAAAATGTAAGATCCCTGACTTCTTGGTTAACATTTTACAGTGTGAATGTAACAAAAATCGGCAAAGATTAGCTAGAACCTGATAATGAAAAAAGAGTAAGACCCAAGGAAAAATAAGATGCCCAAACTTCAGAAAGAATAAGAAGTATGCTGGCCATGATGTTATGTTTAACCAAAGATATCTAGGTAACAGATTTCAAAGGAATCCTGGAATCCACTAGAAGTTTAATAATTTCAAAAAAAAAAAAAAAAAAGAGAGAGAGAGAGAGAGAGAAAGATTTGAGAATTGACCAAGAACATGAATAATGGATAAAGATGGAAGAAAGTCAACAGTGTTTGGCGACCTTGACCCAAAACAGCTCAAAGGTAATGTAATTCAGAATCAAATTATAATACCTTGAAAAGGATAAGTATATTTTATTGGGGCTGGTGTATAGGGACTTTTTAACTTTCCACCTTGGTTCATTTAATGAAGTGATTGGCCAATGCCCTTTAGAGGGAAGATATAATGCCCTCACTGAGCTCCTATTACACAGAAGCTGTTCATTATGATTACTGGTCCTAAATGGTCCTTAACTCCAAGAATAGAACTGGGAATACTTCCCTTACAAAAAGGTAAAAGAATACATGTTGAATACTAAAGGATTCTTCAGATTTGTCTTAGAATCCGGTAGACATTCAACAAATGTTAAGTGAAGAATTGAATGAGTGTGAAAGGGTAAGAAATCCTGATGCCACTAGTAAGAGATAGTTCTTCTCTAGTTTAGGGAAGAATTTAACTAGCAATTACTTGAATGCCGACCATCGCTGGGCTTCATTCTTAATTTTAGTACAGCCGGTGTTACTTTTTCTTCACACACAAACATTTGCTTCACATGCTAGACAGCAAATATATTGAACCCACTCAGTACAATATTCACCAAGCACCTCCTTTGTGTCAGACACTGTGCTGGTCACCAGTGATACCAAAAATTTTAGCATTATACTCATTTCATTCTACAGAGTAACAGAATATCACCTCAAAAAAAAAAAAAAAAAGAAAGAATATCACCATCATAGAGGCGAGTTCTATAACAGCAGTGGGAATGAAATGCAAACCTAAAGAGAACTGAGCCTAACATATTATACAATCTTGCTTCTCCCAAGCCTAGCATTGGAAGTCAATACATTTTTTCATAAATAAATGAATGAATTCAATGGATAAGCGCTGAATTTGAACAAAGCACACAGTTACAGAAATATGACTAGGACAGCCTTTCGTGGGGAGTTCTGGGATTCCCATTGGAGAGGAGATCAATTGAGAGGCCTCTCATCCTGTACTAGTTCACAGGCAATATTTAAGAGGCATCAGTTCTCCCCTAAGACCCTAGGTGGCAAGGTCCCTGAAGATTTACTAGATACTTGCCTCTCCAGTAAAGAAATCAAAACTGAGTCTGTTCTGGAGACTTCTCTGCCCTTTAGAACTCTCGATAGCATGAGGAGAACAGTATTCGTTTCCCAGAAGCTTGAACAGATACATGGCTGGGCTTGTGTGTGAGGCGTTGGTGAAAATCACACGATAGGAACCACCAGAGAATTAAAGGGTCCCAAAGAAATTAGTGTGGAGTTCTGGAGTCTGAGTTAGGTAAATATACCATTTTCAGTGTCTCTTAATTGGGATGCTGAGAGCAGGAGCTAGATCAGTGACTCTTCACGTTTCCAGCACCTCCTAATGAAGTTTAGCAGATATCCTGGGAGTAGAGCCAAACTCACCCTCTATTCTTTTTTCTTTTTCTTTTTTCAACCTCTGTTCCTTTTCTGAAATTGTAAAATCAGTGTTACATCATTACCACAATATGTATATTAAGTCACTGGTTGTCTAAAAATCAATCTTGAAAAAAATAAAAAAATAAAAACATAAAAAAATAAATAAAAATCAATCTTGTCCCTGGAATTATATTTTGACCCAGGCTTTAGGCAACTATCCTGGACCACTCCCTTCTTGGGCTCAACCCACTGTCCTATATGACTTATTGTTCTAACCACTCCCCATCTTTAATCCATTGTCTAGCCTCCTAGACTTGGACACTACACATTCCTCCTCAAATCTGTGACCCTCTGCTCCCTCCCCTGATTTTATCCCTGCTTATTCCTACAGTTTGAGTAGACTTTCCTTTCTCTGCTTTTGCCTAAACCCTGCCTCACCCCAAAACCTGGAGAAGGAGGTCTGGATCACCAGGAGCCACATAAATGTTTCCATAGAAATCTATCGGTGGAACTCAGGACTCCAGACTCAAAGAAGTAGTCATGGTCCCATGGAAGCAGCACATTCTTGAAGACAAAGGACCTGGGTTCAAGTGCTGACTGAATAAGTAGCTGCGTGACCTTGGGCAAACTCAATACCTTTGAGATACAATATCTGTATATAAAATGACAATGATGTCATAATATTATTAGTTCAAAAGATGTCTCTAAGGTACAAGAGAAAAAGATGTATGAGTATTCCTATCAGCATTATTCACTCTTTGGTACTCTGACCAGCTTGAAATGGAGCTTCTGAACACAAAAATCTGGTCTTGATAGAGGAAGAGCAGGGAGTAGGATGCCCCTCAGCTGATATTTGGTGAATTAAAGTGAAGAAGTTGGGCAGAAGAACTATATACATTGAAATAATACTTCTATGGAGCACATTCAAAGAGATTTTACTAGAAAGATAAGAGAGGAGAAGAGGACGCCAGGGTGGCTCATTTGGTCAAGCATATGCTTTCGGCTCAGATCATGATCCCAGGGTCCTGAGATTGACCTGCCTCAGGCTCTCTGCTCACCAGAGTCTGCTTCTCCCTCTCCCTCTGGCCCTCCCCCACCCTGTGCACCTCTCTCTCTCTCTCTTAAATGAATAAATAAAATCTTAAAAAAAGAAAAGAAGTAAAGAAAGAAAGGAAGGAAGGAAGACAGACACGAAAGAAAAAGAAAAAGGAAAGAGAAGAAAGAAAGAAAGAAGAAAGAAAGAAAGAAGAAAGAAAGAAAGGAAGAAAGGAAAGAAAGAAAGAAAGAAAGAAAGAAAGAAAGAAAGAAAGAAAGAAAGAAAGAAAGAAAGAAAGAAAGAAAGAAAGAATTAAGAGAGGAGAAGAGGACCCCTGGGAGGCTCAGTTGATTGTCTAACTCTTGATTTCGGCTCAGGTCCTGACCTCAAAGTTGTGAGATCGAGCTCCTCCTCAAGCTCTGTGCTCAGCAGAGTCTGCTTTAGATTCTCTCTCTCCTTCTCCCCCTGCCCCTCCCCTCCACTCATGTGCACATGCTCTCTCTCCATATATATAGAATAAATAAATCTTTTTTAAAAAGAGAGAAGAACCAAGTAAAAGATTTGTATATCAGCTTGCAGGGGAAGGAGCAGAGTTGCCATCCATGATTGGTACAACTGCAGACCCATGGGGCTGGGAAAAGTTGTTGCACCCCTTGAACTCTTTACACCCACCCACATGTACAGAGTAGAGGCACCAGTACTGAGATAGCAAAGAGAGCTCCATCATGGCAAGAAAGTGAGCTCTGAACATCAGGAGGGACCCGTGCAGCCCAGAGGTTAGGTTACATGGGCTGGATTCAGGGGGGCTGGCTTCCAAGCCACCACCTGTGCTCATCATGCCTGTCTGCATCCAAGACTCTCAATCATCCATTTTGAGAAGGCTAGCTTCATCATCAACTTGGGAAAAGCATGAACGTGGTGATGTTGCCCTTGATGAAAATACACTGGCAGGTTTGAACGATTTCTTCTAAATTTGCCTCTATTAAATTCACATGTGCAGAAAGCAGTTGGTGCCTCATATCAGTTACAACATATGGATTTTGGAAAGTGAGAGCATGGCAAAAAGCGGGGGGTTGTAATAGTAAATGTGCTTTATAAGCAGTCCTAAATCATCAAGGAGAATTATTTCCCCCCTGGGAATGTGTACATGGGTGCACACACACTCACACACAGGCATACACAAACACACACTCACCTTAAAATATACCAATTCTCTTTGCTCCTCTATCCCTTAAAAAAAAAAAAAAACACCAAAACCAAAAAAAAAAAAAAAATGCATCTCTGACCTCTCTCTTCAGCAGAAATATATCAAAGCAATATTTTTCCCGATTGCCTACTTTGTTCCAAGTTGCAAAGTAGTAAATGGGGGCAGTGAGGGAACCTAAGCAAAAAATGAAATATTCTATTTTCTCAACAGTTACATACCAACTGCACTAAAGCTCACATGGTAAAAAACCACCCACTAATTCACTTTGGACTTCTGCTTATGACTTTTCCCTAGACCGTGTCCTCCAGAAAAACCATTCTGGGTAATTGCCACTATTTTCACTAAGGCTAGAAACACCTTTGTCTTACAGTAAAGAAGACAGCTGAATTTGGTATTTGACAATAAGAATAACTGATTGTCTCTACTCAAAAGACCAAATGGTTTCCATGTTATCAGACTTTGAACAAGAATTAAGTTTGTCAAGGAAAGTCCTAATGACCTGGGTGGAATCACATCCATATTGCTGAGAGCCAAACAAACAAAAAAAGACTCTGAATTCGGTTTATATTAGTAGTGGTATACTTCTTAGTCCTTCACCCTTGGACAAATATGGAAATACATTATCTTCTAGGCCAGAACACCTTCTTAGTGTGTATCTCTCTGTAAATGTAATGTTTTTACATAATTATAAAATATAAGTATTATTAATAATAAAAGCACCTATTACTTTGAATGCTTAGAACTATGCACACTGCCATGGCTGTCATTTTATGCACATTATCTCTTTGAATCTTCTCACTTACTCTATAAAGTAGAGGCAATTTTCAACATCTTACAAATGAGAGAAATGAGGCTCAGTCAAGCAACTCTCCTCTGGTCATGCAACAAGTAAATAGAGATAAAATATGAATCTATAAATGTCCAATTTCAAAGCCTATACTCTTCAATACTACACGATTCCACCTATAAATATATTCATTAATGACTTGTGCTTGATCATATGTAACACATAAGCAATAGTCAACAATTAGAGAGTGGGAAGGCCAGGCTGTAGTGGTGGCTAGGGTGGCATGAACATTTTAGCTCCATGGTTACATGGTGGCAGCCCACCATCAATCACCCAGGAGAGCTTTTTTACTCCTAGTATCTGAGTCAGAAATTCTGGGAAGGATATTGGCTAGAGGAGCAAAAGGCAGTGACTCCATAGGACAAGAACATTTTGGAAACATGCACTTCATGCTGACTTAGGTTGTTCTTCTGGAAAGGCATCTCCTGATTTGGAGTGATTTCCTCTGAGTAATGGGCTCACCGTCTGGTATGCTTGTCCCAGATGCCAGAACAACCACTTTCTGCTCCCACGTATTGACCCCAATGAGTCTGTTACCCAAGGAATAAAAGCTTTGACCTCACTAACAGTCTTCCCAAGAGACTGGGTGCTTTGATGTTGACTGAAATTGCAGGCATTTCATAAGGGACAAAAGCAAAAGAGTGATGAATGAAGATGGAAGCTAATCACAAATATTTAAATATCCAGAGCCTGTATTTATAACAAAGATGGTATCAGCACATGGTTTCTGTGTATATTTTGGGGGTGGGGGGAGGTCAGTGCATTTCCTTAGTAGGACAAGATTTGAATAGTACCATCATTATTCTATGACCTGAGGCAACAAGTATTCATTGGAGAAATATTAAGACACAGGCAAGGGAGAGGCTGAAGAAAGAAATGGATATAACCAGTTGGTGCCAACCCCCAATTCCCCAGCTTGTTGATGGAAAAATCAGTCAAATGACTCTCTGTTGACCTAGTATTTGAGAGGGAGGTATTAGGTGGCAGTTATTCCTGAAAAGAGGTCACTATTAAAGACGACGAAAGGCAGCTGGTTGAGTCATTAACTACTGTGGTTTCAAAGCCTTGGTATTAATATAAAGCCTGGTGCTTCTTTCAAATGTAACCCAGAGTTCTAGAAAAGACAAAACAGTCTCTGTAGACATAAGAAGGTCCTGGTTGAAGAGACACATAATCACAAATAAAAGGGATAGTTTTTACCTATTACAACTGTCAGCCAAGAAGCTCATAGAATATGTTTCCAAATTATTTTCCTTTAGCACTTCAGAGCAGTCCATAGCATGATGTCTGAGTACTACTCTGTGGCAGAGAGTTCAGAAACTTGAAGACCATAACTCTAAAAAAAACTGTCTCTGGACCTCCTGGTGACTACAGGATACTTCTGGAAATGGATACTATATGACACACTAGGGCCTATGGCACCTATGAGAAGCATCTTTATTTTGAATACCAAGAGAACTTAATGGAAAAATGTGTTCTTTTGCAGAACATGCAGTAAGCTTTGAACTCATTTTGTCTGTTGTATAGCCCCCAAAAGATAGCTCCAGTGAAGGAGCTGAATGGGGCAGCCCCATCACTTTTATGCGGCCCCCAGTTCTCCAGCACTGGCCACACCAAGTAGCAGCAGATCTTAGCTTTTTCCCAGGTTCCTGATATCAAGAACGTTATAGGGGAAAAAGCATATCAAGATGACTAAATAATGGGACACCTGGGTGGCTCAGAGGTTGAGTATTTGCCTTCGGCCCAGGGCGTGATCCTGCAGACCCGGGGTCGAGTCCCACATCAGGCTCCCTGCCTGGAGCCTGCTTCTCCCTCTGCTTGTGTCTCTGCTTCTCTCTCGCTGTGTGTGTCTGTCTTGAATAAATAAATTAAATATTAAAAAAAAGATGAGTAAATAAGAAGGAAAGGAACTAGTGATTTCTGGATCTGGAAAGGACACTCATGTGTTTATGAGGAGAAAGAGGCCAAGAGAATGGAGCTGTTTGTCCCTAGAGTTAATTAGGACAGGAGCAGGAGCCTTGTTTGCTGAATCCCTGGTCCCTCATCCAAAAGAGTCTCCAACTTCCACCCTGTTGGTTGTTTCTAAAGCTTCTCTAGAGAAGACAATCCATCAAATGGCCCAGAATGCATCCTGCCCAATTGGGAGGTAGGACAATTACTCTCTCCACATCGCCTGAGGTCTCAGCCTGTGAACAAACAATTTTCATTTCTCTGTCCAGTCCAATCCAAACCACCAAACTGGATTCTGGCAACAAGTGCAATTCCTTGTGCCCGGCCTGAGAGCCCTAAGGCTCCCTGGGTATCCCAGCCAGGCCTCCCAGCAGGGAAGTGGCCCCAGGGGACAGTGCAGAGGGCACATCTCCTGGGACCTCCCGTGGGCTCGAGGTTTGTAACTCGTTGTCTCTGGGTTTTTGTTTGTTTGTTTGTTTTGCTTTTTTTATTGTCATTGCTTTTCAAAGTCCTAACTCTTAGGCCACTGGTGAACTGATTTATCCTTGCTGAGCAGTGCTTGCCAGAAAACGGTCCCTGTGGCCAGAGAGGGAGGGGCTGCCCAAATTGGAATGTTGGAGGTTTTTAACATTTTATCTCTTCTCTCTCTGCTGTAATCTCCATCTAACCACAAAAATGCAGCAGCTTTGATCCTCTGATGCTATCTTTCTCCGCCTTTCACACTCTTTCTCGAAGGAGCCATCAGTTCCCCAGACTGTACAAACTGGCTTCTCCACACAGTGGGTTTTGGGTGCCCTTGTGCTGCACACAAACACCCTGAAGCTGAGGCCCAGTTCAAAGGATTTCTACACCCAATCACCACAGCTTACAAGGCAACGGTGATTCGAATGAGTATCCGAGCTCCCTAACACAGGTGCTCTAGCACACGCTCACACACACTGCTTTCCACCCAGGGACTCCTTGCTGTGCAGGTCAGTGGACCACCAGCTTCTGCATCCCAAGATGGAGACATCACAAGACATCTTTATTTCCCCAGGCAAGAACTATTCCAGGAAGACAAGCAAAAAGAAAAGCATTTGTATTCAGTGGGCCATCCTCACCCTGTCACCTGCTTCCTTAACTGGCCTCGGGTTTGGCCCCCTTTCATCACCATGCTAATTCAGTTTCCCCTAGAAAGGATGCCCCACAGGCTACCTGACTAGCTTCCTCTGGCAAAAGGGATGCCTTAGAAATACAGCTACAGAGGCCAGACGGAGAAAGAGTACCTTGGGTCCTCACAGCCTCCTGCCTTCTGCTAATGCAGTCTTTTCTCTGCTGGGGGGATGGGGGGTGGGGTGCGGAGCCTGTTTTCTGTTTATTTTTTATTTTTTTAAATATTTGCTATAAGCCTGTAGCTCACATTTCTGGTGAAGTATTAAAGAAAGCCTCCCCCATCCCAGGAAAGCTCATCCTCAAATCTTAGATGTTTGTTCAAATACTTGACATCAACTTCCTCTTGGAATGTACTCTATCTCAAAGAGAAGGAAAAAATAAACCAAACAGTGTGTTACTTATAAGTTGGTAGGAAAAGGCCTTCACATGATAAGCCTGGACTTCTATTTTAAGATTTTATTTTTTCCAAATAAATCCATATAAACAAGGGTTTTGGAACCTAAACTAGTCACTGAAAAACTACCCTTCATGTGCTGGGTAAAGCCAAGGCTGGGGTTCCCCGGGTGGGATTCTGTAAGACAGACTTTAAATTGAAGTGAAAAAAAATATACAAAATGTTCTCTCTCTGTATCCTCATTCTGGAGTCTTCCCCAATAGCTGATAGAGGAGGCTAGATGAGCAAGCGCAGAGGGTGTCTCAGATCTTCTTTTCTTTATGGATGCTGGATCTGCATGAAACAGTATGTCTGTGTGGGGTGCAGTCCCTCAGGACAAAAGGGTGATGGGAAAGGACGAAATGTGGGTTTCCACAAAGCCACCAGTGGGGCATCCTATCAAAATATGTTTATGGGATGGGAAAATATTCCTGCTCATATATCAGAAGAGTTCCGTCCTTCCTGTTAAAAAGTTCCATGCTTTCCCTTCTACGCCAAGGGAGGAACTGGAGATTGGGTGGCTTTCTCCTGGCTGCGCCGTGCCAGGCTAGGGAAGGTGTGAGGTAGGGGTAAGCAACAGCATCACAATTATTTCTACCATTTTGAATGTTTTCTTCCTGGTGAGGCATTTGTTTGGTTGTTTCCGATTCTTCCCTGGTTTCTAGAACTCCCACAAAACTACTTTAGTGTGTGTGTTGTTGTTTACTAGGTATTTCCATGGGAGACCAAGGGCCTAGAGCTTCCCCGTCTGCCATCTTGCTGACATCACATCCGCACTCATCTTTTTTTTTTCAACTACACCATGTTGCTCCCCACCTGAAGATAAGCCAGACACACACAAAACAGAGCCACCTAAGCCATCATGTGATTGAGTAGAAAATCATGAGGCAGCACAGATTAAGGATAGAGGGAAATGATTAAAGTGAGACTAGTAAGTGTAAAACCTCATGGAAGAAGGAGAAATAGATTGACTGGGCGTTACACGCTCACATGCATGCACAAGCACAGACACATACATACATACAAATGCATAGCATGGGACAAATTTTCATTGCTGAGGATCTTCCCTAAAGAAAGAAACCCTCCCTCTCCAGATCTTCTAAATTAATGCTGAAGCCTTTTTACTGAGTCCAAAGGTGAGGAATATCAATTGGCTTCCTCGTAACAAAGGGTAGGCCCAACTGGTTTGTTGTACTGTTTTGTTTCTGTAGACTGACAATTGGCTTCTAGAAGTAAGCATTAGGGTCTTTAGTAGCTGTAGGGGAAGTACACTTTAAGAAAACCCATCCTAGGGATGCCTGGGTGGCTCAGCGGTTGAGCATCTGCCTTTGGCTCAGGATGTGATCCTAGGGTCCTGGGATCGAATCCCCCATCAGGCTCCCATGGGGAACCTGCTTCTCCCGCTGTGTCTTTGCCTCTCTCTCTGTGTCTCTCATAAATAAATAAATAAAATATTAAAAAAAAAAAAAAGAAAACCCATCCTTTACGGTGCAAGAAGCTGTCTGGCACGGGTGGCTACAGTATTACTGCCCCGCATATTTCCCAAGCATGAACAAATTGCCTGGACTAAGGTTGAGCTGACATTTGCAGTCTGACATGGTGCTGGGGTTGGGGTTTAACAGCTAGTTTGAAAGGCTTGTGTTTTACTTCATATTGTTTTTAATTGTTCCCTTTTCCAGATGTTTATCCCTAGATCATTTCCCACGAAAGTAGGGGGACTCCTTTTGAAAACCTGGATGGCCCAGATCCCTTTGGGCCAGAGGTTTTAGACTAAACTAAATAAAACCGGGAGGGGAAAAAGGTGCTTGCAATGTGTTTGAAGATCCTCAAGCGATCCTCTCTACAAAAACAACAAAGGCGGGACCAGGAAATAAAGTATTAATTTCATGTTCCCCCATTAGCTTACCACCTGTTCTCGCGCATCGTTACTCAGCAAGGAGGGGGGAAAAGGGTAATCTGTAGCACATTTATATCAACAAACTTGCACAAAACTCTGCCTAATTATCCCCTTGAACCTGTGTCCTCTCAATGGAAGGCAGTTTCCCGAGCTGGCTGGGAGCCAACTGCAGCAAGCTGGTCTCCATAAGCCCAGCTAACGACAGCCCACTTTCACGCCGGGAGCTCCATAATTGCTCAGAGCAGTTTACAGATCCATTATTTTATGGCCATATTTCAGAAGGAGGGGTCGGAGGTTGGCAGAGTAGGATTCCAGCTAGTGCAGTGTATTGGCCCAGCTTCACTTTGGAGCCCAGATCCTTTCCTGGGAAGAACCTCATAGACTACCCCCCCAACCCACCCAGTATAACTGCTTTCCTGATAAAAGTCTATCAAGGAACCACTGGAATGGGGATATAGTGTGGGGAATAAAAGGCGCCCTGGACAGAGAATCAGAACCCCCTTTTCAGCCCCTCACTAACCCTATACAATCTGAGCAAGTCCCCCAAATCACAGAGCTCAGGAGCCCGTCTACTTCTAGTCCTGCACTTCTATTGGATACCATCCTCCTGTATTTGAGACTTACTGAGAATATGTGGGGGGGGGGATGGAAATCATGTATGTGAAACTTGTTATGTGACAGAGACTGATCTCAATACCCAGACTACGACTTTAGATAAAACAGAAAGTCCTTGCCCCTCACAAAGCATACGATCTCCTAATAGGCAGTATATAAATATATACATGACACGATGTCGTGTATAAGTTAGTCATGTGAAAAAGTAAAGACGAGTAAGTAGAGACTATAGAAAGAGAAGGGAGAGCTGTTTTATGCATGACTATGAGGGGCATCTCCCAGAGCTGATATTTGAACAGAGACTCTACTGAAGGATGGAAAGAGATACTAGGAGTAGATAAAGCAGGAGTGTCTACTGGGCATTTCCTCAGTAAAGCAAAAGGATAGATGTGGTCGAGGCAGAGTGATCAAGGACAGTGGTAGGAGGTAAGAGAAGAAAGAGACAGTGTTATAATGTGCAGGGTCTTCAGGACATGTTCAGAACTTTTAATTTACCCTGAGATGGGGCCCCTGAATGACCTTGAGGAGAATCCCACAATCTCATCTTAGATGTCAAGTTTTACTCTGGCTGGCATAGATCACCAGAAGACAAAAGGGCAAGAGACTGGGAGGGGAGGGTCTGGGCTCTGCTAGGAGTGCCAGGGAGACGTGACAGGGCTCGGACAATGGCTGTAACCTTGGAGGCAGTTAAACAGCACTTGAAACAAATAACAATGCCTAAAGCCACCAGAAATTGCTCTTATTATGCCACACAGCCTGGCTTAATAGGCCACACAACCTCTCTTTCTTCTTTGCTCAGGTTCAGAAGCATTCTGGCCATGGTAAAAAGTTTGTCATTTGGCTATCTTTTAGCAAATGTATGCTTTGCCTTTTCCTTCGAGCTTTAATAGAGGCGTGGATTGAATTATCACACTTCCATGGCCCCTGGTCCCCGTGGTGATGGTCATTTCCCTATCTGGTTTCTCCCGGGGTGCTGCTGAGCCACTCAGAGAAGGATAGCCAGGTAACACTTGGTTAGATACAGGGCTCAAGGCTAGAATCCAAGAGCCCAGGCTCAAGTCCCAGCTTTGACATTACTGGGTCATCTTGGACAAGTTACTCAACTTCTGTGTCTCAATTTCTCCATCTATATGTTGAAGATTATAACAGTACCTCCTCCTGGGCTTTTGTTGTGAGGATTACATACAATCATGTATGTAAAAGTCTTTGAAGATCTCCAGAACATAGTCTCTATTATACTATTACGCTAAAGTTAATGATTCCTCCCCCCCCCCCCCATAAAAAAGTACATCCAATCTTAGCAAGGCACAAAGGAACAAAACCAGTAAGTAATCCTTCTGGATATAGCCTTACAGTTTAGGGAATATAACACACCAACATCTTGATTTCCCCTGGTACCCATTAGAAATCCATCCTTCACCAATAAAGAATGGGTTAGCTTTTCTCAAAGTAAGTTTAACATTCTGTAGGATGTTAGTAAGATTTGGAGCAAAACATAATTTTTGACAAAATAAATGTGGGACACTGAGCATTAAACAAGTTTCTTTTCTATGAGATTTTTTCAGAGTCTTTAAAACTATAACATATATTGTAACTACCCAAGGGGCACTTGCATATGTGGTATTTTCTAAATCTGTGGGACGATGGAAACTATTTTTTCCTTGTTTTAATAATATCAGACTAATACTTTTGGAACACACTTAGTAAAATGGGAACACCAAGTACATCAAACATTTAATTTTCATCCTGTGTCACTTTAAGGGTATAATTAATTCTAAAAGCCAACTATGCTTACTCTGCTAAAAACAAAACAAACATAAATGAGATAGTGTATAAAAGTGGTTAGTAATTATAAAGTACACTTATTGTTTTTATTTGTTCCCTCCAATTTTAATGGACACTTTCTCATTCTAGTCCTTGAATATAATAGAAATTATTTGTGTTAACTCAATCCAAATACTTGACTCTCCATCACATTTGTCTTTCCCAATAAGGCATATCTGGTCTTTTAATCTTGTGCCCCGAGATAACATCTTTTTCTAAGCTCTTCCTATCCCTGTGCTAATGCTGATGGCCTTACTCAAGATTTTCTCCAGGTTTTCCCTCTCTGTCCTAAAGCAGTGGTGATCCCAGTGCCCTCTAGGTATGTCCAGTCCAGACTCACCATGGTTTGACCGATACCAGCTCAGTTGAACATACTGTGCCCTTCTTGACGAGATATTTTGTGGGACCTTTGACTGAAGTCTCATAATGAGCTCCTTTCCTCAATGATTAGTTAATTTCCTTAGGTAACCGTTAACTCATCTCAACCTGTCTCCAGAAGATAGATACATGACACATAGGTTGAGGCAATGGTTGTTCCAATGGTGGAGGCAAACACGAACACTCATAGTCACTGTAACTTTGTCACCCCTTACCTAGAGATACCAACCCTCTGAGAATAACCTAGGTAAGAACAAGGTGTGATGGTTTCAGCCCTGAAGGCATGCATATTCTCATTGAAAAATAAGCACCTGCTAAATTTACTAATACAAGGTAACAACAGAGATATAAAATTGGCAAGACCCAGTATCAGTGAGTGAAATTCGACAGAATCCAAAATACAAGAATGGTGTACAAGGTCCTCCGAGACAGTCTGTGCCTTCTTCTATGGCCTCATTTCTGCCATTCCCTTATTATATCCTGTCGTGTTCCAAGGTGCTGAGAGGTGAGAAGATAGGGGCAAAATAAGTGGAAGACAAGATCTTTGTCTCAAAGAGTTCGTGCTTGAGTAGCAATAATAGGTCTGAAAGAGACATCCTCCCCCCCCCCCGCCAAAAAAAAAATTTCAGCTTGCACAAATCAAAATTTTGAACTATCAGGTCTATGGTTCCAAAATGCAGCCAGATAAGACAAGCAAACATGATATTATTCTATTCCAAAGTCTCTTCTCCTTGGGTCAGTGTGGGTAACATTGATCACTGTTTGTGTCTCTCAGGAAACAGACTCGGCTTCCAACATGTTATTTGCCTCTGGTGAACCCAAGTCTCAAGTTAAACCAAAAGTAAACCTCTTCTTGTAGCATACTAGTGATAACTTGATAATTTTTCTGGCTACTGGCTAGTCAAGTTAGATTTCAAGTCAAGCTAACCTAGTTATAACTGAGCGCTCTCAAGAGTAACCCAGAGCACAATGACAGCAAAGTGTCTTTTTTTCTAAACCACATCAGACTTGCAAATGCCAAAATCACGAGCTTAAATATACCATTGAGTAGGAGAGTCTGCAAAATCCATCAAGATACCAAAGATATCCCAAGATATTTTCTCTCCTTCCTGATATTGTAGCCAGTGTTTCTACAAGGAGGTTGCGGTAGCGTGAAGGGTGTCACTTCTCCTTATAGCCCAGCCCATCTTTTTCCTTTGGTTTCATTCCATAATGAAATGCTTCAGTGCTATAAGGATCTGTTCGGTCTTTGTCATATGGAGACACCACCTTAAGGAACTGGGAGGTGAAATATTATTTTCAATAACGATATATTCAACTTTTTTCAAAAGTCACATTGCTTAGTGAAAATAAACGCTTCCAACAAACATATCTTGACTTCTTAGTATTTCAAAATATCCATCCATGTAAAGATCTCCTTTGTCTCTACCAACGATGCTGGGATTATAGTTACTATAGTAAAACTCCAGGAGTTATGTACTATACATAATAAAACTGATAGTTTATTAAGTTCAATAATAAAACTATGTGCAAAACAAAGGCTAACATATTAGGAAGGTAAACTGTGCTGACCCAGACTATACCTTTATAGATTTTTAGCATCTGTAGGTCATTATGTAGGATTTTACTATCTCCAGTTCAATATAGTCTTCTGATTAAAAACCTACTTACTACTTATCTGGTTATTTTTTTATTAGCTTGCAGTCAGCATGCGTCACAAAATGTAATTTAGTCAGACACCTTGTCTTGGAGCAGACGGGAAGAATGCTTTGAAAAAATGAACAGTTATCCATTAAAAAATAAAAAAATAATAATAAAAGAAAGCTGAGAAGCCAAGGGGAACCATGATCCTCTAAGAACTTTGGCTCTAGGAGAACTTGATCCCTAGAGGCAGGGATCTGCCCTCTGCAGCATGAACAAGTGGTCCACTGGGGCTAAGAAGAGAGATGTGGCTTGGGCTCAGCCAAGCAATGACTGAGCCCAAGATGTGAATGTTGCGTGCTGGAATCTGGTGTCTCCCCAGTGTCTCTGTCCTTTCTGCCAGAGTTCCCCGCTATACACCATGGAATTAAATGAGGGAGATTCTGGGACCTACTGGAAAAGTCACCAAACTAAGGCTGGACCTGTGGATAATAGAGAAATGGAGGTCTATGTCAAGGTAGCTTTCAAGGGCAAGAACAAAGAGGTTGGTCAGTTTACAGACCATCTGCAACAGACCTGGAGATTCTTACATTATGTGGATTAGAAGGCAGGAGGTATCCATAGGGAACAGGGGAAGCAGCTGGAGTGAAATGAACCTTCTGTACCTTGTTCTATTTTCAGTGTTCTTTTAAAAGAAACATTCAATTGAACAGGAACCCCCAAAGGGTAATAATTGCTTCTCTCCAAAATTCTGGGAATGCTGGCAACATCTTAGGTTGGTGCAATAGTAGCAGCCTAGTGTTAACAAATCTTTCCGTGGATAATGCTGGAATTTTGAGTGTTTGGGGATGCATTGTGTGCAAGCAGCTGTCACATGAATATGCTTTCTAAACAACAAGAACCGGGCAGCCCCGGTGGCCCAGCGGTTTAGTGCCACCTCAGCCCAGGGTGTGATCCTGGAGATGTGGGATCAATTCCCACGTTGGGCTCCCTGCATAGAGCCTGCTTCTCCCTC
Source organism: Vulpes lagopus (assembly GCF_018345385.1). Taxonomy (NCBI): domain Eukaryota; kingdom Metazoa; phylum Chordata; class Mammalia; order Carnivora; family Canidae; genus Vulpes; species Vulpes lagopus. Next base: position 33,347,006 of record NC_054834.1, read on the forward strand.
TGCCTGTGTCTCTGCCTCTCTCTCTCTCTCTCTCTCTCTCTCTCATGAATAAATAAATAAAAAATCTTTAAAAAAAATAAAAAATAAATAAAACAGCAAGAACCGCTTTTCATGTATCAGTTGTACCTAAAACACTGCTTTGAGATCCAAGTCCTTTGAAAGTTGAGCAAATATTGAGCTAAGTTCTTTATCCACTTTAACTGAAATATTTTAGACTAGGGGTGAATAAGTGTATCACGAGTACTGTCAACCTTGAAAGGCATTACATTTCTGCTCTTGCTGAAGAAAACGGGGAGACTCTGTAGACGTAGAAATGATTTATATTCCTTTGTATAGTACCTGTATTAGAGTCCTCCAGAGAAACAGAATCAATGGTAGAAATATGTATATAGTGTACATATTTATACTTATATTCACATCCAAAGAGAGAGAGAGAGAGAGATGAGAGAAAGGGACAGAGAAAGATTGCTTTTGAGGAAGTGATTCATACGATTACGGAGGCTAAGAAGTCCCATGAGCTGCCCTCTGCAAGCTAGAGGCCAGGGAAAGCCAGTGTTACAATACAGAGTCCAAAGGCCTGAGAACCAGGGAAGCAGATGGTGTAAATCTCAGTCTGCAGCAGGAAAAAAATCAATGTCCCAGCTCAAATCAACAGGCCAGAAGAGAAAGAAGTGAATTCCTCCTTCCTCTGCCTTTCTGTTATAGTCAGGTCTTCCAGAGATTGAATGATGCTCATCCACATGGGCGGGGCGGGGGGGGGGGGGGGGGGGGCATAACTTCTGATTCTAATTTAGATTTAGATTTTCATCTAAAACCTGATTCAAATGCTAATCTCATCCAGAAACCCATTCACAGACATGCCCAGCACAGTGTAATCTAGACACCCTAGGGCCTGGTCAGCTTGACAGGTAAAATTCATTGTCATGGGTTTTAAATTACATTTACATCTATTATTAAGTACTCTCATCACCCCTTAAAGCTGAAGATTTGTCTCATTTTATGGTTCAAAATTGAGGTTCAGGTGAGTTACGTATGCATAAGTATGATTATTTTTTATCAAATAGTAGCATTTTTAAGCTAAGGAGCTTTAGACAATATCTGCTTCAATGTCATCCATTTACATGGAGAAAATCTAAGCCTCTGGACACCTCCCCCGTCCCCCACCTCCAACCCCTGGCATCGCCAGAGTTTAAAGGTCTGTGGTTTGTGGTCCTGCTGAGACCATTCAGAATGGAGTCCAGACACCTGGACGCCCTGTCCAGGGACCCTCTCCAAGGCCAGACACCACTGTGATGAGCAAGTTTCAGCCTGGGCTTGCTCCCTTTGTCCTGGGCTGAGAAGCAGCATGGGCTTGCTCAGGAGATGCCAGACAAGATGGCAATGGTCAGGGAACCACTGCAGATTTCCTATCTGCCACCCTGTCAGACATAGCCCTACCACACAGACACCAAAAACCATGCTAATCAGAGGCCTGGCTGTATGGTTGTGCAGGTCCAGTTCCCTGAGAAAGTGACTCAAAGTTGCAAGTTAACACCCAGGAAGTGCTCTGGGCATCGAGCCACCTGCAGGAGAAGGGAAAGCAGCGGGACTGGGCAGAGGAGAAATCAGACTGCGACACAGTCACAGCAGAGGCCACAGCCCATCCCCCACAGGGGGTCCCGCTGGAGCTAGGGTGGCCCTGCCAGGTGGCTCCAAGTTGAGGTGAAGGGGTGCAGGCCTTTCTACCCCAACATTGTCTGTGTAGTCGTTGGATGTAAGCTGCCAGTGGGCACGGCAGGTCTCGTTGGTGGACGTCAGTTCTCAGAGAGGGCTGGTGACTGAGGGTTGTCAGCGGCCATCCCCCCACCCCTGATGAACACCCTGCCATCCTGAAGGCAGAGCTGGGCAATGCACCACCACATCCACCATAAGGGGAGGCACAGAAGCCCTGAGCATGAGCCACTGCCCTGGCCCCAGATCATCTTTCATGAGCCTGACTTCAGATGTGGAGAAGCCTTGAAAATTTTCTTTGATGGGGTCATCTGGGTGGCTCAGTGGGTTAAGTGTCTGACTCTTGATTCTGGCTCAGGTCAGGGTCATGGAATCAAGCCCTAGTTGGGGCTCTGTGTTCAATGGGGAGTCTACAGGAAGTTCTCTCTCTCTCCCCTTCCCTCTGCTACTCCTGCCACTCTCTCTCTCTCTAAAATAAATAAGTACAAATAAATAAATAAGTAAAATGAAATAAATAAGTATATATTTAAAAAAAAGAAAGAAACCTTTTTTTGCTGATTACATGACATGGTACATAGCAAGTATTAGACATGTTACTTCCACATTGTAAACGCTCATTAAAGTATTATTATTATTGATATTAGGATTATTATTAAATGCCTTCTTACACCTGCATGTGAGTCAATGGAGGCACAGGAAACTCACAGTCTATTCTCATAATCACAGCCCCCACATACTTATAAGTGAGAGTGCACACGGGTATGACCATAAGCTAGCACGGCAGCACTCTACATTACCGTGAGTCGACATTTCCTTTGAAAGGAGGAGGGAGTGTGTAGTCACTGTATTTTTATTTTGTAGGAAACTCAGATTAGTAGAGATACATTAATTCATTCTATGCAGCTACAGCCAAATATGGGCCAGGAAAAGCACACATGCTAACATCTATTACAAGTTCCAAAATCCCCTTTATTGCCAGGAAAGCATTTGTTTCTGACTAAGCATCAGCAAATACATAGCACAGAAGGCCATGTACTGGGGTTTAAAAACCTGTACTGTATATAAGTTGCTTCTGATCACCTGCCATTCACCCCCCATTTTTCTGGTACTGTGGCCTAGACTTTCCTCCCAGGACAAAGTTTCCTGCCATTCCTTATCATCCAGTCTACCCCGGAGATGGTCCCTTCCCTCAGCTGAGGACATGGCAAGAGCTCCAAGCAGGCTAGACCATGCCAGCCACCCTCTCTTTCCAGGGGATTTAATCTAGAGATGAGCAAGACAAAGGCATAAAAGACGTCAAGCTGATTCATCTTATTCGTGGTTGCCCAAATAAACATTCCATTAGTCCCCTACATTCTCAGTATTTGGTTCCTGGCCTTTCCAAAGCCTGATTGTCTAACATTCTCGTTGATTCTGTGAGAGATCCTGTACCCTTCAAGTGAATTCCTTTTCTTTTTTAAGTTAAGCAATGTTTATATATATTGCATGTACCCAAGGCACCCAAGGCCCCAATTGATAAGAAGACTAGATTTTTTATACTAAGCAACTTTTCTAATGCTCTAACCTAGGAAAATATACTTTCTTTCAAAGAAGGAAAGACACATAAACCCTTAGCTTATGCTTGGTTTCTTCATCTGGAAGATTTTTTTGAGCAAAGTTGAAGTGAGAGCCTACAAGATACTACCACAATATTTTTTTGAGCAAAGTTGAAGTGAGAGAATACAAGATACTACCACAAAACCCCTGAGTGAAGATATATTTTAACTATAGTATCTATTTTACTTTAAAGCCAGAGATTTTTTTTCTTTCCCCATGTATAGAAAAATGTATAGATTAACTAAAATGTTGTTAAAAAGGCCAACACTGTCTACCAAGAGTGCAACATTTAGTGAATGAATCTTTAAATGTCTCTAAACTGGTCTCTTGGGCTGAAATCCTGAAATCTAGATTTACCTATTAGAGAGAGCATATTTTTCCAAAATGTCTTTTGCTTAGGTGTGTGCTTATATCCTGCCACAAATTATTTAATATATCAAGAAACACATTATCTCAGACAGGATTCAATGTAGAGAGACATTCCAACCACAAAAGACATTTCCAAACCCCTAACTTGCAATAAAGTTCAATTCAGTAATCCTTTATTGAGCATCTACTGTGTGCAATTTGCTATGCCAGCTTCCTTAGGTGGCTTCTAAAGTGTATAAGACAACATCCTACCTTAAGAAGTTTGCAAGATGCATGTGAAAAGTCAGTATTATAAGAAAATAATACAGGTGAATAAGCATGGGCTTCATGAAAGAAATAGCATGTGAGCTAGAACTTGACAAGAGAAGTAGGTCATCAGCAGATAAAGTACTGGAGTTTCTAGAAATAGGGAATAGCAAAAGGAATTACATGGTGATAGAAAAACAAACCCACTTCTCTGGATTATCTGGTCTATGCAAGAAATAATAATAAAGTGCATGAGTGGATAGCACATTTCTGATGATGATCATAAATGTGTCAGTGATGCTCTTCAATAAATTTCTTGTGTGTGTGTGTGTGTGTGTGTGTGTGAGTAAAGGGATAGATGTTTATTAAGTAAAGATATAGAAAAAAGCTCTCAGAAGTGAGAGGGGTCCTGACAGGGTTGCCCTCGATGAATTTCTTCTTTGAGTAACACAAGGGCCTAGGCTGTCCTCAGGATTTCACTAGAACAATTGATTCTAGTTGCTCTAGAGGTAAAAGTTAGGGGAAAGAGGCCTCTCTCTCTCTGTCATCACATACAAAGATTAATTTGAGATACATCACAGGCCTAAATATAAAAGTTAAAACTCATAAGGCTTCTAGAAAAAGAAAACATAGGTGTTTCTTTATGACCTTGGGGGAGGCAATGATTTTTTTTAGACAAGACACAAAAAGCACTAACCATAAAAACATGGAGCGATTCAAGTTTACTACAGTTAAAAATGTCTGCTAATCAAAGGCACCAGTCAAAATAATAAAGCAAAATTGCAAAGATTTGGAGAAAATATCGGCAACATCTATCCCTAAAAACTGACATTTATTCAGATCATATAAATAATCCCTACGATGAGATAAGATAAAGACAAACAACAATAAAACATGACTTAAAAACTTGACTGATATAGCACAAAAGAAGATGTATGAATGGCCAATTGGTATATGAAAAGTTGTTTTTAGTCATTGGGGAAATGCAAGTCAAATCCACAAAGAGTGATACTACATGCCTCTCTGAATGGCTTCAGGTAGTAAGACTGACAACATCAAAATGCAACATCAAAAGTTGGGAAGGGTGTGTAGGAACTGGAACTCTTATCTATGGCTGGTGGGGTATAGAATGTAGGACCACTTTGGAAAATAACATGGTAGCCTGAGATGCAGTCAAAAATACACCTACCTTGTGACTTGGCAATCACACTCCTAAAAATTTTTTTTTTTTTTTTTTTAATTTTATTTATTTATGATAGTCATACAGAGAGAAAGAGAGAGAGGCAGAGACACAGGCAGAGGGAGAAGCAGGCTCCATGCGCCGGGAGCCTGATGTGGGATTCGATCCCGGGTCTCCAGGATCGCGCCCTGGGCCAAAGGCAGGCGCCAAACCGCTGCGCCACCCAGGGACCCCACACACTCCTAAAAATTAATCCAATGCAAACAAAAGCATAGGTTCATAAAATGATATATACAAAAATGTTCATAGCATCTGTATTCATAACAGCCTCAAACAGGAACAGTTTCTTCAAAATGGAACCCAACAGGAGAATGTATAAACAAATTGTGGTATATACTTGGAAAGCTACTTGGTCCAAAAAAAAAAAAAGGAATGAGCCATTTTAGTAATGACCAAACTAACAGCAAGGGGAATAGAATGGAACTGATGGGCACAGAGAGGGGAAAAGTGGCACATTTGATATCTCGATATATTCAAAATAAGCAAGGTGGTGGGGGAGGGGTTGGCAGAGAGAAGAAAGAGAAGAAACTGGATAAATAAAATTGCAGAATAATAAGGTAGAAATTACATCACTGGCACACAATGAAATAGGTTAAGCCCATTGCATTGCTTAACCAGCTATTACATTTGTATGAACTTGGACGTGTCACTTAATTTCCCTTATAAAAGAAAGAATTTGAAAAAATTGCACTCCTGTTTTTTTCCAGTTAACATTGGGCCCGATGCAGAATAAATTCTTACTTAAAGAAGACCAAAAAGGGGATCCCTGAGTGGTTCAGCGGTTTGGCGCCTTCCTTAGGCCCAGGGCATGATCCTGGAGTTCCAGGATCAAATCCCAAATCCCAAATCGGGGTCCCTGCATGGAGCCTGCTTCTCCCTCTGCCTGTGTCTCTGCCTCTCTCTCTCTCTCTCTCTCTCTCTCTCATGAATAAATAAATAAAACCTTAAAAAAAAAGAAGACCAAAAAAAATCTCAATGTAGATAAATAATAACCATAGTTTACATTGAAATATTCATTCTTTTGAAGGTCAAATTGCATTTTTTTTATGTATCTATAAGCGTAAACTCTGAAGCCCTTGGCTTATCTGAATTCCAAATCTTATAGTAAAAGATTTGGCTTGAAAGTGCTTTCGAAAAAAAAAAAAAAAAGAAAGAAAGAAAGAAAGAAAGAAAGAAAGAAAGAAGAAAGAAAGAAAGAAAGAAAGAAAGAAAGAAAGAAAGTGCTTTCAACCAAAATGAGAGATGCTCACATTAACACTCCTTTAAGAACCAGATAAATAAATCCTCCATTTCCTTCAGCTCATTGAGTTTCTGGATTTGCACAAGCCCCTCCTCCCTTACTCTCTTTCCAAGTGTTTGGCTCATTAACAGATTCATTTGATACTTTCCCTGGGAATTTGCCACCTTCCTTGGGTGACTTGGGGCAAACAGCTTATGAGTCCTGCCTCCCTTCTGGATGGTACTGGATGGTGTTGGTGAGAAGCAGCTCCCTAGAGGACCCTGATAAGTCCCTAATTAGTGGTAGCGGAAAGACTGCAAGCACTCCCAGATGGTGTCAGGAAGTTAAAAGAGTACTTCTAGCCACTTAACTTTCAAGGCAAACAGGGGAAAAAGAAATGCATCCCTAAAGGCAATTCAAAGAAGAAAGCATATAAGTGTTTGCTAAGAGCCCTATGAATTTTTATTGGATGTTTCTTTTTGGTTATTTCTTTATTACAAAGAAAATGCATACACGTCAGGGAATCGCAATGCAGTGCTACAAGAAGAGATCAAACATTTAATTTCCTTTTTATTTGTCTTTCTGGGAAAGCATGGCTCAATCTTTCATACATGTTTTCCTACAGAAAAGATTTATAATTGGCGTTGCTGAGGGAGTCCCTAGAGATCGTTGTTCTCAGAGAGACCTCCAGGAGCACTGGGTGTTAAGTCTCCTCCTCTGGGTGTCAACAGCCTGGCCTCCTGGAGTATTAATCTTATAAATTCTATAGTATCCCATTTACTTAGAATTTAAATTCTAAGTAAATCGCATTGAGTTAGAAACTAACACCACCTAATCAGTATCCCATTGATAGGGAAGGCAGCCATCCCATTTATTCTGGAAAGAGTCTTGGCGGGTCCTCACCAGGGCCAGGTAGTCCAGAAAATCTTTCCCCCCAGCAAAAATAATCTCTAAACCAGAATGGCTTAAGTATCAATGTTTTCAACAATAGCAAGATATCTTACACTAAGCTATGAGTAAAATATGTGACTTAACAAATAATAATAAGTGCAGATGCTTGGTAGTTGGGTTTTGTTTTAGCAATATATTTATATTGATATTCATATATTTATGTTTATTTATATATATGTGTTTAGCAATATATTTATAGACTTTAAAAAGTCAAATTATATTACAAACTTTATAACAAAATGTCTACCTCAGGGCCTCAGACAATTCCACAGCCAGCAAATTAAATTAAAGAACATATAGACACCACTGAGGGAGTGGGTGTGGTGTGGCTGCTGCTAAAAAGCCAGTAGTCTGAGGAGGAAGGGGTTAAAAGGTAGAGGGCAGCCAGCTTATAGTACTTCTGTACACTCGGCCCTGACCATAGGGTCAGTTCAACTTTCAGATTCAGATCCAAAGGGAGTTATGGGTATTTTTATTTCTGTCCTGTCTTAACAAAAGCCAGAGGACATATTGCCATAGGGAGAATCACAGGGCCTATTAGGTAGAAAGAACAATGTGCACGGAGCCACAGTGGTTTCCAGACCTGAACTGGGCTGTGATGCTCTGCAACACAGCACACCACGCAATTGTCAGCCACGGCCACCTGGCTCCTCATGGCAAGCACGTTTTGCCACCCCCATGTGGCAAGCACGTTTTGAGGCTAATGAACTATGCACGCTCAACCCAGTTTCTGACCACATCATACCTCGAGGAGGACCTGAACACATTGAGAAGGGTTGTTTTTTTCCTGTCTGCAGGCCACGTGGGGCTCTATTTCTCATTGCATATTACCTCATTGAACAAACACCACTCCACGGGGGAAGGAGAGTCAAAAATTTTGCCAAATACATTTCCACTTGTATTGTCAGAAGCAAAACATCATCTCTTTCCTTGGAAACCTCTGCCTCCCTTCATTGTGCATTCCACTCTATCACACATTTCCCTATTTTTATAGGCCCACAAAGCACTGAAGGTGCAATGATAAATAGATCCCTGTCCAAATGCATTCCTTTCTATTCACATCTTCTTCCTTCCATACACCTCCAAGGGTGTCTTTATACTGGCTGATTAATTTTGTGATTTTTAGCACTACGGTGCAGTAGAAAGCTGCTTAAACCAATGATGGATTTGTCTACCCTCAAGCTCACACTGACCATAGTTATCAAGGCAATGAGAAGAAATCTGAACATGACAGCAATTCTCAAAACCCACCTAGAACAGTTACACGTGTCTGACTGATCCTGTGTCCAGTAGGATTTATTTCCATCAGACCATGAAAAACTAGTGGGAAAATTCTTCCCAAGAGGTGTGGATATGTTCAGGCACTGATTCTGTCCTACATAAAACAGAATTGACCAACCACGCCTCAAAGATATTTATTTCATGGTTACCTCAAATCTCTGAGCCCAATGGTCCCCACGGAAACATATATAACACATGGACCAACACTCAAGAAGAGCAGAAAACAAGGGCTTCCTATCCCTTTGTGACTGTCCTACTACCACTCATGGTTTTAGTTTTCCATGTTGTGTAATAGTTAAGCTTGCGAGACGCCATGCACAGAGCTACTCTCAGAAGAAGGAATCCCTGTGTCATGAAGATAAGATCCTCCACATCCGGGCATTACATCTACTTCCCTCTTTGCTGTTGAAATTGCTTTCACTTACGATTCCTCATTTGTTTCTGCTTCTGGTAACAGAGCCAGAAGAAGGTTATTCTATTTCATTGATGAGAGGGTGGAGAGAATGTTCAGGTGATCTGCCTTAAAGTCATGCATCTTTCCACAGGCACCACTTGGGGTTCCAACCTGTGAAATCTGAGTCCAGATCTGGGCGTCTTTAAGCTGCACCAGTGATTCCATTAGGTTTTATCAGGCAGAATAAGTGGCGGGCACCCTACTGGGTGTTCCCAATAACCCAGTTCTCAAGTTTTCACAACCCAGAGTGGACCAGTGGCTCCCCCCTAAGACCTCAGAGAGCTTTAATTATAACACTTAGCATAGTCTACTCACCTAGTTATTTCCATGTCTTTCTCTCAGGACCTTGTGATTTACTCAAAATCAGGCACCCTGTCTTATTCACCTTTGTGTCTTCAGCATCCAGTCCAGGGCCTGGAACCCAGAAGATAAAAGATCCGCCAAATAAATGAACAACGAGACTAATAAAAGAGATTCAAATGTAAACAGTGCTAAGACAGAGGCATGAGCAAAGTATTGCAGAAACAGGAAGGGGCAAGTGACTCAACCTACCTGGGAACTCCAGAAGGCTCCACAAGGAAGGTGACATTGGAGCCAGGATTTCATCAAATAGAGAGGGAAGGGCAGGACATCCTAGGTGTGGAAACTTCATGAACACATCAGCCTTATCCAGGGTGCCCCTGCATGGCCTGACTCGGAAGCAGCACAGGGTGGCCAGAAGGACAGAGGATCTGGGAGGCCCAGAGGACCCGGACCGAAGTGTAATCCCAATGAAGAAATTAATTCATTCAACAAGTGAACTTTTCATTTAATTAAAGCAATGAAAATAGTCTAAACAGATTGACCACTTTGAGCAAATTAAACTGTTTTCATTCAAATTGATGATCTCTAATGACTTAAAGAAAATTCATCTCAAACTATAGTTTCTTTTTATTTTTCAAACTATAGTTTCAAAGAATATTGTCTTAAGCAAGTTATTTGATAAGGGGGTTGAGTCAGGGAGATCCCCAGGCTCGGAGGTTGAAGAGGTGGAAGCAGAAGAGGGAGGCCTGCAGGCACCATCGCCCCGCCCCCAGCCCCGGAGCCCCGCCCACCGGCCCCGGAGCCCCGCCCCCGGCCCGGAGCCCCGCCCACTGCCCGGAGCCCCCGCCCCCAGCCCAGAGTCACGCCCACTGCCCGGAGCCCCGCCCCTCGGCTGCTGGAGAGGAGCAGCGCCCGCACCTGGCGCGCATTCCCGGACCTGCAGCCGCACCTCGGGACCCGCAGGCGTCTGAGCTGCAGCACCTTTAGGGATCCCCGAGGCCCTCTCAATCAATAATCCCCGGGGTTTTTTATGAGGGCTGGATTATGAGGATTTGGAAAGGGGACGATTAAGCAGTACTTCAAAGACGAGCCCCAGCCGCACCTGCAGCATTTATGAAGATCTATTAATAGAAAGCACACGATTTAGCAGTAATCCCTAATTCATAGAAAATCGATGATTTATGCCTTTCGGCCCAAGAGACACTGAGGACTTTTGGTTCCTGGGCTGCCTGGCCCCACATCTGGTCAAGACTGACATGGGTCACCGGGGGGGTTGTGTGGGATCCTTTCGGTCCTACCAGTAAATGGAAAACAATCCTGCAGACCCGCAGTCGGTCCCTTGAGGACCTAATCTCTTTTCTTCTATCTGAGGACGTCAGCTGTTTTGGTGCAGCTTCCAGGCGAACAGCCCAGGCCCTGGCCATAGGAGGTATGATGCCAATTTGCTGGGGACTCAAAACCAGGCCAGGGGGTCTGTCTCTGGCCAAGCTCCTCCTGTCTCCCTTCTCCTCACCTGGACTTCCCTTTTGTCCTCCGGAGAATGGTGGCAGTCACCCCAACGATCATCAGAATATCTTGTGGGTGCCTTGGGAATTCTAGAATCCGTCTGGGTCTTATTTGATCTTAAAGGTTTATGTATTTGAATTTCTCATTAAAAGAGCCATGGAACAGATCCATTAATTAATGTCTTACCTCAGAGGGCCAAAAGCCAGCTGCCTTCTGGGGATACTTTTGCTGAATATAACAAAAAGACAAAAGCGTCTTTCCATCTCAGAGGGAGAGATTTAGGTTGTATAATACCAAACAAAAATCCCACAATTAGTAAGGAAAGTAAAATGATCTTTTGTCGGCCTTTAAGAAAGGAACATTCAGTAGAAGGGTCGGGGCGGGGGGGGAATGTTCTCTTTCAGGGAATCTGAGACCAGAAGATTGTTCCATACTCACAGCTGTTGTGATAATCACTGTGCAAAAGACCCAAAGATTTCATTGATAATTGATTGAACTGTTTAGAATGAACAAGTGTCTGTGGACATTTCTATTATATAAAGGCTTCATATTTTTTTTTCATTGTTGGTGTTCCTGGGCCACATCGAAATATATGCCCTTTACCTGCTACTATTTATGTTAAATCCTTTAATTAAATCACCATGCATATCTTAATTCATTTGGCCCCCAGTAACACCTCTGCCTTGAGAACAGAAATCTGATCCCCCAAAACCAAAACTTCAAAGCACCATAATTTAGGAGGTGATTAACTTTACTGCAAAGAAGTCTATACCATCCCAGAGTTCACCACAGGGCTCTCTTCTGTGGCCAGACATTAATCTATAGAACACTGGTGGGAAGGAAGGAAGACGGGATGGGTGAAGGGGGTGTCCGCAGAACCCCCACCCATGGTGAAGAGAAGCCAGCAATTAGAACAGTGACCCCAGGATACATGAACTTCATGGAAAAGAAGTCAGATTCAACAGTATCATTTCCCTACACAGGGATTTGTTTTCTTAAGTATAAATACATTATAAACAGATTATTTTTTAAAAAGGGGCAAGCATGTAAGTCTAAAGAAGAAAGTAAAAATTGCCATTCATTCTACTGTCTGGAAATAACCATTGCAAATATTTTGGTGTATTTCTATCCATTATTTTCTTTTCTGTGCTTATCTCTTCAGAGATAGACGATATGGATGTTGGTACAAAAGTTTTTGTTGTTAAACAAAACGAAGGTCATACCCTGTATTATTTTATGTTGTGCTTTTTTTTAATATACCACCTCATGGAGACTTTCTTGTGCTATTAGATATTATTTTAAAACATAAGTTTTTAGGGACACCTGGGTGGCTCAGTGGTTGAGCATCTGCCTTTGGCTCAGGTCATGATCTTAGGGTCCTGGGATCGAGTCCCACATCAGGCTCCCCGCGGGGAGCCTGCTTCTCCTTCTGTGTATGTCTCTGCCTCTCTCTGTGTGTCTCATGAGTAAATAAAGTCTTAAAAAACACATAAATTTTTATGACTCTAACACTCAGATTACAAGTTAATGTATGTAAACATATCCCCCTTTTGCTGAAAGTATGTTATTAACTTCTCACCATGTTAAATAACACAAGCACGAACATCCTATAGCTCAGATAGGTAGTAAAATCTAGTGTTCAGACCACACACTCCAGAGTTTGAATCTCACCACTAGCTGTGTGTCTTTGGGCAGATGACCTCACCTCTCTGTGCCTCAGTTGTTCTGTAGAATGGGGCTACTATAGCACCCACCCAAGGAGCTCTTCTTGGGTATTAAGGAGTATATATATGTAATGGATCTTAAGATAACACCTGATACATCATAAGAACCACACAATTGTTGGTGGTTGTTGTCATTGTAATGAGGCCAGCTCACTCAAATTTCTCCACTGTCCAGCACTCACCCCAGCACTGCACTCAGGCTGGTGTTTTAGATTATTCATCCTTGCTCATCCCCCACCCCTGGTGCCACCACCGTGGTTCCTGGGGAGGTGACCATCGTGGGGCTCGGCTACCTAAACTCCCTCCCTGTCATCCTTTCCGTGCTTGGTGGCTTCACAGTCCAAAATAACCTCACTGAAGACATAATCATTTCTGACTTCCTTTCCTCTCCCCACTCTCTGTCTCCCACACCTACACCCTCACCCCTTCCGGCACAGGTCTTTGCCTTCCCACCAGCCATAAACAGAAATCCTCAACCCCACCATAGATCAAGAAGAAAGGGGGCAATGCTAAGTCTACAAGACGTATCTTTGGAGTCATTTCTAACCATAATGTTCAAGGGTTTTTGCTTCTTTTCCTGTTTCTTTTGTTCCCAGGACTGTATTTGTGCTTCAGGCCACACCCTCTTTGGAGGCCATCATTCCTCCTTTTGTTTAAGGGATGGCAGGGAGAAGAAGGATAATGTACTCTCTGAGTGTATCTACAGGAAATGAAGAGCTTTCTCTCTTTCTCTCTTCACTTGCTCCCCTCTCCTTCTGAGAGCTACAGCTTGGCAAACACCTCACCTCAGAACTTCTGACATTAATGAAGTAGCAGGGAGTGCAGAGCCGCCTGCTGAGAGCTTGCTTCAGAGACATGGCTCGGAGCATCTTGTTCAGCAGAACTGATAAGATGAAACCAACCATAACCCAGTAAACAAACCACATGGGAAAGACCAGAAATATTTTATGGGCTTGCTCCAAAAAATGTTAACTTTGGTGTTCTCTGCGTTGGATGAACTGAGTTATGTGGAGAGGACTAGGTCAGAAAGGCAACCAAGGGGCTCTTTTCCTGTTTAAAAACCTGCAGTCTAGGGTTAGCTTTTATAATCTTGCAGAATAAAACTTACAGGAAAGGAGACTCCTAGAATAGTACTTGTTGAGATCACTCTTTCCTGATCCTGCGCTCTCTCTCCTCCTTCCTTCCTTTGCCTTCCACTGAGCTCCCTACACCTCTCTGTAGGCCTGAGGCTCCATTCCCAGCTGGCCCTAATCCAGGCAGATATTTTTACAGGGTAATTCCACATGCTGCACACTCATTTCTGTCTAAATGAATCATCAAGCCTTTGCCAACTTTCTGTTTATTTGCTTGCTGATAAGGGAGGCCATGTTCTTTCTCAAAGAGAATGTGCCGATATCTCTGGAGCAGCAGGAAAACCTGTGTTCCAGTAGTTTCTGCTCCCTGTCAACAATGTAGTGACGGCAAGCCACCAAGCCTTGACTTACTCATCTGTAAAATGGGAAACCTGCCAGCCTGGCTTATACAGCCTGCGATAATTGTAAGGATGAAAAAGGATAATGTTTGAAAAGATAAAATAAAGTTGAGAACGTTTATAGGAAATGCTTCATAAATTAAAAACGGCTCTCTCACGTAACATACCAACTGTTCCCAAACCCAGCTGAGTCTTCTGGAGTAAGTCAGTCCCAAGGAAGAAGTTAAACCACATTTCATTCCTAGCCAGATGACATGCCTAAGCCACTTGCTCAGGCTCAGTCTTAATTGACTGACTCTGTGGTTTAGGCTTCTCCCTTTGTCTCTGTCTCTTTTCACAGAATTCTTTCCTTGCTTCTAACCAAATTTTAAAAAAAGTAATCAGAAACCAGTTAGGTCTATATTAGCCCTAAATATTAAATTTGCTGCTCTGTTGACCTCAAAAGACAATGTATCTGCATACCCAGAAGGAAAGTTAGAAGAAAAGGAGGCTAGCTGTGAGAAGCTAATTGTCAGAGAGGCTTATAAGTTCTCCTCTTGCCTGGAACAGTAATTGGATGCCTTGTGGCCATAAAAATTAGCAATAACAGCCCTGGCCACTTGTCAAGGTATTATCATGGGAGTATAAAAACTCTGTGGGGTGACAACCTGATGAAAAACAGGAGATGCCCAGCTCCCCACCCTTGAGCACTCACTTCTACACCTCTCTCCCACCTGACACTCCCACATCCAACCCTAGTAAATTATGAAGTCACTTGATGAATGATTAAAGTTCAATCCAGGAACAGAAGGTTTACTAGGTGGAATGGAAGCAAAAGAAGTAGTTGAATATGTTTTCGTAATGCCCAGGGCTCACCAGACTGGATCTCATCATCTTCCCTCCCTTTTAATTTGAAGGGAAGGAGAGACATACCAGGACTTAACCTTTGGCCCATCTCTGAAGAATGCTACCTGATTGTGTAGGTGGCACATGCTAGGGAACATGAACTTCCAGACTGCAACATTTATTTACTTGAGGAATGTATCCAGTACAGAATAAAACAACCAACCAAAGAAAATGTAACTCCTGAAACAGAATAATTGGGATGGACACACCAATAATGTAAAACAAACACAATCAAATGCACCGAGACAAAGATATTAATAATTACTAACCCAGTAGAAAATTACTAAATATAAACAAATATAATAGCTGAAATAAGGGATCCAATAGATGGAATAAATAACAGAGTGGATAAAGCTTTGAAATTAAGTAGACATTGAGCAAGCAGAAGGCAGGAAGAATCCTTTCTTTCATATAAAATATACAAGAAAAGCTAAAAGGTATGGAAGGTACAACAAGAAGTATCAGTGTACAGAGTGAGGGTACCATTAAACCTTTCAGTTTAACAAAAAATGAGCATTTCATTAACAACAGATGAAATAATTTAGATTTAAAAGGCTGGGGCAGCCAGGGTGGCTCAGCAGTTTAGCACTGCCTTCCATCCCAGGCATGATCCTGGAGACCTGGAATCGAGTCCCATGTTGGGCTCCCTGCATGGATCCTGCTTCTCCCTCTGCCTGAGTCTCTGTCTCTGTCTCTGTCTCTCTCTCTCTCTCTCTGTGTCTCTAATGAATAATTAAATAAAATCTTAAAAAATATATTTTTTCAATTAAATTTTAAAATTTAGTTTACTTTGTAAAGAACGACATTCAGTAGCAAAAATAAAATACCATGACAACCCAAGAGAGTGACTGTTGAAAAAAATGTCAAATTTAGGGCCTTTAGCAGCCATTTTTTTTCCTGTTCTTTAAAGAAGGGGCCCTGAATTTGCATTTCATGATGGGCTCTGCAAATTAGATAGCTGGACCTATGTGCAGATGATCTAATCTTTTACATAGATTTTTTTTAAAAAGGGAATAGCTAAATTCCTAGAGGTCATAAAAGGATGTGGAATACAAGATCAGTTTTTTTTCAAAATTAATATGATTTCTTCAAACTATCAATAACCAATTGAAAATATAAAATATTTCTATTTTATAAAAAATGTAAGATAATACTTTAAAAAAACCAATAAATTATCTTAGATCTAACTTAAGCTAAAGTACACAAAGCTCCTATGGAAAATTTCAGCACCATAATAAAGGATTTAAAAGAAAATCTAATTAGACAGTCCAAGTTCTGGGGTGAATGAAAAAAAATATTACAAGGGTACCAATTCTTCCCCTAACTCATTGACAAATCTAACACTGTCCTCATTATAATCCCTGCTGGATTTTTTTTAAAGGTACTTAAGAAACTTACTTTAAAATGTATATGAGGGGGGATCCCTGGGTGGCACCAGCGGTTTAGCTCCTGCCTTTGGCCCAGGGCGTGATCCTGGAGACCCGGGATCGAGTCCCACGTCGGGCTCCAGGTGCATGGAGCCTGCTTCTCCCTCTGCCTGTGTCTCTGCTTCTCTCTCTCTCTCTCTGTGCAACTATGATAAATTTAAAAAAAAATGTATATGACGAATAAATGCCTATGAATCACAAAGGCAAATTAGACAAAAGTGAGAACTAGCCAAAGTAATAAAAACAGAAACAAAGTAAAACAAAACAAACCAATCAGTGGAACTGAACACAAAGCCCAGAACAAGATCCCATACAGAACCTAATATGTGAGAAGGATGGCACCTTTGGCACAGTGAGGGAAGAATAGGCTCCTTTCAGTAGATGATTTGGGGGAAACATGACTCACTTTATGAAGGAAAAAAAAGCATTAAACCCCTATTTACAATTTTATTCGATTGTATAGTCTAGAAAGATTGAAACTTTAAATCTGAAAAGTAAGACAGTTAGAGTCCTAGCTGATACAGGAACCCAGCTGACTTCATGGGTGTCTGACGCCCTCTGGGGCCAACACTCAAAGGAGCCCAGAGCTTTACTGAAGGCTCTACTGCTGCCATGTTGAAATTGTTAATTTTACAAAGGGTCCCCTACTTTCATTTTGCACTGGGCTGGCAACTTATGTGACCTAGAAACGGGGAAGGGCTTCTTCTAAAAAAGCCCAATTAGAAGGCAAAAGTTGATTTTTGCCCCAACAAGAACAGCATGGATAAAGTAACCAGACATCATCACAGGCTTGCAGAGGTTCTTTGTGAGGTCCTAACCCGGTGACATTAGTACCCAAATTGTACGGGGTACAAGGTAGCCAGCTACCTTAATTCCTTCCAAACTTTCAGCTACTTTTCACGGGAACAATAATTTTTTGTATTATTGTTTGCATTTGGTTTACATTCTATTTTTTTTAATTACTTATGTTCAATAAAAATTACAGCTGACATAAACAAGCATGCAGATAAACACAATCACCTCTTGGGAAGCATTGCACTCAATTGGTCAGAGCAGCAGGAAGTGAGCATCCTGCAGTGCAACCCAATACCTAGAAGTTCAGAGGAGCTGGGGCTTCACAGTTAGGTTTTATAGAGAGACTAGAGTGTCAGTTAATCCCACGAGTCGGTTAAGTGGAAGTCATTTAATTAACTGCTTCAATTACAGGTGGAAAAAAAATCCTTAGGTTTCTAAAAGTTTGTGCTGGTTTGCCAAATTTCCCTTTGGAGACTTTGATTTGTCGTAATTTTATGAGTGTGTTGACTTCCAGGATGGTTATATTAGACTCCAGGATCAACGGTCACTGTCAATTGCATGGCTTTCATAGAGCACAAGAGCCCACAGAAACATCTGGTGATGCATTTAAAGTGTTTTCCTGCAATAAGACATGCACTTACAGCCAACTATTAATTTATTCACTATCACTCATGTCCTGTGAGCTATGCTTCATAGGAATGTGTTTAGCAGATTATAATTATGCAAAAAAAATGAACATTGCCTAAAAATAACTTTCTTTCCTTAGAAGGGAGCATTGTTAGCAAAGTCACAAAAAACAGGTAATTACTTTGGTTAAAAAGTATGCACAAGTCTCATTTGGAAGTTATGCACGGAAGAAGAGTGCTTTGTGGAAATACTGGCTAACTCCAGACTTTTTCTCCAATCAGCAAGTTGTCTGCTGACAAACGTCGTTTTGGGGGTCTCTCACACATTATCCTGTTCTTACTGCCAAGGGGAAAGCTTCTAAAGCTCCACTATGTCATTTGATGTTTGCAGTGGTTGCTTGGTAAACACCCCTTATCAAACTAAAGATGATTTCTTCCTACTTTTATTAAAAATGTTTATTGGGGAGCCTGGGCAGTGAAATCAGTTAAGCATCTAACTCTTGATCTGGGCTCAGGCCATGATCTCAGGGTCCTGAGATCAAGCCCCAGTCAGGCTCCTCGATCAGCAGGAAGTCTGTCCCTCTCCCCACTCATGTGTACACGTACTCTCTCTCACTCAAATAAATAAATCTTTAAAAAACCCAAAATTTTTATTAGGTAGGTGTTGGGGTCTCTATGAAGATTGTCATGTAGTTTCATCTCTTCCAATCCGGAACTGTAAAACATTGCATTAATAGATGTCTTATGTTGAACCATTCTTTCACAACATATCACTTTTTGCAAGCTGACAGATCCAACTTGCAGGTATTTATTTATGATTTTTATGTTTATAGCCATGAGTGAGGTTTATCTGTTGTTTTTTGAGCCTCTCCTTCTCCAGTTATAGTGTCAGAAATATGCCAGCCTTGAAAAGGGGGTTGGAAAATATTCCATATTTTTTAGTGCTCTGACACGGTTTAAATGACAGAGAAATGACGTTTCTGGAAGCTTAATAGAACGTGCCAGGAAAACCACTTCAAAGTTTTCTCTAAGGATAGGCCAGTCTTTAATAATTACTTCGAATTCTTTTATGATTACTATTCTTTTCAGGTATTATACATCTCCTGGAGTCAGTATTCTAACTTTCTATTTTTCTGGAAAGTCATCAATTTCATCTACATTCTGAATTCAATGATTTGAAGTAATAAATATATTCTCTACTTTTGAAATCGTTGTGTGTCTGGTTATTTTCCCTTTGTTAATGTATAAGATAATTTGTATTTTCTAAATTTTAAATAACTAATTATTTGTCTTTTTATTGACCTTTAAGAAAAAGCTTTTTGTTTAACTTGAGGTTGTGTTATTTGTATTTTCATAGTTTTATATTTCATCAGTTTCTGCTTTATCTTTATTAATACCTTTTGTTTGTTATAGGTTTATTTGTTTTTTTATATTTTTAATTAAATGTTTAATTACTTTATTTTCATTCTTTCTCATTTTTTTTCTTTTTTAAAAGAAGATTTTATTTATTTATTCTTGAGAAACACAGAGAGGCAGAGACATAGGCAGAGGGAGAAGCAGGCTTCCTGCAGGAGCCAGATGTGGGACTAGATCCCAGGACGCCAGGATCAGCCCTGAATCAAAGGCAGATGCTCAACCACTGAGCCACCCAGGCCTCCCTCTTTCTGGTTTTCTAAAAAAAATCATTTAAAAGAATACACAATCATTTGAGTATTGTTTTACATTTGAATGCTATCATATTTTAATGTTGGTAATTCCATTTTCATATATTTCTAAATGGTCTGTAATTTTAATATGAACTCTTCTTAACCCCTAGTTTCTTTTAAGGGGTGTTTATTAATTTTTTTAAAAAGATTTTATTTATTTATTCACGAGAGACACAGAGAGAGAGGCAGAGACACTGGCAGAGGGAGAAGCAGGCTCCCTGCGTGGAGCCCGATGTGGGACTCGATCCCAGATCCTCTGGGTTCATGACCTGAGCCAAAGGCAGATGCTCAACTGCTGAGCCACCCAGGCACCCCGGGTGTTTATTAATTTTAAGTGGATACAATATTTGGCTTGTTCTTCCAGTATCTAGTTTTATTGCATGTTAGATAATACACACCTGTCTTTGTCTTTATGGAACTTACTACAAGGGCCAATTCTTAAAAAAAAAAAAAAAAAAAAAAAAAACCATCTGAGAAAAATGTATGTTCCTGTTTTTTGGTTAGTATACTGAACCAATGCATTAATTCACTTTTTAAATTTGTATCTTTCAGGTATGACTACTTAACAATTCCTGAGAGACTGAGTTAAAGCAACTCACTGTCATAGTATTTCTGGATTTTTCCTTGTACTTCCAGCAGTTTTTGCTTTATCTATTTTTGTTGTTATTGTTGTTGTTTTTGCTTTTTTTTTTTTTTTTTTTTTTTGCTTTATCTATTTTGATGCTGTTTGGGAGGATTGCTCTTGACTCCGCCTTTGCACATGCCTATGCACTGTGTCCGGAGACTATATGATGCTATTGCCCGGGGGAGGGAGGACAGGTTCCCACTAGTCACACGACTCACTCACTCCAGTCAGGCCATCTCCTCAGAAAGGTATTCCTGACCACTGTGCTAAAATAGACACTCTGTCACTCTCAGCCTCTTTACCTGTTCAGGTGCACTCATAGCCTTAATCACTACCACTTATAGGTATACATGCCTACTTGGTTTTTATCTTCTCTCAGTACAATGTAAGTTCATTGAAGGCAGCAAAAGTATTGGTCTAGAGCAATGTTCCATTCCTATCACTTTGACAATGGTCAGCACATTGTAGATGTTCAAGAAATACACATAGGTGTTCATTAATAAGTGAGTGAATGTACACATTTCTCATAATATTTCTGTTTAACTCATTTAATGACTTTCTTTTTTAGTTTTTTTCTGTTTGCTAGTAACACTTTTAACATTTTATCCATATTCAAAGTTTTGGTAATCTTGGTTTCACGTAGATCTCTTGTGAGTAGCCTGTATCTTGCTTTTGCATCTTTACTCACTCCAGGACTCGGTGATTTAAGGTGGAAGTGTAATCCATTCGCCTTTACTGTGATTGCTGATATGGTCGGACTTACTGCTGTCATTTAAAGTTGTCCACTACTGTTTCTCCCACATTTGTAGTCTTAACCAATAGCTGACATATATGAATATCTTACAATGCACTGATTCATATTCCAAGTACTTTTTGGTTTCCATCTCATTTAATGCTCAAAATAACCTTATGACTCAGGTTGCAAGTAAAGAAACTGAGGCTTAGGAATGTTCTGTAACTTGTCCAAGATACCATAACTGCTAAACCAGGACTCAAACATTAGCGATCCCTCTCTAGAGGGCAGGATATCAACCTGAGGTTATGCTGCTTCTCTTATCTGAATTTTCTTCTTTTTCTGTCTCTCTCACAAATTATTTGAACATCACATAATCTATTAATAATGTGTAAATTTTAATTAACCATATTTCAACATACTTTCACACAAAATAGATTATTTGGCATCCATGACCCATCCCTCCTAAAAAATGCAAGACTATCAGCATGCTTCCATTACTGTTCCTATGCTTAAAGGTTTATTGACATACCTAGAATTTTTATTCCAGGTGCCATATCGTTATTAATTTTATTTTTCATTATATTTGTACAAATTTCTGGCCAATAATTTCTGCCTCATATTCTGCAAAGTTTCTTCCTCTTGGTTTCTGTATAACTAATATATTCTTCATCCATGTTCGTTCTATTCTTGGCTCCTTTCATTTAGTTTTGGGAAATTGATCACAAGACCATTAATGTTTTAACTTCCTGATATTTTATGTGTGTCTTCTCTTATTTTTTCTTTGTCATAGCAATCTGTTCTCAATTTGGATGAAATAGGCTCTTAAATTTTCTGAAGTTACTTGGTAGAATTTTTTTCTGATTAATTCTCCTTTTTTTATGCACTATTTCTTTATTTTTTTTCCAATGCCAGTTATTTCTTTTGGGGGCCTTTCTTATATGATACAGATTGCTCTCAGATAATTCTTACTGTCCATTCAGATTTACAACTAAAGTGATGAGTCCTGGTGGCTGCTATGAGTTTCTTAGCTTTGTGGAGGTCTGTTTCACCAACCTGTACAAGGGAAGCATGACTTTGGCTTTTGCGTCCATGGCTAGGGATGCTAATAGGCAGGTTTCCCTTTAGGTGCATAAACAAGGAGCAGGAACTCCCCAGGGACCAAAATGAAAAACCCTTTCCTTGAGCAGTGTCAGGTTTCATGGAGTGTTTTACTTCTGAATATAATCAAGTTTACATTTGTCTCCCTCTGCTCCTTTTTGGATTTCTAAAGTTAACTCAGGCGCTGCTCCACTTTTCCCTTGAATCCCCCAGCATGGATAGACCAGGATCTCCCCAGATGATACATGCTATTAATCATCATGAAAATAACTTTTATCAAATATTTTCCCTGGAACATGTGTTAAGTGCTTTATTTGAATTATCTCCAGTTAGTCTCAAAACCACTCTAGGAAGTTGGTACTTCTATTACCCATGTTTTATAGATAATGAGACCAAGGCTAAGGGTGATAATGAAATCCATGATTACATATCTTGTCCAAGGTTACATACCTAGTAAAGGATGGAGCCAGGATGTAGATCCAGACAGGCTGCTGGCTTAAACACAGGTCCATGCTGCCTCTCTCTGATATGTTGCCACTTTTTTTCTAATGTAGTGTGGGATATGGAATCCTCTTTAACCCTTGATCGGGTCACAGAGCTTGAAGGGAAATTTCAGAAAAAAAACAAAGTCTGGATGAGACAAAGGGATGGATTATAGGAAGGTGTGTCGTATACATTGAGGCATGGAATTCTTATATCTGAGAAGGCAGACATCTTATAATGGCTTACCCAGGCCACACTTTGGAGATTTAAGGGTCTGTGATAGCTCAGTTACAGGCTGTTGTTGCTATGATTTATAGCCAGGATTCAGCCCTACGCATAGCAGTCATGTGCCATGCCTTTCAGACACTAGTGCTCAAAAGATTGTCCCCTGTCATTTCAACCCCAGTTCAACAAAAAAAAAAAAAAAACACAAGCCCCCCCACCTTAAGATGACAGACCTATCTGCTGGCCATTGACTGGATGTTAAACTCCTTGGCCCAGCAGAACCCGAGCTTTCTATTTTTAGTTTGGGGTGGCTGAAGACACGCTGGGTAAGACTTGTTTAAGGCCTCCTGCCAGACCTGGCTTGCCACACAAACCAGTCAAAGAGGCAACACAGCAGGCCAATTAGCCAGCAGATGTCTGTGAGCTGAATAAACGAGGTGAGTGGACAGCAAGGGGCTGTCTTTGCCACAGACAGTAAGCAGAACCCAAGGATTAACTTTCCTGGTCAGAGCACTGCAGGGAAACCTGCCATTTATTCTATCTCTATGGTGAGACTCCTTGATTTTCATCAGAAGGACTAAACCAAACTACCTTTCGGCAAAGCAAAGGGATCGTACCTTAATGGGCACAGAGAAAAATCTGTTTTCCAGGTTATCAAAAATAATGTTACCATGAGCCTGCTATCAAAACTGTGGTTATAAGAAATGACTTTTAGCAAAAGATGCCTGAAAGTTGTATAATATTACAGGGAAAAAATGCCTTAATTTGAAAAAGGATCATGATCATGATCATGGACTCCATGATCTCTGTGTTTGGACTGGTGGTATTTTAGCTCCCTTCTTCCTAGCTCTGTGGGTTCGAACAGATTGCCTGACCTCTCTGGCCTTAGTTTCCTAGTTGGTAAATGGGAAAAATAGTACCCACATAACAGACTTGCTTTGAAAATTAAATCAGATAATCCATGTAAAGTGCTTTGAATAATCCTGCCAGAGAAGAAGAGTTTAATGGATGTTGATTGTTGGTATTAAATATTCTCAATTTTAGCTGAGCTGTAGAACCAAAAAGTGAGTATTATCATCACAGTTTTTACGAATGATCAAATGAAAGAAGAAATACCAGGATCGTGGTCACATACTTTGTGTTTAACTGAACCAGAATTCAGTCTTCAACTGTTTGATGATTAAAGTCTTGGGATCTTCCGTGAGTTTCACTGAAATTTCCTCCTGGTAGAACAACTTTTACTGACTTGTTCTTTGGCATTATGCCAACCACCCACACGAAAGGATATGATGAGACAGCCTCATTATGTCAGTGATTGGGGCTCTGGAAGGGGTCGTGTTGGGACCACTGTCTGCCACAGCACACAGCACACGGCGGCTTCTGCATTCAGGGGATAAATTCCTTGGAAATCAGTTTTCGATAAAATTGTGCTCCTTCTGAGCAAGTGGTTTATTTTATTTTTCTTCTGGGGAACTGTGACTAATCATGACCCTTCTTTGCTCCATCTATAAAGAAGCTTGAAGTTGAATCTGTGGCCTTTCTCTAGTATTTCCACGTACTAATCTCATTCCAAATTTAGAATATTCCTTTTCTTGTTTCTTCTTTACTCTCAGTCTCTTGGTAATATATCTTAAACCATTGTATGGTATGTAAACACTTCTACAATGGTTTTTGGAATAAAACAAGATTAAATGTATAAAATAATCTAAAACTATAGCTCCCTCCATGTTCCTCTTTCTTCTTGAGTTTGGTCTTTGTTGGTCCTGTTGGGTCAGATGCCATTATTTTCTTGGGTTGGATAAGCCCTACTGGAACATCTGAACATAGTACTCAGAGCTTCATGATGTCTAGTATATATAAATAAAAGGCAGAGGCTAGGCTGATTTAAACTACAGAAGTTTATGAAAAAAAAGTTTCATAACCAACCATATGCAGATTTTTTCATACACAGGTGACTGGCTCCTAGAGGCAGAGAAAATCAGAGATAAGGGACCAGAATAGGAAGCAATTATATCAACTTATGGACAATCTCCTCAGAAAGCCCTCTGTATTCATTCAAGTCTCATTCAGGTTCCCCTTCACTGTGCTCTCTGCTATCTTTGTGTTTATTACATTCAATGTAATAAGGATTGTTTCTATTTTTGTTACTTTTCTGATGCTCAGGATAGTGCTATAAAGATGATAGATAGATAGATAGATAGATAGATAGATAGATAGATAGATAGATAGATAGATAGATAGATAGATAGATAATAGATAGATAGATAGATAATACGGACCCAATACAGGTTTTTTGAATGAATCGATCAAGTGTGCAGAGGAAGGATACTCAACAGAGCAGAGTAGGTGGAAGACTTGGAGGATTTCTGGGGAAGTAACATGTATACTGTATCTATTAAATAAAAATATGTAAGCCAGAGAGAGAAGAGGAAGGAAATTCTGAGCAAAGGAAACAATGTGTGCAAAGTTACAAAGCTGTAGAAAGTATGATCTGCTTGGGGAATTATAAATATTTCAATTTTTCTCCAGTCTGGGTTAAGAGGGAATAGAAGAGATGAATTTGGAATGTGAATTTTATCTTGAGCCCTATAGAGAGTCATTGATGAATTTTAGGTAGGGGCAGGGGCAGGTTATGAGATGATCGCATATGTGTTTTAGAGAGATTACTTTGACTCCAGTGAGGACTGTGGATTGATGGCAGACATTTAGGAGACTATTACATCAATCCAGGAGAGAAATGATGAAGCTTTCAATTAATTAAGTAGTGGGAGTATGACGGAGAGGAGAAGTACACTTGAGAGGTTTTAAGGTGGTGGAATCAACAAACAGTGATCAATTGCATGGGGAAGATGTGGGAGAGAGGAGTCTGTAATGCTTAACAGCATTTCTATATTGGTTAACAGGATGGATGTTGGTATCATTTTCCCACACAAAAAATAAAAGAAGAAAGCAAGGGAAGGGAGATTAAGTCAACTTTGAATACGTGGTGCTCTGATGCCAAATAAATAGGCCTTTCGATACGAGAGCCCAGAACTCCCAAGACTGACTTGGCTAGACACTGCATAACTTGGGAAGTATCAGCGTATTGTTGATCGCTGGAGGAATGAGTAAGATGTGCGTTCCAAGCAGATTAAAAGAAGGCAAAGGATAGAATACTGTGAGACATTGAACTTTGGGAGATGAGCAGAAACAGAGGATCCAATGAAGAATGCTAAGAAAGATGGCTAGAGGGAAATAAAATAAATACAATCAGAAATGAAAGAGATGCTACAAATGAAATACAAAGGATTATAAGGCACTACAATGAGTAATGATACACCAATAAATTTGACAACTTGGAAGAAATGGATACATTCCTAGAAATATACTCTTCAAGAAATATGAAATCTGAACAAACTAATTACTGGTAAGAACATTGAATCATTAACTAAAAACATCCCAACAAACAAAAATCTAGAACCAAACATCTTTGCTGTTGAATTCTACAAACATTCAAATAATTAATACCAATCCTCAAAAAAAAAAAATTAATACCAATCCTCAAGCTCTTCCAAAAAACAGAAGAGAGAATGCTTCCAAACTCATTTTACAAGGACAGCATTACACTGGTACCAAAATAAGATGAGGAGACCATTTGAAAATAACAGAGCAATATCCCTAATGAATATAGATACAGAAAGCTTCAACAAAATATCAGCAAACCAAATTAAAGAATACATTAAAAGGATCATACATGATAATCAAATGGGATTTATTCCAAATATACTAGGATGGTTCAACATCTTCAATCAGTGTGATACTTCACATCAACACAATGAAGGATAAAAATCATATGATCGCCCTAATAGATGCAGAAAAAACATTTAACAACATTCATCATCCATTTATGATAAAAAAAACTCTCAACAAAATGGATATAGAAGGAATATTCCTCAGAATAATAAAAATTATAAGTGACAAGCCCACAGCTAACATCATGTTTATGGGAAAAAGCTGAAAGCTTTTCATTTGAAATCAGGAAAAAGACAAGCATGCCCACTCTCAACACTTTTATTCAACATAGTATTGAAGTCCTAGGCAGAGCAATTAAGCAAGAAAAAGAAATAGAAGTCATCCATATTGGAAAGGAAGAAGTAAAATTATCACTATTTGCAGATAACATGACCGTATATATACAAAACCCTAAAGATTCTACCAAATAAAAGAATAATAAAAGAATTTAGTAAAGTTGCAGGATACAAATCAGTATACAAATATCGGTTGCATTTTTATATAGTAATAATGAACTATCAGAAAGAACTTTTTTTAAATCCCATTTGCAATTGCATCAGAAAGAATAAAATACCTGTGAAGTAAAAGACCCATAGACTGAAAACTGTAAGACATCAATGCATGAAATTAAAGACATAAATAAATGGAAAGATAGTCCATGTTACTTAATTGAAAGACTTAATATTGTTAAAATGTCCGTAATACCCAAAGCAATATACAGATTCGATGCAATCCTATCAAAATCCCAATGGCATTTTTCACAGAAATACGATGAAACAATCCTAAAGAGAGCAAACAATTCTAAAATGTATATAGAATTGCAAAAGATCATATATTACCAAAGTCATCTTGAGAAAGAAGTACCTCAGAGAGGTATCACACTCTCTGATTTTAAGCTACCTTACAAAGCTATAGTAATCAAAACAGTATGGTATTGGCATGAAAAAAGACTCATAGATCAACGAGCAGAACAGAGAGCCTAGAAATAAACCCACATATCTATGATCAATTAATATACAACAAATACGCCAAGAATAACAATAGAAAAGGACAATCGCTACAGTAAATGGAGTTGGGAGAACTGGACAGCCACCTGCAAAAGAATGAATCATTCACTATCTTACACCATATGCAAAAATTAACTTGAAATGGATTAAAGACTTGAACACAAGACCTGAAATCATAAAA
The DNA here is from genome assembly GCF_018345385.1 of Vulpes lagopus. Classification (NCBI taxonomy): domain Eukaryota; kingdom Metazoa; phylum Chordata; class Mammalia; order Carnivora; family Canidae; genus Vulpes; species Vulpes lagopus. The sequence goes on from NC_054834.1 coordinate 33,374,641, forward strand.
CTATTTATAAGAAAACAAAGTAAACTTCTTGACCTGTCTCAACAATGATTTTTTTTTTTGACTCTGACACCAAAAGCAAAACAACAAAAGTGAAAATAAAGAAGTGGTACTACATCAAATTTAAAAGCTTTGGCACAGCAAAGTAAACCATCAACAAAACGAAAAGATAACTCAATGGAAGAAAATATTTGCAAATCATGTGTCTCATAAAGGGTTAATATCTAAAAAAAAGAATTCATATAACTCAATAGCAAAACAAACAATCCTGTTTAAAAATGAACAGATCTAAAATAAATAAATAAATAAATAAATAAATAAATAAATAAATAATAAAAATGAACAGATCTAAATATAAATTTTCCAAAGATATAAAGATGGCCAATGAGTCCATGAAAAGATTCTCAACATCACTCATCATCAGGGAAATGCAAATCAAAACCACAATGAGATATCAAATCACACCCATTAGAATGGCTATGACCAAAAAGAAAAGAAATCACAAGTGTTGGCAAAGAATCAGAGGGTGGGGAACCCTATGTATCATGGTAGGAATGTAAATTGGTGTAGCTACTGTAGAAAACATTATGGCTATTATTCAAAAAGTTACAAAATACATGGGTGGCTAAGTCTGACTCTGGATCTCAGCTCAAGTCCTGGTCTCAGGGTTGTGAGTTTGAGCCCCGCATTGGGCTCCATGCTGGGTGTGAGGCCACTTAAAAAAATAAAGTAAAAGTAGAACTATCATATGATGCTGTAATTTTGCTTTTGGATATTTAACTGAAGAAAACAAAAACACTAACTCAAAAAGAGATATATGTATTCTGTGCTCATTGCAGCATTACTTATGATAGCTAAAATATGGAAAAACATAAGTATCAATCGATGGGTGAATGGACAAAGAAAATGTGCCATATGAATGTATATACATATATATATATAATACTCTATTGTTAATATTATCATTGGAACATTATTAAACCATAACAAAAAAGGAAATCATGCCATTTGAAACAACATGGATAGATCTTAAGGTTACTATGCTAAATAAAATAAGTCAGACAGAGAAAGACAAATACTGTATGCTTTTACTTATATGGGGAACCTAAAAAAATAGCAATAACAAAACGAAGTTCCTACTGTATGCTTTTACTTATATGGAGAACCTAAAAAAAATAGCAGTAACAAAACCAAGTTCATAGGTACAGAGAACAGATTGGCAGTTGTCAGAAGAGGGGGGTCAGGGGAAAGGAGAAATGGGTGAAGAAACTCAAAAGGAACAAACATCCAGGTATAAAATAAATAAAGGATGTAATGTACAACATGATGACTATAGTTAAAAGTACTGTATCACATATTTGAAAATTGCCAAGAGTAGAATTAAAAAAAAAAAAAAAGGATAGGGGGATTCCTGGGTGGCTCAGTGCTTTAGCACCTGCCTTCGGCCCAGGGCGTAATCCTGGAGTCCCAGGATCAAGTCCTGCATCGGGCTCCCTGCATGGAGCCTGCTTCTCCCTCTGCCCATGTCTCTGCCTCTCTCTCTCTTTCTCTCTCTCTCTCTGTCTCTCTCTCTCTCTCCCTCCGTGTGTCTCTCATGAATAAATAAATAATATCTTAGAAAAAAATTAATTAATTAATTTTAAAAAAGGATACATAAAAAAATAAAAAATAATAATAAAAAAGGATACATGGTTGGTAACAATGGGTATAGATAATTACATATATACAATTATATGTTAAATATATAATTATAATTATTATATTATTGTATGTAAATATATATAAGTAGAATCAGTTTATTATATAATACAGAGAATTTTATAAGGGCATTAAAATGAGAAAAAGTGAAAGGGGTCAGAGATAAGTATTTAAGAACAATGAGGAATATTCAGAACAGCTGTTTAGAGAAGTGGCGAGGAAACTAATTCAAGATTTGTAGAGCCATGAGGCATGATTCACAGCCTAACTGGGCTTCAAAATCCCAGATTTGCAAGGAAAATGTCATGCATACTAGTATGATTTTTCTCCAGCAGTGCTCAGCAGGACATTAATGGAGGAAATAGAAGTTTGAATTCATAGTTGGGATTTTGCTGGGTTTGGGATCAGAAGTAGAGGGAAGTTGTGTAGGAAGGAGTAGAAATGCATTAATGGTGAAACAAAGACATTCCAGCTGGGAGACTCTGACGTCAGTGGCTGGGAGGGCCAAGCAGAGTTGCTCATGTGTTCACACGGTTTCTTCAATTTTATAAAAGTTAGTGTTTAATTGATTCAAGTCACCTTCTTTTTCCAGTCTAGCTTCAGGTCTGCCACATTTCTCTTGTCAGGTCACCAGCATTGTTGTGATCCAGCTTAAGGGAAGTCAAGTGAAGGGTTGGGTTTAATAGAATATGTTTATGTGTATTGTAGACACTTCCGGGTACAATTAAGTTATCACAACATAGTCAATTCCAGGGTAGGACTGGCTTTCAGAAAGTTTCTACTGCTCCTCATCACCTGACTGGGAGATAGATCCAGGGCCAAGCATCCTCCAGGGTGTTCATGCACCTATAGTGTCCAGGCCCAAAAGGACGTGGGGAGTGGCTAGTGAGTGTTGACAGTTTGAGGAGCACTGAAGATTAGTCTTTGCACAAGAAAACCTGAAATGCCAGGAAATCTTAGAGCTCACGAGTGAAAGAACCTTGAAGGAAATGTCCCCAAATTTGACCATAATCTTAAAATTGACATGACATTACCATAACGAGTTGTAAAGCTGGAGGAAAATTTTCTAAATTACTGATGATTAAAAGTAAGCATTAATTCACTCAACTAGGTCTCAGCCTGTAGTTGCAGTCTTCACCATGATTCTACCTGCCAGCCACCAACTGATGTGTCTTCTAACATACTTGTACCTGCATATTTATGCATTGACATTATCTTGTTGTAAATGTTTCCCTTGGGGCACCTGGCTGGCCCAGTCAGTAGAGCATGTGACTCTTGATCTCAGGGTTGGAGTTTGAGCTCCATCCTGGGTTTAGAGACTACTTAAAAACAAAATATTTTTTAAAAATAAGATCTTTCCCTTTTAATTAATTAATTATTTATTTGTTTATTTATTTGAGAGAAAAAAAGCATGAGCAGGGGGAAGGGCAGAGGGAGAAGCAAGCTCCCTACTGAACAGAGAGCCCAATGCAGGGCTCAATCCCAGGACCCCAGGATCATGACCTGAGCCAAAGGCAAATGCTTAACCAAATGAGCCACCCAGGCATCCCTCCCTTTTATTATAGTTAGAGCATTATATTGATTCTTTTTAAAATTATGTGTTGAGATAAGTCACATTATTTATGATGATTGATCATGAAAATGATACGGATAATGAAAAGGTTCTTATGAAATATTTGCTCTAAAAAGAGACATTCATTCTAGTCATGTCGAGAACAAGTTATCCAGTCCAACCATGCCAGTGGAGCTCAGATTCCTTTGGCAGGATTCTGCTCTGTGTCTCTCATCTCTCTATATGTCTCCTTCAATTTATGACCTTCCACCACCTTCCCCAGCTTAGAGGAGGGCAGAGCTGGGTAGCTAGCCACTCTAGTCCCACATTCCAGTTGACATAAATCCATCTCCAACCACTATTCCCTAACCTCACTTGGCTTTCTTTCTGTTCCTCAAAGACATCAATTTGTTCCAGCCCAAGGACTTCTGCACACTCTCTTCCCCAGGTCTTTGTGCAACTAATATCTTATTTTCAGGTCTCAGCTGGAATATCACACCCCCCCACCCCCAGAAAGCCTGCTTCTGAATGCCCTATCCAAAGCTGCCTCTTACAGTCTCTATTATACAATCCTGTTCTGTCTCTTTTGTAACACTGAGCTCTTTAGTGAACTTTGTCTCCCTCCGAAATGTAAACCCTATGCTGGAGGACCCAGGTTCTTTTTCACTCTGTATTTGCTGCCATCTAAACAATATCAGACATCTAGTAAATGTTCAACAAATAGTTGTTGAGTGAATTAATGAACCCCTGTGTATTAGTCTGCTTGGAGGCCATAATAAAATACCCAGACTGGGTGGCTGGAACAACAAACATTCATTTTCTCTTGGTTTAGGAAGCTGAAAGTCCAAGGTCAAGGTGCCTCTGCTGCTGGTTTTCCCTGAGACCTCCCGGGTTGACTTGCAGATAGCTGCCCTCTGGATACCTCTTCACATGGTCAATCCTCTGTTCACAGGCACCTGTAGTATCTCTCAGTCTGTGTCCTAATTTCCCCTTCTCATCAGGACATCAGTCATTTTGGATGAGGGCCCCACCTTAACCTTAATAGCGTCATTCAAACGTCACCTCTTCAAACTTCGCCTCCAATACCATTATGTTTAAAGTGCAAAGGGTTGGGACCATAACATATGAACTTGGTGGATGCAAAAAATAGTCCCAGGAATCACTCCATCCCTACCCTTAATGGACTTCCAGTGTGGGAGGCAGGAGTGATTCTGGCCTCAGAGAGCCTTTAGGAAACAGCCTGGGTCAACTAGTCATCTCTCCCCAAGTACCTAGAATGAGGACAGGGGAACCTTCTGTTGCTTACTAAGGCACCTGAAGCACACAGAGAAGGGGTTTTCTAGAGATGGTTCTAAAGCACAAATAGGAGCAACTCCCATCCAGGGGTTGTCTCCTGGGCTGGAGTCTACTAATGTTTGCCCCTGGGTGGCTCTCTGTGTGCTTGGCCAGCTTGAAAACAGATGGGGCCAGCTCACCAGGTGGTAATAAGTTGTGAAGGGCCACACACTGCAGAAAGCAGCCAGAAGGGGGGAGGTCTGGTGGGCAGGATGCAATCAGCCTGCACCAACTGCAGCTGTCTGGGGATCGGATTTCCAAATCACCTGCTCTGGCCCAGGCTGCAGGAACTGAGCTGTCAGACAAAGACTGGTAATTACCCCTGACTCATCTACACCTTCCTTGTCTATGTCCTAATTGAGGTTTAATGGCTTTGGTCACAGGAGGAGTCTTTTCCTGCCTTTCTAGACATAGATCCTTTCATCTGAGCATCAAGCCAATTAGTTTTAGCATCTGGGGTAATTGACAGAAGTCAGGCCTGAATACATGGAGTTCCTAGGCCAGGAGGGTCTTTATGGTGGTGGTGGTTGTTGATTATGATGATGATGATGATGATGATGATGATGTGTGTGTGTGTGTGTGTGTGTGTGTGTGTGTGTGTGTGTTTTCAGTGTTATTCGGATGCAATTTAGAGGATAAGACTGGGGCAGACATGGAGAAGCCTGAGCATATGAGGCATCTATGATTAAAGTCACCCATGACCTTTATTTACACCTTCTTTTTTAAAGATTTATTTATTTATTTGAAAGAGAGAGAGAGAGAGAGAGAGAGCACAAGTGGGAGGGGCAGAGGAAGAGGGAGAGAGAATATGGAGCAGACTCCTCACTGAGCTGGAAGCCCAATGTAAGGCTCGATCTCAGAACCCTGTGATCACAACCTGAGCTAAAATCAAGAGTCACTCAACTGACTCTGCCAAGCAGGAGCCCCCTATTTTACTTTCTACCTTTCAGCCTTCCCATATAAGGCTGAAGTACCATATAGTACCATATAAGATATCATACATAGAAGACTCATTTGAGTCACCTTAGGCCTTATCCTTTTAGCACAATTTAGGATCTACTTAGAGATGGATTTGGAGACTTGATTACCACACCAAGCAGGCTTTCTTCTTGCAGTTACTTACCTTCATTATTCTGACTGCTTGCTTTCCCTTTTGCCCTTCTCCTCTTTGCTACCTGGTCACCCACCCCAGCAAAGGCAGCTCAACTAAACAGACTCATTGAAATTAGATGGACTGACCAAGAACTAGATAGCACCAACCTCAAAAGGCCTGGAGACAGAAACCATCTCTTTTTGGTTTTCTTACTTGCCAGCCAAGGACACCTATAGAAACACTTGGCCTCCTAGAACCTTTGGAATCCCTGAGATAAGTGGAAATGTGGTCTCAAGGCTTGGCAAGCACAAATTAGGGGTTCACACAGTCTGCTGGGACCCCTTTGTTTAGGTTGGATTGACTTCACCCCAGAGGCAGGCAATGACTAGGGCGATGGATTACCGTAGAGATGGATGCCCTGTGGCCAGCACCTGATGGGATTTTAGGTCTGCTTTGGACTCTGGAAACCATACCATGGCTTTACACAATCCCTAAATAGTCTCACCAGGAGTGAGATGATTATCACCATTAGAACTTGGCTGTGGAGCAGCTGGTTAGCTCAGATTTTCCTTAAAGTGTGAAACAGAAGATTATAACCTTCAAAAATACGCTTTTGAGAAGGAGGAGGTGCATATGCTCATTGAGTTATTAGGTGATGTTCTAGTAACTGAATGAAAAAAGAAGTGGTGAGTGGACTTTGGAAAGCCTGTGAATGAGCATATCCTCTGCTGATTGGTATATTTCAACTTCAAGCCCACTGGCCTTCTCATAGGTCATATTAGGGGAGGAAGGTAACAGACATGCACAGGACTTTTTTTTTAGATACTCAGACACACATGAGTGAAAACTCATGGGGGTCATATATAGTTCATTTTTTAAAAAATCATTCAAATCAATCAACCTACAAGTACTTCCTAATCTATTCAAATACACGTGAGGCCCTACAGAATGTATGAAGGATAACATACAGTGCCTGCCCTGACATGTTTACAACACCACTGAGGAGAAAAAAATAGTACAATACGAAAAATAGCAAAAATTACAGAACCAGCTAGGGCCCAAGTAAGTTGGGCCAATTAAATGTTGAATTATATACTTTATAGCAAAAGTACTCTCAGGAGCTCCGGAGGAAGAGAGAGGTCAAGATAACCACTAATACCTATTGAGTGCTTGCTATGTGTCAAGCACTCAGTAAATACTTGCTAGGTATTAGCTTAATTATCAACTCGCACAACTCTATAAAGGGTGTACTATTTTCATTTCCATTTACAAATGAGGTACTGGTGCTTAAAGAAGTGAAATAACTTGCATGAGGTACACACTTAAGAAGCAAATGACTACTTTTCTAAAGTCGAATAACTCAGTCATACAGAAAGATAGAAATAATTATGTTTACAAAAACAAAACAGAGGTGCCTGGGTGGCTCAGTCAGCTAAGCATCCGCCTTCAGCTCAGGTTATGATCTCAGGGTCCTGGGATCAAGCCCCACATCAGGCTCCCTGCTCAATGGGGAACCTACTTGTCCCTCTCCCTCTGCCACTCCCTGCCTACTTGTGTTCTCTCACTCTCCCTCTCTCTCTCTATGTCAAATAAATAAAATCTTCAAAACAAAACAAAACAAGAAACAAACAAACAAAAAAACCCTGTATATATCCATCACTCATTTTGAGATATAGATGTTACCAATAGATGAAGCTCTGTTGACAACTCTCCCTAATTACATCTCTTCTTCCTTGACCTAGAGTTAACCCCTCTCCTAAACGTACAGCTCAGATTTTTAACTTCTTTAAACTCATCCCAAGGAAATCAACAAGAATGCTAGCCATCAGAAAGATGTCATGAGGCAGCTCACTTGAATGGTGATTCGGATTTGCATTAGCAAAGAGAAGGGGCTTTGGGGCAGGGAGAAAGCATGAGGAAGGACCAGCAGGCTGGGTTAGGGGAAAATGGGTACAAGTCTTGACAAGGAGAGGAGACGCATTGGCAAATGCTCAGAATAAGATATCATCAATACAGAGTCAGATCACGAATGGCCTTGATCAAGGCATATGTGTGACACAGAAGCAATGATAGAGTGAAATGAGGTAGTCATGAATAAATCATGCTTTTCAACCTGCACCAGTGAATCACTCTTGTTTAGCATTGCATGGAGGGCTTTGCCCAGGGCCTGATACATAGAAGATGTTCAACAAATGTTTTTGTTCAATGAAAAAAACCACTCAATAAATTTCTAGAGAGCCTGTGTGCCCTCTGGTTCATCAGAATTGCCAGATGTGTGTGAGAGAGAGAATGGGAGAGGAGAGCAGAGCAGAGCACACTGCTTCCCAGAGCTTTACTGGGAAGTCAGAGAAGTTTGCTCAAAGGCAGATGCAGTAAATTTGACTGGGAACATCAACACATCCCAAGTATAAATCTGAAAGAGATGAATCTTTGTTCCACTGATGAGAATGCCTTGACAGCTATTGGTGTCACACCAGTGACAGCCATTCAGCTCCAAGAACCAGGCTTTTCTTGCTTCCTAGAAAGACCTAAAGAAGGGATGCATCCATTGCCCCAAGGAGCTCCAAGTCCAGAAAGTTCCAGCCCTGTGGTTGCTTGTACTTTCCTTAATGTTATATTTTATTATCAAATTTTCTTGCAGGAGCTTTAGCCAGTACCTTACCTTCGTGGCTTTCCATTGTTTATGAGCTAAAATCCAAGATTCCTAGGGTGACATGGAGGGAAGGATTTCTGTACTTCAGTCTGTGCTTACCTTTCCAGCCTCATTGGCCATCACTGAATTTATGCCCATCAGGAATCCTTGCTCTTCCCCAAGCAAGCTAGATACTTTCCTACCTCCAGATATTTGTACAATTTTCTCTAGCCAATATGCCACCTGCTTCCTTTACCATCTACAGTGATCCTATGTCTTTCTTAAGGGATACATCAAATGCCACATCCTCTATGACTTCTCCCCAGCCTTCCTCAAAGTTAAGTTAATTTCTCCCTTCTCTGGGTACATATTCCTACTACAGCATATATCCCATTCCCTGGTAATGAGAGATCCATGTATCTTCACAGCAAGACTATAAAGTCCTAAGAGCAAAGACCTTATCTCTGAAACACCAGTGGCTGTCAAAATATAAAACATTACACACATTTCTAATTAAATACCTTAATTACACACACACACACACACACACACACACACACTCCTGCAGAATTGAAGAGATTTAGACATACAACCAGGGTCACTTTTTACTTACTTGATCAACCTTCAGTCTACTCAGAGGACACCCCTGGTTGACAGTACCAGCTTCGGAAAAACACCACCATGGTCTTGGAGAGGATGCACCTGTGCATTTGTGTCAGCAAGTTAATGTACAGACTGTACCACCACCCCCTTCAGGAACAGATAGAGTTAAGACTGTCCTTCCCCTGAGTCATTGCAAGATGAGGGAATTATGTTTCAGGGTAGTCTTCATGCTTCAGTTCTATAAAGCCATAATTCTGAGTCTCTTGAATCTTCACGAAGTCCTGGCATTTGGTTATGATCAAACAAATGTCAACAAACCACACAGTCCAGTTGTTCATCAAGTGCAATATTGAAGCAACAAATTTTAAAAACTCATTGGTATACAAAGCCAGATAAGTTGTGTTGTGTGTTTTCCCCCAGTCAATGGATCTGTATATCCATTTTTTGGAGGCTCTAGATGTGGCCATAATTCTTAATTTTTTGTAAGAACCAAGTGTTTCAATTACAAACACCTAAGATCTACATGGAGGCAATTAGATAAAGAGCTGTGTACAGTAGTCCCTCTTTATGTGCAGGGGATACATTCCACTACCCCTGGCAGATTCCTGAAACCATGGATAGTACTGAACCCTATATATAGTTTGCTTGTTTCTATGCATATATATTTGCAATAAAAGATTAACAACAATAAGAGTAAAATGCAACAATTATAGCAGTCCACTATAATAGTTTTGTAAATGTGGACTTTCTCTCTCTCAAAATATTGTTGTATTGTACTCACCCTTCTTCTGGTTGCGATGAAGTAAGATGATAAAATGCCTATGAGATGAGAGGAAGGGACATGATGATGGAGGCATTGTGATGTAGCGTTAGGCTACCACTGACCTTCTGTTATCACAGGGAGGATCATCTGTTTTCCAACTGCGACTGACCACAGGTAAGTCCATGGAAAGCAAAACAGATAAAAGGGCCATATTGGAATGGGAAGTGCAAGGTCTGTAGATACAGATCACTTCCGATTTACCGATGACCCCAGCAGCCATAGCAGAAGCCATAAAACTCTGTTTTCTCCACATTTACCTCCAGTTCTGTCCATCCCCCATCTCCTCTTCACTATCTCAGCAATAGCTGAAACCTTAGGGGCCTTAGGGACTCCAGGCTGGGGTAGAGCATTGCTTACATAGATTAATGGCTATCAATGATAAAATTTCAGCTTTGCTTTTAGTAGCTTTTCACGGGTGATTTCAGGAACCTATCCTAGACTGTTGGTACTGTCATTATTGGAAGATGCATTTTCAGTTGCAAATAATAGACTTCTCAACTACCCTTTAAATATCACCCTTGTCTAAGGCTGCCTGCATCCAACTCATGTTGAGGAACCACACAGGAAAATGAATCCGCATGTCTCTTGCACCGTAAACTGGAGGAAATCTTTCATAATAAGACATGAGGTAGCTGACTCCTGCAGTGCATTCCTGTATGACAGACAGTTGTTCATTTTGGCAGCAGTTAATACTTCTGCCCAGGAACAGATTTTTACATTGCTAATGAGACATATGATGCATTATTGAGGTTCCCAACATTTCAGTAAGTCAATGGCTTGTTATATAGCTAAATATGGAGTAACTAGTTCGAGATAAATGGCTCTGTTTGCTATCATAGAAGATATGCATCTTTAGAGGAAGACAAATGGTCAATTAAAAAAAGATGAAGACATCTGGGCCTCTGGTTCCCTTTGAGAGCTTATTAACTTCACAAATAAACATGCCTTTTCATTTTCAATTAGCAATAATTTTGAGATAGATTCATCTGAGTGAGGACTGCACTAACGGGTTTAGAACTGGTCCTCTGAATATTGCACTCTCTGTCAAAGGTTCTCCTAGACATCAAGAGAAGGACTGTCCACAGATTTGGAAGTTAATTTCCTTAGGGGAGAGGAATAAACAATATGGCCAAAGTTTCTGCAATCACAATTTCCAAAAGGAGAGATGGAAGTTGTCTTGCTCAACTTGGTAAGCCCATTGCTTCTTTGACAAGTCTTGGTAAATGTCTAACAAGGAGAAGGAAGAAAACAAAAAAGATAAGGAGCAAGCAGAGGAGGAAAAAGAGGGAGAGGAAGGAAGGAAGAAAAACAATGGGAAAAAATGGATCCTAAATAAAAATGTTTAACCATACACTTCTTCACATTTTTTTACCTGAAGGCTGTCATTAAATAGCAAAGTGTTCCTCATTTTTCAGGCCCTATTTTACTATTTTATTTAAAATACTTCTATGAGTTCATAATTTTCTTTATAAATCTCAGAAAGAGAATCTTGCCTTTGTGACTTGTGGTGGTAAGGCCTAGTGAGTCCCAACTCATCCATCATTGGTTGTAGAATAATGGAGCCCTTCATTTTTAGGATGGGACGTCATTTTGAGCAAGATCTCAAAGCCAGGTGGTGGCAGAGGATACTTTTTTCTCAATCAGGTCATAAGTTTTCTGAAGAAACATCAGATCTTCCACTCATATTTGAATTTGTTGACATATTAATTTTATCTATTGCATAGGACTAACAAAACCCCACTGAATGAGTGGAGATTCAATTCTGATTTGATCCACTCCAGAAAGCTACCAAATTCAACTCAATCTGAGAAGCTGGCCCTTCTGAGAGTAGAGGGAGTAGCTCTCTAACTCATAACATCGTATTTGCCAATAATTCTTACAATCCAGCTACTATTCCAAGTGTTTCAAGGATGATAAGGCATTTAATCCTCACAACCACCTATGTGGTGGGCGCAATGATCATCATCACCATGATAAGCATCATCAACCTCGTTTTATAAATGAAGTTGGAGGAAAAAAAGAGTTTAATTTGTCCAAAACCACAGAGCAAAAAGGTGCACAGCTAGGATTTGGGCACAGACCGTCTCATTCTGAGGGTCATGCTCTTAAATACCACACCTTACTGCCTTTTGATATGAGATGTGTGAGGATGAAAATATTGTCAGAACAATGCCAACAGCAACACCATATCTCTGGGTTTTAAAGAAATAATGTAGCCCTGATGAGACAGTTGGCAAGTGCTCAAAATTATGTTTCACCCTATCAAATGTCTCTGCCAGAGATGGACACCTGTTGTTGAATTTGTCTATTTGTTTGCTTGTCTACTTTCGCTGTAGTGCTTGGTCCATACAGGGCCTGAACACACAGTGTTTACTGACTTAGGAAACTTGACAATGGGTGATACTAATAGACTGCAAATTTAGAAATGTAGCCAACGTCAGTATCTTCAACATATTGTCTTGTTCCAATGGATAATTTGAGACAAAAGATTTTAATTTATATATAAATATGATATATGTATCTTATATGTTCATATTCTAATATATATCTTATATATGTATATCTGTATATGCATATATATATATATATAATATTTTCCCACTAGATGCTGAGTGTTTGCATACTTTAGGTTATTCATTCCTCACTTACTAGTTGACAGAGCCAATAAGCAATGCAACAAAGATTCAAAGAGAATGCTGGCTCAAGTTCTGTGGGTCCCCAATCACCAGGAGACATGGCCCCTGGTCAGTACTCTGTGCCTTTACTATCACCTCAACCACATTACCTAGTCACAGAGAGACAAGTTTTCTCATGTGACTTGCAAATGGTAAAAGCTAGTCTCTCATATTTTTATGAGAATTGCATGATATAAAATCAAATACCATCCAGCATGTAGAAGCCACTTAACAAATTTCAGTCCTCTTCCTTATAAATAAAACATTTGGAATTCTTGAGCTTCTTACTTCGTCCCAAGTGTCTCCCTCCATCCTGCTTTCCAAATGTTCTACTCAAAAATATGTAAATAGGAGGATGCTCTTTACAGACCCTGAAAACCTTCATCTCAATTCTTTCTTCCAATGTGAATTCAAAGGCACAAAGGTAAGCTTTCAATCTGTGGGACCTGATTCATTGGTGGGTCATAATATTCATTTCCTGGGCTACAACCAGAATTTTTTAAAAAATAAAGTGGAATACAAAGAAAACCAAGTAGATTTGAAGTACCAGTTTTTTACACACTGATGGGTAAGAGAAAATTTCATTTTGTGCAGCTCTCAATTTCTTTTCATCTGTGCACACCATTTTTCAACATAATCGTTATTTCAACTCACTGGTGGTTTCTTGGAGACTAAGTGTCACAATCAAGGGGTGCTTAAGGAACTTCTTTTGTAAACTAAGCTAATGTAAGTTGATAATCTTATTTTAACTTGATTCAGAAGTTGCCTAAATCTTTTTAGCAGTACTAATCCACCTGTGATGGAGTTTCAGATCCAAAATTAATTTACCGGGCAGCCACAGTGGCTCAGTGGTTTAGCGCTGCCTTCGGCCAGGGGTGTGATCCTAGAGACCCGGGATCAAGTACCACATCGGGCTCCCTGCATTGGCCTGCTTCTCCCTCTGCCTGTGTCTCTGCCTCTCTCTCTCTCTCTCTGTATTTGTCAGGAATAAATAAAATCTTTAAACAAATTAATTTACCAAAGAATTGGAATCCAAAGGCCCAGGAAGATGGATGTCTGGCTTCTCCTTTACTGATTTCTGGTGTAGTTCTTGTCGATAGCTCCTGTCACTTCATCCTCAGTGTTCTTCAATGAACTCAAGATGGCTTTATACTTTGATGGACTTGATAAAGGTTCTATGACAACCCAGCACAGGTGTCTTTTTAAGTGGTGCTTTAAGAGTCACAACCGTTAAGTTTCATGAAAAAAAGTCCATGTTTCTCTCAGTCATCCCACACCCTCACCCCACTCCCATATTCGTTCTACATTCTCAAAGCCCAGCGCATGCCTGGTATGGTATGAGACCACACTAATCTATATTGAATGAATTAACAGTAAGCCCAGCTCCGAATGGCAAAGCAAAATGATGATTGCCCCCAATATTCTGATCCATTTAGCTACCTAAGTGTGTGTCTTATTCACTTGGAGACTGAAGAACTCAGCCAACATTTTCTCTGCCAGAAATAGCCTTAATGGTGCAAGAACAAGTGAAATGACACCACAAGGAAGCAATCCGTCAAATCGGTAGTGTGGGACATTTCTACAGAACAAAAATCTGAAGATCACCAACAGCTCTATGCCATACAATTTAAAAAGAAGAAGGGGAAGAAGGAGAGGAAGGAAAGAGTTGTAGAACAAAAGAGATTATGGATAAAAACAACTAGTGCAAAGACTAGACTTTACTTAGACTCTGAACAATCAAAAGACATAGTGAGTGAATCTGGGAAAGATAAGTATGGGCTGGGTATTAGATGATTTTAAGGAATTCTCATTAATTTTGTTAGGTGTGACATTGACACAGTGATTACGGTAAAAGTAGAAAGCCCTTATCAGTCAGCAATGCATACAGAACTGTCTCCTGGGAAAAAGACTCAACATCTTTACTTGTTTTAATTTTTTTTCTTTCTTTACTTGTTTTTAAATCTCTAGTAAAGATTTGTACATGTGAGGGGCATTCAATAATAGAAGATTGGTCAGATGTTGATTATTGTCACAGTTAAGGATAGATACACGGACGTCCCATATACTATTGGCTCTACATTTGCATTCACTTAAAAATTTCCATAAGTAAAAGTTAAATGTAGGCAGCCCCAGCGGAGCAGAGATGACAATGTAAACCTTCAAGACTATAATTTCATGCTCCCTTGTATAGCCATATACCAGGGGGACCCAAGACAGCATTTACTGGGTTTTGTGCACTGACTTTGAACACTTTCCAAATGTGATAATCTGGTGCTCATTACTATTTTTTTTTTAGATAGGAGATCATATGCACTGTTAGAAGCATCAAAACTTCATTCTATTCATCTTGAGCACAATATTCCTCCCAGTACAGCTTTTTCCTTGAAAGAGGAGGAGGGCAGACAGAGGCTGGGGTGAGAGGTCGGGAAGGAGAAACAACCAGTGAGTTTTCCACTTTCGCGAGAATGGCAAGATCCTTGGGGAGACAGTAAATTGAAATTAAGGCTGTCTCAGGCAGCCTACAGGATGTGCCTGCAAATGTAGACATATCCAAATGGTGAAAAAGTCTGTTTGTGCCCATTCATATGAAGTGAATGCCTTGTAATGTGCTCCAGCCCCTGGGAATGGTGGCTGGATTTCAGGAACGGAGGCCGGAAGAATGGGATGGATTTGACATAAGTACTTTTAAGTGCTCTGAACGCTGGGCTCCTCCCTGTGGTTTAATAGCAAAGTCCACTGGGAGCTACAAGGAAGGAGCCTAGTGAATCCCTACAGCTTTTCGTTTTAAGGATAACAAATCTTAAAACAGGTGTGAGCTCAGAAAGATCCTTTTACTTCTTGTTTTTGGGCTGTTGTGGCCAGCCGGCTCTCTGTGTATTATTATCATTCCACAGAACGAAGTCTGGGGTGAGGGAAGGGAGGAGAGGTAAGAGAAGCTGAATAAACAAAAATTGCTTCGAGTGACTAATATTCATTAAGTCCACTGGTCATGCGCTATGAAATTTATTAAACTGTGGTTTCCAAGAGAATGTATTAGTGGAGCTAATGAACACAAATAAAAAAGAGGCCTCCAGGAAATGGTTTCCTGGGTCTGGATGAGGCTGCTGAGTAATGTGACAAGAGATTATAACGTTAAAAGCTTCTATTATAGTCTAGAAGGCTGATTATTGGAAGGGGTTGCCCTCAGTGGGGGAGGGAAGATAGGAGGGAGACTACAAGTCTGACTCTCCTGAAAAAGGGGCCTAATGCTTTTCATTTATATTCATTAAGGAAGGAGGCTTTGTGCTGAAGGCCTCTGAACCTCTGCGCTGCCATCTGGTGGAGAAGGGACTTGAGAGGCCATAGAGGACAGACAACAACCGCCATCTTTAAGATGTCAGGAATCTGCAGGTTGGCTTTACTGTTTCCCAAGTAGTAGCAGTGGAAACCCTTTGTGACTATGGCATCGGGAGCAAAAACTAACACCCACAAAGTAACCAATATATGTAATCTGATTTAAATACTGAATGACGAGAGCTCAGCTCTCCCATTCTGCTGTCCTTTTCCATCAGGACCTTAGCAATGAATATCAACGTGGTCCTACCTGCAGTACTGGGCTGAGGTGTGACCCATCCTGAGGACATTTGTTTCATAACCTAGTCCTGTTTCTCCCAGCAGAAACCTGGAGATAGGTCATCCTGGACTCTCCTCTTTCTGCTACCCCTGTCATCCAACCCAACAGCAAATACCGAGGCCTCTCTAGTCACCATATCCAGGGGCCACTTCTTACCATGTACACTGCTGCCACCCTGATCTGAGCCATTGGTGTCTCTCTCCCAGGTGATTGCAAAATAGCCTCCAAACTATGCTCCTGGCTTCCAACCTTGCAGTCCACAGCCCGTTCTCCAGCAGCAGCCAAATGAACCATTAGAACAGGCTAGATCATCTCACTTCTCTGCTCAAAACCTACCCGGGGCCCTTAAGCTCACTCAGAGTAAAATTGGAAGTCATATGATGTGTTTCAGGCTTTAATGGATCTGACCCAGCTTCCTCTAACTTCGGCTCTTATGCTCTCCAGTCACTCAGTCTGGTCCAACCACATTGGCCTCTTTGCCAGTCCTCAAAGAGGCCACACATCCCTGACTCAGCACCCTCCTCCTGGAAAGCATTCCCCAGACATTGGCATGGCTCTCCTTCTCCCATTCTCCCGGGTCTCCTGCCAAAGTTACCTTCTTGAGGAGGCCTTCCACGACCACCCCACATAAAATAATAACTCTTCCTCTTCCTTCAGCATTTTTATTTCTTTTCTTTGACTTATTGTATTAGCAGCATTCAGCACCTACTGAAATGTTAAATATTTATGTGCTTGTGTCCTTTTTTTCATCTTCCCCAAATCCCCTACAATGGAATATAAGTTCCATGGAATTAGGGGCCTTGGAGGGAATATAGTATTTTTTTTTAATTTTCTTATTGGAGTTCAATTTGCTAACATATAGCATAACACCCAGTGCTCATCCCAGCAAGTGCCCCCCTCAGTGGCCGTCACCCAGTCACCCCAACCCCCCACCCACCTCCCTTTCCACTACTGGAAGGAGCCTCAGTGTCCATCGAAAGATGAATGGATAAAGAAGATGTGGTATATGTATACATGGAATATTACTCAGCCATTAGAAATGACAAATACCCACCATTTGCTTCAATGTGGATGGAATACAGTATTTTTAACATAGTTCATGTTTTCTTCTGAAACTTTAAAAGCTGGCAAAGTCAACCTGCTCCAAATCCTTACAGACTTTTGCTAAGCTCCATAGAGGTGGGTGTTTCATCTGATCTAGTCTCCCTCTCTTGCTGGCACCTAGTACCGTGTCTGGTGAATGGTATATGTACAGTAAGACTTTGTGGGTTTTTTTGGTAGCACTAGGGTTTATGAAGCTGTGCCTGAGAAAGTATGGAATGTTTCGTGAATCTGCATGTCATCCTTGAATACGGGCCATGCAATCCTTCTCTGTATCGTTCCAGTTTTAGTACATGTGCTGCCAAAGTGAGCCTAAGGTCTTTTTAAAGAGTTTTATGTACCAAATTCACTCATTCTAAGTGCCTAATTCAATGATTTTTTTAACCAGATTTACTGAGTTGGTACAACCAATACCATAATCCAGTTTTAGAATGTTCCCCAAACTCCAAAAAGTACACTCATGTCCATTTGTAGTTTATTCACAACACCCCCAGCCCCAGGCAACCAGTGATCTGCTTCCAGTCTCTATAAATTTGCCTATTCTGGAGATTTCCTACATATGGGATCATATGAAATACAGTTATTTACATGTGCCCTCTTTAAGTCAGTATAATGTTTCTGAGGTTTACCCACATTGTAGCATGAATCAGTACAGTTTTTTATTTCCTTTTTGTTGCCAAATAATACTCCCTTCTATGCATATACTATTTTTAATCCATTTATCACTTGCTAGACATTTGAATTGTTTCTATTTTTTGCTGTGAATATTCACATACACGCCTTATGAACATGATTTCCTGCCCTCCGTTGGGTAGATTCCTAGGAGTGAAATTGCTGAGTTATTTTGGGTTATGTTTAACTTTTTAAGAAACTACCAGACTGTTTTCTTTTTTTTTTTTTTAATTTTTATTTATTTATGATAGTCACAGAGAGATAGAGAGAGAGGCAGAGACACAGGCAGAGGGAGAAGCAGGCTCCATGCACCGGGAGCCCGACGTGGGATTCGATCCCGGGTCTCCAGGATCGCGCCCTGGGCCAAAGGCAGGCGCCAAACCGCTGCGCCACCCAGGGATCCCTGCTACCAGACTGTTTTCTGAAGTGACTGTACCATTTTATACTCCCATCAGCAATACATGACCAATTGTCAGTACTGCCTGTTTTTTAGTTTATAGCCATTTTAGTAGGTATACAGAAGTATATCATTTTGGTTTCAATTTGCTTTTCTCTTACAGCTACCGGTGTTGAACATTTAATTCACAATAATTGTTAGCAGTTTTAATATCTTCATAAAACGTCCATTTGAATCTCTTTTTTTAAAGATTTTTAAAAAATGTATTAATTCATGAGAGACACAGACAGGCAGAGACATAGGCAGAGGGAGACGTAGGCTCCGGAGGGGAACCTGATGCGGAACTCGATCCCAGGACTCTGGGATCATGACCTGAGCCAAAGGCAGATGCTCAACCACCGAACCACCCAGGTGTCCCTCCACTTGAATCTTTTACTCATTTTTATATCACATTGTTTATCTTCTTGTTATTGAGTTATAAGAGTTCTTTATGTATTTTAGATTCTGGTACTTCACAAAATCAATGACTTGCAAATGTTTTCTTCCTGTGTGTGACTTGTCTTCCCATTAGCTTAAAAGTGTCTTTTGTAACACAAACATTTTAAATTGTGATAAGGTTCAATCTATCAGTTTTTTATGGATCATGCTTTTGAGGTGATATTTAAGAATTCTTTATTCAAGATCACAAAGATTTTCTCCAATATTTTCTTGAAGAAATTGTGTGGTTTTAGCCCTTACACTTTTCTATAATCCACTTTGCAATTATTATGCATGGTGTGAGGTAAGCCTCTAAATCGATTTTTTTTTCATGGGGAATCCAGCTGTCCCAGCACTATTGTTGAAAAGACCATTCTCTCTACATTGATTGTCTTGGACTCTTTGTTGACAATCAATTATCCTTTAACGAAATGGGTTACTTCTGGACTCCCAATTCTGTTCCATGGATCTGTTATGTGTATCCTGCCATAATACCAACACTGTCTTTGTTGCTATGATGCTACAGTAAGTTCTGAAATCAGGTAGAGTAATGCCTCCAATTTTGTTCTTCTTTTCAAACTTTGTTTTAGCTATTTAGATCCTACATATTTACATATAAACTTTATAAAAATTTTTGAATTTTTTTACAAAAATGCTTGCTGGTATTTTGATAGGCATTACATTGATTTTATACACTAATTTGGGGTTAATTGTCCTCTTAACCATATTGGATTTTTTTATGCCATTAAGTATCAAATTATTTTTTTAAGATTTTATTTATTTATTCATGAGAAACACACACACACACACAGAGAGAGAGAGAGAGAGAGAGAGAGAGGCAGAGACAGAAGCAGGCTCCATGCAAGGGAGCCTGACATGGGACTCAATCCTGTGTCTCCAGGATCAGGCCCTAGCCTGAAGGCGGCGCTAAACCGCTGAGCCACCGGGGCTGCCCAAGTATCAAATTATTTTGTTAATTTTATTTCAAACTTTATTGAAAATATATAGGAACACTTTTTTGTATACATGTAACTCATAGATTAATTCTAGTATTTTTGTGGATTCCTTGGGATCTTCTACATTCATATCACGTCATCCGCTTGAAAAGATGTATATTTTGCAATACACAGAGTAAAGTATTCCAGGTAGAGTGTTCTTAGAACAGAAGAAGTTGAATTGGTTGAAAGTATAGTACAAGTCTTCCATGTTTTATGATTTATTGTGGAACTGTCCTTTCAATTTTTAAGAGTAGGGTACTGAAATCTCCAACTCTATAAATTGTCAGTGATTTCAATTCTAGTTGGTTTTGCCTCAGGGGTGCATATATTTATAATTGTTGCATATTCCTGATGTATTGGCCTTTTTGCCATTACAAAATGTCCCTCTTTGTCTCTAGAAATAATTCTTATCTCAGACTCAATTCTGTCTGATGTTAAAATCATCATTTCAGATCTTTCATGGTTACTATTTACCTGGAATATCATCCCCATCCTTTACTTTCAACCTATTTCTGTCTTTGACTCTAAAATGTATTCTTGTAGTCAGAATATAATTGGATTTTGCTTTTTGATCCATTCTGATAACCTCTCCCTTCTGATCAGAGCATTTAGACCCTTCACATTTAAGGTAATTATTTATATAATTGGATTTATACCTGCCCTTTTGTTCTTTGTTTTCTAGGTTTCCTATATTTTTGGCCCTCTCTTCCTGTTTTAACATATCCTTCAGTGTTAAAAATATTATTTTATCATTTAAATTTCTCTGATGATTTTTATCCTAATACTATTTTATTAGTGACTATTTTAAAGATTACAATATATTTTTAATTTACCGTAATATACTGCATAGACTAATCCTAGCAAGTCTGGTAAAATATAGAAAGTTCAATAAACACGTTCCTTTTCTCCCCATTTGCACTATAATTGTCACATATACTGGACCTAGATATGCTTGAAACCTCACATCCTGTGCTATACTGATGGCTTCATATAACCAGGACAGCAACTTGAGGCTACAAGGGACACAGGCCCTCTCACTATCTACCTTATCACTTCTACCAAGCTTAGCATAGTTATTGGTCACCATTCCAAATCTAATGACACCTCTTCAACTGGGGTAATAACGCTGAATGTTTTCTTGGTCTGCCTGACTCTGCCAAATTCTCCATACAGCCTGAGCTGGGTGTTGGGTGGGATGGAACTGGCATAGCCCCAGGCAAGAAATTACAGACTCTCACTGTTCTTACTTGAAGTTCATCAGTGTTTCAAGCATGAAGGATTTGCTGACTGTTGCATGCTTTCGGTTGAGTTCCAGAAATAGTTGCTTTTATCAGTTTTGTCCAGCTTTATAGTTGCCTTTGGAGAGAAGATTTGCTGATTCCCCCTCATACAACCGTGTATCTGAATTCTGTAACTCCAACTAAACTCTAATCTCTAGGAAGCTGCTACCACGTTTTCCACTTCTTATGCACTCATTAAATAAGGTAAATAACTTTTCCATATTACATAATGTTTTGAGATGGAAAGGACTTAATGCATTCTAGCAACATTTGAGACAGTATTGCATGGATATATGGTGGGAAGACTCACAAAATAAACATTGTCAGCATCGTCCTCTCCTGAAAGAGAGAACTGTCTGACAAGCTTCACTGACTAAGTTTGGACAAGGCTCAGGCAACAAGAGCCATGGATACCAATTCAGTGCTCCAGAATTTACTCCTTTTAAAGACAGGAAAAAAGAAAATAAACTTTAATTCCTATAAAAAAATGGAACTCCGTTATTTTTAAGGGAACTTCTGTACAGGAGAAAACATAGAAATATTTTTCTCAAGTATATTGAAGAGAACTTTTCTAAGGCAATAGTTAAGAAAGAAGACTATAATTATGTTTCTGTCATGTTTTATATTAAGGTATGTCTGAGGCTTGGGAATGGGTTAGAGGCCCTTTTAAAAGTCCCTCCTAAGTATCTGTAAATCTTGATTTATGGACCCCTCTACCACATTTATATCTATAGTGGTATCTTTTGAGTGAAAGCACAGAAGATTTATCAGTTTTCAACATAAGAACCTCACACATTTGTCTCTCAAGTGTCATGACAGTGGACTTTCACAAGGCCTAAAAGCTTGGTACAGACTTTAAATTGTGTTTTTATTTTTATACCTTTCCTATATTGAAAGACAAATAGTACAGAGAAAAGCTAACTCTGTAAGAGAGAGAACACAGCTGATACCCAGAGTGGGCCACCCAGAATGCACCAGGATTAATGACAACTTGGCCTGACAGCATCCTGACCACAAAAGATGAAGTCACCCTAGGAAGTGTTTTGTAGAAGAAAATAAAATCAACAGAACGAAAAAGAGAAGAAAAAGCTATGAAGTCTGAAATATACATTGTTCAAGTATTTTCCCCCATTAATTTTGGAAGCCCTTGCGTGTTTTCAGGGAAATTTAATCTGCACGTTTCTGAGCCATTTACACTTAACTCACCACAATGTTGTTTTGTAAGAGTCATTTGTTGTCCAAGAAGCCCTCTGAACCTTGTTCATAAAGATTTTTATTAAAGCGATTGTTTTCTTTTTCCTTAAAATGAAATTATGCATTTCCAGATCGAAAGGAACATTGAAGTGAACCCTAAATTCAAAACTTGTGAGGCACAAGACAGATCCAGTTTTGATCAAAGTGTATTCCCATACAGATTTCCAGTCCAAGGTGTTTGGGTTTTGGCAGCATCACAGTAAAGGGTTCAGTTGAAAAGACACGGGTTTATTACTCCTTGGATAGTCAAAGAGAACCCTCTGAGGCATTTTTAAAAAGCAAAGCTTTTCAGGAGTTCAGCCAATCTAACAATCAACTTTGCTTTAGAATCCGTCCTGGACAAAGCTTAAACTTGAGTGCAGGAGGTGAGACACTGGAAGTACTAGAAATGTTTCATGAGCTAAAAGACTTGTAGTCTAAGGGAGTAACCTGCAAAATGAGAGCAAAAATACCTTCTGCCTCAGAGGATTGCAATGAAAATTAAATGAGATATTTGGGTAAGTTGCTTAGCATTACCTAGAATATAGTACTAGGGCCCAGTGTATTTTGGCTAAAAAAGATAACTATTGTAATTTATCTTTATGAATGTTTGTATTTACAATCAGATCCTAAAAATAGGAATCCCAAAACATTCATTAAGATTAAAAGGTCACTCTACAGAAATGCTCATTCATGTATTTGCTCACCTGCCAGATCCAAATAATCCTCGTGAGAATGAGTGACTTCTGGGCCTCAAAATGTCTTTGTACTGAATTTTAAAATCATTATTGAGGGCCTAACCATGAGAAAAGCCATTTTTGTGTTATGAGGATAGGTTGAGTCTGGCTCATGAATTGACTGCTGTAATGTGTAACAAATATTGAAAGATGACATAAATTTAGAGCTATTTGTACTGTTTAATCTCTAATACCAATAAAAGAGATTTGAAGAGCCCTTTGTTAAATCAACTACAGGATATTGATGTATTGGAATCTTCTTAGCATATCTGCCATGGTTAATTTTATGTATCCACTTGGCTGGAGAATGACTTAAAATGACACAATCAAATTCTAATCTAGATGTTGCTGTGAAAGTATTTTGTAGATGTGGTTAATATCCACAGTCAGTTGACTTTAAGTAAAGAATATTACCCTCAATAATATGGGTGAGTCTCATTGAATCAAGAGCAAAGAGCACAAGCTAAGGTTTCCTGGAGATGAAATTCTGCCTTTAGATTTCAGCATTTACTCATGCCCCAGTTTTCAGCCTTTTGACTTGCCCTATAGATTTCAGACTTGCCAGCCAGCCTGTGTTCTGATACAATACCCACCCATCCTTAAACATGCTGATGATTACTCTATCAGAGTTGAGACATGACCCAGAAAGTAATAGGCTGTTTTGTCCAATAAATTCTTGTTTTTTGATTAGTTTCAGAAGTAGAATTTAGTGATCATCAGTCACATATGACACTCAGTACTCATTACATCATGTGCCCTCCTGAATGTCCATCACTCGGTTACCTCATCCCCCCTACTCCCCTCCCCTCCAGTAATCCTCAGGTTGTTTCCTAGAGTTCGATGTCTCTTATGCTTTGTCTCTCTCCTAATTTTCATCCTATTTTTCTTTCCCTTCCCCTAAGTTCATCTGTTTTGTTTCTTAAATTCCACATATGAGTGAAGTCCTGTGGTATTTGTCTTTCTCTGACTGACTTTTTTTTGCTTAGCATAATACCCTTTAGTTACATCTATGTCATTGCAAATGTCAAGATTTCATTCTTTTTGATGGCTGAATAATATTCCGTGTGTGTGTGTGTGTGTGTGTGTGTGTGTGTGTGTGTATCACATCTTCTTAACATAACTGCCAAAGTATGGAAAGAGCCCAGATACCCAATAAATTCTGAAGCAACCTAAATTGTTTCACTTTTTCATCTGGAGAAAATGGCATCTGCCATTCTTGTGACTCAAGAGTATAGATGTGTGCCTACCCTAACTATTGTTCAATATTATCAGGCAGCACATGACACATTTATTCAGTCAACAAGTATATTTTGATGGCCTTCCCTGTGCCAGATACTCATTTAGGGGTGGTACAACATAGCTGTAAAAAAGACTAAAAAATCTTTGCCCCCATGAAGCTTACAGTCTCATGAAGGTGGGGGAAAACAATGCATAAATAAACAAAGAAGTACAATGTATTACAGATCTGATGGTGGTGAATCCTTTGGTGAAAAAGAAGTGAAGGGAGGAAACAGGAGGTCCTAGAGATAGGTGTAATTTTAAATAAGTCGGCCAATGCAGTCCTCCTTAAAAATATGGTCTTTACGGGTGCCTGGGTGGCTCAGTCAGTTAAGCTTCCAACTCTTGATTTCAGCTCAGGTCATGACTTCAGGGTCGTGAAATTGAGTCCCTCATCAGACTCCCTGCTCAGCACAGAGTCTACTTGAGATTCTTTCCTCTCTCTCTCTCCTTCTTTCCTTCTCTCTCTCTCTCTATTCCTCACCCCACCCCCACTGATATACACACATGCTCTCTCTCTCTCTGTCTCTGAAATAAATAAGTAAAACCTTTTTAAAAATAAGGAAAACTATTTTTCACGTAACAAAAATAAGAATAGCTAGCATTTATTGAGTATCCACCGTGTGCCAGACACTTTTCTAAGCATGTTACATATATTAATCCACTTAAGGCTCACAATAACTTTTATAAGCTAAGTACTTTTTCCCCTCTGTTCCATAGATGGGGGGACCAAGGCTCAGAGAGAGTAAGAATTTTCCAAGAGTTTTATAGATTAGCAAGTGGCATAGCTGTGCAAGTTTGTCTCTAGCCAAGCTTCCTCCCTGGCTTAAACTCCAGCCCACCAGAAGAAAGTGGTTCTAGGTAGAAGGCATCAAGGCTCTGTCTCCCACCTTCACTGTCTCTCTGAGCTCAAATTTCTCCATGTTGCCTCGTCCTCAGCTGTAGCAGAACATTTCCAAGAGCTGCACCAAAGACAAAGAAGAAAGAGAGTCTTTCCTGGGTCCCTCCTGGGCAAGAGGCAGTCTCCCCCAGAGACACCAATACACTTCCCTTCACGGAGCACAGGCTCACAATGGTCATGGGCCCATTCTTAAACCAATCACTACCGAGGGGAATGGGATGAAGAGGTTTAGGTCAAACTAAGCCATGTCACGAGAGGAAGGCACTCTGGTGGTTCAAATGCAAAGACTACTCCAGTGAGATAATGAGGACTGTACTCATGTTCCTTTCTTCACCTGAGGCCCAGAAAGAGAAAAGCAAACATCAAGTCTTTCACAGTTGGAGTGCCTAGCTCCATGGCTCCATCTTACAGCCCACCATGGAGAACTGAATGTTTGATCTCTTTATCCTTCTAGTGGCTCTCAGACATGAATCCAGGGGTAGGCAAAGTATGGGGTCCTTTAGAAAAGGTCCCAGCTCTGTTTGGAGCACATCCTGCAAATGCTGTTTTCAATCCTCAAGATTCCAAGGCCGATCCATTTTACAGTATTCTCTTTTAACTGAAATCACCCGTGTTGATACCAAGAGGGATGTTTTTGTCTGGTTTTGTTTGTTGGTTTGTTTACTTCATGTTTCCAAGTAGTTAAATTTCTTGTCAGATATTTTCCAAAGTCCTTAGTCTAACTAAAGACCATCAAGAGATGTTTGTATGCTAAAAAGGAGAGCAGAGAAAGGCCTCAGGCAGATTTCTAAAGCCAAACTTGAGTTTGAAAAAGCAGGAAGACATACAAGTGGAAATTATTTTGAAATTTATCTAAAGATAATACATGATTATTTCAACCATAACTAATTTTAGAGATGGTGCTTGAGAATGTTTATCTGCTCCATTATAAGCCAACCAGTTAAAATGCTTAATCACCCACCCAATTTCATTTGATACCAAACACCGATAGGGAGATTTTTCATTATCAAACAAACTTGGGTTTTAGCCCTGTTCAGCATTTGTCTCCAATCAAACTTACTATCTCCCTTCTCAGTTTGGCATAGAAGTATGAGTATTACAAATATCTATATTGTCCCAGCACCCTATAATGGTATTACAATGACAATTTTATTAGGCCCATAAAAATTTTGCAACTTCCCTGCAGCACACTGTAATTTCACCAAGAGTTGTAAAAGGTCTTAAATTATATTTGTGCAAAATTGAGATGAATGGGTTTGAGCATTAATGCATTTCTCATTGTGTAATAGGGACTTTTTCTTCCCTTTGTCTTTGCCAAGTACAGAGAAAACGCTATCCCACTCAACTATTTGTCAACTCCCATTAGAAACATTTAATACTAATAAAATTTATGGATTCAGTTTCCAAAGGATACTGCCAGAAGACTTCACGATTACTACATCAGTACTAAAATACAGCCATTGTTCACCTTATAAAAATCTATATGCAGCCTGACAGGTATAAAATGTAGCTTTGTATGCTGAGTCAGCATCACAGAGTTTTTTGGTTGAAGTAGAGTTCATGAAATAAAAGTAAATGTGTTCTCAAGTCAGTGAGGAAAGATTGATCTGAGAACATTCCCCAATAAATATGAAACTGACAGACTATGATGCTTATGCCCCTTCTCAACAGAAAAAAAATAAATAAATAAAGTAGGATTCAATCGACTCTGTAGGTAGGAAATAGGTTCCTTCATTTTAAAGATTTTATGTATGCATGTTTATCCATATAAGTAAGAGCATGTGAATTATAAATTTTAAGTAAAGTGCCATTGCCTTTTAAATAGGAAGATCATGCTGACAGGCCCTTTGGTTCGCATTTCTAGAAGTCATAATGGCTTTGCATATGTCTGCACTAGTGCACACTGTCCTTTGTGAGGCCTGATTCTTCAAGCCACAGCTCATTGTTCCTTCCTAAACCCCCTACATGTATCACTTCCTAATTCATACCATAGTTATTCGTGTGCAAGGTTTTTCATTCCTACACATGCTATCTCCTTATTTTATGCATTTTTTATCTTTAGCTGAGCCTCAATGACTTGCAGATGGTAGGTGTTTATCATGTATGTGCTGAATTAACAAATGAAAAAAAAAAAAAGGAATGAATGAGGTGCCTGTCGCACAAACTATGCAATCTGTAACCCATGGAACTAACCAGTTCGTGAAAGTTGAAAATTTACAACTGTGAGGTCATCATAAATATCAGTGTGCATTAAGCTAAGTGGTGAGGACACAAAGGAGCCTAAGACAGTGGGCAGTAAGCTAAAGTGTGTGTACCCCTAGAGATACATGCTTTCCAAGGGGCAACTGGTATGGGTAATGTTAAGAGAATACGGTTTCTCATCCACAACCTCCATATCTTTTAAAAAGGTGTCTGCCTGAGGAAATGTCTGGAATTGAGATTTCCTGTCAGTTCTCCCTTCCGCTGGTTGACAAAAGACAGACGTCCACCTGATGCTGAACCTTATGGTGGCGTGGTGTCCTGAGGTGTAAAC
This sequence comes from Vulpes lagopus, assembly GCF_018345385.1. Lineage (NCBI taxonomy): Eukaryota > Metazoa > Chordata > Mammalia > Carnivora > Canidae > Vulpes > Vulpes lagopus. The sequence continues at coordinate 33,402,269 of NC_054834.1, forward strand.
CCCCTACCCCTGGCCTGTCAAACAGACCATTTGTAATACTGGCATTGATGAAGGCTTCTGTGTCCATCAAAGGCACCAGAAACCAGTAAGGGGGCTTCCTGTATTCCTCTGTCTTAAGCATACATTTATAAAAGCAAAGTATGGTATCAGACACAAGATATTATCAACCCACTTGAGATATGTTTTAGAGTGGAATAGCAAGTGGGATACAGACTTCTATTTAATGACTTTGTCTTTTCTATTTTCCTACTCTTCTCAAAAAAATGTATTGCTCCGATGATACATGTAAGTACATAAATATAGATAAATGTCTATATACATAAGGCAGCCATTCCTTTTTATACCCAAACACAAACTCATGGCAAGTTTTCATGCCTTATAGATCTTAAAATAAGAAGTCAGAAGTAAAATGGTTATCAAAAGGAAGTGAATAAACACATTTATTTGTACTGAAATATGAAATTAGGCTTTTTTATAATTCATCTGATTTAGAGATTTTCACAAGGACTGAGATGGCCCAAAGATTATAAAGAAGATGGATTTCACAAATTAATGAAATTACACATGCAGCTCAAAGGTCTTGATGAAAGTCCATTTAAATTTGTGATAGTACAAAATAATCTTATCTAAAAATATATGGGAAACAAAGAGGTATATTTAAATTCACATTATGTTTATTCTTCCATCATCTTCTAACTATATTTGATTAACCTAGCGCTTCTAAATTAAAGAGCAATACGTATAATTAATAATCTTGTATAAATTGGTTTTTTTATAAATTTTTTTTTGAGTGGAGATACACTTCAAAAAACTACTAGGACAATGGAAAATGACCAAATTGAATTGGTATCTGATAAGTTCTTGAAAACACTTCTTTTAAAAAATAAAGATTTTATTTATTTATTCATGAGAGACACAGAGAGAGAGCCAGAGACATAGGCAGAAGGGAGAAGCAGGCTTCCTACAGGGAGCTTGACGCAGGACTCAATCCCAGGACCCTGGATCACACCCTGAGCCAAAGGCAGACACTCAATCACTGAGCCACCCAGGTGCCCCTTAAAACACTTTTTGATGATAGATCTCTTATGTGACTTTCAGCATGTAGTTCAAAAGGAATTCATCCTCATCTAATTTAGTATGTGAAAGAGATATCACAGTGCTAGATCTATTAAAATGAAAATAGAAGTAGCATTGATTCTGAATTTCATTTCAGTCTGGCAGTGAAGAGAACAAATTTAAAATTAAAAAATTTCTATCATTAAGAAAATGCATTTCCCATAAAGTTTTGTATTATTGCATGAATAATAATTATGAGTTGTCATATTACAAATAACTATAAAATTGGGATATAATCATTTTTTATTGACTCAGCATTAATAATGACTGTGACAACTGAATGAAGATGATTCAATCCAGCAGAAATTGTTTCCAACATTGGCCCTTATGGTCATAGAAAATTTTAATTAAAAATTAAAATTAAGCACTTTAAATGTATGATGTTTTCAGGAAGAACGATAGGGTCCTCAATATATTACTTTCAATCATAAAACAATTATTAAATGAGGATATAATTCTGTGAAAGAAGTGAACTGAAAATATAATTTCAAGGGAAAAATAAGGAACAACATAAATTTTCCAACTGTTATAATGGGATTATTTATATATTTTTAAGTAGATGATGGTAGAGTCACATTGCTGGCATGTAAAACCCCACAGGACATATTTGAAAGAGTGATATAATCATTTTATATCAACTGTCAATATTGGCAACATACAAGACAATTCCTTATTGCTGGTTAACTGATGCAAAATTTTAGGTGTAGATATAAAAATGAGCAAAGAGGCATTTATTTCAATATTCTTGTAAAATGTAAGTTAAAAAGTTTGATGTCCACTAATTTCAAACTAGTCCCTATACTCAGTAAATGTCCCATCAAATGGGAGAGCAACAAAACACAGGCAGAAATCAGTGGACAATGAAAACCCTTGGCAATCCAGCTTTACCCTCTTCTCTTCTCTGGGAGGTTGACAGCGCAAATCAGATGATGAAGTTTGGTCAAGCCATTCAATCACCCTTAACCCCACCACATCTAGGCACCTCTAGTGCCTATCCCAGACGCCGAGGACAGAAAAGCTACCAAGGCTCTAATAGAGCCTCACCGGCTGGTGAGTGACCTTCCCAGTTATAAAACACAATGACCAGGAAACAGCCTGGGTTCAGCAGTCAACATGAATATGTATTATTTGAATTATTTCTGAGCAGTGTTTTTTTTCTTCAAAAGATAGTAAAATTTGTACCATGTGCCTTGTCCACAGCAGCATTATTCACAAGAGCCAAAATGTGGAAACATTCCTAATTTTCATCTGTGAGTGAATGCATCAACAAAAGGTGGTACATACATACAATAGAATATTATTCAGCCTTAAAAAGGAGAACAATTGTGATACACGCTAAAGACCCATTAACTGAAACAAGCCAGACACAAAAGAACAAATACTATACCATCCCACTTCTATGAGGTCCCGAGAGTAGTCAGACTCACAGGGGCAGAAAGTAGATTGGTAAGTTGCCAGGGTCCAGGGGTGGAAGTGGAAGAGGAATGGGGAGTTCATGCTCGGGAGGAGGGTACAGAGTTTCAGCTGAGGAGGGTGAACAAAGTCTGGAAGAGCATGGAAGTGATGGTTGTCCAATATGAATGTACATAAAACTATTGAACTGTATACTTAAAATGGTGAAAATGATAAATTTTATGTTGTGTATATTTCACCACAATAAAAAAAAGGAGAGTATAAATGAGTTGGTCAACTGTTTCATTATAATTTCTTTAAAAATATATTCACTAAGCACCCACTATATTCAGGCACTGTGCTTTAGACGAAGACTAAAATATGATTCCTGTCATTGGGAGTCCCCTAATCTAGGCCTGCTTGAGTGTAAATCCAGATTCTACAGCCAGGGAATGAGAATTTTTAATATGAGAGCAAACAGATAAATCAAGTCCCTGAACTATGTAGGCTTGAGCCTGGCTTCTGCAGCCTGATTATTCGTGTTAAGAAAATTAACCAAAACATGAATAAATGCATACCTCATGGTCAGATATCTTTATCCACATGCAACATTTTTTTTAGGTGGAGATTAGTCACACAACTGGAATTTTTAAGAACAGCACCTGTTTCTTCAGCTACGTGATCCACTACAATAGGTTGTCTTTAAAATGGTCAATAATTTTACTAAAGCCAACTTTCTTAAAAACTCGATGACGAATGTCAAGTCAAAAATAATACCTAAAAAATGTGCCCCTGTTTAACTCAAATCAAGTGACTTGGAAAACTGCCAAGTCTTGCTTTGTTTTATGCTCTGTAGAGACAGCCTTAGCCCCCGAGTCCCTCATCTTTTCAACATTTGTGGGAAGTAGATGGCTCATGAGTATTATTCTCCCCATGTAGATGGAAGGAAAACAGTTCTGTTCTTTGCCCCAGTCAGAGGATAAATTGAAAATGTGGTGCTGAGAAAATCCTACCCAATTCCCTTCTTAAGCAAAAATAGCAACAGCAGAAGCATCAAATGTCTTTGCAGAAAGTGACTTCAGAGAACATCGATCTTTTCAAATCACAGATTGGGAAACAGAGGCTGAGAGAAAGGAACTAACATCTCTAAGGGATCAGCATGGCAGCACCATAGACTTTTTTTTTTTTACCAGTCCCCTGGTGCCCAGTTGTGTGCTTTAACAACTTTATCCACCTGAATCTAAGGAGTAGAAAGTGGGAAATTCATCCCACCTCATTACTCAGAATCTCAAAGAGCAAGACCAATAAGTAACTGTTGATTTCAATGGGTCATTGGATTGTGTTTACGACGTTTAGCATCAACACCAAGCCTGCTCAGGGTCTGGATGGCTGCTCCAACACCTCTCAATTGCCACAACCCTGCTGAGGAAAATCAAGGATGACAGCAACTACGAAAGAACATTGCAGCATTCCTGAGGCCTTTCCCAGAGCAGGACTCCTCCTCCTGACAGTAGCATGCAGACCTTCTGTGCGTCACAATTACAGAGGGAAGGGGAGTAGTCAGCCGTAAGAATCCTGGGACCTAAATGCAAAGAGAAGGAGAAAGACAGGACAGAGAGGGCTGCCTGACACCCCCACAAATCTGCACACACCAGAGAAAGCCAATCTACAGAACACAGTGGGGAGAGGGGAAAGGATGTAGAGATTTTCTACCTGCCCTCCCAACCCAACTCCCACTTGCAAATGGAGTGTTGTAAAAATAGACTTCAGGAGAATGGGGGCCTTGTAGTTGGGGAACAGGAAGGCCTAGCTGACCAAATTTAGAAATAATAAAGACTTTCACAGTGAGGTTTTTCTATGTTTTCTGATTATCAATGACTGCTGTGATGTTTTTTTCCTTCTCAATATTCTCTACAGTAAATCAGAAACCACACGACCTTTTTTTCTCCTGCTATAATTTAACAGAGAAGCAAGAAAAACAAATGATACTGACTCAGATTCCAAAGGACCCAATAGGATCAGATTTCCAGGCAATAGTTGTGAATAGCATTTATCCAGCCATATAATTTTGTTCAGTGTATTCGTGTGTGTGTGTGTGTGTGTGTGTGTGGAGGGGGGGGGGGGGACAGAGACAGAGAGGGGCAGAGAGACAGAGAGAGAAAGAGAGAGAGGGACAGAAACCGAAAGCGAGAGCCAGCACCAACAAATAGAGGATAGAAACAGGAGGCAAAGGGAATAATAATTTTAATTATCTGAAAAGAGGGGTTTTTTTATACTCTACCCAAATGCTCTAAATCCCACCACACTGACTCAGGGCCCCAGAGGTAGAAAAGGGGGAGAAAGCGTGAAAAAAGAAGGAAAAAAGGAAGGGAAAGAGGGACGGAGAAAGACTACAGAAAGAAGGAAAGAAGGAAGAGAAAGAAAAGGAGGGAAGAAGGGGAAAGACTTGCACTTGGGTGAGAACGGCCACGGGAGAGCAAAACAAAGTGGAGGCCACATGTTGGGGAGTAAATGCGTTTCCACATGTGAACACCAATATATTATTGACTTACCCTGAGTCATAAATATGACAATTTGCCTCATTTCATAGTGAGGTCAGCTCAGCCCAAATAAGCAGCCATCCTCTGCTTACTTCATGTTCCTAAATATGAGCTTTCCCCAAAGCTCTCCGCGCATATAATCTAACACCACGTGCACATGCAGCGGGCAGAAGGGATCGGGGAGGTGAAAGCAAGCAAGCTGTGAACACAAAGATACTTTTAAGCCGAACGCTTGTACATGATATATAGAGCAGAAGATCGTCCATCATGGTTATTGAAACTGTGACCAGCGAAGCTATAAACCTGACACGAGAGAAGAGAAAATATGACTTGTTAGGTTGAAAAAGCACCAAAGAGGGAATTATAAAAGGGAAAATTTCATGACAAATTAGTTTGTATTTTTTGTTTTCATTTCTGACACATGGAAGGAAATGCTATATGTTTGCTTAAGGAAGTGCAAATTTCTCCACTTCATCCATTTAAAATCTTCACCCTTAGGCCTTTTGTACCGAAGCATAAAGTTTGGAGACCTTAAATAGTCATAATGTCTCCCGAAAGAATTTGGCCTCAGAAACATATTACAAGTCAGAAGGGCTAAAAAGGAAAACCATTTTACAGCAATCCGGCGGTGTCTGCTTCAGACGGCTCATAAGGAGCATCAATTCTTTCTCATGGTTTCTTTACCATATTTGATGAAATATTAGATGCAATTGGAACAAGCGTCCGAAGCAAGAAGGCCATAAACTTAGAAACCGTGTTGTAAAACAAAAGTGCGCTAACGTGCAGTAAGTTCGAGCGTGGTGGTGGGGGAACATGCCCGGCGGCTCGCTCATAGACTCATCGGTCAGGCAGTGGGCTGGAACGTTACAGGCGTGCAGTGCCAATCTGGTGTTTCGTACACACTGCCCTTCTGGAAACTACGGTTTGGAGCTGATGAGTAACAATGCCTCGGCTCTGGGGAGTGAGTCAAAATGGAGCGAATAAAAGAAGAAAGCTCAAATGCAACAGAAATTTCCTGGCAATTCCTTCTGTGATGGGGGCAATTCGGTTTCTCAGGGTTGGGGGTGGGATGTGCAAGAGAGAGTAAAGGGAAATCAAAATGACAATAAGGAAACCCTCCCAAATGCAACATGTTCAGGGTTATAGTAACACTGGATTCGTAGCAGAATATCCACCCCTTTCAGGTACTGCTCCCATTTAATTTTTAAAGATGTCAGTCTTCCTAAAGATCTGCCAAAAATTTAGAATTCTAAAATCCCAATCAGAACCGCAACAAAATGTTTGAACTTGCAAAATCACTCTAAAACTCAGCTGAAAGGACGAACCAGCAGAAAGAGCTAGGAAAATTTCTGAAGGAGAAGATGAGTTGGAGGAGGGAGGGTTACTTACCCTCACAGACATTAAAATTAAATATAAAGAGACCAGCGTTAAACCAGCCTGATTTTAAGGTAGGCATGGAACTGAATACATAAAGAGCATCAAGAAAATACGTTGATGTAGTGTCTATCACACACGGGATTTCAAATCAGTGCACAAAAGACGATGTATGCTTAAAATAACCTCAGAACAATCTGCTGGTAGTTTATAAAATAAATGAAGCCACATCCCAACTCACTCCAGATTCCAATATAAATTTTAAATGAATCAAATATTTAAGTGTAAAAAAATGCAAACATAAAAACACCAGGAAAATATGGCTGAGTGCTTTTATCATTTTGAGATGGAGAAAAGTATCCCAAGCATGACAGAAAATTCAGAAACCATAAAAACATAGTGTAATTTGGCTATATAAAAATAAGATAAAAGATTGTGCAAAATAAGAAACCAACAAAGTCAAAATACCAACAACAAACTGGGAAATACATAAGAATATTGTTTTTTTTTATTATTTATGTATTATTTATGTTAGAAAATAAAATTTGTAAAAATATTTTAATATAAAGAGTTCTCAGAAATCAATAAAGGACAATCTCTCAATACAAAAATGTATGAAGAATATATAGAAGAATATAAGAATATACAAGAATATAAACAATTAACAGAAAATATAATTAAGAAAAATACTAAACCTCACTATTAATTAAACTCAAATAAAATGCCAGAGACACATCATTTTTTACCAATCTGATTAGCTATGATTTTTTACACAATTAAAGTATCATTGAGAATCTAGCAGCAAACCCCACTATGTGCCACCTCTCATCACCTTTACAGCTACCAACAAGTCCAAAAACTTGCCCTCCCAGGCTCCTGCAGTAGCCTGGAAAGTGGGAGTTTTCACCTTTGCCCTGCTATAGGCAATTCTTTTCATAAAAAGCATCATTCAAAAACATAAATCACATAATTTTAGGGATGTGGAGACTGCCTGCCTCGGTTTGAATCCTGGTTCAGCTTGAGCAATTCATCTAATCATTTCGTGCTTCAGTTAGGTCATTTGTAAAATCAGGAGGATAGTAGTGGCATCTAAGTCTTGCACTGGTTGGATTAAATGAATTAATACATGGAACATGCTTAGAACAACATCCAGCACAGAGCAAACCTTGCCAAGTATCAGTGATGAGCAAGGTGCTGCCTGCTGCTTCTGATGTTAATGATGACAATGCCACTCCCCTGCAGGTAATGTTCCCACAGCATCACATCAGACCCAGAATAAAATATGAAATGCTGCTCATCACAACCTAGGGGGCTCTACTTGATTTGGCCCCTACCTCTCTGCATCCTAAGTTCTGGGCCTCCTTTGTTCAGCCCCAGGCACACTAGCCAACACCTTGTACACCCTCCAGTCTTTGTCTCCATATTTGCTTTTTACTTGCCTGTACCATTCTTTCCCCAGACATGGCCCACTGCCCCAGTCCTCTGCTCTAATGTCACCTGTCCCAAAAAGACTTTCTTGACCATTCGATCTATAGGAATCCCTGCCTCCACCCCCATAATGGTGGATAGTCTTATACATGATAGATTAAAGCATAAATTAATCATACTTTCCAGGGAGGAGTATCACTACGTGGATATAACTTAAAATGAGCATTCCCTTTAACCCAGAGATCTCACCCCTAGGCAATTATACCAAGGAAATACTCTGACAGCTATGTGAAGATTTATGTATGTTTTTCATCAAAGCAGTGTATATAACAAAGAAAAATTAGAAACAATCTAAAATCTTATCTATAGGTGCATGGATTATCAATTTGCTATAAAAACAAACCACCTTGGGACGCCTGGGTGGGTCAGTGGTTGACCGCCTGCCTTTGTTCCAGGGCGTGATCCTGGAGTCCTGGGATGGTGTCCTGCATCGGGCTCCCCACAGGGAGGCTGCTTCTCCCTCTGCCTGTGTCTCTGGCTCTCTCTCTCTCTCTCTCTCTCTCTCTGTGTGTGTGTGTGTGTGTGTGTGTGTCTCATGAAGAAATAAATAAAATCTTTTTTTTTTTTTTGAAATAAATAAAATCTTAAAAAAAAAAAAAACACCTCAAAGCTTGGTGACGTCAACAGTAACCATCTGTCAAGCTAATGAGATGTGAGTTGGCTCTTTGGGTAGGGCTTAGCTAGGTGGTTCTTCTGGTTTAGGCTGCCCTCACTCCTGTGCATGTAGTTAGCTGTCAACTAGGCTTGTTTACATGGCAGTTTGACAGGATTCCAAAAGAACAAACAGAAGTATGCAAGGCCTCTTGAGACCTGGGGCCTGATCTTGCAAAATATCATTTCTATTTTATTCTTTCAGCCAAAGCAAGTCATGAAGCCAGCCCAGATTCAAAAGATGGAGCAATTGACCCTACCTCTTCATGGCAGGAGCAACAAAGTCACACAGCAAAGGAGCATAGATATAGGGAGAGAGAAAATTGTGCCCATTTTGCAATTTACCAAATAAGGAAGTGGCTTAATAAATTATAGTAATAATTACATTGGGCTTTTATAACCATTAAAAATGATGATGTTGAGCTCTATTCATCTGGAAAGATGTTTATAGCATACTTACAAAAAAAAGCATATTACAGAACTTCTGATTTATATCCTACATGCAAATACATTTATACACATTAAAGATATGGGGAAGGCTGTTTTCCAAAATATTAACATTGCTTAGGTCTCAGTAACAGAATCTGTTCATTCTTCCTCCCTCCCTGCCTCCCTCCCTCCCTCCTTTCCTTCCTTCCTTCCTTTCTGAATTCCTGGCATTTTTCCTGGGATAAGGTGAGCAGACTCTTCACCTAATACCTCATTCTACAGAAGGTTAGTCTAGACATTTTCCTATAACATTAGAAGAGCAAGAGCATTAGCAGTAACCTGCAGACATATTTCAATTCTCTGCTTGCATCAAAACTACTGAAGAAAGTTGCGAGGTCAAATTCGGAATCGAGGGATGGTAAAATAATACCCCTCCTTGATGGGAGGAGTTTGCAAAGTCCCACTACAAATGTTATGGATAGGAGAAGGATGAAGATTTGGGGTCATTAATGCAATCAATTACCAGAGGGATGAAGTGTTGATCCAGTTGGAAGGAGCAAGCTAGAAGATTTTGTCCTGAAGCTGCATTTGCACAACAAATATACTGTCTTAGAAAAGTTATTTATGGGCAGCCCCGGTGGCTCAGCGGTTTAGCGCCGCCTTCAGCTTGGGATGTGATCCTGGAGACCAGGGATCAAGTCCCACGTGGGGCTCCCTGCATGGAGCCTGCTTCTCCCTCTGCCTGTGTCTCTGCCTCTCTCTCTCTGTGTGTCTCTCATGAATAAATAAAATAAAATCTTTTTAAAAAAAGTTATTTATTTAGGAATTGATTAATGGGGAATTATGAGGTAAAGCATCCCCAACTACCAGTTTGACATCCGTGTCTGCTCAGTGTTACCATAAAAATAAAATGAGATAAATTTTAAAGTGCTTTGAAAATCTTAATGCTATGTACAAATGAGTACTCTATGTTGATTTCTAATTGCCAGTAAATGTCTTCTGGGCTTCCTTCCTTTTCCTTGGAGTGTTCAGGCAATGCAAAAATCATTTCAATAATTGAGTAAGCCAAACATGATTGGGTAGATAAATCTGTTGCTGCAAAAACAAAGACAATATCACATAGTGTCTACCAAAGCCAAACATAAATTACTTTGGGGGAAATTTATAATATTAATGTCGCTAATTGAAATTTGGCTAGATTGTTATCATTATTCCCTCTAATACTTGCATTTTATGTCTATCAAAAAGCTTGGTGATATTTAAAAACCACAAATTCCATCAAATTATTGCTTGCATTAACATAAGTCTCTTTGCTTACAAGGATTCTAAAATGAGTCATTCTTCCTTGAAATGCATCCAGTTGCTGTAGCAGCTGTAAACTGTAGGAGTTGATACTCCTTAATATTGAGGTGAAAGAGTCACTGAGTCCCACCCTTTGGAAACTACTTTGGCTACAACTCTCATGCGAAGTTCAAGGCCTTCATGATGAGGCCTAAAGCCTTTAATTAATCTATTTGTGTCTACAGCTCCTGTGGTCCCTCAGAACTCTACCACTGCATAGAAACAACCCCTTGTATTTACTTAGCCTCTCTCTCTGAGCAGCAGTACACATTTTTAGATGTTTTATCCAGACTCCAGCTGTGGAAAAATAAAACTTAGCAAAAATCTCACCAGGAAGATTTCTGCTGCATAATGGGAAATATAAAGATTCCTTATGAAATTGTCGGAAGATGTAAGAAGTCTTTCCCTTTATCCCAAAGAACCCTCTAGCCCTCAATTACTTGTCTTTTCCATTCATTTTCTTTCATTCATTAATTCAACAAATATTTCCTGAGTACTTGCTCTGTACTAGACACAGTGATAGTCACAGGCAATAAAATCCATGCTATGGTTTAAATGAAAGCCTAGGAAGACTTCTCAAATCAGGTCCATCCATCTTATAACTCAACAAATCCATCATAGCTCCTCTCCCCACTGTGCTTTTCCTTCAACTTTTGCAGAACCTAATGGGTAAGGCACTCTACTCTCCTATACCTTGGAACAGTGACCCAGGTGAGCTCGAAATGAGGTAATGGCACAGGTATGCTGTGTCTCACATCTGTCTCTCTGGAGCTGCTTGTGTTTATTATGATTGGCTTTTCAATTAAAAAAAAAGAGAAAGAGAAAGAAAAAGAGAAATAATTCAGGCATGGACATTCAAGGAAGGTAAGATAAAGTGAACAGGTTCGACTGCTCTGGTTCGATATTATTTTGGACTAGCTAGCATTAAATAAAAAGAACCTCTCACCTGGCCTAATTTTTCTTTTAAAAAAATATTTTATTTATTTACTAGAGAGAGAGAGAGAGAGAGAGCAAGCAGGAGGAGCAGCAGAGGAAGAGGGAGAAGCAGACTCCCCACTGAGCTGAAGGCAAACATTTAACCAACTGAGCCACCCAGGTGCCCCTCATCTGGCCTAATTTTTCAGCTACAGCTTTGCCCTGGAGTTTCAGGATGAAGCTCCAGCTAATAACAAAGCATTGTTTAATTTTTTTGTCAATATTCTTGGTTCAGATTTTGCCTAGAGACACATCACCTGAGATGTAGGGCAATTCTGGATGTTGTATAATTCCACCTATAAAGGCTCTATTCTCACTGTCCTCTCCAACACTATGAAAATTTTCTCCTTCCACACACACCCCCTTCATATGCCACCAGCACATATATCTAAAATGTCTTTATTTTATCTTCACAGCTTGAATGAAAATTTAGCAATCTGTACAGTTCTAAACAGTAGGGTCTCCCCCACCACCCGCCCTGGCTTCTGTTGATGTTGATGAAAAGTCAAATGTCTGTCCAATTGTTCTACTTTTGTGGAAAATCTACCTTTTTTGTTGCAGCTGACTTAAAGATCTTCCCTAAAGTTTACCCATGACAGTTATGTGAGATTTCTTTTCATTCTTTTGCTTGGAAGATTTATGTCTTTTACCGGCAATGGAACATTCTTGCCTTATCTTTTAAAACATTGCCTCTCCTGCGTGATGTTGAAATTTTTCATATGATCCTTAAGTCTCTCTCTCTCTCTCTCTCTCTCTCTCTCTCCCTATATAAGGATGTAGGATATATACATATGTATGTAAGATATATACATACATATATCTTCTTTTTCTTTTCCAATTTCCATTTTGTTTTTAAATCTCTAGACTGCCTCTGGGTAATTCCTTCACATCTACCTTTTAATTTCTTCATTCCCTCATCAGTTATATCTAATCTGGGGTACCATCTACTAGTTTTTTATGACGTTTTTTAGTTTCTGGGAGTTTTATTTGGTTCTTTTTCAGAATCTATTTTGATAATGCTTCAATGGTTTTCAATCCTTTTTTTAAATATCTTTTATCATCTAAGACATTTTTTTATTATCTCTTGAAGACAGTTTTGTTATTTAAGTATCTTGGCAGCCTAATCCTTCTAATTTTCTTTATATGATTCTTGCGTATGGTGGATTGTGTTTTGTAAATTTAGATTACGAACTGATCTTCAGTAAGAATTATGGATAACTTTTATAGCCTAGATCAAGAGCTTGTCCATCCAAAGAGGTATTTTACCTTCTGCTAGACAATCCAGGTATGTTATCAGACTATGGTTATGTCATAGTCTGGGTATCCCTGGGCCACACTGATAGTACAAATATTGAGCTGTAATCCTATGTGAACACAAGTACACATTTTCTTCAAAGGAGACATTTTTGGGTTTGTTGTTATTGGTGTGTGTGTTTGTTTCCTCACGAATATTAAAACCCAGGCTCTTAAATCTTGAAGAGCAAACTCCTCTCCACAACACAAGTAACTAGAGTGACAGCTCACATGCTTACTGTCTCTTTGCTAGTTGTTTCCACTATATCTTTTTTCCCTACAAAATGTCCTTTCCTTCTTGCAAACTTGAATATAGACTTAATGTTATGATTATTACATTTTAATTTTTATTTCTAGGTGTTTCCAAAAGAGACATTTCATTCCAAAATGTATGCAAATTATGTCTAAAAACTGGTATTTCTCCATAATTTTCCCAATTTGATTGTTAATTCAAAATATCACCCAAGCAGTCTGACATGTATGAATTTTAACACAGAGTATCTACCATTATGCATTAATGAGTGACTTTTTTATATAGAGGCAATATTTGTGTTCAACTCTGTGCCAGCTAGATGCCTAATACCACTTACTGACAGAATTAATTAATTAAAATATTTTTACTGATAAGCTTTTTGTCTCTGATGGCCACTCTTTGTTTCTTTACATAAAGAATGTTTTTAATTACTATTGCTAATTTTAAATATGTAAATGAGTGACTCTAAAATAATGTGAATTCTACAAACCATGCATGAAAATTCATTTTAGTAATTTGCCAGCAGTCACTCCTTCCATAGCAAAAACTTACTAACAAATTCCTGAGCCATGCCCTGTTGCACAACAAAGAGATAGAAACAGGGATCATATTTCCAGTTTTTCACTGTAAAAGTAAGCCTTAAATGCATCCTGAAGAGTGACTGATTTTCCAAGCCCACCATAAAACTCAGATTTAGAAATAAAGATTGCTCATCTCTCCGGTAAAGACACTAAAACAAGTTCTGTGTACTTGATTCCCTATTGGCTGGGACCAAAATGAACCAGTTGGTAGTGAAATAAAATAAATATTTTCAAATTTGTCTTGTCTTCACAGAATGCAGGCCTATAACTTAGTCACTAGGCAAGCTACTGTTTAATTATTTCCTTGCTCTACATATGTCTAAAAATAGGCCCCTATGTTTCAAGCAGACTGGCAAGCAGAATGACCGATGTTTCTATTTCCTGGGGTTGTGGCGCAGCATTTAGTTTGCTGCTTCCTTGCCAACAGGATGCAAGCAAGCATAAATTTACCGCCAAACATGGATGCCAGGGAAACAGGGATGCCTTGCAGGCAATGCCCTAGTCCAAGTAGGAAATTTCATTCTTTGAGGGAGTACAAAAAGGGTCAACTGAAAAAGGCCAGAGGGTAGTGTGTATATATGCAATGTTCAGCTTGTTTAACAATGTTGAGATTCAATTTGCCCATCTACTCAGATAATTTAACAGAGCTTATCTATCTCAACTTCTTCCAAAGTCAAAAAGCATGATATTTCAAGTGAAGCCAGGCTGGGCCACATCCTAGCACTAACTTACTATCAGAGTGAACTGAAGCAGGTCTCTCATATGGGTTTTTCTTCTTCTAAAAGATTTTATTCATTTATTCATAAGAGACACAGAGAGAGGCAGAGACATAGGCAGAGGGAGAACAGACTCCCTGCCAGGAGCCCGATGTGGGACTTGATCCTGGGACCCCGGGATCATGACCTGAGCCAAAGGCAGAGGCTCAACCACTGAGCCACCCAGGACCCCTCATATGGGTTTTTTAATTCATAAAGTGAAAATAATATAATAAATAATAATAAATATAATAAATAATAATAATAAAAATACCCATCTCATAGGATTGTTATTATAGAATTAGCAAGATAACGTAAAATGACTAACAATGTCTAACATTAGCAAGTACTCAAATATTTGCTATTAAGTATTTTATCAACCAGAATTTGAATACTTACTGATCTTTTGTGGATATAAAGATGGATCAGAGCTGCTAAGAGCTTAGATTCTAACAGAGGAGATGAGAAAGCATGAAGTTGGAATCTCCATGAGAGCAAGAACTGAATACATCTTATTCACCTTACATCCCAAGTGCTCAGAACAATTTCTAGAATATAGTAGGTATCCCACAAATATTTGCTGTACATAAATATAACTTTTTTTTTTTTTTTTGCTTTAAAGGAAATGAAATGAGTGCTAAAAGTGAATAGGAGAAATACAAGAGAAAATGTAGGTAAGAATCAGGACCTTGGGACACCCAGGTGGCTCAGTGGTAGAGTGTCTGCCTTTGTCTTAGGGCGTGATCCCAAGATCCTGGGGTGAGTCCCACATCGGCCTCCCCATGGGGAGCCTGCTTCTCCCTCTGCCTATGTCTCTGCCTCTCTCTCTTTCTCTGTCTCTCATAAATAGATAATAAAATATTTGAAAGAAAAAGGATGATAATAATTTCACTTGCACTGCTCCCCTCCTATAGGTTATTGTAAAGCTCAAATGTTTCCCTGAAAGCAGCAGTGGAGGAGGAAGTTAACAAAAGGACAATGAATTACCGCACAGAAAATTAATGATATTTGCCAAGAGTCACTATGTGCTAGAGATTGTTCTAAGCATTTCATCCATGTTAAGTAATTTTACCTTTGCCACAGCTCTGAGATAGATACCATTATTATTATCCTCAGTTTTCAAAAAAAGGAAATGGAGACACTGAGAAGTTAAATAACATGCCCAAGGTCACACAGCTAGGAGGTCACAGAAGAAGGATTTACCCCCAGCAGAATAGCTCCAGAGCCTGCATTATTTTTTTTAAAGATTGATTGATTGATTGATTGATTGATGACACAGAGAGAAAGCCAGAGATACAGGCAGAGGGAGAAGCAGGCTCCCTGAGGGGAGCCCAATGTGGGACTGGATCCCAGGACCCCAGGATCACACCCTGAGCCAAACACTGAGCCACCCAGGTGTCCTGAGCCTGCATTATTAAAGCAAAAGGTGCCTTGGTTTCCAACCAGTGCAGCCAGGGGCTCAATCCTCTGTTGTTCTTATCAGAAAACACTGTTTCTGTTTTCTTTTGTTTTTCCAGATCAAGACCTTCTGAGCTCTATGCCCAGTTTCTCTCTCTTCCTAGCAACATTCTTCAACACTTTCTACTCCAAGCTTAATTTCATTATCTTGACTGCTTCTTGGGAGGAGGAGGGAGGAGGAGGAGGAGGAGGAGGAGGAGGAGGAGAAGGAAGGGGAAGAGTGAGCTATAAATATCCCTTTCTAAGTGCCCCCCAAAGTGGAACCACCTGCTGGGCCTGTGTGAGGTAGCAGGACCAGCAGAACCTCCAGGGCCAGAAGGGTCTATGTCCCATCATTCAACAGAGGTTTTAAAGACCTCCTGGGGGGAGGGGGGGTCACGGCTGCAAAGGCGGGGGGAGTAAACATCCCATAATGAATGGTGTCATTACAGGGTTTTATCATCTACCTGCTTAATTATATCAGTAAGAACTCAAAAGCCAGGGTGGGCAGAGAAAGCATCCTGAGCAACCCCAACTCGAGGTTTTTTGGGGCCCCCCAAACTACACAGCACGTTCCGACGTCCACAGCCTCGGGGGGTGGGTATTTCTTAGGAATATCCTGTTTTCTTTCACCGTATCTCTGGATATGGAACCGCTTGGGGAGCTGGAGACAGAATCAATGTTCTTAGGAGCAAGAGGAGGGGGGACGGGGCCCAGCCTCCTGCGATGCTGGACAGCAGGTGTCGGGGCGCAGCCCAAGGTCACGGAGCAGATCAGGGATGGAACCGGCTTTCCAAGGGCCATCATCAGGGTTCTTTAACCCGGAGCTACAGACTGGCGGGCACAGGCATGACCAGGAGTCCCTCACGCCCGCCCACAGACCCGGCTGGGCCAGACCCGAGTTTGCAAGAAGGCCGTTTGCACTTGGGCCGAGGAGCGGGAGCTCCCTGCACGCACCCCGCGGCCTCCCGGCTGCACCCTGAGCCACCAAGAGGAATTTTTATTTCTCCCCTCCGAGGTCGGGGTGGGCCTGGGCTGCCAGACGAGCCGAGCCCCTCCGACAGCACCCTCCTACACACCGAGACGCCGGAGCTGCAAACCCCGCTCTGCGGGCGTTTTAATTGTGAATCCAGATGCTCCATCCCTTCGGTTCTCGGCACTGACCTTTCACTTGAAAGTCAATTTGTCAGTCTGCTCCATGTGTCTGAAGAAATCATCAAAGCCGCCCTGCCGGGGAGCTCCCCATAGGTTTTGCTGAATGTGGCTGCAGCACAGCCCCGCTGCACTGGGGGGGTGGGGGGTGGGGGGGGGGCGGGAACTCCCCTCCCCTTAGGGCTGCCTGGGTGCATTCTGTTTCTCCGGGGAGACTGCATCACCTGGGGGTGGGCCCTGAGTATCTTTGGAGAGGGAAGGAGGAAACAGAGGCAAGAAGCAGCCTCCTCCCCCACCCCTCCATCACTTGCCTTACAGGACCCGGGGAAATGGGACAGAGAGAGACCCTTCAGAGGTTGCAGAGCCCAGGCATGTCTCCTTTTCAGTCTGAGTTTCAATTTTCTGCCAACATGATCAAGAGCTCAAGTCTGGGGGAAAATACCTTTCTGCACAGAGGACCAGGGACGTAGATATCATCGGGGATGCCCTTAATGTGAAAACCACTAAAGAGCCAGAAAGCGACTGCCCCTAAATCAAGGAATGCTCATTGAAACTATTTTCAAGTTATTAGAAAGAACCAGACAGGACCCGGCGGGTAGCACCCCTCTGCCATCCCCAGGTACCGAGAGCTCCTGCTCTATTTCCTGTCTGCCCACAGCAGCCCCCTGTCCAGAGATCTTGCTCTTCCTGTGCCACCCACCACCGCACCCTGCCTGCCACCACACACACCCACACACACCCACACACACCCATACGCACCACCATCACCACCACAACCGAAGTATAACTCTTTCTCAGTCCTACTGAATGAACTCTGTGGGGTGACAAGTCCACCTAAGAATTGTAGATTGTTGCTAAGCATATGGAATGGAAAAGCATCCTCTGTGAGTTTGACAGGCAGTATTATAGCTAATTCTGTCCCTGGCTACTGTGTGAGCTGGAGTAGATTCCTTAATGATTTGACTATTTGCCAAAGTTTAGTGGAATTTGTTTTGTTTTGTCTTGCTTGAGCTTGCTTAAGTTAGAGAGTGGTCATGAGCAGCCCTCTTAGGCATGTTGACATACAGCAACCAAGCATCTGTTGTCCTGGAATTAGTATTTAATAGGACCTTTTGTTGTTTTTGTACTGCTTGTTTGCTATACAGAGTAGGGAAGAGGCCAGAGGAAGAGAAAACAGGCTGATTTGCATGAGAAGCCCAGGACATTCTGAGAGGAAAGGGACCAGAAACCCACAGCTCCAACACCAGGATTTTCAGCTTGGAAGATGAGTTTGGGTGGGTGAAGATAATCCCAATAAAGGTCTGATAACAAAGAAGAGTTAAAAGGCTTACAGAATAAAATTTCCTGGAGGAAAGGAGAGGCTAGGTTGTCTAGGCACAGAACCAGTACCTAAGACAGTGTGGTTCACACACCAAATATGTTAAAACCATAGAGGGGACGTGGGGAAATTAGCTTAAAGAGGGAATTTCTTTGCTTCTGGCCAGGACAAAGTAAGTGGTACCATACTAGCCCTCACACAATAAACAACAATAGAACCAGAGAAATATACGTTATTGTATATTTCGAAATATCGTTATCAGGCGTTGGATGACAAGCAATGAAACACTTGTGATTCCTGAAGAAAATAAGAATTGTACCAAGGAATAAGTTCACAATCTTAGTGCATTGACCTGAACTGACTTAGTATATACATCAGAGTTGAGGATAATGAAGCAACTAGAATCTAAAGGATGGGTAACCAGGGAGGAGGGCACTGTTCAAAAGCCCAGATGAGGAAAACTGCAAGTCCTTGGCTAATGCCGGGGCCTGAGTAGTACTTGGGAATGTTGGAGAAACTACCTGAGATGTGGGAAGGGCCAAGCCATAGGAGTAGGGACTATATTCTAGAGTAAGTCCTACTCTGTATCTGCCCTAAGAATGCTTTAAACAAGGCTCTGGCAAAATTGTGAGGGGAGATGGAATTTGGATCTGGCTCCCCCCCTAGGAGAGTAAAGGGGGAGTGGGGATGGGAAACACTTTAGGCTCTCCATAGATCCACTATAATAAAGCAGAAAACAAAGTCTTTAGAAGTTCATTGTAAACAACTAGTCCTTGAACTTCCTACTAAAACAAAACTCCATGCACTTCAGAACCTCTACAATGTAGCATTCACAAAGTTGAGCACATGATCAGAAATGTCAAGATATGCAAGGAAAAAGGAAAATGGGACCCAAATCAAAGAAAAAGAAACAATATAAACCTATCCTGAGATGGCCCAGATATTGGATATAGCAAGGACTTTAAAATGCTTATTATAAAATATTGTCAAGGAAAATATGACCTTAATGAATGAAGATATTGGAAGTATCAACAAAGAGATATGTCAAAAAAAAAAAAAAACAAAGAGATGTAACTAGAAAATAAAGAATCAAATAAAAAATATTAAACTAGAATAATAATTCAAACTAAAAATTCAATAGATGCTACAGATAACAGAAAAATAGACTGGAAATGGCAGAAGAATAGAGAAATAACAATTGAAAAATAAAGAGACGTAAGAATCTATGGAACAATTAAAACTGTCTAATATGCATATGTTTGGAGTCCCACAAGAAGAAGTAATAACTAGGAGTTTCTCATATTTATTCCAAAATATCAACTTATAGATTGGAAGCTCAGTAAACCCCAAATAGACTAAATTAAAAAAGAGATATTACATGTAGGCACACCATAGTCAGACTGCTGAAAACCAAAGACAAAGAGAAAAGTTCTGAAAGCAGCCAAAAAAAACCCATACATTATATACAGAGAAACAGTGACACAAATGACCATTAACTTCTCAGAAAAAATGGCAGCCTGAAGGTAATGGAATGTTGTCTTTAGAATAACCAAAGGGGAAAACCCCACAATACAGAATCAAATTATATGGCCAATTAAAACATCCTTCAAGAAGGAGGATAAAACAATGGAATCTTCAAATAAGCAAAAATTGATAGAATGTATTATAAGAAAAGCCAAAGAATTTTCTTCAGGCTGAAGATAAATGATACCAGATAGAAAGTAGAACCCACAGGAAAAAATAAAGAGTAATAGAAGTAATAAATAAGTGGTTTACTATAAAATGTTTCTTTTCTTCTTATAACTTCTTTTTAAAAATTTGACCTGTTAAAGCAAAACTAATAACGTTGTAAGGTGAGATTTATAACTTGTATAGAAGTAAGGTAAAGTAAGATATGGCTAAAATTTCAAAAGCTGGCAGTCACCAAATTTTCTAGAGAATGTAAAGCAACCAGGACTCCCTTATGTTGCTGATGGAAGTATAAAATGGTACAGCTTCTTTGAAAAACTACTAGTCAACTTCTAAAAAGGTTAAAGATACGTTTACTCTATGACCCAGAAATTACCTTTTTAAGTGTCCATTAAAGAGAAATGAAAATGTGTCCATATAAGAAAAAAAAAGACATGGCAGGAGTGGTCACAACAGCTTTATTAATAATGGCAAAAATAAACAAAACAGGGGTGCTTGGGTGACTCAGTGGTTGAGTGTCTGCCTTCGGCTCAGGTCATGATCCCAGAGTCCTGGGATTGAGTCACCCATCGGGCTTCCCACAGGGAGCCTGCTTCTCCCTTTGCCTATGTCTCTGCTTCTTTTTCTGGGTCTCTCATGAATAAATAAGTAAAATATTTTAAAAAGTAAAGAAATAAAAAATAAGTAAACAAACAAAGAAGCCAAATTACTATCAACTGTAGAATAGATAAAAAACCTGTGATGTAGTCATACAATGGACAACTATTTGGGAATAAAAAGAATGAACTGCTAAACATTTTCCTAAGGAAGTCATACAGATGGGCAACAGGTACATTAAAGAAACTTTCAACATCATTAATCATCAGGGAAATGAAAAATCAAAACCACAATGAGATACCACCTCACACCCATTAGAATAGTTGTAACCAAACAAGAAATAACAAGCATTGGTGAGAATAGGAAGAAATTGGGAATGTAAATCGTGCAGCTGTTATGGAAAACAGTATGGAGGTTTCTCAAAAAATTACAGAGGGGCACCTGGGCAGTACAGTCAGTTAAGTGTCAGATTCTTGGTTTCAGTTTACATCGTGATCTCAGAGTCCTGAGATGGAGCTCCGAGTCAGGCTCCGCACTCAGCAAGGAGTCTGCTTGTGATTCTCTCTCCCCCTCCCTGCCTGGGCCACTGTGTGCCCCCTCCGTCTTTCTCTCTCTCAAATAAACAAATAAATATTTAAAAAAATAATTACAGAAAACTACCATATGACTCAGCAATTCTATTTCTAGGCATTTATCTGAAAAAAATAAAAACACTAATTCAAAAATATATATATGCACCCCTATGTTCATTGTAGCACTATTAGGTATTACAATACCTGAGACATGGAAATAACCAAGTGTCCATCAACAATGAATGGGTACAGAAGATATGGTATGTATGTGTGTGCATGAATGTTATTCGGCCATAAGAAAGATTTAAATCTTGCCATTTTGTGACAACATGAATGGACCTTGAGAGCGTTATGCTAAGTGAAATAAGACAGACAAAGAAAGACAAATGCTGTGTGATCTCATTCATATGTAGAACCTAAAAGCAAAAATAAAACAGAGATCATAGATTCGGAGAGCACATTGGTGGTTGTTGGGAGTGGAGGGTGTGTAAATGAGTGAAGGGGATCAAAAAGCGTAGACTTCTATTATAAAATAAATAAATCATGGGATGTAATATACCCAATGGTGACTATAGTCAGTAATACTGTATTATGTATCTGAATGTTGCTAGGAGAGGAAATCTTGAAGGTTCTTATCATAAGAAAAACATATTTTGTAACTATGTATGGTGATAGATGTCAATTAGACTCATTGTGGTGATTATTTCACAATGTGTACAATTACTGAATCATTATGTAGTGCACCTGAAACTAATATAACATCAATTATACTTCAATTTAAAAAAATGAACTACTGATTTGTATATGAGGGACCCTCCAAAGCATTATGCCGAGTTAGAGAAGCCAGCCACATGAGAATAGGTACCATATGATTCTATTTAAATGAAATTCTAAGACAAATATAACTAATTTATTTTGATTAAAATTGGAATAGTGGTTTCCTGGGAGCAAGAATTCACTGAGAAGGGAAATTAGAAAATTTCTTGGGATGATGACAATATATTTTATTTTAACAGAGGTATTAGTTACAGGGATGTATGTGCTGGCAGGTTAACCTGAGAGTATGCTTAAAATCTGTGATTTCACTGCATGTAAATTTTACTCCAATTAAAAAAAATTATACTTGCTCTTGTAAAACAAAATGTAGGTTGGATAATGTCTTTCCTTGGTTGAAATTCTCAAATGGCTTTCCATCCTGAAGCCAAAGT
This sequence comes from Vulpes lagopus, assembly GCF_018345385.1. NCBI lineage: Eukaryota > Metazoa > Chordata > Mammalia > Carnivora > Canidae > Vulpes > Vulpes lagopus. The sequence goes on from NC_054834.1 coordinate 33,424,430, forward strand.
TGAATCCTTCCAATGTTCTCAAGATCCTTCACGCTCCACTTCCCCATTACATCTAATTTTGCCCTATTGCTCACTCTGCAAGTACTGGCCATTTCATAGCTTCTTGAACATGTGAACGTGCTCCTGTCACACTCCATTGAACATGGATTCTTTTTTTATCCAATTACCATCTGTATCCCTCCCCCCACCAAAGTAAGGGCAAGACGTTTTGTTTGTTCATATATAAATCTCCAGTGAATAGGGTAGTACCTGAGGCATAATAGCTTCTCCAAAAACATTTGTTGAATGAAAAATTTAAATGAATGCAAGATTATTTTTTGTATTAAAAACATTCTATGTTTCCTTTCTTCCCAAAGGGCCCTTTCAGACCCAGAGATCTAAGCTAAATTGTATCACTAAGTGGACCTCTGTCCATCTGAAACAATATATCAACAGCTAAGACCCCTAAATTCCCTGTTTTCATTGAGGGAGAGTTTAAATATGGCAGAGTAAGAAACACCAAGGAGATAATATTTTTAATATCCCAAAAGGCTGTCTGGGAGGAAGAAGTTTGAAGGATATTGAAGTTAATTGCCAGATCCAGGAAGTGAGTTTACAGCATAAAAATGGAAGCAAATTAGTATAACTTTAACTTCATGAGAAAGGAACTTACTTTGAATCCAGGTAGTCACAACTCATCTGATTAATCCCCATAAATAGCTGGAATTAACTTCAAGGACTATTTTGCTTACTTCAGAGCGATTGTTTCCTCTTCTGGTCCAGTCCCAAGGAAAAACTACGCCATGCTCACAGAGGGAAAGGGTCTTCTCTACTGAAAGAAGTATAAGACAGATGTGACATGGAAAGACAGGGGAGTAACAACCCTTTGGTGAAGAGAGGGGTCTTCCACCCAAACAGTGGCCAACATCAGAGTGACCACAGAAGCCTGAGGTGAATGAATAGTTCCTTGAGCCATTGTACCACTGCACATAAGATGAGAATGAACTCTGGCCATCTTTAGCAGGAAAGTAATTTATTGGAAGGATCTTGGAAGCTCCCAAGCCAATATGAAGGCTGGAGAATCTGAGTCAGAAAATGGAACTGGAGAGTTTTATGCTGAGTGAAATAAGTCAGTTGGAGAAGGACATTTTATGGTCTCATTCATTTGGGGAATATAAAAAATAGTGAAAGGGAATAAAGGGGAAAGGAGAAAAAATGAGTGGGAAATATCAGAAAGGGAGACAGATCATGAGAGACTCCTAACTCTGGGAAACAAACTAGGGGTGGTAGAAAGGGAGGTGGGCAGAGGGTGGGTGTGACTGGGTGATAAGCACTGAGAGGGGCACTTGATGGGATGAGCACTGGGTGTTATTCTATATGTTGGCAAATTGAACACCGATAAAAAATAAATTTATTTAAAAAAAAAAGAAAATGGATGGGAAGCAGGATGCCTCGGTGGCTCAGCAGTTGAGTGTCTGCCTTCCACTCCTCAGGGTGTGTGTGGGGGGGAGTGATCCCAGGATCAGGGATCGAGCTCTGCATCCGGCTCCCTGTGGGGAGCCTGCTTCTCCCTCTGCCTGTGTCTCTACTTCTCTCTCTGTATTTTTCATGAATAAATAAATAAATCTTAAAAAAAAAAAAAAGAAGCCAGAAATGTAGGGTGACAGCACTGGAACCAATAGGTTAAAATGTCACCAGCTCTCAGCATGTGCTATTCCTTTCATTCTCACCACATCCACCCTAGACGCCAGCCAACCCCACCTCAGGACCCTCTTAATTCCGTTGTCCCTGCCATCATAAATAGTGTCTTACCTGTCCCCTTGGTCTACAAATATTCTCCTACTCTGGGCTCATTCTTACCTGTCCCTCTTGGTCTGTCCCCTTGGTATCAGCCACTCAGGTATCAAAGTCTTGCATGATACCTTAAATAGGATTGACCGAGTCTAGGCCAATGGATAACTGATGTCAGGAGCAGAGAGAGGAGACATCTGCCTCCTTTCTCTTCCCTACTGAAAAGTGGGGTGCTTCCAGCATACCTCCTTGGGGATTCCTCACAAATAAAAGGATATTGAGATTCTAAATAGTCGAGTCTATTATAATATAGACTCTTTGACTGCCTTGTGGCCTTATAAATCCTTACTCCCAAACTTACACTTACAAAAATATTTCTACACAGTGTAGATAACCTATTCCATGTAACCAAAAACATACCCTTTTTCCAGAGAAAATACAAAGTTTAATTATTTTCTCCCTCCACTTTCAGCTCAAGTTCTCTCACCATTACCCCTTCTTCCTGTTTTAATTCCATCATGAATTTCTAAAACTGAAGGTTAAAAAGTAACTATAACTACAACCAATGGAATCTACATACAGACCGTAGCTAGTGTTTGTAGCTTTCCCCTAACTGCTCTTCCATGTTCTCTCGGCTTCAGCAGGCACACAGAAGAGCAACCTGAACCTAAATCTTCAATCTTCAGATACCTAAGCCTTTGTCTTTCCTGCTTGTATGAGCTTGCAAGACTTCTGTTCATCTTTACCACTCAGCATTATAGTACAAGAGGTGCCCTTGAGTTGTGTCCATTATCTGTCTTTTCCTTCTTTTTAGTAGTAAGGATCACTCAACCCACCAAAAATTCAACTTCCTCCTTCTCCCTCCTCTTCCTTGAGTGGCATGAGAATTCCTGAATGTCCACATGGCTGGTTCAGCTCCCAATTTCACCGAATTACTGTGATTTCTTAGTGGGAGCAATCCTCCATTGGGTACTAAACCAGCAGAGCCCAGAGGCAGAACCCAAAAGGTTGATAGTCAGTCATCAGATGTAATTGTGAGTGGTACCCCCATGATTCTTCCCCCAAAACTCCTGAATTTGTGTGTTCTAGGACAGGGAGAAAGAATGGCCGTTTACTCATCATTAATTCAAGGTAAACACTTCATCCTGACAGCATCACAAATTTGCAAAGCACTGTCTACCAGCTGGTAGCCAGCTGGTACCACATTTGAGTCCTCAAAAGAGCATTCCATCTTTCTGTAAGGTCAGTTGCTTCTGGAAAGTAGCACACTACTATGGCTAGACCAGTGAATTCTATAGTCATCAGCCCATTCTTTCTCTGTAAAGTGAGTTTCTTAGAGCAACCTAGTCACAATTTAAAATTTTAATATAGGTCAGTTTGTTTAAATTATCTCAAAAGTTTATTTGAATGGCATTATCATATGTTAGGAGTCACCTTGACTGTCATTTCAAGAGATTTGAAAAATAAATATCAAGAAAATCACAATGATTATAAAATTTTTAAAAATCTAGAGTAGGGATTCTATTATGATGGTTAAGAATTTAAGTAAGTTCCTCTGATGAAAGTGTTAGTAGAAGCACAACAGGACAGTGAAAAAACACTAAATACAAAATAACTATTTTGGTGGGTAATTTCTTCCCCTGCTACAATGGAATTGTCCAATGTAATCATATCAGTTTCTAACAGGTAGTTGACTGGCCCTCCTGGGAACAGTATCAACCTAGTGCTCAGCACTGGTTGCTACTCTGGCCAGTAGGGGTCTCAGCTCAGGTCCAGTCAGGTCACAATGATGGGAGGAAGTCCTTGTCACTAGTTTCATGTCATTAGGTTCATTCTGACCACCAGAGCTGTTTTGTTAATGAGTCCATTGATCAAGTACCACAACTGGTGGTCATCTTTAATAAAAGTCATTTTTTCCTCCTGATTACTTAAAATTTCTTCACAGTGGGAGCATTTTGGTGAACACGCTGATTAGGTACAAATATTCTCATACTCTGGGCTCATTCTAAGTTTATCCAACTTCTTCCCTAAGGTTCTTCATCACCAACACTCCAGTATTTTTTCCTGTAATCCTCTGATCATCTGACCAAATCATTAACTACTGTCCAAAAATTAGATCTAGGTTGTTGCTGCAGGCCATCTCTTTTGGTTCACCAGATGTACCAGCAAACATCTACTCCTAGGGGAGTTTTTATTCTCTGCTGTGCTTTGGGACCACCCTTGAGTGGAGTTAATGAACCACAGCAATCTACAATCAAGAAAATTGGCCCTCTGCCATTTGCTAGAGAGGAGAATTTGGCCACAGGAAGAACACTGAACCTCTCCAGGATGCTGCAGCAAGTCTGGACCAAGAGAGAGCCTGAGTGGGATGTAGACTTGGATATTCTTACAATTGCATTTGAAGGAGCCCTGGAACAAGGCTACCAATGTTATGCCTCACATTCCCTTTGGTTCTGCCCTGCAATCTGGTGTCACTAGAAAATTCCACCAAACTACTCAACGTACTTGGGAGGTACTCTCACCAGTCTTCATCCCAGGTCTACACTCCAACACAAACAGAGGTTGCCAAAATACATCCTGCCTCTGTGGTGGGCAGAAATCTGGAGAAATTCGGCAGGGCGGGGGAGGAAGGGAAGAGACGCTTTGGAAATGGTTTTATTTCTGAGAACTTGAATTTCTAAAACTTCCCCCAATAACCACATTTTCTTGGAGTTCAGGATCAGAGATAGACTACCCTGGTGGCCTTTTAACCCTAATTAACCCACAAGCCCATTTGGTGTCCCCACCTCTGTTAACTATGTGATATAGCTTATGAAAAGATGTGGCCTCCAGTCTGTCAAATACTGCACATTCCACAGTTCTTGCTCAGGCCACTTCCTTCCCTATGGAGCCACTGCCTGACTTTTCCAAAGCTGATATTAATATCACAGACCATTATAATATAGTTATTTTCATGGAAGGCAGAGAGGAAGTCACGTGGCATTAATTGGTCCCATGGGGTCCTGAAAGTCTCCATTTAGCATGTTGTTTTTACTCACATAAGCAGCAATGAAGTGGAAGCAGTGAGGAAGTCGCTATGATTGTATGAAATGAGTATTTTTTTCTGGGACTTGTTTGGTTAATGAGTCATTATTCCTTTTTTAATTGTATGAACATATGTAGTAGCTGGGTCAAAGGTACATGTGCATTTTCTCAATGCACACACACACACACACACACACACACATCTAGGCCACTGTCTATTTGCTTTATTTTAACCTCTGCTGTAATGTCAGCCTATTGAAAGTCTGGGACACAGAGAAAAGAACCAAAGTATACGAGTTTTTAGAGTTTTAGAGGGAAAGAACTCAAAAGTTCCTGAGCATAAAAAAGATAAATGATTTATCCTCTTCAAGTTACTGAACCGGGAGAGTTTCCTATCAAAATGTTGATAACACCAGAATCCACTTCTTTGCGTATGTATCATAAATTTTACTTTCAAAAGTCCATCATGCACATCATCCTTTTTTATCTTTATGATGGTCCTGTGGGGCAGGTAAAGCCAGAATTATTATTCCATTTTCCAAATTGGAACTGATATCACAGAGGCACAGTGGCTTCTTAAAGATCAGATAGCTAATAAGTGATGGCCTGGAAACCAAGGGAATCCAAGAAATAAGTTGGGGCTCTAAGAAGATTTTGGGGCGGCTTAGAACCTTTCATGGGTTAGATGGTGGGCATGGCAGATTTGGGAGAGTGAACCTGAGCTGTTCCCAGGTTCTGCAAGCCCTCTTTGCCTCTTCAGGTAACTGCAAGCTTTAACTCTGCACTCTTGGGCTGTCTCCACTCACTACAGTGATGAAATTCGATTTTTCAGTTAAAAAAAAATCACATGAAGGTGAACATGAAAACAAGCAGATGATGAAAAGCCCTCTTGAAACATTTTCCATTTGAAGATACTGATACTAGAATAATTTGTGGGTTCCTTGGACATGGGAAATTATTCTTTTGACAAAGATGTGCCAGGAAAACATCTATTCTATCTCTCTCAATATGGCAGAGGTCATGGGTTGTGAATTCTACTTTTCCTGACGATTCCGAAACAAGAAAAATAAGATTCTGATAAGAAAACTTATGATCTGTCTCAGTCAAGAAGAGCTTTATGTGATTCACCCTGAAGGCTAGATATTAATATGGATACTTTCATCATTCTTTGTGCAATACTGATGAAGTTTCCTTCTCAGAGTTGAAAGGTTATTCAGTCCAGTAGTAAACAAGTTCACTTTACTCAACTTAGTTAGATCAAGGTACTAAGAAACTCTTTGGTTCATGCAAGAGCCAGTTACCCTTATCCAAGGACGATCCACAAATAGATGAAAACTGCTCCAGGAGACAGATGTGACACCTCCTCGTGGGACTCAGTCACCCAGTCTTTACACAAACGCTCACATGCTTTCTTATCAGAAGGCAGGGCCAGAGGAAGCATGGCCCTGTGCAAGTCATCACCATTACCAGAAGCATGACTAAAAGGGGTGCTTCTACAAGCAATCTTTGGCCACCTCATCCTTATAGAGGAGAGCATCTCACCACATTGAGGAAGTCCAGAATCTCCAGTGGGACTGCTTGAGTTGAAGCTGTACACAAGCCATGGGGAGGGCAGCACAGCTCACTAATCCAGCTTGTGAATGGACCAAGGCCTTTGATTCTCCTCCTCTACCTCCTCCCTCCTTGTCATTTAATTGCTCATAAAAGCTGTATGAGGTCAGTTGGAACAGTAAGTGAAAAATGAGCTCATATGGCGTATTTGAGTCATTCTCGTTAGAGTGTGTTAAGAGGAGAAGGTTGACTCTATTGGCCGGCTTGAGGTTTGGGAGTCAAATGTGGATTTTGATTGCCCAGACTCTCCATATCCAAACCAAAATGAGAGTCACAGAAGCAGAGAATGAGGAGCTATAGAAATGGAGTCGAATTATTTTTCAGTTCCTCATATTTTACAGATGTAGAAACAGATGCCTAGAGAGCTTAACAGTCTTGGCTGATGTCATGGAACTCATTAAAAGTGCTAGAATAAAGGACAAAAGTCATTTAATATTTGATAACTAGCGTTGATTGTATTGAATGTGTATGTGTTTATTGAACATACATTCAATATATTTTTATGAAATGTATATATTCAATAAAAGTTTCATCTTTGGCTCAGTTTTTAAATAACAGTTGTTTTCCATCACGGAACTGCAAGGACAATTTTTATAAGTCATCTGTTAATAATATTTTGTTTCAGGCGCACACTATCCATCAGGCAATCATAAAGCCTGCTCTAGGGTGGCATGCTATTTGTTTCACAGAAGGAATAGGAGAGAGTGTATCTGATGGCTACAGGGTGAAAATGCCTTGGAGCCAATAGCCAACCTGCTACTGTTTCTACAGTGAGGTCTTAAAAGCTGCCCAAAGTAAAGACAACACTTCCATGAAGGAGTTAGAAAGGGGTGGAGCTAAGGGAGTAAGAATAATGCACCCCCTCCATCCCTGCCCCCCCCATGTTCTTGTCACTGTGCAAACACTCCCCCTCTTACATCCGGAAGATCTGATTTTCAGTTCTGCAAAATCTTGAAAAAGGAGAGGTTCTCTGTTGACACTGGAGAGGTAGCAAGGCTTGGCATTAGGAGAGCTGAAATTCTAGTTACACCTGGGACAGCTTTCACTTCGATTTATAATAAAATTCCAATTCAAGGCCACAGACAGTCAGTAGAAGATTCCATTCAAGAGCAGAAAGGTCTCTGGGGAACAGAGTGGGCACAGGAAGTGACTCTTCACAGGGGAGAAGGCAGGAAGAATTTAACAAGAGTGAAAAATAGCAGCCTCCTGCAAATAAGCCAGGCTCTCCCCAACCCTTGGAAAAATCAAGAAAGGAATATTAACAGGACTGTGGATTGAAGAGGAGCCAAATAAACAATCCATAATGATAGCTTGCCCTATAGATTCACAAAAAGTAACCACTGGAGAAAATGACAGGACCAGCGTAATTCCAGAGGAAACTGAAGCAGCAAACATACCTTTCATTTTCTCTTATGGGCATGGAAAAATCTGTTCTGGCAACATCGAGTGGTCTCAGAAATCTTACTGGCCAGATTCATTCTTGTCATTTAAATTTTGATATGTGTGACACACAACATTTTCTGTTAATTAAGCCTCTTAACATCACTCTGTGGGAAGAGTGCTTGTCTGGGATTTCAGACATTCCTAAGATTCAAGGGAAGAAGATTCTACAACCCAGCAAATTTCTAAGAAACTAATTACCTAGAAGAATTCACCAAACTGCGCTCACTTGGCCAGGCTGCTGCCCTATTTCAGAGAAGGAGAGAAACTTCTGAATGGTCTTCTGTTATGTTTTGTTTTCCCTCCTCCTCACCCCACTTCGCTTTGTGGCAAATGGCGGAAGGTTGGAGGGAAAGCTAAGGAGGGTGGAGGGACATCAAAGAGAGTGTGAAGGTGCAGGGGAGAGGGCGAAGGAGGGAAAGAAGGGCGGCCTGCAGGGTGTGAGGCGGTGGGTTGGAGCCTCCCGGGAAGCCAGGGCTCTCCCACATTCACTCAGATTATCACATCCAGGAAAAATGCTCTGAAGAAAGAACACGAAATGGTTCCAGTTTCCTTCAGTCTTAATATAGAAGGCCCCCGAAGGTCCAAAACAATTTTAGAAAGAGAGCTGCAGGGTGGGGAGGAAAAAGTATTGTGCACCCCTGAGGAAACGGAGGGGAGGGCAAACAATATTGTTTGAATGTGACTGCTGCAATCTTTGTGGGCTCTCAGCTCCGAGCAACCGCATCCTTCTGACCCTGAGACATTTATTGTTAAATTTTCTAAAGGGGGAAAAACTGCTTTGGGCAGAACTCTCTGGGTTATTCTATTTTACAACAAACTATTTAAGGCTAAGCTATTAGCACTTTTGACGCATTTGTGTCACTTAGGGGAATGAGTAGACAAAATGCTAAGTCTCACTTCCCTGCTCCCGGACTCTATATATGATTAAAGTGATTGAAGAAAGCCTGTCTGACTTGACTTGATAAAAGAGGAAATTTTTTTTTCTTAGTGCTCAGAAAGATATAATTCTGGAAAAGTCATCAGAAATCAATTTAAAGAGAAAACTTCAAATACGGTTTTCCTTCCATTTATTGTTCAGTCATCTTCCCTTTTTTTATATGATTTTGAGGGTGACCCAAATCTCAGGTGAAATGAGGTATTGTCATTACATGTGCACAATATATTTATTAACTATAGACCCAAATAGCCCCCCACTTTCTTCTCCTGCTGGATAGGGGCCTGGCCTATCATGTCTGCCAAAGAATATGAATCCGTGTATTTAATAATTACTTACAGTTACTCTGTGATATTTAACAACCAACAGGCATAGAAATACATATTAGTTATCAATTGCTAGCTAACAAATTATCCCCAAACTTAATAGTGTAGTGGAACAAACATTCGCTGTCTCCCAATTACCGTGTGTTAGGAATCTAGGTGCGGTTTAGCTGGGTGTAGTGTGGTTCAGAGTCTCTCACAAAGCTACAGAGCCAGTGTCAGCAGGAACTGGGGTCACATCAACCATTGACGGAGTGGGGAGTCTGCTTCTAACCTCACTCTCAAGGCTGTTGGCAGGTGCTCCCTGGCTGTTGACCAGAGTCCTCAGTTCTTTGCCATGTGGGTCTCTCCAAAGGGCTACACACAATATGGCAGCATATTTTCCCTAGAGTGAAGAGTACAAGAAAGTGAGATCCCAAGACTGGGCACCTGAGCTGGAAGCCACAGTCTTCTTGTCGCCTAAACTTCGTGTCATCCCACAGCTTTTGCCAAATTCCTATTCATTGGAAGTTAAGTCAGTAAATTCATCCATGGTGAAAGGAAGAAAATTGCACACAAGCAGGAGGCGGGGATCATCGAGGGACATCTTAGAGCCTGCCTACCACACAGTCCACGACCCACAACAGCAGCCTGAAACATCAGAGCTTTAGAGAATTAACATCTAAAACTAGGTGACTTCTATTAACACAGAAAAAATACCAGCTGCACTGAGTTTAGGGTGATTTATATACAGGTAACTTGTAAAGGCCATAATCTGAATGGTCTGCCAAATATTAGAAACGAAGTATGACAAATTCCCTGTTATCATCACTATCAAATTAAGAGACTAAAGAGAAATAGTGTATTCATTCTGATGCATTGGTCATGCTACATTGGTTATGGTTACACTTCAGTCATTTGGTGAATGTAGCAACTTGACATATGAACTGCCTTTGAGGGAAATTTGGTTTAGAAGCCTCAAAACTTCATCTCAGAACAATTTATCACCAAACCTACACGGTATATGTGTAACTAATCCTACCCCTCAAGTCGTGTGTGTGTGTGTGTGTGTGTGTGTGTGTGTTTGCAAGAAAAAGATGAAAAAGTTAACTATGCTCTATATATGAGCTTGAAGATCTTTTCACCATATTGAAGCTAAAGGTTCCACATTACGATAAAAGCTTCTTGACCACAATTCAGAAATTGTGGATCTTGGCCACATCCTACTGAATTAATGGGGATTGTAAAAAACCAAATGGAATTTAGAAGTAGGTAAAATATTATTTTTTACAAAGAAAAGAAAAATAAACAACTACGATGAATGTTCTAGCCTCTCAGAATATGCTTTCTTAATCATTGAAGGAAATGTATTCTCTCTGATTTGATTTTCTACTCAGAGTTTGTGACTCAGGATTCGTGTTCTGGCTCTCCAGAATGTTCTAGGACAAGGCTAGCACAAGTTCCTATAACTACAGGGGTTTCATACATTCATTAAGTGTAATGTACTCTGGGCTCATCGTGTTACCTCTGAGAAGCCCCAGTCAGTGCACGAGACCATTTAGCCAAAGTGACAATCCGGCTACCTGTCCCAAGTACCAACCATTGTCTCTAAGCCACGTACGTACATTTGTTTCCGGTAGCCAGGAGATTTGCTGCCTCTACTTCCATAATGTGACATGATTACACCTCTGAGAAGCCTTTTGTTCTCCAGTAGTTGGAATCCTTAAAATTCTGTGAAATTGCACAGTTATGAAAATTGTTGGGAATATTAAAGCATTTGGCTCCTTTCCCCTGATCCAGAAGGTACTGTGTGTTCTTTGGATCCCAGACAACTTTTTGGGCAGTTCCAGATAAGGTATCCAATAACTTCACTCCGTGTCCCCGTTTTTCTTGCCCTCATTCCAGAAAAAGTTGGATAGCTGCCTCCCAAATAATTTTATTGTGAGGAAAGTTATTATGAAAACGTACTCCGTTGGTTTTCACTGACCTCCAAAACACACTCCCTAATGAAGTACAAATGGGAAACTGACTTGGAGCAGGTTGTCTCTGACTTTGGACTTGGGAGAAGTATTAAAGTTTATGAACTCGATATGCAAGCTCCATCTGCCAAACGAGGAATTTCTTATTTCATTTGGTAACTGCACTGAGATTATATAATGCTTCTCAGAAAGCTCTGAATGCTGAAGATGCGTAAACCATCTGTCTGTGTTGAAAAGTCAAAAAATACGCTACTCCCACAATGTGTCTCTGGCCATAACTAATTATTTATCCAGAGAAATTTCATCATAGAGTCGTTTAAACACACACACACACACACACACACACACACATACACACACACACACACACAACATTGAGTTTCTACATAACCATAAAATTTTACAGCACTAAAGAGGCAGTGATTACATTCATGCTCTCACATCCTTTTATAGGAGGCTAAGGTTGTTCGGCCCTAATATTTAAAGAAATCTGAAGACCTGGCAGAGAGAAGTGAGAGATTGGAGTAGGAAGACAAATTGCATTTCGCCTCGGCGGGCTCCTCTCTCCCTCCCCAGCCGGCAGGGGGCAGTAGGAACAGGGGAAGTGATGCTTGCTTTCCTCTCTGAACTGTGGAGCTTGGTAAACAACAGAGGGTGAAAGTTGCAGGAGGTTTGTGTGCTCTCCAGGGACCTCCCACTGGCAGGAGTGAGAGTCAGGTGTCCTTCTGAATTCCAGTTCCCTCACGTTCTAGCTTAAGTTATAACAAATTTTCCTGATAATAATAGTCACTAATGCTCTGAGCCCGCCCTCTGAGCCAGGGGCTGCAGTAAGCACTTTATACGCCTTATTTTATCCCATCCTTCAGCACTTTAGGATGCAGTAGATTTTGTTATTTCTTTTGTGCTTAGCAAGCAAGGAAACTGAGGCTTCAGACGTTAAGTAACTTGCTCAAGGTCATGCAGTTAAAACCATAACAGCAAACCAGGAAGGAGAATCGGAATGTTAGTCTTTGGCCCAGACATCAATACTTACCCTTATTCCATTTTTTGGTCCACTTTTTCTTTTTCTTAATTCTTAATTTCTTAATTCTTAATTCTTGATTTCTTAATTCTTCCACCTGACAAAGCAGATGCCAGTATATTTAGCTGTTTCGTCATAACCCCAAGTGTAGTACATGGAATAGACAATGATCAGGTGAGTTTAAACACACGTCTGTGTTGCCAGTAAGAGCAATGCAAGGGGACAATTTTCCCCCAGGTTACCAAATTGGCCAACGACAGTGATATTTCTGAGTAATATTTTTAATTTGGATATCATACAGTCTCCCCTTCTTTAAATAGCCTGGCCACAAATTGGGTATATGCCATCCATTGCCCTGACCCTCAGTAGTCATTTGGGCAAAATGGACTGCAGTGAACAGCCGAGCGTTTGTAAGCCAACAGACAGATTTCTCCTCCCAGGTCTGCACTTCCCTCTCTGAGCCTCAGAGCCTGCATCTGTAAAATGACTGTACTCGGAATAGAGGACTCATTCAATTGTCGGGAGGGTTAAGCAAGCGAACGCAGGTAAAATATTTAGCCTGGCTCTGGCACGTAGCAAGTAGTCCTCAACCATTATTATTCTGACACAATTGTCAAACTTGGGGCTGGGGGAAAGAAAAGTGGAGAACTCAAGCAAACGTCCAGATGTTTTGCTTCTGGGTGCCAAATGTCCAGATGTTTGAGAAACTTCGGATAATTCATGGTCATTGTTGTTCACTGGTATCCTTGGCACGAGGTGATCACAGATTCTGCTCAAGGGCAAATGGGGGTTAATGCTCCCCCCCATTCATGCACATTTTATCCTTTGTTATGAACTAAAAATATAAAGGTATGAAGGCTCTCCCTTTCCATGTCTGCCAAAAAGATTACCGACAGTCAAAAAGAAACTTTTTTTTTTCTACAGGCACTTAAATTCCTTTTAAAACATTAAACTTTTAAAAAGCACTTATTTATTTCTTCTACATACTTTCTTTTCAGCTTTCAAATATATCACGATGGTCTAAATATAAGCCAATATTATTTTCCTTGTTCTTCTTTACTCCTAAAACAGCTCAGCATTGAGGGTAAAGTTTCAAGATTTACTGGTTTCCCTCAATTTAAGTTTTGTTGTTGTTTGTACATGTACGCACTATTTTAAACAGCCAGCTCCTACCTCAAAAATCCATAACTTTTATAAACTATAAATTCCCTTCAGTAGAAAGCTTCTTCTGCTTCATTTAATAAAAACCCAACACATAAAAATCAGAACTCACACAGTAGAAAATAATTATTTGTATGATGGAAGAATTGGCCAAAGGGAATAATTATACAAATGTTTCTCTAATAACTGTAAAAATATGACATAATTTCACACACTTTAGTCTTCTCAAACAACTCTGGGGTTTGGCCCCATTTCTGCTTTCCTCAATCTCCTTATTTACTCCACATAGTTTTATAATTTTCAGAACATGCAGCAACTTCACATTTTTTTCATATTCTAATGAGATAAATGTCTCATTTATAATGCCTTGAAGTATAAGAAAAATACAATATAGAATTTTCCTAAAAATCTATTCCTAATCCTAGATGCCATAGCTAACCAAAGGGAGGTAGGTACATAGCTTTGAAATTAAGATTTAAAAATAGTTTCTTATAAAAATTATGAAGTACCCAGTACCTATGAGCTTTGTCTTTCTAAAGTTAGAATCCACTCCTGTTTCTGCTTTTTAACTTCTAATAAGGACCTTTCTAGACAACCGCTACACTGATCCCAAAGTCAAGCAGTGAACTCGTTGAATAAAAAAGCAGCGCTGTAGATCCCCAGATAATGAGTTTTTAGGAGATTGGCATATCCTGTAACAAAGTATTCACCTCAAATATCCTTTAAAATCACTTTATTATTGATTTGCTTAATCAAGACTGGAGAAAAAGACTTATCCACCTCCTAAGGTTGTAGGTCAGCCTAGAAAAAGAACCAAGAGGGCAAGGTGGCAATAATAAATTTGTTAATACTAACAAATGCAGTATTAATCAAAAAGAATGTGTCTGAGGGACAGTTCCCAATTTTCTTATAGGTTTAAATATTTTATTTATTTACTCATGTTTAAATATTTTATTTATTTACTTATGAGAGACAGAGAGAGAGAGAGAGGCAGAGACAGAGAGGCAGAGACAGAGGGAGAAGTAAGCTCCAGGCAGGGAGCCCGACGTGGTACTCGATCCCTGGTCTCCAGGATCACACCCTGGGCCAAAGGCGGCACTAAACCACTGAGCCACCCAGGCTGCCCTACTCCTAGTTTAGGGTAGTACGTAGGAGTATTCATGAACTCGCTGAACCAATTCATCAATAGGGTGACTAGCACCCAGCAGGTAACAGGTGTTCAAAAAAAGTCTGATGAATTAACAAACCGACTCCAACGCTGTATTTTTTTTTCCTGATGGTCTCAAAAATTTATGTGGAGATGATTGGACCCAGCCAATCATCTACTGGGTCATGTAGCTGTCTCCAGGCTTTTAGTCTAAGACTTCCAACTTCTCTCCCACATCTCCATTCTTTCTTCCTGTTGAGAAGACTGGCAGAGAGAGACCTGGATCACAGGGAGGGATTGCCAGCTCACTGTAGAGGCCGAGAGCCATGTCAGCTCCTTGCTGGCTCTTCTCTGGGTGGCTTCCTCCCCTGCTGATGCAACATTGATTCCCCTGAAAAATTCTAAAAACATCAGTGCTGCTTCTGAAATGCTGGAATCCAAATCATCTGAAATGACCCACAAAGAAATGACAAAAAAAAAAAAAAAAACCCAAACCTGTATTTAAAGATAATTTATATAAAAATCTGAATAATTTTATGATATAAGGAAGAATAATCATAGCCTTTAGTATGATTTATTTAATATAATGAGAAAGGCAGTACATTTTCTGTATGACTAATGATCATAATTTCATTGAGACGAAGCCACCTGTCACAGGAGGGAATTTCAATGTCAGAAATCTCCCCATTTCCCCAATTACCTAGCAGTACTATCTAGGATGATCTTTGAAGTAAAAGGTAGGCAGAAATAACCAACAAACAAAAACAAAAAAGAAAACCCTACCCAACCAAACTAGGAAACAAACAGAAAGTTCCCATTATTGATATAATAGTTCCCATCACTTCTTTCATAGCAAATATGTGCTAGAAGCTTAATAAGCATTATCTCTCATGTCTGCATAAGCCTTGTTCTAGGATCTTCAATCACCATCACTGTCGAATCATTATTCAAGTAGAAAAACTGGAGGGAGAGACACCTACCCTTTGCAAAAGGTAAAATGCAACAAGTGTCTCTTCAACTCCTTTGAACTGCCAGGCCACAGGAAGAGGAAAGAGAGGTGGCTGGTTTATGCACATAACCTGCCTCCTCTCTGACTGGTATCAGCACTACCTACACTATCAACCATCTTCAAACAGGACTGGGGGCAGGAGATTCAGCAGGTAATCTTGGTTCCACGGCCGTGAGCAAATCCTTCAACTTGTCTGGTTCTCAGCCTTCGTACATATAAAAGCAAAAGAATTGGGTCATAACATAACTGCTAACAGGATCGTCTCAAACCCTTGTCTTCTATACCCACACTGTGTGGTCGCTCTATCCAGTGTGGAGATGTAGACGAAGTCCATGTGGTACCTGAAGTCCACCCCTCCAAGGATAATTCACAGGAACACACATCAACTGCGTGTTTTTCAAATGAGGTGCATGTGCCCTCGTGTGTCTTTAGCGTTCCAGTAACCAATATGCAAGCCCCAGATAAGCATGAAGTATCTTCCTGATACATCCATGTCTCCTGAATATGTTTGAGGAGAATCCATTCTTTGATGTAAAAGTAAAGAATTTACAGTGTAAAATTTAAAACTCTCAGGGACATGAAGAGGCAAAAGGCAGCAAAGATGATTGTCACTGGGAGTGTGGCTTCCTTCTATACCCCTTGTATCCTCTATGAAAGGAGTTCTTTGGTGAAAAAGTATGTTAGGTTGTCAGTGGTGATATTTCGAGGCTAAGTACACTATGGCTTAGCTTTCTTTCTGAGTCCATGGGGGTCTTTGAGGGTGGAATTGTGCTTTAGGACAGCCGAGGACTCTAGAATAGAGGACATCTACCAAGGCCTAGGTAGTGCTGTTATCAGGAAAGGCCTATAAAGCGTGGAAAAGCCCAGGGGTGCCTGGGTGGTGCAGGTGATTAGGAGCCTGATTCTTCGTTTCAGCTCAGGTCATGATCTCAGGGTCATGAGATTGAGCCCTGCTTTGGGTTCCACACTGGATATGAAGCCTGCTAAAAATTTTCTCTCCCTCTGCCCCACCACCCCCTGCCTCCTTACCCTTCCACTCACCCCTGCCTCTTGTGTGCTCTCTCTCAGAAAAAATGAAAGAATCCATCAAAACAAACTTCTTGATTTTGTTAAAGGCAGATTCTGGGGCACGATGTTTGGCTTGGAAACCCCATTTTCTGGGGCTTTTGGCTAAACCTTGATTTATCCTGAGTTGACTTTTAAATGAATTTGGTCATCCCTGAGGCTCAAAATTGGTATTTTACAGTACCATGGAAACCGTCTTCTATAACGGAATCATTATCTTCACTGGTGAACTGCAAGCTCACATGGTTATCCCTTTTTCCATTCCCTCCTCACCATGCTAAGGCAAGTGTATCCTACAGCATCCAGTTTCCAGATCAAACTCTCCTAAGATCTCAGGCCTATTTCCTTTCATGGTAGGAATGGGAGGTCATTAAAATGCTGCTGAATGGTGTAAAAGGAAAAGAAGTGTATGTTCTGCTGGTTGCCTCCAGAAACCTCCTGTTGGGAGGAAGGAGAAGGAGCATCGGATAGGATGGGATGGGGGAGGGGACCGGGCTACAGACGGGAAAAGCTGTATAACCTCATAACCTCATACACCCAAACGCACTCATTCCCAGGGTTCCTGTCCTCTGGGGAGATGTGTCAGGTTTGGCCAGTCATTATAGGTCAACAGCCCTCTACCCATTTTCCAAACCCACAATTTTTTATTACTCATTTGGTGGCAATACTTAATTCATCTAAACTCATTCAACAGTGAAACCCAATCTGAACTGATGTTAGGCTATCTATAGTCTTTATATTTGTAAAACCTAGTGAGAACACTAATTGATGCCACCACAGAAATACCCAGGTGTTCGATTACAGGTTGTTGCATCAAACCCCACTGAGGGTTTTGATGCCATATACCAAATATGCACCACATTAGCTTTCTAAGACTCCCAAATTTTGGATTCTAAAATGCATCTGGTCCAGGGGTTTTGTAAAAGAGGCAGTGAGCCTTCACAATCCCAGCCACCACCTGTAGTGGTGCAAAGAGATGAATTCTAACCACTCCTTTGCAAAGCATCTCATTTAGCTAGGATGCAGTATGAAGGGCAGGAGATAGAAAATGACCTGAAAGAAGTGAGTTTTCAGAAACTCGTGTCCACTGTCAATCTCATTCTCTCCTTGCAGCCAAATCAGCAAGGAAAATCAGCTTTAGATCCCAGCATATACACCAACCTTTACTCAACAATTGGGACCCACAATAATCCAGTGAGATTCTTTTTTTTTTTTTTTTTTTTTTTTGCTTTATCAGTGAAGTAAAACTACTATCACAGTAGTTCAGAAAACCATTTTATGTCAGACAGATGTTAAGCTCCTTGGTTCCTTGATTCTAATAATCAAATAATTATAATTTAGTATGTACCCCCAGTCACTGTTCTAAGTGTTATCTGTATATTACTCCATTTCAACCCCCTAACAGTCATATGTAACAGGTTGTACAGATTAAGGAAACTAAGCCACACAGAGATGAAGTCACATGCTCCAAGTTACCCAGACGTAGATGTGCACCCAAGTAGTCTCACGTGCTTACACTCTTTGCCAAGCTTCCTCTTGGCATAGCTGCTTTCCTGTTTTTAATTAGCAAAGCATCTAGGTTACCTCTCGCCAATGACGAGCTGGTAAGTGTCTAATAAATGCCTCTCTCACATAATTTTACAAATAATGGTAAAATATACAATATTCTTTATTGTCATTTCTATATAAACAATTGAATCTCGCAGAATGCCTTCAGTGATTTTTGCTAAACTTTGTTAAGCATAGCCAACCTCGGGTTTCAGTTGACCAACCAGTATCTTTTTTCACCGGAGTGCTGGTTGAATTTTCCTTTATGTTATTAACAAGTTAATGAGTAAAAAGAAAGTGAAAGACATATTTGAACTTCACTCATTTCTCAATTACTTGAGTGACTGCTTTGCTGACTCAGATTACAGTTTTCAAATCCTGGAATTATTGCATCAATCTTTTGTGCTATTGATATTATAACAAGTAAGATACTACATACTCTTTAATATGAATTTAATATTGACTTCATATGCATCATTAACATTTTCTCCATCACTTTCCTAAGACGGGACAGTCAACCAAACAATGAATCAGACCCTCAACTGCATCATTTATCTGTTTCCATGGTGTAAATACACAGGCTTCCACCATGACATCGCCAAATGCAGAGTCAGAAGGAAAATGTGCAACAGCACACCATTAGGTGGTATTTCCACTGTGAGGCCACAAGAGACATAAATAATCTGCAGAGCGCCCATAATAGCAAAACATGGTAAAACAATTAGAAAATAAAGAGCGCTGAGTGTTTGTTAGTTTGTTTTACATGTAATTTATTCCAGGGTAACTTTTTATAACTTAAATTTTAATAATGGTGATGTTTAATAACTGGCTCACAGAATTCTTGAACATTTAACAATAGGTTCTCATGAGCTGGTCTGCTCTGGCTCTGGCATATGGACACTTGGCTGGATCCGCCCCACTGGATATTCCCAGAAGCCACTGGACTCAAAGCAGCTTTTACTGAAATCTACTTCCTAAGTAACTGTTTTGCCCCTTCTTTTGGTACTAAGACCTTCCTGGGCCATGGTTTCTTTATTTATTATTAAAGCCTATCTTAGAGACTCTCCTAATCTTTTTGGCATTTGAAATCTTATTGTTTAAAATAAAATTCTTCGGAGGTCAGTAAAGGTTTCCAAATAATTCTCTTTGCTCGGATGCCTGGACGTCAGAAGTTTGGTTCTTGCTCACATCTATGTCCAATAAGTAAAAATACATAAGTGGACTCAATGAGAAACTGTGTCATTCAAATTTGCTCATTGCTAGCAGGGGGCCACTCAGTTAAAGGGGGGACTTGGACTATAATCTAGGCAAAGCTTCTTTCCTGCAGTAACTTTAAAAGGGCTTGACGTCCTTAGTGAGGCCCCTCCACCACTCACTCTGAGTCATAAGATGTCACTAGAGTCAACTTACTAATTCAGAGTCCCCTGACACTCTCACCCCTGACTTTGTCACCTCATAAATGTGTCACTTCCAGTACCACCTACCTTTTTAAGAAAAGGTCTTGCCCACCCTGAAGTATCTTAGAAACACTGAACCTGAGCCAAGATAAAGGAGTTAATTTAATTGACCAACTTATATTAATTGGCTCCAGTACACCCAGCACAGTGATGGGCCTGGGAATAATGAGAATCCCCATCTTCAAAGAGTTGACAGACTCATCCAGTAGTTCTCAATCCAAGGAGCACATTGAAGCTTTAAAACCTACCAATGCCCAGGCTCCACTCCAAACTAATTAGGTCAAAACCCCTCAGGATGGGACCTAAGCAATATAATTGTTTAAAGCCTCCTCCTGTGATTCTAATGTGAAGCCAGAATTGAAACCCACTGGAATAATAGTTAATAGCTTTCTTTTACATAAGCACAATCAGCCATATTGTCCTGAATCCTAAAAGCACAAAAGAACACAAAAAAAACTCCTTGCTATTCATTGTGGGACAAGAATCAGGGCCATTAGCATCATTATGGAAGCTTGTTAGAAATGCAGAGTTTCAGGCCTATTGGTGGAGCAGTTGGGACATAGGCAACATTTACCAGTAATTAAGTTTGCCATCTTATATGGGCACGGTTCATGGCACCCTAAAACAATTCTAGTAGTATAGCACCAAAGATCACTGACCACAGATCATCATTACAAGCACAATAATAATGAAAAGGTCTGAAATATTGTATTACCAACATGTGACACAGGGACAGGAAGTCAGCAAATGCTCTCAGAAAAATGGCGCCAACAGACTTCTTCAGAAAAAAAAAATAGACTTGTTCAATGCAAGGTTGTCACAAACCTTCAATTTGTAAAAATAGCATTATCTGTTAAGTGCAATAAAGCAAAGCATTAAAAAATGAAGTATAGATCAGTGGTTGCCAGATGCAAGGGTTCGTGAAGGGAGGCAAAAGGTACACATGTGCAGTAATAAAATAGGTAAGTCACGGGGATATAAGGTACAGCGTGGTGACTACTTAATAATACTGTATTGCATATTTGAAAGTTGTTAAGCATGTAAATCTTAAAAGTCCTCATCACAAAGAAATCAAATATGTAACTATGTATAGTGATGGATGGTAACTAGACTGACTGTGGTGATCATTTCACTATATATACAAATTTCAAACGAATCGTTGTGTTTTACAATGAAATGTTGCATGTCAATTATTCCTAAGTTTAAAAAGACATGCAGAGTCTTAGGCCCCACCTCACCCTTACTAAATGAGGACCTGCTTTTTAACAAGATCCCCAGGAAATTCGAAGGCGTGTTAATTTTGGAAACTCCTGAATGGAGACAGAAGTTTTATTCTTTTTTTTTAATAATAAATTTATTTTTTATTGGTGTTCAATTTGCCCACATACAGAATAACACCCAGTGCTCATCCCGTCAAGTGTCCACCTCAGTGCCCGTCACCCATTCCCCTCCAACACCCGCCCTCCTCCCCTTCCACCACCCCTAGTTCGTTTCCCAGAGTTAGGAGTAGAAGTTTTATTCTTTGTTTGTTTGTTTGTTTGTTTGTTTGTTTGTTTGTTTTTTATTTTTTTATTTTTTTTAAATTAATTTTTATTGGTGTTCAATTTACCAACATACAGAAAAACACCCAGTGCTCATCCCGTCAAGTGTCCACCTCAGTGCCCGTCACCCATTCCCCTCCAACACCCGCCCTCCTCCCCCCTTCCACCACCCCTAGTTCGTTTCCCCGAGTTAGGAGTCTTTTTTATGTTCTGTCTCCCTTCCTGATATTTCCCAACATTTCTTCTCCCTTCCTTTATATTCCCTTTCACTATTATTTATATTCCCCAAATGAATGAGAACATACACTGTTTGTCCTTCTCCGATTGACTTATTTCACTCAGCATAATACCCTCCAGTTCCATCCACGTTGAAGCAAATGGTGGGTATTTGTCGTTTCTAATTGCTGAGTAATATTCCATTGTATACATAAACCACATTTTCTTTATCCATTCATCATTCGATGGACACCGAGTCTCCTTCCACAGTTTGGCTATTGTGGCCATTGCTGATAGAAACATCGGGGTGCAGGTGTCTCAACGTTTCATTGCATCTGAATCTTTGGGGTAAATCCCCAACAGTGCAATTGCTGGGTCGTAGGGCAGGTCTATTTTCAACTCTTTGAGGAACCTCCACACAGTTTTCCAGAGTGGCTGCACCAGTTCACATTCCCACCAACAGTGTAAGAGGGTTCCCTTTTCTCCGCATCCTCTCCAACATTTGTTGTTTCCTGCCTTGTTAATTTTCCCCATTCTCACTGGTGTGAGGTGGTATCTCATTGTGGTTTTGATTTGTATTTCCCTGATGGCCAGTGATGCAGAGCATTTTCTCATGTGCATGTTGGCCATGTCCATGTCTTCCTCTGTGAGATTTCTCTTCATGTCTTTTGCCCATTTCATGATTGGATTGTTTGTTTCTTTGGTGTTGAGTTTAGTAAGTTCTTTATAGATTTTGGAAACTAGCCCTTTATCTGATATGTCGTTTGCAAATATCTTCTCCCATTCTGTAGGTTGTCTTTTAGTTTTGTTGACTGTATCCTTTGCTGTGCAAAAGCTTCTTATCTTGATGAAGTCCCAATAGTTCATTTTTGCACAGCAAATATCATTCTCAATGGGGAAGCACTGGGAGCCTTTCCCCTAAGATCAGGAACAAGACAGGGATGTCCACTCTCACCACTGCTGTTCAACATAGTTCTGGAAGTCCTCGCCTCAGCAATCAGACAACAAAAAGACATTAAAGGCATTCAAATTGGCAAAGAAGAAGTCAAACTCTCCTTCTTCGCCGATGACATGATACTCTACATAGAAAACCCAAAAGCCTCCACCCCAAGATTGCTAGAACTCATACAGCAATTTGGTAGCGTGGCAGGATACAAAATCAATGCCCAGAAATCAATGGCATTTCTATACACTAACAATGAGACTGAAGAAAGAGAAATTAAGGAGTCAATCCCATTTACAATTGCACCCAAAAGCATAAGATGCCTAGGAATAAACCTAACCAAAGAGGTGAAGGATCTGTACCCTAAAAACTATACAACACTTCTGAAAGAAATTGAGGAAGACACAGAGATGGAAAAATATTCCATGCTCATGGATTGGCAGAATTAATATTGTGAAAATGTCAATGTTACCCAGGGCAATTTACACGTTTAATGCAATCCCAATCAAAATACCATGGACTTTCTTCAGAGAGTTAGAACAAATTATTTTAAGATTTGTGTGGAATCAGAAAAGACCCCGAATAGCCAGGGGAATTTTAAAAAAGAAAACCATAGTTGGGGGCATCACAATGCCAGATTTTAGGTTGTACTACAAAGCTGTGGTCATCAAGACAGTGTGGTACTGGCACAAAAACAGACACATAGATCCATGGAACAGAATAGAGAACCCAGAAGTGGACCCTGAAATGTATGGTCATCTAATATTCGATAAAGGAGGAAAGACTATCCATTGGAAGAAAGACAGTCTCTTCAATAAATGGTGCTGGGAAAATTGGACATCCACATGCAGAAGAATGAAACTGGACCACTCTGTTTCACCATACACAAAGATAAACTCAAAATGGATGAGAGATCTAAATGTGAGACAAGAGTCCATCAAAATCATAGAAGAGAACACAGGCAACACCCTTTTTGAACTCGGCCACAGTAACTTCTTGCAAGATACATCCACAAAGGCAAAAGAAACAAAAGCAAAAATGAACTACTAGAAGTTTTATTCTTAAGAAGTTTCCGGCCCATGGGGAAAGATGTAGGTAAAGAGAGATAATTAGGAAGCATCATGCAAGTTCCATGATGAGAGGAATACAGGTTATTTCAGGACTACCTATCTCTAGGAAAATTGATGCAGTGGGTGGTGCTGGACAAGGTTGTACATGAAGAGTACAGACCAATCAGGGGCATCAGCTCTCAGTAAACATCCCTGTGTTGCCAAAACATGTGTATACAGGGAGTATGGGAAAGGTAAGCCACACTCACCCAGACCCTACAGTAGCCCCTGGTAGGCCTCAGAGTCAATCCTTGTCCTCCTGTCTTATTTGGAAAGAGAATATACTTCCAGGCTAGTGATCCTCTAACCTGCCAGGGTAGAATTTGCTCACAAAATGCCTTGGAAATAAAAAGAGATAATAAAAATAATAGTTTTTTTAAAAAGTAGTAGAAAAATGAAATAGGCCTCGGACACCAGTGATGTTTTCTAAATATTTCCTTATGCTTCTTGTACTAGTCTGCTAGGGCTGCTGTAACAAGATACCCCAGACAGGGTGGGCGGTACCCCCTGCAGACATTTATTCTCCCACAGTTCCAGAGCCTGGAAGACTAAGGTCAAGGTGTGAACAGGGGTGGTTTCTGGTGACAGCTCTCTCCTTGGCTTATAGGTAGCTGTTTTCTCACCATGTCCTCACATGGCCTTCCCTCTGTGTGTGGAGAGAGAGAGATCTCTGCGCCAATTCTTCTAAGGACACCAGTCCTAGTGGATTAAGATCCCTTAAAGTTTATCCCTGCACATATTCCCCAGATTTCTGCCTGTATAAAATAGAAAACTCAAGTTGTTCTTTTGGAGTATAGCACACCTCTTTATTTGGTTTATCCTTTGTTATGTAAGTATCCTGAATTTGAGCCCTACATTGGGTATAGAGATTGGAAAGAAAGAAGAAAGAAAGAAAGAAAGAAAGAAAGAAAGAAAGAAAGAAAGAAAGAAAGAAAGAAAGAAAGAATAAAAGAAGAGAAAGAGAGAGAAAGAAAGAGAGAGAGAAAGAAAGAAAAAAGAAAAGAAAAGAAAAGGAAAGGAAAGAAAAAAACAAGAAAAGAAAAGAAAAAAAGAAAAGAAAGAGAAAGAGAAAGAAAGGACAATTCTGACAATCACATTCAACTTATAAACTAATTTTGAAAGAACTGACATCTTTACACTATTGAGTTAAACTTCCCATAACCAAATTACTTGAAATAGACTCACTAATACCTATCACACTCTGCATTCAACTGGAAAACACTTCCAGAACACCTACATATTTTATTTCTCACTAAATGAGTTGAAAGCTTAACATACCCTGTCATGACATCTGCATTAGTTAGTAGTATTGTGCAATCTAACTCAACACTACACACACCAATGGTACGCGAAAAGAAAATTGTTGTTCCTGCCAAAGCTGAATTAAGTGACTTAGAAAGATTCAATGAAAAGAAGTTGCTAAAATTACATGTGATAAATTGGTCAAATATTAGAACAAGTAAATTGTGAAATTCTAGAGGGATTCTGCTTTCATATTACCTCATCAATACTTTTAACTGCAAGTGTCAGCTCAAAAGAAACAAAACCAGACATCCGAGATGATGCCTTTTCAGATATGATTTATGCAAAAAAGTCAATGAGCAACTCCAATCAGTGATATTGCCTAAAGAAAACATTTAAAGCTCAGCTGTACAGAAAAACATTTATGAAAAAGTGTCAATTCACATGTTGAAATTTTCAATAACATATTTTTGGTTTACATTGATCTTTTCTTTAATTATTTCACAACTTAAGAAACTTTAATCACCAAATGAGCAATGAATTGTCAATTCCAATTGTGACAGAGAGTTTTTCCACAATATTCTCTACACTTACCCTGGTCTTCTTCAATGTTCTTCAGTAAAAAGCTTTATTATTTTTCAAGAAGATCCTGTGTATTTTTGTTAATTTTATTTGCAATTGCTTCATAGTTTTGCTGCTACTGCAAAAGAGATTTTTATCAGTCATACTTACTGTTCTTTGCTGATTAAGGGAAAGATACTGAGTTTTTTATACATTGGCCTTGTATAGGTCTACTGGTCATTTGATAGACCATTTTGTCAGTCTTAATATTTTGTTTGTTTATATGGGAGGGTATGAGTTTTAGGTCAAGTTCCCTAGAAAGCTGACTCTGAGATGGAGATTTTCATGCAGATGATTTATTAAGACCTTTCCAGATTAACTTCTGTTGAGAAGGGGGACATAGCAAGATTGGGCAGAGGGAGAAGTTGGGCAATGATACTGTCACTACAAAGGTCGCAGGGCTTCCTCCCAGGAACTCCGGAGCTGGGATGGCCATGCAGAGTTGCAGAGTTGAGGCAATAGGACCGAGCATTTGTATCCTCACCTTATCCAGTCTTTGCATATAAGCCATATCCAGGGACAGAGTGTGACCTTGAGTAAGGTAGTTCTCTTCAACCAATACCCACCACCACAAGGGGAAACTCAGCCATAAGGTGTCATCCCTCAGCACTCCTAGAGCATGGGAGAATGAGGGTTTCAATCACAGAATGAGGACAACTGGGTGGCATACCACAGCATCCCACTACAGTATGAAATGCAAATTTTGTTTTTTTCTCAAATATTTATATCTCATTTAATTTTTATGGCTTTCTATCATGTGGCTAAGCCTTCCAGTATAATTTTGAATTAGTAAGTAAGGGCAGGCATTCTCATCTTTCTCCTGGGCTTTAATTGGACTTTTAATGGTTCACTGTTACATGATATTTGCTGTAAGTTTCTAGCAGACACTCTACTTGGATTAAGGAAAGTATCTCTTATTCTAAAAAAATATGATAAGATTTTTTATCATTAATAGGTATAATTATCAAATGCTTTGTCACATCTAATGGAATGAGTGGGTGGTGTTTTCCTTCTAACCTGTTATTGTAATAAATATTTAAAAATTATCAAACAAAAAAATTTAAAAAATAAAAATAAATAAAAATTATCAAACAATCCCTGTAATCTAAGATAAACCTTACATGGTAATAATACATTATTCTATTAAAACACTGCTAGATTCTTTTCTCCTAATAAATTCATTTAGTTTGATAAGTTCTTTATAAATCTTGGATACTAGCCCTTTATCTATCTGGTATGTCATTTACAAATATCCTCTCCCATTCTGTAGGTTTGTCTTTTAGTTTTGTTGACTCTTTGCTGCTCAAAAGCTTGTTATCTAGATGAAGTCCCAATAGTCCATCTTTGCAGCCACATTTGCAGAGGTTGCTGCCTGTGTTCTCCTTTAGGATTTCGATGGATTCCTGTCTCACATTTAGGTCTTTCATCCATTTTGAGTTTATCTTTGTGTACAGTGTAAGAGAATGGCCCAGTTTCATTCTTTACATGTCTCCAATTTTTCCAACACCATTTGTTTTTTTTTTTTTTTTTTTTTTTTTTTTTTTTTTTTTAATTTATGATAGTCACAGAGAGAGAGAGAGAGGCAGAGACACAGGCGGAGGGAGAAGCAGGCTCCATGCAGCGGGAGCCCGATGTGGGATTCGATCCCGGGTCTCCAGGATCGCGCCCTGGGCCAAAGGCAGGCGCCAAACCGCTGCGCCACCCAGGGATCCCCCAACACCATTTGTTGAAGAGACTATTTTCCGTTGGATATTCTTTCTTGCTTTGTCAAAGATCAGTTGACCATAGAGTTCAGGGTCCATTTCTCAATTCTCTATTTTGTTCCATTAATCTTCTTGGGACAATTTGATCATGTGTATTTTCCAAAACAGTTGACTGATACATCTAAGTATTAAATGGATCAGCGTAATTTGTTTTATTCTTAGTAAACTCAAGTGTTTTTTAAAATTTTATTTTGGATGTAGAGTTTTATATTTTTAATTTATTTCTTGACATAATTTATAATTCTTCTATTTTTCTTATTATAGTTGCCACAAGCTTTGGTTGCAGAGATCCAGCTCCTGGGATATTAATCAACTCTATTTTGACTCTTTTCTTTGACTTCTGTTTTTATCTTTACTATTTTCTTCTTTTCAATCAGTTTGCATTTGTACTTATTTTGTTGTTTGCTTGTTTGTATTTTTTTTATTTTTTTAAGTTAAAATCCTAGTTCATTTACTCTCTTTTCCCTTGTAAATGCATTTCAGCATATAAAATTTCCCCTAAGAATCATTTGGCTTCATTCCCATAGATATTCAAAACTCCATTTGTTTCTTTCACTCCTATATATTTTACAATTTCCATTTTTCCCCTTCACTAATGAATTTATTTTTTTTTTTTAAATACAGGTGAATGGTGTTGGTGCTATGGGAAAAACAGTTTTCTATATCTCCTGTATTCACCTCTGAATGTATTGAATTATATTTTTTTTTTGTTATTTTTGAGACTTTTGTGATCTAGGACACATTTGATTTATGTAAATGATCAGTGTAGGTTGAAAAGAATACATATTCTGTCTTGTATGAAGAAATGGATATATATATATATATATATATATATATATATATATACACCACAGACACATATATATGTATACATAAATACATATGCATAACTGAATACATAAACACACACCTACATAGGTCACAGCAAGAGAACCCTTGCCCAGAGCAATGATAATAATGTGCTATGATCTGAAGATTAGAATTAATGCCTCCCTTTGCTGCTAAGATCAGAAAAAAAAAATTAAAAATCAAAAAAATAAAGAGAATCACCATCTGAGGGTTTTCTCACTCCTCATTCCTGTTGACACTCTGCCACTTTCCCTGTCTCCAGGGATGATCCAGGGTTTCTGAGCTCACCACCACAACTGTCCATTCAATAAAGGTTTTGCTCAAGTGCCTCAATCAATGTTCTTACACAGTGAGCAGAAGCATTCTTGCTGGGTTTCCTCCCTTCCACCAGCTTAGAAGCAGATTGCTGCTCCACCACTAGGAGGAATACCTTTCCTGCTAGTGAAAGCCCCATGACTGGAACATAGAAGCCAATAGAGGGAGGTGAGAGTTGGGCCTGAGGTAGGGATTTGGTGGATTCCAGCTCCAGGGTCCTGCCTGCAGACCATCTGCTTCGTCACTGTCTCTAACCCCACAGGGTCTTTGTACGTGCTGTCCTTTAGCCCAGAGCACTCTCCTTCTTCTCCTCTCCATCTGGCTATCTCTCCTCATCCTATTCTTCAGGCCCATTGTCACTCTATAGTGAGAGCCATCTTCCTTTAACTCCCTATGTTTACTATCATTCTATTTTCATAAACACGTAAATCCTCCTTCAAAGAACTTATCACACTTACAGCTGTACAAATTCTTTTTGTGGTTGTTTGGAATTTATCCTACTAGGCTGAAGGCAGAGACTCTGTGTGTGTGTTCCTCATTCTTGCATGTCGAAGTCCAGCTGAGTGCCCTGTGCTTAGTTAACACTCAATAAAAATCTATTGACTGAATGAATGAATTTATTTACTGCTGGTTGGTTGGCTGCTCAATTAGTTTAAGTTCATGCAGAGGAAAGGACTAGAAAGCTAGCTTCTCTTAAAGCAGACTCTTAGCCATCATCTGGCATTCTTGTGGGGCCATGCAGATGCACAGACCAAATTTGCTGACGGTTGTGAAAGCTGCACTGTGCTCCTCCCTCTATGCTTTCTTTTCTCTTCCTTTAGCCTCTTTCCCTTGCTTTTTTCTCCTCTCTTCTGCACAAGACTATGAAGATGTGTTGTGATTAGTTTTGTTAATAACCCTTTAGACTACAGAGATGAAAGTATAATCCACCAAATAACTCTCTTTCCGGGAGATGGACCACATATTCATACTTTCTAGGCACATCATTTGATGATTGTGTATCGCTTCTTTAATGTTCCTGCTAAGAAAATTATAAATTAAATCCCTCTTTGTTAAAAAAAATCACTATTTCACTAAGCCTGCTGTTAAACTGAGATTAATGTTCTATATCTAAAGTATAAATTACCTAATAATTCCTCCCACCACAGAGTTCAGGAATTTAGAAATCCCGTATCAGGGTTTCCTCTTTTAATGTATGTCATGAATCTCTGCCTCCTTAGGACAAATACCAAAATGGCATTTTAGAGTTGTTTAGTGCAGCTAATTCCATCTCCAATGTCTCAGCTTTGATTAAAAAAAATCACAGATATTACACACCAGGATCCTTTCCTCCCTATTTTTCCTTTATTCTCTCTCTCTTCTTGTTTATTTCTAAAGGACACACAAAAACATTATATATTTTTATATCTGTAATTCACCTTTTCTTTCTAAAAACACTCAAATACCCAAAGTTTTTTAAGTACTTGAATCCATCATTTCTACATAAACCAGATCCTAAAATAAAAAATAATAAGAAAGAAACTCAGCATTCTTGATTTTAAGAAATGAGGAGGCACTTCCTGGACTAGATTTCTAATCCTAAAATCAAAGGCTCTCAGGGATTTAGGCTCAGAATTCTACTATTATCTGTGAGAAACAATGTAATCTCACGTAAAATATTAAAAAGCCAATTCTATCAAAATACATATTGTCATGTAGTGACCCGTGCACATTTTTACTACGAATATCTTTTATTTATTTTATCTATACACCAAGGAAGCTTGCTTTGAAAGCTGGTACTGAATCATTTGGTAAAATGAGGAAGCCCCAGGGCATATGGCCAAGGGTGACTAGGCTCACACTCTGTGTACACTTCAGTCCCTTTGTGGCTGCACAGAAGGGGCTTTCCTCTCAGCTGAGCTGATGCCTGGTCCCTCCACATGATTTCAACAAGTGTAAATAATTTCAAATAACATCTGGCCCCTGGAATAAAGGTCTGTTTTCTCTTTAAAAAAAAAATCATTTTTCTAACACGGCCAACTGTTCTATTGATTGCTATGTAACAAACCACCAGCAAAACCATGTGGCTTGAAACAAAAATTTAATATTATCTCTCAGAGGTTCTGTGGTTTGACTGGGACTCATCCTTGGCTTTCTCCTGGGATCTTTCACGGACCTGGTTGAATCAAATACCAGTTGGAGTTGCAGCCTGAAAATTTCACTGAGAAGGGCACACAAAATGACTCCCTCAGAGGGCTGGCACAGGATACTGGTTGTTCAATGGAAGCTCAGCTAAGGGATCTGGGTCTCCCCTCATGTAAGCCCCACATGGGACCCTTGGGCTTTCTCAAGAGAAGAGGATATCCAAGCCATCAAGCCACCAAGTGATCCGGATGGAAGCTGCAAGACTTCCAGGGAACTTGACATCTGAAGTTGCAGGACAGTAGTTGTGCTGCATTCTCCTGAGTCACGAAGAACAGTTGTAATTGATGGAGAGAGAAACAGATTCTATTTCTGGGTAGAGAGTGGCACAGCCCAGAAGAACATCTGAGAAGGGAGACACTTTAGCGGCCATCTTTGTAAAAGAGAAGCTGCTTCTGTCATCTGCTTCACACATCTTAAACCTAAAGGAAGTAGAACTTCTTCCAAATAGCAACACAGATGGACTGATGAGAGGCACACAGTGTGACTGCTACATTTTTACCTTGGATGAAATGGATGGGTAATGTTATGAGGTCAATTGTGTTCCCCCAAAACTCATGTGTTGAAATCCTAACCCTCAATACCTCAGACTGTGACCTTATTTGGAGGTGAGTCTTCACAAATATGAGCAAGTTAAAATTAACCCATTAGCTTGGGTCCTAATCCACTATGATGGCACCCATATAAAAAAGGAAAATTTGGCCACGGAGACAGATACACACAGGGAGAACACAGTGAGAACAGGACGGTGAGGTTGGGTGTGATACATCCATTGGGCCAGAAAACATCAAAGACTGCTAGATCACCACCAGAAGCCGGGAGGAAACAATCCTGGGGACACCTGATCTCAGACTGTAGCCTCCGGAGCTGTGAGACCATGAACTTCTGCTGTTTAAGCCACTTGTTGTGTAGCACTTTGTCACTGCAGTCCCAGGAACTAATTCAGGTAACAGCAGTGGGTCAACAGATCTGACCTTGCCCCAGGAAGTACACATATTCACTACACTGACCTACTTCTCTGGAGCTGCTAATCACAGGCAAACTCAAAATGAAGAACAATAATTAAAGGGGTTTTCTCCTGAGCCCCACAAAAGACCTAAAATTGCATAGCTACGCTTGCCCACTAACTTGAATTACATGGTTCTGTTTTAAGTATCTTTTTCTTTCTTTCTCTTTCTCTTTTCCTTCCTTCCTTCCTCTCCCCTTCCTTCCTTCCTTTTCTTTCTTCCTTCCTCTTTCCTCTTTTCTTTCTTTTGACATTACAAATATTTATTACTATTAGATCAATCATTGTTTAACAGTCTTAATTCCTTTCAAGACTCCATAACAAGACAATATTCTATGTAGAATCAACAGAGTGTATGCACCTCAGGTCAGCGAGGAGATGTGATTTTATTATTTTATTTTATTTTATTTTATTTTATTTATTTTATTTTATTTTATTTTATTTTATTTTATTTTATTTTTTATTGGAGTTCAATTTGCCAACATATAGCATAACACCCAGTGCTCATCCCATCAAGTGCCCCCCTCAGTGCCTGGGGGTGGTGGGCAGGGGGTGAGGATGACTGGGTGATGGCCTCTTTCCTTTTTTCTTTCTTTCTTTCTTTCTTTCTTTCTTTCTTTCTTTCTTTCTTTCTTCTTTCTTTCTTTCTTCTTTCTTTCTTTCTTTCTTTCTTTTTCTTTCTTTCTTTTTCTTTCTTTCTTCTTTCTTTCTTTCTTTCTTTCTTTCTTTCTTTCTTTCTTTCTTTTTCTTTCTTTCCCCTTCCATCCTTCCTTCCTCTCTTCCTCTTTCTCTATTTCTTTCCCCCATGCAATCTTAGGAGAAACATTTTTTAAGGCTTTCAGACCAATGTCACTAATAGGGCCTTTGGGTTTCCTAATTGCCTCTCACAAGTTGACTGCAATCCACAGTTGGGCAACCTGCAGAGAATCAAAGGACTTAGCTTGGATTTCATACACCAAGGTGTGTGGAATCACCATTAAACTCTGGCAAAGAAGATCAGAGCCTCCCAAGAATGTACATTTAGTACCTGGCAGTTTCCTGAGGGTGAGTCTTTTGGATCTTGTGTTAAAGCTGAGATTCCTCCCAGATGTTAAGGGGGCAGCCTTCTCCCAGGACCCAGCATCATTTCAGCTGGAGATTATTAAAAGTTGTTGGCGTGTGTGTTGACAAGACTTTGCAGGTGCGTTGATTAGCACCTGCAGGCCATTGCATAGACACCCTAAGGGAAGACCTCAGTGGGATGCCTTCCAAACCCTTCCCCCTAAAGCATGGGAGAAAGCTCAGCTTGGCATAGCTGGCCCCAGAGAAACACCTTCCTTCTCCTCAGCCCCACTATTGTGTCAGGTACAGAGGCTGGCTTCTGATAAAAACAACCCTTGTAAGTACATCCTTCCATACCATGTGATGACTGCACTGCTGGAAAACCATACATTCAGGTGACACAAGTCACCAGGACCACTTGTGAACATATTCCTTTTATTTTTAAAATTTTTTAACATATTCCTTTTAAATAGTCATTGAACCCAGTAGGGCCCAAATTAAATATTCCAAGTAGGAGTGGCAATTTTGCATGTTCAGATGAGTAAAGAGACTTCTTTCACACAGGAAGATCATTTTCCTCCAAAGACCTGGCGGAGGAACTCCAGATCTATGAATCAGACCCTCATCGACTATTAAAGAATCTTAGAATGCTCTTATCCAACCCCCCATTTGACAGATAAGGACACATAGACCCCAGGAATAAGGTAACCCAAGATTATAAACTGGCCAATGGCAGAGTCCCTAGGTCTGGGAACTTCCATATGTAATAAGATCTTTCCCAGATAAACTTGGTTAGAATTCCATAATGTGCACAACATCTGCCACCGTTCAAAGTCCTGTCAGGAGATTCAGGCAGTTTTCTTATGCTCTGAGAAGCTGCTACCTCCAGCTTGATGTAGGGGTGTCAACACCGTGACAGTTTAGAAGATGGCTTGCGTTGGCTGTGACAATGTGGACCCTTGAGTTAAAACCCTACGTCTATGAGCAGAGCCTTGTTAGGAGGATGCCAAATCCCCAGACTTTCACCGTACTTCATTATTTCATTTGAGGAACACCACTCATGAGATAGACCTGAAAGGTGAACCTTCCAGAGCTCCCTAAAGCTATGGAGAAAATAGACGTGTGGCCTTTGTTGTATTTCCTTAATAGAGAAAAACTGATGCCTTCATTTGCTGGCATCAAAACAGCCAGAATAACTGAGTAGGTTGTGCTTTTGTTATTTTAATCCTTCTGAAAATACTTGACACCATGGTTACTTCTGTGCTGGAAGCCCTCCTCCTGAGCATGACACTTCTTTCTTCCGGGCTAGGGTTCTCCTCCACAGTCAAAACCAATAGGTGGTTAAGAAAACCATTGATCCAGAGCAGTGGCCCTTCACCTTGAGAGGAACCAGCACCTGAGGGGCTTGATAAAACCGGTCACTGGGCCCCATCTCCAGAGTTTCTGTTTCAGGAGGTCTGGGGTGGACGTCAAGAATTAGAATTTCTAACATGTTCCCAGCTAATGCTAATGCTGTGGTCCAGGAGCCACACTTTGAGAACCACTGTTCTAAGTGACAAACCCAGGAATCACAGGACAAACTACCCTTTTATAGATATTTATCTACCTCCCAGTGCACATACCACCCGAAAATGGTACACATTTACTATAACTCCCTTTTTTTCTGTGCCCCTAACTTTTTTCAACTGCTCTTAAAGAGACATATTGGAGGAAGATGAGAGAGAATGACAGACAGAGGCACTTTGGAGTCCTTGAAACCCACACGTGAACCAGGAAGGTCAGACATAGGTTTGTTTTGTGTCCTGTGAGTGTGTCTTGCTCACCCCGACACAGTCCAGTCGGGATTACAACAGAGATGTATTCCGGGAGCAGATTTATTACAAGCAGCTCCACAGTCCTGCACAGAGGTCTAGTAGGAAAGAGGGTAGAAGGAGAGACAGCATAGGGACACCTGGGGTGGGGTGGGGGCTCACTGGTTGAGCTCAGGTCATGATCCCAGGGTTCTGGAATTGACTTCTGCAGGGCCCTTGCTTCTCCCTCTGCCTCTCTGTCTCTCAGGAATAGATAAATAAGATATTTTTTAAAAGAGAGAGAGAGAGATGCCTGGGTGCCTCAGCGGTTAAAGCATCTGCCTTTGGCTCAGGTTGTGATCCTGGAGACACGGGATCGAGTCCCGCATCAGGCTCCCTGCGCAGAGCCTGCTTCTCCCTCTGCCTGTGTCCTCTCTGGGTCTCTCATGAATAAACAAATAAAATCTTTAAAAAAGAAAGAGAGAGAGAGAGGCTGCATGTCAGCAAAGCCTTGTGCAGGAGGCAAGCGCCACCTTCTGCGTCTGTGAGGAAGTCAGTGGGGAAGGCTGGCCCTGCCCTTCACCTGGGCGGTGGCCCACCTGCTCCTGCGCCCTCTTGCAGACATTTGCCACTTGGCATCACACCTGCAGCAGGGCCGTGGCCTGAATCAGACTTACCGGCAGCAGGAGGTACAAATAAAACAGCAAATGCATCTCAAAGGGACCTAATTCCACTTCTGCAGGTATCCCGATAGGGTCGCGGGGGGGCCCTCTGGACCGGGGACCTGCCGGGTACCCCCGCCGCCCGGGCCGCACAGCCCCGTGCATATTAAAATCCAACAGGTGCACCACCCGGGTGTTTTTCTTCCGCTGCTCCCGAGGAAATCATAAACCAGATATATGGCCAGAGGACGGTTTCTGGGGTGCCCTGTGAGCAAACGGAGAGGAAAACTAGATCAACAAGCGGCCGGCGGGGACAGTAAATCAACAGGCCAGAGGAGGAGCTCGAGGAGCCTCTCCCGGACCAGTCCCGTCAGACGGGCCCAGCACTAATGTCAAAGCCACCTGGTGCCCTGGGGGGGGGGGGGGGGGGGACCCTGGCCCAGAGGAAATGATTGAGCCGTCTGTCAGCTGCCTGCGAGCCGCCGGGGGCCCTGGGAGCCCCATGGCCCGCAGCCTCGTTCCCCCGTTGGCTCCTGCAAACCAGCCTGGGAGCCGGGGATCAGCGTCCCGACGTCCAAGACGGCGACTGCGCAAGCGGAGTTGTCCAGGTCCCACGTACTCCTCCCGGGCAGATGCAAACCATTCTCTCCGGATTGGAGGGGAGCCGGACACACGGGGGTGCCTGGGAGTAAGGCAGCCAGAGAGGGCCTTCCAGAAAATACCTCTCCCGAGCTGGAAGCCTGGGTTTCCTGTCCCCACCTGAGGCCTGGGGGAGCCTCCCAGTCAACCTGGTCATTTCTTTTCTTCTTTTCCATTTATTTTTTTATTTTGTGACTTTTTTCTCAGTATGGGTGCAAGGGTTAAAAAAAGGTGTGTTGAGGCTAAGGTCGGTTGTAACTTGTGCGTGTCTTAGAAACCCTGTTTCCCCCAGTGCTTTCTGGGCGACTCACAAGTTTGTTTTCTCTTTTTTAAATAATGATTTTACAGTGGAAAGAGAGCAACTTCAGCTGTATTTGACGGTTTGACAGAAGCCGATTTAAAAGGGACGGAAATGAAAAAATAAAAAATAAAAAATAAAAAATAAAATAAAAATAAAAAAATAAAATAAAAATAAAAATAAAAATAAAATAAAAGTGACAGAAATTGTGAATTATGAGGAATTTGGGCACATCAGGAGCCCTAAAGACATTGCTATGTAGTGCAGTGGTGCAAACATATAAACATGTGTATATATATGTGTTCATGTGTGTGTATATGTACATTGTTTACATACCAGTGTGTAACATGTATATATGTATACATGTTGTTTACACTGCTGCACAATAGACACATATGTACGTGTATACATATATACATATCCTGCCTCTCACACATACACACATACTCCACCACGTCACACACGTACACAGCACACCACATACACACACAAAATACGCATATACACTTGCATGCACATATGTACACACAACACACCATATCACACTCATATGGAACACCACACACACAAACATACATCACACACAGCAAACACACATATACCCACATGTGCACACACTCCACCACACATATCATACCACACACACACACACACGTAAGATGTGATTCTGTAAGCATTAAGCAAGTTCTTTATTCCAGTCACAGTACTTTTAGGGATTAGGAGTTCACAATATCAAGGGACTATGTCAACATCACTTGTAACAGCCCCGGTCTTTGGCTCATATCAACGTTTAAGAAAGTTTTTCAATAAATTGGAGCAATTTCTCATGAGTCTGAAGGAACCAAACCCAGCTGTCCAGGTCTCCATTCTTCCATCATGTGTGGGTGTTTAGAGGAACTTGGTTACAAGTAGCTGTCAACAATAAGTCTAAAATTAAGAAAAGAAGGAAGTCTTGATTTATGACCCAAAGTGTGGAGTCTCATTTCAGAAATGTGAGGAGTGCAGGCCTACACATAGTACACGCACACATACATGCACACGCACACACACACACTCATATACATACTCATACACACATACAATCATATGCCACTCCCACATCCACCCACGTATACACACACAGACACCTCCCACATATGCCCATACACATATATACACACATACACAAAGAATGTTCTCTGGTAGAGATGTTCAAAAAATGTCTAGAGTCAGTTAATACTCAAGAAAACACAAGCTAAAAAAAAAAAAAAAGAAAGAAAACACAAGCTATTCCATGATAGGCGTGCAGAACTTAGCCTTAGTCTCTCTTTATGATTCCAAGTGAGATTTGTAAAAGAACTATAAGACTGGCTCATCCATGCAAGAGACTCTTCTGTCTATAATTACTAAAACAATATTCTTTGGAGTGAAAAATAAAATAGTATTTATTATTTATATAACCACTTACTGTGTGCCAGAAACCATTAAATCGAGCTAAGTTTGTTCATGGTTATTTGGAGATTTGTGTTGTATAAGAAGGAATGCTGGACAATAATTTTCCAGGACTTGCCGAGACAACTACTTTGTAGAAAGGATAAAAGAGATGTTACTCTACTACCTGATTTCTTGAGGTTCACAAGATACCAACCATATTGAGCAACTGACAAAAATCAAGGAAGAAGCTCCAAGGATATGTAGAAATCTTTTTTTTTTTATTTTTATTTTTTTAGGTTTCCATTACATCATAAGATCCTGAAATCCTAAATCTTTTCTCTGTCTTTTTTTTGTAGTTTCCTATTTTCTATAGGTATTTTCAAGTTTTTTGTTTAGTATTTCAACTTTGTAACCGTGGTTGTTTTATAATCTAGGTCTGATAATTATAAAATCTGATATCTCTGCTGACCAATTTCTGCTGCTACATGCTATTTCTGCTAGTTCTTACTCATTGCCTTGTTTTGTTGGATGTCTAGTTATCTTTGAGTGCATACTGATCACTGCCCTTGAAAAACTATCTGCAACCTGGGATGAATAATTCCCTCCACCACAGAGACTTTGTTTTTGCTTCTGTAAATATGCAAGACACTTCTACACAGGAACCATCTCAAACTAAGGCCTCAGGTTCTAGGGCTCACCCAGGCTACATATGTCCAGGGTAAAAATCTATACCAGTCTATAACCATCTTTGGGATAAGTTTTTATTTACTCCCTCCTTCCCTTCTCTTCTGCTTTGTTCACTCCTGATAACATCTTTTCTGTACTCCCTAACATTAGAGGAAGAGAATAGGTTTAGTTGTGGTTTAGCCTTAAGTATATGGCTCTTTGGATTCCCACTTAATTAGTGAGGGCTTCCCATAAAACTCCTAATCTTCATCTAGGATCCTGACTTATGACCCCTTTACTCCATGGAGCCAGTGACCTCAAATCCAAGTATGCTGCATGTGCGAATACTTTGAGGTCATAAGCAGCCTGGATATTCCAATGTTTTACCTATATTTCTGAATACTGGCTTTCATTCATAAATGGACCTGGAATCTCCTCATTATTTTTTAGTTTTGCAAAGATTTGGATTTCTAAATAAAAACTGTAGCCACGATTTATTATTTTTAACAAAAAGACAGATCTAAATAACCTAGACTACAATTACCAGAAAGAGTTTATAAGAGGGCGTTTTCACTCCGAAAGTTACATGGGAAATCTACTACTTAATGAATCTAAACTGTACGTCTTCTACAATATTAAGAGTCTCATCAGAGAGCTCTGTGGTGTACTGTACAGGAGTTCACATTGGTCCCATACATGAGAACTTTGACTCTAATGATTATAAATTATTTATAGATAAATGGATTAGGAAAACCCAAAAACAAACCTCAAAAAGGCTCTTGGATTTGCTATATTTCACTCGCTGTATATCACCCACCATGCAATGACGAAGTCTCTTGACAGAAACTAAGTCTCATTTTCCAATATGGGAGACTTTGAAAGCATAGCATGAGCACTTTGCAAAATGCCCAGCTTTAGGGTGGCTTATCTGTTCAAAGTTTTCCCTGGGTTTATCTTATATTTTTTCATATAATCATATGGTCCACTTAGACTCAGTTGACTAGTAATTCATTGCTCAGGCAGACACTATAATTTCACCTTATAAGGAAAAACTGGTGGATTTGTCTGGTTTCTTTAAAAATAAACTCATCTTGATTATTTGTATTTTTTCCCAGTTCTAATGTCAAAAACAATAGCCCCTGAATAAAGAAAATGCCAAACCGTAAGAACAAGCCAATGCATTTAAATTATAGAATTACTTTTTAAAAATAAGACTAGACTGGACTGCAATTTTATAACTGAACCACATTTTAATTCTATCTTGCACAAGGTCATTGCACACATGATTTGAGTTCTCCTTAGAGCTTTCTCATCTCTTCCTAGGAGGCTGAAGAATTTATAGAGACAAAATAGGCAAGAACATTTCTTAGAGAATATGCAATGCAGTTCATCCAGAATGACATCTTGGAGGTTATTTTGTCCTCCCTGGTCTCATATAAGTCATTCTGATGCAGTAAAATATTTGTAAAATTCATAACCAAAGTATTCTGTTATATAAAAAAAATAAGTACTTCCAGCCAAAGTCCTAATGAGACCAGTCCCAGCTTCACATTCCCCATGAATAATGAAAATGCTCCTCTTGAGAAAGTATGAGATTTTAATTTTATTAGTCCTGATACTAAAAAAATCCCCTCATGTACTTGTCTTCACTTTAAGGCACCTTTGTGATTATCATTAGATAATTCAGCACTCGGCATTTGAAAATACAGTGCCTTTCACATAGTAACACACTCAGCTCTTTAATCCACCTCATGTCTAGCTTCTAAATATGGCAGTCACAAAAAGATCCCGTCAGTGTGTCACATTAGAAATCAAGAAACTGGCTTTCTTTTGATTTACCTGCTACCACTGAGCATTTCCAGAAAGGCATGCTTTTACAGAGCACATTAGGATCATAAATGTGTTAATGCATAAAACATCCCATTATTCTTGCTATCTCTTCCAGAGAAGGAAACAGTGATAGAGAGAGATTAATGGATGGACCAAAAGCCATCCAGGAAATTAGTAGCAGGTCTGGGATTAAACTTCGGAGTTCCTGCCACCCACTGTTAAGTAGAAGTCAATAGTACACTCAGCCTCTCCAGATTTCATTTTACAGCTGTAGTGAAAATGTGGGAGGGGAGGGCACTGCTCATCAGCCCTGGCAACTAGGTATGCAAATCATCAGCTAAAACAAGATTGTGAAAACAGCCATGGAGCCTGTTTTTATTCCAAATGACCTAGAAGCCTCCTGCTGTCTCGAAGGTGTCGTCCCAACAAAGGAATCTGAGGGCAGAACGCAGAGAAATGCTGGGTCTATTTGACCTGCAAACCCCCAAACTATATTATTTCCATATTTTGCAGAATGATGCTATGAATTGTCTCAGAGAGGAGGAAATGCCCTAAGAGTCACATTAAAGTCGTAAACAGAGTGTAGGATGGGGAGATAGGGGCTTGCAATTGCTTGAACAGCTTCCTCATTTACTTTTTTATAATGTAGAGACTGATGGCTCACGGTGGGCTCTTATCACTCTTCAGGTCCATGGGCCAAGTGTCTTACATGCGTAGCTTTTTATGAAATAGTGAAGAGTGAGAACTGCAAGAGAGTACTAGGTCTGTCACTTTCCAACAGGGTGACCTTGGACACGTTACTCACCTTTCCATGTCCTCATTTTGACCATTTTTGTCTGGAATCCAAATTACATAAGCCTATATACTATATAGGGCCATTGTGAAGGTAAAATGCGATGCAAAAGATGTAGTTGTTGACCAAATTAAAAGCCTTAAGTTCATAAAAGGAATTATAATAGTTGAATATATGAGTATCCAGAATAATTATTTAAAACTTCAACCATTTTAAGCAGTGTGTGTGTGTGTGTGTGTGTGTGTGTGTGCGTACCATACCATGCCAGGTGCAGAGAGATTTTTTAAAGAAGTCATAAATTTTAAGTATAAAGCATGACTCCTACCTTCCAGAAACTCACAATCTAGTTGGTCAAACAAGATTAACACTCACGACATGGGTAAATAACAGTCTTCTGCTTTCCTTGGCCAAAATGAGACCAGTCAAACCAT
The DNA here is from genome assembly GCF_018345385.1 of Vulpes lagopus. Classification (NCBI taxonomy): domain Eukaryota; kingdom Metazoa; phylum Chordata; class Mammalia; order Carnivora; family Canidae; genus Vulpes; species Vulpes lagopus. The sequence goes on from NC_054834.1 coordinate 33,465,250, forward strand.
TGGGTCTCCCTTCTTCTGCAGGCCAACTTCGGAGCTCAGTGGGTTGTACAAAAGATTTCCACTTCAGGTCAATGATTATTCAAATAAAAAGAACCCGAGAAGTGTGAGCACCATTCCAAATCAGGTTAAAGCACACAAACACAACATGAGCGCACACACACACACACTCACATTTCCAGCTGCTTCCTTCAACATGACTCAGCGCACATTGGAACACGAGGGCTCAGGCCCTGAAACCACATGATTTCTCCCCACTCAACCATAACCAAGCACATCCCACTACTTCAGTGGATCACATGTTTGGCCTTCGATAGAAGTGACTACCCTATATTTTCATTATATTTTAGTGATCTTTTTTCTGTATCGATAGTTGGAGCACTACTGAAACTTCAGAGTTACAGCTGTATTTTGCCCCATCCATTTGCTGAAATTCCTTAGATTTTCCTCAGTAGCTCTTCTTGGCATCAAATTACTTACCCTTATCAAATACCAAAACGGGGCATGGGGGTGGGGTTGAAAGGAGGAGAGCATTTGGGGAAGTATAATCATTTGCTAAGCCTTACATTTTAAAGTGATTAGCCAAGGTTTGAGAAATTTCTCAGAGTGACTGTAGTGTGGAACCAAATAAAAAACCACAGAGATATTTGTAGTTTAAATGTTCTTTAAGTAACTGCATTATTACCACAGCACCTCGGAGGCTTCCCCTTTCTGCAGATTGCACATTGTCACCACTTCCTAAATAGCTGGCCTTATTAAAACACTACAGGCTTTTATAAAAATATCTCATACTTTGAATAATTTAATGACTGTGTTGAAAGGGGAAGACCTAGTTTTGTCCTACAAAATCCTATCTTTGGATTCACCAGCTGAAGGAAAGAAATCCATTTAAATCCATTTAAAACAGGCATATGGAGTAAGTGCTATGTGCCCAAGATCATGCTTGACAGAGGCATGGGTTGAAAAGAACTCACTAAGAAGATGGGAGAGATCATGAACACCCTCAGAATGATACAATGAAAGTTTCAGGGGTTAGGTTATTTATTTATTTTTTTAGATTTTATTTGTTTATTCATGAGAGACAGAGAGAGAAGCAGAGACATAGGCAGAGGGAGAAGCCAGCTCACTGCAGAGAGCCCGACATGGGACTCAATTTGAGGGCCCTGGGATTACGCCCTAAGCAGAAGGCAGATGCTCAACCGCTGAGCCACCCAAGTGCCCAGGGGTTGGGTTATTCGAAGGGTCACTGAGGGCCAACCCCCTTCCCAAGCTTTTGTCCACTATTGTTCCTTTTACTTACTAGCTTTACCCTCCACTGTTCTCATGAAACTAAGTTATCACAGTCTATAGTGGAATAAGGTTTTCAATCAGCTCAGTTGTATTCTTGTCCTTGTATAAATATCATTTTGATAGTTGTTGGTTTCCCACCAAGTTATTAAAGGTGGTCAGTTATGTCCCTGCTATATGTTGCTCTAGCCTTGGCTGTTGGAAAGTAGAAGCCCATTGATACACAAAGAAATGTTGGTCCTTTCCCTGACAACCTCGTGCCCAAGTTAAGATTCTACAATGGAAGTTGGTCTCCTAGGAGAAAGTGTCCCCTTAGAGCAGGAATTAAGGGCGGGGGGTGGGGGGTGGGGGGAGTGGGATATTTTCCATCTTCATAGCAAAATATTTTGCAGTAGGCTTTTTTTTTCTGTTCTGGTAATTCTTGGCCTCAGCAGACAAGGAGAAATAAGTCTCAGGTAAGTTAAAAACAACTTTAAGCACTTCTCCCAGGGGCAAATGCTGTATTAACAGGAGACCCAAACAGAATGCTTATGCCTGAGTCCTGGCCTTGGTCTCGGTTCCATAACATGCTAGTTAAAATTCTTATCGTCGCCCGATGACAATCAGTCCCTGGGAATTCTGGAATGGTTGCAAACCCGCCATTTCCTGCAATTCATCAAAACTTAGTCTCCAAATGCTTTTGACTTTCTTCAGAAATATCATCATATATCACAGTCACGGGGGTCTCCTGTGCTCCTCTTCCCCCCCCCCCCACTATGGCTGGGTCACCTTTCAGAGCACTTATTTTCACTGGTGAAAAATGTAGGATGGAGTGACCTCCGATGAGACATGTCTAATCTAAGAGAGATGGTTGCTCATGATCGAAATTGCAGATAAATTGAATGAGTTTGTCTCCCAGAAGAGCTAAAGCAGGACCAAACAAAACAAAACAACCAAAGACTTCAGTGAGCATTCAGTCTGCAGGTTAAGAGAGAAAAAACAAGAATTCAAGATTGAATGGAAACAGGATAAAGATTAAGAGCAAGCAAAGCATCCTTGGGGTAATGTGGCAAAAGGAACACTGGGCTGGGAAAATGCAACTATCGGGGTGCTTGTTCCAACTTGCTGCTCACTGCTCTCTGCTCTCAGCTTCCTCAGCCCCATGGCCTTCCTGTGCTAACACTGTGATTCAAATCAAGAGATCACTATAAAATCGGTCCAGAAGGCTCCATCATCTCTTTCCTCTAATCAAGAGAAGGAAATAAGACAAAAGCAGATGCTACACTGACTGGCTGGGTTCTTCCCATCGACATGGCCACTGTTTCCATCCCATCTGCCATCATCCTGACTTGTGCTGGAGCCACTTCAGAACTACTTGGGCTTCATTGAATAAACAAAGGACAATTCAAATCGCCACTCCTCCAGAAAGTCTTAGAGGCCCCTTCCTCGAATTCCAAACTAGGAACAACCTATAGCCCTTGTATTCTTTTATCCTTTCTTTTCATCTCTCATAGACAACTGTTCTGTTTCATTCCATCTTGTGAGTACACGGTTAGAGGTTAGATTTGAGACCTGTAAGAGAGGCGTTCCAGACGTCAAGGATAAGTGTCACCCATTGGCCTTTCAAGGCCAATCAAGGATTCCGTTACCTTTGTTCCATGAGTCCTCTCTTTGGCCTGCCGTGTGCAGAATCTTACCAGACACACCGGAAGGCTGTTGGAGGGTGCCATGGGGAGCATGCCACGCACGAGGAGGCCCTGAGCAGCATGCTGCGAGGAGGCCCCTGTCCAGTGGGAGGGAGCAAAGCAGAGGAGATGATGACCTCCACACAAGTGGAGCATGTATGCAAAATGCCAGCTGGAAAGAGCAAAAAGCCATTAGGAAATCTGTTTGTTTGCATCCCCAAGACCACTTAAAGTCCTTCGAGTCACTGAATTGGAAGGGTCCTCAGAGACCATCTAGTCATCGCTATTAAATAAGAATTCTGCTATCAGTTCTTATTTATCTGTTCTCATGCAAATTCATAACATTTTCAAATAGGCTCATATTTAATACTTCTAATCCACACCTGGGAGTCAAGTTGACTATATGTAGTTAACAATTACACAAACTAATGTTTCAGGTTCAGAATAAAAGTATAGCTAGAAACTCAACAATTACGGTTTTCTGCTAACATAAACTATAGGGAATATAAGACTGCAGAAAGAAACACTTTCTCATATGAAAATCTGGGAGTTATATGAAAATTAGATCCCTTTCGCTGCTTCTGCTTTATCTTCTAATTGTCCAAACTTTTCAAATTTGCCTTACTTCCTATTTCTTCAGTTACCCTTCATTCCTCATTTACAAAAACTAATAGTTCTCAGTAATAATTTTAAAGCAGAGTTCAAAATTCCCATGTCACGAAGGAGAGCTTTTAAATTTTTTATTTATTTTTATAGAAAATAGCTTTTCCCTGCTTGACCTTTTTCAGGTTCACATGTAACGCTACCCAAACCGTGAGTCACATATCTAATCCGCTTCGCCTGGCTCCCCAGGATCCCCCTCACTCTTTGTGGAAAATCCCTGGCCTACACAAGACCTTTGCTGTTGTAATTTACTGGCTGATAAATTAGAAAGCCAAAGCTCTGACTTGTGTAGTCCCTGACTACGAAAGGGGAAGTTTAACTTGATTAAACCAGTTCTAAAAAAAGGAATGCTATCTAATCTGTATTGCAGTGGGGCCCTAAACCCAGCTGGGGGACCCATCCACCACAAGGCTTTTTTCAGGAAATCACATCACAGACCATAGCAACACTTGGGTTGGGATTTGGTTGCTGTCATTTTAATAAGGCAAGTTATGAAAAAAAATGAGGTATTGTAGCTCAGAATAAAATTGTCTAGGAAGATATTGATTCACTTAGGAACTTTAATTGAATGCCATCATGGGACACACTACAAGTTGTTGGGGATAAAGAGATGAATAAACCATCAACCCCAGCGAGTTCATGGTTGAGGATGTTCACCCTCTCCTGGAAGGTAAACACACACCTGAACATATCCAATCAGAAATCAGTCCTTAGGCAAGGCTAGGTCTCACTACCTCTCAGATGGATGGAAACGAAGATTCTACAAATTGAGGCCAGTTAACAGAGAGCGAAAGCTTATCAACCAATAAGACTTCATCACCATCCATTTCTCAGGATATCTCTGTGTATTAAAACTTTAAAGCAGAAGCACATTTATTTTTCTACTTATACAAAATATATTCCTCTTTCAACCATGATGGTGTGAGACCTTTCTTGCACAGATGAACCACAAAGGTCGAAGCCTAGATACTTTAATTCTCTTCTCAGTTTTTGCAGAGCCCTGAAGAGGTGTGGCAGGGTACTGATCTTGCAGCTGCTTTTCTGTGTCCTGATTTGGAAATTAAACAAATGGCTCCTTCCACATATTTGCCAAGTGCTCTCTATCTTGTGGCAAGGTAACATCCTGGGGAGAGCTCCAAATTTGGAACTGAGAAGCTAAGTTCTAGTTCCAGCCCTGTTACTAACTAGCTTTGTGACCTTTGAACGAGCCACTTCATCTCTCTATGACTCAGCTACTTTATCCATAAAATAGTGGATTATTTCATAAAAGCTTTTGACTTCCTTTCCATCCTATGAGTCTAATACTTATAAATTTTAAAATAATTACATCTTTGGATCTTTGGAGAAAAGTACAAATGTTCCACTCTCCATGGTAACACATCAAGTATTGTCAGAAAGGACAGGGGACTTTTAAACTCCATTCATATTATAAATAGACAAATAATTAGAATTATTATCTTTGTCTAACTTATCAGAACTACCATCAGTTTTTTTTTTAAATAAATAAGCTTAATAACCAGAGAGCTCTCCTAGTCTGTTCCTCTCCATCCCTCTTCATCCCTCTTCATCCCTCTTCATCCACTTATGGAATGTCTGTTTCGAGTTTTCATTTAAATTCTAATTAGTTAACCGATAGTATAATATTGGTTTCAGGAGTCAAGTTTAGTGACTCATCATACACACCCAATACTCATTACAACAAGTGTCCTCCTTAACACTCATCACCCATTTAGCCCATCCCCCATCCCATCCACCTCCCTTCCAGCAACCCTCAGTTTGTTCTCTATAGTTAGAGTCCCTTATGGTTTGTCTCCCTCTCTTTTTTTTTCCTTCCCCTATGTTCGTCTGTTTTGCTTCTTAAATTCCACATGTGAGTAAAATCATAGGATATTTGTTTTTCTCTGACTGACTTACTTTAAATAGCATAATATTCTCTAGCTCCATCCATGTCGTTACAAATGGCAAGATTTCATTCTTTTGGTTGGCTGAGTGATATTCCAATATATATATATAGATCACATCTTCTTTATCCTGCTAACAATTTTCTGACTCTGTATGACATTTCAGGCTTCAGCTCTAAAGCTCCCCACCAAACCCCACCCTCACCCATCTCCCACTCCTGTCAAGAAACCTTCTATTCCTCCAGCAAGAAAACAAAGTCTCCCTTCTTTGCATTCTTCATTCATTGTGCTACCCTCTTTTGTGTCATTTAACTCTTTCTACTGTGTTTTATAGTAGGAATTCATATTTTTTCATGTTCTCGGGCTTCCTGATAGGAAAAGCCTGAGAAACTATGATATTCCACTCCCGAGGGTTTTGCTGATGCTCTTAGACATCAAGAAAATGTTCAGGATTTAATCAGATTGGTGGCATTATTCAAGGCTGTGATAGTTCAGAACCATAAAAAAGTTCACAGTCTACATCTTGTTTGAATCTCAGTCACTTAGGGTCCAGTACCCAGAAGTGACTTAGCCCTCAAGGTGAACCAAATACCCCACAGACTTTCCAGTGTGACACTTAGAAATCTGATTTTGTATCTCCAGAAAAGCTACCTTTGGCCCCATTTCTTCTTCTTCTTCTTCTTCTTCTTCTTCTTCTTCTTCTTCTTCTTCTTCTTCTTCTTCTTCTTCTTCTTCTTCTTCTTTTTCTTCTTCTTTTCTCCTTCTCCTTCTCCTTCTCCACCTTCTTCTTCTTTTTAAATAGGCTTCACACTCACCATAGAGCCCAATATGGGGCTCAGACTCATGACAGACGCTGAGGTCAAGACCTGAGCTGAAAAAAAAAAAAAAAAAGACCTGAGCTGAGATCAACAGTCAGACATTCAACTAACTGAGCCACCCCTCCTCTTTTTCTCCTTACTTCTTTCCTTCTTCCTTCTTTCCATACCTCCCTCTCTCCTTCCTTTCTTTCTTCCTTTCTCTTCATTTTTTTTAATTTCAATTTATTTATTTAGAGAGAGAGCTCAAGTGATCAGGGGGAGGGACAGAAGGAGAGGGAGAGAATCTCAAGCAGACTCCACACTAAGCACAGAGCGCAGTGTGGGGCTCAGTTTCAGTACCCTGTGATTGGGACCTGAGCCAAAATCAAGAGTTGAACGCTTACCGACTGAGCTACCCAGGTGACTTCTCTTCCTTTCTTTTACATAAAATAAACACAATTCATGCTGCTTCATTTGGATTCTCCATGTGAAAAGGAAGTAAAAAATCCTATAAGTAGCCCAGGATTGGGCTCCAATTGATTTCACCAAATACTTTAAAGATTTACAGATTCTGATGGCTCCTCTTCCAAGTCTTCATCATGGAGCCTGCCACATGACAGCAAAAACGACAAATAAGCTCATGGCCAAACAGCCAGGAACACTTGGACTTTCTGCATTTTCAATTATTTAGGCCAAAATGAATCACTTGCTTTCTTTTCTTTTTTCTTTTGGAAACAGTTCTACTTCCCATTTCCTCACTGGACACATAATTTTGATTTATAAACCCCACAGTTTTGAGCAAAGGGAAGTTTTAAACAAAGCTGATGCCCCTGCCTCAAGTTGTTTTTCTCCTTCCCTTGCAATATTTTCAGAAAATGCTCTGACTGGCCCTCTTGAAGATGCAAATCCAGCTTGTGCCTAGGAAACCTCATGAGTCTGATTCCCCAAGGCCTCTGAGTTCTTCTCATTCAAGGGCTTCGTCTTATAAATTCCACTGAACTTGCTTCAACGGCAATGCACTTTCAACTGGGATAAATCTGTCTTCCAATATTATGTCTTGTAAATCTCACTTTGCAGGGGTATTTACAATCCAGCTACTGCATGCTTACTTTATTGACTGGGAATGAATAAATCAGTTTTCCATTCCTCTCTATTCTCCATTGCTGATATTTTGATTTGGGGACTGTTCAGAAATCTCTGATCAAAGCACATGATTATAAAAACATCTCTTGACCTGAAAATCATTTAAGAAACAGAGAGCAGAGCTTACATCTCTTTTTACTATATTCTTAAAGTGCATCTCCCTGTGTTGAAATGGAAGGATGGATAGTGGATATGCGATTTGCCTTAATAGTCCAAAGACAACACATCTATCTCCCCACTCCCAGATGTTACAGTGGATATTGATTACAAACAATCTTTATTCAGTGCTTATTATGTTGGCATGTAATAACTCAATTAATGTTTACAATAATCCTTCAAGGTAGGTACCCTCATTGTCCTCATTTTACAGACGAAGAACTGAGGTACAGAAGATTAAATAACTTGCCAAAGGTCACACAGTCAGTAAATGTAAGAGTTTGAACATAAATCCAGGTATCAGGCTCCAGCCTGCCTTCTCTTAACCCCTATACCAAGCTGTCTTTCTGGTTTAAATGTACAACCTCAAGTCTATGTTTTTGAACGTTATACTTTACCATTACTGGATGCTTTTCATTTTCTGGACTATTATTTTATTTTTGCCTTATAACCTGGGTGGCAATATTATCTCCATTTTACAGATGTGCAAACTAAGGCTAAGAGAAGTTTAGTGAATTCCCTAAAGACTGAATAGTAAAGTGGTTTCCAAGCTCCAGTTTTCTGACTTCCAATATGGTACCCATCCTTGGGTTTCCACTTCCTCATCTATATGCAAAGTGGCCAAGGAACCCTCCAGTTCTCAAAAGCTTTGAATCTCTATTATGCATTCTTCCATTCATTTACTGAACACCTTCCTCAGACTGTAAATTCCATAAGAACAGGGACACGACCTAAGTCATTGTCTCCTAGGATCCTCACATCCCCTGCAATGTGGGTGCTCAGTAAGCATTTGTTGCAAATATAAACGTGCCAGACATAGTGCAAAGTGCCAGGCAGGCAAAGATGAATGAGGCCTGGCCCTTTAACCATAGGTGAGGCACTCGAGAGGCCCCTTGGAGTTACGTGGGCCCTGCAAGCCCCACAGTCATTACGTGGACAATGGCTCCTACTGTGTTAAAGTCCACCAGAAGATAATTGACCGTGACGTGAGTTATGTGTCCCACGCTGAATGGCGTCAGGGTCGATTACTTTATTTTAGAGGCCACAGCAAAGAAGACCATTTGCAATATGGGGCTCACATCATTAAAACAACATTTAGGGATTTTATTTTAATCTACGTGACGGGTTTGCAGTGCTGTGCAGCTATCAAAGTAAAATAACCTGTGCTCTAGACACACCTCCCCACTCTCAACACAACTCCAAGAACACCAGGGAATGTAGCTGTGATTGATAGAAACACCACGTCTCATCTGTTTAACTCCATCCCAAGACAAAGCTGGCCAGCATTTAATCTGCAACCTGACAAACCTAAGGCAAGTTTGTTGGGATTTTTTTCCCTACCATCTCCAAGAGATGAAAGAGTGATTTTCATGGTGTTGGCATCCAGGTTTGAAGCTCAGCTTACTTGGGGTTGCCAGATAAAATACAGGATGCCCAGCTAAATTGGAATTTCAGATGAACAAAAATAATTCTTTCATATAAATAGGTACCATGCAATATTTGGGATACACTTATACTTTTTAAAATATTTTTTGTTTCTCTGAAATTCAAATTTATATGGGCATCCTGTATATTTACTTGCTAAGTATGGAATCCCTAAGCTTATTGCAAACATCAAGCAAATATAAATTTTTTTTATTGACTGACTTTGCCTATATGAAGTTGGGTAAGATACAGAAGCCATGGAAGAATGGGAAATTAGGCCCTGAGTGGAGTCTGTCTTTTTGAGGACATGCATATACCATCCCAGGTACTGTCCCCATCATTTCTGGGTGCTCCATACTGGAGGATCATTTTGGGTATTTAAGGGTAATAGTTAAGAAATCAGCTCTGGGAATGCCTGGGTAGCACAGTCAATTAAGAGACCAACTCCTGGTTTCAGCTCAAGTCATGATCTCAGGGTCACGAGGTCAAGCCTTGCATTGGTGTCCATGCTTAGTGAAGAGTCAGCTTGAGAGTCTCTCTTCCTCTCCCTCTGCCCCTCCCATTCATGCTCATGCTCATGCTCTTACCCTCTTTCAAAAAAATAAATCTTAACAAAACAAAACAAAGTCAACTCTGGAGTCAGACTCCTAGGATTAAAATCCAGCATACAACAGTTCCTAGCTCTGTGACCAAGGGCATGTTGCTTCCTTTTTGCCTCAGTTTCTTCATGTGTAAAATGGACATAAAAATTCTACCTATTTCATTGGATTTGTGAGGATTAAATGATTTGCTGTCATGGCAGCAGTTAAGCACTCAATAAATGTTATCATCACCACCACTATAGTCATTCTGTTCCACAGACAAATTTGTCTTTGGCCAGTAGTTCAATTAGTTTCAACTTTTCTTTTGGATGTCTCTTTGTTTTCTTACTTACAGCATCGAATTTAAAAAAAAAAAAAAAACATCGAATTTGTAAGGAATTGCTGATTGTACTTGTGGCTAATCACAGAAGTTTGCTCTAAAGCTCATCACATATGGTGATGATGGTTGGATCTACATTGCACTAAAACAACCAGGTAAAAAATGAAAAGCTCAACTGAAAAATTCAGTGGAGATAGCTGTTCAGAACACTTTCAACTCTCCCCAAGTAGGTTTTGGTGAAGATTTAGCATTTAGTGAAATAGGTTTCTGAGGCCAGACTCAGCCCACGAGTAACTCAAGCATCCATCCGTACATCACTAAAGACAGCTAATATATTGCCGGCATGTTTGTTCATGCCTTTAAACTCACACCTTCTGTTCAAATAAGTGGAGTCCAGTAGTAATTCCCACCGGAAGGCTGCAAAAGTGTGGGAAGGAATATCACTTTAAGGGACTCCATTTATGATATAAGAAGCCATTGTAGCATGTTGTTAATTTTATGCACATGGTGGACTGCTGAAAAGCAAGGAGCTCTTGTGGGGAGCCAGAGAAAGATCTCCTGAGATCACTCCACTAGGTGATTGAGGGTCCTCGCCTGGCGCTTTTCAACAGGCAAGACTAAGTTGGATATGTGAGCTACACTACTTTAGGCTCCCAAATCAATGTGGTAACTGCAGCTTTCCCAGAATTCTTTGGTGGCCCTCATACACCAGTTGTAAGATGCCAGAAGTCCTGTAGCCAAAAATACCATATTTACACATCATGGAATATTTTTAAGCTGCCTTGTGTGATTTATCTTGTAGTGTCAAAATCTTAAAGACTTAAGGAAAACTGAGCCCAACAATATTTTACCAAGTTCGGTTGATGGTTGGATACAACTCTGATACCTTGTGAACGATATTTTGGTTCATTTTCAAAATCATCCTAAAATCATTTTATAATAATTCCTTAGGAGCTGCCTCACTATAGAAAATGGGCTTGACTAGCGTTTCTTCTTGAGAACACCATTGTTTGGAGAATTTCATGATTACAAATTTCTGTGAAGATGTTGTCAGTGAATAAGTAGGCACAATACCGTGAAAGACGTTTCTAGTCTTTGCTGATGAGAGTCACTGAGGAATCGCTTCTATGTTGTATCATTAACTCTGCCAGAAATTTCAAAGTGAGGAACACCTGGGTGGCTCAGTGGTTGAGCATCTGCCTTCAGCTCAGGTCATGATCCCAGGGTCCTGGGATCGAGTCCCTCATCGGGCTCCATGCAGGCATCCTCCTTCTCCCTCTGCCTGTGTCTCTGCCTCTCTCTCTGTGTCTCTCATGAATAAATACATAAAATCTTTTTAAAAATTTCAAAATGAGAAGTGGTTTTTAATTTCCCCATTTTATTCTGATATGTGCTAAATATGCTTTGCATAACCCCAAATAGATTTGTCCAACCTCTTCTTCTAACACAGTATTTTTAAAAAGTGCTCCCTTAATACTGCCAGAGGCTTAATAATGTCTATGCCAGAGAAAGAAAATATTTTTAAATATTAAGAGCCACTAGAATAGATTACAAGACAGATCTTAGTGCCTGTAAATACCTTGAACTAGCTCTGCCATTTTGAGAAATTGCCTGTGAGGAGATACCTTTTTCTCTTCAGCTGTGGCCTGGTTTCATTTTTATTTTTGAGGAAGAACTGAGCCTTTCTTCATGACGGCACCGTAAGCATGTTGTCCCCGCTTGCCCTCACCCCCACTACTAAGAAAACGAATTGCCCCACTGACAATTCAAGGATTACACTTCTGTTTAGCTTCCTATTACAAAGTTTGGCTGTTTAAAACAACCTTGAATATAGCTGTGGACGGCTGGAAAACTCTCAAAAGGAAAGAATTGCCTTGATCTGTGGTGCGTGCTGATTTCCATGGTGTAAATATTCCTCACAAAGCCAATTGCAAGTTACCAATGCAATTAACAACCAGCTCAAAAAAAAAAAAAACCTTAATATTTAATAATCTGCACTTGCAGGTCCATACAAACTGGCGCTAGCACATCAGCAGAAGCTTTTGTCAACAGCTTTTCTAGGACAATCTGTAAAATTGTGAATTATTTCTTTATGTTGGACATTAGTTGACATTTGGTCCTTAATCATGGCACAGACTATTTATTTTAGTTTATTTAACATTAATGAGTGCCTGCTATATATGAGGTGCTATGTTAGTTCTGTGGGAAATCCAAAGACCCAAACATGATTCCTAATTTCCAGAAACTCTCAGTCCCTCAGAAAGGACAGATCAGACACAAGAAACTGTAACACAAATCTGACCATGAGAAGCACTACAATAAACACATGAATTTAAACAGGAAAGGAAGAAATGCCATGTAAACAGCAGGGGGAAATACCGCTAGTTCTAAACATTTTAGATCAACTACAAGCTGGTCAGTGAACTTTTTAAAAATGGAAGTAGAATATGAGTGCACACTTTCAGTTAAAAGTATTAAAGAAAAAGGATGGATGGTTTACAAGAAGGCAGAAAGCTTTTAACCAAGTCTTCCAGAAGATGAGGGGGTGATTCTGTCCCAAACTAGTGGATAACCACAGTGGGCCAAACATTCCTTTTTCAACTTCCAACATCAAATTCACATTTCCTTTTCTGTTCCTGAGGCTGAGCATGAAATGTCATATGACTAGATTGGCATAGTAATCTCAAAATGTTGCAAACCCAACCTCCCAAAATCAACCAGTATTGAATAATACTAATTATTAAACACTTACCATGTGGCAGCCACTGTAAAGTGCTCCATATATGTCATTATATTTAAATGTGTGAAGTCCTACTCTTCCTGTGGCTTCTCTCTCCCTGAAGCACCACTCTCTAAGAAATCTCCCTGGCAATATCTGCCTATGGTCTCCAGAGAAAGGAATAGTGGCCCCTGCAATGGTTGTGGGCTAGAGATGCCTCACAGGAATATGAGGAACAAGGGCCTATGGCCTGTTGGTGGTGAAGAGCCAATGAGAGCAAAGATGTCCTGAGAAGAAGCCAGAGTACATTCTGGAGATGACATACAGGGAAGAGGACAGCGTTTAACCTAGAAGTGAGGGAAAAATCTGGTGTTGGGCCAGAGAAGATATGGGGTGATTGGTAAAGGAAAGAAATATGCAATAAAAGGAAACTATGGCCACTGCCTGAAGAGTTTTCACTATGCAAAGCTGGTAAATCCAAGATGAAAGCAACAGATAAGACACTTGTCAAAATCTCTACCCAAACAGAACATCCGATAAGAAGATAAATGATGTAGCCATGAAAACGAAATAGGAAAAATGAAGAGCAAAATGGGGGAAGGGGGAGATAGGAAAAGTCAAGTGGGAGGCTACTAAAATGATCCATGAAAATTTCAAATAAACAGAAGTAGGAAGACAAATGACAATGAAGAAGCTGCAGCAAGAACAGCAGATGTTTTCCCTCAAGGACCAAAGCAGATAGGAGAGCCTAAAAGAGGTGGCACAGGGGACATCGTGAGCATCTGTCTTCCTCAGCCTGGCAGACACGAAGGGCGGTAGAGACAACAGAACAACCAGTCTCTACCCACCTCAATCTCCTCATTCTAAGGGAAAAGCTAGATGCCTAGGCCAGTAGGAAAAGACCAAATTTCTCAATGGCCACTTTTTCCTACAGAGAAACAGAGAAGGAATATCAATAGGACTTCTCTTTGGCCGAGTTCAAAAAGGGTCTTGCCTGTGTTCTCCTCTAGGATTTTGATGGAATCTTGTCTCACATTTAGATCTTTCATCCATTTTGAGTTTATCTTTGTGTATGGTGAAAGAGAGTGGTCTAGGTTCATTCTTCTGCATGTGGATGTCCAATGTTCCCAGCACCACTTATTGAAGAGACTGTCTTTCTTCCAGTGGATAGTCTTTCCTCCTTTATCGAATATTAGTTGACCATAAAGTTGAGGGTCCCCTTCTGGATTCTCTATTCTGTTCCATGGATCTATGTGTCTGTTTTTGTGCCAGTACCACACTGTCTTGATGACCACTGCTTTGTAGTACAACCTGAAATCTGGCATTGTGATGCCCCCAGCTATGGTTTTCTTTTTTAAATTCCCCTGGCTATTCGGGGTCTTTGCTGATTCCACAGAAATCTTAAAATATTAAAATAATTTGTTCTAACTCTCTGAAGAAAGTCCATGGTATTTTGATAGGGATTGCATTAAACGTGTAAATTGCCCTGGGTAACATTGACATTTTCACAATATTAATTCTGCCGATCCATGAGCATGGAATATTTTTCCATCTCTTTTTGTCTTCTTCAATTTCTTTCAGAAATGTTCTGTAGTTTTTAGGGTATAGATCCTTTACCTCTTTGGTTAGGTTTATTCCTAGGCATCTTATGCTTTTGGGTGCAATTGTAAATGGGATTGACTCCTTAATTTATCTTTCTTCAGTCTCATTGTTAGTGTATAGAAATGCCACTGACTTCTGGGCATTGATTTTGTATCCTGCCACACTGCCAAATTGCTGTATGAGTTCTAGCAATCTTGGGGTGGAGTGTTTTGGGTTTTCTATGTAGAGTATCATTTGAACTTGGCCACAGTAACTTCTTGCAAGATACATCCACGAAGGCAAAAGAAACAAAAGCAAAAATGAACTATTGGGACTTCATCAAGATAAGAAGCTTTTGCACAGCAAAGGATACAGTCAACAAAACTAAAAGACAACCTACAGAATCGGAGATATTTGAAAATGACGTATCAGATAAAGGGCTAGTTTCCAAGATCTATAAAGAACTTTTTTTTTTAATTTTTATTTATTTATGATAGTCACAGAGAGATAGAGAGAGAGGCAGAGACACAGGCAGAGGGAGAAGCAGGCTCCATGCACCGGGAGCCCGACGTGGGATTCGATTCCTGGTCTCCAGGATCGCGCCCTGGGCCAAAGGCAGGCGCCAAACCGCTGCGCCACCCAGGGATCCCTATAAAGAACTTGTTAAACTCAACACCAAAGAAACAAACAATCCAATCATGAAATGGGCAAAAGATATGAAGAGAAATCTCACAGAGGAAGACATAGACATGGCCAACAACCACATGAGAAAATGTTCTGCATCACTTGCCATCAGGGAAATACAAATCAAAACTACAATGAGATACCACCTCACACCAGTGAGAATGGGGAAAAAGAACAAGGCAGGAAATCACAAATGTTGGAGAGGATGCAGAAAAAAAGGGAACCCTCTTACACTGTTGGTGAGAATGTGAACTGGTGCAGCCGCTCTGGAAAACTGTGCAGAGGTTCCTCAAAGAGTTAAAAATAGACCTGCCCTACGACCCAGCAATTGCACTGCTGGGGATTTACCTCAAAGACGCAGATGTAATGAAACACCTGCACCCCGATGTTTCTAGCAGCAATGTCCACAATAGCCAAACTGTGGAAGGAGCCTCGGTGTCCATCGAAAGATGAATGGATAAAGAAGATGTGGTTTATGTATACAATGGAATATTACTCAGCCATTAGAAACGACAAATACCCACCATTTGCTTCAACATGGATGGAACTAGAGGGTATTATGCTGAGTGAAAGAAGTCAATCGGAGAAGGACAAACATTATATGGTCTCATTCATTTGGGGAATATAAATAATAGTGAAAGGGAATAGAAGGGAAGGGAGAAGAAATGGGTAGGAGATATCAGAAGACTCCTAACTCTGGAAAATGAACTAGGTGTGGTGGACAGGGAGGAGGGTGGGGGGTGGGGGTGAATGGGTGACGGCACTGAGGGGGACACTTGACGGGATGAGCACTGGGTGTTATTCTGTATGTTGGCAAATTGAACACCAATAAAAAATAAATTTATTATTAAAAAAATAAAAGAAAAAAATAGGACTTCTCTTACGTGTGTTAGTTCATTCGAGCCTTGAAATAGATGCTATTTGTATCCATTCTACAGATGAAGCTACAACTCAAAGAGGTTAAGTGATTTGCCCCCAAATTATTTCCAGCTGGGATTCAAACCCATATTTAACTAATCCAAAGCCATCATCTTTCAATAGCACAAGGCTTCCCCATCTAGCACCTGCTAATATTTGAAGCCATTCTTTGTTTGTTTGTTGGCTTATGTTTACTTTCCAAAGAGCCCTGTGAGGTCCACGACAGGTGCCAGTACCCGTGTTTTGAATTGTTGAGAAACCTGAATCTCAGAAAGTCTGGGATGAACCTCATGGGGAAGCTAGGAGAGGACCACCACCAGGATCTTCTCAGTTCTAGGCCTTACTCTTTCTAGGATAACACCTCTCCCTTGTCACAATAAAGCTCAGTGTGATCAGATTCAGAGAACCCAGCAAAACACAGCTAAACCGTATGTTTCTTATCCAAATGGAAGTTTCAAAGATTTACTGACCACTACATTTCCCGTGGAGTGCTAGTGAGAGTCCGGTTTCCTGTACCAACACCATAGAGATGTCACTGACATTCTCATCTGACATTAGAAGACAGATGCTTTTTTACATTGAAAATAATCTTTTTTATGATCAGAGATGATTTTTAGAAGTGATCTTTCTAAATAACTAATAATCCCTTTTCTACCCTACAAAACCCAAATTGCTATATGATTGTGTATTTTCCCAACATAAAATATCTTTTTTTTCCTTTCTATCCCCACTGCCATTGCCCCAGTTTAGACCCTCCTCTCCTTCCAGCCAGAGCCTCAGCTAAACTCCTGAACATCTCATGCTTCTATTATCAGCCTCCATCTATTACCCATACAACTCATGTGACAATGTCTTAAAACATAAATGTGATAAAATAGCTTCCCTATTTAACATTCACCAAATGAGCTCCTCTTCCTGCTTTTATGGAAAGCTGAATTCCTTAGATGTGTGAGGCTTTTCAAGGCCTCTTTGTCCCAATCTTTTATCTCTCTATTTATACACCTTTTGCTCATCCAAACAGAAATGCATGCCATACCGTTTCTTGCTTCATTGAATTAGCGTACACAGTCTTTGGCATGGGATGCCCCTCCACCATCTTCACCTGGCCAGTTCACATTGATCTTCCCATACTCAGGAATGGCATTGCTTCCTCCAGACTTAAAAGATCTGTATGTCAGATGTTGAATCCCAGTGTCTGTACTCTTATGGCACCCTGAGTGGACACGCAGAATAATTTTAATACTGCTCTGATCTTTGATCATAAACTCACACACCTGTCCCTCACAACTAGACCATGTGCTCCTTGAGGATTAAACTGCCCTCTTTCTGTTGTCAAAACAGCCTCCCCAACAAACTGACCACACACATCAGAATTTTCCCGGATTTTCTCCAAGGGAAGAAATTTCCTTAAAATTCCATTCAAGTATATCTCTTGTATAGAGAAAAGAATGAAACAATAAATAGATACCTGATTACTTATATAAAAGAAGTATCTGAACAATTAGCTCCTAATTACTACTCATTTAAAATAAATATGTGATTAGTTAGCTCTTACTTAATGGTCAGCTGGGAGAGTGAGCAATGCCAAAGTATTTTCCACAAAAAGCAGTTATACCAATAGCATTCCAGAGGAAGCTACAATATTACATCATGCAAAACATTCTGTCCCAGATTTCTTTCTCAGTGTCCAGCAGGATGGCCATAACAGAGTAGGCACTGAATAAATATCTGAATGAATAAAAGGTGTATCCAGGACCTAGTTTAGGAAAATCTCGATATAATGAAGGGTTTTCTATTCTTTTTTAAATGAAAATATTCTGGTCTTTTTAAAAATATCCGATTTATGACATATAAATTGCATGCTAATTTTGAGTTATACAGCTATTGTATAAAGTAAAATCGCTTGCTTCACCCTCTAATGTTGAGAGCAACCCCTTGGTATTTGCTGATGTTAATTTATAAAAGCAACTAGGACTTGAACTCTTCTTCCAGTGTATTTCCACCTAGTTTTTTTATGACACATGGTAATTGCATGAAAACTTACATAGGATTTTTAGACTCCCCCACATTAGATAGAGGAACTACAACAGAAGAAAATGACTGGGCCTATTAGCATGCCTAAATTTCATATCTTCGTGATTAGGGGAGACTGTTTTCAAAACTACATTATGGGGGACCTGGGTGCCTCCGTGGTTGAGCATCTGCCTTGGGCTCAGGTCATGATCCCAGGGTCCTGGGATTGAGTCCCACATCAGGCTCCCTGGAGGGAGCCTGCTTCTCCCTCTGAATACGTCCCTTCCTTTCTCTGTATGTCTCTCATGAATAAATAAATAAAATCTTTAAAAAAAAAACCCTACATTATGGGATTTGACCTATTAGGATATAAGTAGGATAATCATATAATGTATTATCAAAACTGGGTCTGTGCACTAAAAATCGGAACATAGGATCATTGTAACAATAAAGGTTTATAAATTTTGAAGTGGAAGTCATAATTTTTTAAAAATTATTTAAAGCTAGAGATAATAGTTTTTAACGTGGGTATTTGCTAAAAACAGGTTTGCAACTACATCCTCACCTCACATACGGAGGTTTTGCTCATGCAGGCCACTTCCATCACTATAATAAAGAGTGAAATGCCTCGGTGCCCATCGAAAGATGAATGGATAAAGAAGATGTGGTTTATGTATACAATGGAATATTGCTCAGCCATTAGAAACGACAAATACCCACCATTTGCTTCAACATGGATGGAACTGGAGGGTATTATGCTGAGTGAAAGAAGTCAATTGGAGAAGGATAAACATTACATGGTCTCATTCATTTGGGGAATATAAAAAATAGTGAAAGGAAATGAAGGGGAAAGGAGAAAAAATGAGTGGGAAATATCAGAAAGGGAGACAGAACATGAGAGACTCCTAACTCTGGGAAACGAACTCGGGGTGGTGGAAGGGGAGGAGGGCAGGGGGTGGGGGTGAATGGGTGACGGGCACTGAGGGGGTCACTTGACAGGATGAGCACTGGGTGTTATTCTGTATGTTGGTAAATTGAACACCAATAAAAAAATAAATTTATTTAAAAAAAGAGTGAAATGGCTCTGTGAACATCTTTTTCTTTCTTTAATTAACTTTTATTGGTGTTCAATTTACCAACATACAGAAAAACACCCAGTGCTCATCCCGTCAAGTGTCCACCTCAGTGCCCGTCACCCATTCCCCTCCAACACCCGCCCTCCTCCCCCCTTCCACCACCCCTAGTTCGTTTCCCCGAGTTAGGAGTCTTTATGTTCTGTCTCCCTTCCTGATATTTCCCAACATTTCTTCTCCCTTCCTTTATATTCCCTTTCACTATTATTTATATTCCCCAAATGAATGAGAACATACACTGTTTGTCCTTCTCCGATTGACTTATTTCACTCAGCATCATACCCTCCAGTTCCATCCACGTTGAAGCAAATGGTGGGTATTTGTCGTTTCTAATTGCTGAGTAATATTCCATTGTATACATAAACCACATTTTCTTTATCCATTCATCTTTCGATGGACACCGAGGCTCCTTCCACAGTTTGGCTATTGTGGCCATTGCTGATAGAAACATCCGGGTGCAGGTGTCCCAACATTTCATTGCATCTGAATCTTTGGGGTAAATCCCCAACAGTGCAATTGCTGGGTCGTAGGGCAGGTCTATTTTTAACTCTTTGAGGAACCTCCACACAGTTTTCCAGAGTGGCTGCACCAGTTCACATTCCCACCAACAGTGTAAGAGGGTTCCCTTTTCTCCGCATCCTCTCCAACATTTGTTGTTTCCTGCCTTGTTAATTTTCCCCATTCTCACTGGTGTGAGGTGGTATCTCATTGTGGTTTTGATTTGTATTTCCCTGATGGCAAGTGATGCAGAGCATTTTCTCATGTGCATGTTGGCCATGTCCATGTCTTCCTCTGTGAGATTTCTCTTCATGTCTTTTGCCCATTTCATGATTGGATTGTTTGTTTCTTTGGTGTTGAGTTTAGTAAGTTCTTTATAGATTTTGGAAACTAGCCCTTTATCTGATATGTCGTTTGCAAATATCTTCTCCCATTCTGTAGGTTGTCTTTTAATTTTTTTGACTGTATCCTTTGCTGTGCAAAAGCTTCTCTGTGAACATCTTAATGAACATTAAGATCATAGTGACTCATAGTTTTAATAACCCGTCAGTTACATATCAATTCATATTAAAATAATTCATCCTGGGATTTTTTTTGTGTGTGGTTGAAAGAATAATCTCCCCTATCGATGATGTCCATGTCTTAATTCCTAAAATCTGTGACAAAACCTCACGAGGCAAAAAGGACATTGTACATGTAATTAAGAACCTTGAGATGGGGAGATTATTCTGGGTTATCTAGGTGGGCCTAATGTAACCACAGGGGTCCTACCTAGTAAGAGAGAAGCAGGAGAGTCAGAGTCAGGTATAGATATGTGTCAGTGGAAACAGAGGTCACACAGAAATGGAACACATAGACTGCTGGCTTTGAACATGGAGGAAGAGACGAAGAACCAAGGAGGGCAGGTAGCCTCTAAAAGTTCAAAAAGATGAAGAAACTGCTTCTCCCCTAGAGCCTCCACAATGAACCAGCCCTGCTAACACCTTGACTTTAGCACTGTGACACTGACTTTTGACTCCTGAGCTTCAAAACCAAAAAATAATAGATTTTTGTGGTCTTAAACTACTAAATTTGTGATAGTTTATTATAGCAGCAGTGGGAAGCAAATACATTGAGAACCTGTAACAAATAAGAAAGCAAACTTAGTGTTGCTACACAAAAATCAACAAAATGTAGTCCCTGCTTTCAGTGTTCTTTTTTTTTAAAGATTTTATTTATTTATTCATGAGAGAGACAGAGAGATTGAGAGGCAGAGACACAGGCAGAGGGAGAAAGAGGCTCCATGCAGGGAGCCCAATGTGGGACTCAATCCCCGGTCTCCAGGACCACGCCCTGGGCTGAAGGGAGCGCTAAACCACTGAGGCACCCAGGCTGCCCCTGCTTTCAGTGTTCTTGATAATAGTATTTCATTCGGTGATTGGTATGGGCCTATCCTCAAGCCTCAAGAAATACACTACAGAACTCGAAATCAAAAGACAGAAGCAAATAAAATGCTCAAGAAGAGCAATTCTGACTTGAGTATAGAATTTAAATTCTTAGATACAAAGTCTGGATAGGAGTGGGTTAACAAAAGATTATTATCAACTTATATGAATGCTATGTTAAGAAACAGAAATGGAACATGAATTCAAAACATACTTAGCCAAAATAATGCTACAGCTACAAGAATCCCTCCATATTGACATATCTGGCTGTTAAGGACCAAGAAACTCATTTTGGTCCAAAGGCCTTAAAATATTTTGATCACCCAGAGTGAAAATACAGATCACACCATTTAGCTTCTGTGTTCAAACTCTAAAACTTAAACTCAAAATAACTCTAAAGTACAAACCCTTTACCCACTATTTTTTCATAGTCTTTTGTCTATACTTCAGTTTTGCTAGCTCTGATATTAGAATGCTTATTCATCATTGTCTCTCCCTTAGCTAACACAGTAGCTGGTATATGGTAGATACAGTGTATTAATAATGGCATTTTTGCTTATTAAGTAACAGAAACTAAAGTCAAATTTGATTAAGCAGTAAATGGAATTGGGATAATGGACCTGGGAAGACTTTGGACATGTCTTCTGGGAACTAAACCATGTAGTCAAGACTTTATCTCACTCTACTACCTGCTGCTTCTTCCTTTTATATGTTGGGTTTTTTTCCATAGACAGGCACTATGTTGCAGAAGAAATGGCTATACATAACCTTAGATTCATATCCTCCCAGTAGAAAGTGGACTTCTCTTTGTTAATTCAGGGTAGGAATCTGGCCCTGCTTGAGTCCTAGTCTTATCCTTGATTGGCCACCATGATTGGCCCAGTCTGGATTATTGCCCATAGTGTGGCTGGGTCTGGGGTGGGGCAGAGATATAACCCTGCTACATACCGCTAAACCCAGGTACCTCTGATGAGAGGAGTTTCCCAAAAAAAGGTAATAGAGGTACTCAACAGACAAAAATAGTAAATATTGGTTAAGCTCAGTAAATTTTTAAATCTCAAATCAATGCTTGAAGAGAGTAAGCCCACATATGTACAGAAACTATATATGGTGACCATGGTAGAGACCAAATATCATTGTATGTTTGCACTTGACAGTTAATCTCAAAAAGGCTTTACTCGGGATAGTACCCTTGAAAGGAGCTTTCCTTGTGGAAAAATGTCTATTGAGACAAAGGGTTGCAGAAGGGGAGGTGTGGGGGGGGGGGATAGGGTAACTGGGTGATGGGAGCTAAGGAGGACACTTGATGGGATGAGCACTGGGTGTTATACTATATGTTGGCAAATTGAATTCAATAAAAAAATTTAAAAATAAAATAAAAAAAATTAAAAAATGCCTGTTGAGAACACTCCAACAACACCCTTTGTTAGCTAACACCACCGAAGCTCATGCTTTCCTCCAGACAGCTAACAGAACATAGCTCTGACTTGGAACATCATGACTAAAGTCTCTCAGGTTGATTTCCTGGTCTCCAACAAGCATCCCTTTCTGGGTTAGAAATTCTGTGGGTGGAGAGGTCACTAAGGTCTGACCAAGCAATTTCAGTCTAAGCCAAATGCCTCTGAATATTTAATTCCAGCTCTCAGGGAAGAAGAGCATCTATAATGCAGAAATGCTAGGGTTCAGATGCTGAATTTGGTTCAGATGCTCAGCCACCTCTGAATAGATCTTCCAGATGAGGGTGTATGGTCACAGAGTTCACAGAGGTGTTAAATACAAAAGCACTCCTAAAAAATTATTTGGAATGCAGGTTTCAAAATTATACTTATTTGAAAATTGAGGGAAGCCAAAAAAGAGAGACACTAGAGACACCTTCTTGTGGAAGATACACGAACGTTGTTTGTTTCTGCAGGGATAAAATCCTAGAAGCAATGCCCTTGCCTAGAGGCAGCCTGCCTACAGGTTCAGTAGGGTCCCCCTGTGGCCTCCCATGATCACCACAAGAATAAAAGACACTCAAAGAAGAGACATCTTTCCTGACTCCCTGTCCTTCCCAGCAGCAATCAAAAGTTTCTATGGTCAGAGAATTTAGAGGTAACGCATATTTTCACAAAAGGTTCTCAGAAGTCAGACATTTTCTTTTTTTTTAATTAATTAATTTATTTTTATTTATTTATTTATTTATTTATTTATTTTTAGTCAGACATTTTCTAAAACTCATTTGCTCATGATGATAGATTTGATCATCTTGAAAGGAATTTTTCAGACCATCATAAAAAAGATAGCTTAGGGAGCTATCTTTAAATACCTTTATTCTATCCATGAAGACTGACAGAGAGGACAAGGAATAAAGATTGTCACTGAAAAATCCACTAGACTTCATTTTGTCTATTTGTTTTCCACCAAGTAAAACATGGATCGCCGCCTTCATTCAAGGACATCATAGGCCATTATGGTCAAGAACTCAGCTTTGGTGTGCGTGCAATACATGAGATTCCAAATCCCAATTCTGACACCCACTCACTCTGACACCTTGGACCAGTTATACCAACTTTATGAGCCTCTGTTGCTTCATTTGTAAAGTGGGATTAATAAACCCCCTTCACAATTTTGGGGATGTTATACTAAATAATACACACGAAGTACTTAGCACAATGTGTAGTATAGAATGGAACAACCAACGTAGGTTATCATTAATTATTGATTTAATCAAACACTGCTAAGAGTTCCCCACAAAAAGGATGCAGAGAATTTTAGTTAGTTCAACAGCTTGCTCATTTGGTAGAAATTTGTGCTCAGGATTGTGATTTTATCCAACATGCATATCATAGTCACAGTGCTGATAAGACTACTCTTCAATCACACCACAGAAATAAATGTATGTTATCGGACACTATTACATAGAAGGTGTGGAGTCTAACCAAGGTTTGCATGACTTCCAAAGGCTCTGCCTCTGTAACAAATTGGAGAACAACCAAGGTAGGAAACTAATGGATAGACACTCTGCTTCTAAAGCAGGTAGAGACTTGAGTAGAAAAAGCCTAGTGTGAGACATTTGAAGTACTTTTAGGAGGCCACACTACAAAATCTTTGTCCTGTGAAAGATCCCAGCAAGGAGAGGAGGCTAGAACTCTTCCCCACTGATGGTTATTTTAATTACTGAGTAACTCTTGTCAGTAGCCACCAGTATCAGGGAATGAAAGTGTGTTTTCCTTCAATAACTAACTCAGATCTCCCATGGAATAAGACTGGCAGGTAGGCAGGAAGGAAGAAAACTGGAAGAAGAGGTGGAGGATGGGAGGAGAAGGCCATGGATCTTTAGCAGTAGGACAAAGACTTGTTTTTTGACTGTTGGCAATAGGGTTATAGGACCCCATTCATACCTTCTCAGCTAATCTCCACTGTGATCAACAACATAGCACAGACTGTGTCTGTCAAAAATTTTTTTTAAACCATAGTGGAGATAAAATTGAGTCTCATAGGTATGGTGCTATATCTTCTTGATTAAATATGATGGTAAATACTAGCTGTACCACAACTGGTGATGTCCAACACTCTCCTAGCATGTTTCCAGGGAGACGTGGTCTTCTGATCTTTTCTAACATGGGAAAGCCACCCGCTCCCATGCCAGGTGCCCCAACTTTGTGCCTCTCCTTGACTTACTGTCACCAAAGATTCTCTTTTCCTTACTCTAAGACCCATGCCAGTTTATCAGCAGTCAACCCAAGTCTTTGTCTCTTGTGAGTAGACTAATGGAGTTCAGGGAGAGAAAGAGAGGGCAACCCTCTAGCCATTCCTTCCATCCTCTTACTTATAATGTCCCCACCCAGCACTCCTATCTTGAGGTATAGTAATCATATTTTGAAAGACAATAAAGCTACAGTAGTCTAGACAGTATGGTATGCCATAAAGATAGATATATATTTCAATGACACAAAAATAAACCTTTAATTTATAGTCAATTGATATTTTTATAAAGGGACCAAGGCAATTTAATGAGGTAAGAATAGGCTATTCAATCCAATGCTGGAATAATTGAATATCCACATGTAAGAAAAAGAACTTAATTCTTTACTTCAAACCATACAAAAATTAAACTCAAATGTATCATAGTCCTAGATAAAAGAGCTCAAATTATAAAACTTCTAGAAGAAAACATAGGAGAGACTCTCTGTGATCTTATACTAGGCAAAAAAAAATTCTTAGATATGACACCAACACTGTGGGCCGTTAGAGAAAAAAAATGATAATTTGGTGAAGTCAAAATAATAAATAAGTTAATAAATAAATAATTTTGACTTCATCGAAATTTTAAAGTTTCATTCTTCAAAATAACCATTAAGACAATGAGAAAAAAATCATGGAATGAAAGAGAATATTTGCAAACCATATTCTCACAGAGGACTTGTGTCCAGACTTTATAAATAAAATTTGCCATTTTGGGGATCCCTGGGTTGCTTAGTGGTTTGGCGCCTTTCTTCGGCCCAGGGCCTGATCCTGGAGACCTGGGATCGAGTCCCACGTCAGGCTTCCTGCATGGAGCCTGCTTTTCCCTCTGCCTGTGTCTCTGCCTCTCTCTGTGTGTGTCTCTCATGAATAAATGAATAAAATCTTTAAAAAAGAAACTTTAAAAAATTTGCCATTTAATAAAATACTAATTTTTAAATGCTAAAATAATTGGATAGATATTTTATCAAAGAATATATATATGAATAGTGTAAAGCTGTTCAAAATCATTAGTCATCAGGGCACCACAAATAAAATAAGATACCACTTTATACTTACTATACTTGACTGTATCAAAAAAAAAAAAAGAATGATAGTACCAAATGTGACAATTATGTGTAGAAATAGAATATTTGAAAATTTTTAAAAATTAAATATATACTTATATACGAGTCAACAATTCCTCTCCTAGATATCTACTCAGGAGAAATGAAACCACATGTCCACACAAAGTTTTCTATGAGAGAATATTTGTAATAAACAAAGCTGGAAACAACCCAAACATTTGGCAAATGTAGCATATGCCTATTTACTGGGCTCAGTAGTTCCCCCCTAAATTCATGTCCATCCGGAACCAGTAAATATGAGCTTATTTGGAAGTAGGGTCTTCGCAGATGATCAGGTAAAAAGAAGTCACCCTTTTTATATAGCGTGGGCCCTAATCCAATGATGGATATAAAAAGAGAGAAATTTTGAGGCCAATACAGAGAGAAGAGGGCCATGGAAAGAGATTGGCATTATGCTGCCACAAACCAAGGAATGCCTAGTATTGCCGGCACCATCTGCAGCCAGGAAGGAAAGGAAGGATCCTTCCTTTAAGCCTTCAGAGATCGCATGGTCCTAATCAACATCTTGATTTCAGACTTCTACCCTGCAGAACATGAAATAATAAATTTCTTTTTTTAATTTTTTATTTTTTTTGAAATAATAAATTTCTATTGTTTAAACCACATGTGATTTGTTATATCAGCCCTAGGGAAGGAATATAACCTATAGTGAGACTATTCAGCAGTAAAAAGGAGTGAATGAGTGATACAAGGAACAATAGAAATGAACCTCAAGAACATTATGGTAAGTGAAAAAACCTGGATAAAAAGAAGGCTACATATTGTACATATATTACATGAAGTTTCTGCAAAAGATAACACCCGAGAGACAGAAAGATCAGAAGTTGCCTGGGACTGGGAGTGGGATTGATGGCAGGCATGGAATTTTCTCAGTGATATAGTTGGTTCTGAATTGCAATTGTAGCAGCAGTTACAAAACTGTAAAAAAATGTATTCAGAATTATCAAATTGTACATTGTCAGCGGGTCAATTTTATGTGATATAAATTACACCTCAATAAAACTGTAAAAAGCGACCTAGGGAATATTTGATCCTTCTATACTTTCTTTAATAACTACTATAATACAGAATATACTATTCCTTGATATTTGGGTAAAACTTTTTTTTTTTTCAGATTTCATCTTTTAATGTCGGCTGGTTTTTTTTTAATAAATTTATTTTTTATTGGTGTTCAATTTGCCAACATACAGAATAACACCCAGTGCTCATCCCATCAAGTGCCCCCCTCAGTGCCCGCCACCCAGTCACCCCACCCCATTTCCCATTAGTTCATTTCCCAGAGTTAGGAGTCTTCATGTTCTGTCTCCCTTTCTGATATTTCCTACCCATTTCTTCTCCCTTCCCCTCTATTCCATTTCACTATTATTTATATTCGATATTTGGGTAAAACTTACTCTTCACTGAAACCTGAGGTTTTTTTGGTTTTTTGTTTATTACTGTCAGTCTTGGATAACTGTTTGAGATCCATATCAATTTATTATTTATTTGGTCTATGCAAGTATTCTCCTGTGGCAATTTTAGCATTTTATATGTTTCTAGGAATCTATTTGACTCATCTAGGATCATAAATGTCTCTGTTTCAAATCTCAGTTTTATCTATGGTTATATCACTTTTTCTGTATATATCTTGTTTATCTGCTTCTTTTCATTAATCTGATCAGAGGTCTATCTTGTTAATCTTTTCAAAGAATCAGTGTTTGGTTTTGTTAATCTTCACTATTGTTCTGTTCTTGATTTTCTTGATTTCTGCTTTTATCCTTATCGTTTCCATCCTTCTTGTTTTTTGGGGTTTGCCCCCAGCTATTTCTTCAAATTCATGAGCTGAAAATTTAGCACATTTACTTTTAATCTTTGTCTTTTCACATTATTTTTAAAGCTATAAATTTTTCTGCTTAGTTGCATTCACAAATTTTGATATATAATGTTTTCATTTTTAACACATGTATTGTTTTTGAAATATTTAGCTTTCAGATACATGAAATGTGTTTTTGCTATTGTTTTGGTAATTATGTTTCATTTTATTATATATAAAATTCAAAGAACTTATGGTCAGGGAACTCAGGCTATGAAACTGATTTATAGTTTATTTTTATAAATGTCCCATGTGTGCTTATAAGTAATATGTATTCTCTAATGATTGTAGAAATTCATACATATGTATTTCTATATTTTATGATGAGCTTATTTATTGTATTATGTTGTTCAGGTCTTTGATCTTGCTGCTACTCTGTGTGTGTGTGTATATATATATGTGTGCACGTGTATATGTGTGTGTTCACACATACACAGATGCTTAATCTATGAGCTTTTGAGAGGTGTGTAAAAATCTTTAGCCACACCTGATGATTTATCCATTTATTCCTAAAATTCTGCTTGTTGGTGTTTGATATTATTTACAGCTGTGTTATTAGGTCCATAATAGATCAAAATACCTATACCTTTTTGTCCTATTGCTCCATTTACAATCTCTGACATCCTTTTTGGTCCTTTTTGTTTTATTTTGTCAGTTATTAAGATATCTATTCCAGATTTCTTTCAATTCCTACTTTCCAGATGTATTTTTTGATTTTTTTCGCTTTTTGTGACTTTTACCTTACTGTTGTATCTTTTAAAAATCCAACCAAAGAGTGTCAATAGGGGATGCCTATTGACTGCCTGCCTTCAGCCCAGGGCCTGATCCTGGAGACCCAGGATCAAGTCCCACGTTGGGCTCCCTGCATGGAACCTGCTTTTCCCTCTGCCTGTGTCTCTGCCTCTCTTTGTCTCTTATGAATAAATAAAATCTTAAAAAAAAAAAAAGAGTTTTTTTACCCTTTCACATTTAATATAATTATTGGGGGTTTTTTGTTTACTTATATTTTCCATGTCCTGCATTTTTAGCCTTTCATTCTTCTTCCCCCTTTCTACTGCATAGATCGTTTATTTTTCCTCTGGTTTAAAAACTGTACATTCTATTTTTGTTCTTATGTGATAGTTCTTCACCTATTTTGGCCAGATACAAATGTTTAATTTATTTTTGCTTTTCTCTTGTACAAATGGCAACTCTGCAGAATGGAATAATTACCCAACAGCACAGGGACTGTTTGATCAGAAGATGTTTGTGACGAGGATACAGCTGTGAAGCACAGACTGGCTGGAAGTTGGGCTGCAAATTATTCACCTTCATTTATTTCTTAAACTCACAATATCTAGAAGTGATACTGAAAATATATAGCACCTGGTAATTGCCCTGATACCAACCAATCAGAATAATCATTGGCTAGTGTCATTAGGGGTGGTGTGCTAGAAAAACAGTATTTAATTGTGTGCCCCCAAAATCCTATGCTGTTGTCCCAATCCCTAGTACCTCAGAATGTGACTGTATTTGGAGATAGGGCCTTTGAAGAGATAAGTTAAGGTACAATGAGGTCGTTGAAGTGGTCTCTCATCCAATCTGTATGCCATCCCCTATAAAAGGACATTAGGACACAGACACAATTGCACAGAGGGAAAACCACATGAGGACACAGGGAGAGGATGGCGATCTACAAGCCTAGGACAAAGGTCTCAAAAGAAACCAAACCTGTGGAGACTTTGCTCTAGGACTTTCAGCCTCCAGAACTACAAAGAAATGAATTTCTTATTTATTTTTTTTCATTCATTCATTCATCCATGAGAGACACAGAGAGACAGAGAGGCAGAGACACAGGCAGAGGGAGAAGCATGCTCCATGCAGGGAGCCCGACGTGGGACTCCATCCTGGGTCTCCAGGATCATGCCCTGGGCTGAAGGCGGCGCTAAACCGCTGAGCCACCCGGGCTGCCCCAAAGAAATGAATTTCTATTGCATCAGCTACCTGGTCTGCTTTGTTACAGCAGCCCTAGGAAATGAATAAAATTAGCCTATCAAGATTTTTATCTTTTCCCTAAGTAGAAAAGGGGTCCGGCAAGTTCACATGGCCCCTCAGTGTCCTGCTATCCACACCTCACATCACGTTAATGCTGTCTAGGATCCCATAATATTTTATCATTCTTACTTTCAACATATCTCTTGCACAATCTCCTGAATGTATATCTCTTCTGAAATGAATGCTTTTCCAAGAAAATACTCTCAATGTGTACTTTTCTCTGTACTTATTGTTCTCAGATATTATCATAATATGTGTTGGTGTGGGTTTTCTTCTTATGCTATGTTTGGCAATCTATTAGCCCTTTCAAACTGAGTTCTTCCTTCTTCTTTATGTATAAGTAATTTATCACCATTATTTCTTCAGAGTATTTCCTTCCATATATCTTCTCTCTTCTTCTGGGTGTCTTGCTAGATTGTGACACTTGTATTCAATCTGTCATACCTCTTAGCTTTTTTTTATTTATGTGTTTGTTTTCTATTTTTTATGCATTCATGCTGACTTTTAGAAGAATTTCTCAATTTACTTTTCCATTTCAGTAATTCATTTTGCAGCTGCATTATCTCCTCTCTATGCCATATATTTTTCTTCATTTAAATTCATACTTGAGGGCAACCCAGGTGGCTCAGTGGTTTAGCTCCGCCTTCAGCCCAGAGCGTGATCCTAGGGACCTGGGATTGAGTCCCATGTCAGGCTCCCTGCATGGAGCCTGCTTCTCCCTCTGCCTGTGTCTCTGCCTGTGTGTGTTTGTGTGTGTGTGTGTGTGTGTGTGTGTGTGTGTGTCTCATGAATAAATAAATAAAAATAAAATCTTGTAAATAAATAAATAAATAAATTCATACTTGATATTTATTTCCACTTTGTTTTATTGTTATTTTGTCTTATGTAGCTAATATGTTTATTGTCCTGCACGCTTAAGTATTTTCATCACATTTACTTTAAATTCTTAGTGTATCTGTCACAACATATCTATATTAGAAGATCTATGTAATCTTCAGAAGTCTAGTTATTTTGGCCTGGGAGCTCCTTCTATCATGAGGATACCAGCTACTCTGTCAAGTGTAGATGAGCGAAAGACAAATGTGCCTCATTGTAGAAAGCCCGGGTACTACGGCCACTGTGAATAACTGATTTGTAGCCAACTCAGCAGACAACTCTACTGGTCTGGGCTCTACATTAAGTCTCAGGGGTAAGACTGAGGTTTTTAGGAAAGAGGTAGGCTCCCTAAATTGTAATCCATGAACCCTGGTGGACCTGCACTGGGGGAGTAAGGGCAGCCGGTCAGTCAGCATCCGTCTTCATGATCTATTCCCCCAGCAATGCTTTCTACTCTCAGGCCACTCTCCAGAGTCATCTCTGCAATGAAGGTGAAAGACAGAGGAAAAAGAGCAGATTTGAGGACCTTCCCTAATCACCTCAGGACACCTCTGTCTACAACTGACCTGCACCAGTGCAAATGGTCTTCTGTTCCCTCGGGATTCTCAAAATATGTTTGTTGGTTGCTTTTATTCTTTTGTGTTATTATTTTCTGGCATTCGTGTTTCTCTTTTGTTTAATAATATTATTTTCTCCAGGATTAATTGGGAAGAGAGAACGATCTTGGCAGGAACCAGAAACTTTCCTATAGAGGTTAGACAGAGAATGACCATCATTTATAAATGCAATAGAAATTATTTGTTCAGCTATAATAAGATTGATAAATTATTAAGTTGAGTGATGATTATTCTCCAAACTCCTCCCCCCACCACACACAGATCCCAAATGTCATTACTAGTATCTCTTTCTTTCTATTTAAAAAATCAATCCCTAAAACGTTCATGTCGGCCGTGTCATTCATTCACTGCCTCCTTGTCAGGAGCTCCACTGGCCACATGCCTGAAAGGATTTTGACAGGTTCTAAAATGTTAGGTATGTTTATGAGCATTAGTTCCAATCAGTTACTGGCATAAATTTGTCCATATTGTTTCTGATATGGCAATAATTTTCCTCTCGGATCCCTTTCAAATGGTCATTTCCTCTGGGTTCAGTCTCAAGCTCCCACAGTATTGGCCATATTCACTTAAACAAAAATGGTTCCCTCGATTTATACCCCATTAACTGAATTCCTTCACAGACACATTTTTTTCTAAGTTAGTTTAAGGATGTTGTATAGAGGAAATGGCACTACACCGCAGGGTCAGGTTCTAATTTGTGCTGTTCTAGAAACTAGATGTGTGACTATAACAAAATCACTTCATCATTCTCAGGTTTTGCACCTACAAAATGGGGTTAAAATTGGAAAATGTGGGTATAAATCATTACAAATGTTCCAAATTCTAAAATCCTGTGATTCGGTTTCAGGTTATCCAGACTCAACGTAAGCTCACAGATATTTCTCTAGACCTAGCTAAGTTGCTTTCTGGACTTCTTCATGCGTCCTTTGTCCCCTCATATATGAATCTCACACATTAAAAAGCAATGGAGATGAAACATCCCCATTCATAATTTACTTTCAGCAGAATAAAATTGTATGCTTAAAAAACTAGTCAAAGACTTATCCACCCCAAAAATACATATTAAATTCAAATTTAGAGGTTTTATTATCATAATTAAGCAGTCCACTGACTCTAACTTATAAGCAGAATCCACCTTGAAAACTTCATTATGGCTAAGCATTACCTCAGCATTACCCGTTTTCTCTGGCCAGTTAAAAAATATTAGGAAATATATATATATATATCTTAATGTCTTCAGTTAGCCTTGACCACGGAATCAGAAATCAGAGGAACCTGCTTGCCTGGCACTGCTCTTGGAAATGCACTGAATTATTCTGAAGTTTCTTAAAGGAGGTTTGGGTTCTGTGTAAATGCAGGCAAAAGATGACATTGGTTCTTATTTTAGTAACGATGGTTCCTGGTTCCAGTAAGTATCCCTGAGCCAAACTACTACACAGAGTTCAGTATGCCAGGCTCTTAGCACAAAGCAACTATTATTGCAAGTAATATATTTTTTCAGGGACATAATGCTTGTAGCTTCTGGAAGCTGTATAAAGAATTTCCCAAGCTCTCATGAATGACTAGATCTGTGAGAGCACTGGTCCAGTACTTCCATCAAAGTTAAACAGGAAAATCTCAGCCAAGCAATCCCAAAGCACACTCAGTTTCTCTCTGGAGTCCCCCTCTCCCGAGTGGTTCTTCCGACCAACTCTTTGAATTCCAACACCAATGATGTTTTGATGCTTTGGAGTCACAATTTTTGTGTTATCCTCTCTGACTACCAGCTTAACAAAAAATGAATAACTTTCTTGTGACTTTAACAGATTAAATGTGCATCATGTCTATATTACTTGGACTCCCATTCTGATTACCTTTAACTTACAAACTCCAGGATTTCCTTATCTTTGCTTAAGCATATCTTCCCCAAATATGGCTATATATGACTATATCATATTACATACACACTTTTCAGTGTAAGCCAGAAGTTGACAAACATTTTCTACAAAATGCCAGATAGTAAATATTTCTGGTTTTCTGAGTTGTAACATCTCTGTTACGACTATTCGACTCTGCCATTGCAGCTCTGAAGAGCCATAGACAATACATAAATGAATGAGTTGTGCTATGATAAAACTTGATTTAGAAAAGAGTCACACACACACACAAAAAAAAGCAAAAAAGATTCAGCCCATGGTCTATAGTTTGCTGATCCTCCGTCTAGGCAGCCTTTCCGTAAAACAACCAGGTCAAGTGATTTTGTGCTTCATCTAAAAATGGGTTGAGGGCAGCCTGGGTGGCTCAGCGGTTTAGCATCGCCTTCAGCCCAGGGAGTGATCCTGGAGACCCGGGATCGAGTCCCATGTCAGGCTCCCTGCATGGAGCCTGCTTCTCCCCCTCTGCCTATCTCTGCCTCTGCCTCTCTCTCTCTCTCTGTGTCTATCATGAATAAATAAATGTTTTAAAAAAATAAAAATAAAAATAAATAAAAATGGGTTGAGTGTTTATTTAGCAAAGTATTAAACTCTCTCTAAAGAGAGAGAATATTTTGTATTTTTATTCCAACACAAACAAGCAAGCAGAGATGTGTTCTGGGTTTATAATAATAAATTTAGAATTTAAAATAACAAAAGTATTATTTTCTCGTTATGATTGAAACTGAAATATTGGTTTTGCTAAAATGCATTAATTTCCATCATTTATGTAAGGCTTTATAATTTATAAAGTCTTCTGACTTACTTTATTGAATCTAATCATCAAAAGAACACTATGAGGGGCACCTGGGTGACTCAGTCTGTTGAGCTTCCTACTCTGATTGTGGTTCAGGTCACCATCTCAGGGTCGTGAGATGGAGCCCCACATTGGGCTCTGCGCTCGCCAGGAAGTCTGCTTGAGATTCTCTCTTCCTCTCTCTCTGTCCCTCTCCACACTCACATGAGCTCTCTCTCTCTAAAATAAATAAATAAATAAAATCTTTTTTTTTTTTTAAAGAACACTACGAAATAAGTGTTACATTTTTTTTCACCTTCCTTTGTAGCTGAGAAAACTCAATTTTGTGATTTCCTTAGAAAGCGTTGGAACCAGTATTTGAACCCAGGCCTGACACTGAAACCATACAAATCTCACTGTTCTAAAACTATGTAATGGCAAAAATAGCAATCTTGCTTTAAATAATAAGCCTAAGGACATGTTCCATGAGCTCTGAATCCACCAGGCGAGAATGCTATTTAGTTAACACGTCTCCATCTTACTTACAAGCCAACAAACAAAATGAAAGATCAACATAAAGATGCAAATCAACATATGCTTTTGTGTATGACAATATTCACTACACAAAACACGCCCCCTGGTTTTCATCTGATAACACGATCACTAATTCAAAATAAGGTTAATCAAAATAATCTGTTTTAGCAAAACTTTCCTGGTTCCTGGTGATGACCAGTTCTTCTTTCTGAATATTAAAATATCAGAATAAAAATATCCTGGTAATTTTTGAATTTTTAGCTAGAACAAAATCCAGACACATGTTGTCCATAGTTTCTGTGGTATAGGTTTATATGTCAAAACTTCAGGCACTCCTCCATGTCTTCAGAGGAAGTTGATAACTACAGAAATGATTCTGTTACCACACCTTTCAGTTTCTTGAAGGTGAGTGGTGTCTAGGCCTGAGACAGGAATGCATTGTGAGCTGCCTAAATGATCTCTTAAAGGCTTCTCCCCAAATGTGTGTCAGTTTAATCATAAGCAAGCCCTTGCCCAATTCTCTTGAAGAAAAAAACAAAAAATGAAAGAGAAAATTTCAAATGGTTCTGGTTTCTCTGCTTTGTGAACTTTTGGGCCATCATCCCAGGCAGAAATGCCATCCTTTTATGATTCTTCTTACTGTAAAGATAATCGTTTTCATTTTTTTCTGTGGTTTCAGAATTTTTTAAAAATCTCAACTCATTTTCCACCCTTGCCTCCCAGATGTCATTTTTTTACTGGCTGTGCAATTTCTATTTATTAGCCCAAAGATTTGTACTTCTGTCCCTTTCTTTCCAAAATATGCTTTATCAATCTAAGAATAAATGAGAAAAGGTGGTGAGGGTTTTTTTTTCCCTCACTAATCACTATGCTTTCCATTAAAAAAATATATCAAGTAAAGTTGTTTTTTAGGTCCCTGCTTGTGTAATTCCATAACACAATGGTAGCACATTTCAGCAGAAAAGGCGTATAAGACCCTCTGCCCCTCAAGTGCTGCACACCGTACAGAAGCCTCTTAACCTCTGGGAGTCTCACCATCTTATTTGGGTCATCCCAAAATCAGATCTGAGACAAGGATTTTGGTGCAAGCCGCTTATTTGAGGTGGTGGCCATGTAGTGATCTCAGGGAGCACTAGGAGCCAGTGGAGATGGGAGACAGAAACAGGAGGAGTGTTAGTGAGTGGTTTACTGCTCTGGGCAGCTGGGGCCCAGTCCACCCTCCCATCTACCCCGATTTCTCTGTAAGCTGTTAGAACTCAGCTCAGAACTCTTCCACAGAAATACAAGTCAAAACCACAATGAGATACCACCTCACACCAGTGAGAATGGCAAAAATTAACAAGACAGGAAACAACAGGGACGCCTGGGTGGCTCTGCGGTTGAGCATCTGCCTTCGGCCCAGGGCATGATCCTGGAGTCCTGGGATCGAGTTTCACATCGGGCTCCCTGCATGGAGCCTGCTTCTCCCTCTGCCTGTGTCTCTGCCTCTCTCTCTCTCTCTCTCTCACACACACACACACCCTCTCGAATAAATAAATATAAAATCTTAAAAAAAAAAAAAGACAAGAAACAATACATGTTGGCGAGGATGTGGAGAAAGG
The DNA here is from genome assembly GCF_018345385.1 of Vulpes lagopus. NCBI lineage: Eukaryota > Metazoa > Chordata > Mammalia > Carnivora > Canidae > Vulpes > Vulpes lagopus. The sequence continues at coordinate 33,501,229 of NC_054834.1, forward strand.
GGAACCCTCTTACACTGTTGGTTGGAATGCAAACTGGTGCAGCCACTCTGGAAAACAGTGTGGAGGTTCCCCAAAGAGTTAAAAATAGATCTGCCCTATGACCCAGCAATTGCACTGCTGGGGATTTACCTAAGTTACAGATGCAGTGAAGTGCCAGGACACCTGCACCCTGATGTTTCTAGCAGCAATGTCCACAATAGACAAACTGTGGAAGGAGCCTCGGTGTCCATCGAAAGATGAATGGATAAAGAAGATGTGGTCTATATAGACAATGGAATATTACTCAGCCATTAGAAACGACAAATACCCACCATTTGCTTCAACGTGGATAGAACTGGAGGGTATTATGCTGAGTGAAGTAAGTCAGTCGGAGAAGGACAATCATCATATGGTTTCACTCATACAGGGAATATAAAAAATAGTGAAAGGGATTATATGGGAAAGGAGAGAAAATGAATGGGAAATATCAGAAAGGGTGACAAAACATGAGAGACTCCAAACTCTGGGAAACACACAAAGGGCTGCCAAAGGGGAGGGGGTGGGGGATGGGATAACTTGGTGACAGGCACTCAGGAGGGTACTTGATGGGATGAGCACTGGATGTTATACTCTATGTTGCCAAATTGAACTTCAATAAAAGCGAATTTAAAAAAAAGGACTTTCCCACAAAGGGGGGAAAACTAGGCTATTTACCTACCTACCCCGGTCCCTTATAAATTGGCTGTTGCCCCTGAAATATTTGCCCCAAAGGTCAAAGACACCCTCACACACAGAGGTCCAGGAAGCTGATCAAGAAGAGAACTGGCTGCACCTGACTTCCCACATAAGAAAAGCTCATATGGGGATGCCTGGGTAACTCAGTCAGTTTAGCATCTGCCTTCAGCTCAGGTCACGATCCTAGGGTCCTGGGATTGAGTCCCGTATGATGCCTGCTTTCTGCTCCATGAGGAGCCTGCTTCTCCCTCTCCTCTCTGCTCATGCTCTCTCTTGCTATCTGTCTCTTTCTCTCAAATAAATAAAATATTTTAAAAATAAAAGAACACATTAAAAAAAAAGAATGTAAGGCACAGTTACTCACAGTAATGTAAGGGGTCACATCAACAAAACAAACAAATGCATAAGTAAAAATTCTTCCTATTTATCAACTAGATAGATGATAGCAGAATTTTTTAAAAAATCAATTAGTAATATTAATAAAAATAAATAGAGGATAGGAATTAAAGGGTGCATTTATCATGATGAAAAAAATAAAATGATGCAGTTTGGTGAAAAAAAAATGAAATAAAGGGCGAAGAATTCTTCACCATCATTTTCCCTCCTAATATATACAAAAAGCAGAGACAAGTCTCTTCATCTTGAACTTACTTTCTCAGAGGCCTACAGTTATGAGTCCTCAGTAATTTCTGGAAGGGGTCTGTGCAGGGATGATCTTGTGCCAAGCTGTGCAAAGGATTGTCCTGAAAGGCAGTAGTGCAGTTTGCGTGGGTCCAGAAAACCAGGAGACCTTTTTGGATGGGGCTGTGGTAGAGACCGACAGGTAGGCAGTTATATCCACTATGGGAACTGCTACCATGATGGAGGGGCATGAAGGGCTGTAGGAGTGCACAGGAGGGGCACATGTGCCAACTTTCCTGTGGCGTATCAGGGAAGGCTTCCCAGAGGAGAAGATGTCTATGTAAGGTCCTGAGCGAGGAACAGGAATGACTGATGCTGAGACTTAATAGTGAAGGAGGAGAAGGGATTTTCAGGTCTAGAAACAGCAACAAGTAAAAGGCCCAGAACTAGGAGAGAGCATGGCTCCTTAGGGGAATTGCAAATAAAGAGTGGACTGTAATTTGGGTAGAGGGGAGGGAAGGCACGAGAGAGCTCTGCTTATCTCATATGGTGCCTTGTACATGGCAAGCACTCAGTTGTCCTGGTTTCAGGAAAAGAGTATACTTCTTAACAAGAAAAAAAAATCAGATGGTAAAATAAGTGAAGGACACAGGTATGAGTGCTTCCTGACCCTGGTGCGGCCTAGTGGGGAAGAGGGTATCCATGTGATTGGTTTCTCGGGGAGCCACTTAATTACATCAAGGAGGGAGCAGCACAGAAATTAAGGCCACCAAGGCACATCCAGGGACAAAGTCAACAATGAAAGAAGGTTTTACAAGCCGATTGGGAGCTTCCCCATTTGTGTACACTCTGTGTGTGCATTGCCTTACTCAGAGGAGCTGGTAAAGGAAAATTAAATTAGTCCACCACCTCCTTGGTCACCTGAGAGCTGAATGTAGGAAAAGCCTGACCTACCTTGGCTTCTGGTCAAGGTACTTTATTCACCAGAAGAGGGTCATAATGATGCCTCTTATAAAGCAAAGACCCAGGAGAAAGGTAGAAAGCACAAACCCAGTGTATTTACTAAGCAAAATGTTTTCATTAACTTTGTTTATATTACTGACTTGTTCTAAAATTATTCCCGTTCTAGCAGAAAGCAGTCACTTTGGGGTTTTTCTCCGAATAGTGTTGGCCCATTTACTTTTCACTCTGTACATTTATTTCCTTTCATTTATTGGATTTCTTAAACATGCCCATTGCCCACAGACCTCTGGGCACAGGTTCAAAACTAAATGCTACAATTACATGAAATGCTATGGCCAAAGAATATAATTTCATACAAGAGAAGGGTGAGTGGGTAGGGAGTAGAAGGAGTTTATCAGGGAGGCCAGTGCCAAACCAGAAAGGTCCGTCTTGTATCACACCCTGGAGGCACCAGGCACAGGGAGTTGTTTGCTGGACTCAGTAAATTAGCGAGACTCTTAAAAGTCTGAGGTTGGACTTAATTTTAGATGCCAGCAGTTTAAAAGGAATATAAAGCTGGTCAAAAGATCATCCTCTCCACTAGCCTGTGGTTATCTATCTATGCTCAGGAAAGCTAAAATGAGTCCTGGAGAGAAAGTCACTGAACCCATCACATACAGATAGGGCTGATAGAAGCAAAATGGACCAGGAGTGGTTACAATAACATCATTTATCCAGTGCTTACTACACACAAACACCATGTTCTAACAGATACAGATGTGTAAGCATCAATATCTTCATCTAATTCATACATGAACATTTTGAGGGGTATTTTACCAATGAGAGAATTGAGGCATAGAGAGTTCAAGTAACGTGCCCAAAATCACACAGCAGGTAGGAGAGGGAGCCAGGAATAAAGTCAGTCTGACATCAGGGATGGCTGTGCTGACTGAGTTATAGGGACCAAGGATGATATCTACATCCAAGTGAAGGACTTCATCACTCAGATGGCACATTTATGGGGCAAGGGCACCCCAAAACATCATCAAAATGGATTCAAGGGAAGCCCAGGTGGCTCAGCGGTTTAGTGCCGCCTGCAGCCCAGGGCGTGATCCTGGAGACCCTGGATCGAGTCCCACATCAGGCTCTCTGCATGGAGCCTGCTTCTCCCTCTGCCTGTCTCTGCCTCTCTCTCTCTCTCTTCTCTCTCTCTCTCTCTCTCTGTGTGTGTGTGTGTGTGTGTCATGAATAAATAAATAAAATATTTTTAAAAAATGGATTCAAGAGTGGAGGAAGCTGTTTCTCCAATCTACTCTTTCTTTCTTCTTTGTGAGTAGAAAACAAAAACAAGTCTTACAGGCCTGTCTTCCTTTTATTTTCCCTTTTTTGCTTCTCCCGTTTGGTCCACATGTCTCTTTATATCTCAAGGGCCAACAAAATGGCCAAGAAAGTAGGAGAAATCCTAAAATAGGAATGGGAGAAGGAAAAAAAAATGTTAAGGTTGCTCTATTCCTACCTACGACCCTAATCCTTGGTCTTGACTCCTTTGGCCCAAATGTTTGTATATAATGTAGATATTGATGTTTTAAATGGGCTGTGGTTAACTTAGTTCAAGCAGACACATAATTGTTATAAGTGAAGTAGTCCCAGGCTAGGGTTTTCTGCCTCCAAGGTAGCAGCCAACTGGCCATGAGATGCTTGAGCAACCCACTTTATGTTTCCAAACCAAGTTTTATATGGAATATAGTTAAGATAAGGTAAGGAGGTATAACTTCATTCTGTCCCTTAGAGATGTGGAGTATTATTTCACCAAGGGTTTAAATAAATAACATGGAAACTTTCAGTGTTAGCCCTAACATTTAAAGAGCTTAGAAGTCATCCCTCCCCCCCCCCCCCAAAAAAAAGAAGTCATCACTCCCATCTTTACAAGAAAAAAAGATCAAGAACTTGAAAACCAAGAACTCTTCTTGGAGCCATCAAAGAACTAAGGTTGCAAGAAAAACCACCATCCAACATCAAACGCTACCCAAACTTGGCAGTGACAGGTGAATACAGAGAATAACAACCAAGATCTGCTTACTAAGAGTAATTTTACTAGAGCCAAAAACTGGTAGGAACCATGGTAATTTTGAAAAATTGCTGGAGGCTAGTGTAGACGTTCATGTCAGTGAGAAAATCCTAGGAACTGAAGTCTAAGAGAACAACCTTCATTTTTGAGCTTTACCTATACAAAACCTATCAGAGTCTCCTGGTGAAGAGCTAAGGAATATGTGCCCTGGCTCTGGCTTGGGGAGGTAAAAGGGACAATTTTGAAATACACCTAGAACATTCTACATAACAAAGTCTTCCTCTTCAGGGAAAAAGAATATATCAGAGCATTATCCCCCTTAAGCAGAAGAAGTAGAAGGCTTTTACCTGACTTCAACTCTTCTAATCTTTCTGCTTACCTAAACAGACATGGAGGGAGGAGCTAAGAAACCCTGGCGGAGGAAACAGCTCAAGGTCACAGGCTCAGAAAGAAATTTTAGATTTAATCATAATATTATAGAATGCTTCCCTTTCCCTTCATCTTATCAGCACATCTGTCTGTAGATATTAATAGACTCTAACATTTATATGGAAAGGCAAAGAAATAGGAAAATACTGAAAAAAAAATTATAAACCCACAGTAATGAGGACAGCATAATATGAACAAAACAATAGATACAGAGATCAGTGGAACTGGACAGAGACCCCAGAAATACATTTACGCAAATACAGCCAATTGAAATTCAATGGAAAAGGAATCATCTTTTCAACGAATGGACATTCATATGCAAAAAAAAATAATCTAGATACAGATCTTACACTTTTCATAGAAATTAACTCAAAATGGATCAAAAAACCTAAGTGTAAAATTTAAATTGCAAAAATTCCTAGCAGGTAATGAAAAGACAAGCCACAGACTTGGATAAAATATATATGATACAAACACCTGATAATGAACTTGTATCTAAAATACACACATACACAAAATCTCGTAAAACTAAAAAAAAAAAATAATAAGTACACAAAAAGTCCAATTTAAAAAATGGCAAATGGGGGCACCTGGGTGGCTCAGGGGTTAAGCATCTCCCTTTGGCTCAGGTGGTGATCCCGGGGCCCTGGGATTGAGTCCCACATAGGGCTCCCCACGCGGAGCCTGCTCCTCCCTCTGTCTGTGTCTCTGCCTCTCTTTCTGTGTCTCTCATGAATAAATGAATAAAATCTTTTTTAAAAAAATAGCAAATGATCTAATATATTACTAAAGGAGATGTACAGATGGCAAAAAAAATGCTCAATATCATTTGTCAATAGAGACTTGCAAATTAAAACAATGGGCTCTCACTATGCATATTAAAATGGCTAAAACCTTTTTTTTAATTTTCTAGTAAGACTAAATTTATTCAATACTAAGTAAAAGTTTTGATTATAAGTATCCAACAGTATAAAAGGTACAAAACAGATTTGTAGATTTCTAATATATTAATACAAAGTGCATGATTACATACAGTACATCCTACAGGAAAATGGCTAAAACCTAAAACACTTTACCAATCGCTGGCAGGATGGGGAGCAACAGGCATTCTCATTCATTGCTAGGAGGATCCAGCCACGTTGAAAGACAGTCTGGTAGTTTCTTATAAAACTAAACATAAAAAAAAACCCAGAAATTAAACAGTCATCCCATGATCCAGCAGTCAAGTTTTGAGGTGTTCAATAGTTGATTTGCAAAATTATATAATGTTTATAGCAGCTTTATTCATAATCACCCTAGATCAGAAGGAACCAAGATGTCCTTCAAGAGATAAGTGGATGAACAAACTGCAGTAAATCCATAACATGGAATGTTATTCTATAATAAAAAGAAATGTACTATCAAGCTCTGAAAAGACATGTACAAATCTTACTTTTTTATTGCTAAGGGGATGAAGCCAATCTGAAAAGGCTACATGGTATATGATTCTAAGTATATAACATTTTGGAAAAGGCAAGATTACATACAGTAAAAATTGCAGTGATCGCCAGGGTGTTGGGGGCTGGGGGAGACTTGAATAAGCGAAACTCAGGGCTTTTTCATGGCAGTGGAACAATTCTATGCAATGCTGTGCTGGTGGATTCACAACATCATTTGCCAAAACCCACAGAACTTACAGCACTAAGAGAAAACCTTAATGTAGGTGAATGTTTTAAAAATCATTTAGGAGGATGGGATGACTGGTGACTGGCATTGAGGGGGGCACTTGAAGGGATGAGCATTGGGTGTTATGCTATATGTTGGCAAATCCATCTCCAATAAAAACATATACAAAAAAATCATTTAGGAGATCAGAGATCCCAGAAAAGAAAGCAGACTGCGATAAGAAAATTAAATTATATTACAAATGTATGACATAACCTCACTGTAGGGAAGACGGGCAATGCTGCTGACCTAAGCAATTTTGGAAATGATTTGCGTCCTCAAGACTAGAGACAAAAGGAACGGCACATAAATCACCAAACTCTACTAAATTAAGTTGTCTTCCATAGGGGTATGAATCAACAAATCTGATACTCCTATTCATATAGCCTGGAACTGAACAATTAGGAAAATAGATGGGAGATGGGGAGGACCAAGTGTCTCACTGCTTTGCAGATAAGTAAGGGGAGATGCTAGAATGATCCATATGGTAATGATTAGCATTAGAAACATCAGTATGATCTCATGGGTAGCTTAATATAGATTCAGAGAGTTATATAGAGAAATATTTATGGATATGTGTCTATACATGGGTTAGTATTCACACACATGAATTTCCTGACTCTGTTAGCTGAGAGAGCCAAGAAACAAAGATGCTCTGATCGCAAGGAATACACCCAGCACTCGATCTTGCTTTCTAATACTATTCTGCAATAAAGGGAGCCCTTTTATCCCTTAAAGAAATGGTTGGTTCTGGGACTGGAGCAGGAAATGTACAACATGATCCTGAAGCATGTTATAGTGCCCAAAGGTAAAGAAGTGCTCAAAAAATATATATATATATGTGATAGGGGCTACACCAGAGGAATGTAGGAACCAAATGAGAGACTTCTAATAGCCAAAGCTGCAATAATTTAGCAACAAAATAAACAATCATGGGCTATACAGCCTAAAGTAGAAAATAGATCTCTATGAGTCCATGCTGATATAAATAAATGATCGAGTAGATAAGTGAATGAAGAAGAGACAAATCTCCCATGAAGAATTCCAAACAATTTACGTACATACTCCATCCTCAAGGAGGGAGAGCATAAATTCTCAGTCCCTAGCTATGGGTTAGGCATGGTGACTTCCTTCCAAAGGATACAGTATGGAAACACGGGGGGATAAAGAATAACTTTACAATGGAGAAACCCAACAAACACCACCTCAGCCAGATAATCAAAGTCAGTATCAACACTGCTAAACCCCTCTAATCATGAGGGAAAATATTAGACAATTTCTAATAAAGGGACATTTTGGAAAAAAAAAAAAAAAAAACACCTGACAACTCCTCAAAACTGTTGAGGTCATCAAAAACAAGAAAAGTCTGTGAAACTGTCCCTGCCAGGAGAAGCCTAAGGAGACATGACAACGAAGCATGATGTGGTATTCCAAAGGATATTCGAGAACAGAAAAAGGATATTGGTTAGAAACAAGGAAAATCTGAATAAACTATGGGTTTTAGTTAATAGTAATCTATCAGTATTCAATCATTCATTGTAACAAATAAACCATACTGATGTAAGATTCCATAATAAAGGAAATTGGGTGTAGGGTATAACAGTAGGTCTCTGTACTATTTCTATAACTTTTCTGTAAATCTTAAACTATTCTTAAAAAAAAGTATATTTTTAAAAAGACAGCAACATGGGGACACCTAGGTGGCTCAATCAAATGAACAACTGACTCTTGATTTCAGTCATGACCTCAGGGTTGTGAAGTGAGCCCCATGTAAGGCTCCACACTCAGCAAAAGAATCTGCTGAGATTCTCTCTCTCTCTCTCTGCCCCTCTCCCTGCACACACACTCTCTGTCTATAAATTACTAAATAAATTAATTTTTAAAAATAAAGATTTCTCTTCACTCTTTAAAAAATAAATGAAAAACAAAAACAAAAATTAAAAAAAATGAAAATAAGAAGACAGCAACATGATTAAATGAATAATATAATGGGTGGGTTTGTCCTGGGATGTACTGAAATTACTTGTCTGTGGGAATCAAATTCTGCAGATTAATTAATCCCCTGACTCTGGTTGACTTTAGACCTTTAGACTCAGTCTAAAACTGTACTTAAAAAAGAAAAAAAAGTAAGTCAAGGGAGGTCATTATGTGAGTATGTGATCATACTCATTATGTGTATGATCCGAATAATGAGGAAAAAGGTCTGAACTTGGATTATCCTGAATATCCACAGCCACTGAATTCTTCCCCCAAAGCCTTGGCTTGCTTTGCTTTCGATCCTCTTCTGAATATGTGGTGATACGGCCTAACCACCCCGAGCCACTCCCAGCGAGCTAACAGGACAGTAGTACCTCTGGCTTGAGCTGGTCTCCATTCACACACTCCTCCGCACCCACACGGTGGCCACCTCGGACTCTGAGAGCAATGCTTCCCTGTGAAGAGGAAAAGGAATTTAACAGGACCAGTGCCACTGACTTCATTAGCCTTAGGCCCTAATGAGCTCCCGGAGCCAGACTTTCCATTAGCAACCACTTTGACAGACCGTCCAGGACAACTTGGGGTTTACAATGGCAAAAGTCAGGTTCACCTCTTAATCCTCTGCTCCTTTCAAATGGGTGTTCCATCCCAGGGATGTTCCTCCTAAATGACAGACACACTACCGTTTCCAAGCCACACTCGCCCATGGAGAAAATGATGACACAGACTTGCTGCCACATGCAGAGTCTGAGACACCATTGTTTGGTAACAGGGTGTGAGGTGCCCCGAGGCAAAGTGATCTGAGATTTCCTGTGCTAACCATGCGGGCTCATTTTTTCCAGTTACTTTCTACTAAGGCCAAAAAACATTACCAGAGTTCCCCCAGGGTCTCTAATTGCCCTGGCGGCTTTGATAATTGCCCTGGGCTCTTTCCCCTGAAGAGTAAACAATGATGTGTCCTTTTAGTTTTCCCACATCCCTTGGTCCCAACCCTCCTCCCTATCGGTGTGTGCCCAAGGAGACCAAGACCTTGATCGTTGGCATAATAGTTCCTTTTCCACAGTGTCAAGTGTTTTGGGGTGTTTGCTTTCATCATCTAATTTTCCTCCAATTATATCCCCTCTACTCAAGAGAGCAAAGAATTCACATTGGTTTAGATTCACAGAGGAATATAAAAGACCTAATTAATGCATCTCAGGCAACTGATTATACCATCCGTAGATCTCTAAAAGCCTTAAAACCTCTCCCCCTGCCTTATAACCCTAGTCGCCCCTTGTCAACTACCATCTACTCTCGGAAATGTGGCTTTCTCCCACTGCATCGTCCCTCTCAATGCCTTCCATATTTGATGGACAACTCCTAGATGTGGGGAGGGGGTTCTTCAGCATTGCCTCATTGTCATCTTGTTGGATTAGTTGACAAGGGTTGTTAACTGTACCCCTGATAAAAAGTACAGTTAACTTCCTACCTGGCCAAAGATACTTTGCCCTGTTAAACTCTTTTACGACTTGAACAGGCTCCAGGTGTGGAGGCAAAAGTATAATGAATTTGGGCATCTAAAGAAGCTGGAACAGAAAAGAGAAAGAAGGAGTTCTGGTGAGCAAAACAGGAAGCACTCAAGTAGAAATGCCACTTCCCAGGGGCGCCTGGGTGGCTCTGTTGGTGAAACACCCGACTTCTTCAATTTAGTTCACATCTTGATCTCAGAGTCTTGAGTTCCAGCCCCATATTGGGCTCCACACTGAGTAGAGCCAAAAAAAAAAAAGTCATATCCTGTAGAGTCTCCACTGCCTCCTCCCTGGAGGGTATTTTTTGTTTTGTTTTGTATTTTTATTCATGAGAATAAAGAATGGAGAAAGGCAGAGGCATAGGCAGAGGGAGAAGCAGGCTCCCTATGGGGAGCCTGATGCGGGACTCGATCCCAGGACCCCATGTTCACAACCTGAGCCAAAGGCAGACGCTCAACCACCGAGCCACCCAGGTGCCCCTCCCTGGAGGGTGTTGGAAGCAGCTCTGGGGAGTGACAATGTGCACAATGAGTGATGACTATTCAATGGCCCTGGAGACAGACCACAATTTGCATGCCCACTCTGCCATTTGTGGGCGGTGCTATTCAAGACAAATAATGAACTTTTCTCGACCTAAGCTTTCTCACCTGCAAAACTGTAAGAATAACAACCCTCTTGGGTTTTTGGAGATGATTAAAGATTGTAATATGAGTAAAGTGCCAGACAAATGGTTAAATGCTTAATATATGTTAACCGTGACTTTTTCCCAAGCTTCACTGAGATATAATCAACATATAATATTGTGTAAGTTTACGGTAACTGTGACTTTCTTAGAACAGGGTACAGATGGTTTCAGTGTCCTTGATTGGTTAGTAGATTGATTAATTGACCAACTTTATCACCACAAAAAAAGTTTAATGTTCCCAAATTCATATCCCGTTAAAAATCTAACTTTTGGGGGACACCTGGGGGGCCCAGTCAGTTAAGCAGCTGCCTTCGGCTCAGGTCATGAGCCCCAGGTCCTGGGATCGAGCCCTATGTCAGGATCCCTGCTCAGCAGGGAGTCTGCTTCTCCTTCTGCATCTTCCACTGCTCCCCCTGCTTGTGGCTCTCTCTATGTCAAATAAATAAATAAAATCTTTACAAATAAATCAATAAAAATAAAAATCTGTTTTCTTATCAAGCTTTTTCTTTTGTAGCTTTGTACCAGTCTGCTGAAGCTGCCATAACAAAATACCATAGGCTGGGTGGTTTGAACGTTTATTTGTCCAGTTCTGGAGACTAGAAATCCATGATCAAAGTGCCAGCAAGAGCTCTCTTCCTGGCCTCAGACGACTGCCTTTACACTATGTCCTCACATGGCCTTTTCCTCAGTGTATGTGCAGGGTGGGTGGGGGAGAGGGGGGAGAGAGGGAGAGCTCTCTGGTGTCTCTTCTTTTTTTTTTTTTTTAAGATTTATTTATTTATTTGAAAGAGAGAGAGCATGAACAGGGGGAGAGGCAGAAGGAGAGGGAGAAACAGGCTCCCCACCAAGCAAGGATCCCAACATGGGCCTCGATCCCAGGAGCCCAAGATCATGACCTGAGCTGAAGGCAGATGCTTCACACACTGACCCACCCAGGCATCCCTCTGGTGTCTCTTCTTATAAGGACACTAATTCTGGCAAAATACAGCCCTACCTTTAGTTCATCTTAATTACTTCTTTAGAGGACTCATCTTTAAATATAGCCTCACTGGGAGTTAAGTCTTCAAATATGTATTTTCGGGACAAATATTTAATCCATAACTGGTTTTCTGTAATTTCTTGCTCTCAAAAGAAAAGGAAATGTTATTTAAATGATGGCATATATGTCCCTTGGCAATGCAAGAGTTTCTACATTTGCACACGATTTTATGGAAGTAGGAAAAATTAGATGCCTTTGACTCTCCTTATCGAACAAACTTTTGAAATACCTACTCTTGTGGACTGACTGCAGCAACAGCTCCAATTTGTTCACCCTTCCTACATCCTCATCCTTTGGCAGTGGCTTCTCACTGACTCTGGGCTCCGCCATGTGATTTCCTTTGGCCCTTGTACCGGTGCATTAGCAGAGTTGTAAAAAAGCTTTGAAGCTTACATTGAAGCTTACCTGCTTGCCTCTCTTAAAACCCAGCTGCTACAGGAACAAGTCCAGGTCACCCTGCCAGGTAAGGGACAGCCCAAGGGAGAGCTGAGGTTCCCAGGCCAACAACCAGTCTGTGTCCAGCTATTCTAACAATTGACTGCAGAAGCTTGAATGAACCCCAGTTGAGAACAGCCAAGTCTGGCACAGATAAATAGTGCTACCAAAATAGCCCAGTGTAAATTGCTGACCCACAGATCATGAGCTGAATAATTTTTTATTGTTTTAAGATGCTAAGTTTTGAGTTGGTTTGTTACTCAGCAATGGCAAACTGATACATCTACAAAGTACTCAGGACCAGGCTATACTTTTTAGGAAATACAGAAGAAGCATAAAATACAATTTTAGGTGAGAAGAGGCATTCTTTTTTTTATTGGAGTTCAATTTGCCAACATATAGCATAACACTCAGTGCTCATCCCATCAAGTGCCCCCCTCAATGAAGAAGAGGCATTCTATATATAGTATATATCCTGCAGCTTTCATAAGAAGGAAAATTTCACTTTTAGTTGGATGCAACTTGATAGTATTAATAGCAAAGTGTGAGTAAGTAAGATAAACACTGAAAATTATTATCTTCATGTGATTCCCGCATTTTGCATCTCATTTAGAATGAAAAGCAATGAGCTTTATGAGAGTGGATAGCGCAGGAAAAAGATAACAGGAATATTTATTTTGCAGCCAAGAAAATTCTCTCGCACTGGTTCACTTCATGTTTTGGGAAACAAGTCAGATCACTTTTTCTTTCATCCAAATTAGTTTGCCCATTCCTTGAAATTACATATGATGACATAATCCAAGTCCAACTTGGCAAAATAAAGAATCTTCAGCTCAAGTCTGGTTTCTCTTCAATTTTCATTTCCCCGGGGTCCCATTCATATTTCTTACAGACACTTTCCCTTGTGACCCAATCTAATTTGATTCCCTACCACATCTCCTCTACCAAGAGCATCTAAATCTGTTTTGCAGAGATCCTATAAATAATGGTTGGACAATTTTAAAAGATAATATTCAGAAAAGAAGCCTGGAAAACGGGATGGAAAAAGAAAAGGCTCTTTTCAGGACAGCGTCTACAGTTGTACCTGGATCTTACCCGCCAATCTGAGTGATCTCTTTTCCCAAGTGAATTAACAGAACTGACCTACTATTTTGGCTTTATACAGAAACAGCCACAATCAGGTAAAAGAGGAAGGAAAAACTGACCAGTCAGAATGAAGTTCTGGGGAAGAAAGAGGCCTCTGGAGAGGGCTGGTATTTGATGAAAAAGCAAAATGACAAGACTAAGGATAGTCATCTGCCATTTTATAAAGTTAGAGAAGGAGCCGGTGTTTGTCTCCATGGTGAGATCTGACATCTGAAAATGGCCACTCTTTCACATTATATAGAGAATTCCTAAACCTCTCCCTCTGTCTTCTGGCCCCATGGCTCCCTCCCCTCCCTCCCCATGGGCCTTGCTGCCTACCAAGCTCTCTTCACTCTAGCCTTTAACTAATAACACATTAGAGTTGCTTGTGAGGGCTGCCACAGCAAAGTGCCACAGACTGGGGGACTTGAGCAACAGAAATTCATTTCCTCACAGTTCTGGAGGCTACAAGTCCAAGATCAAGGTGTCAACAGTGTCGGTTTCCTCTGAGGGCCACACTTCTTGCTTATAGATGGTCTTCTCCTCCTTGCGTCTTTACATGGTCTTCCATCTGTGTGTATCTTTGTCCTAATAGTCTCTTCTTATAAGGATACCAGTCATACTAAACAAGTGTCCACCCTAATGATCTCATTTTACCTTTTTAGAGATCCTATCTCCAAAGACAGTTGCATTCTGAGATATTTGAGGTTGGGACCTCAATTTATGAATTGGGTGAGGGAGGGGACATAATTTAGTCCATAATACACCTTTACCTCAGAAGCCCTTTACCTCGAGACCCACTTATCTTTTCTCTTACTTCCTTAAATCAATTTCATCAGTTCCATAATTGTACAGGGGGATGAAAACACTTCCAGGTTTTATATATATATATATATATATATATATATATATATATATATATATATAATCAATTGGTTTCAAGGTGCATCTCAATTTTAGAAATGTGAAATGCAAAAATATAAAATAAAATAAAAAAATAGAAGTGTGAAATGCGAGAGAAAACTCAAAAGAAATATGGTTACAGATGACTTGGAAAACTAAAATATTCCTGCAATACTCAAAGAATTGAATCTCAAATGGTCAGAATTAAATGGCAATCGTTGTAGCCCATTTAAAAAGGGAGAGGGAGATGGTATCTATTACCTTCTACAGTTAGTTACATCTTCTAAATATTCTTAACATCACTGAAGAGATTCTCAGGGTCGGTTGGACCTAGAGAGTGAGGAAGGGAGCAAAGGAGCTGCTCCTGCTCACCCAGAGTTCCTTCATTAAGAAACAGAACACTGTACATTGACCACTATTAGACACGGGGTTATTTTTTTTCCAGAACATTCTTTTTGGATTCCAACAGTGTTCTAGTTCTAGTTTAATTACATAAAGTAGGCAGCCAATAAATGCTGACTGACTGATTTGATATAATCACCTCAGGGGTAGCAACACAGGAGCAATATTAATGCCAAGTAGCCTCCATCTTTATTTATGAGTATGAGGATGTGTAGATGTGTTCCCCCTTGATCCTACAGGGACTTCTAAATGAGAGGAAGAGTTCCCTGTAAGGACAGCCACTTCCCAAGGGTAAATGTGAAGCCAAAATTCCAGTCTCTCTCAAGTATTTCTCTTGCTACTACAACACTTCACCCTCAAGTGAATAACATCAGTGTTCAAATTGAACATGAAACATGGAACAAATAGACACTGAACACTAACTGCTTCTCTTGACTGATTTCCCCAAGATGGACAGCCTCCACCTTGCACTGCCATCTCTCTCGAGGCTTTCACTTGCCTCCCAAATTCTGCCACCAGGTCCACCCACCCAGCGTGCTTCCTTCAAGAACATTGCTAATGACCAAAGACAGGTAAAGATCAAAATCAATGTCTTTTCTCCACTCAGGGTATTTCTTTGTTTCTGCAGTTTCTCAAATAACCCTTTTTGGAGATCATCTGAAAAGGGTGTCATTCTTATTTTGATGTTTCTAACCACATAACCCATGCTGGGACTGCCCTGTAATTGTTTTGCTTTGGTGAACTGATCAAAAGTCCCCTGGCTAATTATATCATCTGGGAAGCAGGGAGAGGCCGTGGAAGAAAAGTGAGTGCCATTCATACTAATTTGGCTCCAGCTACGAGGTCGCCACTGTGCAAACAGCCTAATTCTTTGGATGTTGACCAAAAAGAAACAAGAGGGAGAACCAGCACAAGCAAGACAAACAGGCTGCTATTCCTGGACCCATAAAAATATACCTTTGGAAGTGGCCTAGGGAGGGAAAAATATTTTTTAATTCCCACCACGGCATTTATCAGTCTCGTGTCTTCCTGAATAAACAGTGCTCAGTTGGAGCTGAATGATACACGAAGTTTTCCAGCTAAATGGCTTTTTTGTCTGTTATCAAGATTGGATAGATCCAATCTATCCATATGGATTGTTGTCCAGGCGCTTGCTCCTTTGGGTTTATGGCAAAGGTATAAATTGTGCCCATATCATCCCTTCATTTTTAGGAGAAGGGGGCACAAGGACTATCATGAGGCATCTAAGTAAGTGCTGGGAAA
Source organism: Vulpes lagopus (assembly GCF_018345385.1). Lineage (NCBI taxonomy): Eukaryota > Metazoa > Chordata > Mammalia > Carnivora > Canidae > Vulpes > Vulpes lagopus. The sequence continues at coordinate 33,517,044 of NC_054834.1, forward strand.
CTTCTTGGCCTGAGTAGTCTTTCTCAGGAGTCAGCTTTGTCCACCAGTGCCTCTATTCATGTGGGATATAATGTTATTTCATTTTCCTCTGGTCGTCTTACATCCCTGGAGAGAGCTTGACTCATGATATAATTATATGCTTGGCCGGTTCCCACTGAGAGTCGCTCCAGACTGCCACCAGCCTGCCCCCCGCTGATCTTGCACACCAGTGCCAAAGAGCACAGAACTCGGCCAGAACCAGAGTGACACTTTCTGCAGAACGGTTAACGATTAGGTTCTCGGAGAGCAGTTCGCAAGGACTATCCTGTTTCCTCCAGGGGAACGGTGAGCCCTGGAGGTTAGTGACTCACTACAGAACCAGCCTGATTTGTGGTCTCTGGGGCTGGTCAGCACAGCCTGTTCGGTCCTCTTTGGTGGTTCAGAAAATGGCTCCTGGAGGACAGATTTTCAAATGTTTGGGAATTTAGACTTTATTTCAAAGAAAATATGAATACTGCCATTCAAGTCACAGCATGGACTGGAGGAAGGCTGCTTTGGGAATGATCGTGACAGCCCCCTCAAACCCAATGGTTTGTTAGTGCCTTTACTTCCACCACCTGTCCTGGATAGAGGTTAATCCGGGCCATGGAATCCCAGCTCTAAGGGGACACAGGGAAATCATTTCTAGCTGCTTGACTTCACATGAGTCAATGGTCTTCGTACTTTTCGCAATTACTTCCAGAGCTGGAAGCTTCTTAACCAACGCATTTGAGAGTCACAGCAGAATTTTCTCTCCTAGCCCTGGATGTCTTCCTCTACTCTTATACCCCAGACAAAATCAGACTGTTTCAATCCGATCTAGTTTTTCTGGGTCCCAAGGCTTTAGTCAAATCTTGTGCCTTTCTTGACCTATAACCCAACATATATGTTCCTTGTTTTTTTAATCATAGCACCCAGTTCTTCCTTCATAGCTTTTACCATTATTTGCAATTATATATGTATTTGTGCACTTACTTGTTTAAAGTCGGTCTCCTTCCACTAGGTTGCAATTCCATGAGCAAACACGTATCTATTTGTCTGTTTCTTAATTTCACTATTACTATACCCAGAGTTTCACATAGAACCTGACACAAAGTTAGCCTTTAATATGCATTAGTTATGATTAACATTATTAGCATCACAATTATTAACTGAATGGATAAGCTTTTTAGCATCTACTTAGCTAAATTTTTCATGCTTTTGAAGACAGTCCCCATTCTCTTGACACTGATTTTTTCTAATTTTTCTCTTAGACTTATTTCCACATGTATCATAAAGGATCCTAGATCCTTTCTAAAGGGAAAACTGTTAGGAAAAGTAGTCCACATATTTTTCTGACATTTTAATGTTGTGTTTTCCTCTTGTCTGTGGGATCATGGGGTTAACCCAAATTGCAGAAGATCTCAGAAGCTTCACACTCATAGTTCAGTTGCATTAAGAGCATCCAAAAACTGTGTCAAATAGAAGTGTTTTCTACCCGGTTATCCTCTTTACCCCAATGATCCTGCTGAATTGGTTGGAAAGCATTCCACTGGATAATCTTGTATTGCTACTTCTTGAAACTAGGTCCTGAGGCTCAATAAGAAAAGGAGGCAAATGGTCAGAAATAAGGGTAACATCAGACCAATGCTACTCCTCCTGGAGAGTCACTGGGGAGAGCCTGTTAGTCAAATGCAGTGTGATCACACACCCTCCACACCTCAGTAGCCCTATGCTAATTCACATTTCCTATAATATGCTTTGCACCAAGACCCCTGAGGGAAAAGGTCCTATTATGGTTTCATTCTAACTGGTTTCCCGAAGCACAGCTCTTAAGACAACATAGCAATCACCTTACCTGCCTGTTTCTGTGTAGCAATTGTAAAAAACTCTGTCCTTGGGATCAGGATACCTGGGCTCTCATCTCAGTTCTGCCACTTATCAACCGTGTATGTTTAAAAAAAGATTTCCCTTTTCTGAGACTCAGATACTATAACTGTAAAGTGAGGATACTACTCATAGGGTTGTTGTGGTCATTTTAAAAAATAATAACTATGCTAATAATAACAACAATAATCATGCAATTGCAATGCAATTAAAAAAAAGACCTTGACCTTTTAAAAAGCTTTTGATTTAGTCAAGGGCACACAACAGAAAGATTATGTGATGCATGGTAATAGAAAGAGATGTGCACTGAGCATCAAATTAATAACCTGAAAACAAATGCCTCCAATATCCCAGATGGCAATTCTTCCTAAGGGTGGGGCTAAGGTAGACATTTTCTGGGAAGAGATAACATCACTTTTATTTTAATTAAACTTTCCTGTGTAACGATCCATTCCAAAATTTAGCAGCTTAAGAAAAATGATTTGTTATTTTTCATGACCTTGTGGGTTGATCATGATGTCCTTCTGGGAATCTCTAGGCTCAGTCCCAATGTTGCATCAGCTGGAGGGTCTGCTGCACTAGCAGTTGCTAAGGGCTGCTGACCCAGAGTCTCAGTTCTGTCCTACATGGCCTCAATCTTCCACTAGGCCACTCGGCTGTCCTTGCATGGAGATCTCAGATAGCATCCCAAGAGAGCAAAAGTGTAAGCTCCAAGTCTCTTATAGGCTCAAGCTGCAAAATTCACACAATACCATTTCCCCTGCAGAGGTCTAGTCCAGATTTAAGGATTAGGAGCAGAAGACACATTGCAAAGAAGCATAAATACTGAGATAAGAATTGGTGACCATCAAAAGTTCTCCCAGAGCTTAGTTTTATAATTATCTGTATTTATGTAAATTTGTCTTGTCTCTATACTGACAATCTCTTCAGAGCAGGTAATATGTCTTATTAAGTGTTAACTGCTTGTCCTGGACAGAGCAAGGTCTCAGTAAGGATTAACTAATAAATAAAGGAAGACACAAATTATGAGCAGGTATGATATTATGTGTATGCATACTAATAGTGTGATAAGAAAAGTAGTTTTGCTGCTTTCCACTTCTGGCATGAGAGAATAACAGACTAGATTAATCTTTCCAACTTAAATAATCAAATAAGAGGAAAGATACAGGAAACAATCATTTTCAGGCAATAGGCAGAACAGGAGAGTGATCCCTGGAAATGGGAAAACAAATGAGGCGAGAGCTACAGGTGCTCCACATTAGGGTCTGTAAAGAGTTTCCAGCGTGTCCTTCAGGAAGGAAAAAGCCAAATAGAGCCTGGGGCATGGGGGTGCCCTCAGTTGAGAAGACAGAAGTCACAGTTAGAAGAGTCCAAAGTGGCTAGAATTCAAGGAGAACATCAAAGGAAAAGAGAAAACTGCCTAGAGAATGGGAGCTCTGTCTATCTTAGATTGTCCTTGAATATTTGACTGAAAATTAATTGGCAAAACTTTATGAAAACTATCAAGGCCAGAGAAAAAAGGTAGAAAAAGCAGGCAGGACTCAAACAAGACTAGAGCTCACAAAAGACCAGATAGTGGTCTGCTTGATGCAGAGTGGAAAGACTTCACTGTGGAATATACTGCGCTCTCCTAAAATTCATATGCTGAAGCCCTAACCCTAGTATCTCAGACTGCATTTGACCTAGGGTTTTTAAAGATGAGACCAAGTTAAAATGAGGCCTGTAGGATGGGCCCTAAGTCTAATATGATATCTGTCCTTGTAAGAAGAGAACATGTGGACACAAATTAAAACACCAGGGATGTGCATACATGGAGGAAAGACCATGTGAGGACACAAGAAGGTGGCCATCTACAAGACAAAGAAAGAACTCAGAGAAAACCAACCCTGCTGACACTGTGATCTTGGACTTCTAGCCTCTGGAGCTATACGACAATAAATATTTATTGTTTAACCCACTCAGTGTATGGTATTTTATTATGGCAGCCTTAGCAATCAAATGCAGACCTCATAACATATGAGGCATTGAACTTAGATCCTCAAAAGAGTATTGACTCAGAAGTTGATCCAACTTAGCTATCGACTGAAGTCTGCTTTGGATCCATCTGACAAAGCTTCAAAGCAAGCCACAAACTATTTTTCCAAGTAACTTGAGTACATCCCAGTTCAAAACTAAAAAAATATTTAGAGGGATACAAAAGAAAAAGAGAAGGAAAGAGAAGAAATCTCGCACCTAACAATGTAAAAGCCCACAAGTCTGACATGCCATCAAAAAATTACCAAGCATGCGAAGAATCAGGAAATGAATTTATAACAAGGAATAAAATCAATCAATAAAAAAACACATCTAGAAATGAAGAATGCAGATAATGGAATCACTAGATAAAAATAGTTATTATAAATATAGCCCATGTGTTTCAGATGATAGAGAAAATCAGGAGCATAATAAAGATAGTTATGGGAGATAATTATGAAAATTGTGGGATATAAGAGTGCCTGGGTGTCTCAGTCAGTTAAGCATCTGCTTTCAGCTCAGGTCATGAACTTAGGGTCCTGGGATCGAGCCCCACATCAGGCTCCCTGCTCAGTGGAGAGCCTGCTAGCCTGCTTTTCCCTCCCCCTCTGCCCCTCCTCCCCATGTGTGTGCTCTCTCTCTCTCTCAAATAAATAAAGGTTTTTTTTTTTAAAAAAAAAAACTATATTGTGAGCTATAGTTATGAAAGGATAGTTACAAAAGATATTAAAAAGATCCAAATTAAAGTTCTCAAATGAAAAATGCAATGTACAAAATGAAAAATGTACCACATGAGGTTGCCCGCAGTTGGTACACTGCAGACAAAAGTGCACAAACTATCAGGGGGCCATAGGACAACATGAAGCAACCTAATACACGTATAATCAGAGTCCCAGGAAAAGGAGAAAAACAAAGGAATAAAGAAGGCGCCTGGGTGGTTCAGTTAGTGAAGCTTATGCCTTTGGCTCAGGTCATGATCTCAAGGTCCTGGAATCGAGTCCCACATCAGTCTACATGCTCAACAGAAGCATCTGCTTCTTCCCCTCTCTCTGCCCCTCTGCCCTGCTTGTTTTCTCACTCTCTCTCTTTTACTCTCTACCAAATAAACATAAGTAAAATTTTTTTTTCAAAAATAAAGGAAGAAAAAATATTTGAAGAAATAATGACTAAACCTTTTCAAACTATGATGAAATTATAAACACACAGACCCAAGAAATTCAGAAAATCCTAAGAAAAATGAAGACAATTATACCAGTACATGCCATAATCATATTATTTAACACTTAGTAATAAAGAGAAAAATCTTTGTAAAAACCATAGAAAAAAAGGACATATTACCTACAAAGGAAAAGATATCTCATTGTGGTTTTGGTTTGTATTTCCCTGATGGCAAGTGATGCGGAACATTTTCTCATGTGCTTGTTGGCCATGTCTATGTCTTCCTCTGTGAAATTTCTGTTCACATCTTTTGTCCATTTAATGATTGGATTGTTTGTTTCTTTGCTGTTGAGTTTAATAAGTTCTTTATAGATCTTGGATACTAGCCCTTTATCTGATATGTCATTTGCAAATATCTTCTCTCATTCTGGAGGTTGTCTTGTAGTTTTGTGGACTGTTTCTTTTGCTGTGCAGAAGCTTTTTATCTTGATTAAGTCCCAATAATTCATTTTTGCTGTTGTTTCTCTTGCCTTCATAGATGTATCTTGCAAGAAGTTGCTGTGGCCAAGTTCAAAAAGGGTGTTGCCTATGTTCTCCTCTAGGATTTTGATGAATTCTTGTCTCACATTTAGATCTTTCATCCATTATAAGTTTATCTTTGTGTCTGGTGTAAGAGAATGGTCTAGTTTCATTCTTCTGGATGTGGATGTCCAATTTTCCCAGCACCATTTATTGAAGACACTGTCCTTTTTCCAGTGGATAGTCTTTCCTGCCTTGTCGAAGATTAGTTGACCATAGAGTTGAGGGCCCATTTCTGGATTCTCTATTCTGGTCTCATTCATTTGGGGAATATAAAAAATAGCAAAAGGGAATAAAGGGGAAAGGAGAGAAAATGAGTGGGAAATATCAGTGAGGGTAACAGAACAGGAGAGACTCCTAACTCTGGGAAATGAACAAGGGGTAGTGGAAAGGGAGGTAGGGGGAGGGTTGGGGTGACTGGGTGATGGGCACTGAGCAGGGGGACCTGATAGGATGAGCACTAGGTGTTATGCTATATGTTGGCAAATCAAACTCCAATAAAAAAATATATACAAAAAAAAAAAGAAAAAGAAAAAGATAATACTTACAGACTTCTTGTCAGAAACAGTGTAATCCAAAAGTGAAACAATAGCTTTAAAGTCCTGGGAAGTGGAGTTGGGAGGGGCTCTAACAATCTAAAATTCTATACTCAGACAAAATGCCTTTCAAAAATGGGCACAAAATAAAGATTTTCTTAGGCATACAAAATCTATAAGGATGCATCACCTGAATACTGTATTATAGGAAATGTGAAGCAAAGTCCCTCAGGCAGAAATAGGATGGCAGCTAGAAATTTGAATCAATTTAAAGGAATAAAAAGTGACAAATGCAAAATATATGGTTCAGTATAATTATTTATCATTATTTTAAATCTCTTTTTTAATTGGTAATTTAAAGCAAAAATCATTTTCAAATGTCATGTTGAGCTTACAGCATATGTAGAAGTAAAATATATGATAATAATTCTAAGATAGAAAAGGAAAAAATGGAAATATAGTCTTGTAAAATTCCTATACTTGATGTAAAAATGGCATAATACTACTTGTCATAAGCTAAAGATAGACATTATAAACCATAAAGCAATCACTAGCAATACTTAAAAGAGGCGTAACTAATAGTCCAATAAAAAAGATAAAATGAGGGCACTTGGGTGGCTCAGGGGTTGAGCATATGCCTTGGGCTCAGGTCATGATCCCAGGGTCCTGGGATAGAGCCCTGCATCAGGCTCCCTGCTCAGCAGGGAGTCAGCTTCTCCCCCTGCCTCTCTCTGTGTGTCTCTCATGAATAAATAAATAAAATCTTAAAAAAACAAAAAGACAAAATGGAGGGGCACCTGGTTGGCTCAGTTGGTTAAGCATCTGACTTCAGCTCAGTTCCTGATCTCAGGGTCCTGGGATCAAGTCCTGCATAAAAAGGGGGGGCAGGGTTCCCGACTCAGCAGGGAGTCTGCTAGTCTCTCCTCCTCTGCCTTTCTCCCCACACATGCTTTTTCTCACACATAAATAAGTAAAATCTTTGTAAAAAAATTTTTAAAGATAAAATGGAATCATAAAAAAACATGCAACTAACCCAAAATAAAACAGAAAAGAGGAGAAGCATATGGGACAGACAGAAAATAGACAGCAATCATATCAATAATCACATTAAATGTAAATGAACTAAACATAACAAGGAAAGGTAGAGGTTACCAGATTGGAAAACAAACACAAAACTAAAAAGAAAGAAAATCAGTTGCTAACTACATGAAATAAAATTTAAATATAAAAATATAAATAGTTTGAAAGTAAAAGGATAGAGAAAGACATATCATTCTAGTATTAAAGAAAACAGAAGTGACTATCTCAATATCAGACAAAGTAGATTGCTGATAAGTAATATGACAGGAGAAAAAGAGAGCTGTTTCATAATAAGAAAGCAGTTATTTTATCAGGAGTACATATCTGAAATGTTTATGCAGCTAGTAATAGAGATTGATAATATATGAAGCAAAAACTCAGAGAACTGAAAGGAGAAATAGGTAAATCCACAAATATAGTCAGATATTTCAACACCTCTTTCAATAAATGATGGAACAAGTACATGCACAAAAAGAAAAATTAGTAAGGATTTAGAAGACAACATTATCAGACAACTTTACTGAATTGGCACTTATAGAACACTCTACTTAGCAACAGCAAAATATGCTTTCCAAGAGCACCCAGAATATTTACCAAGGCCAACCATATTCTAAGCCATAAGTCAAGTCTCAACATATTTAAAAATATGTTAATCACACAAGGAATGTTCTCTGACTATAACAAAATTAGATTAAATAAGGGTAACAAAAAGACCTTTGCAAGTTTCCCCATATTCAGAAACTAAACAATGCACTTTTAAATAACCCACGGGTCAAAGAAGGAATCAATAGAAAATTAGGAAATCTTTTCAGTGGAACAAAAATGAAAACAAGACATATCAAAATTTGTAGGGGTAAGGCTAGAATAACAAAATGTGTAGTGCTAAGTGCTTGTATTAGAAAAGAAGAAAAGTCTTAAATCAACTCTCCTAATGTCCACTTTCAGAAACAAGGAAAAGAACAGCTAATGCAAATTAATAACAATAATAATAAAAGAGCAGATATCAATGAAACAGAAAATAGAAAAATAGCATAAAAATTTATTAAATCAAAAGTAACTTCTTTGAAGTGATAAGCAAATTTGATAAACATCCAGAGGAAAAAAGTGAGGAAATATAAACCAATATTAGAAATTAGACAGGGGACATCACTATAGGTCCTGCAAAATAATAAGAGAATATTCACTGGCAAATACTAGCAAACAAGAAAATAATTTTAGGCAGTAAATTCTTCCGAAATTCATGACTAGATACAACATAATCACAATCAAATTCCCAGTAGGTCATTATATACAAATTGATACAAATTGATTCTGGAATTCATATGGAATTTCCAAGGATGTAGAATAATACCCTGGTTATTCTTCAGACCACATAAATCTTTCACCTCTTAACTAAAGTTTTGAAACAAAAAGAACAAAATTGGAATATTTTTTAACTACTTGATTTTAAGACTAAGTATAAATCTATAGTAATCAAGCTAGTACGGTATTTTATCGACAAACAGATCAAAAAGAGAGTTCAACATAGGTATAGATGGTCTACTATAACATAATTATAAAAATTAACTCAAAGAAGTTATAGAACTAGATATAAAAGTCCAAACTATAAAACTTCCAGAAAACAAAGGAGAAAATCACAGTGACCTTGGATTTGGCAAAGACTTTTTAAATAAGCATAAAAGACATCATCTATAATAATAGATACCTAAAATATGTAATATATATTTATAATTTATAACCTATATGTTGGGCTCCTTACAAATAAAAAACTATTGTTTTTCAAAAGACACTATAAGAAAATATAAAGCAAACCACAGACTAGGAGACAAGTTCTGTAAACCTTATATCCAAAAGGACTGGGATCTATATAAAGAACTCTTTCAACTCAATATTAAAAATACAAACAACCCTGTTCTTTAAATGGGAAAAAGATTTGAGAGATACAACATTAAGGAAGATACATGAATGGCCAATAAAAAGCTGAAAATGCAAATTAAAATCAAAGTGAGAAACAACTACACAACCACTAAAATGACTCTAAGAATTTTTAAACTCACAATACCAAGTGTTAGCAAGTAGAAGAACTGAAACTTTCATATCCTGCTGATGGGAATTCAGGAAAGTAAAATCGTATAATCACCTTGGAAAACATTTTGGCAGTTCCTTAAATAGTTAAACATTCATTACCCAGGCATTCTACTCCTAGACATTTTTCTAAGAGAAACAGAAACATACCCACACAAAAACTTGTACATGAACGTTCACAGTACTTTTATTTGTAATAGCCCAAACCAGAAACAACTGAAATGTCTATCAACAGTTGAATGGATAAATACATTGTGGTATAGCCATACAATAGAATTCTACTCAGCAATAAAAAGGGACTAACTCTTGATATACACAACAATCTGAATGGATAAAGCTCAAAATAATGTCGAGCTGAATAAAGCCAATCACAGGAGTGCATGCTCTACGATTCCATTTATATAAAACTCTAGAATGCCAACTACTCTATATTGACAGCACTCTGAGAGTGATGGAGATGTTCATTATCTCAGTTATGGTGACAGTTTCAGGGACAGTGAGTATTCTTATGTCAAACTTGTCAAATTATACATTCACATATGTGTAATTTATTATACACCAGTCATACTTAAACATTTAAAAATTAATAATAATATTAATGCCTAATATGGGCACCTGGCTGGCTTAGTTGGTAGACCATGTGACTCTTGATCTCAGGGTCATGGTTTCAAGCTCCACATTGGGCATAGAGCTTACTTTAAAAAAATTTAATTTCATTTAAAAAATGTATTAATGCCTAATAATTAAAGGGAGCCTACTATGAGCTAGTCAGCAATTGTCAATCTTTTTCATCTCAGGACCCTTTTATGTTCTTTTTTTTTCCCCCTTTTATGTTCTTAGAAGTTATTCAGAAAAGAAAAAAAAAAAGTTATTCAGAATCCCCAGAGCTTTTGCTTATGTTAGTTTTACTTAGCAATGTTTACTTTATTAGAAATTAAAACAGAAATTTTTAAAAGCATTTAAACAACAATATAAAAATGATAATAAACTCATTTCTATGGAAGTGGATAACAGTATCCACCACACAGAGTTGTGATAAGGATTAAAATTTAGCAGAGTGCCTAGGACACAGGAAAGCTCAATAGATGGTAGATATCTATATGCAATTCTGTGGAATAAATTATTAAGAAATGAAATATTTTAGGGGGGCACTTGATGGGATGAGCACTGGGTGTTATGCTATATGTTGGCAAATCAAACTCCAATAAAAAAAATACAAAAAAATAAAAGAAATGAAATATTTTACTTTCAGTATAATTAAAAGTGCTGCTAGTGACAATGATAGCTGTCTGTCTCTGTGTGACTGAAGACTTAATAAAGAACAAAAATCCTATTATACACAGAAATTTAGAAATAGCCTTACAGAGTGGTCATAAACCTCCTCCCAAAAAACTTACCATATGTTCTTAGGTTTCTATGAACATAGTACATAATTTTTTTCAAAGGCATTATAAATCAATTGGAAATTAACTGTTTAACCAACAGATAATACAGAAATACAGAAAAAGAAATACCAATAAGGCAGGGAAATAAACATGAAAACTGAACTCAAATCAACACACTAAAATAAGTCCTGAATGTTTATAAGTGAAAACACAAAAATTATATGAAGAAGAGAATCCTAAACTTAAAAACAGTGGGAAAACTTGCAAAGAAAAATAATTAAAATTCACAAAAAAATTAATTTTTTTAAAAAAAAAATAAAATTTTACCCAAAAAAGGGGAAATTTTTCTAGGTAAAAGCTCATAAGATAAACAAATGTGGAGAAAGTATTTCCACAAACACATATCCTATATATCTTAAGTATGAAATAAACTTAAGTATATTTTTTAATTTGATTTTTAAAAATAAATAAATAAATAAATTTGATTTTTAAGTAATCTCTGTACCCAGTGTGGGGCTCGAACTCATAACCCCAACATCAGGAGTCACACACCCTACTGACTAAGCCAGCCAGGCGCCCTTTAAGTAAATATTTTTAAAACTAAGAACTTCATAGATAAATGAACCAAAATATGAATACACATTTACAAATGAGGGAAAAAAGAAAAGCTCAGCCTCAATCCCAAGCACAAATGGGTGTACAAATGTCAAACAAAGAGATACAATTTTTCTTGTTGAAACAGAATTTTTTATGTTCTGAGCATTTTCTAAGGTGATAACATTGACTATAAAGGTACAGTAAGGATTCTCAATTCAAACCAATTTAACAAAAAAGAAAACACGAAGTGGAAAAGATAGGGAGGTGGGAGGGAAGGAATTGATGTGTTGGCTCATCTAAGTTAAAAACAGAGGAGTAGCATCTGCTGGGTCATAGTCACAGATGGACCCCACCTAGTAGTCAGAATTTAGCTCTCCCTTCCTTCATCATCCCTCAGTCCATTTCCACTGTGGACATGTTCCCAGAAAGATAGTCTTTACATGTTAGAAAATAGGAATAACAATGCTTCCAGCATATCTGGTTCTCTTCATATAGCTCTACATATAGCTCTCAAATCTGAATGAAAAAAGAGAACTCCCCTAATTATTAAAAAAAAAAAAACTGATAGCTCAGCCTGGATACCATTCTGACCCACTATGACCTGCTATCTTATTGTTTCTATTTGGAGAAGCCAGGGAGGAAGTACTCTGACTGTCCCTAATGATGGAGATGGCAATGTATGATGGCAACCCCAGGTGCATCACAGGGTATAAGGGAGAGCAAGTTCTCAAAAAGAAGGGATACTAGAAAAATAACTTAGAACACACTCTTCCCAAAAGTAGAAGAGTGAATTGATCCAAAATCCTGGAAAGTAACCTGAAAATCTGTATCAAGAAATTTAAAATGTTCCTGTCCTTTTATCTAGAACAAGGCTGATTCTCCTTGAAAACATGGATTATATATATAAGTATGTATTTTTTAATGTTTTTGAATTACAGAACTGAGAACATTAATATAAAAGAGGAAAGCAAAAAATAAAATAAAATAAAATAAATAAATAAAATAAAAGAGGAAAGCAATAAATGATGAATAAAAGAACAAGTAAATAATTTTTCTTCTTGGATTCTATCTTAAGGAAATCAGTCAAAACTGATACATGGATTTTAAGACAAAAGCATCTATTGTACCCAAAATGACAAACGATAACGGACCCATTACGTAAACTAATATAGTAATACTAGTAGCCATTAAAAATACTGTTTACAATTTTACTAACATGGGGAGTGCTTATTACACATATTAAATATAAAATACAGAATAAATGTATATATTACATGTATACATATGAATATATAAATACTTACATATTTAAGTATTTATATATATGAGTATATAAGTATATACATTTTATAAATATATAAATATTTGTATGAATATATAAACATAATATATATTCATACATTAGAGGAAAATACACAAAAATATTTATACTGGTCATTTCTCCATGTATGGATTTCTTTAATATTTATGTCTCTTATTTTATTTTCAATTTTTTAAAGCTAGTATGTGCTGTTTTTAAAACCAGAAGCACAACAAAAAAACTCATTGAGAAATAGTTGACAAAACAGCAGCTCTTCATAACATCATGATTTGAGGTTCACCATACAGAGAGGCGGGTGTCCAGACCTCGCTGGAGATGAACCAGGTGGGGCATTATTTTCAGAATAGCCTCCAGGGACAAAGGGGTTCTAGGCAATGGAACAAAGTAGAAGCGATGTTACTGAAGGCTGCACGAGGTGTGCTCTACAGTGGAGAGTCCAAACTTTAGAAGAATTGAAGCTATAATGCAATAAACAATAAAACAAGTCAAATCTAAAAGTCCAAGAATGAAAACAAAGACAACGAAATCTGGTAGCCTCTGTGGTGGAGGAAGTTATCACTTCTTAAAGAAGCCAATCTCTGTTACAGTGGCAATGCCCCCAAAAACTCAACAGAATGTTCCACATTTCCAAAGTTTGGGGAATATACAGGAAGGCTAGTAGTGGTGGTGATGGTGTGCGTTGCTTGTCCAAAGGAAAGAAGAGATTTATTCTCTCGTGACTTAAAAGAAAGACAAAGGTGTGCTTGCTGGGTTTTTGTGTGTCTCTAACCTACACTTGTACTGATTTTCTTTTAAAATGAAGCACACCGAGGGCTTAGATCCAGAAGATAAAGGACACTAAAAGATCATATGAGACTTGAAGCACAAATGACAGAACTGCTTCCAAGATCCAAGTGACAAATTTCAACTCAGAGCTGATCAAAGGGAACCTCTCCACCCTCACTGCACCTGCACACACAGACCACAGTATGGTCTGGGCTGAGAGAGCACAGACTCTTGCACAAGCTGGTCTCTAACCAGAACCTCCTATGCTCTCCTCTACCCCTAGTGAATTTCTCCTCAAACTCCACACTCAGCTCTATCGTCCCATCCCAGATCTTCCTGAACAGGTTAGATGTACAGTGATGTGCTGTGCCACGGATTTTACCTAACCCTAACCCTGACCCTGACCCTGACCCTAACCCTGACCCTAACCCTGACCCTGACATTGACCCTGACCCTGATCCAGATCTTCCTGAACAGGTTAGATGTACAGCGATGTGCTGTGCCACAGATTTTACCTTCACAGAATTTGCCTCGTTTACAATTTACATGTCTTTAGGATGACTTGATTAATGTGACTATCCTCCGCAGATCAAAATTCCATGGATTCCTGGTGCCTCATACAGTGCCTAAAATACAGAAAACTTGCAGGAACAACAACAAAAGAATTTTCAATGAGTGAGTGAAGGTAAAGGAGAACCACTGAGCTTTCCCTGCTGCACAGGAATGTGGTTGCTTCCTGGCAGGTCCCCAGAGCAGGGATGGTGCCAGACTGCCAACCTCAAGTAGCTGGCAGGCCACAATTGACAAAGCACTCCAACGGAAAGGAGGGGATCGAACGGTATAGGCATCCTAGACTCCAAAACAAAATGACCAAGTCACAAAAAGTGCATCCATATAGCAAGTCACCCCCTCTGCAGTATCGGAGTACACAGGACCCCAGATCTCTGCAGCCAAGCCTCTCATTCCTGTAATCACATGAATCTTGCCCTAGTGGGAGATGGAAATGGACTTAACCATTGAGTGAACTCGGCTGGCTTCTCATCATTCTCAGTCCTCTTCCCCTTTCTACCCAGTGTCCTCATGTTTTTTCTGTTCTTTCACAAAACCCTCAGTTCTAGGGCATCTCATTCTGTCAGATTAAAGAAGGAAATGTCTCAGGATGCTTGTACTGTAGGGCAGGAGGCTCCAAGGACAAACCCCAAAAGTCTCCTGTGTAGCAGATCCAGGAGTACTTGCCAATTAGCTCTGCATCTGCTTATCCCACCACAGCTGACCCCCTGGCACATAGGTGTTCGTGTGGGTTTCTATAGGGACTGTCCCTGGACTCTTACCTTCTTGGTTTGGGTTCTTGAAAGAGAAGGAAGAGAGACAGAAAAAGAAAGAGAAGGAAGATAAGAAGAAACTAGTAAAATTGGCCAAACTGTGTTTTGCCTTTGGTAACCTCTAAGTGAGTTCCTAAGGGCAGGAAATGGTAGTGATGATGGTGATTGTGGTGATGGTGATGGTGATGGTGATGGTGATGGTGATGGTGATGGTGGTGATGGTGATGGTGATGATGATGATGATACAAAGAGGAACAGGAGGACAAGGGGCAGGAGGCATAAAATAACAGGTGTCCATCTACAGGTAGCACCCCACCACTGCGCTATCTCAGTCTGCTTACCAGGTACTGCAGGCAAAGCCTCAGTCAAACCCTGAGTGAGTGGAATTATCGTGACAAATCCCCGATGAAAGTCTTGAAACTGTCCTGCTTGGAAAAACTACTGCAGAGACTGCTGCTCTGTCACTCCTGGACTGGATCCAGATCGTTCTGACTTTGGGGTCACTCATGCTCTCCTGCAGCCCAGAATACACCCTCACCTAGAGGAGACCCTGCTTAAGGATGACTTCTAGATTGTTCCTCTATAACTGGCAGCTGAGCTTTTGGAGAATCGCCTATAAGGATCAATCCATTGTGACAAGCATCTGAGTTTCTACTACTCAGAAATAGGTTAAAAGTGAAGCCACCATTGTTGGTAACTGCAGTGCTTTTACTCTAAGTTAAGCCCACATCTAGCCTTTATAGCCCTACTCTTTGGAGACAAAAAATTCACCTGGTTGACACAGCCTAACTAGCTTAACTAGTACTTTCTTTTTGCATTGTCTCTGATGTCTAAAATCCTACAGACAATCGACAGGCATTGAAAGAAATATGGGAAAAGCCCACAGAGGCAATGGGACCAATGCCTTAACTCAAGTCCATTCCTGACCTCCAAACTTACTCCCTTGGAAGGAAACAGCTTTTCAGAATACAGAAAATTGGCTATTTACCCTCCAAATTTATTTTGTTTTTATTGACTTGACTATGGAAGCCAAAAAAAAAAAAAAAAAAGGAGGAGGTGGCAGCAGGCAACCACCAAAAAAGCTTCACTCTGTGGATCTATATTGCACCAATTTTAGGTCCCCAGCCTAATGTGCCAGTATCAATGGAGAAAAACGGCCATAAAAGGAAAAACGAAAACATATTAAAACAAAAAAAATCTCTTTGCAAGCAATCTCTTTACTTAGTAGAAAGCCACAACTTTATGACTGTTTCAGCAGAGACAGGAGTGTATTTTTTAATTCTCTCATTCCTTTGGGGCATTAAAGACACACTATAAATCAGTGGGCTGTCAATCAGTCATGAAAAGCTTAAGAAATGATGACATAAATGACAAGAATATGATCTATGGCCGTGTTTTTAAACCATAGACTAATTTTTAATTCTCCCAACTTCACATAACAAAAAGCGCTTTCTGAAAAACAAGGGAAGAGTTAACATCTTAGCGAGGAGGAGAGGGAACACTTGGTGTTGGTTTCCAACTCCCAATCTCGTCCAAGCTGAATATTGCATACAAATCTGTATTTGTGAGACACCCTCATCTACCAGTTAATCAAAGCCCTGGAAATTCAAGGAAACCTGTGTTTATGGAAATCTGGCATTTCTGTAAAGTTTTGAATGAGGGCTAAATAGAGCAGTTCATCTCATTTTGAAACTAATGATCCCTGCCAAGTGGTTTTCCAAAGCTGGGTCTTCTGGCTCAGTCAGCATTTAGGAATTCATTTATGAGTTGGGTTAGTCGGAGACTCTGGAATTCAAATTTATGTCTGCGACTCACTAGTTTGCTCCTGATAGGTCTCCGAAAAGAGATTGTAATCAATTTACCAAACCCAGACTTCAGGAAATTTTCATATCCCAAAAAGAAGTTCTGGTTTGGAGCTTTGTCCACTTTCTGAATCAGCCCCTCCCCTACACCCCATGCTAAGAGCTGAGTCCTGCCGGGAGCAGGAGCGTGCTTAATTGTCTATGGCGCTTTCCCCATAGCTCATCCCTCCTTTCAGGCAGTCTCACTGGGTGCTGGAATCACCTCCCTTAATAGACTTGCCAGTGGTTTATAAAACAGTAGAATATATATGTGGTTTGTCACCTTGGACAGTTTCTGTGTTATCCGTCTGCTTCTTGATGGAAGTAGCAAAAGCTCTGATAATTATTCATCTAATTTCTTTCAAAGATTTATCTGTCCAGAAATGTTCCAGGAAATTAGAATATGGATACGAATCCGGTGTGCATGTGTGTGTGTGTGTGTGTGTGTGTGTGTGTGTGTGCATGTGTTTCCCTCAGTCTTACAAGCCCACACTTTACTCTCCTCTCACAAGGCAAGGAGCGAGCATTGAGCGGCCTTTCAATGTAACCATAAATTTACTACTTAAAAAAAATTTCTTTTGAAGAAGTCATCAAATAAATTAGCAAAGCTGGAAATGTGCCTCTAGTTTGTGTTGGCTTTGGGTTTTAGGGAGTTACTTAATAAACAAAAGTCAATGAATTCAAACAGTAACAAAGTAATTTCAATGATTAATCAAGTGTTAAAACTAGTTTAACCTCTCCTGTTTTACAAACTCTATATCACCCTGACTAAACTAATAGAGGAATAAGACACCCATCTGGAAATCTCATCTGAAATATTAGATTGGGAATCTAAAATTCAGCCAAATAGTGTGGCTTGTAGGGATATCCTGTCGGATAATAAATTGCATTAATCTTACTTAAATTTTCCATCTAAATCATGTCCTGAGGCCATATTACTCTGAGGAAACTATGCCTTACTTTGAATGCATTGTGCTACTGAAAACGATATTAAAAGAAGGGGGGAAAAGAACTTAGGGTTTTTTTTTTTTTCTTCTTTTTCTGACTGGTTTTTCCAACATTAAAAAATTCATGTGAAACCCTCTGACTCTTCTGGAAGAACCAAGGCCGGCTCGAGCTGGCACTAGCCCTTTACAGGCACCAGTAAGAAACAGTGTTAGTCACAGGGCACTTTCAGGAACTTTTCTCTGATTTATCTGTTTTTTCCCATCTGTGAGCTCTGAGCCTTGGTGGCTTATAGCAAACGGGGGATGGGGGGGGGGACACATCCTTTTCTTAGCTTCTTTTTGACTTTCACATATAGAGAACCGCAACCAGGGTCTTTGTCAGAGATTCTACTGTGGCCTCTTATTCCTTTTATTTTTTAAATAGAAAACATCTAAATCTGATTAAATTTTTAAACTATTAAAAAAATAAAAGTTGCCAGGAGGAGGAGGAAAATCTCATTGTGGCTTTCCTAGTCCCACTGGCACTAAAGGCCCCTCTCAGCTCTGTACCCCCATCTGCTATCTACCATGGACTGTACATGTTAAGTGAACTAAAAGGTGTTAGAATAATGTTTACTCAAAGTTAAACCCACAAACAAGCCCTCAGAAATGCTGAGTCATCTCTGCTGGTTCAGAGAGTCCGCTCTATCAGCGTTTGGAGCCAGAGCCCCACCATTCCTCCACATTCTAGAAAACAGCTGAGCAGAGAAAGGGACAGGGAGCCGCTGCAGGAACGATGCCACCCATCTCACCCAGCCCTCCAGGACCCTTGGCCTCCATCTCCAGAGTGGTCCTAACAGCTGGCTTCAGGCCTGGCCTCCCTTTCATCACCTGCAGGTGAGGAAGCAGAGCCTGAGAGACTCACTCACCTGGCTGCCATGCCTCCCTGGCCTCCCAGGGATGGATGGAGCCAGAACCAGAGCGGAGCTGACAATCCAACTGCTGGTGGGGAGAAGGAAGTACATTCACCCCGAGTCCTCTCGAGAAGAGATGCCGCAAGGCCCCTCACCTCAGCCTGCACACCTGAGGGGAGTCGGAAGCAGCACCACGGACTCAGCTATCAAAGCCAGAAGTCTCACCATCCCCCTGACTCCTTCCTCTCCCTATTTCTCCACATCCTAACAGTCCCAGCACCCTTAGAATTAAAAAAAAAAAAAAAGAAAAATGCTTCCAGGAGCCATTAGTCCTTTCCCTTCTCACTGCTGTGCCCCGGCCAAGTCCACAGGCCCCCTCACCTAAGAGTCTCTGAACCTCAGAGCATCGCCCTGCCGCCCTCCTTCCTCCCACTGCTGCCAGAATGGTTGTTCTAAAGCCCCTCGTGCAAGTGGCCCCCTCAGACCCCCTCCATGGGCTTTCCTTACCCTCAGGATAAGCTCCCATGATGGAAATGCAGCTCCTACCCTGGTCCCAGTTGTGTCCCTCACCACCCACCCATCTCCACTCAGACCTGAGGAACCAGTGGCTCAAACTTAGGAAGCAGCCTCAGCAAAAATCATGTGGCTTCATGTCTCCTCATGGCCTGTCTTCCAACTATTCCCTCTACCTGTCAGAACCCTTCCTGCTCCCTCTGCACTCCCCATTACACACAGACTTCCTGATTAGAATGAATCTTATGCCTCTAACAGGCACCTGTGCTCCCCCCCATTGTTTCCCTCCTTCCCCGTCTCAAGGTCAAACGGGCTCCCATACCTCTGTGCTTCCAAACTTCCAAACTGGGCGCACCTCTGGCCTGGTGCTAAGCACAGCATCTTGAAATAATCCATTTACAGCTTGTCTCTGACTGAACTAAGATCCTTCAGAGCAGGACCACTTCTCAGTCCCCTGTGTCCCCCAACAACCCTGGGCTCTGCAAACGCACAACAAATGTTGGTTGAAGTGAGTCCTGAGTCTGCTTCTGTTTTAGTGTCTTAACCTAAAAGGCTTTGGTGATTCAGACAAAGTGTAATTACATTTTCTTCCTGAGGGAATTTTAGCTGGCCTGCTTATCTAATGGTTTCATTTCCCTTCCATCTCCCACAACTCATTGCTCCTTCCTCCTTTACTTCCCATATGACCCTACCCAAGCAAACTAGAATGTTCTCTCTACTCCTTTTTGTTGACCATAACTTCTAGTCCTTCTGTTTGTGAGCTCAGGGCACATCTGCCTCGAATCGCTCTCTGCTAACCTTCCCTATCTCCTCGTCCCACCCCCATTCAGCCCAACTATTCGACCATCCTTGAGCTTCAGCTCTGTCTGGTTATATGCTTGCTTCTGGGCTCCGGCCATGTGAAGTCTCGAGTACCTTCTTCAGTGGCTTGCTCTGTCATCTCAGATGTGTGCTTTGTGAAGGCAGAGATGCAGGTCAGCTGGGTGTCCTCAAGAAGCACACCCTGGAGGCATCGACTTGCCGCACAAGCGACTAGAGCTGACTCCAGAAAACACTGCACTGTTTTTAATCCCTGAAAATTCCTGGGTCTAGCGTGGCAAAGCTGTGTTAGATGTGAACGGCTTAAAGTAGAAATATTACAGACCACCAACATAGAAGAAACCATCTGCTCAGCTATCACACAGTCCTGCCAGTAGAGGATTACTCAGAGCCTACTGTCCATTACTCTGTTTCAACAAGCTACTCTCATAACATTCTTTGAGGTTAGATGCTCCCACTGAAATGAATAATGGCATAGTTTATGGTAAAGGGTGAACTGAAAAAGAGTGGTGTCATTATTGCTGTAAGTACCCACAAAAGATGTTTATTATCATACACGGACACGGCCACAAACACACAACTCATTGCTAATAAACTCATTTATTTCCACATAAAGTTGCACAATGTTGTGCAATCCAGCAGAGGGCTGAGAAATGTCAGCAATTCAGACTGAGACTATTTGTCAACAAAACCAATCCATTTCACCAGCTTCAGCAAACCATTGCTGCAAGAATCACCTTTTTTTTTTCCATAGAAGCAAATGGTTACACACAACCTTAAATAGAATGGACAGATGCTCACAACCACACAGACAAAGCAAACATTACAAGTTGAGGTGAGACTCAAGGGAAACTCAGAGGTTGTGAGGTAGAGAAAGAAGACACCATTTTGTTGCCTGACATGGCCGGGCCATCATTTTGTCTGTTACCCAAAAAAAAACAAACCAAAGAAAAATCAAGAAGAAAAAAGAAGAGGAGAGTCTTCATTTATTACAAAACTTTTTTTTTTTTTTTAGCAAATCCTAAGATTTTTTTTTAAATGTCCTACACATGTTTATTGTGAGGACTTACTATATACCAGACACCGTGCTAGGTACTTGGCACATAAAAATAAATAAAGCTGAGCTCAAAGACTAATGAGAGAAAGAAACACAGACACAGATGATGATAATACAAAATGACTGGTTATGATAGAGATAGGTCATTGGGAATTGCAAGCTTACAGGAGAGGCATTTCTAGTTTGCCTCTGGTAGACTTTTTACTCAAGCCACAGCCTGTCTGCCTAATTTGTTTTTCCTACAATAGTCCTTGTAGGTCTTGAAAGTAAATACCTGAAACTATTTGAGGGCAAAAAAATACATATGAAAAGCAAATAATTGTTGCCATGACTCAAAGAGAAACAAGGTCATTCAGAGGAAAGAGACCATGAAATAAAGCCAGAGAAATTTGGGAAATGAGAACACCCCAGGGGCTGTCATTTCACTTGTGGTAATGAGAATTCAAGAATCAATATAAAGTGAGCTGTGTCAAACTTGACTGGAATGAGTTCTGTGACAAGAAATAGAAGCAGCCTCTCAACTCGATTCTCTCCCCTCCCCACCACTGTATTTCTCCTTTCCAAATCATTCGTGCCCCTTATGATCACCTACTGGTCTTAGAGCTACTCATGAGGAAAATTTTGCATTCTCTAGCCTTCCAGGGTTCAAACGTAGCCAGGGAGATTACATCAAAAGGTATAAGAATCAATGTGACATGGAGGTGAGGGCCCCGGAAGCTGAGAACCTGGAAAGACCATGGCTAACTAAAGCTGTCTGGTAAAAGGAGGAGTTGGATATTTAGGGGGAAGGAATAGCAGGAACAAAAAGACTCAGAGCCCAAAATTAGCAAAGTTGAAACAAATTTTAAAAGTTGCAATTAAACTCACTAAAAGCAGAGTTCTTCTTGGGGACAAAGTGAAAATTGCAGCTGCTGAGTCAGAAGGGGGCAGACGAAGAAGAGTCCAGAAAGCCAGGCATGGGCTTTGGGAGGAGAGATCCTCTCTTTCCCCACTTCGAGCAATAACCAGTCTACAGAACTGGCCAGACCAGCTGAGGAGGTGATCAAATCCCACACTCATATGTTTGAAATCTGGGTTTTGATCAGATCCAGCATTTCCCCCAATAAGCCTAAGTAAAAACATGTATTCCTATGAAATATTTTCCTATAAACGGGAAAGATCTCCAAGACCCAAGAACAGACTCTTCAAGGTGCAAATCTGATTTTCACAATGTTTCTACTCCTTTCAGACATTTAAAAAACTGTGTCTGAAGACCTTGTGAGCCACGTAGTTTTAGATACTCTGTCACTGGGCATAACTTCTCTCTTCCCAGACTATGCAGCACACTCTTGAACACTCTGCATTGTGTGGCACTGGTGCCTTATTCAGAATGGTGCAGTACTGGAACCATGTGGAGAGAATGGAGAAAGCTAGTTTCTTTTCTGTTCCCAGCTCTGCCACTAACTGGCCTCAGGGCGTAGAAAAATCTCCATCTCTCTGAATCAGGCTCCTTCTCTGCAAGTTGAAAGGGTTAAGCTGTGATCATCCTGTCTCTTCCAGAACTAAAATTCCATCATAAAACGGTGCCATGGAAGATTGAACTAAATCTTCCTGGCCCGGAATTCTATTGCAGAGGTTACATTTTCATAAATCCTGCTATCAACATGTTTACTTGTCAAGTGTTTCATGGACATAAAATGAGAGCTCAGACTGTGCCCTCAACAAATTTAGTCATTTAAGCTTCCCAGATGTTTAGATTCCAAATAAACAGTAGTAGGTAGTTTGAAAATGACAGCAGAAAGTCATCACTCGAGGGGAAGAAGCTAAGCTTCCTAAACCACAAGCTGGGGAGAGGGAGCACTCTTGAGAGGCCTTGGGCAAGGCGGCTCCAGCCCAGACAGCACAGTGCGAGTCTGGGGAGCTCTGTGTGCATAGCCCACGGTGATCAGGGCTAGACGCCCCCTAAAGGAGGTAGATAAGCTCAAGATATACGATCTGCTTTCCTGCCAAGAGCAATTTGCTTGCAGGTCTCCTACTTAACAAAATTCGAAGGCATTCTTTTCAGTATTAAAAAGTTTGGGTCTTTGTAAATGAGCTATCTCTGCAGTGGGGGAAAAAAATTGAACAATTTGATCTTTAAAAGGACTAGGTAAATAGGGAGTGTGTTTTATAGGTTTCCCAATTGAAGTAGATGAAATCAGTATTTGGATTCTGGTCTGGGCACATCCCTATGAGAGGAATTTTTGTCTTTATAGGGATCACAACAATCTAAACATTTTAAATATATACACATTTTAATATTCTAGAAGGCATTGAGAACCCTACTCTTCCTTGGTTCTCACAACAACCGTACGATGTAAGCCAGGAAAGTATCACTCCCATGTTAGAGATGAGGGAAGCAGATGAAAAATCTCAAGATTTTGTTAAGATTTGGTTGCTCTAGACTTCACAGCCAGTAAACATAAATGAGTGAGCCTTGACCTAAGTTGAATTTGTTGACACCCTTCCACACTATTCTGTGCTTCTACACCTCCACTTCTGGTTCTCCTTTTGTATTGACTTTATAAGGTAAATAGTTTTACTGTTATTTATATTAAAGTGATGTTGCTAGGACAATTCCTTCTAAATGAATACATAAGCTTAACATACCCATAACCAAAATGCTAACATAAAGTTCTTTTCAAATGTAGGTTTTTTTTTTTCATTTTTTTATTTGAATTCAGTTTAATTAACATAGAGTGTATTATTAGTTTCAGAGGTAGAGTTTAGTGATTCATCAGTTGCATATAACACCTGGCATTCATCGGGTGCCTCCTGAATGCCCATCACCCAGTTGCCCCATCCCCCCACCCACCTCCCTTCCTGTGACCCTCAGTTTGTTTCCTAGAGTTAAGAGTCTCTTATGGTTTGTCTCCCTCTATAATTTTATCTTACTTTACTTTTCCATTATTTCCCATATGTTCATCTCTTTTGTTTCTTAAATTCCACATATGAGTGAACTCATCTGATAGTTGTCTTTCTGACTTATTTTGCTTAGCATAATACCCTCTAGTTCCATCCATGTCCTTGCAAATGGCAAAATTTCACTCTTGCCATTTTTTGATGGCTGAGTAGTATTCATACACACACACACACACACACACACACACACACACACACACCATATCTTCTTTATCCATTCATCTGTCAACAGTCATCTGGGCTCTTTCCATAGTTTGGCTATTGTGGACATTGCTGCTATAAACATTGGGGTACATGGGCCCTTTGAATCATTATGTTTCTATCCTTTGGATAAATACCTAGTAGTGGGTATTTAGTAGTATTTATGGTATTATGGTATTTATGACCCAGTAGTGGCTGGGTCATAGAGTAGCTCTATTTTTAACTTTTTGAGGAATCACCATACTGTTTTCTAGGCCAGCTATACCAGTTTGCAAATACAGTTTTTAAAAATCTATTTTAAAGTAATTTGACAAAATAAACAGGTTAAGCCACTTAGTTTTAAAATGGAAGTAATAATAAGGGAAAAGTAGTAGAAGTTATTAAAATATTATGTCTATAAGAATTAAATAAGAATGGTACTGACACAAGACTAGACAAAAAGATGGAAGAAAACCAATGTTTCACAAACAGACTTTGCTATAAATTAATGTTAAATCTATAAAAAACAAATTAGTGAAGAATGAAAGTGGTTCTACAATTGATGTTAGGATGATTGGTCAAATATTAATTCCTAAATTATAGGGATGCTTGTATGTGTCAGTGGTTGAGCATCTGCTTTCAGTTCTGAGTGTGGTCCTGGGGTCCAGGGATCGAGTCCTGCTATTGGGCTCCTTGCTGAAGGCTGCTTCTCCTCCCTCTGCCTATGTTTCAGCCTCTCTCTGTGTCTCTCATGAATAAATCAATAAAATATTTTTTAAAATCCCTAAATTATATTTATACACTGAAATCAATATGAAACAATTAAAACTTAAATATTAAGAAAACTAAAAATCACAAAATCGAAAGAAAACCTTGATAAATATTTATCCAATGTGAATGGAGAAAAACTTGCTAAGTTTAAATTCAGTGGGAGAAATTAGAAAAGGGAAGTATAAATAAAATATTAACACTTTAGGGGCACTGGTGTGGCTCAGTTGGTTAAGAGTCTGCCTTTCACTCAGGTCATGATCCCAGGATCTTGGGATCAAGTCCCATATTGGACTCCCTGTTCAGCAAGGAGTCTGCTTCTGCCTCTCCCTTTGCTCCTGCTCTCTCTCTCTCTTTCTCTCTTTCTCTAATAAGGAAATAAAATCTTTTATATATACATATAATATATATGGATTATGTATATAAAATATAAATATGGATTATATATAAATATATATATACATATGGAGTCATAATCCATATAAATATGGATTATATATAAATATATAAATATATATATGGAGTCATATATATATATATATATATATATATATATATATATATATGGGACTCCTGGTCAGCAGTTTAGCACCGCGTTCAGCCCAGGGTGTGATACTGGAGACCCGGGATCAAGTCCTGCATCAGGCTCCCTGCAGGGAGTCTGCTTCTCCCTCTGCCTATGACTCTGCCTCTCTCTGTGTGTGTCTCTCATGAATAAATAAATAAAATCTTTTTAAAATAATAAAAATTAATATTAATTAATACTAATTAATTATTAACATTAATAATAAATTAAATTAAATATATATAAACACTGAATTTCCAAACATCAGAAGAACATGCTAAGCAACATAAAAAAAGCAAACTGGGGAAAATATTTGCATCAAATATGAGACACAACATCATATACTCTCACTAGATACAGAGCCCAATCAAAGCAATAGCAAGTGCAACAGATAAGCAAAGGATATGAGCAGATAACTCATAGAAAAGGAAATACAAATGAGCAATAAACACACCCAAAATGTTCAACCTCACTAGGACTCTCAAAGCAAATTAAGACAATAAGACATTTTGTCTATCAAATGAGTAAAGTTTTAGAAATTATAGTTACTGATGCTGAGAGGTAGCACCTAAGATACCACACAAGGTAAGCCAGGACCATCTCACTGCATAGCAATCTGACTTTATGTCTCCAAAGTCCTTCAACTGTTCCTATCATTGACCAGGAATCTCACTTAATAAGATAATCAGACACATAACCAAAGATTTCTAGATAAGGACGTCTCCTTGATAATTAAAAAAAACAATTGAAAAACAACTCGAATGTCCAAAATTGTAGAATGTTTAGGAATATAATCGTTTATACAGAATATGAACTATTATGTACCTATTGAAAGAGTAACAAAGAGTTTTTTATTATCCAAGGAAATATTTTTAACATGTTATTTACTAAAAAAATTCAAGAAACAAAATCTATATATAATAGGAGTTCAACAACTTGCTTAAATGTCTAAAAATATACAGAAAGGAACTATATACACATACACAGATACATGTTATAGAAATGCTGTTGACCTGTCATCCATAGGGCTTTTTACTCTTGATTTTTTTTCCAGGAGTGCACATGGCTTATACTAATCCATCAATTCCCTGTTACTCATTTCCCTTATGACATTACAAGATGGCTGGCCTGCCCGTAAAGGTAAGCTGTAGCCACGAAACAGAACAGAGTATTGAACCCCAAACCTGTAACTTTAGTAGACTACTCTGACCGATTGATGTGAAGAAGGTACATACAGTGATGGAATCACACCCATTTCTTTTTTTTCTTACTCATGTCTTTTTTTTAATAGTTTTTGTTTTTTGTTAAAGATGTTATTTATTTATGAGAGAGAGAGAGAGAGAGAGAGAATGAGAGAGAGGCAGAGACACAGGCAGAGGGAGAAGCAGGCTCCATGCAGGGAGCCTGAGGTGGGATTCGATCCTGGGTCTCCAGGATCACGCCCTGGGCCGAAGGCAGGCGCTTAACCGCTGAGCCACCCAGGGATCCCCTTCTTACTCATTTCAATACCATAACAGTTCAATGAACTACCACAAAAGCATACTCTACTCAATGGTTTGTGTCTAATGGATGAAAATTCATAATTTCATTTCCATCTTATTTCCAAATAGCCAATCATATGGTTGAAAATTATGAGCGAATTACCTTTCTGTGCTGCCTCTAATTATGATCTGTGCTGATCATGGAAATGGAGACAGTGCACAGAACTAAATAAAAATATCCAGTTTTTTTATTACTCTAGTTGGTTAGAGTTTATCACCTGAATAAAAAAATAAGTCAAATAATTTCGCTTTTTCTGGAAAGTTAGCTGAATTGTTCCATTTTCATCTGGTATTGATATTATATATATGTATTTCTAAGTTATGTGACACATAAAGTCAGATAGGGTCAGAGGCGGGCTTGAGCTGGCTCAGACTAGCTTGGCAGAGCCAATTCTGCTCCCCTCTCTCCAACTCTGTGTTCAGTAACATTACATTGAAAGCAGGAAATCAGCCACGGGGGAAGGCACACACCCAGATATCACTAAACGCCAAAAATCAAGGCTTTTTGTTCCAAAGAGGAGACTTACCAACACACCATTGCATAGTAGGCACTTAAAAATATGTATTATTTGAGCAAATGAGCTAATTAATAAACCAAACATGTTTCTTTCTTGTCATTAATAATAGATCCCTTGGGGAAAGGTAAACATCAGAGAAAGGCTATTCCACTTACTAGAACTTTCAAGACAAGCTGCTCTAAATAAAAAATTGAGTTCTCTGAGGCAATATTCAGGAACTATTAGAATCTAACTTCTTAATTTTTCATCTAACTTAGTGGACAAAACCATGTCCCTTTTGAATTTAAGCATCCAGGAAAGGAAGCCTAAAAGGTTTATGGATCCAAACCAATGACTTATATAATGGAAAAAATACACCACCTCTCTCCTTATATATCTGTGATTGTATAATACTTTCTCTCCATGGAGACTAAGCAAGAACCACAAATATTTATCACCTTTTCAAGGTTCTTAAGAGTCCTAAAATTTGATCTCAGAGAATGTTAGACTAACATAAACTTTTTTTTGCAAAAAAAAATAAATCTCTGCCACATGATAGTTACTCAGTTTCCAAATGATTTGATGGCTAATCCCAGGGCAGTATCTAACTAGTTTCCACCCCTGCAGTGTGATGATGCTTTGGCAGTCATAAGTGCACAGCAGGCTATAGTTTAGTACAATTAATTATAAACCAAGCATTACCAATCATTATCTAATAATCTGTTACTAAAATTTTCTGTTACCTCCGAAATAATATGAAAATTTGAAGTGATCGTATCAAGTGATTCCATAATATTTCTAGGCAGCAAAATAAAAGTTGAATAAGAAGTTCAAGCATTTTTAAAGGTTGATTATCACAATGAGACAGTAGACATAAAATAAATGAACCATACCATGGTCTCGATACCAGTGCAGCTGGCTGGACCCAGCTTCCTCAGGGTTCTGCAGGTGCCTCCTAGAATGCAGGGTGTGGTGGTGTGCACTTCAAAAACAGTAGAAGTGTAAGTCATTTAGTTCTTTGGGTCTCAGATTCTACAAACTCAGAATCACTGACCTCTCCCCAACATACAACAATAATTTTTCTCAATAAATTGAACACTTCCAATGTGCCCAATAAGATCCTAAGCATTTATCGTATACTAATTTCCATGGTGGTCATACAAGGTAAATACTATTGGCTTAATTTTTATATGAAAATAACTAAAGTTCAGGAAAGTTAAATAATCTGCACCAGGTCATATAACCGAAAATTGTTGAAGCTATGGTTCCTTTCAAGTACTGCTTGATTCTAAAGTTGAGACAACACAGCCTCTAATTTAAAAGGTCATTTTAAAGAATGAATAAAACCAAAACTAGGCATGCACTTTTAAAATTATGAATTGCTCCATATTGGTTCTCAACAATAAAGCAACCCTTGTTAATCATATAGAAAAAGATACTTGTTATATAACTAAAATAGACATCCAGTTGTTTTCTCTACTTGACTCAATCAGCTTGTTACTAGTTAATTTATTACTTGAATAAAAAATAAGTCACAGAATCTTAGCTTTCTCTGATCTCAAACACAAAAATGTGATCAACTTTATTGACAATTGCAGTGGCAGATAAGGTCTGTTTGTTTTTAATAAGCATTTATGAAATGTTCACTGAATCTGAGTGATTTCTGAATTATTCTAACTTCCCACTAGAACATTCAGCTCCAGTCAAATGGATTTGCAAGCAGAAGGATTAATAATTTGGGTCCATGTGGCTCACATTTCTTTTTCTTTTTTAAGATCCTATTTATTTAGGGATGCCTGGGTGGCTTAGTGGTTGAGCACCTGCCTTCAGCCCAGGGCATGATCCTGGAGCCCCAAGATTGAGTCCCACATCGGGCTCCCTGCACGGACCCTGCTTCTCTCTCTGCCTATGTCTCTGCTTCTGTGTGTGTGTGTGTCTCATGAATAAATAAAGTCTAAAAAGATTTTATTTATTTTTTCATGAGACACACAGAGAGGCAGAGACATAGGCAGAGGGAGAAACAGGCTCGCTGAAGGGAGTCTTATCCGGGACTCCATCCCACAACTCTGGGATCACGCCCTGAGCTGGAGCAGACACTCAACCCGCTGAGCCACCCAGGCATCTCCATGTGGTTCACATTTCCCAGTACACTCATGAGTTTAATTTTTTGTTTAATTATGACATCTTAGTATTGAAACTCCTTCTTCTCCTAAAAGCCTATATGTTAGAGATTTTACTTTTAGATATCTTAAAAAGAGCAAGACAAAAGCTATAATTAACTGAGCACCTTCTTGTTAAGAATACATGATGGGGAAAGGACAGTCTCTTCAATAACTTTATGTGAATCTCCACATTCAGAAGAATAAAATTGGGCCCTTACCTCACACCATATGCAAAAATCTAATCAAAATGTACTAATGACTTAAATGTAAGGCTTGAAACTGTAAAACTACTGAAGAAAACGTGAGGAAAAAAGTGGCTTGACATTGTGCTGGGCAAGGATTTTTTGGATATGACCCCCAAAACACAAGCAATAAAAGTCAAAATAGACAAATAGGTTGCATCCAACTAAAAAGTTCCTGCACAGCACAGAATACAATCAACAGAGGGAAGAGATAACCTACAAAATGGAGAAAATCTTTTTAAGTCACGTATCTAAGAGGTTAATATCCAAAATACATAAGGAACTCAGACAACTCAATAGCAAAAACAATAACCCAAATGCAAAATGGACAAGGGACCCGAATAAACATGCCTCAAAAGAGGATACACAAATGACCAACAAGTACATGAAAAGGTGGTCAACATCAGTAATTATCAAGGGAATGCAAATTGAAACCACAATGAAATATTACCTCATACCTGTTAAAATGGCTATTATCAAAAAGACAAGAGATAAGTATTAGGGAGGATGTGGAGAAAAGAGAGATTTTATACATGGCTGGTGGGAATGTAAATTGGTATAGTCATTATGGAAAACAGTGTGGCGTTTCCTCAAAAAAAATTTTTTTTAATTTTTATTTATTTATGATAATCACAGAGAGAGAGAGAGAGAGAGAGAAGCAGAGACACAGGCAGAGGGAGAAGCAGTCTCAAAGCACCGGAAGCCCGACGTGGGATTCGATCCCGGATCTCCAGGATCACGCCCTGGGCCAAAGGCAGGCGCTAAACCGCTGTGCCACCCAGGGATCCCCTCCCCAAAAAATTTTTAAAAAATAAGGACTACCATATGATCTAGCAATCTCACTTCTGGGTATGTATCCAAAGAATATAAAACCAAGATCTCAAAGACATATCTGCACCTCCATTTCATTGCAGCATTATTCATGACTATCAAGATATGGAAACAAGCTAAGAGTCTATTGACTGATGAATAAAGAAAATGTCACACACACACACACACACACACACACACACACACACACTAGAATACTATTCAATCTTAAAAAAAGAAGGAAATCCTACCCATTTCTGACATGGGTGAATCTGAAGGACATTATGCTAAGTGAAAAAAACCAGACACAGAAAAGCAAATATTGCATGATTTCATTCGTATGAAGAATATAAAAAAGTTGAACTCACAGAAGCAGAGAGAAGAATGGTGGTTGCCAGGGGGTAAGAGTCAAGGGAAGTGGAGAAATGTTGATCAAAGAGCCCAATGTTTTGGTTATGCAACTGAATAAATTCCGAAGATCTAATATATACCATGGTGACCACAGTTAATAATACTGTATGGCGTACCCAAAATTTACTGAGAATAAATCTTGATTATTCTCACACAAAAAAGTAACTACATGAGTTGATGGCTATGTTAATTAGCTGGATTGTGGTGATCACTTCACGATGTGCACGTGTATCATAGCATCACACTGTACACCTCAAATATGTACATTTTTACTTGTCAATTGTACCTTAATAAGTCTGGAAAAAAATAATTGAGCATCTGCTATATGCCATTCACTATGGTATGAATTTAACATATATTTTGATTAATCCTATAACAACCCTGCAAGATCAAAATTATTAAATGGTAATTATTGAGAAGTGCTGAAAATTGAAGCATTCTAGTATGTCAAAACAACAGAGCTGGGAACTACAGGTGTACTAAAAACTGTGACTAATTAGCTGAAATGAAAGAAACAGCTGAAAAAGTATTATGACCATAGAACAAATTTCTTATTTCACTGCCACCATGTTCCAACTCCCAGCTGACTACAAACACGCAAGTTTTCTCCATCCCTTACCCCCTGCCCCTAATGTGCTGAATTTGGGTGCATTTTATCTGACTGCTTGTCATGTATACCACAAAAAAAAAAACAACAAACCCTCCATGAGGCTTACATTTATTTGAAGAATTGGGTAAATTGTGAATACATGTGCTCTTAAGGAGGTTATAATTCCCCCCTTGAAATAACTGTAAAGAAATCCTTATATACTGGGGATCTCTGGGTGGCTCAGCGGTTTGGCGCCTGCCTTTGGCCCAGGGTGTGATCCTGGAGTCCCGGGATCGAGTCCCACATCGAGCTCCCGGCATGGAGCCTGCTTCTCTGCCTAAGCTTCTGCCTCTCTCTCCCTCTCTCTCTCTCTCCCTCTCTCTCTCTATGTCTATCATGAATAAATAAAATCTTTAAAAAAATAAATAAATCCTTATATACCAAAATCAAGGCTTTAAAACCCAAGGCTGAAGACTGAAGTCCAATGATTTGGAAAACAAAGCATATTTCTCAAACAGTTCCTAAAATTGTCTCTTTGGTTGGCTCTCCCTTGCTCAGTGGTTCCTGGGGTTGCTTATTTAGTAGAGTGACCAAACACAAGTGTATCTCCTCAGCCCATCATGTCTTTCTTTGCCGAGAGGGGGGGGTAGTTTTATTTTATTTTTTTTAATTTTTTTTGGGGGGGGTAGTTTTACATCACTTCGGGCAACATCAAGCTGCCCAGCCCTAAGTGAACTGTAGAACCTTCATTGTGTTGATGGCAACAAAAACAGAAAGATTGCAACTGAGTTTGAAGTTGCATATAGAGTTTAATGTGTCTGCAGTGGAAAAAAGTTGTGCTTTAACTTGCAAAACAAGAAAATGTCATATAGCAATATTAGAGGAAATAATAAAGATGGGCTGTGCCTAGGCATCAAATTTGTATACAAAATTATAGCTCACTAAAACCAACAGAGGGTAACATCTACTCACTCTCTCTCCTTTAACTGCAATAGTTTCATAGCTTCAATCACTTTTAATGCAATTGCAGCCCTAATAAATGTCACATCCCAAAGTTTGGAAGCCTAAAAGCTATGCTAAGTCCCAGCAGTTAAAATAACAGCATATATCCACAACTCAATCACTCAAAATCCAAGTGACCTTATAAATCAGTCCAATTCTACTCTCTCAAGTCAATGATATCACATGTTACACTTGTCTAATAAATCACTTGGTCAAATTTCATCTCCACGTGCACCGTATTATTTAGTGCTCATACATTCTGATTTCTGTGTTTAAGGCAATTCATTAATTAGACATTGTCATATCTACACAATCAGGGTTATACCTGCCATCCTCATTTTTCAAATAAAGAAAAGAAAGAGCTAAGACTTATTCTCAGTAATGCATTAGACAGAAGATGATTTGCATCCTGTGTGTTGTGCCCTGTGCTTGGATTTGCTATTATGCTGAAGATCTTCGATTCCTATGCAGATTTTCTGAGGTTTTTCTTTTTTAAATATTTTTCATGCTGAAGAAGAAATCATAATAACCAGTAGGACAGGGAGTTTCATGAAGGGAATGGTAAATGGTGCAAATACAGTGAAGAGATCAATGCCTAAAAACTGAAACATTCTCATTAGATTTGGGAGGCTGGAAGTCATTGGTGGTTTGGATAAAAGTCAGGGAGGTAGATAGAACAAATGCCAGCAGCTAGAACAGTGATGGAGATGAAAAGAATGACAGTGAATATAGATGACTGTCTCTAGAAGTGCAGCTGGAAGAGAAAAAACTGAAGGATTTGTGTTCATCAGCACCTTGATTATACTAGTCTTCCAACTCAAAAATGAGTCTTTTTTGATATTTCATCTCCCTCCCCCACTACATTGCAATTGTCAACTTGCTGAGATTTTTTCCAAATTACTTCCTATAAAATTAACAAACTTCTCTCCATTTCCACTACTACATCATCATCCAGACCTGAATGCGAGGAGAGCTTCCTAACTTTTTGAGCCAGCGTTCCAAATGCTCTGCAATCCGTAACCTTGTTACTTCATCAGATTTATCTTGAGGGGCCCATCTGAGTCTTCTGCTCCAGCCAAGCTCTCCACCAAAATTGCCCTACATTTATTTACCCACATCCTTGCCTTTGTTTTTTTTTTTTCCCCAATCACCACCTGTCAAATGTTTCATCATCCTTCAAGATCCATTTCAAGCATCATCTTCCCTGTGAAGCTGCCCTGCCCTCCACAGCCAGAGATTAACTTTCCAGTCTCTGGCTCCTTAGACCAACATGTCACTCATCATTCATCTTAAGGCTTCTTAAGTTCCTTCATAACAGGGGCTATATCTTGTACTTAGCTCTTATAAACACCTGAACGTGAGCAGTACTCTTTGTAGTATATAAAAAGTTACTACCTCAGGTTTTTAAAATGGTGTTTCTTGTTTGCACCTACATGACAGAAATAGGTAAAAATGTGGCTTGTATTTTTTTGGCCAACAGTTGTCCATCTTACACACGGCTCCTGATTACGATGATACGATGTCTCAGAGAAAAAACAACCACCTTCCCAAGACTCCGAAGAGAACAGACTCCTGTAAACAAACTGTTTTCATCACTTGAAAGCACACTAATAACAAATGGAGTTTAAAAAAAAAACAGTCGGGGGTGAAGGGCAGTTGTCATTTGAAGCAATATTATCAGGTCTCAGTTAATGTTTTGGTTAATAAAACATTATGCAGGAAATTGTGTGTATAGTTCTTAACAGACGTAATATATTTGTGTTGCTTAAATTAATTTTCTCAAGTTCACTCAATTCCATCAGATTCTATTGTTTGCATACCATGTGTCCCGCACTATATTTGATGCCACCTTTCTTCTACTTTTAAAAAAATTTCCAAGGAATGCTAATGCACCCTTAAAATGTGGGCTGCAAAACCTAGTATTATGAGGCTTAGCTTCAGGTTAGGGGTCCCTGCACTGAGACTTGACTCCCCTAACAGATGATCATTTCAGTTCTACTGTGCTTCCCTCTCCCCTTCTGCTTGCTGGGATGTGGAGAAAAGAGACAAAATAATTCAAATGGTAAACATAAATCAAGTAGCCACTACAAATAAGAATCAGTATACAAATACTGTATTTGGAAGCAATCTGCAATAATCGCAGTAAGTATGTGTCCAAGAGATCAACAAAAACAAGAACATTTCTTCTCCCTTCCCTTCTATTCCCTTTCACTATTATTTATATTCCCCAAATGAATGAGAACATATAATGTGGATAGGAAATATCAGAAAAGGAGACAGAACATGAGAGATTCCTAACTCTGGGAAACGAACTAGGGGTGGTGGAAGGGGAGGAGGGCGGGGGTGGGGGTGAATGGGTGATGGGCACTGAGGGGGGCACTTGACGGGATAAGCACTGGGTGTTATTCTGTATGTTGGCAAATTGAACACCAATAAAAAATAAATTTATTATTAAAAAAAAAACAAGAACATTTTGCAATGGTATATTGAAAGAGAGAGAAATGGAATGAACATAAAATTAACAAAGGAGTTCTTGATCTTTGAAGCCTACTATTTAGTTAGGCAAAAATATACACATATGTATATGTTTGTCTATAATATTCTTTAATATATAAATTAAAGAACCTGAAAATAACTTCAAGACCATAAGCTGTTCTTT
Source organism: Vulpes lagopus (assembly GCF_018345385.1). Taxonomy (NCBI): domain Eukaryota; kingdom Metazoa; phylum Chordata; class Mammalia; order Carnivora; family Canidae; genus Vulpes; species Vulpes lagopus. The sequence goes on from NC_054834.1 coordinate 33,552,205, forward strand.
GTTATCTCTCATAAAACAATGACTGGCCTCCAAAACCAAGCTAATAACCTGAGAAGCTTTAAAAATATATATAGATTCCTTTTAGAAGTCAAGCCAGTGGCTACCTTTTTCGCTGTTAACTTTCTATTTCTTGATCTGGGTGTTGGCTGCAAAGGAATATTCATGATGCAAAATACTCAGGTTGTCACGATGTGGGCACATTTCTATGTGTACATTATACTTCCATAAAATGTGTTTTAAATGTGGCTTCCTTAGTCCCATCAATAGAAGGCAGCTATGAATCTGCTTTTAAATATCTCCCCAGATGATTCTAATGATCAGACACTCTTGGATCGCCTTCCCCACCAAGGCCCTGGCAAAATGATGCATGGACAACAACTTTGTTTGGGTGAATAAGTGATGAAGGTGTTTAGCAGAGGTGGAGGAAAGTGCGGCCTGATAAGAGCAACGTCTTGGAGTCTTAGTGCATTAGTCAAAGATGCAAGTTGAAACTGGGGAAGATTGGAGCCAGAGAGACAAGAAACTAAGCTGTTTTTATAATGCAGGTGTGAGATGACAAGGGCTGAAATTAAGCTAGTGACTGTGGAAAAGAGGAAAGAAGGGCTGGTCAGAGAGACACTGCGGGCACATAATAAATTCCAGAGGATATATTGGCAGATGCCAAAAGACAAGGTTTCCCAGAATTAAATCCCAATGCTCATAAACTCTGGTATGTTCCGTGTGTGTGTGTGTATATGTGTGTGTGTTCTGTGTTCCTGAAGCTTCACCCCAAAGGATCAAAGCCTAATTACCACATAAATAAACATACACCCACATAAACACAAAACTGTCTCTGTTAATTGAGAAGTGTTGAAGATGATCCTGTAACTTAGTGACTTTCATACTTCTTAGGTAGAGTCCAAAATACAAGCCATCTAATTCTGGAATTTTTATTCCAAAATGAGATAAGATACCCTATTTCAATCAGGAGTTCTTTATTTTTTTAAGATTTTATTTATTTATTCATGAGAGACACAGACAGAGAGAGGCAGAGACATAGGCAGAGGGAGAAGCAATCTCCATGCAGGGAGCCCGATGTGGTACTTGATCCTGGGATTCTGGGATCATGCCCTGAGTGGAAGGCAGACGCTCAACCCCTGAGCCACCCAGGCATCCCTCAATCAGGAGTTCTTAAAATCAAAGGAAGTGAGACTTCATATGTTCTTTTATGGAAAACTGATGTAGAGAGACACTATGAAATCTTCCCCACGCACCTCATTCCTGACACACAGATTATATCGCCTAGCATTCTGGAGGCCTCTTCTGAGAAGTTGGAACACTGTGTCTAGGCATCCAGTGGTTAGGGAAGTGAACAGACATCTCAGAAGAGGATGAGACCACTAGACATATTTCCACCAGGAAGCCAAGCCAAGCTTTCCAATAAGACCTCCAGAGGCAGGCCTCTGGCTGGATATTCACCCACTATGCCACCTACAATAGCCCTAAAAGGCTTCTTCCCATAAAGGAGTGTATTCATTGGCTCTCAGTCATGTTTGTTGAAGGAATATAGTGCTGCTCAAGTAATGGAAATGATTCCATAGTCAATTCAATAAACACAAAGATATAAGAATAGATCAGAATCCACCTTAGGAGAAATTGTTTTAGAAAGCAAATGGAATCGGGGAAGGCTTGATGAACAATGAGAAGGGGAATCCAACTGCATCTTTTTCTGAACTTTGATGAGAAATAACCTTTACTGTTACCATCATGAAAATTTAAAGGTAGAAATTGTTACTCTCTCTCTCATCCTTTTACAAACCATACTAGCAATATTTATGAGCCAAATCTTCCAAACAAAACATTTTGTTCTTAAAGCTGACGCTTATAGGTATGGATGCTTTATAGAAAAAAACAATTATGGTAAACTACTTGACCCAGCAATGACCAATATTATAGAAACATTATTATGTTGAATAAAATTATGTTAACTAAAAATCAAATGCTACTATGAGGAAGGGGGCAGTAAATATTTAATATTTCTATTTAATAACATAAATAATGCACATCTGAAAGCGAATCAGTTTGGCTTATCCATCAAGCATAGGACCTACCTATAAGTAAGCCATTTCCATCTCTTACTCACTTGAAGCTCTAAACATGGAAAGTGTTTGAAACCACAACACGCAAGGATAAGGGGAGATGTACAAGACAGATCAGAAAAAGCCTACCACAGTCTCTGCTTGCTACTGCAGAATGACTGAACAACCATGGCATTTGGCAGGGTACACTAGCTCCAGGACAGGCTTGGCCAGGTAGCAAGGTAGCATAGACAGTCCAGGTGTTGCTTGTTTGCATCCTCTGGAGTTGTGCTCCGTTGGTCTGTTGGCAGTGGGAGTGCCCCAAACAGTGAGAACAGAGAAAAGAAAGGACACAAGGGGCATGTTTTGCCAAGGATCCCCTGCACCCTGCCTCCACTGATGGCCATGGGACAGAACCAAACTAACCATACCATAGGGAATGGAATCCAGTGCTGCCATGTCATTAGCCTTTGGGATCTTTCTTATGATCTCTGGAACACATGGACAGATACAGCCCTACCCAAACTCCCCTGAGAAAGGGAAGCTACCCAACTTTTCTACTAGACTTTAGAGGAGGAGAAGAAGGAGGGAAAGTGTACCACAGCCTCCATCACTAGTATAGAGGAGGCTGCAGAAATGAAGTGATGAAACCTCCCCTGGCTCCCAAAATACCACCCCGCACCATCTAGACACTGAAGATCAGGAAAGTGGTACTTGCATATTAAAAATCTGTGCAAAAAGAACTGCACCTTCAGGAAGGGATAACTGACCTATCCTTGAGTGGCATGATGGTTCATTTCATGTACCAACCTGGCTAGACTATAGTGCCCAGGTGCTTAGCCAAATTATCAGTCTAGGTGTTGACATACGGGTACATTTTAGATCTGATTAACATTAAATCAGTAAACTTTGAGTAAAGCAGATTACCCTCCATAATGTGGGTGAGCCTCATCCAACAATTCAAGGCAATTAAGGGTACATCTGAAGAGATATTTCCTCCAGATTGCCTTCAGACTCAAGACTGAGACATCAGCTCTTCTCTGGGCCTCCACCTGCCAGCCTGCTCTGCACATTTTGGATTTGCCAGCCCCAACAATCACATGAGCCAATTCTTCCAAAGAAATTTCTCTGTCCCTCTCTGTCTCTGTCTCTGTCTCTGTCTCTCTCTGTCTCTGTCTCTCTCTACATATATGTATATACACAATATTTTATTTTATACAAATATATATTTTGTTTATTACTATTTATATACACATACATTTTGTAAATATATAATTAACATTATTTAGGTATGTATTTATGTAAATGAAGAATTTAAATATAAACATACATCCCATAGGATGTACATATACATGCATGTCCCATTGGTTCTATTTCTTTGAAGAACCCTGGCTAATATACCTGGCATTGTATTAACATCAGCCTCTGAAGGTGACATGTGACCTCCTGACATCGGTATAATCCTATATACCAAATCCTGGGAAGAAAATTTATTGTAAAAAAAAAAAAGAAAAGAAAAGAAAAAAGAAAATTTATTATACAAATTCCAAAGGCCCTGATGTTTATCATCAAAACCCAAGAACACTGAATTTAGAAAGGAGAAAAAAAGCAGAGCCCAAGGCAACCTGAATATTATTACGTCTGTGATTCCTCAGAGGTCAGCATTGCTACCAGAGCAGGTCCAGTTTCACAAGATTTACCTCAGTGTGACCGAGAATTCATTTCAGAAATCTCTCCTTCCAGGAAAGTGAGTTTTTTTGTATACTTTTTCACCCACAAGAATGTTAACTGAGCTTGTTTTTCCTCTAGCCTCAAATTTTTCTTTCTTTCTTCCATTGCTCACCTTTTAAAAAGATACTTTCTTTAGTACAACCATAAAAAATGAGAGAAAATAAAAGCTGTAGGCCACTCATGGGCATTTGAGAGGAACACTGAGATCTCAGTCCTATCCATGTCCATCAATTTTCCCTCTACAAATCTCCTTTTACCACCAATAATTCTCATCTGTTCTTCCTTTGAGAACCAATCCCAGACTATCATGGGGAATTTACCCAGTGTCATCAGCCCATGGCATTCTATTCCTTCTCAATGAATTAGAAACAGCTCCTTTTTGCACTAGTACTGCATGTATAACTACTTATTTTTAAATTGGGTTGGTTTTAAAGTTGGTTGATTATTAAAACTTTAAAATAATTAATAATTTTTCACTGGAAAATACATAAAAATGCAAAGAAGTAAATAAAACTTATCATAAGAATGCCACTTTTTACAATGATACCAAACATAGGAGTACCTGGCTGGCTCAGTTGGTTAAGCATCCGGCTCAGGTCATGATCTCAGGGTTGTGAGATGGAACCCTGCATCGGGCTCTGTGCTGGGCAAGGAACATGCTTAAGATTCTTACTCTCTGCCTCTCCCTCTGCCCTTCCTCCCATGTCTCTCTCTAAAAAAATAAATAAATAAAATTAAATAAAAATGATACCAGACATAAAAAGGCTCCTTCAGGAAACATCTTTGTTAGTTATTTAGAGTATATGCTTCATTTTCTACACTACTCATAACTTTATGTTAGGGGTTTATCATAATCCTACCTCTCAACTCAACTGTATGGCCTTTGAGGGAGGAGATGATGTCGTGTACACCACTATGCCCCACATCATTTTACAGTGACCTAAATAGTTAGTAGCTGCTCAAATAACAACAAAACAAGATACCTCAAGTTGAATGAAAGCAATCAGTGTTTTTTGTTTACTTATTTCTCTCTCATTTTAGATCTAATCTTTCACTATTTAGACTTAAGTTCATGGGCAGATTATTGCAGATAAACAAGCTGTGTTGTAAATCAAACAATCCTTTCTCACAAACAACAGGCTTCCATTATTGGCCCAGCTATCAGCCAAGTCTCCAACTCAGAAGAGATTTCCCCGTTGCCATGGGGATCACTACTGATATGTTATTCTTCATGGAGCTCTCAAGTGAAATGAAGCCAAAGTATATGTCAAAATAATGTCCACATTCTCTTCCTGCCCCATGTCTGAGCAGCCTCCTCCTAGCCCTTTGGAGCTGCTGGCTGTCTTCCCCTTGACAGAGCAGAGATCCCATCCTCCCCAGGGAGCTTCTCGCCAAGCCCTGAATGTGTGGGATAGCTCCAGAAGGCATAATGAGAAGCTAGAGGGCCCAGGGCAAATGTCAAGGCAAACACAATTTGAAAGATATTAAGTGAGACCAATGGAGAGTTTCCCAAGAAGCTTAATATGGCCAAATCATAAAGCAGTCACCAGATGGTTATAATTACTATCCAGCCTTGTTCTCCTCATACCCCCTTCCTGAAGGGAAAAGAAGAGGGACAGTTATCAATCTGCAAGGTCTGCTGTGGGGTTATGCAGGGAAAGATGAGGCCTGCCTGGGCCCAGCCGTGACAAGTTAGTCCAAACATGACCAAATGGTATTAAGAGCCTAAACAGAAACTGTACAGCATGAGTTTCTCCCAGACTCAAATCAAAGTCCAACTAATTTGGGGGAAAGTAGGTAGCCACTTCCATACTGTGCATTTGAGGGGAGCACTAAGCAAGAACTTGCCACCAAATACCTCTTTTAGTCTCCCGTAATGGTTCTCGACATCATGCTGGTAGAAAATTTTTCCCTGTACTCCTGGGGCTTCCAGGTCCTAAAAAGTCCCCTGCTGTCATGTTCCCATCACACTAAGGCCCTCTTTTTCATAGCACCCTCTGCACCATCAAAAGCCTTGGAAATAGCAAGTTGTGAAGAGAAGGTAAGGGAAGAGGGGGATATATGGCTAATGAGGGTGGGCAGGGGTGCTACAGAGAGGAGGGAGGGATGGAGGAGGAATCAAACAGCCTTACAATGCAGTCAAGGGCTGACTCGGGAAGTAGACTTTGCTGGCTTAACTCTCGAGGCATTACTACAACAAAAACATACGAGGTAGCTATTATTGAGGCCAGGAACTATGTCTCATTTCTTATTCACATTTTTCTCCAATCAGGATGTGTAGATGAATGAGTACTGTTAAGTACAATATGATTCCAAACAGTACAGAAATAGATCTTATGGAAATTCAGTTCTTGTGTTCCCATTCCAAATCTAGCCTTGCTCAATGAAGCGAAGAAGAATTATCCTTCCTTTTGACCAGCTCCTTTGGTGTTGCATTATCTGGTAACCCTGTATCTGAGCTCTATCTCCCTCTGTCCATCTAGATGTCGGCTCTTTGACACAAGGCTGCCTCAGATTGGCCTTTAGGCACCAGCCCCCAGTGCACCACTGACTTTCAGTATGTGTTTGTAGAATGAATGTGGCCTACAACCACCTTCCAGAGTTCTTGAGTCTGGACCAACAACTCCACAGTCAACCCCATGGTGGGGAGAGCCACCAGATCTTTGGGCAAGTTCCTGTTTGCACCAACAGTTCTGTGATGGAGTCACGGTTGACACGGGGCTCTCATGATCTGAAAGGCTTCTGCCCTTTGGAAGTCCATGAACTCCAAAGGCTTAGTGACTTCACAGTGGCTTCAGCTATGGAATAAAGAGATGGAGAAGCCAGGAGCCGCTTCTGCTCATGCCTTCCACTGCCATGCAGCTTCCACCTCCTCTGGTTCCCAGCAGCACAAGCTCCCTGGCTCCTTCGAGAAAATCCTGTGGCTTCTCCATAGACAGCTGAGGGTGAGGACGTTTGAGGAAATACTCGATCCACAAATGAGTTCTTAGATTCTTATCCAAAATATTCTGTCCAATTTTCCAAGCATATCACAGATACTGGTCTCAGATATCAGTTTTTGGTTTCAGATGTGGTCAGAGGTTAACATGGGGCCAGAAACTCCATAAGTCAGCACTTCTGGCTACTTTACCAAGTGTATGTTCCCTCTGAAGAAAAAAGCAATATGGCCTAATGAAAAGGGCACAGGCTCTGTAGCCCATGAGGATCTAGTTTTGTTTCTAGCTCTTGTATGTACAAGTTGCGTGGCCTTGGGCAAGTTTTATGATTTCTCAATCTCAGTTTCTTCATCTGTAAAATGTGAACAGTGATAAGATTATCTACTTAATCTGCGTAGATTAGAGATCATATATGTAAAGCATCTCACACTTATTAGACATTTATACATCATTTAATCTAAGACACTGTCTATCATAAGATGCACTTTTATATATGTATCCAAAAGAAAGAAAAAAATACTGCCAGTTAAACTATGTCACATTACTTTATCACCACTTAGAATTTCCATTTCATATGCATTGAAAGAGCTCCTCAGACTTATTTGACATGGATTTTTTAATCATATAAAACCTGTGTGCACACATGAAAAGAAAAATATATGCAAAAGAGAATGTTAAGGTATTCTCCTTTTTTAAAGATTTTATTTAGTTATTGAAGAGGGAGACGGAGAGAGAGTGGGAGTGAGTGGGACAGGAGCAGAGGGAGAGAGACAAGCAGACCCCACATTGAGCATGGAGCCTGATGCAAGACTTGATCCTGTTAGGTCGAGACCCTGAGATCATGACCTAAGAGTCAGATATTTAACAGAGCCACCCAGGCATCCTGAAAATATTAAGGTATTCTTAAATTTTATTCACATCAATTCTTAAACCCCAGTTTTCAGAGATTTTAAAACACGAAAATAATGTATTTTATAATTGGTGCCATAAAGAGCTACTTAATGGGTATACAATAAAGCCTAGCCATTGCTTTGCAGTCCCCAGCTCCACAACTCACCATGGAGCCTTTGGTAAAGTACTGATGGTCTCTAGGCACTGGGTTGTTGGAGGACTGCATAAAATAATAGCCAGACTTCGCACAGGGTATGGACAGAGTAGAACTTAACAAATATTCCCTTTTTTTTTTTTTACCAAAACCAACAATATAGTCAGAAACAGCAGTAAAAACAAAAAATAAAGCCATAATAATTGCTGTCTGTATGAGCAACTTCACCCACATTATCTCATTTAATATCCCCTACAGCCCCACCAGAATGGGGAAAGCAACCAACTCTCCCCTTCTACAGATGAAAAAATGGAGGCACAGAGAGATCAGGCCATTTGTCAAAGGTCACAAAGCTAACTAGTACCTGAGCCAGGACTCAGGCCCTGTTCTCTTTTACTCTATTTCCATCACGCTTAGATGCTATACTATTTGCACAAAATATTCTCACATGTTTAAGAACAAAAACATCTCTCTGACTTTTGAACACTTGCAGTATGTGTAGGATACAGTCTGGCCAACTTGGATCCATATTTCTATTTAGCCCCCCTATTTAAAGGAGGAATGAGAGGACCAAGTAATTTTCCCCAGGTCACAAGGCCAACAAATATGAAAGTAGACTGTAGAGTACCAGAGGGTGTGCTTTCAGCCACTCAGCTGCGCTGTCTCTTCCACATACAAGAAAATTTGTACCTACTTTTCAGAGTGGTCAGAATTTGGAGTAATTTAGGTAAAGCACCTCGCCTAATGCCAGCATATAAGAGGCACACAATAAATAGCACCCATAGTCACTGTAGTCAACAATAGTAATATTTGAATAGCCCTGAAGACGTTCACATAGTCCTGACCCAGACGAGACCTGCTGGGGGACAGGAAGGCCAACCAATCCTCCCTGAGAGGACAACACCTTCTTCCATGTTCCCTAGTTGCATCATCTCCTTCCTAACTGTAGAAACAGACTGGAAGCTACACACAGAATAAAAATAGCCAAAAGATGCCATTAGCATTGAGGGACTAATTAATTTTGTATTTCCACCCAGAATTAATTTTTATTTTCAGCAAAAGTCTTCTGCTGAGAGCAGAGTATTAGTGTTACTCACAGTGAGTACACTGGCAAATTCAGCTTTCCTACAGGAAATGCAAGCCTTATGACAAAGTTCTTGTGAAATCCAAACAAGGTTTCTCACTCATGACTGCTGTTGGCTCATAACCAAGGGAAGACCATCAGCTCAACAATCTTCAGAACTGAAATGTAAACAGAAGGGCAATCTGCAAATTTGCTACTGCTTCCTCTTTACGATGGCCTAAACCTAGATTCCAAGAAAACAAAAACAAAAGCAAAAAGAACTTGGTACCTGAGGTCCCAAAGTAGTAAACGTCTCATTGTCCCCTTGGCCTAAAAATCCTTACCAGTAGAATTCTTACTCAAAATGTCCCAAATGTAAATACTAATTAAAACCAGTTGTATTTGATGGGATGAGCACTGGGTGTTAAACTATATGTTGGTAAATCAAACTCCAATTAAAAAATATACAAAAAGATTAATTAATTAATTAATTAATTAAAATATGTTTTGATGTTTTAGAACAGAGCCTCTTTACCTGTAGGATCTACAGATCCATTCTAAGAATCTGAAATTTTATCCCAAGTTTTCTGGGTACTTGTATAAGTTTTCCCGGAAGAAGGCCTCAAAGCTTTCACCACTTTTTTGAATGAGATCTATACCCCCAAAACCATAGAGAATGATTGATGGGCAAGTCAAGCTGACACAGAAAAACTGTTCACAATCCATCATTAAATAATAACAAAAAAAATATTTACAGTGTTTTTATGTGGCATGCTACTCTCATCCAAACAATATGTGTCTTGAAAAATTTATAGAAAAATATTTGAGGGATCCCTGGGTGGTGCAGTGGTTTGGCGCCTGCCTTTGGCCCAGGGCGCGATCCTGGAGACCCGGGATCAAGTCCCACATCGGGATCCCAGTGCATGGAGCCTTCTTCTCCCTCTGCCTGTGTCTCTGCCTCTCTCTCTCTCTCTCTGTGTGTGTGTGTGTGTGTGTGTGTGACTATCATAAATAAATAAATTTTAAAAAAATAAAAAAAATATTTGAAATATACACCAAAAATACCAAAAATACACCAAAATATTAACACTGGTCATCTGTGTCAGGTTTATGAATAATTTTTTTTATTTTGTTCTTTATGCTTTCGTATGTTTGCTTTTTTTTCTACAGTGAACATGTTAGTTTTAGAATCTGCAAAAGTCTGATGAATGTTATTTTCAAACTGATTTCAGAATCTTTATATCGTAGTCCATATCTTCCTCTGCACCTTGATTTCCCAAGTGACTCATGATTCTCTGTTCATGCTGTGTGACCTGGATAACAAGAATCTATACTCCAGTCTAGGAATGCCATCCACGGTCAGACAGCCATTTCTGAGTTGTAAAATCTGGAGGCACAAATGTTAGGCCAGTTCAGACATGCACACCAGAGGCCACTACTTTTATAAGAAAAGAGGACTGGGCAGCTTTGAAAAGAAGAGGAAGGAAACAGAAGAAAAGCTGTGTAATTGAGAGAGAGTTCAAGCTGTTTGTTAAGTTTGCGAGCAAGCCCTGCATTTCAGAAAGGTGGCTGTGGCTTGTAGGATTTTTCAAACTCTTCAGGTCTGCAGTCAAAACCAGAAAATAAGGTTTATATCAAATGCCCTATTAGTGGGGTTTTTTTTTTGGTTTTTTTGTTAATTAAAGTATAGTTGACATACAACTATACATTAGTTTCAGGTGTACAACGTGGAATGACAACTATGTCATTTGTGTGTTCCTACAACACATGCACAACATAGTTTGAGAATAAAACAAATCCTAGTTCTCCATGGTTTGGGGGTTTCAGATCTCATTTCTATACATTAGGGAATGTTCGCCACAGTAAGTGTAGTTACGGTGTATCCCTGTACAAAATTGCTGCGATGCTTTTGACTATATTCCCTATGCTGAATTAATATTTTGTGTTTGTGGCAAAACTGAGGAGCTCATCCAAATGCTAGAAAGCAAATGCATTACTCAAGGAGAATCTGGTAAACTATCCAGAGCTTGGCTTCCTATTGGCAGTCCTGTCTGTGTGCCGGATTTGGAAAGTGTGAGCCTTAGGGAATTGGGGATGCAGAAAGCATCCACGCTAAGTTTGCCAGATTTAGCAAATAAAATTCAGGATGCCGAGTTAAATGTAAATTTCAGCTATACAACAAAATTTTTCTTACTACAAATATGTCCCAAGTGCTACTTACACTAACAATTATTTATTGTGTAGATGAAATCCAAACTTAACTGGAGCATCCTGCATTTTACCTGGCAATCCTATTCCACGGACAAGGAAGGGCCAATCCATAGGCATATTTTCTCGCCCTAAACAGACAGTGTGCGTATTGCAGGGAGACAGGGTAGAGATGCAGGAAGTCTGGGGTAAAGGAGCCAGAGAAGGCTCCTGGAAATACAATGAAGCAAGGAGTTATATAAAGCCTCTCTTGCTCCCATGTAAGAAAATTAGATCTTTCTAATGTTGTTCTTCTGGTGGTTAAACCAATATTACCCAAAAAGCAGAAGGTAGAGAAACCCAGGAAAGTCCCAGGGTGCACAGTATGCAAGCAGACAGCAAAAGGAACGTGCTAATGGCAAAGGGTAAACCTCAGAAGTGCTGCAGTTGGGGTTGAAGTAAGTGTTGGTTGATTATGCTTAGCTTTTCCTACAGCCAAGATTTCAACACTTCATCTGAATAACTTGCACCTTGCAAAATTGTTTTCCAGAAAAAGCCCACTGAAAAATAAAATAATACATTTTGAAAAAAAAAACACAATGGAAAAGAGACACGTGTTGATGCCTAGGTCTATATGACACCAAATGAATGAAAAATGGAAAAATACCATCCTTCCAGATGTTTCATCTAGGTAATAATAGGGAACATGTTTGCTTTCCACACACGAACGTTTGGCGTGTAAATGCAGACCGTGACGAAGATACTGAAAAGCATTGATTAGAAAATCAGAAAATTGTCCTTTTCACATCATTCACAGATGGCCATGGAAATGTTTTTTGTCAATTTATTTTCAGCCTGTCTTAAAAACAGAATTAGCTATGAAATAACTAGAGCTGAAATCTGCCGAAGCAAATGAAAACATTGAAATGACTTCTCAGTCTTCTGTTTTGCATGGAGTACAGCCCCCGCCTTTGTTCTCTGAGCATCTGATTGAGGAAGTCCTTGTCTCCCAGAAGCAAAGGGTTCAAATCCCACTGAAGCCAGCCTGTCTTCTTTCTCCATACTGTAGCCTACCAGAGAGTTAGAGTCTAAGAGAAGGTAGTGACTACAGTTTGATGGGGCGGGGGAAAGCTGAACCACCATACATGACATGAAATAAAGAGTTTATTAAAGGCACTAGACCAGACATAATTTGTGGGAGCTAGTGAAGAAGTATATTGGAGGCTTCTGCATCTGCAAGTGGCCTGAAGTCACTATAGGTCAGCAGAGCCAGCAATGGGACTATGAGCTGAATACAAAGCAGGGAGATGAGGGACAACCTAGAACCCATGTCTCACTCCCATGATCTCCAACCTTGACACTATAGATGACCTGTAGATGAAGCCAGTGCCCTTTGCCACAAAACTGCATAAGGCTCCCAGCCCAGGATTCCAAGAACCTATGGGAGAGCCTTTTCTGGGACCTGGAGAAGCTCTGGAACCAGATATTGCCCCATACCCACAAGGTAAAACAGTAGATCGGGGATGGCACAGGTGAGATGCAGAGGTGCCCAGCACCCTCATGCCCTAATCATAAGGCCTGCCACTTCTCCTCCACCTTCCAAGTCTCCTGAAAATTTCTCTTGTGGCAGCCCCTGCCTGGAACCACACAGGGAAGGGGATTCTGGGGCACACGGCCCCCCATACAACATAAAACCTTCACATGGTACCAAGTGTGATTCCCTGTCCTACCAGTATCTGGTTGGGTGAATTTGACAGAATGTGTAATCTTATTAAACCTCTGTTTCTTATTCTATATGGATGATATTGTTTAAGTCATTCAAAAAGAAAATGTACCAAGTGCTCAGTATATACAAATGAACCCAGGTTTCTGCCTTCATCCTGTTTATACTCTTTGGATAACAATATCTTCACTGAAATGTTGTTTGGATTTTTTTATATAAGTTTATTTTTTATTGTGTTCAATTTGCCAACATACGGAATAACACCCAGTGCTCACCCCGTCAAGTGCCCCCCTCAGTGCCCGTCACCCATTCACCCCCACCTCCCGCCCTCCTCCCCTTCCACCACCCCTAGTTCGTTTCCCAGAGTTAGGAGTCTTCATGTTCTGTCTCCCTTTCTGATATTTCCTACCCATTTCTTCTCCCTTCCCTTCTATTCCCTTTCACTATTATTTATATTCCCCAAATGAATGAGACCATATAATGTTTGTCCTTCTCCGATTGACTTCTTTCACTCAGCATAATACCCTCCAGTTCCATCCATGTTGAAGCAAATGGTGGGTATTTGTCATTTCTAATGGCTGAGTAATATTCCATTGTATACATAGACCACAGCTTCTTTATCCATTCATCTTGTTTGGATTTATTTATTTATTTTTTATTTTTAAAGATTTTATTTATTTATTTATTCTTTTTTTTTTAATTAATTTTTATTGGTGTTCAATTTACCAACATACAGAACAACACCCAGTGCTCATCCCATCAAGTGTCCACCTCAGTGCCCGTCACCCATTCCCCTCCAACACCCGCCCTCCTCCCCTTCCACCACCCCTAGTTCGTTTCCCCGAGTTAGGAGTCTTTATGTTCTGTCTCCCTTCCTGATATTTCCCAACATTTCTTTTCCCTTCCTTTATATTCCAGTGAGAATGGAGAAAATTAACAAGGCAGGAAACAACAAATGTTGGAGAGGATGCGGAGAAAAGGGAACCCTCTTACACTGTTGGTGGGAATGTGAACTGGTGCAGCCACTCTGGAAAACTGTGTGGAGGTTCCTCAAAGAGTTAAAAATAGACCTGCCCTACGACCCAGCAATTGCACTGTTGGGGATTTACCCCAAAGATTCAGATGCAATGAAACGTCGGGACACCTGCACCCCGATGTTTCTATCAGCAATGGCCACAATAGCCAAACTGTGGAAGGAGCCTCGGTGTCCATCGAAAGATGAATGGATAAAGAAGATGTGGTTTATGTATACAATGGAATATTCCTCAGCCATTAGAAACGACAAATACCCACCATTTGCTTCGACGTGGATGGAACTGGAGGGTATTATGCTGAGTGAAATAAGTCAATCGGAGAAGGACAAACAGTGTATGTTCTCATTCATTTGGGGAATATGAATCTTGTTTGGATTTAATAAGAAAGTGATAAGGGAGCTAGCATAGAGAAAGGGCTCAATCTATGTTACTGACCCAAGTTCATTGTTAGAGCGAGCTCATCTTCAGTGCATCTGATGAGTTGGCCCTCCTTTGGACTTCCCCACATGTAGACTAGGAGACAACCAACCTGTGAGTGGATTCCTAATGCCATTTATGGTCATTCCCAGCTTTTTAAAGGAGTGCCCCAGGCTGCCTGAGAGCACCCTAGAAAGCCTTGGCTTCTCTTTCTTTAGAGTCACACACTGAGAAGAATCTGCTAAGGAAAAGGAAAAGAGGGTGAAATCTGCCAGCCAGAAAGGTTCAGGTAGGGAAGGAAGGTGTTCCTTTCCCAAATGGCTGCTCTGGTGCCATAGTCATTGTCACACTGGATGGTTAGCACAAAAAGAAAAATGGTCTCCAGCCAAGTCTGGGAGGTCAGAACAGAACTTCAAGGAGAACATAGCAAACACCCCCACACCCCTCCCGCTTACCTCACTTAAAGTCTTGTTAGTGCCATGATTTCCAACTGGGCAACAACCACATCTGCCTCCCTTCTGTATTCTCTACTATCTTCGTGGCAAGCTGATGGTTGGTGTTGTAGGTGGCTTCTATGCTGTGGTTTTCAACATTTTGTAGCCCAAAGCCTAGCTCTCCTCTCTGCATGGAACAGCTGTGATTTATAATCTGCAGTCAAGCATTTCCTCAACTAGGGAGTATTGGGAACATAGAGAGTCTTTCTGAGTAATAACTATGATTCTATCCTGGTGCACAGATGTGCCCCAACATGAACATCTATACACAATTCTGGACTACAGGGCTTGGTAAGAAACATCAGGTTTGAAAATATCTCTGGGTCACTTACCTGCTAGGCCAAACCCCTTCTAATATCAGTTAACTGACCAGAAAAGGAGAGATCTTGTCTTACTCTTAATAGTCTCTGATCTTGTCATTTGATTAATCACATACGCAGATATATACTATCTCTCCTCCCTTGTCCACTCCTACTCCTCCCCCTCTCTCATCTCTCATATATTGTCATGTTGAGCCCCCACACTGGCCTACTCTAGTCAATCCATGTTACTGACCCAAGGTCTTGATCTATAGTTATATTTATGAGTTCAGATCATTATGAGAGGTAATTATGCTCTGGAAATGATACAATATTTGGTTGTCGAAAAGAAGTCATTGTTCTTCGAAATAGATGGCTGCTAGCTTTCTCAAGAACTCATTTTATGAACTCAAGTTAAAACAAATGAATACATGTTCCTCTTTTTGCTTCCTCTTTTGAGCAATTTTATGATTGAAAAAAAGACATTTTACCACAATGGAAAATACCTCATTTTTCCATTAAAATGTACTCTTTTTTTTCTTAACAGTTTTTAATCCACTTCCTTGTCCATTGGGTTAAAAGGAGCTGTTCCTAGGAGACCAAGTCAACGTCTCAACAAGGAAGGTGGAAAAGGAGGTGCTGGGCAAGTGAGTCTGTTAACCACCCAGCACTACGACAACAATGGCAGTGTCAACAATAGCACCACAACAGCCAGGTGGAAAGCTGAGAACAAATCACACAACAAACTGATTGACAGTTGAGTCTCCTCTGTGCCAGACTGATTTCCCCCAGAGCTGGAGGCATTGGCTCCATCAGCCCTTTTTATGGCCAGTGGGCCCAGACTGGGACTATTCATAACACAAATATCACTTTGTGTCATCAAAAGGAAAAGTCCATATGGCCCAACATCTAGTTGAAACTTGGTTGAAAAGATAAAACTGAGCTTACCAGTAAAGTGAACAACAATGTTCAATTGGTTGAATTTTAAGCTTTTTGTATAAGCCCAATGGCTCCTAGTTAAATATCAACTTCTCCTCCAATTTAGTCTTCCAAAGACAAATAAGAAATCAATCAAATATACTCATGTTTATTATAATGTAAATAAATGGTTTGAAGAGTTGATTGAATGCTTTGCTCTTCAACTTGATTTTTTGTTGTTATTAGTTAGGAAGTCACAATGTCATCAAAGAGAAAATGAGGAAGCAATGGAGAGTTCAGAATTTGGCTCCACACACTAATTTTACTCTCACAAGTTAAGATTTCCTTATTGACAATAAAATTGTTCCTTTTTTTTTAATTCATCTTCCCAGAAAGCTCATACATCTTCCCAAAGACTGAGATATATCTATAGACAACTTTACCCCTATCTCAGGGTTTGGGCATGCGCTCAACACGTGCTGTGTTATTCATAGCATACAGATAGATTTTTCTGTCTTTAATAGTTAAGCTTTTAAAAGTCTGATGAATAAAATACAGCAATCTCTTGGTGATCTGTTCTAAACAGACAAAAAGGAGAGGTGCTTATGAGGTCCAAGTATTTTAAATTTATAGGTATCAGAAAATATCATAGGGACCTCTCCATTCTCTCTGTTTCTCACACACACACACACACACACACACCTATAAAATATAGGTGGTGTTTCTCACAAGAAACCAATTAATTAAATCTCATCAATTGCTCCAGGGGAATGTGCTACTAAGCAGTAACATCTACCCTAAGATGAGAAACCAAACAGTTGGGATAATCTCCATGCTAGACTATAACTTAAACCATAAGTAACCTGGATTTGGCTGAAATTCATTCTTTTTTATTGTTTTTTCCCTAAATACACTCCACGAGATTGTGGTGCTAAAATAGAAATACAGTAGAATCGTGTTATTGCAAAAATTTGGCAAAGCTACCAGTGAAATCATGTCCCTTGAAACATAACAACCACACATAGTAAAAGTACAATTCCTCTCAACGCGTCCATAAACAGAGTGTTAGCCCTGTTCCTCAGAGTCAACACTATAAAAGGGTTCCCGCATATTTAATGAACCCACATTCAACTCAGTAATTCTTATCTTGCCATTAGGCTAGCGTGTTAAAATCCATGTCCCAGTAAATAGCTGTGTGGTACGTGAAATGTATTAAAAGTACACGAGGTAAAGTTGTGTTGATTAAATCCCACTCGAATGTCTGATCGTTAGAGTATCATTTTCCCATCCCTTTTGCTATGATTATTGCATTCTCCCATGGTGTTTGCCCTTGATTGTGGAGGGGTCGGGTGGGCGAAGGAGTCCAGGACTTTTTTGAGATCCATCAAAGGAGTGATAGAAAAAAAAATAGAGTTTTTTTTAAGCCCCCACACATTGTACCTAGTGGGGCCAAGACTTGTCAATGCCACCCGGTTGCTGGCTTTGTGCCTCATTCACAGCAATACACACAATCTAATTACCAGGCTTCAACCATGATTGTTAGGAGGGTCCCATGTGGAACATTAGGTTAACAGGCGAGGACACTGCTGAGCCAGCCTTCACTGAGGCTCAGGGCGATCGGAGCTTCCCCGTGGAGAGGGTGTTCACTGCTTGCCTCCCATTATATGGGTTCCATGGCCCCACAATGTCTGCTGGCACAGCCCACATCCCTTCCACTGAGCACCATATCTTTTCACCTTCATCAGGAGCAAAGAAATATATCTGAGAACGTGTGAGGAGCCCGCAGATTTTCCGAGACTGTGTTTAAAGCATTCATGATGGTAAAGAGAAGTGGGATGGTTTACATTTTCCATTTCAATGGTGTGAGTTGTCTGAGGTGTTGGTGGGGCTGCTCCAGGAGGAAAGTGGAGTGAAGCGCAGACACTGACCACTCCTCGACCTGTCTGAAATAGCGACACCCTCATTCTTTCATATGAGGTACCCCGATGAGCTGACTTCAATGACCTGTTACAATTACAAGTTCAAGGGCAGCACAGTTAGGATAAGAAAAGAAGAGAGAAGTCATTTGCACTTCATATACCTGTGGTTTAAAGAAGATTTAATTAGATGATTCCAAGACTAGACATTAGACGGACAGTAGGCCCTTTTGGAGGCTGATGGAATCCAAATGGGGAGGAGCTCCTTCAGGGGGAAAGCTGTGTCTGTCACAGAGCCTAAATGAGACCTGGAGAGGTGAACAATTCAGTGGAAAAACAATACTGATTTTTCTAGAATCACTGTTAAGAAGAAACAAAAACAAAACAAAAAAACCCCAGCAGCTATCGCTATTTGAACATTTTGTATTTTAAGAACTTAGGATGATGCCACTGGACACAGTCTGGCATTCAGAGCAGCTCAGGAAACAAGAGGATGCTACCAGAAGGTATATACGCAGTCCAGAAATCACAAGACCTGCAGGACATTTGGAGGCAACAATATATAAAACCCACAAGGCACATGCTGATGTCTTTCTTAGAATTTGACTAGAAAGCCTCATTTCCCTTCCTTCTTGAAAATAGCCATTTTGAGTTTTATTTCTCCAAAATGAAATCTTTCTTCCTTCTAAATCTGCTTCTCTCTTCAGAGCAGTACAACTTTCCCTGGCATCAAAGAATACCAAAACAGTTTCCCCGGGAGAATGGATTTATATAAAAGATAGTTCTTTCAAATTCAACATGGATAATCTCATTTTTCTTTCTTTCTTTCTTTCTTTCTTTCTTTCTTTCTTTCTTTCTTTCTTTCTTTCTTCTTTCTTTCTTTCTTTCTTTCTTCTTTCTTTCTTTCTTTCTTTCTTTCTTTCTTTCTTTCTTTCTTTCTTTCTCTTTTCCTTTCTTTCAGCAATTAACTACTATATGCCAACCAGTGTGCTCAGTGTGGGACTGAGGTGCTACAAATGGTCCCATCTTCTAATATTTGGGGGGCTTTGTATTAAATCAGGTCTGTGTGCTTTCTGTATATAGAGAGAGTATCTTATGTTTGCGATATATATATATATACATATATATATGACAACTATAACAAGAAATGTGTAGTATATAGTGTAGGTGTGTGTGTGTGTGTGTGTGTGTGTGTATTTCAGATTTTTTCATTATACTTAGCAGGAGGAATTGAGAAAAGTATATCTTTTCCATCTTCCTCAAAACAGAAATTCCTACTAGGTGAGGTTTTTTAAAGTAATTGATATCAAGCAAAGAAGATTTACCCATAGCAGGAAAGCCACTTAATTCCAAAAGTCTTAAGCTATGTCTAAATGGTAACAAAATACACAGTCAATTTTTCTAAAAGTCTAGCTAATCATATTTGATAACATAGGGGAAGATTTACCAGATACGCTTATGTGAAAAAGCAGGCCATAGAATAAAATGTGGAACATGATTCCAAGCACATAAAAATTATACATACACACACATAAAGATAAACAGATATAGATAAATGGATAGATAGGTAGGTAGATACAGATACAGATGATATATAAACAGACAGACATATAAAAGAAATGTACCTAAAAAGTTGAATAAGTGAGAGGTGTTAGAGAATTATGGGTATTTTTTATGTGTATCTTTCCATACTTTTAAAATCATGTAAGTGATTACAATGTCCACAATACCCAAAGTTATCTATAGATTCAATGCAGTCCCTATCAAAATTCCAGTGGCATCTTTCAAAGATACAGAAAATATACCCTTCAAAAACTTGTCTGGATCTGTAAAAGCAATTCTCAGAAATAACAAATCTGGAGGTGTCAGACTTCTTGATACCAAATTTTACTATAAAATCATAGTGATCAAAACAGTATGGTACTGGCATAAAAACAGACACGGAAACCAATAGGGCAGAATCAAAAGCCCAGAAATAAACTCAAACACAGGCATCAAAGGATATTTGACAAGGGAGTCAGGTATACTCAATGGGGAAAGGATAGTCTCTTCAACAGCTTGTACTGGGAAAAGTGGATATCCACATGCAAAAGAATAAAATCGGACATTGATCTTACACCATTTGCAAAAACTAACTCAAAATGGATTAAGGACCTAAATGTAAGACCTGAATCTATAAAATTACCAAAAGAAAATTTAAGAGAAAATTTCTTTGACATTGGTCTTGGCAATGATTTTTTGGATAAAAGAATGAAAGCACAAGGAACAAAAGCAAAAATAAATAAATGGGACTCCATTAAACCAAAAGCATCTGCACAGCAAAGGAAAGAACACAATGAGAAAGGAATCAGTGAAACGATAGAAAATATCTGCAAACTATCTATCTGATAAGAGGTTAATGTCCCAAGTATATAAGGACCCCATGTAAGTTAGTATCCAAACCAACAAGCAAACAAATAATCTTTTTTTAATAATAAATTTATTCTTTATTGGTGTTCAATTTGCCAACATACAGAATAACACCCAGTGCTAACCTCGTCAAGTGCTCCTTTCAGTGCCCGTCACCCAGTCACCCCCACCCCCGCCCTCCTCACCTTCCACCACCCCTAGTTTGTTTCCCAGAGTTAGGAGCCTTCCATGTTCTGTCTCTCTTTCTGATATTTCCTACCCATTTCTTCTCCCTTTCCCTCTATTCCCTTTCACTATTTTTAATATTCCCCAAATGAATGAGACCATGTAATGTTTATCCTTCTCCAATTGACTTATTTCACTCTGCATAATACCCTCCAGTTCCATCCATGTTGAAGCAAATGGTGGGTATTTGTCATTTCTAATGGCTGAGGAATATTCCATTGTATACATAGACCACATCTTCTTTATCCATTCATCTTTCGATGGACACCGAGGCTCCTTCCACAGTTTGACTATTGTGGACATTGCTGCTAGAAACATTGGGGTGCAGGTGTCCTGGTGTTTCATTGCATCTGTATCTTTGGGGTAAATCCCCAGCAGTGCAATTGCTGGGTCGTAGGGCAGATCTATTCTGATTTAAAAATGAACAGAGGAGGGGTGCCTGGGTGGCTCAGTTGGTTAAGCATCTGCCTTTGGCTCAGGTCATGATCCCAGGTTCCTGGGATGAGTCCTGCATTCGGACTCCTTGCTGGCAGGAAGTCTGCTTCTCCATCTCCTTCACCCCTTCTCTACTCATGCTCTCTCTCTCTCGCTCTCTAACAAATAAATTAAATATTTTTTTCAAAAATGAGCAGAGAAACTAAACAGACATTTTCCCCAAGAAGACAAACAAGTGGCTAACAAGTACATCAAAAAAATGGACATCACTAATCTTTAGGCACGTGCAAATCAAAACCATAATGAGCTATCAACCTCACACTCTTTAGAATGGCTATTTTCAGAGAAAAGAGATTACAAGTGTTGACAGGGATGTGGAGAAAAGGGAACGCTTGTGCACTGTTGGTACAAATGTAAATTAGTACAGTCACCATGGGAAACAGTGTAGAGTTTCCTCAAAATTTAAAAATAGAGCTCCCTGATGATCCAGCAATCCTACTTCTGGGTACATATCTGAAGGAAATAGAAGCTATTTCAAAGAGATATCTGTACCTTCATGTTCATTGTGACATTATTCACAATTGCCAAGACATAGAAACAACTTAAGTGTCTATCAATAGGTGAATGCATAAAGAAGATGTGGTGTGTGTATATATAGAGAGACACACAATGGAATGATACTGTGTTTGTATATGTATATATACACAACTGTATATTACATTCCATTACACAATGGAATGTGAGTCAGCTGTTAAAAATAATGAAACCTTGTCACTTACAACATGGATGGACCTAGAGGTATTATTAAGTGAAATTAGTCAAACAGAAAAGAAAAATACTGTATAATATCACTTACATGTGGAATCTTAAAAAAAAAAAAAGTCCAATTGATAGAAACAGAGTAGAATAGTAGATACCAGAGCTGGAGAGTGAGGGGAACAGAATGATATTGGTCAAAGACTACAAAAGTCCAGTCATAAGGTGAATAAGCTCTGAAGATCTAGCATACAGCACAGTGATTATAATTAATAATACAGTATTATACACTTGAAAGTTGACAAAAGAATAGATCTTAGAGGTGACTGAGCGGCTCAGTCAGTTAAGTGTCTACCTTCAACTCAGGTCATGATCTTGGGGATTGGGCATAGGTGGCGGGGCGGTCTCCTGCTCACTGTGGAGTCTGCTTCTCCCTCCCCCTACTCGTACATGCACTCTCTCTCAATCTCTCTCTCTCTCAAATAAATAAAATCTTTTTAAAAAACTAATAGATTTTAAATGTTCTCACCACAAATAAAAAAAGTAAGCATGTCAGGTGATGGATGCCCTAACTTATCTTATTGTGGTCATCATTTCACAGTGGATACGTATCAAATCATCACCTCATACACTTTAAACTCATACAATGTTATTTGTCAGTTACAATTCAATGAAACTGGGGGAAAAAGTAGTGATTACCTCTGAGGACTGGGATCAGATGAAAAAGAGATTTTCGGATGCCTGGGTGACTCAGTGATTGAGCATCTGCCTTTGGCTCAGGGTGTGATCCCAGGATCCCAGAATGGAGTCTCACATTGGGCTCCCTGTGAGGATCCTGCTTTTCCCTCTGTCTATGTCTCTGCCTCTCTCTCTCTCTCTCTCTCTCTCTCTCTCTGTGTCTCTCATGAATAAATAAAATCTTTAAAGCAGAGAGATTTTCACTTTTTATTTTACATTCACTTACATTATTTGTTGCATTAATCATACTTGATTTTTTTTAAGTTTTTATTTAAATTCTAATTAACATACAGTGTAATAGTAGTTTCAGGTTATAATTTACTGATTCAACACTTACATACAAGACCTGGTGCCCATCTAAACAAATTAAATTAACTTAAATTTAAATGTAAATTAAATACTTTAAAAATTACTTCTAAATTCAAAATTCAAATATGTAAGGATATGATTATTTTGACCATATCTATGTAGTATAATCTCACGAAATATAAAAAACTAAGTGGATAAAATCTGACTATTCATACCAAGTAGCCAGTTATTTTTCTTTTTAATTTAATTTTTTTTTCATTTTGCTCAACAAATTTAGCAGTACTACTTATACAGTGTAAATTTGGCCTTAAAAATTAGGTTTTAATATCATCTTTGAAAGTAGCCCAACTCCAAATTCCCAATTTTAACAAATTCTCAACTTTTGGAACAGAGAATAGTCCTTCACTCTTGCAATTAAATTCCAAATGTTATTTTGGGTGCTATCCAGAGGCCTCAGATCATAGAAAATCATACAAGGCCTTGTGTGCCTCACTCAGAAAGTAGAGACTGGAATAAAATTCTCCAGATTGACTTCTTCCTGGCCCCTGATGCTTCAGCCACTCCACAGAAGCCTGGCTGACACCACGTGCTCCAGAAGAAGGGTCTGCCAACCTCAACAAGATGTAGAAGATTTCAGAAGTTCTCAAATTCTTGGCTGGGCCAGCTGATTTAACAGCCTCTTTATAGAGGATGTTTTTATTTTTGATCCTATATCCCAGAAATTTGAGTTTCTTGGAATAGAAAATATGAATGTGGGTGGGCCTACTCATTTCATATTCCCTCTCCCTCCCTCTTCTGCAACCCATTGTTTCACACATTCCAGTCTTTTCCTCCAAGCACTTTCTTCTCTCTGTGGGCTTCTCTTGCACCCCATTCCCCTCAGAGACTTTCTCTCTGACTCTTCCTTCATTCTCATGAATGGTTTTCTTTATCCCAGACCCAGCGATCAGATCACTTCATGGCTACTCTAATCCAGACATCGAGATGACCAAAATAAACAAGCAGCCGAAAAGTCTTCCTAATTTCCCAAACATCTTAAGTATCAAAGGAGGTCAACCGCGGCAAAATTCATCTGTTATTTTTAAGTGACTGCTTTCCAAAACCCCCAGCTCTCCCCGACAAAGGACAAGAAATCCACAGCATTTTTGACAACTAAGTTGAGTCTCTGAATATTATTTCGACATTCTTCTACACTTTCATCTCTTTCTCCCTTCCTCTATCACTTGGCCAAAGAGATATGATAAAATGATTTTTTTCAAAGATTCTATCCTGGTCACTGCAAGCTAGAAATGGAGCAAGGAGTTACAAAGTAAAGCTCGTCCCCAATTACAGTCTTCTGACTAACCATCCTCTCTTAGTTCCTTTAGTTTGCTTGCGAGGCAAAACACAGGTTCTGCAGAGGACAGAGTAGGCTATGGAACCATACTAGCTGTGAGGGCTTTTGCAAGTCACATCCCCTCTTTGTGCCTTTGGCTCCTTGTAGTTATGTATTAGAGCCATTCACATATATCCTTCTTCTCCTCTGTTCCCAGCTACATTTTAGAATTTCCCTTTCCTACCCCCTGAAGGAGGCATAGCCATATAATTTGTGTTGTCCAATGAATTGTTAACAGAAATGCATGGATCACTTCCAAGCAAAACCTAAGAGTCAGTTCACCAGATTCCTATTTTCTTTTCCAAAGATCATAGAAACGCATTTCAAGATGGAATCTCCATCAGCCTGGGTCCCCGTATGACCTTGATGAGTAGAGCCGCCTCTGCCATCCCATGTCGATAGAATGTACCCCATGGTAGCACATATACTTTAAGCCACTGAGATTTGAAGGTTGTTGGTGATGTATCATAATCTAACTCATCCTGACTGATACACTCCTTATCTAGAGAGTGAGGGTGGTGATGATAACATCTAGCAACACACAGTGTTGCTCTGAAGATCAAATGGGATGACTCACACGGTAAGTGCCCAATGACTGTTGGTGACGTATATTTCTTTGAGACACGTCAGACAAGCTAAATGGATTATTAGAGGAGGATCACTGGCCTTATCTTACAGCTAGCTTTGAACAGTAGAAACAAAAGTAGAAGGAAACACCCTTAGAATCACTCTCACTGGAAAATATTCTTGCCTTGTCTTCCCTGTCTCCTCATCGATAACCAATTATCACTTTATGCACTCTGACCTGCCTAAACAACCCACTCTCATCATGGAAATGTGAAACGAGATAAAGACACTTTCACCTTCTTGGGATGTCTTCCCAAACCAATCCTAACTCATGCAGGTTATCCCATATTATACACTAGACCACTCTTTCAAATGAGTATGTCCATAACAAACATTATATGCCTTTCTACTTTCAGTTTCCTTAAAAATGTCTTCAATTACGAAATGTAATTGTCCAATTTTCCTAAAAGGAGAGGAACCATGTCCGCTGTTTCTCTGATGCAGTTTCTCTGTTCCTCTTGCAGTTTTCATATTTCCCCACATGTACCCTTCCTTGTTTCTCTTGCAGTTTCCATTGCAAGATCATCCCATATGTATCCTTAACCCCCACACCTCAGAACCTATGGCAGAGACCTGCGTTTAGCTGATTAATGTCCTTTGCTGACTGGTTTAACTTGTGCCAAGACCTACAGAAAATGTAAAACAAATAAGGGTTTGTTCAGGATGGATCATCAAGGTGATTGCAACTCTCCTTGACCCAAATCGGGATTTCTTATACTTTGAAAGTTTTATCATCCAAAGGGGGTAGCTGTACAGGTTTGCAAAGCATCACCCCAAGAGCCCCAAATGGTTTGTCATTTTGCTCACCTGATTACAGAAATTAAGAAAGTACATGAGAACCTTGACTACCCAAAGTATCCATGGGTCCATCTAGGTTCACCAGAGTAGCATAAGAACGATAATAACACACTTCCACAGCATGGCCATCTCTCCCTGCAGGAACCTGCTGTGTAGACAGATCTCTTTGGGTGCTTCCTGCTAAAAAAAAATAAATGTGAGCTTCCTCAGAGCAGAGCAAAGGCACTATGAGACAAGACATGACTCAGTGGACTTCCAGAAATCATTTGTTTGCCTATTTGTTTGGGTCAACAAACCAGCTCTCAAAAATGCACAGAAGGGTGGATCAGGAGCAGAACAGACAACAGGAATCCAGAGCTAACTGCCCAACCTGACTTCGGTCTTATACTTCTCTTTTCTCCTTTAAATAGGCAATGTGCTTTGTTTGTGTATGACAGCTCGGTGGTGGCTAAGTATGTGGGGCCCAGAATCTCTTTCAGTTCCACATTGACTAGTTTCCCAGAAACCAGGCTTAGATCTCAAAGCCACAACAAAGAGATGCCCATTTAGCAAACTGACCCCCTTTATCACCACAGCAGCTTCTGTGTTTTCAAACTGGTAGGCAATACCTGAAGGAAAAGAATGCATTTTATACTGCCTGCATTCAGCCTTGAGACAGTTCCCTCTTAAATGTATATGTTCATGGGGGCCTAGAAATAAATGGGAAAAATAAGAGCCATCGACAGCTCCCCCCTCACAGCAGCCAAGCCTTCAACATGAGCCCCTATCATTAAAGTACTCACTTAAGGGAGATCCACTTCCTCCCTTCTTTGGTGAAGCCCCTTCGCCAAACAACCTCCACACTTCCTTTTGGTTAATACAAAAAATGGATCCTGAGTATAATCTGCTTCCAAGTGATCAAGTGAATGGACTGTGTACTGTGTGCTATGATTGCAAGAGACACAGAAAAATAAGCCTGCTTTCACACTGTCCATATAGAATTGAAGTTAACTGTCTTATGTGAATGAAACTTAAAAATTTTCCATACAAGCAAACCTATATATGCTGATAAGTAAATGTGTCCTATTTTATTACTAAATGATAATGGTACATAGTATTTTTTTAAGTACTATACATTATTTGCATCTATTATATTGTCAATCAAATTTCATCTCATTAGAGACTCCCTCTTCAACCACTCCATCTAAAATAATGGCCTCCTCCCTACTACTTTCTGTGCTCTAACCCTATTTTCTTTACAGAATTTACCATTATCTGATATTATTTTATTTATTTCTCGGATTATTACTTTTTTGTACCACGGAATGTAAGCTCCACAGGCAGGAATTTTGCCTAGAACAGAGTCTGCTTAAAGTTCTCTCTCTCTCTTTCTTCCTCTGCTTCTTTTCCCCTAAAAAATAAAAATAAATTTATATATATATATATATATATATATATATATATATATATATAGTTGGTTGGTTAGAAAAATGTCAGTTAAGATGAAATACCCATGGATGGTTACAGCAATATCAGTTAGAATGAAATACCATTTTTCCGTGCATCAGATTAACAAAAATTAACAATCAGCACGAATGAGAACGCAAGGAAATAAGCTCCCCCATATACTTCTGGGTGCAGGGGTGGAGGAGAGGAGTCTAAATTGCTACAATATTTTGGAAAGGAATTGTGCAATATCTATCAAAATTTTAAATATAAGGATGCCTGGGTGGCTCAGCGGTTGAGCATCTGCCTTTGGCTGAGGACGTGATCCCAGATCTAGGGATCAAGTCCCACATCGGGCTCCCCACAGGGAGCCTGCTTCTCCCTCTGCTTATGTCTCTGCCTCTCTCTCTTTGTGTCTCTCATGAATAAATAAATAAAATCTTTTAAAAATTTAAAATATACATATCCTTTGGTCATGAATAAATAAATAAAATATTTAAAAATTTTAAAATATACATGTCCTTTGGTGACCAATCTTATGGTCTGAACTCTTTTCTATAGAAATAAACATACTATGTTTTAATGTTGATGCAGCATAGTTTTTAATGACCAAAAATACCCTTAAAATCTCATCAATAGAAGGCTAATTAAACAAACTTTATGTACCCACATAGCAGAAATTCTAAAGATGTTAAAAATGGGTATAGTCTTAATTGACTAGAGAACTACTTATAATGTGAGAAAGGAAGTTATAGAGTAATATAACCAATGTAATTAATAATCCCATTTTTAAAAAAAAGCACATTATTCCTGCTTCAAAACTTTAAACACAGGGCTCTGTAAACACACACGCACACACACACATACACACATATATGTATATATGTACACATAAAGGCATATGTTTTTATGTTTGCATGAGTGTGGAGAAAAACAGGAGATCCTATACCAGGCACTGTTAATCTTGGGACCTTGAGATTCTGGCAGAAAGTATAGAAAAATAATTTAACTCTTTCAGTGATTTAACCTATTAACATGAGTAAAAATAGCAAAATCAGTTGCAAAGAAAGTAAATGGCTTTCCCATTCACTGTAAAGTCCTTAAGTCTAGTTCCATGCCTTAATTTCTCTCTACAAAGAAAAGCCAGCCTTATTATGGGCCTGTTTGTTCCATAGGAAGAAAAATATCTATTGACCAAGACTTACCTAGTCTTGCTCAGCCTGAGTGATTAGAAAGTGGGACTCCTGCTGTCACACTGCAAGTGGCCGGGCCCTGATCAGTACACCCACTGGACACTTCCCTGGAGGCAGCAGCAAGGCCCATGACAAGCCCAGAGAAGGAGAGAAGTGTAATTACTAACCTTCTTGGGTGACCTCTATTTCCTGGCTCATGTTGGGTACATACCCTCCATTAGACTCCAACCTTGGGGAAAACCTCTCTCCTGGGAACCCTAGGACTTCTGTCTATGAAGTTCCAACTCCAAATATTCCACATGAGCCAGGACTCTGAACCAGAACTGCATTTAGCTAGCCCTGAACTATTTCTCAATCTCACAAACCCTCCACCTCTTGCTTCTCTTTATCTTTCCAGAATCACTCCAGTTAGAAAGTTTAAGCCTTGGGTTCTTTTTTTCTCAGGAAAGATCTCCAGACTGTAGCTCCCTAACCACTGCCCCCAACAAGAGTCAGAGAAATCCAGAAAGAAAGATAAAGTACCCCTTTGAGAAGAAATGATGATTTATGAAGAACAGCTAAGGAAGCTAGGCAAGGGTTTTGCTTAAATAGATTTGAATACCCTAGAGAATTGCGAAGTATTGTATCTCTACTAGGCTTTTTATCAGATTTATCACACAGAAGGAGAGTTACCAGAGAAAATAAAGGACATCCACTATATTTAAATTTCAGACAGGCAATGAATGATTGTTTCAGTATAAGTGCTTCCCACATATTGCATGAGTCCCATATTTTTATTTGCTAAATCTGACAACTTTACCCAGAAGGGAACTGTTTGTCTTTTTACCCTTATTCTCTGAAATATCCTCATTCTCTGTATCAATATTCTTCGTTTACAAATGCCTTAGTTCCACTCAAGCTTCACAACAGCTCTACTCCCTTTTATCTCTCAGAAACTTAGAAATCTTCACTCAGTAATAGGAAGATCCAATCTAGTTTTCTTACTGAACAACGTTCCATCAAAAGTACAAGTTTGTCTTGCTCCAATTACCTGATGACAATACAACCAGCTAGCTTACAGACCATTTCTCAGCAAAATGAACAGGTATTTATTTAGATATAGTGTTATAAAAACAAACAAAAGCCTCTTCCCAATCCTGAGGAATGATGACAGAAAGTGGTAATTGGCAATTATGGGGTTTATTTAATAATCACTATGAAGAGTTTTATTTATATCATTCAGATTACAGAGAAGTCTGTAAGACCTACACTGGCCAGCACATGCTATGTGACCTGATACTAAAGCCAGAAAAGAACACTACGAAGAAAGAAAATTACATACCAATATCCCTGATAAACATAAACACAAAAATCCTGAACAAAAATTAACAAATCAAATTTAACAATATATTAAAAGTATCATACACCTTGATCAAGTGGTATTTATATTCCAGAGATACAAGGATGGTTCAGCATCTGCAAATCAGTCAATGTGATGCACCACATTAACAAAACAAAAGATAAAAATCATGTGATTATCTCATCAGATCCAGAAAAAGCATTTGACAAGATCCAATGCCTATTTTTGATTAAAACTCTCAGCAAAGTGGATATAAAAGGAACATACCTCAATATAAGACAGGCTACATATGACAAACCCACAGCTGACATCATACTCAACAGTAAAAAGGCAAAAGCTTTTCTTCTAAGATCAGGAACAAGACAAAGATACCCACTCTCACCACTTTTGCTCAACATAATTTTGGAAGTTCTAGAAGAAATTAGACAAGAAAAAGAAACAAAAGTCATCCAGTTTGGAAAGGAAGAAGTGAAGTAAAACTTATTATTTGCAGATAAAATGACACTATATAAAGAAAATACTATAGACTCCACCAAAAAAAATATTAGAAGTAACAAATTCAGTAAAGTTGTAGGATACAAAATTAATACACAGAAATTGGCAGCATTTCCAAACACTAATAATAAGATATCAGAAAGAGAAATTAAGAGAAGAATTTATAATTGATATAAAAAGAATAAAATACCTACGAATGAATTTAACCAAGGAGGTAAAAGACCTATACTCTGCAAACTAAGACATTGATGAAAGCAATTGAAGACTATACAAAGAAATGGAAAGATACTCCATGCTCATGAATTGAAAGAATTAATGTTGTTAAAATGTCCATACTACCTAATGCAATCTACAGATTGAGTGTGATCCCCATCAAAATATCAGTGGCGTTTTTCACAAAGCTAGAACAAAGACTTCTAAAATTTGTATGGAGGGGCAGCCCCGGAGGCTGAGCCACCTTCAGCTTGGGGTGTGATCCTGGAGACCTGGGATCGAGTCCCACGTCGGGCTCCCTGCATGGAGCCTGCTTCTCCCTCTGCCTGTGTCTCTGCCTCTCTCTCTCTCTGTGTGTCTGTCATGAATAAATAAATAAAATCTTTTAAAAAAATAAAAATTTGTATGGAACCACAAATGATCCTGAATAATAGACAAAACAATCTCGCAAAGAAGAATGGAGCTGGAGGTATCACACTTCTGATTTTGAACTATGCTATAAAGCTTAGTAATCAAAACAGTGTGTTACCAACAGAAAAAAACAGAGACATAGATCAATGGAACAGAATGAAAAGCTCAGAAATAAACCCGTACATATATGGTCAATTAATCTATGACAAAGGAGCAAAGAATATACAGTGCAGGAAAGACCGGCTCTTCAACAAATGGTGCTGGGAAAACTGGCCATCTACATGCAAAATAATGAAACTGAACCACTTTCTTACACCATATACAAAAATAAATCCAAAATGGGGGCGCCTGGGTGGCTCAGCAGTTAAGAATCTGCCTTTGGCTCAGGGCATGATCCTGGAGTCCCAGGATCGAGTCCCACATTGGGCTCCTTGCATGGAGCCTGCCTCTCCCTCTGCCTGTGTCTCTGCCACTCTCTCTGTCTCTCATGAATAAATAAATAAAATATTTTTAAAAAAGAAACAAACAACCTGATTTAAAAAGGGCAAGAAACCTTAACCAGACATTTTTCCAAAGAAGACATAGAGATGACCAACAAGCACATGAAGAGATGCTAAATGTATTACTCATCATCAGGGAAATGCAATTCAAAACCACAATGAGATATCACCTCACCCCTGTTAGGTTGGTGATGATCAAATAGACGAAAAGATAACAAGTGTTGGTGAAGATGTGGAGAAAAGGGACCCTCAGATGTTATTGGTGGGAATATAAATTATTGTAGCCACTATGGTAAACAGCATGGAGGTTTCTCAAAAAATGAAAAATAGAATACCATGTAACCCAGCAATTCCACTTCTAGGCATCTATTCAAAAGGAATGAGAACCCCAATTTGAAGAGATATATGCACCCCTATGTTCATTGCAGTGGTATTTACCATAGCCAAGGTATGGAAGCAATCTAAGTGTCCATCAACAGGTGAATGGATACAGAAGATGTGGTATATTTATAATGGAATGTGACTCAGCAATAAGAAAAGAGTGAAGCCGTGCTATTTGTGACCACACAGGTAGACCTAGAGGGTATTATGCTAAGTGAAATAAGTAAGACAGAGAAAGACAAATACCATATGAGTTCACTCATATGTGAAATCTAAAAGACAAAACAAATAAACAAAACAAATTAGAAATAGACTTACAGATACAGGAAACAAACTATCAGTTACCAGAGCAGGGAGAGATTGGGGGGGGTGGACAAAATAGGTGGATTAAAAGGTATGAACTTCCAGTTATAAAAGAAATAAGTCACGTGGATATAATGTATAGCATAGGAAATACAGTCAAGTTGTAATGACTTTGTATGGTAACTAAGAAGATCATTTCACAATGTATAAAAATATCAAATCACTATGATATACACCCGAAATTAATAGGATATTGTATGTCAATTATACTTCAATTTTTAAAAAACGAATTATTTTCCAGTAGTGGTAGTGCATTGTAATGAGTCATCCCCACTCTCTTTTTGGGTCTTGCTGTGACCACAACACCAGGGTTAGAAGCTGGAGGTAAAACAATTACCTTTGTGCAAACTTTACAGATACTCGAGAAA
This sequence comes from Vulpes lagopus, assembly GCF_018345385.1. Lineage (NCBI taxonomy): Eukaryota > Metazoa > Chordata > Mammalia > Carnivora > Canidae > Vulpes > Vulpes lagopus. The sequence continues at coordinate 33,584,385 of NC_054834.1, forward strand.
AACCTGGTTCTAAGATTTAACAAACTAAGTGAACTGGCTGCCACTTGAACCATGTGAATTATCTAATTAGTTAATGTCTATTTTTCTTTGTCCAGTGGGTCTTGTCAATTTGTTGTTACCTATTTATACACTATATTCCTTTGATTTAAAAAGAAAATTAATTGAAGGAAGGAGAAGAACAGATATGAAGTGGGAAAGATGGCAGGTAGAAGATAACAAATAATAAATTAAATATTGAACCTCAGTAGAAAATAAAGCCTGCCCCTCCCCATTCTCTATTGTGTTCCATGCCTGCCCCAAATGTGAATAATGTGAATAATTATGTCAGTTCAAATAATATGCATGCTCAGATTTTGTTAAAGAAATGTTGATATTTAGGGGCGCCTGGGTGGCTAAGTCGGTTAAGCATCTGCCTTCAGCTCAGGTCATGATCCCAGGGTCCTGGGGTCGAGCCCCACATCAGGCTCCCTGCTCAGCGAGGCATCTGCTTCTCCCTCACCCTCTGCCCCTCTTCAAATTCCAGTTCCACTGCTTCCTTCCTCAAGGCAAGATATACCATCTCTGCAAATCTCAGTTTCCCCATCTACATAATGGATAACAACCACCAAAGGGATTGAGGAGAACCAGTCCATATAAAGCAGCGCCCAGCACACAGTACGCATTCTGTGGATGCCAGTGTGGAATCATCAGCAGGTAGCATCATCCTCATTTTACTGATGACATCATTAGACCTGAAGAATTTAAGTGGCACTTGCTCAAAGTCACACAGATATAAGTAGAAAATCTGAAACTGGAGTCCAGTCTTCTATGAGAGTATGCAATACTCTTCCTGCTATGATTCCCTAATTCACTGTTGAAAAGCAAAACTTTTAGGATGCCATTACTGTAGTTTGTTTGAGTTCAACATAACCCCAAATGAAGCAGTAGCTCTTGTGCCAGAAACCCAAATGATACTTACACAGATCCTTCATTTCACTGCATCTGGACTAGACTCAGAAGGAAGGAGGACAATCATCTTAGGAAAGACAGAGAAAAACTACACAGGATTTCAGTCCTCTGGGCCCCTCCCTCCCCTTGAGTCTTGTTTGGAACTAAGGCTCAAATAGTGTCACTTCCTGCTTCTGAGTCATCATCATACATTAGTATCACTAGCCCAAGCTGTGTTCCAGGAGCTCAGGAAAGAAAGTTCTCTGAGATTCACTTTGGAATTGGCTCCTTCTCATAATAAATACTTTCTGAACTCATCAAGAGAGGCTATAGAAGAATTAGTGTCCCCAGAGAACTTCATTTATTTTACAGATTTATGAAATGTATCCTCTTGCCAAGACCTCATGTGCACTTCTTTTTTCAGTAAAGGTGACACAGAGTTTCTCCCAAAATAAAATGGACTCTTCCAGTTGCTTAAATTGAGGGTCATGAGTCATCCTGGCTGCCCAGTATCACTGAGGACACAGTGTAACTTCTTAACATAAAAGCCTTAATAGCGTTTAGGCACTCTCCCTTAATATACTTGCCAAAAGAGTCTGCGGTGATGGTCTTTACCACTCCCAAAACAGCTTCAGGTCAATAAAGTTTAGTGAGCACCATCTTTTCTGACCAGTCGTTTTTACAACTAACCTTTGAGTTAGCTCAGGATTTGTCATTAAACAATTTGTCATTGTGGAAAAGAACTAAGCTAAGCACCGAGAAAGTCCAAAGCAACAATTGCCTCTGTGTCCTTAAAACTCACAGTTCAGGAGAAGGGAGAGATGTTGTTTTAAAGCTGCATTGTTTCATTTAATAAAGATATAGGCCAAGCACTGGAGAACCTACTCTGTCAGAAGGCCTTTACTAAAGAAGAGACATTCAGTCTTTAGGAAGGTTGCTGGGAAAGGGGGAGTAGAACATTCACGATAGATGGAACCACGTATGAAGAACATAGAGGAATGAATGAGCATGGGAGTGGATATGTGGAGGAGATAGGGACAATATTCCAATATGGGGACACATGGTTGGACAGCAGCAAGTGCTGAGGCTACTGAGAGCCAATCAGTGATAAGCTTTGAATGTTCTGCTAAGGAGTTTAGATGTTATCCTCAAACTTTCCAAAAATGCAGTCCTGTTGGTAAAAACCACACAGTGACTGGTAAGAATCAGCTTATTGATAACCTATGTTTTTAGCTACTGGCCATCCATCTTCCACAGCTGTTTACCAGAAGGACACTTCCCCCTGGGTCTCTCTCTCACTGGAATAGTGCTCTTCACACCACCACCACCACAACACACACACATACACACACCCAACATATACCACCTCAAACCCCTCTACACTCAGGGCTGCAATTCTTCACTGTTCCAAGCCAATGGTCACTGTTCTCCTGACAGAGGCCCGCAGCCCCACTTTCACCGTGTGGCACTGCAGGAAACCTTCTTTGCTCTATGACAGAGCCTCCAGCACAAGAGAAATTTGTTCCTGGTCCCCCAAACTGGAATTTGGAGGACCAATAGCCTCCTATTTGCTAACTCCAATGTTTATTTCTTAATCTTGATCTCTATACTACTGATTCTCTTTTTTCTTCTTCCCTGAAATTTTCTACAGTCTTGACTTCTGGGCACTGCTCTCGTCTAGCTGTGGTCCAACATCTCTGGTTGCCCCCTTGAAATCCTCCTCATATACTTTTGTGGCCTTGCTTCTCACCTGTTGTATCTCCTGCCTCTACTGCTCCTGAGCACTTCCCTCATCTCCAACCTTCTGATCAGGGTAATGACCCAAGCACACATCTGTAACTGAGCCCCTGCACCCAGGTCTGTGCCTCCTCCTTCCTTCCTTCCACCTTCCCTCCCTCCCTCCTCTCCTTCCTTCTCTTTCTCTTCCCTTCCTTCCCTCCTCCCTTCTCTCCTCCCTTCTCCCCTTTCTTTCCTCCTTTCTTTCTTTCTTTCTTTCTTTCTTTCTTTCTTTCTTCTTTCTTTTTCTTCTTTCATATGTGTGTGTATCACTACCCTATCTATTCATTTCTGATATTATCTTGTTACTAAATCCAATCTGTCTTCAGGCCCTAACAAATGTATCACTTTAATATTCTTAATCCATCCCCTCTTCTTCCTCATGTGCCTTTCCCTCATGCCTCATTAATCTTCCCTGACAAAACTCCGACAGCCCTTCAACTCTCCCTATCCTGTCCTCATGGCCTCTCCCATCCAGTATAACAGAGTGACCAAGTAAAGTTTTAAAGTGTGAATATGAACATGTCAGTCTCCTACTTGACATCTCACCTCCAAGGGGGGCAAACAAACCCATATTTACCAAGCCCCATTGGCCCAACCCTTGCTTGCAAGATAATCAACCTTCCCACCTATTCTTCACAGGCCAAGATCTTTTGAGTCTTCATGCTGATTCCCCTTCCCATACTCAGAGAAAATCCCCACTTTCACTCCCTTTGCAACTCCATCCTTCCCTTCTAGAAAGAAAGAAAGAAAGAAAGAAAGAAAGAAAGAAAGAAAGAAAGAGAAAGAAAGAAAGAAAGAAAGAAAGAAAGAAAGAAAGAAAGAAAGAAAGAAAAAGAGTTCAAATATCCTCTAAGAGTCTTGTCATGACCCTCTGTACCTTCAGCTTACTGTCCTATATATTCACATAACACACTATTCTATTTTCTGTGATGGCCCTTAGACTAAGAAATAGGCATTTAACTGCCCAATTCAACCATGATATCATTATCATCAGGGACACAATTTATTTCTGTATTCCCACCACATAAGTACTCAATACATTTGTGAATGAATAAATAAATGCCTATATCCCCAGAAACTTGATCATCAAGTTTTTTTCATACTAGTTTTCAACTGCCTATGGGTTAAACATATTCTGTGGGCTGGCTGGGAAACTTACCTACCATTTATAAATTTGTTTCTATGGAGAAATGCATTGACAGTTCCAAAAGAAAGACACTTACAAAGAATTTGGAACAGACCCCATTAGCAAACTGAAGATTGATTGTATTTATCTCTTTGCATTTCCATAGCTATGAAATTGGTCTATCACTGTCTGCTCTTGGCTAATAAAGTATTAAAATAGAGAGAATATAAGTAAACCTCTAACACTAAGCATTCTTTGATTACCATTCTAGATATTTAGTAAATAAAAACTCATAGGCTAGATGTATGTGGACCACAGGCACCCTTCCCAAGTAGTTGCTTAGGCATTTCTTTTGTTTTCTGGCCCTGTATTCATGTGATCCTATTTAGGAAAACCTGACATTTGGAAATCTAAACATAGAAACCAGATACATTCAGGGGTTATGACTCAGGTTACAAAATAATTTTTCACTTTAGAAATTTAATAGTGACTTACTCTGTTCATTAAAGAGTAATAAAAAATTATCATGGACCTCTGAAAAGAAATACAGAATTTAAGAACAGAATTAAGCCTGGTTATATTTGCAGTCATGAGCATTTCTTTTTGAAACGCCATAATTTACCCCTCCCCACTTGGGATTTATTCTTGTGGCATTACAACTCTCCCTCTACTGAGAAGCACAACAAAAGACCATTTGAGTAGGAAGCAGATGTGTATCTTCTGGAGCTTAACACCCCTGGCTCAAATCTGACGGTGAAAATTTACAGCCCTTAAAATATACTATACTGTGGTGGCTGTGACTGGGAGGCCTCCTCCCCAGCCGAGGGAGTAGAATTGCTAAAATGTTAGAGGCCAAAGGGGGCTGGTAGGGGGGAGGAAGGAGCCTGAGTCTTCACTGGGAGGAAATGAACCCAGAGATTATCAGTGGATGATATAATCAAAAACTCATATACCAGTATCCAAGTTTTATTACACTACTGAGGAAAACAGTTCATTTATATTGGATTTCCTGTACTTTTTTTTCTTAATAAGGGGAATCACATATCTATGAGTCATCATGATTATTACAGATTTGATGGGACATTTTACCATGATAATACACATACTTTTTTGAAAAGGGATGATAAGCCACAATAACTGAATGCTTCTTATTTTATTGACAGAATAGTAAAAAGATGAGTTGATATATTTTTCTCATTTTTCATGTTTCTTGAAATAGCTTTGACTATTTCCAGTAGGCACACATTTCTGTTTAATAGTAACATACAAAAATTAATAAATAGGGAAAAGGCACTTTGGGAATAGACCATAATAAAGACAAATGGAATCCATATTTCAAAAGTTGGCAAGAGCTAACAGATACACTCTCATTTTTTTTATTTGTGTAATAAAATGTTCTGTGTTCAGAGTCATTTCTTTCCTTGTTATTTCTCTTGTCTTGAGTAGGAGCCATAAACGCTTCAACAAACAGAAAGTAGTTGGAATGTTCAGTTAGTGTTGCTAAAGTCTTTTTATGATCTACTACTTCATGCTGAAATGGCATAATAATGTTTCAATCGGAAAGTTCAATTTGTTTTCTAAAAAGACCACTTACACAAATATTCTTTGGAAGAATACAACCAGCAATTAGTCCTTATTGAGTATCCAGTACTCAATAGCCACACTAAAAACAATAAAGGGGTAGAATGAGCGGACAAGGATGGAGCTATTTTTCAAAGGGCAGAAGCATACTGAAGAGACATAGTAAAGAACTGAGCATTTTCAAAGCTGTTTCACAAAGGCAAAATTAAAACCTGACTTGGACTTTAGGGTAGTATGCAAATAGCCCTCCAACAATTGGCCTAACATCCCTTGCAAACAAATCTAGAATTGTTCTGTAGCCTCACAGCATTGTAGAGTGTTGATAACTAAGTCCAACTTCTGAGAAAGAACAGACCTTGGAAAGTATCTAGTGAACAGAAGATCTGGACAGCAGACTTGGAAACACAGACATTAACAATGCCCTCCCCTCTACACCCAAAGAAGGCTCTATTATCAATAGAGTTTCTGCTTGAATTGGTGTTTCCGGAAGTGGGATGGGTTACCAAGGTCAAGCACACTCTCCACCTGATTTGCCCTGAGATGATCTCCCATGCTTTGTCTAGGGAGCTGGCCAGTGCTGACCACTGAAGAAACTCACTATAGTAAGTAGTGTGAGGACCAAAGAACTTACACCTGGAAGCAGAATCATTGTCCTCATCAACTCTGTGGTCTAGCTTACTGCAAATCAGCCATGGGAGAACATATGGACAAAACTTTGAGAAAAGGGGAAACATGATACCAAATGAAATAAAAAGAAGTCACTACCCGAGAGAACATGTAGAAACAGCCAGTCAATCGATGTGACACATGTAGAAAGATTACTCTACAAACTCACTGAAAATGATGAAATCCAGATTAGGCCAAATAAATTTTTCCTGGTTAAGTCCCAAGTCTTACATCAGAAGGTCCATCTTCAAACTGAAGGATGTTATCAGCAAATCAGTAGAGAAAAATAACCAGCAGAGCAGATTACTTCATTGAGGTTTTGTGTACACATTATTGTCAAAGCTAATCAATTGCTTGAGTAAGATGCACTGGCTTCCTTAAAGTTGCTAATACTCACCATGAAACAATAACTTAAATTTCACAAAGTTGAACCCATTTCACATAATAAACTTCTTTGAGAAAATGAATGAATGCCACCATGGATCAGTACCCACAATAATGACTTCTTTCATATCCAAGTGATTCTCATCACTTCATACAGAAAGTGGTCCAATACCTGGATCCAAGTTCATCATGGGTTCTTCCAAACCCCGTTCCCATGGGATGATAGCATTTACACCACATGTGCATTTTGTGATTCCTCTGGAGTGAGCCTAAACTGTTCTGAATGCCGTGGCTAAGGATGCAATGGATGCAGGCATGTCCTATTCAAAAACGCTTCAGGCTCTGCCTTATCCTAATGAGCACAATTAACCACAACCATAACATTTGAATTATTAATACTCCCTAATAGGGTGGATAAAGTGTCTCTGGAGCAAAGTTGTTTGTAGTTCTGGTAAAGCTCATGCCAAATTTAACTTAAAAGTTCATCTCGAAGAGAGACAATGCTGGCATTGTGTTACGTTGATTTAAAACAAGTCTGTCCTAAGGATTTTCTTCATCCTTATCTTCAGTAATAGAATATGAAAGAGGAGGGGGGGAAATATCAAGTGCTGGAAAATATCTTTCTCAGAAACTATAGCAGACGGGTCACAACATTTTTAAACAATGATAGTAACATTTATTATATCAAAGCCATTTTATGTTTTATTTGGAACTCTGGCGCCTTTTTTTTTCAAGTTCCCATAACATGACAGTAATTATAGCCATCAAGATGTTCCCTAGAAGATAGCAGTCCAAACTCCAGATGCTGTTGCCCCGTTGTCCCATCGCTGGAGCTCAGAGTGTGCACATTACATCATGGTGTAGTTTATTTTAAAAGTGCTTTAAGAATGTAATGATAGTAATTGTAGACAGGGAAAATTAATGGGGAGCATTGCTGGTCTGCAAATTCCATTTATAAAACACTCCCGCTGCTCAAAAAGAGAGTGCTTTCTTGTTAACAGAGGCTTCAAAATACAATTTGGAGGATGTATTAAATAAACTCTGTGCTAAAGTCATTTTCAGCTGGGCCCTGTGTGTACATCTTTCCCTCTCATTTCACCACTGGCCCACCACACGACTTTCCCTGAGAGGATACAAGATTCTACAGAGAAGCAAGAGGGCGTGGGCTCCCATGCAAAAATATCATGGCTGTGGGGCAAGGACAGGTTAAGTGGTAGAGCTGGTCTCAGGCCAAAGAACACACGCACAGTGTGTAAAACAAAGAGAGAGCTGATGAGGTGCGAGCATGCCTGCACCCATCCACCCCCCTGCAGTCCTTTCAATACTATGACTAGGTTTAGGGGATCTGGAGGGCTCCATATGTCATTGATGGTATGTGATGGAGAACCAAGAACATGCCCTTCTTTCTAGCTTTGTGGCACAGAATAGGTGTCCCTACTCAATATTGCTTCTTTTGTGTTCCCTACATCCTTCCTCTCCTTTCCCTTTTCTAATGTTAGCAAAAGATAAAATCACCTCCTCAAGATTGTTTTCCAGATCCTGTTCATGGTGGAATTAGCGGTTCAAAATGGGACAAGTTTTGTCCTGTGAAGTTGTCAATGAAATTCCAGTTGTTTCTGAAGTCTCCAGAGAGAGACAAAGAACCGACCAAATCTTGTAAGCCTTTCCTTCATTCAAATTTTAACCAAAAAAGAAAATAAAAAAGAAAAAGCAAGCTTCTGCACACATCCAGAAATTAGTTTTAAGAATGTTTTATGCCAGGACGCCTGGGTGATCCAGTGGTTGAGCGTCTGCCTTTGGTTCAGGGTGTGATTCTGGGATCCGGGATCGAGTCCCACATTGGGCTCTCTGCGAGGAGCCTGCTTCTCCCTCTGCCTGTGTCTCTGCCTCTCTCTCTCGTTCTGTGTGTGTCTCTCATACATAAATAAATAAATCTTAAAAAAAAAAAAAAGAATGTTTTATGCCAAGCTGATGAGCCAATATTTGTAATCAGAGGATGACTATCTGGCTCATTATGTCACCGCATCACACTGCGTACCCCAACTACACTGGACAGTTGAGTAACTTGAAGTGATTCATGTTGGGGAAGGGGAGCCTGAGGTAAGTGCATACGTTGAAGAAGTTCAAAGGCATAGACGTTTGTGCACTCACTTGCAATAATCATTGGTAACAACGATAATTTTGGAAAAGGAGAAATCAAGGAGGATATGTGACTGTGAATGTAGATGGGGAAAGATAGTTGTGAGAGAAAATTTATGGTATTCTCAGGGAAAAGAAAGGAATAAGCACACTACTCATCACTGGGCCATTGGCTACATATTCCCAACTTACTGTACATCCTGGTACCACTTATGCTTCCTAGCTGTCTAAGTTTAGTTCGAACACATGCATTTCTGAGACTTCATTTATTGGCAGTCCTAGGAGGTATGTGCCACTGGCATCGTTGCCCCCACTCCCCAGATGAAACTACTGAGCCACAGAGAGGCTGATCAAGAAACTGGAGCCAGAAAGCTAACATGGCTAGCACAGCGGCTCCTACCTCTGCACAACTCAAATGTGCTCCGGGTGCTGCTCTAATCCTACTGCGTCTCCTTGATACACTCTTCATCATTACCCTGGGCAAGCAGAGCCTGTGGTTATCATTTTCCCCACTTTGTAGGTGAGGAAGAGGAGGCACAAAGATGTTAGGTACCTTGTCCCAGATCACGCAGCTCATTAATGACAGAGCCAGATTCTAACCCAAGCAGACTCAACAGCACAGGGCTTGCTCTCAACACCCCTTCTCTCCCAGCCCCAGGTGATGAGGCCAGGAGTTGTCTGGGAACAGAGCTCTTTCCACCACAGCATAAAGTGCCAGGGATGTATCCCCAAGCAGGCAAAATGGGGCTTCAACAACTCTCTCCTCAAAAACACTCTAGCGCCCCAAGCTTTTCTCCCTCAACTTTTCTCTCAATGCAGAAAGCCCACACGGACCCAGCCCATCATCCTCCCATCAGCTCCCAAATGCTACCCCTATCTATGTCAGGCCTGCCTTACCCATGGGAAATTCGAGCTCTCTCTCTGACCTCAATGAAGCAGCCTGGCAAGACTGAGTCCGTGAACTAATCTGTATTACTTGGTGCTGGTGGAGAAGGATATGAAAACTAACAGTGGTTCATTTGCCTATTGATATTCACAGCTGGGTGAACAGTAATAAGCCAATCTCTCGTGTCCCACACACTGATGCATTTGAGCATCAGAAATTTACATGAACCACCTCATCGCATCTTTACAGCAACTCTGAGAACTAGGACTTCTTATGTTCACTTAACATATGAGAAAGCTGGGGTCCATGTTGGTTTGGGTAACTTACCAATTAGTCAAAGCTAAAGTGGAGCTTAGGTTAGGTCAAACACTGGATTACCTAAGGTGCTAACAAACAGATAAATAAACTCGAAGCCTCTTCCTGCCCCACTACACTCTTCATTCACCCATTCAACAAATAAATTTCGAGTATGTCCTCTTTGCCAGGCACTCTTCGGTGCTAATGACACAATGGTCTCTATGCTACATTTTGGTGGACAGAGGCAGAGGATAAATAAACAGGCCATCGGAGCAATAAGGAAAAATATCAGGTGGTGATAATGACCATGTGGATAAGTAAAACAAGGTGTCAAAGACTGGTGGCTATTTCACACTAGAGTGGGGGTGTCAAGGAGGGAACTGACAGTTAAGCAGGATGAATGCTCCTGGAAGGGAGCAGTCATGTGCGGTTCACAGGAAAGCACACAAAGCCATAGGAAGGGCTGCACAAAGTCTCTAAGAAGGAAATGAGCTTTAACTGAAAGAAAGTCAGTGAGCAAGGGAACTAGAGAGGGTACAAGTCCTGTAGGGGGTGGTAAGTCAGAGTCGGAAGTCTGGACTTTGTTCTAAGTGCAGTAGAGAACCCTTGGAAACGTTTAATCAGGGGAGTGTCGTGACTGATTTCTTTTTTAAAGTCTTCTCTCTGCCATACCAATTGCTCTTTGGGCCCGTATCTTTCCTGTTCCACTTAACTTCTCCCAAAACTGAACGCCCTGGATTCTATATTTCATTTTCAGGACATTTACTAACTCTGATGGCATTAAAAATTGGAAAGTAGTTGGTAAACACTTCCTGTGTAGGAGTAGTTGATAGTTACATAACATGTTACCCCGCCTGGGGGTACTCACGTTATACTCAGAGATAACTGTCCAACACGGTGACATACCAGTCAGAGTCATGTCAAATCACATAGGAATATTCCTTTTTTTTAATAAATTTATTTTTTATTGGTGTTCAATTTGCCAACGTACAGAATAACACCCAGTGCTCATCCCGTCAAGTGCCCACCTCAGTGCCCGCCACCCAGTCACCCCCACCCCCCGCCCTCCTCCCCTTCCACCACCCCTAGTTTGTTTCCCAGAGTTCGGAGTCTTCCATGTTCTGTCTCCATAGGAATATTACTATTGTGCTTGCCACTAAGCCAGCCTTGACCACTCCAACCCTGAAGCTGATTGCATGATTACTCCATAGGCCCCACTCCGATAAGGACCACCCCATAATGACTAGAGATTCATTAGAATGAGATGCTTGAAGAGCCCCATGCTATGAGGAAACCCCAGACCAAGAGAATTTCTCTTGAATAAGATCGTTCCTTTATGTTCCATAAAAAAGAAAATAAGTCGGGGATAATGAAAAGAGGACTGACCTCTTATGAGCATAGACCTTGAAGCCAAAAACCTGAATTTGAATTCCAACCCAGACATCAACCGTATAACCTTGGATAAATCATTTACAAGCCCTAATTTCCTCATTGTTAAGATATGCTCATACTGCTTCATAGCTTAGTTCGCGGAGGTAACAAGCAATGACTGCAGAGGATCTATTACAAGGCCACATGGGTCCCATCTATTAGTAGACACTCAGTAGATGGTGCTGGAAGTTGTAACAATGCTTGTTGTTGTTGCTGTTGTAGTGGCTGCTGCCTCTGTAGTCATGAATATCACATGAGCAAGTCATAAATGGGTTTCTATTCCTTCATTTGAAAAGTGAGAGGCTCAGATGGTCTCAAAGACAATTCTATCTCTAAAATTACTCAACATCCATTGAAATAAAAAAAAAAAAAACTTCTTCAATCAGGAGAGACTAGTAAGAGTATGAGAAAGAACACCCTGAAAATAAAGAAGTCAGTATATTTTTGTCCAGGGTTTCTGGGTGTTCTTTTAAGTACTTCTATAGCCCTGAAGGCCAAGTTCCTACAGATGAACTTCCTACACCCATAAGTCCCCACCAAGAGCAGCCATTCGAGACACAGTGTCTCCATTCTCCAATGTTTCCTGCTTCAGAGTCAGAGTCTAGAGAGGTCAGAATGTAATGTCTCTACAGCTGGGCTTACTACAGCTATTCATTTCATGTGAGTTTATCTCTATGATTTTTCCCCATTGGCATCCCCAAATTTCCCCAGTTAGCCATTGTTTAGAGCAAAGTAAATTTATTTTTTCTCCAAGAAGTCAAAGGAAGTACCTAGTCCCTAAGTTCTCTACTCAACACACAATCAGGCTCTGTAGATTCTGAGGACACTTGGTCTTTGGCCCAGCAGTCCCTTGAAACCAAAGATCAGGACATCAAGAGACAGAAAGGGAGAGCTTTCCCTTGACCTAGTCCTGAACAGTGACTCACAACTCAGTGAGCTGCCCTGCGACTCCTCTTCTCCATCAGCAAAGACTCCACTGATGCTATTGCAACCACCTTGCCCCTGAGACTGTTCACAGTAACCCAAGTATTCAGCTAAAAGGTGCCTTGAGTCAGCACCTCCTAGCCAGTCCCAAAGGAACTAATTTTAATATCATATACAGATTTATTACTTTAAGAAATAAGTATTTCCTGCTTCAAAAGGAAGCGTAGGCATGCCCATGAGACTCATCTACATAGTACCAAGAAGCAATATATAGAAAAAGTCATCCTGCAAGATCCCCCAGAGAAACTCCCCTTATTCTCAGGGAAGTATGTGTAGTGCTCAAGGAAATGAAAAGTCTGTAAGAACATTCTTGGGAATTTCATCATGGGGAAATTTACTAATAATTTCAAGAAACACTTTCAATTAGAAATAAATGGAACCGAAGATGGCGGAAGAGCAGGGTCTCCAGGTCACCCGTCCTCAGCAAATTACCTAGAAAACCATCCAATCATCCTGAAAACCTACGAATTCGGCCTGAGATTTAAAGAGAGACCAGCTGGAACGCTCCAGTGAGAAGAGTTCGCGCTTCTATCAAGGTAGGAAGACGGGGAAAAAGAAATAAAGACACAAAAGGCCTCCAAGGGGGAGGGGCCCCGCGAGGAGCCGGGCTGAGGCCGGGGCGAGTGTCCCCAGGACAGGAGAGCCCCGTCCCGGAGGAGCAGGAGCTGCACCGACCTTCCCGCGGAAAGGGGCTCCCGGGGAATTGGAGCAGGATCCCCAGAAAGGCGGGGATGCCCTCGGGTTCCCGGGGACAGTAACAGAGGAACTGCGCCCCGGAGAGTGCGCCGAGCTCCCTAAGGGCTGCAGCGCTCGGCGGGGCCCGGAGCAGCTCGGAGGGGCTCGGGCGGCGGCTCCGCGGAGGGGGCTGCGCGGCTCCGGGAACAGCTCAGCGGCGGCGGCTCGGGCGGAGGAAGAAGCTCCGCGCGGAGGGGGCTGCGCGGCTCCGGGAACAGCTCGGAGGGGCTCGGGCGGCGGCTCCGCGGAGGGGGCTGCGCGGCTCCGGGAACAGCTCAGCGGCGGCGGCTCGCGCAGAGGAAGAAGCTCCGCGCGGAGGGGGCTGCGCGGCTCCGGGAACAGCTCGGAGAGGCTCGGGCGGCGGCTCCGCGGAGGGGGCTGCACCGCCGGGAGCGCGAATCCAACAGCGCAGGCCCCGGAGCACAGGGCGCCGGGACACAGCCCAGGATCCGGCCTCCCCCGGGACAGGCAGAGGCCGGGAGGGCCCAGGACAGCAAGGACGCTCCTGCCTGGAACTGAGCAGATCAGCGGCCCCGCCCCGGAGCCCCCAGGCCCTGCAGAAGGAGAGCCCCGGAGCTACTGCGGGGGCTGGATCCAGGGTCCCAGAGCTGCCCCCGCCACTGGGGCTTCCTCCCGGGGCCTCACGGGGTCAACAACCCCCACCGAGCCCTGCACCAGGCAGGGGCAGAGCAGCTCCCCCAAGTGCCAACACCTGAGAATCAGCACAGCAGGCCCCTCCCCCAGAAGACCAGCGAGACGGACCAGTTCCAAGGGAAGTCAAGGGACTTAAACTACACAGAATCGGAAGATACTCCCCCGTGGTTTTTTTTTGTTTTTTGTTTTTTTGTTTTTGTTTTTGTTCTTTTTGTTTGTTTGTTTTTGTTTTGTTTTGCGCTTTTTTTTTCTCTCTTTCTTCTTGATTTCTGATTGCTTCCCCCACCCCCCCTTTTTTCTTTTTTCTCCTTTCTTTCTTTTTCTTTCTTTTTCTTCTCTTTTTCCCCTATTTTTTTCTTCTTTCTCTTTTTTCTTTTTCTCTTTTCTTTCCTTCTCTCTCTTTTTCTCCTTTTCCCAATACAACTTGTTTTTGGCCACTCTGCACTGAGCAAAATGACTAGAAGGAAAACCCCTCAAAAAAAAGAATCAGAAACAGCCCACTCTCCCACAGAGTTACAAAATATGGATTACAATTCAATGTCAGAAAGCCAATTCAGAAGCACTATTTTACAGCTACTGGTGGCTCTAGAAAAAACCATAAAGGACTCAAGAGACTTCATGACTGCAGAATTTAGATCCAATCAGGCAGAAATTAAAAATCAATTAAATGAGATGCAATCCAAGCTAGAAGTCCTAACGACGAGGCTTGACGAGGTGGAAGAACGAGTGAGTGACATAGAAGACAAGTTGATGGCAAAGAGGGAAACTGAGGAAAAAAGAGACAGGCAATTAAAAGACCATGAGGATAGATTAAGGGAAATAAATGATAGCCTGAGGAAGAAAAACCTACGTTTAATTGGGGTTCCCGAGGGCGCGGAAAGGGACAGAGGGCCAGAATATGTATTTGAACAAATCCTAGCTGAAAACTTTCCGAATCTGGGAAGGGAAACAGGCATTCAGATCCAGGAAATAGAGAGATCCCCCCCTAAAATCAACAAAAACCGTTCAACACCTCGACATTTAATAGTGAAGCTTGCAAATTCCAAAGATAAGGAGAAGATCCTTAAAGCAGCAAGAGAAAAAAAGTCCCTGACTTTTATGGGGAGGAATATTAGGGTAACAGCAGACCTCTCCACAGAGACCTGGCAGGCCAGAAAGGGCTGGCAGGATATATTCAGGGTCCTAAATGAAAAGAACATGCAACCAAGAATACTTTACCCCGCAAGGCTTTCATTCAAAATGGAAGGAGAGATAAAGAGCTTCCAAGACAGGCAGGAACTGAAAGAATATGTAACCTCCAAACCAGCTCTGCAAGAAATTTTAAGGGGGACTATTAAAATTCCCCTTTAAGAAGAAGTTCAGTGGAACAATCCACAAAAACAAGGACTGAATAGATATGATGACACTAAACTCATATCTATCAATAGTAACTCTGAATGTGAACGGGCTTAATGACCCCATCAAAAGGCGCAGGGTTTCAGACTGGATAAAAAAGCAGGACCCATCTATTTGCTGTCTACAAGAGACTCATTTTAGACAGAAGGACACCTACAACCTGAAAATAAAAGGTTGGAGAACCATTTACCATTCAAATGGTCCTCAAAAGAAAGCAGGGGTTGCCATCCTTATATCAGATAAATTAAAATTTACCCCGAAGACTATAGTGAGAGATGAAGAGGGACACTATCTCATACTCAAAGGATCTATCCAACAAGAGGACTTAACACTCCTCAATATATATGCCCCGAATGTGGGAGCTGCCAAATATTTAAACCAATTAATAACCAAACTCAAGAAATACCTTGATAATAATACACTTATACTTGGTGACTTCAATCTAGCTCTTTCTACCCTGGATAGGTCTTCTAAGCACAATATCTCCAAAGAAACGAGAGCTTTAAATGATACACTGGACCAGATGGATTTCACAGATATCTACAGAACTTTACATCCAAACTCAACTGAATACACATTCTTCTCAAGTGCACATGGAACTTTCTCCAGAATAGACCACATACTGGGTCACAAATCGGGTCTGAACCGATACCAAAAGATCGGGATAGTCCCCTGTATATTCTCAGACCATAATGCCTTGAAATTAGAACTTAATCACAACAAGAAATATGGAAGGACCACAAACACGTGGAGGTTAAGGACCATCCTGCTAAAAGATGAAAAGGTCAACCAGGAAATTAAGGAAGAATTAAAAAGATTCATGGAAACTAATGAAAATGAAGATACAACCGTTCAAAATCTTTGGGATGCAGCAAAAGCAGTCCTGAGGGGGAAATACATCGCAATACAAGCATACATTCAAAAACTGGAAAGATCTCAAATTCAAAAGCTCACCTTACACATAAAGGAACTAGAGAAAAAGCAACAAATAGACCCCACCCCCAGCAGAAGAAGAGAGTTAATTAAAATTCGAGCAGAACTCAATGATATCGAGACCAAAAGAACTGTGGAACAGATCAACAGAACCAGGAGTTGGTTCTTTGAAAGAATTAATAAGATAGATAAACCATTAGCCAACCTTATTAAAAAGAAGAGAGAGAAGACTCAAATTAATAAAATCATGAATGAGAAAGGGGACATCACTACCAACACCAAGGAAATACAAACGATTTTAAAAACATATTATGAACAGCTGTACGCCAATAAATTAGGAAATCTAGAAGAAATGGACGCATTCCTGGAAAGCCACAAACTACCAAAACTGGAGCAGGAAGAAATAGAAAACCTGAACAGGCCAATAACCAGGGAGGAAATTGAAGCAGTCATCAAAAACCTCCCAAGACACAAGAGTCCAGGGCCAGATGGCTTCCCAGGGGAATTCTATCAAACGTTTAAAGAAGAAATCATACCTATTCTACTAAAGCTGTTTGGAAAGATAGAAAGAGATGGAGTACTTCCAAATTCGTTCTATGAGGCCAGCATCACCTTAATTCCGAAACCAGACAAAGACCCCACCAAAAAGGAGAATTACAGACCAATATCCCTGATGAACATGGATGCAAAAATTCTCAACAAGATACTAGCCAATAGGATCCAACAACACATTAAGAAAATTATTCACCATGACCAAGTAGGATTTATCCCTGGGACACAAGGCTGGTTCAACATTCGTAAAACCATCAATGTGATTCATCATATCAGCAAGAGAAAAACCAAGAACCATATGATACTCTCATTAGATGCAGAGAAAGCATTTGACAAAATACAGCATCCATTCCTGATCAAAACCCTTCAGAGTGTTGGGATAGAGGGAACTTTCCTCGACATCTTAAAAGCCATCTACGAAAAGCCCACAGCAAATATCATTCTCAATGGGGAAGCACTGGGAGCCTTTCCCCTAAGATCAGGAACAAGACAGGGATGTCCACTCTCACCACTGCTGTTCAACATAGTTCTGGAAGTCCTCGCCTCAGCAATCAGACAACAAAAAGACATTAAAGGCATTCAAATTGGCAAAGAAGAAGTCAAACTCTCCCTCTTCGCCGATGACATGATACTCTACATAGAAAACCCAAAAGCCTCCACCCCAAGATTGCTAGAACTCATACAGCAATTTGGTAGCGTGGCAGGATACAAAATCAATGCCCAGAAATCAATGGCATTTCTATACACTAACAATGAGACTGAAGAAAGAGAAATTAAGGAGTCAATCCCATTTACAATTGCACCCAAAAGCATAAGATACCTAGGAATAAACCTAACCAAAGAGGTAAAAGATCTATACCCTAAAAACTATAGAACACTTCTGAAAGAAATTGAGGAAGACACAAAGAGATGGAAAAATATTCCATGCTCATGGATTGGCAGAATTAATATTGTAAAAATGTCAATGTTACCCAGGGCAATTTATACGTTTAATGCAATCCCTATCAAAATACCATGGACTTTCTTCAGAGAGTTAGAACAAATTATTTTAAGATTTGTGTGGAATCAGAAAAGACCCCGAATAGCCAGGGGAATTTTAAAAAAGAAAACCTTAGCTGGGGGCATCACAATGCCAGATTTCAGGTTGTATTACAAAGCTGTGGTCATCAAGACAGTGTGGTACTGGCACAAAAACAGACACATAGATCAATGGAACAGAATAGAGAACCCAGAAGTGGACCCTGAAATGTACGGCCATCTAATATTCGATAAAGGAGGAAAGACTATCCATTGGAAGAAAGACAGTCTCTTCAATAAATGGTGCTGGGAAAATTGGACATCCACATGCAGAAGAATGAAACTGGACCACTCTCTTTCACCATACACAAAGATAAACTCAAAATGGATGAGAGATCTAAATGTGAGACAAGATTCCATCAAAATCCTAGAGGAGAACACAGGCAACACCCTTTTTGAACTTGGCCACAGTAACTTCTTGCAAGATACATCCACGAAGGCAAAAGAAACAAAAGCAAAAATGAACTATTGGGACTTCATCAAGATAAGAAGCTTTTGCACAGCAAAGGATACAGTCAACAAAACTAAAAGACAACCTACAGAATGGGAGAAGATATTTGCAAATGACATATCAGATAAAGGGCTAGTTTCCAAAATCTATAAAGAACTTATTAAACTCAACACCAAAGAAACAAACAATCCAATCATGAAATGGGCAAAAGACATGAAGAGAAATCTCACAGAGGAAGACATGGACATGGCCAACATGCACATGAGAAAATGCTCTGCATCACTTGCCATCAGGGAAATACAAATCAAAACCACAATGAGATACCACCTCACACCAGTGAGAATGGGGAAAATTAACAAGGCAGGAAACAACAAATGTTGGAGAGGATGCGGAGAAAAGGGAACCCTCTTACACTGTTGGTGGGAATGTGAACTGGTGCAGCCACTCTGGAAAACTGTGTGGAGGTTCCTCAAAGAGTTAAAAATAGACCTGCCCTACGACCCAGCAATTGCACTGTTGGGGATTTACCCCAAAGATTCAGATGCAATGAAACGTCGGGACACCTGCACCCCGATGTTTCTATCAGCAATGGCCACAATAGCCAAACTGTGGAAGGAGCCTCGGTGTCCATCGAAAGATGAATGGATAAAGAAGATGTGGTTTATGTATACAATGGAATATTACTCAGCAATTAGAAACGACAAATACCCACCATTTGCTTCAACGTGGATGGAACTGGAGGGTATTATGCTGAGTGAAATAAGTCAATCGGAGAAGGACAAACAGTGTATGTTCTCATTCATTTGGGGAATATGAATAATAGTGAAAGGGAATATAAAGGAAGGGAAAAGAAATGTTGGGAAATATCAGGAAGGGAGACAGAACATAAAGACTCCTAACTCGGGGAAACGAACTAGGGGTGGTGGAAGGGGAGGAGGGCGGGTGTTGGAGGGGAATGGGTGACGGGCACTGAGGTGGACACTTGACGGGATGAGCACTGGGTGTTTTTCTGTATGTTGGTAAAGTAAACACCAATTAAAGTTAATTAAAAAAAAAAAAAAAAAAAAAAGAAATAAATGGAACCATGGTCATCTCCCAGTTGCATGTTTGACCATCCAGGCTAACCCTTAATGAGGCTCCAAACCCCAAAGCCTGTCACCAAAACAGAAATTTTCAAGGGTAAAAATCAGGGTATCCTCAGATATTCATAAGGTCACAAGAAAGCAGGTATATTTATTTCAAAAAAAAGGTCATCCATAGTACATCTGCTAACCAGTTGGGTAGATTTAAAAAAAAAAAAAAACCAATTCCAATGGTTCCTGGATGGCTCAGTCAGTTGAGCATCTGCCTTTGGCTCAAGTTATGATCCCAGGGTCCTGTGATCAAGCCCTGTATCAGGCTCCCTGCTCAGCAGAAAGTCAGCCTCTCCCTCTCGCTCTGCCCCTCCCCTCTACTTGTGCACACTCTGCACACTCTCTCTCTAATAAATAAATAAATAGA
Organism: Vulpes lagopus; assembly: GCF_018345385.1. Lineage (NCBI taxonomy): Eukaryota > Metazoa > Chordata > Mammalia > Carnivora > Canidae > Vulpes > Vulpes lagopus. The sequence goes on from NC_054834.1 coordinate 33,603,882, forward strand.
ATCTTTTGAAAAAGCCAATTCCACACACCAGTTCATCAGCCAGCCACTGGCTGCTTGATCTTCAACTTGTGTAAGCTCTCTAATAATAATAATAATAATAATAATAATAATACACTAACCACAGTGCTATTGCATGATTAAAGGAGATAACATGTAGTCATAGTTCATAAAATATTATTCTACTGTGTTTTCATTCATCCATTCAACTAATATTTATGAAGAACTTGCCTAGCAACTAACATGGATGTTTGGAATATGCTAGTGAACAAAATACTAAAAAGAAAAAAAAAAAAACCTTGCCCTTTTAGAACTTATATTCTTGAAAGGAGTTGGAGTATACTTACAGTTATTTAAACTAAACACCACAGACAAGAAATTCATAAGTTCTAAGATGGTAAGTGCCATAGGGAAAACACACACAGTGAAATAAGGTTTGAAGAGTGCCATGAGGGTGAAATAAGATGGTCCCCATGAGGGTGAAATAAGGCGAACCTCATCAAAAGGTGACATTTGAGCAAAGACTGAGAAAACTGAAGAAGTTAGTCAGGTGGATAGCTTAACTAATCAGGATCCCAGCATCTAGGCCCAAAGCAGGGAGCATGTCTAACACCCTGAGATCCAAAGAGGGGGCCAGTGAGGCTGGAGCAAAGTGAAAATGGTCAGAGGTGTAACAGGAGAAGAAAATCATGGAGATCACTAGAGAGGAAGAGTACAGATCATGAGGACCCTTTAGTATGGTAAGGACTTTGGCTCTCATTCTGAGTAAGGTGGAAAACACTTTGGAGAGTTTTGCACAGAGCGTCAACATAAGCTAACTTTGTATTTTGTAGTAATGACTCTGCCCACTTTGTTGAGAAAAGACTATGAAGGAGACAGGGAGGAAGCAGAGACCAGTTAGGAATATATTGGAACAGACACGATAAGAGGTGACAGTGCTTGGACCAAAGAGCAGCAGTGGAGATGGTGAAAGGTGATTGGATCTTGAATATTATTTTGAAGATAGAGCCTTTGGGATTTCCTGATGGATATTGGATATGAGAAGTGAGAAAAAGAAGTATAGATTTGTTGCCAATGTTTTTGGCTTGAGAAGCTTAAAAATAAAAAGGAAGAGGCCATCAACTGAGATGGGGAAGACTGTGTGAGGATTTGAGAGGAAAATTAGGAATTCAACTTTGGGCATATAAGTTTAAAATATACTACCGACATCCAAGTAGAGGTATACAGTAGGCAGTTTACATAAAGGAGTCTGGATGCAGGAAGAGGACTGAGATGGACATACAAATAAGGTAGTTACAAGCATAGGTGGTATTTAAAGTCATGAGACTGGATGAGCTCACCAAGTAATGGTTGTAGATAGAGAAGAGAAGGGATCCAAGAACTGAGCTTTGGATGTGCCAATGTTCAAAGGTAAGGAGAGTGGAAACACTCAAAGGAGGTTGGAAAGGGGGTGGTCAATGAGTCTGGAACAAAATGAAGAGAGAAGATCTTCCAGTGTCCAATAGGCCACTGGATTTAGCAAAATGGAAGTCATTAGAGACCTCGACAAAGCAGTCTTAGTGGAATGAAGGGGAAAAAGTCTGATGGAATGGATTTCAGAGAGCATGAGAATAGAGTCAATGGTTTTTAGAATAGCAGTTTTTGGGGACAGATGGTGCTACACTCATGGTAAGCATAGCATAATATATAAACCTGGTCCAATTATTATGTTGTACACCTGAAACTAAAGTAATATTGTATGTGAACTACACTTAAATTTAGAGAGATAAGAACAGGAGGCAGCAAGGGAATATAGGACTTTCTAGGAAACTCTGCTAAAAATAGCAAAGAAGTGGGATGCTATTTGGAGGAGGAAATGGAGTAGAGGGTCAAAAGATGAATTTTTTTAAATAAGAGTAATAACATATTAATAAGCTGATGAAAATGACCCAGTAGAGAGAAAAAGGGATACAGTAAAGAGAGAATTGAGGGAGCAGCACCTTGATTTCTCATGAGGGCACCAGTACCTAAGTAGACATGCTGGCTCTAGAGATGAGCACAGATCATTCACCTACCATAAGAGAGGGACAGATAGAAAATGTGGGTAATTGGACACTCTGGTGGGAACCTATGAGGGTTCTCTTCTAATTATTTCCCTTACTCACCTGCCATTACCCCTGGAGAGCCTCTTGTTACTATGTACTTGTTTGAATTAGAACCTCAAAGCTATATTTTGTTAGAGAATCCTTTATAGGATTTCTTTCCACTGTAGGCCTGTTTTCATAGAGAAGGCAGGTGAAGAGTTAGGATAAGTATGAAGAACATGATGCGAACTAGGGGTGGTAGAAAGGGAGGTGGGCGGGGGGTAGGGGTGACTGGGTGACGGGCACTGAGGGGGGCACTTGATGGGATGAGCACTGTGTTATTCTATATGTTGGCAAATTGAACACCAATAAAAAATAAATTTATTTAAAAAAAACAAAAATGAAGACATGATGGTAAATTACTGCAGAGATGGAAAAGATACGGGTACAGTCTCTAAGAAATGTATGGTTGGAAAACAAAAAAAAAAGAAATGTCAGGCAGAAGCTGGATCATGTTTAACCTTCTCTGTCAAAGAGTTTGGGTATGTGTGTGGGAAGGGGAGAGGCAGTCTAGCTGAGAGGACAGGAGAGGTGAGCAGGAATTGACCTGAGAAGCCTCCTCTTGAGGCAGTGGCCAGGAAGGTGGGGGTGAAGCAGGTGGAGAGGACAGGAAAAGGAGGGATAGGAGGGATTTGGTTGGGCTTGATGGGTTCCAGATTCTGTGGTGAAGACAGACATAAAACTGTTTTGCCTCCAGGACTGTCAGGGTGTCTCCTGGAACTGTGCTGGCACAAGCAGTCTGAAGCCTGGTCAGCAAGCCCTGTGGCTGTCATTGGCATGGCCTTTAAATGCACTTTCTGGGCAAAATTGTAGGACTTTTTAGAGCAGCAAAAGGTCTTAGACATTATCTAATTTAGCCCCCTTGTCAGATGGGGCAAGCTGAGAGCTATAAATGTTAAACGATTTGTTCAGAGTCACCAGGAACATGCCAGGTGAAGACTTGGCATATGTTCTAGATAGTATTGAGAGTCTGGCATCATGAGTCTATTTTAAGATACAAATAATTTCTCTAAATGATTTATGCTCATACAAATACCTATTTTATATAATGCCCTCAATAGTCTTAACATGTTATATTAATTGTGAAATTATTCTCTTAAGTTGCTGAATTATTGAAATTGAAATATTAAAAAATTAGAATATTAAAACATGAAGAATTATATTAAAAAAAGAACATGATGAATCCTGGAAAATCATCACACAGCACAGCCACCCTGAATATCCAGAGTAGGTCTTCCAAAAGGAAGTTGAAGAGAAACAATTTCAATCAATGCCTAGTTCTCTCGGGCTCTACAATAAAAGATTCCCAAATATCTACAAGAAATACTTCCTCTACTCATGGCCACCATTTCCCCAAGCTACATGTGGGTTGGTTTTTTTTTTCCCTGTCAGTTTTCCTGACCACAATACCAGCCAGAAGTGTTAACTACATCTTTAGTTGTCTTAGGAAACCTCTGAATACATTTTTTAATGCATAGAAAAGACATGATATTCCTTCTCAACAACCTGGCTTCCTATGGTAAAGTGGAGGCCAGATTATTTTTCACTTTCTTCTGAAACATAAAACTGTCACTGAGACTGGCAAAAAAGCACACCACAAAGGTCTGAGTCCTCAGGGTGTGTGCGTGGAGAGGGGAGGAGGCGGCGGCTATAGCCAGACGCCAATCTCTACGTGGTGGCAAAGTATGTGTTACATCCTAGGAATGGTGTGTAGGGAGTTTGTCGAGGGATTTATACCTGCCCTGGTGCCAAACGTCCTACCAGCAGGTCTGCACTGTAATATTGAGAACCAATCTAATTAGGGGAAAATGCACTGCGTTTAGGGAGCAACCACCACCCATAACTCATCAGCTCTAAGAGCTGGAAATAACAGGGCAACTACTCAAAGTAAAGGGGAAGAGTAGAGAACAGGGGAGCAGAGGGGATTGCAAAGTTTAAAATTGCCCAGAGCTGGTTCTTTCAGATCTCTTTGCCTCTTTTTTGTGCCATCCACACATCTGCGCACGGAAGCATTGACTCATTGCCTCAGCACTGACTGCCACCCCCTTTCCAGCACACCCTCTTTCCCAGTCCTGAGGAGTCTCCATACCCACAAGAACCTTGTGACCCCAACAAGACTCTTTTCTAGATCTTTCTTATTCTGGTAAAAAAAAAAATACCTAATGTCAAATTTACACCATCTTAACCATTCTTAAATAGGAAGTTGAGTCGTGTCAAGTAAATTCACATTGTTGTGCCACTGATCTCTAGAACTCATTCATCTTGCAACACAGAAACTCTCTTCCCATTGAACACTAATTACGTCTCCTTCCTCCCCAGCTCTTGGCAATTGCTTTTCTACTTTCCGTTTCTGCAATACTTCATATGCATGAAATCATACAGCATTTGTTCTCTTGTGCTGGCTTATGTCAGCGCTGTGTCTTTGAGATTTACCCATGTTGTCGCATGTGAAAGGATTTCCTTCTTTGTTTAAGGCTACATAATATTCCACCATGTGCATAAGCCACATTATATTTATCCATTCACCCATCAGTGGAAATTTGTGTGGTTTGTGTTCTCGGCTACTGTAAATAATCCTGCAGTGAACAAATGCATGCAAATATCTCCCCAAGACACACTTTGGATTCTTTGGGGCATATATCCAGAAGTGGGATTGCTGGATTTTGTCTCAGTTTTATTTTTAATTTCTAAAAGAGTTTTTTATGCTGTTTTCCATAGTGGCTCACTTTACACACCCCCCAACAGTGCCCAGGGGTTCCAATTTCTCTGTATCCATGCCAACACTTACTATTTTCTGTTCTTTTCATAGTGTTCATCCTACTAACTCAAGGTAAATCTCATTTGCAGTGAATATCTTTTCTTATGCCTCTTGGCCATCTGTAGATCTTCTTTAGAGAATTGTCCATTCAAATCTTTTGCCCATTTTTTAATTGAGTTATTTGGAGTTTTTTGTTGTCACGTGTTATTGTGTCTTGGGGCTCCTTATATATTCTGGATATGAAGCCCTTGTCAGATATATGATTTGAAAATCTTCTCTCCCATCCCATAGTTGCCTTTTCACTCTGTTGATTGTTTTCCTTGAGGTGCCAAAGTTTTTAAGTTTGATGGAGACTCATTTGTCTGTTTTTGCTTTTGACTCAACAAGAGGTAGAATTTATGGATATAACCCTAGTCTGTCAGAAGCTGAGTCTCCAATGCCTTCCCCTCTTCCCTGGAAAAGGATTGGCATCAGTTGTTGGGTTGTCACCAGCAGCTAGTTCTCCAAATATGATCTTCAAAGGGTTCTTTATCCTTTTCAGTGAGTGCTTACAAGAGAATAGTGCCTAATCTCATGTTTCTGGCATGACTAACAGATTTCTAATTAAACCAGATGAGCTCTTGGTAGTAGCTCATGGAACAGATGGTCCCATCATCTTGTTTGTACTGGAGTAAGCTTTTCGTGGGTGATGCACTAATGTAGGCAGTCCAGATTATTAAAGTCATCTTTCATGAGCTGATATCTGGCTCATCTCTTCCACTGTCACTGACCCCCTCCCTCCCAGGCTGACATTCTCTAATGCTATCTTTGTATACGTGGCTTCATCCGTCTGGAACATTCTGTCACTGTCTTCCCATACACATGCAACTTTTTACCTCCATTCACCTGTAATGCCCAGTTATCTCTCCAGACTCAGATCAGAGCTCTCTCCTCCTTCATTCGCACAAATACACTCACCTCTTCCCTCTGTCTGAGATGGCCATTCTTTTTCCATTCCCCTAGCATCCTTTTCCTAATTTAGTATCTTCCACACTGTCTCTGATTATGAACTTACTCCCTACTCTCTCTCCCCATGTGGGAAACACTGTAAAGATCCAGACTATCTTCCTGAACCTCACACCCTGACACTTAGGTCAGTTCTTGAAACAGAGCAGACCACCATTCATTGTTGAATGAATAGAATGAGAAAGACCAAGGCCTCTAGTTTGTTTTAAAGCTTTTAAATATCATTTAACTGACAGAATTAAAAAACATGGGGCACCTGAGTGGCTCAGTGAGTTGAGCATCTGACTCTTGATTTCGGCTCAGGTCATGATCTCAGGGTCATGAGATTGAGCTCCAGGTCAGGCTCCATGCTCAGTATAGAGTCTGCTTGGGACTCTCTCTCTCTATCCCTCTCCCTCTGTCCCTACCTCACCTCAAATAAATAAATAAACTAAAATCTTTTAGAAACACACACACATTTTCCATTATAACTAACAGCGTGGCATGAAGAAGAAATATGGCATTGCTACCACATAGTCACAGGTATGGGCAGGTTATGCAGGAGAGTATGTCCTTTTTTCTTGCCCAGGTACAGCCTCATTGATGATCCACAATCCCTTAGGTGAAATTCCAAATACAAAAAGCCACCAACACTACAAGTTTTTTGTAACTATTTGGCCACAAAATCTGACTGATTTCATTTTATGTAACAATAAAACTTGATCAGAACAAGTGTGACACTACTTATAGTTTACTTATTTCACTTAGTAAAAGTATCCATGCATGTTGCTTAAGAAACACTGTATTTGTTAAAAAGTGCTGCCCTTGGCTACATGAATGATGTTATAACATGAAGGATGTTATAACATGATAATATGTACCATATTATCTTTATAACAAGTGAAAAACCCCAAAAGCATCTCATGCCGTGGCATTTTAGGATTAGGGCTGCAGATGTGAATTAAATCTTATGCACAAGCCCAAAGGAGCTTTTGGATTCTCTAGTGATGGGATCAGTTAGAAAATAACACTCATTAAGCAATGATTAAAAAAAAAAAAAAAAGCAGGGGGAGAGGCTATTCTTCATTTCACTGCCCTGTACATTTTTCTTCACTAGACAGATTTTGGGCTCTGTTTTTTATTTACTCTTCACTGTTTTTATTTAGTCTTTGTTTATTCTACTGCTTACATCACATGAACAGCTCTACCAGCACACAGTTCTCTAGGCAACATGGAGAACAATAGTACTTACCTCAATTTCCCAAATATGGCCAATTTGATTGTCATTTCTTCGTGGTCCTAACATCGTTACCTACCTAGTGCAAACCTTACTTATAAAAGGATAATTTACTGAATATAAATGTTTATTGCTCTCCCTATATTTTTGACAGGTGAACACACCCTTTGAGCTTCCTTGCTTCTGTGAGCTTAGCAGAATTAACAGCCGAAGTAAGAAGAGAAGCATCCTAAGACTGAGGTAGCACTACATACCCCAGAGTAGGTCAGGAGATGGTAAGCCTTTTGAGTACTAGATCCATCCTGCTGGGTGTTGGGAAAGAAGAGGCCTGCAGGAACTGGGAGATGTGTGGACCCTTTTGTTCTCTGGGGTGACCCTTGAAGAAGTGGCACGTGGTCTTGCCAGGGCAAGGCTGAGCAGGACCTCAAGGGGAGGGACCCCAGCAGAAATGCGTATGCCCCCCACATGCAGCATAGAGGCAAAGAGCAACCAGATACCAAGGACTTGGTGGCTTGATCATAAAGAATCTGTGTGAGTATGGGAGTCCAGAGAAGAGAAGGCTTTTACCCATTCTCTCGGCCTCACATTGCCTCCCAGATTCTGGGACATCCCTGGAAAAAATAGAGAGAGTTCAACAGGTGACCAAGGTGGAATTTCCACCAGTCAGGCAAATTGGGAGCCTTGATGTAAAGAAATGAAAAAGTAAATATCCTTTCCCATTTGAGTTGGGACGCCAAGATTTGTGCCCATTATATGTAATTAGATGGGAGAGTTTTGTTCTATAGACTTACTTCCGCTACTTGCCTTATTCTCCCCTTATTACAAACTGTAAGGAGGGAATTCTAAGTAGGTCCCGCTGCCTGGCTCTTGATTCGGTCCCTGAAATGCCCCCAAATGAAATTTTTTTAGAGTACCAACAGAGCATAAAACATGCAAGTACAATATAACCTATGAGTGCGAAGTAGAATTTACACTTAAACAATGTATATTTATGATGTTCCTCTCCTTCCTCCATTGGGGAACAGGATCACTTCTGTATACTTAATCAGAACACATTTTAAATCACACCATGCAATGGGCCTTGTGGCAATCTATGATGGCCAAAGTATATAAAATATGATGAAGTTAAGAAGTTGCAGCTGAAGCAACAATATATCCTCCTGGAAGGGAGACATTAAATAAATCTTCACTGTTTTTTGATAGCCTATTAAAGTTCCTTAAGAGCTCCAGTACATTTGACTACGTTTTTTTTTTAGCCACAATGCCTTAAACAAGCTTGTGTAATCATAAATATAACACTAAAAAAAGCAAAAACAAAGAATTAGCAATTAAATGTGTCTCTTGTCGGGACTAGCCAATGAACAGGACCTTCCTCCAAAGGAAGTAAAGGATTACATAAAAAGCCAGGCTCTATAGGAATCGGTTTTTTTTTTTTTATTTCTTTATCCATTTGTGGAGACTTAAAGCTTAGTTTTATTTTTGCTTGGAGGGTGGGAAGGAAACACCTTCTGATAAAGACAGGATCATTTTCTCCATCAGATACCATCTTTAGCAGAAACACTGAAGGAGAAATTTCATCTCACCTTGGAGGTACATTTAGTTTTACTTGTTAAGCAAGTGGTTTAATTAAAATAAATCAGAGTCTCATTTATGCAATAATTTTTTTTACCCTAAATGTATTAAAATGAGGCATTAGAGAAAATAGAATCTCACTAACTACTGAGGAAAGAAAAGGTCAGCAAACAAATACGAATGAATAAAAATTCATTCAATGTATATTTCCTCCTATAAAATGTCACAGAAACAATCCATCAGCTAAGGAAATAACAAGAGTAAAGCAAAACCACTAAAAAATACTGTTTGTCTACTGTTTGGTGTCTCAGACAAGCACCGGGCAATATTTTTAATTAAGTGAATAGACACTGGATAAAATAAGTGATCCAAAGCTTCTTCTGGCATCAAAATTTTTTGTCACCAACTTCCCTTGCTTATATTTATTTATGGTCACAGACGGTATTTATTACAATTGGGCACCACATAAGTCAACATATTGTGACAGCAGAAACTTCCAAATACAGAAATAGGTCCTAATGGAACTGGGACAGAAGGTATGGGTAACATAAGAGGCTCCTCCTTGGCAGCCAGATAATCTCAGCTAAGGAAAATAGAGTTTGGGATAAACATAAATATAGCCCAGAAGTACAAACGAATTATATAAGAGTGACTTCACGTTAGTATAGCTTTGCTGATGGGACTAAGTGAGAAGACAGGAGATGGCTGAAGAGATAACAAGGGATTTGTACTCACGAGAAAGCTCAAGGCCTAATGTAAGACAGGTCAAAGATGTAGGAGTGGAGGTGCTACCTCGAGCTAGCTGAGATGCTGAACTTGGGGAAGTTGGGGGGGGGAAAGCTACAGTCAGGACCCCAGGAACTGAGAGGGCCAACTCTTACTCTTCCAAAAGGATCTAAAAGGTCATGGAAAGAATATAGGGCTGCTGGTAGGCTGAAGCCATGGAGGTGGGGAAGGGGAACTAAAAAAGAAAAGGAATAAAAATATATTTTTTAGGGGCACCTGGGTGGCTCAGTGGTTGAGCATCTGCCTTAGGCTCAGGTCATGATCCCAGAGTCCTGGGATCCAGTCCCACATCAGGCTCCCGACAGGGAGCCTGCTTCTCCCTCTGCCTGTGTCTTATGAATAAATAAATAAAATCTTCTAAAAAAAAATTTTTTTTAATTTGCACCATAGTGGAAAGAACATCAGCCTGGCTGAGAAACACTCAGGTTCTGGTCCAGCAGCCATCAGCTGTCTCAGCGTCCTTCTGGGAGTCACTGAATACTTGGCCTGAGCTTCCCAGTCTGTGCAACAGGAGCATGAACCCATTGCACAAATCTCCAATGTGGATTTCACAAAAACCTAGGCCCAGAGAAAATACTTTAAGAATCTTTTTCAATAGACAGATATATATTTCAAACAATTCCTCATGTCTAACACAATCAAAAATGCACAATGCATTTCAGTACTTAATTAAGATTGGGAAATCTCACACTAAAGAAAACTGGCAAGACAGTTTCACGAAGGGTCTCCCAAACCTCCTTGATCCCAAAATGCCTTTTTTTCTATGAAACATTTTTTTTTTAAGATAAACTGCACCCTTTGCAAAACACACATGGCTAGATACTATTTCCAAATTTAAGTTTCTGTGAGGCTCTGAGCAGAAAAGCCTAGAAAAGCCTTGAAGCCCAAACTCCCCAGGACTGTAAGGTGAGTATAGACCGATCTGAATCTAAAACTCCCATTGGGAAGTATAGCATGAGTAGTTATCAGGCAACTGTATTGAAACCGATGAACAGAAACTCAGCTCTTGCAGACCTATGCAAGTTCTGGTGGGCCACCCAATCAATTATACATGTTAGGAACGCCTCTTATGTACCCACTCTGTGCTGAGTCCTGATATGTAAGAATTTATTTTGCATCCCAAATAAGCATAATAAACATACTCATTTATAATCCCAAAATTACAATTTTAAGCTCCAAGAGGACAAGAGATTCCCTAATGTACCCCCAGAGCCTATCTCAAGGCCGGACATAAAGTAGATTTATTCATTTGTGAATGAGGGTTCCAATGGACAAATATTTATAGATATGTGCTAGGTATAATGTCATCCTCCAAGGAATTTAAAGCCTATTTAAAGTAATCTCAAAATAATTTTATTTATTGCCAAAGGCAAATGCTGAACGATCATGAAGACGCACCAGTTTTCAGCAGGAATATAATGAAGTTATTGATTATCTCCAGGTACTATGGAGATGTACTATGGAGATGTACTTACTATGTCCATAATACACTGGTACATCTAGAGCTTTAGATAAAAGATAATATAGTAATAAGGAGCAAGGTGGGCTTTTACTCTAACAACATAATAGAGGATTCAGAACAGACTGACATGTTACTGATATAACTCTGGCTACAAAAACAAAATAATTATAAAAGGAGAAAAATAAAGGACCCAAAATATTCATGAGATTCATTGACAAAAGTTTTTCTATAGGAAAACTTGAAGTTGCTTTTCAGGAAAAAAAAAAAAAGTGGGGAGAGGTTGCTTTCCAGGAAAAAGAAAAAAGAAGAAGAAGAAGAAGAAGAAGAAGAAGAGGAGGAGGAGGAGGAGGAGGAGGAGGAGGAGGAGGAGGAAGTGGAGGAGGAGGAATAATAATAAGAAGAAGAAGAACAAGAAGAAGAAGAAGAAGAAGAAGAAGAAGAAGAAGACTAGTTTAAAAGCTAAGGTATCCCAGGGGCATTTGGATGGCTCCGTGGTTGAGGACCTGCCTTTGGCTCAGGTCACGATCCTGGCCCAGGATCGAATCTCACATCAGGCTCCCCGTGGGGAGTCTGCTTCTCCCTCTGCCTGTGTCTCTGCCTCCCTCTCTGTGTCTCTCATGAATAAATAAAATCAATATTAAAAAACAAACTACAAAATAAAATAAAATATATAAAATAAAATAATAAAATAAAATAAAATAATAAATAAAAAAGTATCCCAAGATTCTTTCTGTTACTGTCTTTCAAAGGAAGAAAAATACAAATTTTTGTTTGTTTTGCAACTAGAGCCCAAAGAGGTCCCCGACCTGTCTGCAGACTCACTGGGACTAGCCTGAGTAAGGAACTCACCCCCATGCCCAATGACTGGGACCCCCAGCCACCAACACAACCCCAGCCCCTTCACAACTTGCCCCACACGTCAATGGCCTTTGGTCACTGGCTCCTATTCAAAAATGGGCATCTTTAGATGTTTACAATAAAGGTTATTCAAAATAATTATCATTTCTCTCATTTCTTGGCCCCTTTGGCTTTTTCCCCGGCATAGACGTGTGCAGAAAACTTCTGTTCCTCCCTGTGTCCCCAACCTGCTCTTTAGCCCCCCCATGTCCATGAGCCATGCTGATACACACCATCACCACGTTCTCAGCTTTATCACCAAGGCCATTTCACTTGCTCTCTGCTGCTGTTAAGCGCTCCCCTCTAGCTCCTCCACCCACTTCAATAGGAAAAGCAGAGCAGATATCCCTATAGGACACTGTCATCACCTCATAAGGCCGGCAGCCTGGAACATAAAATACTTCCGATTCTGCAGTTCTCGCTCAGCCTGAGCAGATTACACGTAGGGCACTTAAAATCAAAAGCCAAGAGGGACGAAACCATGACTTTTGAATGAGAAGTAGAAGCAGGAGCCATGAACCACTTCCAAAAATTCAGCAGTTACACAGTCGGACATCTAAGTGCCCTGGAGAGAACGTGGGTCTGATCAGCAGAACGTTCCCAAGTACAAAAAAGCAGGAAGTTGGCCTATGTTTAAAACATGACTTTGTAGCATAAGGGTTTTGATTGAGCACGACATGAAACAAAACAATAAGACAGAGAAGCTTGGAAGGACTGCACAATTGTTATCTTATCTGCCACCAAGAGAGATGCATGGTATTTTCCCCTTCCAACTCTTGTAACTCACGAATAGACCACATAGAGCTCAGACCATAGGCGATCCAAAGTTTTTCACTTCTCAAGATACTAGAATCCCAGGAAGGAAGCTTCCAAAGCCAAGCCCTCAGCGCCTCCCTACTGATGTACATTTAGAGGGCCCCCAGTGCTTTTTTCTTCAATAGAATTACAATCTAAGAAGAAGCCAACATTTTGAAAAAGTTACTTGTAAGCTCCAGGATGACTTAAGCTCTTATCTCTCGTTCTCGAAGTCATACTCTATCACTGAACCATCTTGTCACCCGCAGAATACAGATGAAGGCCCAACTTTCTCTACCACTCACTATTTGTGAAGGCAACAAACTAAACTCTTTTTATCAAACATCTCTTTCTTCTTAATCATTACGAAGAACAAGATTAATGATCCTTTACTTTTATAAAGCACTCTGAGTTAAGAAAGCCATTTAACGTCCTTAATTTTCTCTTCTAGGGTAATTGATCACTTTTATCTATTTTCTCTCTCCCTGTGATTGGCGTTCTGCATGGATCAGAGAAGAGTCATTCATATCCAGCTCCAGATGAGGCCTATACCACTTCCTGTTCTATCAGGTTGATTACTCATCAGTTGCATTCCCCCCAAATTACATTTAGAGTCTGTCCCTACTTCCTGCGACCTGCTTGAATTCCTGCTAGAGAACTGCAGAATCCTGAGATTGAAGACTAAGTCCATTTGCTGTCTCCGCACATGAAAAAAAATAATAATAATTAACACTGTGAGACTTCCATCTTTCCTCCCTACCCTACTGAACAGCCAAAAGACTTCCAAACTTGGTGAAACTCACAAATCTTCCTTGGGTCCATTCTTTCCTACAAGAAGAATAATTGGAGGAAAGGGACAACAAATCAAGAAATATAATACTCCTATGCAGACTTTCTGTCTTCCACTAGGCCAGACCTCACAAACTCAAATGCCACAGAGGCCGGACAGGTCAGTGAGTGAGTGAGTGAGTGGAGCAGGTATGAAATATTAACAGTGGTGGGGATTGTAGAAAACTAGTTAAGTGCATGGCCCACTTCCTACAGACTCCCCATCCGTTCAACTCCAGCCAATTGTGGAACAGAAGTGCAGCTCCAGGGTACGCAGATCTTTAGATTTTTCATGAGGCTCCCAAAGTCAGGGTATTTTAATATGAAATCTCTCAATTTGTAAATGTTGGCAACTAATTAAAAACATTTCAAAACAGTGTGAAGGCCAAGGAAAACATGTCCACTGGCCAGATGTGGCCTGTGATCCATGGTTTGCAACCTCTGTGATAGGCTGAAGAGCTATTTAAACTCAGTAAGACAGTTGGGGTGCATAAAGGAGGAAAGAGAAATGGCACAGCCTCCTGGCTTCGGATGGAAGTTTAACAACCCGCATGGAGGAAAGGTGCGCCACTGGGGAAGCACTGGGCGGGCAGCCAGCCCTGGTTGGCCCAAGCCTTTGGGTTGACAATTGTTTCACTTTGTCCAAGAAATAATCTCCTCAGAACAAGCTAAGAGATGGATTTGGAAGTCTAATTTAAAGAGCATACCAGTATGAATAGATAAATAATAGGTACATGTGTTTCCATTCTAGAGTAAGAAGGTACAAAAGCAAATGGGAGTGAGATTCAGGTCCCAGTTTTTCCAGGATGGAGAAGAGAACTATGGGAAACCAAAGAGTGATGTGCAGGTGTTTGGTGGTAGAGAAGTGGGGTGAGAGAAAAGGCACAGTGCCCAGTGTAGACCCTTGGGGGAAACGGAGTGGACCCCATGGGGACATTATCACAACCCACCTCCCCCAATGCCCTTCTCTAGTCACTACACAGAGTCAACCAGCCTAAAGTGTTTAAATGAATGAAAATAATGAAGAGCCTCTGTCTCTCTCTGGGTCTGTCAGCATGCAACAGCTGTCCATATTGGTATCCTGGGAGCTACACCTTTAGGGAGCACTGTGATGGATTCCTAGTACACCAAAGGGAAAAGCCATGTGTGCAGAACTGAAAAACAATATTTGCTAATTTACAACTATTAATTAAAAGCCCTGTCACCAAGCCAAGCACTCCTGTGTGATTTTAAAATGTCCAACTTCTCCAGGGAGGGAGTTGCAGAGAATGTGAGGTAAGTGCACAGTGCTTCGGCCAGCAGGCTGGGGAGCAGACAGTGTCTTTAGGCTTTGGATTTGCACAAAAATATCCTGCCTCCTCAGAGCCCAGACAATGCCCTGCATTCACTGCGATCTCAGGAACTCCAATGCTGTGCTGAGGAGCAGGAAAAAAAACTAGACCCGAATTGAGAATAAATTGGTATTCACTAAATGGCACTTCTGAATTTACTGCAGCCTTCACCTTTGGAGGGAATTGCCAAGGTGCTCATAAAAGAAGAAATGATGAATATTCAGGATGTCTTTTGAATCCATTAGGCAACCGGGGATGAAGTCTCCATATGTAGACTTCTGGTTCTTTCCTTAGGCTGTTAAGGAGACTGCCAAAATGGCCGTCTGCAGGAAAAAATGGACCCTGGGTTTCCAGTGGGGAGAAAGTCTAAATGCCAAAGGTCAAGTCCATGGAAATAAACCTGGTTTAGGAGTTTTTGCAAAGGAAGAGATCTATAAATTTTGGGTTTCTGGACACAGTGAATAAGGGAATATGTCTGGTTGTAGGAACGCTGATCAAAATCTAGTAGCAAGCTATGCAGCATATGAAGAGCCTTTGTTTCATAGAATCAGACGGTCTGCAGCTCTAAATGTGTCCACACCACACAGGAACATCCCAGGCAATCTATCCAGGAATCTCCCTGTAGTTTTGTCGACTGGGTTTACCAGGGGTGGAACTGTATGTGCATCTCTGAAGATTGCACTATTTGACCACCAGTCTGCTTCCTTATGTCCTGAACGCTTGCTCTTGTAGACTTACACAAAGAGGAAGGGCTCTTTGGGCTCTTTGGGGTCTTTGTGCTAAAAAAGAATTTCAAGAAATAATGTAGTGAAGATCATCTACTCCCAGGGGGACTGAACAAAGATCATCAACCTTTAGGAAAAGAGGATTGCTGGAAAAGGGATGATGCAAGACACTTATCCTCAATTTCTTTGCCTTTAAAATAAAGGAGGGGAGTCAGATTCAGACCAACAAGCATTCATGAAAGCCATGTGTGCACTTGGCTCTGGGATGGGGGTAAGCACCTCTTTTGTCCTCCAAGCACTGATGCTTTAGTAAGAGATATTTACATAGAAGTATATCTTTAGGCACGCCTGGGTGGCTCAGTGGTTGAGCATCTGCTTTTGGCTCAGGTCATGATCTCAGAGTCCTGGAATTGAGTCTCTCATCAGGCTCCCCACAGGGAGCCTGCTTCTCCCTCTGCCTGTGTCTCTGCCTTTCCCTCTGTTTCTCTCATGTATAAATAAATAAAATCTTTGAAAAAAAAGTATCTCCTTAACAAAAAATCTACATAGGTACATGAAGGTGTTATGTCAACTCAAAGGAAAGAGTGAGAAGGAGTGATACGGAGGGGTGGAAGAAGAATCAGGGGCTGAAAATCACTCAGGCAAAGAGACACATAGCTGATTCTTGAGAGAGGTTCAACAGAAGAAGAAAAAAAAATGAAGAGGGCACCCCAGGTAGAGGGCTCTGCCCGAGTCAAAGAAGACATAAGGTAGGAAAGCACAAGAAGGAATGAATATCTGGTAGAAAAATGCCTCGGATCATCTTGTAGGAAACACAAGACTAGGTAGTGTCAGGGAGATCATGAGTCTGCTCCTATGTTCTAAATCAGGAATCAAAAAAATATAGTCATGTATCTCCAAAGTCTCTTCCACAAATAACATTCCATGATTTTTATAATTCTAAGTAACAGGGGAAAAGTTGAAGAACCCAAGAAAAGCCCTGGATGATCTCTTTTCTTTGCTGTTTCATGACCAAAAGTGAAATTGGTGGTGGTAAAGCAGGATTACCACCTACACTGTTTGTTGTGGTCAATCTTACATGATTTTGACATCAGATAAATGCAAATTTAGGGACAACCTTAAAAAATACTTGACCAAAGTGTTAAGGTCATTATAGACAAGGAAAGACCAAGAAATTATCACAGATTGGGAGAGACAAAGGAGACACGACAACAAAAGGCAACATGGTAGCCTACACTGGATCCTGGAGAGAAAAAACATTAACAGAGAAACCGAAGAAATTGAATAAAGTCTATAGTTTAGCTAATAGCTCTGTACCAAATCAATGTTAATATCTTAGTTTTGATAAATACACCACGGTTATGGAAGATGTTAACATTAAGGGAAGATACGTGAGGGATATACACACTCTCGATACTATCTTTTCACTCTTCTTGGGTTCTTTCAAAAATAAAAAGAGTTTTCTTATGTCCAATATGATATCCTGTATACCATAACATCAACTACCAATGTAGTTGTTAATCTTCTTTCCTCAGACCAAGGTTATAAAAGAGTTCCCACCGTTCTATTATGGAAATGCTGTGGACAAAAAAGAGAACAGTGGGGAAGCACCTTGGAGCAAAAGGAGACTAGAAAGACAAATGCTAGCAATGTTCACAATAGCCAAACTGTGGAAGGAGCCAAGATGCCCTCCAACAGATGAATGGATAAAGAAGATGGAATACAATGGAATACTCCTCAGCCATCAGAAAGGATGAATACCTAATATTTACATTGACATGGATGGAACCAAAGGGTATTATGCTGAGTGAAATAAGTCAATTGAAGAAAAACAATCATCATACGGTCTCACTCATATGTGGAACATAAGATATAGTGCAAGGGACCATAAAGAAGGAGAAACTGAGTGGGGAAAAATCAGGAAGACAAACCATGAGAGACTCCTGACTCTTGGAAGCAAACAAAGGGGGGGGGAATGGGGTCACTGGGTGACAGGCATTAAGGAGGGCATGTGATATGATAAGCGCTGGGTGTTATACTATATGTTGGCAAATTGAATTTAAATAATAAGAATAGATAATCCAAAAAAAGGGAAGAAAAGGAGATGCTAAATAAGTTTGGAAGAGAAAAGAAAAACTAGGTCGTGGTCCCTCCCACTAGAACCCACCAGACCCTAGCCTGGCATCACTCCTGATACTCCCCCATCATCCCAGTCCTCCCTGCCAACACTAGCTCAGTTAGGGCACAGGCTAAGTTGCTCTAACAAAAGCACTCACACATATAAAGATTAGATGAGATTGGAATAGATTTTTCTCTCATTCTGCAGTTCACAAGTGAGTCCAGAGCTTATGGTGTGACTGTGCCATCCTGTCTGTGGTTTCTGACTCTGGGTTCAAATTAGCTGCAACACTGCTGGGGATTGACCTCAAAGATACAGATGCAATGAAACGCCGGGACACCTGCACCCCGATGTTTCTAGCAGCAATGTCCACAATAGCCAAACTGTGGAAGGATCCTCGGTGTCCATCGAAAGATGAATGGATAAAGAAGATGTGGTTTATGTATACAATGGAATATTCCTCAGCCATTAGAAACGACAAATACCCACCATTTGCTTTGACGTGGATGGAACTGGAGGGTATTATGCTGAGTGAAGTAAGTCAATCAGAGAAGGATGAACATTATATGGTCTCATTCACTTGGGGAATATAAAAAATAGTGAAAGGGAATAAAGGGGAAGGGAGAAAAATGAGTGAAAATATCAGTGAGTGTGACAAAACATGAGAGACTCCTAACTCTGGGAAACGAACAAGGGGTAGTGGAAAGGGAGGTGAGAAGGGGGTTGGGTGACTGGTGATGGGCACTGAGGGGGGCACTTGGCGGGATGGGCACTGGGTGTTATGCTATATGTTGGCAAATTGAACTCGAATAAAAAAAATTTTTTTAATTAAAAAAAATTAGCTGCAACAGCTCCCACCTTCGTCCAACCACTGGGAAAGGGGGAAAAGGCAGGGTCCCTCGGGCACTTTCCTTGGTGCCCTTTACTTCTGCTCACATCCCACTGGCCAGAAATAGGGTACACGACCTGACTAAGGCTGCAGGAGAGGCTGGAAATAGTCTCTAACTATATAGCCATGCACTCAACTACAGCTCCGCAGACCTACAGAGGGAAAGAATTCATCTGGGTGGACAAGGAGCAATCTCTGTCACTAATCCAGCCACACACAGTGGGGATATGCAGTCTACTCAAGGTGATGTCAAAAGCAGAGTCTTCAGTCTGATGGGATAAAATTATGTTGTATAGAAGATAACATACGACGCCACGGCATGTGGGAAAGGGGAACACAGTGACACAGATTGAGTTTATCTGGGGAGAACATCTGAGCAGCCAAAGGCAGGATCCTAGTGTGGCAGGGTATTTGGTGAAATGACCTCAACCCTCCACTCCTTTCCATACCTTCAGCCCTTGGCAATGTGATTTGACATTTACCCCCACCCACCAAGAGAGTCTATTTCCCTACCTTTAGACTCAGACTACCCTCACTTTGTTCAGTAAAATACAGCAGAGATGACACTGTGTGAGGTCAAAGCCCAGGCCCCAGGGAGCCTTGCACACTCATGCTCTGACTCTTGGAACACTTCCACCATGGGAACAAGCCCAGGAGAGTCAGTTGAAGGGCAGAGGCTATGTGGAACCAACACAGCCAGCTGAGGCCACCCCATCACAGCCAGCCCCCTGCCCATGTGGCAGCTGAGTGCGGGGAGATGAGGAATAAGGGACCCAGCCACCATCCGTTGAGCCTGACCTGGATTGGCTGACCCAAGACTTGAGAGCAAATAAATGGTCACTGTTTAAAGCCACTAAATTTGGAATGAATGAATGAATAAATAAATACAAATAAATAAAGCCACTAAATTTGGGGTGGGGTGTTATGCAGCAGTAGCCCCGATAAAATCAGTGGAGCTCCGTTCTCAGTGAATAGACTGATGAAAACCAGTCAGAGCAATTGCAAAACTGGAGAAACTCGTGAGAGGGGTGTGAGGAGATCCAGGAGCATGAATCACGGAGACCAAAGGAAACATTTCAAGATGAAGGAAGTGGTCCCCCAGCAAGGAGAGACTTAAGAGAAGGAACTTTTTAGGACGAACAGAAATAAACATTGAAACGCCATTTGGGTAATGAGAACACAAATAGAAACATGACCTTCCTATCCACAGCAGAAAACTCAGTTCCTCCTTCCGCTTAAACACACACCCACCCCTACACCTCCCCATCCCTTTCAGGGGAACTTAATTCACAACCCGTTCTGTACAAAAGGCACACGGAACTCACATGATCCTAGGACTTGCTGGGGGATACAAGTCCAAGGAGCTGCTGCTCCCACCTGTCAGCCACAGACTAACTTCTAGTAGCCCGTAAATCCATGATTTCACACCAACTCCTGCCTCCTGCTTGCAACCCTCGTGGCCCTGTCATCCTGCCATACTCTTCTTCTCTCTTCCTTCCCCAGCCCACCATTGATTCGTCAATGTCAGTGTACAAGGGATTTGGGAAGCCAGCTGTTTCCTGCTCCACATCACTATGGGGTGGCCTGAGTTCCAGTAGTTCCAGAGCCTCAGCATTACCCTCCAGGCCCCCAGAGGTCCAGTTACAAAGTCAGGGAAGCTGATCTGCTGTTTGGAGGAGTAAACATTTTCTCTCCGGCCACAGCCCATCCGAGTATCATGTGTAGGGTGCACATGCACTAAAGTGTGCGCATACGCTAGAGGCTGCAGTGGGAGTCCAGCCGATCATGGACTGCAGGCAAGGTGAGCCCCAGGTATGGACGGTTTGTCACACAGCGATAGCTACCTGGTAATACTGGTGGAGCTTCACTGATTTGAATGGGGCCAGAAGCTTCCCCCGGGGGTGACAGTCACATGCAGTGAAGAAGAACATAAGCCTTCAGAGTCAGCCTTGGATTTAAGTTGTTGGCCATGTGGCCTGGGACTGACCTAACCTCTCAAAGCACGAGGTCTTTCCTCTATAAAGTCACTTTAATAATAATTTCTACCTTGAAAGGTTGATGTAAGCCTTGCAAGATGTGAAGTTAGCTAGAGCATCAGCTTTATGTCAGAGTCAGAGATAATGTCAGGAAATCACTTGGAAGTGCCCTACACATGGAGGGGGGGGGGTGGTTCTCAACAAAGGCTACCATTGGTGCC
Organism: Vulpes lagopus; assembly: GCF_018345385.1. NCBI lineage: Eukaryota > Metazoa > Chordata > Mammalia > Carnivora > Canidae > Vulpes > Vulpes lagopus. The sequence goes on from NC_054834.1 coordinate 33,624,582, forward strand.
CTTCCTACTTGATCCCCACAGCCCTGCTCCACTGGCCTGGTTAGACTCTGCTGCCTTGTGTCAGGCCTTCCCCTGCCTAGTCTCTGACAGATTACCAATTGTTCCACCTACTGGGACTCAAATTCCTCCAACCATCTCCTTCCCAGCCCAGGGGGCCAAGGTCAGCTTTTGCCCCGGCCTCCCCTGGTCAGCCCCCAACCTGCTGGAGTTTACCAGGCCAGACCTGCATGTGTTTTAATGAGGCAGTTGGTTCCTCAAAATGGTTCTCTCAATAAGTGGAATAAAACTGCAATGACAAACGGGGATGGGGAGGGGAAGTGCGTAAGAGGACGTGGCATCTTGACAAGCACATTCAAGGCCATAATGTGTGGCAATTGCCTTTCTCATCCAATTCTCTTATTTTGAAACTTTCCTGGAAGGGGCCTGGCGTTATTAAGCATTTATTACAAGACAGTCTTCCATTCACCCAATCACATGGGGAATCCACGTAGGACTGACAACCAGCAAGGAAGATTATGTCATTCTCTGGAACAGCAGGAGATGAGGGAGAAAGAGGCTCTGGCATAGCTGGAAGTCAGGAAAGGGATACCTCCAGCACCTATCAGGGAGTCGCTGTGCCTGCAACAGCCTAAACATACAACGGTTAAGGCCTACCGGCACCACTTATTTCCTGAGCTGCGCAGTAACATTTAAAGTCTACCTTCCGAATCCTTAATCGGCTAGATGGTCGGAAAACCAGATGACCTAGCCATGAGGAAAGAATACACACATATAAGCAATGTCATAACAGACCGCTGCTCTTGCCCAATGTCCCCCACAAGATTTGGAAACGGAAACCTCTTATGAATTTGCTACTCTACAAGTTACTGGGGTTTTGATAGGATGCAAAGCCAACAGGATGCATTGTTCTTGGGTACTGAGCATCCCCAGCACGTGGGAAGTGCCACCCCAGCCCCTGCACCGGGGCCCACGGATCACACCCCTGCCAACCCTGCCGTGGGAGCAGCTGCCCCTACCCTGCACCCCCAGCTGGGGAAGGCCACCCCTGGCAGCCACCTGGAAACTGTAACCCATGGTGTGACTCTCTTTTCATTTGCCTTCTTGGGGATGCAGTGAGCCCAAGAACACACTAAGAGCCAAGACTTTAGAGCTGGAGCCACCTGCACTTTCTCTAGGGATCTGGCTTCTCTCTGCCCAACTCAAGGGGATGATCCTCTGCCCCCAGCCCCTGCAAGATTTCTCCAAACAACCCCTCGATTACTGTCCTTGCCAGACCCTTGGGGGAGCCTGCAGAACTGGCTGCTCCCATTCTCTCCCTTGCTCTCTTCCTCCCTGTCTTTCTCTCTTTCTCTCTCTTAGAGAGAGAGAGAGAGAGAGAGATCCCCATTCACAGCACACTGCTTTTTTTTCCTGGCTGGAAAAAAAAAAAATGTTTGCTTGCCTCGGGGGTAGAGCCCAGCATCCCAAGCCCTGGACAGCCTGTCTCTGCTTGCTGGCCCCTGCCCCAAATCCCCATGCTGAGCCCATAGGACCTCCATTCTTCCCCGAGGAGCATCCTCCATGTCAAAATGCTACCACTCTTCCCAGCCAGAACCACAGTGATAAAGGCCCCCTTCCCACTGCTAAGGGCCCTTCCACAGATTCTACTTCCCATCCAGAAACATATTTCTTCCCTGGGCTATTTCTTCACTCACTCAATACGCACTGAGTACTGCCTTGTGCTGGAGCAGGTGACTCCCATGTGCTCAAAATCGAATGCCTTTTGCTCTTTTACAAAAAACCACAACCGCACAACCATATCTCAGTATGACAATGCAATAGTCATTGCCTCCAACAGGTAGGAATGATGGTGACACAGTGGCCCAGGCTCCTCAGACGCATCCCAGCCCCCACAGGTGAGATCACTGGGCATGGGGTGTTGGTGTCACCTCTTGGAATTCACTCTCAAAATGCATGGCATCTCCTTCTTGGTCCTGTGCCAGATGTCTTCTCACCCACCAGCCTCACTAACCAAGTGCTGATCGAAGAGAGAAGATGGCTGGGAGACCCCATTCCTCAGAGCTACGGGTCCCAGGGTCAGGCCCTGACAGGTGAGATCAGGGCTGTGGAGGTTACTGTTGGAGGTAGGAGAGGTTACCTGCCTGCCAGAGCCATCAGCACCCAGGTGGTTCGAGAACACACACCCTCCACAAATGGGGGGTGGGAGTGGGGGGTGTCACAGCAACCTCTGCAAGAGAACTCTCTAGAGGCAAGCCATGAGGATGATGGGCCCTTACGGCCTGTGGTTAGTAGGTTAGACATTTTTGAGCATGTCATTTCATTTTGCTTCTGTTTTAGGATACGCTGCAGTGCCTATCAGGAAATTAGATAACGCTAAACTGTATTTTGCTTTTTTTCTGGCCAGCACTCAGGTCCTGAGAAGGTAAAGCATGTTGACTCTGAATTCTAGGAAAACAGATTACTCATCGCCCCGCATTTTCAGGGCCCATGTCTAGTACTTGGGTGTCGGGACAGGGAGACGGCCAGGGGTGGACAAGGTCGGAAACCCTGCGTGAAGGTTTTGCCCAACTCCCAACCCATACAAACAGCCAGGTCAGGGCCCAGCTGACCCCACTGTCAACCCCGCATCTTCCCCACTTTTGCCTAAGGGGGGCCTTTGGCTTGAATGTTCACTTGATTTCACATATCAAAATGTCGGGGAGGTGATCCCCAATAACAAGCACCCTAGGCAGCTGCTAGTGCTTTAAAGTTTGCAAACTCATTCAGATGCTTTAGCCCATCAACTCTTCCCCAGACTCCTATGACCTAGTGTTGTCTCCCCGTCCCCACCATTTTCCAGGTGAAAAAAGGAGACCCCGAGATCTGCTGACTTGCTGGTAGCGGTGCTAGTGGGTAGCCCCGAGAAGGGTTTTTCAGACTAAGGGCTCGCCACCCAGAAGTCTGCTTGAGCACTCACTGCCGTCTCCGCTAAGTGTGGTGATGCTTCTGAGGCTCCCACTTTAATGGGTCCCCTCCCCCAGCCAATTCCAATGTCTTTTAGAGAAATAAAACCTGCCTTCTCCCACCACATCCAGTGTCCAGCTGGCCTTTTGCAATGGGAAGCACATCAGACTTGAGTCTGTTGGGGTGATTTGGGTTTTTATTTTATTTATTTATTTGAGAGAGAGAGAGAGAGATAAAGAGAGAACACGAGCACAGGAGAAGGGACAGAGGGAGAGGGAGAAGCAGATTGCCTGCTGAGCAGGTAGCCCGAGGCAGGACTGGATCCCAGGACCCCGGGATCATGACCTGAGCTGAAGGCAGATGCTCAACCTCTGAGCCCCCCAGGCACCCCTCCGTTGGGGTGTTAAATGCTGAAGTTGTAAGGGGGAGGAACAAACTCAAATATCTCTCCCAGTTCGGTCCCCTAAAGTGAGTTCTCATCTTTCCTCTATGTTTTGTTTGACCGTAGATGGAAATTGCCTCCTGTACCACATGCCAGTTTCCAACAAATGGGAAACAAACAGCCAAAAAAAAAAAAAAAAAAACCCTTCTGAGGTATTTCACAGCTGAATAAAATCAGAAGTGGATAAGAAGCACCAGAGAGGGTTAGCCTGCCTGACCTTTCTGAGGTTCTATCAAAATTATTCATCAGGGTTTCCTCTCAACCTCTGGCCTATATTTCACCAAATTCCCTGAAGTCCCTCACTCAGGTCCCTTCTTTCATATGTTGGTTGCAGCCCTACCTCGTACCGCCTTGGTCATCCTTCGCTTGCCTGATGTAGTTGGGCATAGTGTTTTATGGTCTAATCTAAAATACGAGAGTGACAAGACTGTTTAACGCTCGTGCGCTAACGGATCATATCAACCAGGCCTCTAATTGTATTATCAACGTGGCTTGCTTGCTTTCTTTCTTTCTTTCTTTCCGTCTTTCTTTTTTTTTTTGGCACATTTACAATTGCTGTGTGTCTCTTTCAAGTCACAAGGCTGCCCTTCCCGGCTTGTGTGACCTTGAGAAAGCCTCTCATCTTCTCTCTAAACTCCACTGAGAGAAACACCATAATAAATCCCTGACAGCCTTCTTGAGGAGGAGAGATGAATGAACGTGTGAAAAAGTGTTTTGGAAACAGTGAGAGCCATAAAACATTTCTTACAAACCCCATTATTTTATCAATGTTGCTATTTCCTCGTTAGTAAAATGGTGGTATTGAGAGTACTACTTGTTTCATACAATTATTGTGAGGATTCGGTGACACAAAACAGGGAAGGTGCCTAGCTCCATAGCTACCATATAATAAGCACTCAGAAACATTAGCCACCAGGAGCAGCCATGGTCCCAAACCTTTGTGGTATGAACAGTAGGTATGATCATGCCCATTTTTTCAATTTTATTCATTTATTCATGAGAAACACAGAGAGAAAGGCAGAGACACAGGCAGAGGGAGAAGCAGGCTCCCTGTAGGGAGCCCCAAGCGGGATTCGATTCTGGGATGCCCGGAGCCAAAGGCAGACGCTCAATCACTGAGCCACCCAGGCATCCCAACCATACCCATTTCATAGCTCAGGAAACTGAGTTTTGAAAGGCCAGGCTGACTCAGACTACACTTGCAGCTTTAACATTTCATTCCTCATTGGGACGTGTTTATAGCCACATGGCTGGTTGGTAGCAGAAACCCAGTGGTCAGCGGGTAACTTAGGTTTTTCTGTTTCAAAAGAATAAGTGAGGAGCTGCACGCTTCTGGTTTCTCTGGACGTGTGGCTAAGGCACCATATAAGAATTTGCCAGCCCTGTCTGGCTTATTTCCTCATCAGCAGCTGCAATTCAACCAGATATTCAAGAGAAATGCAAAATCAAATAAGGAGACTAGGAAGGAAGACAATCATGGCTTTTACTTTTAATCCTCATTTATAATCAGGAAAGAACCAAAGGGGAAAACAGTGATGAAGTTTAGTGACGAACTCCCGACTGCCTGTTCTGAGATACCAAGTAAGTCGCTCCCAAAGTGTTCGAAACCTGCCAATTATTTCACTGTTTAGGTCCACAACGAAGCTGGTCCTCACACTAGGGTGGTGGTGGAAAAGAGATAGAAAAAAAATCCTAAAACCTCCAACTTGTTCTGTGCACACGATCTTACGGCATATTGTGGATTTTCTCCTAGTTAAGAAGAACACAGCTCCTCGGGGGAGCCTCTTACCATCCAGCTTTAGCTTGTCCAAAAAGAAGAAGGGTGGGGAAAAAAAATTTAAGTCTTCAGCCAAGAACACCAGTTGGGGAATTAAAGAGCTGGGCACACAATCATCTTAAGTCACGTTGGAGGAGACTTAAATAGCGCCCATCAGCAGAAAAGAATGGGGGATCCTCCAGTACACTGACTTCATTGATACCCCATTTATCAGCAATTAGGGACTCCATTAAAGGCCGAGTTTACAGCAGAAAGAGAAGCAGAGCCTAAAATATGTCCCAGCAGATGGACGGAGAGTGTCGGTGATGCCGTATTTCAAAGCCATCTGCAATGTTGTTATCATTGAGTGTGGAGTCAGAGAGGCAGCAAAAATACAGCGGCCCGAGAGCCAGCCAATGATTTACTTGACCTTTGGATGGGTAGGACTGACAGCAGAAACCTCATTAATTCCTCAGGTCACTCTGGAAGACATTAATTTGGTTTGGACTCGACGAGAGGAGATTTTCCAGACATACACTAGGAATTATGAAATCTCCATGGCCGGAGAAAGTATGTCCAAATCACTTTTTGCATAAATCAAGCTGACTTTCTGAAGAAGGATAATATGCTTAATCAAGGGAGTTATGGAATTTCTTGTGCTTATTAGACAGAAAATATAACAAGGTTTTATTTGGTTATCAGTTCTGAGAGAGAGATCCCCCCCCGCCCTCTAAATTGAAGTCTTCTCCTGCCAGAGTGGAAGAGATCCTTTGAAAGTGCTGGAAGGAACCAGACGTGTAAATAATTTGTTCACACAAAAAATAGCTTGGTTTTGCTTTTCTCTTTCTTTCTCTTATCAAGCTGGGACTGCATCATGCGGGCATCTCTGCTGAGTCCCAGCCGACGTGCCAGCTCACCCCCCCCCCCACCTGACTTCCCCCTTTAGATAGAGCTTTCTTGGCACAGGACACATCCCACTAAATAACAATCACAGGGGACTGGTGGTTTTATTCCATACATTTTGGTGGCTTGGGCCAAAATTAAGAAGTCTGGGATGGAGGCAACTTGGATTGAGATACAAAGTGTGCAATACTAACTAGAAAAACCTCTTTCCTCTCTCTCCAAGTCTACGCAAGTCTACACACACACACATGCACCCTGGGAACTAAAGTTCTCCAGTCCCCAAAAGGAATCATTTCTAATGACATCTAGTTTAGTGATTTTTAAGCTCTATGACTTTCCCAGAGATGCTGCTTCTTTGTTTCATTGTTCAGAGGAAGAAAAAGGTGTGGAGATCTGGGGCGGGAAGGGGGGGCGGTAATTAAATCCATAACGAAGCAGTCGGATGATTTCCATCATTTCATTTTAGGGACAGTGTCAGACAGATCAAGTTATTCAAAATGGTCAGGAGAGAGAGAATGAGAGAGAGAGAGAGAGAGAGAGAGATTGAGATTGAAATGCTGCTAGGCAATGAGCTTATACTCAAGTGTCTGATGCATAAGCCACAAGCCCCCTTCTTGGTGATATCTTCCCTCGTAAAAGTTGCATTCATCATGTTTAAAGCAAGGTTATCTCTGGCTGAAGAGAACATGCATTAGGATGTTTTACTCATTCAACACGGAGCACTCCCTATCAACAACCGTCTGCCCAAAGGGGACCAGGAGAACAAGAATTAATCACAGGAAGACAATTTAAGGGAGTTGGACTATAAAACGGAATTCATTAGTAACCATAAAGTATCACTGCTTTAACCTGCCTTTCCCTTAGAGTCTGCTTCCTCTGCCGTGGGACTGCACCAGCTTGCTCACCTGACAGCCTAAAGCCATCCCCACCCCCTCATCCTCCATTCCTCTTCCTACTGGGGACAGAAAGAACAGAGAGCTTGCCAGTGCAGGGTGGGAGCACAGTGTCTTTGGCCACAGAAACTCCTGGACAGATATGGAGCTTAAGCCTAGAAGAATCCAATTGGGACAGAAGTCCTGACATCCAAGGTCCTCTGCTCATCCCATCTGCCGACTTGGAACTGTATAAGCTCTTTTTATAGGGAATTATCACATATGAGACAGAATGATGACCTGATCATAATCACAGGTTCTGGATTTTGTAAGCCAGAACAAAGCAGGATGTCAAAGATATTTGCACACCTGGGTTCATAGCATCGCTATTCACAAAGGCAAAGACATGAAAGGAACTCAAGAGCCAAACAATGGATAGATGGACCACCAAATGTGGATTATACGTGCAGTGCAATCCTGATCACCTTTAATGAGAAGGAAATCATGTCACGTGCTATGTCATGATTGAAGTTTGAGGATGCTACACTAAGGGAAATAAGCCAATCACAAAAAAAAAAAAAAACAAATACTGTATGATTCCACCTATATGAAGACCTAAAGCAAACAAATGGATAGAGACAGAAGGTAGCAAGGTGGTAGCCAGAGGCTGCAGGGAACAGGGGGCAGTTGCTGTTTCATGGGTACAGAGTTTCATTTTACAAGACAAAAGTGTTCTGGAGATTGGGTGCCTGACAATGTGAATATACTCAATGGTATTGTACACTTAGAAATAGTTAAAATGGTAAATTTTATGTTATGTGTTTTTAAACAAAAAGAAACATAGCAACCATAATTCATCACACACATTAATATTTTGATGTTGCAGTCAAATTGTTTTTTTTCTCCACTTTGCCACATACTGTTAACACTTTCCGATAACATTATATTTTCTTCTATGTCCACACTTCAGTGGTGTGTGGTATTCCATTGTTTGAGTGATCCCTTATGATTGATTGGGCATTTAGGTTACTTCTAGTCTGTTGCTACTACAAAAAAACCATGACAAATGCCATTTTTACATGACTTTTCGATTTCATATTGTATCCCTTACATTACGTCTTTATTTTGTGTAGCAGTTGAGACAATATTGGTGTGGCATTTCAGATATTTTTGCTTCAAAACCTCTCTGATTCCGATATTATATATGCTGGAATTACAGGGGAAGGAGGAAAATTGACACCCGTCAAATCAATCTTTGAAAGAAGTAAAACTCCCAGTTGGAAAACAAAGGTGATTTCAGGATAAGGATCATCAGAACTGGGCTCTCACAAATTGTCCCTTTCCCAGGGAACATCTGTGAGGAGAGCATACACAAGCAGACACAACTGGCGCTAGTCAGATGAATATTCCTGGTCCTTCATGCACCCAGGATCAAACATCAGACCATCTGTACCCAGAGCACATCCTCAAGGCCTTTTCTCTAGACTAGAATTACTAACTAAGACCTTGTTCCCCTTACAAAGTAACTGACACCTGCTTTAGGGTCAATGTCAGCACTCTCAAGTTATTAATGAGAAAACTGATCCCAGAGAGGTTAAATAACCTCCAGAATCCCAGCAAACAGTGGCAGAGTCAAGGTTCAAATTCGAGCTTCCTGCGCTTTCCCCAGCAACATGACACCGCCATGTTGAATATCACAGTTGATCACAGAGCTCTAGGCACAAAGGAACACTTGATTTGGAGGATATCTCAGGCTCCCAATTTTCTTTATCTCTAAAGAGGCCAAGACTACTTACCTGGGGAAGAGTATGGGACCCATTTCAGAGAAGGCTTCCTGCTGCCTGTTCCACTCCTCTCTCTTCCCCACGCCAGGCGAACCCAAATCATTAAGAAGAGTATTTCTGAAGGAAGATTAAGAGAGTATTTCTGAAGGAAGTTAAATAACTGCAATTAGGAATGCTCTATTTTAAGAGGAAGTGGGGCTACAGATCATATTTCCATATGGCAGTTGCATGTGTTTATTAATGGAAAAGACTATTGAAAAGCCGCTGTTACCACAGGACAGTTATCTTGCACTAAGTTCCTGGGATCCAGACACAGGCTTTTCTAGCAGGCTGGTTCTCTGCAATCGTTTGTGGCCACTCTCAAAGACTCTGTCCTCAGAATTCTCCTCCCAGAATGGCTGTTTCTGTAACGTGAGTCCTGACAAAATGACTCACTGGGGCCATGTTAACTTTTATCTTCATCTGGTTTTAACAGTAATTAGGCCAGAGCGATTTTGGGGGCAGCACATGAGTCAAATTTCCAATCACTCCCTGTGCTGGAAATCCTGGTGGTTATTATTGGCATTTTGTGACCATGTTATTCACATGAGCTTGGAATGGTGCTGTGTAAGGTATCTGGTCAGACGATTAGGGATGCATTGGTTTCTTTTATTTCAGTCCGTTCAGATCAAAGGCCTGCCATAATCCATCCCCAAACTCCTTGCTCTAACCCAACTGTGGCTGCTGCCATGTAGATAAATCCTTAAAGACAGAAAAACCAGCCATTTGCAATCGTCTTTCTTACTACTGCTAAATTCCACACTGTTTCCAATATTCATCTGGAGGGTGTGCAAGGCTTGAAGGGATTTGAAGCTTTTGAAGGCATGGAGGATGTGCAAACTATTAATTTTTTAATTATTATAACCGTGTGGGACAATCCCAGCTTCCAAGTCCCCACTCTAAAGGCCACACCCTCATTTTTGGCAAAATATCCACCACATTTCTTGCTGCCTTAATCCCTGCACAGAACTGCATGGCTGAGCATGACTTTCTCTCCCCTCACAGTCCTACTTTATAATTCTCAAATGTGGGCTTGGCTGAATATTCATCTCTGAATCCAGTTCACTCTGGTGTGTGTGTATGTGTGTGTGTGCATACTCATGCGCATGTGCATGTATATGAGTGTGTATGCATAATTCCAGCAGAATCTGTCTCCCTGAACCCTTGCTTTTCCAAGTCCCCAGATGCAGCTGAACCAAAAAACATTACAAAGCAACCACTAGACTGACCAGTTGAATCCCAACACCATGAGCCAGGATAACCATGAGGGAGAAAGGAAATCAGCCTGGAGCCTGGACTCGTGTTTAGCTTTACAGAAGAAGCAAAGAGTAAGTAAAACAAAATGGAAGAAGACATTCAGCAGGAAGGAAGGGTTGTTTACATGTTCTACAAAGGGCAGGGAGAGAGGTAGATGTGGGCTAAAGAAAATATAAACAATGAATAAAAATGTGAAGGATCAAACCAGGACTCTCTTATCACGTGGATTTGGAGCTGGTTAATCCTGGGTCTCACAGGATTTAATCCCTTGCTCAGTTGCTTCAGGAAATAATCCCCCTGCATCACTTTAAAATCCATCCTTCTTAGGGATATATAGTAAAAATATCAACATGTACAGGAATGATAAACTCCTGTGGTTCATCAGAACAAGAGTTATTTCTGGGAGCAAGGGGTACACAGAGCATTTCAAATGTATTTGTCAGCACGTATTTCTTAAGCGGGTGATGGGTACACTGATATTTTTATTTATCCCTTTTTGAACATCCAAAAGATTTCATAGAAACTTCCAAATAAACAAATAAGTGATAGAAACATCATCCAAACCCAAGACTTGAAACCTCCATCAAAGAATACCAGGTCTCGTTTCGTCAGTATGAACCTGTGCTGGCACACAGGGCCCCAGCTCAGAAGGGTCCCACACTTGGTCTAATGCTCTGCTGTCACTGCCTTGAAATTCTTCATAAGTATTTAACAAGGGGACACATTTTCATTTTCCACTGAGCCCTGCAAATCATATAGCCAGGCCCAGGCAGCACCTACTCAATCAAGACAAGAACCTTTCTGTTTTAAGTTACACACAAGGTTGCCAAGCCCAGACACTGGGAGGATACTCTGGCCACCCTCCCTTTGGAAGTGGTAAATCTCCTCCGCTTTGACTTGGTAGAAACATCCTCCAGATATCTCAGATCTTCTCCCTCTCTCATCTTCTCCTTATCTTCTCCTAAAAAACCAAAGACAGACATGATGCAGAGGAGGAAAAGGATGGTCAGGGTGGGGTGGCGATTCTAAGGATTGGTGAGAGGAAGTGGCTCCAGATCTGCCTCCACTCCCCGCTCAGCACCAAACAAGAGGGAAGTGGCTTTCACTTATCTCTGCTCCTCACCAGAAGCCACTCCTTTTTTTAAATTTTGGTTTGCATTTAATTTTCTAAATAAGGACAAAGCAGCTCTACCCTCCAATTATTGATACAGCACACTGTCACTCAAAAATGATTCCTGAGCTCCTCTTATGTGCAGGCACTGTATCAGGCCCTACAGCATGCAAAGACGGAAAGTCAGCATCCCCACCTGGCAAATGTTTAAGCCTATTGAAAAGAGAAGGAAGCAAACAAGCGATTTTAATAATGAGACCCAGGATCAGCCCCAATCAGTATGAGATAGTTTAAATATAATAATATAGTCCTGGAGATGGGTACTACGTGCTGTAGAAGCAAAGAAGGAGCACCAGCATCTACCTAGATGGGGAGGAAGCATCATGGAAGGTGTCAGGAAGGAGTGAAGTGGGGAAGAACATTCCAGATGGGAGTATGTAGAAACATAGAAGAGTGTACAGTATATTTATTTGGTGGACTGCTGTTCATCCATTTATCCTTTCTTTATAAATCACGTGCAAGACATCATGCTTGAAAGTAAATTCAAGGGAGATAATGGTAGAAGTTTAACAGGTAGGAAGAGGCTAGATCCTGAAGAAAAGCCTAGATTTTGTTTTGTTGGTAGAGGAATCAGGGAGGAATTTGAGCAAGGAAGTAAAAATAAGATTGTTTGTGGGGTGCCTGGATGGCTCTATCATGAGGTTGAGCCCATCATGCTCAGCACAGTGTCTGCTTGAGGTCCTCTCCCTCTCCCTCTCCCTCCCCCTTTGCTCCTCCCCCTCACTCTTTCATATTTTTTGAAGATTTTATTTATTTATTTATGAGAGACACAGAGAGAGACAGAGAGAGAGGAAGAGACACAGGCAGAGGGAAAAGCAGACCCCATACAGAGAACCCAATGTGAGACTCGATCCTGGGACTCCAGAATCATGCCCTGGGTGGAAGGCAGGCACTCAACTGCTGAGCCACCCAGGCATCCCACCTCACTCTTTCTTAAATAAATAAATACGTACATACATAAAATCTTTTTAAAAATTGAGATTTTTTTCATTGAAAAGAAAACTCTGGCTTTGAGAGATAATTTCTGGTAAAGTGAATAAAAGTCTTATGATCAGTGAGAAGGAGGCTATCACAATCTTCCTGCTTCTATATGAATAGGGCAATGATGAGAGAGAAGTAGGAGAGACATTTTTAAGAGAGTTTAATGGACTTGGAGACTGGGTAGGGGCGAGAAAAAGGAGGAATTTAGTATAGCTCTCAGGTTTCTATTGTGAGCAATTGATGAAAGGTAGCATCATTCTCTAAGTGATGGAGCCCAAGAAGGGAAGTGGGTTTGGGGAACAATATGAAGTGTTTGGATTTAGTGCTATTGAGTTAGAAAAGTCTATGGGACTCCCAAGTGGATTTTTTTTCTTCAGGCTAGTGGAAATCTGTCAAGAGAGATTTTTAATCCAGAGATAGACTGGGGAGTCATTCATGCACAGGGAGCTATTAGAACCATAGCCCTGGAGAGCCTTCATAGGAAGAAAGAAAAGCATGTAGTAAGAAAAGTAGCCTGTTGATAGGAACCCTAGGGCTGAGAGGTAAAGTTAAACCTGTAAGGGAGACTGAACAGAACTATCAAAAATTAAAAATTAAACAAGAAAGAGTGACATTATACAACCAAGTTTTAAGATGAAGAAAGTGATTAGCAATGGTAATAGAGGCAGATAAACCAAGAAAAATTATTTATCTGCAGAAAATAAAATTTTAGCAACTAGTAGATTTTTTTATTACCTCAATATAGTTTGAGTGGAGTAGTGAGATTGTTTTGGATGACTTTCCAGATTTGTCTGCCATTTATCTTTTAAAGTCTTACCAATGTATTCGTGCCCTTGTTCATCCCCTCTCAGTACCTAGAGAAAATGGACATAATTTAGCAGTTATAATAAAGCCAAAATCCATAGCTGACATAGATTCTATTTACCTCTTTTTTTAAGGAGTCACATAGAGTGCTTTACACAGCAGATGCTGAGATTCAGTGTTTCAGATGAGATTGTAGAAACAAAGGGCCAAAGCCTCAACACCTCCACCTCTTACTTTGAACATCACACAGAAAGCCTCTTGATTTATTATTTAGTTAAATGGATTAATCTTCCAGGTCACTTCCCCCAAACATAACTAAATTATTTCAGGTAATTTCTAAAAAGAAAACCCCATTGGAATTGTGTATACATCACAATTCTATTTATGGATATGCCCTGTTACCCAGATATAAACAAAAAGCCAGGACTGGCAAAAATTGAGGTAGGAACTGTTTGGAGTTTAGTTTTTCCAAGGGAGAGGGTGCTTGTGTTTTTTGTCTATATAACAGACATAGCAGTATCTCTTTGATTCACAGATAAGGGGGAGGCATCCTACCCACTATGGCAGGCTCAGGGTATCAATGACTACAATCCTTATTCTCCTATGAAAGTGATCTGCCTAGGAAAATTAAGTCCTCTAGCAGATACATCCAACACTTAACCACTCCACTCATTAGAACATGATCAAAGTTGAGCACCTCTACACACTAAGTCCTGTCAGGCTTAAACGTGAGGCATAATCAACAGCCTTCCATAGTTTTATCAGAAAAACCTGGAAATTAATACTGGAAACCTTACAACAATAATGTAGAAAATAGAAAGACCAAAGTCTTAGGACAAAAGGAGCATGAGGGACACTAGAGTGAGGTTACACTCAGGAGATCTAATCTTTCCTAGTAAACCTATCATTACTAGTGATGGTTATATTTGCCACAGGTTACTGAAATCATAAATCATGTCACTTACAGAATGACTCTTTCATTCAGGACTTTAAGTTTTCTTCCTTAAGTTACAGCCCTACTATGTAACTTTACCTTCTCTATCCAAGACACATGAAACAGGATGGACCCTTGACGTGAGCAGACAATCACTTAAAATTAGTTAGTTTCTAACTGATTAGCCTGGTAGCTTACAGAAAATCATTAACAGCACTTTTACAGTCAAATCCTAACATGGAAACTCAAGTTAAATAAAGCACAATGTCTAAGAACAATTTAATATTTTTTAGCTGACTTAAAAATAATCAATTCACCAATCCCATGGACACACAGAAATATCATGCGTAGTTCCCTCCAGTCAGCACAGGGCATAGGAGAAGAATAGGTCCACAAAAAAATGGAAAGTAAGCCAGTTTCCTCAAATGAATTCTAATCTTTTTTTTTTCAATTTATATCAGCTTGTGGAGCTAATCAATTCAAAAGTTTAAGGGACGTTTGAATCACCCAAAAGTGATTTATGGCTTTATAAGAAATGGCAGCATTTTTACCAAAATCCAACAAACAGTGATTTAAATAGATGGGTTGACTTGCACTTCTGGCCAAGATCAAGTAACAAGGCCTGGGTTCACCCTCCCACATAAAAAAACTAATAAAGAAAACAAAAGACATAAAACAATAATTTTCAAAACATCGGGCATCAGGTGATAAAGGAAAATGATCCCTGAGAGACAAGAAACAAAGTGAGCTCGGCAATGGCTCCACTCACTTCCTGGAAAGTTTTCAGGCTGCCACACAGGAAAGGGAAACCCATGTGCACACAGTATCACACAGTCCCCCTGGGCCTGAGTCAAGGACATGGGGCTCAGAGTCTGTGGAGGCCAAGGTATTTTTATTTTGCTGCCGTTAAAAAATCTGGAACTCGATAAAAAATTGAGCATGTGGAATGGAAATGGAAACGTGGGCAATGTGAAGCGAATACAATTTGAATTTCTGGAGATGAAAGCTATAAAGTCTGAGATTTAAAAATTACACTAAGGAAATTAAGAATTTCAGAAATGGTTTCAGAAGAAGTTAATGAACTTGAACACCTATCAATAGAAAGTATTCAAAATGAAACATAGGGAAAAATAACTAAAGAGAAAGGATCTCAGCATCCATGAGTGAGACATCAACTTCCAGGAGCCTCAGAGATGTATAATTTGAGTCACAAAAAAGAGAGGAAAAAAGTGAGACAAATAAATACCTAAAAAAGTAATACTCAAAATGTCCAAATCTGATGAAAACTACAAACCAACAAATCCAAAAAGCTCATTGAGCCCCCAGCACAAGGACCATTAAGAAATACTCCAAAGTACATTATAGCAAAATTGCTAAAGAGGGTGATGAGAACATTTTAAACACAGCCAGAAGAGAGGAAAAAAAAGAGAAATTAGGTACACACACCAGAAAGAGAGACATCAGATTTCTCATTAGAAACCATTCATGCCAGTCGACAGTGGTGCTACATATTTAAATTGCTGAAAGAAAAAAAAGCTGTCAACCTAGAATTCTGTATCCAGCAAAAATATTTTCTAAGACTAAAGGTGAAATAAAAACATGTTTAGGCACACAAAAGCTGAAAGAATTCCTCACACCACAATTTTCCTTCTGCATTTTCACACAGAAGGAAAATGAAACCAGATGGAAATCTGGATCTGCACAAAGAAATGAAGAACACCAGAAGTGATAATTGCATGGAAAATATAAAAGCCTTTTATTCTTTTTTATTATTATTTTTATCATCATTCACCATTACACAGTTAAAATAAATGCCTCCCCAGAAGACTTCAGAGAATATTGATAACATTACATCTACCATTACAAGGTAGTAGGAAAAGATGGGAGTAACTTTTAGAAATCCAGCCTAAAACTTCTATATACTGATGATATAAATATCCCACTGGATCAGAAAAACTTGGATATCTTAGCAGTGAACATTTTCATGATAGAATTGGGTAAAGCAGGGCTAATCAAAGAAAATATGCAGACATCAATCATGACATAAAACATGACTGAAAAAATATACTTTGCCAACTCTATTTTCACAGCTGTCCTTCACTTACTCTTTGTTCCAGCCATGTCACATGGTTTCCCCTACTCTGGCAGAGTTGGCCTCATTTTAGACTTTCTCCAGTTCTTCACAGCCTGCTAGACTAGTAGTTCCTTGTTGGTAAAGATTCTGCTATCTTACCCCAAAACCTAGCATGGAGACTGATCCATAGCTTACAAATACAAAACAAAACAAACAACAACAACAAAAACAATAGATGATGATTAGAGAGAAAGAGATGCAAGGCTAATGCTAAATTTATTCTATTATGGTTTAAAATTCACACTTTCTCAGGGCCTGATTGGCTCAGTTGGTAGAGCATGCAGCTCTCGATCTCAGTGTTGTAACTTTGAGTCCCACCTTGGATGTAGTAGACATTACTTAAAAATAAAATCTTTTTTAAAAAAGTAAAATAAAATTCACACTTATTCTTAAGTTTGGATTTATGAGTTAAGGCCAAAGAAAAGTTTTTTAACCATGGAAAATGGTTATGTATTTAGACTTCTGGTTACTATCACTATTCAACTTTCCTGCTGCTTGCTTTTGTTCTAAAGGACTTATTTTTTGGCCACAGAGTGTCTTAGACTGTTTTCTAACATGCCACACGTTTTGCACCAGGTCAGAACACACTAACCCACCCAAAACAGAGATTATTCCTTAGCTTTGATTTTGATTCACTTCCAATTTTTTCCATCAGTGTCTGTGTGTGTGTGTATGTGTGTGTTTGTGTGTGTGTTTAGGTATGTAGACTCATATATAATAATGCAAGACAAATTGCATTTTTCATTAACAACTCTGAAATCAGGATGCCTTACACAATCAAAGGATCTTAGATTAATTGAAATACAGCAGTACTTGAGGCATGTCATGAAAAATGACTCCTTCTGTTCCATGCTACCCTATCCCTGAAGTCAACTCTCCCAAGGCAACCACTTTTTACTTTTTAAAGATTTCTTTTGAGAGAGAGAGAGAGAGAGAGAAGCATGCATGTGTGAGTGAATGTTAGGAGAGAGGGATAGGAGAGGGAGAGAATCTTAAGCAGATCCCCACTGAGTGTGGAGCCAGAGGTGGAGCTCAAACTCACCACTCTGAGATCATGACCTGAGCCAAAATCAAGAATCAGAGCTTCAGGTCATGATCTCAGGGTCCTGGGATTGAGTCCTCAGCGCAGAGTCTGCTTGTCCCTCTCTCTCCCCTCTGCACCCCCCCATCCCCCACTTATACTCTCTCTCTCAAATAAATAAATAATTTTTTAAAAAAGAGGAATGCCTGGGTGGCTCAGTCAGTTAAGCATCTGCCTTCAGTTCAGGTCATGATCCCAGGGTCCTTGGCTTAAGCCCTGAGTCAGGCTCCCTCCTCAGCTAGGAATCTGCTCTTCCCTCTCCCTCTGTCCCCCCTCCCCAAGTTGTGCTATCTCTCTCTCATTCTCTCTCTCAAATAAATAAAATCTTTTTTAAAAAAATTAGATACTTAACCAACAGAGCCAGGCAGGTACCCCTACTTTTTAAATGTTCCTGTAGATAATTATCTATATATCCTCAATAACATACTTACATGGACATTGTTTTATTCTCCATCTAGGCTTTATCTACTTACATTCTACAATGGAAGAAGGTTTTTCATCTCTCTTAACCATCATCACTACCCCCCTTCTCTTGCCAATCCACTCTTCTCTCAACATAATTGTGGTATACAGTGTTTCCCAAGATTTTTTTTGCACATGAAATACATACCTGATATAATTCCCAGGACTGTGAAAAATAATGTATTTTACTGCCATAATTAGGTTATGTTACGTGGCATAATTGACTTTAAGATAGATTATCCGAGTGGGTCTGACAATCACATGAGCCCTTTCAAAGTATAGAGTTTTCTCTAGCTAGGAGCAGAAAAGGGAGAGAGGTACATATACTCCAGCCATCCTGGAAGAAAGCAAACACCCACGCTGTGAACTGTTGATGGGAAGGTGTGGTCTTTAGGAGCTGAGAACAGTCCTGAGCCAATGGCTAGCAGAAAAACGAGCACTTCAACCCTACAACCATTAGAAAATTAATTCAACCAGCCATCTGAATAACCTTTGAATTGGATTCTTCCCCAGATCCTCCTAAAAGGCCAGCTGATACCCCAATTGTGTCTTGTGAGACCCTGAGGAGAGAACCCAGTTACTCTATTCCTGAATATTTGAGCTATAGAATTGTAAGCTAGTAAACAGGTGTTGTTTTATACTACTAAATCTAGAGCACCTCTCAGGATGGCCATTATCAAAAAAAAAAAAAAAGTATTCATGAGGATATAGAGAAATTTAAATAAGAAACTAATTCTGTAGTTATACCTCATTTTCTAGTTATAATAGTATTTAGCTTTTATACTATTATGAATATATTAATATTATTTGCAAGCAAATCATTTAGTACACTTTAATTATATTTCATTCCTAAACAGTTTTGTTTCCCTGGAGTTAATAATTACCTCCTTTCCTTAGTATGCTATGTATTTATCACTAATTCTCCTTGAAATTGTCAATTTGCTCAAACATATTAGGTCACCTATAAGCTTCATATTTTTGCCAAAGATCAGCCTTTTGGAGCCTTCTAACCTGCTCAATCTGAGCTGATTGTTTTCTATCTCTTTGTAAAATTGCTTTAGTGTTGAATCTCCCCTCATCATTATGCTGGAATGCCCTCTCTCCCACATTTCTTGAATTCTTTGCTTGCTTTCTTAAGTCACTCTTTTGTTTTAGAGAAACAGCATTTCTAATAGTTGCTGTGAAAAGGACCTTGGAGATCTTTTTTTTTTTTTTTTCCTTTTTCTTTTTTTTTTTTAATTGTGAGAACAGTTAACATGAAATCTTAAATTCATTTTTTTTAAGATTTTATTTATTCATGAGAGACACAGAGAGGCAGAGATATAGGCAAAAGGAGAAGTAGGCTCCTGGGAAAGCCCAATGTGGAACTCGATCTCAGGACACCGGGATCACCTGAGCCAAAGGCAGATGCTCAACCACTGATCACCCAGATGCCTCTGAAATCTTAAATTTATAAGTGTGCAACACACTATTGATAACTACAAGCACAATGTTGTACAGCAGATCTGTAAAACTTATCTCACATAACAAAACCCTATACGCATTGAACCACAACTCCCCATTCCCTCCTCCCCAGCCCCTGGCAACTCCCTTTCTACTCTCTGCCTCCATGTGTTTGACTATTTTAGATACATTATATAAGTGGAATCATGCTATATTTGCCCTTCTGTTTTATTTAACATCATATTCTGAAAGTTCAACCATATTGTTGTATATGGCAGGATTTCCTTTTTTTTTTTTTTTCAGGCTAAATGATACTCCATTATATGTTTATTCCACAGGGAAATACAAACCAAAACCACCCTGTGATATCACTTCATACCTGTTAGGATGATGTCTTAGTCAGTTGGGCTGCTATAACAAAATACTATAGATTAGATAGAGTTTAAATAAAAATTTATTTCTCCCAGATGTGGAGACTGAGAAGTCCAAGATCAAGGTGCTGTGAGATCCAGTATCCGACGAGAGTCCATTTCCTGGCTTGCTGATAGCTACCTCATTGTATCCTCTCCTGGCAGAGAACACAGATACCATGTATCCTCCTCTTTTTATAGTCTTTAATCCCATTCAGGAGAGCTCTACCCTCATAATCCAATTATATCCCAAAGATTCTACCTCTAAATACTATCACACTGGGGTTTAGGCTTCAACGTATGAATTTGGGGGAGACACAAACATTTGGTGCACAGAAGATGGTTATTATCAAAAATATATATACATTCCTACCAACAGTGTACAAGGGTCCCAACTTCTCCACATCTTCATCAACATTTGTCATTGTATGTTTTATTTTACTTTGTTTTGTGATAATGGCCATCCTAACGGATGTGGGGTGATATCTCATTGTAGTCTTTATCTGCATTTCCCTGATGATTAGTGATGTTGAACATCTTTTCATGTATCTGTCAGCCATCTCTATGTCTTCTTTGGAGAAATATATACTCAAGGAGATACCATCTCACACTTGACAGATGGCCATTATCAAAAACAATAACAAAGAAGTGTTGGTGAGGATATGGAGAAATTGCAACTCATGCACTGTTGGTAGGAATATAAAATGATGTAATCACCTTGAAAAAAGAGTATGGTAATTCTTCAAAAAATTAAAAATAGAAATAACTTATAATTCAGCAATCCCACTTCTGGAAATTTATATCCAAAAGAACTAGATTCAGGATTTGGAAGAGTTACTTGCACTCTTGTGTGTATTGTAGCATTATTCACAACAACCAATATGTGGAATCCATCTAAATGTCCATCAATGGATGACAGGTAAACACAATGTGAAGATACATTTTTGAGACTTTTTCACATTCTTTTATATTGCATTCACACTGAGCTGATAGTTTGGCTGGGTGTAGAATTCCATGTCTGTGCTTCTTCACTATTCTCTGACTTCCAGTTTGCTTTTGAGAAGCAAACTGATGCCATGATTGCCAGTCCTCTGGGTATGACCTGATTTTCTTCAACTTCTCCCCTTCCTCTTCCTTTTCTAGTCTTCTTTTTTAAAGTTTTTAAGAAATTCTCTGAAATTAACAGTGCTCTGAAATTAACAGTGATGTTCTTGGTACATGTCTTTCTAAAGTGCATTCATTGGTCCCTTTTAATTTTTTTTGTCCCTTTTAATTTGGAAACTCAGATCCTTTAGTTGTATTATTTCTTAGATAATTTCCTCCTTTCTGTTTTCTCTGATCTTTCTTTTTAGAACTATTCGTTCCTGACCTGGTCATTTAATTTTATCTTTTCTTTCATATTTTCCAACCATTTACTTTTGGCTCTATTTTGTAGATTTCTTCAACTTTGTTTTCCAATCCTTGTATTGACCTCTTTATTTTGCTTCTTGATTTGCATAAGCTCTTCCTGTTCTCTGAATGTTCCTTTTTTTATTTTATTTTATTTTTTAATAATAAATTTATTTTTTATTGGTGTTCAATGTGCCAATATACAGAATAACACCCAGTGCTCATCCCGTCAAGTGCCCCCCTCAGTGCCCGTCACCCATTCACCCCCACCCCCCTCCCTCCTCCCTGTCCACCACCCCTAGTTCGTTTCCCAGAGTTAGGAGTCTTTATGTTCTGTCTCTCTTTCTGATATTTCCTACCCATTTCTTCTCCCTTCCCGTCTATTCCCTTTCACTATTATTTATATGCCCCAAATGAATGAGAACATATAATGTTTGTCCTTCTCCAATTGACTCATTTCACTCAGCATAATACCCTCCAGTTCCATCCACGTTGAAGAAAATGGTGGGTATTTGTCATTTCTAATGGCTGAGTAATATTCCATTGTATACATAAACCACATCTTCTTTATCCATTCATCTTTCGATGGACACCGAGGCTCCTTCCACAGTTTGGCTATTGTGGACATTGCTGCTATAAACATCGGGGTGAAGGTGTCCCAGCGTTTCATTGCATCTGTATCTTTGGGGTAAATCCCCAACAGTGCAACTGCTGGGTCGTAGGGCAGGTCTATTTTTAACTCTTTGAGGAACTTCCACAGTTTTCCAGAGTGGCTGCACCATGTCCTTTTTAAGTAGAATATTATTCTTTCTTCCTAATATGTTTTTATATATTTCTGTGGGTATTAATTACTTTGGAGAGATTTATTTTTAAATCTTTGTTGCTTGCTTTGTTTTTCTTTCCTCTGAGTTCCCACTTTTGTTGTTGTTGTTGTTTTAATTATAGTCTCTATTTTCATCTTAGAGCCTTTTCTCAAACGCCTGGTGATCCTTGATCATTCCTATGTAAGAGTGAAATAGTAAAATTTAGAAGCACTTTTGTTTTTCTTCTTCTCCATTGTGGGCTTTATTATAGAGATGTGGTCATTCCATAGGGAACCTCTAATAGTACGTGTCTTTAGATCTTCTCTCTTCAGCAAGTTTCCCCAAGGACAAAGCATCCAGTCTCCCGCCAGGAGGGTATAACCCTGACTATACACATTCCAAAAGCTGCTCCAGAAAAGGAAGCTGGAGATATCAATAGTTGGTATGTAAACCTTTACTTAATCTTTCCTGTTTTCAGTGTGATACCCCATCCTCTGCTATGCGTGGTATGCTCGAATCCAGGGCCTCTCTCTGCCTTTCCTGAGAATGAACAGTCAGAGGGCTAGAAATTAGGGGAGAGTAGGAGCCTGGCATCCAAGTTTGGTGAGGAGGATCTGGGACTCCTCATTCAGACTGATGCCTTCCACTTGGGATTCTCCCTAGGATTCTGCACTCATTTTTTTAATGGTTCTTCCTGCCTATAGGCATTTAATTTTCAACGTTCTCCACACTGCAGCTTTTTACCACTAGTCTGTTCACTTTCCAGCTTCCAGATTTTGTTCTTTTGTCATCACTTTAGTGGAATTGCAGGGGAAAAAAGCATCATGGTTAGCCAAAATCTCCTAGATATTGATTGGTTAGAAATTTCCCTCCATTTGTTCTTACATCAGCCTCGTTAATATGAAGAATTTTATTTATTTTTTTAAGATTTTATCTATTCACGAGAGAGAGAGAGAGAGAGAGGCAGAGACACAGGCAGAGGGAGAAGCAGGCTCCATGCAGGGGGCCCGATATGGGACTCGATCCAAGGTCTCTAGGATCACACCCCAGGCGGAAGGCAGTGCTAAACCGCTGAGCCACCTGAACTGCCCAAGAATTTTAAAGCATAAGGGAATAGCATTAATACTCTTTTTATACCTACAGTGTATTTTCTGTTTAGATTTTCTGTTTATTTGTATAAAATTTTCAAGGTTTCTGGAATTTTCATAACTAATATGAAAGAGACAAAGTTGAGAGAATCCTTTACTTGCCCAAACATTTGCTCTCTCATGCACATACACCATTTGGTATGTCAGATATACACATGCCAACCCTCCAGTGCCTCATCTTTACCCTCTGTGAAATGGCCCAAGGTAAAGAAGGCAAAGCCTGCCAGGAGTGATCTCAGATGTGCAGGTGTGGTGGACCTGCCTACCTCCAAGCCCAGTCAGCCCTCCTCCTCCTTCACTTTGACTGTTTGGCCTTCCCCCCAGGCTAGTCTCTGACCAAGAATGATTGAAGAAACCCCAGCTCAGCATCAAGAGAGTCCTCCTCACTGTGTCTCACCCTGTCCCTATCCCCAGATGTAAGAAAAGGAATAACATCCCAGTGGTTTCTTGGATACAGTGTTGATAACTGAGTCCAAGTCCCCACCTGGTAGCCTGCCTCATGTCCCAGTTTATGGAAAACTAGATCAGAGCTGTGTTGCCTCAGAAGCCACAGTGTGGCCTCTCTCCAGTGCCTGCCCACTCACCCACGGGAGGGCTTCCAGATCTTACTTCCTCCTGGGAAGCCTCTCTACAGCGGTTAACCTGTCCATGAGTTAGGACACTGTCTACTCCCAAACTTCCCTAATCAGCCTGCTAATGCATGAAATTTCCTCTTCAGAAATATATTCTTTGACATGAGCCATTCAAACAAGAGCTTGAATTCATGAAACTTTTTCCATTCAATGGGGAAAAGGAGACAGTTCAGGGATGTGGAATTTGAAAGAGGGGAAGATGGAAACCAAAGCATCAACCCATCTCCTCTTCATAGCTTTATAATCAGCCCTGCCCCCTACCCCTCCTCCTTCACCCACTACTCATCTCAGATGATTGACCCACATGAAGCTTTGCCCAATTCCTTTCTGTGGGAATCCGTAGTTGACCTTCTGTGTCACATAATCTCTTAGCCTGGGGTCTAATCCTATTTCTCCCATGTCTCAGTGTTAGAGTTTAATACCCTGAAGGTAGGGGTGTCCAGTTTACTGGCTTTTCATGGCTCCTATCTCAGGATAGTCTTGGCCTTTGCCAAGCCATTTATCCAGCCCGTAGGTCTGAGCTCACTCTACCAAAAAGTCCACAAAGAAAGACCCCAAAAGTACGCTCATGACCACCCTTCCACTCTGGATGGCAGCAAGGAGGTTTCTTTCTGCCATTAGTTCAGGAAAGACACCACGACTCCCTTCAAATTAACAATGTTTGGCCTCATGGGTATCACAACGTGTGACAAAAGAGAAAATGTGATGAAAATGCCCAGCACGTGCCTAGCACATATTTGATGAGCAGTAGGTATTGATTCACAGACTCCATCCCCACAGCCAGAGAGCAAGAAGGAGCAAGTGGTTGAGGAAGCCTCTGGAGGCACCACCAGAAGGTGGAGCGGAGCATCCGAGGAGGGAACCCTGCTCTGTGGAGAGTGAGGATTGTTTATTCCAGACAAGATCCTCCCATCCATTTCCATCCGCCCAAAATTCCAAAGCCTGTAAAAGCATTAAGGGCCCATCGGCCTGGAGCCAAGCTGGAGCTTCCTGACCTGAACAAGAAGGCACTCGGCCCCTGCAGGAGCAGCCAGGCCAGGGTGGCATATTTCAGCAGGCCTCCCGACCTCTGAGTAAATAAATGTGTGGAACAGATACAATAAACATTTGCTCCGGGCCTGAAATCAGATCTGCAGATTCCTCAGTCCCTCTGTGCTGGGCAGACTGTAATTACAGGATATGTTAAATTTTCTTTATAGCTCGTCCTGATGGTTGTGAGGTGACCACACCAGCCCGTACAGCGCCCCGCTCTGGTCTGCTGCCACTGGTAATGACAACCAGATGTTTGTCTGAAGTCGATCATCAATAGGGCTCTCGCCCCTGCATCAAGAAGGGCTCACCGATTGCTTGGAGAAGCCATGTAAAGTGGTGATAAGCAGGAGTGACCTGCAACCTGCCGATGGAGCCACCACTCCAGAATGAGATTAGCCATCTGACACCCTCAGAGGTGACAGGGGAGAGAGCCACTGACAAAAGCCAAACTTTACCCAGCACTCGAAGTGTCTTTGGGTGTCACAGCCCTCCCCTGATGTGCCAGAGGGGGACTTCTAGAGAAAGGGCAATTTGGAAAGCCATGGACATCTTTGCTGAGAATCTACAGATCTTATTCAGCTCGTGGACAACAATCCCTTGGAATTCCTGAGCCAAAGTCTTTTCCATTTAGGGGTGGTTTTCCTCTCTTGCTCAGAAATATTCACACAGTGTGTAAATCCACAAAGGTATAATCGAATCACTCCTGTTAGTAGCTAACATTGTAAATCCGAGTTCAAACTGGTAATGTAGGCACCAGTAGGTGTAATTATTAAAAGAAAGCATCCACATAAGGATTCCAATTAATGGTATGAGATGAGCTCCCAGCATCTGTACTTTTGATGAGATTCCCCAAGTGATTCTCATACAGAGATATGCTTTTTTTTTTAACATTTTTATTTTTTTTTATTTTTTTTTATGTTTTTTTTTAATTAATTTTTATTGGTGTTCAATTTACCAACATACAGAAAAACACCCAGTGCTCATCCCGTCAAGTGTCCACCTCAGTGCCCGTCACCCATTCCCCTCCAACACCCGCCCTCCTCCCCCCTTCCACCACCCCTAGTTCGTTTCCCCGAGTTAGGAGTCTTTATGTTCTGTCTCCCTTCCTGATATTTCCCACACATTTCTTCTCCCTTCCTTTATATTCCCTTTCACTATTATTTATATTCCCCAAATGAATGAGAACATACACTGCTTGTCCTCTCTTTCACCATACACAAAGATAAACTCAAAATGGATGAGAGATCTAAATGTGAGACAAGAGTCCATCAAATTCCTAGAGGAGAACACAGGCAACACCCTTTTTGAACTCGGCCACAGTAACTTCTTGCAAGATACATCCACAAAGGCAGAGATATGCTTTTTAAAAAAGTGTTTAACTCCTGAATCAAACTGGTTTGGAGATGCAGAGAGAAGGAGCGTGTACAGCTCTCTCCACCACTCTTAGAACCAGAAAGGCTCTGGCAAGAATCAACTCTGTCTGCAGCCTCTAAGCAGGGACACTGCCCCCCATATGCTACTCTAAGAAAAGGGGTCAGATCCATGTCAATGCAATTGTTTCAAGGAATCCGGGATATTTATGAGGAATGGGTTGGGTGTTCTGACAAACTAAATGCCACCAAAAAGTTTTATGTTTTCAAATGCTCCACTCAGAAACCTCTATATGAAGAATCTGTTGATTCTTTTCTTAATTTGAGTCTCCCTGACGCACAATGTCACATTAGTTTCAACTGTACCGCATTGTGATTTAACTTCTCCATGCTCACCACAAGCGTTGCTACCATCTAGCATCTGTTAATTCTTGAGAACTCACTGGTTTTCTCCAATTTTCTCCTCAAATTTACCATGATCATAGTCAGCACTTCCTATTACTAAATATATTTACTTTGCTTAACATGGTATTTACTTTTCCATTTGGTGCACACCTCTTTCTCACAGATGTCCTGATTTAATTGAGTCACACATTAGACATTGTTGAGAGGATGTCCAAGCCAAAATATTATTCTTAGATCCAGACAGCCCAGGGAAATTCTCAATTGAGCACTGTTCTAGAAGTACTGCTCTAATATGAAATATTCTTTTTCATATAATTAACTTCCTTTATAACAATGGTTGAGGAAAAACAACTAATGTGTCCCTCAAAAGCCAACCCAGCCTCAGGGTTTAAAAAAAAATTTTTTTTGTTTTTCTGGATATAATAACTATATATAATTGTAAGAAATTAAAACAATACAAAAATGAGTTAAATAGAAAGTGAAAGTCAACCAAAAATAAACTGGAGTTAGATTTGGAGTAAGAATCAGGAGTGTCTTACACATATTACTGAGAAAAAGAAAACAAAGATTTTGCATTTTGCATCATAATGACTTTCTCAAAAGGTAGCATCTTCATAAAGATCAAAATTCACCCTCTAATATTTCACCTTTCCCATGCCTGGACTCTTTCTCTCCCTTTTCTGCTTTATTTTTCTCATTGCCCTTAACACTATAAAACATAGTAAATATTGTTTATTGTTATTTATTATTTGTTTCTTCAGTGCTGTGTTATTATTCTTTTTTGCTTTTTTATTCACTGCTCTATCTCCAGCACCTAAGACAGCCCTGATACATAATAATTATTGCTCAATAAACAGCTATTGAATGTTGAATGAACAAATTCAATTCAGGTGCTATTACTGCTCTGAAGGCTTTGCTCACTTCCATTATTCTTGACCTTAGCTTACCAGAAAGTAACTTCCTTTCTTTGTGCTTCTGTTTCTGTATTATATCCAGACTTCTCCAGTTACATTTTTTAACACAATTACAACAAGCTGATCCTACCAAAGACCATGAGTCCCTTGAGGGTCAGAGCAAGGCCATTTATATCTTTATCCCCAGTGCTCATCTCCATACCTATCTCCTAGTTAGTGTTATAGTGAAGAGATTGTGGAAAGTAGAGCATAAATAATAAGACAGTATTTGGCATGGGATGGGATGGGATAGGGTATAACTTTGAATCCATGCCTCAGACAAAAAAAACTAAGGAGGGTTTATTTTAGCCTGATATGGAAGGTGATGTAAAATTAATATGCACCAGCTCATTAAAAGCATGCTGGTTGAGGGGTGCCTGGGTGGCTCAGTCAATTAAGCATCTGCCTTCTGATTGGGTCATGATCCTGGGGTCCAAGAATTGAGCCCCACTCAGTGGGACTCCCTGCTCAGTGGGGAGCCTGCTTCACCCTCTCCTTCTGCTCCTCCCCACAACACATACACCATTTGTGCTCTTACTCTCTCTCTCAAATACATAAATAAAATCTTACCAAAAAAAAAAAAAAAACATGCTGGTTGAATTCCTGGGATGCTAGGGTTTCCCTGGGTTTCAAGTTCAAGCTGCTATATTTACTACTTTCCAAAAGACTTCACCAAGTGGTCAACAGGCACCAAAAAATGTGATGCATCTAGTTCAGTATTTAAAGACTCATTAATGGGGATCCCTGGGTGGTTCAGCAGTTTGGCGCTGCCTTCAGCCCAGGGCATGATCCTGGAGACCGGGATCGAGTCCCACGTCGGGCTCCCTGCATGGAGCCTGCTTCTCCCTCTGCCTTGTCTCTGCCTCTCTGTGTGTGTGTGTGTATGTGTATCTCCCATGAACGAATAAATAAAAATATTTTTTTAAAAATAAAAAATAAAGATTCATTAAAAATGGATAAAGAAGATACGGTATGTGCATACAATAGAATAGTATTCAGCTATGAGAAAGAAGGAAACCCTGTTACTTATGACAACATGGATGGACCCAGAGGGCATCATGCTAAGTGAAATAAGGCAAACAGAGAAAGACAAATACTGTATGGTACCCTTTGTATGGGGAATCTAAAAATTCTGCAAACTTGCAGAAACAGAAAGTAGAATGATGGTTACCAAGGACGAGGGGGTGGGGGATGTGGATGGAGAGACGTTGGTCAGAGAATACAAACTTTTAGTTAGAAGATGAATAAGTGGGATCCCTGGGTGGCGCAGCGGTTTGGCGCCTGCCTTTGGCCCAGGGCGCGATCCTGGAGACCCTGGATCGAATCCCACATCAGGCTCCCGGTGCATGGAGCCTGCTTCTCCCTCCGCCTGTGTCTCTGCCTCTCTCTCTCTCTGTGACTATCATAAATAAATAAAAATTAAAAAAAAAGAAGATGAATAAGTTCTGGGGATTGAAAGGAATGGTATTGTGATTGTAGTTAACAGTGCTGTTTTATATACTTGAAAGTTAGATCTTAAGTGTTCTCACTACAAAAGAGAAATGGTAATTATGTGACACGATAGAGGTGTTAAGTAATGCTGTGGTGGGAATCATAATTCAATATACAACTTTATCAATTCAATATGTTTTACTCCTTAAATATGTGTGTATGTGTTGATTATATCTCAATAAGGCTGGGGAAAAAATAAAGATTCATTACACTTAAAAGCCAAAGAGTGTCAAGGATCCACTGAGCCCACCTGCTGAATTCCTTACCCAAAACTCTCTCCACCACAAGAATGACTGCTCACTGCATGTGAATCCACCATCCACTCATCTTCAATGAGTTAGAGTATAATTAAGTGTACTGAGCTCCCACTTAGTGCCTTGCACTTTGGTGAATAATAATTTCAGCTACAAATGTCCATTGAACTCAAAAGCATCTGTGATGTATGCTGTTCTTTCTAGATCTCCTTAGTGGGAGTTTATCTGTTTATCTAGGATAACGATGCAAGTTTATGCTCAATTATTCATGGGCTAGTTTGCATCCTGTCTTCCAACTTCCTCTTAACAAAAAGAATCAAGCTAGGCTCAAGTACTCCTTTTTTCCCTAAGAGCTTAATTTTTTAGAGCAGTTTTAAGTTCACAGCAAAACTGAGAGGAAGTTAGAAAACTTCCCCTATACCTCTTGCCTGTACACATGCATGGCCACCTTCATTGTCAACATCATTCACCGGAGTCAAGTACTTAATAATAGCATAATATTGCCATTTTGGGCAATATTGGCATTTTTAATGGCATATTATGCCATTAAATAATAATGCCATTTATGGAGTACCTACCACAAGTTCTCATTCATTGTACACAAGAACCAAGGTAAACAGCATTATACCCGTTTTGCTTTTGTGTAAACTGGCTTAGAGACCTTCCAAGTATTTCCAAGTATTTCCAAGATCCATGTGGCTAGAAAGTGCCTGAGATGCCATTCAAAACCAAAGTTATCTGACTTGAAAGTTGTTTGGTTTCCTTAATTTCACCATTAAGACAATTTATTACCTCTTTATACTTTATCTCCTGAAATCTGGTATAAGTTCATTTAAAACAGGACATTTAGCCAGAAGAAGTGCAAGTAACTCTGCTTACCAGGTGGGTTTTTGCACAGTCATAACAAATAAAGCACTGTTTCTGCCATTGCCGAGAAGGATTTTATGACACTGTCTCTGGTCCATCTCTACATTCCACCTTTCCAGGCCTGTAGAGACACTTCTAGTTTTCCTTGTGGCTTCAGTGTTGAAACTGAAATGATCTCAATTCTGAGAACATTAGGAACACCTGCATGTCAATGAAATGCAAACATTAATCAAAACCAAATGTAAAAGATTCCAGGGTTGTGTGTCATCTGTATCATCCACACTCTGCTCCTCTCCCTCAGGAGGGATGATTGAGAGTTGATTACAAGTTCTTTTTGATGATGCTGCTAAAAACCATTTGAAAAACATCATCCCCTCTCTTCACAAGATGGATTATATTGGGCAACATGAAGTCATGATTACATTGCACTAATTTTAGCTAAGTCAGACGTCTTCGCAAAGGCATTGCTCATGCCTGTCAACCACGGCTGACTGAGTCAAAGTTCACCCAACTTTGGACAAAAGAGAAACAATCAACCACCCCCTGTCTCTGTGAAGGGGCTGCTGCCTTATCAAGAGTAAAACCAAGCCTGAGGCAGACGAGTCAGTCCATTTCTAGATCCCACAAGTTCTGCCCCCACAGCACCCCACTATCTGCTGGCTTTTCAGTAACACAGGCGTCATAGAGAAGAGTGAAGCTACCTTATGGCCCCCCCAAACCCCTCACCCCTTCAACTAGGAACCTGGTCTCAAGAACCCGTGATGCTCATACTTGCCTCCCTCATGGTTTCAGCCTCTCCCAAATCAGAGCGAGTTTTGTTACTGCTCTTCTATGATCTGCTTTGAATTACCTTGTAATTCTAAGAAACATGTTGTAATGTTCCAAGGCAGCAATGCCCCAAGAGCTCTTCCAGAGTCTCAGGACTAGATAGGTTGTTTAGTAGTTGGATCATTTACTTGGTGCTTTTTCTATTTGCTATTTGTTGAAGATTCTGAGAGGTTTGGAAGAGGATTCCAATTACTCTGACAGTTCTAATTCCTAATCGATTTGCTATAAGGTAAGGGGACTCAAGTTATAATGCTTTGCATTATATCCTGACCTGCATATCATGATAGAGGAACCTTCAAAGCACTGAGGAACATCAGTTAAGGCTACCAACATGATGAGGTGCCGAACTGATCCACAGGTATTTCCTATGCCCTGGAGGTATTTGGTTCAATGGGAAAATGGGAGCTCAGCATTCTCACCTTCTTTCCCTAGTGACAAGAACCATGCTTTCATTCCTTCCAACTTTTCAGATCTCCTGGAAGCTAAAAGAACACTAGTGACTGGTGAGTAGACGGAATCTGAGAGGCCCTGGGACTAAGGCAACCTCCAAGTCTCTGCTTTGCCATATACTGTGTGAGACGCTGGCCAATGCCTCACAACTTCTTCAAGGCTCAGTTTCCTCATCTCCAAAATGAAGGTAATTGTAATAACTACCTCTCAGGCTTTGTGTGAAGCTCAAATAAGGGAATCGACATGAAGTTTCTTTGTACAACGCGAAACCAACACCGCTTGTTAGGGGCAGGGGACCTTTAAAAGCTCAATTATAACATCACCTGTCACGGTTGGCAAGGAATTGTCATTTTCGGCATTATTTTAGAGACATAAATTAAGACCAGATGGCTCATAAAATTCCTTATGTTCTTTCAGCCAATCTGTAGCAGCACCTGCTAACAAACGAATCCAGATATTTAGAGCCACCCTTTCAGGCCATGAGCATCCTATAAATGTGCAGCACCTATTACATGCCCATGTCTAGGCTAGATCCTCTGTGGGAGACACTGGAAGAAGCAGCTCCAGATATCAAGAGTTTTAAATCTTGTTAAACTCAATCCAACTAACTCAATCAACGAATCCACCAGCCCTCCCTGGAACATTCTACACACCCAGATCTGCCAAGGTGCCACAGGAGAGATGTTCCCACTCTATAGGAATTTGACATCTGAATCATTTCATGGCTTCCCTACCTTTAAAAAAGGTGGACAAGGAATGCCTGGGTGGCTCAGTGGTTAAGCATCTGCCTTCAGCTCAGGGTGTGATCTCAGGGTCCGGGATCGAGTCCCACATCAGGTTCCCCGCAGAGTCTGCTTCTCCCTCTTCCTATGTCTTTGCCTCTCTCTGTGTGTCTCTCATGAATAAATAAATAAAATCTTTTTTTAATGGGGGATAAGAGTTATTATAAGGCTATTAATAAGACAATGCAGGAATCTACCTGAAAATGAGGAAGCAGGCCTCACCAAAGGTAGGCTGGAAGGTCAGTCATTACCTCAGGAGCTCTCAGGACAGACTTATATGTCACTTGGCACTAGAGCTTGGAGGCTCTGCTCCTTATGAGGTATTATCAGTGGAACTCTCAGCCCCTGATTCTCCTTGTGTGACCACCTTCTGGGTACTTCCCATCCCAGTAACCACTGACGATGGAGAGTCTGAGTGGTCCTTGTCATTGCCAAGACAATGCCTACTCATGTTTTGGACAATCAGAATGCTCCGATTCACGTGGCATGGAAGTGCCCCCGGGTAAGGAAAAGCCAAGATCTGCTTCCCCCAACAAGGACAGTGGATGCATTTGGTTTGCTCCAGAAGAGGCTGGGAGCCTGGCAAATACCATAACAGTCCTCCTGAGTAAATGATTTTCTCCCTCTCTCCACTCCCCCATCCTTATCCCCTCAATGTAGAAAACATAGAGAGTCTGAAAACCCACCCAGTGAACTGGAATTACTGGGGGACAGTGTATAAAAGAGGCAGGAAAGGAACTCAGACTCAAGGATGGATGACACCAGATCTCCAAGGAGATGGAGGTATTCCAGACGGACAAACCTAGTTGAACAATGACAAAACTCCCAAAATGAGCTTCCCTACAGACACATAACTCCCTTAAGTAGAGCAGTTAAGACTCACTGCTTCTTTTTTCAAGTTGGGAATAAAATAGCAAAGGGAAAGTGACCACTTGCATCCTGTGAAGGAGTTAATTTCTCTATTGCTAGATACTGACATATGTACTTAATAAAGATAAAAGTCTTTTTCTAGACTCATCCACACTCCAAATTAGGCTCTCTTCATTCTGGTGGTGACTTTTCTCCCTTTCTAGTTTTGGCCTGCTGGTACAGTTCCTGAGAATAATAATAGCAAATTATAATACTAGCATTTACAGACAACCTTAGTGTCAGTTGTGACATTCAGTTCTTTCTATGTCTCATCTCACGTACATCTCATCTCATCATTGTACAATGCGTATTATAAAAGGAGACTCTACAAAACAAATCATTAACAAGAGAAGGAAGACCTTCCCCCACCACCAAAGAAGTAATATTTAAACCAAATTTTCAAATATCGTGTAAGAGTTCTCCTGGTAATCAAGTCTGGGAAAGACATTCCACGCAGTGGGATTGGCATCAAAGAGATAGAAACAATCATGGGATGTTCCAGAAAAAGCAAGTGGTTCACCAACATGAGATGATAGGGTCCTTGTGGGAAGGGGTAGAGCTGGGACCAGACACGCTGGAAAAA
This sequence comes from Vulpes lagopus, assembly GCF_018345385.1. Lineage (NCBI taxonomy): Eukaryota > Metazoa > Chordata > Mammalia > Carnivora > Canidae > Vulpes > Vulpes lagopus. Next base: position 33,657,894 of record NC_054834.1, read on the forward strand.
GTCAAACTGTGGGGAGATTTGTATGTAGCGATTGTATCAAAAATCCAACAGGAATCCACTGGAGTGCTTTCACAAGATCTGCATCTTAGAAAGAAGATCTGGGGCAATGCGGAGCATGGATTCATTAAGCACGGAGACTGGAAGTCGGGGCAGCCGGCTGGGAGGCTATCACTATAATTACCCAACTGAGAGCAGACAAAGAATGGAATTGAGCCAATGATGGAGGAGGAAGAGGATCCACCGCATTCAGGAGATCTCTACCTCTAGAGCTTAGAACCCAAGAAGACTGGAAACGCTACCAAACAAATGTCAATGGCACCAGGCTGTAGACGCGTGAGGCCAAGGGACAGTAACTATAATCGGTGCTGGGCAAGTTCAGAGGAGGAAGTGTTTCCAGCCTGGGGACTCCAGCAAAGCTTCCAGAAGGGGTGCTGTTTGAGCTTCATGGCAACAAATGAGTAGGGTTTAAATGGACAGAAATATCTCGAAGAGCATCCCAGGAGAGAGGAGCAAATGCAGAGATTTTGAGGGTGTAAAGCACGAGGCTGACTGGGGAGGTATTAGGACAAAAAACACACTGTGAGGCCAGCCTCCTCGTGCTGCCCCAGCCACCAGAACCCTGGAGCAGAGTCCTGGCAGTTGGCAGACGCTCCCTCATAACCCCTTCCGGGCAGGAGTACAAGAAATGAGACATTGTCTTTATCACAGAAAACCACAGATAATGGTCTGGACAAGCTCGAGGGCCTGGAATAGCATTTCCTCAGCAGCACCCAGAGCTTGGAGGTGGAGAGACACCTCATCCAAAGGAGTTCCTGTTAGGAATCTGTTAGGCTTTCTTACTCTCCTTTCCTAGTTCTTTTGGGCAAATGGCCCTGCCTTTCCCAACACTCTGTTCTGAGTCTTCTCTCAAATTGTTTCAAGAATGAGTCTTCCATCCTCAGTAGAAACCAAATGGCAAGGCAGGACCCGTGGCAGTGAGCGACAAAAGGAAGTCCTCCCCTCCTGGGGGCTCCCTGTGTCCCCACCTGGGCCTAGAGGCCTGAGAGGCCCGCAGGCTGAGGGCCCGCTTCCCGCCCTCCTCCCACCTCTCTTTACTCACCGGCAGCCCAGAGAGCTGTTTAACAGTAAGTGAAACATTGATCCTTTAATTCTCAGCTGTCTGTGATCTGAAAAAAATAACAGTGGAGAAAATATCCTGAGGACGTCAGAGGAAGGGAAATGTGGAGAGCAGATGCCACAGTTTGGTTTTGTCCCCGTTTTATCTTTTAAAAATACATAAAACATGAATAACGAGGGAGAAATAGTTCCAGCTTTGGGGAAAACCAAAAAGGGGGTCCTTTATAGTTTGGGTTGCACTTCTTACATTTTAACTTGTTCTGCTCCTCAACACACTTCATGAAATCACAAAATTCTGGAGCCGGGATCGAACTTGAGAGGTGACTTATTCCAGTTCCCAGTTTTTCAGTTGATGGATGAGCATCCAGTCTACAAAAAGCCCTTTCCTTTCATACTCAGTACAGAAATTTTCCCTCTTTGCCACCCTAGCCTCATTGGACCGTGCAGAGAGGCAGAAAGGTTGTGATAGGTACAAATACTCATTCGCTGCTTTTGTTCATTGACTATCTACTGAGCACCTACTAAACACGAGAGGGTGTTCTGAGGGAGATTGGAAATGCAAACGTGATCCCTGAGTCTCACTGACATGACCAGTCTTACCAGAGAGGGTAGTATGATGTCACCATATCCAGAGGACACCCAATGAGCATGGGATGGGGGCAAACAGGTGAGAGAGAGAAGCTCAGCCAGATGGAGGACAAAGTTGTGATAGAGCAGACCTCATTTTAACTTACGCAGTAGAAATATCTACCCATACCAATATCTGTGTGTCGTTCTTTGATTGTGAAAGGATGTCCACAACAACCTCCTGGTTTATTTTCCTCACAGTCATGTGAGGTAGGTCTTATTATTATGCCTGACGTATACATTAAGACATGGAGGCCCAAGTTTTCAAAACTAGTCGGTGACTGATGTGGAAGTCAAATTTGGGCCTTGGGACTTTTAGATCTCTTGCTCTCTTCTCTTCCTGACGTGGCCTATTATCATTTCAAAAATAAATAAATAAATAGTAGTATAGAGCATCTCTGGTGTCAGGCGCTGTGGTTTATGTTTGGAGAGAGGCTGTGGTACAGAGATGAGTAAACCTTCACAATCGTGTAGTCTAAGAGAGGAAGAACCATAAAATCATACACAAAGAAAAATGTGGGTTTTTTGTTTGTTTGTTTTACAAAACTGAGTCACCAAGTAAGCAAAACAAGCAGCGATTGGTACAGGAGTCTAAGGAGGGGAAAACCATCACTTCGTGGGCTAATGTGGTGTCATGAGAAGGATGGGCCAATAGAGCTTGCTGTTTGGGAGTAGAGGTCAACTAAAAAAAAAGGAAAACCATTAATTTTGTGTGGAAGTGCCTAGGAGAGCATGAGCTGTGGAATCAGTCAGAGATGGGTTCACATACTAGTCCTGTCCCTCTGTGGCAACTCTGAGTAATTCACTCAAACCCCACCAGACCATGTAGGCATTCAGTGAGATCACACACATAAAGCATTTATCATAGTACCTGGAATACACCAATTCTCAATAAATGGTGGAGATGGTGGCGGTGGCAACATCACTCTAAGATCATCACCACCACTGTCATTTTCTCAGACATGCCAGAGAGGATCCCTCAGGCCACCCCCGACACTGCTCCCTGCCACTCGCCCAGGTGCGAATCTACAAGCCTCTTAAGAAAATGTGGCTCTCTTCTCACCTCCACTCCTGTCCTGGGTCCCCTGTGCATGACATTTGCAGAACAACCATTTCTACAATATTGCTTTTCCTTCAGGATCTCCCTATTTTCTGGAACTTTCTGTGGAATTTACATTCCTCTAGAAAGGACAGCCCTTCTTCCCAAGGACCCAAACAGTGCCTGCTACAGTCCCCAGTGGCCCTTCAGCAGATAGGAGTCAGGGGTACCCTAGGACTTGTATACTCTCCCCTGGAGGTTCTCTCTTGGTCTGCTATTACTTACTGCATAACTCTGGGCTGCACTATTAGCAGTCAAAGCTGTAGGGGACCCAGCTGCCATGAAACAGACACATAAAGGAAAAATGTGAAGCCAAAAATGAAGTGCTGCAGCTGAAATCTGTGAAGGAGGCAGTGTTTCTATTTAGAGTCCGCCAGCCTCCCCAGCAGGACTCCATACACCACCCTCCTCCCCCAACCCATGCTCCCTCAGCCTCTTCCTACCCTCCAACAAGTTGTCAACTATTCCCTGAAGGAGAATCCAGAAGGTATGCCAAAAAAAAAGGGCCTTGGCTGAGTGTCAGGACCCTGGGGTCCAGGTTGGACTCTGCCAGTGATGAGCTGTGGGAACTTTGGCAAAGGATTGAGTTTTTCTGAGCCTTCATTTGTAAATGACTAGACCAACACTGCAGCTCTAACCCTGGGTGATTCTGCTGCTGTGCTCTTTTCTTAGCACATATTTTATAGATATACACACACTCACGCACGTGCACGCACACACTATCACTCATCAGTGAATTATATTATTTTTAATGCTTATAATGGTTATCCAGCTGTCAGTTTGATGTTAAGAGCAAAAGAATTCTCATATTAACACTATGGACAAAGTTGACTTTCTGTAAGATACAAAATCTGACTCAAAATTATCAGAAAAAAGGGAAGTTGTAAATATAAAAACATGTAGAGAATATGAATACATAATTCACACAAAAGAAGGTGCAAAGAGTAAAAGGCACTGGGAATATGTTTTCTCTTATGAGCAGAAACATAAATCAATATATATAAATTAATAAATATAATAATATAAATATGATATACTAATAAAAGTAATAAATAAATATAGGTTAAAATGATATCGATATATTAAAACATATTATAAACTCTTATTAATCAAAACATAAATTTCCACATCAGGAACAAATAGATCAATGGGACAGAATAAAGAATTCAGAAATTAGCATGTGTGTGGGTGTGTGATTATGAAGGTGGGTGGGTGTGTACCTAACATATGATAAAGACAACAACACCAACCAATAAGGGAATACAGATAGATCATTTAGTACATGGTTCAGGAGAAATTGATTCCCACATGGAAAGCTATAAAAAGTCAATTCGCAAAAGAAGTAGCACAGATGTCTAAAAAAGCATTTAAGGAATGCTCAAACTTGCCAATAATCTGAAAAGTCAGATTAAAATAATGAGATACAAAGTGGTAACTTTTACAGTTATCAGAAAGCAAAAACAGCTGGTGAGAGTGTAAACTGGAACTACCATTCTAGAAAGAATCTGCCAGCATTTAGCAAAATAAAATGTTTATTTTTCTGACCCAATAAATTCACTCCTAGGTATAAATCCCAAAGTTCTACCATGGGTCTGTAACTGTGAATATACAATAATGTCTTCTGTGACGTTGTTTGTAGTTGCAAGTAGTTGGAGGCAAGTTAGTTTTTGATCACTAGGGCTAATGAATAAGTCATGTGCAAGAAATGCAATCTATGGCACAGTGTGCAGTAATAAATGAAAAAGCGAGGACAAATCTCAAAAAATATTCAGCAAGCAAGAAACAAAATGAAAGTTATAACACAATTTCATTGATGTAAAAATAAAAAGAAGAACATGATACATACGGAGAACCACAGTATATTGTTTACAAAAACACAAATTCAAGGACACATTAGAATGGTTTTCTACCAAGAACGTACTAGTAAGGAGTCAGTCAAGAAAATATAAACCCCCAGGCAAGAGGGATTGAGGTGCACTCAAAAACATTGGAAGGACTAGAGGTGTGAGGGGCAGGGAAGACCACCACTAGTTCCCAAGTTCACTACCAGCCTCAAAAAAAAAACAGGAAATTGATACTGTCACCCATGAGGACTAAAGGAAATGCCGCCAATGGTACAACTGCGTTTTCACAGAGGCAAGTGATTTATGGGAGAAGGCCTGAGGTTGCTGCAAGATCTCATATCCGCCAAAGCCCACACATCTGCCTGCAAGTGGGGAGGAAAAATAATGTTCTCCTAATTCTAATGAGGGCATCTCTCAGCAGTGAAATATAAACTAGAACCCTTCTGATCATGGAATCTGGAACATGTAAGCTTCTAGCTTGGTGATATAGGGAGCACCTGAAAGAGCATAGGAATGGTGCTGAATACCACAGACATTCTTCTGGCTGCCCAGGACCCATTCACAGCCTTCCGTATTTAACTCCCAAACAACAATAGTATCAGCAGCACATTTTCTGCCTAATATGATGCAGTTACCCCTCGTACAAATAAAGAGGCATTCACCTCTCCACAAAGAGATTCCCAAGTGGAATATCATCGTTGCAACCATTGTCTAGTTCAATATCACTGAATCAATTTAAAGGCATGGACTTAATCACCAACAGCAGACCTTATACTAAAATAGTAGAGGAAAGGAAGAGGGGACATGGAAATTCAATCTTGCTTAATATAGACAAATAAAGACATGTGAACCTATACCTAAGAATATGAATGCTGCTATAGTTGTCATCTCTACAACTGATCCCAAGATTATAGTTGATATTTTAACTCTTATTCCACTACCTATTCCATGATTTTTTTTGTCCTTCAACAGCCACGTCAGCTGGCCATAGTCCTTGGCCTAGGACAGTGACCCAAAACTTTACTCCTAAAGGGCCTGCACATTAGTTGCCCTGCCTGGGTTGGGCTACTATAGTCTTTTATTAAGTTCTTCACAGCATGAAAGTACTAGCAGGCACCCCTAACTCCCCCAGAATCTACATATATGCTTTCTGACTCTGTTTTAAAGCACCAACCCTATTTTAGGATTGGTTGCTATAGACAACACAGGAACCCCTCCTTCTGTGTCTCTTGGTTCAGTGACATGAGGAGAACAAAATGGAGAACCTTCCATTTCATTGTAATAAAAACCAAAGGTAAGGAAAAAAACTACTGAAAGCCGCCAGTTTCCCTCTTGGGAAGAAACAACTTGAATGACAGTTAACTTCATAGCAGAAACCATAGAAGTCAGAAATGAGTGGCTTAACATTTTTCAAGAGCTAGGGGGAAAAAAAAATCTCAACCCAGAATCTTATTACTACTGAAAATATCTTCAGGGATTAGGGAAAATTAGACATTCTCTGATAAAGAAAAACTAAAAGAAATTATCCCCAGCAGACCTGTCTTAAAAAAATATCTAAAGAAAATTCTCTAAACAGAAAGAAGATGATGAAATAGGAACTTTTGGGACATTAGGAAGGAAGAATAATGTAATATATATATATATATATATATATATATATATATATATATATATATATGTAGATACAATAGGCTTTTGTCATCCTCTTCCTTTTGCATTTTTCTAAATTATATTTGATGGTCGAAATAAAACTTATAACACTGACGTGGTTCTAAACACACATGTATATGTGTATGTAAATATATGTAGAGGAAATGTTGAAGAAACGTGTATCATAGATGGGGAGAATAAGGTATATCAAAGAGAGGTAAGTAAGGTACTTCACTGAAACTGGTGAAATGATGACAACAGTAAATTGTGATGTCTCTTTGGAAGATTAAGAAAAATATTTATAATACAAACATTGTGTCGGGGCCATCTGATGTTTCTCCCCCAGGGAACCCACTCCACACTTCATCCTAAGGATTCTAGGTCCATAAACGTGTTTAAGAATGGAAATTAGATCACAGGCCATAACTACCTATTAAGATGACTCAAATGAAGACCTAAAATATTTTTATTGATGCATATCAAGACTTTAATAGCTTTCCATCTATTGATTCTTGGGGGAACATGTTGAATTACATTTCAAGGATTTCTGGAGATCAAACTCTTATTACCAACTTTAACCCTGCTTCCCATATTGGTAATCTGCTTACTCTGTCGTTTGGGAAGAAGTACATTTCAATGGCTCCTGCCCTCATTCTCAACTTTCAGAGAGAAGGCACTACAGAGCTTTCAAAGAATGCCAGTGCCCCCCTCACCAATGTATGCTTTATGCCCTTCTGAAGGGAATGTCATTTGGACTCTTTCCAATGACCCAGTAAGGAGATGGGTAAGTGAATCCTGGCATCTCGATTTATTTACTGTGGAACAGAGTTAAATCCAGGCTTCAACCCGAATCAGTGAACTTCTGCTTCTGCATAAACAATCTTTCAAAAACCGTAGATTAAAACTGCAAAGACTACTTCTGTGGTTCCTGGGATTATTAGGCAGTTCTTTAGGCTTAAGGATGAATGATTTAGGATAACTTCATTCACATATCTGAAGATTTGCCTGAGATGGTTGAGACTTTTCTCCAAGTCTCCAACTTATCACTCATCCACCAGTAGCTAGCCTAAGCTTGTTCAAATGGTGGCAGAAGGGTTCCCACCAGCAAGAGAGTGCAAATCCCAATGCCTCTGCTTGGATCACGTTTGCTAATGTCTCATAACCAAAGCAAGTTATATGTCAAGTCCAGATTCAAGAAGTGGAGAAAGAGTGAAGTCCCGTTACAAAAGGGTGGGTATACAGGAGTGGAAAGAATTTGAGTAAATCTTGCAAACCAATCATCACAGAGTCAGCCAACAGAGAAGACTGTAAAACCATTCCCAGCCCTTGAAATTGACATGCTGAACCCATAATCTTTTGATAATGCACCCAAATCAATAACTTTAGCATATCCCATGTTCATTTTGAACTATCTCATAATAGGGGGGGATCAAGGAGCATCAGCCATCTCTTCCCCAATCAGACATGTACTTGTCCCTCTGGGTTAGGCTGGGCTCTGCCTTTAGTTACAGGTCTATAGGTAATGAGAAGTGGCAGGAGCAGATTTTGAGGAAAACTAAGATCTACTTATAAGAGAATTGCCCCAGGCAGTTCCAGCAAGCTTGCGGGCTTTTCCAGCAACACTAGTCTCCTCAGATAAGGGAGAAGCCGCTGGGAAGAGAGTGCCAGTCAGATGTGGGCTTTAAGGTAATCAGATCCATCCAACTTTTCCCACATGTTCCCAATTCACTTTTTATGGTCTCTCCCTTTGTAAAGCAATGTCATAATTTTCACATGTGACATTGCAAGGCTGAGAATTCAACCTGCGACATAATTCTATAAGACACAGGATCAAATTGTGGATCTGATTTTTTTATACATTGGCCCGGCAGCCACAACATCTAAGAGATTCTTTTAGCCCAGGCATCCACACTCTCTGGCTCCTCCAACTGTGCTTTAATCAGATCATTTAAACTCTCTATAGCAGTCATAAGCCATTGTCCCACTCCATAGTCCCAGTAGTCTTTATTTCCATACTTAAAGTTTACTACAACAGCTACTTGGTCACTCAAAGTCTCATCTTCAAAAGAAAATTTGTAGGCAACAAGAGGTGATCCTTTAAATAATGCTTTTGTTATTGCATGCCATGGATTATTAATATCCATGCCACCAGCAATTATGTCACCACTGCTTTCAAACGTAACTAGGTCAAATAACAAATCCCAGCTTTCCATATGTAAAGATATATTTCCTACAACCACTGCTGATACCAAATATTTTATCAGTCAAGATTCGGTCAAGAACACACTAACACACAATGTATTTCAAGGAGGAAGGGATTTAATACAAGTAATTAGGTACTTAAAAATCCACAGAGTTGTTGGAGGAGTAAAGGTCAAGGAAGAATGTTTCTACCTCTCAGAGAATTAGGAGTTTTCTGCGAACCAAGTCAAACACTGCAGGAATTCCCTCTTGCCTCTGATGCAGTAAAATGCTGTAAAATCTCATCCGTCTAAATCCTGATGTCTGCCTACCACAGAGGGAGGAAAATTAATGACATCTGCATCTAGTCTGCCTTCCAAATCCTTTATAAGAATTTTTCATTGGCAAAATATAAAGTGGAACTTTACTGTCAAGAGATTCTGAACATTCTAATTTCCAAGGATACTTGGGGAGAACATACAAGAAAGGCGGGATTTTGAGACCGAGTGAGAGTAGAAATTGAAAAAGAAAGAGAAAAATAAATTTAAACAAAAAAGAGGCCCTGTATAGATGATGACAGTGTGCTCTGAATTAAGGAATATAAATAAGGGAATTCTCTGCACCTGAGGTCCGGTGACAGGAAAATGAGAAAAAAAATAAAGAAGCTCATTCACTACATATAGATAGAGCTCTCTGGGAATTTAATATATATATTCATATCAAAGTTAAAAACTTATATCTTATACTTCTTCCTTATTCAAAAGAAATTATTCAAAAGAATTAGGACATATTGCGGACATTAAAATCCTTTTTACTATTCTATATGAGAAAAAAACAGTTGATCTTGCATTCTCAAAAGCTACATCCTGAGAATTTTGAATATTCCACATTTGTGGATTTGTTTACTCTTCCCTTTATTTTGGTCATTTTTTGCTTCATGCATTTTGAGGCTATGCTATAAATTATATACAACTTAGAATTTTTCTGCTTCCTTGGTACATTGACATTTTATCATTATCAACTACCCCTCTTCTGCTACAGTAGTACTCTGGACTTTGTCTTCTTTGTCCAACAGAATAGATACTCCAGCTTACTTTAAATTATGATTACATCACATCTCTTTCCATCATTTTATTTTCAAAATGTCTGTATCTTTATACTTAAGGTCTGTTTCCTCTAGGCATCATTCAATCCAGCTTGTCATCTCTGTCTTTTAATATTGCCATTTAGTACATTTATATTTAATGTATCTACCAATATATTTGTACTTAAACTATTATTATTCTACTATTTGTTTTATAATGCCTCACCTTTTATATTTTCCTTTTACTCTCTTTTCTCGCCCTTTCTTGAACAAAATCTCAGTAGTTTTTTTTTTTTTTTAAGATTTCTGTTCCCCACTATTGGCCTGTTAATTATACATTCTTTTACTATTTCTCTTTAGCAGTCACCCTGATGATTAAAACATCAAACCCTGACCTTATAAAGTCTAACATAAATTAGAACTTTTATGTCCCAAAATAAAACATGGAGTAAAAAACATTTTAAATTCCAGAGCACCTGGGTGGCTCAGTCAGTTCAACAGTTGGCTCTTTATTTCAGCTCAAGTCATGATTGTTATGTCCTAGGATCAAGCCTCATGTCAGGCTCCACACTTAGTGGGGAGTCTGCTTGAGATTCTCTCTCCCTCTCTCTCTGCCCCTCCCCCTGCTCAAGCTCACACTCTCTCTAAAATAAATAAATAAGTCTTTAAAAAAATTTTTTATTCCATTTATCTTCCTCTGTTTTTGAGCTTTGTTGTCAAGTATTGTATTCACATATATTTCATACCGTGAGACACTTTACTATTTTTTATGAAAATAGTTGTTTATATTTATCCATGTATTCATCCATTATATTGTTTGGTGTTTCTTTCTACCATTTTTTCCCCAATCTGGAATAATTTTACTTCTTCCTGAAGAACTCACTATAGTGATTTTTAGTATAGATATGCTGAGAAGTTGTTTCTGTTTTTTAAAAATGTGACTTTTTTTGCCTTCATTTTAAATATTTCCTTTGAGTGTAGAATTCTATGTTGGCAGTTATTTTCTTTCAAAAGCAAATACATTATACTATTGTCTTCTGGCTTTGATTGTTTCTCTTGAGAAATGAGTTAAAGCCTGATTTTCTTCCTTTTTAAGACTCTTTCCAAGGTTTTTCTAGCTGCTTTTAAGTTTGTTTCTGTTTTTGTTTTGTATTTGTTTTTCTTAAGTCTTACTATGATATGCCTAGCAGTGGATTTCGTTTAGCCAGTTTGGGATTTGCAGGATTTGTAGCGATTCTTGAATCTGTGGCTTGATGTCTTTTGCATTAAGAGTACAAAATTCCAAAATTCTATTAAAAATAAGATATGGGGATGTCTAGGTGGCTCAGTGGTTGAGCATCTGCCTTCAGCTCAAGGCATGACTCCAGAGTCCCAGGATCAAGTCCCACATCGGACTCCCCACAGGGAGCCTGTTTCTCCCTCTGCCTGTGTCTCTGCCTCTCTCTCTGGGTCTCTCATGAATAAATAAATAAAATCTTTAAAAAAAAGATAAGATATAAAACATCAACTTAGTGGGCTCCTCTTATATTAAAAGTTATATTTATTTCAAACTCTGGAAACTATGATATACTAGTACATAAAAAGTAAGATATAAATTGAATCTGAATTAGAAATACAATTATTGTATAATAAGTATTATATGGAAAGTTTGGGAAGAAAATAAATCAAAATTATGAACAATTATGTTAAAGTAAAAATTCAATAGGAAATTTTTAAAAGGCATTTTCTTTAATGTCAATTCCATTTTTTCAAAGTAGAGTACTTTTACAGGAAAAAAACAATAAAATTTTGTAAATGTTGGCTTTTCATTTTAATGATCTAGTAAAAATCTAGTAAAATCCTAATGATCTTTTTTTCAAATTATCTTTGGAATACAAAAAAACTACTCTTTGGAATATAAAAAGCTAATAGCAAATGGATATCAGAATTACCTGTTGGAGTCAAAGACTCCCAAGTTCCACTCCTCCCTTTTGATTATTGACTAACAATGTAAACTAGTCACTAATCTTAGTGAACTTTTTGTCTTAGGGGTCCTTTTATAATCTACTGAAAATTATGGAGCTTCTCCCCAGAAAAATGCATATATGCCTACCTGCAATCAAATTTATAAATGATTTCCATGAATTTATGAATCCCCTGAAAGCCAAGGATACAGATCCATAGTCATGAGGCAAAGTACCCTGCCGATGAAGACCTAAATCATCCAAGCAGTCCTAGGATCAAGCCCCGAGTAGGGCTCCCTAGGCAGAGGGGAGCCTGAATTCCCTTTGCCCTTCCCCCTGCTCATGCTCACTCTCTCTCTCTCTCTCTCTCTCAAATAAATAAATAAAATCTTAAAAAATAATAAAATAAAATAAACAAAAATAAATCCTCCAAGCATGAGAGTCCCCATCTGTCTAGATCCCTGAGGAGTCTCAGGAATCTAGTATAAGAACAGCCCCTATGATCCAACTCCTCACTTCACAAATGAAAAACTCCAAACTCAGAAATGCACAAGACTTGTGCATGGTCCCAGAGCTACTCAGTAGAAACACTGGAACAAAACCCTTGTTCCCTCCTGACTCACATCCCAGTGATCTCTCTATAACTCCTTGAATTCTCAGACTAGGCAACACCTGGTCCCAGAGGTACCAAGTGGTTGCCCTATCAGAGACTTCAAGGTAACAAGGCACATCCTGAAGCATGAGCTTTCTTTAGAAAATTGATCTAGATTTGGAATAAAACACACTCGGGTATATTATAGAGTGCAAATTTTGCACAAAATTATAAGAAAAATACATCATTTTTTTTAATGTATTGAGCCTTCTGAGAGTCACCAATGATTTTAGAGCCAAATCCCCTATAAGTGCTTGTCCATCCCCTCTGCCCTGCCCTCTTCCACACCGTGCTGCTATCATGGCCCTGCCTTCAGTAAGTAGCCCAGACTACCAGCTGTGTGACTTCAGGTAAGTTGCTTAATCTTCCTGAGCCTTAATTTCCTCTTCTGTAAAATGGAGAGGATGGTAGTACTCACATCCTGGGATTGTTGCTTAAAATATTGCCTGCAACACTGCCAACTACTCTCTATATATTGTCATTGTTTTTACCGTTAGTACAATCGGTTTGTGGAATCACTGTGCTAGGTATAATCACCCTGTGAAACAATAGATGTGAGTGTGCTGGGTAAACATTAAAGCATCTTCCACGTATAAGGCATCATTATTAACATAGTTGGCTCGGTAGCTACGGACAGTCATAGGTCATAAAATTAACATGGACAGAATATTTACCCTTTATGAAACCCTGACAGTTGTTCTGTTTGGGGAATTGAGAGAGCTGCCCCAATAGAATCCCAGGAGAAGAAAACTGCCTCAGAAGAAAGATGACCCTTAGATAAACAACCATAAACAGATTTCAGTATCATCATTAGACCAACAAATCACCCTTCAAAAACGCCAGCTGACAGCTCTGTGATCCAGTACTGATGGGAAAGAAACCCTGCTGGGGTGAAATAATTGAGGGAAATATGGCCAGATTAGATGTCATCTGATGAGTTTACATTCTATAATAATTTAAACAGTCATTGGATCTCCATCCCTGCCTTATCCAGCTCTGCAATACTTAATATTTGTGGCTGCTCCTGGTGGCTCTCCCTCAGCCCTAACTTCTGGCCCAGGGTTTAAATAAATTGCATTTCCTGGGTGTAATTTGAAATAAATTAGCCATGGGATGGCTGCCTTCCCACCAGGTTCCTACCAGGTTCCTGGACATAGTGCTTCATTCTGTCTCTCTTTTTTAAGATTTATTAATTTGTTGAAAGAGAGAGCATGAGGAGAGGAGCAGAAAGAGAGGGAGAGAGAGAATCTCAAGAAGATTCTGCACTGAGCATGGAGACCTAGGCGGGGCTCGATTCCATGACCCCAAGATCAGGATTCTGAGATCACAACCTGAGCAGAAACCGAGAGTCCCAAGCTTAACCAATTGTGCCACCCAGGCACCCCCACACCTTTAAAGAATAAAAGTGCTTTATTCTAGGCCCTTAGAAGCACTTTTTAACATCAACTAAGATGCGCCAAGAAAGAAGAACTAATCGTTGGTCTGCTGGCCCCATCAGCCAGGAGGAATCGATTAAATTACCAGATTGTGCCATGTGCCTTGTTTGCAGCATGAAAAGCTGGGAAACAATTCTAGGGTTTGAGCCAGAGCAGAAGAAGCATCCCCAAAAAGGGCCAGAGCACAAGGCTGCCCCAGGGTTTGTCGTGGTCCATGTGGGCCATCCACCTCCTTGAGTTCACGCAACAACTGCTCCCCTCTGTCTGGTTGCCTGGATCCCTTCACCAAGTCCCACTTTCATATTTTCATATTTATGAGTTCGCATAGTTGCACTCCACCATTCATTTCTGCCTTTTCCCCATCTGTTTATATGAGGCAGCCACATGAGAGGAAAAAATAAGACACCCTAGAAATTAATTCCATGAAGTAAGAATTTACTGTCTCTGCCACGTAGGGGAGCATAAAAGAAGGGGAGAGGTCGTTCTGTAATTCATTCTTGAAAGTGTGACAGCTGCTGGGTGTCTCAGGTTGGGGGTGGGGGCGGTGAGTTTTATTTCCAGGACCCAAAGTTTGTCTTCCTTCTTAATCTGTGCAGGAAGGGCCTGCTTCTGAAAGACCAACCAAGTTCATCAAGCACTCAGTGTGAATATTTAGCTGGGTGATTCACTCAGTGTTTTCACTGTCACTGAGTATGAGTCAATGTCAAAGTTTGAAGGGAGCTGAGAGTTTATTAAATCCAACCACATTATTTCACAGATGGGGAAAACAAAGGCCAAAAGGATCACTATTTGCCTAAAGTCATATATAAGCTATGTGGCAGAGCCAAGACCAGAAGCCTCAAACTCTTCAGTCCCCAGGCCAGAGAACTTTCCCAAAATGTGCCTCTTGAGTTCCATGCATCCTTCTCTTGTCTTGAGTCCTCCATGGAGCTCAGACTCAGAAAAGCCCCGTCAGTGACGAAGAGAGCACAGCTTCTACGGTGTAGTTCCGACAACCATTCTAGATGACAGGCATATTCCCTATGATCCAGAAAAAAAAAAAACACTCCAAAGAATATGTTCTAAAGAATACAGACATGCATAAAGTTGTATGTAAAGATAGCTTTGCAATTAAAAATATGAAAATAAAATAAAATAAAATAAAAATATGGAATTCATATTATTTTTAAAATCTCAAAATTATATATAGGATACCAAGCTTCACATTACAGAGATTCGAACAGCAAGTACCAATTGTAGTTAATCAGATCATAAAGAGGGTTTACCTGTTTGTGTCTTTTTTTCTTTTCTGTAGAGTAGGTGCATTTATTTTTTAGATGCAAATACACCACCCCTCAAGGCATATAAAATAATTGTCATTTCTGAAAATTGTGTCTACCAGAGAAATACACAATTTCCTTGATTCATATGCCTTCCTCCTTCAGCGCAAGAGCCTCAGCAATTTACACTTTAAACATATCAGAAAAACACCCAGGAGAGAAGAACCACCAACGGCTCAAAAAAGAAGAGTTCCTTATACTTTCTGGGTTTATTGAGATGCAACAAGATGACTTCTTTTGTTTTATGTCAAACACTAAATCTAAAGTAATAATCCTCAGAAATATGCCAGTTCTGATTTTTTCCTTCTTATCCATAGTATAGCTCCAGTGTGACAGGACATAAAATTAATGGCCTATAAACTAACGTTGCAGAAACATCACATCTATTTTTTTATCTCAAATAAACAATATAAAATGTAACCTCCGTGATCTGAAATTCAAGGTTGCAACTCTTAAGCACTTGGTTTTCCAAAGATAATCAGTTAGAAAAAGAAAAATATATCAAATACTAGAAGCATTTTTTTCATACTCCTAAAACATAAGGTCTTTGTAGAAAATAAAGCAGTATTTAAATCAAACACACACACAATACAGATGAATGAACTGAATTAAAAATCCTTAAAAAGTTTTCCCCTTGTCGGGCTCTGCCTGGAGTCTCCTTGAGGAGTCTCTCTCTCTCCCTCTCCCACTACCCCTCCCTCCATTCACTCCTGCACTCTCTCTCTCCCTCATATAAATAAATGTTTCTAAAAAAAGAAATCTTTAAAAAGTTTAAATGTTTAAGCAAAAATAAAAGTGAATAAAAGTAAAAAATATTACAAACAAAAATAATTCATGACACTATCATGTTAATCTTAGTGCACTGTATTAGATTTACAATAACAAGAACAGTTAAAATGAACACCGAGGGCACCTGGGTGGCTCAGTCAATTAAGCATCTGCCTTCAGCTCAGGTCATGATTCCAGGGTCCTGGGATCAAGTCCTGCATCAGGCTCCCTGCTCAGCTGGGAGTCTGCTTCTCCCTCTGCCCTTCCCCCTTGCTTGTGATCTCTCTCTCTCTCTCTCCCCCAAATAAATAAATAAAATATTTTAAAAATAAATAATAAAATAAAATAAAATGAACACCTAAGATGATGGTCTTCAAATGACATTAAATGCTATCTTTGATCTTTTGGGGTTTTGGCTTCATAATAAGTATATAATAAATATCTGTAATACCTTGTCCATGTTGAGCACTTTTCTTTCTCCATTTGAAAGCCCTTCTCCAGAGTCACACTTAGAGCCATCCCAGTGGCTGGGGAGTAGAGACTCAGCAGTGAGTCCATTAACAAAGCAGACTTCGTATCTACATGTTCCTGGAGTTTGTATATCCACTGATCAACATAGTCCAGAAGTTTCTTTTCCCATTGGTCCCATATTTTCAGTAAGAATCTTTTCCAAGTAGGAGCACCCAGATTGTTCCTCCATCGCAACACCAACAATGTCTTCCCTGGCCTTTAGTGATGCTTTCCCACCACTTGGCATTACGACCCTCACAGAGATGGTTAACTCGACTACATACACTCTGCAGAAACGCAGCAACTCCAAGGTAGGTATATTTGACTTGTCACTTGCTTTCTTTGGTGGGAAAGAAGAAACTGCATTTTTAAGGTCCCTCCCAAGAAGAGAACGATTTTGTGGCACAATCTTACACCGTGATGTTTATTTCCTCCAGAGGAGCTGCAGACTTCTCTCAACACAGCGTTGGGTCTTCAGTCACAGTTCGAGATGTCAATCCAGTTCCAGAAGGAAAAGGTGTGGAGGGTGCCATGTCCAAGGCTCCTGAAAAAGAGGACAATTGCGTGTCAATCATATGCTTTTATGTCCTGTATTTCCCCAAAGTGACTGAAACTGCTTTCCTGTGGGAATATGATTCTGCTGCTAAGATTGAACCATATTCATTGATTGGTGAGCACCAGGTGACAACTTTGACCCCACAGACTCCATGATAGTTCAGACCCTCTGGAAGTTCAGACCCTCTGGAAGTTCGGACCCTCGGTGCTAGGGCAGAAGAGGTCTTTGAAGAACCTGCTAGAACCTTCCTTGTGGACACCATAACTTTCCTGAGGAACACGTACTGCTTCCTGCAGTTGCATAGGAGAGCAAATTTATTTTACAAGCATGACTGGAGTACTCCAATTGTAAATATTTTTTGTAGAAAATCATTTTGTACTCACTGCATTAGGGTCACATCTCAGGTAAAGGAAGCAGGGATTTTCATCTTGGCTGATCAGTCTTCTCTTCAAAATCACCAGATGTCGGTCCCGAGGCCAGTGGCACCAGCAGCTGCTCCCAGCCCAAGTCCCTGGTGCCCAGTCCAGCCCAGGTGAGAGGGAGGCTCTGGGCCAGGGCTCCACCTGCTGCATCCGAAGGAAGAGGCCAGCAGCGGGCAGTAGGTCTGTCCCGCATCCTCACCCTGGGCTCTAATATGCTGCCGGCTCAGGCCAACCCTGAAACTTCTCTTTGTGTTTTTCTATGAGTTTCTTCCCAAGTTGTATATACAAATATGTTTGTATTTTAATGTTTTAATTGGAGAAAATATTACTTAAAGTAAACCAAATGTTTTAGTAAACATTTCATTTTGCTCTTGAGCAACTCCTCTTCAGAGTGCTCTTCTGAAACCAGACTCCTAGTCCACGAAATGATTGGGCCTCCAACCACCACCACCACCAAACTACTGACCCATTCTGATACCCTGCATCCTGAGTCCTATGGAGTAGGCTGGAGGCTACATCCTGGAGTCCTATGGAGGCTGGACTGGAGGCTGCATCCTGAGTCCTATGCCTCCTCCAACGTACATGCTCTCAGGTCTACTGAGCTCCTGCCATGAGATGCATTATCACTCAAAAAGCCAGCATTTTTGTCAAGAGTTCCAGCATCCCAATATTCCAGCATCTGCTGTCAGACAGAACCATAGTGCTAATTTGCCCTGACAGGTGCACTGACAATGACTTGAACCATTCCTATGTCTGGTGTCCCAGATACATACTCAAGTTTGGCCTTTCTTTTGTCCTTGCTGGAATCCCAGTTCAAGGCCCCTTTCCAAGTTCCAGCATCTTCTGATGGCTCTTCAGATCCAGTGGTTGATAACCTAGCATACTGAGTCTGTATCCACTGGAGCCATGACATATGGAATCAAATAAGGCTGAAGTTCTTCACAGAGAGCTCCCTGGAAGAGGTCCTCGTCATCTGACACTCAAAGCATGGCAGAAAGCTAGCAATAATTTAAAGGTTTGTGTTTAAAGAAATACTTGGCAAGGATGGCTGAGCTTTAAATTAATAAATTCTATTTCACTGTAGACACAAACCATGGTGTCATCTATTAGGACTTGGCACTTTATGGCTCCTGGAGATGGCACCATATCAGAATAGACCTTAGTCACTTGACAGGAATAAGATGAAGACAACACATCACCCAGCAGTGATGCTTCCTCCAGCCCCTTATCATCTCAGTAATTTCAGGAATTTATAAAAGAGATTTAAACATAATTTTGGATTCTCATACATCTAAAGTTGTTTCTGAGGAATCTTTAAAGTAAAGGAAGCGACCTCAAGAAGAAAAATCAAACCGGAGCTCCTAGGCAAGTTAGCTTCCCTTAAGCCCCATTCATCCATAAAAAATATTTTTAAATAAAGTTTTCCCTCCAGAGTATGAGAGAGAACTCTTAGCCAGGGTTCATGTGATGGAGGCATGGAGCAGGGGCAGTGGAAAATGAACATGACTTGCCTTGTGTGAAAGGAAACGATAGCTCTAGTTTTGCCCATTAAAATCAGGTTAGCGTATAAATTTTTGGCAGGAAATTAAATGATGCAAACAGATGGAGATAGCAGTATCTTAATGCCCAAAGCAGTTTGTCTTTAAATGTAATAATATAATAAAATTGGGGAGGGAGTTTGCTTCTGAGCATCTGTTTTTATCTCAAGAGAAACTATCAGAGACAAGAGAGTACAATGGCTTTTGGAACCGTGTGAACATGAATCAGACAGAGCCAGTATGAGGAGACGGTTCTGGAACTCTGGGTCTAATGGTCAGACCAAGAGGAGGGATGGTAACTCAGGGTGCAGCTTTCAGAGCTGCAGCAGCACACGGCAGGACCTAGCTGCAAGCCTTTCAGGATCATCCACGTCCTCAGTACTAGAATACCTCAGCCCAAGACAGGCCCATCATTCAAGGTCATTGAGCAGGGCTGGGTGATTCCGTCACCGAATCTGATTTCCTTAGCACATTCTACAGCTTCAAGAAGGCAGACAATACAGGGGGAGAAAGACACTTGGGGCCAAGACCAAGAATTGAATTTCCTGTAAAAATAGCAAAGTACAGGAACCTCTAATCCCTCTAGTTCTCCGCTGTAAGCTGGACCCAAACCACATCCCAAAGATGTGGGAGAAGCAACTTGGGGATGGATTCGGTGGTTAGTAAGTTGGAGATGATGCAAATACCTGATTGCAGATTAATAGATAGAATGTTACGTCAGTTATGATTTTTACTATTGTTCTTTCTATCTTACATATAAATGCATTGATAAAAATTCTATAAAGACATACCAGTCTCATAACGGTGGCTACCTCTAAAATGCGTAAGTTCTAGGAGAGGTAGCTGAGGAGATATGCAAAGGCTTCCAGGACTAGGTGAGATTAATTCTGAAGACTCTGTAGGAATTACCAAAGTGAACAAGGGAAAGACAATATTCCAGCAAAGAGCTTAGCATTTTAGGGTAATGATTCGGTAGAGTCGGAATATAGGCCACTCAGGAAGACCTGATAAGAGATGAGATTGGAAAAGGAGCCAGGCATCTGATCTCAATGGACCTTGTATTTAGTTCCAAATAATTTCAATTTCTGCCTATGGGCAATAGAGAGCCTGTGTTTGATTACAAGCAATAGAAGGATCATCCAAGAGTGATTCAAGTAATAAGCACGTCTATTTTGTTATGTATTCACTCTGGTCCCACGCAGATAGGGTGGAAAGCAAGAGGGGATGGGATGCAAAGCAGCTACCCAGCTGGACAGGAAGCATGAAGCCAGTGGTCTCTGAGATGGTGCCTAAGAACCCCCAGGGCAGCAGTGAGTTAACGAAAGAAGCCAGGTGGGGAGGAACTCCCATTTAGGGGTGCTCATATGCTTGGCCAACCTGATTTGGAAAAAGAGCCAGAATTCATCCCTGTATTGCCAAAAAATGCTTTGCAAGAGTAGACAAAACTAAGCTAGGGTGGAAAAAAAAAAGTCAGACCAGTATTGCAGGAGCAGAGACTGGTGGAGAAGGAGCATAAGGGGGATCCCTGGGTGGCTCAGCGGTTTAGCACCTGCCTTCGGCCCAGGGCATGATCCTGGAGTCCTGGGATCAAGTCCCACATCGGGGTCCCTGCATGGAGCCTGCTTGTCCCTCTGCCTGTGTCTCTGCCTCTGTGTGTGTGTGTGTGTGTGTGTGTGTGTGTGTGTGTCTCATAAATAAATAAATAAAATCTTAAAAAAAAAAAAAGAATGAGGGAAACTTCTGGACTGATGGTAATGTTCTAAACCTTGATAGGGGTCAGGGTTATATGCGTGTATCAATTTGCCAAAATGGATGGAAAAGTACACCCAGAGATTTGTGCTTTTGTATAAAGAATTCACCCTCCACTGAAAATTTTAAAAATAATAATAATAATAGAAAACACCCTAATCAGACACTGCATTCTAGTTCATGAATGCAAAGCAAAGGATTTAGGAGTAAAGTAAGCTGATGAAATGCACGACTCTGAAATGTTTCAGAATAGCAAGTAGATTTGTGGACAGATGAAGACATGGAGAGGTAGGCTCAAATGTGTAAACAAATGCAGCGCAAGTTAACCACATAATCTTGGTGGTGTTCATTGTAAAATTCTTTTGAGCAATGTTTAGAAATTTGTTATATAAAATATAGGAGGAGGTGGGAAAAATCCTACAAAAATCTCTTCTCAGAGCCTTAAAACCTACACACTGGGTTTCACATAGTCACACCCCTGGCACAAGACAAACCTGACTATTCTGTGCTTCTATCGTGCCACAATCCCAGAAACCCAAGTTCCCAGGAAAATCCCTTCGCTGGATGGATGTGTAGACGCCATCTCCCAAGTTCTGACCACAACATTTCAAACAGAGCAGTTTTCATTCTCTAATCAATAGTGGCCATGCAGTAGTCCTTCACCAATTGCAAGAACTAAATTCTCGAAAGCCCCATCGTATGTGAACTGAAGAATTGAAGACCTTATTAGAAACATTTGTGCTGGAAGACAGAGGTTCCAAAAGAACTTTAAAAAAAAAAAAAGCTTTCCTAAATATTTTCATATTTAATGAGACACAAAAAAAACAGCAAAGTAAATACATAACTAATTTTGAAGTATTTCGAAATAATCATTAGAACCATAAAATTAAATATTTATTTGCCATCCCCTTCTCACCAGACCATGGTTTCTCCAACTCAGCACTATTAGCATTTGGGGCCAGATCCTTCTCATTTGGGAAAGGGCTGTCCTATGCGCTGCACAATGTTTAGTGGCATCCCTGGCCTCCACCCACTAGATGCCAGTAGTTGGGGTTTTTTTTTAATATCTATTTATTCATTGGGGCGCCTGGACGGCTCAACTGGTTAAGCACCTGCCTTTGGCTCTGGTCATGATCCCAGAGTCCTGGGATGGTGCCCAGACTCAAGCTCCCGGCTCAGCAGGGAGCCTGCTTCTCCCTCTCCCCCTACCCCTCCCTCTCACTTCTTATTTATTTGAGAGAGAGAGAGAGAGCACATGAGCTGGGGGAGGGGCTGGGGCGAGGGAGAAGCAGACTCCCTACTGAGTGGGGGACCTGAGATCATGACCTGAGCTGGAATCAAGAGTTGGACACAGCGACTGAGCCACCCAGGCACTCCTAGATGCCAGTAGTTTTCGTCGTAGTTGTGACAACCATAAGTGTCTCCAGACATTCCCAAGTGTCCCCAGGGGAGAAACAGCCCCTGGTTGAGAATCCCTGAACCAGATCTTTTCCCTGGTATTCTTTTCTCAGCATTTCAATGAGATGCTTGTAGATACATTTTGCTTTGTTCTGAATAATTCACATACCAAGAGGCACCTGTTCTGTATCAAGTCCGTCATCCAACTGTCCAATGCCTTTCTGGTTTTATGGTTCCAAGTTGTTCTGTCTGCTTCAGAAGGAACATAGGAACGTTGGAGCTTGAGACAGAAAAAGCTTTCACTAATCTTTATCTAAATAATCTGTTCAGCTCACTGCTTAGATGCCTTTAACTCCCCACCTCCCTCTTCGTCCCTTACACACACACACACACACACACACACACATGCGTGTAGAAAGACTCCCCTGCACAGAATACTTCATGCCAAAGTCCCTTTCCTAAGCTTCTCTCTCTCCTGCTCTGCATCTGGCATGATGTCTCTTTTCTATTCCCTAAAACACATCTCCTAACTTTTTCTAATTATTCCCAACTTGAGTGACTCACAATTCTGGGCTTTTCATAATTTTAGTAAGACATGCAAAAGCAAACCTAGACTTCTTTGAACTTTGGGGAAAGAAACCAACGGTAACAGGAGAGGTGACCCAATATTCTGCATTCAATCCAAGGTTTATAGGTGCCAAAGTTGACGTGACTATCCATGCTGCACATGTGGGCGCCAGGACCTTTCTGGGTGGGTGTTCTCTTTTGCCATCATGTCCAGTACAGGGTCACTCCTGGTATTGGCAGGGGAATCCGTAGGACTCCTGTTCTGACCTAGGAGGGAATACAGCTTTTTCAGTGGAGCCTGCATCTCTAGCAATGATGAGATAGTACAGGAAATTTCTTTCAAATGGCAACAGTGGGGCCCCTCTGGATGTTGACCTAGCCGGAAATGCCCTTTGGGTCTCCTCAGGGCTTAAGTGCCATGACAGCTCCCAAACCCCCTGTGTAGTATCTTCTGTCCAGACTCTAAGTGCAAGGGTGTCACTGACTGTGTTTGCTGGCAGAGGGATTGGATCTCCTCCTGATGCTGCCGCCCTCCTCTCTAAGACTCAATGCCCTGCTGGGTCAGAGACTGACAAGACTTCAGATCCATTGCATTTTCAGAAATACTGGATAGAAATATTCAAGTTATCCCAGCTCTTGGAGACAAGACAGAGTGACCTCCCACATCCTTGGAGAAGCACCTCTCTCATCCATAGTAGCTGTAACACGGCGCTGCGTCATCCTGACGCCAGCACCCTCCTCTTCCACAAAAGACTACAAGCTCTGTGAGAGCTGGACTGTAGGTCTCTCACCACTGAGCTACCAGCACTGATCACAGCACCTAGAACACAACAGATGCTTGCTATGTACTTCATGAGTAGAAATGAGGAGAAGCATAACTTCAAGAATATCGAAAAGTTTACACTCCCTGAGTTGGTGCCGGAAGAACCAGGCAAAGGGAGGTAAGAATAAGTTTGTACATTTGATAAAAGAATTCCTGTTCCAAGAAGTAGGTTCAAGCTAACTAGTTTCTCATCCTAGACAAACCTGACAAGGTTTCTGTGACTCTGACATTTGATTTCTGGTCCCGCGTTTGTTTAGCCAGAGATTAATGAAAGTCACCATGACTGCCTTCACACGACACCTTCTTCACAACCTCCCAGCCTTCCAAGGCAGCAGTAGAGCATCCCATGGTTTTCTAGCCATGTACTCTCTTTATCCGCCATGTCACTAAAACCTTCTTTATCCACCCTCTTTATCCACCATGTCACTAAAACCCAATTATAAAACTTGAAGATACTGTGGGTTCAGACAGTCTGGAGCTGAGGAAGGATTTTCTTTCTTGGGCCTTCATTCCTGTCACAGTCAGCCAATAATCCCTTTGACTGTCAGCCAATCCACTGACCCTAAGTCCGAAGATGGAAGGTTGACGCCAAGAGGCGTGGCCTATGATTGAGTCTGCCTAGGCTGTAACTTCAGCATGGCCTGACTCAAAACTTCTTTTGCAAACTATATTCCCTTTAAATATGGAAAACAGAAATGGGAGTAAAATTGGCAAAGCAACTCTGGAAAATAATTGGGCAACATCCGCTAGAATTTTAAATCATCTTACCCTATAATTCAATATTCTACTTCTTGCTTGGAAAACACATGTGTGAATAAAATAATAATAAAAGTAATAGAGCATGCACAAGGATGTCAACTGCAGTGTTTTTTATAATACTGAAAAACTGGAAATGAACAAAATGCCCACCAACAGGGGCAGGGCAAAATAAACCCATAGACCCATACTAACTAACATTGGTTGCATGCAGCAAATGAAGTGCAGGTAACCTCTTTGTACTAACAGGAGTAGGTCTCTAAGACATATTAAATTAAAAAAATGTAAATAACACGCTAGGAACCCCTTGCTGAAAGCACACACTCAAACACACTCATAACCTAGATATTTCCTATGAACACAACAGTAGGTATGTAAGTCGACTGGGAAATGTGGGGTAAGGTACATATCAATCCACTGGCCGTGCTTCCCTTGGGGTTGAGAGCAGAGGGAAAGAGAGAAGAGCAAAGGACCTCTTTTATAGAAGAGAAAATATTCATGCACTCCTTGAAAAATTAACAATTAAACACAAAAATGGGTGGGGAGGAGCTATGTCTCTCCACCTCTACAGGGGAAGCTATTAAATGGAACTACCAGGAAATAGCAGCTCTTAGAATGGATGCAATGATCGAGGGTAGGATCATCCCTTAATTGGGCAGGATGGCATGGTTGAATGAATGTGCTGAGAATGCTCCCACTGCAAAAATGTAAATCCTTCGGGTTGAGAATCCTTCAACTGGGAAGGGATGCTGTGTGTTAGGTAGAGAGTTGAACTAGACCCCCATTCGTGTTTAATACCTAGAATGCCGTGTAATTATCCAATCTGTAATGACAACAGGCACAGTCTACTACCAGGCATGAGTGTGCACCCAGCACAGCCCTAGGTGCTTTACATGCAGCCTCTCAGTTAGGTGTAGTTATTCCTACTCTACGAGTGAGGAAACCAAGTTCATAGTAAGCAGTGAGCTGAGGTATGAAGGTAGGTATGCTTCACTTCAAAGCCCACTCTCTCAACCACTATGCCATAGAGGGCATGGGAATTCGGGGACTCTACATGCTGGAAGAGGGTTAGGATGTTCATAGTGGGCCCTTCTAACAGTTCTGAAGTTCTAACAGCCCCTATGGCTTATTGGGGACCATGGAATAGTTTCTCCACGTCCAATAAAATGAAGCTGCCCCTACAGAACATTTTTCTGGATACGGCATTCCTTAAATTCTGTCCCAGGAGCTGTGTGATAATGAAGTTTCATTGTCATTTGAAAGAGGTTGGTGGAAAAGGGAAACGAGTCCCAGGTGGGGCCGATCTGAATGGTGCAGCAGAGGAAATGCTGTCCCCATGAACACAAGCAGCTGGGTGTCTGGACGCATCATAAAATTTTATTGTGAAATGCGCAGATGATGGGCCCAGCTGCAAAGCATCAGGAGTGTTTATCATGATCTCCCAGTGCATTCTGGGTGCGCTCCCCTTTGACACTATTTTTTGTGGGTTTAACCTAATTGAGATGAAGACATCAAAATTACTTCAAGGTGCAGTCCTGCTGGGAGGCACGCCATGGGCTTCCCTCTCTGAAGCTCATCATACCATTTGTCATGATGGCTAGACAAGCAGTGAGAGGAGTAAGTATTAAGCATTAACATGAGAAGATGACATGACCTGGAGGTTAGTAGACCTTTGTTGGTTCCACCCCTATCTGACAGATGTCATGATACCAAGCCCACAGGGAGGCCGAGGGTTCTATTGGCCATACTTCAACATTAACCAAGATCACCAAACCATGCCATACAACGATGCCTGCGCTGTTTGTGCTCCAGAGAATGAGATAATGTACAGCCCCAAAATAGTTTTACTCTGTCCACCCACCCCATACACTCTACAAGCAGTTCTATCCTCGGTAATAATCCCTTTTCTTAGGTAAGGCTGTGCCTCTTCCCTTAAAGACCATGACATTCTCAATCAGGGTTTCCCCTATGAGCCACAGAATCCGGAAAGTGTTGGGGTGACTATTTTCTCACTCCCAAAGATAGTACATAATCGGTTCTATTTCAATTGCAGAGGAAAGAAGTTGAATCATTATGTACAATGGATGCCTTTGACATACAGCTTAACTCTCTTACTGGATCCCTGTTGAGAAGGGCTTAGGAAGGTCTCAAGTGCCACACGCCTTAAGATTAAGTCATAGAAGCTCATAAGGAAAGAGCTTCTTACCAGTTGGCCAGTTAAACATCACTTTTTTATTTTATTCTTTTGTATATCTTTTTATTGGAGTTTGATTTGCCAACATATAGTATAATACCCAGTGCCCATCCCGTCCAGTGCCCCTATCAGTGCCCAACACCCTGTGACATCCCCTTTTTATACGTGAGTTCTCAATGGTACCCTGAAAAGTAGTCGATTAGCCTCTACCTGAACAGCTCAGCCAGCAGAGGCAGCAAACACCATGAGGGAGGAGGCCTACTGCTAGAAGCTCTTCTCTGGATGAGGTAGGAATCTTCCAGACTGTAGGACCCCTTGAAAGCTAGATCAATACTTGGGGACTGCATCCCATAGGTAGTGGTAAGCCATCAGTCCCCAGCTCTCTGCAGGGCTGGAGCAACCCAAAGCCTGTTCTCTGATTCTGCCAAAGTAATATAATGGTATATTACTGCAGGGACTAGCACCCACAGAACTGCTGACAAGTTTTGAAAACTGATGTAGGGCCAGCAGGTAGATGCTATCAACAGGTAACACCATTCGTCTCACTCACGGAGATTTACATGGCAGGGCAGACAGCGCCCCGAGGAATGCTATCTCTGCCTGTAACCTGCCTCCTTGGATAACTTGCAAATACCCTGTCCTGATGTCTTATCTTGTTTTCTCACATCAGGCCTGGGCTGAGGTTTCAGGTGTCAAGCTGCAGCCAGAAGGGAGATTTATGGTCCTGTTATCAGCTCCAGACAGCAAGAGGCTGTGGTCACATGGTGGGGGAACAATAGCCGCGTGGGGAAGGCCGCGAGGATGGCTGCTGGTCACCACCTGGAGTCACCTGTGCCCACACAGTCCCCAGGGGCAGGTGGACTGGGCTGAGTGTTGGAAATAGAAATGCACCGTGGGTCCTGGGAAAACAGCTCCATCCACGCGAGTGCTCTGAGTGCAATCACTTACTAGCTCAGATGGTTATTGCCTATGGCTAAATCCACTGTCACATATTTCAGAGGTGCTAAATCATTCCAGCAATGTATAAGATGGAAAGCCTATCACAGCTGCTTAGGACTGAAGAGGTCATGATAGATGGGGAGTGAGTGAGAAGACCCCTGGGGGCTCACTCGTGCCCACGTTCAAGCCACAGAAGAGGCATCCTGTTGGCTTGTCCCATGTGACAGCTGGTAGTCCCCCACCCTCCAAGGGCAAAAAAGAGATATTGCAAAACAACTTCTACTTCTCAGGCATGGGCAAGATGAGGAGGCAGTGACAAATCTCATTATTACGGCAGCCGTGCATTTTCATTTACCATCGTGGGACTCCACCTCATTTCTAACAAAACCTCTTCAACTACACAAATATGTAACAACATATAGTATATGATCTACATTATCTACACATAGCTATAGATCATATTATAGATTGTAAATACAGATTGTAGATTATAAATATATATGTATTGCAGATACAACTTTTATCTATAAGGTCTATCGCTCTATATGTAATCTTTTCAAACAGTTTTTTAGGATTTTATTTATTTATTCATGAGAGACACAGAGAGAGAGGCAGAGACACAGGCAGAGGAAGAATCAAAATCCTCACGGGGAGCCCCATGCGGGACTCGATCCCAGGACCCCAGGATCATGCCCTGAGTCGAAGGCAGATGCTCATCCGCTGAGCCACCCAGGAGTCCCTCTCTATGTAATTTATATAGCATTTGATAGATGTCACAAAATATAGTACGATGAGCTAATGGCTTCCCCATCCCTAACTGCACCCTCATGTTGCTGGACCCTGAACACACAACCCCTTCCACCACCACCATGACGCTATGAGTGGGACACACTAGGAGAGCACCTCTCTCATTCCCTTCCCTTACCCACAGCTCTCTCTGAGCCTTCAAGTGTGGGCAAAAAGGCGAGAGCAGACTTTAGTTGACTTCAGGGAAATCCCAACACTAAGCAACAGAGAGAACCATCCAAATCTCCCTGCCTTCCGCTCAGGCTGCCAGTAGAGAATTTAGATTTGCCAAGGAGATTCTTTTCTAGGCATTAGGCTAAAGTCACCACTTATTCCCCTTGGTCTGCTACAAAGATATCATCGTCTGCTGAGTCAGGGCCTGGGCTGAACCTGAGCAGGTGACCCCAAAGGAAATGGCTCTAGTGTACCCACGAGCAGCTGTCTCCTCCAGAGCCCTGCTCAAACACAGTCTCTCCAGAGACTCTTCCCCAGTTTACCCTGAGTAATTGAGCAGAGGCTGGACCACACACAACAAATATTTACTGCGTGCCTGTTACATGGAGAGGATGATGTCAAGGAGCCATTTCAGTTCTGTTCAATTCAGCCTACGTTTATTTGGAAGCTTTTGTTAGAGAAAAGTGGAGTATCATGGGTTCAAGAACAACGTCTGAGCCATCCTACTTGATCCACATCCTGAGTCACCAGCTCCTTTGATATTTTTAAGTGAAATGAGTTAACACATCCAAAATAGTTAAAACCATGTCCAACACAAAATAAGCACTCAATGTATGTTAATCCTTATTACAAGACACAGTGGCTAAGCCCTGGGGATGTAACGACCAGTGCATTGTTCTCCGCCCCTCTAAGAAAATACAATCTATGGAAGAGAAGACACTGAGGCAGAGCATTTCAATACAGCGGAGTTTCCCAACCCATCGGCCATGACACACTGATATACCCAAAGCACTTCACAACTCTGCTGCCAAATTGTGAACAATGTTGAAAAGGAACATTTGCTACAGTGACTATAATACAGTTATGTTCCTCAGCTAAATCATTGAGCCGAGTGGAGAGATAATATTGTGTAGACCAGGGAACAATGCCACACTTAGACCAAAGAAAAATCACATCTTACTAGTAAACATAAGGAATGTATTTGGTAAGTGGATAAGAAAGTGCTTTTGGGCCACAGGTAATTCTATTTGAACAGCAAGAGTACTCGAGGACACTTTGATCTGCTAATAACATAGTGCCCAACCTTTAGTCAGGCATTATGGGTAAGATACAAGGACATTTATTATATTGCAGAGCAAAAATTGTCAAGGAAGGTGGTTCAAAGGCTGGTCCAGCAGCTCAATTACATCACACAATCCCACACTCATCCATCTTTCCAGTCTTCAAACCTAAGCCCATCAACTTAGTCTTTAAGCATCTATCCTTCAGGATGCAAAGTGGCGACCATCGTTCCAGCCATCACAGGTAGACATGTTCAGCAAAGAATTTCCAACGAGTCTCTTTTCTTAGGGTCACATTGCCTCAGGTGCCATTGCCAACACTGAATCCCATGGCCATAGCCTCGCTACAAAAGAGTCTGGGAAAGTAAGTGTCTGACTTCCTTGGCCTCTATAATGGAAGATGAACTTCACCAAGAAAGTGTGTAACCAAGAATGCCTGCCTAGTGAATAAGTGAATTGCCCAGAAACCGTGGCTGTTTATTCAAACAGTGTGAGTTCTTATTGTGCTTGTGCTATAATAGTACTTGTGTAGTAACTATTATTAACTCGTTGAGTGTGGCCTTAAAACATTTAATCCCTTCAAGTGCACAGCCAAATATTCTAGTATTTCAAGACGCATCACAACCATGGAAAGGCTGAGAGCACTAGGTCAGTGCGTGGCAGTAAATGCCAGTCACACAAATGAAATGCTATAGAGGAAACTGGAAAAGCAGCCAGGAGATCATATATATTTATCATAGACTCATTCATTTTTTTAATTAGTTTTTGACCATTTGCTATGTATCTGGCTCCATTTTATAGCAGTGAGGAAGACGAGGTTCCTGCCTCTATGTCATTTAAGTATTTTGGGTGTGATCTAATGGCCTTGAGCCCCCAAGACCCAAAGATTCTACGTATCCCAAGTTCATGGGAGTTCTTATGGATCCTATGCCCTCTATCCCTTCTCCCAGGAACTGTGTCCTTATACTCTGCAACGTGGCAGTTGTGTCTATTGTCAGCAAATATCCTTGCACTTATAAAAGTGTGTCTTGTTTCCATCAGGGCTGCCAAACTTCAGAAAATAAGAAAAACAGGACTTAGGTTCATTTTGTGCCCCATCAGAGCACAGGCTCTTCATCTTCGCAGTGACAAGCTGGCGGAGGAGAAAAGTGCAGACTGGTGCACTCATCTCAGCTTTGGTCGTTAGCAGCCACATAGCGAGTCACCTTCCGAGCCTGGTTCCTCATCTGAAAATGGGCAAGATAATAACCCATATTGCCACATCATGCTCTAACAGTGCTAATCGTGGTAAGAAGCCCAGACAAAAACAGTGCATGGTGGCTGGCCTGGTGTAGACCCTCGGCGTAGGGGAGGCTAGTGACAGTCCTCACTGCTCTCCGGCCTTCTAATCTCATTTGCTACTTGTCAAATGAAACCGACCCTCTGCAGCAGGTGGCCAGGCCAGTCAATTAGTGCCTACAGATGGCACGGTGATCTGCTAATTGCTCCAAGGCTTCCAAATTCTAAATTGGTGTGGTGGCTCAGCTGCCAGGAACATCAAGTATTCCCCTCTCCTGCCCCTGCCCTCAGCCCTGCTCCTGAGCATTCCAGTGAAAACTCTGATTCTCTGGAGACGGGTCAGCAGTTTGTGCTGTTATAAATAAGTCGTTTGGACCCTGACCTGACACTTATGAGGAAACAGAAGGTACTTAGTGCCATCTTTGATTTCTTTTTGCCCATCCCCATAAAAAAAAAAATTTTTAATCTATGGGAATTTTGACATTTCTCTCATGGTTGAGCTCTTCGGCTGTCACCCAGACTATCCCCAGACTGAGCGCGAGGTGAACAGAGGACCTGAGAAGAGACAAGGAATCACAAGAGAATGTCCCACTCAATTATTTATTCAAGTGGCCAAGCATGGTACATACTCACTGCCGTGATTTAGCCAATTAAAAAAAAAATAGCTGCAGATTTCTACCTAGATAAATATATGCTGTATTTTTTTTTCCAAATAAATAATCAACCCAGTTTCCTAGCGATTCAAACAACCATCTGCTTTTGTGAGCTCTCCCATCACAGGTGTCCTTCCTGACTCTGAAACCACGGCATGGGCCTGGGCTTCCTGCTAGGAAGTATGGGTAGTTTGCCATTTGTTGGGGAAGAGACTCAGCACATGTTTTGTCATTGCCGGTCTGAAAACACGGCACATTACCCATACATCAAAGCATCAGTGTGTCCCTGGCACCTCCTCTGCTAGGCGCTTAGTAAATGGTGGTTGACTGTCATGGAAAGTCGTGGAGAAGCAGAGCAGGGAGGGAGAGGAGACAGATGGACAGACAAGGCTCCCATTTGACAGCCCTTTGGAGTATATGTCTGGGCAGTTGTGTCTCCTTAAATAAGAAAAGTGGGAGAAAGAATCCGAGGAAAGGCCAAGCAAAGAAGAGTCCAGTTCTGCCCATTGTCATTCAAGAGCAGCATTGACAGGACGAAAGTCCTTTGGAAGTGATAATGCCATATGGTCTCATTCATTTGGGGAATATAAAAAATAGTGACAGGGAATAAAGGGGAAAGGAGAAAAAAATGAGTGGGAAACATCAGAAAGGGAGACAGAACTTGAGAGACTCCTAACTCTGGGAAACGAACTAGGGGTGGTGGAAGGGGAGGTGGGCGGGGGGTGGAGGTGACTGGGTGACAGGCACTGAGGAGGGCACTTGATGGGATGAGCACTGGGTGTTATTCTGTATGTTGGCAAATTGAACACCAATAAAAAATAAATTTATTTAAAAAAGGAAGTGATAATGCCAAATTTGTGCCAAACTTCAGAAGCAAGTGCAGCTTTGCTGCTTGCGTTGGTCAACTGAGGCTGCCCAAGCAAAATACCACAGACTGAGGGGTGGGGTGGGGGATTAAACAACACAAGGAGGCTGCAAGTCCAAGATCAAGACACCAGGTAATTTGGTTCCTAATGTGGACTCTCTTCCTGGCTTGTAGATGTCTGTCTTCACACCATGTCCTCGCACAGCCAGCCGGGAAAGAGAAGAGGACACTAATCCTACTGGCTCAGGATCCTCCCCTTATGATCTTATTTAACCTGAATTATCTCTAAATATAGTCATTTAGGGGGTGAGGGCTTCAACATGTGAAATTTCGGAGGACACGACTCAGTCCATAGCACGGCTGAAAGAGCTTGCACTTTCCGAAGGCCCCTCCGTGTACCCTAGACATACCCTCAGCACACACTGCAGGCTACAAGACACAGGGAACCCGGGTTGGGGATTCCTGCCCATTGGAAAGTTGTTAGAAATGAAGAAAGGAAGAACTAAAATCATAGCACAGGACAATGGTCGGTGGACTTTGAGTTATACCAAACTTTTCTGGAACGCCTCTGTTATAAAACAAGGCAACATGCTGCTCATCCCCAATATTCTCCTTAGGGCTGTCTTGTAGAACTCCATTTTTCTCATTTAAGGAAAACTATGTGGTATATTCCATATATAACTTCATAACTCTGAAGATGATAGTGCTTCAAGGCATGGAGAAGAAAGGGCCAGGGTGCTGTCTTTCTCTCAGGTTCCACATACATTCTACTTAATTCAGCCAATATTTACTAAGCAGCTACTACAGGCCAAAGATTATCCTAGGCGCTGACAATGCTGAGGTTTAGGAGAGTTGAGCATGGGCTACACCACCAGGTATTTCCCCCTCTCCATCCCTTGACAGCCTTGAGGCTGTGCCTGGTAGAAGCATAGAACTGGAAGAGCGTGTCCAAATGACCCTCCGTCCACCCTGGTCTGGAGCCCGAATGGGGCCAAGCTCCCACACTCACAGACAAGCGAGTCAAGGACATGATGGAGGCAATGTCTCTGAAGAGCCGGCGAGGCACCCCCTGCCCACGCCAGGTCATTTGCCTCATCTCCTCCTCTCCTGGCTTCCTTCTCTCTCTGTTCTCATTCGCCTCTCCCTGGACTATGCCTAAAAGGGCTCACGTGTGCTTCCTGGAGACTGACGATGCACATCAGTGAGAAGTCTTGCAATAAAAAAACTTACCTATCCCAATAGTTCTCAGATGTATTTCTTTACTGTAGCAGGTGCACAGCCCTGTGGGTGGCTTCTAAGGTTGCTCACCAGTTTCCAAAGATTCAAGCCAACTCCTTAAGATGCCTTAATTGTAACTCTAAAGATGATAGTATTTGCTTTCAATTCTCTCCCACTTCCTAGCCATGTCTCCTCACTTCTGGCATCCACCAGGTACCATCCCTACCCGCTCTCTGCACCTTGCCACCTTAGATGCAGATCTTCTTCATGACCCTCGGATACAGAAGACCCAAGCTCTACACTTTCCAAACAAAACTTGATGCTCTAGGCTGGAATCTCCCAATCAGAAACTCTAAGAAATATTTATCTTGAAGAAGTTATTAAAGAGAGAAAGTTCACAATTAAATAAGTTTACATATTAAGAAGAAAAAATGAGTGGGAAATATCAGAAAGGGAAACAGAACATGAGAGACTCCTAACTCTGGGAAACGAACTAGGGGTGGTGGAAGGGTCGGGGGGCTTGGGGGTGACTGGGAGATGGGCACTGAGGGAGGCACTTGAGGGGATGAGCACTGGGTGTTATTCTATATGTTGGCAAATTGAACACCAATAAAAAATAAATTTATTAAAAAAATTCCCCTCTTGGATATTTATAAGATATATTATTGAAGGCTCTGCAAAGTCCTGTATTAGAGAAACTTATCTAACGTCACTTTCCCATATGCATTTGACCACACATCCCCTTTTTAATAACACCTAACAAGGAAGGAACTACCAGTCCCCAGAATACCCTTCAAGAAACTCTGCTGCAAACCAGTTTTCTCCTCTGAACTCCTCCTGTCCCATCAAATCCCTCCGCTTTGGTGTCTCATTCTGTCAGCATAAGTGGGCTAAGGATGACACATTGAGTTAATAACAGCAGCACACTATTTGGTACTAATTTCTAGTACCCCGAATCCTCCAAAAAAAAAAAAAGCAGCAGCATCTTCATTTTACAGATGAGGACACTGAGCCCTAAAGAAAAGAAACAAACTTTCTCAAGTCTGGCCCAGCCAGGAGGGGTCAAGGTGAGAGTTAAATCCAGGTGTTCTAATGACTCCTTTTTAAACCAACCACTCTTAAAAAATAAATAAATAAATAAATAAATAAATAAAAATAAACCAGCCATTCTTGTCAATAAGGGGTTAACGCGCTCACTTTCCAGAGCTGTTTACATTTTAAAGTCAAAGAGAAAAAAATACTTTAATCCCAGAAGAATGAAATGAATCCCTACTGACAGGAATCTGTGGAAGACTGAGGACGCCAGGGAGGCCCGTCTTCCTTTCCTACCACAGTGCCCCCTCCCCACAGGTGCAAGGAAAGGTTCACCCACTCGGGCAAGGGGACCTCCCAACTTCCTCCAAACTAAGGTTGTAAGGTGATGCAAATAGCCACGGATCTGTAGAGGGGCACAGCTATGGAGTGGGGCTGTATGACAAGAACTCAGGATGCTCCGATTTGTGCAGCCCACAGACTCTGCCTTCTATTAATAGCTTGGGTTATGGTTTGATTCCAAGAAGGCCAAACTGAAGCCTACTGCCCATCATACATGAGATGTTTCTAAGAAAAGGGATATGTCCGCGTAATGCTAGCTGTACAGTGCTGACGTGGGGTCTTTCAAAAACCAGTGGTTCACTAGACATTTTCTTTCTTTTTTCTTTTTTAAGATTTTATTTATTTATTCATAAGAGACACAGAGAGAGAGAGAGAGACATAGGCAGAGGCAGAGGCACAGGGAGCCTGATGCGAGACTCGATCCCAGGACCCTCAGGATCATGACCTGAGCCAAAGGCAGACGCTCAACCCCTGAGCCACCCAGGAACCCCTCACTAGATATTTTCTGAGGCTGGTAATCCTGAGAAATCAGTACCCGTTTCAGCACAGTTTTGCTCCCAGATGGTTGGCAAATCCTCCCAAGTGCTCTGATTGGAATTTGGGGTGAGCTTCATTTGAAGAGATTTTCCAGTCGGCATCCCTTCTAATGTACTCAAATGCATCATCAGTGGGGCACCTGCGGGGCTGGGTCAGTTAAGTGTCCAACCCTCAATTTCCGCCCAGCTCACCATCTCAGGGCTGTGGGATCGAGCCCCACCTCGGGAGGAGCCTGCCTAAGCTTCTCTCTCCCTCTCCCTTGGCCCCTTCCCTGCCGCTCTCTCTCTAAAATTGAAAAATAATAATAATAATAATAGATAAATAAAAATGCATCATCCGTAATGATAACGTAGTCTGCAGAGAAGCAGCTGTGGAATGTCCCTCCGCCGCCCGATGGCCCTCTCATCAGGCTGCCATCCAGCTCTGTTTGTACTTCTCCATCACCTTTATTTGTTTAAGAGGCCTGACAAGGCAAACACGCCTGATGCGCTGTTTACATTGCAGCTTTCACTGGAGCTTATTAAACTCATCGTTACTTCATATAAGCCGCAGATATGTGGCTCGGACCAGTTAGTGTTGACAGTAAGTAACAGACACCCTGTCACAAGGTAACATGTTTATACACTCCACTGGATGCCTGGTGGATTTTGTCCCTGTAAAACTATCACAGATAATGAAGCTACTATCAGATAAGTGACTATAATAAATGACCACAATTAGGTCTCTGGTTGATGAGAACACTTGGTGGTCTCTCCAGCTTGACTTGGACAGATCCCAGGCCAAAAAAAAAAAAAATGGGGAGGGGGGTGCAGTGGCAGGGAAGGGGATCAAAACTCAAATGCAAATGAGATGGATCTACTAGAGCACCCTTTGATTTCAAGAGGAGCGAGAGTTGGAAGGGATCAAGTGTTCATCTTCCCTCCGTCCTGACCCTCTTGGCCTTACCCTCTGTCCATCGCAAAAATAAATAAATGAACAGAGAAAATTCTAGAGTCAGGTTCTTACATACAAAGATCTAACGCCCTGGGCCTGCCTCCTCCCCCACACGTCCCCCAGGATGCCTAGAATGGCAAAAAACATCCCAGGACGTCTACACACGGGGAGGTTTCTCCAGACGAAAGGGCCCATCTGGGGCAGTTACTGCACCCACAGGAAAAATGGGCGAGGAGACTCAATCCCCGAAGGGTTCTTGGCATGAACTTCCCCATAGCGGGACAGTCAAGGCTCCATCCATCCTTGTGGCAGCTCGCAAGGCGTGACTGTAATCACTTCTTTAAGGGGTTTTTGTTACAGCAGGCAGGCTCTCATTACAGGCCTGCGAAATTATGGCACAGAATCGAAGTGCTCTGATGAAAAGGTCTTTAAAAGACATTTATTTTCTTGTACGGAATAGTCATTTCTAGGACCACTCGTGGATTTACAGTGAGCTTTATATCTATAGGGGTATAACTTAAGAATGTGCTGGAAGCAGGTGTGGAGGGCCCCTTCGGAGGCCTTATAAGATGACACCGGCCCAGTGGAAACCAACGGGCAGGCAAGCAAGCACTGTGTGCCCTGGGCAATTACTTTGCTTCCGTGAAAATGACTTGGTTTACACCATGTCATGCTGGCTCTCCCCAGGTACCTCCCCACTTTCCTCAGCGGTCCTCCCCTACTTCCCTCCTCCTTGACACCCCGATTCTCCTACCTCTGGCTCCTCGAATCTCAGCCTCCTCAAATCACAGCTGCACTTTAAAAATCTGGCTAGAGGAGAATATTTTTCTGTAGCAGCATCTTTGTTCTGGGGGAGGGGGGGGTCTATTTTCCTTTGATTTAATATTCCTGATAATACTTTCAGGGGAAATTACCCTGTATGGTCGAGTGATTCCCCCCAGGAATAAATGCCTTGGGAGGTGGAGGGTGGAAGTGGGGAGGGGGTGATTGATGGGGCTTTTTGTATATCCCTGTTGCCAGAAGACCTCATAAACTCAGGAAAGCTGCCCAGGCATCATTCTGTTTACCTTTTCACGACTTTAAAGGTGATTTATTTGACCTTTGAAAACTGGGATCATACTTCTTGCTGAAAACAGTGCACATTTCAGCATAAATGGTGTCTGTCAAGATGGCAAGGTCTCCAGTTTGAGGTTCTTTATCACTTTTTTTCTCCTTCTAATCTGAATGGGAAGCGTCTGCTGGATTCTTGGTACAAACGTATTTGAAGGACATTGTCTAAATATATGGAGATAAGTGTGTGTTTATGTACCACACGTACCTATAGTTTCCATAACGATTTTTAAAATGAGTTATAAATGCCCTGGGTGTGTGGGAAAGAGGAGATAGCCTGGGTAAAGAAAAGCCTTGGGATTCCAGACAGGACCTGAGTTCTTCACTGGCTGGGACCCCCTGACTGTATAATTTAGCATCTTATAAGTGACAACTCTGGAGCCAAACCACTGCCATTGGATTCAAGCAGCTCTAACACTCAGTATATAAGCTTGCACAAGATCCTTAAACTTCTCTGCACCTTGATGTCATTACCTGTGAAATGGAAATAATAGTGTCTACACCTCATACGTTTGCCATGAAGATGAAGTAGGTGGAAACATGCAGATTGCTTACAAAAATGCCTGGCATATAGAAAACAATAAATGTCAGCTATTACTACCATCTGGAAAGGGGGTTAAATAATTATATCCTATGACAAATACATCATTTAGGAACTAATAATAAAATAGACAATGCCAAAAAAAATAAATAAATAAAATAAAATAAAATAAAATAAAATAAAATAAAATACAATGCCTACAAAGTACCTGGTACACTGTAACATGCTCTACCGATGCCACTCCCACCCCTGAACTGAAGACAACTCGTGAAAATCCCATTTATGTCCCTAGTACTGAATGCTGTGACTAGGTGGGTTTTCATAACTTCTTTTTAATCAAACTATGAAGCCATGCAGCAGGTTATCTGTATCTTCATTCTACATGTGAAGAAAGTGCAGGTGTAAAGAAATGAATGACTTCCTCGAGGTCACACAGCTCTTCAGAACACATTTGCGTTCGGATTAAGGTTCTCTAGTATCGTAAAATGCTATTTATTCATCGATGAGCAAAGGACCAACCAATAGCTACGGGTTCTTCAGGTTTGTGAGGCCTGCTTCCCAGCAGGAACTAGTTTCCCCCTTCAGAGGGACCCGACCAGCAGGGGAAACAGTTTCTAGAACAGAGTGAACGTCATTAGCAAGGTCAGTGTTCCCCTGAGATCTAACGATCCAGAGAGGAAACGGAGAAAAGCGTCTAACAGCACAGACTGGATCAAGAAAATTGCTTTACCAAGTGTACTCTTGGTTTTACTTCTAAGGAACCTTAGAAAGGACATTTGGTATCAGTAAGATTTCTATTTTAAAACGTTTTATGTCTTTTTAGAACTCAATCCATCAATAGAAGAATGAACCACTGCAATGTGAATCCATTCTGTTAAAATAAAATTGGGTTTATTTCCACTGATGACTTTGCAAGCTTTCTCGACAAGTGGCCAGCAAGAGAGGATGGGAGCACCCGAGTGTCGGGGGGACATTTGCCTTGATACCACCACACATTTTGCAAGTCCAGTTCAAGTTTGTGGTATGGCTGATTTTCTGGAAAGCTCCCCAGGAGCCCCATAGGTGCCAAGGGAGGGCTCAGGATACAACCAATTGACGTGCCCTAGAAAGCTGCCTTCGGTGGGCAGAGGACACAAGCCTACCAAAGAATCAGAAGACAAGTCCTGGGGACAACTGAAACAGTCAGTGGGGGTGACACTGGTAGCAATGAATGTGTGCCCCTCGAAACCAGCTAGAAGGCCATCTGTTCTGGGAAAAGACCCACCTGCCCCAACACTTCCAGGGCCTCCAGAGCAGACACCACCCCATGGCCGTGCACTTCCCACACTCCCAATATCCCAACCTCCCAGGCACCTCTGGGAAACATGACCACTGGCAGAGGCTGCAACAAGGTGCCCATCCTTGACCTTGCACAAGCTCGGCTCAAACCCGCATGGACCGAGGACTCTGGGGCTACCCACCATCCTCTACGATGACAGCCCATAATTTATGAGCCACTGCATTTCTCTTCAGGACGTGACGATTGCATGTGTTCTACGGGGACAGCTGAGGACCCATTAATCTTCCCCCTGGCAGGGAAGAAACTGATGGTAATTTAATTTAACTGGATGGGTGAGGTAGATATAAAAGACCACAAGGTAAAAATGACAAGATTATTAACTGCGCCCAGAGCCGTCGGTTCAGCAAGCTGCCTCAATAAATGGAAGCGGGTTGGTTAAACGTGGCCCAAGGTTCAAGCAAGGTTTACGGAGGGGAGGTACTGGCAGATGTGGGTAATGGCAAAGCTCCACATTTCCAGGGAGAAAGCAAAGGACTTTTGTGGTTAGAAGAGGAACTTGGGCCTCGACCAGATTAGCAAGCAGGCTAAAGTTTAAAAGGTCAGGGCAAATTCAGAAATATTTCTCTCCCACACCCGCAAAAAGGAAACGGTTGAACTTAATCACCAAGGTCCCCCTTCAAATCCTCCCCTGACCAACCT
This sequence comes from Vulpes lagopus, assembly GCF_018345385.1. NCBI lineage: Eukaryota > Metazoa > Chordata > Mammalia > Carnivora > Canidae > Vulpes > Vulpes lagopus. The sequence goes on from NC_054834.1 coordinate 33,697,573, forward strand.
CTCATTCCAGCTAACTCAATTTTTCCTCCTGGCCAAGTTGTTTTTAGAGGCTGAGTGACAGCTCTCTGCCTGAGGGGGCCTGCTCCTGAGCTTCTAGAAGGAGCACCTGCCCCAGGCCAACTCTGGGGGCTTTCCACGCACCAGCCCACCCTGGGGGGGTGGGGGGTGGGCAAGCATCAAAGAAAGGGCTGTTGGTTTCCCTTTGTAGCATCCACCATAGATTCCCTCCATGGGACACTTCCAAGGTATCCACCTTCCCACATCAGCATGGAAGAAATCCCAGCATCAAACAGCGCTGCCCCCAAGTGCAGACCACAGTAAGAGAGGAAAGCCTCCACGTTCTCTGCTCCTGGGCTGGCTCAGGATTTGTGCACAGAAATGTAATAACAAGCTTCCAGGTGCTTCTCAGTGTACTGGCTCCGTGCTCCGATCCCAGGCCTGTCCAGACCCTGCCCCTTGCCCCACCTCCAGGTCCTATAAGTGCCCATGGCGAACTACAGATCACAGAGTCACACAGGTCATCCCAAATGAGGGCAATGTTCACCTTGGGAGGCCGATAGGTATTTGATGCCTTATGGTTTGCAAAGCATTCATCTGAGATGATCGTCCCATTGCCCTTGGATGGCAGAGCGAGTAGTAGTTCTCCACTTTACAGAAGAGAAAGCTGAGATGCCGAAGGATTGGGTTTACCAGAGTCATAAAAAGCAGGACACGTGTTGGGAGACTTCTACTAGCACTCATTTCACTTTAGTATATAATATATGCACATATCAGAATGTATTTTAATATATATTTACATATGTATATATTTGTATAAATGAATATCCTTCTGTGCCAGACACTGGAACTCACCTCCTCAAAAGTCATTGTTCCTCTTCTCTTAGTCATAGAACCAGAACTATGTTCGGTATTGGCCAGAGATGCATTGGTCCCCAAAAATGGACCCAGCTTCTGGTTTCTAACCCAGGAGATGAAAGAAGTCTATTAGAGGTTTCTAGAAAGATTTTCCTTCCTGATTAAGAGGGAGGCGCCATGAGGGGAAGCTCTCTTGCCTCACGTTGCCCATCTTCCCTGCTAGCGAACATGGAAGGGGAGGGCAAAATGCTAGAGCAGCTGCAGCTTTTTGGTGACAATGAGGAAGAAGGCCAAGAACATCAAAGGGATGACGACCCAGAGTTTTGACATCATTAAGCTACGAAACTAGCCTTGGTAATGTGCAGAGCACCACACTTCTAGTTTAAGCCATTTTTAGTTGAGTATTTTGTTTACTGGAGCTAAAAGCATTCCCAGCTAATATGCTCCTGGACCAGATGATGAGCAGCTCAAGGACAGAGGCCATATTTATGTTTGAGCTCTCTTTGGAATCTAGTCCAGAAATAGTCACTTAACAAATGTTTGCTAGAAGAAAGAAAAGAGTGTTCTCTTAACAGATATATCCCAATGTGATGAACTTAACAAAACCAATGAAGAAAAAATTAAATCTTCACTTGGCTGGCAACCACTCAGTCCTCCATTCCTATGGCTGTTAACTGCCACCATTCCTCTGCCTCCTTTCCCAGAGCTCTTCTCACCGCCTCCATACACCACGACAACTAAAAACTTGTTTTTTTCATAAGACTGAACAAGTCAGTAATGCATGTCTGCAGTGAAGGTATTTTTCTGATTTAAAAATAGAATCGTTTAGAGGATGAAACAATCTAATAATTATTTGAAAAGAAAATAAAAAGATCCCTGGTACTACACACCAAAATAAGTTTCAGGTGAATTACTGTCCCCTATATTGCAGGGTAAATAATTATTGAATCTATAAAAAGGGGCAGCCCGAGTGGCTCAGTGGTTTAGTGCTGCCTTCGGCCCAGGGCATGATCCTGGGGACCCCAGATCGGGTCCCATGTCGGGCTCCCTGCATGGGGCCTGCTTCTCCCTCTGCCTGTGTCTCTGCCTCTCTCTCTCTCTCTCTCTCTGTGTGTGTCTCTCATGAATAAATAAATAAAATCTTTTAAAAAATAAAAAATAGAAAATATAAAAGAATCCATAAAAAGATCTACGGGATATATTCATATCATGTCACCTTTGGAATAACTTTGTAAGGCAGAAACCACAAAGGAAAAACAATTAAATGCTTGATCACATGAAATTCACATTTTCTGGGGGCACCTGGGTGGCTCAGTCAGTTAAGGGTCTGACTCTTGATTTCAGCTCAGATCATGATCTCAGAGTTGTGAGATTGAGCCCCATCTCAGGTTCTGTGCTGGGCATGGAGCCTACTTAGGATTCTCTCTCTCCCCCTCTAAAAAAATTCTTTTTAAAATATATGGGGCACCTGTCTGACTCCTGGTTCCAGCTCAGGTCATGATCAAGGCTGTGAGATGGAGCCCCATGTGGGCTCAGCACTTAGCCTGGAATCTGTTTGAGATCTTTCCCCTCCTCCTCCCCCCCTCACTGCTCCTTCCATTTGCTCCATCCCTCATTTGCACTCTCTCTCTCTCTCTGAAATAAATAAATAAAATCTTTGAAAAAATAAAGTAAAATTAAAAATTAAATTAAAACACACACATTTTATGAACCCAAGAAAACCACCAAAAAACAAAATTGAGAAATAACATTGAAAAGAAATATTTGCATACAAAGCATTAATGCCTTAAGCTATATAGAAATCTTGGAAGCAATCATGCAAAGAAAAAAAACACCTCAATAAAAAAATGTGCAAAGGCCATTAATTCAAAATTGCCTAAAGAAGAAATATCAACAATCAAGAAACATATGAAAATGTAGAATTTCTGGGCAGCCCGGGTGGCTCAGTGGTTTCGCGCTGACTTCGGCCCAGGGCATGATCCTGGAGACCCACGATCCAGTCCCACGTCAGGCTCCCTGCATGGAGCCTGCTTCTCCCTCTGCCTCTCTCTCTCTCTCTCATGAATAAATAAATAAAATCTTTTTTAAAAATGTAGAATTTCACCAGTAACGAAAGATTTTCAGATTAAAATGAGACCCCCTTTGCCATTTTCTGCCTATCTTATAGGCAAAAATGTTTTTCAGGATCATATCAAGTGTTTGGAAGAAGTTAGAAAACTGTGGTACCTATAAGTGCCTGTTGGTATTAGAAAACAGAAATTAAAAATTGACAGGGGAAAAAGAAAGAAAGAATAAAAAAAGTAAACCGTTGATCCCTAATATTATTTTACAAATTTATCCTATGGAAAGATTTATCCTAAGGAAATGTATCCTAAGGAAATACGAAGATTCACCCATAAATATGCTCACTGTAGCATTATGTATAAGAATTAAAATTGGAATGAACGTAAACGTGTGTGAAATGATAGCATATGTGTACAGAGCAAATACCGTTAGCAGGAAAGGCCCCCACACAGTGTTAGGAGAAGCAAGCAAAGCAAGCAAGTCATGAAACAGAACAGGCATCTAGTTATAAGGTGGAAGGTGGTAGTGAGATAACCACACAGAATTTTTTTTGCCTCTTCTGAAGTTTCCTAATTTTTCTGCGAATCACATGTATTGTTTTTATAAACAAAAAGTTATTTTTACGTAGGAAAAATAATCACAACCTCCCTTGTGCCAGTATCACAATCCTAGTGGCGTGCTGTTCCCAGTAGTATTTCAAGTCATAACACATCAGTTCCTAGACTGTTTACAGTACTGACACACACACACCTAACAAAGATACAGCACTAACAAAAAAATAAAAAAATAATAATATGCATTAGTAATAAACCCTTCTGAGTAAATACTGGTAATAAAAATGGAAAAATCTCCACAACTACTATATGTTGGCAAATTGAACACCAATAAAAAATAAATGTATTAAAAGAAAAAAAAATCTCCACAACTACAGCCCTTTACAGACACTATCTTGTATGACCCTACAAGAACTCTCTGAGGGAGGGATGGGCAAACTGAGGTTGGAAGGTCAGAGTGGTTTGTCCAAGGGAGGGAACTACAGGTGCGGGGCCTCAGACTCCACCCCACACTTCGGTGCTTTGCACTAAGCGTGATGCTCATACCTGGGAGTTGCATCAACCACATGGCTCCCCAGCGCTGTGACCCTGGGAACCAGGGGCCTGACAACTCATCCCACCCACTGTCTGGCCCCTAACTCCTGGTATCGCTGGTGCCCCAAAGTGCTCTTCTGCTCCCTGGCTGCCTCTGCACTGCAGCTACAGGGTGGGGGGCAAGTCTCAGCCACCCCTTCTTGGCCTTACGAGGCTGGGCCCTCTGAGCAGCACCTGCTGGGGGCTGGGAATGGGGCAGGGCTGTGCTGGTCACACCCGAAGCCTTACTGAGAAGTCAAGAGGGAGACCATGGCTCAGCCATTACTACCAAGTCATGGCCTGGGAGCCCTTTCCTTCTCTTTTTTATTTCTTCTCTTCTTTTCTTTTTTTTTTTTTAAGTTGAAAATTGGTGTTCTTTATTGTAAGATTTTTTTAATTTAATTTTATTTTATTTTATTTCTTAATTCATGAGAGACACAGAGAGAGAGAGAGGCAGAGACACAGGCAGAGGGAGAAGCAGGCTCCATGCGGGGAGCCCCACGCGGGACTCGATCCCGGGTCTCCAGGATGACACCCTGGGCTACAGGCGGCACTAAACTGCTGAGCCACCCGGGCTGCCCTTAAATTTTATTTAAGTTCAATTTGCCAACATATAAACCCAGTGCTCATCTCATCATGTCTTGTCTCTTTTTTTTTTTTTTTAGAGAGAGAGAGAGCACACATGCATGGCGGCGGGGAGGGGAGCAGAGGGCAGAGGGAGAGAGAGCATCTCAAGCAGTCTCCAGGCCCAGGGCGGAGCCACACAAGGCTCTGTCTCACCACCCTGAGATCAGGACCCAAGCCAAATCAAGAGTCGGAAGCCCAACCGACTGAGCAACCCCCCCCCCCCCCAAGGCCAGGTGCCCTACCTGGGTGGGAGCCTTTCTGAACCTCAAGCCAGGGATCCATCAGCAAAGGGACCTGAAAATCCAGCTATTCCACATGGGACAGCTATTCCTTCTCTGACTGCTATCCTGTTACATCAGTAATAAGGCTGGTCCTAATAAGCTCCTGAGGATGAGCTCAGGAACCCATTTTGATAGAAAATAAAAGAGGTTCATGATCAGATCTATTTTTGTCCCATCTACTAGCATGACAGACACACCTGAACTGTAAGCCCCAGGCCTTTAGTCATGCTTCCGAGGAAACCCATGCACCTTTCTGCATATCACCCACCCAGTCAGTAGTGCCTGGCGTCCCCTGAGGCCAGAGCCAACGTCATCACCCAGAAGCCACCCATGTCCTGTTTGCTTCCCCACAGCCCAAGCCATTGCACTGGCCCTCATCCCTGCTCCGGGGGCAGGTATCCACTGCACACACCCCCAACGGCACTTACTGATCATCCCATGACCCACTGTCTGCTCACCCATCCTCCACTGCATCCTGAGCACCATGCCTCACTCACCCCATTCCCTCGGTGTCCGGCACAGAGGCCCATACATAGTCAGCAGGGTGCTCCAGGGAGGGAGGTGCTCCTCATCAGTACTCTCTGGAATCCCCGTAAAAAAGCCAACGAATTAGAACTCGCAGCCAAATGACAAGAAAGAAATGAGAATTACAGACACTTCTGCTGTGAGATGGAGAATATAACTGTGAAAAACTAACAAAGACATACACACCTACACACACACACACACACACACACACACACACACAGCATCTCCATAATCTGGAAAGGACCAAAGACATGAGGAATATGTTCACCAGACAAACGACACAGTTGGTTCCTGGAAACCTGGGGTGGCCCAGATGACGTGAGCAGGATACCCAGAAAATTAACTGTGAGGCAAGTTCTGCTAAGAAGCTGGATTATTTGGATTATTGAGTTATCGTCATTACTGAATAATTATATAACATTATTGATGATTACATGAACCAACTCGGAAAGGGCAGTGCCTGGTGGTGGCATGTTTCCACATTTGTTGGATGGAGGCCACGGCACAGCCAAATAAACAGCCAGACCACCGAACAGGAAAGAAACGGCCTTGATTCTAACCCCCAGGCTGCACACATGTCAGAATCGGAACCCGGAGAGGAGAGGAGACACACTTCAAGAAATATTTCTCATTTACCTGGAGAGCTGGGTCTAGAACCCAAGTGTCTCAGCTCTCCAGTCATTGGACAGGGATGTCCTCCCGCAGAGTAAAAGCAACAGGGCAAATTAGCAAAAAATAATTTGGAAATTTCAGAGAACTCAGTCATGGGGAAACATTCACTTTTGGTACGAGATGCTTAAAAGTTTTTTTTTTTGTCCTTTTTTTTCCCCTGCTGCTACTGCAGCTTTTTATCTGGTCTATGTAGGTGAAGGGGAAGGGGAAAGGAGCAATCAGTTGGGAAAGGTAAAAAGCACACAGCCTTGCTTCTACTCTTCTTTCTGCCCTGGACCCAGCCCCAAAAGGTCTGAGCGCACTGGCAGCTGAAATGGATCCAATCCACAGACAGCTACAAGGACCTTTCACAACCCCCTGGACCTCAAGGTGAAAGTCAAAGCCTAAAAAAAAAAAAAAAAAAAAAAAAAAAAAGGTCAAAGCCTCCCTTCCTACTCTGAGAGCAAAGGTTCAGTGTCACCCTTTGCTCTGCCCAGCCTCCTAGAATCTCCTCTTTGACCCTGGAGACGGATTTCTTTTCTCTGCCTTGAATGCCAACCCTGAAACCCTAGGTACCCATGAGACTTGGAACCCCCACCCCATTCACATTCTAGCCCCGAGCCTCTCACTATCTCTGACCCCTAGAATCACAGAACCTTGATTCCTGAGTCTAGATCCTGACTCCCAACCTCGCCATGTCTCAGTAGCACCTATAGGCCTTCCTAGAGATCCTGGTGAATCATCCAAACACCTAAGTTGGCAACTGGGGAGGGGGCAAAAAGTGGCCAGTGCTAAGAAAAATTCTCCAAGCCAGTTTTTTTGCCCATCTACAAATATCCTGGACTATTATTACCATATGAGAATTAGTGAGGACGATACCAAATCATCCCAGAGGTGGTTGGAAGAGTTACTTTGAAATGGTGGTTGATTTCATTATTGTGCTCGTAACCAAATAGAGAAAATCTGCATGTTTCATCTTCAACAATGCTGGAGAGCTCACACCCAAGCCCAGGCTCGCCAGGAAGGATGGTGTGAGTTTGGGGAAGTTACTTTACCTCTCCCAAAATTCAGTTTCCTTAACCGGAAAGTGAAAACAATAATATCTCCCTCATACAGAATATTTCTTCGGATTAAATCAGCTGTGACACGGGGCCTGGCACATAGTAGGGACTCGATCAGAAACTAGTTCTCCCCTTCTGTCCTCCTCCTCTGCAAATTATTCAGAATGTGTAATCAGAGCATGAGGAAACTACCACCACCTGGTGTACGGGTCTCAAAACTGCATAAGCAGCAGCAAAGGTGAAAATACAACCTCCACTCAGGAAATAGCTGAAACTCTGAAAAACCAAAGTTCAGAAAAGACCAAAAACGCTCTGTCCTTAAAATACTATCAATTCTATATGTGGGATAGAGGCCCCTGGAGATGCTAGCCTGGTGGGTAGAACTGATCCAGGCAAACTTCCCGGAAGAGGTACACCTTATTTTGAAATGTGAGAGATAAAGGAGAAAAGATGTGGGCTGATTGAAAAAAAGGAATACTTTCCTGTGCCAAGTTGGTCAGGTAGGCAGAAGGGCGGATCTTGGAAGCAAAAGAGGAAGGTCTTGGAGGCCTCGGGGTGGCAAATTATGTCAACTGGAGCCTCTAGTCCAATGAAGTCCAATCCAGTCTGTTGAGCCTTTAGGCCCTTTGATCACAGAAGAAAATAAGAGATAACCTGAATGGCTTGATGTCAGTCACCCCACTACAGGCCACCCTCCTGGACAGGCAGCTGATAGAATCTAAGGTCAACATCTCTAACCCATGGATGTCCTTCCTTTGGTCAGGACCTGCTTCCAGAGGCAGAAGGTGCTGGAAGCAGCCATGGAGGACCATAGTGACAAAGAGCCTCAGAAAAGGGTGGAGATGTGCTTCTCCTTAAATATTCCCACAGAGCAGGGAGCAGAGGCTGCATTAGGCAGGCAGGTTTCTAACCTGCCGGCTCCCTGTTCTGCACCCCTTCCTCCACATTCTGGTCACACCCATGATGAAATGCGCTGTGCCCTCTTTCTTCTAGATCTTTGAAGACAATCCTCCTTCTGCCTGAAAAACACTTCAAGGGTCCCAGCTGAGAGATGATATTTTTCAAGAAGACTTCTCTGATCCCACTCCAGCGCCCCAAAACCCCCTTATCTTAGCATGGATTGTTACGTTGTGTCATAATTTCTTGTCCTCTTGTTTACTTATCCTTCTTGTTTCCTCTTGTTGAAATGTAGTGAAACTACATTTCACTCTAAGTCCCCAGAAGGAATGGTTTTCTTGTCCGTTGCTGTTTCCCCAGGACCTAGTATAGTGCCTGGCACAATAAGGTCCTTGATAAAGATTTAAGAACGTCCACAAACCCCCACTCAGTTGGTTCTGAGTAGCCCAGAAATGAAGGAACTCAGGACAGGAGAGACCTAGAAGCATCCATCTCAGCTGCCCTGAAGTTTGCTTCTCATACTACTTGGGTCCCGGCCAGTGCTCAGGCCAGTACCACCTTAGCAGGCTGACTTTGGCCAATATCACCCCACCTGCCCTACACACACACATCTCACCTAGGCTTTGGGGAATCCAAGTCACCCTGCCCCACTTCCTGCAGTGTATTCTGAGTATAATGCCAAGGTGTTGAACCACCTTGGCCACTGAACTGGGTGTGGTGTTTCAACCATGAGGCTGGTCAAAACAGACCATGCACAATTGTCTCAGAGACTTGATTTTTTTCTAAATCAGGAGATTTTTCTAACTCCAACAAAAAAAGAGACAAAACTACAAAGGTATCAGGCAGGAAGGACTAACCCGAGGACAACCCAGAGCCCAGAGACCTAGACAGTCACAGTGGGTACTTCCATATGTTCCAGGTGACATCGGGTCAAAAGAAACATCTGGACAGCTCTGGAGTGGGAAAGAAGACACACGTGGGCAGCTTTTGGAAAGAAGAAGCAATGAAAGCGGGGAGAGATGCATGCCCAACCATGAAGGGCAAGCAGCATCAGCCAACCACTTGGATATGACTCCAGGCATTTCTAGCACCAGTTGCCAAAGGAACCTCCTCCTTTCTTCTTATGGCTGCCCCTTGGCAGCAGCACGAAGACCAACCTTGGTCTATAGTGGTGCTCCAGAAACATCCTGAATGCAGGGGTTTTTCTGTGTCTCCACCCACCGTTCCCTCTTATCAGCATCATGAAGAAAAAAGGTTCTATCTCCCCAAATCTTGAGGACACATGATGGTGCCTCTGTTCTGATCAGTCTTGTGGTGCATAAAAGGTCCCAGGCAAGGGCAGAGGCAGCGGAGAAAGTGTGCAACAGAAAAGTCAGTCTCAGAACAGTGGCTTTGCCCACAGTGGACTCAGCAACCTTGCTTCCACATCACAGCACCCACATTTTTCTGTCCATAGGTCATACGCAGCTCTTGGGCTACATGTGGTCACCCATCTCAGCCAGGAGACCTCCCAAACTGTTAGATCACTCCTCCTCTGCAAGCACCACTACCATTTTGCAACTCTCCACTTCTTAACATCCAAAGGGCCATGTGTGGCCCCCCTCACTGGCCCAGTAAGATGATTGGCCAGGGGCTAGCTATCAGAGCGTAGTTGTCCTAAGCTTCCAGCTCCCACCTCTTATAATCCCCAGCCCCCTAGTTCCACATGGACCATGGCCTTGCCTGCGCTCTTGCCCCACAGGCCGATTATGACATAATTACTCCTGCCCTGTGACCGTGGGTCTAGCCAAGCCTGACCCTCACGCTATCGATTCGCCCTGAGTCATTTATCAACAGGGTGGCTGACTCCCCATGTCTGAGTAAGCTGGAGAGGCATTTCATCAAGACATTTGACACCTTCCTTTGAAGGACAAACGAAGGAATATATGAATGCCTCTGATTAACATCTAAAGGGAGCCTGGCCGCCCTGAAATTGCCCCTCCATGGAGCAGCTCTCCGTAAATCCCACGGGCTCTCACTGGAGGGACCTCTACCATTTCAACTCATTTATCAGCAATTCCATCTGCTTCAGTTTGGGGCATTCCATGTGTCCTTGGTTCTGTAGTGTCAGGGCCCGGGGCTGCTCCCTCAAGAGTTTCTGGCCTCCACGAAAGGCCTAATCCAGGCCTGTCATCCTTCCCAGTGATAGCTGGAGCAGCTGCTATTTCTTCCTCCATAGCATGGTGGTTGCCAGAAAGTCTAAGGGGCCCACCATCTGATTTCCATGCTTGGAACTAAATCTGTGTGTGCATGATCTTTCCTTGAAACTGCAGGAGGCAGCTATGTCCCTCCACCTTTTACTCCGAATAGATTTAACGTCTTCTCCACGAGTGGTGAGCTCATCCCTGATCCCATTCAACTTCAAAAGGCCAACTGTCTCATTAACCTAATTGTCTGACTCTAAGTCACTTGCTTAAATTACCAACGAATGGATGGCCATTTCTGTCCAAACAAGATATGTTAAAGCATTCCCACTAAAAAGAAATTGCTTTCAACCATGACAGATGAATGTCTCCTTTAGAGGATTATTATAATAATTGTGGTAGATATGCTTCTGAGCCCTGAGAAATTTTTAAAAGAAAGACATAAGTGGTAAATTTGTGTAAATCACAAACTATGGAAGCTTTTCTCAGGGATAGCATTTTGAAAAGTTTGCCATTCAACCAAGCTACGCTAAATTATAAAGACAATCAAATGTCAGTACTATAGAACAGTTGTCCTTCTGGGGGGAAAAAAATATCCCTCAGGAAAAAGTATACTGAAACTATCAGTAGCCCCTGTTGGCTACATTAAACCTAATAAAATTACCAATGATAAATTTCTATTCAATGAGGGTTCCCTGCTGTGCTGCCTCTGCTGGCTTTACTCACAGGGAACCAGGCAAGGAGATTGAATTATTAGTTAGACTCATTTTATTGGTTTGGGCTTTGGGGGGCAATGGGTTATATGGGAGATTCTTTTCATGTTTTGTTTTTTTCGCTTCAAGAAGCAGCTGGTTTTGTCTTTAGTTTCAAATGTCAATACAAAAAAAAAAGAAAAAAGAAAAAATCAGGGCAATCATTAGAAGGCAGGAATTTGTCCATGGGACCTTCACAACACACCTGATGTCTGCCGGTCTGCCAGGATGGGTGACTCAAGTCTCACTGGGGAGAGAGGCGGAGCAGAATGGTGGTGGGCACAGAGGATAGGTGGGCCCAGAGGAGGATGGGAAGGGGGTACCCTTTGGAAGTGGCAGATGGGGAAAAGAAGCTGTGAAGTGTGTGGGCCAGGAGCTGTGGAGCAGGAGCAGATGGCTGGGCCTTTGCAGCCCCTGGGGCCGGCTCACTGTAACCCAGGCCTGGCCCCAGCCTCTTGCTGATCCAAGCCCGGTTTTAAATTTCCATTTGGAGATGGCAGCTACAGTATGCAAGGTATCACAGTTCCACTGCAAGTCTCCAGAACAGCATGGGGTTCCTGAAGACAAGATATGCAGCATAAATGCCTTGGGCTGGAACCTTTGGATGAGAGGGAACTATGTGCATTTCAGAAAATGGTTTCCTGAGTGCCTGGGATCCCATTACTGCTCCGGTCCCTTTAAAGTCAACCAAAACAGCCCTCTTCCACCTTAGACTAGGGCGCTGGGGATATGAATTGAAATCTAAAACCTGGGCTGAAACTCAGCCTCAAATCTCTTAGACCATGTCCTCTAAACTGGCAAGACCCAGACCCAGGCCCCCATGAAAACGCTGGAGCATGTGTGTAACCAGAACATGAGCCCCTAACTGTAGCCCAAGACCCTCCCCTGAGAAACACAGCTGAGTCCAGGACTATACTGGTGAGCACCACTCAGCAGTGCTCCGGTATTTCTGGGCACCTTTACGCTGGCTGTTCTCCACATCCATGCTCTGCTCTGTTCCCAGGAGGCCAACTTAGTTCATGGGACACACTGGTAGGAGATCAGGGCAGGGAGCGTGGTGGGGGGAAAACAGACAGGTAAAAAGCCTTTTTCCCTCCTGTTCCCTCCATACAGGGACAGGGAACACCATGATGTCAACAGCTATGCCCTCTCTTCCCCAACTGCAGCCTCCAGCAGCTCTGCTCCATGTGTGGGAGACTGAATAAAGACCCCCCAACCATAACCAGTCCCTAATCACCAGAACCTGTGACTGTTACCTTCTACGGCCATAGAGACATTGCAGATATGATTAAGGATCTTGAGATGGAGGGTTATCTGGATTATCTGGGTGAGCACTAAGTGCAACACAGTATGCTTCTAAGAGGGAGGCAGAGAGATATCTGACCTAGAAGGAAACACTACGTGACCAGAAAAGCAGAGATTAGAGTGACACAAACATAAGCCAAGGAATGCCAGCATCAACCAGAGCTGCAAGAGGCAAGATTTTCCCCTGCAGCGTCCTGAAGAAACCCCTGAATTTAGCCCAGGGAAACTCATTCTGGACTTCTGGCCTACAGAACTGTAAGTGAATACATTTCTATTGTTTAAGTCACCAAGTTTGTAGTCATTTGTGACAGTAACCTTAGGAAATGAATGCATTTCCCCAGCGCCTTAGAGCTGGGATGCTTATGGATCTCCAACTGTGGCCGGTCCTTCCACATCTCTTGTGGGTCCTCTGAATCCTGTCCAAAACTCACTGAATAGTCCTTCTTGAAAAAGTCTTCAAAAATCTGCTGAATGTGCCTTCTGTTTCCTGCCAGAATGCTATCCGATATATTCTATTTCACTCAAAAAGAGTTTAGATAGAATATCAAAAAATATAAATGGCATGAAGGTTTTGTTTAATGAGAAAATTTGGGGGGAAAAGAAAATAAGGGTTAAAAAAAAATATGATGCCTGGATGAGTATTAGTATTCAAAATCCACAGCAAGGGGACACCTGGGTGGCTCAGGGTCAGCCTCTGCCTTCGGCTCAGGGCATGATCCCAGAGTACCGGGATGGAGTCCCACATCGGGCTCCCTCCATGGAGCCTGCTTCTCCCTCTGCCTGTCTCTCTCTCTCTCTCTCTCTGTCTCTCATGAATGAATAAAAAAATCTTTAAAAAAAAAATCCACACCAAGTATACATACATATAGCCCTGAACACTTTTCAGAAACTGGCCTGCAGAGCTCCCCAGCATCCAATGCAGAGAAAGGCATGACCAATTTAAGATTCCTAGTTCCTAAACCAGCCTGACAGCGGGAATCTCCTGGATATCTTATTAAACACCCAAATATCCAGTCATTACCTCATCCAAGACCGACTGAAGCGAAACCTAGTAGAAGAGCCGTCCGAACCTGGATTTTAATGAATATCCAAGATGAATTAGACCGCTCACAGAATCTGTAAGATAGGAACACAATATGGGAATTGTAGACAAGGGCAACAGTGTTAACGATGTAAGAAGAAAGCCATCATCTCAAGACCTAACAAAATCTCCAAGGGAATATCTTTCCAGCTATGGCCAGGCACTATCTTCTATACTATCATACGCAGATGCAAGGGAGGCCTTAATACCAGGAGGGAGGCCAGGCTGAACATGAAGCGGATACACAGAGGTGAGAAACCCACACAAAACAGAGCCAGAGCCCTGATCAAACCATGCCTGAAACTCACACCACCACTATACTTTTTTGACCTTGCGAAGCAATAAATTTTTCTTCATCAGATGTGCCATCTTACGTTGAGTTCTTTTACTTACCTCTGAACGCATATGTAGTATACTTATTGTATTTACCTATTTCCAATGGATGATTTTTTTTTCAATTAAAAATGACAGAAAAAACTAAATTCTTGGAAAAAGATAAACTTCACCAAAAGGAAGCATTTGATTTTTTTTTTTTTTTGGTAACTACAATTATTTTAGGGAATATGTTTTCTCTCTTCCTGCTGCACTGTACCAAAAACATTACTAAAAATTCTGACTTTTTTGTTTTCTTCATGATAGCTGCCCAACACAGGGTTTTAGATGAAACCAGAGACTAATCTGTAGCTTATCTTTCTTTATCTGCTATTGTAACAACTGTTCAGACACTGGAAACATTTCAAAGATCCAGTGACTTAACCCACCAGCCATCATTAACTCCCTAAATGTATGATGAGCATGCATTTAGGGGACATCACATCATCTTCAACCCCAGGGGACATCCAGCGCTTAGGCAGCAGCCAGCTGTTGGAACCCAAAGGGTTAGAGACAGAGGCATCAGTGGAAATGGCATATGTGGTGGAGCCTGGTTACATGTTGAGGACTCCGGCTGTCTTTTCCCAAACAGTTCAGCTATTTTGAATGACTGACTAATTGATTTCTTAACTGGAATGGTTAACAGGAGACAAAAGTATTGACTAAAATTCTAACCCCTGGAATCCCATTCCCATCAACATAAAAATATTACTGAAGAGGAGTTATTATTTAATGGCTACAGAATTTCAGTGTTGTAAGATGAAGAAAGTTCTGGAGATTGGGTATCTTAACACTATCGAGCTGTGTGCACTTAAAATGCTTAAGATGATCAATTTTATGTTTTGAAAAAAAATTTATGTTTTGTTTATTTCACCCACAATTTTGTAGACAAACTGATAGATACAGATAAAGATCTGAAAGGGGAGGGGAATTAAATTTTCTTCTCACCCAGTAAGGTTTGTATTTGTATATGTAATAATAATAACAATAATAATCATACATATGTACAGTATGTAATGCATATAGTAGTTAGCAGTTTCAACATGCCAATACTTAAGTACTCAAGCATTTTTCACTTATGATCGAATTTAATTCTCACATTAACCTTATAAAGAAGGTATTGTTATCATCGTTATTATTATTATTCCAATTTACTGATAAGGGAACTGAGTCATGAAGAACTTGCAACACTAACCCAGAGTCCTCTAGGCTAAGTTGAGATATGAGCCCATTCAGTTTCTCCTGAGCGTAAGCTCCCCACCACCAGCCATACTGCTTGTCCATAGTTTATTGTCAGAAATTATCGCACTCATTTGCAAGAAGCAGAAATTGACACAGATTAAGAAAATGGTCCACCATCATGAAGATAACAAGTGCAGAGTCCAGACACAAATTTAGCCTCTCTACATCCAATGTCTATGTCCAAGGTGTAACCTTGAAGATGCTCTCAAGAGAGAATCTCAAACATTATTGGCCTCAAAACTCCTTAACAGATGGGATGAGCACTGCGTGATAGTCTATATGTTGGCAAATTGAACACCAATAAAAAATAAATTTATTTTAAAAAGAAACAACTCCTTAACAACCTTAAAAAGTATTGAGGGAGCTAAAGGACATTTATTTGTGTGATCATGTCCATTTACATTTACCTCTGATTAGCACTATCCAGGAGAACTTTCTATGATGAAGAAACATCTGCACATCTGTACCGTTCAGTTTGACAGCCACTGGCCACACGTGGCTATTGAACAATGCGATGTGGCTAGTGTGGCTGAAGAAATCAGTATTTCATTTCATTCTAATTAATTTCAATGTAAATAACCACACTGCACAGATATACATGGACGGCCAAAACGTATTTTTGGAATCTACTAGAATATGCACACACTGCATCAGCCATTAGAGCCATGACATCACCAGCCTAATGTGACCTTTGGGAAACTCCATTGCACCCTTGTGGAAAAATCAATAACCTTTTATTGTGAGAATGGTTTTGACTTCCCGGATCCTCTGAACGAGTCCTAGAGACCCGGAGGGGTCCCAGAACCACACTCAGAGTCTTAAGGGGGCCCGACAGGCGCTCAGCTCCTTCCTGCTCAGGAGGATCCATTCTTCACCCACTCTGCCCTGGGCTCCTTCCCCACATTTGGGGGCAGTCCTGCCTGCCCCGCAGCTTGACTTCTCTCCCTCACAGACCCAGGCTCCGGGTGTGCTGGGGCTGGCCAGGGGTGAAGCGCCCTATCACCCCCAAAGCAGAGGAGGGGGAGCTGGCAGTAAGGAGAACATAGATGGTGGCACAGCTTTGCTGCGGGAGCATTTCTGCTCAGAGGTTCCAAGCCTCCAAGGCAGCGGGGATCAAATCAAGAAGTAGAAAGAAACTTGCAAAGTGAAATTCAAGATGCTGGAAAAGATGGAAAGGCCTCTTCTCCCTGGGGTCTCCCGCTTCTCCCCTCCTTCCGGCAGGCAGGAAAGAGGAGGCCGTTGGAGGGGGAGAGGAGAGGGCTTCAGAGGGTCTTCTGGGGCAACTCAATCAAAGAAATTATTTTCCCACAGACGAAGCCAAGAATATCTTAATGGCTTTTTCCTGATTGAGGAATAAATCTATTAATTTATGGCCCAGCCCCAAACCGGTTGTGTCAACCCCGCCCACCGCCTTTTTAAAAAAATGTGAGAAATGTTTCAAAATTCCACTCATTTTCATGATCCCCATCTTCCTTCTCCTACTTCTTCTTCCTCTTTATTCACCCCATTCTTTCGTAATCCACCCTGCTCCATTTTCTTTGCCCCCCACCACCTCTTCTGCTATTTTCAAATGCATTACCACCTCCATGGCTGGATGCACCCCACGGAGAGGTGCTAACGCCTGGGAGACATGACTGCCCACCTCCCCCGTGCAAAGGGAAGACACCCACAGAAGTCATTTGAGGTCCCTGGAGAGAAGCCCTAAGGGCCCAGGCACCGCGCCGCTTGCCCAAAGGGGCCCGGTGCTCCCCAGAGGCGTTTTGGCCAAGCCTCCGGAGGAGCGCACCCAGAGCAGCACCCTGGCCCAAGGGCACGAAGTCGGTATCAGAGAGACTCACAGTGACTGCCACCCAGCACTTACCGCCCCAGGGAGGGGGGATCGCTGAATGGCCCGTCTCTAAGGGCTGGGCCACCCCAGTGCGGACCTGGACAGCTCTCAGCTCCTAGGGAAGGGGGCCAGGGGCGGATCCTTCCCAGGAGGATTAAGAGAGGGTAAACCCACCCACCCAGGGCTTTCTGCGGGAATTCAGCCGCTCTGGAAATAACGTGGTTATTGGAAATAACTAGTGGTTTCATTAGTTCCATGACTGAGATCCTGTAGGCTGCGGAGGGAGGGAGATGTAAACTCCGCTTGCCAGCTACCTGTCCTTCAGCGACTTAACTAACCTTTCTTTGCCGCCGCTTATTCATCTGTAAAATGGGGATAATGTCAGCAATCACCTAACTGGAATTTGGGGTGAAAAAGCAAGCAAGTCAAGATATAGAATGTTTTTGCCACAGTGCCTGGCACATAGGCACCCCACCATCCACTAAGTGGGGTTTACAGGTGTTCCCCGCTATTATTTAATTAAACTGAGTTAGGCTGAACCCGCCTTCCAGGGCTAGGTGGTTACTCCACGACGACACCAGTGCTGGTGACAACATAAATAAAGGGACCTGCAAAAATTAAAAATTATAAATTATAAAAATAATAATAAAGGGACCTGCTTGCTCCTCCGGGTGCCTGGCTTAACTCACGGCTCCCCGGCCCCCGGAAAGACCGTGTGGACCCGCCTGGTGCTAAGCCAGCAGGATTGAAGCAAGAACACTGGAACCTCAGCTCCTGCTCTGCTCCGGCCGCTGTCCGCGCCGCCTCCAGGACCCCAGGCCCAGGGAACTGTGTCCCTTCGCCCCGACTTCCTGATGGGTCCTTAACCCGGCCGCCGGCAGCCTGGAGAACAGAATGAAGCCCGGGCGCACGGGCGGAGGACCGAGCCCTGGCCCCGACGACGAAGCTGGGAGGAGACGGCGCGGTGGGCGCACGGGGGCACCTGTCCACACTCGGGGCCTCCAATCCCACTCCGCACCGAGGCCGCGCTGGCGGTATAGACGCGCCTGGCTCACCGCGCGTCGGAATGCAGGCCCCGGAGCCGGGAAGCTAGACTCGCGGAGCTGGGTCGCGGCCCCCGCCTCCCCCTCCACCCCCCCAGGACTTTGATTTCCAGCCGCGCTCTCCCGGGGAGGTTTACGGGCTGGGCGCTGCGGAGAGGAGAGACTCGTGGGCACCACACTTGGCCGCGGCCCCGGGGCGCGCGGGGCCCCGTCCTGCTGGTGCGCGGGGCTCTGGAGCCAGAAAGTGTACACAGACCATAAATCTCCTGCCCCGCCCGGCGCCGGGCCCCTCGCTCCGGCCCTGGGAGCTGCGGCCGGCTGCAAAGCGCTGCTGGGACCCGCCGCAGCTCCAGGCCGGTCGCATCCGTCCCGCCGCTGCAGGGGCACCCCCGGCAGCCTGGGGGCGCGGGTCACAGGCTCTCCGGCAGCGGCGGGGGAGGAGGAGGAAGAGGAGGGGAGGGGTGGAGCGGAGCGGGAAGCAGGCGAGGCCCGTAGGGATGCGCACATCGGGAGGCCAGGTGAGGATGGAAAGAGAAAGGAGCGACTGGGAGCACAAGGCTGGGGGGGGGGGTGCTCTGAGCCTTCTAGAACCATCAGATCTTTCCACGTTGGGGTGGAGAGGACAGCAAGTGCTCGCGGCCACCATTCCCTTACAGATGTGTTTGTAGCGAGCTCTCCCCGCCTTCGCTCGTCAACCTTCTGCACCAGCCAGGGCGCACCGGGAATGCGCTCTCCCTGGGGGTGCAGCCAGAGGATTCTCCGTGGATGTCTCTGTGGGGGTGTCTCCTCTCACAACGTTAAGTGGATATATGAAATAATGAGTGGAGTGATTCACAAAAAAGAGAGAGGGGGAGAGAGAGAGAGAGAGAGAGAGAGAGACCAGAGCTGTTCTTCAAACTTTGAACTTTTCTTTGAAGAGAGAGAGTCGGGGAAACACACCAGTTCAGAATTGGGACCAGAGACCCCAGGGCTTGCGGGGTCAGAGGTTTGGCCACGCCTCTTGCCAGCCAGTACCCGGATCCCATTACCCCACCCCGCTGCTCCTGCGACTGGCTGGCTGTACGTCTGGAAAAATGGGATCTTCGCGCCCTGGGTTGCAGGGAAGGTTAAATGAGATACAGGATTTTCGATTCTTGCTTTCAAAGTGGGAAGGGACTGAGTTTGTTTCCTCCGTTTTCCCTTGCACGCCTCCCCCATCCCGCCCCCAGCTTGGGTGCTTTCCAAGCAAAGACGCGTCCGGGACGGAAGAAATTAGCGAGGTAATGGTGGTAATAGTGGTGACAGTTAAACAATTCTCGCTTAGTGAGCGCCTTCTGTTTGCCAGGGTGCGCGTGCCCCAGACCGTGCCTGCGCCGGTGCCTGTGCTCGGTATCAGGTCCCCCAACCTCTGCAGACGGGAGGCTGAGCTAGCTGCCTGCAGGTTGCTGCGCAAACCCACCGGGACGCCAAAGAGAAGGCTTGGTGGGAGAGCTGGAGAGGACTCAGAAGGCAGCCACGGGTGTCCTCTCAACCATTCCTCTGCGATGGGAAAACCCAAAGAGGGGGAAAGAGGTGAGAAAGAAAGGTTCTGGTGGCTAAAACTGTGGGTTCAGACCACGCGCCTCAGGGTGCCTTCCTCTGGCTCCTGCCAGCAGCCGAGGATGGTCTCTAACCCAGAACGCGCCAGCAGGCAGTAGGGGCTCAAAGAGTGTATGCCTGTGCTAATGGGTGACACGAGGCTCTGGGGGGCCCCTGTGCACCGGCACATCTCGCTTGGCTCCTGAACAATGTTTCTGATGAGGATGGCATCTTTCCGGCTCTTTTTCTTTTTTCTTTTTTTTTTAATTTTAATCTTATGAGGCCATTCACTTTTTAAATAATAATTTTAAAAAAAACATAACTGCCTTTCATTTCATTTTGGGTGGTAGAGGAGACTGGAGGCCTCCACCTCTAGAGCAGCCTAGCTGGCTACGGGAGAGCTCAAGTCACACATCTTAGGGGCACCACATCCACATTGTCTGCCCTGGCTGCCCCGAACCCCGCCACCGTGGCCCAGCTCCCCTTAAAATCCTAAGTGGAAGCTTGCACAATCGCGAAGGGAAAGGGAGAGCCGGGCTCAGGGAGTGGAGGGGGAAACAAAAAATGGGAAAGGGTAAGGATGGCCAAATCGGGAAGGAAGACAAGGGAGAGTCCAGACCCAAGGAAATGCCAACATTTACATTCCAGTTGAAGTTCCATTTTAAAATTGTGTGCCACAGAAACATCTTAGGTTTGACTCTTTTCTATTTTTTCGCCTATTTCCTCAAGCACGAAACTGCACTCTGAAAGAGAGAAGTCAACAGAGGAGGCAGCGACCTTGCAGGAGACGAGAACAAAGGGATTTGGCTTAGATCACCCTCGAAGGACCCCAGGCACTTTATGGGACGATTTTTCTGGGCGCTGCGCACCGGCGGTGGGGGGGCGGGGGGCTGATGTCGGGACCAACCAGAGCGAGGTCGCGACCTGTGGGCCCTCGCTGACCTTGGATTGGGCTCTGGGCCACCCGCTGGGGATCCGAGAAGACGGAGGACTCGGGACCCTCCACCACCCAAAGGAGCGGTGAACAGGGTGAGGGGTGGGCGGCCCCTAAAGGCTTGAGGCTTCAAGCACGGCCTGAGCTGGGAGCCGGGAGCCCAGCCACACTGAGTCTAGGGACGCTTCTTTGGAGCGCAAGCACGGCCTGTGAGTCTCTCCATAGAGGGATCCAGAAAATGGCCAGATGATCAACAGATGCCTGTGGGGATTGCGAGATAAGGAATCCTACTCGGTCATTAAGTCATTCGTTCCTTCGTTCATTCATTGGCTCTTTTCTTGAGCTCGTCTCACGTGCTGTAAAGTGCGGGGTGCACTCTTCACCCCATTCCGACAAACAAAAATAAACAGCCCTGACGAATCAAAGAATCAAAGCCCGGCTGAAATTTGCTGGCCCTGAAATCCTGGGAGGCGAGTGGGGGTGGGAGGCAAGGGTAGCTCGGAAACTCGGCAAAACTACCCAAAGCTTTTGTGCAGCAGAGAAGGCAAGGTGCGGACTCAGCAGCCAGCTCCCCACTGTCCCCTGTGCGGAGACACCCTCATGCTGATCTTAATACCCCAAGCCGGTCATCAGGGAAGCACAGGAAGTTTCTGGGTCCTTACATCGACTGCTCCGAAATGACTGTGGACCAGTCACGCGATCCGCAAAATGAGGCGAACGATGCCCATCTGCGGCAACATTATACAGATGCACGTGCGTGAACGAGCGTGCCCGTCATCTGTATGGGGCATTGCTTGTGAACCCACTTTCTTGCTCTGCAGTGGACTTAGTATCAAGGACCCTTGTGTATCCTCATCCAGATGATCTGGGACTTCCAGGTCATCTCCCCCCAGGTGTCACCCCTCAGTAGCTCCGGTGCCTTGTTGCTTGGCTTCCTCCTATGTTCCCAGCGCTCACCACCCCATCACACCCTTCCTGAGGATTCCCTGGGACTATCAATAACCCCAAGGACCACAATAATGTGTTACTCATTTATTCAATAAACACTTCTTGAGGCACCTTCCCTGTACCAAGCGCTGTGCTAGGTGCTAGAATTAATCTCACCATGAAGCAGAGCCCAATTCTGCCCTCAAGAAGCAGAGGGTGCCTTTTCCCAGCTAAATGGCCAGTTGATATTCTGTTTCCGTTTTGAAGATTTTCCCTCTAGGCGATTAGTTAAGAACTTAATAAAACTCCCCGAAATGCCGTTTGTCCTGACATGATCTCAGCAGTGGGCACATATTTTTCCCCTCTTGGACCCCAGATACTTGCCTAAGTTTTCCTCAAGCCTGAAAGATTGGAAAACGCTAGTTCCTTCTCCTTCCAACTCCCAAGGAAAACTGAGCCATAGCTACAAGTACCATCCCGAGCACCTGCTGTGTGCACAGGGCACTGGATGCAGTGCCTGGAGGACCAAGAGGAAGGAGTGCCATGGGGCATCTCATGGAGTCCGTGGGTCTGAGCTCAACCTCTGTGGATGCGCTTTCCAAACACTCTGGTGTATTCTTCGAAAGGTTTCCCTGGGGACGTTGTGACTGCCCTGAATTCATGAGCCTCCAACTAAGGATTTAATTTTGGAGAGAGTGAGGCTTTTCCTGCATTTTTTTTCAACTGTGCAAATACTAATAAGGTAATACATGCTGCAATTAATGAATGAAGGAAGGAGGAATATAATAAGTGTGTGGTCCTGCTTGTATGCCATCTGCTTTCTCATTTCACATTTTACAATGCAGTTAATTCTCACGGCAGTTTCTAAGTTAGGTGATTTTGGTTATTTCTTATTATAGAGATTAAGAAACTGAAGCCAAGTGGTTACATTTTCCAAGGTCTCACATTTAGTAATTGGTGAACGAATGAATGCTTCTTGGGCTCCTCTGGGTTAGGGTCCCGCATGCTCCTTCAGAAGCCCTCGACTCTGAGCTCCACCTGCCGGCCTCTTCTCATACCTAGCCCCCAGAAAGAGTCGTTGGGGTCACCAAAGCGTTGCCCTCTGGGCATGGGTCAAGTGGTATAGCCGCTGTCACCTCCATGGCCTTCTATTCCTGGTCTGTCACCCACAGAGAACTGTGCAAAAGCAGGAGGCTCAGTATCTGGGACTAGGTCCCAGGGCAGGGGGAGAGAGCACCTAGCGCAGTGGCTGCGGGGGGGGGGGGGGGGGGGGGGGGGGGATGAGGCCTCGAACCCTTTGTGTTGCCCAGAACCCCACATGTCAGCAACCACTGAGGGGAGAGGAAAAACAGCAAGGATGATGCCCTATCCCATGAGCAGGGTGTGGTCTCAACCTTAGACATATTAGTAAAGCTAGAGGTGGGTACAGGCTGAAGAGCAGAGTATCAACCCCAAAGGGACACCTCTCTGGGACTACGAAGAGGAAGAGCAAGAGGACCAACCAATGGAGTTCACAGTTCTGGAAGGCTCAGCATCTCTTAAGCCCTTTTTAGAAAGCAAATGAGTGTAACCGTCCAGATGGGAACCAGCTTGGCTCCAGAGGACCCCTCCCCTTTTGCTCCTCCAGAAGCAAAAAACCCACAGCCTTATCCAAGGCCTGGCCCTCGCTCTCCAGGGGATGCTGGGCAAGTGTCAAGAACCCAGACTCCATCACCCCATCCTTAAAATGAAGAAGTCAGAAGTTATCACACTTGGGAGAACATCTGTGCTTGTTCATAAAATGACCAAAGGCAGAACCTCTAAGGGACCCAAGGGTTAACAATTCTCTGAGCTCACCTATCAGAGGCGCAGTCAGTGCCTGTTAGAGTCCGGGTGGGAGGAGGGGAGGGAACAGCCTAGAAAGTGCACCCTGCCCTGCATAGCAGCCAGGAAGTCCAAGGAGCGGCTCACGGGGGGATATGGGCTGCAAGTTTTAATACCCACATGCGTGGGGAGAACCCACAGAGAAGACTGTTCATTTGTCTCTAGGACACCAGCCAAACCCCTCACACCCCCGACAGGAAGACTGCGAGCCAGATGTATGCGTGAGCAGTTAAATCGGGGTGTATCTCCCCTAGCTGGAATATCTGCAGTTAAAGTTCTCCATGAACCCCAAGAGTTGGATCTTCACAAAGACCACGGAGTGTGCAACCTCCTCCCCAAAGGCTAAAGAAGGGGGATTGCCAGGGCCCTGCATGTTGGGGATCCTCTCCCCCCCCCTCTTTAAAGTAGGGTCATCATGTCCTTCGGGAGAATCAGCCTTTCCTCCTCAAAGGAAGACAAAGGTGGAGGAGACAGAGGCAGAACTGGGAGGAGGGTGCAAGACCTCAGCCTCCAGCCTCTCTTCCCCACTTCCTGCTCCAGAGCTGCCCCAGCCCCCCTTCCCACCTGCACCCTGGGGGGGTGTCCGCTTGAGGTCTGCATGTGCTTGAGGGGAAGCCCGCTCTGCTGCTCGGGTTCCGGGATAGATTAAAACTTGTCTGGATAAAGCTCAAATCTGAACCCCTCCCAATGTCCCCTCCCCCCTGCAGATCCTGGTTCCTGCCCTGCCCTGGGGACACTTAAATTTCCTGGGACTGCGACCGCAGGGGAATCCGGGGTCGCCTTCCAATTAAATTGGCTTCGGGTACCCAGAACAGAAGGGACCAGCGGGCGGGGCACTCAGAGCTCACCTGCTCGGGAGCCGGCTTCAAACTAGAACCCCTGACCACACCCCGCTTGGGACCCCAGCTAGAGGGAGCAGGCCCAGGAAACATCCCAGAGCCACTGATCCCCTCTGAGGTACGGAGGGAGTCAGCGGGATTTGGAACAACGAGAGTCTGAGCAAGCCCCCCCCCGCCACGCGCGCGGTACCCACGAATCCGTGCTGCGTAGTGGGGTGAGAACAGAAGACTTCGCCTCGAAGGGTGTCGGGCCGGATAGCTTTGACCTGGGGTGGGGGGTGGATGGGGGGACGGCGTGGACAGGCAGCGATGGCAATGCGCTCCCAGCAACTCCGGGCCTCCGGGTGCCCGCGCGGTCTGGACTGGGGCCCACGCGTGGAGCTGCACCGGCTTTCCGTGCTTGGGTCGGCGAGGCTTGGCGCAAGGAAACTTCTGGAGACCAGCGGGCCCCCCACCACCACCACCCCCCATCCTTATAGAAGAAGGCGCTTTGCAGGATGGAGAAGGGAGACCTCTGCGTGGTTTTGCTCAGAAAAGGCGGACACGGCCAGTGCCTGCCGGGCCTCTCCTGTGTGCGTCTGGCTCTGCGTTTCCCGGCGCCTCTGTGAGCCTGTGGCTCTGCATCCTACGTGTGCAACCGTGGTGTGCGCGCGCGTGCCCCCGAGGGGGGAGCCGACCCCTCCGGTCCCCCGCGAGACGCGCGATCGCCACCGGTCGGCACGGCCAGGCTGGGCTCGAAGCCTCCCCGAGGGCTCGGCGCGGCGGGCAGCACCGCGGCCGGGAGGCAGGGCCCGGCTCGGCCCAGTTCTGGCTGCTTTTCGGGAAGCGCGAGTCCCGGGCCGCGCGCGGCCAGAGCCGGGGGAGGGGGGGGGGGGGGGGGGGGGCTGGACTGGGCCCCGGGGCCCGCGCGCACCCGCCGCCGCCTGCAAGCCCCGGCCCCGCGGGCCTCGGCGGGCCTGGCGTGTGCGGCTCAGCGCGCTCGGCCTGCTCTTCGGAGCCTTAGAAATCTCGGTCTTCGGGAATTCCTAGCCTCCCCGGCCGCTCTCGGAAGCCTCGGGCGCCACCGGGAAAATACGCGATCCCTGGGCCAAGGGAGCCGTCCGGGCGCGAGTCGACCCGGCCCGAAATGCGGCTTTTGCTCCCCGGCACCAGCCCGGCCTAGAAAGGACTCTCTGTCCTGCGGCTGCTCATATTCCAAACGAACTTTTAAACTTCTCCTGGACTTGGGACACCTCGCTCCTGCTGGAAATGTGAAGGAACTCCACTGCCCAGGGCAGAGCCCCGCTATGGTTTCCCGGGAGAAATATTCAAGGAGGAGAGAAGGTGGGTGGCGCAGGAAGGGGCGCCTCCTAGGAACCCTCCAGGAGCATCCCCAATGCCCCCAGGGCCCCGCAGCCCAGCTCTTCTCCTTCCCAGTATCCCAGTACAACAGTTTTGCTGTGCCCTCCAGGCTAACAGATCCTGGCCGTGCTAAGGCCCAACTGTACAGAAATCATATCATTACAGTCCCTGGGTGATTATTTCCTTTACTTTTTAAAGGAAGAAATGGGGCGGGGGGGATTGGGGCAGCGGGCACCTCAAGGGCCTTGTGAGAGGTGAGAGGCGGAATAGCTGCCCTGTGCCTAAAGCACCAACTCCTCCCCAGTCGTCCTCTCCAGCTGAGCTCCTCTTCTAGACATACATGCTGCCACGTTGTTCTCCCTAATGCCAGCACTGGATTTCATTGCCTCCAAAAATCCCATGTCCTTGGAATGTTCTGGTTACAGAATTTCAATATTTCAGAGATCAGACGAAACTAATCTGGATAATGAAGGCAAAACTGAAGTACAGGGAAAATGCTGCTGTTTGGGTAGCAGAGCCTGCGGAAGGGTGGAGGGATCACTCCCACCCTGGGCTAGAACCCAAGCAGGTGTGGAGACTGCTGTGCCCAGAAACTCTGGGCACATTTAAAGATAATAGCTGGCTCACATTCCCATTTAGCTTGAAGTCCCTCCTAGAGCACTCTACCCCTCTCTTCTCTTTCCTACACTGGACCACCCTAGTTGCTCCCACTCTCCACCCCACTGTGCACATTCGTCTAGAAGTTCAGCTCCATTTGGAGGCTGGGAGGTTGAGGGGGGCGGGGAATGGTCAGCCTGGCACCCCTACACTGCACCAGGCCAGCAAAGGCTGAATCTGGGGCCTCTACTCTACAACGGAGGTCTTTTAATGTGCTCAAGTCAATGAGTCAAAATGGAGAAGCAGCCACACCAAATCAGGGAGCCACTAGGAGCCTTGTCACTCCAGCCAGGGGACTGGGATGTGTCCTGGGTTTGTTGACCTGAGCATCTCTGGGGTTGCACCACTCTCTACAGAGCATCCTCCCAGAAAACCAGCTCTTGACATGGACAGTAGACCTGTAAGGAGCTCGGTGCCAAACAGTCCCCGCGTGATCAGCTTTGTCGGCAGTTTGTTTAAAAATCTCTCAACAGGGCTCTCTGCAAACTATGGACATTGCATCGTTTTGAGGAAAGGAGAGCCTTGAGAGGCCAGGTCTTGGAGAGAGGCTGGACTCTTCAGCCTTTCAAAAACAAAAAACCAAACCAGAACAACAACAACAACAACAAAAACTCAAAATAGCCTGTCCCAGTTGCAGGGTCGAGGCAAAACAGGTATTCCAGCTGTAGTGTGATGGGGAAACTGCCTCTCACTCCTGGCTGCTTGGAGGTGGAAGGATGTGGAGGGACTCACTGGGCCCCAGCCGTTGCCTAACTGCCAGTGTGCCTGCGGGTGGGGGGTGGGGGTGGGGTGGGAGACGCCGGCTTTTTTTTGTTTTGTTTTGTTTTGTTTGTTTTTGTTTTGTTTTTGTTTTTTGTAGACCCATCACTGGCCCAAGGAGAGCTAGGAGGTCTGAGCTCTGGTTTGGGCTCTACTTGGCTGTGGCCCTTTTGGGCACCTTTAAAGCCTTCTCAGGCCAGGCCTTTCGACCTAAACCACTGTGATTCATTCGTCCGTCTTTTCCTCTCGGACACGACATCCCCCCCTTAGCCATCCCTGAGCAAGGGGCAGATTGTGTAGGAACTGCCTCAAAGCTTCCACTCCCGATATATCTAGCGAGGGGCCGCCTTCAAATACCGACTGTGGCTGAAGGGACCACGGACCTTGCCGGCGTCGCCGTCTTCTCCACTTCCAACTCCCTCTCCAGCGGAGGAAAGGCCACAGGCACACTCAGAGCACTGTGACTCGGAGTGGGGAGGCCGTCTGCCCGAGGGGCCTAGCAGATTCTGTGGCCACCTCGGCCCTCTGGCCACGCTCAGGGGAGCGGAGCACGGGTTCAGGCGCCCGGGGCGCAGGCTGTGTGGCCAAGGAGGCCTGTGAACGCTAAGCCCCGACGCGATCTCCATCTCCGCAGCGAGGCGCCTCTGAGGTCGTAGCGCTCTCCTCCCCGAGAGCGCTAGTCCCCCCTCCAGCTGCGCTCCGGGAGCGGGGATCCCCGGCCCTAAGGGCCGCACGGCCCCCAGCAAGCCAAGCGGCCTTTACAAACCGTAGTAAACATTTTATTTACAAGTTTGTGGCGTCCTAAGTGCAGCTCGTCTTTGCGCCACGACCCCGAGTGCGGGGAGGAACGGATTCGTCCAACACGTCACAGTGTGAACTGCTCGCGGCCTGGGAGAAGATGCTCGGCCGGCCGGCGCGGGGTGGGGGCCTCGGGCGGGGGGCACTGCGCCCCCCCGGGCTCTGGGCGCGTGGGCGACGGGGAGGTGGCACCGCGGGGAAGGGGGCCCCACCGCCGCGAGAAGCAGGCCCAGAGTCCGGGCCCCTTGCGTTGTGCAGTCTACAGGCCGCCCAGCGGTGCCGGGGCGGGCTCGGGGCTCTGCGCAGCGCCGCTGGGCGGGGGCTGGGGCGCGGGGGGCAGCTCCGAGGCGCCGCCGCCCCCGCTCCCCGCGCCGCCGCCGCCGCCGCCGCCGATGCTGGCGAAGCTGAAGCTGCCGCTGCCGCCGCCGGCCGGGAGCAGCGCGCCCGCGGCCGAGGCCTTGATGACCGTGGTCTGGTGCAGGGGCCGCTCGGCCCCCTCAGTCCGCTCCGTGTCGCTGGGGACCATGTCCAGGGACTCGGAGTCGCTGCTCTCGCTCTCGGCCTCGCCCTCCGAGCGGCTGAGGCTCCGCTCCTCCTGCTCGCCGTCCGCCGCCGCCGCCCCGCCCGACGGCTTCTCGCCCGCCTCCTTGTCCTTGTCCTTCTGCGCCTGGGCCTCCTTGGAGTGCCGCCACTTCATCCTCCGGTTCTGGAACCACACCTTCACCTGCGCCGCCGCTAGCACGTGGGGAGACAAGAGGGGACGCCGAGATGAGCCGGGGGTGGAGGGTGGGGGCGCGCCCCAAGGCCCCGCGCGCAGCCTGCAGCCGCGGCCCCCCAGCACCTCCAGACCCTGGGCTCGGCTCAGGGCCCCACGGCGGCCCAGCGAAGCCCGGGCCTAGGAACCCACGAGGACGGCTCCTCAAAATGTGGCCCTCCAGACCTGACCCAGAAATGACCCAGATGCTTGTTGCAAGGCGGAGTCCTGCACCTTGCCCTCACACCAAGGACGATTTCTGCTCTAAACCAAGGTTTCTTAACCCCACCTGAGCCGGGACTCCCCGAGCATCTGATTAAACTGTGGACCTCTGGCCCAGAAAATATATATATAGCCCGGATTTCAAGGGTTGGGAGAACCAATGTTAATAAGAATCTCTGCTAAGCTAAGCTGGTCCCTTCCTCTACTGCCATTACCCAAGGCAAGTTTCTACAAAGGCAACTCTTGTTAAGGAGAAACCAAGGGAAGCACAGAGGGGCAAGAGGGTTCAAAGAGTTCATCCCAGTGGGGTGGGGGCACTGTCAGACTGATGGTAAAAAAGAGCATCTCCTTGGCAGTGTGTGTACTCAGAAGCTGATAAGGACCCTGCCCCTGCCCAGGATAAACTAATCCTTCTGCAGACTTAGAAAATGCTGGAATTAAACCTGTGCTAAGTGGAGGAAGGGGGTAGGGATGGGGTGGAGAATCTATATAAATATATACAATCCCCTGGGGGACCCAATGCTGTTCACACAAGTTCCAGCTTCCCTTTTAAAAATAACATCCACAGCTGGTGGAAACCGGCTGGGCTCTTCCAGTGTGTGTTGGGGAGGGGAGTTGTGTAATGGAGGACAGCAAGAGGCAGGGGCAGGGGTGCACCTAACGGAGCTATCAAAAGGTGGCCTGCCTTTGGCTTCTAGAAGCCCTACTCAGAAGACAGAGCACCCAGGGAGGAAGGGCCACTGCTGTGGGGTGTGGACAAAGGGTGGCTCTTCTATGTTCAAACCCCCCTCCCCCGAAAGTCCAGAGAAAGTCCAGTTCTTGAATCCGAGAAAAGAAAAAAAATTGAATTCAGAAATCGAATTCAAACACGATAGATCCACTGTGGTCTTGAATAAAATCCAAGCAGGCAGAAGCTGCTGAAATGCTCTTCAGTATTACAAGAAAATCTTTTCTTTCTCTCTCTCTCTCTCTCTCTCTCTCCCTCTCCCCTCTCCCCTCCTCCCCACCCAGAGATTTTCATGAGAGTTTACGCCGCTGGAAAATCAGCCTGACTCTGACTGCTGCTGAGTGCACTCCTCGCCCTGCTGGGGCTAAGTCATTCCGTTTGAAATGATGTTTTCACTTCCTCACAAATGGGGATTTCACAATCCAGCGGCAGCAGGAGGAGGAGGAGGGAGGAAGGACGGGAGGAGGAGGGGATAAAGAAACCCAACAACAATCTCTTGACTTTGGATTTTTTATCTCTTCTGAAATAAACTGCCTCCTACAGCGAACTGCACTACAGTCGAGTACATAATTATTATCTCCTGCGGCCTATTTGCTTTCTCCGCGGTTCTTTGGCCTGTTGGCCAAAATAAACACGCAGCGCTTGTTGACATACATCTTTGGGGATGGGCTCTTCTTTCCATCCTTCTCCCCACCCCAACCCACCCCACTCCACCCCCTCTGCCTGCCCCAAGTTTCGATGCCTACAGGGTCTCTAGAAATTCGGGACTTGGCGTTTCCCCTGCAAACGGACAGTGGGCCTGGGTGGAGGGAGACCTGGGAATAGGCCACGCTGTGCCCCCGCCAACCCGTCACCCTGTCACCCTGTCACCCCGCCACAAGCCGGATCCCGCTTTACCTGCGCATCTGTAAGGCCTAGCATCGCGGCCAGCTGTTTTCGGTCGGGCTTCGTGACATACTTCTGAATCTCAAACCTTTTCTCCAGGCCTTTCCTCTGCAGGTTGGAGAAGACCGCCCGCGACCATGAGCGCTTCCTCTTGTACGTCTGCGGCATGGTGTCCTTCGTGAGCACCGCGTAGGGACCTGCCACCGGGCAGTAGCGGGAGCAAGAGAAAGCAGGGGTCCACGTTAGTGTCCCACCCGCGGTCTGCTTGAAACTGTTTTTGTGTGAGCCATGGGCTCTGCCCCCATTCCAAAAGCCCTTGATGCACACGCAGAATGGCCTGTCGAGGGAGGAATCCCACAGCTCCGAGGGCTTTAGGCATAAGGCCTACAGGAGAGTGGAGTGGAGACGCCTGGGCGGTTCGACCATT
This sequence comes from Vulpes lagopus, assembly GCF_018345385.1. Classification (NCBI taxonomy): domain Eukaryota; kingdom Metazoa; phylum Chordata; class Mammalia; order Carnivora; family Canidae; genus Vulpes; species Vulpes lagopus. The sequence goes on from NC_054834.1 coordinate 33,728,160, forward strand.
AATTCCAAAGCAGAAACCTCAACCTAATGCATGGCCTTCGGGCACGCAAGAAGGAGGTGAAAATGCCCCTTGGGCCTGAAGGATGCAGAGATGACAGCTTTGACTCTCCTGTTGTGCGTGTGTGTGTGCACGTTCCTGGAAGCGTGCGCACAGATAAAACCTCCTTGGGCAAAGCCTTTGAGGTCATTCCCAACTGAGTGTATGTTTAAAAAGCAACACTTCTTGCAGCATTTTCAAGCCACTTTCGGGGCGCAAAGACTAGGGAAAGCCCCTTCGCCCCAGCCCAGGCGCCCACGCAAATGCTTTCTCTGTGGCACCCCCTCTGGGTCCCCCACCCCCTGCCCCCCTCCCCCGGGAGCCGCCCGTAGAGTGAGCTAGCTATCTGAGGACTCTTTCGGTTTCTGTCTCTGCACTTGGTAGCCTCCCGCACCAACTCCGGGATCGCTGCACCGAGGTGGCCACGTGAGGCGTCAGTCCCCAGTTTTGCATCAGTCGACCTGCGCCCGTTAGGCCGGCGCTCTCGGGGAGTGGAGGGGCGGTGAGGGTTTCTGTACCTGGAAACGTGTCTTGAAACTGATGCTGAACTGAATTTCTCGGGTTCGAGCTTAAGGGGCTCAGGATAGCAGACGCCTCGTTAATGGGATCTAGAGACGCGAAGAACTGGCCGGCGGAGGGCTGCAGGCCTGGGAGGTGCACCCCTGCCGGCCGCCCGCTGGTCAGCAGCGACGTGAGGTCTGCAGACAGGGAAAAGAAGAGCTGGTTACACCTCGGGCAAACCCACACTCCCTGAGGGAGTTGTGCCTTCCCACCCCCTCCATTCGGTTTTCCTGGAGCAAAGTGAGGAGAGACCCTGGCCTCCGCAACGAAACCCCCTCTCTCCCGACTGTGGCCAAGGGGCGATGGGCAAAATGTTCCTGTGTGTGGCCCACACGTCCACGTCTACACATACAAGCGAGGAAGGGCTTTATAGAAAATGGGCAAAAGCACTTTCAGGTGCTTGCCTCGAATTCCACAAACTTACCGCCTCCCCCGGAGAAGGAGCCCCAACTCCACTGTCTCCTGGGAGCCAAAGGTCTATTTTTGTTTATCTACATTCCTTGAGTGGAATTCACTAGAAACCAGATAAATGGAAGGGAAAGTGTTCCCCCAGAGGGTTTTTCCCCCCTGTCAAAATTAATATGGTTCTCTCTCTGTAGATACAGGATTCAAGAGACAGATGAGAATCATTTCAGCAAATATTGACCCCCAACGATTTTTATGAATAATGACTCTGTGACGTGTGTTTTTAAAGCATCCCTGGATTCCTGTTTTGTTTTTTTTTTTTTAACGCGGAGCAGGTGAGTTTTAAACCTAACGTTTCACAGTCTTCTTACAATTCACCTTCTTCTCCCTCGTTTTACCGGTTTGTCCTTAATTGTGCAAATACTCAAAGGCATCCCAAAGGGCCCTGGGACGGGGGAGTGCGCCAAGGCCCTGGTCAGAGGCCTGCAGCCTCTCGCCCGCCCAAGACCTACCTCTCAGCGTGTTGCCTTCCTTGACTTTGGGGTCAAATTCTGCAGACAAAATGCGGTCAATTCCAAATTTGAGGTCCTTGCTAGAGGGGGCCGGGGCCGAGCCGCTATGCGGGGGGTTGGGGAGCACCCGCGCCGCGGAGACCGGGGGCTGCAGGGCGCCAGCCCGGGGTGGCGGCGGAGGCTGCTGCGGCGGCGGCGGCTGTTGCTGCTGCTGTTGCTGTGGGTGATGGTGGTGGTAGGCGGCTGAGAGCGGAGACAGCCGCTGCGGGAAGCCAGCCGGGACCTCGGAGGGCGCCACCACCGGGGTGGGTCGGAGCGGGGATCTGGCGGCGGCTTGGAACGACGCGTGCGGGTGAGCCGAGCCCAAGTGCGCGGTGAGGGCGGCGGCCGAGGCCCCCGCCAGACCGTCCGGGGCCGCCCCCGGCTCCCCCACGCCCGCGTGCAGGATGTCTGCGATGCAGAAGGAGGGCTTCTTGACCGCGGCGGGGTCCAGGGGGAAGGAGCAGCCGCCCGGGCCGGCCGGGGAGCAGTAGGCGGCCGACCAGAGGCTGAAGTTGGAGGCGTAGAAGGGAGCCAGCCCGGCGGCGAACATTCTGGCTGGGTGCGCCGAGCTGCCGCCGCGGCCCGGCCCGGCCGAGCGGGCGGGTGGATGGGTGCGCGGAGCGGAGCGCGCTGGTCCCGGGGGCAGCGGCAGCGCAGCCGAGGACGATCCGCTTTCGCTTCTCCGTCCGCGCCGAAGACAGGCCAGGGAGCCCGAGCGCCCCCGAGGGAAGAGGCGAGGCCCGGATCCCGGCCGGTCCCAGCCGCGGCCCCTGGCCTCACTTTAAAGGCGGCGCGGCGCCCGGCTCCCCGCGGGCTGGAGGCGAGCGCGGGGCTGGAGGCGAGCGCGGGGCGCCGGGGCGGCCGGGCGGGGGCCGCGGGGAAGCGGGGACACAGGGGCCGGCCACCGAAAGAAAACCCAAACAGCTAAGCCCGAAGAGCTAAATTTAAAACAACAACAATAATAATCCGTTAGTTAAAAAAAAAAAAAAAAGTAATAAGAGAAAAGAAAAAAAAAAAAAAACTCCTCTCTAAAAACTCCCAAAGTTTTGGCAGGAGCTTCGGAGTCAGACCCAGGGTAGGACCTCGATCCGAGCGCCCATTGGCCATCCTCCTGGCCAATGGGAGCGGGGAGTGGAGGGGAATTGGGAAAGAGGGGCGGGGCCTGGGGTGGGCGCGGCCTAGGAGGCGGGCCACGCCCCGGCCACGCCAAAGTGTTTGCTGCTGCCGCGTGGGCTGCGCAGGGGCCGGGGCGCGGGGGCCCGGGCGGCGGCTCGCGGGGCTGCGGACCCACATCGGACGCACGGAGTTGGTCCCGGAGCTCCTGGCCTGCTCTCTCGGGGGCGCTGACGCTCCCGTGTAGTTTCACGGGTGCAAAGCCCTCCCCCTGGAACACGGGGGCGGCCCCCTGGGCTCCCTCCTCCTGGCTTCGCTCGGGCCTGATTTGTCTCCCCTCGGCCTTCATCCCGAAAGCCCGCGTCCCCATCCCCCGTGGGCTCCCGCCGCCAAGCCGTGGCGCGGGGCAGCTGCGGTCCAGAGTCCCCGCCCAATGTTTTAGCACCGCGTCCGCCGCGCTGCCTCGGACATCCTCGGGGAAGACAGGAGGGGCGGTCGCAAATTAGCTTGAGTCCCCGAGCTATCACACGGTGACACTTGGACGAGTAAGTTTGCAAACAAAATAAGATGGATGTCTCCGAACGCCTCCCTTGGACGCGGCCAAACCCTCCCCCGAACCTCGGGCGACAACAAAACAGGCCGCCCCGTCCGAAACCCGGGAAGGCGGCACGAGCGTCCGCTCCTCTGCTGCACCTCGTAGGAAATGTCACCCTCCCAGCTCCACCACATCCCCGCATCACGTGGGGGCCATTGTTTTGCAAGTGCCCTCAAGAGCACATTTCCTTGGGGTTAAATACTACTTCAATTCAGTGACTGTTTCCCCAGGAACCCCTTAGGCCTGGTCGCAAAAGAAGCTGCAGTGGTGGCCACCCTCTTCCACTGGTGCTTTGGATCTTTAGAGCGCAGGGTGGGTGTAGTGGGGGTTTTCTGCAACATCAACATCTCTATTTTAAGAATTCGTTCTCTTTTAAATTACAGTCAGAATGGATTTCCCCACCCCTCTCCCAAACAAACCACAGGCCACCCAGATGAGCTCTTCTTGCACATTTTCAGGAAGAAAATAAAATAATAACAATAATGAAACCACGAAATCTTTTGTTTTCGATTGCCCTAATAAGCATCTCCTAATTGAACTTCTGTGCTTCTTCAGCACTTCTCCCTCCCCTCAAAAAAAAAAAAAAAAAAACTTTGAATACAGTTGCATTAAAGCTTCTGTGACATTTTTTATTCCAGCTAACAGGTCTTACCAAATAAACCCAGAAAGGCAACTGAACTTGCCATGCCTATGTCAAATTCAGGATTTGGGCTAATTAAAATATATATCTGGTGACTTCTAGCCACTTGTTGCCAATGCTGTCATTTTAAGCTTTTGACTTTCTCCTGGAAAGTAATCAATCACTGATCAATCACTTCCGGCCAGGCAGCACTAGAACGTCCCCTACACCTGCCCTCACCCCTTCTCCCTGTCTTTCTCTCCCTCTCTAGGTCGCTCTCTCCTTTTACTAAAGGGTTCCGGAGCTTGCTCCTTGCAGCAAGGACAGAGGTGTTCTTTCCAGAGATGGAATGGAGTGTTGGATCGCCTGGGGAGGCAGGCATCTGGGGCTACAGAGACAGGGAAGACCAGTCGGGCCTCTAGCCACTCAAAGGAGTGACAGATATAAGGCGGCCTGGGGCGGTGGAGCCTCCTTGAGGTGTTCCAGGGGAGGTGTTGCGGGGCAGAGGCCCAGGACGGTGGCGAGCCTGGGCTGGCAGGGCGCGGCCCCTCTGTAACTGCACAGCTCCCAGGGACCGTCGCCGGCGCCAGTGCGTGCAGGGACGACCCTAAACCCCCTTTCCCAGTGTCCCTTCTAATTGCAATTTGACTGCAAACATCCCGACAGCGGCCTACTTTCAAACGCAAGGTTCTAAAGGAGGCGTATTTAGGCCTCGCTGCTGCCAGCCGCCCCCAAATAAGACACGTCCCTAGGAGGGTGGGGGGTGCAGGGTGCACACGGGGCGGAACGCGCGGGCCCTCGGGGTGTCCCGAGGCGTCCCCGACCCGCATCTGCTGCATTTCAAGGCCCGGGAGCGCGCGGGGCAGGCGTGGGGGGGTGGGGGGGATGGCCCGGAGGCGGTTTTCCCGCGGACTCTGCGCCCCGCCGCGCGCTTCTCCGTGTCCCCGAAAGGCCCGCGCCTGGGGCGTGGATCGCAACTTCGCGCGCGCCCCTCTGCTCCCCGGGCGCTCGGCTCCAGGGCGGCCTGCACCAGCGCCACCCGGCCTACCCCGAGCTCCTGGAGCGAAGCGCAGGAAAGGAAACCTTTGCAAGGACCCCCTGCTCCCCGGACCCCCGCCAGCTCACACCCCTTCCCCGGGATCAGGTGTCGCGGCCGCGGGCCCCTCGCCCTGTCCTGGGCGCGCTGACTCCCCTCTTCCTTACTGCCCACCCCTCAGAACCAAGAAAGCAGCAGGAAACCCCGGGCTCGCCGGAGTTCAGGTCATCTCCTGTTTTTTGATGGGCTCCAACTCGTACTAAATGAGCGGATGTGCCTGCGAGATTGGTCTCAAAATAGAAGCGGCCTTAGTATTTTAGGATACTGCAGAAATCCTTATTTCTTCCGGAGAAAAACTCTATAATGACTCCTAGCACTTCCCCTTTCAATATTTGTGCAACTTTATCTCCACCGACAAGTTGCTCGGGTGACGCAAATCCGCCCTTGTGTATTACAACCACCAAAATAAATGCGCGGAAATCAATCCCCTTCTAGCAATGAAAATATAAATATACAGCTGCGACTTTCCCCTTTAATCTTTGCTTTCCGAGCGGCTCCGGGCTGTGGCGAAATGAACTGGTCCAGAGCAATTGAGACGGGGCGGGGAGGCCCTGGGGGCCGAGGCCAGGGCTTCCCGGGGCCTGGGAGCCACGAGGCTCGGGCTCCAGCAGCAGCGAGAGGGCCTCCTGTAACCAAATTACCTCGAGCTTAAATGTGGCCGCGCTGTCTTTGAGGAAGCTCGAGTGTAAAGACAATTTCTGAGGCCGCAAAGCTGTGCTGGCAAATCACAATTGACAATAGAGCAACAGAGGTGGTTGTTTCTACCCTAAAGCCACAATGGCAGGGGTTTCTGATCAATTCTGAGGGATGCCTTTAATGCATTCAACTCTCTCCTTCTCTTTTGCTGGGTAGACACGGCCAAAAACTATTTCACTATACTGTGAGTGGATAATGCCAGAGAAGGTCCCTTTTATAATAGAACAACTTCGTTTATGGGAATCTGGGATTGAAAGAAGGGGCCTAAAATCAGAGGTTTATGCATGAATCCAAGCAGCCCTTACCTTTTGGTTGCCCCTGTCTTTACAGCCCCCATACTGAAATCACTAGTGCAAATTTTTGTCCTAAACCTGGGGACACAGATAAACACCCACAGAGCAAGAAAAAGTCAAAGACAGTGAATGTTGGCCGTTGTTTATTGCAGTAACAAAACTCCACGAGGGTTTAAGCTGCCCAGATCTGCTATCTGCGTTTTGTTTTGTTTTGTTTTGTTTTGTTTTGTTTTTTTGGTTTGGTTTGGTTTGGTTTGGTTTTCTTGTACAGGCTAGGCAAAATAATGTGCAAGGCAATGGCTCTGTGGACTTGGGACTCCCCCCCCAACACCTTTATTTTGAATATTATCTCAATTGCAGTACCTCCTGGTTTCAAAGAAAAAGAAGGAAATAATTAAATATTCGCAGACAGAAAGAGAAGGAAACAACTTCCCTAGCTAAGGATATGAGAGACTTGCAGTAGTGTAGGAATCTGCGTATACTCTGCTGTCAGCCTGCCAGCCGAAGATTTATAGACTGCGGGGCTCAGCACTCACATTTACTGGTAGGTATGGGATCTCTGTTCCTTGTGTAGATGCTAGATACTTTGGAGTATCTTGTGGAGTTGAGGACTCTACAGACTACACACACACACACACCTTGGATTATTCTAAGCAGGCCCCAACTCCCTTTTCCTGGAGACTTCTACTTATTCCAGAACTAGAGTCCCTGAATGTTCCTGAAGATAGTTAGACTTTGATATGGGTTAGAAAAGGCAAATAACAATGGGATAGGAAAACCAGGTCCATAGCCACTGATTTCTGCCTTTTTCTCGTCCCCCAGGTGTGACAGACTTGCAGGTGGCCAACTCTTTATGTGCTCATGGCTGTGCCCCTGACCTCCTGCCCACAGATGTGGCTTCAGAGCCTCAGACGACCTTCTGGGTCTGCTCCCATTTGCCCTTGGCTCTCACAGAGTTTCTCACATATGTCCTTCCCTCCATTACTAGGATATACCACTGTTCACACGTGTACCACGCCCCCCTCACACACATATACACACACACTCATGTGCTCACTGTGGACCTCAGAGACTGAACAGAAGGGCAAGCCAACAGTTTGGGGTTTGCTCCTGTTGCAAAGAGCTACTTTTCTGTTTCTCCAAGTCACCTTCTACACACCCAACCAAGAAAGACCTCGGACCTCATAAAACCTAATAGTAGAATCCATTTCAGCATGTGCACCGTAACAGACTCGCCTATATTTGCAGTGAAATCATGTCCCCATAAGAGTAAACTCTGAGAAACCATCTGTTAACACCTAAGATTTGGTGCTTCCTCCAACAGGTTGTATCTGGTAACCGAAACAGCACTGGCCCACTCTCAGGGCATTTGCCTTGTGGAAGCTGGGGGGATTATCTGAATTATCAGATCTGAATAGCTGGGGTTTGGCGTCCAGTGAGTAAGCTGAGTAATAATATGGTAGGAGAAGGAGGTGTAGGTGAAAATCATACACTCGAAACAAGTCTGGTGTTGAGAGGGAAAGAGGAAATCACCCCCAAAGTCATATTTCTCTAAACAAACAAAACCTTTCTTTCCCTTGAGACAAGTTTTCCAAGTTATAGCACAGGTTCTGAAGACCGAGAGGAACTAAGAGGCAGGAATGGGAAGGATCCTCAGAAGCCAACGAGAGCTCCTTAGGTAGAGCTGGAGGCTTGTCTCCATCTCTTGGTCCAGGTCTGGCCACCTGCACCCCGCCGGGATTGGGACAGTGACTCCTGCCAGCCCCGCCTCGGCCCACCAGGTCCCAGTGTCCCCTCCACCCCTTGGTGAGCCTGCAGAGCACCAAAACTTGGTTCTCTGCTGACACCTGCTGGGCCAGCTCTACATCGTCTGGCAGTGCCCGTCCTATGCCAGCGACGTTGTTGTGATGAAAGTTGACTCTTCCTTTTCCGAAAACACGGGTTTCTAAAATTGGCTCGGACCAGCAGCTGTTTCCTTCCATATTGCCAGCAATATGGAAAGATCCTGTATTATGTATTTAAAATAACCGGACGGAGTGAGGGGAGCTGTCACCCTTCAGTACTAATATCTTACATTTTACAGATCTCAAGGCCAGTTCTCATTTATTATCTCACCCATTCTTTAAAATAACCAGTCGTAAGGATGCAGAGGAGGTATTATTATCCTGATTTGAGTTTAGGATGTTGCTCCTCAGAGAGGTTAAGTGGCTGGCCCGAGGTTACATCGTTAGGAAATGGTGTTGCAGGGAGCAGAGGCTACATTTTCTGACTCATCAGCCGGAGCCATAGCACTCAGCCTATTTCTTTAGGGGAAACAGTTCCTTTAGAGGAAATACTCTTGCCCTCAATCAGAATGTGCATTGGCTGCGGGCAGAGGCTGAAGGATAGAACTAGGTCTAACCGGGAGTCTGGCACTGGAACACTGTCAAGCACGGGCACACTGGTGACGCATCGTGGATTTGTGACAACACATGTCAGGAAGACCGCGGGTTCGCAATGTTTTTCTCCCCTTCCTCTCGAAGTAGCTGAAATTCTGCTTCTGGAGATTCCTTCTTTCGAGAGGAGGCATCATTCTATGACTGCAGGTCTCTGACCCTTCTCATCATGCAAATACCTGAGGGCAAGGAGCTGTTCTGTCCAAGAGAAGCCAGGAGGTGGCTCTGAGCATGAGATTCAAGCAAGGACACAGGCCTTTGGGGGGCACCCAGGGAGCAGTGTGGGAGCATTGGACACGGGCTCCTTGCAGGGCACAGAAGAGGGAGATGGGAGGATGGCATTTCAGTTTATCTAGCGTCTGTCCTCTGTCTACACATGCTCTAAACGGGTGCTCCACAGGCTGGAACTTTGCCACTCATTTTCTCCCACCAGCACTAAACAGTTTTGTGGGATTTCCATGCCCTGTTGAACTGCACAATAAGAATAATCTTTCACTTTTTAAAAAAAGACTTTATTTATTTATTCATGAGAGACACAGAGAGAGAGAGAGAAGCAGAGACACAGGCAGAGGGAGGAGAAGCAGGCTCCACGCAGGAAGCCCAATGTGGACTCGAGGATGGCGTCCTGAGCCAAAAGGCAATCGCTCAACCACTAAGCCATCCAGGCGTCCCCAATCTTTCACTTTTGAAGCCCACAGTTATATAGGAGTATAACTGCATTGTATAGCTATTTCTTTTAGATACACATATTTCTGGCCGAAAGCTCTTTTGTCTGAGTCATAGCTGTTACAAATGCTTATAATTCTAGTCTTTATGGGTCTTGAAAGAGAATCAGAGTCTTAGAGAAGCAGAAAGGCAAGCCTGGGTTTACAGAAGGCTTCAATGGAGCTGGGATCCGCCTACTAACCAGTGTCTCCCGAGCTCACCCTGGCTCCAAGAACTCTGGTCCCACCACACGTAGGGATAGCCTGAACCAAAGCCGAGGTGATTTAGGAGAATTTAAAGATGCTTAGGAGGTAGAATGGACAGGTAGAAAAGACCATATTTAAAGAGTTCCTGTTAAAGAACAGGTTGTATTAAACACAAATATAACCATGCTCGGTCATAAATTTGTAGGTGAAGAACCTGATGCTAAGTTAGCACCGAGCTTTATGGTTTTTCTCTTGCAGGGCTGCTTCCCTTTTTGGGAGATGCCGACAAAATACGCATGATTCTTCGAAGTGATCAGTTGTGTGGGAGTTTGTACTTTTGAGCTCAGGGCTGATGGTTGTGTTTATTTGTCATCGGGCACACTTAAATAAGCTGTTAGATTCAGAAGTATTTACAAAACGCAGAAAGTATTTACTAAACAGAAATATTTACAAAAGCACCATTTGGTGAGTTGGGAAGGCCGTTAGCCTGTTAAGGAAGGCAAAGTTTGGAATATAATAGTATCACAAGACCCTTGCTTTTTAGAAAATAAAACACAAGTAGGGTATATTTAATCTTCAGGGGGTTGACCTTACTTCTCATTTAGTGGTTAGCTTTAATAGCACTTTACCAGTAAAATGAGAAATCGCATCACTCTGAATGTGAGACCTCTAGGTGATGGAAAAGAAAACCATCACAAAACCAACTGCCATTTTAAGACATTAGTTTCTAGATTAGTTTCAATCCCCTAATGGGCCTCACTGGATTGTTTGCTCATTGGGGTTTTCAACATCTCCAAAAGAAAAAAATTTTATTTCAAAAATACTAACATTTCAGGGGAGCCTGGGTGGCTTAGTCATTGAAGCATCTGTCTTCGGCTTAGATCATGATCTTGGGGTCCTGGGATCGAGCCCCACATCCAGGCTGTCTGTTCAGCAGGGAGGCGGTGTGTGTCTCTCTCTTCTTCTGCCCCTCCTCCCACTTGTGCACTTGTGTGCGTGCTCTCTCTCTCTCTATCTCTCAAATAAGAATACTAACATTTCAGATAAGGACTTATATTACTAAGTGAAGACTTACCTTGGCTGAGTAATCACGTGAGCGAGAAGGAGCAAACACAAAAATTAAGCTGACACAAACATGTTACTCTTCACACATGGAATAGGGTGAATGGTTGACAATTATCCATGTAATTCAAGCCCAAACTCTCAGAAAGAACTGATTTAGTGTGATAAGTTCATGTGAATGATTCCTTGACTTCTCCACGTATGTCTAGCTACCTATTCAAAATTTCTACCTGTTGGTCTCATCTGTCCCTCACATTGAACTTGTGCCAAATGGAGTTCACCATTTCCCACTCCAAATTATTTCTCCTCCAGGGTTCTTGGTAAAGGCACATCTTCTTTTTATTTTTTAAAGATTTTTATTTATTTATTTCAGAGAGAGAGAGCACAAGCAGGGAGAGGGGCAGAGGGAGAGGGAGAAACAGACTCCCCACTGAGCAGGGAGCCCGATGTGGGGCTTGATCCTGGGACCCCAGGACCATGACCTGAGCTGAAGGCAGATGCTCAACCAACTGAGCCACCCAGGTGCCCCAGCAAAGGAAATTTTTTAAAATATTTATTTATTTATTTATTTATTTATTTATTTATATGAGAGGGGCAGGGGGAGAGAACAGTTGCACATTGCAGGAGGAGGAGAGGAAGAGAAGCAGACTCTCCACTGAGCTTGGAGCTTACCTCCGGGCTCTATCACACGACCCCGAGATCATGACCTGAGCCAAAATCAAGAATCAAGCACTTAACCAACTGACTTACCCAGGTGCCCCTGTAAAGGCACTTTTTAAGAAAATATTTATGTATTTATTTATTTATCTATCTATCTATTTATTTATTTAAGACAGAGAGAGAGAAAGAGAAAGAGCAGGTGCACATTGGGGAAGGGGGAGATGGAGAGAAGCAGACTCTCCACCCCAAGATCATGACCTGAGCCAAAATCAACAGACACTTAACCAACTGAGCCACCCAGGCCCCCCAGAGACACTTTTCTTACCTTTTTTTTTTTTTTTTTTTTTTTTTTGGTTTGGTTTGGTTTGGATTTTCTCAAACCAAAACCTGATCAACATCCTGGACTCTTTCTCTCATTCCATACATCCAGCCAGTCTTCCAACTCTCAAGGACGTTAGGACCCTCCCATTTCTCTCTATCCCCTGGTCACCACCTCAGCCCTCCTTTGAACTAACAGCCTCCTAACCAGCCTCCCTGCAGCTACTCTTGCCTCGCATCAATCTGTTCCATATTCTATAAACCCACGGTCCTATTAACAACTCACTTCCAGCCATAGCACTCCTGTGTCCAAAATCCTGCAGTGGCTTTGCACCAGCCTCAGCACATAGGCCCTAAGCCTATACATCAGCTACAAACGTTCTGCATGATTAAGACCCTGTCCCTTTGTGCAACCCCATCTGATTCCACCATCTACACTATGAGAGCTGAGTCGGCCTTCTCTAGACTCCGTGAGCACACAGCACCCTCTCTGCTGAGAAGCCTTTGCAGGCGCTGTCTCTTGATGCTGGAGAGGCCTTCCTTCTCATTCCTTCTATCTAGCCAACTCTCACTTCTCTTCCAGCCATCAGATGTACAGGACACTCTGTAAAGCAGCCCCTCTTGATTCCAGCCAAGCGAGGTCTGCACCTTCTTGGCTGCCCCCTGTAGTTCTAAGCACCTTTTTGAATTAGGTCCCATCACATGTTTACCACCTGTCCTCCGCCTATCCACGACAAACTCTAAACTGTGTGAGGACCGGGCCTGTTTGTGAAGCTAGTAAAGTGCCAGAGTAACGAATGGTTCACATAACAGATTGGCTCATGGCTTTCATATGTAAGTTGATTCGTCTTAGGATCCATCTGATGTCTTCATATCCTCTTGTCTATCTTCCATGGGCCACACAAAGAACTGAATCAATAGAGAAAAGGAACAATGTTCCCTCCATTCCTTTTACTTGTAATTTGATAATTTCCTTAATTCCAGCCTCTGAATGGGGCTGTTTATTTACTGGGAAAACCTGCTTTCTCACACAAGGGTCTTCCCCTTATTCAAGATATCTGGCTTTAGATAATAGTATTGATATAAGGCAGAAAAATGGAAAACAATAGGTAAGGCCCCCTTTTTTGTATGCAATCAGTATCATGAGAAATAGAAGGTTGTGAGAACTTTTATGAATAGTATAGGAATATGCTTTACATGTTAAAATCTTTTCATCAACAATGTAAGCTGAATTGTTTATACATATGCATGCAGAGAGAAAAGATTAGGGAGAAATTGTGGACACAGGTTATCTTGTTGACCTGCCCAACACCTTTTCCTCTCAGGAACTGCATCCCAAGAGCTGAAGGTAGTAAATCATGGGACCCTGCACAGGACGAGTATGTCACAAGCAGACATGCCATCAGATGCACGAGACTAGAGCAAAACCAACTGGACTCCTTTTCCAAGATTTGTGGAGAAGGTGAATGAGAGAAAGGATCTCTCCCTCTCCTTGGAATTACTGGTTCTGAGGAAATCACATGCCTGGGTGCCCATCTTGTCCTCAAGAGGACAAAGCCTGTCTAAGAGAAGAGCAAAGAAGAACTGAGAGAGAGAGAGAGAGAGTCCTGATATCAACATCTGGCATCCTATGCCTGGCTGAGGCTCATGACCTTGCAAACTTCACTACTGTTCCATTTATTTCCAGGCCTTTGTTCCTCCCTGCTGAAAATTATGGGCTCTAATTTAATTTTTCCTTCATTGTCCATTGCTTGTATTTGCATAATATTCCATAATGTGAATGTATGATAATATATCATTCCTATATTGATGGCCATTTTTTGGGTTTTTAAGGGTTTTTTCACCATGGTATCTTTTTGCCATAAGCACTCTTGTGTGTTGGTCCTTATTTTGTGTGTGTGTGTGTGTGTGTGTGTGTGTGTGTGTGTGTTGGTCCTTACATACTGGTTTCTCTCTCCCTCTATCTCTCTATATGTATATGGAGAGATAGTGTGTGTGTAAATTTCTCTCTATATATGTATATATACTATAAATAAATATGTATATACATACATTTACTTTTAAGGGGCTTAAGTCAAATTGCTAAGAAGGCAGTAACAAATTGACACTTCTGACACTTAATTGACATTTAAGTCAAATTGCTAAGAAGGCTGTAACAAATCACACTTCTGCTGCCAATTATGACATTCATCTTCTCCCCCACATCCCTGCCAGCAATAGATCCCATTGATCCCTCTAACTTCTGCTTACCTGATGGACATAAATTGGTATCTCATTATCATTTCACCTTGCATTTCCCGGACTTGTGGCAAGACTTCATGATTCTCCCGCTCTCTAACAGAGTCTTTAACGTTTGCTGCTCCGCGTGATAAAGACACAATAACTCTTCAATTGCTCTCTCATTTTCAGCTCCTCCTTGTCAAAAGGAATTCCCACACCAGGAGCCCTCCCCGCTAGCCTGAAACATCTCCTCTCCCCAGCATTCAGTGCACACACTTCCTTGCCTACCTACCTACCACCTCTGTATCAGAATTCAATGAGTGACACAAGACCGTCCAATTCATGTGTGCAAGTGAAAAGAAATCCCTCTGTTTAGTTTCAGGTGTCTCTGCCTTATGAAAAGTGAACCACCCTGAATATTTAAAATAGTCAACCAATGAGGTACGGTTTGGAAAACAGGCCACGGAAGGCATTTATCCCAACTGGCTCACCCTCCACTGTTGCCCTCAATCCTAACACCCAGGTCAGCTCTGTCCTTTGCAGCTTGGGAGTGGAGTCGGTTCTGACTTCTGGCAAAGTGCCCAACTTGACCTCCATGACCCTCTGGACCTAAAAATTCTTCTCAGCTTCAGATGTGTCTTCCTCTCTCTAGTACCCACCCTCCCTCCTCTAACCCACCCCCCACTTCTTTCCTCAGCAGCCAATGGAGAATCCCATAGGACAGGGGGCATCTGAGATGCTCCAGGGGCAGGAGCCCAAGAAGGCAGAGTGGATTTTAAGAGGTTTCTGCAGATGCCCAGAAGCAGGCGTCCTGGAGAGCAGGGAGGTTCCGCACACACATGGCCTGGCCAGTGAATCCCACTCTGCTGGGAGGTAAAAAGGTTTTAGCTATTCTTTTTTCCCCTTGCCCTTCTTCCCCCTCCCCTGTAACACATACAATTTAGTCATTAAGGTCGTGGAGACTCTGCTGAAATTGCTCTTAAAAGTTTCCAAACCTATTGCCAACCTCTTTGGTTCAGAGGCTCCTTGCTTCATGCCTAGATAGATACAAACAGTGAGTACAAGAGCCCAACACTGTGCTCAGCTAAAAGACATTATCCCCAGTTGATTTCAAACACAACCCTAGAAAAGAGCTTTCCTTAGTATTTCCATTTACTTGGAAAAACAGAATTTTAAACAGTTAAGTAACTTGCCAGCCTTCACGGTTAGAAAGGGATGTGCGCTGGATTTGAAACTACTTTTTCGGTCACTAGGGCTCTGGCTCATCCTTTCTCCAGCCATCCTTGCTCTTGTTCTTTCTTTGAAGAAGGAGCCAGAATTTCCTCTCCCAGACACCATTGCCCCTTGAACAGTAGTATCCAGAGATCAGGAGTCTTTTCCAGCCTTTTGTATCTGAAATCCTCCATCTTCATTGACTGAGTCTGATTCCCTCTACTTCATCAAGTCTGTTCTCTACTCTGCTCTCCTGCCTGGGAATACTGTGGTGTGCACAATCTAGTGCTCTGACTTCATTTCCCTTCATTCTCTACCTTTCACTGCACTTTGGCCTCACTGGCCTTCTTCCTGTCCCTACAACATACTAAGCTCAGTGGCTTTGCACTTGTTGTTCCTTCTACTTAGAACACCCTTCCCTGAATTTTGTGTGGCTATCTACTTTGGGCCACTCAGAGTTCAACTTAAATGTTATTTTTCAAAAGAGGCCATCCCTCGAGCACTGGGTGTTATTCTGTATGTTGGCAAATTGAACACCAATAAAAAATAAATTTATTATTAAAAAAAAAGAATTCAAAAAAATAAAAAAAAAAGAGGCCATCCCTGAAACCCACTTGTTACTCTCTATAACACCACCCTATTTTACTTTCTTCAGACCATTTATAAATACCTGGAACTATGGGATAAATTTTTCACACATGTTTATTGTCTGTCTATCCCCACCAGCCTGGAAACTCTCTGAGATCAAGTCTTTACCTGCAGGATCACCACTGTCTCTCTCATAAACTGCACCAGGCACATGATCAGTGTTCAATAACCATTTGTTGGTTTGACTGAGAACCAGAAAACATCTCACCCTGTTGTTCATTTTGTCATCCCTGCTGAAATAGTTCTATCCTGCCAAATCCACATTTGCTGTTTCTTTCACAATTCAAACCAAGCTCACGCTGTGAAGGTCATCTTGATTAGTTCCTCCCTGTGATACCTGTTCAGTGCCCCTTTTCTTTTTTTAAAGATTATTTATTTATTTATTTATTTATTTATTTATTTATAAATTTATTTATAATAAAGTTTAGTTATTTGAGAGAGACAGAGAGAGTGAGTGGGGGCAGGAGCAGAGGGAGAAGGAGAAGAAGACTCTGTAGTAAGCGTGGAGCCCAAGCCAGGGCTCAATCCCAGGACTCTGAGATCATGATCTGAGCTGAAATCAGGAGTTGGACACCTAATCGACTGAGCCACCCAGGCACCCTCAGAGTCCTTTTTTGAAAAATCTATAGAAAGTCTCTCATTTCACACCTAACTACATCCCTCACGTCTTATTGCTCTTCTGATGCTATTCCATATGCGCCACTGTTTGTCTCATGCACTCTATTTCTGTGGGAGTTTTTTCTCCAATATTCCAAGGAGATGAGCCATACCAGTTTAAAAGGAAAATATAAGTATAGTCGTCAAAGCAGTTTGCCCACAGTTTTGATTCCACACTCCAAGAAACACTGTCAGTCTCAGCACTTTATTTGAAAAATGAGTTAACACGTTATTAGTTTATCCTAATGGTCCCGCCGTGCCCCTCCTTCCTATGAAGTCTGATTCTCAGTCTTTGGTGGCAATGTTCAGAATATGCAGAAGGCCCCAGTGTCACTGGTCCTACATTGTAGCCAATGTCAATAGCAGGTAATTCCAAAATCTAAAGGATTACATTGAGTTAGTGAAACACTGGGGAGATAGCTGTGCTCTGCTAACAAGTTTCATCATTTTACCAAGAAATATTCAACAGTTAAACAATCTTTCAGTATTTCCCAGAGAAAATTTGTAAGTATAGAGCTGAGCATGAGAGGTGATTGTGTAAATGGTTATACCGAACTTAGTATTAACAGATACTTGGGCTCAGTGTCAACATAAGAATAATTTTATAGGACTTACTAGTGTACTTTTCTAACTTGATATGGTTATTTCTTAGATTATAAATATTAACTAATGAAGTCAGATCTGGTTTTCTCCCTATATTTACCTCAGTACCCACTTGAGATTTGCCATGAATCTATGGTATATTAGTTCTCTATCCTGAGTAACAAAGTACCACAAATTTAGTGGTTTAAAACAAAACATGTCTTATTAGGGTAAAGATGCTTCTCAAGGTCACTATTTTAATTCTGTATTTGGCCCTGCATACAATTGACATCTTTACATGGTTTTGGTTGTTTTTAATTCCCTTTATCAAAATTACCTTTTCTTGGTCCTCACTCATTTCTTTCTGATAACATTTTAATGCTTTCCTTATTACTGGCTGTGAACTTTTATATATTGAAGATGTATTATGACTTATGGTCATATTTCTTTTTTCTCAGTTTGTGGCTTGCCTTGACCTATTTGGGCTCTGTCTCTAAACTTCCAGGAGAACTTGGGGCCTTGCTCTATAGGCCTGGATGTTAAAGTGCCATGTCACCCCTACAGCCACTGCTGTACTCCCTACACTTGGGACACAATTCCCTCCCTCCGTGTCAGACTGTCTCCAGTGACGTCTGATTTCCTGTGCTGCCACCAGTAGTCCAAGATCACAACTTCTGCGCACCGCAACAGCCCGCCCAGTCTCCTTGCCCACCTCTCTTTCCCGGTGGCTGAGACTGCTTACTTTCTGTTTCAGCTCTTCTCAGTTAACCCTCTCAAGGCTAAACACACCAAGAATGTAAAAAAAGAGAGAAGAGGTGGTGATACTTAACATATACCCAACCAAAAATCTACAGCCAATCCTATGATGAACAGGGATTGGTGGTCACAGCTCATTATAGTTTGCCTTGAAATATATGTTTAGCATAATTGTGTAGTGAATTTGGTGGTAACGTTATTCTTAATTTGTTTACCAAATTACTCTCAAGAAATTCCCCTTCTTAATACTCTCAATATAAGCTCCATGATGAGGGCTATTTGTTTCATTGTTCAGAGCAGAAATATCTCAGTGCTTTGTTAACTTGGACATTACCTAATAGCTAGAAAAGCATGTCGGTGTTTATGGAACTATTGTGGGAGCAATGTAACTTCAATCATATAGACAGAGACTGTAAGAAGGAATATGTTTCAGAGAGGAGAGAAGATTCCCAAAGCAAACTCCAAACTTAACAACTGTACATGACCTCAGTGATAGAAAGGAAGTTTAGCCAATATGGCTAAACAGGGAGGTGAGGGCTCTTCAATAGGCTTTGATTTTTTAAAAAATCACATCAAGTCACCAAGATTAAATCCAAAAGAGTGGCAGAAACCTCTATGTGTAGCTGCATAATACCTAAAGTCCATGGAAACTTTCTAGAATGCAAAGAAGACTTCTAAATCTATGTCTAAAAAGAAAGGTGGAAAAGCACCAGGCTTCCATGAAAATTGTATGATGTCAGCAGACACCAGAGAAGTCAGAGTTATTCAACTCTTTATTCAAGTCTTCTAAGAAAGAATTGGTTTCAAATTGCAAATAATTTTTAAATAGCTAATGTAAATTTTGGAGTTCCAATACAATACACTCTTCTATACCCTCTTTAATATTGAAGATACCGGGGCACCTAGGTGGTTCAGTGGTTGAGCATCTGCCTTTGGCTCAGGTTGTGACCCGGGGGTCCTGGAACTGAGTCCCACATTAGGCTCCCCGGAGGGAGCCTCTGCCTATGTCTCTGCCTCTCTGTGTTTCTCATGAATGAAAAAATAAAGTATTTTAAAAATAATAATAATAATAGTATTGAAGATACTAAAACAAAAAGTAATTACTTTAAATACATTTAGTCCTTGAGCTCAGATTCCCTATGTCCCAAAATATTAAAAAGTATTCATATATAATCTTAGATTCATTGTTAAAGATATTTTTGGGAATTTGTGAGAAATGGGAGAGGTGCCAAACCCAAGAGGCAAAAACTAGGCCAAATTGTAAAGGATTTTTAAACTTCAGACTATTAAGTGTGATATTACTCTCTAGAAATCCAAGACTGGAATATTAAGCAGATAATCTGTCTGATTTTTTGAAAAGCATATAGGGTTCCTTGAAACAAATGAATTTTTAAACATTATTTCTTTAATTTCAAGTTAGTTAGCATATACTGCATTATTAGTTTCAGGGGTGCAATTTAGTGAATCATCAGTTGCATGTAATACCCAGTGCTCATTACTTCAAGCGCCCTCCTTAATGCCCATCACCCAGTTACCCCAACCCCCCACCCTCCTCCCCTCCAGCAACCCTCAGTTTGTTTCCTAGAGTAAAGTGTCTATTATGGTTTGCTTCCATCTCTATTTTCGTCTTATTTTATTTTTCCTTCCCTCCCCCTAAGTTCATCTGTTTTGTTTCTTAAATTCCACATATGAGTAAATTCATATGGTATTTGTCCTTCTCTGACTGACTTATTTCACTTAGCAAAATACACTCTAGTTCCATCCACATGGTTGCAAATGGCAAGATTTGCAAATGGATTTTTTCTAAAGAATAAGTTGAGTCAACCTAATGACATTTATTTTTCCTAAGTTGATAAATAATTAATTCAGTTCATTCACAAATATCTATTAAGTCAGGTACTTTGTGCCAGGAACTCTCCCAGACAACTAGATAACTTTAGCAGACAACATAGCAGAACAAAATAGCCAGGTCCTTGGTTTTTTAGAAACACACATTGTAGAGGTGAAGCTGGCAAAAAAGTGAATAGATCTATCATATGTTAATAGTGATAAATGTTATAGAGAAATATAAAGCAGAATAAAGGGATAATAAATAAGAGGAATAGCACTGTAAAACTATATTTTGATATAAGCAGAACATTCAGCAGCGGCTGCATGATATACTTCAGGACAAGACACTAAAATGTGAATTACTGATCTGATGCTAGTTGATTGAAGTCTCCAACTCTGACATCCAATAGTTGACATAGACTCAAGTTGGCTGAGGAATATGCCTGGCCCAGTCCTGATCCATACCAGTATCTATGATTTAGATGGAAATGTAGAAGGCACCTTACCAAATATGCAGTGCAAAAAAAGCTAAAAAGAACTATCAGATGAAGCCGATGGAAAAATTAAAAACAGAGCAAAATGATAGTATAACGACCTCTGAAAATCCACTCCTTTATTTTTGTTAAAGATTTATTTATTTTAGAGAGAGAAAGAGAAAAGTCACATGCATGCACAAGTTGCATTGCAGGAGGGGCAGAAAGAGAGAAAGAATCCTCAAACAGACTCCCAGCTGAGGAACCCAAAGTGGGACTCAATCCCAGGACCTGAGAACATGACCTGAATCAAAATCAAGAGTTGGCCACCCAGGTGCCTCCAAAACCACCCCTTTATAAAAAACAACAAGAACATTGGCAAAAATGGTCAAAATCAATTTTTTCAGAACTCGAGAAATTAACCAAAACCTCACAACAATTTGAGTAGTATTTATTTGAGAAAACTGACTGAATCTTGGATGGAGCTAGAGTATAATGCTAAGTGAAATAAGTCAGTCAGAGAAAGACAAATACTATATGATTTCACTCATTGTTTAGAAAACAAATGAGCAAAAGAAAGAAAAAGGAGAGAGACAAACGAAGAAGACAGACAGACTCTTAACTATAGAAAACACACTGATGCTTATCAGAGGGGAGAGGGGAGTGAAATAGCTAATGGGGATTAAGGCATGCACTTGTCCTGATGAGCACTGGGTGATGTTTAGAATTGTTGAATCACTACATCATGCACCTGAAACTAATATAACATTATGCTAACAATACTGGAGAGGAAGGGAATGGAAGGGAAGGGGAGAGGAGGGGAGGGGAGGGGGGGAGGAGAGAGAAGAGGAGAAGAAGAGAGAGAAGAGAGAGAAGAGAAGAGAAGAGAAGAGAAGAGAAGAGAAGAGAAGAGAAGAGAAGAGAAGAGAAGAGAAGAGAAGAGAAGAGAAGAGAAGAGAAGAGAAGAGAAAGAAGAAGAGAAAAAAGTAAAGAAAAGAAATGGGCTGAATCTTGTTAATAATAGTGAGCTCTATGACACTTCAGCTTGCCCCATTCTGATCCTCCTCCCCTCAGTTATGGAGAAAACCAACAGCTTTGCAATTGTAGTACCATGAAAACCAGCAGCCTGGCAGTCATTAGAGTAAGCTAAATAACTGTAGCATTCCCCAGAAGTCCTATCCCCAGAGAATTGTCACTATTTGACCTCTCTGGCAGTTCTCTAAAAACTTCCACTTATGGGGATAACATTATTATACTTGATTCAGAGTTTAGGCAGCATGAACAGCCTTTTCCTGGGGGCATTTATCAAAACAATCAACAACAATTGTTTAACATCACAGCCATCTGAGTCCGCAGTAACAGACTGGGCAAACAAGAACCCGACTAAAAAATGTTTTAAAAACGTTGGGGAATGAGATGTTTACAGGGGGCTTTGTAAGCTCTGACATAATCCTGAGATTCTGTAAGGTCATGCACACATGCAAGGGCTGGCACATGCTCAGGAAAATCTGAGGCCCTAATCTTTCATCTCTGGCTGCACTTGAGGATGTGCAAAGGCAGGAAATAAAGGCTAAGATATGATTGTTAATTGCCTGCCACGGCATTAAAGATGCACCCCAACACATACACAGAGCCTCTTGGCAAAGGCAGGAACACTTACTGGTACAAGGCGTATAAGGAAATCTCTGTCCAATCGTTAGTTGACCACTAAGCTAACCAAGCAGAAACTTCAGTGACTATTCGTGATGAAGAATAAAGACTTTACATAATTAATCAGGAAAGTCACTAAATACTAACAACTGCAACAACAAACATAAAAGACAGCAAAGCCTGTTGAGTGGAATCTGAAATCCAGAGTTGCCATATTATATTTTTTTCAGTGTCAAGTTAAAAAAAAAATTGTAAGACAGGATGCCTGGGTGGCTCAGTGGTTGAGCATCTGCCTTCTGCTCAGGGCATGCCTGCCATCTCGAGGTCCTGGGATGGAATTCCACATTGGGATCCCCACAGGGAGCCTGCTCTTCCCTCTACCTGTGTCTCTGCCTCTCTCTGTGTGTCTCTCATGAATAAATAAATAAAAGATTTGAAAAAAAATTATAAGACATGTAAAGGAACCTAAAAGTGTATCTCATGAACTCAAGCTAAACAGCAGTCAATAGAAACTGTCATACTTTGGACTTACTAGACAAAGACTCAAAATTGGTGATTATGAATGTGTTTAAAGAACTAAAGGACATGTTTAAAGGACAGAAGGAAAATATGAGAAAGGGGTGTCACAAAAATAAGGAATGTCAATTAAAAAATAGAAATTATTTTAAAGAGTTGAATGGAAATTCTGGAGTTGAAAAATAAAATATTTTTTTAATTCACTACAGAATTTTATGGGGTGCCTGGGTGGCTCAGTCGGTTCAGCGTCCAACTCTTGATTTTGACTCAGGTCATGATCTCAGGATTGTGGGATCAAGCCTTGAGTTGGGCTCTGCACTGACTGTGGAGCCTGCTTGGGATTCTCTCTTTCCATCTGCACGTCACCCACTCACTTGCACTCTCTCTCTCTCAAAAAAAAAAAATTAAAATAAATAAATACATAATAAAAAGATAAAATTCAATACAGAGTTTCAATAGCAGGTTTGAGTTGTAAAATAAAAGTGAACTTGGCGATAGGTCAACTGAGGTTACCTATCTGAGGTTCTGTCTGAGGAACAAAAACAAAAATGAACAGAGGAAATGAACAGAAACTCAGAGACGTAGGGGACATGGCCAACTGCACCAGCATACGCATAATGAGAGTCCAAGAAGGAGAAGAGGGAACAGCAAAAAAGTATTTGAAGAAATAATGTCTGAAAACTTCTCAAATTTGCTTTAAAAAACAAATCAAAACACACTTATCTACACACCCCAAAACTCCCCCAATTCCAAGTAGGATACATGTAAAGAGATCTACACCCAGACCAATCATACTAAGACTGTTGAAAGACAGACAAAAATCTGGAAAGCAGCAAGAGGCAGTATTCAACACATAAGGAATTCTCAGAATAAATAACTGATTTCTCAGTAGAAATCATGGATACTTTCTTTAAATAGATATTTGACAGCAACCATTTTAATATAGTCAACAGAAGAAATCCCCTCAAAACACAATTGGTTCCTTTTAAAATGGTCAAATATGTATATGCACATTAATATTTTTCTATTGTATTATTTTCTTCTTTTATACTTAACCTTGTGTTTGTTTTTATTCCTGAGTTGAATGCTTTATTTTTTTAATCTCTTATTTCCTAAAAAATATTTTAAAACTCCAAAACTTCCTGAATCTTGCTTTGGCTGTAATATTTTTTTGATATTTTTTCTTCTTATCACTTATTTCTAAATAGTTTTGATTTACTTTTAACCCCCCAAACTTAGAAACATTTAAAAATTTCCAAGTGGAAAGATTAATATGTGTATGTGATGGTCATTTTTGTTAACTTTTATTTTCATTGCATTTCACACAGCAAATGCAACCTGTATGATTCCATTTATTTGGGGACGTGTTGGTATTTTCTCTGTGACTCAACATATGTTCTCATTTGTGTAATGTTTTAAAACATAATCTGACTCTGGTGAACGCCAAGTTTTACACGTATCTATTAGGTATGTACACATTATTCAAAAGCCATTATTATATTGTTACTTATTTTTGTGTATTTAATCTGATTTTTTGTGTATCTTCATCAGTTTCTCCTTGCATTTCTATTAGTTTTATTTTGTTTTTTTGGTTTTTTTTTTGTTTTTTAGGTTGTTAGATACTGAGGTTAATAACTTCTTGGTGGACTTGTACATTTAATCAATGTAAAACCATTTCCTTTTCCTTTAAACTTTGGTCCTAAATTCCATTTTATCCCATATAAATACTCTAATTTAAACTTAATTAAAAATTTTTGATAATGTAGGAGCCCCTGGGTGGCTCAGTGGGTTAAGTATTGACTCCTGATTTCAGCTCAGATCGCGATCTCAGGCTTGTGAGATTAAGCCCTGGGTTAGGCTCCACGCTCGGTGTGGAGCTTGTTTGAGATTCTCTCTCTCTCTGTCCCTCTCCCTTTGCCCCTCCTCCACATCATGCTCTCTCTTAAAAAAAATTTTTTTTGATAGTGTTTTATTCACATATTCCAAACAGGAACAAAAGCATATTCCAAGAGGTTGCCTTTTCTCTCTGGTTTTCCCCAGCCACAGAGTTTCCCTCCCCAGACACAAATGTTCTCAGTCTATTAACTATATATACCTAGATTTAGGAAGGGCTGGAAAGGCCAGTTCCCAAGCTCAACCTGCCATCTTGATTCAGTCTCTGAATCAAGTCTAGAGTTGCAAATTCTCACATCATACACAAAGAGAATTTCTTGTGGGGGTCCCTGGGTGGCACAGTGGTTTAGCGCCTGCCTTTGGCCCAGGGCGCGATCCTGGAGACCTGGGATTGAATCCCACGTCGGGCTCCCGGTGCGTGGAGCCTGCTTCTCCCTCTGCCTGTGTCTCTGCCTCTCTCTCTCTCTGTGTGTGTGACTATCATAAATAAAATTTTTTTAAAAAAAGATATTCATTAAAAAAAATAATTTCTTGTGATCTCTCTACCTCAGGGCTTGGTGGTCTAGGGCACCCCTTCCATATTCCAGGACCTAGACTGTTTTTAGTTTGTTGGTGGCAGGAGAGAGAATAAGGGGTAGTGGATATGGAAACGCTGACATAGGTTTGAGCCTTGACTTAGCTCATCTTGAAGAAGTTTTCCAGTTTTTCCTGAAATGCCCATACATGAGAGACTTTCTGATATTTCAAGACTATGGGACTCAATAATTAACCGATCAATCAACCACCAGTTTTGATGCTTATTGTCTTGATAAACATAACCATTATAGGTGCAAGCTAGTTCCTTCCCTTGGAGAGCTTAAAATTTATATGGAGCTAAAAATATTCATGAAACAAAAAAATAACATGAAAAACATGCTCTATGCCTCAGGATGACTTTGTTGATTTGAGAAAAATGCTATTGGGATAGTTTATATAACTGATAGGTAGATGATAGATAGATAGATAGATAGATAGATAGATAGATAGATAGATCGATAGATAGATAGATAGATAGAGTTAGTTACACACAATTATAGGTACATTCTATATGTAATATATATTATATAGTATTAT
The DNA here is from genome assembly GCF_018345385.1 of Vulpes lagopus. Taxonomy (NCBI): domain Eukaryota; kingdom Metazoa; phylum Chordata; class Mammalia; order Carnivora; family Canidae; genus Vulpes; species Vulpes lagopus. The sequence continues at coordinate 33,753,064 of NC_054834.1, forward strand.
AGAAGTCCTATGTGTGTATATATAAATATTTCACAGAACTCCAATATATATCTTTAAATGGAGCATTTTTCCTTCCAGCTATTCCTTGCACATAGCATTTGAAAAAAAAAACCCTCTAATTTTTATGGGAATCACATCCAAAGCATGATTTATATTAACCAATCATATACAGTGGCTGATACTTTGGACCACAGATGGAGAAGGAACTCTGCTTTCATTCATTTACCACTTTCCTAATCACCCCCCATTCTTAGTCTCGTTCCATCTTTTCTTTCTCTCTCTCTCCCACTCCTTTTCCTTTCTCTCCCCACTATCCTTCTCCCTCCAGGTCTGATGTATTCCCAGCAAGCACTCTGAACAAACCCTCCTCTGTGGGCCTCCCTCCTGAGAAATTAGGTGGCTGGGTCAATGCCTCTGATGCCTATTTTTACACTCATGTTTGTCCGGAGTCTGACGTGGTTTATCACGGTCTCTCCAAAGGCCCATTGTTCAGCACTTCAAGAAGAATGTTGTTATATTGACTGCTAGTGCGTCAGCCCGGCTCTCTCTGGAGGAGCTTTTGGATGAAATTAGATAATTTCCATTAGGAGACCGTGCATTATTAGTCCCCGGTGCCAAACTGGAGAATGAGCCAAGATGACTATTTCTGGCCAGGCTCACCTCAGGAAGGAACCTTCTCGGCTTTAATGGGATTTTGCTATTGTTGGTTGCCTTCTGTTTGACACCAGGCCAGCCCAGGGTTGGAAATTGTTTAGAAAGCTGCATGAAATATAATAGAACCCCAGCCATTTGCTGAGGCACATTCCTGCACAATGTTTATTTTGAAGAAGGGAAAAAAATATATTGTCCTTGGCAGACAACAATAAAAAAAAAAAAAGGCTGAAACTTGAATCTCTGACCATATGCTTCTTGTTGCCAGTTGTGTTTAAAAACTCCCTGCTGGTATCAGAGAATTTCACACTGAAGTGATAAATCTCTTGTAATATTTATAAGCATCTTCATTACAGACCCAGAAAGATATTTAAAGTCACCAAGGCCTTTGAGGCTGAACTTGGAATGGGTGGATGAGGAGGAGGAGACAGGGCCTGAAGGCCTATTCCAGGCTCACCCTGGTCCTAGTGTGGACCTAGATGTCAAGTCCACAAAAGTCTCTCAACCCTGCTTCCTGAGTGAGACCTTTCTCACCCGCTGTACAAACTGAGTCTTTGAGAGCTAGTTGTGTCTTGAGCAGATTTCACCATGGAAGCCATGGAGGATGGGTAGGAATAAACTCCTTTTCAGTCTTGAGGGCATCCGAAGGATCAGCCTTTGATCAGAATGGTGGGGGTTTTGTTTGGGTTTTTTGTCTTTGCTTTCATTCAGTAAAAGCTGGCTCACCATCAGAGTTGACTTTGGAGCAGAAGTCTTCCCTATTTTGGCAATACTATTGCGTTAACTGTCTAAGGATATTGAAGCCTTGGACATTGTTAAAGGGGAAAGAAATCCCTAAATTGCTTTCTTACATATTTGCTTACTGTCACAGTCTTGGCCTTCTTTCATTACTCAAGCCTTTTTTAGGCTAAGCGGGAATAAATGAAATTGGTAAACAAAATAAAACCAAAAAAAAAAACAAAAACAAAAACAAAACCAAAACACAACCTTAAGGTGGGGTCTCAATAGACAACCTTTGGAAAGGCAATCCAGTTTCATTTATAAGAGTCCCTTGGTTGAATAACAGTTTCCCAAGACTGTTTAAAGATAAAATCTTCAAGTCTAGAAGCTGATTCTATCAATTGGCATTTAGATGTCCTCAGACATTTTGTTTCCTTTCAGTTATTTGGACTTAACCTTGGCCTTTTCCTCTTTAGCTCTTTCAATAAATAATATGTACAATAAGTCTCAACTGTCAACAACAATGGGGGAAGAGGGGAAGCAGAGATAATTAAAAGATAATGACCAAAGCTAATCACCAAATCAACTTTAGACATAAATGTCGCTGTTTTCCCATGAAATCGTTCATTGGAAATGTTGACTCGTGACCAAAAGTGACTAATGATGGTAGGTGAGCTCTACACAAGAGGAAACGGACACACAGAAGTCCAAAGTGTGTGTAGCTTACAAAGAGACTCACTCTCCTCCGGCGCTGCCTACCCAAGGGAATGGGATCTTGTTTTAACCTGAAGGAGGCCAACACAAGGTGAGTGCGTGTCCTAGGTGTGTGTGTCCAGTACAGTCCCCTCCCCTTGAGTGTGGACAGAACCTGTTAAGGAGGGTGGGGTATCACTCTTGGCAGGTAAGGTAATTATATTAGCAAAGATGAAGAGATTTTGCAAATGTAACTGAGATTCTCAAATTTGAGTTAATCAAAAGGGAGATTATCTTAAGTGGATCTGACTTATCAAGAGAACACCTTTTAAAAGGAAGCCTTAGGGGCATGTGGGTGGCTCAGTGGTTGAGCATCTGCCTTTGGCTCAGGGCATGATCCTGGGGTCCTGGGATCGAGTCCTGCATCAGGCTCCCCACAGGAAGCCTGCTTCTCCCTCTGCCTATGTTTCTGCCTCTCTCTCTCTCTTTATTAATAAATAAATAAAATCTTAGAAAATAAATTAAAAATAAAAGGAAGCCTCAATCTTTCCTCAGAAAGAGATATTCTCCTACTGGCCTTGAAGAAGCAAAAAGCTATGCTGTGAACTGCCCATGGAGAAGGGCAGCATCTAGGAGCTGAGGAGGCCCACGACTACAATGAGCCAAATTCTGTCAAGAACCTGAATGAGCTTGGAAGAATGAGCCTGAACTCCAGATGATAATGCAATAGGTCAATACTTGCTTGTAGCCTTGTGAGACCCCAAGCAGAGGACCCAGCTAACCCATGTCCAAACTCCTGACACACAGCAGCTGTGAGATAGTAATGGGTATTGCTTTAAGCCACAAAATTTGTGGTGATCTGTTACGCAGCAGATGACTAATACAACTGCCATATGGACAGCTTGACCAGTTTTTATTTATTTTTATTTATTTTTTAAAGTCTTTATTTATTTATTCATGAGAGACACACAGAGAGAGAGAGAGAGAGAGAGAGAGGCAGAGACATAGGCAGAGGGAGAAGCAGGCTCCATGCAGGGAGCCCGATGCAGGACTCGATCCTGGGCTGAAGGCAACGTTAAACCACTGAGCCACCCGGGCTGCCCTTGACCAGTTCTTAAATGATAGAAGCTCTGCCTGGGAAATCTGCGATTGCTGCATGTCTACCAGTGGTGGTTCCTCTATGGGATGCACCTATGTCTCATTTCAGGGTCTGAGATCTCTCGACTGTCTTCAATGGCACATGACTGCCTTCTTGGAGTTCCTGAGGCCCTGAGGGACCATTGGCCACTTTTTTTTTTCTTGAGGCACCATTGTGGCTAGTGGGGGAAATGGCACACTGTGAGACCACACTCACCTGCATTTAAATGTCCTGCCTGGTATTAATTAGCCATGTAACTTGGTCAACTCGATTAATCTCATTGAGTCTTGGACTTGGAAAATGGAGACGATAATATAATTTCCAGAGTTATCTCAAGTAGTAAATGAATGATCTAGATGAAACACCTGGCCCAGAGACTGGACTACCACAGGTGCTAAATTTGTTAATTTTCACCAAGACTTAGCTTGAGCTCTGTTGGACCACCAGCTTATTACTGCCTCTGCTGCTCGCTAGTAAATCAATTAGCTTTGTGCTTCCAAGGTATGAGGAGTAAAATGAAAATAGCACTAGTACTTGTTGTACGTGGTTATTGTAAGGATTCAGGAAAATAATCGAAGTAAAGCCCTTATCACCTGCCCAGCACACCGTAAGGTTACTTTGTGTTCTATCACCCATTTCCCAGTTCCCAAACTGGAGTGTACCATGTCCTGCTCCATGATCTCATGAACTCTGATTGCTAAGATCGCACTCCTCACATTCTGCAACACATGTCCTGTAATAATTTATATGCATTTCTTTCTCTCCCATTCTAGCTTTTGCTTTTTCGAGCACAGGAGCCATGACTAATTCATTTCTGCAAGGCACACAAAGCTTTGCCTATTGCCCTCCACCTAGCAAATGATCAAGAAATAGTGACTCGATCAACTTTTCAATTAAAATAAACAGAGTCAGTATCAGATAGGAGCTAATTATGGAACCCAAGAAACTGTGGGACCATGTAGGATCATCTGATCCTTCCTTCTTAGTAGACTGAGTCAGCCAAGATCAATGTGTCTCCAGTCCTGGTTAAACGATCCATACATAAGTAGCTGTCCATACCATTCATTAATCAACCAATTGAAAAAAAAAAATCAACCAATCAAGCATCTGCTTCTGGGAACATACATCTCATAGATGCTGTAGTGGTGCAAACCAAGGGGTAGGAGACATACCCCTGCCCCTAGAAAGCTCCTTGGTATCACAGAGAACACTACCCTCTAGACTGGAAACTCTTGCCTTCTCTATCCCTGGCTCCCTGCTGACGCTCTGCTCACATCCTCTCCTCTGAACTCAGGAGAGACTCTCAGGACAGCTGCTCCCCATCCTCAGCCACATGACCCTCACATATTTAAGGCCCCATGACTGAGTCACTCCTCAACCCTTGCATCACTTCAGCCCTGCTTCTAAAGCGGGGATATTGATGATGACCTGCCTGGTAGGGTGACTCTGAGAAATAACTCATGAAAATGGCAGTAGGGTACAAAACAAAGGCCGGAGAATGAGGCTGAGCAGCTCTCCCCGGCACTCCATTCATTTTCAAGGCAAAACAGTTCTGGATCAGAGCTATAAAAAGAATGCTGAAGATAAAGTGTGCCTCTCTCCCCACCTCGAGGTATTTGTTTTCAATGAGGACCCAGGCTGGACTCCTTTCTGCCTTTATCACAGCACATTCCTCATCTGTTCTTTTATTCACGCTGGCTCATTCTCATTGTCTCCTGCTCAGAAACCTTTGATAAGAATCTCCCCGAGTGGCATTAGGAAAATCCGCTGTTCCACAAAGGAACCTGCCATTGTGCCCCAAGCACTTCAAAGCTCTCACAAGATCTTATTTTTATTATTTCTTCTTTTTTTTTTCCCAAAAGTATGAACAATGTGTTTTGCATCCCAGACCGTCTGTGGGAAAATGTAATTCTCATTAGCTGCATCCTGAGCCACTATGACTGACAAAAATGATAGAGTAATTCATGGTAAGATTTGTCAAAAGGCTTTAACTTCTTTTTTTCCTCCTACTGTAACATACGGTAGCACTGATTAGACCTCACTGCGGGCATCAGTAGAGACCAAGGGCCGGAGGTCACATGCAAATTATTCTAGACTTAATGTTAGAACATCTTTGTTTAATTATTAATTCAGTATAACTGAGTGTTATGTTTGGTGTGAGGAGAGTGGAAAGAGCCTAGATTCTCATGGGAGGGGCCTGATGTATCCACCAGACTCTAGAAAAATGGACAGTAATGGAGGCCAATGAATGGTGTGGACGAGTGTGAAGTTCAAGTGGATTTTAGACCCAATTCCAGCCTCACAATTCCATAGATTGCTCTTAACATACATGCAGCTAGCTTCACAGAGCAAATTCATCAAAACAAAACTGACGATACATTATAGACACCAGAAATGAAGAGAGAATAATGCAGATGGCAAGTAAGTGTACGTTGAGAGGGAATAATGTTGGTTCTTTTGAGATCCATTCACAGAAGCAGAATGACTAGTGCCCACTTAGCCAGATGTGGTTGTTCCGGACTTTCTTCATCTCCAACACCACCCTTGGCCTTCTCCACTGGCATGTGATCAACACTCACTCATCTGGCATACGTAGTGTCCTGGACGGTAAAGTGAGGGCCGGGAATGTTCCTACATGAGTCAAAACTTTACCCAGAGCCCAGCAAGGTGCCAGGTGCACAGTATGTGTTGTATGAATCAACTGATTAATAAAAACCTGAGTCTAAGAGGTACTTTAGCATCTCTTTTCCCTTTTTCCATCAACTCCCTGGTTTATTCTTGCTGTTATTGTTGTTTAGACACCAGTGGCAAATATTTAAATTAATCCTATTTCTCTGTCCATGTCACACCATCATCATCAGTCTTTGAACGTTTCCTTCTTTTTTTTTTTTTAAAGAATTTTATTTTATTTTATTTATGATAGTCACAGAGAGAGAGAGAGGCAGAGACACAGGCAGAGGGAAGAGAAGCAGGCTCCATGCACCGGGAGCCCGACGTGGGATTTGATCCCGGGTCTCCAGGATCGCGCCCTGGGCCAAAGGAAGGCGCCAAACCGCTGCGCCACCCAGGGATCCCGAACGTTTCCTTCTTTAGTTAAATTTTACGTTAATCACTCTTCCCCTACTCCTCCAGCCCGACTCTCATTCCTCTCTCCTCACCCACCCGGGATATCTAATGTATGTTCTTACTTATGTGCACGCTGATAAATATTATGGTATTATTGGGTATGTGTGTTTAATTCACACGGATAGTATTTGGCTGTGGATCTCCTGTCATGTGATAGTCTGTGATAAAGATCTAGTCATATTGCTGTACATATATATGTATTTTTATTTCTGACTACCATGCTGTATTCCATTATTTGTGTATATAGACCATCTTAGACTCACCCATTCCCTTAAGAACGGACAGATGATTGCCTTTAGCTCTCCACTATTTCAATTCCTCATACTAAACAACTCTTTCCTTATTGATTTTGTTTTTAATTTCTAATTTTGATATAATTTCAAACTTACAGAAAAATTGAAAGAGAAGCACAAGGCACTCTCAGAGAATCTACCCAGATTCACCGGTTATTTACATTTTGCCCCATTTGTTTTATCTATTTTCTCTATATGTATGGGGCTTTTAAAGCATTTAACAGTAAGTTTGGAGATGTCATCAGACCCCTTTATCCCTATATATTGTAGTGTCTTTTTCTTTAACAGCAAGAGTATAGTGCTCTGTTCGGCAGCATATATACTAAAATAAGAGCAAGAACATACTCTTAGGTTTCATAATTCTAGGATCAAAATCAGAATATTAACATTGATATCGTGCAGTTATCTAATTCAGAGTGCATATTCATATTTCATCAGTGGGCCCACTAATGGCGTAGAGCTTTTGTGCTTTCCCAATCCAGTACCCAATGCAGTGTGATGCATTTTGTGTCTCTTTAAGCTCCCTTTAAAAAAAAAAAGGTTTATTTATTTTATCTGAGAGAGAGTGCATGAGCACAGGGTGGAGGGACAGAGGGAGAGGGAGACAAAGTCCCAAGTGGACTCCTTGCTATTTGAGGAGCTCTTGGGGGTGGGAGGGGCCCTCAATCCCACCAAACCAGCTTCAAACCCTGAGATCATGACCCAAGCTGAAACCAAGAGATGGTCACTTAACAGACTGTGCCACCCAGAAACCCCTCCTTTTATTTTTTTACACCCAACATGGGGTTCAAACTCACAACACCAAGATCAAGTCGCATGCATCACCAATGGAGCCAGCCAGGCCCTCCCTCTTTAATCTCCTCTTATTGGGGATATTTCTTCAGCCCTTTTCTCAACCTACACATTGTTGAAGAGTGCAGACCAATTAATTTGTATATTCTTCAATCTGGGCTTATCTAAGGTTTCTTGATATAAGGTGGTTGCCTGCCATATTTCTCCACTATAACAGTAGTATTTCTTCCTTTACAAATAATAAGTAACATATTAGGTGGGGGTGGGGGCTTAGGCACTATGGCACATCCACAATCATATCACTAGGATACTGTAAAGGGACAGGTCTGAAATCACAGCCCCCACCACCATGTATTACAGTCTACAGGACAGAGTGTGCTAGGAGAAGTAAGGCTCACTGTGACCAGTGAGAAGCCTTTGTGAGATTACTTGAGATGTTCCCCATCAGGTAAGCACACCCCTGATCCTTTGAGACTCTGTAAAAATTCTGTTCCTCTCTAAATTTCCACTCATTACTTTTAGTATCCATTGAGTGTTTTCTTTTTTTTTTTTTAAGATTTTATTTATTTATTCATGAGAGACACAGAGAGAAGCAGAGACACAGGCAGAGGGAGAAGCAGGCTTGCCACGGGGAGCCTGATGCGGAAACTAGATCCCAGGACCCCAGGATCACGACCTGAGCCAAAGGCAGACATTCAACCACTGAGCCACCCAGGTGTCCCATTGAGTGTTTTCTAATTCCGTTGTTCCTTCCATTGTAAGAAAGAGCTTACTCTTTATCTACGTGTTATGTATTTGTCTATTTGTATCAGTATGGATTGGTGGATTCTCATTTTATTTAATGAGTTCAATCTTTTACTGTTTCTTATTTTGATTATAAAATTGTCACAGATTTGGTTAATGACAACCACTTCAAACCAGCTTCAATATCATTTTGATGTATCCCCATTATTGGGGCTCGAATGCTTCCTGAATTTTCATCACAATAAGATGTTCTGGACTTACCTGAGATATTGCCTGCCCCAGCCTTGGATTCAGCTTTTCCTCTGAGGGGCCCTATGTATATATGCATGTATGTATATATATTTCATGTATATTACATGTAATACAATATTACATTATACATATATGTGTGTAATACATGTGTAATTATATATTATACAAATGACAATAACTTATAATCTAATTATAATAAACATATTCTGTAAGATTTTAATCTTTTAAAATGTATTCAGACTTATTACATAGCCCAGCATGTAGTCTTTTTTTTTTTTTTCCAGCATGTAGTCTTAATAAATGTTCCATAAACACTTGCAAAGAATGTGTGATCTACAGGTGTTGGTTGTAATGTTCTATAAACATCATTTAGGTTGAAATGTGTTGATAATATTATTCAGATTTCCATATCCTTAGTGATTTTTTTTGTATAAGTTGTTCCATCAATTTCTGAGAGAGGTAAGAGTATCTTTAATTATGCAATTATTTCTCCCTTTAATTCAATCAATTTTTGCTAAATATATTTTGTGGGTCTATGATCACATACATACATGTTTCAGGTTGTTAGGTTTTCCTGATGAATTCACCATTTTATGATTATGAAATTCCTCTCTTAGCTCTGACACTGTGCCTTGCTTTGAAGTCTATTGGACCTAATATGAATATAGTCATTCAAACTGTCTTATGACTATTGTTTGCATTGTAAATCATTCTCTGTTCTTTTACTTTTCAATCTATCTGTGTTTTTTTTTTTAAGATTTTATTTATTTATTCATGAGAGACACAGAAAGAGAGAGAGAGAGAGGCAGAAACATAGGCAGAGGGAGAAGCAGGCTCCATGCAGGGAGCCCAACATGGGACTCGATCCCGGGACTCTAGGATTATGCCCTGGGCGGAAGGCAGGTCCTAAACCGCTGAGCCACCCAGGGATCCCCTCTATCTGTGTTCTTATATTTAACGTACATCTCATGTAGACAGTAGATAGTTCAATCTTGCTTTTTTTATCCATTCCTACAAACTGCCTATGAAATTGATCCATTTACATCCAATTTAATTATTGATGTCTTCGACTCAGGTCTACCATCTGCTCTTTGTTTTTTATTTCTCCCATTTGTTTTTTATTTCTCTGTTCTTATTTTTCTGCCTTCTTTTTGATTGATTGAATACATTTTTTTAGCATTCTATTCCTCTACTGGCTTTTAAACTTTGCCTCCTTGCATTTGTTTTTGTTTTTGTTGTTGTTGTTGAGTGGTTGTTTTTAAAGATCCTTGGCTAATCACTTAGAGTTAAAGTGAAATATAAGTTAATATAAAATATAACACGAAATATAAAAACAGCATAACAGTAGGGTTCCATTTACCTACCCCCCGCTTTTGTGCTATTGTTATATACATTTCACATCCTAAATATAGGATCCTAATCCCTAAATCCAATACTATAATTTTTGCTTTAAACAGTCATATGTTTTCAAGAAATTGAGAGACAAAAGGGTACTTTCAATGTAACCACTGAGTTTTTTATTTCAACTATTATTTTCATGTTCAGTATTGCCAAATGGAAATATGGCTCATACTCCTAAGTTCTCATTCCTGTTTCATGTTTTTAATATTCTTCATTAGGGCTTTGAAGATATTCATTAAGTTTATTTTATATTTCTATTCTTTCCCGTTCATTAATCCTGCTTCCTCTGGTATATGTTCAGTTTTGGGCTTTCCTTTCATGATGCTTGTGTTCCTTGGAGGTCTCATTTTTTTTTCCTTCTGAATTTAAATCCACTAGACACTCCAAAAGCCCTAGATTTCATTGACTTCCAAGTGAGTTGAAAAAGGGAGTATCCCTCCAGGCACTTCAGGATGATGTTACAATTTCACTATCATCACTACCTATGTTAACACCCTCAAGGAAGGGCCTAGAGCCTTTACCCTGGCACTGCTCTTTTTCAGAAATGATCTTTCTCTGTGGCAACCCCCAAACCCAAAGCATCAGCAGGAATGTTTCGGTGAGGGAGTACTCAGAGAAGGCTAGCTAGCCTCCACTTACCATCCTAGGCAAGATCTAGGATCATAGTCTCCTGCTTCTGGGATGCACATTTTTGTTTTGTTTTGTTTTTCTATAAGGTCCATGTGGTGGATGTGATTCATCTAAGTAACTATGAAGGAGAGAAGAGAATCTAACTGGAAAGCACTTTCCCAGCACAACCCCTGTGCCTTGGGGTTCTCCAGAGAAACAGAACCAATAGGAGATAGATCAATTGATCAATCTATAGCTTGTAAGGAATTGGCTCATGCAGTTATAGAAGCTTATAAGTCCCAAGACCCGTGGTCAACAAGATGGGGATCCAGGAGAGCCAATGTCAATCTGAATTCAGGCCTGAGAATCAGGAGAGCTAATGTCCAAGCTAATGAAAGCTTTAGTCCAAAAGTGGGCAGGTTTGAGACCTGAGAAGAGTTATATTTCAGTTCACGTCTGATGTCCCAGCTCAGCAGTGAGGCAGAAGGGGTGTCCTCTAATTCAGACTTTATTGTCTTGTTCAGGTCTTTGATTGATTGAGGCCCATTCCATTAGGAAGGGCAATCTGCTTTAGTCAGTCTACAGATTCAGCTATTAATCTCATCCAGACCCCTTCACAGACACACTCAGAACGTTTGACCAAATGTCTGGGCACCCCAAGGCCCAGTCAAATTGACACCTAAAGGTGATTGTCATCATGCCCTGTCTGTGACACTTTGCCCCCTTCTAGTCTGCATTCCCGTCTCCCACCCTCACCAGAATCCCTAGAAGTTTTTCTCTTTGTTTCCAGGATCCAGCAACTCCCTCTCACTTCTCCCAGACTGGGCTCTGGGAGAAAGCCAGCTCCCTGTGCTAGTTTACTATCTTCAATGGAACAGGAAGCTCTCAAAGTGTTTAATTTCCACCTTATTTAGAAAACCCTTGATTGCGGGTCTGCTTTAAGACATTTCTTCCAAAAGTGTGAAAGCCTCAAGAACAACTTTCTTAACACTTCTCTGATGTTTACGAAACTTGCTATAACCAAGTTTTGTTTGGCTGGGTTTTTGTGCTTTCTTTTTAGCAAGTTCTGATAGTTAACATTCAATAGATTAGCCATATAAGAACTAGGACAGGTCATGGGCCAAAAGAAGTCAGCTATAGGAAGTGGAATCTCTGAATAAGGCAGTTAATGAGATTCACTGACTGCTAAAATAGTACATGTAGCAAGCTTTTAATCCCAGAGGACGATGATTTTATAGACTCAACCTTATTGATGGTGCCAGATTTCCTTTTCCCCCAAGGAAGCATTTCCCGGCTCTTCATCCAAATCCCGTTGCTCCCCCAGGCCCCTTTTCCTGATGGATGTCTCCAAAGCCCCAGTTAGAGAATCCTGCCTGGTTGAATGGGGGGATGCAGAGCTTCCGCCTAAGAAAATGGAAATCCAAATAAATTGCCAAGTATTAGAGTGCTGTTAAAACCTTGCCCTGGACCCTGGTGTGGCCTGTGTTTTATGCTGCATTTCAGTATGCTTTTAACCAGTCTCTTGGTTCTTGAGGAAGGGCAGAGGAGGTGAGATTTCCACCACACCGTCCTTCGTTCTGTCCTGTGTGGAGCAGAGCTCTGGCCACTCCTGCAGAGGGAGCATGCTTAGGTCTAGGTTTGCTTATATTTCTTTTTTCTTTCTTTCTTTCTTTCTTTCTTTCTTTCTTTCTTTCTTTCTTTCTTTCTTTCTTTCTTTCTTTCTTTTTTTTTCTGGAGAGGGAGAGAAGGATGCCTGGGTGGCTCAGCGGTTGGGCATCTGCCTTGGGCTCAGGTTGTGGTCCAAGGTCTGGGGAATGAGTCCCGCATCAGGCTCCCTGCAAGGATCCTGCTTCTCCCTCTGCCTGTGTCTCTGCATCTCTCTCTCTCTCTCTGTCTGTCATGAACAAATAAATAAGATCTTCAGAAAAAAAATAGAATGGGATATAGAGAGAGCGTGGGGAGAGGGGGCAAAGGGAGAGGGAGACTCTCAATCAGGCTCCACCCCCAGCACAGAGCCCAACATGGGGCTTGATCTTAAGACCCTGAGAACAAGACCTGAGCTGAAATCAAGAGTGGGGCACTTACACCAGCTGAGCCTCCCAGGCGCCCCTGCTCATATTTCTTTATGTTTTCCTTCCACTAAGTTGCCAGGCCTCAAGTCAGAAAATCCTCTAATTTAACTTGAGGGTGGGAGAAGGGAGATGAGGGAAGAGGGTGGGGTATTAGGATGGAGGAGGAACTGAGGCCTAGATAGAGTCAGCAGTATGCTCAAGATCTCACACTTGCAGTGATGGACTGGAAGCCAGGTGATCTGAACCCTAACCAATGACCAATGGTTTTCCCACTAATAGTGATGGTTAAAATCTGCCCTTTACAGGTCTCATCTGTTAAATGGTTAGGTTTCTCATCCTGAATGAATGAATAACTTTGGCTTTTGGAGATAAAACTTTTATTCTTATTCATTTCTATGGTTTTGCTTCTTTATTTTGGGGGGAGGGTACAAGGGGACAGCAGTGGATAAAGGGTAGAAATAATGTAACCTGATTTGAAACAATTTGCCTTAGCCTTTTTTTTTTAAGATTTTATTTATTTATTCATGATAGACAGAGAGAGAGAGAGAGAGAGAGAGGCAGAGGGAGAAGCAGGCTCCATGCAGGGAGCCCGACGCAGGACTCGATCCCGGGACTCCAGGACCACGCCCTGGGCCAAAGGCAGGCGCCAAACAGCTGAGCCACCCAGGGATCCCCTAGCCTTTTTTTTTTTTTTTTTTTGATAAGTGTTTTTTTTTTTTCTTTTGAGATTTTATTTATGAGACAGAAAGAAAATGAGTGGGGGAGAGGCAGAAGGAGAGGGAGAAGCAGGCTCCCCGCTCAGCAGGGAGCCCAATGTGGGATTCAATCCCAGGACCCTGGGATCATGGACTGAGCCAAAGGCAGACACTTAACTGACTGAGCCACCCAAGTGCCCCAGGACAAAGATATGTCTAAAGCTGAGGAAGAGAGAAAGAGGTAGGGTACAAGAAGGCCCTTCCTTGCTTTCATAGCCCTGAATGATGTACAATCAGTGGGCTAGTCTGCGCCCAGCTCAAGCTCAAGGTCACACTGGCATTCCTAATTTTCAGTGTATCACATCTTAGTTACCTACGCTCCCTATCTTCCTAGGCAGGACCAGCTCATGGTAGGTGGCGAATATTAATTATGCGAATGAATGCACAGATAAGTATTACGGGTTTTGTAAATACCAGGTAGACTGTATAAAGGACCCAATGCTGTGTCTACACACACAGGTCACAACCAGCAACCATAGGTTAAATCTGATCCATAGACTTTTGTCTTTGCCCCTTGTCATGATTTTTAGAAATTGAGCCACATTTGACTTATAGATACCGATTCTCTTGAAAGAGCGGCAGATTATCTGGCAACACTGCACACTCATTCCAGAATGATGCCAACTGGTCAGAGCTAAGTGAAACTTAGATCCCCTTCAATCAATCATGAGACCAGAGGTGGTCCCTCCTATCATGTGTGGGCTTGTGCACCTCATCGGGACATCTTCTCTCATTTGTGTTACAGACCAGGACCCTGGAGGCATTTGAGTCTTGGTGTGGACAGTCACAGGAGTGGGAATCCATGTGGAGGGCAGTAGGTGTAGCTGGGAAAACTAAGGAGAGATTTCTCGAGTTCCAAAGGCCTTTAGAAGCGCAGGCAGGTGGATGTAGGGACAGGGCAAGCTGGAGAGAGGGCAGGTGACCTGAAACAGAGGAAACCCTACTTCAATTGGCTCTACCAAGGTGATCCTAGAAGACGAGGAAGGACTTGCCTCCAGCTTCTCTCCTGAGAAAGGAGATTTTCCATTGATGCTGGCTTTTCAATACAGGGCTTGGAGCTGCTGGATGAAGTACCCCTCCGTTGAGGTTCTCCCAGGAGAAATGAGAAATGTTAGGGTTCCATGTCCCATGATCCATGCCCATGTCCCATGATCCATGCCCATGTTTTACATTTGAAAGAGCTGAGGTTGAGACGGGGGAAGTGGGTTAGCCAAAGTCACATGGCAAGGTCAAGAGATTGAAATCAACCCTTTCTCTATTTCGCTTATTACTACCAGTGAAATAAAGAAAGAGGGAAGGAGAAGGAAGAGGCAGGTGTGGGGAGACATGAAAATATGGAACAAGTGCTCTGCTTTTAGGCTAACCGACTTTGAATTCAGAAGGGTGTTTTTTTTTTCTCTTTTCTTTTAAGAAAGAAATGTGTTTTTATAATCTTACTTCAATGGCTGGTGGGAAAAAAGTCCTTCGAGTCCCCAAGGAATGTTAGAAAAAACTCCATTAAATTCTAGTCTTCGAATCTGTCTGAGTCATAATGACTATAATAAACTCTGGGAGTGTGTGTTTTCTTCGGGTTTCTCTTTTGGTCAGTTATGTAAGGGGCAGGAAGGGGGCGGCAAAAGGGAATAAGCAAGTTTTACACATATCATGAAAATGTACAAATTTTGGAATGGTTTTGTAACTCAGCGTGGTCTCTCTGTGTCTAGTCAAGAAATGACATTTGCAGAGTCCCAGAGGCGTTGAGATGAGAGACTAGGAGCGGGCTGGGGATAGGCAAGCCAAATGTGGCATTATGGCCCTTCTCATACAGGAATACGCACTAGGTCTGTGCCCTTTGCTGGGAATGCTTTTCCCCACTTCTGACCCTGATCACCACTACACCCTGCACTGGGCTGAAGCCATTAGTCTTCAGGGCTCGACTGAGACATTCCCTTGGCACCCTGCACTTCCCCTTCGGGCACTCATCACGCTTGCAACTAATTACATGTATCGCTAGTTGCTTGATGCCAGGCTCCTAATGCACAGTAAGACTCATTAGTGATTGCAGTGCGTGTATCTGTTGGACTCATGACGAATGGTGCCTAGCCCATAGTAGGTGCTCCAGAAGTATCTAGCGAATGGCTTTGGTTCTCTTCCCTGCCTCTAGAACCTCACAATCTATCCTGAGAACATTCCCAGGGCAGCTAAGCAGTAGACAGACTTTCAACCTCCCCTCCCTTTCGAGTCTGCCCTGGCGCATCTCATCTCCAAACTGAGGAGTGTGCTTGAGGAGGCAGGTCTAGCGAAGGGGAATCCACTGGCCTGGGCTTAAACCGGCGATGGAGAAAAGCTTCTAAAGGCATCGACCGCTGTAGACGGGAGCCCAGGGCACGGATCCCCTCCCTGGAGTGGAGGTGAGGTGAGCAGGATAGCAATGGCCCAGGGGCCAGACTGGGAAACGTGATTTTGGATGTGAGCCCCAAAATGCCATTCAAAGGACAGTTCCTCTGAATTACATGACTTGAACTTCTGCTGAACTGTTTCTCTCCCGGGTCACTAGACGGCGCGAGCTCTGGGCAAGTGGTAGGGCTTCCCTGATTTAACCTTGTGTTCTTTGTACTTGAGAGGCGGGGACCGGGGTCTGAGCTGGTGGCCCTGGCAGGGGGTGTGGGTTGGGGGGCTGGCTCTGGGAAGCCCATCCAGCCAGTGGTGTGCTAGTGCACTGCAGTGGGGTGGGCACAGGGCAGGGAGAGAAGAGCCAGGCCTGGTTGTCAAAATCAGTCTCCAGGCTATTGTCCCCAGAAAAGGAGATCCTGGGGAGACCACAGTCCCCAGCACAAAATAGAAGAGAAAGAAGGGAGGAAGCAAATGAAGTTGCTTATCTCATTTATTTATTTTTCCTTCCCTGTTTCCACGTATGCTTCTCCAAGCCACGTCCCCCATTGCCTCTCCCCAGCCGCTATCAGGCTAACAAGCTCCCCCATTAGCATTCCCGGCCCCTCTGCTCCCTGTCATCTCTTCTCCAGGCTTCACTGCAGGGGGAATTTACCACCACACAGGATTTCCGTAGGTGATAACTGCAGCCAGGGCCTGCTCACTCCAGAGCGGTCCCTCCTGTTCTTGCAGGCATCTGTTTACACCAAGGGAAGAATTCTGTTTTATGTTTTAATTTAATTTTATATTTAAATTCAGTGTAATTAGCATAGGCTGTATTATTAGCTTCAAAGGTAGCGTTTAGCGATTCATCAGTTGCATCTAACACCCAGTGCTCATTCCATCCCATGCCCCCCTTAATGCCCATCACCCAGTGACCCCCCCACACCCGCCTCCCCTCCAGCAGCCCTGTTTGTTTCCTAGAGTTAAGCATCTCTTATACTTTACCTTCCTCTCTGTTTTCATCTTATTTTATTTTTCCTTCCCTTCCCCTGTGTTCATCTGTTTTGTTTCTTAAATTCCACATATGAATGAGATCATATGGTTATTGTCTTTCTCTGACTGATTTATTTCGCTTAGCACAGTTACCCTCTAGTTCCATCCACATCGCTGCAAATGGCAAGATTCCATTCTCCTGGATGGCTGAGTAAGCAGGGGAGAAATTCTACTCTCCCACATGGATGTGACCGTCCTTAGCTGTCTCCCCCTCACCAATAGTTGAGCTTGTCCCTTGGTAAGCAACAGCTCACCCTTGACACCCCTCCTCCCTGGTTTCTGACCATGTGGTTGCCCCAGATGGAGAGACAAGAGATAAGGTATGAAGGTGAATTTTTCAAGGTGGGTCACTCACAGGTCTCTAGTCTGGGGAAGGATCTCCAAAGACCACCCTGTCCGGGTGATCCTCTGTGATTCTCTGTGATCCTGTCATGACAATTCAAGTCCCATAAGGAAGGGAAGAGAGCATCCCCCAGTAGCCATGCTCACAGAACATGCACCCGCCCCTATGCATTCACTCACTCCAGAACTCTTACCTTTCCACTCAAAAAAGTATGCACCTCACAGGATGGTTTGGTTTTTGTTTTGTTTTGTTTTGTTTTGTTTTGACTTTTTATTCTAAGTATAAAGGGCATTCAGAAAAGTACACAAGTCACAAGCTCAATAGGGTTTCACTAAATGGATACCCTGAGATCATCAGTCACCAGATCTATAACAGAGTAACCCCCACAACCCCTAGGCCTGGCTGCCCCACCTCCTCCCAACCCTGAGCCCCCCAGCCACTGTCCTGACTTCCAACTCCACACATCAGTTTGCCTCATGGGGTTTCCTTTGAAGAAGCTGGATTCCAGAGATGCACAGAAAGGATTTTATTTTCAATCAACAATATCTGGGAGGTGGAAGGGCTTGTCGAACCTGATCTGGGTGTTGTATTTTATTCCCAACCCTCAAGATTCCTAACTCCTTAACGCCACATAAACTGTGAGGAATTTTAGGGAAAAAGTAATCTTAGTGAGCAACCCAGCAGTGGGCAGGGGGCCAAGCAGGGAGGAAAGGAGAACGAGATACGAGGAAGGCATTATGAAGAGATAGGGGCCTTGAGAGAAAAGTGTTCCAACCACTCCCACCAGCTTTCAGCCCATCTTTGCTTTCTCCAATTGTTTTCTCTGTTTCTAGAGACACTGTTTTCAGCAAAGCCACACCCCCACCTCTTTGCTTGAAACAAGCGTTGAAAACAGAATTGTAACATGAGCCACATATGCAATTTTTTAACGATGTATTTATTTATTATTAGAGAGAGAGGGAGAGAGAGAGCACATGCAAGCCAGGGGAGGGGCCGAAGGAGAGAGAGAGAGAATTTCCAGCAGACTCCCCCACTGAGCATGGAGCCTGACGAGGGGGCCAGATCCCAACACCCTGAGATCGTGACCTGAACCAAAATCAAGAGTGGGATGCTCAACTGACTGAGCCACTCAAGCACCCCCTCAATTTGTTATGGTGGTAAGATACACATCACATAAAATTTATCATTAGTGACGTTCAGGACAGTCATAATATTATGCAACCACTACCACTGTCTACCCAGAACGTGTTTATTACCCCAAAGGGATATTTGTACCCACTCAGCAACCACTCTCCTTTCTCAAAACGATGTTTGGATGCCACCAAGTAGGCGATGATGCCTTAACTCTGTGTGTGTTGTACAGGCCCAAGGGCCTCTCTGTCCTTGTCAAGGGGAATGCTAACCTTCTTTCCTTCATACAGCATCTACATATGTAATTTTAAATTTTCTAGTAGCAGGATGCCTGGCTGACTCTGTCAGTAGAGCATTCAACTCTTGATCTCAAGGTTGTGAGTTCAAGCCCCACATTGGGTGCAGAGATGACTTAAGGAAATATAAATAAATAAATAAAATAAATAAATAAATAAATAAATAAATAAATAAATAAATAAAGTTTTTAGTAGCCTCATTAAAAAGAAACAGATGAAGGCCATCTGGTGGCTCAGTGGTTGAGTATCTGCCTTTGGCTCAGGTCATGATCCCAGGGTCCTGGGATCGAGTCCCACATCAGGCTCCTTGCAGGGAGCCTGCTTATCCCTCTACCTATGTCTCTGCCTCTCTCTGGGTGTCTCTTATGAATAAATAGAATCTTAAACAAAAAGGAAACAGATTGGGGCGGCCCCGGTAGTGCAGCAGTTTAGCGCCACCTGCAACCCAGGGTGTGATCCTGGAGACCAGGGATCGAGTCCCACATCAGGCTCCCTGCATGGAGCCTGCTTCTCCTTCTGCCTGTGTCTTTGCCTCTCTCTGTGTCTCTCATGAATAAATAAATAAAATATTTTTAAAAAAGAAACAGATGAAATTAATTCTAATAATTTACTTGACCTTATTTATCCAAACTGTTATCATTTCAACACATAGTCTTTATAAAAATGATTGCAGAAATACCCTACACTCTTTCATTTTTACCAAGTCTTTGACATCTTGTATGTATCTTACACATACAGCATATCTCAATTTGGACTGGGCACATGTCAGTGACCCCAAATGGCTACCATCTTGGACAGTGTAGCTCTAAATAATTTGTAGAATGCCATTAAATATCATAACTCATCTTTGTAAAAGGTGATTATTAAATACACAAATGTTCTGAAGCTGTAGTTTTATTTTTCGTATAAATGTATTATCTTAATTATAAAAGAACAATATTATTTGGAAACTCTAGAAAGAAAAACTGCCCATCAGTGCCAACCCAAGAAACACTGTCATCACTTTCTAACCCTCCCTATGTTGACTTCTTGGTGGCTTTTTCCTCGTGATTGTGTACACCGTTCAGAGGCATTACCACTGGGTTGGGGTGCGAAATGAAAGCCAACCTGACCACTGTCCACAGGCGAACGTGGAGCTTTCCACAGGATCATGATTATCTGTCATTACTCAGGGCTGGCTGACAACCTTCCAGTTGCTCTAACAAAGCTAGAGACAACAGAGGCCTAACCTAGAAACTTGGACTTGAATTTCAAAATTCCTCCCAACCTCCAGATTTCTATGGCTTTCTCTCTCCCACACGTTTGAACCTAAGTTTGAAAACATGACCTGGGTAATGAGGAGGTTGGTGAACTAGTTTGTGTCTAAGAGCCCTTCCAACCCAAACATTCCAGGGTACTCAGATGCCATTCATCTTCTCCGCCCGACAGGCACACATGGACACACACACACATACACACACAGAGCCTGGGTCACCAATTCGACCCCAGAAAATAGCCTGCAAAGAAGTAAGAACACCTCTACTCAACCTCCCTAACTCACTGTGAAAACGGAGATCTAAACAGAAGCACTATTAGATGGCATCTGTGCTCAGAAAGAAGAAAACCTAGCAGAAGCCAATCTCAAGATCCAAGAATGTAAAAACATTTTTTTAAGATTCCCAGAAGCTTCATGCCATAATGCCCTAAGTTAGGAAAAAAATGTGCTATTTCATATGTTTATAACAACATCTGATTTAATATTATACAGTTTTGCTTAGTCACAAACCAGAACAAATACTTTCAGATTTATTACATCCTTCTATTCAGAGACTTAAGTAATCATAGTTAATAATGCAGCCATTCCACAGCCCAAGGAAAAAGCTTTATAATTTGGGGGGGGGGGGACCAAAGATTCCTGAGAGGCAGGTTATTTTCAAGAAGGATTTAAGGTTTCAGAGCTCTCAATGAAGCTTGAAATTCATCTTTTCCAGTTCACGTGGAGTTTCCTCTGAAGCTTGGCTGGGAGGTAGAAAGAGAGAAAAACCAGTAGGCTCACAGCATCTCCCTGTGCCCTTAGAGAATGTAGCAATTACTCATCAGCATTCCTAATCCTCACCTTGTCTTCAAATATTTTTTTAAACCATACCATCGGCTCCCATACTCTTTACACTGTTAATGCTGTATTTGGGGCCTCCTCCTTATTTGTTGATTCATTGAAAGGCACTAATTGATTAAAAAAAAAGAAGCAAATATTCTTACAAAACATACTTTCTCGTTTACTCCCCCATGCATCCATGTACACACAGGCAATACTGAAGCCCCAAGCATTGCCCCTTCCTGGTAAATTAATTCAGGATGAGTTAATGATGTAGCAGTTAACTCGGTTGCTTGGAGGCTCAGGCTGTAGGTTTGGTGTCTTCCAAGATCCTCTCTCTTTCAGGGCCACTGCATCCAGAAGGGGGTCCTAGGGTACCCTGAGGGCTAGAAGGGCCTCTGTGTGTTTGCATCAGTGTAAACCATCATCCAAGTCTGTGTCACCATTAAGGAGCACACCCACATTAAAGTGGGGTGAGGATTGTGAGAACTTGGTCTACAGAAAACAGATAAGAGTTTAGAACAGTTGGGTCTTTATAAAAATGTGAATCCCTAGCCCCACTGCGGACCCCAATCGGCCTCTCTGGGTGTCAGCTACAAGAATATCAACTTTAATCAAGGTTCCCACGTGAGTTACATACACACTAGAGCTTATGGACACTGATCCTAAAGGTCCCTTCATGAAGTCATAAAGCAGATGTTTCAAAACAAGATTCTGGGATTAAGCCAGTGTCCAGTTGCAGATACCACCCTTCTTTGCAAGTATTCTTGCTAACAGATTCTTTAGGAGCACATTATTTGAAGCCAGAAGCCTTGGGTTCTAATTCTAGCCCTTCACCTACAACACAGGCAAGTTAGTTCATCTCTTCCAAGTTCACTGACAGGACTTAGGCAATTAGATACGTGTGACTATGACACCAAAGCAGCTTACCAAAAGCTTTCACATCCATCCAACCTCCCTGGGTTGCCAGAAGATCAAAGAGTGAACGCGGGCAACAGTGTTCTGCAGACTTCATGACATGCTACAAATGTGAAGGCATAATGAGAATGTGGATGTGGTTTTAGATCAAAGACAAATCCTCTTGTTTTAGATCAAAATATCTATTTTATTACTGATAAAAGTTAGCTTGGAGGATGTGGTTTAGAAATATAGAAGCAATGGAATTTCTCAGGCTGAATCCCAGCATTTGAGTTTCTCCACACAACCTCAGGCAGTACTCGATAGACCCACAGGCTTCTCCCAACCAGGGCTGGGTCCCAACCAAGCTCATCTCCCAGCTCAAAGAGGCCCAGGACACTGTTCTTCGAAAATGAGCAGAGCCCAAGAAGAAAGGTGGAGGAGGAGGGGCAGAGCTCAACTACTGCTCCCAAATTTGCCACTCGGGTCCCTCCTGAGTAGGACAGTGTGAAGAAAAAGAGAGGGGCCAAGACAAATTAACATCCTTCATTCCCGTACCTTAGGGTTATGTGCCATTTTAATACTGAAGCAGTTTATTGCTGGGAAGTTACTATCTCTGCCCCAAAATTCCTCAATTGTTTTTGTTCTTGGGACCCCATCGTGTTTACCCATTGTGCCTGTGGTCAACCGGAAGTGGGACAGTATCTTCAGCACGCCCCCAACACCAGCCACAGCTCCCCTCCAGATCCTCCTGGGCAGGCAGTATGGATTTTTGCCCTCTAAGTTCCTGAGCTAGGTCAGTATAGTACATTATGTTCTTCAAGGCTTCTCTGTAGTCAAGACAAAGCATGTAGTTTCTTCTATTTTTCCATCTCAATCTATTTCCAGCCTCATCAGCCAATATAACCTATTAGAAATTAGGCAGTGATGGGGCGCCTGGGTGGCTCAGTGGTGGAATGTCTGCTTCTGGCTCAGGTCGTTTTCCCAGGGTCCTGGGATCAAGTTCCACATCAGGCTCCCCACAGGGAGCCTGCTTCTCCCTCTGCCTGTGTCTCTGCCTCTCTCTCTGGGTCTCTCATGAATAAATAAATGACATCTTAAAAAGAAAGAAAGAAATTAGGCAGTGATACCCAATGGTATTATAAAGGCACCCCAACAATAAAACACCAGCAGCCAGATGATCTACATTAGAACTTAATTCCTCTCAAAATATCAAATTATCAGGGACTCCAAAGCTCAAAATGAAATCCCCTTACATGTTAACGTCCAGGGGCGCTGGGGTGGCTCAGTCAGTTGAGCACCCGACTTGATTTCGGCTCAGGTCATGATCTCAGCCAGGGTCATCAGATTGAGCCCTGCATCGGGCTTTGTGCTCAGGGGAGTCTGCTTGAGATTCTTTCTCTCCCTCTGCCCCTCTCCCCACTTGCAAGCTCTCTCTCTAAAACAAATAAATAAAATCTTTAAAAAACCCAAAGAAGTTAAGGTCCAAAAAAGTTAAAACAAAAAAAAAATGGAAGTCCAAAGTTAAATTATCTCACCTTCACTCAAAGTTTAAAGTCAGTACATTTCGCTTTCTTATTCTCTTAGTCTCAGCAAGAGTTCTTGATGTTCTGGATGGGGGTGGGGTTCTCTCAGTGATTACAGGCAGGCTATTTCCAGAAAAGGGGCCTTGGAGATTGGATTAAATCAACTTCAAGTCTCTGATGTGCCCCACTTTTTTATCTTTTTTTATTGCTATTTTTTAATTGTGGCAAAATACACATCACTTCGAATTTACTCTCTTAGCCACTTTGAAGTGTATAGGTCAGTGATATTAAATACATTCACACCGCTGTGCAATCATCACGACCATCCATCTCCAGAACTCTTTAAATCCTACAAAACTGGGCAGCCGGGTGGCGCAGCGGTTTAGCGCCGCCTGCAGCCCAGGGCGTGATCCTGGAGACCCTGGATCGAGTCCCACGTTGGGTTCTCTGCATGGAGCCTGCTTCTCCCTCTGCCTGTGTCTCTGCCTCTCTCTCTCTCTCTGCATCTCTATGAATAAATAAATAAAATCTTTAAAAAAATAAAAAAATAAATCCTACAAAACTGAAACTGTGTCCCCGGTAAAGAGTAACACTCCCATTCCTCCTCCCCGGGGTCCCAGAAGCCATCTTTCTACTGTCTGCTTCTAAGTCTGTCTGACTATAGTCAGGGAGGTATCTCTTATGATTGGAATCATACAGTATTTGTCCCTTTGTGACTGACTTATTTCACTTAGCATCATGTCTTCAATGCAGCGGCATGGGCCAAAATCTCCTTCCTTTTTAAGGCTGAATAACATTCCATTCTGTACATCTGTTACCTCTTGCTTATTCCACTCATCTATCGTCAGACACTTGGGTTGCTTCCCCCTGTTGGCCATCGTGAAGAGTGCTGCTATGAACCTGGGTGTATGTGCCTCACTCTCTAAATGGATCAAAATGTTTAAAACACACAGGAGATTATCAAAAGAACTATCTCCACACCCTCAAATTTAGAAAATAATTCAATCCCCATACCCAGAGAGGCTATCGAGGCAAAATCATGATTCCAAAGCCCAACATGTGGTGCTACCAAAAGCCATAACAGATTCAGAATGGAAAAATTCTTCTTAGAAGATGCTTCTAAGGGAAGAAGCACAAATGGTTTTATTTGAAGCATTCACCCGTCATTGCCAGGTGATCACAATCCAGAGTTTAATTATGGCACCGTGTTTACCATATTTAGGGGAGACCACCTCACCCTGCAGTCTGCTCTCCCACAGAGCAGCAGTTGAGGCATTGCTGCCTTCAGCACATTGTCATGGTTCAAAATAAGAACACGGCTAAAAGGGATTCTAAACAAGGATTTATTTTCTGCCTGAGAAGCTTAAAATGTGGACACCAACAGCAACGGCCAATGCTTGTGAGCACGGTGTAATGGAGAGGAAGACAAAGGTTCACCCGGTCCTCCAGTCCATGCCCAGAACACCATCTGCCAGCATATAGATTGCAAAATGTCAGCCACACATCTGTTGAAAAGGGGCTCCTCCTACAGGAAGCGAGCTGGTGGGGCAGGGGGCACTAATATAATTAAAACTTCAAGGCACCGTGTAATACAGGAAAATGTGGTTGAGCAACACATTGCTAAGTCTTCAAATCTTTATTTTGTTTCTTTTCAGAAGCACTGAGAGCATCATGAAAAGAATACAGCTTTAAGAACTAAGCTTCACCCCACCAAGCATTAACGGAGGCCAGAAACTATGTGAACAATCTTACTTGACATCCCCAAGACGTTTATATCTGTCCAAGGAAAAACCAGAGGGGGAAGCATGTTAACTTTCTCAGCCTTTTGATAGCACATATACAAGATCTCTTAGCCCCACAAAAAGCTCCAACTATTCTCTAGAACTTCAAATGCCTTAAAATATAGACTTGCATTTATCTTGGCCACATTAACGAGATCTGTTTGACCAATACATTTATATTTATGATGACTAAGGGCAGATTATGGTTGTTAAAATTTGTCCTTGGGACATGAAAACACTCCTCTGTCATTAATACATTTTGTAATATAAACTATGATGTCAGGTCAACGTAAAGGGTAAAAACGTTCCTAAAGTATGCACACATCATTTTTTAAAGCAATTGAGTCTAATGGAATAACAAAGGTCATCATAACAAACCATTACAGCCTTGGTCTTGGCAACTCTGGCCACAGAAGAATCTCCAAGAAACGATCATCATTCCTCCAATGTTATGGCATCCAGACGACAGGAATGGCTTGCAAATGAGTCATACAGGCTCAGATCCTCAGTAGCTATGTGAGCGCTGGACGATCAATTATTCATGTGTTTACAAAGAGCTTTCCCGGTTGATGTTAACCAGAGCTGCTTGCAGAGAAGAGCTCTCCAGCTGTCCTCGGCCATCCTGGGCCTCCAACTAACAAGCCGCTTTAATTGCTGGGCAAGTCATCTGGAAGGTGCCCCTCCCCTAGGCCAAGTAAACCCCATCCCTTTGAAACTTCATCAGGTGTAAAAATATTAATCAGAAATAATTATGACAAGACTTTATTTACAATACTCCCAGCAAATCCCAAAGAGAGACAGAGAGAGAGAGAGAGAAGTGAGCCTTAACTTCCATCCCACAAGGTACTACCAGAACCGGAGTCTGGAATACCGGTCGGGAATTGGGAGAAGGCATAGAGCAGGAAATGAAGGGAAAGAGTCAGGGGCCGTGGGTTTCATGAGGGAGGTAGGAGGAAAAGCAGTCTAGAATGCTCTGTGGGGGTAGGGGAACATGACCAAGGACCACCAAGGGTGAATAGATTAGGTTGGTCAATAGCCAACATTAGTGAACTTGACCTACCCATCCAAATCAGCCTTGGAAGAAGCTAGATGAGAAGATACTTCTCAGCCCCTTTGGTTACTACAGCCTGTCCAGGAAGACTAATAATGTGATTAGGGCAACTCTTCTTTCTGAGCTAGGCCAAAGAGGACAGGACCAGATGGCCGGTCCCCTATCAGCTTTGTTTTGAGGGAGGACAGGATCACCGTCAAAGCTGCTGCCTGGGCCCCTTCCTCTGCATAGAGTACAGTCAAAGCAGACAAAGGGATACCTCAGGTACACTTCTATTATCCCAATTCCAAGAGCATTTGTTGAATCCTTCGACCAGATTCTTCCTCTTGCTTGAAATTGGGCAACTTCAGACACTATCTTAACTCACTTGTCCATTTCTAAGAAAGTGGTAGAAGCAAACACTGTTCTTGCAAATGTAAGATCGTGGGATAAAGTGAGTATATTTGTATGGGCAGGGGCAATAGGATCCCTGGGGTCGTCCTGCTGAATGTAGTGGGGAGCAATTCTAGTTGACACGTCACAAGGGAAAGGAAAAGCTAACAGATGGGAAGATAGTGCCCCTCCCTGGTGCGTAAAGCATCCTGGAGAACTAGTGTGGTGCTGTTGTGAGGCCAAGGCTAGAGTCTGTGTCCACCCCCTCAACCCTGATCCACCACCCTATCCACCCATGAATGCAAGTTTGGAAAATGAGTCACAGGAAAGGAATGCATCTCCCCAAGGCCCATGAGAGGAGAGCTGGTCTAAGACGCTCTCGTCACACCTCCTTTTTTAGCCTTTTAAGCCTCAGTCCAGGGACCAGGGATAAGACAAGAGGAAGCATCTCGAGAGGTCTCCTTCATGTGGTTGGGGGCTCTTTTAACTTCTTCAGCCTTCTCATGGGGGCACCACTCCTGCTCATCGTGACTCCTTGCCCCTGGCTGGTGCTCCCTCTAGAGATCTGGGGGTCAGAACACGTTTCTCAGGAGGCCATCAGATATGAGTTTGGGGAAGGACAGTGTTAAACAGAACTCTTCAGTGCAGGTCCCAAGCCTCCAGTGAGTTGCTAGGCCTTTGAAGAAATCCTAAAGAGAGGCCTGAAGGACTACCCAGAGTTATTGGTCCATGGATCTTTTTAAGGCAAAGTTCCAGAATTTCATGGACAAACAAAACCTAGGGAAGTGTAGTGTTAGGGTAGAGCACCAACTCCCTGGTTAGACCTACAAGCGAAGCCTGGTGTGAGAGGCGCTCCAGCCATTTGAGTGACTCTTGACCACCTGCTCTCCACCATCAAGGACCACTACAATCTGTGACACTATCGGAATTCTGGGGACACATGCCAGGAGCTCCGGCCTGCCATCACTGTCGGTGACAGCCTCACAGATAGTTTCCCAAAGTCACAAGCTGACCTGGCCTCCACACACTCTTACCAAATTGGCAGCCCCCAACAAGCACACCTCCTCACCTTGCCCCCACAGCTCTAAGGGCAGAAAGACAGGAGGATCTCTCATTGCCACACAACTGCCGGATTTCCGTCGGGCCTAATCTGATTCTTTTCTGCCCTTGTGTGTAGAAGTCGTTACTCTGTCTCCTGGTTGTGAAGCTCCAACTTTCTCTGTGGAAAAGCCATGGAAGTGAGCCTTGGAGCAGTCTGCCTGGCAGAGCCTTTCTCACAGTTTTCTTTTCAGGATCTCCAGCTCCTGGTTGGTAACTCTCTGCTGTGATTACAGCACAAAGTTGCCACCCAGAATGAAACACAACACCCATCAAGAGTGGATATTTTGGCTTGACCTCGAATGTCCATCACCCACAAGCTGTAAGACCTTTCTGAGAGTCTGAGACCGTCTATATTCCCGATCCTATATTTCAAGTGGAATTGTGTCCAAATGTTCAATATCCAAAATAAACGAACGAGACATCAGCCCGGCCTTTGGCATGAACCAACTCATTAAATATAAAATAAACACAAGTAAATGGCTTTTAAATCTCGCTGACGGAAAGCTTGGCAACTGCTCTGAGATTCTAGAGGTCATTGGAACTTCTCTGTCCAGACAGGAATCTTCCTCACATTCTGAGGGGCAGAAGGGGACTCTCGACAAATGATGGTGTCCGGGGAACCCCCTCCGCATGACAATGACAGGGTCTGCAGGAAGTATGGCCTTTGACACCGAATGGGTCACCGGGGAAGTCAATGTTACTATTCACAAAGGGTTAGAAATTTGGGTCCAAGGCATTCAGCTGGCCACTGATTACAAATCTCTGGGAACAGCCACCAAACCAACCTTGGGTTTCTCACTGGTGCCTAACCACTGGCCACCCTCAGAGTCAATATTCACACAGTTTCTTAAATCCTGTGTGCATCCTGTCATGGGTTCCCAAAGTCCCATTAGAAACGTGACTCGCTGAACTCTTATTTTTGCTTCAAGTCATCTGTAGTTTCAGCATTAAGTGGATTTATCAGGGAAGGTGATGGGCCAGATCACCCGATTAATCGTTTTCATTCTCCGCTTCACACCATGTGTGCGGAAAACATACTGCGATCATCCGCCAACCAGAAAACATATACGTGTGCACCTGTTAACTTCTAACGTTACCTCAGAGCTCAGCTAGATTCCAATGATTACTATCCTCTTTTATAAACCCGATGTGGAAAATGCACGGCTTTTGGTAAAAAGCATGTTCACTTGACAGCCCGTCAAAGATGGGTGTTCGCCTGGGGAAGCCGTGTGTGAGCAGGTCCATTTGTAAGAGCCCGGGCCCTGGTCAGGCAGCAGAATTATTGCCCGTTCACATCAGTCAGCCTCAGAGTCTGATTTCTGTGCCAAGAAGTTAGTAAGATCTGAAACTAGTCAAAGTAGCTTCCATTTACTTACAGTTTGGGAACATTTTTTCATGATTTGGTCAGCTTCCTAAGAACAAAATGCCAAATGGCTCATCAGATCTTAGAGTTAAATCATTGGATCAGTAGAAAGATTCGATACTGGTTTTTAATGAACTAGAACATGCTTTCCTTTTCTCCTTTGAAAGGTTTTCGGTGGTTTATTTCAGATCACAAAATCACATTGCTTCTCATCCATGGACTCTAAGAACCTTCTCACCCCCAATGTGAAGAGGCGTACCCAGTCATGAGTTGACGGGCCCAGCAAGGATCCTGGAGGGCTTTGTGACAGCACAGCCACCCTTCTGAGAGATTTTAGGAAATAAAATACCTATAACTGAGAAGCAAAGAGCACCTGGAGGGGATACCCCTCACTTCTATAAAAAAAAAAAAAAAAATTCAGGAATGGAATATTAAAACCCCTCGACAGTATTTTTTTCAATCTTTTCCACAGCATGGGCTGAGCTATCAGTCAACACCACTAGGTGGCATGCTCTCCAGTTGGCTTCTTTTTGCTCCTCTGCCAAGGGGGCGCCATCATTTCCCTGGGGGATATTAAAGGGCACCTCAGACAACATGGAACTAGCAGTCTTCCCCTCGCTAGGGCTACTGCCCACTGTCTTATGTTGGAAAATTTTTGGAAAACCAAGATGTATCTGATATTTTGTCTCAAGGTGAGGAAGTTTGTGTCTTGCTTTTCACACGTTCCATATCAGGGTCTGACAGCAACGCTGCTCTCATGAGTTGACTTTCTACCCTAACCTGTCTGCCATTCTCCAACCCAGAAACACCGTGTGCTACGAAGAATCCATCAAATCCTCAGGGACATTGTCTGAGATGCAAGAGGGCCAGATCTTAGCCGTGATCTATGCAAAAGTAACATCTCAAGCGTTTCCTGAAGGTCAGGCTTCTCAAAAGCTAGTCTAGGGCCCAAGGAGAAGAGCGATGTGACACTCTAGGCCTTATTTGGGGAGCTAGTTCATTCCCATCGCATTCTTCCAGAACATTCTTCTCTCTTGCCCACTTTTCCCCTTGCTCTTCTCTTCTCTTTCCCTACAGAGTGGTATTGAGATGAGGGAGGTTAGCCCTCTGGATGGCTAAATGGAAAAGAAGGAAAATGAATCCCACAGTCGTAGTTACACAAGGGATTTTTAGAATTTTGTCTTGTCACTTAAATGACTTACTGAAGTCCTCTTAAGTTATCAAGACTGTATTTCTTCACCTTGTGCAAAGACACTGAGGAACACTGAGGCACAAGGACATCCGAAAGACCAAAAACCTGAAGTCACAGACCTAAGGAAAGTGCTGAGGTGTCAGTTCCAGAACTGTGCTTCCAGTGTTGGTGTTTTTGAGGACACTTTTTTAAAGGTATCTGATCTTCCAGGACATGATTCCCATCATTGGCCCAGTAGGTACACAGGGTCTGCCACTTTGATTGCCCCTGGGTTTTCCAGAACAAAATATTGCCCAAAGAGTGGTGACTTTCCATACAGCTTCTGCTCAGAAGGGTCACACAGACGATAACTGCAAGAGTAGGAAGATCACGATGAGTCACAACAGAAGCAAGAGCTCCAACAGCATATGATTCCTTCTCAGCTCAAGTAAATGTCCAACCCCCCAACCCAACAGGGCCGCCCGCCAGGTGGTCCCACTCCAGACAGCGTCATTCCCACCAGAGTCTAACAGAACAACGCCCCCTGGAGTTGTGCGGTGAGCAGTCAGCCCAGGGCACAAACTACCGAAGTGCACCTGATGGCCACACCCCCACATCTTTCCCCCATGGAACATTCCCTTTTTCAGCATGAAGCAATGAGGGACTTGAAATGTTTAGACACACTTTACCACCTTCCTTTTCCCTGGCATCTCTCCTCCTGGCTCTTCCATGTTGGTCACCAGAGCCACCATCCTACCAGTCCCTCAGGCTTGGAACCCTGGAAGCATCTAGTACACCCCTCAGTCTCCACCGCTTGTCCATAGTTGCCAAGTCCTCAGGTCCTTCCTGCACCGTATCACTGAATTCGCTCGCTGTTTCTCCCACGGCCACAACCTTGCTTCCAGCACACTCAGACCATTGTCACAACTTCTTGTCCTCTTCACCGGCCTCCTTTCCCCATTCTCCACTCCCCGACTTTTAATTCATTGTTGGTACTACGCCACATTACTTCCTCAGGTTTGCTCTGGTCTTCTCAGGCTTGGGCTCAGGAACTGTCAATGGTTCCCCAGTGCCCAAAAAAGAACATTCCAGCTCTTCAGCGGGGTGTGCAAGCCTCTCTACCTGGCCCAGCAGCTTTTTCCAACCTGTCACCCTCTGCCCCTCCCTTGCACCTGCAGAGCTCTCCCCTAGATTCCTCAATGTCCTCTTGTCTTGCTTCGCATATTACAGACTCCAAGAGGCCTGTGGGATGCCTCCCTTCCACTCCCCCACGTGTTAAAATCCTACCTTCCCTTCAAGGCCTGACTCACATCCCACAATCTGTAGGAGGGAAGCTTGAGACCTCCCTGCCTGCTCCCGGAACGCTCACATGCCTCAGCCTACAGTCAGGGCACCTGTCTGTCCGTCTGCAAGACAGAGGGTCCCTGGAGAGCAGCAGTTGTGACAAACTTATCCTGCTCACACCCAGCGCTGGGGCCCATGGTCACCAGTGACCCAGAATCACTTGTGGAATGGATAGCTGTGCGGGTGAGTAAAAGCCCCATGAGAACCAGCATGAGGGGGCCTGGGTGGCTCAGTGGTGGAGCATCTGCCTCCAGGGTCCTGGGATCGGGTCCCGCATCAGGCTCCCCACAGGGAGCCTGCTTCTCCTTCTGCCTATGTCTCTGCCTCTGTGTGTGTGTGTCTCATGGATAATGAAATAAAATAAAATCTTTAAATAATTAATTAATTAACTAAAAAAAAAGAACAGCTCTGTCCAACAGACAACACCAGCGGCCCCAGGAAGAGTGCACAGGGGCAGGTGTGTGGGAATGTCGTGGCGAGATTCTCCCGATGTCCCCTCCACCTGGGAAAAGTCTTCCTTCAGTTTCTCACCGAGGTTAGCTCCAATTTTACATCATATTTATATTTAAAACATATCTATAGTAAGTATTGAGTTCATTCTACAGTGCTTTAAAAAGGGGGGGAAGGGGGAATCCCTGGGTGGCTCAGCAGTTTAGCTCCTGCCTTTGGCCCAGGGCGCGATCCTGGAGTCCTGGGATCAAGTCCCGCATCGGGCTCCCGGCATGGAGCCTGCTTCTCCCTCTGCCTGTGTCTCTGCCTCTCTCTCTCTCTCTATGTCTATCCTAAATAAATAAATAAATAAATAAATAAATAAATAAATCTTTAAAAAATAAAAAAGGGGGAAAAAAAAGTCTTTGTGGTGACCTGGGCCTTATTTTGTTCTTCAAATCAGAAATGGGGGATAAAAAAATAATAATAATAAATAAAAAATAAAAAAAAGAAAAAGAAATGGGGGATAAGCAACCAGAACAGGAGAGGATCAAATCCAGAGGCTCCTTCCCGGACTCTGGGCTCCCTGCCAGACTGCAGGTGCCCTGAGCGGCCTGCTCACAGCGGCGGGCCTGCAGCCTGGTACGCTGCCTGGCATGCTGTGGCCCCTCCAGAAAGGTCGACTGAACGAACAAAGGGGCAATCCAGTGGATGAAAGGCGTGAGCTGCTGCTCCGGGCTGCCCTGCCTCACCCCCAGGACTCCCCGGCTCAGCACTCAGGTCCTCACAATGACCTTGGACCCTGGGAACCCAGGCGCCTGCCCTCACCTGCCTCTCTGGTCACTGTGCAATACCAGTGACATTTTAGGATCTGGGTCCATCAGAGAGTGGTCTCTTCAGGATGGGGCCAGATGGGCTACTTTTATGGCTTGGGATTTCTCCTTTCTGCCAAGTTCTACAGCCTGGGTCCTCGGTTCTGATTATCTCGGGTGGAGGGGGGCAGGTACTGAAAGTGGGACTTTGGTGCCTCTTCTCACACGGGAATCTCCTAATCCTTACAACAGATGCAGGTGACAACGTGAGTTACCTCCCTTTGCAGGTGAGTCTCGGAGGAGTAACCAGCGTGCCCCAGAGCACAGATCTATGGGGTCAGGCCAGGTCTGGCCACCCTACCCGCAGTCACCATGCTTCCTACCCAGGATGCGATGGATCCCTGGTCACCTATATGCCTTCTGGGTCCATGCACAAACTTGAGAAAAATTGGGCAGTTCAGTATTATTCATTCTTGAGGCACCTGGGTGGGCTGAGTCAGTTGAGCGTCTGCCTTTGGCTGGGATCATGATCCTAGGGTGCTGAGATCCAGTCCTGCACCAGGCTCCCTGCTCCGCAGAGAGCCTGCTTCTCCCTCTCCCTTTGCCTGCCATTCCCCCTGCTTGTGCGCTCTCTCTCTCTCTCTCTCTCTGTTAATTAAATTTTAAAAATCGTAAAAAAATTTATATTATTAATTCTTGTACACAGGGTTTGGCTACTCATAGGTTTCACCTGCCTGTTCCCATCAGCCACTCACATAGACACTCACTCCCCTACCAGGTAACTTGGAGGGGAGGGCCCCTCCCAGCCCAGCCCAGCCCAGCCCAGGAAACAGCACAAAGTGAGGCAAGAAAAGTTGGTTTGTAGGAGTGCAGGCTGGGTCACCTGGTCTGCAGGTGGCAGTCCATTTCTCCGCCTAGGAATGGAAAGGGACAACTTTCCATTCCCCACCTCCCTCCCCAGGCCTCCCCCACCTGCAGCTCCCCCTAACACCAGGGCAGGACCATGGGGAGCCCCTGTAAGGGAGGTCGGCGGCGGCCCCTTGTGGGGCTGAGCGGTACTGCGAGCGGCCTGGGACCACAGGCACACCTAGCTTTTTGTTCAAACGCCCTGCACACACGCTGTTTATCTTACCCAGATCCTCTATGATTTTCTTTCTTTTCTCATTTTTTTTAAGATTTTATTTATTCATTTGACACAGAAATTTGAGTGCGAGTGAGGGACAAGGGCAGAAGGAGAAGGTCAAGCAGACTCCCCAATGAACAGGGAACCCGAAGTGAGGCTGGATCTCAGGACCCCAGGATCATGACCGGAGCCCAAGGCGGACGCTTAACCCACTGAGCTCAACCACTGAGGCACCCAGGTGCTCCTGATTTTTTTCAAATATATATTTTTTGGTTGGGATTAATAAATTACAAACTCATTTAAAAGCTCCTTTCTTGGGGGCAACTGAGTGGCTCAGGGGTTTGGTGCCTGCCTTTGGCCCAGGGTGAGATCCTGGAGTCCCAGGATCAAGTCCCACGTTCGGGCTCCCTGCGTGGAGCCTGCTTCTCCCTCTGCCTGTCTGCCTCTCTCTCTCTCTCTCTCTTTCTCTCTCTATGTCTATCATAAATAAATAAAAATAAATCTTTAAAAAAAAAAAAAGCTCTTTTCTTGGGGGCAACTGAGTGGCTCAGGGGTTGAGCGTCTGCCTTTGGCTCAGGTTGGGATCCCAGGGTCCTGAGATCAAGTCTTGTCAGGTTCCCCACAGGGAGCCTGCTTCTCCCTCTGCCTGTGTCTCTGCCTCTGTGTGTGTCTCATGAATAAATAAATCAAATCTTTTTAAAAATAAAAATAGGGCAGCCCGGGTGGCTCAGCGGTTTGGTACTGCCTTCAGCCCAGGGCCTGATCCTGGAGTCCCAGGATCGAGTCCCAAGTCGGGCTCCCTGCATGGAGCCTGCTTCTCCCTCTGCCTATGTCTCTGCCTCTGTGTGTGTGTGTCTCATGAATAAATAAATAAAATATTTTAAAAATAGAAATAAAAAAATAAAAGCTCCTTTCTTGGGGTACCTGGAAGCCTCAGTCAGTTAAGCATCTGCCTTTGGCTCAAGTCATGATCTCAGAGTCCTGGGCTTGAGCCCTGTGTTGGGCTCCCTGCTCAGCGGGGAGTCTGCTTCTCCCTCTCCCTCTGCGCTCTCCCTATTCGTGTTCTTTCTCTCACGCAATGTCAAATAAACAAATAAATCTTTAAAAAAAAAAAAGCCAAAATCCTTTCTTAATGCATTTTGTTTTCCAATGAATAGGAAACACATGACTACTCTAATGAACGGAGGTCCAAGCCACTTCGTTTAACTTAAACAAAGGTCTCCAAACTGAAAGGGTGGCGTGTGAGTGCAAACACCACTACCTGTAAAGTCCTGTGCACCGTGAGGGCTCCTCATTATTTTCTCTGCCTGGTCTGCTTGGTTACTAGCCAATGCCCAGGGCATGATTACAAACAGGGTGTCTGGTTCACCGCTGGGTCCCCACCCTAGGGAACAGGTCATTTCTGAGGCCTCACAACCTATTATCCCTATGGCCAGGTTAAGAATGATGCAGCACTTGAAGGTAGCTCAGGGGAGGGGAGCCCTAGAGGCTGAGCAGATCTGAGCTGGGTTTTATTTAATGCAGCTTCAGAGGGCAGAGAGAAGCGTGTCCAGGCTTCTCCTTCTCCCAGAAGGCGTCAAGTTCATAGACTATCAACAACCAGCACCCACATGGCCATTGTGTACAACATTTTACCATCTATTTTCTTTTCTTTTCTTTTTTAATTTTTATGTATTTATGATAGTCACAGAGAGAGAGAGAGAGAGAGGCAGAGACATAGGCAGAGGGAGAAGCAGGTTCCATGCACCGGGAGGCCGACGTGGGACTCAATCCCGGGTCTCCAGGATCGCACCCTGGGCCAAAGGTAGGTGCTAAAACCGCTGCGCCACCCAGGGATCCCTATTTTCTTTTTTTTTTTTTTTAAGATTTCATTTATTTATTCATGAGAGACACAGAGAAAGGTAGAGACACAGGCAGAGGGGGAAGCAGGCTCCCTGTGGGGAACCTGATGTGGGATTCCATCCCACAGGGGTCAGGACCGAAGCCAAAGGCAGATGCTCAACCACTGAGCCATCCAGGCAGCCCTCATCTATTTTCTAAAATCATATTTCCTGCCTTATTCTGATCAACCAAGAGAGGTATTATTAGTCTAATTTTTATTAGTCTAGTTTTTACCAATAAAGAAACTGAAGCATAAGAAGCTAAGTGACTTGCCAAGGTCACCCAATCAGCTGGTGACAGAGCCAGATGGAGCTGGGGGTGGGGGCTGTCTGTCTCTTCCCACAGTATTACCGCTATATCTTTCTGTCTTTAGCTCAACACAGCCTCACACAAGTGGCAAATGTCCTTACTGTCCAAGTATTCACATGTCCAACAAAACTTTTGCATCTACTAAGCAAACATGCTTTCCCCTTTCTATTAGGAGCCAGACATCACAGAAGCAGCAATGAAAGACTCCCACCAGTTCTTAAGCCAGAGGGATCAATGTGGAAGTCACTCTCCCTTAAGGAAGAAAAGAGTAGGGACACCTGGGTGGCTCAATGGTTGAGTGTCTGCCTTTGGCTCAGGTCGTGATCCTGGGGTCCTGGGATCGAGTCCTGCATCGGGCTCCTGGCAGGGAACATGCTTCTCCCTCTGCTTGTGTCTCTGTCTCTCTCATGAATAAATAAATAAAATCTTCAAGGAAAGAAAGAGAAGAAAGAGAAAGAAAGAAAGAAAGAAAGAAAGAAGAAAGAAAGAAAGAAAGAAAGAAAGAAAGAAAGAAAGAAAGAAAGAAAGAAAGAAAGAATAGAGTAGAGGGTGCCTGGGTGGCTCAGTCGGTTGAGGGTCCAACTCTTGGTTTTGGCTCAGGTCACGATCTCAGGATCCTGGGATTGAGCCCCGTGTCGGGCTCCACACTCAGCGCAGAGTCTGCTTGGGACTCTCTCTCCCTGCCCCTCTGTTGTCCCTCCTCCCTTTTCTAAAATAAAATAAATAAATGAAATCAGAAAGAAAGAAAGAGAAAAGAGAACAGAAAAGAGTAATTCCATCTTCATATTCCCCACTAGCCAGCAGGCCTCACACGTGCCACCCACTGGGAGGATTTTGTAGACCAAGTGTCCCCTGAGCCTCCGTCCGGCGGATGCTCAGTGGAGCCAGACGCATTTCTTTTCCCCTCGTTGCTTTGCTATCCTGCCCTCTGCGAGGGGGCCGCAGGCTTCACTAGGTCAGGCTGGCAGAGGTCTCCCTGCCTAGAAGCTGCATTCACAGCCCCTGGGCACCTGAGGACACAGGAAAATGCAGACTGGCTCCGAGCAACCTGCCCGAGAGCGGGGAAGGTCTTCTGGCCACCACAGTTTGCTTCACTTCCCATGACTTATGTCAGGGGGCTGGGCCTCTCTCGGCCACCTGTCCCTGAGAGTGCGGAGATTACTGCCTCTCGGCCATCTCCATCCCCGGAGCAGACAGGACAGGACACCTGGGCCAGCTGCTGCGTCTCCTGGGGTGTCAGGAGCTGGTGGGGGTGACCACTGGCCAGGAGAGGGCCTGCAGAAGATCAGGGGAGCTGCGCTGCGCCCCCCGCCTGCTGGCCCTCACTCTGCACTGGGGTCAGTCGTCCCCGTCCCACAAACACGGCTTCACAGGGAGGCGAGCCCTAAAGAGTCAGAGGAGAATGGAAACACAAAGGCTTTCAGGAAGCTATTCCTGGCGGCAGAGGCACTTCCTGAATCCAGAGGGAAGGGACCGCAGGCACCGAGTAGCATCACCCTTCGGTGCTGGTCAGTCCCCAAAAGCACCCAGCTGGTCTGCACACAGAATCACCCAGATCTGTCCTACCCGCCTCGTTTCAGAGGGACGAACACCCCCGCCTGCTGAGGAGCTCAAGAGTGGGCAGCAGAGCCCGGGTTCCTGACTCCCCTAGGCCTCCTCCCGCCTCTGTGGCCCCAGGAAGGAGCAAGACCAGATTCCACTTCGTCCTGACGCTCAAAGAGTGAGAGCATTTGGAGCAACAGCCAGCGGGGCCTCGCTGCTTCTCAAAGCCCCACTCCCCTGACTGCTGTTCCAACACACGCCGCAGTATGAGGCCTCCCAGACACGCAGACGAGCCGAGCGTTGTAGCAAACGTCCACTTACCAACCGCCTGGACCCTACACCTAACACTTGACTGTATTTCCTTTATCCTACCTTTATCTAGCCATCAATAATCATTTTCTAGTGTTTTTTGTTTTTGTTTTTAAAGATTTTTTTATTTATTCATCACACACACACACACACACACACACACACACACACAGAGGCAGAGACACAGGCAGAGGGAGAAGCAAGCTCCATGCAGGGACCCTGACATGGGACTCGATCCCGGCTCTCCAGGATCATGCCCTAGGCTGAAGGCAGCACTAAACCACTGAGCCGCCTGGGCTGCCCTCAAGTGTTTTCAAATAAGTGACAGACATCAGGGGGCTTCACCTCTGAACAGCTCAGCTGGCATGTCAGGCAGGCCCTAGGCTTAAAATCTGCTTTACTCGGGACGCCACTCGGGTGGCCCAGCAGTTGGTAGCATCATAATATATATAATTCGCCAAAATACCTAAGCAATGCATTTCTTAAATTGGTCCATTTGAATCGTGAATTCTAAACGAGAAATAAAATTATTTGTGCAGCCAGGTATTCTCACAAGCACGGCAGCCAGGGACCTCGCCCAAGTTACCCCGTCACTAGGACCCCCTGCAGCTCCCAGACTGTGTGTCCCTGGTGTTTTCACTGCAGAGATCAAGCGGCCCAGACTCACCTCTTCAGGGTCTCCAGCGGCTCCTTCCTGCTCATGACGCCAGTGTCTGGGTCCACCGTGGTTAAAATGCACCTGGACGCACACACACAGAGCATCATACGAGGGACAACGCCGACTGACCCTGCCCCCCACCCCGCCAGGTGGAAGCTCCTTACCGAGAACAAGCCATTACTCTTTTCAGTATCACGTCCCCAATAAGAATCTCATCCCATGAATCCTGGGGGACAAAGTACAAAATTCACATGAGCGCTTCCAAGCCCTGGGGCTGACACACACACCTGGGTAGGGACTCCACGGGAGGTGCCCCCCAACAAAGCCACTTAGGCCAAAGATGGCAGTTGAGGACATGGACCCTGAGAAGCCAACACACCTTCTGGTCCCCTCACTGCCTGTGACATGTCAGCTCATCCTCCCAAAGGGCAGTGCTCCCTCTGCTCTCACTGGCCAAACTTCCCCTGAGGGATGCCAGTGGAGTCGGGTGGGGGGTGGGAATGGAAGGGTCAGGCTGATAGGGGGTGTGGATGACAGAGAGAGAGTCGGTGTGTGGAGGGGGATCAGTCTACACTGTGCATGCCTCGGGGGGATTTAGATCCCAATGCCCTCCTCTCTGCATCCCCACTGGCCTGGGAACAAAGTGCTCCAGCCCAGGGGGCTCCTCGGGCATTTGCCCACAGCCTGGGTCACTGGTGCCTACTTTTCGGGACAAATCAAATCGATGACTTGCCCTCAGGGGAAATAGTAAAAGCTAATGATCATGATGTTTTCTGAAGTTTCAGACATTCTGAGAGAAAGCCCTGTTGTAGGTTTACCTGCACAAGCAAGAATGGATCTGGAGGTTTAGGGGAACAGAGCCTCAGGTTGCTCTGGTCAGGGCAGGTTTTACAGAAAAGATAGGATTTGAATGGAACCTTCCAGAACAGAGACTTTGGAAGGCACAAAAGAAGGGTGAGAAGACTCGGAATAATTAGAAGGAAGACACTCAGGAGACAAAGGACGTCTGATCATACTCTTGAACTTCTTACCCCGGGAGAGAAGTGCCAGCTGCCTGAGGGCTTAAGACAAAAATTCTTGAATTTTTTTTTTTTAATTCTTGAATTAAAACCAACCCACCCACTCCTTTGTTGGTCACAAGCCAGAGACCTGCAGACTCAGAATTTTAACTCTGAGAGGATGTATCATTCTTGCTATAAGTTGCAGTGTTTAATCATAAAATGGGTCTCGGGACGCCTGGGTGGTTCAGTGGTTGAGCATCTGCCTTTCAGGTCATGATCCCAGGGTCCTGGGATCGAGTCCCACATCAGGCTCCCCACAGGGAGCCTGCTTCTCCCTCTGCCTGTGTTTCTGCCTCTCTCTGTGTCTCTCTTGAGTAAGTAAAGAAAATTTTTACGAGTAAATTTTAAAATGAAATAAAATAATAAATTAATAATAAAGAATAGAATAGAATTTTAAAATAAAATATAAAATAAAATAAAATAAATAAAAAAATGGAAGGAGAGATAAAGAGCTTCCAAGACAGGCAGGAACTGAAAGAGTATGTAACCTAAAATAGGTCTCTTAACTGCAGGTGTCACAATGGTCCAAAGAGCTGGTCACCTGGATTAGGGCAGCCCCAGCCCATTTTGCCCACCAGGGGGCACTACGGTCATGAAAAACAAAAGAAGAGAAATGTGGGTTCCGGTTAAGAAATTAACTTATTATTAATTAAAGAAGTATTTCCAGAGCCCCTTTTATGGACACTAGAAACTGCTGGGGATTGAGTCAAGATAAATAAAGTAAATAAGGTAAATAAAGTTAAAAAAAAAAAAAAACATTCCACCATAGGAAAGCCAGAGATGTGATGGGGTCTGGGGCCGGAGCACGAGCAGACCCGTGGTGGCCCTCACGTCCCCTCCAGTCTGGGTCAGGAACACCCCCGGGCCACCTAACACCCTGTGCTCACCGCCCTCCCGGCCTGCCTCGCTGGCCTGCTCACCACCTGACCACCCAGGACTGTGATCTCCGCAGAAGCAACCGTGCTGCCCACGCGTCTATCCAGAGGCCACAGGCCGCAGGGGGACCAACTCACAGTGCACAAGTGACACGCTAGTACAACATGCGCTCTGCCAGTGTTGTAGGACATCCGACTGAAAATGTGAAATGTTCCCAGTTAGGGGGTGCTCAGAGTTGGAAACGAGGGCTTCTAGGACAAGATGCAGTGCAAACCAGTCTAAATCGGAGGTCCTACTCTGGGTTGGTCCTTCCCACTCAATGTCATCTATTTATGACCATCTTGGAACTTCGCGGTAGGAAACATGACCCAGGGCACAAGGATCGCCAGGGAAGGAAATTTAAAGTCGGTCACAGGGGCACCTGAGTGGCTCAGCGGTTGCAAGTCCGCCTTCGGCTCAGGGTCCTGGGATCGAGTCCCACATCAGGCTCCTTGTGGAACCTGCTTCTCCCTCTGCCTGTGTCTCTGCCTCTCTCGGTGTCTTTCATAAATAAATAAATAAAATCTTAAAAAAAAAAAAAAGCCAGTCACATTTGGGGGAATGCCTGAGCCAGGCCCCTGGTCACCCTGACTGTAGGGCAGAAACCATCCCCCACTGCTCTATGACACTTTCTATGTCCAAGAGCTTCTCCACACATTATCGGCCTTGATTCTTACAGCTGCCATCGGGGAGGAGCCAGCTGAAATCATCTGCATGTTCTAACAGCAAGGAGCAGAGGCCTCAAGGGGTGCAAGGTCTTGTCCACAGTCACACTGCCCCTAATAGAAGCAGACGGACTCAAATCCGGGTGCCCCATCCTCACGCATGCCCCTTCCAATGCTCTGAGTTCCTTTGGTCCCTGGTTCAGTCTGGGTTCAAGACCCAGCTCCTCCACTTCCTGCCACGGGGTAGCCTGGGGCAAGCCAGGTCACCTCCCCAGGCCTCTCCTTTCCCCCTCCTAAAACAGGAATGGTGACTTTCACCTCCTGGAGCTACAAAGCATACCGTGAGCACTAAAGGGAAACCTTCCAGACCCCTTTCTCCCCACCTCCTGCCCCCCCACAAGGAAACCCCTCTGGAGAAACAGCTTCTCTGGCCACAACTGTCCAAGACCAACTTCGGTGTGATGGCCAAAGGCAACCAACACTGATTTTCCCCTCTCATGTGAGTTGGGCCGAACCGTGTTGGACGTGAGTGAGAGCAGACGAGCTCTGGAACACGGAGAGACAGCCCAGTGCAGGCTCTGGGCGCAGCTCACGCTGGGAGCTGACCTGCCGTCTCTGGAAGATACCCTAGGCTTCGGGGTGGTTCACGTAAAACGTCAGAGGTGATGTGGGGATACTGTGTTGCCCTCCACTGGCTGACATGGCTACCTTAAGCTACCTTAGCCAAACGGATCCTTTAACAAACCTATAAGGTAATCCTAGGCAGAAAGGGTCACCCCATTCTCCAGGCAGGTAAGGGAGCCTTGGAGGGATGCATAGAGTCCTACGGAGGCCAGCCAGGGAGCTGAAGGTAGGCCTCAGGGCCTCGGGTTTGACGGTGGGCTTCAAACTCCTAGACCGCTTCTTTCAGCACACCTGCTGCCCCTCACAGCCAGTCTGAAGGGCGGGATCCATTCCCCCCCTCCCCACCGAGCATAAGGGAGGCGAGCTCAGTCAGGGGGATTCAGTTCCTCCACTTTCCACCTACCTGCGCTGCGTGCACCACCAGAACTCTGGAATTCCCATCTGAGAGCCCGTGCCTTGGTCGGATACCCACAGCTGGGTGGTCATCACTCACCAAACCCCAGGCCACCAACCTCTGCCTTCACGGTTGACAAGGGAAAGAACCAAATGGAATATCCAAGGACGGTGACAAAGGAAAACCTGCTGCCAGCATCACGTGGCATAGTGGAAGCCCTTGGCACCGAGCCCAAGTGTGCAGACATCTGAGGCCAGGTCGAAGGTGGCACTGGGAAAATTTTAGGGCCGTGCCATCTGGCGTGGGGACTCCACTCCTAC
Organism: Vulpes lagopus; assembly: GCF_018345385.1. NCBI lineage: Eukaryota > Metazoa > Chordata > Mammalia > Carnivora > Canidae > Vulpes > Vulpes lagopus. The sequence goes on from NC_054834.1 coordinate 33,795,207, forward strand.
CCCTCAGCAGCCAAACTGTACATGCCCGTCATCTCCTGGGACCATCAATTGAATAGGAAGGCCAACTTCAGCAAGACGTGCGCACACCCTGCCTTTGATCCATGGCCCACAAGCATCATGTCTTTTATGCGACACAAATTTAGCTCAAAAACCACTCTACTGGGAACCGTCCTGAGAAGTCTCAGACCCAGAGCTTCCCCCTGACACCAGCACTGTCATTTTGATTGGTGCCTCCGTAAGGAAGTCTGCACTGATTAGATGCTCAAGAAATCAAAACTCTAAATTGTCTAGCATACAACCAGTAATTAATGAATCCTTCAGAAAAATCTAATGCACATCAGAGACTCGTATCCCTTAAAAAAAAATACTAAACCCAGGGTGCACAGGTGGCTCAGTCTGTTAAGCATGTACCTTCAGCTCAGATCATGATCCCACGGTCCTGGGATCGAGCCCCACGTTGGGCTCCCTGCTCAGCGGGTAATCTGCTTCTCCTTTCCCGCTGCCCACCCCCCACTTGTGCACTCTCTCACTCTCCCTTTGATTAAATAAATAAAATCTTTCATTAAAAAAAATGTTAAGGGGCAGCCCGGGTGGCTCAGCGGTTTAGCACCACGTTTAGCCCAGGGCCTGATCCTGGAGACCTGGGATCGAGTCCCACATCAGGCTCCCTGCATGGAGCCTGTATCTCTGCCTCTCTCTCTCTCTCTCTCTCTCTCTCTCTCTCTCTCTCTTACTGTGTGTCTCTCATGAATAAATAAATAAAATCATAAATAAATAAAATCATAAATAAGTAAGTAAATAAATAAATAAATAAATAAAAAGTTAAATCCTAAGAAAGGGACAAGGAAAGCATCGTACTACCTCTGCATATGCATCACATCCTGAAATCACGATATTGGGCCTGAAGTTAGTCATTTTAACTTTCTTCTCCAGCCTGGAGTTGAGATCTGCCAACGATGCCTCAGAAAGGACCAAGAATGGGCTGGCATCTGCGTACGCAATCTGGTAAGGAAATAGAAATGGTTAGAAGGTGGCATACAGAAGTCGCATGTGTCTAGGTCCTGGAACCCTCTCCTCCCTCCACCTGCATGTGTGCACACGCACACACACACACACACACACACACAATATTTCTAAATATTTCTTTAGTTCTTTATATAGAAAAATGATAGTAGTTCAGAAGTCATAAGTAGCCTTGCAGACAGGAATTATGTGATGGAATGAGGACAACATGGCCTTGGGATCAAGAGCTGCCACTGCCAGTGCCCTTAAGGAAGCCACTCCACTTCCTCTGCCTCAACTTCCCCAAGATTGATGGGCTTGATGGCCTCAATACAGGTGATAAAAAATACTACTGATTCCATGGATACCTATTTTTTATGCAACCTGCATATCAACATCCAGTCCATTTACTGACCATTTACGTAATTTTTTTTTTAATGGCCACAGCATTGTGCTACCAACCCTCCTTTTATGATGAACCCTTGCAGCCTTCTTCCTGGAAGAGCCAACCTGATCACTTTAAGTCTGTGCATCTCCATACCCACACTCACTTGCCCACCTGTCACCCGGCAATTGCAATCACATGGTACAAAGGTTGGACTCCACACTCAATTACAGAATAGTGTGGAAAAGATCCGGATGCAGAACAGTTGTGAAGCCCTGTAGGCAGTGGACGCCTTACATAAGGAGGAAGGTAGATGGCCATGGTCAAAATGCAAGAGTCCCCCAAATCAGGAAGCACAGATGAAGCCCCCAAAGGAAGGGCTTTATTTTTGCCTGTTGTTCATAATCCCAAGCTGCCTGGGAGCTGCCTGGCAAAATGACAGAGCGGAGCTCAGAGGACAGGCTGCCCTGCCTGATGGGCCCTGCACTCCTGACGAAGCCTGGACACACCAAAGGCCAAAGCCAAGGGAGGCTCCTCTGACCTGGTCTGTGGGCCGAAACACGTCCATCATTTGGTGAGAATATCTCGGTCGCAGGTGAGCCTCGAAGTGCACCAGGCGATAGGGCTGCGTCTTCAGGAAGCTAGTTATCCACTGGGCTGCAGCCTCTCCACAGTCCCTGCCCTCGACCTCCAGGCCATGCACTCTGCAAGGGGTGGCGGGAGCAAAGAAGGCCGGTGGCTTTGAAAATCCGGACACCCCCACCACAGTCTACAACATACCCGAAAAGCTGTGATGTCCCTGTGGTTCCTTAATTACCTGGAAACATAATTTTAGCCTGGCCCTGCCTCCGAACCCCTGGGTAAGCCTCAGTGAAGTCACAGCTTCAAGTCCTGCTCTCCCCCGTTTTACAACAGAGGGATACCTACCTGTGCCTCCCATCTGGAAGGAACGCACGGGAGAATAAAATAAGATCCCGTGCCTGAAAAGATGCTGAGTTGTCTGGAAGAAAACCAATGCATCTATGAAGTAAACTCACAATTACTGCAACATCTGGTTCACCCAGCTGGACGGCAACCAGAAATCTGAATGGGCCCAGCTATACGTTATCCGTGTGATGATAATGAAACTAGATACAGCAAAGTATGTGAAAATGTTCTATAAAATCTAAAACATTATAGGCAACAATAATCATCTAATTTGATTTGATTGCTAGCAATAAACATAGGATTTGAAGCCTTCCCCTGCCCCAGACACGCAATACGCAGGACTGCATAGGAGTCGCGTGTGTCTCACAGATGCAGAGAGGAAAGAAACCGTGTAGGCAAGTGTTCCCCAAGTGTAGGACCATTGCTATTGCGGGTATTCAAGGTAAGAGCGGTACGTGCGGACGACAGGAAAGCTTCTGTTCAGTTTCACGCTAGTAAGGCTTTAACTTCTAGCAACACAGCATAATAATCTCTTTTTAAAAAGAAAAAAAACAGACCTCGGGTCCAGACACCTCTGCAGGCAATATTTCTAGCTAGAATTAGGTAACATTCTGTTTTTTAAAGATTTTATTTTTTAAAGATCTTATTTAACCATTTGAGAAAGAGAGAGAGAGAGAGCACAAGTAGGGGAGGGGCAGAGGGAGAAGCAGGGAGCCCAACACGGGGCTCAGTTCCAGAACTGTGGGATCATGACCTGAGCTGAAGGCAGACACTTAACCAGCTGAGCCACCCAGGGGCCCCTGTAGCATATTTACTATTTCAATTTCCTTCTCCACATGGCAAATTGTATAGGTACCCATGTAAGGCTTCCTTTTAAGTAGTTTCTACACCCAGCACAGAGCTCAGTGCAGGGTTTGAACTCACAACCCTGAGATCAAAACCCGAGCTGACATCAAGCGTTGGACACTTAAACTGACTAAGCCACCCAGGCACCCCAAGTTTCCTTTTTAAAAATAAATGCCAAAAGGAGAAAAAATGAGTGGAAAATATCAGAAAGGGAGACAGAACACGAAAGACTCCTAACTCTGGGAAACGAACTAGGGGTGGTGGAAGGGGAGGTGGGCAGGGGCTGGGGGTGACTGGGTGACGGGGCACTGAGGGGGGCACTTGACGGGATGATGAGCACTGGGTGTTATTCTTTATGTTGGCAAATTGAACACCAATAAAAAATAAATTTATAAAAATAAAAAAATAAAATAAAATACAATAAAATGTATAATCCCCCAAAAAATAAAAAATAAAAATAAATGCCAAATTGAACTTAAAAACCAATGTAAAAAAAATAAAAAAATAATAATAAATAAAAATAAATGCCTTTAAGGTATTTTTAAGACACTGAATCAATTTGAAAAAATACATTAATATAGTTGACTCTTGAACAACATGGGGGTTAGAAATGTCAACTCTCCATGCAGTGGAAATCCCACAGATAACTGTTGACTCCCCCAAAACTTAACTACTAACAGCCTACTATTGACCAGAAGCCTCACGGATAACAAATAGTGATGAACACATATCTTGTATGTTATTTGTATTATCTACCCTATCCTTACGAATAAAGCTAAAGAAAAGAGAGCTTTAATTTTTTTTAGGATTTTATTTATTTATTCATGAGAGACACAGAGAGAGAGAGAGAGGCAGAGACACAGGCAGAGGGAGAAGCAGGCTCCCTGCGGGGACCCTGATGTGGGACCCCAGGATCACTACCCGAGCCGGAGGCAGACACTCAACCAGTGGGCCACCCAGGCTTCCCATAAAGAAAATGTTATTAAGAGAGTCATAAAAGAGAAGAAATAAATCTGCAGGACTGCATTGTACTTATTGAAAAAAAATCTGCATGTAAGTGGACCCACAGAGTTCCCACTCGTTACTCAAGGGTCAGCTGTAAGAGTTGAGGTGGCCTGAGACCCAGCATAAAGCATGGCTGTGTTGTGCAAATGCCCGAAGTTTGGGAAAAAGGAGAGTCAGATAGACCTACTCACCCTGCATCCCGTCTCCACAGAGGACTAGCTCAGTGACCTTGCAGATATTTCTTACTCTGTGTCTTAGGATCGTGCCAATTCTCAGGTCCCAGATGTGCTCAGTAGGTGATAGTCATCACTCTAGTTTGGTTGTTTCTTCCCCCCAGTTATTTCAAGTTCACTTTCTTCTCTTATGATCCTTTGTATTTCTGGGGTATCAGTTTTACTGTCTCCTCTTTCGTTCTTGAGTCTGCTCTCCTTTTTCTTAATTAACCCAGCTAAAAGTTCGTCGATTTTATTTTTTCAAAGCTCCAGCTCTTATGTGTGCAGCTAATATTCAAATTTTTTTTAAAAAATGAAAATAAATACGCCAGTTCTTCATTTTGTTGATCTTTTCTATTATTGTTCTGGCCTCTGTTTCATTTATTTCTGCTCTGATCTTTGTTATTTCCTTCCTTATGTTAACTTCAGGCTTTCATGTGCTCTTGTTCTAACTCCTTGAAATATAAAATGAGGCTGTTTATTTGAGATTTTTTTTTTAATGTCGGTATTTATCACTGTAAGCTTCTCTCTGAGAACCGCTTTTGCTGCATCCCACCGGTATTGGTAAATTGTGTTTCCATTTTCGTTGGTTTCAAGATTTTTTTAAAGTTTCCCTTTCGATTTCTCCTTTGATTCACTGGTTGTTCCGAAGTGTACTGTTCAATTTCTGCATGTTTGTAAACTTTGCAGCTTTCCCCCTGTTTTGTTTTCCGGTTTCGTATCATTGTGGTTGTAAAACTATTTGATATGATTTCAATCCCAGGTTTGCTGACTTGTTTCGTGACCTAGAATGTTCCTCGTGTGCTTGAGCAGAACATATATTCTGTCGTTGTTGGAGAGAATGTCCAGTCAATGTCTGTTAGGTTCCACTTGGTGTGAAGCAGGGTTCAAGGCCAACATTTCATTATCGATTTTCTCTCTGCATGATCTATCCATCACTGAAAGTGGGATATATCGAAGTCCCAACTATTGTTATATTGTCCATTTCCGTTACTATTTGCTTACTATATTTAGGAACTCCAAAGTGGGGATATATATATATATATATATTTACGATTGGTATATATTCTTGATGAATTTATCCCTTTTCATTATATAATGATCTTCATTGTCTCTTATCATAGTCTTTGGCTGAAAGTCTACCTTGTTTGATTAAATATAGCAACCCTTGCTCTCTTTTGGTTTACACGTGTGTAGAGTATCTTTTCTCAACCCTTCACCCAGAGCCTATGTGTGTCTCTAAAACTGAAGTGAGTCTCTTAGAGTATATATATATATATATATGTATGTATGTATATATATACATATATATATATCTTTTTTTTAATTTTTATTGATTTATGTATTATAGTCAGAGAGAGAGAGAGAGGCAGAGACACAGGCAGAGGGAGAAGCAGGCTCCATGCACCGGGAGCCCGATGTGGGATTCGATCCAGGGTCTCCAGGATCGTGCCCTGGGCCAGAGGCAGGCGCCAAACCACTGCGCCACCCAGGGATCCCTATATATATATATCTTATTTATCCATCTAGCCTCTGTGTCTATGATTGCATAATTTAATCCATTTCCGGGATCCCTGGGTGGCGCAGCAGTTTGGCGCCTGCCTTTGGCCCAGGGCGCAATCCTGGAGCCCCGGGATTGAATCCCACGTCGGGCTCCGGGTACATGGAGCCTGCTTCTCCCTCTGCCTCTCTCTCTCTCTCTCTCTCTCTCTGTGTGTGTGTGTGTGTGTGTGTGACTATCAGAAATAAATTAAAAAAATTTTTTTAAAAAGAATTTAATCCATTTCCTTTAAATTACTGATAACTAGGGGGGCCTGGGTGGCTCAGTCAGTCAAGCATCTGATTCTTGATTTTGGCTCAGGTCATGATCTCAGAATCATGAGATCGAGCCACATGTTGGGCTGGGCATGAAGCCTGCTGAAGATTCTCTCTCTGTCCCTCTCCATCTGCCCCTCCTGAACAGCTCTTGTGCACAGGTGCGTACAAGCACACTCTTTCTCTGAAAATGAAAAATTGATAACTAAGGACAAATTAATACCATCTTATTATTTTGCAATTCCCTTGTTCCTTTCTTCCTCTTTTTCTATCTTCTTTGGTAAATTGATGATTTTCCATAGTGGAATGCTTTTATTCCCTTCCCTTTATCTTCTAGGATTCTACTACAGGTTTTTTGGCTTTGTGGTTACCATATGGTTAAATTAAAACATCTTAAAGATATAGCAGTCTATTTTATGCTGATAACTTAATTTTTATCCCATATAAAAACCCTACTCGGGCAGCCCCCGTGGCACAGCAGTTTAGCGCTGCCTGCAGCCCAGGGCGTGATCCTGGAGACCCGGGATCGAGTCCCACGTCAGGCTCTCTGTATGACGCCTGCTTCTCCCTGTGCCTCTCTCTCTCTCTCTCTCTCTCTCTCTGTCTCTATGAATAAATAAATAAATAAATAAATAAATAAATAAATAAATAAATCTTTAAAAAAAAACCCTACTCTTTTACTTCCCACTCCCCTTTATGTTTCTGATGTCATAGTTCACCTGTTTTTATATTGCATATTTATTAATAAATTATTGTGGCTATAGTTCTAATATTCTTATCCTTTAACCATTATGCTAGAGCTAAGTGATTAACACACTACATGTTACAGTATTAAAGTATTCTGAATTTGATTCTCTGTTTACTTTTTTTTGTTTCACTTCATTTTTTGTTTTTACTAATCCCTGCACCCAATAAGGGGCTCAAACTCACAAACCCAAGATCAAGAGTCACATGCTCTACCGACTGAGCCAGCCAGGTGCCCCAATTCTCTGTTTATCTTTATCAGTGTGTTGTATATTTTCATATTCTTTCATTTTACTAATTAGCATCTTTTCCTTTCAGCTTGAAGAACTTCTTTTAGCATTTCTTGTAAGGCAGATGTAGCGGTGATGAACTCCCTCAGCTTGTGTTTGTCTGAGAAAGTCCTTACCTGTCCTTCATTTTTTAAAAGATTTTTATTTATTTATTCATGAGAGACACAGAGAGAGGCAGAGACACAGGCAGAGGAAGGAGCAGGCTCCATGCAGGGAGCCCAATGTGGACTCAATCCCAGGACTCCAGGATCACGCCCTGGGCTGAAGGCAGATGCTCAACCCAGGCGTCCCTGTCCTTCGTTTTCTAAAGGATAACTTTGCCAGAGAGAATATTCTTGAATGGCAATATTATTGATCATTCCACTCTCTCCTAGCCTGTAAGGTTTCTACTGAGAAGTTGGCTGATAGCTTTACAGGGGTTCCCTTGAAAGTTACAGGCTTCTCGTCTCCTGCTGCTTTTAAGATTCTTTTTCTTTGATTTTTTGATGGTTTTATTATAATGTCTCGGAGGGGCTTCATTTGAGTTTATTTAGTGACCTATAAGCTTCATGAACTTGGATGCAAAGGTCTCCCCAGATTTAGGCATCTGCCAGTCATTACTTCTTTAAATAATTTTTCTACCACTTCCACTGTTCTTCTTCTGGAACTCCAATAATTCACCAATAGTTTCTTTTAATGGTAACCCGTAGCGCACATGGACTTTTTTCACTCTTTTTCATTCACCTTAATTTGTTCTCCTCTGAGTGGATCATTTCAAAGGTCTGGTCTTCAACCCTACAGATTCCTCCCTTGGCTTGACCCATGTTGCTGTTGATAATACTCATTTTTCATTTCACTCGTTTTATTCTTCAGCTGTAGAATTTCTATTGGGTTTTTTTTTTTAAATCATTTCTATCTCTTTAACTTCTTTGTTCATTTATCATTTTCCTGTTTTCACTGAATTGTCTCTCCATGTTTTCTTGTATCTTATGGAGTTTCCTTAAAACAGCATTTGAATGCTTAATTGGGTAAATCACACACCCCTGTGTCTTTGAAATGGGTTACTAGGCTCTTTTGCTCTCTTGGTGATGTCATGTTTCATTGACTTTTCATGTTCCTTGGGGTTTCTGTGTTGCTGCCTTCATATTTGAGTAGGAGTTACCTTCTCCAGTCTTTTCTAACTGCCTTCGGTAGAGAAGATTCATAAATATGAGGCCTTTAAATTAGCAAAATTTGGGGTGCCTGGGTGGCTCAGTCAGTTAAGCATCTGCCTTCGGCTTGGGTTATGATCCCAGGGTCCTGGATTGAACCCCACGTCGGGTTCCCTGATCAGCAAGGAGTCTGCATCTCCCTCTCTTTCCCACTCCTGCTTTCTGTCACTATCTCTCTCTCGAATAAATACATAAAATCTTTAAAAATAAAAAATAAAAATAATTTAATACAATTTGGGGGCACCTGGGTGGCTCAGCCAGTTGAGAGTCTGCCTTCAGCTCAGCTCATGATCTCAGGGTCCTAGGAATGGGCCCTGAGTCAGGCTTGGCAAGAAACCTGCTTCTCCCTCTCCCTCTGCCTGCCACTCCCCCTACTCGCGCTCTCTGTCAAATAAATAAATAAATAAAATTTTTTAAAATTAAAATTAAAAATTAAATAAATTAGCACAATTTGTTCTCTGCCTTCTTCCTTTCTCTTCCCACATTTCTGTGTTCTGAGCAACTTCGTATGGATTGTATGGCAGTTCTGTTATTAAATTTTTAAGGAAAATTCATACTGTCTTCCATAGTGGCTGCACCAATTTACATTCCCACCAATAGTGCAGAATGCACATCCTCCCTAACACTTGGTATCACTCTTTTTTTTATATAAATTTATTTTTTGTTGGTGTTCAATTTGCCAACATATAGAATAACACCCAGTGCTCATCCCGTCAAGTGCCCACCTCAGTGCCCATCACCCAGTCACCCCCACCCCCCACCCACCTCCCCTTCCACCACCCCTAGTTCGTTTCCCAGAGTTAGGAGTCTTTCATGTTCTGTCTCCCTTTCTGATATTTCCCACTCATTTTTTCTCCTTTCCTCTTTATTCCCTTTCACTATTTTTTATATTCCCCAAATGAATGAGACCATATAATGTTTGTCTTTTTGATAATAGCCAGTCTGACGCATGTAAGGTGGTATCTCATTGCGGTTTTGATTTGCATTTTCCAGATGATGAGTGACATTGAGCACCTTTCCATGTACCTCTTGGCCATTGTAGGTCTTCCATGGAAAGATGTCTATTTGGTCCTGCTGCTCATTTTTAAATTGGAATTTTTTCTCTTAAGATTTAATTGTATGGGTTCTTCTTATATTTTGGTTATTAACCCCTCATCAGATATATGATTTGCAAATAATTTCCCATTCTGTAGGTTGCCTTTTCATTTTGTTGATGGTTCCTTTTGCCGTGCACAAGCATTCTAGTTTTGTGTGGTCCCGTTTATTTATTTTTGCTTTTTTCTTTTTTGCCTTTGCTTTTGGTGTCATATCCAAAAATATATATATATCATTGCCAAGACTGATGTCAAGGAGCTTGTCCCCTGTGGTTTTTGGTGTCTTGAAGTTTTACAGTTTCAGGTTTTATGTTTAAGTTTTTAATCCATTTTGAATTGATTTTTCTGAATGATGTAAGATGGGGTCCAGTTTCATTCTTTGCAGGTGACAGTTTTGCCTCTGCCATCTATCGAAGAGACCATCCTTTCCCCCTTTTTATATTCTTGTCTCCTTTGTCATAAATAATTGACCACATATGCATGGGCTTCTTTCTTACTTTCTTTCTTTTGACATATCTGTGAACTATCATAATGTGTCTAAACCTTCTCATTTTGCAATTTCCAAACAGGCTCTTGTTTAGTCTTTGAGAGTGAACCAAAGAGCCTGCATGGAACCATGAAAAAAGTTTTCACATAATTTCAAATGAATTAATAATTACATGGGAAAAAATAACTATAAGAAAGTATGGGTAGATACCTAGTTATGGCAAATAAACAGAAACCAGGATTTCAGCAAACATATAATACAAATTGCAACAGACAAATTAAAAAGTTTGCCTCAAGAGCACCTGGCTGGCTCAGTTTTTAGAGCATGCAACTCTTGATCTCAGGGTCATGAGTTCAAGCCTCATGTTGGGTGTAGGGCGTACTTAAAAAATGGTAAAAATAAAAAGTTTGCCTCGGACAACACATTAATGCAAATTAAAGCAACAAGAAATTGCCATCTTTTTCCTATAAAAATGGTCAAATGTTTTTGAACATAGTGGTCAGAATGCAATTAGCCACCCATAAAATACTGGTGGCTATAGAGTTGGTATAACCATTCCGCAAAACTATTTAGCAACATATATCAGAAGTCTAAAGTTTCTTGTTTCTAGCAAAACCATTGCTAAAAATTTTTCCCTAAGGAAATAATAAGCATTCTGAACAAAGATTTTTACACCAAGATTTTCGTCACGGTCTTCTTCACACCTGGAAAGAAATGGAAAACAATCCAAATATTTAATTGTGGGAACATGTTAAGATGCATTGCAGGACACACTTTCAGAAGGAACTATTAGGCCAACATGAAAATTGTTATTTTTGAAGATTTTAACAATATGAAAAAGTACTCAATATATCGAGTATATATGACAGTATTCAAGACTCTGATTTTTATATTACTTCTTTTAAGGTATTAACTACAAGGAAAACATCAGAATATTACTTATTGTTATCTCATATGTTTTTGTTTACTCCTTTTTTTTAGTATTTTCCAATTTTTCAACTATGAATGTATATTACATTTATAATTTTATATTATATATATATAATTATATATATTATGTATATAATTATATATACATTATAATTTTATATATAAAAATATATATAAAATAATTATGTATATATAATTATATATAATTTTATATATAATATATAATTTATAATTTTATATATATGAAATTATATTACATTTATAATTTTAGAAACATCAAATTAAAATAAGAATATTATGTCTGCAACTATAAAATATTGCAGAAATTATATGGGTATTGTATCTTATAAACTTTTTGGGGTCTTTAGACATTTTCCAGCTAACTCGGATCTATATTTTTTTGACGTGATGCTATTTTCTATGACAGACTTATGGACTACATTCACTGTTCACCACACATCTTAATTCAAAATGCAGAAATGATGACAAGAGTATAATTAGACCCAATTCTAATTTCCCCATAATGCGATAAAAAATCACCTCGGGAAGACAAGAGTTCTGAGAAGCAAAGTTAGTTTTCCCAGACTAAAGTTTCCTTGAACTAAAGTTCTCAGAAGCAAAGCTAGTTTTCCCAGACTAAAGTTTCCTTCCTTCTAATGTCAGGGAAAGAGCCTCTGTGCAATGCACTTTCCTGGCTGAAATCTCCACCTTCGCTACCCAGCAGACCCCTGGGCATGTGCCAGTTGGGTCACTCTCCTGGTTGCACCTGTCTTTTCTTTTTTTTTGTTGTTTTCTTTTTGTTTTTGTTTTTTTTGTATCTGTCTTTTCTATTACAGAATGTCCTTTCATTAGTACTAAATATCACAGTTCACAAAAACATTTGCGACTCCCTTCCCAACTCAGCTTTGGAAGGTTCCCAGTCTTCCCAGGTGAATTAGGGCAAGTCCAATGGGAATACATGGATCTAACCTCACCTCTTCCTGGACATCGTCCACTGTCACTCCCACCTCACTTTTGTCCTTCATCCTTTGAGTGTGTTATTTTTCTCTTGCAGACATGCTTTTATTCCCATGGTTTTCTACCTAGGACTTTTAAGTCTCTCAACCCCACATTCACATACATTTCTGAAGCTGCTTCCTTGTTCCTCTTTCTTTTACATCATCGTGATGTTGAGGACTTTGCCCTACAAATGCCATCAATGATTAATCACTGACAACGTTTCTCAGGATTCCTCCATAGTTCACCCTTCCTCAAAACTGCGTGAATAAACACTCGTTCGAGGAGTAAGACCCATCCCTTCCTTACCGGCACTTGTACACTGCATTCGTGGTGGGTGTCTTGATGGGCAACAGCAGGTCTTTAGTGTAGGCTGCACTCAGGGTCAGGACATCACCCTCACAAGTCAGGGAAATCAGGACCAGGCGAGGTTCCTGCCGAGCCGTAACCATGTTCCCCTTCTCATTGATCACAAGCCAAAACCTGCCAAGTTCAAAACACAAGATACGCATGACCCACCATGCTAGGCCGCCAGTCTCCTGTGGGAGCTTCAGTCCTGCGCTATCCTCTTTGATGTGCTCCCTGTAAGCCTGGTGTGTGTGAGTCTGTGTGCGTGTGTGTGTATCTGTCTTGTCTGTCAATCCGTCCATCCTAAACATCAACTCAGCAGCAAGAGTGAGTCTGTGAGTTAATTTCAAAGGGTTTCATAACCACTCAAGCATCCAACATATTTATTATCTTCAGAACATTTTGAGCTCCTTGATGGCACAAAATCAAAGATGTCAGTATATTTTCATCTCAAGTGCCCAAAATTCTGACCACTCTCATTAAACACGCCCCAAAGAAATGACAAGAAACTATTTCCTGGAAAGACTTTAAGGGCAGGAGGAAGCACAGGCCCTGGCATACAGCAGACCCATGGCCCCTGCAGATTGAAATAACACGATTGTTGCTCTGTTGCTCTCAGAGCATGGAGTTCAGTGGAGTGGCATCCCATGCCACTTTCACCTGGCCACGTCCACCCCCACCTTTTAAAAAAACTAATGTTTCAATATTCAGCACAGCGAACTCTGCAATTTGCTTAAAGGTCTATCATTACACTACGGACAATATTTTTTCTGGCACAATAGTCCTCATCTAGAGGTACTCCCCCCCCAAAAAAAAAAAAATAAAAAGATAAATGGAGATATAAAAGCAATAGTAAACTGTTCAGGGGTGGGAGGTGGGGAGTCATCCATATAGGTTATTTCTCAGCTAATGAGGAAGCTAACCATACTGGCATTTTAGTCATTTCAATTTACACAGGATCAAATGATTACAGTTAGAGAAGTGAGCTTGTGCTTTGGGAATCCATCAATAGAAAATGCTGGCAAATATACTAGGTGTTAAAGAGCTTCCTTGCCTCACCTCCAGCAGGTCATCATGGTTGAGATGTTGCAGCTACACTAGAAAAATAAGGTTAGTGGGAGCCCTTTCCTGAACTGTCTGTTTATCAGGTCGTCATCCTGGACCCAGACTGAGCTCTGGCCTGCTCCAAATCCTTGGTACCAGCACATGAACATTCTTCTTCAGGTGCTAATTCTTCCAGGTAATGATGGCAATCAAATCATCCTTTTCTCTTCTTTCTTTTTTTTAAATATTTTATTTGTAAGTAATCTCTGTGCCCAAGGGGAGGGGGTCCAACTTGCAATCCTGAGATCAAGAGTTGCAGGCTCCTCCCACTGAGCCAGCAGGCATCCTGACAGTAATCTTTCGAAACCACCCATCTAATCACGTTACCCCCTCATGAAAAATCCCCCTGCGGTTCCTGTTTTCAGAACTTTGTTCCGAAACTCTAACTCCAGCAAGGCACGCGAGACCCTTCAAAACTCAGCTGCTCTCCCAGCCCTTCACAATCCCTGTGCCCTCATGCAGGCCAACCTTTTTCTCTTCAATCTTTTTATCGTGGTAAAATATACACAACATAAAATGCCTGGCAAGCTCTTTTGGTATATCCAAAAGGCTTGAAAAGAGGCCTCACACAGATACTTGTACGCTGATGTTCACCGCAGCATTATTCCCACCACCAAACAGTGGAAACAACCCAAGCTGTCCACCAATAGAGAATGGATATTTTTTTTAAGTATGTTTTCAACCATTTTAGGTGGACAATTCGGCCGCATTAAGTAACCTTCACAGTGTTATGCAACCCTCACCTCTGTTTCCAAAACTTTTTCATCACCCCAAATAAAAACTTTGACCCATGAAGCAATAACTCCCCACCCACCCCCATCTCTCCCTGAGGCCTGGTAAACTCTACCCCACTTCTTGTCTTTATGAACATGCCTACTATAGCAGTTTCCTATAATTAGGATCATGTCTTTGTCCTTTTGTGTCTGGCTTATTTCATTTAACATAATGCTTTCAAGATCTATCTATGCTGTAGGGTGTATCAGAACTTTGTTCATTTCTGTGGCCAAACAATATTCCATCGTGTGTATATACCACATGCTGTTTATTCATTCGCCTGTGGATGGACATCTGGGTTGATTCCACCTTTCAGGGGGTGAGTAATGCTCACCGGGTGAACACTGGCATACACATATCCAGCCAGTTTCAATTCTTTCTGGTAATTCCCCACGAGTGCCCTTGCCTCTCCCCCCGGCATACCTTCATCCAAGTCCAGGGTCTTTACCCATCTCTGTCTAGAATATTCCTCTCCCAATTAACTTGCCTGGAAAGTTCATAATTACTTTTAAATTTTCAGTTCAAGCTATGACGTCACTCCTGACCACCCCAGACGCTTTGGGGTGACCCTTCCCTGTGCTCCCTGGCACTTGTCACACTGACTCCAGTGAGCCTTTGCCTCTCCCGATCCCAGCTGGTGGTAGGGGGTTGACGAATATAGTGTCTGCCATAAATGCCAGCTCTTTTGGCTATTTACTATTACATGAGCTCAATCAATATTCCCAGTCGATAGAGTGAAATTACAACACCCTTTGGCTCTGGGGCCTATAAAACGAATTCAATAAACACTCTCATCTTTCAGAGTTAGTGAACCCTGTACGGCACCCACCCACCCCCACCCCCACCGTCACCCCCCTTGGTTCTGTGTCCCCCTGCAGGGGCTGGGAGGGCTGGTCTGGGAGGAAAGAGCTTCAAGCGCAGCCTTGCAATGAGGCTCCGGGCTGGCCTGACCCCAGAGCCGGCGGGGAAGAGCGCGGCTGGCTCCGGCCTCTGCAACCTGCCCTGCACCCCAAGAATCCACGCAGCTCGAGACTCTCCAGATCGGGCCTTAATAACACGACTCTTCACAAAGGCCCGTGTGCTGAAGAACACAGGGGTCCCGGCTCCACCGCTGGGGGGCGCGGGCCTCGGATCCCGTATCCTGCAAGGATCGCCTGCGGGAACCGGCGCCGGCAGCGCGCGCCAGGGCGCCTGAGCAGCCGCAAGGAGCCTCGGCCTCGCCGGCTGCCCGTGGGGTCCCGGGCCCCACCTCCGCGCGCTCTCCCGGGGCTGGGCTCCGCGGCCCCACGCCGCCCCGGGTTGTCCGGGGACGACTCATAAAACTAAGGTGGGGGGCGGGGAGGCAACCCGTCCGCCCCGCGGAGATGAGCAAGTCCGGGGCCAGCGGCGCAGGTGGAGACGCGGCTGTCTCCGCGCACCGGGTCGGGACCCAGAGGCCCCGGGGTCCCCGCTCTCGCTGTCCTTGCCCCGCCGCAAGGGGAGGACGGCCCCCCGCGGGTCCCGCGCAGCCCGGCCCTACCTGTCCCGCAGGTGTCCGCAGCGCAGCCCCAGGGCCGTGCACTCCGCCGCGCTCACCCGCACGCCCTTGCACGACTTGACCGGGTAGATCCAGAGCTGCGCCACGGTGCCCACCTGCCGCAGCCGCCCGCGCCGCCGGGACCGCGCGCGGCGCCAGGCCACCGTCCCCAGCGCCGCGGCGGCCAGGCCGAGCGCCGCCCCCGCGAGCCAGGCGGGCCGGGAGGGCGCGGGGAGGCCGAGGCGGCGCGGGGCCCACGAGCCGGCGGCGCCCATGGCCCAGCGCGCGGGGCTCTCCGCCGCCGCCCGGCCGCCGCCCGCCGGGCCCGGGGAGGTGCGGCCTTGGCCCGGGGCCCGGAGCCCGGAGCCCGGAGCCCGGACCCCTTCCCGGCCGCTCGCCGCATCCCGCCCTTCGCCCGAGCGGCGGCCGCGGGTCACCCCTCCCCAAGGTCACCACGAGTGACCCCTCTCCTTACCCATTTGTGGGGTTTTATTAAACCTGGATGCCACCCCTGCGGCACGGAGCGTGATTTCTCCACTAGAAATCCGGCAGCGGAGAGAGCTGGGTGGCTCAGTGGTTTGGGGCCTGCCTTGGGCCCAGGGCCTGATCCTGGAGACCCGGGATCGAGCCCCCCCCACACACATCGGGCTCCCTGCGTGGGGCCTGCTGCTCCCTCTGCCTGGGTCTCTGCTTCTCTCTCTCTGTATCTCTCATGAATAAATAAATATTTTTTAAAAAAAGAAAAGAAAAGAAATCCGGCAGCGGGGAGAGCCCTGTCTTGGGGAGAAGGGGGCACCGCCCTCCCCGCCGCCCCCCCCCCCGCCGCACCAGCCCCCCAGCCTGCTCCGCGGGCCCGGGAGCTGCGGGAGTGGGAGTCGGGGGACGCACTCGCCCCCCCCCCCCCCCCCCCCCCCCCCCCCGGCTGGCGCGGAGCTGGCGCTGCCCCCGGGCTCTCGCAGCCGCAGGTCGGAGCCGCGCGGGGCGGCGGAAGGCGCCCCCTGCAGGGCTCGGGCGGGCGCGCTCTCCCGGCGTTTGGAAGGCGGGCGCCGGCCTCGGGTGCTGAGGCCTCGGGGCAGAAGGGGACGTCCAGGGCAGCCCTGGGGGGAGCAGCGGTCTAGCACCTGCCTTCAGCCCAGGGCGGGATCCTGGAGACCCGGGATCGAGTCCCACATCGGGCTCCCTGCGTGGAGCCTGCTGCTCCCTCTGCCTGTGTCTCTGCCTCTCTCTCTCTCTGTCTCTCATGCATAAATAAATAAAAATCTTTTTTTAAAAAAAAATCCCACTTGGTCATGATGAATAATCTTCTTAATGTATTGTTCTATCCTATTGGCTAGTATCTCGTTGAGAATTTTTGCATCCATGCTCATCAGGGATATTGGTCTATAATTCTCCTTTTTTTTAATGTGTTTTTTTTTTAAACATTGCCCTATAATTCTCATTTTTGGTGGGGTCTTTGTCTGGTTTGGGAATTAAGGTGATGCTGGCCTCATAGAAGGAGTTGCAAAGTATTCCATCTCTTTCTATCTTTCCAAACAGCTTTAGTAGAATAGGTATGGTAACTGTGGAAGAAGCCTCAGTGTCCATCGAAAGATGAATGGATAAAGAAGATGTGGTTTATGTATACAATGGAATATTACTCAGCCATTAGAAACGACAAATACCCACCATTTGCTTCCACGTGGATGGAACTGGAGGGTATTATGCTGAGTGAAATAAGTCAATCGGAGAAGGACAAACATTATATGGTCTCATTCATTTGGGGAATATAAAAAATAGTGAAAGGGAATAAAGGGGAAACGAGAAAAAATGAGTGGGAAATATCAGAGAGGGAGACAGAACATGAGAGACTCCTAACTCTGGGAAACGAACTAGGGGTGGCGGAAGGGGAGGTCGGCGGGGGGTGGGGGTGACTGGGTGATGGGCACTGAGGGGGGCACTTGATGGGTGAGCACTGGGTGTTATTCCATATGTTGGCAAATTGAACACCAATAAAATATAAATTTATAAAAAAATAAATTGAAAAATAAATAAAAATTTTAAAAAAAAAGAAGGGAACGTCCACCCACCCTCCACGCACTGACCTCAGTCCCTGCCTCTTTCAGATCAGGCCATGTTTCCCACAACACGGTCAGCCACGAGGGGCAGGGTGGTTTCAGTCTCAGGCTTCTCTTTCATGTGCCAGACTGTTAAAGAAAAAGGTATTCTGAGACTTGTAAAAACGTTAGGAAGACTTCACTGGGGACTATTGCTCATGTAAGATCAGGAATAAAGGATGTCCACTCTTACCCCACTTTTATTCAACAGAGTTCTGGAAGTCCCAGCCAGAACAACGAGGCGAGAAAATGAAATAAAAGGCACCCAAATCAGAAAGGAAGCAGCAAATCCATCTGTGTTGCAGGTAACAGAAGAGCCCATGTAGAAAACCCCAAAAAACACCATCAAAAACTATTAGAATTACTGAATTCAGTAAAAAAAAAAAAAGATCAGTTTCATTTTTTTTTAATTTTAAAAGATTTTCCCGATTTGACATAGAGAGGGAGTGACAGAGCACAAGCGAAAGAGTGGCAGAGCAAGAGGGAAAAGCGGGTTCCCCACCACACAGGGAGCGGACGCAGAGCTTTATCCCAGGACCCCAAGATCATGACCTGAGCTGAAGGCAGACACTTTACCAGCTGAACCACCCAGGGGCCCCATGCATTTCTATACATAACAATAAACTACCAGAAAGAGAAACTAAGAAAAACAATCCCATTTATAATTATATCAGAAAGAATAAAATACCTAGGAATAAATTTAACCAAGGACGTTCAAGATCTATACACTGAGAATTATAAGACATTAATCAAAGGAATTAAAGAAGACAGAAATAAATGCAAAATTGTTCTGTGCTCATGGATTGGAAGAATTAATATTGTTAAAATATCTATAAAACACAAAGCAAGCTACAGAGTCAATGCTATCTCTATCAAAATTCTAATGGCATTCTTCAAAGAAATAGAAAAAATATAATCTTAAGGTGCCTGCCTGGAGCACGCGACTCTTGATCTTGGGATTGTGAGTTCAAGCCCATAGTGGGTGTGGAGATTACTAAAAAATAAAATCTTACAGAAAGAAAAAAGAAAAAAATCCTAAAATTTGTATGGAACCACAAAAGACCCTGAATAGCCAAAGCAATCTTCAGAAAAAAGAAAAAAGCTGAAGGCATCATATTTCCTAATTTCAAACTATATTAGAAAGCTATAGTGATCAAAACAACATAGTATCAGCATAAAAACAGATATGTAGATCAATGAAACAGAATAGAGAGAAGAAATAAACCCATGCAAGGCACCTGGGTGGCTCAGAGGTTGAGTGTCTGCCTTGACTCATGATCCGCAGGTCTTGGGATCAAGTCCCACATCAGGTTCCTCACAGGGAGCCTGCTTCTCCCTCTGCCTATGTCTCTGCCTCTCTCTCTGTTTCTCATGAATAAATAAATAAAACCTTTTTAAAAAGAAAGAAAGAGAAAGAGAGAGAGAGAGAGAGAAGGAGAAGTCCATGCATAGGTGGTCAATTATTTATGACAAAGGAGCCAAGAATATAAAAAGGGGGAAAGGATGGTCTCTTCGATAGATGGCAGAGGCAAAACTGTCACCTGCAAAGAATGAAACTGGACCCCATCTTACACCATTCAGAAAAATCAATTCAAAGTGGATTAAAAACTTAAACATAAAACCTGAAACCATAAAACTTCAAGACACCAAAAAAACACAGAGGACATGCTCCTTGACATCAGTCTTGGCAATGATTTTTTTTTTATATGACACCAAAAGCAAAGGCAAAAAAAAAGCAAAAATAAATAAGTGGGACCACACGGAACTAGAATGCTTGTGCATGGCAAAAGGAACCATCAACAAAATGAAAAGGCAACCTACAGAATGGGAGACATTATTTGCAAATCATATATCTGATGAGAGGTTAATAACGAAAATATAAGAAGAACTCATACACTTAAATCATAGAAGAAAAAATCCAATTTAAAAATGAGCAGCAGAACCAATAGACATCTTTCCATGGAAGACCTACAATGGCCAACAGGTACATGGAAAAGTGTTCAACGTCACTCATCATCCGGAAAATGCAAATCAAAACCGCAAAGAGATACCACCTTACATGCATCAGATTGGCTATTATCAAAAAGAGACACCAAGTGTTAGGGAGGATGTGGAGAGAAGAGAACCCTTCTGCACTGTTGGTGGGAATGTAAATTGGTGCAGCCACTATGGAAGACAGTATGAATTTTCCTTAAAAATTTAAAAACAGAACTGCCATACGATCTAGCAGTTCCACTTGTGGATATTTATCCAAAGAAAGAGTAAGCACTCATTTGAAAAGATCTATGCACCCCCATGTTCACTGCAGCATTTTTTTCCAATAGCCAAGACATGGAAACAACATCAGTGTCCACTGGACAGATGAACGGATAAAGAAAATGTGGTGCATACCTACCATGGAATATTATTCAGCCTTATTTTAAAAAATGAAATCCTGCCGTGCAGGACAAAGTGCATAGATTTTGAGGGCATTATGCTAAATGAAGTAAGTCAGATAGAGAAAGACAAATACCTTATGATCTCATTTATATGTGAAATCTAAAACAAAAACAACTCATAGGTACAGAGAAGAGACTGGTGGTTGCCAAGGGCAGGGGGTGGGGGGTGGGGAAAATAAATGAGGGTGGTCAAAAGACCCAAACTTCCTGTTGTAAGAGAAATAGGTTCTGGGGATGTAATGTAGAGCATATTGATTACAGTTAACAATGCTGAGTTGTGGATTTAAAAGTTAGTAAGAGAGCTCACCTTAAAAGTTCTCATCTCAAGAAAAAATTTTAACTGTGTGAGGTAATGGACTTTAACTAAGCTTACTGTGTGGTCATCTCCTAATACACACATACACCAAATCATTACACTGTATACCTTAAGCTAATACGATGTTATAGGTCAATAAAAAAATAAAAATAAGACCATTGCAATGGCTTTCTGCCCCTGGACGCCACCGAGTAAGCATCGTTAAGGGGTCCTCTCCCACCGCCATCATGTCTAAGTCAGAGTCTCCCAAAGAGCCTGAGCAGCTGCCGAAGCTCTTCATTGGGGGTTTGAGCTTCGAAACAACCGATGAGAGTCTGAGGAGCCATTTTGAGCAATGGGGGACGCTTCCGGACTGGGTGGTAATGAGAGACCCCAACACCAAGCGCTCCAAGCGCTTTGGGTTCCTCACGTAGGCCACCGTGGAGGAGGTGGATGCGGCCTTGAACGCTCGGCCACACAAGGTGAACAGAAGAGTCGTGGAACCAAAGAGGGCTGTCTCCTGAGAGGATTCTCAAAGACCCGGTGCCCACTTAAGTGTGAAAAAGATTTTTGTTGGTGGCATCAAAGAAGACCCTGAAGAACATCATCTAAGAGATTATTTTGAACAGTATGGGAAAATTGAAGTGATTGAGATCATGAATGACCAAGGTAATGGCAAAAAGAGAGGTTTTTGCTTTTGTGACCTTTGACGACCATGACTCTGTAGACAAGATTGTCATTCAAAAATACCACACTGTGAACGGCCACAACTGTCAAGTAAGGAAAGCCCCATCGAAGCAAGGGATGACTAGTGCTTCGTCCAGCCAAAGAGGCTGAAGTGGTTCTGGAAACTCTGGTGATGGTCGTGGAGGTGGTTTTGGTGGAAATGACAACTTTGTTCATGGAGGGAACTTCAGTGGTCGAGGTGGCTTCGGTGGCAGTCGAGGTGGTGGTGGACAGGGTGGCAGTGGGGATGGCTATAACGGATTTGGTAATGATGGAAGCAACTTTGGAGGTGGCAGAAGCTATAATGATTTTGGCAATTACAACAATCGATCCTCAAATTTTGGACCCATGAAAGGAGGAAATTTTGGAGGCAGAAGCTCTGGCCCCTATCATGGTGGAAGCCAATACTTTGCCAAACCACGAAACCAAGGTGGCTATGGCGGTTCCAGCAGTGGCAGAAGGTTTTAATTACTGCCAGGAAACAAAGCTTAGCAGGAGAGGAGAGCCAGAGAAGGGACAGGGAAGCTACAGGTTACAACAGATCTGTGAACTCAGCCAAGCAGAGTGGTGGCAGGGCCTAGCTGCTACAAAGAAGACATATTTTAGACAATACTCATGTGTATGGACAAAAAACTTGAGGACTGTATTTGTGACTAATTGTATAACAGGTTATTTTAGTTTCTGTTCTGTGGAAAGTGTAAAGCATTCCAACAAAGGATTTTAATGTAGTTTTTTTTTTTTTTTTGCACCCATGCTGTTGATTGCTAAATGTAATAGTCTGATCATGACGCTGAATAAACGTGTCTTTAAAAAAATAAAAGAAGACCATTCCAATGGAGATATTATATAGGGTTCAACTCTGAACATAGCAAAGACAAGTGGGGATTTGTTTTTTTATATTTTATTTAAATTCAATTTGCTAACATATAGTATGACACCCAGTGCTCATCCCATCAAGTGCCTTCCTCCATGCCCATCACTTAGTCACCCTATCCCCCCCCACCTCCCCTTCTGCAACCCTTTGTTCATTTCCCAGAGTCAAGAGTCTCATGATTTGCCTTCCTCTCTAATTTTTTCCGTTTCCCCCCCTTCCCTTATGGTCCCTTTCACTATTTCTTATCTTCCACATGAGTGAAACCATATGATTGTCCTTCTCTGACTGACTTATTTCACTCAGCATCATACCCTCCATTTCCATCCACGTTGAAGCAAATGGGAGGTATTCCTTTCTGATGGCTAATATTCCATTGTCCAGTGTGTGTGTGTGTGTGTGTGTGTGTGTGTGTGTGTGTGTGTGTATCTCGCATCGTCTTTATCCATTCATCTGTTGAAGGACATCAGGGCTTCTTCCGCAGTTTGGCTATTGTGGACATGGCTGCTATGAACACTGGGGCGCAGGTGTCCCGTTATTTCACTACATCTGTATCTTTGGAGTAAATATCCAGTAGTGCAATTGCTGGGTCGTAGGGTAGCTCTATTTTCGACTTTTGGAGGAAACTTCATATTGTTTTCCAGAGTGGCTGCACCAGCTTGCATTCCCACCAACTGTGCAAGAGGATTCAAGACAAGTGGGCATTTATAGCCAAGATGCACAGAGAGAGGACCAGTGGATGGAAATTTTCTCAAATGGAAACATTAAGGGTAGGAGGACTTTGGCTAAACCGACTTAACAGGATTCTTGCAGAAAGCAGGCCCAGGTCTTACACATCTCGAGGTGCAGATGAGGAACTCAATCCACAATGCAGGCCTGGTGAGGCCAGAGTCAAGGTTGAGCCCTGGTAGAGAAGGGACTTCAAAGGAGCCTGACTAGTTTGGCCCAGGGAGAGGCACTGTCAGCCTAGAACAGTACGACCCGAGATCTCACCAGAATTGTGCACACAAATGGAAAATGTCTTAAATCAGTAGAGGGAGAGTCTCCAAAGCAAAGCAAATCCTTTCTCCCCAGCTAGCAAAATACATCGGGGCCCCTTAGTGCTCAGGGAAGATGTCTTCGAACATTGTTCTTCACCATAGGTATTTAGGCTGAAACAGATTACATCCATCCTATTATCCTCTCTTCCAACCTCCAGTCATCCTTTCCCTCCCCGCTCCTGTGAAAGCCAGGAACTGTGTTCAGGCA
Organism: Vulpes lagopus; assembly: GCF_018345385.1. Lineage (NCBI taxonomy): Eukaryota > Metazoa > Chordata > Mammalia > Carnivora > Canidae > Vulpes > Vulpes lagopus. The sequence goes on from NC_054834.1 coordinate 33,818,543, forward strand.
CAGAGGTCAGGGGTTACTTCCACTGTTGTAGTACATCAATGACTCCTCTTCTAGGAATGAGCTGGGGGGAGAGGGGCTTGGGTAAATCTAGCTTCCCAACAAAGAAATGTTGGCTGTTAGTGACATGTGCCATGGCAATAGAACGAGGAGCAGCGTACCTCAGCATGACACAGGACTTGAGCTCCATATTCTCCATGGACAGACAGCTCATGGCCCTACATTTTGTGTATTACTGTTTCTCTCCCTAATTTCTCTTCAGAAATTTAGGGGTTTTTTTTTTACGTATTCATTTACGTCATCTCTACACCCAACCCAACGTGAGGCTTGAACTCACGATCCTGAGATCAAGAGTCACTTGCTCCTCTCTGGCTGAGCCAGCCAGGGGCCACTGTCTTCAGAAATTTAAAAGGAAAAATCTCCTTCTCTATTCCAATGGCTGGCTTCAAAGCTAGCAGGATTTTTCAATTTCAACATTTCTAAAACTTACCCAGGGATCAAGCTAACTGAGCCCTTGCACCTCACAGGGAGCTAGCAGTGGAGGTTGATTTTAGTCCCAGAAGCCAGCAAAGGAACAGCTATTCCTCACTGGTCACTGGACAGTCTCCTCACAGTCACTGGCCATCCTGCCTCAGTGGGCCACATGTGCAGTTCACGGTGCCCCCACCCCCGCTGGCCCCACCAACCACGGGAGGTAATGTTTGCGGACTCCATCAGATCTCCAGAGGGAAGCCCTCTGTTAGGCGACTAGAAAAAAGTAAAGAAAATAATGAATGACAGTGATCCAAGTTCTGATATAAAATGAAAAAAGCCCCAAAGCAGACTCATAAATACTACAGAAAAAGTACAATTGAGATTCATATTTATTGATATTAAAGAAACCACAAAAATTAGAAGTGGGTTAATTCATCCATGTATTTCTTCAGTGAGGATTTTTGTTTAGTCATACCAAAATAGCTCATTGCTCTTGGTTACAAAAAAAAAAATTATTTGCACTTAAAAAAATGCTCCTGTGCTTTCATCCTTCTCCCTCCTGCTCTCAAAATTCCATTCTTTTTAAAATCTCATCTTTTCTTCATCATACTTGGAATTCCAGTTGGCGTATCTGGCAGTTACACACAGATTACTTCATATGGCTTAACAGAAGTTTAATCGAACATAAAAACAAGATCTAAAAAATAACTTCCATACTCAAGTATAACCTGATCCCAAAACATACGAGCAAAAAAAAAGTTATAGGATTCAACAGTCATGTAAAGATCAACAACAGGAATCTGTTTACATGTAAAAAGCACACCAGAAAACAGTAATCTAGTTTCCCATTTCCCCTAAAAACATGAATGACAGGTAATCAAATATAAAGTCAGAAAAATTTTGCAGCTTTTTAACTGATTATTTAAGCTTTCTTTACCCATCAACATTAACATCAGGCATTGAGAAGTATGATCGGTGTAGTAACATTCACAATTTCATAGGCAGTTTTATTTCAAAAGTTCTCATTATCTAAAATCTATATACCTTCTTATTTCTGGATCACCTCTAATTCTCTACATTAACTGGGAGCATGAGTAATTTCAAAAAATTAAAAACAGAGATTCATTTCTGGGGTGAAGATGGCCAAAGGCTGGTTAGCAAGGCGGCACCGAGGTGGTTGGTGTTGCTGCTTTCGGCAAAAGTCCTAATGAAAGCCTCCCGGATGCTGAAACCTGAATAAATGACAAGGACCTCTGATTATTTGGTTATTTCTCCTACAAGTCATAAATACCTCAAGCACTCAAAGCAGTCACTCGATGGGGTTAAAATGCAGGAAACCTAAACTACGTCCTGCACCAAATTACCCTAGAGGGGAAAAAGCAGCCTGTTAAGACTGAGCATCCCACCAGGCCTGGCAAGAGCCCAGATCTCTCCCACATGACACGACAGGGACACAGGGGAAGAACGCTTTTAAAAGCCATTGGCCAACGATGCTAATAAATATGCCTGGATCCCACGCATCAGTAATTCCACTTTAACAATCTAACTTACAGGAAAAGACTTAATTATAAGATGGCTCTGGGGGCATCTGGTGGCTCAGTTGATTAAGCATCTGACTTCAGCTTGGGTTGTGGTCTTGGGGTCCTGGAATCGAGTCCCCCCACAGGCTCCCCACTCAGCAGGGAGTCTGCTTGTTCCATTCCCTCTGCCCCCCTCCTTCGTTGGTGTTCTCTCTCTCAAATGAATAAATAAAATATTTTTTAAAAAATAATGGGGGGGGCACCTGGGTAATTCAGTTGCTTGGGCATCTGCCTTTGGTTCGGGTCATGATCTCAGGGTCCTGGGATCAAGCCCCTCATTGGGCTCTCTGATCAGCAGGGCGTCTGCTTCTCTCTCTCCCTCTCCCCCTCCTCCTGCTTATGCTCTCTCTCTCAAATAAATAAAATCTTTTTTAAAAAAATAAAATAATAAATAAAATAACATGATTCTGCATACAAAGATATATACTTAATCTTATTCAAATAGGAATATATCCCAAGTGTCAAATACTATAAAATGGTGTTTAGAACATGTCGTCTATGTCTACACGTAATGTTATGAAACCATCAGAAATGACCTTTGGAAAGATCGGAGGTCTATTAAAGTGTGTATGATACATACTTCTGCATATATTTACCATATGATATATGGATGATATATCTATCTGCATATATATCATGATATACAACATACATCTGGATGATATATATTCTATATCATTATATATGTACATATTATATATATATCATACAGATCCTGGCTACTTTAAACAAAAAAATCCAATCACAATAAAATTTGTACACAGTGACAATGGGTGATTTCTTTCCCCAACTTTGCTGGTATTTTCTAAATTCACTGTGAGGAACATGGACTGCATCTATCATGGAACAGATGAACTTTTACACAATTAAAATTTAAATTTTAAATGGATAAGTAACCCCAGTACAACTATTAACTGCTATCTTTGTAAGTCTTTACTCAACCTGTCACATAAAGAATCCAGAATGCAGGAACCAGAGTAGGCTCACAACGTAGATGAGTAACATTACTGTTATTTTTAAAATGCAACAGAAACGCCCGCTAGAGGGGAAAGTTCTCCATGCTTCTAGGGGATGGGCGGCAGGACAAGCGCCCTGGGTTTGTGTTGGGGAATGCTAGATAATAAAGCTGAAAGGGTAGGACAGCCCAGGTGGCTCAGTGGTTTGGCACCGCCTTCAGCCCAGGGCATGGTCCTGGAGACCTGGGATCGAGTCCCACGTCGGACTCCCTGCATGGAGCCTGCTTCTCCCTCTGCCTGTGTCTCTGCCTCTCTCTCTGCATCTCTTTGTGTCTCTCATGGATAAATAAATAAAATCTTTTAAGAAATAAAAAATAAAGCTGAAAGGGAGGCTCAGGGCCCAGGGGCACTCACGTCCCTCACCACACCCATAGCTTGCACCTTGCTTATGACACACGTAGCCACTCCACCTGGTCTTTCACGTCCCCTCTCAGCTCTAGTCCATCCCACGCGTGTGTTAAAAAGCAAAATTTACCTGAGTAAATTGAAAGATCTCATTGACTTTATTAAATGATTCCTGAATCGTGCAGCATCCCATCTAGCAAGCTCCACTGAGCTAAATAAAAGAAAGGCTTTGAAAGGCAGAGAGAAGACATTATTAAAAAAAAAAAAAAAAAAGAACAGACTTTATTAGGCTGGAATGCACTGCTTAGGCAAGGTTGCCCTCCTCCAAGGAGTGGTCAATCCATCAGGAAATTCCATGTTGCCTGATTAAAGGTTACATTCCTGATGAAGTCAAACAGCAGTTAAATTAGGTATTAAGTCTTGGTTTACCGACCTGAAGCCTTAAGTGAAGTCATTTTAGGGCTGTGGTTTTCTTTTTTTTTTTTTTTAATATTTTATTTATTTATTCATGAGAGACACAGAGAGAGAGACAGAGACACAGGCAGAGGGAGAAGCAGGCTCCATGCAGAGAGCCAGATGTGGGACTTGATCCCAGGATCTTGGATCACGCCCTGAGCCAAAGGCAGATGCTCAACTGCTGAGCCACCCAGGCGTCCCAAGGGCTGTGGTTTTCTTGTTAACAATTTCCCCCCTTTGAGTAAGACTTTCTGCTAAACTGAGAGTTGTACTCAAAACTTAAGGCATCCGTGCCCCTCTCCGCTATGCCCTGTGGTGCTCGCAGCTCCTGTTGATCCTGTGAATGCAACTCACAGGTCATGAGGTTTTCTTTATTTCTGTGAAATTCACGGGTTACAACTCAATATCTGCCTTCCTTAAGGCCGTTGTCTTCTGTTCCTTTTCTGTTGTAGTCTCAGCGAGATCAATTGCTTGGTGGTTAGCGATTCTAATCAGGCAATTAAAGTTTTGGGGAGGATACAATGCACCAGGAAGATTCTTATAATCACTACAAACAGGATAATCCCCAGGGTTTGCAGTTCACTGTGAAACTTTGGTGCCCCAAACCCAAACCAATCAAAATCAAATAAGTCAAAGAAAGACCCCCACAGAAGGCGTCACCCATTAAGCCGAGTGGCTTGCTCAATGACCGTAGGTAACTGAGTTTTAGTTTCCCCAGAACTATCAATCCAGGTATAGCAGGTGGTGGTGGCCACAGCACAGACGCCTCCTTGCTCAGCTCAAAGATAATCAAGAGCTGTCCTCTTATCAAGAGCTACTTTGGCAGAAACTCTAAGGATCTTCATTGAAAAGCTATTACTTTAGCAGAAGATTCTGTAATAATTTTAAGAATTAAATTAGGGGATCCCTGGGTGGCTCAGTGGTTTAGCGCCTGCCTTTGGCCCAGGGTGTGGTCCTGGAGTCCCACGTCAGGCTTCTGCATGGAGCCTGCTTCTCCCTCTGCCTGTGTCTCTGCCTCTCTCTTTCTCTCTGTCTCTCATGAATAAATAAATAAAGTCTTTAAAAAAAGAATTAAGAAATTAGACTTTTTTTATTTTTTATTTTTTATTTTTTTTTTAGAGAGAAAGAGAAAAAGTGTGCTCGAGCATAAGCATGAACCAGGAGTGAAGACTAGCAGGGGAGGAGCAGAGGGACAGGGAGAGACTCTTAAGCAGGTTCCACGTTCAGCATGGAGCCAGACGCAGTGTTCAAACTCACCACTGAGATCATGACCTGAGCTGAAATCAAGAGTCGGACACTTCACTGAGTCACCCAGGTGCCCCAGAAATTAGCCTCATTTACATTTATTCCTAACTAGGGAAACAGGGACCTGTCAAAAGTAGTGAATCCTGAACAATGAAACCCCATTGGGAGAACCTTTTTTTTTTTTTTTTATGAACAGTTATTTTTTTTTATTTTTTTATTCATGATAGTCACAGAGAGAGAGAGAGAGAGAGAGGCAGAGACACAGGCAGAGGGAGAAGCAGGCTCCATGCCCCGGGAGCCCGACGTGGGATTCGATCCGGGTCTCCAGGATCGTGCCCTGGGCCAAAGGCAGGCGCCAAACCGCTGCGCCACCCAGGGATCCCTGGGAGAACCTTTTTAACTCAACAATGTAAATTTGGGGACACCTGGGTGGCTCAGCAGTTGAGCATCAGCCTTCAGCACAGGGTGTGATTGTGGGTCTGGGAATCAAGTGTAAAAAAAAAATTTTCAGACATGAGGGGACTTTCAGACTGGGTTATAGATTTTAGGAGAAGAGTTGCTTACAAGGCTCAATTTGAAGTCTTCCAAATGACTTTATTTCTTCCAAATGACTTTATTTCTAAAATTTGAGGATTAGGCCTTATGCTCCAGGCATCAGAATTTTATTTAGCCCAGTGAAATCAGTGTGAGAACATTACTTTCTACCTTATGACTCAGAATCCAGGTGCCTTAATGCCCTAATATTTTTCAAACGTTAAATCGTATTTTTAAAAAAAATTTTAAAAAGATTTTATGTATTTATTCATGAGAGACATACAGAGAGAGGCAGAGACACAGGCAGAGGGAGAAGCAGGCTCCCCACAGGGAGCCCAGTGCAAGACTCGATCCCAGGACCCCGGGATCACAGCCTGAGCTGAAGGCAGATGCTCAACCACTGAGCAACCCAGGCGTCTCTTAAAAATAAATTTTATAAAAAGTATTCAATGTTTTTCTCAAGTTGATTTTGAACAATTTAAACATTTCCCCTCACTTTTCTATCAGAGACAGGAAAAAATCAATACAGAACTCTTGAGAGCTGCTCACCTTCCTGCTCAATTTCCTTATTCTTTAATGAACTGAGAATATCTACCTATCTTTTGCCGGGGCTCCTGCATCAGCATTTTATAACTGAATGGGAAGTGGAGAGAAGCCGAGGTGGAATAAATCAGACTGCTGGGGAAAGAAAACTAAAAGGCATTTTCCAACTCCAAAGAGCAGAACACAAACCGCTCCTTCTCCTAAGATTTAAAGCAGCAAAACATAACATCTCAGCACAAGAAATGTGGCAGTGGCTTGGAGGCAATGCATTCCAGCAGCAAAGCTGCTGACTTGAGTATGCTGCTCACCATACCACGTCATGGAACCATCCGATACACCGGGTCACCAACTTGTAAGCTGCCAATTTTCTCCACTGAATAATAGATCCCAAAGAGTGGGGACGACTTGTATATTTGCTTCTCCGACGGATCACACAGGCGGTAACTGAAAGAGGCAAAAATTCACCATCAGGCACAAAAGGGAAATAAGAATCCAAGTGCTCTCCATAGAACTCAAGTTTTCATTCTCAGATTACCTATAAATAAATAGCACACCTTTTCTACAACATGGACAGAGAACTCTGTGGGCAAGGAGTCAAACTGCACAAAATCCTGCCTTTTCTAGAAGCATCCTGAGAATCCATACAATTTTTCCATGGCTTCAGTTTGAAAAAACTTTAAGTGTTACTCAAAATGAGTGCCATGTTTCCAAAAAAAAAAAAAAACAGGTGGTATGTTTGCATGTATACCTCCCACTTCACAATTCCCTGAAACAAATAAATGCTCGTACAATCTCAAAATGGAACTGCCTGAACTCTCCAAAACTTTTTTTTTTTAAGATTTTATTTATTTATTCATGAGAGACAGAGAGAGGCAGAGACACAGGCAGAGGGAGGAGCAGGCTCCATGCAGGGAGCCCGATGTGGGACTCTATCCCGGGTCCGCAGGATCAGGCCCTGGACTGAAGGTGGCGCTAAACCGCTGAGCCACCCGGGCTGCCCCAAAACTTTTTTTAAAGATTTTATTTATTTATTTGAGAGAGGGATCCCTGGGTGGCGCAGTGGTTTGGCGCTTGCCTTTGGCCCAGGGCGCGATCCTGGAGACCCGGGATCGAATCCCACATCAGGCTCCCGGTGCATGGAGCCTGCTTCTCCCTCTGCCTATGTCTCTGCCTCTCTCTCTCTCTCTCTCTGTGACTATTATAAATAAATAAAAAATTAAAAAAAAAAATTTATTTGAGAGAAAGAAAGCGAGCAGAAGGAGAGGGAGACACGCAGGCTCCCTGCTGAGCAGGAAGCCCAAGGAGAGGCTCAATCCCAGACCCCAAGATCATGACCTGAGCTGAAATCAAGAGTCAGATGCGTAACCAACTGAGCCACCCAGATGCCCCTCTAAGCCTTCCGTTCAATGCATGGAGGTAATCTGCTTTCCACCCTGTCAGGTTTACAAGCCCAAAGCTGAGCTTCTTTGGTGAACAAAAGTGAAAACACAGATGCAACTGGCATGGGGCTGGACTACTGATGAAGCTAATCTTTTTCAAAAGCCCTGTCTAAAGAAAAAAAAAATTAACTTCGCCACACCTCAAAAATCAAAAAACAGAACTGTGTATCTGAAGACTTCAAGAAATAACCTCTTCTCTAACTTAAAACCATTGGAAACAAATAACAGAGAAAAGGGAAACAAAAAAGAATATATCTTCCCCAAAATGTTGACTTAGTTTTGACTTAGTTTTAAAAACACATTTAGTTGATAACTAAAGTCGGCTAATAACAGAACAAAAGAAAACCACCCTGGCACCAAAGAAGCTCCTGAATGAACAAACTCCTGACAACTCGTTACATTTCTATTTTTCTAATATTTCATTACACAACTTCAATGAGCCTCATCATCCTTGATGTTAAGTCTAATAAAGAAATGTAAGCTGCAATAAAAATAATTACAGTATTTGAGGTATTAATTTGGAAATACACACGTGAATGTTCTTAAAATTCGATGTGAGAGATATGAAAATTTAAAAACACAGGATTAGACAATGAAAAATCTATCAAAAGCACTCGAAGGGGACGCCTGGGTGGCTCAGTGGTTGAGCATCTGCCTTTGGCTCAGGTCATGATCCTGGGGTCCCCGGATCGAGTCCTGCATCGGGCTCCCTGTGGGAGCCTGCTTCTCCCTCTGCCTGTGTCTCTGCCTCTCTCTGTGTGTCTCTCGTGAATAAATAAAGTCTTTAAAAAAAGAAAAAAGAAAAGAAAGAAAAGCACTTAAAGATCCATCCATAAAAAAAGAGGAAGCAACTTACCAACAGACCCATGCCAAGCAGAAGGCAGAGTGAGAAGTGCTCGGACAGGGCACTACACCTGCAGGTAGCTCTGGGATGGGGCTAATATTAAAAATACACTGGACACACTGCTGTTTACCTCTTCAGGGTTTCCAGGGGCTCCTTCCTGTCTATGATTCCAGTATCTGGGTCTACGGTGGTCAAGATGCACCTGCCATTCAAGGATCAGCAGTTAGGTGGTGTTAGGAACCAATGAACAGACCCCAGAGGTTGACGCTCAAGAGGATCCTTACCTGGGGCAAGACAAAACCTTTTTCATTTCTACGTTGCCAATGAGGAGCTCATCCCAGGTGTCCTAAGAGAAAAAGAAAAGTTATCTTTTGAATCAAGGCTTCATTAGTGTTTAAAGCCGTTTAATCTTTGGCTGGTACTAACTATGAAGCTAGCAGAAGAAAGCAGAGCCAGACACCAAGAAGCATCTCCCAAAGGGACACAAAGAGAGATGGCACATTGGTGAGTCCCGGAACCATTCACCCCTTGACGCACAGTCTCAGAAACCTGGTTGTCAGCACCGCAAGAGCAGACCTTCTCGGGGGGCAGTTTGCCATGAGAATCACACATTAACTACAGGGCAATGTACTGACATATAATGAGGAATGTACAGCTTGCAAGACAAGCCCACTTTGTCCTTAGAACTAAGCCACGATGGAAGCCAAGTTAAGATCTGACAGTTGTTTGATGAATGGGACGCCACGCAGGGGAAGTCAGCTGTGAGACTCACAATCAGCACTCCCACCTCCAGAGAGGCAGCCTGCCCCTGGGGCCTGGCATTCCAGCCACTGGCCCTGCTCTGCTTTCCCACCCTTGAACCGTGGGCACCACCAACATCACCTCAGGGCTTCAATAAGTCTTCACGACTTTGAAGAAGTTACTATTATGTCCCCCGTTTTGCACAAAGAAATGAAGACCTGGAGGGATTGCAAAATTTTCTCAGGGTCACAGCAGCTAGGTTCAAAAAGTTCAGATTCTGAAGGGAGGACTTCTAACCACCCAGCTCTTAAATTTATCTCCATCTCTATTTATCTGTCTACACACACACACACACACACATATACACACACATACGGAAATTATATAGATGATGTTATATATGCCTCAAGGTACATATTCACACACATATCTGCACAGACACACACACATGTATATAACGAGGGTGTATTATAGGACTCTATTGCTGATAGGGAAGCTACCTGTGGAGTTTGCATTTCCCAGGACAACCCTCTGTCCAGGCCTCAGGGGGACAGGTGAGAGGCAGTAGAGGAGGCACTTCACTACAGGCTCCAGAAACCAATAACAGTATCTATAATCAGATGCAATAAGTATGTCCCTTGAAAAACTGTTTCCTGGGGCACCTGGGTGGCTCAGCGGTTGAGCATCTGCCTTTGGCTCAGGGCATGACCCCCGGGGCCTGGGATTAAGTTTAGCATCAGGCTCCCCACAGCAAGCCTGTTTCTCCTTCTTTTTTTTTAATATTTTTTTTAATTTTTTATTTATTTAATGATAGTCACACAGAGAGAGAGAGAGAGAGAAAGAGAGAGGCAGAGACACAGGCAGAGGGCAAAGCAGGCTCCATGCACTGGGAGCCCGACATGGGATTCGATCCCGGGTCTCCAGGATCGCGCCCTGGGCCAAAGGCAGGCGCCAAACCGCTGCGCCACCCAGGGATCCCCCCTGTTTCTCCTTCTGCCTGTGTCTCTGCCTCTCTCTGTGTCTCTCATGAATAAATAAATAAAATCGTTAATTAAAAAAAAAAAAGAAGAAGAAAAGAAAGAAAAATTGTTTCCTGACCTTAGCTCAGATGAGGTTTGGAGGCCTTGGGTCTAAGGGATTTGATGAGAAGTCAGTTACCAAGTGAGGACATAAGGCACCTGGTCCTTGACTCCCCCCACCTCCTGCCGACCTCCCAGGGGGCATGAGAGCCCACTCTGTTTCTGCGGGAGGCTAACACAGTGTTTTCCCTCCAACCACTGATGACCAGCCTCCAGTCACGCTCTGGTTCTCTTCCAAAGTATGCTTACCCCCGAGGGCCAACAGGGGTGATTTAGCAAACCAGCCACCCAGGTGTCCAGAATTTCATATTTGGAAGCCACAGATCTGTAGAAACTCTGCCTTGTGGCTACGGCATGAAGCAGGAAAGTCTGAAAAGTTCAATTAGGTTTCCCAGCTTAATAAAAGATTTTGGGACGCCTGGGTGGCTCTGTGGTTGAGCATCTGCCTTCAGCCCAGGGCATGATCCTGGAGTCCTGGGATCGAGTCCCCCATTGGGCTCCCTGCATGGAGCCTGCCTCTCCCTCAGCCTGTGTCTCTGCCCCTCTCACTTGCTACATCTCTCATGAATAAATAAATAGAAATCTTTAACAGAAAATAAATAAAACAGATTTCATCTGCTCTTCCGCTCTTGAGAACTGCACTACCCAGTTCAGAATGACAAACTGTCTGCCTTCATAGAAATTGGCTTAAGCTCCCCAAATGCCAGCTCTAATTACCTCTGGAGACATTAATCAGTTTATATCATAACATCACTCACCCTAATCTGATCACGGCTGGCATTTGGGTGTAGAGCATTATTTGCAGTAAACAAAGAAACAAACAAAAACCACCAAGAGAATTGTTTTAATGTAATTATTAGTTCAGTTTTCAGTTATTAGATTAAAATAACGAAACACCTTAGGTTATTAACAGTTAACGTGAATTAAGAATGCATGGAATTGGGGCGTCTGAGTGGCTCAGTGGTTGAGCGTCTGCCTTCAGCTCAGAGCATGATCCTGGGATCCAGGATCGAGTCCCACATCAGGCTCCTTGCAGGGAGCCTGCTTCTCCCTCTGCCTATGTCTCTGCCTCTCTCTCCGTGTGTCTTTCATGAATAAATAAAATCTTTTTTAAAAATGCATGAAATTAAATCCTCCATTACGTTCTAGCGGATACGCGCATCTTCCATTATGTTCTACCGGATAGCGCATCTTCCATTGCATTCTACCAGATTCGTGCATCTTCCATTACGTTCTGCCGGGTACGCGCCGGTACGCGCGGGGTCCCAGGGCCTTCCCTCCACCCTGGACACAGCCCGGAGAGCCCGCTGCTCCCCCTGGGGGCGGGCTGCCTGTGTGCAGTCTGGCAAAACCCAGGCCCCTCCGACATTTACTTACGGTGAAGGGACAAACCATGGGGCTTTTGAGGTGTTAGAAAGGAGGGGGAGAGAGAAAGGCGGTACTCTGTCTCTCGCTCTCTCAAATAAATGAATAAAATATTTTATTTATTTTTTAATGAGTTGTTGTTGTTTTTAAAGATTTTATGTATTTATTCCTGAGAGATACAGAGAGAGAGGCAGAGACACAGGCAGAGGGAGAAGCAGGCTCCATGCAGGGAGCCCGATATGGGACCCGATCCCGGGACTCTGGGATCACAACCTGAGCCAAAGGCAGACACTCAACCACTGAGCCATCCAGGTGCCTCAAACAAAATCTTTTAAAATAAATAAATGTATGACAAGAGCATCTAATCCTTCCTCTCTTTCCTTCCGTTTCCCTCTCTCTCTGTACACACACACACCACACACACACACGGCTACACACATATATTTAAAGGGAAAACAATACATCTATTCCATCTTTGTGTATATATTCTATATGTTGTATATATGTGCGTATACACACACACACACACAGACACAATATACACATACACACACGTGTGGGGTGGGGGAGCACCAGGCGAAAAGGGAGGCCAACATGGGCTCTTGAATATCCAGGCACCAGAGATGGACAAGAAGACATCTGAGAGTAAGATGGAAAGCCAGGTGACAAAAGCCTGAGTGCTTTGCTGTTGCCATGGGTCATCCAAAGAATTATCCTGAAGAACACAGGTTGGATCAGCAAGTCTACCCAACCAACAGCTACAGAGCTTCCGGGCACTTACACATCCAGCCAGGGTCCCCGCTGGTCCCAGGACAGCTCCCGAACCTTCTACCTCCTGAACCTCAGTCACAAGATTGGTGCCTGTTCATTCCCTGCTCCTGATTCTCTAACTGCTACTCCTAAGTTTAGTAGCTTATGTCACACATTCGGTTATTAGAAGCAATTTCTAATTGCTTCTAATTAGAAATTAGAAATATGAGTAAAGATGAATGAGTAAAGAAACAAATTTGTGGTTTAGAAATCCTTAGCTGTTTTTCTGGTTTGGTATCAACGATGCCACAAGAGCACAGCAAGCTGGGGAAGCCACGAACAAGGGACTGGCTACACGTGGCCCGTTATTGGATGATCACTGGGCAGTGAAAAGGACGATGTGAGTCTCTAGCAACTGACTCATGTGCAGGATGTTGCTGAGTGAAGAAAGCACATCCATATAGATACCATACATAGGATAAGTCGCTTATGTGATTTAAAAAAAAAAAAAACCTGTAGGTACAGCCATGTATATATATACGTGTATGTAAATATATATATATATATATATATATATATATATATATTTATTTATTTATAGCAATATTCTGGAAGGCTCCTCAAGTTTATTTTTTTTTAAAGATTTTATTTATTCATTCATGAGAGACACAGAGAGAGAGAGAGAGGCAGAGACACAGGCAGAGGGAGAAGCAGGCTCCATGCAGGGAGCCCGATGTGGGACTCCATCCCGGGTCTCCAGGATCACGCCCTGGGATGAAGGCAGGCTCTAAACCGCTGGGCCACCCAGGGATTCCCCGGGCCCCTCTAGTTTAAACAGTATTTTTATAATGAATTTTTAACTTTTTCATTTCCCCTTTTTGTGTTATTTTTTCTGAGAAGCATTATCATCTCAACAACACATTTTTCAAATCATTTCGGTCATTTTTTTTCTCATTTACAATTTTAATCGAAGCACTGCTCTTCATTTTTTCTTAACTCTTTCTTATAAGCACAAAATTTTAATATCTAGGTCAATTTTGGGGGAAAGAAACACCATCAAAGAACTTCCCTCCAGAATAAACAATGATGTTCATTCCTCCAAACAACCAAATTTGAAGTCTACTGAAACAAAAACAAAAAGCCCACACACACACATAGAAAAGTAACAAAAATCACATTCTAGGGGTTCAGCGCATTTAGCAGCCTTCGCTGTGCTAATCATCCTTCAGCTGACTTTCAAAAAAAATTAACGCCCTAGTGCATCAAAATATATATTTTACATTTGCTTTGTTTAAATTAGAAATAATAATTAAAAAAAGAAAACTTGAAGGAATTCATAATCAACTGCCTGACTCAAGGGTGCATGGGTGGCTCAGTGGTTGAGTGTCTGCCTTCGGCTTAGGTCGTGATCCCAGGGTCCTGGGATTGAGTCCCACGTCGGGCTCCCTGCAGGGAACCTGCTTCTCCCTCTGCCTATGTCTCTGCCTCTCTCTGTGTGTCTCTCATGAGTAAATAAGTAAAACCTAAAAAAAAAAGTGTTCCTATCACTTCTATCACTCAGGAAATGCCAAGGGTTTTAGGAGTTGTTTTAGGGAACAAACGCCAAGTACATATTTCCCATTACACCACACAGTACAACTATCTCAAACCAAAAATTTTCTGTTTTTAACATATACATGCAAAACAATATTCTTTAATGCCCTGTTGCAAAGTTTAAAGGCTCTCCCTCTCAAGAAACCCTGTAGCAACCTTCCTACAAACACACACATACTCTGTGCTAAGTGTTTCTTTCTCTGGTCTCCTATGCGTTAGGTCACGTCCCTCAACCCTCCAGCTTCTGAGCCCTCGGATCCTGCTTCATTGTGAGACCCTTGCAGGCAGACACAGGGAGTTCATTTCTGCAAGGTTAGCATCTCTCTCAGAGGTGAGCACCCAGCGAACTCTCAGTAAACATCTGTTGCAGGCATGAGCCTTCCGGAACCTTGGTCAATGTATAGACTTGCAGAAAATCATTTTCCTCAGCTGAAGTAAACTCTATTTCATGGCCAAACTTCCTTCACAGACTGACTAGAACACAAGATTCCTTTCACTAAGAATTACCAATGTACAGGAGACATGACTTTGCACTTAATCAGATTTTCGTAAAGATTACAGGCATCGATGCTGGGAGGCGTTACAAGGAAAAGGGTGCACTTCTGCTCAACTGGTGGCAACTGAAATTGGTACGAGGTTTCTGCAAAGCAACTTGGCAATATATATGATAAGCCCTTAAAATTCTGACTTTGCACTTTTTTTTTTAAGATTTTATTTATTCACAAGAGACACAGAGAGAGAGCCAGAGAGGCAGAGACACAGGCAGAGGGAAGAAGCAGGCTCCATACAGGGAGCCTGATGCGAGACTCGATCCCAGGACCCCAGGATCACGCCCTGGGCCAAAGGCAGACGCTTGACTGCTGAGCCACCCAGGCGTCCTTGACTTTGCACTTCTTAAGTTGAGAAGTGCAGACAAAGACTGGTTTACCAGGGATCCCTGGGTGGCTCAGCAGTTTAGCACCTGCCTTTGGCCCAGGGTGTGATCCTGGAGACCTGGGATCGAGTCCCACTTCGGGCTCCCTGCATAGACCCTGCTTCTCCCTCTGCCTGTGTCTCTGCCTCTCTCTGTGTCTCTCATAATGAATAAATAAATAAAATCTTAAAAAAAAAAAAGACTGGTTTACCAAGCTGTTCATTATTTTTGTAAAGGGAAACGGCCTACATGCTCGATTATACTGTTATGGCACAGTTCAAAATGGACTAATACAGAACCACAAAAACTATGCTAATGAAGAATCTGTAAAGACAAGAGCTGTGTTCGCCACGTACCATTAAGTGAAAATGGTGGGATTCGATACCACCCATACAGGATCATATAAATAATATTGGAAACACAATATAATGTTATCATAGGTTATTCTTTGATGGTAGGATGGGGAAGGATTTTTATTCAAGTTTTTCTTTGCACAGGGGAAGTGGTACTTCAAAAAATTACTTTCATAATTGAAAAAATTAACTTTATCTGAAAGATTCTTGAATCATTCAAAAGCTTGCCACATCTCTGCAGCCCTGGTGTCCAATTCTCTCTCATGGCTTTCTCATGACCCTGAGCTTGAGCAACACCATGTAGAGAAGCAGTCAACTTTATCCTTAAAGTGTCAGTCTCGGGCAGCCCTGGTGGCTTAGCGGTTTAGTGCCACCATCAGCCCAGCGTGTGATCCTGGGGACCTGGGATCGAGTCCCGCATCGGGGTCCCTGCATGGAGCCTGCTTCTCCCTCTGCCTGTGTCTCTGCCTCTCTCTGTGTGTCTCTCATGAATAAATAAATAAAAATCTTTTAAAAAAAAAAAGTGTCAATCTCCTCCCGTCACATAGTGGCTGGTGTGTGTGTTCCTACAGAATCACAGGAGGCACATTTCTGTAAACCCAAGTGCATAATAAATGTGCCAGGAGGAATTTATTGTTTGAGAAAAATCCAGGCAAAAAGGAAGGACAGAAGCCTCAGGCTTTCTGCAAAGCTAGCTTCCACTCCCTGGAAGCTACCTACTGTAAGGAACACAGTATGAAAGTAATTTATTTTATTTTTTTTAAATCAGGACATAGAAAAAAATAATAAAAAAATAAATCAGGACATAGACTGTACAACTGAAGTGTTAGAAAGAAAGAAAGAAAGAAAGAAGAGAAGAGAGAAGAGAGAGAGAGAGAGAGAGAGAAAGAAAGAAAGAAAGAAAGAAAGAAAGAAAGAAAGAAAGAAAGAAAGAAAGAAAAGAAAGAAAGAAAAGCTAACCGAGAGGTCATATCGGAGAGAGAGTTTGAGAGAGATTTGTGATAAACTCTCTATTGAACACACACATACATATTAACAGAAGAAAAAGACAAAAGGAATTATACTACTGTAGGGCTGCAAAGAACCTTTAAAATCCTTTAGTAAAACCTGTCAGCTTAAAAAATAAATAAATAGATAGATAAAACCTGTCAACTTTATTTTTTTTAAGATTTTATTTATTTATTCATGAGATAGGCAGAAACACAGGCAGAGGGAGAAGCAGGCTCCCTGCGGGGAGCCTGATGTGGGACTCAATCCCAGGACCCTAGGATCATGCCCAGAGCCGAAGGCAGATGCTCAACCACTGAGGCACCCGGGCGTCCCTCAACTTTAGAAACATGAGTGTGGGGGGTACCTGGGTGGCTCAGGTGGTTGGAGCGTCTGCCTTTGGCTCAGATCATGATCCCAGGGTCCTGGGATGGAGCCCCACTTCCAGGCTCCCTGCTCAGTGGGGAGCCTGCTTCTCCCTCTCCCTCTCCCTCTGCCTCTACCCCTGCTCCTTCTCTTTCTCTCTCTCAAATAAATAAAATCTTAAAAAATAAAAATAAAAAATAGGAAAAAAAGGAACATGAGTGTGTTACTATTCCCCTCCACCCAGCAGTCCTGTCTCCCGTGCGTTCATCATTTTGGCTTTTCTAAATAAGGACAGACTTGGCTAAGGCTCCTAACAAAATGTGCCTGTCAGCAAAGCTCCCCAGATGAGCACAGGGGAGCCCTTACTTGAAAGGAAGACTATACATGCCTAGGATAGACCTCTTCTTGGTGCTTTTCATTCATTTGAAAGAAAAATGACTCTTAGATGCCTTCAGCTTCCTTCTAGCAAAGTCAATGAACATGAAATTTGGGCTTATCTTCATGATGCCAAACCTGATGCTTGTTCTGTCTTGTTTCTTCCAGAAGCACATACCTCTTCCCCTTGACCACATGGTGACTGAGGACCCAATGTGGTTTTTGCTATATGGCCCAGCAGTGTTTTAAACAAGGGATAGGGGCACCCCAGGTGGCTCAGCAGTTTAGCGCTGCCTTCAATCCAGGGTCTGATCCTGGAGACCTGGGATCGAGTCCCACGTTGGGCCCTCTGCATGGAGCCTGCTTTTCCCTCTGCCTGTGTCTCTGCCTCTCTCTCTCTCTCTCTCTCTCTCTCTCTCTCTCTGTGTCTCTCATAAATAAATAAATAAAATCTTTAAAAAAATAAAATAATACAAAAAAAAAAAATAAACAAGGGATAGCCCTGTAAATGGCTGGACTTCATGGACTTCAGACAGCCAGAGAGCCAATGACCTGGCCACACACTAGCTGTGTGACATTAGGCAAGTAACTCAACCTCCCTGAGCTTCCACAGCTACGGAGGGAGGTGAAAACACCATTTGCTTCAATGACTACCAGACACTTCTCACCACGATCCACAGTAAAACATTACCTTTTATAATTGCCCAAACTTGGAAGCAACCAAGATACCCTTCAGTAGGCGAATGGATAAATTAAATTGCGGCACATCCAGTCAACAGAAAATTATTCAGTGCTAAAAAGAAACGAGCTATTAAACCATGAAAAGACGTGGAGGAAACTCAAATGTGTGTATTACCAACTGAAAGAAGCCAACGTGAGAAATCTACACACTTCCAAACAGAAGACATTCTAGAAAAGGCAAAACTATGGAGACTGTAAAATTGTCAGAGGGGTGGGGGTTGGAGAGAAGGTGAAGGGAGGTGAAGGTGGAGGCAGAAGGCAGAGCAGAGGGGACCTTTAGGGCAGTGAAAATACTCTGCGCCATGCTACAATGTTGGATGTGTCCTCAGACATCTGCCCCAACCCACAGAATGGACAACACAGCAAACCTTCAGGTAAACTACGGACTGTGGGTGATCGTGACGTGTCAGCATAGGTTCACCCTTGGGAACATACCACTCTGGCGAGCAATGTGCTGATGAAGGGGGGCTGCGCACACCAGAGCTGATGGGAAATCTCTGTACTGTCATCTCAATTGTATTGCAAACCTCTACCTGCTGTAAAAAAAAAAAAAAAAAAAAAAAAAAAAAAATCACGTCTTTATTTATTTATTTTTAAATATTTATTTATTTATTTATTTGAGTGTGAGAGAGAGAGAGATTGAGAGTGAAGGAGGGAGCGTGCACAAAGAGGGAGAGGGAGAAGCGGACTCCCTACTGGGCAGGGAGCCTGATGTGGGGGCCGATCCCAGGACCTTGGGAACGCGACCTGAGCCCAAGGCAGACACTTAGCCAACTGAACCACCCAGATGCCCCAATAAAGTACTTTTTAAAAATTACATTTTACATTGTTTCCCAATGTTCTTTCACACCCACACAACACACACACATACACTCACACACACACCAGATAAACAAAAGTCTTACAAAACAATTGTTTTAAGTAGGCTCCACACCCGGTGTGGGGCTTGAACTCACAATCCTGAGATCAGGAGTCTCCTGCTCTAGGACTGAGCCAGCTAGCCGCCCACAAATCAAACCTTAACCTTACTGTATATAGCCTACTCCAATATCTTTTATCCTGTTTAGTCTTTTTTTTTTTCTTTTTTTAATGCTAGTCAGGGTCCTTGAAACTGAAATTATAACCCAATAATGGGTTATGACTTGCACTTTGGAAAGTAGGAGGATTAAGTCAGATCCAGCACATGAAATGCCTGGCACAGTGTCTGGGACATAATGCACATTTGATAACTGGGAGACTAGGTTGTTACTGTTACTTTGTTATTGTTCTATATGCTGCTGTTGGCATTGCTTCTTCAGAAATCCCCAAAGCCAGACAGATAGGATATTCTTATTCCAGGACAGAGAACTTTTTTTTTTTTAAGATTTTATTTATTTAAGAGAGAGAGGGTGTGCACAAACAGGGGGAGGGGGAGAGGACGAGGAGAAGCAGACCTCCCGCTGCGTGGGGAGCTGGGCTCAAGACTCGATCCCAGGACTCTGGCTGGAATCATGACCAGAGCCAAAGGCAGATGCTTAATGGACTGAGCCACCCAGGCGCCCTCAGGACAGACATTTCTAATCTAAGCTCCTAAGTAAAATCCTAAGTCGTCCCCACTTAGATTTGAGGGACTGAAATTTTGGTGATGATGGTTTATAAAATCTTTGCTTCTCAACAGCTGCAAAGGATAGTACAGAGAGGACCCTATTCACACAACCAGTGAGTGATGGGACTTCGAGTCCAACCACAGCTGCCTGGCTTCAAGATCTACCACCTGTCTAGAAGCTTCCTGAAGAATCGCTTCCTGAGTGACACTACACCAAAGGTTTTCTGCAAGCTTCTCCATAGTTCTTTCATACTGCAGGGTAAGAAATGATACAAACAAAATATTGCAAAAAAAGAAGAAAGGAAAGAAAGGAAGAAAGAAAGAAAGAAAAAGAGAAAAAAGAGTCAAGTCCTGCTTACCAGGAAAGTGAGCAAAGTTCAGGAAACACCTGACCCCTGACTCTACTAGCAATGGCCAAGCACACAGACAAGAAGCATCGGTCAACTGTATTATTTTTAAATTCCACTGCTCCACATTCCCAGAACTCACACACACCACACCGGCCCAAGGGAGGCCACCTTTTAAAACTTGCGTAACATTCTGAGTTACATGGAAAAAGTATAAAGTACTTTGGGTCATGAAGTGTAAACGTTGCACAATGCATTCTACTATTGCTCTATATTTTTGCAATAAAAAAATGGCCTGACTTTTTGCACCATGCTTAGATTTGCTCTTTTTTATTAGTTGCTCTATTAAATATTTATGTACGTTATCATTTTACATCAATATTTAATAGAGTCCCACTAATTGAAAAGGTGATGGTTGTGCAACAGTGCCAGGTAGACAGGTTAATGCATCAGGCCCCTAACTATTAGCCTTCCTAATTTCAGGGAGAATAAATCAGCAACATCAGCATCATTTTATACTAAGGGGTTTTATTTAAAAAAAAAAAAAAAAAAAAAAAAAAAAAAAGAAACAAAAAAACTAAGGTTTTTTTTTTTAATTTTTTAAAAGATTTTATTTATTTATTCATGAGAGACACAGAGAGGGAGAGAGGCAGAGACACAGGCAGAGAGAGAAGCAGGCTCCATGCAGGGAGCCCAATGAGGGACTTGATCCCGGGTCTCCAGGATCATGCCCTGGGCTGAAGGCAAGTGCCCAACCACTGAGTCACCCAGGCATCCCTATACTAAGGGTTTTTAAAATACAGAGGACCTTTCTAAAAAAATAAGTATTTTGCCTTACTTACATTACTATTTCAGCAAGCCCATCACGATGCAGGTATAAAACAGAGAGCTCAGGTGACTTAACATTTTTTAATTTAAAAAAAGGGGGTGATCCCTGGGTGGCTCAGCAGTTTGGCACCTGCCTTTGGCCCAGGGCATGATCCTGGAGTCCCGGGACCGAGTCCCACATCGGGCTCCCTGCATGGAGCCTGCTTCTCCCTCTGCCTGTGTCTCTGTATGTTTCTCATGAATAAATAAATAAAATCTTTAAAAAAATAATAAAAATAATAAAAATAAAATAAAAAAAGACTCCACCCACTCAAATTGCCTAAGAGAACAGGATTAGGCTCACAATCACCTCAGGTTCACTTTGACAAGTCACAGAAGAGCAAAAATCCTTAGTTGGCAAATTGCAGGAAAGCAAAAATTCTTTAGCCAGGAATGGGACTAGGAAGGATCTTTTCTTCTCATTCCTCTTGGTTCAAAATCTTACTTAAATGAGTACCTTCAGTGGAGACCATGCGGGAGCAATGGTACTCCCTAAAAGAAAATTTCTCAGAAAATAATGGTGCAATTACAGGATTCTTGTGAAAGAGTTTTTGCTTCGTGGACTAATTTATAATCCAAATCTCAGCCGCTTGTATCAACACTGAGCACGGATTTCATGGGTGTTTCGCGAGTGTCTAAGGACTGACTCCACGCTTGTGCACAGTCCTGGCCCGCAGGGGGGACACAGGCAGGCTAGTCCCCTTGTAGGCTCTGCACCTGCTATCGTCTTTTCTGAAGGAGCCCCCCCCCCCACATTGTATAAACTTGAAGTCCCACCAAATCTGGATTTACTCCTGGGGAGAAAAATTGGGTCTCTTTCTCAAGGCGCTGACAGCCTGAGGATGTCAGGGCCCCGGCCTGTCCTGCCCTCTGTAGCCAGGGCTTCTCCAGGTGCCGCCGGAGACACGGGATGGTGCTGCCAAGCCCGTCATCAGCCTGTTCTCGAACCTGATGCAGGTTTCACACAAGGCCTGGCTCAGCTGCAGCTTTTCAAGGAGACCTTCTGGTGATGGAGCCTGGCGCTGGTGTTTCTGGCCCACATGTCCCTCCCTCTCAGTGCATGTCCTAGAGAACTGCCAGAGTAATACTGTGCCTGGCATGCTGTGCGCATCAGTAATATTTGCTGGATGAAGGCAAACCTTAACGACCTCCTTGCTCAAAATCATGACCTGCTCTTCAATATCCACAATATCAAATCCAAACTCCTCGGCCGTGGCAAGCTCCAGCCAGCTCTGGGTCCAGCTTCTTCCTGCCACTTCTTATTTGCCCCTGGATCTCCTGCAATTCTGAAAGGCTCTGGGCATCCCTTAAAGTCATGGCCTCTTGTGCTTTGAGGTCTTCAGCGGGCTGCCTCTGATACCCACAGTGACCCTCATTCACCCTCGCTGGCACACACAGCACACATAACTACCTACATACCCGAGCACAGCTTCTGGGTGGCATGTTCTGACCCCTCTCCACCCTCACACTCCCTTCTCCAGGCAGATTGAGCCATTTCTGCTTCTAAGCATCCTTGTGCACCTGCTAAGCATGTGCATCACAGCACTTCTGGCCCTGGGCTGTCATCCCTCGGCTCTTCCTCTCACATCAGGGAATCCTGAAGGGCAGGACCTGTATCTTTTCACCTCTGTATCCAGGGCTCCTAGACATAGTGCCTGGCCCAGTATAGATTATCAATTAAAAAAAAACATTTTTAATGAATATGAAGAGGAATTATAGAAAACATAACAAACAACGGGATAGCATCAACAAGGAGACAACTTCTGTGAACACTGCTATTTTTTAAATTACCAAATAATAAGTGCCAAAAAATAAAAAATAAAAAGATAATAAGTGCCTACATGTGTGAAGATTTATTCTAGGCTTGGTGCAAAGGTTTGTGGTTATTTTTCTAAGATTTTATTTGGCGGGGGGGGGGGGGGGGGGAGCGCGCGCGCATGAGTGAGAGGAGGGGTAAAAGAAGAGGGAGAGAGAGAGAGAATCCTTAAACAGGCTCCCGCTGAGCCCAGAGCCTGATGCAGGGCTTGATTTCACGACCCCAAGATCACAATCTGAGCTGATACAAAGAGTCTGATTCTTAACCAACTGAGCCACCCAGGTGCCCCTGCAAAGGTTTATTCTAAAAGGCAGTACTAAAAAAATAAAATTAAAATAAATTTAAAAATAAAGGACAGTACTTGGGATGCCTGGGTGGCTTAGTGGTTGAGCATCTTCCTTGGGCTCAGGGTGTGGTTGCCCTGGGATCGAGTCCCACATCAGTCTCCCCGCAGGGAGCTTGCTTCTCCCTCTACCTATGTCCCTGCCTCTCTCTCTGTGTCTCTCATGAATAAATAAATAAAATATTTTTTTTTTAAAGTGTCTGCATTTGGCTCAGTTGTGATCCTGGGGTCCTGGGATCGAGCGCTGCATCGGGCTCTCTGCTCAGCAGGAAGCCTGCTTCTCCCTCTGCCAGCTTGTGCTCTATCAAATATTTTTTTTTAATAAAAATAAAAAATAAATAAAGGAAAACACTTACCAGCAAATAGGGGGCACATTTTACTCACACAAAAGGAAATATGGCCACCCAAGGGAACAAAGAATGAAGAGCCTCTCCCCTCGGAGTTAGCTACTTGGGATTTCTATCTAGGAAGCATGACCTCACTATCCCAGGAGCTGCAGGTCCAAGTCTGAGGTTCTCAGGCCAGAACTGACAATCACATGTCCTACAAGTATATAAGGCCCTCCGGCTCCAATGCCCTTATCAAAAGGAGACAGTAATACAGACCTCACAGGATTGTCGTCAGGACCATGCAGAGTAATTTGTATGACATAAGACATTAGTTCAGTGCCTGATACCCAGAAAACACCCAACAAATGGATTTGTCATCGCTGCTTCCAGGGCTCATGAGGTTTAGCCCATCCCCAATGTTTAATAGGACTGCCCATGTCTCTTAGCACAAAGCAACACCCAGCCACGTATATTTCTGTACAGATCACAGGACAACTGGGTTTTGGTGTGGCTGACCTGTTAGGGCGACAAGGGGCTCTGCCTGGAGAGGGTGGAAATTTCTGCTCTGAGCCACACAGGAGAGGGTGTGGATCCTCTGGGACTGAACCCGGGCTCTGTTCACAGGCACATCTCCTGATTCCTCGTGGCCTCCACTTTGGGGGCTGGGCCTTTCGCGACTCTCAAATCCTTGCACTCCTAGCTGTTCTCCTCATCTTCATTTTCTTTTCGTTATCTCTGGGCTATAAGGATACATTCTAGCCCGGTTCTGGACTTGATACAACTCCAAGTTCTGACTGCTTGCTTTGGGGCCTAAGCATGAAAGGGTGAGCAGCGCCCCCCTGAGGCCAGCGAGGTGATGGTGGCAGCAGTAAGTGGGCAACTCCACCAGGTTAAGGTGGCTCTTGGGGGAGGAGAGTCTCCCTCGCAGCTAGCTGACGGTGGAGGGTCTGCATTGGTGCTACATGAAGGGAACAGCCGTTCCGTTAGCATCTTGAACAGCACACCTGAGCTTACTGCACAAGAGCAGTGAGCCTCTTACCTCCTCGAAAGCATCACAGCCTGTCACCACGATATTGGGTCTGAACTGGTCCATTTTCACTTTCTTCTCCAGCCTGGTATTCAGATCCGCCAGGGAAGCTTCGGAGAGGATCATGATGGGGCTGCAGTCTGGGTAGGCCACCTGAGCCAAGAACACGGCGCCATCAGGCCTCCCTGCCCCATGAAACGCCTCAGCCCAACCGAAAGCGAAGCCCAGTCCAGAAGTGGTGCGCAGAGGGCATGCAGTGCAGAGAGGGCCAGTGGTGTTCCGGGAGGAGTGGGGACACCGCAGTCTTGGAACTGGTCAGGGTCAGGCCGGCTCCCGCGGCGGGGCCTCGCTGGGGGTCCCCCCACCACACAGAAGGGAGCAGGCAGGCTCAGAGCCATCATCACCTCCCGGGACTCACCCTGTTCCTCCCTGGAGCGCCCAGCACTGACCCCCTTCCCACAACATCATCATCAAACAGGGGAAGGATCTACTGCCGATCAGCTACGCTCTGGTCCCAATTTCCTCGGACGGCACCCACTCACTCAGCAAGCATTTATGGAGCAGCTGCTCCGTACCAGGCACTGTTCTAGGCAGGCAAACAGCAGGGAACAAGCAGATAAAAACCCCTGCGATCCAAGAACTCATAGTTCAGGGAGGAAGCAGGAGCCACCTGAGGCGCTTGCATGTTAAACCCTAGCTCGCTGCAGAATCAATGGCTTTGGTGTCTGGGCTGGAGCTGGCCCAGAGGCCTGGCTTCCTCAGAAAGTGCCTTTTCAGTGCCTCAAATGACCAGACCACACTGATGGCGAAGGGAACCCAGGAGGAAGTCTGCTTCGGTGATTTCAGGAAACTTGGCTCGGCCCCAAATGGACCTCTCACTTCACCTTCCCAATCTGAATGCTTCCCGAGCCCCCCTGTCCCTGGGGGTCACCCCTGGCTTCTCCCTCCACAGGACCTGACACCTTCTACACCCCACGCCTGCTGAAGAACGCACTCCACCTGGAGCCACTTCCCTCTCCAACCCCAATACCTGCCCAGGACGTACCCTTGGCCCCCCTCACCTGGGCCAGTCCTGCACTTTCTTAACTGGGATCCCAAGCAAGGTCCTTTGTGAGTCAAGAAGGAAGCCGGACACACGGGGGTGATGGGCCACTGGCAGGAGGGCAGCGCTCTGGGAGCTCACCTGGTAATTCGGTACCACAGGAGAGAAAATTTCCTTCGACGGTCTTCCCTTCATGTGCTTCTCAAACTGAACCAGCCTGAAAGCTTCTGTTTTCAAGAAGCTGGTGAACCACTGCGCTGCCTCGTCGCCACAGTCCCTGCCCTTAATGTCCATGCCGAACAGCCTGGAAGGGTCACAAGAGAGTGCCAGGGTTACTGTCCTGCCCTGACATGCTGACAGATGGCGTCCAAGCCACAACAGCTGGACGGCTGGGACCTGACCACCCCAGGGGGCCAGGAAGCGGTCCTCAGGCCCAGGGCCGAGGCTGGGCAGACACAGAAGGGGAAGGAGCAGAAGATGCTCTAGGGAGGAGCTTCTCAACCGTAATATGCCTGCAAATCCCTGTGATCGTGTAAAGATGCAGACTGTGTGGGATCCCTGGGTGGCTCAGCAGTTTAGAGCCACCTTCAGCCCGGGGCGTGATCCTGGGGTCCCGGGATCGAGTCCCACATCAGGCTCCCTGCATGGAGCCTGCTTCTTCTCTATGTCTCTGCCTCCCTCTTTCGCTGTCTCTCTCATGAATAACTAAATAAAATCTTAAAAGCCCTGAGCCCAGCACGACCCTGAGATCATGATCTGAGCTGAAACCAAAAAAAAAAAAAAAAAAAAAAAAGATGCAGACTGTGCTTCGGAAGGCCTGGCTGGAGCCAGAGATGCCATCTGCCTGAGAAGCTTCTGGATGCCTAAGCTGTGGGTCCTTGGGCCACACCTCGAGTAGCAAGGATTCACGAGGCTTTCAGAAGGGGGTAGGGCGACCGTGTGGTAGATGCAGCCTGAGCGTAGAGTCTGCTAGAACTGGTTCAGACTGGAATGCCCACCCTTCTCTAGCCTGTGACCTCACACAGTGCCCTGACCCTGGTCTGCAGCTGTGACCTGGAGAGGGTGATACAGCACCCACTCACAGGTGGGCAGGGCCTGGGGTAACACAGCAGGCTGTCTGCCTGGGCACCACGAAACAAACGTTTAAAAGCTATGTACCGGGGCAGCCCTGGTGGCGCAGCAGTTTGGTGCCTGCCTTCGGCCCAGGGTGTGATCCTGGAGACCGGGGATCGAGTCCCGCATCAGGCTCCCTGCATGGAGCCTGCTTCTCCCTCTGCCTGTGTCTCTGCTTCTCTCTCTCTCTCTCTGTGTGTTTCTCATGAATAAATAAATAAATAAATCTTTAAAAAATAAAAATAAAAATAATAAATAAATAAAAGCTATGTACCCCTCACAGGATGGTGAGTTGACTTGCAAACTATTTTTATCTCTGTTGCTGCGATCACAACCTAGGCCAAAGGCAGACGCCCAAACACTGAGCCACCCAGGCACCCCCGAGTGGATTCTTTTTAAAGATTGACTTATTGGGCAGCCTTGGGTGGCTCAGTGGTTTAGCGCCGCCTTCAGCCCAGGGTGTGATCTTGGAGACCCGGGATCAAGTCCCACGTCGGGCTCCCTGCATGGAGCCTGCTTTTCCCTCTGCCTGTGTCTCTGCCTCTCTCTTTCTGTGTCTCTCTCATAAATTAAAAAAAAAAAAAAAAAGATTGACTTATTTATTGTGAGAGAGAGAGAGAGAAAGGCAGAGGGAAAGGGAAAGAAACACACTCCCCACAGAGCCCTGAGCCCAGCACGACCCTGAGATCATGATCTGAGCTGAAACCAAGAGTCCCATGCTTAAGTCAACTGAGCCACCCAGGCGCCCCATGAATGAATTTTTACAAAAAAACCAGTTTTATGGGAAAGTTCTTCCCATAATCAAAAAATAAAAACTAATCAAATCCTATACAGCAAAGCGCTTCCCCTTCCTTGTGCAGAGGCGTTAAGAGCAAATACTAGGAGGCAAGTGGGTTCAAATTCCAGCTCTGCCTTGTGTGACAAGGATAGGAGTCCTGTCTTCCTCATGTGAAGCAGAATTAATGATATCTACCTCATAAGCCACTAATCAAACTGTTGCTCATAATTCATTAAAAATATATATAAAAGAAAAAAAAATAATATATATATATATATTTTTTTTTTTTCTTTTAAGAAGGCTCCATGCCCATAGTGGAGCCCAACCCCACATGGGGCCTGAACTCACGACCCTAAGATCGGGACCAGGGCCAAGACCAAAAGTCAGACACTTAACTGACTGAGCCACCCAGGCACCCCCAAAATACTTGTTAATTAACTAAATTTTACACTCAATGAATTATTACTTCAGACCTTTGAAATTTCAGAACCTTGAATGATGGTTTTGGTTTTTCAGATACTCTTTCCCCTGAGCCTTGGGACCATTGGACAATCCCAAATTCCACAAGCTGAAAATGCTCAGGTGTTACAAAGGGATCCAGAGCACCCCATGAAGAGTACCCGAACTTCTAGGACTTCCTGGTTGCACAGGCCAAGGCCCCCATGAGGCCGAGAATGTGACTGCCTGCAGAAGTCCTATAGACTGAGGGAAAGCCCAGGCCTGAGGCCTATCTAGGCCAGAGGTGGGAATCTCCTACACCTGACCGCTGCAGAGACCTGAGAGGCTGCAGTCATCTCGAAAGCTCTAGCACCCTTGTCACCCAACCCTGAAATACAGCTGCTAGAGTCCACTAATCCTCCTGTCTGCCTGTCTGCCTGGCTGGGGGGCTGCCAATGCTGAACAGATGTCCACCCAACTTGAATTAACAGAGACAAACTCTAAAGATTGGTCCTTTGCAGCCCCTCTCTACAGGTAACAACCATGCTTTTGGATTTCCTGCATTTTTGATGCTTTGGCATCCTGGGGCCTTGCTCATGTGGAAAGCACTGCCCCTCCCAGGCTAGTCCAATCCTACAGGTAGGAAACCACTCACCTTCTGCATGCATGCCAAGCAATCCAGAGCCTCTGCCCCAACCGCCTCCTCTATGGGCTCTTTCACTCAGGCCCACTGTCCCCAGCCCTAATCACCCAGGGCCAGGTATCAGGCACCCAGAGACAGCCTCTCCGCCCCACACTGAAATTACTCAAACTAGCCAATCCTGAGGCTGTCTACGTCGTCTCACCTGGTACTTCCTGTGGAAACGACAGTAAAGGCTCTCGCTCCTGTCCCCCAACCCTGCACCTTACCCCAGCCCACCTCCTGACCAAGCCTGGTGCTCCTTGGTGTGGCCCTGCATGACGTGCAAGCCCCCTATTTCCAGGGATTGTGAGTACAGAGAACTTCTTTTCTTCAGGGCATCTGGATGACTCAGTCTGTTAAGCGTCGGCCTTCAGCTCAGATCATGATCCCAGGGTCCTAGGATTGAGCCCATGTCTGGCTCCCTGCTCAGCGGGGAGTCTGCGTCTCCCTCTCCCTCTGCTTGTGCTCACTCTCAATCTCTCTCAAATAAATAAAATCTTAAAAAAAAAAAAAAAAAAAAAAAAAAAAAAACTTTCTTCATCATGGTCATTTGCACCTCTACATGCCTTACCATACCTGATTAAAACAAATCCCAGGCCGGAGGGTATTATGCTGAGTAAAATAAGTCAATCAGAGAAAGACAGTTATCATCTAGTCTTACTCATATGCAGAATATAAGGACTAGTGCAAGGGACCATAAGGGAAAGGAGGGAAACTGAGTGGAGGAAAATCAGAGAGGAGGACAAACCATGAGAGACTCCTGACTGGGAAACAGGGTTGTGGAAGGCGAGGTGGGTGGGGGTAGGGGGTAACTGGGTGACGGGCACTGAGGAGGCCACGTGATGTGATGAGCGCTGGGTGTCATACTTTACGTTGGCAATTTAAGTTTAAAGAATAAAATAATTTTAAAATTAAAAAACAAATCCTGGGGGCCCCCTAAAACAGCACTCTGCCTCACCCACTCACGCCTGACAACTGGCTCGATCCTGGAGGGGGAGTCTACAGGACAATCACGTCCCTCGCAGCACCCCAGGGGCCCCAAGGAGAGCACCTGCAATCGTGGACTTTGTTTGAGGGAGGCAGCTTGCTCGGCAAAACCAGCTGGTCCATTCCCGGAGCCTTGAGCATCAGGCACTCGCCCTCACAGGTGATGGACACCAGCACCAGGCGAGGCTCCTGCCGGGCGGTGACCATGTGCCCATCTTCCTTAATCACCAGCCAAAACCTGCCGAAGAACACACAGGAACATGCTCAGGAAAGCCTCCTCCACCCTCTCAGAGGCTTCCCCCCCCCCACCCCCCAGCTTTCTGTTTCATCAAAATTTTCCCCCTGCTCAGACTCCAGATCCAGCAAATTTTCTCTGGATAATTATCCTGACCTGGTCAAATTCTTTGGATCCCAATGTGGGTGCCCCCAAAAAGCACCTTGCTTGGAAGAAACAGCCCTGGGAGAGACTATCTGGCTGATGTGTGAAAATCCCTGATTCTGCAAATCCAGAAAATGAGATGGGCTGAGGGACCTTCCCTCCTCGCCTCTTAGGTAATCTTGGTGCCTCTTTTGGGGCTTTGCTTTGGACATAAACTTCCCCATGCCCCTTAAACACTCCCAGTCGAAGCGAATGTCTTCCAGGTGTTTTTGCTGTGGAACAAGATGGGACCCAAACCACCTGCCCAAGTGAATTACAACTCTAGACAGGGTCTTGTGATGTTCGGGATTCCAAAGGATCCAGACAGGCCTCCACTCTGTTTAACCTGCAGTGGCACTGGGGTCTGACATCGGAAGACCCCCAAGCAGCCTTTCCTCTTCGTATGCAGGTTCTGATTCAGAGAATGAAGATTCCCACGAACATGACTTAGCTCAGAACTCCACTTACCTCTGGAGAGCCCATGGTTCTAGATTGGTTTTCACGCTGCATCCTATCTAGTGGGGAGATCGGCTAAGCTTTCCTAGAAAGGGGAAGGGAAGGCTGGCCTGGGTAAGTCGGTTATGCTTTTATCTATAACAGAGCATATGGTTGGGGTTACACCACACAAACGATTTGATTCTGAAAAGATATTTAAAGGGCAGCCTGGGTGGCTCAGTGGTTTAGCGCCACCTTTGGCTCAGGGCCTGATCCTGGGGTCCGGGGATCGAGTCCCATGTCGGGCTCCCTGCATGGAGCCTGCTTCTCCCTCTGCCTGTGTCTCTGCCTCTGTGTGTGTCTCTCACGAATGAATAAATGAAATCTTTTAAAAAGGCGTTCTGTCCCATAGAGAAAGGAAGCTCAATACCACCTGTCTGAGACAGAACACAAGCGCGGTGCATGGGGATCTCCACAGGCCCTGAGTTATGAGCAGCAGCTGAAAGCTCGGGCTTTTCCATGTGAGCAAGATAAAAAGGACAGCCCTTCCAGAATGAGGGGCGGCTCCTCTAAGGAAGACATTTCCAAATATGACTGGAACCAAATGGGAATGCCTGCAATGCCCTGATGAGGAAACCTGATATCAGAGTGCAGGCAGGTCCATCTCGGCCCTCACCTGACCCCAGGAGGTGTCCCTTCCCTGCAGCCCAGCAGCACGCTGGCTGCCACCTATGCCTGCCACCTGGCGTCAGGGTATGGCGGTGGGGATATGACAGTGCAAAGGCATCTGAGGAGTTGTCTTGGCTCTTCCATCCAAGAGCTGGGATGCTGGGCAGCAGCAGGCCCCCAGCCTCCTGAGAAGCCACCTTATTCCTTTCAGATGTCTTTGGCTCCCAGGGTTGTGTGGCGGCTCAGCTACGGGGCTCTGTGACCAAGGGGATCCCTGCTACTTTGCTGCAGTTCCATTCCCTCGAGGCTGGGCCCTGCTCCTATCTCCAGCCTCATCCTCGGGTGCAGAGCTCTGGATGACCCTGTTGTTTAATCCCACTAAAGCCTTTACCTTAAACTTCCAGCGTGCCTTGGCACCAAACAGGACTCCCTCCGAGATCTACACACAGCCAGACACTTGTCCCAGCAGGAGTCTGCACTTCATTTCTGACAGTGAGGCCAGGCCCTCCCTGGGCTGAGTCTCCTGGGCTTCCACCCACCTCCACCTCAGCCCTCCACTCGGGCTCACCAGCCCCACTCTGAGCTCCAACCTGCTGTAAACTCCAACCTGCTCCAACCTCCCCTGGGCGTTAACCGGGAGAAGTAGGGGCTGGACATTTTGTGCTACCTGCTGCAAAGGGAAAGTCAGGTGGTGGCTTGCAGAAAATCAAATGCCAGGATAGGACAGAGACTCCAATAAAAGACAAAAAATAGGGATCCCTGGGTGGCTCAGTGGTTTAGCGCCTGCCGTCAGCCCAGGGTGTGATCCTGGCGTCCCGGGATCGAGTCCCACATTGGAATCCCTGCATGGAGCCTGCTTTTCCCTCTGCCTGTGTCTCTGCCTCTCTCTCTCTGTGTGTGTGTCTCTCATGAATAAATGAATAAAATCTTAAAAAAAAAAAAAAAAAAGAATAAAAAGTTGCTGCCTGTAACATACCCCGACCACCCTCGTTACCCTGTCTATTGGGGTAATGACATTTGTGACCTCTTGCACTCAAATGATGCCCAGTGAATGAATAAGTATCTCTGTTCTGACAGATCTGAAATTAAGGAGTAAGTCTGACGGGTGGATTTTTCATGACCAAGCTGTCCCCAAACTAACACCTTCTCTTCCACCTAAAACAGGAGTGCGCAGTGTGAGAATCAGTGTGGAGGCCAGAGCTCAGATTCTCCAGAACAACAGTGAGTGACCACAGAGGTGGGGGGAGCAGAGCCCAGGACAGCTGGAACACCTCATGGCTAACTTAGAAAGTGAACTGGGAAGCAGAAGTGCCTGAAAAGGGGGGCAGAGGGGGCAGGCAAGAGGTAAAGACAACCAGGATGATAAGCATAGAGAGCGCATTTCTCCAGGAGATCACAGTCTGTGCAGAAAACATCAAAGGCTGGCTTCAGAAGGGCCAGCGCAGATTTAGGACCGACTGAGTCATATGTACCCACTAAAGAGAGTGGGATTTACAAGGTCAAAGAGGGCAACCAACCCTCCCACCTTCTGTGCCAATCAGGCCATGCCAGAGCTCTGCTCTGCGAGGCGGACTTTGAACCAGCTCAAAGTCCAGGGTGCCCACGCCAAACATTCACAAATGTGTTAAGAGCTTTGAACAAGGGACCCCTGGGTGGCTCAGCAGGCTCAGGTCATGATCCCAGGGTCCTGGGATCAAATCCCGCATCAGGCTCCCCACAGGGAGGTTGCTTCTCCCTCTGCCTATGTCTCTGCCTCCCTCTGTCTGTCTCTCATGAATAAATAAATACAAAAAAAAGAAAGAAAAAAAGAAAGAAAGAAAGAAAGAAAGAAAGAAAGAAAGAAAAAAGAAAGAAGGAAGGAAAGAAAGGAAAGAAAGAAAGAAAGAAAGAAAGAAAGAAAAGAAAAGAAAAGAAAAGAAAAGAAAAGAAAAGAAAAGAAAAGAAAAGAAAAGAAAAGAAAAGAAAAGGAGCTTTGGACCAAATAGTTTTAGAAATCTGAAGACAAGAGCCCTAATGGAGGAAGAGCCCAGCTTCCTAGAATGGTTCCAAAGATGTAGGTTCAAAATGGAATTAGGGACACCTGGGTGGCTCAGTGGTTGAGCACCTGCCTTCAGCCCAGACATGATCCCAGAGTCCCAGGATCAAGACCCACATTGGGCTCCCAGCATGGACCCTGCTTCTCCCTCTGCCTATGTCTCTGCCTGTCTCTCATGAATAAATAAATTAAATCTTTAAAAAAAATGGAATTAAATCCAAGAGGCCTCTTCCTGCCTTCTAGACTGTTTGCAGTTATTAAAGTCTTAAGTTGAGAGAATAGCAGTCATTTAGCAAAGTTCTTTCTAGCTTGCTTCCGAGTTTCAATTACCCTTTAAAAAACAGAACCTAGGGCAGCCTGGGTGGCTCAGCGGTTTAGCACCACCTTCAGCTCAGGGCGTGATCCTGAAGACCCCAAATCAAATCCCATGTCCAGCTCCCTGCATGGAGCCTGCTTCTCCCTCTGCCTGTGTCTCTGTGTCTCCCTCTTTCTCATGAATAAATAAATAAAATCTTTTAAAAAATAAAAATATAAACAGAACCTAGATTAATTAGGGTCTTTGAGATCATGAAGTCCAACCCCTTTCTTTTGTAAATGAAAAAAAATGAGGCTGGGAAAGTTTAGATGATTGTGTGTGGGTCTCTTGATTCTCTGTGCAATCCTCACTCTTTTAAATCACATTGAAAAAAGTGTGCATGATTGCTGTGCCCCCAGAGACTGAGTTCACATCCCTCCAGCACACAACTGCCCTGGGTTAGACACTCATCCTTTCTGATACTGTTGTTTTTTACTTGCAGAGTGGAGATCGTATCGAGCCCACATGAGTGTGCCGAGGCTTGTGTAAGATCGTCTATGGGACAGGATTCAGCTCGGTGTCCCAGGCACATGATGCACCAAATCCATGGATTTGAACCAGGCCTTGTCCCACCTCCTCCCAGGGTGCACACCTCCTCCCAGGGTGCACACCCCACCTTCCCCATCCCAAGCAGTTATTTTTCAAAACAAGGGGACAGGGGACACTGATACAGTTCCATTTATTGTAAGATACCCACAGGAGCAGAAAAGCCAAAGACAAATCCTTTTGTTCCTCAAAAGCAATCATCACAGCAAAGTCGTGACGAGAAGTGGGGAAACAGTCATTCAGATGATCAGAAGAGAGACAGATAAGAGCTGGAAATCTGGGATCCCTGGGTGGCGCAGCGGTTTGGCGCCTGCCTTTGGCCCAGGGCGCAATCCTGGAGACCCGGGATCAAATCCCATGTCAGGCTCCCGGTGCATGGAGCCTGCTTCTCCCTCTGCCTATGTCTCTGCCTCTCTCTCTGTATGACTATCATAAATAAATAATTAAAAAAAATTTAAAAAAATAAAAAAGAGCTGGAAATCTCTCTGAGAAACAACTTCAGTGCTTCAAGTGGGGAAGTAGCACAAGGCCACTTTCTCTGACTGTGCACCATGAGTCTTTGCTTCTTCCAGTTTCTGGAGGGTGTCCAGGTCCACTGTGCCTAAAGTTTTCCCAGCAGTAAGAAGGCTTTTCTAATCCTTCATACTTGAATAAGCTCTGAACATGCTCTTCTCTGTCTTAAATGACCCCAGATATAGTCTTTTAATTATAGCATCAGGTTCACCTGGGAGATTTTAACACTGCATGCATTGTCTTCACACTTGATGACTTTTTTTTTTTTTTAAGATTTTATCTACTTATTTGACAGAGAGAGAAAGAATGAGAGCACAAGCAGGAAGAGCAGCAGGCAGGGGGAGAGGGAAAAGCAGGCACCCGCTGAGTAGGGAGCCACTTAGGGGCTCGATCTCAGGACTCTGAGATTATGACCTGAGCCGAAGGCAGGCACTCAACTGACTAAGCCACCCAAGCGCCCCAGCTCTTGGTGATTCTGATTCCATAGGTCTGGGATGGGACTCTCAAGAAAAATTAAAGTTTTATTTTTTTTAAGATTATTTATTTATTTATTCATGAGAGACACAGAGAGAGAGAGAAGCAGAGACACAGGCAGAGGGAGAAGCAGGCTCCCTGCCAGGTGCCCAATGTGTGACTTGATCCCGGGACTCCAGGATCACGCCCTGGGCTGAAGGCAGACGCTCAACTACTGAGCCACCCAGACATCCCCAAAATTAAAGTGTTTTTTTTGTTTGTTTGTTTGTTTGTTTGTTTGTTTTAAGTTTTAAAAATCTTTCCAGTGGCTCTTTAAATGTTACGGTTCCTCAGGTGACTCACTCCTCTCCTGAAATATGACAGAGACAAATTCCGTAGGATTTCACTCATAGGTGGGATATAAGAAACAGAACAAATGAGCAAAGGGAAAAAGACACAGACAGACAAACCAAGAAACAGACTGAGTGACAGGTACCAGAGGGGAAGCGGACGGTTGGTTGGATGGGGATGAAGGAGCCCACTTGTCATGAGCACTGGATGTTGTACAGAGGTGTTGAATCACTCACTACACTGTACACCTGAAATTTATACTGCACTGTACGTTAACTGGAATTTAAATAATTTTTTTTAAGATCTATTGATAAGTTGGGCACCCTTGATGTGACACAAGGAGAATGGAACTTTGTGCTCTTCCTCCCAAAAATCCATAATCCCTGTCAACCACAAGAAAAACATCAGATAAACCCAAACTGAAGGACTCTCTACAAAATGCCCGCTCGGGATTCCTCAAAACTCTCAAGCTCTCAAAAAACAATAAAAACCTGAGAAACTATTACAGTCTAGAGAAGCCCAGGAGTCCCGACATCTAAATATAATTATAAATGTATCCTGGCTGAGATCTGAAGATAGGAAAAGAAGGACATTAAGTGAAAACCAAGGAAATCTGAATAAAGTACAGATTTAAATAAATAAATGAATGAGTGAGTGAAAATAAAAACCTCTCCGGGATTATGGGTGCCTGGCTGGCTCCACTGGTACAGCATGTGACTCTGGATGTGTCAGGGTTCTAAGTACTAGCCCCATGCTGGGGGTAGAGATTACTAAAAATAAAAACAGAACACAAAAATCTCTCCGGGATTAGAAATCAGGGGTGGAGGAGGATGGAAAATCCTGGAGAGTTACATGATCTGCATACACAGCATTTCTCTAAAACAAGTTGAAGTTTTTTCAAAGCTGTGGGTCCACATTTTTTAAAGAAGACTGCAGTGAAGTGAATACGTGTGTCCTGGAATGAAATCTGGGCAGCCGGCAGCCTCTGCTAGAAGATTCCTTGAGTGACCAACGTGCAAACCCTCCCCTCCCTCTATGTACAGAGGACCAGAACAAAACCACCCCAGAGGGGAGGGCATCTTATCCCTAATGAACCAAAGAAGGGGAATCTGTTCTTCCTGGGTTGCTCTTTCTAGAGTTTAGCAGCCTTCACCATCAAGTGAACCTCCCCTATATCTGGCTGCACAATTCTGTGTCCGTGAGTGTCTCCAGCCTCACCTTTGGGATGAGTTAAATGACAGGACACCTTTTCTCTTCTGGGGGGGGGGGGGGTGAATGGAATTTGCATACACCAGGCCTTATGTGGGTAGACTTTAGCCAGAGTCCTTCACTAAGAACCTCTCTGCCTCTGGGGAGAGGGGAAAGGGGACACACTATTTCGTTAATGGCAAATATTACATTTGCAGTGCCCCAGACACCCCGTCTTCCCAACACAAAACTTCAGTCTGTTCATTACTTATGAAAGTGGATCAAGTCTCCCCACCTCCTGGGTCAGGACCTGAAGCACCTGCTCCGGGACTGGGGACGTGGGAGGAACAAGCCCCAGCAAGACCGAAGCCAGTGTCCTTGAACGAGACCCGGTTTCAGCGTTGCTCTTGTCCGCCCACGAGGGCTGACGGCATTTTTATGTCCTACTATTGTGCTGTGGCCTAAGAGAGAATCAGAAAGTTTAGAAGGAGCAGGAGACTTGGAGGGGTAACCTTGGAAATAACCAGGTCGGCCCCTGCCCCTCTGCACAGGTGGAACCTCTCTAGACAGGGCAGGGGTCGGCCCCCACCTACCTTTCCAAATCTGAACCTGACCCGAACTGACCTTCCCAGCTGAAGGCTCCAAGACCAAGCGTCCGACCAGCAGCCCAGGAGACGCAAGCGGCCGACCTCTAGACGCCTTCCCGCGAGCTGCGCCCCCCCCCCGGCCCCCCGCGGGTCCCGCGCAGCCCGGCCCTACCTGTCCCGCAGGTGTCCGCAGCGCAGCCCCAGGGCCGTGCACTCCGCTGCGCTCACCCGCACGCCCTTGCACGACTTGACCGGGTAGATCCAGAGCTGCGCCACGGTGCCCACCTGCCGCAGCCGCCCGCGCCGCCGGGACCGCGCGCGGCGCCAGGCCACCGTCCCCAGCGCCGCGGCGGCCAGGCCGAGCGCCGCCCCCGCGAGCCAGGCGGGCCGGGAGGGCGCGGGGAGGCCGAGGCGGCGCGGGGCCCACGAGCCGGCGGCGCCCATGGCCCAGCGCGCGCGGGGCGCGAGGCCTGCAGCTCCGGCGGGGGCGCGGGGACGCGGGGGGAGCGCGGAGGGCGGGCGGGGGCGCGGCGGCTCGGGGCTGGCCCTGCGCTCCCTGCGGCCCGCGCCGTCACCGGATGTGAGCGGGGAAGGCCCGCGCCCGCCGCCCCCTCCCCGCCCGCTCTCTCGCTGTAGGTCGCCAGCCCCTCGCTGCGCCCGCCTCCCGCGCAGGACAGGCCACGCCCATTGGGCCACGCCCCGGTTGGGCCACGCCCCCGACCACGCCACGCCCCGCAGGCTCCGCCCCAGCCCCGCCCCTCTGCCCCGGCCCTGCCACTACCCCCCGCCCCGCCCCACTGTCCCCCCCCCCCCCGGCCCCTCTTCCATGCCACCTACTCTCTACCCCCGCCCCCGCCACTCCCCCTGCCGGCCCCGGCCCCGCCCCCCGCGGGCTCCAGACCCGTCACCCACCCTTCCCCCGCCCCCGGCCCCGCCACTCCCCCGCCCCCGCCACTCCCCCCGCCCCGCCCCTACTCTCTACCCCCGCCCCCGCCACGCCCCCTGCCGGCCCCGGCCCCGCCCCCGGCGGGCTCCAGACCCGTCACCCACCCTTCCCCGCCCCGCCCCCGCCCCCGGCCCCGCCACTCCCCCGCCCCGCCCCCTACCCCCCTCCTCCCCCCGCCCCCCTTCAACCCCGTTTCTAACGCGGCCGCTCCGCCGCCTGCTCCCGCGCGCGAACCGGTGTTGACGCCGCCCCCGCCTCGGCGGCCGGATGGGGCGCTCGGGACCCAGCCCGGGAAGCGGCCCGCGGGCGGCGGACCCGGAGGCTTTACAACGCGGGAGCTGCTTGCCTGGACGGACGCAGCGTTCTCACGCCCTGGGTGGAAGCGTCTGCGGAGAGACGAGCCCCGAGGGCAGCCCGGGTGCCCAGGTGGCCCAGCGGCTGAGCACCTAGCTTTGGCCCAGGGCGTGCCCCTGGAGACCCGGGATCGGGTCCCGCGTCGGGCTCCCTGCAGGGAGCCTGCTTCTCCCTCTGCCTGTGTCTGTGTCTCTCATGAATAAAATCTTAAAAAAAAAAAAAAAAAAGACAAGCCCCGAGGGCGGCGTGACTTCCGGCCCCTGGGGGGACGACCCCAGCCCCCTCCGCAGTGCCCCCCAGTGGTCCGCACCCCACCTGCCATAAACACCCTCCGGGCCTCGGCTGAGGCTGGGCCCCGACCTTCCAGAGCTCGCCCTGGGGGGGGGGGGGCTGCAGCGTTAGGGGTCCCTCCTCTGTGCTCTGAGGCGCGTATCTCCTGCAGAAACGCCTTTCCCGGACCGAGAGCCGAGAGCAGAGGGCCTGTACCCCCCTCTCCGCGGGAGGCTGCCATCCTGGCTTCTAAATTTTTTTTTTAATTTATTTATTCATGATAGAGACAGAGGCAGAGACACAGGAGGAGGGAGAAGCAGGCTCCACGCCGGGGGCCTGACGCGGGACTCGATCCCAGGACCCCAGGATCGCGCCCCGGGCCAAAGGCAGGCGCCAAACCGCTGAGCCACCCAGGGATCCCAATCCAGGCTTCTATAGTCGCCAGCCAGCGGGCACAGCGGCCCGACCGCGTTTCTAGGGACCAACCTGTGGTCGATGCTCACCTGCGCTCCCCACCCGCACACATTGTCCCTTTAACGGGCCGGTCACCTCTGCACAGATGGGACCGAGCCTGGCTCTTTCTTGCCCCTCCAGCCGCCCGCTTACCGGATACAATTTGTTCTCAGGGCTGTGCTCACCTTTACCGGCTGCCATCACGCAGGCTGTTGGGTGAACAGGGGCTTTTCTTAGACTTACAGATTTCAGGTTATTTTTCAAAACACCGTTCCTTAAATTGTGACGCTGTTCTGGGAACGTTTGAGAAGGGTGGCTCAGTGGCTGAGCATCTGCCTCTGGCTCAGGTCGTGATCCCGGGGTCCTGGGATCCAGCCCTGCATGGGGCTCCCCACAGGGAGCCTGCTTCTCCCTCTGCCCATGTCTGTGTCTGTCATGAATAAATAAATAAAATCTTTAAAAAAAAGATGATATCCCAGACCAGTGGAATCAGCCTCTTCAGTAACCACACGTTCTCATCATGCTCAGTGGCCAAGCCTCAGATTTATTTTTCCAGCGTGGTGCTGTGAATGCGGAGTGCACCTGATTCCTCCTCTTCTCCGGAGTCTCCAAGAGGGTCAGAGCCCTCCGTCCAGCAGGAGTCTACTGTCAGGTGGATTTGTCTGTAAGTCCATCCTCCTCGCTTGACGGGAGCTCCCAGACAGGGAAAAACGTTCCTTATTAACATTGTTCCTTCACACATTTATTGGTCATCCGCCAGGCTTTGCCCTAGACTGGCCACCAGGTATGCAAAATTTCAAAGAAGCTGCCAGCACCCAGGAGTTTAGGGAGCTCCTGACCAGGAGAATGACAGCGCAGGCCTGGACAAGATGCACTGAAGTAGAGACAGAAAAGCAGCTGTAACTCAGGACAGCGGTATCTTCAGGGGAGGGAGCTTTGGGCTGAGACTGGAACACATGGAGGGTTGGGAGAGGAGTGGACAAGGGAATTCTGGGCCAAAGGAGAGGCGTGTGCAATGCACGGAGAAACGAAGGAGCATGAGGAAGGTGTGACCACCAGCTGTTGAGCTCTATGAGCTTGTCCCTGTGGATGCAGCAGGTGGCAGGAGTCGAGGCAGGACGGCTGGGTGGGGGCCAAATCGAGATGCTCCTTGTCTCACCTTAATGTGGAGACACATCAGAATTCTGAACAGCATGGGGCACGGTCCGACTTGGGTGCTGGAAGGCGACACTGACCTGCTCTGGGAAGGGGCAACCGCAGAAGTGGGTGGATGAGAAGCAACTGCTGGCGTTTGGGCCTAAGCGATCCCAAATCAGGGGAAATCACAGTGGGGTGGAGACGGGGACGTGGGCAGGAGAGATAGTGGGGAGACCCTTCACAAGAGGTGGTGACAGACAGAACAGTGAGGTCGGGGGAGAGAAGGAGTCCCCCGTGACTCCAACTCTCTGGCCTGGCTGTCCGGGTACAGGTGGGGCTTGTCATTCTCTGAGATCAAAAAATTCAAGGGAAGAAGCTGATCTGGGAAGGATGATGTTGTAGACCATGAGTGTGAGTTATTTGTGGGACATCAAAGAAGGAATGGTTACCTGGACAGGTAACTTGACCTTTGTGGGTTGGTTGGGGTTTTTTTAAGATTTTATTTATATGGGATCCCTGGGTGGCTCAACGGTTTAGCACCTACCTTTGGTCCCAGGGCATGATCCTGGAGTCCCGGGATGAAGTCCCAAGTCTGGCTCCCTGCATTGAGCCTGCTTCTCCCTCTGCCTGTGTCTCTGCCTCTCTCTCTTTCATGAATAAATAAATAAAATCTTTTTAAAAAAAAGATTGTATTTATCTATCAGAGAGAGAGAGAGCACAAGGAGGAGGAGGGACAGAGGGAGAGAGACCAGCAGACTCCACCCGGGGCAGAGACCCAGATGAAGACTGAGCCCAGGACTCCAGGATCATGACCTGAGCCGAAGTCAGACACTTAACCCCCTGAGCTCTTCTGACGCATGCTCTAGAAGGAGGCCAGGGCTCTATCCTCAGATGTGGGCCTGAGCAAGCAGTGAAGTGTCCAGGCAGCAGCGAGCTTTCCCAGGAGGGTATTTTATTGGAGGTGAGCAGGGGCCAGGAGAGGGGGCTGGGGTCATCCTGGGGGCCTGGCCAGAAGCCTCTCTGCCCTTGGGTCTTGTCCTGCTGCAGACATTTCCACTGCGAGGCTTGTGGGCCCCAAAATGCTGCAGTTGTCAGACGGATCTACCAGAGCAAGTAGTTCCTACACGTTGTAAACCCAGCAGCACCTTTCTCCTAGGGAGATGTGCAGATCAGATTATCAGAGTGTGATGATGATCGACCTTCAACTCCTATGACAAATCGTATGGGTCACGTAGGCTAAAATATTGCATCAACCTCAAAATCTCAACAGTCTAACAACATACAGGTTTATTTCTCACTTAGATCCCAGTTCAGTGCAGGCCAGCAACAGAGCCCACACCATGCAGCCATTCCAGGGCCCAGGCTCCTTCTGGATTATTCCTAGACACTGGGGGACCTCTCCATTCAGTCAGTAGACGGAGAAGGAAGGAGAGGCTCTTGCGTGGGAGATTTTATACTGGGTGGTCCTGGAAGTGGTGCCCGGCCCACCTACTTACATCCGTTAGCCGGAAGCCAACCACAGAGCCACATGTGGGGAGAGATCAAGAGACAATCGACGCTGGTCATGTGAGACGTTCTGTGGCTGCATAAGAGAGGAGAAGGGATACGAAATCTAGTCTATCTGTCCCCAGCAAGCGGAGGAGAATCTGGCACTGACAATGCTAGCCATCTCTTCTCCTGCTGGTGCCACACCCAGAGCCCTTTCTGAGCAAAGGTTATTCCTGTAAAACTGTGCTGTTATATTCCTGGGTTGTTCAAATCCATCTTTACTACCCTGGTGTGAAACCAGAAGTAACAACAAGGGAACCGAACATTTATGAAGCAACTCAATCCAAAATCTTATTTAATAGGAAAAATCCATATTGGATAGTACAAAGTGGCCCAATTAGATTTTCTTTTTTTAAAGTTTGTGTTTAAATTCCAGTTACTTAACAGTACAGTGTAATATGGGCACCTGGGTGGCTCAATGATTGAGTGTCTGCCTTTGGCTCAGGTCATGATCCCAGGGTCCTGGGATCCAGTCCCACATTGGGTTCCCCACAGACAGCCTGCTTCTCTCTCTGCCTGTGTCTCTGCCTCTCTCTCTGTGTCTCTCATGAATAAATAAATAAAATCTTTTAAAAAATACAGTGTAATACTGGTTTCAGGTGTACAATCTAGTGATTCAACACTTCCATAGGTCACACAATGCGCATCACGGCAAGGGCACTCCTTAACCCCCATCACCTATTTCACCCATTCCTCCACAACCCCTTCGGGTGACTCACAGTTTTTTCTCTGTAGTTAAGAGTCTGGGTTTGCCCCTCTCTCTTTTCTCTTTGTTCATTTGTTTTGTTTTTAAATTCCTCATATGAGTGAAATTGTAGGATATTTGCCTTTTTCTGACTGACTTACTTTGCTTAGCGTAATATAGTCTAGCTCCATCCATGGCATTGCAAATGGAAAGATTTCATTCGTTTTATGGCTGAGTAATATTCCATTGTGTATATACACCACATCTTTATCTGTCAGTTGAAGGACCCTTAGGCTGTTTCTATGATTGGCTGATTGTAGATAATGCTGCTATAAACATCAGGGTGCAAAAAAATTAAAAATAAAAAAATAAAAACATCAGGGTGTATGTTTGAATTAGTATTTTTATATTCTTTGGGTAAATACTTAGTGCAATTGCTGGATCTTGAGGTAGCTCTATTTTTAACTTTTTGAGGAAACTTCATACTGTTTTCCAGAGTGGCTGCACCAGTTTGCATTCCCACCACAGTGCAAGAGGGCTCCCCTTTCTCCATCCACATCCTTGCCAATCCCTGTTATTTCTAGTGTTGTTGATTTTAGTCATTCTGACAGGTGTGAGGTGATATCCCATGGTAGTTTTGATATGTATTTTCCTTTTTTAAAAAAAAAGTTTTCTTTATTTATTCATGAGAGACACAGAGAGAGAGGCAGAGACACAGGCAGAGGGAGAAGCAGGCTCCATATGGGGAGCCCAATGTGGGACTCGATCCCAGGACTCCAGGATCATACCCTGGGCCAAAGCCAGGTGCTCAACCAATGAGCCACCCAGGCGTCCCGATTTGTATTTTCCTAATGGTGAGTGATACTGAGCACCTTCCATGTGTCAGTTGGCCATCTGTGTGTCTTCTTTGGAAATATGTCTGTGTCTTCTGCCCATTTTTAGTTAGATTATTTGGGTTTTGGGTGTTGATTTTGGATACTAACCCGTTATCAGACATGTCATTTGAAAATACCTTTCCCATTCTGTAGGTTGCCTTCTAGTTTTGTTGATTGTGTCCTTTCTGTGCAGAAGCTTTTTATTTTGATGTAGTCCCAAGAGTTTATTTTTGCTTTTATTTCCTTTGCCTTAGGAGACATGCCTAGAAAGAAGTTGCTATGGCCAGTGTCAAGGAAGTTTACTGCCTGTGTTCTTCTCCATGACTTTGATTTGGCTCTGACATTTAGGTCTTTAATCCATTTTGAATTTATTTGTGTGTAGCCAAATTAGAACTCGAAGAAATTATAAGTGGGATGTGCACACAGGAAAGGAGACTCACTGAACAATCCCCAGCAACCCCATGTTTCTTAGCAGTCATTTCTCCAGCTTTCTACATTCCACTCTGCTCAAATCTTCCTCCATCCACCTCCCTGTCTCTCTGTGAGAAGATGACTTGGCCTCCAGATTTGGAGCAATAGAAGGCACCAGGAAAGGCTTCCTCACTCCCCTGCTCCTAAGTGTATACATTTTCATGAACTCCTTTGGTGCAAGCTTTTCTCTTTCCTCCTGCTCTGTGAGTAGAATGTCCTACTCTCTGCCTGAGACTTACCAGCCTTTTGTCCTCAGGATCCCATTCCTACCTTGGGATCTACTGACTTAGCACATCCCCTCCTTTCTCTCCTGAACCTTCAAACCCTTTCTCCCACTGACTAAAATACATTTAACCACAGTGAAGGGTTGTCCATCTTTTACAAACATTCCTTGACCCGTCCCTTCTCTTCCCCTTTACAATCACACTTTCGAATTGCTTGTCTACAGACTGTCTATGAACACTTCCTCACCCCCTCACTTATTACTCCATGCAATCCTGGCTTCCTTCTTCACAATGCCCTGAATTGCTCCTTACCAAGCCACCATGCACCCCAAAGGACATGTCTCTCTCTTCCCTGTTCTGTTTCTATAGGACCCCATAGTTATATTTGCCCTGATGATCAGTGATTTACAATTTATAAATATTTCAAACCCACAGAGAAGGGACACCTGGCTGGCTCAGTCAGTGGAATATGGGGCTCTTGATCTTGGGGTTGTGATTTGAGCCCCATGTTGGAAGTAAAGAGAACTAAAAAAAAAAACCTACAGAAAAGTTAGAAATAGGATACAACACCTACCTATACATCCTT
Source organism: Vulpes lagopus (assembly GCF_018345385.1). Classification (NCBI taxonomy): domain Eukaryota; kingdom Metazoa; phylum Chordata; class Mammalia; order Carnivora; family Canidae; genus Vulpes; species Vulpes lagopus. The sequence goes on from NC_054834.1 coordinate 33,862,732, forward strand.
CATCTAAATTATAAATGTTTAACTTTTGCCACATTTGTTTCTCTTTATCTCTCTTTCCCTTCATGTATGTATATATATTTCCTGAAGCCTTTGAAAATGGGTTGCAGACATCATGACACTCACTTTTAAGTATTCTAGCATCTCATAAGAATTAGGACATGCTCCTACATGATCAAAAAACCATCATCACATTTAAGAAATTTGACATTAATATAATATTATCTAATATACAGCCCATATCTGTCTGCAAATGTTACCAGACTTTTATAGATATTTTTTAAAATTCAGAATCAATCAAGGATTATACATTGTATTTGGTTCCCATGTCTATTTAGTCTTCTTTAATCTAAAATAGACTCTTTCACCTGCACAATTTTTTCCTTTTCTTTTCCTTTTTTGTCTCTTTTGACATTTATGTTTTTGAAGTGTCCGGGTCATTCTCTCATGAAATGTTCCATAATCTGCATCGGTGTGATTTGTTTCTCCACAATTAGATTCAGGTGAAACATTTTGTAAGAGGAACACACAGGGGAAATTTTGCACTTTTCATTGCAACACATTAGGAGACATCTAAGGTCAGTTTGTCCAATTATAGGGATGCTAAAGTTGGTCAAATGCTTAAGTTTGTTAATTATCTATATAATTATGAAAGAATTTTGTAAATTGACATTTTAACTGAATTTCTTTGTATTACAGAAAACTTTCACTTGATTGTGTACCATCCATCCATGATCCATGCTGTAACAAGGATTATGTTGATGATTATAAAACAGTGATTTTTAAAATATCACTTCCACATTTATTACTGGCATGTTTTCTGTAAAGAGCAGGTTCCCCTCCCCCATTTCTATTTCTGGTATCATTATTGACTCATGGATTACTTTCAAAGTACCATTAATATTTTTGATGCTAAAATTGTCCAGGGTGGGCAGCCCTTGTGGCTCAGCGGGTTTAGCACCACCTCCAACCTGGGGCGTGATCCCAGAGACTTGGGATGAGTCCCACATTGGGCTCCCTGCATGGAGCCTGCTTCTCCCTCTGCCTGTGTCTCTGCCTCTCTCTCTCTCTCTATGTGTGTCTCTATGAATAAATAAAATGTTTAAAAAAATAAAAAAATAAAATTGTCCAGGGTTAACCAGTAGAAGGCCTCTCAGTATGGATTCTATGACCTCATTAATCTTGGAGCACTTTCTTGCTTTCTAGCACAAGTTATTCTAAGCTCACTTTTTTTTAAAAGATTTTATTTTATTATATTTTTTTCCAGCATGCTCCATGCCCAGCATGGAGCCCGATGGGGGACCTGAACTCCCAACCCTGAAATCAAGACCTGAGCTAACACCAAGAGTTGGACGCTTAACAAACTGAGCCACCCAGGCGCCCTTTATATTTTATTTTTAAGTAATCTCTACACCCAACATGGGGCTTGAACTTACAACCCCAAGATCAAGAGTCACATACTCTACTGACTGAGCCAGGCAGGTGCCCCTAAAATAATAAAAAATGGAATGAAGCAGTACACTGATTGCTTGAGATCAATCAAGCACTGGGGCAACCTGGCTGAAATTACAAAATCATCAGTAGTAAGAATCAGCTATTACATACCTTGAATCCTGAGGAACAGGGAAGAGGCTACTACCCCATTAATAGGACATGTACTTGGGCAGCCCCAGTGGCCCAGCAGTTTAGGGCCGCCTTTGGCCTGGGGTGTGATCTTGGGGACCAGGGATTGAGTCCCGCATCGGGTTCCCTGCGGGGAGCCTGCTTCTCCCTCTGCCTGTGTCTCTGCCTCTCTCTCTGTGTCTGTCATGAATAAATAAATAAAATATTTTTAAAAAATAGGACATGTACTTGAAGTTCTTTACTGGCATAATAGCTGGTTAAAGGACTCCACCTGCTAGTCTGCGGGTGTCCACAGCTCCAGAGGCCCGTATCTTAATCAAAATGATTGTTCAACTTAAAATCTCATTCACCTGCAATAAGAACTCCAAAACTCAAACTTACTCAATGAAATAACAGGAAGACTTAGAATTTATCCGGGACATAATGCAGTAGTAAGTTATTATACTAGTGTTAATCAGAGGAATATTCATATACTTGGTATTTCAAGTATTTGTAACACTTAAGAGAGTTTAATATATTAGAAAATAGTGGGAAATATTAAAATATCTTAAAGATTAGGGGAGGTGGGTGAGGCAATGGCTGAAATAGGTGATAGGCGTTAGGGAAGGCACTTGTGATGAGCACCAGGTGTTGCATGGAAATGATGAATCAGGGATCCCTGGGTGGCGCAGCGGTTTGGCGCCTGCCTTTGGCCCAGGGCGCGATCCTGGAGACCCGGGATCGAGTCCCACGTCGGGCTCCCGGTGCATGGAGCCTGCTTCTCCCTCTGCCTGTGTCTCTGCCTCTCTCTCTCTCTGTGACTGTCATAAATAAATAAAAATTTAAAAAAAAAAAAAAAAAAAAAAAAAAAAAGAAATGATGAATCACTAAATTCTACACCTGAAAAAAAAAATCTACACCTGAATTCTACATCTGTTATGTGGGTTAACTAGCTGGAATGTAAATAAAAACTTGGGGGGGAAAAAGAATTTCTAAAAGATTAACCTTGAGATTCCAATTAAGTTATGTAATTGCTTACTTGACTTAGATTTTTTTTTTGGTGACTAAACATCATAAGTAAAAAATGTCCTGAGTTTGTAAATAATCCTATTGGGAACTTAAAAATATCCATATTAATATTTTTCATTTATTAGATTATAAGAACTTTTTGAAATTGTTGGAAAGCTGACTTTGTTAGTCAAATAATTGAAGAATTTAGAGGAAAAACATTAAATTTACCAAGGCAATTCAGAAGTCTTTAAGGCTAAACATTAATCAAAGGCTGTGTAAAAGTGATTGTTAAAAAACAAAGAATGATGAAGAATAATAAACCATGTAGAGTGAGTTTAAAAGGTGATTTTTGAGGTGCCTGCCTGGCTCAATGGGTGAAGCTTGTGACTTTTTAAAAAACTATTTATTTATTTATTTTGAGAGAGAGAGAGAGAGAGAGAGAGAGCATGCAAGTGGGGAAAGAGGCAGAGGGAGAAGGAGAGAAAATCTCCAGCAGACCCCACACTGAGCTCAGAGGCTATGGAAGCCGAACTCACAACCCTGAGGTCACAACCCTGAGATCAGGAGATGCGAGTTCAAGCCTCACATTGGGTGTAGAGATTACTTAATAGTAAAAAAATCTTAAAAATAAAAAGTTTAAGGAGATTTTTTAACTTGAAACTTAAGTAAATAAAATGATAATTAAACACACACACACAAAGTAGCCTCTTTTTAGTGCTTTTGGGTCCTTGTACAAAATATATACATAGGTGGGCTTTTGTGACATCCTAGAGTTACTATGTGTAAGTTTTGTGTAAGAATCTGAGTAATAATAGGGACACCTGGGTGGCTCAGTGGTTGAGCATCTGCCTTCAGCTTAGGTCGTGATCCGGGGTCCTGGGATCGAGTCCCACATCGGGCTCCCCGCCAGGAGCCTGCTTCTCCCTCTGCCTGTGTCTCTGTCTCTCCCTCTGTGTGTTTCATGAATAAATGAATAAAATCTTTTAAAAAAAGTCTGAGTAATGATAATAATAATAATAATGGTAAATGTTCATAACACCTTGCATTTTACAGGACTCACAATCCTATGGAATAATTTGGCATTCAGTGTAGGGGCTGAAGTTTGAGAGAAAGCTGTACCTTCCGCTGGAAAGGCTGGGGGAGTGGCGAAGACTCTGGACATAGCGGGTTGTCCATCTGCAATGTCCCCACTGAGAGCAATGAGGAAGCAGAAGGCAAGCTAAGGACAAAGCACAAGCTGCCACCCCACAACCACCCCACCAACTCTTGAGTGGGATTTGTGTGACCTTCCTCCAGGAAACTTCTAGCTCTCTTTTTTTTTTTTTTCCTAAGATTGTATTTATTTATTCATGAGAGACACAGAGAGAGGCAGAGACACAGGCAGAGGGAGAAGCAGGCTCCCTGCAGGGACTCGATCCCAGGAACCCGGGATCACACCCTGAGCTGAAGGCAGACGCTCAACCACTGAGCCACCCAGGTGCCCCAGAAGTCTTACCATCTTGATGTTAATGCTTTGCTAGAGGGAAAAACAATCTTAGCCTCAGAATAGCCAGGCCCAGGATCCTGAGTGCTCCATCAACATAGGAAAGTCCTTCAGGGCACCTCCCTTCTCTTTGCCACTCCCCCATAGTGTATAATCAACCATTCCTCACAACCCCAGGGCAGCAGCTCTTCCTGCCCACGGGTCCTGTCCCCGAGCTCTCATAATATTACCATTTTGCACCAAAGACATCTCAAGAATTCTTTCTTGGCTGTAGGCTCAGGACCTCACCCACATTCAAAAACTACATCAAGAGACCCCTGGGTAGCTTAGCAGTCTGGTGCCTCCCTTCAGCCCAGGGCGTGATCCTGGAGTCCCGGGATCGAGGCCCACATCTGGCCTCCTCATGGAGCTTGCTGCTCCCTCTGCCTGAGTCTCTCATGAATAAATATATGAAATATTTTTTTAAAAAAATTACATCAGGAGGATTGATCAAGGTTCAGAATATCTGCCTTGTAGCCTTTTAAAGTAGAAAGTCTAACTCTGCTGTGTCCATGGGGTGACTGAACTCGGGGACCCTGACCTCTGCTGCTGAGAGTCACAGCAGGCCGATAACGAAAATGTCTGCGCTGCTTTTCTCATTCATCCTAAGAAATAGGGCCTCATGCCCACGAGCGTGCACACTGATGTGACCCGATGGTTTGGGATGGACCCCGGCAAGCTTATGCCTCGCTTGCCAAACCCCAGTCCCAGAACTTCCTGAGGCTGAGCACTCAGGAGGTTTCCAGAACAAGGACAATGGCCAATTGTTGCCCAGGAGACAGCAACTTTCATTCCAGCCCTTCAGTGTGCTAGACTCTGGTCTTTATTTTTTTTTTATTTTTATTTTTTAAAGATTCTATTTACTTATTTGAGAGAAGGGGGGGCGGGCAGGAGGAGGAGCAGAGGGCAAGGGACAAGCAGACTCTGAGCTGAGCTCAGAGCCCGATGTGAGGCCCAGTCCCACTATCCAGAGACCATGACCTGAGCCAAAACCAAGAGTCAGAGACCCAATCTACTGAACCACCCAGGGGCCCCAGATTCTGGTCTTTAATCTTCACTTATTTTCAAAGATTTTATTTATTTATTTATTTGACACCCTTGGTCTTTAGTTTTTAATAATGACTAAGGAGTCTTAGACCTCCAGGCCCAGGAACCTGCTAGGAACACACATTAGGAACAGGCAATCCTGGGCGCCTGGGGGGCCCAATGAGTTAAGGGTCTGCCTTGGGCTCAGGTCATCATCCCGGGGCTTGGGATCGAGCCCCACATTGGTCTCCACACTCAGTGGGGAGCCTGCTTCTCTCCCTCTGCTCCCCTCCCTTGTGTGTGTCTCAAATAAATAAATAATCTTAAAAAAAAAAAAAAGAAATAAAGAAAGGAAACAGGCAATCAGGAGAACTGGAGGGATGGGGGCTCCTGGAGCTCTCAGGACACGGGGTCCGCACTGCGACAGAGAGGCTGAGGCTGGGCTGACCAGAAATGTTCTGCTAATGACAGAAAGGGTGGCAAGACGGGGTGACAGAGATCACAGTATTCTGAGGAACTAAATTTAGTGCAGGCTGGAGAGGAGAGGGCAAAAGCTGGGTGCGGGGAGAGGGCTGGGAAGGCAAACAAGCCCAGGTGGCAGAAAGAATTTCACTGTGTCAAAGAACATGAACTTCATCCAGAAGATATTTAAAAACGAGTTAACTATTTACTGATAAGAAGAGAAACTGAGCGACTGGAAACCAGGGAGAGGTGGAAACTTCACTTGTATGGATATTTACACCTTTTGCCCTCTGAGCCATGAAAATCACTTTGAGTAAGTACTCAAAAAAATTCCAAAAATTCAAAAGTAAAAGTGTTTTTACAATATATTTTGAAATCCCCCCACTTAGATGAGTCTGGCTGTGTACTAGGCTCTGGGGAAACAAAACGGACAGCAAACAGGCCCCTACCAGCTTCTAACCTAGAAGGGGTTTTCAAAGCTCTGTGCCTCATCCGAGACACAGCCCACCTCTGGGTGGATTCCCCACGTCAAAAGATGCTCAAACGAATCATTACAATCCGAGCAAAATGATTGTTATACTAGAGACGGGGGCTTGGAACATTGAAAGCACAGCTTGGGGGGCGATGAGCCTGTGATGGCCTGAAAACTTGCAGACACATCCCCTAATCTGGATTTTGGTGGGAGGCAACATGTAAACGGGGTCTTGAAGAATGCACAGGAGCTTTACCAACAGAGAAGAGAGGAAGACCCCCAAGAGGAATAGAAAGTCCTGAAAAGCCCTGCAATGCTTTTGGAAGAAAGAAACAGTTTGGCGTGATGATCAGGGCAGCACAGGAAAGAGTATGTGATTTTAAATGAGAAAAAAAAAAAAAAAAAAGAGTATGTGAGGATGAATTGACTTCCCCCCTCCCAAATAGCAGGAAAAGATAACTTATGGAAATTATTTTTTCAGGGTGCCTGGGTGGCTCTGTTGGTTAAGCTTAGCTCAGGTCATGATCCCAGGGTCCTGGAATCGAGTCCTGCTGAGGACTCACTGCTCAGCAGGGAGCCTGCTTCTCCCTCTCCCTCTGCTTATGCTCTCTCTCCATCAAATAAATAAAATCTTTTTTATTTTAATTAATAATAATAATTATTATTAATAATAAATAATTTATTTTATTTATCTTTTAAAATAAAAAGAATAATTATTTCTATCTTGTATTTGTCCTCCCATAATTTTTAATGAAACCTAGTTTCTGGGCAGCCCGGGGGGGCCCAGCAGCTTAGTGCCTCCCTTTGGCCCAGGGTGTGACCCTGGAGTCTCAGGATTGAGTCCCATGTTGGGCTCCCTGCGTGGAGCCTGCTTCTCCCTCTGTGTCTCTGCCTCTCTCTGTGTCTCTCATAAATAAATAAATAAAATCTTAAAGAAAAAAGAAACCTAGTTTCTGTTGTTTAATATAAGAAGTAAAAAAAAAAAAATTGGTGTAATGAGCAAATATATGGGAAAAATTCAGAAGCAGGTGAATAAGTTTGGTTTTTTTTTTCCCCTTGCGAAATGTTCATGGTTTTGATTTTTATATTTTATGGAAGATATTTCCATTACCAAGATTGTTCTTTGTTTATGTATTGGAATTGTTATGGATGTTTGGTCTCTTCCACAGAAATCAAGGCTGCCTGTTGGTTTGCAGCCCAAACTCTCCCACTGCTTGTTTTCTTTGGCTTACACAGTTGGTTTCCAGTTTTAGTTTTGGTTTTCCAATAGACAAGGACAGCTTCTAGCTTGTCTTCAAACATTGAAATAGCAGGTAATGTGGAGTCTCTGTTCTGCATGACAACCATCAGCGGGACCTACTGTGAGCCTGTCACTTCAGGCATCACCCCGGGTCCCAGGCTTGCGGGGTTCACCCCAACCCCTCTGGGTCTTTGGGGTTGCCCTGGATCTGCCAGAGGTTCCACCAGGGGGCAGTGTGATCAGCGTTTTGGAGAGCAGGGCGGGGAGGAAGTGCTTGGAGCAGGTTCTGCAGGCAATGGAAGGAGGCCCTCCTTTCCTTCCTGGAGGGTAAGTGCTAAGGCACAACTTCCCTTGGCCCAGCACAGTGAAGGGTCGGGACTAAGAGCCAGCTGCAGGCCAAGTATTTTTTTTTTTAAGATTTTATGTATTTATTTATGAGAGACAGAGAGAGAGAGAGAGGGGGGGGGGGCGGGGGGCAGAGACACAGGCAGAGGGAGAAGCAGGCTCCATGCAGGGAGCCCCATGCGGAACTCGATCCCAGGACCTTGGAATCATGACCTGAGCCAAAGCCAGATGCTCAAGCACTGAGCCACCCAGGTGCTCCAAGGACATTTAATTTTTATCTGCATATCCTTCTGCCTTTGTTTCCCGCCTCACTCCTAGTCAGGTGGCTTTCCACCAGCCGGGACTTGGGGGACCACCTGTGTCTCTCGGGCCCAGTGAAATCTCAGTGTATATTTTATAAAAAGAGACAACCCAAGGGGTGCGTTGGCCTCTACCCCTATACAGGAAGGACACCGATGTCCCTTTGTGGTCAAGGGCAAAGCTGGGGGGTTGGGCCGAGGACACCGAGGACCAGGGCCCTCCTCGCGTCTGGCCAGTCTGGTCCTGGGTGTCCCCCAAGTCCCCGGGCAGCCTCGGTGGCCAGGGCCCCGTGTCTCTGCGGCCTGGATCCTGTGGATGTCAGCAGCCAGGATGCCGAATCCTACTTCCTCTCTGTTTTCGGTTGCTTTCTCTCTGCGTTTGTTTTCTTTGGCTGCTGTGGGCAGATTTGCTTCTCATCTGAGCAGCATGTGCCCTGGTCCGAGTGAGGGCTGAAGGCTACAGCAGGATACAGCCCTACAGCAGGATACAGCCCTCCGGGGAAGGGGAGAGACTGGCCTTGCTGGGGCCTCCTCTGCAAACCCAATCGCAGCCCCTAGAAAGCCATCGCCCTCACCTCCCTCTCTCCACTCACTGCCCCAAGAAAAAGATTAGGCGAGTGGCTCCTTACCTAGGGTTAGCCTCAAAATAACGTCTCTTTCCCAGGCTGTCTTTCATTCTGTGTATTTATTTAAACTGCAAAAGTCTTGAACATTTTTAGTAAGTATGGCCAGAAAATAGTGGCACAGGTGTGAGTACTCTCCAACACTTGGGTTGCAAGCACAGTTGTGTTCTTTATTTTTTTTTTTAATTAAGATGCAATTCATATAACATAAAGTTTGCCATTTTATTTTATTTTTTTAAGATTTTATTTATTTATTCACTAGAGACACACAGAGAGAGAAAGAGGCAAAGACGCAGGCAGAGGGAGAAGCAGGCTACATGCAGGGAGCCTGATGTGGGACTAGATCCGGGGACTCCAGGATCACACCCTGGGCTGAAAGTGCCGCTAAACCGCTGAGCCACCCGGGCTGCCCTAAAGTTTGCCATTTTAAACTGTGCAATCCAGGGATGCCCGGGTGGCTCAGTCAGTGAAGCGTCTGCCTTTGGCTCAGGTTGTGATCTCAGGGTCCTGGGTTGGAGCCCCGGGTCTGGTTCCTTGCTCAGCGGGGAGCCTGCCTCTTGCCCTGCTTGTGCGTGCTCTCTCTCGCTCTCACTCATTCACTCTCTCTCTCTCTCTCTCAAATAAATAATAAATAAAATCTTTTAAAAAAGTAAATAGGGCAGCCCTGGTGGCTCAGCGGTTTAGTGCCGCCTTCAGTCCAGGGCGGGATCCTGGAAACCCAGAATTGAGTCCCGCATCGGGCTCCCTGCATGGAGCTTTCTTCTCCTTCTGCCTGTGTCTCTGCCTCTCTCCCTCTCTGTCTCTCATGAATAAATAAATAAACATATTTTTTAAAAAAATAAATAAAAAAGTAATTAAAGTGTGCAACCCAGTGGGTTTTAGTATCTTCGCTGTATGGTGCAATCCTTACTTCTACCGCATTCCAGAACATTTCCATCACTGCAAAGAGAAGCCCCACACCTCTCCCCGGCCCTCATTCCCTGGCAACCACTAGTCTGCTTTCCATCTTCATGGATTTAGCTATTCTGGGCATTCGTTTTTGTTTTTTTGCTGGTTTGTTTGTTTTTGACATTCTGTATTCATGGAATCTTACAACACGTGGCTTCTGTGTTTGCCTTATTTCATTTAGTGGAATGTTTTCAGGGTCCTTCTCTGGTGTGGTGTGCATCAGTATTTTATACCTTCCTGTGGAGGAATAATATTCCAGTGTATGGATATCCCACATTTTGTCTGTCCATTCATCAGCTTCCACTTTGGGGTATTATATTATAAATCGTGCTGCCATAAGCATTTGTGTGTCAGTTTTGTGACAGCATTTTTTTTAAGTTTTATTTATTAATGAGAGACACAGAAAGAGAGAGAGAGAGCGGCAGAGACACAGGCAGAGGGAGAAGCAGGCTCCACGCAGGGAGCCCCATGCGGGACTCGATCCTGCGACTCCAGGATCACACCCCGGGCTGAAGGTGGCTAAACCGCTGAGCCCCCTGGGCTGCCCCAGCATATGTCTTTGATGCTCTTGGGTATATGCTGGAGTGGGTCCTATGTCACTCTATATTTAATGGTTTTGAGGACTTGCCAAGTCTTTTCCACAGTGGCTGCCCCGTTTTACATTCCCACCAGCAATGTGTGCGATCCCTCCCATTTTCCCCCAGTTTTATCAAGATATACTTGACATATAACATTGTATTCATTTAAGGTAGACCACATAATGATTTATGTATGTATTCTGAAATGATCACAATAAGTTAACGTCAATCACCTCACATAAAAAAATCACCTCACATAGAATTTTTTTCTTTCTTGTGATGAACACCTTTAAGGTCTACTCTCTTAACTTTCAAATATACACTATAGTAGGGTTGACTATAGTTGCCATACTGTCCATGATATCCCCACAACATGTTTACCTTAAAACTGAAGGTTTAGGGACGCCTGGGTGGTTCAATGGTTGAGCGTCTGCCTTTAGCTCAGGTCATGATCTCGGGGTCCTGGGATCAAGTCCTGAATCAGGCTCCCCGCAGCGAGCCTGCCTCTCCCTCTGCCTATGCCTCTGCCTCTCTCTGTGTGTCTGTCATGAATAAATAAATAAAATCTTTTTTAAAAAGAAGAAGAAGAAAAGGAAAAAGATGTTCATAGCTGAATTTACGTTGTTAAGGATGTTCAACAGGGAAGCCCCTGGTGGCTCAGCGGTTTAGCGCCACCTTCAGCCCAGGGCGTGATCCTGGAGACCAGGGATCGAGTCCCAGCATGGAGCCTGCTTGTGTCTCTGCCTCTCTCTCTCTGTGTCTCTCATGAATAAATAAGTAAAATCTTTTAAAAAATTAAAAAAAAAAGATATTCAATAAAACCAGACACCAAAGGACACTGACTGGTAAGGACAGATTTTAATCAGTAGCAACTATTGCAATAAGGAAGAGAGTCCAGCATAACTGACCTCAACTTCAATCTGCACTTCAATCTGCAGAAGTGAGTGGTCATTTAAAAAAAAAAAATTTATTTGGTAGAGAGCACAAACAGGGAGAGTGGCAGAGGGAGAGGGAGAAATGGACTCCCTGCTGAGCAGGGAGCCCAATGAAGGACTCGATCCCAGGATCCTGGGATCACGACTTGAGCAGAAGGCAGGTGCTTCATGGACTGAGCCCCCCACCCCAGGCACCCCATGAGCAGGCATTTAGGGGAGAATGCTAGACCGCTGGTCAGGGAAGTGAGAAAGTACAACCAAGTGGTAAAGGGGGTTGATCCCTAAGAAACCCCCTGAATTCACTACCTGAGCTCATCGAGTTAGGCTCCCACAATAGCTGCTGTAAGGCAGGGGCCCTGTCTTTCTGCCTTGGTGGGAACAAACAGCAAGTTTCCTCAGGCAGGCACTTTAAGGGGAGTGAGGATCATCCAGGAGATGTAGCTCTGAGCTGTTACAAACTGTGCTAGTGCTCGTTCATGTCTTTCTAGGCCAAGGTTGAGGCTAGTCAAGTCAGAAGAACCTGCGAGCAGTTTGCTCAGACAGAATGAGGAAAAGTGTTGGGGGTGGTGGTGGCGCGGAATCTTTCTCTAGAACTTTTGTCGTGTTCCTGTCAGAGTAGACAATGAAACACAACACTGATATCATTAACTAATTTATAAAATAAATTGGGTTCACCAAGTCCTGCTATAGAGACTCCATCAACCCAACAAGGTAACAGAGAAGTCACACACAGCACAGCTTGTCTATTGAAATGTAGGCCAGAGGTGTCTGTTTTCATGGATACGTACAGAGTGTGAACACTAGGTGGGGAGTCAACCATCTCGGCCTGAACTCGATCCTCCCTCCCACAACAGGAAACAAATTCATCTGGATGATGTGCTAAAAGAGTTGTTGACATAAACAGAAGGAATCCTGGATGGTTTTATTTTATTTATTTATTTGTTTATTTATTTTTCTGGCTGACTTTAGATGAAAACTTCTAACAGAGAAGCTCTGGGGAAGGAATGCTCTTGGGTGGAGAACACGTCTTTATAACCAAACTCCACAATTGCTGCTATTTAAAGCTTTTCACGACAAATGGAAAAACCAAATAAACTCTCTTGCTTTGGATAAACCATTGTGGCCTTTGACAGTGTGAAAAACATTTTCCTTTGTAGGTCTCTCCTTCAATAACCAGGATGGGGAACAAGCAGATTTAGTAATGCCCAGCCCAACCCTACGCCATGCACTTACCCCTCCTAGTGTCGTCTGCTCACCGTAACCTGTTATCTTGATATGTATGAATTATGACTAAGCATTTATTACCTGCCAAACTCCCTAGGTTGACAAAACAAACTGGGAGGCATTCTGGGCCTGGCATAAGTGACTCCATCTTGGGCCTCTGGGATTGTTTGGGTTTTTTACAGTATAAATAAATCTACAAGCAAGTACGTATAAGGTGAAAAGTGAATAAGGCCCTGTGGGAAGTTGGAATAGTCTAGTGACGTGAAGATTCAGAGAAAGGAGAAATAACTTTTGCCTGGAGCTGAGAGAAAGAGTCCTTACTTGTTGAGAAAGGGCCCCCAAAAGCATACTTCTGAATGGGGAGCTCGCCATGGTACGAGGATGGCTATTAAGAGCTGTTTAAGGAGGAAATGCCCAGTCAGAATTAGGGTGATCTGGTTAAGATACCCAGTTAGATGACCTTGCCACATCTAGACCTTGTTTACTTCCTTTTGCTGGAGGAATAATTATTCTTTAAGGCCTGAAAGCCCATCTTCCATCCAACTCATTCCCCTAATTAAAAGCCGCCATGATAACAAACACTCTCACATCCTGCTTTTCTCCTAATCTAAATACATTGCATCTAGATATTTCCTTCGAGTTCAGAGTTCTTGCAATTTGTTTTAATGTTTAAGAACAATGAGGAAAAGACCCATTTTCTCCACTCATGTGTATATATAGTGATGTATGTACCTTAGGATTTTAATATTCTGTGGGGAAAGCCTTGTAGATTTCAAGTGTCATGCTGGGAGCCCGTAAGTCTAGAGACTGGGACTTTCTAGCCAATTATTAGTGATATGGAGAACAAAGCCAAGAGAAATGTAGATAAAATTAAATTTCCTCACAACTGGCACCCCATGGAAAAATACCTGGCATTCCTCAAGGAGCTCATAGCCACCTTAATGTTAATGCTTTGCTAGAAACTAAAAGCAACCTTAGCTTGACAATAGCCAGACCTCCAGAATCCTGTAATCTTTAACATACAGGAATCCCTTCAGAGACTTCCATTCTCTTTACTCCCCCAGCTTAAACATATATAATCAGTCCCACCTCACAATCACAGTGCATCTCTTTCTGCCCATGGGTGCTGCCCCTGTGCTATCATAAAGGCCCCTTTTTGCACCATAAAACATCTCAAGAATTCTTTCTTGATCATTACACTCAGCAACCCCACATCATTAGGACTATTAATGAGAAAATTCTAAAAGCCCATAAGGACACAGAAGAGAAGTGTCAAAATCAACCCCTCTTCTCTTCCCCTTTATCCATTTCCCAACACTAGTTACCAAGGGATTAAGGTTAACAACAAGAATATTTTCGTCAATCATCAAACGTATTATGCACATACTCTATGATTAAACCATAGAGCAGAAATTTTAAAACATATTGCAGGGGATCCCTGGGTGGTGCAGTGGCTTAACGCCTGCCTTTGGCCCAGGGCGCGATCCTGGAGACGGGGGATCGAATCCCACATTGGGCTCCCGGTGCATGGAGCCTGCTTCTCCCTCTGCCTATGTCTCTGCCTCTCTCTTTCTCTCTGTGTATGACTATCATAAATAAATTAAAAAAAAACATATTGCAGCAAACATTATGTGACTTCCATGAGGCGGATGCTTTTTCAAGAATTATTATCTCTCTGAGTTCTGGTGAAACTCATGGGAGATTTTATAAACCTTAATTTATAAACAAGATTCTACTAAAGTAAAACAAGTAGAAATTCCTTGGCTGTCCTTTGTAAAACAAAAAACAAAACAAAACAAAAAGAAAACAACAACAACAAAAACCAAAATTCAACCAAGTAAATTTTAACATCTAATTGGCTCTATTGTTAAAACTTTTAAAAAAACCCTCTAATTGGCTCTATTGAGCAATTCATGAATTGGGTAGCATCCCATCTAGCAAGTTGGCAGGCAGAGGTCTGAGGAGCTGTATAAAATGGAAAGATTTTATTTTTGTTCTTTACTTCCAAATTTTTATTTAAATTCTAGCTAGTTAACATGTAGTGTAATATTGGTCTTAGGAGTAGAATTTAATGATTCCTCACTTATATTTAACACCCAGTGCTCATCACATCAAGTGCCCTCCCTAATACCCATCACCCATCTAGCCCACCCCCAGGCCCACCTCCCACCATCAAGCCTCCATTTTTTTCATGTAAGTAAGAGTCTTTGGTGATAGTCGGTTGAGCATCCAACCTTTGGTTTCAGCTCAGGTCATGGTCTCAGGGCCATAGGATCAAGCCCCAATCGGGCTCCATGCTCAGCAGGGAGTCACTTGAGATTCTTTCTCCCTCTGCCCATCCTTTCTCTCTCTGCCCATCCTTTCTCTCTCTCTCTTTCTCTCAAAAATAAGTAAATAAATATTTTTTAAAATGTTTTTTAAAAATCTCATGGTTTGCCTTTCTCTCTCTCTCCTTTTCTTTCCCCCCTCCCACACATTCATTTGTTCTGTTTCCTAAATTACACATGAGTGAAATCATAGGATATTTGCCTTTCTCTAATTTTGCTTAGCACAATACCCTCTAGTTTCATCTACATCAATGCAAATGGCAAGATTTCATTCCTTTTGATGGTCGAGTACCATTCCACTGTATATGCGTACCACATCCGAAACGGAATCCCAGAGGTGGGACAAGGAGTCACATTAGCAAAGGTTTACCCCAGGCAGTCTCTGTTTCCCATGAGGAAGGTGCAGGGTCTTACCATGAGGGTCTTACCATGCAGATTACTTCGTCTTCCTTTGGGCGGGGGGTGGAGAGGATCCTTAAATTTCTGGGGAAGGTCGAAACTGCAGCTAGGTTGGGTAGTAAGCCCTGGTTTGGTGACTTGGCCCAAGCAATGCCATTTGGGGGCCTGTCATATTCTTTTTAACGATTTCCCCCCTTCGATCAGATTTTCCGCATAATGGAGAGATGTGATCAAAATTGAAGGCAATGGAGCCATTTTCAGCTACACCCTGTGGTTCTCACAGCTTTTATGGATCCTCTGCGTGATATTCACAGGTCATGATGTTTTTTGCTGGTTCTCTGTTCTCCTCTGCGTGATATTCACAGGCCACAACCTCACACATCTTGTCAGCTGCTTCCTTCACTTCTCTGACATTCCAGGCTAGGGAGATCACCTGCTTGGTACTTAGCGGCTGCAAACAGGCACTGAAAGTTTTTTGAGAGGATACAATGCACCGGGGAGATGATTACGATAACTATAAGCAGGGTAATTCCCAATATTTGGAGTGAACTTCAGAGCCATGGTCCCTGAGACCCACGCCTATCAAAGACCCCACTGAAAGCGTCACACCCTTTTAAGGCAAGTGGCTTGCTCAGTGATCTAACATGAAACCTAAGCGAGTAAATCCGGACATGGCAGGTGATGTTAACCACAGCATAGACATTTTGTTGCTCAGGTACAAGGGCCAATTGTCACTTTGCAAGCTTCTGGCTAAAGATTGGGAAAAACCGACACAGAGGACCCAGTGACCCTCCAAGGGGAAGACAGGTACTGGTTCAGGGCTATCTGGTGTAAAGTCCACTTGGATAATCAGAATTAGATATGTGGGGTGGGTGGGGGTGGGGGAGGTGGGGGGACCAGAGCAGAAAAAGTGTTTCAGGTTCCCCTGGAAAGAAAAACACGACAAAGGAGGTAGGGTTAGGAATCTACCTCTGAGCAGTCTCCTCAAGGCTTTCTGCATGTGGCGAGACCTCTCGGCCTCTGTTTTCCTGTTTAAATAGCGGGGATAATATCTCTGTCTTGGGTTGTTCTGAGGATTACATGCCTGTAATATTAAACACCTAGCCGGGTAAGCATTTACTAAGGCAGCGCGTTACTCTTCTCTGCACAGCCCTGCTTCACGTGCGTGCACAGGAGGCTCCCGCCACACCTCCCGCCTGGAGGGCCTGGGACATGCCCTTCAGCAGACCCCAGTGCCAGAAGACACCAGCAGGGAGAGTGTGTACAGTGAGTCCCGGCCTGCCCCAGGAGGCCAAGGTCAGGGACTGGGGAGTCACGTGACCCTTGGGTTCCAGGGTAAAAATGACAACAACGTTGCAGGAAATGCCAAGGCTGCACCAGAAAACCCTGGGGCCTGGCCTTGCACTTTGTATTTTCTGGCTCAGCAAAGAGGCATTGTAGAAATTCAACAAATAAACAGTCTTGGCCTTGAACTCAAAAGACTTTTGGCATTCTTAGGCTTCTCCCCCCAGCCGTGACTTCCCCTTCCCTGTTGCTCAGGCCAGAATCCAAGGGAATCCTTTGATTCCTCTCTTCCCCTCCCTCCCTCTCTTTTCCTCTCACAGCCCAGGCAAGAGGCAGTGATGCCCACCCCAGGCCCACTCTGTCCCCACGGCGGCTCGGGGGGACTTTTCACTGTGAAGTGGACCCCAATGCCACTCCCTCAACCCAGACTAAGAACCCATCAGGAGTTTCCCCTTCATTTACCCTCATTGCTGACATCCATGGGAGCGGGCGCCACCGTGTTGGCCCTTAGTGTGCCATCCCAGCCCGGTGTCAGGCACAGAGTGATGTTCAGGGAACCCCTGCTGGACAGACACGGGTGACTGGGCCTGTGAAAGAAGGAAAAAACTGGGGGTGTCTGTGGGGCTCAGTCGGTGAAGTGCCTGCCTACAGCTCAGGTCATGATCTCAGGGTCTTGGGATCGAGTCCCAAGTCAGGCTCCCTGCTCCATGCGGAGCCTGCTTCTCCTGCTCCCCCTGCCCCTCCCTTCACCGCTCATGCTCTCTCTCTGTCTCAAATAAATAAAATTAAAAAAAAAAAAAAAGAGGAAGAAATTGATAAATGAAAGACACCATGCAGCCAAGCACCCTATTCGGACTTCCCTAGATACAGCACAGGGGCAGGAAAGGTCCCAAGCAGAGACTCACATATGTGACCTCAGGCTGGTGGGGAAGCCCCAGGAATTCCTCTGGGATCCTCGAGCTCATCACCCAGCTCATCACCCAGCAGAGCATCTCCTGCGGCCTGGATGGTCTGGGTCTCTGTCCACCCCCCAGGTGGTCTGGGCCTCTGTCCCCCTTCTGGGCGGTCTGGGCCTCTGTCCCCCCTGGGCGGTCTGGGTCTCTGGCCCCCCCTGGGCAGTCTGGGTCTCTGTCCTCCCCTCCCCCCAGGGCGATCTGGGCCTCTGTCCCCACCCCCCCGGGCGATCTGGGCCTCTGTCCCCCTAGGCAGTCTGAGTCTCTGTCCCCCCCAAGGGCAATCTGGGCCTCTGTCCCCCACCCCAGGTGGTCTGGGCCTCTGTCCCCCCGCCCCAGGGCGATCTGGGCCTTTGTCCCCCTGGGCAGTCTGGGCCTCTGTCACCCCCTGGGCGGTCTGGGTCTCTTTCCCCCCACCCCGGGAGGTCTGGGCTTCTGTCCCCCCCCTGGGCAGTCTGGGTCTCTATCCCCCTCTCGCCCCAGGGAGATCTGGGCCTCTGTTCCCCGCTGGGTGATCTGGTTTTCTGTCCCTCCTCCTTCCAGGGCGATCTGGGCCTCTGTCCCCCCACCCCGGGTGTTCTGGGCCTCTGTCCCCCACTGGGTGATCTGGGTCTCTGTCCCCAGCTCCCTCTGGGCAGTCTGGGCCTCTGTCCCCACCCCAGCTGTCTGGGCCTCCGTCTGCTCATCAGCAAAGGTTCACTGAGCTCCTGCTATGTAACTGGCACCGGGTGAGGCACTAGGGTGACCCCGCGAACCACAGTCCTGCGGCCGCGGAGCCTACCTTCCGGGTGTGGGGGGCCTCAGCCAGCAGGTGCCCAGAACTACAGAGTGGCCGGCAGGGTCCTGGCCAGGAGGGAGTCCTGTCCTCCCATGGTGGGGGTGGGGGGCTCCTCACCTCCCCTGCGTCAGCCTCCTCATCCGGGACAGGGGCTGATGACAGCCCCTCACCGGCCCTTGTGGTCCGCAGCTGCAGTGGCACCTCACTCACTCAGAGTGACAGCGTGTCATCACCAGGCCCCAGGCCCGGGCTGCAGGAAGGCCTGACCCCCCACGTGCCGCCCCTCTCCCCCTGCGTCCCGCCGGCCCGCTGCTCCTCATCCAGGCCAGGCTGCACTGGGGCCAAACTCCATTCACTTCTAGATCATTCCTGGGAGGCCCCACGCCCAGACCCCCCCGAGCTGCCTGGTCGGTGTCCCCGCTCCCTGCCACCCACGCACACTCCATACCCTGGGCACCAGGGGCAGCCGAGCACGGCAGCAGCCTCCTTTCAAGTGGCCAGTGCTGGGCAACAGTCGCCCAGGGAGGCCTCGTTAGGAGCTTTCTTCCTTGGTCCCCAGCAGGCCTGTCAGGTCGTCGGGCTCACATGCACTACAGGGATATATGTTTTGTGATTTTTTTGTTGGACATAAAACAATAAATAGGGACCAGCTTTGCTCTAGATGCACCACAAAGCTTCCTATAAAGATTCAGGCGGGGGCGCCCAGGTGGCTCAGTGGTTGAGCATCTGCCTTCGGCTCAGGGTGTGATCCCGGGGTCCCGGGATCGAGTCCCACATCGGGCTCCCTGCATGGAGTCTGTGTCTCCCTCTGCCTGTGTCTCTGCCTCTCTCTGTGTGTCTCTCATGAATAAATAAATAAAATCTTAAAAAAAAAAAGATTCATGCTGTTTCCTTTCTTTTCTTCCTTCTTTTTCTGCCCCCCACGTATCCAGCACCCACTATACGCAGACATCAGGCTGGGGAGTCACACGTGTTAACAACTCATTCTCATGCTCTCCCAGAGCAGAATTAAATGGAGGCTAAGACACAGGACCTGCAGGATGTTGCTGAGATCAGGGAAAGTCTCCTGGAGGAGGAGGCCCTGAGAAGCAAGATTCCAAGGACAGGGTTGGGTGGTTGACAGAAGGCCTGGGGCAAAGGCCAGGCCTCAGCCTCTGCTAGTGGGGAAGCCAAGTCACGAGGGAAGCAGGACAGAGGGTGTGGTGGGGTTGGGGAAAGCACCAGCAGTGCCAGAAAACAACTTGATCCCTCTTCTTGACCTGGGACACCGGCTGCTGGGGAAGCGATTCCTATTGTTTCTGTTTCCTTCTGGGAGAGGGGGGCGTGCAGAGTTGCTGGCAGGCAGGCCGATTGTCAGAGTGGCCTTGAGAGCTCCTTAGGAGGTCGACAGGGAGGAAGAATAGGAAGGGGCTCAAGAGAGAAAAGATAAGCAAGATCAAAGTAAACGAGACAGGATTTTGTCAGAGGGAAGCTGCAAGAAAATCCCTCAGACTCAGGGCCCCAGAGCAGCGGGATCCTAATAACGCACACTGTCCGCGTCCACCATCCCGGGTCCAGAGTGGTGAGTGAAGTGACTGGGTCAAAGCCACAGAGCCGATTGCCTTCTGGACTCTCTGTACAGTGCTCTGATTACTTCTGGGGCTGAGAGCAAGCGCAGAGGAAGACCCAGATCCCTTCTCCCTCCGAAGAAGTTCTGTGTTAGCAGAGGGTGCCGCCCAGGTCCCAGCCAGGCAGGACATCCCCTGCCCAAGGGCCCAGGAAGAGCTGGTGGCCCAGCACCTCCTGGCCTTGGAAGTCACATCACTTCTCTGGCCAGCAGCAGCCCCCACCTCCAGGGCCCTGGACACCCGCGGCCAGGAGAACAGGCCGGGGCCTGCTTGTAGCAGAAGCTGCCTCCTCTGCAAAGGCCGCAAGCAGGGGCTGCTGCCTTCTCCCCACCACCCCCTGGAGGCCCCTGGCCCGCCACACCGCCACACCACCACTCACTTTTCTCTCTCCTCTGGGCCTTTGCACAGGTTCTCCCCTGAAACCCTCTCTCCTTCCCACCCCCTTCCCCCTCTGCCGAGACAGCTCCCGCTCATGGCGCAGGTCCCAGCTTTGAGGGTCCCTTACCTTCGGGGGAGCCTTCCCGAGATAGGGCCAGGGGCCGCCGCTGAGTGGCCGCTTGGTCTCCCGAGGCATGCACTCCTCACACTGGATCATCATGGTCTGGAACTACAGAAATGAACAGAAGTTCCCTCAAGTGCAGACCTTACTTCTTTTTTTAATAATTTCCAGAAACAATGACCTACTGAGCTCGTTCTACAGGTTTTGCTATGGTAGGAATTCCTATCCTCCCCAGGTGGGTATTATCACCCCCTTTTGTCATATAGGCAAACTGTCCTTCAGAGAGGCTGAGCCTCTTGCCCAAGGCCACGCAGGGAGTGAGATGCGGACTCAGTGCGGTGGACACGCAGATGTGCTACTGCCCAGATCCGCCTTCCTGGGGGGATTCAGCCCCACCTGCTGCAGTGTCTGCAGAGGGCTTGTCAGCTCTGAGCACTTTATTATTTATTTATTATTTATTTATTAAAATATTTTATTTATCTATGTATGAGAGAGGGGCAGAGGCACAGGCAGAGGGAGAAGCAGGCTCCATGCAGGGAGCCTGACGCGGGACTCGATCCCGAGGCTCCAGGATCAGGCCCTGGGCCGAAGGCAGCGCCAAACCGTCCAGCCATCAGGGCTGCCCCAGCTCCAAGCACCTTAAAGCCCCGCCTGAGCTCTGGAGAGGCACCTTGCGCAGAGGGCAGCCCACATCCACAGACGGGCCAGCGCGGGTACAGAGGCCTGGCCGTCCCAGGGCCATGCCCCCTACTGTGGCTCTGCATCTGCTGCCTGGTCCTGCCTCCTCCTGGGGGGCTGATCCCACGGCGCCCCTGTCGTGCGTGAGCCAGTGCCGAGCACCACGCCCGAGATGGGTCTTTCCGCAGCGTCAGCGGAGTTGGGTCCAAGGCTGGGGTGACATCATCACAAAGTGGGTTCAGGATTCCAAGTCCAAAGACTTGCCTTCTGGGGCAGCACGCAGAGCAGAGCATAAGGCAAGTCACACAAGAAATGAGATAAAAGGGTTTCAGAAAGTTCGCGAACCCAACGCAAAGTCAGTCTGGGGGCGCGCGGTGGAGACCAGGCCTCGGTCCTGTCCGGGTCAGCTCTGGCCTCTTCCCGCTTCTCATGCTTGAGCAGGGAAGGTTCTCGGTTCTGTTCGCAGATCCCTGGGGCAGAGCCTTTGGCTGCAGCTGCCTTTTTGACCAAGGTCACGTCCGAAGAACATGAGGGTTTACTGCAAAAGTGCTCCTCTTTGGGAGGCATTGGGGTCAATCTGGGCTTGGGGTGTCGTCAGCTGGTGCTGGTGTCGCTCCCGTACCCTTTACTCCTTGTGTCACTGCTCGGCACAGGCCCCTGCTTGACATGAGTCACTCCATCTTGCTCTCTACAACCTCCTCACAGCCACCAGCATGTAAGCCTCCGGCCCGGGACAGTGTGACTCCAGAACACACAGCCACAACCACCCCCTCCCAGTGGAGCAGCCCGGCCACCCAGCACGGTGCGGGCACACGGCAGGTGCACAGAGCTGATTTGCTGAATACGTGAGCAGAACACAAATGACGAGGCTCCTTGGGTGATTAATGAAAGTGCATACTTGCTCTGCGGGGCCTCATGGTTGTTATTAGTGAATTTGCAGGGCCCCTGGCACCCTCCTGAGAGCCCTGAGCTGCTTTCCCGGTGTGTGTCCTTGGAACACTGTGCCCAAGGAGTTGACAAGACTCCTGCACCTCCCCCCCAGGCCACAAATAAGACCAGTCTGGGTGTTGGGAAACAGCCAGCTGCAAACCTGATGGAGTTCAGGGTGAAAGTGCAGAGTCCTTCCCCACCTGGAAGGGCTGGGAAAGCCCAGGAGCTACAACAAACCTTTTCCGGCCACCTCCAGCCACCAGCCTGGGTCAGCTGCTCAGGAGCCCCTGCCCCCACGCCCGCTCTGCGGCAGCTCCTTTGTTCTAAGCAAAGGGAAGGTGGGGCTCTGCTCCCACCAGGTAGCTGGAAGGCATTCCGGCAGGTAAAGGATGAGTTGAGGGGGAGAGAGAACTACTAAGAGTGGAGGCCGAGCAGGCTGAATGCCCCCCACCCGCCCCTGTAGCACGTTGGGGTGTGGGAACACCTGGCTGGGGAAGGGGAGTGTCCAAACAGACCAGGTGGGGCCACTGGCCGCTGACAAAATCCAGAGGCGGAGAGAGGAGCGGTGGTGAAACAAGAGAGGAATTTATTTCAGTGAGGCCACCCCAGGGAAGACAGTGGGCTAGCATTTTTTTTTAAGACTGTATTTATTCATCTGAGAGAGAGTATGGGGCGCGGGGGGGGGGGCAGAGGGAGAAAGACTCCCCACTGAGCAGGAAGCCCAACATGGGGCTTGATCCCAGGACCCAGGGATCACAATCTGAGCTGAAGGCAGGGGCTTCACCATCCTAGCCACCCAGGCGCCCCTCGACTAGCATTTCAAAGACTTCCCAAAAGACCAAAAATAGTTCTAGGTTTATGGAAAGAAAACGTGGGGCAGAGGTGGGTGCCCACGTGCAGGTAGGCAGTGAAGGTTACATCATTGTCTGGGGGTGAATCCCGGGTGGGTGGGGTCTTGCTGGCTCAGGGCCGACCCTGACCCTGCCGGTTGAGGGGACAGTTTGGGTTCCCATCAGGGGATGCTTTGCCCACAGGGTCTTGTTCCTGAGCCCAGACAAGCTGGAAACCAGAACCGAACTAAATCAAAATGCAAGCAGCCGAAGCTCCTCTTGCATCCCCACCCCTGCTGGCCCCGGGTCTCCCCCCACCCCCCACCCCGCACCCAGGCACATGTCCCCCCAGGTCTGGGTCTGGGACAACTAGCTGACTTTCAACTGGGGGCAGAGACCATCCTAAGGACACCAGTCAATTCCTGTACACTCAGGTCTTAACATATTTGATCTTCTAAATAGGCCTCTGAAGTAGACACTATTTCCTCTACTTTTTTTTCTTTTTTTAAGATTTTATTTATTTGAGAGAGAGAGCAGTTGGGGCAGAGGCAGAGGGAGAAGCAGACTCTCCACTGAGCAGGGAGCCTGATGCGGGACTCGATCCCAGGACCCCAGGGTCACGATCTGAGCCGAAGGCAGATGCTCAACCAACTGAGCCACCAAGCTGCCCCTACTTCTTCGACTCGACAAAAGAAAGCAAACCCTAAGATTCCAAGGGGCTGTGGAACTTGTCCGAGGTCACAGGGCTGGAGGACGGGAAGCCAGGTGGTCGGATGCCAGTGCCCGTCATGCAGGGCGGCTTCCTGCTAGCCTGGGGGCTCGGGTACAGGGGCCCTGGGTGCTGGGGGGAAACACAGTGGGAACAGCGACGATGGCTGCAGGAATCACACCACACGAAGGAAGTGTGGCAACAGACAGTAAATTCAACCACACTGACCTGGGGTCCCTGATCCCTTCCCCGGCCCAGCCGCATGTCCTGCCCTCGGTGTGGGGTGCTGAGATCAGGTGGGGGGCATCCTGACTCGGTGGGGGCTGGTGGCACAGGCGGTGGAGTGATTCACCCAATGCAGAATAAAAGAGAAGCTTGTGGGATACACCATAAGGGATCAGAGAGCTCAGGTGGTGATCCTGGGGTCCTGGGATCGAGTCAGTCATCAGGCTCCCTGCATGGGGCCTGTTGCTCCCTCTGCCTGTGTCTCTGCCTCTCTCTGTGTCTCTCCTGAATAAATAAATAAAATCTTAAAAATAATAAAATAAAAATAAAATAAAATAAATAGAATAGACTAGAAGCAGTCTGTACATCCTGTGCCTTGGCTGTGGTAAAGCAGCAGCTAAGTAATCTCAGCATTTCAGACATCCATGGTATGATGGCTGGTGGCACCGCTGAGACTTTCCCGGGGGGCTTCTAGCTCCCTGCCTGATCGTGTTAGGGGCTCAGGGGTGCATGTGGGCTGTGATTATGGTGCAAGGTCCCTCTCTCTCGTGGTCCCTCGGGGGTAACAGGCCCAGAGGGCAGCGAGCAGCAGCTGGAAGTGGCTGAAAGCACAGCCTGGGCCCTGGTGGCGGGGCCTCCTGGCCACAGGATTGATAAACTTTTGGAATGAGGCGACGTCTGGTGGGGGGAGGTCTGGAGCCGATGACCAAGAAAGAATTCTTGAGACATTTTTGGTGCAAAATGGTGGTTTTATTAAAGCCCCGGGGACAGGACCCCTGGGCAGGGAGAGCGGCTGCCTTGATGGGTGGCTGATTACACCCCTGGGAGCTGGGAGGGGTTTGAGGACTGAGAATAAGGATTCCTTATTCTCTAAGGAATTTTGGAAGCAAGGTTTCCAGGACCTTGAGGGGGTCCTAGCTATTGTTGTGAACAGGTCACTTATTACCGTCTAATAAAACCTGAGTCATGGGACACCTGGGTGGCTCAGTGGTTTTGCATCTGCCTTTGGTTCAGGGCCTGATCCTGGAGTCCGGGGATCGAGTCCCATGTTGAGCTCCCTGCATGGGGCCTGCTTCTCCCTCTGCCTGCGTCTCTGCCTCTCTCTCTCTCTCTCTCTCTCTCTCTCTCTCTCTCTCGCTCTGTGTGTCTCTCCTGAATAAATAAAATCTTAAAACAAAATAAAACCTGAGTCATAAGACCCTTCAGATGTGTATTGGTGGGCTGTGTGCTTGAGGCATGATTGCCAATATGTATCTTGGGGGTTTAGAGATAAAGGGAAATTTCTAAAGGAATTTTTATATGTTAAAGTAGACTTAGAGTCTACTACTACCCCTGCTACTCCTCCTCCTCCTTCTACTCCTGGGGGCCAGGCTAGGATTGCCTTCTGCCCTTAGCAAAGTATGACCGTCGAGGCAGTTGAGTCTGTAGAGGAAGGTCCCTCTCCTTGTTTCAAGGACTCGTCCACCTGCTTTGTCCTCAGCTAGTCCTCTGTCTCCCTCATCAGAATCAAATATGACAAGGGTGGGGTGAAGCCAGGGGCACAGGCCCTCACAGCTAAGAGACTGCCAGCGTCTGGCCCTCCTCCCTGACTCCAGCCGAGCCCCGGGGAGCGCACGCACGGATTCCAGGGGAGCATCAGGAGCCCCCGGAAACAGGCAGAGTCCCAAGCTCCTGGGAGCACGGGCAAGGCTCAGGGCTCTTTCCTTCTTTCCGACACGAAAGAAGAGAGACATGTAAAATGATCCCCCCACAACCCCACCCCCAACCCCTCCCGCCCCCACCCCCTCACCCTCACCCCACACCCCCCAGCAGAGAAGTCTCTCCCAAATGAAACAGAAAAGGTGTTATGGGGCAGCCCGGGTGGCTCAGTGGTCTTGCATCTGCCTTTGGTTCAGGGCCTGATCCTGGAGACCTGGGATCGAGTCCCACATCGGGCTCCCTGCCTGGGGCCTGCTGCTCCCTCGGCCTGTGTCTCTGCCTCTCTCTCTCTCTCTCTCTGTGTGTCTCTCATGAATAAATAAATAAAATCTTTTTTTTTTTTTAAAGGAAAGGTGTTATGTCACCACTTACTACTCCAGCAGTCATTCTAACTGCCTCTTGTAGGATCGGGAACAGACACAAATCGTTTCCCCCCATTTTGGGGGAAGAAAGCAGGTCTGGGTGGAAGGGATCTGCGTGGAGTTAAAGAGCAAGTGAAAGGAGGGGCACGCTCTGAGCCCGGTCTGGACTTTTGCCCTCATTTCTGTGTCAGCTTTGAGCCAGACGCACTTGTTTAGGGCCTTGTCAACAGGTTATGCAAGTGAATCACCTGAAAAACGCCTGCAGCAAAACACAGCAGAGCCAGTCCTGGAGGTGTTGAATTCTGCCCCTAATTTGAGTCCTGGGTGGAGCTGTAGGGTGCAAGGTGCCGAGCAACCCTGAGCACCCGAGCACCCCCACAGG
The DNA here is from genome assembly GCF_018345385.1 of Vulpes lagopus. NCBI lineage: Eukaryota > Metazoa > Chordata > Mammalia > Carnivora > Canidae > Vulpes > Vulpes lagopus. The sequence continues at coordinate 33,888,677 of NC_054834.1, forward strand.
GAGATTGGGCCTGGCACATCCCCCGCATGCAACCAAATCTTTGTCCTGCCCTTCCCTGACCCCTCCCAGCCCTGCCCCTTTGTGGCTTTCATACCTACCAGGCTCTGGCACTGAGGCTTCTAGAAAATCTGAAGAGACCTCCTTTCCCCTTGGTTATGAAGTTCAGTGGGTGGAGTGGTTTGGCTCAAAAACTTGCCCCTTAAAAAAAAAAAATCTCATGTATTATTTTTTCCCCACATTTACCCACGAGGGGTCAAGGGAGTTTGAGATTCGCCCCCCTTCAACCTTTTAGCCAAACCACAGAATTTCTCAAATACAGCCATCACACGGATGCTGAGGCCTGCGCCCCCTATAACTCCATATAATTTGTATTAGAAAAGACATTTACGGAGAGATCTATAAAGTTTTCAAAAACAGTTTGGGGATGATGGCATCACAGAGTTACATCAGTTTATCGGTGCTCCTGCAGTCAGGAGTGGAAAAAAAAAAGACATTGTGGGGGCAAACCCCATAGCAGCAGCAGCTCCCTGAAGCTGAACCTGCTGGGAGGGTTTCGCAGCCAAGCCCAGGAGGACGACGAGGTGCAGGCGGCCTGAGCTCTAGTCCTGCTTCTGGAGGCTTCCTGGTCCTCTGACCAAGTGCAGGTGCTGGGCAGAGGGGGACAGCGGGGGCAATTCCCAAGTGGCTGAAGACATCAAGGTCTCCCACGGGCTGCCTTGCTCTAGGCCCAACAGCAGGTGGACACAGGTGCCCCCCACCCTGCGGGAGGGGAGTCCAGAGGCTTCTCTTCACCTGCCTGGGCCATCGTGATTTATAAGAAGAAGCACATAGTCGGTGTTGGTCCTTGATGCTGGCACAAGCTCCCAAAAAACCCCTTCGGAATTTCTAACTCCAGAGGAGAGCCAAGGTGTCTTGTTATGCTAACGAGGCAGGCCACCAGGTTGGCAGGAGAGGCCACCCTGTGATTAGAGGTTTGGAACTTCCCTCCTGGGAGGGCAGACAGACGACGGGATGGAGATTGAATTTTTTTTTAAAGATTTATTTATTATTTATTTATTTATTTATTTATGATAGACATAGAGAGAGAGGCAGAGACACAGGAGGGAGAAGCAGGCTCCATGCTGGGAACCTGACGTGGGACCCGATCCCGGGACTCCAGGATCACGCCCTGGGCCAAAGCAGGTGCTAAACCACTGAGCCACCCCCTGGAGATTGAATTCTATTAGCAATGGGCACTGGCTTAGTCATCCTACATAACGAAGTGTTCACGAAAACAGTGTTCGAGGGACTTCCCAGGTGGGTGGACACACTGGAGATTTGGGGAGAGAGGGTTGGGAGCCCCGTCCCCTCTCCCCAGACCTTGCCCTGTGCATCTCTTCCATTCAGTTATGTCCTTTTATAACGGAGTCATATCCTTTTATAATAAACAGGTACTAGTGAGTAAAATGTTTCTCTGAGTTCTGTGAGCCCCTCTAGCAAATTAACGGAAGCCAAGGAAGGTGCCGTGGGAGCCTCCGATCTGTAGCTGGTTAACCAAAAGCACAGCTGGCAACTTGGACTTGCTAGTAGGGTCTCAAGTGGGGGTCCATCTGGTAGGAGGACTAAGCCCTTCAATCTGTGGGACCCGATGCTCTCTCCTGGGAACGGTGTTAACACGGAATTAAACTGCTGAACACCCAACCAGTGTCAGACACCTGCTTGGTGGCATCAGAAGACTCACACAGCACAACTGTGTGCAGAAGTTTAGTGCCGCCTTCAGCCCAGGGCCTGATCCTGGAGACCCAGGTTCGAGTCCCACATCAGGCTCCCTGCATGGAGCCTGCTTCTCCCTCTGCCTGTGTCTCTGCCTCGGTCTCTCTGTGTGTCTCTCATGAATAAATAAATAAAATATCAAAAAAAAAAAAAGAAGTACCTGCCTTACTGCAAGCCCTTTCCCACCGTTTCTGTGGGGACTCAGTCAAAGGGCAAGTTACAGATGCCCTACATGGGACCCGCACCTGCCAGCCACCTCCCCCAGACCTGAGACTCCCACCTGGGGAGTCTGCTGGCAGTTGCAACCTGCAGCACCCCCCGCCCCCTGCCCAGAGGGCCAGCATTTCCCAACTCAGAGAGAAGGAACAGGTCACCTCCTAAGCCACGAGTGAAAAGCGCAGCTTCCTGGTCCCACAGGAGGCTCTCAATCAAAACCCTGCAACCCCTATAGGGACATAAAGCTCGACTTTATTATTATTTTTGTTAAATATTTTTTTAAGATTTTATTTATTCATGAAAGACAGAGAGAGAGAGGCAGAGACACAGGCAGAGGCAGAAGCAGGCTCCACGCAGGGAGCCCAATGTGGGACTCGATCCTGGGTCTCCAGGATCACACCCTGGGGCAAAGGCAGGCGCTAAACTGCTGAGCCACCCAGGGATGCCCTGGACTTTATTTATTTTATTTTATTTTTTTTAAATAAATTTTTTAAAATTTATTTATGATAGTCACACGGAGAGAGAGAGAGAGGCAGAGACACAGGCAGAGGGAGAAGCAGGCTCCATGCCCAGGGACTTTAAATTGAACCAGTCTTTCTCTTCCTTGCTCCTGAAGCCTCTCCCCCTCCCCCCTCACAGTTTTTCTGTAAAATCCTTTGTTCCAAGAGCTCGGGATTGGGATAGAGGAGAGTTGGTAACAACACCCCATGGCCAGAGCCAGTGTCAGTCGCCAGGCCACCTGGAGACCTGGTGACCACGGCTCGCAGCACGGCTCAGGTTCCTATCAAATCCACGCAGATCCTGTATTTTCCTCTAAAAAACCCTCAGCCTTTCTCCTCTGGGTGGGCTTGGGGTCTGGGAGGCACCAGGCAGCTGCAGCCTCCTTCCCCCAGCAAAGTGATACACTATCTTCCTTCTTTCCACCCAGACTTGGTCTTCGAGTTGCTGTTTTTTTGGCTCCAGAGCACAGAGAGCAGTATTTTCCAACAATTGGAGGTTCTGGCAACTTTCACTTTCGGGACTGTGGGCCGCTGGGGTCGGTGAAGGATCTCAAGATGGCTGGGTGAAAACTTGCTCTAAAAACCATTGACTGGGTAGCTTTTGGGGAGATCATACCCCGAAACCAGAAGGCCATTGCCAACTCCCTGAAATCCTGGAATGAGATGCTTACCTCCAGGTTGGCTACTCTTCCTGAGAAACCACCTGCTATCGACTGGGCTTACTACAAGGCCAATGTGGCAAAGACTGGCTTGGTAGATGACTTTGAGAAGAAGTTTAATGCCCTGAAGGTTCCTGTGCCAGAGATAAATACACTGTCCAGGTGGATGCTGAGGAAAAAGAAGATGTGAAAAGCTGTGCTGAGTTTTTGTCCCTCTCAAAGGCCAGGATTAAAGAATATGAAAAAGAGCTGGAGAAGATGAAGAACATAATTCCATTTGATCAGATGACCATTGAGGACCTGAATGAAGTCTTCCCAGAAACCAAGTTAGACAAGAAGTATCCCTATTGGCCTCACAAGCCAATCGAAAATTTATAAACTTGAGTTGAGGAGAAAGCCCTGGCCCTCATATTATAAACGTTGGACATTAAAAATAATGATATGGAAAAAAATTTTTTTTTCACTTTCAACCGATGCGTGAGCTGAGGCTCCTCCTGCACGCCGAAGGGTTTCTAGAGAACTCCTCACCCCCTACCTTGACACCTCAGCCAAGTTCTAGACGAATCTGGGCCTCTCTTCCTCCCCCTGGGCCCCGGGGTGCACAGGTGCTCCAAGGAGGTCCCTGACCTCTCCTGCCCAACAAAGTCAGCCTCACTGGAGGCTGCAGGCATCTCTTGGGCAAGGCTGGAGAAAAACTCTGCACGCGCAGAAACATTGTACAAATTGAGGGTTTTATTTACATCATAGGGCAAGCAAAGGATACAAAAGGAGCCTCTTGGTCAAGCGCTAAAGGCAAAGCTCTAAACCTCAATCCTCAGTAGGGCGCGGATCCGGACATTTTTAAAAAATCAAAAACTGAAGACAGAGAAAAAGGCAAAAAGGTAATCTGCAACCTGCAGGTCCTGTTGGCGGGGAAACAAGCACCCAGTGACCCTGCGGACAAGCTCATCACTGTACATGTGAATCTGGCTCCTGGGACAATCCCCGCAAGGCTTCGACTGGTGAAACATCTAGGTTAATTCCTAATCAGACTACTCGGATTTTAGGGCCTGATAGTGTCTCCAATTTGGGGGTGGGACGGGGAAGGTCTCTGTGGGCCAGGCCTCGGCAGCTCCAGTCTCTTCCCTGGTCACTTTTCCATCCCTCTGGGGACTCAGGGGGCTTCTCCGGGGCGGGTCCGCATCATCCTCCAAGCCCACCCTGAGCCCCTTCCTCCCATCTCCCGTCTCCCATTTCCCATCTCCGGTGGCTGCCCAGGCCCTGCTCTCCCACTAAACTATGCTTGGCTTTTTCTTCCACTGAGGTCTCTTTCCAACACCCACCCCCCAAATCCCAGTGTGACCAGGCAAGCTGTAATTATCTTGTGAAAATGTGCCACTATCAACTTTGATCATTTGAGTTAAAACAAGACCATCTGTTTTCTCTTTTCCTCACAAATATTAATGATGCAGAACGGGATCCAAATTCATCTTCGACATGGGCCTCCAGAGAGCCTCGCTACCACTTTCTCCTACACGGGGGGTGCCTTTTTCTTGTCCATCTGTCTGTCTTTCCTACCTTCTCCACTCCCTGGTGCCAGCTGGTTGGCCTGACCAGCGAGGCAGCAGCCCTGAGGCCTCCTGGGCAAGGCCCGGGAAACTTCTTGGGGCAACACGCAGGTGTTGCCACCTACCCTGCAGACTGATCAGCAACGACTATCCAGACTTCTGGATATTCTGAAAACAGTGGGACGGTGGCCTCTCACGGGGGTTGGCGGAGGGGTGTGGTAAGAGGAGTCCCCTTGTTCTCTCACCTCCCTGGCCAACGAACGGTCCTAGGTTATCTAGGGGGGAGCATCCAGCCCAAGACCCGTGAGGCGCCAGCCTCTGAATCCAAGTGAGATGCGGACAACGGTTGGCAGCACCAAAGAGGAAGGATGCCACCAAGGCAGCCAATGAGAGCTCATGGGCCTCAGGGGGGTTTTAAGCACCAGCCATGGCACCTGCAGCCACCCAGCATCCCTGGTCCCCACCCGGAGCCAAAAACCCAGCCACCTAAGAGTTTCTAGGGCTGATAAACCAGGCCTGGCGCCCATACTTCCTCTTTTCCTCCCATCAACTTTCTCGTTTCAACTTCCAGCACCTCCATCTCCTACTTACTGGGTCCTTCTCTAAATCACACACTCTCCTTGCCAGACGTAGTGTCTCCCTCTCTCCCAAGACAGAGCACCTTTGGTGGCTTGGTGGAGAGGCGGCCAACAGCTGGCAGGAGCAGGTGACAGTGGCCCTCCCAGCAGCCAGCCACAGGGGGGCAGCTCCCAACCCCCAGCTGGATTGGGCTGGACTGGGCCGGACTGGGCATGACGGGGGCGACTCCTCCAAGCACCCTCTCCAGCCCAGCAGCCTGTGCCTGAGCTCCCCGCTTCCCTCACCTCACCGCCAGCTGCACATTCAGGGCCCGGGGTGGGGGTGGGAATCACAAGCTTTATCTGCTTTCCACAGTCACATGGCGTCATAAACAGTTTTTCAAAGCATCACAACCTTCAAAGAGATTTTCCTTCCTTCCTTCTTCTCAAGCCCATAATTAAACTCCTGGCGACAACGGGGTGGAGAAAGGAGATGGGGCGCACAACAGACGAGCAGCTCCGTTGCTGCCCCCAGAACCGAGGCAGCCGGGGGCCGGGAGTGCTGAGCACTGTATCAGCCCGTGATCTTTCCAGAACAGAACAGATCATCTTAGTCCAGGTCTAAATCCTTTCTCCCCACTGTAAGCACTGCTCAGCGACCCCCGCCCCAGAGTGCTCCCATCTGTCAGGTGTCTGCCTCGATGCCCACCCCCCACCCCCCCACCCCCTGAAGGCTCCGGTGCTACCAAACCAGAATTAGGGGTCTAACTCTCTGCGGAATTGTCTGTCGGGGCCACCTGTGTCCTGGAATCGTGCAAAGCTCAGCGGATGGGCAGGGACGTCCCATTCACAGCACTCATCCAAGTTCAGCAAAGAGAGACATCGTTTTCCTGCGAGGATTTGGTGGGTTCAGGTCGGAGATGGTCCTGGATCCGCGGGGGTCCCGTCCTCGGGGTCCGTCGTCGGGGCCCGCTGGCCGCGCAGCTCCGTTAGCGGACGAAGGAGACCACGCTGGTGGCCACCCCGAATGGGGCGGAGTAGGCGGCGGCGAAGCCCTGCAGGCCCAGGACCAAGTAGCGGCAACCTTTGATGACCACCTTCCCGACGTTCTATTTTTGAGAAGACAAGAGAAAAGCAAAGGGCCGGGTGAGGCAACTCTGATCCCTGCACAAAGGACCATTCCTCCCCCAGCCTCTCAGGGCAAATTAGCACATGTTCCCACATCCACCCCCACTTCGAGAACATGTGGGGGTTCAGAAGACACATTACCATCTTGCAAAGTACTCTTTCTTTCTTTCTTCCTTTCTTCCTTCTTTCTTCTTTTTTAAAAAAGATTTTATTTATTTGAGAGGGAAGGAGAGAGGGGGGAGAGAGGGAGACTCCCCTCTGAGCAGGGTGCCCCAATGCGGGGCTGGATCCCAGGACCCCGGGACCATGAGCTGAGCCAAAGGCAGACGCGTAACCCACTGGGCCACCAGGTGCCCCGCTGCGAAGTCCTTTCAAGCACTGCCTATGTCCAGGTAGTTGGGACATCCTGGGAACAGTGGTGAGGGTGCTAGCTCTAAAACCAAACCAGTTGTGTCTTTTTGTTGTTTTCACAATAGGCTCCATGCCCAACATGGAGCTTGAACTCGTGACCCTGAGATCAAGAGTCACATGCTCTAGTGACTGAGCCAGCTGGGTACCCTTGGTTTTATTTTTTTATTTTATTTATTTATTTTTTTAAAAGATTTATTTACTTATTCAGAGAGAGCGAAAGAGAGGCAGAGACACAGGCAGAGAGAGAAGCAGGCTCCATGCAGGGAGCCTGATGTGGGACTTGATCCCGGGTCTCCAGGATCACACCCCGGGCTGCAGGCAGTGCTAAGCCGCTGTGCCACCAGGGCTGCTCCCCTTGGCTTTATTTTTAAACCAAAGCCTACTTCTCTTCTCTGTTCCAGCCAAGTCACTGCATCATCTGAAGGGGGGTCAAGGGTCCCCTCCTTGACCTTATCCAAAAGCCCACCCTGCTGTCCCTCCATCTCCCAGGACAGATTGGGTCCAAGAGGCATGTTTGGCTCTAGAGGCTCCTGCTGTTCTCTGATTGCTGCGTCCTCCAGCACAAGTATAAACTCCTGAAGGCTGAGGCCTCCGCTGTGCTTTCTTGCTACTCACTCCTTTTCTGCATAGCCTGGCTTGGGGGGGGGGGGCATCAAGGTTCAAATGGAACTGCAACAGAAGACTCGAGACCACCATCCCACCAATAGCAGCCGTGCTGCTGCCCACTCAACCCTCCTTCCTCTTCCCACCCCTAACTCCCATTGTCATTCTCAATGTCGACATCCCTGCAGGCTGACCACACACCTTGTCTCTCAGCCACCACCCCCCCCCCCCCCCCGGACTTTTCCAACTCCAACAAGCACCTAACATCCCTGGTTTCACCTACAATCCTTGACCATAATCACAACCCTCAGAGTCACCACTGCCTAGAAAACCTGTCTGTCTAGTAGGTTGACCCTCCCCCTCTCCCGGACGGAGGGACTTTCTTGGGCTCACTACTGTATCCCCAGCACCCAGAAAGGGCCTGGGACTTTCCATTGGAAACTCTCAGGCTAAGTAAGAAGCCAAACCTGGGAGAGAGCCAGGTAACATGTATGGCTTCTCCAGACCCTGATTCCTGGCATATGGCCTGTCAACTTCTCGGTGGGGTATTAGGGTACATGTGGAGGGTGGGTGAGGGAATGTGATGTTGCCGAGAGACATGTCTATAAATGTGTAGGAAGATTCAGTGGGAGAATTTTACTTAACTCCTTGAAGTACCAATAACAAAAGACTGTTCTCTGGGAGCAAGTACTGTTATGCTTTACAGTCCTGTATAAGCAGTACCGCCGGAGTCACGGATGGCCTGCGTTAAACTTGACATTTTTGGCATTTGTACATCCATTTTCCTCAGCGTGATATTTTCAAAAGCTGTGAGTCACTTCATCTTTGCAATTTAGAAAAAAGCTACTAAAATAGCTCATTAGTTGGAACACTGTCAGAAGAACGCAGGTTCGAGAAAAGTGATAGAAAGAAATGTGAGATGTCCATCAAAGGCCATCTCAGTGTCATTTGAGGGAGGTTTTGAATTGTTTGATGGGAGTCAAGTTTTCAGCCCAAATAATCTGTCAGAGAAGCAGTGGGGGACGTAGGGGAGTGTGGGAGGCTGAAGAATGCCCCCCAATCCCAAGAACCTATAAATACGTGGCTTTATATGGCAAAAGGGATTTTGCAGATGTGATTAAATTAAGAGTCTTAAGGGGATGCCTGGGTGGCTCAGCTGGTTAAGCATTTGCCTTCAGCTCAGGTGTCGTGATCCCTGGGTCCTGGGATCCAGTCCCTCTCGGGTTCCCTGCTCAGTGGGGAGCCTGCTTCTCCCTCTCCCTCTGCTCTCTCTTTCTCTCAAATAAATAAAATCTTTAAAACTTAAAAAGAAAAGAATTAAAAGTAATAATGGATAGCTTATGATTTAAGAAAAAACTAAGGGTCTTAAGATGGGGAGATGCTCCTGGATTATGCAGGTGGGCCTCCTATATATTTACACGGATCTGAAGGAGCACAACTGTCCAAGAGGAGTCAGACAGGAGGCAATGTCACGACAGAAGCAGAGGGAAAAATCTGCAGATCGACGCGGCTGGCGGTGATGCTGGAGGATGGGGACCTCGGGAAGCAAGAAAGAACAACAAAACTGGTTTTTCCCTGGGCCTCCATGGGAACCGGCCTGCTGACGTCAGCACGGGGGAGATTGATTTCGGACTTCTGGCCTCCAGACATGTGCAACTGCTGGTGTCCTAAAACCACTGTGTTGGCGGTAATCTGTCACAGCTGTCACAGGATGGCACACTTTCTGGGGGTCCTCTGTATTCAACTAACCCCCAGGGAAGCCAGGGATTCCCTGCCCTCTCCAGTTTCAGAAAAACCAAAACCAAAAATGCCTGGGTGATTCACGTGAAGCATCTGCCTTTGGCTCAGGTAGTGAATCCGGGGTCCTGGGAGGGGGCCCCCGAGTCGGGCTCCCTGCTCAGAGGGGAGTCAGCTTCTCCTTGTCCCTCTGCCCCTCCCCTGCTTGTGCTCTCTCTCTCTCAAAATAAATAAAATCTTTAAAAAATAAAACAAAAACCCAAACCAAAACCCATCCGCAGGGGGAAGGATTGCTTCCCCCTGAATATAAAGATCACGTCTTGGGTTTTGAGATGTGGGCAGGACGCAGGCACAAAGCTGAGCTCGGCCGGGGGCTACAGACCGAGGTTTTGCTCTGAGCTGTTGAGGCCTGATTAAAAAACGAATCAGAAAATCAGCCGTCCTGCGAGGTCTCTCCTTCACCCCCTGGGACAACAGCCAAAGAGTCACAAAGGCCTTGGCACGAGCCAGGTGAGCTCGGAGATCTCTGCGAGCATGAACCCGCTTGCTCCTGCCCGGAACCCTAGTTTTAGCCCATGTCTCAGAAGAGGAAACGGAGGCAAAGACGTGGGCCCAGCCCAAGGTCACAAAAGCAACAGGCGGCAGGACAGGGCTTGAGCCGGGCGGCCTGGCTCCAGCGCTCCTGACCTTACCTGCTGCCACCAACTGAGGACATGAGGACAATTTTTCTCCCTCTTGAGCTAAAGGCTATTATTCCACACATTGTATCCCCCCCTCACCCCCTCCTAGCTGCCTGCGGAACAAAATTTACTGACTTCCCTTATCCACACTGCCCCTGTGGCTCTCAGGGGTGCCTGGGAAAGGCCAGCTCTCCTCTTAAGCTAAGTTTTGGGGGTGAGTCGCCTCAACCCATGTACTCCTGCACAGGCAGTGCCAGGCGAGACTCCTGCCTCCCCCCTCCCAGCTTTCCAAGGTTTTAGGGACACTTCAGAGGTCCCACACAATGCGCAGCAGAGCACCTGGCATGCTGAAGCAGAACAGCAAACATCTGCTCCTTCCCTCCTCCCAGAAAATGGCACTTCCACGACAGTGAAAGCACCAGGTGAACACTAGTGTCATTCCTGACAAGTCCCCAGGGAACTCTGACGGAGGAGCCAGAGGCCAGGACACAGCCCCTGAGCCCCCAGCCTCCTTCCCGAGGCTGGAGCTGCAGGACACAGGGATGGGCTGGGACCCCTGGACAGCAGGAGAGAAGAAATCCTTTTGTGGCCCACAAAGGCCAAATGCCTTTCTTTAAACAGACACAGGAAGGGACTTGGGCGCAGGACTTGAATGGTTAACACATGAATAGGAACTGCAAACCCCCTTCCTTGAAGGAAAAGCCACCCGTTAACAATGGGGAGCCTTTGAGTCACTCCTTATTCCACTGGGCCCCGTAAGGGAAAGACTCACCTCCCCACACTGCTAGGGAGGCTTGGCGGTTCCCCTGGATTTTCAGCAAAGAGGGGTGGGCTATTTCCTTCCTCCCTGTTGGAACCTAACCGGTTACCTTCCCCGACACCTACAAGAACGCGGAGGGACGCCTGGGTGCCTCAGTGGTTGGGTGTCTGCCGTTGGCTCAGGTCGTGACCCCGGGATCCTGGGATCAAGTCCCGACTCAGGCTCCTGCAGGGAGCCCGCTTCTCCCTCTCACTCTGCCCCTCGCCCCTGCTTGTGCTTCTTTCTCTCACTCTCAAATAAATAAAATCTTTTAAACTAAAAAAAAAAATTCACAAAACAAAAATTAGCCATTTTAAAGTGAAAAATTCAGTGGCATCCAGCACATGGACCGTGTTGTACAACCAGCACTTTACCCACTTCGGAAACATTTCCATCAGCCCAAAAGGAAGAGCTGCACACACCTGTTACCTACTTGCCCATCATTTTTGCTTCTCCCCAGTCCCTGGCAACCACCCATCTCCTTCCCTCCCTCTGCACTTAACCAATTTTGGATATTCTATATAAATGGAATCCTACACACAGCATGTGATCTCGTGTGTCTGGTTTCTTTCACTTAGCATAATATTTTAGAGGTTCACCTGAGACAGGGAAATAAAGGGGTCCCATGAAAAAGTGTTCTTTATTTTTCCTGCTTCTTTTTTTTTTTTTTTTTTTTACTTTTTTATTCATAGACACAGAGAGAGAGGGGCAGAGACACAGACAGAGGGAGAAGCAGGCTCCACGCAGGGAGCCCGATGTGGGACTCGATCCCAGGTCTCCAGGATCACACCCCAGGCTACAGGCGGCACCAAACCGCTGCGCCACTGGGGCTGCCCTATTTTTCCTGCTTCTATCTTCGCCAGGACCCACACCCTCACCCTACACACACCTTATAGAATAGATAATGTATGTCGTCCCTGTAAAGGGCAAGCATTTAATCATTGCTTTGGAGTCTTGCAGCACAACAGGTAACACCTAAGGAGGGACCTGACCAAGACCACTGACTCATCGAGATCCCTGGCTCCAGGGTCTACCTGTCTAATGGAGGAGGATACACAAACACACCTGTTTGTTCCTGGATTACTGAGAAGACACTTGCACCAGACCATTATCCTCAGGCTCCAGGCCCCAAGCACAGACAAAACTCCTTTTTCTTCCCAGGTCTCCAAGACACTCTGTATCTATATTCTCTACGTCTTCAATAAACTCTGCTCTGGGGACACCTGGGTGGCTCAGCGGTTAAGCATCTGCCTTGGGCTCAGGGCGTGATACTGGGGTCCTGGGATGGAGTCCCACATCGGGCTCCATGCATGGAGCCTGCCTCTCCCTCTGCCTATGTCTCTGCCTCTCTCTGTCTCTCGTGAATAAATAAATAAATAAAATCTTAAAAAAGAAAAAACAAACAAAAAACCCTCTGCTCTAACCTCTTCTTGGCTCAAGTGTTGAGTGTCATCCTGCACAGAGCCAAGGACCCTCCTTGGACCCAGCCAGCCTGCCTCTCACCCATGTTGTGGCACAGAACAGTTCATTCCTTTTTACGGCCGAATAGCATTCCATCCTATGCACACACCACATTCTGTTCATCATTTATCAGCGGATGGACATTTGGGTGGTTCCCATCTTTTGGCTACTCCGGGTAACGCTGCTATGATCATGGGACTGTTCAATATGTTCTCTCTCGAATATATGTGTGTATACGCCAGTGCTTCTTTCCGATTATTTGGGATGTATACCTAGGAGTGGAGTTGCTGAATCATATGGCAGTTCCATGCATACTTTTTTGAGGAACCTCCAAACGGTTTACCACAACAGCTGCACCATCTTGCATTTCCACTAGCAATGGAATTCACAGAATTCCAATTTCTCCATATCCTTGCCAACATTTATTCCTTTTAAGATTTTATTTATTTATTTATGAGAGACAGAGAGAGAGAGAGAGGCAGAGACACAGGTAGAGGGGCTCGATCCCGAGTCTCCAGGATCATGCCCTGGGCTGAAGGCAGGTGCTTAACCCCTGAGCCACCCGGACTGCCCCATTTGTTATTTTTTAAATAACAGCCATCGTAGTGAGTGTGAGTAGTACCTCGTCATTTACCTGTGAAACCTCAATCCTCTCTGCTAAGTTCTCATGTCACCATTGATTTTATTTTATTTTATTTTATTTTGTCACCATTGATTTTAAACCCTCATTCCTCCGGACTCTGGGGCTCCGTGGGGTGCCCTGGCTATGCCAGGAGCTCCCCGGGAGGCGTGGACTTCACTAGGGTAGGTGGCATTCCATTTGTTTTTCTACCCCTAGCTGAACTGAGCACTTGAAACCCGTCTTCAGGTGCCAGCCCCTGACCTGAGATGTCCACCTTTACTGGTTCACCGGCCAAGAGGCCAACGGTGGCATCTGTGCTCCACTGAGACCAGGAAGAGGATGGTCACTTCCAGCATGACCCTGAGCCTGGAAGTCCCCACTTCGGAGTTGCCAGTAATAGACTGCATCACTGGGGATCCCTGGGTGGCGCAGCGGTTTGGCCCCTGCCTTTGGCCCAGGGCGCGATCCTGGAGACCCAGGATCGAATCCCACATCAGGCTCCCGGTGCATGGAGCCTGCTTCTCCCTCCGCCTGTGTCTCTGCCTCTCTCTCTCTCTCTGACTATCATAAATAAAAAAAAAAAAAATAGATTGCATCACTGCCGGGCCGTATATTGCGCCCAGAGCTGCTGATGTGCTTTTATGGGGGATGATGCATGGAATTTTCTAGGCGTGGAGACTGGATGGTTTTAGATAGGATAAGAGGCCACTGATGGACACAGATAACGAGAACTGAATCAGATGAGGCCTTTGGCCAGGACACAATGAGTTCTGTGATCTTCTGGGTGGCCTTGTTCAAGGCCCCAGGGAGCGGGGCCAGAAGTAGCCTCCAGCGATTCCAGGCAGAGGGACCTGGGCACTGCCTTGGGGTTTGATCCCTGCGAAGGACACTGTCCTTTGATCCCATATTCATATTCTCTCGCGCGCCCCTCTACATCCCCCCTCGCCCCCCATGCTCCAAGGCAAAAGGCCTTGCAAGGACGTTGCAGGTCCCAGAGCACCCCGACAGCCAGCTGCCAGAAGGGAAAAGTAGATCCAACAAGCGCCTCTCTGTGTATTTGTTGAGCTCCCAGGCCCTGGAAATAACCTCGGGGAACGCGCTTGGGGGGAGAATAACCCACACAGCTCCCGGCGGGTGGGATACCCTGGAGAGGATGTCGCCGGAGGCCCGGGGACCCGACGGGTCCGGCCTGCAGCTCCCTGCTTCCCAGCTGGGTCACCGTGCACAAGTCACCCAACCGCTCGAAAGCCTCCGTGTTCCCAGCGGTAAAATAGGGACGCGGCTTTCTGTCCTACCTAGTGCACCTGGGGGGGGGGGGGATGGGGCACGCGGGGGCTTGCTGGGAATGTCCTGGGCGGCGGGTCCCGGGCGCACCCCCGCCCCCCCCGCCCCCGGGCTCTGGTTTGGCTCCTCTCCCTGCCTGGACTCGCTGTCCCGTCACCTCCCGGCGCGGGACCGGCCCTCCTCGGTGCGCGGGGACGACCCCGGCCCGGCCCGCCCGCCCCCGGCCCGCCCCGGCCCCGGCCCCGGCCCCGGCCCCGGCCCCGGCCCCGCGGCCCCACCTTGCCACACTTCTTCAGCTTCTGCCGGTACCTCCTCGCGGGCCTCCCGCCGGGCGCCGGCTCCTCCAGCGGCTCGTAGCGCTCGGGCAGCGCCGCCAGGTGCACCGCGCGCGCGCCCCGGGCCCCCGCCCGCCCCGCGCCCGCGCCCGCCCCGCGCGCCTCGGCCCCGCGCTCGGGCGGCTCCAGGAGGGCGGCCGCCTCCTCGTCCGCCGGCGTCCGCGCTCGGCCCCGGGGCCCGCGGCGCAGGAAGCCGCTCGCCGCCTTGCCCCGCAGCCGGGCTCCCGCCGTCATGATGCTGCGGCCGCTGCGGCCGAGGGCGCGGCGAGAAGACGCCGAGCTCCGCGCCCCGCCCGCGCCTCCGCCCCCGCCCCCGCCCCCGCCCGGACGGGCGGACGGACGGACGGACAGACGGACGGGGTGGGGGGAACGCGGGTGGCAGCGCCCTCTGGCCGCTGGGCTGGGAGCTGCGCCCCCGCCCGGACGGACGGACGGACAGACGGACGGGGTGGGGGGAACGCGGGTGGCAGCGCCCTCTGGCCGCTGGGCTGGGAGCTGCGCCCCCGCCCGGATGGACGGACGGACAGACGGACGGGGTGGGGGGAACGCGGGTGGCAGCGCCCTCTGGCCGCTGGGCTGGGAGCTGCGCCCCCGCCCGGACGGACGGACCGACGGGGAACGCGGGGGGCAGCGCCCCTAGGCCGCGGGGCTCGGAGCTGCGCCCCCGCCCCACCCCACGCCCCACCCCACGCCCCACCCCACCTGGCGACCCCAGCGGGGGATCCCGAAGGTGGGGCTCGCAGCCGAGTCCCAGACGCGCCCGACCCGGCCCTCGAGGCGTCGTTTGCCACGAGGCGGTGAGAAGAGGGGGGCCGCCGAGGCCGTGGTGGGGCGCTGGTGATGGCGCGCTCTGCACGGGGTGCGCACCAGCGACGGACTGGGGAAGGATCAGAAATTATACACACACACACACACACACACACACACAAAAGGAAAAGAGAAAGGAAAGGAAAGAAAAAAGAAAGAAAAGAGAGGAAAGAAAGAAAGAAGGAAAGAAAGAGAAAAAGAGAGAAGAAAGGAAAGAAAGAAAGAGAAAGAAAGAAGAAAAAAGAAAGAAAAGAAAAGAAAGAAAAAAAGAAAAGAAAGAAAAGAAAAAGAAAGAAAGAAACGAACGCCTGGCTGGCTCAGCGGTTGAACGCCTGCCTTTGGCTCAGGGCATGATCTTGGAGTCCCAGGATCGAGTCCGCATCGGGCTCCCTGCATGGAGCCTGCTTCTCCTTCTGCCTGTGTCTCTGCTTCTCTCTCTGTGTCTCTCAGGAATGAATAAATAAAATCTTAAAAGAAAAAGAAAAGAAAGAAAGAAAAGAAAGAAAGAGGATCCACGAGTGGCTCAGTGGTTTAGCACTGCCTGCAGCCTGGGGCGTGATCCTGGAGTCCGGGGATCGAGTCCCGCATCGGGCTCCCTGATGGAGCCTGCTTCTCTCTCTGCCTCTCGGGACTCGATCCTGGGACTCCAGGGTCATGCTCTGGACCAAAGGCAGGAACCAGACCGCTGAGCCACCCAGGCACCCCTTCACGGCGAATCTTAAACTTCTGGGGGAAAGCCTTACTGTTTTATGCCAGTAAAAGCTCTCTTTTTAAAAGTCGGTTCCAGGGCAGCCCGGGTGGCTCAGCAGTTTGGTGCTGCCTTCAGCCCAGGGTGTGGTCCTGGAGACCGGGGATGGAGTCCCACGTCTGGCTCCCTGCATGGAGCCTGCTTCTCCCCCTGCCTGTGTCTCTGCCTCTTTCTACCTGTGTCTTTCATGAATAAATAAATAAAATATTATAAAAATAAATAAAAGTCTGTTCCATGCGCAGCCGGGAGCCCAAGGCGGGCCTTGAACTTCCCACCCTGGGATCAAGACCTGAGCTGAGATCAAGAGCCACCCAGTGGCCCTCTCTGCCAGTAAATATCTTTTAATTCTTGGAAACTAAGAATTAAGTATAAAATAATATGGGTTATTTATTTCATTAATATTTTAATAGTATTCAAGTGCATGATACATTTAAGAATGGTTTGGATATGTTGCTATAACTACATAAAATATTTACAATTTAGCTTATTGGGATATTCAAATACTAGTGTTAAGATTCCAACTTAAAATGTATAATCAAGTAATTGATTTAGAGCTACACGTTTGCATTCAAAGGATTTATATTTAATTTACTAGGGGCACCTGGGTGGCTCAGGTCATGATCCCTCGGTCATGGGATGGAGCCCCACAAGCCATCTGGCTCCCTGCTCCGTGGGGAGCCTGCTTCTCCCTCTCCGTCTGCTACTCCCCCGGCTTGTGCTCTCTGTCAAATAAATAAAATATTTTTAAAAATAAATTTAATTAACTATATTTGTAAGAAGTATATAGCCTTGTACATAGCTGAAATACTTGAAAATTAAATATATTAAGCTTGTAAAAGTCATTTAAAATGTTTAAGATAATTAAATTGGGTGAATGGTAAAAATCCTCCTTACAGTAATTAGGTTAGTAAATAAAACAAAGGTTAAGGGAAGCTAGATTTGTGGATTTTTTTTAAACTAAAGTAACTATTAATTTATATATACAAAAGAAAGAGGTCTTAACAGTCCTTTTTCTGAGTATAAAACTGACTTCAGGGGTGCCTGGCTGGCTTAGGCAGTGGAGCATGCAACTCTTGGTGAGTTTAGCCCCACACTGAGTGTTTAGAGATTACTTATAAATAAAAAACACACAAAAAAACAAAAAAACCTGACATCAGAATCTCCTCTCCCCAACAGACTGCATATCAAATACAAAGGTAAAATATGCAAGGTTTTCGCTCATACAAAATACTATTCAAATATCACAACAATTCCTTTTTTCTCTTCCAAATTTTAATTTAAATCCTAGCTAGTTAACATGAAGTATAATGTTGGTTGCAGGAGTGGTTCATCACTTATATACCACACCCAGTGCTCATCACATCAAGTGCCCTCCTTGATACCCATCCCCCACCTGGCCCATCCCCCACCCACCTCCCTCCATCAACCCTCAGTTTGTTTTCCTTTTATTATTATTATATTTTTAAGATTTTATTTATCTATTCATGAGAGACACACACACAGAGAGAGAGAGAGGCGGAGACACAGGCAGAGGGAGAAGCAGAGGGAGAAGCAGGCTCCATGCAGGGATCCTGACATTGGACTCGATCCTGCGTCTCCAGGATCAGGCCCTGGGCTGAAGGCAGCGCTAAACCGCTGAGCCACCCAGGCTGCCCTCAGTTTGTTTTCTATCACTAAGAGTCTCTGCTGGTTTGGGGGTACCTGGGTGGCTCAGTTAGGTAAGCAGCTGATTCTTGATTTCAGCTCAGGTCATGATCTAGGGGTCCGTGATCAAGCCCCAGGTCAGGTCTCGTTCTCAGTGTGAAGTCCACTTGAAGATTTCTCTCCCTCTCTTTCTGCCCCTCCCACCACTCATGTGCTTTCTGTCTCTCAAATAAATGGGATAGATCTTAAAAAAAAGGGGGGGGGAGTCTCTTAGGGTTTCCCTCCTTCCTCCCATATGTTCATCTGTTTTGTTTCATAAATTCCACATGAGTGAAATCCTACGATGTTTGTCTTTCTCTATTTTGCTTTGTATAAAACATTATAGTTCCATCCATGTCATTGCAAATGGCAAGATTTAATTCTTTTTGACAGCTGAGTAATATTCCATTGTATATATAACACCTCTTCATTGTCCATTCATCAGTTTTTTTAAAAGATTTTATTTATTTATTCATGAGAGACACACACAGAGAGAGGTAGAGACACAGGCAGAGGGAGAAGCAGGCTCCATGCAGGGAGCCCGACGTGGGACTTGATCCCAAGTCTCCAGGATCATGCCCTGTGTCAAAGGCAGATGCTCAACCACTGAGCCACCCAGGCGTCCCTCCATTCATCTGTTGGTGGGCATTTGGGCTCTTTCCATAATTTGGCTATTGTTAATAATGTTGCTATAAACATTGGGGTACACATACCCCTTCAAATCTGTATTTTAAAAAATTTTATTTAAATTCAATTAATTAACGTATAATGTATTATAGGGTTCAGAGGTAGAGGCCAGTGATTCATCAGTCTTACAGAATCCCCCGTGCTCATTACGTCATGTGCCCTCCTTAATGCCCATCACCAGTTACCCCATCCCCCCACTCTCCTCCCCTCCAGTGACCCTCAGTTTGTTTTCAAATCTGTATTTCTGTATCCTTTGGGTAAATACCTAGCAATGCAATTGCTGGATCATAGGGTAGCTCTACTTTTAACTTTTTGAGGAACCTCCATACCGTTTTGCAGAGTGGCTGCCCCAGTTTGCATTCCCACCAACAGTGCAAGAGGGTTCCCCTTTCTCCATCCGCATCCTTCCCAATCCCTGTTATTTCTTGTGTTGTTGATTTTAGTCATTCTGACAGGTGTGAGGTGATATCTCATTGTAGTTTTGATTTGATGGTGAGCGATGTCGAGCACCTTTTCATGCGTCTGTTGGCCATGTGTGTGTCTTCTTGGGAAAAATGTCTATCTATTCATGTCTTCAGCCCCATTTAATTGGATTATTTGTTTTTTTGGGTGTTGATTTTGATAAGTTCTTCATATATTTTGGATACTAACCCTTTATCAGCTACATCATTTGCAGATATCTTCTCCCATTCTGTAAGGCTGCCTTTTATTTTTTTTTAAAGATTTTATTTGTTTATTCATGATAGAGAGAGAGAGAGAGAGAAAAGCAGAGACACAGGCAGAGGGAGAAGCAGGCTCCATGCAGGGAACCTGATGTGGGATTTGATCCTGAGACTCCAGGATCACGCCCTGGGCCAAAGGCAGGCACCAAACCGCTGAGCCACCCAGGGATCCCCTGTAGGCTGCCTTTTAGTTTTGTTAATTGCTTCCTTTGTTGTACAGAAGCTTTTTATCTTGATGAAGTCCCAAAAATTCATTTTTGCTTTCAAATACCACAACATTTAGCTTGCCTGTTAAAGGAAAACACTGGAATAACTGAAAATTGATCCACAAGTAAATCTCTACAACCAGTGAGCAAGCAGGACTTGAAGAGATGTAATCAGAAACCATCTTTATGTTGCTTGCCATCGTCT
Source organism: Vulpes lagopus (assembly GCF_018345385.1). Taxonomy (NCBI): domain Eukaryota; kingdom Metazoa; phylum Chordata; class Mammalia; order Carnivora; family Canidae; genus Vulpes; species Vulpes lagopus. The sequence continues at coordinate 33,908,026 of NC_054834.1, forward strand.
CTTTAGAGGCTATTCAGATGGAAAGTGCTTCCTTTGCTCCTGGGTGAGAAGTTAGGCAGTCTTTTAGGTTTTTTGATCACACAGTGGTAACAAAAAGTTCCAAGGTTGCAAACGTGGTCTTGATTTATATAATTTTATTTATTTATTTATTTATTTATTTATTTATTTATTTACTTACTTATTTATTTATTATTAAGTAGGGTTCATGCCCTACATGGGGCTTGAACTCATGGCCCAGAGGTCAAGAATTACATGCTCCTCTGACTGAGCCAGCCAGGTGCACCTTGGTTTACATAATTTTAAATCTTACAGTGTTCAACGCCATGTAATACTCAGAGCCTTGACCTTGAATTTTGTTTTAAAGATTTTATCCATTTATATAGAGAGACTGTGTGCACACTTGTACACGCAAGCAGAGGGAGGGGCAGTGGGAGAGGGAGAGAGAGAGAACCTCAGGTTGGCTCCCTGCTGGACTCAATCTCAAGCTCTGGACCCGAACTGAAATCAAGAGTGAGATGCTTAACCAATTGGTTGAGCCAACCAGGCGCCCCACCTTGAACTTGATTTAAAGTTCATCCCTTCTCCTCCTTCAGACCTGATAGAGGCTCTGTGTGTGTGTGTGTGTGTGTGTGTGCGCATGCTTGTGCATAAAGGAGAGTGAGGAAGCATTAAGTTTCTCTTTTGTTTCCCCCACCTAATGCCACTGAGCTCCCCAAGCTTGCAGACTGGTTCCTGACCCTTCCTAGGCCAACATAGAGAAGAGAGCAGAAAAATTCCTTCCCTGGCAGATGCCCACACTGCTGTCTCCGCCCTCTGGGCCTGGCAGGTGTTCTCTGTTCTTCCCTTAGTTCTGCAGGAGCCCCCACTGGGACCATTCTATTCTGCTTCTCCAGGCCCAGCAGGTGCCCGCTCGGCCTCCACTGCCCACCCCTCCTCAAGCCCCAGGAGTCCTGTGGTTCGTCCGGCTTTCCCACCGTGTGCCCATCTGGATGGCCACATGGGACAGAATGCAGCAGAGGGAATTCAGGGCTTTCAAATGACCGGAAGGGCTGGGAGAGCAGGCTATATGCTGGGTCACTTCCAGAGTAACTACTAGAACAGAGCTGTCACTTGTGCACTGTCAAGGAGCCGGGGCAGCAGGAAGCCATCTGTGAGCTGTTGGCTGCAAGGACACCTCACCCCCACGGGGAGCTCTGGCTCCAACCATGGACACCCCCCCCCCACACACACACCTGTCTCTGTGCCAGACACTGGTCTCTGGCACAGAAAAATCCAACACCTGCAGGATTGTGCTATCAGAACAGCAAAAATAGCAGAAACACAGCTTTCACCCCACTCTGCCTTCCAGAGCTTTCCAGGGTGCACCTGATTATAACTTGCCAAGTTCCCTCTAGTGCTCAAAGCACTCTGGAACATGGCTTCATCTCTTAGCCTCTGCCCAGGAAGGGGGGTAGAAAGGATGCTAAGTGCTAATCCACAGGAATCTTTCCTCACTGATAAAATTAGGAGATTGCCCTGTGGAGAAGCAAAAATGCTGGAGACTTAAGGTTCATGAAAATATATTATCAGTTACTGAGTTAAAAAAAAATGCTTACAGTTTTAAAAATAACTGCATATTTGGAATAAATTGCAAGATATTTAATTGAAAACAAAGTTTCCATTTGTCGACATATAAAGACTTTGTTTTAATCTTTTGTAATGCATGTGTGAATTTAGAAAGAAAGAAAATAGAGGGGGATGGAATCTGTATAGACCTAAAGTTTTACGAATTCAAGTTGTTAAAAACCCTTGGTTTATTTTTACAAAATAAGCTTAGGCTCGAAAAGAAATATATGTCTGGGGGCGCCTGGGTGGTTCCATAGGTTAAGCATCCAACTCTTTTTAAAAAAATATTTTACTTATTGGGATGCCTGGGTGGCTCAGCGGTTTAGCACCTGCTTTCAGCCCAGGGTGTGACCCTGGAGACCGGGGATCCAGTCCCACATCGGGCTCCCTGCAGGGAGCCTGCTTCTCCCTCTGCCTGTGTCTCTGCCTCTCTGTGTCTTTCAGGAATAAATAAATAAAATCTTTTAAAATATATTTTACTTATTAATCATGAGAGACAGAGAGAGAGAGAGGCAGAGACAGAAGCAGGGTCCCTACGCGGACCCCAGTGCGGACTTGATCCCAGGACCCCAGAATCACAACCTGAGCCAAAGGCAGATGCTCAACCACTGAGCCACCCAGGTACCCCAGCATCCACCTCTTGATTTCAGCTCAAGTCATGATCTCAGGGTCCTGGGATCAAGCTGCATGTCGGGCTCTGTGCTCAGTGGAGAGTCTGCCCAAGGATTCTCTCTCCTCCCTCTGCTGCTCCCCCTCTCTGCTTGTGCTCTCTTGATCTCTAAAATAAAATAAATAAATCTTTTGAAAAAAAGAAATATATCTCTGGAGCAGATAAGAACTGGTTAGAAACCATGAAACAGATGTAACAAGTTTAATTTTCCAAGGACTGAACTTGAAACAGTGCAGGAATTTCAGCCATGTCTCAGCTCTTGAGCTGCTCAAAAAGGGAGGATGGTCAACCTCCACCTCTTCTAAGGTTAAAAAACATATGTTTTCAAGATTATTTTTACTATTTTTATTTTTTTATTTCATTTTTTTCAAGATTATTTTTAATTTGAAGTCTTCTATGTTAAATATTTTGTAATTCAAAAGGTGATAAAAATAAATGGCATGACAGAAGGGAGAAATTTAACGTCTGCATTCATGTTTTATTTAAAAGATTTTATTTATTTATTCATAAGAGATACAGAGAGAGAGGCAGAGACACAGGCAGAGGGAGAAGCAGGCTCCATGCAGGGAGCCTGATGTGGGACTTAATCCCAGGTCTCCAAGATCACACCCTGGGCCAAAGGCAGGCGCTCAACCGCTGAGCAACCCGGGGATCCCTGCATTCATGTTTTAAAGTATTTTCTTTAAAAATATCTACCTGTGGTTATTGTGCAGATCCCACAGGATGCAAATTTGGGAATTTTTAAATAATTAAATTAAATTTTTTGGGGGGGGGATTTTTTAAAAAAAATATTTTATTTATTTATTCATGAGAGACACACAGAGAGAGGCAGAGACACAGGCAGAGGGAGAAGCAGGCTCCCTGGGGGGATCCCGATGCGGAACTCGATCCCAGGACTCCGGGATCATGACCTGAGCCAAAGGCAGACGCTCAACCACTGAGCTACCCAGGAGCCCCAAAATTGGGAACTTAAGGCACATTTTTAAAAAAGATTTTTATTTATTTATTTATTTATTTATTTATTTATTTATTTATTCATGATAGACACACACAGAGAGGGGCAGAGACACAGGCAGAGGGAGAAGCAGGCCCCATGCAGAGAGCCCGACATGGGACCCCATCTCAGGACTCCAGGATCACACCCTGGGATGAAGGCAGGTGCTTAAGCGGCTGAGCCACCCAGGCTGCCCGGCACATGACATTTTTATTTCCCTTTGGGGCTTGGGTTTCTTCACCAAAGCTAAAGAGCGAAGACTCCAGGCAGATATAGCAAAAATCACGGGATCCCCCTGGAAGGATGCTACAGCTGAGATTTGGTACAATCCTAAACCAGGAATCTTCTATGAATAGTTTCTCTTGAACTCTGAAGTCTCTTCCGAAATTTGGCTTTCCCTTTCCCAGAGAGACCAAGTGTTCCTGGGCTGGGGCTACCGCGAGGGGCTGACTTGGGAACCCAGCAGGTGCAGCGAGCCGGCCTGGGCCCGACCGCGGCCCCGGTGAGTTCGCCTCCTGTTAGTCCCAGACCCCAATTCCTAGGCCACCAGGGTCAAGGGCCCGGAGGCCTGGATCTTGTCGGCACCCAGTGGGTGGGCGGGCTGGGAGCACAGCCTCAGGGTGCGGCTCTGGCCGGGCTGGGGCTGGACCACTGTGCGGGATGCTCCGGGGGCCAGGATGCTCCCTCCTGTCTGCGCACCCCCTGCGCAGGGGAAGGGGGACAAGCACGGGGCTGAGTGCTGTGCGTGCTTTTGTCCGGGGCGCTGCCAGATTCCGATCCAGCCTGCCCGCTCCCCCGATCACTGAGAGCTTGGCTCTCTTCTCCTCGCTGCCCCGCAGGAGTCGCCTTTGGGTGCCAGGCGAGCCCACACTCAGCTCAGTGACTGGTCCGGGAATGGAAGCTTCAGAGGCTGCCCACCTCCGAGAGCCTGGTCTGTCTCTGGAATGCCAGTCCCTCCCCAAGGCTTCTGTGCACCTGCTGCGCCTTGACAGCATAGAATAGGATTGTGTGTGCACAGATTTATATCTGCATAATGGAGATTGGGAGTCGATTGAATCCTCCTACAACAGAGTCAGAAGTCTCCTGCGGATAACGCTTCAGGGTGACATATATAACAGTTGGAATAATCTTTCAATGCTATGGTGGAATTATATCTAATCTGGTTGCTTTTCTCCAAAAGCCACTGAAGATGGAAAATTACTTAGCTATTTTCACTTAATAATACTGATAATAGAAAAACATATGTGTACTGTACATTAACTAGAATTGAAATTAAAACTGAGAAAAAAAAGGAAGATATACGTGTAGATGACTAAGGCCAGAATTATGATCTTATGAGTTAAAAGAATATTTCTTTTCTTTTTTTTTTAAAGATTTATTTATTTATTTATCCATGATAGACATAGAGAGAGAGAGAGGCAGAGACACAGGAGGAGGGAGAAGCAGGCTCCATGCCAGGAGCCCGACATGGGACTCGATCCCAGGACTCCAGGATCGCGCCCTGGGCCAAAGGCAGGTGCTAAACCACTGAGCCACCCAGGGATCCTCTAAAAGAAAATTTCTTTTTAAAAAGGTTTTATGGGCAGCCCAGGTGGCTCTGTGGCTTAGCGCCAGCTTCAGTCCTGGGTGTGGTCCTGGAGACCCGGGATCGAGTCCCACGTCAGGCTCCCTGCATGGAATGGAGCCTGCTTCTCCCTCTGCCTGTGTCTGTGCCTCTCTCTCTCTCTCTCTCTCTCTGTGTCTCTCATGAATAAATAAATAAAATTAAATAAAAGGTTTTATTTATTTATTTGGAAGAGAGAGAAAGAATGTAGGGGGAGAGGAGCAGAGGGAGAGGGACAAGCAGACTCCACGCTGAGTGCGGAGCCTGACACAGAGCTCGATCCCTTGACCCTGAGATCATGACCTCAGCTGAAATCAAAACAGTTAGATGCTCAACTGGCTGAGCCAGCCAGGCACCCCAAAAGAATATTTCTGACAAAATCTGAAAAACCCACATCAGTGTATATATTGCCCTTTGCCAATAGTATGCCATTCTAATAATACATATAGAAATATATTCCAGTATGTGTGTATTTTTCCTGGAGGTAGATTAAGATATCTGAATAAATGGTATTATATTGAGAAAACAGCAACACAAAACCATCGTGTCTCACATATATTGTAAAACTAAAGAAAGCATCGTTTAGATCCCTGGCATGATAGGACAATGCTTAGCACACACGATATATTGATTAGAAGGGAAAGCTATCATATATGACTGAGAGAAGAAAAGGTGGCTGGGGCCGGGGGTGGGGTAGGAGGCAGATGATCAAAAAAGCTCTCATATTAGAAGAGGATTTAGTACAATGAAAATCTAATCAGAGACATGAAACTGTAGATTCTAAATATATTAAGAGAAATTGGACAGTGGAAGTCTGAATAGGCTTGTCCGGCCTTATTCAGAATGCGCATATATAAATCTTGCACTTATAACTGAGTCATTGTGGGGGAGCCAGACAGTGTGAAATTCTCATTTAGTACTTTGAAGATGGAGCTGTTGAAGTATTTCTATTTATCTTCATGATGTGAACTAATAAAATGATCCCTTTTGCCAGTGGCTGAAAATAGAAGCTAAAATAGTGAGAGCTCCGAACTGTCAACCTCTGACCCCTCCAAACTGAAAACGAATGGAATCATTTGGACAGAACTTCCATGACCCAGGAGTGAGGAATTATTTCAGAGTTCTCTGGACCAAAGTAATTTCACTGTGTATCTTATGCTGTATTCTAAGAACGAAGGCAGGAACAAATACAAATTTGAATTTCATTTAGCAGTTTTATAATAAGTGCTAATACTGGCATCGCTATTTTGGATCTGATTCTTTTACTGGCAAGTACATAAATCAGTCATTCTGTTAAGTTTGTTATAAATCAAGAGCTTCAGAGTGATGATTACATGAGTCGTCTATGATCAAAGAAAACGAAGTGTAATTATAGTTTAACTATAGGATTAGGAATGTGAATATTGGGGTCTGGAGGTGGGATATAAAAAAGAAATTAAATATTATGGGTGTGATGTACAATTAGGACTAAATTGAAAATGACAATGAACAATTTTTAAAGATGGCTTTATTTATTTATTTGAGAGAGACAGCGAGAGAGCACAAGTAGGAGAGGGTAGAGGGAGAGGAGAGGGAGAAGCAGACTTACTGCTGAGCTGGGAGCTCGATCCCAGGATCCCGGGATCATGACCTGAGCCAAAGGCAGATGCTTCACTGACTGAGCCACCCAGAGACCCCTGAATTTATTATTATTTTTAAAGATTTTATTTTTAACATAATCTCTACACGCAGTGTGGGACTCGAACTCACAACCCCAAGATCAAGAGTGGCATGCTCCACCAACTAAGTCAGCCAGGTGCCCCCCAAAATGGCTATGAACCTACTGTGTGTATTTCCATCTCTGTCCCTGAACCGCCCAACAAGTCACACCATCCCAGTGGCACAAAATCAGATAAACACCCCCCAGTCTTCACAGTTTGGTCTCTAATATCAATTGGGACTTAGGAAGCCAGCGATTGTATTTCTGGGACCTGTCTTGTTACCAGAAAGCGAAGGTACTTAAAAAGAAATGCACAGTTTTGTCCAAAGGCTCCATGGGCAGTTTAAGGGTGGCTTTGGCAACCTATGACATTTCAAACACCAAAAAATAACTAATGACTACAAATACCTGAAATAAATGAACTTGGCGAAAAGCTGTCGGTTCATCACAGTATTCTAATTTAAAAAAGCGTATGGTATAAAAAGTCGGTTATAAAAGACTATGTTATTTTTGGATGTCATTTTAGTATCTTTATGGAGTTTTGGCCCTGGTGGATTCATACAATATTTTAAAAGTGCAAAATTCCATAAAGTTCCAGGAAAATTTATGAAAGCATCGCATTTGGATACAAGGGATCCCATGGCATGAAATTAAGGTGTCTTTGTTTCCAGATGGAAGGATTTAAATAATCCAAGAATTTTTAAAAAGTGCAAAATCCAACGGAAGCAGTGAAGAACATTAGCCCCGAATCTGTGAGTAGGCAGCAGAAAGAAGACTTGCTCTTGGTTAAATCTAGATAATGTGAGCCAGGAGGCAAAGCACTTTTGGGGGGCGAGGGGGTGTCTGCTGTAGGGACAGGTCTTAGGGTCCCCCTGTTGTGGGTGGTAGGCCCTAAGCACTGCATCCAGGGGAGTTTGCTCTGACCTCTAGTGGATCTCTCCGGTAACACCTGGAACTAACAACCATTTCAACTTACCAACAATTTTAAAAGAAATGGTACTGCATTTCGGTGCTTTTGCTTGGGGTTATATCCATGCAGCAGGGCAGCAGGGCAGCAGGGATTAACTCACACAGACCAGAGTCTTTGATTGATAAATGTTTCATGACTTAAAGGCCGCTTGATAGACCAGACTTTTCTAGAATTGTGTCCACAAGGAGACATGAGAAAGGGGTTGCTGTTGATGAAAATGTTGGCGAGCTCGTCTTCCAGAACCCCAAGTGTGCAGCCTGCCAGGGTCAGACTTTGTCACTTGTAACATCTTTGAAGCCAGCTTCTTTTTCATCAGAGAGATGAGGGTATAAACGAAATGATTTATCAGGCCGTTTATCTGTCCCTGATATTTTGAGAACACAAAGTAGACAAGGATTTAAAAATCTTTCAGTCTGGATTCATTTCTCTCTCCCTTTTTTTGAACTGCAAGAAAGTATTTATTAAATCTCAAGATTGAAGAAGACTTTTTATGGTTGAGAGTGATGAAGAAATTATAAAGGAAAGACCAGTAATTCAGAAGCCACCATTAAGAGTAATAAAAGTAATAAAAGACAAACAGCACGTGAGAAATATTTTTTAAAAAATATTGTGGGCAGCCTGCGGGTGGCTCAGTGGCTTAGCGCTGCCTTCCGCCCAGGGCGTGATCCTGGAGGCCCGGGATCGAGTCCCACACGTCGGGCTCCCTGCAGGGAGCCTGCTTCTCTCTCTGCCTCCCAATCTCTTTCTCTGTGTTTCTCATGAATAAATAAATAGAATCTTTAAAAAATACATTGTATTTATGAGAGAGAGTGTGTGTGCACAAGGTGGGGCAGAGGGAGAGAGAGAAGCAGACTCCCCGTTGAGCAGAGAGCCAACCATGTGGGGCTCGATCCCAGGACCCCGAAATCATGACCTGGGCTGAAGGCGGATGCCCAAACCACTGCAGGTGCCCCGCAAGTAAGAAATATTGGCAACAAATAAGAAAAACAGTAACAGCAAAATTCTATTGTATTTAGCTAGCTAACATGACTAGGGGCTTAACAAAGTGCCAGACAAATTCTAAGAGCTCTACTTGGTTTCATTTCATGGATTCATTTCTTTCCATAGTTAAGTAAAATCCCTTTAACAAACAGGATCACACTTTTAAAAGAGGACAAAAGGAGACATTACGAGGCAACCCCAAGGTATACAAATTTGGGATCACCTATCTTGAAAGAACATCAAAAGAGGCCCACTAGGTGAACCTGAGGACATTGAGTGATAGATTCTGATTGTAGGAAACAACCGTAACTCTTGAGAATATATATGTCCACTCACATTGTCGTGCAACCAGTCTCCGGATGCTCTTCATTGTACAAAAGTGGAAATCTGTGCCCATTTAAACATCAACTCTCAACTTCCCCTGCCTCCAGCCCCCAGCCCACATCCATCCTACTTTGCGTCTCTACAAAATTGACTATGAGCTACATCACTGAAATGGAATCTTCCAGGTTTTGTTTTTGTTTTTTTTTTTTTTGTACTGTATTTTTCTTTTTTTGTGACTGGCTTGTTTCAGTTGGCACGATGTCCTTCAAGCTTCGTCTGTGTTTCCTCCTCTGGAAGGCTACTATTCCAATGTACACGTGTAGCAAGTTTTGTTCATCCGTTCACCTGTCAATGGACATGCCCACCTTTCGACTTCTGTGACTCTTGGTTGCCATGAGCTTGGATATGCAAGTGCCTGTTCTGGTCTCTGCTTTCAGCTCTTTTGAGGAAGTATATCCTTCAGGGTGGGACTGCTGGATCACGTGGGGGTTCTGTTGGGGGTCCTTCTCTCTTTTCTCTCCCTCACCAGCTTTATTAAAGTACAATTGACAAACCCAAATATAACACACACACATATATACATATACATATATATATTTAAAGATCTTATTTATTTATTTATTTGAGACAGTCAGGGAAAAGCAGAGGGAGAGGGACAGTCTCCCCACTGAGCATGGAGCCTGACTGGGGGGTCCTCCATCCCATCACCCAAGACCATGACCTGAGCAGAAACGGAGTCAGATAGATCCTTAACCAACACACCAACCAGGCGCCCCCAATTGTAACATTAAAGTGTACAACATGATGATTTGATATATGCGTATTTGCTCTTCTTTGGATTTGACTTTTTTCCTTTTTTTTTTTTTTTTAAAGTTTCACAGGTAAGTGGTGCCGTGCTGTAAGACTCCCAGCTGCTGCTGCGGGCCCAGCTCTCTGACTCAGACTCTGCATCATGCTGCTGAGACAGGCCACCCTCCCTCCTGACCCCTCTCTTCTCTGGGAGCTCCCCTTTCTGGGGGGATGCCCCCGGATGCAGCCTGGGCCCTGCTGTCCAGGCCGAGCTCAGTCCAAATCTAGTGCCGTGGGGGCTGTCCCCTGCGCTCCTGCCCGTCCCTCCATCGGGCCGGATCCTCAAGCTCACTCTAGCTACACGCAGAATTTTCCCACGGAAACAGACTGGGGGACACTCAGCAAAATAGTAACAGTAGTTTCCGGATGGCGACGTGTAATTTTGTGTGTGTGGCGTATCCATGGTTTTTTAAAAAAATCGAGACATAATAGGCATAGTATTACTTTCGGGTACACGATGTCAGGATTCAATATTTATATATAGTGTGAAATGATCACCGCAGGAAGTCCAGCTAAAATCCATCACACACAGGGTCACACTTTCCTGTGATGAGACCTCGAAGATCTCTTAGGAACTTTCAAGTACACAGTGTTGTTAACTATAGTCACCGCGCTGTAGACTGTCTCCATGACTTACGTGTTAAAACTGGAAGTTTGTACCCAGGTTAATATATCTTCACCCCTATTCCTCCCATCTGGCAACCACCAATCTGGTCTGAGCTGTTTCTCTCTTTTTTTAGATTCCACAAGTGAGATCATATGGTATTTGTCTTATTTATTTATTATTTATTTATTTATTTATTTATTTATTTATTTATGTTTATTTTTTAAAGATTTTATTTACTTATTCATGAGACACACACACACACACACACACACACACACACACACACACACAGAGAGAGAGAGAGAGAGAGAGAGAGAGGTAGAGACCAGGCAGAGGGAGAAGCAGGCTCCATGCAACGAGCCCGATGTGGGATTCGATCCCAGGTCCCCAGGATCATGGTCTGGGCTGAAGGCAGTGCTAAACTGCTGAGCCACCCAGGCTGCTCATTTTTTTTCTTTTTTAAAGATTTTATTTGACAGGGAGAGAGGACACGAGTGCACAAGCAAGGGGAGCTAAGGAGGGAGGAGCTGGCTCCCTGCTGAGCAGGCTCAATCCCGGGACCCTGGGATCATGACCTGAGCGAAAGGCAGTTGCTCAACTGCCTGAGCCACCCAGGCGCCCCAGTGTGTGTCTTTCTTACTTATTTCACACTATTTACGCCCCCAGTTTCTTTATCCACTCATCCACTGATGGATATTGAGGTCGCAACCTTGTCTTGGCTGTTGTGAATAAAGCTGCAATGAACATGTGGGTGCAGATACCTTTTCGAGTTAGTGTTTTTGGTTTCCTTTGGATAAATACCCAGGAGTGGAATCGCTGGATCGTAAGGTAGTCCTATTTTTTAATTTTTTGAGGAACCTCCATACTGTTTTCCGTAGAAGCTGCACCAGTTTACATTCCCACCGTCAATGCACAAGGGCTCCTTTTCCTCCGCGTCCTGGCTGGCGTTTGATGTCCTCCTGATAACAGCCATTCCAAACAGGTGTGAGCTGACATGTCACTGTGGTTTTGCATTTCCCCGATGAATAGTGGTATTAAGTACGTTTTCATGTACCTGTACCCCATTTGTATGTCTTCTTTGGAAAGATGTCTATTCAGATCTTTTGCCCATTTCTTTTTTTTTTCATCATTAGGAGAGTTTTATTTTAAAAGGGTCACCTTAAACTGCAAGGATGTCCATTAAACATCACAATTAAACATGCCAAAGAAGAAGCGATGTTGTCAAAATGCCCACTTAACCAACCCAAACATCTCAAACCCACCCTTTGCTGACCTTCTGTAACCCCATTTTTTAAAGTTTTTTTTTTCTTTTTTTAAACAAGAGAAAGTAGACAGGTACATGTTGGTAAATGCTACCTGTCCATATTCACATAGAGACACAGTGTAATCTCTGAGCCCAATATACAGAGAAAGGAGGGAAAAAGCTAGAATTCTATGCACTACTACACAGGGGCCTAGCATCCTCCAGCTTCCAGCAGAGCTTAGGGAGCAGAAGGTCTTTCTTTTTTCCCACAGAGCACGGTGGTGTTGATTCCATAAAGTTTTTGTTGAGACAGGAAGGAATAAAAATGAATTTGGAACAGAAAGGGGTAGAGATTCTTTTCCTGCTGTATTCTGCTCAAGGTATTTCCCCCAAAATAAGTTGAGAACCATGGTATAAAGGGAGAGAAAAGAGACTTCAAAAAACAGGGCGAATGAGCACAAGAGGAGGGGGAAAAAAAAAGATGCAACTTGCTCCCAGGGACTGGAGAAAATTAAAAAAGGGAGGTTGGAATCCATCAGTGTTCCATTAGTCATCTTCTCCTTCATCCTCCTCTCCTTCCTCCCCCCATCATCATCTTCTTCACCTACATCCTCATCTCCTTCTTCATCAATATCTTCCAATCCTTCATCATCATCATCATCATCATCATCATCTTCTTCTCCTTCTCCATCATCCATATCAGGAACCAAGTGCCTACTGTAATGGATTTGGCCAAATATCATCTTTGATGACGTCTCCTAACTCATCTGCACCTGCATCAGAACGGGCAGTAAACCAGGAAAGAAGCTCTCTGGTTCCTCGTGCTGTCTCTTCCTGCTGGCTTTATTCTGCGTTTGACTTGAACGTTTCGTCAAATCCTTTCCAGATTTCCATTTGATTTCAGTGGACTTTGAAGATGGATCACCACTCTCATGATGAAATTCTTTGGAGAGAACTTTATTTTCGAAGTGAGGGTTTTTATCAAAATAAAAATCTATTCTGTAACCTGATTTAATATCTTCAAATTCTGTCACTTGGACTCTTGTCAAATAATGCAGCGCCTCTTCATCCTCCTCCCCAAGCAGTGCAGACACTTATGGATGGTTGACAAATGTTGTTGCCCAAAAATTGGGGATTTTGGCGATCAATTCTGACCTCTTCTGAAAAAATGGTTGGCGGAGTTTGTTATATTTCTGTTCTACTTTCAAAATCTCCTCACTGGCTTGTTCATTAAGTGTGTCTATTTCATTTTGTACTTCATCAATATGTTCAATTGCTTCTTGCTGTTCTTTTTCTCCCTTCGGCAAGTGCTGAGAGGTCGACGTCTCCTCTGGCTTGGGGGCCAGAGGCAGCCTCAGTTTCTTCGTTTGAGGTGCAAGCAAGGACTGGCGCTTGGGGGCCATGCTGTGAGGAAACTCCATGAAACCAGGAAAGGGGCACGTCAGGAGGAAGCTCTGATTACTGGGTTTTGCCCATTTCTTAATCGGATTTTTTTTTTTACTACTGAGTTTATGTCTTTATATATTTTAGATGTTAGCCCCTTATTAGATATAATTTGCAAATGTTTTCTCTCATTCTGTCGGTTGCCTTGTCACTTTGTTAATGCTTTCCTCTGCTGAGTTGAAGCTTTTTAGTTTGATGTGGTCCTCCTTGTTTATTTTTGCTTTTGCTGTCAATTCCAAAAAGTCGTCACCAAGACCTAGGTCAAGGAGCTTACTGCTTGTTCTAGTTTTATGATTTCAGGTCTTAAAAGCTGGGGTTCCAGGTGTGGTTTTCAAACTCTTTGCCTCTTAGGGAGAAGCTGCAAGTGGATTTTTTTCTGACTGTGGGCTGCAGAGCAGGGGGTGGGGTGCCTCGCATCCCCTTTTCTGCCCCACGTGTAGGAGTCACTCAGCTGGGTTTTGGTTTTCCTTCAGAGGGAACCGCTCTTGTGTGTAGTTGCAGATTCTGGGAGTCAGAGGGAGCACGTGAGTGCAGCAGCCTCCCACCTTGCCATCCTGAGCCAGGCCCAACTTTTATTTTCTAAATACTCATTGAACCGGTCATTTTAATAAGAAAAGGAAGAAAACATTTTACCATTTCTTTAAACAGGAGAAGCATAAAGATTATTTTTACTACCCTCCTGGATTATTTTATGACTTCTGGATGGAAAAATCAGTAAAGGGCATGGAAGAGTTCAAAGGATGACATTTCCAAATTGCTCTAAGTGTCCTTTGCAAAACTGAACCAGACGAAGAGGCAGCAAGAGACAGACAAAACAGTAAATACTGATGTCTAGAAAATTCTTTGACATGGGAAGGAAAACGAAATATAATTATGAACAATAAGCATGGATTCGCTAAGAAAAACATTATAGTAGGTAACCTTCCCTCCCTCTCCTTCCGTTTTTGATATTATTGAGTATCATGCAAGGCATTATCTGATTTAAGCGAGTGAACTCCATGATAACACACTTGTCCGACTCATAACTGGCTAAAGGACCTACAGGCAGATTCATCAACTGTCCACATACTCCTGCTTCAAGCCCCTCCTGCTGCAGGATGGAGCTGCCCGGGTGGGGGGTGAGGGTGGGCTTTACAACAATGATCCTCTACTCTTGTGTCTGGCCCTGTGAATATTTAGGGCAGGCTGGCCTTGTCCCCATTGCTGTTGAGGCAGCAGCGGCATGACCAGTTTGGGGAGCCAGCCGATAGGAGATTCAGCGTCAGAGCAGCACTTCCTATGCACGGTATTTTGATTTTTGGACCAAGTTTGTTTTCAGTTACCCTAGGCATGGATAACAATAATTGTACGAACTAGAATTGAAAAATTTGTCCCAAGTGGGTATAATCATATCAAACTGAATACCTCCTGTAGAAGAATTTAACGATGGCATAAAGAAAAAAATAATCAGCTTGACAAAACTCAGGTTCCACTTTGATCATAGTAGCTTTTTGAGAATCTGTCATGAACTTGGCCTTGTTTATATATGAAAAGATGCGAGTCAGACATAAAACGTTCAAGGAAATTTGATTTCTCACAAACATTAAACAGGTGGGGGTTTCTATTGTTTTTACCTGTTTTACAACTTTCATGGCACCAACTAGGTTAAAATACAACTTACCCGAAAAATGATCTGAAACTAGTGTTTCTCAAAAGTCAGTTTTTTTTTCAACTTCATATTTCAGCTTTTCAAAGTGAATATCGCTAAACTTTCTTTTAAAACTACTTTTCCTTAGAAAAATAACAATCAAGATTGAAACATTTCCCCAAATTTGGTCTGTATTTTAAACATGTTACCATCCAAACCACTGAATGTAAGCCGAGTGAGCTGCAATGATTTAGGAAATTTTTTTTTTTTTTTTAATTTTTTTTTTTTTTATTTATTTATGATAGTCACAGAGAGAGAGAGAGAGAGGGGCAGAGACACAGGCGGAGGGAGAAGCAGGCTCCATGCACTGGGAGCCCGATGTGGGATTCGATCCTGGGTCTCCAGGATCGCGCCCTGGGCCAAAGGCAGGCGCCAAACCACTGCGCCACCCAGGGATCCCTGATTTAGGAAATTTTATAGAATGTGTCAATTTGCAGTGATCGTATGGTAGAGCTTTCATTATTGAGGTAGAAATTTTCCTTGTTCTTACATATGATTCCATATGTACAAGTGGGTTTTGGGGCTTATTGTCATAATATGCAGCATATGCTAAGAGCCTTGGAAAAAGTTGAAGTATGTACTAGCTCTATTTTTTTAAATTTATTTATTGGTGTTCAATTTGCCAACATATAGAATAACACCCAGTGCTTAGCTGTATTTTTTTAAATGCACTTCCCCCCCCACCCCCAGATAATTCACTCTCATCGTGTTTTCTTCTTTCACATACCTCTTGTTTTATACTCATGAAACTGTACTGTGGTGGGGAGCCTGGGTGGCTTAGTTGGTTGAGCCTCCCACTCTTGATTTCGACTTAGGTCATCATCTCAGGGTCCTGGGACCGAGCCCAAAGTCCAGCTCTATGTTCAGCAGGGAGTCTGCTTCTCCCTCTGCCTCTCCCCCTGCTCATATGTCTTTCCCTCTCTTATAAATAGATTTTTAAAATGTGTTCAGTTATATACACAGAAAATGCAAATGATGATAGAGGCCCATGACATGAATTAAGAAAACCATTTAACTTTTATAGTGCTGACTTTACAAAAAATTATGTCATGTTGACAAGTGTCTATAAAAATACATAATCTAAGTTTTGAGAATAATTTAGAATATTTAGAAGAATAAAATTTTAAATGATATACTCTCATAAGGAAGAGACTCCATTTTTCATGTTTCCAAACAGACACAGGGTTTATGATTTTCATATTCGAAAACATCTACAAATTTACTTTCTATTCCCCCACCCAAGTAGTAATCATTGAACTGTGATTATATATTCTTTATTTCATTTACTGATCACATCTTTGCTGGTAAAATACCCAAATAAGCATTTACCAGCTTCTTACTCAGGTTACACGTTGTTATCTCCTACCTACAGGACAGTTCCATTCTGAGGCTCTGAACCTCAGCTGGCATCTAAGTTATTGTGCTGAGTTGCGATTTATTGACCTGTGAAATAGAGTGGTTAAGCTTGATGATCTTTAGTCTATGACTTCAGGATTTTTAAGCCTGAAAGCAAACATTATTTTACCTCTAAATCAGGTAGCTAACCATTCTTTGACCCTTTTAACTTATTTGTGTCTTTATATTTCAAGTAAGTTTTTCATAATTAGCACAGAGCTCTTTTTTTTTTCTTTAAATAAAATTTGACAATCGCAGCCTTTTAGTTGGGGCTTGTGGTTGGGGTGGGGGGCAGAGGGAGAGGGAGAGAGAATCCTAAGCAGGCTCCACGCCCAGCACCAAACCCAATATGGGGCTTGATTCCATAACCCTGAGATCATGACTAGAGCTGAAATCAGAAGTTGGACACTCAACTGAGCCAGCTGGGCACCCCTAGGCCATTTATATTTAATGTAATTATTGATATGGTTGGGTTTAAAGCCTCCACTTGCTGTTTGTTTTCTATTTTCCCATCTGTTGTTTTGTTCCATTTGTTTTTCTGTCTTTTGTTCTTTAATTCTAGTTTATCTCCTCTGTATTTCATTAGCTGTAACTCTGTTATGTATGTTTCAGTGTTTTTTTTAAAATATGCTGAAGTGGTATTTTACCACTATACATAAGGTATAAGAACCTTGCAAAAATCTTCAGATCTTTGTGCTACATTTTCATGTAAGTTTTACTTCTCTGTTACAAATCCTACAACATTGTTACTATTTTTGCTCTAAACATAGTTGTTAATTTGGCTCTCCTTTTGTTCCTTTATGTAGATGCAGATCCCCATCTGGTATATTTTTCCATCTGCTTGAAGGACCTCCTTTAACATTTCTTATAGCATCAAGTTGGTTGGTGATGCATTTTTTTTAGCTTTTGTGTATCTGAAAGTCTTTATTTCATGTTTGTTTTTGAAAAATATCGTATTTGAGTAGAGAATTCTAGTTTGATAGTTTTATTTTCTCCAGTATTTGTTGTTTCACATTGTTTCTGTTAAGAAGTCTGCTGTCATTCTTCTCTTTGTTCCTCTTTCCATAATAGGTCTTTTTTCTGTGACTGATTTTAAACTGTTTTATCACAGATTTTTAAATTTTACTTTGATTTTTTAAAATATATTTGAGAGAGAGAGAACAGAAGAGGGGCAAGGTGGGGGGAGGAACAGAGGCAGAGGGAGAAGCAGACTCCCCACTGAGCAGGGAGCTGACATGGGGCTCGATCCCAGGACCCCGAGATCAAACTGAGCCAAAGACAGATGCTTAACCAACTGAACCACGCAGGTGCCCCTATTTTATCATTAATTTAAAAGTGATTAAATTTAACATGCCTTGATACCATTTTCTTCCTGTTTCTTGAAACCAGAATTTGCTAAACATCATGGGTTGCTGATTTATAGTTTCTAGGAAATTGAGAAACATTCTAGCCATTGTATCTTCAGGTGCCCCTTCCCACCTCAACTTCCTCAGACACTCTGTGCAAACACTGGGCTGCTTGAAACTGCCCTTTAGCACATTTGATGCACTGCTCATCTTTTCGCAGTTGTTTTTTTTTGTTTCATTTTGGATAGTTTCTATCACTATATGTCTTCAAGTTCACTATCTTTTCTTCTGCAATGTCTCATCTGATTCCATCCAGTGTATTTTTCTTCTCAGAAATTGCAGTTTTCATTTCAAGATTGTCAGAGTTGTGCTATTTTATACCACTCATATCTCTACTTAATCTTTTTTCCAGCTTTCTGAACATAAGAAATATAGTTATTACAATATATTCTTGTCTACTATATCCTTGTCTACTAATTCTACTACCTTTGCCATTTCTGGTGTCAAATGAACTTTTCTCCTCATTAAGGGTTGTACTTCCCCTCGTATTTGCATGCAGGAAATCTTTTGAATGGATGCTATTAGATATTGTGCATATTACCATGTTGGTGAATGCACATTCTGTATTCCTCTTAATACTCTCAAACTTTGTTCTGAGACACAGTTGAGTTACTCAGTTATCCTTCTGAGTAAGTTTTGTCATGCAGGACCCAAATAGTTTCCACTACGGAGGCAAAACTTCTGAATACCCAGTGACCTATGAGGTTTTTTAAAAATTTTTATTTATTTATGAGAGAGAGAGAGAGAGAGAGAGAGAGAGAGAGAGAGAGGCAGAGACACAGGCAGAGGGAGAAGCAGGCTCCATGCACCGGCACCGGGAGCCCGATGTGGGATTCGATCCCGGGTCTCCAGTATCGCGCCCTGGACCAAAGGCAGGCGCTAAACCGCTGCACCACCCAGGGATTCCCTGACCCTTTTTTCACTAAGACTGGTTGGAAAGGGCACTACTGCTATATGCTTCAATTGTTCTAATACTTCCAAGTGGCTAGAAGAAAACTAGCCTATGCAGTTTTCTCACATGCTTGATCTCTGCAGATCTTTAAGGTTTTTATAAAGCTCTCCCCCTTCCAGACTCTAGCTTTCTCGATTTCCCTGGTCTCTCAGCTCTGGCTTTTTATTTTTTATTTTTTTTTATTTTTAAATAGATTTCATTTATTTGTTTGAGAGGGGGAGTGAGAGAGTACAAGAGCAAGGGGAGGGAGAAGCAGGCTCTCCTCTGAGCAGGGAGCCGGATATGGGGCTCAACCCCAGCATCCTGGGATCATGACTTGAGCTGAAGGCAGACACTTAACTGACTGAGCCATCCAGGTGCCCCAGCTCTAGCTCCTTAAGGAAGGTGAATGCTAGGTTCCACTTGGGTTCCCTCTCCCTGTGCCACAGCCTGGAAACTCTCTCAAGGGAAATAGCTGGAACAACCATAGGGTTCACTTCATCTGCTTCTTCACAGGATCCACTGTCCTTCCTTGACTGATAGCCAATGTCCTGAGAAAATTTCATCAAAGTGGAAACACTGTATGCATCTGTTGTTTCATATACTTTGTCCCTTTTTTGTTTGAGGTTAAGGGTGACTCTGGTGCTTGTTACCAATGTTGGATGAAAGTTGAAGTCTTGGGGATCCCTGGGTGGCTCAGTGGTTTAGCGCCTGCCTTTGGCCCAGGGCGTGGTCCTGGAGTCCCGGGAATTGAGTCCCACATCAGGCTTCCTGCATGGGGCCTGCTTCTCCCTCTGCCTGTGTCTCTGCCCCCCTCTCTGTGTGTGTGTCTCTCATGAATAAATAAAATCTTAAAAAAAAAAAAAAAAGAAAGTGGAAGTCTTGATATGCAGGCTGAAACTTGAATCACATGCCGGGAAGCTCTCCCTGCCACCCACTCATCCTTTTATAGTACACATCCTACTCCTGCTATCTTCATGATACATCTTTTGAGATGTCTCTCAAATATTCTACTTTCACCCTTTTTGACCCTGAAGAGATCTCTGACAAGATCTTCCTGGCTCTAGCATTCAACCAGCTCACAAATTTCTATTCTTTCTATTTTTTACTGCTCTTTTCCCAGAACCTAGAATCTGGTGGCCCTTAACAAAGCTGGTCCTCAACAAAGTTGATAAATTAATGAATTGCTTTTCTTTAAGACACAATTTACTAGTATTTTTTTGGCTTAAAAGGCCTCTCTATTGCTCCCCTCTAACCACAAGTAAAGTCCAAGCTGAGGCTGCTGATCTGTGCTTTAACATAACCTGGTATTTTTTTTTTAAGATTTTTATTTATTCATGACAGAGAAGGGGGGGGCAGAGACACAGGCAGAGGGAGAAGCAGGCTCCATGCAAGGAGCCCGATGTGGGACTCAATGCCGGGACTCCTGGATCACACCCTGAGCTGAAAGTGGATGCTCAACCCTTGAGCCACTCAGCATCCCCAAACCTGGTATTCATCAACCTATGTGAATGCTATCATTCACAGAATAAGTGTTTAAAAAATTATTTATTTATTTATTTAAATAAACTGTACCCCCAATGTGGGGCTTGAACTCATGACCCCGATGTGAAGAGTCTCATGCTCCATTGACTGAGCCAGCTAGGTGCCCTGCTAAGTGGTTTGTTTTTAACATATGTCTTACAGCCACTACTAGCTGCAAACCTTTTCTCACACGTTCCTTCCTGAAAGATCTTTTCCATTCTGCCTCTTAAATTTTATCCCTCTTCAAAATCCTCAAAAGGACTTTCTTTCTCCCCCTTATACAAAACTCACCTTTCCTTGAATTCCTATGGCATCTACTGTCTGTGCTTGTTTGAGCACTTTCATTGTTCCTATCAGGGTGTGCATTTTTGGTTTTGTGTGTTTTACGTTTTGTCTTTCCAAAATGGACCAAAATCTTGGGAGAAGTAGGGACTACCTTTACAATTCTTTCATTGATCTTAAGACATGGTACTGCAAATTCACTTAAAAAGAAAGGCAAAGACCGTTTTGATTAATGGATATATATTCTAATGGACTCACTTACTTACAGTAAATCGGTGTCTTACGCATCACATTTTGTTGCCCACATTGTGAAATGATCCTGTTGGTGAAAAGCACTTTACCAAAGGTCTTTTTTAAAAAGTAAATTTTACTCCCAACGTGGAGCTTGAACTCATGGTCTTGAGATTAAGAGTTGCATGCTCCACCAATTGAGCCAGTCAGATGCCCCACAGTTTTTTCAGGTTTAAAATCAAATCCTACCTGAGACAATATTACTGGGTCAAGGTTCTAGAGTATATTTCATCCTATTAGTCAAATTTTTATTTATCAAATTAAATACTGTATCCCAGCCTCTATAAAATAATTAATTTGATATTAGGGATGTTATGTCAAATAATATTTAAACAGAAACCAAGGAAACCCTGATATCACATAGCCAGTGAATATAACTGGTATTTATTTATGCAAATGTATTGTAAAATTCCTCTAAACCTTCAAAAAAATAGCTATGTTGTAATATAAAATGGGAAAATCTGAAGCGAATATCAAGATTTCATTTTCAGTTCATAGAAAAATATTGAAGTAAAATTCCTTGCTACAAACATACAAGAGTTAACCAGAGTGAGAAAATGTAAAAACAAAAAAACAAAAAACAAAAAACCCAAAAAACAATCCCCATCCCCATCAGTTTGCTACATTGGAAAGGCATGATGGCTATTTTTTTTAAGTGTTTTGATGATAGGAATTCCTATAAAAGAGCCAATTTTTCTCATCATAATGACATTTTGGAAACCTACATAGCTTCACCCCCTACTAACTAAATTTAACACATGAAACAAACTCCCCGTACAGAATACTTTTGTGCTAGAAAACAGGTAATTCACATTCTGATAAAGAGCAGAAGACAAGTGCTTTATTATGAGAACTGTTCAAGTAAAATTTCAGTGTGCACCAGTGAAAGTGAATAAAGATTTGCATCAATTTTTCTGAATAAACACCAGGTTAAAAGGGGGCTACACAGTTTTTTTTTTTTTCCAAACACCATCCTTTGCTAAGGCAAAAATACACTTCATTTTAGAACAGAACCGTTACAGAAGAAAGCTACGTCACAGTACAGTACAGAATGTAAAATCCACCCTAGTCCGGAAGCCACTGTGGAATGGCACGTCACCTACACGCAGAGCTTTCTCATGTAGGTCAGAATTACAGTATTTATCACAGCTTTATTCTCCTTTAAACTGATAAAATTTGAACACACTTTCTATTTCTCAGGAGTGTGCAGATGGGGCCCATATGTTGATATTACAGTAATTACAACATTAAGTAACATTGCACAGTCAACCTCCAAGGCTAATTCAGTAAAAAATAACAAGTATTAAAATGTACCTTTACTAGTGGTTTTACATCGCATAGATCACTGATCATGAAAGAAAAGGAGGCGAATGCCCAATTACAAAGCTGCACGGTATAGGCATAACGATGTAGAATAAATACAGGAAAATCTGGCAAAGTATTAAAAACAAACAGGCTACATGGGAACAAACTGAAGGACCACGTAAGCATAAATCGATGATACACTGCTATAAATAGTAGGTTTTGCTCAAAAGCCTCCTAAGTACTTACAGATATTACCGTGTCGGGGGTGGATGAAGAGGACGGCATGAGAATGGGTGAATGTTCCCAATGCCAGTTAGTTCCTGAGGTGGCATTATGTCTTAACTGGATGCATCGATCAACACTGTGAAGATGAGTTTGTGCTACGAGACAGTCCCCATATTATCATGTTTCCGGAATGACATTGCGGGATTCGGAAGGCAGCAAACCTAAGTGACAGTTTACATTTATAATAGCCAGATGAAGTATTGATTCTTTTTAATTTTGCTGCTACATTTAGCAGTGGGCCAGAAAACACTTTAAAGTTTAAAAGAAATTTGGTACAGGTTGAACTTTTTCCCCAGTACTTCTTAGCTAGCTCAAGGCAAACCTATTTATTATTATTTTCATGTAATTTACTTTAAAAACTCTAAGTGCCAACACTGTAAACATTTTGTATTTTCTCAACTAAACCTTGTCTGAGAACAAGGATAAGAGCAAAGATAAGCAGGAATAATTCTGTGTATATGAATAATAATTCAGATCTATTTATCAGCTTCTGGTTTAAATTTAAATATGGTTTAAAAATAATTTTTAAAAGTCCATGCTACAATTTTAAAGACTATTTCTGTGCACTTTTAATTCTGGACACAATTTTCAAAATTGCATGATGGAGGTAAGAAGTTAAAAAACCCACCAGGATGTAAATAACAGGAAGAACATTTCCAACTGAGAGCATCAAACATACATTTATGTGCAGAAATCTCGACAACTATACAAGTTTTTTAAGCAATCATCTGTTTTATTATACAACCCTATGAACAGAAAATGAACAGAAATCCACAATATACTTACCTGTACATGGGAACCTACTTTTTTAGCTACAGGTATTTACTATACTTCATACTGACTTTAATTGTACAGTTCGTAACTATGTATATCCTTATTGCGTTAAGGGCAGATTCTACGCGGGGAGATCCACAGGCCAATCGCGCTAGGCATCACCAATACATTCAAAAACTGTACCTCGTCTGTGAACGTATCTTCCCTGATCCTGTACGTCTGAGTTTCTTTACAGCTTAAGCTCATTTGCTATTTTAGATGCAATGTTCTTAAAGGCGATCGACGTCCCCGAGATCCGCTTGAAGCGGACCCCGTTCAGTGACAGTCGTGGCAACTTGCAGACTTCCATCTCCCACTGCACAAGGCTGTCCTGCCGAGCGTCTCCGTGGACACAGAAAAGCAGAAACCTCTCTTTTTGTTCATAATCACAGTTATTTGCATCTAACACTTTCCGGATTTCTCGCATCATGTCATTGGGGTCCATTGAACTAGTGGTCTTCATACTCCACGTGAATCGCAAAGAACGTGGTTTAGAATCTTTGCCCTCTTCCTTGTCTCTTTCTTTTGGTTCCCCTGATGTACTTCTAGAAGAAGAGGGCAGAGGGAGAGAACGGAAACAAAAATCCCATTCAGCCAAGAAGTCAAAGCGCACACGAAATCCTTTTTTTTAAATATAGATTTATTTTTAATTGGTGTTCAATTTGCCAACATATAGAGCGCACACGAATCTAAGGGGTCATCATTCAGTGCCTAATGGAACTACCCCCTTTACAGACTACCTTCAGGTAGGTACAAATGCTTGCGTCATCTGGCTTTCACACAAACAGACCCCAGGACACCACCTGCTTTGGTTTTGCTTGTGGGGAACAAGTTTACAGCTGAAAGTGAAGAACTTAACGCTTTGTCAGTTCCTTCCATATTTCTCTGTTTAGGCTGCAAAAGTAGCTTCTCCATTTTTCTGTACATTTACAGAAACAAACTGCTAGCATTCTACTTGTACACATCTTTAAAAATATGAATTTCCTTTTCTTCTACCTTTTTTGGGTAGGAAAAAGACTGGGGACAAGGACAGTGGTAATGGCTACAGAGGGATCATTGACATCTGATGATGCCGACAAAGGACGTTGTATTGCAAAGGAAGCGAAGATGTCAGGTCGTACCACACGTGGAAGTGTAGACAGCAGGCCCTCTCATGCTTTCAGCATTTTGCTGAAGACATCCTTCAAGTAGTCTCTGAGGTTCCACGTGACTGCACTCCCACTCTTACTTCCAACCCCTCATCTTGTATTATCTTCGCCCCTGCTCACTCCTCTTCAGCCACCCTGACCTCCACACTGTTCCTTGAACTTACGGGGTGTGTGCTTGCCCCCAGGCTTTTCCCTCAGGGAGCTACATGGCTAACTCCTTTACTTCTTTCAAATCTCTGCTCACTTTCTGCGTGTGGTCTACCCCGAGCACCCTAGTACACCCCCAGCTTCTCCCCTGGAATGGCCAACCCTCCTGACCCTGCTCTATTTTTCCTCTATCGCACTTGCTACATTCTAACATACTATATTTTTCTAACATACCACTTAATTCAAGTACGTATTATGTTCATTATTTGCTGTCTGACTCTACCCACTAGACTGTAAATTCCAGGAGAGCAAGAGTTTTGTCTGTTTTGCTCACTGATCTCTCTTAGGCCTCTAGAACTGTGCTGGGCACACGGGAGCTGATGGACACATGTTTGTTAAGTGAATCGATCTTATTGAATTGTCTTGATGGTAGGTCTCCCATAAACAGTATAGAACCAGAAAACCTATTTCAAATAATCGCAGAAAGGTAAAATAGATTATTTGTGATTCAGAAGACCCTAGAAAATTGTGGAGCAATTTTCCATATACAGATGTTGCAATTTTAACTTGTGAATCTATCTCACTTATTTAAAAGAAAAAAATACTTTGAAAAGAGTTTATAACCTACTATATAAACATTTTGTATTCATACATAATACTTTATATCAATATTATCTATAATACATATTCCTGCATATATTTGTATTTATGAATCTTTATGTATATATTTATATATATATGTTTTCCTCTTCATTCTTAGGTACCTGAGCCCAAAGCTCTGCGAACTACGCAAGCTTGAGAAAATCAGTAAAGGAATAAGTAGAGAAACTAAATTTCTAAAGACTATTAGATGAATATGGACAGTGTTTATTTCACTGTCTTCTCTACCATTTTTCTTTTTGCTCACGGACTCTGAGCCACTGCATCACTGGCCTTGGGCATGCAGATCTCATGAGAGTCATTTATCAGAACCACATGTACAATTCCAGTTATGGAATCGGCACGCTAGGCCTGGACGGGACCCAAGAGAACATGTGATTGAATGCTCATTTTAAAACCAGAACTGATGGCTAGGAAACTTATATTACTTTTTCTAAGGTCATAGAGCTAATGAGCTGAAAAGCAAAGACCAGGAATCAGTTTTCCTTCCATTCCACCAAGGTCACCTGGTGACCTTGAGACAAGAGGCATATACAAGACGTTTTTCTACATGTATCTCAAGGACATCACCACTGGTGACATTAACCGTAGAAAGCTCCTGAAAATGTTAATACTAATTATAATAGCAAACATTTATTGGGCACTTACTGTTCCAAGCGCCTAACATGCATTATTTACTCATTTACTCTGACTCCAGAGTTAAGTCGCACAGCTAGGCAAGTGGTAGGACTCAGCTCAAACCCATGGGGTCTGGCTTGAGAGCCCCTGCTTTTCACCATCACGCCAGGCTATGCCTCTGACATGACAGGACCTCCTGCTCTTTCCTGTTTCTTCTACTGTAGAATGGATACTTTTCACCTGGCTTTTGTGATAATTGAATGACCAGCTAGTTATAGGTAGTAGGTATTCAATAAGTTTGCTAAAGAGCAAAAAGAAAAAAAAAAAAAAAAAAGCAAACAAAACCCAACAACAACCGAACAGAAGGGACACAGAATCCCATGAAAAGGATAGAGTGCCCACAGGTAAGCAGCAGTTATCAGTGGCCACCTGTGCCACTCACTATACTGCTACGTGTCTCAGAGGGAAATTTAGCCGAAAGGCAGGATGAGACACAGGAAGAGGCTCTGAAGTGAGGAGTAAGTGAGGGAGGGGCTAAAAACAAACGTCCTTCATGCTCATTTTGTAGGCAGAAGAAAATATTTGTTCTGCCTCCCTATGGCTGCCTATTCTGGTAACTTGAACACCTAACTCAATAAAGAAACATTTCAACTACTGTGACAAATATAGTTTGAAAAAAAATATATATATCACATAGGAATGCCTAATGAAGGTTTTCCAAAGCTTGTTATGTTTTATATTTCAATTAATTTTAAGAGGTAGAAATTAAATTGGGGCTTGTGCTCAGCTGGTCAAAAATGATTCCTGAATGAAGCCAGGGCATCTGTGCCCTACTGAGGAGCTGCTTGTCAAGGTTCTGTGATTTATATGGGATCCTTCAATGCAGGTGTACATTCCAAATAATTTGATGCCTTCATTTCTTCAACTTCCCATTTGTCAATATGAACACACATACTAACAAGTCATTAATGTGGTCCCCTGACCAACAGCATCAGCACCTCATGCCACCACCACAACCCCAATCACAATCCCTGGAGGAGGGGCCCAGGCACCTGTTTTGTCAAGCGCCCCACCTGATTCTGATTGGGCTTGCCCTGGAGATTCACAACCATAACTGATTGTCAAAAACCAAGTATGTAAGGCAGGGCAAGAGTCTTAAAATGTGGTCTACCACTGAACACTCACCTAAAATACATTACGAATATTAAACCTTCCTATGTTATTTGGGTACCTCAGTGTTCTGTGTTACCTAATTTAATATCAGTTACACCACTTTAGGGAGAAAAGGATCAATATATTTTAATTCATTACTTCTTCTGCTAGGACATATTTTATAGGACAGGAAGGCTATTTCTCTACAAAGCACACACGTCAAAATAATGTTTAGGAAACACAAATTTCAAGTTAATTAACTTAAACTTCATTAAACGCTAGGCAACATTAAGAAAACCCAACCCAATATAAAAATGTAAAATACACATACTATCTAGTTATTAGTTCTATTCAGGTTTATTGGGTCCTGTAAGTATTTCAAAAGCACGTTTCCATACACGGGAACCTAGCAGCGAAGGATTAATAGTGGCTCCTCACCTTGAGGTGTCTGTTCTGCCACTGGCTTCGCCTTCACTTGGATCCCTCAAAACAAAGTGAAGGTTGAGATTTAATGATAAGAGTGAAAAATATATCAAGAAAACCTATATCTAAAATGATTTTAAAGTTAACGTGTTAAGCAAACTTCTAGCATGACACTTTCTGTT
The DNA here is from genome assembly GCF_018345385.1 of Vulpes lagopus. Classification (NCBI taxonomy): domain Eukaryota; kingdom Metazoa; phylum Chordata; class Mammalia; order Carnivora; family Canidae; genus Vulpes; species Vulpes lagopus. The sequence continues at coordinate 33,935,263 of NC_054834.1, forward strand.
ACTATTCAGTCTGACACTGCTTTGCACGTTTTCATTGTCACCAGCTTAACTGACATTTTATTGAGCGTCTACTGGGTATTGTCAGAGCAGAGATGCTAGGTTGATGGTTTTAGGATTTTTTTTTTTTCTTTAAACAGGATCTTCCAATTCCCAGTCACAAGTTTAAAGTCAGAATTTATCTTTTGGTTGAGTGCAGTTCAAATCTATAGTTAAAACTATTTAATAATTTTCAGCAGCAAGATCCAACTTCGTATTTGTTATTAATTGTAATTCTAGTAGTCGCTCAATTTAGAAAATATATAAATTAACCTTGTAGTTAGATATAAAGTTCAACATATATAAGTGTGTCTAAAAATAAGTACCAAATTTTAAATAAGAAATTAACTTCAGATGTTACACTAATGATTCATGCACATGGTAAAATGTTATAGCAAACCAACAGCCTATCCAAGCAGGTGAGTGTAAAAACATGAAATCAATCTTAAGCAGAAACATGGATCTTACCTGGATATCCACCTGTGAAATAAAACCAGGAAAACTCTACTAATTGTCCTTCTGTTGAATGTCATGAGTATTTTTTTAGTCTACCAAAATTTTAACTACTCTGTCATTTTCAAATGTAATTAAATACTGACATAGGAGTGCATCAAGCTATACACCAGTTTGAATGCATTGAGATGGCATGGGATAGCAAAATACTGTTAAATCGCTGGGAAAAAAATAATCCAACTTACACCCTCAAGTTACTGTTTTCTTAATATTTTAACCATTCCAGGAACATTTAATGTCATTTACGTAAAGTGAATGCAATGGGAATAAATCAGTGCCACTTTCCTCATTCCCCAAATTAATGAAACACACCCATAGGCTACATTCTAAAACTTAAACTGGCAGTTAAAAATATGAATGCCTTCTGCATCGTAGAATCCTTACCTACAGGCCTCCCTTGGCAAACACATTGTGTAAAAACCCTTTTCCTCTCTGAATCAGAAAGGACAGGTAAGATGTATTCTTACACTCAAGTGGCGTTTCTCAATTTCTATCTGTACTAACTGGCATTCTCATTGGGAAGTGTAACGATTCGGTGTCTATCTTTATTAGAGTACACTGACATAAATTAAACATTGAGATGAACCTTTTCGGCCACACGAAGCTGTGTTGACATACCGGAGGGCAGCCCATCCCCTGGGGAAGGGCAGTGACCACTGCTTCAACGGAGAGGGGCGTGCATCTCATGGGGCTTGTCTGTCCTTTATATTCTGCTTTCTAAGCTGCTGTTGTTAGCAGACACCTACTCTGCTGCTGCTGAACTTTAAACATTAGGAATGAAACACTTCTTAGGGTCCACCTCTCCTGCTATCATTGTTGAAACAGCCAGTGACTCATCACGTCGTTCCCACCCTGTTCCTGCCTTCCTGGATGCAGACTCAAGGAACATCTGCTACCTGGTAATGGATTCAAACGGTCCAGCGGCCACGGAGAGGGGCAGCCGGGGGGATGGCCAGCCAGCTGGCTGTAACAGCACATGCAGTGTAGCAGGGCTCTCCAACCCTGAACACTTCAAAACAAATCAAAACAAAACCAAAAAAAACCTCGGCCAAATATACATAGCAATATATACTCAATTGAACTGATTTGGTTATTCCCTAATAAGAGAGCTGTGGCTAAAAAAAAATCATAAATTGTGATGCCATCTCCAGTTTAGACAGTAGTTCTATGGACTATACAAAGCAAATGGTTCTCAATGCTACTTGAAAGGCTTTTTTTTTTTTTTTTAAGGCTTTTCAAATAGTACATCCATATCCTCCCTTGATAGAGAACTCTAGTGTAAATCACTTTCCTAATTGGAAAGTTCTTTCCTAAGACCAGAAGACGACTCTCTCATGTGGTCATTTCGGCATACAGCCTTTTTACTGGCCCAGGAAAACTTATGAACTGGCTTCCTCTTTGTAATAATGGTTTTCGAGGACGTGAATGATTAACTCCGAATTGTTCCCTATCCTTCCCTTCTTAAAGCTTAACGACCCAAATTCCTTTACTCTTTTCCCTATAAAATCCTTTTTTTCCCCCCCATTTTTAAAAGCATTTACTGGCACATCAACTTAGTTGGTTCTGGAGTTCATGAGGTGTTGTGGCTCCTGCCCTGGAGCACTCCCAATGGGGTGCTGGCCACTCGGACTGCCAGCATATGGGTTCCATCTTTTCAGGCATTAGGCATGGGGAAGGGAGGGAGGCAAAGGGGAGAAGGAGAGGGATGGGGGGGAGAGAGATAGAGAGAGAGAGGCAGGGCTTGAACCCAGGGTGGCTTTAAGAAGAGCCAGGTGGGAAAGACTGACCGTCTGGGAACTCAGTTGAGAATAAGAAGGCTGGAATTGCTCCTGAACATCAAGAAATTCTCCCAGTTTGTCTCCAAGCCTCCAACCCTCCCAAAAGCTCAAGATGCTGAACATGCAGAAAGATCCACTGCACTTCCAGTCTGTCAGCTGCTAAAGAACTCAGCAGGTTCATTCCTGGTATGGAAGCCAACGCTCTGCTTGTCTTCCTGCATGAAGTCGTTTGTGGGATACTCCACAGCCCCCTCTTAGGTTACAAAATGCTGCAGAAGGGAATACTGTGTGCACGGCGGTGAACACAAACATATTTGTAGAGCCAAAGCTGTTCACGTGGTGACAAGTGACCTCAGAGGAGAACTGAGAATGTCTTCTCTTCTCTAACCAAACCCAGAATTAATTAAAATATGTTAAAAATCAAAAGACACTGAAAAATCCACTGCTGACAAAGGATAGCAAAGAACCTCCTCCCTGGCCTCTTCTCCCCAGCTGCCCCCTCAAACCCTCTATTACAAGACATTGTTCAGAAGTTGATAAAAGCATCGAAGAGCTTTAAAAATGTTCCTGTTGGCTCCCCTCAGAGGCCAAACTCAGAATACCCTTAACCCTGGCATATTCTCTGTTCAGGCCCTGCTTCCTTCACAGCACGTACTAGGATTCATTATAACCTTATTTATTCGTTTACTTTTGAAATTTGTCTCCCACACTACTCAACCATTCATTCCACAAATGTTTACTGAATGTCATATTCTGTGTCACTGGAGGCACTCGATTTGCAGCAGAAGACCTAGCAGGGAACAAGCAGATAAAGTGCGGATTCCATCAGGCAGCGTCAGGTGCTCTGGAGAAAGACAAAGCAGGGAGAGGGCGTGCTGGAAGAGGCTCTGATTTTTAAGAGGGGGACGAGGAAGGGACATGCCACTCCAAGGTGCAGAAGCGGCCAGCCGTGCGGGAGTGGGGGGAAGAGGCTTCCAGGCTGAAGGAATAGCAAATGTGAAACCCTGCAGGGGCGGACCTGGTGTGCTTGAGGACCCTCAGGTGCCACATGTGGCCGGCGTGCAGCCAGCAAGGGGAGGTGGGGAGAAGGTGAGGCCACACCATGTAGGGCCTCCGACCACCGTGCGGGCTTCGAATTGTATTCTGAGCGGGATGAAAGCAAGCCGAGGGCTTTCACGTGCAGCCCAACATCACGGAACACAGGAGAGGACAGGGCCTAAGTGAGGAGCCCTGTTAGCAGGTGGAAGACGAGCAGCAGGTTCGGTGACAAGGCTGTGGTGGCGGTGACAGAAGCAGCTCCGTCCGGGAGATGCTGGGAAGGCAGAGCCATGTCATGGCCCAGCAGGTGTGTGCTCTGAGAAATAACTCGAGGATTTGAGAACCAGAAGGCAGGTGTCGCCTTTACCTAATGTGCTGAAGCATGAGGGAGGATGGTCTGGGGAAGAGGGTGGGCTGTGTGGGAGCCTGTCACACATCTGCATGGATAACTGGCCATGTGCGGCTACAGGGCAGAGGTGAGATCTGGGCTAACGACCTACGTTCGGGAGTTGTTAACGTAAGATGGAATGTGAGGCCATCGGCCTGAATGAGGTCTCCCAGAGAGGAGAGAGAAGGCCAGAGCCGCAGCCCTGGGGTGGTCTGATACTGAGAGGCCAGGGGCCCGAACGCAAGGGAACCTGAAGAGAACCAGCAAAACGGCCTGAGAAGGAACAGCCGCAGGAGGGAGGAGGGGCAGGAGGGGCAGGAGGAAAAGCAAAAGCCACAAGCGAGCAGAATGTTTCAACGGTGTGCAGTGCGGCCCAGAACGTGTGCCCCGGAGGGGCCCCGTCACCGCGTCAGTCTCACTCTGGGCTGGATCAACTGTGCCAGCAGGGTACCCTGCAAGCAGCAGGTCCTCACGTATTTCTTTTTTAAAGATTTTATTTATTTATCCATGAGAGACACAGAAAGAGAGGCAGAGACACAGGCAGAGGAAGAAGCAGGCCTCATGCAGGAGCCCGATGCGGGACTCGATCCTGGGACCCTGGGATCACGGCCTGGGCGGAAGGCAGGTGCTCAACCCCTGAGCCACCCACGTGCCCCTCCTCACGTATTTGTTAAATGGCTCTCGGGCAACCCTCCCTCCCAGAATCCCAACAGACCGTCTCCACACCACTTTCCTGCTCTGGCATTCTGTCCTGACCTCTCGTCCAGGGCTCTTCCCTATGTTCCCTCTAGAATCCACACTTCGTTGCAAAGTAAACACAAATATTTTGTTATATACTGCTTAATGTACAATTAGTAATCAGGCTTTTAAACTCAGAACTATGTTCCTTCACCTCAAAACTAACCCTGGCTTAACCAAGAGAAAGTACCAGCTTTTCAAAAGGGCTTTGAAAAGTTAGCCGAATTCCACCCAATTTTTAGCAGAAATCTAACCAGGACTCTGCGGATGGCCAGGCAGCACCAAGCGTCCTGCTGACTCTGGGGTGAGCTTTTGGGGCTTTCTCTCTCAAGGTGTCATGCTGCATGGTCACTGCCCAGACGGTACAACATCACTGCTGACAAGGTTAGAAACTGATGGTGCATTTGACTATTTAAAGTTTTGAATTCAGCCGTGTGATCCTGGGCAAGCTGGTCCATGAATAGCTCCAAGAAAAGGCAAGAGACTAAAGCTGTTTCTTCTCTTTTCTGCATCCATTTTTTGAAATCCTAGGAACATTAATAACCTGGACAATTAAGTATTTAATAAATATTTCTTCAGAGCATGTATAATAATGCCCACCCCGTAATTTCTTACCTGCTCAAACAACTCTATGGTATGGAGCTTTAGCTTTCCCCCCAATACAGACAGCCGTGCCTTCCTCTGGCCTCCCCCGACATGCTGTCTGAGCTGCCTCTGCAGCACGCATTCTGCTTTCTATCACAGCTGGCTGCTTACAGGTCTGCCCCTTTCGGGACTGCATGAGTCTGGAGCACACAGATGCTGTCTTATTCATCTCTGTATCCTGCTGGGCACCTAGCACAGGGCTTTGTACATATAGGATTTTTGCAGGCTTTTAGGAGGACTTGATAATAGATCAAATGGACATCCACCTGCACTGTGTTCAGCAGTTCCTATAATCAATGTGTGCTGTGTGCTTAAGCTCACTTTGGAGAAAAGAGCACAATTATGCTCTTTGATTAGAAGTTTACTAGCTCGTAGCTCGTATTCATTTTGTGTTTGCTGTGTTTTGATGTGAAGCTTTTACGATGTTAAATTATATGTGTAATCTATGTGACTCCAGTACAAAGGCTTTTCACAAGGAAGAAAAAAAGGGTAAACTATATACTACTAGTGAGCGATTTAAAAGTATTCCTTTTTTTTTAAAGTATTCCTAAAAAAATAAAAATAAAAATAAAAGTATTTCTAAAAAGGAAGGAAGGACAAATGGTTCTTATTCTGAAGGACAAATGGAAACCCATTATTTCCTTTTTTGAAAATCAAGGCTTTTGAGAAGGGGATAATCTGTTTATTAAAACACACTTTTTTTTAATATCAAGTTTTACTCTTTCTCTATTCTACAGAACTAAAAAAATTCTTATCTTGCTCTTTTTTTTTTTTTTTTTTGAGGGAAGAATACTCTATGTCCTCGATTTTCTTCTTCAAACTTCTGTAAAAGAGGAGCTCTAGTGAAATGCCATGAAACCATTTTGGAAAATTATCACAAAGGTGAAAGAAAATCATGAAGTCTCCTTTGTAATTCCTAGAGGAAACAAAACACCACAGTACATTGGTACTGACCTGCGAACGAATTTGGATGTTATTTTGCTTATTATACCAGTTGACGTGCCCCTCCTGGCATGTGCAAACGCGCCCGTTTCGTGGGAAGGTGACGCGGGTGGCCCGTTGTAAGCAGCGCTGCGACGCTCCCGGAGCTGCTCACCATGAAAAGTGCTTCGGCTTGAGCTCCCCCGGGGGAAGCGGGTTCGGTCTGGAGTGGTGGCACTGATACTGTGAGCAGATGGGGAAGCAGCAGGCACTCTCTGGGTTGCACTGTTGGGACGAATTAAGAGATCTTACTCAGAAGAACGACAGAGAAAACTTGCACTCATTCTAAAAACTACCACAACAAAAACAAAACAAAAATAAGTTTAAAAAGTAAATAAAAACTATCAAAAACTTGCCAGGGCTACCTTTCCGAGGCTCTATTTCACCTGTTTCCATTAGAGAGGCACGGGGGGTAACTGTATTTAGGGTACTGCTGTATGGAGGGGGATAACATTTCAGTTTGCAACTAAATGCCTTTTATAAATATACAGTTATTAAGATGAAGTTATTGACACCAGGATACAAACACTCTTCAGTATCAGGAATGCCAAACCGGGGATGCTGCAAAAACTAAACCATTCAGCACTGTGTAACATGAATGTTGTCACTCCTCAAAAAGCCTCTGAATGAACCATTTTGTATTTACACGCAGGCCTCATGGATGGCACAATGCTACGTGCAACACTACGGACGTCAGTAACAAACCTAACTAAAGGTGCTCCTGAATTTGAGGAATCCTAATGCAGACCAATCCTGGAAAAACAGGCGTATAATTTCATATACCTAAAAGGGTTCTTTGAGATCATCTCTTTCCCTGATAAAAAGGCTGATTTAAAAAAAAAGAAAAAAAAGTAACTGGCAGTAGCTAGAATTACCCAGAGGTCTCCATTCCCAGTCTCCTATATATATTTTTTTAACCATAAACAAATTCAATTTACCTGAATGACAAATGGGCAGCAATACTTTATGGATGGATTTAAAACAAAATCTTTAAAGAAAATTCCTCTAGAAAATTATTTAAATCATATACAACATTTTTGAAAACAGGTCGAGTGTGGTGTGTTCAGGTTACAATTCCACCTTTCCCTCTACTACAAACACCGAATCTTCTCAGAAAGCTCTCGATGTGATGGTGCCTAGCATGTGTTTTTACACAGTGCTATGTTTTTAAATGAAATGCACCCAGCACGTTACCCGGGCCGGTAAGCTTCAGAGCCGTCTTTAATGGTTGGCAGTGTAACTTTAATAGGATGGCCAGAAGTGGACATGGACTTCTGGTGGCGGGGTCGTGCTGAGGGGACAGCAGAAGCCACAGCAGAGCCTGCAGAAGATATGCTACTTGCGGACATCTCCGTAAGGCTTTCGACAGAAAACAGTTGAGAAGACCATAGAAATGTAAAAGAGAAGAGAAATCACAGTTTACTAACATTTAAGAAATAGATTTTTAAAAACTAAATTGACTACACCTTTCATGATTGAGACACTTAAAAGAAATTAACACTAGTGGCATTCTTAGTGACTAACAAACCAATATCCTTGCCAAAAAACGTAGAGTGAATTTATCACCACCTTCCACGGAAAAGATCGCATACGCCCTTGCTCTATAAATGTGAATCTGAGAAGTATGAAATTAATGATCGGAGGAGACCTTTTCCACTTTCCAAAAGTCGCAGTTTGGTGTAATGTGTTGCTGTGGTTTATTTTCCCTTATATAATAAAGAATTCATAATTGTAGCAAAAATACTGTCTCTGGGAACATCATCAAGACACTTTCAGCTCGTATTATTAATCAATAGGTTAAATGTCGTAGATTAGGACTTGGTATAGGAAAAGTAATAAAGTCAGAAATCAATCTTCAGCTCCTTTTCTAGCCTCAAGGATCTTATGTCCAAGGAAGATATATGTTTACCTTCGTGTGCCTTATAGTAACACTTACTTCATGTGTCTATTAATTGGAAGGAAACAAATGTTAAGCATGGTCTGCCCAGTCCATTGAGATGACAAGGGATGGAGCTAAGAACAGAATTTTATGAGAACAGGCTCCCAGCTGTTTTGTACTATATCGATGAAGAGCCCTTTACAACTCAAAATGAAAAGAAGCTACATTTTTAAAATAGAATATGATTTGTTGTAATTTAAAACATGTTGAGAATTCCATGGTTCCCAATGATCAACCAAGACAGCTTTCTTTAGAGGAAGGAAAACAGAACCTTCATGGTTTCGATACAATAATAGCTTGATGGGAGGGGGAAGGGTAAGAAGAGAAGGCTGAAAAAAGAGGATACAAAGGAAGCAGTAGGTATATAATAAGATTCAAATTAAGAAGATCAGATTTGGAAGGTATGATCTGCTTTGTTACAGGGAAACATTTACTATCAGATTTTATTCAGCAATTCTTGGGTTAAGAGATCCTGTTTTCCCAAATATGTTCCCACTCTTCCATTCCGGTATAGAAGGGAGATGCCCTAGTAAGAATGGTCAGTTGCCACTGTACTCTCGAGTTCCCTTTCCTCTTGACCCATTCAGCTGTTTACAGGTGTTTTAGCACAAGCAGTAATGCACGATGACAACCAAGTTAGTACCACGTGGCACTGTGACATTTACCTGCTGTCTTTTCCATTCTGCAACGCCACATATCGATCTGTGGTCCTTTCACAGACATATGTGTTCCTTCTTGCCATGCTACCTCCAGGATATACATTGCTCTTTAAAAAGAAAAAAAAATCCATCTTAAAATTCTAACTGTAGTTGTGGAAGGTCAAATAAATGAATTTAAGTTGCAAAGGACATTGAAAAAAAAAATCCATGATAGAGTTTTATCAGAACCTTATGTTAACAAGCTCAATCTCACACGTCCCTCCCTCCCTCTGTTAGATGGCAGAAGTGACTGGCAAAGCATGACAAGCTCATTAAGGTTTTAGCTTGTTGTCCTGCAGGTGCAGTGAGGTGCAGTTGTTTGGAAGCAGCAAGAAAGCTGGGCTTTTATTCTCTCCCCTATGAGCTGGTGGCAGGGAGAAGGGCAAGGGAATGGTACAGGCAGCTCTATGGGACCAGGAACAAGAGACAACTCCCCAAGAAATATTGGAACACACTGGAAACCTGTGGTAGTGACAGTGGTGGCTCCTGGAAGCCTGCAGGCTGCCATTCACCTGCTCAGGGAATCCCCCAGTCAATGGTAATGTTAAGGAGGCTAAGTTCCCGGGGTCAGAGGCATGCCCTCCTGCGGCCACCAACAGGGGTGTGTGGTGCCTCAGGATATTCTCTCATTGCAGGTCTTAGCCAGAGGGCAAGCCAAGTCTGAGAAGCAAGCTCTGGAGTAAGAGAATAAGCAAAAGGGACAGGATCTCCTTATCATGCACGCAACAGTGATCTGTAACCCCTGTTGCTGTGCCTGCTGAAATCTTGACTAGTTACTAGTACTAAACTATATAGGAATTATTTCTTTTTTTTTTTTTTTTAAGATTTTATTTATTTATTCATGACAGACACACACATACAGAGAGGCAGAGACACAGGCAGAGGGAGAAGCAGGCTCCATGCAGGGAGCCCGACGTGGGACTGGATCCCGGGTCTCCAGGATCATACCTCAGGCTGAAGGTGGCACCAAACTGCTGCCATCGGGGCTGCCCTAGGAATGAGTTCTAAAAGGGACACATCCTCCTCTGTTTAATCCTCACTCCAAGAGAAAAACAATTCCCTATTTCTGGCTAATCTAGCTTTCACTGTTCTCTGGAATACATAACTAACTTAAAATTTGCTTAATCATGAGAGTTAGAGGGTTAGTAGATATATGCCTCGACTAAATTTGGAGGAACAAAAAAAAAAGCCTTATTTAAAAGCCTTCATTAAACAAAACTGTTTAAGTGAAGATTCAAACTTTTCAACAGTGCAGTTTCCTGGGTGGAAGGAATTTTGTCACCATCTACATAAAAAACACAAAAACTGTAAAAGTATAGCCAAACAGAGGAATATTATTAAGGATATTTTTTAGGTAAGACACTGTCCATGTTAAGTGAAGGCAAAGAAGCAGGTTTTGTGATGGAGATCCATTATGAAACTAGCTTGTGTAACAGTTCTTAAAGAACCTTTACTTTCAATAATTTCATCATTTTGGCTAAATTGTCAAGTAAGTAACTTAAATGTGAACAGATTCCTGGTTGATTGTTTCTGGCCATTTTCAGTAGCACTACTTTGCTTCTCAGAGTGACAGGTGACCGGTTTCTCCTTCAAGACCGTGCCTTCTGGGCTCACCACCCTCATGCACCACCTCCCTATCCTTGCCCCTCAGATGGCAGTGATACCAGGTGCAGTAGCCTCCCAGGCACACTTAGGATGCGATCATGCAACAGTTACAGAAACACAGGCTCACTGATCCCATGTGACAGAGGGTCAGCTACAAAAATAACCTTTAGAATTGATCTTCAGTAAGGTTCTGTCTGTTTAGGATTTGGGGACTAGATATAAAACTACCCTTGCAGACCTCTGAATTTTCAGTTTGGCAACTTCCCTAAAGTGGATATACACATTTTCCTGCATTTCCCAAGAAACCAGCCCTGTGTAGGCAATTTCTCTGGGCTAATTTTATACTAAAGTGATTGCATTTTATATAATTACACTATAATTTTTATATAAAATGTTTTATACTATAATCATTATAGCATTTTCAGCCTTTCTGAGTTTCCCTGAAAGTAGCAGTAGCTCTTTCCTTTTTTTTTTTTTTTAAAGATGATCTTTTTTTAAAAAAGGTGATTGACAGTATTTTTTACAGGATACAAAATTTTATATTTTGTATTATTTACATACAATAGATAATACTGAAAATCACATTTACAAGTTTTATTGTCTTTTTGATGAAAGAATAGTGTAATATATTTGCATCTTCAAAACTCAACATTTGGCTTCCAAGTTTCTAGGCTAGACAAGAGCTTATTACCATCAATTCCTACATGCAAAATTTTTGGATGGGAATTTCTTTTTTTTTAAAGATTTAATTTATTTATTCAGGAAAGACACACAGAAAGAGTCAGAGACACAGGCAGAGGGAGAAGCAGGCTCTTTGCAGGGGAACCTGATGCGGGACTCAATCCCAGGACTCTGGGACCACGCCGGACCATGCCCTGAGCTGAAGGCAGATGCTCAACCACTGGGGCCACTCAGGCATCCCTGGATGGGAATTTCTTGAAGGGAAAAATATTAAGTTTGTTCTTCCTGCGTATTACTGCAGAAAGAGTCCTAAGATCTCTCACAAATAGAAACACTCCCATCATTTAGACTCTCTAATGTGGGAGATGAACAATAAAAGAGGTGATTTTGATCACCAACAAATTTCACCAACCATTACATCCATTTAACGACTTATCTCAGAACTCATTCCACTGCCAATATCACCCTTAAGTCATGCGGTAGACTAATGTTAGGTAATACTGTCAATAGAATCAAGCTTACAAATAAGAGCTTTTACTGTTGGTTTAAAAAGCCTCCTGGTTTTATACACATTAAAAACACTGTTAAACTATATCACCTACTAAATTATCTATGCATCTTAAGGGTATTATTTATTTTTCCATCAGAAAGTAAAAAGCCATCAGAGGAGAGGTGGGTGGGGGATGGGTGAAACAGGTGATGAGGATGAGGGAGGGCACTTTTGAGGAGCACCAGTTGTTGTGTGGAAGTGCTGAATCACCCTATGGTACACCTGAAACTAATACTACACTGTATGTTAGCTAACTGGGATTTAAATAAAAACTTGAAATGTGAAAAGCCATGCCATGCTATTCAAGTAGATTACATATTTCTATTAGATCTCATTTATAGACAAGTAATACTCACTGGTAAAAATGTTAATTTTTTCAATCAATATTTTATAACATGACAGAGCCTAGATTATAAATGCTCAAGGTCCTTCATCCTGGACATCGCCTCAAAGAAAAAGGATTAAAGCTACGTATTTGGCTTTTGCACTCTGGGGTCAGCAAACTTTCTGTGAGGAATCAATGACAAACATTTTACGCTCTGTGGGCCACGCCATCAATGTCACCCACAGTCTGGGAAATGCAAATTAAAAACAAAAAGGATATTTTTTTTTTGTTTTTTTGCCCCTCAGGCAAAGATTTTAAAGATCGATAATATCCAGTTGTTGATGAGCTTGTGGAGATATAATTACTCTCTAATTATTCCAGCCATTAAAATCACCCTGGCAGTATTTATTAAAAATTTAAATGTGCATCAAAAAAAAAAAATTTAAATGTGCATATTCCAAGGATACACACTTAGCCAGGAGCATACATTAGCACACATTAGCACCCGGGCTCTGGATGGGGGGGAAGGGAGTAAAGATGGAGGCTGCACACTCAAGGGGACCATGTGCCACACAAACTGAGGAGTCGGATGAGCCACCTGAGGTGAAACATGTCACCCAGAAACCAAGCTTCTGAGCATGTATTTAACAGAAATAATAATAATAGCATGTATTTAACAGAAATAATAGCCTAAGTGTACAAGAATGAATACTCTGAAAAACGAAATTCTGAACACTCCACAAATAATTGAAGAAATTATGATACACAGGTTTATTATTAATATAGATGAAATAATGTGCAAGTTTTAAGACTGTAGGAGACCTAGGCGTTCTGCTGTAAAAGGACTCGATAACATTTTAAGAAAAATTAAAATGTCATAGATATAGTATGATCTCATTTTTACAAAAATAAATCTTGTATGTATGTATATATTCATTTTTGTTTTCTTTAAAAAGCAAAATCTATAAAGGAATTCATCCCAAATGATAACACTAGTTATACTGGAAGCTGGATATAGAAGGTAAGAGATTAGAAAAGGTAAACTATTAATTTTACTTGAGATACTTCTGAACTGCTAAAATTAAACAAGCTATATTATTTTGGCTTCTCATACTGCCAAAATTAATATAGTAAATTAAGATAAATTTAGTACTAAGTGGCTCAGAACAAAATTTTTCTACCAGAATCTTTTGGTATGCATGCATTCATTCACTTGAGAGAGCAAGCAAGCTAGTGAACAGGATGGGTGGGGGCAGAGGGAGAGAAAGAGAGAGAATCTGAAGCAGATGCCCTGCTGAGTGCAGAGTCTGAGGCAGGGCTTGATCTCACGACCCTGAGATCATGACTGACTCTGAGACCATGACCGGAGCTGAAATCAAGAGTCAGATGCTTAACCGACTGAGCCATCCAGTGGGCCCCTCTACCTCATTTATTCATTCATTCATTCATTCAAAGATTTTATTTATTTATCTGAGGAAGAAAGTAAGCGATAGAGCATGAGCAGGGGACGGGCAAAGGAAGAAGCAGATTCCCCACTGAGCAGGGAGCCTGACTCGGAGCTTGATCCCAAGACCCCAGGATTGTGATCTGAGCTCAAGACAGACACTTAACCAAGTGAGCCACCCAGGTGCCCCTGAATCTTTTTAATATGAAGTTTTTTCATCTTTCTTTGTTGTTATTTCTTCAAATATTTCTACCTCTTCATTGTGTGCCCTGTCCTTTCTAAATCTGTATTATCTAGATGTTTCCAATTCTACTTCTATCCTTCATATATCTTTCTTTTTTATATTTTCTCTTTATTCCTATAAAGAATAGTCTTACAAGAGAAGGCCTCAATCTATCTTCTAGCTCCCATTAAAATTTCTAAAATTTGCTGAGGTTTTTTTTTTGTTGTTGTTGTTTTAAGATTATTTGAGAGAGAGAGAGAATTCTCAAGCAGACTCCACACTGTGTGGGAGCCCGATCATTAGTTCATGACCTGAAGCAAAATCAAGACTCGGATGTTCAACCAATTGAACCACCCAGGTGGCCCCTACAAATTTGCTACTTTAATTGAATAATGTGAGCTAACTTTATAAATGAAGTCTTCCTTCATTGAACCACTCACTTGAAATATAAAATTAAGTGTACCAATACAGTTTTTAGTAATTATCACAAACAGGAAAAATGAGGCAGGAAAGTTTAATGTACCACTTTATGGTGAGGTTTTTAAGTCTTATTTTGAGGTAAAGTGTTATTTTAAGAATTCATGGGGGTTTTTTTTGTTGTTTTTTGGTTTTTTTTTTTTTTGTTCTTAAAATGCAATCATGAGAAGCTTGGCCTCCTTTGCATGTTATTTAAATGTATGACTCACTTTAAAATTTTGAAACATGTTTTTAGAAAAGGATAAAGTTTTTCAAAGATTGTACCAAAAATATCTGACAACAACCACAACAAATTGCAATATTCTGGAGTATTTACTCACACTTGGAATAGTTGAAGATTTCTTCCTCTCTGGCCCCACAAGAGGGCTTGCAGTCATCTCACTTTTTGAACCAACTGTTGTGCTGCCAAGTTTACGAGCTAGGTCTTTGTCCCACTCCTCTTTCTGTTCACTTTCCACGCTATTAGCCTGAGGCCTTTTGGTATATGATACAGCAGGGGGAATGGATGGACCAGCTATAACAAAATTAAAGAGTATAATGAGCTGAAAATCAACTGACACAGTTTTGCCTCACGAACAAAAACTCTAAATTAAAAATATCTTTATTTGCATATTTTATACCCAGAACTCACATTAAACTGTTTGATTACAAAAATTAGGTCAGTCCCTAAAAAGGGGGTTACATTAATCATGCACTAATATAAATCCGTGATAACGGATGACACAAGCACATAAAGACGTGAGTGTACAATGCTCAGTGAATATAAGTTTGGGTAGTATTGATCTGTCTTTTCACTTATTTGACTTTTCCCCCCACCATGATCACTGAAACGCCGCTGCTTCTGGTTTGCGGAGATGCTCCGCTGGACCTTCAGGTGAGCAGGGGACTGGAGGCTGCTGTTGTTCAGGTCACTGCTAGGCCGTGACCTCTGACACAAGCTTCCGCTGGACAACGATTCACCACCTTCAAACTATAAGAAAAAAGAGCACAAAGATGTTAAAGTGTTTATGCAAACAATATATACTCTTGATTGATGTTCTAACCTATTCCAAGCCATACAAAGAGAAATCAGCATTGAAAAGAAAATAAGTTGTTTTTTTTTTAAAGATTTTATCTATTTATTCATGAGAGACACACACACACAGAGAGAGGCGCAGAGACACAGGCAGAGGGAGAAGCAGGCTCCATGCAAGGAGCCTGACGCGGGATTCGATCCCGGGTCTCCAGGATCACACCCCGGGCTGCAGGCGGCGCTAAACCGCTGCGCCACCAGGGCTGCCCAAGAAAAAAAGTTTTGATACAGAACTGCAAGTTGGCAACCAGGAAGGCAGGGAACTGGCCAGCATGTGCTCCCATGAGTACACGTGCTCTTCTGTGGTTTTGTACAAATGGCTTTGGATCTTTAGTTTAGTCAAAACATCGAACATAGCTACCAATTATTGGGTGGTAATTATATGGTAGGCTAAGGTAGCTACGGTAGCTTTCCATATGTTGCTTTGTTTAGTCATTACAACAATGCGATTGTTTATTAACCTCAACTTTATAGATGAAAGCCTGCGGTGAAGAGAATCAAGGGACATCTTTGGGATTCAAACTTAGGATAAAGTCTAAAATTTTAACTTCACATGCATTTTTTTCCCACATTTATGGAGCAAAATTGGATTTATTGGTTCTGATTAAGAAGTGTATCTATTTAGATAAGCATGGTAAATCAGAGATTGATACACTATCCCTCTCTTTGTAACACAAAAGATGTTTTGTTGCTGGCAAACTTCTCACTGAATCACTGGCATCCCAATGGAAAATCTAAATTCATATGTAAAGATAGTAATGGCAAATAGCAAAGTAATATTGACGAAATTGGTAACAGACAACACAGCACACTGTAATGTGCCAGGAACTGTTCTAAGAACTGTGGAAATATAAATTCATTTAACCCTCTCAATGACCCACAGAGGTAAGTACTATTATTTTCATTTCATGGACTGGGGATCTGAAGCACAGAGAAATTAAGGACAGCATCCAAGCTGCACAGTTAGTCAGTGGCTGTGCTGGGATGGAGGAGGGGTGGGGATTCAAACCCAGTGAACTGGCTCCAAACTTCAGGCTCTTACTACTTCTAGTAGCCTCATTTAGTTTATACTCAATACAATTCAAACTTCGTTTTAATTCACGCATGGGCTGGGTTGTATACTTGTAATGCTAGTGCTTCCTTTATATTTCAATTAATAGGAAAATTAAAGCTACCAGGAGTGCAATCTAAAACCTAAGTAGAAAGTCAAAGACTTTAGACATAACCAATTATACTATTTCCCAACTTTTAAAAATATTTTATTTATTTGACACAGAGAGAGTATAAGCAGGGAGAGCCGGAGAGGGAGAAGGAGGCTCCCCAGAGCAGGGAGTCCAATGCAGGACTCTATCCCAAGACTCTGGGATCATGATCTGAGCTGAAGGCAGTTGCTTAACTGACTGGGCCACCCAGGCGCCCCCATTTCCCACTTCTTAAAATTCTCTTGATTTGGTTTCCTTGGTACCACTTCTCCAACTATTAGTGCCTCCACTGAGACTTCTCTCCTCCATTGGAGTAACAGTACCCACTTAGTAGAGCCAGAGAGGATGAGATGAATTAATAGGAGTGAATAAAGTCCTTAGAACAGCTGTTGGCATGTTAATGGGTGTGCTCCTCTGACAACAGCTCCCAAATCTATTAATGCTGCTGGAGTCATTCCCTCCAAGCCAGACCTTTAGAAGCCAAATGTCTCCTGAACAGCCCTGCCCAACAGGGATCTCAAGTTCAACCATCCCAAATAGAATGAACTTCCCATTTTCCCCTTGAAAAATATTCTGGGAAATATATCGTAAAAACCAGTCACCTATGCTAGAAACCTGAGGGTCTCTCATATCCTCAGGTTACCACACCCTGTTAATTCTACTGTGGGTGCCTGTCCTTCTCTATGTCCCAGAGGACCCATGCCTGCCCCTGATCAGAGCAGCAGCACACTAAATCACCCTGCTGACTGCACATCTCCCCTCCAGATCAAGGGCTCCTCGAGAGCACAGACTTTCTCGTCTTCCTGGTCGCAGTACGCAGCATAGTTTCCAGGACAGAACAGAGTCAATAAATGTCAGCTGAATGTACTGCTTTCACTAACAGTTACTATCTAATTAAAAATAATTTCAGTCTATTCTATAAAATGCCTCCCACAGATGTCTAATTGTTAACAAACTGTCCATGCCCTCGGCTCTGTTCTTGACTCTCAATTTATACCTTTGTATTTGTTGTCCTAAAGGATCATTTGCTTTTATGTTTCAACCACCATCTGTACACAGTTATTTCCTGAATCTATCTCCTTACTATAGATCTCTCCTGGCCTTGTGAATTCCCAACTGCAAGTATCAAAGCCACCTGATGCTCCCTCTACAAGGTTAAGTGTCACCAAACAACCTTTTCCTATTCCCATCCTTTCAAATCATTTCAAATATATGTTTTGTTTTAAATGCTGTCCCTTCCTCAGTTTCTCTTCCTGTGTTTCCTGCATACCCAGAATGACCATGTTACCTTTGGCAGGCCCGTTGCTTTCAGACACACAACTCTGGGGGATTTCATGCTCCAAGACTAGACTATGTGTGCCTCTCAGAGCTAAGCAAGGCACCTGGTTTGCTCTTTCAGAGCAAAGTCTCCCCTGGCACTTGAAAATGAAATCAGTTCCTAACTTAGCATCTTGAGTTTGAATCCTAAAAGGAAAATGTTAGGGTCTTTATATTATTTTTGATACCACACAGAATAAAGGTGCTAACATTAATTATATCTTAGCTGTCATTTGTCTCCAGAAATAATTAACATTAACCTTTTTAAAAAGGTAAAGAACTTACTTCAGGTGGTTTTCTACCTAGAAGAATATAAGTAGCCATAACTTCATCATATTTCTGATTTATTAAGGCGTCATTTATCTCATCTCGTGCAAAACCCATGGTGACCATGATGTCTAGAAATAAAAAGAAATTTTCTGAAAATGGGTTTATTTTTATAAACAAACCAAAAAATATAAGGAAGCTTGCTAACATAAAGTCTGAAAACTAAGTTCTGAAATTTTAAAGTGTAATGTTAACTATAAAAAGTTCTGGATTAATATACAGATACTGCATACTTAGATCCTATACATTCAGTTTTTCATGCAGAAACCATCTGTATCATGGGACCCATACTCATGCGCCTAGTCCACTTCTCACTACCTAACATGTTCCTGAGTTGAGTGCCTCTGTCCAGCCAGACACACTATCTGTGACACTCACAAAATCCCTTCTTCTCTCTTTTTGTCAATCTCGTAACACACCCTCAGCCACACATGGAGTCATTTCTCCCATCTTTTAACATTTCTGCTTTCTGATCTGAAGGCAGGTTGATTCTTCTTTGAAAGGCTGGATTCCACAGTTGTTCTGCTCGGATTCCTAACCCCCTCGAATACCCTTCCTTGCCCCTCTGCTCTCGAGTCAGGAGCACAGTCAAGATGACTCAGCTGTGAGTTTCTGAGGCTTTGGTAGTGAAGAGAACAGGTTGGAAGCAGAGCGCTGGATGGGTGTGGGAGGAAGCACCCTGCCAAGACACTGGGAAATAGGAAGGGGAGCCAAAGTGTTCATCCCCTTGGCTCAAGTGCCTCCACATTTTTGGTTAAAATACACACTATGTTTTACTGATACTTATTAATCTGATCACTGCTGACACTTAAACCAGTCATTCCTCCTGTTGGGGATTGCTGAAAGAAAAGAACAAGGTTCATCTACATTATTTTAATTTTTATATTACTGTTGTCAACAACTGAATTAGATTATAATGTACATGTGGACAAACTTGAAATTTGTAATGTTTGGTGCATATTTATGGAAAGAAAAGATGACAGTGCAAGTATTTTTCAAATAAGAATTGTTTCTATTTATATTTCTAAACACTATTTTAGTAGACTACAGGTCTCTTATAGCAAAGAGACAGCACATCGCACAGTATTTAAATACTTACCTATTCTCTTCGTGTCATTGAAGTCTGGTTCAGGCTCAGCATATGGCTTTAGTTCTTCCTCTTCATGACCAACATTCATCCACCGATCTTTCATTATTTGCTAGGAAATAAACTTTACATTATGTTTGGCCAATCAGAATATTCCACCACTTATTTTAGCTCTATTTTAGGAAATGTGAAATTTTGGTTCACTCAACAAGAATAAGGTTTTCAATCTAAAGTTAGTTTCCAGTTTGATGGGGTACCTGGGAGGTTCAGTGGTTGAGCATCTGCCTTTGGTTCAGGGCATGATCCAAGGTCCTGGGATAAGGTGCCGCATTGGGCTCCCCCCAGGGAGCCTCCTTCTCCCTCTGCCTATGTCTCTGTCTCTCTGTCGCTCATGAATAAATAAATAAAATCTTAAAAAAAAAAAAAAAGAAAAAGAAAGCAGAGATCATGGGGAGTAGAAGTCAGGGTTTAGTCAATAAAGACAGCTCAGAGAATATGGCAGGGGAGAATGGTCAAAATGGAAGCCTAGAGTCAGGGATGAACAAGAATCTGGGTGAAGACAGAGACTGATGTGAATTACCAGAGTCAAATTTAAGTGATGTTATAACAAGAGTCAGTCCTACTTTGTTAAAAGGCACAATAATGGGGGCACCCTATGGAATGTGAAAATATTCACAACCATTAATACTCACAATATGTACAGTAAATCCTACAACTCAGTAAAAATAAAAACTGCCTGATTAAAAAAAGGGTAAAGAACTCAGATATTTCTCCAAAAGAATATATACCAAGAGCCAATAAGCATATGAAAAGATGCTAGCATCACTAATCATCGAAGAAATAAAAACCATGATGAGGTGCCACCTCCTATCTGTTAGGATGGCTACCATGGAAAACAATGAAAATAACAAGCATGGGTGAGCATGTGGAGAAACCGGAACCCTTGTGCACTTGTTGGTATGGCTGTAAAATGGTGTCACTGCTATTGGCAACTGTATGGAGGTTCCTCATAAAATTTAACAGTACAACTATGTATATAATCTAGTTATTCCATCTCTGGGTATATAGTCAAAAGAACTGAAACAGGATACTGAAGGGTATTTGCACACCCATGTTCATCGAAACATTACTCACAATAGCCAGGATGTAGACCAACCGACACATCTGATAGATGAATGATAAAGAAAATATACACACAGTGGAATGTTATTCAGCCTTAAAACAAAATGCAATCCATACATATATTGTGGATGAAACTTGAGGATATTTCTCAGTGAAATAAACCAGCCACAAAAAGACAGATAATCATTACATGAGGTATCTAAGGTGGCTGATCTCCTAGAAATGCGAAGTAGAATGGTGTTTGCCAGGTGCTGGGAGAGGGGGCAACAGGGACCTGTTCAATGGTACAGAGTCTCACTCATGCAAGGGGAACAAGTGCCAGAGATCTGCTGTCTAACAGTGGACACACAGGTAACAATATTGTAATGTATTCTTAAAAGCGTAGAGTATAAATTCATGTGTTATTTACTACACACACACAAAGACAACTAGTGGGGAATAATTCTGGGGCAATGATTCTGTATTAATTTGGAATTTTTTTTTTTAACATTTTATTACTACTGAATCCTAGGCTTTCATTCAGGAACATTCTAGGTGTTGATATATTGATATTCTTTGCCCAGGCCCTGCAAAGTATATTCTCCATTTTTAGACTTCACTTGCTAATATTCTACTAAACAGAAAAGTAACATTCCGTACAGAGATCCTTTTGAGGCTAATTGTTTGCCCAGATACCTTCCCCTTACTTAATTATATTTAGTTAAAGTCATTCACTAGAAGACAGATCTCCAGAGTGTGCCTCTAAGGACTGGGATCTGTAAGAACACTGCGGTTCTGGATGGGAGGGATTTTCCAAAGATTCTGGTCACATGACATATATTTCAGTGAAAATATGTAGATAATTAAATATGTTTAAAATTATGCAGACCTGTAACTCTTAAAAGATCACCACTAACTTTCTTCTTCCTCCCCCCTCATTTTATTGAGATATAGCTGACATATAAACTTTGTATTAGTTTAAGGTATACAACATAATGATGTGATATAAAAACATATAAATATTATGAAATATATGAAATGAGCACCACAGTAAGTTAACACCCATCACTTCACTCAGTTATAATTTTTTTCTTCATGATGAAAAGTTTTAAGATCTACTCTCTTAGCAACTTTCAAATACACCTACAATGCAGTATAATTAACCACAGTCACTATGTTGTACATTAACATCCCTGACTCAACTTATAACTGGAAACTTGTGCCTTTAGACCACTTTTACTTATTTCATCCACCCACAATCTCCCACCTCTGGCAACCCTCGATCTGTTCTCATTTCTCAATTTTTTTTTTTTTTTTAGATTCCACATATAAATGAGATGATATGGTTTTTGTCTTTCTCTGAGCTAAGTGTTTACTGGCAGATGAATGGATAAAGAAAATGTATATATTCACATTAAAAAATTTAAGTACATTATCCAGCTCATTTAAATAGAAATAGACCCTTTATAAACTCAAAAAAATAATAATGCTGTCACTAGTCTTTAGTGATTATTCATCAATAAAGGAAAGTACTGGGGAAGGTCCACACTGGGGGAGGGAAAGGGAAAAAGCAGAGCTGCAAACACCAGCTACATGATTTCCCAAAATGTTAAGGTCCTTCCTGTTCCTCAACTCCCTCTTCTCAAACAGTATGTCTGGCAAAAGCCTAGACAACAGCAGTTGGGCCCCAGTATCTGCAAAAGTAAAATTATGCTGTTGGTAGAATTTCCTAGGTTGGAAGGGGAATATGTAAGAATCTTAAAGAATACAAAGGACTACGTCAGGAGAGCTACACAGTACGTGCAATCCCGCCAGTACTTGGCAAGCTCTAATTCAGCCCACCTACTCCCTGACACCCAGAGTGACTCACTTCCACAGCTGGACCGCGCTGAGGGAGGCCCACGGAGGTGGCAACTCAGTTGAGGCTTAAAAATGAAAGCCTTTAAACATGTTCCAAATAAATAGAACCAACTCCACCGCGCTCCACACACATGTGCACATATGAGAGTGAGACAGCGAGCGCGCACAAGTAGGAGGAGAGGGAGAAGCAGACTCCCCGCTGAGCAGGGAGCCCAACATGGGGCTCGATCCCAGGACCCCAGTATCATGGCTGGATCTGAAGGCAGACAAACACCTGAGCCACAACCCAGGTGCCCCACAACACATTACTTTTTAATGGGAATTCATGGGGCTCGATCCCAGGACCCCAGTATCATGACCGGATCTGAAGGCAGACAAACACCTGAGCCACAACCCAGGTGCCCCACAACACATTACTTTTTAATGGGAATTCATGGGGCTCGATCCCAGGACCCCAGTATCATGACCGGATCTGAAGGCAGACAAACATCTGAGCTACAACCCAGGTGCCCCACAACACACTACTTTTTAATGGGAATTCTTTGCATGTTTTTTGATACTACGATGAATGAGTCTGGGCAAAGAAGGAAACTAAGAGACATCAGCTAGACATAAATTCCTGTTTGTTTGTTTTTTTTTAAGATTTTATTTATTAATTCATGAGACACAGAGAGAGAGAGAGAGGCAGAGACATAGGCAGAGGGAGAAGCAGGCTCTCCATGGGCAGCCTCATTCAGGACTTGATCCCAGGACCCCAGGATCATGACCTGAGCCAAAGGCAGATGCTCAACCACTGAACCACCAGGTCCCCCTATTCTGGTTTTTCAATAAATTCAAATTAAGTCCTCAGTGATGTTCTCAAGTTTAAGATGACAATGTTAAGAGTCTGAAAATAACAACTAATGGAGAGAGATTTATAAATGGCCAAATTTTTGGTGAGTCAGATTCTGGAAGAGTAAGAGTTCATCATTCAACAAGGACCTGGAAGGGAGAGTGTGAGGGACCTAGGCAGAGGGCGCAGCAGGTGTGAAGAAGCCCAAGGGCAAACGAAGGTGGTGCTTGTCTGGGTTGCAGCAGGTTTGGTAAGCCTGGAACATATGTAGTGAGGTGGGTGGTGAGGCAAGATGAGGGGAGAAAATTCACAGGGACTGGAGGGTTTCTTTCAATCACATGAGGGACATCTTTGGAGGGTGCAATTCTGAAGTCTCTCTGGGCAGTGTGCGGAGAGTGGGTTGGAGGGGTTCATCACTGGAAGCCCAGAAGTCAGCTAAGAGGCTTTAGCGAGAATCTAGGAGAAAGAGGGTGCCAGTCTGACTCAAACAAGGCAGTGGCAATGGGAAAAGAGACATTTTCAATATCTGGCTGGTAAAAATCAACAAAACTTTGTGACTGGATATGAGGAGGTATGATGAGGTGAGACAATTCAGAAAAAGATGGAGCCAAGGTTCCCAGTTGACAACTGAGCAGCGGTTGACAGCATTCACTGAGAAAGCACACTCGGAAGGAGAAGGAGGCCGGATGGGGAAGCACGCGGCTGAGTTTTGTGGTAGCTGAGTTAGAGATGCTATGGGTTATCTAAACAGACACGTTCTGTAAACTCCAGAGAAGCTCAAGGGAAATCTGGGCTGGGGATGGAGATTCAGAGACAGCCAACACGTGATAATGGAAGCTGTGGAGCGGGTGGGATTCTCAAGGAAAACCTAATAGAGTCCGAATGAGTGGAAGACGGCCTGACGGCAGAGCCCTGTGAAATAGTAACATTTAAGGGTTAGGAAGAAAAGTAACCCACCACGTCAAGGGAGGAGGAAAATCTGCACAGTGGGACCTGAAAAACAAGGTAAGAGTCTTTAGAAGAGGGCACAGTGGTGTCCTGTCGACTCAGGTGACTGCTCAAAAAGCAGGTGCTGTGTTGAGAAGCAAAGAGGAG
The DNA here is from genome assembly GCF_018345385.1 of Vulpes lagopus. Taxonomy (NCBI): domain Eukaryota; kingdom Metazoa; phylum Chordata; class Mammalia; order Carnivora; family Canidae; genus Vulpes; species Vulpes lagopus. The sequence continues at coordinate 33,959,215 of NC_054834.1, forward strand.
GTGGCTTCATCGGGGTGGTTGCTGGGGGCCTGGCACTGCTGACTCTAAGCAGAGATGCTTCTTTAAAAGGGCAGAAAAAAATGAGTGGGAAATATCAGAAAGGGAGACAGAACATGAGAGACCCCTAACTCTGGGAACGAACTAGGGGTGGTAGAAAGGGAGGTGGGCGGGGGTGGGGGTGACTGGGTGACGGGCACTGATGGGATGAGCACTGGATGTTATGCTATATGTTGGCAAATTGAACACCAATAAAAAATAAATTTATAAAAAAAATTTAAAAATAAAAGTATTTAAAAAGAGAACAAAACAAAAAAGTCAGGGCAGAAAGGGAGAAACAAGAAGGGAAACTGGATGGGCACTGTGGGATTGAAGGGTGTCTTTGTCTAAGTGGAAGACACACGTACAAAGGCTGAGAGCTAGAGGCATCAGCAGAGAGGAGGCGAGGCGGTCCAGAAGAGGGAGCTTCTCTGAAGGCCTGAGATACTGAGAGGGCACTTGCGTGTCTCCTTCACTAAAGCTGGAGTCCTTGAGGATAAAGACCGTGTCTTGCACTATCTTTCCCAGCACACGTGCCTGTTGTCGCTTTTGAACTGGGCAGTATTTTAAAATAAAGCTGCTACAGGAGTTCTGGGTATAGTGAACTTGAGAGGAGCTTAGCAATGACAAGGACTGAAGAAGTTGCTAGAATGCCCGGGACACAGACAATCGCGGGCTGCGGAAATGGAAGAAAGAAAAGCTTGAGGTACAACTCAAAGCACTGGATGACAGGATTTGTTCTGGGAATGAGGGAAAGAAAGGGGGGCATCTAAGAGGGTTCTAAGGTTTTAATTCAGGTGTTTGGTAGAATGAATAGGATATCCATGACTTAGGTAAGAAACACAGGAGCAATAAGAGATTTGATAGCTGGACGAAAGGCAATTAAAAGCAAACTAAAGATCATCCGAGTTTTCTGAGGTTTCTCAATTACACTGTGTTTATTTGGTGTTCATTTCATGACCATTAGGTATCTGTCCACATCAAGGAAAAATATGTATGTGGATCAAATCCTCTGGCAACTTGTCTTTTATTTGGGGAAATGAGATTTACTCACGAAACCTGAAAAAAATCTGAACACACAACAGAATTAACTATTCAAAAAAGTGTGCTAAAAGAGTTTTAGCTTTGAGGCCAAGGCAGAAATGCCAGTCCCCGCCCCCTTCTGAAATGGAGGTGCTGCGTCACAGGGGAGTGTTCACGGAACCTGACCTGTGTAGTTTCAGGCAGGGTACAAATCACCAAGCCAGCAAACTGCACTAGACCAGCTGAATAAACTAATCCATTTTAGATTTCCTTTGAGATGTCTCTCCTTTCTTTTTTTAAAAAAGTAATCTCTATGCCCAATGTAGGGCTTGAACTCATAACCCCAAGATTGAGAGTCACATGCTCCACTGACTGAGCCAGCCAGGTGCCCCTGAGGTATCTCAAAATGAGAAACAAGAGGTCAAACAGCATTCCAAACCGAACAAGAGTTTAGCCAATGAACATAGATGACTACTTGCTGAGAAATTCTATCAAAATAACTGATTCAGATGAATTATAAAGAAATAAAAAAAAAGAAACTAATAATGGAAATATACACCCTACACTTAAGGTGCACATTAAAAATTTATGGACTTTAGTAGGATAGCCAGATGGAAATAATTTTTCTTAAATGGTTTCAACCCCTATAAAAGTTCACCATATGCTTCTGAATCTGTACTTAGAAAACGTGCATTAAAAACATTATTTTTACTATTATTATTATTATTTGCTTTATTGCCTCTTGTATTTGGCAGACACAAGCAAGATTTTTAAGATCATCTTAGCGGCAGCTGAAGAGGTGTTAAAGCACAAATAAATATTTTTTTGCGGAGGAACACAGATGACAGAGAAAGGGCAATAAAGAGGAGTTTTGCCTTTGCTTCAAATTTTGCATTATTTTGAAAGGTAACATAGTCCACTCCAGTTAAGGACTGCAAAAATTAAAGACATACATAGAGGGGATAGCAGAAAAAAATTGTTAGTTTTTTTTCTAATATCTAGATACACCAATATTCCAATAACTAGGGAAAAAATAGTACATAACATAAACACAAATCCTTTTAAAATCATGTGTGATACTATCCTTCCTGTTATTAGTGCAATGAACACACTCTGCCAGCTTTCATATATAGAACCTGAAAAAAATTATGTAACCGTTTAGTTCTAGAGACAACAGGTCAAGCAAGTAGAATGTGAAACTAATTTCATTCGTTTTATTTTCATGGGGGATAAATAAGGTACTTAACATATAAGGCTTTAAGAAAGACTTTAATAAAGTATGTAGTCTTAGTTTGAGAAGCAACAGGAGGATATCTGAGTTAAATCTGAAGTTTAGTAAGATAATAAATAGCCACATAAGATTCTTTAAATTGAATTTCAAATATTAACATGTTATATGGTGAAGAAAGACTAGTGTTTGCTCTCCTCAGTTAACTCTTGATATTCAAATAACACTGAAAAAACTACATACAGCTCCATTCTTTTACAAATATAAGAATTAAGAGAGGAAATATTTCATATTAAAATGTACAAAGCTGATACAGATTTGCAAGGCTGATTAACTGGACTCCATTAGATAAGCAGCTCAGAGACACAGAGAGCTTATATACAAAGGAGCAAAGTTACCCTAGTCATTAAAAATATTAAGCATTGTCTCTGATGAAGCAAATACAAATTGAAGCAATTATGACAAACTATGTAACTACCTTAAAGGCCTCAAATATTAGAAATTATATCAAATACTGATTCAAGCTATAAAGAATAGATACCTTCAAATACCTTAGATCACACACAATCTTTTAGCAATGAATACCAGACTGTTTATACCCTTTGACGCACTAATTACACTCTGGAGAATATATCCAAGCATATATCCCAAAGGAGAAAAAAGTATATCACATTATTTTTAGTAAAAACAATGGAAACAACTGAAATGTGCCACAAGCAGGGGATGATACATAACCCAAAGAAAACAACACTGCTACTGGCAAGGAAGGAGCTCATGCTTATGGTAAAGCAGAAAGTACATAGCCCCAAGCTTTTAAGTCAAAAGAAGAAAAAGAATGCAACATGACAGGAAACATTACTACTATACCAAAATTTATGTTTATGCACTCAAGACTGGTGTTTTGAAAACAGCTATTTTTTTAGAGGATTTTTTTTTGCTGTATAGTTGCTCCTGAAGTTGGTATGAAAGATAAAAGAAGATTAAAATAATCTTTGACATCATTGCTATTTCAAGGGGAGTTTCTCAAGGGTTAGTGTAAGAAATTTTTCTTCCCCTTTTTTTTTTTTTTTTTTAAACAGTGTCAGGCTTCTCTGGAAAGTTATTTCTGGGAACTGTGAAGCAGACAGCCTTCGTACGGCCATAGCTGCAATTTTATGATAATATTTCCAATGCACGCTCATGGGTCTGTGGCTGGAAAACTTAGTTTTGATAAGCTGGAACAGAAGGTTCCAGACTATATTCAAATACATCAAGTTGAGATTCTGATGATCAAATGTTTTAGTATAATAATTTGGCTTTTAAGTTCAACCCAGAATTCTAATACTTTAATCCTTTGCATTTTAATGCTAAGGATGAAAGACTTAAATATGTGGCTACTGTAAATTAATCATCTTTAAGTGACTAAGTACATCATACTTAGACAAACTAAGAGATTTACAATATCTATAATAATTTTGTCTGTTCTTTTTGTTCTTCTCATGAGTTAAGCTGACGCCTCAACCAAGGACATTTTATTAAGTGACATTCAGATAAACTAGATTCCTATGATAGAAGTGGGTCATAAAGCAGGATTAAGAAAGACTCAGGTTGCCGTAAAATTTTACTTATTTTTTAAATAGTCTTTATTTTTTTGTAACTAATAAGCTCTACATCCAACATGGGGCTTGAACTCACGACCCCAAGATGAAGAGTCACATGCTCCTCCACCTGAGCCAGCCAGGGTCCCCTGTTGCCATAAAATTTTAGAATTGAAGTGAGAGTCAACAGTTTTAACTTTTTCACTGTTTCACATAACTTCCTATGAATAATGGTTAAAAATAAGTTTAAAAAAGTAGTAACATTAAAGGAGGCTTTTCTTTTTTCACAGGCCTCTCTCTGAAAACATTACTAACATATCCTTTTACCCACAAAGGACCAAAAAAAAAAAAAAAACCCACAAAAATTATGGGAAGGAACTAACTGCATTTAAACAAATAAGTCAGTAAAAAATAGCCGATATGTGATTCACTGATGTAAAGCATTTAAGATAATCTCCCAGGGGAAATTATTTTATATCACCATATTTTAACTTCCACCAAAATGCATTGTATATTTTAGTGGAAATTACTTGTGGAAATAAAATTACAAAGCCCAAACTAAGCTGAGAGCTCTGTACACAGGGATGGCTCACTACAAGGTTGCCTCCTAACCAGCATGAAGTCTCTGCCAGAAAGCCCCATTGCTACACTAAAAAGTACGGTTTAAATGAGATTAATTCTCTGAATTTTGTACCCCATCTACTAAGGCAAATAAATGAAGACAAAAGAGTACCAGTGAACAATATATGCTGGATCTCTGAATTATCTTAGTATTGGTTAAAACATCATTCTTAGATGGGCGAAATACTTAGAAATAAGTTGTTTAATTGCAGTGTCAGCAGGAAAAAAGGTTAGATATTTGGGTTGTGTGAACCTCTGATATTATTTGGCTATAACATGTTAGTACCTTTGTAGTATAATAGCAACTATTATAAGACATGTGGAACGTAGATAGACAACAGAACAGTGTGTTAAGAAATAAAATTCCTGTTTCTAGTATGTTCTACTTAAATTGTACATTTTCTGTTATCAGAGATTTCTTTAAATTTTTTAAATATCAGCTTCTAAGTTCAGATACAGTCATGAAATACTGGATTAGAACTTTTTAAAAAATATTTTAATTATTTATTTGAGAGATGGAGCCCGAGAGAGAGAGAGAGAGAGCACAAGTGGTAGAGAGGGAGAAGCAGGCTGTCCATTGAGCAGGGAACGTGATGTAGGACTCGATCCCAGGACCCTGGGATCATGACCTGAGATGAAGGCAGACACCTAGTGGCTCAATGGACTGAGCCACTCAGGCACCCTTTCATCTGATTTTTTTTTTAATCTTCCAAATATCTATACTGCTAAATACACGGTTCTCATATTGGTGCAAGCAATTTCTCACAGAGGTCAGGTTTTCCCCCTTCTTCAACAAAAAGCCAATTTTATTCCTATTTTTATGTTGTCTTAATTTGATACTTCATTGCAGGACAAAGAAGGAATAACTGTCTTTAAAGAAACAGACTGTGATAACTTTTGAGTAGCGAAAGAATCATGTTGCCTTCACTAGTTCTAAACAAGTTGCATGACTTGCCGATTTTCCAAACAAAACAAAACAAAAACAAAAAAACGACCAGGGAAGAATTATTGAAAATGTGCTTCAGTTCTTAGAATATTTTAATTGTTGAACTTTAAATCTGGAGTACAAAAAAGTACTTACTTCTAAGCTGCCTCTCTTTATTGGATTCAGCACCAATAATTTCTTCAGAAGATTTTCACAGTCAGTGGACATATAGAAAGGAATACGGTACTTCCCTCGTAAGACTCGCTCCCGTAGTTCCTTAAAAAGGCAAAGGAAGCACTCATGACTGGCTGCTGAAGTGATCACGCCTGGATATAAAAGATTAGTACTGAATTTCACGGATACCTTCAAATTCTGGCCATCAAAAGGCAAGGAGCCACTGACTAGTGTATAGAGAATGACGCCGAGACTCCACACGTCCACTTCAGGCCCATCATACTTCTTTCCTTGGAAAAGCTCAGGGGCAGCATAGGGCGGGCTTCCACAAAATGTGTCCAATTTGTTCCCAACTGTAAATTCATTACTAAAACCAAAGTCAGCAATTTTAATATTCATATCAGCATCAAGGAGAAGGTTTTCAGCCTAAGAGAAAAATAATAAGAAGGACAATGTAAATGCCTACGTCAAGCAAAATATTTATTATAATTGTTTCAGATCAACATATATTTCTTGCTTCTCTCTCTTTTTTTTTTTTTTTCAGAGAGAGAGAGAGAGAGTATGCCATGGGGAGGAGTGGGGCAGGACAGAGGGAGAGGGAGCAGGTTCCATGCCCAGCACAGAACCCCATGGAGGGCTCAGTCTCATGACCCTGAAAGCACGACCTGCGCTGAAATCAAGAGTCAGAGGCTCAACTGACTGAGCCATCCAGGCACCCCTTTTGCTTTTCATTTTTAAGCATATCATCAAATTAGAAGCCCAGCATGGTGCTTCAATCCATAACTCTTCAGAATCACATCTATATAAGATTAATTTAATTTTATTTTTTTAAAGATTTATTTATTTATTTATGATAGACATAGAGAGAGAGAGAGACAGAGACAGAGAGAGAGACAGAGAGAGGCAGAGACACAGGAGGAGGGAGAAGCAGGCTTCATGCCAGGAGCCCGACGTGGGACTCTATCCCGGGACTCCAAAGGCAGGCGCTAAACCACTGAACCACCCAGGGATCCCCTATAAGATTAATTTTAATGCTATAAAAAGGAAGCTCTCGTTTATAAGGGTATCCTGCAACTATTTGAAAAACGTTACTTAAAACACTTTTTCTTCCACACATTTTTTTTTTTTAAGATTTTATTTATTCATGAGAAACACAGAGAGGCAAAGACATAGGCAGAGGGAGAGGGCAGGCTCCCTGCGGGGAGCTTGAAGCAGGACTTGATCCCAGAACCCCGGGATTGCAACCAGAGCTAAACACAGACGCTCAACCACTGAGCTACCCAGGTGCCCCCTTCTACACATTACATTAAACCCATTTTTTTTTCTTCATGGTAATAAACATCCTGGAACTGTACCTTAATATGACCTATTTTTAAAAATACAAGTTAACATAACACTAGCCCTTTTGGGGCTTAAACCAACAAGTTTACTCAAAAGTGCTCTATTTTAATAGAGTATCATTGGTTAATGCAAAGCTCAAGAGTATACTTAAAATAACTGCCAGCCAGGGGTTCTCTGACTACCGAATTCGATCCTTTGTCTTCTCTTATAGAATGCTTCCCCAGCAAAGTTTTGTTCTTTTAGTAAAACTAAACAATACAATACAGCTTCACTAGACCTTGTTTAAGTTTCCTTTTGCTGTTCTAAAACTAGATTCTCAAAACAAAAACAAAAACAAAAACAAAAACAAGGGGATCCCTAGGTGGCTCAGCAGTTTAGTGCCTGCCTTCAGCTCAGGGCGTGATCCTGGAGACCTGGGATTGGGTCCCACGTTGGGATCCTTGCATGGAGCCTGCTTCTCCCTCTGCCTGTGTCTCTGCCTCTCTCTCTGTGTCTCTCATGAATAAATAAATAAAATCTTAAAAAAAACAAAACAAAACAAAACCCTAGATTCTCTTCTGGAGGTATATTTTGGTAGAAAGCAGTGATATTTCCACCCCGATATTGTTAGAAGCTGGTTTTCCAAAATCCTGAATCATTAAAAAAAAAAAAAAGTTTTAAATGTGCCTTTTGTAAATACAAGCAATTCAATATAGTCTTTGCTTTTGTACATGTTTTATTCCAAACTCTTTTGTAACTGATGGCCTAAGGAATTATATATTATTTTGTAGATATATTTTATGGGGTTACAAAAGGAGTAAAATTTAGCTACAATGAAAACCAGAGTTCTCTCTATTGCTCCAGAGCCAGGCACTCTGCCTACCACACAGCTCTTCCCTCCCTCACCCTCCTTTTTTCCTTTTCTAAGGCATGCTAGCTTGGGATATCGGTTTTGAGAAATGGAGGTACATCTAACACCCAAATATATGTGATAATAATGAGGTCCGTTTACGACATAAATAGCACATAAATTTGGGAGATTCATCTTAAATTCTAACACTGATGGGCTATGTGACAAAACCAAGTTATTTTGATGTTCTGAATAAGGGCCTGGTCATTGTAAATTTCTGTGACCAACTGTGAGCAAGCTGGACTTTCCTAGTTTCTGTGATGAGGTCTGGATGGATATTGAAGCACACAAGCTGCCCTGCAAGAGCTGAGCTGGGAGGGACTCTGGGGTCTGCTCCAGGAGCGCACGGGAAAACGTGTCCCCTGACTGGAGGGAAACTCAGGGTGTTGAACATGATTCATTTTTTCCTCAGATTTCTGTTCATATAGCAAATGAGAGGATAGGTGGGTGTCAAACACACAGCCAGGGAACAGTCCTCTCCTTTCTCTTTCTTTGTAGAAGTGATTTCTCCTTAAAATAGTTGCAGGAGGAAACTAAGAAATAGAAAATTTTGGAGCAGTAGAAAATCTGCAACCTCAGAAAAATGGAGCCAAAATACAGGATTAGATTTCTGACAAGTGCTTAAGACAGTGGTTTTTTGTTTTTGTTTTTTTTTTAAGTAGCTCCATGCTCAGTATGGAGCCCAATGGGGCTTGAACTCATGACCCTGAGATCAAGACCTGAGCTGAGATCAAGAGTCAGACACTTAGCCAACTGAGCCACCGAGGTGCCCCTTAAAACTGTATTTTTAAGTAGAATACAAACTAGTACTAGTAACTGACAGAGGTCATGGGGAGAAAAGTAATAAAAGAAAAATAGACTCCTAGGTAAGGAACGATGAAAGTTAAGTTTGTAGGAAGAGAGAAAGAGGGAGGGAAAAAAGACAAATATTTCAGTTCCAGGACTTTTTACTTTTAATAAAAGAAAAAAAATCACACCTATTTGGCCATACCATTTCTTTCTTTTTAAAATTTATTTATTGAGGTGAGGGGAGTAAGCACACAGGCAGGGGGAGGAGCAGAGGGAGAGGAAGAGAGAGAATTGTCAAGCAGCTCCCCGCTGAGCACAGAGCCTCAGGTGAGGCTGGATCTCCCAACACCAAGAGCATGTCTGAGCCCAAATCAAGAGATGGATGCTCAACCAACTGTGCTACCCAGGCACCCTTATTTTACATTTTTAAAAATAAAAATTATATACATATATACTTAAGGTATGTCTCAAAATTATTTTATATACACAGTGAAATAATTACAACAACCAAACTAATTAACTTATTACCTCCTCACTTAGTTATTTGTGTGTGTGTGATGAGGGCACACTCATATAAATAAATCTACTGTCTGAAGCAAATTTCCTAGCATACAATACAGTATTAACTTTTTGAATGTGACACCAAAAGCTCAGCAGCCAAAGCAAAAAGAAATGAGAGACTTCATTCAAGCTAAAGAGCTTCTGCATAGGAAAGGAAACCATCAACAGAAAGGTAACCTGTGGATTGGGAGAGAATATTTGCAAACTTTACATCTAATAAAGGATATCCAAAATACATAAGGAACTCATAAAACTCAGTAGCAAAAAAATAAACATCACAATTAAAAAACGAGCGGAAGTCCCTGAACTGACATTTTCTAAAGACATACAAATGGTCAAGAGGTATATGAAAAGGTGCCCAACATCACTAACCATCAGGGATCTGTAAATCACAAGCACAATAACACTTCCCACCTGTTAGAATGGCTACCACCAAAAATATAAAAGATAATAAGTGTTGGTAAAACTGTGGAGAAATGGGAACTCCTGTCTAGTTGGTGGGAATGTAGATTGGTAGAGCCATTATGGAAAATAGGATGGAGCTTCCTTGAGAATATAAAAGTGGAACTACCACATGATCCAGCAATCTTTCTTCTGGGTATAAACCCAGAGGAAATGAGAGAGTACCCTGAAGAGATATCTGTGCTCCCATGTTGACTGCCACAAACTTTTCCTGACTGTTAAAATTTCTTATTCCAAAATATGCTAATTTATACTCATCACATGCGTTTGATGTTTGCAAAATCATTTACAGGCTCCCCCTGTTTCCTTGAACTTTAACACAGAGAATGAACTCTGGGACTTACAGCAGACAAACCTGGTCATGTGCCCTACCATGCTTCTGACAGAATGGGATCTCAGGCATTTTTAGTGGGGACAAAGTTCCAGATTTATCTATTAAAACAAGCTTATTAATGGTGAATCAAATCCTCGAGCCTTTAACACCATATAACTTCTCCTTCCTATTTTTTCTTTTCTCAGAGAAAATACTGCCTTTTATGATGTTGCTATGAAGATGATGTAAAAACTCCTTCCTTGGAGTGCCAGGCACAATTAAGCAACTGCAAAGATGGCTCTAATACTAAAAAACATCTGTTCATGATTAAGCTTTTTGTTATCAACTCAGTGGCTTACCTTAAGATCACGGTGAACAATGCACTTTTGATGGCAATACTGCACAGCAGATACAATCTAAAATAAATATTTGGATAAAAGATACATAATTATTTTATGCTAAAAACACTGCAATTTCCCCCCAATGATCATCTTCAATTGAGATAAATTATCAACTTAAATTTCAAAGTAGCATTGAATAGTTCTGAATAAAGTTAAAATGAGGAAAAGTTCACTGTTTTTTTTTTTTAAGGAAAAGTTCACTTTTAAATGTGGACAGTATAGATAAGCAGCATTCTCTTATTAAAACAGTAAAATATTTGTCAGAGTCCATGAAAATTTTTATGGGCTGCTACATTTCTCTACTGACATGGACAAGTGTGTAGTTTGCAGTTCTGATCAAATGGTTTATTCCAACGTTGGGATAAGAGCTTTGGCACATATGAATCAGTCTATTTTAGGAATTATTATCAAATGTATTCCAGGCATGTTTTTTAAGTAAGGCCAATTTACTAAGAACTTATCAGTGGGGTATTTGGCATCGTCCTGTATTTGTTCATATATAAAGAAATGGGAAAACTGTTCAGCCTTAAGATGAAACCCAATTTTTTAAAAAAAGGAGGGGGAATCAAATTAATATTAAACCTGTTATTAGGTCAATCAGGCAAAGTATTCTTTCCCTAACTAGATTTTGTATGTAATTGTAATTTTTAGCCATTATATAGGGCTCTTTGGGGATAAAAGACTATAAAAGGAGGAACCCAACAGTAAGAGCCAAAGATACAAGTGAGAAATAGATTATAGACACTTTTATGATAGTTGTTCACTACATAAAATACAGAAATTTAAAGAATCAGATAGCAATAAAAGAAAGAACTACTTTGTACATTAATTGTAGCTGATGTACAAGAGGATGGCCATTTTAATGCACAGAACATTCAATCCTGTGGATTCAGGATTAAGCTTGGGAAATGGAAACAGAATATGAATTCTGAATTTTGGCTAGGCATTTACAAATGGAGGTAGAAATTAGATTTTTAAAAGTCTAAAGATGATGTGAAGTTTGACCATGCTAATAGAAGTATGGGTTAAAAAAACCCTTCACAGTAGAAGGGAGATTGATAGTTCTGTACAACATTATTCTAACATATATTAAAATAGTTCAGACAGAAACATGAATTCAAAACAAAATCAACACACAATGAGTAATATGTCATTCAATTAAGTTCATTTTGATTCAACAGTTTATTGAGTACCTGCTATGTGCAAGAAAATGTGCCGGTCGCTAGTGGAATACAAAATGAGCACTACATGGACCCTTCCCTGAAGGAGCTGAAAGTCTGGTTATGAGAAAACATGTATAGAACATGTATAAGCAACCATAATACAAGGCAGAAGCAGAGAAGTAGAGGTACAGAGAAGTGAGGGGAATCATATCAAATAAAGAACAATTTCAGTTAGAAATGCTGTCTAGACTAGGTGATATTTGATCTAAGCCATCCTGAATGAGAGTAACATTTGAAGATGGGCGATCTGGTGATGGGGAGGCAGGGGTAAGGTGGCGAAATACACTGAGGTTGAAGCAACATAATGTATTTGAAAAGCAGGTATGAAAATGGCAATAGTGGGAGTGCATTCCAAACTAAGCTGGTACTACGGAACCACTCAATGTTTTTAAGCAAAGCAACTGTGAATGATTATGATCAATTTGAAGTGTAAATTCCCCCCAGAGGAATTTTATGATGCACACTTGTAAGTATTAGCCTTCTTAAGCAATATGCTTTAAAATTCTAACATCCAATTTTCATTAAAAACATTTATTAGCCAAGAGATATATACCTTTACATATAAATATTAACACATCTTAATGAGTATACTACAAGGTTATTTTTAGTAATATTGGTTTTCGAATCACTTTGTCTTGGTAACAGGGAAGAAGGCATGCTAATAATGATTTGGTTATCAAACATGCATTTCAACATTAGACAAAATGGTCTCCATGAAAGCAGTTCTACAGGCATTTCTGGAATAAAAATCCCCTGAGCCTTAAAACCTTAAGAATGGAAAGATAATTAAGAGAATGCTCTGTATTAAGCACTTTATTCTCCCCAAACTCTATGACCTCTGGCTTCTATCAGTTAAATCGTGGCTTATAATATTACTTAACTAGCAGGGAACAATTTCTGCTGTGCAAGAGTTCTCCCTTCTGTCTGACTCACTGCCCAGAATCAAGAATCCCCATGCACAACCTAAATTTTACTGAATTATCCTATGGTCAGATTCTATCCCAAAACATTCTGTACCTCATCAAGTAGAATATAGGAACTTCCTTTATGATTGTTCTTCCATGGATCTGAAAACACGATTTACAATCAACCCTGCACTGACCCTAAAACCAGACCTGTCAGTGTTTTGCCATGATGTGCAAATGTTGGCTTGCTTTGCAATTAACTTATAATTGAGTCAGGAATTCCCAAGCTTTAAGGAATAGTCTTGATATTGGAAGAGTTGAATCAATACTGTGATTTTCTTTCAGGTCCTCAAAACTTCAGGAATGCAGAGGTACTTGTATGGTCCATGGCTGCTGAAGTACTCTTAAATTGTCTTTGGCTGTATCAAATGTAGAGTCAAGGACATATATACGTATGTACTTGCTAACATAGTACATTCCTACTGTTAAAAGTTTAAAAAATAACTTCATGACATAGAGCAAAAAAAGTATACATTTATTGTCTTAAATTTATAAAGAAGAATATGCACCTCAAAGGCAAATTAAAAAACATGACCTTTTATCAAATGACTACAAAATATACATTTTAATATTTAATATATTTAGTATTTAAATACATTTAATATTTATAATAAAATTATAAAGAAAATATTTCCTATAATATTACATTTTAAATAGCATTTGACACTCAACCTCTGCAACATGAAGAATATTTCAAAAAATAAGTCAGACTTTATTTCCCAAAAAAGCCAATTTATAATTATTTGTGTCTTTATAAAATCATCTGTGTTCCAGCCTCCTCTCCTGTTCCCACCCAACAGAAAAGATGGGCAAGTTCTCTGTAATAGCAGGCACCGTCACCTTCTCTAATTCCAGGGTACCCAACACAGTTTTCTTTCTCCACACAGTATGATTTCAGTGAATCAATACAGCCAGCCGACTAAAAAGAACAAGAGTAGTAGCAGTCTATAAAATGTAGTAAGATCCCAATGGAAATATTTAACGTCGAGTGTAATTTTCACACTGGTCGGCTACTAACTACAACTGCGTGACTGATACTAAGAGAACCATGACATTCAAAGTGATGGCCAGTGCTTCATCTAAGGTGAGCCTCCGTCCTGGACTGCAGAGGACCACACAGTACGTGGCTGAACGCCACTCAGGTCTTCAATGTTCTGAGCTCAGTACCAGCTGCCTTTAGATTTCCGGTATTTTAGGATGAATGTTTCTACAAATCTATCCTGAATCTAAGGCCTATGCCTATCTTTGGTATAAAGCATTTCACAAATTATGTTTTAAAAAGAAGGACTCTGTGAGATATCAACACTAGTTTTATCAAACTCACTTCATGATCAATGTGGAGAACACTAGGTAAAAAAAACCCAGTGAAACAGGTTTTTTAATTGCCTTTCCTCGAGAACTTTCAACTTTTTTCTAATTGTTTATGTAACATAAACGTAATACCTCTTAGAGGAAGACCCTATATCCATGTTCAGTGTTTCCCAAACCTACTGATCACAGAGAGATCAGTAGCCATGCTTATAGAAGTACTGAGCTATTTTTAAATGAAATATTTTAAATTCATTAAAGTTTGGACTATAGCAAGTTGCCTACTGAAATTTTACTTTAGTAAACTTTTTGAACAATTTACAATTCATTATTTGTCACTTCTACAGTAATTTATAAAGTATATTAATTTTAATTACTTCATTCCTAAAAATTAGAAGTAAAATCCTAGATTTTTACTATTTCCTTCTTTCTTTCTTAAATATTTTATTTATTTATTTGACAGAGAGAGAGAGAGCGAGAGCACAAGCAGGGGCAGAGACGGCGGGCAGGGCTGGGGAAGCAGGTTCCCTGCTGAGCAGGGAGCCCAATGTGGGGCTGGATCCCAGGATGCTGAGATCATGACCTGAGCCGAAGGCAGATGCTTAACCAACTGAGCTACCCAGGTACCCCTTAAATTACTTTTTCTTATTTTATAATTTCTATAACAAGTCATGTTCAATTTGAACCAGAAATATACACATCTTACCTTATTCTTTCACATTTGTAAGGTTTCTTGCCTACTTGACTAAATAAAACTGACCAAAGGCTTTAAACCTACAAAGATATGAGTTCTAATACCAAGACATCCTTAATGACAAAAGAAACTACAATACCATCTTTAAGTAGTATGTGTATATACTGTATACCTGAAGCAATTAATCATTGGTAATAATTATTGGATAAAGGATTAAGTATTTCTTTTCTTTCTTAATCTAGTCTGTATTTCCAAAACTATCAATGAATTAATGAGACTCACCTATTCCACTATTTATGAACATCTAAAAATAACCATATGCAACTATCTTAAATTTAAATTCAGGAAGAACAATTTCTTCTTCAGTTTCCCATTCTTAAAAAGTGTAAGAAAGCAGGAATTTTTCTTTTTAAAATACCACATACTCTGAAGTCCAGTTTGTGATACTGTCCATTGTATATCACTAAAAACATTAGCAAAACAAAGTTAGAAACTACTTTCCATACCTGCCTAAATTTTGCACGGGCCTCTTTTTCTTTCATTCTTCCATGGGCAACTAAGTAATCAAATACTTCACCTGAATCAGAAAGGTAAAGCAGGCAGTAAAATACACATCGATTTTCAGTTAACAATATAAGCAATGTCAAGTTGTGGCCTTGTTTTTAGAGAAGCTCTGGCCCACAATTTTCTGGTAGTTTTACATAAATCACAAACTATTACATGAAGAGAAAAAAGGGGGAGGCTACACATAAAATTGAGTATCCGTAGCAGCTTATGATTTAGCAAAACTCTTTTAAAGAATAAGTCACAAAAACACAACCGAGAAAACTTGCTTTCTGATTTCAAGTATCACACAAAAATACAGTCAACTCTTTATTATCCATTCTAATAAAGGGAAGCCAAAGTGTGAGCAATCAAAAATGACATCTGGCTTTGTATTTGGGGCCTATGTGTCAGACAAAATAACAAGAGTCCTATTACGCTGGATGTCTCTTCAATTCTACTTGTCATGAAGTTATGATCAAATTCCTTCTCACTACTTCCATTCACATTGATTTCATCATCTTCCTTCCTATACTCTGACTATGCTATTCTCATTATACTCATTTCATCTATTTTGGTACTTAACTATTATACAGAATTAAATCATCCTGTGTACATCTTCCATTACTCCAAGTGAGCTTCAGTCATCATATCTTCCCCACACCCGTGACAGAACACAAAGTGGATAGACAATACATACTTGTTGAAATAATTTAAACTAGAAACTATACAAATTTCATATTAGTTCCATTACTTTACATGGCTGGAAGTTTTTTTTTTCATTTTCCTATAGTCAATACTAGTAAAAAACCCAAATTATTTAGTTACAATATTAAAAGTACAATATCTCAGTGTAAGGGAGAAATTTATTTTTTACGCCCTTATAATTTACACTATATAGATATATATGTATATTAAAAACTCACAAAATGGCTTGAAGAGTTCTTGTAAATACAGGACAGTGGTTAAAAACCTAGGCTTTAGAATCAGACCAATTTTGGTATAAATCCTGGTTTAGCACTAAGTAGCTACTGGGAGACATTATGAAGACTTAACTTTATTAAGACATACATATTAAGCATAATATGTATGCTGTTTATCGTTAAATGGCATACATATTAACACAGCCTTGTGGTGGACCTTCACAAAAACAGAAGCGTCCACCGATTTTTAGTAGTCTGTAATTTCTCATACCTATCTAGTGCCTATCTCACACAGCTGTTGTAAGGATTAAATGAAATAATGCATGAATGCATGTGCTTATTAGCACAGTGACTGACATATAGTAAGCACTCAATAAATTATATATTTGTATCTATGCATACAGAAAATCATATATATGCAATATCTATCCTATAAATATATAAGTAAAACATTAAAAACCAAATATGTAATGATGTACATCAGATGAAACTAATACATCTACAATGTCAGACAACATATGATATCAAGCATACTTAAATGATTGAATGGGATGATTAAAACAGAATGAGTGGAGCTCTAGTCGACTTATCAATAGTAAATTCTAGATATGTGAATTTAGGCTGGGAAAAATATATGCAAGAGTTCAAAAATATGGACTCCTCTTGAAGTTTTGCCTAAAACATCCACACCCCAGATGTTTACAAGACTTAGTCCTTCACTTATAATGTATTATTTGTTTATGATTTGCTTCCCCAAAAGAATATAATCTTCTTGAGGGCAGGGACATTCTTTGCTCACCCATGTGTTCCTAACACCTAACAATAATAACATCTGGTACAGACAAACATTTAATAAATATTGTTTGCATGAATGAAAAAAAATCAACACACCGTTTCAGAGTAGCCCCAACACCTACTTTTAATAGGCTCTTTTGGATTTAATGTGGTTCAAAATCATATAGGGGTTCCCCGCGTACCTAATCACCAAAGATCTTTTGCCCCATTAGTGAACCAGAATCAAATGATCTAAATAATACTGATGAAGAGGCAGCCGTTTGACCCAACTCTTCGTTCGTGTCAGATTCAATCCTAAAATGTTTAGAAATTTCAGAAGAAAAATATTCAGTGTTGATTACAAAAGTTACCCTGCCATTTATAGATTAAAAAGGCAAGGAAACAATTCTATATTTACCACCACAGAACCATGATGGTTTGTTAGAGGATCACTGATGGCCAGACTCAAAGAAAACCTATCACTAGAAATCAAAATTGAACAAGAGAGCACCTGGTTTGGGCTGAATTCCAGTGTGTATATGCACCTCTGTAGGCTGTACCCCATAACTCCCCCAACTACGTTACTGAAGGAGAAGAGTGATGACACCCTGTGTTTTCTGTGACTCTTAACTATTGCCCCCCTTCATTAGTACCAATAGAGAGTTGACTGTACTTACCATTTATCGTTAAACAGCATACATATTAACACAGCCTTGTGGTGGACCTTCACAAAAACAGAAGCGTCCACTGACTTTTAGTAGTCTGTAATTTCTCGTATCAAAGCATGTATAGCCCTTTTCTTTCTCTAGACTTTAGAGAAAGAAAAGAAAGAGTCTAACTGAACTAAAAATAACACCCAGGGTTCCCACGCCGACAAACTGTTACATAAATGTAACTGAAGGACAGAAAAATAGAGAAATAGTTAATTATGTGGTACCTGTAGGTTCACTAATTTTATTACAGAGCTACCTTTTGTGTAAATTCACATGGCTGTATTAATATTTTTAAAAAATCCTGTAATAATAAACCTTGATGACATAGGTTTTCAGGTTAAGTCAAAAAACCTACATCAAAATACTTTCAGGAAACCAAGCCCACTAAAACTTTCAATCTGCATTAAAAAACAAAAAAGCTATTAAAATATATGTAATATTTGTAGTAAAATTTTCAGAACTGTATAAACAGTATAAAAATACCTAGTTTAGGTACAACAGACTAGAATAAATCCTCTTTATCCCAGTTACATAAAATCTGAATTACCATAAAATCTATATTCTTTTATTAGCTAAAAGGAGTCAACACTAAATTCAACTCTAAGTTTTTCTATTGATTAGCAAAAGAGTTAATTAGCCAAAGTGATTTAAATAATTTCAGCTGCCTTCCCTCTTTTTTAATTGCTTAAATTCTTAATTTTTCAATTGCTGAAAACCTTCAGGCATTCTTTTTTTACTTAAATGATTTATCTCCAAAAAATTTTAAATGTGCTTCTAAGAAAGCCCTATGCCTAACACAACAGTGATTTTGAGCCAATGTACCTCTTGTTTGAGGGAAAGTGCAGAAGATGATTATACACCAATGTTTAAAATTCACTTCCACTTTTGACACCATGCAAAGTATACATTCTATTCTACAAATGCATCTTATTTCTTCTCTGTCAACTCAATCTTCAAATCAATACTTGTTTAAATTCAAACATTTTATGGATTATCTTGAAAATGAATGTATATTGAGAATCTGTCATATATGAATCAGTGAAATAAAACATCTGGCCTAAAGCATACTTATACTATAAACTTTATTAAATACATTGTGAATTTGAAATTTCCTCATAGCCAAGCACTTCTAATCACAATAATAGAATATTTAGATAAGAGAATCAAAACATTCATAGATAAAATGCAAATTTTAAAGTTTAGGAAAATATCCCTAGGCAATTTTAAACTAAGCTAAAAATTCAACTTATCCAATTATAATTGTATTATAATACAATTATTATCCAATAGATCTTGAAAGTAAACACTGAATTGTACGTAAGATGTATCACTTAAAGGCATTTTATAGATTCATTAGCAACAGTGAAGACATAAGTGTTAACAATGAACCTTCAGGTGTTGATAATTCTGTATGTCTCATCAGAGATAACTTTTCCATCCCTCTCATCCTTACCCCCACTCGCGTATTCCATGACTAAATAGAGGGTCTTCTCTGTTTCAATAACTTCAAATAATTTTACTGAAAAAAGAAATTAGAGATATCACTCTGTAATTGTTTAGTGCATACTGGATCTGCTTTAAGAAAATTTAAGGTAACCCTAAGGCAGTGGAAAATCTGAGTATTTCCTAAAAATTATTACTTATAATTTTAAACCACAAAATTCTCTCAAGGGTTATTACTATTATGGAAGAAAACTACTTACCACAGAGTCATTTGGAACCAACTGCGGGTCAAAAGAGTTAAATTTCTGGGATTAAAAAACCATTACGTTTTCTAATGAGAATAATATAATAAAAAGGAAAAGCTTAAAATCAGAACAAAATTTTAACAAAAGCTTAAAATGAGACTGTATTATAATGAACCTATCATAAATTGTTAAACAACCTTGGGTAGAAAAAAAAAATTCCGTAATTATGTAGTGTTATAAAAGTTTCTGGCTAAAAACCCACCAAGTTACCAGACTTACGAGGTTGAAATTATACACCACAAATAATCACATTAACATCTCAAATAAACAGAAGATTTTTAAATGTGAAAGAAACAGGTGTTTAGGAAATGAGCAGATTAAAAGAAAAATTATTTTTTACCTCTTATCCAATGACTTCACATAATATACATACTTTTTAAATCTTTCATACAATGACTTTATATATGTTCTCAATATATTTATTTATAAATACAGGGGAAAACCAAAAATTATGAGAATAAATTAATTAAAACTGAATTCAATTTTATTTTCTTTAAAATTCAAATTATTTATTTTGCCTATAAACTATGGTGAAATCCAAATGCATATTATCAAATTTCTTTTTTTTTTTAAAGATTTTATTTATTTATTCATGAGAGACAGACAGATAGAGAGAGAGGCAGAGACACAGGCAGAGGGAGAAGCAGGCTCCATGTAGGGAGCCTGACTTGGGACTTGATCCTCTGTCTCCAGGATCAGGCCGTGGGCCGAAGGTGGCTCTAAACCACTGAGCCACCCGGGCTGCCCTCAAATTTATTTCTTATAAATACCTCAACAGCATGCAATCAATATTTGGAACAATTGATTGATCCAAAAAATATTCATATGCATTAACTCCAACTCATATATACTATTTTAGTGGAAAGCATAAGACAGGCAAGGTAGTAGAAAATAGCCGTCTGCAGCCTTCAATTAACTTATAATCTATTTTTACCAAAAGTATCACTTCTCAGGTTATCACTCCTTTTATATAGAACATCCTTAAAATAGCCTCAAATTAAAGAATATACTTCATCATGTTTATATAAATTTCATACCTATGTTAGGATGATTCAATATCTTCATTATTCGTACTTCTCGAAATAACTGTTAAAGAAAACAGGTAGATATATTTCTGTTAAAACTATTCACTTGAAGAAATTCATCTTCTTACAAGACACTAGGAGATCCTGGTAATGAGCTAATAAGAAAGAACAAGAGAATTGATTCTCAGGTTCAGTTCTAACTTTGCTGACACTTGATTTCCAAGACAATTTTAACAAGATAAATTCAGATGGTTCTTTGTGTGTGTGTGTGTGTGTGTGTGTGTGTGTGTGTGAATACACCATATACAATAAAAGTTACATTTTTATTTGACTACTCTTCATTACTGGGAATAAAAGAAAAATACTGTGGAAATGAAACTAAATGATTCTTCACTGATTTTTATCCAAAACCAACATTCCTTGGGGGTGTGGTACTGATTCTTTAGTCATCTCTACTGGTTGATCAGACACTTTGTGAAAGATTAAGTGCTATAAACCTACACTAACTACAATTTGAAAAGGAAATAACTATTTTCACAATATTTTTAGGGCAACTTGCATAATAATAGTAAAGGACAATAAAATTACATTTACCACTTTATATAAAACCAAAGCATACCAAAAATAAGTCACTTTTTAAAACTCCAATGTTAAGAATCCCCATTCTACAATATACAATATAGGGCCCTTTTTTAAAAAATGTGACCTGACATTTTTTTTCCTATGTTGTCTTTGAGTACATGTTAAGCAAGTCAAATCAAGCACCTAGTTCAAGAAAACAGAAGAATCAATAATTAATGATATTCCAAGAAGTCCATATTGTGACATATGTTTTATCAGAATAAAATCTAAGCTTAATGCTTTCAGAGGTGTTGTTTTTTCCAAGGAAGATATACAAAGGCCAGGAAGAACATGAAAAGATGCTCAACATCATTAATCACTAGGAATACGCAAATCAAAATCACAATGAAGCAACACTTCTGACTCAGGATGGCTACTACTAAATTTTAAAAAACACAGAAAATAACAGGTCTTGGCAAGGATGTGGTTAAAGTGTATGCACCTAAAAGAACTGAAAACAGAAACCCAAAGAGATTTGTTGTACACTCATGTTATAATAATACAATGGTATTACTCACAACAGCTAAAAGGTCCACTGATGAATGAAAGAGCAAAATGTGGTATATCCATGCAATGGAGTCATATTAAGTCTTAAAAATGAAAGAAATTCTGACATACACTATAACAGGAACAAACCCTCAGGACATTACGCTAAATCCAATAAGCCACTCAAGGAAGGAGAAATATTGTATGATTTCACACTAGGTACCTAGAAGTAAGATAGTCAAACTAACAGACATAGAAGATAGCCAGGGCCTGGAGTAACAGAGGCATAGAGATAGATTATTGTTATTTTTAAAAAAGATTTTATTTATTTATTCATGAAAGACACAGAGAGAAGGTAGAGACACAGGCAGAGGGAGAAGCAGGCTCCCATGGGGAGCCCGATATGGGATTCGACCCCAGAATTCCACCCTGAGCCAAAGGCAGACACTCAATCGCTGAGCCACCCAGGCATCCCCATAGAGAGGTTTACTGTTTAATGGGCACAGAATTTTCAGTTTGGGGAGATAAAGAAAGTTCTAGAGATGGACAGTAGTGATGACTGCACCTGACACCACTGAACTCTATATTTAAAAATGGTTAAGAGTCAATCTTATGTATATTTTAACACAAGTTAAATACAGAAATATAATGTGTTGATATGCCTCAAAAAACTTTACACCAGTAGGAAAACCTACTTAAGGCTTATCTACTATAGAAATCTTGCCCTAGCCATCCTTGATAATTCACACAAAATACAGGCAGTACAGAAGTCTTTCTATGTGTGTGCACATATATGCACTCATATAAATTTTAATATAATCTATGATGCCTGTAATTTTAACATTTAAAAATTGCACATCAATAAACAGAATGCCGAAGCAAATAAAATTCATGTTCGTCTATGTCATTATTTCAGTCCTGAGACAAAGAGCACACAGCTTCAACCTTCAGTGTTCAGAACACTGGAGACCATCTCTTTCCTGGCCTCTGCTAGCCTATCCTCCAGACCTTCCTCCTGCCATACTGGCTGTCCAGCCTTTTGCTGGATCCTCTCCTTTCTACTCAATGTTTAAACATGGTGCCCTTCAGGATTTAGCTCTTAGCCTCCTTGTCTTCTTACTCTATATGCTCTTGCTGGGTGATTTATCATGACTTTAAATATCAATTTACTGGTGTCTCCTAAATTTAAATTTTCCAGAGCATTCTTCTTATCCTAACCTTTATATCTAAATACTTAATATTTTCGCAGAAATTCAAACCCAAGACTTGATGTCTCACACCAAATTTGATCTTTGCCCGACTCTCCCCAGCTCTCTATATCCATCTAGCACCTATTAGAGAAAGTTTGTTTTCTTTAAGCCTTTTTTTCTTTAAGATTTTATTTATTCATGAGAGACACAGAGAGAAGCAGAAACACAGGCAGAGGGAGGAGAAGCAGGCTTCCTCCGGTGAGCCTGATGTGGGATTTGATCCCAGGACCCCAGGACCATGACGACCGTGGTTGAAGACAGACACTCAACCACTGAGCCACCCAGGCATCCCAAGATTTTATTATTTTTAAGAATAATTGCCAATATTTTAAATTTAATTTTTTTATTTTTAAAGATTTTATTTCTTTGAGAGAGTGCACACAAGCTGGGGGAGGAAGAGTGGGAGGGAGAAGGAGAAAGAATCTCCGGCAAACTCCGCACCAAACGTGGGGCCTGATGCGGGGCTCAATCTCACAACCCTCTGATCGTGACCTGAGCAGAATCAGATGACCAACTGACTGAGTCATCCAGGTGCCCCATGAATATTTACATGAATATTTTCACAATCAGTGTTACCATGAATATTCTTGACATGTTTCCTTAAATACCTAGAAGCTTAATTTTTTGATAGCGGTGTATATATACCTTGAACTTTATTAGGTTTCACTGAATTTGCCCTCCACTCCTAATTCTGTACTTGAAGGCCTAGAACTCAAGAAATATTGAGTGTCTACTCTGCTTGGTCTTTTCTATTTTTGGGCCCCACAGCCCTTAATGACCCTTTGAGCTGTAAGTCTCTGTTAATGATGACTTTGCTGACTGGAGCTTCTGACAAAGGGAAACAATCTCTACTCAGAGGAGGCCCCATAGGGTTTTGGACTCATTCCCTCCCCAAAATGGCTAACAGGTTTTAAAAAGTAGCTATTAGTTCACCACCAGGCTCTTGTCAAAACTGAACACCTGTCTCAGACAGGTGTCCATTGACCAAACTGTCCTACTCAGGTACATGGACCAGGATTAGGTGGAGAATACAGCATCCGAAGTGTGTGTATATATCTATATATACATTCATATATGTGAACACATGGTTTTATTTTTAGGGCAGTTTTAGGTTCACAACAAAACTGAGCAGAAAGTATAGTTACCACACACCTCCTGTTCCCATATATGCACAGCCTTCCCAACCACAACATCCTCCACCAGAGTGATACATTTGTTACAATCGATGAATCTATATTGATACACGATCTCCCAAATTCTGTAGTCTACATTAGGGTTCATTCTTGCTGTTGTAAATTTTATGGGTTTTGACAAATGTATAATGACATGTATCCACCATTACAGTATCACACAGAAGTTTCATTTCCTTAAATAGCCTCCGTGCTCCACCTATTCATCCTTCCCTCTCCATAAATCTCTGGCAACCACTAATCTTTTTACTTTCTCTATAGTTTTGCCTCTTGAGATCATATAGTTGGAATCATATAGAATGTGGTTTTTCCAGATTGACTTCTTTCACTTAGTAATGACACATTTAAGGTTCTTCCGTGTCTTTCCATGACTTGATAAGAGTATTTCTTTTTAGCACTTGAATAACATTTCATTGTATGAATGTACCAGTGTATTTATTCATGAACCAATTGAAGGACATTTTGATTACTTCCAAGTTTTGACAATTATGACGAAAGCTGCTATAAACCCTGTGTAGGTCTGACTGCTGGATTATACAGTATGTTTAGTTTTGTAAGAAACTATCAAACTATCTTCCAAACTATCAAACCGTCTACCATTTTTATTCCCACCAGCAATGAGAGTTCTTGCTGCTCCACATCCTTAGCAGTGTTCAGTGTTCTCAGTGTTTTCGATTTTCACATTCTAATAGGTGTGTAGTGGTATCTCACTGTTGCTTTAATTTGCAATTCCTAATAACAGATGGTGTTGACCATCTTTCCATATGCTTATTTGCCACCTATAGATTTTCTTTGAGGAGATGCCTGTTCATATCATTTGACCAGTTTTTTAATCAGTTGTTTGTTTTCCTGAGTCTTTTCAAGTCAATTTTTGAGCCTGTTACAATCTCCAATAAAACCAGATGCCTGTGGATAATAGTGAACATGGATTGTTCATCAAATACCTTGTCGATTCTACTTTGCAACATCAGAGAATGGCTTATTCCCATGAGTAGCCCTGGAGGCCCCAAGCAGAGGGAGCCAGAAGTCACATACCCTCACTTCTTCCTTGTAGGTGTCAGGGAGGTGGAGGGTCTTGGCCTGAGTGGGGTGGCCTCAGCCACTGGAATCCAGTTAACTATCCCCTCTCCTTGCCTGGACTTCTGAGGACTGACAGCAGGAGTGGAGCTCTCCGGTGGGATCTCGGGTGTTCTGGGTGGGCAGTTTCCTTAGAACACACTCAGGGTGTAACAACACACATGTATCATCTCATGGTTTCTGGTCAGGGCTTCACTGGGTCCCCTGGCTTTCAACAAGGTATTGCTCTCTCCTCTTGGGGCCTGACTGGGGAAGAATCCATTTCCAACCTAACCTAGGCTGCAGCTATAGGACTGAGGACTCCGGCTTCTTGTGCGCCCTTGAGAGGAGGCCACCCTTACTTCTTAGAGACTGTTCACATGTCCTTGCCAAGCAGGCTTCTTGAACATGGCCATTTACCTTTTTATCAAGCCAGCAAGGATAATCTCCAGGGCAAGTTGGCTGGCAAGACAGTCTTATCTAACATAATGTAATCATGGGAATGAAATCGCACCACTTTTTCCATATTCTATTGGTTAGAGGTCCTGCAATTCAAGGAAAACGAATTATATAAAAGTGTGAACACCAGAAGTGAGGGTCATTGGGGATTGCCTTAAGTCTGTCCAATACAATTAAACATTACATAAACCAATGAATTAAAGTTTGTTGTTTAACAGAACAAACCAATCTGAATAATACTAGATAAAATCTGCTAAAGAAATTGCTGTCCACTTAAGTGCTGGCAAGATAAATGTCAAAGATTAAAAGAAAATCTAGGGGTTTTCTCTCAGATCATTCCTGGCTGTCTTGAGATTTTATTTATGTTTTTATGAGAGACACAGAGAGAGAGGCAGACATAGCCAGAAGTTGAGAAGCAGGCTCCCTGCAGGGAGCCCGATGCAGGACTCAATCCCAGGACCCCAGGATCATGACCTGAACAAAAGCAGACACTCAACCAGAGCCATCCAGGTGCTCCTTTTCCTGGGTGTCTTTAAATCCTCCCTTTGTTACTTAAAAAACAACAGGGGATCCCTGGGTGGCTCAGTGGTTTAGCGCCTGCCTTTGGCCTAGGGCGTGATACTGGAGATCCGGGATCAAATCCCACATTGGGCTCCCTGCATGGAGCCTGCTTCTCCCTCTGTCTCTGTCTCTGCCTCCGTGTGTGTGTGTGTGTGTGTGTGTGTGTGTGTGTGTGTCTCATGAATAAATAAATATTTAAAAAACTAAAAAACAAAACAAAAACTGGAAATAGCAGCAAATGTGAGTGGTATGGGTGAGATCTGTGCAAGATAAACAAAGCTGAATGTCAATCAACAGACCCAAACTAGGAGGGGGGAGAAAAAAGTTTGGCCTGAAGTGAAAAGACTGGTTAATGGTTATGCATTTTGTTTAATTTAAATGTTAAATGTCAATGTAATTTTTAAATAATTCCTCCTTTTAATATACTTTTCCCATTAACAGTTCCTTATTGCATGTGGAAAAGGGCTTTCACCTTACTTTCTCACTGGCACAGGTACTTCCAGAAGGTGGTCTAGGAAGTACAGCATGAACATGCTACACCAACTCTAATTCCAGCTCCTCTTCCTTTTCTTCTGCCTCAAGAAAGCACATCAGACTACAAGAGTGGAGACAGTATTGTCACATGGGTAATCTTGAGCTTATTCTCATTAATTTTTATGCGATTATTGGCAAATTTAGTAGTTTACTCTTGGAAGCAAACTGGCTAGACTACATATCCTTCAAGCATTTGTCCGTAAGTACTGGTTTTTGATTGGTTGTTTATTTCATAAGCTGGGTTTTTGAGCGGCACTGAGTTTGTGAATGCAGTCCCTGACTGAAACCTAGAATTCAGCCATTCTGTTCTTCCAAGAACAGAGATGAGCTAGAGAGAGGATTAGAATTATCTTGTGGAAAAATAAAATAAAATTATCTTGTGAAAATTGGGGTGCCTAACAAAAACGTGCCTGAGTAGAAGGCTACTGTCCTGCCATCTGAGGATAGATGAAGCCAGAGAAACAGTTACAGGAAGGGCCAAAGTTCTCATCAGAAAGTAATTTTTTATTCTGGTGAAAAAATAATACACAGCCATTGGGTTATTGTATCTCAAAGATGTCTTCAATATATTGTTCTATCCTTAGTTTCCTCTCCTTCAGTTATCACTGACAACGAGTGTGGAAAAAAACACAATAAGCAAGAGCATGAATGGGTCTGTGTGGGTTGGGTGTGTGTAGGCTAAAAATGATAGGCAGTTGTGGAAAGAGGAAGAGTGCTTGCTATTGAAGAAGTGATTAGTGTGTTTTAAGGGGCATACTGACCCAGGATAATGAAATATCCTGACCCGCTAATTACCCTTCCTCCCAAAGAAACACTTCAACTGTCAGCTAGATTTGGGTCATTAACACTAAAAATCCAGAGAATTGGGGCCAACTCAACAGTAGCACATGGCTTTAGTAAAGGTCTAAGATGTCTCCTCCTCTTCATGACTCCCTTCACCCCTTCCCTAAACCGCAATATTCCAGCTGGCTCCATGCACACAGGAAAGGGACAAGACTAATTAATGTCAGAGTCTCTGTAACAGCTACCCAAGTAAAAGGAAGAGAGAGACAGAGACAGACAGACAGACAGACAGACAGACAGCCAAAGATACACGATCTCTTAGCCCAAAGCAAACTTTTATCAGCAACGGTGTTAATCTTACCAGTGTTGCTCTTCCTTAGGAAAGGTGGAGAAGTTTGAGGGAAGAAGGAGAGCTGAAAATTTAGACCATGCTAAGAAGTTTACTTTGAGAAGGACAGTTATTGTTAAAAAAAAAAAAAGTCGATTACTGTAGGTATCATACGTCACATACAAGCCAGGAAAACAGATTTGCAAATACATGAGGTAGTCCCACACTACTATTTGAATTTCTGATTCTAATTATTAGTTCATTTTTTCTTGTTCATTTTCAAACTGTGACATCCTGATGTTATAGCATTCTCAAACTTAGCAGGAATGCTCCAAATTCACTAACACTCTCCAAACTTACTACTTCAGCTTTGCTGTGGGCTGAAATTAAGGCCAGAGTTTGTTCCTATTTTGTGTGTTGAATTAAAGAGATGAGTGCCGGGTGAAGGCCTGAGATGAGTTTTCTCTATGAGGCAGGAGGGGCCTTTACTGTTGAGACTTCATGACAGCTATTCTAGTTGTTCAGAGGCCTGGATTGTTTCCTTCTTGGCATTGTGCCAGGTAACTGAAGTGAGTAAACAAGACAGAGATGTACTTCCCAATTCAGTCCTTTTGGTTAGGGCTGAAGGTCAGGGTCAGTCAAACCCCATTAGTGTTCATCAGTATTTGCCTCACTTATGAGCATTTTCTGTTTCTCCTCTTAACTGTTCTTTTCCTTCGTACCTCTTTTATTCCTTTCGCCTCTCTTTTTTGAAGGTGGGAAAATCTGTTCTATTTAGAAGTAGCCATGTGGACATGGCTTGGACAATCCTCGTTCTATTTACACCCAAAGCATCGTAGTCAGGGGCCAGTCAAATGCACATTATCTTCCTTCCACCAGACCCGCTCACCGGGTTGCTCTTGGCTTCATCAAGGTCATAGGACACCTTCACTGCTTGTCTGGCCTTGAAACAGATGCAGAACAACACTGGGGCCACAGGGAACTTGACAAAAGCAGAGTGTTCAGGCTTGTTCCTGTTGGGAGAGCTCTTCTAGGCTGTCATCAGCCACTGAGAACAGGAGGAGGGTGACATTCAGATCTTCTTGTGCCTTCCCACACAGCCTTCTTGGCCTTTCCAGTGTTTGATTCTGATTTGGGTTTAGTGAGGGGCAAGAGCCCTTCTTTGCCTTCACCGTAATCTCTGTAAAAATCCTATCCTTATCTTTGATAGCTGTTTACCAGTCTATTGATGAGATGTGTGGGCACCACTTTACCCTACAAGTGACATTCAGTTCCAAGAGAATGCTGGGTCCACGTTTAGATGCCCTCAGAGGTGCCCATCTATTGAGGGATTTTATATATGACATGACTTTATTAACAGAAACCTATAAATTAAACTTTCAGCTTTTAAGTTTCTAGGATCATCATTTCACTCCTTTTTTCAGCTTTCATGCATCTTATAGACACACCACATATTTTACAAAGTTATTGCTAATAGCAGAATAACAACATAAGTGAATTTCTTAAGTTTATCCCGTGAAATGGTAGTTGGAAAAAAGAGATCTGAATACAATTAAATGAATATATATTAGATGATTTCTAACTAAAATAATAAAATGATCATTCCGTATTTCTTCTCAACCTTGACAACTGATAAGTCAACTGTTTGTTGCAAAGTTAAGAGAAGGAAATGCTTTTTAAATGACAAGCTGTGCCACTTTCCCAAGTAATCTATCATCTAGATAGATTACAAGATTATAAGATTCTTATTTATTATAAACTGGTACCAATTTTATATTGCTTGAGTCCTTCCCAAGGCCTCAATTCTGAGCTCAAGCTGGTGCAAAATAAATGTACTATTTAAGGGGATCCCTGGGTGGCGCAGCGGTTTGGCGCCTGCCTTTGGCCCAGGGCGCGATCCTGGAGACCCGGGATCGAATCCCACGTCGGGCTCCTGGTGCATGGAGCCTGCTTCTCTCCCTCTGCCTATGTCTCTGCCTCTCTCTCTCTCTCTCTCTCTCTCTCTGTGACTGTAATAAAATAAATAAAAAATTTAAAAAAAATGTACTATTTAAGATAGCAAATGATTTCAGACAGAAGATGTTAAACATAAAATAGATCAAATTCAAAAACAGTTTAAATTAGAAATGATGGAAATACCATCCATAGTGCATCCATAAGGATGGCAAAAATTAAGAAATCTGATAATATAAGATGTTGGCAAAAATGCAGGGCAACAGTAAATCTCATACAGTTTTAGCAGAAGTACAAACTGTGCAACCACTCTGAAGAGCAATTTGACATTATCTAGTAAAGTTGAGGATATGCATGACCTTCAGCCTAGCAATTCTGCTTGGAGAGATATATCCTTTTACATACATCTTCACAAAAAGACAAAGACAATAATGATCGTTGCAGCACTGCTTCTACAGCAAAAGCGAAAAGCTATCTAGAAAAAAAAAGTGAGACACAAAAACACCAGGAACAATCTACATAACCACCAACAAAAATACACAAACTATACTGTATCTGTTAATAAGAAAGTGGGTAAATGTATAATACTTATACAGTGGTATGCAATTACAGTAGTGAAAATAAATGAACTAGACTATATAGGCTAACATGACTAAGACTGTAAGACAATGTTACGTGAAAAAAGCAAGTTGTAAAAGGTTAAGAGGTTTAAAAATAAATAATATAGAAATACACATATGAAAAGTGTCTTTAGTTTGAATGAGAATAAGAAAGATCAAATTCAGAACAGCAGGTATTTCCAGGTAGGAAAATATAGGAATAGAACCCAGAAATAATGCATACGGCTTCAGCTGTATCTGTAATATTTTATGTCTTAAAAAAAAATTAGACATGAAACAGTTTAGTCTAACAAATGTCAAAAGAAAGCAATTTTTTTTTTAGAATGGGAAAGACATTTCGAAGTCCCCATCCAAAAATTATAAATAGGCCAGTTTACTATGTCAACAAACTGCCCAATTTAGGAAAAAATAAGAGTATGACTCTTCAAATAACAAAATGACAATATGACTTTTAAAACAGCCTAATGAGAGGCGCTTGGGTGGTGCAGTCGGTTAAGTGGCCAATTCTGGGTTTTGGCTCAGGTCATGATCTCAGAGTCCTGGGGCTGAGCCCCACGTCAGGGTCCATGCTCCGTGCAGAGTCTGCTGCAGGACTCTCTCTCTCACTGTCTCTCCTCATCCTGAGCTCACTCACACACTCTCTCTCAAAGAAATCTTAAAAAAACAAAACAAAAACAAAACCACAACCCAAAACAGTCAGGTGGTTTAGTCTAAAGCTCAGAGGTGATGCAGATTCCTAGCCAATTCCATTTCCAAGAGAAAATTCTTCCGTGTCCACACTTCCATAAATATTCTGTAGTTTCTTGGGAATACAGAAATAGATGTATGCTTTACATCCAGTAAAGGCCAAGCAATTAGAATAGAGGTGTTAAGAGTCAGAGACAGAATAGAAGCATCAAAAACAACAAACAAATGGGACGCCTGGGTGGCTCAGCGGTTGAGCGTCTGCCTTCGGCTCAGGGCGTGATCCTGGGGTTCCAGAATCGAATCCCACATGGGGCTCCCTGCATGGAGCCTGCTTCTTCCTCTGCCTGTGTCTCTGTCTCTGTGTGTGTCTCTCATGAATGAATAAATAAAAATCTTTAAAAAAACAAAAATGAGAAACAAAACTACTGTCAAGAGTAAAATAAATAAAAACTAAAGCAATTCTTTATGAGTAATCCTTGGTTATGAGTACTTAATTTTAAGAAGGGCAGAGAGATTTAACATTGTTGGGGAGACAGCACAGGAGTCCCTGATGAAAGGTCTCTAAGGGCTGAAATGTGATAAATGAATGAGTAAGAATTAAGTGAAGGGGGTGGTGTGCCTTAAGTGGAGGCTGGGGTGAAGAGATGCAAAGGCCTGGTGGCTGGGATGAAGAGTACGACCAGCAGCAGACGAAATAAAGTACTGAAGCTGGAGGAACAGGAGATGAGGCAGGGCAGAGGCTGTGGGGAACTGGTGGGCCAAGAAGTGGAAGAGGAGGTAGGGCCTCACACATGTTGCTAATGAATTTGATTTCCACAACACCAAAAATGGAATGCCACCTAAAAGTTTAAATGAAGGTATTTTGTATCCTTGATGACTTTTTAAACTGTGTGTGTGCTTGTGCATGTGTGTGGAGGGATGCAAAATGGATGGAGAAAGACCAGCTAGAAGCCTACTGGGGTAGTCCACAGGTGAGAGAATAGTAGCTTTGTCTAGAGTGGTCGTGATGGGAAAAGATAAAAGCAGGCATTGTCAAAAGACGTGTTAAGACAAAATCTGCACATCTCAAGGACAGACTAGAGGGTGAGAATAAGGAAGAGCAGAGTCAAGAATTGTTCTAGGCTTCTGGCTTGCACAACTTGAGGACACTGTCGTTCACTGAGAGAGGATGCTGGAAGAGCACCAGGTGGGCAAGGTACTGAGTAAGTGGGGCAGAGATGGAGAGTTCAGTTTTGGACATTTAAAGTTTGGGCTATCTTTGAGAGATTACAAGAAAACTTAGGGGAGGTCTGAGTTGAAGGTATAAATTTGTGACTCTGCCCACAGCTGAGACAGCCTAGGAAGAGAATATAGAAAGAAAAGAGGACCAAGCTTTGCGGGGTTCTAACATCAAGGCCAATAAAAAAGACAATGACTCTACACAAACACAAAAGGAGGAGCCAAAAAAATAGAAGAAAATATATGGAGAAATACAATCTTCTTTCAATAAATTCTTGTTAGATTAAGAATTAATGAACACATGTAGCTGGGCTCAGTGGCACTTAGCCTGAACCATAAGACAGTTTCCATTTCAAGTTTTTAAAAAATTTTCATTTCTACTGAGTTAAAAAACCCTAAGTCATGATCATAGATTGACTGGAGAAAGGAACCAGCATCAGATGATGTGTCAGCGACATTCTAATTGATTACCTTACAAAGATATTTCTCCCTGAAGATTATGTACAGCTCTCAGACAGATTCTAGTCTAGGCTGCTAATCTTATCACACTGAAAAGTTGGAAGACCGGAAGTTTCGATTGGAAGGATAATAGCAAATGGATTCTTAATATACTTTTTTGATTAGCTTGCTCTGGAAAGTATCTTTCATATTTGGATGCAGCATTTGTGTGTTAAACGTGCCAAATGATTGGTCATTGAGCCTTCTCTCCAATAACAAGAGAGGGTCAACATGGTTTAGAAACATAAAATTTTTGGTCAATGGATTACATGAAACAGTTTTTTTCCCCCCCAGAAAATCTAGTTATCTTCAACAAATTTCTGGCTATACATTAAAATTATTGGTATCACCTTTTAAAGGAAAGGAACACCTTTTCCCTCAAAATCCATCATATTTCAGTTTGAAAGTTATACTTTCCACCAATTCTTCACACTGTACACTAAAGAGACATCTTTTAATAGCCATGATTTCATGATAATCTGTTTTCAATATTTCCTTCAAAGCCAAATCAAGATCAGGGAGGTGTGTTGCTAACCACTAACTTCATGGCAAAAGAAATACCGAGTATTAGGTATAATCTTATTTATTCACATGGCAGTACCAGTCCCTGCAGAATTACTGCCCCCATATACACTCTCTCAAAAAGGGCCCTCCTGGTGTTTCATCATTACTAATTCGAAGACAACTTTTGCAGTCTACAACCCAGCTCACAAAATGCTAATAACTCTTATCACTTAGATTTTCACCAAAACACAAAAGAATTGGTCAAGACTTTTCCTTCAAATGGCCCGCACATGTGAAAAGAACAATAAAGTGAAATATGCAATAAAGCATGCATATGTAACTGGTATTTCAACATATGTCCAGCAGAGATATTTGTTAAGGAATACTGCCAAAGAGCTTCCTCGGTTTTCTCCTTGATAAAAATATGTGTCAATAATTATGTTTGCTTTTACAAGTTTGGTTTCTTGATCATTTGCTAAAAGAAATTTAATTCTGAATATTGCTCCCATGGCTCTGTCTTCCTCTCCACCTGTAGTCACCATGGCAAAAACTATTTTGTAGAAGGTCTGGAAAACTTAACTAGCTTACCAGAGAGGTTGCTGGGCTTTAGCTGAAAACTCACCAAAATTTATGTAATTTTGAAATTTTTTCTAAAGATCCTATTTATTTATTCATGAGAGACACCCAGAGAGAGACAGAAACACAGGCAGGGGGAGAAGCAGGCTCCCTGCGAGGAGCCCGATGTGGGACTTGATCTGGACCCTAGGATCACGCCCTGTGCCGAAGGCAGATACTCAACCTCTGAGCCACCCAGGCATCCTCTCACCAAAGCTTAAATAGCTTACGTCACCATTTGACAATATTTTACACAAAGAATAACATACCAGACATTAGGAGTCAACAGATTATTCACTTAATAAGTCTAATTGTCAGATGTCAGTTACTGAAAGTTGTTTGTACTTTCCTTGCTTGTACAAAACCACTGTCCTAGCACAGATACGCAGTCTAGGTCAGTGTAATGCTGCAGCCCTCTTTATTATTTAATGACATAATTCTGAGGTATAGCAGTCTTATTTCCATTCTCATTTCAGACTTTACTACTCAGCAAATCACTTCAGAACCACTGAGCCATTTTTGTGAATTGGGACTATAATGCAACATAGTGAAACAATAGAAAATGTGAATGCAAATTAATAAACAATACGCAGAACATAAACTGCACCCATATGGCTAATAGCTGAAAGCAGCTAACACAAGACTTTGTCATCCATTTATAAGCTAATGTATCGAAGTTTAAAAACCTAGTGTCATTTCTGAGAAAATCATAATTAATCTTACATTTCGAGACATGAACTATAAATAAAATTGCTTCATTGTTTTGCTTTTCTTCCAACATGAATAGGCTGCTTAAAAGATCCACACTGCTTAAAAGATCCCCAGGATCTTTTAAGTTCATAAACCATATCCCAAAAAACTAATTAAAATGTTAGGTGAGACTCATGGCTCAAAGAAGAAGAGGTAAATACAGCATCGAACTCAAATAATTTTTAAATGATGTAAACTCATTAAATTGGATATCATTAATTCAAAACATGTGATACAAATAACATGGGAATATTATTTGAACAACTTCGAAGCCAAATATGTTTAACAATTTCGAAGACCAAACTGTTTTTGAGAGCTTTATAGTTTAGAAGGTTTGAACAGCTGAGATATCAAATTTAGGTTACTTTGTCTATCACTGATGTTAGCAAAGGAAAGTACTATTTCTTATAAATATGTTGCACACAGAAGAGAACATAAAGGATGGGAATCAGCTTAAATTCAGATTAAATCCAGAATAAGATTTAATGAAACACTTTTGGAAACGAGATTAAAATGAATCCTTCTTTCAAATATATGTTATCATTATCTGCTTTTTAATAAGTACATCTATGACATGGACAACATATTTGGTTATTTCTAACCTATAGGACTTCACTGTCAATGCTAAGGAAACCAAACAGATTACTTCTCCTTCCATTATTATTATTATTTTTTAGATATGACTGACTGGGAGATCCTACTGGCCAAATGCTGAATGTTCTACAATGCATAGGAATTAACCAAACCTTGATCTGTTGTTTGTTTATTTTCAAAACTCTTAACTGAGAGCAAATCTATGAGCATAACTGAAAATTATTTTTAAAAAATGACATATACACAGTGTACAGGCTACATTTAGTGAATGTCGAGCTTTCCTTGATTTTCATAGATTAAAGAAAACAAAATTGCCATCATTCTTTATATGCCTATTTGGAAAAGCAACACTTCATCAGCAACATTAGCAGAATTTACAACAGAAATTACTTGTCATCAAGTACATTTTTTAGTTATTCAGATAAATAAAGCAACATTCAGCTTCGCATTTGCATGTTTCAACAAGTGCAACTGTGGTTCTACAGCCTTCTCTGGGTCCCTTTGAGAAAGGCATTGTGGGGGTCATATTACTGTGTATCTAACCAGCAAAACAGGCCTCAAGTAGTTCTAAATGTCACTTAAAATCACTCCGTTTACCAGAGCAACTCACAGATTAATGGAGGAAGAGTGGAAAAGCCAGATGGGCGATGGACAAGGCCACTGGGCACAGTTAAGCACTTTGTGCATTTTTAAAAGATTCTCGGCAGAGGGGTGGCAAAATATGTTCCACTGTGGTGCCAGCCGAGGAAAAAAGAGCATCTTTGGATAATTTATCTGCCCAGAGGGGATGCCTTTTTGTAACTCATACAACTACATCATGATTAGCTAACAGACTGGTGCTAGAAGTTTCTCCCAGAAGACATCCATAAGGTATACGATTTCATAGAGAAAAAGAAGAATGCAGCAAACATTTTGTTCTCCCTTATCAGAAATATCAATGCTATGAAAGTTACATTGATTGTTAAATTTAAAAGGAATCTCAGGAAGTAGTACAAAGACCGATCTCGGAGTAAAAATACATAAAATGAGTTATCTGGCAACTGAGCCAAGTGGGAAAGCCTTGATATCAAAGATCCAAATTTTTAATTTAATACTAAAGTCACAGAAGGTATAGTTAAACACATTATACTACAAAGTTCTTACATTCAGATTCTGTTTTAGGAACTCAAAATTATCTGTCACAATTACATATGTGACCACGATCCTATTACAGTCTAATAAAAACCACAATCCTATACTAATTCGTCATATACAAACTTAACATATATGGCCTAAGTGTTAAAATATTTGCTTCATTTTTAATGTGCTAAAATGTTTATCTGAGAAACTTTTCCAACATAAATAATGAAGCAATCTGAAATAGCTTTCCCAGGTTTAACTAGGGCAATCTCCACCCTAACTCCTTTTCCTCCTCCTGTTTTTTATTTGCACTCTTTGAAGAAGTGCTCAAATTTTTTACTCTATGTTAGCTGAGGGACTAGTTCCTATGGAAGAAGGAAGAAACGCAAGTGAAGCAATAAAAGGAAATCGCCTATGGATAATAGTAACTATAAGTAGGTTTTTAAACAAAGCAGAATCCTGAGTATTTAGAAACAGTTGTTACAAAATTTTATTCTAAAAAAAATTTTTATTCTATTGAATTAAAAGGCATAAATTCCTTTCATATGGTGTATGCATTTGAGTGGTAGATACTTCTCAAACAACTACTTGATAAATATAATTGAAATATTATTAAATATAATTATGTTTTGTGTATCATGTCTTCATACACTGATGAAAATTTTACCTAATGGGAAATTCAGGGTAACTAACTTCACAGAATACCGTATGTTGATAAACTCAAATTCTAATTACTTACTATTAAAATAATTAAATACCTTTTGTAGACTGGTAGGATTTAGCTGAGTTTTGTCTATTATTTTCACAGCAACCTGAAAAAGAGAATCATTAAACTATATATTTGAGAAAACGTATTTTGATGGATTAAAAACTTGTAAAAAGTCTTCATTCCTAACTAAATGTAATCTAGTTGTCTTTGGTGTTCACATAACTAGATGATAAAGTTGAGACAATCTGGCAGCCTTATGATGTATTATTCCATTGACCTAACTCTTTAGCATATCTGATTCTGAGTCAATAAAACAACAGTTTTAGAATTTTTTCCACGTCTCTCCCCTTTAAAGTAAAAATCATTGGTATCTTAATCTTTTACTTATGATCTTAATAAGTCACAATTATCAGAGGGAAGAGGCCTACAAGCTTTCAGTAGTTTAAGTATCATGGGAATAAAATGATTAGAGAACTCAAACTCCAGAGCTTGCTTATAGCAGCAGACTAACCAAATGGATTAAATCTAAGTCTCTGCCTAATAGAGCCTGTGTCTGAACAGTTTCTGGAGCCAGAATGGGCAGAGAGGACTAAAATTAACTGGTACAGAGCTAAAGAAAAACTTATTAAAAACAAATTCTAAGTGAGATCTTCATAATGTCTTAACTGGATCCAGGAAACATGAGGTAATATTAACTGTTTTTTGGTTTTTACTATACCAATTATTAAATATTAGTAATAATTATTAAATACACACATTTTTGCTATATACATACACATAATTTAAAACACATGGGATTTTAGAAACCCAATTCTCCTATTACCTGAGAAAAACATCTGTTTTCAACCGTAGGTACAATATGATCTCTAAACAGACAAAAGTCAGTGGGTGACTTTATACATATTTATACCTAATTTATCAGAAGCAGTAATTAATGAGAACTAACTCTGGCCCTGTGCTTGGGTTGGGGAACAAAGGTAGTCAGAAATGTTTATAGAAACCATATAATGAAGACAGAAGCCTGAGGAAAGCTCATCTGTAGCACATCTGATTTATGAGAGATGCTACATGCAGGGATGAGTCTTTTCTAAATGTTCAAAGGCCAACTTTTTGTGCCATAATATAGCTCTGTCTACAGATGTTCCATTCACACATACCTCAGTGTTTACTATATTTCAAATGTCATTTATTCCCAGCACCAGCTACAGAAAAGATCTGTAACAAGACTCCAGAGAGGTCCAAGTAAATATTAAAAAGCATGAAAACTTACCTCTCTACCAGTTAGGACATGTCTTGCCAATTTCACTTTGGCAAAGTTTCCCTTCCCTATTGTTTTTTGTAAACGATAATTTCCAATGTGAGGCTGCTCGTCTGTTGCTGACGTAATGGAGTTTCTGCACCGGGGAATGTTCTGTCGGCTACTAGATTTGGTAGGCTGGATGTGCGGTTCAGTGTATCCATCCACAGACGTATGCTATGAGAAAGGTTACAAGATTTCACTGTTAATGAAATTACATTTTAAAAAGGACAGTTAAAAAGACTACAAATGAAAAACAAACAAAAAGCAAACAAAAAAGACTACAAATGATTTTCATTAATAAATCAACTTCAATGAAAATACATTGGGCTACATGATTTTTTTTTAATTTTTATTTTTTTTTTTACTTATTTATTCATGAGAGACACAGAGAGAGAGAGAGAGAGAGAGAGAGAGGCAGAGACACAGGCAGAGGGAGAAGCAGGCTTCATGCAGGGAGCCTGATGTGGGATTCGATCCTGGGTCTCTAGGATCAGGCCCTGGGCCGAAGGCAGGCGCTAAACCGTTGAGCCACCCAGGCTGCCCAGGCTACATGATTTTTAAGTGAGAGGATTCTGTTTACAATTTCTACTTGACTTTCGCTCACTTTGCCGGGGGGGAATATAACTATTTAAAATAAAATGTTCAGGAGCGCCTGGTGGCTGTCACTTAAGCATCTGCCTTCAGGTAGTGACCTCGGGGTCCTGAGGTCCAGTCCTCCGTGGGGCTCCCTGCTTCTCCCTCTATCCTCTACTCCTCTCCGCTGCTTGTAATCTCTCTCATGCTTGCTGTCTCTCTCTCAAAAAAATACAATCTTTAAAAAAATGAAATTTTCTTCATAACTATACAGAGAGAGTGAGCCTGTGTATGAATAGGGGGGAGAAGGTGGGAGGGAAGAGGCAAAGGGGAGGGAGAGGGAGACAGAATCCCAAGCAGGCTACACGCCCAGCACAGAGCCCAGCACAGAGCCCGATGTGGGGCTCGATTTCTTAACCCTGACATCATGTCCTGAG
Organism: Vulpes lagopus; assembly: GCF_018345385.1. NCBI lineage: Eukaryota > Metazoa > Chordata > Mammalia > Carnivora > Canidae > Vulpes > Vulpes lagopus. The sequence goes on from NC_054834.1 coordinate 33,998,316, forward strand.
CCAAAATCAAGAGTTGGATCAACTGAGCCACTCAGGAGCTCCTAGGTATATGCTTTTTTTTTTTTTTTTAAGATTTTATTATTTATTTGTTTGTTTTAAAGATTTATTATTTATTCATTCATTTATTTTATTTATTCTCATTTATCTCTGAGAGACACACAGAGAGAGGCAGAGACACGGGCAGAGGGAGAAGCAGGCTTCCTGTGGTGACCCTGATGCAGACTCAATCCCAAAACCCTGGAATCACACCCCAAGCCAAAGGCAGATGCTCAACCACTGGGCCACCCAGGTGTCCCTAGGTATGAGCTTTTGATTTAAAAAATAATAAAGAGATAGACAGAAGCCATACAGACCATGACTCCTCTAAGGGTATATCACCCCTTTAAGCTGAGATGACAACACAGCGCAGGACTGCTTCACTAAAAGGGCAGACCGTCTTTAAAGCCAAGACAAACAAGTTCATAAATACAGTTCTGTTTCTCCAAACTGGCCCCATTACTTGTCACACTCACTCTTCCATTTGCTGGCATCCAGTGCAGTCAATCGACCACCCAGTTGCCTGTTTCAGGCATCCTAATGTGCCCCTGCCCAAGCCCCTCACTCAGTTCCCCAGGCCTAACCCAGAGCCTCAGCCCTGCCTGCCCGACCTGATGCCCACTGCACTCCTCCTCAGCGCTACTCTCCAGCAAAGGACCCCTGTGTCTCGCAGTCCCACACTAGCAACAACCACTGTGGGTCCTGTTCAAGGGCAGGCTCAGCACCTGGAATCCCAAGACCAGACTGTTTAACCAGCTCCGGATGCTCCTGCTCTTGGTTCAGTGTTGCCCTCATTCTGACACACAGACGTTTCTAGCAGTTTTTGTGAGAACATAGATTCACACATAATAAACGTTAACATCTTTCTCCAACTAACTTCTTTAAAATAGCTGAAGATGGGTGGCACAAATTGACAAAAGAAAGGAGTGTTTTTTATTTGCGAGGTAAGTGATTTGGCCTTTGCTGTCCTGCCTACACAACTGTAAGCTTGTCTAAAAAATTTTGAGCAGAAAATTTCTTAAAGGCAGTATTAAGGATGACTCCATATACCAATCTCACACAAAGCATGACTCAAAGTCATTTTCCCATTTGTTATTATTTAAGGATTAAAAAAAAAAAACAGGAGAAAATCAAATTATGTATGTAAAAGACTCCATAAAACACAAGATCTCCACTTTCAGATTTTTTTCAACTCAGGGCAAATTAAAGGGTTGTCTCTGTGTCTTACACACACCTGCAGCCTCAGGCCTCATCGTGAACTAGCGCCTCATTTGTGTATTCTCACAGCAAACTGCTTTCATGTATCTCATCACCCACTCCACTGTACTATCATTATACACTTACTTCTCTGTCTCTGCCACCCTACCACGAGCAATTTGAGGACAGGGATGTTTTCCTTTCATTTTTATATACTCACCACATTGCAGAGCGCCAGACACAGAGGAAAGGCTCAATAAATCAAGAAGTCTCAAAGTGTTGTCCCTGAACCAGCACCATCAGCATCATCTGGAAACTTGTTAGAAATGCAAATTCTCTGGCCCTGTTCCAGGCCAGTAGGAAATTCTGGGGGTGGGCCCAGCAATCTGTGTTCTAACAAGTCCTCTGGGTGATTCTGATGCATACTGAAGTCTGAAAACTACTGCAATAAATAACATAATTAGTAGGTAAATACAAAGTTATTCACTGCCTTTTAGAGACTTTTCTATTATCTGAGCACAAACAAGAGATGTTAATTATAATCAATTTCTAAGCATTAACAAGTTGCTATACTCTTTCCCATAAACAGTACTTCTCTAAACTTGTTCTGCAGGGAATGTGGACCTGTCCATCCTTCAAGATTTAATTTTATCTCCTTCTCAAAGAAGATTCCTATGTCTTTCCAGAAAGCAGAGGTGATTCCCTCTCTCTTCTGTTGCTATTTTTATGTCCAATACAAATTTCTACTACTAGAACTATCACACCATCTTCTAAGTATGTGTCCGTGGTCTGTTTTCACTGTTAGGCCTGAAGCTCCATAAGCCTAACATAAGATAAGATAACTTAAGATAGTGTTTGGCACACCAAAGGCACCTAGTAAATAAAAGCTAAATCGAAGGCACTGGGGGCCCTTGTACTCCTGATGGCCGGGAGAGAAGAACTTCTGAGGAATGATTCCTTGCAGTGCAGATCTTTGATGTGTAAAATACCCACCTCCCAATGCTAGTTGCAAGGCACATCCTGTCATTAAACTATGACAGACTGCATTACTGGCCTCAAATTTCATGCCCTTCTGTTGCCATGTAACTCTCCAATGTCCTTCCACTGAGAGTAGGGCTTAGTTTCCTGCTCTTTGGGGGCTCAGTCACATGATCTGATCTGGCCAAAAGAATGAGCTGGAAGTGACAGTATAGCTAGTCCCAAGCTAGTCATCAAGAGACTCTGCTGTGTTTCAGATTGCTCTCTTAAGCTTCTGCCATCACCCTGAGAAGGCCTTGCCCAGGCTGACACCAGAAGAAAGATAAGAAATACATGGAGTAGAGCCACTCCCAGCTGAGCCCAGATTAAATCAACTGGTTCCCCAGATGACCCACGGACTCATGAGAAATGATATACGCTTGTCAGTTTAAGCCACTGAGTGCTGGATGGTCTATTACACAGCAAGGCCAGCTGATACACACAGTTATCACTATTTTTATTTTTTTAAATTTATTTTTCTTTTTTTTTAATCACTATTTTTAAATCCAGAGGTAAACATAAAGGAACAATAAACAATTAGGGGATTCTTATCAAACATGTTCAAATTCTAGTACTCTGCAACCAAAAAAAGGGGTTGCTAGATAATCAATTCCCTAATGAACTCTTTTTTTTAAAGATTTATTTATTTATTTATTTATTTATTTATTTATTTATTTATTTATTTATGATAGACATAGAGAGAGAGAGAGAGAGACAGAGAGAGAGAGAGAGAGGGAGGCAGAGACACAGGAGGAGGGAGAAGCAGGCTCCATGCTGGGAGCCTGACGTGGGACTCGATCCTGGGACTCCAGGACCACGCCCTGGGCCAAAGGCAGGCGCCAAACCGCTGAGCCACCCAGGGATCCCCCCTAATGAACTCTTGATCAAATAAGCTACATATGGGTAGACTCCTTAACTTTTTTGTATCCCCAGCAAGTACAGTGAAAAAGAGGGGTCAGCAAACTTTTTTTGTAAAAAGCTGCATAATAAATTATTTAGGCTTTGTAGACCATATACTGTCTCTGTTGCATATGCATTCCCCCCCCCCCCCAGCTTCTTAAAAATTTAAGAACCTTTCTTAGTTCAGGGTCATAACAAAAAAACACCAAAAGGCTGGATTTGGCCCCTTGGATAACACACGACCCCTAGTATAACATATCATATTTTGGGATGCAGGATTAAATTGTTTCTGGATGATCCTACTATCAGAATAGGAGATTCTAGGAAAAGCATGAGTATGGTATGTCTGTACCTGGAGAGCAGAGGAGAGTATAGAGGGCTCATCTAAAAATATTATTTTTTCTCACCCCACCACCTAAGTTGGAAAAGGTAGCATATTCTCCAAAATCCTTTTTAAAAATAAATCTCTTAACTTTCAACATTAAGCATGATCATTTTATGAGCCACCCAACTTATTCAGAATGCATTTGAGTCTTAAATTATAAGTTAAAATAGAATATATAGAAAATATTTTATATATATTTTTTAAGATTTTATTTATTCATGAGACACACAGAGAGAGAGAGAGAGAGAGAGAGAGAGAGAGAGAGAGAGACAGGCAGAGGGAAAAGCAGGTTCCCTCTGGGGAGCCTGATGTGGGGCTTGATCCCAGGATCCCGGGATCACGACCTGAGCCAAAGGCAGACGCTCAACCACTGAGCCACTCAGGTGCCCCTCTTATGTAACTGATTATAAAACACCCATCCAAAAAGTACCTCCCTCAAAAGCCCATCTTTTCTTAGGATTGCCACAGCACCACTCAGGAGCAAACTCTTTTCCTGAAGAAACTCTTTGAAGAATAATTTGGAATAACTGATCTCATTCCTTTCTATCAACAGCTTAACTCTCAAATAAAAAACCTAGCAAGGATATGAATTCAGCTCATGCTGGATTAAACAGTGAGTTTAAGAACTATCTCAGCCCCAGGGCTACTAGGTATAAGAAATTATGTTAGCTTAATTATAGAATATCTACAAGTTTTGGTCCCCTGAAACCACAAGTTTAGATCTTGGCATTTCCTTCTTCAAATTGTCCACTCAAGCTTGCCGGAAGTGTGCAGCATATTCAAAGTAATTAAAGGTCATAGTTTCATTAGCTCTTCAACCCTATGTCCCATGGATCCACATTCCAATTCTTCAATAATAGAATTTCTCGTGTCTTCAATATCAACTGAAATGACATGAATTTTTCTACTCACTAGCTATGCATTCTTTGGCAAGCTGTTTAACCTTTATGTGCCTGTTTCCTTATCAGACAAACTGCTAGAAATCATGTCTTTGGAGCAGGGAGGGGGAACCTTAAGGCAGCCACAATACATGCAAAGGAATGACAATTCAAATGGCAGCTCGCTTTTCATTAGAAACAATGGAGGTCAGGTGACTACACAAGATTTTTGACGTGCTGAAAAAAACCCAAAACCAAACTGAAACCCCCAATTCTTTATCCAGTGAAAATATTCTTCAAGAAAGCAAGCAAAAACATCTTTAGATGAACAAGAGCTGAAAGAATTTGCTGCCAGAAGACATACAGTAAATGAAATGCTAAAGAAAGTTTTTCTGCCTAAAGGGAAATGACCATAGATGGTAACCTGAATCTACACAAAGGAACAAAGGAATAAAGAACTCTGGAAATAAGGAAATATGAGGGTAAGTATAAACAAGTATGTATTTTTTTAATCTCTTAATTTCTTTAAAAGACATATGACTGTTTAAAGAAAAAATTATAACACCATATTAATGGAGTTTGTAGCATAAGCAGACATGAGTATATGTGAAAATAGAAATACGAAGGCAAGGAGAATTTAAATACTCTACAAAACTTACATTTTACCTGAATGAGTACAATATTAACCCTATGGGGACTGAAATACTATACGAATGCATTCTTTAATCTCTAGAGCAACCACTGAATAAAATGCACTAAAAGAAAGGCAGAGACATAGGTAAGAAGTCAAAAGAGGAATTGAAATGGAATACTAAAAAATACTGATTAACTCAAAAGTAGTCAAGAAGGGAAGAGAGGAATAACACAATGACAACAAACAGATGGGACAAAAACAAAAGAGCAAATTATAGACTTACCAAACAGATCAATAATTATATTTAACATAAACTAATTATTTCAATTCAAAGAGATTATGAAGTGAACTTTTGAAAAAGGCCCAAATGTACACTGTCCCCAAGGGATGCACTGCTAGTATGGATACACAGAAAGTAAAATTATGGGGAAAGAAAAACACTGTATACGCAAACACCAAGCAAAAGAGAAGTAGGGATGCTGTAATAATGTCCAACAAATCAGACTTCAACGTTGACAAGGAGTACTGTTAGCAACGAAGTAAAAAGACACACCACCTAATGATAAAAGAGCCAACTCATGGAAGGTAGACATAATAATCCTAAATATAATTATGTAGGTCCTTAATAACTAGAGTTCCAACAGGCAAAGTGATGGAACAAAGTACACAAATCCATGACCATGACTAGAGATTTTAACACCACTCTCTCAAAACAACCACACACATACATGTCTCGAGGTGAATTTTCAAGTGGCAAAATAGTGAATGGTTTCAGTGAAAATAGCAGCTTTATGAATGACAAAAACTTTTAAATAGCAGAAAAAGAATGCTTATTGAAAATGGAAGGCCTGTGGTTTCTCTTCCTGTGTTCCTACGGCAGCCAGGACATTTCTTTATACGCACTTTATATACAGTGGTTGCTTTTTTTTTTTTTTTTTAAACTACTTCCTACTAAATCTGTGAGCATCTAAGTGGTAAAGCACTATATCTTATATTTCTTAATCAAACAGTGGTTACTGCATGGAATGGACCCACTTGGTATATTATCTCTTACTGTAAATATCCCAGCTAAATTACAAATAGAAAAAAATCTATTTTATCTCACATATTAAAACCTATTTCAATGAGATGTCAATTGATTTGATGAGAGTCATTACTAAAACAAAATGCCTCCAAAACTTTGATAGCTACTGTCTTATGCATTGCATGAATGCAAAGGGCAGAGCTGCACAGTATGGTGACCATGCCTGCCCTGAATAAGTAACTGCATAATTTTTCAAACTTCAATATTATAAGTGATGTTTTAGCTGATTATTTTTAGGAATGGGTATGATTTTTTGTTTATTATTTTTTAAGATTTATTTTTTATTTTTAAGATAAAAATGTCATTTTTTTGTGTCATGAGAGACACAAAAAGAGGCAGTGACATAGGCAGAGGAGAAGCAGGCTCCCTGTGGGCAGCCTGTTGCAGGACTCCATCCCAGGACCCCGGGATCAGGCCCTGAGCCAAAGGCAGACACTCAACCGCTGAGCCACCCAGGCATCCCAAGATTTGATTGTTTATTTGAGAGACAGAGAACATGAGCTTGTGAGCAGGAGAGGGGGGTAGAGGAGTAGAGGGGGAGGGGGGAGAGGGGAAGAGACACACACATACACAGACACACACACACACACACACACACACACACACACACAAGCAGACTCCCTGCTGAGTCAGGAGCCCAACTCGGGGATTGATCCCAAGACTCTAAGATCATGATCTGAGCTGAAACCAAGAGTCAGAGCCTTAACCAACTGAGCCACCCAGGTGCCTCCCAAAATAGGTATGATTTTTAAACCTTAAAAGGATGATACCAATGAAAAAAAGCGACCAATACAGTTTATGAACAGAGGTCTAAGGAACCAAAAGACTATTTTTGCCAACACCACACAACATATTAAAGAATTATCATTATAGTCAATTAGGGATATGACCAGAAGGAAAAGTTAACTCTATATGAGAAAAACATTACACTTTATCACCAAATTTGAAAAACACGGAGTAGTACTAAGTGATATGCCTAAAAACCAGAAACAAGGATAGTCCATCAAACATTCTTGCACTCAACATGACAGTAATGCTAAATAGACCAGTAGACCAGCAATGCCTTTTTTTTTTTTTTAAGATTTTACTTATTTATTCATGAGAGGACAGAGATGCAGACACATAAGCAGAGGGAGAAGCAGATTCCCTGTGGGGTGCCTGATAAGGGACTTGATCCCAGAACCCCAGGATCAGGACCTGAGCTGAAGGAAGACGAAGGAAGACGCTAAACCACTAAGTCACCCAGGCGACCCCCAGCAATGCTTTTTAAGAAGAGGAAAGTATACAAAAGAAAGATTTATATGTGTCATCTTTCCACCTCTGCCATGAATATAAACACAGGAAATGCAATAAATCAATAAATCATCTTTTGGAAGTAGTGCTTAAGTTTAACAAAGTTACAAGAGAGAGGAAACATCCTTGATAACTCCTGACTTTCTGCATGAATCACCTGGTGTGTTGGAACTCCCCCTTTCACATTCAGCTTAGACATTACCTCCCAGGAAAAGTCCTCCAATCACATCAATCTCCCAGTCTCCAATCAGCTAAGCTAGAGTCAAAACTAAGCCCATTTCTGGTCTTTCTAGTTATTTCTAGCAGTGCACTGCCCCAAATTTTGAAATGAATTTTTATTAAAATGATATAGGCACATGGTCAAAAAAGTAAAGGAACCCTAAGAGGTTACTAAGAAAACATCAGTCCCCTGCACCACCCTCCAAACTCCAAGTTTGCCTCCTAGAGTCCTTCCTTTAGCTTTTCCTTCCAATTTTTGCTTCGATGTTTCTAAACATACTGCTTGCATTGCTACTTCTTGATTCATCGGTCACAGACATTCTCTCAGTTTCCTATTAACGGTCAATGAGGATTAAGATCTTTTAGCTCTCCTTCTCCTCCCGTCATCCTCCTAATGCAATATAATCAAATTTTCAGTTAAAAAGTATTGTGTTTACATGATTAGGACTTGTAAATATGAACTCACTGGGAGCCAAGTATTATATTACACTGCTTTCTATTAAATTTCTTTTTTGTCAGCTTCACAGTGATGTAAATAATACACAATGAAATTCACCAAATGTAAGCATACAATAGTTGTGACAAACATGTAAAGTCACAAAACACAACAATTAACATGTAAAATAGGTGATCATGTGAGAAGTTCCTGTGCCCAGCCTGCCCTGTCAATGTCCTCCTCTCAGTGATCTGCTTTTTGATACTATACTTTTGTCTTTTCTAGACTATTAGGGAAATAGGTCATGCCACACAGTTTAACCCTTCAAGTTCATTGTTAATTACTGACATATTTGGAGTGTTTCTAAATTTTGTTTGTGTTTGAAGTTTAATTTAATTTTTCCTATATTCATCAGATTTTCTTTGTTCCTTTATTTTCTCCTGTGTCTATTCCACTGGTGGTTCTGTAAAAAGTATTAGGGGTAAAAGTCAAGGTGCAGTGGGCTGAGGGGCCAATGGGGAATGATACGGAGGTAGTGAGTGCAGATAACGCCCCTGACAAGGTTGACCTTGAAGACAGGGCAACAGTGTGACAGCTGGGGAAGAAAGAGGGTGCGCTCCAGGGAGGTTCTTGTTTATCTGCTTGTTTAAAGATGAGAAGAGACTGGAGCATGTTTCAATCTCAAGGGAAGGATCCAGCAGAGAGAGAGAAGCTGATGAGGCAGGAAAGTGGAAAGATTCAGAGCACATGGAGGGACTGCCCTTAAGCAGGAAGAAAGACACTTCTTCCCTGTAACAAGCAGGAAGGAAGAGAAGCCAAATCTAGATGTAGAAACGCTCAAACACTGGATAGTAGGAAGTTGAGGGAGTTCCAGTCTGACGGCTTACTTTCTCTCTGTGCTTGGAGGTAAAGTCATCTGCTAGGAGTGAAGAGAGGCCACACAGGTTCACAGAGAGTAACAAAGATCTGAAACAGTTTCTGTAGAAAAAGGAAAAATGAGTCACCCAAAGAGGTGACTAGAGGGGCTGCTGCTGGGCAGTACTGACAGTTGAGATGAGAATGGTACCCACAAATTCATCGTGGCTCTCACCTGCACCACTGAGTCTTTTTAAAAAATTTTCATTTATTTATTTATTTATTTATTTATTTATTCATTCATTCATTCATTCATTCATTCATTCATTTATTTGAGAGAGACACAGACAGAGAGAACATGAACACAAGCAGGGGGAGTAGCAGGCAGAGGGAGAGGGAGAAGCAGGACCCTGGGGGACCATGACCTGAGCTGAAGGCAGACGCTTAACTGACTGGCCACCCAGGCACCCTGCACTGAGTCATTTTCTCCAACAATACCCAAATGCCCACAGACTGGTTACTGAGGAGGCAGACATATGAGTTCATCCTGGTCTGGAGTTTGACAGACACGTACCAACAGAGAGAAAGCAGCAACGTGAGTTCAGTTATTGGTGAGTTACAGAAGTGATGGCCCATAAAATCTAAGTTGGATAGTGAAGGGGAAGACAAAAAAAAAAAAAAAAAAAAGAGTTGATGGATAGGGAGAGGTAGAGGCCAATATACTGAAAGGCTAGATGAGATCAGAAAATGATTAAGGGAAGGCCACCAAGAAGAAAGCCGCTCGATGGCCAGGTACTTGCAGTCAGAAGTATGGGGGGCTGGATTAGCGATACTGGAAGGACAGCTGCCAGGTGCAACTAGCATAGGATGTTTTATTTAAAAAGCACCAAGAATTGTTCTGCCTTTTTTCCCAAATATGTTCTTACATGTGCCTGTTCTATATTTTAAAGGAGTGTGCACTGAGCTTCAAAACCACATTATTAGAATGATCTATGATTTTCATTGGTTACGTTATTCAATTAAAGCTTCTCACACCCCTGTATTTCTTTTTTTTTTTTTGAACCCCTGTATTTCTTTCTCAGATTTGCTTTTATCTAGTTTGCAAATTTTTCAGGTAGGTGTGCATATGATGGACTTTCTGAATCACTGCAGCTCACACTTCTTTAAGTTCACATATAAAACAGCTGTATACAGAATAGGTACAAAGGAACTTTCCCCCACTTCTTTCTAGACTTGTTCTAGAAGGCTATGAATCATGATTTACTGATAAGCAGAAAGTCATTATAATTAAATTGTGATCCATGGATGACAAAACAATAAAAGAGAGAGGAAACTGTACCGAATTTCCAAGTGACAAAATTTTGCCAAGATTTACCTAAGGAATAGACAGATACAATGGAGAATTAGTGATACGTCAATGCCAATGTCAATCTCTCCTGTCAATAAGGAAATAGTGGTATTTTAACACCAGAAACAAGTTGGATCTCTAGGAGTGATGCATCACTCCCTACACCAAAATAAATCTTTAAATGATTAAGGATATAAATGGAAAAACAAAAAACACAAAGAAGCCACAAAAGTAAGCACTAGAAAAAAATAAATGATAAGCTAGCAGCTATTTTTATAGTCGGGGAAATGCTTTCTTTCCTGAGAATGACACACAACAGAAGCCAGAAAATTTTTTTTTGTTAAATTTGATGCCATAAACTTAAAGAACAATGCACTGGACTCTTTTAAAAACTCCCCTTAAATCAAGTAAAGAGATAAACAATAGATGGAGTAAAAAAAGTATTTGTAATGTGGCAGATAAATGGTTAATTTTTAAATACTAAAACCTTTGACAAATCAGCAAAAAAATATTCATGAGAAAATGAAGCAAAGAATAGATATCAGTAGTCCACATAAAAGGACATATGCGGGATCCCTGGGTGGCGCAGCAATTTGGCGCCTGCCTTTGGCCCAGGGTGCAATCCTGGAGACTCGGGATCGAATCCCACATCAGGCTCCCGGTGCATGGAGCCTGCTTCTCCCTCTGCCTATGTCTCTGCCTCTCTCTCTCTCTCTGTGACTACCATAAATAAATAAAGATTAAAAAAAATGTTTAAAAAAAAAGGATATATGCATGACTTTTAAACATATGAAAGCATAGTCCATCATAAGTTAAACATAAATTAAAAGTACAATGAAATACTAATTTTCATTTATCAGATTAGCAAAGATTAGAGTTTGACAGATTAGAGTTTGGTTAGTATATTGTAGTACAAGTACACACACTCATATATCATAGATCAAAGTGAAAACTAACACAAATTCTACGTTAAAGGAGTTTGGCAACATCTATTATTAAAGAAATTCCTATAATCATTGGGCTAGAAATTTACTTCTGGCAATTTACAGAGTCACAAATGAGCTTAAAAAATAAATGCATACAAAGATATTTACTGCAGCACTTTATGTAATAGCAAAAGACAGAAAGCATAAATGTCCATCAGTAGAGGACTATGTATATATGGTATGCTCTCTGTCAATGTGCATATGCTTATGTGTGGAAGCATCACAGATTTCAGTAAGCATGAGCATAGAATATGTCCAGAAGATTACCTAAGAGACACAACATAAGTAGTTCTGTCTAGGGAGGGAACTAGGGGACTGGGAAATGTGGAAATCAGAGTAAAGGGAACAATGTCTTTTCCTAATGTAACTTATTAATATTTGGAGTATTGTTCTATATGCACATATGTTAAACATTCAGCATAATAAAACAAGCATTTAAGACATTTTACCTAAGAGAATAGGTGAAGGGTAGTGGGAAGCAGCATTTACTGAATGTCCACTATGCACTATAAATTGTTAGACTGGTTGAATAACTTCCCCAAAATTCAATCTAATAATTAGTTGCATTATTGGGATTCACCCTCAGGTGTTTATTACTATAAACATAGAGACATTTTTAAAAATTCATATCTGAAGTACAGCTTCGAGGACAAATAGAACGACAGCGTAACTCCTTCTGTAGAACTCACCACAATAAAGTTGAAAAGAAACAAGTTATAGGCGACACCTGGGTGGCTCAGCAGTTGAGTGTCTGCCTTCAGCTCAGGGCATGATCCTGGGATCCCAGGATCGAGTCCCACATCGGCTCCATGGGTGGAGCCTGCTTCTCCTTCTGCCTATGTCTGCCTCTCTGTGTGTCTTTCATGAATAAATAAATAAAATATTTTTTAAAAAGAAACAAACTTTAGTATTTATTAATGAAGCCACACCCCATTCTTCAAACTCCAACTTAAATTAAATGATAACTGGCCAGTTTCAGAGGGGTCTTATTAATAGACCCTAAGTAGGAAGGATGATGACCAGATGCCTAGGCAGACCACAGGAGAAATGGCAAGAAGACTAATATTTGGTGCCTGAAAAAAAGAATCACATGGTAAGATTACCTTAACTTTTTCCAACTCAACTTCCTAACTAGTAAAAAGCATGATAAATCTGCTCATTCCTAAAAGACCAAAATCCAAGGAGCATCCCCCTATGGGCTAGATGTAACTCCCAAATCCTTAATACTCAGTAAAACTGTTCTAAGAAAAATACACCCTACCTGAGGTCACCTGTTCCCTCCTGCCCCGCTGCATCATAGTCTCATCCCCTAACCACTCACCACCTCCTCCAAGCTGCTGAAGACCTGAAAAGGGACTGTGAACCTATGAACACTTATACCTAGCTGTCAATTCAAGCTCTGTTTCCAAGAAATGGAAAGGTAAATCAAGGGGAACCCACCCACACTATTCTTGAGCAAATAGAAAGTCTAGATCAAACTCCCCATTCCAAGGATGAACTATAAATACAAGGTTGCAACACTGTAGCTCTGCTTAGACACTGGAGAGTAGAGGAAGGGAGGACCCCTCTAGGAGCTGAGCACTTACAGAGAACGTGTCCTCTTCACCCGCTCATCATTTACAGGGCAGATTCTGCTCGTGCCAGAGGGCCATGGTTGGTCAGTCTTGCCAATAGCCAAAAGCAAGATGCCAAGAGGATGAGATCAAAGTTCTGAAGATGGATCTTCAGGACACGGACAAGGAGAAATCCCACTGGTCTCTTTTTCTGTGACATGGGCATTTGCCTCCTGCCACTCCCAGTTACGCTTTGTTGCTCAAATACCCCTCTGCAGTAATACCCCAGACCAGGGGCTCACCAAACCTCACTGACCAGAGCAAACACAAGCACTCTTTCCTCTTTCAGGGTCTCCTTCTATTCTCTAGAACCCCGAGGACAGTGCCAACAAGCTGAGATTGTGGGTCGTTCACCACAACAAGTATTAAAGTCGTATTCTCCAGATATTACCAACGGGGCTCTGGTGGCTCCCAAAATGACCTCACCGTTGTGGCATCAACTGCAACCAGTTGTTGGCTGATCAAAGCCATTCACAGCCTCTAGGTGATGGTCACTGCTAAGAAAACTGATCATCTACCCTCTGGCTTAAAGGAGCAAGAAATGGAAGACTATCTGATGAGATTAAAATGTTGTAATCTGCCCCTTGAATTATACTCATTTTTTACATCTACTATTCCATTCCTGATGCAAGAGCTGTTACAAACAATATCTTATCGATCTATGAAAGCCCAATAGTACACACTTGGGATTTTATATCCTTTTGCACAAAATAGCTAGCTTTGTACTGACCTAAATTATAATATAAGCAGAATTATCCTCCTTCCAAAACAAACAAAAAAGCCAAAACAAAACAAAACACACCACCCCACAACCTTGTAAGGAAGACAATGAGAATTAAAGAGGAAAATTATTTTGAAAATTTCTCCTTTGGCATTTGAATAAACTGTCTTATAGATGAAAAAAATAGTATTATCTCAGGAATAAGAAGACGACACTATGGTTCCACATTACACTGTTAAGTTTAATTTAACAAATATTGATCGATAACCTGTCAATTGATAAATATTAATTGCTGAAGGGATAAACATAATTATGAGAAATGGCCCTATATATTCAAGGTTAGTAGGAAAAACTAATACAGCTTTGCTATGACAAGGCAATTACTAAGATAGGTATACTATATAGGGTACTACCTTTCCATCAGCTAGAGTTGTTTCCCAACATAAATGGTTCTTCTCGGGCCACCCGAACTGTAATTTGTAAATCTTCTTTTACCCACCTTGTACCATATGGGACCTATTTAGAGAATATATGTAGGAAACAATTTGCATATACATCTGGACTTTCACCTTTCCAGCAATTATCACTATAACTAAATAATTAGTTGTATGTCCCCCGAGGGTAGAGAAAGTGCTGATTTATCTTATACCAAGCAAACCACTTTGTATGGGAACCTGGCTTACAACCGGCGCTTGTGTAGAAGGAATGAGCGAACATCCAAAAATATATAGGCCTACGTCTGGGCTCCCTTGATCTGGTCACTGACACTCTTCCAACTACACACAATCTTTAGTTAAATATAGTTTCACTCTGAGCTACAAAAAAAACTTCTGGACAAAAAAAAAAAAAAAAAATCAAGAAACAAAAAAATTCTAAAGTATTTGTATTAAATGAAGACCATAGAGAATAGAAAGAAATTAAATCCCAAGGTAATTTAAAAGCCATTTAATGCCATGGTTTCTGCTCTGTCCCTCCTCAAGCTAATGTTTTTTTAATTAATAAGCACATAATCTATTTTACTTGGTAGTCCTTCTCTTTTCTGCTGCTGTGCTCTAAAAGAAGTGCTGATGGACAATGAAATGGCCAAAAAGATCACACAATGAAGGAGAGCACTCAGTCTACCTAAATAGGATTATCAGTGTTGCTTTTTTTTTTTTTTAAGATTATTTTTAAGTAATCCTACACCCAATGTGGGGCTTGAACTCACAACCCCCAGGCCATGAGTCATATGCTCCACTGGAGCCAGCCAGGCGCCCAGGATTATCAGGTTTTTTTAAAGCAAAAAATATCTGGGTTCAAATAAAATATTCCCAGTGAAAGCATGACTTGCTTATTCCTTTCTACAGCCTTCAGCATGGTGATTAAGAGAAATGGTTCTAGAGTCAGGCTGCCTGGCTTGAATCCTGGCTCTACAACTTAATGGCTGTGCAACCTTGGGCAGATTGTTGAACTTGGGTATTCCTGGGTCACCACACATGGAAAAAGGTGTGATGACAATACCTTCTTTAAAGAGATAGTTCAACTGTCACCCAACCACACAGGGGGCATTCTCTGAGCACCAATTCTAAAAGAGCTTCTTTTGGGTTTCTCTCCACACTTTAACTCTACTTTCTTCATATGGTTTTACTATCTAAAATTATGTTATTTTTTAAAAATAGTACCGTTTTCATAGGACTTTCCTGTAACGGCAGAAATGTGTCTGACTCACTGACCTCTACATCCCATGTGCCTAACTAGAAGCAGTGCCCAGAATAACCAAGGAGGAACTCAATACATATTTGTGGAGTACGTGGATGAATAATACACAACATTGTGAGGTACTCTGTAAGCATTCAGTAAATGTAAGCTGTTACTACTCAGGTAATTAATTCGGGTAAATAATTCAGGCTTTTATGTCATCTCTTTTAAGTAATTTTACTCATTGTATTTACAAGTTTTTTTTTTTAAAGGATTTTATGTATTTATTCATGAGAGACACAGAGAGAGAGGCAGAGACACAGGCAGAGGGAGACACAGGCTTCCTGTGGGGAGTCCAATGTGGGACCCAATCCCAGGACCCGGGATCACACGCTGAGCCAAAGGGAGATGCTCAACCACTGAGCCACCCAGGTGCCCATGTTTGCAGGTCTTATTTACTATTCAGCAAAATCAAAAAGTGCAACACTGCTTGAAAGGAAAGGATTTTTCCTTCCACTGTTAGTTGTCATTTGGAGAAATTATTTAAGTTCATCTCAGACATTTAGTGAGCATCACACTATGAACCACATTCTGCAGGCAGAGTATTGAGTGACTGTCCAAATTAACCAAGACATACGTACATTGGCCTCATGTCTGCCTCTGGCCAAGCTACCTACTGAAATGCAGTGGAAGGAGGATATGGATCTATACAGAATGTAACTGGATTAGGGGAGGTGGGAGTTTAGAAAGGATCCTGACCATCTGATGGAAATCCTCACATGGCTCTATCATGTGGCCCTTCAAATTCCTTCACTCATTATGGCTAAAATTCTACCTTAGCTGTTGTTTTTGTTGATAACAGTCTCACCAAAAGGCACAGGCCTAAGTCCTCCCAAGCCAGGTGTTTCTGAAATGTACCCACGTGGTAGAGTTTTGCACAGGTCCTGGGCAAACTCAGGAAAATCTATTTGGGTGTGTACGTAAATGCCTGTGAGTGTAAGACTGACAAACATTCTTTTAAAGAACCAACTGTTATTTTGAGGTCATGTCCTTGTATTCATTTGGTGTTGAGCTGTCCTTTTCTTTAAGTAATTGTGCTGATGGCTCATGGTGAGTTTTCCCCACTTACTCAACAAAAAGGTTGGCAATCTCATTCCATTTCCAAAAGGTTTTTAATTTATTTATTTATACAAATTTTATCAGAGAATTCTGAAATCTAGAACATCCACACGTAAACAGAACATAATTAAAGCTGCCTGGCCAGGGACACCTGGGTGGCTCAGTGGTTGAGCATCTGCCTTTGGCTCAGGTGATGATCCCAGGGTCCTGGAATCTAGTCCTGCATTGGGCTCCCCATTAGGAGACTGCTTCTCCCTCTGCCTGTGTCTCTGCCTCTCTCTCTCTCTCTCACAAATAAATAAATAAAATATTTAAAAAGACAAACAAAAACAGCTACTTGGTCAAACTCCAAATGCAGAGTACTCGTTTATCCATTAATACACTGTCTCTTCCTCTTTACCCATGCCTGATTTTCATTAACCACTTGTCTGTAACTTGTCTATACTATTCCAGCAGATCTTAATTATAACTCAGACAATATTAAGAAAAATTTTCTGACATGTTTAAGAATAGTATGGACCTTTCCAGAAAAAAAAAAATTTTTTTTAGATTTACTTATACATGAGAGACATACAAAGAGAGGCAGAGACAGGCAGAGTGAGAAGCAGGCATCCCCTTCCCTGGGGAAGCCTGATGTGGGACTCGATCCCAGGACCCCAGGATCATGCCCTGAGCTGAAGGCAGATGCTCAACCACTGAGCCACCCAGGTGTCCCTCAGAAAATATTTAAATCTTGTCATGTGCTGAAATAAATACTATAATCAATCCATGCTCCTTTGTTCTTTGTGACTTTTTTACTTTTCAAGTACCCTTTCTAAGTAGAAATGGGCTCAGAACATTTAGCCCATTTATTTGATGCAGTTAACTCTTGTCCCCAAGTCCCCAATATCTTGCACTGGAATATTCAGAGCTTCTTCAACCTTAAAACCTCTGATCCACTAGCCCTCCCCAAGCTCACTACTATTCACTCCTGCCACATCCTCTCTGACTTCCTTAGGCAGGGGGTGTGCCAGGATCCTTTACTACAACCACTGCCTTACAAGCATCCTCAACTGCCCTGCTTTCCACTCCCTCTTTCCTATGTGCTTGGAAAGCCCTCATCGTCGTGAAAGCCCTCTGTGCTCCTGCTCTACACCTGCACCTGCAATGCCCTCTGTCAGAGACACACACAAGTGGCCACTTGATTTCACTTACGTTTTTGGCCTCCAATCCCAAATGAGGACTCAATCTTTTGACAATCCTCTATACTCTGAGTACACTCACCTTACCCTTCTCTAAAACTTCATTTTATGCTTTCTCCTTCTTCTCCCATCCCCACTTGCCAAATGGTATTCTGTTTAATAATAGTTCATTAATAATACAGAAACAACTGCAGAGATGCTTATGGTTCCATCCTCATCAAAACTCCAGTCCTTCCAGAACCTTCATGAAATGGCCCTGCTGTTAGCAAAGACCAAAACTGCCTCCTATGCTCTGGCTTCCATTCACATACAGGACGTCTGAACCACCCAAGCGAACCGTTATCTCACTTTAAAAGAGAAAATTCTCCCAGGACGATAGGTTCCTCACTTCCAACTACGATTCTATTTCTCTGCTTCCCTACACATCAAAAGTTCTTAAAAGAAGGTTTTAGGGGCACCTGGGTGGCTCAGTGGTTGAGCCCCTGCCTTTGACTTGGGTAGGAATTTCAGGGTCCTGGGATCGAGTCCCGCATCAGACTGCCTGTGGGAAGCTTGCTTCTTTCTCCCTCTGCCTAAGTCTCTGCCTCTCTCTGTGTCTCTCATGAATAAATATTTTTTTAAAAAAGGTTTTGCATATGTAAGTTGCTGCCACCACTTCTCAATCTTTGCTTCAACCCACTCCAACCAGGCTTGTTTCCTTTGTTTCCCTGGGACCAGACTTGTCAGGGTTACCAGTTACGTCTTGTTAGAAAATCCAAGTTGCCTGTGACACAGTTGACCCTTTTCTTTATTCTTGTGGCTTCTGCAACACAACACTCTCCAGATTTTCCTCCCAAGCTACTCCCAGTGCCCTTTGTTCCTCTTCTCTAACGCAAAATGTTGGCACCCACCAGCGCCCTGTCCTCAACACCCCTTTCTAGCTTATTCATTTCAAAGAGCTAGTTTTTGGTATTACCGATTTTTCTTAGTTTCCTTTTTTTTTTCTATCTCATTAACGTCTGCTCTAATTTTCCTTATGTCTCTCCTTCTATTTTCCTTATGTTTAACCTGTTCTTTAAGTTGCAAAACTGACCTGAACCTATTTAGTTTTCTTTCTAAAACTTGCTAATTAATTCTTAGCTCCTTATTTTCTAAAACATGCAATCAGGGTTATAAATTTTCATCATAATTGTACTTTAGCTGAAATATTCTATGTTCAGAGAGGGAAGTATATTCTGTCTGGAGCACACAATTCTATAGAGGTCTACTGAATAAAACCTACTACATCTGTTCAATTTTTGTTCTAATTTTTTATCATTACAGATGTTTTTTAAAAACCATCTATTTATCAATTTTTTAACATAGCAGTTTTGGGGGGCTTTGTTTATTCGAGGGCCATGTGGTTATATACTTACAGATTACTGAATATAGCTCATTAACATTATCTTTGATAATTTAGGGTACTTAGCTTCTTTATGTCTAACAATGTTCTTCATCTTATTGCTCTGATATTAACATTAGTATAACAAATTTTTATCATCTTTTTCTTCCTTTCATTGTCAAACAGATTTACTCACTTTTAAATAGTTGTAGTGAGGTTTTATTAGTCTTTATCAAGCTGAGAAACCCTTTCTTTTAAACAGATTTTAATCCTCTTTTATTTTGTGATTATTTTACCTAACTTTTGTTTCCCTTTCCTTTCTTCTGTATTTAATTTACTTCAATTTCTCTCCTTGCTCTAAGCTGGCATATATTCTATTTCTTTTAAATTTTAAAATGCATAATATGCTTTAAATTTTTAAAATAATCCACTTCACATCCTCCTCTCCAGCAGCCCAAGACCTCGGAAGTTTCAGCACCAATGTTTCTCCTGCCATTTTCCATGTTACTCATATCTATCATTTCTATTCTATTTTCTCCCAACATCCTAAATATAAGCAATTGCTCTTTGTTAGTTCTACAGTGTTTATATTTATCAACTTGGAATGTCTTTGCTTGTTCTAATCTCTTACATCCAACTTCTTTCTTCTATTTCCTTCTTCCTGAACTACATTTTTTTTAGCAGTTTAAGAGTATATAGATAGAAAACTCTTGGCCTTTTTTGTCTGAAAAAATCTTTTTTGGTTGTTACTCTTAAAGGATTGTTACTTAAGAAGAGGATTTGAGGTTGATAGTTTTTCTTTTTTTTGCCACAATATGTATAGATGTTATATATTTAATATATTTCTTATTGTTGATGAGAACTATACTGTTCATCTAACCACTGTTACTTTGGAAATCATGTTTTCTTTTTGACTGCTATTCAGATTTTCTTTCTATTTTGAGTTTGCGATTCCAATGGATTTCTTTTTATTTATTCTGTTAGATATTCAGTGTATATCAATCTGAAGACATATATCTCTTGAATTCTGGATAATTTTCAGCTATCACCTTTTCAAAGATTGCCTCTCAAAGATTTTCTTTCTAATCTCTTTCTGGAATGCCTATTAAATGCAAGTTGTACTTTTTCATTCCATTCTCCATGTTTCTTAATTGGTCTTTAGTATTCTCGATGTCTATTTCTCTATGATTCATTCTAAGTCATTTCCTCAGATCTACATTCCAGTCCATGAAGTCCGTCTTAGGTATAATCTGCTGCTTAGCCATTCTACTGAGTTTTCAATTTTAATGACTATATTTCATTTCTAGAATTTCTACATAGCTCTCTAAATAGCTTATTTTTTTGTATTTGTTCATGATTTTTATTCCTGCCTTAAAACTTATATTAAACCTATATTCAGATTGTTCCATTATTTTCACTTCTTAAAGTGTTAGTTCTCTGTTTTGTTGGGTGTTTCTTTCTTTCCTTTTTTTTTTTTTTTTGTATTCATTAACTCTCCGAAAAGATGGTATATTCCTCATGTCATCCATAAAAATTTTTGTGTGTATGACACTCCTATGAGCTATAGATTTTGAAAGCAGTTCTACTAAAGCACTTTTTCATTGGTTTCTACCAGAAGTCTACCAAAGATATGGAGCTATTTTTATGTTAATTTCTCAGTCTGGGGTTTCTAATCCACACACAGCATAGAGTTGTTTTAGTTCTTTAGAGTAACCTTTTCCTCCTTAAAACTTCAGGTGTTACATAGATGGCACCTCTGTCAACCAGGAATAACATTTCTTCCTATTTTTCTTTGCATGGAGATACAGCTATCTAGGTAGGCTTTGGGCTTCATCTAGGAGGCTCATTTCCGGTCCCCTTGTACAGGTGGTGTTGATGCCACATTTCTAGTTCTCATGAGGATTCTGGTACCTTATTTCACAATGCTTACAATGGATCCAAAACCCTGAGTACTGTCATGCTGTTGGCTTATACTCACCATTCTGGATTTGATTTCTCTTCCTTTTTGCCCCGCTCAGTTAAATAGTTAATAAGCTTTCAAAAAATTGTATTTAAGCTAATACATATGTTTGAAGCAAGAAGGGAGGAAACATGTCAATTCAGTGCACCACAGTATAGGTATTCCCATTTTTTTTAGCTACACATTTTCTCTAAGTGAATTTACTCAGTCATGTGACTTTCAGTATTATCTATATCCTAAAACTCCAAATCTTTTATCTCCAACGGTGACCTTTCCTTGAATTTTAGACATATTCTCTGATAAAAAAAAATACCCAAAATATATTTTTACAAACTCCTACAAACCAAGAGCAAAAAGACAGCCAACCCAAACGTAAAAACAGGCAAAAGACATGTACATATACATCAGAAAAGAATATATACAAATTGCATCATAAATAAGCATAATAAAAACTGCACATCATTAGTCAGTTGGGAAAAGTAAATCACAAATCACAATGAGCTACCACTATATACCCACTGGAATGCCTAAAATAAAAAAGACTGACAACACCAAACGTTGGTGAAAAACAGAATTCTCATATATTGCTGGTGGGAGTATGAAATTTTATAGCTGCTTTGGAAATATTTTTTTAGTTTCCTAAAAAGTTAAAAATATGCCTCTGCTGTGACCCAACAATTCCACTCCTACATGTTTCCCTGAAACAAATAAAAATATAAGTTCAATAAGACTTGTACAAGAATGTTCATAATAACTTAATCCCTAGCAACCCCAAACTGGAAACAACCCAAATGTTCATCAACAAGAAGGTGGATGAAGAAATTTTGGTATATCCATAAAAAAGAATACTACTCTGCAACAAAAAGTAATAATTTATCAATATATATGACATGGATGAATTTGACAGACAAGATAAAGAAGTAAGAACAATGCACTACTTGATTCACTTAAATGAAGTTCTGGAACAGGCTAATCTGTAGTAATAGAAACTAGCAGTGTTGAGTGTTTAGAGGAGTGTGCCGATGAGAAAAAGGCAGAAGCGAACTTTCTGGGATAATAATGTAAATGTTCCTTATCTCTACTGGGGGTGATACGTACTTTAATCAAAACACGGAACTGTGCTCAAAAAAATTCTACGCATTTCTATGTATGTAAATGTTACCTCAATTTGAAATGGGCCGCCAACTGTTTACCTAACTGTAACTTAGATGTCTGGTTTTCATGTGACCATTACATGCTTACATACTAAGGAAATTAATCACACCACAAAGTTCAACACTGAATATACTCAATTGTTATAAACATTCATGTAATAAAATATATAGATATTTAGCTATTTTTTAAGAGGGAGCTTGCCAAAACTGTTTTGAACACTGTCCAAAAATTTAGGGAAAAAAACTCCAATGTGCTATCTAAACAAATTATACAATATTACTTCCTTGCAAGAGTAGTTATTAAAAGCCACAACCTTCTAAATGCACATCACCAGTTAACATTCTGATCTGATCAAAAAGAGCTCAAATCATCAGAAGCCAGGAATATCCTTGTCATGTGTTGGTCACACACTGAGTCACATGTTAACCCTAGCAAGGCTGCTGTGTTGTGCAACCCCGGGGCACACCTTATATACTCTAATCCATGTGAACGATGCTCCTGGACTTGTACACAGTTATACTTAGTGGTCCTGATCTCAGCTATTCCAAATGAGTAATAAACTGAGGCAGTAATTGATGAGTATATATAAGCAACACAGATTGATTTGAAAAGTCAAATTACCCATGATCAACATGAGTAATTTGTGCTCAACATAACTGTGGTGGCTTGGTACTGTCAACTTAGCTAAGCTGCAATGTTTCCCCCAAATCCCCTTCCCAATATGGTTCTGAGTTACTGGCCATGAGAAATTTGTACAAGATTTGGAAAATAGAAATGTTCTGCTCCAGGTCTAGGTCAGGTGCTTTTGCAGTTCCCACTGTCACTTAAATCAAAACATAGTCACAGTCCCTCAAAAAATTCCCAGAGCTGAGTTAGTTCAAAAGCCCAGAAATCCTCGAATGGTCTTTGAAGAAAGACAATCCTAGTTACCCCAAAGTGCAAACTACAAATCCTCCTCCTAGCTCTCCCTCAAAGGGAACTGTGGCATTTTACTAGTGAGTATGCATTGGAGGATGTGGGGGGAAAAAATCCAAACTGTCTCCAAACTAACAGTAATTCCTCAAGACCCAAAACTCCACTGTTAAACCAGTCAGAGCAGGAGCTTAAGGAAATCAGATGGCCAATGAACTTTTGGACTGGGCCCATTTCACAGTGGAACCAGTGGGTCCCCAAATCCATCCTGTGGTTACTTTCCCAGTTCTGGAATAGCCAGTTGGAATTTATATACTCAGCACCTGCCAGAACCTAAACCCTGGTTCCTGAGCCTGTGAATGAATGTAAGGGCTAAAATGCCAGGAAAGGGCAGGTGAAAGAGAGCAGAACTACATGGTCTTGGCAAAACAGTAAACCAAAAAGCAGGACTGCGTTATGGAGGGGCCACAGAGATTAGTACCACCATGAAGATGCAGTGAGGCCAATTCTCACATCTCCATTCAAACTCCTCTCTCCGGCCTGAGCGAAAGACAGATAAAATCTCAGAAAATGATAATGAATTATCAAAACCTAAGCAGTTGGTAATATCAATTACAATTGCTACTCTAGATGTGGTTTCCTTGCTGGATCGAATCCATGAAACCCTGGCACCTGGTATGCAGCCAGTCACTGCGTGGGTGAATGCTTTTTCTCTGTACCTGTTAGTAAAGAACATTTGAAGCAGTTCGCAGCCTCTTCACTATGCCACTGCAGGGCACTTCAAACTTCCAGCCTCTGTCACAGTCTAGTCCAGGGCTTCTCATCATCTTACCACCACAGACGTGGGCCACGTAATCCTTGTTGCAGGGCTCCGTTCTGTGCATCATGTGGTGTTTAACGGCACCTTGAGCCTCTATACACCAGATGCCTGCCCCCGAGTGGTGACACCAAAAATGTCTCTGGACACTGCCAAATGTCCTCCGGGAGGCAAAACTGTCCCTAGTTGAGAACCACTGACCTACTGATCAGGGACTTTAATTACCTTTACTTGCACAGGACATCACACTAGTCTATTATATTGATAATATTATGCTGGTTGGACCAGCTATGCAGGAAGCTAACAACTACTCTAGACACCTTGATAAGATACATGTGTGCCGAAGGGTAGGTAATAAATCCCACAGAAATCCAGGGGTCTGGCTCCTCTGTGAAACTCCTGGAAATCTAATAGTCTGGGATCTGTCGAGATCTCTCTCCCAGAGTGAAGAACAAATTGCTGCACCTGGTCCCTCTTACCCTTAAAAAAATAGACACCATGCGTATGAATTTTGAAAACAAGATATACTTCATTACCAGTATAGGTAACCTGAAAGCTTGCCAGTTTTTAACAGGGGCCAGAAAAACAGGGCTCTGTAACAGGTGCTGGGCTGTCATCAAGCTACTCTATCACTGGAACCCAGAAAACTCACTGGTGCTTGAAGACTGTGAAATCAAGTACTGAGCCCCAACATGTAAATCACAGGGCAAACTTTCAACATTTTGGAGCAAAGTTAGGCCATCATCTGTAGATAACTATTCTCACTGAGGGGACCTTCTGGCTTGCCATGGGGAGGCAGGAAAGACTGAACAGAGCTGGTCACAGGCCACCTTTCAATGTGAACTTCCCATTATGACTTGGGTGTTATCTGATTCATCAAGCCAATAAAACCTGGGCTCCCACAGCAACATTCCACCATCAAATGGACGTGCATCATATATTAGACAGGGCTTGAGCAAGTTCTGAAGGCACAAGTCAAGTCGCATGTGCAAGTGGTGGAGCTGCCCCTTGAACCACACTACTGCTGCATTGCTTATTTTGTCTACAACCCCATCTGTGGACCCCATCTGTGGTTTCTCCTGGGGAAACCAGTTGATAAATGTAACAAAAACGTCCAGGTTGCGTTGACAGTTGGATATGCTGGCACTACACACAAGTCAGTCACTGCAGCACCACAGACCCACTCTGGGTGGCACTGAAGGAACAGTGGTGAAGGGGAAATGCCCGGGGTGGGGGGGGGGGGCGGGACTAAGCATTGCACCTGCTTGTTGATTTTGCCTACAAAGGGAGTGTAAAGTATGGATCTACAGATTCACAGACTGGCACTAATGGCTTGGCTGAATGATCAAGGACTTAGCAGGGACAGGATTTGAAAATTAATGACAAGGAAGAAGGATGTAAATAGGTCTCCCTGAATGAGCACAGAGTGTGGAGATAGCTGTGTCCCCTGTGAATACTCACCAAAGATGACTCATGCTAAAGATATCAGCCCCTTTCTCTAGCCACCCATCTTCCTAGTAACATGGACTAACAACTCAACCAAGGCTAATCTGCCAACTGCAGAGAATATGACTGAGCTCCCTGAATGACACCAAAATTGCCAGGAGGAGGGGGTACTGTTAGCCAGTTACCTGGTGGCAGGTCGGTTGAATTAGACCACTTTCATCACAGAAGGGGCAGTGTTTTGATCTCAGTGAAATAAATACTTGCTTTGGATAAGAACATGCCTTCTCTATTCAAAATACTTATGGCAAAACCACCATGGGTAGACTTACAGCACACATTTCCACGATCATGATATTCCACACAGCTTCTAGGCAAGGAACTAATTTTTATAGCAAATGAAGCATGGCAATGGGCCCACGGTTGAAGAATTTACTGTTCTTATCATATCCCCAATACCCTGAAGCAGCTACTTAAGAAACCAGTGGAAAGGCCTTTTAAAGACTGTTATGATGCCAGCTGGGTGGCAACACCTTGCAGAGCTGGGGTAACATCTTCCAGGATGCAATATGTACACTGAATCAGTGACTAAAACATAGGACTATTTCTCCTATAGCCAGGATTCACAGGTCCAGGGATCAAGAGATAGAAACTGAAGCAGCTCCTCTCCCTTTCACCCTTCATGATCCACCAGAACATTTTTTTTTCTTTCTAGTCTCTGAAACTTTGTATTCTGCTAGCACACAAGTGCTAGTATCTGAGAGGGGAATGTTTCCATCAGGTGTCACAGCAGTGGTCCATTACACTGCAAGTTGAGACTGCTGCATAGCAGTGTGAATCGGTAGGCAAAGAAGGGGGTTATTATACTGGCTAAGGTGAGTGATCCTGACTATCAAGAGGAAATTGGGTTGCTATTACATAATGGCTTAAGGAAGAGTATGTTCAAATGCAGGAGATCCTCTGGGGCACCTCTTATTACTCCCTTGTCCTGAGACAAGTCAATGGAAAATTACAATACCCAAAAGAGACATGATTTCTGATGGCCCGGACTCTTCAGGAATCACGTTTGGAGTTACCTCACCAGGCAAGGAACTATAATCACTCAGGTGTTTGTTGAGGGCACAGAGAACATGGAATTAGTAGAAGAAGGTAATTACAAATACCATCTGTGACCATGTGACCAGCTGCAGAAACAAGGACTGTAATATTTAAGAGTAGCTCTTAATTTGGTATCAATCTATGTATAAATTAACCAATTCTTTCTTTCTTTTTATGCCCTTTCCCCATTTCCCTGTCACCTAATGCTGCAGTGTTAACATTAGCTTTGTATTTCAATACTGAGGTTACCAGGTACAAAAACAAGAATGTGACTCAGAAGAGAAAGGACCATACCCAACAATGGATAAAGGAACTTCATATCTTCTTTTGAGGAGAGGGTTAGCCTATTTTGGGTACACCTAGGATGGGTGCATCATATTGGATAAAGGCATAATTTTGCTATTATCTTCATTTGGAAGTTAACTATGGTCAAGAGAAGTGTGGCCAAATCCCATACTTCAAAGGGATGGCCAAGGTGACATGAGGTGGGCTGTGATGCCTTCTGGTATGTGATTTTAGCTACGCTGGAATTCTATTTCCCAAAAGCCCCTTCCCTCTATGGTCCTGGGTTAATACTGGACACAAGAGAAACTTGCACAAAATCTGGAAGGCAGAACTAAAACAGTGGCCGTTTATATGCTCTGAAGGTCAGTGCCCAGCCAGACACAGCTGCAGCTCATGCCTGGTATAGATGATCTGTTGGCACGTCTTGTGAGCATGGAGCAGCAGTCAGGTTTCATAGCTCTCCAACTCCCGCTGGAGCACCTGCCTCGGCTGCTGTGAGTCCCGGTCCAGATGCTCAGGCAGCTCTGGGATGAAGGGCATCAGCTTATCCTGCAGGTCACCAGCTCAGAGCTTGGAAAGCAGCGAGAGATAGAAACGAGTTCCCTTTCATCCTTACAGACTCACCATGTCCTGTTCTCTCCCACCTCACGTTCATCATTCCAGTGGATTTCAGCCTCTTAATGCCAGACTCCAAAGCAGCAATCATATACAGAATACTAAGCCATTGGGTAACTTTATTGTGTAACTTTAATCCCATAGTAAAAGCCTTAATCTATACTGCTCACAGGACTCTGCTTCCCCAATTGAACTCAGATGTAATAATATAGGTAAAACTGCAATGTTCTTTCTTTTAAAAGTACATGAACACGGGACTGTATTTCTAATTTAACAATGAGGGAAACTTGACTAAGTGAAATTAACTCCTCTGAGTTAAAAAAAAAAAAAAAGACACATCAAGTATTATTTTTAGAAGAAAAAGAGAAATGTGTTTTCCTTAAAAGAAAAGGAGGACAAACACAGAATTAGAAGTACTTTTCTTAACTCCATCAAAACCTTGCTCATCGAGCTATCTTCTATAATTTGTAAGGGGCAAAAATATAAGCACTATGATTCAGAAAAGATAAAAGAAGACACTATATTCCAGCATACACGATGACATTATCAAAATTATCTTCAATGTGTAAATGTCTGATTTAAGACTTGCCTTTATATTTGGGTTCAGTAAATTCAATGCAGTCTCAAGAGAGAGAGTCCATTAGCATAGCAGTAATCAATCCAAGCATATTTGTACTCAGCTTGAGGAATGAATGTATTGACAGGAAGAAAATGGTAAGCATGAAAAAAGGGAACCCCAGAGAATGTGAGTTTAGTTGTGCATTTTAGGACCATGGGGTAGGAAAAAGAATCCACCCCCATGAGCAAATGTGAACTTCCTCATTTTGAGTCTTTGTTTCCTTGGTAACATCACTGACCACCTGCTATTACAAACTATGTAATGTACACCTGATAACTGAAAACCAACAACCCACCCAACCAGATACTTATTATTCTCATTTTACAGATAAGGATATGTGCGTAATAGTTATATTCCTTATAAATGACTAAGCTGGAAATAAATCAACCCCAGGGATGTCTTGTCTACAAGCTGGTGCTCTTAACATTACACAAGCCTACAGGTATGTCTGTTCTCCCTGAGAACATCGATGCCGCTACACACCTATTCTCCCCTGCACCTGCTCTGATACCTTGTTCACCAAGACACCTGCAGATAGTCTGGCTTCCCACTTGGGTTTCTTATATGAATACAAGCATTCCAGCAAACCAGAAAATTATACTGCCCATTGTAAATTTATAGTTTTAATACTTTTTTTGGTATAAAAAAGGAATATAGACTCATGACTTAAAATACAGAAATTTAAAAAAATTAAAATCATGTATACTCCAGTAACCCTGAGGTGAACACTTAAAACTCTGGCATACTTACTTCTTTTATGTAAAAGTAGTAATACTTCTAATAACAGCAGCAGCAAGAGCAGCTAACACTTACATAGCAGTGTCAGGCAGTGTTCTAAGGGCATTAGACATAGTCAATCATTTAAACCTCACAACAACCCGAAGGGTAGGCCCTGTTATTACATTTTCCAGATAAAAACCCCAAGGAATACAGAAAGTAAGTGGCTTCCCAAGATCACAGAGCTCATAAATGGCAGTGCTGCAACTTGAACCCACCTAGTCTGACTTCAGAGCACATGCCCTTAACCCAGAAGTTCTATGGCCTTTACATCAGAATTGGGGTACACAAAGGGCAATCGCTCCCCTTCAGGAGGTAGACAGGGAGCGGCTGAGCCTGTATTTTATTTCTAGAGGCACTCCTTCCAGAGATACTCCCCTCCCCCCCACCAAAACCTCCTCTGGGAGGTCTTTCACTACTGCTTGCCAGAAGATATTAAGAGCTAACACGACTGAGCCCCCAGGGGATAAAAAGAAAACATCTGCTTAAATTATATCTAAAAATAAGGTATTAAATTCTTTCAGAAACTTCCTAGTTCTTTCACTCCCATGAGCACAAAAACCTAACAGCAAACTCATGCCAGAAATTACAATGGATGTTTGTTCTTTAAATCATTAGATTTGATTTAATTTAACACTCTAGTAGTCAAAGCTTTATTGTAAGACCTTCGGGTTCTAATATATTTAGAAAATCTAACAAAATCCAGTAATTATTCTCTAACATAAGCTAATAATCATATCAACTTAAATGTCAATACACTTTCTGCATAAATTTTTTAAAGTACAATAAAAATTTAACTGACGACTTTAAGTTATGAACATGAATACCAGGAGTGAAAGGAAATCTCCCTGTAAAACCCCTCAGACGTTCATAAGAAAAATGACCAGAATGTAAAAAGCAAATACTGTATCTACACAGCATCATCTCAGATTCTTAAAATACTTCAGAATTTTCCAGAGAATGAGTGAATCTTAATTGTATATATTTACTAAACACCCATCAAGCAGCTATTACATGCACAGGACGGTGCTAAAGTACTTAGAAAGGGGGGAATGCATTTTACTGACATTTTCTTGCTGTTTTTTACGTAACACAGCAAGCAGTTCTGAAAACTTCTGAAAGTCAATTATGCCAGATACCGTGGCTGGGTTGACATGGGAATCAGTACCAGGGTTCTTGGTCTCAGGCAGTTTGCAGCATAATATGTGGGACAGGTTTTAGGAAATCATGGTATAGTTTTAAAGTACCATCACAAAGCACATACGAGATAGATCCAGTAGCGTGGTAAGGAATTCACCTGTGACTGAACAGAGAACAGAGTCTCCTTCCTTCCAGACATATGCTTCCCTCCCCTTGATTTCTCTCCCCTCCTGGAGAGGGAGGGAAAAGATAAAGGCAGAGGTAATCAATCACCCAAGTTGGTATCAACCTTCTTTCCTCAAGGCTTCCCTACTTAGCATGTCCTTTGGGCACTCATGTTTAAGAATTTACTGAAGAGTGATTTCCCGGGTTTACACAAGTGGCCACTGATACATAACTTATTTCCTTCTAGTTTTTGCTATTTAAGCAGAAATCAGAAAGAATTTAGAGTGGCCAGGAGGATCTGTGGCATGATTTAATAGTGCCTGCTGTTCAGGTAAGAAATAATCTCCACAAGAAAAGAGCACTCCAGGTTTATAGGTAAGTAGCAAAATGAGATGTACCAGTAATCATCAGAAGGAACAGAGAGAGGTTAAATGACTGACCCAAGATAAACTGGCTAAATAATCATCCCCCTCAGGTCGCCACATCTATCAAAATCACAGACAGGACAGCATGAAAGAATAATGAATCACCACCCCCAGCCTTTGCTAAATCCCTGTCCTAGTCCCTTTATGTCACACTATCCTTCTGCCCTAAGTCTGGAGAGGCTCTACTTTCTGCTCTACTAATACTTTCACGGTTACTGTGGGCTTCTCTCACCGCACTCCCAGTACAAACCATCACAGCAAACTGTGTTTGGGATTTCACTACAAAACAGGAATCTTTCCTTAACTGGTGTTAAAGAAGTAATTATTCTGACACTTGATAAATGGTAAGGAAGGCTCTATTTAAGATTATTGCAACAGGTATTGCGATAGGGAGAGAGATCAGTTCTGAATCAGTGATGACAGCTGGGGATTGAGCTTGGAGGCACCAGGCAAGGAGGGGAGTGGATGGAAAGTTCCTAAGACAAGCCCTCAGAGTCAGGGAACTGCTGCTAAACTGGCCTACGAGGACGCTGGCTGAAGGCAGGCCAACAACTTCGACAGGGGACACCAGCAAGGGGAGGGGGATGAGGAACTTGATTAGACACCCAGGTGGTCAGCCATCAGGGAGCCAGGGCTCTCCCTAACCACTTAGAATTCCTGGCTGAGACTGCTCCTGCAGCCCCTGCGGGGACAGGGCAGATTCGTGTCTGAAGGCCAAAGTGAAAACCTGGTTGGGTACAAGGCTCAGAGGAGCCTACCAAGGAGGGAGTCTTGGGCACTGGCACTGGCATCTTCCCTTTGCTAAGTCCTTCTCCTGAGGTGCCAGACCACGTTTGTATAAATACCGTACTCAAAGCTCTATTGTGGATCTTGCGAATGCGGGAGACGAAATTTATTTCAAAGTTGTTTTTAAAGGTGTTATTTTTAAGTAACCTCCAAAACCAGTGTGAAGCTTGAACTCCCCAATCCCAAGATCGAGGGTCACACGCTCTACCGACTGAGTCAGCCCAGAGCCCGAGGTCACTAAATGTAAAAACTAGCATGTTTCTAAAACCCTCAAGCACATACACAATACAAATCTAATCACGTTGGCCCTTAAGTGTCTAAGGGCTACCCCCCCCACCCGCCCGCCCAGTTCTTGCAGAGGCTCACAGTCCCTGCCTGTCCCCTCCCTAAGGGCTCCCCCTGAGGCTACAACCCCCTCCTCTCAACCAATGACCCCACCTCCACCCCCCCTCCATCCCCCCTCCCCGGCCTCTGTGCATGATGTTCCTTCAGTCCAGTATTCTCTTCGCCTTTCCACAGAGCCACCTGGCAAAGGAGTATTTATCTTTCAAGTCTTAGTTCAAAGGCCATGAACCTTTCCTGAGCATCCCTTCCCCCTCCCCTTTCCTTCTTTATTCTGTGTCCTGACCACTCAGATTGACAAGGGCTGTAACTTTCTACTGTGCTGGTTTGTCTCTGCGTCTATCTCCCCGGTCAGGCTCTGAGTCCCTCCAGAGCAGGAACAGGTTTCATTTGCCTTTGTATCCCTCTCATCTCCAATTGAAATGAAGCAAATAGGAAAGGAAATAAAAGCAAACCCTCTTTTGAAATTGTGAAAGTAGCACTGTTGATCACAAAATGAAAGGTGGGCATGCTTTCAAGATTTAAAATAAACCTATTACTATAACCTTTATAGGTAGTTCATTAAAACTTTGGATTGTTGCTCAACTTCTGGTTGGTTTACAACCTGAACTAAACTGATACAGTGGTCAAAACAGTATTAAATACTACTTTCTCAGAAAAAAGGGCACCGTACTGTGAACTCTGATTTTGCTGCCACCACCTCCCTCAATATGGTTAACCACATAAAGCCAGAAAAGGAAGAATATGAAATTCCTCATTACCTCCTTCCTCAATCTTACACCTACAAATGCCACACACGTGTACCTTATTACCTCTGAGACAGACAATTCCCTGTTGTTTCCTACTGCTGTCACCCCCCACTGAAAGGAATGATTGATCACTTCTCCAACCCTACTTTCTATGATATTAACAGGCAATCATTAAGGCCTTTTTTTCATTTTAACCAAAAAATGAGATTTATTATAGTGCTATCATCATCATCATCATCATCACATAAATCAATGTTTTTTTCCAACGCCGAGTCAGAGAACAACTGTGAAGAAAAAAAAAAGAATTAACTGCGAGGTTGAAAAAGAGATTCCTGGATCTCACCCTAGAGAAACTGAGTATCAACAGAGTGGGACAGAGCAGGGATTATTAGGGAGGTTAAATTTGAAATGGTCTCCCAAGTTGGCTCATAAACTCACTAAAGGATAAATGAATAAACTAGATCTTGATTTATTAAATTGTTGAATGCCAAAAATATGCTAAATACTATGGGAAGTAATGTAGGATATGCAGAAATAATACTGAAAGTAGTTCCTGACCTCAAAGTATTTTCAATTTAAGTAGAAAGAAAAAGTTTACTCACAGAGAATTCTAAAACAATGATAAATTCTGTTGTATAGAATGGTCTCCAAACTTTAGATCAAGTACCCCCATCTTTAAAAGTTTTAAGTATGGGCTACTACGGGAATACTGACATAAATTACACATGTATTCCATTAAAACACATAACATTAAAAAGATGAAAATTTTGTAAATATATTAAATTTCAATGGTACAAACTTTTTTTTAAAGATTTATTTATTCATGAGAGAAACAGAGAGAGAGAGAGAGAGAGAGAGGCGTCGACACAGGCAGAGGGAGTAACAGGCTCCACGCAGGGAACCCGATGTGGGACTTGATCCTGGGACTCCAGAATCACGCCCTGGGCTGAAGGCAGGCACTAAACCACTGAGCCAACCAGGGATCCCTCAATGGTACAAACTTCTCAGTGATTAGTAAAACACCATTATGCAATATTAATATATTTACTAATTTTTAAAATCTTGGCTTAACTTGTGATACTGAGATCTGAAGGGCTGATTCTAAGTTCAGTTTATGTTGACACTCGACTTCAAGGGCTGTATTCATATTTCAATCGATCCACCATTTATGTGAAAGTTTTTTACAAAAGTCATGTCAGTAAGGGCGCCTGACATGGCGTGGCTCAGTAGCTGAGCATCTGTCTTTGGCTCAGGTCACAATCCCGGGGTCCTAGGATTGAGTCCTGCGTCAGGCTCCTCATAGGGAGCCTGCTTCTCTCTCTGCCTATGCCTCTGCCTCTCTCTTTGTGTCTCTCATGAATAAATGAATAAAATCTTAAAAAAAGAAAAAGTCATGTTAGTAGGCACCTTCCTGAGGACAATCAGCAATTTCTGAAAACCATTTTAAGAACCGTATCAAATGGTTTCCAAAATCTACTAAGATTTTTGATCTAGAAGATTTATACACAAGTTAGAAAGTTGTCCACATTTTTAAGGGAGCAGATGAGAAATTCAGAAATGATGTATAATTTAAGGTAGTAAAATCACATAAGTATGGATGCTTCTGGATACCCATTTTATTCTAGTCTTTCCATAGTGGACAAGATAATGTGAAGGTTCTCCAAAATAAGACATACTTTTTAAAAGTTTACTGCTGGGCTTGAAGAGAAACATCCAAGGGGAAAATAAACACTAAAAAGCTCCAGCTGAAAGCAACTACAAAATCCAGTACTGCCCTGGGATCCAAATACTAAGCTTTGGACTCACTACAAGGTTGGAGAACTTAAACTCCTTCGTTGACTTGAGACCCTTTTAGGAAACTAGAATGTCCCAGGACAGGGGCTCCTAGCTGGCTCAGTCAGTAAAGTGTGTGACTCTTAATCTTGGAGTTTTAAGTTTGAGTCCCACACAAGGAGTAGGGATTATTTAACACAAATCTTTAAAAAAAAAAAAAAAAAAGTCCCAGATCAGTAGGAGCAAAACAAACCCTCTCTGGAGGAAGGTGTCCTCAATTTAGACCCCCACGTTTCACACAGATAAAAATCAGGCAAATATGAGTTTACCCACAAAGCTCAGCAAATACAGCAACAAACAAGCCACAGTGGATGAGAATTAACAGATACAAATAGTAAAGCTAAAGCCCCAGGGACTCCATATAATGGAATTTCCAGATATAGGAAGTAAATAACTATATGTTAAATGCTTAAGGAAATGAAGATGAAATCACAAAAATAAACAAAGACCAAGAGACTATAAAATAGGTCAGACTGGTTTGACAGAAAGAACTTAAAACTTTTAGAAATGAGAAGTAAAATTCATGAAATTAAAAATTCAACAATGGAGAAAGAGAAGAGTGGAACATGCATCCAACATACTGCTAGTTTAGTGCAATACAGGGTGCTGATGGGAACCTCGATTTGCTAGGTGCCTAGGGTATGCTAAAAACAAAGCAAGCTGCTCAGTGTGCTGATCCTTCAGAGAAACCACAGTACAGCAGGCAGATACCAAAGGAAGCAACCAATTATGGCTCCTAAAAAATGAAACCAGGAAATCCCTCTACTCAGGAATCTACATGCATGTGTCCAGAAAAGACTCAGCTATAGAAAAGGTTTGAGAGCCCTGAGACTCTCCAGCTGGACCGAATAGTGACAATCTTTCCAGAATGAAGCCAGTTTAGAGAGACTGGGAGAGGTAGCCTTTTTTTTTTTTTTTTTAAAATGTGTGGACATCAACACAGTTATAAGGAACACAAAGAAACAGGGGATTCCCTCTTCCGAGAAAAAAAATGACAGTGCTCATATCTGACATCTGTGCATTGGACTCTTTTGAATGAATAAAAAGGAAAGGGTTTGGTATAAAAAAACAAACAAACAAAAAAACAAAAAAACCCCAAAGAAACGGGAAATGTCCCAACTGAAGGAAGAAATTAAATTTCCAAAACCAACACTAAAGAAACAGAGGTATATGTATTACTGGTAAAGAATTTGAAATGACTGACATAAAGATGCTCAATGAGGTCACAAAAGGATACATGAGCAAAATGAGAATTTCAGCTAAGAAACTGAAAATATAAAAAACAACCAAACAAAAATTTTGGAGCTCAATTTAAGAATACAGTAATTTATTAGGGAGGTTCAATCATAGGCTTGATGAAGCAGAAAAAAGAATGAGCAAATCTGAATATTTATTTGAAACTGTCCAGTCACAGGAACAACAATAACAACAATAAAAGAAAAAAGAATGAAGAAAGCCTAAAGGAATTACAAGATACAGTCAGAAGAATCAAAATATGCATTACGGGAGTCCCAGAAAAAAAAAGAGAGAGAGAAGGAAAGTTTTTTCCCCCCCCCCAAAAATGAAAAGCTCCCAAATACGAGAAAGGAAAAAGTCATCCAGATTTCCAGATTCAAGAAACCCAACAGAAATTAATAGGATGAATCCAAAAATGTCTACACCTAAACACATAATCAAATAGTCAAAGACATAATTTTGAAAGCAGAAAGATAAAAGTTACTTGTCATGAATAAAGAACTCTCATAAGCTTATTAGCAGATTTTTCAGCAGAAAATTTACAAATCAGGAAAGAGTGCAATAAAATATTTGAACTGCCAGGGAGAGGAGGGGAGGGAACTTGCCAGCAAGGAATACTATATCCAGCAAAACTATCCTTCAAAAAGGAATAAATTTTTATTCACAGATAAATAAAAGCTGAGAGTTCATCACCACTAGACCCGCCTTACAAGAAATGCATAGGGGAGTCATTCAAGTTGAGCAGAAAGACACTAAACCGCCACATAAAAAGCATATAAAAATATAAACTTCACTGCTAGTAAGAAATACATACACAAATACAGAGTACTAAAATAATGTAACAATGGCATGTTAAGTAATTTTAATTCTGGTAGGCAAGCTAAAAGACAAAAGTATTTATAAAACTATATAAAATGTTAATGGATACACAGCACAAAAAGATGTAACTTGTGACAACAACAATACAAAGTGTGGGGGAGGAAGAAGTAAAAGCAGAATCTCTGTATGAGATTGAAGCTGCTATCAGCTTAAAACAGATTGTTATAATTGTAAAATGTTTTATGTAAAATGCTACCAGCTTAAAACAGAATGCTATAATTGTAAAATTAGTTAGCACAAAGAAAATACCTAGAGAAGATACACAAAAGAAAATGAAAAAGAAATCAAAGCATGTCACTATAAAAAAAAATCAACACACACACAGGAAGACAGCAAGAGATGTTAAGAAAGACAAAAAAAAAAAAAAAAAACTACAGGACAGGGAGAAAACAAATAGGAGCATTATGTAATGATAAAGGGGTCAACTGTCCAGGAAGATATAACAATGAAGGAAATTTAAAGACCCAAATCAGAGCACTTAAAATATATGAAGCAAACAATGACAGAAGTGAAGAGAGAAATAGACAGCAACACAGTAACAGTAGGAAATTTCATTACCTAATTTTCAATAATAGGTAGACCATCCAGACAGGTATCAAGAAGAGAACCAAGGACTTAAACAACACTATAGACTGAATGTTCCTAATAGACATATTTAGAACATTTCACTGAAGAGCAAAAGAACACATTTTTATCAAATGCATATAGACATTCTCCACAATAGAGCACCTGTCAGGTCACAAAACAAAATCTTACAAACTTAGTAATACTGAGATCATATTCAGTATCTTATCCAAACTAATCTTATGCAACTAGAAACCAGTAACAGAAAAAAATTGGAAAATATGTGAAAATTAAGCAACATATTCTTCAATAACCACTGGGTCAGGAAGAAATCAAAACAAATTAGAAAATATCTTGAGACAAATACAAACAATACATTCCTCTTTCCGTTGGCAGTGGTGGCAGATTGTGCAGAAATGGCCAAAATCAAGACTCAAAACCTCTGCAGCATGATAAAGGAGGAGTTGCTTAAACAGGTGGAAGATCTGAAGGTGGAACTGTCCCACTTGTGCATCATCAAAGCAACAGGCAACATGGCTTCCAAACTGTCCAAGATCCAACCTGTTCGCAAATCCATTGCCCATGTTCTCACCTTCATCAGCCAGACTCCAAAAGAGAACCTCAGGAAATTCTACAAGGGTAAGAAGTACAAGCCCCTGGATGTGTGGCCCAAGAAGGCATGTGCCATGCGCCTCAGGCTGAACAAGCAGGAAGAAAACTTGAAGACTAAGAAGCAGTAGGGGAAGGAGCCACTACACCCTGTGTGGTAGTACAGAGTAAAAGCCTCAGCCTCAGCATCGATAACACACACACACACACACACACACACACACACACACACTCTCTGGAGAAAAGAAAGAAAACAATACACAAGAACTTACAGGATCCAGCAGAAGTAGGACTAAGTGGGAAGTTCATAGCAATAAAAAACTACATTAAAAAAAAAAAAAAGGAACGCTCTCAAAATTCCCCTCAAAAAACTACAAAAAAAGGGCAGCCCGGGTGGCTTAGCGGTTTAGCAGTTTAGCGCTGCCTTCAGCCCAGGGCACGATGCTGGAGATCCGGGATCAAGTCCCATGTCAGGCTCCCTGCAGGGAGCCTGCTTCTCCCTCTGCATGTGTCTCTGCCTCTGTGTGTGTGTGTGTGTGTGTGTGTGTGTGTGTGTGTGTGTATGTGTCTCATGAATAAATAAATAAAATCTTTAAAAAAAACTACAAAAAAGAAAAATCTAACCCTAAAATTAACAGAAGGGAATTATAGCAGATTATAGTAATAATAAATGAAGTAGAGAATAGAAAAATAGAAAAAAGTCAATAGAGTTTTTTTGAAAATATCAACAAAATGAAAAAATCCCTGCTAGACTAAAAGAGAGAGAGAGAGAGAGAGAGAGAGAGAGAAGAACCAAATTAAAATCATAGGTAAAAGAGGAAACATTACAACTGATGTCACAGAACTAGAAAGGATAGCAAGAAACTACCTTAAATAATCATATGCCAACAAACTGGATAACCTAGAAGAAATGGAGAAATTCCCACGAACATGCAACCTACCAGACCAAAAAGTGAAGAAAAAGAATCAGTAATCAAAAACTTTCCAACAAAGAAAAGCCCAGGACTGGATGGCTTTCTCATAAATTCTAATGAACACTTAAAATAGAATCAACCCCAAATGACTGACCACTTGTAAGACTTTTCCAAAAAATGAAGAGAGGGAAACTGTTTGTATGAGGCCAGCATTACTCTAATGCCAAAACCAGAAAAAGACACTAAAAGAAAATCACAAGGCAATAAATTGATGAATATATGTAATAATCCTAAGTGAAATATTAGCAAACCAAATTTAACGGCACATTAAAAGGATCATACATGATGACCAAGGGGCATCTATCCCTAGGATACAAGGATGGTTCAACATAGGTAATCAGTAAATCAAAGGTAATCAGTAATCATAGGTAACACACCTCATTAACAGAACAAATGATGACACAGGCTCATCTCCATTGATGCAGACAATGCATCAATCCTTTTATCATAAAAGAAACTCAACAAATGAGGAATAGAAGAAACATAAGCAATACCACATATGAAAAGTCCACAGCTAACATCATACTCAGTGGTGAAAACTGAAAGCTTATCTTCTTTGATCAAAAACAAGGCAAGGATGCCCCCTTTTGCTTTACATTCAACATAGTGCTAAAAATCTTAGCCAGAGCAAGTAGGCAAGAAAAAGAAACAAAAGCCATACACTATGGAAGGGAAAAAGTAAAAGTAGCTCTGTTTGCACATACCATGATCTTATATGTAGAAAACTCTATGACTTCTACCAAAAAAATCCCCAAAATTGTTAGAACTATAAATTAATTCAATAAAGGTACAGGCTACAAAATCAGCAAACAAAATCAGTTGTGTTTCTATCCACTAGCAACACATGATGTGAAAAGAAAACAATCTTCATTTATAAGCGCATCAAAAAGAGTAAAATATTTAGGAATAAATTTAACTGATGAAGCAAAAGACTTGTACACTGAAAACTACAAAACACTGCTAAAAGAAATTAAAGAAGACACATATAAATGGAACGACATCCTGTGTTTATGTTTTGGAAGATGTAATATTGATAAAATGTCCATACTACCCAAAGAGATCTACAGATCAACATAATCTCTAACAAAACCCCAATTCCATATTTAACTGAAACAGGAAAAAACAATCTTAAAATTCACATGGAGCCAGAAGGACCCTGAATAGCCAAAACAATCTTGAGAAAGAACAAAGATGAAGGCCTCACACTTATGACTTCAAAGCATATTACAATGTTACAATACAAAAAACAGTATGGCACTGGTGTAAAGACAGGCATATAGACCAGTGGAATAGAACGGACAGCCCAGAAATAAATCTTTGTATATATGGTCAAATGATCTTTGATAAGAGTACCAAAAATACACAAAGTAGGAAAGGATGGTCTTTTCAATAAATGGTGCTGGGAAAACCAGATCTCTGCATGCAGAAGAATGAAATTGGACCTTTTA
Source organism: Vulpes lagopus (assembly GCF_018345385.1). Lineage (NCBI taxonomy): Eukaryota > Metazoa > Chordata > Mammalia > Carnivora > Canidae > Vulpes > Vulpes lagopus. The sequence continues at coordinate 34,038,086 of NC_054834.1, forward strand.
GCTTATACACAAAAATTAACTCAAAAATGCATTAAAGACTTAAACATAACACCTGAAACTATAAAATTCTTTAAAAAAACATACGGGGAAAGCTTCATCACATTGATCATGGCAATGACGTCCTGAATATAACACCAAAAACACAGGCAATCAAGACCAAAAAAGAAAAATAGACAGATGGGACTACATCAAACTAAAAAGCTTCTGCAAAGCAAAGGAAACATTCTTCACAGTGAAAAGACAACCTACAGAATGGAAGAAAACATTTATACCATATACCTGAAAAGGGGTTAATATCTGAAATATGCAGGGAATTCTTACAATTCGGATTTTTAAAAATGGACAAAGGACTTGATTAGACATTTCTCCAAAGGAAATGTATAAATGGTCAACAAGTATATGAAAAGATGCTTGACATCACTAATCATCAAGAGAAATGCAAATCAAAATCACAATGAGACTATCCCTTCACATGTATAAGGATGGCCAACATCAAAAAACAAAACAGACAATAATAAATGTTGACAAGGATGTGGACAGAATGGAACCCTTGGGTACTGTTGGTTTGAATGTAAAATGGTGCAGCCATTATGGAAAACAACATGGAGGTTCCTCAAAAAAATTCAAAGTAGAGCTAACACATAACATATAAGTTATGTATATAATCACCTTCCAGATATTTATTCAAGAGAATTGAAATCAGTACCTCAAGAAGATATTTGCAATCCCATGTTCATTGCAGCATTATTCACAATTGCTAAGTCATGAAAACATCCCAAATGTACATCAATGGATAAAGAAATGTATTATATACATTCAATGGACAATTTTTCTGCCATAAAAAGTAAAGAAATTGTGTCATGCTTTATTATGGATGAACCCTAAGGATATTACACTAAGTAAAATTAGCCCATCATAGAAAGACTGAACCACATGATTCCACTTAACTGAGGTATGTAATGCAAACTTATAAGAGCAGAGAGTAGAACTGTGGTTGCCAGGGGCCGGAGAGAAAGGAAAATGGGGAGATGCTATTCCCTGGTATAAAGTTTCAGTCATGCAAGATGAAAAAGCTCTAGAGATTCTAGAGATCTGCTGTATGCCTACAGTTAACAACACCTACTGTATGCTTAGAAGTTTATTAAGAGAGATTTCATGCAGGGCAGCCCTGGTGGTGCAGCGGTTTAGCGCCGCCTGCAGCCCGGGGTGTGATCCTGGAGACCTGGGATCCAGTCCCATGTCGGGCTTCCTGCATGGAGCCTGCTTCTTCCTCTGCCTGTGTTTCTGCCTCTCTCTCCCTCTCTCCCTCCCTCTCCCCCTCTCTTTCTCTCAATAAATAAATAAATAAATAAATAAATAAATAAATAAATAAATCTTTCAAAAAAAAAAAGAGATTTCATGCTATGTGGTGGGTTTTTTTTTTTTTTTACTACAATTTAACACAAATTTGACAGAGGAATTAATAGTGATTTAAATACAGCAGAAGAGATTTAGCCAACTGAAAGATAAAATCTAAACATTACATACCATAACTGCACTGCAGATTATACTATACATTGTAGTACAGAGAAACAATAAGATGGGGGAAGAAATGAGAGTTTAAGACATATGTAGGGTAGAATGAGAAATTTTAACGTATCTAATCAGAGAACCGAAAGAAATTAATATTTAAAGAGAGAATGACTGATTGTAGAACTGATGAAAGAGATAAATCCACAGATTATAAATCAAACAAATCATGCAGCTTGTAGTACAGACAGACAATGAACTCATGGGAAAAATGATTGAGAAGTTAAGGCACATGGAGGAGTTATGGCCTAACAGAATTGAATCAGAGTCCTCAAATGAACCTCTAAAAGAGCAGAAACAAGGTAATTTTCAAAAAGATAATAGTTGATAAGTATCTAGAAGTAATCAGACAGGAAATCACAGACATAAGAAGCAAGAAGGAAAAAAGGAAATCCATCACAGGGCCATGTGGGTGACTCAGCTGGTTAAGTGTCTAACTTGATTTTGGCTCAGGTCATGATCTCAGGGTTGTGAGACCAAGCCCTGTGTGAAGCCCCTCTCTCCCTCCCTCTGCCCCTCCTCCCTATTCTACTTCCCTTTCTCAAAAAACAAACAAACAAACCAAAACAAAAACCTAAATACACTGTAGTGAAAGTCCAACACCTAAAGAAAAACCAGAATCTTAAAAAGACAGATGGAAAAGATCACCTAGTTAATGGCAGATGACTTCTGAACAGAAACCATGGAAATCAGCAGACCACAGAATACTATCTTTGGAACAATGAATGAAAATAGCTGTCAACTTAGAATTGGAGACTGAGCAAAACTATCATTGAATAATAAGGGCAAAATATATTTCAGATTTAAAAAAGAAAGTTTATGACTAACAGTCCTTTACTAAAAGAACTTCAAGGCGTTCATTGGGCAAAGGGAAAACAACCTCCAAAAGAAAGTCTGAGAAGGAGGAAGAAATGGTTAAAAAATAATAATTTAAAAACCATGTGGCTAATTCTAGCTGTTATTTAAGGGGAGGAGGCAAGCTTAGAGTCCCCCTACTCCTCCACCATCTTAATTCCCACCATAGGGTTGATTTTAACAACCTGGGCCTTAAAAAGAAGAAGAAAGAAGAAAGTAGTAGTAGTAGTAATTCATTACAGCATTTTGGCCAGAGAGGAACAGGAGGTAGCGATGTTTTTCTCATAATGGATTGTCCTGCACACTCACCTTGGAGACCAGTAGTGCGGGTCATACAAAGACAGATGTTCAGCTCCAGCAGACAGCAGTACTTGCTATAACCAACTCAGAATTTTTCTTAGAAAGATGAGTCACACCATAAAGGATTTGTGAGTTGGGGATAAAGGGGAAAGAGCAGGGCACTCCAGATGGACAAAATGGCACAGGTTCAAAACAGAGATGAGCACAGCATAGCCTGTTCTTCCTCGTACCATTTCGGATATTCTTTTAAAATTTCTAAGACAGGGGCACCTGGGTGGCTCAGTGGTTGAGCGTCTGTCTGCCTTTGGCTCAGGTCACGATCCCGGGGGTCCTGGGATCGAGTTCCTACATCAGGCTCCCCGCAGGGAACCTGCATCTCCATCTGCCTATGTCACTGCCTCTCTGTGTCCCTCATGAATAAATAAAATCTTAAAAAAATAAATAAATAAAAAAATAAAATTCCTAAGACAAAACCAAAACTAACCAAAAAATGCACCTCCAAGAAGCAACAGTGGAAGATGTCAGAGATGATAACCACTTAACCTTCTGAAGGCTTCTCCCTTTGCTTGTAGCATGCAATGCTTACCCTTCCCAGTGTCCCTAAGATATTTTGATGATAAATGAAAAAAATCCAAAAGGGGAATGTTCCAGCACTGATGTGTTACACATTACTACCAGTCACTGTGCTGGGTGCTGGGGATACAAAATAAACGGGACAAAGTAAGTCAGCTATTAGAACACAGTGTGATAAGTACGCAGTGACCTGTGTGGCACGCACAGGGTCCTGAGCAACCCAAGGGTAGTGGCAAAGGCACGCTTCTCTTCTGCCTTTCACATCGTGAACACCGATTCCCATAGGACACAGCACTGATGGCCACCGTAAATCCACTAGCACTTGTGATAGTCATCAGAGGTAGTTTCAGATCGAAAGAATCACCTTCAACAGTTTTATTATTAAAAGGTTCTAAATAAATTTAACCAAAGCATCCCAAGAAGGGGTCAAATCAATTTTCTTCATACTGATTAAAATTTTGCCACAGAAAGCTGGTCTGGGCATTTTGGATCCAGAAAAAAAATCGGCGTAACAAGAGTTTTCCTAAAACACAGAAAAACAAGTTTATCTTGCTTCATTTAAAAGTACCTAAGTGTAATGGTAATATATTATCCACATTCATGCTAGAACTATCCAAGTATATTCTAAGAGAAGAAAAAAAAGATTCAAACATCCATTCTTTCTCTGGACTCTTTACAATCTAACATCAAACACATTTTGCATAAATTAATTCTGTGACCTGTAACGTCAGGTCTTTTCTACTTGACTATGAAGTGTTTATTGCATTATCATCATCGGTTATTCTGTGGGACTTAGCCAATTCAGGCCTATCAACACACAAATCCCTCATCTAATAACTCCTGAAGAAGTGCACACAGAATGTTCTGAAAGAAAAGCTACTACTACATACCGCAGTAGTAACAGGAGATCAGGGCTAAACACTCCTCTTTTGAAAGCCCTAATGTATCCTCAACATATATTAGCGACCTATATGGGGTAGGTATATACATTCCCAAGGATACAAAATCCAAATACATTCACATAAACAAAATTTCATATTAACTGCAAATGACAATACAATACAAAGATGGTTCTGTAGAGTGCCATATCTGTTTAAGTCAAAACATTTCTAGCAGTGTTAGACCGTTTTTAGTTATGTCCTTGATATTACAAAGGACCTGGAAGTCTTTATGGTCATATGAATATAAATTTTCCCAACAATTTTTAAAAATGTCACTTGAACTGAAAACGACCACAAACAAATGCACGTTTTGAATGCCATACAACTGCATTAACATACTGGCAAACAAGCAGGTGTGTTCTTTATCTCACTGATGAGAGGGTAAGTCAGAAAGGATTATGACATTTACTGCTAACCGGAGGATAGAGAGAGACACCAACAATGACTTAATGGCCATCCCTGGTGGTCCCTCTGATAAACTCCTATGGCACTTACAAACCAGCTTAGGCCTATTTATGCAGTTTTCTACTGTACACTGTTTGTTTGGGATTATGTTTACTTTTCCCGTGAGCTCCTTGAGGGGAGAGGCCTTATCTTAAATAATACTTCTGTGTCCCTTCCAGCTCAAAAACAAAGCTGGGTGCATATTTACTGATGAACCAACAGCCACAGTGTAGTAGATGCTTCCCCAAATTGGGAGGTATCAGGCAAGTAGGAGAAAATGAGAACTGGACAGAGTAAGCTACATGGAGATACAGTTCACGTACAACCCAAGGGCAGGGGACAAGACCATCAAAGTGACTTTGAAATAACACGTTCAGAACCAGAGCAAATGAGTTTCTATGGCATAATTATTTTCGGCAGGTACAACAAAATTTATCACAGGGTTATTGCTTAGCTTAAAAATCCACCGGGTTTTTTTTTTTTTTTGAGGGGGGGAGGGTCTTACACGTGATGCTGCATTTTGTACTATTCCTCGATGCCTATTCCTATCATGTATCTCATATCCTTAAAAAGTACCTTATTCATGCAAGTATGGGAAGAGCTCTACTATTCAAAACCCCGAAAGAAAATAAAAACAATGTATTTTTCCACTCTTCCTAGGTTAACACAAGCGTTCTGCTAATAAAAACAGAGGTCATCCTCCCTGTTACTTTTCCTTCACACTGAAATGACACACTGAGGGGGATCTTTTCAGAGTTGCTGTTGCAGACCTTCTGTTTCAAAAACTCGACTTTAAGATCAACGGCCACCAAATTTTTCATCTTTTCCCCTGACCCACCTTCAACCTCTCCGTCAAAATTACGCATCCATGATGTATTTACGAAAAAAAAAAAAAAAAACAGTTTGGGCTGCAAGACCAAGTTGTAATTCACGCTCAGGCAGCAGCAGCCTCACACTGTGCATTTTCCATGCACGATACCAGGGAGGACAAAAGCACGCTCTGAAATACCTTCCCAGCTCTTCTAACAATAGTCTCTTACTAGGATTTCTTCCCCCTTTCCCGTAATTATATTGGGTGTCTGCGTTCCCCTACTCGCCCGAGATGAAACAGTCTGTTTATTCCAGCCGCCGACGCCTCAGAGGTGAGCTGCTGCTATCTTCGCCCTCGTACCTTTTGTCTAAGGACGCAGGAGCACTTGGGATCTTATTTTGCCAACCCTGCGCCGGGCACTGCTACACCAGGGGCTGGAGTCGGAGCCACCACACAACCCGCCGGCTCTGGACAGCCCTGCAAACGTGGTTCCCTCCAGCTCCCTCTAAAACCGCTCGGAAAATCAGCCAAGGCCCTAGGCACAAGTCAAGAGGGTCAAAAAAAAAAAAAAAAAAAAAAAAAAAAGGTGGTGGTGGGGGGGGGGGGAAACCTTTTCTACAAAGAAACTCACACACTCACACACACACACACACACACTTGCACTTTTCAGAAGGTGGGAATACAACCGATCCGGGCCTCGGAGTTGAAGCCCCCAGGGGCATCTGCATCCAGATAAAACAACTCCGGAGGGCAATTTGATCAAAGATGCAGAAAAAGCCTCCCTTCAAAGAAATGCACCGTGTGACACTCGGAGGGGGGGGAGGAGGAGGAGGAGGAGGAGGAGAGGTGGTTAAAGTAAAACCTGCCCTGAATTGTCAGCGCGGGCTGGAGGCAGAGGACGGGAAGGCGCCGGCCTCCGCGGGCTCCTGGGCGTCTCCGCCGCGACCCGGGCCGCCGAGGCCGTCCGGGGACCGTCGCTCCCGCCCCCCGCCCCCGCCCCCCGCGGAGCTCGGCTGCACCGCCTCGGCCCCGCGCGCTCCGCCGCCACCGCCGCCGCCGCCTGCCCCCGGCGCGGCCCGCGACCCGAAGTGGGACACGGGGCGACAAAGAGCAGAGTCACGGGGCAGCGCCGGGGGCCGGGGGCCGGGGGCCGGGGGCAGGGCCGGGGGCAGGGCCGGGATGCCCGCGCCCTCGCCCTGCGGGCGGCCGGCGGCGCGGACGCGGCTGGATGCGCCGCGGGGGCTGCGCGGGGCGCGGGGCTCCAGGTGCAGGCGGCGCCGCGGCGCGCTCGGGGCTCGGGGCTCGGGGCTCGGGGCTCGGGGCTCGCGGCTCGGGGCTCGCGGCTCGGCCCCGCCGCTCCCCCCGGGGGGGGGGTGGGGTGGGGTGGGGTGGGGGGGGCGGCCCCGGCTACTCACGTTCTCCGTGTCCCGCTCGTTCACCGTCGGCAATGGCGTCCGCGCCGACATCTTGAGCGGGCGGCGGGGTCGGGCCGGGGTCTCGCCGGCCGGGCCGGGGCCGGGGCGCGGGGCCCGCGGCGAGCGGAAGGGGGCGCGGGGCGCGGGCCGAGCGGCTCCCGCAGGCCGCGGGGCGGTGCAACAAGCGGCCGCGGCGGGCGGGCGGAGGCCGCGGAGGCAGGGGAGGGGGAGCCGCCTCCCGCGGCGGCGCCGGCGGGGGACGCGGGCGGCAGCGAGGGCGGGCTCCGGGCGAGGGCGGCCGCCGGGCGCGGGCCGGGCGGCGGGGCGGGCGGGATGCGGCGCCGAGGGGCGGGGGGAGCGGGAGGCGGGGAAGGGGCGGGCGGGGAGCTCGCCCCGCAAGAGCCCGCCCGGCGCGCCCGGGGAGCCGCGGCCCCGGCGGCGCCGCCCCGCGCCCCCCGCAGGTGTGCGGCGCCGCCCGGCCGAGCCGCAGCCACGCGCCCGGGGCCCAGCGGCGGCGGCGCCCGGGCTCCCGGCGCGCCCGTCCCGGCTGCTCGGCGCGCTCCCCGCCGCGCTCCCCGCCGCCCTCCCCGCCGCCGCCGGAGGAGCGGCCCGAGCCGGCAGCGCGCGGAGCGGCGGGCGCGGCGCGCGGCGGCCCGAGGCACTGGGCGGCCGGCGGCGGGTGGGCGGGCGCCAGCCGAGGGGCCTCGCCATTCATTCCCTCATTAGGGATGCGGGGCCGCCCCGCCCTCCCCGCGCGCGCGCCGCCCGCCCGCCCGCTCCGCCCGCCCCGCCCGCCCCGCCGCGCCCCCGCCTCCGGGAGAGCTCGGCCGCCCGGGGCCCCGCGGGCTGTGTTTGTGCTCGTGTGTGGGGTCCGCGGGCGGGGGCCGCCCCTTTGTCCGTCGCGGCGGCGAGGGCGGGGGCGTCGCACCTCGGGACCGTCCCCGGGCCGACCCTGTGCTCCCCGCCGCCGCGCCCGAGCTGTCGGGCCCCTCTCGGTGCGCGTCGCCCCGGGCTCGGGGGCGCCCCAGTAGTCGGGCCCACGGCGCAAAGCCGCCCCCCGGCCCCGGAGGCGCCCGCAGCCCCCGCGGGGTGCACATGCTCGGGCCGGGCAGCCCGCCGCCGCCGCGGGGAGCGGGGAGCGGGGAGCGGGGAGCGGGGAGCGGGGAGCCGGGAGCGGGCGGCCCTGGGGGGGGCCCGGCGCCCACCGCAGCACCCCCGGGGCGCTGAGCCCCGGAGTCCCGACGTCTACACTGACGGATCGTCACTTCCTGGGACACAAGGAAGTGTCACCGAGGCGAGCTGCTTTGGGGAGGGTGGAGAGCTGCCTTAGACTCTGGCCCAGCCCCTCCCCCTCCAGGTGGCTTCCTCACCCTTCCGCCCACCTGCCACTTTTATTTCCTTAGACATCCCCGCGCAAGGCGCTGTCCAGGGCCCGGGAGCCCTTGAAAAGGCACTGCCGCTTCTCCCTGCCTTATCTGGGAGCTTACATTTTGCACACTCAGCCTCTAGGACCAAAAAAATAAATAACTGATTTCTAAAAAACCAACCCTTATCATCTCTCTATTCTTCTTTCCAGTATTTCTCGTTCGCTTCCTTGCAAGGCTGGGCAGAAAGGTAAGAGGGGCAATAGATAGAAAAGAGGTACATCCCAATTTCTGAGCTGCTTCCCTAAGCCTCCGATGGGAATCTTAAGATGATGGGAAGTTACCCGCCCTCTCTCCTGAAGTTCATCCATTTGAAGAATCCCTGCACCAGATGGTTTTTATCCTGACTCATTAAAGGTTGTTTCTGCAAATTTAACACTTGACCCTTAAAACATGTTCCGAAAAGACCCAAAATAGCAAATACAAAGATACTCCGAGGATAAAAAAAAAAAAAAAAAGCAATCATCTGGTAAATATTCACCTCTTGAACACCATCTATGTATTTATTTCTGTAGCAGTGTGTCTTGTAAACACTTCTCAATTTCGCAAAGCAAATAAAAATCACAAGATCCCTTTGGTGTTCTCACCACTACTCAAATAAGATTGAGGCTTTGGAACTGTAAGGCTGCATCCTGAATTATGGTGTATAACTGAGAATGCCAAGCTTGCACAGTCCCTCTGCGGAGATCCTGAATCACCAAGATGTACTGAAGTTGCCAGGGCAGAAGCCTGTACTATCCTGATCAACTAGAGCCACTGCTGCCTATAGGGGTTGCTGATGCAGTGTCAGCAGCACCGTTGACTGCTGCAGCCACTGGAGGACCTTGTGTTTCGATAGTCCCTGTGTCAACATGGGAATAAACAAGAATCTGTGAAACAGCACTCAACCCCATTGGAATAGGAATCATTCCTTCAAATGCTAGCTTGGAGTTTGCTTTTCGATGTCCATTCACATAGTATCCTGTCTTTATCCTGGTATTAGCTCAGATAGACACTTGTTTCCATGTTAAAAAAAAAAAAGTCCATGTGTCTGACTTCTTTAAGATCATAGATGTACCAGGTTGATGGTGTATAGAAAAAGATAACTGGAGTACGTGGTTCTGTTCAATCATGTGCCAGTTACGGTACCCACAGGTCCACCTCCATAAGGTTCTTTATACCTGTAAGGTTTAATGGCTAATTAGAGACAGAGCTCAAAGGAGAGGCCAAGATTCTGGCACAGTGTCTTGCAAGACTTTAAAGCGTATGTTAAAAGTCATGGGCAAATCCCTTAGCTATGTTTGCTATATTGAACTGTATATTGAAACTTACCGAAAATTATATAGTAATAGTAAGGGATACTTACTGTTTTTTAAAATCAATCTGTAGGACACCAGGAGGGTGGCTCAGTTGGTTAAACACCTGCCTTCGGCTCAGGTCATGATCCGAGGTTCCTGGGATCCAGCCCTGCATCAGGCTCTCTGCTCTGAAGGGAACCTGCTTCTCCCTCTCCTTCTGCCTGCTGCTCCCTCTGCTTGTGCTCTGTCAGATAAGTAAAATCTTAAAAAAGATAAGTAAAATCAATCCATAAAGACAGCTTTTTTTAACAGTGGCACTCCATTCAAAGGGAGTCTTATCGGGTCAATAACTCAAGTCCATAATGCTGGCTACCAAAATAGACTAGAAAACCGTGCTATACCCCCCAAACGGCATTCAAATAATCCTTATTCCTGCCTACAATTTTAGGCTTGGTATATGATGAAAATCCATTTAGCATAGGTTAGAAAAAAGTCATTGAGGCATTGAGTGTGTGCACCTATATGGATTATCCTCCCCCTAAGCTGGCAGGAGGGAGTATTGTGGATAGATTACAATTTATTTAGGTACAGTCCTTAATAATGAGAATGCTCATGAGCAAAATTTTCTTGTGTCACTGAATATAGCTCCTTGTGCCTGTCACTATGAGGAAATGACAAAAGGAATACTTTAAGGCTTTAAGTAATTTTCTTTAGGATTATTAACCAACCTTTAATTTAGAGGTTTCTGACCTCAGGTGCCCTAATACCTGAAAAGGTTCCAGAAAAAAAGTTAGAAGTACTGAGAAAGCAAAAGAAAAATAAGGATCTATAAGATTCTAAACCTCCACTGAAATGTGCTAAAAGAGCATTGTCCATCAGCAGCCTTACGGGGTGCAATTTTCCAGAACTATACAGTCCTATACAGTAGATATCAGCTACACATGGCTATTGAACTCTTGATATGTCACTAAAGTGGCTAGGGAACTGAATTATTATTTGATTTCCCTTGTAATTAATTTTAAATAATTTAAAAACATATTTGATTCAGTTATTGGTGAATTTTAAATCTTTAAGAAAACACTTGGATATACAAACCTGCCCTTTCAACTAAATACTTTTAAAAAAAAAGATTTTATTTATTTATTTTAGAAAGAGGGAGAGAGTACATGCATGAGGGGGGATGGGGCAGAGGAAGAGAATCTTCAAGCCAACTCCTCACTCAGCACAGAGCCCCATGCAGGGCTTCATCTCAATCTCCCAACCCTGAGATCACTACCTGAGTGGAAACCAAGAGTTGGACACTTAACCAACTGAGCCACCCAGGGGTCCCTCAATCAAATATTCTGAAATCTAAATGCAGCTCAAGTATTTCTTTTTTAAAAAAATTGTTTTAGGGGAACCCTGGGTGGCTCAGCAATTTAGCGCCTGCCTTCGGCCCAGGGGGTGATCCTGGAGTCCTGGGATCGAGTCCCACATCGGGCTCCCTGCATGGAGCCTGCTTCTCCCTCTGCCTGTGTCTCTGCCTCTCTCTCTCTCTCTCTCTCTCTCTCTCTCTCTCTGTGTGTGTGTGTATGTGTGTGTCTCACGAATAAATAAATAGAATATTTACTTTTTTTTAAAGATTTTATTTATTTATTTATGATAGACACAGAGAGAGGCAGAGACACAGGAGGAGGGAGAAGCAGGCTCCACACCAGGAGCCCGATGTGGGACTCGATCCTGGGACTCCAGGATTGCGCTCTGGGCCAAAGGCAGGAGCTAAACCACTGAGCCACCCAGGGATCCCCTAAATAAAATCTTTAAAAAAATTCATTTCATGTGTTTCTTTCTACTTTTCCAAATGTGAATACTGAAAAATATAAAATTACATATGTGACTTAAATCATATCTCTTTTGGACAACACTTCTCTATAAAGCAAAAATGGAAAATAAACAGGTTTAGTTGCTGAAGAATCCAAAGTGTCGATTAGAAACTATTAAATTAAAAATTCCCCCCTTGGACCCAACAAACATTATATTAAGTACCACCCTACCACATGCCAAGCACTATACAGTTCAAAGGAAATATTCTTCACCTAATAGTTACCAGCAGTTCATGTTTTTACAGAGCTCAATGAAAAATATGGTGCATTCGTACAAATGAGCATTAACAGATTACAGTCTTTTGTAAACAAAGAATTTATCCAATATGACAGATTTGCCAGAGTTTTTAATAAATTCATAACACTGTACATTTCTTATATCACATGCTCTAAATGTATCTAATATCTGATAGACTTGGCCAATCAACAGGTATTTACTATTGAGAACCTACTTTGTTTCACTAGGATACAAGGCTATCTACAGTCTTTCCTTTAACCCACAGAGCAGCTCTGTAAGGTAACAAAGAGTTGTCCCAGCTAAAGAGAAACATGGCTAATGTCCACCAGGAAAAGAACAATCCATTCTTAAATAAATAAATAAATAAATAAATAAATAAATAAATAAATAAATAAATAAATCAAAGGTCCTGATTGTTCTCCTGTGGTTAACAAGGTGAATTTTGATCGCCTGTCAACCGTCAACCCATAAAATGTAGACTCACTGAAATGGAAATGGACCTCAAGAGAAAAGATGGATTTGATCTTAAAAACTCTATAAAGCTGCTGCCTTTTCCATTGTCTATATGGTCATAGAAGGTTTGAAGAGTCCTGTGATTCTACACTCTAGGCTTGCCTTTATGGCTGTCCACGTCAAGCCCCAGTCATCTCAGGGGGAGTTTAGGTTGGGCTCCACATCTCACAAACATCGTCTCGGTCTTCGCAGTATTTAACCTCTTGCCATCCCCCAAGCACTCTAGGCTGGGCAACAGCACACTGGAATTCCCGGAACACACCACATTGCTTGACTCCTCTGCACTTCTGTGTCATCCGTTCTCTCTTCTGGGAATGTCCTCCCCTCTTTTATCTCTGATGGACTCAGATTTGGCCTTTAAGAACCTTCTCTTGGAAGGCTTCCATGACATCCCTGCCCCTCCCTACACCTACAGAGTTAATTAATCACTTGGCACCACCTCCAAACTGTGAACATCCTTCTGCTGGTACTCTCCTGGCTCTGTGTACCCGGCTGGTGCCCCATCCAACTGTGAGCTAGGTCAAGGAAGGGAACATGCCTTTTTTTTTTTTTAATTGTATTTGAGCATAGTTGACATAAAATGTTACATTAGTTTCAGGTGTACAGGTAGTGAGTCAACCTTTCTGTATGCTATGCTCACCACAAGTGTAGCTACCATCTGTCACCCACACAACGCTTTTCTGTATCATTGACTATATGCCCTAAGTTGTGCCTTTTATTCCCATGATTTGGGAATACAGTTTACTTAGCTCTCTTTGCCCAGGGCCTAGCACAGTGCATAGCAATTAGTAGGTACCCGGTTTCCTAAACGACTTTTATTGACTTGTTCTATGCTGTAAATTTTCCTGCCTTTCTGCATGCTCTTGAATCCTAAGAAGCATCATGTAGGAATTGAAAACAGAGTATAGGAGAATCACAAAAGTTTCCACCTATGGACTATCAGAGCAGATAAGAGGTCACACAGTATATAAAATATCTTCCCAATAAGTGTTATTGGCTGGGTAGCAGTGACTCCGTTCTGTCTGTTGTGAAGTAATAGCTTAACGCAGGACTGCTAATTTTATTACCCTATGATTTTACTGGAATCATTCATTTTTATCCATACGTAGGAGTTGCCAATCAGTGCTATTTCAATAAAACAGTCTTTTTAAATGAGTATCTGCATAAGCCAAGGTGCAGTGACAGCAAGGACTCAGTCAGGAGGCCAAGGTGCAGTGACAGCAAGGACTCAGTCAGGAGAAAGCACTTCATAGGTAGGTGAAAAAATTCAAGGTGAAGGAGTGCCACAGCTGGCCCATCAGCCCCAGGAGGAGTCAAGAGGAATCAGGTGGCTCTTCCTCCTTAAGCAAGAGCCTTTCAGCGGACTGAGCATTACAGCATCACCTGGCAGTGCAAATTGGGACAGCAAAACAAAGGACAAGACACGTGGAAGTGATTACCGGTGGTGAGTTACACATTGGTCTTTGGCAACATTGAAAAAATGCAGATAAAAATCAGCATTACCAGTATCATGTTCGAATAAAAGGACACTGGTTACGTAGAGACTCATATAGGTGTGCATACACCCACTTTGCTGTACCTTCCAAACTACAGTTTTGCAATGTCACACGGGAAGCAAAACAATCCTTTGAAAGTCCTATGGGAACCACCCTAAAGTAAGAGTTGGGTTCTTTCCCTTGATATTTGCATCTGCAAATTGAGCATAATGCAATCAACACCCTTTTAAACAACTTTGTAATTTGATTATCTGATTTCGTGGACAGCAACATACTGAGTGAACTGTCCTCTTATCTTATATTTTTGTACCTATTTCGTTAGTGTTAAAACATCAGTTTTATAAATTTCTTTTCATAATTGTAGTTTATTTAATCTCTTCAAATTGTTTCTGCATTAAGTGCTACACGATATACATTTTGATGATTTTCTTCCGTTCCAACAGCAACACTGACACCATTTGTTACTTTGCTTTTTACTCATCCATTCACTTAAAAATATTGAGCCCTGCTAATGCCTGGCACTATTCTTAGCTCTTCAGAAAGAGCAGTAGACAACATAGACAAAAGTCCCCACCCACATGAAGTTTACATTTTGGTAAGCACTTTCTGTGTCTAGGCAGTTCAAAACCAGAGGCCCCCATAATACAAATAACATTTTATGTTCTGCGTTGGTTATTTTTCTCCTTTAACAAACATAAGCACCCAGATTTAATTTTTTTTAAAGTAATGAATTGCAGTCGCTAGGTCTTTTCTCCAATCCACAGGTAATTGCTTTCTCTCTTAATATATTGGCCTTTCTCCAATAAGCTTTTATATAAACAGCTTCAACTGGTTCCACAAGTAGGTTGGGTACTTTAAAACCATAATAAAGATGCCTTCCTGACCGGGTGACTTGTACTGGATCTACATTCTGTAATATTATCCGAGCTTTATTATATTGACACCAGTATACCTTCTACATTTCGTCATTATGAACTACTTTACCTTCAATCACTGCTAGTTTGCTTCCTATTTCCATTAACCCCAGACCAACTGTCAATATTTTGGTAGTTCAGCAAGGACCATGTAATAGAGAGGAATCTATATTTATAATCATTTTAGTGATTTTTTTTTTCAGGAAAAAAAACGGTTTTGGAAAATTTCTTTTCTGTCTGTCCTATAAAACTTAAGCTCCCTGTTACTCACTTGGGTGGAATATTCCACTTTTCCTGCAGAGCTCTCATAATACTGAGAGAGGCCCTGGGAGCTGTCTTCCCAGTGCTCTTATCTCCAAGGCCTGCTATAGTGCCTAGAAATGGGAGTTACTGAATTAACAGTAATTGAAGAATGAAACAGAGATTTCATAATTTCTCTGAATTTGATTGTAGGTTTTCAGACCCCCAATTTCTTTCAGACAACCTTTGTATTCTGCTACTCATTAGTGAAGGATCCAGGTTAAGTGTCCCTTGATCTTTCCAAACTGGCTCTCCATTGTCACCCCTTGGGCATTTGCCACACATTGCTTAGTTGCTCAATTGACAAGGCTCCCAGATTAACTTTTTCCACTATTTGCCAATATCCTCTTTTTCTCATTCTAAAGCAAGGATCCAAATTCCTAAAGTTATAAACATCTCTTTTAAAAAGTATTTAACCAAAAAATAAAATAAAATAAAATAAAAAGTATTTAAATCATGGAATATGCATCTCAGATTACCATGGCTAGAATCTGGGTTTACTTATATGCAAAAAAAAAAATGTATTTCCTTTGTAATATTTTTAACTATTCTTTTGCTGTCTGCTGTGTCAGATCAAACCTTAATCCCACCTAACACTAAGCCACAAATCAACTGCATATTTTTGAACACCTACTATGTGCTTAATGCTAGTCTAGGAGGAGCTATGCACAAGGTCTGGCACTAGCCTGTTGCAATTAATTTTTGCATAAATACAGCAAAACTTAAATTGCAGAAGTTGAGCTGTACATTTCCAGTGATCACTGAGAAAGTATATTGTGATATTATGTTATGCTTCTGGAGCTTCTCTTTTATAATGGTCTACAGAGCCTATGGCACATGTTTTGTGTATTCTCAGAGGTGGTACGTCTTTGTCTTTTGGGGGTTTATTTTTAACAAAGACTCCAAATGAACTTTGATAAGTAGTATAAATGATTAAATTAATCTCACATTTTTATCAAAAATTAAGAATGTAAAAGTGGCAAGAATATTTTCTTGCCTTCATCAAGGTGGGTCGTGCTTTAAAGAAGTACTTAAAACATTGAAAGATGACAGGCTCTCTACAATAAGCACAAAACCTTGAAAAGTGGGACACCTGGGTGGCTCAGCCTTTGAGTATCTGCCTTTGGCTCAGGGCGTGATCCCTGAGTCCTGAGATGGAGTCCTGCATCACAGGCTCTCTGCAGGGAGCCTGCTTCTTCCTCTGTCTGTGTCTCTGTCTCTCTGTGTCTCTCATGAATAAATAAATAAAATCTTAAAAAAAAAAAAAAAACCTTGAAAAGTAACTATTTTAACAGAGGCTTTCATTGTTTAATAATCACTTCCACACATGGTCATGTGGCTCATGCAGTTAAGGAACATGCATCTTGATAGAATGACATGAGGAGTTAAGGAAAAAAATTTAGTGTTAATTGTTAAGTGTCCAAAGGTCCCTAGAGGCAGACAAAAGTGAAAAAGAAGCTTCAAAGAGGAGCATTAGTACATATCATCATCAATTTCATTAAGAGCCAAGATTTACTGGCCAACAGGTACATGAAAAGGTGCTCAACATCACTACTAATCAGGGATGTCCAAATCAAAACCACAATGAGACGTCACCCCACACCTGCTAGAATTGCTGTTATCAAAAAGACAAGAAATAACAGCATTGGCAAGGATGTGTGTTCTTGGTGGCAATGTAAATTGGTGGAAAACAGCATGGAGGTTCCTGAGAAAATTAAAAATAGAACTACCATATGATTCAGCAATTCCATGTCTGGGCATTTATCCGAAGAAAATGAAAACACTAATTGCAAAGAAATATACACCCCCACATTCATTGCGACACAATTTTTCAGAGCCAAGATATTGAAACAACTGAAGTTGTTTCAGATGAATGAATAAAGGAAAATACACACACACACACACACACACACACACACAAAGGAATATTATTCAGACATAAAAAAAGAAAGAAATCCTGCCACTAGCAACAACATGGATGAAACTCGATGGCATTATGCCAAGTGAAATAAGCCAGACAAGAATGACAAATACCTTATGATCTCCTTCACATATAGAATTTAAAACAAAACAAAAATTAAATCAAAAATCAAACAACCAAAACCAAGTTCATAGATATGGAGAACAGATTGACGGTTGCCAGGTGCTGGGAGCAGGGCCCAGGGGGTAAAGTGGGTGGAATCAAAAGGTACAAATTTCCATTATAAAATAAATGTCATGGGATGGAGTCATGGTACAACATGGTGACTATAGTTAATAATACTACATTGCATATTTGAAAGTTGCCAGGCAGTAGATCTTAAAAGTTCTCATCACAAGAAGAAAAAAATTTGTCACTATGTATGATGAATGTTAACTAGTCTCTTATTGCGATGATCATTTCCCCAATGTATACAAAAACAAATAATTATATAGTATAACTGAAACTAATATAATGTCATGTTATATCTCAACAAAAATAAACAAAGATAAACTATATTACAAGGAGAATATGTTGGGACACCTGGGTGGCTCAATGGTTGAGAGCTTGCCTTTGGCTAAGGTCATGATCCCAGGGTCCTGGGATCAAGTCCCACATCAGGTCCTCTGCAAGGAACCTGCTTCTACCTCTGCCTGTGTCTCTGCCTCTCTCTCTGTGTCTCTCATGAATAGATAAATAATTTTTTTTAAAGGAGCCTATACTTATATGTATTTTCTAAAGCTTTTGTCTATATTATCTCTTGTAATCCATGCTAAAAGTCTGGTAAGCAGACAAATATTCTTAGTTTATTCCCCAAAGAAGAAACCAAGCCTTAAAAGGTGAAATAATTGCCTAGTAGCATATATTTTGTGACAAACCTGGGCCTTCCAACCCTGAACCCTGGCCTCCTTTCATTCATCTATGAGTCTCTCGCATGTACAACCTGGACATCTACCTAAGGATCATTGGTTCCCCTATCCAGGCTCTCATCTCTGCTCCATTTTACTCTTCCTAAAAACCATTGTCAGCCTTCCGAGTATGAGAACATAAGTCCACCTGAGACACGGGGGTGAGAGTTAAGGACAGAAAAATTTGTGAATAGCTGTTGTGAATTGATTTGCTATAAATGTGAAATAAAATCAGGTCTGGCCCTAGAGGCAAGATTCAGGTCAAACTGCATTATGTAGCTTATTTGATGTTTTTATATGGATGAAATCAGTTTAGAGTGAAAACCAAGGGCAAACTAGAATTAGGAAAGAAATAATAAAAAGATGTAACTTATAGCCTGGAGGCTGTGTGTGTGTGTGTGTGTGTGTGTGTGTGTGTGTGTGTAAGCAGGTAATACAGGAGGACACCCATATGCAGAAATGGGGGGAAGCTGCCCAGATGATGATTGGGAGAGAGCTCTCAGGCTAAGTATATTGTTAAAGGCATTGGTTTTTTTCTCTGAGTGGGAGGAGGTCAGATTGCTTAAGCAACGATCATGCTGGAAATGATGCTGTGTATTGACTCAGTGCACACTTATAGACACCACACCACACAGAAATCCCACCTAGAATTGCTTAGCAGTTAAAGTCTGTGGAAGTTTGAGAAAATGCCTCAGTCAGTGCACTGAGGAAATGATGGCAAGGGTGGGCCAACCTAAAGATTTAGGAACGATTTGGCCCTCTTTGGCAATGGGACAAAAAGAAATAAACTGTCCCAATTAGGAACCACAGTACCTTGGTGGTAGGCAGGGCTGGCTTTGTGGGTTCGTGACCCATGGGGTCAGCCAGTGCCCTACACTCCTAAGAGCCCCGTGCTTGGTTTAATGCCCTGCTTTCACCACCCTGAAATTATGAATGATTGTTAAACAATGGGACTTGCCCTGGTCCCATAATTTCTGTTCTAGTCCCTCTCACAAAGTTGTTCTGAGGATGAATGAAATGAATACACGTAAAATGCAGAAAACAGTTCTAAGCATTGCAGTTGTCTCTTGATAATGTTATTTATTGTTTCTTCTCCTCCTCCTTCTTCTTCGTCTTTATCTTTGTCTTCACCATCCTCCTCTTCCTCCTCCCCCTCCTTCTCACCGGTGATTATACCCTAGAAATGCTGGGAAAGGAGACAATGACCTCAAGCTGTGTAAGCTTCACTAACCTCATCATCACCTACCCAAGAGGGTAAGTAGTTAGTGAAGGATGAGGGGTGTCCTGAAGGCCAGCGTCAGTTTGAATGACCATCTATTCATCTCAGAAGAGTAAATGTGGGCCATTTCTATCAGGCAACCCCAACAGCCACTGCAACAACAACAATCAGCAGTCAGGAAGTGAGATCTCACAATCTCACATACTAAGCCTTGTACTAGAATCACACAGACACACACACCATTGAAGTCTCCTATTATTTAACACCTACTGAGCACTCTGCAGTTCCTATACATCATTTTGCTTCATCTCCACAATAATCCAATGGAAGCTGCCCAAAGTCACACAGTTATAGAATATGTGAGACTCCACCACACTGTGATGCCAGCAGAATCTCACACACACACACACACACACACACACACACACACACACACACACATTCCACAAAGCCAAAGGCACCTATAAAGAAAAACAACTGTGTAGAAATACAGTACAGAATGCATCTATTGGAGCCATGAGGAAACAACTAAATGGGTCAGAGTTACATGGGGTTAATTCGAAAAAAGAATGTCTGGGAAGCAGAGCTTTCAGCTGTATTTTTAAAAGACAAAAGGACCCATGTAAGTGAAGAATTGTGAATCAGCCATCCTCTGAAGAGAATGTAATGACAAATGCATGGAGGCAAGAAGGAACACGCTGTGGACAGGAGATGACATGTAGGTTTGCTTGATGGCCACAAAGTCTTAAGCAATCCAAAAGAACCATTCACATCCAAAAACATTTAAGGACTCAACTCAGTATACTTATATGTGAAAAGTTGTCTGTCCCCGAATAGAACCATGAGCCTCTGCTGAGACAGCTTTAAAATAATGCTGGGAACCTCAGCTTGCTTTTTCCAGTTCCTTAATAGTTTTCTCCCAGTGGGACTGTTCAATTCTCCTTGTCTTTGGTCTGCTCTGAATTCTAGCAGCCTCACTCCCTTGGGTCCACAGACCCAAAAAAAGAAAAGTCACAAAACTTTCTATTTCCCTGAGTGCGGAATACAATGTTAATTTATAGTTGAAATGTATTATTGTGTGTTTTCTGACATTCTTTCCCAAAATAATACCACAACTATTTGTACTGAAAAAAAATGTTTTGCAGTTCAACATGTGGCAACTCATTTTGGTGAGATACTTTAATGCATTACTGAAGAGACATGTTTGCTTTGCTGCCTGTTATTTTTATAGACACATTTATTTGTGATAGCAAGACCTTTTACCAACAAACAATAAATGAACACAATCCCTACCCCGCTCCCAGAATCTCCTCTGGGGAGGAAGTGGGAGCTGGCCATACCAGGTGGAGGGGATGGTTGGAACTTTGGCTCTGATTGCTGCTTTCAGCATATTTTACTGATGCTTATTTTCTGTGCCTCGATTTCTTTACCCTTTAAATACTCAGTGGTTGAGCATCTGCCTTTGGCTCAGGTCGTGATCCCAGGGTCCTGGGATCGAGTCCTGCCTCGGGTGCCCTGCAGGGAGCCTGCTTCTCCCTCTATGTCTCTGCCTCTCTCTGTGTGTTCCTCATAAATAAATAAATAAAATCTTTTAAAATAAAGTAAAATGAATGGAGATAGTAATTTTCACTTCCCAGTAAATGCTTATAAAATGTATTCAAAGTCCTTGTGAAATACAAATATAAATAAATATACTTATATAAATACAGGCATGAGAGTACTCCCTCCTGTTTATGGTAAAAATACAAAACCTCTGTGATGTCACAAGTCCTCAGAATAGAGCGTTGATCGTTCTCCCCAGCCCTCCCACATGGCAACCAAAATGCCACTGAAAATTGTATTCACTTATATATGGCTCAACTCTGAGGGAGGAGTCATTGCTCTAGTCTTTGAATTACTCTCCCAGGCTTCTGAACATGTGTATTTTGCTCTAGAACAATGCTTCTCAAACTATCACGCTAAGGGGCCAGGTTTTCTTCCCCCAAATTTCAAATCTGTCAAAAACTGTCATTTTAATAAAATACAGTGAAAATAAATTCATAGAAAAGTTTAAAAATTTAAACAAAAATAAATAAATAAATGTAAACATAGACATACAAAAGTTTAAACTTTTATTTTTTGTTTTTCAATAGACATAAAATCACTCTAATTCTATGTGTCTTTTTTTTTAAGATTTTATTTTTAATTCACGAGAGACACAGAGAGAGAGGCAGAGACATAGGCAGAGGGAGAAGCAGGTCCTCTGCAGAGAGCCCAATGTGGGATTCAATCCCAGGACTCTAGGATTACTACCTGAACCAAAGGCAGATGCTCAACCATTGAGCCACCCAGGTACCCCAAATTCTATATGGTTCTGAGCACTGTCGGTTTGTACTTAGCTCATCGCCAAAGGACAATGAACAATCTGAGGTTTGGTGCCAGGGTATGGAAGGACCACACTTTGAAAGCACTACTCTACAGCGCTTCCCTCAAGCTCTCCTTGCACCACTCCTACGTGTGCCCACCCAAACACACTTCTTCATTAATGTTGACAGCATGACTCTCCATGGACGAGTCCGTAGTTTAGTGTTGGGGTTCAGAGACAGCATCTCCCCAGGCATTTTCTCCACTTGAAGTCCCAAATTGCCACCGAGTAGTTCTTCAATCACTGGGAAGAGGCATAGCCTTCTTGTAAAGAAAGCGAAATATTCTAGGCTTGCCCAAGCAGCTCCAAAGTCTCAACACCACTCTTGGACTATGTCAGGGATTCCTGAAATGCACTGTGGTTGTGCTTAGTCAGAGTCCAACACACTCAGGGAAAATGCTAGATCCTCCACATCCCAGTTCTTGGTCCAGAACCAGTGGGGCCCACCTGAGTCAGGGACCATAGAAGTCTTTTCTTCTTCCCACCCTTTGCTTTTGGTGACCTCTGCCACCATGATAATGACCGCTGCCTACTCAAAAAAGGAAATATCCTTCGGGTCAGCCATCCTTAGTCCTTGGCAAACATTTTTCTCTAATGACTGCATTCCCATGATATCAGATAACTAGAGAATAAAGAACAGCCAATGGGCATCAATCTTTATGACCTTGAGACTAAAAGGAAATAAACAGCTGGGACTTCAAGCCCCGCCCCAATGACGGAAGGATGGGAGGTTGCTCACCCTTTTACTCTTGCTTCTGCATAGAGCTACAATTAAATTAAGGATGTTTATTTGGAGCCTGAGGAAGACGGAGATCCAGAGACTCCCTGGAAAGATATGTGAAACGATGCATATATGTAAATTGTTCTGTAACATAGGGCCTTCGTTTTAATCAGATTTTTAAGAATCGCCTAAAGAGAAGTTTCAAACCTCTAAGCAGCCCTAAATGCAAGAGTAGCTCCTTTTCTACTTCGATTTCTTACAGTGTTAGACTCAAGCCTTCGGTAATATTTCCTGTGCATCTGGACATTATGTTTTCCAAAATACGAGTTGTGATCTAGACCGTGAATCACAATGAGCATTAAAAAAAAGAAATTAGGGATCCCTGGGTGGCGTAGCGGTTTAGCGCCTGCCTTTGGCCCAGGGCGCGATCCTGGAGACCCGGGATCGAATCCCACATCGGGCTCCCGGTGCATGGAGCCTACTTCTCCCTCTGCCTGTGTCTCTGCCTCTCTCTCTCTCTCTCTCTCTGTGACTATCATAAATAAATAATAAAAAATAAAAAAAAAATTAAAAAAAAAAAAAGAAATTAGAACAGAATGTAATCCTCACCAGGGCCTCACCTGTGGTAAGGTAAAGGCTCTTTTGTGACGTCTTTGTCGTGTGTGTGTACTGCGTCTTGGTACGAAATGTATTTTGTACAGAGGCCGAGTCAAAAAGAGTTGCCAGCCACTGAGGTACAGCTTTCCTCCTTAGGCGTGAGTGTATACAAGGATCACGTGGGCAGTGAGCAAAAATGCATATTCCCAGGCCCTGTCCACAGAGCCTGCTTATGAGAATTCTGCAGGTGCACATGCTCGGCTGGGGGTGTGATGGGGGGAGGCCCCCAGCACCCTCAGATGAATACTCATCTCAGCACAGGCTGAGAACAAAGGCTTGGGAGTCACACAGACCAGCAGGGCAAGACCAGCTTG
This sequence comes from Vulpes lagopus, assembly GCF_018345385.1. Lineage (NCBI taxonomy): Eukaryota > Metazoa > Chordata > Mammalia > Carnivora > Canidae > Vulpes > Vulpes lagopus. The sequence continues at coordinate 34,061,201 of NC_054834.1, forward strand.
AGGGCATGGAGGATCCTGGCAAGTTACTCTGTGAGCCTCAGTTTCCCTATCTGTGAAACGGCATCCAGTATCCTACCGCATGAGGCAGCTGTCAGCCTTACAGGAAACAGTGCGTGTACCCACGAGGGGATACGCAGGGCCCAGAGCAAAATGAAAATGCAAGGGCACCTAGTTCAGAAGTGATTCAGAGCATTAGGGCAAGTGGGGGTCTTTCTGAGCCTAGGGTCTTGTGCAGCTGCACACCTACGAAGCCAGCCTTGTGTCTATAAAGCTCCCATCCTGGGCTGCACATCTAGAAAGCGCTCACAGAAGGGCAGCTGTATCTAGCCAGAGTGGATGTAGGTATACATATGAGGCATCTTATATAAAAGTGTTTTAAACAAAAGCACCCCAGTATAAATAGACCAAGGCATTACCGGCCCTTGAGCTAACTATTATGATGCTGATATGAGTTGATTCGAACTTTCTTAATTAGGTTCCAGGATGCTTTGGTCTACAGTTTGGTGGTTTGAAAGAACAACTGTGTAATGACAGCGGCTGGATCATTTCAGGCAACTCCCAAGTGTGTGGCCTCTGTGGGTGCCCTGCACCCCTCCCCCGTGCAGGGTCGCAGGTAGGCGGGGCACCACATCCCTTCAGCCGGGGCACCCTGAGTGTGTTGGGTGGGGTGGGGGTTAGGGGGGAAGGCACCTCCTGCCCTTCCCCTCTATCAAAGCATCCCAGGAACTGTTTAGCAGCCAGATGAAAGCCCACTCCTTTGACCAGTATAGGATAAACAAAGCACTTGCAAGATCTAAGACTAATTCTCAGAGCTTCATATGGAGTGGAAATCAAGTATTATTAACATCGATTTAGCGATGAAAAAATAACACGTAGGAAAACGCACCCAGAACCTCTGGGTGACTTCTCCATGTGCTTCGGTTGTTGGTACCTCTGTGCTTCCAACTCGCCAAATTACGTTCCCACCAGGCCACTCTTATATGATCTCCCACCATTTCCACTTAAATGCCTTAACCTCAAATGGGTGCAGAACCAAATGTGGCATCTTTGTTCCTCACAATTGCCTCTTTTCCTCCTGACTTTCCATTTTGTGTTAGTATCCCAGACCAAGACCTTGGAATGTTCTGTAGTTTATCTTTACATATACACCTATTAGACCTAACACACGATGTTTGGATTATAGTTATTTGTGTGTTCCTCTATCGCCCCTACTGAATTCAAGTGCCCAGAGGGCAGGATTTGTGATTCATTCTTTTCACAAGCCCTGCCATCAATAAAAGTCCTTCCTCCGTTTCCTTAGTGATAGAGGGTGGAGGGCACTTTCAGCAAGCCTTGATTGTATAACAACACCAGTCGGCATCCCCATGTCCACCTCCCCCTCCTCCACACTTGGGACCCACAACAAATGTCACAATTTGCAATTCTTGTGTTTCCATTAAGAAATAGTTACTGGGATGCCGTTGAGGTGTATGGGGCTTCTACTTACTCCATTGGGTAACAGGGTAACACTTAATTTGAAAGTATTTAAATTTAAGTACCTTAATCCATTCTTGTATGACTTTTTTGGATGTCTGAATACCTGGGACTGGTTCTCTGGTATATCAATCAGTCAACAGGCTTAAGAATAACATACCAATCAATCTAATATGATAGGGCAGGTGCTGATACACTATTCCAAGGCACAATTCTTGACTTCAAGCATCTTAAATTTGAATTGAAGAAATTGTCAATGAAATTTGAAACAAATCAAGGAGTCCTAATGGTTGAAAGAAATCTTCATGGAGGTGAGCTTGGGCTTGAGCTTTGAAAGATGAGAAGGGTTAGAAGGGAGACAAGAGAAGGCAGTTGGGGGAAACAGCAAAGAGTAAGCAAGGCAAGTCTAATAATGTTAGCATGTATAAGAGATTAGTAAGGAAATCAGCCTGTCTAGGGAGAAAAGGTTATATTTGGGGATAGATATTACCTGAGTTTGTATGCTTAGGTAAGCTTGGAACATAAATCTTGGAATGATGAAAGGACTTTGAACTTAATCTAATAGATGATAGAAAAACATTACAGACTCTTTTCAAGGAAGCTGCAGAAAGAGTACGAGCATAAGAATCTGTCATTGGAACAAAATCTTTAAAACTGGGGGGGGGGGGGGGTGCGTGCAGCCCAGGTGGTTCAGCGGTTTAGCACCACCTTCGGCCCAGGGCCTGATCCTGGAGATCCAGGATCAAGTCCCACGTCAGGCTCCCTGCATGGAGCCTGCTTCTCCCTCTGCCTGTGTCTCTGCCTCTCTCTCTCTCCCTCTCTCTCTCTCTCTCTCTCTGTGTGTCTCTCATGAATAAATAAACAAAATCTTAAAAAAAAAAAAGAATCTGTCATTGGTGTATGTGATGATTTGGGAGAATGAGGATTTTGAGGAGGGCAGGTGAGTAAAGGTTTTGTCATAATCTACATGTGAGATGATGAAAGGCTGGCCAGCATCAGAGGTATAGGTAGAATGGAAGGGGGGTAAAGGTAGAAGGGATCTGAGAGTTGTTGAAAAGCCTTAATACAATCTCCAAGTACCTGCTGAGTGCTTGCTAAGTGCAAGAGCTTCTGGTAGGCCCTGGGAGATCAATGGTGAACAGAACATGCATGGCCCTGCCCTCCCAGAGGCTGTCTTCTAGTTGAGGAGGCAATCAAAGAAGCAGACATTGTACAGCATTGTAGGGATTCCAACGTGAAGGTGGGGAGTGTTCTCCATGGACACATACAGAATGGCTCCCAACCCTAGTGGGTCAAAGGCAGTGGGGAGAGTCAGGGAAGACATTTAAATAAAACGACATCTGATATAGGAGGGTAGGGTTGAAGAAAGGAAAGTATTATAGGGATAGGAAATTACATGCCAGAAAATGTTAGTCACATGCTCCACACAATAGACACAGAAAACAATATGCCTTAGAAGCATCTCTCAATCTTCAAATCATTTCTCCTTGACTGGCACTGTGCTAGGACCTAGAAGGGATGCAAAATGACAATGTGATGATAGGACCTTGGGGTGAAATCTTCTTTTTGGACTTGAAGCTAACAGGGACTGATCAGGTTTGTATTCCTGCCCTTTTCTCTGAAAATATAGGAAGAATATAGGAAAAAGATACCAAGATCCTTGATCTAAGCTGCTGTTGCCTGAAATACACTTCACAATACCCTTCAAAATATGTAGAGAAACAACAAGGTTTCGGAGAATAATACGTACATTGTAGTTGTTATAACTACAATGATATCCCATTATCTGCTTAAGGTTGGAGACCAAAATTGTTTCTATGGTTACAAAGACTCACTTGAAAAAGGGTGAAAGGGAGGATGGATGCACCAGCCTGTGCATTCATGGCCAAAGTGATGGCAGGGCAGGTAAAGTGTATGAAACAAGCTTATGGACCATTAGAATTGATGGTGTCCTCCTTACTTAGTAAAGGGAATACTGGAAGAGAAGCAGATTTTAGGATGAAGGTAACGAGTACAATTGAACACAGTGAGTTTGAAGTGCCTGTGAGACCTCCATTTGGAGATATCCAATTTGCAGATGAATCTGGAGCTCAGAGGAGAGGTCAAGACATCTTGTACAATGAATACTTTCTTTAAAAAGAAAAAAGATCTGGAGCAAATATTGGGAAGTGTTAACATCTGTGAAGTTTTATTAGTGGAGGTATATGAGTTTGAATCACCCAACAGAACAATTTTCCTGAGTTAATTTACCTTTTGATTAAATGAAGTATTCCAAACATAAGGAAACAGTAATGAAATCATTTAACAAACATACCTATCAATCATCTGCAGGCCTGAGCCTTTAAATCAATTTACCCAGAGACCATGAAGGCCAGCAGATGAAAAATCCACTCTACCTCCTCTCCCCCAACCCTTACCCCAGTCTCTCTTCCTTACCTACTTTCTCCTCCTTCCTATTTTGTCCTCCCTTCTCTCTCTCTTACCTTCTCTTTTCTCTTGACCATTATTCATCATCTCTAGCTGGTATAGGTCTTATATGATGTACCCTTCCCTTCAATAAGACTAAGTTCACAACGTCTCCCTCTGTATCACCCTAGCTTTCCACAGCCCATGATAGAGTCTGAGAAAAGGATGGTGATTTGTTCACAGAATTCATTTACTCAGGTACTACCTCCTTTCCTCTCTGAAGAGGCTCTAGCCTCCAAATACAATTTGTGAATAATGCGCATACCCCCAACAGAAAACTCTGCACTCCAGATTAGCCAAGCTTCATCCTGTAGCTCTCTTGCTGTGATCCTCATGCTGAGGTTGCTCTTACACTTTTGCTCGCCCCCTCATTTCCTCCTTGGCTTCATGCCTGCGTTGAAGTCATTCAATGTGGTCATAAGAGATCAAACATTATTGTCAGTGTGGAACCCCTCAACATCTAAAGACTGGGATAAATATTTTAATACGCCTTGACCAGGAAGAGCATGACCAACACCATATGCGAGTGAGCACTCTATTAGGAGGTCTACTTTCTTATCCTTGTTCAACTTTAAATCATTTTTTCTGACCCTCAAACACCTAATCTTAAATCTTAAATCCAACTTCTTGAAATCTTCTCTGGTTATTGTAACTCACATTACTATTTTTCTTTCCCCAGGGACCATAGCTACTGTTAAGTCAACATAATAGGAATGAATCATGTACTTACTTGTGTTGTGCTTACATGATTTCATCTGAGACTTTTGTGTCCCCTCTAGATCCTAACACAGTGCTAATCAAATTGCAGTTTGGTTGACATGAATATTGATCCATCCTTATATCTGTGTTGGGAGTGGAGAGAAGAAAACTCAGATATGATAAAGGTCGGCCAGAATGTCAGCAAGTTTTTATGTGAGCACTAGGGAGTGACAAGACAATTATTATGTCCTCATCAGCCTGCCCATACATCTCACTGCTGCCATACAGCTTGTCAATGACATGTGCATTATCGGTCACTTAGTCCTTGAAAAGAGCACGGACTGGGACGCAGAAAGGGCAAAATAAAGCCCTCCTTGTACATCTACCCTGCAATTTCCTTATAGAGTTCAGGTTCCCAGTTTTACAATTCATCTCCCAAAAGGTATTCATTTCCTGCAGCATAAACTATTAGGAAAGCATATAAGTAGTGTTATCTTTTTCTTAATGAAGTTTATTTTTGTGCTTTTCAATTGAGGCTTCATCATGACCTCAGTGAGAGCAAATGTGAATTTAAGCGTAAGGAGAGGAACTATAGGTGATCCTGCTGTGTATTTAAGATGGGCGAAGGGATTGGGTTTTTGTAAGATAGATAGGTCGGTAGATAGATAGATGATAGTTGGTTATTATGTGTATACAACTTATTGTGCATTTACTCTGTGCCAGGTACTGTGTTAAATCTACTTCAAAGATTATCCCATAGAGTGGATATGCTATTACTCTATTTTAGAGGTGATGAGATGAAGTAATAGAGGCTGTCATTTGCTCAAGGTCAACATCTAGAAAGTCATAGTATCAGCATTTGAAACCAGACAATTTGGTTCTAGATCCATGCTCTTAACCCTTCATGCTTAATGTTCATTTGGATATAAAGATGAATTTCAAATCTACCAAACTCTTTCTATATTTTTACTTTATTATCAGTAAAATATGTGAGAATGCCTGAAAAGTTCTTTCTCAGGGATGTTGCATATGAAACTTGGGCAACAAGAGGAGTGTGAGTAAACACACTCTAGCATCTCCTCCAACTATAAAATTATCCTAAAAAGTTACTGTATAAGGAAACCAAGTTTCTTTTTTTAAAAAATAAGATTTCATTTATTAATGAAAGACAGAGAGAGAGAGAGAGAGTGATAGTCAGAGGGAGAAGCAGGCTCCCTGTAAGGAGCCTGATGCGGGACTCCATCCCAGATCCCAGGATCATACCCGAGCCGAAGGCAGATGCTCAACTGCTGAGCCACCCAGGCATCCCGAGGAAACCAAGTTTCATTGGTATTTAACTTTAAAACTAAAAGATAAATATAATCCTTCTGGGATTATTTTTTTAAGTGCTAAGTAGCTAGAATTATATTCAGAGTATTTGAAAAGTGGCCTAGCAAAATCGGTATGTTCGGAAGACTTCTAACCATATCCCTTCCACCCACACATAAGAGCCAAACACACATATTCATGCATTTAATTCCTCTTTCTCCTTCAAAATCTCTGCTCAAGGATAGTCTTCTCTGGGAATCCCTCTCTGACTGCTCCCACCCGGCCAGCCTCATCCATGTCCATTCAATGCATGCTTTTATCATGAGATTTATGATACTGTCCTTGTCATCATTGATTTTCTTGCCACTCTCTTCTGCTGAACTCTATGGGTCTTAGGGACTATAACCCTGTCATCTTTGTATATTTGTTTCTAGTGCAGTATATGGTCCAAAAAGATACTTGGTATACATTAATAACTAATAAATAAGCTATAACAATATAGAGCCCATACGTCTGAGAAAAGGACCTTGATCTTGTTGTAGACAGCTGGTGGTTGAAGCAGGCACACATGTTTCCAGCTTGTGCAAAAGCCCAGTGCAATCAGAGAAATCCCCAGTTTGCAAAGTCTTCTGATTTTCAGGGCAGAAGACCATGGAGAGCACTTGTTCTCACCTGTCACTTCGAATACAAAAACAAACATCACCAGATTCCCAGGGCCTGCTGCTGTTGACAAGCACCATCATGAATGGTTCCTCCCCAAGTCTTCTTGCCTGCTGAAGACTGAAGGGGTCCGAGGTCAGAAAGGTCTGAGAAAGGAAGATGGCCTTGCTATCCTGTGTGCCCTTGGCATAAGGCTTTCCTGCCACATACTTTAAGGAGAGATTTTAGTCTGAGATCATAAGAGTAACTGCTGGATGTGGAAGTTGAGTTTTCCTCCCCTCAGGCTCTCCCTTCCTACCAGATGATCCTAATTCATCCCTCAAAATGAGCTCGGCCAAGAAGCAATTCAGCGACCTGCTCCACAGTCACATTTAAATGCCCTCCTCCGTGCTTGCAGGGCCCCAGTCAAGCTTCCTTAATAGCACTTATTACCCAGGTCAGAAGAGGGGCTGGTCGGCTGCTCTGTTTCCTCTACCAGGCTGGCAGCTGTAGAGGGCCAGAACCATGTCCCACATTCTGAGACTTGGCAGTTGCACAAACAGACTGACCTTGCATCACTTCTCTCTCTGTTTCTTCGGGGGAAGGGTGTGAGGGAAGAGAGTACTCGAGTCAATACCCTTTGGGGTCCCTCCTTGTTCTAATGGGCTGTGCTCTGGATGAGGTCCATGGGTGGGTGTCCTGCTGCTGCAGAGAGCTGAAAGATTTCAGGGTCGCTTCACTATGTCAGAATGAAGCCTGACGATGACGGCAGCCTAATTAAACTCCTAGAGCCTTTCCACCTCCTGAGATCTAAAATGGAATTTCATTAGATGCCACCTTCCTTCTCCCTCCCTCAAAGCCCTGGTCCCCTGCCCAGCCTACATTTGAGAAAACAGAGCACCCTGAGCTGAGCAGCCATCTGAAGGCTGATGTTGTAAACACTCCCTGGGACTTCCTAACAGTTGGGAGGGCTGAACTGCTGTCGAATCAAACATGAGTCCAGCTGGAACAACCGTTATAGATTTTACCGGCAGTGGCTTTCGACAGACTGGAATCGAAACGATAATTGGTGAAGACATCTTAGAGGTCACTAGTGAATAGGAGAAAGCTCCCTGGCTCTCTATAATAGCAGTCTCTGCCTGGGCGAGATAATAACCTTGAGGAGGGTACCTTGAAAGATGAATTCATGTGGGGAGAAATCTAGGAACACCTCTAAATAGCAGCTTATAACCTTTCAGAAACAGTGCTGTAATGAGAGTGAAAGATTTCTCTTTACAAAACCCTTTGCTACCAACTAAGGTAGCCAAATAATTGCACCACTGTTTTATCAAGAAACTAAAGTCCCAAATTAACAAATAAGCCAAAGTCATTAGCGAGTATGTTTAGTAATGAACGTAACATTTCTTAGTGAAGTAGAGAGGATGGAGAAGGTAGCTTTTCCTTCCTGGCTGCAAATGACCTTAAAGGCACTGTTAAATAATAAATGTCCATTAACTAGTCTTGAAATAATTGCATTTAAACCAATTTTATGATCATCTAGAACCACATTTTATACCATAGGGCAACAAGATAAAAGTGCTCTGTAGTACAAGTATTAGCCAATGACAGAGGCAGTCTTGTGAGAAAGATTAACTTTCAGGGCATCAAAAGACTCCAAATGTCCCCAGGATATGGCCTCGCCAGTCTGTGGCATCAATCTTCTGTTCTCCCATCAAGGGATGAATTAGGAACCAGATCATATAGGTGAGAAAGTTGTTCAAAATGTCATTCTTAAAAGGCAAATACGTGAGTCGAGGGGAAGAGAGACTCTTTCTCCAGCCTCTGTCACAAATGCTGGCTTTCCCAATGAGTTGTTCATCGCCTTAGCTGGTAGAGGAAATCTGCTATTATTTGTCAGCACCCTATGTATCAAAGAATAGAGCTGTAGAAATTCAGGGTATCATTTTATTATTGGCGGTCTGTCAGTATCTTCTCTTTGCATGTCACTTGTGACATCTATCGTCATCATTATCACATGAGTTTTTATGTCCCTTCAAAGTGTTCTAACATGGTGGCAGTGCTTGGGGTGAAGAACTCGAGAGAGAAGCCGTCCTTTCTCCCCTGTCTGTATACTCCGAGTTGAGAGAGAAAGAGGGACAGGGAGAGAAATTGAGATTTTTATTCTAAAATAAGAATTGTAGTTTACATTATTTGTAGTAAGAATTTTTATCCTTTTTAGGAGAACCAGGGAAAATATCCATAGGGAGAAACCTAGTATGTCATGGCACCATGACATACTCCTATAAAGAATTCAAAATAAAGAACTTATGGCACTTATAACCAAATATGGAAAGAATTTCAAATATACCAGTTGCTTTGGTGATAGCCCAGGTGAGTATGGAGTGTACCTGTCTGCTCTCTGATGCTCTACCTTAATGGACTATCATTAGGACAAATGTTCCTGTGTGCTTCTATGATGCCATAAACAATAATAGCACACTATAGGCCAGGAATACAAATGCTTTGAAAGAAAAATGCTCCTGCTTTAATGAGAATAGCCTTCTCACCTTGGTCAATAATTGTGAACCCTCTGATCCAGTCAAGGAAGGTGGGATAATCATCCAGGAGTCAAGCCAAGAAAATAAAATGAGTCAGCAGCTTTCTCTTTCATATTTTGAAGTTTCTCCCATTGCACCCCTACATACTTACAAGAGTCCAGAACAGGCTGTGGACTTGTATTTTTTAATATCAACTCTAATTTCAAAGGAGCTGCTCCCAAGAATGACAATGAAACACTGACAAAGAATTTTTCAGAATTGCTGGTGCATCCGCCCAAAAGCAGTGTTCCTCCCAGATCAGCAGAAGTCTCCATGGTGGCATTAGTCCACGTTGGCAGTAGCTAAAATGGTTGTGGCCACTCAACAGATGAGCACATTCTTTTTATAAAATAGCCTAATTTCATAAGTATGTGAGGAACCCTTGCTGATCTACTGTAAACTATAGCCAATGGTTTGGTTGAAATGTGTGTGGGCATGGAAACAGCCTGGTACTACTGACTTCTAGTCCATTTCCCACATCTATGGGACAAGAAGTTCTTAGGATGAGTGTTCAAATTCGTTAGGGAGATTTTTCAAAATACTCTCTGTACTGCATAGATTCTGATTTTGTGTGCTTTGTAAAACCTAGTGGACTGTGATGTATACACCAGGTTAGGAACCATCTACCATCAAGATACCATCAGTCTTGAATAAGGAGCTGCTCAGGACAGGATAAGACTTAACTTCATGAACCTGTCTTCACACATGTACAGTGAAGGGAGTTATGCTTACCTGTCTCATGGGGTTGCTATGTGCATTGAACGAACATATTAATGTAAGGCACATAATACACTGCCTGGCACTTGTGTATTCTTTTTTAAAGAATTTATTTATTTATTTATTTATTTATTTATTTATTTATGAGACAGGGAAAGAGAGACTGAACATGAGCAGGTTCCTCACTGAGCTGGGAGCCCAAAGTGAGGCTCAATCCCAGGAGCCAAAGTCAGACACCTAACCAACTGAGCCACCCAGGTGCCTTGCACTTGTGTATTCTTGATAAACATTAGCCTTTGTTGTCTTTATATCTGAAGCTGCCTAATTAGAAATTAGAGAATCCAGAAAAGCTGTTTCAGTGGGAGCTGCCTGGAAAGGAGCTGGGAAAGTACAAGGGAAACAAAATTTCTAGCTCCTTTTAAAGTCCAGAGAACATCTGGGCCTTCTCCTATGGTTGACCCCTGAGGATTGATATTTCAGTCATTTACTTTAAAAGGGTCAACTTAAGGCAGGATCATTTAGTATCCATAACTGATCAATTGATGTCATTCAGAAGAACCAGCATTTGCTCAAAGAGAGAAAGAGGAAAGGAAAATATCTCCCCTGTAATTCAGATTTTACTTGGCTTCCAAGTAAATATGAATATCCTTATGAATATCCTTCATGAATATCCTTATAAAAACTGAAAAGTTCTCAACATTAATATTTAAATTCTGACTTAGAACTCAAGTCAGGATGGTGTATCTGTTACCTATTACAAAATAAATAACCGCAACATTAGTGGCTTAAAACAACCCACTATAACAACATCTATTATCTCACAGTTATGTGACCTAGGAATTCAAACAGCTTGCCTGGGTTCCCTGTTTCCAAATCTCTCGCACTGAGCTTCATTCCGTTGTCAGCCAGCGCTGGGGTCCAATATGAAGGCTCAACTGGGGAAGTCTCTGCTTGCAAGCTCACATGGTTTTCAATAGGATTCAGTTCCTTGTTAGCTTGGACTGAGGCCACATTCCCCCTATACTGCCATTTGGGCCTCTTCAACATGGCTTTCTTTATTAAAGCCAGCAAGGGAATGTCTGCTAGAAAGACAGAAGTCATCATCTTATGCATATCTTAATCATAGAAGTGACATCTCATCAACTTTGCTGTTCTCTGCTCATTAGAAGTAAGTCACAAGTCCTACCCACACTCAAGGGGAGGATATTACACAAATCATGAATCCCAGGAAGTAGCGATCCTCAAGGTCCATGTTAGAGTTGTCCTGGCCTAGAAACATTTCCCAAACTGAGTTTCCTGAAACACTATTATTGTGCCTCAAGACATTAACCGATGCTCTAGAAAGCAAAGTAAATTGGACCAATGCAAGTGGTTGTTTTTCATCTAGATGTTCTGAGAAAGAGAAATGGCAAAACATGCTTTTATATAATCGCTCTAAATATTATGTAATAACCTAGCTACACCCAAGAAAATTTTCCTTGAAAGATTAATACTTAAGACTGTTCACCTTCTATATTCAGGAACAAGCAGCATAGAGTTGTTTGATCCATGTCATCTCTTCAATGACAGCTGCTATATGCTATATATCTTGTCTCAAAATTTCAACATAAATTAATATTTAATGTTTCTTATATATTAAATATTTATACTACACAAACTCATCCTCCAAGATCTGTGGCTACAAGGATGTTTTCAAACAAAGAGAAGAGTCTTGAGATTCTCAAACTGTGCCACAATCAAATAATCAAAGTAATAACACATCAAAATGACGGTTATACCTTTGCTTTCTAAAAATGCCTGGAAGCAAGGTATCCAAAGTAAAACAATGAATCATCGTGGAATAATCTAAGTCAAGAGTACCGAGATTTTGCAAAAGATGCAATTTGGGTTTTTCCTTTTCTCTTGACACATGTGTACAATAGGAGGTATTTGCGATGAAAAGAAAATATAGATTTAATGTTGCACTTCACAGTTGAATTTTGCTTCAATAATGTCATTCCTACAATTAAGACAATCTATGAAAAAAAGACCCAAAACATGGTCTTCATTAAAAATGTTTGCATTTTTAAAAAGATTTTATTTATTTATTTGACAGAGAGAGAGAGAGCACAAGCAGGTGGAGAGACAGAGGGAGAGGGAGAAGCAGGCTTTCTGCTGAACAGAGAGCCCGAGAGGGAGACCCTGAGATCATGGCCTAAGCTGAAGGTAGATGCTTAACCGACTGGGCCATCCAGGTGCTCCAAAAATGTTTGTATTTCTTATGTCACATTTTATATGGACACATAAAATAAGATTTTTCTTTGTTTTCTTTGTAAATATTCCAATTTTCTGATTTTTGTTGTGAAAATTTTATGAAAGGGACAAAAATATCAAAACTTAAATATTCTCTCCATCATCATAACATTCTAAAGAATATTCCTCATTTTATGTTTAGCCCCTTGTATGTTTGTTGTGTTGATGGAATAAAAAGGTGGAAGAAGCTATGAATAGCTCAGTGAGTTCAGAGAAAAAGGTCACAAAGGAAGGAATGACACAGAAATTTAGAGACATAAGTCATCAGAATTTCTGAAAGACAGAGAAGAGATCTGGGAACAGTACCAGTGAATAATGTAGCTTTGTATTGAGAAGGATGGACAAAAACTTCCTGGTTTTCATCTATGCTTTGTACTGTAATTCTATCTTTTGCTACTTCCTCAAGATAACTTTCAATGGTAATCACGATTCATCTAAGGCTCCTGAAGCCAGATTTGTGTTCCCTCTAGATGTGTCACTGTGCCTTCCAGCAGGCTCTCAGAAAGTTCCCTCCTCTGCAGCATCTTCTATGTCAGTCCTCGGCCATTACTGACAAATTTTTTTCTCAATTTCCATAATTGAAAATTCACTCAAAAAAAAAAAAAAAGAGAAGAAAATTCACTCAGTGGGGCATTAGTGTGCTAGGGAGATTTGACGGAAGATTTCGTGGTGGAGAGCAAGGAGATGGCCCTTCACATCATAGATAACTTCATTACCATATGTCCCTTGGGACCTTACTCCCCAAGATGGTCTCCTGGTCAGCCAGCTGCCAGGTGTGCTTGTCTGTTTCTCCATTTGCTTTTCCCCTCCTTCTTCTACTGTATGTCCCCTCAGAACTCTAGGTCTTCCAGACTGCCTACCTCTACCCTACGTTGCAAACAAAATACCCTCCCTAGCAATCCATGTAGAATTGCGTGTGAATGTTTTTCACTGTCACATAAAGTTAAAAACCATAAAAAAAACCTTCAAGTTGATCACATTTTAATTATTTATTATAGCATTTGTTTCATCTGTCATTTTTCTGGCATAAATACCAACCAGGTCCCCATTACATCTCCTGACCTCCTGCCAATGTTCTATCAATACCTTCTAATTTTATTTTTTTATTTTTATTTTTTTTAAAGATTTTATTTATTTATTCATGAGACAGAGAGAGAGACAGAGACACAGGCAGAGGGAGAAGCAGGCTCCCCGTGGGGAGCCCAATGTGGGACTCGATCCCAGTACCCTTGGATCACGACCTGAGCCGAAGGCAGACGCTCAACCACTGAGCTACCCAGGCATCCCAATACCTTCTAATTTTTTAAAATAAATTTATTTTTTATTGGTGTTCAATTTGCCAACATACAGAATAACACCCAGTGCTCATCCCATCAAGTGCCCCCCTCAGTGCCCGTCACCCATTCACCCCCACCCCCCGCCCTCCTCCCCTTCCACCACCCCTAGTTCGTTTCCCAGAGTTAGGAGTCTTTATGTTCTGTCTCCCTTTCTGATATTTCCCACACATTTCTTCTCCCTTCCTTTATATTCCCTTTCACTATTATTTATATTCCCCAAATGAATGAGAACATACACTGTTTGTCCTTCTCCGATTGACTTACTTCACTCAGCATAATACCCTCCAGTTCCATCCACATTGAAGCAAATGGTGGGTCCAATACCTTCTAATTTTAAAGGGGCTTTGATGTCTAAATGGTTTGGGCAATTTTACAGTAGGATGTATGGCTGGGACTGGCACCCCTAAGTCCAAGATAGATGGGAAGAAGGTCCAGGAAAAAACGTGGGAAAAGGTGTTAGTTTGGAAGGATGAGTCATCTGTAGAGGGAGAATCTGGAAGTTCCTTCATTTGCCAAGTGTTAGTTTTACATCTACCATGAGCCAGATATGAGCTGGGTGCTGGGGCTGTGACAGTGACCAAGATGGACATGGTCCCCACCTTCAAGAAGTCTGTGGTCAAGTGAGGGTGATGATTAATCAAACCAGGAAAGTGAATATTGTGTGCTGAGTGGCGGGGCAGTACAGAGTGAACTAGGGCAAACTCTAAAGCCACCCAGCCCATTTAGCCACTTATCCAGGGCAAATGGAGAAGGGGAGGGTGAGTCTTTTGAGCAGAGGTAACAGCAAGTGCAGAAGTGAGGAGGGAGGGGCAGCTTGAGTGTCAGGAAAGGAGATCACTTTGGCTGTGACAAGAGGTGTGTGTGGGGGGGAGGGGTGCGGGCAGGTATAGTCAAGAAGAGGCTGGAAAGTTCTATGTTTGGTTCCCACACCCTCAGGGCTGTCACCCTCTGTAATGAATTCGGTTTCCTTCCTTTTCCTTGTGCTCAACTGAAATCTAAGCCACAATCCATGCTTGTGCTTTGCGTCTCTTTCTCCCTGGAGTAACCAGGCTTTCTGAGTCAGAAGCATGCATTTGAAAAGTGCCCCTTGGCATCTGACACCAACGCTCTAAAGTTGGCACATGTAATCCAATTACGGTTTAGTTTTACGCTCCTCACCTTAATCACATGCCTATCAGAAAAAGAGGGAAAGTTAAACAAAATGGATGTACTTTAATGGTACAAAAGAAATTAATTTTAACAGTTTTTCTGAGCATTTCTTCACCAACCTTTAAAATAACAAAAAAAAAAATGTTAATGTATTATGAATTGGGTTTGGGATCCTTTTTCCTTGATCTTAGTGTCAGGCATTTGGGGATGAAAATAATTAACACAGCATGGAATGAATAACTAGTCATAGCCGTGCCCTGGGGGTACTTATGAAAATGTATCTTCAAAGTGCCCACAGTCTAGGAAATATACAAAGAAAAACCAATATATTCCTGTGATAAGGAGAGAGGCAAAGGGTATCATTACAACCCAGACCTGGAAGGCATCGGGTTAAAACAGTCAGTGGCCGGGAAAGGCTTACAGAGGAGGTGATGGTTCATATCAGGGCACATTATTTCTCTTTGCCCTTCTTCCCTTTACCCCTATTGCTTGATTATTGCTAGTTACCCAGCTTTCTGGGGCCATGTGCTCACTTACCACACCAATGTAGTAATTAGGTAAAAAGACTCTGAAATAAAATCATTCTGGACATGGACATAGTCTCTGTCTCAAGCCCCTCCTCGCTGCTTTACCTTCCTTCCCCCTATCTTGTTGGCCAGGGAGGTCTCCTGTAACCATCAGGCAACTGGATGGTAACCTACACGGTTCCTAGATACTCCAGCACTTGTCACCCCAACACAGGAATTGCTGTCTGGAGCAGAGAGAGAGAAGCTAATTGGAAAAAACCCCCAGGAAGGCATGTGAGCAAGGACCAAAATATACAGACTTAGCAGACATTGGTCAAGGAAGCCACACAAATCACGAGTCTAGGCATGGGGTGTCCTACACTCCTCTGCAGACTTTTAAACACTTGGTTTCTGAATGGAGAATGACAATAACACTTGGGGGTAGTGAAGAGAATCAAATGGTGCTTTGTTTCTCCTCATGCACCTTGTAGTCACACTGACACGGATTTACCCTTTGAGCATTGAATAGGAAAATGTGGACACTGTAGGTAGGCTTAGTTTTTGGCAGTGTCTATCTTTTTCATTCATTTGTTCATTTATATGACGCAAATATATAGAACTCCTACTATATGCCATATACTTTGGATCCAAAGTACAGATAAGACCAGGTCAGTCTAATGGTGGACATAGCCACGCATGGTACCATGACTCCAGTACAATATAAGCATCATAAAGGGCATGGACCATTGTTGTCATTCAGCATTCCATCCCTAACACTTACTGCAACTCTTGCAATGTAAGAGGTGCTCATTAAATACGCACTGGGTGATTTGCATGTGTGTCAAATCACAGCGACGCTATGATAGTATGGAAGCAGGACACATCATGGGACAGGGATGGACAGTGAGAAATGTCCAGCTGCATTTGGAGACTATATCTAGAGCGGCACTGCCTGACAGGATGATCTTGGGCAACAGTGTTTAGCTTCTTGCTTATGAATGGAATCACTGGATGATTTGGATGGTTTAAAAGTGAGTTTCAGAAGGCAAAAGATTTAGGAGCAAAAAAGCAAAGAGGCCTCCTGGAGAGTTGGCTGAAGTAGTGAAGCATGAATTTTAGAATGGCTAGGGAAAGGAAAGAAACTCGCAGGGGATGAAAATAGTGTGGCCAAAGAACCAGAGGACTCAATGAGGTTTAAAGATTGGAGAATGGGGCGAAGAGGAAACAGAACAAAGAGGGAGAGATGAATGTACAGATGACCCTTAAACAACACAGGGGTGAGGGACACTGACCACCACCCTCTCTGTGTAGTCAAAAATCTGCATATAACTTTCAACTCCCCCAAAACTTAACTACTAATAGCCTACTGTTTCCTGGATGCCTTACTGATAACATTAATAGTTGATTAACACATATGTTGTGTCCTACATGTATTATATATCGTATTCTCATAATAAAGTAAGCCAGAGAAAAGAAAATGTTAAGAAAATCATAAAGAGGGGATCCCTGGGTGGCTCAGCGGTTTGGCGCCTGCCTTTGGCCCAGGGTGCGATCCTGGAGTCTCGGGATCGAGTCCCGCGTCGGGCTCCCGGCATGGAGCCTGCTTCTCCCTCTGCCTGTGTCTCTGCCTCTCTCTCTCTCTCTCTCTCTCTGTGTCTAACATGCATAAATAAATAAATAAATCTTTTTTTAAAAAAGAAAATCATAAAGAAAAGAAAATAAAGTTATAGGATCACATTCTATTTTTTTAAATATATGTATATATAAGTGGACCCAAGCAGTTCAAACTACTCTTGCCATTGTTCAAGGATCAACTGTATAAGGATGGAATACTCATGTGTAAGATTTCAGAAATGGAGCAGTGGGGGGGGGGGTCATATCAATTTCCAGCAGAGATGTTGAGGTGGAGTGGAGGCCATTTAGAAAAGATCAAAGCAATGTCTACAGTTGGAGCAGTGGACGGGTCATCCTCATTGTGTGGGACCATGGCACCAGTAGCAGTGTAGGGACAGAGCCAGAGGTCAGAGACATCCACAAACCACTGTCAGGGACATGAGTAAGTGATGGCATCAGCGTAGGAGAGCCCAGACAAAATAAGCCTCCAAGAGGAGTTCTCAGAAAGCAGAGCTAGACTGAAGGGCTTGCATGCAGTTGGTTGATTTTGGAAAGCCATCTTAGGGAAAGCCATCCTAGGGGTGGAGAATGAGGAGGGTTAAACAGGGGGTAGGAAAAGTGCAAGGGGATACTCTTGAGTGGTCATCTCCGTGGGCAACAAGGGCTTGATTCCATCTTTGAAACTTCTAAGAAGCCACATGGAATGAACTTCAGAAGTTATCCCATGGCATCTTCCTCCCATCAGTCAAGGGTTGCCTTGTGGGGCCTGACCTCCCACTTCTTGAGGTTGCACCAGTGTGAGTACCAACCAGGTTTCTGCAGGTGGCTCATTTAAAGGCCTCCCAAAAGCCCCAGGTGAGATAAAAAAAATAAATAAGCAGGTGCAGCTGAGGCAATGTGCCGTCAGGTTTACACCTGCCTGAGGTTGGTTGTCACAGCTGGGATAAAAGGTGGCTGGAATAAAAGGTGGGCAGAAGGAATGTGAGGTGGGGCATGAGGTACCTGTTGCAACGGGCAAAGGAGTCATTGTCCATAAGCCGTAGGTGGGAGCAAAGAGAAGGCCAGTGCAGGCACCAAGGGTGCCACAGATGGATGGCACTCATGCCCTCAGCAGCTCTGTCCCGGGACCCCAAAGGAATGTGGATGAGAAGCCATCCTATGCCTGAGCAAGACTCTGCTCTGAGGAAGTGGGCCAGGTGGGAAGATCCATGCTCACCTGGGCTTCCAGGTGTCTACCGGGCTCCAGCAGGTTTAACCAGATGCAGAAATCTAATCAAGTCCTGGCTGATTGTAACAGTGAGCTGTGACCTAATCAATGGAATCATCATACCAGGAGAACAACATTTGTGCTCACAGGAGTGTGGTTTGAATGTGGAAACGTGTAAGATACGTCTCTAGCTCTATCTCTAGCCTATCCCTCTGTCACACGTGCACATATATTTTTTATGTGTGTGTGTGTGTGTGTGTGTGTGTGTGTGTGTGTGTTTGCTTGAGATTTTTCTGGGGAGCAATTAGAAGGAGAAAAGAAGAAGCCATTAAACCCAAAAGCTCCAACTTATAAAGATGTAATTTATCTGATCCACTTGACAGTTTTATTCCTCAAGGTAAATTAACAAATTAGCATTCTGATCTAGATATAACCCTCTTGGGAGTTTGTTTAGCCAGTTAAGCTCCCTGGAGCTTGAACAATTCTGGGCTTGCCAATAAATCAAGTCTACAGACCTCCAAAGCAGATCATGGCTTGGAACTCAGTGATCACACCAAAGAACGAATGCCTGGGGACCTCCAACCTTCGTGTCTAGCTCACCTCTCTGTCTGATATTTTAATTTTCTGACCTCAACATACTACGTCTGTGACCTACCATCATATGGAAGTAAAATTACGTCTCCGTGGCATTAGTTAACTACTGCTGCATAACAAATTAACACAAAACTCAAAACAATGCAGTTACTGCCTCAGAGGTTCTGTGGGTCAGGAATTCAGGCACGGCTTTGTTACTGCCAGCTCTTCAGGGTCGGTCACAAACTGCTCTCAAGGTGTCACCTGGCATGCAGTCATCTGGAGGCTGGACTAGGTCAGGATCTGTTTCTAGGCTCTCAGGGCTGTGGGCAGAATCGAGGTCCATGTGTGTTGTTGGAGTGAGGATCTCAGTTTCTTGCTGGCTGTTGGCCAAAGGCCACCTTCAGCCTCATATCTCAAGGGCCTCTCCAACATGGCAGCTTGTATCATTGAAGCCAGCAAAGGAGAGAATCTGCTGGCAAGAGGGAAGCTAAAACTTTTTGGAACTTAATCCCATCATCTTTGCCATATTCCATTGGTTAGAAGAAAGTCACTAGGCAAGCCCATATTCAACAGAAGGAGATCACACAAGGTGTGCATCCCAAGAAGCAAGGATCAGTGGGGGCCATCTTACAGGCTACCTAGCTACCGCATATCATCGAAATGGGACGGTGGCTCCCTTAGGGTCCAAACTAGGCTGCTGCAACAAAGAAGCTCAAGTGCAGCGACTTACATGAGACAGAAGTTTAGTTTTCTCTCACAACACAGCAGAGGTCAGCAAGCCTTCCAAGATGGAAGTGGCTGTGCCTCTGCATGGTACAAGGATCCAGATTCCTTTTATCCTGTTGCTCAGCCAACCCCCAGGATGCCATTCTAGTCCCCAATGGGTCAAAACTGGTTTACACTCAGCTTCGTTCTAATCCTTGGGAATGAAAAAGAAGGGAATAAGAATTGGATCAAATTTATTTCAAGGATGTGATGCAGCAACGAGGTTGCACGGACCCCTCCTACTTGCCTCCCATGGGTGGGAAGTTGGGCACGTGGCCAGATGTAGTTGCAGGGAGGCTGAGAGTTGTGGTCTTCTGCTGGTCAGCTGTGTGCTCTGTCAGTGCTTGAGAAGGGGGTTCCCACAAAGGAAAAGAATGGATATTGGGGAGCAGTGAGTAGTCTCTACCACAGCAGCCAAGGATGAGTGGAGGGTTGAATATTTGTCACTTTCAGATCAGGCAATAGATGTTTACTTGTCTTGGGTCTAACAGACTAAAGCTGTGATGGTACCTAGAAAGTGCTGGATGTTGGCATGGAATGGCTGCCAATCCTGCAAGAGCTCATTTCTGCTTGCTTAAAGTATGAATTCCAGGCCAAATGAGGGGCTCGAGGGAGTGTTCCTTGAACACCTCTTCCCAAACGAGCATGGAAATGTAAGTGCTTTACAGTTACTTCAAACATTATATGGCTATACTTTTATTAATATATCTTAAATGCTAAGACCCAAACACATGAAATTTTCAAATTATTGAGTAATTACTAACATAAGAGAAGGATTCTAATTTTGTATACCTTTCGTCATCATAGTCTAATAAACCAAGAGAGCCCCTAGTACATTTCATTTATTGTAAGAGATTAATTTCTTTAAAAAGAAAAACTCTATGTGCCCCTATTGACATAAAACAAACCGGTGGCTCACAAATTGTATTAGAAATATGAAGACTGATTAAGTTTTGATTGCCACATTGTCAGTGTCATTCCCACACACTGGTAGTGGACTATTTCCAGCTGACAGGAGGAGATCCGGAAGTGTGCCCAGTTTTTCTGAATTCTTTTAATGTGTGTTATCTCTCAGTAACACACTTTACCATGTGTGATTTCTTCCTTGTTGTAAGTGAGAAGGATTGAAGGTTTTTTTTTTTTTTTAATGAGGTTTCAGGGACATGTTTTAACTTAAAGCATTCCCATATGGCACTATTTGCTAGTGTCAGTTTAGGTGACTGGATGGCAAACAAATCCCTGTGGACTTTAACTGTCTTAAACTCTTAAGAGAACCACTGGCCACTGCACAACAAAGGAGCAAATAGGATCCACTAGAAAGTTAGGATAAATTCCTGGGCTGAATTTGTCAAACCTATCAACGCCCCAGCTGCCAAATAGTATCCTAGTCTGATGGCATTTTGCCGGACATATTAAGAAATTTAGATGCATCTGGGGTCTTTCACCTTGTTATTGACAATTTTGACCTACATCTCATATTTCTGTCAAATCAAAATAGAGCTAGAGTGGTACATATTTCTTTCTCCACCTTCTATCAACAGGGATTCCATGAAACTGTTCTGGGAGTTCCTTGAAACTTGTGGAATTGTGTATCATTTGTGTCTTTGTGCAAACACTCATAGTAGGGTCTTTGACACTAAAAAGGTTAGGAACCTTTTCCAGTGGTTGGATGACACAGTAGAAAAATAAAATCTAAAAAGGAAGAATATGGGCACCTGGGTGGCTCAGTGGTTGAGCACATGCCTTTGGCTCAGATCATGATCTTGGGGTCCTGGGATCGAGTCCCTCACTAGGCTCCCTACGGGGAGCATGTTTCTCCCTCTCCCTTTGTCTCTACCTCTCTCTGTGTGTCTCTCATGAATAAATAAAATATTTTAAAATAAAACAAAATTTAAAATAAAAAGGAAAGAAATAATTCTCATTATTTGAAAGCAAGTCCTGCATGTCAGGTATTATGCTGAATGCTTTACATAAAATATAATACTTTATCCTCCCAACAGCCCTGTAAAGTATATAGCAACGTCCCCATTTAATAGAAAGAGCCCCCAGGAGGTGCTCCTGGGCGTCTCAGTCAGTTGAGCATCCAACTCTTGGTTTCAGCTCAGGTAGTGATCTCAGGGTCGTGAGTCTGAGCCCTGTGTCGAGCTCTGCACTCAGCATGGAGTCTACTTGAGATTTTCTCTCCCTCTCCCCTCCCCCATTCTCCCTCTCTCTCAAATAAACAAATCTATTTTTTTAGAGATTTTTATTTATTTATTCATGAGGGACACACAGACAGAGACAGAGACATAGGCAGAGGGAAATGCAGGCTCCCTGCAGGGACCCTAATGAGGGACTCAATCTCAGGACCCCGGGGTCATGACCTGAGCCAAAGGCAGATGCTCAACCACTGAGCCACCCAGGTGCCCCTATAAACAAATCTTCAAAAAAAAAAAAATAGAAAGAGAAACAAACATGATCTGTATTGGGAGCAGCACATCAGTACAGAGCCAGGCTCCACAGATAGATGGGCCAGGACTAAGATTATAAAGCCATACTGCAGGTACAGGTAGTAGAAAACAGATGCTCATGTAGGTTGACTGTCACATGGCTAATAAATGTCCGAATCCAGATTTGAACTCATGGTGGTCACACTTCGAAGCTTGTGCTTCTAATTTGCATGAGTCTTAACATCATGTTGGGTTAACAAGTGCATGCAAAATCTGCCATATGCTGATGTGCAATATTCACATGAAGACGAGAGGTCAAAGACAAGATTAAGAGTTGGGTTTATTCGTTTAGGCTTAGAATTGGGGTTTTGTTTGTCATTTGTTCATATATATATATAGCCTTGATGATTGATGGGCTATGGAGGTGGAGAGTGAGGGAAGAGGCTAGGATGACCCCCAAGTGGTAGGTGGTGACTAATATAGTAGGTGGTATATATTATTATATTATATTTATATATATAATTATAAATTATAATTATATATTTATTATATATTATTATATTTATTAATTCATAATTAATTATTATATTTATATAATTAGAAATTATAATTATATATTTATGTAGTTTAATTTATATGAAATATAAATATTTTATATTTACTGGGCACCTCATGTGTGCTAATTGCAATGTTAAATGTACAGACCTCAAGATCAAAAGGCATGTTCCTCTTCTCAAGGCGGTTTCTAAGTTAGTGGGACATAGGCTGGCTAACCCATGGCGACAGTAGAATGTCAAGGAACTAAAATGAATTTATGAATAAGCTACAATAAGAACACAGGAGAAGGGGACTCCTCGGTGGCTCAGTGGTTGAGCATCGGCGTTTGGGTCAAGTCGTGATCCTGGGGTCCTGGGATCGAGTCCCGCATCGAGCTCCCCATACAGAGCCTGCTTCTCCCTCTGCTTGTGTCTCTGCCCCTCTCTCTCTGTGTCTCTCGTGAATAAATAAATAAAATCTTTTTAAAATAAAAAGAACCCAGGAGGAGGCATACTTAAATCTCCCTGGAAGAGCCAGAGAGGGTTTTAAAGGTGAGACTTAAAAAGAAAATTGAAAGGAGAGTAGTTTTTAGGAATGTAAGCATGGAATGATACAGATGAGAGAGAAGGAGAGAAGAAAGAGAAAACATGATGTGATGGGGGAGCAAACCTGGTTTGACATTATAAAGCATGAGAAGTGAGTAGGATACAGTGGCAGGTTGAGGTAAATTGTAAGGCCACACAAGAAGGGATGGCTATGAAAAGCCTCAGGTGCCAAGTACATACAGGCTACAGCGGCACTGACACTGAGCAGGAGAGCGACATGGTTCCATTTTCATGTTAGAAGGATCACTCTGCTAGCACTGGGAAGAAAGGACTGGGGATGGCTGAGATGAGAGTCTGCTGTACCTTCTGGAAAGCTATGGAAATCCAGATGTTGCCCTGAACAAGGACAGTGGCAGTGGGGTTGGATTGTGAGATGATTGGAGTGTTGTCAGTAGGCCTTGATGATTGATGCACTATGGAGGTGAAGAGTGAGGGAAGAAGCTAGGATGACCCCCAGGTGGGTGACTTATATAGTAGGGGGTAGTGGTGACATTCCCAGAGCAGGAGCATAGCAAAGGGAACACATTGGGTGAGTTTGGTCTGGGACATGTTGACTATGAGGTGCCTGGGAGTAATCCTAGTGGGAATGTCCAAAAAGCAATTCCTTCTCCTTTCTGAAACCTCAGTGTCATGGTGGTGTGTGGTGGCCTTGGGGAGAAAGGGCCTCCCCTCTATTCTGTGTCCTTCTTTGCCAATTAGGCCACCAGAGCAAGGCTGCTTTTGCTCTGAATCCCAGAGTCTCAGGAGAATTAGCTCCTTCAGAACTGATCATATCTAACCCCCCCCCCTTTTTTTTTCCACAGTGGCTCAAAACTACTCAGTGGGACCCAGGAAAGCCTCATCTCTCTTTCCCCCAGGTAAACATGAATCGTGTCTTCCCTCTTCCCTCACTCAGAATGCTAAAGTCCCTGGGCACGTGGATAAGAAAACACACTAATCTATGTCTGGTCAAGGGTGAGGAGATGTCCACATACCCCATCTCCACTGAGGGACTCCCAGCCCTGTCACACTCATGTTTGGAATGAAGTCTAGGGGGACGCCTGGCTGGCTCAGTGGTTAAGCATCTGCCTTCGGCTCAGGTTGTGATCCCGAGGTCCTGGGATCAAGTCCCACATCAGGCTCCTCACAGGGAGCCTGCTTCTCCCTCTGCCTGTGTCTCTGCCTCTCTCTGAGTGTCTCTCATGAATAAATAAATAAAATCTTTAAAAATAAAGTCTAGGATGTGAGTGAAAATGTTGACAGTGGTCAGCTCTGTGTGGCTGGGTGATAGATGGTTTTCATGTCTTTTTACTGACCCTTATTTTAAAGGTTTTCTATTTGTCCATAAAAGATGTAGGATTTCTCATCTCCTGTCGCTAATTTTTACTGCCTTTGCCCACGGGGGCTGTCTCTGCGATGATGAACCGAACCCGTTCCTGGATGCCAGCCTCTGATCCTGCACATGGCTTTTTTCATTTCTGAGCACCCCCTACTCGGGATCAATGGAAAATCACAGATCCAGTGAAAGGTGAGCCCCACGTGAAAGAGAACTGATCGCTGTGAGCATTAGTCGTATGGCAGGGTGTGAAAAGGGCACTGTAGCCGGTTGTAATCCGAGTAAAAGGAGAGTCTAGTCCTCATCAGCTGTGACATCATCGCACATCAAATGGAAACCATGGCAATGAGTTAATAATGCGAAACGGTAGACCCTCTGCTGCTGTGGAGAGAAAGGTAGAACAATGGAAGCTGGAAGGAACAGTCACGCAGGACAAGTGTGAAACACTGGATCCTGGTGTCATTAAAACTGGGCCCCGGTGTGTCCGGGGGTGGAGGCAGGGGGGGCACATGGCACAGAGTTACAGGGGTGCCACTGCCCGGGGGCATTACTCACCTGGTACCTGTCAGCTGACACCCTAGCCTAAATGGGAATATTGTCTGACACCATAGAAACGCTGTCCTCTGATTCAGTCCTCACCAACGGGGAAGTTAAAAATTAATCATTGCACTTACACTCCCCCCTACACACACCTGCAGACTTCAGAAATGTCTCCTAGTGAAGGCCTTGTAGGTCTGCTGGCATTGCACCTGTTGTGTGGTTGGGCTTTCATTGTTTCACCTCAAACAGCAACACTATTTCTAAACTGTGGCTGGTTCTAAAGGGAGGGTGACTGGGAGGGCCAGGGCTGTCCTTTGCGCATGTCACAGGGCTCTGGAGTATTGTGACGGCACTGGGAACAGAGCAGCCCTTCAAGGCACCTGGCTTCTGGAATTTGCCTTGGCTGTCTCCAGCGTCCCTCTTCTGACCTGGGTTTGCTCCTTTGGAGTCATTTCTACTTGTAGGTGAGGGTGTGAATTTGGGAAACACCAGGAAAGTCTGTCTAATTCTTCAAACACTTTGACTGTGCATGAGCTCAGGCCTAAAATTCTATCATTAGAATCATTCCTATCCTTTGACTGTTGTTAAAATTCTAATCACTCTACAAATAGAGGACAACAAAGTGAGTGAAGGCAGTAATGCCCTCCTCATGAGCACTGGGTGTTATGCTATATGTTGGCAAATTGAACTCCAATAAAAAAATAATAAAAAAATAATAATTAATGCCCTCCTCTTCTTAATCCAGGTCCCACAGGTTCTGCTGCATATGGAGTTCTCCAGATTTTGTGGCCTCCCCGACCTCTGAACTCCTACAGGATCTATCATTGTGCACTAAGCACCTAGTACCTACTGATACACCTGGATTGTTCTCTGGCCCAGTGATTCTCAAGTCAGGGCAAGTTTGTCCTCCAAGGGATATTTGGCAATGTCTGGCGATTTTGATTGTCACAACTCGGGAGAGTGATACTATTATCTAGTGGGATGCTGTGAAACGTCCTGTAGCACTCAGGGTAGCCCGTACGATGGCGACTTACCCAGCCCACTATGTCACAGTGCTGAGGTTCAGAGACCCTGCTTTACTCAATGGATGTCACTCCTGTATTAATACTGTTTTTAAGAAAGGGGCACCCATGGGTGGCTCAGTGGTTTAGCACCACCTTCAGCCCAGGGTATGATCCTGGAGACCCAGGATCGAGTTCCACGTCAGGCTCTCTGCATGGGGCCTGCTTCTCCCTCTGCCTGTGTCTCTGCCTCTCTCTCTCTGTGTGTCTCTCATGAATAAATAAATAAAATCTAAAAAAAAAATCTTAAAAAAAATAATAAATTCAACCAGTTCTCCAATGGGAGTAAGTATTAAGCCTTACCAGTTAACTACAGGTGTAGTGTGAACGACTTGAAGAGATCCTTTGTGAGAGCAGTCTAAAGGGGGTGGAAGTGGACTATTTGGAGACTGGTAGAGGTAAGGGGTGGCATGAGTGGGTGGAGATTATTCAAAATTGAAACTTCAGAGGAAATTTTGCTTTCCTTGGGACACGTGCTGAGGGGTTACTCTCTGATATTTTGTTCTTTTCTTCTTACGTGGTTGCTAATTAAATGGGATATATACATATATATATATGTTATGTATATGTATGTATAGATAGATGGATAGATAAATTAGGTAGGTAGGTAGGTAGGTAGGTAGGTAGGTAGGTAGGTAGTAGGTAGATAGGTTGATCGATATCAAAAGCCCTTGGCGAGCTTTGCTCAGGCCTCATCCTTAAATTATGCTTTGAGTCAGGCCTGGGCCTGTATTTTTCAGGGTGCCTTGTATGCCAGAATGTCCCCTCCTAGTTTCAAGCCAATGTGCTTGATCATTAGCCCACATGGCTACTGTGCTAGACTTTGTTTCCTAAATGTGGAGCTTCCACTTGAAAACAACTAACTGGGGCAGCCCAGGTGGCTCAGCAGTTTAGTGCAGACTTTGGCCCAGGGCGTGATCCTGGAGACCCGGGATCGAGTCCCTCATCGGGCTCCCTGCATGGAGCCTGCTTCTCCCTCTGCCTGTGTCTCTGCCTCTCTCTGTGTCTCTCAAATAAATAAATAAAATCTTCAAAAAACAATAAAAAACAGCTAACTATTTTGAAGAAGAATTTGAGGTGGTTTGTTTCTTTGTTTGTCTTTGCCTTCCTTCAACCTTGGAATTGACTACTTTTTAAATTGAGATATAATTGACATACAGCATCATATTAATTTCAAGGGTAAAATATAATGATTCCATACCATAAAATGATCATCACAATAAGTCTAGTTACTATCTGTTGCCAGGCATAACAATTTTTGTCTTTGTGATGGGACTTTTTAAAAAGAAAAAAAGACTTTATTATTTATTTATTATTTATTTATTTAGTTAGTTAGTTAGTTAGTTAGTTAGAGTGCGTACACAGAGAGAGGAGCAGAGGGAGAGGGACAAGCAGACTTCATGCTGAGTGTGTAGCCTAACCAGGGCTCAATTCCACAACCCTGAGGCCATGACCTCAGCCAAAATTAAGAGTTAGATGATTAATCAACTGAGCCACTCAGGTGCCCCCGTGATGAGGACTTTTTTTTTTTTTTTAGATTTTTAAAATTCATTTATTCATGAGAGACAGAGAGAGAGAGAGAGAGAGAGAGAGAGAGAGAGGCAGAGACACAGGCAGAGGGACAAGCAGGCTCCATGCAGGGATCCCAGGTCTCCAGGATCACACCTTGGGCTGAATGAAGGCAGTGCTACTGAGACACCCAGGTTGCCCAAGGACTTTGAAAATATATTTTCTTAGTAACTTTTAAATATGCAATACAGTGTTATTAACAACAATCCTTATGCTCCATGACATCCTCAGGACACGTTTATCACTGGATGTTTGTACCTTTTAACTACTTTCACCCATTTTATCCTCTCTGCCGCCCCCCTCTGCCCCCTAAAACACCACAAATCTATTTTCTGTTATCTGTGAGTTTGCATTATGTTTTGTGTTTTAGATTCCAAATGGCCTAATAATTCCTAGTGCATTTTGGCGTACTATTAATTAGATTTAAAAGGATAACTTACAAAATTATAAAATTTCACAGGGATGATGAAGTTGTCATTCACAAAATATCCATTTTACTTATGTGTAGTAACTGTAGGGCTGGAAAGAATATTAAGGGCATGCTTTCATTTTTAACATTATGCCATATAACTTTCAAAAACTGAATTAATAAAATCACAATTTTAGATCTAAAAAAATAAAAAAAACCCAACAAACCCAAACAAAAGAACAAAGTGTGACTTTTATGGTTTATGACTCCTGTAAATTACGATAGAAAGGCCCTTCCTGCCTGGGCTTGAATCCTCAGTCCTGAGAGATAATAAGCCCCAAGGGCCATCTCTGCTGGTTCTGCTACGAGGCCCTGGAGTAGAGATGGTGTTACCTGAAATACAACTTCTGAATCCTGAAGACTAGACCTGCAAGAAAGGAAGAGCAGCTACGCTGAGCCCTTAGTAGCTTTTTCATTATGCAAAGAATCAGAATTTCAAAGCAACTCATTAGCCCTTAAAAAAAAATGTATCTTTTATTTATTTGCTCACTCATTCCGTCAATCAGGCCAACATCTGTATTTGAGACTGCTGGTCCATAAAATTATGCCATGTGTACTTGAGATGGTGATATTATAAAAATAGCTTCCTTGGGGAGCTTCAATCTATTAGGGACACAGAACAAAAGGAAAACCGCATAAGGATGGAAAACAGAATAAAAGAGAAAATACTTTAGACTCTGTCCAACAAGTCATTAATCTCCTTTTGGTCTCAATTTCCTCATCTGTATAACAAGGAGGTTGGATTCAATGGCCTTCAAAATCCCCTCCAGCCTTCAAATTCTCTAAGTCTGTCATGCTATGAATGTGGATCCTGAGTGCCTGTGTCCTCCATGATAGAGCCATAGTCACAAAAGGATGTCATAGGACAGGAGAAGCCTGCCAGGAAATCACCTCCTGCTTCAGGAGATCACCTCCAAGGCTCATCTGTGGCCATCAATCTCTGTCAGCACTTGGGGATGGGTCACGAGCATCCTCCTGTAACCAAAGGCCTTACCCCTGGCAGTTCCTGAGTTACTCATTTCATGACAGGAGATAGTCTATAAACCTCAGCTTATCTACTCGTGGGGTTTGGACTTCATTGGTTCTGCTACCTTGGACCTATGGGCTATCGTCATCCTGAGCACCTGCACACCTACCTAATCCTGGCCTGCCCGCCCAGCTCTGTATTAGCTTTCTCTGGGTGGCTTGGCTTGACTTCTGCTCTGTTTTCTTCCAAGCGTTCATTTAACAAATATTTATTAGGTGTGTGTTCATGTCAGGCACTGTCCTTGGTATGAGATATGGATGTAGACAAAAGCCCTGCCTCACAGATCCCACAATCCAGCTCTGCCTGGCCTGACACCATTGGGTCCCTGTCACTTTCTGTTGCTCATACCATTAGCTGCTGGCTGGAATCCTGCAGTAAAGGAAATAAATGTCCAGAAACTGATGCCCTGGGGCCTGGCTGCCTCACCTCATCTGTGAATTGGACCTCTGTCCATAGGAGTGCCTGCCCACATCTCAGACTAGCGTGCACTTCTCTTTTCTTCTGGATCCTCTGCGTGGGCCTGTCTCTTTCCATGTGGCCCACTGATCTCTCCTGACTCGGGGCCCTGTCTGGTCCTGCCTTCCTCCACCAACTCACTGTCCTGTTCTTGAGATACCAGCGGCGGCCAGTTCCATCTGAGTAAGGACAGAAGAACCATTGTCACTCTCACTGCCTTGGCCATAATCAGGGCATTAAAGTCACATTTTTGTCCAATATGCTCTGAGAGCATCTTCCTTGAGATGTGTCACCACAGCAGGAACCTCTTAAACAGATGGCTGTATGGTTCATGCAGCAGTGGAGCATTAATGGCATTGAAGTGATAGTTAAGAGTGTTACGCCAAACGCTAGCATCCAGAGTCATATTTTGCAGAAACTGAGTAATCGGAAATGCTCTGCCAAGACTCATCATCAGTTTGCTCTTTCTCTGCAGTCATGCTGCCAGTGCAAGGATGATGCTGGTGACAGCCTGAAGCCAGCTTTCCTTGGAAACATCAATCCAAAGGTTTCTGCTATGTGTCTCTCAGCATTCCCCTTCCCTCACCACCCTATCCCAGTAGGCGTTGAATATGCAGCACATATGCGCTTCTCTTTGGCTAAGGCTGGGACTTTGCTCTGGTACCCATAAGACTATCTTGCAGACATATGGGCCCACACTCCCTCCCCGGCCCAGCATCCCCTACGGCAAGGAGCAGGAAGGCAAGGCAAGCTGCCACCATATGGGGGTGTTCATCCGGAGTCGGCTGCCGAGACACCGCCCTAACCTGCCAAATGCACTGTCAGCAAAAGGTCAGGTTTTCTTTAAGAAAGGAGATTTTGAAGCAGTTTCCTAGCCTGAGGAATTCCAGAGGAAAGTCGCAGTGGAAATCGCTGTGACCAATGCAGTGAGCTATAAATAACATATTAAAGTCCTTGAGCATGTCGCCACCTGCTCTTATATCACGTCTCTCAATCCCCACCGTCCTGCCCCCTGCCAGATAGGTACAAGTTCAAGCCATGGGTTGATAACCCAGGTTTCTTTCTCCACTGCTGAAGGTCACCACAAAGACACAAGGAGCTGATAAAGACGCTGTACATAACTACCTCCCTCAAACTCCCAAAGTATATTCTAAATTCCAAGTCAGCCCTGGGTGTCCTAGAGTGAGGAGAGCCAGCTTTCCAAACGGCCTTTAGCCAATTGTGCCTCTTTTGCCTCCTTTGGCAAAATGAGATCCACATTCCCTGCCTGTGATAAAAAAAAAAAAAAAGTTAACTAAGAAGTGCTCTGAGATCACAGGGCAGGTGGGAGCTGAGGCTGAGCCTTCCCAGCAGCTGGGGCATCAGCCAGCACTTTGCCTGTGGGACCTACTAATCTTCATACTTGCTTTAGACTTAGAACATTATCCCTAATTTTCACATGAGGAAATTGCATTTTAAAGACCCTAAGCATTTGCTTCCAGGTCACATCATTGGTAAACCGTTGGAATACTAACCCGGAATCCTGTGGCTCTGAAGGCTAATAGCTAAAATATTGTAATTCCCTCTAAAATCTGGATATGTGTGTTTATAGATTGATGTATTCAGTAAATAATTCTTGAGCATCTACTATGCGCCAGATTTTTGTGGTAAGTCAAGAACAAATTAAACAAAACTTCTGGCCTCAAGGAGGTTACACTCTAGTGAAAGGGGTGCAGAGAGAAGATAAAATTCCCAAATGTGTATTGCTATTGAAAACACAAATAGATCCTATGAAAAATATGGCATGAAGAATGGAGCTGAATTTATTACAGTGATCAAAGCCAGGAAATTCAGCTGTAAAGATAAGAAACCATATGAGCAAAGAAATGGATTTCCATTTCTGAAGGCATTTGTTTAAATTCTGTAGCATCAGTCAGCTATGGAATGCTGTGCATACCTAACAACTTATTTTTTAAAAATTGGATGTCTGATTTTTTTTGCCATAATATTCAATTTTTACATTTCTACATGCATTTTATAGATAAGGAAACTAACTCTCCAGGTGATGAGTCGCTCAAAGTAATTCAAAGATAATTCCCATAATGGCACAATGCCGTCCTGAGTGGAAAATAAAACAATTGATTTACCAGCAAAAATGTGAGAGAATTTAATGAATGGTACAGGATATGCTCTTAATCTTCCATGCTTTGCGCCAATAGGAGTCGGCATCAGTGGCATCCATGTGAAGATCCTATCAAAGTCAGTACCACACATGGCTCAAATCCTGAGTCTTCCACCTACTAGCTGTGTGGTTTTGGATACATTTCATAACTTCTGTGTATCTCAGTTTCTCCATCTGTAAAGTAGGGATAAAATGGTACTTACTTCATAAGGTCATTGTAAGGGTTCACTGAGTTAATACATGAAAAATACTGAGTTGAGTCACATCTGGCACTTGAGTAAATTCTCCATGAGAGATATTATTTAGGATTGTGTGTCTAAGAACATAAAGACTCCTAACTCTGGGAAACGAACTAGGGGTGGTGGAAGGGGAGGAGGGCAGGGGGTGGGGGTGAATGGGGGACGGGCACTGAGGGGGGCACTTGATGGGATGAGCACTGGGTGTTATTCTGTATGTTGGCAAATTGAACACCAATAAAAAATAAATTTATTATTATTAAAAAAATAAGGATTGTGTGTCTACATGGACTAGTAGCCTAACATTCTGACTCAGCCCATTTGTTCTAATAGCATTTGAGATTTCTTTTCTTCAATGGTGGTTAAGGCCATGTAGAAACAACTTCCTGCCATATCTAAAAGATCATGACATGGCTGACAAAGCTTCTTGGTCTATCTCAATAACAAAATCTGAGTCAAACTATCACACTGTCTACTAGGTTGCCCAGTACACAGTCATCCACTTAAATGGTTGAATATTGAATTTACCTTGGCCACTATGATTGCCCTGTCTAGACCTGATCTAAGAGTGGCTGACATCCCATCACGATGCAGACGAACAAGTAATGCTTCCAAAGGGGCAAAAGAACTAAATATTAATGAGAAGCACTCTAACTCAACATGAAAACAACTGGTAAAAGCCCTTTTACCTTAATTCCTGGTGTAAATTTCATGCCAGAAATTGAGTTAAGAAAGGACATTACACCAGATAGTTATGATCCAGAGTTTCAGTTTGGGAGGAGAGTAATGATATGAAGTATCTTTTTCTCAGGGGAGATTATCTCTGGCAGCCTTTTGAGTGATTTGCCAAAACAGAACACAAACCAAAAGATGAATCCAATAAGACTTCATATTTGTTACAAATGGGGCAAGTTATAAATTGTGAAGTTAGCTAGTGCTTTTTCACATGTACTTGGGTAATACTTCAGGTGTCCTCAGGGAAAGAAGGAAATAGATTGATATTGTTTAAGGAATATCTTTTTTTTTTAATGTCATAGCCTAGGTTCCAAATAATGACCTTGGCGTTCCCTTGCCACAAAGAAAAAAAAAATCTCCCTAGCACTTTTATCTTGAGCACTGAGCTAATTGAATAAAAGCCTTACTTGGCTCTGAGAAAAAGCTTCTCTTTCTAGCTCAAAATCCATGTGGGCAAGTAGATCAAGATGCTTTCTTATGGCCCTAAAATAAGATATGTCCATGTGGCTGCCCTCACTGCCTTGACTGGAAAAAGGAAAGCAAATTTTTCCTCCTTAGGTGACCAGTGAATAAATCTCTAAACAAAGTTATGATAGTACTGTTTTTTTCTTTTTCTTTTCTTTTTTTTGTTAAATTGAAGTATAGTTGACATACAACGTTACCTTAGTTTCACGTGTACAGCATAGTGATTCGACAAGTCTATACATTATGCTGTTACGCTGTGCTTAGCACAAGTATAGCTACCATCTGTCACCAGACAATGCTATTACACCATTGGCCATGTTCTCTCTGCTGTACCTTACTCATTCTGTAAATGGATGCCTGTATCTCCCACCCGCTTTCACTTTCCCCCATCCCCTAAACCCCTCCCCTCTGGTAACCATATGATAAAATCTTATTGGAAGACTTGTGAAGTGGGCTAAACATTTAGGGCTAGAATAGACTAGATAATAAAAGGTTATATATATGCTATTGTGTATATTAAAAATTAAAGCTACCTCTTAATTTCAGAAAAATGAATACTTCTGCTTAGGCATCAGAATATTTCAATTCAAAATATTTTGGGGACCACATTGTTCACAAAATACCCTCAAATAGCATCTCCAATTTACTAAGAGAGAATCTATTTCTAAAAATGTATAGAAAAGAATGTATAGAAAACTTCCTAGACTTGTTTCAAAAAAAATTTTTAATGCTCTATATTTGCTCAAATTGTTTGAATGCTAAAGAAACTTAAATATCCCTGGTGGGCTTTAGGTTACTATAATCACCAAAAGATACCTGTGGGTTTTATTAAATGCCTGATGATACCATTTGACTATAGTTTTTGAAATACCAGGAGTCTGAGTATAAAAATTACTATGACAACGACTACTACTACTGTTAAGCAAAGCACCTATATTTATTTAGCCAAATATATTTGGGTTTTTGTTTGTTTGTTTGTTTGTTTAGCCAAATATATTTGTGATGTGACCCTAGCATAAGGCAAGAATGGAGTACGTTGCTAACAGCAGTGGGTGGACAGAGAGGAAAAGAAGGGGCCAGGTGGACAGAACCACATAGGAGAGCAAGAGCATAAAGACAGGTCTTGGCGCAAAAGGATAAAAAGTATAAAGAAGTAAAGGAGTAAATGAAGATGCAAGCTCACTTACGCGTGTTGGAGAGCTCCCAAGCATGATGTCAGCCCCTGCCCAGTTGCTTCTGTAGACTGCAGAGCTGGGGCCATGTACCAGCACAGGTGCCTGTTCTGAACCTGAGTTTTGGAGACCCAGGGGCTGGGCTTGGCTGAAGTAAAGCATTAGATTGACTAACACTGTCTCAGAGAGTATCTGCTTGTCACCACGGCGATAGGTCGAGTCAGTGGGTTTAGCCAAATAACCAGTTTATTTGGTGTAAAAATGTCAGTTTGGTTGTTTGAAATTCATAAATCAATCCATTCAAAGTGAAGGACACTAGAACCTGTATAAACTGTTACAAACAGGTTTTAGGTCCAGTAATCTGGATAAAAGAGCTATAAAATTAATTGAAAAGAAATAAAGCATATACAAATGTCAGATATTATTACTATGCCATTACTTAACTGCACCTCCTTATTGGATTCATTTATGTTAGTATTATATTTCCAATTTGGGCATGAAAGCTAAATTGCTATATTCTAGAAGAAGTACATTTTGGTACCCATGCTGAATTTTTTTTTTTTTTTACCATGCAAATAAATCCTATTAATTGCCCTTGTTGGCAGTCATGGATTTCTTAGGCCCTTTTATCTGCAACTAAACTAATTGGCCTTGAATCCATTCTGACAACATTTTAATTATTCACTAGTTAATAATTCTTAAAAGCAACTTCAACATTAAAATGTCTCTAAGAGCATGTACTGAATTGTTCAATCCCATATAATAATTTCATACAATATTCATATCAACCTAAATTTTCCCTGAGATCTTTATAAATGTGTGTAACATATTTTTATATTCAGAAGATAACTTTAAAATTCTAATGACTGTGAATAATGTCCTTTGCATGATAAATATGCACATTCTCCAAACAACTTGTTTCTTCGTATAGTTTGAGACTACCTGATGTCAGTTTTTAAGAATCCATAGTGGATGCCTGAGTGGCTCAGTTGGTTAAGTGTTGGACTCTTGATTTCAGTTCAGGTCAGTGATCTCATGGATTGTAAGGTCAAGGCCCACATGGGGCTCCACACTTAGTAGAGAGTCAGCTGGAAGTTTTCTTCCTCTGCCCCTCTCCTGACTTACTCTCTCTGAAATAAATAAATTAAAAAGAATCTTTTTAAAAAAGAGTCAATTGAGAAAGCAGTAAAAAAGTCTACTCCCTACTGTGCATAAAATAATATCATGGGGAATATGAAGAAGTAAAAGAATTGCACCTCATCAGTGTCCTGCTTATATCTGAATGGAACATTTTGCTGCACCCCTTGAACATGGGAAAACAATTGAAAATAAGAAAAAATACAAACAGCATTATACTCTAATAAAATAAGTTTCTGTCTCAGGTCGGATCCTCAGATGATGATTTGTGTGTAAGTAAAGGTAGTTTGAGGCCTGGAGAAGTGGAGTCAGAAAGAGGAGTCCCATCCAGAGTATGGTTCCATCTTACAGGAGAGTTTTGAAGACATCTATATCACGAGCAAGGGAGCTGGAGTATTTCTATCTCCTACCCATCAGTCATAGGTAATAGGGCATTCTGGATGGAGGGTGGAGAGTAGCAGGGGACTCATAACTTTCCAGGCATTTCCTGCTATCTTACTGGCAGGCAAAGCAGATTATAGCTGCTTGAAAGCAGCCTTCTGACAAGGAGGCGTAGAGACTGGCTCCAGAGGGGTGGGAACACACCGGTATGCCATCAACGTTTTAAACAGTGTGCCTGGACATAGCCAAGTGTGCTCATAGCACGGGAGTCGAGTAGTGACAACATCCGACCATCTCAACTATGGTGGCACTGGGCTGTAGGGATTTGCCAAATTATTTTATACAGGCAATAATTGCTGTAATAGATCATAGAAAGAAGAGATCCTCTGGTCATAAAAGTATCAGTTATGCTCCCTTTACTATAAATTTTATAGGCACAGACCTGCCCCAGTTCATTGCCCCCTATGACTGAGGAAGGCTCTCTACTCCTGAGACTCTCTTTAAAGAAGCCACTTTCCCAAGGACAGATAGCATTCTTTACAATAACACACTATAAGAACAAAAAAGATTTTTTGATCTCCACTTATTTTATTTGCATTTATTTTAATTAGTTCAGCACTCAAAGGGAGAGATGAGGTGTTATTTATTGGCCCTTCTCAAAGCTTAAAAATGTAATAATAGTTAACATTTACTGCACGCCAGGAACAATTCTGAGCACTTTGCAGAAATGATCGTATCATGTCTTTTCAACAGCTAAATGATGTAGGTCATGTTTACACATTTTATTGTGAAAGCTGAAGTACAGACGGGTTAATGATCTTGCCCAAGGTCCCAACCACTGCAAGTAATAGGGCCAGGATTTGAACACAAGGACAGTCAAGTTACAAAGTCTGTGCCCTTAACCACTAGATTAAAGACAACTGAATTGACAATCAGAGGAATTGCCAAAGAACATCTGTTGCACAAGCATGGTGACTGGATCACAGAAACCACAGGATAGACTTAGTGAAGGTTGTGATGGAAGGTCCAGGATCAGTGAGAGCAGACGCAGATTGACATAGTTAAGTGAGAACTACCGGGTCTTAAGGCAGCCTAGAGAGCAAACCAGTTCACTGGCCACATCTCAGCAGACACAGTAAAAAGACTCAGAGACCAGACCGGGTCTTGGCATCAGAAGATCATTTGGGAGATCTGAAAGGTTAGTTGGACAATCAAAAGAGGCCAACCTCCTGTCTTCTAACAACACAAGATCACAGAGGACTCACCACCCCCAATAAATTCAGGTTTCACATTGGGTGTTTTACTGTGTTTTAGGTGTAATCATTTATCCTGCTTTGGAGTCACAGGGCTTTTTGAATCTGTGAAATGATGTCTTCCATTACTTTTGGAAAATTCTTAGTCATTATCTCTTCAAATAATGCCTTTTTAAAAAAAAAAAACTGTATCTTCTCTCTCTTCTTCTGGGACTCAAAGTGTTTTAAGTTTTCCTTCACATGAATCTTATTATTTCTTAAGTTCATTACTAATTACTTTTTGTTATTGTAATATTGGAAGGGTTTAACCTCCATGATAACTTCTAGGTGGCTATTGCTGGTGGATCTTAAAGATCTTTATGTTAATTTTGTATTCTACTACCTTACTATACTTTCTTATTGTTTGTAGTTTTTCATTTGATTCCTGTAAGTCTTCATATTGTCTGAAAATGGTAATAGGTCTATTTCTTCCTTTTCAACTTTATACTTCTGATTTTTTTTTCTATTTGCATTGGAAAGTATCTTCTCTACATGGATTATGGGCATCCTTGTCTTTGTTTCTGACTTTAATGGAAATAATCTCAGTTTTGGGGTTGAGATAGCTTTATTTATTCATCTTATAAAAGTATCTATCCTGTCCTACTGAGTGGCTTTTTTTTTTCTAAGTCAAGATCGTTGTTGAATTTTCTCAAAAGCTTTTTCAGAATCTATGGCTTTTTTTTTCTAAGTCAAGATGGTTGTTGAATTTTGTCAAAAGCTTTTTCAGAATCTATGGAGAGAGATGGAATCTCTATGGAGAGAATCAATAATTTCTTCCTAACAACTATTATTTTGATGAATTATATTAATAGATTTCCTAACCTTGAACCATTCCTGACTTCCTGAATGAGCTAAACACTACTTGTTATTTTAATGTTCTTTCAGATTCTATTCTCAAATATTTTATGTAGGATTATTGTGCATCAGAATTTAGAAATAGGATTTATCTTTAGTTATATTTGTCTTAGAGAAAGGATGTGGTAGTTTCATTTCTTTTCCAAAGCAACACTTTTTGAAAGCCATTGGAATTACCTGCTCTTTAATGGCTTTATCAAATTCACCTGCAACACTATCTTGTCCTATTGCTTTTGTAGAGTTTTAGCTCTTTGACAATTGTCTCTATTTCTTCTACAACACAATCTACAGATTGTTTAGATTTCCTAACTCCTCTGGAGTCACTTTTGGTAAATGTGGTAAATTTCCAGAAAGTTATTCATTTTTATCAAGCTTTTCAAATTCATTTGCATAGATTTGAGTCATCTGTAATGGTTCTTTTAATGTGGTTATTTCTTTTTTTGTCATTTTTAATTTTGTGAATCTGAGTTTTCTCCACATTTTTCTTAAACATTCTTGTATATTTTTCAATGTGGAATGTTACATGCTAAATTTTCTTGGAATATGAAATTGTAACTCTTAACCAATGTCCAACTACAAACCCAGGTAAATATAAATAAAAGCTTAGTTTATGATAAAAGTGACACTTAGAATCAGTTGGAAAAATGGACAAATTATATCATGTGAAACAATTACTATTGTATTTGAAAAAAACTTCACACCTAGTTGCACTCACTGGAATAAGCTCCAGATGAATCTAAAACGTATGGCAGAAGAAAATGTTGTAGAATATTTCTCCAACTTTGGGGGTAAAGACATAATTTATAAAGAAGGTCAAAAAGCCATAAAGAAAATAGTGGTAGATTGGTCCATTTAAAATTTTTTATACAACAAAAGACACCATATATAAAATATGTCACAAGGAGAAAAGATTGCAATATATTTATTAATACCTAACATATGTTAAATCCCTATAAATTAGTAAGCAAATGCCAAATAGCCAATTAAAAAGGGGCAAGAGGGCAAGATGGCGGAGGAGTAGGGTCCCCAAGTCACCTGTCCTCAACAAATTACCTAGAAAACCATCCAATCATCCTGAAAATCTACGAATTCGGCCTGAGATTTAAAGAGAGACCAGCTGGAACGCTGCAGTGAGAAGAGTTCGTGCTTCTATCAAGGTAGGAAGACGGGGAAAAAGAGATAAAGGAACAAAAGGCCTCCAAGGGGAGGGGCCCCGCGAGGAGCCGGGCTGAGGCCGGGGCGAGTGTCCCAGGACAGGAGAGCCCCGTCCCGGAGGAGCAGGAGCTGCACCGACCTTCCCCGCGGAAAGGGGCTCCCCGGGAATTGGAGCAGGATCCCCAGAAAGGCGGGGATGCCCTCGGGCTCCCTGGGACACTAACAGGCACCTGCGCCCCGGAGAGTGCGCCGAGCTCCCTAAGGGCTGCAGCGCTCGGCGGGACCCGGAGCAGCCGGAGGGGCTCGGGCGGCGGCTCCGCGGAGGGGACTGCACCGCCAGGAGCGCGAATCCAACAGCGCAGGCCCCGGAGCACAGGGCGCCGGGACACAGCCCAGGATCCGGCCTCCCCCGGGACAGGCAGAGGCCGGGAGGGCCCAGGACAGCAAGGACGCTCCTGCCTGGAACTGAGCAGATCAGCGGCCCCGCCCCGGAGCCCCCAGGCCCTGCAGAAGGAGAGCCCCGGAGCTACTGCGGGGGCTGGATCCAGGGTCCCAGAGCTGCCCCCGCCACTGTGGCTTCCTCCCGGGGCCTCACGGGGTGAACAACCCCCACCGAGCCCTGCACCAGGCAGGGGCAGATCAGCTCCCCCAAGTGCTAACACCTGAGAATCAGCACAGCAGGCCCCTCCCCCAGAAGACCAGCGAGACGGACCAGTTCCAGGGGAAGTCAAGGGACTTAAAGTATACAGAATCCGAAGATACTCCCCCGTGTTTTTTTGTTTTTGTTTTGTTTTGTGCTTTTTTTTCTTTCTTTCTTCTTGATTTCTGATTGCTTCCCCCACCCCATCCCACCCTTTTTTTCTCCTTTCTTTCTTTTTCTTTCTCTTTTCCCCTTTTTTTCTCTTCTTTCTCTTTTTTCTTTTTCTCTTTTCTTTCCTTCTCTTTTTCTCCTTTTCCCAATACAACTTGTTTTTGGCCACTCTGCACTGAGCAAAATGACTAGAAGGAAAACCTCACCTCAAAAAAAAGAATCAGAAACAGCCCTCTCTCCCACAGAGTTACAAAACCTGGATTACAATTCAATGTCAGAAAGCCAATTCAGAAGCACTATTATACAGCTACTGGTGGCTCTAGAAAAAACCATAAAGGACTCAAGAGACTTCATGACTGCAGAATTTAGATCCAATCAGGCAGAAATTAAAAATCAATTAAATGAGATTCAATCCAAGCTAGAAGTCCTAACGACGAGGCTTAACAAGGTGGAAGAACGAGTGAGTGACATAGAAGACAAGTTGATGGCAAAGAGGGA
This sequence comes from Vulpes lagopus, assembly GCF_018345385.1. Classification (NCBI taxonomy): domain Eukaryota; kingdom Metazoa; phylum Chordata; class Mammalia; order Carnivora; family Canidae; genus Vulpes; species Vulpes lagopus. The sequence continues at coordinate 34,101,431 of NC_054834.1, forward strand.
AACTGAGGAAAAAAGAGACAGGCAATTAAAAGACCATGAGGATAGATTAAGGGAAATAAATGACAGCCTGAGGAGGAAAAACCTACGTTTAATTGGGGTTCCCGAGGGCGCCGAAAGGGCCAGAGGGCCAGAATATGTATTTGAACAAATCCTAGCTGAAAACTTTCCTAATCTGGGAAGGGAAACAGGCATTCAGATCCAGGAAATAGAGAGATCCCCCCCTAAAATCAACAAAAACCGTTCAACACCTCGACATTTAATAGTGAAGCTTGCAAATTCCAAAGATAAGGAGAAGATCCTTAAAGCAGCAAGAAAAAAAAAGTCCCTGACTTTTATGGGGAGGAATATTAGGGTAACAGCAGACCTCTCCACAGAGACCTGGCAGGCCAGAAAGGGCTGGCAGGATATATTCAGGGTCCTAAATGAGAAGAACATGCAACCAAGAATACTTTATCCAGCAAGGCTCTCATTCAAAATGGAAGGAGAGATAAAGAGCTTCCAAGACAGGCAGGAACTGAAAGAATATGTAACCTCCAAACCAGCTCTGCAAGAAATTTTAAGGGGGGACTCTTAAAATTCCCCTTTAAGAAGAAGTTCAGTGGAACAATCCACAAAAACAAGGACTGAATAGATATGATGACACTAAACTCATATCTGTCAATAGTAACTCTGAATGTGAACGGGCTTAATGACCCCATCAAAAGGCGCAGGGTTTCAGACTGGATAAAAAAGCAGGACCCATCTATTTGCTGTCTGCAAGAGACTCATTTTAGACAGAAGGACACCTACAACCTGAAAATAAAAGGTTGGAGAACCATTTACCATTCAAATGGTCCTCAAAAGAAAGCAGGGGTAGCCATCCTTATATCAGATAAATTAAAATTTACCCCGAAGACTATAGTGAGAGATGAAGAGGGACACTATCTCATACTCAAAGGATCTATCCAACAAGAGGACTTAACAATCCTCAATATATATGCCCCGAATGTGGGAGCTGCCAAATATTTAAACCAATTAATAACCAAACTGAAGAAATACTTTGATAATAATACACTTATACTTGGTGACTTCAATCTAGCTCTCTCTATACTAGATAGGTCTTCTAAGCACAACATCTCCAAAGAAACGAGAGCTTTAAATGATACACTGGACCAGATGGATTTCACAGATATCTACAGAACTTTACATCCAAACTCAACTGAATACACATTCTTCTCAAATGCACATGGAACTTTCTCCAGAATAGACCACATACTGGGTCACAAATCGGGTCTGAACCGATACCAAAAGATCGGGATAGTCCCCTGTATATTCTCAGACCATAATGCCTTGAAATTAGAACTTAATCACAACAAGAAGTTTGGAAGGACCACAAACACGTGGAGGTTAAGGACCATCCTGCTAAAAGATGAAAAGGTCAACCAGGAAATTAAGGAAGAATTAAAAAGATTCATGGAAACTAATGAGAATGAAGAAACAACCGTTCAAAATCTTTGGGATGCAGCAAAGGCAGTCCTGAGGGGGAAATACATCGCAATACAAGCATCCATTCAAAAACTGGAAAGAACTCAAATTCAAAAGCTCACCTTACACATAAAGGAACTAGAGAAAAAGCAACAAATAGACCCCACCCCCAGCAGAAGAAGACAGTTAATTAAAATTCGAGCAGAACTAAATGAAATCGAGACCAAAAGAACTGTAGAACAGATCAACAGAACCAGGAGTTGGTTCTTTGAAAGAATTAATAAGATAGATAAACCATTAGCCAACCTTATTAAAAAGAAGAGAGAGAAGACTCAAATTAATAAAATAATGAATGAGAAAGGAGAGATCACTACCAACACCAAGGAAATACAAACGATTTTAAAAGCATATTATGAACAGCTGTACACCAATAAATTAGGAAATCTAGAAGAAATGGACGCATTCCTGGAAAGCCACAAACTACCAAAACTGGAGCAGGAAGAAATAGAAAACGTGAACAGGCCAATAACCAGGGAGGAAATTAAAGCAGTCATCAAAAACCTCCCAAGACACAAGAGTCCAGGGCCAGATGGCTTCCCAGGGGAATTCTATCAAACGTTTAAAGAAGAAATCATACCTATCCTACTAAAGCTGTTTGGAAAGATAGAAAGAGATGGAGTACTTCCAAATTCGTTCTATGAGGCCAGCATCACCTTAATTCCAAAACCAGACAAAGATCCCACCAAAAAGGAGAATTACAGACCAATATCCCTGATGAACATGGATGCAAAAATTCTCAACAAGATACTAGCCAATAGGTTCCAACAACACATTAAGAAAATTATTCACCATGACCAAGTAGGATTTATCCCCGGGACACAAGGCTGGTTCAACACTCGTAAAACCATCTGTGTGACTCATCGTATCAGCAAGAGAAAAACCAAGAACCATATGATACTCTCATTAGATGCAGAGAAAGCATTTGACAAAATACAGCATCCATTCCTGATCAAAACCCTTCAGAGTGTTGGGATAGAGGGAACTTTCCTCGACATCTTAAAAGCCATCTACAAAAAGCCCACAGCAAATATCATTCTCAATGGCGAAGCACTGGGAGCCTTTCCCCTAAGATCAGGAACAAGACAGGGATGTCCACTCTCACCACTGCTGTTCAACATAGTACTGGAAGTCCTCGCCTCAGCAATCAGACAACAAAAAGACATTAAAGGCATTCAAATTGGCAAAGAAGAAGTCAAACTCTCCCTCTTCGCCGATGACATGATACTCTACATAGAAAACCCAAAAGCCTCCACCCCAAGATTGCTAGAACTCATACAGCAATTTGGTAGCATGGCAGGATACAAAATCAATGCCCAGAAATCAATGGCATTTCTATACACTAACAATGAGACTGAAGAAAGAGAAATTAAGGAGTCAATCCCATTTACAATTGCACCCAAAAGCATAAGATACCTAGGAATAAACCTAACCAAAGAGGTAAAAGATCTATACCCTAAAAACTATAGAACACTTCTGAAAGAAATTGAGGAAGACACAAAGAGATGGAAAAATATTCCATGCTCATGGATTGGCAGAATTAATATTGTAAAAATGTCAATGTTACCCAGGGCAATTTACATGTTTAATGCAATCCCTATCAAAATACCATCGACTTTCTTCAGAGAGTTAGAACAAATTATTTTAAGATTTGTGTGGAATCAGAAAAGACCCCGAATAGCCAGAGGAATTTTAAAAAAGAAAACCATAGCTGGGGGCATCACAATGCCAGATTTCAGGTTGTACTACAAAGCTGTGGTCATCAAGACAGTGTGGTACTGGCACAAAAACAGACACATAGATCAATGGAACAGAATAGAGAACCCAGAAGTGGACCCTGAAATGTATGGTCATCTAATATTCGATAAAGGAGGAAAGACTATCCATTGGAAGAAAGACAGTCTCTTCAATAAATGGTGTTGGGAAAATTGGACATCCACATGCAGAAAAATGAAACTGGACCACTCTCTTTCACCATACACAAAGATAAACTCAAAATGGATGAGAGATCTAAATGTGAGACAAGAGTCCATCAAAATCATAGAAGAGAACACAGGCAACACCCTTTTTGAACTTGGTCACAGTAACTTCTTGCAAGATACATCCAAAAAAGCAAAAGAAACAAAAGCAAAAATGAACTATTGGGACTTCATCAAGATAAGAAGCTTTTGCACAGCAAAGGATACAGTCAACAAAACTAAAGACAACCTACAGAATGGGAGAAGATATTTGCAAACGACATATCAGATAAAGGGCTAGTTTCCAACATCTATAAAGAACTTATTAAACTCAACACCAAAGAAACAAACAATCCAATCATGAAATGGGCAAAAGACATGAAGAGAAATCTCACAGAGGAAGACATGGACATGGCCAACATGCACGTGAGAAAATGCTCCGCATCACTTGCCATCAGGGAAATACAAATCAAAACCACAATGAGATACCACCTCACACCAGTGAGAATGGGGAAAATTAACAAGGCAGGAAACCACAAATGTTGGAGAGGATGCGGAGAAAAGGGAACCCTCTTACACTGTTGGTGGGAATGTGAACTGGTGCAGCCACTCTGGAAAACTGTGTGGAGGTTCCTCAAAGAGTTGAAAATAGACCTGCCCTATGACCCGGCAATTGCACTGTTGGGGATTTACCCCAAAGATTCAGATGCAATGAAACGCCGGGACACCTGCACCCCGATGTTTCTAGCAGCAATGGCCACAATAGCCAAACTGTGGAAGGAGCCTCGGTGTCCATCGAAAGATGAGTGGATAAAGAAGATGTGGTTTATGTATACAATGGAATATTACTCAGCAATTAGAAATGACAAATACCCACCATTTGCTTCAACGTGGATGGAACTGGAGGGTATTATGCTGAGTGAAATAAGTCAATCTTCGAAGGACAAACAGTGTATGTTCTCATTCATTTGGGGAATATAAATAATAGTGAAAGGGAATATAAAGGAAGGGAAAAGAAATGTTGGGAAATATCAGGAAGGGAGACAGAACATAAAGACTCCTAACTCTGGGGAATGAACTAGGGGTGGTGGAAGGGGAGGAGGGCGGGTGTTGGAGGGGAATGGGTGACGGGCACTGTGGCGGACACTTGACGGGATGAGCACTGGGTGTTTTTCTGTATGTTGGTAAATTGAACACCAATAAAAATTAATTTTAAAAAAAGGGGCAAGAGATAGAAAAAATGTATTCAAATTATAAATAATATGTATTCAATTTTACTATAACCTGAAAAGTATAATTTAAAATGACAGTGAACCAGATTTTTGCCTATTAGATTGTTAAAAACTAAAATAATTGAAAGTGTCAAATGTTTGACCAGGAACTGGTAAAGGTAGTAAATTAAAAAACATTTTTGATGGTATGGACCTGCCTATATGTATGTAGGGAGCAGGTGTGATGAGGAAGAATTATATGTGAGCCATTTTCAATCAGGATACCCTTTTATATTTCAGTGAAATATTCTGTGGTTCAGAACAGATCCTTCAATAAGAAACAAATATATTTAAATCCTTTCTGTCTTTACTTCACACACATAAAATAAACATACACAGACACATATAATGTATTCCCCAAGTGTTTGTTGACTACACACCTAATTCTACTGGTCTTGTAAGTGTGAAGTATGGCACTTTCTCATCGCCCTATACAGGTAAAAATACGCATCTTCTCAAACTTTCTGGGTCACCATGCCAGTTTGTAGGTCAGCAATGGTCTGAGGATGAAGGTTTTCAGACAATCTCTGGTAAACTGTTCTTCCCTATCCCACACCCATCTCAGACTCCAACAGTCTAGATGGAGCAAAAGGAGGCAGGGTTGGAGAAGAGGAAGAGATATCTGTAGGAAGGTGCTTGCAGTTGGGATATTTGATTTATAATAAATATATATATTTGGTCTTTGTCCCTGTTTCTAGCACAGGGCTCCTAAAATCCTCAGAATGTCTTAAGTCATAAGAGTGAGAAAGGTATCTTTTATTAATGATGTGATTCATGAAGAGGGAGAAGCGGACTCCCTGCGGGAGCCTGATGCAGACTGGATTCCCGGACCCCGGGATCATGCCCTGATCCGAAGGCAGACTCAAAAAAAAAAAAAAAAAAGATGTGATTTATGGACCACACCTAAGGATGGGAGCTTATTGGCAGCAGAACCACCCATGTGATTAGAACTGAAAGTTCCAGCCCCATAACCTCCTGGAAAGGGTGAGGGACTAGAGGTTGAATCGATTGCCAGGGGCCAATGATTTAATCAATCATGCCTATGTAATAAAGCCTCCACAAAAACACAAGAGGATAGAGTTCAGAGAGCTTCCAGATTGGTGAACACGTGGACATTTGAGGACAGTAGTGTACTCAAAAAAAGCATGGAAGCTCCATGTCTTTTCCCCGTGCTTCCCATCTAGCTGTTCTTGGATGATATCCTTTTATAATAAATTGGTGATCTAAGAAGATGTTTCTTGAGTTGTGTGAGCTATTCTAGCAAATTAACCTAACCCAGGGAGGGGGTCATTAGCACCTCAAATCTATAGCCTGTTGGGGGTTGGATGGAGGAAGAGGAGTCTTGTGGGACTGAGCCCTTAACCTGTGGGATCTGATGCTATCTCCAGGTACATATTATCAGAATTGAGTTGAGCTGTAGGACACCCAGGTAAAGAACTATTCTTTTAAAGAACAGTTCTTCATGTTAAAGAACTGCTTGATGGAATTGGGGGTGTGGAATTATAATAGTATAGCCATCCTACTTTAGCTGTAGAAAGGAGCTCGCCAGATAAGTGTTCATGTACTTATTTTGTGTGTGTGTGTGTGGCGGGGGGTAGGTTGTGGGTTATCACAAGAAACAAACAGAACATGTGACAACATAGGATTCGTCTTAATGTATTTTCCATGGGGGTGTCTATAACTTCTATAGAGGGGGCAGAGGAGAGGACAACATAAAAGCAGGCAAAGATGGAATGACTCAAGAAAAGCAGAATCTGGGGCGCCTGGGTGCTTAGTCAATTAAGCATCTATCTTCATGATCCCAGGGTCCTGGGATTGAGTCCCGCATTGGGCTCCCTGCTCAGAGGGTTGTCTGCTTTTCCCTCTCCCTCAGCCCTCCTCCCTGCTCATGCTCTCTCTCTCTCAAATAAATAAATAAAATCTTAAAAAAAAAAAAAAGAAAAGAAAAGCAGAATCTGGAGAAAAGCAGCAAAGGTGGGTCATTTTCCCTTACTCAAAGGAAAAAAGCTAATTTAAGGAAAAACTAGACAAGTTCAGAGAAAAGACAATAAGGGGCTTTAAGGTGCTGGGTTCAGGGTGAGACAAAGACTCCTGCAAATCTAAAGCACTGAAAAAAGATCAGAATGTACTCCAGTGCCCTTCCCATATACATCATTAAATAAAAGCAGTACTAGTGCAATAACTAAGTAAAATATAGGAATTAGCAAAGTTTTTCACAAATATTTGTCTTTTTGCTGGCCCACCAAGCGTATTCTTAGGCTGCTCATTGGGTCATCTGTACCCATTAGTTTCAACTGTGGAGCTTGAGCTGGATAGAAGCCTGAGAAAAGTCTTGTCCTCAGGACTGAGAAGGCTGAGAGTCCTTGGTTGAAACAAGGTTATTCTCACAGGGCTGCAAAACAACATGGGCACACCGAAAGTGGGGATGATGGGCATTGTAGTAACACTGAAGAACCACCATGGTGCAGGGGTTGGGGGGAGGGTAGGGGTAGGGGTGGAGAGAGCAGTTCACGAGGATTATTTCACAGGCAATACTATGAGGTGGCAACGGCTACCAGGAAGCTCACTCTGGGGTTCTGTGAGGGGTGCATTAGACTCCTTCTAATTGTCCCAAAGACATTGCACATGTCATCTCTAGGGGTGTCAGAGGTGTCATCTGGTTCTAAAATTTGTGCTTCATGTCTCTATGTCTCCGTCCTTAATTGCTTTTCTGCAGGTCTTCAGGAGGCTTGGGACACACTGATCATATCAGCAAAAGGGAACATAAGCTCAAGAAGCAACTTCCCTGCGTTAGTCAACTTAAGGTCATCCTTAGGCCATGCAACTTTCCCACGGTTGCTGCCCTCTCCTGGGTACTTCAGCCAGGCATGACCTGGAGACCCCTGGAATAGCCCACCCTCACGTAAGGTGGCACATGCGGTGATGCTGCCTACCACTTCCCCACACAGGTTCATTTCCCACGTATCAGACATGGAGGCTCAAAATTGTTTCTGCTGTATTGGATTCCCAGTTGCCAGACTCCCAACTCATCTCTCTTTCTTGATAATGGTCCATCTTTCTCAATGATTGCATCCTGGGAATTAGTAGTCTCTAGTGCCTACATCCTGACTCCAGGCTTAAAAACCAGTGATATCAGGGCTCAGTCAGTTAGGCATCCGACTCGGGATTTCACCACCAGGTCATGATCTCAGGGTCCTGGGATCAAGCTGCGCGTAGGGCCCCCTGCTCAGTGGGAAGTTTGCTTGAGGATTCTCTCTCCCTCTCCTTCTGCAGCTCCCCATTCCTGTGCTCTCTTTCTCTAAAATAAATAAATAAACCTCCAAAAAATTCTATTGAAATCAATTTAAAACACATCTCTACGATGATATTTGTTCACATTAATAAATCAAACTCACTGTTTTGCTTGTGTTTGTAGCTCCAAAAAATTATTTTCAGAGCTTTACAATTCATTCTGGCACACACTTCTGTTTTTTTTTTTTTTCAATTGGCTCAATCTGAGGGATTTTAGCTCTGAAGCAAGCCACTTTTCTGCATTGAGACAGCCTTATTTGCTAACCACAAAAGGATCATTTCCTTCAGAAGTGAGTTATATTTCTGCACATGTGCCTTACTTTTGCACACTAGTTATACGTTGCTTGAACTTCAGAGAGTGAAACCGTTCTAGTCTTTTTATTCAATTACATTGCATAAGAGAAAGAAGATTCTATTAATACTGTATTAAAGGTCAAAATCTCAAGGTAGTCTCTTTGCCAGAGAGATGTATTTGCAAAACAACCCTGGCACTCTGACGAGAGGCAGATTCCAGCCAGTAAGGTAGCAGGGGAAACTAGCTGGACCAAGGGAGTATTTCCAGTCATCAGCTATGTATCCTCTAGAAGTTTGGTGTTTTTCTGTGATATTGGATGGGCAAACGTAACAAGCTTCTCTCTGCCTCCACCTTGATTTGCTTTATTTCTCCAGATATGTACCTGATAGTCTCAAAGAAGTTATAATAGATCCAAGTGATGTAGAGTAAACTGTATGTATCATAATGGGCCTAAGTCATAGACAGTGAAATGGGCCTGATCTGGGAAGTTTGGACAAGACACGCAATAAATAAAACATATTATATAGGATAACCTTGAAGTTCAAAAGCTATAGATGGGTCACTCTGTGGACAAGCAGTGAACACCTGAATTTTACATTTTAATTTATTTAGGGGGTACAGATGATGGAATTATATAGACTCTTCTGTTCATAGCATATAATCATCAGTGATCTGTGCAAAGCCTTCTTCCTTTATATTTTTTTTCATTCATTCAACAAATATATACAAAGTACAAACTACATGCCTGGAACTGTCCTAGGCAGCAGGGCTCTGACCATGAACAAACAAAGATCCTTGCTCTTATGGTATTCACATTGCAACAGGGTTAGACAGACAAGAAATAAGAGAATAAATACAATGAATAAGTAAATTATGCAGTAAAGTACAAAGTGGTGTGTGTTATGGGAAGTTTATTTTCCCATATAAGATGCAAAGTCTAAGATCAGAATGTTGGAGAGCCAGGAAACATACCTTGCAACTGGAACCACAGACTTGGCTGCATAAAGAAGTCACTTCATTCTGAAGCCCCAGGGCAAAAGTACATAAAAGAGAATGAGTAAAGACAAAGGTAGAAACTTGGAAAGACAGGTTGTGTTTCAGCATTTCCTAGAGCTCCAAAACATGTTAACAGTTCGTCTAACCCCGCTCCGGGATAATCTGAGAGGGGCATTGCCTACTCATCGACTAAAGCTAATTATCTTTTATACCATAATGTAATTTTTTCTCTTCAAATGAAAGCCAGACAGCTTTAACTAAATCTTAAGCTTAAATTCTAGACCACTCTGCCAGACATGAAAAAAGCCCATTTTAATTGTTGTTAAATTCAATGTTAACAGAAATGCAGAACAGAAAGTCTTTTTTTTTTTTCTCATACCCTCTACTATTTAATAAAGAACCTTCCATGTGCCTAGCAAGCCTGATAACAAGCACTTATTCTGTGGTCTTATGTTATCGGTCTCCCCCACTAGCTTTGAACCCCTTGATAGTAGGAACTGTTATTTTGGATTTCTTGAAATCTATCTCAGCACTTAGCATAAAATAATCAATTTTTAAAATATTTAAAGAATGAATTAATAAATATTCTATAACGCTGCTAGAACCATAGTCATTGCTACGAGTGATATAATTGAAGAGGTTGATAATGAGTTAGAGTTTCTTGGTTTTTTTTTTAACATTTAAAATTTTTTGGTGATTCACCTCATGCAAATCTTTTAAAAAGTTTTAACCCAAATTCCAGTTAGTTAACATATAATGTAACATTAGTTTCAGGTATATAAAATAGTGATTCAACACTTCTATACAATACACGGTACTCATCACAACAAGTACACTCCGTAATCCCTATTACCTATTTAACCCTTCTCCTCACCCTGGAGTTTCTCCTTGTTTTTTTTTTTGTTGTTGTTGTTGTTTTGTTGTTGTTGTTGCTGTTGTTTTGTTTTGTTTTGTTTGCAGACTCCCCACTGAGCAGGGAGCCCAAAGTGGGGTCTCCATCTCACAACCTCCAAGATCATGACCTGAGCCAAAACCAAGAGTCAGATGTTCAACCAGCTGAGTCACCCAGGTGCCCCAAGTTTCTTGTTTAAATAGAGCTATATAACTTAATTTATCTGGCCACTGCATATTAGATCTTTCAATCTCTGCTTTTTAAAGGTGATTTTTTGGGGCGGGGGGTATGCTCTCTGGAGTCTATGCTTGTCTTGTCTTTCCCGCTCATCTGTAAGTAGGAAAGGCTTTCATCCTCAACATAGTGGCTGACTCAATCCTGACTAAGTGGGAATTAGTACCTAGTGGCTGACTCAATCCTGACTAAGCTGGTTTCCCATTTTCAACAACATGTGTTTGCGTATTGAGGTGGAAGTGAGAGAAAGGTGAAAAGGGAAAATATGAATTTAGTCTGGCTGCATCTAATAAACTGAAGTGAACTATGGGTAGTAAGCTCTCTGTCCACCAAGATGCCATCTAGCTGGTTCATTGAGCTGGACTCCTACCTTAGAGCCTATAGGGTGGGCCGTCCAGAGCCTCCTTTGGAGAATTGCCCTTAACCACAGGAAGCTGCCTTGCCCAAGATTACAACCCTTCTCTGGGGATTGCCCAGAGGCAAGAACTGATCAGTGTGGAGGCAAAAGACCTGGACCCTTGCCTCATCTGGGATATTTTTGAATGGCCATTCAAGTTTTGAAGCACCGTGTGAGATTGAGCGAGACCTTTGTTATAATGATATCACAGTTTCATTCCTCCCACCCTTCCAGGCATTATTCCCAAGAACACAGTCCAATAAACTGCCTGCGTGTGAATCTCCATCTCGGTCAGTTCTCCCTAATATGCAGAGGTGAGATAATGGGGAAATGGAGCACAAGCAGCACCCTCTGTGGCCGAGGATGAGGATCCAAACACTGGACCTAAATATTAGAGAAATTCACTCTTTGTTTCAAATTCCAGAATGCTGGCAGGAAGCTCTGGCATCACAGGAGGTGGCATAAATGGAGCCTGATCCTCTAGTGAAGGATCCTCTGTTTACCGAGCAGAACCCAGCCCACTGAAATAGCAGCTTCTCTTACCCCTACTTTTGTAAAGAATCATCCAAATGACTCTTCTAGGTCTACTTCCCTTCTGCTGCTTCCAAAGCAAAAATCTATTCTGATCCTCAAGAACAGTTGGTGCTTCCTGTTGCCTGGACCAGGGAAGAAAAGATTATGCAATTTTGCCTTTCCTTTAGAATTTCCGTGAGATAGGCACACCACGCTGGAATAGGAGTCTTTACAACCAGAAGATTGGAATTGCTAATGTTGAGTTTTTAGAGGTAAATATATGTCAGGTTTTATAAGGAAGGATGTCATTTGCTCAGGTTCAAGTGGTGTTGAAAGGCAAGAAATTTGGAACCAGATCAAAGGTCCTTTCTTTGGATTCTAGGTAGGAGTAAGAACAAACTAAAGAGAAATTTGGAGCTAGGTCACACTAGAAAGCTTCTGCCACAATATCTTAGTATTTGGAATGTTAAGAGAATTCTGGTTGGTCTTAAAACTCTGCTGAGATGTTTCACAACAGTCCTTGGCCTTTGCTAACAACAGGACTGGATATTTAAGAGCCACAACTGAACAAATTAGAAGATTGAGAATTAAATCTAAATGAGTTACATAAGCTACTCTCTGAGAATTTCGGAGGGGAGAAAATTGACAAAAATAATGATGTAATTGTACGAAACTTTTTTTTTTATTCACTTAGTTCTACTAAATTTTTGATATCTTCTCTCTAAAATTTTGACTCAGTTTCTGCTTCAGATTCTAGTGCTGTCTCATGATTCATGCAGGAATCAGCTAGTTGGTTCATTTGCCACTTTACTTAGTTCTCTTTTTCATAACAGTAGAAGCAGTCCCTTGCCTTTTCCAAATCAAAGAATCTTTGCTACATCTGACTAAGTAGTATTTTTCTCATTAAAAAAAATATACATGGAGTGTGTAGTTGGCTCGGTTGGTAGAGTGTGCAACTGTTGATCTCAGGGTTGTGAGTTTGAGCCTCACATTGGGTGTAGAGAGGACTTAAAAATAAAATCTTTTAACAAAAGTGTGTATATATATATATACACACACACACACAGACACACATATTTGGCTTGGGAAAGTTTTATTCCAACCGATTGCCAGTAATATCCATTGTTAGGTGTTTTCTATCAACATCTTTTTATTTTGTTCAGATTCAAGTTCCCCTCAGCCTGATGAGAATGGTTAGCCTTATTTTAAGTAGATCCACAGATTCCTACAGAAGAGGGCCTGCCATGGCCAGGCATTGTTGGTGAGGTTTACAAGTAAAGTTTCTTGTCCTTGCTGGAGGCAAACCCACAAGCATACAGACAGAAACCACCATGCTAGGCAGAGGGCGAGAAAGGTCATAGGTGCATTGGAGAAAGAGATCTCAAGCATTGTAGGGAATGTGAAAAGGCTTAAGGCAGGAAGTGACACCGGAGCTAAGTTCCCAAGGATGGGCAGGGTTTCGAGGAGCAGAGATAGAAGGAAGGGCATTTGAGACAGCAGGAGGGAAATAAGCAAAAGCAAGCAGGTAGAAACCAGCCTGTGTACAGAAACAGCTAATAGTTTGGTCTGGCCGGAATGCAGACTATATGTCAGGAATCAGTGAGAGAAATGGCAGGAAGAGGAGGAAAGACAGGGTAAGTTTGAAGAATACCTATAAAGAGATTCTGAAGAGCCTGAGGACTCTCAAGTGAAGTGATCTCAGGAAGGGAATACTGAAATAGGATGATTAATCAGTTGCTTCATATCATGTTTACAACAAGACAGGATGAGAGAAAGATGATTGGCAACTAGAATCGGGAATAAGCAGCTCCCACCCAAGCACGGAGCAGGTGCTTCATGCTAGTGCAAGGATCCGCTCACCTGCGGTGGACACCTCTCCTGTGGAGCAGAGCTCCAGGCTCCGAATCCCCCTGTGACCCTGCAACTGTTTCCACTCATTCTGACTCCATGGTCACTAAGCAGTCTTACTATGTCACTTTTCCAATGTTTATACATCGCCCAAAAAAACCCCAAAGTCTATAGCAAGGCATATGAGGCCATGCGCACAGAGTCAAACCCTGCCTATCTGTCCATTTCTGCTTTTCTTTCTTGTCTACCAATAATAAACCACCTACAGAGTTGGGGTATGCATGAACGTTTGATCTGACAGCTACAGAGCTGAGGGCCAAGGGAGTGCCAAAGACAGCATCAGAAGTAAAACTAGAATCTAAATCCAACCAAATGTCCATGAGGATGGGACAGAAGACAAACATGGAAACTGCAGTTACTCAGGCTGATAATATCATAGGTAGGAGGGAGAACCTAGAGAAATTCTAAGGTTCTGGAAATTTCATGGTCCCAGGGACTCCTTTATATGGGATATGTAAGACTTGGGACTCATAATATATCAAGATAGCACACAGGGATGTTTGAGGTTCCAATAAATTAAGGTATGTGGATTGGCTATGGACAGAAAGGAAACTATCTATGGAAAGCAATTAATTCTTGGAAAGTTCTTCCAAGAATCCTTACTCTCACATTTCCCTCTCGCTGCCATGCTCCCCTTCTTCCCCACCTGCTTGTCAAGTTCTTTTCCCTTCCAATCCAGATATAAAGTAATGTCATCCTTGAAGCCTTGCTTGATTCTCTCTGCCAAATGAACTATTTCCTCCTTGGAGTTCACAAAGTACATTGTACATAATCTTAGAGCCAAAGAGATCATCCTTCCAAACTAAGAATTAATGTATATATTTTGACCAGAAATATGGGCAACAGAGTATTTTAAATGGATACTGTCTAGGAAACTCAAGGTCATGAGCACACTGGCTTCATAGCATTCCATCATATGACATCTTAGTTTCCTGTCTTTCTCCCTCAGTTCTGTGCTTTGAAAGAGCAGGAACTAGATCTCATCTACCTTTGTAGTTCTTCCTACGTTAGCAGCATGCTCAACAGATGATAGTTTTCTTGGCTAACAAATATTTACAGAACAAATGATCCGTCAAGTTCTTTTTTTTTTTTTTTTTGAAGGAATAGAAACACATTATTCCATTTCCTAGTTTGTGCTTAATGCTATACATAATCTACAAAAACTTTTCTTTTTAATCCAAAATAATCATTCTTTTAAAGTCTGTTTTATTATACTGGAGTTTTAAGCAGATATTTTTTCTTCATTCATGAAGGGTTTGGTGCTCTTCCCTTAATATATTTTTTCCTTAACAGGAATCAAAGTATATGCCCTCAGGGAAAAAAGTGTCAACTTTTGCACATCAGCAAAATTACCTTTCTAGAGGCAGAACTGAGTGGGAGGAGGAACTAAGATAAATTGGCCAAACCACTCTAGAGGGGAGCTAAGGTCAAAGATCTAGAAATGGATCTCAGTGTGAGCTGCAAACACAAGCAGAGAAAGAGGAAAACAAACAGTAGTGTTGACAGCAGGATGAGGGGAGAAGTAGGATACAGTTAAATGAGAGGACCTGTCTGAGAGACATGGTTTAGAAATTAATGTCATGCCCCAATTTTGTATTGAAAGCCTCCTCTTTTGAAATGCTTAATGTTTGTTGAGGGGAGAGGAGCTCTGCTGGGCTGGACTCTCACCTCAGTGAACCTGGAATCATCTTTGGGCTGCCTCCCCTCCCTTTGCAGAACTTACAGGATGTAGCCAGTGGCACATCAATAATTATTGCTCTGCTCTTTGCATAGTTGGAGGCCAGTTTGGGCTACTTTCTCTTGAGTGCTTCTTTAATGATATCAGGAGCCAGGTCCCAGGATACCACTCTATTAGTTAGAATAGCAGTTCAGTTGCTAGAATGAAGGACAAACAAAAATCTCCAAGAGGGATGACATCTGACCTTAGAATCATTTTTTTCTACTGTCTATATTTTGCCAAGATCATCTCATGAGAAAGAGAACAGAATTAGAACAAAGGACAATACACATGAAAATGCTATTCCACAGAACCACTCTAGTTATTTAACCAGAGACCCATTCCCACCCCAACCCTCGCATTTTCTGAGGGCCAACACTTATTTCTGCTTTTCCCAGTATTTACTTTCAGAACTGTGTACCTGATGCCAAGCTACTTAGCCTCACAGCTCCACTGTGTTCTCTGACTAACTCACCTTCCTCACTTGTCTCACTCCCTCCTCTGCCACCTTTTGTGAATTCTCAGAATTTTCTGGACCAAGAATAGCTTTTTTTTTTTCTTTTAGATTTTATTTATTTATTCATGAGAGACACACAGAGAGAGGCAGAGACATAGGCAGAGGGAGAAGCAGGCTCCTCTCAGAGAGCCCGATGTGGGTCTCAATCCCGGAACTCCAGGATCATGCCCTGACCTGAAGGCAGACGCTCAACCACTGAGCTACTCAGGTGTCCCAAGAATAGCTTTTTATGTTCCTGGGTGAATTTAGTCACTGACTGTCGGCTCTCTCCCTCAGTCCATCACTCCCTGTCCACTTCTACCCACCATCCTGAAAATAAAACTCAAAAATATAGATGTAGGTCTTATGTAAATATATATTATTTTAGACTAGGTCTATACCTGAAAAATGACCAATCAATTTGGGGTATGAGAGAGGGAGAAGACTGTGGCACTTCTTGTTTTAATAAAAATACTGTTTGACTGAAGCTTCTACTTCTTTTTCTATCATTGCACCATCATTGAATCAATAAATATCAATCCTTTCCTGAAATGTAATGATAGTTATTGAAGGGAATAAAAGGATTTATGAAACATCTTTAAACTCCAGGAGTGTGTGGTCTAGATGAGGAGGGAACACGATTAAAAGACCATATTGTGACTGGCTTTCCTACAACAAAAAATCCATCTCCATTTGATAATGCTAAAATGAAACCCCTGAAAAGACAATCCTTCCTCCCATCATAGACTTTTAATCAATATTTTAGGGCCTTACTTGTAAGTAGCAAAGATCCCCACACATTTGAAAATCTCCAACAGAAGAGAACCCAAAATAAACAGAAGAAACATGTATAAACTCTGAAGGAACAGAAGAAAATGTCAAATGCTATTTAAAAGCTAAAAGAATAGGGGTGCCTGGGTGGCTTAGTCAGTTAAGCATCCAAGATTTTACCATCAGGTCATGATCTCAGGCTTCTGGGAGTATGCTTGAGGGTTTCTTGCCCTCTCCCTCAGCCCTTCCCTTGCTTGCAGACTCTCTCTCTCTCTCTCAAACAAATAAATCTTAAAAAAATAAAATAAAAGCTAAAAGAATATATTACTTTCCTAAAACAAGAATACAATGTTAAGAAACAATCAGAAAATTACCAGAAGTTCTTTAAAAGTAAAACATGAGCCTAATTAAAAAAAAATCCAATAGAGGAGTTGTATGATATAAACCAAAGGAGTTTCTCATAAAGTAGATCAGAAAAAAAGGTAAGAAATAGTAGAGATAGGAAACATAGCACCAGAAGTCACAGAGAGAAAATGGATAAAATGGAAGGGAGGAGGGACGCCAGGGTGGCTTAGTGGTTGAGCATCTGCCTTCGGCTCAGGGCATGATCCTGGGGTCCTGGGATCGTGTCCCACATCGGGCTCCCCTCAGGGAGCCTGCTTCTCCCTCTGCCTATGTCTCTGCCTCTCTCTGTGTATCTCTTATGAATAAATAAATAAAACCTTAAAAAAATGGGAGGAAAGTATCAAAGAAAGAAAAGCTTCAAGAAAAATTTCCTGAAATAGACCCCCAACAAGTACCTATAAAAATGAATGAAAAGAAGATTCAATAAAGATACATTATCATGAAATTTCCCAGTACTAAGGTTAGAATCTCCACAAAACTCAAAGATTGGTCACTTCCAAAGAACCAGGAATCAGGATGGCACCAAGTTTCTCAATGGCAACATTGGTAGTTAAAAGACAGTGGGCATATATGGTCAACTGATTTTTAACAAAGATTTTTGAGAAGATCATTCAATGGAGAAAATAGAAGTCTTTTCAACAAATGGTGCTGAGAAACCTGGGTACCTTTGTGAAAAAGAATGAAGACAGACCCTTTATACCATATATAAAAGTAAATGCAAAATGGACCAAAGGCCTGAATGTGAGAGCTGAAATTTTAAAAATTTTAGAGGGAAACACAGTGGATAATAGTCATAATATTAGATTTGTCAATGATTTCATGGGCATAAAACCAAGAGCACAGGCAACAACAACAAAAATAGATAAATAAGTCATTAGGGGCACTTGAGCGGCTCAGTCGGTTGAGCTTCTGGCTCTTGGTTTCAGCTCAGGTCATGATCTTTGTTCTGGGATTGGTCCTGTGTCAGGCCCCCTGCTCAGCAGGGAGTCTGCTTGTTTCCCTCTCCCTCTGCTCCTGCCTCCCACTTGTGCTCTCTAATAAATAAATATTATTTAAAAAGTTAGACGTCATTAAAATGAAAACTTTTGTGCAAATGATACTTATAGGAGAGTGAGAAGACAATCAACAGAAGGGGAGACAATATTTGCAAATCATATATCTGATAAGAGATTAATATCCAAAATATATAAAGAACTCCTGCAACTCAAGAACAACAACAAAAACCCTGACCAAAAAAAAAAAAAAAAAAAAAAAAGGCAGTGGGCTAGAATATACATTTCTCTAAAGAATATATGTAGATGGGATGCCGGGGTGGCTTAGGGGTTTGGTGCCTGCCTTCGGCCCAGGACATGATCCTGGAGTCCTGGGATCGAGTCCCAAATCGGGCTCCCTGCATGGAGCCTGCTTCTCCCTCTGCCTGTGTCTCTGCCTCTCTCTCTCTCTTTGTGTTTTTCATGAATAAATAAATAAAATATTTTTTAAAAAAGAATATGTGCAGATGGCCAATAAACACAAGAAATGTTCGACATGACTTGTCAATGGGGAAATGTCTATCAAAACTACAATGAGATATATTTCATATTAATATTTCATATTAGCATAAATAATATGTTTATCCTAATATATTAATATATGTCAGCCATTAGTGGGTCTAAAGTGGTATCTCATTGTGGTTTTGATAGATTTTTTAATGGAAAATAACAAATTTGTGAAGATATGGAGAAACTAGAATCTTCATGCATTGCTGGTATAATGGTATAGCCACTGTGGAAAACAGTTTGGTGTTCCTCAAAGAATTTCATATAGAATTAAAACGAATCAACAATTTCACTACTTGGTATATCCCCCCAAAAATTAAATACTGCAAACCCAAACAGATATTTGTACACCAATGTTCATAGAGCTTCATTCATAGTAGCTAAAAGTTTAGAGGCAACCCAAATGTCCCATGACAGATCAATACATAGATATAGATAAAATGGAATATTATTTGGCCTTAAAAAGGAATGAAATTATAACACATGAATGAATCTTGAAAACATCATGCTGAGAGAAATAATCCAGGCACAAAAGGACAAATATTATATGATTCCACTTATACGAAGTATATAGAATAGACAAATTCAGAGAAACAGAAAAGGGAATGGTAGTCACCAGGAGCTGAGGAAAGAGGGGAATGGGACGTTATTGTTTTATAGGTAGAGAGTTACTGTTTGGGATGATGAAAATGTTCTGGAAATGTATGGTGGTGATGGTTGCACAACACTGTAAATGTACACAATGCCACTGAATTGTACACTTAAAATGGTAAAATCTCATGTTTTGTATATTGTACCAGAATAAATAAAAAATAGAAAGAAAATGGAAAATGCCTACATTTCTAAAAGCAAATGGCTGTCAAAATAACACTTGACGGGATGAGCACTGGGTGTTTTTCTGTATGTTGGTAAATTAAACACCAATAAAAGTTAATTAAAAAAAAATAATGCTCTTTCAAATCAAACTACCATTTAAAAATGAAGATACAATAAATACATTTTTAGTCATACAAAGATTTAAACAATTTATCTCCCATAAATTCTCTCTTAGGAAGCTTTGAGAAGACATGTTCCAGAAAGACACAGGAGGACACTGGGGAACAGAGACACTAGGAACCATGAAATAGAAAGTCCACCACAGGAAAACAGAAAGAGGGAAGTTGAAGATGAAAGGAATTTTTTGAAGACTACTGGGAAGAAGGCAGTTTGGAAGAGGAGGGCAAAAGTCTCCAGGATAGAGTCTCCAGGAAAAGCACATAATTTCTAGATTCTTTAATATGTTTGACCATTTGTAAAACCTTATCACTGCCTTATAAGAAATAATAAAAAATGATGTTTATTGAGTGAATTTAACTCCAGGACTTGCACTCTTAGGCACTGATATATATCTCCCCCCGTTATCCCAGATCTAAAGAAACAGGTAGGAAAATCAAGCTGGAGACCTGGGAAATTAAGGAAATGAATGAAAAGATGCATTTAAAATCAGGAAGCCAAAAAACAAATTTAATCATAGCACACGATTGGACTACTGGCAAAATCTCACATAGTTGTAATAACAAATGTAACTGATTTCATAGAAAATGGTGATATCGGCTTATTTAAAGGATGGCGAGTGGGGGGTGGGGCGGTGAAAGTGGAGGTGGTCCTACAAGAGGTCTGCATCCTCACCTGCCAAAGAAGGAAACGAGTATACAATGTCTAGCACTGATCATCAAGGAACGGTAGTAAAAACCTATTGCTTAGAAATATGGAAGTAAATCACCAAAAGTGGTGGATGAGAGAATCAAAAGCCTCTGGGGGGGAAGGGCAGCAAAGAAGGGTGCACAGGGGGCTGCTGTTTCTCAGGATAAACTCTTCACACACATTGTACTTTGTGCTTTCATTCAAACAGTAAAATTATTCAGTTCTAGGTTTCACATGCTCCTATGAAGGGCGCAGGTGCGGTTTGATTCTGTGCCTCCAGAATGAGGGCAGCTCCTGTGGGAAGGCAGAGCAGGGGAGGTAACAGGCTAACTTTTCCCTGGAGAGCTCTATGGACTAAAGGATACATGATTCTTAGAGGGCCAGACCCTCTGAAAACAGTAACTCCTCTGAGAAACCTGCTGTGGCCCCGCCCAAAACCCAATAGGCCCTCCTGCCACACCACCGTCCTAGCACCTACCCTATACCTTGTTATAGCACTTGTCCCCTGTGTCATACTTTGTACGTGTAGGTCTTCCTTATCAGAATGTGAGCTCCTGGGGCGCCTGGGTGGCTTAGATGGTTAAGCGTCTGTAGTCAGCTCAGGTCATAGATCCTGGGGTCCTGGGATCGAGCCCGCATTGGGCTCCCTGCTCAGTGGGGAGTCTGCTTCTCCTTCTGCCTCTGCCCCTCTGCCCTGCTCATGCTCTATTTCTCTCTCTCTCAAATAAATAAATAAAATCTTTAAGAAAGAAAGAAAGAAAGAAAGAAAGAAAGAAAGAAAGAAAGCAAGAAAGCTCCTTAGGGCAGGAACCGCATCTCATTCAATGCTCTGGATCCAGGCCTTACCATCAAGCCTAACATACAGGAAATGCCCAATAATTATTTATTGACTGAATTAATGCTATTCAAACCCCTAAGAGTTCCCTAGGATAGTCTGGCCACTGACAATCATAATTCCTCCAGCGAGAGGGACCTAAATCTCTGAATCTATCATCCTGCTTTCCAGTTCATGATGTACTAGCCACACATATTTACTTCCCCAAAACTCACTGAAATAAGATCCTGGATGTACAAAAGGGAATAAACTCATAAGAGGTAAAGATACGAAGGGGTGGACGGAAGACAAATTTTAACTAGTTTCTAGAAGATGGAAAACATAACAGACAAAAAAAGGAGAAAAAACTGAGAATATACTGCAAGAGAATTTCAGAGAGGTGGGGGCCGATCTTGCTGATAGACGCCTGGGGAGCATCTGGCCACAGGGTCAGTTGTCTCTAGAGGGCAGAGAGAGAAGTTTTTGGAGTGGGAACTGGCATCTGGGATGGCTGTGGGGACGGGAGTGTGAAAGCTAAGTTCAATCCCATTTATCTTACTTTTTAATTAAAAGTTTTTAAAAATCCTATTTATCTTAAAACTGAAAAGCCTTCTAGTCCCTACACCCTGCTCTACCCTACCCAGAGCTCCAAACTAGAATCTGCACAGCATCATAGGAACCACGCACCAGCTAATCAGCCCTGGCTCTTCTTTCTTAAACAGAAAGGAATGAGGACATCAGTGTTTTATCTCGTGTATGATATGAGAAAGCAGCATGGATGCAGACGGCCAAAATAAACACGTACAAAAACAGACCCTGGAGATGGCACAGATAATTCAGAGAACAGAAAAGAGCTAACAACTACTAAACTCTTCCACTTCATATAGTCAGAGAAATTTGAAAAGATATTATATAGTATCTACAGAGTAATCAAATGATATGAAAAAGGGGAATATAAAAATTATTGTCACCATACGAACTGCAAATAAAATCAAGAAAATCTCTCAGAACAAATAGCTCAAGGACGATCTAAAAAAGTCTGACTAGATGACAGACTCAAGAATTTTAGAAAAAAATGGACAGAGAAAATGAAGGAAAGGGCATCTTTTAAGGAAAAATAAGTTGAAAATTTCTAAAGTTAGAAATTAGACTCTTGGGCAGCCCAGGTGGCTCAGTGGTTTAGCGCCGCCTTCAGCCCAGGGCCTGATCCTGGAGACCCGGGATCAAGTCCCATGTCCGGCTCCCTGCATGGAGCCTGCTTCTCCTTCTGTCTGTGTCTCTGCCTCTCTCTCTCTCTCTCTCTCTCTCTCTCTCTGTCTCTCATGAATAAATAAACAAAATATTTTAAAAAGAAAGAAAGAAACAAACAAACAAACTAGATTCTTTAGAGGGAAAAGGCTGATTGAATGCCAGCCCAGCTAATGAGAACAACAAAAGTCCTTCTACTTCTATCCACTGATATGGTGAAATTTTTGGACACCAAAGACAAAAGAGAGATATTAAAACTCTCAGAGAAAATAAAACAAGTCATTTAAAAAATGAGAAGAATTGTTGGCCATCAGGTTTCCCCAGAATCACTGGATGTTCAAATGTTTGTCTTCAAAATAGTTTTTAACATAGAGTTATAACCACAGCATATTATGAAGTAAGTGTGAGGGGCAGAATAAATATTTTCAAGGATAAAAAGTTCATCCCCCTTAAGAAATTACTCAATGATATATGCAGAAAACAGGAGGTAAACCAAGAAAGAGATGACATCCAGATGCTCTCTCAGGCATACAGAGAGGAGAATCCTGAGATGTCAGCTATGAAGCTAGCCTAAGTTGGACCAAGGACTTGAGGGGGTGGGGGAATATCTCTGAAAAAAGATGCTATAGAGAAGATGAGTTAAAGATAAGACCAACTTGAAGAGATGATGAATTATGAGAAAAGGAACCAAAACTTAGCAACTCCAGGAAAAACAGAAAGCTATCCAAGAAAGACATGGATGAAATATTAAGCAAACAAAAACATCTTGAGATTTTAAGCAACTGGTACAATGTAAAAAAGAATCTCATTTGACCTTGAAGCTAGGAAGAGTTTATTTGAGTTAGCTCATAGATCTTTCCACGGCGGTCCCAAAAAGGAATATAATCCCAGCCTTCAGCATAAAATAGAGCAATCAACATACTATAAAGCATGTATTGATTTTTAACTTTCTTTTTTTTAAATTAAAAATGTTTAAAGAAAGGGCACAAGAGAAATGATTTTTTTTTCTAATTTATTTATTTATTAATGAGAGACACGGGGTGGGGGGGCGTGCAGAGAAAGAAGCAGGCTCCATGCAGGGAGCCCGATGTGGGACTCGATCCTAGATCTCCAGGATCAGGCCCTGGGCTGAAGGCAGCGCCAAACCGCTGAGCCACCCAGGCTGCCCGAGAAATGATTTTTAAATTTTAGAGTCAACTAGGGACTCAGCACAGATTTGGTTGTTGTGGTGGGAATAAAAGTAAATATTAACCAACTTGACACAACGTAAAAGTAGAAATGTTTGGCCAGCGTGGGAGATGAAATGGGGAGAGAAAAAAATAATAGGAAACATAAAGGAAATACCTTCATTTTATGAAATGGAGAATCAAAATGACATAATAAGAAGCAGAGATTTTATTTTATTTTTTTTAGAAGTAGAAATTTTAGATTACAGAGTCACATTTGAAAGTAACTAATGAAAGAATAAAAATAATAAAACAAACAGTGATAGGAATACAAGGGGAGAAAATAGAATAATGTTAGTGAGTTCAATATTTAACTTCCATATAGGGAGTCAAGAGATATAATATGTAGATAAATCAAGAAAAAGGAGTATAAATACATAATTTAGATGTTTGGATATATCCAAAGGACTAAAAATCGAAATAATGAAGAGAGCTTGCTCCTGGAAAGTAGGGTTGTGGATGGAGAGACCATTGCTTTTTACCAGAGGCTCTCTTGTGGGTTTTTTGGGGGGGGTTATAAAAGAGTAATTCTGGTCCAAAAAAAGTGATGGCTCCTCTGAGGGCCTTGCCCCCTTTTCTAGGGCATTTCCGATGCCCTGCTGATGCTTCCCATGAATTGCCTGCCTGAGACCTTTGGCGCTCCACATTGACTCCTCTGTCAGAGGCAGGGGAGATCAGCTGCCCTTGGCAAGTGGCCCACCACAGGGAGGGGTATAGCAATCCAAAACAAAACCCTGACCATTCATCTCAAGAACCCAACTGTCTCTCAGATCAACCCACACCCCAGCTCATCTTCTGATTCAGGCTTTAGCTCCATCCCTCTTGGTAGGAGCACTTTCAGGATGGCAGTTTTCCCAAGCATCTGACAGTCCTCTGTTTTCCTGGAACTTGCCCACTGGTGTCCTTGGGTCCACGACGGTGGCCTCCTAGTAGTAAACACTGCTGCTCAACCCATTTAGTCTTCCTGAAACACACACAGCAGCACACACACACACACACACATACACACACACACCTTCCTCACTACCATAGGTTCTTTCATTCTGCAGAGGATACAAGAAAATGCCCAACGATGTTTGGGCTCCTTGTTAAGGGTATATCCCATGCTCCTCGAACCCCTTCTCCCCTTTATCTTGCTTGGTGACTTATTGATGAGGCTACCATCAAGCTCTTTGGGTGCCTCCTGCCTTTCCCACACTGCACCCTCCATGTGAATTCCCCTCCTCGCATTCTCCCTCCTGCATCTTAAGATGTAGCCTGAGGCCAGCTTCTGACTCCCCTTTTCCGAAGGCAGGTCCTCTGTCTGCTTCATTATCCTTTTCCTGCTTCCCTTTGGGCCTGGAGTCCCCTCCCCTTCCTCCTACCAGTTGTCCCATCCTTGGCCTTCCCCCACCACCCTTGCCTGGCTCTTAGGCATAAACCCAACAAAAATATGTAAATAGCATTCAGGCAAAGAGAACGGGTGTCAGAAGGCGAGACATGATTAATTGCCAGATGTATTGTGCAGACGATAATTGCCATAGGAGTTCTGAGGAGACAATGTGAGCATGCTAATGAGCCTTTTCTTTTCCTGACCAGCAATTCTCTCACTCTGTCTGTTGTCTCTTTATTCATCACTCTGGTTCTCAAGATGTGGTCCCTGTCCCAGCAGCATCAGCATCTCCTTGTTGGAAATGCAAATGCTGGGGTCCTGCCCCCACCCCCACTCCTACTCCCCCTGGGCCTGCTGAGGAGGAAAGCCCACACTCTGCAGTTTAACAAGCTCTCCAGGTGATTCCTATAAACGCTTCAGTTTGAAAACCACAGGCCCACGCTTGAAAACACCAATCCAAAAATATATATATATATATTAAAAAAAAAAAAGAAAACACCCATCCAAACTCTTACGGCAAAGAGTGGTTTGAGTTAAGAGAATGACAATAATTTTTAGAAGCGAAAATAGGCAACAAATTATTTAATATCTTAAGGCTCAAGGACACGGGTTTCACAGCTGTCACAAGCTTATCTTGCCACTCAAAACCGACCGCTTTCCAGAGGCCGAAAGATGCTCATTCCTTGCTACTTTCCAGTTAGGGGATTCCTTTTCTCTAATTCTAAAACATTTGAAGACAAAAATCAAACCCCACGCCAGATCTTTAAAGACAATAAACATCAAAGTAGATCCCGAATTTCACCTCCTCTGAGCAACTTCCCATTGTTTCATTCTTCATGGAGAAGAACCGCATGACGGGCAATTAGAGGCCGCCTGCCCACTAACCACTGTGCCAAGCGCCCTGCAAAGATTCTCACTGAATCCTAATAACAATTCCGACTCAGGCTCACTCAGCTGGGAAGTGGCAGATTGAGGATCCGAGGGTGACCCGAAATGATAAACCCGATGGTTTGTTCTCATCCGTTTAGTTACATGTTGCTTTGGAACTATTGACTCCTAGTAGGTAGACACCTTTGATCTCTCTTCCAATAAATTTAGGCAGATCAAGGGCAGAGCACACATCACTGTCTGGTTTGGGTTCTAATAATCCAGATAGTCCCTGGGCTTTCCAGGGAGTACACGGAGGAGTGGGGACCCTTTGCCCTCTATCACTCTCTCTCACACCACTCCATGGAATCGAAGACAGGCCATTAGGGATCATTTGTGCTTGCAGAGGTAGTTGGTGAGTAGCGAGAATCAGGTGGAGCTATGGCCTTCTAGGGTCATCCCACATGATTACAGAATTAGGTTCACTGTTCTCCCCCACCCCACCATGCCCATGCACAATACTGTAATGTTCTGTATGGGTTTGTATTAAGGGTTCCCAAAGGAAGAATGGAAGCTGCATTTATTTCCCCTAATCATAGCTCACTCTCATGCCCTGATTTCTTGACCAGTCTCTTCCCCCTCTCCCTCTGCATCTATCCTTCCAGTTGAGCAGATAACTGCTTGTGGGAATATGCAGGGAAACTCCATGCATACTGGATTAGGGAAATGTCATTGTCAGGGTTTTCCAGAGAAATAGAAACAATAGGATGTGTGTACGGACACAAAAAGAGATTTATCATAAGGAAATGACTTACATGATTATGGAGGCTAGCAAGTCTTAAATCCACAGCGTGGACTGGCAGAGTGGAGACCCAGGAGAGCTGATGAGCCAGTTCCAGTCTGAAGCTGGTTTGCTTTTGAACCAGAAAGAAGTAAATAATGGGGATGAAACTTGAAGGTAGTCTTCTGAAGGAATTCTTTCTTGCTTGGGGGAGGCTGGCTCTTTTGCACTATTCGGGCCTGGGGCTGACTGGATGATGCCCACCTGTATTAGAAAAGGCATTCTGGTTTCCTCAAGTTCCACCAATTTAAATGTTAATATCATCTGAAACACCTTCACAGAAACACCCAAAATAATGCTTGACCAAACATCTGGGCACCCCGTGGCCCAGCTACATTGACGCATGAAGTTACCCATCCCAGGAACATCCAAGATTAGGCTGGAATAAGAAAGCAAGTCTGCAAGTAGAATCCATAGCTGGCTTATTCTGAAGGCTGTGTCATTCTGATCCGTTAATTTTGTCCTCATTGTCTAGTAGAAGCCATACCGCATAACAAATGAGAAACCAATATTTATATTGGTTGAATGAATGAAATAAATATTAGTCCAAAATTAATGAAAGCTTCCTGACATCTAATGGAGAGAAAGGTGAGATACATTTTTAGTGCAGTTCCTTGCCTCTAATCAGACCTTGTCTAAGGAACACTCATTCTCTGGACCTGAAATTACTGATCTCTCCATAAGCTCTAGCAAGACCCGAGAAATGAGTGGAAAGACCAAGTGATTGGTTTTAAGTTGATCTCCGCAGATGGAGGCAAAAAACTTCTTTCCTCCCTCCTTTTCCTTTATGACTGACCAATCAGGTGCCATGATCCACAGTTGGGCATCATGTAGTAATTTAGAGAAGATAATTCATCACATCACACCACACACAGCAATGACCTGTTTCTCCTGTGGGAGAACTCAGTCAGCTTCAGAGGGGTATTGATAAGTTAATAGATTGACCAGTTTCTCCTCTTGGGCCCAACTACAAGATTTGATGACCAGCTATGCTCCAAGTCAGGGAGAGACGATTACTAGGGTCCTGCTGCTTAAAGCAGTTCATCCCCAAAATGATACATAAGAATCTCCTGGGAAGCCTCTCAAAATCATAGGCATTTTAGCCCTACCCCCAGAGATGTAAGAAACCTGGGGTGAATCTGCATTCTTACCAAGCAGCCCCAGGAGACTGACATATGAGGAATCAGGGACACACACATGTGTCTGACTCACATGAAGGAGAACATTAGCTTGTTTCTTTCAAGGATCAACTCAGCTCATACAGAAAATGGTCATATATTCTGAGAAACTTATTACACTATACTATATACTTTATTGTTAATATTATTTTCATTTCAATAAACTTTACTGTTTATGAAGCACTACTATTTACCTATGATGTTGTTTGATCCACCCAACCACCCTTTATGAAGTAGGTAGAGAGAAGTATAATTACCCCCCAGGGGAGACTGATGAGAGACTGAGACTCAGAGAACCACCCATTAGGATGGTTCAAATGGTGAGAATGTGCAGCTAATATGTGGCAGAATGATGACAAATTATTTGAGAACACCAGAATAATTTTTATGTGGTCCGAAGAGTGAATATTAGTCGAGCTCTGGTATTTCCTCTTACACTTGAACATTATTTGTCATTGTTTGTACAGCGTGGATGGTACCACATTCTAGATCCTTCAGAAGGAGAAGCACAAAATCTGTTCTCAGAAAATTAGTCAAGATGGCCCTTCCTTCATCCTTGATCTGAATCCTGGCTCTGAACTTTGCTCATTTTTAGAGATTTCTATCAGGATTGTTCTCACCATTTCCTACTGCTTTTATTTACTAAGATGTGGGGGGTTCCCGGGTCTGTGTGAGCAGCTGTGGATACCCTCCAACTCTTGAAGACACTCTAGTATTATTGCAGCAAGTATCTGGGGCTTCCCCTCAGGACTTTTCTCCTGAATTCAGCTTTGCTCCTGGTTTGAAGGCCACATTTGTCCTACGCAGGTGGCAGATAGTACTCTCTAGAAAAATTGAAAATTCTCTTAATGGGAAATAGCATTTTTATTAGCAGAGAACACAGCTGCCCCATCTTTTGCTCTCATACGTGAGGGCTCTTATGTGCCAGTTTTCCTGGGAAAGTCTTGTTTTATGCCTGGTTTCTCAGGGTAATTATTAATAGCTTTCCTTTTCACTCTTGGACGTGTCTCTCATTGGACAATAAATTGGACGGCCATCCTACTCATTTGACCTCTCTTTACAGGGATTCAGCTTATATGTTTTACAGTAACTGTAGGCATTTGGTGCTCCTTAACATTTGTTGGGCAACATTGCCCAGGGAGCTTGTTAAAAATAGATTCAAAGTCCTTCCGCTCCCTTCCACCCCACCTCCAAAACTATAGAAGCAGCATTTTTGGAGTAGAGATGAAGAATCTGTATTCTGAGAAAGTTCCCTAGTGATTCGGATCATGTTCTTCTACAGATCTAAGTTTGGAGCTTACTCCTCAATTGCATTTCTGCTCTAGCCCATGGAAGCTGTGTGACCTTGGACAGATTACTTAATTGTTCTTTTTCCAGCAGTGAGAGTAGGCAAATGGCTTTAAAAAAAAAAAAAAAAAAAGCACCCTGAGAATCTCAGTGACTTACCACAATATTGGTTTATTTCTCATTCATGTTTTAGTCCAGTACAGATTGGAA
Source organism: Vulpes lagopus (assembly GCF_018345385.1). Classification (NCBI taxonomy): domain Eukaryota; kingdom Metazoa; phylum Chordata; class Mammalia; order Carnivora; family Canidae; genus Vulpes; species Vulpes lagopus. The sequence continues at coordinate 34,130,360 of NC_054834.1, forward strand.
GGGAAAGGGGTTCACCTCACACAGATACTCAGGTCCAGACTCCTTCTGTCAGGCTCCATTGTCCCCTCAGAGTTCTCTGCTGGATGCTCTAAGCCATGGTGGCAAATGAGGGAAAAAAGGAGGTTTGGAGGATTGTGTAGAAGGTTTTTATGGGTCAAGACTGGAATGGCATACATGACACCCATCCATAGTCTACTGGACAGACTTGGTAATATGGTTGCCCCAGCCATAAAGGAGTATAAAAACATCATGTAATTGTACACCCTGAGAAAAGTGTTTGGATGAACAATTATTTAGCCTTTTTCATAGACTCCCATACTCTCTCACATGGGCAATCCATAGGGGACAACCCAAAGCCCAAAGCTCCATCCAGTCTCTGTACCCAGCTTAAGGCTAAGATCTCCAGGGGATCCCTGGGTGGCGCAGTGGTTTGGTGCCTGCCTTTGGCCCAGGGCGCGATCCTGGAGACCTGGGATCGAATCCCACGTCGGGCTCCCGGTGCATGGAGCCTGCTTCTCCCTCTACCTGTGTCTCTGCCTCTCTCTCTCTCTCTGTGACTATAATACATAAATAATAAATAAAAAAAATAATAAAAAAAAGGCTAAGATCTCCAGAGGATGCACATCCCTCCGTATCAAGTCCAGGTGCAGCCTCTTCTAGGCTATAGATCTGGGACTTTAGATTAAAAAGTAAACTTAGACACCCCCCTCCCCAATACATGTAATGGGTTAGGGGATGGATATTCTCAATAGGAAATCCTATTTAGAAAAGAGTAGAAGGGAGACATGTAGCATTTGCTCATAGCTAGACCAGCACCAAGAAGGCTCCCTCCCCTGAGGTAGGAGAAGTATTTTCATTAGACCCTAATTTTGCTTTCTGGAAAAACTCCTCTGTTCCTCATTCTCTGTGACCTCTGACCCTGCCATCTGTGGTATGTTTTTATTTACTTATGTTTTTTCCGATCAATAATCTGTCCATGTCTGAAGGGAACACGGGGGTATGTTTCCCTTGGGGGTTTTAGAGGAGTCCACTTCCTACTGAAGCAAGTTTGGAAGCCCAGTGGGTGTTTTACATTTTGGAAAGCCTACCCTCATGATTTCTCTGGCAAAACTACCTTTCAAACACTTCATAGGCTCCTGGTGTACTTGTCACCAGTCAGTTCCACAAGCCAGTAGCCACAACCAGTGTCTTAACTAGATACAATCCTCAAACCTGATTTCCTTCTTTCCTTATTTGCCTCCATCTACCTCCCTCCCTCCCTCTCTCTCTCTCTCTCTCTCTCTCTCTCCTATGGCGACTACCTTGACATCATCCGAGACGATAAGCATGAAGGACGCACCTAACCTGATTTTTGTCAAATGGCTGAGTCACTTTGTTCAGTTGAGTGTCACTAGATCTTTGTCACTCATAGGTTTTTTTCTAAGTGATATTACCTTCTAGGATCTAGTTTTTCTCAAATCCAATGCCCCAAATTCCTGGACTTCTTCTACCCCCCTTTTATTGTAGCTAATAAACTGGCCAGTTGATTCCTGAGGTTTTGTTTTGTTTGGTTTGGTTTGGTCATACCTTGTTGAAGATAGTCAATAATAGTGACGTTTTCACTGACACTTTGGTATTTTCCAACAATTTCCCCTAGAGCTACAGTTTCAGTACACATGTCAATTGCCTTCCAAATTAAGGGAGGTAACAGTTTTACCAAGTGGTTCATCACTGAATAACATGGGTTGCCACCTTTCCAGTCTTTGATATCAGTTTCCTTGCTACCCATTACCTAATTTATAAGCCAATGTCAGATATTTGGGATATTTGCCAAGCACAAAACCCCCACTTTAAGGCACCAGGGTAAGTATGCTAATATAACAAGCAACTAGAATAAATATCTTATTTTCTGTGTATGTCACCAGGGTGTGCTCTGCTCCCAACGCTCATTCAAAAACCCAGGCTCCATCTATTTAGTGGTTCCAACAAGTCTTTGGTGCCTTGGAGTTATCGCTGGATCCTTTGCATTCATTTAACAGATAAAGAGAGACAGGTTGCAGGATTGGGTGAGTTTTTATAGGCCAATGGTACATACCAGGTATGCTCACACCCCTCTAGCTATCTCCAGTTGCAAGAACACCTGGAAAAGATAGCCTAGCTCTACATTCAGGCAGGATAGAGATAACTAATTGGTAACTAACAAGTCTTTGCTTACCTTATCTGTGAAATGGGAATAATAACAGTACCCATTCATAAGATTGTTGTTGGATTACATAAAATAATTCGTGTAAAAGTCGAGCATCAGACTCACAGTAAATGACCAATACATATAATATTTATTATTTTATTATTATGTACCTTTTCAGTGTTGGCAGAAATTAAACATTCTGTGTGAAATGTTTCTGCCTCACTTGAAATGATTAAACTCTCAACTACTCAACCATTCCATTATGAGAGAAAATCCACCAAAACCAGATTCCTGCCTCAGAGATCAGGCTATTGTTGGGAGTTCACAGATAATCGACACTAAGCACTTTTAATAGAAAGGGTCACACAGTCAGGGACCCTCCACAGAAAGTCCTCAAGGGAGAGGAGCTAGAAGAGAAAGTGAGAAGTGGTCAAGAGGAAGGAAACAGATGTCTGGAGAAAACGTACAAACTGCTAGAATTCTGAGCTAGCCATCACCTTAGGGAAGAGGCCTGTCTGCAGGTGCAGGAGTCTGGAGCATGCTCTGTGTGCCCCGACTGTGACCATGGAGGCATACGACAACAAGCATGAGCTGCCACTGCATACAAAAAACCTGGGACCCAGGATTTCCATCTGTAAATATTGTTTAGAAGGCATTTTTCCAGAGTAAAATGGTATTAGTAATGGTTTGTTTCCCTAGGCCCACCCATGAACCCCTATCTTGCTCTCCAGCAAGGAATACAGTTTAACAACCATACATATGGGTAGACTTGGAGGTGGATTCACCGGGCCTGGGGAAATCTGAAGCCCTGTCACACAATTTATGTATGACTCTTGTCTTTGCATCTGTTTCTGACTTCAGGAACCAGAGAGCAGGGTAACAAACAAGAAAAGTGAGAGGTTGGGTCCTGGTGGCATCAGGCAGGGAACTCGAGATTCTAAGCCCAGCCTGGCAGGATTGGGGCAGACAGTTCAATGACATAGAGAAAATACCACCCCCACCCCTGAACCTGGCGGCATTATGTGGTTATTACTATGATCAGAATTAGTTCCACCCTCTTCTCCATTCTGATCACCTGAAGCATCCAGTCTGATGTTTTGTTTCTCATTTTGAACAAAAATCAGAGTCACAACTTTCCCCTATTCCCTGAAGCAACACATATTAGGCTTTTCAAATGTTTGTATGTATAGGAGCTCCAGAAAATAGTCATAAAAGCTTATCCTCTATGTTGGTTTCCCTTATTTAATCTTTAATTTCCCACATTTAGATCTGGCTTCTTGTGTTTATGGAAGCCTGAAATGAGGTTTATTTCCATTTCCTAGGGAAAAGCAGAAGGAAACCATTCTGTGCATTTCATCACAAGAGCTGGGATTGGTGGGAAGGAGAAAGAGGAATGCTTTTGGGAAATTCTTGCTGTCTTTATTTTTTTTCTGATTTTTTTTTCTTGCTGTCTTTCTACTTTTGTCTTCCCACACCAGACCCATCAGCAAACATCCTGTCCTTAAATGGCTGCATTCGCCTCCTGTAGCTGCCCCACAAATAACCACAAACGGGGTGGCATACAGCACCAGAAGTTTATTTTTTTACAGTTCTAGAGGCCCGAAGTCTGAAATCAAGGTGTTGGCTTGGCTGTGCTCTCTCTGAAGGATGCGAGCAAGAATTCTTTGCCTCTTCCAGCTTCAGGTGACTGCCAGTGTTCCTAATGTGTGGCTGTGTCATTCCAATCTCCCCATTGTCACGTGGCCTCCTCTTCTGTCTGTGTCACATCTTTTTCTGCCTCATTCTTTTAGAGATACTTGTCATTGGATTTAGTGACTACCCAGATAATCCAGGATGATCTCCTCATCTCAAGATCCTTAACTTAATTACATCTGCAAAGACCATTTTTCCAAACAAGGTTCTGAAGAATGGGTGTGGACATATCTTTGAGTGAGCTCCATTCAACCCACTACAATGGCCAACATGAAGCGTGGGGTGAGGCCATTCCTCAGCGAGTGTAGGCAGGGAGGAAATGGAGGCAGTTGGGTAGTGAAAATCTGAGCAGCTGCATAAATTTATCTATTAAATAATGAAGGATGGGGCACCTGGGAGGCTCAGTCAGTTGAGCATTTGGACTCTTGGTTTCGGCTCAGGTCCTAATCTTGGGTTCATATGATCGAGCTCCACATTGTTGTTGGGTGCTATGCTCAGCAGGGAGTCTGCTTCTCACCCTCTCCCACTCTCTTTGCCTCTCCCCCTACTCATATGCACTCCATCTCTAAAATAAGTAAATAAATTTTTAAAAGAAACAATAAAGAATATAGATGGGGGAATCTATCTTGTTCATCTCCAAATAATGTTAAAATAATAAAAGCCACTATTCATTGAGTACCTACCTACTAAGTTCTAAGTGTTATGCTGAGTGCTTTACATATATTATCTAAATTAATTCCTTCATAACAATTCAAATACATAGTTACTATCTTTGAGCTTATTTTATAGTTAAGGAACCTGAGGCTTATTGGAAGTCACGTAGCTAGTACATGATAGGGTCTGGTTCAAGCCTGGATGCCTGTCTCCCTTGGAGCTGTGCTCCAAACACTATGCATTACTGCCTCATATTGGAATGTCCGAGGTATGTGAAATAGGCAATCTCCACTCAAGCCAGGAAGAGAGACTGCCTCCAAAATCTTCCCAGTGCCTAGACCTTTCCAATACCATACAACTACTGATTCACTCCAGTTCCTGTCTCCACTCTTCCCCTATAACCACTCAGGACCACACCTCAATGTATATGAAAGGCTGAGATCCACCACCTTACCCATTAACCCACATTAACATGCCATCAGTTGTCAGGAAATCCTTTATCTAATATAAATCCTTCTAGGTCTAGTTGAAACTCATTTCTCCTTGTATTCTTTGTAGTGGAGATGGAAAACAGCCAGAAAGTCAGTATCCTCTGTATAGAGCCCTGTATCTTCTTCAGATCATCATTAAGTCAGGTTCACTATCTATCTGTCTGTCTCTGTACACATGCACACACACCTTTTCCAAGCTTTCTTTCATTACAATTATTTGTTTTTGATCTTTTTTCTTTATTTACTTAAGTAGGTTCTACACCCCATGTGAAGCTTGAACTCACGACCCAAGATCAAGTTTTTGTATTTTGTAAACTTCCTCCCAAATCTTTATTCTACACTTTCAACTTCAAAGTGCTTTCTTTAAAAAAACAAAAACAAAAACAAAAACTTTCTTGGAGTGCCTTGGTTGGCTCCTTCGGTTGAACAACTAATGCTTGATTTCAGCTTGGGTCAGGATCACAAGGTCGTGGGATCGAGGTCCCCCCCATCAGCCTCCACCCTCACTGGGAAGTCTTCTTGAGATTCTCTCTCTCCCTCTGCTCCTCCTTCTGCTTGCACTGATGTGCTCTCTCTAAAAACAAATATATCTTTAAACAAAATTCTTGATTAATTTATTAAATTATTTTTTTATAATGCATTTCTTCAAAGCATTTTCTTTTCTAGAATTAACATTCAAAATAAATTGTAGGGACGCCTAGGTGGCTCAGTGGTTGGACGTCTGCCTTCAGCTTGGGGCATGATCTCAGAGTCCAGGATCGAGTCCCACACCCGGCTCCCTGCAGGGAGCATGCTTCTCCCTCTGCCTGTGTCTCTGCTTCTCTCTGTGCGTGTCTCTCATGAATAAATAAAAAATCTTTAAAAAAACAAAATAAAATAAATTGTATTACATGGAAAAGACATTGATTCATGTATCCAGATCTAGATCTGCCAGATAAGGTCATTAATATATGGAAACTCTGACCTAAATTGATCTCTCTCCATCCATGGTCATTTAAAACCCAGTGACGTGCTCAACTTTCTAGTTGACAGTCATTCTACCCTAAGAGGATGACATTCCTACCTCTGACTCTCCTAGGTCCCTCTTCCCCATAAGCTTGCTGTCACTGTGATTCTGGAAATAGCCCGGCTGCTCCCAGGACTCACTTTCTTTGTGTGGTAATACGTAGGAATGATCCCACAGCTTTTGGTTAATGGGAGTCACTCCAGCTTAAAGGAGGCCTTGGGCCTTGGCAGATTTCATTTAACTAAGCTTTCACTGTTCCCCTTTAACTTTGAAGAGTAAGACTCCATTATTTTTAACAGGTGGATAGAATCTTTCCTTCTGTGGTTCTTCATAATCAATACTTTTTCTTTTGTTTTCAGTGAGATTTATTCAATTAGATTTAGATTTATGTAACTCTTGGTACATTTTGAGTCTTTTGTTTTCTTTTTCTTTTTGTTCAAAGTTACTAAATTTGTTGGGGCCTCCAATTCCCGGTACGTGCCCAAGGTAGGGGAGGCTGCATGGCAGGTCTTCTGCTCCTGCCCCACTTCCACCTGAAAAGTACAGCTTCTTAATCTGTCCTATATATCAAGATTCTGCTATGGATTAAATATTTATCCTCTCCTCCACCACCAAATCGGTATGTTTAAGCCCTACCCTCTACTGTGATGATATTCGGAGGTTGGGCCTTTAGGAGATAATTAGGCCATGGGGGTGGTTTCTTCATGAATGGAATTAGTGCCCTTAAAAGAAGACACATACGAGAAGTGACCTGTTTTTCTGCCATGGGAGGACAGCAAGAAGGCGACCATATGCAAACCAGGAAGCAGACTCTCACCAGACACTGCATCTGTCAGCACTTGGTTTTGCACCTCCCAGCCTCCAGAACTGTGAGATATATATATTTGTTGTTTAAGGCACCCAGTGTATGGTATTTTGTTATAGCAGCCCAAGCTGACTAAGAAAGATTCTGAATACAGTTTGTTTATGGGGGAAAAAAAGAGTTTCATTTCTTTAAAGGAGAAGTCTAACAATTAACAATGTCAGGGTAAGACCTCTCTGAGAGACTGAAAACGTAGAGGCGTATTATAGACCTCAGGTCTGTTGATACGATTTCCTATTCTGTTATCCTTTATCCTCTTAACATTGTGTTAAGAGTTCTTACTATGAAGAAATACAGCTGTTTTGTAGAGTGCATTTTTCCAGATTTCTGACTCTAGCTTGTATAAAAACCTATGCAACATAACTGAAGAACACTTCAACCCAAAGATTACACGTAATGAACAAAAACCTAAGGCAATAAGGAAGGAGATAATGCTAAGAGCATCCAAATGAAGATCATGTGCACATTTTCCCCTATCTTCCTTTTCTTTCTCCCCCAACACCTGCAAAAGAATTTGAGCCACTTATTTTATATCTTCCTTCTTGCCTATAATCTCCATAGGTTTGCAACATTGCCAATTCTACAGTAATCACGATGAGGTTATTGTTCCATAATAATATTTCTTTAAAGCAACTGCCAAAAAGCTTTTTATGTTAGTTTCTGTCAATGGGGTTGGAATTTTTTTTTAATCTGTTTCTAGCCATGCTTCATTTTGTTTGCCTCCCAGTATCTGGAAACAATTCTTGAGAAATAAATAAATAAACAATGGAACAAATTGAGAAGAAGTAATAAAAAAAATATGCTAACAAAAATGTGAATGCAATTTAGGAGCTGAGGCTATATTTAAATATAACCTGCTGATTAAGGTTTAGTTTTCTGAGCAGTTTGGACAGATATTTGCTAGTACCACAGATGTGCCAAAAGGCTTCTCAAGTAAATATTGACTTCAGTGGACAAAGCCTAACATTTCCTCCAGCTTCTCTGACACCAGTAAGACACTTGCTACATAGTATGTGCACGAAGGTGGAAGGGTAGGTAAGCAAGCTGTTGGCTGTGTGGAGGAAAATAGGCAATAGTCCACAGAGGATAGAACATTCCTCATTGCAGTGGTTCCCAAATCTGGGGCAGGATTTTGAAAATATGTACAGGTTCCTGGCCAGGTTCCAAGTCAGAAAGTTTGGCAATTGTCCAGGAATCTGTATACTTTTTTAAGCCCCCAGGTGATTCTGATATATAGGCAGGTTTGGGGAATTACGGATCTCAAGGCTCCTAGAACAATTACAACTACTAGTCTAGCACCTACCTCAGCAGGACTCGTGGGGGCCAAGATAGAATGATGTGAGGATGCATTAACCTTATGTTCTACAGAGAAGGTCCTTCAAGGTTAGGGCTGGAGCACACGGCCACTGTGTCCATTTCTTGCATAAATAGCGGAATGTATCCTGCAGGCTGCCAATTTGGCACCCATTTGGAGCATTAAATTCACTCAGCAATTCAGAAAAGGAGGCTTTTTAAAAACATCATTTCAGTTAGGGTAAACTTCAACTGAGAATGCCCATATGCTCTTTGTTGTAGACAGCTGTGCTTGCTCAAACACTAACAACCACACATAACTACACCTTGTATTTTCGATATCAAGGATCTGAAGGTTCTTGTGAAAATCAATCAACTGTACTTAGAAAATGCCAACCACAGGCAGAATAATAGGAAAAGCACTGGAGTTCATCAGACGGGGTTTGGACACAGCTCTACCTCCTTACCGGCCATGACTATGGGCACAACAGCTTAGTCCCATTTCTTCAGTGCCCTGCTCTGTGTAATGGAGGTAAAAATAACAGTACTTCAAATATAAAGTTATCCTGAAGTTATAATAACATGCTACAGGTAAAGCCTCTGTGTCCTTGGCTGGCACAAAGGAAGCAGTCAAAAGTGTCAACTCATAGAGTTATTATTATTATCATTATTATTATTATTATTATGTCTGACACATAGCCAATACTCAATACATCATCATGATGACTACGATGATGTCAACTGAGATTATTCCTCCAGCTCCTCATGTCCACCAGCCACCACCTCTGAGGATTTAAGGAGAAGCAATTAGACATGCCGCTCCTCAGTGTCAAGTTTATATAAGAAGGGTTGTGAAATAACTCAGCAGAGAGGCAGCCATCAGTTCTCCCTCCACATGATAAAGCTGATGAAACTATTTCACAAGAAAGAGCATCAAAGTTATGTCAATGGAGAAATAACAATTTCTCCCGAAGACCAAAAAGGGGGAAATCATTTTTCGTGATGGTGTTTGATTTTCAAACCTTCAAGGCAACTACCCACAGTCTGGAGAAGAAGTCCTGGGATTTCTACCTTCCCATACATGGGACTAGATCCTGAGAGACAGGCAAACACAGAGATGGTCCCCCATCCCTCTGCCGTTGACATTCAGTCATGAGGCTGTGGAATTTACAAGACCTGAGAAAGAACTTGCAACTTGATGTACAGGGAAGGCGTTCAGAGGGCAGGTGAGGACACTGGAAGTGGGAAGCAGTACAAAGGAAAGGGCTCTTAGATGAGCAAGGTGAGTGGAATGTTTAGGTTGAAGCAAAGACTACAAGGCACCCTCCAATTCCTCAGTAACATCAAGGTAAACCCCTTGTAGCAGTGAGAACTTGACCCCAGAGGGACCAAGAAAATAACCTAGAGAAAATGCCAATTCTCCCTCCATCTACTCCAATGTGTCTATGTTGGGGTGGGAGGGTTCTCCACACATGCAAACAATTCTTGGACACAAACTGGTGTCCTACAATTCAACTCAACTTGGACACTGTCTACACAGAGATAACATCAAATCCCACAAGTGAAGGGCTCAGTTTCGCATTTTTAGATGCCAATTGCAAGTTCAGGGAGTCATCTGTGCTTCTGACTGGCCACAGATTGGATGTTGCTGTAACCTCCTCCTTAGTTTCAATTAATTTCCTACAGTGACTCACAGGATTTAGAGATACATTTTACTGTGAAGGGATGTATCAGGCAAAGTATGTGGAATGAGTGAGGAGCCTCCAAGCCCTCTCCAAGTGTGCCACTCTCCCCAAATGTCCATGTGCTCACCAACCTGGAAGCTCTCCAAATCCTATCCTTTGGGTTTGTATGGAGGTTTCACTACATTGGCATGATTAATTAAATCATTGGCCATTGGCAATTGATTTCACCTCCAGCCCTCTCCCCTCCCCAGGGTGAAGGGGTGGGCCTGAAAGTTCCACTCTCTAATCACATGGTTGGTTTTTCTGGCAACCAGCCCTAACTTCACACGTGGTCAAAGCCACCTCATTAACATTACAAAAGACATAAGACTTCTTTACACTCTCATCTCTTAGGAAATTCCAATGGTTTAAGGAGCTCTTTGCCAGAAATGGAAATGAAGAACAGTATATATATATATATATATATATATATATTCATTTCTTATGATAAATCGCAATATCACAATCTTCTCTCTCTATGCAACTTTAGAATGATCACTTAAAGCCTTTCATTGAAAATGTCTTATGCTTTTATTGAGGTCCAGTGTGAGGGTTACTTCAGGGAAGGTCAGGAAGTCCCGTGTTTCTTCTCATTGTTCCAAGGGTGCAACCCCCTTTGTAGGCCAGGGGATAGCCAGATGTCACCATTCATAACCTATCACCCTATACTGTGTTGGCCCCCCAAAAAGTTAGAGATGCTCTTGTGGACAGAAAATGGAGGGGCTAATTTATAGTCAGAGTTGAGCTGGTAAGAGTTGAGCTGTTTTGGTAGGTACTGTAGGACCTAAAGGGAGTACAAACCATGTTACAGGCAAGGCCTTTCCAGGATTTAAGTAATGAGCCATTTGAGCATACTACCAAAGATGGTTGTGAATTTTCCAGAAACTTTCTAAATACATAGACCAGCACTTTGCATGGTTTGATTTGCATCTTGGCATGACATAAGAAGCTCCACCAGTTGACCCCTCAGATACGAATATAGGTTAAGCTCTTTCTGCTTATATATTATCAGCAGAAAAAAAAAAGCCATATAAAAGGTGACAAAGAGTGACAATGCCCAAAGTAGTTTCACATCAGTTTCTCATATTTGTCCTCAGAACCTCATTATCACCAGCAAATGAAGAAATTGGGTTCGACGGAATTTCACTTGATCCAGGTCACAAGGCTGCCCTAGAGTGATGGACTCACACTCAAGGCTCCTGACTCCAGTCTCATATCCGTTGGCTTTGCCATTCTGAGCCTCCCTACCAGGGAGGGTCAGCAGTGATCAGAAGTTGTCTCATCTCCCAGAAATACTGGGAGAAGAGACCACTATACAGAAACTGGTCTATAAGGTTTTAACATATTTGATGTAGAACCTAAAAATTCAGCTTCTCATACAAATTATCTTTTTACATTTCTGTTTTGTTTTCCAAGCAAATAGTTATTGAACTCTTATTTACTCAATTATTTCCTGACTCTCTTCTGAGTGGAGCACAGTGCTGGATGCCCTGACACAGGTAGATGTGGACCACTGCACAGAAGGATGGGTGCTTGGCTTTCAGTTGGGATCCGCTTGCACTTGGACAGAGAAAAAGTGTGGCCGGACAGTTAGACTTAGTTTGTGTCACGGTCAAAGGGAGAACTCAAGCCTTGACATTCAGGATAGCATGAAAAGCAGAGAAGCACCACACCGACCCTAAGCCAAAGACTGGACAGCCAAGTAGGCTTTAGCCACTGAGTTAGACTGAACCCATGTTGCTCTGACCCTAACATGAGACTCAAGTCAGTGATCCCCAAGACCTATTTGGTTAAAATGCCTTTTAAAGTGGGACTAGCCCATGACATCCATTCTGCTTCCTCAGCATGGAGCGGGTTCTCCCCTTAATTATTGGTGCCGGATGGTACCGCCATGTTCTACAGAAGTGTGTGTGTGTGTGTGTGTGTGTGTGTGTGTGTGTGTGTGAAAGAGAGAGAGAGAAATGGATGACCTCTCATTGGGAAGTCCAGTCTCTGCATTTCCTCCAATCCCAGGGCCTGAGCACCACAGAGAGTTCCAAGATTCATCCTTGACTCTAGAGTCCTCATAAATATCATATGTACTTTGAAATGTGTAGTTGCTGCTTTATAATAAACAGAAATAGAAGGATTGTGTAGGAGAGTAATGAAAAAGAAGATTCGAAAGATAAAGTTTGGGCCAAAGTATAAGGACCTAGTATGATGGGCCAAAGGAAGGTTTTAGAAAACTGTTTTTTTCTTTTGCAATCTATCTGGATGTTTAGCCTTTTGTAAACCAAAGATATATGTAGCTGACTACTCTTCAGCCAAAGATTTTGATAGCATTGAAGTGTTGTTTTTGTACATTCGCCACAATTTATGCAAGGAATGCATTCCCCAAAGGTTGTGTTCGAGTCACATGTTGCAAATCAAATCATATTTTACATGTACTCAGAGACCTTGCTATTGAAAAAAAACAAACCCTTGTAAGCATTTTATCTACTATGTGCATATCTCAGCGTGTCTATGTGAGTGTGTGTGTATGTACATATATAACCACTTTGTCTTGGCTTAAAATTGTGGTTTACTCATCCACTAAATTTATCATTTTTTAAACTCTTGCTTTTCTGTCCTCTCCAAGAAGTTAGTAACCACCTGAGAGAGTAAAGAAATACGGCCCTGAGTATCTGCCTAATAGTCAGACGGGAAGAACCAGTTCATTGTCACTTACTTCGTGCCCACCACAAGCTATGCGAGGTGTAAAAATGCCTAAAGAAAGTGTGTTTTATGTTCAAGGGTCTAAGAGGGAGGAGAGAAAGAACTGCTTGGAATCTCCCCAGATGTCTGTGTGGAATATTGTTTGTCTGTTTTGAAGGACACGGGGAGCTGGTGAGATGGGAAAGGGGAGGGAGAGGCTGTTTGAGGCCATGTCTATGACAGGAGGAGAAGGAGGAGGAGGAAGAGGAGGGGGAAGAGGGAGAGGGGAAGGGGAGGAGGGGGAGAAGGAGGGGGGAAGTGGAGGAGGGGGAGGAGGAGGGGAGGAGGAGAGGAAGGAGGAAGGGGGAGGAGAGGGAGGAGGAGGGGACGAGGGGGAGGAGGAGGGGGAGGAGGAGAAGGGGAAGGAAGAGGGGAGGAGGGGGAGGAGGAGAAGGGGAAGAGGGGGAGGAGGAGAAGGGGAAGAGGGGGAGGAGGAGGGGATGAGGGGGAGGAGGAAGGGGAGGAGGAGGAGGAGGAGACAGCTAAATCCAGCTCCAGAAACTCCTCCACAGATCAAAGAGCCTTTTGGCTGAAGCAATGCTCCTGGACTTTCTGGACCACTCAGCTCAGCCAGACCAAAATGAGCCTGTTGCTTGAATGACCCCCCTGCTTGCTCCTGCGTCCCCACTTGGCTGGTTGGCAGGGACCTTACTCCCACGGAGAAGCACCGCTCACATTTGCACCCAGGAGCCATCTGTTGGCTTTCCAGCTGGCACCTGCTGGCTGGGACCTTCTCGGAATAGTTTTCTGGTCACCCTGAACCCGAACAAGCCCTTTAACCGGCTCCCGGCTCAAGGCCCTTTGTCCCAAGACCCACAGTTCTGGGATGACCCGTCCCGGGGCAGAGATTAGCACTGTGCCAGGGTGATAAGGGGGTTGCGGGGGGGGGCAGCACCCTCACACCTCACAGCCAACACCTCACAGCCTCCCTCCCCACACAAATTCACCATCCATCGCACATCCTGACCTGCTGGGCACATGGGGCATCTGTCTGATAATAAGTGTACAACTGGGGCTGGGTTTGTTGACCCTGAAACGCAGGCATACCAAGTCTGAGGGTGTATTTATGTGGTTTAAATATGCATTTAATGCAGCCCAAATGATAAGAATTTCCGTTCATCATCTAAAATTCTGTCTATGAGTTTGACCACTTTTTTACGCAATTGACAGACTGCAGATTGCTGAGCTGACACTTCTTGGGAGTAACCCATTCCCCAAAGACAGGATTTTCTTCTCCTTCCCAAATCCAGAGTACCCTTGTGGGGGTTAGGGAAACCACAGTAAGAACCTCAAGATCTAGGGAAAAAGCAAATGGGGCAAGGAGTGACTTTGAGGGGTGATTTATTCTTTGTCTTTTGCAAATGTGCTCTTGGCATCAAACCACCAGAGTTTGAGGACAATGACATATGAAGAGGAGCGGGACTCCATGCACCAAGCAGAAATGAAAGTAACCGAAATGTCCCCCTGGAGTACTTGTGTGGTCATCTTCCCTTCCAGATAGTTGTTCCACTACTGACGCTCATTCAGATCGGTCCCCCTGAGATTTCCCTACTTAAAGCCACTTCTACCAGTATTGTATAAGAAAGGAGTCTGACCTTTTAAGAATTCCCATATGATCTCACACAATTCATAAGGAAGATCATAAAAATGTCTGCTTTTGATTTTATTTAAAAATTTTATTTGTATTTATTGAATGCTTACTAAGTGTCAGGCCTTGTACTGAGGATTTTGTAAACTTTATATTGTTCGATTAAATTGCAACGCAACCCCTTCCAGATCTGTATTTTCATTTCCATTTCCCAGGAGGTAACTGAACCTCAGTGTGGTAGACGTGCCCAGTTTTTTTGTCTGGCTCTGCCCTCCTTCCTTTGTGCACCAGCCTTTCTTCCACTCTGAAGGCTCCTAGGGTTTAAATCCCAGCCCTGTCCAATCACAGAACCACACAGATAGGCACGGGACTAACACAGGCCAGTTGGAATATCCATCCTGAGAATTTAGGATTCTGAGTGGATGTACATTCCAGAACCCAAGGGCAGTTATGGTGGAGTTTTCAGAGCCCAGTCCCGAGAGGCAAGAGGCTCCACGTCACTGCCAGGGTCCCAGGAACTGCACTAGATGTTATCCTTCCTAGGGCCTGCACTCCAGCTCTTCCCTTGGATTCTAGGAATGATCCCATTCCCTCTCAAAAAATTCTTTTGGGGAGTGCTTATGTTAGCCAGAGCTGGTTTCTATTCCTTGTAGCTCAAGAGCAGCAACTGACACACTTGTGAGTGTCCAGTCATAGCTCAGATCTCACAGGTACTGAGCGGCAAAGTGGGGATTTTCACGGGGCCTGTATGACCACCGAATTCCACAAGTAGCCATGAGTTGTGCTGATTCATTTACCCCGTGCCTCCTTTACCTCACAGCTTTTATAGCTCTTGTACCAACAGGTTTTGTGATTTTTGCTTTTCTGTTTAAAATGTTGGCCAGTTTCTAACTAGTCCATCATCTCAGCCAATATCAGCATTGTTTTGTTTTCTTCCTTAATTTTTGCCAGAAAGCACCTTAGTAATACTAGTTCTATAATGCTGGACGAGTTACCTCACCTACCTGGGCGTCTGCCTCCTTAACCATTTATGACATAAAAAGGTGGAGGGAGGGATCCCTGGGTGGCTCAACAGTGGTTGGGCGTCTGCCTTCGGCTCAGGGCATGATCCTGGAGTCCCAGGATCGAGTCCCACGTCGGGCTCCCTGCATGGAGCCTGCTTCTCCCTCTGCCTATATCTTTGCCTCTTTCTGTGTGTGTCTTTCATGAATATATAAATAGATAAAATCCTTAAAAAGGGGGGGGCAGAGGGAAAGTCATATAATGACAGGGAACCTGCAAAGGATGCCAATAATTGGAGGGTCTTCTCCACTTAGCAGAGGTGATAGAGATGGTCAGGTGAGATTCCAGTTGCTAAGATGCAGCCAAACTACCCAGTCGCCTCAGGGAAGATGATCCACGGCCTTGAGGATGATGGGGGACAACTGAGTTTAATCATTTTCAAACTTCCGTTCACATTCTCACGTCGAGCTTTCCTGAGCATGCACCTCCCAACATAGTTCATTATTTTTGTAAATAATAAAGTTACTACTGAACCATTATGTCATGTTATAAAACATACACAAAAAATAAAATTCAAAAGAATACATTTAAAAGCACGAATATGTTATCATATTTCATTTCTGCATCTGCACAGTTAGGGTACCCACATCTACTTTGAGCACCACAGGCTTAGGGGGTCCAGAGACAGAGATCCTTGTAATAAGTCTAGATAAATTCTCTTGGATTATGATTTTGATGAAGAATTTTTTTTAAAGCCCTCCCTTATCCCTGGAGTCTGCATAAAAAAATAATGTTCATGTTGCTAGTTTAGCACATGAATGAATTCAATTTTTTAATTGAATTGAATTTTTAAATTTAATTTTAATTTAATTATATTCCTATCAAATTGTGACATTCTTCGGGTGCCTGGGTGGCTCAGTCAGTTAAGCAAGCATCTGCTTTTGGTTCAGGTCATGATCCCAGGATGCTCTGCATTTGGCTCCCTTTTCTCTCTCTGCCACTCCTCTGCCCCCACTGATGTGCTCTCTCTCTCTCTCCCTCTCTCTCGATCAAATAAATAAATAACATCTTTTTTAAAAAAAATTGTGACATTCTTATGGGCAGGAGCTATGTCACACTTACCTTTGCCTTCCCAATGTATGGCCCTAACACAGTGATGTGACACAAGGACGTGCCCAATGAACAGTGTTCAATTTAATAGAACACTGCCCCTTGGGTAACCTTCCTTCCAGAGTTGCCAGGCCACACATCTGTACTCCTTCATGTTGCTCAGGCAGGTGCTGCTGAGGAGGCCCTTGGAGCATTTGGCTACGGTTCCAAGCCCAGCAGCTCTGCTCTGAGCCCAGTGCTTTGCTCATCAACAGCCAATAATCAACACGTTTAAAACAAACCAAATACAGAGAAAGAAGGAAATCTCTAAAATAGCAATATATTAAAAGCTAGCTTTGCCTTTCGATGCAATCTCTCTCTGTTGGAAGAACAGGCAAGGTTTCCAATATGGACCTTCTGAGTTTAATGGAAAAGACACTCCTACGTGTCTCTGGGTTCTCCCCGAGAGCTCTTACAAAAGAACCCGATATGACATCAGGATCCCTCCATGGTGAGTTACGTTTCTTGGGTCTGTAGTTCTTTGGTTCTGGAGGCATTTAGATTTCACAATCAACGTCTTTAATTGTGCTCAGGTCAGGAAATCACACACATGTTTCTCAGTGTTTCTAATCCCTCGACTCTATATTATTAGTTTATGAAGGCGTAGGTTGCATCTCACATTTTTGTGAGATTATGCAATTCAGTCTTCCTTGGCATCCCAGAAGAAGCCTGGGAAAACTCACAATTTCAAGCTTTTCTCTTTCCCTGAGGAGGAAGTGGAGCTCCATTCCTTTGTCTCTGCTCTTTCGCCCCCATGGAGGACAGAGCTGCAGAGGAGGACAGTGGACCAAGTAAGGTGCAGCCCTCACCTCCTTGGGGAGGGAGCTCACTAACGGGGGTGGGGGGGAGGGCTATCCCCCCCCCCCCATTGACAAATGATGAAACGAAGGAGTATCAGCCCACATCCCCTGCCTGGTGAATGAGGTAGAGCAACATGCAGCAGGAAGGAAGAGAAAGAGACAAAGTGAGCCTGCAGAAATCAAGGAACGAAACATGTCCAAGCTGCCATCCTTCACCAAGCAAGTTATTGAACCTGACATAGAGGCTATTTCTTTTGAGATGGGATCTTAGTCCTAAATCCAGAAGGCTCTCTTCATGGACCCTCCAGCCCAGCCCTACGAAGGCTCGACTCCCAGGCCTCCAACAGGACAGCTCCAGAGGATTTATTCACCTCTCCTCCAGCTCAAATGCTGCCTCAGCTGTTTGTGGCGGGCACTTTCAGATGCAAACACAATGTTGGTCACTAGATGCTAATCTCAGTTGCCATTCTGGTTGCTCCTCTGTCCAGGAGAGAACAGCAAGGCCACTGCCACCGTGCAACGTGCAATGATGCAATGTCACGTCTCCGTGCCCACTGCACTTAAAAAGATAAGAAAGAAAGAAAGAAAGAAAGAAAGAAAGAAAGAAAGAAAGAAAGAAAGAAAGAAAGAAAGAAAGAAAAAAGTCCTGATAGCATTTCCCCCTCCAACAGAGCCAATTAGTTATGGGCTTTCTTTTGGCTCAATGCTATTCAGTGGAAACCAACCAAACGGAACCCCCAACCCTTCCCCTCCCTGCAGTTCCCCAAGAAATTCACAATGCACGCACCAAGGGAGCGTCTTGCCTGGGCTGGATTTTTCTCTCTGAATCTGTGGGCAAAATATTACTGTAGCATTTGCGTTCCTGAGCTCTCCTGTCCCTCTGCACGGAAGACATTGCCTCCTTCCTCTGAGCCTGGAAGCCAAGAAAATGTTCGCCCTTGAAATGTTTACAGTTCTCTCCTTGCCTGGGCTTGGTCCCCATCGTGGCCAGATTTGCAACATGAGATTGAGTGGTCTTCAGGGCTGTCAGCAAAATAATATCAACCCTTTGTGGAGGGGTGACAGGCCATACAAAGAGTGCGGCTCATTTTATCTGCTCACGCTGGTTGCCAACTTTGTAAAAACACAATTGAAATATTTTCCCACAGCATATATGCTAATTGAAGAAAATGTATTAAACATAGAGAGACCAGACTTAAAGGTAACCACCAATCACACTTGATGTGTACATCTTTCTTCTTTTTCCCCCCTGTACATTTTCTTTTTGACCCAAAAAGAAATGACTGTGTGATGTACTGCTTTTTTACTAGACAAGATATACGGTACATTGTTCACATCAGATATTGCTCTGAAAATTCGTGTATAAAGGGTTTTTACGGCTATTTTGTAATTTACTTAACCAATTCCCAATTTGGGGAAACATTTTTTTATTGGAAAAAATTATTTGGATCAAATCTGTATTTTGGAAACATTTGTGACTGTTTCTTGAAGATCAGTTGCTAGAATTGCTATTTCAATGATAAACAAAATGACAAATCTTTTGACTCATTCCCCAAAAGATACCAATGTACAAGGCTGCCAGCTCTGTGTATAAAGTATTTTTAATCTCCAGCATTTTGATAGGCACCTATCAAAATGTGTCCGTTATTGTTTTAGTTGGCATTTGCTTAAATAGATATTACACTAAGCATTTAAAAAAATTTATTGCTCATTTGTAGTGCCTTTTTTGAGGCTACTCCATCAATGACTTTTATCTGATTGTCTACCGGGAACTGAGTATTTTTCATATTGATGAAGAATTCTTTTCATTTTTTTAAAGATTTTATTTATTTATTTATTTATTTGAGAGAGAGAATTTAAGCAGGGGGAGCTGCTGGCAGAGGCAGGGGAAGAAGCAGACTCCCCAATGAGCAGGGAGCCGGATGCCGGGCTCAATCCCAGGACCCTGAAATCATAACCTGAGCCGAAGGTAGATGCTTCATGGACTGAGCCACTCAGGCTCCCAATGAAGAATTCTTTACAAAGTGCATTCTGGAAGGCAATCCTCTACATGCTGCAATTCTTTTTCTTAGTTTAATATTTGACTTTCAATCTTGTTGATTGTGTGGGGCAGGTAAAATGAGTTTTCCTTTTTATATGTTTACTAAAAACATTTAAAAGTGCAGAGAAGCAATAAGATCAATAAAATACAATCACCTAAATATCACTATCCACAAATAACCAAGATATGCAGAAATTCTCACTTTTAGTGTGATGTGTTTTCTCTTATGGTTTCTATCTTTCTTGTTATTCTTAGAAATACCTTCCATGCTCTATAATCAGCTGCATTGTCTTCTATTCCTTTTTAGTTAGCAGCTCAATCTTTAATTTGGATGGAATAGTTTTGGTAGAAGATAAGGGTGTAGCTTTATGGCTTTCCAAATTCTCTTTCTTCTGCCCAGGGTACTGCTATCTATAAAATAGAGATATTTCATTCTTTTTTTCTGGAAATAGTGAGTAAGCCAAGTAGCTCTGGTAAAAGCAAGGAACTACACCAACAGCACTAAAGCCTGATCAACACATGTGGTTATATACACTAACCACGTCAGAAGAGGATCCTACGATGGGTGGTGCAATGATGGGCTAGCCCAAGATTGCAAGAGGTGAGCTGGCTCCTTTTCTAGCCCTCTGCCTTGTCCTCTTCCACCACCTAGCACTCCTGCTGCCACCTCCTGAGAGGTGAAAACACAAAGATGAGATGGCATTGAGGCATAATGAAGTAGGTGAACCCAACTGGGCAATTTGGTGACCAGGACTTGATGGCCATGAGGTTGGACAGGTTGAGACACCAACGAGGACATCAGACTTCCCTCAGTGCCAACTCTGGATGAGAGTACATAGCTATGGTTCTATGTATTTGGAAGAATGTTAGTAGCCTTAACATGAAATAACTCGCCTACCCCTACTCATTACATGAGAGTTACAGTTTTATGGTTTAGCTTAGACTATCCGCTCCAAACTCCCCGCTGCCCATGCCTATGTTGGAAGAACCTGGCTTACGTTAGCTACCCTCATAAAGTGGAGAACCCAGGCGAGCTGGCTTCTGCTTCTCTGTCTCCCTGTTAATGCCCTGTCTGACCTGGGCTAAGATAAATTTCCATTAATCTATTTTGCTGCTTCTATACAACAGCTCCTCTGTGCTAGGTCTCAGGAAACACTCCCTAGCGGCCCTCCATCTGTTGGGTGGGCACCCTGAAAGCTAACCCTAGGCTGTTTAATGGGAAGTTATGTCTATACTAGTCTCCCTGGGATAAACACAACTCGGAATCCGTTCTTGGCGTGCCTTCTCCACTTCGGGGCGAACATACCACAAACTGCTGCTCACAGGACTGGACGCCAGGCCTGATCCCAAGCCTGGTCTTCCTTGCCTTCTGGCCTCCCTGGCCTCCTGGCAGCCACGATCAGATGTCAACCATGGCATCTTTACTCTCAAATTATCTGTCACTCACTATGAGAATTCCACATCAGTTAGAATAAAACCTTGAGTTCGTGTCCTCACTGTAGAAACTGATAATAATTTTCTAAATGCTTGGTGAAATAACGGTTTTCCTACCGAGTCTTTTGGCTGATTTCTTTCTTTGGTCTCACATGTGTTCATAATTGCTCAGTGAAGCAGTTCTTCTTTTTATAACGGCTGCTTTAAAATCTTTGTCAGATGATTCGCACACTCCCATCAGCTCACTGTTGGCATCAGTTGTCTTTCTGCATTTGGGTTGAGATCTTCTCAGCTCTTGGTGTGATGAATGAGTTTTGATGGAAAGCTGGACATTTGGGGCGTTGTGTTGTAAGACGCTGGATCTTACTTAAATCTTCTGTTTTAGCCAGCTTCCTCTGACACAGCTCCAACCTAAGAAATGTGGTGGAGTAGCAGTTGGGGTCCCCTTTGCCCCCACCCCTTGGCCTCTGTTGACACTGGAGGGCGTTACTCTGAGTTAGTGCTGGGCAAGGCTGGGAGTTCCAACTCCCTAGTAGGCCCCACTGATCATCCCTGGCTGGGAGGCATTAGAGGGCTTCCCATGTGGCCTCCACTGAGGGGGGTTTTAGTATCAGTGGGCAGTGGTGAAAGTCCACTCCATGAGGTCTCCTCTGACTCCACCCCAGGGAGGGGAAGCATGCCTGAGTACTACCGAGGAAGAATGGAAGTTCCAGTTCCCTAGTGGACCTTCTGGGACATTGTTCCCATTGGAAGGGCAGGGATTCGGAGCACCCAGTCATAGCTGTGAAGGTGGGAAGCTGGCCTCCCCTCTGGGGCCTTTGCTAATGTGGGTGAGGTGAGGTGAGGCCACCGTGTTTTCCGTAGTGTTGGCAGGAATTAAGCAATGATTAATTATTGTGTGATGGTTTTCTGCCCTGCTAGATTGCCCTTTTCCTGGTCCTTTGGCTAGAGAGAGTAGGCTATTGTTAGGGCTATTTTTGGCCAGTACCAATTGGTGTCTGGGGACACAAGCTTCTTGAGATATTAGGCCTAGAAACATGAAGCACAG
Source organism: Vulpes lagopus (assembly GCF_018345385.1). Classification (NCBI taxonomy): domain Eukaryota; kingdom Metazoa; phylum Chordata; class Mammalia; order Carnivora; family Canidae; genus Vulpes; species Vulpes lagopus. Next base: position 34,152,044 of record NC_054834.1, read on the forward strand.
AGAAAACTCGCCACTCTGTCATTTCTCAGGTCCCAAGGTTCTTAACAAGTCCGCTTTCTTGTCTCTTCAGAACCATCTTAGAGGAATGCTAGGGTGGCTCAGTGGTTGAGCATCTGCCTTTGGCTCAGGTCATGATCCCAGGGTCCTGGGGTCGAGTCCCACATTGGGCTCCCTGCATAGAGCCTGCGTCTCCCTCTGCCTATGTCTCTGTCTCTCCCTCTGTGCCTCTGATGAATAAATAAATACAATCTTTAAAAAAAATCATCTTAAGTTTGTTTTTTTATCTAATGCCCAGAGTTTTCATTGTACTTAGTGGGAGAGCAATACCCCAAAATATTTCTACTCCATCATTCCTGCTATTCTCTTTAATCTTAAAACAAAAAAAGCAGTAATGTAGATACATGAAAATATATATCCATGCATGTGAAATATATACATTTGAAACACATATACACATATTAATGCCTACCATGGGAACACTAAATCCCAGGCGTCTTTCATCTAGTTTAATTTGCCTCAGTATTTAAGTAAATATGAGTGACTCGTGCTCAGAAAGATTCTCTACAGAAAGCATCAGAATCAGCTAAATATGGATTGTCACTTTCGTTCAACATCTAATTAAACTCCTCACTGTCAATCCTTTCTTGGTTACAAATCAACAGTAGTTCTTATAATTATATCTTTGTAAGGAAAGGCTGTCGTTCTTTCTGATGCCAGCAGTTTGGAGCAATATGAAAGTAAGTTAAGGTCTTACGTGGGACTTCTATGGAATATCCAAACTGTATGTGTGTGTGCATGTGTGCGTGTGTGTGTACACGTGCATACATATGTATATCTACATCGACATTTATCTATCCTGAATAAGAGCGAATGTTTAAAGTCATGGCAAATTTCCTTGAATGTCCTTTAAGAAAGAAGCATAATTTGTGTCTTTCTGGAATTAAAATTGAGAAATACAATGTAGAGATGTCTCCTACCCAAGCACTCCTGATCAGCATAGATCTTATCCAGAAAAGCAGGTGGAGTAGTAAAATAAGTACTCCACTGAAGGTCAGGAGTCTGGACTTGCTATTAGAATCACAGTTAAGGGGTGCCTGGGTGGGTCAGTTGGTTAAGCATCTGCCTTCTGCTCAGTCATGATCCTGGGGTCCTGGGAGGAAGCCCCTTATTGGGCTCCCTGCTCAGTGGGGAGTCTGCTTTTCCCTCTCTCTCTGCCCCTCCCCCAGCTTGTGCACTGCTCTCTCTTACTCTCTCTCAAATAAGTAAAAACAATCTTTAAAAAAAAAAAACTACTAAAAAACCAAAAAGAATCACAGTTAAATTTGTCTGACTTAACCAGTTGTTGGCCTGCACTGCTGAGCTTGGGTATCCTAGACCTGGCTTTTATATCTGCCAGGACTCAGGCAAGGGGTGGGGGGTGGGAGAGAAATGTCAACATGTAGTGACAGGGCTATAAAGTAAATCCAAGAGGGGCCATGAGTCTCCCCACAACTGAATCACCAGACCTGCTTTATAAGCGCCGGCTGCCTCCGTGCTGCACAGCAGAGTTTTCTCCCCATGTGGCCTCACCCTCTCTCTCTTGGGATCCAGGGCAGAGACCCCCATCTGTCTACACTCACTTGGGAGACTCCGCTCTAGGAAACTGAGAAATCTTTCTGTAGCAATCAACACGAGTTCATCTCTGATTGTGGCAGTGGCAGCTTCGTCCTCCTTGTAGAGAGCTTCGACAGCACTGGGGACTCTAGGCTTCCCCTATGTGGCAGATGAATCCAATTTGCAGCCCTGACAAATCTCAATGGAGCTCAGCACTGGGGGAATGCTTGCACAAATGTGGCTTGTGGGAGGCCCCACTGGATGTCTGTCTTTATGCGGCCTTCTTAATTCACACCCTCAGGCACCCGCCAACCCATAGAGACACATACACAAACACAGCCCAGGAAAACCCATCCCACCCTGCCTCCAACAGCCCAGGAAAACCCATCCCACCCTGCCTCCAACACCACCATCCTGCTTAACCCTAAATCTATTGTCGAGGAAGCTGGTATTGCTTGCCTTGCGGACTTGAGTTTTGCCCATGGCTGCCTGGGTTTAACATGCAACTCCTTCTAGAAGACCCTGAATGGTTTTGCCCTCCTGGCTCTCCAGCTACCTTCCCCACTCCCACCCCCACCAGCGCAGCTTCAGATAGGAGAGCTCCCAGCTGTCTGAGCACATCCTGACTATACGTGTCTTCTCTGAACCTCAGTTTCTTCATTTGTAAATGATATGTTATGTCATGTTGAAGGCTTGTTGAAGGCTTTGATGAGATGTTGCATGCCAAGGATCTAGCATGGCCCTTGGTGCCTAATGTATCCTGTCCCCCCATCTCTGTCTCTGTCTCTGTCTCTGTCTCTGTCTTTACGTCTCTGTAGCTCTATCATTTCTCTGTCTTCAGCTTTGGGATGGTCTCAGGAGAATTATACTTAATCCTAGGCAGGACTCACTTGCAGAAGGGCATTGATAAATAGAGCATCCAAAGGAAAATCAGCCCCAGATGGAGAAAACTGTGATAGTAATAACCATTATTGAACACCAGCGTGTCAGACCCTTGAACTACGGAACTTATAGTCATTTTTGTCAATTGTTCTTGACAAAAGCCTAAAAGGTAGCTACTATTATCCTTATTTTCCTATTAAAGAAACAGAGACAGAAAAATTCCACTAATATCAGAGTCCAGAGGGGCAGAAATGGGATTCAGTATTCCAGCTCAATCCGATTCAAAAGTCTTTCCACTACATGCCTCTGATTCCCACCATATGATGTGAGGGGCAGATGAGGGGACTGACAGTATCAACAGGCTGTCAGAAGAGGAGGAGGAGGAGGAGGAGGAGGAGGAGGATAGGACATCCAGAAGTCTCTATGAGCTTGTCCTTCTCCAAGGTTCTATGGTGTAGTGACCACCAAGAGATACGACCAAACTAGAGGAAACTGTATCCCGTGGCCCGGCTCTGAGTGAGGGTCTAGCCCCAGCGACTTGACTGTCAGTGCGTTATTTGTTTTTTGTTTTTTTTTTTTCCCCATCACCTTTACCTTTTTCTCTATATGCCATAAAAAGAAAGTTCTCTTCTTCCCCAACACATGCTCAGTACATTTATGAGGTGCTGATTTTCAGAGGAAATAGGTCTTGTCATTAAGAATTGCTAGGAAGCCTATAGGTAGACAGACCCGCTGGTCAGATAGACTAAGGAGGAACAAAGCAGCACCTGAGATAGCCCCTAGTAATACAGATGATTGCCAATGTGTGCTCACTGTGCACCAGTCCCCCCTGTTCCATGTACTTTACATGTATTGGCTCATATAATTCTCATTACAACCCCACAGCAGTTTCTAAACAATATTCTGTGCTTACGATTTCATGGATTCTAGAATATTCTTGCCCTGGGTGTATGATTTTTAAGTTCAAATGATACCTCATTTTTAAAATTAAGACAAATCCTTTCACACTTACTTTTTTCAGTATGGCCTTTAACCGTGTGGACTCTAAAGCCAGCAATGCCTTCTGGGTTTGAATCTCAGCTTGATCACTTCTCTGTACGACTTGAGAATAACACAAAACTTACCAATAAGGTTATTAGGAGAAGAGGAAATTTAAGTAAACTGCCCAAAGGTCTACGATAGTGATACAGCTGGGACTTCAACCCTAGTCGAGTTGTCTCATGTCTCTGTTCTATAATGGGACTGTTGGTGTTAGCTTGGTCCTGATGGGATGTCCTCACAGAAAAACCTTTTTCCTTTCTACCTAAAACCAAATGGAAGTCCAGATCCACAGGACTTTGGAAGCCTAGGAAAGAAGGTTGGTTATTTCAGTGAGTGAGATGGGAAGTCAGTACAGTGTTTTATGCAGAGAAGTGATATGGTTTGACTTTGGCTTTTTTTTTTTAAAGATTTTATTTATTTATTTATTTGAGAGAGAGAGAGAGTGAGCAGGGAGAGAGACAGAGGGAGAGGGAAAAGTTCCCTGCTGAGCAGGGAGTCCCACTAAGGGCTTGATTCCAGGGGCCTGAGATCATGATCTGAGTGAAAGCCAGACACTTAACCTACTGAGCCACCCATGTGCCCCTAACTTTGGTTTTATTATTATTATTTTTTAAGGATTTGATTTATGTATTCATGAGAGACAGAGAAAGAGAGAGAGAAAGAGAGGCAGAGACACAGGCAGAGGGAGAAACAGGCTCCCCGCAAGGAGCCCGATGTGGGACTCGATCCTGGACCCCAGGATCATGCCCTGAGGCAAAGCAGATGCCCAACTGCTGAGCCACCCAGGTGTCCCCTGACTTTGGTTTTAAAAGACCATTCTGGTCCCTGTATTGTAATTGGACGTAAGGAGAGAAGCAAGGAAAAGAGTTTGGAGACTCTTAAGATAATCCCAAGAAGGATAATGGTTGCTTGGACCAAGACAGTAGCAGCTCCGGAACTGAGAAGTGATCAGTTTTGGGGAGAGACCACTGAATATGCTGAAGGGCCAGATGTGGGGTCTGTACAGAAAAGATCTGTCAAACATGATGCCTGAGTAAGCATAAGCCTACACCTTTAGGCTAGCTGAGACCTTAGCATTCAACCATTCCAATCCATACATTCACTGTTTTGTGAGAAAACAGAGACCCAGAAAGACGAAGTGGCTGCCCTGGTCACATAGGAAATTTGACTCTAGAGTAGGGTTTCCTGGATCCCAGCCCTCTGCCTTGTCCTCTTTCCTTGTTGGCATCATCATAGTTGTCTTCACCCTGGAAAATTTATTACAGGCAGTATCCCCTGATGCTCTGACTGCAAAGATATGGAGACTAAAAATTAGGAAATTCATGAATTTGCACTTTTTAAAAAATGGTTTCTTCATCTTTTTTTAATATTTAATTTATTTATTCGAGAGATCTTGCATGTTCTTTCAAATAAGGGTGGAGGGGCAGAGAGAGAGGGAGAGAGAATCTCGAGCAGATTTCCAGCTGAGCACAGAGCCTGGTGCGGGGCTCGATCTCACAACCTTGAGATCATGAGCTGAGCTGAAACCCAAAATCAGGCACTTAACCAACTAAGCCACCCAGGTACTCGCTCCTGTCTTCATCCATTTTTTGAATAGTTTTAGTTTTAGAGAAAACTACAGAGTTCCAAATACCCTACACCTAGTTTCTCCTATTTGTAGTCCCTTATATTAGTATGACAGATTTGTCACAATTAATAAGCCAAAACTGATACATTATTGTTAACCAAAGCTCATATTTTATTAAGTTTTCCTTTGTTTTCCCTCATGTCCTTGTCCTATGCCAGGATCCGACCCAGAGAACCACATTATATTTAGTTATCCTATCTCCTGAGACTCCCTTTGGTTGTGACAATGTCTCAGACTGTCCTTGTTTTTGATGACCTTGACAGTTTTGAGGCATACTGGTCATGTATTTTGTAGATTGTCCCTCAGTTGGAATTTGTCTGACATTTTTCTCATAGTTAGTCTGGGGTTATGTGTTTTTAGAAGGAAGACCTTCTTTGCATTCCGTCGTTCCGTCACTTTGCATCAAGGGCATATACTATCGGTATGATTTATCGCTGTGGATGTTAACCTTGATCACCTGGATGAGGTATATTTAATCAGATTTCTACCCTGCCAAATTACTCTGTTATTCCCCCTTTCCATATTGTCCTCTTTGGAAGGAAGTCACTATATGCAGGCCACACTTGAGCAGAAAGTTGTTCTCTATCTCTCAAAGATCGAATGTCTGCATAAATTATTTGGAATTCTTCTGCATTGCTTTGTCTATTCTCGCCCTACTTGTCTATTTATCTAATTGTTTATTATCTCTGTATGGACTGGGCAGGACACCAACAGTGTCTGCTACATTGGACGCAGAAAACAGATGGATGAACTGGTGGACGATGAAGGCTTTTTTAAGGTTGAAGGTTGACAACAGAAGTTGTAACAGCAAGCATATGTCCAAACAAGAATTTGTACATGAGCACTCACAGCAGCATTATTTAGAATAGCCAAAAGGGGGAAACCACCCATATGCCCACCAATTGTTAAATAAATACACAAAATTTGATATAGCTTTCCAATGGAATATTATTCAGCCATAAAAAGGAATGAACAACATAGATGAATCCTGAAAACATGCTAAGTGAAATAAACCAGTAAAAAAAAAAAATCAGATATTGTAGGATTCCATTCATATGAAGTGTCCAGAACAGTAAAAATCTGTAGAGACAGAAAGGAGATCAGTGTTTGCTTTGGGCTGGGGCAGTGGATGGGATAGGGAGCTAGGGGGATGATAGCTAAAAGATACAGGATTTCCTTGTGAGGTGAAAAAATGTTCCAAAATTGACAGTGGTGATATATTCACATATCTGCGAATATGCTAAAAGCTGCTGAGTGATATATTCAAAGTGAGTGAATTGTACAGTATGTGCATTGTATCTCAATAAAGCTTTTTTTAAAAACTGTAATCCCGTGCAAGTTGAGAAATAGAATTTGATCTCCCTTATTCTAACATGAAGCTAGATTGCACTTTAATTTGGATTCCTGGTTATCTTTGGTGTGGAAATGAACAGAAACACAGACCCTTTCAAAATGCTGGACAACAGTTCAAAAATATCCATACTTGGTTCTAGAAAACATTAAAGTGATTTTGAGATTTTGAAACAGTATCGAGCTGGCCCCTCTTTTGAAGAAAGGAAACAGTTGGGCCTGCCCCACCAGAGACGAGGAAACTTTAAGTCTAAATCCAGGTACAAGAGAAAGAAGTAGCTGTGGTGGCCTGAAGTTTGTGGGGCAGCCCTTAGATCCCTTCCTTGTGGGAAGTCATCCTGGCTTGGTCTCTTCCATTTGTTTAAAAAAAAAAAAATTGATTCCTCTTTCTAATTATGTCCCATATAGGTGACAATATAAATTTACCTTCCTTGCCTTCATAAACAAGAAACATACAGTGGTGAGGTGGCTGTGGGAGATGGAAAAGACATTTTCTAAATGGAAAGTCAACTAGAGATAAAATGTGCTTCAAGTAATTCACCAAGAGGAAGAGCTATATGTGACTAATGGACGGTTGAACACACGTACACACATACACACCACAGCACAAAATGTTTCACCCTTAAATTCAGCTGACTCTCCTTCCTTCCTCTGTCTTCCTTCATTAGCTTGATTACCACCTCAGTGATGAATAAATGACTCCACACTGAGCAGCCTAAGGCTCAATGAATGGGCCATTTAAACATTAAATGGAGCCAGATAGACATAAGGGGAGATACAGCTCTAAGCATATGAATTTGAACTTTTTGGCAGATTCTGACCAGCAAATACAGAATGCTCTTACTGAGGAGAAATTAGCTCATCATTTGTCTGTGGAGTTGGCCCAAAGCAACCACTTATTTCCAAGTTCCATCTGCAGCCCTGCCATCCCCATAAAATGGGGTTGGCATTCTCCCAGTCACAAGTTTTCCAAGAGGACTCAAGGAATTGCCTCCAGTGATTCACACAACCTGGTGCCCTGCTCCTTCCTCAACGTAGGACTCACGTAAAGGCAACAAAAACTTTCTGCTGGGCTGGGGAGTTGCGCGGAGGGAAGCACTCCACTGACTGAGCCAACAAGGGGGTGACGGAGGTGTGCAAAAGGAAATATTTTCCCTCTAATCAAATCATATGCCGCAGAGACAGGAGGAGAGAGAAGCTGGTTCCAGTGTCAACATGAGGGGCTGATACGTGTCAGAACACTTGAGAAAGAGAAGGAAATCTTCCAGGACAAACAGAGTCTTGTTATTCCACAAGAAGACAGGCAGCTGTTGGAGTCTGGTGCTCCATTTCATGGGGCAACATCCCAGGCTGGACGCTCTGTTCTGGGCTCTGATATAGTGAGGAAGTGAGGGAGGGAGAGCTGTGAGGATAAGCTAGGTAATGAGTAGTTCCAGGCCCAGTCTTCTGGACCACTGTTCCTGACTAGCACCTGCTGACTTTTCTTCCCATTCTGCTCTCTTTCCAATCCACCCTTCCTAACCCTTGACGCCACTCAGACTTTCCAGACCAGTCCTAATTTCCAATACTCTAGGCCATGACCCCATTAAACAATCAAAATTGCTGGAAATTCTAGCCCTTTTTCACCCAAACTCCATCTCTTAGACTATTTCCTGCATCTGGAAATGGATCAGAAGCCAGCAGCATATTGGTACCACACACCTCTGCTTGGAGGACCTGGAAATAGACAGAAGGGAAGCATGCAAATGAGTTTTGTCTCCTACAGACTCCTTTTTCTTTGGTGTCAGAGGAATCTATCTGCTTGCTGAGCAGAGACCATGGTCATTGTGAATGCTGGGTCATGGAGGAGAATGGGAGGCTAGAATGAAGAAAACAAATGTTGAAACTCAAGAAATGATAGTTTTAGAGTATCAACACTCTCTCTATTGGCACATTCAATAAAAAAACAAAAATGTAAGTCATGTGGGCAGTCTGGGTGGCTCAGTGGTTTAGCGCCGCCTTCAGCCCAGGGCCTGATCCTGGAGACCCGGGATCAAGTCCCACGTTGGGCTCCCTGCATGGAGCCTGCTTCTCCCTCTGCCTGTGTCTTTGCCTCTCTCTCTTTCTCTCTCTGTGTCTCTCATGAATAAATAAATAAAATCTTTTTTAAAAATGTAAGTCATGTGCAAATCCAGAATAACCTTTTCCTGCAACTGATCATATTCGAAAGTACTTGAACATCACTCTTAGGAAAACTTCCAAGGGATACTCTTGCTCAAACTCACCACTCCCATCCCCTTCCCTTAAACCCAACACTTGGCACTATCCACTTCATTAAATGGCACTTTCTAGGAGTTTGGCAGATATTTCTGTCCACTTACCCTAGGAAATCCATCTGCCAGGTGCTGTGGCCTTATCAACATGACATTTTATTAGAGAACTTGTCACTGACACAGAAAAACATCAGTCTAATATGTAAAACAAACAAAACCGCCACAGAACTACGGAATCCCCAGTTAGTTGTTTGGTAACCTAACAGTTAATTCAGCACTTTCTTCTCTTTTCTCCTTTTAGAAAAGTTCTCCAAATTTCGTAGCAGCTATTCAAGGCATTATGTGACTGTCTCCTTCTTACATTCCTGGCTTTTTTTCCTACCACTCTCCCTAATGGCAAGTGCTGTGGCTAAGCTGGGCAGCTCAGCATTTCCTGAGCAAGCTCACTTCTTTCTCACCACTGTGCCTTTGTGTATGCACTTTCTTCTTCCCACAAGGAGTGTCTTCTTTTCAAAATCCACCTGTTAAAATCCTACCTATCCCTCAATATCCAGTACAAACACCAGTTCATCCACAAAGTCTTCCCTGATCTACACTCCCCAACTCTCTACTACTTTAATGAACCTCTCTTTCCCCTGTGGCCATATCAGTATACATGACTATCAAATTCTGCCTAACAGCCATCCATAGTTAATTGCCAGCAAGTATCTCTCTCACTCAAAACATACATTTTAAGGAACTTTAAGTTGTCTATCTCTATAATTATCATGATGCCTGGAAAGTCACCTTGCCTAGAATACTTAGCAAATCCATGTGATAAACTGACAGTCAGTAGGACTGCACCTCCAGATTTTGTGAATATTTAATGAGAATGGATGAAAAACTGTGTATAAAATTTGTACAATTTGTATAAAACACCTTCTTTTCTTTCAAACCAATTGACTCCAGCTTTGTGGCTGTTCTGTTGGGGGACACAGGATTAGAGCATATTCTCATGGGGAGAAGTGAAAGATCCTTGAAAAGAGATAAACATTTCGGTTGTTTCATATTGGGAAATGAGAATAATTCTTGGTCAGGGAATGAGGAATAAGAAGTCTGGCATGAGGGAGAAAAGCCCCTTTTCTTTTGGAGCCCGAAGAGAGCAGGGCTCACACTTGGATACGGAGATGCCTACAAACAAGTCCAGTGGTGGTAGGTGAGCTTCCCATGGCCACATAGATGTTAGCTGCATGTGAGGCAGACAACAGATCTGATATAGACCCTCCCAAACATTCTGGCCCTGTGCAACGTGGTTATTTCCTTTCCATTATCCTCAAACTTTGATGCATTTTTATTACCAATTTGCTGCACAACATAAAACTGGAAAGAAAGCCAATCTCACACTTGAGATTAAGAAGACAGAAGAAGAGCAATACCTATGCCCCTAAGTCAAAGGAATTATTACAATAGTGGTAACTCAGCATAGAAGTGATTCCAGGGGAAATACAGGGTGCTAGAAGAGGTAATGGAGTACATATAGACAGTTGCATGCTAAAAAATATGTGATATTACATACTTTGTAATTAATCACTTCCTAATTAACAAGTATGCTGAACTTTTTATATCAGGTGTTCTCAAAATGTTTGATAACTGTAATTTATTCAAGCTACTGTGAACACACATGAGAAGTTAGCACAAGTTGTGAAGGTGCCATTAAACATAAGTACCCAGAATGATTTTAGTACTTTTCTTCAGGGAATATGTTACTTGAAAGAAAGATGTCTCAGAAGTCAATACCAGATTAGGTTAAAGATAATTAATTGCAAAATGTGTGTAAAAGAACAACTCAAATCAACTTCTGAAATTTATATGCCAAAAAATTGAGTATCTACTGTGGGCTCTGACCACACATTGAGAGATAGATCCCTTAGATTTTTAAAACAGACTCCTTATTTTGAGGAGCTTGTAATTTAGTGAAGAATATGGGCTCCTTAACAGATAATTAGAAAATAATTTGGAAAAAAATAATAAAAAAGAAAAAAGAGAAAAAAAAGAAGTTGGTAGCTGCACTGATTGGGATATGTGAAGGATTATATGAAAGTTCCAAAGGAAAGCTAGCTATTCAATACTTTCTGATGACAAATCTACAAAACTCCTTGCTTTCATAAATTTCACACTATTCATCTTTAAGTTATGTGAATAGACTTTTATTAAAGATGATAGATAGATAGATAGATAGATAGATTGATTGATTGATTTTAGAGAGTGAACACCTGAATTCGCATGTGTGTGCATGCATGTGGGCTGGGGGAGGGACAGAGAGAGAGAATCTTCAAACAGACTGCTGGCTGAATCTGGAGCCCAACGCAGAGCTCAATTTCATGACCCATGAGATCATGACTTGAACTGTGTGATTGATTCAATCAATCACACATGATCATGAGATCATGACTTGAACTGTGTGAAACCAAGATTCAGAAACTTAAACCAACTGAGCCACCGAGGAGCCCCAAGTTATGTGAATAGACTTTTTTATCGCTTGCAATTATTTTGCTACCATCCTAACCACTAATATACTTGCCTTTGTGGCTGGAGTTTTCTTGTAATTGATTAAATTCCAAGTATCATATGGAGGGGCTAAGAGACCTGGGCACTCCCAGAATGGTGGAGTGAGGACCTTGGTAAGTCTTCCTTTATAAAGCACTGATAAGACAAAATTATCTATAGCAATGATATCAGAACAACAAGAATATACAAGTTGAAAAGAATTTATTGAAGAAAACTCCTAATCCTCAGTAAGAAGAGGGGGCTCTGTAGCACTTTAATTTGGAACCCTATCTCCCAAGTCCATGGTACAATTATTAAGAAGACAGGCAACCTTACTGCCATAGAGAGGGCTGATCTGATTTGAAGCTCCCCAGAAAAATCCCATACCTTAGGGCATTGTCAAAAACAATAGCAATTAGTAGCAAACAATTGGAAAGGCAAATACTGTAGCTGCCTAAGGCTATAGTACTGGCTAGGAAAAGCAAGAGATCAGACAAAAATTTAGAAGGGATATTTAGGGAAATGAGACAGCCATGGGCGGGGCAGGGGGGAGGGTGGTGGTGGTTGAAAAGCTCCAACCTAAGGGATCGAGAAGATTATGCACATGTATAAGGATACATGCACACTCAGAAAAGAGGGTCCCAGGGCCCCTAAATGAAGCAAAAATAGAAGAGTGATAGGTAAAATGGTGAACCATCTAAGCTTTTCTTTTTTTAAAAGATTTTATTTATTCCTGAGACACACACACACACACACAGAGAGAGAGAGAGAGAGAGAGGCAGAGACATAGGCAGAGGGAGAAGCAGGCTCCATCTAGGAAGCTTGATGTGGGAGTCGATCCCAGGAATCCAAGAACACGCCCTGAGCCAAAGGCAGGCACTAAACCGCTGAGACACCTAGGTGTCCCCCATCTAAGCTTTAGATGTGTGCACCTACCCACACAGATGCCTTGGCAATGAGTGGAAGCCTTGCTGGCTCAAGACGTTTAAGGTTAACTTCCATTCAATCATTAGATAACCACTCAGTGATGCTGAGCCAGAATTGACTGCTAGGATGCCTGGATTAAACATAAAAACAATAGTTGAAAATCTTATCAGTGACTTTAGTGGCTACACATTGAGCAGACTCTATCAGTTCAGGAAAGTCACTAAGCAAACAAACAAAACAGCAAAAATAACAGCCCCATGGGAGGATTCAAAATCCAAATGTTACAATATATTATCTAAAATGTTGAAACAGGAACAGGTAACCCATACACAGGAAAATAAGCAGTGAATAGAAACTGTCTCTAAGAGAGCCCAGATGTTGGACTTAGTAGGAAGAGACATCAAATTTGCTGTTCTAAATCTGTCCAAAAAATGAAACCATGTTTAAATAATTAAGTGAAAGTATGATAATAATGCTTCACCAAGTAGAGAATGTCAATAAAGTAATAGAAATTATTAAAGAAAAAGAGCCAAATAAGAATTCTGGAGTTGAAAAGTATAATAAAAAAAATGAAAAATTCACTAGAGGTATTCAAAACCAGATTTGAACTAGTGGAAGTATCTAAGCACATGAACAAACAAAACAGTGAACCATCTAAGCTTTGGATGTGTGCACCTACCCACACAGATGCCTTGGCAATGAGTGGAAGCCTTGCTGGCTCAAGACGTTTAAGGCAAACTTCTAACCAATCATTAGATAACCACTCAGTGATGCTGATCCAGAATTGACTGCTAGGATGCCTGGCTTAAACATAAAAACAATAATTGAAAACCTGATCTTTGGGATGCCTGGGTGGCTCAGTGGTTGGGTGTCTGCCTTCGGCTCGAAGCGTGATCCTGGAGTCCCAGAGTCAGGTCCCATGTAGGGCTCTCTCTACATGGAGCCTGCGTCTCTATATGCCTATGTCTCTGCCTCTCTCTCTCTCTCTTTATGTCTCTCATGAATAAATAAATAAAATATTTAAAAAAAGAAAACCTGATCTTAGAATGAAGAAAAATATACCAAGGATCAGAGACCTGTGAGATACTACTAATTAAACCCGTCTTCACATAATAGGAGTTCCCAAAAAGCTGGGGAAGGATTATGGAGAGAGAGAGAGAGAGAGAGAGGAGCTGAAAAAAAATACTCAAAGAAATTATGTCTGAAAACTCCCAACTTTGATTTTAAAAACATTCAATCACACAGCCAAAAATTCAGCAAATCTCAAGTATGATAAAGTCAGAAGAGAGTCACACCTGAACACCCCATGGTCAAATTGTGAAAAGACAAGGGCCGCTCAAGAGCTAACAACTGTCAATCAAAATTCTATATCCAGCAAACCCATCCTTCCAAAATGAAGGCAAATCAAGACATTTCCAGACAAGCAGAGACTAAGAGAACTAGCAGACCTGCCTTACACAAACTACTAAAGGATTTGCTTTGGGCAGAAAATAAATGGTAACTTGAATCCACATGTACCACTACAAATAATTATGTAGGAAAATTGAAGAGACAATATAAATACACTTTTTGACTCTTAACTGTTTTAAAAGACATTATATGAAATAATGAATATAAAACTGAAGAAAATGATGGTTCCAGTATCTTTCCTTTTCAATCTCCAATGAGGATCATGGCTCTGGTGTAAATCTGGGTACCCTTGCTGACCCTATGAGGTCAAGGCTACCCAAAGACAGCAAATAGTAGAAATAGTAAGGATCAAAGTATCTCTGCTTGAGGCTTAGAACTTAACTACATCGCTGTCCACCTGTGGTGTCCTCTCTAACCTCATGGGACATACATGTTTCACTTTTCCCCAGGAGACTTCTCTCCTTGGAACCACATTCTTTCCACAATCTCCCCTATCTGACCCTACTGAGCAGTTAAGACTCCTAGACTTGGTCAGTTTGGTCACCTTGGTCACTTTGATGCCTTTATCTTGGTTTGACAGAGATTATTTTAATTCCCAACAAACCAAATAGTTGCAGAGGAAAACCTAAGATACCCATAGAATCTCAATGAGAAGTTGTCTGTTGTGTTCCTCTCTGTGTATTTGACACATAAAGTTGGAATGAATATTTGTTGGATGAAGAAATAAAACTCAGACAGTGAAGAAGTCCTGGTGGTTTACCATTACAGGTTTCTCAAAAAAAAAAAAATAAATCATAAGCTTTCAGTGATTATGGACATCTTGAGAAGCAACAGTAAATGGAAGTCTAAGACCATCTTTGTCCCTGTTATCCTTCCTTATCTTATCTGTTACCTTGCTCTTATTCTTCCTGTCAGTCATCAGTTAATATCATTTAGGTCTGTGGAGATGACAGGACAGAAAAAGAAAAGCAAGTGGGTTGGGAAGGAGGGAGAAAAATTGGAGGCAGAAAACTCTGGAGATTGCTAGTTCTTTCTGTTGGAGAACCTGCAGTTTTCCATTGTCTGCTCTTTCTCAAAGATATCAGAACCTTCAGCCTCTTGAGGAGTTCTACTGTCCAGCTTGAGAAGCATTATTTTCAGTCACTGCTGCTAGACATTAGAACCATTAATGAGAAAAGAAAAAAAAAAAAGAACCATTAATGAAAGCAAGATAGATTTTTCTAGGAAAGATGACAAAAAAGAAAGAAAGAAAAAAGAAAGAAAGAAAGAAAGAAAGAAAGAAAGAAAGAAGAAAAGAAAGAAAAAAAGAAAAGAAAGAAAAGAAAAGAAAAGAAAAGAAAAGAAAAGAAAAGAAAGGAAAAGAAAAGAAAGAAAAGAATACATACTATCAAAAGCAAGGTAAAATCTGACCATTTAATTTGGGTTTTTTGTATTAAATAGTTATTGGCGATTACACTGCAGTTACTTTTCAATGCATCTATTGGCGATTAATTGCTCTTAGCTCCTATTTCCTCTACCCTTTTCATCTCTGCATTTAGGAGATAGCCGCCTGGAGTTGTTACTGTAGTTGCTGTGGCAACTGTTCATCAGAAGCTGGTGCTGAAGACCCAGGGAACAGGGTAGAAAAGGAGGAGCGGTGGTGGCTGCAAACTCTGGGGTTATCAGTCCAAAAGATGGCTGGGAAAGAGGCCTCAAAGGAGTCTGTTAGAGAGGCAGTATTTCTCCAGGGAGAGCAGATACTCCCTCAACCTCCCACAGACCTCCAACACTTAAGTGCTTTACCATGACCTAAAGGAATTAACAAGTCAAAATAACTGAAATGGGGAGTGAGAGGGCCAGCTGAGAGGGAATGGTTCCAACTTCTCTTTTTGATGTAAACTTCTTCAGAATGACTGCTACAGCAAAGTTTCCTAGAACACACTAAGCCTGTTCCGATGCCCTCTGAAATGTGAGACATACATATGCAAGATATGTCAAGGACAGGGCTGTGCTCTGTGCTCAGCACCATCTGGAGACATTAGCATGAGTGAATCCACTTGTCTTTTTTGTCCTTTTGTGAATTCATTTTCCAAACTTATGCATCCTGTTTCAGGCTGTTCATGCACAACAAATTTGACTTTTAGAAAAATCTAAGACCATCCAAAACTGTACTTCTCTCTTCACACTCATGTCAGAGAAAAAATATTAAACTTTGACCTAGTGACAGAGCCATGACTCTGCACACATGACTGTTTTGATCACTATAATAGTCAAGAAAGTCATTTGACTTATTTTTAACCTACTAAATTTTTACAAAGATTTAACTAGTGGGTGAAAGCATATGTGTCTTACTAAATGAGACCCATAAGGTCCTTTCTTCTGCTTCTGCACATTGCCAATATGGACACCCCTGGTTGGTGAGTACGAGTCTGGGCTCCACAAATAAGTATTTCTATACAAAGTGAAACAAAAACTTCATTCAGAGCAAAGAATTTTCTAGTGGATACGCTGATCCCAGAGTTTATGGTACCACCATATTTAAGATCAGTCCAAAGATTTGATAAACCACGTGAAGAATTTGAAGATACTTTCTATGCTTAGGAAGAGATTGTATTATTAAGGAACAGTAAGGAAATTAAATGCTGTAGCTTGTAGGGCCTTTTTTGCTCCATTCAAATAAAGGGATGAAATGAACAAAGATACTTGGATCTTTAATGTCCACCACTGGGCAGAGTTTGGGAATGCACAGAACTAGATGCTGATTTCTGTGATTCCTCTCTGTTGGTTTGTGGCCCTAAGAAAGTTGTTCAATCTCTCTGAACCTCAGTTTTCTGAGCTATAAAATGGAGATGATAATAATAGCACCCCCACTGCAGGAGGATGTAATAAGAGCTGAAGAAGATGGCGTTTGTAAGAGGCCTACGGGTGAGCAGCCGTTACTGGCTTGAGAGAAACTGGTCATGCATCTCTTCCCAAGTCTTAGAGTCAAGTCTTTCCAACTTTGGTAGCTTGACCTTGGCCATAGTGGGGGCATTTATACCGTGGAAACTGGCAACACTACAAATCAGGGCTTGGGTTTTAGTTTCACGGAGGCAGTTCACTGGCACATGACAGGATCTGTCCCCACAGTATATGCTCAGTTGCAGCTGCTTGTCACACACTGGTGATGGTCCCCAGTATGTGTAAAATACCAAGAGTCCTGAGCTAATCCATTTAGCCCTGAACATGGAGAAAAACAGCTGTAAGTGAACTCAGTCAGCTTCCTCTGACTGGGTGGCTGGGCTGGAGGGTGGTAACCTCACTAATACTGCCAGTGATCACAAAGGAGATTGAAAGGGAGAGCATGTAATTTGGTCAACATAGATCCTTTAGAAGAGAACAGTGATGCAAGTACTAGCCATGCTTGCACAGGAATGGTGGCCTGGAAGATTAGTCAAGACTCGGATGGTGGAAATTTGACAGTCATCTCTGAAGAGCACAGTTTCTGCTTCTATCTTAATATAATGTTAAGCAAGACAGTTTCCCTCGTAAACTGAGAGTCAAATTGTGTGTGCTCTTGTATTTGTACTAAAAATAAGAGACTTCCTGAAATCGCAAATCTTGGGAAATAGGTCTTATCCCCAGTATTGATCCATACAACCTTCTGCAAGCAAAGCTGGCCTGTTTGCAAGGAGATTACCAGTTTCTGAGTTCATGATTAGACCACATCTGTCCCCTCAGCTCCTTTACCGGTAGTTACTGATGAGGGTGAGTTACCAACCAATTCTCTCACTCTTCTCTCCTCTTCTGTTACATCTCTTCTCTTCTCTCTTCTCTTCTCTTCTCTTCTCTTCTCTTCTCTTTTCTTTTTTTTTTTAAGTTTCTTTCCAAATCTAGGAAAGAACTAACTAGCAGAGAGAAAGTGATGTCCCCACCTGGGTGAGGTGGGCATTAAGGCAGCACAACCAGGGAAGGCCAAATCCCAGAGGCCTTCAGGACAGCAGGAGGTTGGGACAGATGTCTGAGATGTTGGCTAGACTCAAGAGGTCTAGCAGCGAGTAATGAAGACCCAATCCTGAGCCCTGGTAAAGTAAATTGCAGGTTCCAGGAGAAATGTGCTATGGGAAGTAAAAGGCAAGAAAGGACCCTCTCTCTGAGAAACTAGGTTATTGGGCAGGTTTCAAGGAATCAGGGCAGCATTCTGATGTAGGGAGGTAGTGAAGGAAGAAACCTCTTGCTGGAAATGCAATGCGAGGCACAAAGGGGAACACAAGTCAAAATACCAGAAAAGAATTGGCAAAGAGATTGGCTTTGCCAATCTGATTGGCCCAGGAATCTTTGACAATCAAAGCAAAATTTATATAAAAAATTGCTTTGGGGTGCCTGGGTGGCTCAGGTGGTTTAGCATCTGACTCTTGATTTCAGCTCAGGTCATGATCTGAGGGTTGTGAGATCCAGCCCCATGTTGGGCTCTGTACTCATTGGGGAGTCTACTTCTCTCCCTCTGCCCCTTCCCCTGCTCACGCTCTCTCTCTCTCTAAAAATAAATAAATAAATCTTAAAAAAAATGAAATTGCCTTGGTGGCACCATCTACTCTGAAAAGTAGTGATACAGAGTTAGGAAACCAAGTAAGTTATTATAAGACTTAGCAGTATGTCTACGTAGAACCCTCTGATCAAAGGTGCTTTTTAAGCCACTGAAATAACCCAGCTTTTTCAAATTACAATGATTAAATCAACTCTAAGCACTTTGTGTATAGGTAGCAGCTACTCTGCTTTCAGTGATGATATTGTTCTAAGGAAATTATCAGAATTTTTATTCTTGAATTGATAAATATGGCCGTTTACGGATGACCACTGTTGATTTCATATGATTTCCAACTGAAACATTTATGTTATTCAAGTAACAAATAATTGAATTTCACCAGAGACAGATCTCCCAAGATGTGGGTGATTCAGACTGGTCTTTACAAAGCATACATTTGCCAGCAGGACCAAACTTACCCATAAGTAGATAATAGCATTCATTTGGTGAAATCCTTCTCCAGTCAGCTAAATTCCAAGACTTCAAGCTCTTGCTGTTAGTTACTGACTCACAATTCATGACAATATTTATTGAGCACCTACTATAGGCCACATAATGAGCAAAACTCTGGCAACATAAAGACAGATAAGCATTGGCCCCTTCAACTGAGGAACTGAGTTGAAAAAACACATTCCTCCTGTGTTTCTCTCCTTCACTCACACACTCGCAACACTTCTGACACCAAATGTGTGCATTTTCCTCCTCTAAGGCAATTCTCTGTGACACCAGCTGAGTGTGATTCAATTCACTTCAATTCCAACACTAACCAGATTTAGTGCAGACCACATAGGTTAAGCATTAGTCCCACAAGACTTTCCCCCTTCCCTGAGACACCTGTCTCAAGTCCCACCTTGTCAGCTGTACTTTTGATCAACTGGCCATAAATTAGAGGTTCCCATGACTTTCTCCTTAGGTTCATTTATTAGAAGAGCTCACAGAACTTAGGGAAACACTTTCTTATCTTTACCTGTTTAGTATATAATACAGGGTATGAGAAAGAATACAGATGCACAGCCAGATGAAGAGGTACCTAGAGTGAGTTCTGGAAGGGTCCCAAGTTCAGCAGCTTCTGTTCCTGTGGAGTGCACCACTCTCCCAGTACAGAGACTTTTACAGAGGCTTCATCACATAGTCATAATTGGTTATTAACTCTACTTCCAACCGCTCTGCAGAGAAAGGGAGATGGGGCTGAAAGTCCTAAGCTTCTAGTCATGGCTTGATGTCTGTGTGACCAGTTTCCATTCAGAAACCTACCAAGAGTTGCCTCATTAGGAGAGAAGACACTGCTATCCACTTAGGAGATTACAAGGGTTTCAGGAGCTCTGTGCCAGAAACTGAGGACAGAGGCATATATACATATTCTATTATTCCACAGTAACCCAAGTGTGAATAAAGAGTATAAGTGGGTATTGAGTGAGTAGTATTTTAGGAAGCAAGGAAGAGGAGAGAGCCCTAGAGCCCTGGATATCTGAATTATAAACCAGCAGAAAGGGAGGGAGGATCAGGACCAGGTTGTGGGCCAGGGTGGGGGGGTAAGGGGCAAGTCAGCAACAAAATACTACGCAACTGCAACTTTGTACATTCACGTATCTATCAAATACTTACTAAATTATCTATTCTGTCTGGGGCGACTGGGTGGCTCTGTTGGTTAAGCATCTGACTCTTGACCTCAGCTCAGGTCTTGATTCCAGGGTCTTAAGTTCAAGCCCCACATTGGGCCCCATGCTGGGTGTGGAGCCTACTTTAAAAAATCTATTATGTCCAGTAGGAATTGGAAGTGCAAGTGTGAAAAATCTTCCTCATCTCATGAGAAGGCAGATTACTAATAGTAATAATTGCCATAGCAATAACACAAAAAGATAGAGAGGGACAATATAAGTATACATGGCATTTACCTTTTTTATTTCACTAGAGTATTTCCAGCACCTAGACCAGTGTCTGCCATATAGTAAGATTCAATAAATACCTTTTGAATGAGTGAATAAATATAAATAAGGAACACCTAATTAACTGGGAGTGAGCACTGAGTGTCTGGGAAATCATCCAGCAGGGAGCCACATTTCAGATGGGCCCCTTAAAAGGAGTAGGATATAGATAAAAAGCAGCTATGTTCCAGGAGCCAGCAATAGAAAGTTGAGAGAGAGCCTTGCGGGTTCGAGAAACTCTTGCAGATGAAGTATAAGAGTAGGACAGAGACACCAGCTTAAAGAGTTTGTACTTTTTTCTGCGTACAATGGGAAACCATTGAAAGATTTTAATCAGGGAGAGATACCATCTATTTTTGGTTTTAGAGGGATTATTCTCACTACCATGTGGGAGACATAAGCCTGGAATCAGGGAGGCCAGGTGGCAGGCTGTTGCAGCCGTCTGGATTAGGGTAGTATCTGCAGAGACACAGAATGGTGAGTGAACTTGGTAAATATTTAAGAGATAACCCAGGGCTAGCCCTTACACACAAAATTTTTTGAAAACTCACATTGTGGAATCAGTCCATCAAGATGAGAACAATCACAATTACTTAATTTGTTTGTGACGGTTAAATTTACGTATCAGCTTGAAAGGTGTTTTGGGATGTGAGGTTAGCTAGATGTGAGGTTAACATTTAAGTTGGTAAACTTCTGGTCAAGCAGATTGTTGTCCATAATGTGAGTGGGCCTCATGCAATCAGCTGAAGGCCTGATAGAACAAAAAGATTGGCCTCTGCTAGCAAGAAGGGATTCTCCAGCAGACTATCTTTGGACTTAATCAGCTCTCCTGGGCCTCCAGGCTGCCAGCCCACACTGCAAATTTGGACTTGCCAACACCCATAATCACACGAGCCAATTTCTTATAATAAATCCATCGTCTATCAACCTGTCTATCTATATCTATCTCCTCCTGTTGGTTCTCTTTCTCTGGAGAACACCAACTAATACATCTTTCAATCAAGAACACAATAAAAAATGGTATAGATTGCTCAGATGTTTAATCTCAAGAAGCCATCATCAAAATCCACTCTGGGCAACATATGATCTCAATATATACTAGAAATTCAGCTAAATGCGAATATGAAATTGTATCAAACTTTAAAACAAATCCAAAGCCGATGATACCAAATGGTATCTCACTTTCACTGTGACTCTGATTCACGACCTTGACAGCACACTTTTTAGAAATTAAGTATGTGATTGTCAGAGCTGAGTGAGAATTTGCAGATTGTGTAGCCTGACCCTATTATTTTTTAGCTGTGAAAATTGCCTAATTTCATCAGCATCCATGAGCACTTCCCAGCATTAAATAGCCGGTAGGAAGCTCTGGAATGTTGCTAATGGCCAGCTTAGAAGAGAGTGGTAGAGCACAGCCCTCCTCAGCTAGATGTGTGGGAAGGAGGGACTCCCAGAGAGCATGTGTGTGGGGTGTGCTATCCATGGCTGATTAATTAGATCAGTTCAAACACAATATTAATGATGCCAGTGTGATGGGCTTAAGTCTCAAGAGCTAATTAACATCAGTTGTATTATTTTGTCACAGTCAGAGTTACGAGGCCCAATTCGTTTTTTCCCTCAGAAATATGTGCTATGGATCACAGTTTGCAAGAGAATGTGGCTGATGCAGAACAAGTTCATGCCACCGCTCACAGAAATAATTACAGTGGAAACCTGTAGAGTTCTACTTTCTCAGCATCCTATCTGGCCTCGTTGCAATAGGCAGCATTCTTTACTCAGAGGAATGCCCTTCCTGTTGCATGAAGTTCCAGTGGGGCCACCCATCAGAGTCCTCATCCACCCACAGGCATACATATCCAATCCTAGCCAATGAGATCCTCTTTCCTGGGGACACGGATCTTGATGGGGACCCAGGGACCTAAGAGCTGTTGTGGCTGCATCATTCAATGGTTATGTCCCATGGTTCCTCCTGGTGACCATCCTCGGGCTCTGTGGGGTTCTCTACTAGGAGTCCTGCAACTGACCTAGTTCTAGTTTTTTCCAAGACCGGGTTGCTCAACTTTTCTTTCAGTTTCCTTCCAATAAATGTCTGTTTCTTACTTAAGGTGGGTCTTTGTTGCTTTCTGCCAAATTCTCTGACGCAGTAACTCAACATGCCTACTTTTCAGTGAACCATATCTTATTCATTTATTCACTCAATAAAATGACCGCCTGCCACATTTTGGTAAAGTTTTACATGTATTGGATTTTTCTTATCATAAAGGCAATACACATATATAAAATTTGAACAATAGAGCAATACACCAAGTAGAATGCACATGTGTTCAGGAAACCCACCTCTCTTAAAGAGTAGTCACTGCATGATACAGGTTGTTGTACATTTATCCAAAGTTTTCTTAAAATGAGGTCATACTATAAATACTGTTGTGATACTCATTGTTTCCTTTTAACAATATAATAATGATATCTTTCTACGTCAGTGTCCATTGATCTACATCAGCCTCTTTAATAGTTTCATATTATTTTATTTCATAGATTGTTTTAAGGTAGGGATGTGGGACGGCAGGAACTTTCGTTCATTGCTGGTGGGAATGCAAAAAGGCACAGCCACTTTGGAAGACAGTATGGTGGTTACTTATAGAACTAAACATATCCTTACCATACAGTCTAGAAGTTGTGCTCCTTGGCATTCATCCAAAGGAGCTGAAAACATATGTCCATACAAAAATCTTCACATAGACATTTATAGCAGGTTTATTCATAACTGCCAAAACTTGAGAGTAACCAACATGTTCTTCAGTAGGTAAATGGATAATAAACAGTATACATCCAGGCAATGGAATATTATCCAGTGCTAAAAAGAAATGAATTATCAAGCCATGAAGAGACATGGAGGAAACTTAAATATATATTACTAAGCAAAAGAAGCTAATTTGAGCGGTGTTTGGGTGGCACAATGGGTTGAGTGTCACTCTTGGTTTTGGTTCAGGTCATGATCCCAGGGTCATGAGATTAAGCCCCACGTTGGGCTCCACACTCAGCAGGGAATCTGCTTGGGGTTCTCTCTCCCTCTGCCTGTCCCGTTCCTCCTGTTTCTATCTATCTATCTATCTATCTATCTATCTATCTATCTATCTATCATCATCTATCTCAAGTAAATAAAACCTTTAAAAAAGAAACTAATTTGGAATAGCTACATACTAAATGATTCCAGTTGTATGACTTCTGGAAAAAGTAAAACTATGGAAACAATAAAAAGATCGATGGTTGTCACAAGTTAGCAAGGACTGAAGAGGAATGAAGAGGCATAGTAGAGAGTTTTTAGGGCAGTGAAAATACTCTGTATGATACTATAATAGTGGGTACATATCATTACACATTTGTCAAAATTAATGGAATGTACAACACCAAGAATGACCCCTAATGTAAACCATGGGTATACAGTCCTGGTCATAATGATATGTCCATGTAGGTTCATCAACAGTAGCAAATGTACCACTCTAGTAGGGGATGTTGATAGTGGGAGGAAGGAAAGAAGAGAGGAAGAGAGGGGGGGAAGGAAGGAGGGAGGAAAGAAAGATGGAAGGAAAGAAGGAAGGAAGGAAGAAGGGAAGGAGGAAGGAAGGAGGAAGGAAGGAAGGAAGGAAGGAAGGAAGGAAGGAAGGAAGGTAAAAAGCCAGTCAACCAGGAGCCTGGTGGAGGTGAGAATGAGAGGGCAGGTGGCATTAGGAAGGCGGCTTTGGTCATGTGTGCTCCCAGCTGTGTGGGCCTGCTAGTCTTTTCACAACTGCTGGCCAGTGCCTTCCCTCAGCCTCATTCTGGGAATGTGATCCCTTTCATATGTACTCAGTGAGTGCACTAGATATGACCCCTTGATTGGATGTGCTGAGATCTCTGAAAACAACCTAGGGAAAGATCGGACACAGCCAGCCTTGGATAATGCTGTTTTCTAGCGCTTGCCATTAGCTCAGTCTAAACTGACTCCATGTGGAGGAGTTGGCTCCTGTGCTCTAGGGAAAGTGCCTCAAGTCCTGCTACTATTTGATATTTGGGCTCCAGAGTCTCTGGGTCTGGTCCTAACATTTGGTTTGTATTACATATGTGTGGCACAGATCTGTTTGAGGGAATTTTACTCTTCCTTTTAGGGTGGGCTCACTGAGAAGGCAGAGAGGGGTCAAAAGATGAATCACTATTTGGACTCAAACATGGCCAATTGGTTGTTGACATAGCAGATAATACCTTAGAACCTGGTGACGTGGTCACCTTAGAGTGCATGAACCAAGGGAGGGGATGCTGGGAATAGTCTGGCATGGAAAGCAGAAGTCTGACCCTCAGACAAGACAGGTAAAATATCGTGGTCAGAAATTCTAAAGAGGAGCATGGTTCCAGAATAATTTAAATATAATTCTAATAATATAATCCCAAACTATCCTTGACGACTTTAGTGGGGCCAGGACAGATCATTTGTGTGTGGTTTACTTAGCTGACGTTTATTGAATTCTTAATGTATGCCAGGAAGCATGCAAAACCCATTATAAATATTTTATCACTCAATCCTTAGATGACTATATTTATTAGGTAAAGCTGTTATGCCCATTTCACAGATGAGAAAATCAAAGTTCACATGGTTATATAAATTGGCCAAGGTCATACAACCAGTAGGTTTCCCAAATCTGGATTTGAATCTAGAGAGTCTGATTCCCAGAGCTCTGCTCTTAAACATTATCGACGTGAAAGACAGGCATAGACCTGAAAGGATACTACCAGGATGCATAAGGCCCAAATTAAGCCAGAGGTTATGAAATTACTAACTTTTTAACAATTTATATTCAAAGCAGTTGCCAAGGATGTGGGGATTGGGGAGGAGTAGCACATGTGCTACATATTCATCATTCCCAACAGAGGCCCACAGGGTCAAAGGAGAGAGAGAGAGAGAGAGAGAGAGAGCAGAACTCCTTCAAGGAGATAGACAAAGGTTAAAATAGATTTGTGGCCAGCATTAGAGAGATCTAACCATGAAAAAACACGTCTGTCCCAGGAGGCAGGCTGCACGGGGCACAAGAGTAACTGGTAAAGGTGGAATTCTTTTTCCAGAAGAACAAGATCTTGGAAGAAACTAGCAGTGACTCAGTGACTTGGGTTGTGGTCTCAAAGAGGAAAGCAAGAGCCAGAGGCATGGTCCCTAGATGACAAGTTGGAGTGAGGTTGGCAACATTGCTGAGTAACACTGTTCTACAGATGGGTCGCTCGTCTGTAGGCGTCTCTCCATCCAGGGTCTGAAATTGTTCTAGAATATAAAGAGGGACAATTGGTTTATTAAGGGACCCTGTTTATTTGTAAAGCTTAAGAGAGGACAGGGCAAGAAAGCAGTACACCCTTATACCCATTCAATGGAGAGAAATGGAGGCAAACTGGTTTGGCAACCAGTCAAGGAGAAAAGGCCTGGAGGCTTTCAGTCGACCACTTAATTAAACCGAAGCAACAACTAACATGACCTGTATTTGAAACTAATGCCATCTGCACCAGCCCTCTTTTTGGAATTGCGGCATCCAGATTAAGGGGGGAATAATCTATATTTTGCATTTATAAAAGCACATCTGGGGAACTGTGCCCAAGTCTGGACACTTCACATTCAGGAGGTCAGGGCTATAAGGTACAGTTGAAGTCACCAAAGCTGTGTACTGTTTTTATTTTTGTTTTCTGGTCAAGGGCAGACCTTTGAGGAACATGGCAGCTTCTTCTAGACAAAGGGCTGGCCTTTGGAGGAAGGATTTGATTTATTCATAGTAATTCCTGAGGGAAGAATTGAAAACAGCAGCTGACAGTTACAGGGAGGCTGATTTCTCTTCAGTAAATGAAAAAAATTTCTAACCATTAGGACAGATTTCCCTCAGATTATTTCCCCACAGAGGACTCTTCCATTGGATGTTATTAGCAAGCACCATGGGGGCAAATTCAGGAAACCCTGGGTTAGATGAAATTAAACGGGTTTCTTCGTAGCTGGACTCCTCAAATGCTTTACTGTATTAGAGTTAATATGCTTACAATTTCTCCAAGAAGAATATTTCCCAAACTGAATCGACCACCAAATCAAACTCAATCTTATTTATTAATTCACTTTTCAGGACTCATCTGTTACTATCTCCTGAAGCAAGTACTCTGTAAAATACTTTTGGGAATGCTGGATGAAAGCTGTCAACAAGGAAATTGGTTGCTTAATGAAGAAAGTTAGCAGCCTGTCAGCATTCAAGCAGATATTCTTCAAATTCTGGGAAAAGGGTCGTAGAGGGAATTACTTCACAGAGAAGCAGTTGGGATTCGATGACTCCAGGGTATATGGTCCTATGATACCACTGCCTGCCTGCTTTAAAGACATTTGTCCCACAAACAAATGTTTTCAAAGATGGCTGAATTAATTGCAACCTTAACAGATTCCTAAAACAATATAGGGGTCGACACAGGAAATACTCAGCCAGTGGTACCTCATGGGATTTTGTAGGTCTTGCAAGAGCATGCTGTTGGCAAATTCAGGTTTGTAAAACTTTATGAGGCTGATGCCACCCCCACAAAATGCCTTGTTTTTTATTTTAATTATTTTTTATTAGAGTTTGATTTGCCAACATATAACACCCAGTGCTCATCCCATCAAGTGACTCCCTCAGTGCCTGTCACCCAGTCACCTCATCCCCCTGCCCACCTCCCCTTCCACTACCCATTGTTTGTTTCCCAGAGTTAGGAGTCTCTCATGTTCTGTTACTCTCTCTGATATTTCCCACTCATTTTCTTTCCTTTCCCCTTTATTCGCTTTCACTATTTTTTATATTCCCTGAGTGAAACCATATAATGATTGTCCTTCTCCGATTGACTTACTTCACTCAGCCTAATACCCTCCAGTTCTATCCATGTTGAAGCAAATGGTGAGTATTTGTCATTTCTAATGGCTGAGGAATATTCCAGTGTATACATAGACCACATCTTCTTTATCCATTCATCTTTCGATGGACACCAAGCTCCTTCCACAGTTTGGCTATTGTGGACATTGCTGCTAGAAACATTGGGGTGCAGGTGTCCTGCCATTTCACTGCACCTCTATCTTTGGGGTAAATCCCCAGAAGTGCAATTTCTGGGTCATAGGGTAGCTCTATTTTTAAGCTGTGATCATCAAGACAGTGTGGTACTGGCACCAAAACAGACACATAGATCAATGGAACAGAATAGAGAATCCAGAAATGGGCCCTCAACTCTATGGTCAACTAATATTCGACAAAGCAGGAAAGACTATCCACTGGAAGAAGGACAGTCTCTTCAATAAATGGTGCTGGGAAAATTGGACAGTCACGTACAGAAGAATGAAACTAGACCATTCTCTTACACCAGACACAAAGATAAACTCAAAATGGATGAAGGATCTAAATGTGAGACAAACATCCATCAAAATCCCAGAGAAGAACGTAGGCAACACCCTTTTTGAACTTGGCCGCAGCAACTTCTTGCAAGATACATCTATGAAGGCAAGGGAAACAGAAGCAAAATGAACTATTGGGACTTAATCAAGATAAAAAGCTTCTGCACAGCAAAAGAAACAGTCCATAAAACTACAAGACAACCCACAGCATGGGAGAAGATATTTGCATATGACATATCAGATAAAGGGCCAGTATCCAAGATCTGTAAAGGACTTATTAAACTCAACAGCAAAGAACAAACAATCCAATCATGAAATAGGCAAAACACATGAACAGAAATTTCACAGAGGAAGACATAGACATGGCCAACAAGCACATGAGAAAATGCTCTGCATCACTGGCCATCAGGGAAATACACATCAAAACCATAATGAGACACCACTTCACACCAGTGAGAATGGGGAAAATTAACAAGACAGGAAACAACAAATGTTGGAGAGAATATGGAGAAAGGGGAGCAACCCTCCTGCACTGTTGGTAGGAATGTGAACTGGAACAGCCACTCTGGAAAACTGGGTGGTGGTTCCTCACAAAATGCCGTATTGAGGTTGTGGAACATTCCAGCAGTCTTGTACTGTCATCTCAAGTTGAGCTCTGAAAGCTTTTTCCGGTTCTTGCTCAAATCTTGCAGAGTAGCTTTTTAATGATATACCCATGACATCCCCTAAAAGTGATTCTGCTCCTCAAACATTCATACCATCATTAAATCCTTTTAGAATGAGAAGACGGTATATACATTGTAAATAATTTAGCTTAAGAGTGTGTGTCCTGTCATAAGCATAACACATGGTGGCATAACTAGTTTTAAAAAAAAAGGTGTTGGCAAATTAAAAAAAAAAAAAAAAAAAGGTGGGTCTGGGGGCACCTGGGTTGAGAATCTGCCTTCCACTCAGGTCATGAAGTTATGAGTTGGAGTCCCACATCGGGCTCCCCGCAGGTTCAATGGGCAGTCTGTTTCTCTCTCTCTCTCTCTCTCTCTCTCTCTCTCTCTCTCTCTCTCTCTCTCTCTCCAAAATAAATAGATAAATCTTTACAGAAAAAAAAAAAAAGGTGGGCCTGGTGTAAAATCTAACTTCCTTGAGTTGAATAAACAAGACCCCCACCATTTTCCTTTCAAGCAAGGGGTTTAGTTACACAAAGTGAGGTTCTAGGGATTTCCATAAACATCCTGAACAACTAAGCCTATCATCTGTCCAGCTGGTTAGTAGCCAAGCCTGGCAAGAGGTGACTCCATTGGGTGCCTCCTCTGAGAACACACTGGTTGTTGCATACACAGCCCTAGCCTCAGCACCCCTGGAGGAGATGCAGAAGTGGCTCTTACCTATTTTTCTCACTCCTGTGCATGCCCACCTGCTGGGAGGGGAGAAAGAACAATTCCTCACTGCACCCCGAGGCCTCTTGTGATCTGGCCCCTATCCACCCCTGTAACCTCACCTCCCAATCCTCACTTTGCTCACGTCCAAGCTACTTCTTGCCTCCGGGCCTTTGCATGTGCCTTTCCCTCTACCTGAAATTCTCTTCCCCCAGCTTTTTGCTTATTTTACTCTCTCACTTATTTTGTCTCTGCTTAAATGTCACTTCCTCAGAGGATTCTTCCCAGATTACCCCCAAGTAGCCCCCGATCCTTCACTGTGATCCCCATACCCTGCTTGATGCTATAATAGCAATTGACTACCTAACGTTTTGTGGATTTTATGCCTGTGTTTTCTTCAGGCAGGTTAAAAAGTCTAGTCCTCAAGGGAGATGACATGCCTGGAGAATGGACCCTGAGGAACTAGGCTTTGATCCCCTCAACTGCAGCAAGCTGTTCCAAACAGCTGAGGTGATTCTCTGTCACCTGCTTCTGGTTGACAGACAGGCATCAGTTACAGCCAGTTGTATGGGTGGGTCCTAGAGGACAGAAAACCCTCATGAGAATGGCAAAAAAGACCCTTTCCTGGCACCTTTGAGTCTAATCAGTTCACATGGCGATCCTCAGCTGCTGGGGGTCCTCCCAGGGCCCAAAGCTCAGGAATACTGCTCCTCTGGCTTGAGTCCCACCATCTCTGCAGGGGTGTCTGCATGCGGTGCGTTGCATCTCTTACATGGAGAGAACCCAGATTTTGGCATCTTTCCATCTCTAACTGTCCCATTTGGACGAGTGAACAGAATGGAAACTTCCATCTTGCTCTCAGCGCAAAAACAGTATACATAATAGGCCCTCAATAAATGTTTTTCATGAAGAAGAGCAATGGGAGATGCTCTAAGAGTGAGGGAAGAAAGGTGTAAGATCAACAGGGAGGACGAGAGGTCAGCCTTTTCCTCTGGAGGAGAATGACTCCAGAGGTGTGCTTAACTTTGTGACAGTAGTCTTTGGCGCTGGCCAACAGCCTCTTACCTGGACATGCTACCCAGACTTGAGGGGTCAATGGCCCAATTACGGGGTTACCCCAGTGACTCAGTTGAGATTCTTCCCTGATAATAAAATCCTCTGAAATTTACATGATTAGAAGACATGCCCTTGGGGCACGTGGGTGGCTCAGTGGTTAAGTGTCTGACTTTGGCTCAGGTCATGACCCTGGGGTTCTGGGATCAAGTCCCACATTGGGCTCCCTACGGGAGCCTGCTTCTCCCTCTGCCTATGTCTCTGCTTCTCTCTGTGTGTCTCACGAATAAGTAAATAAAATCTTTTAAAAAAGAAGAAGAAGACATCCTCTTGTTGTTCAGGAAAACGTTAAACCCCTCACTCCAGATCTGAGCCCAATCTCCCTCTAATCGGGACCTTCAGGACTAGCCGTCAACCTATGACCTTGAACTTGCCCCCACTGAATCTAAGCTATGACTTCCATCCTCTGCCAAGGCTCACACCCATTTCCTAGCCCAGCTCTGCTCCCGGGGCTTATCTCTGGCTACTCTGGGCTCTTCCTTGTCGCCCATGAATGGGAACTGGGCATGCACCTCCACTGAGTGTAGACACCATGTTGGGAAACAAGACCATCTCCAGAAAGTAAGGAAAGGCTCCAGGGGAAGCAGGCTGATCATGGGGAACTGACCAGGTTAAAAACGAATACTTGAGAATCAGACGTAGAGGTAAGGAAGTTGAACTCCAAAAGCTGTAAGTTATAACCCTTCGATCGATACAGAAAACAGGAAAGACTTCTATTTGCCGCAAGTTAGCTTGTGTTTAAAAGACGCCATTTGAAACCACACTCCATTAAGGAGGGTTTGTGTAGGTGGGTTGCTCTGAGACAAATCCTGCCTCTCACTATGCTTTCAAGGAAGGATAATGAAGGAAACAGAATGGACAAGCTGACCTTCCCTAAAGAGGTCAGCAGACAAGAGTTTTCTAAGCCCAAGTAAATTTATTTTTTTAAATAGATCTTATTTATTTATTCATGAGAAACACACACAGAGAGAGAGAGGCAGAGACAAAGGCAGAGGGAGAATCAGGCTCCCTGCGGGAAGCCCAATGTGGGACTTGATCCCAGGACCCCAGGATCACGCCCTGAGCCAAAGGCATTTACTCAACCACTAAGCCACCCAGGCGTCCCCCAAGTGAATTTAAACACAGATGGAAGAGATGCAAAAATGTCATAGAGCAAAGAAGGGCACTTCATGAGCTTCCCCACTGCCCTTGTACCTGGAGTCCCTCTATGTCTGAGGGCACCTGGTGCCAGTCTGCCCTATTCTCCTCGGGGCTCTGGGTGTGTGTCCTTGATCTGGAGGGACATCAGGGTCACTTGGTTCTGATCTGCCCCATGGTGGCTCAAAGTCACCAGGCCTATACCGGAGTCCACCATCCAGGGATGGTGGCAGGGCATGTGTGCACACCCACATGTGCACACCATGAAGGGCAGCAAGATAGCGATTCCTTCAAGGGAGGGGAGACTCTTGACAAAAATCTCCAGAGGGGAGATAGTATCAGTATCTGGTTTTAAAAAGCTTGCTCAACGTGCTTCTGGTTTATTCATACAAATTGCGGGAAGTGAAGCTTCACAGCAATCTCTGCCCTGCTCTGTGTTAGCAGACAGCAGAGTGGGTGAGAAGCCTATAGGAAACCACCAGGCTTTAAAAAAAAAAAATCATCGAGAACCACCCCTTGAGTTTGTGCCTGTCCTTGGTGAGGGTGTCAGAGATGGAGACAGCAAGGCAGGGGTGTCCCAGGGCCTTCTGTCTGCATATAGCATGTAAGTCTCTGTGTTTGGAGGGAAAAAAACGCTGACCCCTTAGCAATGGAGGCCACAGGCAAATCTGCTTGCAGCCACCAGCTGGTACTAGAAAGGTTTGCCTCTGCCTCCGACAGATGATTGCACCCACAGATGTCTGATCTCCACCTAGAAGGGATTTCTGAGCAAACAGCAGATTTGCCTCAGACAGCAGCTTAGTGAGTCATCACTGATGTCAGGCCTCGCACCAGCTGAAAACGTCGGAGGAAATGGAGCTGGATGGGCGCCGGCTGTGGACTCTGGGAATGTGGCATCCGGATGGGGAGGCCAAGCACTGGAATCCGTGTGATCGGAATTTTAATACATTGAGATTTTCTGCAAGAATTGTAGGGTGTCGGGGCTCGTTAACTGCCAATCAGAGCATTGATTTCAGAGCTGAGAAAAATTCTTCCACTTAAAAAAAATAAAGGCACTGAGGACCCAGACTGGCCTTACTTGGCAGGAGCATAAAGTTTTTTTGTGTGTGTTGGGTTTTTTTTGTTGTTGTTGTTCTTGTTGTTGTTGTTAAGTGAAGCTGTGGAGAGGGAAAGGGACCTCAGAAATGATACAGTGTAGGCAATCGAGAGGTCAACTTCTACAGCCTCCAGAGAAACTGCATTTGAGTAAAAGAAGTTCAAGGGCTATTCTGTTTAAACACCGGGAAAAAGATGTATTGAATATATTCCAAACCATCCTAATACACACACACACACACACACACACGTGCTTACACACTTCCATATGTGGACCACATACTTGGACTCTTCGAATCTTTGTCTACAGCAGCCTTACTGCTGATTAACTTGATCTCGGCAACTTCTGAAAATCCTGACACTTAATCCCTGCTCCAGATCAATTAAGTTAAAAAGCTCTGGGAATGGGACCCAGACATCAGTATGTTTTAAAATCCCTCCTGGGAGATTCCAATGCGTAGTCAAGGTGATGAACTGCTGCTTTGGAAAGTAGATTCATTATTCATTCATTCAACAAACATTTACTTAACATTTAGTGTGTAGAAGGCACTGTACTAGATGCTGGCAATTCAGGCACTGTTGTTTTTTTTTGTTTTGTTTTGTTTTTTTTTTTTTTTTTTTTAGAGAGAGAGAGAGAGCATGAGCCAGGGTGGGGGCAGAGGGAAAGGGAGAAGCAGACTCCTCGCTGAGCAGGGAGCCCGACTCAGGACTCAATCTCTGGACCCCAGGATGGTGACCGGAGCTGAAAGCAGACACTCAACCGACTGAGCCACCCAGACACTGTTTCACTCTACGAGGTTGTGGAGTTTTTCTATAGGCAATTCGACAAGGTCCTGCACTCAAGGAATTCCCAAGTCTAATTAAGGAGATAATGAAGAAGAAATGAGCCCAGAGCAGTGACTACTAGGACAACACCCCAGCAAAGGTTGCCACGGGGCTCCAGGCCCCTCACACAGGTGACCGTGTCCATTCTTTCACCAAACAGTTGTTGAGCATACACATCTGGCGTCTGTGTGCCAGGAACCTGGGGATCAGGGAGCATCAAGAAAGAACAAGGCTCAGGCCCTCAGAGAAGGTGAGATCTCAGAGCCTGAAGATGTTAAGATCTGGGCCTAGATTTCATCTCTCCTCTAGTAGCTGGATTTGGAATAACCTTATGGAGCCCCTGATTGCCTGTCAGGTGAGAATAATAATAGTATGATTACTATTACACCCCTCACTTCATTATGAGGACTGAATAAGAAAATGTATATGCTTATATGCTTGTTACCATTTTTGACACATAGAAGGTGCTCGAATCTTTCTTTCTTTTTTTTTTTTTTTCATTGTCTTTATGTGTATGTGTAATTAAAACCAAGGATTTCTCTTCATCTGGGCCTTAGTACGTTGGCCTGAAATAAAATGGCGGAGTGGAAAGTTCTCGAGAGAGTGAGAATGGGATAAGATGACTGGGTGTGACTCAGCTTTGGGCTCTAGGTCCTCAGCACCGTGAACATAATGTTCTGTCCCCACATGTGCATTTCCATTTGACTCACTGGGGAGATTTGTTTAGGGACACAATTTTTAAAATTATTTTTAGTCGTAGCCAGGAAAATATCAGAATCTAAATCTTAGTATCTGTTAAAAAAAAAATAAGTCCCAGCCACCCCAGAAAGCTAGAGGTGTTTTTCCACATAAGATGGATGCAGGGACCAGTTTTTTCAAGAGACAAATCAGGGCACATCTGATAGCATGGCCGTACCACACCAAAAATCAAAACAATATGATAAATAATAATCATTACACACACATGATTACTAAATTAACATCAAAGGATGAAAACAGGCATTAATTTGAAATTCTGTATTATTCTATATTGTCTGCCTTTCTGTCATAGAAATGCTATTATTTAAAAAAGAATAGGACTAGTTAACAGTGTGAATTGCTAGCAACTGATAGTAGGACTAACTAAACAAAAAAATACGTATAGGAAAAAATAGAACAATATTCTCATAGTGCTTCTTCCAATACCACAGTTTATTTTTAACTCATCATTGGATACTTAAATTTTATGGGCTGCATTATTGCATATGCTTAAGCTATATAAATTTCTTATAAATAAAAAGAGCATAACCACAACAGGACTAACTAAACCATTATCAATATTAAAAAAAATAACAATGACGTGTTTCTTTCTGTCTCATGATGCAGTAGGAAATTTTACTCTGTGTTTCCATTTCCAATAATACTTCGCCGGCCTGCCTGCCACCTTTCTACCCTTCTTTTCTTTCTGTAGTGATAAACTGAATACAGTGGAATTCACTTTGACCTGCAGCTTTGCTCTTACCAGACTCACATTACACTGAGTCCTGGTGTCAGTCCAGTGTGCTAACCTCTAGCTCCATATCCCCACAATGAATGTCTTTGAACATGGAACCCTTAGGATTTTATGTTTTAGTGACCACAGGGTTTGAGACTTCTAGGAACTCATTTCCAGTTCTGCGAACACGTCCACCCACTTTGTATCTACAGGCTCATTTTGATAGACCAGCTTTAGTCTTTCCGGCCCTTTGCATCTATAAATTCATCCCACAGACTACCAATGTTTAAAATGTCCATCATTTGTAAACGCTACAAATCCCACTATATGTCCTTGTAGGTTAAACATCTCCTTCTTGGGGAAGGTGGTTTTAAAGCACAGGAGGTGGTTTGAGCTTGTAAAGGAGAGGCCAGATTCCAAATAAATTGTAGTTTTAGTAAAGATACTGAGAAAGTCCTGTTGAACTTGGCTGTCCTTTGCTGGTAACATTTTTTTTTTTAAGTTTTAAAGCAAAATTCCAAAAACTGAATCATTTCTTAAAACTCTGAGTTTGGGGCATCTGGGTGGCTGAATCGGTTAAGTGCCTGACTCTTGATTTTGGCTCAGGTGATGATCTCAGAGTCATGAGATGGGGCCCCGTGTCAGGCTCTGAACTCAGCGGGGAGTCTGCTTGAGGATTCTCTCTCTCTCTCTCCCTTTCCCTCTCTCTCTGCCCCATCTCCACTCATGTTCTTTCTCTTTCTAAAATAAATAAAGAAATCTTAAGAAAAAACAACTATGAGTTTTTATCACCACCAACCCATAACATCAAGCACTTCAGATACAGTCAGTTTATCTTCTAGGCTCTTTGGATTCCTCAGAGACAATCTTGCTGTGGAGAAACAGTGTGTAGGTTTCTCTTTTATTGTAGTCTTTGTCTCCACTCTTGGCCCTCATGCTTTTCCAAACTATAGAACATTCTTCCACCATACTTTGAAAATGTGATTTTATAGCAGGTCAACATTTTAATATCTTTTCAATGGCCAGCACCTGTGATAGCAAACCTGTAGGTACATACCTAAGGACATCTTTGATTTCTGTAAAGTCAAAAATCTCATTAAGTGCCTTGGTGCATTTTGCAGAAACTAAAAATCGACCAACAACTTTCATTATGAAAGTTTCAGTATCACAGATAAGCAAACCTTCCCCTTTTTTTGGAATTTTTTTCTTTAATTTTGAAGATGTAATTGGATTTATTAAACCATTCATATATTGGGTGACATCCCATCTTGCAGGTAAAGAAATGCTCTCTTTAGCAGTGTTGTATGCAAGGCATGTGGGATCTTTTCAGTATGTAAATCAGTTTGATTTTATTTGGTAAGAAGTTTACAGACTGAATGGAATTTGCCAAGACTCACATCTGCACTGTCTCCTGGATGCATGTGGAGGAACCAAGTCTAGTTTTTATTTGGATATCGAGAATCTTAGTGGTGCTTTCTGCAGTTTCATTAAAGTCTTAATAGAAATCAAGAACATGACTTGGAACTCCAGTTTTCAAATCAAAGGACCTAAAAACTAGGGACAACACACTTGTTTGATGCTGTGATTTGATGCATCACTTGCTATACTATAAACAGCATGATGGGTGGTAGGATCTGATCAAATCAGCCGTACACTGCAAGATACCAACACATTTGTTATCAAGATGTCTTATTTTGCTCACCCAAAGGATATTTTCATCACAATCTCTGAATCAGAAAATATGTCTTTACAAAGTTTCATAGAACAACCAAGAGAATGCTGGATAATGCATGTTAGTGTGATGCGCAAGCTAATTTAGTGACCACTATTTTGGGCTGAAAATTGATGTCATTTGGGGATATGAGAAACTTCTGATTAAGTTAAAAGCTAAAGTTGTGAGTTTCAATATCTCTATGTGCTTTCAATTCTCCTTCTCTACCATTCTCAGCTACAAATTCTTTTCTGCACATTATGTAGATTGTTCTCTTTGAATCACTTACATCCCTTGTCCTGTTTTATGTGTCCTTCCATCAATCATAGGAAGAACACAGTCGGTCATATCTGGGTCAGGCTGGTGTTGAATCAACATTGTTCTCATTTTTATCGTCTGAACATTTAGCAAACATGGTCACCATATTCACAGTGTGAAAACTTCAGCAGTTGATACAAAGCATGACAGTTAATCCACAAGCAAAGCCAAAGGTGAGCTGTTAACACTCACGACGACATGTCCTTGAGCTGTACGCTTAAAGTGGCATGACTCAGGGATGCAACGAGGGGTGATCCTTTAGTGAGAACTGGAAATCATGCTTGTCAATACCACAGTCTGGGGGAAAAACAACAGTGACTTTGGAAGGTGGAGAATCTATGCTTAATCTTTTGACACCAAATCAGTACTGCTTTCAGATCCCATTTTGGGGGGCTACTGTATAGCTTTTGTTCCTCCCACCCTCAACCTTTCACACCCATCACCAAACTTTAGGATATTTCCCATCCTGGAAGTGGTTTCCTGGGAAGCAGGACTTTCAATGCTAAAACCAGGCCAGTGCTGGGCAAAGAAGGACTGTTGATCACCCTGTAAGATTGGTCCTGTCAGTGGCTTAATGGTGATGCCAGAGCATCACCACAACACTGAACAGTGGGATATGTCTGGGTTCTAGACTCCAAGCTGGAAGTAACTCTTGTTTTACTTTGGTGACTTAAGGTGTTAAATGTTTAAGAAACATTTTAGATTCCATTATCATTACAATGATTATTAAATATAATCAATGAAAACAAAGTAAAAGTTTTATTATTATCAGATATAATGAAATATAAAATTTATATTGGCACTACATTTCCTTGACAGATGAATCATGATCAAACATTTCCTATATATAGGTGTGGGCTACTAGCCCATAATTTTATTTTTTGCTAATGAGTTAAAAATAATTTAAGCATTTTATAAGATGAAAGGAGCATTGATTGTAACTGGAATAAATATTTAATAATACAATTTGATAACATAGATTTTAACTACTAATTTTATAAAAGAAATCACATAAAAGTTTTATCTATGGGTTTTAGCTAATGTATCCTGAAAAAGCTTCCTGTTACCGTTAAAAGAATTAATGCCACTCCCTATATTGTTCTACAGAGTTGACTAGCCTCCCAGCTAGCTATAGACGAGGAAGCAGGTATTCTTTTGAAAATGGTTGGGAAAAAAAATTGACATTTAAATGTCTTAAGAAATCTATGTTAAACATTTAGTGTTTCTTACTGATGGTCTCTGCTTCACTTTGACAAATCAGGGAATGCAAGGGGCAAAACTATTAAGCAAATGGTCTGTTCTCCTGCCATCCAGTCTACCACATATCTGCATCAGAATTCCCAGCACAGAGAATGCCACCCTCCACCTTCAGACAAAAACAGGAGTAAAGCCAGGAAAGAGGGCACTTGGGTAGCTCAGTGGTTGAGTGTCTGCCTTTGGCTCAGGTCCTGATCCCAGGGTCGTGGGATCAAGTCCTGCATGAGGCTCCCCTCAGGGAGCCTGCTTCTCCCTCTGCTTATGTCTCTGCTTTGTGAATAAATAAATAAATAAATAAATAAATAAATAAATCTTTAAAATACATAAATAAATAAAACCAAGAAAGACAGAAAAACGTGAGTAAAACCAGGAAATCCTAGGGTTCACAGTGAATTTTTATCATTGAAGGATGCCCTCCTTTGGCTTGGCATCTAGAAGTTTTTACATCCCAGGGCAATGTGCCCATAGTGAGGTTTAAAATGGGTGAAGAATATGAAAAGCTTTTGTGAACACAGCTGTGTTCTCTAGGAAAGAATATCTCAGAGAGGAATTGAGTATCTTGAAGTTGAATTCCTTAAAACTCTACACTGTATACCTTTAAAAAAAGGAAAGAAAGCTTTTCTTCAACACCAGAGATGTACATACCACAGTTTGAAGAGCAGAGTTTAGTTTTGCAGCAAATCATACCTAGATCCCAATCCGAGCAATGTCGTTACTAGTTGTGTGATCTTAGGCAGGTTGTTTAGTCTCCCTGAGTCTGTTTTCTTACCAGTAAAATGGGCATAATGGATACATATCATAAAGTTACAGTGGCAATTAGATAAGATGATGTATGTGAAGCTACTAACACACCACCTAGTTAATAAAATGGGGCCCAGAATAAATATTAAAATAAATAAAATAAATATTATCACTATCATCACTATCATCATTTTGATTTTGGTGCCAAAGTTACTCTTGCTATCCCTCTGCAGGTGGTGTAGGATTAAAAGAATTAAATGGGCACCAAAAGAGGATCTGTAACGAAACTAGTCAATTTTCCTAAAGGCTATGATGACCTATTGTTTTATAGTTGACAGTGGAGAGGATATAGTGACTCGAATCAGAATCTGTTCTTTAGCCATTTGGTATCATTTTTAGTGCAGAGAATTGTTTTGCCATTGATGATAATCCTGTTAAAGTCATTGTAAAATCCCTTGTTTAAAAACCCCTTTAGGATTTTACTTCATTATTATAATCAAGGTGCTGGTGCTCACAGAGTGTACAATTGGGTAAGTAGAACACTTTACAAAAATTACTGCCTACTAAGATACAGACCAGGGACCATTCTTTTAGCCTATGGGTTTGGGAAGCAGATTCACCAAGGTCTAGGTCTCGGGACCATCCTGGTTGCCATTTTTACCAGCTAAGATGCTTGATTGATTCAACTTTTTCCTAATTTGTAAAGAGAGATAGTAAAACTTTACAGAGTTAATAAAGAAGAGATGTGTAAAGGGGCACCTGGGTGATGTAGTCAGTTAAGCACTGGACTCTTCATTTTGGCTTAGGTCATGATCTCAGAGTTGTGAGATCCAGGCCTATGTAGGGCTCTGTGCTGAACATAGAGCCTGCTTAAGATTCTTTCCCTCTCCCTGTGCCACACTCCTCCCCACCCCCCAGCTCACCCACATGCACACGCACTCTCTCTCTCTCTTAAAAAGAGAGATATGGGGCAGCCCCAGTGACTTAGCGGGTTAGCACCACCTTCAGCCCTGGGGCATGATCATGGAGACCCGGGATCGAGTCCCGTGTCGGGCTTCCTGCATGGAACCTGCTTCTCCCTCTGCTTCTCCCTCTGCCTGTATCTCTGCCTCTCTCTCTCCCAATCTCTCTCTCTCTCTGTCTCTAATAAATAAATAAAATCTTTAAAAAAAGAGAGAGAGAGATGTGTAAAGCATGTAACAAAAAACCTGGTATGTGGTAGATGTTCAACAGATGTGAAAGTAGTGTTATTAAAGAAGACAAAAGAAAAACCTTGGCAAATTATCATACCAAGTAGAGAGTTATTTTTTTTAAGATTTTATTATTTATTCATGAGAGACACACAGAGAGAGGCAGAGACAGGGGCAGAGGGAGAAGCAGCCTCCCCTTGGGGAGCCCTATGTGGAACTTGATCCCAAGACCCCAGTATCCCGACCTGAGCCAAAGGCAGACTCTTACCCACTGAGCCACCCAGGTGCCCCAAGTAGAGAGTTAAATACCATGAAAAGCAGTCAAGGGGCTGGGATGGTTCCAAGAAGAGAGAAGGACAGTTTTTATTCTGGAAAGGGGAAATGGGGAAGCTGCCTGAAAGAGGTGGCATGCGAGATGGCCAACTCCAGATGCAGTTGGATGAGTGAGTTGAGCAGAAGAGACATCATGGTGAAGGGGTAGGATGAGAAGAGGCAGAGATGGAAGATTCTATGGACAGATTCAAGAAATGAGTAATTTAATGTGTTTAGGTAGCTGATGAGAAGTGCAGTTACTGCCTTGTCTATTTCCTTTCCCACCTCCAACCTCAGGTGGTAAACTGGAGCAGTGGTTTGGAGTCAGTCATATGTTAGAGAATCTGGAATGCTGGATCTAGGAGCTGTGGGAGGGAGAGCCAGAGTCAAAACTGGGGGAGATCTCGGGTTGGGTGAGTGCAGGCCCATATCCATAACACGGAGACTTTCTCTTCCTCAGCCATTCCTCACCTGAGTTGGATCATGTAGGGACAGATTTCAGAATACAGTTTGGAAATGTACTTTGGCCAGTATTTCTCAAACCATCTTTCAGGCACACAGAAAACTCCCAGAGTTAACACAGGCACACCACAAAATAGTCCACTATAATCACACAAATTTAGGGAACTCAGATGTTGTGTCCCTCTTTGCAAGTTGCTCTGTGAATTAACATAATAAAGATCCTAAGAGGTCCTGAAGCAAATGAAATAATGTCCTTAATTTAACTCAGCATTTTCCATATTGCTTACAGCAGAGCACACTATTGGCTTCACAGCGCAGGTATTAAAAGCCCATGGAACAGGGTTCTGCAAGGACCTACTTTGGGAAATGTATCTCAGGCCAGACCTAATTAGGCACCTGCATGATAGTTTGGGTTGGGAGGAGCAGGGTGAGGGGGGTGGGAGCCCAGGAAGCTGCGGGGAGAGAATGACCCACTGAGTGTAAACCAGGCGGATTGACCCAAGCGTCACATAGATAAGCTACACTGTAAAAGGTTAATGACCAGACAAAAGAATTTGATCATCCTGAAATTTGGCAATAGTGACTAACACTTTCTTCCTTAAACTCTAATTCTTGTACGTTTTGAAACTAACTCTTCAAATTCTGTTTGCCGGCTCTTTTAAGAGAACTCCAGGCTGCTTTCTCCTGGTTTTGAAGGACATTTCTGTAGCCTGTCCCAACTTGGGTGTGAAATGGTTAAACAGTAAAATCCAAGATCTCTGAAGCTAGAGGGATTTTTAATAACCTTGCTCCTGGCATATCTGACTTCTTCCTGATTTTGAGGGCCTTTTCAGTTCAGATTGGAGCTACACACATTTCTTCCCACCAAAAATCCAGAGGCTATAAAACAAGTCTCCCCAGGTCCCATCACTTTGCCTTCCCCTTCTTCTACTTGGCATCCTGTTAAAGGCATTTAAACAGGCAGCAGTTATAAAACATTTAGAGAGAAAGAAAATTGGCAAACGACAATAATACAGAGAGATGCCCCATTTGAGTAATATGTATCCAGGAACAGACACTTTTCCAATAGTATTAAAAGACAGCAACTCCTCTAAACTGCCATTAATACGTCTTCAGTACTTAAAATCTGAACCTTGAGCCACTGCCAAAAATAGAAACTAAAAATTCTCTATTGATAAGATAGGGTCCTAAATATAAAAACAGCATAAGCCATAAACAAAAGCACCTGGCCCAGAAGGATCAAACTATATCAGAACACAGACTACTCTCCTAGACACACCCAAACAAAGATTATTATAATTTCCACCGTGGAGGATTTTGAGATTAATTATTTGAACCACAGTAGATGGTTTATATGGTTTGTTATAGATAATTATGTTTGGTTGAGTTTATCATAAGGCATACTATACACAGCTAATTCATATGCAAATTTAGTCATTCTGAATTAATGTTGTCTGCTGTGTTTATAAAGTCTATAGTTAAATAATCTCCTTAAATAAGTACATTGATACACATATCTATAGGAAGTAGAATTTCATTGACAATTGCAGGCAAGATTTTGGTTTTTAGAATGAAGAACAGATAAGCAACATGCCTTGCAATGGGCTAGCTTAGCCAGGCTTACTGTGATCTACTGTACAACATTTAATGGTGGTGTGGCTTTCTCCAAATGCCTATGACAGTATGCTAGCAACTCCAAAACTGAGCGTTAGCTGGGCTTGGCTGAAATGAAACTCTAAAGGCAGCACCCTGAATCTCCTCCTAGATGCATTCATGCTCTGATCTGAAGGGCATTCAGGCCTTATCATTCTCCTTCTGCTGTTAAAAGTATATGTCACAAGACTGGTTTTGATTTTGAAAAGTAACATCGCCATGCGATGCCCACTCTCCCTCATAAAAGTGGAACTATTGATATACCTATTGATATACTCACCAATCCCCCAGAGCTGATGGCGGTTTCAAGAAAATATCAGTAAGAGCCAGCAAGATGCTCTACAGCTATGAAGTATTAAGAGGATGTCCAAGTAGGAAACGGTACCACCAACCACTACTCAAGGTCTCAGCATGCTACAGACCCCACATGACACAAATTTCATCTCAGA
The DNA here is from genome assembly GCF_018345385.1 of Vulpes lagopus. Lineage (NCBI taxonomy): Eukaryota > Metazoa > Chordata > Mammalia > Carnivora > Canidae > Vulpes > Vulpes lagopus. The sequence goes on from NC_054834.1 coordinate 34,194,635, forward strand.
GAAGACAGGTCAGAAGTAATGAGAGTTACCCAGAGGCTCATGACAATTCTGAGCCATGGGTGGCAAAAAGAAAGCTCTTTTCTCCCAACTCGTTGTGCCATCCTTGCAGCCTCACACTTCTCACATAGTATTTTCTTTCCAGCTTGTTCATTTTGCTCAGAGAATGCAAGGAAAAGACATTCACCACAATTGAAAAGCATTTTCGAGGAGTGATTGCCCACTCTTGCTTTCAACAGCTTCTACTCATCAGGAGCAGAGAAGGGGGAAAAAGAATCCACAAAAATCCAAAACTGGGATCAAGGCACGCATACTTTGAATGACCTATGCTGAGGGGAGGAAAGTGTCTCCTAGAGCAGTGATTCCTTGAGGAGAAACTGGTGTTGGAAAGAAGGCTTACTGCCCTGGATGTACACCAGAAGCATCTGGCAAAGGAGGGGGACGTGTTTTACTGTAAGACTTTCCTCCCACTCTGGGAGAATTTGATATACCCTCATGGGGGCTTACTCGACATTCTCTATTCGCTCGTGTTGAGATTCGTTGTACTGGGGAGACGCTATTACTGCTGATGTTGTGCAAAGCCTTCAGCTATGCTGAATCAACAAGAATGGACCGTGAACCACTGCAGTAGAGGCTCTTCACCTCACATAAGTTGGACTTTTTGCTGAAGGAAAGAGCTAAAGTTTTGCTGGGAGGGCTGTGTCTAATAAAAACAGCTAAGTAGTGTCCAAGGTCAGGAGCATCTAACCCAGACCATGAAGGACACTGAAGGATCTGGTTGCCAGGTGGAGGGAGAGCTCAGAGAACACAGAGCAATAAATAGGCAACAAGGTCAGCAACGCAACGAGTGGTTAGGGTCCCGTCATGGAATTAAGCTCAGGACAATGGCCAGAGTCAGGGTAGGGAGCTGGAAGACAGTGGGTCTAGAGTCTGAGCTAGGGTAGAGCTCAGCCGAGCAGGACCAGGGGCCAAGGGCCAGCTGACAGGAGTATTAGATGGATATAAATGCCTGGCTGTCTCACTGGGGAGTCTCCCTCCTGAAGAGGGCCCTCTGCTTCTCTCACAATCTGCTGACCCAAACAGGTTCATGCTTTGGGGGGCAGATCTGCTGACGGGTATTACCTAATTAATTACCCATGGAAAAAAAATCACCCATGGGCCCCAGGTGCCACTCAACATCCTTACAAATACCCTTTTACTTAAAGAAAGAAGGCACATTTTTCTTTTGTTTGGTTTTGGTCTTCATATGAAATCATGACAATATTTGTCTTGTTAAGGGCCAAATTTTACAGAAAAATATTCAGCCTTTCCCTGTGTAAGATTTAACCCCATGTTTAAAGAACTTTGGCTTGTTGATGTAGAAATTGTGTTCACATCCCCAGCTCCTTCTTAGCGTCTTCCTGTGAATCAAAAGTAAAAGATGGCTAAGGCACCCATTTTCTTCCTGTTCCCTGACCCGGCAAATCTCATTCCTTTCCTGCTCTTTAGCTTTGCATGGATGTAAATGATGGCAAGACGACATGCCTGTTTGACAAGCACTACCAGACACATGAGAGAGCTGACTGGACGTCTGACGGTCAGAGCTTAATTTTGTGATAAGCCTAAGGAGTGGCAAGATTCAAGAAGGGATGTTTAGCTCATGTTTTTGCAATGCTATCATTATAAGAACCACCACGGTGTTGTGCTATGTGTCTCAGTTCCCACTGACATCTCGCGCCACAAGGCACATTTAAGATAGAAACGCTTCTGACTCAAAGTCTCTTGGTGTTTTCTTGTTCAGCTACATTGGATTTGGACCATTGCTTCTGAGACTCCATTTATGTCTTTGAACACACTTCATCAAATGAACTAAATCTAAACTTCCAAAGTCTTCTAAAAGGAGGTGAGATCCATTTTACTTTTAAATCAGCAGAGGTCAAGCCTTTGATTGGAGAAAGCAGGAAAAAAAAAAGTGCTCTTGAATTCGGTTTGTTCTAATACTACAATTTACTGCAATTGAAGAATAGAAGTTATATATCTAGAAATAAAATATATCAGCTTGGTCTCCAGTGCCACCTAAGTCACAGCCCCAACAATCTTTTCTCAAATACCTCTAAGATGCCTGATAATATATTTAAAAAGACAAAATCTCACATTACCACCTAAAACTGTATTTCAGTCATACTATTGCAAATATCTTAGAGGTATTTTTATTAATAAACCGATGAAGAGCAATTTACAAAACAATCAGCCTCTCATATTTACTTTGCTGCTGAAAACATAGCAAACCTGTCAATCTGAAAAAAGGGAGGAAGATGATTTATGGTTTTTCTGACTGCTAACTCCAGTTTGAAGTGGCAAATTCTGGACTAACGAGAAAATTAGGTAGAAAAATCCAGGGGTAAAAGGTTAGGGTTTTAGAACGTGGTGGGTCAAGTCATGGGGGCAGATTATCAGAGTAGTGGCTGATTAGACACAGTCCAGTCACTACATAATGCTCTTTAGAAACATAGTCAAAATTTACCAGAACACCCAAGATTTTTATTTATTTATATATTTTTTAAAGATTTTATTTATTCATTCATAACAGACACACACAGAGAGAGGCAGAGACACAGGCAGAGGGAGAAGCAGGCTCCACGCAGGGAACCTGATGTGGAATTTGATCCTGGGACTCCAGGATCATGCCCTGGGCTGAAGGCAGGTGCTAAACTGCTGAGCCACCCAGGGATCCTTCCCTAAGATTTTTAGATTGTGATTACCAAAAAGCAGAGATTTTGTTTCTGATTCACTATAACATCCTCAGCATCTGGTACACAGAACATGCTTAATATAAAATGAAAGACAAGAAAAAAAGGAAGGAAAGAGGGAAAAAGAAAGAAAAGAGAAAGAAAGAGAGAAAAAGGAAGGAATGAAGGAAGGAAGAAAGAAAGAAGAGGGAAAGAGCAAAAGAAAGAGAGAGAGAGAAAGGGGAGAGGGAGGAGGGCGGGAGGAGAGAGAGGAAAAGAGAAGGGAGGAAGAGAGGAAGAGCTGGTATAGACCTGCTTACATCCAAAGTCGGATCCTAACACCTCTTTGGAGACAAACTTCTATTATATCTACACAACAGCATACCTAACATGTGGTGTGGTGCTAGCTGCACACCCACACAACACACTATAAATTTATATTTGAAAAATATGTCCTTGTCCTATGCCATATTATCCTGCTGGGATTCTTGTATCTACTCAAAATATAATCAGTAGGCAAGGCCACTCCAAGCTGCTATCTCCTCTTTTCAGGGCTATCAGGAACAAAGTTAAAAAAAAAAAAAAAAAAAAAACCTCCCTGGCTCCTCCCTACTCCACTCCACCTGCAACCCAGTTTTAAGGGAAGAAATTCAAGAATGCAAGAGATATCATGTCAAGCATTGAGCCATTCATGCCAGACAGACCAAATAGAGGCATTTGCTGCTCATGTGAAGACATCTGTAAGGAAAAGGAAGTAAATGAACCTTTAGTATAATAAGGCCAGGACTTATTATTTTATCAGAAGTAGTCAGAAGTAGGGTCAAAATCATGCAGAAGAAAGTCAGCAACTAAGTAAAATTAGTTCTCTCCATGGTGCAGTATGACTGTTCTTGGGTAATTTAAGAGAAATTGGCCGTGGTTCTTGCTGCTGGAGAGAAACTGGAGCGGTGTTGGCTCACCTAGGGAGCTGACCTAGCACTTCCCCACCCCCAGCACACCCCCAGCCACATTTGGCTGAGAAGAAACCTGACTTCCGTCACACCCCCCTCAGGGTCCACAGAAACCTGTGGGAAGATTTTACTGCCTCCGACTGAAGCCTGAGGCAGATGTATATATGAGCCACAGAGGGATTGGGGCTTGGATACTTAACTTGTGGGGAGGTATAGTGTACCCACAGGAAGAAAGTGGTCCTTACAGAGGACCTTCCTTCCTCACGGGGGAGGGACACATGGACCATCAAGGAGACAGAGTTTGGGAGTGACAGACAACTCAAGGAGGCCAACACTGCCCTCTGTTCACCCTGCCTCATCCATCCCTGTGCATGATAAGGCACCAAGTTAACTAAACAAACTCATTGCTCCTGAGCCTCTGTAATGCTTTGGGACACTCCGTTCAGCCCTTTGTTCATGTTTCAGTGTGTGAATTTGGTCTCGGGAGGATGAAAAAGGCAATGCTGAGGACTCCTATTCAGTCACCTCCAGAAGACTGCACACCCCTACCTTTCAGTTTCCCAGCCTCAGTGTCTCTCAGGAGGAGAGTCTATTGACTGGTGAGTGTGTCTAGTCAGGCATGAGGGTCAGACAGGGTCCGCTGGAAATCTTTTCCCATGGGAAAAAGGAAGGGGAGCTCCCCACAAGACAGAAAGGAAGCACCCCCAGAAACTCTTCAACACAGCTTCCTGTGCTGCTTTACTACACATAAGGGAGGGATGAAATGGGATAGCTTACCCTTCTTACATCTTAAGACTTAGTATGTTAACTCCTACTGTTCAAGGAAAGATGTTGGTATGGTCACCTGTGGGGAGTTACAACCAACAGCAAATCCTTCCAACTTCTTGTGTCAAAAGGTAGTACATTTTCCTACTCCCTAAATCTGGATTGGCCTGGTGACCAGCTTTGACTAATAGAATGTTGTAGAAATGACATTCCGTGAATTTGAACATAGGCCTCCAGAGGCCTTATGGCTTCTACCCTTCACCTCCTGGAACGTGATGCTATGGGAACAAGCCTAAAGTAGCTTCCTTGATGATGAGGAACCATGTGGAGAGAGACGCTACAGGCGTGAGGGAACCAGCTCATATCATGTGGAGCAGAGATGACCCATATGGTTTTAAAGCAAGTCTGGAAATCCTTTGATACTTCTCTTGTAACATGGTGGAGTTTAATTCCCTCCCCCCTTGAAAATGGGTTGGCCTTAGTGACTCCCTTGTAATGAATATAATGTAATTCAAGTGGGACTGTGACGTCCGAGATTGGGTTAGAAGAAAACAACACAATGCCCACTAGACTCCCTGTGTTCAGACACATACCATGGGTGTGTCGAACCAACATTTGAGAGAAGTGGCTACCCTGGAGCCACCATGCTGGAGAGAATATATGTAAAAAATGCAAGGACTCCAAGAGCCCCAGCTGTTTTGAGCCTGCTCAGCATCAGCCACCAGACATGGATGAGTGAGCGAAACTTCAGAGGATGCTCACTTCAGATGAACCCCCAACTTTGAGACACTCTATGCTGATGCCAGGTAAAGCAGAGATAAGCTGTTCCTGACAAGCTGAGCCTGAATTACACATTTGTGAGCAGAATAAATGTGGTTATTCTCAGCCACTCAGCCCTGGGATGATGTATTAACTAACAAGATATAACAAATACGATATTGCATTTTCTTCATCTGGTCTGTCATAATTTGGTGAGTTCTGGTTAGGGGTATGCTTAAGTCTCTGCAGCATGAGTCAGTGAGGAAGAAAGTAGAACAAGAAGAGGGATGAAGGCTAGAGATACCTACCTTGGGTGCAGAGGTTGCTGAGGGGTCCAACATATGATGTTTAAAGGGCGGGGGTACTCAAGGGAAGTGGGGTGGAGAGGAAACAATCTAGCAAGTGTTAAGTACACATTTTCAGGTAGGCAAGCAGAGACCACCTGGTAGTCATCCAATTCTCTATCCCAGAGGGACTTTCTTTCCTCTTTTATTACCCAATCAGAAAGACAAAAGTAACACACTTGAAACTTTTAGAAGGATGAGTAAGCACTCAGTTACTTGGACTATGTGTTCAGAGAACAGAAAAGTTAGACATGAAAATTACCTTCACATACTACTATTCATATTCATTCACCTACTACTAGCTTATCTCACATTAGGTAGAAAGTACTGGACTAAAGATGAGTCACTGGTATATTCTATGGCCAGAAAATGGTACCAACCTATTTCCTAGAAATTAATGAAAGGGATTTGTGAAAATAAAGCACTACTCTTCAGAAAGAGAAGGGTGTAGACAATGCCATAGTTAGAATATGACAGTGAAATCTCTAACAGCCCCAAATCTCACATTCCCTCCCAGCAGTGGTTTTGAAAAATCCATTGTACACTCTTGTCTTCGTGGACTTGTCACTCAAGCAACGGCATCATATTTTGTATAGGTTATGCTGAACCTCTAACCATGAGAGAATCTTGTGTTCTGATCAGCAGGGATGGAAAGCAATAATGGAACTGAAGCCATATGTACTGAATATTTGTCAGGGACGGAAGGGTAATGTGTCGTGTGTCTGTGACTATCTGAAATAATCTCATATTCTCACTATGGAATGTTACTACAGATTTTCTACCAATTTGCCAAGAAGAATATGGAGAAAGACAGTAGTGTCAGAGAACTGTGTTCAAAATAATCTGTTGCTGTTGGTAACTAAGACTTGGAATAAATTGAACTATAGGAATCTATGCTCCTTTTTGATTTTCAGATGGCTGAAACTTTCAGAAAAGGGACTTAGTTTATTTTTGGGTTTTATGGTTCAAATATTTCTCAGAAGGTCAGTAGGCCTTGGGAAGGTTTATATCCCATATTTAGATTACTAGAGCTACGTTTTAAATAAGAATGTTTGGGACTTATCAAAAAAAAAAAAACTGCACTTACAAAAAAGAACTCTGAGATAAATAGGACTTCAACTACCAAGCCAACCACTTACACATGTCCATTCAGGGGCATCATCACACATTATTTCACTTCATGGAAGCTATTGCTCACACTCCATAGAACTTTCCAGTATCCTCCTATAATTTGTTTGGGTTTTTTTCTCTCCATCCTCACTCTCTGCTTACCCTTTGGACCTGAAGGAATTTGGCTAACTCAGTGTATACATTGGGATTTTTGCAGTTGCAAGTAACAGACTATTAAACCAAACTGGCCTAAAACAAAAAGGGAATGTATTGGCTCATGTAACTGGAACTTTCAGAAGTTCAGGCACATCTTGTTGCAGGGGCTTAAATGACATCAGTAGGACCTCCTTTTTTTTTCTCTGTCCCATGACTCAACTTCTTCTGTATTGATTCCATTCTCTCCTTATAGTCCCCAGATGGCTGGCTGTCACCCACTCTGGGAACAACTTCCTTCTAGGTTCAAATGTGGTAGAAATAATCTGGTATAAAGCCAAGAGATCCACACCCATTAGACCAGTCTAGATCTCATCCCTACCCTTGTATCAAGAGAATAGGATGCACTAATTGGTTTGGGCCTCAATCTAGTTTCTACTAGATCTACTAGATGTACCTGTGCCGGATCCCCACCTAGATTACAACAAATAAAATGCAGAAGGAATGGATTCCAAAATGAAAATAGGGGCTGTTGACAGAAATAGAAGGTTGGATACCGGGAAGACAACAAACACCCAGGACATAGGGTTTTGACCATTAGCTCTGCCTACATTCAGGTCATACTCAGTAGTCCAGCTGTACTGGGCTCTTTACCTCCTGACTTGCTGTATTTTCTTTATTTTTCTGCCTTCCTGCATGCTGGGGTCCATGGAATGGAGTCGGGCCACACCTGCCTATCATGAAAAAGTGTAAATGAACTGTAGGACACAGATACGTAGTTAAGGTCTTGGTCTCGGTCCAATGAAACAACCTAGTAACAGTAGGCTTGCTACAGACCTATAGAAATGAGCATTAGTGCTCCCAAAGTGTATTGATCATGTAAGCTGAAGCCCATCTGATTTTAAACATCTATCCTAAGAAGAAAGACAACAAAACATCTGCAGCGGATATATAGGACCCAGAAACCCTTAACAAGCCCTCACATCCTGGGAATGCTTTAGTCTTTTTTGTCTTAAAAATATGGAAGACTTCTCCTCCAAGCAATAATCCCTTTAAAAGTACTAGGCGCCTGATATGGTCATCCACCCTACAGAAAAGAAGTCCAACTTCTGATATATGAAAGACTGTGAGCTAAGTAATCAAGTAAAAGAAATAGACTTATTTAGGTTTTTGTTTTTGTTTTTAGTATATGAAGAGAGCTGAAAAAAATAGCACATCTCATTCAACATGCCTGCATTTATGAAAGTCTGCTAAGGGCTAGAGCTGGGTCTATAACATTGGAATGACATAAGTAAGATCCCTGCCCTCAAGATTAATACACATTGACACACACATTCATACATGCATTAATAAATGCCCCCTAGGGCAACAATAACCCTGGTTGAGACCCACTGCACCCTTCCCCCCTCTCTCCCAACATTCCCACCTGGAAAGAAGGTGAGCAGGCCTGGGCTTTGCAACATTCCAGGTCCTGCTTGGCATCTTCCAGCTGATGACTCCTCCTTCCCTATTTTTGTCCTTCCCATTAAGCCCCTCTGTGTCGAGGCCATCATGGCACTTTTCTGCTGCTTTCCCTACTGTTGTGAAAGGGCTGTGAACTAGAGGAAGGCTCACTGAATAATTTAAAGACATCTTCTCACTTCCAGAAGCAGTGCTCCAGTTACCTAAGATAGCATCAGGCCACCCCGCTCTCTGCCTATGTCTGAGGCAGGTGTGCGCTGGTGGTGGCTTCAGCTACGCCAGCCAGTGAATCAGCAGAGGTGACAACTACCCCCAAATGTTCATGAATTATCGACTTCACTCTAAATTGAGGGATGATGTTGTGTGTGGAAGAGGAGCTGGTTAGGTTAGTTGGTCAGCAGCAGGAGAGCAGGCAAAAATGATCACCTCCCGGTGCTATGACAACAAGTCATGATTGTGTTAAAAAAAAAAAAATTCAAGTGAGTAAATTTGAAGACCTTGTTGGCTTTATTAAATGATTCATGAATAGGGCAGCATCCCACCTAGCAAGTAGGGAGATGCAGAGGAGTCATACAAGATGGAAGGAGGGTGGAGCAAGTAAATTATAAGCAAAAGAAAAGAAAGGATTTGTGGGGTACCTGGGTGGTTTAGTCACTTGAGCATCCAACTCTTGGTTTTGGCTCAGGTCAATCTTGGGGCTGTAAGATCATCAAGCCCCATATGGGGCTCTGTGCTCAGCATGGAGTCTGCTTAAGATTCACTCTCCCTCTCCTTCTGCTCCTCCCACTTGTGTTCTCTCTCTCTGTCTCTCTCAAATAAATGAATAGATCTTTAAAAAAATTTTTGGTAAAAGAAAGGATTGTTCCAGGGAAGATGACTTTCCCTTAGGGGCAAGGGCAAGGGGTCTCATTATGCAGATTACAGGTCCTTCCTTTGGGGGACAGATTCCATCATTGGTGCTCACTGGAAAATTCTCTATTGGTAGGTTAGGACTTGGATTTCTAGGGTGAGTTGAAGCTGCAGTTAGGTTAGGTACTAAGCCCCAGTTTGGTGATTTGGGCTGGCCCAACTAATACCCATTTTGGGCTGGCAGTTTTCTTTTTAACGATTGTTTACATTTTTAAAACCAAGTATGGAAGTTTCACCTACTTCCTTCTTACTGCCTCCAGGGTTCTCTGTCATTTAAGTAAGTTCATTCTACATTCACCAGGGAATCAGAGAATCACAAGCCACTAATGCATTTTGAGTACTAAATGTGAAGTAAGACTCCTTCTGTGAAGAAGACAAAATGCAGAAATATTTATAACTCCCAAACTAGCCTTGTTAATTCAAATCTCTGACGAAAATTTGTTTTAAACTTTGCTTAAATTATGATTGCACTCACAAGATTTCTAGGTGTGATGGTTGAAATGTAGTGACTTATTTTTTTTAAGTTTTTAATTTTAATTCTAGTATAGTTAACATATACTGTTATCTTAGTTTGGGTGTACAATGTAGTGATTCAACAATTGTAGACAGTGTTCCATGCTCATCATGATAAGTATACTCTTAACCTCCCTCACTTATTTCACCCATCCACCCACCCACTCCCCCTCTGATAAGCATCAATTTGTTCTCTGTAGTTAAGAGTCTGTTTCCCGGTTTCTCTCTCTCTCTCTCTTTTTTTGTCTTTTGCTTGTTTTGTTTCTTAAAGTCCACATATGAATGAGATCATATGGTATATGTCTTTGAATGACTTATTTTGTTAGCATTACACTCTCTAGCTCCATCCATGTTGTCGCAAATGGCAAGGTGTCATTCTTTTTCATGGCTAAATAATATTCCATTGAATATACCACATCTTCTTTATCCATCCATCAGTCAATGGACACTTGGGCTGCTTCCACATCTTGGCTATTATAACTAATGATGCAATAAGCATAGAGGTGCATCCATCTTTTTGAATGATTATTTTTGTGTTTGGAGGGTAAATACCCAATAGTGTGATTACTAGGTTTTTTTTTTTTTTTTTAAGAAATGTAATGATTTAGTCAATACTGAATAGAAGCTAAGTTTTTTTTTAAGATTTTATTTATTTATTCATGAGAGACAGAGAGAGAGACATAGGCAGAGGGAGAAGCAGACTCCCTGCAGGAGTCTGCAGGAAGCCCGATGTGGAACTTGATACTGGGATTCCAGGATCATGTCCTGAGCCCCAAGGCAGATGCTTGACCACTGAGCCACCCAGGCATCCCAGAAGCTAAGATTGAAGGAAAAAATGGAAACAAATCCAAAACACAGGGTCCTCTTTATATCCACCCTGTGAAGGTTGCTTTTATTAATTTAATTAAGTTCCTGGATTAATTTAGATAAGCCCCTCTCGACTCATTCCTAAATCATGCAGGGAGCCCAGCATGAGGCTAAGCTGGGTTCACTCTAGGACTCAGACAAGTCAGGGCATGTTGCAAGGATAGATGGACGTGGGAATGGGGCAGTGTTCAACAGTATTTACTTAGATGAGGGATAGAGGAAGCTTCTGGAAAAGATCTTTTTAAGAAGGAGATCTTTAAGACAAATATGTTTGATACAGGATAGAGGTCCAGAATGAGAAGGGTAAAACAGCACAAGGAGTGGAGCAGGGGGCCTCTGAGAGGTTGAGGGTTGAGGGAGCTCCAGACGCATGGTTTTAAGACTCCCGAAATATTACAACGCTAAGAAATACCAATACTGGGTTATACAAGCAGGCACATTTTTTACAAATTCCCATTGATAATTTAAATTTACATTTGCATTTAATATGTCAAAAATTTTCAACACCAAACCAAAAGCACATAACAAATAATTGCGCCATTCTCAAGATAAAGAAAGGATTTATAAAAATTCCTAATTCCTAATTCTGTACAGGCAAGGGGACCAAGCACAGGAGCACCAGGGAAAGGCTGGCTGGTAAACGCTGTGTGGCTTCAGTTCTGACAGCATCTCTGAGATGGTATGAACAACCTAGTTTGGAGTCACCCCCATGACTGGCCTACACGGGTGGCTGCGTCAGTCCCTCAGAAGGATTCATCCATCTGTCCTCGGTGACCAGCCTAAAGCTTATGCCTCGGACGCTACAGGAAAAAGGCAAATGGAAACCACAGGAGCTCTTTGTCCATGAGCTCTGAGAGATGCTGAGGTCACAAACCTCTGGCACCGACAACCTCTTTGGCGACTTTGCTGACTTTGGCAGCCACAGGAGTCCTCAGACTTTATGGCCTCATCCGGGCATCAGCAGCTTTGGCACAGGTGTGGCTGGGCCATCACAGCAGGGGGAGTGCCCACTACTGACACCAGCGGTGGCTCCCTCCTCCGGGCATAGTGACAGCAGGGCTGTCACTTTCAATATTGGTTATAAGAAGGATCGCCAATGAGAGCCAGTTAACCAGTGGCTGAAGCCCTGGGGTAACCAGAAGGATCTCTCTCCATCACTTAATCCTTCAGTGTCCTCTCCTGTTGGGCCAGCCTCCCCCCAGAGAGCACACAGTCTGTTACCCTGTGGCTGATTTTCAAGGGGCAGACCATGTGGGGAATCACTGCCTATGACAGGGTGGTAAGTCTATTTAATTTGGGGATATCCTCTTTAGAAACCTACTGGTCCACAGATAAAAGGTCCATTCTTCAATATAAGCTTTACTTAGACATTTTTTGGATGTTATAACTTTGATTCTATATGCTGGCTCTTTTGTCTTATTTCTAGATGGGTTCAGAACTTAGGAAAGAGGGGAGCTTGGGCGGTGCAGTCAGTTGAGCATTGAGCTTTGGTTTTGGCTCAGGTCATGATCTCAGGGTGGTGAGATCAAGCCCTGAGATGGACTCCTCACCCAGCTCAGAGTCTGCTTGGGTTCCTCTCTCCCTCTGCCCCTCTCTCCTGCTTGCTCGAGCTCTCTCACTCTCAAATAAATAAATAAATAAATAAATCTTCTCTTTTTTTAAAAAAAGAACTTAGGAAAGGAAATGCTATTAATTGGGCCTCCCAAACACTCCCGAGAACCATCATCATCATTAGTGTATTCTCAGGGTTTGTGTATTATTTGGCCCTGGCAGACACATAAAAATATATTTGAGATAACGAATGAATGAGAACATATGTAAAATACTCACCCAGGGGCAAGAGCAGAAATATCTGGTTGGAATTTGAAGGGTGTGTCATGAGTGGGAAGAAGGCAGATCCAGAGAAAAATTGTTGGTTGCTGCAGTCACTCAATTTTTTTTTTCCCTAAAGCTACTATACCCCAGGAAGCATAGCTTGGCTCATTTATTGATTTGTAATTTCAAGAAATATCTTTTAGCAATTGACATGCACCAGGCACAGAGAAAGAGAATTCTCACCTTTAAGAGTTCATATTCTCATTGGGTACGCAGACCTGGGTGCAAGTAACTGGGTTCCAGAATGATTTACCAACAAGGTAAACCAGTTACTACAGTGGCCTAGAGAAGGTGATGCCTCTGCCTGTCAAGAGAGTTAGGAAAGTCTTAAAAAGTTGAGGACCGGGGAGCTCCTGAGTGGCTCAGTGGTTGAGTGTCTGCCTTCAGCTCAGGTTGTGATCCTGGGGTCCTGGGATCAAGTCCCTCATCAGGCTCCCCGCAGGCAGCCTGCTTCTCCCTTTGTCTTTGTCTCTGCCTCTCTCTCTGTGTGTCTCTCATGAATAAATAAACAAAATCTTAAAAAGAAAAAAAAAAGCTGAGTACCAAAAAATATCAACTAAATTTATGGACTCACAATATGGAAAAGAAAGAAACGTTGAGCAAACCACCAGGTAACCAACAATTCTTTGTGAAGCAGCAAATGGCACAGACCTCAGTTCGAATGAACCAGGAGCTCATTCATTCCATGAGTATTAGCTGAGGGGCTACTATGTATAAAGAACCACCCGGGCCTCTGGCGGATGCAAGTATGACAGACAAAAGACCAAGACGCTTGGAACTACACGTGAAAGGGGAATGGGGACCTTCTCTGGTTGTTGTCTCAGGACTGAGTTCTCAGTCCCAGGCTCTGCATAGGCCAGAAGCTTCCTTCCTACAGGGATTCCTACAACACGCATGGGTGGGTATCAAGTATTTGGGCTTTGATCCATACTCAAATCTATGACCCTGGACATCTTAATGAAGAGGTTCCAGTCAAGGAAAATCTCTTATCAAACTTCTGAGCAGTTTTCCGTGTTATAGGCAGTGGAAAAGATAATTACCTTCAGATAAGGATTCCTTTGCTCCAGAAACTTCAATTGTCATGGAAATGGCCACTTAGATTCTGATATCAATTCTGATGTGTTTTTCCCCCCCACCACACCAGCAAGCAAGTCTCAGAGGCCAGCTGGGTGTTTTACAATTTCAGCTCAAGTCTGAGCATCAGATTCCATGGGTTAAGGGTCTAATCCTATAAGACTATCTCCCCTTCCCTATCTGTCCCCCTTCAGAGGCCAATGTCCAGTTCATCTTATTATCTGTGCTTCTGATGGGCCAGCTATAGATAAGAAGTTCCAATAACCCCCTCCTTTGGCTTGATTAACTTACTAAAGCAGCTCCCAGAACTCTGAGAAGCATTTTACTTATAGAATAACTAGTTAATTATGAAAGGATATAACTCAGGAACAGCCAAATGGAAAAGATGCATGAGGCAACATATGGAACTTCCATGCCCTCTCCCCTAATGGCGAATGCCACTCTCCCCACATCTCCAGGTGTTTGCCAACTGGGAAGCTCTCCAAACGGTGTCCTTTTGGGTTTGGATGGAGGCTTCAATATATAGGTATGATTAAATTATTGGTTATTGGTGATTGATTCAATCCCCAGCTCCTCTCCCCTCCATGGAGGTCAGGGGGATGGGATTGAACAGTTCCAACCCTATAATCCTGTGGTTGGTTCTTTTGGCAATTTGCCCCCATCGTTAGGTGCCATCCAAAAGTCACCTCATTAACAAAACAAAGGACAACTTTATTGCTCTTATTCACTTCGGAAATGCCAAGGGTTTTGGAAGCCCTGTGCTTGGAACAGTGGACGAAGACCAAATACCTGTTTTTTACTATAACTCACAATATCGCACCACTCAACCCACAAGGTAGATAATGGCAGAGACTTTTATATCACATGGGCCCTGTCTCCCTGGGTTAGTAGATTAGTAAGATAAAGGGTGACCATCTAAGATGGACCATCCTGTCTCCAAAACTAAAACTGGGGCAGGAGACAGTTGCAGACTGCATATGGCTACCTGAATTGGAATAATATGAACTTGGACACTGTGCTGGATTGAATAACACAAACTGAATTGAAATGCCATAATAACATTATAAACTTGGACACCGTCTTTCCACTTGTGTATGCAGAAGCAGGGGCCAGTGTGTGAAGAGCGGAGACTGAGGCACAGTGAAGAAGAGCCAGGAGGAGCCTCGCTGCCCATAGCTTAAGTCCATTTTTGCATAGGTTGGTTTAGTGGAATCTTCTTTGCTACCAAAAGAGTCTGAGAAAGAAAGAAAGAAAGAAAGAAAGAAAGAAAGAAAGAAAGAAAGAAAGAAAGAAAGAAAGAAAGAAAGAAAAGTAGAGTGGAGACCCTCTTCTGGGACATATGGTTTGTCATTGTAGCTTACCTACCAGCTGCAAAAGTTTCAGTTGAGTTACATGGTCCTATAAAGTGTATGCAATTGTGTGGAGATTGCTAAATAGGACCTTGGACCCATCATCCTAAAAAGTATTGCTTGCTTTGGGAACATGCAGTTGCTTGGGTAGACGGGCTGCAGAGCCCCCAACACACTGGCAAGGATGGCAGGCATGGATGTTACCTCCAACAGAAGGAAAAAAAAGGAAAACAAATTGGGCTGAGTTTAGCAACGTCGCTGTGACTGCGCTGATCGTGCCCTTAGGTGGCGCTCTTCTAACCCAGCTGTGATAATAAACACGGGAGCTCTACTCAGCTGTGGGATTGGTGCAGGGGAAGGAAAGTGCATGGGACTGAGATGGTCCCTGGGTTATGTCGCTTGTTTTCAGGTTCTGGGGTTGGTTTGTTGGTTTCCCTTTGATTAGAACCAGGAAAAATACCAAGTGCCCCAGCGCCCCAGCCACTTGTGGCAGCTGTGGGTCTGCTCCCTGAGCAGGGCAAGGTCCTCTTTGGGGATATAGAGGGGTTCCTGGCCTCACTCCTTCTCTGTCCCCTTTCCAAAACTGACCACATCCCACTTCAGGTGGGGCCACCCCCATTGGTGGCTGGACTGGTGGGGAGGGTGCTGCATGGTGCTGGGGCCAGCCCCAAAATGCTCCACCAGTAGTCTCATTAGGTTCACAGCATCAATTATTTTTTTAAAGATTTTATTTATTTATTCATAGAGACAGAGAGAGAGAGAGAGAGAGAGAGAGAGAGGCAGAGACACAGGCAGAGGGAGAAGCAGGCATCATACAGAGAGCCTGACGTGGGACTCGATCCAGGGTCTCCAGGATCACGCTCTGGGCTGCAGGCGGCGCTAAACCGCTGCGCCACCCGGGCTGCCCCACAGCATCAATTATTGCTGTGTTTTTAGAAAATTTAAGTGAACTGTTTCAAAGCAAAAAAACAAAAACAAAAACAAAAACCTAACTCATTATTTTCTAAAGAGACTGTGTTTCTGAGGATAGAGGCTACCTTCTAGGGCCTGGGGGTTGCACATTTTTCTAAAAGGAATGGTAATTTCTGGAACCTGTCACACGAGGATGGGATGACCCAGAGGCAGACAGAAAAGATGCAGAAGGCAGAGAACCTTTTACCTTTGAGGGATTGGGGGACAATGAGGCTTATGGCTCAACAGAGGGGGGCAGTGTGAGGCCTTTCCTTTGTGGGGTGGGCAGGAAGAAGGCTGTCCTCCACGCCAGTGAGGCAGGCCAGAGACATACCAGCTTCAGCGGGTGAGCTCTGACAACAGTTGTATCTCCACTCATTTTAGGTTTCTTTGCCTTGTCATTTCCCTCTGTGATATTAAAGCCTTCAGTAAAGTTTTGTTGTTACAGTCTGACCTTGGCCTAATTTGGATTAAGGGAAGGGTCTGTGTGGAGTGAGTGGTAAAAGGGAAAACAGACTCTCCTCATCTTGATGTCAGCTTCATGATAGCAGTATTGATGGAAGAGAGAAGGTTCTGGAACTGCAGGAAGTGGCCATCAGGAAAGTGAATGATGGCCCATGGTGGAGTGGAGTTCAATAGTCCAGAATAGTGCAAAGCAGAGGCATGGGGGTGGCAGGATTGGCCTGGAAACCGAGATGGAACAGCCTTCCCTTACCCACCTCCTCCCAACATGCTAGAGGGAAGCAACAATCATGGCAGAGACTGGCTAGGTAGTACACAGTAACATTTCCCCCTCTTGAGCACACCGGAGACTACATCTTCCAGGCCCCCTTGCAGTAGCTAAAGAACATGACCAGAAGTGACGTAAACCACTTTCAGGCCTGGACCGTAAAATCTCCACAACACCCTCTGCTCGGTCTCTCCATGCTCGCTGCTCAGCTCAATTCAGATGCCCCACAGAGGACTCGGGAGGATGGGAGAGGACAGCAAACCCCAGAGATGGAAGGAGGACAAATCCCCGAGTCATCACTTGGAGAAGAGCTGCCAGACTTATTTTGAGTTGCAATGTGAGCAAAGAATAAACATTTACTGGGTTAAACCGCTGAGATTTTGAGGTTGTTTTGTTCCTACAGCCCACATTAATCACTCTAACTAATATAACAACATAAAGAGAAGTCCTGTTATTACTCAGACAAGGCCCTTTGAGCCATCAGAGATTTGGGTTGCAGAAACACAAATCAGGACATAGATCCTTCCTCCAAAGAGCTATCACTCCACTAAGAGGGTAAGACAAAAAGTGACAATAGAAGAATAAATAGAAGCCTAATAAATGACTTTGTGATGAGGCACAAAGCCATGAGGAAATGTTTAAGCAAATATTCTTATAGTACCATTCCCTTGTCAGAATTGCCAAGAGTTTCACAAGTGGTGAAGTCATGGAGATCTTACCCATTTTTCTCTCTGATGAGCTCATAGGTCTTTGTTTATAACCTTTATTTCTTCATTGCCATGGTTTTATCTTTTACTTCCCCATGGCTATTGGAAAACAAAACAAATTAGAGAGATAGTCTACTAAGTCAGTTCTTACTGAACCAAGAAGGAAGCTTTACTCACACAATGCCCTGTAAGTGTGCAGAAATGCAAGCCAAAGTAAGACTAAAACTTTTTTTTTAAGACCTTTTTTGACCTGGTATCCCTAGAGGAAGAGCTGTTCACATGGGGTATATAGACTTTATTTCTTTTAATCCTCCTTTCCCACTTCCCTTGGGACCTGAATAAGGCGCCAAATCAGAGACTTGCGATGGCAGTTCTTGCTCTCTTGGACTGTCAGGTGAAACTGGGTGAAAGAAGAAATCTGGCCAGGTAAGGTGGGTTTGTGACTTTGTCCCCTCGATTTTTTTTTTAATCAAAAGTAACTAATGATACCTACTAAACACAGATGAACCTAGAAGACACGAAGCCAAGTGAAAGAAGCCAGGCACACATAAAAACACATACTGTGCAATTTAATTTATATGAAATATCCAGAATAGGAAAATCCAGAGAGATGGAAGCAGATTAGTAGTTGCCAGGGGACTGGGAGTGGACGGGAGGGAGGAAGAGAGAGGGAAAGAGGAGTCACTGTAGCTTAACGGGTACAGAGTTGCCTTTTGGGATGATGAAACTGTTCCAGGACTAGAATACGATGATGCTTGCACAAGAGTGTGAATGTACAACACGCCACTGATTTACACACTTGAAAATGGTGATAATGGTGACTCCTATGTTAAATGAATTTTACCTCAGTTAAAAATATTCTGGCTTTAAAAAAAAATATTCTGGCTTTTTTTTTTTTTAAGTAACTTCATATTATCTGTCGCCTTCCTTGCCCCACATCCTTCTACTCTGTCTCCTACTCATCCTTCCTGAAATTATGGTATTAATAATGGTAACATTAATAACGGTAGAAATTAAATGCAACTCACTGAGACCAGACTGGCAAAGGCACAAAACCCAACTTTAAGGGAATCGACTGTCCACCAAATCAATGGAAACTCTGAAAGGGGAAATCACATGCTCTCTAGTCAAGTCCCAGAAGAGACTGTGCTTCCCACTCAGAGCAGACGTACAGCTGTAGGTTCCTGGATGGGAGATTAATAAACAAAGAGTAAAGGAGCCTACCTGGGTCCTTTCTGATTCTCTCCCAAATGCACATTAGTGTTATTTATGGTTCGATCATGTTTACAATCTTCTTCCCTTCCAGAATTGTTTTCTGTGGCAAACCAGACTTAGTCAGTGAAGTAGAACAGAGTGACTCAAGGACAGAAAAGGAGCTGAGGTTGGGTTGTGATTGTCACGCTGATGTCTGGAGACCCACCCTGTCCCTGTCACTGATGCTGTGCTTAGCTGGGTAGGAAGCCAGGAGGCTTGAAGAAAAGACTAGAGACACTTGATTTAACCTCCTGCCCTCCTCTCCCATCTCAGTCACACCTCCTCCTCAGTGAGAGGGCTTAGTGCCTCCGCTTGAGCTGGGAGATAAAGGGCAGGTTGGCAGGAGGCTGTGTCACTTCACAGAGGGGCCCATCTCCTTCACTGAGGCCGTGGTCTGTTCTGTTAGACGGTTTCCAGGCATCTCAGAATATAAAGCTAGCATGATGTCAGCTGACTTTCTGTGGTCCAACACAACAAAAAGTGGAAGCCGTGTAGTGATTTCGATTATTTAATTCTACACCCTAGCCCTGCTTTGAAAAAGGTAGGAAGGGAATCAAGCTAGGTCACTGCTACCCCAAAAGCAGAGGTGAATGGAGCTGGCTTGGCTCGGGAGAGCAATCATGACATTTGGGAGGAATTTTGCAAGCCAGTTCTTAAAACTATTATTTTAAAAATTATACTACAAATATAACCAGAACTGAAAGAGCTCTCGGTTTAATGGTTATAATTCCTATAAAGGTGATAAACGCTAGACAAACTGTAGGTGACATCGCAAATGTAATGACAAGAGGTGCCTGGGTGGCTCAGTTGGTTAAGCATCTGCCTTTAGCTCAGGTCATGTTCCCTGGGTCCTGGGATCCAGAGCCAGGTGGAGGCTCCCTCCTCAGCAGAGAGCCTGCTTCTCCCTCTCCCTCCAGCTCTTGTTCTCTCTCTCTCTCTCTCTCTCTCTCTCTCTCTCAAATGAGTAAATAAAATCTTTTTTAAAACTGTGGGGCACCTGGGTGGCTCAGGTCATGATCTTGGGGTCCTGGGATCTTAGGGTCCTTCTCCTTCTGCCTGCATTTCTGCCTCTCTCTGTGTGTCTCTCATGAATAAATAAATAAAATCTTTTTTTTAAATGTGTAATGACAATAAACGCTGGAAAAAGATTTAGCAGGTTGGGCTGCAACCCCATTTGTCACACGATAGTTAAACTGCAACTGACTTCTGAATCCAGAAGCCAACTGTAGGTTGGCTATAGATACATGAATGCAGCAAAAATCAACAAAAGCATTTTGTAAAAGTCAATTGGCTATATGGGATTTACAGTAAAGCATGTTTTACACTGCATTATCGTTTATAAATCATATGCCACACTCCCTTTGTATCAGTGAAATTCATAATAAACTCACACACTCATTTTTTGGGAGCCAGTTGTTAAACATTATCAACACACCACTGCCTAAGGGCCTATAATCCTAGGAGACCTGAATCAGGTCGTGAAATGAAATGGAAAGAAAGAAAAGAAAAAGAAAAAGAAAAAGAAAAAGAAAGAAAAAGAAAAAGAAAAAGAAAGAAAGAAAGGAAGAAAGAAAAGGAATGGTGACAGGGAGGCAAGCAGGGAGTGGAAGGATCATCCTTCTCCTTGCATTGCAAATCTAAGGTAGGAAAAATAGGACAGATAGGAAAAATACAGGGCTCTCTTTGCAAAAGTAGAATAGGTGTCCTCCTATCTGATATGATTTGAGAGGGACTCCAACACCTGCCAGCCCAGGGATATCTAGCCCTGCGGCTTGCTCGAGCCTGCTTCTCGAAATTCACAGGATGTGAGTGTCCTTTCCCTGACTGAGCGTGGTCCCCTACAGCTTTCTCTTGCCTCTAATATCACTCATTAGCACCTTGCCCACATCTGCGTATAAATAACTAGATATGACCTTGAAAAGCACTGAACTTCTTCCCAGGGAGATGAGACATAATTAAGAGTTCTGATGTGGGGAAAGAGATAGAAAAATCCCAGGCATTGCACTTGCCTTGGCAGTATGGACCACAGAAAGGGGAATCATGGACAGCCTTGGGCATGGACACTGAAGGCGCATGGGCCAGCATAAGGGCTTTGCAAAGGCGTATGGAGATGCTCTGGAGGCCACTTCACCTGAGGGCCAACTTGATGTGGACGCTGGTACTGAGCTTGCTCATGGGACCCCGCACGAAAAATTATAAGGTTAGAGTGACTCCTAATATAAACTATGGACTTTGGGTGATAAAAACATGTCCATGTAGGTTCATTGATGGCAGCCAGTGGACAGCTCTAGAAGGCCAGGCTGAGAGTGGGGAGAGGCTGTGTGTGTGTGTATGGGAACAGGGATGTATGGAGAACTCTGTATTCTCCACTCAATTTTGCTGGGAACCTAAACCTGCTCTAAAAAATTAAGGTCTATTTAAAAAAATAACAGAGTTAGGATCCCAAGTGGTTACCTTGTTTACTCTTCTAGTCTGCAGCTACCCACCCAGAAGTGTTCTTTCCCTGCCCCTCACCACTTCATGATCCTAAAGTGTCCCATTCTGTGCTGGCAATGTTTCCAAGGATTACCTTGGAAAGACATAATCACAGCTTAATAAATAAGAAGGTATAAATGTGTGCATTTATACATGCAAAGTGGTGGGAAGATGAGAGAAAGCATGTACTCTGCAGCCCCAGCAATCACATAACAGAGCTAATAAATACTCTTCATGTTTTACTCTCTTAGAGCCATCACCTCTTTACCCTTTGGACCAAATATTGTGACTCCCCCAGTCTTTCAAATACATAGCTCCATCTCTTTGCAGATGTTAATTTTACTTTGTTTACTGTGAACACCCTGGTTTTCAAAATATACATGTGAATCTATTTTCAAAGGTTTTTTTTTTCTTTATTTCTATTACTCCTCCTCTTTACAAAATGAATACTTGGCTTACTCTTCAAAACTGTTATCAGACCTTCAAGGTTGTTTTACTTGTGATCCAAAGGGCTTCTTCCCTTGTATATTCCTGGAAAGCCAGAGGGTACAGAGGATATTAATTAGGTGTAAAATAGGCCCTAAAACTGATGTCAGAATAGCCTGGCTGTTCTTCACTCCCTTTATCTCTTCCTGCATATATGGGAAGGATATGTGTTTTTAAAACGGGTTAGGGGGCACCTGGGTGGTTCAGTCAGTTAAGCATCTGCCTTTGGTTCAGGTCATGATCTCCAGGTCCTGGGATCAAGTCCCACATTGAGCTCCCTTGATGTCCCTCGGTGTTAGGGATGAATCACCGAGGCCACACAGGGCAAGGTTAGCTTTTAGGGATGACCACAAATACCAGGGTCACTGGTGCCAGGGTGAAGTTGCTTTAGGAGGGTGGTTGACACTCCCCCTATGCTGGGCCTCACCTGTCCTGCTTGCCACAGTGCCATCGTAGTGAAAATTCAGCCTTCCTCTCTGGGTCTGCTCCAGCCCAAGACAGCTCCAGGATGGCTCCTGGCCAACCAGATCACTCTTCCACACCTGGATCTCAGTCAACAGCTGTTCCCTCACCCACCAGCTTTGCAAAAATGCAACCAAGGAGTCTAAGGAAAATATATTTTAAAAGACATCCCTGTGTCTTTTCTCACATAGGCTGTTGGCTCTCAAGCATTGGCATCCATGGGTACTTACACTCCATATTCAAAGATGGGATCTCGGGGCACGTTGCACGTGACTCCAGACTGCCTCTACTTCCCCACGATGTCACCTTTCAGAAGTCATTCCTCCACATTTCAGTCTAAGTGGGAGTCTTTGTCCTTAATGCCTTCAACTCTCGAACAGACCAACAGGATGGCTCTATCTTCCCAGGGTCAGCTCACAGATGAGTGATTTCTGTCTGTGTCACCAACATTATAGAGGAAGAAATCCTGTGTAAACAGACAATTGGGAAACTGAGTTCAACTTTTGACACATGTGAAGGCTGCCTACATAGCTACAGGCTAGCAGGGCCGAGGACTTGGGCAAAGCGTTCTTAGTTAATGAAAAGAAGCCAAATCCACGATGACATAATGATTACCAGTGTATCTCCTGCTGTGTGTACGCGCTCTGGTGTCTCTGGGAGGCTTCCTGGGAATAGCAGCCCTATAATTGCCAAATAGAAGGATTGCAGGGGGAAGGTGACCAGCTCCTTGACTGACTGGCTCCACTCCTCCTCTAGATGTGAAGAGAGTAGGAGATGAGACCAGGCATGGGGTCATGTGCTTTCATGCCCTGTAGCTGTTTCTGTGCACAGGCTCATCTTTTGCTCAGCCCATTGGCAAAGCTGATGCGGTTTGTCAGGCAGCACACGTGGGAGCCCCAAACAGCAGGTGCATCTCCCTGGAGCATAGCTCCCCAAGCAGGAGTGTTAGAGGGCCATGGCCCACAGTGATCCTTGCTGAGGTGTGGCTTCTGGGCTGTGGGGAGAGCCCGGCAGCAGAAGCTAAACCACCAGAGAGGAAACACAGAGGCTGGAGGCTACTTCGTGGTCCCATTAGTTCCTGTAGTGCATTCTCTCTCCTGAGCCCTGCCCTCCCGGCAGAGCCTGCAGACGACTAAGAAATAAAAATAAAATAGAAAATGGCATGTGCCTGTTTGCCTCTGTGGTTTTTATCTCTGTTCCCGCAGAAAGGGCTGCGATCCCTCAGAGCTGCAAATAGCCGGCCTCGCCAAGGCCACACTGGGGCCACTCCAGGCCGTCAAGCATCACTCCTGCCGGAGCACCTTCCAATGCGAGAAGTTCACCCACTAAGGAAGGCAGGAAGGAATATGGGCTCAGTCCCTACTTCCAAGGCTTCTTGTCTTTGACCTTGTTTTTCTAACCCAAACTCTGGACATGTGGTGTCTGAAAAGGGATTTTTGCGCTCCCAGGGGCATGAGTCAGTGGGGAGAAACGCGGTTTAGAAGTACAGATGTTGGAATTTCTGGTACATTTTAAGAACAGCAAGAAACAACAGTAGTTCTCAAGTCAAAGGGATGTGATGAAAAATTATATCTGCACTACTTAAAACCTGCAACCTTGGACAAAGTATTTTACTGTGACACAGTTTTCTCTCCCGTAAAAGGGAGGAATAATACCCATCTGATACAGCTGTCCTAAATGTTGAGATAATATATAACATAAGAGAGAGGAGAAAAAGCATCACTCTAAATTACCAGAGTTACTTTCTAAGGAATAGGAATCCTACGTACGGTCCTTTGTTCTTCTGAGCGTCTTCATGGGTATGCTGGCTTTTCTTAGTAAAGAAACAAGAATTTGGACTTTGGGAATAGTCCAGGAGTGATTCCCTGAGGAAGGGAATGGAAGCAGGGAAAGAAATTAGAATCTGGTGAGATGGTGTGGGGTTGGGGGAGGAGGACCTAACCTTTAGAGACCTTAAGGCTTGATAGACCAGAATTCAAATCCGGCATCTAATACTTAGTAACTGTGGAGCTTTGGGAAGTCATTGGCCTTTGCTTAGTTCCGTTTTTCCCCACAGAGAAAATTGGGATCATAATTTTTCCCTCTTGGGGCTCTCGTGAGGAGTTGATCAGGTGATCATTGTGAAGGATCTATTGTTGCTATTGTTGTGAATGGTACTGAGACTACATGGTCTGATCCCCACTGCAGGAGACAGCTTGGCAGAGGCACATTCCTTGCTCGTTCAGCTAAGAATGGGCACATTCCTGGACCACCTTCTGCAGAGTCCAGTGTCACCTTGGATACAGCTGGGAGAGCCCCAGGGAACACCTCCACATTCTGGCAGGAGCTGCCACAGCCAAACTCCACCTAAATCTTAGGCCCGTCTCCTTCACATTCTCCCCTTAATTTTTTTTTTAATCCAGGAAAGCTACATTTGCCTTCTCAAATGGGATGACAAATGTAAAAGACCCAGATTTATGTAAATAAACTAATGTATGTGAAAGTATTTTGCAAACAAACTCAGGAATGTTATGCAAAAGTAAGGCCTTGGAATTATTATTACCAGAAGTAAAAGTCTTAATGCATACAAGGCTGGATATTCCTTTTTTTGTGTCAAGTATGGTTCTCTTCATCTAGGCATTAAGGAGTTAAAAATAAATCCTCTCTGGAGCTCCATATAGTTCTCCAGGGTAGCTGAAAATGAGCACCATTTCTATACATGGCACAGCTGTCTGGCTTGTGCCCTAGTGGACCCACCTGCTATAACCTGGAGGAACAGAAGCTGTGTCTACCTCCTGTGCCCCTCAGACACCAGGAACCTCCAACCCAGTGGCAGACCGTACCTGCTGGGCCCATGACACAATAGTGAATAAAAAAAACAAAAAAGCAAAAACAAAAAAAAACAATACATACAAGTATATACAATATCACTCAATTCAATGCCTAAACATATGTACACATGTGTGTTGAAAACAAGAGTTAAAAGAAATATATCAAAAGATGAGATTAGAGAAGATTTGCTTACCATGTGTGCTTACTATCTTTAGAATAGACCAAAAAAAAAAAAAAAAACTAGAAGAGAAATCAAGCCGTCTCTGGCTTATTAATTACTATCTGGTGACAAATACGATTTCTTTACCTGTTCTCTTCCTCCATCTAGATTTGAGTATCTTGAGACTAGAGATGCTCCCTGCTGTTTCTTTTTGTTTACTGCCTGATGGTACTGGGCTTTTTGCACATGAAGGCAGTTGACCACTAAGTCTAAGAAGAACAGCTGATATCACCATTTCTGTAAAGCCCTATGATTAATCTGTCAACAAAACGGCTAGCAGCTCACTAGGTGAAATCCTGCAGCATTGAAGGTGACAAAATTCCCAGCGCAGAGGAATAGCCAAAAAAAAAAAAAAAATTAGGGTCAAGCACACGCGAGTTCCAATCCCGACTTTGCCAGTTAATAGTCAAGCAAGCTGACTTGGCCAAACTTGATCAATAATAATACCACTCCTCGAGGTGATTATAAGAATTAAAGGAGGTACAGTGCCTGGCAAGTTGTTGGTAGTTTCTCTTCCCCTTCTTGAAAGCATGGATCATTTTACTAAGAAAAAGATATTGTGAATAATTAAAAATTGTCACCAGCTCCCACGGTTCATTAAATATCTTCTTTGGAGGAACTCAAAGGATTTAAAATTAAATTTTAAATGGTATCTGTGTGGACAGAATCCACCCACATCTGGAAAACTAGAGGTTGAGCCTTTGTTCTTGCTGCCAGCAATCAGGTTGTTCAGTGTTTCTCTGAAAACCTCTTGCTGTTTCATCAAATCTGATTGGGGAGGGACACTCGATTCCCCAGGGTCTGGGGTTAAGCGTTAGATATGAAAGTCACATAGAGACCAGAAGAGATGAATAATATGCCTCAGCTCATTTATTTTCAAAAGCTTTTTGAGGCACCAGAAGAGGCGGATGGGAGGAACTTTGAAAGAGTAACCAGTTTTATGAGGCGAAAGGATAGCATTTTCATAATTTAATACTGGAAAGCAGGATTATCTTTGAGAAATAGATATTGGAACAGGAGTAAATGTCATTTCTTTTGTTTCTCCCTTATAGTACAAGGACATTGCAATGACTGTGTAGGGCCATATGAAAGTTTATTTTGTATCCCACCCCATCTCTCCCAATCATCCCTTGTGCTGTGACTCTTTGGTTAAGCAGTGATATTTTTTTTTAAAAAAAAGTATTTTTCTTAGTGATCTACTACATATTTTTTTCATATTATCTTTTTTTTTTTTTAATTTTTTATTTATTTATGATAGTCACAGAGAGAGAGAGAGAGGCAGAGACACAGGCGGAGGGAGAAGCAGGCTCCATGCACCGGGAGCCTGATGTGGGACTCGATCCCGGGTCTCCAGGATCGCGCCCTGGGCCAAAGGCAGGCGCCAAACCGCTGCGCCACCCAGGGATCCCCTTTTTTTCATATTATCAAAACAATTCTATATTCTTTCATTTTGACATATGAAAACTGAACCTTTGCATTGCCCCTGTTTTGAAGGTGGTAGTAATAATTCACTTGGTCTATTGGTGCATTTAGCAAACCAGTCATACTAGCAAAGAAAAATTATAGCAATAATGATTGGATTTTGGTGTGCATTATTCAATGTTATTTAATGCTAATCTGCATAAATTCCACTTAAATGACCCCATTCCCCCACCACACTTTGGGAAACACTGCTTCTGTCCTATCATCCATGTTCCAGGATCCTTGATCTTTATACTATCGAATCCTTAGATTATGGTTTTTGTACTCATGGTCTCAAGATGGCTCCTCTATGTCCACAAGATAAGACATCTTCATTCCAAGAGGAAGGAAAGGTCAAGGACCAACAGAGTAAGTGTTCCAGATAGTTTTTTATTTTTCATGAGGAAACAATAGTTTTCCTAGCATTTCTACCCAGTAGAATGCAACTTGTGTCTTACTGGCCAGAATGATGTTACAGGTTCATTCCCAACTACAAAGGAAGCCGGGGTGGGGGTCATCCTCATGAGATGTATTTCCTGTGCAAATATATCAGGTATCCCCAGATCCATTTTCATCCTTGGAGACAGCCCTCCTGGTGTGCTCTTTTGCCTGCCTCCAACCTGCACAGGATATGCTCTAGGCTTGACGCTCAGCCAGAAACATAGGACACTTCCATTTCTTCCATCCTGGGAGTTTAATTCCTCTAATGCAAGATCCTTTGTTTCTTGGATGCTTAGTTCTTGGTTTGCCCTTTCTCTCTCTCTCTCTCTCTCTCTTTCTCTCTCTCTCTCTCTCTTTTAAGGTCCACATCATTCAGTAGCTTTCTAAAAGGGAGAAGTAAATTTTGGAGAACTTACATGTCTGAAAATATCTTTTATCTAGTTCTAGTGTCGTATTTGAATGATAGCTTGGATGAGTAAAATTCCAGATTGAATATATAGATGTGTGTGTTTGTGTGTGTGTGTGTGTGTGTGTGTGTGTGTGTTGCTTTTGAAGTCTTTGCTTCATTGTCATCTAATTTTCAATGATGTGATTCAGAAGTCTGATTCCATTCTTATTCCAGAACTTGTTGGTATGTTCTACTTTTTCTCTCTGGGGGTTTTCAGCATGCTGTCTCACAGTGTTCTAAAAGTTGGCTTGGTTCCTTATTTATTGCGTTGGTTACTTGTGAGCCTTTTAGTCTGGAGGTGAATGTCCTTCAAGCCTAGGAACAGTTCTCATACTTTTCTTTGATCATTTCCTTCTCTCCATTTTCTCTGTTCTCTTTTACTGGAATGACTGTTAATGGCATATTGCATCTCTTGAATTGCTCATTTTATTTTCTCGTTTCTGTTGTCTCTCATGAACCATTGCTTTTACTTAGAAAAAAGATTTTATTTATTTATTCATGAGAGAGAGGCAGAGACATAGGCAGAGGGAGAAGCAGGCTCCCTGTGGGGAGCCCAATGCGGGACTCGATTCCCAGGACCTTGGGATCACACCCTGAGCCAGAGACAGATGCTCAACCACTGAGCCACCCAGGTGCCCTTGTTTTTACTTTTTATTCTTCTTTCTTATGATTAGTGTTTACATAATACATCTTTTTTCATCACTTAACTTTTAACCTGTGTCTTTCTTCTCAGAGTACATCTCTTGTTGTGGGGAGAGGAGCACCTGGCTATCTCAGTCGGTGGAGTGTGTGACTCTTGATCTCAGGGTCATCAGTTTGAGCTCCACATTTGGCAGAGAGCTTACATTTCTTTTTCAAAGTAAAAGAACAAAAATAAAGTATATCTTTTGTAAACAAATATAGTAGGATATTGCTTTTTATGCAGTCTGACAATTTTTTGCAGATTTGGAATTCTACTTTGACTGGCTGTCCAGAGACTTGAAATATAAGCTTGTAGAAAAATGATTCCCAAATTAGGAATAGAGAGCAGACTGCCAGAGTAGATATGCATAGAGGTGAGTATAATTCCAACACTTTGCTAAGTGAAATAATTTGTTGAACCCAGAAAGCTTCAACAGATCATGAAAAGCAAGGTTTAAGATAAAAGGCAACCTACTCAAAGGCTAACATGGGCTGTGGATAGAAGCAGCAGCTGGGGCTCCTTTTCCAACAGCTGCAGAGCCTCGCGAGTTTGTACGTCTTTGATGCAGAAGATTATCAACATACTCCTCATACTCCCCCATATTCTGCTGCTGTCTTTCTCAGGTGTTGAGAAACCAGCCTAAACATCTCTTCCCCAAGGATCACTTCCCTGACCTAAACTAGGTTCAAATTCCCCTGCAGTAGGATCCCCTAAATACCTGTGCTCCCTCCCCATACAACATGCATCACAAATAAAATAATTTGTCTAATATCTGTGTTCTTTGGTAGATCAGGAAACTTCCCGAGGGCAGGGATCATGTCCAGAGTTTCCAGGACCCAAACCTGATCTTAGCGAGATGCTCAATAAACCACTGTTGACTTGAGTTGTTAATTTTATTGGTGATGCACACACACGTATGTATATTGGGAGCATGTTGGTATTTGAGGGCTCAGTGTGGAGAAGTGAGATGGCTGGGTGGAAGCTTAAGATGGGGTCCAGCCGCAAGATATTCTTACGGCGTATCTTTTTACTAAAAACCAGGCACTGAGGGAGTCAGATGGAAGAGTAGAAACAGAAGGTTTCAGAGCTGAGCAGTGAGGTACTTGGTCTATGACATTCCTTATGTCACTCTTGTTGAATAGAAGACAGGACAGAAAAGTCAGTGTCACAGAGCAACCTCTGCTTTTCTGTGGCTGGTACAAAAAGATGGAAACTGAAAGTCTTTGAATCCTGGCCATCATACAGTCTAGCCAGGACCAAATAAGTCATTTTACGTGCTTAGTGCTTCGCTTTCCTCTTGGTGAAAATGAAGAGGCAGAAAGTGTGTTTATGGCAGTGATAGCTGTTATCTTATTTTCCCCAGAGAGTGAAAGTTTATCATTTATCTTTAGGCGTAAGAGAACCAAACACAAGAACACACTGTCTTGGGATCCCTGGGTGGCGCAGCGGTTTGGCGCCTGCCTTTGGCCCAGGGCGCAATCCTGGAGACCCGGGATCGAATCCCACATCGGGCTCCTGGTGCATGGAGCCTGCTTCTCCCTCTGCCTGTGTCTCTGCCTCTCTCTCTCTCTCTCTCTGTGTGACTATCATAAATAAATAAAAATTTAAGAAAAAAAGAACACACTGTCTTGATTTAAAAAAAAAAAAAAGGTTCTCAACATGGGGGGAGAGGACTACGCAGCAGTGACATTTGGTTCGAAAAATTTGGACAGTTTTTCAGAATTCTTCAAAAAATTAGATACACATGAAAGAGAGGGAGTTTGCTTGATTTTTCTCTATGTACTCTGTGTGTGTCTGAAAAAGACAAAAATAAAATGGATATGGAAAATGTTCTTAATTGGTGAATTTAGGTGAAGGGTAGATGTGGGTGTTTCTTTTAGTATTCTCTGATTTTTCTCTATGTTTGAAATTTTGCAATTAAAAATATCATCATAATTAATAAAGGCAAAGCTGTGTATTTTTAAAATATTATATTTACTCCATCCAGGGAGCTTGTTAGAAACATTATTTGCCTAACTCCACATTCCTCTCCCCAAATTCTATCCCCCTACTCACCTAGAATACATAAGAATCTCTGCTGGTGTGACATGGCCAAACCCTCCCCCCAGACATCTAGTTAGTCAACTAAGAGCCACTGCTCCAAAGGCAGTGACATTGGAGCCACCTACCAAAGCAGGTTATGTGCCATCATTCTCCTAGAGTTTTACAGGCTTTGAAGTTTTAGATATAATCTTCCTTAGAGGCAAATGGTTGAAGCAGATAAGCCTCTCAAGGTCCTTTGATTATAAATGTGTCTGAATGCTGAGGGGTAAGGCTTTAGAGTCTCTGGAGTAAGTATTACAACTCTCTTTCTTCTCCCTTGTGATTTGACCACTTG
Source organism: Vulpes lagopus (assembly GCF_018345385.1). Taxonomy (NCBI): domain Eukaryota; kingdom Metazoa; phylum Chordata; class Mammalia; order Carnivora; family Canidae; genus Vulpes; species Vulpes lagopus. The sequence goes on from NC_054834.1 coordinate 34,224,974, forward strand.
GATTTTTGAAGCTGGCACATACCTTTTGTTTTGCTCTGCTTTGTTTGCTTTTCTGCCTCCTGAAAGAGCTATGATCTGATCTGCCCCGCAAAGTTGCTAGTGGCAGCATTCCCAGAAGCTCCCACCTCCAGATGATGTCAGACTTCATGTGACCCAACCACCACACATCCAGAAACATTACATCATTCCAGGATGTGATTCCTTCTAATGCAGAGCTTATTGTTACCGTGCTGCTGTTGCTGCTGTGACCACTAGGAGCAATAAGCCATAACCTCAAGTGGAGTCAGCTGTGTCCAGGTCAGCAGTCAAGGCTAGAGCAACAAGAGACTCACCTGAAGGTCATATTGCCCTCACCAAGACATGGTGACTTCTGGGGCAGACCACACAACACGTAAACATCTATAAGACATTCTACAATTGACAATCAAAAATGAGAGGAAGGTGGCGTTTTCCTGGCCAGATGTGGTAGCACGTGGTTGATGTGGAGTTCTGTTCTGTGGAGTCAGGTATTTTGGTCTGTCAGGGATGGGCAAATTATGTGGGCAAATGTTAGAATGAATCATCACTGTTGACTGTCCAATGGGGACTGATTCTGAGTCTAAAACTCACATTATGGACAGGAACAGTACAAGAGGCCTTTAAGGGGCATTAAAAGACAAGATCTACTTTAAAGATATTTGTCAGCCACAGTCACCTCAAAATAATTAGAGGCAAAGTCTGGGGATAGAGCGAGAATAGTCAATACCCATCTGTCAAGCTAAGTATAACCAGTACAATAGACCTTGAGCTTTTCCCATGTTCCAGGTGCTATGTCAAGCACATAACCAGGTAAGGAGGTCACCCTTTGCCTTACAGTGGTCTTAACCTTATGTCCTAGGGGGTTCCCACCAGAGTCCAATTTATCACTGCTCCCCACCTACTAACACTGAGCGCTACTGGCTCAGCTTCCTGCCATCTGGAGCAATTCAAATACATCTGCATTTGGATCAGCTCGAGTGCTTCCCAGAGGCAAGCTCAGGCCGAGGAAGGATGGTCTCAACACATGGATCCCAGGAACCTGCAAGCATTTGGCCGCCATGTCAGATCTGAGGAAAGCGGGGGACTATTAGTCCCACACCAGTTCACCAGGAACTGCAATCCAAATGTCTCCTTCTGCCATTATTTCCTCTGAGCAACAAGCCTTTGGTTTCTTTGCCATCTCTACAGCCTCGTGTAATTTCTCTCATGTGCTGCCTCATCTTGCATCTCTGCCTCTTATCTGATCTGGAGAACTGAGAAAGCTCTTCCCCAACCCACCCCCAGTTGTACTTTGACTCGGTTTCTAGAAACTAGATCAGAAGTCCAAGAGGGATTTGCCTCCCTACTTCCTCACGAGGCCGTGTTCCCTGGTCTAGCTACCCCAGTGAGCTGAGGCCCCTTGATGGCTGTCTGCTGCCTCAGCTCTGGTCTCCTAGCAACCCTCAGCCTTCACAGTTTGGGACAAGGAGGTGTCACAGGGAGCCAGGGTGGCAGAGGTGAGAATGTGACGAAAGCTCTGGCTCCCAGGCCCTGAAGTAAATCACTGCTGCCTCACAATCATTGATATTACAGAAGGGATTGGCTTTCCCTGGCATATTTAAGAATCAGCCCTAAGGGTAGCAAATCATTTGCCAAGGAGTGCAGGGCTGTGCTTTGGTGCCAGAAGCAGAAACTTCTATTTGAAAGATGCTTAATGATTCCTTACTTAGTCTGCCCTAAGGACCGATGAAAAAACAGTAGGGTCGAACACAATATCCTTTTGGTACAAGGACAGTTAGACTGACTTGTCCTTCATCAAAGATGTACTTCACTTGTTCTTTGGGAATAATGCCATTTTAAAGCTAGACGATATCTTAGGACCATGTCACTCAAGTAGAGTATTTTTTGTAATCTGGTAAAACGAAGCCCAAAAAAGTTAAATGACTCACTTGGGGGCTCTTCCAATAAGGAAAAGTTGGAGTTTGATAGAACGCTATCACCTGAGCAGCTGAAGGAGCAGCCCAGCGCTCCTTCTATGACCTCACGCTCCCTTCCAGAGACAGTGTAGATGTGCTCTGAGCCACACTGGTTCACAACATGGTCAAGGGCATGGGTTGCAAAACAGCTGGATGTTTTCAGGGGTAAGTCTTATGTTATAGACAAAACAGGACTAATTGAACCATGTGACCCATGTGCCTTGCCTCACTAACAACATGTGCTTCCTGGTTGAGCTAACTGGGACAGAAAACAGTGAGGGAGTATTTTAAAAATGTTAAGACTAGACTAATCACTATCCACCCATGAGTCTGGTTTTGAAAGATGGACCTCTGGCTTGATTTTGAGTTTGGAAGTCAGAGGAATGGTGTTATTACCGTACACCAAGTTTGAACTGTCTCTGTGCTAGTCAAAATTCTTCACTGTGACAAAAATGTAACCAAACTACCTTTAAATAACAAAAAAGCAGGAACTAATAGGATCATGTAGGTAGGGTAACTCAGGGAACCTGTGAAGCTGTAGGAGCCAGGGCTGAAGGACTAAAACTGGGATTTGTTACTCCCTATGGCTTTCGGCTCTGGGTCTATGCTTAACTCTCTTAATCTCCTCTGGTAGCAAGTCTTCTCTATTTGACTAGAGGGATGTCCACGGTCATCCAACTTTGTATTCTTCTGGCACCATGCCCCCTGAGACATGACAGTTATTCCTTTGATTTCAAACTCCTAAAGACATGGGTAGGACCCTAATAGACCCAGCTGGATTTCATATCCTCTCTTGAATCATCACTGCATCTGGGAGGAACACGAAGCTGTGATTAGCCAGACCTGGGTTATTGACCCACAACTCTGAGAGTAGGTGAGGGATGGAAAGGGTAGTTATAAGCCTCAGATGTAACAGAAAGCTTGCCCTCTTATGTAACAGAAAGACAATAGCTAGCACCAACCATCCACTACATCTTGTTTTTTCTAACTGCTGGCATTCAACACAGTTGCCATTATGTCATGCTACTCCTCCCTCCAGCCCACAAGCATAGATATGGACCATTAATAAACTTGGATGATGATGCTGGCAGTCCAAGGAATTGTTGGCGAGCTAATCAGCCTTGTCAAAATTGATCTATCTCAGTGGACCCTGCAAGAATCCTCCAAGGACTTGTGGGCAGGAGACAGTGTGCTGCAATGAAGAATGCTAGAAGGGAAAACAAGGGATCTGGGTTTTGTCACTGACCAACTCTGTAATCTTAGGCAAGTCCCTTATTCTATTTGCTTATAAAACTGGAAGAGTTGGCCCAGGAGATCACCAAGACCTACCTAGCCCTCATACTCTACAGGTACATTTCCGGTGCCCCAACAGAGCAGGTCACTGCCCCCTCTAGTGGTTAAGTTAAAGTAGGAAAAGAGGTCAAGTGTATTGAAGAAAGGAACAACTTCCTCCACAGTTTGATGGGCACATTCCCTAGGAATAAGGTCAAAATGCAAACTTCTGGGTGCAGGAGGACACCATTGCTTTGTCAGATGAAGCCCTTGAAAAGTGCAAAAAGAGAGCCCTCTCTCCTGCCTGGCAACGTTGTAGCCACTCCACCATCCATTCATTCACCATGACACTGTGTCCAACCAGTAGGTGTTGGGAAAAGGAAACTGATCATAGAGAGAAGAGGGAGGGGGAAAAACTGGGTTATAAGTAATAGCTTATTAAACTCAGTAAGAGTAAATATCTCTGTAGACAGAGAATGAGAGGGAGAGAGGTTAGCCTCACAAATGCTATTGATCAAAACTCATTTATTCCAGAAATGTTAATTGACCATCCACTGTGTTCTAGGCATTAATTGTGATTTATAGCACTGAAGATAAGAGGAGTCACAATTTCAGCCCTCCTGGAGTTTATATTCTAATATATAACACAAACACTATATAAATATTGATATAATAAGTTCCAGGGAAAGTAGAAACCTAGTGTGTTCTCTGTGCTCATAGCAGAGGATAGAGCATAGTCCTTGACTTTGGTATCAGAGGTCTTCCTGAGGAAGTGATCTTTAAGCTTACTTTTGGGAGTACTACCCCTGTGATTTATAATAAGAAATACATACATTGGTTTCTTCCCCCAGTTCCTGACACAAGATTCCCGAAACTCTTATAACATCCTGGGCAATAAGGGCATCTTTTTTTTCAAATAAACGACTCTGGCTGGGCTCCTAGATGGCTCTTGGATGAGGACTGGTCACTGGAAAGACCAAGTTATGATTGAAGGTTGGCATTTTCAGCCCTACCCCACACTCTGTTGAGATGGAAGAGGGGCTGAAAATAGAGTTAATAATCTATCACGCCTATGTGAGGATGCCTCCATAAAATCCCAATAGTATGGGGCTCAGAGAGCCATGTCTATTTTACCACAATTATTTTTTTAAAAAAATACTACTACTACTCTACTATTTATACAGCAGTGGCCAAAATTCTCAACTACCTTGGTGTGTATCTTGCCCAGAGTGTGAGAATATTTAGTAAGAAAAGATAAGTCAGAAAAATTATGGCACACAACCCACAACATAGAAGTCCTTGCTCTTGGGTGAGAAAAGGAAGGGGCTCTTTTTCCATTAACCTAAGCAATTTATCTACTTCTGTATATGTCTATTCCTATTTCCTATAACTTCAGGAATTCTATTTCATTCTCTCTATCTAGGATCATAAGTCTGAGCTAGGATATAGAGAATAATATTTTCAACATAATTAATCATAGTATTCGGTGAAGAGTTAAATCCAGCTTTTGTCTTTATTAAAACAAAACAAAAAAACAATTAGCAGGGTTTTCCTGGGTGGTTCAGTTGGTTGAGCATCTGACACTTGGTTTCAGCTCAGGTCACCATCTCATGAATCATGAGATGGGAGCCCCTCGATGGCCTCCATGCTCAGTGAGGTCTGCTTGAGATTCTCTCTCTCTCTGCCCCTCCCTCCACTTGCGCTCTCTCTCTCTCTCTCTCTCTCTCTCTCTCTGTCTAAGGTAAATGAATGAATTTGTAAAAATTTTTTAAAGATAAAAAGATTATATTAGCCAATGAGTTGGCCCAACCCATAATTCTCAGAAACATTTAACACAGAGAATAAAAGCAAATGTAATTCACTAGTACCACTTGAAAGTGCCTGGTAGTAACTGTAATTTGCATCATGCCCTACAGTCTATAAAAAGCTGTAACCTACTGCACATTATTTTATTTGACCCTCATAATAACCCTACAAGGGAGTTAAACAAGTATCATTGTTCCTATGTTAAAGGTGAAAATGAAGTCTCACTTAGGATAAATTACATATCCAGGGTTAAATAAAGAATAAAAGGAAGGGCAAAGACTCAAACCCAGAAGGCAAAAATCCATTTTCTTCAACTGTGTTATGAGGTGTCCCTTAGCACTTAGAGCAAACTGCTTAATACAAAAAGCAGGCCAAGGACTCTATTCCTTTTAAATATATGCACTGATTTCATTGGCATTCAGATTTTCATGCTTTGCACTTTCACTATATTTTTTTTCTTCAAAATGGGAAAAAAAAACACCTCGAAGCTTTATTCTGAATAAAAGTCAAATTTGAATCGTAAAAAAAAGAAAGACTAAGAGAGTTCTGTTTCCTGCTGGAAGGAGGACTAAAAGTATCTAACAATCTTTCAGCTTTCCACCTCAAAATGCTGAGTAAAATATAACAAATCCTCTGTTAAGTCATAGTTGAGGGGGCATGAAAACAAAAGGAAAATTGCTCGGGCTGGGAATGAAAGGGAAGCTGACCACAGAGAAAGGAGCTTGCTGGCTCTGCGGGGACAGCAGGCAGTGTCAATCAGCCCCGGTTAATCAGGGGGACTTCAGTGTCCACCTGGGAAATGATGATTATGCCTTGGGCTTGTTCAGTAGGGCGCTTGGCTCAGAGATTGTCCTAAGATCTTAGGACACGAAGGAAACTAAGATTTTATTATCTATCTATCTATCTATCTATCTATCTATCTATCTATCATCTATCTTAAAGGTTTTATTTATTTGAGGGAGAGAGTGTGCAAGAGCCAAAGGAGAGGAGAGGAAGGGCAGAGGGAGAGGGAGAAGCAGGCTCCCCTCTGAGCAGGGAGCCCAACACGGAGCTGGATCCCAGGATCCTGACCTAAGCCAAAGGCAGACACTTAACCAACTGAACCACCCAGGCACTCCCTCCCCCTTTTAAAAGATTTTATTTATTTATTTGAGAAAGAGAGAGAGAGAGTCTAAAACTAAGATTTTAAAAGGAGTGCCCTCTTAGCAAGGGAGTAGTTTAAAAACAAATGCACCTTCTAGCATAGAGATTTAGCAAGAGAGCTTATCTGAGTAGACCTGGCTCTATGTGGAAGAAATCCTCCCCCCAAATTTACCACCACCCCGGGATCAAAGGTTGGGAACTACTATTTATTGTGACCTACTGTGTGCCAGACACAGTGCCAAGACCTTTTTTCTTAAACCCTGTCATGTAAGCAGTTTGAACAACACTCAGTGGGCCCTCAGAGACACTCAGAAGCAAGGCAGTGCAGTGACACAATTATCGAGGGTGGAAGAATGACACAAATTCATTTGTCTTCAGCCTTCCTTTCAATGCACAGAGTGGTAACATCTGGGAAATTACTGAATGCTAGAAACATCAAATGGTAGGGGGTAGAACCACCTAAAGCTGAGGACCGTCTATATTTACTCCAAGCTTCACATTTTCTGAGGGCCCTCCAAGGAAGCTAACTGCCATGTACTCTTTTGTTTCCTTGGATAAATGCAGTACCATTCCTGGAAAGTTTACCGACTAGTTAAGAAATACTGTAATTGGAGGTGGCTGATTCTGGAGCCCAACCCAGGTAACTCTAGTAGCATTTCTACATACAGCATGTCCTTTGACAAATGGGATGGTATCTTAAAATACAGGATGCCCTGGGGTGGGAAATTCTAAAGAATAGCAAGAATTTTCTGCTTTTTCTCCATCATCATCAACTTATCATCATATATTCACATTTTATATGTATATACATAAAATATATGTATATATAATACTATACTATATTATATATATAATACTATACTATAGAGATTATATCACTCCTCCCCACTGTCCTAATATCAGTTTATCGAGTTACCTAACATTGAGCCATAGACATATACATCTCTTCAAGAGAAGCAGCTCAGGGACACCTGGATGGCTCAGTGGTTGAGTGCCAGCCTTCGGCCCGGGTGTGATCCTGGAGTCCTGGGATCGAGTCCTGCATCAGGCTCCCGGCATGGAGCCTGCTTCTCTCTCTGCCTGTGTGTCTCTGCCTCCTTCTCTCTGTCTCTCACGAATAAATAAATTTTCAAAAAATCTAAAAAAAAAAAAAAGGAGAAACACCTCAGAATATTTGATAAAGTAAGTGTTGCTTTTTAGATTTTTGATTATTTACAATTACAAAATTGTTAGTAGTTGTGTTAAGGAATGAGTGGAGTTTTTTTATGTGTAACTACTATGATTTAGGATTATGCAAGCTTTAAGAACCATTTATATGAAAATAGAATAAACCTGTGCTTAGGTGTTTGCTTTATAAAAATAATCTCAGAAGGACTTATTTCAAATAATGAGATCCTTTAAATGCAATCTTTATAGTGGCTCTGTCCCAGAAAGTCTATCTATAAGACCAGATAAAGTATTCACTGTATATATGTGTACATACATATATACTATATATACATATATATCCATACACACATAGGATGAAGTCCTTGTATCCAGAATATAAAGAACTCTTCACAACTCAATAAGAAAGTAACCCAATTGGAAAATGTGCAAAAGCCTTAAGCAAACACTTCACAAAGGAAGACGCATGGATGGCTTATCAGCCCATAAAAATACACTCAACTTCATTAGTTATCAGGAAAAAAGCAAATTAAAATCATGACGAGAGATCTCTACAGAATCATGAAAACAGCTAAAATTAAAATGACTGACAATATCAAGTGTTCATGATAATGTGTAACAACTGGAACTCTCAGGTGTTGTTGGTAAGAGTGTAAAATGGTATAACTATCTGTCTCTAAATGTAATAAAACAACTATCTTCTGATATGGCAATGCCAGTTTTAGGTGTTTACCTAAAAGATATAAAAAATATATGTCTACACAAAGGCTTGCACATGAATGTTCAAAAAAAAGTTTTGTTTGTGATAGACCCAAACTGAAAACAACCTCAAGTCCATTAACAGGTGAGTGAATAAACAGATTGGATATAACCAGACAAATGGATATAAAACTGAACAAATTTCTAATATATACAACAATATTGATAAATCTCACAGAGATTTAATTGAGTGAAAGAGGTCAGACACAAAAGAGTGTATACTTTTTTATTCCATTTATAGGAAGTTCTAGAACAGCCAAAACTACCTTATTACTATAGAAGTCGGTGCTTTTCTGGGCCAGGGCTTGGATTAGTACAGGCCAGGATTGACAGCAAAGCAGCAAAATGAAACTCTCTAAGATGATGGAAATGTTCTCTCTATATATATATTATACATTTTTAAGTAATCTCTATGCCCAATATGGGGCTCAAACTCACGACTGTGAGATCAAAACTCACAAGCTCCATGGACTGAGCCAGCCAGGCACCCTGGAAACATTCTATATCTCGACTGGGCCAAGGCAACATGGATGTACATATTTGTTAAAACTCATCAAACTGTACAATTAAAATCTATGTAATATACATTTAAATAAAGTTGATTTTACAGGAATAATCATTATAGATTACTAGCCACTTTCTGTTATAGTAAAGGACTTTTGATACTTTCTTATGTTATAATTCCTAACTTCCTTCCAGAAAACATATTACTGTAAAATCAGTGGTTCTCAACAAGGGATGATTTTGTTTCCTAGGGGTCATTTGGCAATGTTTGGAGATATATTTAGTCATCACAATGGGGGAAAGGAACAGGAACAGTTCCTGGCATGTAGCATACAAAAGTCAGGATATTTCTTCTTAACTATAGGGAAAAACTGAAAGTTACTGGAGGGGAAGTGGGTAGGGAAATGGGGTAACTGGGTGATGGGTATTAAGGAGGGCATGGGATGTGATGAGCACTGGTATTATATGCAACTGATAAGTTACTGAACTCTACATCTGAAACTAATGATGTACTCTATGTTGGCCATTGGATTTAGAGAAAAAAAAAAAAAAGGACAGGATATTTCTAAATATCCTACAGTATACAGGACAGGGCAGTCTCCACAACAAGGAGTTATCAGGTCCAAAATGTCAAAAGTGCCCTGCCAGAAAACACTTTCTGAAATTATATTCTTCTGTGCACACAAAGGTTTGTGAGGTTAAGAGACTTAACTCGTTGAATGTGAGCATGTGTGCAGTATCACTAACGTGCAGTGTATTGATCAGAGGGACAGTTTGCAGTTGGCAGCCCTAATAAACTCTTCATCCTACAGGATAATGTCAAATTATTAAAAATGCACTGCTTAAGGCTGAAGTAGCAAAAATAAATTTCGTATTTAAAAAAATCCATCTGGAAAAAAAAAATCCATCTGGGACACCTGGGTGGCTCAGCAGTTGAGCGTCTGCCTTCAGCCCAGGGCATGATCACAGAGTGCTGAGATCGAGTCCACATCGGGCTCCCTGCATTGAGCCTGCCTCTCCTTCTGCCTGTGTCTCTGCCTCTCTGTGTCTCTCATGAATAAATAAATAAACAAAATCTTTTAAAATATTCTTTAAAAATCTCTGAAGACAACATTTCAGGGACAAAAGTGTAATATAAAGAGAGGTCATAAGCTCATTGAAATAGCAATGAGCCTCTTAATATTTGTGTTCAGAATTCACCCTGACAATCTATTTTAAGTAAAAAGAGTCCTAATAAGGACTCTACAACAAAATCAGATTTAGAGGATGATAAATACATATCTTTGCCTTTGAATGTCTTATACTATTATGGAGTTCATTTATTAAAACACCTGTAAAGTGTCCTTTTCATATTCATTACTGACTTTCGTTAAATATTTTATCTATAAATCCATGACTAGTAATATTAAATAGTTTAAGTTGTAACATATAAAACATTCAAAGAATTTCACTTACTAAGATATTAACATGCATTAACCAGGACTCCATTCAGCACTGAAATATTTATTAATACATTAGTGAATTATTTATTCCCTTGTTTTATTCATTGCTTAACATCTCAGCACTTTCGAAATTTAATTTCTTTAGGAAAAAAAAAATCTCAAAATGGATTTTGTCAGGTTTACAGAGCTTAATGTCATACCTTACAAAATATATTGTTCTCCAAAGGGTAAGTATTTTTTAGGAAATATAATTTAGCAAGAATGGCTGCATATACTACAGAGTCATGCACTCAGAGAGTACACAGTGTGTGAAGATGCAGTGATGATGGATGATGGAGAGAGAAACAGAATAGATAAAGGGAAATAGAATGACAGCAGATGCTCAAGGATTCATGGTACATGGCTAAATTAGTTAAATGCAAGATGAGATTACACCTATTTTTAAAAAAATAAAATGCAGGTGGCTCATTTCCACACATAAAATCTATATTCATTTCATAGCAACATAAATGATAGTAATTTTAATAATTGACACTTATGATACATACCACACAGAGTCTACTTTCGGATTAAATGAAGGTTGGCAAATAGTTTCCTTATCTTAATAGTGAAAGCACATTTGATGTGTGAGACTCCTAGAGTTACACAATGCATAAACTCCATAAGAAACACTCCTTGCTTTTACTCCTTTTCTATATAAATCATCACTCATCAAGTATTCAGTAGGAATAGCAAAACTGTTTTGTAGCTATGTTTTAAAAATTACTAGCTGCAAAGGAAATTACTGGACAATCTAAAAGTCACAGCGTTGATTTTTCAAATTCTATAACAACAAATGATTTATTTTCCTGCTCACAAGTGATTATCCAGCTCTTTGTCTTTTCAAACATAACATTAATTCAGAATAAGTGGTTTTCAAAATGGATTCAACACTGCAGTTTGCTTTGATGTTTGATCTTTTAAAAACCAGTGCTTGTTATCTCCTAGCATTTTTGCCATTTACATCGTCACCATAAATTATCTGCTGGCCATTTGTATTTTGAGTTTAGTGAATGAGTTATTTATACACTCCCTGATCATTGGTTTCCTACAATGTCATAATTAAGTTTCGCCCTGTTAAGTAGCAGGTAGATATATCAATACAATGGCTTTTTTTCTGATAAGATATAAATAACCTAACTGGCAAGAGAGACAACCACATATGTAGTTCCATGTTACTGTTTTTCTGTTAAGAACAGAGAACTGGGATCCCTGGGTGGCGCAGCGGTTTGGCGCCTGCCTTTGGCCCAGGGCGCGATCCTGGAGACCCGGGATCGAATCCCACGTCAGGCTCCCGGTGCATGGAGCCTGCTTCTCCCTCTGCCTGTATCTCTGCCTCTCTCTCTCTCTGTGTGTGACTATCATAAATAAAAAAAAAAAAAAAAAAAAAAAAAGAACAGAGAACTTATCATGGCTCACATAGAAAGTTTTAAAATGTGCTTCAGTTTCATTAACCTTTAAGTTCAGAAGCAACTCAGCAGGAGAGGAAGGGCATGATTATTAAGAAATAAATCATTAGTGGGGCCCCTGGGTGGTGCAATTGGTTGCGCGTCAGACTCTTGGTTTCAGCTCAGGTCATGATCTCAGGGTCCTGAGATCAAGTCCCCTGTCGGGCTCTGAGCTCAGTGAGGAGTCTGCTAAAATTTCTCCCTCCCTCTTCCTCTACCCCTCCCTATTCACTCGCGCTCTCTCTCTCTCTCAAATAAATATATCTTTTAAAAAAAAGAAATCAGTAATAAACATGTTATAATTTTTATATAAATTGACTAGCGGACTGAAGTATAGACGCAAGTGTTACTGTCAAGAAATTAATTCATTTAAAAAAAGAAATTAATTCATTTAAAATGCTATTGACAATATCATGGAAAAGTATGAGGCTAGCTGCATTTTTTTTAAAGAAAATGTGTGCATTATTCCAAAAGATTAGAAACAAACTAAGAGTGTAACAGTATTTAGGTAAGAAGGTAATCAAATAATTCCAAAAAGATCTCTTTTGTATTGGCTCAGTCCAAAATCCCCCAAACTACGATTTCCACAATAGACAGAGCCTACTGAGGAAATTTCTCATTGTCTCATGTTCTAATTGTAGAAAATATGTGAGACCTCATTGTCATATATCATTGATTCTAAGATATATTTTTCCACATTTTAATACCTTTGAAAGGGAAATACACTTTACCAAAAAAAAAAGGTTATATTATAGTCTAACTGACAATGTTTCTTATTCTTTGTGATGTATAAAATAATTGTCCAGCTTTTAAGCAACAACATCTTAGATTCAGTGAAATATAGTCTAACAAGTGGTTTTGATAGAGGTAGAAAAAGTAAATCCCAATTTGTAGGGTTTGCTGATTTCTCTGGTGTACAAATTCTCATTGTGGCAGATTTTAAGACACCAAGCTGAAAGCAATGGTTTACAAATTTCTTCCAAGTTTACTCTAATCAGCTCTGGCTCACTAGTAGAAAGCAGCTTGAGTACAATACAGCACTGCTAGTAAATGTTAACTAATGATTAAAAAAATTGGGGGGGCGGGCAGCCCGGGTGGCTCAGCGGTTTAGCGCCACCTTCAGTCTAGGGCATGATCCTGGAGACCCGAGATCCAGTTCCGCATTGGGCTCCCTGCATGGAGCCTGTTTCTCCCTCTGCCTGTCTTTGACTCTCTCTCTGTGTGTCTCTCATGAATAAATAAATAAAAATCTTAAAAAAAAAATTTATCTCATGATCATATCTTATAAAATTTTATTTTCAGTATCAATTCAAATGGACTTGGGCAGGAGGATTTAAAACTGCTAAAATTATTATAAAGGAATATATAAGTATGGCTAGCCTGCTTAAGAGAAGGATGTGCAGGGAAATAATAAATCTGGTCAGTATATTTGTCTACAAGTACATTTTGAAATTCTACAGTGAACTCACACTTTTAAGTCACAGTCTATAAATAAAAAGCATGAATGTGATGGGCAAAAATTTAAGGATTTTCTAAGAGAGGAGGAGGAAAAATGCTCAATAAGAAAATTTAAGGATTATTCTAAATTTGGGAGTGTTGCAAACAATAGCAAAGACTGAAAAAGAATGTTGAAATTTTTTAAAGCTTAACAGAAAAGAAATGAGGAGAAAATAAGTTTTAATTTCATAACATATAAACCATTACATTGACAGAAAATAATTTCCTGCACTAAAATTGGGGAAAAAAATCAAAGATATCCAATTGTGATACGCAAGCTGTAACTGGAATGCGTTTATAAGACAATAGGCAAAAATGCCAGCACAGCTAATAGAAGACTTAGCCAGGATAGTAGAAGTTAAATTCCATTACACAGGCTCAAGAAACTATCCACAGACTTGTTGTTCTAGAATTTTCTTGGTTAATTATTGCTTCTAATTTGTAGGATATTGGTTGCTTTTGTAAAGCAAAATTGATCCTTTTTGGAAAATGGTTTTATTTTAGTTGAACAATTAACACTGAACATATTTTGTATTTCTGTACTGCTTTTTTTTTCATAACACAAATCCATACTAAAGAGTATATTCACTTTGGGTCAAGTGTATGAACATGAGTCTCTTGGGCTCTGATTCCATGAACAGGTCTTTCTAGACAGAGTCTCACGCTCTATGCAGTCGGATCTCTCTAGCAAACATGCTGATGTTCTCAAAACACCTCTTCATTAAACAGAAGTTGATAGGAAGAGGAACCAAGAATAGTTTAAAAGGGATTCTCTTCCTCCTTCACCTTGCCTCTCACCTCCACGAAGTAAAATGTCAAAATCTGTTTTTTCATTTCTTCCTGCTTAAACCATACTTATCTTACAGATGTAGTTCAGACCTCATCCTCTTGATGCAGGCTTCCCTGACAAGTTCTGGTGACAGCAATCTCTCCAGAGTTAACCAGGTTTGCCTGCATTGCTCTCTTTTGGTATTGAATCAAAGGGGCCCATTTTTATTTACATATTTTGACAGATATGTCTTGTCTCTCAATAGCCCTGAGGGCAGGCAGGATCTGCATTTCATGTCATTTATATACCACCCACTGGAGTGCTGAGCCATTCCTTCTTTCTCCCTCTCTTCCACAGATGTTTATTAGCCAGCTACTTATTAGTCAAGTACTTTGCGAGGCACTGGAGAAAGAAACAAATTTGAATAAACTGTAGTACCTATCTTTGAGTCTGTTATGATATTGCCCCCTTTACATCTCCAGCTTTGACATTTTCCTCTTAGCTCTAGACAGGCTACAGGATATTCAATCTCAGCATACACTATGTCTTCTCCTCTTGGGTTTTGAGCTATTTCCTGTGTGCCTCAGAATACTTTGCCCTCCTTGTTCCCATCCTATCCTCCATCCACTTTATATCTAACACCTACTCAATCTTTCTGACCTCAGTTTAGAGGATACTTCCTCCAGGAAGCCTTCTCTGATTCTTAAAGGGAGGTGCCCTTTTTATGTGCTCCTCTGTATGTTCAACATTGCATTTTCAAAACGGAGTTATAATTGCCTGTTTATTTACCTCTCATTGGAGTCTATTATCTACTAGCATAGACATGTCTCTGTTGTGTACTGAGTATGAGTTGTGTGTGTGTGTGTTTAGCTCCTGATACCTAGTAGGTATTTTTTTAAATGTATTGAATGAGTGAATAAATGAATGTCACAAAGGTAAACAGGTCATAATCCCTGCCCTTGAGGACATCACCATCTAGTGGGGGAGACAGAAATGCAAACAGTTAACCATATAATGCAATGTGCTATGCTTTATAATAGATATGCAGATAAAAAGCTATGGGGTTCAAAGAGACTGATTTTTGCCTGAGGAAATCAGGTCTTTCACCAAGGAGGTGAGAATTGAGCTGAGTTTTAAAGGATTTCAAAGTGTACCGGGTAAAGGAGCAGCATATAGCAGGTGTTCAGTAATTAACTACTTTAGAATGTTCCAGCATACTTCTATGCAGGTCTATAGTCCTGAATGGCCTCAAATCTTCCAGGTGCCATTTCATGCAAGCAAGAGAAGAATGGAGCATGGCTGAGATCAAAATACTCAACTAATTAGGATAGTGGTAAGGATTGGATTTGTAAAAAGATTTGAAAGATGCATCAAGTATCAATCAAATCAGTGGCTGCTGGAAGGACGCTTCTCACTGACAACACCTAATGGAACAAAACTACATCAAGAAGAATGAGACACTGGGTCTCCTAATGCCAGTAAATGTAAGGAGGAGAAATGTAAGGAGGAGAAATGTAAGAAGGACCTGAAAGAGGGGAATGCTTCACTGAACACATAAGGGGAAGTTCCTTAACCATGAACTCTAGTAGTCTGGGAAAGCTTTACCAATGAGGAACAGAAAGGCAACATACAACACAAATCTAGCTTCTAGTGGGAATCGTCAAGCAGGTCAGGTGGAGCTAGGCCGGATTAACACTTTGTGATTCCCAACCTACAAAATCCTGTCCCCTCCCTGCAGCCCTTTAGACTGCAGACAAGATGTGAAAAGTGGTATTCATGAAGAAGATAAACAAAAGGAGACCTTTCTCACCTTTAAGTGAACTAAGCAATATTGATTAGCCCTGAATTTCTGGAGGAAATGAAATCTGTGGACATTTAAGTTCACACAGTCCACCTCTCCGGACTTGCCTCTGACCATGGTGTCACACTTCACCTTCTAGAAACAGCTTCTTGTGTTTCTCTGTACACACAAGTCATTGCTGCTCCCAAGCCTTTGGTGATGTTTCCTTTGCTCAGGTTACTTCCTCCCTTCTCCCTTTCCACCATCATCAGCCAGCTAAAACCTATTTTGCTCTTAAGACTCAGCTCAGATGTTACCTACAAATAGACTTTTCCAAATCCCAAAGCTGTGGTATCATCTCCGGCTGTGCACCTTTGTATAGCATTTTTACCTGTTTATGTCTTGGTAAGCCACCATCTCCACCAGCACTGGGTCTTCTTTATACTTATGTCCACAGGGCCTCCAGTTACTCCTAGTACCTAATGAGCACCTATAAGATGGCCCTTAAATGAACACATTAAAGAAGTGACACTGTATCAAAGATTTACAGAAGTCACACTGTGAGGAAGACAATTCTGGCAGCAATGTGTAGAATGATTGAGGAGGGAAGGCACCAGAATCAGAAGGAAGAGGAATCAGAGGGCTATAAAAACAGTTCAGGCAAGTGGCCATGAAGGTCTGGATTCCGGAGATGGAGATGAGGATGGAAACAAGAGGGCTCAATCTGAGAGAAATTTTGGACCCTAAATCAGTAGAATTTGGTGACTGGCTGATGAACAAGGGGAGAAAAAATATTTTAATTTATTAATTAATTAGATAATTTGAGAGAGAACGTGTTGTGTGAGAGGGGAAGGGGTAGAGGAAGAAAGAAAGAGACTCTCCAGCAGACATGCTGCTGAGCAAGGAGCCCAATGTGGGGCTTGATCTAATGACCTTGAGATCATGACCTGAGCAAACCAAGAGTCGGACGCTTAACCCACTGGACCATCCAGGCGCTCTGATTTAATTTTTTAATTTTGAAAGCCTTTTATGTATTAAGTAATCTCTACCTCCTACGTCGGGCTTGAGCTCTACTGACTGAGCAAGCCAGGCGCCCCAAGGATATTTTTAGTCTTTTTGTTATTAAATGATCCACCAACAGAAGAAGAAATACTATTAACAGAAAGAAAGGGGCCTGGAATAACAGCAACTTTGAAGAAGGAACTGGAGCAGAGGAGAAAGCTAAGAAGAAGCTAGTAAAATATCTAGTTACAAAGTGATCAAAGGGGAAGGAAGGGGCCGGGAGGATGTGCTTCATTGAACCTAAGATTTGGGAAACTTGTAAGGAAAGGGTGAGTCAGGTTTGGGAAAGATGGGAAGAAAGATGTCAGTCTCAGCTGAGTTCATAAATCCCAATGTGATGGCTTTCTGGGTTGGGGTCCCAGGTCCCTGGACTTAGGGTACCAGGTCCTTCCAACGATACGTCCTTTTGTTGACCTGCTCTTGTTTTTCCCTTATGAAAATCACTGGTTGGAACTTTTAACTCAGCTACTCAATAACCCTGGGGATATTTCTTTATTTCATAGAACCTTTTAAGGAACTGTTTCAGTTGTGCCAAAAAAAAAAAAAAAAAAAAAAAAAAAAAAAAAAAAAACAAGAAATATTTGGTCATCTGAGATATATTTTTCATGTCCAAATGAAACCAAGAGTATTTAAACAACTCAAAATGTCCAGGTAGTTGGTCTAATGTTTTCTGAACTCTTCTAGAGAAAGAGTCTCAGAGAAATGAAAATGTTTTTATTTAAATAAGGCATATGGGACAGAACAAGCTTCCTTCATGAAGAGTTCCTCTTGGTTATTTAGGTCGTACTGTGTCAAAATTAGGTTCTGCTACAATAACAGAAAACCCAAAATAACGTAGCTGAAACACATAAAGATTTATTTTCTCATGTAAAAGAAATCCAGATGTGGCTGTTTAAGCATGACATGGCGGCTTCACAAAACAAAGGAGACCCAAGCTCCTATCCTCATGGTCAGCCATAGTTGAGGTCGCTTCATTTGTCTGAAATTGGTGCTGGAGTTACAGCCATAATGTCACATCCTATGAAAGAAACAGAAAAGGAGAAGGAAAGACCAAAAGGGGTTTTCTTAGCTGTTTGTTCCTCTTTCAGGTAAACTTTCTGGAATTTCCTTCCAACAATCTGTGCTCCATCTCATTGGCCAGAATTCAGTCATATGGATACATTCAGAGTCCAGAGAGATTGGGAAGTCTGAGGACCAGACTGAGGAACCAGAGAGATTTGTTTTTAAATCTGGGCACTTAGTTGCTCCAATAATAGTTCTCTCAGAAAAGAGAAAAAGGAAAAAAAAAAAAAAGAGAGAGAGAGAAAAAGGAAATGGATAATCTTTTCCACAAATGCCCATTCTCATTGTTTTAAAGATAGTGGCAGGACGCCTGCATGGCTCAGCAGCTGAGCGCCTGCCTTCAGCTCAGGGCGTGATCATGTAGTCTTAGGACTGAGTCCCACATCGGTCTCCCTGCATGGAGCCTGCTTCTCTCTCTGCCTATGTCTCTGCCTCTCTCTCTGCGTCTCATGAATAAATAAATAAAACCTTAAAAAAAATAAAGATGGTCGCTTATTTAGCAGACAAGTCCTAAATGCATCAGGGTCAAGAAGATGGAAACTTATAGATGGAATTAAAACAAAAACAAAATCAAGCTCACAGAGAGGTAACAGATTGGTGGCTGCCAGAGATGGGAGGTGTGTGGGGTGTGAGCGAAATGAGTGAAAAAGGTCAAAAAGTAAAACTTCTGTTCATAAAATAAGTAAGTCAGGGGAATGTAATATACAGCATCATGACTATAGTTAATAATACTGTGTTGCTTATTTGAATGTTGATAAGGGAGTAGATCTTAAAAGTTCTTATCATAAGAAAAAAACTATGTATCATGCAGATATGAACTAGACTTGAAATGATCATTGTGAAAAAAATAAAAGAATAAAAAATGATCATTGTGCAACATACACAAATATTGAGTCACCCTATTGTACACCTGAAACTAACATTATATGCCAATTATATCTTTAAAAAGTTATGAATGATACACACACATGAAGAGCGAGATTTAAAGACATTATGGTACCTACATTTTTAAAAAAAGACTTTATTTATTCATGAGAGACAGAGAGAGAGAGAGAGAAAGTGAGAGACAGAGAGAGAGGCAGAGACATAGGCAGAGGTAGAAGTGGCTCCCTGCAGGGAGCCTGATGTGGGACTTGATCCCAGGACCCTGGGATCACAACCTGAGCAGAAGGCAGATGCTCAACCACTGAGCCACCCAGGTGCACCAGTACCTACCTTTTTTAGCTAACTATGTTAATATCTTCTCTTATGCCATTATAAGGTAGATTTTGGCCCAATGTAAATATTGGAAAATACTGAAAACTGAAGTATCTTTTCTTACGTTCAAACAAGCAATAGAAGCTTGTTTAAGCTTAAAGCTTAGTGAAGTTAGTTCTTCTGTCCATAATTGTTAAATCCCAGTAAAAAAAAAAAAAGCTGTTTTTTCTCTATAAAAAGTTTCTCCTTTAGCCAGAGTTAGAGACAAAGAGATGAAGTAACTAAGCCCCTGTGGCTGTTAGAAAAATAAGCTACCTCTGAAGTTGGTAATCTCTGCCAAGGAAACAGAGTTTGCTGTTCTATAAGCTGGATAATCACTGGTGACTTCCTACCCCCTAAATGCAATCACCTCTTCTTAGCTTTCACTCCCTTCAAATTCTTTATTGAACTCAACACAATAAAATCATCTGGTCACAAAATTTTCTTCTGCCTCCCTTAGCCTCTGTGACATAGTCCTACTATATATGGTTTACTTCTTTGTTTTTTTCCAGTCTCCTTTACTAGAGCTCTTCCTCTATTGGCCTTTAAAAAGCAGCTCTCCTAGGTTGTTTCCTGGGCTACCAATTTTTCTCTCCCCGCAGAGTCCAGTGGCACTTTTAATCCCTATCCTTCAGTTTAACTTCTGCAGATGGCTTCCATTGGTAGGTCTATCTCAGGACTCTCTAATCCTGTATTTCTAACTTCTGCTTATTTAAAAAACAAAACCAAAAACAAAAACAAAAACACTTCCATAGCTCTGCATAGCTCTTCCATAGGCACTGCAAATTTAACAATCCAATACTGCATTCATCCAATTCCTGTTGGCCCCCAAATCCATTCCTAGGAGGTTCTCTTTTGGTGGCTGACATGCCACTGCCATCTCCATAGTTCTTTACACAATGTACTTTAAAAAAAAAAAAAGATTTTATTTATTTATAAGAGACACACACAGACACAGGCAGAGGGAGAAGCAGGCTCCATGCAGGGAACCCAGTATGGGATTCGATCCCAGGACTCCAGGATCACATCCTGAGCTGAAGGCAGACCCTTAAACACTGAGCCACCCAGGCTGCCCTACACAATACGCTTGAACATCAGTCGTTTTGGCTCTCATCTTCCCTCCCTACTCCCTATATCTAATCATATACTAAAAATCCACTGATTTGGCCTCTAGAGCTGAATTGACTTTCCACTGTCACTATTTCTTATTTAGAATATTTTAATGGGATCTTGAGGTGGTCTCTCCCTTTAACCATGCCACATACTGCTACTCATCATGTCCTACCTCTTCTAAAAATATCTTCAATTGGCTACCCCTTGTATATAGAATAAAATTCAGATTGTAGTATGGGGACGTTGAGATTCCCCATAATCTGGAACAATCTGTTTATCAGCTTTCATACCTCTTCCTCACCACTCCGTTTCCACAGGACAAGCCTGCCAATCAAACTTGATTTCTCCTTTTATCTGCCACAGCCCTTTAGGAGTACCAATAGTCATCCACATCAGTCATCACACTCTGCTTTTTGTTAGAGTCATTTGTGGTCGTTTCCCGGTTAGGTAGGAAGTCTCTGGAGGCCTGTTGCTTATCACCTCACTATGCTCACATCACCTTCAGTATAATAAGATGTTATCTGCTGCAGATGTTTATTGAGTAAAAACTAGTTTAGCTCACGCTTCAGTTCAAGAGTGGCCTTCTGCACAAGGAGGTAAGCTTTCAGTGTCCATCTATCATCATTCCCCGCTCTCCTTCATTCCACTTAGAGATGCTCAGTGCTCTCACATTCACTCCTGTCCACCCATGCCTCTTATTGGGGCAGCTACCTAAATTCCGCCTTCTAAGCAACTCCAACTCTGAGACCTTTTCCCTCTCAGTTTCTTACGAGAACCATGCATCCCTGAGACAGACTTTAGAGTCCATTCTCTTCATTTTGTTGGTGAAAACACAAAGGCCCTGGAAGATGACATGCATTGCCCAAGTTCATCTGACTTATTTGTGGTCTCTCTGAGATAGACCCACGGTCTCCCGACTCCAGGACCACTATTCTTTCCTTTATTCTTTGCCTCCCATCCCGGATCCCAGCACCTGCAGAGTCAGGCTGCTGTTAAAGATGGGCAAGGACCTGCTGCTGACCATGTTCAGGAAGCACCTCTCTCTTAACAACAGTTACCAGCGCTCTCACAATAATGGATTCTAGGGAGTTCATTTAGCACCCCCCTGTGATTATTTTGGTCACAAAATTTGGATTATTTTGGTGCTTTTCCCAGCTTCCGAACTCATACCTCAGAGAGACAGGATCTATTCTGGGACGTGTAAAGCCTGCACATTTTCTGCAATGTGCTTCCTTGTGACTGTGTGGTTAGTGATGTTCACTGTCTAACACAACCCTCCCACACTCTCAGAAACCATGGCAGCAGAGCTCCAGAGGCATCTCCCTGCAGCTTTACAACTTCCTGGGGGAAGAGTTCAGTTCATGAAAGTGTTGTAATTTCTGTGAAGGGTATCTAAAGTCCTTCAAAACACTCATGAATGAGCCTTTTCAATACCACTTGGAAGGAAGTCAGGGACTTCGCCATTGAAACCCTGCAGTAATGAAATTCAATGGCCACAACACAGGAAATATATGAATGCCTCAGGGCAGAACAAAGGCCAGCTGAATCAGCCAAGGGCAGTTTCTTCCACAAAATGCATTTACCTGAATAGGAACTTGAATGATTTTCAAGGAATGACATTGTATCCTTCCAAAAAGTATCACGTGTTCTTTGTTCATCCTCTAAAGCTAGGAATATAAATTTAAACCTTATTCTAGTTTGGTACTGGTGCCATATTTTGGGGGTTTAATTACCAGGATGGGATGATCTGAGGAAGCATGCTTTTTTTTTTTTGCTGGATAGGAAACAGAAGCATCGAAAGCTTACCTTTTCTGCAAGCTTGCATCACAGAATTATAGGTCACTGATGTTTAAGGAACCTTATAGCACATTTAATCCAACCATGTACTTTACAGGTGATCCCTGTTAACCTGATAACAGAGACCATCTAATTTGTGAAAACCAATCTACTCTAGAAAAAGGAATTAATGGAGTAGGAACCTGGGCACTAAATTATATTATTAGGACTCAGTGTGTACAGAGGCCTGACAGACATGAATGCTCTGGACTTCATCTATTTGCCCGCCACAAATTTTCCTCCCATTTTCTGTCATACAAACTGGATGATGACTTTGGGAAGTGGTTTCGGGAAACATGGGAGTGCCTACAGTGCTTTGCGCTAACATTAAAATCATTCCCTTTTGGTTTTAGAAAAAATAACGTAAATGTACTTCAAGAGTCTTCTTGGTGACACTTAGATAAATCTATTTAAGAAACTGAGAGGGGCACCTGGGTGGCTCAGTGGTTGAGCGTCTGCCTTTAGCCCAGGTCGTGATCCTGAGGTCCTGGGATGAGTACCCATCTGCTTCTCCTTCTGCCTCTCTCTCTCTCTTTCTCTCTCTCTGCGAGTCTCTCATGAATAAATTAAAATATTAAAAAAAAATTAAAAAGTGAAATGAGACACAGTGTTTCAAGATGGCATTGTGACTACCCAACCAATGTACAGAGAAATACTTTATAGAATATAGAGTGCTAGGGACACCCGGGTGGCTCAGCGGTTGAGCACCTGCCTTCAGCCCAGGGTGTGATCCTGGAGGCACGGGATCGAGTCCCACGTCGGGCTCCCTGCATGGGGCCTGCTTCTCCCTCTGCCTGTGTCTCTGACTCTCTCTCTCTCTCTATTTCTCATGAACAAATAAGCAAAATCTTTTTTTTTTTTTTTAATAAAGTGCCTTGTAAAAGAAGCGGGCCACTCTATTGACTTTAGGTAGACACTCCGTTCCATTTACTCCTTCGGTAACTATTTACGAAGCAGGACCTGCCAGGTCCTAATGCTGGATAGTGTGGATGTAAAGAGGAGTTAAACGAGGTCCCGACCCCCAGGTGTCTACAGCAGAGTCCGTTCCTGATTCTGGCAGTGGCAGCCCTCCACCGGCACCCCAACAGAAAAACCACCACCAGGTAAGGGTCCCCTGTCTTGTCCGGTCTCAACACTCTGTACTTCTTCCCTTCCTGGCACTGTCAACGATTTCAGCTAAAAGAGAGGAGTAATTAGCCGCTTACTACCTGTCTGCTCCTGACATTCTGGCTCCGTGGGAACAAAGTATCTCGTCTCTTTTATTCTCTGCTTCATACTCAGCGCCTCGCGCGGCGGGCGTAGGAAAGACCAGCAACCCACAGTTGCTGAATGGAGGCATGAACGTCGGCATGAATGAAAAGCCAACTGAACGTCGAAGACTTGAAGACACCGCAGCACACCGCGTACTACAGCGGGGCGTGCAGAGTACTACGGGGATTCACAGCGCGAGCAGGTAGGAGTCGGTCCGACCGGAGCGGATTTCCAGACGAGGACGTCACCGCTGCAAACTCCGATGCTTGCGCGACACCGAAACAGGGCTCCTTCCCCGGAACAGCAGGATCGTGCCAAACGACTCCAGGGCTGGCGTGCACGACGTCCCATGAGGTCACCGTGGCTCAAAGCCAGAACGACGAACAGGGCTCGTTCCCGGGTGCAGGCGCGCAGCCTCCACGTCGACGCGGGCTCCCCGGGCGGCCGCCGCCGGTCACGTGACTCGGACCTCGCCCGCCCCGCCCCCCCGGGGGCGCCTGGGTCGGCCCGCGCATGCGCAGCTCCCCGGGGCGGCGGGCCGGCGCGCGCTGACAGCTTCCGGTTTGGAGTCCCCGCCCCTGCGCGGCGAGAAGCAGTGCGGGCTCGGCTGTGGGAGCCGAGGGGCGGCGGTGGGGGAGCGGCAGGGCGTGGTGAGGGGAGGCGAGGTGGGCGCCCGGCCGGGGTTCCCGGAGCCATGGCTTGCTCCATTGTCCAGTTCTGCTACTTCCAGGACCTCCAGGCCGCCCGGGACTTCCTCTTCCCTCACCTGCGGGAGGAGACCCCCAGCGGCGCCGTGCGGAGGGACCCCAGTAAGTGCCCCCCGCCTGCCGCTCCCGTCCCCCGCCCCGCCCCGCCGCGGCCGCTGCTCGGCGGGCGCGGGGCCCCTCGTCCCCCCGCGCGAGAATCCCCGGCCCTCCTCGTCCTACAGCTCCGTCCGCCCTGGCGGCGTCCGTGCCGTCCTCCTGTCGCCCAGCCTTCTCCTCAGCCGCTCGCCCTCTGGTCAGAACCGCGCCGCGCTTCCGGTCGCCTCTGCCGACCCCGCTCCCCGCCCCCCTGCCCATCCCCCCGCCCCCCTCCAGCCCGCCGGCCCCGCGGTCACATCCTCCCTCCCGAGCCTTGCCAGCTGTCAGCGCTGCCCCCGGTACAGCCCCCGCCTCCCCGCTGCGAGCCTGGGACTGGGGCCTTGTGTCGCCCTCCCTCCCGAGAAAGTGTTGCTCACCGCCCAGTCTCCCGTCTTCCAGCCCCTCCCCCCCCATCCATGCAGATGTACAGAATAAACGATTGACAAGTGAGTGACTCCTGAGGTGGTGAGTAAGCGTCTCCCAAATAAGGAAAACCTGCCAGGAAGTGAGCGCGAATCTACAGCAGGAACCAAAATTACGGTGCGAGGGCCCGGAAAAGTTGATTTCCTTTAGGGAGACGAGACGCCTGCCACCTGTGATTATCATCAAAAGCGTGTTAAACAAGCCCCAGCCCGGGTAGTATCCGACCCCAAGTCTGGTGTATGAGATATGGCTTAGTTTCTCAGAATCTTCCACATTTCCCCTGTGGAAGGGGTGTGCGTTGTGCAGTTTATTGGTTTCTTCTTCGCATCTCCCACCTGAAGGATACTCGGTTCTGTGGTACAGTGCTGTCGTTTTGTGCTGTAGTGGGATGGTGAGGAGAGGTCCACCGGCTATGCTCCGTGCCCTGTGAGTAGAAGATCCCAAATCTGTGCCCATCAAGTAGGGCTGCAGATCAAATGAGGCTGGTGGTCTCTGCCCTCTTGGAGCTAAAGTTTACTGGGACAATTTAACAGCAACCATTCGGTGTGATATATATACACACACATACACATGTATATGCATGCATACGTACATACATGTATGTATATACACATATATGTGTGTATATATACACACCTGTACATAGATGTATACGTATCTGGCACTAGCAGACACTCCTTGCAGTGGTGATACTCAAGCCCACCTTTGAAGTAGTGGTTGGTTAGATACACGGGGACACGTGATAGAATGTGCGGAGGAAGAGAGGCCTGAGATGACGTGACATTTAGAAAACTAAGAATTGCCGCTTGGCTGAAGAGGAGGATGTAGGAGAGCTGCGGCTATAAAGGTGTTTGATCACGAGAAGCCTGTGGAAGCAGTGGGATGTCTTAGAAAGGCTTCTCAGCAGAGAAAGGACATGGGCAGGTTTGTACTTCTATTCATCAAAGTGTTTGGATACCTGTTAGGTACTTTGGTCGCGGTGTGGTGAGATGGGAAGCAGGGAAATTGGAGGCGGGGGGGAGGGTGTTGCAGTCCCTCAAGAAGCAACGTGAGCCGGAACTCAGGTAGCTTCAGCAGGACTTGAGAGGAAGAGATGGGTTGGAAAGTTATCAAGGAGATAGAATCTGTACAGGACCTCGTGAAGATCTGGTGATGGGTCCTAGCTGATGAGTGAGAGAGTTGAGAATGCCTTTGGCTTGGTCAAGGGTGTTTAATGAGAGTGTGAAGGAGATATTTGGACCCTTTTGCATGTGAGATGTTTGTGGTATGTCAAAGTGAGGGGTCCAGTCAAACACTAGACCTAGAGGTCTAAAACTTAGTAAGGATCCCCAGCCAGAAGTGTTAGTTTGGGAGTTGCCAGCCAAAAGTGTCAGTTCAGTCTCAAAGATTATGCAAAGAAGTGAGTACTGGATATGCACCCTTAGAGGAGCCTGGTGTATAAGAGTCGTGTAGAGGTTAATGGGAAGAAGCCTGAGAAGGAGGAAAACCAGGTGAGAGCAATGCCCAGGAGTGGAGAGAGGAGAAGATTTGATGAAGGGGAAGAGCGGTCAGCAGCTGCAGATGCAGCTGAGGTCAGCTGAGGTAAGGGTGCAAAAGTGCCCACTGGTTTTAGGAAGGTGGAGGTGACTGGGGCCTTAGGACAGTCTCTGTGCATTGGTGGAGGCAGAAAGCATATTTACAGGCTATTGAGGAGCTAAAAAAAGGAAGTTGACTTTTTCAAGGAGCCAGGTGTGAAGGATAATAGATATAGGACAGAGGATGTAGAGGAAACAACAGGTTTTCTCTATCCCCCTGCCACTCCCCTGCTCTTCGTTTACATGGGCAATGGCACCAGGCCTCTCATATAGATCTTCCAGCTTCCACTCTTGGTTTCTTGTAATTATTTCTCAAAAACAGAATGAACATTTAAAGGCAATTTAGGTCATAACATGCCCCTTTATAACTCTCTGTATTGCACTTAATAGAAGTTCCAAAGTTCTTATATTGTTTTAAAGGCCCTTGACGTCCTGCCTCCTGCCACTTCTTGCAACTCATGCTACTCTCCCCTTATTTTTTGTGCTTCACACACAGTTTGTTGTTAAACCAGTCAGGCTTATTTGTGTTTGAGGCCTTTGCCCTTGCTCTTATCTCTGCTTTGGATGCTGTATGCAGATCTTTGCATTCTAGCTGCATCTTGTTAGTCGAGTCTCCCCTCAAATGCCAACATCTCATGGAGGCCTTTTCTCATCACCTAATCTAACATAGTTGTTCCTGCTCCCTTGATCACATTCGTTACTCCCAGCCATATTGTCTTATTTCTATTACTAGGTCTGTGTTATCCAGTATGGTAGCCTCTAGCCACATCTGGCTGTTGAGCCCTTGAAATGTAGCAAGTGCTACTAAGGAACTGAATTTTTAATTTTACTTAATTTGAGCTTAAATTAATTAAAATCCGCCAAGTGTGTCAATAGCCGGATGTGGCCAGTGCATACCATAGTGTATGACGTAATTATAGATGCTAAAATTTAGGCACATACAGGTTGAATAGTTGTCCAAGGTCACACAGTGAAGGCTAGTCTAACGATACGAACTCAATCCAGGCAGTTGGAGATAGGTAGTCATA
Organism: Vulpes lagopus; assembly: GCF_018345385.1. NCBI lineage: Eukaryota > Metazoa > Chordata > Mammalia > Carnivora > Canidae > Vulpes > Vulpes lagopus. Next base: position 34,252,000 of record NC_054834.1, read on the forward strand.
CCACCAAGCATCTGGATTATTTGCAATATGGTTATAGGTTTACAAGTGTGATTTAATATATCACCCTTTTAAGTCAAATTCTGAGGTTTGTGTATGTTAGTGTTATTGGGGCTATCATCAATTCAAGTAGAAAATAAATGGAGAAAGAACATCTTAACCAGGGAGCCCCTTTGCCAAACTGATATTTTACAGCTAAAATAGTGCTTTGATTTACAAGTAAAGATCATCAAAATATGCCGTCCTACTGTTGATAATTTTGTTGGAATTCTTGGGATGACTAGGGCTATGGATTTCCATAATCACTGCAGGTCTTTCTCCCTGCACCCCACCCCCCCCAAACAAAACACCAGGTATTGTAAAGAGCTCTTCATTAAGACAACCTGAACTGAGCAAGTGGGACCTGCCTTAACACCATCCAACCTGAACTGAGCAGGTGGGACCTGCCTTAACCTGCTGATGGTGTTTGGCCTTGCTTGGCTTCACTTTATTTGTTATAAATGATTATTGGGAAGCAATTCATGAGAACATTTTATTTTCCTAGCTTATATAGTTTTAATTTCTTAGCTCATTTCTAGAGGATATATAAAACCAAAGCAACAATAATGATAATCTGGAAGGCTTATTAGTTTAGTAATTCTTTTATTTTAATGTGGACAGCTGGCATAGACCTAATGATACCTGGTACTTGGGGACCCAGAACTCAGTACTACTCTCTTCCACATTTGAATTGTCAGAGAATAACATTATGACTTTGTTACTTTGTATCCTCAATTATGAAATGAAATCTATTTTCTATGGCTTTAAAAGAGATCTTGAACCCTACTATTTTCCAATGTTTACACTAGTGATAACTATTAATAATTGTTTCTACTCAACAGATGCTATTTCAGACAAAATATTTGGTCTCATATTTTGAAATTTCAGAGGTGGGTAGTTAATTAGGGGTCCGCACATAAACTACAGTGTCATAATCTCCAGCGAGACTGGAGTTTTGACCAGAACTTTCTGATATTTAAAATTGAGTTGGGCAAAAAAAGAAATACATGTACAGAGAGGGAGAATCAGAATATTTGGAGGTAATTTGGATATTACAATATTGTGGATCCTATAATTTACCTGGTAATAAAATAATTTCCTAGTGACATACTAAACAAGTAAGACAACTTCCCTTCTTGCCTCTTTTACCAGAAAGACTGAAGATAAAGCATGCAGGGAATTACATTGGAGTCATCAATTAAAGTCATATTTTTATACAATCACTGAGCAAAGTGTGCTTTTTAGGGTAACCTAAAGTCATGGGGTCAACTTTACATGATGGGATAATACAGATGGCATAAAATACCCATTTTTTAAAGGCTTCATGAAAAATCCTTTCTCTTGTTTGAGATCCTACTGGGAGAAAAGACATAATCTGAAAGTAGAACATTTATAGGAATTTCCAGAAATTTATGGATTTAGTGGATTTTATTAGCAATTTAAGATTGGAAGAGGCTCTCACAGATAGAATTTGTCATGAGGAAATTGAGACATGAGTAGTCTTTAATTTTTTCATGGAGCTAATGTTTGATGAGTACTTCCTATGTACTAGGCACAAAGTAGTCTTAAAGGGTGAATAAAATAGGTCCCTATCCTCAAGGAACATTCAGTCAATAAAGGAAATAAGTATGTAAAAGGAGCATTAAAAGTGTTGTCCTAAAAAAAAAAAAAAAAGTGTTGTCCTATAATTTGGCACATGACAGAGATGGAAGGAATGTTCATTCTACATGGGGGACTCGGGGAAGTTGTCTTAGAGGAAATGTCATCTTCACTAAGTCTTAATTGGTTTTTTTTGGTCTTAATTGTTTAATAGATGCTTGTCAGGTGGAGAGAAAGTGGTCAGGCAAGGGATGTGAACAGATGGAGTTTAGAAAACTGCAAGTAGAAAATTTTGTGAGAGTGGGGTACGGTAAGAGGTGAAGCTGCAGGGATTGTCAGGAACTTAAATTTTATACAGTAGCAGGGTTGTCAGATGGAAATTAAGAGTATTTTGGAGTTGCATGGAAATTTGCCTAAGGGTTACTTGGGAACAGATAGTTTTAAGTAAGTTGATTTACAAATACTTTTATGAAAGTACCTACTTTTCTATCCTGCCCTCCTCGCACTTTACTAAATAAAGGCTCACCTTTCACACATTCTGAATATTATTATTCCAAGGTGTTTAAAAAAAAAACCAAAAACTTCTCTTTTACTCAAGGGACTATGAACTCCCCAATCCATCTCATTGGGACATTTCCTAATAATTTTTGCTATTTATGTTTAATAGTCATCAAAATTTGTGATATATGTATGTTATTCTCAGTTATCAACTTCTAATAATAATTATAATAGGTCAAGAAAAAACTTTTTTTAAAGGTTTTATTTATTCATGAGAGACAGAGAGAGAGAGAGAAAGAGAGAGAGAGGGGAAGAGACATAGGCAGAGGGAAAAGCAGGCCCCATGCAGGAGGCCCAATGTGGGACTTGATCTTGGGACTCCAGGATCACACCCTGAGCCAAAGGCTCAACCGCTGAGCTACCCAGGCGTCCCAAGAAGAAACATTTTAATATGTGGAGTTATTATAGGAAAACTTTTCTCAGTTCATGTTTTTGCAGAGAAATTTTTGGATTAATCATAAAAATATATTAATATTACATTAGAGTAGCACTCTGGAGGAAATGGAATGGAAATAAGAATTTATGGAGAAAAGAGGATTTATTAAAATTACTTTTAGAGAACAATTTTTTAACATGGTGTCTATCATTCCCTTATACGTAAAATGTGAATAAATTTAAAAGGATGTATACATTTATATTAAATTGTCAATGTTTATTGTACATCAGAAATGACATTTGTGCAAGGGATACATACCATTGAAAACCTCTTGGGGTGTATATAAACAAAAAGTTTGAAGATAATATTCTATAAGTCTCAGTCATTCCCAACCTTTTTTTTTTTTTTTTGTCATAGCACACATGAAAAATGAGACTTGGTATCTGAATAGTGAAAGCAATTTTGAAAAAAAAAGTTGGAGGACTCATACTTCTTGATTTCAAACATTACAAAAACTGCAGTAATCAAAACCATCAAATCAAAGTAATCGAACTGGTACTGGCATAAAGACAGACAAATAGACCAGTAGGCTAGAGTCTGGAAATAAACCTTTGCATATATGGTTAAATGATCTTTGACAAGAGTACCAAGACCACTCAGTGGGAAAAAAGGGCAGTTTCTTCAGCAAATGTTATTGGGAAAACTACATATCCATAAACAAAAGAATGAATTTGGACCTTCGTCTTCTATACAAAAATTAACTCAAAATGGATTAAAGACTTAAACGTAACACCTAAAATTGTAAATGCTTAGAAGAAAACATAGGGGGAAGCTTCATGACATTGGACTTCATAACGAGTTCTTGGCTATAACACAAGGTATAGGCAATGAAAGCAAAAACAGGCAAATGGGAGTATATCAAACTTTAAAATATCTGTGAATCAAAGGATAGGATCAACAGTAAAAAGGCAACCTACAGAATGGGAGAAAATATTTGTAAATCATGTATCTGATAAAGGACTAGTATCCACGATATATAAAGAGCTGAACTGAGCTACAGCTCAATAGTAAAATAAACTGATTAAAAACTGGGCAGAGGACTTGAATAGACATTTTCCAAAGATGTCATAGAAATGATCATAAACCGTGAATAGATGGTCAATATCAGTTATCATAAGAGAAATGCAAATCAAAACCATAATGAGAGATCACTTCATATCCATTATGATGGCTATTATTAAAAAAAATAACTGGTGGCAAGGATGTGAAGAAATTGGGGCTCTATGCTGTTGGTAGAATTGTAAAATGGTGTAACTGCTATGGAAAACAGTATGGAATTTCCTAAAAAAAAAAAAAAAAAATTACTGTATAATCCAGCATCCTCATATCCAAAAGAGCTGAAAGCAATGTCTCAGGGATATTTGCACACCTGTGTTCATAGAGGTTCTACTCACAAAAGCCAAGGAGTAAAAGTAACCCAAGTGTTAACTGATGAATGAATGGATAAACAAAATGGTGTGTGTGTATGTATATATTAAGTACACCAAAAAAAAAGAATACATATTTTACAAAAATTTCTCCTTTGGAAAGAAGACCAGAAAAAAAGACCAAAAACCAGTGATCAAACGCAGATTACTTTCCTTTGTACTATGTGAGTCTAGGTCCCGCATATGAATTGCCCAGAAGAGAGAAGATCAAGAGACATAGTTACTCATCACATTGCCTTTTTTTTTTTTTTTGGTATATAAAATCAGACATGAAAGTCACCTTCTGGCTACTCATATCCCACTTTCTAGGTGTTAAAATATTAGTGCTATGCTCTTCACTATGGTAGCCACTAGTCATATGTGATACTGTGGTAATTAAGTTTAATAGGAAATAAATTCAGTTCTTTAGTCATACTGCTTTTCAAGTGCTCAATGACTACATATGCCTAATGGATACCTTACTGGACAGCACAGATACAGAACAGTTCCGTCACCAAAGAAAGTTATGTTGTAGCTGCTGTGATGAGAATCTTCTGAGACTTTCTGCTTAGACAATAAACATACAGACTTGCTGCTTGGGTATTTATTTTTAATTTTATATTGTCCCATTTTTGTAAAATATTGTGGACCTTTTTCTGAAGGTGTATTCTGAAACTTTTTTTGGTGTACTTAATTATATAATGTCAACATCTTTCCAAGTTTGTATATGCAACTCTATGGCAATTTTTTCTAATGGCTGCACAGTGTTCCAGTGAAGACTCCACCAGGCTATATTTAACTGTTCTATCAACGAACATTTAGATTATTTCCAAAATTTTTGCTATAAGAAAATGCTGCAGTAAGCATCCTTATGCATGTCTTTATGTAGGATGTTGGTGTTTCTATATGTACTTTTCTAGAATTAGAATTGCTGAATAATAGAAATTCACATTTTAAATGCTGGTTACAGTTGCCAGATTACTCTAAAAATTGGTCAGGTTCATTCCTATCTATGGTAAACAGAAATGCCTCTTTACACATGTATTTGTTGACACTCTGTGTTACTAGTTTGAGTGTTATTTTTCTGATATGTGAACAACAGTTCTCCTGTTTTAAGATTATTGTCAGGCTTTATCTGTATTTTTTTTTTTTTTGAAGCAGCAGGTAATAGCAAAGTTAAGCTGGTATTGGAAGAATTTAAATATAAAGTTTTCTCACAGAGACTAGTTGAATATTAGAATGGGTTAAATAATAGTCTTGAATTGTCTTCTTTAGACTATGCAGAAATTAGCAATAGCTAGCATTATTTACATGCCGTCACCCATATTTTGTAATGGCACACCCTCACCTTATGTGCTTATCCCTTTCTGCTGCTCTGGTTATGATAAACCAGTAACACATTAGGAAACAATTATAAAAGATGCAGAAAAAAAGAGAGGAAAAAAAAGAGATAAAAAAAAAGATGCAGAAGTTTTTTTCTGATATACATAAGGTATTATTGACTTTAGTGGTTTCCTTTGAAAAACAAAATGAATAGAAAATGGAATAGGGCAATTAAATTTCATTGTCTATATGTACTGTTTTTGTTAAGGTGGGTCTAAAGATTTCTTAGGTTTTTGGGCAAAGGGAGCATGTTTATTTTGATAAACTTCTTAGAGCAGAAGGATATAGCATTTCTGCTTAAAGATATTTTCAGTTCTGTCATTTTGTCAGTTGTCTATTAGGGCATACTTTCTTATGTGATATGAGAGGTCACTTCTTGACAACAGGGGTCATTAGAATTCTAGAACTGAAAGAGCCCTTAAAGATCTAGTTTGATTTAATGAATTGATTTGAAAGAAAGAGACTCTGCTTGTTGAAATGGGATGCCCTCATTTTAGATTGCTACATATTTTTATGTGCTGAAAAGAATATGCTAATACAAAATTTATTTTCCCATTTCCCTAGAAATATAAAAAGATGAATAATTCTGAGCCATAGGAAATTAAGCAGCTTCTCTATTCTTGTTATTTTTTTACTTTTATTGGTATATGATGGGTTCTTTGCATTGGCCAAGAAGAGCCAGCTAAAATTTGTTGAAGTTTTTTTTTTCTTAATATTTTATTTATTTATTCATGAGAGACACAGAGAGAGGGAGAGGCAGAGACACAGGGAGAGGGAGAAGCAGGCCCCATGCAGGGAGCCCGATATGGGACTCGATCCCAAGACTCCAGGATCACTCCCTGAGCCAAAGGCAGGTGCCAAACTGCTGAGCCTCTCAGGGCTCCCCGGAAGTTTTTCAATTATTTACAAATCATAGGTTCTAGAGGTTCTTGCTCTTCACAGGAATGAGTATATTTTTTGTCTTGTCTCAGAAGAATGGAAATGAATGTGTTTCTGTGCTAATAAGATCTTTTATTAGACCATGGAGATTAAATTAAGTTTTTCTTTTCCAAACATTTAGTGATTTCAGTTTCTCATTTAGTTTTTGATCTTGACATACTCCTATTGGAAAAACCAAATACTGCCAAATTAATTGCCCACTTCAGGATTCAATTTCCTTTCTAGCTTCCGGTTCTTGTTATATGAGAAACACTGAGTTTATGAGGACAGACTGTTCAGAAGCAAATCAGAATAAGGTATTTTTGGAATTAAAAAGAGCTATGGAAAGCAGAAGTTGAATTTCTTATTTGAGCTTTTGTTGGTAGAATAATTTATTCACTGGAAATACTCCTCAAAAGACATCTCTAATTTTTGATGACTGAATTAAAATGTGTTTTCCCTATGTTTCAATGACTATAACATTTATCAAGTGAGAGACTGAGTAGCTTTTTTATACCAATATAATCTCTTCAGGGGAAAAAATTCTCTCCAGAAGTAGAGATAGTTACATTTTACATGTTGAAGTTAAGTCACTGTTTTTTTTTTTTTTTTTTTTTTCATTCAGGCAAAACATTGAACTTGATAAAAACAACACTTTATGCTTATGTTATCAATTCCTCTGGGCATTTCACAATAGTCCTCTTCAGGAACAGATATAAAGTTCAGCATTGAAAAGTCAAGCGGCTAATCTGTGGGGAAGTAGTTGCTTTTTGTTACTATTATGTATTACTTCAGTTTGCTTGTTTTTTATTTCTCTCACATCATATAAGTTGGTTAGAGATCCGCTTATGATTTTTTTTTGATGTAAAGAGCAAGAATGATTGAAGATGTGGTATGAAACAAGAATGAAGGGTAATATCATCAAATGAGGTGAACTAACAAAATATTTTAAGCTGGCTAGCTTCTGTAAAGACCCAGAATCCTAATGTAATCCTTGATTTTCTGTGAATTATTATTTTAAGATTATTTATTTATTTATTTATTAATGAGAGATAACAGAGAGAGGGACAGAGACACAGGCAGAGGGAGAAGCAGGCTCCATGCAGGGACCTGACGTGGGACTCGATTCCCAGTCTCCAGGATCAGGCCCTGGGTTGAAGGCGGCGCTAAACCACTGAGCCACCGGAACTGCCCAATTTTCTGTGAATTTTAAGGGAAGTTGGCTAAGAGTGTGAAAATGGAATTTAAAGGAAGCTTCACTCTTCAAGAAAGGCTTGTCCCCTTTATCCCCCCCCCCCATTAAAAGATTCAAAACTAAGCAGAAGTATCTCATGTATTCAGAAATGCCAGTTTTTTTAGTAGGTTGTGCAGGAAATGCGGTGGGAAACCACAGTTAAAACATGAGCCTTTGAGCGATGCCTGGGTGGCTCAGTCAGTTAAGTATCTGCATTAAGCTCAGGTCCTGATTCCAGGGTCCTGGAATTGAGCCCTGCATCAGGCTCCCTCCCTGTTCAGTGGGGTGTGTGCTTCTCCCTTTCCCTCTGCTCCTCCCCCTACTCCTGCTCCCTCTCTCTCTGTTTTTCTCTCAAATAAATAAAATCTTAAAACAAACAAAACATGAGCCTTTGAAATATTTAGCTTATAGCCAGATGCTATCCTGATGTAATATAGTTGTAAAATAACTGCTTTAGGAGCAACATCCGGCACATGAATCATAGCATGAACGTAGCAAGACTAGGGAGGCATTCTTATAATCTATTTTTAGGCTTCTCCAATAGGCAATATTTGCCATTTTTTAAAAGCTTTTTTTTGCAGATAAGTTTATTTTTACTTTTTAAATTTTAATTCCAGTATAATTAACATAGTGTTATATTAGCTTCAAGTGTACCAAATCAGGTGTTCAACAATTCCATCTATCACCCAGTGCTCATCACAAGTGTATTCCTTAATCCCCATCTCCTATTTCACCCATCCCCCTACCCACTTACCCTCTGTTAATCATAAGTTCTCTATAGTTAATAGTTTCTTTGTTTCTGTTTTTTCTTTCCCTTTGCTTGTTTTGTTTCTCACATGACACACATAATTGAAATCATGGTATTTATCTTTCCCTGGCTTATTTCATTTAAATGTTACAGTCTTTGAATCCATCCATGTTGGATGGATCCATACATCCATGTTGTTGTAAATGGCAAGATTTCAGGGGTTTTATGGCTGATATTCCACTGTTTATGTATACCACTTCTTTATCCATTCATCTATTGATGGATGCTTGGGCTCTTTCAGTAATTTGGCTATTATAAATAAGGCTGAAATAAACACATGAATGCATGTATCCTTTTGGGTTAGTATTTTCATATTCTTTGGGTGGACTTACTGGATCATATGGTAATTCTATTTTTCATTGTTTGAGGAACCTCCATACTGTTCCACAGTGGCTGCACCCTTTTGTATTCCCACCAGTCATGCATAAGGGTTCCTTTTCACCACATCCTCATCAACACTTGTTGTTTCTTGTATTTTTGATTTTAGCTATTTGGGCAAGTGTGAGGTGCTATCTTGTTGTGGTTTCGATTGGCATTTCCCTGATGAGGAATGATGTTGAGCATCTTTTTATGTGTCTGTTGGTCATCTGTAGATCTTCTTTGGAGAAATGTCTATTTGCGTCTTTTGCCCATTTTTAATTGGATTATTTTGTGTTGGGTTATATAAATTCTTTATATATTTTGGATACTAACTCTTTATTAGATATGTCTTTTGCGAATATCTTTTACCATTCAGGAGGTTGTCTTTTAGTTTTGTTAACTGTTTTTCTTTGCTGTGCACCTCTTTGTTTTGATGTAGTTCCAACATTTTATTTGTGTGTGTGTGTGTGTTCCTTGCCTCAGGAGACATATCTAGAAAAATGTTGCTTTGGCTGATGTCAGAGAAATTACTGCCTGTGTTCTCTGCTAGGAATTTTTATGGTTTCAGGTTTCACATTTAGGTATTTTATCTGTTTTGGTGTATTTTAGTGTATGGTGTGAGAAAGTGGTCCAGTTTCATGCTTTTCATATAGCTGTCCACTTTTCCCAATACCATTTGTTGAAGAGATTGTCTCCCATTGTATATTCTTGACTTCTTTATTGAAGATTAATTGACTGTATAATCGTGGGTTTATTCCTGGGCTATTTGTTCCATTGATCTATATGTCTATTTTTGTGCTAGTATCCTACTCTTGATTACTACGGCTTTGTAGTATATCCTGAAATCTAGAATTCTTATACCTCACTTTTTATTTATTTTTTTTCCCAACATTGCTCTATTTGAGGTCTTTTGTGGTGCCATTACAAATTTTAAGATTGTTCTAATTCTGTGAAAAATGCTGTTGCTATTTTGATAGGGATTGCATTAAATGTGTAGACTGCTTTGTCTAGACATTTTAACAATATTCTTCTAATTCATGAGCATGGATTATCTTTCCATTTGTGTTGTCTTCAATATCCTTCATCAGTGTTTTATAGATTTTAGGGTACATGTCTTTCATCTCCTTGGTTAAGTTTAGTCCTAACTATCTTATTATTTTTGGTGCAATTGTAGGTAGGATTGTTTTCTTAATTGCTGTTTTTGCTGCTTCATTATTAGTGTATAGAAATACCATAGATATGTTGTTTTTTGCATCCTGTGACCTTACCGGATTAATTTATCAGTTGTAGTTTTTGGTGGAGTCTTTCAGGTTTTCCATATATGGTATCATGTCAATTGCAAATAGAGTTTTACTACAAATTTGGATGCCTTTTACTTCTTTACGCTGTTTAATTGCTGTAGCTAGGACTTCCAGTGCTATAGTGAATAAAGGTGATAAGAATGGACATCCTTGGGGCGCCTGGGTGGCTCAGTGGTTGAGCGTCTACTTTTGGCTCCGGTCATGATCCTGAGATCTTGGAATCAAGTCCTGTTTTGGGCTCCCCTCAGGAAGCCTGCTTCTCCCTCTGCCTGTGTCTCTGCCTCTCTCTATCATTAAATAAATAAAATCTTTAAAATAAAAAAAAAGAATGGACATTTTTTTCTTGTTCCTCCTCTTAGGGGAAAAAAAATCTCAGTTTTTCCCACATTTTTTGCTGTGGGTTTTCCATTTTTGGCCTTTATTATGTTGAAGTATGGTCCCTCTAAACTTACTTTGTAGAGGATTTTTTTTTTATCATAAATGGATGTTGTCATTTGTCAAATGCTTTTTCTGCATCTATTGAAATGATCATATGGTTTTTAACCCTTTAATCTTACTGATTTGATGTATTACCTTAATTGATTTGTGAATATTGAGCTATCCCTGCATCCTAGGGATAAACCCCACTTGATGGAGAATGATAATTTTAACAGTTGTTAGGAGGTTCTATATGCTGAGCACTGTTCCTAGTGCTTTGGATATAGTAACTCTAACAACTATATGAAGTAAATACAGTTTTTTAAAATATATATTTTATTTATTTATTCATGAGAGAGAGAGGCAGAGGGAGAGGGAGAAGCAGGCTCCATGCAGGGAGCACAATGTGGGACTCTATCCAGGGTTCTGGGATCACATCCTGAGCCAAAGACAGACGCTCAACCGCTGAGCCACCCAGGCATCCTGAAGTAATACAGTTATTAACTCCATTTTGCTAAAGAGGAAGCTGAGGCAGGAAGAAATTAAATAAGTTGCCTAAGGTTATATAACTCTTTAGGGGTAAAACTGGGTATCCAACCCGAACAACCTGACACTAGAGACCTAATAATTATTTAGGACCTGTGTTGTCTTATACTTGTAGCCATTAGCCACATATACTTTTGAGCACTTGAAATGTGGCTAGTCCAAACAGATGTGCTCTAAGAATAAAATACACATCAGATTCTGAAGACTTAGTATGGGGTAAAAAGTAAAGTATCTTATGAATAATTTAACAAGATATCATTTCAATATTTAACATTGACTACATATTGAAATGATATCTTGGCTGTATTAAATAACATCTGTTATTAAAGTTATACCTGATGTTTTCTACTTTTAAAATGTGGCTACGAGTAAATTTAAAACGAAATGTGTGGCTTGCATTATATTTTTATTGGACAGTGCTGCTAAGGACAACTTACCAATGAGTCGAGTCTAACTGGGAAGAAGAAATAGAAGGGTGGTGCCAGGCAAAGGGAAAAAAGATATTAGGATCAGATTAGACTGGCGTTTATCTTTGAGGGTAGTGTTCACAGAGTGATCCATGGACAGTCTACATCAGATCTGCAGGGTGAGGCCAACCCTGAAACTTTAGTCATCTTTAATTCATTATTTGCACCTCTTGCAGAGTTTTTAGGGCTGCCTAGAGAGAGGAATCTGCAGAAGAGACAGTAACTCTGGTTTTATAAAGGCAGTGAATATGAAACCCATACTCTTTAATTTTCTGGTCAATTTTGTTGAATTGGACTTCAGCAAAATTAAAGACAGAAAAAAAAAAGAAAATTGATGACCGTTAAAGATTTGCTTTTCAGAGATTGGGTGTTTGCTACTTGCTTATTTAATAAATGAGGGAAACACTTAAAATTACCTTATAATTTAGCCTTTGACTGAAATGAGTGCCACTTAGCTCAGTAAGCAAACTGGGTAAGTGCCATTAGCTCTATGATTTAGTGATTTGTTTGGAGTGTTTGGAATGTTTACATTGGATCCTGACCACCCTAAATAAGTCGTATGTTCTGTTCCCCTTATTCTATAGTACACTTTGGTAAACTGACTTACCTCTTAAGTTGTACCACAGCTTGGTGTTAAAATTCAAAATATCCTATGGGCCAGGGTAATTTTAATCTTTCCTAAGAGATACATGGTGAACTATTAGCTTTTCTTTATAGTAACTAATAATAAAAAGTTAGTGTGATTTTGTCATGAGTACATAGAATTTACAGATCTTAAGGTCTTAAAGTAATGGTTCATATTGACATTAAACAGTGCACAGTTCTTAAATATATGTTAAATATATTGCTTTTATTATCCACAGTCTTCATTAAGGATAAATTAAAAAATGCTGATAATGGGAGCAACTGAAGAATGTCAACCTTCATAGAAAAGTTACCAGAGGGAAAGACTGCCTGAATAAAATTGTTTACCTGAATGGCAACTTGATAAGACATTCATCAGCTATTTTTTTTAATATACACCATCCTTTTTTTTTTTTTTTTTTAATGTGCTTGGCCTGCTTGCATAGGCATAAGGAATAACCTCGGTAAAGTGCTAAGATGCCAACACTTTTTAACAGCAGACAATAGCTATCAAATAGCAGCCTGCAAAATAGTATCAAGTGATTTTCAACAGACCTTAGGAGGCTACAAAATTTATATTACCAGCACAGAGTAGAAATAGCCATAAGGGTAGTGCCCAGTTTGCAAATGTTTCCCTTTAAAATAAAATGTTTTCTATTTTTATGTTGACTAGAATCTATAATGCATTTTATAGTATTATAAATAGATTCAGGATTCCAGACCAACCTTCAAACACATCTTTAATCTTCCTGACTAATAGTTCTGTTTCACCTTTTAAACTCTGTGCTATGACTTCTTTAGAAAATGTATTCCCGTCATTGGAGGAGATGCCTGGTTAAGTCCCCTTTCTCTTTTGTTAATAGGAACTTCTCAGTCAAAGGCCTTGAGAAATAGAAATCTCCATAAACACAAATATCTTGTATAAAGAAAGTATTTCTCAAGGTCTTTCTCTTCCTGGATGTTTGGAATAACCACATAAAGAGATACTGGGTCTCTGCAGGGGCAGGAAATCCAAATTGGTGCTATCTTTTGATTGTATGAGTCATTTTTGAATTGACTCAGGTACTTTGTATTCCAGTACAGAGGAGAAATAACACATTTTTCATAGTATTGTAGAGCATTCAGCAGAGGTTATGTGCACCAACTAAGCTCTTTGAAGGCTTATTTGATTTTGTCTCTACACTTACCACAGTGGCCAACACATAAAAGATGCTGTGTTTGTTGAATGGATGATTGAATGAGTGGAGTGAATGCTTTCTCTGAGATTGTGGTATTTCGATAGATTCTTTCTATAGCAATATTAAAATGGAATCATGGATTTTAGAGTGATAAGCTTTTTAAGGTTGCTTTCTCAAACAAGAAAAACAGCATTTTCTAAAATTCTGTAGATGGAATGGCTTAGTTGCCATGAGCCCACAATACAGCAGTTGTTTTTGGTGTAGTGGAAAAATTAGCAGAAAAAAGAAATTGCCTAAGTGAATTAGATTGCCAAAGAACAAACTAATTTTCCAAGTTATCAAAAAAAATTTCCAAATCTGATAACAAAATGCTTCTATTTAAAAATAATACATAATAATCTTGCTTTGGCCTGGACTGTAAGTCTCATGTTTCCTAATTTTTATGCTTCTTCATAAGCCACAGAAGAAGTAGGTAGAGCAGAATACTTGTGAGCTTGGGCTTTGGAACTCTGGAAGCCCTTTTTCTTTTTCTTTTTTTTTTTTTTTTTGGAAGCCCTTTTTCAAACCCCACTCTGCCACTTAATTCTCTGTGATCTCGGTCAAGCTATATAAACTAAGTAATCTGGTTGTCTCATTGTAGAAAGGGGATGATAATTCTTGTCATGCTTAAGTGAGTTTATGTCTATAAAGCACTTAGACACACAGAAATGCCGAATACATGTTAGTTGTTACACGAAAACCCCTGTATGTAAGTTGCCCCTTTTTGCCTTTGCTCATGCTGACCTTTCTTTCAAATATATTTGAAAAGTTCCTTGCTGCTTTTTAAAGGCTTAGGTTAAGGTGACTCCTCCCTATATATTGTCATCCCTCTCATTCTCTCATCCTTTTTATGATAGTTGTTATAGTACTCACCGTGTACTATAGTTATGTGTTTGTCTGCTAGTAGACATTAGATCATAAGATCTTTAAGGACAAGGAATGTGTTTGAATTTTTCTTAGTTCCTACCAGAGGGCATGACACATGGTATTTAACAGAGTATTTGTTAAATTGTTTAATTGACGTGTATATGGAAATCTTCTATAAGTTGTGCGGTGCTAATCGGATGATAGCACTGTTTTAGGACTTAATATATGGCTAGCAATGTGCTTGGCATATTAGGAAGTAGTTACCTGGTGTTTTAGTACCGAAGATGGGAATATTATCACAAAGCTAATTGAGCAGATTCCAAGTGCCAAACTGTTAACTTTCTTATCATCTGTACGTAATTCATTTTAGCAACTTTTAAATCTTATATGTGCTTGAAAGTTTTATTTGTGTCCTTCTTACTGTAAGCATCCTAGATATCAGGTTCAGTCCCATCTTTTGTTTTTTTAAAAAGATTATTTATTTGACACAGGGAGAGAGGGAGAGTGTGCACAAACAGGGGGAGTGGCAGGCAGAGGAAGAGGGAGAAGCAGGCTCCCCCCCTGAGCAGGGAGCCCATGTGGGGATCATGACCTGAGCTGAAAGCAGATGCTTGACAGACTGAGCCACCCAGGCATCCCCCATTTTAAAATGATTCTTCCTTAGAAATTTGAAGCTAATTGGTTTAAATTCAGTATTTTATTTATATCTTGTAGTATTTTAATGGCTAAGTCTTTAGAACTGAAAATTTATGGGTTAGGCACTGAGGCCTTTGGTATGCTTTTTAATTTAAGTCCTTGAAACAGGGCAGCCTGGGTGGCTCAGCGGTTTAGCGCCACCTTTGGTCCAGGGCGTGATCCTGGAAACCCAGGATCTAGTCCCACATCAGACTCCCTGCATGGAGCCTGCTTCTCCCTCTGCCTGTGTCTCTGCGTCTCTCTCTCTGTGTCTCTCATGAATGAATAAATAAAATCTTAAAAAATAAAAAAAAAAACAAATCCTTGTAACAGCCCTACTAGATGTAAACACTTTTATTTTCTGTGCTTTTATGGAGATAAGTAAAGCTTACAGATGTGGGGTAACTTGATGGTAATGGCTAGTTCCAGGATATGAACCTAGGCAATTTGATTCTGGGGGCTAAATTTATGGTTTTTCAAGTCACTGCTCTTTTTATATTTTCTTTGAACTTTATCTGTTTTTTAATTTAGTTTGAGTTAATAGATATAAAATGTCTAATATTTGTCTTAGAGTAGTTGCTCAAAAAGTGATAGCTTTATTCCTCTTCTGATATATCATGAGATAAATTCAAAGATAATTATAGAAAAGTAATAGGAGCAGTGTGAGGGATCATAATCATAGCTATGAGATTTTTAATTCCTTATTGCAGTGTTTGTTGAACATCCTCTTTTAATCTGAGAAAGTGTTCTTGTGTAAGAAATCACAGAGTATCAGAAAATAGAAATCATGAACCTCTTCCAAATTCAGGTTTTTTTTCATTGTCTTATGAAAAACCAGTTACATGAAGACATCTGTATGGAATTTTAGGTGTGCTTTTTTGTCATTGTATTTAATTTGTCATGTCTGAGCAACAAATGTTTGTCATTTTAAGGATTTTTAAAATTCACTTTTGTGGTTTGGTTTAAATGTGGCTAAACCTAACATCCAATATCTTGAGATCAAATGGCTTGCAGTTTTACTATTACATAGGTTGGGAAATTCAGGACAAATGTTTCTTAGTTATTATTACATATAGAAAAATCCTGCTATTATATAGTTTACTTTTTTTTCTCCCTTAATACCAGAATAATATTTATATATCAGGAGTTGGTTCTATTACATTTAGAGAAAATGTTTTATAAAATGTGTCAAGCTCTGTATTTCATGTAAGCACTTTTCATCTTTTTTAATAATAGGTAAATCAACAAACTGGGAAGATGATGGTTGGGGAGCATGGGAAGAAACAGAACCCCAAGAACCTGTAAGTCATAAATGTATGCATGTTTGTTGAAAGTGGCATTTTCCATTTGTAATGATGGTGACATATTCCTGCGTTTGGTTGTCATTTTAAAACCTTCGTCAAGAACATCTTTGTGCTTACTTAATAATACCTATGTAGATACCTTTCTTAAGGACTTAACTTTATAGTTAAGCAGGCTAAATGAAAAATAACTGCTTTGGGATTCTTTCTCCTTCATTAGTTATTATTTCAGACTCCTCCACTTATTTTTTCAATATATATTTGTCCAGTGTCCACCATATTCTAGGCAATTTTCTGGTTGCTGCTAGCATAGTAATGAGTAAGGTACATGAAGTCCCTGTGTGTATTTTCACCTATGACTAATAGAAAAAGCTAACCTAAACTGACTTAAATAACAAGGACATTCATTAGCTCATATAGAAGGAAGTCAGGGTAGTATGGACTCATAGATGATTTGATCAGGAGATTCAACTCTGTCATCAAGGACTTAAGTTCTTCCCTTCTGTCCATTCTGCATATATGGTGTTGACTTCATCCTAAAGATTGTTCCTCTCATAGATGGCATGTGCCACCATGTTTCTTCATTCATGACCAGAGGGGAGAAAACGACTAGGGCTTTCTGTGATTCTTGTAGGAGCAGGGAACAACTTTCTCAGAAGCCTCTAGTGAACCTGGTCTATATCTCTTTGGCTGGAATAGACCAGAAACTCATTTCTGAACTAGTCACTGGCAAGGGACTAGTCAGTTCTACCATTCTCTGGAGGTGGAGGATTAAAGTGTCTGCTTCTCCTGAAGCCCATGACTGGATAGGAGTGGAGTTAATACCTGAACAATACCAGGATTTTTTATGAAGAAAGAAGAATAAACATATATATTAAATAGGTCTTCTTATCATCTCTATTCCTGGCAGCTTACACTCAAATGGGGAGAGAAACTTTTTCAAAAAGATAGATAAAAGTATCAAATAGTGGTAATCAAAATTACATAGAGGATTCAAATGGTGATGTGGTGGCAAGTGATCAAAGGACTACGGTAGTTTGGGTGGAAGGTTTTTCAGAGGATGGGATATTGAAGCTGAGATCTGAAAGACAACAGGGAGCCAGCCAGGTGAAGGTCTGGTAGTGAGCATTGCAGGCAGGGCAACAGCTCATGCAGAGGCCCCATGGAAGGACTGGGCTTGGAGTTCGGCGGACATGGAGAAGGCCAGTGTGGCTGGGCAGGACTCAGGCTATGATATGGGGTCAGAGAAGTAAGCAGGCCTGATGTAAGGCTTTGTGAATTTGGAGTTTATTCTAAATGTGATAGGAAACCACACATAGCTGATTTCTTTTATTTTTCTTTAAAGGTTTTTTATTATTCATGAGAGACACACAGAGGCAGAGACATAGGCAGAGGGAGAAGCAGGCTTCCTGTGGGGAGCCCGATGCGGGACTTGATCCCTGGACCCTGGGATCATGCCCTGAGCCGAAGGCAGAGACACAACCGCTGAGCCACCCAGGCATGCCTAATTTCTCATTTTTAAAGGTCATCTTGGCTGCTTTTTTGGAATAGGTTGAAGTGGAGAGCAAAAGCTGAAGCAGGGAGACCAATTAGGAGGCTGTCATGGTAATGTAGTTGAGAAATGATGGCTTACCTTAAGGTGGTATCAATGAAGATGAGAAAGTGAGTGATTCACAGATAAGTTTTAGAAATAATGATAAGACTTTCATGTAAATTGGTTGTGAGGGCTGAAGGGGAAAAAAACAACAGAGATTAACTTCTTTGATGTGGTGTGGAGAAGGTAAAACATACTTGATAAGATGTTGTTACTCCCTAAGGCTGGGTAATAGATACCATTCTCTTTATCTTTGTCAGTGTTTGAAAATGTCCATAATAAATTGTTTTGTTTGTTTTTAAAAATACCCCTCCCAGATATTTGGCTTTTGAGCAGCTGGCTGGATGGTATGTCACTTCTAGAGTTGGGGAAAACTAAAGGAATAGGTCTGGGGGAGAAATGAAGGAGCATTGTGTTGCAGGAAGCAGAGCATGCAAAGGTCATACCAATCTATGGAAAAACTCCAAGGGGAAATTAAGAACAGGAAACCATTTCAGAAGGCCTCCTGAATTGAGATGTATTGAATATGAAGTAATGCAGCTCAAGGAACTTGGTTATACCATCACTTAAGCAAACACACACCTTGTTCCTTGCCTCTCTAGTGCTGTGTTAACAAGGAGACTCAGCAGTACTCTGTCTCTGTTTTTACTATGATCGACTGTCTTCTGCTTACTCAAGAGTTAGACTATTTCATGACTGTTGTTTATATCTTTGACTTGTCTTGGATTCTTTCTCCTCTTTGTTTCACACCTAGAGCTCATATGAGGATTTGATGGGGTCAGTTCATCAGTATTCAGTATAGGATATTTGCAGAGGGTGGGGCATAGTGTTTATGCTGGGCTACTGCATGGGATGTCAGCCCACCTACCACTGTTGCCCTCTGGCCCAACATCCACCAGCAGTCTGGTTAGCTATGACAAGAATGGGAGGCAGAAGGAAGGAAGAGGAGACGTATGTGTAAAGAAGTTTGGATGCTCTACATGGCTTTATGTGAGCAAACCTCTCAGAAGGAGATGACTGTGCTTTGAGAATTTCTCAGAAAACGGTAGTGTAACTAACAGCTACTTTGCATGTGGTTTTGGATACATTTACTTTTAGTATTTGTTCTCTAGAATCCTATAACTAAGTGACAACAAGCTCCTGAGTAAGTTTGAAGTTTTCTGGAATAAACCTCACAGACATTGGTTGTTAAAGTGGACACATGTATTTATAATCTCAGAGGAGATTCCACTGGGACAGTTATTGTTAAATACGTAAGATGGTGCTGGTGCTGAGTTATGTCACTTACTTACAGACCCAGAGGTCCACATTTTAAGTGTCTGTTGATACCTAGTTGGTTCTTCCTGGAATGGATTTTTACTTGTGAGTGACATAGTTGAGGAATTGTGTGTGAGGCTAGTTTTCCTCACAAACATCTCTTAGATTTTCTCTGATAATTTTAAGGGAGTTAGATGACTTGACAGTGTGTCAGACCTGCTTTCTGGCTCATCTAGCAGTGTGCCTTCCCTAAGCATACGCTTCTTTATGGCATTATAACCTAACATAGTAGAAAATTATTGCAACTACAATTTGGGGTCAGAGAAGCAATAGGCCTGGGGTAAGGCTTTATGCATTTGGAGTTTATTTTAAATGTGATCAGAAACCACACTATTTCTGTTTTGGAAAGCTCACCTTTGCAGCTCTGTGGAATAGGTAGTAGTGGGTCTTTTTATTAGTTGTGCCTCTCATACTCATTAAGGTCATGGGCCAAGAGTTTAGTTTATAGTATTTCATTTCGATGTGCCACTTTTCCAGCTGATTCTGGGTGATGTGGCCAATGATTCCTAGTTAGAGTGTGTATGTTTAAACAGACTTCCTTTAAATCTGTTAAAGTGTGCCATTTTCTTTTTATTGGCAAGAAAATCCAAAATCTAAGAGTAACATTTTTTAACTGTTTCAGTGAAAAGCTGAAATATGCTTCTACTCATTCCAGAGCACATTAATTTTTATGTAATGTAGCACATTTCTTCATTTGGATAAGATTTGAATGTTTACAAATGGCCCATGTGGATGAGGGTAGCTTGTTGTTCTCTTTGTCTTAATTGATTTGCTCACCTAGCCAATTTGACAAATACAGCAAGTGAGAGTTGACAACAATTCTGGGTGTAGCAATCATTCCTAACTGTTCTTATTATCCTCCTATGAACCCTTGTACCTTGTCATGATCTTATGTATGTGGTGAAGGAGAAGGTATTTGAATGACAACAAAAGTGGGCCAGGACAGTGATATTGAGATGTTACCTGGATGTTAAAATGATCCTGCTGTATTTAACAGTGTGTCTTGAGTTTGGATCCTGTCCTCAAAATAAGACAGCATCTTTGTTCAGGGAGACTGTTTGGTGAATGAGAACAAAAATGGCAGTGTGGCCAGGAAAAAGGATATGACTTCTGTCTTCTTGCACTGCAGCAGCATCTAGAACTGTCACACATAACATCAGTATGACGTTTTGCCAAGTGAAATGTTTTATTCCAGGGCAATTAGAAATGTTAACTCAGCTGAGATAAGAGACTTATGTTATTTCTATTGCTGTCTAGGATTATGAACAATTCCAAAGGCATAGCCAGCTCTAGAGGTGTAACAAGAATCAGTAAATTTTGACAGATGTATGAACTGCATGCTCTGGTCAAGGTAAGAGATGTAGCCGCCTCATCAGAATGGAGAGGGAACTTTGCACTGTTTCTTGTTAGGAACAGATTGTGGACTTAAAACCTGCCCACCTTGAGAGTCTCACTGGCAGGTCTTGTCCACATTAAAGTTGAGGCCAGTGTTGGAACAAGAGAAAGGTCTCAAATTAATTTATGGCTGTGTCAGGGTGCTGTATGTAACTGCAAAAATAGTATAGGGTTCTCTACCATGGGCCTGTGGTTATCATGACCAGCATAGGAGAGTAGTATGACATGAGAGCAGTGGTGTGTTTTGGTAATAAGTGCTAAGTGAAGAAAGCATGTTCTAATGATCTTTATCAGCAGAAAGTATACATCCATGACACGGGCAGGCTTCGAGCTTTAAGGATGGCTTCAGTTAGAGAAGAGGACGGTTGTCTTTCTCCTGTAGATATTTCATGCCTGTATGAGTCCACTCAGCTGCCATAACAGAATGTCACAGACTGGGTGGCTTAACAGAAATTTATTGTTTCACAATTCTGGAAGCTAGAGGTTCAAGATCAAGGTGCTGTCAGAATTGGTTTCTGGTGAGACCCCTCTTCCTGGCTTGTAGATGGACACCTCACTGTGTCCTCACGTGGCCTGTCCTCTGTGTGCAAAGAGAGACAGCAGTGAGTCCTGGTGTCCTTTCTTCTTACAGGGATAACCAGTCTGTCAGATTAAGATTCTGCCCTTATGACCTCATTTAACCTAGTTACCCTCTTACCTCCAAATAACAATTACACTGGGGGATTAGGTGTTCAACACATGAATTTTGAAGAGGATACAATTCAATCTGTAGAAATGCCCCAAATAATGGATCCACATCAAGCATAATTCTTATGTGCGCAAGTGCAAAGAATAAGGTTAAGGAATTCCTATTTGCCCATAAGTAAATATACTAAAGAATTAAAAATGCAAACAGAACCGACTTTCAAGATGGGAAAAAGAAGGCAAAAGGATATTCTGTACTAACTTAATTTTAAGTGAGCATCATGAAGGGGTGGTGTCTTGCTTGGAGAAATTGGAAAAGAAGAGAGTTTTACTATAACACCTACCAATTAATGATCCTATAATAAATAGTAAATAGCTTCCTTGTTTTTTTTTAAACAGTGTTACAAGGGCTGTTAGTTTTGTTTGCTTTGGGAAAGAAGTGATTAGAGAGGAAGATTTTTGCCTAGCTTAATGCTATAATGGAAATTGAGGCAGTTAAGGAAGAAGCTTGACAAGGTTTAATTTAATTTTAGTTGTAAGGCAGATTAATGAGCTTTCCTTCATTGGTGTATTGAGTCCCAACTGTAGGAAGTATAGAGTCAAGGATTTGTTTGGCAGTGGTTTCTGAAACAGGAAGCACAGAAGGTGCTGCGTTAAGGCCCTCAGTTAAGGTAGAAAGTGGGGGAATTTTCCATTCAAAAGACACTTTAGAATATGTTCCATCTGTTTGCAGAAAGTGATATATTACAGTTTATAGAGGCAATTTGATTTAGCAGATTAACAAGGAATGAAAGCCAGATAGAGGGCCCTAGAGAAATGTTTGTTTACAGACTGAGAAGTAGAATATGGTGTGACCTGATTAGAGATTCTTAGAACATTAATAATCTGGGATAATACTGGAAAATATTTTGCCTTATTTTAGTGTCATTAGACTCTGGCGTCCTCTACCACACAAGAGACATAGCACCAGATTGGCCAGAGGCAGAGGAGAACACTCAAGTGATACTAAAGTTATGTTTAGGTTCTTGTACAAAGGGGGAGATGGCTACAGAGGTTCTCCTTACTAAGGTGGGCTCTCATTAGGACTTTGACATTAGACTCTTAGAAATACCACTTTTGTGGGGTGCCTGGGTGGCTCAGTCGGTTAAGCATCTGATTTAGTTTCCACTTAGGTCACGATCTCAGGGTTCTGAGGGTGAGTGAGTCTTACGTCGAGCTTTGTGCTGAGCACGGAGTCTGCTTGTTTTTCTCCCTCTGCTCCTCCCCCAGCTGTGTGCTCGCTCATTCTCTCTCTCCTCTCTCTCAAGTATATAAAATCTTTAAAAAAAATTAAAAGTACTCCTTTTGCCAATGACCTTCCTGTTGACATTAATACAAGCTGGATCTAGCCTAGTGATTCTCAGTTGGGGGGTGATTTTGTCCCCTTAGGAGACAGTTTACAATGTCTAAACACATTTTTGGTTGTCACAGCCTGGGGGAGGTGTATCTAAGTGGATAGAGGCCAGGGATGCTGTTAAGCAACTTACAATGCACAGGGTAGCCCTCCAGAACAAACAGTTGTCCAGCACAAAATGTCAGTTGTCCCAAAGTTCAGAAATCTTGGTCTAGCATATTGCTTTCAGTATAACTCTCTCGATCCCCACCCTCTGGCCTCATTGTTTCTTCCCTTACTGACTTTTGCCTTTAAACTCTGCTACTGCTGTTTTTAGTGGGGTTTTCCCATCACTGGGGAGAGTGAGGATAAAATTCAGGTGTTTCTTTTTTTCTTTACCAGAAAATTCTTTGGGCTTTGTGTTCTGCTCCTTCCTTTTTCCAGTTAATATAATTGGGAGGTTTTTCCCTGTATCGGCAATATTGAAGTTTTGTATAACATTTTGTTTGGGAATGAAAAGTCTGCTACCTTAAAAAACATTTGAGAAACGCTGAGCATTATGTATGTTAATAATAGACCAGAAAAATGAGAAAAACCCATTTGTATAGTTGTTTACCGTTTGTTTCAGAATTGCTGCAGCATGTAGGTCTCTTGGTTTAAAAAGCGTAGATGACCATTTTACATCGACAATTTAGGTAGTAAACAACTGAGAATTACATTGAATGGTCTGACTGTTCCGTGATTTCACCTATGAAAGCACAATGACAGTGACAGTATATATTGCAGATGATAGACTTACAATGCTAAAGTCGAAACCTTTGAGAAACGATTCTGGCTACATCAATGGCCACCTAGTCACCACAGTAGCTGATAATACCAAAAAACATTTGCCACTATGTTTACAGAGTAGTAATTTACCAGCTCTGTGGCGGCTAGACATAATTGAAAGGCTTGTTAAATTACTGCAGTTTTTTATCATCTGCTGCATTGTGAAAGAATAATCACTTGACAAATTTGTGGGCTTAAAATCAAAAGAAATATATTTTTAAAAACATATGTTTTAGCTCTTGTTGTTTAGACTGAATTCCTTTTTATAATCTTCATTGGTGGTGGCTTCAATAGTTGTGCAGATTAAGAAACATTCTTACTGGTCTCAATTCAAAGAAAAATCCTTGAAGTTTGGGCCATATTTAAATAAAATAATATATTCCCTCCTTCTGTTCCCCAAACAGGGATAATGTTTTATAGCTAATAGATAAATTTAATGTTATCTATGTTATAATGTAATGATATAATAATCAGGTAGGTACTAGTTTTTTGTAGAAAGCCAAGGTAAGATAGTCCTTGGTAGGTAGTGCTGTTTTTGTTTGTGGGTTGTTTTTTTTTTTTTTTTTTTTATATGTTGCTTGGGAAATTATCTTTTCAAATGATGCTGTTAGTTTAGAATCAGTAGCTTCAAGGGGGCAGTATTAGTGATTACAGGCCCCATTATTGTGGGGAAGGTTCTCAGAAAACCTAGGCAGATGCCCTTATGGTAGAAAGCAAAATGATTAGCTTGCATCTTGTTAGTCACTGAATGTATGCTGATGCTCTGTGTGACTTTATATTCTTATTAGCTCCTTTCTTACCTGAGCTCTCTTGATGAATTGGAAATTTTGTGTGAGTAAAATTCTTGTAAAAACCAGTGCTAGTTCATGGAATCCAGCCTGGAAGAGATTTCCTCATTTCTGCTGTACCAATACTTTCATCCAGGTACTTTTGCTTGGACTTGAGGTTCCCCTCAAAGATCTGACCCAAGAATTCCTTCAAAAAGACCCACATTCTGTTTGTATTTCTGATATAAATATTTGTCTGTTTTCCTTCCTGGGGTTCCTTTATCAACTATCTAATTTAGGGCTCCCTAGCCTATCCTCCAGCCTTGCTTCTACCCTCTATTGCCTAGAGCTGTGGTTCTCTGCCCGGGGCAGTTTTGCCCCCCAAGGGATATTTGGCAATGTCTGGAGACACTGTTGGTTATTGCACTTGAGGGTACTACCCTACCATGAAGAATTATCCTATGCAAAATGTCAAAAGTACTGAGAAACCTTTGCTTAGAGCAATGTATTTCAAACTATTTCTTGACTTTGATAAAATCACTGTATTGTGTCTTGACCAGCACTTTTGAAGTAATGAAATAAAATAGAATTTTAAAAATTTGGAGTACATCTCAGGTTGTAAGCGTAGATATTATTTTGGGCATCTTTTGTCTATTTTGTTATGGTGCAGTGAGGAAGGGGAAAGAGGGTGAGACCAGGAGGGATGGGGGGGGGGGGTGGGGAAGAAGAAATTGAAATCTGTTGGGATGGGAAATCATTTTTATTGCTATTTTGGAAGTTTCTTTTTTTTTTTTTTAAGTTTAAAATAATGTGCATACACAAAGAAGATTTGACCAGATAGCTTCATTGCTCAAAAAATGCTTCAGCGAGTACTGGTATCCTCAAGGTCAAGTGTGAGCATCTCAGCATGGTAGATGAAAGCTCTTCGTCACCCACCTGCTGCCGCCGTGTCCCCCTTTACCTTACACTTTTGGACTCTGCTTTGACAGCAGCTCCTTGCTGGCTCGTTTGCCTCTAGGCCTTCAGATATGTTGAGTTCATGGTTTTCTAGAGAAATACGACACAGGGGACTAGTCTGGGATGTCTACCTCCTCTTCCTCTCTGCTGCTGCCCCCAGTCTGGCTACTTCTACTCTCCCAGCAGGATTTAGTTTAGGAGTTACATCCAATAGGAGGTTTTGTTGTTGTTGTTGACATCCTACCCCCCTCCCCCAACCCAGTCAGGTTTGGTGAAAATTCTCTTCTCTCTTCTTTCTGCCCTAACACAGGGCTGGCACACAGAAGTGTGTAGCCCTACTGGAGTGTGTTGTGGAGGATAGATTAAAGCTGGGAGAAGGACGTGAGACCACTGAAGATCTGGTCATCCTCTGGGATTTTGACCCACAAACAGTTGCTTCATTCTTCCTCTTATTTGGATTATTTGTCCAGACCCTTGATTTTAGAGGTTAGGAACCAGAGTTGCTAGGGAAAGTGTCCAAGGACTATATGAATGTGTATTACTTAAATTTATTACCTATGGCATTTGTGTGGTTAGCGACAGTCCACTTACTCTATCCAAGCCTTGGTTTCCTTTCTTGGACAATGAAGATTTTGAATCAAATGATCTCTGTGGTTCTTTCTGTTTCTTTATACGACTTTGTAATCTCATCAGCTGGCTGAGAGAGGTTATGACACATATGTGAGGGGGAGATTGTTGATCCCAGACAGACGGTTTTGGGGTCTTTGATCATACTGTCTTGTACCTACTACTACAATTTCTTAATTTGGTGATGAAAAAAATTTTTTTTACAGGGAACTCTGGGTGGCTCAGCTGGTTAAGCATCTGATTCTTGATTTCAGCTCAGGTCATGATCTCAAGGTCCTGAGGTTGAGCCCCTGTTTAAGTCTCTCTCCTTCCCCCTTGGCCCCTCCTCTCCCTCTCTAAAAATAAAATAAATAAATTTTTACAGTATGTTTCTTTGGCTAGATCAGTAGTTCTCAACTTCAGGGCATTTTGCTCTGCAGAGTACATTTGGCAACATCTAGAGACATTGGTGGTTGTCCCAACTGGGAAAGTGCTGTGGGTATTTGGTGTGTAGAGGCTAGTGATGCTGCTGAGTCTCCAGCAATGCATGGTCCAGCCCCAAATGTCAGTGGTGCTGAGGCTGAGAAACCCTGAGGAACTATTAATCATCTGTTAAGGTTTTAGTGCTTTCAAGGCAGAGCTTGACTTCATATTTCTTAACATTTATTCTAGTATTCATGACTTTTTAAATTTAATAAATACTCCATGTACACTTATTCTGTGTTTAACTATATTAAAAGGGAAAAAACTATTTAATGGCTCTCTTTAAAGAGAGACTAGTTGAACAAGAATATTAAATATGTGATAAGCCGGGATCCCTGGGTGGCGCAGCGGTTTGGCGCCTGCCTTTGGCCCAGGGCGCGATCCTGGGGACCCGGGATCGAGTCCCACATCGGGCTCTCAGTGCATGGGGCCTGCTTTTCCCTCTGCCTGTGTCTCTGCCTCTCTCTCTCTGTGACTATCATAAATAAATAAAAAAATAAAAAATAAAAATAAATATGTGATAAGCCTTTGCAGAAAAGGTTCCCGCAGTCAACCATGTGGCTGAATTGGATTAGGTTAGACCTCAATTGATCCACATCACTTCTTTACTTCTTCAGTCCCTGAGGGGCACTTGCCTTTTGGTCTACAAGTGGGGGAGCTTCTCATCATTTCTTTAGTTCTGGATGCATAGCAGCAGGCACTACACCTGGTTACTCCAGGTGATAATAGCAAGGAGAGCAACAGGTAAGATCCAAAGGTGCTGTGACAGGTGTGCTTAGAGGGACCAGCTTCCCTTGGCGGTGCAGTGTGGGAAGCAGCACAGAGGGTTGGCACTTCAGGGGAACTCCAAAGCTTGAGTGCACATTCCTACCCCATCTGTGTAACCTGGGGGAGGCTATCTTGATAAGTATCTGTTTGTCCATCTCAAAACTGGGAGACTAACATAACCTTTTGGGAGTTACCATAAGAATTAAGATTTACCTGTAAAGCACTTACCACAGATTCTAGCACATAGTAGATATTTGCAAATGTTGCAGGGAACATCTTCCAAATCACTGATACGATGCCTGTGCATTTGCCTTGAGTTAGGTTACCAAACCCAAAGTCACATCAGTGCCAAATGCTTGTTGATAGGCTCACAGACCTCTACTCAAGATGGTGTGGAAAGATTTCTTTATTGTGAGAAGAGATGTCTGTCACCTTACTGTGGCCTGATTTCTACACACCAAATTGCTTGGGTCCAAAGTAGCAGACTCTGTAGAACAATTTAGGACATGTACTTTTCCATCCTTTTGATCTTTATTTGCCTTCATACATAACATGTTCATTGTTGATGTGCCATCCTGATATACGTAGGGATTTTTTTTTCTTTTTGAGGTTAAAGATTTATTGAAAGAAATTTGATTTATAAAAGGCTTCTTCTCCCACTCTCCCAGTGATTTTCAGTTTTACTTCCTAATACTCTGGCATAATTGACACTATTTGGCAAAATAGCTAATAAAGGTTATGGAGAAAAAACTAGTTATGGTGAAACAACACATTTTTACTTCTGTGTATAAGTTTAAGGATATTATTCGTTTGGTTACTGTCAGTAGGGGCTTTTAATCTTATTCAATCTGATACATTGAATAGTGTGTCTTACGCACAAAGAATGGTGTCTTTGAATCACATGTGACCAGGAGCTTTTGGCTGTGTAGGTGTCTCGCTGCCCCCATGCCCTGCTCTGTATGACTGGGCATCACAGGACTATTGAGCTTGTGTTAAGAGCTCACCACCATTGCATTTCATGATAAGCTGGCATCATGCCCAAGCAGCAGGACTTAAATCTAGAAATTTATGGTGTATCAAACCCTATTGATGATAACGTAATGTAATATAACCATATGGTAGTATATTCTAACCTATTTTTAGAATGTGGACCTCCTGCTTGGATGTGCCCTATTTTACCATGGCAAACAGGGCAGAGTGGCTTTTTGTCCCTCTGTCATGAGGCAAGATGGAGAGGTAGAGAGGTCATAGAAAAGAAAATGCAGTGAAGAGTGACAGAGTTTGGTTTTCTCCCTCTTTCAGTAAAACCTGAAAATGGTTGAATTCCCAGAAACTAGACTGCTAATTCATGTGAAGTTTCTTTTTTCTGGCTTCATATTCCTAGAAAGGTACATTTATGAGGTGGCTAAGCAGGGTTAGGCATGGAACCAGTGATTGGGTTGTAGTTTATCTGAATTTGCTTCCAAGTGGTGTTTGTTTCCCGTGCTTTCATCTTGGTTAGTTCTTACAGGGTAAAATTAAAATTCATGCTTGCTTCTGGGATCACTTGTAGTCCATCTTCTAAGATGGTAGTAGACAGAGCTGAGTTCTAGGCCCTCTTACATCTCTCTAACTTGTATTTTCCATGGTTATGTCAACTGGAATCTTGAACTGCTAAATCTTAGTATTACTTAAGGGAAAATGTTCCAGAGGATACTATTACTTAAAGATACTAGCTTTGAATCGGTTGCTCACTGGCATACAGGGTCGTGAAAGAGTGATTGTAGGCTATTCCACTATCTTTGTGAATACAAGAGACGTGGGAATGCTGTTTCCACTCATCTGTGTGTCAGTGGGCTATGTGATGTGTGGACTTGAGTCCAGTCAAGCATGGGCATAGCCAATGAAAAGGCCCGGAGTCTAGTGTGGGAGAAATAAAACCACAGTAAATAGGTAGAGAGTACTAAGACTTTTGATTGCAATGAGTTTGAAAGAAGGTTAAAAAGTCAGTAGGATGGAGGGATAAGAACTGGGACTTGGGACAGAAAGGAAGAAGAGGTAAAGTACTTTTGAAGGATGCCAGGAGAAATGTCTCAAGGACACACTGGCTCACATGTTCAAGCAGTGTCTGTGGGAAGGTTAGCCTGGGATAGAGTGATCGGTAATAGTAATCCTTTGAGAAAAGTCTTTCATTGACTGTGAGACTAGAGTCAAATCACAGGCTAAGACAGGCTTCTTTTAGAGCTGTTACAGCTCTATACCAGGATGAACAAGCAGGGTGATGGGATGGAAAGACCACCTGAATTAAATGTTAGGAGGCTTGGATTCTAATTTGGGTTCTGACACTGATTTTGTGGCAGGAAGCATATCCCTAACCTCCCCGATACTTTTTTCTTCATTATAAAATGAGGTTTTGAACCAGTTAGCCTTTAAATGCCTTGGATCTTATTCTATTCTTTTACTCTGTGTCTTTTTCAGCAAATATAAACATGTAGATCTAATCCTTGTTAGTGGCATTATTTTGAAAATGTAGGAGAGAAACAGAAGTAATGTGCTTTCATGAAAAGTAACTTTTCAAAAAGTAAATTTTCAGGATCTATTGTTTGAATATCATTTGGGAAGTGTGATAAAAGGAGAAAACCTGATTGTATAGAATTTGCTAAATTTGAGCTGTATCCTTTTTTTCGGAGCAGTGTGTTGATTCTTTCATATTGCACTGAGATGGAAATTTTAAAGTCTGAGAGTAATCAGAGTTTTAGGCACCTCTGATTTCTTCCTACAATACTTAAATATCCCGGTGTGACTTCCCTGCTTCTAGCCACCTACCTGAAGATGAGCTACTCTAATCACTTGAAAAGTCCTGAACCTCAGAGTAGGTACAACTGGAATCTCCATTATTAGAGAGGGAACACAGGGCAGCGTTGCTTTCAGCTCACAGCTGAGCCACTAGGAGTCGTTTTGAGGTGTGGGGGCCTAAACAGAAATTATAGGCCCAGGGTAAAATGAACTACAACTAACCTTTACTTTATTACTTTTATCTTTAGGGGACAAATTTTCTCCCTTATTTATATATAGAAAATTACACAGTAAGAACAGAAAGCTGGATAGTAAAATTCCTTTAAAAAAAAGGAGTAATAAATAAAACAAGGAATTTTTCCAATATTCCTCTTCTCCCTATCTTTCAGGAGAGGGTGCAGCTTCCTTACTTTGCTCACTTTGCATAAGAAGAAGGTTCAGGGTTTATTTGATTCCTATTTACTAAGTTTTAAAAAGCATAAGTGTATAAATTAAAGAAAGAAAGAAAAGTAAGAGGGAGGGAGGGAGAGGAAGAAGGGAAGGGGGGGAGGGAGTGAGGGAAGAAAGAAAGGAAGGAGGGAGGGAGGAAGACTGCCTACATCCTCCTCTCTCCCTGTCTCTCCCTGATTAATTCAGCTAAGAGCCACTGAGTAGGGCTGAGGGTAGGAGTCCCTATGACAGAAAGCTTAGAAGCCATAAGAGAATAGATCAATAATTTACCTACTTGACATTAAAAAAAATTCTACATGGAGCAAATTCAGCTGCCACATGGACTGGCAAGTCTTAATGTTCACAAGGCTAATTTTCTGTATATGTAAAGAATATATATACACAAATATACAAATAAATAAGAAGAATAGCAACCCAACAGGAAATCTGCAAAGGAAAGGAACAGACTGGTGGTCCTGTTCTCAATAAGAAGGCAGTATATTGAGATACCATTTTCCATCTGTTACACTAACAAAGATCCAGAAATAAAGCATCTTTTGAAAAGTCTGTGGAGAAGCAGACACTTTCAAAGCTTGCTGGTTGGAGTATAAATTAATACTACCTCCATGGAATGCAATTTGGAAGTACCTAGCAAATTTACTAATACGTATTACCTTTGACCTGGCAATTTCACTTATAGGAATTTATCCTACTAATAAACTCCTGCACAAACTGGCAGGAGTATAAGGTTTATTCACTATGTCATGATTTGTAGCAGCAGCAGAGTGTAGACATCACAGATGTCTACAAATAGACGGGTTGAATTATGGTGTGTCTATACAGTGGAATATTATGCAACTTAAAAAAATAAACTTCATGGGAAATGAAGTCTGAGATATATGTTAAGAGAAAAACGGTATAGAGAAGTGTATAATGTGCTACCATTTATGTAAGAAAAGCGGGAAAAGAGGAGTAATCTATTTGCACAAACTGTCACTAGAAAAACATACTGATCACACTGGTTGTCTCTAGAATGAACAACTAGGAGGCTAGAGTATTAAGAGTATGAGAGAGACTTTTCAAAGACCTTTTTAGATCTCTTGAATTCTTAACAATGAAGATTTTCCTCTTTTTAATTATTTTATAAATAGTTTTTCAATTGAAAATGAAAACACCTTTCAGTTCAAATGAAAAACTTTCAGGAGAAAGTATCACATTTATCACATATTTTTATTGATTCTACAACCATAAGCATTAGATAATTTTTTCTTTGCTGTGTAGCTGCAGATAATTTAGCTGTCTCTCTGAATTTAGATTATTCACTGAATTTAATGTCTTACTAGTCAATATGTGCTTGTGTTAAAATTTCTTGCATTAATATTTAAAACTGAGATTAGTTTGTAGTGGCTATTTTCTTTCTTGGTCATCTGTGACATGTTTTGATAAGGAATCTTACTGAGACTTTAAAAAGAAATGGGAAGATGTTGTTCCCCCTCGTCCCTCAAGGCAGATAGACTGAAATGCAATACTCTGGATATTTTTGAATACACTGTAATTGAAGTTTTATCCACAGGAAGAAGAAGGAAATAGTTGCAAAACACAAAAAACTTCCTGGCTGCAAGATTGTGTTTTATCCCTATCTCCAACCAATGATCTTATGGTTATAGCTCGAGGGCAAAAAGCAGTTTTTCTAGTGCGTAAGTACTCTTATTCTTTTCAGTGTACTTTATTTTAATGCATAGAGTAAGACAGAAATGGATTAGGTAGAAAGAAATCATGTTACTTATGTTGTATGGATTGTATGGTGGCATTCTATAGTGTGATTCCTGTTTTGCAAAGCACTTTTTATTTGTGTGTGTTTCTCACTTTCTTTTCTTCTTTTGGTTGATCCTCTCTTTTTCTTTCTTGGCTCAGATACTTCAGCTGTGAGTCTGTTGCACTTCAGAGACCTAAGCAAGCATTGCCCAATTCTTGCAAGGGGCAGT
This sequence comes from Vulpes lagopus, assembly GCF_018345385.1. Taxonomy (NCBI): domain Eukaryota; kingdom Metazoa; phylum Chordata; class Mammalia; order Carnivora; family Canidae; genus Vulpes; species Vulpes lagopus. The sequence goes on from NC_054834.1 coordinate 34,284,113, forward strand.
CAGAGCTGAAAAGGCTGCTGACCCCTTTTTAGTACTAATATGAATGAAGTGATTTTCAACCATGACTTGAAAACTCATAGGACTCTAGTTTCTTATTTGAGGCATACATTTTCAGTTCATAATTTCCATTGAAGATTAAAATTAAGATTTACATATGAGATGAAAAACCTCATCAAAATCAGATCGTCTAGTAAATGGCTGTGGAATGGTCTTAAAACCAGATTTATCCTCCTATAGCATAAATCTAATAAAAAAGTAAAGATGAAAGTCATTTTATAAGTACAACAGATGGGGTGGTACGTAAGAATTAATAACTCTGTTCTGCAAGAACTAGGACATTAGATGAATTTAATTGGAGGAAGGAGAGAATAAAGGAGAGTAGCCTGGGTTGGGTTTTATAAAAATCTTTTAAAATGTCTTCAGTGTTGGTCTATAAAGAGCCCATTAATATAGAACAATTACATTCTGTATTCATTCTAAAGAGAAACCATGAAATTCATAAACCACTGTTTTAGTATACTGTAAAGTGATTTTATATGATAATTTTTTCAGCAAAATGGAAGTACAGTGATAAAGGAAAGGAAGAAATGCAATTTGCTGTTGGCTGGAGTGGTTCTTTAAATGTCGAAGAAGGGTAGGTACTAGTTAATTTTTTGTTTCTCTGTGCGTTAAACGTGTATGTGAAATTGTTTGATCTCTGAGAAGTTTCACCACTGGGATATGTAGTGAATGTATATTCAACCCAACCTAGAGGTTGTAGAGCATGATTTGGTCAGCAAATTTAAGTTATGTGATTACTTTTTTTTTTTTTTTAACTCCTATTTGCAGGGGAGATTTAAAGAAGAATTCAGAATACCTTACTTTCTACATTTTGCCATTTCCTGTGTTCATTACTAATTTTATTTCGCCAAAAAGTCAAAGGCAGTCATTATTTTCTCTGCTTTGGTGGCATTGGCCTTGTACTTAAAGGGGACAGTGCTCCATTAATTCTTAAAACTCATAAATACTTGAGAAAGGCAAGATAGTCAATTCAGGTTTCTTAAGTACCCAGGAAGGCACTTCTCTGGTGTGATTATATGGTGGAGCTGCTACCCTGGATCCTGGAGCCAAAAACTGTTTTCACTTTAAGTTGCATGGCTGAAAGCTGCCTAATGAGAATGAGTAAGATATTTTAGACTTTGGGTTTAGATAAAAGACAACCACGGGGAAGCCCATGGTACATGCTTGGCACATTGTAGATATTCATTGGAATGTTTTCTACTCTTATCAAAACAAATGATAGTATTTCTCCTTAAGTCATTTAGTCTAAACATTTTGGCAACATTTATGTTAGAGATGCAAAGCAAACATAATGGTTCAATTACTTTAAAGACAACAAACAAAATATTTTCTTCAGTGGTTGCCTAACATAATGTATGGGGCAGGAGTGTTTATAGTTTCTTGAATAAGCTGGTGATGGGTCCTGAGGGTTGACAGGTTAAATTAAAGTCAGTCAGTAGGAGTCATTTTAATTTTGAGCCTTAGTCTCTGAGCTCCTGACAGATTTTTCAAGTCCACATGTCACAAAGAGAATCTTTTAGGTAACATCCAGTGGAGCATGTGCTGAGAAATGGGTTATCTGGGGGCAATTTCTGCAAAATATCAAGGAAGAAGCCAACTAATTAAAATGCAGTTCATCCTTAGAATAATGTACTTATAGGAATATGGTTTGCCTGTAATGTGACTGACATTCCTCCCACGCTCTGCCAGTGCTTAGCTGATGCAGAGGAGAGGGGGGTAGGAAATGACTGCTCGTGATGATTTGCTGTTTCTCAGTTCTGTATATAATCAGTTGTGTACAGTAAAGTTTTGCTTTCTTTAATGCTTTTTATGACAATACAGAGTGAAAAATACTGTTTTTTATTGCCCTCAAGAGAATGTGTCTTTACCTTTTATGTGAATGATATTTTTTCTTTTTAAGAAAGAGAGCACACAGATGAGCAAGGGGGGAAGAGGGGCAGAGGGAGAAAGAGAATCTTAGGCTCCACGCTCACTGCAGAGCCCAACGTGGGGCTCAGTCTCATGACCTTGAGATTATGACCTGAGCCGAAATCAAAAGTTGGATGCTGAACCAACCCAGCCATTCAGGCACCTTTTTTTTTTTTTTTTGAGATTGTATTTATTTATTCATGAGAGACGCACAGAGAGAGGCAGAGACACAGGCAGAGGGAGAAGCAGGCTCCCTGTGGGGAGTCTGATGCAGCACTCGATCCCAGGACCCTGGGATCATGCCCTGAGCCCAAGGCAGACACTCAGCCACTGAACCACCCAGGCATCCCACCCAGCCATCTCTTATGTAAATGATTTTCATGATTCTACTTATGGTAGAGTTTCACCATATTTTTACTTAGGCACTGAATAAAACTGGTCCGCAGAGCTCATGTTCCACTGGTTGCCCTTTAACATTAAATTATAGGGAAATAAAAGTAATTGATAAATTCATTAAATAAGCATATAATTCTGCTTTTCTTTTTAGAGAATGTGTAACCAGTGCTCTATGTATCCCACTAGCAAGCCAAAAGAGGTAAGGATAAATAAGTTATTTGTTTGCTTTGCTTTGATTTATGAGCTATTAAAATAATAAATTTTGTTGGTAACAGGAGTTCCACAGGGCGTCCTGACTGGACCTGCATTGTGGTGGGCTTTACTTCAGGTTATGTACGCTTCTACACTGAGGTGAGTGTTGTACAGTAGAGAACACCACTTGACTGGAATATCTAGTTATGCATCCCTATTATACTTGTTTGTGACTCATTACATTACCTGGTGCTTGGAAATGTGTAGTTGCTGCTTCATGGGGTGGAAGCAGGGACGGGGAAAGGTTGTGGTGGAGAGTTCTGGTAGAAGCTCTAGAGAAAAGGAGCTGTATTCTTCTGAGAGAGAGTACCTAATATCCATGGAAAACTGTTGGGAAATGACAGTCTTTACCTGGCCATGCTTGTTCAGGTCTTTTGGTAAGAAATAAGAAAACAAGCAAGGCTCTTCTCTGTGCTCCCTCCCTAGAATGGTGTGCTCTTGCTTGCACAACTTTTGAATGAAGAGCTGGTGCTACAGTTGAAATGCAGAACCTATGAAATCCCACGACATCCTGGCGTGACCGAACAGGTAGTGTAAAAGATTGTGTTCCGAGTAATAGTGGCTTTACTTTGAGGTAGTGTTTTCTCTCTTTATTGGGAAACTTAAAGCTGTCTTTGTCTTGGGGCATAGTTAGTTAGCTGTGTTGTCATATTCCAGAGATATAACCTGTTTACAACTGAGTAAAGAATCCCAGGCTTGCTTTTACTTATTTAATGAAATATCATACATTTTGTTCTACAATACAATAAAACACTTTAGTCAGAAGCCCAAAAGAGTTTCTTATTTTTGGAATTTGATAGTAACTTAAGGCACAAATGTGGTATATGTTTTTTTATTTGGATTTAGGTATCAGAATTATACACAAAAAAGAAAAAAATTCTGACTCTATTTTTAATACTACTAGTACTACTACATTGTATTTATCTGTTTCTCAGAAAGGGGGTGAAATTTTTGTTAATAGTGGAAAATTGATTCACTGAAGATTTGGGTGGAAAATGATACAGTTTTGTATCTAAGGCTCTCCAAATGTACGGCTTTCACTTTGCAAGTGCTGTGTGAGAGTTTGATAGTCTCACAGTCAAAAAAAAAAAAAAAAATTGTGGAGCCATGTAAACTAATATGCTCTTCTTTGGCTCACAGTATATACCATCAAATCTCTGTAAATATATGCCTTCTTTCTTTTTGCTGTCCTGTTTCCAAAAGGTTTCAGGTAAACAGATGCATGTGTTGAGTACCTATGTGGACTTAAATTGTATGAGAGATGGCCTGGAGCTATGGGGACTGGAGCTGTAGAAGAAACTTAATCTAGTAAGAGAGACTAGACTAATTCCTATTAATACCTTTGAGTGCATTAATCAGTAATACAGAGCAATACCTAGTAAATTGCTATCTTACATGGCCTGAAATAGATTCTGAATAAGTTTGGAGAAAGAGGAGCTCAATTAGAATGAGGACAGTAAAAGAAACTTTCATTGAGGAGGTGAGATTTGAATTAAGCTGCAAATAATGGTTATAGAATCTAATTAGTTGATAGGAAAAGAGGGGAAAGTATTTTAGGTAACCAGGAGAAATATAAAGGGGGATTCAAATGTAGGACTGTGTATGAAATAACAGAGAAACTTAGGTCAGTAAGTAGTGAGAAACTGTTGAATAGGCAAAGTGGCTACATTTCCATAAATTTGAAAACTGAGTAAAAAATCAGAATTGATTTAGGAGATGAGCTGAGCAACTAAAGATTTATGAGAAGGAAGTGATGTATCAAAGGGATATTGAAGGACTCTTTCTTCAGGAGGAATTGGAGTTTTGAGAGTCTGGACTCAAGGAGGCTAGTTATCTGATTTTTTGAAGTTATCTATATCAGACATGCAGTGTTGGGACCAGACTCTATAATGGCTGTGTGGAGAAAGAGAGAGGGCCAGTCCAAAAATCATTTTACAGGAACAGTTGACAGGACTTGGTTATTGTATAGAGATGTGGAATAGTGGTGAGGAAGGTGAGTTGACTCTTAAGATACCCATGCCAAAGAGTGCCATTGACACTTCCGAAGTTGGAAGAGAGAACTGCTTTGGCAGTGAATTAGAGTTGTTAAATTTGGTTTTGGACATGTTGAATTTGAGGTGATGGTAGGAAATAAAAAGAAAGTACCAGTATGGCTGTAATGATACAGAATTCCTACACAGGCACAAAGACTAGATTGAGGAAGTTGGTTGAAGTCCTAGATAATGAATAAGTTCTCCCAAGTAAAGGATATAGGAAAATAAAACTTGAAGACTGAAAACTTAAATCTTAATAATAATCACCATCAGAAGATAGGAGAAATAAAACCACTGAAGGAAATGAAGAAGGAGCTCTTGGAAATCTAAGAAGATAATCTGTTCATTGAAGATACTTCTCAAGAGCTGTTTTCTATTAATTCTCTGGATAGTGAAGGTTCTTTAAACCCTATAAGCTTAGTTATGTCTATACTACTCTTTTTTTTTTCTTTTTTCTTTTTTTAAAGCCAGTGGGAAAAAGATCACATTTAAATACTCGCTGTTCGGGATCCCTGGGTGGCGCAGCGGTTTGGCGCCTGCCTTTGGCCCAGGGCGCGATCCTGGAGACCCGGGATCGAATCCCACATCAGGCTCCCGGTGCATGGAGCCTGCTTCTCCCTCTGCCTGTGTCTCTGCCTCTCTCTCTCTCTCTCTGTGACTATCATAAATAAATAAAAAATTTAAAAATAAATAAATAAATAAATAAATAAATAAATACTCGCTGTTCATGAGTCAAGAAAATGTATTAGTTGAAAAATAATTTTTACTGAACATGAAGACAGAAGTCTTTGTTTTTACTCTGTATTCTACATATGCATCTTTTGATCTGATGCATAAGTTTATATATCAAAAGTATATATTTGCATCTTCTTCATTATACTTCCAAATCTGAAAGAACACAGAGCAGATTTCTTCTGATTCAATTCTGGGGGCATTGAGTATAGTAGAAGTGACAGCAGGTCATTGCAGGAGAAGATTCCAAATGGAATGTGTCTGGAATGTCAGAGAAACTCCTGTGTCTTCTGCACAAACATCTCCATCATCTAGCATAATTTTTACAGCTTTTGGACCATTGGTGTCTGTATTAGTATCTTCATTCTTCAGGAGGACTGTCTGGTTTTGGAGATAATTGACTTGCTGGTGATTAGCTCCTCCAAACCAATAAGGAGGCTCTCTCCTTGCTGTCACGGTCATTGGGCCATACAAGCTTAGCTTTGTGACCCTGTTATGTCAGCACCCTTGCCAGCTCCTTTCCCCTGGCTCCTATTCCTTCTGGCCCACAAATCTCTTTTAAAAACAGAAACAGCCTATTGGTCTAGTAGGAAAAAGGGTAAGGCAGTTCTTACAAGAAGATATATAATTGGTCAAAAAGAATATGATAAAATTTTGAACGTAAATAATAACCTGAGAACTAGCAGCAACTACATTTGGATAGTTTTTCACCTTTCATATTGACAATGAAACTGTTAATGACAATATGGAAAAGCAAGCACTCTTGTGTATTGTTGGTGGAAGTGTAAACTGGCAGGTACTTTCTTGAGGGCAGTTAATAATATGGGTGAAAATTGAGAACATTCTGACCCAGAGACCCAGTTGAAGAAATTTACAGCAGTGTGAGAAGATATGCACAGGAAAATGTTTATTGCAGTGATATTTATAATAATGAAAATGTATTAATTCATTCATAAATATTTAGTTACTGCCTATTATGTGCCCAGCCCAGTTCCAACCACAGAGAATTCCTTGGGGAACCAGACACCCAGGGATTTCTCATTTCATGGGGGGTGGGGGGTGGAAACCAGAAATAGACAACTAGAGATACTAAGATGGTTCCAGTGTCTAATAGATAGTAGGAAGGAAGTAATCGTGTGGATGAGATAGTAATGAGGCAGAAGGGTGGAAGTGCTGTCTGAGTTAGAGGCTTGCGAGCAGCCTCTGGGTAGAACTATATTTGAGCTGAGAACTGAATAATCAGAAGAGTTAGGCCGGTGATGATCTGGGAAGTAAGGTCTAGGCAAGTTCAGAGCTCTGAGGTGATGATGGCCTTTGTTCATTCAAGGGGCAAGGGAGGGAGAGGTGAGATGGTGTTAGAGATGGGTGCCCCATCTTGCAGGCCTGGATAAAGAGGCCAGACTTTATTGTAAGTGCAGTTAGAAGCTATGGGAGAGGCTCAGGAGAGTGGCTTGATCTGCTTTGTCTCCCAAACTAAATGTCTATCACTGGTTCACTGTGTTTTGGAACATATGATGCAGTGCTGCATAGCCACAACAAAAAATGATTGCTCACTTAAATGGAAAAATATCATTGACACATTGAGTAATAACACATTCTACTATATACTTTAATATATTGTTTGTATTTGCACAATGACTATATTTAATTTTTATGAAACTTCTACTTTTTTGTTAATCTCACCACCTGTCCTGAAAGCATTATATGTTATGTGTAAGAAGGCTCATGTTTGGGATGCCTGTGTGGCTCAGCGGTTAGTGTCTGCCTCTGGCTCAGAACGTGATCCCGGAGTTCCGGGATCAAGTCCCACATTGGGCTTCCTGCATTGGAGCCTGCTTCTCCCTCTGCCTATGTCTCTGCTTCTATCTCTCTCTGTGTGTGTGTCTCTCATGAATAAATAAATAAATCTTTAAAAAAAAAAAGAAGGTTTATGTTTGAGAAGAATTTTAAGTGCTTAGCCAAAAGGCATCCTGAAATTAATTTTGCATTTATTTTTACTTTTTCTCTGTTTGGTAATGTTTTATATGCTGGGTGATTGACAGTTATTTCTATTTTTCATTAATATTTTCATAATATCTTCTATTTTTCATTAATCTTGACATTCACCTCTAATACAAAAGTAGATAAGATTATTTGGGAATGATGAAAACGTATTAGTTTCTTCTTTCTTATTTCTTGAATAGAATGAAGAGTTGAGTATCTTATATCCGGCTGCCATTGTGACTATTGATGGATTTAGCCTTTTTCAATCTCTTCGTGCTTGTCGAAATCAGGTAGCAAAAGGTAATTGTTTGACGAGATGTATCTAACTTCTAACATCTTACTTAATTTAACTTACTTAGAGAATTAAACATGTGCTCTACATTAAAAAAGACCTCCGTACTAGATTTATGGAAAAAACTTCCTGCTACTATAGAAATGGGGGTGTACTGTTGGATAGATTGCTGAGTAAGTAAAGGCAAGGATTGAAAATCTACACTTTCTACGTATTGGGGTGAGGGATTGCATTCCGTCTACCCATGGTATCAAATTTCTCACTAGATCAGCAGCTCTCGGGCTGGTCTACTAGAATCATGTGATTCTGCATTGCTTTCATCCTCATGAAGTTGAAGGGTACCACTTTGTGCAGGGGAAGGTTTTCTTCCTGGTAGGCAGGACTCAACAGGGAGTCAACACAAGCTTTGTTTGCTAACCTGGAATGCTTCTGAATGGACTAGAGGCCTGAACAATAGGCAACTATTGTGTGTGTGGGCAACCACATTATTTCTAGACTTAGGGGTAAAAAGTACAGAGATAATGAAGAGCTCTCACTCTTACTACTCAGAGTTTACATTCTTTGAAAGAAGACACAGAATGGAGTTGTATTTTATCAAATTCAAGATGCCATTATTTGTAGACACACTAGTATTTTATGTACCACAAAGAAGCAAAAATGCTGCCAGAGAAGAACACACTATCAAGATCCCAATTTTAGAAAAGCCTTAATTAAACCCAGTGAAAATAGCAGTACTAGTGCAGACTTCCTCCTTTTCTTCTGGGTTTGGTAGAGGGGCCTTAATGGACCTAAGACAAAATTTGTTTAGTTTGCAGATTGATGTGATTGGTAAAATCCTGAAGTTTGGGTTATGTGGGTTTTTAATAGTATATGCTTTTCTACTAGGTCAGAACTTGTTTGAATTTTTATACTAACTTTCATAATCTTTTAAATTATTTAAATTTAGCCGCAATAAGCATCATTATCTTGAGGTCATTTAAAGTAGTTATTGCTAATATATTGCCTAAAGAGACTGATAGTTTTCTGCAAGTAAGAATTCAGTCAATGAAATAAACTAGAAATAGATGATTATTATTGGTATTGTCAGCCATTTAATTTTTATTATTTTTGAATTCCTGTTTACTTTTATGTTTAAGACCATAAAGCCATTTTGTCTCCTTGGAAGTAAGTAAGCCATTTAGTGCCCTCTTATCGTAAGTTGCTCTAAAAAGAATTCTGATTGCATAGCCAAGAAGTTGTTGTGTGCAAATAAACAGTAAATTTGCTGATAAATAGGATCTTGTGCCTGAACCTGTGGCAAGAGGTGTAATATTGCTTTTTCTTTCATTACTCACTAGGAAGAAATACTGGACAGTGAGGGGCCTTTTATTAATTCTTTCTGGTGATGCTTTTGCTGTTAACATATCTTTCTATCAAGGCTGGCCTTGGTTACTTGCCTTAGAGACCTTGCTATATATATGCACTCCTGCCATGTGTATCATCAGGTTTTTAGTTTTTCCCAAGTTAAGGCACTGGTAGCTATTCCCAGATTTTATCCACTGTCTTTCTCAAGGGGAAGAAATTGCTTATTTGTCACCAATTTCAGTTTGAATTCACCTTAAATTTTAGTAATAGTCTAGGGTTTATAACAGCCTTCTCTAATTACATGAATGTTCCAAAATCTTTGTGGCAGTCAACTCACCCTTAATATTTGCATTTTTCATGTATTGTCTTGGCATGAATAAAGTTCACTTTAGCCTTGTTTATATTGTCTTGCCTCACTATTATCATTTAAATTTTAGAGTGAAAAATGAAGTTATTACAGTTTTAATGGCTTTTTATAAAACTTCATTATAGTTAAGTTTGATTTTTTTTTTCTTTAACAGCTGCAGCATCGGGCAATGAGAATATTCAACCCCCACCATTAGCTTATAAGAAATGGGGTCTCCAAGATATTGACACTATTATTGATCATGCTAGCATAGGTAAGCATTACTAGTTCACATTTTTATGGAATTTACTACTTCTGCTTTTTAATCAATGTGTCTCATTTGTTAGAAATGTACATTTATTCTTATGTGAAAAGAAAAATGCATCACTTGTAGTGAGATACTTGGAAGTTACTCCAGACTTATGGATTATCATAGGTGTATGTGTTTAAGAAGTGGTAACAGTTTTAATAATTATGTCTTCAGGAGCAATATTGAACAGTTTTAAGTCTTTCATTATTTGACTTAATTTTTTTTTTGCAGATATGTTTAATCCATGTAATTAATTACCATATAGCTCAATCTTCTAAAAATATAACCTTTTAGGATGCCTCGGTGGCTCAGTTAAGCTTCTGCCTTCTGCTCAGGTCATGATCCTGGGGTCCTGGGATAGAACCCCACATCAGGCACCCTGCTTAGTGGGGAGCCTGCTTCTCCCTCTTTCTGTGCTTTCCCTGCTTGTGTGCTCTCTCTCTCTCTGTCCAATAAATAAAATCTTTTAAAAAAATGTAACTTTTAGACCAGCAGAATATAGATAAAAATGTATCTCTCCTTGTAAGCATCTTTGAAGACTCACTCTGTTGGGGATTGGGAACGTAGAAAGGAAAAGAATGGTCTCATCAAGGAAGCGCGAGTTTAGTTGGAAGACATATGTGAAAATAATTGCAGTACTATAGCAGTAGTCAACAAGTGGACTAGCTGGAGTGAGAGCAGAAGAGAAGCCCCTAGCACTGAGCGATGTAGGGAACCAGGAGGCTGACTTCAGTCTGAAATCGGAAGAAAGAGTAGAACTTGATCAGGAGGCAGAGCGGACACCCAGGACTCCAAGATGGCGTCGCCCGTACCAGTGAAGGAAAAGAAGCTCATGGAGGTGAAACTAGGAGAGCTGCCAGGCTGGATACTGATGCGGGATTTAACCCCTAAGGGCATTGCTGGAGCATTTCAAAGAGGTTACTACCGGTATTACAACAAGTATATCAATGTGAAGAAAGGGGGCGTTGCTGGGATTTCTATGGTGCTGGCTGCTTATGTGCTTTTCAGCTACTGTCGTTCTTACAAGGAGCTCAAACATGAACGGCTACACAAGTACCACTGAAGAGGGCCCAGTGTGGAGGCACATTTGGCATTCCTGACCATGACTTTTGCCTGGCATCCTTGAATCCTTCCATTGCTTAATTCACAATTAATATCCAATAAAAGTTGACTGGTTAAAAAAAAAAAAAAAGAACTTGATCGGGAGAACGAGCACAGAGGTGGCATTTGAGCCAACATGTATGTGGGCTTGGGGGTGAAAGTGCATCACGTGCTGTAAAACTAATGGGTACTAAGGACAACCAGCTAGCACACATGTAAATAGGAATCAGAGTTTGAAGGGCCTATATACTATGTGGAGGAATTTAGATTTTTCTTCTAGCAACATTGAGAGCCATTGAAGAATTCTGAGCAAGAGGATGGTATTATCACTTAGCCTGTTAGAAAAATCACTTTCGTGGAAGTTTTTTAGAGGTTATACTGTAGAGGTCAAGACTAGAAACTAGGCACAGTAAGGAAGTTGTAATTATCTTGGTAAGAAGCAATCAGTTTCTGAATTAAGGTAGTAGAAATGGGGGGTAGAGAAGGAAATATTTTTTAAAAATTGTTTTTTCTGTTTATCAATATATGCTTGTTAAAAAAATTCAAATACACATAAATATATAAAGAGAAAAAGAAAAAATATCCCCTTAACCCTACCATTCAGAAATACCATTGGTATTTGGTAAACATCTTACAGACTTGTGTGTGAAATGCATTTATAATATAGATATGGTTATATGGTAATGGGTTTTCACAAATAGGATAATATCATACCAGCTATATTATAGCCCTTTTCTAATTAATCGGAAAGAGGCTTTCAATCAGTTTTGCTAAATACACATTTTTATCAGGATCCTAATAGAAGACAGATGGCACCCTTGAAATAGGACAATTGAAACACATTTTATTTATAGAGAAACTATTTAGAAAGATGTGGTGTAGGAGAACCATAAAGGATAGTACAGCATGTCAGGGCTTCTTAGCAGCCCACTGTTAACCACTCCTTGCCAGACGAGGTGAGGGCCTGGTGTGGTTCCAGAACTTGGAGATGATGAGTAGAATCGCATCTTAAGAGCAGGTTGGCTTTTGCTCAAATGTCACAGAAAATAGGTATCCTGCCTTCAATTTCCTTTCTGTCTTTGATCTTCTGATGAGGCTTCCCATTGTCGGAATCCAAGTGGAGGTCAACATAATCTTCAACACTGGCCCCTGGGAGTGGGTGGGGAGAAAAGGAAAGAGTACGAATCTGCAGGGTTGGACAGAACATACCTGATACCCAGATCTCTTTGTTTATTGTTGCATAGTTCTCCTGTGGAATACTCTACAGTAAGCGCTTTACTGGTAGACAGTTCATCTTTACTCTTTTTGCACAAAATTCCAAAGTGTTGAGTTCAGTTCAGGGTGGCTTCCCTGTTCTGTTAATTGAACTTTGGAACATTGAAATGGGCTAGGAAAAATGATTGGATAAAAAATATTATTCTATTCATTTATCTCCTAGCCTACAAAATGATTTTTTTAAAAAAGATAAAATGGACTTTATTATGCATGTACATCTTTATGTAAAGTTTTAATGAATTCATTCAACAAAGCAGTGAATACTTATTATGTCTTTGGTGCTAATTAATATTGGAGCTAGAAATAAAAGGCAGACAGGACCCTGCCCTGATGGAGCTTACATTCTGGTGATAGGGAGACACACAATAAATAATTAAACCAAATGAATAATTTGGTAATATCCAAATGTTGGTATGTGTCACAAAGAAAATAAGCAGAGGGTTTTGATGGAGAGTAAAGAGAGAGGGCACATCAGGTAGACTGGTGAAGAAAGGTTTCTCCAGGGAAGTAACATGTGATGGGTGAGAAGGAGCCAGCTATTTGAAGAGGTGTAGGAAGAACATTCTGGTCAGGGGAAACAGCAAAAACAAAGGCCTGTGGGGCCTCAAAGTCCAGAGAAACAGGAAGAAGGTCCATATGACTTGATTGTAAAGAGTAAGGGTCAGTGGAACAAGGTTAGAGATGTAGACTGGGGTCAGATCATGTAAGGCAAGGAGTTTGGATTCTATTTTAACTATAGTGGATGTCATTGATGAGTCTAGGTATGGGATATTTAAAATTATCCTGCTGACCTGCTGCTTAGAGAGAGGCTTGTAAAATTTTTATTTTACTTTTTACTTTTTAGTAAAGGCAGGGAGACAAGGAGCTTGTTGTACTAGGGGAGAATGACAACTTTGCCTATGGTGGAAGCCAGTAGAGTAGGAGGGGGGGTAGACAGAATTAAGATACATTTTGCAATTGGAAAAGGATGGTTATGAGAAATGACAGAAAAGAAAGATTCAAGGATTTCTTGCTTTTTTAATTTTATTTTAAGGATTTCTTATGAGTGCATGATCAGACTTTACAAAAATAAGAATAAGGAGAAGGAAGAGGCTTTGAGAGGGACAGATCAGAGTTATGTTATTTTAACAGGTTAACTTGTGACACAATTACACATTCAAAGGGAGGTGTCAAGTAGGCAGACATATGTGTTTGAAGTTTAGAGAAGTCTAGATTATTGATGAAAATTTGGAATGCTTTATAGAATTCAGGAAAAGGAGAAGGTCCTTTGAATTTGACAACACAGAGCACTGCATTGAATCTGATATGAGCACTTTAGGTGGACCAGAATAAATTAGACTAAACACACTTAAAATTTTTGATGCCAGTAAGAATGAAGGCTAGATTGGAGTAGGTCAAAGGAGAAATATTTCCACCCCTACTTTCAAAAATTAGAAACACAAGAACAGGAAACTGAATCACAGCATCTCCATTTTTATATCCAGTCTTCACCTCTTCCTTAAAATTCATGCTCCTTTTCTAGCTCCTACGAAATTTGTCCACCTTGCTATCTAAACTTAACATATCCAAAAAGAATTCTCCATTTCCTCCCCAAATTTTTTCCTTCTTTTTTCTTCCGTATCATCTCTTCTTTTGTTCACACCAAAAGACTCTGAGTCACTCTTGACCTCTCTTTTTCTCATGTTTTTCATCCAAACTCCCATTTGTCTCTTTCTGCGCAGTAGACACTATGTGGCCGCTGCTCATCTCCATCATTGTTAGTGCTGTGGTCTTAGCTACCATTGTGTCTTGTCTGAACTGTTGAGGAAAAAAACATTCTAACTGGTCTTTCTGCTTCCTTTCTTCCCTCCCTAAAATCTGTTCACCAGTTAGCAGCTAATATTCTTTTTGAAATGTAAGTCATGTTTTTGTCACTCTTCTGCACAAAATATTATTTATAACGCCTTCCTGTCTTATTCCTGATAAAATCCAAAGGTTTTACAGAGGCATACCAGGCTTGACATTGCCTGCTTTATAGTACATCTTTTACCTTTATCTTCTTTAGTATCCCCTCCATGTGTTCCACCATGTTAACTCTTTGTTTTCCCTTAGACACATCAAGCATTCTTCCACTTGAGAACATTTGTAATTGTTGCTCCTTCTGCCTGGAAAATTTTACCCAGCTAGCCACATGGCTTTCTCACTTCATTCAAGCCTCTGCTCAAATATTATTTTGTCAAAGATGTCTTCTGGAGCCACTATAATAGACCTAGAAAATTATCCAATGAGTTTGACTTCATGGAAATTTATTTAAGATTTAAATTAGTATTCATGTTATAATAATGGTAATATTTAATTCTTAATTTTAATAGTGGTTTAATGTTTAATAAATTATATTTAAAATTAGAATTTAGGGGAACCCCGGGTGGCGCAGCGGTTTGGCGCCTGCCTTTGGCCCAGGGCGCGATCCTGGAGACCCGGGATCGAATTCCACATCGGGCTCCCGGTGCATGGAGCCTGCTTCTCCCTCTGCCTATGTCTCTGCCTCTCTCTCTCTCTCTCTCTCTCTCTCTCTGTGACTATCATAAATAAATAAAAATTAAAAAATAAAATAAAATAAAATTAGAATTTAAAAGTACTATATTTTAATATGTATTTTTAACTATAAATTATAATTTATATTATAAATTATATTAATATTTATACTAAGGTGTTTCAAAGTGTGGAAAGGCCTCAGATGTTCAGGATATACAAAAAAAACTCACATCTAAGGAAATGTTATTACAGTAGGCAGCATGTCTCAGCAGTGAGTAATATTTACATCATTCTTAATGAAAACAGTAAATGCGAATTTAATAAAAAATTGAAATATGTGTATATTGGAAAAATATGAAGGGAGAAAGAGGGGCTTTCAATTAACTGTATCTTCATTTACCTTAAATCAATGAAATATAATGCTAAGATTAGTTACTCAGGTCCTCTAGATTCCACCCCTTATGCCGCAGTATAGACAGCAGGACAGCTCTCTATACCACCAGGATGTCGTCAGTAAGATGTAGACTGTGGAAAATGAGTGGCATGGAGGCATCGGGGTAAGGGTCGAGGAGGACAGTAGGATTTGGGGCTGGTCTTAGATGTCCATTTGTCTGTGAGCCTTACTTTGAAACCCAGGTGCATTGTTTTTTTTCTGGCAATGGTCAGCTGTTCTGCTGTAAACAGTGGAGGATGCAGAAAGTTTAGTTCATCCAGATTAGGATTTCGCCAGTTGAGTGTGTGAGAGAGAGACACACAGAGCAGTTGTAGGTGTCTGCAAGAGAATGATTATGATGCAACACAAATCTAAGCCAGATAAGGGGAATGAATGCAGAAGTTACTCAGTAGTGAAAAAATAGTAGAGTTAGTGAATTGAAACTCTTGATGATATGGTGAAATTATTATAGGGCTTACTAAGTAGGATGGAAAGCCAAGAGTTGGTTGTCAAAAAGTGCTATGCTTGAAATCAAGGTTTCAGAGGTTGTACAGTTGACAACAGGATCTAGGTGTGCCTGGCACTGAAAGTAGATGACTGGAATTGTGGGAAGGGGAAGATAGTAATGGTGAGGATGGAAAGAACTGATCAGCCATCACCTCTTCAGAATAAATTAGACTAAACTCACTTAAAATTTTTGATATGTATCAGGAAATTGTCCTCTGGGTAGCTTAAAGCAATTTATACTCCCACCTGTAGTGTGTGGGAACATGAGGAAGTTATTTTAAAACAAATTTCGGCAGCGGGACCTGTGCCGGAACCATGTTTCGCAACCAGTATGGCAATGACGTCACTGTTTGGAGCCCTCAGGGCAGGATTCATCAAATTGAATATGCAATGGAAGCTGGCAAACAAGGTTCAGCCACAATTGGTCTGAAATCAAAAACCCATGCAGTGTTGGTTGCATTGAAGAGAGCACAGTCAGAGCTTGCAGCTTATCAAAAGAAAATTCTCCATGTTGATAACCATATTGGTATCTCAGTTGCGGGACTTACTGCTGATGCTAGACTGTTATGTAATTTTATGCGCCAGGAGTGTTTGGATTCCAGATTTGTATTTGACAGACCTCTTCCTGTGTCTCGTCTTGTATCTCTAATTGGAAATAGATACCAGATACCAACACAACGGTATGGCCGGAGACCATATGGTGTTGGACTGCTTATCGCTGGTTATGATGATATGGGCCCTCACATTTTCCAAACCTGTCCATCTGCCAACTATTTTGACTGTAGAGCCATGTCCATTGGAGTCCGTTCTCAATCAGCTCGTACTTACTTGGAGAGACATATGTCTGGGTTTGTGGAGTGCAATTTGAATGAACTGGTTAAACATGGTCTGCGTGCCTTACGAGAGACACTTCCTGCAGAACAGGACCTAACTACAAAGAATGTTTCCATTGGAATTGTTGGTAAAGACTTGGAGTTTACGATTTATGATGATGACGATGATGTATCTCCGGTTCCTGGAAGGTCTTGAAAGACCACAGAGAAAGGCACAGCCTGCTCAACCTGCTGATGAACCTGCAGAAAAGGCTGATGAACCAATGGAGCATTAAGTCACAAACCAGTCTATATGTGTATTATCAAATATGTAAGAATGCAGAAGCCCTTACTGATGACAGTAATCTATACTTTGAACCAAAAGATGCAGCGTGGTCTTCTGGTATGTTTTAGGAATCGGTCCAGATGTGTTTTTCCCAAGTAACTTGTCTGAACCGTATAATGGTCTGCATTTTTCTTTGAGAGGGTCTATATAATCATTTTCTAGAAAGTATAGTTATCTGTACTAATGTTTTTATATGAAGAACATAATGTCTTTGTGGTTTTAAAGACAACTGTGAAATAAAAATTGTTTCACCTGCCAAAAAAAATAAATAAATAAAACTTAAATTTCAATTTATGTGCCACACAATTCACCCTTTGATTTCATTCTGGTAGACTCAGACCAAACTTGTACAGATTTTTATCATGTAGTGAAAATATTTTTTATGTTGAATTATGAATTCATTTATGAGCGTGAGCCACGCACTCTGATCTTTCAGAATAGTCCAACTTCTACAAGTTACTTGATCACTTTAATTCCTAAATCCAGCTAATAGTTTGCTCATGAATTCCTTGACAGTATTTCCTTTCCCAGGACTCTTCTTCAGGTACAATATGTTTTTTGACCATTTGCAGGCAAAGTAGAGGCAACACCTGTATATGGAAATTAGAATAACTCATCTTCCATTCTATGGTGTATTTGAGTTTAGCACTTCCCAACTGGGTATCTTCACATCCCAGATGAGTACTTGGTTACGGTATGTGTGCCTGAGTCCACATAGGTTGGAATCTTAGCAGTACATCTTTACTCCCTAGATCTCTAAGCTTATTTCCCCCTGTCTTTTTCTCCCTACCACCCTCCCTGGTGAGTTTACATGACCTTGGTTTTTCCTCTGCTGCTCCACACAGGCATGTGATCTGTGTCTGCTTTGCTTTTAGAGTCTTTGGGAAATGAAAAGTTAACTCTCCCTTAGAAAACGGTTGGGGATTTCTGGACTACAAAGTTAATGTTTGAAAATGTTTGTGTTTGCTGTGTTAATAGGGGTATGGGAGCACTGATGCTCTCTGACCTTTTTGGTGGAAACCAAAATTTGGTAAATTAGCAACACTTTTATGGAATCCAGTATAACAGTATTTGATAAAGTTTTAAAAAATGTGATCCCCTTTGAGCCCACACTTCTGTCTATAAGAGTTTTCCACACAGACATGTAGGTGTGCAGAGACATATCAAAGATATATATTGCAGTATCATTTGTAGTGACAAAAGATGGGAAACAACCTAAATATCCATCAGTAGGTCAAATCAATTATGGTATGGTCATATAGTAGAATATTCTGAGTTATTGAGAAGAATGAGGCATGTTTCTTTGATATTTTATTAAATAAAAAAATAAGGCACACATCTGCTTACTTGGTATGTTGTCATTTATGTATGTAAAACATCTCTGGAGAGCAGCATTAGAGCTTGTTTCAGTTGTTGCCTCTAAGAACCAATTAATACCTGGAGATCTACAGACGGTATACTTTTTGTACTGTTTGAGTTTTGTATCATTAAAAAATTAATATTTAAATTTTGTTTTGTAGTATTTTATGGCTTAGAAAAATAGATAGCACTTTAATATCTTATGAATATTTTATGACATTGATTTTGTAGATTTTAAAAGTGACTTTTATTTGTTAAACTAAGCAGTTTGCATCTTTGAATGGAATTGATATAAAAATCTAATGACCTAAAATGACAATGCCATTTCAGTGCGTTCAGTTCACATGTTGTTGCTGTTGTTGTTTTAAAACAGGTATTATGACTCTCTCCCCTTTTGACCAAATGAAGACTGCCTCCAACATAGGTGGATTTAATGCAGCAATTAAAAACAGTCTACCTGCCATGTCTCAGTACATCACCGTTGGGTCCAATCCATTTACTGGCTTCTTCTATGCTTTGGAGGTAAGAGTTTCATCACTGATCATGAGTAAGACCTCTCTTGGTTTCTCAACTTGTCTGCAAATTGGATATTACAAGTTAGCTTTAGAAAGATTAAGTAGCTTACATTTCTGTGTTTCAACTGAAGCTAAAATTAGTCTCTGCTGACTTCCTTCTAAATTTTTTAGGTAAACTGAGAAAGTACTAAAGTCAGTGTAAAATAGATTCTTCTATTTTGAAGAAATAGACGACTGGTTCTTGGATAGTTGATTCGTCTTTAAATATTGATGTGATAATCGGCCACTCAGGGTTATGAATGTCGGCCCACCAGGGATTTGAGTAATCAGGAATTGTAAAGCGGCCAAGTATAGTTGATGTATGTGGTGGAAATTGGTTCCTAAAATAGGGGACAGTTAGGTGCTGGACTTGCTTGTCTTTTATTTCTTGCTTAAAAAGCCCACCTTCTCAGAATTGTCTAAGCTTTCTCTTTACTTTAATAAAAAGGCATGTTAAAAAAAAAAAAAAAGAGGGCAAGAGCCAGTTGTGTGTAGATAGGAAGTCTATGGCTTTGACAGAATAACGCCATCTTAACATCCTAGTTTACACTTTTTCAATTAAATTACAATTAAAGGAGGGAAATCCTGAAGACAAAATAGCTTACTAGTGATTTTATTTCCCTACTGTAGAGTTAAAACGCTTGATTGTATCTCTGCCTCCTAAAAAAAAGATTTTATTGTATGGTCTGAAAGATGCTGAATATTTTTACTAGTCCAGACTTTACAGCTCTTCAAAACTTTTAAAAGTAAGCCCTGTTTAGAAAGTATGTTTTATGTCTTTGTCAGCCATTCAGTTTTCTCTTTCACGTGTCCTATGTTCCAGGGGAGCACACAACCATTGCTGTCTCATGTGGCACTGGCGGTCGCAAGTAAACTCACTTCTGCTTTATTTAATGCTGCCAGGTAATCCTACCACAGTTCCCTGTAAAATTATCTGTATCTTGCCCGGTTTTAACATCTGTGTTGGTAATTTGCACAGTAAAATGCTGAAAGCATTGGTTTTATTCTAAATTTTCTTTCTGTTCAGTGGTTGGCTTGGTTGGAAGAGCAAGCACGAAGAGGAAGCAGTGCAGAAGCAAAAACCAAAGGTGGAGCCAGCCACCCCATTAGCTGTAAGGCAAGTCTGTCGTGTTCTTCTCAGATTTTCTTATTTTAAAAAATGTACTGTTAAATTTATAGTCTTTCAGTGTGCTTAGTTGACTGGATCTTATGAGGTTTAGGAGCTTCTATCACAATATAAAGTCCATGAGGAGAGTGAGTCTTCCCCAGTTTGGTCACAGCTATCTCCCAGTCCTATAGTGGGTGGCTCAAAAGATGTACGTGCTGAGTGTGCTTTTTTTTTTTTTTTTTTAACAAACACCTATAACTTTAGCTTAGGTTGCAAGAAAATTAGTTTTGTGACAGCTGATTTTTTCTTTCAGTTTCGTTTGTCAGTAAGCTATATAAACTTTAAAAATGTGTAGTGATTTCTTTAAAAAAAAAACATAAAAACAAGGATTCCCATGCCTTCAAGCAGTCTTTAGAATGCAGGGTTGTGCTTTTTTGTTTACTTCAGTAGTGCTGTAGGATAGTGTATTCGTCAGGCTTTGGGGCAAGAAGGCATGATTCTTGCTTGATTTTGTTTTTAAATTATTTTTATTACCTAATAGAGAATACTATCATGAAGGGAAACAATTCTCTCCCCATTGTAGATGTTTGTCAAAGAGATCTATTAAAATTTATTGAAGATTATTCTCTAAGATTTTTTCATCTTTTTAAAATATTAGAACACCTCACATTTTCTAAATTCACTGAAGAATCAAGAAGTAGTCCAGATGGCTCTGTGCCTCCAAATAGATGTAATAATATCGGGGCACTTTGTCTCAGGGACTTGCTCTAAGTGAGCACACCTGCTTGTTTTGCGTACCTCTACTTTTATCTTACGGTTCTAGTAAGATTGGTTATAGACCAAGAACAGTTGAGAGAAAATTATTTAGAAGAGGGGGAGTTCTTTAGGCAGATACATTGGTGTCAGAAGAATATGATATCTTTCAGAAAGAAGAGATTAGAAAATCGAACTTAGACAAAAGATGCCTGTGTGGCAGCAGAGTATTCCAAAATTTAATTGGTTGTGAGGGCACTATTTCCTATGACATGACAATCAAGAAAAGATAGTTATACTTGATATTCTCTAAAAATAAAAGATTATGGATATCTGTATAGAAAATCTTTGAAATAAAATTTAGGTATTTTTATTTTATAATGCATTTTGTGTTGCAAAATGTCTGGTGTGATTAGTTAATAAACAGTAATCCGTGCAGGGCTTACAATTTTTTATTAAAAATAAATTTGGTCTATTTTGTTAATGCATTTCATGATTCTGTCAGTTTTTTCGAGATTGGAATTTGATTTGAGCTTTTTATTTTCTTTTAAATATCAGATTTGGACTTCCAGATTCTAGACGCCATGGTGAAAGTATATGTCTGTCTCCATGTAACACACTGGCAGCAGTAACAGATGATTTTGGCAGAGTGATTTTATTGGATGTAGCTAGAGGAATTGCAATACGCATGTGGAAAGGTACTTTCTTATAAAAATCCAGAAAAAAAAAGTTATTTTTTTTACCCCAGTAGTTGAGCAGTATTATCCTTCAGCTTCTAGTGGACAGCATTGCTTAATTCATTATGCTTATGCTGTCTTTTTTTTCCTTTTAACATGAACTCATGTTAGTAACACTTGATCTAGTAGTCCAATTGATCTGTCCCTTAAGTCTGATCAAATTATATAGGTACTTTTAATCTCTTCCTTGTTTACTTTTCAGTTCTTACTGTCATTGTCAAATTCCCATTGTCAAATTTCTTGCCCCTGTTAAATTCATTCCACTTCACAAGGTCATGCTTAAGTCACACGTTCTCTTCAAATCTAGAATGCTAAGTCTTTCAAACTAAAGATGTCAAAACCCATCTTTGCTGACTTGACTTCCATATCTGTATGCTTGGGTTAGTTTACTTAAATTTCTTGGTAATATGTCAGTTAGGAGTTGTAGTTAGCTGCTAATAAAAAACCCAAGTTCACGATTAATATGATATGCCCATGATATCCTCAGGAACCCAGTTTCACTTCTTGAACCTCCCCACCCACTCAAGGTTATTTTATGGTTCAGATGGCTGCTGGAGCTCCAGCCTTCTTATCTGCATTCCAGGAAGGAAGAAAGGAAGAAGAACTACCAACTGAGCCAGTCCACTTTGAAGATGATTTTTTGCCAAGCTTTTTCTGCAGTGCATTAGCTAGGACTTAGTCATATAAGTCATACCCAGCTATGAGGGAGACTTGAAAATGTCTAGGCACACTGTCAACCTGAAAAAGATAAAATCTCTTTTGACCAAGGAAGAAGGGAGAATGCATTTTTTTTGAATCATCTGGAATAGTAACATGTCAGCACAGATTACTAATTAGAAATTACAGTTGTGATGCAGTCTACTCTGTGTTCAGCAATGTGAAGAATAATGGATTGGAGGACATTAAGATACCCTGGACAGGTTGAGACCCTTATCACCTTCTTGCCAGAGAATTCTTGCAGTGGTTGCCTGTTGTGTGTTTAGGTGTCTGTAGAACTAGATTTCAGCACTGCAGATACATCATTTCTCCTTGGTGTTTGTCTTCTGAGATTACATCAAGGGTGGGTCTCAGCAAGACTTTTCCAGAATATAGAAGATATAGGTATATCAGGGTCCAGATCCAGTGTAGCGATCCTGTTGCTGGCATTGTTGCTTTTTCCTTTGGCAGCTAGTGCTGTTTTCCCCACACCTGGAAGAGAGTGGAGTCAGTTGCCTGTGGAAGAGACTGAGTTGGAAGACTGTGTTAGCTGCATCTGTCTCTCATAGGCTGGGGCTTCCTGCTACCACCTTGTACCATATTCTCCCCATCTGCATAGCACCAAGGGATTTGAAAAGCAGGAAGTCAAGTTGATCTCTTTCTCTTATATTTTAATTGGACTTTTATTTAAAATCCAAACCTGATAACCTCTCCCAGGTTTTTTAAAGGGAGAGGTTTTTTTTTTAGATTTTTTTTTTTTTTTAAGAGAAGGAGGGGAGGGAATGGGATAGAGGAAGGGTACTCAAAAAGCCATAATGATTTTTTTTTTTTTAAGGAAAAAAGTGATCAGAAGCAAATATAACAATGTACTAAGATTTAATAAGGCTTTGGGATTGAGTCAATATTTATTATAATTACTGCTTTCCTATTTAAGATATTTCATAATAAAAAGATAATGTACTTTTATAGCTTTTCTCAAACCCCTTGCTGAAATATCCCACAGTGCTTCAGAAGGCTGCGCTTGAACCTAGATAAACTAATTAGCTTCCCTTTTCCTCGGTCTCCAAGGATATCGAGATGCACAGATCGGTTGGATCCAAATCGTGGAGGACCTCCATGAAAGAGTACCAGAAAAGGCGGATTTTTCCCCCTTTGGAAATACTCAGGGTCCAAGTCGAGTGGCTCAGTTCCTCGTGATCTATGCACCAAGAAGGGGAATCTTAGAAGTGTGGAGCACGCAGCAGGGGCCTAGAGTAGGTGCTTTCAACGTGGGAAAGCACTGCAGGTAAGCTGTAAACCCTGGCGTTTTCCTAGTGACAAAAAGGAATGCTTTGATTGAAGTTTTTATTAAAGCTCCTTATTAGATTGCAGGTTGTTTGAGAATTGCAGCGTTCTTTATTATGGTTTTCCCTGAGAGTGCCTGCTATCTAATTAAGGATTAAGGATTTAATAACAAAGCCTTACTGAAAAGGCCATGATATGCTACTGAATTTAATAAAGTTACCTGGAGTGCTGCCATTTGTCCCCATCCCTTCCTCAGGCTGTCTCCACGTCTCAAAAGGAGAGATTCCTTCAGATTCCTGTGGTGACGATGTTAAGTGAGGGTGAAGGCTGTGTTTGCCATTGCTACACAGGCCTGACTCATTTCATTTCCTCGCACATTTTACCAAGGCAGAACTTTACCAGTCAGGATCTATTTTTATTATTCTTTGATACCAGGTCGTGTTCATTTTTCTTATTAGTGCTCCTGAATTGATAGTAACGCAGGGGTCCCTACCTATCGTAAAAGCACTTGTGGCATTTCCCCTTTTTCTCTAATATTCTTACCATATTGGTTTGTAATTTCCTCAGGCTTCTGTATCCTGGCTATAAAATAATGGGCTTAAATAACGTTACCAGTCAGAGTTGGCAGCCACAGACTTACCAGATCTGTCTTGTTGATCCAGTGTCTGGAAGTGTGAAAACAGTAAATGTTCCTTTCCATTTAGCCCTGAGGTAAGATTCATGAAGTGTTCCTCCACTGACTTTTCCATCTCTTATTTTGCTATTTGTTTTGTAGTTACTGTTTTGTTCCTTGTTTTCTCAGTAGACAGATATCTTTGAAGTTAAGTAGGAAGAATATAAAACAGAGAGTTGGAGTGTGTCAGACGTAGAAGGAAAGCGATTTCACATTCTATAAGAATTTGTTGTATTTTCTGTTTTAGTGACAAGAAGTGCGAACGAGCCAAGGACATGCACCTCGTGAAGAAACTGGCAGCCCTGCTGAAAACTAGATCTCCAAATCTCGGTGTGTGTCCTTTGTAAAAATAACACATGCTCTTATGTCATTTTCTAAATTTGTAGTGTATTCTACACTCAGCAATCAAAATATTTCAGTTCATTTGCCAGCTGTTTTAATTCCTGGAGATAAGGTGAGGTGCAGATTATCATGTATATTTTTTATTGGAATTGCTCTATAAACATGAGGCATACCCTCTGGGAGATATTAAAATTTGTAACAATTAAACAATAATGTGAGAGAAACCAGGAGTCTTTTAGGCTGATGGTTACAAATATGTGCATTATTCTTTCAGAATACAGTTTACTTTATAATAAAAGTGAAAATTTTAATTTTTTCTTTGTAGATTTGGTTGAAACACAAATAAAGGAATTAATTCTTGATATTAAGTATCCTGCAACGAAGAAACAAGTATGTATGATATGTGAATGTTCCTGCTGAGTAGCTGTGACATATTTCTCTTAAGAAAGTCTTTATTTAAAAAAAAAAAAAAAAAAAAAAAAAAAGAAAGTCTTTATTTTCCTTTTTTCCTCCAAACATGATAGGCTAACCTCCTCTTTTCCTGTTTTTATTCATGCATCCTTTTTATATTCACGTATAGAAGTTCCCATTGTCTTTCCTTTCCTTCTTTTTTTTAAAATGAAGTAACATTACCATACACGTGTGTCCATGTTTTAAACATACACACACATCTATACATGACATGTATTCTGACAAAAGAATAATAACGAACACATGTATGACCACCCACCTTAAGAAATAGAATGTTACCAAGAACTCTGAAGAGCTCTAAGTACACCTTTTCAAGCCCCTTCTCTCATTCCTAAGGTAACAAGTGTTGAGAATTTTGTGTTTCTCTCTCTTTTGCTTTTTATAGTTATATTTCTGTATAGCTTCTTTCAGACATTGATGCATTTTCTGCCTTTTAAAACTTTATATAAATGGAGTCATGCTCCATGTCTTCTATGACTTCATTCCTTCAACATTATGTTTCTTTGAGACCTCTATGCTGATGCATGTAGCTGCAGTGGATGTGCACTGAGTCTACCACTATACTTTATTCACTCCTCCTGTCAGTGGACATTTAAGTTGTTTCCAGTTTTTTGCTATTACAATGATACTGTGATTGTCCTTGTACGTCAGATGTCACGTATCTTTATTTCCCTGGGTGCACATATGCAAGAACTTCTCTTGAGTTTGTGCCTAAGAGGGGAATTGTAGGGGAAGAGCTTCTCTGGCTGTACTTGTTGATGAAAAGATTGCTTCTCAAAATACTTGCACTAATTTATGTTTCCACTCATACTGTGTAAGAGGGCCTATTGCTCCACAGCCTCAGAGTCCCATGGTATTGTCAGACTTGTTGCCTTTTGCCAGGTTGGTGGTTCTAATATGATAACTCACTGTGATTTCTTTCACTCTTACCTTCTTCTCCAAACTCCTCATAATGCTGCTCAGGTTTTAACTCTATCAATTCTTACATAACCCTTCAATCCCCATGGATACCTCTGAACTCCTACTCTACTTCTAATCAGAACTGGAGAGCTAATGACTACTTGTTCTCTAATTCAGGTATATGAATCACAGCTCACCATTTTTTTCCTTTTTAACTCTTTTAAGCTCCTTCAAGTAGGGACCTCCCCAGATATGTCCATTTCATAATCCACAACGACTAGAATAATGATAGATATGTGGGAGAATTCAGCAAATACTGATTTTTTTATCCCCTTTTATTTTCATATTGCAGTGATTTTTCTTAAGTGCTTTTTTATTTTATTATAGAACAGGCAAGTCCCTGTGACTTTTTTTTTTTAAAGAGACGGGTGGTGGTGAGGGGGTGGGGGTAGAGGGAGACGGAAAGGATCTTAAGCAGGCTCTATGCCCAGTGCATAATCCGATGAAGGGCTTGATCTCACAACCTTGAGATCATGACCTGAGCTGAAATCAATAGTCAGACTTTTTTTTTTTTTTAAGATTTTATTTCTTTATTCATGAGAGGCACAGAGAGGCAGAGACATAGGTAGAGGTAGAAGCAGGTTCCCCCTGGGGAGCCTGATGTGGGACTTGATTCCACGACCCCAGGATCACAACCTGAGCCAAAGGCAGACAGACACTCAACGACTGAGCCACCTAGGTACCCCTAATAGACATTTAAATGACCAAGCCATTCAAGTCTCTGTGACTTTAATTAAGTTTTCCATTCTACTGACAGGGCTAATTGGTTCTCATTTTTTCTCAGGGCAAAGTCTCAGTTATGAAAGATGACATTCCTATGATAGATAGGTGGGCATCCAAGAGAGGTAATTTAGAGAACCTGTAGTCAAAAAAGGAGGGTTATAACTCAAACAAGCCTTCTCATTTTGGTACCATTTTTTTTCTTATCTTACATCATGGAATAAAAAATTGGGAAAGGTTAGCATACTACAAACTGTCGTGACTTTTTAAAAAAACTATACTAAATTGTGTGTGAAACTCTGAATTTTATAAAAAATGCTGAAAGTGAAAGTTGTGTATTGTTTTCAGCACTAAAAGAAAAAAAATATTTGAGGCTTTGGAAGAGTGAATAATAGGCAAGCCAGCTGCTAGATAGATCAGAGATAATTACATTTTGCTGAGTATTTGCCTTTTTCAGTCACTTTCTTTATATCCACCATATAGTTGCCTCATCATGGGTTTGACCACCCTCTTGAAACACCCTCTGAGCCCATTTCTTACCTAGACACACATACACGCACACACAGGTGGTTGTGTTACAATCTTTGTGCCATGCTACATTCTCAGCCTACTTTTGAAATTATTTACTCGCATCAATAAAAAGAAAAAGTTTAATGAGCTAATATGAGAGGATAAGTATGAACTTTAACTGCTGTGTCTACCCATTGGTTATTCTGATGGTTGCTTCTTTAGGCATAAAGAGAGATTTTGGAACTGGTGGTGAAGTCTCTTAAGTATCTACTGAGGGAGGGGCAGGAAGGGGAAGGTGGGGCGAGGTAGGGAGCATGTATATGGCCTGTAGATTCAGCTGTCCATGGTCAGATGCAGTCATTAACCAGGAATTAAGTTGTCATTAGCTTTTATCATTGACACAACAGTAACAGCCTCTGCTTTTCATTTATGCCTGTGGAGTATAGACTTACACTCTTCTTATCAGTGAATAGCTTTGTCATGGTCCCTGTTTCATCTTACCATTCTGTTAAATACAAGTTGCCTTCTAGTTGTTTCATTCTGAGTCTGGACTTTTTGTCATTCCCCCATAATGGGCATGAGATGAAATTGGTTGTATAATACATAAGATGCAACTCTCCTCAGGTATGTATAAACATCTTAAGTATGGAACTTCCCTTGGAAATTTGGGGTAGTAAAGGTTTTATACCAACAAAACCTTTGGTTTTGGTTGGTATAAATATAAAATTTAACAAACAAAACCATTGCCTTCTAATTGTTAGAATTGCTCAATATCTTTCTCCTAGGCTTTGGAAAGCATTTTGGCAAGTGAACGTTTACCATTTTCCTGCCTTAGAAACATCACTCAGACTTTAATGGACACTTTAAAAAATCAAGGTAATAAGGTTTATACTGATTGGAGGTTCTGGTCTTCAAATTTTGTAATTGATTATAAAAAGCTATTACTGCTTATGATATCATCATGTTACTTCAATGTGGAAATAATACATATAAGAAATAAGAACACTTATTTCATACCTTTAGTATTTGGAGACTTTTTTATTCCCTATTTGCTGATCTTCATCTCAGCTTTCTCTGAATATATACTGTTTCTTTCTGTTACTATTTCTTTTAAAATATTTCTAAGTGAGGAGAGACACCAGTATAGGATGGTGAGAAGTCATTATTCTGATACAGTTGTACACACGTGAAAGCCATCAGCATGAGAGAAAGTTAGCTGGTGGTATGCAAAAAATAGCCAGGCTTTCTTGCTGTCACTAGTCTTTTATTTAACTTTGTGGGAGGAGAGCAATTTCTGTAGATGAAGCATTCTTTAAATTTTGTTTTGAATGAATAATGATTTTTAAAAAGTAGGCTTTGAATTAATGTTCTGTTTAGTGTGTGGAATCCACATTTTCTCCTCCACTTCCTCTTCCTCACACTTAAGGACTTCCAAAATCAGACTATGAGTAAATTATTAGTTCTGGGTTTGCTGGTTGTTTCTTACAGCTCAAAATTTGTTTGAAAAAAAAATTACATCCTCTAATTGTGGGATTTTTAACTCCATACTCTATCCAGCTGACCCGGCAAAATTCAATTTATCCTGAATACCTAACATCAATTAAATTATAGTGTGTAATGTGTAGACTTCATCTAGCTGTGACTTTTTGCTTGTCATGTTAATTGTATAAAGCCAACTTTATATTTACATACAAGCCAATTAAAGTGGTTTAATAAACAGATCATAGTATCCCATTTCATGACTGTAAACATTGTAGTGTTGAGATTTTTTTCAACACATGTTTAAAGCTGACTTTTGGAAAATAGTGAATTTCTTTAGTGCATACAATTTGTTAGAAATATCTCTTTTAAAAAGCAGTGTGCTTGTAAAGCTTGATGCTTATAAAGCCATACCTCAAGGCTTTACCAAAGTCTCAAAATTTATTAAATCAGTTTGTCTTGCACTGGGCTGAGAGTAAACCAGGTACCACTGATGGAATTCTGTAAAATCACTAGTTTCAAGTTCTACCCATAATTGAGATTCTAAAAAATTTTGCCTATTTAATATGCTGTGTTGTATTGTAGCTATACCAACTCTTGGAGGTAAAGTGTCTGCCTTTTAAAAGAATAATTGTTTTATATTAGATGATAAATATTTAAATTATCATGCAGAAATATAGAGTATTTCTCTAGCATTAATCTTTTTTTAAAAAGCCTGATTGACAGAGAATGTTAAGTAGAATTGTACTTTGGTTTCTTTACCAGCCTTCTTGAGAATAGATCTGTCACAGTCCAGAGTTTGTGCTTGAGTCCAAGGATCTTTAACCACCACGATGATAAAAACCAGGCAGCTTTCTATTCATCTGTCCTCTGTCTATTGGCATAATAGGCAACATATAAGTTATGGGGCAGTGAAGAGTATTTTCAAAGCTGTTTTCAGATCATTTTTTAAAAATTTGAGTATTAGACTAAGATAGCTCTTTTTTTTCCTTTCTTCTCTCTGTGCCTCCCCCACCCCCATCCCCCACCACCCCAATACTAGTATGCCTTATGTCTTTTAAAAAAAAATATGGAGGGCAGCCCTGGTGGCCCAGCGGTTTAGCGCAGCCTTCAGCCCGGGGTATGATCCTGGAGACCCAGGATCGAGTCCCATGTTGGGCTCCCTGCATGGAGCCTCCTTTCCCTCTGCCTGTGTCTCTGCCTCTCTTTCTCTCTCTCTCTCTGTCTCTCATGAATAAATAAATAAAATCTTAAAAAAAAAAAAGTGGACATTTTTCTATGATGGAAAAATTAATCTTTGTCTTAGTAATGTTATATCTTAAACATCTCAGTATTTAATAAAATAGAATATCAGAGAAGTATATAATACTATAACTATTAATGAAAGAAAAACCTTTTTGTGAGTCTTTTAAACATGTCTCTTTAATGTATTTTTTCTTCCACCTTTTAGATCTTGAGTCTGTTGATGAAGGATTGCTACAGTTTTGTGCCAATAAACTGAAATTACTCCATCTTTATGAGTCTGTCAGTCAGTTAAATTCCCTTGATTTTCATCCAAACACACCATTCTCAGATAATGTAAGTAAGTCCATTCCTCATTATACAGAATATTCTGATTATTTTTAATTTTTTAACTGATAGTAAAGAAGTAGAAAATTAATGATTTTTATGAAGTGGAAAGGTGTATTTTCTTTACAAGACCTGCTGGTTCTCTGTACCTTAGTATTTATATTAATTTTGCTATTATTGTTAATCCATCTTCACTATCCAAGAAGCATTTGATTTCTTTGAACTCACTTTTTAAGGTTGCTTCTTACAACATAATGACAAGATTTGCCAATTAAAATATATTCAGGGGCTCCCTGGGTGGCGCAGCGGTTTGGCGCCTGCCTTTGGCCCAGGGCGCGATCCTGGAGACCCGGGATCGAATCCCACGTTGGGCTCCTGGTGCATGGAGCCTGCTTCTCCCTCTGCCTGTGTCTCTGCCTCTCTCTCTCTCTCTGTGTGACTATCATAAATAAATAAAAATTTATAAAAAAAAATAAAATAAAATAAAATATATTCAGTTGGCTGAAGTAACAAAACTAATTTCTTTTAAAGAAAATTAAAAAGATTTTGCCAGGTAGAAGAGACTGATTTTTCTGTGGTGGTGTTGTGAACAAACTCATATAGCTTGTTTTGTTGTCTACTACATAATGACATATTTTTAAAAAAATTCTATCTTGGGGCATTTGGGTAGCTCAGTGGTTGAGTGTCTGCCTTTGGCTCAGGTCATGATCCCAGTGTCCTGGAATTGAGTTCTGCATGAGACTGAGCCTGCTTCTCCCTCTGCCTATGTCTCTGCCTTTCTCTGTGTGTTTCTCATGAATAAAATATATTTTTTAAAAAATTTTGTCTTACATCAAAGTGTTTAATTATAGTAATGTTCTGTGTTTTCATTCTGCAAAACACAAAAAAATGGCAGCACCTTATAATCTTCATTATAGTGCAGTATCACTCATTTTGGGGGCATGTGTACAAAATTCTTACTTTTCATACAAAGAAATAAAGTTTCCTTAATAGAGCATAAAGAGAAATGTAGTCCTCTCTTTCCCTCAGATAACTGTGTGACTATGGATGGGTTGCTTGCCCTTAGGGCCCATATCTTACACTTATCTAAAGGAAAATCATTATTTCAGTGATTTTAGTGATTTATCAAATCACTGATATTACTTACGAAAAGATATCTTGTGTATCTGAAATTTAATGGAAGTTTAAAGTGGAAACCTTTTATTTTAAATATACATATGTGAATACAAATTTTTAAACAGAGAAATGAAAGTTTTTCTCTCTGTATTGGAAACCACTTTATACATTCTAACATCTTTTTTATCCTTGGGATTATAGATGGATTTCATAAAGCATTTTAACAGTCTTCATATTATTCTGCAGTTGTCTTTAAACAAAGCCATTTTTCAGGATCATTTTATTTTTCTACTTCAATAGTAAAAAATCATTTCAAACAACAAGAAGGTTCAAGTTGACTGAATTATGTCTATAGGATTGCCTAGACATTTCATAGATTCTTTCATGCCTGATTTTTTCATAAGATCCAAAGTTTCCTACTTTGCCAAAGAAGGTTAAGTATATGCCATTAATAATCCCCTACAGAATTCATTTCTACTTGATATCCCCAACACAGCATGCAAAGATAAAAGAAAAATTAGAAAATTTAAAATATCAGTTGCCTGATTGTTCTTTTTTAAAACACTTTTTTAAGATTAAAATTATATTTGCTGTGAATTCATTTAGATCCTTCAAAAAATGTACAGTCAGCTTCTAGGCTGAATGGCTAATCTTGTGCATATAAAACTAAAATTCAAGTCTGGAATTTTTGTTACTGTGGGGTTCATATAAGTTCATATAAGCTCCTATAAATTCAGTATAGCATTGAACTACTGGTGTGTGTTCATAGCAGTCTGCAGTTCACTACTTGTTTTTAAAAACAACAGCCTTGAATAAATAAATAAGTAAATGAAAGTTGCATTCTTTTTTTTTTTTTTTTTTGAAAGTTGCATTCTTAAGAGCAGGTTTATCGTGCAGCATGGGGGGAAGAAAGTTTTGCTTGCTATGGTGAATTTATGGTCTTTTAAGCGTGTATGTATGTGTGTGTTTATCCCTAACTTAGAAAAATAATAGTAATATTAGGAGACGTTTTTGCACATGTGGTCTGTAAAAATAGTTTGAAAGGCTGGCAGGATGTATCTGTGACTTTCAATCTCTGTATCCCTGAGAGGATGTATGTCTAAGATACAATGAGGCTTGATTTCCAGTATTTTTTATTGTGTTTATGCTGCTTAATAAATAAACATTGAATTTCTGATAGGCCTTTAGTTTACTTAGAGTCACAAGAGTTGCAGTTGATACTCTTGCAGTTTTTTTCCTCATTATAAATTAATACAATTTTAGTAAAATCCAAACATTTTAAAAGAATATAGAGTATTCTCAATAAATTGTATAAAAATGGTACTCTTAGTAATATGCAGTGTTTCAAGGTTAGTTCAGGTTATTTAGCATTGAACTCATGAATTTGTGAGTAAAATTTTAAGCAGAGTACATTATACCTATCACATAAATTAACAAGTCATCATTTGCTTATGTGCTTGCATTTCACTTCAGATGATGGGGTTGACTCCTATGGCAGAGTCATGGGAAGAGATATGATGTACTCAAAACTTTTTTTTTTCCTATTTTTTTTAAGGACTTGGCTGTGTTACTGAGGCTTGATGAAAAAGAACTGCTTAAACTCCAGGCATTACTAGAGAAGTACAAAGAGGAAAAAACCAGAACTACTACTGTCCGATTTTCTGATGATAAAGATGGTGTGTTGCCTGTAAAAACATTCCTGGAATATTTAGAATATGAGAAAGATGTGATCAACATAAAGAAGATAAGTGAAGAAGAGTATGTGGCTTTAGGTAGGTGGAATGATAAACTGCTCTTTGAATCCTGTGTCTTCCAGAGGAAAGCCTGGGAAGAGTTTACAGCATCTCAAAGACTTAGTTTGTTATAAAATTAACCTAAGAATTTAATGTATACTGAAAAGTTAATAAAAGATACTCTGGATATGTAGGCACTATGTCATAAGTTTTATTGGCTGATACATATACTAAAGAGACAGTGTTAGATATGTAATGATTTGCTTTCTGCTTTAAAGTCAAGCAAAATTGAGACATTAATTTCTTTTCCTCTCATGCTGTTTTGCTTCTCTGGGGATCCTGATTCAGTTCAGGAAGAATGTTAGTCCAAATGATAAGTAATCACTGGCTAATGCATTTTGCTTTTGTTTTACTACTAGGCAGTTTCTTTTTTTGGAAGTGTTTGCATGGAGAAAGCTCTACCGAGGATATGTGTCACACTCTGGAATCAGCTGGACTTAGCCCTCAGCTGTTGTTGGTAAGCTTTCTTGTTTTTGCACGTTCTTCATCCCTGCTCATGTCATCCAGAAGTGTCAGTTCTTTTTTTTTTTTTTTTAAACCATTGTTTAAACCACATCATAGAACATATATGAAAACCTTCCAAAAGTGACCGAGGAAATTTATAATCATTATATTTAATTGAGTAATATTATTTTATTTTTCTGATTCCCTCTAAATGATAGCAGGCATATTCCATGGTCAGCCTAAAATTAATTTAAAATCTGACATGTATAGCAGATTCTGATCACCAGTGAAAATGATCACATTAGAAGTAAAAAAGATCTTTAGGGAACAAGATCAACTTCCCCTTAGAGCAATATGGAATTGTTACCAAACATTCCCAATTTTGAATATAGGTTAGGGTTTAGTCTCTGTGCTATAATAAATGTAAAACAAAAGAATCACTCAGTAGAAAATGACAACACTAAATGTTTGCCCTTCTGCACAGGACAGGGGAGGTGAGCTTGCTGTCCTCCCTTCTCTTTAACCTAACCTCTCACATACTCACATACATATTCCATGTCCCCACTAACACCTTACATTTTGTTCAGGATCTGGGCAGTCTCCTCTGTGAGCTTGATGACTATGTTCATGTATTGTTTTAACTGAACATTTACATCCTTTAAAAACAAATTCCATTTTTTGTTATAGTATGTATGTCAAGAAGTAAGGCACTTAAAGATATACATAGGTTGTACATAGGTATTCATAACCAACTTTATTTGTAATAGCCCCAAACTGCAAACTATACAAATATCCTTTGGTGAGTGAATGGCTAAACTGTGGTACACCTTTACCATGGAATACTCCTCAACAATAAAGAAGATTAACTATTGATTCACACAATACCTTGTGAATGAACCACAAGGAAAATACACTGATTAGAAAAATGCCCATCTTAGAAAGACATGTACTTGCATGATTCCATTTTTGTAACAGTCATGAAATAGCACTGTTCTAGAGATAGAGAAGAGGTTAGTGGTTGCCAACAGTGAGGGATGAGCGAGGGGAGTGATGGGTTGGCTGTAAAGTGTTGACACAGGGAGTCTTATGCTGCTGTACATAGTTGAGTGCTTGATCGTGGTGATCAAAAGCTACACATTTGATAGAATTGCATGCACACACACATGGGTGCATGTGTTACTGGTGAAATTTGAATAAGCTCTGTGGATTTTACCAATGTTAATTTCTTGATTTTGGTATTGTGTAGGATGTCAGCATTAGGGGAGGCTGTGGAAAGGATGCGTGGGACTTTGTTGTGCATTTTTTTATACCACTAGTGAATCTGTATTATAAAATTAAAAAAAAAGAGGTATATCTTATTCAGACTTGAGTACAGAATACTTATTTTTACTTTGTGTTCAATAGCATCAATAAAATGCATTAGATTTGGGGTTCAAGAGACCTTGGGAAAAAATGAACCTCACATCTTACCTCAAGCCATACGTAAAGATTAACTCAAAATGGAACATAAATATAAGAGCTAAAACTATAGAACTTACAGAAGAAAACATAGGAGAAAGCTTGATTTGGGCAGAGATTTCAAGGGATGCCAAAAAGCATGAACCTGAAAAAAATATTGATCAATTACACTTCATCAAAATTTAAAACTTCTCTGTTTTAGAATTGTTAAGAAACTGAAAGGCAAACTCTTCCTTTAAAACTTACTTAACTTATTTAAATGAATTGAATATACATTAAGAAAGAATTTGTACCATTCAATAATAATACAGTAAGGAAAGCAAATGATTTGAACAGTCACATCACCAAAAAATATACATACAAATGGCAAATGGTCACCTGAAAGGTGGTCAGCATCACTCGCTATTAGGAAAATACCACATAAAACCACAGTAATCTCTATCTCACGAAGGTGACTAAAATGAAGACTACTTACTAGTAGCATTAAGTGTTGAAGATGTGGAAATCAACTGTCACCACGGTAATGGGAATGCCAACTAATGCAACTTTGGAAAATAGTTAAAAAGTTTCCAGGACACCTGGGTAGCTCAGTTGGTTAGGCATCTGCCTTTTGTTCAGGTCATGATCCCAGGGATTGAGTTCCATGTTGGGCTCCTTCCTCAGCAGGAAGTCTGCTTCTCCCTCTCCCTGCTCATGTTTTCTATCACTTGCTCTTGCTCTTTCTCTCTCAAATGAATGAATGAATGAATGAATGAATGAATGAATGAATGATCCTTTTAAAAAGTTTCTTATAACGCTGAACAGAGATTTACCATAAAATACAGCAATCTCAGTCCTAGGTATTTATCTATGAGGAATGAAAATATGTTCACAAAGATTTGGAATAAAATGTTAACAGCAGTTTTGTTCATTATAGCTCAAAGTGCAAACAGTCCACATACCCACCAACTGATAAGTGGATAAGTTATGGTATATCCATACAGTGGAATGAACTGATATGCAAAATAACTGTGTAATAAATAAATGAATGAATCTCAAAAGCATCACACTAAGTGAAAAGATCCAGAAACAAGACTACCTACTGTATGATTTTAGTTGTATGAAATACTAGAATAAGCAAAAATATAGTGACAGAGCAGATGGGCTTTTGTGGAAGATGAGGGTGGGACTAGCCCCAGGGAACTTCAGAAGGTGAAGATATGCTTTACTGTGTTTTTGGTGTTGGCTACCCAACTTAAAATGAGTGAACTTTATTGTAAACATGTATGTGTTGTAATAATGTGATATGTAGGAAATGTCACTATTTTAAATCTATAAAGCTGTGATCTGTAAGTATATATATTATTGTGCTATAGAATTTATAAAATGAGTTCTAATTTTAAATTCTTTTTAAAATTCTCTGACTCTGAGAGATTGTATTTCATGCATTCCAAATGAGTGGTCGCTTTTTCCTTTGCTTTTCTCAAATACTTTGTGGTTAGGTGGTGGTGTTTTTTTTTTCTTAAGTATTCTATCAATAGCTGAATGCTTTTAAGCAGTTGCGTAAGTTTTTAAAATCCTATTGAGTACAGAGAAATGCATTTTCACTGAAAGCATGTAATTAATAGTAATGAATCAGAAGGAAAGGGGAAACCCCTTCAAAAAAAAAAAAACAAAGCTCAAGAATTAAAGTAAGGAATTGCATACAGGGGTGCCTGCGAGGGTCAGTGGGTTAAGTGACTGCCTTGAGCTCAGGTCATGATCCTGGGGTCCTGGGATCGAGCTCCGAGGTGGGCTCTCTGCTTAGTGGAGAGCCTGCTTCTCCCTCTCCCTCTGCCTGTCCCCCACCCCCACCCCTCGCCCCTGCTCTTGCTCTCTTTCTCTTTTGCTCGCTATCTCAAATAAAATATTTTAAAAAGAAAAAGAAAAATTGAATGTACAATAAGACAAGCTTTTTAAACAAGCCTGCTTAGTCATTTTGGTCATATTGATCAGAGAAAACAGCAGCCAGCACATTCAGGCTGTGACTAAGCTGCCTGGCCTTGGACAAATCAAGTGCAGGGGTTCCGTGTGCCGACTTAGTGAGTATGCATCTTGCTTACATCTTGCTGATTCCCAAAGCCGTTAGTGCCAGTGCCAAAATATTAACTGATGACATTTTTAAATTTAAGAATTTAAATTTAAAATTAAATTTTAAATTTCAAATAGTTTTTTTTTAAAAAGAATAAATGTCTATTGTATTACATAAAAAGAGTAGTAGATATTTTTAGGAATTAGGCATATAAAAGTCATAAATAAAAGGTGTTAGGTCTTTCAGCAAAATATATTATTGGTGTTATAAAGACATTTGAAATGCTAATAATGTTCCTATTTTCTGAAATATTTAAATGGGGGTTTTATTGGAATTATGTTCGTGAAGAAACTTGCTATCTATTATCTAGTTTGTGTGTATATATTTTTTTGGTTTGTGTATATTGACAACTTTTGAGATAGTTCTAGATGTATTATGCTCACCGATTTTTCTGTAAAACTTACATTTGATTTAGTCAGTATTTTATTATATTGCAATTCACAGACAATAGCATGATAGTTTTTAAAGTGTTTAAAACTATAATTACCTTCAGTGGAATTTTATCAAGTTTTAATTCTGTGTACAAAATAGACCTAATTTTCAGGAAAGACTAGAAAATAAGGCTCATTCAGAAAACTGACAAAATAAGTTTAAGTAGAGACAGGGCTAACAGATGGCTTCTTCATGTTCTGTCAGCATTTCTGCTGAATGAAGGATTAAAACATCTGGGATGTTAATATCACAGGAAGAGGATATTTAGCAAAAAGTAAAGTTCATTAGGCATTAGAAATATCTACCAAGAACCTGAGGGATTTTCTGTTTCATTCTTACATACAGTTTTTACCAAGTCTTAGATACTGCTTGACTTAGAAAAGAGAAATTAACTAAATTTCCTCTCAAAATTTCTCTTAATAAAAATCTAATACTCACATATCACCTGGTAATATGTCAATTTGTGACATTTATATGTAAAATAACATAGTATACATTTATAATATGAATATCCACACTATAAATAATATGTGACATTCTTTGCTATTCTTTGAAAGGATATTTTATATTTACTACTTCTAGAGATTGCTATCTTCTGTATATTGTCTTTTTATGTTATGTATATCTATATGTTTTTATATGGTATCTTATCTCTGTATTCTCTTTGATTATTTTTCTCTTTTTACCTTAAATTTTCCGGAAGCTTAATAAATAATCTATTGCTTTTAAGTGATACTAAAATTATATCATTGTGTTCTGATGGCTCTCGTGGCATCCCCTGTTTCACACTGACTTTTTAGATGCTAACTGAAGCATAACTGATTAGATTTTTCAAGTTAATGAAAAACAAGGGGAACATCCACTAGGTTATAAGCAAAGATTACCTTGCATCAGAGTTAGAAACAGGGCTGACAGAGAGAGATAGAAGGAGAGTTAAACAGAACAGGGTTTTTTGTTTCAGGATTTACTAAATAAAGGTGATGGTAGATAGGGGGAGTGGTTAGTTGGAGAGAAAAATAGAAGAGTTTATAGTATGAACAGAGATTCAGGTCGTGGCATTTAATTTGTCTAAGTATGATTTAGTCTGCAGTAACCCTTTGGGTTGTCCATGTTTTGAGCATTTTGAAACTTTGTTGCTGGTGTAGAGATGAATCAAGCTTTGCAAGACATAAACCCATAGATGTGTTTAGAAACCTGGTGTGCTCTTAAAATATTCCTGGTCATATATTTTGTGCCTAAAATTAATCAGAATGAACCCAAAAGATAAATTCTACCTTCCCCCCTCATTTCCTTTTGATTTGTTTTCATAGCCCATGTGTGTTCAAAATACCAAGACAGGCTGTTTTCCAATTGGTTTTGGAGTGTCTTTGTTGCCTATACAGGCAACTCATTTTTTAGCTTGCCTAGTAGTTATAATAAGTAGCAGTGTTGTGTGAGGTAAGGAGAAGGTCAAGAAGAGAAGAGGGAATCACCTTTATAAGTGGATAAAATCAGTCAAAATTTTGTGGACCACACAGGGTGTGTTGTGTGGCAAGTGGAATGAACGTGGTATAATATGACCCCATTTTTATCAAGCAGTGACCACCTCTCCCCCATGCCAGCCCCATAATGCTCTGTGTATAGCTGTACTTAGAAATACACAGACAAATATGAAAGCACATGTCTTACACATATATTGTCTTACAAATCTACAAATTATGAAAGCCCATGTTTGGTTATAAAAAAAAAAAAACAGGTTTCTGGATAGGATGAGATAGAAAGGAGGCTGACATAGGAAGGGACATAGAGGGTTAAACTGAAAAAGGAGAATAGACTCCTTTTGAAAGTGTATTTTTTACTTGTACATATTATACATACATGCCTATATATACAGGTACAGTTTTTTAAAGAGAAAAAAAACATGCATGTGAGAGTCAGGCACATCTTGGTTCAGACTTCAGTCCTGACTCATTAGCTATATGGTGCTGGGTAAGTTACTTTTCCTTTTCATCATTTGTAAAATCCGGGAGACCATCCCTGCCACAAGGTTGTTGGGATTGACCAGGGTGATGCCTGGCAAGTACTTCCATCTTCTGGCCTTTGAGTTGTTCTCCTAAGTTAATTTCCTTCACACACTACTTCAACTTCTACTTTTCTGAATTTTTGAAAACTATTTGTACTAATATATTTAAACTGGTAGTCAACCTTTTATTTTCAAGGTTTTTTTTTTCTTACATGAATGTCCTGCAGAATTAAAGCAACCACGCCTTTCATAAACACCCGTACTGGCAGGTGTGATGCCATGCCATTCAACTTCTCATAATCCCAGAATTATCTATGTACACATTTTGTACATCTTAAAATATTTAAAAAGATATTTTGGTTCATAGGCATCTTAAAAGTCACTTATATTGACTTCGGTGTTTTTGCTTAAAATCTGTTTCTCATGACTTATTAGTGAGTTAAAAACTAGAATCTGATAGTTTACATACCTGTTCACCATTGCCAAGTCCACAGCACCTTGTGGCCAATGTCGAATAAGGTCCACAGCTCCAGATCCTTCCTTTCCTCCAATCAGCCGAGTGGCTTCTTGCCAATCTACAGCTAATTTAGGCTAACTTGGTAGTAATCTTTCTGGCAATATGCTCCCTAATCAAAGCTTAACCTGGAAGGCAGTACTTATCCCAAAGAAGAAATGGAAATGGTGAAATTTACATATCTGACAGATGATAAAGAATCTCTTAAGTAGACAGAGTACCCTGTTCTACCCCTCATGTTATGTGACGTAATAAGCAGCCCCTTATTTTTCACCCTGAAGGATGAAATCACTCATAAACACATGTGTTCTCTTGAAAATTACAATATTTTGTTTTTCTTATTACTGAGAATGACTTAAATTTAATTTCAGTCTCTGCTCCTGAGTGTTTGGCTTTCTAAGGAAAAGGATATTTTGGATAAACCACAATCTGTGTGCTGTCTTCATACGATGCTGTCCCTCCTAAGCAAGATGAAAGGTAACATGCTGGTGGATGTTGCAGTTCCGTGGGCCCTGAGATGCAGGCTGCTGCTCTTAGAGATGTAGATTATTATATGAAAAACCACATAAATGGGAGGGGAGGATGCTTTCTGTTAGTAAAAGGAGTGTATGCTACAGTATCCAGAACATTTCTCTAGGGATCTTTTAAAAAATATTTAAAAATATTTCTATTAATATTTCTATTAATAAATAGAAAGCTCTCAATGCATTCAAAGTATGCTTTATAAAAATTAAATTCATACTTCATCATCAAAAATAATGTGATACAGGCAGCCTGGGTGGCTCAGTGGTTTAGCGCCACCTTCAGCCCAGGGTGTGATCCTGGAGACCTGGGATCAAGTCCCATGTTGGGCTCCCTGTATGGAGCCTGCTTCTCCCTCTGCCTGTGTCTCTGCCTCTCTCTCTCTCTCTTTCTCTCTCTCTGTCTCTGTCTCTCTGTCTCTCATGAATAAATAAATAAATCTTTTAAAAAATGTGATATGAACAAAGCATTTTTATTTTTTATTTTTTTAAAGATTTATTCATGAGAGATGCAGAGAGAGAGAGAGAGAGAGAGAGGCAGGCAGAGGGAGAAGCAGGCTCCATGCAAGGAGTCTGACATGGGACTTGATCCCCGGTCTCCAGGATCAATCACATCCTGGACTGAAGGTGGCGCTAAGCCGCGAGCCACCGGGGCTGCCCTTTATTTATTTTTTTAGTAAGATTTTATTTATTTATTCATGAGAGACACACAGAGAGAAAGAGTTAGAGACACAGGCAGAGAGAGAAGCAGGCTCCATGCAGGGAGCCCGATGTGGGACTCGATCCTGGGTCTCCAGGATCAGGCCCTGGGGTGAAGGCGGTGCTAAACCGCTGAGCCACCGGGGCTGCCTGAACAATGTATTTTTAATTCATTGAGATAAATCATATGATCTTTGGTAGAGGTAATTTTTAAAATTCTTTTTGACCTCATTAGAATAATCTATTTTATATTATATATAATATATATAGTCTGTTTTACTAGAACATTATTTAACATTTTATTAAAACATTCAATAGTAGTTTTCAGCAATGATGAAAATATTCCAGAGATTTAAATATTCCAGAGATTTAAAGTTGATTCAGAAGCAAAACAACTAACACAACCTAAATAAATGGAATATAAATATTCTGATAAAAGAAGTTGTGGAAGGTGCTTGGGTGACTCGGTTAAGCATCTGCCTTCTGCTCAGGTCATGATCCTGGAGTCATAGGATCAAGCCCCATGTCAGGCTCCATGCTCAGCAGGGAGCCTGCTTCTCCCTCTCCCTCTGCCTCTTATGCTTATGCTCTCTCTCTCTCTCTTTCTCTCTCTCTCTCTCTCTCTCTGTCAAATAAATAAAATCTTTTAAAAAGTTGTGAATTTCTTTTCTAATTCAGAAATATACAAGTATATCACTGAGATATTTAGTTTCAGTGTATGTTTAATGTTAAAGATTGAACAGAAA
The DNA here is from genome assembly GCF_018345385.1 of Vulpes lagopus. Classification (NCBI taxonomy): domain Eukaryota; kingdom Metazoa; phylum Chordata; class Mammalia; order Carnivora; family Canidae; genus Vulpes; species Vulpes lagopus. Next base: position 34,325,807 of record NC_054834.1, read on the forward strand.
GAATTGACAAGTTGAGTTTCTTTAACTTTCTCCTTTTGCCTTTAGTGGCCATCGACGAGACCTGGGATTCCCAGTCTGTGTCCCCTTGGTGGCAGCAGATGCGCACAGCTTGTATTCAGTCTGAGAACAATGGCGCTGCCCTGTTGTCTGCACATGTTGGGCATTCCGTTGCCGCACAGATCTCAAACAGTATGACTGAGAAAAAAGTAAGTGAGAAAGGGGCGTACCTGTCCTTGGATAAGCTGGATTTGTACCTGCCCAGCCTGCTGAGGGGCTGCTTTGCCTTGCCTGGGGCTGCAGTGTCTTTGGTGTTATGGAACATCTCGAGTTTGAAATGTGTGTCCAGCAGGTTCTCATTTGTCTTTTGCGGAGTGAGGGGTGCAGCCCTTAACTTGTTTATTCAGATGACATGCATATTTGAACTTTTCCATTACCTCGTACTTTTCATCTCGAGGGGAAAAGTACTGTAGTTGGAGGGCAGAGATGTGACTCTGCCAATGGCACGTGATTTGTGGTAAGTCCCTTAAACATGAGCTTCCTGCTTCAGGTTCCTCATCTGAAGGGGGTCAGGGTTAGACTGCATTATTTCTGAGGTCCGTTGGTACTCTGAAGTTCTGTAGTTGTATTTATAGCCCTCCGCTTTTATAAACAAAAGTTGTTTTGGGCAAGTAGTGTTGAAGGATTCAAATAAAAGTTTTCTTTTGACCTTTTGCTTTGTGGTTTTCCCTCATCTCTTGAAGACTCAAATTTATTTAAAAAAAAAAAACGAAACAGGCATCTCTTGTATCTCATGGTAGATCAAATAATTTTTTTCTAGAGGGATGTTGCATTTAATCAGATGAGTCACTGAAATAGGCCTGTAGAGATTCACTTAACATTGTGAATCTCAGTAGTATGTATGCTAAATTTAATATTACTGGCCTAAGATGTTTATGATAATGGAGAGAAAAGAAATTTGAGACACATTTTGTATATTGGTGGGTGCGTTCTCAAAAGTACACTACCAGCACTATCCCGGTACTGACAGAAAAAACCGTGGCCCTTGTCAAGGATGGCTCTGCACACTTGTCGAAGTACACACTGGGTGAATCAGGCGTTGCTGCAGGTCTTTCTGTAAATGTCCAAACTCTGTCACTGTTGCCCGCGAGTCAGTCATGTTCCATCCAGCTCCGTAGTAATATTCGGGAATCTGCATCTGTGTGCTGCTGTGATGTATCCTTACTGTCCGTCAGCTTTCAAGTTAAAAGCTCATTTAAGTGAATGCTGATCCAGAATCTTTGCCAGAATATCACCGGTACATTTTGTGTTAGTTTTCCCAGACAGTTTTGGGTGCTGATTCTGAGGCCCTCACTGATTCCTGGGAGGCCCTTTCTCTTGACACTGAGTATTGGAAGCTTCTGCTGAAACAGCTGGAGGATTGTCTCATACTTCAGACCCTACTTCACAGCAAAGCAAACACATCAACCTGCAAAGTGTCGTCGCTGCAGGCTGAGCCACTCCCGAGGCTTTCTGTCAAAAAGTTATTAGAAGGAGGAAAGGGTAAGCTGATGTTTATTTATTTGAGCATTGTGCCTATGTATCTGTATGTTATGGTGTGGGCATTTCTGGTAGTTTTTATAGAAATGATGCAAGAATAAGGGAGGAGAAATATATTCAGATTTTAAAAAATTAACCCACCACATATTTCTTCTCAGTCAACCTTCTCAGAGTCTTATCTTGTTGGTCCCCTGCTCAGGAATCCCCACTACTTCCTCTGCCTTAGAAAATTAGCCATTCTCAAAGAGTGGTCAAGAGGACCTCAAGAGCCCTCCCTTTCCCAACTTCATGTCTGTGGGAGGCTAGATTTCCCCCCTGTGCTGCAACCAGAACAGATCACAGTAGATGGAATGCAGAAGTTGATTGGAGAGGGAGGCGCCTGGGTGGCTCAGGCCATTATACTTCTGACTCTTGATTTTGACTCAGGTCATGACATCAGGTTGTGAGCCCTGCGTCTGGTTCCACACTCAATGGAGAGTCTGCTTGGGATTCTGTCTCCCTCTTCCTCTGCCCCTCCCCTCCACCCTGCAAGCTCTCGAGCTCTCTCTTTCTCTCTCAAATACATAAATCTTAAAAAAATAATAATCTGATTGGAGAATCCAGTTATAAGGAAAACAAAGAGGTTTGCAAAGATGTAGTGTTATTCCTCTCACTATATGTCTTTTCTTGCTTTGGGATATAGAGTTATTTTCATAAAATGTTACTAACATGTAATAGGTTTATCATTTGTATTTAAAATGAATTAATAAAAATATTTTAAATTTTCTGTTTTGATTTCTAATACCATAAATATCAACAAATATGACCCATAAGCTAAAGTTCTTCATCAGTAATTTTTAAGAGTTTAAGGAGATCCCAAGACTAGAGAAGTTCTGGAACAAATATAAACACCTTCTGTAAGAACTTTTCGCTTCCAACCCATTTTTCCATTTCTTGCTTGTTGCTTGATTGTGGTTTGAATGAAGCATCTGTGATTTCCCGTCTCTGGATCTGAGCCTTCCCCCCCAACCCACCTGTCTCATGCTAGATTCTAAATTGTACTTACTCCCCATTCAAGGCCTAGCTCAAAAGCTACCTCCTCCAAGAAACTGCTCATGATCCATCAGCTGCAAATTTTCTCTTCTTCCTAATTTCCACAGAACTTTATACTTCTGTGATTTATTACTGTTTACTGTCCTGGAATCATTGTGTTCCTGTGCTTATATCCTGCACAACTGTAAACATCTTAAAATTTTAGTTGTCCTTATGTTACTTTCTTTTTACCAGCAGCTCTGTCAGTCATTTGATACTGGAATGTCTGTATTCCTGGATTTATAAATATCCATATATTTATAGATTTTTATATAGTTAACTTGTTTTCTCATTCTTTATAAGATTTGTAAGCTTTGGCCTGAGAGGCAGGCTTTAGGAGCTGGTCTCAAGGAACATAGGCTGTGGATGCCATCTTGGCCTTGTCTCAGTTTGCCAGTATAACCAGAAAGAACTTAGACACTTGTATGGAACCCTGATTTTGGTGACTGCCACCCAGGGGACACCTCCAGATCACCTGGCTCTGGTGACCAGTGGGGCTTATGCTTGCAGGTCTCACAGGACTATATAGATTTACATACTTTTTAAAAGCTGATGCCTGATAGGGCACCTGGGTGGTATAGTCAGTTCAGCATCTGACTCTTGGTTTTGGCTCAGGTCTTGATCTCAGGGTTGTGAAATCAAGCCCCATATCGAGCTCTGTGCTCAGCCTGGAGTTTGCTTGAGATTCTCTCTCTCTCTCTGCCCCTCTCACTTGTGTTCTCTCTCTCTTTCAAATAAATAAATCTTTTTAAAAACAACAACTGGTGCTTGAGGGTTCTGGCTTTCTGTCAGCCTGAATCAGGTTGTTAAGATCCTCCCTTATGGGACACTGGCAGGTCTTGGCATATCCTCAGCTCCTGGGAACTATTAAAAATATACTGGGTAGCTTGGATAAGCCCAGAGGTTTGAGAGACAACCAAGAGCCAAGGCAGGATTGAATGACAATCAATTGAATGCATCTCCTACACAAGGCCACTCCTTCGAGACTGGGGGAGGTGGGTTCCATCTGCTGTGTAGAAACCAACACAGAGCTTCAAGAAAAAGGAAGAAATAGAGAAATAGGTTCCAGTGAAAGAACAAAATAAAACTTGAGAGAGGGGTGGAAAAAAACAAACCTTAATCAAATGGAGATGAGTCATTTACCTGATAAAAAGTTCCATGTTATGATCATAAAAATGCTCACCAAACTGGAGAGAAAAATGGATGAACACAGTGATAACTTCAAGGAGATGGAAAATAAAGGAAAGGACCAAGTAGAGCTGAAGAATACAATCCCTAAACTCAGTATCCCCTAGAGGGTTTCAGCAGCAGACTCGGTGAAGCAGAAGAAAGGACCAGTGAACTCAAAGACGGGGGTGTAGAACTCACCCAGTCAGACTGTTACAGAGGTAAGTTGTTACATCTAAGCTCATGGTAACCACACAGCAACAACGTTTAGTAAATACGCAAAAGGGAGGGAGGACTATAAGCACACCACCAAAGAAAGTTATCAAACCACAGAGGAAGAGAGCAAGAAGAATAAAGGAAGAAAGGAACTGTGAAAACAGAAAACAATTAGCATGGCAACAAGCAGATACCAATCAGTAATTAATTATAAATGTGCTAAATTCTCCAGTCAAAAGACAGAATGTGGCTGAATGGGTAAAAAAAAAAAAAAACAAAAACAAAAACAAAAACAAAACCCTACATACATGCTGCCTTGAGACTCACTTTAGATAAGTCAACACACACAGACTGAAATTGAAAGGATGGGAAAAGATACTCCATGTGAATGGGAACCTTTTTTTTTTTTTTAAGTTTAAATAAGTTTTTTTTTTAAAGGCCTGTGAAAAATTCTGAATTGTAAATCCTACGCTCCATGGTGCCACCTGCTGATAGGGTAGGACCGTCACTGTGACATTAACCTAAGTAACAGAATTGAGGGTTTGATTCTGGAATGGAAACAACCAAATGATTTGCGAGTCAAACCTAAGAAATTGGAGTACCCAGCTCACTGCTGTCATTTATTATCACTGATAATTGTGATTTCACTGTGAAGTGTTCTTTTTGTAGAAAGGTTTATATTGAGTCAAAATAGGAAGAAAGACTAGGTTTTAGTAAATTACAGAAGAATGTATAATTTATTTCCGGTAATAAACAGAACTCTTTGTCTTGAGTGTTTTTCAGTTTACATTTATAATTTTTTGACAAACACGAGGTAGCACCATGGTTCTTAGACATGGCTAAATTTTGCCCTTAAGTATTCCATGTAGACAAATTAGTTGACTATTAAAAGTAATATGTTGCCCTAAAAACCCTAGAAAGGCATCATGCTAATCAGTCTATTTCAATTATATTTAAATGAAAGTGTTTTAGGGGTGCCTGGGTGGCTCAGTCCATTAAGCATCTGCCTTCAGCATGGTTCTGGGATCTAGACCCAATGTCTGAGTTCCCTGCTCAATGGGGAGTCTGCTTCTCCCTCTCCCTATCCCCCTTCCCATGCTTATGCGCTCACTCTTGCTCACTCTCTTAAATAAAATCTTAAAAAAAATAAATGAAAGTGTTTTGAAGATGTATTATTCATCCTTTCATCTGTGTCTGGTACAATACGTTTTGAATTTGTGGACAATGATACTATGTGGTGAGCAGACAAATCTATATACTTGTATTTATCTAATAATTTATAGGAGTATAGAGATGCTTTTAGGTATCAGGTATCTCACTTGCCCTCACTGTCTTTGGTAAACACTGTAAATTTTCATTTTCTTTCTTGTCTCCAAACTGTAGGTGGCATTGCAGACAGTGTAGCCAAGTGGATATTTAAACAGGACTTCAGCCCTGCAATATTAAAACTGGCTAATAAGGAAAGAGATGCAGAAAACCCAGATGAATCCAAAGAAGGTATTAACAGAGGTTTATTTGAGGTGTCAGAGGTGGAGATGAACCTAGGAGCTATACCAGGTAATACATAAACATGAAGAAATATGCAATCAGAGCAGAGGAGAGGTGGCTGAGTCTTTGTTAAAGAAAGAATAACAAATATATTGCTCTCTTGTGGCTTTCAGACTTGCTGCATTTAGCCTATAAGCAGTTTCCTTGTAGCCTTGAGCTAGACGTGCTACATGCACATTGCTGTTGGGAGTATGTTGTTCAGTGGAATAAAGATCCAGAGGTAAGATTCTTGCTCTTTCTTTCATTTTAATTCTGTGGTTGTGCTCATGCTGTGCATATGTGGGACTGTTTGATTCAGGAACTTACTGTAAACACTGGACTTTCCCCTTTGGGATACCTCTGTTCTAGGAGATGTGCTAGGCCTTTTCTTGCATTCTCTCTCACAATCCTCACAGAGAACATGTGAGGTGTGGATATTGTCACGAGGAGAACACTAGGCTCAGAAAAGTTCAGTTCTATGCCCAAAGGCACATTGCTAAGTCAGGGTTTGGACCAGGATTTAAGTGTAGGTTTCTCTGTGGTTAAAGACACTGTGTTTTGTCCTACTCCCGGTTAGGTTATGGTAAGTATATTTTTTATTTACTTTTGAATTCCTACATGAGATGGCATATACTAGAAGGTTTTTAATATGATAGTTATCATGGTAAAAGGGTAAAGATCCCAATGTTAACTTAGTGTCTGCTTCTTTAGATATATATCCCTGTGTGTGTTCATCACTTCTCTTAGGTTTGCCTCAGAAAAATCAAGAAAGCCACGTTGTGTACAAGGCTGACTCTAGTCCAGGATTAGCCTAACTGCCCTTCCAGCTCTGTGCTGGAGCATGATTTTCTGCTGCTTTTCTCTCCAGGACATTCATAGTCTGCAGCAGAATAGGGAGAAGGGCCCTGGAATTTGTGACAGGAGACCTGGAATTTGTGACAAGTGTCTGCGTTTGGGCCAGTCACTGAATCTCTGAACCTGTTTGTTTCTCCCTCAACCTATTTAAAATGAAGGTGTCAATCCTTCAGGATTGATGCCAGGATCAAGTAAAATGTAAAAACAGGATAGATAGTCCTCTTTGCCAATAAGTCCTTCACTTCGGTCTGCCTGGTCAGTGCTCTGGTGAATTATCCCTCTCAAAGCAAAATATCGTCCTTATGTCAAGTTACATGTCTCACTAATGAACTAATTCACACACTAATACAATAATGATACTTTTCCTCCAAAAAGAATGTCTTTAATATATAATCACTTACATATTAAAGGAAAATATTTTTTAATATAAAATGCTTTAAACAAAGGAATGGTTTTTTGATCAATTAAATGTTAACCAAAAAGTGATGTTAGGACGGGGGGACCCCCTTGATGCCCCTTGAGTCACCCTCTTCAGTAGCCCACTCTGCAGCCAGAATGGCAATTATGTTGGGGCTCTCTACTTAAATGGAAAATTTTTCCTACATGAGAAAAGAATGTTAGGGCTATAATAAGGACAAAATAATTTCTAAAATCTGGATAAATTAATTCCAGATTCAGGTCTAACAAAGTGCTATGTAAGAGGAAAACTCTGTTTTACATCATTTGTTATTAACCAAAGGCAGCCTACAGACACAGAGAGCCACATCGCCTCTCCTCACTAGGTGTATGACCTCTGGGACACTTCTGAATCCTTTGTTCTTGATTTTCTACTAAAAGTAAATGAGGACTCTAGCTGTCTTATAAAGTTGTAGCAGTTTATAGAGAAAATGCATGTATCATGCCTGACGTTTTGATTAATGTTATCATTGTCCATTGAAATTGTTTACATTTCAAATAAGTGGTCATTTTTCTTTCTTTTCTTGTTAATTCTCCTTGCTCCATCCAACCCCTACCCCGGTTCCACCATTTTTCACACACAGCTTCATTAGGATCAAAACACTTGAAATCGCCTTTGGAAAATTGCTAACACCAGGATGTATTAGCAGAGGTGACATGTTTGATGTTTGTACAGCCTATAAAATTATTTAGGAACTATCTGGATAATCTCATCAGTTTTACATGCTATATTTGAGTGTTAATATGTAAGCAACTACCTTGATTAGAAGGAGTTGAATTTCTAACATCCTCTCTGATCATGTTTCCCATCATTGCTTTAGTTTTTTTCCTTGGCACCTATCACTAATCTACTATATATTTAGCTCCCTTGGTAGAATGTAACCTTAGTGAGGGCTAGGATTTGGGTCTCTGTTCATTACAGTATCTCTGGTGCCTCAAATAGCCTGGTGCATAGTAGTTGCTCAATAACTATTTGTTGAATAATGAATGAATGATATTTGTGAAGAAGTAAACTCAACATTTTCACATCTGTGTGAAATTCAAGTATTTATTAGACAAAATATTGCTGTTATGTACAAAATATTGCTGTTATGTACAAGCCACAGTAAATTTTGATTCCAGATGTCAGCATATATGACCTGGGGGTTTCTAGGCATCAGTCATCATATAGGTAATGTGAATTTAAGAGAGACCATTGACACTATCCTATGAAAAATCATCTCTTACCTAATACTTCCATGTTCTTATCACCACATTCTTTGACAGCTTCATGCAGAAATTTATGTAAAAAGTCACCATTTGTATTGGAAACATCTGTTAAATGATACTTCTTCTTTTCTCTCTCTCTCTTTTTCTCCCTCTATGTAAGGAAGCACGTTTTTTCGTTAGGTCGATAGAACACTTGAAGCACATTCTTAACGCGCATGTTCAGAATGGTAAGTAAATAGATGCTAAAACATAGCTGGTGGGGACCAAAGAAGCAGGAATCTTTAAGTTCACATTCTGTTCAGTTTTTATTTGATGGTGCTACCATCCAACACATAACTGTGTATGTGTATTGTGACGTGCAAAGCACTGGCTCTTTTAATTACTTGGAAAAATGCTATGCAGAAGGGGACGAGAGGGGAGAAGTAAGGAGAATATTAGACATAAACCACTGATTTTCTGTTTTGGTCACAGGTAGATAAGGAAAAGAGGGATGGGCTTCTCAGGACTGAAGTTGCTGATGAAAAAGTTAGGTAGCCAAGAGCCTAACAAACTACCTAGTACTTCTTTTTAAGTCCCTGTGACGTGGGGACTACTGATGTCTCCTTGACAAAATGTCACAAATTGTTATGGAAAAATTGTAAACAGGCTCCTGGGTCCATTAAATAGATAGATGGGTTTCCCTGGAAGAATTAATGGAGGAGCTTGGCACGAGCCTAGTTATTTTACTAAGTGGTAAAACTAGATGTTGAGCGACATAAGACGGAGGTATCAAGTTGGTGTCTGCGTGATGAATTTTGGGGAAGCTACTCATTTATTCTTTACCGGTACTACCTTCTCACAGGTGGTATGATTCAAATTGGAGAAATTCTAAAATATTTCTCTCATTTTATGTGACGAGAACTTGAAAATTTTATTTATTCATCTCTTAGATCTTACCTTCTTCTTAGGAGGAAAAAAGAAGATTTAAAGTGACTCATTTGGAAAATATGGTCTAGAGAATTCTATCCTTAGTTGTTAATTTAAAATTAAGTCACTACTAACTTCAGGCTAGTATTTATTTAAGTAAGAACTTACCCGTTTGTACAGTGAGTCAGCCTCCTGGCCTCCCCACAGCCTCTGAGGCCCTCACCCCTAGATACAGAAGCAGCCACCTGGGTAGTACTGACCACATGGGAAATGTCATGTTTAAGCTGCCTGACAGCACTTTCAGAAATGTTAATGCCATGGTTTATTGAGTATAGAAGCATATAGCATATATTTCTTGTTTGGTTTTTATGTTTTTATTTTTTAATACTTCCTTATATGTCACTTTAGTTAGTGGTTACATAGGTAAAAATTGATTTTGGGCATTGGGTTGTTTCTCTTGTTTAGCTATTTTGAATAATGCTGTTCTCAACACTCATCTTTGTGTTCCTTTAGACAGTAGAATCGCTGGGTCATATGGTAGACATGTAGTTAGCTTTAGAAGATATGTCCAAACAGGTGGTTTACCAAGTGGTTTCCAAGTGGTTTACCGCTTTCTGATGCCCCCAGCAATCTGTGAGCATTCCAGTGGTTTCCTTATCTTCTCCAACACTTGGTGCCATCTATTAAAAAAAAAATTTTTTTTTTTAGTCTTTGTGTTGGTTGTGTATTGAAATTTCTTTGTGATTTTAATTTGTATTTCTCCCATAACTAATTATATAATTATCTTTACACTTACTGGCCATTTAGATATCATCTTACGCAGCTCAGTTCTAATTATCATTGAAGATAAAGGTTTTTATTACTTTATAAATATCGCATAAAATGTAAGAAATGATATCTACATAAATAGCCCATATAGTTTTATAAGTTTAAGGAAGACAGTAATTTGTTAAGAATGATAAAATCGGAAACAGACAAGCCTTCTATTTACTACTTTTACTTGCCATCTAGGCATTGCTCTGATGATGTGGAATACGTTCTTGGTTAAAAGGTTTTCTGCTGCTACATACTTGATGGATAAGGTAATTTTAAATTTCATGTATGTGTTTATTTTGTTTCCTTGGTTATTGATACTAGAGTATTTACAGTGGGCCTTGTTAGACTATTTTTTATTTGATATTACATTTTACTAATGCTCAGTTAAATGTCGTGCCTAGTGCTGGCATTTTGATGACCTGGAGAAGAACCTTCCAGATCCTTGAGAGTACTGTACTTTAAAAGCCTCTAAGCAAAGAGAGTAGGACTCATGGTTGCTTGAGGGAAGGAGTTGCACCTTATTTTTAATTAAAGTGTACAGATGTACAATTTACTCTTCAATCTTTGGATGTAGGATCAAGGTATTTTCTTTGAATGGGGTCAGCTGCCATCCTACTTTTAAGTTTTCCTACGTAAAGCTCACCCCAAAGGCCTTGCATATGATTTCTAGATCCCAGTTCTTTAAAGTTGTGATGCAGTCTGAGTGCAAAATCTTTAGATTTTAAAATTTATGCTCTCATCTTTGTAGTTGCTTCCTCTGCATCTAATCCAGTAGAGCTAGGAGTCAGCTACTCTGTATGTCTTTAAAGCATGCAACCTAGTATAACAACTCCCTTTTTTTCCTCACATTTTATCAGTTACTTAAGTTACATAATTAGAATATTACATATTAAAACCAGCCTAAATAGCTTTAGGGACAAACATAGCATGTGGGCATAGAACTCAGCTGATGGCAGCTGCGAGCTTGCTGGGTGCCCTGGGCCCCATCAGTGTGTTCCCAGGCCAGTCAAGAATGTAAGTTTATCTAGCATCAGTTACGTGGATGTCAGGAGAGTTATCACTACAATTACAACACGTTCTTTCAAATGTACAGTGACAGACATTCCTAAACCCTGAGCCATACTACATTCAGACCCCTTGGGCCACAGCTCCACTGAAAATGCTTTCTTTGCTGTTATTGGTAATAGGTTTTCTAGTGAAACCTGATTTTTCTTGTGTGCTCACCTTCCTTGCCCGCTTAAATGTTTCTTTTTTTCCAACTTGCTCCTTGGGGCCTTTCTGATACTGCTCTGTCCTCCTTTACATCTGTCGCTCTTTTGGGAGAACAATAGTGCGAAGCCTTTTGCATGTATGTTACCATTGAGTTTTATAGTATTCTCACATCAGCGGTCACATTTGAGCCCCACAACTTGGATTTGAATTTAAACTGTCCTGAATAGGAGGCAGAGAGTTTTGATGATCCATTCGATAAATATTTATTGTAAGGATCTCTTATGTGCCAAGGACTGTGCTAAGTCCTGTGGTTACAGAGCTAAAAGTCTCAGCCCCTGCCCTCCAAGAACTCCCAGTCCAAAAGATAAATAGGGTGCTTCGGGGACTGAGAAGAGGAGGTAAATAAATAACAAGTGAAAGGGAAGTCTTCTGAGCTGAATCTTGGAGGATGGGTATATATGAAGCAGTGGGTGAGAAGAAATCATATTCCAGCCGAATACGTGTTTGATACAGAGCTGCGGGGGACGGGCTGTAGGAAGGAGCTCCGGGGAGCAGAGCGTGAAGCATTTCCCATGCGGGCTGTGGATTTGGGGTTTTCTAACGATCTGTGTAAACTGCTTAGCCTAGGGTCTGGCACATCTGGTGAGGGCTCAGTAAGTGGTAGCTGTTCTTTTATCTGGAAGACACTGGGGCAGTTTTAAGCAGAAGAATGATATGTTCAGATTTGCATTTTAAAAGATGATTCTTTTAAAATGGTGAAATATGTCGGGGTTGGGATGGGCTGAGTTTGGTTGTTTGAAGGCCACTGCAGTGACCTCAGGGAGGTAATGAGGCAGGGGCCTGGGTGCTGGAGCCCCGTCTCCCCTGATTTATCACTGCCTCCTGGGAATTCTTATCAAGTGACGTACCTTCCATCTCCCACTTACTACCCTCTCTAAAGTATACAGTAGAATACTTAGTATACTAAGTACTTACTGAATCGAGAAAATCAGCCAATTTTCTGAGTCAGGAATATAACTTCTTCATTAGATTGTTTTTCCCCTCCTTCCGACCATTTAATTTTTTTTTTAATTTTTATTTACTTATGATAGTCACACAGAGAGAGAGGCAGAGACACAGGCAGAGGGAGAAGCAGGCTCCATGCACCAGGAGCCCGATGTGGGATTCGATCCCGGGTCTCCAGGATCGCGCCCTGGGCCAAAGGCAGGCGCCTAAACCGCTGCGCCATCCAGGGATCCCTCCTTGTGACCATTTAAAATTATTGTGTATCTTTATCAACAAGCAAAATTCTTAGCTCCTCCTTATTCAGAACCTTGAGTTTGGTTCTGGGTTTTAAGGCAACAAGTCGTTTGATTGTACAAAGTGAGGACCAAATTTTTAGAGGGTTTCTTAAAATTTAATTCAAAAATAAGTTTTGCAAAAGGATTACTTGTGAGCCCAGTGACATATTTTTCATAATATAGTTTTAAGTTCCACCACAAAGTTAATTGCATTTTGTTATAATTGAGTAGAACCAACATTTATTTATAGGTGAGTTCGTATTTTTTTGTTTGCTTACTTTTTACTTTCTGTGCCATACTACCATAGTAATGCCTTTTTATTTAAACTGTTAAATAAATATAGTATTTTATATCTTGTTGTCTTAGGTTGGAAAATCACCAAAGGATAGGTTATGCCGAAGGGTAAGTGAATTTCCCATAACTAGAGGTACAGCTGTTCATCTTGCACTTTGCATAGAATACCTTGTCTCAGGCATGCGCTAATCATGTTCCTTTGTAAAAACAGGATGTGGGGATGAGTGACACAGCAATGACATCTTTCCTTGGCTCCTGCTTGGATCTTCTTCAAACTTTAATGGAGGTAAAAGAGGTATATTTTCATTCTGAACTGCCTCTGAGGTATTAAATGTTTTTAAAATCTTTGGACTTAGGAAAGGACTATAGAAAGAAGTTTTTTTCATTTATTCATTTCTAAGTTTTGACTTAGGCTCCCCAAATAGTGTTTTTTTTTTAAATATTTTTTTTTCTTTACTTATTTATAGAAAGTAAGTCACAGAGAGAGAGAGAGAGAGGCAGAGACACAGGCAGAGGGAGAAGCAGGCTCCATGCACCGGGAGCCCGACGTGGGATTCGATCCCGGGTCTCCAGGATCGCGCCCTGGGCCAAAGGCAGGCGCCAAACCACTGCGCCACTCAGGGATCCCTCAAATAGTGTTTTCTTACAAAAAAGTTAGATTTGATTTTTTTGTTGTTGTAATTTGGGAGAGAAAAGGGCTTTGCACTTCCCTACTTGTAAGCTGTTAAGGTATTTATTTTGCAAGCTGTCATTTCTCCGATTCTGAACACGATTCTCTGTTCTCCACACGTGTAGGCCGATGTGAGCAGGGATGAAATGCAAGTGCCTGTCCTGGACACGGAGGATGCGTGGCTCTCTGTCGAAGGACCAATCTCCATAGTGGAACTGGCCCTCGAACAGAAACACATCCACTACCCTCTGGTGGAGCACCATTCTGTCCTGTGCTCCATCCTGTATGCGGTTATGAGGTTTTCTCTGAAGACTGTGAAGCCACTTTCACTCTTTGATAGTAAGGTAAGTGCCCGAAGGACTTCCGAGCCATCTTGCCGCTGAGGGATTAGCAGGCGCAGGCAGGACAATAAGCAGGACTGTCTTGTTCAATAGAAGTTGCTCAGTACTTCTGTGACGTGTAGGGGGGTCACCCGCTGGGGGCGCTCTGCTCGCTATCCCTGGCCTGTAGTTCTGGCTCACCTTCACTGTTCTGGTTCCGTCATTTTGCCCTAGCAGCTGTCTGCCATTCTCCTTCTGCATCTTCTTGGACAGACTCATTTACTCCCTCTTGTGTATCTGCAGGCCTCACCTGTTAACTAAATTTGAACCGTATATATATTTTTTAAGATTTATTAGAGAGAGAGCGTGTGCACATGAGCACAAGCAGGAAGGACAGAGGGAGAGAGAGAATCTCAAGCAGACTCTGTTCTGAGCACAGAGCCCAATGTGGGGCTCAGTCCCAGGACCCTGAGATCATGACCTGACCTGAAGACAGACGCATAACTGAGCCACCGGGTGCCCCTGTGGAAAAACTGTACACCAGTGATGTCCAAAATGCAGTGGGTTGCCCTAGGACACCTGCTGTTCCTCATCGCTAAAGGATGAGTAGCTTCATCCTAATGGGCAGTCACACTAGATGACCTGTAGTCGGGAGATTATTTCATCTAGAAAGCCAATAGAAGACACCTGGGATGACCTCAGGTGGAAACACAGTAGTCTGGGACGATGGCGTTGCTTGTTAACCCAGGTAACCTGGTGGGAAGCGGTAGGCCTGGCATGAGGGCCCGAGCCTTTCTGACCTCCAGAGGCCAGCACTCTTTGCTCTGTATCACATTTCCTCCCAAGGAATTTCTGAAACCCAGCTTTCTGATGTTCTGCTTTGGCTTTTCAACAGGGTGTCTTCAAACAATTGAACAAGTGTTATTAAAAGGATGCAGAGACACACTGTGTCTTACTTACCTATTACTGCAAAACAAAGTACCTCAAAATTTAGTGGATGAAAACAACAGACATTTACTGCCATTTTTGTGAGTCAGGAATCTGGGTCCCCCCCCCCCCATTGAGTCGTCTGTAGCTCAGTGTCTCACGCGTCTGTAGTTGGGGTTTCAGCCCATCTCAAGCCCCCACTGGGTGGAGACGGGATCCCCTGGCAATCTTACACGATTGTGGGCAAGACTATTCTTGCCACGCACACCTCTCCAGAATAGGCCAGGTCACACCATGGCAGCCAGCTCCCTCCGAGCAAGTGAGAGTGAAGAGGAGCACCCAGGGCAGAAGCTCCAGCCCTTTTGTAATGTGATTGTGAACATGGCACGCTACCATCTGCCTCACTCTGCCGGCCAGGCATGCGGACCAGGAGAAGGGGATCGTATGTCAGGGTCCGCCCACCACATACTGGATAATTGCTCTAAGGGGTAACTGAATACAGTCCTAAAATGTTACTGTTCGAGAAGACAGATCAACCATGAGTCACTGATGAAATGACTTCAGTTTTTAAATCTTTTGTCCTGCCCTTAATAATAATCCATACTCATCTGTTTTCTTGGTATTTTCTCTCTCTTTAGGGGAAAAATGCATTCTTCAAAGACCTAACTTCAATTCAGTTATTACCTAGTGGGGAGATGGATCCAAATTTTATTTCTGTACGACAACAGGTAAATTACATTGATTTTATTTTTGTTTCTCAGAAGAAAACAGTAAATCAAAAATTTAGCTGACCTTAAAGGATGACCACTTTCAAGGTATTCTTGAAAGTTAATTTCCCTTTCAGTGGTACATTTCTTTTTGGTAATCTTTTTAATTTCCGTGGAAAAGCCAACCTCATTGACAAGAAAGCCAGTTACTTAGACATTTTTTTACACTTAGACATTTTTGCACACTGACCATGCTCTGTCCTCCTCCGTTTGCAAGTTCTTACTGAAAGTCGTCAGTGCGGCTGTCCAGGCCCAGCATTTAGCTGTGAAGGATGGAGAGTCCTCAGAAGAGGCACCGACCACTCCTTTTGGGAAAGACCAAGATTGGCCAGTTCTAGCTGTGGATTTGGCTCATCACCTGCAAGTCAGTGAAGATGCTGTTCGAAGGCATTACGTGAGCGAACTCTACAACTATGGTGTGGACCACTTAGGAGAGGAGGTGAGCTCACCCTGTGAGCGGGGGCTCAAATGACCAAAATTAGAGTTGGAGTGACAAATCCATGACCAAAATTAGAGTTGGAGTGACAAATCCATAAAGGCTCCAATAAAGGTTTTTGCTTTTCCTTTTGTTAGGACTTCTGAACACAAAAACAACAGAATATTAAAATCTAAAACTGTAGGGCACCTAGGTGGCTCAGTCGGTTAAGCATCTGCCTTCAGTTCAGATCGTGATCTCAGGGTCCTGGGATCAAGCCCCACATCGGGCTTCCTGCTCAGCAGGCAGTCTGCTTCTCCCTCTGCCTCTCCCCCTGCTCATAATCTCTCACTCTCACACACTCTTTCTCTCTCAAATAAATAAAATCTTAAATATAAAACTGTAGTCAAACTCCTGTTTCTGGTCTGTGTTTAATAAACCCCTGCAGTGTGCCAGGCCTGTACTGTGCAGAGGCACACAAAACAGACAAGGCTCCTTCCTCATGGAATTGATGGTCTATTTAGAAGCCAGAAAGCATGTTGGATTTTTTTTTTTTTTTTTTTTTGAGCCAGCATGCAAACATTGGTAGGGTCGGGGTGAGAAACTTAAGCAGGCCTCATGCCCAGCAGGGAGCCCAGTGCAGGGCTTGATCTCATGACCCTGAGATCATGATCTGAGCCGAAATCAAGAGTCGGACGCCCGACTGAGCCCCGCAGGCACTGCAAGCGTGCTAAATTTTGTACTGAGTGATAAACGTTGTGAAGAAAAATAGGATCATGTGAATAAACAGGAGCTACTACATATGGTGGTCAGAGGTGACCTCTGAACTGAGTCCCAAGGAGAAGATGCAGCCAGTCACCCAGGAAACTGGGGCAACAATGCCTGAGGCAGAAGTGCTGAGAAGGTCCAAGGGCCTGGGGCAAGACTAACTTGGCAGGGCCAGAAACCAGAGGGCCAAGCGGGGGACCACGCATGGCAGGCCAGGATAAAGAAGTGGGAGAGGACTGGGCAGGTGGGCAGGGGGAGGTCGCATACTTCATAGTGCATGGTTTTTCACAGTATTTTCAGAAGCCGTTAGGTTTTAAGTAGTCACGATGTGATTTAATTCCATTTTTTTGCCATAAACTTAAAAAAATGATTTTTACAGTCATACTGAATTAAAAAATTAGGGTGATAGGCACTAAGGAGGGCACCTAATGGAATAAGCACTGGGTGTTGGCAAACTGAATTTAAATAAAATATTTTTTAAAAAATTAGAGGAGATAAGAATGAGGCAGTGAGCAGAAATTTGAATTTCGAACACGAAATTTGATTTGGACTTTCTTTTGGGTGTACACATGGCCACAGCTGAAAGATGAACTAGAAGCTCTTGACTGGCAAAGCCTTTCCTAGAGTAAGCCAGCCGTGTGCCAGGGTCAGCCGGCCGCATGGCCGCTCTTACTGTGCCCCCGTCCATGCGCCCCCCGCAGGCCATTCTCCAGGTCCAGGACAAGGAGGTCCTGGCCTCGCAGCTGCTGGTGTTAACGGGGCAGAGACTGGCTCACGCGCTCCTCCACACGCAGACGAAGGAAGGGATGGAGCTGCTCGCCAGACTTCCACCCACTCTCTGTACTTGGCTCAAGGCCATGGTAAGTACAGGAGGCTGAGCGACCAGGTCACTGGGTGCTCTCCTAGATGCACGTTTACTAACAGTTGGGGAGAAACTCTAAGCAGCAGGCCTAAGTGGGTTCCAGAGCACTTACTGGGCAATCTCTATCCCGACCCCTCTTAAGGGAGGAAGCGTTACTGCTGCGCAGTGCTGATGGGTTATTCTTGTGTCCCATTTGCAGAATCCCCAAGATCTTCAAAACACGGATGTGCCAATCGCAACAACGGCTAAATTAGTAACTAAAGTAATCGAGCTTTTACCAGAAAACCACGGGCAATATGGTTTAGCCTTACACCTCATTGAGGCTGTGGAAGCCATCTCTCTCCCTTCCTTATGACCCTTCAGTACTGAAAACGGTCTAAAACCGTGTGACTCTCTTAGTGCATGGTAATTTTACATAGTAAGATCTGGAATTTTATGGAGGAAGTGTATGTCTTTCTTCTTTTGTAAAATAAAAAATACATACTACTTTTTAAAAGTGCAGTCCTGGCTAAATTCCACTCCTTTGGTTAACATTGGAGATAAAATACAAACAAATATCAATTATACCATTAATTACTAACAGATGTTTTACTGTTTATTTCTAATTTAAGCACTTAAGTAGCTTAATGGGTAAACTTTGCTATTTCAAATGGGTTATAATTTACAGATTATGTTCTTATCAGATTCTATATTTCGTACTCGAAATGTTATTGTAGTTAAATTTAAATGTGTTCATGTATAGTCCCCATCAGTAAAATTAGAGAACCATCCACTCGCTTTTGTCGGCATGCTTAAATCCAACATACTGGGCTGCTGCCTGGAGTTCTGGATGCGGACAGGTTCTTTCCCAGAGGTTATGCTGCCGCCACTGGAGGAGGATGACCTTGCTTTGGAGGAGGAATGGGTTCAAGATCATCATATTCATCAGAAGGGACACTGAATAGAACCCTTAACCTGTTGTACTTGCCAAAGTTGAGAATCTGAGATGCAAGCAACAAAGCAAAATTAATTACAGTGTAAGTTAAGATTTACTTTTTGCCAAGATTCAAAGTTGTATCCACATCAGGTAATTGTAAAAATGTATTATCTTGTAAAATTTATGTTTAAAAAAAAGGGCAAAGATGCTAAAAATTTAAGTCCAATTTATTTTTCCTACGAGTGTTTAGAAATGTCTGCTTCTGGGATACGGTAACGTTATCTGTTCTTGGGAATAATACAGAAAAAGTCTAGTGATATTACAGCTTTGCAAACCTACCTCACAGCTGGGTTGAGAGAATAAAATACAACTAATTTTGTACCCTAGAGTGCCTAGAGCAGTCCAAGTGCTGAATAATTATTTGTCGATTAAAACCAGATTAACCAAAACTCTATAAAAAGTGCTTTGAGCTCTACAAATACCGAGTATTTATTACGGTGTATCTTTGGAATGTAGCCATACGGTGCAATTATCGATCTCTGTCATGGATCACGATTGTTATTCATAGTAACTCATTGTGATAAAGAAGTTTGTTGCTTCACGTATTTGTAAGAAGCCAACTTTAGCAACTTGTGGAGTTGAGGAATATGCCCCTCAGGAATATAAAGAAAAGTCTCATGTTTGAGAATATCCCAGTGTAAATTCTTTTTAACTGAAGGATCACACCCAAATAAGAATAATTGTCTAAAACTTAATGATTACCATTTACTTTAAAAATCTTGAAAGATAAAGCTTTAAGACGTCTTGAATATTTGGGTGAGGGCCTGGAAGTCTGATGGAGATACACGCTCTGTCCAGTAGCAGCACGGAACAGGTCCTTTACGCTGGTCCAGCCTCTCAGCCTCTGCTTGGATCTCCGCAGGCCCGTCCAGACGCAGTCATAGATTTCTTGTAAACCGGCCTAGCTTTATGTAGTCACGTTACATGCATTCTAAAAGATTCGTTCTTCCTGTAATTTTTCTAAATACTCAGAAAGTAGTTACGAATTTTGGAGGCTGGCCAAAGAAACTTTAAATCCTCACTTTGATTCTATTATCACTTTTGGGGGGAGAGGGAGTACCTAATAAACATGTTAGATGATAAAGCTGGTTAGACTCATTCTGGTAGGAAACATAAACTTGGGGATTGTTGAGATTATTAATAAGCTGAAATATGGCTCATAGGATCATAACAAATCATTGAATTACAAACCTGTAGTTACATTTGTAATCCTAAGATTTACCATTCAAGGAATTTTAAGGCAATTCTGAGTTATAAGGTTAATAAGAAAAGCAGTTAAATGTCTTACTGTTTCATCAAGGGCTTTTTTAAAATAAATCTGAGAGAAGAAATACCTATGTACACATTCTGTAACAATGAAGAGCCACAAATAAAAATTAGATTTCATGAAGAATGGGTGATTTCTGAAACAAAGGTGGGTCGCACTTCCTGCTGGGAAGCCAGTAACTAGTAGTGTCTCTCCAGAGAGAACTCCCACCCACGCCCCACGCCCCACACACCTTTCTTCACCTAGGCATCAACAGTAACCTAGGCATCTGTACCTTGTTAAATTCCACTGCATAATGCTGAAGGAAACAGAAGTGTTTTCAAATAATCATAACTTCTACATTACAGGTTGTGTTTAGATGTAGAACTTAGAAGAGCCACATAAACATAGGTGAAGAGGAACATAGCACCAACCTTCTAAATGCTTCATACTTTTGCAAAAAGAAAATAAGAAATGGAGAGTTTCACCTTTGGTAGAAAAATTCATCTAAGGTCAAAGTAAGCACTATTACATTTAAATTGCTTTTTTTTTTTTAATGGTTGATTACAACTTAAAATTAAAACAGATTTAATAATATTAAGCTTTCATGGAATATAATGTTCACTTAAGAGTTGCTGTGGTTCATTCATTTATAAGAGACAGATATTTTTAAAGTACTCCATAGCAACAGCGAAAACCCTCCCTCACCCTGACAGGAATGAATTTGTTGGGCTTCTAAAAGTTGTCTGCTGAATAGAATTAGTCGTCCCTGTAAAGGTTTTAATCCAATCCTGAACTGTTTATAAAATGCTGTTACCTACTGTAATGTACTGTAAGTAGTGACATTCTGTACATACTTCTATTTTCTGTGTCTGTTCATTGTTGTGAACTTATGTATATTAGTGAAATAAATTTTCAGCTTTCATGTTTAAACATTCATAAATATAAGTATTTATATTTTGTTTCCTCCTCTTGTGCAAGAATAACAAGTTCGGTGATGTTTTCTTTCTAATGCAAACAAAAAAACCTAGCTATTGCACAAAGGATAATGTTCACTAGTGAGGCCGAATGAAATCTTTTTTTCTAAGGGAAACACACCTCTGCCATTCTCCTCGGAGACCATATTTTTTTTACTTGATTTTTGCAACTTCAGAATCAATTTCCAGATGCCTTTATTTTTAGACATTATAGAACTTAAATACTGAGTCAAGAAGCTTTATAAAATATAAAACTTTTCTGGTCAGCCACATTTAAAGTCACACATTCTTCAGTGTATCTGTTCTCAATAAATCCATTATGGATATGTGTAGGTCCATCTGCATATTTAGGTTTAGGCATATTTAGGTTTTTCTGCATATATATATATATATATATATATATATATATATATATATATATATTATCATCTAATACAGGAAAAGCTTATAATTCTGAATTTGCCCCTTACACTACTGCTCCTCCACTCACGACCTAAATCTAGGCTTGCTTGCTTCCTGGTGTTGTGAAGAGTCCATTGGAACTCTCAACGCCTTCTTGCTCACAGAGATGCTGCCAGCACGCTGAGCTCTTACTTTCCGTTGACGACTTCTGCGCATCGGGGGCAGAGTGTATCTGAAGACTCAGCTGTGTACTTCCAACAACGAGGGCATTTTTCTTTGGTAGTTGGCATGACAATTACTTTATATGAAGACTCTTCGCGAATATCACCACCTGTGAGAAAGATTCAGGAAGACACTGAGGGGCGTTCACCTGGTCTCCCTATTTCCTATCAACTGACTGGTTTTGCCAGTGTTCCTTTTTCAAAGCTTTCTCCCTCCCTTGGGTAAAGCCAGTCCGTATGACTTCGTTTCCCACATTCCGTCACCAGCTGTGACATGGACTCGCACCCCGACCACTGAAGACCGCTGAGGAAGCAGAAACCCTGAGTGAGAGGTTAACGGATTCTCCCCGGGTCTCGGAGTTCTGATCTCCTCGGGCAGCACAGGCCTCTAGCTCTTCATCCGGGCACCGTTCTGATAAGTGACCCTCCCGCTACAGCTACACAAGAGTTGTAGAAAGAGCCAAACCACGGTGACAACTGCAGTGTCCCCACATAAACCTTGGTGTAGGGGCGTCTGGGGTCGGGCTCCAAGCAGGATGTGGAGCCCGCCTAGGATTCTCTCTAGCTGTCCCTCTGCCCCTCCCTCCACATCTCACCCCTACCTCAAAAAAGAAAAAAAAAATTCTTGGTTTAGACAAAAGGAGACAAAAATGTCTCCACTGTCAATACTCCCAGACTTCAGAGTGAATTTATTATAGTAAGGAAAGTTACTTTCTAGCCGTCATATGAAGAATGTATGTTCACACTTTCAAAAGCTGGTGAGCATCTTTACTACCTGGTCAGTGCTTCCAGGCCTCACATGTAGACTGAGGCCCATGATGGGGCCTCCCACCTCCTGAAGGCACCTAAACACCTCGAGGAACACAGGCAGGTCACCGTTCCCACAGGGTCATGTTTCCGTGCACACCGCCGCGGGGAATGAGCAAGGCCGACAAAAATCCTCTCTCAAATGCCCGCGAGCCGTCTGCTCACGAGATGCCACAGGTGGGAAGGGCTCTGTCCAACTTCTCAGCCCTGCGTTAAGAACGGCTAGCTCTTCATGTACGGTGTGCAAGGGAGAAATTTCAGAGTCCACACCGGGGCGGGGGCAACCTAGGCAGTCCTGGGATCCTGGGTGCCAAGGAAGCAAGACACGAAAGAGGGAGGCCACCCCGCGTCACCTACCATGACCCTTAGCCACGGGGAAGGGAAGCCCTCGCCTGGCTCTGGCCCTGTTGCAAGTTCAAGCAGGACACTTCGGAGAGCGGGTTTACAAACTTAGCCAGTTGCCATAAAAAGATGTTCCAAGAACATATTTGCCTTTAGGTCAGACCTGATCCACCGCAAAGCTGGAGGTGACTGGGATTATCCCTGTTGTCTGGGTCCCACCGATTCCTCTCGTCTCCTCCTTACCTTCTAGGTTGATCAGGAATGTCCCTTGGCGCTCGATTACATCTGTGGTTACGAGTGGTGGATCCTGAGACAGTAGAGTTGTCTGGGAAGCCATCATTAGCTCGTTCAGCTGAGAGGTGCTGGAAGTCTCCTCCGCTTGCAGCATCTGGGAATAGGATGTCAGAGTGACCATCTATGGGTTCACTGCAAATTCTGGCATCCAATGCGTGACCCTTTGGTACCATGATCTCCTAAGTTGATCTTATTAAATCAATTCTTACAGGAAGGAAAGGGATTTTTGTTGTGTTTTGTTTTTAGTTTTAGAGAGCAGGGGGATGGGGGAGGCAGAGAATCTCATGCAAACTCCCTGATGAGCAGTGGCCTCGATCCCACCACCCTGAGCTGAAGTCAAGACTCGGCCGCTTAACCTACTGAGCCACCCAGGCGCCCCTAGAATGAGAGGTTTTAACTAAAATATTTTCAGGCAACAGCCCACCCGTACTCTGTACGTAATATACTCTACGCCAGGCGCTTCACTGTGCTGGGTGCTAAATGTCTGTCATTCTAATCACCACAGTGTTTCTTATCCCCATTTTCCAAACAAGGAAACCTGCTCAGAGCGACTACTTCCTCATGGTTCTCAAGCAGTAAGTGGCGGAGCTGCCCGTCTAGCCCAGGTCCGTTACCTCGGAGCCCAGGCTTTCACTGTGTTCCCTGTGTCCTGCCTCCCACCCTAGGAGAGGTGTAAGGAAACAGACCTGCTTTTAGCAACAGACCAATGGTGGCAACTGTATAACACAGAGACTATGTACTGTATTCTGAAGTGAATAAAGTTAGATGTTTGATAAGCATTTTTACATTTTTCCTTGTAATTCTCTTCAAAATGAGTTTATAAGGCAATACAGACATTCCTTTAAAAAAAAATAAGTAAGTCAAGGGGCACCTGAGTGGCTTAGTTAAGTGGCCGACTCCTGAGTTCAGCTCAGGTCACGATCCCAGGGTCATGGGCTTGAGGCCCATGTCAGGCTCTGTGTGAGTGTGGAGCCTGCTTGAAACTCTCCCCTGCCCCCCCTCCCCCCCTCGGCTTGTGTACTCTCTCAAACAAAAATTTTTTAAAAACTCAAGAAAAAAGAGGCAATTCAGAGAGCTTAATTTGGTCTTAACAAGTTCATGCAGTTAATAATTCATAGATGCAGGATTCCAAGTAAGAGCCACTTAGTGTAATCCCTAAGAAAAATACATTATTTTTTAAAATCCCAAACTACTTTTTCCAGTATAAATGATCCAAACAACCCGTATTTTTTTTAACTTAAGAACTCATGGAGTCAAAAGACACACAACATGTAGGAGGAAAACCCAAAACTAGGCTATGTATATGTAGCCTTGGCTAGGCCACAGTTTCAATGGTCTTCAGTACCCTTGCTTATAAAATAAAGCAGTCAGAGCCTCCCAGCACATACACTTTATTTTTTTAAACATTTATTTATTGGGGCACCTGGGTGGCCTCAGTGGTTTAGCGCCACCTTCAGCCCAGGGCGTGATCCTGGAGTCCCGGGATCAAGTCCCACATCAGGCATGGAGCCTGCTTCTCCCTCTGCCTGTGTCTCTGCCTCTCTCTGTGTCTCTTGTGAATAAGTAAATAAAATCTTAAAAAAAAAATTATTTTAGAGCACACATGTGCAGGAGGTTAGACAAAGGGAAAAAAAGAGATAGAATCTCTAACAGACTCTGTGCTGAGCGTGAGCCCAGCACGGGGCTCAATCCCATGACCCAGAGATCATGACCTGAGCGGAAATCAAGAGCTAGACACTGAACCGACTGAGCCATCCAGGTGCCTCCCAACTTACAAATTTTAAAATGTGAATGAACATCTTACTGAAATAATCTGATCAACAATCTCCTACAGACTATAAACCTCAAATCTAAATTACATTACTAAAATTTTAAACTGAGCTTACTGACCAAATGAGTTGGTCATTTTTAGCAGATCTATGATAGCAGTAAAACTTCAAAGAAAATATTAAGAATCCCGGGCAGCCCTGGTGGCCCAAGGGGGTTTAGCGCCGCCTTCAGCCCAGGGCGTGATCCTGGAGACCCAGGATTGAGTCCCACGTCGCGCTCCCTGCATGGAGCCTGCTTCTCCCTCTGCCTGTCTCTCTGCCTCTCTCTCTCTATCTCTCTGTGTGTGTGTGTGAGTCTGTCATGAATAAATAAATAAAATCTTAAAAAAAAAAAGAAAGAAAATATTAAGAATCCCAAGAAGAAAATCCTAATGGTCTCTCTGGAAATAAAAATAGGATGAATGCTTTGAGATGGCATGGCAATTTGCTGGAGCAAATGAATTTTCTTCAAATCTCCTGAGAAGGACAGTCCGGGTGGCTCAGCAGTTTAGTGCCTGCCTTCGGCCCAGGCTGTGATCCTGGAGACCCGGGATCAAGTCCCGCATCGGGCTCCCTGCATGGAGCCTGCTTCTCCCTCTGTCTGTGTCTCTGCCTCTCTCTCTCTCTCTCTCTCTCTCTCTCTGTGTCTCTCATGAATAAATAAAAAATTTTTTGTTTTTGTTTTAAAAAATATCTCCTGAGAAAAAGAGGGAAATATTTTTTTAGATTTGCTTTGAACCTAGTCCAGATGGACAAAATTCACAGAAAACTAGGCCCTTAACACAAAACCCTCAAGTTTTGTGTAGTGTAATAATGTCATTAGTTTCTATCACTTACCTAAATAGCCCTGAGAATCTGCATTTCAGATAGGACTTGTTGCAACTTCCCTGCCCCCACTAATGAAGGACGTAGCAAGAGAGTACATGTTTTGTAAGAGAAGGGAGAGGAAGTATCGAAAAGGAGGAAACAAAGAATCCGTGATAGTATTCAGGATTACAAGATTACTAAACTAAAAAAATCTTACTTATACAGAGATTTTTAAAAGCCAAATGTCAGGTGAAACTTTAGGACACTAACCTCACTTTCAAAGGGACATACTGCCACTCACCTCTATTATCTCAAAAAGCAGCCCAGGCTCGATCACAATGATAACCTCGTACTCGGCTGTGTTTTTACCAGGGATGCTTCCAAGGAACGAATCTCGCATGGCACACGTGCTCTCTATCGCTTCCTCTAATCCAGGCTTCT
This sequence comes from Vulpes lagopus, assembly GCF_018345385.1. Taxonomy (NCBI): domain Eukaryota; kingdom Metazoa; phylum Chordata; class Mammalia; order Carnivora; family Canidae; genus Vulpes; species Vulpes lagopus. The sequence continues at coordinate 34,351,402 of NC_054834.1, forward strand.
TCCAGATAGAACTAGTTCTAATCCACCCAGTACGAAATACACTCTTGGGTTCTTTGAAACAAAAGAATAATAAATAAACAAAAGTAAAATAATTTACATATATTCTAAACTATAGAGAACGCACTAACCATTAAATATTTTACTGTTCATGGGAAATAAGAATTGGTATTTATGGCAAATATTATGGAGCCATTCTAAATGCTTACCAAACATTTATATTCACCTTTGGAAATCTAAACAAAGGAAAATACATATAATAAGATCCCAAAGGGAAAAAAGGATACCTCAAAGAAAGTAAAACAGAAAAAAAGATCCCAATATTAAAAATAGTTGTCTCTGGAGAGTAAGATTATGAGTGGCTTTTCCTCCTCTTCTAGATTTTTGTAGTTACTGATTCTCTGTAAGCTTAATACAATCAGAGGGAAAAAACTATTATAAAATCATTCATTAAAAGGCACTACACTTGGTTTTTAAAAAACCTAAAATATATTTCAGACATTTAGATATTGAGGAAAAACCGATTTTGCAGCATAGTCAAGCCGCTCACACACTGCAGAAGGCACCCTGTCAAGGTGGCCTGATGGCCACCCAGAAATCCATGCTGCTCCGCAACAATCAAGTGCAGAAAAGACGAAAGGCCCGAGACATGTTCTCTACAAAGTGCTCACTGTGGGCAAGAAAGTGCCCCTTCCACGAAGTGGGTGAAATCAGAAGTCACGACCCTCATCAAGGGTCCTTCTCATTTCGAGGACCAAACGAGTATTCCTTACCTTTAGCATAAGGTACGTGCTGGAACACTTCTTCAGCCAAATGAGGAAGAATGGGAGCAAAAGAACGAACCATGACATCCAGAATTTCGGCCAATGCGGTCTGGCAGGAGCGCCGTTTGGGGTCACCTGCCTTCTCACAGTAGAGCCTGGACAAGACCAACGTGCTCAGCAGGGGACAGGAGAGTGCTGAGCCAGGAGGACGCAGGACGCGCCTCAGGCGGTTCACTCCTACAGCAGCTAAGCCTACGTCTAATTTAAGAATAAGATGCTGTCATAGGACTTAATCTGTAAGTCCTCTATTCCACTTTCCTCCGTCCGGGTGTGCTCACCTCCTCCAAAACCTCTCTTAGCGGCTGTGCTGCATCCAGTTCTGTCTTTGAGAGAGCTAACTGCATGCTGGAGGACGACTAACATGTTAGTTGATGGTACGTATCTTACAATCTTATCAGCGCGTGCAGAGGACTGGGAGTTACAACCCTTGAGGTGCTAGGCGTCGGGGCTGACCCTCACGTTGGCTTGGTTGCTATCAACGAAGTCCAAGCACCAAGCCTTCCCCTAAAAGGGTCTGATCTTAACGTGATGCTATTGTGGTAACAGGTGCCTGTATGTTGGTCTCTCCTCATTAAAATTTACAAACTCCTGAGAAGAGGTACTATATTCGTCACCTCATATTAGCACCCGCTCCCTCGATCAACATGGCACAAAGCACTTTCCTTATATGATCTCTTTACATCATCACACTATGAGGTGTGTATGCTCACTTGACTGAAGAACTCAACTTAACTGCACAGCGCTGCCCTTCTTGCTCACCCCTGTACACCCAACACTTGCCAAGTAGACACTCAAGAAAGATCTGAATGTTTTATTTATTTTTTTTGAATGTTTTAATATTCAGTCATACATACCTGTCTTTGATTATGCTGAAATAAAAGTTAGAGAGCTCTCTGGTATAAAATGCTCGTAACAGCCGAACAACTTTTCCAAAATCATACTGTTTATATGAATCGGTAATCTAGGGAACAAAAGTCAAAATAAATTGGAAGTTGGGGTAAGCAAACAATAATGCAAGCCGTCATGGGCAAAATGTGTACCTTTTCAACGATGTTTCAAAGGCAGATGGATACAAAACAGGAGACATGCAAGAGTGACTGAGGATCCTTAAGACATTTTGGGGTATTGAATTCAACAATCAGAAAATAATGAACATTCTATTCTGGAAACTACATAAGAACACTCCTCAAAAGAAGGGTTCAGGTTTTAAATGATAAACCACACCATCTGAGAAAGGGGAACCCTCTTGCAGCTTGGTGGGAACGTGAACTGGTGCAGCTGGAAAACTATGGAAAACTCTGGAAAACTATGTGGAGGTTCCTCAAAGAGTTAAAAATAGACCTGCCCTATGACCCAGCAATTGCACTGCTGGGGATTTACCCCAAAGATACAGATGCAGTGAAACGCCAGGACACCTGCACCCCGATGTTTCTAGCAGCAATGTCCACAATAGCCAAACTGTGGAAGGAGCTTGGTGTCCATCGAAAGATGAATGGAGGGATCCCTGGGTGGCGCAGCGGTTTGGCGCCTGCCTTTGGCCCAGGGCGCGATCCTGGAGACCCGGGATCGAATCCCACATCAGGCTCCCGGTTCATGGAGCCTGCTTCTCCCTCTGCCTGTGTCTCTGCCTCTCTCCCTCTCTCTCTGTGTGACTATCATAAATAAAGAAAAATTAAAAAAAAAAAAAAAGAAAGATGAATGGATAAAGAACATGTGGTCTATGTATACAATGGAATATTCCTCAGCCATTAGAAACGACAAATACCCACCATCTGCTTCGACGTGGATGGAACTGGAGGGTATTATGCTGAGTGAAGTAAGTCAATTGGAGAAGGACAAACATTATATGGTCTCATTCATTGGGGGAATATAAAAAATAGTGAAAGGGAATGAAGGGGAAAGGAGAAAAAATGAGTGGGAAATATCAGAAAGGGAGACAGAACATGAGAGACTCCTAACTCTGGGTAATGAACTAGGGCTGGTGGAAGGGGAGGTGGGCGGGGGGTAGGGGTGACTGGGTGACGGGCACTGAGGGGGACACTTGACGGGATGAGCACTGGGTGTTATTCTATATGTTGGCAAATTGAACACCAATAAAAAATAAATTTATAAAAAAAAAAAAAACCCACACCATATGAAAACAGCAAAGAGTGCAAGTTGCCAGTGTTCCCTCATTTAGGCCTGAAAAGTAAAATTGGGCAAAAGTCCGCAGGTGTGTCTCTGACGTACGGGTACATGGGAGCAGCCACACGTCTAACTTGAGAAAACACACATTATCTGGGTTTATATATAAAGAGAAAACATCTTATGAAACACACAGAATAGTCATTTCAGGTATTTCTATACTTCGAGAGGTAACTGCAGATAAAATAGAGGCCTTCTTTATTCCTTCCTGTTGGGAGAAATATCTAAAAGCTAATCTTGGGAGGGAAACGGAGTCTGAGGGGCAGCCTGGGCCTACTGTTTACACCCGGTGCTGCTATTTTTTTGAAAAACCAGGAAAGGGGCAGCCTGGGTGGCTCAGCGGGTTAGCGCCGCCTTCAGCCTGGGGCCTGATCCTGGAGACCTAGGATCGAGTCCCACATCAGGCTCACTGCATGGAGCCTGCTTCTCCCTCTGCCCGTCTCTGTCTCTCATGAATAAATAAATAAAATCTTAAAAAAAAAAAAAAATAAGAATCAAAAAAAAAAAAAAAAAGAAAAAGAAAAACCAGGAAAGAACTGAAACTTCACATACCTAAAGTCAACCTGGCAATATTGGGAATGTGCAGAACTGGTCAAGTGTAACTCTGCTTAGTGCTACAGCCACTACTTCTAATAATGTCTGTTCTGCTTGCACACAACTCACAATCTCAACACTCGGCAGTGCTCATATTTCTGTTTTCCAGAAGCTTATTAATTTGTACTTACCTTGTTTGCTAAATCCTGCAGCAAGTGCAGCATGTACTGGTCTATGACATGCATATTGTTAACAGGAATGGAATCTGTTTCTGGGTTGAAACCAGCGACATTTCCCAAGAGAAAGCGGAGTGTATTCCTGAGCTATTAATATCGAGAAAAAATATGCAGTCAAAAAATATAGGAGGCCTTCAATTCTTACTGAAGTTATTTTATTTTTCTATAATTTTTATACAACTCATGTTACTTTCTTTTTTTTTTTTTTTTTCATGTTACTTTCTTAATGGGACATTTTTTAAAGATCATTCCTGAGACTACAAATGCCAAAAAAAGAGACTCTCATTTCAGTAGCTGAGTTGTAGAAACCACCACCGGACTTTACACATGGACTGACATTTCATTATATTTCTTCCTAACCTTTTACAGGCAAATTAGCTAACAGTGGCCCAATTTGTTCATCTATATAAGTAAGAGTGTTATTTTCACCTGCTTCACAGGCAAAAATAAAAATAAATGGAATAAAAGGTGAAAGGTCATTGAGCACATGAAAGTATATAAAATTAATTTTGTTATTAGGCTATATTTTATAAAATACCAAGTACAGTACATAAAACTTTAGGATTACACTATTAATATTTTTAAACACAAGATATCTTTAAATGCTCACAACGTGTGGAAACTCATTTTCATTTTGTGATACCAAACAAAATGTTCCTCATTTTTTTTTTTTTAAGTTATTTCGCTAACTTCGTATTCAGAAATAGGAAGAAGAGGGACTCGGACCTTGCTAATATCATCTCTGGCAGCATTAAGTACAGACGGGCTGATGGTCACTTCAGTGAAGACATTGGACTCAGCCACCCACCAGCGCAGGACATCAGCACCGTAGGGAGGCTCTGCGCTCTGATCCTTTCAGTGGACGAAAAAGACATAAATGTTTAAATGGCTTTCAATTCATTAGGTGAACAAATGTTTTAGGTATTCCTCTTGAGCACTATTTAAGCACGACATGTGGATAAGATATACCTGCACTGTCATGAAATAAGGGCTAACAATCTCAGGAGTCAGCTGCCTGTGAAAAACAACACTGGGCCGAAGAGTGCACGCTGCAGTCTGGTTGTGTGTGCGGATGCGGATGAGCCTGACACATCCATGGACTAGAGCTGGTGGCGGGAGTGGGGCCCTGATGCCTCAGCGATGGTGGAGGGGGTCTTGGAAGGGCTGCACTCCCTTCCAGGACTTGCCTTACACAGAGCAAGGATTACTGGGCATTAGGATGGCAGTAAAAAGCCAGAGGAGTAAAATAACAGACAAGTAATTTCTTTTCTGAAACTAACTCCAAAATAAATTATCAGCAACCCCAGATATGATGTTCATTAATGACTTGCTTTAAAGTGTATAATTTCCAAGAATATAATAGTGAAACATGAAGTTGCAATCTAAATTTTTTTCTTACACTGTTTCCATGTAACTGTAAAAATTTTAACAAATTTTTGAAGTTTAATTTAAAAAAAGGGAGGTCGTGCCTGGGTGGCTCAGTCAGTTAAGCGTCTAACTCTTGATTGTGGCTCAGGTCATGATCTCAGGGTAATGAGATGGAGCCCCGTGTGGGCTCCATGCTCAATGAGGAGTCTGCTTCTCTCTCTCTCCCTCCTTCCCTCTGCCCCCTCCCCATGCTCGCACACACGTGCAGTCTCTGAAATAAATAAATCAACCTTAAAAAAAAAAAAACAGGGGAGGGATAGCATGGCTCAGGACCTATAATATAGATTCAAACTTGAAATTAGTCAACTGGGCCACAATCCCAGCACTTCCCTTTTTCATTAAAATCATGTATTATTTAAGAGTCTACATTTACACTAAATTCTACTCCTGAAGCCAATATTACACTACATGTTAACTAACTAGAATTTAAATAAAAATTTTGGAGGAAAAAAAAAGAGTTTAGATTTAAAACATGATAAGTCATCTGTTATTAGCCTAAAAGATAGTTTCGTTGTTATTGTCATTTTACATCGAAATAACTACATTAAGGTTTTGGCTGCCAACTTAAAAGTCTTAAAACAAAAGTTTTAGGGCCACGGGTGGCTCAGTGGTTGAATGTCTCCCTTTGGTTCAGGGTGTGATCCTGGGGTCCTGGGATCAAGTCCGGCATTGGACTCCCTGCAGGGAGCCTGCTTCTCCCTCTGCCTATGTCTCTGCCTTTCTCTGTGTCTCTCATGAATAAATAAATAAAAATCTTTTAAAAATAATAATAAAAATATTTTAATTAAAAAAAAATAAAAAACAAAAACAGGGACACCTGGGTGGCTCAGCAGTTAAGTGTCTGCCTTGAGCTCAGGGCATGATCCCAGGTCCCGAGATCAAGTCCCACATCAGGTTCCCTGCAGGAAGCCTGCTTCTCCCTCGGCCTGTGTCTCTGCCTCTCTGTCTCTGTCTTTCATGAGTAAATGGATAAAATCTTAAAAAAAAAAAAAAAAAAGTTTTAGAGAACCACCTACTTGTCCTCCATTGATGACCACATCAGGATCGATGACATTCCCAAGAGACTTGGACATCTTTTCTCCCTTTTCTCCAAGGGTAAACCCATGAACGACCACTGTCCTAAGAAGACAAATCAGCCATTTTGATAATAAACACAATTATAATGACCTCACTGAAGATCACTTAGAGCTTAAAAAGAGTATCTTAGCTTAACAAAAAAAACCAGGATTTTTCTTGACAGATTATGGATGAAAGCTTTTCTTAAAGTCTACATCTCAGGGATGCCTGGGTGGCTCTGCGGTTTAGCGCCGCCTTTGACCCAGGGTGTGGTCCTGGGGGCCCAGGATCAAATCCCACGTCAGGCTCCTTGCATGGAGCCTGCTTCTCCTCCCTCTGCCTGTGTCTCTGCCTCTCTTTCTGGGTCTTTCATAAATAAATAAATAAAATCTATAAAAAAAAAGTCTAAATCTCAGCCGCTTATGTATCAAGATTGATAGGAACTCTCTACTTATACACAGAAAAAAAAATTTTTTTAAAGATTTTATTTATTTATTCGAGAGAGAGAGAGAGAGAGGCAGAGACACAGGCAGAGAGAGAAGCAGGCTCCATGCAGGGAGCCTGATGTGGGACTTGATCCTGGGCCCCCAGGACCACACCCTGGGCCAAAGGCAGTGCTAAACCGCAGAGCCACCCAGGCTGCCCACACAGAAAAATTTTTGATGTTTACATTCACTACATAAATATTTCCTGAGGGCAGCCCAGGTGGCTCAGCAGTTTAGCACCGCCTTCAGCCTAGGGTGTGATCCTGGAGACCCAGGGATCGAATCCCACGTCGGGCCCCCTGCATGGAGCCTGCTTCTCCCTCTTCCAGTGTCTGTTCCTCTCTCTCTCTCTCTCTCTCTCTCTCTCTGTCTCTCATGAATAAATAAATAAAATATTTAAATAAGTAAATAAATTCCTGAGCATTTATTATGTATTGATTTTGATCATTAAAACTAACCAGGAAAAAGTATGTCTTAAAAAGAACAGATTATCATTTCAAAATTACTTCAAAAAGACAATTTGAGGCAAATATATATCTGTTGTTCTACTCGCTTTTAAAAGCATGTTATAAGGATGCCTGGGTGGCTCAGTGGTTGAGCATCTGCCTTTGGCTCAGGGCGTGATCCCAGAGTCCGGGATTGAGTCCCATATCGGGCTCCCTGCATGAAGCCTGCTTCTCCCTCTGCTGGTGTCTCTGCCCCCAAACTCTCTGATGAATAAATAAATAAAATCTTTTAAAAAAATAAAAGCATGTTATATTAGAAACAAATATGTAAATTGTTCTGGGATGGATTTTCATTGTGAGGCAGCAAAAATCTTAAGCTATTTAAGAATTGTTCTGATTCTCTATCCACTCACTTAAATAAGGAAAATCAATGATCTGTAGCTTATTAAGAATATCTAATCTAATACAATTCACAACAGGAATGTTCATTAATCATTGTGTATAAGAATATTTGACTTGGGATCCCTGGGTGGTGCAGCAGTTTGGCGCCTGCCTTTGGCCCAGGGCGCGATCCTGGAGACCCGGGATCAAATCCCACGTCGGGCTCCTGGTGCATGGAGCCTGCTTCTCCCTCTGCCTATGTCTCTGCCTCTCTCTCTCTCTCTGTAACTATCATAAAATTAAAAATAAATAAAAATTTTTTAAAAAAGTCTTTAAAAAAAAAAAAGAATATTTGACCTCAAGCTGTCTTCAGTCAACGTAGAATACCATTCTCTACACCCCTGTGTAACAAGTCTTCCCATATTTTTTTTTTAATTCTTATTTATTTATGATAGTCACACAGAGAGAGAGGCAGAGACACAGGCAGAGGGAGAAGCAGGCTCCATGTACCGGGAGCCCGACGTGGGACTCGATCCCAGGTCTCCAGGATCGCGCCCTGGGCCAAAGGCAGGCGCTAAACCGCTGCGCCACCCAGGGATCCCAGTCTTCCCATATTTCAAGATCTAGCTGTTCGCAGATGTCGCCACTGTTCCAGTCAATGCTGATGTTACTGCCTCTTGTGGGAACGACAATGTGTACCAGCGACAAGACTTCTCTGTATTGTCTTTGTCTCTCTTTTTTACTTCAAATTCATTTCCCTCATAAAACAAAAGACTAAAAAAAAAAAAAAAAGACTAAGCTAATAAAGGAGGTGTTCTATATGCAGGCAGTCCTTGGAGATAGGCAGGTCTGGCTCCAGATTATGCAATAAAGCGAGTCAAGGGAATTTTTTGCTTTCCACTACATTACACTGTACTATATTAAGTGTGCAGTAGCATTATGTCTAAAAAAAACAATGTACAAACCTTAATTTAGAAATACTTTATCACTACAAAATGTTAACTATCCCCTGATATTTCAACAAATTGTGATCTTTTTGCTGGAGGAGACTGATGGCTGCTTACTGATCAGGGTGGAGGCAGCTGCCGGCGGGGGTGGCTGGGACAATTTCTTAAAATAAGACAAGGAAGCCTGCCACACTGACTCGGCCTTTCATGAACAACTCTGTACCATGTGAAGTTTGATAGCATTTGACCCAGGATAGAATTACTATCAAAACTGGAGCCAATCCTCTCAAACTCTGCTGCTGCTTTATAAGCTAAATTGATGTAATATTCTATCTAAATCCTTTGTGGTCACTTCAACAATCTTCACAGCCTCTTCACCAGGAGCCGATTCCATTTCAAGACACCACTTTCTTTGTCCATCCATGAGAAGCTTTCCTCCTCTGTGAAAGTTGTATCATGAGATTGCACAATTCAGTTCTATCTTCAGACTCCACTTCTGATTCTGGTTCTACTGTTTCCACCACATCTGCAGGTACTTCCTCCATGGAAGTCCTGAGTTTTCAATTTGTAAAAAAAAAAATGTAGTATCTGAGAAGCGTAATAAAGTGAGGTATGCCTGTATGTACTGCTTGGGGCAGAGCTTTGCACACTGGCAAGTACCCAGCAGAAGTACTCAGAGTGCGAGGACTTGTTTGGCTTAGGTATAACACTTACTTAAAAGGTGCTTTTTTCCTTGTTGCCACACTTGTTAGTAAAGAAGACTGAAACCAACCACCAAGTTGGTCTTTTCCTTCCAAGTACAAATCTGCTCTTTGGTCGGTACCTCAAAAATTAATATTAAAAAACAGAGAAGTTAAAGTTAATTACAACTGGAAAATGAAAATAAATATGTATCAAACTATAAAATAAAAAGCAATCGTGTTATTTACTTCTTGTGTCTGGCTATACCTGCACTAGCTAGATTGCATTCACTTGAGCTATTACCCTCACTGCCTGTTTATTAATCAGATAAAAAGAATAAATGTTGGGAGTATGAACTCCTAACCATAAGCAACTAAAACACTACCTAAATTAGGGACTGATTAATAATAATTACCAATATCAATATTTCCAGCTAAATCTTTTATGAAAATGAGCACCTAATAACTTTATATGTGAAAATACTCTACGTGATACCGTAATGATGGATTCATGTCCCATTATCCGCCTGTCCAAACCCATACCATGTACAACACCAACACTGAACCGTAATGTGGACTATGGACTTTGGGTGGTTACGATTTGTGGCTGTAGGTTTATCCTTGTAACAAGTGTGCCACTCTGGTAGGGGATATGGATGATGAGAGAGGCTGTGTGTATTTGGAGGCTAGAAGGATATGGAAAATCTCTAGCTTCCTTTTTGTTTTGCTATAAACCTCAAATTGCTCTAAAAAAATAGTCTTTTAAAAAAGGTATCGCAAAAGAAAAAAATATAAGTCTAATTTGCTGGGACATATGTATAAGCAAGCTTGAGAGCTGTGGTCTGCATTCAATAATAAACCACAGTTAATTCAAGAGTTAATAATCTGAGATAAAAGACCATTTGGCAAACATCGTAACAATCATTTCAGTCAAGAATCATCTAGGGTGCTTAACCAGTAGGTAAAAATTTGATGAGAAATGAGGATATTTCCAGTCTTACATATCTCCCTATGAGATCCTTACTAATGTAACAATTCCTATAGGGAGATGGGGGTGGGAAGTGAGAGAAAACAGGCTGATACCACCTCCAAGTGATCACAGTGCAACAGCACCAGCAAGTTCCTGTGTGACCTCTGTTAGGACGCACTGAAAAGGAAACAGGATCTCTCCTGTGATATTCCTGCTCAAAATGCATAGTCTAAATGTTACCATGAGGGACAAATGCAAAGTGAGGGACCATGTACAAAATAACCTGTACATTCATGAATGTCAAGGACATGAAGGACAAGAACAAAATGAGACTAAAGTGACAGGACAACTAAATGCCACAAATGACTCCAGGCTGACTCTAGGACTCTTTCGATTTTTTTTCTTTCCCTAAAAAGGAGATTACTGGGTGAAATCTGAATAAGATCTGTAGGTAGGAAGGAATCAGTGTCAATTTCCTGATTTTGATATTCATATTGGTTATATAAGAGACTGCTGTGTTTTTAGGAAATATACACCAAAATATTTAGGGATAAAAGAGCATCAGGTTTGCAGCTTACCCTTAAATGGTACAGAAAAGTGCTTATACATATAGAGAAAAGACATATAAAGTAAACATAGTAAAAACCTAACTTTGGAAAATCTGGATGAAGTGTATGTGCTACTTCTTTACTCTGTCACTTTTCAGAGTAAAATGTTTGGTTTTTAAAAAAGATTTTATTTAGGGACCCTGGGTGTCTCAGCGGCTGAGCGTCTGCCTTCAGTTCAGGGCGTGATGCTGGGGTCCTGGGATCAAGTCCCTCATCAGGCTCCCTGTAAGGAGCCTGCCTGCCTCTCTCTGTCTCTCATGAATAAGTAAATAAAATCTTAAAAAAAAAAAAAAAAAGATTTTATTTATGTATTTAGAGAAAGAGAAAGTGTGCATGAGTGGGGGAAGGGGCAGAGAGAGAACAACACATAGCTCGATCTTACAACCCTGAGATCATGATCTGTGCCAAAACCAAGAGTTGGACACTTAACCAAATGAGACACCCAGGCACCCCCATGTTTTTATTTTTGCTTTTAAAATAAAATCTTTAAAAAAAATAAAAATAAAAAAAAATAAAATAACATGAGGTCTTTGGGAAAGATTACTTCCATATTCAAACCTACACTCACAACTCTGAGAAGCCCCCGTAACCCCTTTTAGTTGTGAAATGTAGATTTGTTCTTCTGTCCTCATATTGAGGATTCACTGTTATAATCCTTATGTGACAATGGGTATCTGGGTAGAGGCAGGAGTCAAGATTAAAATAATTAAATGAGGCCAGCTCAATTCATTCAACATTTCTGAAAACTTACTACCTGACAGGCACTGTACCAGACACTGGGAGAGGGGGAATATAAAGAAATCTGGTAACTGCCTTCTTGCAGCTGATCACTAGTGAGATGGATTTTATGTTAAGTAAGAAATAACTGTGTTAGATGTTAGGCAAAACTACAGTTCCATCAGTCTGTGCAGCCAGGAAAGTCTAAGAGGATATAAAAAGGCAAATGTATACATGCAATAAGAACAAAATGTTTTGGCCTCAACATCTAGAGTGCTAATTCTATTCACTACTCTTCTTCCTCTCCTGATCTGTAACCATCTGTGACCTGAAACTTCTATAACACCAGGACTCAAACCCCATCCCACCCAGAACGTTCACTTCCTGCTGGTGGCCACATTTTGGATATGGCAATAATCAATGAGATGATCAATAACAGAATGTCAGTGGAAATCTGGCGTGTGGCGTGTACAGGGATGGGGTCTCGGCTTAACCTTCCACGGTTCCCGTTTCTTCTTCACCAAAATGAGGACACCAAAATCTATTTACCTTATACGGTTGTTAGAGATGAGAGAGTAACAGGACATGCTTTGGACACAGTAAACGACCAGTAAATGTTAATTATTACAAAGATTTAAAGAGTACTGGTATTTCCTGAGGGCACATTAAGAAAGGAGTATTTTTTTCAAACTGTTATAATATGAAACAGTACTTGTGAAAATATGATTAGTTATCCTAAACTATTTTAAAAATATATAGTCTCTGATCCTGTACTAGAAATATATGTTCTAACATTCTAATAAACAAGAGGACATCAGCCAATGAAGAGCACAGCAGAACAGCTAATACTTATCAAGGGTAAAGTCTCAATGCCTTTTCCAGGTGGAACTGGGTAAGAAGCAAAAAGTGTCATCCTAGAAAAAGGAGGTGCACTCCCAGAAAATTTCTGCAAGCCAGAGCCTTTCAAGGTAGTTGGTGAAACCAGTGGAAAAAGATGATGTGGGTCAGGGGTGAGGGAGGAGTTTGAGCATAGCAAAGCTCTGGACAAATGAAAAAAAAAATAAAGCTTGTGGAAACTTTCAAAACGAAGGGAAATTTAGTCTTGGATGAGAAGACATAGGAAGAAAAGTGAAACTCAAGTGCTGGGATATTCTGGAATTACTGTACAACCTCATATAATGAATTATTGGGACTATTTCCGATTTTTGCAAGTTTATTTTTAGTAATGATTTTTTTCTAGGAACTGTACATTCTCACTTCAAGAAATCTGTAAAACACTGAAAAGTCCAAAAATTATAAAATCACATATATCCCACTACCTAGAGATCATCACTTTATTGCATATTTCCTTACAGTACTGTCTGTGCTCATCAACATTGCCAGGAGTTTGTTAGCAAATCAAGACATCTGCCTACATCCTGTTTTTGTATTCGGCACTTTTAAAATGTAACATGCCCTTAGATGAAACCATACCCACAATTATTTTTCAAAAACATGACTGAATGGCTGCATATCATTCTGTCACATGAATGTGCATCATATTGCTTTAGTCACTTATTGACACAAGGACAATGAGTTACTGTGTCAAATCATGTACTATTAGAAATAACACTGTAATGAACATCCTCACACACAATTCTTCATCCAGATCTGATTACCTGTACAGGAGAGATACCTATAAATAGAATTTTTGGGGCAAAAGACAGAAAACCACTCAAAAGCTTTTGATATTGAAATCAGATACCAAATTTAAAAGCAGTTACAAAGAGAGGATGGTGCAAAAATTTCTTTTTTTTTTTTGATTTTTTTATCTCTTACCTCTTTTTTTCCCCTGAATAACCTTTAGCTTATTAAGATTATTACTCTAAGTAAATTCTACCCACAGGATATGTGGCATGAATCATGACCCAAGTATCAGGAATATTTGCTTGGGATACCTGGGTGGTGCAGGGTTTGGCGCCTGCCTTTGGCCCAGGGCGCGATCCTGGAGACCCGGGATCAAATCCCACGTCGGCTCCTGGTGCATGGAGCCTGCTTCTCCCTCTGCCTATGTCTCTGCCTCTCTCTCTCTCTCTGTAACTATCATAAAATTAAAAATAAATAAAAATTTTTAAAAAAAGTCTTTAAAAAAAAAAAGAATATTTGACCTCAAGCTGTCTTCAGTCAACGTAGAATACCATTCTCTACACCCCTGTGTAACAAGTCTTCCCATATTTTTTTTTTAATTCTTATTTATTTATGATAGTCACACAGAGAGAGAGGCAGAGACACAGGCAGAGGGAGAAGCAGGCTCCATGCACCGGGAGCCCGACGTGGGACTCGATCCCAGGTCTCCAGGATCGCGCCCTGGGCCAAAGGCAGGCGCTAAACCGCTGCGCCACCCAGGGATCCCAGTCTTCCCATATTTCAAGATCTAGCTGTTCGCAGATGTCGCCACTGTTCCAGTCAATGCTGATGTTACTGCCTCTTGTGGGAACGACAATGTGTACCAGCGACAAGACTTCTCTGTATTGTCTTTGTCTCTCTTTTTTACTTCAAATTCATTTCCCTCATAAAACAAAAGACTAAAAAAAAAAAAAAAAGACTAAGCTAATAAAGGAGGTGTTCTATATGCAGGCAGTCCTTGGAGATAGGCAGGTCTGGCTCCAGATTATGCAATAAAGCGAGTCAAGGGAATTTTTTGCTTTCCACTACATTACACTGTACTATATTAAGTGTGCAGTAGCATTATGTCTAAAAAAAACAATGTACAAACCTTAATTTAGAAATACTTTATCACTACAAAATGTTAACTATCCCCTGATATTTCAACAAATTGTGATCTTTTTGCTGGAGGAGACTGATGGCTGCTTACTGATCAGGGTGGAGGCAGCTGCCGGCGGGGGTGGCTGGGACAATTTCTTAAAATAAGACAAGGAAGCCTGCCACACTGACTCGGCCTTTCATGAACAACTCTGTACCATGTGAAGTTTGATAGCATTTGACCCAGGATAGAATTACTATCAAAACTGGAGCCAATCCTCTCAAACTCTGCTGCTGCTTTATAAGCTAAATTGATGTAATATTCTATCTAAATCCTTTGTGGTCACTTCAACAATCTTCACAGCCTCTTCACCAGGAGCCGATTCCATTTCAAGACACCACTTTCTTTGTCCATCCATGAGAAGCTTTCCTCCTCTGTGAAAGTTGTATCATGAGATTGCACAATTCAGTTCTATCTTCAGACTCCACTTCTGATTCTGGTTCTACTGTTTCCACCACATCTGCAGGTACTTCCTCCATGGAAGTCCTGAGTTTTCAATTTGTAAAAAAAAAAATGTAGTATCTGAGAAGCGTAATAAAGTGAGGTATGCCTGTATGTACTGCTTGGGGCAGAGCTTTGCACACTGGCAAGTACCCAGCAGAAGTACTCAGAGTGCGAGGACTTGTTTGGCTTAGGTATAACACTTACTTAAAAGGTGCTTTTTTCCTTGTTGCCACACTTGTTAGTAAAGAAGACTGAAACCAACCACCAAGTTGGTCTTTTCCTTCCAAGTACAAATCTGCTCTTTGGTCGGTACCTCAAAAATTAATATTAAAAAACAGAGAAGTTAAAGTTAATTACAACTGGAAAATGAAAATAAATATGTATCAAACTATAAAATAAAAAGCAATCGTGTTATTTACTTCTTGTGTCTGGCTATACCTGCACTAGCTAGATTGCATTCACTTGAGCTATTACCCTCACTGCCTGTTTATTAATCAGATAAAAAGAATAAATGTTGGGAGTATGAACTCCTAACCATAAGCAACTAAAACACTACCTAAATTAGGGACTGATTAATAATAATTACCAATATCAATATTTCCAGCTAAATCTTTTATGAAAATGAGCACCTAATAACTTTATATGTGAAAATACTCTACGTGATACCGTAATGATGGATTCATGTCCCATTATCCGCCTGTCCAAACCCATACCATGTACAACACCAACACTGAACCGTAATGTGGACTATGGACTTTGGGTGGTTACGATTTGTGGCTGTAGGTTTATCCTTGTAACAAGTGTGCCACTCTGGTAGGGGATATGGATGATGAGAGAGGCTGTGTGTATTTGGAGGCTAGAAGGATATGGAAAATCTCTAGCTTCCTTTTTGTTTTGCTATAAACCTCAAATTGCTCTAAAAAAATAGTCTTTTAAAAAAGGTATCGCAAAAGAAAAAAATATAAGTCTAATTTGCTGGGACATATGTATAAGCAAGCTTGAGAGCTGTGGTCTGCATTCAATAATAAACCACAGTTAATTCAAGAGTTAATAATCTGAGATAAAAGACCATTTGGCAAACATCGTAACAATCATTTCAGTCAAGAATCATCTAGGGTGCTTAACCAGTAGGTAAAAATTTGATGAGAAATGAGGATATTTCCAGTCTTACATATCTCCCTATGAGATCCTTACTAATGTAACAATTCCTATAGGGAGATGGGGGTGGGAAGTGAGAGAAAACAGGCTGATACCACCTCCAAGTGATCACAGTGCAACAGCACCAGCAAGTTCCTGTGTGACCTCTGTTAGGACGCACTGAAAAGGAAACAGGATCTCTCCTGTGATATTCCTGCTCAAAATGCATAGTCTAAATGTTACCATGAGGGACAAATGCAAAGTGAGGGACCATGTACAAAATAACCTGTACATTCATGAATGTCAAGGACATGAAGGACAAGAACAAAATGAGACTAAAGTGACAGGACAACTAAATGCCACAAATGACTCCAGGCTGACTCTAGGACTCTTTCGATTTTTTTTCTTTCCCTAAAAAGGAGATTACTGGGTGAAATCTGAATAAGATCTGTAGGTAGGAAGGAATCAGTGTCAATTTCCTGATTTTGATATTCATATTGGTTATATAAGAGACTGCTGTGTTTTTAGGAAATATACACCAAAATATTTAGGGATAAAAGAGCATCAGGTTTGCAGCTTACCCTTAAATGGTACAGAAAAGTGCTTATACATATAGAGAAAAGACATATAAAGTAAACATAGTAAAAACCTAACTTTGGAAAATCTGGATGAAGTGTATGTGCTACTTCTTTACTCTGTCACTTTTCAGAGTAAAATGTTTGGTTTTTAAAAAAGATTTTATTTAGGGACCCTGGGTGTCTCAGCGGCTGAGCGTCTGCCTTCAGTTCAGGGCGTGATGCTGGGGTCCTGGGATCAAGTCCCTCATCAGGCTCCCTGTAAGGAGCCTGCCTGCCTCTCTCTGTCTCTCATGAATAAGTAAATAAAATCTTAAAAAAAAAAAAAAAAGATTTTATTTATGTATTTAGAGAAAGAGAAAGTGTGCATGAGTGGGGGAAGGGGCAGAGAGAGAACAACACATAGCTCGATCTTACAACCCTGAGATCATGATCTGTGCCAAAACCAAGAGTTGGACACTTAACCAAATGAGACACCCAGGCACCCCCATGTTTTTATTTTTGCTTTTAAAATAAAATCTTTAAAAAAAAATAAAATAAAATAAAAAAAAAATAACATGAGGTCTTTGGGAAAGATTACTTCCATATTCAAACCTACACTCACAACTCTGAGAAGCCCCCGTAACCCCTTTTATTTATTTTTTTTTAATTTTTTTTTTAAATTTATTTATGATAGTCAGAGAGAGAGAGAGAGAGAGAGAGAGAGAGAGAGGCAGAGACACAGGCAGAGGGAGAAGCAGGCTCCATGCACCGGGAGCCTGATGTGGGATTCGATCCCGGGTCTCCAGGATCGCGCCCTGGGCCAAAGGCAGGCGCCAAACCGCTGCGCCACCCAGGAATCCCCCCGTAACCCCTTTTAGTTGTGAAATGTAGATTTGTTCTTCTGTCCTCATATTGAGGATTCACTGTTATAATCCTTATGTGACAATGGGTATCTGGGTAGAGGCAGGAGTCAAGATTAAAATAATTAAATGAGGCCAGCTCAATTCATTCAACATTTCTGAAAACTTACTACCTGACAGGCACTGTACCAGACACTGGGAGAGGGGGAATATAAAGAAATCTGGTAACTGCCTTCTTGCAGCTGATCACTAGTGAGATGGATTTTATGTTAAGTAAGAAATAACTGTGTTAGATGTTAGGCAAAACTACAGTTCCATCAGTCTGTGCAGCCAGGAAAGTCTAAGAGGATATAAAAAGGCAAATGTATACATGCAATAAGAACAAAATGTTTTGGCCTCAACATCTAGAGTGCTAACCTAATTCTATTCACTACTCTTCTTCCTCTCCTGATCTGTAACCATCTGTGACCTGAAACTTCTATAACACCAGGACTCAAACCCCATCCCACCCAGAACGTTCACTTCCTGCTGGTGGCCACATTTTGGATATGGCAATAATCAATGAGATGATCAATAACAGAATGTCAGTGGAAATCTGGCGTGTGGCGTGTACAGGGATGGGGTCTTGGCTTAACCTTCCACGGTTCCCGTTTCTTCTTCACCAAAATGAGGACACCAAAATCTATTTACCTTATACGGTTGTTAGAGATGAGAGAGTAACAGGACATGCTTTGGACACAGTAAACGACCAGTAAATGTTAATTATTACAAAGATTTAAAGAGTACTGGTATTTCCTGAGGGCACATTAAGAAAGGAGTATTTTTTTCAAACTGTTATAATATGAAACAGTACTTGTGAAAATATGATTAGTTATCCTAAACTATTTTAAAAATATATAGTCTCTGATTCTGTACTAGAAATATATGTTCTAACATTCTAATAAACAAGAGGACATCAGCCAATGAAGAGCACAGCAGAACAGCTAATACTTATCAAGGGTAAAGTCTCAATGCCTTTTCCAGGTGGAACTGGGTAAGAAGCAAAAAGTGTCATCCTAGAAAAAGGAGGTGCACTCCCAGAAAATTTCTGCAAGCCAGAGCCTTTCAAGGTAGTTGGTGAAACCAGTGGAAAAAGATGATGTGGGTCAGGGGTGAGGGAGGAGTTTGAGCATAGCAAAGCTCTGGACAAATGAAAAAAAAATAAAGCTTGTGGAAACTTTCAAAACGAAGGGAAATTTAGTCTTGGATGAGAAGAAATAGGAAGAAAAGTGAAACTCAAGTGCTGGGATATTCTGGAATTACTGTACAACCTCATATAATGAATTATTGGGACTATTTCCTATTTTTGCAAGTTTATTTTTAGTAATGATTTTTTTTCTAGGAACTGTACATTCTCACTTCAAGAAATCTGTAAAACACTGAAAAGTCCAAAAAATATAAAATCACATATATCCCACTACCTAGAGATCATCACTTTATTGCATATTTCCTTACAGTACTGTCTGTGCTCATCAACATTGCCAGGAGTTTGTTAGCAAATCAAGACATCTGCCTACATCCTGTTTTTGTATTCGGCACTTTTAAAATGTAACATGCCCTTAGATGAAACCATACCCACAATTATTTTTCAAAAACATGACTGAATGGCTGCATATCATTCTGTCACATGAATGTGCATCATATTGCTTTAGTTCACTTATTGACACAAGGACAATGAGTTACTGTGTCAAATCATGTACTATTAGAAATAACACTGTAATGAACATCCTCACACACAATTCTTCATCCAGATCTGATTACCTGTACAGGAGAGATACCTATAAATAGAATTTTTGGGGCAAAAGACAGAAAACCACTCAAAAGCTTTTGATGCATGTGAAATCCTTTCCAGGAGTTTGCACCAAATTAATTCCAAAAGCAGTGTACAAAAGAGAGGAATGGTGCCAATTTTTTTCTTTTTTTCTTTTTTTTTTTATCTTTTATCCTCTTTTTTCCCCCTGAATAGACCTTTTCTTTAAAAGCTTTATTTACTTAAGTAATCTCTACCCCCAATATGGGGCTGAAACTCATGACCCCAAGATCAGGAATCACATGCTTGGGATACCTGGGTGGCTCAGGGGTTGAGTGTCTGCCTTTGGCTTGGGGGCGTGATCCCAGAGTTCCAGGATCAAGTCCCACATCGGAATCCCTGCATGGAGCCTGCTTCTCCCTCTGCCTGTGTCTCTGCCTCTCTCCCTCTGTGTCTTGTATGAATAAATAAATAAAATCTTAAAAAAAAAAAAAGTCACATGCTCCTCTGAGTGAGCCAGACAGCACCCAGAGCTTTTAGTAAAATAAAAAATCAGAACTTTCTTATCGAGGTAGAAATAAACTTGGGAGTTGTAAAATTCCAGGAAAACTGGCAGTTAACCACGTAGGAAAAAGTTAGTATTTCTATAACAGTAACTATCTCTCTTGGGAAAATTATAAAAATTCATATTTAGAGGGAATAATAAAGTGTTCCAAACAACAAACCTCTAAAATTATGATTGAGGGATGGCAGTAAATAAAGAACTAGCAATTAGAATTATTTACAAAAAAAATCCAAGCAAATCAGCCCAAAATGGGGGAGTAATCTATAATTTTCATTACCAAATTCGTTTAACTTATTCGCTTAATTGATATTTAGCAAAATTACTGTATTTAAGAAGGCCAAGTTGTAGAACCAGCACAAAACCATATTTGTCAAAACCACTGCTTTACCAATGTAACATGCGAAAATAATTTAAACCAAAAATAATTTGTAAAAAATGTTAAAATATAATTATTAATTTTTAAAATCAGGCTTTTTAAAAGTATTATATATGTTCTTAAAAGGGTGACCTTTTAAAAAAAAGACATCTATAAATCTAAATTATAAATCTTAGTTTCTCTTTCAAAACATGATTTTTTTTTCTATTTACTTCAAGTTATTTCTTTTTATTTGTTAAAAATACAGAGGGGCCCCTGGATGGCTCAGTCAGTTGAGCATCCAACTCTTGGTTTGGCTTAGGTCTTGATCTGAGAGGTCCTGGGATGGAGCCCTGCACTCACCAGGCTGCATGCTCAGCGGGGAGTCTGCTTGGGATTCTTTCCCTCTCCCTCCTCCTCTGTCCCTCCCCTCTTCTTTACAGCATGCTCTCTCTCAAATAAATACGTAAATAAAATCTTAGAAAAAAACAGAAATGCAGTAGGATAAGTATTTTAAAACTCGCAACACCTCACCAGGTGAATGGATAAATAAGCTATGGCACATCCAGACAATGGAATATTACTCAGCGCTACGAAGAAATGACCCATCAAGCCAGGAAAAGATCTTAAAGAACCACTGATGCATGTTATTAAGTAAAAGAAGTCAATGTGAAAACTACAAACTGTATGACTTCAACTATATAACGTTCTGGAAAAGGCACAACTATGGATATTAAAAAGATCAGTGGTTCCCAGGAAATGAAGGGATGAACAGGTGGAGCAAATTTTTAGTGCAGTGAAACTATTCTGTGAGATACTATAATGGCAGATCTATGTCATCATACGTTTGTCAAAACCCTCAGAACATATGACACGAAGAGTAAACTCTAATGTAGACTGTGGACTCTGGATGATAATTTGTCAGTGGAGGCCCATCAACAGTAAAATGTCCCACTGCAGTGTGGGTTCACAGTGGAGGAGACGGGGGCGGGGGGGCACAGTGTATGGGATCTCTGTACTTTCTCTAAAACTGTTCTAAAAAATAAGATCTACTTAAACTTTTCAAAAAACATTATTTATTTATAAGTCACTGTAATAATTAATGCCTTTGGTAAATGTTTAATGAACGATCCACTTAAAAATGCCATTCCCTTTCAGAAAGTGTTCCAGTTTCAGTTTCTGAAGTACTATTGGCCTTGAACTCACAATGCAACAGGTACTTGACCGGGTGTTAAAATTCATAAGCCAAATCTTTCACTGCTATAAAACTCATCAGTGAAAAATAAAACCAGTTCATATGCTGTAATCACCAAATTCGTCTTGTTAAACATCAATAGGTACTGATGAAGACTGGTAGCTAAATTAAGCTCGAAATCAAGCTGATTGTATTTTGCAATAATATATTCTTAGGGAAATATGCAGACACTGCATCATTATTAGAATTAATACAAGCATTTGAGAATGAAAAGTACAATAACCCTTCTCAGGAAAGCCTTTCTCTCTCTCTCTCTCTCTCTCTCTCTCTCTACCTCCTCTCTTTTCCTTTAACAGAAAATCACTTTGCTTATGGCTTTTCAAACTATGAATTTACTTAGTACCTTGGCTCTTTCCCACTTCATTCTATCTTCTGCAATTTTTTATTGCAAAAAATAAAAGCTCAGGAAAATGGGATAAAATATAAGCTAATTAATCTAATTCTTATTGACTGACCTCATAAGATTTTTGACTGATTGATGGATTTAGGGGAAGAAGAGGAGGAACAGGAGATCTTAGGAGAAAAAATAGAGACTACAGTTTAAAATTGGGCTTATGTATTATCTTTATTATTTTTTTAAATGTATTATCTTTAAAAGTAGTTTATGTTCTTCTATGCAGGCAACACACATGTTTAAATGATAAATCAGTTTTCCTTCTTTTAATTAATTACCTAAATACGACAAAAAAAAATGATGTGGTGCTTAGGTGCATTTTACCATTAATTTCATTCAATGAACGATTTCCACCACAAATAATTGGTTAAGAACCTGACACCCTAGAAAGAGTATGACTAAGCTCTATCGGTACCACTGACAGCAGCCAGCGAGGTTTTAATGAGCCTTCATGTAGGCTACCCAGTCAATGGCTCAAAGTATAAAGCATACGGTGCTGCGTGGAGTAATGTGAAACCACTTCAGAAATTAAAATACAACAATGTCTGTAGCAGCAACTCTCACCAAGGCCAAAAAAGTTAATGCACTCTGATCTATGTAAACACTGTTTTGCATATGGTAACTTTTTTTGAAATTCAGGATGCTGCCCCAGCGTAGCAGTAGATAGTAGTGTAGCAGTAGATAATTCTTCCTCCTATTTACAGCACTGCTTAACCTATCTACTTACGTAGTATTATTTGCCTATATTTTCAATGTAATTTAGAAACAAAGTACTTAAACTTGCAGTTTTTTTTTCTCTTAGATATGGTAGGAGAGACTTAAGAAATAATAAATTCTAAAAATTATTAAATAAAAACTGCAAGAGATGTTCCTAACAGGTAACTTACTTGTGGCCATTATCAATTACTATATATATTTTAGCTGTAATATGGAAGAAATGTGAATTCACATGGATTTTGCTTTTCAAATTCCCCAAGTTATTAAAAAGACCCAAATGAACTTATTTACCTACTAGGAGTCATATGTACGTCCTCTCAATAGTGAGGTCCAATACCAGAAGTATACCTCAAGTAAAACTTGGGGACAATCCCCTTCAATCCCCTAAGAATGGCCAGCTGCACAGACCAGCTCCTCTCCCACATTCTCCTGCTCCAGAAAGCAAGCCAGATCTCTTGGGCCAAAGTTGCCCCTTGGCAGCAGAGTGAGGAAGTGTCTGATCCACCCTCACTTCCTTGCCACCTACCTTCCTGTCTTTAATCTCACGTGACTTCAAGCTTTACTTTTTTAAATATTTTATTTGGGAGAGAACACAAGAGTGTGAGAGAGCAAGAGATAGCGTGAGAACATGTAAGAGACAAGTGAGAATGTGTGTGAGTGGAGGAGGGGCAGGGGAGATCCCACTGAGCAGGGAGCCAGACATGAGACTCCATCCCCACACTCTGGGATCATGACCCGAGCCAGCCAGGCACCCCATGACTTCAAGCTTTATTCTGTTTTAGCTCTGGTGTTCACTCAGTATCCTTAAGGTCATCTTCTTAACCATCTAAACACAACCTTGGATGTGCGCCTTCTCCTGCCTACCAGGTCTCTCCTTTCTCTTTATTCAGTGAGTTACGAGTGTGCCCAAACTCTGAGTAAGTATAAAATCAGTCAGCTGTCTGTATAGAGGGGGGAAGACCTGTGAAAAGGCAAGGTCGTATAAGAAAAACGAGATCCAAAAATCAGGGTTCCTGAGTTCCAGTCTGATACTACTAAACTATGTGACCATCACCTAACTTGGTGTAATTTAATCTCATTTCCTGTTCTGAAAAATGACGGGGTCAGACTTTCAGTGATTTCTCAACTTTACAGAACTAGTGCCTTGAGGCTGCCAAGTGAGTCAAGTAGAATGAGCTGGTCCTAAGGAGAAAGAAAATCCCTGTTTTTAATCGAGCTTCTGTACTGTGGTTCTATATGAAATTTCATTTGGAAAAACAGAAAAAGTTTAAAAATCATTGGCTTAAATGATCTCCAAGAGCCCTTCCAGATCTGAAATTATACCATAGCAGGAGATTTTCAATTTTCTTCCCTGCCTCCCCAAAAAAGGTTTTCTTCCAAATAAAGAAAAAAAAGTATTCCTAGATTAGAGATTTCCTCTGAGTCACTATTATGTATTTTCAAAACTGCTTGACTGGTTTATAATCTGTTATTTAAAATTACCTGGAAGAACGTAAGACCATGAAGTTCCACTATCAAACCAGATGTCCAAAATATCCTGACCAGGCACATATTCCAAGGCATCAGCACCACCAACCTAATAAGATAATGTGAAAACGCTTTAATCATGCAAAGACAAAAAAAAAAAAAAAAAAAAAAAAAAGTCTTAAAAAAATCAAATGCTTGTACAAGCATTAAACTCACATTTTAAAATGAAACTTAAAACAGTTCTAAGTAATTTGCAATTCAGTACAACTGTTTTATTTGCATGTAAAAATGATTGTGGCCACCTAATTACACATTTACTAACATAAACTGTTCTAATTTCATGAAATGATATTCTAATTAGGATTTTTCCACATGTGATGCAATCAGTTAACTCTTAATTCAGACCCTACAAATTCCTGATGCCATCAACGTGAGGCACTGCTCTCATACAACTGTATCTGCTTAGTCAACTAAATCAGCTAAAATCAATCTTGGCCCTCAATGAGATAACAAATAACCCTCGTACTCTACTGCTAGATTAAATACCAAACTTCTTCGGTTAAATAGAACCATCTACTCTCAAACTGCACTGACTTCTAAATTACAGTGGAGTTAATTTACACTTTACTCCACTGTAAATTAACTTAACTCATTAACTTAACATGATGATATAACCACTTTTTATCTCCCAGGAACCCGCATGTTGTAATGAAGTCATGCAGGGCACACAAAGGCTATTGAATATACATGGAAATTCACCTGAGATAAGACTTCTTTAGGAAGAAGTTGCTCAGGAGGAAGAGTCCACCAGACATCACTGCCGTGTTGTTCCACTAGTTTAATAATATGCTCAGTGGTCTGGCTGTTTTAGGGGGAAAAGGCAGAAATGCTCAATGAAATACAGTGATTAATACCAAACATGTTAAATTTAAGAAACAGCTAAAATTACAAAAGAAAGAAAAAGAATATTTTCCCCTAGCTGCAGAGTATTTTTTTCTTATCTTTTTGTCCAAACTTTTTTTTTTTTTAAAACTTAATTTATTCATGAGACACAGGCAGAGGGAGAAGCAAGCTCCATGCAGGGGGCCCAATGCGGGACTCGATTCCAGATTCTGAGATCATGCCCTGAGCCAAAGGCAGACGCTCAATCACTGAGCCACCCAGGCAAGGCCACACTAAAGCATGGACTTAGACAGCAAGTATCCAGGCTTATATCCTGACTGCCACTTTTTACATGTACGATCATGCCCAAGGACTAAAACTTCATGGAGGACCAGGCCCAAGGACTAAAACTTCATGGAGGACCAGGCCCAAGGACTAAAACTTCATAGAGGACTATGCCCAAGGACTAAAACATCATGTAGGACCATGCACAAGGACTAAGACTTCATGTAGGTCCTGGTCCAAAGACTAAGACTTCATGTAGGATCAGGCCCACGGACTAAAACTTCATAGAGGACCACGCCCAAGGACTAAAACTTCATAGAGGACTAGGCCCAAGAACTAAGACTATGAGCATGCCCAAGACTAACACTTCATGTAGGACCATACACAAGCCCTAAGACTTGATGGATGACCATGCCCAAGTACTAAAACTTCATGTAGGACCATGGCAAGGACTAAAATGTTTCTAAGTCTTGGTTGTTCCCTCTATTAAGAAGAATACAATTCATTCCTTCAAAAATATTTACTGAGAAATTCCAGTACCATAGAATTGTTCTAGAGGTGGAAATATAGCACTTGACAAGGCAGGTAAGATTCCTGCACTAATGGAACTTAAACTGTAGTGATCCTAGATGCTTCCCTCAGAATGCCTCTAAACTAAATGCAATGATCCACAAAAAACTTAGCATGGTGCTCGACATACAGTAAACAGCCAATAAATACACATCAAATGAATACTGAAATTGACCATATCTTTGGGAAGATACACAATTATAAATTATTTGAGGGCAGCCCGAGTGGCTCGGCGGTTTAGCATCGCCTTCGGCCCAGGGCATGATCCTGGGGATCCGGGATCGAGTCCCGCGTCAGACTCCCTGCGTGAAGCCTCCTTCTCCCTCTGCCTGTTTCTCTGCCTTTATCGCTCTGTGTGTTACTCATAAACAAACAAACAAATAATAAATATCTTTAAAAAAATAAAATTATTTGAAAACTAAAATCAGGGAAAAATTTATACGACATTTTCTCACAGGAATAATGTATTATTATAGCTTTATTGACATTACAACTTCCTCTAGTTGCTTTCCACTGAGTCAGGGGACATATAATGGTCAAGAGTGTGGACCCTGGAACCAGACAGCTTTGGTTTAATTTCCTGACTCTACCATTTACTAGTTATGTGACCCTGGACACAACACTTGCCATTTCTGTATCTGTTTGTAAAATGCAAATAATAATAGCATCACCAAGATGGCTATTGGATATTAATCAAGCTTATATATAAAATGCCTAGAACAATGTCTGGCACATATTAATAAGTATTTACATAAGCATTAGCTATTAAAAAAAAAAGCATTAGCTATTATTCAAAATTAGAAAGTAATTTTGTTAACCCATTACCAAAACACAGGCCCGTATTAAAATTTACAGATTAAAATACACATACTAAAGCTAACTTTTGAATTATCTTCCTTTCTACCACATTCCATTAATGTAAGTAACTAAGAATTAAATGCAAGCCCATGAGAGTCAATGGACATTGAAAGAGTAGTGCACAGGAGAAGCTTTGCATTCTTAATCTAGATCTGCTTCTCATTATCATTACTATGCAGGGCAAATCATTTAACCTCTTTGGGTCTGACAATTCACAAATAAAATGTTTATGAAAAAAAACTGTCTTAGGAAGCAAAATTCTAATGGGTATTACAAATTAGGCTCTCAAAACGGAAATTCGAAATACCTAAATTGGTATACTAGGAAGGATGGTTTGAAAAAGTATAATGTTATCAGCATTTAAAGAAATTAAAAATGCTAATAATGTTAAAATGGGCACAAGTCCATATTTCTTGTAGTCAACACATTTTCAATGGACTTTAACAGTAAAGATAAACTTTTGTGATAGGAGACCATAAAAACTTTGTGCAATAGCTAGTTATATGACAATATTTAGTTACATATTACTATTTTATATAGTTTGCACAGAACATTGTAACAGTTAAGAAAATAGGAAAATACTGGAAAAGAAAATCTGAATAACATAATGCTATTTTTCTAAAGGAATCCCCTCTACAGAGATACTAGCAAAGTACATTTACACATACACAATTACAAGAGATACAATGCTCATACCAATTCTGAAATTATCATAGAAAAGAATGATTTTAAATATGAGTGTCATAATGACAATTTATTTTCACAATGTAATCATTAGACTGTAGCTTTAGGTAAACAGTAAAATAAAACAGTGTTTAAAACAGTTTTAGATGTGCTGGAAATAAACAGGTTAAGAACACAAAACTAAAAGCAAATAGTCTGAATTTCATACGAATTTAGGAAATAGAGATATTAGGATTAATGTTATTAATTAAAATAAAAACATTTATGTGTACACTACACATTGTACTTTTCAAAGCACTTTATTAACAAGCACTATCTAATTAGATTCACAGAAAAAAATCTTTAACAGCTCCTGACAGATACACTGTTCTGTGCCTTGGGGATCCTTCAGTCATGAGCCTAAGTAACAAACACAGCGCTGGCCTTAAAACTGTGTGCCCTAAATCATCGTTCAATTCTGTTTTTACTTCTCCATTCAGCTTCTCTAACTCCTCTATAAAGACAACCATGGTAGTTGTAAATGCACACTCCTGTTCTCTGGGGTTTGCTAAGCAAAGGTAATAAGATTCTATTACCCACGCATAATGAAACCCTGAGCCAGAGATGAAGTTAGGGAAGCAGTCGGTCCCCAGAGATTAGAGTGTTGACAGAACAAGCACCAAGTCCAAAGACCAGATTCTATCAGTCAATTATTACATACTGACAGGAATATCTATTATTTTTCTGAGCTTCAATTTTTGGGAACACTGGGAAAAGCTGTTAGAAAGAAGGCTAGAAAGGTTAGAAAAATTTTATTATTAAAAAAGGAAAAAGTCCTAGTATCTTACTCTGTAACCTTAAGATTATAGATGTTGCCCATCCACCCATTTTAAAAGACAAAATTCACTTCGAGACCAAGTTCTTTTCTTATGTTCCTAAATAGCAGATAATTCAATGAAGTTTTAGAACTATAACAAAAAATAGCAAACAATAAAGATCCCAATTTTGCAGCTGACAAGTTATTATGGCAACTGTAAAATCCTACCAAGTCCAAACCATCTCTAATCTAACTAAACTTGAAATTTTGTTGTATTTTCTTATAAAGAGATTAGCAATCCACTCATATATACAATTTTTCAATGTAAGAAGTATTTTATAAACACCTTATTTGCAAATATACTTTCTTAAAAATCTCATAAGCCTCTTGTTTAAGTGAGGAGTAAAGTCTGATTTTGTTTTTCTTTTGTTTACCTAAAGATACTTCTAAAAATGACATAACCACACAATGTTATCTACACCAATTATCTACAATAATCCTACAGTAGTTATTTTTTTTCATCTTCAAAAAAAATGTCATAAGTAAAACCACGCACTTTATGTGGTGTAAATAACCCAATATTTTCCCTCATGACATATCCATGTGAATCTGGACAGAAGAATACTTTCTTTCAGTGTCTCCAACAAAAGTACAAAACACTTTAGAAAAGGGAGAGAACCAGTTCTGCTTCATTAACAGAGCAAGTCTCACTAATATTTTAGAGCAAGATTTGCTTCCTTACTTTGTATCACAAAATATAAAAATATCACGCACTAAATGTACTTTAAAAAGCATTATGTTCTGCAACTCAGTTCTGTTTTAAGATCTTAGGACACTATATTACTTGTATTTTTGAAAACAGGAAAAGGAAGCTAAAGATAATTTTGGAGTTTGAGATAAAAACAACAAAATTTATTATAAGTAAGAATGCAGAGTTCAAAAGATAACACCCTCACAATCCAAACAAATCAAAACTTAAGTGCACAGATTTGGTATCACAAAGTGAGAACTTTTTCTTGACTTGTACCGATGGTCTGAATGACCCTAAAAAATTGTGCCAGAGAATTTTTAAAACAAAATTTTCAATAAAAATAAACATATACTGACGACCTATAAACTTGAGGTAACTATCCTCAATTGTAAAACAAAGAAAAATTTAACATTAGTTCAAACAAAGTCTAAAATGATAATTTGTAAAAGAAATGCAAGTAAATGCTACACAAGTGGTTAAGAGATAGTCATTATAATACTGTAGCAAAAGTCCAGAAACAGCCAAATGTCAGGATGGGCTACATTTATTTGATTTTCATACACTGGGAACGAGGCAATTATTAAGAGCTAAGCTAGCATTTTAATGGCTGTACGTTCATTCTTCCAAAACTGACTTAGATTATTTCTTTACATCATCATGGCCCTTTATAATCAACTGTATGAGACATATCTATCTTCATACAAGAGACATTAGTTCTATTTCCTTAAGGATAAATATTTTACAGGCATAACTGTTCATAATGAAACTGAGATTATGCTTTAAAAAGTTTTTAAAACAATCTTAAATAATATTTGTTTTAAAAACAATACGTATTTCTTAGTGATACTGAATATTCTTCAGAAAAACATAAAAGGAAAAAGTCAAAATTTATCTTTGGAAATTTAAGAATTCTTGCTTCTTGTTAATAATATCCTGTATTTAACACAGACAGTTCACTTATAACCTACAGATCAGTCTAAATTACTGTTGATAAAAATGGGTGAAACCACTTATCACCACATAATCTATATACTTCCATTTTAATGTTGTATTTCATAAAGCAATAAATCCGTCATAAAACTTTGTACTTTACGTGACGGCGTTATCTAAACACATGCATTACATGTTCCTCCTTAGGTTTCAACCAGTGAAAATCCACTAGGTAATATGAGCAACCATAACACCATCCAATCATTCTAGACTTTGATATCAACTGAGCTGAAGGCTTATTTAGTGGGTTATCAGAAATTAAGCAGCATTAAGATCACTAAGCAAGAAGAAACTGTTGCTGTCATTCTACTGTTTCCTGTGTTTTGTCTTTATTAAAGGAAAAATATTAAGGATTGTAAGACAACTTTTCTTCTGCAAGTTACTGGAATAAGAATGAGGTAAGAGGCTAAATTACTTCCAATATATTTACTAAATTTATACATTTAAGTGTAGAGTACACGAAATTTGAAGGGGGGGGGATTCTATTTTTAACTTAATCCCATACTTATGTGTTAAAGATGGCAGGAAATAACTTTGGAGAAATATTTTATTTACTGAACATTATAACATTTTTTTCACCAAAAGATCATTATTATTAACATGAACAGAAGACAGTTAAAGCTAGCACTCAGGGGCCCCTGGGTGAGGCAGCTGACTGCGCATCCAACTTGTGATTTCGGGTCAGGTTATGATCCCAGGGTCTTGGAATCAAGAACACACCCCCACCCCCACCACCAACTCCCTCCCACCCCCACCCCCAACTCTGAGGGCTCTGCCCTCAGCAGAAAATCTGCCTGCAGTTCTCTCTCCCTCCTCCCCATGTGCTCTCTCTCGAAAATTAATAAATCATTAAAAAAAACAACCAAAAACAGCATTCAGACTGAACTGGAAATTACTTGATTGCTTCTAGTAAATTTCTCATAATTCCCAGAAATCAGAGGCTAAATTTCCTAAATGCATAGATTATTGCATTAATACTGTCGAACTGATATAATCACCCAAAATAAAGAAAATTTAACAACTTCTTTTCTAGGTGGTGAATGTTTCTAAATTTTACTTTTTTAAATGCTAAAAAGTATTTTTTATTAACTAGGAATAAATTTCTACCTAAATTGTAATGGCAGATTTAGAAAAATCAATAATATTAAAGTCAGAAATGGAATTCTATCTTGAGCAAATACAAATGTGAATATAAAGTACAGATAACATTTACTTCAAATTGAAATTAAACATCAGAGTTTCAAATCTACCAGTCTCTAAGCCTATTTAGAATGTGAATAAACCAATATTTTCTGTCGTGCAATAAGTATAATTAAGGCTTTAACTTATAGACTTTCATCCAGAAAACCAAAAGGAATCCTCTGGTTTGCTTAATGGGGTCATCAAGTGTAACAGCAACTCCATGTGGATTGTGTGCCAATTTCCAGTGGAGATGCTGTTACTTTTGATGGTTACCAACTCACTACAATAGAAAGATCCAAGAAAGACAGAAAATCATAGTCACTTGATTCTAACTTGCTTGCAAAGAAAGAAGATAACCTTTCATGCTATCTTTAAAAACTGACAAATAATTAAGAATTAATATCTATCTTCTTAAATCAATTGTCATGTCACATGAAGGACCCAATAATGGAAGAAGATTAGAGTCATCACTGAAAAATGGTGTACAGGAAAATGACCTACGAATTGATAGACAATTTGGCTAAGTTTGTCTGTCATTTTTGTAGGCCAATATTCTGTATATCTCTTCTGCTTCAAAATCAGGATTCAACTACTATTGTGCAAGCAAGACAATAGGAGATGCACGGAAAACAATCTGCAATGTATATGAATGAATGGATCAACTATAAATAAAATATAAATAATACCAGATGAAAAACGTGTTTGTGTTTTTCTGACAAAGCTCACATTTATTTCACCTAGCTCAGTGACCACCAATCGACCTATGTACCATTTTATTGTCATGATTAAACAATAGTCCAATAAACCAATTTGCTCTTCTTACTAGTATATGTGTATGTCCACCTCAATCACTCTGAGGCATTTCCCTAAATATCCTGTCCTTAAATACTAAAAAAAATTAAAAATGAGAAACGATGACAATGCCTTAAAACATTCCTTAAAAGAAAACTCTAGTGTGGAATTTTAAACAATACTTGTGTAAATTTACCTAAACTTTAAGGTACTAAGGTAGCAGTGGTTCACATTTGACCACGCTCTCAATTATAAGAACAATGTAAGCAACGATATTTAGGACAAAGAGCCTTAGCTCCAAATTGAAGTAATAATACTGAAGTAACCTGACAGTGATTTCTTGGCCTCTAACCTCTAGATTCTTTTCCTAAAATATACTCTCACTCCTCATGCCTATTTAAAAGTTTGAAATACTTAACCTACTATTCAAGACTCACTATAATTTGCCCCAACCAATCTTTCCTGGTGTTTATCTTTCTAAAACCCTCAACACCCTACAGTCCTATTATGGTTCCTATACATATGTGATGCTTCCCCCTCTCCAAGCCTTCAGCTCCTGCTGATCCCTCTACTTGCAAAATACTTTGCCCAGTTTCCTACCTAATCCTCAAGGCCCTACTCAAATGCCATATTCTCTGAATAAAGCAAATGAGTTGCTTTATGATTCACTATTTGCCCGAGGCGGGGCCTCTAGTTCTTCCCTGAGCCATGTTGCCCTCAGATGTCAGATCACCCATGAAGCAGTGATAAAATGTATATTTAAACTGAAAAGGAACTGGGGCGGCTGGGTGGCTCAGTTGGTACAACTCTTAATTTTGGCTCAGGCTGTGATCTCAGGGTCAAGGGATCTAGTTCCACATTGAGCTCTGTGCTCAGTGGGGAGTCCACTTCAGATTCTCTCTCTTCCTCTCCCTCCCCTGCCCTGCTCATAAGCACACATGCGCATGCTCTCAAATAAATAAGTAAATCTTTAAAAATAAACAGTAAATTGAAAAGGAACTTTTACACAAAAAACACTAAGAACTACCTATTATGTGGCGATAGATGATTAAGACAAAAATACCACCCCACTTTAACCAACATTTTAAAACCCCTAAGGTACATGCATTCATAAAACGACCACCTAAAAAAATAAGGACAATGCTGACAATGAAAAGCGGAACATTTTTACATAAATTCTGATGAACCCCAAAGGAGGGACATTCAACCCTATGTCTACAATCTCTTGAACTCCCCGTTCTTTACTTACTGGCCTTCATGCCCTCAAAAACCTCCCTGGATCCTCAAGTGATAAAATGTGAAAATATTTACCAAATGGGTTCAAACATTTTACTCACGTTAAAACATAGTTTAGCAAAAATTCCATTAACCAAATTAAAATAAAATTACTCAAAGAAAATGAAAACCTAGGATGTATTCCTAAAAGGAATGATTAAAACTCCCCTTTCCATATCTGATAGTAACAGCAATACCAAAACTTCCCTAATTTCCCAGAAGATAAACTAGCTAGACTATGATCTCACTATGATCTCAAAGCTGGGACCAAGTCGGTCTTGTTCAGTGCCTCAAGGAATGTCTAGTGTCTAGTTTAGGAAATACATTTTCTTTCTGCAGTAGAAGCTTTTCTACCCTACACTGTTGACGATGTTCATGTAGTATCTTTTCAAAAAAAAAAAAACTTAAGGAAAAGAACAAATAGTTCGGAAGGTAATCATCACTAGAATAAATGTAATTTTGTGCATTTAACTATATTATAGTTTCTTAAATTTTAAAGAGTCTATAATTACATAATGTTATTTCTATTGAGAGACAGTAGCCCAAAGTAAGAGAGGGACTCTAATTCCTAAAGAAAAATTGCATACCGGGATCCCCTCCTGATGCCTGATTCTGGCACAATGCTACAGGCACACAGAAACAATGAATTCCCATTGAAAAAGGATCAGAGCCTCCGCTTTTAATTATCCAAACTGAAAAAATGCAGTTGTTAAAATTTCAACCATATCAAAGGATCTTTTTGAATTATATTTTACTCCCCCAAAAAGACTGTGATTTTAGAATATGTGATTTAACATATCTCAGTTCTCTCAATAGTCATTTTTTCACTTTTGAACAAAACATAGCTCACTTTAAAATGCTGAAAAAACGTAGAAAAAGTTCTACCTGTTGATCAAGAATTCATCTTTTGTCTTGTGATGAAATACAGGGATTGGAACACCCCAAACTCTTTGCCTTGATATACACCAATATGGCCGTCTGTCCACCGTTTCGACCATGGCATTCAGTGCTGATCCAGGAATAAATTTCACTTTTTTTAACAATTCCTGCAATTGATTCGCAAATCAAGTCCAGTAAGTGTAAACAGAACAATTTTTCCAGAACTGCCACCATTTAGCCTACTAGTTATTTTCAGTGTTTATAGTTATTTACATGTCTCCCCAATGCCCAAAAAACTACAGTAAAAAGCTACAGATTTCAGAGCAAATGAAGCAAAGTTAAAACACGGCCAGAAAGGATCTAATTAGTAACATCAAGAGCAGACTTCACCATTAGAGAATGTGACCAGAGATTTTATACTAACTTTCAAGCACCCTAGGTCAAAACTGGCAATAACAGGGTTAGCAGAAGCATTAAACTTCATTAAACTATAGTCAAAATCCATTGAAACTTGATTTCGATGATAATTTTTCAGTACTTAAGAAATGCGCAATTGTTGTAGATTAAGAAACAAGGACTGTAATAGAACCTAATTTCACATAGTGTGGTTTACAACATAGAAAACACTTTCTCAGAGTCCCAGTTCTTATTTACTTACTCTCTCAAGAACTCTCCCTACCTGCAGCCCCACAAAATTGTTTTTTATTTCATTTAATTTGTCAATTACCAAAAGATGAACTGTATAGGAAAATGTTTGGTAATAATCTCCAGAAAGGCCAAAATATGTTAATTAAATTTTTGAGAATCTCACCATGCGTTAATTAAAGCATTTTCTACTCCCAGAGCAATTTAAACATTTTCCTCACTTAACCTGAACTACAAGAAATCCTCTCCCTGGGGGGCACCTGGGTAGCAAAGTCAGTTAAACTTGCTTGGGCTCTTGGTTTCAGCTGAGGTCATGATCTCAGAGTTTTGAGATCAAGCCCGAAGTCTGGCTCTGTGTTCAGCAGGGAATCTGCTCAAAATTCTCTCTCCCTCTGCTGCTCCCCAGTGCTCGCTCCCTCTTCCTCTCCCTCAAATAAATAAATCTTAAAAAAAAAAAATCGTCTCCCAAGAAACCCTTTGTAGCACCACCTACTGGCAGAATGGCAACATCTGCAATTCAATTTGATTACTGCTTGGTTTAAAAATCCAAGAAAAATGAATACAGACTGGATATTTGATTCTGTTAAGCAATAACCATTACTTTTATAAGACGGTAACAATGGCATTCACATTATTGTTACATAATCTTTATCTTTCCGATACATATACTGAAATATTTATGGAAGATATAAGGCCTGAAATTTGCTTCAAAATAATCCAATGATTAAGGAGTAATAGGCAGGGGTGGTAGGAACGGCAAAAATAAAAATAAAACTGGCCAAAAGTTGATTAATGTTGAATTTGGGTGGTAGAAACAATAGGGTATGTTATTTTATTTCCATAAGAGGAACTGAAAATGGTCTATAAAGGACAATTAAAAAAGACAAAAAACCACTTGGCTCTAGCATATTATATCACACTTAGATATTCTTCCATAAAAAATCTGTGCAGAGCTAGAAGTTACTAATCTTAACATCTACAACTCAGGGAAACAGATTTCACAGGAATGTAAAAAAAAAAAAAAAAAACCCACAAAAAAGTCCATATTACAGTTCCCCATTCTATGCAAATATAGAAAATGTAGATTGCTTGCATAGCTTCAAATTGCCAGGCCAACAAATAAACCAAGTCACTACAGTTATATGTTAAGATGAAAACAGTAAAGCAAAATATCTTCATTATCAGCCTGATTAATAAATATGAATTTGAGCTTTTTCACTCAATTAAGTTGTTCATGACACAGAGATACATAATTATAGTGAATAAAAGAGCTCAAATATATATTAATATTTAGAATCCCCATTGTAAAGTATTTGTTAACTCAAGGCAAGAATTTCTTAAATGGACTGTAATTTCAATCATAAGGAAGAACGGGGTTTTTAGAATGTTTTACTGAATGTTTACTGTGTGCCACTGTTCTGGAGCTTTTATTCACTTAACTCATGAGGCAGGCATCATATTATCAGCTCCATCCAGATGAGGACACTGAGGTTCTAAGAGGTTAAACCATCTCCTGAACTCAGGAGAATTTACACACTCCTAATTTATAATATACAGGGCAGGAAATTTAGACAAGTACCTTAGCCTCTTTAAGCCACACGTGTGTAAGGAAGGTAGAGAAATCCAAGATCCTTCTAAAATCATAATTTTATGAAATCAAGTCACCAAATCATTATAGAAGCAATCATTTCTTTTCCCCAAACCCTACCCTGAACCTCGTATGCAACCCTTTCACACGAGGGGATGAAAACCCAACACTCACAGTAGAATGTCTCTTATACCTTGGCTGTAGCCTTGATATCCGTGATATTTACAAACCACTGCTTGCTGGCACGAATAACCACTGGTTTCTTAGTCCTCCAGTCATAGGGATAGCTGTGTACCAATCTCTCCTCTTTCAACAAATGCTTTGCAGCCTGAAGCATCTTTATAACTTGAAAAATAATCAGTAACAATTTATATTAGACATAATTAAAAAGTACTATGAAAATCCTAATAACTCTCTAACTCCCAGGGAGTATTAAATCTGGACTAGTAAGTACCAGTCTGTAAGAGTAGCCACTTACCAGCTGTCAAAGGCATAATCTAGGAATCTCCCGGCCAAAAAAAAAAAAAAGAGAGAGACTATAAAACTTTAATTAGACTACAAATTAAGCCACTCCCATGGCTTTTCACTCCAAAGATAAATAGGATATATCTAAAATTCTACATTTGAAATTCATTGTCATAGTGTTTCATACCATGAATCTTAAAATGGTTTCCAAAAAATCCAGAAACCAGCTACAGTGGATTGAATTTTAACTTCCCAAAAGATAACGCTTGGTACCTGTCAATGTGACCATATTTGGAAATAGGGTCTTTGCAGACATAATCCAGTTAAGATTCACACTGGATTCAAGTGCACCCTAAGTCCAATGACTAGTGTTCTAATAAGAGAGGAGGACACATAGACACATGAGAGCAACAATGGGGTAAAGATTAAAGTGATACAGCTGTAAACCAAGGAATGCTAAGGGTAACCAGATGCTACTGGAGCACCGCCCTGCTGATTTCACACTGATTTCAGACTCCTAGCCTCCAGAACTGTGAGAATAAATTTTTATTGTTTTAAGCTACTAAATTTACGGTACTTTGTTAGCATAGTCTCACGCAAGCAATACACCCTTTAGTTAGCCTTAGTGTAAATCTGGGCAAAGAAAAGTCTTCAGGGCAGCCTGGGTGGCTCAGTGGTTTAGCGCCGCCTTCAGCCCAGGGCATGATTCTGGAGACCCAGGATCGATTCCCATATCGGGCTCCCTGCATGGAGCCTGCTTGACCCTCTGCCTGTGTCTCTGCCTCTCTCTCTCTGTGTCTCTCATGGATAAAGAAATAAAATTGGAAAGGAAAGGAAAGGAAAAAGGAAAAAGGAAAAAGGAAAAGGAAAAGGAAAAGAAAAAGGAAAAGGAAAAGGAAAGGAAAGGAAAGTCTTCAGAGTACCTGGTCCTTGGATCCAAAATTATAAAAAGTCAGAAAGTCAAATCAAGGCTGGAGGATACCTAAGATCATAACATATCAACAGTGCTTTACATGTGCTCAGTCAATTATAAGGGTTATAAAAAAAATAGTGTCTGATACACAATCAACAACTAGCCTCAAGCTTGATTCTTCCACTAAACTAATACTGTTGTGGCCCTAAAATAACATCATTTGCTAACGATTCCCCTGCTTTGCTTAACCAAATAGAGCAACTTTAAAGCAAAAGAAGTCTCAACCTCCATTTTAAACCACGGGGTAAAATAAACTACAATTTTAGATCTTTGTTTCTAATGAAAGTGCAAGATGGGAGAACAGCCAGCAAAGGTTGCTGCTGTTTTTCAGAAAATATATATTTATGATAACAACATACACAAGACTCACCCACATCTGTTCCCTCTTCAAGGACAGCCTTGTTTTGAAGTTTAGGACCTGCAACATCTGTGAAAACTCCATCTTCATCCACTAAACAGTCCTACAAAGGGTTATTTTCAATAATTAAAGTACCAAAACATTTAATCTTATGACAATTGCTGACAAAACAATATATATAAAACATCTCAGTATAGTCTTTCACTGTATTGAAAATCTGGGTACAAATACCATATGATCTCACTTGTATGTGAAATTTGAGAAACAAACAAAAGAAAAAGAAGAGGGGGAAAAAAAAAGAAAGAAAAAAACTAAGAAACAGACTCTAAACTATTGAGAGCAAACTGATGGTTACTAGAGGGGAGGTGGTGGGGGGTGGGGGCAATGGGGTGAGAATTAAACAGTACACTCATCATGATGAAAAATAAAATAACATTCAAAAAAGTAAGATATATTAAAAGCACCTTCAACTTAGTCTCTCTTAATTTCCAGATCTATGGAAATGTACATATATTGTGCTGACTTTGGGATGCATCTGAAGTAAATGGAAAAACTGCCTAATTGGCATGTAAAACATAAATTTAGAAAGGACTGTTTACTTAAAAAACAAAACAAAACCTGTTCTTTTCAACTAGTAAAACCTGCTCGCCATTTTTCACAACTAAAAGCAATCTGTCTATATGAATTAATACTTTGAAAGAAAAAAATTGTCCCCACTTAATATTTTTCAATTCTACTTTTGTGGTGATTTTGTGCTAAATCTAGGAAATCTTTCACAATTAGTATGAATTAACGAGGCATTAGGGTACTGAACATTAGGGAACTAAGCATTTCACAACTAAATTATGACAAAAATGATTGCTTATCACCAAAAAATAAAGATGCTAGTTAGGATTTATCACTTTAATTTTACAAAAGCAATAATGATGAAGGAAAAAAAAGAGGAAAAGTACCGTGGGCAGGTTGTGCTGAGAGGCTACACTGTAATCCTCCATACCATGAGCTGGGGCTGTGTGCACCAATCCTGTTCCTTTTGTCATGGTCACATGACTTGCAGGTAAAAGAGGGGAGGCTTTATCAGGAATTAAAGGATGAGCACAAGTACCACCTTCCAAATCTGCACCTGTAGGGAAAGAAAGCCATAATTTAGAATTATTTTACACGACAACGCTTCTACAGTAGCCACAGACTATCAACAGTAGCCACAGACTATCAGGTGAAAGGTGCAGGATCTGCAACGAGGCTGGGCTCAAATATCCGCTTCCCCTTTGACTTGCCCTGTGACCTTTAGGAATCTATAATAGGTGGATAATTACAGTCCTACCTCAGAGAGTTGCCATGAAGACAAGCTGAGGTAATGTATTTTAAGTATTTGGGACCCTCAGCCTAATACTTGCCACACAGTAAATGATTAAAATATTAGCAATTATTGGGGCACCTGGGTGGCTCAGTTGGTTGGGCATCTTTGGCTCAGGTTGTGGTCCTGGGGTCCTGGATGGAGACCTGTATTGGGGCTCCTTGCTCAGCAGGGCACCTGCTTCTCCCTCTGCCCTGCTCCTGCACTCACTCGCTCACTCTCTCTATTTAGAATGGATAAATAACATCTTTAAATAAATTAAATATTAGCAATTATTATAAGATACGACTCAAACGGACCCTAGAAGATTTCTTTAATTTATGTGCAGCTATGCACCTTTTGGAACATGAAGACAAAGAAACAGTAGTAGATCACCAAATCAATGACCAGTAGGTTCTGTTTTTTTTTTAAGATTTTATTTATTAATGAGAGCTGCAAAGAGAGAGGCAGAGACATAGGCAGAGGGAGAAGCAGGCTCCCCACAGGGAGCCTAATGCAGGACTCAATCCCAGAACCCTGGGATCATGACCTGAGCCAGACAGACACTCAATCACTGAGCCACTCAGGTGCCCCACCATTTCTTATCCTTTTATGAAAAGAAACAACAGTGAGTTCCCCAGAGATAGTATTAGAATCTACTGGTTGGGAGCCTGCTTCTCCCTCTGCCTGTATCTCTCCCTCTCTATGTGTCTCTCATGAATAAATAAATTAAATCTTTAAAAAAAAATCTCTGATCAGTAAGAAACAATTTATATTTTTCTGGAAAGAAAAGCTATCCTACAAAAATTATTCCACTTTAGCTGTTCAACATTCCTACTATTTTATTTTTTATTTTTTTCATTCCTACTATTTTAATAAGTAATAAGCTGTCTATAGTTTATTTTGCCACAGAAGAGAGAAGTATATCTATTCTGAAATGTGGTGGCTCAAAATGGTAACCCAATGATTCTCTTACACTAATAATTTGAAACAATTACCTAATCTAGAAAGGTGATCTTAAGTTTAACCTGAGCACTTTTAAAAACCTTATGAGAATGCCATTCAGCTTTTATAACAATATCTAATTTGTTAATGAAGTCTGTAATATCTTCTGTGCTTAAAAAAGATATAGGAGGGTGGGGTATAAAGAATATACTGAATCCTCTAACTTATTTATTGTACCAAGAAGGACCAAATGGTATTAAATATCAAACATTCTGTAGCTTCTTTCCTGGTTTTGACATAAAACACTTTTTTTGTTACGGTTATGGTTATTTAAACTTAAACTATTTAACTGGCTTGTATCTGAAATGATGCATTTTGAAGGCTTCTCTATTGAGCTAGGCAATCTTTCTATTTTGGGGTGTCTCTACTCATTCTACTCATGTGATTTTTTTTTAATTTATTTATTTTAGAGAGTGAGAGAGCACAAGTGCGAGGGGCAGAGGTAAAGGAAGAAAGAATCTCAAGCAGATTCTGAACTGAGTGCAGACCCTGCTACAGGGCTCAATCTCACAACCCTGAGATCATGATCTGAGCCAAAACCAAGAGTTGGACATTTAACCAACTGAGCCACCAGGTGCACTGTGATTTTTTTTTTTAAGTAAGAAACTCAAAGATGTAGTATCCTTAAAGATCAGAGGTGATTTTAAACTTCCCTAGATTTTAATAATTATATTTCAAAACCAATCAGTACTTTAGAACTCCCAAATTACAGCTTACTAAGGATTCTTCTGATAGAAGTATAGTCTTTGGAATAATTTTCAGAATTCACTAAATTTCCTCATTAAAATCATATACCAAAAAAAAAAAAAAAAATTATTTCCTTCCTTATACCATTGATTAAATCAGATAAAGGTTAATCTTTAGTGAAATAATTTTGAATAAAATTTTAAAAGGATATTTGTTTATTTCTACATTGTACAAAAGACATTTTTCTAATTTTACTTTGGATATTTGCTAGAAATACTGTTGCGCTTTTATCAATGTTCATATTTTCTATACTATCATGTTTAATATATTTTCCTTTAGTATAATCAATGTAAATATATTCTAGAAAGGTAAAGACCATATCTGTTTCAATTCACAATGCAAAACAGTCAGCAAGTACTAAACTCAAAACAAATGGTACTCTGATGACTGTGATCATTAGAGTATCTATAAATCTTCACCTGAAAATGTTGAGATAACCTCAAATGTTGTTTCCAAAGCAGAAGCAACAGATGTTACTTTATCTGCAGCAAGTACGTACAGATCTCCAGATGTGGAACATTTCACAATAGCATATCTAAAATAAAATTTTAAGAGAAAATTAATAATAATGAAAAAAGAAAAGTCACAGATATTTTAAATGGTTTACATCATTTTAGGAAAACTAACTTCATAATCGAAAAAAACAATACTTTCAAGAACTTTATCCCTTACATTTGTTTCATTTTTCAAAAAAGGTGAAAATGAGATCTTAAATGGAATTATTTAAATCTTAACAAAATCTATACGAACATAACAACTAATCTATATATCATTTATTAAATTTTAAGTGAACAATAAGATGAAATAAATGCAAAATACTGCTATTGATGGAATCAATCCTATTTGTGGATAAAATGAAAAATATAGTAATATACTTACTTTGAGTCTGGCATATAACAAACAGCTTGATTGGCTGGAATTGTCCAAGCCTGGGTGGTCCAAACTAAAAAACTAACAGGAGATGACCCATCTGTGAAAATAAAATTTCAAATACACTAGCAAATGTTACGATTCTGTAACTTTAATAAACTCAAACAGTGAATAAATCTTACCTATGAGAGATACCAACTTGGGAGAAGGTTTCAGGAGAGGGAATTTTACATATATTGAGCGACTGACATGTTCAGGATTATACTCAAGTTCTGCTTCAGCCAATGCAGTCCTAAGATTTAAGAATATTAGATGTAAGTATTTGAGGGACTCACAAAATTCTCCACTTTAACTACCAAAAACACATACATACCTTGATGAGGGAGACCAAAACACCGGTTTGTAAGATCGATAAACCAAGCCCTATAAAGACAAATATATTACATGAAAGCTGGAATTTTATAACACATAACATACTCAAAGGGAAAAAAAATACTTCATCACCTTCTCATACATTTGGTAGAAAATTCTCAACTGTTTGGCCTCATATTTTCCATCAAATGTATAGTAGCAATTATTCCAATCTGCCATTACTCCCCAACGAATAAAAGCTGATCTCTGTTTCTTAATTGCTGCTTCAGCAAATAATCTAGCTAAAAAAAATTAAGAAAGAAAAGCATTTGAAAAACAATAAATTGAAACTCTTAAACATGGTTTAGAATGTAGGCCTCTAAACGGAGGTATTATACACAATGTATACTATAAAATGTATTTAATAGAAAAATTATTCTAAAGGTTAAAGGTGTTCAGAAGATAACTAAAACAAATTCTAAAATTAACTAGAATTTCAAAAATATTTTCCAGACTTAATAACCTTACATTTAG
This sequence comes from Vulpes lagopus, assembly GCF_018345385.1. Taxonomy (NCBI): domain Eukaryota; kingdom Metazoa; phylum Chordata; class Mammalia; order Carnivora; family Canidae; genus Vulpes; species Vulpes lagopus. The sequence goes on from NC_054834.1 coordinate 34,394,054, forward strand.
AAAAAAATAACTGGAAAAATTATTCTTCATGCTTCTTAATCTGAGAAAAGATAAAAGAATGATTCTTATTTCATTACACACAGAAAAAGTAATCAGTACATCTAGGTTAAGCCAATAATAAGATGTTTTACAGTGAAGCAAAAAATCTTCACAATAATATCTAAATATACAGTAGTTTAAGAACAGAAGATTCCTCTCTGACCCAATCTAATAAAGGATCAAATGAGATTAATTTTAAAAATATATCTGTATGCTAGAACTGATTTAGTCTAGCATTTGAAATAGGTCAACAAGCTCCAGCCAGAAAAGTAAATAAAAACAGTGAGCACGGTCATAATTTCACAAAATATGAAGATCAAAGAACTGAAAAATGGACTTGCAAATGCTCACAAATCTTTCCTTCAGTCTCTGAACATAAATTCTCACAAAAGTCAATTGAACAAGATCTGCGTTTTCCGTGACAAAAATGGGTTTCTAACAGATCCCATTATAGCCAAAAAACAAAAACAAAAAACAACAGAAAGTCTCTTTGAGTAAGCCCTGACTTTTCCAAGGAACCAGCATTTAAAAATAATCATTCCCAAACAGAAACAGATTATTTACCTTTCTTTCTAATTTCCACAGCTGACAGATTCTGAGCTTTTCCACCAAGTTCTGATAATACTTTTATTTCAATGGGTAATCCATGACAATCCCAGCCTGGCACAAAATGTATTTTGGAACCTCTCATCATATGGTACCGATTGGCTATATCCTTCAAAATCTGTGAAAATAATTATCATTTATATACTAAATGTGTAACCTAGTTATATTCCTTTTTAAAACATTTTTTTAATTTAAATTCAAATGTAGTTAACACACAGTGTATATTATTAGTTTCAGGGGTAGAATTTAGTGATTCATCAGTTGCATATAACACCCAGTGTTCATTACATCGCATGCCCTCCTTAATGCCCACCACCCAGTTATCCTATTCCTCCCACCGACCTCCCTCCAGCAATCCTGTTTCTTTTTTTTTCTTTTTTTTTTTTTTTATGATAGTCACACAGAGAGAGAGAGAGAGAGGCAGAGACACAGGCAGAGGGAGAAGCAGGCTCCATGCACCGGGAGCCCGATGTGGGATTCGATCCCGGGTCTCCAGGATTGCGCCCTGGGCCAAAGACAGGTGCTAAACCGCTGCGCCACCCAGGGATCCCAATCCTGTTTCTTATAGTTAAGAGTCTCTTACGGTTTGCACCAGTTATATTCATCATTGTAAAACACTGAGAAAGCTCAATTTTAAAGGGATTTAATAAACAAAATAATCTATTCAATTTATTAACTCATGTTCTACAGAAACACAAAAGTAACACGTATTTGAAGTTTTAAAATGCCATTAACTCCAGAAAACAAACCAAAGATTTCAAAGTGAAAAATACTATGTCTAGAATTACCAATTTGTTCGTAAAGTTGGAATATGCAGAAGAGCAGTCTATACTGCTTTTTTAAGAAAAAAATTTGACCTCTTAAAAACTACAGTAGGGCAGCCCTGGTAGGTGGCTCAGCAGTTTAGCACTGCCTTCAGCCCAGGGTGTGATCCTGGAGACCTGGGATCGAGTCCTACATAGGGCTCCCTGCATGGAACCTGCTTCTCCCTCTGCCTGTGTCTCTGCCTCTCTCTCTCTCTCTCTCTCTCTCTCATGAATAAATAAAAATCTTAAAAAAAAAAAAAAGAACTAGACAGTAAAAATAAGTCATTTATAAATTTGCTTTACTCTAATTAAAAATATTAACATGAATAACTCAATATTATTTACTTTCAGCTAAGAAATAGAATATAATCAACGCAAAACTCATAATGTATTTAGAGTATGGAATATCACAGTTAACTCTATCACTGACAAACTCTTCTTCACTAGGTATAGTTCTATAACCACTTTCCCTTCCTAGTTCATTTTAGATACTAGAGGGGAGCAGAGCCTTTTTAAAATATATTACCATTATAAAATGGAAGATCAAACGCAAAGGATCAATTTGGCTCCAAGCTCAATTTCCTTCTTCCCAAAATGAAACAATGCAATAGTCCAGAAAATTATTTCCTCCTTTCCATATCCATCAAAATTAGGAAAGATATTAGATATTCTTCCCACAGCTTCCCCCAATTAAAATTCTAACTTTTGAACTTACCAAACAGTAGGAGGAAGCCCTGTGGCCTGGGTAGTAACCACAAGACATAAAAAATGTATCTAATTATATATACTTAAGATATGTACACTTTCAGTACGTATATTATTGAAATCAATCAATACACAAATAACCTCCATCCCATTTATTCTTATTTGAAATTATTCTCTCTGGTTTATCTATCCCTTCCCAGTAAAATAGAAACTCCTTGAAATCTCATCTGTCTTCTTCATCAGTAAATCCCCTGCATTTAGAATGGTATCTGGCACTGTTTAAAAATATCTGTGGAAGAAATGAATGTCTACATACATGCTCTAGACTGTAATACTTTATATAGTAGCCCGTAGCTATCAGCTGGCTACTGAGCAACTGAAAACATGGCTAGTCCAAATTGAAATGCACCATAAATGTAAAATATATACCAGATTTAAAATACTGTGTACAAAAAAAAAAAAATAGAATGTGAAATATCTCAAAAAAAGTTTCACAGTGGCTATAAATTAAAATGGTAGCTTAGATATGCTGAGTTAAATATAGTGTTAAAAATAAGGCTCATCTGTTTCTTCTGACATTTTTTATGCATCTACTAAAAAAATTTTAACTTACGTGGCTTACATTTGTAGCCTGCATTATTTCTACTGAACAGTGTTGCTTTTGGCCATATTAGCAGAATGAAATCATTTCAGCTAATAATGAATGTCCCTATAGGGAAGGTTATATGTGAAGCCCGTGTAAAAGGAACAGCAGGGATGCAAACACATGTTTTACCAGTCCTCTCCAAACAAGCTCCTCCATATGTTTAAGAACCACTGGTTTCTTTTATTCATGATAATCCTCTGTCCTCATTTCTTTTTCCTAGCACAATACTCATGTATTCCTTTGTTTCACCTACGTATTTCTGAATGCCTACTATATGCCAAAAATTATTGTAAAAACTTAGAGTATGGCAGTAAACAGGAGAGACAAGGTCCTTCGAATGAAAACAGAAAATAAACAGGGGATCCCTGGGTGGCGCAGTGGTTTGGCGCCTGCCTTTGGCCCGGGGCGCGATCCTGGAGACCCGGGATCGAATCCCACGTCGGGCTCCCGGTGCATGGAGCCTGCTTCTCCCTCTGCCTATATCTCTGCCGCTCTCTCTCTCTCTCTCTCTCTCTGTGTGTGACTATCATAAATAAATAAAAAAAATAAAAAATAAAAAAAAAGAAAATAAACATATTCATTCACTACGAAGAAAAAAGAAAGGCTGAAAGTTTGAAAATAGCATGTGAGCTGGTTGTGGTGGCAGGGCTATTGTAGAGGAAGATCAGTAACGCCTATGAGACGAAGTCTGAACAGAGACATGAAGGAAATGAGAAAATGTACCATTTAAATGAATACATGGGAAATGCATTCCAAAAAAAAAAAGGAAATGCATTCCAAGGGAGGTAAGCAAGCAAGACTACTTATGGTGTCTCTGAGGAAAAACAAAAACTGTTCCTCCTCTAGTTCCAAAGAGCCCAAAATCTTCAACAGAGCCTCCAACTATACACATGAGAGGCAGATTTGTATAGTGCCTCAGTTTTTAGAGAAAACTCCTCTCTCCTCAATCCATATGGAGCTCACTCCCCTCCACTCCAGCTACAAGGGTGGACACATGATCCACTGTGGCCTTCAGCATATTCTATCCCCAAGTCCAAAATGATTGATTCAGGGACAGACCTGTGACTCAAATCAGGACAAAGAGATTCAATCCAGGACTTTTGTAAAAATTGCTGGAAAAGAGAAGATAGAAAAATATAAGCCTGTAAATGTTAAGAAATGTGCGGGGTGGGAATGAGGGTATGGGGAGAATCAAAAGAGGAACCATGTTTAAGAGTGAAAAATGGAGAAAAACCAACTCTAATAATATCTGAGTCCCTGGATCCAGCCATGAAAGGAGCTGAAACTATCTCTAGACTTTAACAGTTAATACTGGGACACCTGGGTGGCTCAGCAGTTGAGCACCTGCTTTTGGCCCAGAGGGTGATCCCGGAGTCTCGGGATCGAGTCCTACATCAGGCTTCCTGCATGGAGCCTGATTCTTTCTCTGCGTCTCTCTCTCTGCCTCTCTCTCTCTCTCTGTCCCTCTGTGTCTCTCATGAATAAATAAATAAAATCTTAAAAAAAGAACAGTTAATATTAAAGCCGATAAATGTCCATTTTTGCTTAATTTATTCAAGAGTTGCCTTTCTATCCCTAGCAACCAAAAGAATCTGGAACAATAGAGTTTTCTTTTTTATTTTTGTTATAATAAATTATTTTATTGGGTATATTAAAAACAAGAAACTAGATTTTTTCGAATTAAAATGTCTTAATTCAAAAAAAAAAAAAAAATGTCTTAATTCTTTGAACACATGCAGCAGAAAGTTCCAAAAGACAAATGGATAAGTCAGACTTAAATAACATAAAATGGAGAAAACAATCTAAAAGGAGTAATTTTAAAGCAAAGATAATACCTCTTGAAGGTTATCTATGATAAGTAACAAGAATGTATTAAAACAGACAAGACTGGGCAGCCCGGGTGGCTCAGCGGCTCAGCTGCCTTCAGCCCAGGTTGGGATCCTGGAGACCCAGGATCAAGTCCCACGTCAGGCTCCCTGCATGAAGCCTGCTTCTCCCTCTGCTTGTGTCTCTGCCTCTCTTTCTCTCTCTCTCGGTCTCTTCTCTCTCTCTCTCTCTCTCTCTGGTCTCTCATGAATAAATAAATAAAATCTTTAAAAAAATAAAAAAAAAATAAAACAGACAAGACTGGTCCAGACACTTATTTTGTTTTATTCATCAGAATAGATAATGCTGCATTATATTCCTATCTGGTAGAGCAATGTGTTCCTTGCCTTTCTTTAAATTTTGACTATTCAAACACATTTACTTTCCAGATTTACTGTTTAACCATTAAGTACATTAAATTTTTTTAAATTTTCTTTGTTGTTTGTGACTATAAAAGTTCTCCTCCCCCCAAAAAAAGAGTAACACAGGATCTTTGCTTTAAAAAAAATACAAATGTTATAGTAATAACAAATATTGGGTTTAAATTTTTTTTCCAAAATTAGATCCTAATATAATACTGTTTTAAAATTTGTTTTTCTTCCTTCAGTTAATAATATTTGGACATCTTTCATGTCAGTACAGATATATCTACCTAATTCCTTTTAAGATTCCATAGTACTTATCACCAAAATTTATTTTATCAAGTCCCATTAAGGACATCCAGTATACACTACCAGTGTAAATTACGCCTAACTGCTCTACTCCAGTTAAGCAGCCAGCCCTTCAAGCAAAAGCTAAAGAGCTTAGATTTCCACCTTTGTAAATCTGTCACAAGGCATTTTTAAGCCCTCCTCTCCAGCCAAGATGTTGTTAAAGAAAATCAAGTAGCAAGTGGGGACTACACCCCTGTAGCTGGCAATGAGACCCCATCTACGGTGTCAGTGGACACCATGTAAGGAGCCTGGACCCCCCACCCAGCAGCAATGAGGCACCCCTTCCCATTTCCACTGGGGTACTCAGAGGAGGCTTAATGCAGAGTTGGGATGTTCACCACTGCTCGGTGGTAACAAGGCTACCTCTTCTTGCCCTGGTATCACTAGAGGTCATGCAGAAAGCAGTTACATGGCACACTAGCACTTTATAGTTGGGCAGTGACCGTGGAGGCTTAGGGGGAAGTAGAATTCCTATCCTGCTGAGAAGTAAAAAAGGAGCTCCCCTTCTTAGTCTTAAAAGAGGTTGAGTAGAGAATCTGGATTTCTGACCCCACCTGGCAGTAGCCAGACAGTGCTCACATTCCTCTATTGGAAAGGTGTCAGTGAATAAAAGCTGCTAAAAATGTTTAAAATTCAGACTCTCAGAAAATACAAAATGTCAAGGTTTCAATAAAAATTCACTCACCATACCAACAGTAACTATCTAAAACTGAATGAAAAAAAAGATAGTAGATAACCAACACTAAGATAACAGATGTTAGAATAATCTGAAAAAGATTTTAAAGCAACCATGATAAAAATGGTTAAACAGTTGTGAACATAATTGAAAAATATGAAAAAATAAAAAGCCTCAAAGAATTTGTTGAAAGAGAAAAAATAAATGGTATTTTTTAAATTGAGGTTTAACTGGAACATCAACTGTAAATTTTATACGTGAAAATAACTTTAAAAGTGAAGCAATAACTGAAATAGAAACTCAATGGATGGGACACCTGGGTGGCTCAGTGGTTGAGCGTCTGCCTTCAGCTTAGTGTGTGATCCTGCAGTCCCAGAATCGGGTCCCACATCGGGCTCCTTGCATGGAGCCTGCTTCTCCCTCTGTCTCTGCTTCTCTTTCTCTGTGTCTCTCATGAATAAATAAATAAAATCTTTAAAAAAAATAAACAAAAGAAAAAAAAGGAGAAAAAGAAGAAAAAAGAAATGCAATGGATAGGCTTGCATATTGAATGGAGGAGACAAAGATAAAAACCACTAAACTTGGGGATCCCTGGGTGGCTCAGGGGTTTCGCGCCTGCCTTTGGCCCAGGGCGCGATCCTGGAGTCCCGAGATCGAGTCCCGTGTCGGGCTCCTGGCATGGAGCCTGTTTCTCCTTCTGCCTGTCTCTCTCTCTCTCTATCATAAATAAATAAAAATAAATCTTTAAAAAAACAAAACAAAAAAACCACTAAACTAAAAAAAAAAAAAAAAAAAATCACTAAACTTCACAACTGAATGATAAGTTACTCAATCTAAAAAGCAAAGAGGAGAAAAGACGGGGGAAAAAAATGAAAATCAAGGAGTTGTGGGACTATCACAAAAGATCAAACACTGGTGTCACTGCTGTCCTGAAAGGAGACTTTAGTTAGAAATGAAAAAGTAACGGCCAGAAACAACACAAACTGGTTGAAGATATATGCCTACAAATTCAAGAAGCTGAATGATGTCCAACATGACAAATCCAAAGAAATCCACACCAAGAGACACTATCATTAAACTTTTGAAAATGAAAACATCTTAAGAGACATTAGAGAGTGGGGCACCTGGCTGGCTCAGCTAGGAAAGCATGGGATTCTTGATCTTAGGGGTGTGAGTTCCAACTCCATGTGTGGTGTAGAGATTACTTTAAGTGAATAAGACTTAAAAAAAAAAGAGAGAGAGAGAAATGACACCTTGTTTACACTTGAAAAATAATTTGAATTACAGTAGAGTTTTCATCAGAAAATGTGTTTTTTTTTTTTTTTTCTTTTCTAGAAATCAAACCCTGAACCATACAGAGAGGTCACTTTGGGAAACATAGTGCCCAACCTTGGAAGGGAGAGGTGGTCCTGCTGAGATGTCCAGAGCATCCAGCACAGTCACGTGCACAATGAAAAGAGAGCTCTTTATTGAAAACAGGGTTTATTTTAATTGATAATTGAGGTGCAGGCTGGTGGTGGGATAAAATCAGGAGTTGAGTTTAGTACATTTTTCTTTTGTTAAGAACAAATGATTAACTGATGTGCTTTTAATTTCTCCTGAAATTATTTCCATTAGATTTTGGATGTGTGTTTGCAACAAAGAAAAGCCCTAATTTTAATGGTCATGGCAGCTGCCTGGCCTTTAGGTGCTTTGGTGATCAAGGCCCGACAATGGCAATGTTTTGGGCCATCAACTGTGGAGTAAAGAAATTAATTAAAGCCGCCCTCTGCTTCTGTTTCTAAAGCATAATTTGGGTCTGAAGCATGAAAAACTGCGGACTGTTATTTGCACTAGAGCTGAAGGCCTGAAGCAAGCAGTACAATATTTTTCAAGTGCTGGAAAAAAAAAACAAAAACGGTCAATCCAAAATCCTAAGTGTAGCAAAAATATACTTCAAGGATAAAAGGAAAATCAAGACATTATCAGATTCAGGAAAACAAAGATGATCTTTGACCAGCAGACCTGCCCTAAGGAAAAACTACAGGAAACTCTCTAAATAGAAGGAAAACAATAAAGGAATGTGGAAACACAAAGAAGTAAGAAAGGATATGATAGAAATACGAGTAAATATCTTAATCTGTTAACTCAAATCTTCAACTTATGTTTCACAGGTGAAAAAATAACTATCAAACACTACCTTATGGAGACAGAAACATATGTATAGAAATATACATAAGACATGTTATAAATATGGGAGGGTAAAGGGATGGAAAGGCAAATACACTTCTAAATAACTCATGGACCAAAAAAGAATTCTCAAGAGAAATCGCAAAATACTATGAACTGAATAAAAATATAAACTAAATACATGTCAAAATTTGTGGAACACAACCTACAGAAGTGCTGACAAAAATTTATAGCAATAAAATGCATATACTAGAAAAGACAGAAAATCTGATCAAAAATGTAAAATCTCACCTCAAGAAACTACAAAAAGAACAAATGAACCCAAAGCAAGCAGAAACAAAGAAATAATATTAAAAAAAATAGTGTCAATGTAATTAAAAACAATAAAAGAGAAAATTCAATGAGACAGAGTCTGACCTTAAGAATGACAGTGCAAGGAACTATATGGACAAACTTCCTAGTAAAACTGGGGAAGTAAATTTAATTTTTTTTTTTTAAAAGATGCTCAACCACTGAGCCATTTAAGTGCCCTTCAGCTAGTTTATCTCTCTCTTTTTTTTTTTTTTTTTTTTTTTTTTTAGATTTTATTTATTCATGAGAGACACAAAGAGAGAGACAGAGACACAGGCAGAGGGAAAGGTAGGCTCCTGGGACTCTGAGATCATGCCTGGAGTCAAAGGCAGATGCTCAACCACTGAGCCACCCAGGCATTCCTGGGGAAATAATTTTAAAACCCAATCTTTAAAGCTCCTGGATATATGGCCCATCATACAGATGAAGAAACATCTATATAACAAAAATTCTACAAAAATTTGTCAGAGAAGTGAGAGTCCTTGGCATTTGACTCAAGGCCATTCTTTCTCTTCAGCCTGCCAGTTCCGTGAGGCAGAGAATCAACTTCAGACTGGTGCTGCCAAGAACCCAGGGCTCCTCTTGCTCCAGCTCTCAGCTAGAGGGCTATTTTCCCTAGGAAGGGCAAGCATTTACGTCTGCATTTATGTCTCTGCCCCAGCCACCTGCTGCTGCTGAGGCTAACTTCCAGGCAAGTGCAGTTAAGAGGTAAGGGACTCCCTCCACTCGGCTCCCACTCATGGAACAGAAACTCTACTTTGGGTACAAGTCTGCTGGGAACACCGGGGCTCCAATCCCACGTGTTCAGGCTCATAAAATGGTGGTTCCACAACAGGAAAGGCAGTTCAAGATCACAGACTGCTGACTCTCCCACAAGTGCTAACTCTAAAGTAGGGGTATCTCTCACAGAGAAGTATACAGTTGTCCCCACTCTCAGCTCCAGAGCCCTGGCTGGGTGATTTTCTCTGAGGAGAGGAACAGGCAGTAAAACCAACAGCTTTTAATCTCTTCCCAGCAACAGAACATAGAGAAATTCAGCCTAAGGGGGCTGTCAAAAAGAGTGGAGGCTGTGGGGAAACACAGCTGGAAGGTTTATAGATTCAAGATGACACAGATTAAAATCTAAGTCAGATAGTTTGCAGAAGAAAACCAGAAGAGACAGCTTGGAGGAGCCCTCCTGGGATCCGAACAAGTGTCAAACACTAACACCCCAGGACCTAATATTTTAAAGGATCCCAAATTTGATGGATTAGTCTACAGGACAGTTTATGCCCTGAGGTGTCGTTGAAAACAACAGAGAAAACAGTTGGTAATTTTCAGACAAAACCCATCTATTTTACTCTGAAAATTTCCAACTGTTTTATTAATTTCAATTAAAAGCTGGGCAGGGGGATGGAGTCCAAGAGACTGTTATTCAGATTTATCACAACGTATTATCTAAAATGCCCAGTTTCTAACAAAAAAGTCTACAACACGTGTAAAGAAATATTTCTCATCACCAGCATCCACTGCTGTGCACATACAGGAGGCTAATGTCTGCAGTTACACAACAACATGCCAACAACCGAGGCTCCCGCAGCTGCTTCCCCCGCAAGCCCAGCTCCAACCTGACTACCATCCCTGGCTTGCATTGCTGTGGGTGCCTGTAACTAGCCCCTGCAGTCACATAAATGCATGTTGACAGCCAAGCTCCCCACTGCTTATAGGTCTGGATCTGGTCCTGATTCCTTTCACTGACTTGTGTGCCAGCAGCCTCAATTTTCCATGACCAACCTCCATGACCTTGCATAGGCATGTGGCTTGCAAGAGCAGTCACAGTTGTACACACTAACAGCCAGCGCCCCTAAGCTATTTACCTGAAGGTGATCCTGGACACTGTTCCTGCTTCTGACCATCACCACTGCCTATGTCTGCAGCTGGTCCTTACCACCACATTGGCACCTACAGCCAGCCCCCCACCACAACCAAGTGTGGGGAGATCACTGGCTTAGGCCACCATTACCACCTGCCTTGGTCCCTGGCCAATGGACCTGGAAGCATTGCTGAGGACTCCAAAAGCCCATATATTCATGGTGAACCATCTACAGATCTTACTGATGGTCACACTATTGCTGATGAAGACCCCAGCTGCCTGAGCAAACACGATACTACACCCCCATCCCTAAGCTAGGATGGCCACACACATTCAAACACTGTACCCCACACCACAGCACACTCCAGCATGCTCTCCCATCTATATGTCTTTCCAGAGCCTGGAAGAAGTGATTGTTTCTTCAAATGCATAGTCAACTACACAAGGCTACAGGAATCACAAAGAACCAAGGAAACATGACCCTGTCAGAGGAACTAAGTAATCTTCTAGTAAAACACACATAAACACATACAGAAATGAAAAGCCACAAACTGCCTGACAAACAATTAAAGCCAACTGTCCCATAGATGCTCCAAGAGCAATAAGAGATCAGACATACACAATTTAACAAAATCAGAAAAACAATATAAGAACATAATAAAAAGTTCAATCCAGAGATAGAAAAGAATAAAGAACCAACAATACATTTTGGAGCTGGAGAAGTGTTGAATTCAATGGAGAGCTTCAACAGCCCACAGGAACCATCAGAAGAATGAATCAGTGAAATCAAAGCTAGATCATTTGAAAATATCCAGCTAAAGGTACAAAAGATACAAGAGTGAAAAGAAATAAAGAAATAACTTTATTTCTTCAGAAATAATTTGAAACCACTTAAAAAAGAAAATCTATGCTTTACAAAAATCCCAGAAGGAAAAGAGAGGGGAAAAGAGAATCAGAAAGTTTATTTAAAGATAAACTAGGGGCACCTGGGTGGTTCAGTGGCTGAGCATCTGCCTTTAGCTCAGGTCATGATCCCAGGGTCCTGGGATCGAGTCCCACATTGGGCTCTCCACAGAGAGCTGGCTTCTCCCTCTGCCTATGTCTCTGCCTTTTTGTGTGTGTCTCTCATGAATAAATAAATAAAATCTTGAAAGAAAGAAAGAAAGAAAAGAAAAGAAAAGAAAAGAAGAAGGGAGGAACTAGCTGAGAACTTCCTAAAACTGGGAAACTGGGGAGATATTGGATATCCAAATACACTAAGCTCATACATTCTCAAAAAAATGCAACCCAGAGAAATTCTAAAAGACACACTATAATTAAACTGTCAAAAATCAAAGACAAAGTAGGTACCTTGAAAGCTGCAAAAGAAAAAAGCTTATCAATTACCAGAGACTCCCCGCATAAGACTATCAGATTTCTCTGCAGAACCCCAGAACCCCTGCAGGTCAGGACAGAGTGGAATGACATATTAAAATGCTGCAAATAAATTTCCAACTAAGAATACTTTACCTGGCAAAGCTGTCCTTGAGAAATGAAGGAGATGTAAAGACTTTCCTAGACAAACAAATGCTGAGGGAGTTCATCACCCCAGAACTACCACATAAGAAATTCTGAAAGGAGCTCTTCAAGCTGCAACGAAGGGATGCTATTTACTACCAGGAAAACACAAAAATAACTAAGGTGAGTATATAGTCAAATTCAAAATACTCCAACAGTATATTATGTTGGTGTATTTATGCCATACTCTAATGTAAAGACCAAAAGACAGGGGCACCTGAGTGGCTCAGCCTTAACAGTTAAGCATCCAGCTCTTCATTTCGACTCAAATCATGATCTCAGAGTCATAGGATTGAGCACCGCATCAGGCTCGGCACTGGGTGTGGAGTCTGCTTAGGATTCTCTCTCTCTCTCTCCCTCACCACTGATCACATGCTCTTTCTCTCTCCAAAAAAATAAAAATAAATAAATAAAGCCCCAAGGACAGAAGTATTAAATGTAACTAATGTACATTTAATGTAGCGACAATAACTTATTAGTATACACACAATATAAAAAGATGTAAATTATGACATCAAAACATAAAACAAAATGTGTTGGAAGTAGTAAAAGGATAGAAGTTTTGTATATAATTGAAGTTAAGTTGTTGCAAGCTTAGAAGACTATTGTGTTTTACGTAAGATTCATAGTAATTGATGAGGGAAACAAAGGCAAGAGAAATGAAGCTTAACTTAAATCTCCTGGGACACATGGGTGTCTCAGTCCTTAAACTTCTGACTTTTGCTCAGGGTCCTAGGATCAAGCCCTGCACTGGGTTCTGCACTCAGCAGGGAGCCTACTTTTCCCTCTGCCCCTCTCCCAACTCATGCTTTTTCTCTCTCCCTCTTAACTAAATAAAATCTTTAAATAAGTAAATAAATCTCCCTACAGTTTGCAGCCTACTGATAGACCCCTGTATGCAGAGAATGACCTTCTTCAAGGAACTCACGGCTGCCTTAGTGTCTTAATGTTTATGTTTTATTAAAAACTAAAAGTAACCTTACTTTAACAGCAGCTAGCCCCTCAAGGTCCTGAAAGCCTTGCTTCCAAATTCCTTAGAGACTTACACTATCCCTAACCCCCACTAATTAAAAAGTATATAATCAGTTACTTCTCACAACCCCAGTGCAGCTCTTTCTGCCCACGAGTTCTGTCCCCACACTATAATAAAGTCACCTTTCTGTACCAAAAATGTCTCAAGAATTTTCTTAGTCATTCTCTCATGAACTCCAAAATTTCTAAGTTTTATCAATAACAAAGTAAAAGCCTTCAGTAAATGTATAAAAGATATAGATAAGGTAATCAAAACATACCACTATGAAAAAAAAATCAATTTACAAAGGAGATAGAAAGGAACAAAAAACAGTAAGTTGGCATTAGTAAGTCCTTGCCTACTAATAATTACTGTAAATATAAATGGGATTACATCACCAATCAATAGATGTAGAGTGACTGAATGGATGAAAAAACAAGACCCTACTGTGCTGCCTATAAGAGACTCCTGTAAGATTTAAGGACACAGATAGGGATCAGGTGAAGGGACAGAAAAAGAGATTCCATACAAATAGAAACCCAAAGAGAACAATATAGCTATACTTATCTTAGAACAGACTTTAAGTCAGACTTTAAATGAGGGATGCCTGGGTGGCTCAAGCAGTTAAGCATCTGTCTTCGGCTCAGGTCATGATCCTAGGTCCTGGGATGAAGCCCCACATCGGGCTCCCTGCTCAGGGGGGGAGTCTGCTTCTTCTCCAGCCCATCCCCCCTCATGTGTGCACACCCTCTCTCTTTTTTCACTCAAAGAAATAAAATCTTAAAAAAAAAAAAAAACTATAACAAGAGACAAAATTATCATAATGATAAAGGAGTCAATTCATCAGGAGAATATAACAGTCTTAAAAATATGTGCCTCAAACATCAAAGCACCTGATATATTAAGTAACTACTAACAGATCTGAAAAGACAAGAATACATTAAAAAAAAAAAAAAGACAAGAATACATTAATAGTAAAGGACTTCAATATCCCATTTGTCAACAATGAATAGGTCAGTCATACAGACAGAAAATCAGTAGAGACACATTGGACTTGAACTGTACTTTAGACCAAATGGACCTAACATATATACAGAACACTCCATCCACCAGCAGCAGAATATATATTCTTCTCAAGCACACACAGAACAATGGCCAGGATGGACATGGCTACAAAACAAGTCCTTACAATGTGGAAGGATTAGGAACACATCAAGTATCTTTTCATACCACATGGTATAAAACTCGAAATCAGTAATATGAAGAAAACTAGAAAATTCACAAATATGTGGAAAATAATATATTTCTGAAAAACCAATGGGTCAAATAAGAATATCAAAACAAACAAATATGGAAACATAATGTACCAGACCTTATGAAATGGAACAAAAGCAGTTCTGGGAGAGAAGTTTTTCTTTTTAAGATTTTATTTATTTATTCATGAAAGACACAGAGAGAGAGAGAGAGAGGCAGAGACACAGGCAGAGGGAGAAGCAAGCTTCCTGCAAGGAGCCCAATGAGGGACTCGATCCTGGCCCTGAGATCACGCTCCGAGTTGAAGGCAGACGCCCAACCGCTGAGCCACCCAGGTGTCCCATGGTAGGGGCGCTTATAGCAGTTAGTGCCTACCTTAAAAAGGAAGAAAGATCCCAGACTAACTTTACATCCCCATGGAACTAGAAAAGAACAAACTAAGCCCAAGTTTGTAGAAAGAAGAAATAACAAACATTAGAAGAGAAATAAATGAAATAGAGAACAGGAAAACAACAAAACTTAGTATGGATTTTTTGAAAAGATAAACAAAATGACAAACTTTTAGCTAGACTTATCAAGAAAATCTCAAATAAATAAAATTATAAACCAAAGAGGAGATACTCCAACCCATATTTGAAAAATAAAAGAACCATAAGAGACTATTATGAACAATTAGGTGCCAAGAAATTGGATAACCCTGGTAGGCTGGCCTCCCAGGACTGAATTAAGAAAAAACAGAAAATTGGGCAGCCTGGGTAGCTTAGCGATTTAGCGCCGCCTTCAGCCCAGCGTGGGATCCTGGAAACCGGGGACTGTGTCTCATGTCGGGTTCCATGCATGGAGCCTGCTTCTCCCTCTGCCTGTGTCTCTGCCTCTCTGTCTCTCATGAATAAATAAATAAAATCTTTAAAAAGAAAAAACAAAATCTGAAAAGATCAGTAACAAGTAAGGAGACTGAATCAGTAATTAAAAACCTCCCAACAAAAAAAGTCCAAGACCATATAGCTTCACTCATTCTAACAAATATTTATAAAAGAATGAATGACAAACCTTTTCAAACTCATCCAAAAAACTGAGGAGGTGAGAACACTCCCAAACTCATTATATAAGGTCAACATTTACCATGATACCAAAGTCAGATAAGGACATGACAAGAAAACTATAGTCCAAAATCCTTGATGAATAAAGATGCAGAAGTTCTCAACAAAATGCTATCAAACGGAATTCAACAATACTTTAAAAGGATGATACAGGGGATCCCTGGGTGGCTCAGCGGCTGAGCGCTTGCCTTCAGCCCAGGGCGTGATCCTGGAGACCGGGGATCGAGTCCCACATTGGGCTTCTGCAAGGAGCCTGCTTCTTTCTCTGCCTGTGTCTCTGCACCACCCCCCTCTCTGTGTCTCTCATGAATAAATAAAATCTTTAAAAATAAATAAATAAATAAAAGGATGATACAGCAAAAGCAAATAGGATTTATTCCTGGTATTCAAGGATAGATCAACATACACAAAAAAACTGGTAAAACTAAGTTGACAGAAATCCTATCATTATCTCAATAGAAGCGGAAAAAGCATCTGACAAAATATAACATCCTTCCACGATAAAAACTCTCAACAGAGTGGATTTAAAAGGAATGTACCTCAACATAATAAAGACCACATATGATAAGCCCACAGATACCATTATACTCAACAGTGAAAAGTTGAGGGACACCTAAGTGGCTCAGTGGTTGAGTGTCTGCCTTTGACTCAGGTCATGATCCCGGGGTCCTGAGGTCGAGTCCTGCAACTGGCTTCCTGCAGGGAGCCCGCTTCTCCCTCTGCCTATGTCTCTGCCTCTCTCTCTGTGTCTCTCATGAATAAATAAATAAAATATTATTTTTTAAAAAGTGAAAAGTTGAAAGCTTTTCCTCGAAGATTATGAATAATAATACACTCTCATCACTCCTATTCAACATAGTATTGGAGGTCCTGCCAGAGAAATAGACAAGTAAAAGGAATAAAAGCATCCAAAATATAAGAAGCAGTAAAATGATGTTAACTAATTGTGGTATTCATTAAATGATATATACATATATTATTATGTTGTACACCTTAGACTAATACAATGTTATACGTCACTTAGGTCTCAATAAAATGGGAGGGGGCTAAAATTAGTTCTCTCAAAAAATTGCATACTGGTGCTATTTATTATCCACCTCACATAACCTAGTACCTGCTAGTACTCTCAAAATGGTGTTTAAAAATCACTTCCTCAGGGAGAATTTCTCTGATACTGAAGTAAAAAAAAAAATAGGTGGCTCAGGAGGTTGAGCATCTGCTTTTGGCTCAGGGTGTGATCCCAGGGTCTCAGGATCGAGTCCTGCATGGGGCTTCCTACAAGAAGCCTGCTTCCCCCTCTGCCTGTGTCTCTGCCTCTCTCTCTCTCTCTGTGTCTCGAATAAATAAATAATTTTTAAAAAATCATCCTAAAATGTATATAGAAAAGCAAAGAAACTGACACTGCTAAAGCAATTTTGAAAATAAAATGGAAGAAAGAGACTACCCAATTTCAAGATTTATTCTGTAGCTATGGTCACCAACACGGTGGTATTAGCAGGACAAATAGATTAACAGAACAGAATAGAGAATCCAGAAATAGAGCCATACATATTTGCCCAACTAATTTTTGACATTAGTACCAAGGTAACTCATTTGGGAAATAGCCTTGCCAATAAATGGTGCTAGACATCCACAGGAAAAAAAAAAGAATAACCCTCAGTGTAAGACTCACACCTTATAAAAAAAGTTAACTCAAAATGTATCATGGATTTAAATGTAAAAGTTGTAGAAAAAATACAGGAGAAAATCTTTAGGTTTGAAGGCTTGACAGAGTTCTTAGACATGACACTACATGCATGATTCATAAAAGGAAAAACTGATAAGCTGGACTTCATCAAAATTAACTTTTAGGAACACCTGGCTGGCTCAGTCAGAAGAGCATGCGGCTCTTCAGAGTTTGAGGTCATGAGTTTGAGCCCCACGCTAGGGGTAGAGATTATTTAAAAAAAAAAAAAAGAAAAAGAAAAATTTGAGGCACCTGGGGGGCTCAGTTGGTTAAGTTTCTGGGTTCAGGTCAGGTCATGATCCCGCGGTCCTGGGATCCAGCCCCGAGTCCAAACTCCCTGCTTAGCAAGGAGTCTGCTTCTCCCTCCCTCTGCCAGCTACTCTCCCTGCTTGGGTACTCTCACTCTGTCAAATAAATAAATCTTAAAAAAAAAAAAAAAAAAAAAAAGAAGTTAAGGACTTTACCCTTCAACATACTCTGTTAAGAGGATGAAAAGATAAGTTACAGACTGGAAGAAATAGTTGCAAACCACATATGTGACAAAGGTTTCATACCTAGGCTATATATATAAAGAACTCTCAAAACAGAATAAAAAAAAAAACCTCCAATTAGAAAATGGACAAGATCAAGGTGCTGGCTGATTCAGCCCAGCAGTTTCTCGCTCTAACCTCAAGGGGCATGTGGGAGACAGGGAAGTTCTCTGGGGTCTCTCCTGTAAGGGTGCGAATCTCCTGCTAAGGGCTCTGCCCTCATGACTTAATCACCCCCCAAAGGCGCCCCACTCCAAGGACCATTACATTAGAGATTATTAGGCTTATACATATAAATTTACGGGGCAAATATTCAGTCTACAGCAATTATCTAACATTTATAGATTTTACTTATTTGTCTTATTACGTCTTTCCTGATCAGAGATAAGCTCCATAAAGACAAAAACACATCGCTGTTTTGTTCAATGCAATTCTGAGTCTAGAAAAATGCCTGGCACATAATAGGTGCTTGATAATTATTTACTGACTAAAATATTAACTGGCATAATAATAAGCCCAAAGCAAATACCAGTGATGTTATTTTTCACAAAGCATTAAGTGCAGCCCAGGTGGCTCAGCGGTTTAGCACTGCCTTCAGCCCAAGGCATGATCCTGGAGTCCCAGATGGAGTCCCATGTTGGGCTCCCTGCAGGAAACCTCCTTTCCCTCTGCCTATGTCTCTGCCTCTGTGTGTGTGTCTCTCATGAATAAATAAATAAAATCTTTTTAAAAACCCAACTGTTTATTGCTGCTTTCTATTAAGATATTTTAGTTTTGGGGCGCCTGGGGAGGCTCAGTTGGTTGAGCATCTGACTCTTGACCTCAGCTTAGGTCTTATCTCAGGGCTGTGAGTTCAAGCCCCTCACTGGGCTCCACATTGGGCATGGAGCCTACTCAAAGACATCTAGTTTTACCTATCAATGCAAGTTAACGTAACTGTCGTAACTGTCGTAAAATCAGGATATACATTTTTTTTGTAACATATACTTAAACAAAGGTTTTCCCCTCAGGCCTTGTAAGTACAATTTACCTTATTTAAAGCATGTCCAACATGTGGGTCACCATTTGCATAAGGAGGTCCATCATGAAGACAAAATTCTGTTTTTACTTTTCTTTCTCTTTGCCATGAATAAAGTTCTGAAAATCCACATTTCTGTGTAAAAAGAACCACAATGTCTGAACGTCAACCAAATACATACCCCCCTGAATCTTACCATAAATAACCAGCATTTGCTTATTATTTCATAACAACGTATTCAACTCTAAAGCCCAATACACATCTGAGTCCTCATTATTCAAAACTTTTTGATAGTTTCCCCACAGGCTCCACATTGAAGTGTAAGCTCTTTACAGGGTAAACAGGACCCCACAGAGGTCAGTACCACCAAATCTTGGCCCGTCTCTCAGCGCTCCCCACCCTCCACTCCTTGGTGGACACAAGTGGACTGGCCTGTAGACTGCACCCCAGTCCCCTCTCCCCAACTCTTATTCTTGCTTTCCTGTGGCCTCGGCACTTGCTACCCTCCAAATCCCAACACCCCTCACTGGCAGCCCTACCCCCCTTCTCTCACCTACTGTGTACCCCTGGCCCCTTCACTTTGCCCTTTATGGGCTTGTTCCTTTACTTGAGAAAAAAAATGTTAATGATGAATGTTCATGATTCGCAGAGCTGGTGTGAAAATTACATGAGAAAACATCTGAAATTATTACCGTTTCTGGCATATCCGTGGTACTGAGTAAAACTCTTTTTAAAAGTAGATGGCCAAAACAGGTTTATGAGTCTAGAACTCTGATAAATGCCCTAAGACTATCCAGGCTAAGCAAAGTTGCTTAACCAACATAAGCCGAATTATCGGGGAATATCGGG
This sequence comes from Vulpes lagopus, assembly GCF_018345385.1. Taxonomy (NCBI): domain Eukaryota; kingdom Metazoa; phylum Chordata; class Mammalia; order Carnivora; family Canidae; genus Vulpes; species Vulpes lagopus. The sequence continues at coordinate 34,413,529 of NC_054834.1, forward strand.
GATCCTAAAGACTCCAGTATCAGAGAAAGTAACACGTGAGTCTACCCTCAGGAAGTTGTCTAGGTACAGGAGGCAGATGCACATCTCAGGAAGGGGCCTCTGAGGACGTTAAGTTCAGCTACTCTCTTCTGCAAAAAAAAAAGTCAGAATTCCCACTAGGCGCCCGGTGACACCATGAAAATCACTTTCAACTTGCCCACGGGACCGAATTTTTATTTGTATGTGTCCAATGTTTATTTGCTTTCCACAAGCCACTTGGAAAAGTGTCCAAATTCAACTCGGTTTTTTGCCTTTAAAAAGGTGAGGTTTTAAAAATGGTGTAATCTGCAAAAACAAATTACAAAAAGAATTATGCATGCACCTTATGCAAGCATTTGTCATATTCAAGGTCCAAAACTATAATTAAAGTGCTCTGAAGATTAAAAAAATAAAAATAAATAAAAAGGTGGGGGGTACTTCTATTCAGTGCTGTGCTGCTATGGGAGCATCCCCCCCCCCCGCCCCCTCAATAACAAATACTCTGCTCTGGGACCCGCCACCTCGGACAGGGGCTGCCCAGAGGTCTTCAAGTACGAGAGCCCGAGGACGCCCCTGCTTGCACCGGTCGGGTCACCGAGCCCGAGGCCCCGTCCCACCCTCCGGGGTGCCGCCCGCCTCCCTCCGCGCGGCCGGGCCGGGCCTCCCTGCCCACCTGCTGGATCTCCAGCTCCGTGTCGGGCTGCTGGCGGCCCAGCAGCTTCATGGGGAAGCTGGTCTGCGGCAGCAGCACCGTGCCCCGATACCGGCCATTACTCGAGCTCTGCGGCTGGTTACTGGCGCCGCTGACCGACCGCGCCGTCCCTCGCCCCCGCGGGTGGCAGCGAAGGCGGGGCCGCACCCAAAAATTCCGGGCGGCGGCCAGAGCCGCTGCCCCCGGGCCGCGCGGGTACAGCCCCCAACGCATGGCGGGCCAACCCCGGCCGCCGGGTGAGCGCCAGGTCCTCCGCCGGGGGGAAGGGGGCGGTCAGACCGCCGAGGCTCCGGGGAACCGGGACCCCAAAGCACCTCCACGAGCTCTGCCGGAGTGCGCACGCGCGCGGGGCACGGAAGGGGCGGGAAGCAGGGCCTTCCCAGAGACCGCGGGAACGCGGCCACCGCGGGGCTTGGCTGCAACCAGGGAGGGGCGGGGCTGACGCCGGGGGCGGGGCTGACGCCGGGGGCGGGGCTGACGCCGGGGGCGGGGCTGACTCCGAGGGGCGGGGCAAATTGCGGCTGGCCTGCCCGGGCTCAGATTTCAATCCCGGAGCCCCGACTGGATTTTTTTTTTTTTTTTAAGATTTTATTGGATACAAAAAAGAAAAAAAAAGATTTTATTGGATACAGATGCAGTGAAACGCCGGGACACCTGCACCCCGATGTTTCTAGCAGCAATGTCCACAATAGCCAAACTGTGGAAGGAGCCTCGGTGTCCATCGGAAGATGAATGGATAAAGAAGATGTGGTTTATGTATACAATGGAATATTACTCAGCCATTAGAAACAACAAATACCCCCCATTTGCTTCCACGTGGATGGAACTGGAGGGTATTATGCTGAGTGAAATAAGTCAATCGGAGAAGGATAAACATTACATGGTCTCATTCATTTGGGGAATATAAAAAACAGTGAAAGGGAATGAAGGGGAAAGGAGAAAAAATGAGTGGGAAATATCAGAAAGGGAGACAGAACATGAGAGACTCCTAACTCTGGGAAACGAACTAGGGGTGGTGGAAGGGGAGGAGGGCGGGGGGTGGGGGTGACTGGGTGACGGGCACTGAGGGGGGCACTTGATGGGATGAGCAGTGGGTGTTATGCTATAAGTGGGCAAATTGAACTCCAATAAAAAAAATTGTAAAAAAAGATTTTATTCATTTATGCATGAGAGACACACAGAGAGAGAGAAAGAGGCACAGGCAGAGGGAGAAGCAGGCTCCATGCAGGGAGCCCGACGTGGGACTCGATCCCGGGTCCCCAGGATCACACCCTGGGCCGAAGGCGGCGCTAAACTGCTGAGCCACCCAGGCTGCCCCCAATTTTTTTTTCTTTTAATATACTTTGGTATATCCAGCGTATATAGTATATAGTAAATATTTAATATATATTTTTAGTAGATCCAAGATACTATCCCTTCAACATGTAATTAATACAAAATTATAAAAAAGATACTGCATTCTTTGTCTTCACACTGAATCTCTGAAATTCAGCATGCATCTTACACACTAGCATATCTCAGTTTGGTCTAGTAGTTTACGCAGGGCTCAACCACAACATGGGCCAATGGCCACCTCAGGGGGCAGCACCTCTTTGGCTGAGCGCAGAGTTTAGAACCAGTATTATAAACCAACCTAATGATGTAGTTTTCAGATCCTTATATCTTTGTCACATCTCACTCTTAACAGAGTAGTAAATAAGGTGTAGGACCTGAGCTCTGGTTTCTGACAGAAACCCACTTTTCTATTCCACATTTTGAGAAAGTTTGTGTTAGGCCACTTCTACAAAAAAAAAAAAAAAAAAAGTGAAAATAGCACTCAGTAAAATGAAAGAGGATTTTCACTTTTATGGGAAAAAAAGTGAAAATGACCTTATGCATTTGTTTTGCAGCAAGCCTTTACAGAGGCAGCAGGCATCCCATACAACTAAAGTGGACCTGCCAACCTCCTGCCCTGGCAACTACTCTCAGCATTGCAATATCAGCTATGAGCCCTTTGAACTGTGTCTGTGAGCATCTGTGCTCTACTTGGATTTTTTTGTGTGCATCCATTAGCAAGATGTGTCCTAAGATATCAGGAAAGCTTAAGAAAGGTTATTTTTGGGCATCTGGGAAGGCTAAAAAAAATTTCCATGTAAATTGATGGTAATTGCTTCCTTGCTTTACTCCATTTAGGCTTATGAAAGGTTTCATAGGCACACTCTACTCTCAGATAATGGAGGAAATCTGTATTGGGGTGACCAGGTCATAGTGGTTCACAATTGTTACCATTTCATTGTAAAGTGTACCTCTTTCTAGTTATAAGACACAACATCTAGAAGATTCAGCTTACATAAATAAAAAAACTGACCACTTTTCTACAAAAAGAAAAAGAAAAATTTATATGGAAAAACATACCACAAAGTAAGAAAGCAAGTGGCAAACAGTAAGCATTCAGGATCAGCCTTTCACCAGGCATTGTTCCCAGCTCTTTAGTTCATTTAACCATTAAGCCTCATAAAGTGAGGATATAACATGCCAAAACAATCCTACGTGATGAGGTAGGTATTGTGGTTGATGCCATTTTACAGATACGGAAACTGAAGCACATAGTGTTAAGTACCTTGCCCATGATCACACAACTAAGAAGTGGCAAAGTTGGATTCAAATCCATGCAGTTGGGTCCCAGTACCCATATGGATAATCAGCATCCTATCTTGCTTCCCCTCACTATACTGTAGAAGAAAACATTTGCAAACACATTATAAAAATTAATATCCATGGGCTCCTGGGTGGCTCACTTGGTTAAGCATCCAACTCTTGATCTCAGCTCAGGTTTTGATCCAGGATCATTAGTTCAAGCCATGTGTTGGGCTCCATCCTGGGTGTGGAGTCTACTTAAAAAAAAAGTTAATATCCAAAATGTATAAGGAGCTGCTACGAATCAAGAAAATATAAACAACCCAATGGAAAGAAAGTCATAGGCGGGTGCCAGGGTGGCTCAGTGATTGAGCGGCTACCTTCAGCTCAGGTCTTGATCCATGAGGTCCTGGGACTGAATCCCACATCAGGCTCCCTGCAGAGTCTGCTTCTCCTATGGCAGAGTCTGCCTATGTCTCTGCCTCTCTCACAAATAAATGAATAAAATCTTTAAAAAAAAACCTCATAAGATAAGAAGAGGCAATTCAGAGAGCAATGGAAAAGGCCAATAAACATACTCAAATATACTCAAAGACAGTCACCTGTAGGAGTCATTAAGGACAGTTAAAACAAGATACCATTTCTATTCAACAGAGTAAAGCAAAAATTGAGAAGCTGATAACAAGGACTAGGAGGGTGTATGAAAGTGGCTTCTCTCACCCGGCTGGTGATAATGGAAAATTTGTATTCCTTTTTTGGATGGCAGTTTGGCAAGACCTGTCACCATTTCAAAGGCATTAAGTTTTGACCTGCAGTTCTGCATCTGTGAATCTACTCTGTGAACTTTAGTCTCACAGGAGCACAATAATGAATGAATGCTTAGAGAATATCTTCTAACCAAGCCTTTCATTAACAACTGCAGAATTCAGCAGTGCTCTGTCTCCCCATAAAACCTAGACTGAGGGTACACTGAGCTCTCAGAACACAAGGCTACTCTCTATGACACCTGCACACTTTTCTCCTGTTGAACTTACAGTCAGTTATGCTTATCCTTAAACTTCTCACATAATTACTGAATTTAATTATAAAAACTAATGTATGCTTAAAATGGCAAATTTTGTTACATAATTTTTTACCACAATAAATGGCCTACTTTAAGTCTCAGTTATTATGAAAATCAAATGAGATTGTATAGGTAAAAGCCTTCCCAAGAACTCAACATAATGGTAGGCATTTGTTGATATTGCTCTCTGATGAGTTTTTTTATTTTCATAGAAACTATTGTTTGTTTCTAATTATAAATGTTTGGGAGTTACAGAAGAGCACGCAAAAACAAAAATGGTTCATTGACTACTCTCTTCTCAAAACCAATGTTTTTTTTTTCTTTTTAATGCAAAGATAATTGATTTTATGAAATTAGGGGGAATTCTCTAAAGAGTCCAGCTAAAGACAAGTCTCCAAAACACAAAACAAACTGCTGCCAAATTAAGTGAAGCTAAAACAAGTGTACAGTAGTATGAGAAATCCCATAAAAAATTATAAGTAGTCTGCAGTTAGAATGTGTCTGAACTAGATGGTGCATTATGGCTCTGCATTATCAGGAGAGATAAAGCAAAATTCCGATCCCAGGACGCATGCTCTAAGAAAAGGTCTGGGCGGATAGGATCGTTTGCATTTTTTGTTTCTTTTACACAGTGCTGATGTGGTCATGAGCTACTTCTCTAATTGAAAAATAAAGTAGTATCTTTATTAATATAAATGATACCGTTAACAATACAAAATGACTATTCCTTTTGGTAGGTTTTCTTACCCTGAATTCTACTGTCTAATAATATAATGGGTTTCCTTTCCTAATGAATTGAAGACTTTGTTTTTAAATGGATGAGTTTAAGCAACTTATTATTGTAACTGATACATTTGCTACTAATTCTGCCCTTATTTGTTATATTATAACCCCCGTATCCTGCTTTTTAGTATTGAAAAAAAATATCGTTGTCTATTCCCTCTGCTGGTCTCATTGTCTATCTACTTCCACACCCGAGCATAAACATAGGGAGGCACAAAAAGCGTGCTCCTTAAATATATGATGAAACCTAAATGAATATACAGGCAAATTTTGGTTTTGCCTGCTTGTTTTTACTTTTGTCAGTGCAACAACAATCTCACTTTGAACAGTGCAATAATAAGTAGGTTTTCTTCTGTGCTTTTGTGGGCAAAAACCAAACAGGGAGCGAAAAGGGAGGTGTGTGTGTGCAGGCCTCTTCAGCCCAGGGCCAGACAGGGTGATGTGGCTGGGGCTTCACCAGCCTCACTATGTCTGCCATTGTGCCATTTTCAATTTTCAGAGTCTGTTGACTGTAATCTTGCTGCTTATATGTACCTGTGCTTATATCCGATCCTTGGTACCCAGCCTCCTGGACGGAAATAAAACTGGATTGTTTGGTGTATTTTGGAAGTGCGCCAGAATTGGTGAATGGAAGAGTCCTTATGTCGCAGTGCGCTGCATAGTGATGGCTTTCAGCATCCTCTTCATGCAGTAGCTTGGAAAAGTATCAGAATTTAATTGCCATCGGATTTCAGTATGAAAAAAGGACTTACCTACAGAAAATAATGGAATGCATGGTTAACCCTTTAATCTCTGAACATTGAATGAGATAAATTTCCAGCTGCTCTTCTCCAGTTTTGTTACTGGACCAATATTTTTTTTTTTTTAAATTTATGATAGGCACACAGTGAGAGAGAGAGAGAGGCAGAGACACAGGCAGAGGGAGAAGCAGGCTCCATGCACCGGGAGCCCCACGTGGGATTCGATCCCGGGTCTCCAGGATCGCGCCCCGGGCCAAAGGCAGGCGCCAAACCGCTGCACCACCCAGGGATCCCAGGACGTAACCATTTAATACTCAGAGAGTTTAATACGTCTGTAGCAATCAACCTCAGTACTGTAACTACAATATTACATTCTGCAATGTTATTGTTTTATGTCAGAGACCAGTTCTTTTCTTTTTTTTAATTTTTATTTATTTAAAGATTTTTATTTATTTATTCATGAGAGACAGAGAGAGAGAGGCAGAGACACAGACAGAGGGAGAAGCAGGCTCTTCGCAGGGAGCCCGATGTGGGACTCGATCCCGTAAGTGGTATCACGCCCTGCGCCAAATGCAGGCAGACACTCAACCGCTGAGCCACCCAGGTGTCCCTTTTTTTTTTTTTTTTTTTTTTAGATACCAGTTCTTAGTGTGGTATCTCCAAGGCGCATAATAGAGAACAAAATTAGCACATTGCTCAAGTTTCTTTCACTGTGATTTGGGAATGATAAATCCTTATAGAATGAGGAAAAACAAAAACCAAAAAAAAAAAAACCCCAAAAACCAAACAGCAATCTCCAAATCATTAACAGGGAACATCTGGTCCGGAAAAGAGAGTATCTCCCAGGATTTACTGGCAAGCGCATGAAAGGGTCAGACTCTTAAGAATCTCTTAAGTAATTGAACACCAATAAAAAATTTATTTATTAAAAAAAAAATCTCTTAAGTACTTAAAAAAAAAAAAGCACTAGTGACAGTTTCGCATAAAGCCATGCTGCTGCGGGGAGCGCAGGTGGAGGAGACGTCGTGGGCCTCCTGCGGCCCGCCCACGGACACCTGCGGGTGCAGGCTCGGCGGTCGCGGGACTCTGTAATCCCGGGAGCACAAAAGCGACTGGAAAACCCGCGACGCCAGAATGATTCTTTCAAAGTGGACACCCCTCTTCCCGCGAGATTAGGCGGCACGCGCCGCTGGAGAGTTCAGGGGAAAACGCGGAGACACGGACCTTTCCGGCGGGCGGGAGTCTCCGGCGGCCGTGGGAGTAGCCGTTCTGCGCCTGCGCCGAATTTCCCGCATGCGCAGTAGCTGCGGTAGGTTTGTCCTCCATCCACCGACGTGCGACCTGCAGCCGGGAAGGCGTCCAGGTGCTGGACACCGCGAGGGACCTGTTGCCTCATAGCCTTCTGTTGTTAGCCTTCAGGTGTCTTTCGTCTAGCTTTGTTCCAGGCTTATCACTGTAAGTCTCTCCCCCGCGAGTCCGGCCAAGGGCCTTGGGGAGATCTGAATCGTTCATTGGTTCCCCTCAACTCCACCCCTTTGCACGGATACAAGATTGCAGGGATTTAAAAAAAGAATGAAAAGTTTGCGTGAATCAGATTGCTCCTCCAGATGTTGCCATTTCGGACTTAGATTCTTGAGTGTCAGCAATTTAATTGTTCATCGGTGCGTTTATTTTCGCGCTCCGGGGTCCTTTCATGGCTATGGATCGTAGAATTAACAGGGGAAACCTGGATCCTGGGCTCGTTAGTGCACTCGGGTTTAGAGACCTCCTGACGCCTGAAATTAAAATTTCGTTCAAAGAGCACACTTTGTTCCTACTGTCTGTCTTACGTGCTTGTAGGCTTGCTTGATGTATTCAGGTTACCCCGAAAATCTAATTGCTAGCTCAAAAGATGTGTACGTTTTGCTTTTAGTTATCTTTGCAAACTCGTCCTAAGAGGTTTGAACCACTTTGCATCCTTCCGAACAGGTCAGGAGGATGCTCCCTCGCCGTCACGGGCTAGCCAACCCCGCGCGTATTTATTATCTATGCCAGTCTTAGACATGAACAGTCATCTTTCACTGTTCTGATTTGCATTTCTTTCATAATGAAGTTAGGCATTTCGTGTAAACAAATGGCCATTGTTTTTCTAGCAACAGCCTATTTGTATCCTTTGCTCATTTTTCTACTGGAGTATTTCATTTTTAACATATTGATGTAAAAGCTCTTTCTTAAAGATTTTTATTTATTTGAGAGAGACAGAAAGCACCAGCAGGGCCGGGGGGGGGGGGTTGGGGGGGTGCAGGGGAAGAGGGAGAAGTAGACTCCCCGCTGAGCAGGGAGCGGATTCCAGACTGCATCCCAGTACCCTGAGATCCTGACTTGAGCCAGAGTCAGAAGCTTATGGGGCTGAGCCCACCCAGGCTCCCCTAAAAGCCCTTTACGTAACCAAAATTAACTCAGATGTCTAATATGTGATACAAATTACTTTTTTTTTTCATTTTGTCAATCTGCTTTCTTTGCAGTAGTTTGGTTACACTGTTATCTCAATTTTTATGCAAATTTGTGAATATATTCTTTATTTTTTTAAAGATTTATTTATTTATTTATGAGAGACACGGAGAAAGGCAGAGACACAGGCAGAGGGAGAAGCAGGCTCCATGCAGGGAACCTGATGTGGGACTCAATCCCAGGACTCAGGGATCATGCCCTGAGCCAAAGGCAGACGTTCAATCACTGAGCCACCCAGGCATCCCGAATATATTCTTTTATATAGATTTTTAGTTCTTCTCGTGCTTAAAAAAGTCCTTTACCAAATTTACAAAATATTTCATGCAGCTTTATTATGATGCTTTTATGGTTTCATTCTTTACTTCTAAAATCATGCATTGGGGATGCCTGGGTGGCTCAGCGGTTGAGCGTCTGCCTCTGACTCAGGTCTTGATCCCGCGGTCCTGGGATCAAGTCCTGTATCGGGCTCCCTGCATGGAGCCTGCTCCTCCCTCTGCCTATGTCTTTGCCTCTCTCTCTGTGTCTCTTATGAATAAATGAAATCTTTAAAAAAATAAGATAAAATCATGCATTGATCTGGAAAGTATATTGATACAGAGCATGCAAAAAGGATCCAACATTTTCTTAAAAAGATTAGCATTTGTTTCCACCATTTTTGTATGATTAACTTTCCCTTGTGATTTGAAATACCCCCTTTAGTGTGTCTGGATCTATTTCTGGAATTTAATTCTGCTCAGGACTAAACTGTTCAATTACGATAGTTTTACATCATATTTTGGTAGCCAGTAAAGAGAAAATCTTGGCTCATTGTTCTTTTTTCAGAGTTTGCTCTGTTTTGCTCATATTTTTATTTTTCCACATGACCTTGAACCTTAGCATCTCTTTTTTTTTTAATGTGAATTTTATGAGGTGAAATACAACTAGCTAGTATAGATAGGAGTCAGTACAGTTAGTTATAGTTTGCAATGCCATGTCATTTAGATATTCCATGTGCTATGGCAGATGACTGTTATTAGCACAACACGATTTGAATTTTTCACCTTTTTCTTTTCTTTTTTTTTTTTTTTTTTTTTTTATTTATGATAGTCACACACACAGAGAGAGATAGGCAGAGGGAGAAGCAGGCTCCATGCACCGGGAGCCCGACGTGGGATTCGATCCCGGATCTCCAGGATCGCGCCCTGGGCCAAAGGCAGGCGCTAAACTGCTGCGCCACCCAGGGATCCCGAACCTTAGCATCTCTTAATCAGGTTTCAAAAGATAGTCTTTGTATTCTGATTGAGAACTCATCATTCATTTTTAGATCCTAATCCTCATGTGTTCCGCACCTTTATATTCAACTCAAGATTGATTTCCCAGGCTATCAAAGGAAGTGGATCACTTGATTCCTGCTTTTATCCTTCAGAATAGCCCTATTGGCAACTCTAAGGGTTTTTTGAAGGATGGGATGTTAGGTTGATAGCCTTTAGTGGCATACAACCTTTTATCATACATACTTTTAGCCTGAATGTTATGGAAGAGAATCTGTACTTTGATTCAGGATTGTATTGGTTATCATATTACATATATACTCAGGGTCAAAATAGTGTTGCAGAAGCTATAGGATTTTTTTTTTTTTGTCTTTAAAACTACCCTGATGTCTCTGCAGGATAGCCAGTAATGAGGACAATTATCTCAATAATGGTTAGCCAGTATGATTTAGTGCTTACCTTGTGCTAGGGACTGTTACAGGTGCTTTACCTGCTTTACTCATTTAATAATTACAATAACCCTATATTATAGATACTATTATTAACTCCATTTTGCAGATTGAGGCACAGAGAATTTAAGTGGCTTTCCCAAGATCACACAGCTAAAATGTGCCAGAGCCCGGATTTGAACACTGGCAGTTAACTCCAGTGCCTGAGCCTTTAGCTGCCTTAAGCTGTTTTTGAGTGAGCTGTCAGAAAGATGTGTTCACAAAGGGTGGTGTTTTAGGACCCAGGAGGCATAAAGCTGGTAGGGAAGGAAGTACAGTATTTATAATCTGAACTACCTAAGGAAGTTAGCAACTTGCAGGCAGCTTTTCCACAGCGGTGACAGTGGTGGCAGCAGTGGTACAAGTGCTCGGTGCTCAGTGCTCGGTCCTCAGTCTCCAATACTATCAACAGGTGATTCTCATTTGGGTTCTAGGACGGGGGCAAAATGAAAAAAGCTAACAGGAACCTCTTTTATAGATAAGTTTTGATAATATAATCAGGCTCATTTTCTTTAAATAAGGGCCAAAATTGTATCCATTTGTTTAAAAAATATGTAAGAAAAATATTAGACAAGGGGTAATAATATTTCATTACTAATTATATTTGGACTGAAGTATTTCAGAGAAATTGGTAGGAATATTCTATTTGTCAACTAAAAGTGATCTGCAGGATCTCTTTAAAAATCACTGTTATGCTTTACATCAAACCTGTTACGTTCTTATGAAACCGGTGTTAGCTTTAATTGGCAGTTCATATAGTAGGCATTTTGTGAGGGATGTAGTAGATAAAGCCTAAGTTTTTATTTATAAGAAAATACTGTGGACGTGACACACATAAAAGTGGTTTAGTCATACGTGAAGCCTGACAAGGCTAGAGTGATTTCTTAACTGGCTTAAAGGTAAGTGATATCTTACCTAAGTGAAAAGTTATAGCACTACCGTGCAGTGAGGAAAAATGATCTGCCTTTCACTAATGGCCTTTTATATAACATGGGAACTAAACGAGCAGACCAGCACATATTAAAATATCCTCAGTAGTTAAGACATTTGGGTAGTACATGATTATTTGCCTGAAGACTACCTTTTCTAGTGTAGAATAAATCAGATATGTAGCAGGTCATGGGTAATAAGGAAGTAGAGATAAGGTCAACAAAGTGCTGGATTATTTCTCCTGTTTTCTATTTGTTCTGAATTAGTCATTTTCATAAGCAGTTTTTTTCACCTAGCATGCCTGTAAAATAAATCTAGCCTGATTATGTTGTAATAAGATAAGCGGAATTTAAATGCATAGGAATTCATTTTATTTTCATCTTAACTCCAGACAGCTCCTGGTCACAGTATGGGATGCATTACCTTACATCAGATTCAATTCTGTTCTCCTTCTGAAGGGTTTCATACACTTCACTTGTTTATTGCCTCAATTAATGTTCCTAATCCCCATGAATGGGATGAGGATGAGAGAAAAAAGACACAAAGAGCTTAAAAGGCACATCAAATCAAACAGGCAGTCAGAAATTGGTGGTAGAAAAATGACTCTTGCTGAATTGAGGTTCATAATGTCCCTTGTGTTCTGTATTGTGTTCCTTTGTTGCATTGAAACAATGTTGACCCAATTCAGTTAGAGTGGTGAGAGTTTTTGTCATTGGTTGGTTCCCTGTGAGCTCTCTGAGACAGAGATAAAGGCCGAGAGGTTTGCTAGGGAGTGTTCTTGGGGTCACTTGGGAAGTGTGAACAAAGTAGTGATGCCCTGGGGAGTAGAGAGTTGGGCCGTGATGCAGTCTCAGTGAAGGCTTCCCTCAAGGCTGGGCATTCCAGAAGCTAGGATGACCCAGGAGAGTTGGGGTGGCAGTCCAGTTGGAGTGTGGAGTGACCTTTAAGTCCATCCCCTTTGTTAACTGGTATCAGGTGTAATGACTCTTCTTAGCAGATAAATTTCCAAAGAAAAGTGGCAGCTAAAGGCCATCTCTTGATGGTACTCTTAATAGCTGGGGGAATGCCCTTCAGCCCTGAAGGGAGTTTGAGTGGTACATCCTAGCCTGAAAGCAGTAACTAAAAATGCAGGTTTTGAATTTGTATTTTCAAAGAGGAATATACTCTGTCCTGAAGACTGTTTTTCCCATATATTCCATTGGGCCAGGGGCTATTCTGACACTTATTACTTTTCCGGGTGATTCGTCTTCACCCCAGTTAGCTATGTTGCACGTTCTCTTTATTTGGCAACTGATGATGGTAGTAAATAGCCAGCATATTACATTTTATTTAGTCTCTAATGGAACATTCATTGGTTTTTAGACTCTAACTGTAATAATATGCAAGCCATCCTCTTTTTAATTACTCTGTACCTACACCCGTATGCCTTATGCTACTCGTACCTCTCTGGCTCTTACCAGTTTTACTTTACAGAGTTTAGGTTACAATATTTTACTCCCAACCCACCAAAATATTAGCTTGCTTGTGGCAGATATTGTATCTTTTATTTTTAGCCCCTGACGCACTTTCCACCTTTCCACGGCCTTTGCCTGTACATAGATACACCTCATACATAAAACTTTTTTACATGCTCATAGACTGAGGCCTGTTTTTCCCCCTGCTTCAAAATGCTTCATCTGCAGAGAGAAAGGATTGTATTGTATAGTATATATACTATATACATATACTGTATATAATATATACTATACGTTGTATAGTAATACAATGTATTGAGAGAGTTAATGCTAAAATGGAGGTTTTTTCCAAGTCTCTTAGTAAATATTTAATAAAAGGTCTACACAGTTAAATACTCAGTAGCTATGTGTTGAATTGAATTCAAGTGACTGAAGCCAGGAGTTGGCCTTGACAGTAACACAACATTTCTCTTAATTTCTCCTTAGGCTTATCATGGCTTCCAGTCACACTGTGTTGATGCGGCTGGTTGCCTCAGCATATTCTATTGCTCAGAAGGCAGGAACCATAGTCAGACGTGTTATTGCTGAAGGAGATCTGGGTATCGTGCAGAAGGTACTGAAAGTCTCATCTCATTTCATACTGACTTTATTTTTGTCTTAGCTAAAGGATATAATAATCTGGACACTTCAATGGTTGAAATACTTAATGTCTCCCCTACAGAGATTGCAAGACCCTTAATTCAAATAGTCTCTGTTTCTGCTTTGAAAATGACTCCAGGCTTCCTGCATCCAAAACTCTTATTTGTATAATTAAGCCTTCTGACTGCTGTCCAGCCCCAGAGCACCGTAACCAATTTCGTATCCTAAAGTAATCTCTTACAAGACGTTCAGTGCTTAGCGAACTTGGCATGTTGGTAAAACCTGGCATATAAAAAAAAAAAAAAAAAAAAAAAAACCTGGCATATAAATTAGTATTCCTTATATTCAGAGCTTTAAATTTTTTCCTTCTTTATGGAAAAGAAACACAGAACAAGGTGGTTTTATTTTCCCCCTAGTATGGTAATTAAAAACTTAGATAAATTTTTAAAAAGTAGGTAAATTATCATAAAGATAGTTTATGGTGATAGTTGATTCTTTTGGTTGGTTTTGTTTTTTAGGTAAGCTCTACACCCAGCATGGAGCTTCAGCTCACAACCCTGAGATCAAGAGTTGCAGGTTCTACTGACTGAGCCAGCCAGTTGCCCCTAGTGATACCTGATTATTTTTTTTATTTGATTTATTTATTAGAGAGAGAGAGTGTGCACACAAGTGGGGGGAGGGCCAGAGGGAGAAGCTGACACCTTGCTGAGCAGAGAGCCCCATGTGGGACTCAGTCTTAAGACCCTGGAATCATGGCTCCAGCCAAAGGCAGACACTCAACTGACTGAGCCACCCAGGTGCCCTTTTATAGTTGATTGATTGATTGATTGATTGATTGATTATTTTTTTGATAGTTGATTCTTAAAAGAAAATCCTACCATGCTTGTGTTCTAGTTTAAAATATAATTTCATGGGGATCCCCGGGTGGCTCAGCGGTTTGGCGCCTGCCTTTGGCCCAGGGCGTGATCCTGGAGTCCCGGGATTGAGTCCTACGTCGGGCTCCTGGCATGGAGCCTGCTTCTCCTTCCTCCTGTGTCTCTGCCTCTCTCTCTCTGTGCCTATCATAAATAAATAAAGAAAAAAATATATATTAAAAAAAAATAAAATATAATTTCTTCTATAAGATTTGGTTATCATTTCACACTATAATTTTACTATAACTTTTAAAGGAGGTCATAGTGTAATTTTGACCAAGCGAGAAAATTATAGGATATGATTAACCATTAACATTAAAATGATTTATAGAAAGAATTATAGTTAAGTCACTCCTTTATGATAAGACAGGCATGAGGCTGACTTATCGGAGGCTATTAGCAGAAAAAAATGGCCAAAAATATGAGTAAAAAACAACTTAGTAATAAGTTCAGATGAGCCAATTATATGACATTCAATATAAGTGCTTTTAAAAATTCAGAATGGGGTGTCTGGGTGACTTGGTCAGTTAAATGTCCAACTCTTCATTTCAGCTCAGGTCATGATCTCAGGGTTGTGAGATCCAGTCCTGCATTAGGCTCTGGGCTCTGTGCTGGGTATGGAGTCAGCTTGGGATTCTCTTTCCCTCTGTCCCTCTACCTCCCCATCTCCTCTGACTAGAAGAAAAATTAAGAATAAAAATGGAGGGTGGTGCCTCGCTGACTCAGTCAGAAGAGTACCCGATTCTTGATCTCAGGGTTGGTTCAAGCCTGATGTTGGGTATAGAGATTATTTAAATAAATAAAACTTAAAAAAAGAAGAATGAAAATCATAAGTTAAATCTCATTTTTAATTTTGATAGACTATGGGCTTAATAGCATAGGAAGTAGATGTAATATATAAAATATCTTGATTTCAGGAAAAAAATTTTCATGCTCCATTAACAAAAAAGATTTAAGTGATTGGTAAACATGGAGATGACATCTCCCATCCCCCATCTTGAACCACTCTTAGGTGTGTCCATAAAGTGGGTGAACAATGTTACTCATACATTTCATTTTAATTCATGACTCACATCAATCTAGAAAAGATCATTGGTGACAGATCATAGGACTCTGCTTCTGACTCCTTCCTATTCTCTTTAACCATTAACTTAAGTACAGTTTTAAAAATTCATTGAATGTGTCTTCTCAAAAGTGTCATAGAACAGGAGGATATAGAGACATATTTACTAATATTATTAATAAAATTAACCTGGGAAGAGTAGTTAATATATTGGATCACAGAATAAGTATTGAAAAAGTTACAAACACTGGGAAAAGAGGTCCAAATCTAACAGGATATTGTATCAAGAATAATTATAAGTTCCCAAAATATTCATGTTCAAGTAATAAGAAGAAAATCTGATTTATATTTGTTTAAGAAAGAGGTTTTAAGTTGACAACATACATGCTCAATGATAAACCAACAATGTAATCTAGTGACTTTCAAAAGGGTACTAATGTTACTCTCTTTTTTGTTAAGTTTTTTTTTTTTCTATTATGAAAAACAGGAAATGGAGAAAAATAGCAAAAATAAACAAAAACTATCCATCATGCCACCACTGCCAATATCTTTGACCATTTCTTTTCAGAGAGATTCCTTGGTATCACTTATTTTTAAATTGATTTTATGCTGTGATTAAATTAGGTGTACCACATTGCAGTCTATTGCTAAGGAGTAATGGAAAAACAGTAATAATTTCCCTGTCCTCTGTACTGGTAATAATTTCCCTGTCCTTTGCACTGGTAATGATCTCCCTGTCCTCTGAACTGGTCAGGGACTTCCAGGTAATAGGTGATAAAGATAATAATTGGCCTTTCCTCTGTACTGGTCAGGCATTTTAGTACTTTATATCCATTTATTGAGACAGCGGAATTAAAAGAGGCAGAGCAGAATTAAATTTGTCACTCAAAGTATTTCAGAATGATGAGATCTGGCACTATGTCAGTAGAAAGAGCAGGGAATATTATCCTGGACAAGAAAAGAATTGGAATAGCTTTCCTCATATACTTAATGGTTGTCCATGTGTCTTCTTTACTTTATAGGGAGTAGTCTCTAGACTTGATTGATCTATGTCATCCGCAAATTTAACAGTTCTTTTAAGAAGTTTCAACAGATATTTCTAGAGTACCTATGGTGTACCAGACACAGTTCTTTAGGAAGTACAACAAAGATCTCTGTCTTTGTGGCCCTCCATACCAGCAGACTCGTTCTTTGCATTAAGGTAACCAGCAGACTTCAGCATGGCATAAAAGTCTTTGATTTCCTTAATCATTCCTTGTTTCACTAAAAAGTATTGTAAAACTTTTACTATTTAAAATAATACAATCTATAATTCTACCTAACAAGGCATATATAAATTGCAACATGTCATAATTCTGTGAAAACAAACTAACAGAAGAGGTTGTGGCTGTCAATTGCAAGATTTTGCATTGTCTTTCACTAGAATAACTGTCTGACATAGTGATTGAGAATTCTGGAGGTAAGCTATGTATATCAGATGTTATTGCTGTCATTTTCACATTTTTTATATTTTAGAAATAGGAATTATTTCTATCATCCAGAGGACCTCTTGAATTATTAAGAAAGTAGATGCTTAGTAGATTAGTAGCAGATTAGTGAGTAGAAGTTATAGGAGGATCCATATTGGGGATACCTTTCAAACAGCTAAAGATAGTTTTCAGCTTTGACTGCCTCGAAAAGTTATGAATTTCCTATCTCTTCATCTTTTGAAGCAAAAGATTGACCTAGAGATCTTATGAAGGGGATTTCTCAATAAGTTTAGACTATAATAATCTAAAAGCTCCTTTCCAAACTTTAACCACTTAAAAATCCCTTGAGAAAATCCGAACCAGGAAACTAGTTGACCCCTTTGGTGTTAAGTTCCATGAACCTAAAAACAGACAGTGCAATTTAAATGACGTAAACACTCATGCATTAGGAATCGGAGAACAATTTATTTCGTGTTAGTTCTGCTAAAATATTCATTCTTTGTTGCAGACCTGTGCAACAGACCTGCAGACCAAAGCTGACCGATTGGCACAAATGAGCATATGCTCTTCACTGGCACGGAAATTCCCCAAACTAACAATTATAGGGGAAGAGGTAAGACTTGCCAGGAATACAGTGTTTTTTTAATGACTGTTTACTGTGTGGATTTATAATTGCCACTTTAATGATATATATACCACTGTTACTACTTCCAGCGTTCTATCTGGTGTTGTAACACCAAAATACTCATCCTGTTCCTTGGACTTGAAGGAAATGTCTGATTATAAAATATTTTAATCCATTTCTAGGCTGATGTCTCAATTCTTGACTATAGAAGATATGGTTCCTGTTGTAATATTCAGCATGCAAACTATAAGATGGGCAGAGTTCTAGAACTTTGGAATAAAATGGATTTTGTGGTTTCTGGTGTTTTGTTTTTGTTAGAGTCATTTGCATGCTTATCCAAAACTATAACGTGGTTAAAGTGAAGGAATTAATATCTCATGTAATTGAGAGAGAAGTATCTGATGTCAGAGCCACTTATTTTTTATTTTTTTATTTTTTATTTATGTGATAGTCACACACAGAGAGAGAGGGAGAGGCAGAGACATAGGCAGAGGGAGAAGCAGGCTCCATGCACCGGGAGCTCGACGTGGGATTCGATCCCGGGTCTCCAGGATCGTGCCCTGGGCCAAAGGCAGGCGCTAAACCGCTGCGCCACCCAGGGATCCCCAGAGCCACTTATTTAAGTGTTTGTAATACTTAGACTTTTTTTTTAAACTGTGCAAGATAATAAAGGTGGGATTTTTTTGTAGTCCACTTTGATGAGCCATATATGGTCATTTTTACATTTCAAGCACTGCTTGCTTTATTTTCTGACTCATGTAAGCCCTAGCCATAAATGGGAAATAAGAAGGCCTAGTGAATGATGATGCTACGTTTCTCCTGTTACTAAGACAAAGAAAGGGTGCTCTGTGAATACCAAACAGCTTCGGTA
Source organism: Vulpes lagopus (assembly GCF_018345385.1). NCBI lineage: Eukaryota > Metazoa > Chordata > Mammalia > Carnivora > Canidae > Vulpes > Vulpes lagopus. The sequence continues at coordinate 34,431,654 of NC_054834.1, forward strand.
ACCACCAATGTTATCTGTTTTAGGATCTGCCTTGTGAAGAAGTGGATCAGGAGCTCATCGAAGATGGTCAGTGGGAGGAGATACTGCAGCAGCCATGCCCATCCCAGTACAGTGCTATTAAAGAAGAAGACGTATGATCCATATGATTACTTCATTCTTTGTTAACCTTCCTGTTTTTTGCTCTAGGAAATAAAACTTGCCTATAATGTTGAAAAGCTGGTAGAGACATAAGATAGAGGGCAACCAGGAATATGGAAATATTTCAGGGTGGCACAGAAGTGTCAGGCAACCATATGGAATGTGTGACCTGTTAATTTAGGGTTCGGTTTCTCATCCTGTCAGTTTCTTCTCTGCTCTAAAAATACTTATAGGGAGAACATCTAATTTGTTAGTAGATTTGGTAGTAAAGTGTTTCACTGGTAATTGGGGCTGGAAGGAGATGAAACAGGTCATTCTGTATTATATGTTTGGAAGGCCATAAAACTCACCTTACTTTTAAAGCTGCTTAAGTTAAATCTGTGGCTTCAGATAACTATCATAAATCTTTAGTTCTTGGATTTTGATTTATTTAACACGCATTCATCAAATACCTTCTGTGAGTATGGCACTTTGCTCTGTGGTAGGGAGGATACAAGGAAAATGAGACATAGTATCTTCCATAAGAAGTATGCCTCATTCACAGATTCACATTAAGCATCGTAATTCTGGTGGGTAATGCATCTCCTGAATCATGTTGAAGTCCTAAGCAGAAGGGATTTCTTTTTTAGTCTACTGTCAGTTTATAAATCATTTGTTTTTCTTTGCTGTGTATAAATGGTGTCCTTAATTAAAATTAAAGTGTCATTCTTTTTTTTTATCAGCATTTATATGTCAAAGTGAGTAGCAGCTGCACATTGTTTAAAACATTTTTGGTGCCACTTTAAAGTTTTCCCTGCACCACCACCTAGATCTCAGTGTGTTCATAGCATTGCATTTATTGTTCAGGTGACAGTAAATTTACCAGTTAAGCATTTCATATTTAAAATTCTTAAATTAGACTTTTCTCTAATATAAATGGACTTTTTCCATGATCACAAAACAATAAGGTTTTTCAGTCACAAAACTGATGACATTAGCTTAAGCAACTCATAACATAACTTCAAAAATGAAAAAAAAGGTATTTTTAATCTACTTACTCCTATTTTTAAAATAGTATATGCTTAATTTGGATACTTCCTCTTTTTTAGCTTGTGGTCTGGGTTGATCCTCTGGATGGTACCAAGGAATATACTGAAGGTCAGTATCTCTTTGGTGTTTGTTTTCAATGGCAATAGGTCTAGTATATGATATTTTGTTGGAAACACTTAATATTTCATCTGTTTCATAACAACCCAGTATCATATTTTACGTTTATGCCCTAAAGCTGTACTTGTACTCATCCTCGCTGTTATTGTGTATCAGTGATTGTCATGACAGAGAGAGAAAATTCATTCTCTTTAAAGCCCACCCTCCGACCCTCTACCAGTGCCACAATTCTAATGTTCCCCAGGTAAGAATAACTAACATGAAGCCGGGGTTAACAGAGGGACTACTGAACCCACAGCCCTGTTGGGGCTGAAAACAAGGAAAGGCCAAGCTGTTCTCTACCACCACCGCCCTCCCCTCGCCTGTGAGCTGCTTTCTCACTCATAGCTTCACCTTTAAAGATGAGTTTGGGAACACAGTACAGTATTTTTCCTTTCTGAAATTGTCTAAGATGAGAAAAATTAGAAAGCAGTAAATTAAAAAAAAAAATTGGCAGCATTAAAGTAAAAAGACCAGGCTCAGAGCCAGAGTTTTAGGTTTTAGGAGCAGAGCCTATATAAGCTTAGAGTTTTATTTTTGAAACAGAGATCTACACACAGGTTTTCTTATATCGGTTCTCACCTTCATGACTTAAATAAAAAAATTTCTCATAGTCATTATAAAAAACTTTCTCTGTTCTTGGGTAAGGCATATTTATAATGAGTCAGTCATACAGTATGTATGCACGTGTATGGATGTGTGTGCAGTAAAACATCGCTATAATCCATTGAGAAATAGGGAAGCTCTAACCAGCTTAGTAGATATAAGAGCACCCAGGTAGCTTGTTGAGATCTGGATCCCCACCTCCAGAGATTTTTATTCACTGGCTCTGGGAAGGACCCTGAGAATCCGTATTAAAACTTATGCCAGGGGCAGCCCTGGTGGCGCAGTGGTTTAGTGCTGCAGGGTGTGATCCTGGAGACCCCGGATCAAGTCCCACGTTGAGCTCCTTGCATGGAGCCTGCTTCTCCCTCTGCCTGTGTCTCTACCTCTCTCTCTCTCTGTGTCTCTCATGAATAAATAAATAAAATCTTTATAAAAAAAAAAAAACAACTTATGCCAGTTGAGGGGTGCCTAGCTGGCTCAGTCGGTAGAGCACGTGGCTCTTGAACTCAAGGTTGTGAGTTTGAGCCCCATGTTGGGCATGAGGCCTACTTTTAAAAAGAAATTAAGCCAGTTAATTCTTAAAAAAAAAAAAAAAAAAAAAGATTATTCATGAGAGACACAGAGACAGAAGCAGAGACATAGGCAGAGAGGCAGGCTCCCCATAGGGAGCCTGATGTAGGACTTGATCCCAACACTCCAGGATCACGCCCTGAGCCAAAGGCAGACACTCAACCACTGAGTCATCCAGGTACCCCTGGGCCAGGTAATTCTGATGCCACTTGATAATCTGCAGACTCCACTTGGAGAAATTTTACCTTAGAGACTTGAAATGCAGATCTAGACAGTGATCCTGGAGTAGAGTGATCCAGCGATCTCATCCTGGTGGGAGTGCCATGGATGGTGGCAGAGGGGCACAGGAATCTAGCGATAAAGGCTGCGGAGTTATGGCTGCATTATTCCAGTGGCTTACAAACTGTACTAATGAGACCATGTCTATCGATTCAGTTAAGTGGCTATACATCCTATTTCTGTCTCAGGCCAGCTATCTCTTATAATTTGTGCATTTTGCGAGCAGTAGGATTGATCGTAGATGAATCATTACAGATTTCTTACCTTTATTCCAAAAATAACTTAGAGCCATTAATGTTCTGATGGTGAGTCATGATATGAGAAAGTTATATAATTGATGTTCTTGATATTCATTTCTTCTTCACAGGTCTTCTTGACAATGTGACAGTTCTTATTGGAATTGCTTATGAGGGAAAAGCCATAGCAGGAGTTATTAACCAGCCATATTACAACTACCAGGTATTACTATAAACAATACAAAAATATTTTATTAGATAAATAATTATAGTTATATGGTTTCCTTATGTTATCTAATCCAGTGGTTTCTAGCTTCCTTGCCTGTACAGTTATTGGGGAGGTCTACAAAAACAGCTTTCCAGATCCTCCTCCAGACCTTTTGAATCAGAACCTCTTGGGGGCATTGATACCAGGAATATAAATGTACCTGTGTGTACCCAGATAAACTGTGTAATTTACGTAGATTTTTTTTTTTTAACGTACGCCTCCTGATTGAAATGCAAAAGTTTGGAAATTATTGACATGGTTCTTGATTAGTTTGGTCATTGAGACACCTGATTTACAGGTGGTTCTTGAAGCATGTTGAAGAAATGAACCATTTCAGCCAAGGAAAGATGCTAGCCATGTTGTTTTCCAGGTAATAATACATAGCGCCTAAATTGCAGTTAGCATTGTTAACAGAACTAGATAGGCTCTTGCACTTCTTGCACTCATTTCTCTTATTTTGTCTCTCTGATCTGCTTTGACTTTCTATTATACTCTAAAGAAACGATCTTCCTAAAAAAAAAAAAAAAAAAAAAAAAAAAGAAACTGTCTTCCTTAGAAGCAAGAGACAGCTGTCATTCCAAAGCAGAACTGTACCATAGAAATCACCTTAAGTGTTAAAGGAAATCATCACAGTAAGATATTTGAGGTATTTAGATTAGTGTGACCTTGATAGGACTTTGGAGAATCAAAGTAACCAGAGTGGGGACTATTACTTCTGAATCTCTACTCTAATCCGAGTTAAGAGCAGGAGGATTAACCTCTGCTTCTAAGATCAACTTGTTTTTTCATGTGTATGATTATAACTTTTTATTTATAATCACGTGCTTAAGATTATTTAGCAAAAATAGTACATTACTGGGAAAGTTGCCCATACTGAGTTGCTTAAGTGTTTGTTAATTTTTTTTACTGGGACTTTAATCTTCATGCAGCATTATATGCAGACACAAGTTTGCGGTTTTTATGTAAACTTTTAAGTAAGTTAATACCATTACTTAAAAGAGGGGCATTTAGTTCATAGATAATGTTGTAATGCATGGCACTTTTCACCAGAAGATGATCACGGTGCTTAGGGGTTATTAATATTTCCATCACTTATTCCTGAGATTAGAACAATTGTATTCGTTTTCCACAGAACAATGAAAAGCAGAACTTAAGGGAACACAAGAATGAAGCCAAGGTGAGAAACATAGTTAGGGTTCTATCCCCACTAGGAGGTAGAAAAGAGGCAGGTGACTTGTGCCAGTTCGCATCCTTCCCTTCTGCTTCTCCCACTGCTGCCTCACCCTTCACCACAGTTCCTATGCACTCTCTATCTCCTCCTTCACTCTTGCTTATTATGCCTTGAGATTTGTTGCAACAAGTGGAAAAGTGGCTCAGCTTTTTTGATGGTGTTCAAGGCTGGATGTTCAATTTTAAATAGTCATCCGTATAATAATAATAATAATAGCTAAAATTTGTCTAGAGCTTACTGTGTGCTGCCAGGCTCAAGGGATTCACATGCATTATCTCATTTAATACACACCACAGTCCTTTGAGGAAGCCTTAATGCCTGATTAATTGATTCCCTGTTTTAAAGAAGAGGAAACTGAGGCAAGTAACTTCCCCAGACCACCTGGTTTGTCATTGACACATCTGGAGATTGAAACCCAGGTCCAGGGTCACTTGGGTGGCTCAGTGGGTTAAGTGTCGACTCTTGATTTCAGCTCAGGTCATGATCTTGGGGTTGTGAGATTGAACTCCAAGTTGGGATCTGCCCTCTGCATGGAGCCTGTTTGGGATGCTCCCTTTCCCTTTCCCTGTGCCCCTCCTCTGCACTTGTTCTCTTTTGGTCTTTCTAAATAAATGAATAAATAAAATCTTTAAAAAAAAAAAAAAAAAAAGAAAGAAACCCAGGTCCAGACTCTTAGTAATTACTCTAAAGTGCTTTCTTGAGCCAGATAAGAGTTCAAACTTTAGTATTCTAACAGATACTGGAGCTGGTAGGCACTTAAAGAAAAACAGCATGGCTTAATCCAAAGAAACCTAATCTGTCTTTATGTCAGAGTTTCTTAACCATTATGAATCATAATTAACCATTATGAAGTAAGATGACACAGCCTTTATTATCTCCCAGAACGTTGGTGTGGTGCTTTGAATGAGAGAGACAGATCTGGAGCACAGGGGAGGGCTGGCTGGCTACCTTGTGGGGTTGCACTTACCTCACTGTGGTGCTGATTCCTTGGTCACACATCCTCTTTGCCTACATATTCACTTATGGAGGGAATAGGACATTTTTGGAACCAGAATACCCATGTCCACTCTTTAGGATGCTTTCCTTTCTTTTTCAGAATAACTGGAGAGCTGCATTAATAAACTAGTTTCCTTGAAAGCATGAAATTTGTCTCAGCAATCAAGCTGAAGCCCAGTGGGCACCAGAGCCCATCTGGACTTTTCAGGTTCTAAGACTCTCCTATATTACAGACTTGAGAGTGAACACGGGAAGCACACGAACATATGTTGAGCACCCAGTGTTGTACTTTGGTACCTTTGTTGCCCCATTTGTGGGGCAGACAGCCTTCAGCCGGCAGCCTCTTCAAGGATTGCCACCTGTAACGAGCCTCGTGGCCCCGTGATGTGCCCTTTCTCGAGGCAGTCCATTTCTAGTGACTGATTACTGTATAAGTGCCTGGTACTTCCTTCCAATTTTTATAACCCTGAAGGGCCATTCTAGTTTCAGAGCTCTTTGTAGGGCCAGCCGAGACTGTTGCTGGGTCTGCATCACAGCTCTGTGTCTCCCTCTGTCCACTCATGCTGCCTCCTTCCCTTCCATGGGGGTTAATCTCAAGGATGGCCCATAATAAACACCCTACCTGTCTCAGAGTCTGCTTCCCAGGGAATCCTACCTACAACGTAAGCATATTTCACTGTAACAGTAGCCAGAGTACCACTAGTGGGCAAATAAGATGATGTGTCTGAAAGCATTTTAACAAGGAAAATGAGGCAGTATAGTTTAGTGATGAAGAATACTGCCTATTAGCTTGAATTTGGTTATGATCTTCCTGGAGTCCTTGGTCAGGTTACTTAATGATTCCAAATCTCATTTTTCTCATCTGGAAATCAAGGATGATTATACTTGCTTCAACAAGGAATTGGGGATTAAATGAGATAATACATGTAAGGCATTTAGTACAGTGCCTGGTACTTGCGTGGTATTCGGTAAAATATATGTCTGTATGTCTACAATATAGGTTTACTGTATTAACAAGATGGTGTTACAGTGACTCTGTGTTAATCATTTTATGCATCAGTTTTACTTTCCATGAAATCCAGGTCATGTTTTTCCGTATGAAGTGTGTAGTTATAACAGTATGTTTGAAAATTCTTTGACCTCTGCAGAGGAAAATACAGATGCTAAGATTGCATCGTCATTGCCGTTATTTTACCACCACAATTGTCAATAAAATCTTTAACTTTGGCCCCATCTTCCATGGCTACTCTTCAGTACCAGCCTATTCAATTGCCCTGTCTCCATAGCAGCAGAATACATTATTGCCATTACGTATTCCCATAGTAACAAGATCCTGGCTGTTCCTTGGATAATGAAAAGTGGTAATCAATATATGGTGTTTCATTTCCTGGGGACTTCAGGTCCTCTTGCAAACAGCTATATTCAAATACAATAATAAGATCACTGGCTGATTCAGAGAGAGATGGGAATCACTATATGATGTTTCCTTTCCTGAGGACTAAGGAATAACCATAAGTTCCCCTCAGTAGCTCTCAAACCTCACTTGTTACCCAAACAACAAGAGAATAATCAGTTGGTTATCTCAGGAAAATTACATTGGGGATAATATTGTTCTTGTTGTTTATTACATTATTATTTTTTTTAAATCTTGATGCTAATTCAAATCAGTATTCTATGTATGGCTGACATTTTTCTCCAGATGATTACAAGATTTGCTGTTGTTTCACTCATTTATATAGGCAGGACCAGATGCTGTGTTGGGGAGGACAATCTGGGGAGTTTTAGGTTTGGGTGCCTTTGGATTTCAGCTGAAAGAGGTGCCTGCTGGGAAACACATCATCACAACGACCCGGTCCCATAATAGCAAGTTGGTGACTGACTGTGTCACTGCCATGAACCCTGATGATGTACTGCGAGTGGGAGGAGCAGGAAATAAGGTATGAAAATGTCTGCCCTTCCGCTGGAATGCAATTAAATCATGGAAAGAAATCTTGAGCTTTTGAAAAATGTGAAATAAGAGCTGGGAAAAGGAATTAGAAGTTGTAATTGACCATTGAAAGCACATTTCAGCAACATTTGAATTTTTTAAAAAATATGATGGTTCAAGTCTTTTTATCTAAGAGAGTTCAGTGCTAACAGAAGCCATTAGGATAGGATCCTATGCGTCTTGGCAGCCTTTGTTTTCTCAAGGAACCACTGGGGTTACTTCCTACACCTTTCTTCTGGGGACTCTAAGGATAGGCCTGCCTGCCCCTTCCTAGATACTTTCCCCATTCTTTCACCAAGCCTTCCATCCTCCTGAGAGAATTGTGAAATCGAATCTGTATCCCTAGCCCCAATCTCTTCTCATCTGATTGCTCCCTGAATATTATCATGGTGACATACTTCAGATATCTCAAATTCAACAGACCCAATTGGATCTCTTCCTTTTTCTTCCTGCCCTCATGTGCATTCCTCCTATTTCCTGTCTGCTTAATGGCACCACTATTTTCATAATTGCTCCAGCCAAAAACCTGAAAGTCATTCTAGACTCCTCCCATCCTATCTTTGTATCTTCTTAATTCCTCCTGAATATCTCCTCTTGTCCATCTCAGCTGCCCCCGTCCTAGTTGCACCCATCATCATCCCCCAGACTTTCCAGTAGCTTCCACATGGTCTGTGTGTTCAGTCCCAGTCTCACAATACCACAGAACAGTTTAAAATGCAAAACTTACTGGATGTCACTCCCTTGCCCGAAATCCTTGGGTTACTCCCTACACAACAATTTAAGATCCAAGCCTGTGAGAATGGAATGTAAATTCCTCTATATTTTTTGGCCCTTGAACACACCCAGCCTTATCTCGTGACATCCCCCAACTCAGATACTCATGATACTGGACTGGCTATAGTTCCCAACGCATGTGCATCTCACACTTGTATGCCTGGCATGGGGAGGGCAAATAGTAAATGCTTACAGAACTGAGTGGGATTCATTTTTCTTCACCTACCCTTTGGAAGCAATAATCAACTATTTTTAGATTTTTCAAAGGGATTTACTTTTAAGAGGATGAAAATGAGAGGTTAAAAATAGCAGTACTTTGGTGGGGGGAAATCTAAAACATTTCAAAGTAAAAATGTATTCTTGGTCATCACTAATTCGAAGTAGTGACAGGTGTGATTTCTCTTTGCCCTTAATTTTATAGCTACAAAAATCCCATTCTGTCTTTTATTCCCAAGGGGCACCATTCTCCTTAGGAACAAAGGCCCCATCCTCCACATCCTCCACCCTTTCTTCTATAAAAAGACTTTATTGAACAGTTAATAACTTTTTTTTATATCAAGGACTCTTTAAGAGTCTAATGAAGGCTACAGCCCTTCTTCCCTCAAGAAAATATACCTGAAATAGTTCTTGGCACATAATAAGACTCAACACGTATTTGTTAGGTGAAGGAAAAACCTTTTACATAAAAGTCTACAGCAAGGTTTAATGATGGTGTCTTGAATAATACTAAGAAGGGCAATTTGTTACATTGTGTTTACTGAGATTTTCTTCCTTCTTTCAGTCTGGTCTCTTCATCAGAATATTTGAGGTCTGAATTTTACAGTACTGATTATTTTACAGTATAATCAAAAAAATAAGTAACTAATGAAAGCCTGATAGCAGATGACTCTTTTAGAGTCATACAGTTTCTATTAGTGACCTCAGTTTTGCTTGAGTTATTAAGATGACAATTTAAGAATTCATATTTTGGTAGTACAAACACCAATACCTAGGATTCCAGAGACTAGAGAAACCACTTGTTAGCCTAGTCAGCATTGTGTATCTGTTGGGACTTACTGTAGTTGATAAATTAATTTACTACTTGATGTTCCTCTGTCCTTTATATAATAATGATCACTTGTCTACAAGATTAAAAATCTTAAATTTTTCTATAATATACAGTATATTGCTTTTACAGTAAGAAAAAAGGCAACATAATAAAAATAAAACTATCGAAGTAGGACTATGAAGACTGTTCCAGTATCCTCCTTGTAGCTTATTTAGCCACCTTTTCCCCCTTCGGGTCACTATATTATTCTATGTCCTATAGTATTCTGTATGTTTCTCTGTACTACTCATGTCCTTTAAATTGGCTGAAAGCTTTAACCTGAGTCTGACAGAGGAATTGATGAACTATACTGGATAGAAACAAGCAATTTCTCTTATCCTTCAATCACTTCATGATCTAGGGATAAATTATTACCTCTAACCCTACAGATTATTCAGCTGATTGAAGGCAAAGCCTCTGCCTATGTATTCGCAAGTCCTGGATGTAAGAAATGGGATACTTGTGCTCCGGAAGTTATTTTACATGCTGTGGGAGGTCAGTCCTTTTATTTTGGGGAATTAAAGTCTTTATAGTTTTTATATTACGCTAAGACAAATTATTTCAGTATATTACTTTAGACTCTGAGGATATAAAAGCTCGAATAAATCCTAGAGATTAGTCAAATCCGACCCTGCATTTCAGAAGTGAGAAAGTAAATCTTTTAGCAAATTAATTTTTCTTTAGTTATTATTTGCCTTTTGGACTTTAATTTGCATACAGTTGATTTAATTAAACCCTTCTGGATTTGTGGCTTTAATGCTTCTAGGGTTTCTTTTTTTTTTTTTTTTTTTCCTTTGGAAAGTAAAATGTTCATCATCGTCTTTACCTCACTTAGTTTCATGTAAGCCAATATTGGTAAATATTGCAATCCTAGTGCTTAAGAACATGGAGTTAGATTTTTTTTTAGAATGACTGAAAATATATTATAAATATATGCATACTAAGATGATTTTTCAGTTTATATTAGACATCAGTTTACTTTTAGTCTTAAAACACTTTATTTTTATTCTATCCTTTCTCCTAATATATTATCCATATTATCCCACCAGCATATTATATGACAAGGGAGTTATTTTTTTTTTTTTTTAAATCTTTATTTATTTATGATAGTCACAGAGAGAGAGAGAGAGAGAGAGGCAGAGACACAGGCAGAGGGAGAAGCAGGCTCCATGCACCGGGAGCCTGATGTGGGATTCGATCCTGGGTCTCCAGGATCGCGCCCTGGGCCAAAGGCAGGCGCCAAACTGCTGCGCCACCCAGGGATCCCGGGAGTTATTTTTTTTAAGATTTATTTATTTATTCATGAAAGACATAGAGAAAGGCAGAGACGTAAGCAGAGGGAGAAGCAGGCTCCAGGCAGCGAGCCCGATGCGGACTCGATCCTGAGACCGCGGATCACGCCCTGAGCGAGGGGCAGGTGCTCAACTGCTGAGCCACCCAGGCGTCCCATGACAAGGGAGTTAAATTTATCACAATCCCATCTCATTAGGATGCAAATGAAACTAATGTAACACAATTATATTTGATGAACATACTTCACTTAAACTCTTATTAAATAAAGTGTTAATATTCAGTGGTAGAAGGAAGAAAACCCTTTTGAAAATGGGAATAGTAGTGATGGAGCAGAACCAACAGGAAAAGTAATCACCTCAGGAAAAGAGAAATTAATTGACACCAAGAAATATGAATTAAAAATGCTAAATGAAATTAATCAGGGAGAAAAAATATTTTTTAATCAAAATTGTTCTATAGTTTTAAATTCAAGTGAATTAAGCTTAACCTTTATAGTCACTCATTATTTTTCCTATCTTATCCAGAATTAATTGATATTATTACATAGGGAAGTAAGAGGCACTTAAAAATAACGAGGAACATAATGATCTGGCCAGCTGCTAATGTTGTATTGATGTTTCTTCTGTAGGCAAATTAACTGATATCCATGGAAATGCCCTTCAGTACAACAAGGAGGTGAAGCACATGAACTCCGCAGGCGTCCTGGCCACGCTGCGCAACTACGACTATTATGCAAGCCGAGTTCCAGAATCTGTTAAAAATGCACTCGTTCCTTAAAGGAAAACCTCATGTACTTAGGTAGAAGAACTTGATTCTCAGAGTAATATACCTTAAAACTAATTGAGTGGAATTAGAGTTCCACTTTTACCTTATTCATTGCTGATTGGTGATTTATATTTAGTTACTTTGGAGTAGGGAGAGAAATGAAAGAATTTCTTGATTAATTAATCACCCAGACCAATTGTGAGATCGGAAGGATTCATAAAGTAAGCATTTTACAGTTCTTTTCCTCCTTGTATTTGGAGGAATGAAAGAAGGGTTTCCTTTCAGCGCACCAATCTCGTCGGTTGTTTAATCAACATTCCTGTTATTGTGAACAAGATTCCTTTAGGGCACAGAATCACAAATGGTTACCTGAATCTCATTCTTGTTTTTCACAGTAGTATTAAGTTTTCCTTACTCCAATTATGAATATACTGAAATGTCATGTATGTTGATGAAACAGATTTATGGGAAATGCTTCTTTGTAATAAATTATTTAATTCTAGCTCTTTATGTTCTTTTCCACCTTTTAAGATTTTTAAGTAGTATTTGAAAATGACATTTTGTCTACTGTGGGCATTACTTTATTCTTGTTGCATCGGTGCAATACCTTACTGTGGCAAGTTAGGTACTTACCTTAGTTCTTTCCAAGGGGAGATTATAACATAAGCTATCAAAATTATTCTGACATTCTGTGCAGATTTTTCTTTTTTTAGGTCTCTCTCTCTCTCTCTCTCTCTTTTTTTTTTTAGGTCTCTTTCCAGGGCTTTTAAATAAATTTCTCTGTTACTGGATTGGGCAAGTAGTTTAAATTAATGGTTCTCAAACTCAACTACATACCAGAATCACCCAGGAGGCTTTTCAGAGGTATAGAGTCATAGGCTCCATTGCAGCAATTATGATTCTGTGTGTATATATATATATATATATATATATATATTTTTTTTTTTTTTAAGTTTTATTTGTTCATGAGAGACACAGAGCGAGGGAGAGACGCAGGCAGAGGGAGAAGCAGGCTCCATGCCGAGAGCCCAACGTGGGACTTGACCCTGGGCTGCCCAATGATTCTGTATATTTTAAGAAGGCTACTCTGGGGATTTTGATAATCATTAAAGTTTAGATAGTATCTTCAGAACATCCATAACCTAGCCTGAAGAGGTCTTTGTGGCTTTGATACCTTGGACAACCCCAGTCTCTTGCAACTCTCTTCTCAGGGATTTTCTTCTTCCCCCTTCTAGCTGTTCGTACTTGGTCTCCTTTCTTAGTTTCATTTTGTCTTCCTTCCCTTAAATGCCAAGATTCTGCTCTAGGTTCTCTCTACTTTTTTAGTAGATGATCTAATCTACACATATGGCTTCATTTGGGCTGTTTGCCCCTATTTCCAAAAGCTTTGTCTAGTTTAGAATTCTCAGGAGCACCTGGCTGGCTCATTCAGTAAAGTGTGTGACTCTTCATCTTGGAGTTATGAGTTCAAGCCCCACCTTGGGTGTACAGCTTACTTAAAACAAGACAAAACAAAACACTTCTCAAATTCTAGATTGCCATGCCCAAGAGCCTGCTTTGATGTTGGGTATCTGTGAGTTATTATGGCTCCAAAGCTCTTCATTCTTTCTCATCCCTCCTTAAATTATTTTACAAATCCTCAAGGTGACTCTAATAACTGGCCAAATTTGGAAATCACTTCCTAAATCCATTTACTTCTCTCTATCTATAGATAGAGTTCTCTATCTATAAGGAGGAGACTAAATCTAATTTTAAAATACCCAAGTGCAATGTGAGAATAACTTCGAAGGCATTTTCTATAGGCTATTTAAAATGAGTTACCCAAGAGACATATTTGGAAGTCTTCATTCTCTCTTCATTCACATTGCCTGTACATTAATTTACACCCTCATACCTCTTTTTTTTTTTCCATAGAGCACTGTGATACCTTCCTGACTAGTCTGCCTTCTTGCACTGTAACTCCTCTCCACTCCACTTATCATATCCTCCAGGGTGATTTTTCACAAAATTGAATCTAGTGGTGCCATTCTTTTACTTAAAATATTTCAGGGCTTCCTATTGCTTTTAGGATAAAATAACAAGTTTCTTGTCATAGCATGTTTACCTCAATGTCATGGCTTCTTCCTTCCCCAGCATCACATCTGATCTCTAACTTATATCCAGCTAGCCATATTCAACTATTTAAAGTTCCCCCCAATGCTCTGTGTCTCTCATGAATAGATAAAATCTTAAAAAAAAAAAAAGGTACAGGCTTTTTTTTTTTTTGAAGGTTCAAAATTGTGTTAACGATTGGACAACTCTGAATACACTAAAAACCATTGAGTTGCACAGTTTAAGTTGGCAAATTGTATGGTATTTGAATACATTTTAATGAAACTGTTAGAAAAAAAAATTAAATAGCACCATGTGGCTAGTTCCCATCTTATTATATACAGCACAGCTCCATATCCTCTTCCTGGTTTATCACAACAATTTCTTTTTTTTAAGGATTTATTTATTTGAGAGAGATTGAGAGAGAGAGAGAGAGAGCAAGCATACAAAGGGAGAGGGAGAAGGAGATTTCCCTTTGAGCAGAGAGCCCGATGTGGGACTAGATCCCAGGACCCTGGGATCATGACCTGAGCTAAAGGCAGACGCTTAACTGACTGAGCCACCCAGGTGCTCCTTCCTAACAATTTCACCAACCACTCTACTCCAGCAAGGCATTTCAACTAAGCCTCAGAATTGTAATATGCACTCGCTAAGGGATATTTTCATCTAGATATTTTACAGGCATCTCAAAAAGTCAGTCTGGGGCCAGATACTTTGCCAAATCTGTTTTCCTTTCTGTCTTCTCTTCATAGAAGATGACATAACCATCTACCCAGTCATTCACCCTGAAGTCTGGCAATAAACCAAGACATGCCTGCTTCCCTCCCACCATTCCTTTCCCCAGCACCTCATCAGTCACCATCGGGAATACCTCTTAAACATGTTGGAACTTGCCTCCTCTTGTCAATCCTGATTTTCACTGCCTTACTTTAGTTCTTCATCTTTCATCTTCTCTCCTATAGACTGTCGTAATCACATCTTAGCTGGGTCTCTCTGCCACCATTTCTGCACATCCCTATCCACCTGTCACACTGTTGTTGAAGCAGTCCTTGTAAAATGCAGTCCTAATCTTATCTCTCAGTGTACTTAAAATTCTTCACTGACTTCCTATCACAGGATAAAATCTAGCTTTTCAGAGCTGTCTATAATTAAGTGTCTGCCTACGTTCCAGCCTTGTAATTTCTCGCTGCAAAATATTTTATGTTTTGGCAGTAACAAATTGGCCAGTTTTCTAAATACACACAGCTTCATGACTCCAGGCTTTAGCTCATGTTCTTCATTTGACCTCTTTTTTCCATCCTCTAGACCTCTCATCTCTTACTGGAAGCTTTCCTTTACTCTTCTCTCCTCCCTCCCCAACTCACTATGGATAATTATTTTCCATCCTCTGAGCTACCTTTGTATTTTATGCAAACTTTCATTTATTCATTTGTTGATTTTTTCATTCTATGCAGAAACTTTTTATTTCGATGTAGTCCCAAGAGTTTACTTTTGCTTTTATTTCCCTTGCCTCAGGAGACAAACTTAGAAAAATATTGCTGTGGCTGATGTCAGAGAAATTATTGCCTGTGTTCGCTTTTAGGATTTTTATTGTTTCAGGTCTTACATTTAGGTATAATACACTTTGAGGATTTTTTAAAAGATTTTATTTATTCATGAGAGACACACAGAGAGAGGCAGAGACACAGGCAGAGGGAGAAGCAGGCTTCATGCAGGGAGTCCAATGTGGGACTTGATCCCAGGACTCCAGGATCACACCCTGGGCTGAAGGCAGGCGCTAAACTGCTGAGCCACCCAGGCGTCCCTTGAGTTTATTTTTGTATATGGTGTGAGAAAGTGGTCCAATTTCATTCTTTTACATGTAGCTGTCCAATTTTCCCAACACCAGTTATTGAAAAGACCTATATTCTCATGTATATAAGAATTGTATATTCTTGCCTTCTTTCTCATAGATCAATTGACCTTATAAGTATGGGTTTATTTCTGGGCTATCTTCGAATTATTTACACTCTGAATATGAGTCAACAGTTTAATGTGACTGTAAAGAGTTAATGTGGTATAACTTAATAGCGATGTAATGGGCAAAATAAACAGACAGTGCTTCTCCCTGCACCCTGCCCTGATCACGCCACACTCAGAACATATTGTTCAGTTCTGAGTATCACATTTTAAAAGGCACATTGAGTAACTGGAGCATGTTTGGAAGAAGGCAGCTGGGATAGGTTAAAACTATCATTTGAAGGATTATTGAAAAGACTGGAAGACATCTGGCTTAGAGAATAAAGACATGGGAGATATTCTGACAGCCTCTAATGTATGAAAAGTTGTCATTAGAGGATCCCAGACTTGTTCCTGCATAGTCTCTGAAGATAGTGGACAGCTGAACAGAAAAGCAAACTTAGGTGGATCTAACAGTAATAGGTGTTTACAAACAGAGGGGGCTGTCTTGAACAGTATTCCTCATCACTGAAGGTGTTAAAAAATAGGTTATTTGGTTATTCATTTATTTTTATTTTTTTTAGTTATTCATTTTTTTTAAAGATCTATTTATTCATGAGAGAGAGAGAGAGAGAGAGAATGGGAGGGGCAAGCTTCCCACAAGGAGCCCAATATGGGACTCGATCCCAGATCCTGGGATCACACCCTGAGCCGAAGGCAGACACTCATACGCTGAGCCACTCAGGCATCCCTATTCATTTTTTTAAAAAAGTTATTTATTTATTTTAGCAGAGGAGGGGCAGAAGGAGAGAGAGAATCTTAAGCAGATTCTCCACCAAGTATGAGCAAGACACAGGGCTTGATCCCGTGATTCTGAGATCATGACCTGAGCCAAAATCAAGGGACAGACGCTTAATCTGAGCCATCTAGGTGCCTCTTGTTTGTTGAATAAATGATTTCAGTATTCTTTATGCATTTTATAATGCATCATATGGTAAAAGACACTCAATATGAAAAGAATTTTGAAGAGAGACCCAAGGCTTTCTGAGCAAATAAACAACGATCTCTTCCTTATACATCATATAGGATTCAATCACTCCGTAATATTTGGGAAGTGTACATCTGCGATGTTTCCAGAAACTCTGTTGGATTCTTTGTGAAACTCAATAAGATCAAAGAAATCCTAAAAGTCACATTGACCAAGAGGAATATATTTGGAAGAAGGCAGCTTTAAGATATCCATATAATGTATCATAGTATTAGCACCGTGTGAACACATAGCTTACTACCTAGATGGAAGCTGTGACCAATTCTGGAACATGAAGTATAGGTTGATGAAGTGGAAGGGCCCATACCTAGGGAGGAATGTGATTTTCATCTTGGAGTTCTTAATAGTCATAAAATAAATGCTGAACATGATGATACAAGTTTCCTCATCTTAATGGCATAAAATAGCACTTTATAATTCTCTTTTCCCTACCTCCTCTAACCATTACCTCATTTAGCTTTATTAAAGTGTTTCCACACATTTAGAAAAAGATAGTATTATCTCTTGGCCGTTTATGATATACTGTGACCAGGGAAAATAAAAGGCTCTTTCGTTGTTTTATGTGTGAATGAAATTATGAGTCTATAATCATAAATAAATCAGGTATGTAATAAAAGGGCCAAAACATAGAAGCTGAAATGGCAGCAGCATAAGGAGCTCTCTGCTAAATGATTTTAAAGGGATAAATTTTATGCAGAAAAAGTAACAAAAGATGATCCAAGACTGCTCTGATTTCAAGTAGAACATTTTGTCTAATTTACTAGTGGAGATAGAGCATCAATGGAGAATATGAGATTAAACAGGCTACAGGACCATCTCACAAGGCTAAATAAGTAACAGTTCCATTTCTCACTTTTGTGTTATGTTTTAAAAACACTAATCTGTAAATATTATGTCTGAAAGGCTATAGATAAGAAATGCAAGATTAGCAAAAATTAAAAGCTTTTTAAAGACAGCAAAAGGGATATGGGAAAGTATATTCAAGTCTGAAACTTGAATAAGTCATCAGTCACATGAAAATCTGGGGGAAAGTGAGACACCTGGGTGGCTCAGCGGTTGGGCATCTGCCTTCAGCTTAGGGTGTGATCCTGGGATCCGGGATCGAGTCCCACATCAGGCTCCTTGCAGGAAGCCTGCTTCTCCCTCTACCTATGTCTCTGCCTCTCTCTCTGTGGCTCTCACGAATAAATAAATAAAGTCTTAAAAAAAAAAGAAAAAATCTGGGGAAAGGTAATTTCAGGCAAAAGGAAGGTGGTGCAAACAGCTGTGCTAGTATTCTTAATATGAGTAAGTCATTGGCTTACTGACAATATATTTTATAAAATAAAATAATAGATATGTTAGGGTCTCAGATATTACCCAAACTCAAAGAAATGGAGGAGTCTGGGTTAATAATAAGTTTGAAAGGCAGGTATAATTGGTTTGATTGATGTAAAACAGTTCACGAATGATATTTTAACTTCAGAAGATGCAGTGTTGAAATATCTCTTTGTCCAGTCTGGGAGCTGCATATTTTGTCCAAGGGGAATTTATTTATTTATTTATTTATTTATTTATTTATTTATTTGGGAGGAGAGAAAGGGAAAGGGGGGAAGCAGGGGAGAGGGAGAGAGAATCTTACCTAGGCTCTAGGACCAGCAAGGAGCCTGATGAAGGGACTCGATCCATGATCCTGATCATGACCTGAGCCAAAATTAAGAATCTGATGCTTAACCAACTGAAACACCCAGGCACCCTTGCAGGGATTTTTTTAAAGGGAATTTTAATGGGAAAAAAATGTAGTTTTACATTGGAAAACTACATGTGGAAAGAGAAATAGGGACACATGGCATTTCAAATATCAAATTCTTGATTATGACTGATACTAGGAAAACAAATCAAATAGAACCTGTTTATTTCTAGCAATCAATTTACTGGAACAACTCTGTGAGCTTTTACCAAAAGTAGTGACCGCTGATAGCATCTTGGGAGAAGAGGCTCTGCCAAAGAAAAATGCTGTTGGTTTGAATGTGCTTGAAGAACAGAAAAGGGTGATCACAATGGAAATTTTCATAAATTGACAATGATGTTGGAAGTTTCCATGTCAGGGGCAGCTGCAGATTCTGTGCCCTACTCAGTCACCTCGATAACGGACTTACATAGGATTTTAGATACCTAGGCCCCCTGGCTCCTGGCCAGGCCCTGTTGATTGAGGTGTCCATTATTCCCATGGCTCCCAGCATGGCCTTGACATCAGAGCTCTCTCTTCCACTTTGAAGTAAGTATAGATTACATCTCTCTTGCTCACATTCTCAGTTGCCCAAGTTATCAATTTTTTAGTGGCGTGTTTATCTTCAGACCACTTACTTCCTCTGGCAGCAGCAAATCCTGCTTAGATCTGCATGATCAATCAGATCAGCAAAGTCATGCTTGCCTTTTTATGGTATTCCAGGATCTTGGCTTGCACATCCTTCAGGAAGGCAAAGCTAAAGACCTTGCTTTGCTTCATCATCTACTTGGATTGGCTCATATTCAGCTAAAAATCTCCTTCCTCAGTATGTTCTTTACCAAATTCCTGGTCCCACTGCCCTTTGAAATAGACTCTGTTCCATCAGGACCAGTACAATGGAGCTGCTAAGGGAGCCACTGACAAGTAATTCTTGATGTTCTTCATTTGTTTGGCTTTCCACCCAGGAATTAACCTTTTTTACTTTCTTCAGCGTTTACATAATAACAGATCCCACACTGTCTAGGTTAAGTTTGTTAACATCATTCAAGTCCTGAAGAAACTGATGCATCATTTTTCCTGCATCATTAGAGCTGGTTGGTTGTGATGTTCAGTTCATATACATCAGAGTTTTTTTTTTTTTTTAAGATTTTATTTATTAGAAAGAACACATGGTGGGGGAGGGGCAGACCACCACCCCCCCACCCCCACCCCCCCACCCCCACCCCCCACCCACCCCCCCCCCCACCCCCCCCACCCCCCCCCCCCCCAACCCACCCCCCCCCCCCCCCACCCCCACACCCACCCCACCCCCACCACACCCCCCCCCACCCCCCACCACCCCACACCCCCACCCCACCCCCACCCCCCCCCCCCCCCCACCACCCCCCCCCCCCCACCCCCCACCCACCCCCCCCCACCCCCCCCCCCCCCCACCCCCCACCCCCCCACCC